>NC_134088.1:116384585-121768085 GCF_000715075.1 Nicotiana tabacum | reverse complement strand
GGGGAAAATCAGATTTTTATAAAATCTTCCAAAAAAAAATTTAAGATTTGAAGGTCCATTTGACATCGAAATTGGATAAATTTTGCATGGTTGAACTCGTATCAGAACGAGTATTTGGATTTCGTAAGTTTTTTCGAGATTTGAGACGTGAGCCCCACTGTCGAATATTTAAATGAATTTCAGATTTTTATCCTGAAAATATTTAAATTCATATGGAATTAATTCCTATGATTCGTATTGAGTATATTGAATTGTTTGTGAATAGATTTGAAGCTTCTGGAGACAAATTTAAAAGGAAAAGTTGGTCAGGTAATTGATTAGAATTTGCAAAGCGAGGTAAGTATCGTGGTTAATCTTGACTTGAGGGAATAGAACCCTTAAATTATTTGTTATGTGAATTGCATGTGAACGACGTATAGGCGAGGAGACGAGTGTCTATACGTCGTCAAATTAATTATTTGCATAATTATTTGAAAATCATAAATCGTCTTAAATCATGAATGAATTATTATATTAATTGTTTCACTCATAATTCCTTGTCAAATATTAATTCTTGAATTCCAGTAATAATTGCTACATGCTTATTTGAATTATTTGTATTAATTGCTACTTGACATTTAGCATATTAAGCATTTAACTGCCTATTTTCTCCCTAATTTTGTCACGACCCGAAATTTCTACCTTCGGACCGTGATAGCGCCTAACATTTCACTTGCTAGGCAAGCCAACGTTAGAATAATATTATCTATTTTTAAAACAATTTTAAATTTATGAATAACAAGGAAACAAATTCGAAAGCAAAGTTTGAAATATGGTGACATAATCCATCAAACAACGGTGTCTAAATACCATCCCAGAATTAGTGTCACAAGTGCACGAGCTTCTAGAATAAATACAAATAAATTTTTGAATAAAATAAAGCTGTCTGGAAATAAACACACAGCTAAAGTAAAATAGACGGGGACTTCAGAACTGCGGACGCCATGTAGTTATACCTCAAGTCTCCTCTGAATAGATGAAATCCGAGCAAATCTATGGTACACCGCTGGGACCAACTTCAAAATCTGCACAAGAAGTGCAGAGTGTAGTGTCAGTACAACCGACCCCATGTACTGGTAAGTGCTGAGCCTAACCTCGACTAAGTAGTGACGAGGCTAAGGTGGTTCACTTACTTTACCTGTACGCAATATTAGTAACAACAACAATAATAGAAATAAATTAAGTAACTCATTTATAATAATTGAAGCCAACTCAGCAGTCATAACCAATTATCCTTTCCATCAATTCAGTTGTAGCGTGCAACCCGCTCTCACAATATATTCACATTCAATTCTGTTGCAGCGTGCAACCCGCTCTTATAATATATTCATTTTAATCAAGTCTGTTGCGGCGTGCAACCCGATCCTCCGGTATAGACTTTTAATAAGTCTGTTGCGGCGTGCAACCCGATCCTCTAATATTGACTTTTAATAAGTCTGTTGCGACGTGCAACCCGATCCTCCAATATTGACTTTTAATAAGTCTGTTGCGGCGTGCAACCTGATCCTCCAATATTGACTTTTAATAAGTTTGTTGTGGCGTGCAACCCGATCCTCCAATATTGACTTTTAATAAGTCTGGTGCGACGTGCAACCCAATCTTCCAACATATTCATTATCATCAATCCTGTTTGCGGCGTGCAACCCGCTCCTCCAACATATTCATTTACCAATTCTTATAGAAGAAATTTTTCCCAATAAATGTAACAATTAATATAAAATTATAAGACAACAAGCATACAATAATTATGGTTTAATTATAAAGCAAACAATGATAAATAGCAAATTATTATGGAAATCAGGGAGCAAATAGGCAATTTAATATTTATTATGCTAAATGTCAAATAACAATTAAAGCACATAATTCAAATAACATGTAACAATTAATGCAGGAATTCAAGAATTAATATTTGACAAAGAATAAGAGAGAAATAATTATTATAATATTTAATTTATGAATAAAAATAATTTATGATTTTTCAAGCAAGCAGGAAAATAATTAATTTGACGACATATAGACACTCGTCACCTCGCCTATACGTCGTTCACATGCAATTCACATAACAAATAATTTAAGGGTTCTACTCCCTCAACTCAAGGTTAATCACGACACTTACCTTGCTTTGCAAATTCTAATCAATCATTCAACCATAACTTTTCCTTTTAATTTTGCCTCAGTAAGCTTCAAATCTATTCACAAATAATTCGATATATTCAATACGAATCATAGGAATTAATTCCATATGAATTTACAAATTTTTCAGATAAAAATTCGAAACACATTATTATATTCGACAGTGGGACCCACGTCTCAAATCTCAGAAAAACTCGCGAAATCCGGACACTCGTTCCGATACGAGTTCAACCATACCAAATTTGTCCAATTCCGATATCAAATGGACCTTCAAATATTAAATTTTTGTTTTTTTGAAGATTTTATAAATGTCTTATTTTTCTTCCATCTAAATCCGAAATAAATGATGAATATAGATATGGATTTGTGAAATATAATCACTTTTGGTTATAGAATACTTATCCAATCCAAAGTCGTGAAAATCCTCCTTGAAATCGCCCAAATCCGAGACTCAAAACTCAAAAATGAGTAAAAATGACTAAAATTCGATTTTATGTATTCTGCCCAGCATTTTCGCATTTGCGAGCTATATTTTCGCACCTGCGGTCTCGCATTTGCGAAGTGGGGCTGCCAGGCGAGGTTCCGCATCTACGGACAAAAATGTCGCACTTGTGACGTCCGCTTATGCAAAAAAGGGCCGCACCTACGAAGCCCGCATCTGCGATGGAAGCCTCGCTTCTGCGAGCTCGCACCTGCGATCAAAATTCCGCAGGTGCGATTACACCAGAACTCAAATTTTCAGATTTTGCTTAAGTCCAATTCTTATTCCGATTTCGATTGGAATCACACTCGGGGTACTCGAGACCCAGTCTGAATATACCAACAAGTCCCGTAATATAATACGGACTGACTCGGGGTCTAAAATCACGTCAAACAACACTAAATTTACAATTCACACCCCGATTCGAACTTTGAGTTTTAGACTTTCAATTTGCAAATCTCGTGCCAAAACATATTAAATGAATCCGGAATGACTTCAAATTTGGCACACAAGTCATAAATGACATAACGGAGCTGTTCAAATTTCCAGAATCAGATTCCGGCTCCGATATCAAAAAGTCAAACCTGTGATCAAACTTGGAATATTTAGCCTTTAAATTACTAGTTCTGTTAAATGGTCATAACTTGAGCTAGGGACCTCCAAATTAAATTTCGGGCATATGCCCAAGTCCCAAATCATAATACGGAGCTACCGGAACTGTCAAAATACTGATCCGAGTCTGTTTGCTAAAACTATTGACTAAAGTCAACTCACTTGAATTTTAAAGCTCTATTTCACATTTTAATTCATTTTTCACATGAAAATTTTTCGAAAAATTTTACGGACTGCGCACGCAAGTCGAGGAATGATAAATGGTACTTTTCGAGGTCTTAGAACACAGAATTACTTATTAAATTTAAAGATGACATTTTAGATCATCACATTCTCCACCTTTAAAACAAACGTTCGTCCTCGAACGGAGTTAGAAAAAGTACCTGAGCTGGAGAAAAGGTGTGGATATTTACTCCGCATGTCCGACTCAGACTCCCAGGTAGATGCCTCTACCGGCTGACCTCTCCATTGCACTCGAACCGAAGGATAACTCTTTGACATCAACTGTCGGACCTGCCGGGTTAGAATAGCCACCGGCTCCTCCTCGTAAGTCAAATCTTTGTCCAATTGGACTGAGCTGAAATCTAACACATGGGACGGATCACTACGATATTTTCGGAGCATAGACACATGGAATATCGAATGAACTGCTGATAAACTAGGTGGTAATGCAAGCCTGTAGGCTACTTTACCCACCCTTTCAAGAATTTCAAAGGGTCTGATATACCTAGGTAGGGCTGGCAAGTGGGGCGGTCCCGGGCCTAAATGGGCCGGTCCAAACGGTCCCGGGCCGACCCCAAATTAAACGGGCCAAACGGGCCCGGGCCTAGACGGGCTTTTTCTAAGGACCGGCCCGGGACCGGGACCGGGACCGTTTGGACCCGAGCTAAACGGTCACGGGCCGCGGGCTAAACGGGCTAAGTGGGCCCAATATTTTTAAAAATAGAAAAATAAATATTAGAGACAAAAGGATGTTAAAATAAATATCTAAAATGTATAGATATTCGAATATATATAGTATATAAGATGTATATATAGTATATTTAGTATATAAGATGTATATTTAGTATATAAGATGTATATACATATATAAGCTATATTCGATAAGCTATATATACATCTTATATACTATATATAAGATGTATATATAGTATAGTATATATATTAAATGTATATATAGTATATATATATATTAAATGTATATATATAGTGTATATATATATATAAGCTATATTCGATAAGCTATATATACATCTTATATACTATATATAAGATGTATATATAGTATAGTATATATATTAAATGTATATATAGTATATATATAAGATGTGTATATATATTGTAAAAATATATATATATATCGATATAAGATGTATATATAGTATATTTATATATAAGCTATATTCGATATGCTATATATACATCTTATATACTATATATAAGATGTATATATAGTATAGTATAGTATATATATAAAAGTTATACTATAATAGATTGATGATTTTGTAAGAAAAACTAAAAGAATGATGAGGTATTTATAGTTGAAAATAGGAAAAAAGTGTAATTATAAAAAGTTTGGGATTAAAACAAAGTTGAGGGGTTAAATGACTATATCATAAATAGTATATATAGTATATTTATATATAAGCTATATTCGATATGCCATATATACATCTTATATACTATATATAAGATGTATATATAGTGTATATATATATAAGCTATATTCGATATGCTATATATACATCATATATACTATATATAAGATGTATATATAGTATAGTATATATATTAAATATATATATAGTATATGTATATATAGTATAGTATATATATTAAATGTATATATAATATAAAGTTACTAATGAAAAACTTCGTAAAAAAATTATTAATTTAGCTGATAGTTCAAGTTCTAGTTTTGCAAAACCTTTTGAAAAAGAATTTGAATATTCCACGCCTTATTTATATTAAATGTATATATAGTATAGTATATATATTAAATGTATATATAGTATATATATATATAAGCTATATTCGATAAGCTATATATACATCTTATATACTATATATAAGATGTATATATAGTATAGTATAGTATATATATTAAATGTATAAAAAGTTTGGGGTTAAAACAAAATTGGGGGGTTAAATGACTGTTTTATAAATAGCCAACGGCTATTTTTGACATGCCAACGGCTATATTTAAAAAAAAAAATAAATATATATATAGCCATTAAGCTATATATACATCTTATATACTATATATAAGATGTATATATAGCATAGTATAGTATATATATTAAATGTATTAAAAGTTTGGGGTTAAAACAAAGTTGGGGGGGTTAAATGACTTTTTTATAAATAGCCAACGGCTATATTTGAAATTTATTTTTTTTTTTTTTAAAAAATAGCCGTTGGAACCGTTTGGCCCGCTAAGGGACCGGGCCGGTCCCGGGCCCTGGCGGGCTAAACGGTCCCGGGCCTGACGGGCCCAAATCATAGGACCAAGCCCACGAGACCGGCCTAGGCCCACTAAAACCGGGACAAACGGTCCTGGCCTGTTTAGCCCGTTTGGCCCGCGGTCCCGGGCCGGCCCCGGACCGGCCCACTTGCCACCCTTATACCTAGGGCTCAACTTGCCCTTCTTTCCGAAGTGGCCCGGGACCGGCCCACTTGCCACCCTTATACCTAGGGCTCAACTTGCCCTTCTTTCCGAACCTCATTACACCTTTCATATGTGAAATTCGGAGCAATATTCTTTTTCCAACCATGAATGCAATATCACGAACTTTACGGTCGGCATAACTCATTTGCCTAGACTGAGATGTGCGAAGTCGATCCTGAATAATCTTGACCTTATCCAAGGCATCCTATACCAAATCGGTACCCAACAACCGAGCCTCTCCCGGTTCAAACCAACCAACTGGCGATCGGCATCGCCTTCCGTATAATGCCTCATATGGAGCTATCTGAATGCTCGACTGGTAAGAAATGATCCCAAGAACCTCCAAAGTCTATAACACAAGCGCGGAGCATATCTTCCAATATCTGAATAGTGTGCTCTGACTGTCCGTCTGTCTGTGAATGAAATGCTGTACTCAACTCCACCTGCGTGCCTAACTCATAATGTACAGCCCTCCAGAAATGTGAGGTAAACTGCATACCTCGATCTGAAATAATAGACACGGGCACACCGTGAAGGCGGACAATCTCACGAATGTAAATTTCGGCTAACCTCTCTGAAGTATAGGTAACTGCCACTGGAATGAAATGTGCAGACTTGGTCAACCTGTCCACAATAACCCAAACTGCGTGAAATTTCCTCTGAATCCGTGGGAGCCCAACAATAAAATCCATAGTGATATGCTCCCACTTCCACTCAGGAATTTCTAACTTCTGAAGCAAACCACCAGGTCTCTGATGCTCGTACTTAACTTGCTGACAATTCAAACACCGAGCTACATATGCAACTATATCCTTTTTCATTCTCCTCCACCAATAATGTTGCCGCAAATCTTGATATATTGTGACGGTACCTGGATGAATAGAATACCTGGAACTGTGTGCTTCTTCAAGAATTAATTCACGAAGCCCATCCACATTTGGCACACAAATACGACCCTGCATTCGCAAAACCCCATCTTCCCCCACAGCAACCTGTTTGGCATCACCGTGCCACACCGTGTCCTTAACCACAAGTAAGTGAGGATCATCATACTGCCTCTCTCTGATGCGCTCATATAAAGAAGACCGAGCGACTGTGCAAGCTAGAACCCGACTGGGTTCTAAAACATCTAACCTCACGAACTGATTAGCCAAGGTCTGAATATCTGCAACTAATGGCCTCTCACCAACTGGAATATACGCAAGACTGCCCATACTCATACCCTTTCTACTCAAGGCATCGGCCACCACATTGGCCTTTCCAGGGCGATACAAAATAGTGATATCATAGTCTTTTAACAACTCCAACAATCTTTTCTGCCTCAAATTAAGATCCTTTTGTTTGAACATATACTGGAGGCTATGATGATCAGTAAATACCTCACACGAGACACCGTAGAGGTAGTGCCTCTAAATCTTCAGCGCATGAACAATGGCTTCCAATTCTAGGTCATGAACAGGATAATTCTTCTCGTGAACTTTCAACTGCCGCGACGCATAAGCAATTACCTTGCCATCTTGCATTAATACTGCACCAAGCCCAATGTGAGATGTGTCACAATATACTGTATACGATCCTGAACCTGTGGGTAATACCAATACTAGCGCCGTAGTCAAAGCGGTCTTGAGCTTCTGAAAGCTCAACTCACACTCGTCTGACCATCTGAATGAGAAACCTTTCTGGGTCAATCTGGTCAATGGGCTTGCTATAGATAAAAATCCTTCCACGAACCGACGATAATAACCTGCCAAACCTAGAAAACTCCGGATCTCTGTAACTGAAGTAGGTCTAGGCCAATTCTGAACAGCCTCAATCTTCTTAGGATCCACTTTTATGCCTTCTGCTGATACAATATGCCCCAAAAAGGCAACTGAGTCTATCCAAAACTCAAATTTTGAAAACTTGGCATATAACTGATTATTCTTCAAGGTGTAAAGCACATTTCGAAGATGCTGCTCATGTTCCTCTTGACTGCTGGAGTAAATCAAGATATCATCAATGAATACAACCACAAAAGAATCCAAATATGTCTTGAACACCCATTTCATCAAATCCATAAATGCTGCTGGAGTATTTGTCAACCCAAATGACATCACTAGGAACTCGTAATGCCCATACCGAGTCTAAAAAGCTGTCTTAGGGACATCAGATGCACTAATCTTCAACTGATGGTAACTAGATCTCAAATAAATCTTCGAAAATACCTTGGCACCCTGAAGCTGATCAAATAAGTCATCAATTCTTGAAAGCGGATATTTGTTTTTGATAGTGGCCTTGTTCAACTGCTGATAGTCTGTACACATCCGCATCGAGCCATCTTTCTTCTTTAGAAATAATACTGGTGCACCCCAGGGCGAGACATTGGGTCTAATGAATCCCTGATCAAGCAAGTCTTGTTACTGCTCTTTCAATTCTTTCAACTCTGGCGGGGCCATACGGTATGGTGGAATAGAAATGGGCTGAGTGCCCGGAGCCAAATCAATATAGAAGTCAATATCTCTGTCAGGTGGCATCCCCGACAGATCTGCAGGAAATACTTCTGAAAATTTACGAACAACTGGTACTAAGTCCATAGAAGAGACATCCGCACTGGGATCGCGAATATAAGCCAAATAGGCTAGACACCCTTTCCCTACCATACGCCGAGCTTTCATATAAGAAATAACCCTGCTGGCAGAATGGCCAAGATTTCCTTTCCACTCTAACCGAGGTAACCCCGGCATAGTTAGGGTCACTGTCTTGGCATGATAGTCCAATATAGCATGGTAAGGAGACAGCCAATCCATACCCAAGATGACATCAAAATCTACCATATCAAGAAGTAGAAGATCCACACTAGTCTCAAGATTACCAATAGTAACCACACACGAACGATAGACATGATTTACTACAACAGAGTCTCCCAGCGGTGTAGATACACACACAGAAGCACTCAGAGAATCACAAGGTACAACCAAATATGAAGCAAAATAGGAGGACACATAAGAATACGTAGATCCTGGATAAAATAGAACTGTAGCATCTCTATGGAAAACTAGAATAATGCCTATGATCACAGCATCAGATGAATCGGCCTCAAGCCTAGCTGGAAAAGCATAAAATCGGGGTTGGGCCCCACCACTCTGAACTGCATCTCTGGACGACCTCTAACTGGCTGGCCTCCACCTCTATCGGTCTGACCTCCACCTCTAATGGCCTGACCTTCACCTCTAATGGCCTGACCTCCACCTCTAGCTGCCTGACCCCTGCCTCTAACTGGCTGCACAGGCGGTAAAGCAATCGGTGCCGGTATGATGGCACGAGATTCCTGTCGAGATCTGTTACTCGTCAATCTAGGGCAATACCTCCTGATGTGACCAATGTTCCTACACTCATAACACCCATCCTGATGCCGTGGCTGCTGAAGCCGAAGTTAACCCAAGTGGGTCGGATAACCACTGTAGTAACTCTGGAGTGGTGGTGCACTGATAGGAGCTGGATGTGCACTGAATACTGGCTACCCAAAGTAAGGCATAATATGACCGTGACTCCCTGTAGCACCGGGAGATGCATGAAATGCTGAATGAAATGGTCTGGGAGGGTGACCCCTACTAAAATTACCCCTGCCTCCAGACGAGGCACCACTAAAACCACCGAACTGACGAGGCCTCTTATCAGACCTCTGCCCTCTTTCCTGTGCAAGAACCATCTCGATCCTCCTGGCGACATTAGCAGCCGCCTAAAAAGTAATCTCACTTCCGGTCTCCTTGGACATCTGAAGTCTGATAGGGTGAGTGAGTCCCTCAATAAACCTCCTCACTCTCTCTCCCTCCGTAGGTAGTCAAAAGAGAGCATGATGGGTCAAATCCACAAAATGGGACTCATACTGAGTAATAGTCATACTGCCCTGCTGTAGACACTCAAATTGCTTGTGGAATTCCTCTCTCAGTGTGATAGAGAGGAACTTCTCCAGAAATAGCTGAGAGAACTGCTCCTAGGTAAGTGCAGGCGATCCGACTGGTCGGGTCAATGTATAATCTCTCTACCACCTCTTGGCGGAACCCGTCATCAGAAATACAGTAAAATCAACCTCATTGGTCTCAACTATACCCATGTTCCGCAGCACCTCGTGGCAGCGTTCAAGATAATCTTGTGGGTCTTCAGAAGGTGTACCACTGAAGTGAACTGGAAAGAGCTTGGTAAACTTATCCAGTCTCAATAAGGCCTTAAAAGACATGGCGGGCCTATCACCTATCTGTGCTGCAACAACTGGCTGAACTACCCCAACTGGCGGGGCTGCTGGAGCCTGATTCTGGGGAGCCATCTGCTCCAGAGCGGTAGTAGTGGGAGTTTGTGCTCCTCCCCCAGCCTATGAGATGCCTGGTGCCACTGGAAATGTACCATTCTGGGCCACTCCCTCCATAAGACTTACCAAATGGACTATAGCGTCCTAAAGTACTGGAGTGGCTATGAATCCTTCCGGGACCTGAACTGGTCCAACTGGTACATTCTGAACTGGGACCTCCTCCTGAAGGTCTACCTGAGGTTCTACAGCAGGTGCAGCTGCTCGGGCTCTGGACTGAGCTCTACCTCTTCCTCTAGCACGACCTCGGCCTTGACCTCTACCCCTGGCCATAGTTTCCACCGAGGGTTCGGGTCCCTGTCCATGGGTAGAGGTATTACGTGTTCTCACCATCTGCGAGAGAATAAGAGTAGAATGATTCAATAATCGATGATAGAATAAAATCACACGACAGAATAAGAAAGAAGTGATATTATTCCTAAACTTCATAGCCTCTGAGAGATAAGTACAGACGTCTCCGTACCGATCCTACTGACTCTGCTAAGCTTGCTCGTGACTCGTGAGACCTATGTAACCTAGTGCTTTGATACCAACTGTCACGATCTGAAATTCCCACCTTCAGACCGTGATGGCGCCTAATATTTCACTTGCTAGGCAAGCCAACGTTAGAATAATATTAGCCATTTTAAAAATAATTTTAAATTTATTAATAACAAGGAAACAAATGCGGAAGCAAAGTTTGAAATATGGTGACATAATCCATCTAACAACGATGTCTAAATACCATCCCAGAATTGGTGTCACAAGTACACGAGCTTCTAGAATAAATACAAATAAAGGTCTGAATAAAATAAACTGTCTAAAAATAAATACACAGCCAAAGTAAAATAGACCGGGACTTCAGAACTGCGGACGCCATGCAGTTATACCTCAAGTCTCCTCTGAATAGCTGAAATCCGAGCAAATCTATGGTACGCCGCTGGGACCAACTCCGAAATCTGCACAAGAAGTGTAGAGTGTAGTATCAGTACAACCAACCCCATGTAATGGTAAGTGGTGAGCCTAACCTCGACGAAGTAGTGATGAGGATAAGGCGGTTCACTTACATTACCTGTACGCAATATTAGTAACAACAACAATAAAAGAAATAAATCAGGTAACTCATTTATAATAATTAAAACCACTCAGCAGTCATAACCAATTATCCTTTCCATCAATTCATTTGCAGCGTGCAACCCGCTCTCACAATATATTCACATTCAATTCTTTTGCAGCGTGCAACCCGCTCTCACAATATATTCATTTTAATCAAGTCTGTTACGGTGTGCAACCCGATCCTCCAATATAGACTTTTAATAAGTCTGTTGCGGCGTGTAACCCGATCCTCCAATATTGACTTTTAATAAGTTTGTTGTGGTGTGTAACTCGATCCTCCAATATTGACTTTTAATAAGTCTATTGCGGCGTGCAACCCGATCCTCCAATATATTCATTATAATCAATCTTGTTGCGGCGTGCAACCCGCTCCTCCAACATATTCATTTACCAATTCTTATAGAAGAAATTTTTATCAATAAATGTAACAATTAATATAAAATTATAAGACAACAAGCATACAATAATTATGGTTTAATTATGAAGGAAACAATGACAAATAGCAAATTATTATGGAAATCAAGGAGCAAATAGGCAGTTTAATATTTAATATTCTAAATGTCAAATAACAATTAAGGCACATAATTCAAATAACATGTAACAATTAATGCAGGAATTCAAGAATTAATACTGGACAAAGAATAAGAGAAAAAAAATTATTATAATATTTAATTTATGATTAAAAATAATTTATAATTTTTCAAGTAAGCAGGCAAACAATTAATTTGACGACGTATAGACACTCGTCACCTCGCCTATACATTGTTCACCTGCAATTCACATAATAAATAATTTAAGGGTTCTATTCCCTCAAGTCAAGGTTAACCACGACACTTACCTTACTTTGTAAATTCCAATCAATTATTCAACCATAACTTTTCCTTTTAATTTTGCCTCTGAAAGCTTCAAATCTATTCACAAATAATTCGATATATTCAATACGAATCATAGGAATTAATTCCATATGAATTTATAAATTTTTCGGATAAAAATCCGAAATTCATTATTATATTCGACAGTGGGACCCATGTCTCCAATTCCGGAAAAACTCACAAAATCCGGACACCCGTTCCAATACGAGTTCAACCATATCAAATTTGTCCAATTCCGATATCAAATAGACCTTCAAATCTTAAATTTTCATATTTGGAAGATTTCATAAAAATCTAGTTTTTCTTCCATCTAAATCCAAAATAAATGATGAATATAGACATGGATTTGTGAAATATAATCACTTTTGGTTATAGAACACTTACCCAATCAAAACTCAAAAATGAGTAAAAATGGTTAAAACTCGATTTTATGTATTCTGCCCAGCATTTTCGCATTTGCGGGCTATATTTTCGCACCTGCGGTCTCGCATTTGCGAGACAAAGCTCGCATTTGCGAAGTGGGGCTGCCAGGCGAGGTTCCGCATCTGCGGACAAAAATGTCGTACCTGCGATGTCCGCTTCTATGAAAAAGTGCCGCATTTGCGAAGACCGCATCTGCGATGGAAGTCTTGCTTCTGCGAGCTCGAACCTGCGGTCAAAATTCCGCAGGTGCGATTACACCAAAACTCAATATTTCAGATTTTGCTTAAGTCCAATTCTTGTTCCGATTTCGATTCGAATCACATTCGGGGTACTCGGGACCCAGTCCGAATATACCAACAAGTCCCGTAACATAATACGGACTGATTCGGGGTCTAAAATCACGTCAATTAACACTGAAATTACAATTCACATCCCGATTCGAACTTTGAGTTTTAAACTTTCAATTTGCAAATCTTATGCCAAAACATATTAAATGAATCCGGAATGACTTCAAATTTGGCACACAAGTCATAAATGACATAACGGAGCTGTTCAAATTTCCAAAATCGGATTCTGGCTCCGATATCAAAAAGTCAACCCCGTGGTCAAACTTGGAATATTTAGCCTTTAAATTGCTAGTTCCGTTAAATGGTCATAACTTGAGCTAGGGACCTCCAAATAAAATTCCGGGCATACGCCCAAGTCCCAAATCACGATACGGAGCTACCGGAACTATCAAAAGACTGATCCGGGTCCGTTTGCTAAAAATGTTGAATAAGTCAACTCACTTGAATTTTAAAGCTCTATTTCACATTTTAATTTATTTTTTTACACGAAAACATTCCAGAAAAATTTACAGACTGCGCACGCAAGTTGAGGAATGATAAATGATGCTTTTCGAGGTTTTAGAACACAGAATTACTTATTAAATTTAAAGATGACGTTTTGGGTCATCACAGATTTCCATAATAAATTGTTATTTGTCATTGTTTGTTTCATAATTAAATCATAATTATTGAGTGCTTATTGTCTTATTATTTTAATTAATTATTGTATTTATTAGGGTGATTTCTTCTGTGAGAATTGTTAAATGAATATATTGGAGGATCGGGTTGCACGCCGCAATGAAATTGATTAAAATGAATATATTGGAGGATCGGGTTGCAAGCCGCAACAATATTGATTGAAATGAATATATTGGCGGTTCGGGCTACACGCCTCAACAAACTTATTAAAAAGTCTATATGTATACTTGATTAAATAAATATATCGGAGAGTTGAAAATGAATATATTATGAAAACGGATTGCACGCTGCAACGAAAATTGATTGAAATAATTATTGATTATGACTGCTGAGTTGACTTCAACTATTAAAAATGAGTTACCCGATTTATTTATATTATTATTGTTGTACTATTATTGCGTACATATTAATGTAAGTGACCCGCCTTAGCTTCGTCACTACTTCGTTGAGGTTAGGCTCAACACTTACCAGTACATGGGGTCGGTTGTACTGATACTACACTCTGCACTTCCTGTGCAGATTTCGGAGTTGGTCCCAGCGGCGTACCATAGACTTGCTCGGATTTCAGCCACCTGAGGAGACTTGAGATATAACTGTACGGCGTCCGCAGTTCTGAAGTCCACGTCTACTTTACTTTAGCTGTGTGTTTATTTTCAGAAGTCTATTCAGACCCTTATTGGTATTATTCTAGAAGCTCGTGCACTTGTGACACCAATTCTGAGATGGTAATTAGACATCGTTATTTTTATGGATTATTCACTACATTTCATACCTTACTTCTGCGTTTATTTCTTTGTTATGAATAATTTAACAAATTGTTTAAAAATTAGTTAATATTATTCTAATGTTGGCTTGCCTAGCAAGTGAAATATTAGGTGCCATCATGGTCCAAAGGTGGGAATTTCGGGTAGTGACAGTTGGTATCAGAGCACTAGGTTACATACGTCTCACGAGTCATGAGCAAGCTTAGTAGAATCTGAAGGATCGGTACAGAGACGTCTGTACTTATCTCTCAAAGGCTATGAAGTTTAGGAACAATATTACTTCTTTCTTATTCTGTCGTGCGATTGTATTCTATCATCGATGATTGAACCATTCTACTCTTATTATCTCACAGATGGTGAGGACACGTAATACCTCTACCGATGGACAGGGACCAGAGCCCACGGTGACAAATATTGCCAGGGGTAGAGGCTGAGGCCTAGGTTGTGCTAGAGTCATAGTCAGAGGTAGAGGTAGAGCTCAGTCCAGAGCTCGAGCACTTGCACATGTTGTAGAATCTCAAGTGGATCTTAAGGAGGAAGTTCCAGTTCATAATGTAACAGTTGGGCCAGTTCAGGTACCGGAAGGATTCATAGCCACTTTAGTGCTTCAGGACGCTCTTGTCCGGTTGGTGAGTCTTATGGAGGGCGTGGCCTAGAATGGTACATTTCCAGTGTTGCCAGCCATCTCACAGGATGGGGGAGGAGCACAAACTCCCACTACTTCTGCTCCGGAGAAGATGGCTCCCCAGAATCAGGCTCCAGTAACCCCGCCAGTTGGGGTAGTTTAGCTAGTTGTTGCGGCACAGACCAGTGATAGGCCCGCCATGTCTTCTGAGGCCTTATTGAGGCCGGATAAGTTTACCAAGCTCTTTCTAGTCCAATTCAGTGGTACACCTTCTGAGGACCCACAGGAGTATCTAGAGCGCTGCCATGAGCTGCTGCGGAACATGGGTATAGTTGAGACCAATGGGGTTGATTTTGCTGTATTTTAGATTACAGGTTCCGCCAGGAGATGGTGAAGGGATTATACATTGACTAAACCAGTTGGATCGCCTGCACTTACCTGGGAGCAGTTCTCTCAGCTATTTCTGGAGAAGTTCCTTCCTATCACACTGACGAAAGATTACCAAAAGCAACTTGAGCATCTATAGTAGGGCAGTATGACTGTTACTCAGTATGAGTTCTGTTTTGTGGATTTGTCCCGTCATGCTCTCCTTTTACTATCTACCAAGGGAGAGGGAGTGAGGAGGTTTATTGAGGGACTCACTCACCCTATTAGGCTTCAGGGTTGTATTTGTGTGCCTAATGTGGATGGGCTTCGTGAATTAATTCTTGAAGAGGCACATTATTTCAGGTATTCTATTCATCCAGGTACCGCTAAAATGTATCAAGATTTACAGCAACATTATTGGTGGAGGAGAATGAAGAAGGATAGAGTTGCATATGTAGCTCGGTGTCTGAATTGTCAACAAGTTAAATACGAGCATCAGAAACCTGATGGGTTGTTTCAGAAATTAGAAATTCCTAAGTGGAAGTGGGAGTGTATCACTATGGATTTTATTGTTGGGCTCCCACGGACTTAGAGAACATTTGACGCAGTTTGGGTCATTATGGACATGTTGACCAAGTCAACACATTTCATTCCACTGGCAGTTACCTATTCTTCAGAGAGGTTAGGTGGAATTTACATTCGTGATATTGTCCGCCTTCACGGTGTGCCCGTGTCTGGAGGGATGTAAAACGTGAGTTAGACACGTGGATTGAGTTGAGTACAACATTTCATCCACAGACAGACGGACAGTCAGAACGCACTATTCAGATATTGGAAGATATGCTTCGCGCTTGTGTTATAGACTTTGGAGGTTCTTGGGATCATTTCTTGCCACTTGCGGAGTTTGCTTATAATAATAGCTACCAGTCGAGCATTCAAATGGCTCCATATGAGGCATTATACGGAAGGTGATTCCATTCACCAGTTGGATGGTTTAAACCGGGAGAGGCTCGGTTGTTGGGTACCGATTTAGTACAGGATGCCTTGGATAAGGTCAAGGTTATTCAAGATAGACTTCGCATAACTCAGTCTAGGCAAAAGAGTTATGCTAACTATAAAGTTCGTGATATTGCATTCATGGTTGGAGAAAGAATATTGCTCCATGTTTCACCTATGAGAGGTGTAATGAGGTTCGGAAAGAAGGGCAAGTTGAGCCCTAGGTATATTGGACCTTTTGAAATTCTTGAAAGGGTGGGTGAAGTAGCCTACAGGCTTGCATTACCACCTAGTTTATCAGCGGTTCATCCGGTTTTCCATGTGACTATACTCCGAAAATATCGTGGTGATCCTCCCAATGTGTTAGACTTCAGCTCAGTCCAATTGGACAAAGATTTGACTTATGAGGAGGAGCCGGTGGCTATTCTAGCCCGGCAAGTCCGATTGTTGAGGTGTAAGAGTTATCCTTCAGTTCAAGTACACTGGAGAGGTTAGTCAGTAGAGGCAGTCTGAGTCGGACATGCGGAGTAAATATCCACACTTATTCACCAGCTCAGGTACTTTTTGCTAACTCCGTTCGAGGACGAACGTTTGTTTTAGAGGTGGAGAATGTGATGACCCAAAATGTCATCTTTAAATTTAATAAGTAATTTTGTGTTCTAAGACCTCAAAAAGCACTATTTATCACTCCTCGACTTGCATGCGCAGTCCGTACAATTTTTCGAAAAGTGTTTATGTGAAAAATGGATTAAAAGGTGAAATAGAGTTTTAAAACTCAACTGAGTTGACTTTGATCAACACTTTGAGCATACGGACTCGGATCAGTATTTTGATAGTTCTGGTAGGTCCGTATCATGATTTGGGACTTAGGCGTATGCCCGGAATAGAATTCCGAGGTCCCTAGCCCTAGATATGGAATTTTGATGAAAATGTAAAAAGTTTGAAGCTTAATGATTTTTAAGAATTTACTGATGTTTGATTTATTGACATCGGGTCCGTAATTTGGTTTCGGAGCCCGGTATAGGTCCACTATAATATTTATGACTTGTTTGCCGAATTTGGTTAGAATCGGAGTTGATTTGGCATGATTCGGGCGTCCGGTTGTAAAAATATAAGTTTTAAAATTTTCTTGAAAACTTCCTTTGATTTGGTGTCCGATTCGTAGTTTTAGGTGTTATTTTAGAGATTTGATCGAGCGAGCAAGTTCGTATGATGTTTTAGGACTTGGGTGCATTTTTTGTTTGGAGCCCCGAGGGCTCGGGTTGGTTTCGGGTGATTAACAGATCATTTTTTGACTTGAGGAAACTGCAGAAACCTACTTATGGTTTCCTTCTTCGCGTTCGTGTTCCCGAAGAGCAAATTGGGGCTGGCACATTTTGCCTTCGCGTTCGCGAAGGCCAAGCCAGGCAAGCTTCGCATTCGAGAAGAGTAAAATTGGTCAGCAGGAATTTGTTCTTCGCAAACGCGAGGCACTGACCGCGTTCGCGAAGGGTAAAAGTTCCAGAAATAGATCTTAAGTTCTAGAAAATGGGATTCATCCCATTCAGCCCTTTTTCCATTTTTGAGCTCGGGTAAGGCGATACTTGGGTGATTTTCACGGGAAAATATTGGGGTAAGTGTTCCTTATCCTATATTGAATATATTTCATGATTCCATACTCGTTTATATCATGAATCCATGAATATATGGAAGAAAACGCAGATTTTTATAAAATCTTCCAAAAACGAAAATTTAAGATTTGAATGTCCATTTGACATCGGAATTAGATAAATTTTGTATGGTTGAACTCGTATCGGAACGGGTGTTTGGATTTCGTAAGTTTTTTTTTTGAGATTTAAGACGTGGGTCCCACTGTCGAATATTTAAATGAATTTTAGATTTTTATCCTGAAAATTATTAATTTCATATGAAATTAATTCCGCAACAGAATTGATTAAAATGAATATATTGGAGGATCGAGTTGCACGCCGCAACAAAATTGATTGAAACGAATATATTGGAGGATCGGGTTGCACGTCGCAATGGAATTGATTAAAATGAATATATTGAAGGATCGGGTTACATGCCACAACAGAATTGATTGGAATGTATATATTGGAGGATCGGGTTGCACTCCGCAACAGAGTTGATTGAAATGAATATATTGGAGGATCGGATTGCAAGCTGCCACATAATTGATTGAAATGAATATATTGGAGGATCGGGTTGCATGCCGCAACAGACTTATTAAAACGTCTATATATATACTTGATTAAATAAATATATCGGAGAGTTGAAAATGAATATATTGTGGAAACGGGTTACACGCTGCAAAGAAAATTGATTAAAATAATAATTGATTATGACTACTGAGTTGGCTTCAACTATTAAAAATGAGTTACCTGATTTATTTCTATTATTGTTGTTTTACTAATATTGCGTACAGGTTAATGTAAGTGACCCGCCTTAGCCTCGTCACTACTTCGTCGAGGTTAGGCTCAGCACTTACCAGTACATGTGGTAGGTTGTACCGATACTACACTTTGCACTTCCTGTGCAGATTTCGGAATTGGTCCCAGCGGCGTAAAATAGACTTGCTCGGATTTCAGCTACCAGAGGAGACTTGAGGTAAAACTGCATGGCGTCCGCAATTCTAAAGTCCCCGTCTACTTTACTTTAGCTGTGTGTTTATTTCCAGACAGCTTTATTTTATTCAGACCCTTATTTGTATTATTCTAGAAGCTCATGCATTTGTGACACTAATTTTGGGATATTATTTAGACATCGTTATTTTTATGGATTAATCACTACATTTCAAACCTTACTTCTGCGTTTATTTCTTTGTTATGAATAATTTAACAAATTGTTTAGAAATTGGTTAATATTATTCTAACGTTGGTTTGCCTAGCAAGTTAAATATTAGGCGTCATCACAGTCCGAAGGTGGGAATTTTGGGTCGTGACAGTATTCATTCCTTTTTACAGTTAATATTCGACATATCTTTACTTATTTATCCGATTTGTAACAAGTTATACTGTGTATCCTTAGAACTACGTATAAATTCAAGTCTATCCGTTTTTCGGGTAACAGTTTGGCGCCCACCGTGGGGCTAAGGATAATAGTGGTTATTTGGTACGAGTCTATGTAAAACACACTATTTTACGCTTGCTCTTGGAAGTGTCTTTGATTCCAAGTTTAAAATGATGAACTCTCAATTAATGGCCCTACCTATCGATAATGAAGTTAACCATCAAAATGAGAACAACAACCTGACAGCAGGGGATGAAAGGCCACTCATAGACCTCGTTGGAACTCGGGTCGTAGATACAATTGACGTTAATTCACATGTGGCCATTGAGGCAAACCAACGTTCCAACCCCGAAAACAGCATTCATGGTAGAACTCAGTTTTCAGTTCGAAATACCCAAAATATTGGAGAAGACGGAATCAATATGAATATGATTTTCGAAATGTTGTAAGCACAACAGGTAGCAATACCTCAGTTGCAAAGCCAAACCCAGTCACCGAGCAGGGCCGAGCCCGGTCCACCCCGAGAAGTCACCCACAAAATGGGGCCAGATGTAGTAAGATCAAATGAACAAGAATCGGGGACTGATCCCGAAATTATTAGGATGCTCGAGGAACCGAAAGAACGAATTGAGTCAAGAGAAAAGAGGATTGAAGCAAACGATAAAAAAGTAGAAACTTATAACTCCAGGGTTTATCAGATCCCGGGGGCACCATCGATATTGAAAGGCTTGGATTCCAAAAAACTCGTACAAAAGTCGTTCCCCCTGAGCGCGACTCCCAAACTGATCCCCAAGAATTTCCGCATGCCCGAAATTCCTAAATATAATGAGACAACCAACCCCAATGAACATGTCACCTCGATAGGGTTTGGGGAAACCCTATCGAGGGGGGAAATGATATGGTATCATAATTTACCGCCTAAGTCTATCGATTCTTTTGATATGCTTGCATATTCTTTAATAAAAGCACATGTCGGAGCCATAAAAGTCAAGACCAGGAAGTCGGACCTTTTCAAGGTAAGGCAAAAATATAACTAGATGCTAAGAGAGTTCGTATCTCATTTCCAAATGGAACGAATGGATCTACCACCAGTTACGGATGATTGGGCCGTTCAAGCTTTCACCCAATGACTGAATGAACAAAGCTCAATGGCTTCACGACAGTTGAAGCAGAACTTGATCGAGTACCTGACTGTTACTTGGGCCGATGTACACAATCGATATCACTCGAATATTAGAGTCAAAGATGACCTGTTGGGTTCTCTGTCCGTTATTAAAAGGGACATCGACCGAGAACCAAGGTCGAACAAGGACCGATATCGGCCGTATAACGAAGATCGTAGGGGTAGCGAACCCAAATGCAACTCCGTACGAGGCAAAAGGAGAAGTGATCGAGGACAAGGGATTCAGGGGTTGATGAACAAGAATTGGTTCGACAGGCATACCGGACCTAAGGAAGCACCACGGTAATCAGAATATAACTTCAACATTGATGCATTCGCCATCGTTACGGCTATCGGACGCATCAAAAATACTAAATGGCCTCGACCTCTGTAGTATGATCCAGTCCAAAGAAATTCCATTCAAATATGCAAGTATCATGGCACACATGTCCATAGAACGGAAGACTGCAGGCAGTTGAGAGAGGAGGTAGCCCGGTTATTCAATGAAGGGCACCTTCGAGAATTTTTAAGTGACCGAACCAAAAACCATTTCAAAAGCAGAGATTTAAATAGACAAAAATGAACATGAAGAGCCACAACACATCATCCACATGATCATCAAAGTGATTGATCTCCCCAAGGGACCGGTGCTTAAATGCATAAGATGTCGATTATAAGAGAGAAGCGATCTCGGACTCAGGATTACATACCTAAAGGAACCTTGTCCTTTAATGATGAAGACGCGGACGGAACAATGCAGCCTCATAACGATGCACTGGTAATATATGTATTTATTAATAGAAACTCAAGTTAAGCGTGTGTTAATTGATCCAGGTAGTTCGGCCAACATCATTCGATCAAGGGTCGTAAAGCAACTCGGTCTATAGGACCAGGTCATGCCCGCAACCCTGGTACTAAATGGATTCAATATGGCGTGTGAAACTACTAAGGGCGAGATAAATTTGCCAGTAAACTTGGCCTGGACCACCAAGAAACGAAGTTCCACGTAATCGAGGGTGATATGATATATAGCGCCCTGTTTGGGAGGCCGTGGATCCACAACATGATAGTAGTACCCTCGACCCTTCACCAGGTTCTAAAATTCCCAACACTAGAGAGAATCAAAATGGTCTACAGGGCGCAACCGACCACAAAGGAAATGTTTGCCGCTGACAAAGTGATTCCGATATCATCACTATCATTGATAAAGGGATCAGATTTGAATGAGAAGCGGGATACCAAATAGCAATCACAAACGTCAGCCTCGACCCAACTAGAAAATCAGAACATTGACGAAGATGATGATTATGGGATCCCTCGATCCTTCATGGTCCCCGATGATTTCGGCGCTATTAAATCAACGATCGAAGAATTGGAGAAAATCACACTAATCGAACATCTGCCCAAACGAAAGTTATACTTGGGCACGGGGTTAAATCCCAAGCTCGGGAAAAAGCTTATTCAATTTCTTATAGCTAACATGAACTATTTCTCTTGGTCCCATCTTGCCATGACATGGATCCCACCGGAAATAACCACTCATAGACTAGGCTTGGATCCGAAATTCCATCCGATAAAGCAGAAAAGAAGGCCCCAGTCCGAGGTCAAACATACCTTCATCAAGGATGAGGTAACCAAACGTCTTAATATTGGATCCATTTGAGAAGTAAAATGCCCCGGATGGCTAGCAAACGTGGTGGTGGTCCCTAAAAAGGGAAACAAACTTAGAATGTGTATATATTATAAAGACCTGAATAAAGCATGCCCTAAGGATTATTTTCCTTTACCTAATATCGATCTTATGATCAATGCCACGGCCGACCACGAGACTCTTAGTTTTCCTGATGCACGCTCCGGGTACAACCAAATACAGATGAACCCGAAGGACCAGGAAAAGACCTCGTTTATCACTAAGTACGGTACATACTGTTATAACGTAATGCTATTCGGTCTAAAAAATGCTTATGTAACTTATCAACGCCTAGTAAACCAAATGTACGAAAAACAAATAGAAAAATCAATGGAAGTTTATATTGATGACATATTAGTTAAATCTCTGTGAGTAGAAGACCATTTAAAGCATTTGCAGGAAACTTTCGATATACTGAGGGAGTACAATATGAAGCTCGACCCCGAAAAATATGCATTCGGGGTTGGCTCAGGCAAGTTTCTTGGTTTTATGGTATCTAATCGGAGAATCGATATCAACACCGCTAAAATCACAGCTATCGAAGATATCACGGTAGTGAATAATGTAAAGGTCGTTCAAAGGCTGATGGGACGGATAACCGCCCCAGGACGATTCATTTCGAGATCCTCATATAGGAGCCACCGATTCTTATCACTACTTAAGAAGAAGAGCAACTTTACATGGACTCTGTAATGCCAGCATGCTTTGCAAGAACTAAAGCGGTATTTATCAAGCATGTCGCTGCTTCATACCCCGAAAGTGGACAAACAACTTTACATGTACTTAGCTATCTCGGAGATAGCAGTAAGTGGAGTCCTGGTTCGAGAAGAATATGGTACACAATTCCCTATTTATTATGTCAGTAGGACCTTAGGTGAGGCCGAAACTAGATATCCACAGTTAGAAAAATTAGCGCTTGCTTTAATAAGCGCCTCTAGGAAACTAAAACCATATTTCTAGTGTCATTCGATATATGTTGTAACAACTTATCCTCTTCGAAATATTTTGCACAAATCTGAACTTTCGGGTCGATTGGCCAAATGGGCCATAGAAATCAGCGGGTAATCGAACTTAACTCGGGGACTGCCGTACAACACACGAGATCGGTAATCGAAGAAGGTGACACCGAGATAAACTCCACAAGTTTAGCCTGGGATCGGAGAAACAAATATATAGAGTACTTCAAGAACGGGAAGCTTCCATCAGATCCAAAGGAATCTAGAGCTCTGCGCACAAAGGCAGTACGATTCACCTTGTCTGAAAACGAAATGCTGTTTAGAAGGACGTTTGATGGAACATTGGCAATATGTTTGGGACCAGGAGATACCGATTATATCCTACAGGAAATTCACGAGGGCACTTGTGCAAACCATTCCGGTGCCGATTCGCTGGTCCACAAAGTAATCAGAGCAGGGTATTATTGGACTGATATGGGCAATGATGCAAGGGAGTTCGTTCAAAAATGTGACAAATGCCAAAGACATGCGCCCATGATTCATCAACCCGAGGAGCTACTCCACTCGGTCCTATCTCTATGGCCTTTCATGAAATGTGGAATGGACATCGTTGGCCCCCTCCCATCAGCCCCAAGTAAGGCTCAGTTGATTTTGTTTATGACTCATTATTTCTCTAAATGGGTTGAAGCACATGCTTTTGAGAAAGTTAGAGAAAAAGAAGTGATAGACTTCATTTGGGACCACATCATATGTCGATTCAGGATGCCATCCGAGATTGTGTGTGATAATGGAAAATAATTCATCACCAGTAAAGTAACTAAATTTCTCGAGGATCACAAGATCAAAAGGATCCTATCAACACCTTACCATCCCAGCAGGAACGGACAAGTCGAATCGACCAATAAAACCATCATCCAAAAGCTTAAGAAGAGATTGACCGACGTCAAAGGAAAATGGAGAGAAATAGTACCCGAGGTCCTAAGGGCATACCGCAAAAGATCAAAATCCATTACCGGTGCAACACCATTCTCGTTAGTTTATGGCACCAAAGCTCTGATCCCGGTCGAGGTCGTAGAACCTAGCATCAGGTTTCGATATGCAACAGAGGAGTCAAATAATGAGACCATGAATACGAGCCTATAATTGTTGGACGAAAGACGAGAAGCCACTCTCCTCCAATTGGCCGCCCAAAAACAACGAATTGAGAGGTAATACAATCGAAGAACCAACCTTCGATATTTTAAAATCGAGGACTTGGTGCTAAGAAAAGTCACCCTCAACACCCGAAATCCGAATGAAGAAAAATTAGTCCGAACTAGGAAGGATTGTATCAGGTTCTCGGAATCGCCGAAAAAGGATCCTACAATCTCGGTATGAGAAACAACAAACAACTATCGAGAAATTGGAATGTATCGCACATAAAATGATAATACTGCTAAGGTACGACCCTACCATGTTCATTTGTATTTCGAGACTAACCCTTGTAGGTGTTCGATCAGAAACAGAGATGGATTCTTCAACTCGAAACCTTTAGGTCTGAAAGCACGCATTGCACTCTTTTTTCCCTTAGACCGGTTTTGTCCCAAATGGGTTTTCCGGTGAGGTTTTTACTGAGGCAACCATTGATCGTGCTAACTTAAAACAATTCAACAGTATCCGAGACCTCTTTACAATCAACCTCGAATATTGGGGGCATTGCCCTCGAATATATCAAGTTCGATGCAAGTAAGTTACTTAATGGCAACAGGGTCTCGATAGGAAAAATTTGTAAGGGCCAAATGGTCAAACGAACCATGCCCACGTAGTTTGCTCGAGCCCTGGCACAAAACATGTACGTATGTGTAATGACTTATAAAGAGAAATTTCTTCTTTACCGATATCTCATACCTTATAAAGGTTCTTATACTTCATATTCTAGATCTATTATGCAAACAGGCTTAAGCACCGACCATGACCAGAGTTCGAATGATTACCCCCACAAATCAGGGACTACCATCCGAAAAATCAAATTATATAAACTCCGAAGATCATAAGCCCAAGAGGGAAATCATGAACTAAAGAGGGATTTTTATTAGGCCACGACCACCCCACTCGGGGACTGATACTTTGGGAAAGCTCGAAGTAAAAGCTCGAAAATAAGCCCAAGACACAAAATCCCGGACTAAAAAGGCTATGACTGAATTAACACGAATCAGAGACGTCCGAATTCCGTAACAAAATAGGGTTAGAAAGGCTACCCCCGGTAGAATCATAAAAGCCTTCGATAATATCAAAGCCTCGGAAACTCTAATCAATACAAAATTGTTCGAACTCTCGAACAATTCCCTATTTCATGCTAAGGCATTACAAGTTTCGCAAACACGAATGATAAGAAATGTTTTCAAGCCAGAAAGGGGACAAGGCTATAAACAATCCTTTTTTACAAACACCTAAGGGTTACTTTACTTAGAGTTCGAGCAAGCACTCACTCGACCATAAAGCCTAAGGGTTGTTTTCTGCTTTGAGTTTGAGAGACCGTCCTCGCTCAACTAAAAACCTAAGGGTTACTTTACTTCGAGTTCGAGCAAGTACTCACTTGACCATAAAGCCTAAGGGTTGTTTTCTGCTTCGAGCTCGAGAGACCATCCTCGCTCAACTAAAAACCTAAGGGTTACTTTACTTCGAGTTCGAGTAATCACTTACTCGACCATAAAGCCTAAGGGCTATTTTCTTCTTTGAGTTTGAGAAATCGTCCTCGCTCAACTCAAACCTAAGTGTTACTTTACTTTGTGTTCGAGAAAATACTCACTCGATCAAAAGGCCTAAGGGCTACACTAGTTCGGTTTTGATCAAATTATCTGAACCCCAACCTTAGAATACAAATTCACAATTCTATAAGGTAGAAAGGAAGAAAGTTTTTTATATATATCAAAAATTATTTACAAAGGGCAGCATGGCCCGATCAAGTTTCTCTACAAAAGACCGAAACGGTCATAAAAGAAACACAAAACATACTAATCCTAAAGGACTTAGTCCTCTCCGGGAGCAGCATCTTTTCCCTTGAGGCCCTCTTCGCTTTCAGATCCGCTCATACTCCCGGTATCATCATCATCATCAGGAAAGGCCAGCACTCTGGCTTCAGCCTCGAGCTCCTTAGCATTCTCGGTCTCGGATGTAAGATTGAAACCACGAGCATAGAACTCCTCGAGAGTCTCCCTTCAAGACTAGCATTTAGCATGCTCGACAACCCAATTTGCTCGAGCCTGACCCACTTCGGCAACCTCCTTAGCTCGAGCCTGAGCAGCTTCAACATCAGATCGGTAGACGGCCACCATTGTATTAGCATCTTCCATGGCTGTTTCAACCTCCAATTTGGCCGCTGCAAGTTCTGTATCCAGTCTCTCTCGGTCAAAATTTGTTGAGCCCAACCGAGACTGGAACTCCTCGATTTCCTTGGCTTGTACCAAGGCCTTCTCTTTCAAGCCTCAGAGTTGGGTCTCAATCGAGGAGAGTTGAGCTCGGGCAACCTCCTTTTCTGAGGCAAGCGGTCCATGTTCTTTTTCCACTCCTCGGCCTCCGCTTTCACTGCATCCACTTCAACACAAAGCTACATGATAACATCAAACTGTTGTTAGACCCGTGGGACTGAACTATTAGCCATCACACTCGAGTCAGTGACATTAACTTCAAAGATTCTTTTTACCTGCTCGGTCAGATCGGCTTGTTATTTTCGAGATGCGTCTAGCTCAGCCCAAAATCCTTTTGCTTCTCCTTCTCTCTACTCACTGAGAAGCTTGAAGGCATCTCTCTCCTTAGTAAGCCTTCGGATTTCGGCTTCGTATTGGCTCAGTTCCCCTCGGGATTGGCGGAATATCTTGTGATGAAGCTAAGAAGCCTACAAGAATAGAAAAAATGAGTTATACAAGGAAATAAAAATACAAGTATGAAAATTGACAAATAGAAAATATGAACTCATACGATTCAGGGCCTGTTGAGCTTCGTTGAAAAGGCATGACACTCCCACCTCGCCCAAGCTCTTCTTCGGAGCCTCCGAGTCACCAAGACCGGTGACATCTTCTACTATAACAAAATAACCACGGAAAGGGTCTTCCTCTTCATGGGATCATTCCCCGTGATAAACCTCCACGGCCTGAGTGTCACGTATCATCGGCAGCAAAAATGAAGGAAACGAGAGGGAATCTCTGATCTCTATTGCCCCAAGTAGGTTTTTCGGAGCACAACCTCCGTTTTGGGGAGCCTCTAGCTCAGTTCATACACCGGCATCTACCGCCTCTTCGATGGTCGCTTTTCCCCGAGGTAAAACATCCTCGGTACCCTTCGGCTCGGGAACTTGGGTCGAAGTCTCCTCCCCGGCCTCATCAAGCCTGGACGGAGCAGTATCAACTTTCACCAATACTGAAATATTTTGAATATCGGTACTAGCTCGTGCACGGGCCACCAGCGCAGAGTCACCTTCTTCTTCTTATTCTTCTTATTCTTCTTTATCCCTTAGACTCAATATCGCCTCCATAGTCAGTGGGATTGTGTTCCCTTTGAGTTTACGGGCCGCTCTCTTCTTAGGTTTTGACCCTCGGGGTTCGAGGCCCTTTTTCTCTTAACCTCCGACATCGGTTTTGAGATAGGCGGTAAAGCCTCTTCATCTCTGGGCGAGGGTCTCATAACGAACCGGCTCATCCAACCCCGATCTTTGTCTTCATCTATGCTCGAGGTGAACGCCTTGGTGGCCCGGCGTTGAAGCTTTATCAGGCCACCTCGGTAAAGATGAGGACTATATAATCTTACGAGGTGGTCGATGGTGAATGGAAGCCCGTCGATTTTGCTCAAAAAGAAACGAAGCAATATCACAATCCTCCAGAAAGAAGGGTGAATTTGACCGAGGGTCACCTGGTATCTTTTGCAAAAATCGACGATGACTGAATCTAGGGGTCCCAGCATGAAAGGATAAGTGTAAACACTCGGGTACCCTTCCACGTGGGTAGTGATCGCCTCCTCCGGTGCCGGTATCACAACCTCTTTATTTTCCCAATTGCAGTCTTTTTTCACCAGGTCAAGAAGACTTTTTGGTATCGAGCATATATATCTCGATATCGGCTCGCATCGACCTGCAACTGATGAGGGTTTCTCGACCTTAAAATCAGAATCAATAATGCATTCCCCGGGAACAAGTTCTTCAAGGCGCGGCTCCACCACTGTTTTCTCGCCGGCCAGCCGAGATGAGGAGGCATCTTCTTTTTGTGGAACGGTTTTAGATATTTTTGCCATCTAAATTTTTGTGAACAAAAAAGAAGTGAGTTTGAAGTATTTGATGTTTTGAGAAGAACAAGCAAATAAATTCCAAAACCTGGAAATATAGAGCTTTGGGGAAGGCGAAGAACTGTGAAGATTGGAATGAAAAAGATTTGAAGGTAAAAGTTTGAAATAATGAAGAAGGGGGCTATTTATATATTTCACAGTGACGGTTCAAAATTGGCAGTGGCTGACCATCGACTAACGCGCATTTAATACCTTGGTAACTGGACCGACGGGACATTTGTTATATACGTCACAATAGGGCTCGTCGCAGATGTCATCTAGTCGGAGGTTGAAACATTATATCATTTCTCGCCACTTTCTTTCGGAGAAACGAGGGGACTATATATATACGGTCAAAATCGAGTTTGCCCTTCGTGTGACTAATCAAGATTGGAGCATGATGGACCGAGGTTCGTCATTATAATATCGAGCTATGATGTGAAGATTGGAAGGTCGAGCTCGAGACACTGAGACCGATCAGTACCGAGATCAAGTCAAGGTCGAGCTTGAGACCCAGAGACCGATCTATACCGAGATCGAGTCAAGGTCGAGCTCGAGACCCAGAGACCGATCAATACCGAGACCGGCCAAGATCGAGATTGAGACAAGGAACAAAAAAGCCGTTATAGCCGCATTTGGGGAGAGAATCTCGGTTGAAATCACGACTTGAATCAAGGAAAAGCCAATTAATTAATCTATCATGAGATCCCCATTATGTATTTTTAATTATATCCATAGTAGGATTTCTCCACTATATTAAGAGTGGCTATCGATTGAAAAGGGGATGGATTGATATACATTGATACATTCTCACATTCAGATTTTATTGAGATTTACATAACCTCTAGCAAATATTATCCTCTTTGGGGCTTTGATATTGATTCATCTTGTTCTCTTATCAATCATTCTCTACTCAATTTGGGTTTGTGTTCATTCCTTTTTACAATTAATATTCGATATATCTTTACTTATTTTTCCGATTTATATCAAGTTATACCGTGTATCCTTAGAACTACGTATAAATTCAACTCTATCCATTTTTCGAGTAAACAACTAAAATACATTCACTTCCGATAAAGAGTACTCGATGAACGTCGTAGATCTCTTTGTTTCAGCATCTTATCAACCTTTACAAAGTTATCAGATAATACAAGGGGCAAAGAGAAATAGCATCTAAATAAACAAGAGATGCAATAATTAGATATGATGCATAGCTAACTCTAAGGAAACCTTCCTATTGCTAACTTGCTGAAGTATATATGCAACAGTGAGGTCATCAGATTTTTTATTTTTCCCACCCCTTTGATAATGAAGATGATGATAATTCATTGATGTTATGACTACCATTACTGTTCATTATCTTAACCTGATAAGCAATATCAATTGCTATCAAAAGTAAGACAATATCACGTGGCATTGACACATTACACATAGAAAACTCTTGTGAAGCACATAACTATATATACTTATAAGCCAAAAAGTATGCCTAAGAATTCTGTAGAAATTCAAAAGTCACGTTGGAATAAGTTAGACCCTAAATGTCTGTTGGGTTTCTTCATATCCATTACAAAGGTCATACACATGATACATTAAAAACACTTAATTCCCAAGAACTATAAAGTTCACATTTGTAATTAGTGCCAAGAAAAAGGTGCATGCACGTTACTTGTGTCAATGGCTAATTTATTGTACAATATAATTACGGATCCATTTGTTGTCTTGCCAATAGATAACTTACAATTCCTTATTCCACCGTAAACATTGAAATACACATTTACATTTTTGTACACCAATAATAAAAAGAATATTATAGATTGAAGGTTAAAAAGGTCATCCAACTATTAATGGGTATTTTAGTATTTTAATTTTCACTTTGTGACTTCCCACTTGTATGATTTTGTATTTTGGTTTATATATATGTATGTATTGGAAAAGTGGTAGTTCAGATCTATTACTATATTTTGCACGTCAATAGCAATTTTCATGCACATGGGAAAAGTGGTAGTTCAGATTACTATATTTTGCACGTCAATAGCAATTTCCATGCACATGCATGGTGTTGTCCGTTTCTTATTACAAATGAAAAACCCTTTACCATACAGTATAGTCTATAGTCTATACTAGCCCTAATAACATGCCCTTGAAAATCCACCCATTTAAATAATGGAATTGGAAATTAAAAGCATCCCATAACACAAACTCCATAGCTAAAATCATAAAATCCTTAAACGCTTTCTTAAATCTCTCCACTTGTTCATCTTCTTTACTAGATTCATAATATTTCCCAACGATCATTTTCACGATCAAACCAAAATTTAATTCTTCTAACCAATTAGTTAGATTTATCGTACTCAATTTTCCATCAATTCGAGAGTATAAATTGTTAATACTCGCTTGAATTTTGGCTAATCTCACGTGCTTGAATTTTTCGAGACGACTAGCAGAGAGAACTTCCTGAATTACTAATTTACATTTTTTTCGCGAGTAATGTCCGTAATTTGCCAAAATAGCATGTTGTTATTGTAGCCAAGGTATTCGCAGTAAAGAAAAGCTGGACGATTGGAGAAAATTGCGTCATTTGTAGAGCAGTCTTTTATAGCTTCGTAACTGCTTACATCTAACACAAGGGGAAGGCCTGGCCGAAAAGTGAAATCGGGGCCGTATTTGTCAACTAATTGATATAGTTTTATTCTATAAACTTTAGTGCTATTTGAATTTATTATGTAAATAATGAAATTCATTATTTGATTAAATTTTCAACCGAAAGAAAAACTTTTAGCTGATTTTGACATTGGTAACAGAAAATGAATTACTGGAAATCGCCAAACAAAAAAAACATTTTTGGAAAAATGGAACAAAATACAAGTTTATTAGAATTATAAACAACTTTATACTACAGTGACGCACACTCAATATTTTTTAATCAGAAAATACAACTTCAATAGTTTGAAATTAAAAGTAATAGTGTTGCCTAAAAACTTATTTTGAATAATAGAACAATCCAAACCATTGATTATTTTTTGTCCACATGGCACATATCAAACACTCTTAATGGACAAAATATTACTGGAGGGGATCCAATCCCGATTACCGGCCATCCTCCGGCGATTTTCGGTGGTAAGGGGTTTGAAAGTTTTTCAGATTTTTTTGTCTATAGGAAGTAGAAGAGAAATGTGAAGGAGAAACCATTATGGATTTTTAGAAAGAACTTGGGAATCAAACTATAACCAACTGCCTTTTAATAGGTAATTGTAAGGTTGTGCATAATTGGTTTAATTTTTTTTTTAAATCAGTATTATGTATAATATTTGGTATTTAATAAAATAACACCGACATATCAATACTGTAGCGAGATATATACTAAGTTACACAATACACATATCATTGATTATAATGCATTAATTTACACAATACTTTTCTTTTGCATTCATGTTGAGGTTGATGATAAAGCTCATGTACTTGTTAAGAAAATGGCGGAACAAGATAGACCGCAGATTTTGACTCTTACTGTCTAGGCTGTCAAGCAATTTAACGTAATGTTTCTACGATTTTAGGGTATATCTTACTCTGTTACTCGTAGATTGATGTCGTATATGTTTGATTATTCTTTATTATATTCTCTAACTCCAACAATTAACTCTAAGCAAATAACAAGTCATTGTCAATGATCAAATTTATTCTCTCTCTCTCTCTCTCTCTCTCTCTCTCTCTCTCTCTCTATTGATACTAGTTGGTTTTGGACAGGGGTGGAGGGAGAGTATAACTTACGGGTTCGGCCGAACCCAGTAGCTTTCGTTCAAATCATGTATTTGTCTTAAGAAGTTCATTGAACATGTATAAATTATTAATTTAGGACCTAGTAACTTAAAAGATTTAGAATTTCGAACCCATAAGTTTCAAATCCTGGCTCCGCCTCTTGTTTTAGATAAATATTTTGTCAACTGTCATGTGAGCTTAGAACGTTTTTTATTTTTGTATTTGTGAGTACTTCAATTAAAAATATTAGAGTGTATGACTTTATACACTAGTTATTATTCAAGTTAAATAAAGCGAAATTACCGAACAAAATAAATCAAAATTAAAAGAAAAAAAGTCGAACCAACGATAGGGTTGGGCTAAGATTTAACTAAATATGTAAACAAAAGATTTATGTTACAAATAAAAGAAATAGTATAACTTTATTAAATAATTTTGGACTAATCATTTGAATAATTAACTCAATATTCTTTGAAGTTAGCGGAATCATAGTTGAATCGTGATTGAGGGATAACTCACTTAATAAGTTGATGTGAAGGGTTCAAACTCCATACGTAACGTAGTATTCCTCTCCTCTATTGGCCAGAAACATAAATAGTCAAACATCCAGTTGGCAATTGCTAATGGGAAGTAACCGATTGCTCACGTTATCCTCGAACTAGAAATCTTCGGACTAGAAATTAGAATCATTCAGTGTATGTGTTCTGAATGTGTCCTTTTAGGCATTGTGCTTTTCCTTTTCAGACCTTTTCACTTACTCTTTTCGTATTGAACTAAAAAAGTCGGTGAATTTCAATATTAGAAATAGCATAGCCACAATCTCTGTTCAACCCCACACGTAACTGTTTTTTTCTCTGTCTATAAAAGTCATCTTTTTCTTCAATCATTTACATTTTGATGTGCTATGTTACAATTGTTTTTATCAGGAATTTGCTAGGTGTTAAAATAGTAAAGTTGTATTCGTGTGATTTATAAGTTACGGATTCAAGTCGTCGAAGCATCCAGTAATGCTTGCATCATCGTAAAATATTTACATCACACCCCTTAAGATGCGATTGTCACGATCTGAAATTCTCACCTTCGGGTACCTTGATGGCGCCTAACATTTCACTTGCTAGGAAAGCCAACATTGGAGTAATTTTAACTATTTTTAACAATTCAATTTGACTAATAATAAAGAAATCAAATAACTGGAATAAAATCTGAACTGAAGTGAATAAGCCAAAATAATAGCGATATCTATATACCATCCCAGAACTGGTGTCACAAGTGCACGAGCTTCTAGAATAATACAAATAAGAGTCTGAATAAAAATAAGGTTGTCTGAAAGAAAGCACACAGCTAAGATAAAGTGGAAGGGGACTTCAGAGATGCGAACGTCGTGCAGCTATACCTCAAGTCTCCTTTGATAGCTGAATCCGAGCAAATCTACAGTACGCCGCTGGGACCAACTCCAGTATCTGCATAAGAAGTGCAGAGAGCAGTATGAGTACAACCGACCCCATGTACTATATAAATGCCGAGCCTAACCTCGACGAAATAGAGACGAGGGTAAGGAAGGTCGCTTACATTAACTTGTACGAAATAATAATAATAATAATAATAATAATAATAATAATAATAATAATAATAATAATAATAATAATAATAATAATAATAATAATAATAATAATAATAATAATAATACGTCACGACCCGGAATTCCCACCGTCGGGACCGTGATGGTGCCTAACATTTCACTTGCTAGGCAAGCCAACGTTAGAGAATCATTTAAACCAATTCTTATTCCATTCAGTAAATAATAGCAATTAGCTAAGATGAATTATAGTGAGTGTGGAATAATATAATGAAACTGCATTAATTACTACCACTCGGATCTGGAGTCACAATTCACGAGCATTTTAGAATTCAGTCCAAGTAATAGTCTCAAAGAAATACAACTATTTGGATGAAAGAAACAGTAAAACAGAAGGATAGACGGGGGCTTCAAGATCTGTGAATGCGGACAGATCTACCTTGAGTCTCCGGATAGCGGTCCAACAGCTAAAATCTCGATCAACCCGAGACGATACCAAAATCTGCACATAAAGTGTAGAGTACAGTATCAGTATAACGGACCCCATGTACTTGTAAGTGTCGAGCCTAACCTCGACGAAGTAGTGACGAGGCTAAGGCAAGGCACCTACAAATCAACATGTACAATTTAACAGTATATATACAAATAACAGTAATGAAGAGCTAAACAGGACATATCGGGAGGGGGAAACATGCTGGAAAAAATACGAGATAAAGAACTATAACAGAATGATAACTGAAACGACCAATATACTATGAATCAACAGAAACAATGAATACAGTAAAGGAAAAATGCACGGCATCACCCTTCGTGCTTTTACTCTCACTCTCACCATAAAACAATAGAAACGACACGACATCACCCTTCATGCATTAACTCTCATCTCATGGCACGATATCACCCTTCATGCATTAACACTCACAGTATGGCACGGCATTACTCTTCGTGCATTAACACTCACAATATGGCACGACATTACCCTTCGTGCATTAACACTCACAATATGGCACGACATCACCCTTCGTGCATTAACACTCACAATATGGCACGACATCATCCTTCGTGCATTAATATTCACAATATGGCACAGCATCACCCTTCATGCATTAACACTAACAATATGGCACGCCATCACCCTTCATGCTTTTAACACTCTCCCTTACCATAATGCAATGCATAAATAATAACAGGGAGATAGAATAATAAGTACAAGCCTTACTTCAATATTTGGTTCCACAATATCAATCTCAACTTTGAAATAAATACTCAATTATCACCAGAGAATCAGTAATCATGATATGGACGATCAATTTAACAACACTAGTCTAAACACATAACAATTAGGCATAGGAAAAAGACAATATAAGAAAAATCTGAGAAAATAGGGAAAACGGGTAAATTGGCGGTGCATAAGTACTCGTCACCTCACATATACGCCGCTTACATGAGTTTCACATAGCAAATAATCTGAGGTTACTAATTCCCTCAAGTCAGGGTAAAACACAACACTTACCTTGCTCCGAAGGCCACTTAATTCTCAATCACAACTTTTCCTCTCAAATTCACCTCCAAACTACTCGTATCTATTAAAAAATGACTCAATAATATCAAGTATTGCTAAAGGAATTAATTATATTGCATAAATTAAATTTCCCAAATTTTTCCTCCAAAAAGTCAAAAATCGACCCAGGGCCTGCTTGGTCAAAACCTGTGGCTCGGACCAAAATTCATTTACCCATTCACTCCCGAGCCCGGATATATAATTGATTTTAGAATCCGACCTCAATTTGAGGTCTAAATCCCCAAATTTCTGAAATCCCTAGCTTTTACCCTAACCCCTAATTCTACCATGAAAACTCTAGATTTTTTGTTGCTAATTCATGAAATGTAATGGGTAATTGAAAGAAAATGGTTTAGAATCACTTATGAACACCTTGGGGAAGAAAATGACACTTGAAAATCGTCTCTAGTCCGTTTGGTTTTTGAGAATAAATGGATAATTCCCATTTTGATTCTGTTTTAAGTGCAGGGCGACAGTGTGCATCGCGTTCGCGAAGAGCATTGGCTGACAAGCCTTTGCGTTCGCATAGGCTACCCTCCCCTAGCCTTCACGTTCGCGAGACATCGCTCGCGTTCGCGATGAAGGAAAGACTGTTTCCCCCCAGTGCCTAACACTACACGTTCGCGATGAGCTTGTCGCGTTCGCGAAGGGTAACGCCCCCATCGCTTCGCGTTAGGGACCAAACCTTCGCGTTCGCGAAGAAGAAAATTCTGGCCTCATCAGTTTACTCTTCGCGTTCGCGGGAGTACCTTCGTGAACGCGAAGAAGGACATGCCAAAACACCTGCTGCAGCAAAATACCAGATTTTCCCAAGTCCAAAACATCTCGTGGCCTATCCGAAACTCACCCGAGCCCTCGGGGTTCCAAACCAAACATGCACACAAGCCTAAAAACATCATATAAATTTGCTCGCGCGATCAAATCCCAAAAATAACACCTAGAACTAAGAATTTAGCACCAAATCAAATGAAATTCTCAAGAACACTTTAAAATTTCTATCTTCTCAACTGGATGTCCGAATCACGTCAAATCAACTCCGTTTCTCACCAAATTTCACATACAAGTCTTAAATATCATAATGAACCTGTACCGGGCTCTGAAACTAAAATACGGATCCGGTACTAACAATGCCAAATATCACTCAATTCTTAAAAACAAATAATTTTCAGACTTTTAATTTTCATCAAAAATTCATAACTCGAGCTAGGGATCTCTGAATTCGATTCCGGGCATACGCCCAGGTCCCGTAATTCGATACGGACCCCCTGGGACTGTCAAAATACGTATCCGGGCCCGTTTACCAAATATGTTGATCGAAGTCAACTAAAATTAACTTTTAAGATATAAATTCTTATTTTTATCAATTTTTAACATAAAAGTTTTCCGAAAACACGTCCGGACTGCGCACACAAATCGAGGAGGGTAAATCTAACAGAGCCTGTAAGCCACCTCTCCCACTCTCTCTAGAATCCTAAAAGGTCTGATATACCTAGGGCTCAACTTGCCCTTCTTTCCGAACCTAATTACACCCTTCATGGGTGATACCCGAAGCAACACTCTCCCTCCGATCATTAATACCACATCACGAATTCTGTGGTCAGCATAAGTCTTCTGCCTGGACTGAGCTATGCGAAGTCGATCCTGAATAATCTTGACCTTATCCAAGGCATCCTATACTAAGTCTGTGCCCAACAACCGAGCCTCTCCCGGCTCGAACCACCCAACTGGCAAACGACACCGCCTACCATATAATGCCTCATAGGGAGCTATCTGAATGCTCGACTAGTAGCTATTATTATAGGCGAACTCTGCAAGGGGTAAGAACTGATCCCACGATCCTCTGAAGTCTATAACACATGTGCAGAGCATATCCTCCAAGATCTGAATAGTTTGCTCGGACTGCCCATCTGTTTGAGGATGAAATGATGTGCTCAGTGCAACCCGTGTACCCAACTCACACTATACTACCCTCCAGAGGTGCGAGGTGAACTGCATACCTCGATCGAAAATGATAGGCACGGGCACACCGTGAAGACGGACAATCTCTCGAATGTAGATTTCTGCCAACCGCTCCGAAGAATAGGTAACTGCCATAGGAATGAAGTGCACTGACTTGGTCAGCCTGTCCACAATGACCCAAACTGCATCGAACTTCCTCTGAGTCTGTGGGAGTCCAACAACAAAAATCCATGGTGATACACTCCCACTTCCACTCAGGAATGTCTAACCTTTGAAGTAAACCACCAGGTCTCTGATGCTCACAGTTTACCTGCTGGCAATTTAGGCACCAAGCTACATATGCAATTTCTTCATCCTCCTCCACCAATAATGGTGCCGCAAGTCCTGATACATCTTGGCGGCGCCCAGATGAATAGAATTCCGGGAACTGTGGGCCTCCTCAAGAATCAACTCACGAAGTCCATCCACATTAGGCATACAAATACGACCCTGCATCCTAAAGACTTCATCATCTCCAACAATAACCTTCTTGGCACCACCGTGTTGCATTGTGTCTCTAAGGACAAGCAAATGAGGATCGTCATACTGCCGATCTCTTATACACTCAAACAACGAAGACCGAGCAACTGTACAAGCTAGAACACAGCTGGGCTTAGAAATATCCAACCTCACGAACTGATTGGCAAGGGCCTGAACATCCAATGCAAGCGGTCTCTCTCCAACTGGAATATAAGCAAGGCTATCCATACTAGCTGACTTTATACTCAAGGCATCGGCCACCACATTGGCCTTCCCGGGATGACACAATATGGTGATATCATAGTCTTTCAATAGCTCCAATCACCTCATCTGCCTCAAATTGAGTTCCTTCTGCTTGAACAAATACTGCAAGCTCCGATGATCCATGAATACCTCACATGGTACGTCGTAAAGGTAGTGCCTCCAAATCTTCAGCACGTGAACACTGGTTGCCAGCTCTAGATCAGGAACAGGGTAATTCTTCTCGTGAATCTTCAGCTGCAGCGAAGCATGTGCAATAACCTTGCCACCCTGCATCAATACCACACTCAAACCAATACGATATGCATCACAATATACTGTATAAGATCCTGAACCTGTGGGTAACACCAATACCGGTACCGTAGTCAAAGCTGTCTTGAGCTTCTTGAAGCTCGCCTCATACTCGTCTGGAAACCTGAACGGGACACCTTTCTGGGTCAGTCTGGTCAATGGGCTTGCTATAGATGAAAACCCTTCCACGAACCGACGATAATAACCTGCTAAACCTAGGAAACTTTGGATCTCTGTAACTAAAGTAGGTCTAGGCCAATTCTGAACAACCTCAATCTTCTTAGGATCCACCTTTATGATTTCGGCCGATACAACATGCTCCCAAAAGGCAACTGAGTCTAACCAAAACTCACATTTTGAAAATTTTGCATATAACTGATTATTCTTCAAAGTCTGAAGCACACTCCGAAGATGCTGCCCATGCTTCTCTCGACTGCTGAAGAGCATTGGCTGCCAAGCCTTCTCGTTCGCGAGACAGTGTTCGCGTTCCCATAGGCTACCCTCCCCTAGCCTTCATGTTCGCGAGACATCGCTCGCGTTCGCGATGAAAGAAAGACTGACTCCCCCCCAGTGCCTAACACTACACGTTCGCGATGAGCTTGTCGCGTTCGCGAAGGGTAACGCCCCTATCGTTTCGCGTTCGCAACCAAGCCTTCGTATTCGCGAAGAAGAAAATTCTGGCCCCATCAGTTTACTCTTCGCGTTCGCGGGGTACCTTCACGAACGTGAAGAAGGACATGCCAGAACACGTGCTGCAGCAAAATACCAGATTTTCCCAAGTCCAAAACATCCCGTGGCCTATCCGAAACTCGCCCGAGCCCTCGGGGCTCCAAACCAAACATGCACACAAGTCTAATAACATCATATGAACTTACTCGCGCGATAACATTACCCAAATAACACCTAGAACTAAGAATTTAACACCAAATCAAATGAAATTCTCAAGAACACTTTATAATTTCTATCTTCTTAACTGGAGGTCCGAATCACGTGATATCAACTCCATTTCTCATCAAATTTCACAGAAAAGCTCTAAATATCATAATGAACCTGTACCGGGATCCGGAACCGAAATACGGACCCGGTACTAACAATGCCAAGCATCACTCAATTCTTAAAAACAAATAATTTCTAGACTTGTAATTTTCATCAAAAATTCAAAACTCGAGCTAGGGACCTCCAAATTTATTTTCGGACATACGCCCAGGTCCCATAATTCGATACAGACCCACCGGGATCGTCAAAACACTTATCCGGGCCCGTTTACCAAACATGTTGACCGAAGTCAACTAAAATCAACTTTTAAGGCATAAATTCTTGTTTTTATTAGTTTTTAACATAAAAGTTTTCTCGTAACACCTCCGGACTGTACACGCAAATCGAGAAGGGTAAAAATGAGCTTTTTAAGGCTAAAACATAAAATCTGCTTCAGTGTGCAACCCGATTCAACAATATAATCTTTCAAATAAAATTCGTAGCAGCATGCAACCCGATCCAACAATATAAACTTAAAATAAAATTCGTTGCGGCGTGCAACCCGATCCAACAATATAAATTAACAAAACTTATACGTAAGTATGATGACCCAAAATATCATCTTTAAATTTAATAAGTAATTCTGTGTTCTATGATCTCGAAAAGTACTAATTATCATTCCTCAACTTGCGTGCACAGTCCGTAAAATTTTCCGGAAAGTTTTTATGTGAAAAACAAATTAAAATGTGAATTAGAGCCTTAAAACTCAATTGAGTTGACTTTGGTCAATATTTTGAGCTAACGGATCCGGATCAGTATTTTGACAGTTCTGGTAGGTCCGTATCGTGAATTGGGACTTGGGCGTATGCCCAAAATTTAATTTGGAGGTCCCTAGCTCAAGTTATGACCATTTAACGGAAACTAGTAATTTAAAGGCTAAAGATTTTCAAGTTTGACCATGGAGTTGATTTTTTGATATCAGAGCCGGAATCTGATTCTTAAAATTTGAATAGCTCTGTTATGTCATTTAGGACTTGTGTTTTGAAGTCATTTCGGATTCATTTAATATGTTTTGGCACGAGATTTGCAAATTGAAACTTCAGCGTGAATTGTAATTTCAGCGTTGTTTGACGTGATTTTAGAACTCGAGTAAGTCCGTATTATGTTACAGGACTTGTTGGTTTATTCGGGCGGGGTCCCGAGTACCCCGAGTGTGATTCGAATTGAAATCGGAACAAGAATTGAACTTAAGCAAACTCTGAAATTTTGCCTTCTTGTGTAATTGCATCTGCGGATTTTTGACCGCAGGTGCGAGCTCGCAGAAACGAGACTTCCATCGCAGATGCGCTCGGGCGTGGCTTGGCAAAAGTCCGCAGGTGCGGAAACCTGCACGCACCCGCGCGTCCGTAGAAGTGGAGGTCAGCGCAGGTGCGTATTTTTCCTCCGCAGATGCGAGGCCTCGCCTTGCAGCCCCATTTCGCAGATGCGAGATTTTTCTCACAAATGCGAGCTCGCAAGTGCGAGCCCAGGCACCGCAGGTTCGGAAATGATTGGGCAGTGTATAAATCAAAGAGTCCGAGATTTTTACTTATTTTGGTCATTTTCAGCTCGGGTAAGGCGAATTCTTGGGCGATCTTCACGGAAAACATTGGGGTAAGTGTTCCTTATCCTATATTGATTATATTTCGTGATTCCATACTCATTTACATCTTGAATCCATGAATTTATGGAAGAAAAATCTGATTTTTATAAAATCTTCCAAAAACGAAAATTTAAGATTTGAAGGTCCATTTGACATCGAAATTGGATAATTTTTGTACGGTTGACATCGAATTTTGCAAGTTTTTTCGGGATTTGAGACGTGAGTCCCACTGTCGAATATTTAAATGAATTTTGGATTTTTATCCGGAAGATTATTAAATTCATATGGAATTAATTCCTATGATTCGTATATAGTATATTGAATTATTTGTGAATAGATTTGAAGCTTTTGAAGACAAATTTAAAAGGAAAGGCAGTGGTCATGTAATTGATTGGAATTTGTAAAGCGAGGTAAGTGTCATGGTTAACCTTGACTTGAGGGAATAGAACCCTTAAACTATTTCTTATGTGAAATGCATGTGAACAACGTATAGGCGAGGTGACGAGTGTGTATATGTCGTCAAATTAATTGTTTGCATAATTGCTTGAAAAATCATAAATTATTTTAAATCATGAATTAATTATTATAATAATTGTTTCTCTCTTATTCTTTATCAAATATTAATTCTTGAATTCCTGCATTAATTGTTACATGCTATTTGAATTATGTGTCTTAATTGTTATTTGACATTTAGCATATTATATATTAAACTGCCTATTTTCTCCTTGATTTCTATAATAATTTGCTATTTGTCATTGTTTGTTTCATAATTAAATCATAATTATCGTATGCTTGTTGTCTTATAATTTTATTTTAATTGTTGCATTTATTGGGGGAAATTTCTTCTATAAGAATTGGTAAATGAATATATTGGAGGAGCGGGTTGCACGCAGCAACAGAATTGATTGAAATGGATATATTGGAGGATCGGGTTGCACGCTGCAACAGACTTATTAAAAATCCATATTGGAGGATCGGGTTGCACACCGCAACAGACTTATTAAAAGTCCATATTGGAGGATCGGGTTGCACGCCGCAACAGACTTATTAAGAGTCCATATTCGGGTTGCACGCCACAACAAACTTATTTAAAAATCGATATACATATATATAAATTGGGGGATCGGGTTACACGCCGCAACAGACTTAATTAAAATGAATATATTGGAGGAGCGGGTTACACGCCGCAACATAACTGAATATGAATATATTGTGAGAGAGAGTTGCACGCTGCAACGTGAATTGATGGAAATGATAATTGGTTATGACTGCTGAGTTGGCTTCAATTATTATAAATGAGTTACCTGATTTATTTCTATTATTTGTTATTGTTACTAATATTGCATACAGGTTAATGTAAGTGACCCGCCTTAGCCTAGTCACTACTTCGTCCAAGTTATGCTCAGCACTTACCAGTACATGGGGTAGGTTGTACTGATACTACACTCTGCACTTCTTGTGCAGATTTCAGAGTTGGGATATAACAGCACGACGTCCGCACTTTTCCGCTACTTAGAGGAGCCTTGAGATATAACAGCACGACGTCCGCAGTTTTGAAGTCCCCGTCTACTTTAATTTAGATGTGTGTTTATTTCCAGACAGCTTTATTTTATTTAGACCCTTATTTGTATTATTCTAGAATCTCATGCACTTGTGATACCAATTCTGGGATGGTATTTAGACACCATTATTTTTATGAATTATTCACTATATTTCAGACCTTACTTTCACATTTATTTCTTTCTTATTAATAAATTTAAAAATTATTTTAAAAATGGCTAATATTATTCTAACGTTGGCTTGCCAAACAAGTGAAATATTAGGCGCCATCACGATCCGAAGGTGGGAATTTCGGGTCGTGAGAGTTGGTATCAGAGCACTAGGTTACATAGGTCTCACGAGTCACGAGCAAGCTTAGTAGAGTGTGAAGGATCGGTACGGAGACGTCTGTACTTATCTCTCAGAGGCTATGGAGTTTAGGAATAATTTCTGTTCTATTCTACTTTGTCATGTGATTTTATTCTATCATTAACGATTGAACTCTTCTATTCTTGTCCTCTCGCAAATGGCGAGAACATGCACTGCATCTACAACCGGACAGGAGACAGAGCCTCCAGTGACAGCTACGACTAGGTGCAAAGGACCAGGCCGAAGTCGCGCTAGAGGCCGAGGTAGAAGCAGATGTAGAGCTCAGTCCATAGCTCGAGCAGCCACACATGTTGTAGAAGCTTAGGTGGATCTTCAGAAGGAGGTTTCAGTTTAGAATATACCGATTGGACCAGTTCAGGTTCCGGAAGCTTCATAGCCACTCCAGTGCTTTTGGATGCTCTAGTCAGTTTGGTGAGTCTTATGGGAGGGCGTGGCCCATAATGGTACATTTTCAGTGGCGCCAGCTATCTCACAGGTTGGGGGAGGAGCACAAACTCCCACTACTCCTGCTGCGGAGCAGATAACTCCCCAGAATCAGGCTCCAGCAGCCCCGCCAGTTGGGGTAGCTCAGCCAGTTATTGCGGCACAGACCGGTGATAGGCCCGCCATGTCTTTTGAGGCCTTATTGAGACTGGATAAGTTTACCAAGCTCTTTCCAGTTCACTTTAGTGGTACACCTTCTGAGGACCCACAAGAGTATCTAGAATGCTGCCATGAGGTGCTGCGGAACATGGGTATAGTTGAGACCAATGGGGTTGAATTTGCTCTATTTCTAATGGCAGGTTCCACCATTAGGTGGTGGAGGGATTATACATTGACTAGACCAGTTGGATCGCCTGCACTTACCTGGGAGCAGTTCTCTCAGCTATTTCTGGAGAAATTCCTTCTTATCACACTGAGGGAGGATTATCGAAAGCAATTTGAGCGTGTATAGCAGGGCAGTATGACTGTTACTCAGTATGAGTCCCATTTTGTGGATTTGGCCCTTCATGTTCTCCTTTTACTACCTACTGAGGAAGAGAGAGTGAGGAGATTTATTGAGGGACTCACTCACATTATCAGGCTTCAGATGGCCAAGGAGACCAGAAGTAAGATTTCATTTTAGGAAGTTGCTAATGTCGCGAGGAGGATCGAGATGGTTCTTGCACAGGAGAGATGGCAGAGGTTTGATAAGAGGACTCGTCAGTTTGGTGGTTTCAGTGGTGCCTCGTTTGGAGGTAGGGGTACTTATGGCAGGGGTCAGGTACCTTGAGGTGGAGGTTAGACCGTTAGAGGTTGAGGTCAGACCGTTAGAGGTGGAGGACAGGCAGGTAGAAGGCGTCCTAGAGGTGAAGACCCATCCGTTGTTATATTTGTTTTATGGTATGGTGGAGGTTGTTACATCAGATGGTGTCGTTATGGGTACGACCTCGATTTAAAATAAAGGAATAATTTCCTTAACTTGATTCGATTTTGGGTATCAAGACTAGTCCTCCTAGTGTGCTCCACTTATGAGTGAGCTTGATAATTCTATAATCTACTTATGTGTTTACTCATGTTGGGAGATTCTATGGAGATAATTACGCCTATCATTCCATGTTGGTCACTAATAAGAGCTGTGAGGCTAAATGTGGCTTTCTGTTACTCATTTTGGTAAGTTTTGATGTAATTTACGGATAATTAATTACAAATTATGAATTATATGCCCTACCGGTGTGGGGTTCATTATGTCTTGTGATTTTGTGTAACCGAAATTATTTAAAAGGAGAAAATAAAAAATTTTGATTGGCACGATATGCATATTACTTGTGATCCAGAACTGAGGACGAGATCCTCAAATTTTTAATATAAATCGATATGTTTAAATCGGGCTACGAGCTGAGTGAAAGTTATATAAGGATGAGATCCTTGTGAGGAAAAATTCGTGTGTTTAAGTTCTCCCTTGTGAAATTAAATTTGTACTATAGTACTAATAGGGAGTCATGCCTGTTAGGCTTATTTGAGAATTCTTGTATGAAATTCTCTGTGCATATATGCCAAAATATTGAGTTTTGTAATTATTGAGTTTTAACCTACGAGGTAGGTGCTCGCCCAGGTGGCGTTAAATGTTACTCGTTAATTCGGGTAAACAATTATGAGGTCTTTATGCCTCGCATCTCGTTATCAGTATTGTGAAGGTTTGCAACGAGAGTTTTTATTAACATGAGGTTAATTGGCAATTCGGCAATTGATCATGAACAACTATTAAGAACAAATATCTGCTGCCAAGAATTGGTGACTTATTTGATCAGCTTCAGGGTGCCAAGGTATTTTTGAAGATCGATTTGTGGTCTAGTTACCATCAGTTGAAGATTAGGACATCTGATGTCCCTAAGACAGCTTTTCAGACTCGGTATGGGCATTATGAATTCCTAATGATGTCATTTCGGTTGACAAATACCCAACAGCATTTATGGATTTGATAAATCGGGTTTTCAAGCCCTATTTGGATTCTTTTGTGGTTGTATTCATTGATGATATCTTGATTTAATCCAGCAGTCGGGAGGAGCATCAGCAACATCTTCGAAGTGTGCTTCACACTTTGAAGAATAATCAGTTATATGCCAAATTTTCAAAATGTGAGTTTTGGTTAGACTCGGTTTCTTTTTTGGGACATGTTGTATCGGCAGAAGGCATAAAGTTGGATCCTAAGAAGATTGAGGCTGTTCAGAATTGGCCTAGACCTACTTCAGTTACAGAAATACGGAGTTTCCTAGGTTTAGCAGGTTATTATCGTCAGTTCGTGGAAGGGTTTTCATCTATAGCAAGCCCATTAACTAGACTGACCCAGAAAGGTGTCCCATTCAGATGGTCAGACGAGTGTGAGTTGAGCTTTCAGAAGCTCAAGACCGCTTTAACGACGGCGCCAGTATTGGTATTACCCACAAGTTCAGGATCGTATACGGTATGTTGTGACGCATCTCACATTGGGCCTGGTGAAGTGTTAATACAAGATGGCAAGGTGATTGTATATGCGTCGCGACAGTTGAAAGTTCACGAGAAGAATTATCCTGTTTATGACTTAGAACTGGCAGCCATTGTTCATGCGCTGAAGATTTGGAGGCATTACCTCTACGGTGTCTTGTGTGAGGTATTTACTGATCATCGTAGCCTTCAGTGCCTGTTCAAACAAAAAGATCTTAATTTGAGACAGAGAAGATGGTTGGAGTTATTGAAAGAATATGATATCACCATTTTGTATCACACCGGAAAGGCCAATGTGGTGGCCGATGCTTTGAGTAGAAAGGCTGTGAGTATGGGCAGTCTTGCATATATTACAGTTGGTGAGAGGCCATTAGCTGCAGATGTTCAGAATTTGGCTAATCTGTTCATGACGTTAGATGTTTCAGAACCCAGTCGGGTTCTAGGTCGACCAGGATGCTCGATCTTCTTTATATGCGCGCATTAGAGAGAGGCAATATGATGATCCTCATTTACTGGTCCTTAAGGAAATGGTGCGGCACGGTGATGTCAAACAAGTTGTTGTTGGGGAAGATGGAGTTTTGCGAATGCAGGGTCGTATTTGTGTGCCTAATGTGGTTGGGCTTCGTGAATTAATTCCTGAAGAGGCACACAGTTCCAGATATTCTATTTATCCAGGTACTGCTAAAGTGTATCAAGATTTACTGCAACATTATTAGTGGAGGAGAATGAAGAAGGATATAGTTGCATATGTAGCTCGGTGTCTGAATTGTCAGCAAGTTAAATATGAGCATCGAAGACCTAGTGGTTTGCTTCAGAAGTTAGAAATTCCTGAGTGGAAGTGAGAGCGTATCACTATGGATTTTGTTGTTGGGCTCCCACGGACTCAGAGTAAATTTGATGCAGTTTGGGTCATTGTGGACAGGTTGACCAAGTCAGCACATTTCATTCCAGTGGCAGTTACCTATTCTTCAGAGAGGTTAGCTGAAATTTACATTCGTGAGATTGTCCGCCTTCACGGTGTGCCCGTGTCTATTATTTCAGATCGAGGTACGTAGTTTACCTTACATTTTTAGAGGGTTGTACAACGTGAGTTAGGCACGCGGGTTGAGTTGAGTACATCATTTCATCCACAGACAGACGAACAGTCATAGCACACTATTCAGATATTGGAAGATATGCTTCGTGCTTGTGTTATAGACTTTGGAGGTTTTTGGGATTAGTTCTTGCCACTTGCGGAGTTTTCTTATAATAATAGCTACCAGTCGAGCACAAATGGCTCCATATGAGGCATTATACGGAAGGCGATGCCGATCGCCAGTTGGTTGGTTTAAATCGGGGGAGGCTCGATTGTTGGGTACCGATTTGGTACAGGATGCTTTGGATAAGGTCAAAGTTATTCAGGATCGACTTCGTACAGCTCAGTCTAGGCAAAAGAGTTATGTCGACCGTAAGGTTCATGTTATTACATTCATGGTTGGAGAAAGAATATTGCTACGAGTTTCACCTATGAAAGGTGTAATGAGGTTCGGAAAGAAGGACAAGTTGAGCCCTAGGTATATCGGACCCTTTGAAATTCTTGAAAGGGTGAGTGAAGTAGCCTACAGGCTTGCATTACCACCTAGTTTATCAGTGGTTCATCCGGTGTTCCATGTTTCTATGCTCCAGAAATATCATGGTGATCCGTCCCATGTGTTAGATTTTAGCTCAGTCCAATTGGACAAAGATTTGACTTACGAGGAGGAGACGGTGTCTATTCTAGCCCGATAGATCCGGCAGTTGAGGTGTAAGAGTTATCCTTCAGTTCGAGTGTAGTGGAGAGGTCAGCCGGTAGAGGCATCTACCTGGGAGTCCGAGTCGTACATGCTGAGTAAATATCCACATCTTTTCTCCGGCTCAGGTACTTTTCTAACTCCATTCGAGGACGAACGTTTGTTTTAGAGGTGGAGAATGTGATGACCCAAAAATGTCATCTTTAAATTTAATTAGTAATTCTGTGTTCTAAGACCTCAAAAAGCACTAATTATCATTCCTCGACTTGCGTGCGCAGGCCGTAAAATTTTCCGAAAAGTTTTTATGTGAAAAATAGATTAAAATGTGAATTAGAGCCTTAAAACTCAATTGAGTTGACTTTGGTCAACATTTTGAGCAAATGGACCCGGATCAGTGTTTTGACAGTTCCAGTAGGTCCGTATCGTGATTTTTGACTTGGCCGTATGCCCAGAATTTTATTTGGAGGTCACTAGCTCAAGTTATGACCATTTAATGGAAACTAATAATTTAAAGGCTAAAGATTTTCAAGTTTTACCACGGGGTTGACTTTTTGATATCGGAGCCGGAATCCGATTTTGGAAATTTGAATAGCTTTGTTATGTCATTTAGGACTTGTGTGCCAAATTTAAGTCATTCCGGATTCATTTAATATGTTTTTGTACGAGATTCGCAAATTGAAAAGTTTAAAACTCAAAGTTCGAATCGGGGTGTGAATTGTAATTTCAACATTGTTTGACGTGATTTTAACCCCGAGTAAGTCCGTATTATGTTACGGGACTTGTTGGTATATTCGGACGGGGTCCCGAGTACCCTGAGTGTGATTAGAATCGAAATCGGAACAAGAATTGGACTTAAGCAAAATCTGAAATTTCGCCTTCTAGTGTAATCGCACATGCGGCTTTTTTGACCGCAGGTGCGAGCTCGCAGAAGCTAGCCTTCCATCGCAGATGCGCTCGGGCGTGGCTGGACAAAAGTCCGCAGGTGCGGAAACCTGCACGCACCAACGCGTCAGCAGAAGCGGACACAACAATCGCAGAAGCGGAGGTCAGCGCAGGTGCGCATTTTTTCTTCCGCAGATGCGAGGCCTCGCCTGGCAGCCCCATTTCGCAGATGCGAGATTTTTCTCGCAAATGCAAAATTTTTCTCGAAAATGCAAGCCCAGGAACCACATGTGTGGAAATGCCTGGGAAGTGTATAAATCAAAGAGTCCAGGATTTTTACTCATTTTGGTCATTTTGAGCCCGGGTAAGGCGAATTCTTGGACGATTTTCTCGGGAAAAATTGGGGTAAGTGTTCCTTATCCTATATATTGATTATATTTTATGATTCCATAATCATTTACATCATAAATCCATGAATTTATGGAAGAAACAATAGATTTTTATAAAATCTTCCAAAAACAAAAATTTAAGATTTGAAGGTTGAACTCGTAGCGGAACAATTGTTCGGATTTCGCGAGTTTTTCCGGGATTTGAGACGTGGGTCCCACTATCGAATATTTAAATGAATTTCGGATTTTTATCCTGAAAATTATTAAATTCATATGGAATTAATTCCTATGATTCGTATTAAGTATATCGAATTATTTTGTGAATAGATTTGAAGCTTTTGGAGACAAATTTAAAAGGAAAAGTTGTGGTCAAGTAATTGATTAGAATTTGCAAAGCGAGGTAAGTGTCGTGGTTAACCTTGACTTGAGGGAATAGAACCCTTAAACTATTTGTTATGTGAAATGCATGTGAACAATGTATAGGCGAGGTGATGAGTGTGTATACGTCGTCAAATTAATTGTTTGTATAATTACTTGAAAATTCATAAATGGTTTTAAATCATGAATTAATTATTATAATAATTGTTTCTCTCCTATTCTTTGTCAAATATTAATTCTTGAATTCCTGTATTAACTGTTACATGCTATTTGAATTATGTGTCTTGATTGTTATTTGACATTTAGCATATTATCTATTAAACTGCCTATTTTCTCCCTGATTTCTATAATAATTTGCTACTTGTCATTGTTTGTTTCATAATTAAATCATAATTATCGTATGCTTGTTGTCTTATAATTTTATATTAATTGTTGCATTTATTGGGGAAATTTCTTCTATAAGAATTGGTAAATGAATATATTGGAGGAGCGGGTTGCACGCCGCAACAAAATTGATTGAAACGGATATATTGGAGGATCGGGTTGCACGCCGCAACAGACTTATTAAAAGTCCATATTAGAGGATCGGGTTGCACACCGCAACAGACTTATTAAAAGTCCATATTGGAGGATCGAGTTGCACGCCGCAACAGACTTATTAAAAGTCCATATTGGAGGATCGGATTGCATGCCGCAACAGATTTGATTAAAATGAATATATTGGAGGAGCGGGTTGCACGCCGCAACATAATTGAATATGAATATATTATAAAAGCAGGTTACACGCTGCAACGGAAATTGATGGAAATGATAATTGGTTATGACTGTTGAGTTGGCTTCAACTATTATAAATGAGTTACCTGATTTATTTTTATTATTTGTTTTTGTTACTAATATTGCATACAGGTTAATGTAAGTGACCCGCCTTAGCCTCGTCACTACTTCGTCGAGGTTAGGCTCAGCACTTACCAGTACATAGGGTAGGTTGTACTGGTACTACACTCTGCACTTCTTGTGTAGATTTCGGAGTTGGTCCCAGCGGCGTACCATAGACTTGCTCGGATTTCAGCTACTTAGAGGAGACTTGAGGTATAACTGCACGACGTCCGCAGTTCTGAAGTCCCCATCTACTTTAATTTAGATGTGTATTTATTTTCAGACAGCTTTATTTTATTCAGACTCTTATTTGTATTATTCTAGAATCTCGTGCACTTGTGACACCAATTCTGGGATGGTATTCAAACACCGTTATTTTTGTGGATTATTCACTATATTTCAGACATTACTTCCGCATTTATTTCTTTATTATTAATAAATTTAAAAATTATTTTAAAAATAGATATTATTATTCTAACGTTGGCTTGCCTAGCATGTAAAATGTTAGGTGCTATCACGGTCCGAAGGTGAGAATTTCGGATCGTGACAGTAAGACTACTTCAATAAATGCCACAATTAATATGAAATTGTTAAGCAAAAAGGTAAATTATGTAGGAAACAAATAGGGTCAAGTAACAAATATGTGTATAATTAGGGAGAAGATAGGCAATTTAATATATGAAATGCTAATTATCAAGTAGCAATTATGGCACAAAAATCAAATAAGAAGGTAGCAATTAAGGCATGAAATAAAGCATAATAGTAGGCAATGAAAATAAGAGAATCCATTAATTCATGAAATGAGGCAATTAGTGGAATATGTAGAAACCTGAAAACAAGAAATTTTACGATGAATAGACACTCGTCACCTCGTCTATACGTCGCTACACATGAAATTCACATAACACATAGTTCAAGGGTTCTATTCCCTCAAGTCAAGGCTAACCACGACACTTACTGTAACGACCCGACCGGTCATTTTAAGCTTTATCACGTTGTTTAGCGGCTTGAGTCCTTGAGTAGCTTCACTTCAGGTATATCAACTTGTACATGTTGCCGGAATTGAATTCGGGAAGTTCAGAGTTGATTTGGAAAGAAAATTCTAATTTCGGAAGCTTTAAGTTGGAAGAATTGACTAATGTATGACCTTTGAGTAAACGACCTCAGAATCGGTATTTCAAGGTTCCAACAGGTTCGTATGATGATTTTAGTCTTAGGAGAGTATAAGGATAATGATTTGGAGGTCCGTAGGTCATTTCGGCGTCAATTGGCGAAAGTTGAAAATTGGATGATTTTTAGGAAGTTTGAATGGGAGTGAACTTTTTGATATCGTGGTCGGATTCTGATTCCGGAAGTGGGAGTAGGTCCATAATATCAATTATGACTTGTGTGCAAAATTGGAGGTCAATCGGACTTAATTTGATATGTTTCTGCGTCGAATTTAAAATTTTGAAGTTCTAAAGTTCATTAAACTTTAATTGGGATGCGATTCATGGTTTTAGCGTTGTTTAATGTGATGTGAAAGCTCGACTAAGTTCGTAAAATATTTTGCAATGAGTTGGTATATTTGGTTAAGGTCCCGAGGGCCTCGGGTAGATTCCGGATGGTTAACAAATTTATTTTGGACTTAGGAGATGCTGAAGCTGGGCAACAGCTGGTGTAACCGCTTCTACAGAAGTTTGGTCGCAGAAGTGACCTCGAAGAATAGAGGTACAGAAGCGGCTTGGGAAGCTTAGGAGTTTGGTGGCAGAAGTATAGGCGGGCAACACACCTGCTAGTGCACAGAAGCGAGGACATGGCCGCAGTTTTGCAGATGCGCTATGGTGTGTCGCACTTGCAGTTGCGCAGGAGCGGAGGAATATCCGCAGGTGCGATGGTCCGCTGGCAGTGGTCTTCCGCAGAAGCGAGGAAGCTTCCGGAGAAGTGGGCAAATGACCGCAGATGCGGAAAGTCGTCTCGGTAGTGAAGGTTTTATAAAAATGGAGGTTTGGCCCGTTTTCATCTCATTTTGACCATGGGAGCCAATATTGGAGCACTTTTGGAGTGTCATCTTCATCCACTATAATGGGGTAAATGATTTCTTAACATTGTGAGTTAAATACATGGTTTTTATATGGATTCAAGCATGAAAATTCGTAGAAATTATGAGATTTTAAGAGAAACCTAGAAATTGGTATTCTTGGATTTTTACCATGAAGTTGGACATGGAATTTGGAATAAATCATATATTTGAGTTCGTGGTGTTATGGGTAAAGTTTATCTTCAAAAATATTCGAAATACGGGCATGTGGGCCCGAGGGTTGAGTTTATAGACTTTTCGAGCGGAGTTGGAAATTAATATAAATTGATCAACTATGGGTATTAGAGTATATTTTGATTGGTTTGTACGCTTGTTTGAATAGTTTTGGATCGACGGACATTAATTTGAGGTGTTAGAGAGGCTTTGGAGCCGGTTATGGAATTTTGGAGCAAGGCAAGTCTCCTGTCTAACTCTGTGAAAGGGATACTACCCCTAGGTATTATATTTGTTATGTGTTACTTGTTATGGGGGCTACATACGCACCAGGTGACAAAAGTCCGTGCGTAGCTAGATTCATGTTATGTCCGGGTAGACTTAGGATCCCACCATGCTATAACTGTACTATTTAAGTTGTCTCTTACCTATTAAATTCCCTTATTTTACGTTACGAATTGAGACTAGACTTGCGTAGAGTCATAGACTTACTATTGTATAGATTTGAAAGAATTGGATCGGGTCATTCACCTCGGCAGAATATATACATCTATGGTTCGTGCCATTCGACCCTCGGTAGTGCGCACACTATGATGGATCAGGTCATACGCCATGACGGGATTTATGTACCACACTCTCATGGGAGTGGGCCATTCGCCTCGACAAAATAAAAGATGTATCTATGGTTTGACAATGTTATGATGGATCGGGTCATACGCCACGACATTTCAATAAAATACTCTTATAAAATCGTGCGTAATAATTGGCAAGAAGCCAACACATATGTGAGTTTTCCTGATTGAACTGTGACGACCTATCTGGTAAGGTCCAGTATATATATACTCCAATTGAGTAGGTAGCTGCTAGCTGAGAGTTTGAGTTATTACTGAGAGCAGGATTGTACCACGTATTATACTTGTTATTTCGCTTGTTTACTCTGTCTCACACTTGTTTACTTCTAATATATCTATCTTATTGGACCACTAGTAAGTATATATGTCGACCCCTCTTCACTACTTCTCTGGGGTTAGGCTAGATACTTACTGGGTATGCGTTGATTTACATACTCATACTACACTTGCTGCACTTTTTATGCAGGTACTTATATGTCTGATGGTCTTTTGTGTGCAACGGCACGGCTATTGCGGGGACTTTACCGTGAACTGCTTTCCATGTTACGCTCCGCAGCCTGCAAAGTCTCCATCAGAGTTACTTATATTTTTTCTATCTAATTTATATTCTAGACAGATGTTGTATTTTATTATATTTCCTAGTTGATGCTCATGCACTTGTAACACCAGGTTTTGGGGGTTTCCTTCAGGGTAGTCTTTATGGTGGTTCGTGTAAACATTTTTATTCACTCTGCAATTCTATGTTATACTGTTCAATTAAGGAAAAATATGATTTCAAATATTAAAATGAGCAGCGTAATTGGTAAATCACCTTTGGCTTGCCTGACAGCGGGATTGGGTGCCATCACGACCTATAGTGAATTCTGGGTCCTCTGTAGCGTGTGGTACAAGATGAGCATGAAACAAATAGGGGCAAGTAACAAATAAGTGTAGAATTAGGGAGGAGATATGCAATTTAATATATGAAATGCTAATTATCAAGTAGCAATTATGGCACAAAAATCAAATAAGCACGTCGGTAGCTTTAAGATAGAGGTCCATATAACATTACGGCGTCAATTGGCGAAAGTTGGAAATTGGATGATTTTTGGAAAGTTTGACCGGGAGTGGAATTTTTGATATCGGGGTCGGATTCTGATTCCGAAAGTGGAAGTATGTCTGTAATGTCAATTATGACCTATGTGCAAAATTTGAGGTCAATCGGACTTGATTTGATAGATTTTGGCGTCGAATATAGAATTTTGAAGTTCTTAAAGTTCATTAAGCTTGAATTGGGGTGTGATTCATGGTTTTAGCATTGTTTAATATGATTTGAAGGCTCGACTAAGTTTGTAATTTATTTTGGAATATGTTGGTATATTTGGTTAAGGTCCCGAGGGCTTCGGGTGGATTCCGGATGGTTAACGGATTTATTTTGGACTTAGGAGATGCTGAAGCTGGTGTAACCGCTTATGCGGAAGTTTGGTCACATAAGCGACCTCGTAGAAGCGAGGTGAGGTCCGCATAACCGTCTTGGGCAGCCTGGGAGTTTGGTCGCAAAAGAGGAGGTGGGCAGTGCACCTGCGGGTGCGCAGAAGCGAGGACAGGGCCGCAGGTGCGGAAATTTTGCAGATGCTCTAGGGTGTGTCGCACATGCGGTTGCGCAGTAGCGGAAGAATATCTGCAGGTGCGATGGTCCGCTGGCAGTGGTCTTCCGCAGAAGCGAGGAAGCTTCCACAGAAGTGGTCAAATGACCGCAGATGCGGAAAGTCGTATGGGCAGTAAAGTTTTTATAAAAACGGGAGTTTGACCCATTTTCATCTCATTTCGTCCATGAGAGCCGATTTTGGAGCACTTTTGGAGTGCCATCTTCATCTACTATAATGGGGTAAGTGATTTCATCATATTTTGAGTTAAATACATGGTTTTTATATGGATTCAAGCATGAAAATTGGTAGAAATTGTGAGATTTTGAAAGAAATCTGGAAATTGGTATTTTTGGATTTTTACCACGAAATTGGACATGAATTTGGAATAAATCATATATTTGAGTTCGTGGTGTTATGGGTAAAGTTTATCCTCTAACATTTTCGAAATTTGGACACGTGGGCCTTGGGGTTGATTTTAAAGACTTTTCGAGCAGAGTTGGGAAATAATATAAATTGATCAATTATGGGTCTTAGAGTATATTTTGATTGGTTTGCACGTTTATTTGAATAGTTTTGGATCGACAGGGCATTGGTTTGAGGTGTTAAAGAGGCTTTGGAGCCGGTTATGGATCTTCAGAGCAAGGTAAGTCTCTTGTCTAACTCTGTAAGGGGGAAACTACCCTTAGGTATTGTATTTGTTGTGTGTTACTTGTTGTGGGGGCTACGTACGCACCAGGTGACGAGAGTCCGTGAGTAGCTCGATTCATGTTATGTCCGGTTAGACTTAGGTTCCCGCCATGCTATAACTGTACTATTTAAGTTGTCTCTTGAATATTAAATTCCCTTATTTTACATTACGACTTGAGATTAGACTTGCGTAGAGTGATAGACTTACTATTGTATAGATTTGACCGGCTTCACGATAAGTCGCGGATTAATTGTACTCTCCTTAATAAATTGTCCCGCGTTATGCGCTCTCATCAAAATGTTCCCTTAAAAATCTATAACTCACATGACTATTCGTGAGTTGGGTCGCGGACCCGTCAATACTTCTTATTCTAATGGGATCGGGCCGTTCGCCTTGTCAGAATATATACATCTATGGTTCGTGTCGTTCGACCCTAGGCAATGTTCCCACTATGATGGATCGGGTGCCACGACGAGATTTATGTAGCAGACTCTCATAGGAGCGGGCCGTTCGCCTTGCATGCACAGGAAAGAGTGATGTTGGATCGGGTTGCACGCCGCAATAGAATTGATTGAAATGAATATATTGGAGGATCGGGTTGCACGCCACAACAGAATTGATTGAAATGAATATATTGGAGGATCGGGTTGCACGCCGCAATAGACTTATTAAAAAGTCTATATATATACTTGATTAAATAAATATATCGGAGAGTTGAAAATGAATATATTGTGGAGACGGGTTGCACGCTGCAACTGAAATTGATTGAAATAATAATTGATTATGACTACTGAGTTGGCTTCAACTATTAAAAATAAGTTACCTGATTTATTTCTATTATTGTTGTTTTACTAATATTGCGTACAAGTTAATGTAAGTGACCCGCCTTAGCCTCGTCACTACTTCGTCGAGGTTAGGCTCAGCACTTACCAGTACATGGGGTCGGTTGTACTGATACTATACTCTGCACTTCCTGTGCAGATTTCGGAGTTGGTCCCAGCGGCGTACAATAGACTTGCTCGGATTTCAGCTACCAGAGGAGACTTGAGGTATAACTGCACGGCGTCCGCAGTTCTGAAGTCTCCGTCTACTTTACTATAGTTGTGTGTTTATTTCCAGACAACTTTATTTTATTCAGACCCTTATTTGTATTATTCTAGAAGCTCGTGCACTTGTGACACCAATTCTGGGATGGTATTTAGACATCGTTATTTTTATGGATTATTCACTATATTTCAAACCTTACTTCCGCATTTATTTCTTTGTTATGAATAATTTAACAATTTGTTTAAAAATTGGTTAATATTATTCTAACGTTGGCTTGCCTAGCAAGTGAAATATTAGGCGCCATCACGGTCCGAAGGTGAGAATTTTGGGTCGTGACAGTATTCATTCCTTTTTACAGTTAATATTCGATATTTCTTTATTTATTTTTCCGATTTGTAACAAGTTATACTGTGTATCCTTAGAACTACGTATAAATTCAAGTCTATCCGTTTTTCGGGTAAACAGTTTGGCGCCTACCGTGGGGCTAAGAATAATAGTGGTTATTTGGTACGAGTCTCTATAAAACACATTATTTTACGCTTGCTCTTGGAAGTGTCTTTGATTCCAGGTTTAAAATGACGACTCTCAATTAACGGCCCTATCTATCGACAATGAAGCTGGCCTTCAAGATGAGAACAACAACCTGACGGCGGGGGATGAAAGGCCACTCGTCGACCTCGTTGGAACTCAGGCTGTAGATCCAATTGATGTTAATTCACATGTGACCATTGAGGCGAACCAACGTTCCGACCCCGAAAACAGCTTTAATGGTGGAACTCGATTTGCAGTTCGAAAAGCCCAAAATATTGGAGAAGACGGGATCAACATGCGTATGATTTTTGAAATGTTGCAAGCGCAACAGGTAGCAATAGCTCAGTTGCAAAGCCAAACCCAGTCACCGAGAAGGGCCGAGCCCGGTCCACCCCGAGAAGTCACCCACAAAACGGGGCCAGATGTAGTAAGATCAAATGAACAAGAATCGGGGATTAATCCCGAAATTATTAGGATGCTCGAGGAACTGAAAAATACGAACTGAGTTAGGAGAAAAAAGGATTGAAACAAACGACAAAAAGAAGAAACTTATAACTCCAAGGTTTATCAGATCCCGGGGGCACCACCGATATTGAAAGGCTTGGATTCCAAAACACTCGTACAAAAGCGTTTCCCCCCGGGCGCGACTCCCAAACTGATCCCCAAGAAGTTCCGCATGCCCGGAATTCCTAAATATAATGGGATGACCGACCCCAACGAACATGTCACCTCTTACACGTGCCATTAAAGGGACAATCTAGAAGACGACGAGATCGAATCCGTATTATTGAAGAAATTCGGGGAAACCCTGTCGAAGGGGGCAATGATATGGTATCATAATTTACCGCCTAAGTCTATCAATTCTTTTGCTATGCTTGCATATTCTTTCGTAAAAGCACATGTCGGCGCCATAAAAGTCGAGACCAGGAAGTCGTACCTTTTCAAGGTAAGGCAAAAAGATAACTAGATGCTAAGAGAGTTCGTATCTCGTTTCCAAATGGAACGAATGGATCTACCACCAGTTATGGACGATTAGGCCGTTCAAGCTTTCACCCAATGACTGAATGAACAAAGCCCGATGGCTTCACGAAATTGAAGTAGAACTTGATCGAGTACCCGACTGTTACCTAGGCCGATGTACACAATCGATATCAATCAAAGATAAGAGTCAAAGACGACCAATTGGGTTCTGTGTCCATTATTAAAAGGGACATCGACCGAGAACCAAGGTCGAACAAGGACCGATATCGGCCGTATAAGAAAGATCGTAGGGGTAGCGAACCCAAATGCAACTCCGTACGAGGCGAAAGGAGAAGTGATCGAGGCCAAGGGTCTCGGGGGTGATGAACAAGAATGGGTTCGACAGGCATACCGGACCTAAGGAAGCACCACTGTTATCAGAATATAACTTCAACATTGATGCATCCGCCATCGTGTCGGTTATCGAACGTATCAAAGATACTAAATGGCCTCGACCTCTGCAGTCTGATCCAGCCCAAAGAAATTCCAATCAAATATGCAAGTATCATAGCACTCATGGCCACAGAACGGAAGATTGCAGGCAGTTGAGAAAGTAGGTAGCCTGGTTGTTCAATGAAGGGCACCTTCGAGAATTTTTAAGTGACCGGGCCAAAAACCATTTCAAAAACAGAGATTTAAATAGACAAAATGAACAAGAAGATCCACAACACATCATCCACATGATCATCAAAGTGATCGATGTCCCCCAGGGGCCGGTGCTTAAACGCACTAAGATGTCGATTATAAGAGAGAATTTATCTCGGACTCAGGATTACATACCTAAAGGAACCTTGTCCTTTAATGACGAAGACGCGGAAGGAATCATGCAGCCCCATATCGATGCACTGGTAATATTAGTATTTATGAATAGAAACTCAAGTTAATCGTGTGTTAATTGATCCGGGTAGTTCAGCCAACATCATTTGATCAAGGGTCTTAGAGCAACTCGGTCTACAGGACTTGGTAATGCCCGCAACCCTGGTACTAAACGGATTCAATATGGCATATGAAACTACTAAGGGCGAGATAAGTTTGCCAGTAAACATGGCCCGGACCATCCAAGAAACGAAGTTCCACGTAATCGAGGGCGATATGATATATAGCGCCCTGTTCGGGAGGCCATGGATCCACAACATGAGAGCTGTACCCTCGACCCTTCACCAGGTTCTAAAATTTCCAACACTAGAGGGAATCAAAATGGTCTACGGGGAGCAACCGACCGCAAAGGAAATGTTTGCCATCGACGAAGTGAATCCGATATCATCATTATCATCGACAAAGGGATCCGATTCGAATGAGAAACGGGACACCAAATAGCAATCACAAATGTCAGCCTCGACCCAACTAGAAAATCAGAAAACTAACAAAGATGACGCTATTAAATCAACGATCGAAGAATTGGAGAAAATCATGCTAATCAAATATCTGCCCGAACGAAAGGTATACCTGGGCACGGGGTTAAATCCCGAGCTCGGAAAAAGCTTATTCAATTTCTTATAGATAACATGAATTTTTTCGCTTGCTCCCATCTTGACATGACAGGGATCCCACCGGAAATAACCACTCATAGACTAGGCTTGGATCCGTAATTCCATCTGATAAAGCAGAAAAGAAGGCCCCAATCCGAAGTCAAACATACCTTCATTGAGGTAACCAAACTACTTAAGATTGGATCCATTTGAGAAGTAAAATGCCCCGGATGGCTAGCAAACTTGGTGGTGGTTCCTAAAAAGGGAAACAAACTTAGAATATGTATATATTATAAAGACCTGAATAAATCATGCCCTAAGGATTCTTTTCCTTTGCCTAATATAGATCGTCTGATCGATGCCATGGCCGACCACAAGAATCTCAGTTTTCCTGATGCCTACTCCGAGTACAACTAGATACAGATGAACCCGGAGGACCGGGAAAAGACCTTGTTTATCACTAAGTACAGTACCTATTGCTATAACGTAATGCTATTCGGTCTAAAAAATACTGATGCAACTTATCAACGCCTAGTAAACCGAATGTTCGAAAAACAAATAAGAAAATCAATGGAAGTTTATATTGATGACATGTTAGTTAAATCCCTGTGAGCAGAGGACCATTTAAAGCATTTATAGGAAACTTTCGATATACCAAAGGAGTACAATATGAAGCTCAATCCCAAAAAATGTTCATTCGGGGTTGGCTCAGGCAAGTTTCTTGGTTTCATGGTATCCAATCGGGGAATCGAGATCAACACCGCTAAAATCACTGCTATCGAAGATGTCACGGTAGTGGATAATGTAAAGGCCGTGCAGAGGCTGATGGGACGGATAACCACCCTAGGACCATTCATTTCGAGATCCTCAGCTAGGAGCCACCGATTCTTATCACTACTTAAGAAGAAGAGCAACTTTACATGGACTCCGGAATGCCAGCAGGCTTTGGAAGAACTAAAGCGGCATTTATCAAGCCCGTCGCTGCTTCATACCCCGAAAGTGGACGAACAGCTTTACCTGTACTTAGCTATCTCGGAGATAGCGGTAAGTGAAATCCTGGTTCGAGAAGAATGAGGTACGCAATTCCCTATTTATTATCTCAGTAGGACCTTAGGCGAGGCCGAAACTAGATATCCACACTTAAAAAAATTAGCACTTGCTTTAATAAGCGCCTCTAGGAAACTAAAACCATATTTCCAGTGCCATCCGATATATGTTGTAACAACTTATCCTCTATGAAACATTTTGCACAAATCCGAACTTTCGGGTCGATTGGCCAAATGGGCCAAAGAAATCAGCGGGTAATCGAACTCAACTCGGGGACTGTCGTACAACTTATGAGATCGTTAATCGAAGAAGGTGACACCGAGATAAACTCCACAAGTTTATCCTGGGATTGGAGAAACAAATATATAGAGTACTTCAAGAACGGGAAGCTTCCATCAGATCCAAAAGAGTCTAGAGCTCTGCGCACAAAGACAGTATGATTCACCTTGTCCTAAGACGGAATACTGTTTAGAAGGACGTTTGATGGACCATTGGCAATATGTTTGAGACCAAAACATACCGATTACATCCTACGGGAAATTCACGAGGGCACTTGTAGAAACCATTCTGGTGCCGATTCGCTGGTCCACAAAGTAATCAGAGCAGGGTATTATTGGACCGATATGGGCAAGGATGCAAGGGAGTTCGTTCGAAAATACGACAAATGCCAAAGACATGCGCCCATGATTCATCAACCCGAGGAGCTACTCCACTCGGTCCTATCTCCATGGCCTTTCATGAAATAGAGAATGGACATCGTTGGCCCCCTCCCATCGGCCCCAAGTAAGGCTCAGCTGATTTTGTTTATGACTGATTATTTCTCTAAATGGGTTGAAGCACATGCTTTCGAGAAAGTTAGAGAAAAAGAAGTGATAGACTTCATTTAGGACCACATCATATGTCGATTCGGGATGCCATCCGAGATTGTGTGTGATAATGGAAAATAATTCATCGGCAACAAAGTAACTAAATTTTTCGAGGATCACAAGATCAAAAGGATCCTATCAACACCTTACCATCCCAGCGGGAACGGACAAGTCGAATCGACCAACAAAACCATCATCCAAAAGCTTAAGAAGAGATTGACCGACGTAAAAGGAAAATGGAGAGAAATACTACCCGAGGTCCTAAGGGCATACCGCAAAGCATCGAAATCTAGTACCAGTGTAACACCATTCTCGTTAGTTTATGACACCAAAGCTCTGATCCCGGTCGAGGTCGAGGAACCTAGCATCACGTTTTGATATGCAATAGAGGAGTCGAATAATGAGACCATGAATACGAACCTATAATTGTTGGATGAAAGACGAGAAGCCGCTCTCCTTCGATTGGCCGCCCAAAAACTACAAATCGAGAGGTAATACAATCGAAGAACCAACCTTCGATATTTTAAAATCGGGGAATTGGTGCTAGGAAAAGTCACCCTCAACACCCGAAATCTGAATGAAGGAAAACTGGTCCGAACTAGGAAGGACTGTATCAGGTTCTCGGAATCACCGAAAAAGGACCCTACAAGCTCGGTATGAGAAATGAAAAACAACTACCGAGCAGTTGGAACGTATCGCACCTAAAATGATAATACTGCTAAGGTACGGCCTTACCATGTTCATTTCTAGTACGACCCTACGCGTTGCACTCTTTTTCCCCTTAGACCGATTTTGTCCCAAATGGGTTTTCCGGCGAGGTTTTTACTAAGGCAACCATGATCGTGCTAACTTAGAATAATTCAACAGTATTCGAGACCTCTTTACAATCAACCTCGAATAATGGGGGGCATTTCCTTCGAATATATCAAGTTCGATGCAAGGAAGTTACTTAATGGCAACAAGGTCTCGATAGGAAAAATTTGTAAGGGCCAAATGGTCAAACGAACCATGCCCGCGTAGTTTGCTCGAGCCCCGGCACGAAACATATACGCATGTGTAATGACTTATAAAGAGAAATTTCTTCTTTACCGATTTCTCATACCTTAGAAAGGTTCTTCTACTTCATATTCTCGATCTATTATGCAAACAGACTTAAGCGTCGACCATGACTGGAGTTCGAATGATTACCCACATAAATCGACTACCGTCCGAAAAATCAAATTATATAAACTCCGAAGATCATAATCCCAAGAGGGAAATCATGAACTAAAGAGGGATTTTTATTAGTCCATGATCACCCTACTCGGGGACTAATACTTTGGGAAAGCTCGAAGTAAAACGGGAAAATAAGCCCAAGACGTAAAATCCCGGACTAAAAAGGCTACAGTTGAATTAACACGAATCGGAGACGTCCGAATTCCGTAACAAAATAGGGTTAGAAAGGTTACTCCCCGGCAGAATCATAAAAGGCTTCGATAATATCAAAGCCTCGAAAACTCTAATCAATACAAAATTGTTCGAACTCTCGAACAATTCCCTATTTCATGCTAAGGCATTATAAGTTTCACAAATACGAATGATAAGAAACTCTTTCAAGCCATAAAGGGGACAAGGCTATGAACAATCCTTTTTTACAAACACCTAAGGGTTACTTTACTTCGAGTTCGAGAAAGCACTCACTCGACCATAAAGCCTAAGGGCTGTTTTCTGCTTTGAGTTACAGAGACCGTCCTCGCTTAACTAAAAACCTAAGAGTTACTTTACTTCGAGTTCGAGCAAGCACTCACTTGACCATAAAGCCTAAGGGTTATTTTCTGCTTCGATCTCGAGAGACCGTCCTCGCTCAACTAAAAACCTAAGGGTTACTTTACTTCGATTTCGAGCAATCACTTACTCGACCATAAAGCCTAAGGGCTATTTTTTTCTTTGAGTTTGATAAACCGTCCTCGCTCAACTAAAAACCTAAGGGTTACTTTACTTCGAGTTCGAGCAAATACTCACTCGATCAAAAGGCCTAAGGGCAACACTAGTTCGGTTTTGATCAAATTAGCTGAACCCCAACCTTAGAATACAAATTCACAATTCTATAAGGTAGAAAGGAAAAAAGTTTTTTATATATGTCAAAAATCATTTACAAAGGGCAGCATGGCTCGATCAAGTTTCTCTACAAAAAACCAAAACGGTCATAAAAGAAACACAAAACATACTAATCCTAAAGGACTTACTCCTCTCCGGGAGTAGCATCTTTGCCCTCGAGGCCCCCTTCACTTTCAGATCCGCTCATACTCCCAGTATCATCATCATCATCATCAGGAAAGGCCAGAACTCTGGCTTCGGCCTCGAGCTCCTTAGTATTCTCGATCTCGGATGTAAGATCAAAACCACGAGCATGGATCTCCTCGAGAGTCTCCATTCGAGACTGGTATTTAGCATGCTCGACAACCCAGTTTGCTCGAGCCTGACCCACTTCGGCAACCTCCTTTGCTCGAATCTGAGCAGCTTCAACCTCGGATTGGTAGACGGCCACCATTGCATTAGCATCTTTCATTGCTGTTTCGACCTCCGATTTGGCCGCTGCAAGTTCTGTAGTTAGTCTCTCTCGGTCAAAAGTTGTGAAGCCCAACCGAGGCTGAAACTCCTCGATTTCCTTGGCTTATATCAAGGCCTTCTCTTTCAAGCCTCAGATATGGGTCTCAGTCGAGTCCAGTTGAGCTCGGACAACCGCCTTTTATGAGGCAAGGCAGTCCATGTTCTTTTTCCACTCCTCGGCCTCGCTTTCACTGCGTCCATTTCAACACGAAGCTGCTTGATAACATCGAACTGTTGTTGGACCTGTGAGACTGAACTATTAGCCATCACACCTGAGTCAATGACATTAACTTCAAAGATTCTTTTTACCTGCTCGGTCGGATCGGCTTGTTCTTTCCAAGCTGCGTCTAGCTCAGCCCAAAATCCTTTTGCTTCTCCTTCTCTCTACTCACTGAGAAGCTTGAAGGCATCTCTCTCCTTAGAAAGACTTCGGATTTCGGCTTCGTATCGGCTCAGTTCCCCTCGGGATCGGAGGAATACCTCGTGATGAAGCTCAGAACCTACAAGAATAGAATAAATGAGTTATACAAGGAAAGAAAAATACAAGTATGAAAATTGATAAATAGAAAATATGAACTCACCCGATTCAGGGCATGTTGAGCTTCGTTGAAAAGGCATGACACTACCACCTTGCCCGAGCTCTTCTTCGGAGCCTCCGAGTCACCAAGACCGGTGACATCTTCTACCCTGACAAAATAACCATGGAAAGGGTCTTCCTCTTCATGGGATCCCTCCCCGTGATAAGCCTCCACGGCCTGAGCGTCACGTATCATCGGTTGCGAAAATGAAGGAAACGAGAGGGAATCCCCGATCTCTATTACCCCAAGTAGGTTTTTCGGAGCGCAGCCTCCGTCTTGGGGAGAATCTAGCTCGGTTCCTGCACCGACATCTACCGCATCTTCGACGGTCTCTTTGCCCCGAGGTGAAACATTCTCGGTACCCTTCGGCTCGGGAACTTGGGTCGAAGTCTCCTCTCCGGCCTCATCAAGCCTGGATAGAGCAGTATCAACTTCCACCAGTACCAAAATTTTTTGAATATCGATACTAGCTCGTGCACGGGCCACCAGCCCAAAGTCACCTTCTTCTTCTTCTTCTTCTTCTTCTTCTTCTTCTTCTTCTTCTTCTTCTTCTTCTTCTTGTTTATCCCATAGACTCAAGACCGACTCCGTAGTTAGTGGGATTGTGTTCTCTTTGAGTTTACGAGCCGCTCTCTTCTTGGGTTTTTGACCCTCGGGGTTCGGGGCCCTTTTTCTCTTAACCTTCGACATCGGTTTCGAGATAGGCTGTAAGGCCTCTTCATCTCCGGGCAAGGGTCTCATAACGAACCGGCTCATCCAACCCCGATCTTTGTCTTCATCTATGCTCGAGGTGAACGCTTACGTTGAAGCTTTATCAGCCCACCTCAGTAAAGACGAGGGCTGTATAATCTTACGAGGTGGTCGATGGTGAAGGGAAGCCCGTCGATTTTGCTCACAAAGAAACGAAGCAGTATCACAATCCTCTAGAAAGAAGGGTGAATTTGACCGAGGGTCACCTGGTATTTCTTGCAAAAATCGACGATGACTGAATCGAGGGGACACAACGTGAAAGGATAAGTGTAAACACTCGGGTACCCTTTCACGTGGTAGTGATCGCCTCCTCCGGCGCCGGTATCACAACTTCTTTATTTTCCTAATTGCAGTCTTTTTTTACCAGGTCAAGAAGACTTTTTGGTATCGAGCATATATATCTCGATACCGGCTCGCATCGACCAGCAACCGATGAGGGTTTCTCGACCTTAAAATCGGAATCAATAACGCACTCCCCGGGAACAAGTTCTTCAAGGCGTGGCTCCACCACTATTTTTTCGCCGGCCAGCCGAGATGAGGAGGCATCCTCTTTTTGCGGAACGGTTTTAGATATTTTTGCCATCTAAATTTTTGTGGACAAAAAAGAAGTGAGTTTGAAGTATTTGATGTTTTGAGAAGAAAAAGCAAATAAATTCCAAAACATGGAAATAGAGAGCTTTGGGGAAGGCGAAGAACTGTGAAGATTGGAATAAAAAAGATTTGAAGGTAAAAGTTTGAAATAATGAAGAAGGGGGCTATTTATAGATTTCACAATAACGGTTCAAAATTGACAGTGGCTGACCATCGACTGACGCGCATTTAATACCTTGGTAACTGGACTGACGGGACGTTTGTCACATACATCACAATAGGGCTCGTCGCAGACGTCATCTAGTCGGAGGTTGAAAAATTATATCGTTACTTGCCACCTTCTTTCCGAGAAACGAGGGGACTATATCTATGCGGTCAAAATCGAGTTTACCCTTCGTGTGACTAATCAAGATTGGAGCATGATGGATCGAAGTTCGTCACTATAATATCGAGCTATGATGCGATGATTGAAAGGTCGAGCTCGAGACGCTGAGACCGATCAGTACCGAGATCGAGTCAAAGTCGAGCTCGAGACCCAGAGACCAATCTATACCGAGATCGAGTCAAGGTCAAGCTCGAGACCCAGAGACCGATCAATACCGAGAACGACCAAGATCGAGACCGAGACAAGGAACAAAAAAGCTGTTATAGCCGCATTTGGGGAGAGAATCTCGGTTGAAATCACGGCTTGAATCAAAGAAAAGCCAATTAATTAATCTATCATGAGATCCCCACTATATATTTTTAATTATATCCATAGTAGGATTTCTCCACTATATTAAGAGTGGCTATCGATTGTAAAGGGGATGGATTGATAAACGTCGTAGATCTCTTTGTTTCAGCATCTTATCAACCTTTACAATGTTATCAGATAATACAAGGGGCAAAGAGAAATAGCATCTAAATAAACAAGAGATGCAATAATTAGATATGATGCATAGCTAACTCTAAGGAAACCTTCCTATTGCTAACTTGCTGAAGTATATATGCAACAGTGAGGTCATCAGATATTTTATTTTTCCCACCCCTTTGATAATGAAGATGATGATAATTCATTGATGTTATGACTACCATTACTGTTCATTATCTTAACCTGATAAGCAATATCAATTGCTATCAAAAGTAAGACAATATCACGTGGCATTGACACATTACACATAGAAAACTCTTGTGAAGCACATAACTATATATACTTATAAGCCAAAAAGTATGCCTAAGAATTCTGTAGAAATTCAAAAGTCACGTTGGAATAAGTTAGACCCTAAATGTCTGTTGGGTTTCTTCATATCCATTACAAAGGTCATACACATGATACATTAAAAACACTTAATTCCCAAAAGTCAGGTTGGAATAAGTCGGTGAATTTCAATATTAGAAATTACATAGCCACAATCTCTATTCAACCCCACACGTAACTGTTGTTTTCTCTGTCTATAAAAGTCATCTTTTTCTTCAATCATTTACATTTTGATGTGCTATGTTAGAACTGTTTTTATCAGAAATTTGCTAGGTGTTAAAATAGTAAATTTGTATTAGTGTGATCTATAAGTTACGGATTCAAGCCGTGGAAGCAACCACTAATGCTTGCACCATCGTAAACTGTTTATATCACACACCTTGAGATGAGGCTGTTACGATCTGAAATTCTCACCTTCGGGACCGTGATGGCGCCTGACATTTCACTTGCTAGGAAAGCCAACATTGGAATAATTTTAACCAATTTTAACAATTCAATTTGATTAATAATAAAGAAACTAAATAACTGGAATAAAATCAAAACTAAAATGAATAAGCCAAAATAATAGCGATATCTAAATACCATCCCAGAACTGATGTCACAAGTGCACGAGCTTCTAGAATAATACAAATAAGAGTTTGAATAAAAATAAGGTTGTCTGATAAAAAGCACACAGCTAAGATAAAGTGGAAGGGGACTTCAGAGATGCGAACGTCGTGCAGCTATACCTCAAGTCTCCTTTGATAGTTGAATCCGAGCAAATCTACAGTACGCCGCTGGAACCAACTCCATTATCTGCACAAGAAGTGCAGAGAGCAGTATGAGTATAACCGACCCCATGTACTATATAAATGCCGAGCCTAACCTCGACGAAATAGTGACGAGGGTAAGGCAGGTCGCTTACATTAACTTGTACGCAATAATAATAATAATAATAATAATAATAATAATAATAATAATAATAATAATAATAATAATAATAATAATAATAATAATATGTCACGACCCAGAATTTCCACCGTCAGGACCGTGATGGCGCCTGATATTTCACTTGCTAGGCAAGCCAACATTAGAGAATCATTTAAACCAATTCTTATTCCATTCAGTAAATAACAACAATTAGCTAAGATGAATTATAGTGAGTGTGGAATAATATAATGAAACTGCATTAATTACTACCACTCGGATCTGTAGTCACAATTCACGAGCATTCTAGAATTCACTACAAGTAATAGTCTGAAAGAAATACAACTATTTGGATGAAAGAAACAGTAAAACAGAAAGGATAGACGGGGACTTCAAGATCTGTGAACGCGGACAGATCTACCTTGAGTCTCCGGATAGCGGTCCAACTGCTAAAATCCCGATCAACCCGGGCCGGTACCAAAATCTGCACAGAAAGTGAAGAGTGCAGTATCAGTATAACCGATCCCATATACTTGTAAGTGTAGAGCCTAACCTCGACGAAGTAGTGACGAGGCTAAGGCAATGCACCTACAAATCAACATGTACAATTTAATAGTATACATACAAATAACAGTAATGAAGAGCTAAACAGGACATATCAGGATGGGAAAAACATGCTGGAGATAAAGAACTACAACAGAATGATAACTGAAACAACCAATATACTATGAATCAACAGAAACAACGAATACAATAAAGGAAAAATGCACGGCATCACCCTTCGTGCTTTTACTCTCACTCTCACCATAAAACAATAAAAACGGCAAAGCATCACCCTTCGTGCATTAACATTCACAATATGGCACGATATTACCCTTCATGCATTAACACTCACAATATGACACGACATCACCCTTCGTGCATTAACACTCACAATATGGCATGACATCACTCTTCGTGCATTAACACTCACAATATGGCACGGAATCACCCTTCGTGCATTAACACTCACAATATGGCACGACATCACCTTTCATGCTTTTAACACTCTCCCTTACCATAATGCAATGCATAAATAACAACAGGGAGATAGAATAATAAGTACAAGCCTTACTTCAACATTTGGTTACACAATATCAATCTCAACTTTGAAATAAATACTCAATTATCACTAGAGAATCAGTAATCATGATATGAACGATCAATTTAACAACACTAGTCTAAACACGTAACAATTAGGCATAGGAAAGAGACAATATAAGAAAAATGGGAGAAAATAGGGAAAACAGGTAAATTGGCGGCGCATAAGTACTCGTCACCTCACATATACGCCGCTCACATGAGTTTCACATAGCAAATAATCTGAGGTTCCTAATTTCCTCAAGTCAAAGTAAGACACAACACTTACCTTGCTCCGAAGGCCACTTAATTCTCAATCACAGTTTTTTCTCTCAAATTCACCTCCAAACCACTCGTATCTATTCAAAAATGTATCAATAATATCAAGTATTGCTAAAGGAAATAATTATATTGCATAAATTAAATTTTCCAAATTTTTCCTCCAAAAAGTCGAAAATCGACCCCGGGCCCGCTTGGTCAAAATCCGAGGTTCGGACCAAAATCCATTTACCCATTCACCCCCGAGCCAGGATATATAATTGGTTTTGGAATCCAACCTCAAATTGAGATCTAAATCTCCAAATTTTCAAAATCCCTAGTTTCTACCCTAACCCCTAATTCTACCATGAAAACTCTAGTGTTTTGGTTGCTAATTCATGAAATGTAATGGGTAATTGAAAGAAAATGGTTTAGAATTACTTACGAACACCTTGGGGAAGAAAATGACCCTTGAAAATAGCCTCTAGTCCGTTTGGTTTTTTAGATTAAATGGCCAATTCCCGTTTTGATTCTGTTTTAAGTGCTGGGCGATAGTGTGCATCGCGTTCGCGAGGTCACTGTCACGTTCGCGAAGAGCATTGGCTACCAAGCCTTTGCGTTTGCATAGGCTATCCTCCCCTGGCCTTTGCATTCACGAGACATCGCTCGCATTAGTGATGAAGGAAAGACTGACTCCCCCCAGTGCCGAACACTACGTGTTCGCGATGAGCTTGTCACGTTCGTGAAGGGTAACGCCCCTATCGCTTCACATTCGGGACCAAGCCATCGCATTCACGAAGAAGAAAATTCCGGCCTCATCAGTTTACTCTTCGCGTTCGCAGGAGTACCTTCGCGAACGCGAAGAAGGACATGCCAGAACACCTGCTGCAGCAAAATACCAGATTTTCCCAAGTCCAAAACATCCCGTGGCCTATCTAAAACTCACCCGAGCCCTCGGGGCTCCAAACCAAACATGCACACATGTCTAAAAACATCAGATGAACTTGCTCGCGCGATCAAATCGCCAAAATAACACCTAGAACTAAGAATTTAGTACCAAATCAAATGAAGTTCTCAAGAACACTTTAAAATTTCTATCTTCTCAGCTGGACGTCCGAATCACGTCAAATCAACTCCGTTTCTCATCAAATTTCACATACAAGTCTTAAATATCATAATGAACCTGTACCGGGCAATGAAACTAAAATACGGACCCGGTACTAACAATGCCAAACATCACTCAATTCTTAAAAACAAATAATTTTTAGACTTTTAAATTTCATCAAAAATTCATAACTCAAGCTAGGGACATCCGAATTTGATTCTGGGCATACGCCCAGGTCCCATAATTCGATACGGGCCTACTAGGACTGTCAAAACACGTATCCGGACCCGTTTACCAAAAATGTTGACCAAAGTCAACTAAAATCAACTTTTAAGACATAAATTCTTATTTTCATCAGTTTTTAACATAAAAGTTTTCAAGAAACACGTCCGGACTGTGCACGTAAATCAAGGAGGGTAAAAATGAGATTTTTAAGGCTTAAGAGCGCATATTCGAGTTCTAAAATATAAGATGACCTTTTGGGTCATCACATTCTCCACCTCTAAAACAACCGTTCATCCTCAAACGGACATAGAAAAGTACTTGGGCTGGTGAAAAGGTGGGGATATCTACTCCGCATATCGGACTCAGACTCCCAAGTAGTTGCCTCAATAGGCTGACCTCTCCACTGCACTCGAATTGAAGGGTAACTCTTTGATCTCAACTTGCGAACCTGCCGGGCTAGAATAGCCACCGACTTCTCCTCGTAAGTCAAATCCTTGTCCAACTGGACAGAGCTGAAATCTAACACATGGGACGGATCGCCGTGATACTTCCGAAGCATGGACACATGAAATACCGGATGAAGAACTGCTAAACTAGGTGGAAATGCAAGCCTGTAAGCCACCTCTCCCACTCTCTCTAGAATCTCAAAAGGTCCGATATACCTAGGGCTCAACTTTCCCTTCTTTACGAACCTAATTACGCCCTTCATGGATGATACCGAAGCAACACTCTCTCTCCGATCATTAATACCACATCACGAACTCTGCAGTCGGCATAACTCTTCTGCCTGGACTGAGCTGTGCGAAGTCGATCCTGAATAACCTTGACCTTATCCAAGGCATCCTGTACTAAGTCTGTGCCCAACAACCGAGCCTTTCCCGGCTCGAACCACCCAACTAGCGACCGGCACCGCCTACCATATAATGTGTCATATAGAGCCATCTGAATGCTCGACTGGTAGCTGTTGTTGTAGGCGAACTCTGTAAGGGGTAGGAAATGATCCCACGATCCTCTGAAGTCTATAACACATGCGCAGAGCATATCCTCCAAGATCTAAATAGTTTGCTCGGACTGCCCGTCTGTTTGAGGATGAAATGATGTGCTCAGCACAACCCGCGTACCCAACTCACACTGTACTGCCCTCCAGAGGTGCGAGGTGAACTGCATACCTCGATCAGAAATGATAGGCACGGGCACACCGTGAAGACGGACGATCTCCCGAATGTAGATTTCTGCCAACCGCTCCGAAGAATAGGCAACTGCCATAGGAATGAAGTATGCTGACTTGATCAGCCTGTACACAATGACCCAAACTACATCGAACTTCCTCTGAGTTCGTGGGAGTCCAACAACAAAAATCCATGGTGATACGCTCCCACTTCCACTCAGGAATGTCTAACCTCTGAAGTAAACCACCAGGTCACTGATGCTCACACTTTACCTGCTGGCAATTTAGGCACCGAGATACATATGCAACTATGTCTTTCTTCATCTTTCTCCACCAATAATGGTTCCGCAAGTCCTGATACATCTTGGCAGCGCCCGGATGAATAGATTACTCGGAACTGTGGGCCTCCTCAAGAATCAACTCACAAAGTCCATGCACATTAGGCACACAAATACGACTCTACATCCTCAAGACTCCGTCATCTCCAACAGTAACCTTCTTGGCACCACCGTGTCGCACTGTTTCTCTAAGGACAAGCAAATGAGGATCGTCATACTGCTGATCTCTGATACGCTCAAACAAAGAAACCCGAGCAACTGTAAAAGCTAGAACATGGCTGGGCTTAGAAATATCTAACCTCACGAACTAATTGGCAAGGGCCTAAACATCCAATGCAAGCGGTCTCTCTCCAACTAGAATATAAGCAAGGCTATCCATACTAGCTGACTTTATACTCAAGGCATCGGCCACCACATTGGCCTTCCCGAAATGACACAATATGGTAATATCATAGTCTTTCAATAGCTCCAATCACCTCATCTGCCTCAAATTGAGTTCCTTCTGCTTGAACAAATACTGCAAGCTCCGATGATCTATGAATACCTCACATGGCACGTCGTAAAGGTAGTGCCTCCAAATCTTCAGCGCGTAAACACTGGTTTCCAGCTCTAGATCATGAACATGGTAATTCTTCTCGTGAACCTTCAGCTGCAGCGAAGCATATGCAATAACCTTGCCACCCTGCATCAATACCCCACCCAAACCAATATGAGATGCATCACAATATACTGTATAAGATCCTGAACCTGTGGGTAACACCAATACCGGTGTCGTAGTCAAAGTTGTCTTGAGCTTCTGGAAGCTCGCCTCATACTCGTCTAAAAACCTGAATCGGACACCTTTCCGGGTCAGTCTGTTCAATGGGCTTTCTATAGATGAAAACCCTTCTACAAACCGACGATAATAACCTGCTAAACCCAGGAAACTCCGGATCTCTGTAACTGAAGTAGGTCTAGGCCAATTCTGAACAACCTCAATCTTCTTAGGATCCACATTTATGCCTTCGGCCGATACAACATGCCCCCAAAAGGCAACTGAGTCTAACCAAAACTCACATTTTGAAAATTTGGCATATAACTAATTATTCTTCAAAGTCTGAAGCACACTCCGAAGATGCTACCCATGCTCCTCTCGACCACTGGAGTAAATCAAGATATCATCAATGAATATAATCACAAAAGAACCCAAATAGGGATTGAACTCCCGATTCATCAAATCCATAAGTATTACTAGGGCGTTGGTAAGCCCAAATGATATTACTAGAATTCGTAATGCCTATACCGAGTCCGAAAAGTTGTCTTAGGGATATCAGATGCCCTAATCTTCAACTGATGGTTACCAGGACTCATAATTATTTACCCGAATTAACGAGTCATATTTAACACCACCTGGGCGGGCACCTATCTCGTAGGTTAAAACTCAATAATTACAACACGAATTTGGCAAGTATGCATAGAGAATTTCATACAAGAATTTTCAACTAGGCCTAACAGGCATGACTCCCTATTATTGCTATAGTGCAACTTTAATTTCACACAGGAGAACTTAAACACAAAAATTTTGCTCACAAGGATCTCGTCCTCAATTCTAAATCACAAGTAATATACACATCGTGCCAATCAAAATTTTCTATTTTCTTCTTTTAAATAATTTCGGTTACACCAAATCACAACACATAATGAACCCCACACCGGTAGAGCATATAATTCACAATTTGTTATTAATTATCTGGAAATTATATCAAAACTTACCGAAATGGTTAACAGAAAGCCACCTTTAGCCTCACAGCTCTTATTAGTGACCAACGTGGAATGATAGGAGTAGTTTTCTCCATAGAATCTCCCAACAGGAGTAAACACATAAGTAGATTATGGAATCACGAAGCTGACTCATAAGTGGAGCACAATAGGAGGACTCGTTTCGATACTCAGAACCGAATCAAGTTAAGGAAATTATTCCTTTATATTAAATCGAAGTCGTACCTGTAACGACACCATCTGATGTAGTGACCTCCGCCATACCATAAAACAAATATAACAAAGCTGGGTCTCCACCTCTAAGACGCCTTCTACCCGCCTGTCTTCCACCCCTAACTGATCGTGTGGGTGGTGTAGTAATTACAATGGGGCACGTAGCATGAGTGCTTTTATGAAATATATCTCTCCCAAGTTTGGGAAAATCCAGATAATTAGAATAACCATTTAAAGGAACTTTAAAAGAACTTATTGGAGCACCTCGGGTAATTCGATGTGTGGACTAGGCTGGCCGATTGCCCGAGTCCCTGCCATAATGATTTATACCTGTATGGTAGAATCCACTGAATCCCCTAGAACTTCGAGACATCTTGGTCTACTTGTCTTGGCAATTTCTACCACTAGCGGAAATGAAGTATTAGCCTGTAGCTACCGAGTCGTACAAACTTTTACGATTATAATTGGGTCCTTCAATGAGTCTGTGGACTCGCTCTCTGGTTGTAAGAAGCAAAGTAGGAATATGGCGGGCTAACTTATTGAACCTGATGGCATATTATGACACCGTCATGGTGACCTGACGCAACAGTTCAAACATTATGCGCCACGCATTACGGAGAGTTCGAGAACAAATTGTTTCAAAAGCGTTTCTGAGAACTGACCCAAGTGGGCAGTGTTGCATTGGCTGGTCTACCCTCTTCATAGGCTTGCCATGGACACCTGTGGAAAATTATCTCTCCCAAAGACAATTTCTTCTTTTTTATGCTGAATTAACATTGTTGAGCTGGCCCATTTCTTAACATAATCTTCGATTCTTCTCAGAGGTAACCCTTGCCCCTATTTATACACAACGATCACAAAAGTAGAGCTCCATACAGACAAATCTTGGCATGAACCACATAGTCCAGAATCTCGTCAACCACTGTACTTCCTCTGAAGCACCCCAAAATCCGCAACCATGTCATAGTAGACCTTCTGTAAATTTAAAGTTGTTTCTCTAACTCCTTGGGTACTGAAGTATAGGATTATTAAGTAGGTGGACATACCTTAAGTCCCAACCTTATCCTCTACGAAATCTCCGGTCTTAAACATGTGTAAATTTTGGGGGAACCTTTTAGTACCAAATATATACATTTCAAGCCAAAACTGATATAACACATGACCCTGCAATCCATCCATTGATATTGGACTCCCCCACTTGACGCGAAGTCATAGTTCACCACGCCCGATGATCCATAATATTAACCTTCATAACTCGTATAAATCAACCATATGACAAGGTCCGTTGCCCCCCCCCCCCCCCACATGATTCACTGGGTGGTCTCTCAATGCGCCCGCATCTTCAGTGGGAAACACACGTTGAGGCAATGTTTGAGCATTTATGGCTTTCTCGTAGTCCATCTACAACATCATAAACTGTTGACGCACAACTGATACCGAGTACTCAATGTCATACATGAGTGGATACAAAGGAATATGAGATATATGTTTCAAGCTAAATCAATGCCGCACGATAAAGAATAAAAGAAGTGATATTGTTCCTAAACTTCATAGCCTCTGAGAGATAAGTACAGACTTCTCTGTACCAATCCTTCAGACCCTAGCCTCTGAGAGATAAGTACAGATTGCTCGTGACTCATGAGAACTATGTAACCTAGTTCTTTGATACCAACTTGTTATGACTCGGAATTCAAACTGTCGGGACCGTGATGACGCCTAACATTTTACTTGCTAGGCAAGCCAACATTAGAGAATCATTTAAACCAATTCTTATTCCATTCATTAAATACCAGCAATTAGCTAAGATGAATTATAGTGAGTGCAGAATAATATAAAAACTGTATTAATTACTACCACCTGGATCTGGAGTCACAATTCATGAGCATTCTAGAATTTACTACAAGTAATAGTTTGAAAGAAATACAACTGTTTGAATGAAAGAAACAGTAAAATAGGAGGGTAGACGGGGACTTCAAGGTTTGTGAACGCCGACAGATCTACCTTGAGTCTCTGGATAGCGATCCAACAGCTAAAATCCCGATCAACCCAAGCCAGTATCAAAATTTGCACAGAAAGTGCAGAGTGCAGTATCAGTACAACCGACCCCATGTATTGGTAAGTGTCGACCCTAACCTCGATGAAGTAGTGACGAGGCTAAGGCAAGGCACCTACAAATCAACCTGTACAATTTTACAGTAATGAAGAGCTAAACAGGACATATTGGGAGGGGGAAACATACTGGGGGAAATACGAGGTAAATAACTATAGAAGAATGATAACTGAAACAACCAATATACAATGAATCAACAGAAACAACGAATACAGTAAAGGAAACATGCACGGCATTACCCTTCGTGCTTTTACTTTCAATCTCACCATAAAACAATAGAAACGTCACGATATCACCCTTCGTGCATTAACTCTCATCTCATGGCACGACATCACCCTTCGTGCATTAACACTCACAATATGGCACAGCATCACCCTTCGTACATTAACACTCCCAATATGGCACGACATCACCCTTCGTACATTAACACTCACAATATGGCACGGCATTACCCTTCGTGCATTAACACTCACAATATGACACGACATCACCCTTCGTGCTTTTAATATCAATCTCAACTTAGAAATAAATACTCAATTTTCACCAGAGAATCCGTAATCATGATAAGAACGATCAATTTAACAACACTAGTCTAAACACGTAACAATTAGGCATATGAAAGAGATAATATAAGAAAAATAGGAGAAAATAGGGAAAAAAGGTAAATTGGCGGCGCATAAGTACTCGTCACCTCACATATACGCCGCTCACATGAGTTTCACATAGCAAATAATCTAAGGTTCCTAATTCCCTCAAGTCAGGGTAAGATGCAACACTTACCTTGCTCTGAAGGCCACTTCATTCTTAATCACAGCTTTTCCTCTCGAATTCACCTCCAAACCACTCGTATCTATTCAAAAATGACTCAATAATATCAAGTATTGCTAAAGGAATCAATTATATTGCATAAATTAAATTTCCCAAATTTTTCCTCCAAAAAGTCAAAAATTGAACCCGGACTCGCTTGGTCAAAACTCGAGGTTCAGACCAAAATCCATTTACCCATTCACCCCCGAGCCCGGATATGTAATTGGTTTTGGAATCCGACCTCAAATTGAGGTTTAAATCCCCAAATTTCCGAAATCTTTAGTTTCTACCCTAACCCCTAATACTACCATGAAAACTCTAGATTTTTGGTTGATACTTCATGAAATGTAATGGGTAATTGAAAGAAAATGATTTAGAATCACTTACCAACACCTTGGGGAAGAATATGACCCTTGAAAATTGTCTCTAGTCTGTTTGGTTTTAGAGAAAATGAAATAAATGGCCAATTCCCATTTTGATTCTATTTTAAGTGTTGGGTGAAAGTATGCATCACGTTCACGAGGCCACTGTTAAGTGATGAACGACAGTGTTCATCGCGTTTGCGAAGGGTATAGGCTGCCAAGCCTTCGCGTTTGCGAGACCTTGTTCGCGTTCACGTAGGCTAACCCCTGGCCTTCGCGTTCGCGAGACATTGCTCGTGTTCGCGGTGAAGGAAAGACTGACTCTCCCCCCAGTGCCTAACACTACGCGTTCGCGACCAAGCCTTCGCGTTCGCGAAGAAGAAAATTCCGGCCTCATCAGTTTACTCTTCGCGTTCGCGGGAGTACCTTCGCGAACGCGAAGAAGGACATGCCAGAACACCTGCTGCAGCAAAATACCAGATTTTCCCAAGTCCAAAACATCCTGTGGCCTATCCGAAACTCACCCGAGCCCTCGGGGCTCCAAACCAAACATGCACACAAGTCTAAAAATATCATATGAACTTGCTCACGCGATCAAATCACCAAAATGACAACTAGAACTAAGAATTTAGCACCAAATGAAATGAAATTTTCAAGAACACTTTAAAATTTCTATCTTCTCAACTGGACGTCCGAATCACGTGAAATCAACTCCGTTTCTCACCAAATTTTACAGACAAGTCTTAAATATCATAATGAACCTGTATCGGGCTCCGAAACCGAAATACGGACCCGGTACTAACAATGCCAAACATCACTCAATTCTTAAAAACAAATAATTTTTAGACTTTTAATTTTCATCAAAAATTCATAACTCGAGCTAGGGACCTCCAAATTTGATTTCGGACATACACTCAGGTCCCATAATTCGATACAGATCCACCAGGACCATCAAAACACTTATCCGGGCCTGTTTACCAAACATGTTGACCTAGGTCAACTAAAATTAACTTTTAAAGCATAAATTCTTATTTTCATTAGTTTTTAACATAAAAGTTTTCTGGAAACACGTTCGGCCTGTACACGCAAATCGAAGAGGGTAAAAATGAGCTTTTTAAGGCTTAAAAGCGCAGATTCGAGTTCTAAAACATAAAATCCGCTTCAGTGTGCAACCCGATCCAACAATATAATCTTTCAAATAAAATTTGTAGCGGCGTGCAACCCGATCCAACAATATAAACTTAAAATAAAATTCGTTACGGCGTGCAACCCGATCCAACAATATAAATTAACAACACTTATACGTAAGTGTGATGACCCAAAATATCATCTTTAAATTTAATAAGTAACTCTGTATTCTATGATCTCAAAAAGCACTAATTATCTTTCCTCGACTTGCGTACACAGTCTGTAAAATTTTTCGGAAAGTTTTTATGTGAAAAATGGATTAAAATGTGAATTAGAGCCTTAAAACTCAATTGAGTTAACTTTGGTTAATATTTTTAGCAAACGGACCCAGATCAGTATTTTGATAGTTCCGGCAGGTCCGTATCATGATTTGGGACTTGGACGTATGCCCGAAATTTAATTTGGAGGTCCCTAACTCAAGTTATGACCATTTAACGGAAAGTAGTAATTTAAAGGCTAAAGATTTCCAAGTTTGACCACGGATTTGTCTTTTTGATATCGGAGCCGGAATCCGATTCTGAAAATTTGAATAGCTCTGTTATGTCATTTAGGACTAGTGTGCCAAATTTGAAGTCATTCCGGATTCATTTAATATGTTTTGAAAGAGATTTGCAAATTGAAAAGTTGAAAACTCAAAGTTCGAATTGGGGTGTGAATTATAATTTCAGCATTATTTGACGTGATTTTAGAACCCCGAGTAAGTCCATACTATGTTACGGGACTTGTTGGTATATTCGGCGGGGTCCCGAGTACCCCGAGTGTGATTCGAGTTGAAATCGGAACAAGAATTGAACTTAAGAAAAATCTGAAATTTGGTCTTTTTGTGTAATCGCACCTACGGATTTTTGACCGCAGGTGCGAGCTCGCAGAAGCGAGACTTCCATCGCAGATGTGCCCGGGCGTGGCTGGGCAAAAGTCCGCAGGTGCGCATTTTTCCTCCGCAGTTGCGAGGCCTCGCCTGGCATCCCCATTTCGCAGATGCGAGATTTTTCTCGCAAGTGCGAGCCTAGGCACCGCATGTGCGGAAATGCCAGGGCAGTGTATATATCAAAGAGTCCGATATTTTTACTCATTTTGGTCATTTTCAGCTCGGGTAAGGCGAATTCTTGGGCGATTTTCACAGAAAAAATTAGGGTAAGTGTTCCTTATCCTATATTGATTATATTTCATGATTCCATACTCATTTACATCTTGAATCTGTAAATTTATGGAAGAAAAATCTAATTTTTATAAAATCTTCCAAAAACGAAAATTTAAGATTTAAAGGTTCATTTGACATCGGAATTGGATATATTTTTGTATGGTTGAACTCGTAGCGGAATGGGTGTTTGGATTTCGCGAGTTTTTTCGGGATTTGAGATGTGGGTCCCACTATCGAATATTTAAATGAATTTCGGATTTTTATCCGAAAGATTATTAAATTCATATGGAATTAATTCCTGTGATTCGTATTGAGTATATCGAATTGTTTGTGAATAGATTTGAAGTTTTTGGAAAACAAATTTAAAAGGAAAAGAAGTGATCAAGTAATTGATTGGAATTTGTAAAGCGAGGTAAGTGTCGTGGTTAACCTTGACTTGAGGGAATAGAACCCTTAAACTATTTGTTATGTGAAATGCATGTGAACAACGTATAGGCGAGGTGATGAGTGTGTATACGTCGTCAAATTAATTGTTTGTATAATTACTTGAAAAATCATAAATCATTTTAAACCATGAATTAATTATTATAATAATTATTTCTCTCCTATTCTTTGTCAAATATTAATTCTTGAATTCCTGCATTAATTGTTACATGCTATTTTAATTATGTGTCTTAATGTTATTTGACATTTAGCATATTGTATATTAAACTGCCTATTTTCTCCCTGATTTCTATAATAATTTGCTATTTGTTATTGTTTGTTTCATAATTAAATCATAATTATCGTATGCTTGTTGTCTTATAATTTTATATTAATTGTTGCAAAATTTCTTCTATAAGAATTGGTAAATGAATATATTAGAGGAGCGGGTTGCACGCCGCAACAGAATTGATTGAAATAGATATATTGGAGGATCGGGTTGCACGCCGCAACAGACTTATTAAAAGTCCATATTGGAGGATCGGGTTGCACGCCGCAAGCAACAGACTTATTAAAAGTCCATATTGGAGGATCGGGTTGCACGCTGCAATAGACTTATTAAAAGTCCATATTGGAGGATCGGGTTGCACGCCGCAACAGACTTATTAAACGCAACAGACTTATTTAAAAGTCGATATATATATATATATATTGGGGGATCGGGTTGCACGCCACAACAGACTTGATTAAAATGAATATATTGGAGGAGCGGTTTGCACGCCGCAACATAATTGAATATGAATATATTAAGAGAGCGGATTGCACGCTGTAACGGAAATTGATGGAAATGATAATTGGTTATGACTGCTGAGTTGGCTTCATTTATTATAAATGAGTTACTTGATTTATTTCTATTATTTGTTGTTGTTACTAATATTACGTACAAGTTAATGTAAGTGACCCGCCTTAGCCTCGTCACTATTTCGTCGAGGTTAGGCTCAACACTTACTAGTACATGGAGTCGGCTATACTAATACTATACTCTGCACTTCTTGTGCAGATTTTGGAGTTGGTCCCAACGGCGTACGATAGACTTGCTCGGATTTCAGCTACCAGAGGAGACTTGAGGTATAACTGCACCACGTCCGCAGTTCTGAAGTCCCCGTCTACTTTACTTTAGCTGTGTGTTTATTTCCAGACAGCTTTATTTTATTCAGACCCTTATTTGTATTATTCTAGAAGCTCGTGCACTTGTGACACTAATTCTGGGATGGTATTTAGACACCGTTATTTTTATGGATTATTCACTATATTTCAGACCTTACTTTCGCATTTATTTCTTTGTTATTAATAAATTTAAAAATTATTTTAAAAATGGATATTATTATTCTAACATTGGCTTGCCTAGCAAGTAAAATGTTAGGCGCCATCACGATCCGAAGGTGGGAATTTCGGGTCGTGACAGTAAGACTAGTTTAATAAATGCCACAATTAATATGAAATTGTTAAGCAAAAAGGTAAATTATGTAGGAAACAAATAGGGTCAAGTAACAAATATGTGTATAATTAGGGAGGAGATAGGCAATTTAATATATGAAATGCTAATTATCAAGTAGCAATTATGGCACAAAAATCAAATAAGAAGCTAGCAATTAAGGCATGAAATAAAGCATAATAGTAGGCAATGAAAATAAGAGAATCCATTAATTCATGAAATGAGGCAATTAGTGGAATATGTATAAACCTGAAGACAAGCAATTTTACGATGTATAGACACTCGTCACCTCGTCTATACGTCGCTACACATGAAATTCACATAACACACAATTCAAGGGTTCTATTCCCTCAAGTTAAGGTTAACCACGACACTTACTGTAACGACCCGACCGGCCGTTTTGAGCTTTATCACGTTGTTCGGCGGCTTGAGTCCTTAAGTAGCTTCACTTCAGGTATATCAATTTGTACATGTTGCCGGAATTGAATTCGGGAAGTTCAGAGTTGATTTGAAAGAAAATTCTAATTTCGGAAGCTTTAAGTTGGAAAAATTGACTAATGCGTGACCTTTGAGTAAACGACCTCGGAACCGGTATTTGAAGGTTCCAACAGGTTCGTATGATAATTTAGGTCTTAGGAGCGTATCCAGATATTGATTTGGAGGTCCATAGGTCATTTCGACGTCAATTGGCGAAAGTTAGAAATTGGATGATTTTTGGGAAGTTTGAACGGGAGTGGACTTTTTGATATCAGGTTCGGATTCTGATTCCGGAAGTGGGAGTAGGTCCATAATGTCAATTATGACCTGTGTGCAAAATTGAAGGTCAATCAAACTTAATTTGATAGGTTTCTGCGTCGAATGTAAAATTTTGAAGTTCTAAAGTTCATTAAGCTTGAATTGGGATGCGATTCGTGGTTTGAGCATTGTTTGATGTGATGTAAAAGCTCGACTAAGTTCGTAATATTTTTTGCGATGAGTTGGTATATTTGGTTAAGGTCCCGAGGGCCTCGGGTAGATTCCAGATGGTTAATAAATTTATTTTGGACTTAGGAGATGTTGAAGCTGGGCAACAGTTGGTGTAACCGCTTCTACGGATGTTTGGTCGCAAAAGCGACCTCGCAGAATAGAGGTGCAGAAGCGGCTTGGGAAGCTTGGGAGTTTGGTCATAGAAGTGTAGGCAGGCAACGCACCTGCTAGTGCACAGAAGCAAGGACAGGGCCGTAATTTCGCAGATGCGCTAGGGTGTGTCGCACCTGCGGTTGCGCAAGAGCGGAGGAATATCCGCTGGTGCGATGGTCCGCTAGCAGTGGTCTTCTACAGAAGCGAGGAAGCTTCCGGAGAAGTGGGCAAATGACTGCAGATGCGGAAAGTCGTCTTGGTAGTGAAGGTTTTATAAAAACGGAGGTTTGGCCCATTTTCATCTCATTTCGACCATGGGAGCCGATTTTGGATCACTTTTGGAGTGCCATCTTCATCAACTATAATGGGGTAAGTGATTTCTTAACATTGTGAGTTAAATACTTGATTTTTATATGGATTCAAGCATGAAAATTAGTAGAAATTATGAGATTTTGAAAGAAACCTAGAAATTGGTATTCTTGGATTTTTACCACGAAGTTGGACATGGAATTTGGAATAAATCATATATTTGAGTTCGTGGTGTTATGGGTAAAGTTTATCTTCGAAAAAATTTGGAATATGGGCATGTGGGCCCGAGGGTTGAGTTTATAGACTTTTCGAGTGGAGTTGGAAATTAATATAAATTGATCAATTATGGGTATTAGAGTATATTTTGAATGGTTTGCACGCTTGTTTGAATTAGTTTTGGATCGACGGGCATCAATTGGAGGTGTTAGAGAGGCTTTGGAGCCGGTTATGGAATTTTGGAGCAAGGCAAGTCTCCTGTCTAACTCGGTGAAAGGGATACTACCCCTAGGTATTGTATTTGTTATGTGTTACTTGTTGTGGGGGCTACGTACGCACCAGGTGACGAGAGTCCGTACGTAGCTAGATTCATGTTATGTCCGGGTAGACTTAGGATCCCGCCATACTATAAATGTACTATTTGAGTTGTCTCTTGTATAATTCCCTTATTTTATGTTACGACTTGAGACTAGACTTGCGTAGAGTGATAGACTTACTATTGTATAGATTTGAAAGAATTGGATCGGGTCATTCGCCTCGGCAGAATATATACATCTATGGTTCGTACTATTTGACCCTCGGCAGTGCGCACACTATGATGGATTGGGCCGTACGCCACGACGGGATTTATGTACCACACTCTCATGGGAGCGGGCCGTTCGCCTCGACAAAAAAAAAGATGTATCTATGGTTTGACAATGTTATGATGGATCAGGCAGTATGCCACGACATTTCTATAAAATACTCTTATGAAATCGTGCGTAATAATTGGCAAGAAGCCAACACATATGTGAGTTTCCCTGATTGAACTGTGACGACCTATCTGGTAAGGTCCAGTATATATATACTCCAATTGAGTAGGTACCTGCTAGCTGAGAGTTTGAGTTATTATTGAGAGGAGGATTGTACCACGTATTATACTTGTTATTTCACTTGTTTACTCTGTCTCACACTTGTTTACTTCTAATGTATCTATCTTATTGGACCACTAGTAAGTGTCTATGTCGACCCCTCTTCACTACTTCTCTGAGGTTAGGCTAGACACTTACTGGGTATGCGTTGATTTGCATACTCATACTACACTTGCTGCATTTTTTATGCAGGTACTTATATGTCTGATGGTCTTTTGTGCGCAACGGCACAGCTATTGCGGGGACTTTACCGTGAACTGCTTTCCATGTTACGCTCCGCAGCTTGCAAAGTCTCCATTAGAGTTATTTATATTTTTTCTGTCTAATTTATATTCTAGACAGATGTTATATTTTATTATATTTCCTAGTTGATGCTCATGCACTTGTGACACCGGGTTTTGGGGGTTTTCTTTAGGATAGTCTTTATGGTGGTTCGTGTAAACATTTTTATTCACTCTGTAAATTCTATTTTATACTGTTCAATTAAGGAAAAATATGATTTCAAATATTAAAATGAGTAATGGAATTGGTAAATTACCTTTGGCTTGCTTGACGGCGGGATTGGGCGCCATCACGACCTATAATGAATTTTGGATCCCGTGTAGCTTGTGGTACAAGATGAGCAGGAAACAAATAGGGGCAAGTAACAAATAAGTGTAGAATTTGGGAGGAGATATGCAATTTAATATATGAAATGCTAATTATCAAGTAGCAATTATGGCACAAAAATAAAACAAGCACGTCGCAATTAAGGCATGAAATCAAGAATAATAGTAGGCAATGAAAGTAAGAGAATCAATTAATTCATGAAATGACGCAATTAGTGGAATATGTAGAAACATGAAAACAAGCAATTTGATGACGTATAGACCCTCGTCACCTCATCTATACGTCGCTACACATGAAATTCACATAACACATAGTTCAAGGGTTCTATTCCATCAAGTCAAGGTTAACCACGACACTTACTGTAATGACCCGACCAGTCGTTTTGAGTATTATCATGTCGTTCAGCAGTTTGAGGCCTTGAGTAGCTTCACTTCAGGTATATTGACTTGTACATGTCACCGGAATTGAATTTTGGGAAGTTCAAAAGTTGATTTAGTAAGAAAATTCTAATTTCGGAAGCTTTAAGACAGAGGTCCATATGACATTACGGCGTCAATTGGCGAAGGTTGGAAATTGGATGATTTTTGGAAAGTTTGACCGGGAGTGGACTTTTTGATATCGGGGTCGGATTCCGATTCTGAAAGTGGAAGTAGGTCTGTAATGTCAATTATGACCTGTGTGCAAAATATGAGGTCAATCGGACTTGATTTGATAGGTTTCGGCATCGAATGTAGAATTTTGAAGTTCTTAAAGTTCATTAAGCTTGAATTGGGGTGCGATTCATAATTTTAGCGTTGTTTAATGTGATTTGAAGGCTCGACTAAGTTCGTAATATATTTTGGGACGTGTTGGTATATTTGGTTAAGGTCCCGAGGGCCTCGGGTGGATTCCGGATGGTTAACGGATTTATTTTGGACTTAGGAGATGCTGAAGCTGGTGTAACCGCTTATGCGGATGTTTGGTCACATAAGCGACCTCGTAGAAGCGAGGTGAGGTCTTCATAACCGTCTTGGGCAGCCTGGGATTTTGGTCGCAAAAGAGGAGGTGGGCAGCGCACCTGCGGGTGCGCAGAAGCGAGGACAGGGCCGCGGGTGCGGAAATTTCACAGATGTTCTAGGGTGTGTCGCACATGCGGTTGCGCAGTAGCGGAAGAATATCCGCAGGTGCGATGGTCCGCTGGCAGTGGTCTTCCGCAGAAGCGAGGAAGCTTCCACAGAAGCGGTCAAATGACCGCAAATGCGGAAAGTCGTATGGGCAGTAAAGTTTTTGTAAAAATGGGGGTTTGGCCCATTTTCATCTCATTTCGTCCATGGGAGCCGATTTTGGAGCACTTTTGGAGTGCCCTCTTCATCTACTATAATGGAGTAAGTAATTTCGTCACATTTTGAGTTAAATACATGGTTTTTATATGGATTCATGCATGAAAATTTGTAGAAATTATGAGATTTTGAAAGAAACCTAGAAATTGGTATTTTTGGATTTTTACCACGAAATTGGACATGAATTTGGAACAAATCATATATTTGAGTTCGTGGTATTATGGGTAAAGTTTATCTTCTAACATTTTCGAAATTTGGACACGTGGGCCTGGGGGTTGATTTTAAAGACTTTTCGAGCGGAGTTGGGAAATAATATAAATTGATCAATTATGGGTATTAGAATATATTTTGATTGGTTTGCACGTTTGTTTGAATAGTTTTGGATCGACGGGCATCGGTTTGAGGTGTTAAATAGGCTTTGGAGCCGGTTATGGATCTTCAAAGCAAGGTAAGTCTCCTGTCTAACTCTGTAAGGGGGCAACTACCCCGAAGTATTGTATTTGTTGTGTGTTACTTGTTGTGGGGGCTGCGTACGCACCAGGTGATGAGAGTCCGTGAGTAGCTCGATTCATGTTATGTTCGGTTAGACTTAGGTTCCCGCCATGCTATAACTGTACTATTTGAGTTGTCTCTTGAATATTAAATTCCCTTATTTTACATTATGACTTGAGACTAGACTTGCATAGAGTGATAGACTTGCTATTGTATAGATTTGACCGGCTTCACGATAAGTCGCGGATTAATTGTACTCTCCTCAAAGAATTGTCCCGTGTTATGCTCTCTCATCAAAATGTTCCCTTAAAAATCTATAACTCACACGACTATTCGTGAGTTGGGTCGCGGACCCATCAATACTTCTTATTCTAATGGGATTGGGCCGTTCGCCTTGTCAGGATATATACATCTATGGTTCGTGTCGTTCGACCCTAGGCAGTGCACACACTATGATGGATTGGTGCCACGACGGGATTTATGTACTAGACTCTCATAGGAGCGGGCCGTTTGCCTTGCCTGCGCAGGAAAGAGTGATGTTGGATCGGGTTGCACGCCGCAACAGAATTGATTGAAATGAATATATTGGAGGATCGGGTTGCATGCCGCAATAGACTTATTAAAAAGTCTATATATATACTTGATTAAATAAATATATCGGAGAGTTGAAAATGAATATATTGTGGAAACGGGTTGCACGCTGCAACTGAAATTGGTTGAAATAATAATTGATTATGATTACTAAGTTGGCTTCAACTATTAAAAATGAGTTACCTGATTTATTTCTATTATTGTTGCTTTACTAATATTGCATTCAGGTTAATGTAAGTGACCTGCCTTAGCCTCGTCACTACTTCGTCGAGGTTAGGCTCAACACTTACCAGTACATGGGGTCGGTTGTACTAATACTACACTCTGCACTTTTTGTGCAGATTTCGGAGTTGGTCCCAGCGGCGTACAATAGACTTTCTCGGATTTCAGCTACCAGAGGAGACTTGAGGTATAACTGCACGGCGTCCGCAGTTCTGAAGTCCCCGTCTACTTTACTTTAGCTGTGTATTTATTTCCAGACAACTTCATTTTATTTAGACCCTTATTTGTATTATTCTAGAAGCTCGTGCACTTGTGACACCAATTCTGGGATGGTATTTAGACATTATTATTTTTATGGATTATTCACTACATTTCAAACCTTACTTCCGCGTTTATTTATTTGTTATGAATAATTTAACAATATGTTTAAAAATTGGTTAATACTATTCTGACGTTGGCTTGCCTAGCAAATGAAATATTAGGCGCCATCATGGTCCGAAGGTGGGAATTTTGGATCGTGACAGTATTCTACAGTTAATATTCAATATATCCTTACTTATTTTTTCGATTTGTAACAAGTTATACCGTGTATCCTTAGAACTACGTATAAATTCAAGTCTATCCATTTTTCGGGTAAACAGTTTGGCGCCCACCGTGGGGCTAAGGATAAGAGTGATTATATGGTACGAGTCTCTATAAAACATACTATTTTACGCTTGCTCTTGGAAGTGTCCTTGATTCCAGGTTTAAAATGTCGAACTCTCAATTAACGGCCCTACCTATCGACAATGAAGCTGGCCTTCAAGATAAGAACAACAACCTGACGGTGGGGGATGAAAGGACACTCGTCGACCTCGTTGGAACTCGGGCCGTAGATCCAATTGATGTTAATTCACATGTGGCTATTGAGGCGAACCAACGTTCCGACCCCGAAAACAACATTCATGGTGGAACTCGGTTTGCAGTTCGAAATGCCCAAAATATTGAAGAAGACGAGCTCAGCATGCGTATGATTTTTGAAATGTTGCAAATGCAACAGGTAGCAATAGCTCAGTTGCAAAGCCAAGCCCAGTTACCGAGAAGGGCCAAGCCCCGTCCACCCCGAGAAGTCACCCACAAAACGGGGCCAGATGTAGTAAGATCAAATGAACAAGAATCGGGGACTAATCCCGAAATTATTAGGATGCTCGAGGAACCGAAAAAACGAATTGAGTTAGGAGAAAAGAGGATTGAAGCAAACGACAAAAAGTAGAAACTTATAACTCCAGGGTTTATCAGATCCCGGGGGCACAACCGATATTGAAAGGCTTGGATTCCAAAACACTCGTACAAAAGCGTTTCCCCTGAGTGCGACTCCCAAACGGATCCCCAAGAAGTTTCTCATGCCCGGAATTCCTAAATATAATGGGACGACCGACTCCAACAAACATGTCACCTATTATACATGTGCCATTAAAGGGACGATCTAGAAGACGACGAGTTCGAATCTGTATTACTGAAGAAGTTCGGGGAAATTCTGTCAAAGGGAGCAATGATATGGTATCATAATTTATTGCCTAAGTCTATCGATTCTTTTTTCTATGCTTGCATATTCTTTCGTAAAAGCACATGCCGGAGTCATAAAAGTCGAGACCAGGAAGTCGGACCTTTTCAAGGTATGGCAAAAAGATAACTAGATGCTAAGAGAGTTCGTATCTCGTTTCCAAATGGAATGAATGGATCTACCACCAGTTACGGACGACTGGGCCATTCAATATTTCACCCAAGGACTGAACGAATGAAGCTCGATGGCTTCATGACAGTTGAAGTAGAACTTGATCGAGTACCCGACTATTACCTGGGCTGATGTACACAATCGATATCAATCGAAGATTAGAGTCAAAGACGACCTGTTGGGTTCTGTGTCCGTTATTAAAAAGGACATCGACCGAGAACCAAGGTCGAACAAGGACCGATATCGGTCGTATAACACAGATCGTAGGGGTAGCGAACCCAAATGCAACTCCGTATGAGGCGAAAAGAGAAGTGATCGAGGCCAAGGTTCTCGGGGGCTGATGAACAAGAATGGGTTCGACAGGCATACCAGACCTAAGGAAGCACCACGGTTATCAGAATATAACTTCAACATTGATGCATCCGCCATCGTGTCGATTATCGGATGTATCAAAGATACTAAATGGCCTCGACCTCTGTAGCCTGATCCAGCCTAAAGAAATTCCAATCAAATATGCAAGTATCATGGCACCCATGGCCACAGAATGGAAGATTGCAGGCAGTTGAGAGAGGAGGTAGCCTGGTCATTCAATGAAGGGCACCTTCGAGAATATTTAAGTGACCGAGCCAAAAACCATTTCAAAAACAGAGATTTAAATAGACAAAATGAACAAGAAGATCCACAACACATCATCCACATGATCATCAAAGTGATCAATGTCCCCTAGGGGCCGGTGCTTAAACGCACTAAGATGTCGATTTTAAGAGAGAAGCCATCTCGGACTCAGGATTACATACCTAAAGGAACCTTGTCCTATAATGACGAAGACGCAGAAGGAATCATGCAGCCCCATAACGATGCACTAGTAATATCTGTATTTATGAATAGAAACTCAAGTTAAGCGTGTGTTAATTGATCCAGGTAGTTCAGACAACATCATTCGATCAAGGGTCGTAGAGCAACTCGGTCTGCAGGACTTGGTCATGCCCACAACCCTGGTACTAAACGGATTCAATATGGCGTGTGAAACTACTAAGGGCAAGATAAATTTGCCAGTAAACGTGGCCCGGACCATCCAAGAAATGAAGTTCCACGTAATCGAGGGCGATATGATATATAGCGCCCTGTTCGGGAGGCCATGGATCCACAACATGAGAGCAGTACCCTCGACCCTTCACCAGGTTCTAAAATTCCCAACACTAGAGGGAATCAAAACGGTCTACGGGGAGCAACCGACCGCAAAGGAAATGTTTTCCATCGACGAATTGATTCCGATATCATCACTATCATCGACTAAGGGATCAGATTCGAATGAGAAACGGGACACCAAATAGCAATCACAAACGTCAGCCTCGACCCAACTAGAAAATCAGAAGACTGACGAAGATGATGATTATGGGATCCCTCGATCCTTCATGGTCCCCGATGATTCCGACGCTATTAAATCAACAATCGAAGAATTGGAGCAAATCACGCTAATAAAACATCTGCTCGAACGAAAGGTATACCTGGGCACGGGGTTAAATCCCGAGCTCGGGAAAAAGCTTATTTAATTTCTTATAGCTAACATGAATTTTTTCGCTTGGTCCCATCTTGACATGACAGGGATCCCACCGGAAATAACCACTCATAGACTAGGCTTGGATCCGAAATTCCATCCGATAAAGCAGAAAAGAAGGCCCCAGTCCGAGGTCAAACATACCTTCATCAAGGACGAGTTAACCAAACTTCTTAAGATTGGATCCATTTGAGAAGTAAAATGCCCCGGATGGCTAGCAAACATGGTGGTGGTCCCTAAAAAGGGAAACAAACTTAGAATATGTATATATTATATAGACCTGAATAAATCATGCCCTAAGGATTCTTTTCCTTTGCCTAATATCGATCGTATGATCGATGCCACGGACGACCATGAGACTCTCAGTTTTCCTGATGCTTACTCCTGGTACAACTAGATACAGATGAACCCGGAGGTCCGGGAAAAGACCTCGTTTATCACTAAGCATGGTACCTACTGTTATAACGTAATGCTATTCGGCCTAAAAAATATTGATGCAACTTATCAACGCCTAGTAAACCGAATGTTTGAAAAACAAATAAGAAAATCAATGAATGTTTACATTGATGACATGTTAGTTAAATCCCTGTGAGCAGAGGACCATTTAAAGCATTTACAGGAAACTTTCGATATACCAAGGGAGTACAATATCAAACTCAACCCCGAAATATGTGCATTCGGGGTTAGCTCGGGCAAGTTTCTTGGTTTTATGGTATCCAATCGGGGAATCGAGATCAACACCGCTAAAATCACAGCTATCGAAGATAACACTGTAGTGGATAATGTAAAGGCCGTGCAGAGGCTGATGGGATGGATAACCACCCTAGGATGCTTCATTTCAAGATCCTCAGATAGGAGCCACCGATTCTTATCACTACTTAAGAAGAAGAGCAACTTTACATGGACTCCGGAATGCCAGCAGGCTTTGGAAGAACTAAAGCGGTATTTATCAAGCCCGTCGCTGCTTCATACCCCGAAAGTGGACGAACAGCTTTACCTATACTTAGCTATCTCAGAGATAGCAGTAAGTGGAGTCCTGGTTCGAGAAGAACGAGGTACGCAATTCCCTATTTATTATGTCAGTGGGACCTTAGGCGAGGCCGAAACTAGATATCCACACTTAGAAAAATTAGCGCTTGCTTTAATAAGCGCCTCTAGGAAACTAAAACCATATTTCTACTGTCATCTAATATATGTTGTAACAACTTATCCTCTTCGAAATATTTTGCACAAATCCGAACTTTCGGGTCGATTGGCCAAATGGGCCAAAGAAATCAGTGGGTAATCGAACTCAACTCGGAGAGTGTCGTACAACTCACGAGATCGGTAATCGAAGAAGGTGACACTGAGATAAACTCCACAAGTTTATCCTGGGATCGGAGAAATAAATATATAGAGTACTTCCAGAACGGGAAGCTTCCATCAGATCCAAAGGAATCTAGAGCTCTGCGCACAAAGGCAGTACGGTTCACCTTGTCCGAAGACGGAATACTGTTTAGAAGGACGTTTGATGGACCATTGGCAATATATTTGGGACCAGGAGATACCGATTACATCCTACAGGAAATTCATGAGAGAACTTGTGGAAACCATTCTGGTGCCGATTCGCTGGTCCACAAAGTAATTAGAGCAGGGTATTATTGGCCCGATATGGGCAAGGATGCAAGGGAGTTCGTTCGAAAATGCGACAAATGCCAAAGACATGCGCCCATGATTCATCAACCCGAGGAGCTACTCCACTCGGTCCTATCTCCATGGCCTTTCATGAAATAGGGAATGGACATCGTTGGCCCCCTCCCATCGGCCTCAAGTAAGGCTCCGTTGATTTTGTTTATGACTGATTATTTCTCTAAATGGGTTGAAGCACAAACTTTTGAGAAAGTCAGAGAAAAAAAAGTGATAGACTTCATTTAGGACCACATCATATGTCGATTCGGGATGCCATCCGAGATTGTGTGTGATAATGGAAAATAATTCATTGGCAGCAAAGTAACTAAATTTCTCGAGGATCACAAGATCAAAAGGATCCTATCAACACCTTACCATCCCAGCGGGAACGAACAAGTCGAATCGACCAACAAAACCATCATCCAAAAGCTTAAGAAGAGATTGACCGACGTAAAAGGAAAATGGAGAGAAATACTACCCGAGGTCCTAAGGGCATACCGCAAAACATCAAAATACAGTACCGGTGCAACACCATTCTCGTTAGTTTATGGAACCTAAGCTCTGATCCCGGTCGAGGTCGGAGAACCTAGCATCAGGTTTCGATATGCAACAGAGGAGTCGAATAACGAGACCATGAATACGAGCCTATAATTATTGGATGAAAGACGAGAAGCCGCTCTCCTCCGATTGGCCGCCCAAAAACAACGAATCGAGAGGTAATACAATCGAAGAACCAACCTTCGATATTTTAAAATCGGGGATTTGGTGCTAAGAAAAGTCACCCTCAACACCCAAAATCCGAATGAAGGAAAACTGGTCCGAACTAGGAAGGACTGTATCAGGTTCTCAGAATCGTAGAAAAAGGATCCTACAAGCTCGGTATGAGAAACGACAAACAACTACCGAGAAATTGGAACATATCGCACCTAAAACGATAATACTGCTAAGGTACGGCCCTACCATGTTCATTTCTTGTACGACCCTACGCATTGCACTTTTTTCCCCTTAGACCGGTTTTGTCCCAAATGGGTTTTTCGGCGAGTTTTTACTAAGGCAAACATTGAGCGTGCTAACTTAGAACAATTCAACAGTATCCGAGACCTCTTTACAATTAACCTCGAATACTGGGGGCTATTGCCCTCGAATATATCAAGTTCGATGCAAAGAAGTTACTTAATGGCAATAAGGTCTCGATAGGAAAAAATTGTAAGGGCCAAATGGTCAAACGAACCATGCCCGCGTAGTTTGCTCAAGCCGTGGCACAAAACATATACGCATGTGTAATGACTTATAAAGAGAAATTTCTTCTTTACCGATATCTCATACCTTAAAAAGGTTCTTCTACTTCATATTCTCGATCTATTATGCAAACAGGCTTAAGCACCGACCGTGACCAGAGTTCAAATGATTATCCCCAAAAATCGGGGACTACCGTCCGAAAAATCAAATTATATAAACCCCGAAGATCATAATCCCAAGAGGGAAATCATGAACTAAAGAGGGATTTTTATTAGGCCACGACCACCCCACTCGGGGACTGATACTTTGAGAAAGATCGAAGTAAAACGGGAAAATAAGCCCAAGACGCAAAATCCCGGACTAAAACGGCTACGGCTAAATTAACACGAATCGGAGTCGTCTGAATTCCGTAACAAAATAGGGTTAGAAAGGCTACCCCCCGGCAGAATCATAAAAGGCTTCGATAATATCAAAGCCTCGAAAACTCTAATCAATACAAAATTGTTCGAACTCTCGAACAATTCCCTATTTCATGCTAAGGCATTACAAGTTTCGCAAATACGAATGATAAGAAACTCTTTCAAGCCAGAAAGGGGACAAGTCTATAAAAAATCCTTTTTTTACAAACACCTAAGGGCTACTTTACTTCGAGTTCGAGAAAGCACTCACTCGGCCATAAAGCCTAAGGGTTGTTTTCTGCTTTGAGTTCGAGAGACCATCCTCGCTCAACTAAAATCCTAAGGGTTACTTTACTTCGAGTTCGAGCAAGCACTCACTTGACCATAAAGCCTAAGGGCTGATTTTTGCTTCGAGCTCGAGAGACCGTCCTCGTTCAACTAAAAACCTAAGGATTACTTTACTTCGAGTTCGAGCAATCACTTACTCGACCATAAAGCCTAAGGGCTATTTTCTTCTTTGAGTTTGAGAAACCATCCTCGTTCAACTAAAAACCTAAGGGTTACTTTACTTCGAGTTCAAGGAAACACTCACTCAATCAAAAGGCCTAAGGGCTACACTAGCTCGGTTTTGATCAAATTATCCGAACCCCAACCTTAGAATACAAATTCACAATTCTATACAGTAGAAAGGAAGAAAGTTTTTATATATGTCAAAAATCATTTACAAAGGGCAGCATGGCCCGACCAAGTTTCTCTACAAAAAATCGAAACGGTCATAAAAGAAACACAAAACATACTAATCCTAAAGGACTTTGTCCTCTCCGGGAGCAGCATCTTTGCCCTCGAGGCCCCCTTCGCTTTCAGATCCGCTCATACTCCCGGTATCATCATCATCATCATCAGGAAAGGCCAGCACTCTGGCTTCGGCCTCAAGCTCCTTAGCATTCTCGATCTCGGATGTAAGATCGAAACCACGAGCATGGATCTCCTCGAGAGTCTCCCTTCGAGACTGGCATTTAGCATGCTCGGCAACCCAGTTTGCTTGAGCCTGACCTGCTTCGGCAACCTCCTTTGCTCGAACCTGAGCAGCTTCAGCATCAGATCGATAGACGGCCACCATTGCATTAGCATCTTCTATGGCTGTTTCGATCTACGATTTGGCCGCTGCAAGTTCTGTAGCCAGTCTGTCTCGGTCAAAAGTTTTTGAGCCTAATCGAGACTGAAACTCCTCGATTTCCTTAGCTTGTATCAAGGCCTTCTCTTTCAAGCCTCGGAGTTGGGACTCAGTCGAGGCTAGTTGAGCTCGGGCAGCCTCCTTTTCTGAGGCAAGGTGGTCCATATTCTTTTTCCACTCCTCTGCCTCTGCTTTCACTGCGTCCACTTCAACACGAAGCTACTTGATAACATCGAACTATTGTTGGACCTGTGAGACTGAACTATTAGCCATCACGCCCGAGTCAGTGACATTAACTTCAAAGATTCTTTTTACCTGCTCGATCGGATCGGCTTGTTCTTTCCGAGCTGGGTATAGCTTAGCCCAAAATCCTTTTGCTTCTCCTTCTCTCTACTCACTGAAAAGCTTGAAGGCATCTCTCTCCTTAGTAAGACTTCGGATTTCGGCTTCGTATCGGCTCAGTTCCCTTCGAGATCGGAGGAATACCTCGTGATGAAGCTCAGAAGCCTACAAGAATAGAAAAAATGAGTTATACAAGGAAAGAAAAATAAAAGTATGAAAATTGACAAATAGAAAATTTGAACTCACCCGATTCAGGGCCTGTTGAGCTTCATTGAAAAGGCATGACACTACCACCTCACCCGAGCTATTCTTCGGAGCCTCCGAGTCACCAAGATCGGTGACAAAATAACCACGAAAAGGGTCTTCCTCTTCATGGGATCCTTCCCCGTGATAAGTCTCCATGGACTGAGCGTCACGTATCATCGGTTGCGAAAATGAAGGAAACGAGAGGGAATCCCCGATCTCTATTGCCCCAAGTAGGTTTTTCGGAGTGCAGCCTCCGTCTTGGGGAGCCTCTAGCTCGGTTCTTGCACCGACATATACCACCTCTTCGATGGTCTCTTTGCCCCGAGGTGAAACATTCTCGGTACCCTTCGGCTCGGGAACTTAGGTCGAAGTCTCCTCCCCGGCCTCATCAAGCCTGGACGGAGCAGTATCAACTTCCACCGGTACCGAAAGTTTTTGAATATCGGTACTAGCTCGTGCACGGGCCACCAGCCCAGAGTCACCTTCTTCTTCTTTATCCCATAGACTCAAGACCGACTCCATAGTTAGTGGGATTGTGTTCCCTTTGAGTTTACGGGCCGCTCTCTTCTTGGGTTTTTGACCCTCGTCGGGGCCCTTTTTCTCTTAACCTCCGACATCGGTTTCGAGATAGGCGGTAAAGCCTCTTCATCTTCAGGCAAGGGTCTCATAACGAACTGGCTCATCCAACCCCGATCTTTGTCTTCATCTATGCTCGAGGTGAACGCTTTGGTGGCCTGGCGTTGAAGATTTATCAGCCCACCTCGGTAAAGACGAGGGTTGTATAATCTTATGAGGTGGTCGATGGTAAAGGAAAGCCCGTCGATTTTGCTCACAAAGAAACGAAGCAGTATCACAATCCTCTAGAAAGAAGGGTGAATTTGACCGAGGGTCACCTGGTATTTCTTGCAAAAATTGACGATGACTGAATCGAGGGGACCAAGCGTGAAAGGATAAGTGTAAACACTCGGGTACCCTTCCACGTGGGTAGTGATCTCCTCCTCCGGCGCCGGTATCACAACCTCTTAATTTTCCCAATTGTAGTCTTTTTTCACCAGGTCAAGAAGTCTTTTTGTCATCGAGCATATATATCTAGATACCGGCTCGCATCAACCAGCAACCGATGAGGGTTTCTCGACCTTAAAATCAGAATCAATAACGCACTCCCCGGGAACAAGTTCTTCAAGGCGTGGCTCCACCACTGTTTTCTCGCCGGCCAGCCGAGATGAGGAGGCATCCTCTTTTTGCGGAACGATTTTAGATATTTTTGCCATCTAAATTTTTGTGGATAAAAAAGAAGTGAGTTTGAAGTATTTGATGTTTTGAAAAGAAAAGGCGAATAAATTCCAAAACCTGGAAATAGAGAGCTTTTGGGAAGGCGAAGAACTGTGAAGATTGGAATGAAAAAGATTTGAAGGTAAAAGTTTGAAATAATGAAGAAGGGGGCTATTTATAGATTTTATAGTGACGGTTCAAAATTGGCAGTGGCTGACCATCGACTGTCGCCCATTTAATACCTTGGTAACTGGACCGACGGGACGTTTTCACATACGTCACAATAGGGCTCGTCGCAGACGTCATCTAGTCGGAGGTTGAAAAATTATATCGTTTCTTGCTACCTTCTTTCCGAGAAACGAGGGGACTATATCTATACGGTCAAAACCGAGTTTGCCCTTTGTGTGACTAATCAAGATTGGAGTATGATGGACCGAGGTTCGTCATTATAATATCGAGCTATGATGTGAAGATTGGAAGGTCGAGCTCGAGACGCTGAGACCGATCAGTAACGAGATCGAGTCAAGGTCGAGCTCGAGACCCAGAGACCAATCTATACCGAGATCGAGTCAAGGTCGAGCTCGAGACCCAGAGACCAATCAATATCGAGACCGGCCAAGATCGAGACCGAGACAAGGAACAAAAAAGGCGTTATAGCAGCATTTGGGGAGAGAATCTCGGCTGAAATCACGGCTTGAATCAAGGAAAAACCAATTAATTAATCTATCATGAGATCCCCACTATATAATTTTAATTATATCCATAGTAGAATTTCTCCACTATATTAAGAGTGGCTATCGATTGTAAAGGGGATGGATTGATGAACGTCGTAGATCTCTTTGTTTCAGCATCTTATCAACCTTTACAAAGTTATCAGATAATACAAGGGGCAAAGAGAAATAGCATCTAAATAAACAAGAGATGCAATAATTAGATATGATGCATAGCTAACTCTAAGGAAACCTTCCTATTGCTAACTTGCTGAAGTATATATGCAACAGTGAGGTCATCAGATTTTTTATTTTTCCCACCCCTTTGATAATGAAGATGATGATAATTCATTGATGTTATGACTACCATTACTGTTCATTATCTTAACCTGATAAGCAATATCAATTGCTATCAAAAGTAAGACAATATCACGTGGCATTGACACATTACACATAGAAAACTCTTGTGAAGCACATAACTATATATACTTATAAGCCAAAAAGTATGCCTAAGAATTCTGTAGAAATTCAAAAGTCACGTTGGAATAAGTTAGACCCTAAATGTCTGTTGGGTTTCTTCATATCCATTACAAAGGTCATACACATGATACATTAAAAACACTTAATTCCCAAGAACTATAAAGTTCACATTTGTAATTAGTGCCAAGAAAAAGGTGCATGCACGTTACTTGTGTCAATGGCTAATTTATTGTACAATATAATTACGGATCCATTTGTTGTCTTGCCAATAGATAACTTACAATTCCTTATTCCACCGTAAACATTGAAATACACATTTACATTTTTGTACACCAATAATAAAAAGAATATTATAGATTGAAGGTTAAAAAGGTCATCCAACTATTAATGGGTATTTTAGTATTTTAATTTTCACTTTGTGACTTCCCACTTGTATGATTTTGTATTTTGGTTTATATATATGTATGTATTGGAAAAGTGGTAGTTCAGATCTATTACTATATTTTGCACGTCAATAGCAATTTTCATGCACATGCATGGTGTTGTCCGTTTCTTATTACAAATGAAAAACCCTTTACCATACAGTATAGTCTATAGTCTATACTCTATACTAGCCCTAATAACATGCCCTTGAGAATCCACCCATTTAAATAATGGAATTGGAAATTAAAAGCATCCCATAACACAAACTCCATAGCTAAAATCATAAAATCCTTAAACGCTTTCTTAAATCTCTCCACTTATTCATCTCCTTTACTGGATTCATAATTTTTCTCAGCTATCATTTTCACGATCATACCAAAATTCAATTCTTCTAACCAATCAGTTAGATTTATCGTACTCGAATTTCCACCAATTCGAGAGTATAAATTCTTAATACTCGTTTGAATTTTGGCTAATCTCACGTGCTTGAATTTTTCGAGACGACTAGCAGAGTGAACTTCCTGAATTACTAATTTACGTTTTTTTCGCGAGTAATGTCGGTAATTTGCCAAAATAGCATGGTGTTATTGTAGCCAAGGTATTCGCAGTAAAGAAAAGCTGGACGATTGGAGAAAATTGCGTCATTTGTAGAGCAGTCTTTTATAGCTTCGTAACTGCTTACAACTAACACAAGGGGAAGGCCTGGCCGAAAAGTGAAATCGGGGCCGTATTTGTCAACTAATTGATATAGTTTTATTCTACAAACTTTAGTGCTATTTGAATTTATTATGTAAATAATGAAATTCATTATTTGATTAAATTTTCAGCCGAAAGAAAAACTTTTAGCTGATTTTGACATTGGTAACAGAAAATGAATTACTGAAAATCGCCAAACAAAAAAAACATTTTTGGAAAAATGGAACAAAATACAAGTTTATTAGAATTATAAACAACTTTATACTACAGTGACGCACACTCAATATTTTTTAATCAGAAAAAACAACTTCAATAGTTTGAAATTAAAAGTAATAGTGTTGCCTAAAAACTTATTTTGAATAATAGAACAATCCAAACCATTGATTATTTTTTGTCCATAGGAAGTAGAAGAGAAATGTGAAGGTTACTAGTCCTACAATGGCTTCTATAGGAGAAACCATTATGGATTTTTAGAAAGAACTTGGCAATCAAACTATCACCAACTGCCTTTTAATAGGTAATTGTAAGGTTGTGCATAATTGGTTTAAATTTTTTTTAAATAAGTATTATGTATAATATTTGGTATTTAATAAAATAACACCGACATATCAATACTGTAGCGAAATATATACTAAGTTACATAATACACATATCATTGATTATAACGCATTAAGTTACACAATACTTTTCTTTTTCATTCATGTTGAGGTTGATGATAAAGTTCATGTACTTGTTAAGAAAATGGCGGAACAAGATAGACCGCAGATTTTGACTCTTACTATCTAGGCTGTCAAGCAATTTAACGTAATGTTTCTACGATTTTAGGGTATATCTTACTTTGTTACTCGTGGATTGATGTCGTATATGTTTGATTATTCTTTATTATATTCTCTAACTTCAGCAATTAACTCTAAGCAAATAACAAGTCATTGTCAATAATCAAATTTATTCTCTCTCTCTCTCTCTCTCTCTCTCTCTCTCTCTCTCTCTCTCTCTCTCTCTCTATTGATACTAGTTGGTTTTGGACAAGGGCGGAGGGAGAGTATAACTTACGGGTTCGTCCGAACCCAGTAGCTTTCGTTCAAACTATGTATTTGTCTTAAGAAGTTCATTGAACATGTATAAATTATTAATTTAGAACCTAATAACTTAAAAGAATTAGAATTTCGAACCCATAAGTTTTAAATCCCGGCTCCGCCTCTTGTTTTGGATAAATATTTTGTCAACTATCATGTGAGCTTAGAACGTTTTTTATTTTTGTATTTGTGAGTACTTCAATTAAAAATATTAGAGTGTATGACTTTATGCACTAATTATTATTCAAGTCAAATAAAGCGAAATTACCGAACAGAATAAATCAAAATTAAAAGAAAAAAAGTCGAACCAACAATAAGGTTGGGCTAAGATTTAACTAAATATGTAAACAAAAGATTTATGTTACAAATAAAAGAAATAGTATAACTTTATTAAATAATTTTGGACTAATCATTTGAATAATTAACTCAATATTCTTTGAAGTTAGCGGAATCATAGTTGAATCGTGATTGAGGGATAACTCACTTAATAAGTTGATGTGAAGGGTTCAAACTCCATACGTAACGTAGTATTCCTCTCCTCTATTGGCCAGAAACATAAATAGTCAAACATCTAGTTGGCAATTGCTAATGGGAACTAGAAATCTTCGGACTAGAAATTAGAATCATTCAGTGTATGTGTTCTGAATGTGTCCTTTTAGGCATTGTCCTTTTCCTTTTCAGACCTTTTCACTTACTCTTTTCGTATTGAACTAAAAAAGTCGGTGAATTTCAATATTAGAAATAGCATAGCCACAATCTCTGTTCAACCCCACACGTAACTGTTGTTTTCTCTGTCTATAAAAGTCATCTTTTTCTTCAATCATTTACATTTTGATGTGCTATGTTAGAATTGTTTTTATCAGGAATTTGCTAGGTGTTAAAATAGTAAAGTTATATTCGTGTGATCTATAAGTTACGGATTCAAGTCGTCGAAGCAGCCACTAATGCTTGTACCATCGTAAACTGTTTGCATCACACCCCTTGAGATGCGGCTATCACGATCTGAAATTCTCACCTTCGGGTACCGTGATGGCGCCTGACATTTCACTTGCTAGGAAAGCCAACATTGGAGTAATTTTAACCATTTTTAACAATTCAATTTGATTAATAATAAAGAAATCAAATAACTGGAATAAAATCTGAACTGAAGTGAATAAGCCAAAATAATAGCGATATCTAAATACCATCTCAGAACTAGTGTCACAAGTATACGAGCTTCTAGAATAATACAAATAAGAGTCTGAATAAAAATAAGGTTGTCTGAAAGAAAGCACACAGCTAAGATAAAGTGGAAGGGGACTTCAGAGATGCGAACGTCGTGCAGCTATACCTCAAGTCTCCTTTGATAGCTGAATCCGAGCAAATCTACAGTACGCCGCTGGGACCAACTCCAGTATCTGCATAAGAAGTGCAGAGAGCAATATGAGTACAACCTACCCCATGCACTATATAAATGCCGAGCCTAACCTAGACGAAATAGTGACGAGGGTAAGGAAGGTCGCTTACATTAACTTGTACGCAATAATAATAATAATAATAATAATAATAATAATAATAATAATAATAATAATAATAATAATAATAATAATAATAATAATAATAATAATATCACGACCCGAAATTCCCACCGTCAGGACCGTGATGGTGCCTAACATTTCACTTGCTAGGCAAGCCAACGTAAGAGAATCATTTAAACCAATTCTTATTCCATTCAGTAAATAATAGCAATTAGCTAAGATGAATTATAGTGAGTGTTGAATAATATAATGAAACTGCATTAATTACTACCACTCGGATCTGGAGTCACAATTCACGAGCATTTTAGAATTCACTACAAGTAATAGTCTCAAAGAAATACAACTATTTGGATGAAAGAAACAGTAAAACAGAAGGATAGACGGGGACTTCAAGATCTGTGAATACGGACAGATCTACCTTGAGTCTCCGGATAGCGGTCCAACAGCTAAAATTCCGATTAACCCGAGCCGGTACCAAAATCTGCACAGAAAGTGTAGAGTACAGTATTAGTATAACCGACCCCATGTACTTGTAAGTATCGAGCTTAACCTCGACAAAATAGTGACGAGGCTAAGGCAAGGCACTTACAAATCAACATGTACAATTTAACAGTATATATACAAATAACAGTAATGAAGAGCTAAACAGGACATATCGGGAGGGGGAAACATGCTGGGGAAAATACAAGATAAAGAACTATAACAGAATGATAACTGAAACGACCAATATACTATGAATCAACAGAAACAACGAATACAGTAAAGGAAAAATGCACGGCATCACCCTTCGTGCTTTTACTCTCACTCTCACCATAAAACAATAGAAACGGCACGGCATCACCCTTCGTGCATTAACTCTCATCTCATGGCACGACATCACCCTTCATGCATTAACACTCACAATATGGCACGGCATCACCCTTCGTGCTTTTACTCTCAACCTCACCATATGAAACAATAGAAACGGCACAACATCACCCTTCGTACATTAACTCGCTCATGACATGGCACGACATCACCCTTCGTGCATTAACATTCACAATATGGCACGGCATCACCCTTCGTGCATTAACACTCACAATATGGCACGACATCGCCCTTCGTGCATTAACACTCTCCCTTACCATAAAGCAATGAACAATGATAACAGGGAGATAGAAAAACACTAGTCTAAACACATAACAATTAGACATAGGAAAGAGACAATATAAGAAAAATCTGAGAAAATAGGGAAAACGTGTAAATTGGCGGCGCATAAGTACTCGTCACCTCACATATACGCCGCTCACATGAGAAACACATAGAAAATAATCTGAGGTTCCTAATTCCCTCAAGTCAGGGTAAGACACAACATTTACCTTGCTCCGAAGGCCACTTGATTCTTAATCACAGCTTTTCCTCTCAAATTCACCTCCAAACCACTCGTATCTATTCAAAAATGACTCAATAATATCAAGTATTGCTAAAAGGAATTAATTATATTGCATAAATTAAATTTCCAAAATGTTTCCTCCAAAAAGTCAATGCTTGGTCAAAACCCGGGGTTCGGACCAAAATCCATTTACCCATTCACCCCCGAGCCCGGATATATAATTGATTTTGGAATCCGACCTCAATTTGAGGTGTAAATCCCCAAATTTTCGAAATCCCTAGTTTTTACCCTAACCCCTAATTCTACCATGAAAACTCTAGATTTTATGTTGCTAATTCATGAAATGTAATGGGTAATTGAAAGAAAATGGTTTAGAATCACTTATGAACACCTTGGGGAAGAAAATGACCCTTGAAAATCGTCTCTAGTCCGTTTGGTTTTTGAGAATAAATGGACAATTCCCATTTTGATTCTGTTTTAAGTGCTGGGCGACAGTGTGCATCGCGTTCGCGAGGCCATTGTCGCATTTGCGAAGAGCATTGGCTGCCAAGCCTTTGCGTTCGTGTAGGCTACCCTCTCCTAGCCTTCGCGTTCGCGATGAGCTTGTCGCGTTCGCAAAGGGTAACGCCCCCATCGCTTCGCGTTCGGGACCAAGCCTTTGCATTCGCGAAGAAGAAAATTTCGGCCTCATCAGTTTACTCTTCGCGTTCGCGGGAGTACCTTCGTGAACGCAAAGAAAACATGCCAGAACACCTGCTCCAGCAAAATACTAGATTTTCCCAAATTTAAAACATCCTGTGGCATTTCCGAAACTCACCCGAGCCCTCGGGATTCCAAACCAAAAATGCACACAAGTCTAAAAACATTATATGAACTTGCTCGCGTGATCAAATCGCCAAAATAACACCTAGATCTAAGAATTTAGCATCAAATCAAATAAAATTCTCAAGAACACTTTAAAATTTCTATCTTCTCAACTGGATGTCCGAATCACGTCAAATCAACTCCGTTTCTCACCAAATTTCACATACAAGTCTTAAATATCATAATGAACCTGTACTGGGCTCTGAAACTAAAATACGGAACCGGTACTAACAATGCCAAACATCACTCAATTCTTAAAAACAAATAATTTTCAAACTTTTAATTTTCATCAAAAATTCATAACTCGAGCTAGGGACCTCCGAATTCGATTCTGGGCATACGCCCAGGTCCCATAATTCGATACGGACCCCCTGGGACTGTCAAAATACGTATCCGGGCCCGTTTACCAAATATGTTGATCGAAGTCAACTAAAATTAACTTTTAAGACATAAATTCTTATTTTCATCAATTTTTAACATAAATGTTTCCCGAAAACACGTCCAGACTGCGCACACATATCGAGGAGGGTACAAATGAGATTTTTAAGGCTTAAGAGCGCATATTCGAGTTCTAAAACATAATATGACCTTTTGGGTCATCACATTCTCCACCTCTAAAACAATCGTTCGTCCTCGAACGGACATAGAAAAGTACTTGGGCTGGTGAAAATGTGGGGATATCTACTCCGCATATCGGACTCGGACTCCCAAGTAGCTGCCTCAATAGGCTAACCTCTCCATTGCACTCGAACTGAAGGGTTACTCTTTGATCTCAACTAGCAAACCTGTCGGGCTAGAATAGCCACCGACTTCCCCTCGTAAGTCAAATCCTTGTCCAACTGGACAGAGCTGAAATCTAACAATGGGACGGATCGCCGTGATACTTTCAAAGCATGGACACATGAAATACCGGATGAACAACTGCTAAACTAGGTGGCAACGCAAGCCTGTAAGCCACCTCTCCCACTCTCTCTAGAATCTCAAAAGGTCTGATATACCTAGGGCTCAACTTGCCCTTCTTTTCGAACATAATTACACCTTTCATGGGTGATACCCAAAGCAACACTCTCTCTCTGATCATTAATACCACATCACGAACTCTGCGGTCAGCATAACTCTTCTGCCTGGACTGAGTTATGCGAAGTCGATCCTGAATAATCTTGACCTTATCCAAGGCATCGTGTACTAAGTCTGTGCCCAACAACCGAGCCTCTCCCAGCTCGAACCACCCAACTGGCGACCGGCACCGCCTACCATATAATGCCTCATAGGGAGCTATCTGAATGCTCGACTGGTAGTTGTTATTGTAGGCGAACTCTGCAAGGGGTAAGAACTGATCCCACGATCCTCTGAAGTCTATAACACATGCGTAGAGCATATCCTCCAAGATCTGAATAGTTTGCTTGGACTGCCCATCTGTTTGAGGATGAAATGATGTGCTCAGCGCAACCCGCGTACCCAACTCACATTGTACTACCCTCCAGAGGTGCGAGATAAACTGCATACCTTAATCAGAAATGATAGGCACGGGCACACCATGAAGACGGACAATCTCTCGAATGTAGATTTCTGCCAACCGCTCCGAAGAATAGGTAACTGCCATAGGAATGAAGTGCGTTGACTTGGTCAGCCTGTCCACAATGACCCAAACTACATCGAACTTCCTCTGAGTCTGTGGAAGTCCAACAACAAAAATCCATGGTGATACGCTCCCACTTCCACTCAGGAATGTCTAACCTCTGAAGTAAACCACCAGCTCTCTGATGCTCACGCTTTACCTGCTGGCAATTTAGGCACCGAGCTACATATGCAATTTCTTTATTCTCCTCCACCAATAATGGTGCCGCAAGTCCTGATACATCTTGGCGGCGCCCAGATGAATAGAATATCGGGAACTGTGGGCCTCCTCAAGAATCAACTTATGAAGTCCATCCACATTAGGCATACAAATACGACCCTGCATCCTAAAGACTCCGTCATCTCCAACAGTAACCTTCTTGGCACCACCGTGTCGCACTGTCTCTCTAAGGACAAGCAAATGAGGATCGTCATACTGCCGATCTCTTATACGCTCAAACAAAGAAGACCGAGCAACTGTACAAGCTAGAACACAGCTGTGCTTAGAAATATCCAACCTCATGAACTGATTGGCAAGGGCCTGAACATCCAATGCAAGCGGTCTCTCTCCAACTGGAATAGAAGCAAGGCTATCCATACTAGCTGACTTTATACTCAAGGCATCGGCCACCACATTGGCCTTCCCGGGATGACACAATATGGTGATATCATAGTCTTTCAATAGCTCCAATCACCTCATCTGCCTCAAATTGAGTTCCTTCTGCTTGAACAAATACTGCAAGCTCCGATGATCCGTGAATACCTCACATGGTACGTCGTAAAGGTAGTGCCTCCAAATCATTAACGCGTGAACACTAGTTTCCAGCTCTAGATCAGGAACAGGGTAATTCTTCTCGTGAATCTTCAGCTGCAGCTACGCATATGCAATGACCTTGCCACCCTGCATCAATACCGTACCCAAACCAATACGAGATGCATCACAATATACTGTATAAGATCCTGAACCTGTGGGTAACACCAATACCGGTGTCGTAGTCAAAGCTGTCTTGAGCTTCTGGAAGCTCGCCTCACACTCGTCTGACCATCTGAATGGGACACCCTTTTGGGTTAGTTTGGTCAATGGGCTTGCTATAGATGAAAACCCTTCCACGAACCGATGATAATAACCTGCTAAACCCAGGAAACTTTGGATCTCTGTAACTGAAGTAGGTCTAGGCCAATTCTGAACAACCTCAATCTTCTTAGGATCCACCTTTATGATTTTGGCCGATACAACATGCCCCAAAAAGGCAACTGAGTCTAACCAAAACTCACATTTTGAAAATTTGGCATATAACTGATTATTCTTCAAAGTGTGAAGCACACTCCAAAGATGCTGCCCATGCTCCTCTCGACTGCTGAAGAGCATTGGCTGCCAAGCCTTCGCGTTCGCGAGACTGTGTTCGCGTTCGCGTAGGCTACCCTCCCCTAGCCTTCGTGTTCGTGAGACATCGCTCGCGTTCGCGATGAAGGAAAGACTGACTCCCCCCAGTTCCTAACACTACGCGTTCGCGAAGGGTAACGCCTCCATCGCTTCGCATTCGTGACAAAACCTTTGTGTTCGTGAAGAAGAAAATTCCGGCCTCATTAGTTTACTCTTCGCGTTCGCGGGAGTACCTTCACGAACGTGAAGAAGGACATGCCAGAACACGTGTTGCAGCAAAATACTAGATTTTCCCAAGTCCAAAACATCCCGTGGCCTATCCGAAACTCACCCGAGCCCTCGGGGCTCCAAACCAAACATGCACACAAGTCTAAAAGCATCATATGAACTTACTCGCATGATCAAATTACCCAAATAACACCTAGAACTAAGAATTTAGCACCAAATCAAATGAAATTCTCAAGAACACTTTAAAATTTCTATCTTCTTAACAGGAGGTCCGAATCACGTGAAATCAACTCTGTTTCTCATCAAATTTCACGGAAAAATCTTTAAATATCATAATGAACCTGTACCAGGCTCCGGAACCGAAATACGGACCCGGTACTAACAATGCCAAACATCACTCAATTCTTAAAAACAAATAATTTCTAGACTTTTAATTTTAATCAAAAATTCAAAACTCGAGCTAGGGACCTCCAAATTTATTTCCGGGCATATGCCTAGGTCCCATAATTCGATACAGACCCACCGGGACCATCAAAACACTTATCCGGGCCCGTTTACCAAATATGTTGACCGAAGTAAACTAAAATCAACTTTTAAGGCATAAATTCTTGTTTTCATTAGTTTTTAACATAAAAGTTTTCTCGAAACACGTTCGGACTATACACGCAAATCGAGAAGGGTAAAAATGAGCTTTTTAAGGCTAAAACATAAAATTTGCTTCAGTGTGCAACCCGATTCAATAATATAATCTTTCAAATAAAATTTATAGCGGCGTGCAACCAGATCCAACAATATAAACTTAAAATAAAATTCATTGCGGCGTGCAACCCGATCCAACAATATAAATTAACAACACTTATACGTAAGTGTGATGACCCAAAATGTCATCTTTAAATTTAATAAGTAATTATGTGTTCTATGATCTCGAAAAGTACTAATTATCATTCCTCGACTTGCGTGCGCAGTCCGTAAAATTTTTCGGAAAAGTTTTTATGTGAAAAATAAATTAAAATGTGAATTAGAGCCTTAAAACTCAATTGAGTTGACTTTGGTCAACATTTTGAGCAAACGGATCCGGATCAGTATTTTGACAGTTTTGGTAGGTCCGTAGCATGAATTGGGACTTGCCCAAAATTTAATTTGGACGTCCCTAGCTCAAGTTATGACCATTTAATGGAAACTAGTAATTTAAAGGCTAAAGATTTCAAAGTTTAACCACGGAGTTGACTTTTTGATATCGGAGCCAGAATCCGATTCTCAAAATTTGAATAGATCTGTTATGTCATTTAGGACTTGTGTTTTGAAGTCATTCCGGATTCATTTAATATATTTTGGAACGAGATTTGCAAATTGAAAAGTTTAAAACTCAAAGTTCAAATCGGGGTGTGAATTGTAATTTCAGCGTTGTTTGACGTGATTTTAGAACCTGAGTAAGTCCGTATTATGTTACAAGACTTGTTGGTTTATTCAGGCGGGGTCTTGAGTACCCCGAGTGTGATTCGAATTGAAATCGGAACAAGAATTGAACTTAAGCAAAATCTGAAATTTTGCCTTCTTGTGTAATCGCATATGCAGATTTTTGACCCCAGGTGCGAGCTCGCAGAAGGGTGACTTCCATCGCATATGCGCCCGGGCGTGGTTTGGCAAAAGTCCGCAGGTGCGGAAACCTGCACGCACCCGCGCGTCCGCGGAAGCGGAGGTCAGCGCAGGTGCGCATTTTTCCTCCGCAGATGCGATGCCTCGCCTTGCAGCCCCATTTCGCAGATGCGAGATTTTTCTCGCAAATGCGAGCTCGCAAGTGCGAGCCCAGGCACCGCAGGTGCGAAAATGCTTGGGCAGTGTATAAATCAAAGAGTCCGAGATTTTTACTCATTTTGGTCATTTTCAGCTCGGGTAAGGCGAATTCTTGGGCAATTTTCACGGAAAACATTGGGGTAAGTGTTCCTTATCCTATATTGATTATATTTCATGATTCCATACTCATTTACATCTTGAATCCATGAATTTATGGAAGAAAATTCTGGTTTTTATAAAATCTTCCAAAAACGAAAATTTAAGATTTGAAGGTCCATTTGACATCAGAATTGGATAATTTTTGTACGGTTGAACTCGTAGCGGAACGAGTTTTCGAATTTCGTAATTTTTTCGGTATTTGAGACGTGAGTCCCACTGTCGAATACTTAAATGAATTTCGAATTTTTATCCAGAAAATTATTAAATCATATAGAATTAATTCCTATGATTCGTATTGAGTATATTGAATTGTTTGTGAATAGATTTGAAGCTTTTAGAGACAAATTTAAAAGGAAAAGCAGTGGTCAAGTAATTGATTGGAATTTGTAAAGCGAGGTAAGTGTCATGGTTAACCTTGACTTGAGGGAATAGAATTCTTAAACTATTTCTTATGTGAAATGCATGTGAACAACGTATAGGCGAGGTGACGAGTGTGTATACGTCGTCAAATTAATTGTTTGCATAATTACTTGAAAAATCATAAATCATTTTAAATAATAAATTAATTATTATAATAATTGTTTCTCTCCTATTATTTGTCAAATATTAATTCTTGAATTCCTGCATTAATTGTTATATGCTATTTGAATTATGTGTCTTAATTGTTATTTGACATTTAGCAGATTATATATTAAACTGCCTATTTTCTCCCTGATTCCTATAATAATTTGCTATTTGTCATTGTTTGTTTCATAATTAAATCATAATTATCGTATGCTTGTTGTCTTATAATTTTATTTTAATTGTTGCATTTATTGGGGAAAATTTCTTCTATAAGAATTGGTAAATGAATATATTGGAGGAGCGGGTTGCACGCCGCAACAGAATTGATTGAAATTGATATATTGGAGGATCGGGTTGCACGCCGCAACAGACTTATTAAAAGTCCATATTGGAGGATCGGGTTGCACGCCGCAACAGACTTATTAAAAGTCCATATTGGAGGATCGGGTTGCACGCCGCAACAAACTTATTAAGAGTCCATATTGGAGGTTCGGATTGCACGCTGCAACAGACTTATTTGAAAGCCGATATATATATATATATTGGGGGATCGGGTTGCACGCCGCAACAAACTTAATTAAAATGAATATATTGGAGGAGCGGGTTGCACGCCGCAACATAAATGAATATGAATATATTGTGAGAGAGAGTTGCACGCTGCAACGTGAATTGATGGAAATGATAATTGGTTATGACTGCTGAGTTGGCTTCAATTATTATAAATGAGTTACCTGATTTATTTCTATTATTTGTTGTTGTTACTAATATTGCGTACAGGTTAATGTAAGTGACCCGCCTTAGCCTTGTCACTACTTCGTCGAGGTTAGGCTCAGCACTTACTAGTACATGGGGTAGTTGTACTGATACTACACTCTGCACTTCTTGTGCAGATTTCGGAGTTGGTCCCAGCGGCGTATCATAGACTTGCTCGGATTTCAGCTACTTAGAGGAGACTTGAGATATAACTGCACAATATCCGCAGTTCTGAAGTCCCCGTCTACTTTAATTTAGATGTTTGTTTATTTCCAGACAGCTTTATTTTATTCAGACCCTTATTTGTATTATTCTAGAGTCTCATGCATTTGTGACACCAATTCTGGGATGGTATTTAGACACCGTTATTTTTATGGATTATTCACTATATTTCAGACCTTATTTTCACATTTATTTATTTCTTATTAATAAATTTAAAAATTATTTTAAAAATGGCTAATATTATTCTAACGTTGGCTTGCCAAGCAAGTGAAATGTTAGGCGCCATCACGATCCGAAGGTGGGAATTTCGGGTCGTGACAGTTGGTATCAGAGCACTAGGTTACATAGGCCTCACGAGTCACGAGCAAGCTTAGTAGAGTGTGAAGGATCGGTACGGAGATGCCTGTACTTATCTCTCAGAGGCTATAGAGTTTAGGAACAATTTCTCTTCTATTCTACTTTGTCATGTGATTTTATTCTATCATTGATGATTGTACTCTTCTATTCTTGTTCTCTCGCAAATGGCGAGAACACGCACTACATCTACAACCGGACAGGAGACAGAGCCTCCAGTGACAGCTACGACTAGATGCAAATGCCCAGGCCGAAGTCGCGCTAGAGGCCGAGGTGGAAGCAGATGTAGAGCTCAGTCCATAGCTCGAGCAGCCACACATGTTGTAGAAGCTTAGGTGGATCTTCAGGAGGAGGTTTCAGTTTAGAATATACCAATTGGACCAGTTCAGGTCCCGGAAGGTTCATAGCCACTCCAGTGCTTTTGGATGCTCTAGTCAGTTTGGTGAGTCTTATGGGAGGGCGTGGCCCAGAATGGTACATTTCCAGTGGCGCCAGCTGTCTCACAGGCTGGGGGAGGAGCACAAACTCCCACTACTCCCGCTGCGGAGCAGCTAACTCCCCAGAATCATGCTCCAGCAACCCTTCCAGTTAGGGTAGTTCAGCCAGTTATTGCGGCACAAACAGGTGATAGGACCGCTATGTCTTTTGGGGCCTTATTGAGACTGGATAAGTTTACCAAGCTCTTTCCAGTTCACTTTAGTGGTACACCTTCTGAGGACCCACAAGAGTATCTAGAATGCTGCCATGAGGTGCTGCGGAACATGGATATAGTGGAGACCAATGGGGTTGAATTTGCTGTATTTCTAATGGCAGGTTCCGCCATTAGGTGGTGGAGGGATTATACATTGACTAGACCAGTTGGATCGCCTGCACTTACCTGGGAGCAGTTCTCTCAGTTATTTCTGGAGAAATTCCTTCTTATCACACTGAGGGAGGATTATCAAAAGCAATTTGAGCGTCTACAGCAGGGCAGTATGACTGTTACTCAGTATGAGTCCCATTTTGTGGATTTGGCCCGTCATGTTCTCCTTTTTCTAGATACTGAGGAAGAGAGAGTGAGGAGATTTATTGAGGGACTCACTCACCCTATCAGGCTTTATATGGCCAAGGAGACCGGAAGTGAGATTTCATTTCAGGAAGTTGCTAATGTCGCGAGGAGGATCGAGATGGTTCTTGCAAAGGAGAGATGGCAGAGGTTTGATAAGAGGACTCGTCAGTTTGGTGGTTTCAGTGGTGCCTCGTTTGTAGTTAGGGGTACTTATGGAAGGGGTCAGGTACCTTGAGGTGGAGGTCAGACCGTTAGAGGTTGAGGTCAGACCGTTAGAGGTAGAGGATAGGCAGGTAAAAGGCGTCCTAGAGGTGGAGACCCATCCGTTGTTATATTTGTTTTATGGTATGGCGGAGGTTGTTACATAAGATGGTGTCGTTATGGGTATGACCTCGATTTAAAATAAAGGAATGATTTCCTTAACTTGATTCGGTTTTGGGTATCAAGACTAGTCCTCCTAGTGTGCTCTACTTATGAGTGAGCTTGATAATTCTATAATCTACTTATGTGTTTACTCATGTTGGGAGATTCTATGGAGATAACTACGCCTATCATTCCATGTTGGTCACTAATAAGAGCTGTGAGACTAAATGTGGCTTTCTGTTACTCATTTCGGTAAGTTTTGATGTAATTTACGGATAATTAATTACAAATTATGAATTATATGCCCTACCGGTGTGGGGTTCATTATGTCTTGTGATTTTGTGTAACCGAAATTATTTAAAAGGAGAAAATGGAAAATTTTGATTGGCACGATATGTATATTACTTGTGATCTAGAACTGAGGACGAGATCCTCACATTTTTAATATAAATCGATATGTTTAAACCGGGCTACGAGCTGCGGTGAAAGTTATATAAGGATGAGATCCTTATGAGGGAAAATTCTTGTGTTTAAGTTCTCCTTTGTGAAATTAAATTTATACTATAGTACTAATAGGGACTCATGCCTGTTAGGCTTATTTGAGAATTCTTGTATGAAATTCTCTATGCATATATGCCAAAATATTGAGTTTTAACCTACGAGGTAGGTGCTCACCCAGGTGGCGTTAAATATTACTCGTTAATTCGGGTAAATAAATATGAGGTCTTTATGCCTCGCATCTCGTTATCAGTATTGTGAAGGTTTGCAACGAGAGTTTTTATTAACATGAGGTTAATTGGCAATTCGGCAATTGATCATGAACAACTGTTAAGAACAAATATCCACTGCTAAGAATTGATGACTTATTTGATCAGCTTCAGGGTGCCAAGGTATTTTCGAAGATCGATTTATGGTCTGGTTACCATCAGTTGAAGATTAAGACATCTGATGTCCCTAAGACAACTTTTCAGACTCGGTATAGGCATTACGAATTCCTAGTGATGTCATTTCGGTTGACAAATACCCCAGCAACATTTATGGATTTGATAAATCGGGTGTTCAAGCCCTATCTGGATTATTTTGTGGTTGTATTCATTGATGATATCTTGATTTAATCCAGCAGTCGGGAGGAGCATGAGCAACATCTTCGAAGTGTGCTTCACACTTTGAAGAATAATCAGTTATATGCCAAATTTTCAAAATGTGAGTTTTGGTTAGACTCGGTTGCCTTTTTGGGACATGTTGTATCGGCATAAGGCATAAAGGTGGATCCTAAGAAGATTGAGGCTGTTCAGAATTGTCCTAGACCTACTTCAGTTATAAAAATATAGAGTTTCCTGGGTTTAGCAGGTTATTATCGTCGGTTCGTGGAAGGGTTTTCATCTATAGCAAGCCCATTGACCAGACTGACCCAGAAAGGTGTCCCATTCAGATGGTCAGACGAATGTGAGTTGAGCTTTCAGAAGCTCAAGACCGCTTTAACTACGGTGCCAGTATTGGTATTACCCACAGGTTCAGGATCGTATACGGTATATTGTGACGCATCTCACATTGGGCTTGGTGAAGTATTAATACAATATGGCAAGGTGATTGCATATGCGTCGCGACAGTTAAAAGTTCACAAGATGGCAAGGTGATTGCATATGCGTCACGACAGTTAAAAGTTCACAAGAAGAATTATCCTGTTTATGACTTAGAACTGGCAGCCATTGTTCATGCGCTGAAGATTTGGAGGCGTTGCCTCTACGGTGCCTCGTGTGAGGTATTTACTGATCATCGTAGCCTTCAGTGCCTGTTCAAACAAAAAGATCTTAATTTGAGGCAGAGAAGATGGTTGGAGTTGTTGAAAGAATATGATATCACCATTTTGTATCACACCGGAAAGGCCAATGTGGTGGCCGATGCTTTGAGTAGAAAGGTTGTGAGTATGGGCAGTCTTGCATATATTACGGTTGGTGAGAGGCCATTAGCTGCAGATGTTCAGAATTTGGCTAATCAGCTCATGAGGTTAGATGTTTCAGAACCCAGTCGGGTTCTAGCTTGTATAGTCCCTCGATCTTCTTTATATGCGCGCATCAGAGAGAGGCAATATGATGATCCTCATTTACTGGTCCTTAAGGACACGGTGCGGCAGAGTGATGCCGAATAAGTTTTTGTTGGGGACCATGGAGTTTTGCGAATGCAGGGTCGTATTTGTGTGCCTAATGTGGATGGGCTTTGTGAATTAATTCTTGAAGAGGCACACAGTTCTAGGTATTCTATACATCCAGGTATCGCCAAAATGTATCAAGATTTGCGGTAACATTATTGGTGGAGGAGAATGAAAAAGGATATAGTTGCATATGTAGCTCGGTGTCTGAAATTGTCAGCAAGTTAAATATGAGCATCGGAGACCTGGTGGTTTGCTTCAGAAGTTAGAAATTCCTGAGTGGAAGTGGGAGCGTATCACTATGGATTTTGTTGTTGGGCTCCCATGGACTCAGAGAAAATTTGACTCAGTTTGGGTTATTGTGGACAGGTTGACCAAGTCAACACATTTCATTCCAGTGGCAGTTACCTATTCTTCAGAGAGGTTAGCTGAAATTTACATTCGTGAGATTGTCCCCTTCACGGTGTGCCCGTGTCTATTATTTCAGATCGAGGTACGCAGTTTACCTTACATTTTTGGAGGGTTGTACAGCGTGAGTTAGGCATGCGGGTTGAGTTGAGTATATCATTTCATCCACAAACAGACGAACAGTCATAGCACACTATTCAGATATTGGAAGATATGCTTCGCGCTTGTGTTATTGACTTTGGAGGTTCTTGGGATCAATTCTTGCCACTTGCAGAGTTTTCTTATAATAATAGCTACCAGTCGAGCATTCAGATGGCTCCATATGAGGCATTATACGGAAGGCGATGCCGATTGCCAGTTGGTTGGTGTGAACCGGGGGAGGCTCGATTGTTGGGTACCGATTTGGTACAGGATGCTTTGGATAAGGTCAAAGTTATTCAGGATCGACTTAGTACAACTCAGTCAAGGCAAAAGAGTTATGTCGACCGTAAGGTTCATGTTATTACCTTCATGTTTGGAGAAAGAATATTGCTCCGAGTTTCACCTATGAAAGGTGTAATGAGGTTCGGAAAGAAGGTCAAGTTGAGCCCTAGGTATATCGGACCCTTTGAAATTCTTGAAAGGGTGGGTGAAGTAGACTACAGGCTTGCATTACCACCTAGTTTATCAGTGGTTCATCCGGTGTTCCATGTGTCTATGCTCCAGAAATATCATGGTGATTTGTCCCATGTGTTTGATTTTAGCTCAGTCCAATTGGACAAAGATTTGACTTACGAGGAGGAGACGGTGTCTATTCTAGCCCGGCAGATCCGGCAGTTGAGGTGTAAGAGTTATCCTTCAGTTCGAGTGTAGTGGAGAGGTGAGCCGGTAGAGGCATCTACCCAGTCGTACATGCTGAGTAAATATCCACATCTTTTCTCCGGCTCAGGTACTTTTTCTAACTCCGTTCGAGGACGAACGTTTGTTTTAGAGGTGGAGAATGTGATAACCCAAAATGTCATCTTTAAATTTAATTAGTAATTCTGTGTTCTAAGACCTCAAAAAGCACTAATTATCATTCCTTGACTTGCGTGCGCAGGCCGTAAAATTTTCTGAAAAGTTTTTATGTGAAAAATGGATTAAAATGTGAATAAGAGCCTTAAAACTCAATTGAGTTGACTTTGGTCAACATTTTGAGAAAACGGACCCAGATCAGTATTTCGACAGTTCTAGTATGTCCGTATCGTGATTTGTGACTTGGGCGTATGCTAGAATTTTATTTGGATGTCCCTAGCTCAAGTTATGACCATTTAACGGAAACTAATAATTTAAAGGCTAAAGATTTTCAAGTTTTACCACGGGGTTGACTTTTTGATTTCAGAGCCGGAATCCGATTTTGGAAATTTGAATAGCTTTGTTATATCATTTAGGACTTGTGTGCCAAATTTGAAGTCATTCCGAATTCATTTAATATGTTTTTGTACGGTATTTGCAAATTGAAAAGTTTAAAACTCAAAATTCGAATCTGGGTGTGAATTGTAATTTCAGCATTATTTGACGTGATTTTAACCCCGAGTAAGTCCGTATTATGTTACGGGACTTGTTGGTATATTCGGACGGGGTCCCGAGTACCCTGAGTGTGATTCGAATCGAAATCGGAACATGAATTGGACTTAAGCAAAATCTGAAATTTCGCCTTCTAGTATAATCGCACATGCGGCTTTTTTGACCGCAGGTGCGAGCTCGCAGATGCGCCCGGGCGTGGCTGGGCAAAAGTACGCAGGTGCAGAAACCTGCATGCACCCGCGCGTCAGCAGAAGCGGACACAACAATCGCAGAAGCGGAGGTCAGCGCAGGTGCGCATTTTTCCTCCGCAGATACGAGGCCTCGCCTGGCAGACCCATTTCGCAGATGCGGGATTTTTCTCGCAAATGCGAGCTCGCAAGTGTGAGCCCAGGAACCACAGGTGTGGAAATGCCTGGGAAGTGTATAAATCAAAGAGTCCGGGATTTTTACTCATTTTGGTCATTTTGAGCCCGGGTAAGGCAAATTCTTGGATGATTTTCACGGAAAAAATTGGGGCAAGTGTTCCTTATCCTATATTGATTATATTTCATGATTCCATACTCATTTACATCATGAATCCGTGAATTTATGGAAGAAAAAATAGATTTTTATAAAATCTTCCAAAAACAAAAATTTAAGATTTGAAGGATGAACTCGTAGCGGAACGGTTGTTCGGATTTCGCGAGTTTTTTCGGGATTTGAGATGTGGGTCCCACTGTCGAATATTTAAATGAATTTCGAATTTTTATCCTGAAAATTATTAAATTCATATGAAATTAATTCCTATTATTCGTATTAAGTATATTGAATTGTTTTATGAATAGATTTGAAGCTTTTGGAGACAAATTTAAAAGGAAAAGTTGTGGTCAAGTAATTGATTAGAATTTGCAAAGCAAGGTAAGTATCGTGGTTAACCTTTACTTGAGGGAATAGAACCCTTAAACTATTTGTTATGTAAAATACATGTGAACAACGTATAGGCGAGGTGAAGAGTGTCTACACGTCGTCAAATTTATTATTTGCATAATTACTTGAAAACTCATAAATTGTTTTAAATCATGAATTAATTATTATAATAATTATTTTTCTCCTATTCTTTGTCAAATATTAATTCTTGAATTCTTGTACTAACTGTTACATGCTATTTGAATTATGTGTCTTAATTGTTATTTGACATTTAGCATATTATATATTAAACTGCCTATTTTCTCCCTGATTTCTATAATAATTTGCTATTTGTCATTGTTTGTTTCATAATTAAATCATAATTATCGTATGCTTGTTGTCTTATAATTTTATATTAATTGTTGCATTTATTGGGAAAATTTCTTCTATAAAAATTGGTAAATGAATATATTGGAGGAGCGGGTTGCACGCCGCAACAAAATTGATTGAAACAGATATATTGGAGGATCGGGTTGCACGCCGCAACAGACTTATTAAAAGTCCATATTAGAGGATCGGGTTGCACACCGCAACAGACTTATTAAAAGTCCATATTGGAGGATCGAGTTGCACGCCGCAACAGACTTATTAAAAGTCCATATTGGAGGATCGGATTGCACGTCGCAACAGATTTGATTAAAATGAATATATTGGAGGAGCGGGTTGCACGCCACAACATAATTGAATATGAATATATTGTGAGAGCAGGTTGCACGCTGCAACGAAAATTGATGGAAATGATAATTGGTTATGACTGCCGAGTTGGCTTCAATTATTATAAATAAGTTACCTGATTTATTTCTTTTATTTGTTTTTGTTACTAATATTGCGTACAAGTTAATGTAAGTGACCCGTCTTAGCCTCGTCACTACTTCATCGAGGTTAGGCTCAGTACTTACCAGTACATGGGGTAGGTTGTACTGGTACTACACTCTGCACTTCTTGTGTAGATTTCGGAGTTGGTCCCAGCGGCGTACCATAGACTTGCTCGGATTTCAGCTACTTAGAGGAGACTTGAGGTATAACTGCACGACGTCCGCAGTTCTGAAGTCCCCATCTACTTTAATTTAGATGTGTGTTTATTTTTAGATAGCTTTATTTTATTCAGACCCTTATTTGTATTATTCTAGAATCTCGTGCACTTGTGACACCAATTTTGGGATGGTATTCAGACACCGTTATTTTTATGAATTATTCGCTATATTTCAGACCTTACTTTCGCATTTATTTCTTTGTTATTAATAAATTTAAAAATTGTTTTAAAAATGGATATTATTATTCTAACGTTGGCTTGCATAGCAAATGAAATGTTAGGTGCTATCACGGTCCGAAGGTAGGAATTTCGAGTCGTGACAGTAAGACTACTTCAATAAATGCCACAATTAATATGAAATTGTTAAGCAAAAAGGTAAATTATGTAGGAAACAAATAGGGTCAAGTAACAAATATATGTATAATTAGGGAGGAGATAGGCAATTTAATATATGAAATGCTAATTATCAAGTAGCAATTATGGCACAAAAATCAAATAAGAAGGTAGCAATTAAGGCATGAAATAAAGCATAATAGTAGGCAATGAAAATAAGAGAATCCATTAATTCATGAAATGAGGCAATTAGTGGAATATGTGGAAACCTGAAAACAAGCAATTTTACGACGTATAGACACTCGTCACCTTGTCTATACGTCGCTACACATGAAATTCACATAACACATAATTCAAGGGTTCTATACCCTCAAGTCAAGGTTAACCACGACACTTACTGTAACGACCCGATTGGCCGTTTTGAGCTTTATCACGTTGTTCGGTGGCTTGAGTCCTTGAGTAGCTTCACTTCAGGTATATCAACTTGTTCATGTTGCCGGAATTGAATTCGGGAAGTTCAGAGTTGATTTGAAAGAAAATTCTAATTTTGAAAGCTTTAAGTTGAAAAAATTGATTAATGCGTGACCTTTGAGTAAACGACCTCGGAACAGGTATTTGAAGGTTCCAACAGGTTTGTATGATGATTTTGGTCTTAGAAGAGTATCCAGATATTGATTTGGAGGTCCATAGGTCATTTCGGCGTCTATTGGCGAATGTTCGAAATTGGATGATTTTTGGGAAGTTTGAACGGGAGTGGACATTTTGATATCGGGGTCGGATTCTGATTCCGGAAGTGGGAGTAGGTCCATAATGTCAATTATGACCTGTGTGCAAAATTGAAGGTCAATCGGACTTAATTTGATATGTTTTTGCGTCGAATTTAAAATTTTGAAGTTCTAAAGTTCATTAAGCTTTAATTGGGATGCGATTTATGGTTTTAGCGTTGTTTGATGTGATCTGAAAGCTCGACTAAGTTTGTAATATATTTTGCGATGAGTTGGTATATTTGGTTAAGTTCCCGAGGGCCTCGGGTAGATTCCGGATGGTTAACAAATTTATTTTGGACTTAGGAGATGCTGAAGCTGGGCAACAACTAGTGTAACCGCTTCTACGGAAGTTTGGTCGCAGAAGCGACCTCGGAGAAGAGAGGTGCAGAAGTGGCTTGGGAAGCTTAGGAGTTTGGTCATAGAAGTATAGGCGGGCAACGCACCTGCTAGTGCATAGAAGCGAGGACAGGGCCGCAGTTTTGCAGATGCGCTAGGGTGTGTCGCACTTGCAATTGCGCAAGAGCGGAGGAATATCCGCAGGTGCGCTGGTCCGCTGGCAGTGGTCTTCCACAGAAGCAAGGAAGCTTCCAGAGAAGTGGACAAATGACCGCTGATGCGGAAAGTCGTCTCGGTAGTGAAGGTTTTATAAAAACGGAGGTTTGGCCCGTTTTCATCTCATTTTGACCATGGGAGCCGTTATTGGAGCACTTTTGGAGTGCCATCTTCATCAACTATAATGGGGTAAGTGATTTCTTAACATTGTGAGTTAAATACATGGTTTGTATATGGATTCAAGCATGAAAATTAGTAGAAATTATGAGATTTTAAGAGAAACCTAGAAATTGGTATTCTTGAATTTTTACCACGAAGTTGGACATGAAATTTGGAATAAATCATATATTTGAGTTCGTGGTGTTATGGGTAAAGTTTATCTTCAAAAATATTCGGAATACGGGCATGTGGGCCCGAGGGTTGAGTTTATAGACTTTTCGAGCGGAGTTGGAAATTAATATAAATTGATTAATTATGGGTATTAGAATATATTTTGATTGGTTTGCATGCTTGTTTGAATAGTTTTGGATCGACGGACATCAATTTGAGGTGTTAGAGAGGCTTTGGAGCCGGTTATGGAATTTTTGAGCAAGGCAAGTCTCCTGTCTAACTCTGTGAAAGGGATACTACCCCTAGGTATTGTATTTGTTATGTGTTACTTGTTGTGGGGGCTACGTACGCACCAGGTGATGAGAGTCCGTGCGTAGCTAGATTCATGTTATGTCCGGGTAGACTTAGGATCCCACCATGCTATAACTGTACTCTTTGAGTTGTCTCTTGCCTATTAAATTCACTTATTTTACGTTATGAATTGAGACTAGACTTGTGTAGAGTGATAGACTTACTATTGTATAGATTTGAAAGAATTGGATCGGGTCATTCGCCTCGGCAGAATATATACATCTATGGTTCGTGCCATTCGAGCCTCGGTTGTGCGCACACTATGATGGATCGGGCTGTACGCCACGACGGGATTTATGTACCACACTCTCATGGGAGCGGGCCGTTCGCCTTGACAAAAAAAAGATGTATCTATGGTTTGACAATGTTATGATGGATCGGGTCGTACGCCACGACATTTCAATAACATACTCTTATAAAATCGTGCATAATAATTGGCAAGAAGCCAACACATATGTGAGTTTTCCTGATTGAACTGTGACAACCTATCTGGTAAGGTCCAGTATATATATACTCCAATTGAGTAGGTAGCTGCTAGCTGGGAGTTTGAGTTATTACTGAGAGCAGGATTGTACCACGTATTATACTTGTTATTTCGCTTGTTTACTATATCTCACACTTGTTTACTTCTAATGTATCTATCTTATTGGACCACTAGTAAGTGTCTATGTCGACCCCTCTTCACTACTTCTCTGGGGTTAGGCTAGATACTTACTGGGTATGCGTTGATTTACATACTCATACTACACTTGTTGCATGTTTTATGCAGGTACTTATATGTCTGATGGTCTTTTGTGTGCAACAGCGCGACTATTGCGGGGACTTTACCGTGAACTACTTTCCATGTTACGCTCCGCAGCCTACAAAGTCTCCATCAGAGTTATTTATATTTTTTCTGTCTAATTTATATTCTAGATAGATGTTGTATTTTATTATATTTCCTAGTTGATGCTCATGCACTTGTGACACCAGGTTTTGGGGGTTTCCTTCAGGGTAGTCTTTATGGTGGTTCGTGTAAACATTTTTATTCACTCTGTAATTCTATTTTATACTGTTCAATTAAGGAAAAATATGATTTCAAATACTAAAATGAGCAGTGGAATTGGTAAATCACCTTTGGCTTGCCTGACGGCGGGATTGGGTGCCATCACGACCTATAGTGAATTTTGGGTCCTGTGTAGCGTGTGGTACAAGATGAGCAGGAAACAAATAGGGGCAAGTAACAAATAAGTATAGAATTAGGGAGGAGATATGCAATTTAATATATGAAATGCTAATTATCAAGTAGCAATTATGGCACAAAAATCAAATAAGCACGTCGGAAGCTTTAAGACAGAGGTCCATATAACATTACAGCATCAGTTGGCGAAAGTTGGAAATTGGATGATTTTTGGAAAGTTTGACCGGGAGTGAACTTTTTGATATCGGGGTCGGATTTCGATTCTGAAAGAGGAAGTAGGTCTGTAATGTCAATTATGACCTATGTGCAAAATTTGAGGTCAATCGGACTTGATTTGATAGGTTTTGGCGTCGAATGTAGAATTTTGAAGTTCTTAAAGTTCATTAAGCTTGAATTGGGGTGTGATTCGTGGTTTTAGCATTGTTTAATGTGATTTAAAGTCTCGACTAAGTTAGTAATTTATTTTGGGACGTGTTGGTATATTTGGTTAAGGTCCCGAGGGCCTCGGGTGGATTCCGGATAGTTAACGGATTTATTTTGGACTTAGGAGATGTTGATGCTGGTGTAACCGCTTATGCAGAAGTTTGGTCACATAAGCGACCTCGTAGAAGCGAGGTGAGGTCCGCATAACCGTCTTGGGCAGCCTAGGAGTTTGGTCGCAAAAGAGGAGGTGGGCAGCGCACCTACGGGTGCGCAGAAGCGAGGACAGGGCCGCAGGTGCGGAAATTTCGCAGATGCTCTTGGGTGTGTCGCACATTCGGTTGCGCAGTAGCGGAAGAATATCCGCAGGTGCGATGGTCCGCTGGCAGTGGTCTTCCGCAGAAGCGAGGAAGCTTCCACAGAAGTGGTCAAATGACCGCAGATGCGAAAAGTCGTATGGGCAGTAAAGTATTTATAAAAATGGGGGTTTGACCCATTTTCATCTCATTTCGTCCATGGGAGCCGATTTTGGAGCACTTTTGGAGTGCCATTTTCATCTACTATAATGGGGTAAGTGATTTCGTCACATTTTGAGTTAAATACATGGCTTTTATATGGATTCAAGCATGAAAATTGGTAGAAATTGTGAGATTTTGAAAGAAACCTGAAAATTGGTATTTTTGGATTTTTACCATGAAATTGGACATGAATTTGGAATAAATCATATATTTGAGTTCGTGGTGTTATGGGTAAAGTTTATCTTCCAACATTTTCGGAATTTGGACACGTGGGCCTGGGGGTTGATTTTAAAGACTTTTCGAGCGGACATTGGAAATAATAAAAATTGATCAATTATGGATATTAGAGTATATTTTGATTGGTTTGCACGTTTGTTTGAATAATTTTGGATCGACGGCATCGGTTTCAGGTGTTAAAGAGGCTTTGGAGCTGGTTATGGATCTTCAGAGCAAGGTAAGTCTCCTGTCTAACTCTGTAAGGGGAAAACTACCCCTAGGTATTGTATTTGTTGTGTGTTACTTGTTGTGGGGGCTACGTACGCACCATGTGACGAGAGTGATGTTGGATCGGGTTGCACGCCGCAACAGAATTGATTGAAATGAATATATTAGAGGATCGGGTTGCACGCCGCAATAGACTTATTAAAAAGTCTATATATATACTTGATTAAATAAATATATCAGAGAGTTGAAAATTAATATATTGTGGAGACGGGTTGCACGTTGCAACTGAAATTGATTGAAATAATAATTGATTATGACTACTGAGTTGGCTTCAACTATTAAAAATAAGTTACCTGATTTATTTCTATTATTGTTGTTTTACTAATATTGCGTACAAGTTAATGTACGTGACCCGGCTTAGCCTCGTCACTACTTCGTCGAGGTTAGGCTCAACACTTACCAGTACATGGGCTCGGTTGTACTGATACTACACTCTACACTTCCTGTGCAGATTTCGTAGTTGGTCCCAGCGGCGTACAATAGACTTGATTGAATTTAAGCTACCAGAGGAGACTTGAGGTATAACTGCACGGCGTCCGCAGTTCTGAAGTCTCCATCTACTTTACTTTAGCTGTGTGTTTATTTCCAGACAGGTTTATTTTATTCAGACCTTTTTTTGTATTATTCTAGAAGCTCGTGCACTTGTGACACCAATTCTGGGATGGTATTTAGACATCGTTATTTTTATGGATTATTCACTACATTTCAAATCTTACTTCCGCATTTATTTCTTTGTTATGAATAATTTAACAATTTGTTTAAAAATTGGTTAATATTATTCTAACGTTGGCTTGCCTAGCAAGTGAAATATTAGCCGCCACCACGGTTCGAAGGTGGGAATTTCGGGTTGTGACAGTATTCATTCCTTTTTACAGTTAATATTCGATATATCTTTACTTATTTTTCTGATTTGTAACAAGTTATACTGTGTTTCCATAGAACTACGTGTAAATTCAAGTCTATCCATTTTTCGGGTAAACAGTTTGGCGCCTACCGTGGGGCTAAGGATAATAGTGGTTATTTGGTATGAGTCTCTATAAAACACATTATTTTACGCTTGCTCTTGGAAATGTCTTTGATTCCAGGTTTAAAATGATGACTCTCAATTACCGGCCCTACCTATCGACAATGAAGCCGGCCTTCAAGATGAGAACAACAACCCGACGGCGGGGAATGAAAGGCCACTCGTCGACCTCGTTGGAACTCGATCCGTAGATCCAATTGATGTTAATTCACATGTGGCCATTGAGGCGAACCAACGTTCCGACCCCGAAAATAGCATTAATGGTGGAACTTGATTTGCAGTTCGAAATTCCCAAAATATTGGAGAAGACGGGATCAGCATGCGTATGATTTTCGAAATGTTGCAAGCGCAACAGGTAGCAATAGCTAAGTTGCAAAGCCAAACCCAGTCACCGAGCAGGGCCGAGCCCGGTCCACCCCGAGAAGTCACCCACAAAACAGGGCCAGATGTAGTAAGATCAAATGAACAAGAATCGGGGATTAATCCCGAAATTATTAGGATGCTCGAGGAACTGAAAAATCGAACTGAGTCAGGAGAAAAGAGGATTGAAGCAAACGACAAAAAGTAAAAACTTATAACTCCAGGGTTTATCAAATCTCGGGGGCACCACCGATATTGAAAGGCTTGGATTCCAAAACACTTGTACAAAAACGTTTCCCCCCGAGCGCGACTCCCAAACTGATCCCCAAGAAGTTCCTCATGCCCAAAATTCCTAAATATAATGGGACGACCGACCCCAACTAACATGTCACCTCTTACACATGTGCCATTAAAGGGACGATCTAGAAGACGACGAGATCGAATCTGTATTATTGAAGAAGTTCGGAGAAACCCTGTCGAAGGGGGCAATGATATGGTATCATAATTTACCGCCTAAGTCTATCGATTCTTTTGCTATGCTTGCATATTCTTTCGTAAAAGCGCATGCCGGAGCCATAAAAGTTGAGACCAGGAAGTCGGACCTTTTCAAGGTAAGGCAAAATGATAACTAGATGCTAAGAGAGTTCGTATCTCATTTCCAAATGGAACGAATGGATCTACAACCAGTTATGGACGATTAGGCCGTTCAATCTTTCACCCAAGGACTGAACAAATGAAGCTCGATGGCTTTACAAAATTGAAGCAGAACTTGATCGAGTACCCAACTGTTGCGTAGGCCGATGTACACAATCGATATCAATCGAAGATTAGAGTCAAAGACGACCAGTTAGGTTCTGTGTCCGTTATTAAAAGGGACATCGACCGAGAACCAAGGCCGAACAAGGACCGATATCGGCCGTATAATAAAGATCGTAGGGGTAGCGAACCCAAATGCAACTCCGTACGAGGCGAAAGGAGAAGTGATCGAGGCCAAGGGTCTCGGGGGCTGATGAACAAGAATGGGTTCGACAGGCATACTGGACCTAAGGAAGCACCACGGTTATCAGAATATAACTTCAGCGTTGATGCATCCGCCATCGTGTCGGTTATCGGACGCATCAAAGATACTAAATGGCCTCAACCTCTGCAGTCTGATCCAGCCCAAAGAAATTCCAATCAAATATGCAAGTATCATGGCACTCATGGCCACAGAACGGAAGATTGCAGGCAGTTGAGTGAGGAGGTAGCCTGGTTATTCAATGAAGGGCACCTTCGAGAATGTTTAAGTGACCGAGCCAAAAACCATTTCAAAAACAGAGATTTAAATAGACAAAATGAACAAGAAGATCTACAACACATCATCCACATGATCATCAAAGTGAATAATGTCCCCCAGGGGCCGGTGCTTAAATGCACTAAGATGTCGATTATAAGAGAGAAGTGATCTTGGACTCAGAATTACATACCTAAAGGAACCTTGTCCTTTAATGACAAAGACGCGGAAGGAATCATGCAGCCCCATAACGATGCACTGGTAATATCTGTATTTATGAATAGAAACTCAAGTTAAGCGTGTGTTAATTGGTCCGGGTAGTTCAGCCAACATCATTTAATCAAGGGTCTTAGAGAAACTCGGTCTACAGGACTTGGTAATGCCCGCAACCCTGGTACTAAACGGATTCAATATGGCATATGAAACTACTAAGGGCGAGATAAGTTTGCCAGTAAACATGGCCCGGACCATCCAAGAAACGAAGTTCCACGTAATCGAGGGTGATATGATATATAGCGCCCTGTTCGGGAGGCCATGGATCCACAACATGAGAGCAGTACCCTCGACCCTTCACCAGGTTCTAAAATTTCCAACACTAGAGGGAATCAAAACGGTCTACGGGGAGCAACCGACCGCAAAGGAAATGTTTGCCATCAACGAAGTGATTCCGATATCAACACTATCATTGACAAAGGGATCAAATTCGAATGAGAAATGGGACACCAAATAGCAATCACAAACGTCAGCCTCGACCCAACTAGAAAATCATAAGACTGACATAGATGATGATTATGGGATCCCTCGATCCTTCATGGTCCCCGATGATTCCGACGCTATTAAATCAACAATCGAAGAATTGGAGAAAATCATGCTAATCAAACATCCGCCCGAACGAATGGTATACCTGGGCACAGGGTTAAATCCCGAGCTCGGGAAAAAGCTTATTCAATTTCTTATAGCTAACATGAATTGTTTCGTTTGGTCCCATCTTGACATGACAGGGATCCCACCGGAAATAACCACTCATAGACTAGGCTTGGATCCGAAATTCCATCCAATAAAGTAGAAAAGAAGGCCCCAGTCCGAGGTCAAACATACCTTCATCAAGGATGAGGTAACCAAACTTCTTAAGATTGGATCCATTTGAGAAGTAAAATGCCCCGGATGGCTAGCAAACGTGCTGGTTGTCCCTAAAAAGGGAAACAAACTTAGAATATGTATATATTTTAAAGACCTGAATAAATCATGCCCTAAGGATTCTTTTCCTTTGCCTAATATAGATCGTCTGATCGATGCCACGGCCAACCACGAGTCTCTCAGTTTTCCTGATGCTTACTCCGGGTACAACTAGATACAGATAAACCCGGAGGACCGGGAAAAGACCTCGTTTATCACTAAGTACAGTACCTACTGTTATAACGTAATGCTATTCGGTCTAAAAAATACTGATGCAACTTATCAACGCCTAGTAAACCGAATGTTCGAAAAACAAATAAGAAAATCAATGGAAGTTCATATTGATGACATGTTAGTTAAATCCCTGTGAGCAGAGGACCATTTAAAGCATTTACAGAAAACTTTCGATATGCCGAAGGAGTATAATATGAAGCTCAACCCCGAAAAATGTGCATTCGGGGTTGGCTCGAGCAAGTTTCTTCGTTTCATGGTATCCAATCGGAGAATCGAGATCAACACCACTAAAATCACATCTATCGAAGATATCACGGTAATGGATAATGTAAAGGCCGTGCAGAGGCTAATGGGACGGATAACCACCCTAGGACCATTCATTTCGAGATCCTCAGCTAGGAGCCACCGATTCTTATCACTACTTAAGAAGAAGAGCAACTTTAGATGGACTCCGGAATGCCAGTAGGCTTTGGAAGAACTAAAGTGGTATTTATCAAGCCCGTCGCTGCTTCATACCCCGAAAGTGGACGAACAGCTTTACCTGTACTTAGCTATCTCGGAGATAGCGGTAAGTGGAGTCCTGGTTCGAGAAGAATGAGGTACGCAATTCCCTATTTATTATGTCAGTAGAACCTTAGGCGAGGCTGAAACTAGATATCCACACTTAGAAAAATTAGCGCTTTCTTTAATAAGCGCCTCTAGGAAACTAAAATCATATTTCTAGTGTAATCCGATATATGTTGTAACAACTTATCCTCTTCGAAATATTTTGGTCAAATCCGAACTTTCGGGTCAATTGGCCAAATGGGCCAAAGAAATCAACGGGTAATCGAACTCAACTCGGGGACTGTCGTACAACACACGAGATCGGTAATCGAAGAAGGTGACACCGAGATAAACTCCACAAGTTTATCCTGGGATTGGAGAAACAAATATATAGAGTACTTCAAGAACGGGAAGCTTCCATCAGATCCAAAGGAATCTAGAGCTCTGCGCACAAAGGCAGTACAATTCACCTTGTCCGAAGATGAAATACTGTTTAGAAGGACGTTTGATGGACCATTGGCAATATGTTTGAGACCAGGAGATACCGATTACATCCTACGGGAAATTCATGAGGGCACTTGTGGAAACCATTCTGGTGCCGATTCGCTGGTCCATAAAGTAATCAGAGCAGGGTGTTATTGGCCCGATATGGGCAAGGATGCAAGGGAGTTCGTTTGAAAATACGACAAATGCCAAAGACGTGCGCCCATGATTCATCAACCCGAGGAGCTATTCCACTCGGTCCTATCTCCATGGCCTTTCATGAAATGGGGAATGGACATCGTTGGCCCCCTCCCATCGGCCCCAAGTAAGGCTCAGTTTATTTTGTTTATGACTGATTATTTCTCTAAATGGGTTGAATCACAGGCTTTCAAGAAATTCAGAGAAAAGGAAGTGATAGACTTCATTTGGGACCATATTATATGTCGGTTCGGTATTCCATCCGAAATTGTGTGTGATAATGGAAAATAATTCATCGGCAGCAAAGTAACTAAATTTCTCGAGGATCACAAGATCAAAAGGATCCTATCAACACCTTACCATCCCAGCGGGAACGGACAAGTTGAATCGACCAACAAAACCATCATCCAAAAGCTTAAGAAGAGATTGACCGACGTAAAAGGAAAATGGAGAGAAATACTACCCGAGGTCCTAAGGGCATACCGCAAAACATCGAAATCCAGTACCAGTGTAACACCATTCTCGATAGTTTATGACACCAAAGATCTGATCCCAGTCTAGGTCGAGGAACCTAGCATCAGGTTTTGATATGCAACAGAGGAGTCGAATAATGAGACCATGAATACGAACCTATAATTGTTGAAAGAAAGACGAGAAGCCGCTCTCCTCCGATTGGCCGCCCAAAAACAACGAATCGAGAGGTAATACAATCGAAGAACCAACCTTCGATATTTTACAATCGGGGACTTGGTGCTAGGAAAAGTCACCCTCAACACCCGAAATCCGAATGAAGGAAAACTGGTCCGAACTAGGAAGGACTGTATCAGGTTCTCGGAATCGCCGAAAAAGGATCCTACAATCTCGGTATGAGAAATGACAAACAACTACCGAGCAATTGGAACGTATCGCACCTAAAATGATAATACTGCTAAGGTACGGCCCTACCATGTTCATTTCTAGTACGACCCTACGCGTTGCACTCTTTTTCCCCTTAGACCGCTTTTGTCCCAAATGGGTTTTCCAGCGAGGTTTTTACTAAGGCAACCATTGATCGTGCTAACTTAGAATAATTCAACAGTATTCGAGACCTCTTTACAATCAACCTCGAATATTGGGGGGCATTGCCCTCGAATATATCAAGTTCGATGCAAGGAAGTTACTTAATGGCAACAAGGTCTCGATAGGGAAAATTTGTAAGGGCCAAATGGTCAAACGAACCATGCCCGCGTAGTTTGCTCAAGCCCCGGCACGAAACATATACGCATGTGTAATGACTTATAAAGAGAAATTTCTTCTTTACCGATTTCTCATACCTTAGAAAGGTTTTTCTACTTCATATTCTCGATCTATTATGGAAACAGGCTTAAGCGTCGACCATGAATGGAGTTCAAATGATTACCCACACAAATTGACTACCGTCCGAAAAATCAAATTATATAAACTCCGAAGATCATAATCCCAAGAGGTAAATCATGAACTAAAGAGGGATTTTTATTAGGCCACGACTACCCTACTCGGGGACTGATACTTTGGGAAAGCTCGAAGTAAAATGGGAAAATAAGCCCAAGACGTAAAATCCCGGACTAAAAAAGCTACGGTTGAATTAACACGAATCGGAGACGTCCAAATTCCGTAACAAAATAGGGTTAGAAAGGTTACTCCCCAGCAGAATCATAAAAGGTTTCGATAATATCAAAGCCTCGAAAACTCTAATCAATACAAAATTGTTCGAACTCTCGAACAATTCCCTATTTCATGCTAAGGCATTACAAGTTTCGCAAATACGAATGATAAGAAACTCTTTCAAGCCAGAAAGGGGACAAGGCTATAAACAATCCTTTTTTACAAACACCTAAGGGTTACTTTACTTCGAGTTCGAGAAAGCACTCACTCGACCATAAAGCCTAAGGGCTGTTTTCTGCTTTGAGTTAGAGAGACCATCCTCGCTTAACTAAAAACCTAAGGGTTACTTTACTTCGAGTTCGAGCAAGCACTCACTTGACCATAAAGCCTAAGGGCTATTTTCTCCTTCGAGCTCGAGAGACCGTCCTCGCTGAACGAAAAAACTAAGGGTTACTTTACTTTGAATTCGAGCAATCACTTACTCGACCATAAAGCCTAAGGGCTATTTTCTTCTTTGAGTTTGAGAAACCGTCCTCGCTCAACTAAAAACCTAAGGGTTACTTTACTTCGAGTTCGAGCAAACACTCACTCGATCAAAAGGCCTAAGGGCTACACTAGTTTGGTTTTGATCAAATTATCTGAACCCCAACCTTAGAATACAAATTCACAATTCTATAAGGTAGAAAGGAAGAAAGTTTTTTATATATGTCAAAAATCATTTACAAAGGGCAGCATGGCCCGATCAAGTTTCTCTACAAAAAACCAAAACGGTCATAAAAGAAAAACAAAACATACTAATCCTAAAGGACTTAGTCCTCTCCAGGATAGCATCTTTGCCCTCGAGGCCCCCTTCGCTTTCAGATCCACTCATACTCCCGGTATCATCATCATCATCATCATCATCAGGAAAGGCCAGCACTCTAGCTTCAGCCTCGAGCTCCTTAGCATTCTCGATCTCGGATGTAAGATCGAAACCACGAGCATGGATCTCCTCGAGAGTCTCCATTCGAGACTGGCATTTAGCATGCTCGACAACCCAGTTTGCTCGAGCCTGACCCGCTTCGGCAACCTCCTTTGCTCAAATCTGAGCAGCTTCAGCATCGGATCGGTAGACGGCCACCATTGCATTAGCATCTTTCATTGTTGTTTCGACCTCCGATTTGGCCGCTGCAAGTTCTGTAGTTAGTCTCTGTCGGTCAAACGTTGTTGAGCCCAACCGAGACTGAAACTCCTCGATTACCTTGGCTTGTATCAAGGCCTTCTCTTTCAAGCCTCAGAGATGGGTCTCAGTCGAGTCCAGTTGAGCTCGGGCAGCCTCCTTTTCTGAGGCAAGGCGGTCCATGTTCTTTTTCCACTCCTCGGCCTCCGCTTTCATTGCGTCCATTTCAACACGAAGCTGTTTGATAACATCAAACTATTGTTGGACCTGTGAGACTGAACTATTAGCCATCACGCCCGAGTCAATGACATTAACTTCGAAGATTCTTTTTACCTGCTAGGTCGGATCGGCTTGTTCTTTCCAAGCTGCGTCTAGCTCAGCCCAAAATCCTTTTGCTTCTCCTTCTCTCTACTCACTGAGAAGCTTGAAGGCATCTCTCTCCTTAGAAAGACTTCGGATTTCGGCTTCGTATCGGCTCAGTTCCCCTCGGGATCGGAGGAATACCTCGTGATGAAGCTCAGAACCTACAAGAATAGAATAAATGAGTTATACAAGGAAAGAAAAATACAAGTATGAAAATTGACAAATAGAAAATATGAACTCACCCGATTCTGGGCATGTTGAGCTTCGTTGAAAAGGCATGACACTACCACCTCGCCCGAGCTCTTCTTTGGAGCCTCCGAGTCACCAGGACCGGTGACATCTTCTACCCTGACAAAATAACCACGGAAAGGGTCTTCCTCTTCATGGGATCCTTCCCCCTGATAAGCCTCCACGGCCTGAGCGTCACATATCATCGGTTGCAAAAATGAAGGAAACGAGAGGGAATCCCCGATCTCTATTGCCCCAAGTAGGTTTTTCGGAGAGCAGCCTCCGTCTTGGGGAGCATCTAGCTCGGTTCCTGCACCGACATCTACCGCATCTTCGATGGTCTCTTTGCCCCGAGGTGAAACATTCTCGGTACCCTTCGGCTCAGGAACTGGGGTCGAAGTCTCCTCCCCGGCCTCATCAAGCCTGGACAGAGCAGTATCAACTTCCACCAGTACCAAAATTTTTTTAATATCGATACTAGCTCGTGCACGGGCCACCAGCCCATGATCACCTTCTTCTTCTTCTTCTTCTTCTTCTTCTTCTTCTTCTTTATCCCATAGACTCAAGACCGACTCCGTAGTCAGTGGGATTGTGTTCTCTTTGAGTTTACGAGCCGCTCTCTTCTTGGGTTTTTGACCCTCGGGGTTCGGGGCCCTTTTTCTCTTAACCTCCGACATCGGTTTCGAGATAGGTTGTAAAGCCTCTTCATCTCCGGGCAAGGGTCTCATAACGAACTGGCTCATCCAACCCCGATCTTTGTCTTCATCTATGCTCGAGGTGAACGCTTGCTTTGAAGCTTTATCAGCCCAACTCAGTAAAGACGAGGGCTGTATAATCTTACGAGGTGGTCGATGGTGAAGGGAAGCCCATCGATTTTGCTCACAAAGAAACGAAGCAGTATCACAATCTAGAAAGAAGGGTGAATTTGACCGAGATTCACTTGGTATTTCTTGCAAAAATTGACGATGACTGAATCGAGGGGACCCAATGTGAAAGAATAAGTGTAAATACTCAGGTACCCTTCCACGTGGGTAGTGATCGCCTCCTCCGGCGCCGGTATCACAACTTCTTTATTTTCCCAATTGCAGTCTTTTTTTACCAGGTCAAGAAGACTTTTTGGTATCGAGCATATATATCTCGATACCGGTTTGCATCGACCAGCAACCGATGAGGGTTTCTCGACCTTAAAATCAGAATCAATTATGCACTCCCCGGGAACAAGTTCTTCAAGGCATGGCTCCACCACTGTTTTCTCGCCGGCCAGCCGAGATGAGGAGGCATCCTCTTTTTGCGAAACGGTTTTAGATATTTTTGCCATCTAAATTTTTGTGGACAAAAAAGAAGTAAGTTTGAAGTATTTGATGTTTTGAGAAGAAAAAGCAAATAAATTCCAAAATATGGAAATAGAGAGCTTTGGAGAAGGCGAAGAACTGTGAAGATTGGAATGAAAAAGATTTGAAGGTAAAAGTTTGAAATAATGAAGAAGGGGGCTATTTATAGATTTCACAATGACGGTTCAAAATTGACAGTGGCTGACCATCGACTGACGCGCATTTAATACCTTGGTAACTGGACCGACGGGATGTTTGTCACATACGTCACAATAGGGCTCGTCGCAGACGTCATCTAGTCGGAGGTTGAAATATTATATCGTTTCTCGCCACCTTCTTTCCGAGAAACGAGGGGACTATATCTATACGGTCAAAACCGAGTTTACCCTTCGTGTGACTAATCAAGATTGGAGCATGATGGATCGAAGTTCGCCATTATAATATCGAGCTATGATGCGATGATTGGAAGGTCGAGCTCGAGACGCTGAGGCCGATCAGTACCGAGATCGAGTCAAGGTCGAGCTCGAGTCAAGGTCGAGCTCGAGACCCAGAGACCAATCTATACCGAGATCGAGTCAAGGTCGAGCTCGAGACCCAGAGACCAATCAATACCGAGACCGACCAAGATCGAGACCGAGACAAGGAACAAAAAAGCCGTTATAGCCGCATTTGGGGAGAGAATCTCGGCTGAAATCACAGCTTGAATCAAGAAAAAACTAATTAATTAATCTATCATGAGATCCCCACTATATATTTTTAATTATATCCATAGTAGGATTTCTCCACTATATTAAGAGTGGCTGCTATCGATTGTAAAGGGGATGGATTGATGAACGTCGTAGATCTCTTTGTTTCAGCATCTTATCAACCTTTACAAAGTTATCAAATAATACAAGGGGCAAAGAGAAATAGCATCTAAATAAACAAGAGATGCAATAATTAGATATGATGCATAGCTAACTCTAAGGAAACCTTCCTATTGCTAACTTGCTGAAGTATATATGCAACAGTGAGGTCATCAGATTTTTTATTTTTCCCACCCCTTTGATAATGAAGATGATGATAATTCATTGATGCTATGACTACCATCACTGTTCATTATCTTAACCTGATAAGCAATATCAATTGCTATCAAAAGTAAGACAATATCACGTGGCATTGACACATTACACATAGAAAACTCTTGTGAAGCACATAACTATATATACTTATAAGCCAAAAAGTATGCCTAAGAATTCTGTAGAAATTCAAAAGTCACGTTGGAATAAGTTAGACCCTAAATGTCTGTTGGGTTTCTTCATATCCATTACAAAGGTCATACACATGATACATTAAAAACACTTGATTCCCAAAAGTCACGTTGGAATAAGTTAGACCTTTTCACTTACTCTTTTCGTATTGAACTAAACAAGTCGGTGAATTTCAATATTAGAAATAGCATAGCCACAATCTCTGTTCAACCCCCCACGTAACTGTTGTTTTCTCTATCTATAAAAGTCATCTTTTTCTTCAATCATTTACATTTTGATGTGCTATGTTAGAACTGTTTTTATCAGGAATTTGCTAGGTGTTAAAATAGTAAAGTTGTATTAGTGTGATCTATAAGTTACGGATTCAAGCCGTGGAAGCAGCCACTAATGCTCGCATCATCGTAAACTGTTTACATCACACCCCTTGAGATGCGGCTGTCACGATCTGAAATTCTCACCTTCGGGACCGTGATGGCGCCTGATATTTCACTTGCTAGGAAAGCAAATATTGGAATAATTTTAACTAATTTTAACAATTCAATTTGATTAATAATAAAGAAACTAAATGACTGGAATAAAATCGAAACTAAAGTGAATAAGCCAAAATAATAGCGATATCTAAATACCATCCCAGAACTGGTGTCACAAGTGCACGAGCTTCTAGAATAATACAAATAAGAGTTTGAATAAAAATAAGGTTGTCTGAAAGAAAGCACACAGCTAAGATAAAGTGGAAGGGGACTTTAGAGATGCGAACGCCGTGCAGCTATACCTCAAGTCTCCTTTGATAGTTGAATCCGAGCAAATCTACAGTACGCTGCTGGGACCAACTCCATTATCTGCACAAGAAGTGCAGAGAGCAATATGAGTGTAACCGACCCCATGTACTATATAAATGTCGAGCCTAACCTCGACGAAATAGTGACGAGGGTAAGGAAGGTCGCTTACATTAACTTGTATGCAATAATAATAATAATAATAATAATAATAATAATAATAATAATAATAATAATAATAATAATAATAATAATAATAATAATAATAATAATAATATGTCACGACCCGGAATTTCCACCGTCGGGACCATGATGGCGCCTGATATTTTACTTGCTAGGCAAGCCAATGTTTGATGTAGTTATTAACCAGTTCTTATTCCATTCAGTAAATAACAGCAATTAGCTAAAATGAATTATAGTGTGTGTGGAATAGTATAATGAAAGTTCAATAATTACTACCACTCGGATCTGAAGTCACAATTCACGAGCATTGTAGAATTCACTACAAGTAATAGTCTGAAAGAAATACAACTATTTGGATGAAAGAAACAGTAAAACAGAAAGAATAGACGGGGACTTCAAGATCTGTGAATGCGGACAGATCTACCTTGAGTCTCCGGATAGCGGTCCAACAGCTAAAATCCCGATCAATCCGATCCGGTACCAAAATCTGCACAGAAAGTACAAAGTGCAGTATCAGTCTAACCGACCCCATGTACTTGTAAGTGTCAAGCCTAACCTCGACGAAGTAGTGATGAGGCTAAGGCAAGGCACCTACAAATCAACATGTATAATTTAACAGTATATATACAAATAACAGTAATGAAGAGCTAAACAGGATATATCAGGATGGGGAAAACATGCTGGAGATAAAGAACTACAACAGAATGATAATTGAAATAACCAATATACTATGAATCAACAGAAACAAAGAATACAATAAAGGAAAAATGCACGGCATCACCCTTCGTGCTTTAACTCTCACTCTCACCATAAAATAATAAAAAGGCAAGGCATCACCCTTCGTGCATTAACATTCACAATATGGCACAACATTACCCTTCGTGCATTAACACTCACAATATGGCACGACATCACCCTTCGTGCATTAACACTCACAATATGGCATGACATCACCCTTCGTGCATTAACACTCACAATATGGCATAGCATCACCCTTCGTGCATTAACACTCACAATATGGCACGACATCACCCTTCGTGCTTTTAACACTCTCCCTTACCATAATGCAATGCATAAATAACAACAGGGAGATAGAATAACAAGTACAAGCCTTACTTCAACATTTGGTTCCACAATATCAATCTCAACTTTGAAATAAATACTCAATTATCACCAGAGAATCAGTAATCATGATATGAACGATCAATTTAACAACACTAGTCTAAACACGTAACAATTAGGCATGGGAAAGAAACAATATAAGAAAAATGGGAGAAAATATGGAAACCAGGTAAATTGGCGGCGCATAAGTACTCGTCACCTCACATATACGCCGCTCACATGAGTTTCACATAGCAAATAATCTGAGGTTCCTAATTCCCTCAAGTCAAGGTAAGACACAACACTTACCTTGCTCCGAAGGCCACTTAATTCTCAATCACAGCTTTTTCTCTCAAATTCACCTCCAAACCACTCGTATCTATTCAAAAATGTATCAATAATATCAAGTATTTCTAAAGGAATTAATTATAATGCCTAAATAAAATTTCCCAAATTTTTCCTCCAAAAAGTCGAAAATCGACCCCGGGCCTGCTTGGTCAAAACCCGAGGTTCGGACAAAAATCCATTTACACATTTACCCCCGAGCCCGGATATATAATTAGTTTTGGAATCCGACCTCAAATTGAGGTCTAAATTCCCAAATTTTCGAAATCCCTAGTTTCTACCCTAACCCCTAATTCTACCATAAAAACTCTAGATTTTTGGTTGCTAATTCATGAAATATAATGGGTAATTAAAAGAAAATGGTTTAGGATCACTTACGAACATTTTGGGGAAGAAAATGACCCTTGAAAATCGCCTCTAGTCCGTTTGGGTTTTGAGAATAAATGGCCAATTCCCGCTTTGATTCTGTTTTAAGTGCTGGGCGATAGTGTGCATCCCGTTCGCGAGGCCACTGTCGCATTCGTGAAGAGCATTGGCTGCCAAGCCTTTGTGTTTAAGTAGGCTATCCTCCCCTGGCCTTCGCGTTCGCGAGACATCGCTCGCGTTAGTGATGAAGGAAAGACTGACTCCCCCCAGTGCCTAACACTACGCGTTCGCGATGAGCTTGTCGCGTTCGTGAAGGGTAACGCCCCCATCTCTTCGCGTTCGGGACCTAGCCATCGCGTTCACGAAGAAGAAAATTATGGCCTCATCAGTTTACTCTTCGCGTTCGCGGGAGTACCTTCGCGAACGCGAAGAAGGACATGCCAGAACACCTGCTGCAGCAAAATACCAGATTTTCCCAAGTCCAAAACATCTCGTGGCCTATCTGAAACTCACCAGAGCCCTCGGGGCTCCAAACCAAACATGCACACAAGTCTAAAAATATTAGATGAACTTGCTCGCGCGATCAAATCGCCAAAATAACACCTAGAACTAAGAATTTAGCACCAAATCAAATGAAATTCTCAAGAATACTTTAAAATTTCTATCTTCTCAACTGGACGTCCGAATCACGTCAAATCAACTCCGTTTCTCATCAAATTTCACATACAGGTCTTAAATATCATAATGAACCTGTACCGGGATCTGAAACCAAAATACGAACCCGGTACTAACAATGCCAAACATCACTCAATTCTTAAAAATAAATAATTTTTAGACTTTTAATTTTAATCAAAAATTCATAACTCGAGCTAGGGACCCCCCGAATTCGATTCTGGGCATACGCCCATGTCCCATAATTCGATACGTACCCACTGGACTGTCAAAACACGTATTCGGGCCCGTTTACCAAAAATATTGACCAAAGTCAACTAAAATTAACTTTTAAGGCATAAATTCTTATTTTATCAGTTTTTAACATAAAAGTTTTTCGGAAACACGTCCGGACAGTGCACGTAAATCAAGGAGGGTAAAAATGAGATTTTTAAGGCTTAAGAGCGCATATTCGAGTTCTAAAACATAAGATGACCTTTTGGGTCATCACATTCTCCACCTCTAAGACAACCGTTCATCCTCAAACGGACATAGAAAAGTACTTGGGCTGGTGAAAAGGTGGGGATATCTACTCCGCATATCGGACTCGGACTCCCAAGTAGTTGCCTCAATAGGCTGACCTCTCTACTGCACTCAAATTGAAGGGTAATTCTTTGATCTCAACTTGCGAACCTGCCGGGCTAGAATAGCCATCGACTTCTCCTCGTAAGTCAAATCCTTGTCCAACTGGACAGAGCTGAAATCTAACACATGGGACGGATCGTCGTGATACTTACGAAGCATGGACACATGAAATACCGAATGAACAACTGCTAAACTAGGTGGCAACGCAAGCCTGTAAGCCACACCTCCCACTCTCTCTAGAATCTCAAAAGGTCCGATATACCTAGGGCTCAACTTGCCCTTCTTTCCGAACCTAATTACGCCCTTCATGGATGATACCCGAAGCAACACTCTCTCTCTGATCATTAATACCACATCACGAACTCTGCGATCGGCATAACTCTTCTGCCTGGACTGAGCTGTGCGAAGTCGATCCTGAATAACCTTGACCTTATCCAAGGCATCCTGTACTAAGTTTGTGCCCAACAACCGAGCCTCTCCCGGCTCGAACCACCTAACTGGCGACCGGCACCGCCTAACATATAATGCCTCATATGGATCCATCTGAATGCTCGACGGGTAGCTGTTGTTGAAGACGAACTCTGTAAGGGGTACAAAATGATCCCACGATCCTCTGAAGTCTATAACATATGCGCAGAGCATATCCTCTAAGATCTGAATAGTTTGCTCGGACTGCCCGTCTGTTTGAGGATGAAATGATGTGCTCAGCACAACCCGCGTACCCAACTCACACTGTACTGCCCTCCAGAAGTGCGAGGTGAACTGCATACCTCGATCAGAAATGATAGGCACGGGCACACAGTGAAGATGGACGATCTCCCGAATGTAGATTTCCGCCAACCGCTCCGAAGAATAGGTAACTGCCATAGGGATGAAGTGCACTGACTTGGTCAGCCTGTCCACAATAACCCAAACTGCATCGAACTTCCTCTGAGTCCGTGGGAGCCCAACAACAAAAATCCATGGTGATACTCTCCCACTTCCACTCAGGAATGTCTAACCTCTGAAGTAAACCACCAGGTCACTGATGCTCATACTTTACCTGCTGGCAATTTAGGCACCGAGCTACATAGGCAACTATGTCTTTCTTCATCCTCCTCCACCAATAATGGTTTCGCAAGTCCTGATACATCTTGGCGGCGCTCGGATAAATAGAATACCCGAAACTGTGGGCCTCCTCAAGAATCAACTCACGAAGTCCATCCACATTAGGCACACAAATACGACTTTGCATCCTCAAGACTCTGTCATCTACAATAGTAACTTTCTTGGCACCACCGTGTCGCACTGTGTCTCTAAGGACAAACAAATGAGGATCGTCATACTGCCGATCTCTGATACGCTCAAACAAAGAAGCCCGAGCAATTGTAAAAGCTAGAACACGGCTGGGCTTAGAAATATCTAACCTCACAAACTGATTGGCAAGGGCCTGAACATCCAATGCAAGCGGTCTCTCTCCAACTGGAATATAAGCAAGGCTATCCATACTAGCTGACTTTATACTCAAGGCATCGGCCACCACATTGGCCTTCCCGAAATGACACAATATGGTAATATCATAGTCTTTCAATAGCTCCAATCACCTCATCTGCCTCAAATTGAGTTCCTTCTGCTTGAACAAATACTGCAAGCTCCGATGATCTATGAATACCTCACATGGCACGTCGTAAAGGTAGTGCCTCCAAATCTTCAGCGCGTAAACACTGGTTTCCAGCTCTAGATCATGAATAGGGTAATTCTTCTCGTGAACCTTCAGCTACAGTGAAGCATATGCAATAACCTTGCCACCCTGCATCAATACCGCACTCAAACCAATACGAAATGCATCACAATATATTGTATAAGATCCTGAACCTGTGGGTAACACCAATACCGGTGTCGTAGTCAAAGTTGTCTTGAGCTTCTGGAAGCTTGCCTCATACTCGTCTAAAAACCTGAACGGGACACCTTTCTGGGTCAGTCTGGTCAATGGGCTTGCTATAGATGAAAACCCTTCCACAAACCGACGATAATAACCTGCTAAACCCAGGAAACTCCGGATCTCTGTAACTGAAGTAGGTCTAGGCCAATTCTGAACAACCTCAATCTTCTTATGATCCACATTTATGCCTTCGGCCGATACAACATGCCCCCAAAAGGCAATTGAGTCTAACCAAAACTCACATTTTGAAAATTTGGCATATAACTGATTATTCTTCAAAGTCTGAAGCACACTCCGGAGATGCTACCTATGCTCCTCTCGACTGCTGGAGTAAATAAAGATATCATCAATGAATATAATCACAAAAGAACCCAAATAGGGCTTGAACTCCCGATTCATCAAATCCATAAGTATTGCTAGGGCGTTGGTAAGCCCAAATGATATTACTAGAATTCGTAATGCCCATACCGAGTCCGAAAAGCTGTCTTAGGGATATCATATGCCATAATCTTCAACTGATGGTTACCAGGCCTCATAATTATTTAGCCGAATTAACGAGTCACATTTAATACCACCTGGGCGGGCACCTATCTCGTAGGTTAAAACTCAATAATTACAACACGAATTTTGTAAGTATGCACAGAGAATTTCATACAAGAATTTTCAATTAGGCCTAATAGGCATGACTTCCTATTATTGCTATAGTACAACTTTAATTTCACACGGGAGAACTTAAACACAAAAAAATTTGCTCACAAGGATCTCGTCCTCAATTCTGAATCACAAGTAATATACACATCGTGCCAATCAAAATTTTCCATTTTTTTCTTTTAAATAATTTCGGTTACACCAAATCAAAACACATAATGAACCCCACACCAGTAGAGCATATAATTCACAATTTGTTATTAATTATCTGGAAATTATATCAAAACTTACCGAAATGGGTAACAGAAAGCCACCTTTAACCTCACAGCTCTTATTAGTGACCAACATGGAATGATAGGAGTAGTTTTCTCCATAGAATCTCCCAACATGAGTAAACATATAAGTAGATTATGGAATCATGAAGCTCACTCATAAGTGGAGTACAATAGGAGGACTCGATTCGATACTCAGAACCGAATCAAGTTAAGGAAATTATTCCTTTATATTAAATTGAAGTCGTACCTGTAACGACACCATCTGATGATAGCGACCTCCGCCATACCATAAAACAAATATAACAAGGCTGGGTCTCCACCTCTAAGACGCCTTCTACCCGCCTGTCTTCCACCCCTAACTGATCGTGTTGGTGGTATAGTAATTACAATGGGGCACGTAGCCTGAGTGCTTTTATGAAATATATCTCTCCCAAGTTTGGGAAAATGTTCTCGTCATATGCCTGGTATCGCCGTATTCATAACAAACCCTTTGCGGTTTTGGCTGCTCATATTGATTCTGTGCCAGATAATTGGAATAACCATTTAAAGGAACTCATGTCGGTGGTGCATTAAAAGAACTTATTGGAGCACCTCGGGTAATCCGATGTGTGGACTAGGCTGGCCGATTGCCCGAGTCCCCGCCATAATGATTTATACCTGCATGGTAGAATCCACTGAATCCCCCAGAACTTCGAGACGTCTTGGTCTACTTATCTTGGCAATTTCTACCACTAGCGGAAATGAAGTATTAGCCTGTAGCTCCCGAGTCGTACAAAATTTTACGATTATAATTGGGTCCTTCAATGAGTCTGTGGACTCGCTCTCTGGTTGTAAGAAGCAAAGTAGGAATATGACGGGCTAACTTATTGAACCTGATGGCATATTATGACACCGTCATGGTGACCTGACGCAACCGTTCAAACATTATGCGCCACGCATTACAGAGAGTCCGAGAACAAACTTTTTCAAAAGCGTTTCTAAGAACTGAGCCAAGTGGGCAGTGTTGCATTGGCTGGTCTACCCTCTTCACAGGCTTGCCACGGACACCTGTGGAGAATTATCTCTCCCAAAGCCAATTTCTTCTTTTTTATGCTGAATTAACATTGTTGAGCTGGCCCATTTCTTAACATACTCTTCGATTCTTCTCATAGGTAACCCTTGCCCCTATTTATACACAACGATCACAAAAGTAGAGCTCTATACAGACAAATCTTGGCACGAACCACATTGTCCAGAATCTCGTCTTCCTCCGAAGCACCCCAAAATCCGCAACCATGTCGTAGTAGACCTTCTGTAAATTTAAAGTTGTTTCTCTAACTCCTTGGGTACTGAAGTATAGGATTATTAAGTAGGTGGACATACCTCAAGTCCCAACCTTATCCTCTACGAAATCTTCGACCTTAAACATGTGTAAATTTTGGGGGAACCTTTCAGTGCCAAATATATACATTTCAAGCCAAAACTGATATAACACATGACCTGCAATCCATCCATTGATATTGGACTCCCCCACTTGACGCGAAGTCATAGTTCACCATGCCCGATATTCCATAATATTAACCTTCACAACTCGTATAAAGCAACCAGATAACAAGGTCCGTTGCCCCCCCCCCTCCCCACACACACACACATGATTCACTGGGTGGTCTCTCAATGCGCCCGCATCTTCAGTGGGAAACATATGTTGAGGCAATGTTTGAGCATTTATGGCTTTCTCGTAGTTCATCTACAATATCATAAACTGTTGACGCACAACTGATACCGAGTGCTCAATATCATACATGAGTGGATACAAAGGAATATGAGATATATGTTTCAAGCTAAATCAATGCCGCACGATAAAGAATAAAAGAAGTGATATTGTTCCTAAACTTCATAGCCTCTGAGAGATAAGTACAGACTTCTCTGTACCAATCCTTCAGACCCTAGCCTCTGAGAGATAAGTACAGATTGCTCGTGACTCATGAGAACTATGTAACCTAGTTCTTTGATACCAACTTGTCATGACCCGGAATTCAAACCGTCGGGACCGTGATGGCGCCTAACATTTCACTTGCTAGGCAAGCCAACATTAGAGAATCATTTAAACCAATTCTTATTCCATTCAGTAAATAACATCAATTAGCTAAGATGAATTATAATGAGTGTGGAATAATATAATGAAACTGCATTAATTACTACCACTCAGATCTGGAGTCACAATTCACGAGCATTCTAGAATTCACTACAAGTAATAGTCTGAAAGAAATACAACTATTTGGATGAAAGAAATAGTAAAACAGAAAGGATAGACGGGGACTTTAAGATCTGTGAACGCAGACAAATCTACCTTGAGTCTCCGGATAGCGATCCAATAGCTAAAATCCCGATCAACCCGAGCCGGTACCAAAATCTGCACAGAAAATGCAGAGTGCAGTATCAGTATAACCGACCCCATGTACTTGTAAGTGTCGAGCCTAACCTCGACGAAGTAGTGACGAGGCTAAGGCAAGGCACCTACAAATCAACCTGTACAATTTTACAGTAATGAAGAGCTAAATAGGACATATCGGGAGGGGAAAACATACTAGGGGAAATACGAGGTAAATAACTACAGCAGAATGATAACTGAAATAACCAATATACAATGAATCAACAGAAACAACGAATACAGAAAAGGAAACATGCACGGCATCACCCTTTGTGCTTTTACTTTCAATCTCACCATAAAATAATAGAAACGTCATGGCATCACCCTTCGTGCATTAACTCTCATCTCATGGCACGACATCACCCTTCATGCATTAACACTCACAATATGGCACGGCATCACCCTTCGTGCATTAACACTCACAATATGGCACGACATCACCCTTCGTGCATTAACACTCACAATATGGCACGGCATCACCTTTCGTGCATTAACACTCACAATAGGACATGACATCACCCTTCGTGCTTTTAATATCAATCTTAACTTTGAAATAAATACTCAATTATCACCAAAGAATTCGTAATCATGATAAGAACGATCAATTTAACAACACTAGTCTAAACACGTAACAATTAGGCATAGGAAAGAGACAATATAAGAAAAATGGGAGAAAATAGGGAAAACATGTAAATTGGCGGGGCATAAGTACTCGTCACCTCACATATACGTCGCTCACATGAGTTTCACATAGCAAATAATCTAAGGTTCCTAATTCCCTCAAGTCAGGGTAAGATGCAACACTTACCTTGCTCCGAAGGCCACTTCATTCTTAATCACAACTTTTCCTCTCGAATTCACCTCCAAACCACTCGTATCTATTCAAAAATGACTCAATAATATCAAGTATTGCTAAAGGAATCAATTATATTGCATAAATTAAATTTCCCAAATTTTTCCTCCAAAAAGTCGAAAATCAAACCCAGGCTCGCTTGGTCAAAACTCAAGGTTCAGACCAAAATCCATTTACCCATTCACCCCCGAGCCCGGATATATAATTGGTTTTGGAATCTGACCTCAAATTGAGGTTTAAATCCCCAAATTTCCGAAATCTTTAGTTTCTACCCTAACCCCTAATACTACCATAAAAACTCTAGATTTTTGGTTGATACTTCATGAAATGTAATGGGTAATTGATAGAAAATGATTTAGAATCACTTACCAACACCTTGGGGAAGAAAATGACCCTTGAAAATCGCCTCTAGTCCGTTTGGTTTTTGATAAAATGAAATAAATGGCCAATTCCCATTTTGATTCTATTTTAAGTGCTGGGTGAAAGTGTGCATCACATTCATGAGGCCACTGTCACATTCGCAAGACTGTGTTCGCATTCGCCTTTGTGAGACAGTATTCGCAATCGTGTAGGCTACCCCTCTGGCCTTCGCGTTCGCGATGAAGGAAAGGCAGACTCCCACCCACCCCCACCCCCAGTGCCTAACACTACGCGTTCGCGATGAGCTTGTCGCGTTCGCGAAGGGTAACACCCCCATCGCTTCGCGTTCGCGACTAAGCCTTCGTGTTCGCGAAGAAGAAAATTCTGGCCTCATCAGTTTACTCTTCGCGTTCGCGAGAGTACCTTCGCGAACGCGAAGAAGGACATGCCAGAACACCTGCTGCAGCAAAATACCAGATTTTCCCAAGTCCAAAACATCTCGTGGCCTATCCAAAACTCACCCGAGCCCTCGGGGCTCCAAACCAAACATGCACACAAGTCTAAAAATATCATATGAACTTGCTCACGTGATCAAATCACCAAAATAACAACTAGAACTAAGAATTTAGCACCAAGTGAAATGAAATTTTCAAGAACACTTTAAAATTTCTATCTTCTCAACTAGACGTCCGAATCACGTGAAATCAACTCCGTTTCTCACCAAATTTTACAGAAAAGTCTTAAATATCATAATGAACCTATACCAGGCTCCGAAACCGAAATACGGACCCGGTACTAACAATGCCAAACATCACTCAATTCTTAAAACCAAATAATTTTCAGACTTTTAATTTTCATCAAAAATTCATAACTCGAGCTAGGGACCTCCAAATTTGATTTCGGGCATACGCCCAGGTCCCATAATTTGATACAGACCCACCAGGACTGTCAAAACACTTATCCGGGATCGTTTACCAAACATGTTGACCGAAGTCAACTAAAATTAACTTTCAAAGCATAAATTCTTATTTTCATTAGTTTTTAACATAAAAGTTTTCTGAAAACATGTTCGGCCTGTACACGCAAATCGAAGAGGGTAAAAATGAGCCTTTTAAGGCTTAAGAGCGCAGATTCGAGTTCTAAAACATAAAATCCGTTTCAGTGTGCAACCCGATCCAACAATATAATCTTTTAAATAAATTTCATAGCGGCATGCAACCCGATCCAACAATATAAACTTAAAATAAAATTTGTTGCGGCGTGCAACCCGATCCAACAATATAAATTAACAACACTTATACGTAAGTGTGATGACCCAAAATGTCATCTTTAAATTTAATAAGTAACTATGTGTTCTATGATCTCGAAAAGCACTAATTATCATTCCTCGACTTACGTGCGCAGTCCGTAAAATTTTTCAAAAAGTTTTTATGTGAAAAATAGATTAAAATGTGAATTAGAGCCTTAAAACTCAATTGAGTTAACTTTGGTTAACATTTTGAGCAAACGGACCCGGATCAATGTTTTGATAGTTTCGGCAAGTCCGTATCATGATTTGAGACTTGGACGTATGCCCGAAATTTAATTTGGAGGTCCCTAGCTCAAGTTATGACCATTTAACGGAAACTAGTAATTTAAAGGCTAAAGATTTTCAAGTTTGACCACGGAGTTGACTTTTTGATATCGGAGCCAGAATCTGATTCTGAAAATTTGAATAGCTCTGTTATGTCATTTAGGACTAGTGTGCCAAATTTAAAGTCATTCCGGATTCATTTATTATATTTTGGAAAGAGATTTGCAAATTAAAAGGTTGAAAACTCAAAGTTCGAATTGGGGTATGAATTGTAATTTCAGCGTTATTTGACGTGATTTTAGAACCCGAGTAAGTCTGTACTATGTTACGGGACTTGTTGGTATATTCGGCGGGGGTCCCGAGTACCCCGAGTGTGATTCGAATTGAAATCGGAGCAAGAATTGAACTTAAGAAAAATCTGAAATTTGGCCTTTTTGTGTAATCGCACCTGCGGATTTTTGACCGCAGGTGCGAGCTCGCAGAAGCGAGACTTCCATTGCAGATGCGCCCGGGCGTGGCTGGGCAAAAGTCCGCAGGTGCGCATTTTTCCTCCGCAGATGCGAGGCCTCGCCTGGCATCCCCATTTCGCAGATGCGAGATTTTTCTCGCAAGTGCCAGCCTAGGCACCGCAGGTGCGGAAATGCCAGGGCAGTGTATAAATCAAAGAGTCCGATATTTTTACTCATTTTGGTCATTTTCAGCTCGGGTAAGGCGAATTCTTGGGCGATTTTCACAGAAAAAAATTAGGGTAAGTGTTCCTTATCCTATATTGATTATATTTCATTATTCCATACTCATTTACATCTTGAATCTGTGAATTTATGAAAGAAAAATCTGATTTTTATAAAATCTTCCAAAAACGAAAATTTAAGATTTAAAGGTTCATTTGACATCGGAATTGGATAATTTTTGTATGGTTGAACTCGTAGCGGAACGGGTGTTTGGATTTCGTAAGTTTTTTCGGGATTTGAGATGTGGGTCCCACTATCGAATATTTAAATGAATTTCGGATTTTTATCCGAAAGATTATTAAATTCATATGGAATTAATTCCTATGATTCGTATTGAGTATATCGAATTGTTTGTGAATAGATTTGAAGCTTTTGGAAAACAAATTTAAAAGGAAAAGAAGTGGTCAAGTAATTGATTGGAATTTGTAAAGCGAGGTAAGTGTCGTGGTTAACCTTGAGTTGAGGGAATAGAACCCTTAAACTATTTGTTATGTGAAATGCATGTGAACAATGTATAGGCGAGGTGACGAGTTTGTATAAGTCGTCAAATTAATTGTTTGCATAATTACTTGAAAAATAATAAATCATTTTAAATCATAAATTAATTATTATAATAATTATTTCTCTCCTATTCTTTGTCAAATATTAATTCTTGAATTCCTGCATTAATTGTTACATGCTATTTGAATTATGTGTCTTAATTGTTATTTGACATTTAGCATATTATATATTAAACTGCCTATTTTCTCCCTGATTTCTATAATAATTTTCTATTTGTTATTGTTTGTTTCATAATTAAATCATAATTATCGTATGCTTGTTGTCTTATAATTTTATATTAATTGTTGCAAAATTTCTTCTATAAGAATTGGTAAATGAATATATTAGAGGAGCGGGTTGCATGCCGCAACAAAATTGATTGAAATAGATATATTGGAGGATCGGTTTGCACGCCGCAACAGACTTATTAAAAGTCCATATTGGAGGATCGGGTTGCACGCCGCAACAGACTTATTAAAAGTCCATATTGGAGGTTCGGATTGCACGCTGCAACAGACTTGATCGGGTTGTACGCCGCAACAGACTTGATTAAAATGAATATATTGGAGGAGCGGGTTGCACGCCGCAACATAATTGAATATGAATATATTAAGAGAGCGGGTTGCACGCTGTAACGGAAATTGATGGAAATGATAATTGGTTATGACTGCTGAGTTGGCGTCATTTATTATAAATGAGTTACTTGATTTATTTCTATTATTTGTTGTTGTTGCTAATATTACGTACAGGTTAACGTAAGTGACCCGCCTTAGCCTCGTCACTATTTCGTCGAGGTTAGGCTCGGCACTTACTAGTACATGGGGTCGGTTGTACTAATACTACACTCTGCACTTCTTGTGCAGATTTCGGAGTTGGTCCCAATGGCGTACCATAGACTTGCTCGGATTTCAGCTACCAGAGGAGACTTGAGGTATAATTGCACGATGTCCGTAGTTCTGAAGTCCCCGTCTGCTTTACTTTAGCTGTGTGTTTATTTTCAGACAGCTTTATTTTATTCAGACCCTTATTTGTATTATTCTAAAATCTCGTGCACTTGTGACACCAATTCTGGGATGGTATTTAGACACCGTTATTTTTATGGATTATTCACTATATTTCAGACCTTACTTTCGCATTTATTTCTTTGTTATTAATAAATTTATAAATTATTTTAAAAATAGATATTATTATTCTAACGTTAGCTTGCCTAGCAAGTGAAATGTTAGGCGCCATCACGGTCCGAAGGTGAAAATTTCGGATCGTGACAGTAAGACTACTTCAATAAATGCCACAATTAATATGAAATTGTTAAGTAAAAAGGTAAATTATGTAGGAAACAAATAGGGTAAAGTAACAAATATGTGTATAATTAGGGAGGAGATAGGCAATTTAATATATGAAATGCTAATTATCAAGTAGCAATTATGGCACAAAAATCAAATAAGAAGCTAGCAATTAAGGCATGAAATAAAGCATAATAGTAGGCAATGAAAATAAGAGAATCCATTAATTCATGAAATGAGGAAATTAGTGGAATATGTGGAAACCTGAAAACAAGCAATTTTACGACGTATAGACACTCGTCACCTCGTCTATACGTCGCTACACATGAAATTCACATAACACATAGTTCAAGGGATCTATTCCCTCAAGTCAAGGTTAACCACGACACTTACTGTAACGACCCGATCGGCCGTTTTGAGCTTTATCACGTTGTTCGGTGGCTTGAGTCCTTGAGTAGCTTCACTTCAGGTATATCAACTTGTACATGTTGCCAGAATTGAATTCGGGAAGTTCAGAGTTGATTTGAAAGAAAATTCTAATTTTGGAAGCTTTAAGTTGGAAAAATTGACTAATGCGTGACCTTTGAGTAAACGACCTCGGAACCGGTATTTGAAGGTTCCAACAGGTTCGTATGATGATTTTGGTCTTAGGAGAGTATCCAGATATTGATTTGGAGGTCCATAGGTCATTTCGGCGTCTATTGGCGAAAGTTCGAAATTGGATGATTTTTGGGAAGTTTGAATGGGAGTGGACTTTTTGATATCGGGGTCGGATTCTGATTCCTGAAGTGAGAGTAGGTCCATAATGTCAATTATGACCTGTGTGCAAAATTGAAGGTCAATCGAACTTAATTTGATAGGTTTCTGCGTCGAATGTAAACATTTTGAAGTTCTAAAGTTCATTAAGCTTGAATTGGGATGCGATTCATGGTTTTAGCGTTGTTTGATGTAATGTGAAAGCTCGACTAAGTTCGTAATATTTTTTGCGATGAGTTGGTATATTTGGTTAAGGTCCCGAGGGCCTCGGGTAGATTCTGGATGGTTAACAAATTTATTTTGGACTTAGGAGATGCTGAAGCTAGGCAACAGCTAGAGTAACCGCTTCTACGGAAGTTTGGTCGCAAAAGTGACCTCACAGAATAGAGGTGCAAAAGCGGGTTGGGAAGCTTGGGAGTTTGGTCATAGAAGTGTAGGCAGGCAACGCACCTGCTAGTGCACAGAAGCGAGGACAGGGCTGCAATTTCGCAGATGCGCTAGGGTATGTCGCACCTGCGGTTGCGCAGGAGCGGAGAAATATCCGCAGGTGCGATGGTCCGCTGGCAGTGGTATTCTACAGAAGCGAGGAAGCTTCCGGAGAAGTGGGCAAATGACCGCAGATGCGAAAAGTCGTCTCGGTAGTGAAGGTTTTATAAAAACGGAGGTTTGGCCCATTTTCATCTCATTTCGACCATGGGAGCCGATTTTGGAGCACTTTTGGAGTGCCATCTTCATTAACTATAATGGGGTAAGTGATTTCTTAACATTGTGAGTTAAAGACATGGTGTTTATATGGATTTAAGCATAAAAATTAGTAGAAATTATGAGATTTTGAAAGAAACCTAGAAATTGGTATTCTTGGATTTTTACCACGAAGTTGGACATGAAATTTGGAATAAATCATATATTTGAGTTCCTGGTGTTATGGGTAAAGTTTATCTTCGAAAAAATTTGGAATACGTGCATGTGGGCCCGAGGGGTTGAGTTTATAGACTTTTCGAGCGGAGTTGGAAATTAATATAAATTGATCAATTATGGGTATTAGAGTATATTTTGAATGGTTTGCACGCTTGTTTGAATAGTTTTGGATCAACGGGCATCAATTTGAGGTGTTAGAGAGGCTTTGGAGCCGGTTATGGAATTATGGAGCAAGGCAAGTCTCCTGTCTAACTCTGTGAAAGGGATACTACCCCTAGGTATTGTATTTGTTATGTGTTACTTGTTGTGGGGGCTACGTACGCACCAGGTGACGAGAGTCCGTGCGTAGCTAGATTCATGTTATGTCCGGGTAGACTTAGGATCCCGCCATGCTATAACTGTACTATTTGAGTTGTCTCTTGCCTAAATTCCCTTATTTTACGTTACGACTTGAGACTAGACTTGCGTAGAGTGATAGACTTACTATTGTATAGATTTGAAAGAATTGGATCGGGTCATTCGCCTCGGTAGAATATATACATCTATGGTTCGTGCCATTCGACCCTCGGCAGTGCACACACTATGATGGATCGGGTCGTACGCCATGACGGGATTTATGTACCACACTCTCATGGGAGCGGGCCGTTCGCCTCGATAAAAAAAAGATGTATCTATGGTTTGACAATGTTATGATGGATCGGGCCGTACGCCACGACATTTCTATAAAATACTCTTATGAAATCGTGCGTAATAATTGGCAAGAAGCCAACACATATATGAGTTTTCCTAATTGAACTGTGACGACCTATCTGGTAAGGTCCAGTATATATATACTCCAATTGAGTAGGTAGCTGCTAGTTGAGAATTTGAGTTATTACTGAGAGGAGGATTGTACCATGTATTATACTTGTTATTTCGCTTGTTTACTCTGTCTCACACTTGTTTACTTCTAATGTATCTATCTTATTGGACCACTAGTAAGTGTCTATGTCGACCCCTCTTCACTACTTCTCTGAGGTTAGGCTAGACACTTACTGGGTATGCATTGATTTACATACTCATACTACACTTGCTGCATTTTTTATGCAGGTACTTATATGTCTGATGGTCTTTTATACGCAACGACGCGGGTATTGCGGGGATTTTACCTTGAACTGCTTTCCATGTTACGCTCTACAGCCTGCAAAGTCTCCATCAGAGTTATTTATATTTTTTCTGTCTAATTTATATTCTAGACAGATGTTATATTTTATTATATTTCCTAGTTGATGCTCATGCACTTGTGACACCGGGTTTGGGGGGTTTCCTTTAGGGTAGTCTTTATGGTGGTTCGTGTAAACATTTTTATTCACTCTGTAAATTCTATTTTATACTGTTCAATTAAGGAAAAATATGATTTCAAATATTAAAATGAGTAATGGAATTGGTAAATCACCTTTGCCTTGCCTGGCGGCGGGATTGGGCGCCATCACGACCTATAGTGAATTTTGGGTCCCGTGTAGCTTGTGGTACAAGATGAGCAGGAAACAAATAGGGGAAAGTAACAAATAAGTGTAGAATTAAGGAGGAAATATGCAATTTAATATATGAAATGCTAATTATCAAGTAGCAATTATGGCACAAAAATCAAATAAGCACGTCGCAATTAAGGCATGAAATCAAGCATAATAGTAGGCAATGAAAATAAGAGAATCAATTAATTCATGAAATGAGGCAATTAGTGGAATATGTAAAAACATGAAAACAAGCAATTTGATGAAGTATAGACCCTCGTCACCTCGTCTATACGTCGCTATACAAGAAATTCACATAACACATATTTCAAGGGTTCTATTCCATCAAGTCAAGGTTAACCACGACACTTACTGTAACGACCCGACCGGTCATTTTGAGTATTATCATGTCGTTCAGTAGTTTGAGGCCTTGAGTAGCTTCACTTCAGGTATATTGATTTGTACATGTGACCGGAATTGAATTTTGGGAAGTTCAAAGTTGATTTAGAAAGAAAATTCAAATTTCAGAAGTTTTAAGACAGAGGTCCATACGACATTACAGCGTCAATTGGCGAAAGTTAGAAATTGGATGATTTTTGGAAAGTTTGACCGGGAGTGAACTTTTTGATATCGGGGTCGGATTCCGATTCCGAAAGTGGAAGTAGGTCTGTAATGTCAATTATGACCTGTGTGCAAAATTTGAGGTCAATCGGACTTGATTTGATAGGTTTCGGCATCGAATGTAGAATTTTGAAGTTCTTAAAGTTCATTAAGCTTGAATTGGGGTGCGATTCATGATTTTAGCGTTGTTTAATGTGATTTGAAGGCTCGACTAAATTCGTAATGTATTTTGGGACGTGTTTGTATATTTGGTTAAGGTCCCAAGGGCCTCGGGTGGATTCCGGATGGTTAACGGATTTATTTTGGACTTAGGAGATGCTGAAGCTAGTGTAACCGCTTATGCGGAAGTTTGGTCACATAAGCGACCTCGTAGAAGCGAGGTGAGGTCTGCATAACTGTCTTGGGCAGCCTGGGAGTTTGGTCGCAAAAGAAGTGGTGGGCAGCGCACCTACGGGTGCGCAAAAGCGAGGACAGGGCCGCAGGTGCGAAAATTTCACAGATGCTCTAGGGTGTGTCGCACATGCGGTTGCGCAGTAGCGGAAGAATATTTGCAGGTGCGATGGTCCACTGGCAGTGGTCTTCCGCAGAAGCGAGGAAGCTTCCATAGAAGCAGTCAAATGACCGCAAATGTGGAAAGTCGTATGGGCAGTAAAGTTTTTATAAAAACGGGGGTTTGGCCCATTTTCATCTCATTTCGTCCATGGGAGCCGATTTTGGAGCACTTTTGGAGTGCCATCTTCATCTACTATAATGGGGTAAGTGATTTCGTCACATTTTGAGTTAAATACATGATTTTTATATAGATTCAAGCATGAAAATTGGTAGAAATTATGAGATTTTGAAAGAAACCGAGAAATTGGTATTTTTGGTTTTTTACCACGAAATTGGACATGAATTTGGAACAAATCATATATTTGAGTTCGTGGTATTATGGGTAAAGTTTATCTTCTAACATTTTCGGAATTTGGACACGTGGGCCTAGGGGTTGATTTTAAAGACTTTTCGAGCGGAGTTGGGAAATAATATAAATTGATCAATTATGGGTATTAGAATATATTTTGATTGGTTTGCACGTTTGTTTGAATAGTTTTGGATCGACGGACATCGGTTTGAGGGGTTAAATAGGCTTTGGAGCCGGTTATGGATCTTCAGACCAAGGTAAGTCTCATGTCTAACTCTATAAGGGGGCAACTACCCCTAAGTATTGTATTTTTTGTGTGTTACTTGTTGTGGGAGCTACGTACGCACCAGGTGACGAGAGTCCGTGAGTAGCTCGATTCATGTTATGTTCGGTTAGACTTAGGTTCCCGCCATGCTATAACTGTACTATTTGTGTTGTCTCTTGAATATTAAATTCCCTTATTTTACATTACGACTTGAGACTAGACTTGCATAGAGTGATTGACTTGCTATTGTATTGATTTGACCGGCTTCACGATAAGTCGCGGATTAATTGTACTCTCCTTAAAAAATTGTCCCGCGTTATGCGCTCTCATCAAAATGTTCCCTTAAAAAACTATAACTCACACGACTATTCGTGGGTTGGGTCACAGACCCATCAATACTTCTTATTCTAATGAGATCGGGCCGTTCGCCTTGTCAGGATATATATATCTATGGTTCGTGTCGTTCGACCCTAGGTAATGTGCGCACTATGATGGATCGGGTGCCACGACGGGCTTTATGTACCAGACTCTCATAGGAGCGGGTCGTTCGCCTTGCGTGCGCAGGACAGAGTGATGTTGGATCGGGTTGCACGCCGCAACAGAATTGATTGAAATGAATATATTGGAGGATCGGGTTGCACGCCGCAACAGAATTGATTGAAATGAATATATTGGAGGATAGGGTTGCACGCCGCAATAGACTTATTAAAAAGTCTATATATATACTTGATTAAATAAATATATCGGAGAGTTGAAAATGAATATATTGTGAAAACGGGTTACACGCTGCAACTGAAATTGATTGAAATAATAATTGATTATGACTACTGAGTTGGCTTCAACTATTAAAACTGAGTTACCTGATTTATTTCTATTATTGTTGTTTTACTAATATTTCATACAGGTTAATATAAGTGACCCGCCTTAGCCTCGTCACTACTTCGTCAAGGTTAGGCTCAGCACTTACCAGTACATGAGGTCGGTTGCACTAATACTACACTCTGCACTTCCTGTGCAGATTTCGGAGTTAGTCCCAGCGGCGTACCATAGACTTGCTCGGATTTCAGCTGCCAGAGGAGACTTGAGATATAATTGCACGGCGTCCGTAGTTCTGAAGTCCTCGTCTACTTTACTTTAGCTATGTGTTTATTTTCAGACAACTTCATTTTATTTAGACTTCTAGAAGTTCGTGCACTTGTGACACCAATTCTGGGATGGTATTTAGACATCGTTATTTTTATGGATTATTCACTACATTTCAAACCTTACTTCCGCGTTTATTTCTTTGTTATGAATAATTTAACAATATGTTTAAAAATTGGTTAATACTATTCTAACGTTGGCTTGCCTAGCAAGTAAAATATTAGGCGCCATCATAGTCCGAAGGTGGGAATTTAGGGTCGTGACAGTATTCATTCCTTTTTACAGTTAATATTCAATATATCCTTACTTATGTTTCCGATTTGTAACAAGTTATACCGTATATCCTTAGAACTACATATAAATTCAAATCTATCCATTTTTCGGGTAAACAGTTTGGCGCCCACCGTGGGGCTAAGGATAATAGTGATTATTTGGTACGAGTCTCTATAAAACATACTATTTTACGCTTGCTCTTGGAAGTGTCTTTGATTCCAGGTTTAAAATGACGAACTCTCAATTAACGGCCCTACCTATCGACAATGAAGATGGCCTTCAAGATGAGAACAACCTGACGGTGGGGGATGAAAGGCCACTCGTCGACCTCGTTGGAACTCGGGCCGTAGATCCAATTGATGTTAATTCACATGTGGCTATTGAGGCGAACCAACGTTCCGACCCCGAAATCAGCATTAATGGTGGAACTCGGTTTGCAGTTCGAAATGCCCAAAATATTAAAGAAGACTGGATCAGCATGCGTATGATTTTCGAAATGTTGCAAGTGAAACAGGTAGCAATAGCTCAGTTGCAAAGCCAAACCCAGTCACCGAGCAGGGCCAAGCGCGGTCCACCCCGAGAAGTCACCCACAAAACGGGGCCAGATGTAGTAAGATCAAATGAACAAGAATCGGGGACTAATCCCGAAATTATTAGGATGCTCGAGGAACCAAAAACGAATTGAGTGAGGAGAAAAGAGGATTGAAGCAAACGACAAAAAGTAGAAACTTATAACTCTAGGGGTTATCAGGTCCCGGGGGCACCACCGATATTGAAAGGCTTAGATTCCAAAACACTCGTACAAAAGCATTTCCACCGAGTACGACTCCCAAACGGATCCCCAAGAAGTTTCGCATGCACGGAATTCCTAAATATAATGGGACGACCGACCCCAACGAACATGTCACCTATTATACATGTGCCATTAAAGGGACGATCTAGAAGACGACGAGATCGAATCCGTATTATTGAAGAAGTTCGGGCAAATCCTGTCGAAGGGGGCAATAATATGGTATCATAATTTACCGCCTAAGTCTATCGATTCTTTTGCTATGCTTGCATATTCTTTCGTAAAAGCACATGCCGGAGCCATAAAAGTCGAGACTAGGAAGTCGGACCTTTTCAAGGTAAGGCAAAAAGATAACTAGATGCTAAGAAAGTTCGTATCTCGTTTCCAAATGGAATGAATGGATCTACCACCAGTTACGGATGATTGGGCCATTCAATATTTCACCCAAGGACTGAACGAACGAAGCTCGATGGCTTCACGACAGTTGAAGCAGAACTTGATCGAGTACCCGACTGTTACCTGGGCTGATGTACACAATCGATATCAATCGAAGATTAGAGTCAAAGACGACCTATTGGGTTCTGTGTCCGTTATTAAAAGGGACATCGACCGAAAACCAAGGTCGAACAAGGACCGATATCGGCCGTATAACAAATATCATAGGGGTAGCGAACCCAAATACAACTTCGTACGAGGCAAAAAGAGAAGTGATCGAGGCCAAGGGTCTCGGGGGCTGATGAACAAGAATGGGTTCGACAGGCATACCGGACCTAAGGAAGCACCACGATTATCAGAATATAACTTCAACATTGATGCATCCGCCATCGTGTCGGTTATCGGACGTATCAAAGATACTAAATGGCCTCGACCTCTGCAGTCTGATCCAGCCCAAAGAAATTCCAATCAAATATGCAAGTATCATGGCACCCATGGCCACAGAATGGAAGATTGTAGGCAGTTGAGAGAGGAGGTAGCCTGGTCATTCAATGAAGGGCGCCTTCGAGAATATTTAAGTGACCGAGCCAAAAACCATTTCAAAAACAGAGATTTAAATAGACAAAATGAACAAGCAGAGCCACAACACATCATTCACATGATCATCAAAGTGATCAATGTCCCCCAGGGGCCGGTGCTTAAATGCACTAAGATGTCGATTTTAAGAGAGAAGCGATCTCGGACTCAGGATTACATACCTAAAGGAACCTTGTCCTATAATGACGAAGGCGCGGAAGGAATCATGCAGCCCCATAATGATGCACTAGTAATATCTGTATTTATGAATAGAAACTCAAGTTAAGCGTGTGTTAATTGATCCAGGTAGTTCGGCCAACATCATTCGATCAACGGTCGTAGAGCAACTCGGTCTACAGGACTTGGTCATGCCCATAACCCTGGTACTAAAAGGATTCAATATGGCGTGTGAAACTACTAAGGACGAGATACATTTGCCAGTAAACGTGGCTCGGACCATCCAAGAAATGAATTTCCACATAATCAAGGGCGATATGATATATAGCGCCCTGTTCAGGAGGCCGTGGATCCACAACATGAGAGCAGTACCCTCAACCCTTCACCAGGTTCTAAAATTCCCAACACTAGAGGGAATCAAAACGGTCTACGGGGAGCAACCGACCACAAAGGAAATGTTTGCCATCGACGAAGTGATTCCAATATCATCACTATCATCGACAAAGGGATCAGATTCGAATGAGAAACGGGACACCAAATAGCAATCACAAACGTCAGCCTCGACCCAACTAGAAAATCAGAAGACTGACGAAGATGATGATTATGGGATCCCTCAATCCTTCATAGTCCCCGATGATTCCGACGCTATTAAATCAACGATCGAAGAATTGGAGCAAATCACGCTAATCAAACATTTGCTCGAACGAAAGGTATACCTGGGCACGGGATTAAATCCCGAGCTCGAGAAAAATTTTATTTAATTTCTTATAGCTAACATGAATTGTTTCGCTTGGTCCCATCTTGACATGACAGGGATCCCACCGGAAATAACCACTCATAGACTAGGCTTGGATCCGAAATTCCATCCGATAAAGCAGAAAAGAAGGCCCCAGTCCGAGGTCAAACATACCTTCATCAAGGACGAGGTAACCAAACTTCTTAAGATTGGATCCATTTGAGAAATAAAATGCCCCGGATGGCTAGCAAACATGGTGGTGGTCCCTAAAAAGGGAAACAAACTTAGAATGTGTATATATTATATAGACCTGAATAAATCATGACCTAAGGATTCTTTTCCTTTGCCTAATATCGATCATATGATTGATGCCACGGCCGACCACGAGACTCTCAGTTTTCCTAATGCCTACTCGGGGTACAACTAGATACAGATGAACCCGGAGGTCCGGGAAAAGACCTCGTTTATCACTAAGTATGGTACCTACTGTTATAACGTAATGCTATTCGGTCTAAAAAATACTGATGCAACTTATCAACGCCTAGTAAACCGAATGTTCGAAAAACAAATAAGAAAATCAATGGAAGTTTATATTGATGACATGTTAGTTAAATCCCTGTGAGAAGAGGACCATTTAAAGCATTTACAGGAAATTTTCGATATACCGAGGGAGTACAATATGAAACTCAACCCCGAAATATGTGCATTCGGGGTTGGCTCTTGCAAGTTTCTTGGTTTCATGGTATCCAATCGGGGAATCGAGATCAACACCGCTAAAATCACAGCTATCCAAGATAACACTGTAGTGGATAATGTAAAGGTCGTGCAGAGGCTGATAGGACGGATAACCACCCTAGGATGCTTCATTTCAAGATCCTCAGATAGGAGCCACCGATTCTTATCACTACTTAAGAAGAAGAGCAACTTTACATGGACTCCGGAATGCCAGCAGGCTTTGGAAGAACTAAAGCGGTATTTATCAAGCCCGTCGCTGCTTCATACCCCGAAAGTGGACGAACAGCTTTACCTGTACTTAGCTATCTCGGAGATAGCGGTAAGTGGAGTCCTGGTTCGAGAAGAATGAGGTACGCAATTCCCTATTTATTATGTCAGTAGGACCTTAGGCGAGGCCGAAACTAGATATCCACACTTAGAAAAATTAGTGCTTGCTTTAATAAGTGCCTCTAGGAAACTAAAACCATATTTCTAGTGTCATATAATATATGTTGTAACAACTTATCCTCTTTGAAATATTTTGCACAAATCCGAACTTTCGGGTCGATTGGCCAAATGGGCCAAAGAAATCAGCGGGTAATCGAACTCAACTCGGGGAGTGTCGTACAACTCACGAGATCGGTAATCGAAGAAGGTGACACCGAGATAAACTCCACAAGTTTAACTTGGGATCGGAGAAACAAATATATAGAGTACTTCAAGAACGGGAAGCTTCCATCAGATCCAAAGGAATCTAGAGCTCTGCGCACAAAGGCAGTACGATTCACCTTATCCGAAGACGGAATACTGTTTAGAAGGACGTTTGATGGACCATTGGCAATATATTTGGGACCAGGAGATACCGATTACGTCCTACAGGAAATTCACGAAAGCACTTGTGGAAACCATTCTGGTGCCGATTCGCTGGTCCACAAAGTAATCAGGGCAGGGTATTATTGGCCCGATATAGGCAAGGATGCAAGGGAGTTCGTTCGAAAATGCGACAAATGCCAAAGACATGCGCCCATGATTCATCAACCCGAGGAGCTACTCCACTCGGTCCTATCTCCATGGCCTTTCATGAAATGGGGAATGGAGTTGGCCCCCTCCCATCGGCCTCAAGTAAGGCTCCGTTGATTTTGTTTATGACTGATTATTTCTCTAAATGAGTTGAAGCACACGCTTTCGAGAAAGTCAGATAAAAAGAAGTGATAGACTTCATTTAGGACCACATCATATGTCGATTCGGGATGCCATCCGAGATTGTGTGTGATAATGGAAAATAATTCATCGGTAGCAAAGTAACTAAATTTCTCGAGGATCACAAGATCAAAAGGATCCTAGCAATACCTTACCATCCCAGCGGGAACGGACAAGTCGAATCGACCAACAAAACAATCATCCAAAAGCTTAAGAAGAGATTGACCGACGTAAAAGGAAAATGGAGAGAAATACTACCCGAGGTCCTAAGGGCATACCGCAAAACATCGAAATCTAGTACCGATGCAACACCATTCTCATTAGTTTATGGCACCAAAGCTCTGATCCCGGTCGAGGTCGGAGAACCTAGCATCAGGTTTCGATATGCAACAGAGGAGTCGAATAACGAGACCATGAATACGAGCCTATAATTGTTGGATGAAAGACGAGAAGCCGCTCTCCTCCGATTGCCGCCCAAAAATAACGAATCGAGAGGTAATACAATCGAAGAACCAACCTTCGATATATTAAAATCGGGGATTTGGTGCTAAGAAAAGTCACCCTCAACACCCAAAATCCGAATGAAGGAAAACTGGTCCGAACTAGGAAGGACTGTATTAGGTTCTCGGAATCGCAGAAAAAAAGATCCTACAAGCTCGGTATGAGAAACGACAAACAACTACCGAGAAATTGGAACATATTGCACCTAAAACGATAATAATGCTAAGGTACGGCCCTACCATGTTCATTTCTAGTACGACCCTACGCGTTGCACTTTTTCCCCTTAGACCGGTTTTGTCCCAAATGGGTTTTTCGGTGAGTTTTTACTAAGGCAAACATTGATCGTGCTAACTTAGAACAATTCAACAGTATCCGAGACCTCTTTACAATCAACCTAGAATACTGGGGGCTATTGCCCTCGAATATATCAAGTTCGATGCAAAGAAGTTACTTAATGGCAACAAGGTCTCGATAGGAAAAAATTGTAAGGGCCAAATGGTCAAACGAACCATGCCCGCGTAGTTTGCTCGAGCCCCGGCAAAAAACATATACGCATGTGTAATGACTTATAAAGAGAAATTTCTTCTTTACCGATATCTCATACCTTAAAAAGGTTCTTCTACTTCATATTCTCGATCTATTATGCAAACAGGCTTAAGCACCGACCGTGACCGGAGTTCGAATGATTACCCCCACAAATCGGGGACTACCGTCCGAAAAATCAAATTATATAAACCCCGAAGATCATAATCCCAAGAGGGAAATCATGAACTAAAGAGGGATTTTTATTAGGCCACGACCACCTCACTCGGGGACTGATACTTTGGGAAAGCTCGAAGTAAAACGGAAAAATAAGCCCAAGACGCAAAATCCCAGACTAAAACGGCTACGGCTAAATTAACACGAATCGGAGACGTCCGAATTCCGTAACAAAATAGGGTTAGAAAGGCTACCCCCGGGCAGAATCATAAAAGGCTTCGATAATATCAAAGTCTCGAAAACTCTAATCAATACAAAATTGTTCGAACTCTCGAACAATTCCCTATTTCATGCTAAGGCATTGCAAGTTATGCAAATACGAACGATAAGAACCTCTTTCAAGCCAGAAAGGGGACAAGGCTATAAACAATCCTTTTTTACAAACACCTAAGGGCTACTTTACTTCGAGTTCGAGAAAGCACTCACTCGACCATAAAGCCTAAGGGCTGTTTTCTGGTTTGAGTTCGAGAGACCGTCCTCGCTCAACTAAAATCCTAAGGGTTACTTTACTTCGAGTTCGAGCAAGCACTCACTTGACCATAAAGCCTAAGGGCTGATTTCTGCTTCGAGCTCGAGAGACCGTCCTCGCTCAACTAAAAACCTAAGGGTTACTTTACTTCGAGTTCGAGCAATCACTTACTCGACCATAAAGCCTAAGGGCTATTTTCTTCTTTGAGTTTGAGAAACCATCCTCGCTCAACTAAAAACCTAAGGGTTACTTTACTTCGAGTTCGAGAAAACACTCACTCGATCAAAAGGCCTAAGGGCTACACTAGCTCGGTTTTGATCAAATTATCTGAACCCCAACCTTAGAATACAAATTCACAATTCTATAAGGTAGAAAGGAAGAAAGTTTTTTATATATGTCAAAAATGATTTACAAAGGGCAGCATGGCCCGATCAAGTTTCTCTACAAAAAACCAAACGGTCATAAAAGAAACACAAAACATACTAATCCTAAAAGACTTAGTCCTCTCCGGGAGCAGTATCTTTTCCCTCGAGGCCCCATTCGCTTTCAGATCCGCTCATACTCCAGGTATCATCATCATCATCAGGAAAGGCCAGCACTCTGGCTTCGGCCTCGAGCTCCTTAGCATTCTCGATCTCGGATGTAAGATCGAAACCACGAGCTTGGATCTCCTTGAGAGTCTCCCTTCGAGACTGGCATTTAGCATGCTCGGCAACCCAGTTTGCTCGAGCCTGACCTGCTTCGGCAACCTCTTTTGCTCGAACCTGAGCAGCTTCAGCATCAGATCGGTAGACGGCCACCATTGCATTAGCATCTTCTATGGCTGTTTCGACCTCCGATTTGGCCGCTGCAAGTTCTGTAGCCAGTCTCTCTTGGTCAAAAGTTTTTGAGTCCAATCGAGACTGAAACTCCTCGATTTCCTTGGCTTGTATCAAGGCCTTCTCTTTCAAGCCTCGGAGTTGAGTCTCAGTCGAGGCCAGTTGAGCTCGGGCAGCCTCCTTTTCTGAGGCAAAGTGGTCCATGTTCTTTTTCCACTCCTCGGCCTCTGCTTTCACTGCGTCCACTTCAACATGAAGCTGCTTGATAACTGTGAGACTGAACTATTAGCCATCACGCCCGAGTCAGTGACATTAACTTCAAAGATTCTTTTTACCTGCTCGGTCGGATCGGCTTGTTCTTTTCGAGCTGCGTCTAGCTCAACCCAAAATCCTTTTGCTTCTCCTTCTCTCTACTCACTGAAAAGCTTGAAGGCATCTCTCTCCTTAGTAAGACTTCGGATTTCGGCTTCGTATCGGCTCAGTTCCCCTCGAGATCGGAGGAATACCTCGTGATGAAGCTCAGAAGCCTACAAGAATAGAAAAAATGAGTTATACAAGGAAAGAAAAATAAAATTATGAAAATTGACAAATAGAAAATATGAACTCACCCGATTCAGGGCCTGTTGAGCTTCATTGAAAAGGCATGACACTACCACCTCGCTCGAGCTCTTCTTTAGAGCCTCCGAGTCACCAAGACCGGTGACAAAATAACCACGGAAAGGTTCTTCCTCTTCATGGGATCCTTCCCCGTGATAAGCCTCCACAGCCTGAGCGTCACGTATCATCGGTTGTGAAAATGAAGGAAACGAGAGGGAATCCCCGATCTCTATTGCCCCAAGTAGGTTTTTCGGAGCGCAGCCTCTGTCTTGGGGAGCCTCTAGCTCGGTTCCTACACCGACATATACCGCCTCTTCGACGGTCTCTTTGCCTCGAGGTGAAACATTCTCGGTACCCTTCGGCTCGGGAACTTAGGTCGAAGTCTCCTCCCCGGCCTCATCAAGCCTGGACGGAGCAGTATCAACTTTCACCGGTACCGAAATTTTTTGAATATCGGTACTAGCTCGTGCACCGGCCACCAGCCCAGAGTCACCTTCTTCTTTTTCTTCTTCTTCTTCTTCTTCTTCTTCTTCTTCTTCTTCTTCTTCTTCTTCTTCTTCTTCTTCTTCTTCTTTATCCCATAGACTCAAGACCGACTCCATAGTTAGTGGGATTGTGTTCCCTTTGAGTTTACGGGCCGCTCTCTTCTTGGGTTTTTGACCCTCGGGGTTTGGGGCCCTTTTTCTCTTAACCTCCGACATTGGTTTCGAGATAGGCGGTAAAGCCTCTTCATCTCTGGGCAAGGGTCTCATAACGAACCGGCTCATCCAACCCCAATCTTTGTCTTCATCTATGCTCGAGGTGAACGCTTTGGTGGCCTGGCGTTGAAGCTTTATCAGCCCACCTCGGTAAAGACGAGGGATGTATAATCTTACGAGGTGGTCGATGGTGAAGGAAAGCCCATCGATTTTGCTCACAAAGAAACGAAGCAGTATCACAATACTCTAGAAAGAAGGGTGAATTTGACCGAGGGTCACCTGGTATTTCTTGCAAAAATCGACGATGACTGAATCGAGGGGACCAAGCGTGAAAGGATAAGTGTAAACACTCGGGTACCCTTCCACGTGGGTAGTGATCTCCTCTTCCGGCGCCGGTATCACAACCTCTTAATTTTCCCAATTGCAGTCTTTTTTCACCAGGTCAAGAAGACTTTTTGGTATCGAGCATATATATCTCGATACCGGCTCGCATCGACCAGCAACCGATGAGGGTTTCTCGACCTTAAAATCGGAATCAATAACGCACTCCCCGGGAACAAGTTCTTCAAAGCGTGGCTCCACTACTGTTTTCTCGCCAGCCAACCGAGATGAGGAGGCATCCTCTTTTTGCGGAACGGTTTTAGATATTTTTGCCATCTAAATTTTTGTAGATAAAAAAGAAGTGAGTTTGAAGTATTTGATGTTTTGAAAAGAAAAAGTAAATAAATTTCAAAACCTGGAAATAGAGAGCTTTGGGGAAGGCGAAGAACTGTGAAGATTGGAATGAAAAAAATTTGAAGGTAAAAGTTTGAAATAATGAAGAAGGGGGCTATTTATAGATTTCACAGTGACGGTTCAAAATTGACAGTGGCTGACCATCGACTGACGCATATTTAATACCTTGGTAACTGGACTGACGGGACGTTTTCACATACGTCACAATAGGGCTCGTCGCAGACGTCATCTAGTCGGAGGTTGAAAAATTATATCGTTTCTCGCTACCTTCTTTCCGAGAAACGAGGGGACTATATCTATACGGTCAAAACCGAGTTTGCCCTTTGTGTGACTAATCAAGATTGGAGTATGATGGACCGAGGTTCGTCATTATAATATCGAGCTATGATGTGAAGATTGGAAGGTCGAGCTTGAGACGCTGAGACCGATCAGTAACGAGATCGAGTCAAGGTCGAGCTCGAGACCCAGAGACCAATCTATACCGAGATCGAATCAAGGTCGAGGTCGAGACCCAGAGACCGATCAATATCGAGACCGAGACAAGGAACAAAAAAGGCGTTAAAGCAGCATTTGGGGAAAGAATCTCGGCTGAAATCACGGCTTGAATCAAGAAAAAACTAATTAATTAATCTATCATGAGATCCCCACTATATATTTTTAATTATATCCATAGTAGGATTTCTCCACTATATTAAGAGTGGCTGCTATCGATTGTAAAGGGGATGGATTGATGAACGTCGTAGATCTCTTTGTTTCAGCATCTTATCAACCTTTACAAAGTTATCAAATAATACAAGGGGCAAAGAGAAATAGCATCTAAATAAACAAGAGATGCAATAATTAGATATGATGCATAGCTAACTCTAAGGAAACCTTCCTATTGCTAACTTGCTGAAGTATATATGCAACAGTGAGGTCATCAGATTTTTTATTTTTCCCACCCCTTTGATAATGAAGATGATGATAATTCATTGATGCTATGACTACCATCACTGTTCATTATCTTAACCTGATAAGCAATATCAATTGCTATCAAAAGTAAGACAATATCACGTGGCATTGACACATTACACATAGAAAACTCTTGTGAAGCACATAACTATATATACTTATAAGCCAAAAAGTATGCCTAAGAATTCTGTAGAAATTCAAAAGTCACGTTGGAATAAGTTAGACCCTAAATGTCTGTTGGGTTTCTTCATATCCATTACAAAGGTCATACACATGATACATTAAAAACACTTGATTCCCGCCAATAGATAACTTACGATTCCTTATTCCACCGTAAACATTGAAATACACATTTACATTTTTGTACACCAATAATAAAAAGAATGTTATAGATTGAAGGTTAAAAAGGTCATCCAACTATTAATGGGTATTTTAGTATTTTAATTTTCACTTTGTGACTTCCCACTTGTATGATTTTGTATTTTGGTATATATATATATATATTGGAAAAGTGGTAGTTCAGATTACTATATTTTGCACGTCAATAACAATTTCCATGCACATGCATGGTCTATAGTCTATACTCTATACTAGCCCTAATAACATGCCCTTGAGAATCCACCCATTTAAATAATGGAATTGGAAATTAAAAGCATCCCATAACACAAACTCCATAGCTAAAATCATAAAATCCTTAAACGCTTTCTTAAATCTCTCCACTTATTCATCTCCTTTACTGGATTCATAATTTTTCTCAGCTATCATTTTCACGATCATACCAAAATTCAATTCTTCTAACCAATCAGTTAGATTTATCGTACTCGAATTTTTACCAATTCGAGAGTATAAATTCTTAATACTCGTTTGAATTTTGGCTAATCTCACGTGCTTGAATTTTTCGAGACGACTAGTAGAGAGAACTTACTGAATTACTAATTTACGTTTTTTTCGCGAGTAATGTACATAATTTGCAAAAATAGCACGGTGTTATTGTAGCCAAGGTATTCGCAGTAAAGAAAAGCTGGACGATTGGAGAAAATTGCGTCATTTGTAGAGCAGTCTTTTATAGCTTCGTAACTGCTTACATCTAACACAAGGGGAAGGCCTGGCCGAAAAGTGAAATCGGGGCCGTATTTGTCAACTAATTGATATAGTTTTATTCTATAAACTTTAGTGCTATTTGAATTTATTATGTAAATAATGAAATTCATTATTTGATTAAATTTTCAACCGAAAGAAAAACTTTTAGCTGATTTTGACATTGGTAACAGAAAATGAATTACTGAAAATCGCCAAACAAAAAAAACATTTTTGGAAAAATGGAACAAAATACAAGTTTATTAGAATTATAAACAACTTTATACTACAGTGACGCACACTCAATATTTTTTAATCAGAAAAAACAACTTCAATAGTTTGAAATTAAAAGTAATAGTGTTGCCTAAAAACTTATTTTGAATAATAGAACAATCCAAACCGTTGATTATTTTTTGTCCACATGGCACATATCAAACACTCCATTGAAGATTAATGGACAAAATATTACTGGAGGGGATCCAATCCCGATTACCGGCCATCCTCCGGCGATTTTCGGCGGTAAGGGGTTTGAAAGTTTTTCAGATTTTCTTGTCCATAGGAAGTAGAAGAGAAATGTGAAGGTTACTAGTCCTACAATGGCTTCTATGGGAGAAACCATTATGGATTTTTAGAAAGAACTTGGGAATCAAACTATCACCAACTGCCTTTTAATAGGTAATTGTAAGGTTGTGCATAATTGGTTTAAATTTTTTAAAATAAGTATTATGTATAATATTTGGTATTTAATAAAATAACACCGACATACCAATACTGTATCGAAATATATACTAAGTTACACAATACACATATCATTGATTATAACGTATTAAGTTACACAATACTTTTCTTTTGCATTTATGTTGAGGTTGACGATAAAGCTCATGTGCTTCTTAAGAAAATGGCTGAACAAGATAGACCGCAAATTTTGACTCTTACTATCTAGGTGTCAAGCAATTTAACGTAATGTTTTTACGATTTTAGGGTATATCTTACTCTGTTACTGGTGGATTGATGTCGTATATGTTTGATTATTCTTTATTATATTCTCTAACTCCAGTAATTAACTCTAAGCAAATAACAAACCATTCTCATTGATCAAATTTATTCTCTCTCTCTCTCTCTCTCTCTCTCTCTCTCTCTCTCTCTCTCTCTCTCTCTCTCTCTACTAGCTGGTTTTGGTCTTTTGGATAAAGATTTTGTCAATTGTCATGTGAGCTTAGAATGTTTTTTTATTTTTGTATTTGTGAGTACTTCAATTAAAAATATTAGAGTCTATGATTTTATGCACTAGTTATTATTCAAGCCAAATAAACCAAACTTACCGAACTGAATAAATTAAAATTAAAAGAAAAAAAGTCGAATCATCGATAAGGTTGGGCTAAGATTATATACGGTCAAAACCGAGTTTACCCTTCGTATGAATAATTGAGATTGGAACATGATAGACCAAGGTTCAAAAACCCGGTAAAAACCGACCAACGTTGGTCGGTAATGGCCAATAACCGACCAAAATACGACCATTTACATGTGGACTGTATTTTAGCGGTCGGAAAGGCATACCGGCCAAAGTTGGTCGGAAATTACCGATCAACTTTGGTCGGTCAATTAAATTCAAAAAAAACTATTACAAAAAAAAACCGACCAAAGTTGGTCGGTTTTTTAATATGTAATCAAAAGATTCACCATCTGGGAATCGAACTGGGGTCTGTACTGTGGCAGAATACTATTCTACCACTAGACCATTGGTGCATTTTATTTTAAGACTGTCTTTTATTTGATTTATACTCTTTAATTATATTTTCGCACGAAAATAACCGACCAAAGTTGGTCGGTTTTATTAAAAAGTAAAAATTACCGACCAAAGTTGGTCGGTTTTATAAAATGACCGGCCGAATTAACCGACCAATTTTGGTCATTTTTTTAATATTAATTTTTATTTATTTTAACCAAAAAACGCGGGACTCAAAAATAGTTTTTCGCATTTTTGCACCAAAGAAAACCGACCAAAGTTGGTCGGTTTCGTAAAATAAAATTAAAAAATAAAATATTTTGAAAAACCGACCAACTTTGGTCGTTTTTTGACCGACCAAAGTTGGTCGGTCGACCTTGGTCGGTTTTTGCCGAATTTCTAGTAGTGGACCAAGGTTCAACTTTGTGTAATATCGATCCATGATGCGAAGTTAGGTTGCCGAGCTCGAGACCCAAGGACTGGTCAAGATCGAGATCGGCCAAGATTAAGGTCGAGAAAAATAAAAACCGACCAAGATCGAGATTGAGCAATATAGAGACCGATCGAGGCCGAGATCAGCCAAGATCGAGGAAAGCTTATCGAGCCAAAAAAATAAAAAGCCGGAATATCCGCAATTGGGCGAGAATCTCGGCGGAAATCACAGCGCATATCAATGAGAGGCCAATTAATTAATCTATCATGGGATTCCTTGCTGTATTTAAAAATTATATTAAGAATAGGACTTCCCTACTATATAAAGGGGGGTCTGATCATTTGTAAGGCAATTCAGATTCATAGAATATAAAGCAATACAGTGCCTTTTCTTCTGGCTTGGATATTTAGTCACTTTGTTATTGTATCAGCTACTTTCTATCTGGTTGAGGGCAAGCAAACTTGAGGGCCTAGGCTAGTTAATTCATTTGGTTTGCATTAATTTCTTATATAATTAATTTCGATATTCAATTATGTATTTTCTCAATTTGTACCAAGTTATACTACGTAACCTTAGAACCGCGAATAAATTCAATTGTTATCCGTTTTTTGGGTAAATAATTTGGCGTCCACCGTGGGGCTAAGGATAATAGTGGTTATTTGATACAAATATCTATAAAACACATTATTTTATATTTGCTCTTGGAAGTATCTTGATTTCAGGCTAAAAATGATGAACTCTCAATTAATACCCATACATATCGACAACGAATCTGGCCATCAAGGGAAAAGTAACAGCGGCACGCCCGGGGATGAAAGGCCACCCGCTGACCCTGTTGAAATGTGGGTCGTGGATCCGATTGATGTTAATTCACATGTAGCCATCGAAGCGAACCAACATTCCAGTCCCGAAAACAACATCCATGGTGGAACCTGATCTGTAGTTCGAAATACCCAAAATATTGGAGAAGACGGGATCAGCCTGCGTATGATCTTCAAAATGCTACAAGCTCAGCATGTGGCGATAGCTCAGTTACAGAGCCAACCCCAGGCACCGAGCAGGGCTGAACCCGGTCCACCCCAAGAAGTCACCCATAGAACGGGGCCAGCTGTGGTAAGGTCAAATGAACAAGAATCGGAGACTAACCCCGAAATTATAAAGATACTCGAAGAACTGACAAAGCGGATAGAATCAGGGGAAAAGAGGATCGAAGCAAACCACAAGAAAGTAGAAACTTATAACTCCAAGGTTGATCAGATCCCTGGGGCACCACCAATAATGAAGGGTTTGGATTCCAAAAAGTCTGTACAAAAGCCTTTCCCCCTGAGCGTAGCTCCCAACCGATCCCCAAGAAGTTCCACATGCCCGAGTTTCCTAAGTATAATGGAACGACCGACCCTAACGAGTATGTCACCTCTTACACGTGTGCCATTAAAGGGAATGATCTAGGGGATGACGAGGTCGAATCCGTATTAATAAAGAAATTTGGGAAAACCCTGTCAAAGGGAGCAATGATAGTGGTAACATAATTTACTATCTAACTCTATCAATTCTTTTGCCATGCTTACAGATTCTTTTGTAAAAGCACACGCCGAAGCCATAAAGGTCGAGACTAGGAAGTTGGACCTTTTCAAGGTAAAGCAAAAAAGAGAACCAGATGCTAAGATAGTTTGTATCTCATTTCCAAATGGAACGAATGGATCTACCACCGATCACAGATGATTAGGTCGTTTAAGCTTTCACTTAAGGACTAAATGAACGAAGCTCGGTGGCTTCACAGCAGTTAAAGCAGAGCTTGATTGAGTACTCGGTTGTTACCTAGGCCGATATACATAATCGATATCAATCAAAGATTAGAGTCGAAGATGACCAGCTGGGGGTTCTTTCTGGATCCGTTACCAAAAGGGACATCGATCGAGAACCAAGGTTAAACAGGGATCGATACCAGCCGTATAACAGAGATCGTAGGGGCAACGGACTTGGGCACAATTCCGTACGAAGTGAGAGGAGAAGTGATCGAGGCTAAGGCTCTCGATGGCTGATAAGCAAGAATGATTTCGACATACATACCGGACCTAAGGAAGCACCGCGATTGTCAGAGTATAACTTTAATATTGATATGTCTGCCATCATATCGGCTATCGGACATATCAAAGATACTAAATGGCCTCGACCTCTGCAGACCGATCCAACCCAGAGAAATCCCAATCAATCATGCAAGTATCATGGCACCCATGGCCACAGGACGGAAGATTGTAGGCAGTTGAGATATGAAGTAGCCCGGTTTATCAACGAAGGGAACCTTCGGGAGTTTTTAAGTGATCGGGCCAAAAATGACTTCAAAAACAAAGAGTTCAATAGACAAAATGAGCAAGAAGAACTGCAACACATTATTCGCATGATTATCGGAGGGATCGATGTTCCCCAAGGTCTAGTGTTTAAACGCACTAAGGCGTCAATCGTAAGGGAGAAGCATTCTCGGGCTCAAGATTACATACCGAAAGGAACCTTGTCCTTCAACGACGAAGACGCGGAAGGAATCATGAAGCCCCATAACGATGCACTGGTAATATTTGTACTCATGAATAAGGCTCGAGTTAAGCGTGTGTTAATTGATCTAGGTAGTTCGGCCAACATCATTCGATCGAGGGTCGTAGAGTAACTCGGTCTACAGGACCAGGTTGTACCCGCGGCCCTAGTACTAAATGGATTCAACATGGCATGTGAAACTACTATGGGCGAGATAACTTTGCTAGTAAACGTGGTCGGGGCCATCCAAGAAACGAAGTTCCACATGATCGAGGGCGACATGAGGTATAACGCTCTATTCGGGAGACCGTGGATCCACAACATGAGAGCAGTACCCTCGACCCTTCACCAGATTCTAAAATTCCCGACACCAGAGGGAATCAAAACAATCTACAGGGAGCAACCCGCCGCAAAGGAAATATTTTTCCTTGACGAAGTGATTCCGATATCGTCACTCTCATAGACAAAGGGGTCTAATTCGAAGGGCAAACAGGAGACCAAATAGCAATCACAAATATCGGCCTCGACTCAACTAGAGAAGTAGGAGTCTAACGAAGATGATGATTATGGGGTCCCTCGATCCTTCATAGTCCCTGATGATTCCGACGCTACCAAATCAACAATCGAAGAACTGAAGCAAATCATACTAATCGAACATCTGCCCGAACGAAAGGTATAACTGGGCACGAGGTTAAATCCCGAGCTCAGGAAAAGGCTTATTCAATTTCTTATAGCTAACATGGATTGTTTCGCTTGGTCCCATCTTGACATGACAGGGATCCCATCGAAAATCACCACCCATAAACTAAGCTTGGACCCGAAGTTTCATCCGGTGAAGCAAAAAAGAAGACCCTAGTTTGAGGACAAAAATGTTTTCGTCAAAGACGAGGTAACGAAGCTTCTTAAAATAGGATCCATCCATGAAGTAAAATACCCCGAATGGTTAGCAAACGTAGTAGTAGTCCCTAAAAAGGAAACAAACTTAAATGTGTGTAGATTACAATGATCTAAATAAAGCATGCCCCAGGGATTCTTTCCATTGCCTAATATCGATCGCATGATCGATGCCATGGCCGGCCACGAGATTTTTATTTTTCTCGATGCCTATTCCGGGTACAATCAAATACAAATGAGCCCGGATGATCAAGAAAATACCTCGTTCATCACTAAGTATGGTACCTACTGCTACAATGTAATGCCATTTGGATTAAAAAATGCTGGTGTCATTTATCAACACCTAGTAAATCGGATGCTCGAAGAATAAATAGGAAAATCTATGGAAGTTTACATTGATGACATGCTAGTTAAGTCCCTGTGAGCAGAGGACCATTTAAAGCACTTACATGAAACTCTTAGTATATTGAAGAAGTACAACATAAAGATAAACCCGAAAAAATGTACATTCAGGTCGGGTCAGGCAAATTTCTCGGGTTCATGGTATCTAACCGAGGAATTGTGCTAACTTAGAATCAAGCCCGATTACGAATCGGCATCGGAGATCCATTCAACATTATCCGAGGTTCCTTTGCAATCAACCTCGAATACTGGGGGGCTACCCTTGAATATGCGTTATCTTCGAATATCAACTCTAGAAAGGAAACTACTTCATAAAGGGAGGATCTCGATAAATAGGATTTATTGTAAGGGTCAAATGGTCAAATCGAAACGTGCCCATATAGATTGCTCAAACACTGTTTCAATCGAGAATAAAGAGAAATTTGTTCCTTACAAACATCTTATGCTTTAAAGTTAGCAGAATTTCTCTTATCTTCCTTCTTTGCAAAGAGTTTCGTACTTCCTTGCAAGCGGCTCCTACCGCATTCATCACGGCTTGATCCTCTTCGGTCATTAAGGACCTAAGGTAACTAGCAATCCCCACGAGGGGAGAGAAAATCCGGGCATCCTCCGGGACAGAGAGCACTATTTTCCGCCTACGATCAGGATTAACACTCGGGGTCGGAAATTGGTCCACCAGTTTTGGGCTCGATGAAAACCCGATAGTGCCCGACCATGATGCTTTCTTCGGTACCGGTAATCCACCGAACCCGATAATATCCTCCGAGGCAGCAGACTCGATCTCATCCAGAAAACCATGAATATCAGTCGATCCCTGAATACCCTCATAAGATCGACTTTCCAACATGTTAGCCTCATGGATCATAGCATCCGAAATCTGAGGGGATCCAGTAATGTCGATTATCCCGAGTTCGTCCCTCGAGATATCTTCTGCTGCCCGAGAAGTCTTGCCCCCGGTCATAACTTTATTAAATAACTTTAGACAGTTGAGTAATCATCTTAGTAATGAACTCAATATTTTTTGAAGTCGGCGAAATCATTGCTGAATCGTGATTGAGGGATAACACACTAAGTTCTATGGCTTCGATAGTTGATGCGAAGGGTTCAAACCCCATACGACACGTAGTATTCCTCTACTCTATTGGCCAGAAACATAAATAGTCAAACATCAAGTTGGCAATTGCTAATGGGAAATAACCGATTGCTCACGTTATCCTCGAACTAGAAATCCTCGGACTAGAAATTAGAATCACTCACTGTATGTGTTCTGAATGAGTCCTTTTAGGCATTGTCCTTTTCCTTTTCAGACCTTTTCACTTACTCTTTTCGTATTGAACTAAAAAAGCCAGCGAATTTCAATATCAGAAATAGCAGAGCCACAACCTCAGTTCAACCCCCACACGTAACTGTTGTTTTTTCTGTCTATAAAAGTCATCTTTTTCCTCAATCATTTACATTTTGATGTGCTATGTTAGAACTGTTTTTATCAGGAATTTGCTAGGTGTTAAAATAGTAAAGTTGTCTTCGTGTGATCTATGTTTGCACCATGGTAGATTGTTTACATCACACCCCTTGAGATGCGGCCCCACACCCCTTGAGATGCGGCCCTTCCCGGGACCTACCGCAGATACTTTGTGCACCGGCGGCCCTTTTATAATTTTTTGTTGCTAGATGTTGATTTTAGGACTTTTTACCGCAAAATTATAAACTTAATTACCACTATTATGGAGGTTATAATTTAATTACCTATCATAATTATATTTATCAATTTTATATAATGTAATGGATTAAAGTCTATTTTTTTGCATTTTTAGGCTCTAATATTTCTCATTTTCTCTCCATATCTCTCTCTCACCAAGCACACTCAAGCCGAGAATAAATATTAGTGATGAATTTTGGTACTCAAAATCATAAGATCAGACATTCACATCCCAGAATGAATCTAGAATCTAAAAAGGACACAAATATTAATCAATTAATTGAACTCACATCCCAATATAATTGAATTTAGATTTTACGAGATTATTTTTTGTTTGAATTTGGTATTGTTAAAGACGATTTGAAAATATACTTTAGAATCTATATCTCAATTTTGAGAGAGTTTAGTGAAGACTAGAGTCGCTTTTGGATCCAAGGGCGTAGGCACCTTATCTCAAGCGGTGTCACACGACACCACTTCGTCAAAAGTTTTCTTAAACATGTATGTATAAATAATAAGCAAGATTAAAATTTAGGTCCAAATATAAAAAATGACATCGCTTGTCGTTATAGTGATTTATTTATTTGTTGACTTATTCAAACATTGACAGCGCTTACAAAAATTTCTGCATACGCCACGCTAGTGTTGTCCCTTTGTTTTTTTCCGTATGTATTGACCGCTACTATGCTGTATCTAGTTTACTACTGCACATGGTGCTTTTTTGATATATTTGTATGTATTGGAGAAGTGGTAGTTCAGATTACTATATTTTGCACGTCAATAGCACTTTCTCATGCGCATACATGGTGTTGTCTCTTTCTTATTACAAATGAAAAGCCCTTTACTATACAGTATAGTCTAAGTCTATACTATCCCTAATAGCATATGGGTTGTAGACAACTTTTGGCGTCTGTTTTCAAACGTTATTAACAAAAAGTTTTAATTCCGTAAAAAATTCAGCTGTTTTGAAACAAACACCACTGCTTTTCAATGTCTGATTAGAAGTTTCAAAATTAGAGGAGCGAGAGGAGATAGAGAAAAAAGGAGAGGGGCGGCTTTAATTGAAATAGGGGTGGAGCTCCTCATAGAGTTAGAAAGTGCCAGTTCTCTAAGCAAGGCGTAGGCAGATAGTCCGGGCACATCCGTTCCAATTCTCAACCCCGACTTATACAAGTGGTTCAGACCGGGCACATCCGTTCCAATTCTCAACCCCGACTTATACAAGTGGTTCTTTTCTGAAAGGTTTTGTTAGATTCTTAGTAGCAATCAGTGGCAAATTTCTTTCCTTTGCTTCACATAGCATTTCATCTCCTTGATAGTTGTGTTTTGTTATCCCAACATACACAATTTCCATCACATTTCATTTCAATTATTTTATGCACCATTATATATTAGCACAATCCTTCTTTACTTATTATTACAAACTTACCAAATTAAAAAAATACGTACCGACAACTAATTGAAAAAAGGTAGATGAATACCCATCTAGGAGTATTAAACAATGATCAACCAAGATGAAACATCTTAGATTTTAATAAAGCTCAGGTGCCAAGCGAGGCGTAATTATCACTTTCACAGGATTTACCTTACGTATAGTTATGCCTGCACCTTCTTTCATATCCAAGGGCTCATCAGTTGGAGTTCTGTAATTGAAACCCTGGATCAAATGTGCCATTGTTAGGTGTTCCACTTGCAATGCATAAGTCATCCCCGGACAAGAGCGTCTTCCAGAACCAAACGGGATATACTCATAGTGCTGACCATGAAAGTCAATATCACGAGCGATGAATCTCTCTGGATTGAACTTATCAGGATTTGACCAGAGTTTAGGATCACGTTGTAGTTTCATTACATTTGCGAATAGTCTAGTTCCTTTAGGAATGTGATATCCACTAACAACACAATCTTCTACATTTTCGTGTGGTACTAACAAAGGTCCCGGTGGATATAATCGTAACACTTCTTTAACAATAGCTTGGAGGTATACCAAATCCTTAATATCACTCTCTTCTACCCATCTATCCTTACCAACTTTTGTGTCTATCTCTTCTTGTGCTTTCTTCAAGGCATTTTGATTGTTTATCAATAATGCCATTCCGCAATTTATGTGAAGAGCAACTGTGTCTGCTGCATCCAAGACCAAACTCTGTGGAAAACAAATAGTTAAAAAAGGAATATCAATCATTCACATACCTTGTTCTAGTTAGTACAGTAATTGTCAAGTACGCACATCTCATCCATACTCTGATTTTTTTTAATAGATTAACAATAAAATAATTCATTTATTTCAATTCTTCTCTTAGAATTGTACGAGGTCAAGTTTATTTAGTGTAAAAGCAAACACACGTTTTATACCTTACCTATATATTTTATTTTTAATCTAAAAAATCAAACATTTACCCAAGAAAAAAGTATATCCTCTAAATAATCACTATTAGTTAATACCTGTATTATATAATTCCGGTATAACTTGTTCGCAAACCAAATGACATGAGTATTTACTTTGACTATATTATATGGCTGGTAAAAATATAAAGGCACACAAATTGGTTCAAGCGCCATCATTAATAGAAATAAAAAAAAGACATGAATCTATATTCAAAAAACAATCAAAGAATTTCTCCCTAACAAAAAGAAGAATTAAGTCCCTTTACTTTCTTTTTTGTTATGCTCAATGGGAGTAAAGAAGTTTTATTCTATCAAGGTGGTTTAATCAATTATAAGAGGTTATATATCTCATCTTTTACGTCAAAATTAAAGTTGTGAAGTGATAAATATTCTTTTATTCTTAACCATGGTTCTCGAGATAAAACTCTAGAGTGAAGTCCCGATTAGTAGGGATCTTTTTGTCTCCCAAAGCTCGGACAAATAATCCAGATTATCGGAACCCCAAAAAAATTCATCTTTTTCATTTATCATTCTATATTTTTACTATATATAATCATCCTTAATATTTTGATAGCCTAACAAAAAGGGCAATCTGGTGGAAGAGTCTCACCCCAACGGGTATGATGCAGACAAACTACACTAATGCTTATTAGTTGTTGCTTTCACGGATTGAACCTGTACACAAAAATAATTTTACCGATGCTCCAAATTATTATTAACCTAATAAGCTAATTTTAGAAGTACGGCCAAACATGATATTAATCTACTTATGTGCCTCTTAATTCTAGAACAATTAATGCTAGTAAATAATTTCTTAATTCTAGAACAATTAATGCTATTAAATAATTATTTACCTATCCATTCCTCAAAATTAAACTGAATAAGTGAAAAAATGACAGATGAACTTACAAATACTGTTGCTTTTATGACAGTATCGCGAGAGTAACCTTCGCCAAGATATTCATTACTCATTTTTGAAAGCACCACATCTATAAAATCTTGTTCATTCCCTTCTGTACCAACCTCCATTATTTTTTCTCTTTTCTTAATATGTTCCTCTAACCAATTCTGAAAAACAGAATCTATATCTTTAAAAGTCCTTTTCATAGCCTTAACATGCCCTTGAAAATCCACCCATTTAAATAATGGAATTGGAAATGCATCCCATAACACAAACTCCATTGATAAAATCATAAAATCCTTAAACGCTTTCTTAAATCTCTCCACTTGTTCATCTCCTTTACCGGATTCATAATTTTTCCCAGCGATCATTTTCACGATCAGACCAAAATTCAATTCTTCTAACCAATCAGTTAAATTTATCGTACTCGAATTTCCATCAATTCGAGTGTATAAATTCTTAATGCTCGTTTGAATTCTGGCGAATCTCACGTGTTTGAATTTTTCGAGACGACTAGCAGAGAGAACTTCCTGAATAATTAATTTACGATTTTTTCGCCAGTAAGATCCGTAATTTGCCAAAAATAGCATGGCATTTTTGTAGCCAAGGTATTCGCCGTAAAGAAAAGCTGGACGATTGGAGAAAATGGCGTCATTTGTAGAGAAACAATCTTTTATAGCTTCGTAACTGCTTACAACTAACACAAGGGGAAGGCCTAGCCGAAAAGTGAAAACGGGTCCGTATTTGTCAGCTAAGTCTCCGAGTTTTCGAGCTAATGGACGGTCGTCGCCGTCGTCATCGAAGTAGAAAAGATGGCCGATTACCGGCCATCCTCCCGGGATTTTCGGTGGTAAGGGTTTTGAAGGTTTTTGAGATTTTTTTGTCCATAGGAAGTAGAAGAGAAATGTGAAGGTCACTAGCCCTACAATGGCTTCTACCGGAAAAACCATTATGGATTTGTAGAAAAGAACGTAGGGAACAAACTATCACCAACTTCCTTTTTATAGGTAGTTGTAGGGTTATGCCTGTAACTACAAAATTATCGTACCGAAATCGAAAATATTGGTATAATCAAACTTTTCTATAACAACATCCTTATATAACAGTCATTCACAATAAAAATAAAATTTTACTTGGAACCGATTTTTATGATATGTTATAATATATGTCTTTTATAATAGCACTTCACTATAGCAGCCAAACAATATCAGAACAAATAAGGCTGTTATAAAGAGGTTTGACTGCATTTGATATTCAGTATTTTGGTATGGTAATTGGTTTAAGTTTTGAGTAAATTTTAATTTACCCCTTAACCTTCTAGCGTAGGAAAACAACACCCCCTTCACCTTTTGAATGGGAACATAAATCCCTCTTGACCCAAATCTCAGCTAGCAAACTGAAAAACTGTTGCCAAAATCCAAACTGTTGCCGATCTTTTTTTTTTAACTTTAACATATCTTCGAAGCACGTTAAGACTTCTAAAAGCTTGCTTAGCTTAAGTTTGATGATTCCACTTATGCTGAATACAAGCCTTTCATAGAGAGAGAATCACTAGTACTTAGCTTATAAAGGGAAACCATGCATGATATCTCAGTTCTCCCATGTGGGAGGCCACTGATCACCTAACCAAAACAACGAAACCTTGCGAGATATAACACACTAAGTTATACCATACGTTGTTTTTGGCATTCATGTTGAGGTTGGCAATAAAGCTCATATACTTCTTTAGGAAAATGAAGGAACAAAGTAGGCTGGAGATTTTGACTCTTACTATCCAGGTTGTCAAGCAATTTGTTATAATGTTTCTATGATTTTAGGGTATTTCTTACTCCGTTACTCGTGAATTGATGTTGTATCTGTTGGATTAGTCCTTATTGTATTCTCTAAGTTCAACAATTAACTGTAAGTAAGTAACAAGACATTTTTATAATCATATTCCTTTATATACCTTTTCTCTTTCCATGTGATGATACTTGCTGGTTCTGGATCAGATTTTGTCAACAGTTAAGTAAGCTTAGAACGTTCTTATTTTTGTATTTGTGAGTACTTTAATTAAGAATATTATAGTTTATGGTTGTTTGCACTAGTTAATACTCAAACCGAACAACCGAAGTTAAGACAGAACAAATCGAAACCGAAAAAAAGAAAGCTGAACCATATCGAATTTAAATAGGTATGATTTTTGATATATCATTTCAAGAAACTGAATATCAAAAATACCGAATCAAATGCATAAATATGTATATCAGCGACCAACGAACACCCCTAGGTAATTATACTCTCTATTTTAGTTTATATAAACATTTCCATAGTATGAGGGTCAAATTAACTAATATTAGGTGTGAATTTGAGCATACATTTCTCAAAATTTTTAAATTAAAATTTACATATTTAGAAATTACACAGGGAACTTCATCAAACAAATTAGGAACTACTTTTGTAAGAGAAACTACGACTCTCTCTCTCTGCGCTTCCCCTCCAACGGTCATAACCGAGACCCAGCCCCACCCCGCGTCGGCGACCATCCCCACCCCACGCCGGCGACCACCCCCACCAGCAGGTAAGCCCCCATCCCTCATCTCTCTCGCCTCTACCAACCTCATCTCTGTCGCCTCATCCCCCCCTTCTACATCTCGCTACGCTATCTTTCCCCCATACCTCCTCCATGCCGGCGACCACCACCACCCCTACCCTATCCCCTTCCCCCACTCCCATATTTACTAGAGCAACAATACTGTCGGCGACTTCTGTTCTGCTGGGCAGCAACATCGGCCCCCTTTCCCCTTCGTTTTCTCTTTCTCTTTGTTTCTTTTTTGTGCTTCTTTGCTACGGCTGGGGCTTCACCAGTGGTAGAGGTGACAGCCCATCCCCCCTTTATTTGGATCCGTGGTGTTTTGTGTGTATTCCAGGTTAGGGTCGGTAGCTATTGGCAGCGAGAAGGACGTGCGGGTGCAAACAGTGAAGGGTAGCCCGAGCACGTGTCAGCAGGAGTCGGACGTGAACGCGCCAGGTGGCCGCAACAATGTCATATCTACCAAGACAATTCCCAGGTTCTACTCGCGGGAGTTGGTACCTTCTGTTTTCTTGTTTCCCTTCGTTGTGTTAGTTAAATTATTGCCATCTTGGTTTATATTATTTTAATCACCAAATTAGCGTGCCCGTAGTTGCAACTTGTCCTCTTCTAGTTTGGTCTGTTGCCTGGTGTGTGTTAGTGATTTCCCCTTAGTCTGTCGTAGGTATAGTGGTTAGGGTCTGGGATGGTCGAGTGAGGTCATGTCCTCGGGGGGTGTGGGGGGTGGGGCGGGAGGTGGGGGCAGGGGTTAGGGGGTGGATCGGGAGGCAAGGGAGGTAAAGTGAACAAGGGTACATATAGGTTGAGAATTAGGTCATGGAACGTAGGTACATTGACGGGTAAGTCAATAGAGTTGGAGAAGATACTCCAGAAGAAGAGGGTCAATATAGCGTGTGTCCAGGAGACTAGGTGGGTAGGGTCGAGGGCGAGGGATGCGAAGAGTATAAGCTTTGGTACTCCGGAGTCCGGAAGGGTAAGAATGGAGTGGGCATCTTGGTGGATGGGGATCTTAGAGAGTCTGTGGTCGAGGTTAGATGGGTGAATGATATATTGATGACTATTAAGTTGGTGGTTGGAGAGCGTCGTTAGAGCTGACGCGCCGCATGCACGACTGGACGAGGAGGTTAAACAGCGCTTCTGAGAGGGGTTAGATAAGATTGTGCACCAGGTCCCGCCAGAAGAGAGGCTTTTCATGGGAGGGAATTTCAATAGTCGTATTGGGTCTACCGCTGGAGGTTATGGCAAGGTGCATGGAGGCTTCGGTTTTGAGGAGAGGAACGGAGGAGGTACTTCGATGTTGGACTTTGCTAAGGCATTTGGGTTGGTGATTGCGAACTCTAGCTTTCCGAAGAGGGAGGATCATTTGGTTACTTTTCAAAATGCGGTAACGAAGACACATATTGACTATCTCCTCCCCAAAAAGTATGACAGAGGTATGTGTAAGGATTGCAATGTTATTCCGGGTGAGATACCCACGACGCAACATAGGCTTTTAGTGATAAACTTTGGTATTATGTTAAAGAGGATGAAAAGATCTGCCCAAGGACGACCGAGAATCAAGTGGGTAGCCTTGAATAAGGATAATGCCCGAGTTGGAGGGGTGGTTGTCGGCTATGGGAGCATGGAAGAGCAGTGGTGTCACGACCCCAAATTCCCTTCGTAGGATGTCATGATGGCACCTAGTCTCTAACACTAGGTAAGTATATCAATGCGAAAAAACAATAGAAATCTGCAATAAATAATCTTCAAATTCACATAATTTCAACTCCCAAAACCCGGAAGAAATAAGTCACACGCTTCTAAGAATTTATCCACAATGTATCTATATATATATCAGGGTCTAAGGAAAATAAGAAAGCAACATAATAATGATAGAAGGGGACTCCGGAGTCTGCGGACGCTGGCAGATATACCTCGAAATCTATGTACACAGGTAGCTCACTGATGTCTGGACTGGTAGGATGTACCTGGATCTGCATAAAAAGATGTGCAGAAGCATAGTATGAGTACACCACAGCGGTACCCAATAAGTGTCAAGCCTAACCTCGGTAGAGTAGTGACGAGGTCAGGTCAGGCCCTACTGGAATAATAAAAGACAAGGTGAAATATTTAATAATATAATAAAAATTAAATGACAATGGAAATGAATCAAGTAAGTAGTATGTCACCAAATAACTACGCAAAATAATGGCAAATAATACCTCGTGGAAACAAAACAGAATTCTTCTCAATTTTAAGAAAATCACAACAATAATCAAAGGCAACTGCGGCCATAAATCAATATCAACAAGAGCACTCCCGAGGTACTGCCTCGTAGTCCCAAATCATAAATAAATTCACAATATCTCATTTTTTTATATCACCGCGGGAGCCTTCACATTTAAGTTTAAAGAAAAATATTTTTTCCGAAATAGCATCCTGCATTTTAGCCACCCTTTTCACTCCGCATGACTTCTAATAGTTCCCCTACAAGCTACGCGTATCAAGCCACCCTTATCTCACCGTATGTATTTCAACACCCAGACCTTATACCACCGCATGCATATCAATATCACAATATATCACAATTTGCACCTCAAGTGCCCAAATATTTTATTTTGCCAAAATAAATAACATCAACAATATTTTTCACAACAGGGAGCTCACAGCTTAATCCCAATGAGAACAAAAATCTCACAAAAAATTCGGAAATTAAATAACTCAGCAAAAATAATATTTAAAAAATTTTAATACGTTGCCTCGGTTCTAAATTTAAAATATCAAATACTTCATATTAATAATATTTAAATTAAATAAATTCCATCTTCAAATAATGCACAGAATAAAAGGAACCAAGTTTTAGCTAAACGGGTAAAAATAATTAGCAGGAGAAAGTCAAGCAAATTTAAATTATATAAATCAGATCAATGATGGAGAATATAACAAGATTTAATAGTTTAATTAATATGCAACAGTGATCTACACAATTTAAAAATATAATCTTTCACATTTAGCCCGTGTACACACTCGTCACCTCGTATACACGACTTTCATCACATTACAATTATCACATCAATACCAATCCTAAGGAAACTTTTTCACACACAAGGTTAGACAAGTCACTTACCTCGACTTGCTCCAATTTAATCAAGTAGTATGCCTTTTCCTCGATTTTCCGACTCCAATCGACTCGAATCTAGTCATAATTAATTAGATATAGACAACAAATATTATAGAATCAATTCCATAAAAAAATACTATATTTTTCAATAAAAATCTGAAATTAACTCAAAAACAATCGTCGTGGGGCCCATGTCTCAGAATTCGGCGGAACTCACAAAATCTGACAATCCATTCAATTACGAGTCCAACCATACTAGTTCTACTCAAATCCAACTTCGAATCGACATTCAAATCCCAAAAATTCATTTTATGAAATTTCTACAATTTTCCCCAAAATTCCATCTCAAAATACTAATTGGATGATGAAAACAATGATATATTCATGTATGTTAACCAAATCTGAGTTAGAATCACTTATCCCGATGAATTTCTTGAAACACCCACGAAACATCACCACAACCCGAGCTCTCTCGGTCCCGAAAATGAAATAATACCCTAGGCCTCAGTTATATAGTACATTCTCTAAAGTCACCATGTGCGGTCCGCACAATTCCATGTGCGTCCGCACATCCCAGCTCCTACGGTCGCACAAATATTGTGCGGCTGCACTCTATTGGTGAATGCACTACCAGAATTTAGTATTTTGGCCATTACTTTCTCTACAGATATCCAAATGATGACTTATTTACTTTTCTATAAACTAGACACGACGGACTACAAATTTCATTTTTGAATCATCTCAAAATTCCTTGTGGATCAAAAGATATAAGCTTCTGAAGTCAGACCATCGAATCTGAGAGTTCCTGAGTGCGGCCCGCACAATCCTCTGTGGACTGTAGTGCGGCTGCACATAACATTGTGCGGTCCGCACAATTACCCTGAGGTCCGTACTTTCCTTTTGCCTCAGCACTCCCAGAATGTGCGGTCCGCACTTCCAAAGACCCCTTAGATAATATTAGAGTGTCGAAAAGCCCATACTCACTCAAAACTCACCCCGAAACTCACCCGAGGCCCCTGGGGCCTCAACCAAACATACTAACCGATCCTAAAATGCCATACAAACTTAGTCGATTCTTCAAATCACGTCCAACAACACTAAAATCATAATTCACAACCCAATTCAAGCTTAATGAAACTTAAGAATTTCTAACTTCTACATTCGATGTCGAAACCTATCAAATCAAATACGATTAATCTCAAATTTTGCACACAAGTCATAAATGACATAACAGAGCTATAAATGTTTTTAGAACTGGATTACAATCCCGATATCAAAAAGTCAACTCCTCGATTAAACTTTCAAACTTAAATTTCCTATTTTATCCATTTCAAGCCTAATTTAACTACGGACTTTCAAATAAAAATCCAAACACACTCCTAAGCCCATAATCACCATACAGAGCTGTTGGAATGATCAAAATATTATTACGGGTCGTTTGCACATAAGCCGGCATCTGATCACTATTTGAACTTAAGCTTTACAACTTGGAACTAAGTATTCCAATTCATTCCAAAACCTCACCGGACCTAAACTAATTACTTCGGCAAGTCATATATCATCTATAAAGTACAGAATAAGTAGTAAATATGGGGGTTGTGGCTACAACTTTTAAAACGACTGGCCGGGTCATTACAAGTAGTGACGCGAGCACTATATGGTCGATGACACCAGACTGTATAAGGGAGGTTGCGAGAGAGGTGTTAGGGGTTTCGACGGGCATCTCTGGCGGGCACAAAGGAGACGGGTGGTAAAATGAAGTAGTTCAAGGTAAAGTGGAAGCGAAGAATACCGCGTACCTGAAGTTAGTAGGGAGCACAAATGAGGAGGAGTGGTGAACATGCATGGAGAGGTATAAGGTATCTAGGAAGGAAGCTAAGCTGGCGGTCACAGAGGCTAAGACTGCGGCTTATGGTCATATGTACGAGGAATTGCGGGAAAAGGCAGGGAAGAAGTTATTCCGGTTGGACAAAACGAGAGAGAGGAAGGCTTAGGATTTGGAATAAGTGAGATGTATCAAGGACGAAGATGGTAGAGTATTGATGGGAGATGCCCAGATTAAAAGGAGATGGCATACTTACTTTCATAAACTCCTGAATGAAGAAGGGGATCGGGATATTGTTATAGGTGAACTGGAGCATTTCGAGAGTCACCGTAACTTTGGGTATTGCAGGCGCATCAAGGTTGAGGAGGTCGTAGGATATATATGTAAGAAGAGTAGGGGCAGATCAACCGCGCCAAATAAAATTCCGGTTGAATTTTGAAAGTGTGTGGGTAGAGCAGGCTTGAAGTGGCTGACTGGGCTGTTTAATGTTATTTTTTGGACAAAGAGGATGCCAGATGAGTGGCGGTGGAGTACGGTGGTTCCGTTGTATAAGAAGAAAGATGATATCCAGAGTTGTAACAAATATAGGGGTATCAAATTACTGAGTCATACCATGAAAGTTTGGGAGAGGGTGGTTAAAGCGAGGGTGAGGAGGACTGTGTCTATATCTGATAACCAGTTTGGGTTCATGTAGGGTCGTTCCACTACGGAAGCTATACACCTTATTAGGAGACAGGTGGAACAGTATAGGGAGAGGAAGAAGTATCTACACATGGTGTTTATTGATCTGGAGAAAGCGTATGACAAGGTTCCTAGAGAAGTTCTCTAGAGATGCTTGGAGGCTAAAGGTGTGTCGGTTGCCTACATTAAAGTGATTAAGGACATGTATGATGGGGTAAATACTTGGGTTAGGAGAGTAGGAGGCGACTCTAAGCATTTTTTGGTTGTTATGGGGTTGCACCAAGGTTCTACGCTCAGCCTGTTCTTATTTGCCCTGGTAATGGACGCGTTATCACACTATATTCAAGGGGAAGTGCCATGGTGTATGTTATTCGCTGATGATATAATTCTGAGTGATGAGACTCAAGTCGGTGTTAACGAGAGGCTGGAGGTTTGCAGACAGGCTCTTGAGTCTAAGGGTTTCAAGTTGAGCAGGACGAAGACGGAATACCTGGAGTGTAAGTTCAGCGCTGAGTCGAGGGAAATGGACGTGGATGCGAAGCTTGAATTACAGGTCATCCCTAGTAGAGGCTGTTTCAAGTACCTTGGGTCGGTTCTCCGGGGGGAGTAGAGATCGACGAGGAAGTCACACACCGTAATGGGGTGGGGTGGATGAAATGGAGGTTAGCATCTCGAGTCCGGTGTGACAAGAGAGTGCCACCGATACTCAAAGATAAGTTTTATAAAGCGATGGTTAGACCAGCCATAATGTATGGGGCTGAGTGTTGGCCTGTCAAGAACTCATATATCCAGAAGATGAAAGTAGCAGAGATAAAAATATTGAGATGGATGTGTGGGCACACTAGGATGGATAAGATTAGGAATGATAATATTTAGGAGAAGGTAGGCGTGGCTCCCATTGATGACAAGATGCGGGAAGCGAGGTTCAGATGGTTCGGGCACGAACAGAGGAGAAGCCCAGATGCTCCGGTAAAGAGGTGTGAGCGCCTGGCTTTGGAAGGCATGAGAAGAGATAGAGGGCGGTCTAAGAAGTATTGGGGAGAGATGATCAGGCAGGACATGGCGAGGTTTCAGATTTCCGAGGACATGACCCTTGATAGGAAGCTGTGAAGCTCGAGTATTAGGGTTGTAGGTTAGGAGGTAGTTAAGTCTTGCCTTAGTTGGTACCTTTGTGAGGCTAGTCTGATAGGATTTTTGTCTAAGACAGCTAGTGACAATGTTGTATCTTTTTACTCTTTCATTTTTCATAGTGCCGGGTATATTTACCGGCTATCGCTTTTGCTTTGCATATATTTTCTGGTTTTCATGATGCTGTTATTTTTTCTAGTGGTATCTGTTGGTGATACTGATATTGCCTCCTTTTGCATTCTTAAGCCGAGGGTCTTTCGGAAACAGCATCTCTACTCCTCGGGGTAGGGATAAGGTCTGCATACACATTACCCTCCCCAGACCCCACTAGTGAAATTTTACTGGGTCGTTGTTGGTGTTGTTGTATATTTTGAAATTACATAAAAGTACCGTAAGTCACAATAGTTAATAATTCAAAAATATTTTAAAAGTATTTGCAAGAAATATGGACGAAAAAAACTTTTTTGACTCCCCAAATAGTAATAATTTTACATAAATTAAAATAGAAGAAGTATCATTTTTTGGGTGAAATCATCCGGTATTTGATATCTACTGTTCTGATTAATTTAGATTCGTATTGTGTAAGGAAACACACAAGGTTTATTCATTTTTATAACTTGAAGTCAAGATCTCTAGTTAAAGTCGAAGGATCCTTTAATTACGTATGATTTAATTTAGACATATCGTCGATGTATCTTAGTCAATTATAAAAGTTATTTACTCTCGTGTATAAGTTACCAAATTAAACTTAAAAAATATATTTTGTTATGGGTCACTTAAATTTGATAATATAATTTATAAATACCAGTGCCATAAGCAGAGTCCAGATATAAAGTTTATCTAATTATTTTAAGTTATTTAATTTTATATTAATAATTTGTATATATTCAATAAACTTTTTAATACAAATACAAAAATTGACTATGGCAAGAAAGTAAACTCATTATATATTAGTGATGGTCCGATATGCATGTGCCACTAAGTGAATGGGACGTGTTCGATTACATTAGTTAAAGTAACACATGGTATGAGAGATCTCTATAAAGCTATTTTCTTCTGCTCAATTTGTAGCTGATCATAAAAGATCATTTTTCCTTAATAAAATTGTTGTGGCTTCACAGATAGTAATTCTTGACAGAAATTCAAATGTTGTCATTGATAGCTAGCTGAAATTAAACTTTTTTGTTTAACTTAGTATACCCTCCTTGAAGTTCACAAACTAGCTAGTTAGTTAATTTTTTAGCCTTTTTAATCGATATATTAACTTAGTATATATTCTCTTTATTGGTACTTCAGCTAATATTCTTAGGTTCATTACCCAAATAGTGACTCAACTATTTGAAATTACCTAGTATAATTATATTTCTTTTGTTTGTATCACAAAAGTCACTTAACTATGCTTATAGCATTTAGAAGGTCATTCAACCACACTTACGCAAACTTTCCGGTGGATAATTACCTATTTTACCCTCTAAATTGTCAATATTTATCGTTTTTTTTATTTTTTTTAATATTATAATATTTTTTCCTTTTTAATTTAACTTATGTATAGAAAGAATAATCTTATTTGTAAGTAAAAAGCAAAAAATATTATTCAAGTATATAGAATGTTAGAATAAAACAATTTCACTTTATGGATTAAAAAGAAAAAAATCATAATATTAAAAAACTAAAAAAGGGCTAAGGTTGATAATTGAGAGGGTAAAGTACTATTTAGCCACGAGAACGTTTGAGAAAAATGATTGAGTAATCTTCTAAATGTTATAGGATATAATTAAATGACTTTTGTATTATAAATAAAAGAAACATAATTTTACTAAGTAATTTTGGATAGTTGTTTACAATATTCTTTGAAGTCATCGGAATCATAGCTAAATCGGGGTTGAGGAATAGCTCACTTGATAAGTTCTCTGTGTTCCGTAGTTGAGGTAAAGGACACAAACCCTGTGAGTAACTCAGTATTTTCCTCCTCTGATGTAATAAAATAAAAATAAAAAAACTAGCTGAATCTGAACCCCTTTTCATGTCAAAATCAAATCCCTAATTTTGTCCACTTGCTACGTCACCTTTTTCTAGCAAGATCTCAATAGCCAAACATCAATGGGAAATAATCTACTGCCTCACCTCATCCTGGAATTAGGAATTAGAACCACAGAATGTGTTACTCTTTTTCGTATCGAACAAAAAAAATCAAGTGAAATTTCAATTTCAACAATTGCAGCTTCACAACCTTACAGGTAATGTTTTTTTTTTTCTGTTTAGCATGTTAAAGTTGTTTTTATTAAGAATTTGCTAGGTGTTAAAACGGTAAACTTGTCTCCATGTGACTTATAGGTTACGGGTTCGAGCCGTGGAAGCAGCCACTAATACTTGCATTATGATAAATTGTCTATATCACACCCCTTGAGGTGCGGCCATTTCCCGGCCCTTCGTGAACGCGGAATGCCTTGTGTTCCGATTTTTTTTTTTTTGATAGGTGTTGATTTTAGGAAATTTTACCGCAAAAGTATAAACTTAATTACCATTATTATTCAGGTTCCAATTCAATTACCTAATATAACTATATTTACCAATTGTATGCAATGTAATGAATTAGGCTTTATATTTTTTTGCATTTTAGGCTCTAATATTTCTCGTTTTCGCTCTATATATCTCTCTCTCGCCAAGCACACCCAAGCCGAGAATATGATTTAGGTACTCAAAATCATAAGATCAGACATCATTCACACCTCAGAATGAATCCAGAATCTAAAAAGGACGCAAATATTAATCAATTAATTGAACTCAAATCCCAACATAATCGAGTTTAGATTTGTTTAAATATGATATTGTTGCAAACGATTGAGAATATCCTTTGGAATCTATATCTCAATTTTGAGAGAATTTGATAAAGATTAAAATTGTTCTTTGTTGGAATTTAAAATTAAAACCCGAAGAGAAAGATACAAATAAGTTGTATATATGTAAGTTCTATGTAAGTTGTATGCAAATTCTATGTAAATTATGTGTTTTAACCAAATTTATATACAACAAAAACTTCATATGCGAGTTGTATGAAGTTATATGCTTGACCGGATTTATACAACAGAAAGTTATATGCAAATTGTACTTAAGTTGAATGTACCTATCTCTACTCATTACTTATGTCTTCTCAACTCCACCACAAATTTCTAATCTCCTAAGCCTAAAAATAGGCCTTGTAAATATACGTTTAGGATAAACTTGACAGAGCAATGATAAGATCCTCTTCAGTTCCATTATTGTTGATATTTTTTTTTTTAACATGTTATCAGCACAACGATGTAACCTAAAGCTATTGACAAACTTTTTTTTCTCTAAGTTAATCTTCTATCCGCAAGCTAGAAAAAAGATTAAATAGGAAAATGGGTGTTCTTGACTTAAAGTTTTGCTCTTGTAGCAGCATATTGTGCTATTATCAGATACTTTTATCATGCTATGAGCGGATAATTCCGAAAAAATGATAAGATACAGGTAAGAGTTCTTGCCGGTATTCCTATTACAAGGAGACCTACAAAATTAAGAACGAGAAGAAATGCGGGTGAAATGTATTTTCTTGTCCTTTCCTCTTTTGGGTATCAAACAACGTTCTATTAATCAGTAAATCAATAAATGGAAAAGGACCAAATATGCCCTATAATTTCGAAAAAGTTTAAATATACCATTCGTTATACTATGAGTTCAAATATATCTCTGCTGTTATACTTTTGGTTCAGATATACCCATTATTTAAACAGAGGGACACGTGTCATCGTCTTGTTGGTCAATTCTAAATATCTTTTAATTAATTAAAAAGACACATACACATAACCATACCCATTACTCATACCTGAAAAATAATTTTCTAAAGCAATTTTTTTTTAAAAACTGAAAAAGAAGATTCAACAAAATATTTTTCTTTTTTTTAAACTAATGCACATGTAGTCCACTGCTTTAGGAAAGTCTTTTTTATTCATTTTTTACAAAAAAATATTTTTTCAGTTTTATCAGATTTTTAGAGCATTTTTTTTGTAAAAACTAAAAAAAAAATTGCAAAATATTCTCTTTTTTGGTTGTTTAGTTAGAATTGTTTGGTTAAACTAGTTGTTTAGTTGGAATTGTTTGGTTGAATTTGTTGTTTAGTTGGAATGGTCATTTAGCAGGTGGTGTGCTAATAAAATGGCCAAAACTCAACCCAATTTTTCGACTACTGTAGTCAGAAAATGTGCCTAGAAATAGTAAATTTCCGCCTATAGTAGTTGGAAACTTTCCAGAAAATTTTCAAAAAATTTTCAGAAAATTCAATATTCCGACTACTGTGGTCGAAAAATAAAATAAAAATAATTAAAAAAATATTATTATTTATATTATATTACGACTGCAACAGTCGAATTTTTTTTTAAAAATAAATAATTATTTTATTACTTTTACGACTACTTCAGTCGGAAAATAGCTCCCTTTTGAATTTTTGGCGGAAAAAACTTTCCGACTACAGTAGTCGGAATTTTTTTTTCCGACAAACCTTTTCCGACTACTGTAAATCAGTCGGAAAGTAGACGAAATAGATACATTTTCGACTACCTTCCGACTATTTTGGTAGTCGAAAAATAGCGAATTTCTAGTAGTGATGGATAGCTTCCGTGGTAGAACGCCCCGACATGAACCCGAACTGGTTGTTTGAAATAGATACCGTCCTCCTCACCCTTACTTCTACCACCCTCTCCCAAACTTTCATGGTAATCTAGGCTATCAAGCAATTTAACGTAATGTTTCTATGGTTTTAGGGTGTTTGTTACTTCGTTACTCCGTGTATAAGTTACAAAATTAAACTTACAAGATCTATGTTGTTATGAGTCACTTTAATTTGATAACGTAGGTTATAATTAGTAGTGTTATAGGCGAAACCAAGATTTAAAGCTTAAGGGTTTCAGATTCTTATTCTTTTAAGTTATTGAATATTTTATATTAATTACATATTCAATGAATTTTCTCTGGCAAATACAGGAGTTGACAAGTGAAAGAAGGTAAACTCATTATATATTAGTGATGATCCAATATGCATGTGCCACTAAGGAAATGGGACGTTTCATTTTAGGAATGGGCATAATTTGGTAAATACCGAATTATCATACCGAAATCAAAAATTTTGGTATTCGGTATTCGATATTTTGGTATTTGGTATGGTATTTGGTTTAAATTTTAAAAAAAATGGTATTAGGTATGGTATTTGGTATTTAAAAATAAAATACCAAAATACCGATACCGTACCGAAATATATATTATATTACACAATACATATTTTATTAATTATAACATAAATATAAGAAATCTAAAATTTTACTTTCATTTATTCTCTAAGTTTATCAATTAACTCTAAGCAAGTAACACGACATTTCTCTAAGTTCTCTCTCTCTAGGTTAGTATTTGCTGGTTTTGGACAAAACTCTTGTCAACAAACGTTTTTAATTTTATACTTTTGAGTACTTTAATTAAGAATATTACTGTCTATGACTCTATGCACTAGTTAGTATTCAAACAGAATAAACCGAAGTAACCGAACCGAATAAACCAAAACCAAAAGGAGAAAAACCGAACCATACCGAATTTAATTAGGTACGGTATTGATATAGCATTTTACGAAACCGAATACCGAAAATATCGAACCAAAATATCTAAATATCGTACCGTACCGACCGACGAATACCCCTATTTCATTCGATTGCATTGGTTAAATTAACGTAAGATATCAGAGATCTTTATAAAGTATGGACCAGAAACATAAATAGCCACCTTTTTCAATAGTATGGACCAGCTATACCTTGTTCAATAGTATGGACCAGAAACATAAATAGCCGAACCTCAAGTTGACAATTGCTAATGGGAAATAATAGATTGCTCAAAGAATCACTGAACGTGTTCCGAATGTGTGCTTTTAGGCATTGTCCTTTTCCTTTTCCTAGACCTTTGCAAATGAAACTTCATTTACACTTTTGGTAACGAACTAAAAATGTTAGTGAAAATTCAATATAAGAAATAGCAGCGCCACAATCTCTGTTCAGCCCCACACGTAACTGTTTTTTTGTGTTTAAAGTCATCTTTTTCTTCCATCATTATATTTTGATGGGCATGTTAAAGTTGTTTTTATTAGGAATTTGCTAGATGTTAAAACGGTAAAGTTGTCTCTGTGTGACCTATAAGTTACGGGTTTGAATCGTGGAGATAACCACTAATGTTTGCATTAGGGTAGACTGTCTACATCACACCCGCCTTGAAGTGCGGTCATTTCCCAGACCCTCCGTGAACGCAGAATGTCTTGTGCACCGGGCTGATTTGTTTTTTTCTTTTTTTCTTATAGGTGTTGATTTTAGGATTTTTTACCGCAATATTATAAACTTAATTACCATTATTATGGAGGTTCCAATTTAATTACCTAATATAACTATATTTAACAATTATATGCAATGTAATGAATTAGGCTTTATGTTTTTGCATTTTAGGCTCTAATATTTCTCATTTTCTCTCTATATCTCTTTCTCGCCAAGCACACCCAAGCCGAGAATATATATGAGTGATGAATTTTGGTACTCAAAATCATAAGATCAGACATCATTCACACCCTAGAATGAATCCAGAATCAAAAAAAAAGGACGCAAATATTAATCAATTAATTGAACTCACATCCCAATATACATAATCGAATTTAGATTTTGTGAAACTGTTATTTGTTTGAATTTGGTATTGTTGCAAACGATTGAGAATATCCTTTGGAGTCTATATCTCAATTTTGAGAGAATTTGATAATGATTAGAATTGCTTTTAGTTGGAATTCAAAATTAACACCCGAATAGAAAGATATAAATATGTTGTATATATGCAAGTTCTATGTAAGTTGTATGCAAATTCTTTATAAATTTTGTGTTTTAACCAAATTTATATACAACAAAAAAGTTATATGCAAGTTGTATGTAAGTTGAATGTTTCGATTGAAGTTGAATGTGCCTATCTCTGCTCATTACTTATGTCTTCTCAATCTCCACAACAAATTTCTAATCTCCTAAGCCTAAAAATAGGCCTTGTAAATATACGTTTAGGAAACACTTGGAAGAGCAATGATAAGATCCTCTTGAGTTCCTCTCAAAATTATTGTTGATATTCATATTGCAGCAGATCTTGTGTTCATCACTTAGTTCTTGTTATATTGTTTTTAATTTTTTTAACGTGTTATCAGCACAACGATGTAACCTAAAGCCATAACAAACTCTTTTTCTCTAAGTTAATCTTCTATCTGCAAGCTAGAAAAAAGATTAAATAGCAAAATGGGTGTTCTTGACTTAAAGTTCTGCTCTTGTAGCAGCGCATTGTGCTATTATCAGATATTTTTATCATACTATGAGCCGATAATTCCGAAAAAATGATAAGATTGTATACGGTCGAAATAGATTTCGACCTTAGTATGATTGATCGAGGTCGAAACATAATAGATCGAAGAAAGACTTCTTAATATCGAGATAGCTTCCGAAGATGGTACAAACAAGCTTTAGATTTCGGGTATAGGTCAAACACCGAGTTCGAAGTCATTATCGAGCTCGGGTCCGAATCGAACTATGATGAAATGATTTCGAGCTTAAGGGGCAAAGGCTAACCGGGACCAAGTCTGAATCATCACCTGATCCCGAGTCCATATCGAGTTCTAGAAGCAATACCGACCAGCACCGAGGCCGATCGAGCTCGAGCTCACAGACAAGAGCCGTTGCAAACACACTAAGGGAGAGAATCTCGGCGGAAATTAGGGAAAAGCTAATTTATCATGGGTTCTCCACTATGTATTTTTAATTATATCTAAAGTAGGATCCTCCATTATAAAGATGATGGCTACATTTCGGTAGAGGAAATTTTTTTGCTTACATTGTAATTCAAGCACCATATTCTCCTATATTCAAAGATTATTCTTTTAGGCTTCATTAATTGATTCATTTTGCTTAGTCCCAAAAATCATCTTCTTTCCAACCTTGCTTATTTTGCATTATTTGCTATCTATATTTGATATTTCTATTTGTCCTTACGATTTGTATTAAGCTATACCACATATCTTTAGAACTACGCACAAATCCAACTCTATCCGTTTTTCGGATAAATAGTTTGGCGTCCACCGTAGGGCTAAGGATAACAGTGGTTATTTGATACGAATCAGCAAAAACACACCGTTTTGCACTTGTTTCCGAAAGTATCTTGGATTTCGAATTAGCGACGACTAACTACCAATCAAATGGCCTCACCTATCGACAACGAAGCCGGTCTTCAAGATGAGAATAACAACTTGACACCCAGAACCGAAAGTGTGATGACCCAAAATGTCATCTTTAAATTTAATAATTAATTATATATTCTAAGACCTCAAAAAGTACTATTTATCATTACTCGACTTACGTGCGCAGTCCGTAAAATTTTCCGGAAAGTTTTATGCGAAAAATGAATTAAAATGTGAATTAGAGCTTTAAAACTTAACTGAGTTGACCTTGCTTAATATTTTTAGCAAACAGACTCGGATCAATATTTTGACAGTTTTGGTAGGTCCGTATCGTGATTTGGGACTTGGGCGTATGCCCGGAATCAAATTCCGAGGTCCCTAGCCTGAGATATAAAATTTTGAAGAAAAATTAAAAGTTTAAATTTAAATAGTGACCGGATGTCGAATTATGTGCAAACAACCCCAGAATAGAATTTTGATGATTCCAACAGCTCCGTATGGTGATTTTGGACTTAGGAGCGTGATCGAAATTTTATTTGAAAGTCCGTAGTGAAATTAGGCTTGAAATGACTAAAATAGGAATTTAAGTTTGGAAGTTTGACCGGGGAGTTGACTTTTTGATATCGGGGTCGGAATCCAGTTCTGAACATTTAAACAGCTCCGTTATGTCATTTATGACTTGTGTACTAAATTTGAGGTCAATCCGACTTGATTTGATAGGTTTCGATATCGAATGTAGAAGTTGAAAATTCTTAAGATTTATTAGGCTTGAATCTATGTGTGATTTGTATTTTTAGTGTCGTTGGGTGTGATTTGAAGACTTAACTAAGTTCGTATGATGATTTAGGACTTGTTGGTATTTTTGAACGGGGTCCCGAGTACCCCGAGTGTGATCCATATCAAAATCAGATCAATTTTTGGACTGATCGTAGGTGCGGACTCGCACAAGCAAGTTGTGGCTCGCAGAAGCGGACGAAGGGATGCCCAGTTGGAGCCGCAGATGCGGCTCATGTTGTGCAGAAGCGAGAGGAAGGGCGCAGGTGCAGGCAGGTCTGCAGGTGCAATGGAATTTTCCGCACCTGCGAAGGCGCAGATGCGGTCCAAAGCTCGCAGAAGCGAAGGCAGCTGGGCTGAGAAATTTCCGCAGATGCGGTATTTCACCGTAGACCCGGGACCGCAGGTGCGAGAATTTTATCCGCAGGTGCGAAAGCACTGACCAGATTACAAAAATATAGGGGTTCCGATATTCTTGTCATTTGGACATTTTCAACACGGTTTTGGGCGATTTTTCAGAGAGAATTCAAGGGAAAACTTGAGGTAAGTCACATGTGAAAATTGTTAGTCAATTATATTAGAGTATCATTGAATATTTCGAATAGATTATATGTTTTTGAGGTAAAATTAGAGGATTTGGGCCTAGGGATTTCAAAATGAGAATTTGAGATTTGGAGGTCAAGTTAATGTCGGATTTTTGTAAAAATGGTATGGTTGGACTCGTAGTTGAATGGGTGTTCATATTTCGTAACTTTCGCCGAATTCTGAGACGTGGGCCCCACGAGCCATTTTTGAGTTAATTTCGGATTTTATTGAAAAATATAGTATTTTCTTATGGAATTGATTCTTTAATTTTTGTTGACTGTATCGAATTAATTATAACTAGATACGAGTCGATCGAAATCGAAAAATCGAGAAAAAAGCATACTACTTGGTTAAATAGGAGCAAGTTGAGGTAACTGACTTGTCTAACCTTGTGTGGGGAAAAGTTTCCCTAGAATTGATATTAATGTGATTATTGAAATATATTGAAAGTCATGTACACGAGGTGACGAGTGTGTACATGTGCTAAATGTGAAAGATTATATTTTTTAAATTGTGTAGATCATTGTTGCGCATTTATTAAATTATTTTATCTTGTTATATTCTTCATAATTGATCTGAGATATATACCTTAAATTTGTTTGACCTTTTCCTGCTAATTGTTATACCTGTTTAGTTGAAACTTGGTTTCTTTTATTCTGTGCATTATTTGAAGGGCGATTTTCTTTAAATTAAACATTATTAATATGAAGTATTTGACATTTTAAATTTGATATTGAAGCAACGTATTAAAGATTTTGAAATATTTTTTTCCTGAATTATTTATTCTTGAATATTTTGTAAGATTTTTGTACTCATTGTGATTGAGCCGTGAGCTCTTTATTGTGGAAAAATATTGTTGTTGAATTATTTTGGCAAGTTACATTATTTGAGCACTTGAGGTGTAAATTGTGATATATTGTGATATTGATACGCATGCAGTGGTATAAGGCCTGGGTATTGAAATGTATGCGGTGAGATAAGGATGACTTGATACGCGTGGCTAGTAGGGAGAACTACTAGAAGTCATGCGGTGTGATAAGTATGGCTAAAACGCGGGATGCTATTTCGAAAAAATATTTTATTTCAAATAAATTGTGAAGGCTCCCGCGGTGAGATAAGAAAATGAGATATTGTGAATTTGTTTATGATTTGGGACTACGAGGTGGTACCTCGAGAGTGCCCTTGTGGTTATTGATTTATGGCCGCAGTTGCCTTGATTATTTGTTGTGATTTTCTTAAAGTTGAAAAGAAATTCGGTTTTGTTTCCACGAGATATTATTTGAAATTGTTTTGTTTTCACGAGATATTATTTGCCATTATTTTGCTTAATTAAATGGTGACACACTACTGGATTCATTTCCAATGTCATTTTATTTACTATATTGTTAAACATTTTACCATGCCATTATTATATTCCAGTAGGGACTTACCTGACCTCGTTACTACTCTACCGAGATTAGGCTTGGCACTTACTGGGTACCGTTGTGGTGTACTCATACTACGCTTCTGCACATCTTTTTGTGCAGATTCAGGTACATCTTACCAGCATAGACGTCAGTGAGTTACCTGCACACAGAGACTTTGAGGTATATCTGTCAGTGTCCGCAGACTCCGGAGTCCCCTTCTATTATTTTTATGTTGCTTCCTTATTTTTCTTTAGACCTTGATATATAGAGACATTGAGAATAAATTTTTAGAAGCTTGTAACTTATTTCTACCGGATTTTGGGAGTTGAAATTGTTTGAATTATAGTTTATTTATTTCAGATATTTATTGTTATTCTACATTGATAGGCTTACCTAGTCTTAGAGACTAAGTGCCATCACGACATCCTACGAAGGGAATTTGGGGTCGTGACAAGTTGGTATCAGAGCACTAGGTTCATAGGTGTTATGAGTCACAAGCAGGTTTAGTAGAGTCTTGCGGATCAGTACGGATACATTTGTACTTATCTTCGAGAGGCTATGGAATTGTTAGGAAATATTCACTTCTTTGATTCCTTATCGTGTGCCTTTGTCGATTTCAAAGTTCTAAATAATTGTCTTTCTATTCTCTCACAGATGGTGAGGACACGCACATTTGGATCTGATGATCAGACACACACGCCCCCTATTAGAGCCGCAAGAGGCTGGGGACGGGGCAGAGGCCGAGGAAAACCACGTGGTGCAGGTAGAGCACCTGCACGAACTGCTGCACCAGAGCCACCAGTAGCTTCAGTTAGAGAGCAGGCACTTGAGACGCCTGTTACTACTCCTGCACTTCAGGAGACTCTTGCCCAGTGTTTGAGCATGTTTGGCACTTTAGCTCAGACAAGATTAATTCCACTTGCTCCTGCCACATCTCAGGCTGGGGGAGGAGCACAGACTCCCGTCACCCATACTCCAGAGCCACGGGCCCAAGTTGACCATGCCCCAGAGGTTATACCAGTTGTCCCAGTTCGGCCTGAGATTAGGACAGCAGTTTCAGAGGGGGAGCAGCTCAGGCTCGAGAGGTATAAGAAGTACCACCCTCTCACACTCGTCATATTATGAGAGATTGCCCAGATTTAGGAGGGGTGCACCTCCACAGATTTCTCAGGCCCCACCTATTCCACAGGGTCCTCAGGCTTCTCAGGCCATGATTACTGCACCAGTTGCCACTCCACCTGCACAGCCAGCTAGAGGTGGAGGTCAGACAGGTAGAGGTCGCCCTAGATGGGGAGGCCAGGCCAGATATTATGCCCTTCCTGCTAGGACAGATGCCGTTGCATCCGATTCTGCTATCACAGGTATTATTCCGGTCTGTCATAGAGATGCATCAGTTTTATTTGGTTCAGGCTCCACTTATTCTTATGTGTCATCTTATTTTGCCCCGTATTTGGGCGTATCACCTGATTCCTTGAGTTCTTCTGTTTATGTATCTACACTCATAGGTGAATCTATTATTATGGATCGTGTGTATCGATCGTGTTTAATTATTATCAGTGTTTTTGAGACCAAGGCCGATTTATTATTGCTTAGTATGGTAGATTTCGATATTATTTTGGGTATGAACTGGTTTGTCGCCCTATCATGCTATTCTTGATTGTTACGCCAAGACGGTGACGTTGGCTATGCCAGGTCTACCGCGTCTAGAGTGGAGAGGTACCTCGGATCATGTTCCTAGCAGGGTTATTTCATTTCTTAAAGCTCAACGAATGGTTAAGAAGGGGTGTGATGCGTATCTAGCCTATGTAAGAGATGTTAGTATTGATACTCCTACCGTGGAGTCAGTTCCTATAGTAAGGGATTTTCCCGATGTATTTCCAGCGGATCTTCCAGGTATGCCACCCGACAGGGATATTAATATTGGCATTGATTTATTACCCGGCACTCAGCCCATTTCTATTCCACCATACTGTATGGCCTCAGCAGAGTTGAAAAAATTAAAAGAACAGTTACAAGAATTGCTTGATAAGGGTTTCATTCGGCCCAGTGTATCGCCTTGGGGTGCTCCTGTCTTATTTGTAAAGAAGAAAGATGGTTCTATGCGGATGTGTATTGATTACCTCCAGCTGAACAAGGTTACAGTGAAGAACATGTATCCATTGCCACGTATTGATGACCTATTTGATCAGTTTCAGGGTGCCAGAGTATTTTCTAAGATCGACTTGCGTTCAGGCTATCATCAGTTGAAGATTCGGGAGCTATATATCCCGAAGACTACTTTCAGGACTCGGTACGGTCATTACGAGTTCCTTGTGATGTCTTTTGGGCTGACCAACACCCCAACAGCATTTATGCACTTAATGAATAGTGTATTTCAGCCCTATATTGATTCTATCATCATTGTGTTTATTGACGACATTCTGGTGTATTCCCGGAGTTGGGAAGATCATGAACAACACCTGAGGACTGTGCTTCAAATTTTGAGAGAAAAGAAGTTATATGCAAAATTCTCAAAGTGTGAATTCTGGATTGATTCGGCGGGATTTTTGGGTCATATAGTTTCATGCGAGGGGATCAAGGTAGATCCGAAGAACTGTTAGGGAAAACCGGAGTTTTCTTGGTTTGGCAGGGTATTATCACCGATTTGTAAAGGGTTTCTCTTCTATTGCTGCATCTATGACCAAATTAACCCAGAAGGGTGCTCCGTTCAGGTGGACGAAGGAATATGAGAAGAGCTTTCAACAGCTCAAGACAACTTTGACTACAGCTCCAGTATTGGTATTACCTACAGGTACATAGTCTTATACTGTGTATTGTGATGCGTCGCATATTGGTCTCGGCGCAGTGTTGATGAAAGATGGTAGGGTGGTTGCCTACACATCCAGACAGTTAAAGGTGCATGGGAAGAATTATCATGTACATGACCTGGAGTTAGCAGCTAATGTTCATGCCTTAAAAATTTGGCGGCATTATTTATACGGTGTCCATTGTGAGGTCTACACCGATCACCGGAGTCTACAACATATGTTTAAACAGAAGGATCTTAATTTGCGACAGCGGAGATGGTTGGAGTTGCTTAAGGATTATGATATCATCATTCTCTATCATTCTGGGAAGGCCAATGTAGTGGCCGATTCCTTGAGTCGTAAGGCGGAGAGTTTGGGCAGCTTAGCATATTTACCGGTAGTAGAGAGGCCTTTAGCCTTGGATGTTCAGGCCTTAGCCAACCTGTTTGTCAGGTTGGATGTTTCCGAGCCGAGCCGAGTTTTGGCTTGTGTGGTTTCTCAGTCTTCTCTTTATGATCGTATCAGGGAGCGTCAGTATGATGACCCTCATTTGCTTGTCCTTAAGGATACAGTTTAGCACAGTGATGCCAAGGAAGTCACTATTGGAGATGACGGTGTACTACGGATGCAGGGCAGGCTATGTGTACCCAATGTAGATGGCTTACGTGAGTTGATTCTCTAGGAGGCTCACAGTTCGTGGTACTCTATTCATACGGGTGCTGCAAAGATGTATCAGGACTTGAGACAGCACTATTGGTGGAGGCGGATAAAGAAAGACATAGTGGGGTATGTATCTCGGTGTCTAAATTGTCAACGGGTGAAATATGAGCATCAACGACTGGGTGGATTACTTCAGAAGTTAGAGATTCCGGAATGGAAATGGGAGCGGATCACTATGGATTTCGTTGTTGGGCTCCCACGGACTCAGCGGAAGTTTGATGCAGTTTGGATGATTGTGGATAGGCTGACCAAATCAGCTCATTTCATTCCTATGATTACTACTTACTCTTCAGAGAAGCTGGCTCAGGTATATATTCGCGAGATTGTCAGACTTCACGATGTACCGGTATCTATCATCTCTGACCGGAGTACACAGTTTACCTCACAATTTTGGAGGGCTGTACAGTGTGAGTTAGGTACTCGGGTAGAGTTGAGTACATTATTTCACCCTCAGACGGAGGGGCAGTCCGAACGCACAATTCAGATACTGGAGGATATGCTTCGTGCGTGTGTGATATATTTTAGGGGTGCTTGGGATCAGTTCTTACCACTTGCGGAGTTTGCTTACAACAACAGTTACCAGTCAAGCATTCAAATGGCTCTGTATGAGGCCTTGTATGGTAGGCGGTGCTGGTCTCTAGTGGGTTGGTTCGAACCGGGCGAGGCTAGACTATTGGGTACAGACTTGGTTCAGGATGCCTTGGAAAAGGTTAAGTTGATTCAGGATCGACTTCGTACAGCCCAATCTAGACAGAAGAGTTATGCGGATCGGAAGGTTCGTGATGTTGCATTCATGGTTGGTGAGCGGGTATTGCTCCGGGTTTCGCCTATGAAGGGTGTGATGAGGTTCGGGAAGAAGGGCAAGTTGAGCCCTAGGTATATTGGGCCTTTTGAGATTCTTGAGAGAGTTGGAGAGATGGCTAACAAACTTGCACTACCACTTAGTCTCTCTGCGATTCATCCGGTATTCCATGTTTCCACGCTTCGAAAATATCACAGCGATCCGTCTCATGTGTTAGACTTCAGTTCAGTTCAATTGGACAAGGATCTATCTTATGTTGAGGAACCAGTGGCTATTTTAGATAGGCAGGTTCGAAAGATGAGGTCAAAGAATATTGCTTCCATGAAGGTTCATTGGAGGGCTTACAGACTTGCGCATAAGCGAGAGGAAGGGCGTAGGTGCGGGCAGGTCCGCAGGTGCGATGGAATTTTCCGCATCTGCGAAGGCGCAGATGCGGTCCAAAGCTCGCAGAAGCGAAGGCAGCTGGGCTGAGCAATTTCTGTAGATGCAGTATTTCACCGCAGATGCGGGACCGCGGGTGCAAGAGTTTTGTCCGCAAGTGCGAAAGCACTAACCAGATTACAAAAATAGAGAGGTTCCGATATTCTTGTTATTTGGACATTTTCAACATGGTTTTGGGTGATTTTTCAGAGAGAATTCATGGGAAAACTTGAGATAAGTCACATGTGATCATTGTTTGTCAATTATATTGAATTATCATTGAATATTTCGAATAGATTACATGTTTTTGAGGTGAAATTAGAGGATTTGGGCCTAGGGATTTCAAAATGAGAATTTGAGATTTGGAGGTCAAGTTGATGTCGGATTTTTGTAAAAATGGTATGGTTGGACTCGTAGTTGAATGGGCGTTCATATTTTGTAACTTTTGCCGGATTCCGAGACGTGGGTCCTACGGGCCATTTTTGAGTTAATTTCGGATTTTATTGAAAAATATAGTATTTTCTTATGGAATTGATTCTATAATTTTTGTTTACTGTATCGAATTAATTATGACTAGATATGAGTCGATCGGAATCGGAAAATCGAGAAAAAAGTATACTACTTGGTTAAATTAGAGCAAGTTGAGGTAAGTGACTTGTCTAACCTTGTGTGGAGAAATATCCCCTAGAATTGATATTAATATGATTATTGAAATATGTTGAAAGTCGTGTACACGAGGTGACGAGTATGTACATGGGCTAAATGTGAAGGATTATATTTTTAAATTGTGTAGATCATTGCTGCGCATTTATTAAATTATTTTATCTTGTTATATTCTTCATCATTGATCTGAGATATATATACCTTAAATTTATTTGACTTTTTCCTGCTAATTGTTATACCTGTTTAGTTGAAACTTGATTTCTTTTATTCTGTGCATTATTTGAAGGGTGATTTTCTTTAAAGTAAACATTATTAATATGAAGTATTTGACATTTTAGATTTGATATTGAAGCAACGTATTAAAGATTTTGAAATATGTTTTTCCTGAATTATTTATTCTTGAATATTTTGTAAGATTTTTGTACTCATTGTGATGGAGCCGTGAGCTCTTTATTGTGAAAAAATATTGTTGTTGAATTATTTTGGCAAGTTACATTATTTGAGCACTTGAGGTGCAAATTGTGATATATTGTGATATTGATACGCATGCGGTTGTATAAGGTCTGGGTATTGAAACGCATGCGGTGAGATAAGGGTGGCTTGATATGAGTGGCTAGTAGGGGGAACTACTAGAAGTCATGCGGTGTGATAAGGATGGCTAAAACGTGGGATGCTATTTCAGAAAAAATGTTTTCTTTCAAATAAATTGTGAAGGCTCCCGCGGTGAGATAAGAAAATGAGATATTGTGAATTTATTTATGATTTGGGACTGCGAGGCGGTACCTCGAGAGTGCCCTTGTGGATATTGATTTATGGCTGCAGTTGCCTTGATTATTTGTTGTGATTTTCTTAAAGTTGAAAAGAAATTCGGTTTTGTTTCCACGAGATATTATTTGAAATTCTGTTTTGTTTCCACAAGATATTATTTGCTATTATTTTTCTTAATTAAATGGTGACACACTACTTGATTCATTTCCAATGTCATTTTATTTACTATATTGCTAAACATTTTACCATGCAGTTATTATATTCCAGTAGGGCCTTACCTGACCTCGTCACTACTCTTCCGAAGTTAGGCTTGGCACTTACTGGGTACCGCTGTGGTGTACTCATACTACGCTTATGCGCATCTTTTTTGTGCAGATCCATGTATATCTTACCAGCCTAGACGTCAGTGAGTTACCTGCGCATGAAGACTTCGAGGTATATCTGTCAGCGTCCGCAGACTCCGGAGTCCCCTTCTATCATTTTTATGTTGCTTCCTTAGTTTTCTTTAGACCTTGATATATAGAGACATTGAGAATAAATTCTTAGAAGCTTGTGACTTATTTCTACCGGGGTTTGAGAGTTGAAATTGTTTGAATTGTAGTTTATTTATTTCAGAGGTTTATTATTATTCCGCATTGATAGACTTACCTAGTCTTAGAGACTAGGTTCCATCACGACATCCTACGGAGGGAATTTAGGGTCGTGACAGTATACCTGGGAACGGGGTTGACCCCCGAAATCAGGAAAAAACTTATGCATTTTCTTATAGATAACATAGATTGTTTTGCCTGGTCCCATTTAGATATAACAGGGATCCCACCGGATATAACGACGCATCGGCTAAGCTTGTACCCTAGGTTTAAACCGGTGAAGCAAAAGATAAGACCCCAGTCCGAGGTAAAGCACACATTCATAAAGGACGAGGTAATCAAACTTCTCAAGATAGGGTCCATTCGGGAGGTGAAATATCCCGAATTATTAGCCAATGTAGTTGTAGTGCCTAAAAAAGGGAACAAACTTAGAATGTGTGTATATTATAAGAATTTGAACAAAGCATGCCCCAAAGATTCCTTTCCGCTGCCCAACATCGATCGCATGATCGATGCCACGGCCGGCCACGAGATCCTTACTTTTCTCGATGCCTATTCCAGGTATAACCAAATCCAAATGAACCCGGAAGACCAGGAAAAGACTTCATTTCTCACCAAGTATGGAACATATTGTTATAATGTGATGCCCTTCGGGCTAAAAAATATAGGAGCTACTTACCAACGCCTAGTAAATAAAATGTTCGAGGAACAAATAGGAAATCAATGGAAGTTTATATTGATGACATGCTAGTTAAGTCCCTGCGCGCAGAGGACCATTTGACCCATTTTCAGGAAACATTCGAGATTTTAAGAAAATACAACATGAAGCTCAACCCCGAGAAATGTGCTTTCGGGGTCGGTTCGGGCAAGTTCCTCGACTTCATGGTGTCAAATCGGGATCGAGATTAACCCCGATAAAATCAAGGCCATCGAAGACATCACCATCGTGGACAGCATAAAAGTCGTACAGAGGCTAACAGGATGGATTGCAGCCTTAGGCCGATTCATTTCGAGGTCATCAGATCGAAGTCACAAATTTTTCTCTCTACTCAAAAAGAAGAACGATTTCGCTTGGACCCCGGAATGCCAACAAGCATTAAAGGAATTAAAACGATATCTATCGAGCCCACCACTGCTTTATACTCCAAAAACAGACGAAAAACTTTGCTTGTACTTTGCATTATCGAAAATCGCGGTAAGTGGTGTCCTAGTTCGAGAAGAGTAAGGTACGCAATTTTTCGTTTATTATAAAAGTCGAACCTTAGGAGAAGCAAAAACTAGATATCCGCACCTAGAAAAATAGGCACTTGCACTGATAAGCGCCTCTAGAAAGTTAAGACTGTACTTTCAATGTCACCCCATATGCGTATTAACCACTTATCCGCTTCATAATATTTTGCACAAGCCCGAACTATCAGGCCGATTGGCCAAATGGACCGTCGAACTCAGTGGGTACGATATCGAATATCAACCCCGTACGGCCATCAAGTCTCAAATTGTAGCGGACTTCATGGCCGATTTCACACCGACCCTCGTACCCAAAATCGAAAAAGAACCCTTATTGAAATCGGGTACGTCATCGGGGATATGGACCCATTTTCAGGACGAGGCTTCGAACGTGAAGGGGTCCGGGCTAGGCATCGTTTTAAAGCCACCCACGGATAACACTATTAGGCAATCTATCAAAACTACTAGGTTGACTAACAACGAGGCCGAGTATGAAGCCATGATTGCAGGTCTCGAGCTAGCTAAAAGCAGAAGTCATTGAAGCCAAGTGTGACTCTTTGCTGGTGGTAAATCAAGTAAACAAAACCTTTGAAGTTCGAGAAGATAGAATGTAAAGGTATTTGGACAAACTGCACGTCACTTTGCACCATTTTAAAGGATGGACTTTACAGCATGTTCCACGAGAGCAAAACAGTGAGGCTGATGTTCTTGCAAATTTGTGTTCATCGGTCGAGGAAGACGAGATAAGCTCAGGGACTGTAGTTCAACTCTCGAGATCAGTGATCGAAGAAGGTCATGCCGAGATAAATTCTACGAGCTTAACCTGGGATTGGAGGAATAAGTATATTGAATACTTAAAGAATGGAAAGCTCCCATCGGACCCTAAAAATTTGAGAGCCCTACGAACCAAAGCTGCTCGATTCACATTAACTGCAGATGGAACGCTATACTGAAGGACATTCAATGGACCATTGGCAGTATGTTTGGGACCAGGAGATACAGATTACATCCTACGTGGGGTGCACGAGGGCACTTGTGTAAATCACTCTGGTGCCGATTCATTAGTCCGAAAAATAATCAGGGCATGGTATTATTGGATCGATATGGGCAAAGATGCAAATGAGTTTGTTCGAAAATGTGACAAATGTCAAAGGTATGCACCAATGATCCATCAGCCCGAAGAGCAACTTCACTCGGTCCTATCCCTATGGCCATTCATGAAATGGGGAATGGATATCGTCAGCCCTCTGCCATCGGCCCCAGGTAAAGCTAAGTTCATTTTATTTATGACTGACTATTTCTCTAAATGGGTTGAAGCACAGGCGTTCGTGAAAATAAGAGAGAAAGAGGTTATAGACTTTATCTGGGATCATATCGTATGTCGATTCGGGATACCCACCGAAATAGTATGTGACAATGGGAAACAGTTTGTCGGCAGCAAAGTGACGAAATTCTTCGAAGACCACAAAATAAAAAGGATATTATCAACACTGTATCACCCCAGTGGGAACGGACAGGCCGAATCAACGAACAAAACTATCATTCAAAACCTAAAGAAGAGGCTGAGCGACGCTAAAGGAAAATGGAGAGAAATCCTACCTGAAGTCCTTTGGGCATATCGAACAACACAAAATCTAGTACGGGGGCAACCCCGTTCTCCTTAGTATATGGCTCTGAAGCCTTGATTCCAGTCGAAGTCAGGGAACCCAGTGCTACGTCTTGATATACAATAGAAGAGTCAAATAACGAGGCTATGAACATTAGCCTCGAATTATCGGATGAAAAACGAGAAGCTGCTCTCGTCCAATTGGCCGCCCAAAAGCAGCGAATCGAAAGATACTATAATCGAAGAACCAAGCTTCGCCATTTTAAACTCGGGGACTTAGTGCTAAGGAAAGTCACCCTCAGTACCCAAAATCCAAACGAAGGAAAACTAGGACCGAACTGGGAAGGACCATATCAGGTTCTCGAAAATGTCAGAAAAGGATCATACAAGCTCGGTATTATATACGGCAAACAACTATCAAGTTATTGGAATGTGTCGCACCTAAAACGATACTACTGCTAAGGTACGACCCTCCCATATTCGTTTACATTTCAAAACTAACCCCTGCAGGAGTCGGATCAGAAGCTAGGATGGATCCTTCAATACAAAGCCCTAGGTCTGAAAGCACGCGTTGCACTCTTTTTCCCTTAGACCGGTTTTATCCCGAATGGGTTTTTCGGCAAGGTTTTTAATGAGGTAACCAATGATCATGCTATACTTAGAAACAATTCGACAGTATCTGAGGCCTCTTTACAATCGACCTCGAATACTAGGGGGGCATTAGCCCTCAAATATATCAAGTTCTGATGCAAGAAAGTTATTTTGTAACAACAGGGTTCCAATAGGAAAAATTGTAAGAGCCAAATGGTCAAAACGAACCATGCTCATGTAGTTGGCCCGACCCCTGACGCAAAACATGAACACATGTATAATGACTTGCAAAGAAAGTTCTCTTCTTTACTGATATCTTATATCCAAGAAACATTCCTCTATTTCGAGATTTATTATGCAAACACGATTGAGATAAATCTCCGAGTTCGAGCAAGCACTCACTCGACTGTTACGCCTACGAGCTACATTACTTCGAGTTCGAAACATTGACTCGACTACTAAGCATACAGGCTACATTACTTCGAGTTCGAAACAGTCATTCGACTATTACGCCTACGGGCTACATTACTTCGAGTTCGAAACATTCACTCGACTAATAAGCCTACGAGCTATTCTTATTCCGAGTTCGAGCAAGCCCTCAATCAACCATTATGCCTACGGGCTATATTACTTCGAGTTCGAAATATTCACTCGATTAATAAGCCTACGGGCTATTCTTATTCCGAATTTGAGCAAACACTCACTCGACCATTACGCCTACAGGCTACATTACTTCAAGTTCGAATCATTCACTCGACTATTAAGCCTACTGGCTATTTTTATTTCGAGTTCGAGTAAGCACTCACTCGACTATTATGCCTACGTGCTATATTACTTCAAGCTCGAATCACTCACTCGACTAATAAGCCTAAGGGCTACATCACACTTCAAGTTCAAACAATCACTCAACTCGACTACTAAACCTATGGGCTACCTTATTTCACGCTTGAGTAAGCGCTCACTCGGTTATAAAGGATACGAAGTCCATATTCGATCAAATTGCCTAAATCCTTATGAAAACATTCATAAGGCATGAATAAAATCTTCACAAGGCAGGAAAAAAAAACAGAAGCAAATCGGTAAAACAAAAGGATATTTTTATATATACGATTGTCTACATGATTGATTGCAACATAGAAACTAAGGGCTAAGTTTCTTGGCTATCTCCGGTAGTGGTCTCTTCTCCACCGGGCTCCCCCATTCTCGGACCCACTCTTACTCCCATCATCATCATCATTATTATCATCATCGTCATCGGAATCCAAGGCTTCAATATCGGCTTTGAGTTCTTTAGCTTTTTTATCTCATCAGCGAGATCGAAACCTCGAGCATGGATCTCCTCGAGGGTCTCCCTCCGAGATCGGCACTTAGCAAGTTCAGCGACCCAATGTGCTCGAGTATCTACGGTCTCGGCTGCCTCTCTTGCTTGGACCTGGGCAGCTTCAGCATCGGCCCGATAGACGGTCACGAGTGCATCCGCATCGGCCTTTGCCTTTTCAGCGTCAGATTCGGCCTTGGCAAGTTCAGAGGCCAACCGAGCCTCGAGCTCCTTTATTCTTCTTCCTTGAACCGAGCCTTTTTCCTTCATACTTTGATGTTGGTTTTTGGCCGATGATAATTGAGCTCGATTAGCTTCTTTCTCTGCAGCAAAGCGGTCCATACCTTCTTTCCACTTCAAAGACTCCGCTTTTATCATATCGACTTCCTCACGGAGTTTCCTGATCATCTCAATTTTCTGCTGCAGCTGTGAGATCGAAAAATTAGCCGTCGTTCCGGTATCAAGCCCATAGGCTTTTAAAAGTATCATTACCTGCTCAGACAGATCGGTCTGATCTTGGTAAGCCTTGGCCAACTCGGCTCGGAGGTCTTTTATTTCCTCTCCCCTTTGCCCCAAGAGGAGTTTAAGGGAGTTCCTCTCCTCCATAACCCATTAAAGATCGGCCTCATATCAACGCAGCTCAGTTTGGGACCGAGAACAAGCTTCTCGATGAACTGTCGCGGCCTGCAAAGAAAGAAGAAACGAAGTTAGAAAAGAAAAGCAAACATAAAGGTAATACCAATAAAATAATTTAGGTTTACCTGATTCAAAGCCTGCTGCACTCCGTAAAAAAGATCTGATGTGTCACTTGTACCGGTAGCGTCCTCGACAAAGGTAAACAGGTCACAAAAAGGATCCTCTCCATTATGAGGCTTGTCTAGTTTGAGGGCCCCCAAAGCTTGGGCTTCCCGAATTGCCCCTGCGGAAAAAAACAGGGAAGGTGGGCGAGTTTTCGATTACTACTGCCCCAAGTGAATCACTTGGAGAATTCTCTTAGGTTCGAAGAGATTCGGGGAGAGCCCCTTCAGACATATTCCCCATCTGTTGGCTTCGATGGGAAGCATCTTCGATCTCCAACAACTTGGGGACTCTACCCGAATCTTTCTCCGATATATCCTCAGTTCGAAGCGGAGCCTTATGAACCACCATCGACCCAGCTGTCTGGGGAATGTCGGTGGTCTTCTTCGTTCGGGCTGCCAGCGCGGACCCATCGTCTTCTTCTTCGTCTTCCGTTTTCATCCCTTAGATGCAGAACTGATTCTACGGTCAAAGGAATGGTGTTCTTGTTCGACTTACGAGTCGTCCTCTTCTTCGATTTTAGATCTTCGGGAACGGAGGCTCTTTTCATGTTATTATCTTTCACCGGCTTTAGGACTCTGCCAAAGACTCTTCCTCGATAGACGAGGGTCTCAAAACTGTATCTTTGCCCACACTTATATACGGGAAATGTTATTAAAGTGTATGGAAAGCATTTTGTTCGAACTACCAAAAACTACGAGAAATTGGCTTACCATGATTTTTGGCCTCCCATCGGCCTTTTGACAAGTCACTCCATGAGCGCTCAGCGTATGCGGAGGTAGAAACCAGGTCCTGTACCCAGTTCTTGAGATCGGGAACTGCTCTGTGCATCCAAAGAACCGCTGCATCACAGAGAGAGAAATATCGGTGAAAAAATAAACAAAAGAAAAAAATAGAAGAAAGTAACAGCAGAATTACACTTACTTTTCATTATTCCTATGCAATATTAGAAAGGTTAAAGGGCCCCTACTGACCTGCATTAATGATTTAAGTTTTATTATCATAGTGACCCACCATTCATAACTCAGTGCTTCATATCATCATTTTTTTGGCAGAATTGAGCTGTTGTTTGTCAAGATTTTGTGGAGAGAGACGTTGGAGCTTTTGGTCATTGGAACTGTTGGTTTTTGTCCTTTTTATTCTTTTCCATGGTTAGATCCTATCATCTTTCACAAGGATGTCCATACGATGTACAACGTTTCGTTTTATATAATGGACCATCGGCCACCGCCCAATTTAATTATGTGGTTGAAAATACAATATTTGCATAATGGAAAAAGTACGGCTATGGCAATTTGTAAATGCTCCTTGGGCCAAACTTTACTATGACGTACCCAGACTTCTTTCAAGTGATGTACCTAAACTTTCCTATAGGAAAGTACGCTATTCGTCGTTGAGGAATCTATGGTAGCTCGTCTATCTCTCCGCAGCGATGGCAGACCTAATTTTACAGCTTCGCTCCTAGTGTATGACTTAAGTTACATTGCATACAATTGTTAAATATAGTTATATTAGGTAATTAAATTGGAACCTCCATAATATCGTAATTAAGTTTATAATATTGCGGTAAAAATTCCTAAAATTAAGACCTAAAAAAAAAATGGTGTACACGGCATTTCGCGTTCACACAGGGTCCGTGAAATGGACATACCTCAAGGGGTATAATGTAGACAGTCTATCCTAATGCAAGTATTAGTAGCTGCTTTCACGGCTCAAACCCGTAACCTATAAGTCACACGGAAATAACTTTACCGTTTTAACACGTAACAAATTCCTAATAAAAACAACTTTATCATGCTCATCAAAATGTAAATAATTGAAGAAAAAATTGACTTTAAACAGATAAAAACATTACCTGTGGGGTTGTGAAGCTGAAATTATTGAAATTGAAATTTCACTTGATTTTTTTGGTTCGATACGAAAAGAGTAGCACATTGAGTGGTTCTAATTTTTTGTGTGCTTTCTGTGTTGTTAGAAGCTGGAATATGAAATTTTTGAGTACCTCTTTGTTTTTACTTGGTAAAAATTAGAAAAACATTAAGGTATTATATATATTAAGTTTTTACATGAACAGCTGCCTTTTGCTGCTAAAAAAATAAGAATAAAGAGAGTATAATTTCTCGTTTTACCATTTCCTTGAATATTTTTATGCTCAATAAATGAGGGATAAATGTTATTTTGTTTTGCTTCTTCTTAGACAATAAGCAAGAATGTTCTGAAATGGAATTTTGGCCTTTGTGTCCTAATTATAGAAACTTCTCTTTTGCAGCTTAACTTGAGCACTATAGTTTGTAATTCTCTGTTTAATGGAGTAGTATTTTGTTGATTTAGGATGAGCAAATCATATATGTTAGTATCCATTAAACAGAGCAAATAGTTTCTAACAAATTATTACTATCTGGTACCAATCGCGTAAAGGCATTTCGATGTGGTGAGTTTGATGATTGTATCAAAAAGGCCGATCATCCAAGGGACTTTGTATATATACTAGACTACTGTCAATTCCTTGTTACTAGTAATTGGTAAAATTTCAGTTATTTGACCCTCATTTTAGAGGGTCAAATATGTAGTTAACCACCGGAAAGTTTGTGCAATTCTAGCTAGTTTGTGAACTTCAAGGAGGGTATAATAAGTTAAACAAAAAAGTTCAATTTCAGCTAGCTATTCATCAATAACATCATTTGAATTTCTGTCAAGAATTACTATCTTTTATGATCAGTTACAAATTGAATAGAAGAAAATAACTTTATAAAGATCTCTAATAACTTGGGTTACTTTAACTAATGCAATCGAATGAAACGTTCCATTCACTTAGTGGCACATGCATATCGGAAATGAGTTTACTTTCTTGTCCCGGTGGATTTCTGTATTTGTCTTAAAATATCTATGGTATATATATAAATTATTATAATGTGGAATCCAATAACTTAAAATGACTAAAATCCCAAACCCTTAAGCTTCATATCCGGACTCCTCTTGTGGCACTGGTAGTTATAAATTACATTATCAAATTTAAGTGACCCATAACAGTATATATTTTATAAATTTAATTTGGTAACTTATACACGCGAGTAAATAACTTTTTATAATTGACTAACACATCTACGATATGTCTAAATTAAATCATATGTAATTTAAGGATTCTTCGACTTTAACTAGAGATCTTGAGTTCAAGTTATAAAAATGAATAAACCTTGTGTTTCACTTACACAATACGAATCTGAATTAATCAAATCAGTTTGTATCAAATACTGGATTATTTCACCCCAAAAAATGATATTTCCTTAATTTTAATTTATGTGAAACTATTATTATTTGGGGAGTCAATCAAAAAAATTTTCGTCCCCATTTCTTGCAAATACTCTTTAAATACTTTGAGTACTTTTATGTAATTTCTAAATATCTAAATTTTATTTCAAAAACTATGAGAAATATATGCTCAAATTCACACCTAATATTAGTTAATTTGACTCTTCTACTCTGGAAAAGTTTATATAAACTGAAACAGAGTGGGTATAATTACCTAAGGGTGTTCGTTGGCCGATGTTGTACGTATTTAGATATTTGGTTCGGTATTTTTGATATTCGATTTCTTAAAATGACATACCAAAAATCATACTTATTTAAATTTGGTATGGTTCGTATTTCTTTTTTTCGGTTTCAATTTATTTTGCCTTAACTTCGGTTGTTCGGCTTGAATATTAACTAGTGCATAGTGTAAGTAATCTTTATCCATAACCAGTAAGTATCAGCACATAGAGAGAGAAAAGGTATATAAAGGAATATGATCATAAAAAATTTCTTGGTACTTACTTACAGTTAATTGTTGAACTTAGATAATAAAATAAGTGTCACGACCCAATTTCATCTATAGGTCGTGATGGCGCCCAACACTACAGCTAGGCAAGCCAACTTAATAAATTAAGTATATATTGATAAAATTTAAAATCAAGAAAAATAATAAAACACCAAATTCTACCAATGTGTGTGCCAAGACCTGATGTCACAAGAGTATGAACATCTAGTAGATTATACAAAACCTCAAATACTGTCTGAAATAAAATAGATGGAATGAAAAATACAAGGAGAGACACTAGTAGCTACAGAACGGCTCAAGAAGGCAGCTCATCACTATGCCCCTGGATAGCGTGGGTGTAAGACGATAGGTCCCCCACTAGTACTTGCCTCAGGTCCTGCACAAAAAGTGCAGCAAGTGTAGTATGGGTACGTAAACAACGTGTACTCAGTAAGTATCAAGCCTAATCTCGAAGTGGTAGAGACGAGATGACCGACTTTGACACTCACTATGGGTCAATAATAATAATTGAAATACAACTAGAATATATAAATCAGTATGATTTACAGAATTTACAATAATTTATTTAACCAACGGAAATAATCAAATTCCTTCAAATGCAACAATTCTCAATATATTAATTAAATTCCTTCAATTCAAATAATTTCCAATTTATCAATTAAATCTCATTTACAGGAATAACAATTAATTCCTTAACAAGCAGGAATAATAATTCATTAAATTTCAAGGATTTTTTAATTTATCAATTAGATTCGCAAGCTGAAATAAACTATTAAAGTATCGTGTAATTATTATTATTAAGCACGATTTTTGCCAAGGACGTACGGCCCGATCCAAAGTGTCGTGTACACTGCCGAAGGACGTGCGACATGATCCATAGATGCATCTATCCTGCCGAGGCATTCGGCCCGTTCCACGAGAAAGGAGGACATTTTCTTATGTGCCTCCGGAAGGAGAGTATATTTATTATAAGATAAATTCAAGAGGAAGAATAATTTCTTTTAACAATTAATTAATTTAAACAGAGAATCAAGCATATGAGATTTTCATCCTTTAATATCTTTATCTGACAATTCACAATATATTCATATATATATATATATATATATATATATATATATATATATATATATATATATATATATATATATATATCTATTAATATTAATTAAACAAAGAATACAATTTACACAAGTAATTCATGCTTTGAATCCTAAACTACCCGGACTTTAGCATTAATAGTAGCTACGCACGGACTCTCATCACCTCATGCGTACGTAGCCCCCGCAATTAGCAATAATTATTTAATTTAATCCCTATGGGGTAATTTTTCCCTCACAAGATTAGACAAGAGACTTACCTCGTCTCAAAGTCCACTTTTCGATTATCGCGTCGCGTAAAATTCTCGATTCAATGCCGAAAAATCCGAAACTATCCAAAAGTTATATAAAATAATTAATATATGTTCAATAATTAGAAATTCATCTATTAAATCAATTACCCTATCCAAAATGGTAAAATTCCTAAAATTCACCCCAGGCCCACGTGCCCGAATTTTGAAAATATTCGGATGGAAACGTTACCCATAATCTCAAGAACTCAAATATATAATTTCTACCCAATTCCATAACTATTTTCGTGGTTAAAATCTCATTTTTATAAAAATCTAGGATTTTCACCTAAACCCTTGATTTTTAAGATTTACTAGTTATAATCTACCAATAATCTATGTATTTAACTCAAGGAGTGTGGAATTAACTTAACTTTTCAATTGCTAGTTGAAATCTCCTCTAAAAAAGCTCCAATATCACTCAAGAATGGAAGAAAATGGGCTCAAAATGACTGAGCCCCGATTTTTAACACATTCTGCCTAACAGTCATTTCGCACCTGCGGACAGTGTACCGCACCTTTGGCTTTCGCACCTGCGAAAAATCCTCGCAGGTGTGAGTCTCACTAGCCTTGGCCAAACTCGCATCTGTGCACACTGCTTCTCACATGCGCGATCGCAGGTGCGCCAAAATTCCGCATCTGCGGCGATGGCATCCCCTTCCCTTTTTCGCTTCTACGAAGAAATTTCACATCTGCGAGTGCCGCGCCTGCAAGCTTCTGTCGCATCTGCAACTGGCCAAGCGTAGGTGCGATTCTGACAATAGCTGGGAGCTTCGGTTTTGGCTCCCAACTTCCAACTTGGTCCGAGCCTCGTCCGATTAACACTCGGGACCCCCGGGGCCCCGCCCGAACATACCAAACAGGTTTGGAATCATAAAACGGACTCGCTCGAACTCTCGGAACGCGTAAAACAACATAAAATCTAAGAATCGTACCCTAAACCAAATTGATTCAAACTTAAGAATTTCAAGTTCTTCAATTTACTTCCAATGCGCCGAAATATACTTAAACTACTCAGAATGATACGAAATTTTGCGTGAAAGTCTTAAATCACTATACAGAACTATTCCCAAACTCGGAATTCCAAACGGACTTCAATTACTCAAAATCCTACTCCAAACTAAATTTAAAGAAGTTTAAACCTTCAAATAGTTAATTTTTACTATTAAGCGTCAAAACGCTCCCGGGTTATCCAAAACCCGATTCGGACATACGCCCAAGTCGAAAATCATCATACGAACCCATTGGAACTGTCAAATCCCGATTCCGGGGTCGTTTTCTCAAAATGTTGACCGAAGTTAAACTTAGCCTTTTAAGGCTAACTTAAGGAACCAGGTGTTCCGATTTCAACCCAAACGCTTCCAAATCCCGAACCAACCATCCCCGCAAGTCGATAAGCATTAAAAGCACATACGGAAAATTTTATTTTAGAGAACGGGGTTCTAAAAGTTAAAATGATCGGTTGGGTCATTACATTCTCCACCTCTTAAACAAACGTTCGTCCTCGAACGGGTTTAGAATAATACCTGGAGTGCTAAATAAGTGTGGATATTTGCTCCGCATGTCCTCCTCGGCCTCCCAAGTCGCTTCCTCGACTGGTTGGCCCCTCCACTGGACCTTTACTGCAGAAATCTTCTTGGACCTCAACTGGCGAACTTGTTTATCAATAATGGCAAATGGCTCTTCTTCATAACCCAAACTTTTACGTAGCTGAACTATGCTGAAGTCCAACACATGTGATAGGTCAGCATGATACTTTCGGAGCATAGATATATGGAAAATCGGATGAACTCCCGATAGACTGGGAGGCAATGCAAGCTCATAAGCAACCTCCCCAAATCGTCTCAACTCCTCAAATGGGCCTATAAACCTTGGGCTGAACTTGCCCTTCTTCCCGAATCTCATAATTTCCTTCATCGACGAAACCTTCAAGAGAACTTTTTCACCTACCATAAATGATATATCACGCGCTTTCTGATCCGCGTAACTCTTCTGTCTGGACTGTGCTGTACGAAGTCGCTCCTGAACCAACTTTACCTTTTCCAAGGTATCCTTTACCAAATCAGTACCATATAACTTAGCCTCACCGGGCTCAAACCATCCGATAGGTGAACGACATCGATGGCCATATAAAGCCTCAAATGGATCCATCTCGATGCTGGATTGGTAACTATTATTATAAGCAAACTCGGCCAAAGGCAGGAAACGATCCCACTGACCTCCAAAGTCAATCACACATGCCCTGAGCATATTCTCCAAAATCTGAACTGCGCGTCGGTCTGCGGATGAAAGGTTGTGCTGATCTCTACACGGGTCCCCAACTCACTCTGTACTACTCTCCAGAAATTTAAAGTAAACCGAGGGCCTCTATCTGATATAATAGAAATTGGCACATCGTGCATCCGAACTATCTCCTGAATATAAATCTGGGCCAACCCCTCGGAAGTATACATAGTCACAACAGGAATAAAATGTACCGACTTGGTCAACCTGTCAACAATCACCCAAACTACATCAAACTTCCTCAAGGTCCGCGGCAACCCAACTACAAAGTCTATAGTAATTCGTTCCCATTTCCACTCTGGTATAGTCATCTGCTGAAGTAGGCCACCTTGACTTTGGTGCTCATATATAACTTGCTGGCAATTTAGACACCTAGATACATACTCAACTATGTCCTTTTTCATTCGTCGCCACCAATAATGCTGCCTCAAGTCACGATACATCTTCGTAGCACCTGGATGAATATAATACCAAGAACTGTGTGCCACCTCCAGGATCTTTTTTCTCAGTTCATCCACATTAGGAACTCATAGACGATCCTGGAGTCGCAGAATACCATCTGCACCAATAGTGACTTCCTTGGCACCACCTCGTAGTACCATTTCTCGAAGAACCATTAAGTGTGGATCATCATACTAGCGAGCCTTGATCTGCTAAAATAGTGAAGACTTAGCTACGACACATGCAAGAACTCGGCTGGGCTCTGAAATATCTAGCCGCACGAGTGTGTTGGCCAAGGATTGGATATCCAAAGCTAATGGCCTCTCTTCTGCTGAAATGAAAGCCAAACTACCCATACTCTCCGCCTTTCTACTCAAGGCATCTGCAAATACATTTGCTTTACCTAGATGATATAGGATAGTAATATCATAATCCTTTAGTAATTCCAGCCATCTGCGCTGCCTCAAATTTAAGTCCCTCTGCTTGAACAAATGCTGTAAACTGCGATGATCAGTATAAACTTCACAAGACACCCCATAAAGATAATGCCTCCAAATCTTAAGGGTGTGAACAATCGCAGCTAACTCCAAATCATGTACCGGATAATTCTGCTCGTGAGGATTCACCTGACGTGAAGCATATGTAATAACTCGCCCTTCCTGCATTAATACACAACCCAAACCAATGCGTAAAGCGTCACAATACACTGTATACATTCCTGAACTGGAAGGTAACACTAACACTGGTGCTGTAGTCAATACTGTCTTGAGCTTCTGAAAGCTTAACTCACAATCATAGGACCATCGGAACTGAACACCCTTCTAGGTTAATTTGGTCAAATGGGCTGCAATAGATGAAAAACCTTCCACAAACCGACGATAATAACCTGCTAAACCCAGAAAACTCTTGATCTCAGTCGCCGAAGTAGGATGATGCCAATTCTGAACTGCCTCAATCTTTTTGGGATCAACTTTAATACCTTCGCCCGATACAATATGTCCCAAAAGTGCTACAGACTCTATCCAAAAATCACTTTTAGAGAACTTAGCATATAGCTTTTATTCCCGCAATGTCTGAAGCACTACTCTTATATGCTGCTCATGTTCCTCCTTACTGCGTGAGTAGATCAAAATGTCATCAATGAAGACAATGACAAATGAATCAATATATGGCATGAATACCCTGTTCATCAGATCCATAAACGCTGCCCGGGCATTAGTTAAACCGAAAGACATTACCAGAAACTCATAATGACCATATGTAGTATGGAAAGCAGTTTTCGGAACATCCGAATCTCGAATCTTCAACTGATGATACCCTGACCTCATGTCGATCTTAGAGAACACCCTAGCACCCTGCAACTAGTCAAATAGGTCATCAATACGTGGCAACGGGTACTTGTTCTTAATAGTAACTTTGTTCAATTGGCAATAGTCAATACACATCCACATTGTTCCATCCTTCTTCTTCACAAATAATACTGGTGCACCCCAAGGCGATACACTCGGTCTGACGAACCCTTTGGCTAGTAACTCCTCAAGCTGCTCTTTCTATTCTTTCAGAGCCATGCTATACAATGTGATAGATATAGGCTGAGTATCTGGAGCCAAGTCAATACAGAAATCAATATCCTGATCAGGTGGCATACCTGGAAGATCTGAAGGAAATACATCGGAGAATTCCCGAACTACTGGCACTGAATTAATAGCCGGAGTCTCTGCAGTAGTATCCCGAACATAGGCTAGATAAGCCAAACAACCCTTCTCAACCATGTGTTGAGCCTTTATAAAAGAAATAACCCGATTAAATGAACTAACCGACGAACGCTTCCAATCCAGCCTAGGCAAAGATGGAATAGCCAAGGTAATAATTTTGGCATGATAATCTAGAATAGCATGATATGGAGATAACCAGTCCACACCTAGAATAATTTCAAAATCGGTCATCTCGAGCAATAAGAGATCTGCTCTAGTTTCATAACCACAGAATGTAATAATACAAGACCGGTAGAACCGGTTCACAATAACAGAATCGCCTACAAGAGTGGACACATAAACATGAGTACTCAAGGACTCACGAGAAACACCCAGGAATGGAGCAAATAGAGATGACACATATGAATACGTGGATCCTGGATTAAATAATACTGAGGCATCTTTGCCGCAAACAGAAATAATACCTGTAATCACAACATCTAAAGACTATGCATCTGGTCTAGCCGGAAAAGCATAGAACCGAGCTGGAGCACCAACTGGTTGGCCTCCACCTGGCTGACCTCCACCTCTAGGATGGCCCCTACCCACCTGTCCTCCACCTCTTGGTGGTCGGACTACTAGTGGAGTAACTGGTCCGGTAAGCATAGGCTGCTGACCCTGCTGTACTGGTCTACCCCGAAGCATGGGGCAAAACTTCCGCATGTGACTGGGATCCCCGCACTCATAACAACTCTTCGGTGCGATGGGCTACTGACTAAGAGTCTGGCCCTGGGGAATTGAATACCCACTGGGAGGACCTTGAATAGCTGGTGGGCGGTAAGAACTCTCTAGTATAACACTGAGATAAGGTCGCACTGGAGTACCCCGAGGAGGTGGTGGTGCTGGAAACGGGGGTCTGCTGAACTGCCCCCTCACGAAATGACCTCTGCCCCCAGACGGAGCACCTCTGAACTCTCCAGAGTACCTGAACCATTTATCTCTCATAATCTGCTCTCGGATCCGCTGACGTACACCCTCAATCCTGCGGGCTATCTCCATAACTAGCTCATAAGAAGTACCCATCTCAACCTCTCGAGCCATAGTGGCCTGAATGCCAGTATGTAAACCGGCTACAAACCTCCGCACTCTCTCCGCCTCAGTAGGGAGTATCATAAGTGCATGGCGAGATAATTCAGAAAACCTCGCCTCATAATCAATCACTGACATCTGACCCTGCTGGAGCTGCTCAAACTAAAATCGCAACTCTTCCCTTTGGGAGGGTGGTATATACCTGTCCAGGAAGATACGGGTGAACCTGTCCCAAGTCATGGGAGGAGAATCTACTGGTTTGCCAAGAACATAAGACTGCCACCATCTACGGGCTCTGCCCTCTAGTTGAAAGGTAGCGAAGTCAACTCCATGAGATTCCAATATCCTCATGTTGTACAGTCTATCCCTGCAACGATCAATGAAGTCCTGTGAATCCTCATGTCGCTCACCCCCGAAGACAGGAGGATGTAGTCTAGTCCATCGGTCCAATAGTTTTTGAGGACTGGCGGCTACTGCTGGACTGGGCTTAGGTGTAGCTGCTGCCACTAGCTGGGCTCCACCCACGGGTAGTGCACCCTAGGTCTGATATACAGCAGCTTCCTATCCATGAGCCTGCGTGGTAGGGGTCTGTGCTCCCCCGCCCGCCTGAGATGTGGCTGGGTCTGCCGGAAATAAACCAGCCCAAGTCATATTGTCAATGAACTGTAGTATACGACCCATGACATCCTGAAATCCCGGTGCAGATGTGAAATCCATCGGAGCCGGCTCTGCCACAAGCACCTCATCCTGTTCCTCAACAATGGGATTCTCTGCTGGACCCACTGGCAGTATAACTTGAACAGTCCTGGGACGTCCTCGCCCTCTACCACGGGCTGGAGCCCTCCCTCGGCCCCTAGCAACTGGGGGAGTAGCTCTTTCCTAGTTTGGAACCTCATTCGAGCGTGTTCTCACCATCTGAGAGAGAATAAGAGAAGGATATTTAGAACTATGTCAATTTCACGATGGAATATGAAGAAAGGTAATTTCCTAATACCCTATAGCCTCTCGAAGATAAGTACAGACGTCTCCGTACTGATCCGCAAGACTCTATTAGGCCTGCTCATATCTTGTGAGACCTACGTGAATCTAGTGCTCTGATACCATGTTCTCACGACTCAATTTAACCTATAGGTCGTGATGGCACCCAACACTACAACTAGGCAAGCCAACTTAATAAATTAAGTATATATTGAAAAATTTAAAACCAAGAAAAATAATAAAATATCAAATTCTACCAATGTGTGTGCCAAGACCTGGTGTCACACGTGTATGAGCATCTAGTAGATTATACAAAACCTCAAATACTGTCTGAAATAAAATAGACAGAATGAAAAATAGAAGGAGAGACACTAGTAGCTGCAGAACGGCTCAGAAAGGCAGCTCACCACTATGCCCCTGGATAGCGTGGGTGTAAGACGATAGGTCCCCCACTAGTACTTGCCTCAGGTCCTGCACAAAAGGTGCAGCAAGTGTAGTATGAGTACGTAAACAACGTATACCCAGTAAGTATCAAGTCTAATCTCGAAGTGGTAGAGACGAGATGACCGATTTTGACACTCATTATGGGTCAATAATAATAATTGAAATACAACTAGAATATTTAAATCGACATGATTTACAGAATTTACAATAATTTATTTAACCAACGGAAATAATCAAATTCCTTCAAATGCAACAATTCTCAATTTATTAATAAATTCCTTCAATTCAAATAATTTCCAATTTATCAATTAAATCTCATTTACAGGAATAACAATTAATTCCTTAACAAGCAGGAATAATAATTCATTAAATTCCAAGGATTTTTCAATTTATTAATTAGCTTCGCAAGCTGAAATAAACTATTAAAGTATCGTGTAATTATTATTGTTAAGCACGATTTCTTCCGAGGACGTACAACCCGATCCAGAGTGTCGTGTACACTGCCATGGGACGTGCGACACGATCCATAGATGTATCTATCCTGCCGAGGCTTTCGGCCCGCTCCACAAGAAAGGAGGACATTTTCTTATGTGCCTCCGGAAGGAGAGTATATTTATTATAAGATAAATTCGGGAGGAAGAACAATTTCTTTTAACATATAATTAATTTAAACAGAAAATCAAGCATATGAGATTTCCATCCTTTAATATCTTTATCTGACAATTCACAATATATTCATATATATCAATTAATATTAATTAAACAAAGAATACAATGTACACATGTAATTCATGCTTTGAGTCCTAAACTACCCGGACTTTAGCATTAATAGTAGCTACGTACGGACTCTCGTCACCTCGTGCATATGTAGCCCCCGCAATTAGCAACAATTATTCAGTTTAATCCCTATGGGGTAATTTTTCCCTCACAAGATTAGACAAGAGACGTACCTCATCTCAAAATCCATTTTTCGATTATCGCGCCATGTAAAATTCTCGATTCAATGCCGAAAAATCCGAAACTATCCAAAAGTCATATAAAATAATTAATATATGTTCAATATTTAGAAATTTATCTATTAAATCAATTACCCTATCCAAAATGGTAAAATTCTTAAAATTCACCCCGGGCCCACGTGCCCGGATTCTTTAAAATTTTGGATGAAAACGTTATCCATAATCTCAAGAACTCAAATATATAATTTCTACCCAATTCCATAACTATTTTTGTGGTTAAAATCTCATTTTTATAAAAATCTTGGTTTTTCACCTAAATCCTTGATTTCTATGATTTGCTAGTTATAATCTACCTATAATCTATGTATTTAACTTAAGGAGTATGGAATTAACTTAACTTTCAATTGCTAGTTGAAATTGCCTCTCAAAAAGCTCCAAAATCGCCCAAGAATGGAACAAAATGGGCTCAAAATGACTGAGCCCCGATTTTTAACACATTCTGCCCAACAGTCATTTCGCACCTGCGGACAGTGTACCGCACCTGTGACTATTGCACCTGCGGAAAATCCTCGTAGGTGTGAGTCTCACTAGCCTTGGCCAAACTCGCATCTGCGCACACTGCTTCGCACATGCACGATCGCAGGTGCGCCAAAATTTCGCATCTGCGGCGATGGCCTCCCCTTCCCTTTTTCGCTTCTGCAAAGAAATCTCGCATCTGCAAGTGCCGCGCCTGCGAGCTTCTGTCGCATCTGTGAATGTCGCACCTACGACTGGCCAAGCGCAGGTGCGATTCTGACAGTAGCTGGGAGCTTCAGTTTTGGCTCCCAACTTCCAACTTGGTCCGAGCCTTGTCCGATTAACACGCGGGACCCCCGGGGCCCCGCCCGAACATACCAACAGGTTTCAAATCATAAAACAGACTCACTCGAACTCTCGAAACGTGTAAAACAAGATCAAATATAAGAATCATACCCTAAACCAAATTGATTCAAACTTAAGAATTTCAAGTTCTTCAATTTACTTCCAATGCGCCGAAATATACTTAAACTACTCGGAATGACATGAAATTTTGCGTGCAAGTCTTAAATCACTATACAAAACTATTCCCAAACTCGGAATTCCAAACGGACTTCAATTACTCAAAATCCTACTCCAAACCAAATTTAAAGAAGTTTAAACCTTCAAATAGTTGAGTTTTACTATTAAGCGTCAAAACGCTCCTGGATTATCCAAAACCCGATTCGGACATTCGCCCAAGTCCAAAATCATCACACGAACATATTGGATCCGTCAAATCCCGATTCCTGGGTCATTTTCTCAAAATATTGACCGAAGTCAAACTTGGCCTTTTAAGGCTAACTTAAGGAACAAAAGTGTTCCGATTTCAACCCAAACGCTTCCAAATCCCGAACCAACCATCCCCGCAAGTCGATAATCATTAAAAGCACATACGGGAAATTTTATTTTAGGGAACGGGGTTCTAAAATTTAAAATGACCGGTTGGGTCATTATAATAAGGACTAATCCAATAGATACAACATCAATCCACGAGTAACGGAGTAAGAAATACCCTAGAACCATATAAACATTATGATAAATTTCTTGATAACTTGGATAGTACGAGTCAAAATCTGCAGCCTACCTTGTTCCTCTATTTTTCCAAAGAAGTATATGGGCTTTATTGCCAAGTTCAACATGAATGCCAAAATAGCGTATGGTATAACTGTCACGACCTAATTTCCCTTATAGACCGCGATGACGTCCAACAGTGCCGCTAGGCAAGCTAACGGTGAATTAGCCGTGTATTTATTCTTTTAAAAAAAAAAATTCAAAGTAGTTGATTTTTTTTTAAATAAGTGAGAAGTGGAAAATTTAATGAAGTAAAGAGAAAACTAATGAAAGAACAAATGCAGTGAAATAAATGCTCAAAATACATAAAGTCTACTAGCATGTTTCCAAGACCTGGTGTCACAAGTGTATGAGCAACTAGTAGAATATACAAAACACTAAGCTATTGTCTGAAATAGAGTAGACATAAAGTAAATATAAAAGAGAGACTGTGGGTTCCGCAGAACGGCCTCCGAGAGCAGTTCACCACTAAGCATCGGGGTAACATGGATGCACGCCTGGATGAACGCCAGATGCACCTGCCTCAGACCCTGCACGGTTAGTGCAGAAGTGTAGCGTGAGTACATAAACTACATGTACCCAGTAAGTATTCGGTCTAACCTCGAATAAGTAGTGATGAGGGGTCGACATCGACACTTACTATGGGCCAACAATTTAAAATACAGAAATTCTAAATAGGCATGGAATATGTGAATAATAATAATAATAACACAATAGCAAGCAGTGAATAAATGATTCTTTAACTGATAGTAAACTCTAAAATCTCCAACAAACACCCACTAACTCCAAATCAATTTTTGTCATTAAATAAATTATAACCTCTCAAGCCATAAAATAATATCAAATGTAATTGGGCTCCGAGTATTATCACGCACAATTTAAGCCGAGGTCATACTGCCCAATCCAATAATACTGTGTGCACTGCCGAGGGTCGAATGGCAGAAACCATAATGCATCTATTATATTGCCGAGGTGAACCGCCCGCTCCCATGAGAGTAGAGAAGTTTACCTCACTCGTGGAAGTACTTGCGACGCGAGAGGACATGAATTTCTCAGAGTTATTATGTATTCCTCAATTCTTTCCAAAAATAAGAAATCTAAATTGGAAGTTTACAACTTTAAAATCTCTATACTCAGCTCCATTTAAGATAATTAATATGCCTAACAAACATGACAGTACAATTAAAGCATGATGTGAATTTAAGACTATCTGGACATCTCATGGAATATGGCTACACATAGACTCTCATCACCTAGTGCATACGTAGCTCCCCACACAAGTAATACACAATAAAATACACCTAAGGGGATGAGTTCCCTCTTACAAGGCTAGACAAGAGACTTATCTCGTCTCAAAGCTCACTTTCCGGCCCACAACTTCACTCTAAGGCTTTAACTTGGTGCCGAACAATCCGAAGCTAGCCAAATATTATATAAATTAATCAATATACACTCAAAATTTAATAATTTATGTATTAGAGTGATTACCTAACCCAAATTGAAAGATTCATAAAATTCATCTCCGGGCCGACGTGCCCGGATTCTGAAACTGTTCGACGATAATAGCTACCCATAACTTCACGAACTCAAAAATATAATTTTTACCCAATTCCATAATCCTTTTCGTGGTTAAATTTTATTTTTATCCAAACCCTAGGTTTTTCAACTAAACCCATAATTTTCATAATTTTACATGATAAAATCTACCCACAACTTATGTATTTAACTAACATTGGGTAGAAATTACTTACCTTCAATAGCTAGGTAAAAACCCCTCTTCAAAGAGCTCAAATATCTCCCAAGAGATGAAAGAAATGAGGCAAAATAGCCTAAGTCCCGACTTAAATGCACCTCACTGCCTCCCAGCGGTTTTTGCACCTGCGACGCCGCACATGTGGAAAATTCATCGCAGGTGCGGTCCTCGCCTAGCTTGGCCAAGTCCACTTCTTCGGAGAAGCATGCGCTCCTGCGCTTTATCTCCGTAGGAGCAGGGCCGCATCTGTGCACACACGCATGCGGAAGATTGCCTGCTCCTGCGGACCCAGGCCTCCTTGGCCTAGCCCGCACCTGCGACCATCTCCCTTGCACCTGCGAGCTCGCCAGTGCGGGAAGCCCTCTGCTTCTGCGATCACTGGGAAACTTGCTCTAGGCCGCTTCTATGGTCGATGGGCCTCTTCCGCGAGGTCGCACCTGTGGCCATTACCTCGCAGGTGCGAACGCACCAGAACTGGGGCATCAACAGCTCCCCCAAGTCAAATTTCGAGTCCGATTCCAATCCTTTTCGCATCCGGGCCCCCGGGACCCCATCCAATCACACTTAAACATCCAAAAACATAATATAGACCCACTCTCATGCTCAAAACACAAAAATAACACCTCAATATACGAATCAGATGCCCAAACGCATGAATCAAATTATGAAACTCAAAAACGTTTAGAAACACTTCTGCGCGTCTCATTCCTATCAAATCAACTAGGAATGAAGCCAAATTTTGCGTGTAAGACTTAAATTACCATACGGGGCTATGCCCTGGCTCAAAATCCCAATCGTTCCTTGATAACATCAAATCTTACTTCTAACCAAATTTTAAAGAGCTTGAAAACCTTCAATGCACCAACTTTCAATATTAAGCGCCAAAACGCTCCCGGGACATACAAAACCCGATCCGGACATACGCCCAAGTCTGAAATCGTCATACAAACCTATTGGGACCGTCAAATCCCAGTTCCAAGGCCGTTTACTTAATACGTTGAATCAAGTCAAACTTAACCATTTTATGCCACTATTAAGGAACTACGTGTTCCGATTTCAACCAAAACCCTTCCAAACCCAAACTAACCATCTCCGCAAGTCATAAAACTGTAAAAGTACATATAGGGAGTCTTAATTAGGGGAACAAGGATCTAGAAAGTAAAACGACCGGTCGGGTCATTACAGTAACTTAGTATGTTATAATCTCGCAAGAGTTAATTGAGTTGGTTGGGTGATCAATGGTTTCCCACAAGGGAGACCTGGGATTGATTCCCCTCATCGGCAACTTTCATAATCAAAACTCATCGCATCGGACTTGCCTAGTTTTGTTTACATCTCCTATGTGGTTTGCGACCTGTTGTACATTGACCAAGTTACCAGTGCGCACTAGAAAGGTAGTGGTTGCGGGTTTTCTTGAGAATTTTGCAAAAAACTTAGCATATTATAATCAATAAGATGTGTATTGTGTAACTTAGTATATATTTCGGAAAAACTTAAGAGTAAATTTTATTTTACCCCCTTTAACTTTTTAGTGTAGTCAAACAGTACCCCTTTCACCTTTTGAATGGGAATGGGAACACCTCTCAGCTAGCAAAATTTAGCCACATTGACCTTTCTCAATTGTGCATGTATGTTCGATATATGTATGCCATGACCTGTGTGTTAGATACATATTAAAATCTTGAATAATAAAGAAGCCAGGAACTGCAAGAGTTAAATCAATTATGGGACTCCAAGCTACTTTTAGCTAAACTATTTTCTGTTCTACACTTGTTGATCACAAGTTGAGCTTTAATTTCTCACAGAATAGGATTAATGGAGAATTATGAGTTGATTCTCTGTTTCTGAAGACTTATTAAGCACTAAAAGTCCCAGTTCTGGAAATCCTGTTTGTGAATCCATCATTGCAGTTGAGTATATTGATGTGGTTTGGAAGGACAAAGCTCCATTATTACCATCTGATCCTAATGAGAGAGCACAAGCTAGGTTATGGGCAAACTACATTGACAAGTTAAATCTTAAAATTATGCTATCCTTTTGTGCAACCATGTCGTGGGAAAAAATGAAGTATTAGGTATTTGAATATGAGCAATATCAACTAAATTGTAGTATACAAAACCTCCTTTTTCCACGGCAGATTTTACAAAATTAGTGTTGCCAAGCTAGCTATATTCCTCAAAGGTGGATGGTGGGGAAATTGACACCAATTTTGAAAGCATTATTTTTTCATTATATGTCAATGAAGATTTTGGTGCACTAAAAAAAACAAAGAGAGGATTTCTTCATGGGTTTTACCTTGGATAAGGGTGCTTTAATTGTGAAGGGAAGCAGATTGCTAGCATGTGATGACCTGATAGGTCAATCTTTAATTTTAAGCTTTGTTTCTGTGTTTCGAGACCTCGAATAGCTCCATTCAGCCTTCCTTGATTTGCGTACGTAGTTCACATTTTTTTTTCGGAAGGTTTTTATGAGAAAATAGATTAAAATGTAAAATCGCGCCTTAAAAACTCATTTGAGTTGACTTCGATCAACGTTTTATGTAAACAGACCCAGATCAGTATTTTAACGGTCCCAGTGGGTCTGTGTCATGATTTGGGACTTGAGCGTATGCCTAAAATCAAATTCAGAAGTCCCTAGCTTGATTTAACGCCATTTGTCCAAAACTAGAAATTTAAAGGTTTAAAGAATTCCTAAATTTGGTCATAATTGGATTTTATTGATACTGGGTCCCGATTTAGATTCTAAGAGTTCGAGTAGCTTCGTAACAATATTTATGACTTGTGTGCAAAATTTGAAGTTATTCTGAGGTGCGTACGCACGTTTTCCGTTAGGTTTGATTTTATAAAGCTTGAATTTTTAAAATTTAACCCGAGTTTAACTTTGTGGTTAACGGGCCGGAATTTGGTTTTGAAAGTTTGTATAAGTTCATTTTGCTATTTGAAACTTGTCTGTAAAATTATCACTATTCGAAGTTGATTTGATAAGATTCAGACGCTTGGTTAAAAAATTTGAAGTTCTTAAATTTTTTTTGAAAATCCAAGCGTTTTGGCATTCAATTCTAAATTCTAGGTGTTATTTTGGTATTTTAATCATGCGAGTGAGTTCGTATCATGTTTTAGGACCCGTGTGTATGTTTGGTTGAGGTCCTGAGAGGTTCAGGCGAGTTTTGAATAAGTTTGAGCAATTCGACACTTTGGGCCGCAGAACCTCGAATCTGCAGGCTTGTTGGTCTAACTTCAGGAGCTTATATCTCTCAATCTATGAGGAATTTTGTAACGACCTGACCGGTCATTTTGAGTTTTGCACTTCGGTCGGTGGTTTGAGGGCATGATTGGCCCCACTGCTAAAAAATAATAAATTTGCCACTGAATAATTCCGATCGATTTAATTCAGTCGCAATTTTCGACTAAATCGGTCGGAAACTTTATTAAAAATACATGTTTATTTTTTTTTAATTTTGGCTCATAATTGCGACTGATTCGGTCGCTCAATTACGCGAAAAATACCTCGAAAATATTTTTTATGGTTTGCGACAGAACCAGTCGCAAATATTAAAATTAAAAAAAAAGTTAAATTAAAGGTTGCGACCGATTTGGTCGGAATATGCAACTAAAACGAGGTCTGACTGGTCAACAACATTTGCGACTGAATCAGTCACAATTTGAAAATTCAAATTTCAAATTTGCGACCGATTCGGTCGCAAATTATTTTTTGTAATACAACCTAACCCGTTTTTTCTTCTTTCTTCTTTCTTCCTTAACTTTTTTCCCTCTCCCCCCCTCTCCTCTTCTGCCCCCACCCATTCTATTTGTTGATTTTATCCGCTAATCTAACCATATTAGGTATGATTTCCCTCTCTCTCACTCCCCATCTCCCTCACCCGCTCCATTTTCCCCGTCCAGCCCCCCTCCCCCCCCCCCCCAATTATTTTGTTCCTAAGTTGTTTAACTCGTTTTTGGTGCAGGAATCCGCCGTCTCATCTCTCCTCCGGTGGTGGTTCGGCAGCAGATCCGTTGGTTTATTTTTCAGCTTTGTTTTGCATTAATTTAGCAAAATAGTATGTACAAATTAGCTATATAATTTGCAATATAGTATAGATAAATTAGCAATAATTTTTGCAATATAATATGTATATAGTGATATTAAAAGTTAACTTATTTAGATTAATTAAATATTTTGTTTCTTTTTATATAAATTCTTATTTAATACTTGTTTATATACATTCTTGTTAAAAATACTTGTTAAAATTTTTTGCAATATAATAATTCTTGTTTATATAAAAAAACAACTAAAGAAACAACTTAAGTTCTAATACTTCGTATAATTTAGGTTATAATAGTTAGAGTTGAAAAATATTTTAAAGAGTTAGAATTTTTATACATTCAAGTTATGTTAGATAAGAAACAAGTTAAGTGTTAATTATATTATTTATTATTGAAACGAAATGAAGAAAATGCAATCAATTAAGTATTAAAGTGCTATCATATGCTAATTTGAAATAAATTAGATTAATTTTTATTTTTAGGTCTTTTTTGTCTTACAATTGTTTAATGTACATATTAATATTGAAACCACACAAGTATTATTGCATACTGGAGGTTCTATTAGTTTTGCAGCCTATCGTTTGAGAATGGTAATTTCATTATAAAATATTCTTAGTTTTACAAGTATGCAAATTGAACATACATATACACACACACACACACACACACACAGACACACACACACACACACACACACACACACACACACACACACACACACACATATATATATATATATATATATATATATATATATATATATATATATATATATATATATATATATATATATATTAATTTTTAGGAAAAAGAACGCGGGGGAGATGTGAATTATGCTGAGGTCTTTGCGGAGACCCACAAGAAGAAGAAAAAGGACGACACAAGAGAAGGATGGATCGAACCGCGTGCTTCAGAGACATTTGTATGATCCCAACACTAATACTATATTATTTATCCTTCTTGGTTTATTTTATTTATATAACGTGTATTATTTTTATTTCAGGACAAGTGTTATATTGATCTTGATGCATGGCGACAAACTTAGCCGGCCCCCGAGGATATGCATACAATTTGAACACAGGCAACTGGTGGCGTGAATAAAGGTATAAATATTATGTAATTATCTTCTTTGGTATTAATTTGAAAGTTGTTTGTTTGTTTTCTTACTTCTTTTACTTTTTTTTCTTTTATTTCTCGTGAAAATAATAAATAAAGGTCGAGTCTACGGGATTGGAGTACAACCATCCTCCATTCGTCCACCAATCATTATTCAGTAGGGCATCGGTTTTCCAAGAAGACATGGAAGCTATGCGTCAAAAAATAGATCAAATGTCGCAAGAATTTCAAGCAACTCAGGCTTTAAACCAAAAATTATTAAAAAAGAAAAGCAAGAAAGGAGCTGCAATAGAGTACTCTAAGTCTGAGAAGGAGATTGATTCTGAATAGGCTATTTGAATGTTTTAGAGTTGAAGTTAGAGACAAGTTTGATATTTGGATTGTTATATTTGATTTTTGGATTGTTATATTAGTTTTTTAGTTAATTGTTAAGTGTTTGGTTGGCTGTTTTCTTTGGCAGGTGGTGTAATTAGAAATATAACATGATTCTGGTTAAAAATGCCCAAATTTGCGACTGAATCAGTCGCAAATTTTACCAGGAATTAACCAGATTTGCGACTGATTCAGTCGCAAATTGAAAATTTCTAACAATATTTAATTAAGATTTGCAACTAAATTAGTCGCACATGTACAATTTCTGAAATTTTTAATTAATTAATTAATAATTCAAGATTTGCCACTATTTCAGTCGGAATAATTAATTAAAAACTAATTTTATTTTTAAATTTTCTGACGGAATCGGTCGAAACATTAAATTTGTATTTATTTTTTTATTTTCTGGTCAACGACTGAATCAGTCGCTAAGACTAATCTGTCGCAAAATACATAAATTCAAATGTCTCGTATTATTCAATTTGCGACTGAATCCGTCGATAATTTTTGCGACTGATTCAGTCGCAAATATATTGTGACCACGTATTTTCCGACTCACACTTTTCAGTTGAAAATCCATCGAAAAACACGATTTCTGACCGATTTGACGGTCACAAATTTGCTGTTTTTTAGTAGTGCTCGTATGATGTATTATGACTGGTGTGTATAGTCAGATTCGGAACTAGTTTGGAAGGATGAATTTTATGTTTGAAGCTTTAAGTTGGAAGAGTTGACCAAGTTTGACTTTTGAGTATTTGAGCTCGGATTGAAGTTTTGATGGTTCCATTAGGTCCGGATGGTGATTTTGGACTTGGGTGTATGCCTGTATTTGCATTTGGATATTTTTAGAAGGTTTCAGCATGTTTGGAATGCTTATAAGTTTGACCGGGAGTTGACTATGATGATATCTGGTTCGGATTGTGGTTTTAGGAATTTGAATAGCTTTGTAATGTCATTTGGTACTTGCATGCAAAATTTGATGTCATTCAGAATTGATTTGATATGGTTCGACATGAGTCTTAGAAGTCGGAAGTTCATTAGTTCATTAGGCTTGAATTGATGCGCGATTAGTGGTTTTGGTAATGTTTGACGTGAATTGAGGCTTCGAGTAAGTTTGTATTGTATTTTTGGACTTGTTGGTATGTTGGGATGGGATCCCGAGGACCTTGGATGAGTTTCGGGTGAGTTTTGAACAAGTTTGGGCATTTCGACACTTTGATGATGTTCTGGAGCAGTTGAAGTGCAGAGGACACATTTTGGGGTGCTGAGGCAATGCCTCATGTGCGGCCGCAAACTCCCAAAGTGCGGAGGCAGTAGAAAATGTGCGAACCGCAGTGGAATATATGTGGACCGCAGAGGAAAAATGCAGACCACAGTAGGGGATATCCGCAGGTTTGATGGTCTGACTTCGGAAGCTTATATCTTTTAATCTATAAGGAATTTGAGATAATCCAAAGATGAAAGTTGTAAGCCATTGAGTTTAGTTTCCAGAAAATGAAACAATTTCTTAGTGGACATCTGTATAGAAAGTTATGGTCAATTTATTGAAACCTGGTAGTGCAGCTGCTGCTGAAGTGTGGCCGCACAATTTAGTTCGCGGCCGCAAAACCTGGAAGTGCGGACCACACAAAAATATGTGCGGTCAGCACTGTGAGAGATCAGATATTGTGGTATATAAACGGGATTTTTGGATTTTTATTTCATTCTTCACCACTTTAGAGACTTGGGAGCTCGGGTTTGAAGGGTTTTAACCTAGACCTTCATCTACAAGCTTGGGGTAAGTAATTCTAACATATATCTATGAGATTTACATGAATCCATCACTAGTTTTAACATCAAAACATGGGATTTAACAAGAGAAATTGGGGTTTTGTCAAAATTTGTCTAAAGTAAATAATTGAGTTTTGAACATCGCGTCGAAGTCGGAATTGAATGAAATTAGTACGGTTTGACTCATAATTGAACGGGTTATCGAATTTTGTGAGTTTTATCGTATTCCGAGGTGCGAGCCTGGGTTTGACTTTTTTATTTGACTTTGGGCTTTGATTTAAAGATTCAACCTTTATTGATTGGGTTTGTTCCGTAGGCATTATTTGATGTATTTGAGTTGCTTTTGGCTAGTTTCGAGCCATTCGAAGGATGATTTGAGTGGGATGGCGCTTCTAGGGTATCCAATTGGCTTGGTTGAGGTAAGTGTCTTGCCTAGATTTGTTGAGGGAATTTTTCCTACTAATTGCCATTGTTTGCTACATGCGGGGATGATGCATATATAAGGTGACGAGCGTATATGCATGTGCCAGGGTTAATCATGCTCGGGGGTAAATCATATGATTATTTGTGACTTATTGAATTATGTAACCTTCTTGCTTCATGTCTTACATGATGTCACGACCCCAAATTTCCTCCGTAGGATGTCGTGATGGCACCTAGTCTTTAAGACTAGGTAAGCCTATCAATGCGGAATAAAAATAGAAATCTCAAACTTTAAATAATTGCAACTCCCAAAACCTGGTAGAAATAAGTCACAAGCTTCTAAGAATTTATTCTTTATGTCTCTATATATTAGAGTCTAAAGATAATAAGAAAGACAATATAGTAAGATAGAATGGGACTCCGGAGTCTGCGGACGCTGGCAGATATACCGCGAAGTCTCCTCGTACAACTCGTTTACTGATGCCTGGTTTGATAAGATGTACCTGGATCTGCACAAAAAGAAGTGCAGAAGCGTAGTATGAGTACACCATAATGGCACCTAGTAAGTGCTAAACCTAACCTCGGTAGAGTAGTGACGAGGTCAGGTCAGGCCCTACTGGAAAATAAATAATAACATGGTAAAATGTTTAACAATATAATAAAATAAAATGACAATAGAAATGAATCAAGCAGTATGTCACCATTTAATTACATCAAATAATGGCAATTAATACCTTGTGGAAGCAAAACAGAATTCTTTTCAACTTTAAGCAAATCACAACAAATAATCAAAGAAAACTGCGGTCATAAATCAATATCAACAAGGGCACTCCCGAGGTACCGCCTCGTAGTCGCAAATCATAAATAAATTTACAATATCTTATTTCTTTATACCATCGCGGGAGCCTTCACAATTTATTTTAAAGAAAACATTTTTCCCTAAATAGCATCACGCCTTTTAGCCATCCTTATCACACCGCATGACTTCTAGTAGTTTTTCCTACTAGACACGCGTATCAAGCCTCCCTTATCTCACCGCATGTGTTTCAATACCCAGACCTTATACCACCGCATGCGTATCAATATCACAATATATTACAATTTGCACCTCAAGTGCCCAAATATTTCAATTGTCAAAATAAATCAACAATAATATTTTTCCATAATAAAGAACTCACGGCTCATGCCAAAATAATTCAACACTAATATTGTTTCATAATAAAGAGCTCACGGCTCCATCACAATGAGTACGAAAGCTCACAAAAATATTCAGGAATAAACAACCCAACAAAATAGTATTTCAAAATTTTTGTACGTTGCTTCAATTCCAAATTTAAAATATCAAATAATTCATATTAATAATATTTAATTTAAAAAAAATCAACCTTCAATAATGCACAGAATAAAAGAAACCAAGTTTTAACTAAACAGGTAAAACAATTAGCAGGAAAAGGTCAAGCAAATTTAGAATATAAACATTTAAATCAATGATGAAGAATATAACAAGGTAAAATTATTTAATTAATATGCAACAATGATCTACACAATTTAAAGACATAATCTTTCATATTTAGCCCGTGTACAGACTCGTCACCTCGTGTACATGACTTTCAACACATTTCACTTTATCACTTCAATACCAATCCTAGGGGAGATTTCCCCCACACAAGGTTAGACAAGTCACTTACCTCGACTTGCTCCAATATAACCAAGTAGTATGCTTTTTCCTCGATTTTCCAACTCCGATCGACTCGAATCTAGTCATAATTAATTTGATACAGTCAACAAAAATTATAGGAATCAATTTTATAAGAGAATACTATATTTTTCAATAAAATCCGAAATTAGCTCAAAAAGCGCCCATGGGGCCCATGTCTCGGAATTCGGCGAAACTCATAAAATTCGATAACCCATTCAATTACGAGTCCAACCATACCAGTTTCACTCAAATATGACTCCGAATCAACACCGAAATCTCAAAAATTCGTTTCTATGAAATTTCTAAAATTTTCCCAAATTTCCATCTCAATACACTAATTAAATGGTGAAAACAATGACATATTCGTGTATATTGACGAAATTAGAGTTAGAATCGCTTACCCAAATATTTTTCCTTGAAAATCTGTCAAAAATCGCTTCTGCTCAAGCTCAAATTCGTCAAAAATGGCAAATGGGACGAAATCTCAAATTTTATAAAACTGCCGAGGCAGCCATCTATCCTGGGCATCGATCATGGCTTCGATCTTTATGGCCCTTGATCCCGGCCTCGGTCATAGCCCTTGATCCTAGGCCTCAATCCTGGGCCTTCGATCACTAGCCTCGGTCATAGCCCTCGATTTCGGGCCTTCGATCATGGCCCTCGAACTTTGCCTTCGATCATAGCTCTCGAGCCTGCCTTCGATTATGGCCCTCGAGCCTGCCTTCGATTATGGCCCACGAGCCTTCTTCGATCATGGCCCTCGAGCTTTGCCTTCAATCCTCAGCTCGATTTTTGGGCTCGATTTCTGGCCTTTGATTTTTCGGCTCGACTTCTGGGCTTGATTGCTCAGCAGAAGAAAATTTGCAGCAGCTGTTTAAGTCCAACTTTTGATCTGTTAACCATCCGAAACTCACCCGAGGCCTTCGGGACCTCAACCAAATACACCAACAAGTCCTAAAACATCATACAAACTTATTTGAAACCTCAAATCACATTAAACAACGCTAAAATCGCAATTCATACCCCAATTCAAGCTTAATGAAACTTAAGAATTTCCAACTTCTACATTCGATGCCGAAACCTATCAAATCAAGTCCGATTGGCCTCAAATTTTGCACACAAGTCATAAATGACATAACAGAGCTATAAAAATTTTCAGAACTGGATTCCGACCCCGATATCAAAAAGTCAACTCCCCGGTCAAACTTTCAAACTTAAATTCCTATTTTAGCCTTTTCAAGCCTAATTTCACTACGGACTTTCAAATTAAATTTCGATCACCCTCCTAAGTCCAAAATCACCATACGGAGCTGTTGGAATCATCAAAATTCTATTCAGGGGTCGTTTGCACATAATTCGACATCCGATCACTATCTGAACTTAAGCTTTTAAAAACCTTTAATATTTTATCAAAATTCCATATCTCGGGGTAGGGACCTCGGAATTTTATTCCGGGCATACGCTCAAGTCCCAAATCACGATGCGGACCACCCAAAACTGTCAAAACATTGATCTGAGTCCGTTTGCTAAAATATTGACCAAAGTCAACTTAGTTGAGTTTTAAAGCTCTAATTCACATTTTAATCCATTTTTCACATAAAAACTTTTCGAAAAATTTTATGGATTGCGCACGCAAGTAGAGTAATGATAAATAGTGCTTTTCGAGGTCTTAGATCACCAAATTAATTATTAACTTTAAATATGACATTTTGGGTCATCACATTCTCTACCTCTAAAACAAACGTTCGTCCTCGAACGAAGTTAGAAAAAGTACCTGAGCTGGTGAATAAGTGTAGATAACAGCTGCGCATATCATGCTCGGTCTCCCAAGTCGCCTCCTCTACCGGATGACCCCTCCAATGAGCTTTCATGGAAGCAATATTCTTTGACCTCAGCTTTCGAACCTGCCTATCTAAAATAGCCACTGGTTCCTCAACATAAGATAGATCCTTGTCCAATTGAACCGAACTGAAGTCTAACACATGAGATGGATCGTCGTGATATTTTCGAAGCATAGAAATATGGAATACCGGATGAACTGCAGAGATGCTAGGTAGTAGTGCAAGTCTGTAAGCCACCTCTCCAACTCTCTCAAGAATCTCAAAAGGCCGAATATACCTAGGGCTCAACTTGCCCTTCTTCTCGAACCTCATCACCCCCTTCATAGGCGAAACCCGGAGCAGGACCCGCTCACCAACCATGAATGCAACATTACGAACCTTCCGATCCACATATCTCTTCTGTCTAGATTGGGCTGTACGAAGTCAATCCTATATCAACTTAACCTTTTCCAGGGCATCCTGAATCAAGTCTGTACCCAATAGCCTAGCCTCGCCCGGTTCGAACCAACCCACTAGAGACCGGCACCGCCTACCATATAAGACCTCATATGGAGCCATCTGAATGCTCGACAGGTAACTGTTGTTGTAAGCAAACTCAGCAAGTGGTAATAAACAGTCCCAAGCATCCCCAAAATCTATCACACACGCATGAAGCATATCCTCCAGTATCTGAATAGTGCGTTCGGACTGCCCATCTGTCTGAGGCTGAAATGCTGTACTCAACTCCACACTAGTACCCAACTCTCGCTGTACATCCCTCCAAAACCGTGAGGTAAACTGTGTACCCCGGTCAAAGATGATAGATTCCGGTACGCCGTGAAGTCTGACAATCTCGCGAATATAGATTCGAGCCAACTGCTCGGAAGAGTAGGTAGTCATCACATGAATGAAATGAGCTGACTTGGTCAACCTATCCACAATCACCCAAACTGCATCAAACTTTCGCTGAGTCCGTGGAAGTACAACAACGAAATCCATAGTGATCCGCTCCCATTTCCATTCTGGAATCTCTAACTTCTGAAGCAATCCACCATGTCGCTGATGCTCAGATTTCACTTGTTGGCAATTTAGACACCGAGCTACATATTCCACTATGTCTTTCTTCATTCGCCTCCACCAATAGTGATGTCTCAAGTACTGATACATCTTCGCAGCACCCGGATGAATGGAACTGTGAGCCTCCTGAAGAATCAACTCATGCAAGCCATCTACATTGGGCACACATAGCCTACCCTGCATCCATAATACACCGTCATCTCCAATAATGACTTCCTTGGCCTCATTGTGCTGAACTGTATCCTTAAGGACAAGCAGATAGGGGTCATCGTACTGATGCTCCCTGATACGATCATAAAGAGAAGACTGAGAAACCACACAAGCCAAAACTCGGCTCGGCTTGGAATCATCCAATCTAACAAACTGTTTGGCCAAGGCCTGAACATCCAAGGCTAAAGGCCTCTCTGCTACCGGTAAATATGTTAAGCTGCCCAAACTCTCCGCCTTACGACTCAAGGTATCGACCACTACATTAGCCTTCCCAGGATGATAAAGAATGGTGATATCATAATCCTTAAGCAACTCCAACCATATCCGCTACCGCAAATTAAGATCCTTCTGTTTAAGTAGATGCTGTAGACTCCAGTGATCGGTGTAGACATCACAATGGACACCGTACAAATAATGCCGCCAAATCTTCAAGGCATGAACAATAGCTGCTAACTCAAGGCCGTAGACCGGTTAATTCTTCTCATGTACCTTTAACTGTCTGGATGCGTAGGCAATCACCTTACTGTCTTGCATCAACACTACACCAAGACCAATACGCGACGCGTCACAATACATAGTATAAGACCCTGAACATGTAGGTAATACCAATACTGGGGCTGTAGTCAAAGCTGTCTTGAGCTTTTGGAAGCTCTCCTCACATTCCTCGATCCACCTGAACGGAGCACCCTTCTTAGGTCAATTTGGTCATAGATGCAGCAATAGAAGAGAAACCCTTTACAAATCGGCGATAATACCCTGCCAAACCAAGAAAACTCCGGATTTCCGTAACTGAGGACGGTCTGGACCAACTCTGCACTGCTTCAATCTTCTTCGAATCTACCTTGATTCCCTCGAACGAAATTATATGACCCAAAAATCCCACTGAATTAAGCCAGAATTCACACTTTGAAAATTTTGCATATAACTTCTTTTCTCTCAAAGTTTGAAGCGTAGTCCTCAGGTGCTGTTCATGATCTTCCCGACTCCAAGAATACACCAAAATGTCGTCAATAAATACAATGACGAAAGAATCAAGATATGGCTGAAATACACTATTCATTAAGTGCATAAATGCTGCTGGGGTGTTGGTTAGCTCAAATGACATTACAAGGAACTCATAATGACTATACCAAGTCCTAAAAGCAGTCTTCGGGATATCTGGCTCCCGAATCTTCAACTGATGATAGCCTGAACGCAAGTCGATCTTAGAAAACACTCTGGCACCCTGAAGCTGATCAAATAAGTCATCAATACGTGGCAATGGATACATGTTCTTCACTGTAACCTTGTTCAGCTGGCGGTAATCAATACATATCCGCATAGAACCATCCTTCTTCTTCACAAATAAGATAGGAGCACCCCAAGGCGATACACTAGGCCGAATGAAGCCCTTTATCAAGCAATTCCTATAACAGCTCTTTTAATTCTTTCAACTCTGCTGGGGCCATGCAATATAATGGAATAGAAATAGGCTGAGTGCCCGATAACAAATCAATGCCAAAGTTAATATCCATGTCGGGTGACATACCCGAAAGATCCACTGGAAATACATCAGGAAAATCTCTTACTACAGGAACTGACTTCACGTTAGGAGTATCAACACTAGCATCTCTCGCATAGGCCTGATACGCATCACACCCCTTCTCAACCATTCATCGAGATTTACGAAATAAAACAACCCTGCTAGGAACATGATCCGAGGTACCTCTCCACTCTAGCCACGGTAGACCTGGCATAGCCAATGTCACCGTCTTGGCATAACAATCAAGAATAACGTGATAGGGCGACAACCAGTCCATGCCCAAAATAATATCGAAATCCGACATACTGAGCAATAATAAATCATCTATGGTCTCAAAACCACTGATAACAATTAAAGACGACCGATACACGTGGTCCACAATAATAGATTCACCCACGAGTGTAGATACATAAACAGAAGAACTCAAGGAATCACGTGATACGCCCAAATACGGGGCAAAATAAGATGACACATAAGAATAAGTGGAGCCTGGATCAAATAAGACTGATGCATCTCTATGACAGACCGGAATAATACCTGTGATAACAGAATCGGATGCAACGGTATCTGTCCTAGCAGGAAGGGCATAATATCTGGCCTGGCCTCCCCCTTTAGGGTGACCTTTACCTGTCCGACCTCCACCTCTGGCTGGTTGTGCAGGTGGAGTGGCAACTAGTGCAGTAATCATGGCCTGTGAAGCCTGAGGGCCCTGTGGAATAGGTGGGGCCTGAGAAATCTGTGGAGGTGCACCCCTCCTAAATCTGGGGCAATCTCCCATAACATGACGAGTGTGACCACACTTAAAAATAGACCTCGGAGGATATGGTGGCTGGGACTAGCTCAGGCCTGATCGACTAGACTGCCCGCTGAAAGCACCCCGTACAGGAGGTACAGTAGACACTGACGATACATAATATGGAACCTGAGGTCTGGGAGTAGCCGGAATACCACTGAAAGCTGGAAGTGCTGAATGAGTAGGACGACTCACATAACCTCTACCATGACGGGCTGCAACTGAGGCACAAGAATTATTATATGTGCCAGACTCTTGGGGTCTCTTAGCTTCCCTCTCTTCCCTCTCCCGAGTCCGCATACCTTCCAATCTCCTAGCAATTGACACCACCTGTTGGTATGTGATGTCCATCTCTAGCTCTCGGGCCATACTAAATCTGATATTAGGGTGGAGACCCGCAATAAATATGCGAACCCGCTCTCTAACAGTAGCAACTAAGGCTGGTGCATGCCTAGCCAACTCACTAAATTGAACCGCATACTCAGACACGGTCATAAAACCCTGGCGCAGCTGCTCAAACTCTGCGTGCCATGCATCTCTAAGATTCTGAGGAATATACTCCCTTAAGAACATATCTGAAAATTGAGTCCAAGTGAGTGAAGATGCCTCAGCGGGACTATCCAACTCATATGCCCTCCACTACTAGTAGGCTGCTCCTCTAAACTGGAATGCCGTGAAAGAAACCCCACTGGAATCCACAATACCCATAGTCGAAGGATACTGTGACATTCCTCCAGAAAACCCTGAGCATCCTCTGAAGCTAAACCGCTGAAAGTGGGAGGGTGGTACTTCTTGTACCTCTCGAGCCTGAGCTGCTCCCCCTCTGAAACTGTTGTCCTAATCTCAGGCCGAACTGGGACAACTGGCTGCACTGGTATAACCTTTGGGGCATGGTCAACTTGGGCCCGTGGCTCTGGAGTATGGGCGGCGGGAGTCTGTGCTCCTCCCCCGGCCTGAGATGTGGCAGGAGCAAGTGGAATTAACACCGCCTGAGCTAGAGTGCCAAACATGCTCAAAACCTAGGCAAGAGTCTCCTGAAGTGCAGGAGTAATAACAGGCGTCTCAGGTGCTGCTCTCCAACTGGAGCTACTGATGGCTCTAGTGCAGCAGCTCGTGCAGGTGCTCTGGCTGCACCGCATGGTCTTCCTCGGCCTCTGGCTCGGCCTCTGCCCCGACCCCGGCCTCTTGCGACTCCAACAGGAGGTGCGGGTATCTGATCATCGGATCCAGTTGTCCGTGTCCTCACTATCTGTGAGAGAATAGAAACACAATGGTTTAAAATTTTGAAGTCAACAAATGCGCACGATAAGGAATCAAAGAAATGGATATTTCCTAACAGTTCCATAGCATCTCGAAGATAAATACAGACGTCTCTGTACCGATCCGCAAGCCTCTATTAAACCTGCTTGTGACTCATAAAACCTATGAACATAGAGCTCTGATACCAACTTGTCACGACCCCAAATTCCCCCCGTAGGATGTCGTGATGGCACCTAGTCTCTAAGACTAGGTAAGCCTATCAATGCGGAATAAAAATATAAATCTAAAACTTTAAATAATTGCAACTCCCAAAACCTGGTAGAAATAAGTCACAAGCTTCTAAGAATTTATTCTCTATGTCTCTATACATCAGAGTCTAAAGCAAATAAGGAAGATAACATAGTAAGATAGAAGGGGACTCCAGAGTCTGCGGACGCTGGCAGATATACCTCGAAGTCTCCTCGTACAACTAGTTTACTGATGCCTGGTCTGATAAGGTGTACCTGGATCTGCACAAAAAGATGTGCAGAAGCATAGTATGAGTACACCACAACGGCACCCAATAGGTGCTAAGCCTAACCTCGGTAGAGTAGTGACGAGGTCAGGTCAAGCCCTACTGGAAAATAAATAATAACATGGTAAAATGTTTAACAATATAATAAGATAAAATGACAATGGAAATGAATCAAGTAGTATGTCACCATTTAGTTACACCAAATAATGGCAATTAATACCTCATGGAAGCAAAATAGAATTCTTTTCAACTTTAAGAAAAATCACAACAAATAATCAAAGGCAACTGCAGCCATAAATCAATATCAACAAGGGCACTCCCGAGGTACCGCCTCGTAGTCCCAAATCATAAATAAATTCATAATATCTCATTTCCTAATACCACCGCGGGAGCCTTCACAATTTATTTTAAAGAAAATATTTTTCCCGAAATAGCATCCCGCGTTTTAGCCATCCTTATCACACCGCATGACTTCTAGTAGTTTCCCCTACTAGCAACGCATATCAAGCCACCCTTATCTCACCGCATGCGTTTCAATACCCAGACCTTATACCACCACAATATATCACAATTTGCACCTCAAGTGCCCAAATATTTCAATTGCCAAAGTAAATCAACAACAATATTTTTCGATAATAAAGAGCTCACGGCTCATGCCAAAATAATTCAACACTAATATTTTTCCACAATAAAGAGCTCACGGCTCCATCACATTGAGTACGAAATCTCACAAAAATATTCAGGAATAAACAACCCAACAAAATAATATTTTAAAATTTTTGTACGTTGCTTCAATTCCAAATTTAAAATATCAAATAATTCATATTAATAATATTTAATTTAAAGAAAATCAACCTTCAATAATGCACATAATAAAAGAAACCATGTTTTAACTAAACAGGTAAAACAATTAGCAGGAAAAAGGTCAAGCAAATTTAAAATATAAACATTTAAATCAATGATGAAGAATATAACAAAGTAAAATTATTTAATTAATATGCAACATAGATATACACAATTTAAAGACATAATCTTTCTCATTTAGCCCGTGTACACACTCGTCACCTCATGTACACGACTTTCAATACATTTCAATTTATTACTTCAATACCAATCCTAGGGGAGATTTTCCTCACACAAGGTTAGACAAGTCACTTACCTCGACTTGCTCCAATTTAACCAAGTAGTATGCTTTTTCCTCGATTTTTTGACTCCAATCGACTCAAATCTAGTCATAATTAATTTGATACAGTCAACAAAAATTATAGGAATCAATTTCATAAGAAAATACTATATTTTTCACTAAAATCCAAAATTAGCTCAAATATCGCCTGTGGGGCCCACGTCTCAGAATCCGGCGAAACTCATAAAATCCGACAACCCATTAAATTACGAGTCCAACCATACTAGTTTCACTCAAATCCGACTCCGAAATCTCAAAAATTTGTTTCTATGAGATTTCTAAACTTTTCTCAAATTTTCATCTCAATACACTAATTAAATGGTGAAAACAATGACATATTTGTGTATATTGACCAAATCAGAGTTAGAATAACTTACCCAAATGTTTCTCTTGAAAATCTGTCAAAAATCGCTTCTGCTCAAGCTCAAATTCGTCAAAAATGGCAAATGGGACGAAATTCCCAGTTTTATAAAACTGCCGAGGCAGCCATCGATCATGGCTTCGATCTTTATGGCCCTCGATCCTGGCCTCGGTCATAGCCCTCGATCTTGGGCCTTCGATCACTGGCCTCGGTCATAGCCCTCGATTCTGGGCCTTCAATCATGGCCCTCGAGCCTTGCCTTCGATCATAGCTCTCGACCCTGCCTTCGATTATGGCCCTCGACCCTGCCTTCGATTATGGCCCTCGAGCCTTCTTCGATCATGGCCCTCGAGCTTTGCCTTCAATTTCTGGGCTCGATTTCTGGGCTCGACTTCTGGGCTCGATTGCTCAGGAGAAGAAAATTTGCAACAGCTTTTTGCAGCAGCTATTTAAGTCCAACTTTTGATCCGTTAACCATCCGAAACTCACCCGAGGCCCTCGGGACCTCAACCAAATACACCAAAAAATCCTAAAATATCATACGAACTTATTTGAAACCTCAAATCACATCAAACAACGCTAAAATCACAATTCTTACCTCAATTCAAGCTTAATGAAACTTAAGAATTTCCAACTTCTACATTTGATGCTGAAACCTATCAAATCATGTCCGATTGGCCTCAAATTTTGCACACAAGTCATAAATGACATAACGAAGCTATAAAAATTTTCAGAACTGGATTCCGACCCCGATATTAAAAAGTCAACTCCCTGGTCAAACTTCCAAACTTAAATTCCTATTTTAGCCATTTCAAGCCTAATTTCACTACGGACTTCCAAATAAAATTCCGATCACGCTCCTAAGTCCAAAATCACCATACGGAGCTGTTGGAATCATCAAAATTCTATTCTAGGGTCATTTGCACATAATTCGACATCCGGTCATTTTTTGAACTTAAGTTTTTAAAAACCTTTAAATTTTCATCAAAATTCCATATCTTGGGCTAGGGACCTCGGAATTTGATTCCGGGCATATGCCTAAGTCCCAAATTACAATACGAACCTACTGAAACTATCAAAACACTAATCCGAGTCTGATTGCTCAAACTGTTGACCAAAGTTAACTCAGTTGAGTTTTAAAGCTCTAATTCACATTTTAATCCATTTTTCACATAAAAACTTTCCGAAAAATTTTACGGACTGCGCACGCAAGTCGAGTATGGATAAATAGTGCTTTTCAAGGTTTTAGAACACAGAATTAATTATTAACTTTAAAGATGATATTTTGGGTCATCACACATGACTTCTTGATTACTAAGAATATGAAATTAAACGATAGAAACCAAGTTTTAGCTTATTATAACTTGGTTAGAATTCGACGAATTTTTGTGAAACCATTGATGTGTTAAGTTTGGTCATCACTATGTTTAATCATTTATACATCACTACGACCGTTATTCTTGAAATATTGGATTCTATACTTGAGTTGAAGATCATTTTCAAGACTTGTTGAAATACTTGAACAATAAAGTACTTGAGGTTTATCGAATTGTTATTAGCTTGAAAGTTGTGAATGATGCTCATTTAGAATATTCGCTTAAACACTCTCTTTGATGTTACTCATGTTTCCTACCTTGTTTGTTATTGATATACATGTGCTTGGTGAGGAAGACTATAAAGCACGAAGGGTGATGCCGTACTATTTCATTTACATTATCATGTGAAGAAGAGTGTAAAGCACGAAGAGTAGTACCGTGCCATTTCATTTATATTATCTTGCGAGGAAGAGTGTAAAGCAAGAAAGGTGATACCGTACCATTTCAATTATATTATTATTCTATCATGTATATTATCACATGAGAATGAGAGTAAAAACACGAATGGTGATGTTGTGCCATTTCAGTTACCTTATCATGTTTTTATATTACCATGTGTTCATGGGACGAAGGGTGATTCCGTGCAAGTGAGGACAATGGACATGCATTATATTGTGATTTCTTTTCCTTGTGTACATATTCATGCCTTTACCTTGAGCTGTTACTGTTACACCTATATTTTCTATGTGATTACCGATTTTGTTCTGTCTTTGTCCTCAATCTCAATTGTTGTTGTGTTGTCCATGCCTTCTATCTGTTTAACTTGCAAATATCATGCTTTTCCCCTTGTTTTCATACCTTTATCTATCCCGTTTCATATTTATTGCACTTTGGTATAAGTCTTCCACCATGTTAGTTAGTGAAATTTATGTTCTTCCTTCCTAATTGCTGTCATTGTTCCTATGCCTTTTTCCTAGCCTGTCACCATTGTCCATATGTACTACCTTGTTCATTATTGCTTCCCATGTGTCTCCCACTTTATCATTATTGTTATTGGCATTTCTTTCACTTAGTCGGTACTGTTATATGTATGCTCGGTAAGGAAGACATAAATGCACGAAGGGTTTTGTCGTGCCAATTGATTTGATCTATATTCATATATTTGGTGAGAATGAGATAAATGCATGGAGGTGTTTCTGCGCCATTCAATTTGATATTTTGAGTACATTTCTCATGCCATGAAAGCTATGAATTTACTACTGTGATTTCTTTTAGTTATCATTTACTGCCTCACATAGTTGTTTTCTTGTACTCTTATCTGCTATGTTCTTTAACGTTTTCTATTTATAGACTACTGCACAGGTTATAACAGTGAGTATCTTTTAACTAAAAATCATCATTACTACTTCGACGAGGTTAGATAATATACTGGGTACATAAGGTCGGTTGTACTCATACTACACTTCTACACCTTGCGTACAGATTTTGAATGCTGATGTTGTTGTGTATGGCGGAAGCTGGCATTGAAGATGTACCTGCGATCCGTTCACAACTGCCTCTTGTTCTTGGTAGCTTTAGAATTATTATTGTATTTATGTATATTTCAAACAGATGATGTATTTATTATATACCATCTTTGTAAATTCTAAATCTTAAAAGCTCATGATTTGTACTACCAATTCTTGAAGAGTGTATGAAGGACCCGTTATTTCATCATTTATTTTCTCAGTAAATCTCATTGAAGTGGAATGTGGTTAATTTGCTTACCTAATGGGTTAGGTTAGGTGCCATCGCGACTAGTTGAATTTTGGGTCGTGATAGATTGGTATCAGAGCACTAGGTTCGTAGGTTCTACGAGTCATGAGCAAGCATCTAGTAGAGTCTTGTGGATCGGTATGATGACCTCTATACCTATCTTCGAGAGGCTACATGGAATTTAGGAAAAAACTTCCCTTTCCTCTTTCATTATCGTGCGGCCTTGTTTCATCTTGAAACCTACAATTTTTATTCTTCCTATTCGTTCATATGCGATGTTGCGCACTTAGTATTCACTATGCGCCGATGGTTTGTGATGCTGTGGATGGGTTACAAAGGGCTATGGATGCTTGATTATCCTCGCGATGTGCTGTCTAGTCTTGGTACGAGATGCAGTGTTAAATCTTTTAGTTGTTCATATGTGGTACGAGGCGGATTCTTATATCTGGCTGGTAAGCACAGACTTGGAAAGACTGGCTGATGGCCTAGTTGAGGTGCTGATGGTGGGTTCATGGTAAGGTGTCGATTTGAGTACAACCGGTAGGTTATCTCCTACGTGATAAGTTTGGGTTATGTGTTTTTTATGAGGTTTCTTTGGTGGAATGCATATATTATTATTTCAGAGCATTTGGGGAAGTTTGCTTGACTATTGCACGGATGGGTCTGTGCTTGGTAGAGTCTTCGGAGTGTTCTATGACTAGTATTGCATGAGTTTTGAAGTAGTCAGTTGAATAACCGTGTGGGATTGGGGCAGTTATGAAGGTATGGTATTTTGGATTACTGATGATATGTTCTATGGCTTCGGTCTAAATGGGGGTGTCTGCTAATGACGATCGAATTGTAGGATCATGCTTTGTATCAGTTTCTGGTCCGAGGGATTGCTTTGTTGTTTCTTTGAATAGTCATGTGCTGGTGAAGTGCGGGTTTCTAGGTGCGTATCAGCTGTGTACTGAAGATCAGAGTAAGGTGAGTGGGTATCAAGAAGGTTCTGACGAGTTCCAGATCATATGTGGCATTTAAGGACTTCTGAATTGGTGAATGGATAAGGCTTGAGATTGGTAGCGAATGGTAATCAAATTTGCGGTATTTCTATGTCAAGAATGATTCTACATTTCAATATTGGAGGGATGCAAGAAACATCGTCGGATTCGCAGAAGGTTCCTTCCGAGCGAGCATATCAGATTGGGTTACTTTTGGGTTGGCAGTCTGGGTGACTCGGTTGAGTTAGAGGCGATCGGTTCTGATGACTTGATTATGTATTAATGAGTTCCGAAGAATTCACCATGGTTATGTCCACGGCCAGAGTTGATAATTTCTACAGGTATAGAAGCTATATCGCATGTGGTGATGTCCTCCTGGATTGAGTAAAATGAAAGGTTCTCGATTGATGAGGTGTTCAATTTTCTTATGGTTCAGAGCTAACTATGTGATTTTTGTAGTATCATGAGTCAGCATGTTAGAGGCGGTATGATGTGTGGGGTTGAAAGTTGCAAGTACAAAGGTGAGCTTTAGTTTTGAAAGGAAGGATATGAGTTCTTGATGACACGGATGATTTCAAATGTTTAAGAGGATATGGGTACTATTTGATATCGCCGGAGGGGAGTGCGCATGTTGACAGATGCATTATGTTTGACTTGTGTTCATCTTTCTGTAAGGTGATGGGGATGAGTGACGTATCAGCCATTTGAATAACGGTGTGGAGATCGAATATGGAGATTCTAGTCTTCAGGAGGCTAAGAGACTGGATGTTCTCGTACACAGACTATTCTTTAATTGCGAATTATGAAAAAATGTTGAGGATTGGATGATTGAGGGTATGTGTTATGGAAAGGTTTCTACGGACTTTTAAAAGGTTATTTACCTATTTGGCAATGATCGAAAATTTTGTTTGGGAATTAATTGTGAGCCTAATGAGAATGTGTATCCTGTATCGGGTCAGATTTTTTTGCTCTTGCGCAGCTGTTACCACAGGTATATCATCGGGCGGAATGGATGTTATTCGCGCCATGGTCTATGTTATGTATTTTTCTCGTATGCTATGGCGAGTTGTGTGGGTTACATGATTTTTCGCACGCATATTGAAATTTCGATGGCCTTATGGCGGTATGGGCAAGATGTCCCTCGTAATGATGACTTGCTTATTGTACCATAGTTGTGCTTGTCTTCCTCAGTATTGTTTGTGCACAATCATCTTCCCACAAGTTATAATTGAGCACTCTATCGTGCTTGATGTTGACGCACATGTGAACAATGAGCCCAAACATTTTGGCTCGATGGGTACCCCTATATGGATTGATATGATTGGATCGGGTTGCGCACTGCAACTGTACTATGATGAGATGTAATTCCTTATTCTTATTTCGTGTGTTTTGCTCTTACTAGTTTGAAAATAGATCATAGAAAAATGTTAAAATTTCCCTGCTTGTTTAACTTGCTTAGTAGCCCTCTTACTAACTTTCTTACTATTAAGTGGGGGAGAATGTAACGAACCGACCAGTCGTTTTGAGTATTTGCATTGCGCTCGGTGGTTTGAGGGCATGACTGTCCCTGTATGATGTATTATGACCTATATGTATCGTCATATTAGGTTTTTGAGTGATTCAGAACTAGTTTGGAAGGATGAATTTCATGTTTTAAGCTTTAAGTTGGAAGAATTGACCAAGTTTGACTTTTGGGTATTTGACATCGGATTGAAGTTTTGATGGTTCCGTTAGGTCCGGATGGTGATTTTGGACTTGGGTGTATGCCCGTATTTGCATTTGGATATCTCTAGAAGGTTTCGACACTAATTGGCGAAAATTAGAAATTTGAAGGTTTGGAATGTTCATAAATTTGACCGGGAGTTCACTTTGATGATATCGGGTTCGGATTGTGGTTCCGAGAATTTTAATAGCTTCATAATGTCATTTGGTACTTGCATGAAAAATTTGAGGTCATTCAGAGTTGATTTGGTATGGTTCAACATGAGTCTTAGAAGTTGGAAGTTCATTAATTCATTAGGCTTGAATTGATGTGTGATTCCTAGTTTTGGTGTTGTTTAATGTGAATTGAGGCCTCAAGTAAGTTTGTATTGTGTTTTAGGACTTGTTGGTATGTTGGTATGGGATCCCGAGGACCTCGGGTGTGTTTTGGGTGAGGTTTGAACAAGTTTGGGCATTTCGTCACTTTGATGGTGTCCTCGAGCAGTTGAAGTGCGGTCACATTTTGGAGTGCTGAGGCAAATCCTCATGTGCGGCTGCAAACTCTCAAAGTGCGGAGGCAGTGGAAAATGTACGGACCACAGTGGAAAATGTGTGGACCACAGAGGAAAAGTGCAGACTGCAGTATGGGGAAATCCGCATGTTTGATGGTCTGACTTCGGAAGCTTATATCTTTTAATCTATAAGGAATTTGGAGATGATTCAAAAATAAAAGTTGTAGACCATTGACTTTAGTTTCCAGAAAATGAAACCATTTATTATTTGGATATATGTACAGAAAGTTATAATCAATTTACTGAAACCTGGTAGTGCAGCTGCTGCTGAAGTGCGACCGCATAATTTGGATCGCGGTCGTAGAACCTGAAAGTGCGGACTACACAAAACAATGTGCGGTCAGCACTGTGAGAGATCAGATATTGTGGTATATAACGGGATTTTTGGACTTTTATTTCATTCTTCACCACTTAAGAGACTTGGGAGTTCGAGTTTGAAGGGTTTTAACCTAGACCTTCATCTACAAGTTTGGGATAAGTGATTCTAACATATATCTTTGAGAATTACATGAATCCATCACTAGTTTTAACATCAAAACATGGGATTTTAACAAGAGAAATTGGGGTTTTGTCAAATTTGTCTAAAGTGAATAATTGAGCTTTAAACATCGCTCCGAAGTCGGAATTGGATGAAATTAGCACGGTTTGAATCATAATTGAATGAGTTATCAGATTTTGTGAGTTTTCTCGGATTCCGAGGTGCGGTCCTGGGTTTGATTTTTTAGTTGACTTTGGGCTTTGATTTAAAGATTCAACCTTTATCGATTGGGTTTGTTCCTTAGGCATTATTTGATGTATCTGAGTTGCTTTTGGCTAGTTTCGAGCCGTTCGGAGGATGATTTGAGCGGGATGGTGCTTCTTCTGTATCGAATTAGCTTGTTTGAGGTAAGTGTCTTGCCTAGCTTCGTTGATGAAATGTTTCCTACTAATTGCCATTGTTTGCTTCATGCAGGGGTGATGTATATATGAGGTGACAAACATATATGCATGTGTCAGGGTTAATCATGTTCGGGGGTAAATCATACGATTATTTGTGCCTAGTAGAATTACGTGACCTTCTTGCTTCATATTTTACATGACTTCTAGATTAATAAGAATATGAAATTAAATGTTAGAAACCAAGTTTTAGCTTATTATAACTTGATTAAAATTCGACGGATTTTTGTGAAACCATTGATGTATTAAGTTCGGTCATCACTATGTTTAATCATTTATACATTGCTACGATCGTTATTCTTGAAATATTGGATTCTATACTTGAGTTGAAGATCATTTTTGAGACTTGTTGAAATACTTGAACAATAAAGTACTTGAGGTTTATCGAATAGTTATTATCTTGAAAGTTGTGAATGATGTTCATTTGGAATATTCGCTTAAACACTCTCCTTGATGTTATTCATGTTTCCTATCTTGTTTGTTATTGATATACATGTGCTTGGTGAGGAAGAGTGTAAAGCACGAAGGGTGATGTCGTGCTATTTCATTTACATTTTCATGTGAAGAAGGGTGTAAAGCACGAAGGGTGATGCCGTGCCATTTCATTTACATTATCATGTGAGGAAGAGTGTAAAGTACAAAGGGTAATGCTGTGCCATTTTAATTATATTATCATGATATAATGTACATTATCATATGAGGATGAGAGTAAAATCACGAAGGGTGATGTCGTGCCATTTCAGTTACATTATCATGTTTTTATATTACCATGTGTTCATGGAACGAAGGGTGATTCTGTGCAGGCGAGGACGTGGAAAATGCATTATGTTGTGATATATTTCCCTTGTGTACATATTCATGCCTTTACCTTGAGTTGTTACTATTACACTTATGTTTTCTATGCGATTGTCGATGTTGTTCTGTCTTTGTCATCTATCTCAATTGTTGTTGTGCTGTCCATGCCTTCTATCTGTTTAACTTGCAAATATCATGATTTTCCACATGTTGTCATATCTACATCTATGCCGTTTCTTATTAATTGGACTTTCGTATAAGCCTTCCACCATGTTAGTTAGTGAAGTTATATTCTTCCTTCATAATTGCTGTCATTATTTCTATGCATTTTTCCTAGTCTGTCACCATTGTCCATATGTAATACCTTGTTCGTTATTGCTTCCTGTGTGTCTCCCACTTTATCTTTATTGTTATTGGCATTTCTTTCACCTAGTCGGTACTGTTATACATATGCTCGGTAAGGAAGAGATAAATGCACGAAGGGTATTACCGTGCCCATTGATTTGATCTACATTTATTTATTTGGTGAGAATGAGATAAATGCAAGAAGGTGTTGCCGTGCCATTCAATTTGATATCTTGAGTAAATTTCTCAAACCATGAACGTTATGAATTTACTACTGTGATTTCTTCTAGTAATCATTTACTGCCTCGCATAGTTGTTTTCTCTTACCCTTATCTGCCATGTTCTATGACTATTTCTATTGCTAGTCTACTGCACAGGTGTCACGACCCAAACTCCTAACCTGTCGTGATGGTGCCTATCTCAATACTAGGCAAGCTGACAACCTCAATAAATCGCAATTTCCCTTAAGTTTGAAAACATAATATTGAATTTCATAGGAAATCTCACAATTTCTTACATAAAAATACATTCCCAAAACCCAGTGTCACTGAGTACATGAGCATCTAAATGATAACAAGTCCTACTGATAAAAATACTATCTGAAAAATGTAGAACAGTACAACAACTGTAGAGAAGAGAGTATCAAGATCTGTGGATGCCAAGTAACTACCTCGATAGTCTCCATAGATAAAGCTCCGAAAAACTAGTAACCGCCATGTCCGGAGGTATCTCGATCTGCACACGAGGTGCAAGGTGTAGTATGAGTACAACCAACCTTATAAGTAACAAGACTAACCTTTGGGCTGAAAGTAGTGACTAGCTCTGCAGGTACAGTCCACTATAAATAATAACAATACATAAATGTAGGCATGCTTTCAAGTTCAACAGTTGCTTTCAGTACAAATAAAACAGATCAATTCTGAACAATACGAGGAATATGACATCTCTGTATCTACATGCCAATGTACATACTGTATGTGATGCACCTTAGTGAAAACTCTATGTACTCACAATCTAAAATACTCAATCACTCAGTACTGTATATGGCCAATCTAGCCTAGGGAAGATCCATCCCTCATATATATGTACACATTAACTGACAGTCAGTCGCCCAGTACAGTATAAGGCCAATCCAGCCCAGGGGAAGATCCATCCCCAAATATCAATGATTTGAACAAGATCCATGACCAGGGAAAATCCATCCCTCAATATAAATGCTTCGGGCAAGATCCATGCCAGGGAAGATCCAACCCTCAATATAATCAACTGGGGCAAGATCCATGCCCAGGGAAGATCCATCCCATATATATATATATATATATATATATATATATATATATATATATATATATATATCAACTGCGCTCACTGTGGGGGGTGCAGACTCTGGAGGGGCTCCTTCAGCCCAAGCACTATAATAGCCAAATCCAGGCATAAATAAATAAACATAAATATCACTCAGGATCTCCAGTATATCGGGCTCTCAATGACACGAAAATCAACTCGACATAATGATATGATGTATCAATAAATGACAATAGAGACTGATATATGATATGCAAGTGATAAATGTGACTGGGTACAAAATTATATTTTAAACAAATAGTTCAACAGCAATACGACCCATGTGGGTCCCAAAATATATCGGCGCGTAGCCAAATCATGATTTTTAACATGAGTCTCAGCTCAATTTATCTAACACGTGGAGGATGTGCGGATAATGAAATTTATTTAATTATGCAACTCCACGGAATCACTAAGTCACAATTCCTATGATGCACGCTCACACGCCCATTACCTAGTGCGTGCATCATCTCCAAACAATTCATACAACATGTAATTCAGGGATTCATACCCTCAGAACCAAGTTTAGAAGTGTTACTTACGTCAAACTTTGTAATTTCTTACTCTGATATGCCCTTCCTCGCAAATTGGTCTCTGAAAGCTTCATATCTAGCCACAATTAATTCGATTCAGTCAATATAAATTATTGAAATTAATTTTATAAGAAAATACTAATTTTCCAATAAAATCCGAAATTTAACTCAAACATCATCTGTGGGGGCCATGCCTCGGAACCCGACAAAAATTACAAACTATGAACGCCCATCCAATAACGAGTCCAACCATATAAATTTCACCAAATTCCGACATCAGCTCGACCCTCAAATCTTCAATTAAAGTCTTTAAAGATTTCTACCATTTTCAACCCAATCGTTTCCCATTTGAACTCAACAATCTTTCCACAAACTTTATTTGTACTTGTATGTATAAATAATACTCTTACACTCAAGAATCATACCCCCAATCACTCATCTTTACCCAAACTAGAAATTGAAGATTTGGAGGAAACAATTCTTACCTCTTTGAAGCCTTAGTAAGATCCTTGTGAAATCCTCAAGCCTTGAACAAGAATTGATGAACAATTGACCAGGTCTTCACTTTCTCTCTCTAAGATGCTCTCACCACTCTCTAATATATCAGATTTTTGCTCCAAAAGAGTCCCTTTGTTTCAATATATCGAAATAGGGTCGGGTCAAAAATTAGAAAACTTGAAGCCCCGACGCAGATCTTCGGTTGCATATGCGACCGCATAATGCTTCTGCGGCCCGCATAATGGGTCGCAAAAAAGCCCTCTGGAACTGGACAACACTGTTACAGTCTGTGGTCGTTATCCGGTCTATAGAACTATTCTGCGGTCGGATAATGCACCGCAGAACTGGTCTGCGATCACATAATGCGCCGCAAACCTGATCTCCAAACTTGCCTCACCTGCTTCACTCTGCGGCCATTATGCGGTCCGTATCGTTATTCTGCGACCACATAGTGGGCCGCAAAAATGTTTTCTTCTGTCAAAAATTTTCCCTTACTTCCCAGTGCATTGTTCACTCCAAAAAGTCCGAGCAAAATTTGTACTATTTGATCTACCTTAGCACCACAAAACCTTAATTTCCTTAGCAAAATTTCTCTAGGGTCGTTGCACATAAGTCAACATCCGGTTAACCTTTTCAACTTAAGTTCTAAACCTTGGAACTAAGTGTTTCAAATCATTCCAAAACCTCACCGGACCTGAACTAATCACCCCGGCAAGTCACATAACAATTGTAAACATAAATCAAGGAGTAAATGGGGGAACATGATTGTAATACTCAAAACGACCAGCCGGGTCGTTACATTCGCCCCTCTTAAACAAACGTTCGTCCTCAAACGGGTTTCGAATTATACCTGGAGTCTCAAATAGGTGTAGATATTTGTTTCGCATCTCCCGCTCAGTCTCCCAAGTAGTTTCTCCGACTGGCTGGCCTCTCCACTGCACTTTCACTGAAGCTATGTTCTTTAATCTCAACTTTCGAACCTGCCAGTCTAAAATGGCCACCGGCTCCACATCATAAGTCAAATTACCATCCAACTGCACTATGATAAAATCCAAAACATGAGACGGATCCCCGACATACTTTCGGAGCATAGATACATGAAACACTGGATGAACACTTGATAGACTAGGCGGCAATGCAAGTTCATAAGCCACATCTCCAATCTTCATAAGTATTTCAAAAGGCCCAATATATCGAGGGTTCAACTTGCCCTTCTTTCTGAACCTCAACACACCCTTCATGGGTGAAATCTTGAGCATAACCTTCACCCCAACCATGTAAGCAACATCACGGAACTTCCTGTGGGCATAACTCTTCTGTCCAGACTGCGCCATGCGAAGCCGCTCCTGAATCAATTTAACCTTCTCCAAAGCATCTAAACCAAATAAGTACCCAATAGCCTAGTCTCACCCGGCTCAAACCAACCCACCGGAGATCGACACCGTCTCCCATATAAAGCCTCATACAGAGCCTTCTGAATGCTCGATTGGTAGCTGTTATTGTAAGCAAACTCTGCCACTGGCAGAAATTTATCCCAAGAACCTCCAAAATCTATAACACAAGCTCGTAGCATATCTTCCAATATCTGAGTAGTGCGCTCGGACTGTCTGTCTGTCTGAGGGTGAAATGCTGTACTCAGCTGAACCTGTGTACCGAATTCTTGCTGTACTGCCCTCCAAAACTGTGATGTGAACTGTGTGCCCTGATCTGAAATGATGGACACTGGCACGCCGTGTAGGCGAACAACCTCACGGATATAAATCTCAGCCAACCGCTTCGAAGAATAAGTAGTCCCAACTGGATTAAAATGCGCGGACTTGGTCAACCGATCTATAATCACCCAAACAACATCAAACTTTCTCAAAGTCCATGGGAGCCTAACTACAAAGTCCATGGTAATACGCTCCCACTTCCACTCTGGAATTTCAAGTCTCTGAAGCAACCCGCCCGGCCTCTGATGCTCGTACTTCACCTGTTGACAATTTAAACATCGAGCTACAAACCCAACTATATCTTTCTTCATTCGCCTCCACCAATAGTGCTGCCTCAAATCCTGATACATCTTCACGGCACCTTGATGAATGGAGTAGCGCGAACTGTGAGCCTCTTGGAGAATCAACTCACGCAAACCATCTACATTAGGCACACATAGCCTACCCTGCATCCGTAATACACCGTCATCCCCAATAGTGACTTCCTTGGTATCACCGTGCTGAACCATGTCCTTAAGGACAAGCAGATGAGGGTCATCATACCGACGTACTCTGATACAATCACAAAGAGAAGACTAAGTAACCATGCAAGCCAAAACTCGGCTCGACTCAGAAATATTCAATCTGACAAACTGGTTGGCCAAGGCTTGAACATCCAAGGCTAAAGGCCTCTCTGTTACCGGTAAGTATGCTAAGCTGCCCAAACTCTCTGCTTTACAACTCAAGGCATCGACCACCACATTGGCCTTTCCGAGATGATAGAGAATGGTGATATCATAATCCTTAAGGAACTCCAACCATCTCCGCTGCTGTAAATTAAGATCCTTCTATTTAAACAGATGTTGTAGACTCCGGTGATCGGTATAGACCTCACAATGGACACCATACAAATAATACCACCAAATCTTCAAGGCATGAACAATAGCTGCTAACTCAAGTCATGGACCGGATAATTCTTCTCATGTGCCTTTAACTGTCTGGACGTATAGGCAATCACCCTATTGTCTTGCATCAGCACTGTACCGAGACCAATACGCAATGCGTCATGATACACAGTATAAGACCCTGAACCCGTAGGCAACAACAATACTTGGGTTGTAGTAAAAGTCGTCTTGAGCTTCTGAAAGCTCTCTTCACACTCATCTGACCACCTGAACGGAGCACCTTTCTGGGTCAATTTAGTCATAGGCACCGCAATAAACGAGTAACCCTCTACGAAGCGACGATAATAACCGTCCAAGTAGAGAAAACTCTGAACCTCAGTAACTGAAGATGAATTGGGCTAGCTCTGAACTACCTCTATTTTCTTCAAGTCCACCTTAATCCCTTCACTGGACACTATGTGTCCCAAGAATACCACCGAGCTGAGCCAGAACTCAGACTTAGAGAATTTGGCATAAAGCTTCTCCTCTCTCAGCCTCTGTAGTACAATACTCAAGTGTCGTGCATGCTCCTCCTAGTTACGTGAGTACACCAGGATATCATCAATAAATACTACGATAAATGAGTCAAGATATGGTTGGAATACACTATTCAACAAGTGCATAAATGTTGCTGGGCCATTGGTCAGCCCAAAAGACATCACGAGAAATTCATAGTGACCATAACGAATCCTGAATGCCGTTTTTAGAATATCTGAATCCCGAATTTTTAATTGGTGATACCCAGACCTCAAATCAATTTTGGAAAATACCCTCGCTCCCTGAAGTTAGTCAAATAAATCATCAATACGCGGCAAGGGATATTTGTTCTTGATTGTAACTTTGTTAAGTTGTATGTAATCAATGAACATCCGCATAATACCATCTTTCTTTTTCACAAAAACAAACGGTGCACCCCAAGGTGACACGCTAGGCCTAATAAACCCTTATCAAGGAGTTCTTGAAGTTGCTCTTTCAATTCTTTCAATTCAGCTGGTGCCATACGATATGGAGGAATAGAGATAGGCTGTGTGCCCGACACCAAGTCAATACCGAAATCAGTATCCCTGTCGGATGGCATACCCGACAGGTATGCAAGAAATATATCCGGAAAGTCTCACACTACCAGTACTGTATCAATAATAGGGGTATCTGCATCACATTTCTCACAAGGCCAAATATGACAAACACCCCTTCCCCACCATACGTTGGGCCTTCAAATAAGAAATTACCACACTGGGAACATAATCTAGAGAACCTCTTCATTCGACCTTTGCCAACCCCTTCATTACCAACGTCACGGTTTTTGCGTGACCGTCCAAAATAAGATGACATGGGGATAACCAATCCATACCTAGAATTACATCGAAATCAACCATACTAAGAAATAAGAGATCAACTATAGTCTTCAGTCCCCCAATAGTTTTCACACACGACCGATACACACGGTCCACAATTATAGTATCGCCCACCAGCGTAGATACACGAACGATTGAAACTAAGGAATTACAAGGCATATCTAGATAATGAGTAAAGTACGATGATACATACGAATAAGTAGAACCATGGTCAAATAATGTAGATGCCTCCCTATGGCACACTGAGAAAATACCTGTGATCACCGCATCTGAAGCAACAACATCTGGTCTGGCAGGAAAATCATAGAATCAGGCCTGACCACCACCTGATCGGCCTCCCTCTCTTGGGTGACCCCTAGCTGACTAAGCCCCACCCCGAACTGGCTGGGCAGGTGGTGGAGCAACTAGTGCAGAAGTCGTAACATGACTCCTCTACTGAACTGGACCTCGCATAAGGCTGGGACAATATCTATTTATGTGGCCCAGGTCTACACACTTAAAGCAACCCTCTCTGAAAAGGCTAGTAAGTTCTGACGCGGACCTTGAGAACCAGAATAACTACCAGAAGAACTTGGCACAGATGATCCCTGAACTGAAGGATCACAAGGCGTACTCTGGGCTGGAAGTTCACTGAGAGATGACTGACCCTGATGAGAACTGTATGAACCATGTCTAGATGATGCACTGCGGTGAACTAGACGACTCGTTTGAGCGTGTCTGTAAGGACGACCCCTGCTGAGGTAGGACTGCCCTATAGAAGGTACCCCACCAGAACCACCCGAACCTCGAGACCTCTTGGCCTCCCTCTCACCACGCTCCTCACTATGGACCACCTCTATCTACCAAGCAATGTCAAAACCACCTCGTCAAAAGTGGCTCCAGATACCCTCTTCATAGTCATAAGTAACCTCAACTGATATGTGAGGCCACCAATGAACCTCTTAATCCTCTCCCTATCAATGGGAACCAACCAAACAACGTGATGGGCCAACTCAGAAAATCACATCTCGTACTATGTCACAGACATGCCATCCTGATGTAATTGCTCAAACTGCCTGCGCAGCCCCTTTATGCGAGATTGCGGCACAAACTTTTCCAAAAAGAGAATGGATAACTCCTGCCGTATAAGTGGTGTTGCACCGACCGGTCTGCGCCTCTCATAAGCCTCCCACCATCTGAAGGCAGCCCTAGAAAACTAAAAAGTAGTGAACGAGACCCCAATGGTCTCTAGAATACTAGATGTTCGAAGCATCCGCTGGCACTTATCCATAAAACCCCGAGCATCCTCTGACTCAGCACTGCTAAATAATGGAGGTCGAAGCCTCCCAAATCTTTCAAGTCTCCTCTGCTCATCATCTTCTATAACGGGGACTACCGGAGCCTGAGCTACAACCGGCTGGGCTGGTAGTGCCCCCGATATCTGAGGTCCCTACACTACTTGATCTGGAGTACGGGCAATAGGGGTATGGGAACCTCCTCCGGCCTGAGAACGCAGGTGCGGCCTAAGAAAGCCGATGCGGCCTGAGCCGAAACCACCTGAGCAAGGCCAGTGCAAACTTTCAATATTTGAGCCAAAGCCACCTGGAGTCCTGGAATCTCAATGGGCAACGCTGGTGCCTAAGTTGGAATCTGCTCCTGAGTTGGAGAAACTGGTGATGCTACATGTGCTACTCCAACTGTTGTACGAATGACACCTCGACCTCTACCTCGGCCCCAACCTCTTGCGGCCCTAACTGGTGGCACTGGTGGCTGACCGTCCTATCTGATAGTACGTGTTCTCACCATCTGTGAGAGAATAGAATAAAAGAAATTTAGTTTCCGAACATCAACAAATCCGCACGAACAGAGTACAAGATAGTGGATTTTTCCTACGGGTTCGACAACCTCTTGAAGATAAATACAGACGTGTTTGTACCGATCTGCAAGACTCTACTAAACCTGCTCATGACTCGTGAGACCTATGTAACCTAGGTCTGATACCAACTTGTCACGGCCCAAAATCCTAACCTGTCGTGGTGGTGCCTATCTCAATACTAGGCAAGCCGACAACCTCAATAAACCGCAATTTCTATTAAGTTTGAAAATATAATATTGAATACATAGGAAATCTCATAATTTCTGACATAAAAATATATTCCCAAAATCCAGTGTCATTGAGTAGATGAGCATCTAAATGATAACAAGTCTGATTGATAAAAAAAATGTCTGAAAAATGTAGAACAATAAAATAACTGTCTGAAAAATGTAGAACATTACAACTACGTATTCCAAGTAGCTACCTTGATAGTCTCCACATATAAAGCTTTGAAAAACTAGCAACTGTCATGTACGGAGGTACCTGGTTCTACACACGAGGTACAGGGTGTAGTATGAGTACAACCAACACAATAAGTAACAAGATTTACTAACCTCTGGACTGAAAGTAACGACGAGCTCCACAGGTATAGTCCAGTATAAATAATAACAATACAGAAATGTAGGCATGCTTTCAAGTTCAACACTTGTTTTCAGTACAAATAAAACAGATCAATTCTGAACAATACGAGGAATATGACATCTCTGTATCTACATGCCAATGTACATACTGTATGTGATGCACCTTAGTGAAAACTCTGTGTAGTCACAATCTAAAATACTCAATCACTCAGTATTGTATATGGCCAATCTAGCCCAGAGAAGATCCATCCCAAATATATAGAGAAGATCCCCGAATATCAACGATTCAAACAAGTTCCATGTCCAAGGAAAATTCATCCCTCAATATAAATGCTTCGGGCAAGATCCATGCCCAGGAAAAATCCATCCCTCAATATAAATGCTTCGGGCAAGATCCATGCCCAGGGAAGATCCATCCCTCAATATATATATCTATGGCAAGCTCCATGCTCAGGGAAGATCCATCCCAGATATATATATATATCAACTGCGCTCACTGTGGGGGGGGGGGAAGGGTGCAGACTCTGGAGGGGCTCCTTCAGCCCAAGCGCTATAATAGCCACATCTAGGCAGAAATAAATAAACATAAATATCACTCAGAATCTCCAGTATCTCGGGCTTTCAATGACACGAAAATCAACTCGATATAATAATATGATGTACCAATAAATGACAACAGATACTGAGATATGATATGCAAGTGACAGATGTGACATAATACAAAATTATATTTCAAATAAATAGTTGAATAGCAACACGACCCATGTGGGTCCCAAAATATATCGCGCGTAGCCAAATCATGATCTTTAACATGAGTCTCAGCTCAATTTCTCTAACACGTGGAGGATGTGAGATAATGACATTTATTTAATTATGAAAATCCACAGAATCATTAAGTCACAATTCCTATGATGCACGCTCACATGCCCGTCACCTAGCGTGTGCGTCATCTCCAAACAATTCATACAACATATAATTCAGGGATTCATACCCTCAGAACCAAGTTTAGTAGTGTTACTTACTTCAAACCGCGTAACTTCTTACTCCGCTATGCCCTTGCCTCGCCAATTGTTCTCTGAAAGCCTCGTATCTAGCCACAATTAATTCGATTCAGTCAATACAAATTATTGGAATTAATTTCATAAGAAAAATACTAATTTTGCAATAAAATCTGAAATTTAACTCAAATTACTGCCTCGCGAATTCCCACACCTCGGAACCTGACAAAAATTACAAACTATGAATGTCCATCCAACCACGAGTCCAACCATATAAATTTTACCAAATTCCGACATCAACTCGACCCTCAAATCTTCAATTAAAATCTTTTAAGATGTCTACCATTGTCAACCCAATATTTACCCATTTGAACTCAACAATCTTTCCACAAACCTTATTGGTACTTGTATGTATAAATAATACTCTTACACTCAAGAATCATACTCCCAATCACTCATCTTTACCCAAACTCGAAATTGATGAATTGGGGGAAGAAATTCTTACCTCTTTGAAGCCCTAGTAAGATCCTTGTGAAATCTTCTAGCCTTGAACAAGAACTGATGAACAATTGACCAGGTCTTTACTTTCTCTCTCTAAGATGCTCTAACCACTCTCTAAAATATTAGATTTTTGCTCCAAAAGAGTCCCTTTGCCTCAATATATCGAAATAGGGTCGGGTCAAAAATTAGAAAAATTGAAGCCTTGATATAGATCTGCGGTCGCATATGCGACCACATAATGCTTCTGCGGCCCGCATAATGGGTCGCAAAAAAGCCCTCTGGAACTGGGCAACACTATTTCAGTCTATGGTCGTTATGCGGTCCGCAGACCTGTTCTGCGGTCGCATAATATACCGCAGAACTGGTCTGCGATCGCATAATGCGCCACAAACCTGATCTCCAAACTCGCCTCACCTGCTTCACTCTGCGGCCATTATGCGGTCCGCAGAGTGGTTCTGCGACCGCATAGTGGGCTGCAGAAATATTTTCTTCTACAGAAAGTTTTTTCTTACTCCTAGTGCATTGTTCACCCCAAAAGGTCTGAGCCACGGCGAGCTTATGATTTACTAATTGATCTACCTCGGCACCACAAACAAATGATGCATTTATTTTATACCATCTTTGTAAACTCTAAATCTTAGAAGTTCATGATTTGTACTACTGATTCTTGGAGAGTGTATGAAGGACCAGTTATTTCATCATTTATTTTCTCAGTAAATCTATTTGAAGTGGCATGTGGTTAATTGGCTTACCTAACGAGTTGGGTTAGGTGCCATCACGACTATTTAAATTTTGGGTCTTGAAAAATTTGGAGATGATCCAAAAATGAAAGTTGTAGCCATTTGAGTCTAGTTTCGAGAAAGTTAAATCATTCATCATTTGAACATTTGTACAGAAAGTTATGATCGATTTACTGAAGACTAGTACTGCAGATTAACTGCAGTTGCTGCCTGGAAAACTGCTGAAGCAGGTCACCTCTTTAAAATGCGACCTGCTTGGAAATAAGCTACATGGGCAGCTTAAAAACGCATTTCAGCTTCTTTTCTTCATTTTTTTGAAAATTAGTCCAAGAGTGGCGATTTTTGGAAGGGTTCTTCAAGGAAATCATTGGGGTAAGTGATTCTAACCCGCATTTGATTATATTTCATGATTCCATAATTATTTTCATCATTAAATTAGTAGAAATCTGGAAAATTGTAAAATCTTTCAAAATATAAAATGAAGAGTTGAAGGGCGATTCGATATCCGAATTTATTAATTTTGGTATGGTTGAATTCGTATCGGAACGTGTATTCGGATTTTATAAATTTTATCGGATTTCGAGGTGGGAACCTAAAGGTTGACTTTCGTTGACTTTTCAAAAATGATTTAAATTGGACCTCTTTCGAATTGTGAGTAGTATCTAAAGTTTAATTTGAATTGTTGGCTAAGAAATTTCTAAATTTGGTAGGTTTGGAGGTTTATTTGAAAGGAAAAGCCGTGGTTGAGTGATTGCTTGAGTTACGAAGCAAGTATCGTGGTTAACCTTGACTTGGGGGAATAGGACTTGTTTGCCTATTTTCTACGTGATTAAATGTATGGGTACAACGTATATGTGAAGTGGCGAATACTTATGCATTGTAGTTGAGTTAAAGTATGCGGGTGAAACTTATTTCTTTGTGATTTATTGCCTATTTAATTACGATATCTATGCTTAGGTTAGGCTATTACTTATTTGATCATTCTTTCTCTATTTATTGCTCATTTAATAATTTTTGAATATTATGGAAGTTGAGGTTGGTACACTGGTATCATATTGGACGATAAATACAAATCCCTATATTTAAATTACTTTTTTGAATTTATATTATCCTTGCTCTACGGTAAGGAAGAGTGTAAAAGCACGAAGGGGGATGTTCTGCTATTTTTATATTATCATTTATTTATTTATATAGTGAGGAGGAGAGTTAAAGCACAAAGGATGATGTCATACCATTTATATCATTTATTCATTATATTATGGCAAGGAAGAGAGTTAAAGCACGAAGGGTGATACAGTGCCATCTTATGTTACTTATGAAGTCATTTCATGGTAAGGATGAGAGTAAAAGCACGAAGGATGGTGTCGTGTCATTTTTATATTATCAGCTACATGTCTTCATTATTGATGATTCAGTTGGTTGCTACGTGATATTTTTCCTGCCGTAATTATTGTATCTTTTCCCTTTCGCATGTTCCCTCCCAATTTGTACATTGTTAATCACTGTGTTCGTTACTACTTCGTATATGTATACGCTTGCACAAGTTGTTTATGTAAGTGTCCTGTCATAGCCTCGTCACTATTTCGTCAAGGTTAGGCTCGACACTTACAGAGTACATAGGGTCGGTTGTACTCATACTACACTCTACACATCTTGTGCAGATTTTGGAGTCGGTCCTAGCGGCGGTCAGTAGATTGCTTGGATTGATTGCCAGTTTGGAGACTTGAGGTACAACTGTATGGCGTTCGCAGCCCTGAAGTCCCCTTCCGCGTTATGCTACTGATTATTTTATTTCTGACAGTTTTATTTTTATTTAGACCATTATTTGCATAATTCTAGTCGACCGAGTACTTGTGACACCAGTTCTGGGATGGTCTTTAAATATTGTGGTTATTTTTGGTTTATTCATTCTATTTCAGATTTATTTCAGTTATATTGGTTCTCTATTATTATTATTATTTAATTTGAACTGTTAAAAATGGCTAAAAATTATTCTAACGTTGACTTGCCTAGCAAGTGAAATGTTAGGCGTAATCACGATCTCCGAGGATGGAAATTTCGGGTCGTAACATAGCATCTTGGATTTTTAATATGTGAGAGGTCAAAGTTTATAGTTCACCAGGGGAGGAGTAGGTTAAAGAAAAATAAAAATCAAATCTATCTCTTGGACACGTGTCATAAGCACACTGTATATTAAGTGTGTAGTAGAAAATCTGAAATAAATTTTGGGGGGGGGGGGGGGGCGGTATGCATTTTTCCTACAACTTATTTTTCTTTTCGGGTTTTAATTCTAAATTCCAATCAAAAGCAACTTTAATCTTATCAATTTTTTTAAAAAATTAAGATATAAATTCCAAAGGATATTCTCAATCATTCATAATAATACCAATTTCAAACAAATAACAGTTTCGCAAAATCTAAATTCGATTATGTTGGGATGTGAGTTCATTTAATTGATTAATATTTGCATAGTTTTTTAGATTCTGGATGCATTCTGGGGTGTGAATGATGTCTGATCTTATGATTTTGAGTACCAAAATTCATCACTAATAGATATTCTGGTCTTGGGAGTGGTTAACGAGAGAGATATAGAGAGAGAATGAGAAATATTAGAGCCTAAAATGCAAAAATAAATAAAACCTAATTCATTACATTGCATATAATTGGTAAATATAGTTATATTAGGTAATTAAATTGAACCTCCATAATAATGGTAATTAAGTTTATAATTTTGCAGTAAAAATTCCTAAAATCAACACTTATAAAAAAAATAGTCCGGTGCACAAGGTATTTCGTGTTCACGCTGGGTCTGGGAAAGGGATGTACCTCAAGGGTGTGATGTAGACAGTCTATCCTAATGCAAGTATTAGTGGTTGCTTTCACGGCTCGAACCCGTAACCTATAGGTCACACCAAGATAGCTGTACCCTTTTAACACGTAACAAATTCCTAATAAAAATAACTTTAAGACAAGAGAGAATTCCTCAAGTGGTAAGCATCTTTCACCTTCAATTTTGAGGTTGTGAATTCGAGTCACCAAAGGAGCAAGATGAGAGCTCCTAAGGAGGGGGTAAAAGAAAACATTTTTAACATGCTCATCAAAATGTAAATAATTGAAGAAAAAATTGACTTCAAACAGAAAAAAAACATTACGTGCGGGGTTGAACAGAGATTGTGGAGCTGCAATTGTTGAAATTGAATTTCACTTAATTTTTTTGGTTCGATACGAAAAGAGTAACACATTCCGTGGTTCTAATTTTCTAGTACTAGTACGAGGATAAGGTGAGCAATCGATTATTTCCCATTAGCACTTGTCACCTCGATGTGTGGTTGGCTATGTTTGTGGTCCATGCTAGAAAAGGGTGATGTAGCAAGTGGACAAAATTAGGGATGTGACATGAAAAGGGCTGTGCTAGAAAAGGGATTATTTTTTTTATTACATCAAAGGAGGAAAATACTAAGTTACTCATGGGATTTGTGTCCAACTCAACTAACGGAGACACGTAACTTATCAAGTGACCTATCCCTCAACCTCGATTAAGCTATTATTTTGATGACTTCAAAGAATATTGAGACTCAGATGATCGTCCAAAATTACTTAGTATAATCATGTATTTTTTTGTTTGTAATACAAAAATTACTTAACTATACTTATAGCATTCAGAAAGTTACTCAATCATATTTTTCAAATTTTTTGGTGGGTAAAAAGTATTTTACACTCTCAATTATCAACCTTAGTCCTTTTTTATTTTTTTTTAATATCATTTTTTTTTCTTTTTAATTTATTTTATGAACTTATCCGAAGTGAAAGTAGGCCAACATTTCTATTGGCAAATAGGGGGTTTTCAAGTACATGGCCAAGTAATTATTACTTCTTGGGTTGTAATTGCTATCTTATTAGGTCCAATCAATATAGCTGTTCGGAACCCACAAACCATTCCGACCGGGGGTCAGAATTTTTTCGAATATGCTCTTAAATTTATTCGAGATGTGAGTAAAACTCAAATTGGCGAAGAATATAGGCCGTGAGTTCCTTTTATTGGCACTATATTTTATTTATTTTTGTTTCTAATTGGTCAAGAGTTTTTTTACCTTGGAAAATCATACAATTACCTCATGCAGAGTTAGCCACACCCACGAATGATATAAATACTAATGTTGCTTTGGCTTTACACATATCAGTGGCATATTTCTGTGCGGGTCTTATAAAAAAAGGATTAGGTTATTTCGGAAAATATATTCAATCAACCCCAATCCTTTTACCCATTAACATCTTAGAAGATTTTACAAAATATTTATCACTTAGTGTTCGACTTTTCGGGAAAATCTTAGCTGATGAATTAGTATGTATTAAAAAATAAATTTTATTTGTAAAGTAAAAAAGTACAACCCCACATTCTAACATTATATATACTTGAATAATATTTGTTTACTTACCAATAGGTTTATTTTTTGTATACGTAAGTCATAATATTATCACGATCCAAAATCCCCCCTGTCGTGATGGTGCCTATCTCAATACTAAGCAAGACGACAATCTCAATAAACCACATATCTTTTAAATTTGAAAACATAATAATTAAATTCAGAGGAAGAAATCTCACAAATACAAATATTAGCACTCCCAAAACCCGGTTGTCACTGAATGCATGTGCATCTAATATGCATACAAACTCTAATTAATAAAACACTGTCTGAAAATATAGAACAGTATAACAACTGAAAGAAAGAGAAACAAGGTCAACGGACTCCAGGCAGCTACCTTGATAGTCCCCAACAAATAAGTCCTCAACTCTGGCAACCGCCGTATCCGGAAGTACCTGGATTTACACAAGAGATGCAGGGTGTAGTATGAGTACAACCAACTCAATAAGTAACAAGACTAACCTCTGGGCTGAAAGTAGTGACTAGCGCCACAGGTACAGTCCAATATAGAAATAACAGTACATAAATATAGGCATGCTTTCAAGTTCCACAATTAAATTTAGTACAAGTAAAATAGATCAATACTGCATGATATGAGGGATATGATATCTTAGTGGAAAAACCTCATGTACTACTTGTCACTAATCACTCAGTACTGCTTATGGCCAATCCATCCCCCATATATATATATATATATACATCGATTGACAGTCAGTCACTCAGTACCGTACAAGGCCAATCCAGCCCTGGGGTAATTTATCCCCAAATATAAATTGTACGGACAAGATCCATGTCTAATGAAATTCATCACAATATAAATAAGTAAGGCAAGTCCATGCCCTGGGAAGTCCATCCCGAGTATATAATCATGTACGCTCACTGGGGGTGTGTACAGACTCCGGAGGGGCTCCTTCAGCCCAAGCGTAATATAAAGCTGATATGGTCTACTGCAGGCGGGCAGTCCCGATTCGTATTATATTTAAGCCTATAAGGCCTACTGCAGGTGGGCACCCCGGTCCATAGAATAATAAAGCCAATAAGGCCTATTGCGGCATGCAGCCCCGATCCAGAACAATAAAGCCTATAAGGCCTGCTGTGGCGTGCAACTCGATCCCATAATAATAAAGCCTATAAGGCCTACTGCGGCGTGCAACCCGATCCCATAATTATAATAATATGTATAAAGCCGATATGGCCTGCTGTAGGCGGGCAACCCCGATCCCATAAATATCCTCACAATGGATGAGGATGACTGAGTATGAAATGTATATTTTAAAGTAATTAATTCGACAGCATCACGACTCTATGGGTCCCAAAATATCGGCACGTAGCCTAAATATGATCTTTAATACGAGCCTATTTCTTCAATCATACGAACTTGGAATTCGACGATTCTTGTTCCTATGAGTCACAAATAATAATAATACGAACCTATTCCTTCAATCAAAACTCAATACGGATCTCATTTGCTCAATGTAATATCAATTTTACTCGTTAAATAATTAACTCATGTTACGCATTAAAAACCCAATCACGACTTGATAAAATTAGACCAAACTTTTCAGACCAGTCCTATAATTCATTATCAAACTCCCCGAAGTCACAAAATCAAATTTCAATCTCTAGAACTAAAAATAGACCTTTGGATCATTACATGCTTATGCTGAAAATATTAAAACTCTTCCAAAACTCTTCCCCGACAGCTTGTAGTGTATCAACCATAACCTCTTACACCCAACTCCAACTGACAAACAATTTAAATTTCTGAAAACTAGATACAAAGGGATACAACTTTTATTTTTGGATTATCGCCAAATTCCTTATAAGTTACGCGATATAAGATTCCAAAGTTAGTACTGTGCAGCAGAAATTTCTGTGATGCACACTGTTGTAGCAAAAATAAACCAGCAGTTTAAAATGGCCTAGAAATGGTCCGAAACCACTCCGAAACTCACCCGAGCCCCTAGGGACCCCGTCCGAACATACCAACAAGTCTCAAAATTTATTATTGACTTAGTCGAGGCCTCAAATCACATCAAACATTACTAAAACCATGAATCGCACCCCAATTCAAGCCTAATGAAACTAAGAAATTCTAATTTCTACATTTAATGCCGAAACCTATCAAATCAACTCCGATTGAACTCAAATTTTGCTCACAAGTTATAAATGACATAACGAAGTTGTTCTAATTTCCAGAATTGGATTTCGATCCCGATATCAAAAAGTCAACTCCTCGGTTAAACTTCCAAGCTTAATTTTTCTATTTTCGTCATTTCAAGTCTAATTTAGCTACATACCTCAAAATAAATATCCAGATACACTCTTATGTCCAAAATAACCATACAGAGTTATTGGAACCATCAGAATTCCATTCTGGGGTCGTTTACAAACAATTTACCATCTGGTCCATTATTTCAACTTAAGCTTCCAAAACAAGAATTGTTCTTTCAATTAACTCCTGAATCATCTGAAAACCAAACTTGGCCACCCTCACAAGTTATAATACACATTTCAAAGTTGATCAAGACCTTAATCCACCGAATGAAATGCAAATTCTCAAAATGACAAGTCGGGTCGTTACATTCTCCCCCACTTAAACATATGTTCGTCTTTGAACGTGCCAAGAGTTGTTCCTAAATGTTCAAATCACTATTTCACCTTATCACGCACATACCCAGGGGTGATTCCACGTCACCCTATTCCATATAGGCCTGACGACACCACATAACTGAAAATTACTAATTTAGCATTAGCCCATAAACTTGGAATCCAATTTCCAACATCCAAATATTTCTTTTCAAGACCTGAATCTCACATATACACTATGTATGAGTCTTAACAAGATGTATTAAGCCTTAGCCATAACTCCAAATGTAGTATACCACACAACCCGTATACTCGCAATAGTTTCTAATCACTATAGCTGTAAAAAAATAATTTGATACCGGTATTAAACCTCATATCAAACAACACCTCATTCCAAACCTTCGTACACTGCCGATAATGAAAAAAACACGTGAAATTTCATGACCACTTACCAGATCAACAAGTCATAGAGCTTTCCCTCGTTCAACAAGTACCAAAGCCAATTATTTAAGCCGAATTCTAAATTATTCTTTGAACACACTGTAATCAAACCTGATAGAATCCATTCATGGTCAAATGACCTTATATCACCAAACACAACTATTCTAGCTATTTTGGTGTAATCCCCCCTTTCCAGTACATAACATTATTTAAAAATAACTCATCAAATTTTGTGAGAAGAACATATGTGTATGCATGTGCACATTTGTTTTTCCTTCAAATTGCCCTGATTAGGCGATAGCATAGCATGTAGAGGAATGAAACAATTAATCAAATAAATGATCAAGGAAGCGGAAATTCCACACATTGCATGGACAACACACGTGCTAACAATAGAACATGCCCGGTATAGTCCCAGGCCTCTGTAACGACACGGCCGGTCGTTTTGAGAATTAGAGCCCCGATCCTCTAATAACTATTTTCCCCACATTGTTTTCCGCTATTGGGACTTGCCAGAGTGATTGGTTATGGAATTCAGAGAGTTTTGGGACACTTAGTCCCTAGTTGTGAGTTTAAGCCTTAGAATTTGGACCGTAGTCGGAACTGTGTGAAGACCGATCCAGAATGGAATTCCGTCAACTCCGTTCACTCCATCGAGTGATTTTGGGGTTAGTAGAGCATCCGGAATGTGTTTTGGGGGTCTGTAGTAGATTTAGGCTTGAATTGGCGAAAGTTAGTTTTTCGGCGATTTCGACCGATAGTGGAAATTTTGATATCGAGCTCGGAATGAAATTCTAAAAGTGGATTAGGTTCATAATGTCATTTGTGACCTGTGTGTAAAATATGAGGTTATTCGGACTAGATTTGATGTGGTTCGGCGTCGTTTGTAGAATTTGGAAAACTTTAAATTCTTAGGCTTGAATCCGTGCTTAATTCATGATTTTGGTGTTGTTCGACGTGGTTTAAAGGCTCGACTAAGTTCGTATGGTGTTTTAGGATTAGTTGGTATGTTTGGTTGAGGTCCCGGGGACCTCGGGTGTGTTTCGGATTCTTAACGGGTGAAAGCTTGGACTTAGAGGAATTTCTGATCTTTGCTGGTTCTGGTGTTTCGCACCTGCGGAAAAGAGACCGTAGGTGCGCGAGCCACACATGCGGAGATGGAAGCAGAGATGCGAGAAGTCGAGAGTTGGCTTAGGGTCGCAGGTGCGAGGAAGTTCCGCATCTGCGATGCCCGCAAATACGTAAGGCTGTTCGCAAATGCGCAAGATGCGCAGAAGCGGAAGGGATGTCCGCAGGCGCGAGCGCGCTGGTGCGGCCCTTTCATCGCAGGTGTGAAGGCAGAGGGGGCAAGTGAGTTGCGCAGATGCGCACGTTTTACGCATAAGCGCACCCGCAGGTGCGATCCCAGGTTCCGTAGGTGTGGAAATACCTGGGCAGTGATTAAAATCGAAGGGCTTCGCGATTTTTATCATTTTTGGCTTTGCAAACTCGGGTTAGGGTGATTTGTGAGAGCATTCTCGAGGCATTTCTTGAGGTAGGTTCCTTGTGCTTATTTTTGGTCAATAATCTTGCCTTGCCATGTATTTTCCCACCTAGTTAATGTGTATTTAAGGTGAAAATTGGAAGTTGGAGGCTAGGGATTTGGAAGTTTGAATTGTGGATTGGAGGACCATTTGGTGTCGGATTTTAGTAAATTTGATATGGTTAGACTCGTGAGTGAATGAGCTTTCTAGTTTCGTAAATTTTGTCGGGTTTCGAGATGTGGGCTCTGGGGCCGGATTTGAGCCAATTTTGGGTTTTGGCCTAATTTTTGTAGTTTTTCTTGTGGGATTCATTCCATTAGCGCGTATTGATGGTATTGTACTGTTTTGAATTGATTCGGGCCATTTGGAGTCGGATACTTGTGGCAAGAACGTGATATCGAGTTGATTTGAGCGGTTCGAGGTAAGTGGCTTGCCTAACCTTGTGTTGGGGACTTTCCCCTTAAGGTGTTTGATATTAATTGATGTGTTGGCGCCGTGTACGTGAGGTGACAAGTACGTACACGGGCTATTATTGCAAAAATCCCATTTTCCTTTCTAAATCATAAATTGTTTTTCCTTACTAAATTGAACTAATACATTTAATTGTGAAACTTAACTAGAGAAGTATGCTTACTTGTTTTAACTGTCTAATTGACATTTTGTGCGTCATGTTTAGTTAAGTCCTTATTTGCCTTATCTGTGTCCAGTATAAACTGTATAACTCAATGCCATACCTGCCATTTCATCTTGCGTTGCATATTTAAATTGGGACTACGGACGAATTCCGGGAGATCCCCCTGTATTGCATATTTAATTTGGGACTACGGGCATATTTCGGGAGATCCCCCTGTACTACATATTTACTTTAGGACTATGGACATATTCCGGGAGATCCCCCAACACTGCATATTTACTTTGGTTCTACAGACGTATTCCGGGAGATCCCCCTGTACTACATATTCATTTGAAACTACGGGACGGTATCCCGAGAGATTCCCCATTGTGTTTACCTTGTTCTGAGCCGAGGGCTCCCTTAACTGTTAAATTTTCGAGAATTTCTTTAACTGTGTTACCGTAAAGTTTACTTATATCTTTTAATGTTTAATTTATTATATTTACTCCGGTAGGGCCTTGACCTGACCTCGTCACTACTCGACCGAGGTTAGGCTTGGCACTTACTGGGTACCATTGTGGTGTACTCATGCCCTTTCCTGCACATATTTTCGTGTGTAGATCCAGGTACGAGCTATCAGCCTTGTGGTTAGCGCGTGCTGCTAATTCTAGGAGACTTCAAGGTACTTCTGCTTGTGTCCCCAGATCTTAGGAGTCCCCTTCTACTCCCTTGTCTAGAGACTTTCCTTATTATCTTCAGACTTTTGTATAGAGCTACATAGATTAGAGCAGCTTGTGACTTAGTGATATTCCGGGTCTTGGGGGAAATCATTTTGTATATGCCGAGTGGTACTACTCCTGGCTATTTATAATATGCTTTTTATCTTTAAAAATATTGTATTTTCTTTATATTTTTCGCAATATTAGGCTTACCTAGTCGTAACGACTAGGTGCCATCACGACACCTTACGAAGGATTAATTTGGGTCGTGACAAATTGATATCAGAGCACTAGGTTTGTAGGAGTTGCGAGTCACAAGCTAGTTTATTAGAGTCTCGCGGATCGGTGCGGAGACATCCGTACTTATCTTCGGGAGGCTATGTAACTGTTAAGAACAATAACATTTCTTTGATTTCCTTGTCGTGCGAGTTATTGACACCAATAATTCTAAGATTCTATTATATTCTTTCTCACAGATGGTGAGGACTCGCAATGGGAGACCGATGATCAGGCACCCGAACGCCCTGCCAGAGCCGCCAGAGGCCGGGGTCGGGGTAAAGGACGACCACGCGGTGTAGCCCGAGCACCTACAAGAGCTGCGTTGGAGGATCCCCCAGCAACTTCAGCTGAAGGGCCAACACCAAAGATCCCTATTGCTACTCCAGCCCTCCAGGAGACTTTAGCTCAGTTCTTGAGCATGTTCAGCACTCTGGCTCAGGCTGGACTATTCCCGATAGCTCCCGTTACATCTCAGGCCGGGGGAGAGGCACAGACTCCTGTAGCCCGCACTCCTGAGCAAAGAGTCCAGGTTGATCAGGCCCTAGGGTATATTCCTATGCCCCCAGTGGCTCCGGTTCAGTATGAGGTCAGGGTAGCTGCTTCTGAGGTAGAGCAGCTCAGATTTGAGAGGTACAAGAAGTACCACCCACCTACTTTCAGCGGACTAGCTTCAGATGATGCTCTGGGTTTTCTTGAGGAGTGTCATCGTATTCTCTACACTATGGGCATTGTGGAGACGAGTGGGGTTTCTTTCACCGCTTTCCAGCTGAGGGGAGCAACATATCAGTGGTGGCGTGCCTATGAGCTGAGTAGTCCAGACGAGGCAGCCTCACTAACTTGGACTTAGTTTTCAGAGATGTTCTTGCGTGAGTATGTTCCTCAGAGCCTCAGGGATGCTTGGCACGCAGAGTTTGAGCAGTTGCATCAGGGTTCTATGACTGTGTTGGAGTATGTAGTCCGTTTCAATGGGTTAGCTCGCCATGCACCGGCTCTGGTTGCTACAGTCAGAGAGAGGGTTCGTCGCTTCATTGAGGGACTCCACCCCAGTATTCGGACCAGTATGGACAGGGAGTTGGAGATGGACATCACTTATCAACAGGCAGTGAGCATTGCCAGGAGAGTGGAGGGCATGTTTGCCCGGGACAGAAAGGAGAGAGAGGCCAAGAGGTCTCGAGAGACTGGTCATTATTCAGGAGCTCGTGCACCAGTAGCACGCTATGGTAGGGGCTTTGTGAGTCGCCCTGTTCAATCAGCTCTTCCAGCAGCCAGCGGTGTTCCAGCTCCTCCTAGACCTCAGGAGCCCTATTATGCACCGCCAGTATCCAGTATGCCTCCTACTCGAGGTGCTATTACCGACCAGTCCAGTAGGCCAGGTCCGAGTCAGTCTTAGCCACCGCGTCCTCCGAGGGGTTCTTTTGAGTATGGTGACAGTCGTCACATGGTTAGAAATTGCCCCAGAGCCAGGAGGGGTGCACCTCTACAGACTTATCAGCCTCCACGTGCTCCACCGGGTCCTTCGGCCATTCTTCCAGCACCAGCTGCTACCCCACCTCCTCAGCCAGCCCGAGGTAGAGGTCGGGGAGGTCGAGGTCGCCCTAAAGGGGGAGACCAGGCCAGGTACTATGACCTTCCAGCCCGTTTAGAGGCCTTTGCTTCAGATTCAATCATCACAGGTATCGTCCCTGTTTGTCATAGGGATGCTTCAGAATTATTTGACCCAGGCTCTACGTATTCATATGTTTCTTCTTATGTTTCTCCATATTTGGGGATATCTCGGGGTTCTGTGAGTTCCCCTGTTTATGTATCTACTCCCGTGGGAGATTCTCTCATTGTGGACTGCGTATATCGGTCGTGTTTGATTGCTCTTAGTGGTTTTGAGACCAGAGCTGAATTGTTATTACTTAGTATGGTAGATTGTGATGTTATCTTAGGCATGGACTAGTTGTCGTTTCATTTTGCTATTCTTGATTTTCACGCTAAGACCGTGACGCTGGCTATGCCAGGCTTACCGAGATTAGAGTGGAGAGGTACCTTAAAGTATACTCCCCGCAGGGTCATTTCATTTCTTAAGGCTCAGCGAATGGTTGAGAAGGGGTGTGATACGTATTTGGCCTATGTGAGAGATGTCAGTATTGATACCTCTACAGTCGAGTCAGTTCCAGTAGTGAGGGACTTTCCGGATGTGTTTCCAACTGATTTTCCGGGCATGCCGCCCGACAGAGATATTGATTTGTTGCCAGGCACTCAGCCCATTTATATTCCTCCCTACCGTATGGCTCCTCCTGAGTTGAAGGAGCAGTTGCAGGAGTTGCTTGATAAGGGTTTCATCAGGCCCAGTGTATCACCTTGGGGTGCTCCGGTCTTATTTGTGAAAAAGAAGGATGGTTCTATGTGTATGTGTATTGATTATCGGTAGTTGAACAAGGTTACAGTGAATAACATGTATCCATTGCCTCGTATTGATGACTTATTTGATCAGTTATAGGGTGCCAGAGTGTTTTCCAAGATTGACTTGCATTCTGGCTATCATCAGTTGAAGATTCAGGAGCCGGACATCCCGAAGACTACATTCAGGACCAGATATGGTCACTATGAGTTTCTTGTCATGTCATTTGGGATGACCAATGCCCCAACAGCCTTTATGCATTTGATGCACAGTGTGTTCCGGCCTTATCTTGACTCCTTCGTCATTGTGTTTATTGACGACATCCTGGTATATTCCCGGTCTCGGGAAGATCATGAGAAGCACCTGAGGACTGCACTTCAGACCTTGAGAGAAAAGAAGTTGTATGCAAAATTTTCAAAGTGTGAGTTTTAGTTAGACTCAGTGGCATTCTTGGGTCATATAGTATCACGTGAGGGGATCCAGGTTGATCCAAAGAAGATTGAAGCAGTGCAGAGTTGGCCCAGGCCGTCATCAGCTACAGAGATCCGCAATTTCCTTGGTTTGGCGGGGTATTACCATCGCTTTGTAGGGGAATTTTCATCCATTGCAGCACCTATGACCAGGCTGACCCAAAAGGGTGCTCCGTTCAGGTGGACCGAGGAGTGTGAGGAGAGCTTTCAGAAGCTCAAGACAGCTTTGACTACAGCCCCAGTATTAGTATTGCCTACAAGTTCGAGGTCCTACACTGTCTACTGTGATGCCTCGAGGATTGGCCTTGGAGCAGTATTGATGCAGGACGGTAGGGTGATTGCCTACGCGTCTAGATGGTTGAAGGTTCATGAGAAGAATTATCTGGTTCATGATCTCGAGTTAGCAGCTATTGTTTACGTCATAAAGATCTGGCGTCATTATTTGTACGGTGTTCCCTGTGAGATTTACACTGATCACCGGAGTTTGCAGCACTTGTTCAGGTAGAAGGATATTAATTTGCGTCAGCGGAGGTGGTTGGAGCTACTTAAAGACTATGATATCACTATATTATACCACCCGGGGAAGGCCAATGTAGTGGCCGAAGCCTTGAGTCGCCGGACAGAGAGTTTGGGGAGTTTGGCGTATCTTCCGGCAGCTAAGAGGCCCTTAGCCTTGGATGTTCAGGCCTTAGCCAGTCAGTTCGTGAGATTGGATATTTCAGAGCCTAGCCGGATATTAGCTTGTGTGGTTGCTCGGTCTTCTCTTTATGACTGTATCAGGGAGCGCCAGTATGATGATCCTCATCTTCTAGTTCTTCAGGACAGGGTTCGGCGAGGTGATGCCAGAGATATGACTATTGGTGATAACGGTGTGATGAGGATGCAGGGCCGGGTCTGTGTGCCCAATGTAGATGGGCTTCGGGAGTTGATTCTGGAGGAGGCCCATAGCTCGCGGTACTCCATTCATCCGGGTGCCGCGAAGATGTACCAGGACTTGAGGCAGCACTATAGTTGGAGAAGAATGAAAAGGGATACAGTTGGGTTTGTGGCCAAGTGTCTCAACTGTCAGCAGGTTAAATATGAGCATCAGAGATCGGGTGGATTACTTTAGAGGTTAGAAATGCTAGAATGGAAGTGGGAGCGGATCACCATGGACTTTGTGGTTGGACTTCCTCGGACTTTGAGAAAGTTTGATGCTATTTGGGTGATCGTAGATCGGCTGACCAAGTCAGCCCATTTCATTCCAGTGTTGACTACATATTCTTTCGAGAGGTTGGCTGAGATTTATATCAGAGATATTGTCCGCCTTCATGGTATTCCAGTATCCACCATTTCACACAGAGGTACACAATTCACATCACGGTTTTGGAGAGTCGTACAGCGGGAGTTGGGTACTAGGGTGGAGTTGAGCATAGCCTTTCACCCTTAGACGGACGGGCAGTCCGAGGGCACGATTCAGATTCTTGAGGATATGCTCTGTGACTGTGTGATGGATTTCGTAGGGTCATGGGACCAATACTTGCCACTTGCAGAGTTTGCCTACAACAATAGTTACCAGTCCAGCATTCAGATGACACCGTATGAGGCTTTGTATGGTAGGCAGTGCCGGTCCCCAGTGGGATGGTTTGAGTCAGGAAAGGCCCGACTGTTGGGTACAGACTTGGTCCAGGATGCCCTGAATAAGGTGAAGGTGGTTCAGGAGAGACTTCGCACAGCCCAGTCCAGGCAGAAGAGTTATGCGGACCGGAAGGTTCGTGACTTGGCATTTATGGTTGGTGAGCGGGTCTTGCTTCGGGTATCGCCTATGAAGGGTGCCATGAGGTTCGGGAAGAAGGGCAAGCTGAGCCCGAGGTTCATTGGTCCTTTTGAGATATTGCGGCGAGTTGGAGAGGTTGCTTATGAGCTTGCCTTGCCTCGCAGCCTAGTAGGAGATCACCCGGTATTCCACGTGTCTATGCTCCGGAAGTATCACGGTGATCCGACTCATGTATTGGATTTCAGCTCAGTCCAGTTGGACAAGGATCTATCTTATGTTGAGGAGCCAGTAGTCATTTTGGACAGGCAGGTCAGAAAGCTCAGGTCAAAGAATATTGCTTCAGTAAAGGTCCAGTGGAGAGGCCAGCCAGTCGAGGAGGCGACTTGGGAGACCGAGCAGGATATGCGCAACCAGTACCCTCATCTTTTCACAGTTTCAGGTATGTCTTTATACTCGTTCGAGGACGAATGATTGTTTTAAGAGAGGGAGGATGTAACGACCCGGCCGGTCATTTTGAGAATTAGAGCCCCTATCCCCTAATAACTATTTTCCCCACGTTTGTTTCCTCTATTGGGACTTGCCGGAGTGATTGGTTATGGAATTCAGAGAGTTTTGGGACACTTAGTCCCTAGTTGTGAGTTTAAGCCTAAACATTGGGACCGTATTCGGAACTATGTGAAGACAGATCCAGAATGGAATTTCATCGACTCTGTTAGCTCCGTTGAGTGATTTTAGGGTTAGGAGCGCGTCCGGAATGTGTTTTGGTGGTCTGTAGTAGATTTAGGCTTGAATTGGCAAAAGTTAGTTTTTCGGCGATTTCGGCCGATAGTGAAAATTTTGATATCGAGATCAGAATGGAATTCTGAAAGTGGCTGTAGGTTCGTAATGTCATTTGTGACCTGTGTGTAAAATGTGAGGTCATTCAGACTAGATTTGATGTGGTTCGGCATCGTTTGTAGAATTTGGAAAACTTTAAATTCTTAGGCTTGAATCCGTGCTTAATTCATGATTTTGGTATTGTTCGACGTGGTTTAAAGGAATGATTAAGTTCGTATGGTATTTTAGGATTGGTTGGTATGTTTAGTTGAGGTCCCGGCGGCCTCGGATGTGTTTCGGATGCTTAACGGGTGAAAGCTTGGACTTAGAGGAATTTCTGATCTTTGCTGGTTCTAGTATTTCGCACCTGCGGAAAAGAGACAGCAGGTGCGTGAGCCGCACATGCGAGAAGTCGAGAGTTGGCCTGGGGTCGCAAGTGCGAGGAAGTTCCGCATCTGCGATGCCCGCACATGCGCATGGCGGTTCGCAAATGCACAAGATGTGCAGAAGCGGAAGGGATGTCCGCAGGTGCGGCCCTTTCGTCGCAGGTGCGAAGGCAGAGGGGGCAAGTGAGTTGCGTAGATGCGCACGTTTTCCACACAAGCACACTCGCAGGTGCGAGCCCAGGTTCTGCAGGTGCGGAAATACCTGGGCAGTGATTAAAACCAAAGGGCTTCGTGATTTTTATCATTTTTGGCTTTGCAAACTTGGGTTAGGGCGATTTTTGAGAGCATTTTCGAGGCATTTCTTGAGGTAAGTTCCTTGTGCTTATGTTTGGTCAATAATCTTGCCTTGCCATGTATTTTTCCACCTGGTTACTGTGCATTTAAGGTGGAAATTGGAAGTTGGAGGCTAGGGATTTGGAAGTTTGAATTGTGGATTGGAGGACTATTTGGTATCGGATTTTAGTAAATTTGATATGGTCAGACTCGTGAGTGAATGAGCTTTCTAGTTTCGTGAATTCTGTCGGGTTTTGAGACGTGGGCCCGGGGGCCGGGTTTGAGCCAATTTCGGGTTTTGGCCTAATTTTTGTAGTTTTTCTTGTGGGATTCATTCCATTAGCGCGTATTGATTGTATTGTACTGTTTTGAATAGATTCGGGCCATTTGGAGTCGGATACTCGTGGCAAGAACGTGATATCGAGTTTATTTGAGCGGTTCGAGGTAAGTGGCTTGCCTAACCTTGTGTTGGGGACATTTCCCTTAAGGTGTTTGATATTAATTGATGTGTGGGCGCCTTGTACGTGAGTTGACAAGTTCGTACACGGGCTATTATTGCAAAAATCCCATTTTTCTTTTCTAAATCATAAATTCTTTTTTCTTATTAAAATGCACTAATACGTTTAATTGTGAAACTTAGACTAGAGAAGCATGCTTACGTGTTTTAACTGCCTAATTGACATTCTGTGCGTCATGTTTAGTTAAGTCCTTATTTGCCTTATCTGTGTCCAGTATAAACTGTATAACTCAATGCCATACCTAGCATTTCATCTTGCGTTGCATATTTAAATTGGGACTACGGACGTATTCCGGGAGATCCCCCTGTATTGCATATTTACTTTGGGACTACGAATGTATTCTGGGAGATCCCCCTTGTACTGCATATTTACTTTGGGACTACGGACGTATTTCGGGAGATCCCCCAACACTGCATATTTACTTTGGGACTACAGACGTATTCCGGGAGATCCCCCTGTACTACATATTCATTTGAAACTACGGGACGGTATCCCGATAGATTTCCCACTATGTTTACCTTGTTCTGAGCCGAGGGCTCCCTTAACTGTTAAATTTTCGAGAATTTCTTTAACTGTGTTACCGTAAAGTTTACTTATATCTTTTACTGTTTAATTTATTATATTTACTCCGGTAGGGCCTTGGCCTGACCTCGTCACTACTTGACCGAGGTTAGGCTTGGCACTTACTGGGTACCATTGTGGTGTACTCATGCCCTTTCCTGCACATGTTTTCGTGTGCAGATCCAGGTACGTGCTATCAGCCTTGGGGTTAGCGCGTGCTGCTGATTCTAGGAGACTTCAAGGTACTTCTGCTTGCGTCCGCAGATCTTCGGAGTCCCCTTCTACTCCCTCGTCTAGAGACTTTCCTTATTATCTTCAGACTTTAGTATAGAGCTACATAGATTATAGCAGCTTGTGACTTAGTGATATTCCGGGTCTTGGGGGAAATCATTTTTTATATGCCGATTGGTACTACTCTTGGCTATTTATAATATGTTGTTTATCTTTAAAAATGTTGTGTTTTCTTTATATTTTTTGCAATATTAGGCTTACCTAGTCGTAACGACTAGGTGCCATCACGACACTTTACGGAGGGTTAATTTGGGTCGTGACAGCCTCCAGTCTAAATATATCATATGGGAGAATTTAAATAGGTATACATGTATATGATGAGTAGGTTAAGATTCTCATGTTCCTGGACTGGTATAAATGACATGCTAAAGTGTAGGCATGTACAAAGTGTGCTATCATAGCTCAAATTGAAAATCTTTCATCACTAAGGCATTTATCAAGTTCATTCTCATGTTCCTGGACTGGTATAAATGACATGCTAAAGTGTAGGCATGTACAAAGTGTGCTATCGTAGCTCAAATCGAAAATCTTTCATCATTGAGGCATTTATCAAGTTCATTCAGGGATTTTAACTCCTATGTAGCCTTAATCATGGCTCAAATAGCTCACGCAATGTTACATATATGAGAAACATCATAGCTTAAAGCTCAACAGTCAATTCCACGCTTATTATAGCCCAAACGCAATCTGAGCATGGATAAATATCTCTCTAAAAAGTCCTCAATGACTTAAACATAACACATACTATTATCTAGTTAACTTGGCCACACCTTCACAGTCTGTGACCCAGAAACAATTTGCTTCTGAGAATTCCTAGTCCCCAAATTCGTAGAACACGTGAACCACCGTAACTGATCATAACTCCAGCACTCGAATGACTAAAACATCCTTCATGTGCGATTATCTCTAGGAATACTTCCAAAATTCTTCTGTGCCACATAGCAATAATTTGAATATCAGTAGTCTATTGACCAGGTGAGTACCGCAATACTAATGAACATCCGTAAGTCAAAACACAATGCGCCTTCTGAAATGTGCACCCCCTCTCCGGGATTACCGAGCAATTATAACATTCATCTAAATATCTAATGCTGACCATGTTGTCTAAAATTCGGGATCTTCCTTTCAAGAATGAACTGCCACCTTATACATATAAATCTAAATCCCGCACAACACACCACATCTATCATGTGAAAAGTACGAGAATCTCAGTATAAAATCCAAGTCACCATCAAATTATATACCCGGTTAGTTAGAAACCTTCCTTTTGTTTCTTTCCAGGAGGAAATCATAATACACAACACGTTCCCCACACTGGTAGAAAATAACTGGCTCAAACCATGGTAGAAACCATCAAGAACACTTTAAAATCCATTTGCACATAACCAAGCTATGAGAACTGAATTCCTCTAACTCGACCAAGCCACATAGGTCACCAAACCCAAGAATATTTCCACCGAAATATCTATAGAGCCTCACCATATCATAATTACCCAAAAGAACCGAGCATACCATTACCATACTAGTCTAGCATACTACCCAGTTGTCCTAATTTCTTCGAGTTTCTTCTGAATTACACTCAAGTTGACACTTCTCCTTGTCAGAACACTACGATCCTTACCCAAAGCTCACTACAAGACATCCTAACATAAAACGACATTGCCCTAAGGCCCATAAGCCATTGTATTCTTCTTAAGCACCCCCATAAGTACCACAATCGAAACGTCCACTCTGAAAATACCTTATGTGAATTTAGAATTATTTTTTTAAATACCCTTCTTATACTGGAATGTAGAATCCACAGTCATACAGAATTACCGCAAATCCCGGCACCGTCAAATGCAAATATCAGATTCTATCCATACATAAATCCATAAAAATTCTCGATTGCTATATATAAATCTCGAACCCATTAGAACCTTCTAGAAAGTCATCCACTTTGCTCAAATCTAAATTACACTGCCCAAACGGGCCGAAAGACACGTGCTCTCTTAGCTTAACAACACTCAAAAAGGTAACCATGCCTTAACATTACCAATCAATTCATACTCCGTGCGTACTACATCCAACAATAACAACTCGATCATCCCATGATTTTCATATACTCATAAAGTGCAATATAACCTGTATCCAGGAATTTCTTTACTCGAGTCATCCTCTATCTCAATCTCTGCAAGTCATAACCGATTCACATGTATGCATCAAACCGAAACTAGTTTAACACATAACCATGAAATCAAATAGTCAATAGCAGGCTCCCCCACTTGTCTCAAAGCCATAGAACAAAATATTCCATAACTCACAATATCCATACTATATTACAACCATAATACTGGAGTCAGTTCAACGAAAATTCTTCACAAGCTCAGGTAACACAAACCATAAAATACCTCAATTCATCTGCAAAGCTCGCCTTCATTCTCGTGAAAGTCAAGTCAACTTTCTCAACAAGATTCAAATTCAATATCAACACATACACTCCGCTGGTAGAAAGGAAACTCTCCACTCAACATTATAAGGAACACACATACGTAGATTACTCCGCAGGAGATAATCCACCTGCTTAGCTATAACGACCCGACTTGTCATTTTAAGAATTTAGGATCCGTTTAGTGGCATAAGGTATCGAGCAGCTTCGCAATATATATTATGACCCGCGGGTGTGGCCGAGTTTGATTTACTGAAGATTCAGAATTAAATTAAAAGAACAATCCTTAATTTGAAGCTTAAATGAAAAAAGTTGACCGGAGAGTTGACTTTTGAGCAAACGACTCCAGAATAGAATTTTGATGATGTCAATAGCTCCGTATGGTGCTTTTGGACTTAGGAGCATGTACGGAAAATTATTTGGAGGTCCGTAATGGAATTAAGCTTGAAATGCCGAAAGTTGAATTTTTGGGAAGTTTGACCGGAGAGTTGACTTTTGAGCAAACGACCCCGAAATAGAATTTGGAGGATGGAAATAGCTTCGTATGATGATTTCAGACTTGGGCGTATGTTCGGATTTGGATTTGGAAGTCCGTAGGACAATTCGACATATTTTGGCGAAAGTTGGAAAATATAAGATTTTAGAAAAGTACGACCGAAAGGTGAATTTTTGATAACGAGGTCGGATTTCGATTTCGGAAATGGGAATAGCTCCATTAAGTCAATTATGACTTGTGTGAAAAATTTGAAGTCATTCTGCATTGATTTGATACATTTTGGCACAAAATATAGAAGTTGGAAGATTTGAAAACTTATAATTTGATTCGATGTGCGATTCGTAATTTCGGCATTGTTTGACATGGTTTGAAGACTTGACAAAGTTCGTATTATATTTTGGGACGTGTTGGTATATTTGGTTGAGGTTCCGAGGCCCTTGGGTTGATTTCGGAAGGTTAACGGATCAATTCGGACATGAAGATAAGCTGCTGGAATTTTCTGGGCAGCAACATGAACAGTGATTCGCAGGTGCGTGAACAGTACCGCATGTGTGTGAACAGTAACCACAGGTACGAATCTGGGCAGAATGTTAAGGACCAAAAATAGGTCATTTTGCCATTTTCGTTTTTGGATTTTCGCAGCTCAGATTTGGGCGATTCGGGAGGGATTTTTCACAAGCTTGGTTGGGGTAAGTGTTCTATATCCTAAAGTGCTTATATTTCATGAATCCATGATTATATTCATCATTTAATTCGGATTTAAATGGAAGAAATCAAGATTTTTGTAAAATCTTCCAAAAATAAAAATTTAAGATTTGGAGGTCGAGTTGTTATCGGAATTTGATAAAATTGGTATGGTTGAACTCGTTTCGAAATGGGTGTTCGAATTTCATGAAAATTATGTCGGGTTCCGAGGGGCGGACCCCACATTGAATTTTGTTGACTTTTTGGAATAAATGTTTAAGTCGACGCATTATTATCCAGAGTTGTTTTCGATGAATTTTAATGAAGTTATACAATTAATTTGGTTAGATTTTAGCGGTCCGGAGGTCAATTCAAGCAAGAAGACAATTTTGGAATATCGGCATAACTTCAAAAAGGTAAGTGTCTTGCTTAACCTCGAGTGGGGGAATTTTCCCTTAGGCATTGAGTCTTATGTGTAATTTGTGTAATTGAAAACCATGTACGTGAGGCGACGAGTACGTACTTGGTTTGTATATGCAAAGTTTATTGAGTTAAAGTCTTGAACATATTGTGTAGTAAATTGGATAATTGTTGGCATATATTTAATCATCTATTTGTCGTAGCTAAATCCTTGTTGTTGAATCTGTTGTTATATGACAATTTGATGTGATTGTTATTTGATTATTTATGAAATTCTATGAATTTGCTGATTTGATAATTATTGGAATTTAATTTTATTTTGGATTCTTCCCTCTGCAATTAATTAATTAAATGAGCTTAAGAAGAGGTAATTATATAATTATTGAAAAAATTTGGAGTTAATGAAGGCTTTGCTTTATGTTGAGTAATTTATATCTCTATTAATTATTTTTGGGTGTTATATACATTGTGTGGAGCCTTGGGCTATTTGTTGTGAAATTAATTGATTTTGTTATATCTTTAGAATTTGGTTTTGGCCATTGGGCAAATTGTGATATGAATTGATTTTTGTCATGTTGTCGTGATCATTTCCCATGTAAATTATTGTGTTGTGTGAGTTATTATTTTGGGGAGATAATGGTGGCATTTCACCGTTGATATTATGTGGGTATAAGGGTGGCTTTTCACTGTTGTTGTGTTTGTTGGAATATTATCTGGGCAGAGCGATAAGGGTGGCTATAGGAGTGATAAGGGTGGCAATATGAGCGATAAGGGTGGCTATTGATATTGTTTGGGCGGAGCGATAAGTGTGGCTATAAGAGCGATAAGGGCGGCAATAGGAGTGATAAGGGTGACTATTGTCAGGGACGATATGTGATGATGTGGGGTTGTAGTGTTGATAAATTTCATGTGATGTTGTGATTTTCTTGTGTTTATTTTTATACCTTGTGCAATTTCTCTTGTTGTTGGTAAATTGATAACAATCTGATTTTTGTTGACCTTGAGAGCCTGTGGCCATTGCCAGGCGGATTATAAAATGAAATGTGGGCACGAGGTGTCGTGAGTAAATAATAAGGATATTTGGCACGTGAATTGTCCGTGCAGTTGTGATATGAAATGTGGGCACGAGGTACTGTGATGAAATGATAATGATAATTGGCACGTGAATTGTCCGTGTAGTTATGATTTAATTATGGGCACGAGGTGCCGTGAAAATATGAAAATGGGCTGAGACCCGTATTTATGAAAAATATTAAAAATGGGCTGAGACACATATTATTTTTATGATTATGAAATGAGGTGACACGTGGTGACTTTTTAATTGAAATAATTATATTGAAAATGAAAAGCCTGCCAAGACAGGTGAGCCAGATGAGATGGCCAGGAAAATGAAAAGTCTTGAACAAAACATAAAGAACATACAAGGACTAGGTGGTCACAAAAGTGTTTCGTTTAGTGATCTATACATGTTCCCTCACATCCATTTTCCACCAGGGTTCAAGACCCCAAAATTTGAGAAGTATGATGGACACGGCGACCCTATCGCCCACTTGAAAAGGTATTGCAATCAGCTGAGGGGTGCATGTGGAAAATAAGAATTGTTGATGGCTTATTTTGGGGAAAGTCTTATGGGGGTAGCCTATGAATGGTTCATTGACCAAGATATCTCTCACTGTCATGTCTAGGATGACATAGCCCAGGCCTTCGTCAAACAATTCTAGTACAACATTGATATTGCACCAGATCGCAATTCCCTGTCCAATATGAAGAAACATCTGGCGGAAAGTTTTAGGGAGTATGCCATCAAGTGGAGGGAGCAAACGACTAGAGTTAAGCCACACATGGATAATCATGAGTTGATCACTATTTTTCTAGAAGTTCAAGAGCCTGATTATTTTCAGAACATGATGTCTGCTATGGGTAGACCATTCGCTGAGGCTATCAAAATTGGGGAGATGGTCGAAAATAGTTTGAAAATGGGCCGAATCTTGAGTCAAGCTGCTTTTAAGTCCACATCACAGGCTGTTCAGAATAGTTCAGGGGGTTTGATGAATAGAAATGGGAGAGAAGAGAGAGCTATGATGACTTCCAGCTCAAGGGGGCCCACATGGCATTCAACCAATCATATATGATTCCTGAGGTCCCACAACACTATTATACCCATCAAGATGCTCCTTATGTCGTGGCACCGCATCCCTATGCGGTGATGAACACGCAATCTTACACGGGGCCACAACATTATACACAAAATCGAGCTCCACCTTCCAAAAATACCCGTCCATACCAAGCTCCATATAATCCCCAACCAAATGTTCCCCAATACAATCTTTGCCCAAGAGAGCCCCCACAGAAGGAATCAGTTTACCCCTATTGGTGAACCATACTCTAGCCTGTTCCAAAAGATAGTCAGGCTAGGTCTGCTGCAGCCAGTGGCCCCGAATCGGCCAACCCCCCGAGTCCCCCTCGCACCGAGCTGATGCTAGATGTGAATACCACTCTGGAGTAGTGGGACATGATATTGAAGATTGTTGGACTCTCAAAAGAGCAGTGGAAGACCTCATCGAGGTCAAGGCAATAGTTCTTCAGGACGAGGAGGCTCATGATGTGACAAACAATCCCTTGCCTACTCACAACACTGGGCCAGTAGTCAAAATGATTTGTGAAAATGAGGAATTTGATCCGGCACTAAAGGCCATTGCAGCCATTGCCGAGACAAAAGAAAAGCCAAAAAATGGTCGCCAAACCTGAAAGTTCCCTATCAGATGGGAGTCTCAGTAGGCGGTCTTGCTATCCTTTCTGCGTTCAGATTATTTCAGGGTGTGATCCGGATGTTTAACTTTGTTGTCTTACTTTCCGATATAAACCCTTCTATCTTTAAAAATTAGAAGGATTTTTATTCAAAAAGAATTATATGAAAGAATTGTATTTGAAAGATATTTATTTGAGAAAATTATATTTGAAAAGATTTATTGAATGAATTATATTTGAAAAGTAATTATTTGAGAAAATTATATCTGAAGGAGAGTTATCTAGAGGAATTATATGTGAAAGACATTTATTTGAAGAACTTGATTTAATTGGGTGTAATTATATTTATTAATTATTGAGTGATATTAAAGATATTCTTGTTGTCTGTTATGCATATCACTGGTTGTTTTATCCAGCCCTTATTGTTATTGCTTCCTATTATTCTGTATATTATATTGCACAGGTTATTAGACTAGTGAGTGTCTTGACTGTACCTCGTCTCTACTCTACTGAGGTTAGTCTTGATACTTACTGGGTACCGACCGTGGTGTACTCATACTACACTTATGCACATTTTTTGTGCAGAGTCAGGTATTGGAGATATCGGACTTGAGCAGAGTTAAAGCGGGATCGTAAGGATTCAAGGTAGAGCTACTTGGTCGTCGCAGTCCCTTGGAGTCTTTTAATTTCATTGTACTGTTAATTTGTAATCAAACAGTATTGTATATTCGGTCCTCGTGATCATTCCATGTATTCAGTTAGAGTTCGTGACTCAGTACTACCAATCTTGGGAGGTTGTATATTCATATTTATTCTGCTGTTAGTTTTAGTTACTTATTCAATTAAAAACAAATGGCTTCAAAATGTAATTGAAATCGGCTTACCTAGTCTTAGAGATTAGGTGCCATCACGACGCCTGTGGTGGGATTTTGGGTCGTGACAAGTTGGTATCAGAGCTCTAGGTTCATAGGTTCTACGAGTCACGAACGAGTCTAGTGGAGTCTTGTGGATCGGTACGGAGACGTCTGTACTTATCTTCGAGAGGCTACAGAACTGTTAGGAAATTTCCATTTCTTTCATTCTTGTCGTGCGGAATTTGTTGAATTTGGAATTTGGGCCTTTGTATCTCTATTCTGTCACAGATGGTGAGGACACGTGCTACCGGGTCAGCTGAACATGCATTCGCACATACTGCTAGAGCTTCAAGAGGCCTGGGCCGAGGTAGAGGTCGAGGAAGGGCACGTGCTACGGCTAGAGCACCTGTTAGAACAACAGTTGAGGAGTCAGTAGTAGCTCGAGTTTGGGGACAGGTACCAGAAGCACCTGTTGTTACCCCCGAACATCAGGAAACTTTAGCACAGTTACTGAGTATGTTTGGTACATTAACTAAGATGGCATTGATTTCTGTAGCACCAAATATTCCAAAGATTGGGGGAGTAGCTATGACTCCTATCACAACTCCAGAGCAGCAGGTTCACGTTGGTCACGTTTCGGGTATAGCACCGGTACAACCTGTTATTCTGGTTTGGCCTGAGGTCAGGTCCGAGGCATCAGAAGAAGAACAAAAGAGACTTAAAAGGTTTTAGAGGTATAGTCCACCTACTTTCAGTGGCATAGCTACAGAGGATGCCCAAGAATTTCTAGAAAAATTGTCACCGTATTCTCCGCACCATGGGTATTGTAGAGGTGAGCGGAGTTACATTTACTACATTTCAACTGTCAGGCGCAGCGTATCGATGGTGGTAAATCTATGAAGAAGGTAGACCATCCGATGCAACACCACCAACTTGGGCTCAATTTTCAAAAATGTTCTTGAAAGAGTTTGTTCCCCAGACTCTCAGAGATGCGTGGCGCACAGAGTTTGAACGGTTGCGTCAGGGCACCTGACAATGTCAGAATATGCTATCAGGTTCAGTGAGTTAGCCCGTCATGCACCGATCTTGGTTCCTACAATCAGAGAGCGGGTTCGCAGATTCATTGAGGGGCTCGATTATGATATTAAAATATGCATGGCTAGAGAATTGCAAACTGATACCCCATTTCAACAAGTAGTGGAGATTGCAAGGAAGATTGAGGGTGTTTTAGGCGAGGAAAAGGAGTCTAAAGAGGCCAAAAGGTCTCGAAGATCTAGAGGGTTCAATGGATTTTACTCTTCAGCTAGGACCCATTATAGAGGAGGCTCGAGCAGTCGGTCAGCTCAGTCCGCACATCATATTACTCGGGGTGCTCTAATTTACAGTGCACCACCGACACGAGATTCTTACAGTGGTTATTCCAATTATCTGGCACATACTCAGTATGAGCAGCCGCGACCTCAGAGGGGTTGTTATGAGTGTGGTAATACTAGGCATATCATGAGAGATTGTCCCAGACTTGGGAGGGCTGGATTTCATCAGAACACTCCAGCTACAAGCTTTATTCTAGTTGATACTCCACATGCACAGTCATCTAGAGATGGAGGACAGGCGGGTAGTGGGCGCCTAAGAGGTGGAGGCCCGACCCGTTGATTTAATCACTATGATTTGGCTGAGGCCAATACACCAGATGCTGTCTTTACAGGTACGATCCTAATTTTTATTATAAAAAGGATATTTTCCTTAATTTGATTCGGTTCTGAATATTGAGGCGTGTCTTCCTATTATGCTCCACTTATGGGTGAGCTTCGTAAATTTGTGACCCACTTATATGTTTATCCCTGTTGGGAGATTTGAAGGTGTGAGCCTGTGTCTGTCATTTATTTTTGTACATCATTGAGGGATATAAGCCCAAAAGTAATTTTTTATTATTCATTACAGTGGGTTTAATGTATTTTGGAGTAATTGATTTCAATGTTTATGAATTATACGCCCTACTGGTATGAGGGTTCATTATGTGTTGTGAAAACTGTTTATGAAATATATTGAATAGAAGAAAGAAAGAAAATTGAAATTTCAGTTGGCACAGTGTGCAAAATACTTGTGATTTGTAGTTGAGGACGAGATCCTCGCATTTTAATGTGTTTTGGAATAATTGATTTCAATGTTTATGAATTATACGCCCTACTGGTATGAGGGTTCATTATGTGTTGTGAAAACTGTTTATGAACTATATTGAATAGAAGAAAGAAAGAAAATTAAAATTTCAGTTGGCACAATGTGCAAAATACTTGTGATTTGTAGTTGAAGACGAGATTCTCGCATTTTATATATGATGTGAAATATTTAAACCGAGCTATAAGTCACGGTGGAAGTTATATAAGGACGAGGTCCTTGTGGTGAAGTATTTAGGAGTTTAAAATTATCCCTTTGTGAAATTAATTTGTACAATAATATTAATAGGGAGTCATGCCTGTTAGGCTTATTTGATAATTCTTGTATATTTTTCTGTTCATATTCAGCCATTTCGTGCTGTAAACATTGAGTTTTAGCCTATGAGGTGAGTGCCCAGGTGGCGTTAAATGTGACTCATTAATCCGAGTAAGTAATCATGAGGTCTTCATGCCTCACATTCTGCTGGCAGTGTTCTGAAAATTTGAAATGCGGTGGTGGTTAATATGAGATTAATTGATGATGCTGGAATAAATTATGAATGGCTTTTAAGACCAGATATGTGGTTATGAGCATACATATGACGTACTTCATGTCTTGATATCATTACGATAATGCATTGCTTGTAATGCTGAGATTAGTATTATTGTTATATACATTGTGGTGTTTTGTTGGGTTGTGGATGTGTTATTAGGAGTTGTTTTGGTGTTACTCTGGCAGGGGATAGGCCCAATTACAGGGGAGACTATGCCAAAATTCCTGAAAAATTTGAGAGTTAGTAAAATTTGGAGGATTGGGATTTGCAAAGGAAGAGATAAATATGTTATGTGTTTGAGGGCGGATGATCCTAAGAGGGGAAGAATGTAGCACCCCAGAGAAAGTTTTGAAGTACTTCAACAATATCAAGAAAATTGATGTGTGCGTAGGCACGAGTTGCTATAGCCAGCTGAGACTAATACCATGCGTTGTTGTGAAAAATCAGACCTTTTGAAATGTTTGGAGTGTAAGGAATTGATCTTAAAGTTTACAAATATGGATAAAAGAAATAAACTCAAAAGAGATGATGTTGTCAGGCCTATCTCAAATGCGGTAGCGTGGAATCAACCGTGAGTATATGTGTAAAAGTAAAATCATCCATTTGGTAACCTCAGAATAATTCTTAGAACGTTCAAGGATGAACGTTTGTTTAAGAGGTGGAGAATGTAACGATCCGACTTGTCATTTTAAGAATTTAGACTCCGTTTAGTGACATAATGTTTCAAGTAGCTTCGCAATATGTATTATGACCCGCGGGTTTGGTCAAGTTTGATTTACTGAAGATTCACAATTAAATTAAGAGAACAATCCTTAATTTGAAGCTTAAATGGAAAGAGTTGACCGGAGAGTTGACTTTTGAGCAAACGACTCCGGAATAGAATTTTGATGATGCCAATAGCTCCGTATGGTAATTTTGGACTTAGGAGCGTGTACGGAAAATTATTTGGAGGTCCGTAGTGGAATTAAGCTTGAAATGCCGAAAGTTAAATTTTTGGGAAGTTTGACCGGAGAGTTGAATTTTGAGCAAACGACCCAGAAATAGAATTTGGAGGATGGCCATAGCTTCATATGATGATTTCGGACTTTGGCATCTGTTTGGATTTGGATTTGGAAGTCCGTAGGACTATTCGACATATTTTGGCGAAAGTTGAAAAATATAAGATTTTTGAAAAGTCTGACCGAAAGGTGAATTTTTGATAACGAGGTCGGATTTCGATTCCAGAAATGGAAATAGCTCCATTAAGTCAATTATGACTTGTGTGCAAAATTTGAAGTCATTCCGCATTGATTTGATATGTTTCGGCGTAAAATATAGAAGTTGGAAGATTTGAAAACTTATAATTCGATTCGATCCGCGATTCGTAATTTCGGAGTTGTTTTACATGGTTTGAAGCCTAGACTAAGTTCGTATTATATTTTAGGACGTGTTGGTATATTTGGTTGAGGTTCCGAGAGCCTCGGTTGATTTCGGAAGATTAACGGATCAATTCGGACATGAAGATAAGCTGCGGGAAATTTCTGGGCAGCAACATGAATAGTGATTCGCAGAAGCGTGAACAGTACCGCATGTGCGTGAACAGTAACCGTAGGTGCGAATCTGGGCAAAATGTTAAGGAGCAAAAATAAGTCATTTTGCCATTTTTGTTTTTGGATTTTTGCAGCTCGGATTTGGGCGATTCTGGAGGGATTTTTCACAAGCTTGGTTGGGGTAAGTGTTATATATCCTAAAGTGTTTATATTTCATGAATCCATGATTATATTCATCATTTAATTCAGATTTAAATGGAAGAAATCAAGATTTTTGTAAAATCTTCCAAAAACAAAAATTTAAGATTTGGAGGTCGAGTTGTTATTGGAATTTTATAAAATTAGTATGGTTGAACTCGTATCGGAATGGGTGTTCGAATTTCATGAAAATTATATCGGGTTCCGAGGGGCGGGCCCCACGTTGACTTTTGTTGACTTTTTGGAATAAAGTTTTAAGTCGACGCATTATTATCCAGAATTGTTTACGATGAATTTTAATGAAGTTATACAATTAATTTGGTTAGATTTTAGCGGTCCGGAAGTCAATTCAAGCAAGAAGACGATTTTGGAATATCGGCATAACTTCAAAAAGGTAAGTGTCTTGCTTAACCTCGAGTGGGGGAATTTCCCCTTAGGCATTGAGTCTTATGTGTAATTTGTGTAATTGAAAACCATGTACGCGAGGTGACGAGTACGTACTTGGTTTATATGTGCAAATTTTATTGAGTTAAAGTCTTGAATATATTATGCAGTAAATTGGATAATTGTTGGCATATATTTAATCATATATTTGTCGTACCTAAATCCTTATTGTTGAATCTGTTGTTATATGATAATTTGATGTGATTGTTATTTGATTATTTATGAAATTCTGTGAATTTGCTGGTTTGATAATTATTGGAATTTAATTTCATTTTGGATTCTTCCCTCTGCAATTAATTAATTAAATGAGCTTAAGAAGAGGTGATTATATAATTATTGAAAATAATTGAAGTTAATGAAGGCTTTACTTTATGTTGAGTAATTTATATCTCTATTAATTATTTTTGGGTGTTATATACATTGTGTGGAGCATTGGGCAAATTGTGATATGAATTGATTTTTGTCATGTTGTCGTGATCATTTCCCATGTAAATTATTGTGTTGTGTGAGTTATTATTTTGGGGAGATAATGGTGGCATTTCACCATTGATATTATGTGGGTATAAGGGTGGCATTTTACTGTTGTTGTGTTTGTTGGAATATTGTCTGGGCGGAGCGATAAGGGTGGCTATAAGAGTGATAAGGGTGGCAATATAAGCGATAAGGGTGGATATTGATATTGTCTGGGCGGAGCGATAAGGGTGGCAATAGGAGCGATAATGGCAGCAATAGGAGTGATAAGGGTCACTATTGTCAGGGACGATATGTGATGATGTGGGGTTGTGGTGTTTATAAATTTCATGTGATGTTGTGATTTTCTTGTATTTATTTTTATACCTTGTACAATCTGTCTTGTTGTTGGTAAATTGATAAAAATCTGATTTATGTTGAACTTGAGAGCCTGTGGCCATTGCCAGGCGGATTATAAAATGAAATGTGGGGACGAGGTGCCGTGAGTAAATTATGAGGATATTTGGCATGTGAATTGTCCGTGCAGTTGTGATATGAAATGTGGGCACGAGGTGCTGTGATGAAATAATAATGATAATTGGCACGTGAATTGTCCGTGCAGTTATGATTTAATTATGGGCACGAGGTGTCGTGTAATTATGAAAATAGGCTGAGACCCATATTTATGAAAAATATGAAAAATGGGCTGAGACCCGTATTTTATTTATGACTATGAAATGAGGTGTCACATGGTGACTTTATAATTGAAATAATTATATTCAAAATATTTATTTAGAAGGATTTTTATTCAAAAAGAATTATATGAAAGAATTGTATTTGAAAGATATTTATTTGAGAAAATTATATTTGAAAAGATTTATTGAAAGAATTATATTTAAAAAGTAATTATTTGAGAAAATTATATGTGAAGGAGAGTTATCTAGAGGAATTATATGTGAAAGACATTTATTTGAAGAGCTTGATTTAATTGGGTGTAATTGTATTTATTAATTGTTGAGTGATATTAAAGATATTCTTGTTGTCTGTTGTGCATATCACTGGTTGTTTTATCCAGCCCTTATTGTTATTGCTTCCTATTATTCTGTATATTATATTGCACAGGTTATTAGACTAGTGAGTGTCTTGACTGTACCTCGTCTCTACTCCACTGAGGTTAGTCTTGATACTTACTGGGTACCGACCGTGGTGTACTCATGCTACACTTCTGCACATTTTTTGTGCAGAGTCAGGTATTAGAGATATCGGACTTGAGCAGAGTTAAAGTGGGATCGTAAGGATTCAAGGTAGAGCTACTTGGTCGTCGCAGTCCCTTGTAGTCTTTTCATTTCATTGTACTGTTAATTTGTAATCAAACAGTATTGTATATTCGGTCCTCGTGATCATTCCATGTATTCAGTTAGAGTTCGTGACTCAGTACTACCAGTCTTGGGACGTTGTATATTCATATTTATTCCGCTGTTAGTTTTAGTTACTTATTCAATTCAAAAAAAAAATAGCTTCAAAATGTAATTGAAATCGGCTTACCTAGTCTTAGAGACTAGGTGCCATCACGACCCTTGCGGTAAGATTTTGGGTCGTGACATTAGCCTCAAATTGGCATCGTGTTATACACTTTCGCAGACACAATTACTATGCAATCACTTAATCTTTCTGAGTCCAAACTCATTAACAAGACATGAGTGTCACGACCCAAAATCCTAACCTGTCGTGATGGCGCCTGTCTCAGTACTAGACAAGCCGGCAACATTAATAACCCATGATTTCCTTTAAGTTTGAAAACATAATGTTTAACACAATACCAAAAATCTAACAAATTCCGATACAAACACTTCCAAAACCTGGTGTCACTGAGTACATGAGCATCTAATATGAATACAAGCCTGAAAAACACGGTCTATAATTGTTTGAGACCAAACACAGTAAACAAGGAGATAGGGATGGAGAGACAAGGTCTGCGAAATATGACAGCTCAGTAAGTCCAAATATAGTAAGTCTGAAGGTAGTGACGAGCTTCACAACTATGTCCAAATATAGTAATTTTCAACATAAAAGGGTAGGCATACTCTCAAGTTCAATATTTAGAATTTCACAGTAATTCATATCAACTTCGACTGAGACAAAAGAAAATGTCTTTTAGAAATTTTCCAAAATAGTGATATATGACAGCTGAAATATAGCAATAATGAAATCAATATATCCTCTCAAAGTAACAGTCACTCAGTCCTCCCATTCACTCAAACCTCACAGTCACTCTTTCCTCACAGTCACTCATTCCTCACAATCACTTAGCACTCGACACTCGCACTCAACAGGTACATGCACTAACTGGGGGTGTGTACAGACTCCGAAGGGGCTCCTTCAACCCAAGCGCTATAACAAGCCAATCATGGCATAAAGCAATGAAACATGTTGCAGCGTGCAACCCAATCCATAAATATCCTCACAATTAGGCCCTCGGCCTCACTCAGTCATCGACCTCTCCAGTCTCTCGGGCTTAAGATGTCATGAAAATCAGCCCAGAATGATAATATGATGTATTAATAAATAGCAACAAAGACTGAGATATGATATGAAATTAATGAACATGACTGTGTGTGAAATTACAATTTGAACATATAATTCAACCACATAAATGACGCCAGTGGGTACCAATCAAAACAGCATATGTCAATTTTCTCTAACACATAGAGAATGTACTGGTATCAACTGATTTTTCAACTATACAGTTCCATGGAATTTGACCAAGTCACAATTCCTATGGTGCACACCCACGCTCTTCATCTAGCATGTGCGTCGCCTTAAAACCAATCACATAACACATAATCCGGGGTTTCATACCCACAAAACCAAAGTTAGAATTGTTACTTACCTCAACCCGTGTAATGCTTTATTTCGCTATGCCCTTGCTACGAGAATTCGTCTCTGAAAGCTACATATCTAGCCATAATTAATTCGATTCAGTTAATATCAATTATTGTAATTAATTCCATAAGAAAATACTATTTTTCCAATAAAATCCGAAATTTAACTCAAAAATTGCATGTGGGGCCCACGCCTCGGAACCCGACAAAAAAAGCAAGATATGAACGCCCATCAAACCACGAGTCCAACCATACAAATTTCACACAATTCTGACATCAACTCGACCCTCAAATCTTCAATTAAAGTCTTTGAAGATTTCTACCATTTTCAACCCAATCTTAATCCATTTAAACTCAACAATCTTTCCATAAACCTTATTGGTACGTGCATGTATAATGATACTCTTACACCCAAGAATCATACTCTTAATCTCCCATATTTTACCAAAAAATCGAAATTGAAGAATTGGGGGAAAGAAATTCTTACCTCTTTGAAGCCCTAGCAAGATCCTTGTGAAATCTTCAAGTCTTGAACAAGAATTGATGAACAATTGACTAAGTCTTCACTTTCTCTCTCTAAGATGCTCTTACCACTCTCTAAAATATCAGATGAAACCCTTCAGAACGACCCCCAATAGTGTTTTATATGAAACCTGTTATGCGGTCGCATAATGAACCGCAGAACAGTTCTATGGTCGCATAGTCGAACGCAGAATGGCATCCAAAGTTGCCCCTTTCCTGCCTCACTATGCAGCCATTATGCGGTCCGCATAGTGGTTCTGCGACCGCATAGTGGGCCGCAAAAATATTTTCTTCTGCCGAAAACTTTCCTTTACTTCCCAGTGCACTGTTCAACCCAAAAGGTCCGAGCCGCGGTAAGCGAACTCGCTGCGAGAAATTTCTATAACCTTTATACTAATTGATCTACCGGCACCGCAAAACCTTAATTTCCTTAGCAAAAATTCTTCGGGGTCGTTACACATAAGTCAAAATCCCGTCAATCTTTTCAACTTAAGTTCTAAACCTTGGAACTAAGTGTTCCAAATCATTCCAAAACCTCACCGGAACTGAACCAATTACCCCGGCAAGCCAAATAACAACCGTCAATCACAATTTGAGCAGTAAATGAGGGAACGGAGTTGTAATAGTCAAAACGACCGGCCGGGTCGTTAGATTCTCCCTCTCTTAAACAAACGTTGATCCTTGAACGAGTTTAGAATTATACTTGGAGTCTCAAGCAGATGTGGATATTTGCTGAGTATCTCTCGCTCAGTCTCCCAAATAGCTTCTCCGACCAGTTGGCCTCGCCACTGCACCTTCACTGAAGCTATGTTCTTTGATCTCAACTTCCGAACATGCCGGTCTAAAATGGCCACCGACTCCACATCATAAGTCAAATTACCATCCAACTGCACTGTGGTGAAATCCAAAACATGAGACGGATCCCCGACATACTTACGGAGCATTGACACGTGAAACACTAGATGAACACCTGATAGACTAGGTGGCAAGGCAAGTTCATAATCCACCTCTCGAATCTTCTTAAGTATCTCAAAAGGCCCAATATACCGAGGGCTCAACTTTCCCTTCTTCCCAGACCTTAACACCCCCTTTATGGGTGAAATCTTGAACAGAACCTTCTCCCCAACCATGTAAACAACATCACGGACCTTCCTGTCGACATAACTCTTCTGTCTAGACTGTGCCGTGTGAAGCCGTTCCTGAATCACTTTGACCTTCTCCAAAGCATTCTAAACCAAGTCAGTACCCAATAGCCTAGTCTCACTGGATCAAACAAACCCATCGGAGACCCGCACCATCTACCATATAAATCCTTATACGGAGACATCTGAATACTCGACTGGTAGCTATTATTGTAAGCAAACTCCGTGAGTGGTAGAAATTGATCCCAAGAAACCCCAAAATTAATGACACAAGCACGTAGCATATCCTCCAATATCTGAATAGTGCTCTCGGACTGTTCCTCCGTATGAGGGTGAAATGTTGTACTCAACTTAAACTGTGTGCCCAATTCTCGCTGCACTGCTCTCCAAAACTGTGATGTAAACTGCGTGCCCCGATCCGAAATGATGGACACTAGCACCCCGTGTAGACAAACAATCTCACGGATATAAATCTTAGTAAACTGCTCCGAAGAATAAGTAGTACTAACTAGAATAAAATGCGCGTACTTGGTCAACCGATCTACAATCACCCAAACAATATCAAACTTCCTCAAAGTCCGTGGGAGCCAAACTATGAAGTCCATGGTAATACGCTCCCACTTCCACTCTGGAATTTCAAGTCTCTGAAGCAATCCTCCCGGTCACGGATGCTCGTATTTCACATGTTGACAATTTAAACATCGAGCTACAAACCCAACTATATCTTTCTTCATTCACCTCTCCCAATTGTGCTGCCTTAAATCCTGATACATCTTTGCGGCACCTGGATGAATGGAGTACCGTGAAATGTGAGCTTCCTAGAGAATCAACTCACGCAAACCATCAACATTAGGCACACATAGCCTGCCCTGCATCTGTAATACATCGTCATCTCAAATATTAACTTCCTTGGCATATAAAGAAGACCGATAAACCACACAAGCCAAAACTCCACTCGGCTCCAAAACATCCAATCTAAAAAAATGGTTAGCCAAGGCTTGAACATCAAAGGCTAATGGCCTCTCTGTTACCTGTAAGTATGTTAAGCTGCCCAAACTCTCCGCCTTATGACTCAAGGCATCGACCACCACATTGGCCTTTCCGGGATGATAGAGAATGGTGATATCATAATCTTTAAGCAACTCCAACCACCTTCGCTGCCGCAAATTAAATTCCTTCTGTTTAAACAGATGTTGTAGACTTCGGTGATCAGTATAAACCTTACAATGGACACCGTACAAATAATGCCGCCAAATATTGAAGGCATGAACAATTGCTTCTAACTCAAAGTCGTGGACAAGATAATTCTTCTCATGTACCTTTAACTGTCTGTATGCATAGGCAATCACCCTACCGTCTTGTATAAGCACTGCGCCGAGACCAATACGCGACGCATCACAATACACAGTATAAGACCCTGAATCTGTAGGCAACACCAATACTGAAGTTGTAGTCAAAGCTATCTTGAGCTTCTGAAAGCTCTCTTCACACTCATCCGACCACCTGAACGGAGCACCTTTCTGTGTCAATTTAGTGATAGGCGATGCAATAAATGAGAAATCCTCCATGAAGTGACAATAATAACCGGCCGAGCCAAGAAAACTCTGAATCTCAGTAACTGAAGATGGTTTGTGCCAACTCTTAACTGCCTCTATCTTCTTTGGATCCACCTTAATCCCTTAACTAGAAACTATGTGTCCCAAGAATGCCACCGAACTAAGCCAGAACTCACACTAAGAGAATTTGGCATATAGTTTCTCCTCTCTCAGCCTCTGCAATATAATACCCAAGTGTTGTGCATTCTCCTCCTGGCTACGTGAGTATACCAGGATATCATCAATAAATACCATGACAAATGAGTCAAGATACGGCTGGAATACGCTATGCATCAGGTGTATAAATGTTGTTGGGGCATTGGTCCCAAATGACATCATAAGAAATTTATAGTGACCATAACGAGTCTTGAATGTCATTTTTAGAATATCCGAATCCCGAATATTCAATTGGTGATACCCCGATCTCAAATCAATTTTGGAGAATACCCTCGCTCCCTGAAGCTGGTCAAATAAGTCATCAATACGTGGCAAAGGATATTTATTCTTGATTGTAACTTTGTTTAGTTATCTATAATCAATGCACATCCACATAGTACCATCTTTCTTTTTCACAAACAAAACTGGTGCACCCCAAGGTGACACACTAGGCCTAATAAACCTCTTTTCAATGAGTTCCTGAAGTTGCTCTTTCAACTCAGCTGGTGCCATACGATACCGAGGAATAGAAATAGGTTGAGTTCCTTGCACCAAGTCAATAACGAAATCAATATCCCTGTTGGGTGGCATACCAGGCAGGTCTGTAGCGAATACATCCGGAAAGTCTCTCACTACCGGTACTGAATCAACAATAGGAGTATTTGCATCAACATTTCTCAAAAAAGTCAAATATGACAAACACCCCATCCCCACCATATGTTGGGCCTTTAAATAAAAAATTACCCTACTGGGAATATAACCTAGAGACGCTCTCCATTCGACCTTTGGTAACCCCGGCATTGCCAACGTCACGATTTTTGCATGACAATCTAGAATAGCATGACATGGGGACAACCAATCCATACCAAGGATTATATCAAAATCAACCATACTAAGAAATGAGAGATCAACTCTAGTCTCCAGTCCCCCAATAGTTACCACACATGACCGATACATATGGTCTACAGTAATAGTATCACCCACTGGAATAGATACACGAACAGGTGAAACTAAGGACCTCACGGGGCATATCCAGATAATGAGTAAAGTATGACGATACATACGAATAAGTAGAACCAGGGTCAAATAATATAGAAGCTTCCCTGTGGCACACTGAGACAATATATGTGATCATTGTATCTGAGGCAACGACATATGTCCTAGCTGAAAAAGCATAGAATCTGGCCTGACCGCCATCTAATCGGCCTCCCGCTCTTGGGCGACCCCTAGCTAACTAACCCCCACCCCGTGTTGGCTGGGAGGGTGGTGAAGTATCTGGTGTTGAAGTCGTAGTCTGACTCCTCTGCTACACTGGACCTCTTGAGAGACGAGGACACTGCCTTCACATATGCCAAAATTCCCCGCACTCAAAGCATTTCTCTGGTACTGGTGGTGGTGCGAACTGAATCGGGCCTCGAGAACCAGAATAACTGCTACAATCACCTGGTGCAAATGAACCCTAAACTTAAGGGGCACGAGACAAACTCTAGGCTGGCAGGGTACTGGGAGATGACTGACCCTGATGAGAACTATATGAACCCTGGCTGAATGATGCACCACGGTGAACTGGGCGACCCGTATGAGCGTGCCTGTAAGGACGACCCCTGCCGCGGTAAAACTGGCCCCCTAAAGGAACACAACTGACATCGCCTGGTCCACGAAGCCTCTTGGTCTCCCTCTCTCTACGCTCCTAGCTATGGACCATCTCTATCTGCCGAGCAATGTCAACTACCTCATCAAACATAGCACTAGATACCCTCTCCCGAGTCATAAGTAACCGCAGCTGATATGTGAGGCCATCAATGAATCTCCTAATCCTTTCCCTATCAGTGGGAACCAACCAAACCGCGTGACGAGCCAACTTAGAAAATCTCATCTCGTACTGCATCACAGACATGCCATCCTGACGTAACTGCTCAAAATGTCTATGCAGCTCCTCTCTACGAGACTGCGGCACGAACTTCTCCAAAAAATAATGGAGAAATCCTGCCATGTAAGTGGTACTGCACCAACCGGCCTGCGCCTCTCACAAGCCTCCTACCATCTGAAGGCATCCCCAGAAAATTGAAAAGTTGTGAACGAGACCCCATTGGTCTCCAGAATACCCGCTGTCAGAAGCATCCGCTGGCACTTATCCAGAAAACCCTTAGCATCCTCTGACTCAGCACCACTAAATTATGGAGGTCGAAGCCCCCCAAATCTCTCAATTCTCCTCTGCTCATCATCTGCCATAACAGGAACTACCGGGGCCTGAGCAGCTACAGACGACTAGGCTGGTAGTGCCCCGGTATCTGAAGTCCCTCCCCTACCTACTCTGGAGCACGGGCAATAGGGGTATGAGTACCTCCCCCGTCCTGAGAAGTGGATGGTGCAGCCTAAGCTGAAACCACTTGAGCAAAGCCAGTGCAAACTGTCAATATATGAGCCAACGCCTCTTGTAGGCCTGGAATCTCAATGGGCACAGCTGGTGCCAGAGCGGGTCCTGCCGGCTCAACTATATTTGGAATCTGCTCCTGAGCTGGAGCAACTGATGGTGCTACAGGTGCTGCTCCAACTGTTGTACGAGCGACACCTCGACCTCTACCTCGGCCTTGGCCTCTACCACGGCCCCGGCCTCTCGCGGCCCTAATTGGTGGTATTGGTGGCTGACCGTTCGATCCGGTAGTACGTGTTCTCACTATCTGTGAGTGAATAGAATAACGGAATTTTAGTTTTTCGGAATCAACAAGTTCGCATGATAGAACACAAGAAAGGGAAATTTTCCTAAGGGTTCGACAACCTCTCAAAGATAAGTACAGACGTCTCCGTACTAATCTTCAAGACTCTACTAAACCTACTCATGACCCGTGAGACCTATGTAACATAGGCTCCGATACCAACTTGTCACGACCCAAAATCCTAACCTGTCGTGATGGCGCCTATCTCAGTACTAGGCAAGCCGACAACATCAATAACCCACGATTTCCTTTAAGTTTGAAAACATAATGTTTAACACAATACCAGAAATCTAATAAATTCCGATACAAACACTCCCAAAACCTGGTGTCACTGAGTACATGAGCATATAATATGAATACAAGCCTGGAAAACACGGTCTATAATAGTCTAAGACCAAATACAAGAAAACAAGGAGGTAGGGAAGGAGACACAAGGTCTGCGAAACACGGTAGCTAAATGTGAATCTTCGAAAATTTAACTGTGCGAAAGAATCAACACCCACTATGTTTGGGAACACCTGGATCTCCACACGAAGTACAGGGTGTAGTATGAGTACAAGAAACTCAGTAAGTAACAATAATAAATAAGAAATGAAGGTAGTGACGAGCTTCACAGCTAAGTCCAAATACAATAATTTTCAATATAAAAGGGTAGGCATTCTCTCAAGTTCAACATTTAGAATTTCACAGTAATTCATATCAACTTCGACTGAGACAGAAGAGAATGTCTTTTAGAAATTTTCTAAAACAGTGATATATGACAGCTAAAATTTAGCAATAATGAAATCAATGCATGCTCTCAGAGTAACAGTCGCTCAGTCCTCCCATTCACTCCAACCTCACAGTTACTCTTTCCTCACAGTCACTCATTCCACACAATCACTCAGCACTCGGAATTCGCACTCAGTAGGTATCTGCGCTCACTAGGGGTGTGTACAGACTCCGGAGGGGCTCCTTTAGTCTAAGCACTATAACAAGCCAATCATGGCATAAAGCAATGAAACATGTTGTGGCGTGCATCCCGATCCATAAATATCCTCACAATTAGGCCCTCGGTGTCACTCAGTCATCAACCTCTCCAATCTCTCGGGCTCAAGATGTCATGAAAATCAGCCCAAAATTGATAATATGATGTATTAATAAATAGAAATAGAGATTGAGATATGATATGAAATGAATGAACATGACTGAGTGTGAAATTACAATTTAAATATATAATTCAACCACAGAAATGACCCCAGTGGGTACCAATCATAACAACATATGTCTAAGCATGATTTTTAATATGGTATCAACTACATAGTTCCAATTAAATTTGACCAAGTCACAATTTCTACGATGCACGCCCACACGCCCGTCACCTAGCATGTGTGTCACCTCAAAACCAATCACATAACACATAATTTGGGGTTTCATATCCCCAGGACCAAATTTACAATTGTTACTTACCTCAACCCGTGTAATGCTTTATTACGCTATGCCCTTGCTACGAGAATTCGTCTCTGAAAGCCACATATCTAGCCATAATTAATTCGATTCGGTTAATACTAATTATTGTAATTAATTCCATAAGAAAATACTATTTTTCCAATAAAATCCGAAATTTAACTCAAAAATTGCATGTGGGGCCCATGCCTCGGAACCCAACAAAAAAAAGCAAGATATGAACGCCCATCGAACCACGAGTCCAACCATACAAATTTCACACAATTCTGACATCAACTCGACTCTCAAATCTTCAATTAAAATCTTTGAAGATTTCTACCATTTTCAACCCAATCTTAATCCATTTAAACTCAACAATCTTTCCATAAACCTTATTGGTACGTGCATGTATAATGATACTCTTACACCCAAGAATCATACTCTTAATCTCCCATATTTTACCAAAAAATCGAAATTGAAGAATTGGGGGAAAGAAATTCTTACCTCTTTGAAGCCCTAGCAAGATCCTTGTGAAATCTTCAAGTCTTGAACAAGAATTGATGAACAATTGACTAAGTCTTCACTTTCTCTCTCTAAGATGCTCTTACCACTCTCTAAAATATCAGATGAAACCCTTCAGAACGACCCCCAATAGTGTTTTATAAGAATGGGGTCGGGTTTATAAAACCAGAAAATGAAGCTCCGAAACACACTATGCGGTCGCAAATGCGATCACAGAATCAATATGCGGTCTGCATTTCGGCCGCAAAAATTGGTGCCCAAAAACTAAAGTTGCATGTCTGGTTTTGCGGTCACTATGCAGCCCGCATACTTGTTCTGCGGTCGCATAATGAACCGCATAACAGTTCTGAGGTCGCATAGTCGACCGCAGAATGGAATCCAAAGTTTCCCCTTTCCTACCTCACTCTGCGGCCATTATGCGGTCCGCAGATTGGTTTTGCGACCGCATAGTGGGTCGCAAAAATATTTTCTTTAGCTGAAAATTTTCCTTTACTCACCCAGTGCATTGTTCAACCCAAAAAGTCCGAGTCGCGGTGAGCAAGCTCGCCGCGAGAAATTTCAATAACCTTTGTACTAATTGATCTACCAGCACCACAAAAACTTAATTTCCTTAGCAAATATTCTCCAGGGTTATTACACATAAGTCAACATCCGGTAAACCTTTTCAACTTAAGTTCTAAACCTTGGAACTAAGTGTTCCAAAACCTCACCGGACCCGAACCAATTACCCTGGCAAGCCAAATAACAACCGTAAATTATAATTTGAGCAGTAAATGGGGGAACGATTTTGTAATAGTCAAAACGACCGGCCAGGTCGTTACAATGAGAATTTAATTTTTCCCATAATTTAACAACGTGAAAGATCCTTCAACACATTCATACTCGAGACTATACGTCAAATCAAGACAAACACCAAGCACTTTTTTCCATCAAAAGGAAAACACTTCTCGTCACATTCAAATCATCTTAACACATCCCACAATCACATCATACTTATCATATAGCCATTTAACTACTCATCGAGCCACAAATTCTTTTCGTAAGGACATTACCGGACATATGAGTTCAAATGTACAAGTTCTCACAACTGAAACTGGCGAGTCTAAGTTGTGGTCTAAACCTGGACTCAAGTCCTCTAGACTGGTCCATCACCAAAACACAGAATACACATCTCGAACCTCGTTCATAGAATCACAAGCCAGCGATACAGAGCTGATACTGAGCGCTCACATGCGCACACGAATGCATGGAAGAAATTCAAAGAGTTATGTTTCAAACTGAATCAATGTCGCAAGATGGAATAAAAGAAAGGGAAATTTCCTAAGGGTTTGGCAGCCTCTCGAAGATAAGTACAAACGTCTCCGTATAGATCCGCAAGACACTACTAAACCTGCTCATGACTCAAGAGACATATGTAAAGTAGGATCTGATACCAACTTGTCACGACCCAAAATCCCCCCTGTCGTGATGGAGCCTATCTCAATACTAGGCAATCCGACAATCTCAATAAACCACATATCTTTTAAATTTAAAAACATAATAATTAAATTTAGCGGAAGAAATCTCACAAATATAAATATTAGCACTCCCAAAACCCGGTGTCACTGTGTGTATGAGAATCTAATATGAATACAAAGTCTGACTAATAAAACACTGTCTGAAAGTATAGAACAATACAACAACTGAAAGAAAAACAAACATGGTCATCGGACTCCAGGCAGCTACCTTGATAGTCCCTAACATATAATTCCTCAACTGTGGCAACCGACGTATCCAGAAGTACCTAGATCTGCACACGAGGTGCAGGGTGTAGTATTAATACAACCGACTCAATAAGTAACAAAACTAACTTCTAGGCTGAAAGTAGTGACTAGCTCTGCAGGTACAATCCAATATAGAAATAACAGTACATAAATGTAGGCATGCTTTCAAGGTCCACAATTAAATTCAGTACAAGTAAAATAGATCAATACTACATGATATAAGGGATATGACATCTCAGTGGAAAAACCTTATGTACTACTGGTCACTAATCACTCGGTACTGCTAATGGCCAATCCATCCCAAGGATGTTCCATCCCGTATATATATACATATCGACTGACAGTCAGTCACTCATTACCATATAAGGCCAATCCAGCCTTGGGGTAATTTATCCCCAAATATACATTATACGGACAAGATCCATGTCCAGGGAAATTCATCACAATATAAATAAGTAAGGCAAGTCCACGCCCTAGGAAGTTCATCCCGAATATATAATCAGCCCCGATCCAGAATAATAAAGGCTATAAGGCCTGCTGCGACGTGCAGCCCGATCCCATAATAATAAACCCTATAATCCATATTGCGGCATGCAACCCGATCCGATAATTATAATAACATATATATAGCCGATATGGCCTGCTGCAGGCGGGTGGCCCCGATCCCATAAATATCCTCACAATGGATGAGCATGACTAAATATGAAATGTATATTTTAAAATAATTAATTTTGCAGCATCATGACCCTATGGGTTCCAAAATATTGGCAAGTATCTTAAACATGGTCTTTAATATGAGCCTCAGCTCAATTTCTCTAACATGTGGAGGATATGCAGAGAATAACATGATTCTTTAATTTTACAACTACACAGCATTTACTTAAGTCACAATTTCTATAGTGCACGTCTATACGCTCGTCACCTAGCATGTGCGTCACCTCCAACAAATGATATAACACAACATTCGGGGATTCATACCCTCTGAACCAAGTTTATAAGTATTACTTACCTCGAACTGTGTAATACTTTATTCTGCTATGCCTTTTGCCTCGCGAATCGGCCTCCAAACGCATCAAATCTAGCCACAGTTAATTCAATTCAATCAATACTAGGAATTAATTCCATATGAAAATACTAATTTTGCAACAAAATCTGAAATTTCACTCAAACATTGCTGGCGAGGCCCACATCTCGAAATCCGATGAAACTCACAAAATCCGACAACCCATTCAATTATGAGTCCAACCATACCAATTTTATCAAATTCCAATAACAACTCGATCTCCAAATCTAAAATTTTCGTTCTTGAAACATTTTGCAAAATTTTTTATTTCTTCCATTTAAATCCTAAATAAATGATAAATATAACTATGGATTTATGAAATATAATCACTTTTGGATATAGGACACTTACCCAAGTCGAAGTCGTGAAGAAATCCTCAAAATCGCCCAAAATTTATGCTCCAAAAATCCAAAATGAAATGAAGGAAATGACCACTTTTTGTCCTTAAGTTTCTACCCATCCGTCACTAAAAGTCCATTTTCCATCAGTAAACGTCCATTTTCTGTCACTAAAAGTTCACACCAGAACTTGCTTACACCAACAATATTTATTTTCACTAAAAAGTCTCTAACTCCATCATACGAACTCAGAATTCGACGATTCTTATTCCTATGAGTCACAAATAATAATACGAACCTATTCCTTCAATCAAAACTCCATTTGGAGATCATTTTCTCAATGCAATACCAATTTCACTCGTTAAACAATTAATTATGTTTCACGCTAAAAACCCAATCGCGACTTGATAAAATTTGACCAAACTTTCCATATCATACCTATAATTCATTATCAAACTCCCGTAAGTCTCAAAATCGAACTAAAAATAGATCTTTGGATCATTACATACTTATGCTGAAAACATCAAACTCTTCCAAAACTCTTCCCCGACAGCTTGTAGTGTATCAATCATAACATCCCGTACCCAAATCCAACTGCCAAACGATTTAAATTTCTGAAAACTAGATACAAAGGTCTATAACTTTTATTTTTGGATCATCGCCAAATTCTTTATAGATTATGAGATATAAGCTTCCAAAGTCAGTCCTGTGCAGCAGAATTTTCTGCGATACACACTGCTGTAGCAAAAAAAAAACCTAGCAGTTAAAAATGGCCTAGAAATGGTCCGAAAATACTCTGAAACTCACCCGAGCCCCTCGGGACCTCGTTCGAACATACCAACAAGTCTCAATATATATTATGGACTTAGTTGAGGCCTCAAATCACATCAAACAACACTAAAACCACGAATCGCACCCCAATTCAAGCCTAATGAAACTAAGAAATTCTAATTTCTACATTTGATGCCAAAACCTATCAAATCAACTCCGATTCACCTCAAATTTTACATACAAGTCATAAATGACATAACATAGTTTTTTTAATTTTCAGAATCGGATTTCGATCCCGATATCAAAAAGTCAACTTCCTGGTCAAACTTCTAAACTTAAATTTCCTATTTTTGCCATTTCAAGTCTAATTTAGCTACAGACCTTAAAATAAATATGCGGACATACTCCTAAGTCCGAAATCACCATATATAGCTATTAGAATCATCAGAATTCTATTCCGTGGTCGTTTACACATAATTCACCATCCGATCAATTATTTCAACTTAAGCTTCCAAAACAAGAATTGTTCTTTCAATTAACTCCTGAATCATCCGAAAATCAAATTTGACCACCCTCACAGGTCATAATAAATATTTCAAAGCTGACCGAGACCTTAAGCCACCGAACGGAACGCTAATTCTCAAAATGACAAGTCAGGTCGTTACAAATATAGATTAAAAAGGAGAAAATTATTATAATATTAAAAAATAAAACAATAAATATACATAATTTACAGGGTAAAATAGGTCGTTTACCACCGGAAAGTTTGCGTAAGTATGGTTGAATGACCTTATGAGTGCTATAAGCAAAGTTAAGTGACTTTTGTGATACAAATAAAATAAATATAATTATACTAGATAATTTCGAATAGTTAAGTGACTATTTGAGTAATATACCAAGAATATTTGCTGAAGTACCAATAAAAGATAGTGCAGATTCAGTTGGATCATCTATGACTTCAAAGAGAATACTAAGTTAATATATCGATTAAAAAGGTTCAAAATTAACTAACTAGCTAGTTTGTGAACTTCAAGGAGGGTATACTAAGTTAAACACAAAAGTTCAATTTCAGCTAGCTATTCATCAATGACATCATTTGAATTTCTGTCAAGAATTACTATCTTTTATGATCTCTAATATCAAGTGTTACTTTAACTAATGCAATCAAATGACACGTTCCATTCACTTAGTGGTACATGCATATCGGAAATGAGTTTACTTTCTTGTCCTAGTCGATTTATGTATTTGTCTTAAGAAATCTATAAAATATATACAAATTATTATAATGTAAAATTCAATAACTTAAAATGACTAGAATCCCGAGACCATAAGCTTCATATCGAGACTCCGCTTATGGCACTGGTAGTTATAAATTACATTATCAAATTTAAGTGACTCGTAACAATATATATTTTATAGATTTAATCTGGTAACTTATACACGAGAGTAAATAACTTTTTATAATTGACTAATACATCTACGATATGTCTAAATTAAATCATATGTAATTAAAGGATCTTTCGACTTTAACTAGAGATTTTGAGTTCAAGTAATTAAAATGAATAAACCTTGTGTTTCACTTACACAATACGAATCTGAATTAATTAGACCGGTTTATATCAAATACTGGATAATTTCACACACTCCCCCCCCCCCCCAAAAAAAATGATACTTCCTCAATTTTAATTTATGTGAAACTATTACTATTTGAGAAGTCAAACAAAAAAGATTTCGTCTACATTTCTTGCAAATACGTTTTAAATATTTTGAGTACTTTTATGTAATTTCTAAATATATAAATTTTATTTCAAAATATTTGAGAAATATATGCTCAAATTCACACCTAATATTAGTTAATTTGATCCTATACTCATGGAAAACTTTACATAAACTAAAACAGAGGGAGTATAATTACCTAAGGGTGTTCTTGGTCGATGTTGTACGTATTTAGACATTTGGTTCAGTGTTTTTGATATTCGATTTCTTAAAATGATATACCAAAAATCATACTTATTTAGATTCAATATGGTTCGTCTTTCTCTCTTTCGGTTTTGATTTATTCTTCCTTAACTTTGGTTGTTCAGCTTGAATATTAGCTAGTGCATAGAGCAATATACTGTAATATTCTTAATTAAAGTACTCACAAACACAAAAATAAAAACGTTCTAAGCTCATTTATTTGTTGACAAAATCTTTACCCTAACCCGCAAATATCAGCACATAGAGAGTGAAAAGGTATATAAAGGAATATGATCATAAAGAATGTGTTGTTACTTGCTTATAGTTAATTGTTGAATTTAGAGAATACAATAAGGACTAATCCAACAGATACAACATCAATCTACGAGTAATGGAGTAAGAAATACCCTAAAACCATAGAAACATTATGATAAATTGCTTGACAACTTGGATAGAGTCAAAATCTACACCCTACCTAGTTCCTCCATTTCCCTAAAGAAGTATATGGGTGTTATTGCCAATCTCAACATGAATGCCAAAAAAATGTATGGTGTAACTTAGTATGCTATATGTCGCAAGGGTTGGTTGAGTTGGTTAGGTGATCTGTGATTTCCCACATGGGAGACTAGGGATCGATTCCCCACATCGACAACTTTCATAATCATAACTCATCGCATCAGACTTGCCTTGTATGATTTACATCTCCTATGTGGTTTGCGAGCTATTATACAATGAGCAAGTTACCAGTGCGCACCAGAAATGTAGTGGTTGCAGGTTTCCTTGAGAAATTTCAAAAAAGATTAGTATATTATAATCAATAAGATGTGTATTGTATAACTTAGTATATATTTCGGAAAAACTTAAGAGTAAATTCCACTTTACCGCCTTTAACCTTTTAGTGTAGGGAAACAGTATCTCATTCATCCAGTGTTTTGGATAGCGTGCAGCGACAAATAGCGACGAGGGCCCGCTTCACTGAGGCGAGAGGCGCTGTAATGACCCAAAACCCGCATGCCGTGATGGCGCTTATCTCAATACTAGGGAAGTCGACAACCTCAATAAACCACAATTGCTTTTAAGTTTGAAAACATAAGATATAAATTTAGTAGAAAAGTCCCACCTACTGATATAAGATATACTCTCAAAACACGATGTCACTGAGTACATGAGCATCTAAATAATAATAAAGTTTGACTGATAAGAATACTGTCTAAAAAATATAGAACAACACAAGAACTGGGGGGAAGAGAGACAATGTTTGCGGACGCTAAGCAGCTACCTTGATAGTCTCCAACAGATAAATCACCAAGTCTAGCAATTGCCGTATCCGGGAGCACCTGGATCTGTACACGAGGTGCAGAGTGTAGTATGAGTACAACTAACTCAATAACTAACAAGACTAACCTCTAGGCTGAAAGTAGTGACGAGCTTAGCGGGTACAATCCAGTATAAAAATAATGGTACAGAAATGTAGGCATGCTTTCAAGTTCAACAATTAAACTCAGCCCAGGTAAAAAAAATAGATCAATTCTGAACAATATGAGGAATATTACATCTTTGTATCTACATGCCAATGTACATACTGTATGTGATGCATCTTAGTGAAAACTTTGTGTACTCACAATCTAAAAATACTCAATCACTCAGTACTGTATATGGCCAATCCAGCCCAGGGAATCGGGCAAGATCCATGCCCAGGGAAGATCCATCCCATATATATATATATATATATATATATATATATATATATATATATATATATATATATATATATATATATATATCAACTGCGCTCACTGTGGGGGGGTGCAGACTCCGGAGGGGCTCCTTCAGCCCAAGCGCTATAATAGCCACATCTAGGCAGAAATAAATAAACATAAATATCACTCAGAATCTCCAGTATCTCGGGCTTTCAATGACACGAAAATCAACTCGATATAATAATATGATGTATCAATAAATGACAACAGAGACTGAGATATGATATGTAAGTGACAGATGTGACTGAGTACAAAATTATATTTTAAACAAATAGTTCAACACAATACAACCCATATGGGTCATAAAATATATCGGCGTGTAGCCTAAACATGATCTTTAATATGAGTCTCAGCCCAATGTCTCTAACACGTGGAGAATATGCGGATAATAATATTTATTTAATTATGCAACTCCACAGAATAAATTAAGTCACAATTCCTATGATGCACGCCTACACGCCCGTCATCTAGCATGTGCGTCATCTCCAACAATTCATATAACACGTACTTCAGGGATTCATACCCTCAGAACTAAGTTTAGAAGTGTTACTTACCTCAATCCGAGCAATTCCTTATTCCTCTATGCCTTTGCCTTGCAAATTGGCATCCGAAAGCCTCGTATCAAGTCACAATTAGCTCGATTCAATCAAAATAAATTATTGAAATTAATTCCATATGAAAATACTATTTTTCCAATAAAATTCAAAATTTACTCAAAAATTGCCCATGGGGCCCACATCTCGGAACCCGACAAAAGTTACAAAATATGAACGCCTATTCAACCATGAGTCCAACCATACATATTTTACTAAATTCCGATATTAACTCGACTCTTAAATCTTCAAATTAAACCAAAAGGGTTTCCTAAAGTTTCCAACTTAATACACCGATTAAATGTTAAAAACGACCACGGATTCGGGTAATTTGACCAATAATGAGTAAAGAACACTTACCCCGTTTGTTTCCTTGAAAATCTCCCAAAACTTGCCTCTTCCCGAGCTCCAATCCGTCAAAAATGGAAAATAAGTCGAAGTCCCATTTTCATAACTTAAACATTCTGTCCATGCATTCCTTCTTCGCGAATGCAACAGGTCCCTCGCGTTCGCGAAGCACAAAATTGCGGTGTCCAAACATTGCCCTTCACGAACGCGAGTCACAGCTCGCGGACACGATGCTTTAACGGGCCAACCTTCGCGAACGCGAAGGCAAAAATCCTGACAAGATATTTTCTCTTTCGCGAACGCGATACCCAACCGCGAACGCGATGAACAACCTCGCCTGCCCCCAGCTCCTCTTCGTGAGCGCAAGACCCTTCTCGCGAATGCGAAGAGCAAATCTTGCCTGCCTCAAGTTCCCCTTCGCAAACGCGAGAACCCACTCGCGAACGCGAATAAAGAAACCAGACACGGACATCAGAAAATTCCAGCCAAGTTCCAAGTTCACAATTCATTCCATTAACCATCTGAAACTCACTCGAGGCCACCAGGACCTCAACCAAACATACCATCAAGTTCCAAAACATCATACGAATTTAGTCAAAATCTCAAATCACATCAAACAATGATAAAACCACGAATCATACCCAATTCAAGCTTAATGAAATTAAAAATTTCCAACTTCTACATTCGATGTCGAAACCTATCAAATCAAGTCCGATTGGCCTCAAATTTTGCACACAAGTCATAAATGACATAACAGACCTATTAAAATTTTCAGAATTGGATTCTGACTCCGATATCAAAAAGTCAACTCCCCGATCAAACTTCCAAACTTAAATTTCTATTTTAGCTATTTCAAGCCTAATTTAACTACGGACTTCCAAATAATTTTTTGGACACGCTCCTAAGTCCAAAATCAACATACAGAGCTATTAGAATCATGATAATTTAATTCTGGGGTCGTTTACACATTTTTCATCATCTGGTGAATTATTTTAACTTGATCTTTCATCCTTGAGACTAAGTGTTCCAATTTCATTCCAAAACCTCACCGGACCCAAACCAATTACACTAGCAAGTCACATAACAATCGTAAAGCACAGATTGAGTAGTAAATAGGGTAACGGGGATGAAATACTCAAAACGACCGATCGGGTCGTTACATTCTCCCCCACTTAAATATATGTTCGTCCTTGAACGGGCCAAGAGTTATTTCCAAGCCATCACATCGATATTCTATCTTACCTCGCACATACACGGGGATAATCCCACGCCACCCTATTCTATATAGGCCTGACAATACCACGTAATTGAAGATCATTACTTCAACCTTAGTCCATAAACCTTGGAATTCAATTTCCAACATTCAGAATTTCTTTTCAAGACCCAAATTTCACATCTACATACTGTATGAGTCTGAACAGGCTATATCAAGCCATAATCATAACCCAGATATAATCACGTAACATACTACACAACTCACATGGTCGCAACAACATTCTCGATCACAGTAACTAATCCAAACTAACCTGGTACTAGTATTAAACACCATATCAAGCCAAACCTCATTCCAAAACCTTCGTACACTGCTGATATTAAATGAAACACGCGGAATCTCATAACCACTCATTATATCAACAAGTCATGGAGCTCTCTCGCCCCAACCAGAATCATAATCACTTTCTAACCCGACTTTCGTTGTCATCCTCCCAAATATGCCATAATCAAATCTGATAATACACATTCTAGACCCAGTGACCCTATATTATTAAGCACAACTATCCCATAAACATGCCACACCAATATAACTCAAGCTACAACTACGCAATCTGTGTACCCAATAATAGAAAATGTCTCAAAGAAGAGAACCGTCTTGCGAGTTCAACAAGCACTACCAGAACTGCAATGCTATAAGCTCATTAGATATAGTAGAACCAAGACACACAAATTTAATAACAGTAACCAGCTCCTCTAGAGCTCACATTAACATCACTCGCACGAACAACTCACGTGCAATAGTATTAATATCTGGACCCGCACGGACAACTCACGTGCTATAGAATCAATATCTGGACCCACACGTACAACTCACGTGCCAATAATATCAGTATATAGATCCGCAAGGACAACTCACGTGCCAATAATATAATCCGCCAGACATTGTCACAGGCCTCCAGTCCAAGCATTTCATATAGGAGCAATCAAATAACTACACATGTATATGATAAATGAAATAAAATTCACATGCTTCTAGACTGGTATAAATAACACGCCATAGAGTAGGCATGTCCAAAGTGTGCTATCATAACTCGAATTGGCAAGTTAACGTAGAAATAGAAATTACCAGGTTTACTCATGGAATTAGCCTTTTTTTGTAACCTCAAGTATAGCCCAGATAGTTCTCAACAAAGGTACGAATACGAGAACGTAATAACTTTACGCTTAATTGTCAACTATAAGAATATCATAGCCTAAACATTTCCTGAGTATGAATACTTGCCCTGATGCCCGCACATGGGCTCAAACCTCACATATATACGCACCCGTAGTGAATAGTCATCATAAATAATTAACGCAACTAGTGCCTTCACTGAGTTTAAATAAAATACTCACCTCAACCAGGCCGCAACCCTGAAACAATATGCTTCTGAGAACTCCCAGTCTCCAAATTCATAGGACACATGAATCATCATAACTGATCCCAATTCCAGCATTCGAATGACTAACACATCTTTCATGCACGATCATGTAAAAAGCACGAGAATCTTATTATCAACTCTGAGTCACCAACAAATTATATACCCGGTTAGTTAGAAACCTTACTCTTGCTTCCTTCCAGGAGGAAATCACAATACATAACATGTCCCCCACACCGGTAGAAAACTATCAGGTTCGGACCATGATAGAAACCATCAAGAATTATTCAAAACCCATTTGTACATAACTCAAACAAGCCACGCAGGTCACCAAACCCAAGAATATTGCCGCCAAAACATTTGTAGAGCCTCACCACATCATAATTACCCAAAAGAACCGAGCATACCATTACCATACTAGTCTAGCCTACTACCAGTTGTCCTATTTTCTCCGAGTTTCTTCTGAATTACCCTCAAGTTGACACTTCTCCTTGTCAGAACACTACGATCCTTACCCAAAACTCACTACAAGACATCCTAACATAAAATCACATCGCCCTAAGGACCATAAGCCATTGTATTCTTCTTAAGCACCTCCATAAATACCACAACCGTAACACTCACTCTGAAAATACCTTATGTGAATTTAAAAATACTCTTCTTACCTTTCTTATACTAAAATGTAGAATCCATAGTTATACAGAATTACTGCAAGTCCCAGTACCACAAAATGTAAATCTCAGATTCTATCCATACACAAATCCGGAAAAATTCTCGATTGCTATATATAATTCCCGAACCCATTAGAACCTTCTCGGGAGTCACCCACTTTGCTCGCATCTAAATTTCACTACCCAAATGGGCTGAAAGACACGTGCCTCATTAGCACAACAATACTCAAAGAGGTAACACTGCCTTAACACTACCGATTAAATTCATACTCTGTGCGCACTAAATCCTTCACAAATAACAACTCACTCATCCCATGATTTCCAGATACTCATAAAGTGCAATATAACCCGTATCCAGGAACTTCCTTACTCGAGTCATCCTCGATCTCAGCCTCTGCAGATCATAACAAATCCATAAGTATGCCTCAAACCAAAACTAAAATTTAACATACAACCATAAAATTGAAATGTAAATAGTAGGCTCCCCCAATAGTTACCACACACGACCGATACACATTGTCCACAATTATAGTATCACCCACCGGTGTATATACACGAACCGGTGAAACTAAGGACTCACGGGGCATATCTAGATAATGAGTAAAGTACGATGATACATACAAATAAGTAGAACCAGGGTCAAATAATGTAGATGCCTCACTATGGCCCACTGAGACATAGAATCGGGGCTGACCGCCACCTGATCGGCCTCCCCCTCTTGGGCGACCCCTAGCTGACTGAGCCCCACCCCGAGCTGGCTGGGCGAGTGGTAGAGCAACTGGTATAGAAGTCATGGCCTGACTCCTCTACTGAGCTACACCTCCCGTAAGGCGAGGGAAATATCTCTTTATGTGACCCAAATCTCGACACTCAAAGCAACCCCTCTCTGAAAATAGCGGCAAGTTCTGAGCCGGACCTCGAGAACCAGAATAAGTACCAGAAGAACCTGGTACCGATGAACCATGAACTGATGGTGCACGAGATGAACTCTGATCTGGAAGTACACTAAAGGAAGACTGACTCTGTCTAGCACTATATTGTAACGACCTGACCGGTCGTTTCGAGAGTTATAACCTTATTTTCCCCATTTCTACTTCTTTTTGTGTTATAGCTATATTATGTTATATCGGGTTAGTTGGTTCGGGACCGGAGTAGTTTCAGAGTGAATTGAGACACTTAGTCTCTTAAATAGAAACTTAAGTTAGAAAAGTCAACCGAATGTTGACCTATGTGTAAGCGATCTCTGATTTGAATTCTGATGGTTCCGTTAGCTCCGTTAGGTGATTTTGGACTTAGGAGAGCGTCCAGAATATGATTTGGAGGTCTGTGGTAGAATTAATCTTGAATTGGTGAAATTGGAAATTTGGCGATTTCGATCGGCAGTGAAATATTTGATATCGGGGTCGGAATGGAATTCCGGAAGTTGGAGTAGGTTCATAGTGTTATTTGTGACGTGTGTGCAAAATTTGAGGTCATTCGGACGTGGTTTGGTTGGTTTCTGCATCGGTTGCCGAATTTGAAAATTTAGAAGTTCTTTGGCTTGAATCCGAGGGTAATTTGGTGTTTGGATGTTGTTTTAAGTGATTCGAAGGTTCGACTAAGTTTGTATGTTGATATATGACTTGTTGGTATTTTTTGTTGAAGTCCTGAGGGCCTCAGGATGATTCCAGGTGGTTAACGGATTTGTTGAAGTTGGAAATTGCAGCTCGAGCTGCTACTTCTGCTATTTCCGCACCTGCGGAAGAAAGGGTCACAGGTGCGAGGCCGCTGGTGCGCGTGGGGAGTGCACAAGTGCGGGCGACACTGGGCCAAGGCTGGGAACGCAGGTGCGAAGAATTGGCCGCATCTGCGAGCCCGCAGATGCGAGGCCTTGAGCGCAGATGCGGAGATGAGGAGTTTGGACTGGTTTCGCAGATGCGCACCTGGGATCGCAGATGCGAGTCCACAGGTGTGAGGAAGGGGTCCGCAGGTGCGGAAGCTGGGTGATTAAGTGTGTTGCACAGGTGCAGCTTCTTAGACCGCAGGTGCGGTCGCGCGGATGCGAGAAAATGGCCGCAGGTGCGAAAAAACCTGGGCAGAAACCATAAATAGAACCCTTCGCGAATTTTGGTCATTCTTCACAATTTCAACTCGGTTTTTGGAGTTTTTGGAGGGGTTTGAAGAGGGAATCAAGGGGATTTCGTTGAGGTAAGTTACTTGAGCCCTAATACTTGTATATATAGTGATTTTCCATTGTTAATCATGGTAATTAGTGAAAATGAGGGGATAGGGCTGGGAATGTTTGAAAAGTAATTTAAGGATTTGAAGGATCAAACGATGTCGGATTTTGATGAATTTTGTATGGTTAGGCTCATGAGTCAATGAGCTTTCTAGTTTTGTAAATTTTGTCAAATTTCGAGATGTGGGCTCGGGGGCCGGGTTTGAGCCAATTTCGGGTTTTGGTCTAATTTTATAGTTTTTCTTGTGGAATTCATTCTATTAGCGCGTATTGATGGTATTGTACTGATTGTGAATAGATTCGGAGCATTTGGAGGCCGAGTCCAGAGGCAAGATCATTGCGGGTTAGAGATTTGACCGATTTGAGGTAAGTAACGATTGTAAATCTGGTCCTAAGGGTATGAAACCCCGAATTTTGTATCATTCTACTATTTTTAGTGACGCACATGCTAGGTGACGGGCGTGTGGGCATGCATTGTTGGGGATTTGTGACTTGGTTCGTCCCATAGCAACTATAAAGTTGCATACTTTGTTGAAACCATATGATACTTATATGTTTTAGAAAGAATTTCTGTAAATTGGGCTGAATGCCATGTTTGGGGCTTGCGCCAAAGCTGTTTGGACCCTTAGGGGCTGTTTCTTACCATCCTCTCATTGTTTTCGATTGAAAATCTATACTCAGTCATGTTTATACTTGTTTACCGCATAACTCAGTTTTATGACTCTATTTTGATGCATATAAATGTTTTGGGCCGAATGCCTTGTTTTACTGAAATGCCCGAGTGGCTTAAGAGATTTATGACTGAGTGAGGCCGAGGGCCTGATTTGTGAGGATGAGTATGGATCGAGGCTTCCCGCCTGCAGCATATTTATGACTGAGTGAGGCCAAGGGCCTGATTTGTGAGGATGAGTGTGGATCGGGGCTAGCCGCCTGCAACATACTTTATTATTATAGAACGTGAGTTGTCCGTGCAGATTATAGCGCTTGGGCTGAAGGAGCCCCTCCGAAATCTGTACACACCCCCCAGTGAGCGCAGGTACCTACTGAGTGCGAGTGTCGAGTGCCGAGTGCTGAGTGACTGGGAGGCATGAGTGATTGTGAGGTATGCCCGAGTAGCACGAGTGATTGTGAGGTTTGCCCGAGGGGCTGTGTATGAGTGATGTTTTGCCCGAGGGGTTGTTTATGATTTCATCATTTTTGCTCACCTTTGCATTGAGCCTTTGTTTGAAAAAAATGTTGGAAAAATATCTTTAAATGATTTTTACTGGAACCGGGTTTAAACGAGATGTTTGATTCAAATCCTGATTTTTAAAAGCATGTGGCATTTTACTGAGATTTTCTGATATGAACGTTATATGCTTTATTGCTCGTCACTACTGCTCAGTCTTTATTTATTGTTGTTATTAACTGAGTTGGCGTACTCATGTTACTCCCTGCACCTTGTATGCAGATTCAGGTGTAGCTGGACACGGTAGCGGTTATTGAGTGTTCTGGTTGCAGATTTTCTTGGAGATAGTAAGGTAGCTGTTTGGCGATCGCAGCCCCTGCTCTTCTCCCTCTTATCTTCCTCTAGTTGTATTTAGCTATTTTCCAAGCTGAGTTAGCCTTGATATTGTTAGACAGATTGTAGTAGATGCTCATGGCTAGTGACACCCCGATGTCGGGCTTTTCTTTTCCACACTTTTGTTTTCTTTGATTTGAACTCCTTAAATGAAGGTTTTATGTTAAATAGCATTGAAATTATCTTTGAAATAAAAATATCGGTTTTGTTTGGAAATGAGTCGGCTTTCCTAGTTCCACGATAGGCGCCATCACGACAGGTTAGGTTTTTGGGTCATGACATGTATGAACCATGGCTAGCTGATGCGCAGCGAAGAGCTGAACGAACCATCTGAGCGGGCCTATAAAGACGACCCCTACTATGATAGGGATGTCGCTCAAAAGAAAGCCACTGGAATTACCCGGACCACGAGACCTCTTCGCCTCCCTCTCCTCACGCTCCTGAGTACAAACCATCTCTACCCGTCGAGCACTGTCAACGACCTCATCGAATTTATCACCTGCTACATTCCCCAGATTCATAACAAAATGGAACTGGTGGTTGAGGCCATTAATGAACCTCTTGATCTTTTCCCTCTCAAAGGGAACCAACCAAAGTGCATGACGGGCCAATTATGAAAACCGCATCTCATACTAAGTCACTTACAAGTCCTCCGGATGTAAATATTTGAACTGACTGTGCAGTTCCTATTTGCGAGTCTGTGGCCTAAACTTCTCCAAAAATAATACGGAGAACTCATGCCACGATAGTGGTGCTGAACCAACTGGTCTGCTCCTCTTATAAGTCTCCCACCATTTGAAAGCTGCTCCGATCAGCTAAAAAGTAGTAAATGAGACCCCACTAGTATCCAGAATACCCGTTGTATGAAGCATCTGCCGACATCTGTCCAAGAAATCCTGAGCATCCTCTAACTCAGTTCCACTGAAAGTTGGAGGATGGAGTGTCCCAAACCTCTCTAATCTCTTTTTCTCCTCGTCATTCATAATAGGACCCATTCGGGCCTAAGTAGCTGCAACCACCTGGACTGGTGGTGCCCCTGGTATTTAAAGTCCCTGCACTACCTGCTCTGGAGTATGGGCAACATGGGTATAAGAACCTTCCCCGGCCTGAGAAGTGGCAGGTGCGGCCTGAGCCAAAACTACCTGAGCAAGGCCAGTGCAAACAGTCAAAATCTGAGCTAAAGCCTCTTGAATGCCTGGAATCACAATAGGCACAGATGGTGCCTGAGCTGGTCCTGTCAGCTCAGCTATATCTAGATTACGCTCCTAAGCTGGAGCAACTAGTGGTGCTACAGGTGCTTCTCCAACTATTGTACGAGCTACACCTCGACCTCTACCTCGGCCCCGGCCTCTACCATGGCCCGACCTCTCGCAGCCCTAACTGGTGGCATTGGTGATTGACCGTCTGATCCGGAAGTACGTGTCCTCACCATCTATGAGAGAAAAGAATTTTAGTCTCCAGAATCAACAAATTCCCACGACAAAATACAAGAAAGTAAAATTGTTCCTAAGGATTCGGCAGCCTCTCGAACATAAGTACAGATATCTCTGTACTGATCCGCAAGACTCTATTAAACCTGCTCATGACTCGTGAGACCTATGTAACATAAGCTCTGATACCAACTTGTCACGACCCAAACTTTGCATGCCGTGATGGCGCCTATCTCAATAATAGTCAAACCGACAACCTCAATAAGCCACAATTTCTTTTAAGTTTGAAAAAATAATATATAAATTTAATAGAAAAATCCCACATACCGATATAAAATATACTCCCAAAACCTGGTGTCACTTAGTACATGAGCATCTAAATAATATTAAAGTCTGACTGATAAGAACATTGTCTGAAAAATATAGAACAATACAATAACTAGAGGGAAGAGAGACAAGGTCTTCGGACGCCAAGCAGCTAACTTGATAGTCTCCAATAGATAAATCACTAAGTCTAGCCACCGCCGTATCCGGGAGCACCTGGATCTGCACACGAGGTGCAGAGTATAGTATGAGTACAACCAACTCAATAAGTAACAAGACTAACCTCTGGGCTGAAAGTAGTGACGAGCTTAGCAGGTATAGTCCAGTATAGAAATAACGGTACAGAAATGTAGGCATGCTTTCAAGTTCAACAGTTAAACTCAGCACATGTAAAAAAAATAGATCAATTCTAAATAATATGAGGAATATTACATCTTTGTATCTACATGCCCATGGACCTTACTGTATGTGATGTACCTTAGTGAAAACTTTGTGTACTCACAATCTAAAAATACTCAATCACTCAGTACTGTATATGGCCAATTCAGCCTAGGGAAGATCAATTCCAAATATATATGTATATACAGAGAAGATCCATCCCTCAATATAAAATCAATCACGCTCACTGCGTGGGGTGCAGACTTCGGAGGGGCTCCTTCAGCCCAAGCGCTATAATAGCCAAATCCAGGCATAAATAAATAAAATATGTTGTGGCAAAATCTCCAGTCTCTCGGGCTCTCAATGACATAAAAATCAACCCGACATAATGATATGATGTATCAATACATGACAACAGAGACTGAAATATGATATGCAAGTGACAGATGTGACTGAGTACAAAATTATATTTTAAACAAATAGTTCAACATCAATACAACCCATATCGGTCCCAAAATATATCGGCATGTAGCCTAAACATGATCTTTAATATAAATCTCAGCTCAATTTCTCTAACAAATGGAGAATATACGGATAATGACATTTATTTAATTATGCAACTCCACGGAATAAATTAAGTCACAATTCCTATGATGCACGAACACACGCCCGTCACCTAGCATCTGCGTCATCTCCAACAATTCATACAACACATACTTCAGGGATTCATACCCTCAAAAACAAGTTTAGAAGTGTTACTCACCTCAATCCGAGCAATTCTTTACTCGGCTATGCCTTTGCCTCACGAATTGGCCTCCTAAAGCACCGTATCTTGTCACAATTAGCTATATTCAATCAAAAACAAATTATTGGAATTAATTCTATATGAAAATACTAATTTTCCAACAAAATTCGAAATTTACTCAAAATATGAATGCCCATTCAACCACGAGTCTAATTCTCTATAACGACCCGACCGGTTATTTCGAGAGTTGTAGCCTCGTTCCCTTTTTTTGCTCATTTTTGTACTTCACTGTTGCTTTATGACTTATCGGGTTAGTTGGTTCGGGTCCGAAGAGAATTCAGAGTGAATTGAGATATTTAGTCTCTTAATTGAAAGTTTAAGTTGGAAAAGTCGATCGGATGTCGACTTATGTGTAAATGGCCTCGAATTAGAATTTTGATGGTTTAGTTAGCTCCGTTGGGTGATTCTAGACTTAGGAGCGGTCCGGATTGTGATTTGGAGGTCGGGAGTAGAATTAGGCTTGAAATGGCGAAAGTTAGAATTTTGGAAAGTTTGACTGGGAGTGGACATTTTGATATCGGGGTCGGATTGGATTTTCAAACGTTAGAGTAGGCGCATGGTGTCATTTATGACTTGTGTGCAAAATTTGAGTTCAATCGGATGTGATTTGATAAGTTTCGGCGTCGTTTGTAGAATTTGGAAATTTTGAAGTTCATTAGGCTTGAATCCGTGTGAAATTCGTGTTTTGAGGTTGTTTGATATGATTTGAGGATTCGACTAAGTTCGTATTGGGTTATAAGACTTGTTAGTATGTTTGGTTGAGGTCCCGGGGGCCTCGGGTTGATTTCGGGTGGTTAACATACCAAGTTTGAAGACTACTGAAGTTTGGACTCAGCTGGTGTAATCGCACCTGCGGAAGTTTTATCGCAGGTGCGAGCCCGCAAAAATGAAGAGGGAGGCCGCAAAAGCGGGCAAGGACAGGAAGGGGAGGGGACGCAGGTGCATAGAAGGATGCGCATTTGCGAGCCTGCAGATGCGAAGTTTGAAGGCTTGGCATTTCCGTAGAAGCGGACGAAGGGCCGCAGAAGCTCCTCCGCAGGTGCGAGACCATGAGCGCAGGTGCGAGCCCAGTGGCTTAAGTGGTTTCCACAGAAGTAGAGGTATAACTGCAGAAGCGGTTCCGCAGGTGCTGATGAGAGGCCGCAGGTGCGAAAGGCCTAGGTAGAGCATATAAATACGAGACTTCGAGATTTTTCACCATTTTCACCACTTTGAGCTCGGATTTTGGAGGATGTTTAGAGGGATTTTGAAGTGATTACTGAGGTAAGCTCTTTGGGTCCATTTATCTTCAATAATGATGTTTTCCCATTGATTTTACACCTAGTTGGTGAGTTTTTGAGATGAAATTTGGGGGTTTAGGGCTAGAGAATTGGAGAGTGAATTTTTGGGGATTTGGATGACCAAATGGTGTCGGATTTTGATAAATTTGGTATGGTTAGACTAGTGACCGAATGGGCTTTCACGTTTTGTGACTTTTGTCGGATTTCGAGATGTGGGCCTTGGAGCCGGTTTGAGCCCATTTCGGATTTTGGCTTATACTTTCGTGTTTTTCTTATGAAATTGATTCCTTTAGCCTATATTAATTGTATTGTACTGTTTGTGGCTAGATTTGGGGCATTTGGAGATCGATTAGATAGGCGAGGGCACTTTGGAGTAGAGTTTTGCGCTGTTTGAGGTAAGTAACTATTTTAAATATGGTCCTGAGTGTATAAAACCCCAGATTTTGTTGTTATATGATTGTTTGGTGGTGACGCACATGCTGGGTGACGGGCGTGTGGGTGTGCACCGTAAGAATTGTAACTTTGTCCATTCCGTGGAACTGTAAAGTTGAATAACTTATTGTTAGCTATATGCTCTCCCTGTGTTATAGAAATTTGACTGCAAATCATGTTAGGAGTCATGCTTAGTCTATGTGACTACATTGTTGGGACCCACAGAGGTCATGTACTCATTGCATTAATTGATAATGGATGTTCTATACTCAGTCACAGATTACTTGTGTATCATATCTCAGTCTCTTCTTGTTTCTTGTTGATGAATTATATTATCTTTGTTTGAGCTGATTTGTATGAGTTCTTAGAGCCCTAGAGACTGGAGAGGTTGGTGACTGAGTTAGGGCCTAAGTGCCGTGCTGTGAGCTATATGTATGTATATGGATCGGGTTGCACGCCGCAACGAGCCTCAAGGTTGTATATACATATAGATCGGGTTGCCCGCCGCAACGAGCCTCAAGGTTGTATATACATATAGATCGGGTTGCACGCCGCAATGAGACTTATGGCTATTTATATGGGATCGGGCTGCACACCGCAGCAATATAGCGCTTGGGCTAAAGGAGCCCTTCAAGAGTCCGTACACCCCCAGTGAGCGCAGGTACCTATTGAGTGTGAGTGTTGAGGACTGAAAGCCGAGTGATGAGCTATTGAGAAAGATTGTGTGACTATTGCCTTGAGAGGAGGTATTTGCTTCTATTGTTGTTTCACATATTTGTTATATGCCATCATTTTGAAACTTCTCAGGGATTTTGTATCAAGAGTTTTCTCGAACTTGGCATTTAAAAATTGATTTGACTTAAACTACCGAATTTGAAAGGAGGTCTACTTTCTTGTTGAGATTTCTAATAATGAACTAAATTGCATAGCTTGTCACTATCTTTCAGTTCCTTATTTTTTATTGTTACTTACTGAGTTGGTTGTACTCACGCTAAACCCTGCACTTCGTGTGCAGATCCAGGTGTTCCCGGTCATAGCGGGTGTTGATATTTACGCAGCTGATCCCGGAGACTATCGAGGTAGTTACATGGCGTTCGCAGGCCTTGGCTCTCCTTCATTCTCTTTATCGCATTTCAGTTCTTATTCCTTAGACGTTGTATTAGACTGTTCCTGGTATAGATGCTCATGTACTCGATGACTCCCCGATTTTGAGATAGATTGTGTTGTGTAGCGGGTTTATTTCTGTTCCTAAAAGGTTTTCTTAAATATTAATTGCTTCCGTCTAAAATGTTAAAGCTTTTACTGTGTTAAGATAGTTGGGTAGTGGCTTGCCTAGTACCATGATAGGCGCCATCACGGCGGTTAGTTTTTGGGTCATGACAAGTTGGTATTAAAGCCTAGGTTACATAGGTTTCACTAGTCATGAGCAGGTTTAGTAGGGTCTTGCGGATCGGTACGGAGACGTCTGTACTTATCTTCGAGAGGCTGCCAAACCCTTAGAAAACTTCACATTCGTGAATTCTTGTCGTGCAAATCTGTTGATTCGGGTAACTAAACTTTTATTGTTCTATTGTCTCACAGATGGTGAGGACACGTACTACTGGGCAGGGTGGACAGCCACCAGTACCACCAGTCGAGGCCGCGAGAGGCCGAGGTCGCGGTAGGGGCAGAGGTGCAGTTCGCACAGCAGCTGGGGCAGCACCTGCTGATACACCAGTTGCCCTAGTTCAGGAGCAGGTTCCAGTTGTGGATGAGTTAGTGGGACCAGCTCAGACACCACCTGTGCCCATTGTGATTCCAGGCCTTCAGGAGGCCTTAGCTCAGATTCTGACAGTTTGCACCGACCTTGGTCAGGCGGCTCCGGCTCAGGCCGCACCTGCCACTTCTTAGGCCGGGGGAGGTACTCATACCCCTGCTGCCCGTACTCCAGATCAGGTAGTATAGGGACTTCAGATACCGGGGGCACTTCCATCCCAGCCGGTTGCAGCTGCTCATGCCTATGTGGTTCCTGTTATGTCTGATGATGAGCAGCGGAGATTGGAGAGGTTTGGGAGACTCCAGCCTCCATCTTTCAGTGGTATAGAAGCGGAGGATGCCCAGGGTTTCTTGGACAAGTGTCATAGGATTCTCCGTACAGCATGTATTCTGGAGACCAGTAGGGTCTTGTTCACTACTTTTCAATTATCTGGGGCTGCCTTCAGTTGGTGGGATGCTTATAAGAGGCGTAGGTCGGTCGGCGCAGCACCCCTTACATGGCAGGAGTTCTCCGTTCTCTTCCTGGAGAAGTTCCTGCCTCAGTTTCGCAGAGAGGAGCTGCGTAGGCAGTTCGAGCAGTTTCATCAGGGTGATATGTTTGTGATGCAGTACGAGATGAGGTTTTCTGAGTAGGCCTGTCATGCAGTCTGGTTGGTTCCCACCGATAGGGAGAGGATCATGAGGTTCATTGATGGCCTCACATTTCAGCTACGATTGCTTGTGACTAGAGAGAGGGTGTCTGGTGCTACTTTCGATGAGGTTCTTGACATTGCTCATCAGATAGAGATGGTCTGTAGCCAGGAGCGGATTGAGAGGGAGGCCAAGATGCCTCGGGGACGGGGTGGATTCAGCGGTGTTGCTTATGGGGGTCAGTTCTACCACGGCATGGGTCGTCCTTACAAGCATGCTCGGACGGCTCGACTAGTTCACCGTGGTGAATCATCTGGCTATGGTTCACACAGTTATCAGTAGGGTCACTCATCTCTCAGTGTCATTCCAGCTCAGAGTTCATCTTGTGCCCCATCGGGTCAAGGCTCGTCTATGCCAGGTCCTTCTACCAGTTATCCTGGTGCTTGGGGCCCCCTCTAATCCCCACCACTAGCACTGGGGAGTTGCTATGAGTATGGAGAGTTTGGCCACATCAGGAGATATTGTCCCCGCCTTACGGAAGGTCTGGTTCAGCAGAGGAGTCAAAATACGGCTTCATCACCTGTTACTTTACCACCCACTCAGCCAGCTCGGGGTGGGGACCAGTCAGCTAGAGATCACCCTAGAGGCGAAGGCCGATCAGGTGGCGGTCAGGCCGATTCTATGCCCTTTCCGCCATACCAGATATCATTGCTTCGGATGCTGTGATCACAGGTATTGTCTCAGTTTGCCACATAGATGCCTCTGTATTATTTGACCCTGGTTCTACTTATTCATATGTGTCCTCATATTTTGCTCATTATCTGGATAGGCCCCGTGAGTCTCTAGTTTCATCCGTTCATGTATCTAGTCCGGTGGGAGATACTATTATTGTGGACCGAGTATATCGATCATGCGTGGTGACTATTAGGAGTTTGGAGACCAAAGTATATCTTTTGTTTCTTAGTATGGTCAATTTTGACGTGATTTTGGGTATGGACTGGTTGTCTCCATGTCATGTGGTTCTAGATTGTCACGCTAAGACCGTGACGTTGGCGATGCCGGGGTTGCCGAGGGTTGAGTGGTGCGGCTCTATAGACTATTTTCCCAGTAGAGTGATTTCATACTTGAAGGCTCAGCGGATGGTTGAGAAGGGTTGTTTATCTTATCTGGCCTTTGTGAGGGATATTAGTGCAGAGAACCCTGATATTGATTATGTTCCGGTGGTGCGAGATTTTCCGTATGTATTTCCTGCAGACCTGTCGGGTATGCCGCCTGATAGGGATATTGACTTTGGTATTGATTTGGTTCCAGACACTGAGCCCATTTCTATTCCACCGTATCGTATGGCACCGGCGGAATTGAAGGAGTAGCTTCAGGAACTCCTTGATAAGGGGTTTATTAGGCCTAGTGTGTCACCTTGGGGTGCACCTGTTCTGTTTCTGAAGAAGAAGGATAGTACTATGATAATGTGCATTAATTATAGGCAATTGAACAATGTCACAATCAAGAACAAGTATCCTTTGTCGTCATTGATGACCTATTTGACCAGCTTCAGGGAGCGAGGGTGTTCTCCAAGATTGATTTGAGGTCTGGGTATCACCAGTTGAAGATTCGGGACTCGAATATTCTTAAGACAACTTTCAGAACTCGTTATGGTCATTATGCGTTCTTTGTGTTTTCTTTTGGGCTGACTAACGCCCCGGCAGCGTTCATGCATCTGATGAACAGTGTATTTCAGCCTTATCTTGAATCGTTTGTTATTGAGTTTATTGACGATATCCTGGTGTGCTCTCGTAGTCAGGAGGAGCACGCCCAGCATCTAAAGGTTGTGTTGCAGCGGTTGAGAGAGGAGAAACTTTATGCCAAGTTCTCCAAGTGCGAGTTTTAGCTCAGCTCGATAGCATTCTTGGGGCACGTGGTGTCTAGTGAGGGTATTTAGGTGGATCCGAAGAAGATAGAGGCGGTTCAGAGTTAGCCCAGACCGTCCTCATCTATGGATATTAGGAGGTTTCTTGGCTTGGCCAGTTATTATCGTCGCTTCATGGAGGGTTTCTTGTCTATAACATCGCCCTTGATAAAATTGACTCAAAAGGGTGCTCCTTTCTGGTGGTCGGATGAGTGTGAGGAGAGCTTTCAGAAGCTCAAGACTGCCTTGACCACAGCTCCAGTTCTAGTTTTGTCGTCAGTTGCGGGCTCTTATACAGTGTATTGAGATGCATCTCGGATCAACATTGGGTGTGTGTTGATGCAGGAAGGTAGAGTGATTGCTTATGATTCGCGCCAGTTGAAGCCTAATGAGAAGAACAACCTTGTTCATGATTTGGAACTAGCTGCCATCGTTCATGCATTGAAGACTTGGAGGCATTACTTCTACGGTGTGTCTTGTGAGGTGTTTACGGATCATCGGATCCTCCACCACTTGTTCAAATAGAAGGATCTCAATCTGAGGTAGCTGAGATGGTTGGAGCTGTTAAAGGACTATGACATCACTATTCTGTATCATCCAGGGAAGGCCAATATGGTAACTGATGCCTTGAGTAGGAAGGTAGTGAGTATGGGTAGTCTTGCTTTTCTTCCCGTTGGAGAGAGAGCTCTTGCGGTTTATGTTCATGCTTTGGCCAACCGGTTTGTGAGATTGGAGATTTCAGAGCCCAGTCGGGTTCTCGCTTGTGTGGTTCCTCGGTATTCCTTATTTGATCGCATCAGAGAGTGCTAGTATGATGATCCTCATTTGCTTGTCCTCAAGGATAGGGTATTGAGGATGAATGGTAGGATTTGTGTGCCCAATGTGGATGGGCTACGTGAGTTGATTCTTCAAGAGGGCCACAGTTCGCGATATTCCATTTATCCGGGTGCCACAAAAATTTATCAGGACTTGAGGCAGCACTATTGGTGGAGGAGGATGAAGAAGGACATAGTGGGGTTTGTAGCTCGATGCCTTAATTGTCAGCAGATAAAATATGAGCATCAGAGACCGGGTGGCTTGCTTCAGAGGATAGATATTCCAGAGTGGAAGTGAGAGCGGATCACCATGGATTTCATAGTTGGGCTCCCACTGACTTTGAGAAAGTTTGATGCTGTTTGGGTGACTGTGGATCGGCTGACCAAGTCCGCGCACTTCATTCCAGTGGGCACCACTTATTATTCAGAGTGGCTGGCTGAGATTTACATCAGAGAGATTGTCCGTCTTCACGGTGTGCCGGTATCCATCATTTCGGATAGAGGCACATAGTTTACATTATAGTTTTGGAGAGCCGTGCAGCGAGATTTGGGCACTTAGGTGGAGTTGAGTACAACATTTCACACTCAGATGGACGGGAAGTCCAAGTGCACTATTCAGATATTGGAGGATATGATATATGCATGTGTCATTGATTTTAGGGGTTCATGGGACCAGTTTCTGCCACTCGTGGAGTTTGCTTACAACAACAGTTATCAATCGAGCATCCAGATGGCCCCGTATGAGGCCTTGTATGTGAGGCAATCTAGATCTTTGGTGGGTTGGTTTGAGCCCGGTGAGGCTAGGTTGTTGGGTACATACTTAGTTCAGGATGCATTGGACAAGGTTAAATTGATTCAGCAGCGGCTTCGCACGACGCAATCTAGACAGAAGAGCTATGCCAACAGGAAGGTCCGTGATGTGTCTTACATGGTTGGGGAGAAGGTTCTGTCGAAGGTTTCACCCATGAAGGGTGCTATGTGGTTCGGGAAGAAGGGCAAGTTGAGCCCTCGGTTCATTGGGCCGTTTGAGGTACTTTAGAGGATTGGGGAGGTGTCCTACAAGCTTGCCTTGCCACCTAGCTTGTCGAGTGTACATCCAGTATTTCATGTTTCTATGCTCCGAAAGTATGTTGGCGACCCATCTCATGTTTTGGATTTCAGCACGGTTAAGTTGGATGGTGATTTGACTTACGATGTGGAGCTGGTGGCTATTCTGGGTCGACAGGTTTGAAAGTTGAGGACAAAGGATATAGCTTCAATATAGGTGCAGTGGAGAGGTCGGCTTATTGAGGAGGCTACTTCAGAGACCGAGCGAGATATGCGGAGCAGATATCCACACCTATTTAAGACTCCGGGTATGTTTCTAGACCCGTTCGAGGATGAACATTTATTTAAGAGGGGGAGGATGTAACAAACCGACCGGTCGTTTCGAGAGTTGTAGCCCAATTACCCTTTTTTGCTCATTTTTGTACTTCACTGTTGCTTTATGACTTATCGGGTTAGTTGGTTCGGGTCCGGAGAGAATTCAGAGTGAATTGAGACACTTAGTCTCTTAATTAAAAGATTATGTTGGAAACGTCGACCGGATATCGACTTATGTGTAAACAACCTCGGATTGGAATTTTGATGGTTCCGTTAACTTCATTGGGTGATTCTTGACTTACGAATGTGTCCTGATTGTGATTTAGAGGTCGGGAGTAGAATTAGGCTTGAAATGGCGAAAGTTAGAATTTTGAAAAGTTTGATCGGGAGTGAAATTTTTGATATCAGGGTCGAATTGGATTTCCGGAAGTTGGAGTAGGTTCATGGTGTCATTTATGACTTGTGTGAAAAATTTGAGGTCAATCGGACGTAATTTGATAGGTTTGGGCGTCGTTTGTAGAATTTGAAAATTTCGAAATTCATTAGGCTTGAATCCGTGTGTAATTCGTGTTTTGAGGTTGTTTGAGGTGGTTTGAGGATTCGACTAAGTTTGTATTGGGTTATAAAACTTGTTGGTAGTTTGGTTGAGGTCCCGGGGGCCTCAGGTTGATTTCGGGTGGTTAACGGACCAAGTTTTGAAGTTGGAAGACTACTGAAGTTTGGACTCAGCTGGTGTAATCGCACCTTCGGAAGTTTTATCGCAGGTGCGAGCCTGCAAAAGTAAAGACAGTGGCCGCAGAAGCGGGAAAGGCCAGGAAGGGCAGGGGATGCAGGTGCGTCTGAGGATGTGCATCTGCGAGCCCGTAGATGCATGAATAGCTCCGCAGATGCGAAGTTTGAAGGCTTGGGCATTTACGCAAAAGCGGACGAAGGGCCGCAGAAGCGCCTCCGCATGTGCGAGACCTGGAGCGCAGGTGCGAGCCCAGTGGCTTAAGTGGTTTCCACAGAAGCAGAGGTATAACTGCAAAAGCGATTCCGCAGGTGCAGATGAGAAGTCACAGGTGCGAAAGGCCTGGGCAGAGCATATATATACGAGACTTCAAAATGATTCACCATTTTCACCGCGTTGAGCTCGGAGTTTGGAGGATTTTAAGAGGGATTTTGAAGTTATTATTGATATAAGCTCCTTGTATCCATTTATCTTCAAAAATGATATTTTTCCACTGATTTTACACCTAGTTGGTGAGTGTTTTAGGTGAAATTTGGGAGTTTAGGGCTAGTGAATTGGAGAGTGAATTTTTGGGGATTTGGATGACCAAATGGTGTCGGATTTTGATAAATTTGGTATGGTTAGACTCATGAGTGAATGGCTGTTCAGGTTTTGTGACTTTTGTCGGATTTCGAGACGTGGACTCGGGGGGGTTCGAGCCAAATTCGGATTTTGGCTTATAGTTTCGTGTTTTTCTTATGAAATTGAATCCTTTAGACTATATTAATTGTATTATACTGCCTGGGCTAGATTCGGGGCGTTTGGGGACCGATTCGAGAGGCAAGGGCACTTTGGAGTAGAGTTTTATGCGGTTTGAGGTAAGTAACAGTTTTAAATCTGGTCCTGAGGGTATGAAACCCCGGATTTTGTTGTTATATGATTGTTTGATGGTGACGCACGTGCTGGGTGATGGGCATGTGGGCGTGCACCATAGGAATAGTTACTTGGTCCATTCCGTGGAACTGTAAAGTTGAATAACTTGTTGTTAGCTATATGCTCTCCCTGTGTTGTAGAAATTTGACTGTAAATCCTGTTAGGAGTCATGTTTAGGATCGGTGACTACGCTATTGGGACCTGCAGAAGTCATGTACTCGTTGAATTAATTTCTAATTGATGTTCTGTACGCAGTCACAGATTACTTGTGTATCATATATCAGTCTCTTCTTGTTTCTTGCTGATGCAATATATTATATTTGTTTGGGCTAATTTTTATTAGTTCTGAGAGCCCAAGAGACTGGAGAGGTTGGTGACTGAGTTAGGGCCTGAGTGCCGAGCTATGAGCTATATGTATGTATATGGATCGGGTCGCATGCCACAACGAGCCTCAGGGCTGTATATACATATGGATCGGGTTGCACGCCGCAACGAGTCTTATGGCTATTTGTATGGGATCGGGCTGCATGACGCAGCGATATAGCGCTTGAGCTGAAGGAGCCCCTCCAGAGTCTGTACACTCCCAGTGAGCGTAGGTACCTATAGAGTATGAATGTTGAGGGCTGAGAGCTGAGTGATGAGCTATTGAGAAAGATTGAGTGATTGTTGCCCTGAGAGGCGATATTTGCTTCTATTGTTGTTGCACATAGTTGTTATATGTCATTGTTTTCAAACTTCTAAGGGATTTTGTATCAATATTTTTCTCAAACTTGGCATGTATAAATTGATTTGACTTAAATTGCTGAATTTGAAAGCAGGTCTACTTTCTTGTTGAGATTTCTGATAATGAACTATAACTTTATAGCTCGTCACTATATTTTAGTTCCTTATTTTTTATTGTTACTTACTGAGTTGGTTGTAATCACGCTACACCCTGCACTATCTGTGTAGATCCAGGTGTTCCCGGTCATAGCGGGTGTTGATATTTGAGCAGCTGATCCGGGAGACTATCGAGGTAGTTGAATGGCATTCGCAGGCCTTCGCTCTCCTTCATTCTCTTTATCACATTTCAGTTCATATTCCTTAGACATTGTATTAGACTGTTCCTGGTATAGATTCTCATGTACTCGATGACTCCCCGATTTTGGGATAGATTGTATTGTGTAGCGGGTTTATTTCTGTTCCTAAAAGGTTTTCTTAAATATTAATTGCTTCCGTCTAAAATTTTAAAGCTTTTACTATGTTAAGATAGTTGAGTAGTGGCTTGCCTAGTACCACGATAGGCGCCATCATGACGGTTAGTTTTTGGGTCGTGACACTCACGAACGCGAAGAAGGAAACCAGACACATGCATCAGAAAATTCCAGCCAAGTTCCAAGTTCAAAATTCATTCCGTTAACCATCCGAAACTCACTTGAGGCCTCTAAGACCTCAACCAAACATACCATCAAGTCCCAAAACATCATACGAACTTAGTCAAAACCTTAAATCACATCAAACAATGCTAAAACCATAAATTATACCCCAATTCAAGCTTAATAAAACTAAAAGTTTCCAACTTCTACATTCGATGCTGAAACCTATCAAATCAAGTCCGATTGACCTTAAATTTTGCACACAAGTCATAAATAACATAACAGACCTATTAAATTTTTCAGAACTAGATTCTGAACCCGATATCAAAAATCCAACTCCCCGGTCAAACTTTCAAAATTAAATTTCTATTTTAGCCATTTCAAGTCTAATTTAACTATGGACTTCTAAATAATTTTTCGGACACGCTCCTAAGTCCAAAATCAACATACGGAGCTATTGGACTCATGATAATTCTATTCCGAGGTCGTTTACATATTTTTCATTATCCGGTCAATTATTTCAACTTAAGCTTTCATCCTTGAGACTTAGTTTTTCAATTTCATTTCAAAACCTCACCAGACCTGAACCAATTACTCTGGCAAGTCACATAACATTTGTAAAGAATAGATTGAGCAGTAAATGTGGGAACGGGGCTTAAATATTCAAAACGACCGACCGGGTCGTTACATTCTCCCCCACTTAAACATACGTTCGTCCTCGAACCCGCCAAGAGTTGATTCCAAGCCATCACATCGCTATTCCATCTTACCTCGCACATACCCGGGGGTGATCCCATGCCACCCTAATCCATATAGGCCTGACAATACCACGTAATTGAAGATCATTACTTCAACCTTAGTCCATAAACCTTGAAATTCAATTTCCAACATTCAGAATTTATTTTCAAGATCTGAATCTCACATCTACACACTGTATGAGTTTGAACAAGCTATATCAAGCCATAATCATAATCTCATATATAATCACGTAACATACTACACAACTCAACATGCTCGCAACACCATTCTCGATCACATTAACTAATCCAAACTAACCCAGTACTAGTATTAAACCCCATATCAAGCCAAACCTCATTCCAAAACCTTCGCACAGTGCTGATATTAAATGAAACACGTGGAATCTCATAACCACTCATTAGATCAGCAAGTCATGGAGCTCTCTCGCCCCAACCCGAACCATAATCACTTCTGAACTTAAATTTCTATTTTACCCATTTCAAGCCTAATTTAACTACGGACTTCTAAATAATTTTTCGGACCTGCTCCTAAGTCCAAAATAAATATACGGAGCTATTGGAATCATTAAAATTCTAATATGGGATCGTTTACACATGTTTTATCATCCGGTCAATTATTTCAACTTAAACTTTCATCCTTGAGACTAAATGTTCCGATTTTATTCCAAAATCTCACCGGACCCGAACAAATTACCTTGGCAAGTCACATAACAATTGTAAAGCACAAATTGAGTAGTAAATGGGAAAACGGGGCTGAAGTACTCAAAGTGATCGGTCGGGTCATTACAGGCGCGCAGCGAAGCACTCGCATTTTGATGTGAAGCGATAATTTATACAAAAAATAAAATATTATATATAACTAAAAACTAAATAATAATTATATCATAACGACGCTTCAATGTTCTATTGTATTTAATATACACTAGGTCATTGAGACGCGATAGCTCAAGCTTATTCCTTTTCTTGGAGTGAATCTGCGCATAAGTTGTTTAGATTAATTAATAGATACTAATAATAATACAATATAGAATATATTAATATAATAAATCTTGCTTCTTACATGCTCAAATACGCTCCAATTTCTCTCGCATCCAGATGCACTACAAGTTAGGCTTAGTACTTTGACGGCAAACGTTTGCAAGTTTGGAGTTTGATATCCAAATTGAATTCACCATTCAACTATAGAAAAATATTTTAAAAGTTAATAAGTATAAATAAATCAAATAAATTAAATTAAAGCTATAAGGATATCTATATTAAAGTTAGTTACCTGGCGATCTTATGTCTCTAGCACTAATGGCCGCTTGTAAACTAAATAGGACATCTACTTGTGAGTACCTACCAAACTCCTCCCCTATTTGATCTACCATCGTTGAATAGGGGACCAACTTCTCAAGACATTGATGGTATCCAACCCACACCTCTGAATCCAAAGTGTCATCTCTACTATTCTTGTAAAATAATCCCAGGTTCAGAATATGGCATGCTGCAGGCAAAGGTAGATGGAGTTGATTCGACCACCTATTATCAATAATCTTAAAAACTTTCTCATATTTCCTAACATCTCCCTCAAATGACACTTAAAGAGTCTCTTTGGCTCTATCCATAGCTTCATAAAGATAGCCCATTGATAGTTTTTTCTCCCCATCCACCATACGAAGCACCCTAATCAAAGGACCACCAACTTTAAGAGCCCGAACGACGTCATTCCAGAATGATGGAGAAATAAAAATTTTGGCAGTTTCTTTCCCCGCAGCTTCCTTTGCATAACTATTATCTTTCCATTCATTTGAAAGAACCAGATTTCTCAAGTTTTTCTTTTGCAAATAAAAACTATGCAAAGTTAAGAAAGCCGTTGCAAATCTAGTCTTGGTCGGTCTCACAAATTTCTTTCATTTGTGAATTTTCTCATCCAATTCAGCAACAATTGCCTCTGACTGATGTAAGAATATATCTTTAAGGCCTTAGTGAAAACTGTAAAAGTAACAATAACAATTTTATAGTTAATACTTAATAGGACATACATATAAATAAAGTTAAAGCTTTAAAGATAACTATATTAAAGTTACCTGAAGCATATGGGTTTTCCTTGAATATGCCACCAACATCAAATTGATACAATGGGAAGCACATGGAGTCCAATAAATGTGTGGATACATAGCTTCCATCATCTTACCCGCACTAACATTCTCACTAGCATTATCGGTAACAACTTGTACAACATTTTTCTTTCCAATTTTATCAATAGTCTTTCTAAACAAGCTGTACAATTTGCTTCCATCCGTAGAAGAGTTGCTAGCATTGTAAGATTCAAGAAAAACACTCCCTCTTGAAGAGTTCACCAACACATTTATGATTATTTTTTCATTCTGTATTGTCCATTTATCCATCATAATGGAACATCCAAACTTGTTCCATTCCACTTTATGCTCCTCAATAATTCTGTCTATCTTCTTCACCTCTTTTTTAAGGTGAGGTACTCTAACTTCATACTAGCTAGAAGGCTTCATTCCTAGGCCATATTGTTGTCATGACCCAAATTCTCCTATAGGCCGTGATGGCGCCCAGCGTCGCCGCTAGGCAAGCCAATGGTGAACTAACTATGTGATTACTCTTTTCAATAAGTTTTCAAGTAATTAAATTCCATTGATTAAGAAATTAAGAAGCAGCAGATTTGAAATAAATACAATGAAAGCAACTAAGAGCAATCATAATAATAATAACACTCCAAAACTATTAAGTCCACTAGTGTGTGTTCCAAGACATGGTGTCATAAGTGTATGAGCACTAATAGAATATACAAAACTCTAACTACTGTCTGAAATAAAAATAGATAGAAAATAAGTGCAAAAGAGAGACTCTAGGTGCTGCGGAACCGCTCAAGAAGCAGCTCACCACTAGGCCTCAGGGTAACGGGAATGCGCGTCGGCATGACCCTCCGATGCACTGCCTCAGATCTTGCACGGTTAGTGAAGAAGAGTAGTGTGAATACATAAACAACATGTACCCAGTAAGTATCAAATCTAACCTCGAAGAAGTAGTGACGAGAGGCCGACATCGACACTTATTATGGGCTAACAGTAAGAAAAATACAGAAGTTCTAAATAAGCATGGGTACATGTATATAATTACAGCAATTCAATAACAAGCAGGAAATAAATAATTCTTTCACTCATGATAAAATCCCAATTTAATTTCTGTCTTATATTATTAAACCTCTCAAGCCATGAAATAACATCAAATATATATATATATATATATATATATATATATAAAAAAATTTAACTCCAAATATTATCACGCGTGATTATGCCGAGGTTGTACGGCCCAATCCAAAATAACATGTACACTGTCGAAGGTCGTACGACATGAACCATAGATGCATCTATCTATTGCCGAGGCGTTCGGCCCACTACACAAAAAGAGAGGATATTTTACAAGAATTTGGTTTAAAAGTTATTACAAGGCTAATACACAAAGAAGCACAATTTTCATTAGCTGTCAAGTAACCCGCCAGAACTCAAGTAAGTGTAATTCGGTCTTTACATTTTCCTTAACAAGTTTCAATATCATTTAGGCATTTTAACTAACAACTAGGGTGCACAGATTACAAGTATTACATGATTTGGGCCATAAACTACCCGGACATAAGCATAATTATTAGCTACGCACGGACTCTCGTCACCTCGTGCGTATGTAGCCACCACAATTATAAGAAAATATTAATTTAAATCACCTATGGGGTAAATTCTCTCTTACAACGTTAGACAAGAGACTTACCTCGTCTCAAAGCTCGCATTTCGACCTCAAATTCACTTTAAAGTCTCAACTCGGTGTCGAAAAATCCGAAACTAGTCAAAAGTTGTATAAATTAATCAATACATGTTCCAAAATTCATAATTTAACCATATGTAACCCATAACCATACGAACTCAAATATATAATTTTCATCAAATTCCATAATTATTTTTGAGGTTAAATTCCATTTTTATCAAAATCTAGGTTTTTCATCTAAACCCATAATTTTTACAAACTTACATGTTAAAATCTACCCATAATATATGTATTTAACTCACATTATATAGAAATTACTTACCTTCAATTGCTAGGTGAAACCCCTCTCTAAGAAGATCCAAAATCAGCCAAGGGAATGAAAAATGAGAGAAAATGGTTCAAGTCCCATTTTTAAAACAAGACACTACTCAGACATGCCTTCTTCGCGATTATGGACGAGGCCTCGCGATCGCGAAGGCAAACTGCCCAGGCTCAAAAAATTTGGACATTGCGAATGCAACTAGGGCCTCGCGGACGCGGAGACTCACCTTGCCTTCCCTTCACCAATGCAAGGGAACCTTCGCGAACACGAAGACCACTCAGTGCAACCCATCTCCAACCTCCTCCCTTACGCGAACGCTGGCTACTTTACGTGGATGCGGAGATCACAGGTCCTAGACCTTCGCGAATGTGAGCTAGCTATCACGAACGCATAAGACAAATTCCAGTCCCCCATTTTTCCTTCTTCGCGAACGTGGCCCCTTCCTCGCGAACGCGAAGAAGGAAACCAGAACCAGCAATGACAACATTTTGGACTTAGCTCTGGGCGGTCCGAAACTCACCCGAGCCACCCAGGAACCCGTCCAAATGCACTAACAAGTCCATAAATATGATACGGACCTGCTCGAACTCTCGCAGCATGTAAAACAACATCAAAACTAAGAATCACACCCCAAACAAAATTGAATCAACTTATGAACTTCAAGTTCTTCCAACTTGCTCCGAACGCGCCAAATCATACCTAAACTACTCAGAATGACACCAAATTTTGCGTGCAAGTCTTAAATCACCGTACGGAACTATTTCCAGGTGCGGAATCTGACCTCGATAACACCAAAACCTAGTCCAAACCAAATTTAAAGAACTTTTAAATCTTCAATAAGCCAACTTTCAACATTAAGCGCTGAAACGCTCCCGGGTCATCCAAAACCCGATCCGAACATATGCCCAAGTCCAAAATTAATATACGAATCTATTGGGACCGTTACATCCCGATTTTTGGTCGTTTACTCAAAATATTGACCAAAGCCAAACTATGAAACCAAGTATTCCGATTTCAACCCGAACCCTTCCAAACCCGAACTAACTACCCTCGCAGGTTATAAAATAGTAAAAGCACATACGGAGAGTATTATTTAGAGGAAGGGAGGATCTAGAAAGCAAAATGACCGGTTGGGTCGTTACAATTGTCCTACGGCCTTAATGAATTTATTAAAAGTTTTATAGTTAACACAATTGAAAGGAAGCCATGCATCGTACATCCATACTGCAAATACACTTACGGCACGATCCCTCAAAATCTTCTTGGCTTATAAACCTGAACCAGAATCGCCTTTTCCTTTTTCTTGTTATTTTGCCGAGAAATAAAGATTGAGATGACCGTTTGTCACCGTACGCATCGTGGATGACCCACTAGAACAATTTGAAGATATCTTTTGAGTTTGTTTTGGGGTCGGAAGGGTCCTATTTCATCATCTTCATCCATTTCATCATCTTCATCAATTAGATTCACCAATGCTTCATAATTCATTTGAGTTTTTGTCACATTTTTCTTCTCAACAAATGCTTTTACTTCCTCCCTAACCTCAGAAGGACAAAGAGGACATTGTACTATATTTTTAAATCTACCTATCAAGTGTTGCTTGTGACAAGTTATTCCACCATGATATATTTTATCACAAAACACACATGTAATTGCGGATCTTGATGAGCCTTGTATAGCATAATTTCAAGCTATATCATTTCTTTTATTACTATCGGATGACGCCATTTCAATGCGGTTTTATAGAAAAAAAAATTATCAAGTTAATATGCAATTAATTCTACACTATAAGACTATAAGTCTATAACTAAAAATATATAGCAGAAAAAACAAAGCCAAAAAAGAGACTCTACTGCCTTTGCTCTGCCTCTGCTACTTTATTGAAATAGAGCAAAAAAATATAAGAGAAGAAGAAAAAAGAAGAGAAGAAATAAAGAAAGAAAGAAAGAAAGAAAGAGCCTTAGCTGCTTGCTCGAAAAATAGAGCACAAAAAAAAAGACAAGAAGAAGAAAAAGGAAGAAAGAACTTATCAATGAAGAAAGAAGAGAAGCATACCTGGGTTACAGTCACTGATGGCTGATGATGGAAGAATATGAATCCCAAGCCCTAATTTTACTGTCGTTGATGGCTGAGAAAAGGTCACTGAAAGAGAAGAAGTGAAAAACCCAAGCCCTAAATTTGTATTTTAATCTCTGTTGGTCGCTCCCTTTTCTTCTCTTTTTTTTAAAAAAAGGTCGCTTCACATCGCCACTCGCGTCGCAGCATCACTGGCTACACAGACAAAGGCGCGCGCCTTTTCTAAATCGTAACGCAACAGAGCAAAATGGCGATACTGCCTCGCTTCGCCTCGCCACTCGCTATTAGCGACGTAGCGCTCACTATTTACATCACTGCCTTCACCTTTTGAATGGGAATGGGAACACATTTCTCAGCTAGCAAAATTTAGCCACATTGACCTTTCTCAATTGTGCATGCATGTTCGATATATGTATGTACCTGTATGTTGGCTACATATTAAAAACTTGAATAATAAAAAAGTCAGGAACTGCAAGAGTTAAATAAATTATTGGACTTCAAGCTACTTTTAGCTAAACTATTTTCTGTTCTACACTTGTTGATCACAACTTGAGCTTTAATTTCTCACAGAATAGGATTAATGGAGAATTAAGAGTTGATTCTCTATTTCTGAAGAATTGTTAAGCACTAAAAGTCCCAGTTCTGGAAATCCTGTTTGTGAATCCATCATTGCAGTTGAGTATATTGGTGTGGTTTGGAAGTACAAAGATCCATTGTTACCATCTGGTCCTAATGAGAGAGCACAAGCTAGGTTATGGGCTAACTAAATTGACAAGTTAAATCTTAAAAGTATGCTATCCTTTTGTGCAACCATGTCCTCGAAAAAAAATGAAGTATTAGGTATTTGAATATGAGCAATATCGACTAAAATTTAGTATATAGAACTCCTTTCCCACAGCAGACTTCGCAATATTAGTGTTGCCAAGCTAGCTATATTCGCCAAAGATGGATGGGGGGAAATTGACTCCAATTGTGAAAGCATTGTTTTTTTCATTATATGTTAATAAAGATTTTGGTGGACTGAAAAAAAATAGGCAAAATACATAAAGAGACACTTAAAGTTAGCCTCAGATGTCTATCTCACACACCAACTCATTCAATAATCAAGTAGACACTTCAACTTGGCACAGGTGTATCTCGCACACATCCTGAGCTGACGTGCCAAAATGTTTGATTTTCACACAACTTTGGGCGCGTGAAAGCTCTTAACATTATATTTTTATTTTATTTTATTTTCATGTGTGGTCCACTTTCTTCATCTCCAATCAAGGCATAAACACTGCCACTTTTCCGCCACCATCACGAACTCATCACCACCCTCACGCTATCACCCCAACAAGAACAACACCAAATACACCATTCAATAACCCGTAAAATTAAACAGTATTGTAATTTTTATGACAACCATGTAAATAGAGGATAAGCGAATAGAAGAAGTATTATTATTATAATATCCGATCGAATTAGACAAGCAGCCGATGGAATTATTGCCAATTTTTCCATGAATCTGGATGTGGCCTTAACCCTAGTTTGCAACTGCAAGCGTTGTGGAATCCTCCGACGTGTTGTCAGAATCGTCACCACCATCGATATCCGTTATGCGGTAGCGATGAAAACGAGAACGGCGGTGAGTAAATAGATGACAATGCAATATTTCGTTGAATTATTGAAGCAAGTGATGAATTTTCTAAAAATAATGAAAATTAAATTAAATAGAGATGATGAATTTTCTTAAAAAAACGAAAATGAAATTGAATAGAAAATGAGGGTTGTATGATTTGGTGGAAATTTATGGAGAAGAAGAAAGAGGGTGGGCGGTGAAGGAGATGGTAGAGAGGATTTTCTAACGTTTTTATTTTTAAGGAGACGGGGGTGTCCACGAGACACACCTGTGCCAAGTTGAGGTGTCTACTTGAGCATTGAGTAAGTTGGAGTGTAAGATAGACATCTGAAACCAACTTTAAGTATTTCTTTAAGTATTTTTTCCAAAAAAAACAAAGAGAGGATTTCGTCTTGGGTTTTATCTTAGAGAAGGGTGCTTTAATTGTGAAGGGAAGTAGATTGCTAGCTTCTTGGATTTTTAATATGCGAGTGGTCATAGTTTATAGTTCACCATGGGCGGAGTAGGTTAAAGCAAAATAAAAATCAAATCTATCTCTTGGACACGTGTCATAAGCACCCTGTCTTTTTTAGTTTGCACATGTCCAATACATTGCTAGTGTCACGCCAGCTAATATAGTGGAATTAATTATACTTGAAAATAGTTTATGGGATTAAAGGACTCCTTTAAAAGTACGGAAAAAGGCTAAAACTACCCTGAACTATTAGAATTGATACAGAATTGCCCTTCGTCCATCTATTGAGCCAAAATTGCCCCTACCATTTTGGCTCAAATCTACCTTTAAAAGTTAAAACTAACAGTCCAAAACTAATTAAAAAATATTATAAATTTTAATGATGTGTCTCATTCTTATTGGACGAAATTAAACTCCACTCCAGATCTATCAAATCCACCTGTATAACCTGACCCATCAACCCAACCCAAAAAAAAGAACCCGCCCTCTCTTCTTAAAATATGACGTAGCTATTTGATCTTCTTCCTTTATTAATTAAGGTTCTTTATATTCTTCACTCTCCCAACTCGGAAAAATATAGGTCTCGGAAAAATATAGTTCTTAGATTTTTTCTATCTACTTTTAGATTCAAATGTCCGTATCTTCTTCTGCTTCTTTTGTCTCTCGCAAACAGATATATGGAAAGCTCAAATTAGCTTTTTCTTGGTCATAAGCTTATAAGCCTTTGTGAGACAAAGAAACCTAAATAGCTCCCATATCTCGTTAGACTGTCGTAAGCTGCCAAATCAAGATATAGCAAAGCTCAACCATCTGATGAATAAGAACGAATATCTTCACCACCTCATTGAACTTATTTGCTAAAGAGTGACAATTAAGCCTGTTAGGATCGGGAACTCGGGTAGTGCGGAATATAGCCAAACAACGGTATAATGGCAATAACAAAGACAATGGGAGTTGATAACAACGACAATTAAAGTAGATAAAGAAGACACAAATTTAACGTGGTTCGGTCAAAGTGACCTACGTCCACAAGCGGAGATGAGCAATTTACTATAACAATAAGAGTATAAAAGAGAGTATAAAATTAGAGTAAACACTCTAATTAATCCCAAATACCCTAAGAGAATAACCTCACAAGATCACTCCAAAGAAAGGGTTCACACAAGTGCTTCCCAACACTAACTCTCATACAAAATACTCTTAATAAAGGAAGAAAGGAAGAAACAAGAATTGAAGACAAGTCTTGTTGGTGTATCTACAAATGAGGAGAAACTCTTCTATTTATAGCAAGAAATCCTTAGCCTAATAATGGATATTATGTCATGGCAAATGTCATGATCCACAAATTTGTTATAATGGATATTATATCATGGCAAATGTCATGAACCACAAATTTATTATAATGGATATTATGTCATGGCAAATGTCATAAAAATTGGTAATATTACAAATCTCCACCTTGGCCTAATTTTGGCTGATATAGTAAATTTGCTTCACCTTCTCCGCAAAAGCCCCAATGGGCATATGTCAAAATTTAATGCCATCAAAATCAGACAAATTGTCTGATACCGAAACTGTAGTAGGGCCTATAACAGTGGATCCCAATAAAGTATACAACGAACCAGATCTGTGTGCTTTCATGATCACACGAGCACCTTGAAAAATTTTCAGAACTCCACCTTCACCAGTGAATTTGCACCCAAGGGATTCTAAAGTGCCCAAAGATATGAGATTTTTCTTCAACTCAGGAACATATCTAACATCGGTAAGAGTTCTCACCATATCATCGTGCATTTTGACCCGAATTGTACCTTTGCCAATAACGTTACAAGTAACATTGTTACCCAATTGGACAACTCCACCTGCAACTGAATCATATGTAGAAAACAAGTCCCTTCTAGGACACATATGATATGAACAACCGGAATCTAAAATCTACTCATTGTCTAATCTGAAACTAGTTTCAGTTGCTAAAAATATAGTTCCCTCAACCTCATCAGTTACTACACTAGCTTCGGCGGTGTCAGTATTTTTGTGCTCATTTTTTCTTTCTTTGTGCTTTTCTTTATTTTTCAGTTTATAGCATTCAGAGATATTGTGACCTTTCTTATGACAATAGCGACATTCTAAATTATTGTATCTGGAATTGGAGTCGGATTTGCCCCTAACAAACAAGCCAACTTCCGCTTGAGTTCCACTAGCTTCCCCAGTAATATCTCTATCTATCTGTTCTTTTGATTTTAAGATAGATTTAATATCCTTATAAGAGATATTATCCTTTGCATAAAACATAGTATCTCTTATATGCTTAAAAGATGGGGGTAGAGAACAAAGCAGTAACACAGCTTGATCCTCATCTTTAATTTCAGCATCTATATTACTCAAATCTATAAGAATGGAATCAAAGGTGTCAAGATGAGAGAGAATAGAGGTACCTTCACTCATACGAATTGTATAAAGCTTCTGCTTCAGGTAAAGTCTATTTTCCACCGTCCTTTTCATATATAAAGTTTTCAATTTTTCCCACATGCCTTTAGCTGTGGTTTCAATAGAAACTTCACGTAAAACCTCATTTGAGAGATTTAAAATAATACCTGCTTTTGCCCTTTTGTCTATGACGGCAAACTCCTCATCCGTCATTTTATCCGGCTTCTTCTCCTTTCCTTGCAATGCCAAGTCTAAGCCATCCTGAATTAGGATAGCTTCCATCTTTAATTGCCACATTCCGAAGTTTGCACTTCGGTCAAATTTCTCAACATAGGTCTTTGTTAGAGTCATATTGGCTACTAAAACAAATCCGGTTAGATCCGGCTCTGATACCAATTTGTTAGGATCGGAAACTCGGATAGTGCGGAATATAGCCAAACAACGGTATAATGGCAATAACAAAGACAATGGAAGTTGATAACAATGACAATTAAAGTAGATAAAGAAGACACAAATTTAACGTGGTTCGGTCAAAGTGACCTACGTCCACAAGCGGAGATGAGCAATTTACTATAACAATAAGAGTACAAAAGAGAGTACAAAATTAGAGTAAACACTCTAATTAATCCCAAATACCCTAAGAGAATAACCTCACAAGATCACTCCAAAGAAAGGGTTCACACAAGTGCTTCCCAACACTAACTCTCATACAAAATACTCTTAATAAAGGAAGAAAGGAAGAAACAAGAATTGAAGACAAGTCTTGTTGGTGTATCTACAAATGAGGAGAAACTCCTCTATTTATAGCAAGAAATCCTTAGCCTAATAATGGATATTATGTCATGGCAAATGTCATGATCCACGAATTTGTTATAATGGATATTATGTCATGGCAAATGTCATGAACCACAAATTTATTATAATGGATATTATGTCATGGCAAATGTCATAAAAATTGGCAATATTACAAAGCCAATAAGCTCAACCTCTCGTTTGTGTCGTGCCAGGGAATGAAGGCTTAATTAAGACACTAAATAAAGTAACCTATTTGAGTTTGCTAACAATTATACTTTGTTTGAGTACCTAACAAAATTTCTAGGTGAAAACCCCTCTCTAACAACAACAACAACAACCCAGTATAATCCCACTAGTAGGGTCTGGGAAGGGTAGTTTGTACGCAGACCTTACCTCTACTCTGGGGTAGAGAGGTTGTTTTCGATAAACTCTCGCCTCCCTCCCTCCAAGAACTCCCCACCTTGCTCTTGGGGTGGCTCGAATTCACAACCTCTTGGTTGGAAGTGAAGGGTGCTCACCACTAGAGAAACCACTTTTGTCATAACCCCTCTCTAAGAAGCTCCAAAATCAGCCAAGGGAATGAAAAATGAGAAAAAATGGTCCAAGTCCCGTTTTTAAAACAAGATACTGCCCACGCATGCCTTCTTCGCGATGGTGGAAGAGGCCTCGCGATCGCGAAGGCAAACTGTCCAGGCTCAAAAAATTTGGACATTGCGAACGCAACTAGGGCCTCGCGGACGCGGAGACTCACCTTGCCTTCCCTTCACCAATGCAAGGGAACCTTCGCGAACACGAAGACCACTCAGTGCAACCCATCTCCAACATCCTCCCTTACGCGAACGCTGGCTACTTTACGTGGATGCGGAGATCAAAGGTCCTAGACCTTCGCGAATGCGAGCTAGCTATCACGAACGCATAAGACAAATTTCAGTCCCCCATTTTTCCTTCTTCGCGAACGTGGCCCCTTCCTCGCGAACGCGAAGAAGGAAACCAGAACCAGCAATGACAACATTGTGGACTTAGCTCTGGGCGGTCCGAAACTCACCCGAGCCACCCAGGACTCCGTCCAAATGCACCAACAAGTCCATAAACATGATACGGACCTGCTCGAACTCTCGCAGCATGTAAAACAACATCAAAACTAAGAATCACACCCCAAACAAAATTGAATCAACTTATGAACTTCAAGTTCTTCCAACTTGCTCCGAACGCACCAAATCATACCTAGACTACTCAGAATTACACCAAATTTTGCGTGCAAGTCTTAAATCACCATACGGAACTATTTCCAGGTGCGAAATCTGACCTCGATAATACCAAAACCTAGTCCAAACAAAATTTAAAGAACTTTTAAACCTTCAATAAGCCAACTTTCAACATTAAGCGCTGAAACGCTCCCGGGTCGTCCAAAACCCGATCCGAAGCCCAAGTCCAAAATTAATATACGAACCTATTGGGACCGTTACATCCCGATTTTTCGGTCGTTTACTCAAAATATTGACCAAAGTCAAACTTAGCTTTTCAAAGCCAAACTATGGAACCAAGTGTTCCGATTTCAACCCGAACCCTTCCAAACCCGAACCAACTACCCCCGTAGGTTATAAAATAGTAAAAGCACATACGGAGAGTATTATTTAGAGGAAGGGGAGATGTAGAAAGCAAAATGACCGATTGGGTCGTTACAATTGTCCTACGGCCTTAATGAATTTATTAAAAGTTTTGTAGTTAACACAATTGAAAGGAAGCCCTACATCGTACATCCATGCTGCAAAGGCACTTACGGCACGATTCCTCAAAATCTTCGTGGCTTATAAACCTGAACCAGAATCGCCTTTTCCCTTTTCTTGTTGTTTTGCCGAGAAATAAAGATTGAGATGACCGTTTGTCATCGTACGCGTCGTGGATGACCCACTAGAACAATTTGAAGATATCTTTTGAGTTTGTTTGGGGGGCGGAGGGGTCCTATTTCATCATCTTCATCCATTTCATCATCTTCATCAATTAGATTCACCGATGTTTCATAATTCATTTGAGTTCTTATCATATTTTCTTCTCAACAAATGCTTTTACTTCCTCCCTAACCTCGGGCGGACAAAGAGGATATTGTACTATATTTTTAAATCCACCTATCAAGTGTTGCTTGTGACAAGTTATTCCACCATGATATATTTTTCTACAAAACACACATTTAATTGCGGATCTTGATGAGCCTTGTATAGCATAATTTCAAACTATATCATTTCTTTTATTACTATCGCATGACGCCATTTCAATGTTATTTTATAGAAAAAATATTATCAAGTCAATATGCAATTAATTATACTATATAAAACTATAAGTCTATAACTGAAAAAATATAGTAGAAAAAATAGAGCCAATAAAGAGACTCTACTGCCTTTGTTCTACCTCTTCTGCTTTATCGAAACAGAGCTAAAAAATATAAGAGAAGAAGAAAGGGGAAGAGAAGAAAGAAAGAAAGAACCTCAGCTGCTTGCTCGAAAAATAGAGCACAAAAAAAAGACAAGATGAAAAAGGAAGAAAGAGCTTATCAGTGAAGAAAGAAGAGAAGCATACCTGGGTTACAGTCGCTGATGGCTGATTATGGAAGAAGATGAAGCCCGAGCCCTAATTTTACTGTCGCTGATGGCTGAGAAAAGGTCACTGAACGAGAAGAAGTGAAAAACTCAAGCCCTAAATTTGTATTTTAATATCTGTTGGTCGCTTCCTTTTCATCCCTTTTTTTTTAAAAAGGGTCGCTTCACATCGCCACTCGCATCGCAGCGCCACTCACTACACAGGCAGAGGCGCGCGCCTCTTCTAAATCGTAACGCAACAGAGCAAAATGGCGATACTGCCTCGCTTCGCCTCGCCACTCGCTATTAGCGACGTAGCGCTCACTATTTACATCACTGCCTTCACCTTTTGAATGGGAATGGGAACATATTTCTCAGCTAGCAAAATTTAGCCACATTGACCTTTCTCAATTGTGCATGCATGTTCGATATATGTATGTACCTGTATGTTGGCTACATATTAAAATCTTGAATAATAAAAAAGTCAGGAACTGCAAGAGTTAAATAAATTATTGGACTTCAAGCTACTTTTAGCTAAATTATTTTCTGTTCTACACTTGTTGATCACAACTTGATCTTTAATTTCTCACAGAATAGGATTAATGGAGAATTAAGAGTTGATTTTCTATTTCTGAAGAATTGTTAAGCACTAAAAGTCCCAGTTCTAGAAATCCTGTTTGTGAATCCATCATTGCAGTTGAGTATATTGGTGTGGTTTGGAAGTACAAAGATCCATTGTTACCATCTGGTCCTAATGAGAGAGCACAAGCTAGGTTATGGGCTAACTAAATTGACAAGTTAAATCTTAAAAGTATGCTATCCTTTTGTGCAACCATGTCCTCGAAAAAAAAATGAAGTATTAGGTATTTGAATATGAGCAATATCGACTAAAATTTAGTATATAGAACTCCTTTTCCACAGCAGATTTCGCAAAATTAGTGTTGCCAAGCTAGCTATATTCGTCAAAGATGGATGGAGGGGAAATTGACGCCAATTGTGAAAGCATTGTTTTTTTCATTATATGTTAATAAAGATTTTGGTGGACTGAAAAAAAATAGGCAAAATACATAAAGAGATACTTAAAGTTAGTCTCAGATGTCTATCTCACACACCAACTCATTCAATAATCAAGTAGATACTTCAACTTGGCACAGGTGTGTCTCGCACACACCCTGAGCTGACGTGCCAAAATGTTTGATTTTCACACAACTTTGGGAGCGTGAAAGCTCTTAACATTATATTTTTATTTTATTTTATTTTCATGTGGGGTCCACTTTCTTCATCTCCAATCAAGGCATAATCACTGCCACTTTTCCGCCACCATCACGAACTCATCACCACCCTCACGCTATCACCCCAACAAGAACAATAACAAATACACCTTTCAATAACTCGTAAAATTAAACAGTGTTATAATTTTTATGAGAACCATGTAAATAGAGGATAAGCGAATAGAAGAAGCATTATTATTATAATATCCGATCGAATTAGACAAGCAGCCGATGAAATTATTGCCAATTTTTCCATGAATCTAGATGTGGCCTTAACCCTAGTTTGCAACTGCAAGCGTTGTGGAATCCTCCGACGTGTTGTCAGAATCGTCACCACCATCGATATCCGTTATGCGGTAGCGATGGAAACGAGAACGGCGGCGAGTAAATAGATGACAATGCAATATTTCGATGAATTATTGAAGCAAATGATGAATTTTCTAAAAATAATGAAAATAAAATTAAATAGAGATGATGAATTTTCTTAAAAAACCGAAAATGAAATTGAATAGAAAATGAGGGTTGTATGATTTGGTGGAAATTTATGGAGAAGAAGAAAGAGGGTGGGCGGTGAAGGAGATGGTAGAGAGGATTTTCTAATGTTTTTATTTTTAAGGAGACAGAGGTGTCCAAGAGAAACACCTGTGCCAAGTTGAGGTGTCTACGTGAGCATTGATTAAGTTGGAGTGTGAGATAGACATCTGAGACAACTTTAAGTATCTCTTTATGTATTTTTCCAGAAAAACAAAGAGAGGATTTCGTCTTGGGTTTTATCTTGGAGAAGGGTGCTTTAATTGTGAAGGGAAGTAGATTGCTAGCTTCTTGGATTTTTAATATGTGAGTGGTCATAGTTTATAGTTCACCATTGGCGGAGTAGGTTAAAGCAAAATAAAAATCAAATCTATCTCTTGGACAAGTGTCATAAGCACCCTGTCGTTTTTAGTTTGCACATGTCCAATACACTGCTAGTATCACGTCAGCTAATATAGTGGAATTAATTATACTTGAAAATAGTTTATGGGATTAATAGGACTCCTTTAATAGTACGGAAAAAAGCTAAAACTACCCCTGAATTATTAGAATTGGTACAGAATTGCCCTTCGTCCATCTATTGAGCCAAAATTGCCCCTACCGTTTTGGCTCAAATCTACCTTTAAAAGTTAAAACTAACAGTCCAAAACTAATTAAAAAATACTATAAATTTTAATGATGTGTCTCATTCTTATTGAACGAAATTAAACTCCACTCCAGATCTATCAAATCTACCTGTATAACCTGACCCATCAACCCAACCCAAAAAAAAAGAACCCGCCCTCTCTTCTTAAAATATGACGTAGCTATTTGATCTTCTTCCTTTATTAATTAAGGTTCTTTATATTCTTTCACTCTCCCAACTCGGAAAATTGTAGTTCTTAGATTTTTTCTATCTACTTTTAGATTCAAATGTCTGTATCTTCTTCTGCTTCTTTTGTCTCTCGCAAACAGATATATGGAAAGCTCAAATTAGCTTTTTCTTGGTCATAAGCTTATAAGCCTTTGTGAGACAAAGAAACCTAAATAGCTCCCATATCTCGTTAGACTGTCGTAAGCTGCCAAATCAAGATATAGCAAAGCTCAACCATCTGATGAATAAGAATGAATATCTTCACCACCTCATTGAACTTATTTGCTAAAGAGTGACAATTAAGCCAATAAGCTCAACCTCTCGTTTGTGTCGTGCCAGGGAATGAAGGCTTAATTAAGACACTAAATAAAGTAACCTATTTGAGTTTGCTAACAATTATACTTTGTTTTGAGTACCTAACAAAATTGCTAGGTAAAAACCCCTCTCTAACAACAACAACAACAGCCCAGTATAATCCCACTAGTAGGGTCTGGGAAGGGTAGTTTGTACGCAGACCTTACCTTTACTCTGGGGTAGAGAGGTTATTTTCGATAAACCTTCGCCTCCCTCCCTCCAAGAACGCCCCACCTTACTCTTGGGGTGACTCGAACTCACAACCTCTTGGTTGGAAGTGAAGGGTGCTCACCACTAGAGCAACCCACTTTTGTCATAACCCCTCTCTAAGAAGCTCCAAAATCAGCCAAGGGAATGAAAAATGAGAAAAAATGGTCCAAGTCCCGTTTTTAAAAAAAGACACTGCCCAGGCATGCCTTCTTCGTGATTGTGGAAGAGGCCTCGCGATCGCGAAGGCAAACTGCCCAGGCCCAAAAACTTTGGACATTGCGAACGCAACTAGGGCCTCGCGGACGCGGAGACTCACCTTGCCTTCCCTTCACCAATGCAAGGGAACCTTCGCGAACGCGAAGACCACTCAGTGTAACCCATCTCCAACCTCCTCCCTAACGCGAACGCTGGCTACTTCACGTGGATGCGGAGATCACAGGTCCTAGACCTTCGCGAATGCGGGCTAGCTATCACGAACGCGTAAGACAAATTCCAGTCCCCCATTTTTCCTTCTTCGCGAACGTGGCCCCTTCCTCGCGAACGCGAAGAAGGAAACCAGAACCAGCAGTGACAACATTTTGGACTTAGCTCCGGGCGGTCCGAAACTCACCCGAGCCACCCAGGACTCCGTCCAAATGCACCAACAAGTCCATAAACATGATACAGACCTGCTCAAACTCTCGCAGCATGTAAAACAACATCAAAACTAAGAATCACACCCCAAATAAAATTGAATCAACTTATGAACTTTAAGTTCTTCCAACTTGCTCCGAACACGCCAAATCATACCTAAACTACTCAGAATGATACCAAATTTTGCGTGCAAGTCTTAAATCACCATACGAAACTATTTTCAGGTGCGAAATCTGACCTAGATAATACCAAAACCTAGTCCAAACAAAATTTAAAGAACTTTTAAACCTTCAATAAGCCAACTTTCAACATTAAGCGCTGAAACGCTCCCGGGTCGTCCAAAACCCGATCCGAAGCCCAAGTCCAAAATTAATATACGAACCTATTGGGACCGTTACATCCCGATTTTTCGGTCGTTTACTCAAAATATTGACCAAAGTCAAACTTAGCTTTTCAAAGCCAAACTATGGAACCAAGTGTTCCGATTTCAACCCGAACCCTTCCAAACCCGAACCAACTACCCCCGTAGGTTATAAAATAGTAAAAGCACATACGGAGAGTATTATTTAGAGGAAGGGGAGATGTAGAAAGCAAAATGACCGATTGGGTCGTTACAATTGTCCTACGGCCTTAATGAATTTATTAAAAGTTTTGTAGTTAACACAATTGAAAGGAAGCCCTACATAGTACATCCATGCTGCAAAGGCACTTACGACACGATCCCTCAAAATCTTCTTGGCTTATAAACCTGAACCAGAATCGCCTTTTTTCTTTTCTTGTTGTTTTGCCGAGAAATAAAGATTGAGATGACCGTTTGTCAACGTACGCATCGTGGATGACCCACTAGAACAATTTGAAGATATCTTTTGAGTTTGTTTTGGGGGCGGAGGGGTCCTATTTCATCATCTTCATCCATTTAGAAAGGCTAAAACTACCCTTGAACTATTAGAATTGGTACAGAATTGCCCTTCGTCTATCTATTGACCCGTGCACGCACTCGTTACCTTGCGTACACGACCTTCACCTATCACAAGTTATCACAACAGTACCAAATCATAAGGAAAATTCCCACACACAAGGTTAGACAAGTCACTTACCTCAAATCACACTAAATCAATCAACTAGCAGGCCTTTCATCGATTTTCCAACTCCGAACGGCTCGAATCTAACCAAAATAATTTCATACTATAAATATAACTATAGGAAACTAATTTAATTGAATAAATTATGATCTTAGCAAAGAATTGAAAAATCACCCTAAAAGGTTAACCCGGGCCTCGGCCTCGGAACCCGACCGAAATTATAAAATATGAACACCTATTCGATATTGAGTTCAACCATACAAGAATTACACAAATCCGATACCAAAATTTTGCTCATATCCCCAAAATTCGGCCTAAAAAATTTCCTCCATTTTCCCCCAGACTTTCAACCCAAATCCCTAATTAAATGATGAAATCAAAGATAGATTAGTTGATTTAATCAAAAGTGAGTTAAGAACTCTTACTCCAACAATACATCTGAAAATCCTTCGAAAATTCGCCTTAAACCGAGCTCTCAAAATCCAAATTGAGTAATATGAAATAAACCCTCGATTTTGAAACTTAAGTCTGCTGCCCAGTTATTTACACTACGTGATCGCGGAAATACCTTAGTGCTTATGCCTTCCTGAGCCGAGGATCTATTGGAAACAACCTCTTTATCCTCACAAGGTAGGGGTAAGGTCTGCGTACACACTACCCTCCCCAGACCCTACTGTGTGAGATAATACTGGGTATGTTGTTGTTGTTGTTGTTGATCGCGGAAATAACTTCGCGATCGCGAAGAACAAAATTACCAACAGCTCAAAAAGCTTATACGCGAATGTGATACACTCCATGCAATCTTGGAGCAATGCTGTATCGAAGCTACGCAATCGCAGTGAACAAGAGCGTGGACCAGCTGCCCCCAAACTCCTCTACGCGAACGCGACCCCCACCACGCGTTCGCGATCCACTGGGAACCAACCTTCCCTGATCGTGTCTCCCTCTATGCGAACTCATAGAGTAAAACCATCAGTCCACAAAAAATCCCTTCGTGATCGCGTGCCAAATCTCGCAATCGCATTGAAGGAAACCAGACCTTAGAAAAACCAACAACTTCAGCTATCCCTCAATGATCTGAAATGCGCCGAACATGGTCCGGATCACCCCCGAGGCCCCTGAGACCTCAACCAAGCATACCAACAAGTCTTAAAACATCCTACGAACACGCTCAAAGCGTCAAATCACATCAATCAACATAAAAATCATGAATTGCGTATCGATTCAAGCCTAATAACTTATGAACTTTCGAATTCTGAAACTAACGTCGATTCATACCAAAACAACTCCGATTAACCCCAAATTTTGCACACAAGTCCTAAATGACATTACGGACTTGTTCAAACTCTCAGAATTGGGATCCAACCCCGATATCAATTAGTCCATTCCCGGTCAAATATTTCAAAACCTTCCAAATTTGGCCAATTAACGCTGAAATGACCTACGGACCTCCAAATCAACGTCTGAACATGCTCCTAATACCATAATTACCATACGGAGCACCATCGAAACTCTATTCCAAAGTCGTCTTCACACAAGTCCAACTATGGTTACTCCTACGACTTAAACTTCCAGTTTAGGGATTATGTGTCCCATTTTACTCTGAAACTCACCCGAAACCAAAATCAAGCATCCTGACAAATTACGTAACCACAGTATAATACAGAGAAGGCAATAAGTAGGGGATCGGGGTTAATACACTCAAAACAACTGGTCAGGTCATTACAAACAGAGATTGTGGAGCTGCAATTGTTGAAATTGAATTTCACTTAATTTTTTTGGTTCGATACGAAAAGAGTAAAACATTGAGTGGTTCTAATTTCTAATACAAGGATAAGGTGAGAAATCGATTATTTCCCATTAGCATTTGTCACCTTGATGTGGTCCATGCTAGAAAAGGGTGATGTAGCAAGTTGATAAAATTAGGGATGTGACATGAAAAAGGGTGTGATAGAAAATGGATTTTTATCACATCAAAGGAGGAAAATACTACGTTAGTCACGGAGTTTGTGTCCTTCACCTCGACTATGGAAGACAAAGAACTTATCAAGTGATATATCCCTCAACCCCAATTCAGCTATGATTCCGATGACTTCAAAGAATATTGAGTTTATTACTCAAATGGTCACACAATTGTCCAAAATTACTTAGTAAAATCATGTTTCTTTTGTTTGTAATTGTAAAGACCATGCCGGTCATTTTGAGTATTTTATCCATGATTTTCTAATTTATGCTTCCTCTATGTTATATTATGGTTAAGTGACTCGTCGGGGTATTTGCTTTAGGTTTTTGAGTGAGTTTCGGAGCGAATTGGGACACATAGTCCCTAAGTTGGAAATTTAAGTTATAGGAGTTGACCGTAGTTTGACTTGTCTGAAGATGACTTCGAAATGGAGTTTTGACGGTTCAAATAGCTCCGTAGGGTGATTTTAGATTTAGTAGTGTGTCCGGATGTTGTTTTGGAGGTCTATAAGTCATTTCGCCGTAAATTGACGAAAGTTAGAAAGTTGGAAGATTTTGAAAAAGTTTCTCCGGGAGTGAACTTTTTGATATCGGGGCTGGATCACGATTCTGGAAGTTGGAATAGGTACGTAATGTCAATTATGACTTGTGTGCAAAATTTGGTGTCAATCGGAGTTGTTTTGGTATGAATCGGCGTTGGTTTCGGAATGTGGAAGTCATAGTTCATAGGCTTGAATTTGGATTGCGATTCGTAGAATTTGTGTTGTTTGATGTGATTTATGGCCTCGAGTAGGTCCGTTATGTATTTTGAAACTTGTTGGTATATTCGGACGGGCCGCTGGGTGTGATTGAGATCTAATCCGGAATAATTTAGACTTGCTGAATTTTGCGGAAGGTGCTCAGCTTCTGGTGTCATCGCACATGAGGAGGGTTGGGCCGTAGGTGCGGGCTCGTAAAAGTGAGCAACTGGTCGCAGAAGCAAATTTGGCTTAGCCCAGCTGGGAGCACAGGTGCGACGAGTTATCCGTATCTGCGTGTTCGTAGGTGCGAAGGGGAGATCGTAGATACGAACGAAGTTGGCCTAGGCTATGGTCGCAGAAGTGGAGGGGTTCTCAGCAGAAGCCAGCTCGTAGGTGCGAGCCATGATCTGCAGAAGGGATAATTGAGTACTTAAGTGTTTTCCACACCTGCGATGATTTTTCCGGAGGTGCGGCATCGCAGAAGCGGAAGTCGTTGTGCAGTAAAGGAGAAATTCGAGGGTTTGAATCATAATTCATTTTAGGACTTTGAGAGCTCGGTTTAAGAAAGACGAAATTTTGAGGGTTTTTTATAGAGAACATTGGAGTAAAGGATTCTCACTCATTTTTTATTAATTCACATGAATCTATTATTAATTTCAACATTTCATTAGTGTGTTAGAGTTTGAAATTAGGGGAAAATGGCAGAAACTCCTTAAGCAAATTTTTTGGGTTTTGAAAGGCAAAATAATGTCGGATTTGGATAATTCTTGTATGGTTGGACTCTATATCGAATGGGAGTTCGGATTTTATAATTTTGGTCGGGTTCTGAGACGCGGACCCGGGACAAGTTTTTGGGTGATTTTTTAATTCCTTGCTAAGATCATAATTTTATTATTTAAATTAGTTTCTTATAGTTATATTTATGGTATGAAATTATTTTGGCTAGATTCGAGCCGTTCGGAGTTGAAAAATCGAGGGAAAGGCCTTCTAGTTGATTGATTTAGCGTGATTTGAGGTAAGTGACTTGTCTAACCTTATGTAGGGGAAATTTCCCTTAATTAGGATTTGATACTGTTGTGATAACTTGTGATATGTGAAGGTTGTGTACGTAAGGTGACGAGTGCGTACACGAGCTAAATGTTGAGATTCCGGTTTTAGCTACGTAGTTTCTTTTTCGTGCCTTAATTTAGTTACTTTAGAATGTTATATTCACCATGTTTAGCCTAATTTCACATGTCTACTTGTCTTATCTCTTACGTACAACTTGTACTACATGTTTAGTTGAATTGCTTGCTTTCTTAATTCCGTATTCGTTATTTAACTATGGAAATTTCTTACTTGAAATTTGCTATCGTTGAAATATCTTGCTGTTGAGTTTGGTGGTGAGTTGCAAAGGTCGAGGTCTCTATTGAGGCAAGGTGTAAGTCGTGAAGTGTCATTTTATTTAGTTGTTACGTTTTGGCTTCTGTGTTATTGTTGAGGTAATTGTTTGGTTATGTGCACGAGGTTTCTGCCTTACTGTTGTTATTATTTGCACGAGGTTTCTGTCGTGCCGTTGTTACCATTTGTACAAGGTTCCTACTGTGCCGTTGTGATTATTGATACGTATGTGGTGGTATAAGGTCTGGGTGTTGAAACGCGTGCGATAAGATAAGGTGGGCTTGATACGCATGGCTAGTAGGGGAACTACTAGAAGCCATGCGGTGTGATAAGGTGGGCTAAAATGTGGGGTGCTATTTCGGGGAATAAAAGATTTTCAAAACTAAATGTAAAGACTCTCGCTATGATATAACGAAAGACTATAATTTTGTTTTTTATGATTTGGGACTACGAGGCGGCAGCTCGGGAGTTCCCCTATTGATCTCTCTATTTGTTGTATTGTTTGGTTGTTTTTTCCTTAACATGTAAAATCCTTGTTTTTCTTTCGTGATTTTATTAGCTTTCCTTGATTTATGTGTTGTTACTTTTTGTAATTTCCTTATTGTTTCCCTTCCCAGTTATTTCAGTATATCATTATATTTCCTGCCTTGCTCCTTATTACTTCCAGTAAGGCCTCGACATGACCTCGTCACTACTCTACCTAGGTTAGGTTTGGCACTTACTGGGTACTATTGTGGTGTACTCATACTATACTTCTGCACATGTTTTGTGTAGATCCACGTACATCCTATCAGCCCCGGTATTAGTGTGTTGAGTTGCTTGCTTTGGAGATTTCAAGGTACACCTGCCCACGCCCGTAGGCCTCAGAGCCTCCTTCTACCCTGTTCTTTTCTTATTTCTTTACATCTTTATAGACAGTGATGTATATGAGTGTTCCGTACTGTATCTAGAGCTTGTGACTGATATTTTCACCGGGTTTTGGGAGATGTACATGTTGAGTTGTAGATTTTATTTCATATAGTTGTTGATGTTTCTGAGATTTAAATTATCATTTTAGTTATTCCGCATGTTTGTTAGGCTTACCTAGTCTTAGAGATTAGGTGCCGTCACGATATCCTACAGAGAGAAATTGGGGTCGTGACAGTAATACAAAAGTCACTTAACTATGCCTATAACATTCAGAAAGTTAGTCAATCATATTTCTCAAAGTGGCTAAATACTATTTTACTCTCTCAATTATCAACCTTAGTCTTTTTTTATTTTTCTAATATTATGAGTTTTTTTCTTTTTAATCTATTTTATGAACTTATGTATTAAAAAATAAATTTTATTTATAAAGTAAAAAAGTAAAATTATTTTATTCTAACATTTTGCCCCTTCCCTTTTTCCTCCCCGAGTCGAGGGTCTACTCAAAACAGTCTCTCTGCCTTTTTAAAGGCAGGGGTAAGGTCTGCGTACACTGTACCCACCCCAAACCCCACTTGTGGGACTATTCCGGAGTTTTTTTTTGTTATTGTTGTTGTTGTTGTTATTTTATTCTAACATTATATATACTTCAATAATATTTTTTACTTTTTTACTCATAAATAAGATTATTTTTTCTATACGTAGGTCATAATATAGATTAAAAAGGAGAAAAATATTATAATATTAAAAAATTAAAAATTAAAAATTAAAAATATTAGTAATTTATAGGGTAAAATAGGTAGTTAACCACCGGAAAGTTTGTGCAAGTATGGTTGAATGATCTTTTGAATACTATAAGCATAGTTAAGTGACGTTTGTGATACAAACAAAAGAAATATAATTATACAAGGTAATTTCGAATAATTAAGTGACTATTTGAGTAATGAACCCAAAAATATTAGTTGAAGTAACCATAAAAGATAGTGCAGATTCAGTTAGTTCATCTATGACTTCAAAGAGAATACTAAGTTAATATATCGATTAAAAAGTTCAAACATTAATTAACTAGCTAGTTTGTGAACTTCAAGCAGGGTATACTAAGTTAAACAAAAAAGTTCAATTTCAGCTAGCTATTCATCAAAGACATCATTTGAATTTCTGTCAAGAATTACTATCTGTGAAGCCACCATAATTTTATTAAGGAAAAATGATCTTTTATGATCAGTTGCAAATTGAATAAAAGAAAATAATTTTAAAGAGATCTCTAATCTCTTGTGTTACTTTAACTAATGCAATCGAAGAACACGTCCCATTCACTTAGTGGCACATGCATATCGGACCATCACTAATATAGAATGAATTTACTTTCTTGCCCTGGTCAATTTCTGTATTTGTCTTAAGAAATCTATTGAATATATACAAATTATTATAGAGTAGAATCCAATAATTTAAAATGACTAGAATCTCAAAATCATAAGCTTCATGTCCGGAATCCTCTTGTGGCAGTGGTAGTTATAAATTACATTATCAAATTTAATTAGTGTTTGCCTGTAAAACGGTATAGTTAAATTTATACGTGGTTTCTAGACAAGTGAATTAATTTGATCCTAAAATAATAAAATAATTAAAGAAATACGCAATACTTAGCCTTGAAATGGAGACGAAATAGCAGAAATAATAATTCCGGGAGCAGGTCTTCCGGGAACGACATCAATGAAATCAAAAAACAAGAAGATAAGATTATATTAAGCTTTAAATAGAGTGTAGCATATATTTGCCAGAAAATTCATGTCTCTTACAATGATAATAGAGCTTACTATTTATAGCTGCATCTAGGGAATAAGGTCCTAGGATCAAGTCCTTCTTTAATGTTAATTAAGAGGGCCATTGAAGACTGTGTAACGGCGGGCATGCATGCCATATTCTTTGTAATAGGCAGTGTACTTAATGCTGCAGAATATTCTTCATTAAATGTTATAGGGTGACAGGCATTTATTTTATCTTTATGAGTATCATTCTCTCCGATGATAGACGAGACTGTTGCCTTCGGTTTAAGCTATCCTCTATCTTCAGCTCCACGTGTCACTTCCTAAGGCGATCATTTAATATAACATATTTTTACCCTATACAGATAGTCCCCCTACTTTCCGATGGCATAACTTTGTGTCACCGGGAAGTTGGTAGAAATATTCTTTTTGGCGAAAATTTTACTGACCCCCTCTGAAAAATTTCGGACTATTGATTAGATGCACGTCTCTCCATATTTAATGCCCCGAACATACGTCATTCTACAATTTAGCATAACTTTTGCCGGTTATTGAAGTAATTATGGCCACGAGTTCAGCTGCCTATACCTTCACTTATATGCATCAACTTCTCTTATTTACACTTCATAATATTCTAAACTTTCTAAGGCTTTCTATACTCAACTCATCCTTCGACTTTAACCTTTCTTTAGCTTTCTTCTTTGAGAGAAAAACCCTTTCTATGATAAAAAATGGCCTCTTCTTCAAGAAAACCTAGTTCTTCAAAGAACAAAGGCAAAACTGATGATGCTGCTCCCCCTACGATGAGTACCATTGTCCCAAAGAACCTGATTACCGCCAAAGATTTTGAAGAGAATTTTCCTTCTGCTAACCCTCGTACATGGGCCGTTGGCAGATACCCTTCTTACATCTGTCTTTCGAGTATTCTTGTTGTGAAGGAAGATTGTCGTTGCCAGGACTTAGACATTATTGCTCCTGATTTAGCAGAGCGGGTAACCTTAACCAAGAAGGGTTTTACGTATCTCTATACGTATCCCTTTACTTTGGGGGCGTTTTCTTTGAGTAGAGAGCTTGACTCCATCATTCTGGAGTTCTACCTCGGCTACCAAGTGTGTTTGGCGCAAGTAAGTCCTTTCGTGTGGAGGACGATTGCTTGTCTTCAGCGCTTGTGCCAAGAAACATGAGAGGAGCTATCCCTAGCTCATATGATGAACTTCTAGTCCCCCCAAAATCTTCTGTGGGGGAATGGTAAATATCAGCAAACGTAGCCACCATGCTCTACTATCTAGCATGATTGATGACAACGACCGTGGATGGATGGAATGGTTCGTTGTAGTTTTCACTAATGATATCATTCCGAAAACAGCTTCATACTTTCCAGAATCATTGAAACGCACTCGTAAGTTCCTTGTTTAATCTTTCTGTCACGCCCAGAACCTGGGGGCGAGACCGGCACTCGGTGCCTCGCCTATCCTCGCGTACCAACTTGCAACTAAGGGACTCTGAACATATAATGTCATACTTTGGCCATGGGCCACATTGTAAGACAATTGCAAATATTGACTAAATATCAATAAAAAGCTGGGTCGACAAGGCCGTCATAACTACTACAGCTGACAATCCAACAAAAGGTACATAAAAGGCCTACAAGCTCAACATACTGCATTAACTGACAGGATATGTCTACAAGCATCTACTGATGGATATATTGTGATCGGAACAAGGCTCTGACATACTCATAATATATATATATATATATATATATATATATATATATATATATATATATATATACAAAGATGTACGTAAAGCTCTAGACCCGGCAACTCCGAAGGGTATGGAGCTTACCGATCAAGCTGAACTTGGGCAACACCTAATAAGGAGGTCTACCCGTCTGTCTGTCTGTCTGAACCTGCACGCATGAAATGCAGCGCCCCCAGAAAAGGGACGTCAGTACAAAATAATGTACCGAGTATGTAAGGCACTATACTGAAAGCTAAAACTGAACTGATAATATAATAACTGAAAGCAACTGGAAGTCAATGATAATCTGAAGATATGCTTACATGCTGATACTGACTCAACTCTCTCAATATAATAAGTAAAATAGTTGTCCGGCCTTATAAGGCTCGGTATATATATAACTGATCTTCCATAGTAGGCTCGCTCATAGGCGCTCGACCATACTAGGCTCTGTATCTCGGCCAACTGGGCTCGCTCATAGGCGCTCGGCCACAGTAGGCTCGGTATATAACTTACCATCTGATCAAAGGTTGCCCAATAGGGGCCTGCCCATCGCTTATAGCTCGATGGTAATAAAAATACGGTAATACTGTATATATAGATTCTCTATTCTCTTGACTAGAAGAAGAAAATACTCAATTAAACATAAAGTCCCGATAAGGGAGAATACTATAACTTATGAGACTAGGAAATATACGTAAATTCAGGAATATGAATTTCTCTTTATGCCTCGTTATCAAACTCATGTGGTTACGAGATCATGCCAAAATGAAGGAAGAGCTTAGCCTTAACATACCTGGAGTAGGAAAAAATCCGTATGATATTTTTGAAAAAGGTTGCGCCGTACTTCCTTAGAATCGCAAAATCTCGCGTTACTAAGTATTAATCCATTTCATATGAATGTTGAAGCAAATCACGTTTGCAAAGTTTGTAGGATGAAATGAAAAATGTTACTTCAAATCACTCTTAATGAATAATGAATTTTGAAATAAAAATTTGTAAGCAACTCACTCTTAATTGACGTTGCTTGCTGAAGAGATCCTTAAATCTAAAGTGAATAGAAAGAATTAAAATGACTCCTATGTTTCATCCTTTAAACACCGCCGCCAGCTATTCCTTTCTCAAAGACACGTTTTTGATTCATGCCACCTATTTAATGAATGTAAGAGTCACTTTGATTTACATGTCTTGCTGCCACGTGAGGTTATTTAACCTTATCCAAAGACTTTAGTCTTTATCCAAAGACAACCACTAACTAACTTATTAATCTCCCACTAATCAATAATTAACCAATTACCCACATACTTAAGAATTATCCTAAATTACTTAAAATATTGCTCATTTTTAGAATACCTTATATACCTCACTATCATGGCCATGTGGTACTTTGTATGGTACTAGTCCATAAATATCGGGTATTTTAGCTCGGGCCATATTTTATCCCAAAATGTCAAACTTCGACGAAATTCATTTTCTTCGGTTTGCTTACCCTCTCACCTTTTTTTCTCATCACTTGTTTAAAATAGCATAATGCTTATAATCACGAAATAATTTCATTCCCGAACTTGCGTCGATTAACTTACGACGAAACTTTATCGTACGAAAATGCGGGATGTAAAACTTTCTTTCATTAGAGATCATCTCATATCATTATTGACCCTCCCTCTTTTGCTTGTTTCAGCAACTCGATGGGTACCACCTAGAGTTGAAGGCTTGGACCAGTGGGTTCAGAAATTCTTAGACGTCACTACGCCCGAAACCCACACGTGGAAGGAATTGACCCTTAAATACGGGTGGAAGGCCAAATATCATGGTAAGATAGACTCATATTATCTTTGCTTTTTGTGTGAGGAAATTGATTAATCCTTTCTCTTTGCTGAATTCAGGTCTATCTTAGGGCTCGGTTGTCGTCCCCGAGGAGGATGTTTTGGCTGATCCTGCTAATGCGGCGAGGCTGCTGCAGAAGGCTTTTACACAGATAGGCGTCTCCGGGCCTTCTTCTGGTGCGAGTGCTTCTTCTCGAAGTCCCCGGCTGGAGAACAAGTAACCACAAAGAAGGCATTCCTCCGTGACCGGGGGAAAGAATAAGAGGGCGAAGAACGCTGCCCCCGAGTCGTCTCCGGAAGTTGTGATAACGAGCCCCCTGCCCGGGCCGATCATAGATACCGTGATGATTGACGATGATGAAGAAGCCAGCGAGGAAGTCATTTCTCTACACAGAAGACGACAACCTACATCAGCATGACAGATTGCTCAATCGGTTGAGTTACTTACACCAACCGAGGACGATGCTTCGGCGCTCTGGGGGGAGTTTGAAATGGTGAAATATGCCAACTCCCGTTTACGGATCCCAATCACTGCACCCGGTGCTGTGATGCTGAGTATCGGGTCCTTACCGTCTTCGGTTGACGAGCAACCAGCAACCAACATCGCGAGTTAAAAACTACCGATGCATGAATTGAAGTTAGTAGTGAAGTGCCCAAAATGTAAACCTGATAATTTAGAATAACTATAGTATATACAAACTAAAGATATATATAATGCATGAAGAAGAAAACATCATGGATTCCCAGAAAGACGTACCTGTGCTGAGTCGATACTTTCCTGATGAAACTGACATATCTTACCAAGTGCAAAAGCTGCATTATAATATGCACTTAAGTTCTCAGGTTCACGATCGTGTAGATGTGTTATCGCTACATTTATCCTTGAAAGAGCCTCTGAATCACACCATGAGATTTAGTAAATAGTAAATATGAAAATATGTTAGAAATTTTGTTGCTTTCAGTTACTGCAGTAACTGTTTTAGCATAATAAGTTGCTTAGTTTTAGGATGAATTTCAATTTTAAATTTCTATTAGATTGTTTAAGTTAGTTGAGATATTTTAGGTTTTTTGAATTTTAAATTATGTGGATTTTTTGTTCCTAATCGGTTATTTAAAGCCTTGTTATGCTTAATAAAATTATTGAGAGACTTTTTCAATCAACACTTTTAGTATTTTGTTGTCCCATATTTTAAAATACCAACAGCGATATCAAGAGCTTTATTGGTCTTACAGGATCTGTGAGTTCTTCCAAAGAACAATTTTCAAATTATTTTTAACCAATATCAATTTTTAAACCCATTTTCAAACATGGTAAGCAACAATCTCTCTTTGAATGCGCCACAAACTTTCACTGGCGAAAACTATCGGATTTGCTCAGTGAAAATAAAATCATATCTTAAAACCTATGATTTATTGAATATTGTAATGGAAGAACAATCCTTACGAGTCCTATCATTGTCTAGAATCAAATACTTTCAAAAGAGATTTCAGATAAGACAAGGTCATTAAAGGTGTTTTTTATGCACAAAACCGTAAGACGAAAAAGAAAGAAGAAAAGAAGAAAAAGAGTTGCACTACAAAAGTGCGCGATTTCAGCGATGCTCAAAACAATCCTCAAGGACAAACAACAGAAGCAAGAATTGAGGAGGAGCAACTTTTTAAATAGCAGCAACTGAAGCAAAGGAGGAGCGTTGAAATTTTGTTGCATTGAGTCACTACTGTAACATTTTTAGCAGAATAAGTTGCTTAGTTTTAGGATGAATTTCAATTTTAAATTTCTATTAGATTGTTTATGTTAGTTGAGATATTATATGTTTTTTGAATTTTAAATTATATAGATTTTTTGTTCCTAATTGTCTATTTAAAGCCTTGTTATGCTTAATAAAATTACCGAGAGACTTTTTCAATCAACAATTTTAATATTTTGCTGTCCCATCTTTTAAAAAACCAACAAAATATATCACTCTTCGTCCGTTTCCCCCTGATGAGAATGATCTCAATATCAGATTCAGCAGTATCATACCTTCAACAAAAGTTTTGAAAACAAAACCACCATGTTCCGCACACAACCCAAGTCCATAAAGCGCATTCTGAACATGACGTTAATGGTGTTTGGATGAATCGAAAGGAAAATGTAACATGACTGAAAACTGACCCGACGATCAAGATACACAAAACTGTCTAACAATTGGCTTTTCGTCGCCGCTTGAGTCCAAAAGAAAAGGAAGTTATATATTATAGTACCTAGTTTGGAAAGAAAGTGACTATTAGGCAACCCGGTGTACTAAGCTCCCGCTATGTACGGGTTCAGGGAAGGGCCGAACCACAAGGTTCTATTGTATGCAGTTTTGCCCTGTGTTTCTGCAAGAAGCTGTTTTCACGGCTTCCTCCTGATCACATGGCAGCAACTTTAAGGCTCCCATTCATCAGAATTATGATCTTATTTAAGAAAAACATAGAGGTAGACCTGCTTTAGAGCTGCTTCGCCGCAATACACCACAAGTATGTCAAAAACATGAAAGCATATACTTCTCTCCGAAAATTGTTTTATCCTTTCCCTTCAAGCAGGGGAAAACGCACAATGAGAAATATAAATGAAAAACAACCTGGCGTTTAGAATGATATTGGTTATAGTGAGGTGACACTTACCATCATAGCCAATAGATATGATGAAAGCTCATCAAGAAAAGGCAAGAAAGCAGCCTTAAATGTTTGGATCAATGTAATTAATATGTTACCAACATGATAAAACAAGTATAAGTGAGTTGAGAATAAATTAAAGTGAATGGATTGTCTAAAGATAATATGGTGTTATGAGTTATATCTGAACTTCATTCTCTTATAAAACATACATTTCCGCAAACTTCATCTTCTAGCTCTCTTACTGCCGTCAGCAATTCAGCCTCCTCAGCATCAAAGTCTTCTAATTTTGCTCTCTTTGTGAGTTCTCCATTTCTGCGCGAACTTTCCATAAGAACGTACTTTATCTCATCTATGATGCTATGAACCTGATCTTCATTGAGAAGTGGTCCACAAATCTGAAAGAAGTGAAAATTGCAGTTCAAACTCACTTGATTTCTACAACTAGTGCTGCTTCTTGCTTTGTCAATAATCATGAAGCATTTCATTAGTTGGCTTAGCAGTGATTTACTGAAATAAGTTTCATTAAGGAGTCAATCTATTGCATAGTTAATAATCTGTTTTCTGTCTTGCCTATTCATGTCAAGGGAAATTTCGTAATTATGAGAGCCTTAGAGCAACGGTAAAATTGTCTCTGTATGAGCTAAAGGTCCCGAGTTCGAGCTGTGGAAGCAGTCACTAATGCTTGCATTGGGGTAGACTGTCTACATCACATCCTTTGAGGTGCGGTTCTTCCCCACCCTACATAAATGCGGGATGCTTTGTTCACCGGGCTGCCCTTTGTCGGATTTGGGGGACGAGCTTGGAAAAGTGTCTCGCTCGTCATAATGGACATAAGAAACTCAAAAGCATCACACCACCATCATAGGAAAAAAAACTGCATACTCGGATCAAAGTAAAGAAAACCATCTTAACATGACGTACGAATAGGCATTCATTCAATCCCCATAATATATTTGCACATATTTTTGCCTCAGGCTCCTGCATGAGATAGCAATCAAAGTGTCACTTTCTCATTATTCAGACAAATGGAGCTTCCCCAAAGATAAAAAAAAACCAGAAGCATATGTTGAAGGCAACCGAATATAAATCGTCCCCCAAAGCGGTAAAGCCAGTATTATATCGCCAGACAACTGCTTGAAGTATGACTGGTTTCCACCTTGAGCGATCCCTTTCTCTGCCGCCAGTTTAGCAGAAGGCAACAAGGATGACATTGCTTAACCACCACAAATTATAACATCTCATAAGAAGTTGGAGTAGTTAAAATAAAAATGAAGAAAATCATATGAAATCATGAATTTTTGTACCATAATTAGCATAGTTCCTGACATCATCGTCTATATAGAATTTAAGAAGTGGAACTAAAACTGAAGCAGCCTGTTTCATGATTTAATCCATAAGTATAACCTGTTGTAAATCCACTTAACAACACTGTTTACCCGAAAAACGGATAGAGTTGAATTTATACGTAGTTCTAAGGATATGTAATATAACTTAACACGAATCGTAAGGATAAATAGAAAGTATCAAATACGTATTGTAAAGAATAAAAAATACACAAGGTTGGAAAGAACATGATTTAAGGACTAAACAAGATGAATCAATCTATGAAGCCAAAAAGAATAACCTTTCAATATAGGAATGTATGGTATTTGAGTTATAATGTAAGCAATATACTTGGTTCTTACAGAAATAATAACGATCCCCTTTATAGTAGAGAGATCTTACTTTAGATATAATTAAAAATACATAGTGGGAGACCCATGATAAATCAACTTTTCCATAATTTCTGCCAGGATTCTCTCCTCTAGTGAGATTGCAACGGCTCTTGTCTATGAGCTCGATATTGACTCGAGCTTTCGGTCTTGACTCGAGCTCGATTCTGACTAGGATCCTTGTATTGATTCGGGGTCAGTGTTGGTTGGTCTCTGCCTCATAAGCTCGATAACTTTACTTTGTATCATAGTTCGACTTGGATTCGAGCTCGATAATGACATCGAGCTCGACATTGATCGGTCCCTCGGGCTCGAAGCTTGGTGACCTGACTTCGGACCTCAACCTGATACTATGAAGACGCTTCTTCGACCCAATGTATTACCATCTAAACCAGTTCGTACGAAGGACTAACCGGTTTTTACCGTATATAAATAATCCCCTCGTTTCTCAGAAAGGATGTAGCGAGAAATGACATGATTTCACAACGGCTCGATCAGATATAAGTTGACGTTCACATTGGGCTCGATCATGACGCACGTGATAGTTGTCCCGTCGGTTTAGTTTTTCAAGGCATTTATTGTGTGTCAGACAGTGGTCGAACATTATCGAAATTGAACCACCATTGCTATACCTATAAATAACCCCTCTTCACTTTTAATCACTTTTACATCTTTAAACTCTGAATTTTCTAACTTCTTTCTCAGACTTTCTGAATTCACTCGCAAATCTGTGATTCTTCTCTGCAAAAACCTTTCTTTAAAAAATACCAAATCTTTGTTACCTCCTTTTATTCTCGATCTTTAAATCCAAAAAATGGCGAAAACATCAAAAATCATTCCTCAGAAAGAAAAAGCTTCTTTTTCACAACCTGCCGCCGACAAAACACCGGTGGAGCCACGGCCTGAGGAATGCGTTCCTCGGGCGTGTGTTCTTACGTCTGATTTTAAGGTTGACAAAAGCTTGTCGGTTCCCGGCCAATGTGAGCATGTATCTAGGTATATGTGTTCGATAACCGAGAGGCACCTCGAACAGCTAAAGAAAGATTGCAATTAGGAGAACAAAGAAATAGTAATCCCGTCTTCTGAAGAAGATATCACCACTTACGTGAAAGGGTTTTTAAGTGTTTATACTTACCCTTTCACGTTAGGTCCCCTCGATCCTGTTATTATTGACTTCTGCCATCAATACCAAATAACCCTAGGCCAGATCCATCCTTCTTTTTGGCGGATCTTTATTTTGATCTGTTACTTCGTGAACAAAATCGAGGGGATGACTTTCTCCCTCGACCATCTCACCCGATTGTATTGTCCTCGCCTCTTTCGAGGCGGGTTAATAAAACATCAGTTTCGGGCTACCAAGGTTTTGTTCTCGAGTATAGATAGGACAGGTATCGAGGCTGGATTGGCAGGTTCGTTCAAGTAAAGACTTCGGACCTGATTCCAACTAAAAATATGCCATTTCCCGAGGAGTGGAACATGAAGCGTAAGTGCAATTCTGCTGTTATCTCCTACTATTTTGCCCCTTCGTTCCTTTTCTTACCGATATCCCCCTTTTCATGATGCAGCGATTCCTTGGATGCACGGTGCAGTCCCCGATCTCAAGAATTGGGTATGGGATCTAGCTTCGACCTCCACATACGCCGAGCGCTTGTGGCGCGATTTGTCAAAGGGCCGATGGGAGGCCGAAAACCACGGTGAGCTTTTTTCTCGTATCTTTGGTAGTTTGAATGAGATGCTTTCCATATATTCAAATCACTTTTCTTGTATGTAGGTGTGGGCAAAGATGCGGTTTTGAGGCCCCCATCCATCGAGGAAGAGGCTTTGGCCTCTGATCCAAAGCCGGTGAAGGATACTAAGAGGAAAAGGGCCTCCGCCTCCGAAGATCCAAAACCGAAGATGAGGATGGCTCGAAAGCCGAGGAAGAATACCATTCCTTTGACCGTAGAATCGGTTCTGCATCTAAGGGATGAAGACGAAGAAGAAGAAGAAGAAGAGAATGACGGGTCCGTGCTGGTGACCCGAATGAAGAAATCCATCGATGCCCCAAAGGCAGCTGAACCGATGGTGATTTATAAAGCTTCGCCTCAGATTGAGGAGATGTCGGGGGAAGGTTCGGGCAGAGTCCCCAAATCATTGGAGATCGAGGATGCTTCCCACCGAAGCCAACAAACGGTGGGTATATCCGAAGGGGCCAGTCCCGAAGCTCTCCGATCTGAGGAGAACGCCCCAAGCGAGTCGCTTGGGGCAATAGTAATCGGAGACTCGCCCACTCTCCCCGCCTTTTTCTAAGGGGCGATTCGGGAAGCCCAGGCTTTGGGGGCCCTCGAGATGAGCCGGTCTCATGAAGGGGAGGACCCCTTCAGTGATTTGTTTACTGGGGTCGAGGACACTGTTGGCCCTAGTGATGTGTCGGGCCTTTTCTACGAAGTGCAGCAAGCTCTGAACCCGGTAAGCTTTAACTCTCTTCGTTGATATTATTTTTTATGTTTGCTATTCTTTTCTAACTTCTTTTCTTCTTTCTTCGCAGGCCGTGGCGGTTCATCGAAAAGCATGTTCTCGGTCTCGAGCTGAATTACATCAATTCGACACCGGCCTCCGACGAGCTACGGAGGAGAGGAACGCCCTCAGACTCTTTTCCGGTGAAAGAAAAGAAGAAATCAAAGGCCTTCGAGCTGAGTTGGCCAAGGCTCATCAAGACCAGACCGACCTAACCGAGAAGGTAATGAAAATATTAAGAACTCATGGGCTTGAATCAGGATCGGAGGCTAATATTACGATCTCACGGCTGCAGCAGAAACTCGAGACGATCGGGCAGCTTCGTGAAGAAGTTGATATAATAAGGGCAGAGACCATGGGATGGAAAGATGGCATGGACTGTCTTGTTGCAGAAAAGGAGACTGTTCGGCCCCAATTGTCATCGACTGTAAGCCAACTTTAAGGCATGAAGGAGAAGACCTCGGTTCAAGCGAGAAGAATTAAGGAACTCGAGGCTCGGTTGGCCTCCGAACTTGCCAAGGCAAATCTGATGCCGGAAAGGCAAAGTCCTATGCGGATGCATTAATGGTCGTTTATCGGGCGAATGCTGAAGCTACTCAGGTACAAGCAAGAGAGGCAATCGAGACCGCCAATACTGGAGCACATTGGGTTGCCGAACTTGCTAAATGCCGATCTCGGAGGGAGACCCTCGAAGGAAGAGATCCATGCTCGAGACTTCGATCTTACCGAAGAGATAAAAAGAGCAAAAGAGCTTGAAGCCGATGCTGAACCCTTGGCTTCCGATGATGATGGTGGTGGTGGTGATGATGATGGCAATAATGGGAGCAAGTGTGGGTCCGAGAGCGGGGAGAAGCCCAATGGAGAAGAGACTGCCCCCGTAGATAACCAAGAAACTTAGCCCTTAGTTTTCATTTTGGTGTTTTTTGTGTAGTGTCCTGTTCAGACATTGTAAATATTCTTGTATATATAAAGATCTTTTCTTTTCCTGACTCGCCTCTGTTTTATTCTCTGCCTTGAGAAGATTTTGTTTTATTCATGCCTTATAAAGTTTTTCATAAGGTTTTAGGCAATTTGATCGAATTTGGATCTTGTAGCCTTCATAACCGAGTGAGTGCTTGCTCAAAACTCGAAATAAGGTAGCTCATAGGCTTAGTAGTCGAGTTGAGTGATTGTTTGAACCTGAAGTAATGTGGCCCGTAGGCTTAGTAGTCGAGCGAGTGTTGCTCGAACTCGTTGATTTACCTTAATCTTGTTTGCATAATAAGTCTCGAAATAGAGGAATTGTTTCTTGGATATAAGATATCGGTAAAAAACTTTCTTTGTAAGTCATTATACATGTGTTCATGTTTTACGTCAGGGCTCGGGCCAACTACATGAGCATGGTTCGTTTTGACCATTTGGCTCTTACAATTTTTCCTATCGGAACCCTGTTGTTATGAAGTAACTTTCTTGCATCGAACTTGATATATTTGAGGGTAATGCCCCCCCCCCCCCCAGTATCCGAGGTCGATTGTAAAGAGGCCTCGGATATTGTCGAATTGTTTCTAAGTTAGCACGATCAATGGTTGCCTCATTAAAAACCTTGCCGAAAAACCCGTTTGGGATAAAACCGGTCTAAGGGGAAAAGAGTGCAACGCGTGCTTTCAGACCTAGGGCTTCGTATTGAAGGATCCATCCTTGCTCCTGATCGGACTTCTGCAAGGGTTAGTTTCAAAATATAAACGAATATAGGAGGGTCGTACCTTAGCAGTAGTATCATTTTAGGTGCGATACATTCCAATTGCTTGATAGTTGTTTGCCGTTTATAATACCGAGCTTGTAGGATCCTTTTCTAACGTTTTCGAGAACCTGATATGGTCCTTCCCAGTTTAGACCCAGTTTTCCTTCGTTTGGATTTCGGGTACTGAGGGTGACTTTCCTTAGCACTAAGTCCCCGAGTTTAAAATGGCAAAGCTTGGTTCTTCGATTATAGTATCTTTCAATCCGCTGCTTTTGGGCGGCCAATCGGACGAGAGTGGCTTCTCATTTCATCCAATAATTCGAGGCTAGTATTCATAGCCTCGTGATTTGACTCTTCTGTTGTATATTGAAACCTGGCACTGGGTTCTCCGACTTTGACTGGAATCAAGGCTTCGGAGCCATATACTAAGGAGAATGGGGTTGCCCCCGTACTAGACTTTGATGTTGTTCGATACGCCCAAAGAACTTCAGGTAGGATTTCTCTCCATTTCCCCTTAGTGTCGTTCAACCTTTTCTTTAGATTTTGAATGATAGTTTTGTTCATCGATTCGGCATGTCCATTCCCACTAGGATGATACGGTGTTGATAATATCCTTTTTATCTTATGGTCTTCGAGGAATTTCGTCACTTTGCTGCCGATAAATGGTTTCCCATTGTCACACACTATTTCAGCGGGTATGCCAAATCGGCATACGATATGATCCCAGATGAAGTCTATAACATCTTTCTCTCTAACGTTTTCGTACGCCTGTGCTTCAACCCATTTAGAGAAATAGTCAGTCATAAATAAAATGAACTTAGCTTTACCTGGGGCCGATGGCAGAGCGCCGGCGATATCCATTCCCCATTTCATGAATAGCCATGGGGATAGGACTGAGTGAAGTTGCTCTCCGGGCTGATGGATCATCGGTGCAAACCTTTGACATTTGTCACATTTTCGAACAAACTCCTTTGCATCTTTGTCCATATCGATCCAATAATATCCTGCTTTGATTATTTTTCAGACTAATGAATCGGTACCGGAATGATTTCCACAAGTACCCTCGTGAATCTCACGTAGGACGTAATCAGTGTCCCCTGGTCCTTAGCATACTGCCAATGGTCCATCGAATGTCCTTTGGTATAATGTTCCATCTGCAGTCAATATGAACCGAGCAGCTTTGGTTTGTAGGGCCCTCGAATTTTTAGGGTCCGATGGGAGCTTTCCGTTCTCCAAGTATTCAATATATGTATTCCTCCAATCCCAGGTTAAGCTTGTAGATTTTATCTCGGCGTGACCTTCCTCGATCACAGATCTCGAGAGTTGAACGATATTCCCCGAGCTGATCTCATCTTCCCGGCCGATGATCCCAAATTTGCAAGTGCATCGACCTCACTGTTTTGTTCTCGAGGTATATGCTGTAAGGCCCATTCTTTGAAACGGTGTAAAGTTACCTGCAGTTTGTCTAAATACCTTTGCATCCTATCTTCTCGAACTTCGAAGGTTTTGTTTACTTAATTTACCACCAGCAAAGAGTCACACTTGGGTTCAATGACTTCTGCTCCCAAGCTTTTACCTAGCTCGAGACCTGCAATCATGGACTCATACTCGGCCTCGTTGTTACTCAACCTAGTAGTGTTGATAGATTCCCTAATAGTGTTACCTGTGGGCAGCTTTAAAATGATGCCTAGCCCGGACCCCTTCACGTTCAAAGCCCCGTCCGTGAAAAGGGTCCATACCCCCGATGATGTACCCGATTTCAATAAGAGTTCTTTTTTAACTTTGGATACGAGGGTCGGCGTGAAACGACCACGAAGTCCGCTATAATTTGAGACTTGATGGCCGTAGGGGGTTGATATTCGATATCGTACCCATTGAGTTCGACGGCCCATTTGGCCAATCGGCCTGATAGTTTGGGCTTATGCAAAATATTACGAAGTGGCTAAGTGGTTAATACGCATATGGGGTGACACTGAAAGTACGGTCTTAACTTTCTAAAGGCGCTTATCAATGCAAGTGCCAAATTTTGTAAGTGTGGATATCTAGTTTCTTCTTCTCCTAAGGTTCGTCTTACATAATAAACGGGAAATTACGTACCTTGCTCTTCTCGAACTAGGACACCACTTACCGTGATTTTCGATACTACCAAGTACAAGCAAAGTTTTTTGTCTGTTTTTGTAGTATGAAGCAGCGGTGGGCTCGATAGATATTGCTTTAATTCCTCTAATGCATGTTGGCATTCCGGGGTCCAAGCGAAACCGTTCTTCTTTTTTAATAGAGAGAAAAATCTGTGACTTCGATCTGATGACCTTGAAATGAATCGGCCTAAGCCAGTAATCCGTCACGTTAGCCTATGCATGGCTTTTACACTGTCCACGATGGCGATGTCTTCGATGGACTTGATTTTATCGGGGTTAATATCGATCCCCTAATTTGATGCCATGAAGCCGAGGAACTTTCCCGAACTGACCCCGAAAGCACATTTCTCGGGGTTGAGCTTCATATTGTATTTCCTTAAAATCTTGAATGTTTCCTACAAATTAGCCAAATGGTCCTCTGCGCGCAGGGACTTAACTAGCATGTCATCAATATAAACCTCAATCAATTTACCTATTTGTTCCTCGAATATTTTATTTACTAAGCGTTGGTAAGTAGCTCCTGTATTTTTTAGCCCGAAGGGCATCACATTATAACAATATGTTCCATACTTGGTGACAAATGAAGTTTTTTCCTGGTCTTCCGGAATAGGCATCGAGAAATGTAAGGACCTCGTGGCCGGCCGTGGCATCGATCATGCGATCGATGTTGGGCAACGGAAAAGAATCTTTGGGGCATGCCTTGTTTAAATCCTTATAATCTACACACATTCTAAGTTTGTTTCCTTTTTTAGGGACTACAACTACATTGGCTAACCATTCGGGATATTTTACCTCCTAAATGGACCCATTTTGAGAAGTTTAGTTACCTCGTCCTTTATGAATGTGTGCTTTACCTCGGACTGGGGTCTTTTTTTCGATTCACCGATTTGAGCCTAGGGTCTAGGCTTAGCCGAGGCGTCGTTATATCCGGTGGGATCCCTGTTATATCTAAATGGGACCAAGTAAAACAATATATGTTATCGATAAGAAATTGAATAAGCCTTTTCCTGAGTTCGGGGGTTAATCTCGTTCCCAGGTATACCTTTCATTCGGGCAAATGCTCGATTAGTATGACTTGCTCCAATTCTTCAATCGTTGATTGGGTAGCGTCGGAATCATCGGGAAGCACGAAGGATCGAGGGATCCTTTGATCATCATCTTCACCGATCTTCTGATTTTCTGGTTGGATTAAAGCTGATGTCTGTGATTGTTATTTGGAATCTCGTTCCCCTTTTGAGTCCGATCCCTTTATTGACAAAGGAGAGGATATCGGATTTGCTTCCTCGACGGAAGACATTTCTCTTGCGGCTGGTTGTTCTCTGTACACTATTTTGACTCCCCTCGATGTTGGGAATTTAAGAACCTGGTGTAGGGTCGAAGGTATAGCTCTCATGTTGTGAATCCATGGCCTTCCAAAAAGAGCGGTGTACCTCATGTCGCCTTCGATTACGTGGAACTTCGTTTCCAGGATGGTCCCGACCACGTTTATCAGCAGAATTATCTCGCCTTTGGTGGTTTCACATGCCATATTGAATCTGTTTAGAAGCAGGATTGTGGGTACGACCTGGTCCTGTAGACCGAGCTGTTCTACAACCTTCGATCTAATGATGTTGGCCGAGCTACCTGGATCAATTAACACACGCTAAACTTTAGTTTTATTCATAAGCACGGATATTACCAGTGCATCGTTATAAGGTTGTATGACTCCTTCTGCATCTTCATCATTGAAGGACAAAGTTCCTATGGGTGCGTAATCCCGAGTTCGAGGTCGCTTTTCTCTCATAATCGATATCTTAGTGCATTTAAGCACCGGCCCTTGAGGGGTATCGACGCCGCCGATGATCATGTGGATGATGTGCTGTGGTTCTTCTTGTTCGTTTTGTTTGCCAAAATCCCTGTTTTTGAAATGGTTCTTAGCCATGTCGCTTAAAAATTCTCGAAGGTGTCCTTTATTGAATAACCGGGCTACCTCCTCTCTTAATTGCCTGCAATCTTCCGTTCTGTGGCCATGGGTGCCATGATATTCGCATATTTGATTGGGATTCCTCTGGGCAGGATCGGCCTGCATGGGTCGAGGCCATTTAGTGTCTTTGATGCGTCTGATAGCCGACACGATGGCGGATGCATCAATGCTGAAGTTATACTCCGATAACTGTGGTGCTTCCTTAGATCCGGTAGGCCTGTCGAACCCACTTCTATTCATCAGCCCCCGAGACCCTTGACCTCGATCACTTCTTTTGTTGCTTTGTCCGGGGTTACGTCTCGATTTATTGATTATGTGGTTTCCACTATACGGTCGGTATCGATCCCTGATCGGACCTTGTTCTCAATTGATATCCCTTCGAGCAGCGGGTTCAGACCCCAATTAATCATCTTCGGCTCTAATTTTTGATTGGTACCGATTGTGCACGTCGGCCCAAGTGATAGCTGGATACTCGATCAGGTTATGCTTCAACCGCCGTGAAGCCGTCGAACTTCGTTTGTTCAAACTTTGAGTGAAAGCCTGAACAGCCCAATCGTCTGTGACTGGTGGCAGATCCATTCATTCCATTTGAAAATGAGATACGAATTCCCTAAGCATCTCGTTATCCTTTTGTCTTACCTTGAACAGGTTCGACTTCCTGGTCTTGACTTTTATGGCTCCGGCGTGTGCTTTTACGAAGGAATCTACAAGCATAGCAAAAGAATCGATAGAATTAGATGATAAATTATGATACCATATCATTGCTCCCTTTGATAGGGTTTCACCGAATTTCTTCAATAATACGGATTCGATCTCATCATCCTCTTGGTCGTTCCCTTTGATGGCACATGTGTATGAGGTGACATGTTCATTGGGGTCGGTAGTTCCGTTATATTTAGGAATCTCGGGCATGCAAAATTTCTTTGGGATCGGTTTAGGAGCCGCGCTTGGGGGGAAAGGATTTTGTATGAATTTTTTGGAATCTAAGCCCTTCAATATTTGTGGTGCCCCCAGGATCTGATCAACCCTGGAGTTGTATGTTTCTACCTTTTTGTCGTTTGCTTCGATCCTCCTTTCTCCCGATTCTATTCGTTTGGTCAGTTCTTCGAATATCTTAGCAATTTCGGGATTAGTCCCCGACTCCTGCTCATTTGATTTCACTATAGCTGGTTCTATTGTATGGGCGATTTCTCGGGGTTGACTGGGCTCCGGCCTGCTCGGTATCTGGGTTTGACTCTATAACTGAGCTATCGTTGTCTGTTGAGCTTGCAACATTTCGAAAATCATACGCAAGTTGACGCCGTTTTCCTCGATGTTATGGGTATCTCGAGCTACAGATCGAGTGCCACCATGTATGCTATTTTCAGGTTCAGAATGTAGGTTCGCCTCAATGGCCACATGCGAATTAATGTCTATCGGCACTTCGATTCGAGCTCTAACGGCGTTGACAAGCGGCCTTTCGGTACTGGGTGTCAAGTTGTTGTTCTCATCTTGAAGACCAGCTTCGTTGTCGATAGGTAAGGCCATTTAATTGATAGTTTAGTCGTTGCTAATCCGAAATCAAAGGCACCTCCGAAAACAAGCGCAAAACAACGTATTTTTGCAGATTCGTATCAAATAACCAGTGTTATCCTTAGCCTCACGGTGGGCGTCAAACTGTTTACCCGAAAAACGAATAGAGTTGAATTTATACGTAGTTCTAAGGATATGTAGTATAACTTAACACGAATCGTAAGGATAAATAGAAAGTATCAAATACGGATTGTAAAGAATGAAAAATACACAAGGTTAGAAAGAAGACGATTTAAGGACTAAATAAGATGAATCAATCTATGAAGCCAAAAAGAATAACCCTTCAATATAGGAATGTATGGTATTTGAGTTATAATATAAGCAAAAAAACTTGGTTCTTATAGAAATAATAACCATCCCCTTTATAGTAGAGGGATCTTACTTTATATATAATTAAAAATACATAGTGGGAGACCAATGATAAATCAGTTTTTCCATAATTCCTGCCAGGATTCTCTCCTCTAGTGGGATTGCAACGGCTCTTGTCTATGAGCTCGATATTGACTCGAGCTTTCGGTCTTGACTCGAACTCTCGATCTTGACTCGAGCTCGATTCTGACTCGGATCCTTGTATTGATTCGGGGTAAGTGTTGGTCGGTCTCTGCCTCATAAGCTCGATAACTTTACTTTGCATCATAGTTCGACTTGGATTCGAGCTCGATAATGACATCGAGCTCGACATTGATCGGTCCCTCGGGCTCGAAGCTTGGTGACCTGACTTTGGACCTCAACCTGATACTATGAAGACGCTTCTCTGATCTAATGTATTACCATCTAAACCAGTTCGTACGAAGGACTAACCGGTTCGTACGAGAAAAAGTAAACGTGCAAGTGATTATTCTTGCTTACCTGGGAAATCCATGGGTAGAATTCTTCCTTCAAATTATGATCATATCTACCAAGGAAACCAGAGGCTATAGATTTCACCTCTAGGAGGTCACTTCTTTTGATGCATATCATTTCATTCCCAAACTTGGCTTTGTGTATACTGCAAAATGTGAAACTCAAGTTGACCCTAGGTAGCCCCAATAACCACATCTCCTTAGCAGTCTTAGTACTGATCAGTGGAGCAAAAGAAATAACCAGAAATCCTATGGATTCCGGAGAAATTATATTTAACTGGGAGAGTAACTAAAGAAACTGTGCTCCTAAAAGTGTGTTGATTATACATCTGGAGAAAAATTTGACAACGGGATGTTGCAAACTAATTGACACCACGTCTGGTAGATATCAAAGCAATATAGGTCGATAATATTCAGCCAGAGTTAGAGGACATGTTAGCCATTTTGAGCTATAAATTTAAAGACAGATATGAGGGATCAATATATAACAAAATGTGACATCAATCAGTCTAACATCTTTTTAACAATAGGCAAAGGCTAGAAGGCCTTTGGATTCTCTGTCAGCTATTCATAAGTTAAGAGGCTGTTCGCAAAAATCCAAATGAATTTAAAAAATAAAGATAAAGCCAAACCTCAATGATAAAAGCTTATCTATCATATAATTTATCAGTCGATATAGTCTTATTGGGCTCAAATTGAGCACATTCAACCAAAGACGGCATGACTGTACTCATGTAAGGAAGAAAATCCTTCCCTATGCACTGGCAAATTCGGTTGCATGCCTGCGATGAAATCAAGAAATGCTGAGAGGCCAATATAAAAAGAAGTTCTAAGCTCATAAAATCAAAGGATTAACACATACCTGTAGAATGTAAACAATAGTATCAGACTCTCTCACTTGTGATTTTTAAAATGACTTCAGCACTTCCATAACCTTTAATGACACCAAAAGCAAGATTTAAAAAGTTGATGTTAAGAAATGAATGAAAGGGTAAGATCACATAATCATGACACCAAGAGAAGAACGAGAGTGTCAAAAGAGAGGCAGAATGTAGGACAAAAGAGGAACTAGGAGGAGAAGATATATGAGTCATTAGTCGTTGCTCCCAAGTGCTGAAGATAAATGGTAATCCGTCTGCAATGGCACTGCAGAAAAATACTCGCTCGTGATGATGTTTACACCAAATCAATGAATACATGACATGTGTCATTGACAACTTTATCACTTCATTTTCACCTCAAGTTATCATTAACCATTGATAAATTATGGTTGTATGGTATAAACACCGGGTGTATATAAGTTTTTCCAATAACATGAATATATATCTTGCGCATCACACGCACATGCGAAAAGATGTATTAGGCATAGTTGGGAGAAGACCTGCTCCAAGTCATCTCTGAATTTCTCTTTGCCTACAGCCATTGCAACCAGGCTTATGCACTCGAAGGCTCTGACTTGAAGCTTGTGATTAGATTTATCATTTGCATTTGCCCAGATAGTTTTCAAATATGGCATTACAAAATCATAGTACGTTTGGAATTGCTCCTGTTGAAGTATATATGATATATTAGCCATCAATATCCATAACATAAGCAGATATAGAACTGAGTCAAAAATGTATGCAAGTAGACCTTAGATAAATTAGCAATACCCGACAATGCCTTTAATGCTGCTCTTTGAACCATTTCATTGTCGTTCCGCATTCCAAACAACAGTAATGAGTAGGAAAATACACCATCAATCTCTTAAACTTGTTAGCAGTAATCTGCCTTTTGTAACAAGGTGGCCTCTATATTTGCATACCTGTAGAAGTACAAGCTGTTTGTTGAATATTCTATCTAAGTAGGGTACCAAAGTTTCTGGCTTGTTAGATTTACAAAAATCCGAGACAGCTAAAGCTGCATGTGCCTATGAAAATGCCATAGAAAGTATCATGAACTAAATGAAGTCAGTAATGACACATCTGACAAAATCTTTACGCTATGAATTCGTCAAACTCTATTAAAGGTACCTCCCCTAACATATCTCTGTGTAGTAATATTTTCTCTCTAGTGTCATATTTACAGTCATTTAAGGTGAGACTTTATGTACACCAAAATATAGTCATAAACTTAAATTTGAAGCAGTGTGCAATTAAGGCTGCATATAATACACCCATGTGGTCCGCCCCTTCCCGGACCCCGCGCATAGTGGCGGGAGCTTAGTGCACCGGACTGCCCTTTTTTTCTGCGCAAAGGCTCCAAAAGTAAGGCCACACACTCTTGTCAATAAAACATACTAGAATATGTAAAGTTAATTAATTTTTCTCTCTAAGGATAGCAACAACAAAATTTTTAAGCTTAAACAGATTAAACCTATACAAATTTATAGATCATCAACTTTATGGAATATGTAACCCCATTGTAAAGGTGCAGCATAAAGGGTTCATATCGCCATAGGTCAGACCTGCACTCGAGGATGTTGAAAATCATCCATAGCTGCAGCTAATGCAGGCAATACTAAGTTATGGTATTGTACTTGCAAATGTGGACAGAAGTCAATTGAGAACTGCGCAACTGCATTAATAGCAGCCCATCTGACTCGAGGATGAGGATCTTGGAAAGCATGCAGAACCATATACACTATTTGCTCCAAATACTTCATCATCACCTACAAACAAAGAAACCATGGGCTCAAGATAATAGACGAAGAAAATTAAATTAGAACTAATAGGGGCTAGTGGCAAACAATCTTATCTATCCCAGCAGTTTGCTAGCGAAAAAACACCTCTTAAATGCTACAAAATCATCGCAACATAATCATGAATGAGACATCAGATTTGTACCTTTGAGCTTCCTTCAGCTATCTGAGAAAGTGCAATGAGAGCTGCGTGCCGTTTCTCCCACTCAGGGACTACCAAGTAAGCATCCAACTGCTCTAGTTCAATAGGAGCTATAGTCTTGCCACCTAATGCTTTAGAAAACCGGCCTAAACACTCGCGACCGTAAATGTAGTTATCAGTAACCCCTGCCTGGTCATACCAGATCTCCAAACTATGCCAGCTAGGTTTGTCCTTAATATCCAGTAACAAATTCAACAACACTGCAAAACAAGTGGTAGTAAACAGAGGCAGCTTCTTCATCATACCAGGGGCCTTTTCCCTAGCCTCAACCAAAGCTAATACGAACTCAATTGCCAAGTGCCTTGTCCTTTCTTCCAAACTCTTATCCTCTGCTATGTCAAACATGGTACCCACCACATCCACTAGTTGCCTCCTCAAGAACCTAGGTTCATTCTTCGCCAACTTTATATGAAATAGCAGCACCTGCTCTGCTGCATCCTCCCTCCTCTTGTTGTTCAATGTGTCAGTCAAAGCCCTCATCATAACTGGCATAGTTCTTGAAACCGCTCTTTTTCATTTGAACTCGGTAAGCTCTGAATGAAGGTGATCACAGCTCTTGCGGCAGTGATCCTCACTTAGAGGTGGAGGGTATCATCATTCAGTGTATTAAGGAATAGCTTGTGCAAATCTTTTACGCAAAGTACTGTTGTTTCGCCTATGTCCTTAGATAGAATCGCAAATATTATGCAAGCTGCCCCTTTTAAGTACGGGTCTAAACTGGAATTAGTGACTGTACAGGGGTGGCAATAATTCAGGCCAGGTTTTATCTGCGGGAACTGAATCAATCAGCGTCCAAACGGTTATAAGTAGCTCTTGGATGATGAATCCTGGTTCTTCAAGGGAGATACGATCAACGATCATAGATTTGATGATGGCTTGAGCGGAGACACTTAGATTGTGAAGGAGTCCAGCACACCTTTCACGGTAATAAATGTCGTGGGAAGGGCCAAGATAGTCAACAAGCTTAAGAGCAATGGACTCTGGATCCTTTTGCTTCATCATGTTGAACATCCACTCAGCCTTGGGTCGTTTCTCCTCGGAGCTGGGCCAGTGATTGGAAATAAAGGTTTGAAATGGCTGTGAATCAGGCCCCAGAATCGCCTCCATCTGGAACTGAATCAACTCGCTATCCATTACTGTATAGTATATTTTGAAAAGAGAGAGAGAAGGAAACTACTATGGAGTTCTGAGAAATGTGCCATTGACTTACTCTCCTAAGAAAAACTTTTTTTGTGATAGTCTTAGAAGACTTTTAAGAGAATAGAAATGTGATCACGAGACATTGTCTCCCATGAATATTAAATATATAAAATCACAGCTAACAAAAAATATACAATAATACAACTTGATGGCTCAAAGGTCAATATCACAATATACTATTGAAGTCCATGGTACATATCATTACATTAAAGCTTGTCTTATAAATGATTTCGTTTCTAATTTGCAAAGATAAGATTAGAAAGTTTACTGCGCCTCCAATATGTTGTTTTGTTTGTTGGTAAATTGGTAAGTCGAACATGAATATAAATTGTTTAGACTACTTAATTATTCACACATTCATTGAATGATGAAGCTAGGCAACAATTAGGTATATTTTAGTAAAGTTATAAGAGAATCATACACAATACTTCTCCTCAAATCTCAAGGCGTGAATGATGAAGCTAGGCAACATTAAGAGTATTTTTTAACAAAACTAAATTTATATTAATTTAAGAATTTTTTTTAAGAGATTTAAAATCTGAATGAAACATTGTCGCTCATCCTGAATATTGAATATTAGTAAGTCAGAGCATAAAAAAGAATATCATAATGTAACTTGATGGCTTCAAGGTCTATAATATAATAGTAATGATTTGAATATTCATACTGTATGTGAGAGTCTAGATACCGAATTTTCAGGAACTCCTTCAAAAATGGTGCAATGCTCAGTTCGACGAGGCGCTGACTTGGTACCAATTGAAACATTAGCCTGCCTTCATTTTTTCCAATCATCATTTAGAGTAGTCTCCCTCTAGATTTCTCAATCAATACAGTAATGGATACCTATTTGACTCAGTTTCAAAATGCCCAGATGAAGGCGATTCTGAGGCCTGGTTCTAGGGTTCCGTTTGAAACCTTCATTTCCGATCAATGTTCGGAGGCTGAGTCAATGTTCTACTTGATGAAACACAAGGATCCAGAGTCCCTTGCTCTTAAGTTTGTTGACTATCTTAACCCTTCCCACAAACTTGATACCTGTCAAGAGTGTGCTTAACCGAGTCAAACGGTTTCACATAAATTGAAACGGAGGGAGTACTAGATATTGAGGATGACCCCGCTTGGCATAGTGCCGAGACCGGCTCTGATAATACAGGGGCAACAAGTAATTTCAAAGTTGGTGTGGACTGTTTAGGCAGGTTTTCTGTTGCATTAGGAGGTAAGTGTATTGCGCATACTGCTAAAGAGCAGCTGTCTGCTTACTTGGTTGCCCCACAGTGGGAGAAGCACCATGCAGCTCTCAATGCACTTGCTTGCATTGCTAAAGGTTGCTCAAAGCTGGTACGTACAATACCTGTCTAAATATATTAGTAGTTGGTTTGATTATAATAGATATAACATTATTTCAATTCCTAGCATTTAAGAGGTGCCTTTTGCTGGCAATTTGCTTAAATATCTAAGATAATTTGCCCCTATTCTGTACCATAATGCTTTACACTATGTTTATTACGTGTTTAAAGTTATCTTTGATTTTTTAATCCTTAGGCAATTACTCCGTAAACATGGCTTCTTTTTGGTATTACAGGTGATGTTTAAGAATCTGAAGCAACCAGTGAATATGGCTCTAAGTTGTTTCCAAGATCCTCATCCTCGAGTCAGACTGGCTGCTTGCGAGGCAATTCAGAACTTGTCGACTGTCTACTGTCCAGATTATCGAGAACAATACCATAACCAAGCAGTTCCTGCATTAGCTGCAACTTTGGATTATTCTCACCCAAGAGTGCAGGTTTGTCCTATGTGATAGTATGTGCTGTTCATGGATTCTGCAAGTTTCCTAATAAACAATTGCAAGCTAAAAAAAGGATTAGATTTTCGATCATTGATACATGAAACAACCAACAAAAGTTTTTATTCTTACTGCACCCCTCAACAAGGGGTCTCATATACCATAAAGTTTCTTTAGCCTTGCCTAAGTCTGATACCCCCTTTAATTTTTTAAATTGTAATTTTATCCACAAAGAGAATATTGATTCCTAACAATGTTGCGTTTAAGAGTAAATATTCCACAGTTCTCGGAGTTGGCTCTTTATCAGACCACCCATCTTATTTCATTCTGCTTGATTTCTTGATAATCTTTGAGATAATCTAAGAAGTCTCTTGGCTATATATGACTTCATTTGCTTTGCTGTAAGGCTCGTTCCCAATTGGTCCTTGACAATCACTTTTTCATTCTCAAACACGAGGCAAATTAAGGATTATATTGTGTAATATCTCTTCTAGAATTTCTTACAATTGATGTTATTAACTCTTTCTAATTTATTGGCTTCGGCAGTGTGTTTCTGGAAATTTTATGTTATGACTTTATTTGGGTTGCAATAAGAGCACTCTTGCTGACTTACAAGAACATTGAATGATTCTACTATATGAGATTATAGAGGAAGTAATAATTACTACTAAATGTCAGTGGAGGTTCGGAAAAAATACATAAGCCTAAAGATGTGGTAGATGTGAATCCGTTCAGTTGCTGATGCCAAGTAATTTGGTCCTTTTACATTTTTGGCATTTTTATAGGCATCTGCCGCGTTAGCTCTCTGGAAGTTCTGTGAGTGCAACAAGCCAGAAACTTTGAAACCTTACCTGGATGAATTAGTTAACAAACTGCTTGTACTTATACAGGTGTGTCAATATAGAGGTCATCGAATTATAAAGATATGTCACTGCTGACAACTGCAAGGGGACTAATGATGTAATTTTCCATGTCCTTTTATTGCTTGAAATGCAGAATAGCAAACTAATGGTCCAAGAAGCAGCATTGAGGGCGTTGTCTCGTCTTTCTCTATCTGTTAAGGTATTAACTGGCGCATTTATTCTCGACTCCGTTCTATTTCTTCTTATATTATCAATCATGAAGGCTAATATATTAAACGTCAACAGGGGCACTTCTGGACCTACTATGACACTGTTATGCCACACTTGAAAGCTGTCCTGAGAAATGCAGATCTTAAGTCTAATCACAGACTTCATGGCCTAGCGTTGCAGTGCATAAGCTTTGTTGGGTCTGCTGGTGGCAAGGAGAAATTTAGAGAAGACGCAGAGCAGGTCTTCTACCAACTTTGCCGAGTACTGAACACACGTATTGATGCCATGCTTATAGGATTGTGTCACGACCCAAAATCCTAACATGTTGTGATGGCGCCTATCTCAGTACTAGGCAAGCCGACAACATCAATAACCCACGATTTCCTTTAAGTTTGAAAACATAATGTTTAATACAATACAAAAAATCTAGCAAATTCCAATACAACACTCCCAAAACCTGGTGTCACTGAGTACATGAGCATTTATACATTACAAGTCTAATAATAATCTGAGACCAAATATAATAACAAAAGGATAGGGAAGGAGAGACAAGGTCTGCGAAACATGGCAGCTACCTCTGTATCTCCGAAAAATCGACTGTACAAAAGAATCAACACCCACTGTATCCGGGATCACCTGGATCTGCACACGAAGTGCAGGGTGTAGTATGAGTACAACCAACATAGTAACTAATAATAATAAATAAGAACTGAAGGTAGTGACGAGCTTCACAACTAAGTCCAAATATAGTACTTTTCCACATAAAAGGGTAGTCATGCTCTCAAGTTCAACATTTAGAAATTCATAGTAATTTAATATCAAATTTAACTGAAACAGACAATAATGTTTTTCTGAAATTTCCAAAAATAATGATATATGACAACTGAAATGCAGCAAATAATGAAATCAATGCATCCTCTCAGAGTAACAGTCACTCAGTCCTCCCATTCATTCCAACCTCACAGTCACTCATCACTCGCACTCAATAGGGACCTGCGCTCACTGAGGGTGTGTACAGACTCCGGAGGGGCTCCTTCAGCCCAAGCGCTATATCAAGCCAATCATGGCATAAATCAATAAACATGATGCGGCGTGCATACCAATCCATAAATATCCTCACAATTAGGCCCTCGGTCTCACTCAGTCATCAACCTCTCCAGTCTCTCGGGCTCTCATAAATCAGGATAAGCAGCCCAAAAATAGTGATATGACGCATTAATAATAAATAAGAGAGACTGAGGTATGATATAAAATGAATAAACATGACTGAGTGAAAAAGTACAATTTGAACATATTATTCAACTACAAAAATGACCCCAGTGGGTACCAACAATAACAATATATGCCTAAGCATGATTTTTAATACGAGTCTCAGCTCAATTTTCTCTAACATGTAGAGGATGTACAGATATCAATAGATTTTTCAACTATACAGTCCCAAGGAATTTGGCCAAGTCACAATTCCTACGGTGCACGCCCACACACCCGTCACCTAGCATGTGCGTCACCTCAAAACCAATCACATAACACATAATCCTGGGTTTCATACCCTCAGGACCAAATTTAGAACTGTTACTTACCTCAAACCGTGTAATTCTTTATTCCGCTATGCCCTTGCCACGAGAATTTGTCTCCGAAAGCCTCGTATCTAACTACAATTAATTCGATTCAGTCAATACCAATTATTGTAATTAATTCCATAAGAAAATACTAATTTTTCAATAAAATCCGAAATTAACTCAAAAATTATCCGTGGGGCCCACGCCTCGGAACCTCTCACAAAGGTTACAAAGTATGAACGCACATCCAACCACGAGTCCAACTGTACAAATTTCACCAAATTTCGACATCAACTCGAGCCTCAAATCTTTAATTAAAATCTATAAAGATTTCTATCATTTTTAACCCAATCTTTACCCATTTGAACTTAACAATCTTTCCACAACCTTATTGGTATGTATACATAATACTCTTACACCCAAGAATCATACTATTATTCACCCATATTTACTCTAAACTCGAAATTGAAGAATTAGGGAAAGAAATTCTTACCTCTTTGAAGCCCTAGCAAGATCCTTGTGAAATCTTCAAAACTTGAACAAGAATTGATGGATAAATGACTAAGTCTTCGCTTTCTCTCTCTAAAATGCTCTCACCTCTCTCTAAAATGTCAGATTTTGGCTCAAAAATGAGCTTCAAGGGCTATAAATCGAAGTTGGATCGGGTCAAAAATTAGAAAGAATGGAAGCTATGATGCAGTTATGCAATCGCATAACTGGTATGCGGTCGGCATATCGGCCGCATAATTTGGCCTCCAAAACTGGGCGTGACTGACCCGGTCTGCGGTCATTATGCGACCCGCATACTTGTTCTGCGGTCGCATAATGCACCGCAAAACAGGTCTGCGGTCGCATAGTGCACCGCAGATTTTCCTCAAATCTTGCCCCTCTCCTGATCCACTTTGCGACCATTATGCGGTCCGCAGAGTGATTTTGCGACCACTACGGTCGCAGAAATGACCCTTTTTTCCGACAAAAAGTTTCTTTACATATTGGTGCATTGCTCAACCCAAAAAGTCCGAACTAATCTTTGTACTAATTGATCTACCTCGGCACTACCAAACCTTAATTTCCTTAGCAAAATTTCTCCGGGGTCGTTACAAATAAGTCAACATCCGGTCAACCTTTTCAACTTAAATTCTAAACCTTGGAACTAAGTGCTCCAAATCATTTCAAAACCTCACCGGACCCAAACCAATTACCCCGGCAAGCCAAATAACAACTGTAATTCACAATTTGAGCAGTAAATGGGGAAACAAAATTGCAATAGTCAAAACGACCGGCCGGGTCGTTACAGATTGACACATCTTTTTTAGTTCCTTACTGATCATGGGATACTGAACACATATATTGATGCCATCGATTGGGATTGCTTTGTTCTTATTTCGTTTGTTATGCTTTATCACATGGCTTTATCATAGCCAAACCATAATATAGATTACTTTTTTTTGGGTTTCAACTTCTTTCAACAATTATGTGCAACAAAATAATGACAGTGTTACTTTTCCACCTCTCTTGGCATTCTTTTTATTGTCTTGGCATGTGCTGGTGTTAGCTTATTTACCTTTGGTCATTTCTCAACATAGAGCTTACTTCGTATTTATTTCCTTTTTATTGTTGTCATTAAAGGTTATGGAAGGGATTATATCATTACAAGGATTATACTCGAAGGGGGGTGAACCTATTTCTTTGAACTTGCTAAGGGTATGTCTAAATTACTCGATTTTAAGATCAAATTTCTTTTTAGATTGGCCTTTTCTTATTTTCTTAGTTTCATTGCAGACATGTGGTAACATTTGCACTTGTTTGGGACGGGATTTTCTTCCTTACACGAGTGAAGTCATGCCCTTTTTTATTATTCAATGTGCTCAACTTGAACCTGTTTCAATCTGTTTAATCCTCTGCTGCTATGCTGACAAATTAGAGGAAGACTTCTACCCATGGATTCCCCAGGTTGGCATGAATGATCACCTGCACGTTTTCATTTTCTCATGTATTGGGAGCCTTGGCGTAACACATAATGTTTCTTCCATGTGACCAGGAGGTCACCGGTTCGAGCCGTGGTAACAGCATCTTGCAGAAATACAGTGTAAGGTTGCGTACAATAGACCCTTGTGGTCCGACTCTTCCCGGATCCCGCGCATAGCGGGAGTTTAGTGCACCGCGCTGCCTTTTTTATGTATTGTTGAGTGAAGTCAAATTAAAACAAGGGATATCAATGGCTTAAGGCATGAAACAGGTTGTTTCAATCGTTTTACCGCTTCTGAAATTCCATACCCACAATGTCAGGAAAACAGCTGTTGAAGGTGAGAATTCTCGTGATTTCATAAGGTTTCTTTGTTTTCAAGTAAGTTCTCCACTTGCTGATGCAAATTTTCTAATTTTTGCATGTTCAAGCCATGTATAACCTGTTGTATTCTGCTAAACTGGCTGTTGAGAAAGGGATTGCGCAAGGTGGAAGTGAGTCATATTTCACAAAGTTGTCAGACGATATAATATTGTCTTTGATAGAAGCTTTGCATGAGGTTGTCCTTAATTAACATCAGTACTTATGTTGTTTCTTTTTTCCTTTTTTGTTCTGGGTGCGCAAAATGTTTAAGGTCCAATTGGATAAAGAGAAAGTGACAATTGATTTGTTATCTCACGCAGGAGCCTATGATAGAAGTATGTCCATTCATGTTGGATAGATTGAATGATTGCCTGCAGGTTTGGTTCTAACTAAGACAGTTTCTTTAGCTAGCGTATGGACATAGATTTGATTGAAGCTTAAAAAAAAAAGTTTTTGAAAATTGAAGTTGTGTTTGGACATGCATTTTATTTGAAGAAAAGTTGAAGTTTTGTGATTGGAAGAAAATTTCATCCAAAAATCAGTTTTTGGGAACTTAAAATTTCTTTTTCCAAAACATGATCATATTTCATAAACAAACAATGTATTTCAATTTTCTTTTTTTGAAAAAATGAAGCCAAAATCAATGGCCAAACGGGAGCAAGTTTTTAATCCAAGCTCTGCAGTGTTTCTTTTGAACTTTTTATGTTCCAACTTGATCATACTGTTGGCCTTTACATTCCCATACAGTAAATTACTCCAATTTTTTCTCCTTCAATAATCAATATTCCCTCCATTTCAATTTAGATGAGGTACTTTGACTCAGCACGGAGTTTAAGAAAAAAAAAGACTTTTGAAACTTGTGGTCTTAAAAGCTTAAGGGGTAAAAGCTTTGTGGACTATGACATTTGTGTGGTTATAAAAACTTATCATTAATGATAAAATGGGTAAAATGAAGAATCTAAAGTTGAATTATTTTCAATTTTAGAAATGTGTCATTTATTTTGAAACAGACTAAAAAGAAAAGTAACTCATCTAATTTAAAACGGAGGGAGTAGTAATCTATACATAACACTTGTCCAAACTCATATCAATTATATTTATTCCATTTAGAAGCAAAAGAAAGCTTAGCACATCTCTTATACAGAGAAGATATGAGGACAAAGAACAATGACTTGCATGCTAATATGTTCAGGGGATCAAGTAAAGTAGGAGCTCCTTATTTAATTCTTACTTAGTGTGTGAATCAAAGCCTACACAGACATGGTTAAACTTTATTAAAATGCTTAAACATTGACATTTGAAATTAAATAGGATTTTAAGTGGGAGATTTTCACTAATAGTATCATTTGGTTACATCGTTTAAATTTTGACCCTGTTAAGTAAAAATTTTCTTTTTATGTATATACATTCTATGTTGATACCCCTTGACTTCTTCGTAGATTTACTTCTTTATATTGATCCCCGCATAAAACATTCTAGCTCTGCTACTGGCCTCAAGGTTACCTTAAATACTACCATAATTAGGGCATTACAAGTTTCAAGCAGAGACGAGAGATTTTGGTTTGCTAACGTATCTCTTAATTCATATAGACGCTTCTACTCTAAAAACAATTCATGTTTCTCTTGCACAGAATCTGCCATTAACAACCATTGAAGTTCATCTCGAGGCTTTAAACTGATATGCAAATATATTTAGAAATAATAATTAATTTGATACGAGTATAGAAAAGAAAACCTGATATAGTTTCAAAATATTGCAACTGTGTGAGAATGCACCGGAGAAAAATCTTATTAATCAATTAAAGTATGGTACAACACCTATTTATATATAGTGATTACATAATAATATGTATCTACTTTCCGATGTGGGACACTATACATGACTAACTACTTAACACTCCCGCTCAAGCCCGTGCATATAAATCATATGTACCGAGCTTGTTACAGATGTAACTAATACGAGAACCAGTAAGAGACTTAGTGAAAATATCTGCTAGCTGATCATTCGACTTTACAAACTTTGTAACAATATCTCCTGAGAGTATCTTTTCTCTGACAAAGTGACAGTCGATCTCAATGTGTTTAGTCCTCTCATGGAATACCGGATTTGATGCAATATAAAGAGCAGCTTGATTATCACACACCAGTTCCATCTTGTTGATTTCTCCTAACTTCAACTCCTTGAGCAACTGCTTGACCCAAACGAGCTCACATATTCCCATAGCCATGGCCCGATATTCGGCTTCGGCGCTAGATCGAGCAACTACATTCTGTTTCTTGCTCTTCCAAGAGACCAAATTACCTCCAACTAGAACACAATATCCAGACGTAGAATGTTTATCAGAAGGTGATCCTGCCCGATCAGCATCTGTGTACCCAACAATCTGCTCGGGGCCTCGATCCTCGAATAGTAACCCTTTGCCTGGAGCTGACTTTATATATCGAAGAATGCGAACAACTGCATCCCTATGACTATCACAGGGAGAATCCATAAACTGACTTACAACACTCACCGGAAAAGAAATGTCAGGTCTAGTCACTTATATCTGGTAGGATCTCGCAGAAGCTTAGCATTCAGATCCATATGAGTGTCAACAGGTCTGCAGCCCATCATTCCAGTCTCTTCAAGAATGTCTAACGCATACATCCGTTGTGAAATAACAATACCTAAGGTAGACTGAGCGACCTCAATACCTAGAAAATACTTCAATCTGCCCAGATCCTTAGTCTGGAAGTGCTTAAAGAGATGCTGCTTCAGATTAGTAATACCATCCTGATCATTGCCAGTAATAACAAGATCATCAACATAAACCGCCAGATAAATAAACAGATTAGGAGCAGAATGCCGATAAAACACAAAGCGATCAGCTTCACTACGAGTCATGCCAAACTCCTGAATAAATATGTTGAACTTACCAAACCAAACTCGAGGGGACTGTTTCAAACCATATAGTGACCTACGCAATCGGCATACAAGACTACTAGACTCCCATTGAGCAATAAAATCAGGTGCTTGCTCTATATAAACTTCTTCCTCAGGATCACCGTGAAGAAAAATATTCTTAATGTCTAACTGATAAAGAGGCCAATGACGTACAACATTCATGGACAAAAAAAGACGAGCATATGCTACTTTAGCCACGGGAGAGAAAATGTCACTATAATCAAGACCAAAAATCTCAGTATATCCTTTTGCAACAAGAAGAGCCTTACGTCGATCAACTTGGCCATCCGGGCCGACTTTTACTGCATAAACCCAACTACAACCAACAGTAGACTTACTTGAAGGAAGAGGAACAAGCTCCCAAGTGTCACTTAAGCTCCGAAGTGTCACTCGCATGTAAAACAGACATATCGTCAATCATAGCATGTCGCCATCTTGGATGAGATAGTGCCTCACCTGTAGACATAGGGATAAAAACAGTTGACAAAGATGATATAAAAGCATAATGAGGTGATGACAGACGATGATAACTTAAACCGACATAATGGGGATTAGGATTAAGTGTGGATCGTACACCTTTGTGGAGTGCAATTGGTTGACTAAGAGGAGACAAGTCCGCAGTAGGTGCAGAATCTGATGCAAGACATGAATCACCTGGGCCTGATGTTAGATGTGAGCGACGATGATAAGTCAAGAGTGGTGGAGCTGCAGAAGGTTGAATTGGACTAGGTGGTGGAACTGGAGCTATATGTGGTGGAACTGGAACTATAGGTGGTGGAGTTACAACTGGAGATGTAGGTGGTGGAGCTGCAACTGGAGCTGTAGGTGGTGAAGTTGGAGTTGTAGAGGAAGATGAATGGGAGATAGTAACTGAATGTCCAAAAGATAAAACTGGTAGCACCTCAAAGATATCTAAGTGATTACCTGGACTTGTGAAGTATGATTGGGTTTCAAAGAAGGTAACATCAGTGGACATAAGGTACCGCTGGAGGTCAGGAGAAAAGCATCGATACCCCTTTTGCGTTCTCGAGTACCCCAGAAATATGCACTTAAGAGCACGATGAGCTAACTTATCTTTTTCTGGAGTAAGGTTATGAACAAAACACGTGCTTCCAAAGACACGGGGTGGAAGAGAGAACAAAGATAAGTGAGAAAACATGACAGAGAATGAAACTTGATTCTGGATAGTTGAACATGACATACGATTAATAAGACAGCAAGATGTAAGAACTGCATCCCCCAAAAACACAACGGAACATGAGATTGTATGAGTAGGGTACGAGCAGTTTCAATAAAATGTCTATTCTTTCTTTCAGCTACCCCATTTTGTTGAGATGTGTACGGACAAGATGTTTGATGAATAATCCCATGAGAGTTCATAAACTACTGAAATGGGAAAGACAAATACTCTAGAGCATTATCACTACGAAATGTGCGGATAGAAACCCCAAACTGATTTTGAATTTCAGCGCAGAAGGTCTAGAAAATAGAAAACAACTCAGATCGATTTTTCATCAAAAATATCAAAGTGCACCCGGAATAATCATCAATGAAACTGACAAAGTAGCAGAATCTCAAGGTAGAACTGTCCCGATTAGGACCCCAAACATCTGAATGGACTAATATAAAAGGTGACCCTGCTTGATTATCAAGACGCCGAGGGAAATGGGAGCGGGTATGCTTACCGAGCTGACATGACTCACACTCTAGAGTGGACAAGTGAGATAAACCAGGTACCATTTTCTGAAGTTTTGACAAATTGAGATGTCCCAACCGTTTAAGTAATAAATCTGGTGAATCGATAACAGGACAAATTGTTGAAGGAAGACAAGATATGAGTCCATGTAATTTTGCAAGGATAAGGTAATAAAGTCCATCTGATTCATGTCTGTTACCAATGATCCGCCCTGTACTGCGTTCCTGTATAAAAACAAGGTCATCAAGAAATAAAACAGAACATTTAAGTGATTTGCCTAAGCGACTAACGGCTATGAGATTAAAAGGACTACCGGGAACATAAAGAACTGAATCTAAAGGTAAGGAAGGAAGTAGATTTGCTTGACCTATTCCAGTTGCCATAGTTTGAGACCCATTGGCCATTGTGACTGTTGGAAGAGATTGAGAACATGAAATAGTAATGAAAAGAGATTTGTTACTAGAAATATGATCAGATGCACCTGAATCAATGACCCAAGACTCAGAGGTTAGAAGATTGGGAGACACAAGTCACGCTACTATCTGTTTGAACAATGAAAGTTATCCCTTAAGATGTCTGTTTACATGTTTTGTACTGAAGAAACTCCATGTAATCCGGTAAAGAAACCATCTGGATTGGATTCAACGAATTGTGAGTTAAAGGCTTCTGACAAATGCCATGCGCCAGAAAAAGCAGAATTTTTCTGGGAATTACCCTTCTCACTAAAAACTCACTGTTCACACCGAAAAAATATAAAAATGGTCGGAATTTGATTTTAATTGGATGGGTAGGTTGAGATTTGCGAGGAGAAGAGACTGTTCTGAAGAAATTTTCCCAAAATCTGGCCGGGAACAGTCTCACGCACCGGCGCGTGGACGTCGGATCTTCGCCGGAAAACTTCTTCCGAGTCGCTGGAATTTATGCACAACGATAAATTTCTCATGGTTGCTCTAACACCACATGACAATGCACGGGAGAAAAATTTTATTAATTAATTAAAGTATGGTACAATGCCTATTTATATACAGTGATTACATAATAATAGGTATCTATTTCTCGATGTGTGACACTAACTACTTAACAAACTCAAATAAATTAAAAATCAATGGGCAAATCCAATCGAGCAGGAAAAAAGAAGTTATGATACAGTATAGAAGCATATACATGTGTGTTCATTGCTAGTTACAATTTTCTAACATCTTTCATGCAACTTTCATATAACATCATACAACTCATCATACAATTTTCATAACATTCATACAATTTTGATACATCTTCCAACGTGGGTTCATTGCCAATTACTGTTTTCTATTATCCTCCATACAACATCATACAACTTTCATATAATTTTCATACAACATCATACAACTTTTCGTATACAATTTTCATACAATTTTGATACATCTTCAAACGTGTGGTCAGTTACAGTTTGCCTGGTATGCTTCATACAACATTATACAATTTTCATACAATATCGTACAACTTTCGTGTAACATATGAACCTTCATTGCCAGTTAGGTTTGCCTATCACCCAAATCAATGTCGTTATGTTTCTGGGGACTTCTCATTGATGTAGCTTTCTTAGACATTGTTACTCTAAAATGGGGCCTGATAATCGAATATATGAAGTTCATATCAACAATATTTCAATGTGGATTCTAGGTTTAGTTCGAGAGATATGAAATCAGTACCCAGTAACTTAATAAGAGATGATTTTAGAGAGAGAATTTGATAAATTGTCTTAGAGAGAGAGAAATTTTGAAAATGAGAAAGAAAATAATTTGACATGATTAAAGATGTGGGGTTAGCTAGGAGACGTGGGGGTGGATGAGAGGTATGGGTGGGTGGGGGGGGGGGGAGGTGTTAAGATTAGAGCCATTTAATGTGCTAGAATTAAGGATCTTCCTTTTCAACTTTGTATCAGTGTTTTAAAAGGCGTGGGCGTAAGTCGGGACGTTTTACATATGTCTCAGCAGGGCGTAAGCCCCATAGGTATTTAATTTTTAATATTTTATAAAATAATATAATGACAGTTAATATTTATAAACAGGTAAAATTGCATAAAAATTGAAGAAAACTATATATATGTATGCTCCATCCCCACAAAAAACTAATCAAAACAATCTATTATACGTTACTTACAAGCACAAGTAATTCGAGTCTAAAAGAATAAAATTTTCTATATGGAGGAACAAAAAGGATGATTAACCTGCAATTTGAACTTTGAATTTGCTGCTATGAAGAAAAATATAGTTCTCTTTGTATTTGTAAAAAAAATTAAACATTCGTTGCTTTTGGGAGATATTAGCAGACTAGCGGACAAGATAAAAAATTGGGAAAACCATGAATTAGGGCTTAAAAAATTAAAAAGGGTCTTTACTTTTAAATTTAATACTTTTGAGTTCTTTTTTAAACTTTTTGAGTAATTACCAAACTGACTTTTGAGAATTTGGGTATTATATGAAGGATTAATTTAACAAATTTTCTTTTAATTTGAAAAAGTCTCTGGGGCTTACTCCTTGCTAAAAATACGCGCCCCGAACGCCCGGGCGTACGCCCCAAATTGCGGGGCGTACGCATCTTGAGACTTTCGCCCCACCATCGCCCCGGGGCATTTTTGGTACGCCTCGCCCCGGGACTCGCCCCAGAAATGCCTTTTAAAACAGAGCTTTGTATACAATTGATAAATATAGTTGTATTAGGTAATTAAATAGGAACCTCCCTAATAGTGGTAATTAGGTTTATAGTTTTGCATACATAGGCAAAAATTCCTTGTTTAATTCATCTTGACCCAGGCCCAAAAATCACCCCAGGCTTCTGAGACCCCTCCAAACCATCCAAACAAGTCCAAAAACATTATACAGGTCTATCCAAGGTCTCGAAACATGAAACGAAGCGTAACTGCTCAAATCGAGGGCTAAAGTCAATGTAAAGAATCCTAAAAAGTTCCAATTTGCATGTAATGGCGCCGAAACACCCCTGAACCCCTCGGGATCCAAACCACCCATACCCGCAAGTCCCAAACCATTGTATGAACCTATAGGAAGTCTCAAATCAAGAAACAGGGTGTTAAAACTCAAAATGACGGTTGGGTCGTTGCACATATATAGGCAAAACTTCATTGTTTAATCCATCTTAACCTAGCCCATTTCAACCCAAGTAGCATTTCAGTCTATTTTAACCAATCCAGATTCAGCCCAACCTCCCGGTTTGACACCCCTGATTTTCAGTTATCTGTTTCTTCTTTCATATCTGTGGACCACTTGTCAATGAAGGTCAGCTTCATAGAATAGTGGATGAGGTAAAGCATGTCATTACAGAAAGTTCAAACAGAAACGGAAAACTCAAAGAGAGAGCAAAATCAGAAGACTTTGATGCTGAGGAAGATGAATTGCTGAGGGGGGTAAAAGAGCAAGAAGATAATATTTTTGTCCAGGTATGTTCCATTTTTAAGTATGAAGTTCAGATATAAGTAACACATTGTTGTACTCTTTATGCAATACTCACGTTGGTTCTACTGCTATTATCAAATAACGTAAAGGTTTATTTTTTTAATCAGCTCCGTCGAATATTAAAAACATTGATCAAAACCTTCAAGGCAGCATTCTTGCCTTTCTTTGACGAGCTGTCATCATATCTTATTCCTATGTGGGTAAGTGCAAGACATGATAACCACCTTCATTCTAACACTCTACTTATTTATTTATATCTATATATATCTTATTCCTTTTTTTAATTTAATTTTTTCACTTTTTTTTGCTTCTGCTCGGAAACAGCCTCTCTACTCCTTTGTGGTAAGGGTAAGGTCTGCGTACACACTACCCTCCCCAGACCCCATTAGTGGGATTTTACTGGGTTGTTGTTGTTGTTGTTGTTGTTGTTGTTGTTGTTGCTTCTGCCAAGGGCAAAGAAAATACAGCTCAAAAGAGATGTACACCAATTGATATCTTTGCTAGCCTTGTGATGGAATGCCCTGAAGTGACTCTGAAGTGGGTTTGTGTGTATGAGTTTTTCTTAAATGGCTGGGTTCACCGTTTTGATAAAAATTATTTCCTATGTCTAACTAGGTACTGTGATGTATTTCTACCTTTGTTTTTGGATGCAAGCAATGACGAACATCCAACAGTTAGACAGGTACGGGAGCCTTAGTTGTTGCTGAGAGGTTTTCTTATTCAAGTTGCTCCTAATTTGATTTAATCAAACATCATTTTGTCGTGTTCAGCGTGCGCTTTATGGACTTGAGCTTTATGCGGAATATGGTGGTGCCGTTTTCAAACATTTTGTTACAGGTGTAATATCGTTAAATGTGATATTGAGATCCTTCTCATCATGGGGAACTAGACAAAAAGTGCTATAATAGTTTTGTGCTTACTAAATCTTATGACATTATTCAGAGGCTGTTTCAAGGATCAATGTAGTGATAATGCATTTTCGAGCTCGTGAACCTGAGAATGAAAACGTATATTATTCTGCTGTTTTTGCACTTGGTAAGATATGTCAGTTTCATTGGGAAAGCATTGGCTCGGCCCAGGTTTGTCCTTTTTTAAAATCCCTAATGTTTATTTGTTAGTGCATTCTTATGCCTTCAGGTCATATATGCTTGAGTTGGAATTCTGAATTTTGAAGGGTCTTTACTGAAATTTAGTAATGGCATACTTGTTTCTGTCTTCCTAGTTATTTCGCTATCTCTTTATTTTTCTCCCTCTTTCTGTTGTTCTCTTGACTATTTGATACATTTATTTCCCTTCTGATTGACCTTCTGCTTTCAGGAGAAAATGAGCAGTGGAGAGCTTCTGAATGTCGAACCACTTGACCTCAAATATCCCTGTCAGTTTCCTCATTTCCCATCTTTTCTTCTCTGTTATTGTAGCATTATATTTTCATAATCTTTTTAATGCTTTTCTCTATGTGTGTATAATGGGGTTGATCAGTCGAGCTGAAGAAACAGATCAGTTGCTCGCTTCATTTGTCAAATAAGACTGAAAACCATGTCGCTTTTAGGGTTAATCAGTAGCGATTTCGATTTCTTGTACACATTATTTTCAGGTCAAAACGACGAATGCCAAAAAGTATTGCGTTCGTCCCAACAAAGGGATTGTGTTGCCTCGATCGACTTGTCATGTTGTAGGTAATTTCACCCACTAAGAAAAAGAAAAACGATACTGTGCAATGAATTTTTTGAAAGTGAAGTCATCTAAGGTCAATTGAATTTTGCGGATGAAAATTTAAATAAATGGGGATTAAACTTTGATAGAAGCTGTGTGTTTTATGCAATTAAAGTCATGGTTAGTCATTTGTGTTCATTTTTGCATCTTCTGTAGTAACAATGCAAGCGCAGAAGGAGGCCCCTTCTGACATGCAATGCAAGGACAGATTTTTACTTAGGAGTGTAGTTGCAAATCCTGGCACCACTCCAGAAGATTTTACCCAGGAAATGGTACTAGTACTAACCATTTAATATTTTGAATTTGTCATGACTTCAAAATTGTAACTCCATTGCAGTATTTTACTGTCATGCTGGTGTTTGGGTGAAAATTTAATAAGTTTTATTAAATGGTGGATCATAGCAGCTTTAATTAGTGGCTATAGCATTTTAGTTTGTTGAACTGGTGACGATCTCCTTGTAGTTCAAGAAAGAAGCAGGACGTGTTGTTGATGAAAGCAGGTTGAGAGTGATTTATATTCCCCCACCTCAGCCACCATTCCCTGTCGCAGAATCCTCAAGGCAGTTCATGAAAGATATTGGCCATCTAGATGGTTTTGAGGTTGTTTACTTAATCACTTGTGATCATTGATTTGATATCATCGTTACCTTCAGGTGTCAAGAACGATATTGACACTGATGAGAAATCATCAGAGATGAACGTTCCGCTTGAACCAATCAACTTTTGTTAATACCGGTCTGATAAAGGTCTGTTTCATTGTGCATGTGCTCACATGTTGAAATATGATAAAAGCAAGCATATAGATTTTGTTCTTCGTAGATGAAGTGATGTTTCTCCACTGTACCAGGTAGTATTGTTATAATTTCTTCACAATTCTTATTCTGAATTCCTTGGTAGGTTGTTCCGTTTTGGTTGAATTGTCTGCCGATAAAGGGTGACTTGGATGAAGCCAAATATGTTCATGACCTACTATGTTCAATGGTTGAAAGGTAATTGTCTTCACATTAGTATTTCATGTTGGGAAAAATAATAATCCCGCCCAGGAATAATATCCACGACAAATAATAATAACACAAGAGAGTAACAACGACACCAACTCTTTTAATGGATAAAATACAATACCCGAGCGGAGCAATATAACCACTATAATATTACAACTTAGTAGTGTCAAGATACTACTACAATCTTGAAAGAAATAATACTCTTTATTTAAAACACATTACTACAATATTACTCACACTCACTATTTATCTCACAGACTACAATCTGTGGATTACTCTCTCTAACTTCTATTGCTTCTCTCTTATTTTAGTGTGATTGAAATGAAGAATGGATGCCTTTATTTATAGTAAGGGATGCCATTCAACTACTACAAAAAAGATGTCTTGTTGTTGATTTAGTCCTATAATGTTTCAACAAAATTAGGCACCTCCCATTTTCTTCAACAAAGTTGTCAATAAAGTTAGGCACCTCCCATTTACTTCTTTGTTTTTCTTCAATATGAGCCCCACAAATTTCGCCCTTAATTTTGATTTTTCTTTTTCATTCCAAGACTTGATCTCAATCTCTCAAAATTGTCAAACTTAAGAGGTTTTGTAAAGATATCTGCAGCCTGATCATGAGACTTCACATATTTGAGCATGACTTCCTTCTTGGCAATGCACTCTGTGATGAAGTGATATCTTGTATCTATATTCTTGCTTCGATCATGATACACCAGATTCTTGGCGAGTTCCTGTGCTTATTTGTTATCAATACAAATCTCTGTAGCTTCAATTTGTGGCAAATTGAGCTCCTTCAATAATCTTCTAAGCCAAATAGCATGATAGGTATATGATGTTGCTGCTATATATTCGGCTTCACAAGTCGAGAGAGTAACTATGGACTGTTTCTTTGAACTCTAAGAAATAACAAAATCACCCAAGAAAAACACAAAGCCAGTTGTACTTTTTCTATCATCAGTATCTCTCGCATAATCACTATCACAAAATCCCATCAGGTTGAAATCATTAGAAGAAGAATAAAATAACCCAAAGTCGATCGTACCTTTTAGGCAACGAAGAATTCTTCTAGTGACTTTCAAATGGGTGGAGGTAGGAGCTTCCATGAAGCGGCTTGCTACTCCAACTGCAAAGAGTATATCTGGCCTGGTACAAGTCAAGTACCTCAAACTTCCCACAAGACTTTTGAAAAATGTGGGATCCACATTTTCTCCTTCATCAAACTTGGATAATTTTGTCCCACTCTCCATCAGTGTGTTCACGGAGTTGCAATCGAGCATATTGAACTTCTTCAAGATCTCCTTTGTATAGCTTTCTTGAGAGATGAAAATTCCATCCTCCACCTGCTTCACTTCTAGGCCCAAGTAGTATGACATGAGCCCTACATCTGTCATCTCGAACTCACGAGACATATCTTTTTTAAAAGCTTCAAACAAACTTGGGTTATTATCCGTGAAAATAAGATCATCAACATAAAGACAAACAAGTAAGATATCTCTATTAGTATGAACTTTAAGGTAAATAGCATATTCATGAAGACAACGAGTAAACTCATTCTCTTGAAAATACTTGTCGATGCAACTATTCCATGCTCGTGAGGCTTGCTTTAATCCATGTAAAACTTTCTTCAACCGCAACACTTTATCTTCATGGTTTTTGACCACAAATCCCTATGGTTGTTCAACATAGACTTCTTCTTCAAGATAGCCATTCAAAAAAGCTGACTTGACATCTAGTTGATGGATCTTCCACTTCATTTGTGCCGCCAAAGAGATAGGCAAACGAATCGTCTCCATGCGGGCAACAGGTGCATAGACTTCTTCATCGTCAATGCCTTGCCTTTGCTTGTAGCCTTTAGCCACAAGTCGTGCCTTATATCTCTCCACATCTCCATCAACATTCTTCTTTGCCTTGTATACCTATTTAACTCCAATTGCTCGATAACCCTTGGGAAGTGTTGTTAACTCCCAAGTTTTGTTCTTCTCTATTGATTCGATCTCCTCCTGCATGGCTTTTCTCCACCTTTTGTCTTCAACAGCTTCATCAAAGTTCATTGGTTCACTATCAGCAAAGAGACAATATAAAAAATCAAAATTAGTAACTTCCTCTGTGTCCTCACAGAGCTCTTGAATACTCATTGTCCTTTGCGGTTGTTCATTTGAACTTTCTTGAGAAGAGGGAGATTCAACATTTGTTGGAGAAAGAGGTGGAGTTGTATCATGTACAGGTTCCACGGTCTCTGGTTCTTCTTCATCACCAAAGTATGGAAGAAAATCATATGAAGTTTCTTCCGGAGCTTCCCAGTTCCATGCCAATTCTTCATCAAATTCAACATCGCAACTTACCACCATCTTGCTGCTACTTGGGTTGTATAGTTTGTAGCCTTTTGAACTAGTATTATAGCCAACAAACACATGCTTGATACTTCGATCGTCAAGCTTCGCTCTCCCTTGATGTGGCACATGAGCATAGGCTATGCTCCCAAAGATTCTCAAGTTCTTGACACTTGGATTTCTTCCACTCCATGCTTCTTGAGAGGTTTGATCTCTAACATTCTTTGTTAGAGACCTGTTGTTCAAATAAACTGTACAAGATACAGCTTCTGCCCAAAATTTCATGGGCATATTTTTAGCTTTTAACATACATCTAGCCATATTAAGAATCGTTCTATTCTTTCTCTTTGTAACTCCATTTTGTTGGGGTGAATAAGGTACCGTTAGAGGGCGACGAATTCCATGAGATTTACAAAAGTCATTAAATTCGTTTGAAGTGAATTCGCCTCCTCTATCGGACCTTAAACTTTTTATTTCATAGCCACTTTCTTTTTCTACAAGTATTTTAAAATTTTTAAAAGTAGAAAAAGCTTCAGATTTTTGGTTCATGAAATAAACCCAAGTCTTTCTACTAAAATCATCAATGAAAAGTAGAAAGTATTTACTTTTACCAAAGGAAAGTGGATTGATTGGTCCACACACATCAGTGTGAACAAGCTGAAGCGGCTTGGTTGATCTTGACATGGCCTCCTTTGGAAAACTCATCCTTGCATGTTTTTCAAGAAGACAAGCTTCACATAATTGATTGGGATGGCTTATTGATGGTATCCCATGCACCATATTTTTTTCTCCCATTGATTTGAGCGCTTCAAAATTTAAGTTCCCAAATCGCATGTGCCAACACCATGACTCATCTTGCACATTAGCCTTCAAACACTTTGCATCAATTGTCTTAAGATTCAGAGAGAATAATCTATTCTTAGCCATATGCACTTTAGCAATTAGAATTTCACTTGAATCTCTAAGCCAAAGATGCATATTTTTCATGTAGATGTCATATTCCTTTTTAAGAAGTTGGCCCAAACTCAAAATATTACTTTTTAATTTTGGGACATAATAAACATCTTGAATTAACTTGTGACTACCATCTTTATAGGAGATCAAAATCGTACATATCCTTTCAATTTGAATCTTTGAGATATCTCCAAAGGACACATTATTTCTCACCGTTTTATTGATCTTCACAAACTTCTCTTTGCATCCACACATATGATTGTTTGCTCCATTGTCCAAATACCACGAGCTACAATCATCTTTGTTTTCTTCCTTGACTGCCATCAATAGTATTGACTCAACTTCTTCTTTCTTGTCGTCAACAAGGTTAACTTTTTCTTCAACATTGCTACGACATTCCCAAGAGTAATGGCCAAATTTATGATAATTATAATACTTAATTTTTAATTTGTCATACCTTTGTCCATTATTTTCTTGGTAGTAGCCACGTTCTCTTACTCTTCTATATCCCCGACCATGACCTCTGAATGTCTGTTAGATTTTAACTTCATTGTTGAAGTTGTTAGCGTTACTTCTTCCTCTTCCATGACTGCCACGACCTCGTCCCCGTCCATTCCATCGATAGCTCTTTTCACCTCCATAATCTTTGAAGGATGCTTGAGTTTTAAGAAATTGCTCCAATGGCACTTCTTGTCTCCTCTTGATCTTTTCTTCATGGGCCTGTAAAGAACCCTCCAATTGTTCTACAATCATAGAGTATAGATCTTTAGACTCCTCAATAGCACACACCACAAAATCAAATTTAGGTGTTAAAATGCGAAGGATCTTTTCTTCCACACGGGCATCTTTTATGTCCTCCCCATATCTTCTTAATTGATTTACAATAGCCTTCACTTTTGAACAATAATCCGAAATGCATTCAGATTCTTTCATTTTTAAAACTTCAAAATCAGCCCTTAGAGTTTGAAGTTTTACCCTCCTCACCTTGTCAACTCCTTGAAGAGAATTTTGTAAAATCTCCCAAGCTTCATTTGAGGTGGTAGCATCTGCCATCTTCTCGAACATGGCATCATCCAGACATTGATGGATGAACGTGAGAGCTTGTTGATCCTTCTTCCTTGTCTTTGCTAAGACATCTTTTTCATTTTGAGGCAGAGCTTCCTCATTATTGGGTTTTGCATACCCTCTATCTACGATTTTCCACACATCCTGAGATCCAAGAATGGCTTTCATACGTAGACATTATTTTTCATAATTATCTTTTGTGAGACGGGGGTACTGAAAAGATAGCGTACCATTATTTGTCATGGCTCTGATACCACGTTATTGGGAAAAATAATAATCCCGCCCAAGAATAATATCCACGACAAATAATAATAACACAAGAGAGTAATAACGAGACCAACTCTTTTAATGAGTAAAATACAATATCTGAGCGGAGCAACATAACCACTATAATATTACAACTTAGTAGTGTTAAGAGACTACTACAATCTTAAAAGAAATAACACTCTTTATTTAAAACATATCACTACAATATTACTCGCTCTCACTATTTATCTCACATACTACAATGTGTGGATTACTCTCTCTCTAACTTCTATTGCTTCTCTCTTATTTTGGTGTGATTGAAATGAAGAATGGAGGCCTTTATTTATAGTAAGAGATGCCATTCAACTACTACAAAGAAGATGTGTTGTTGTTGATTTAGTCCTATAATTTTTCAATAAAGTTAGGCACCTCCTATTTTCTTCAACAAAGTTGTCAACAAAATTAGGCACCTTCCATTTTCTTCAACAAAGTTAGGCACCTCCCATTTTCTTCTTTATTTTTTTAAATATGAACCCCACATTTCAAATCTTCATTATAATTTGATTCATATACTTTTATTCAGTAAAGCTAGGAAGAAAGATTACAATATAGATACTTGATTAGAGATATTTTCCATGGATATCTAGTTCTTTTATTTTATAATTTTCGAATTTTAGCTCACAGAGGCGGATCCAGGATTTGAACTTTATGAGTTTAGATTTGAAATTCTAATTTAATGAGTTCAAAATCTATTATTTATACATAATTAATGAGTTTTCTAATAGCTATACAAGGTCTCGAGTCGAAACTATGGGTTGAGGTGAACCCATAACTTCTTTTGTAGATACGCCACTGCTAGCTCATATATATTGCCTTTCTGTTCTTCACTGTTTTACCAAATTTTCTCACTTGCATGTTAGACAGACAACTTATTGGTCCCAACTATCAGGGCCTTCCAAAGATTATTTCAGTTTTTGCAGAGGTTGGTTTGAAATCATAACTATTTTATGAGTTGTTCATTTTGAGATTGACATAAAGATTTCTCAACTATGATTCTTTTATCTATTCTTGTAAGAAGAACAGTAAAACCTTTTGACATTTTACAAATTACATTTTTCTGTATTACTCGTTTGTGTTCTGTTTTTTTTTTTCAAGTATAAATTTTGGCTATCAAATCTCTAGCTGATAAGTATCTGATAAAAAACAAGGTAAGAATGTACCGATATGTAACATTCCTTTGTTTTCCCCCTTTGATTTAAATATCTTCATATATTGTGGAATATGGCCTTTTATCAAAGCTAAATTCTAGGTATATCTAAATTTTCAATAATTGACTGTTATTTCTTTTCTAGGTTCTATGTTCTGAGAAGGCTCTTGCTACAAAGAAAACTGCAAACAACATGATTAACGTATTGAGGCATCTTCAGAAAACACTACCACCAGCCATGTGGGAATCAGCATGGTCTTATCTTTGCCTCGGCAGGTTGATGGAATTGAAATCCATTCTATCACCCAAAAAAGCCGTGAAAACAGCTTGTTGTAGAAATACAGGCTAAGGCGGCTTACAATAGCGGGAGTTTAGCGGATCTTGTGGTATTCGAAATGGATCAATGGATCAATTAAAAAAATAAACCGAAAAAATATTGAACCGTCAAATTGAAAAAAAAAATATTTTGCAAAATATTTTTATTTTTTTAAAACTAATGCATATGTAGTCCACTGCTTTAGGAGAGTTTTGTTTTTCCAGTTTTTTAAAAAAATATTTTTTTTTCAGTTTTTACAAAATAAATACTTTAAAAAAACTGAAAAGACTTAAAAAAATATATTTTGTAAATTTCTTTCTTTTTCTAGTTTTTACAGAATATATATTTTTCAGTTTTTAAAAGTATTTTAAAAAAAAAAAAATTCAGGGCATTATTGATCCATTTTGAATAACACAAGGGCATTATTAGACCTATTTTATAACGGCAGGGTCATTTTTGGATTCAAATTTAAACGGGGGTTATAATTGATCCATTTCGAATACCACAAGGTCATTTTTGGGCCTTTTCCCTATATACTACTATCAAATCAGAAATTATTATAGCAACTTGTTCCTGTACCGGAAAAAACAATACAATATTATTTAATCTCATTTATTTCATTTTACGTGAAACTCTTTTTCTTAATCTTTCCCCAAAAAATGACACGTTTTTATTGCTCTTTTGGCATGTTTATAAAGGGAAAAAATGGTTGAATATTTCCGCTACCTTTGTTTCATTATATAAGGCATTCTTTCATTTTTACTCTTTTAGAAACAAGAGTGGCAACTTTTTATATTTGAAATTTTTTTAATTTAAACTTCTTAGTTTACTCTTAATGACATGCTCTTATAACCATAAAAATATCATAGCATGTATATGACCCAAGTTCTAAGAGTACAGTTAGTATGTGTAAAATCTCTTCTTTTCTTGCTTAAGCTTCACGATCCATTCAAATATCATCATATAAAATAAAATCGAGGAGTAATAAGAAATATTTCTTAGTAGTTAATCCTACAAAAATATTCAAAAGTTGAAGAAAATCAAATTTTAAAACTTTAAATTATGTTCTAACACTTGTCTTTCTTATTTAACTGGATTTTTGATTTGTGTATTAATTATTCAACAAATTTCAAGAAATGCAAACTAAATTCTCCATATTAGTGATTGATTTAACAACCTTTTCCGGAGCAACATACGCAAATGTTGTTTAAACCTATTTCTCCATGACCAATTAGTAACAGACCTAATCTACATCTATAATTAACAATGACCTTGGAGAAACGCATGCAGTGAATGGAAATTCATTTCCTTTCTCTTGTTTTAATGGAAATTTACTCTTTGATAAATTTATTCAAATCGAAGAGCTGAATTTTTTAAATGATACATTTTAGTGGGCCCTATTGGTATGACACCCTTCTTCAAAAACAAATGACAGCAAATGTACTTATTTACCATCAAATGCAGTAAATTAAGGTGGGGTCATTGATTCAGCAAACTACCCACACGTGCTCGCGGAACATGTGTAGCTGTTTTGGGTCTTGAAAATGGCTTAGAAGTTATTTACTAAACTGTGCGGTGGCATTTAGCGTAATAATATGCAAATGCAACGGCAAATATGTTTTCAGTGAAGCACGGATGTCAACGGAGAGGAGCCTGCTTCACCTGTTTCTACGGCTCTTCTTGTATCGAAAGTATTTGATTTGTTTTTCCATCCATTAAATTTTGACGTTTTACTATTTATGAAGAGCCTAGTAGCTCATTATACTCGAAAAAGGCATTGCTCACATGAACGTGCGACTGATTGGAGTGATGGTGCTCAACTGATAAATTTAAGGTGGAGCCCACATGGGAAAAATAGCCAACAATAATGTTATAAATATATTATATTATGGATGTACGTCCTTCGGTAGATGTATTACGTGTTCTCGCCATTTGAGAAAAAATAAGAATAGAATGGTTTAATCATCGATGATAGAATAAAATCGCACGACAGGATAAGAAAGAAATAATGGTTCCTAAACTTCATATCCTCTGAAAGATAAGTACAGACGTCTCTGTACCGATCCTTCAGACTGTATTAAGCTTGCTCGTGACTCGTGAGACCTATGTAACTTGTCACGCTCCAAAATTTTCACCTTCGGGACCGTGATGTCGCCTAACATTTCACTTGCTAGGCAAGCCAACGTTATAATAATATTATCCATTTTAAAATAATTTTAAATTAATTAATAACAAAGAAATAAATGCGAAAGTAAAGTCTGAAATATAGTAATAATCCATAATAATAGCGATGTCTAAATACCATCCCTAGAGTCATAAGTACACGAGCTTGTAGAATGATACAAATAAGGGTGTGAATAAAATAAAGTTATCTCAAAGCAAACACACAGCTAAAGTAAAGTAGACGGGGACTTCAGAACTGCGGACGTTGTGCAGTTATACCTCAAGTCTCCTCTGGGTAGCTGAAATCCGAGCAAGTCTATGATACGCCGCTGGGACCAACTCCGAAATCTGCACAAGAAGTGCAAAGTATAGTATCAGTACAATCGACCCCATGTATTGGTAAGTGCCGAGCCTAATCTCGACGAAGTAGTGACGGAGCTAAGGAAGGTCACTTACATTAACCTGTAGGCAATAATAGTAATAACAACAATAATAGAGATAAATCAGGTAACTCATTTCAACAGTTGAAGCCAACTCAGCAATCATAACCAATTATTATTTCAATCAATTTCCGTTGCGGCGTGCAACCCGATCCTATAATATATTCATATTCAATTCTGTTGTGGCATGCAACCCGACCCCCCAATATAGACTTTTAAATAAATCTGTTGCAGCGTGCAACCCGATCCCCCAATATAGACTTTTAAATAAGTCTGTTGCAACGTGCAATCCGATCCCCCAATATAGACTTTAAATAAGTCTGTTGCGACGTGCAATCCGATCCCCCAATATAGACTTTAAATAAGTCTGTTGCGACGTGCAATCTGATCCTCCAATATAGACTTTTAAATAAGTTTGTTGCGGTGTGCAATCCGATCCTCTAATATAGACTTTTAAATAAGTCTGTTGTGGCGTGCAATCCGAACCCCCATATAGACTTTCATTTTCGTTGCGGTGTAAAACCCGATCCCCCAATATATTTTAACAACTCATGAATGTAATAAAAAATACTTCAATAAATACCACGTTCAATGAGAAATTATTAAGCATCAAGGCACACAATAATTATAATTTATTTATGAATAAATAATGATAATTAGCAATTAATTATGGAAATTATGGAGAAAATAGACAGTTTAATATTTAGTATGCTAAATGTCAAATAACAATTATGACACATAAGTCAAATAAGCATGTAATAATTATTTTAGGAATTCAAGAATTAATATTTGACAAGGAATATGAGTGAAACAATTAATATAATAATTAATTCATGATTTAAAATAATTTATGATTTTTCAAGTAATTATGAAAGACAGGGGGATCTCCCGGAATATCATTCCGTAGTCCCAAAGTAAATATGCAAGACAGGGGGATCTCCCGGAATACCGTTCTGTAGTCCCAAAGTAAATATGCAGGGAGAACTTCCGAGAAATCGCCTCGTAGTCTCAAAAGTAAAGACACAGATCAAACGACAAATACAAAAGTTAACAGTAAGATTTCTACGGCTATACTGATAAAGAACAAGGAAAAAACAGAAAATCAACTAGGCATTCTCCACAGAGTTCAAGTAAGCAGTTAAAGCACATAGACATGCGATATTAGACTAAACAGGATAGCTACACATATTGGAATAACTCAATTAAGAATGAAAATAGATTAATACTCATTAGAATGGTATAACTCAAAATAAAAGAAAAATAGGTTGTTGCTCAGTAAACGAAATTGGGTTTTACAACAACTAGCCCATGTACGTACTCATCACCTCATGTACACGGCACTCACATATCACAATAGTTCCAAATCCTAAGGGGATTTCCCCCACACAAAGTTAGGCAAGTCACTTACCTCGAGTCAAGCTCAATCAATCCGTAAGAATGCCTTTTCCTCGATTATCCGACTCCGAATGGCCCAAATCTATCCAAACACAACTGCATATCATGAATATAACCATAATAGATAAGACTCATCTAATTAATAAAAATAATATTTTAACAAAAATTCTGAACCCCTAAAAAGTCGACACGAGCCCACATCTCGAAATCGGATAAAAGTCACAAAATACAAACACCCATTCACTCACGAGTTCACTCGTACAAAAATTAACCAAATCCGATGTCTAAATCCCAATCAAAACTCAGAATTTTGGTTAGGGAACTTTTCCCCCATTTTTCCAACTTTTCAATCCAAATCCGAAATTAAATGGAGGAAACAACTATAGATTAATGAAATACAACTAAAAACGAGTTAGGAATCGTTATCTCAAAGCTCTCTCTGAAAATCCCTCGAAATATCGTCAATTCCCGAGCTTGAAATGTCTAAAAATGAGAAAACTCTCGGACTCTTCGATTTATACACTGCCCAGGCAATTTCGCACCTGCGCATTCGCTTTTACTGAGAGACCTATTCAAAAACAATAGGCCAACGCTTCTTTCATCAGTTTAATTTTAACACAACAATTCCATTTCTTTTGTTAAACGGTAAAGAAACAACATATAATGATTGAATGTGCATAATTTACTGAAAAACTATATCACAAATAGTCAAATAGGTCGATTGGTTCACCTAGGTATCCAACCAACAGAGAAAGTATGGAAGGAATCAAATACTTAAAACTGTAAGAGCTGAAATAAATAAGTAAACATATTATAATTTATGTAGTCCCTGAAGTATTTAATACTTGTGTCAAGGATATTCTCGTTCACTGATTGATCATGATCAACAACTGTGAGCACTTAATTTTTGCCCTAATATCAAATTACTCCTAAAAAATCCAAAAAATAGCTTTAAATTATTTTTCTATATTTTTACTTAGTTTGCTCTGTACGTATTCATGTTTGATGCATTTTTAAGTTGCATTTTAAATCCTAAAGAAAATACAAAAATATTTTTAATTTTTACATCTTTAGATTTTAATTGCATAATTAATTGCATTTGTAAAACACTAAAATACCAAAAAAAATATTTGTAACTCTACATGCATTTGTTAGCTAAATAAATTAGTTAATTGTAGAAAAATAGGTCATTAGGTTAATTTTACAAATTAGTTAGAATTAGGAGTGTTAAATAAATTTATTAGTCTTGAAAAATACAAAGAAAGAAAAGAGAAGGCTATGGGGTTTCATTACAGCTTTGGGCCAGGTGCTTCTAGTGGCCATTTTCTTTCCATTCACCCCAGCCCACTACCCGCCAGCCTAATATTCCCTCTTCATCTCTAAAATAGACCCTAATTTCACCCTCCCCTTTGATTCTCAACACCACACATAGAGAACGGATCCCTCCCCCATTTTTGGAAAAACCAGTCGCCCCATCTAACAAAAGAAGAGAACGAAATAGAGGGAGTGGACAGAATTAGATTAAAGAGGGGGGTTTTGGAAACAGAGAAGAGAAGAGAGTGACGGCGAGAAAGAACAAGGCTTCTATTTTCGCATCTTCTCGGTTCACGACTCTACACATCTATCATCGCCGTAGTCCCACCCTTCTGAATCATAATCAACCAAGTTTGGATCCCTGGTTAGTGATTAATTTTTGGTGCGAATTAGTTGACTCGGGTTCTATTTTGAATTCGCTCTGAGTTCCGATCGAGGTGCAGTAGAGGTGCTTGGTTTAGTTCGAGAATTCAGATCTGAAACCAAAAAAAATCCAAAGGGCTTCAAACAAAAGGAGAAACCTAGAATTTAAAGGACCGTTTCAACTTCTTCCGGTTTTGGCGTCGATTTCTGGGTTTGCTGAGGAATTTTGCTGCTGTTGAGATTGCTTGTTGAGCTTCAAACCCGTTGATTCCAGCTTTATTTGGCTTTCTTCTTTTCTAAAAAACTCGAACCTTGTGCTGCGAGGTATGTTCTTCATAAAATTGTTCTCAGATATATTTTGGTATGAAATTATTGTTGTTGTTTAGCTTATCTGTGAAAGAATGATTTAGAATCCACATAGGTTGGTACTGAGCTGTGTATGTTTCGTTTGATTAAAGGTGTTTGATAAGCGGTATGCAAAAAATAGTTACTGAGATAGAAAGATTCATTCCACCTTTTCTTTAATTCAGATTCCTTAATCATTTTTTTTATTTATGTTTTGTTCATGAATTTCTATCCATATGTTTGTGTGCTCGTATTGGTTTCGTTTTAAGACTTCTTTAGTTTGTGATTTGAGAATATCTTTGTAGTAATTGATGAATTGTTTGCCGAAAGTTGCAAGATGATTATTAATTGGGCTACCTGAATTTTAGTTGGAATCAAGTTGGATTGATCTATTTGCCGCGAAATATGGGCCAAATGCGTTATTTGTCAAGCCAATTCAATAAATGACAATCACCTATGTATCTTGGCCCATTAGCTTAACAATTAAGTCACATCATTTCTCCGCAATAATTTTCATAATTTGTGGCCTCAATAATTTCAAAGTTTTTTTTAGGGAGAACAATTCATGAACATCGTAGTTTGCTTTAGACGCGATTAATAATAAATCATCGTGGTCATGGGTACGGTTTCCGTGGTATGGTCGCGATACATAATCCCAATTCGAGTGTGCGTTTCATGTGACTCGACCATAACTTCAAATATTAATTAAAATAAACATGTTGTGAGTCGTGGGTGCGTTTCACGTGACGCGATTCACAATGTGTACAAAAATAATAAGTGCGCGACATCGCGACTTATTTAAATAATTTTCATAAATATTAAAAGCGGTTAAAAGGAATAAAATGCACAATAGGTTCAAACATGTAATAAATCAGATAATTAGGCTAATTATTAATAGCTGAGCGACCGTGCTAAAACCACGAAACTCGGGAGTGCCTCACACCTTCTCCCGGGTTAATAGAATTCCTTACCCGGTCTTTTGTACTCGCGGATCATAAATAGAGTCAAATTTCCTCGATTTGGGATTTTAAAATAAACCATTGACTTGGGACACCATAAATTATTCTAAGTGGGGCCTCTGAAATAAATAAATAATTCCATTTCGATTAATGTCACTTAATTTGGAAAAGCTCCCTTATCCCCTATCCCCCGTGAAAAAGGAAGTGTGACAGCTCTGGCGACTTTGCTGGGGAAAAGAACCCAGAATCTCTGATTCAGTGGTCTGAATTCGAGCTTAGAATAGCTGTTATGATTGACTTTCATGATTGTCTGAATTTTACGTATTTGAGTCTAATGTGCTAAATGCCGCTTTTTTACCGCTTTGATATTGTGTGAACTGTATATAAACTGCTACGAAACATGTCTTCTCTCTGAGTCTTCTAAATTTTCTGGGAAGCGTACGTTTCGCGTGGCTTCATTTCTGTTAGAGTCATATCCTAATTTTAGAATGAGGTTCGGACAAGTTGCAAAGCCGGTGAAGCTTCTGTATTCTCGATACGCTGCCCTTCCCCCTCCCCCCAGCTCGAGTTGTCCGCTTGGGTATGCCATGTCTTGAACAATACACATAGGTTTTAAACTTAGAATGATATAACCTCATGCCGAATCCCTAGTAGGTACGTTTACTTGCATCACGTGCATTTGACTTTGGGGACTCAACACAAGGATTGGGTCCGTCTAGAACAGGTGTACCCAAATTAAAAAGACCATCCTGATGCATCTTACGTGCTACTTGCGCATTTTCTTGCTTCGGCTTGCATGTTGATTGGCTGCTAGAATATGGAAAGAAAATAAAAAAAAAGAGGAAAAAGAAAATGGAAAAGAAAAAAATCAAGAGTGAGGTAGGTATTTGAATAATTCTGAAGCTCTGCCGAAATTTTGAAAAACAAAAGAGAGAAAATAATCCAATATTTTCAAAATTCATGTTTCCCCTGTTCCGTCAAAACTGGCAGAACTACGCGGGTCTGATTCTCGCTGGGTGTGAGATACGTAGGCAAACCTAATCGGTTCCGGCCCCTATTTTTTTAAAATCAAAAAATATTTTCCTTTAATTCCTTCTTTAGGAGCCTTTTTTTTTAGAAAATCCTAAACAAATAAAAAATAAGAAAATTTTTAAACCAAAAAATATTTTATTTGTAGGAGTCTTTCATTAGAAAAAGAAAACAAATGAAATCAAAATCCAAAAAAATATTTTCTACCTTTTTTTAGAAGTCTTTTTTCCAAAATTCAAAAAAACAAAAAATCAAAAGAAAATATTTTCTTTCTTCTTTAGAAGTCTTTTTTTTCTTCAAAAATTTCAAAAAAAAAAATCAAAAATCCGAAAATATTTTATTTCCTCTTTAAAAGCATTTCTTTCGAAAATTTAACAAAAACAAATTGCAAAAAAGTACATATTCTGTTTCTAAATGCTTTCATTGTCTGAGTATTTTAAAAAGTAAAAAAAATGTGTTAGCTTATTTACCTATTCATAATCCTCCCGAACTACGCAAGATCTGATTCATGTTCCCACATGATACATAGGCAACCCACATCAGGTTCGATCGAATGAAAAAAAAAATAAAAAAAAAGAGAAAGGAAAGAAACAAAAAAAATTAAAAAAAAAAGAGAAAGGAAAGAAACAAAAAAAGAGAAAAAAAAGAAAAGAAAAAAAAGAGTGTGTTCATTCTAACATGCTTGTTGTTTTGAAATAAAATCTGGTTTAAGGTGGTCGGCTTGTTTGTTTACAATGGCGAGTTACAAAAACAATCCAAGATCCTTCAGAAATAAAAGCTTCTTCTCAACCAATGGAATAAGCACCACTGCTGTTGATCCAAGGTCACGAAAAGGCAAATAGGCAAGTTGGCGGTGAAAAATAAAAAAAATAGAGATAAATATGGGGTTGACTTTACTAGATTTGAGCAATAGGACATGGCCTGCTTGGGATGATTTGATGATGGGGAGACATGAGAATTCTTCCAAGTCCTTTGAAAAAAAAAGTTATTGTGAAATTTTCTATGTCGTCTGTACTGAAATTCGATAGTCAATATTGGGAATGTTTTGATCAAAAAGTCAAAATTTGAGTGCTGATTCAAAAGGAATAAAAGGGTTGAATGCCGTAGTAGTGCTGATGCGCCAATTTGTGGCTAAGATGTTGCTTAGTAACTGGAAAGTCACCCCTCTTTTAGTCATGGTAGCTTATTTTGTCGTCTTTTCTTCTTCTTTTTATGTTACCAGACCGTGCAATCCTTTATTCAATAAAAAACAGTCAGTCATTTTGTGTCCATTTTGTGCGTAATTCTTTTCATGCTAGTTCTAGTGACATGACATGCATGCGAAATTTTTGGCCAGATCTTAGAAAACTGATTTAGTCTTGAATTGGATAAGTTAGAAAGAGACACTTTTGAAGATGAATAAAGGCACGAAACATTTAGAATATAACATGAGCCAAGTTTACATGGAACCAAAGCAGTCATGCTCATGGAAGTTAAGGATCTCTACCTTTTGAATCATTTGAGAAAATCGGGCTTAAGGATGATCGGACGGGTCGAAGTCTGTTTAGCACCAAGAGATAAAAAGTGTTTTTCAAAAGGTGTATTTCAGACAACTTGAAATGGATCAGTTAGTGGCAAAATGCATCTTCTACATCAAGACAAAATCCAAGAAAAACTCACCCAAATTGAAAGGGTAATTCACTACGAGAAAAATATTGCTCATACAATTTTACACTGAAAAAGACCCAGAAAACAACATGTCCATCAATGCTGTGATCATGAAAGGATACCATGATTGGCATTCTCAAGGCTATGAGGCCCTTTTTCTGCTACCCAAACACTTTATACCCTTTGTTACCCCTTGTGAGCCTATGTTATTTTCTTTGATCACCTCCTCTTTTGCAATCAAGTTTAGAGTCAAAAGTCAAAAAAAAAAAGAAATAAAAAAAAAAAGAATATAAAGAAAAAATGAAAAGAAAAATTTACGTCCCAAGAGTACAAACTGGGGCAACTCTTAGAAAGTACAAGTGAAACAAAAAAAAATAGAATAGTCAAAGGTCCATGTCCCAGAAATTAGAAGTTGGGCAACTTGTTTTGAAAAAAAAAAGAAAAAAAAAGGAAAAAAGAAAAAAAGAGAGCAGAAAGAAAGATGAAAAAATAATAGTTAGGTCAGATGTTTGAACTACGTTAGACCTGATTCCTTTAAAAAAGGGATACGTAGGCAGCCTTACACGGTTCGGTCCAACCAAATAAGAATTCAAAAAAAAAGAGGAAAAAAAAAGAATGAGAAGAAAAAAAGAAAGAAAAATAATACAAAAATCCCCAGTATCAGAAACTGGGGAAAATTTTTTATTTCACTTTTGAAAGAGTCGATTTCAAGAGTTGTAAAGTGTACAACCCATCATATTGAGTCTACTTAGAGCCTCCACGCCGACCCTTCTTTCCAACCCTATCCAAAAACCTTCCAAATAAAGACCTCCCGATATGCCTTCAAGAATGCCAAGAGACGCATGCAATGAGTAACAATTGTCACACGCATAGAACACTGTCAATTTGCTCACACTAGAAAGCAAAATAAAAAGAAAAATAAAGAAGAAAAATACTGAGAGTCTTACTAGTGAAAACCCTCACGGGCACTGTAACGTGACAGTAAGCAGAGATAAATAAATAAGAGAGGCTTGTTGGTGAAAACCTTGGGACACTACTTGTCGAAAGTGAGTCGTGAAGCTGATGCAAAGGATTGGAAAGAACAAGCCCGACTTCAAAGTCATAAGAATGGTAAAAGGGAAGATTTGGTCAGTTTGATAGATCAGACTGTTAAGTCCAAAATGCATGTCATGATCATTAAGGCTAGTTACCGCAAAATAAAAAGAAAAAAAAGAAAAAAAAGCTCTTCCTTCTGTCCTTCCGACAGGGGCATTTCTTGTTAATACTTGTTTCTTTGCATCATTGTGTCCTTCACTCTGAGTCAGTCCTTGTCAAAACAAGCAACAAAAGATTTCAAAATCTGCTACCAGCTTTTTATTTGTACAAAGTAAATTTGGCCAGCACACTTAGTCATTACTGTCAACGTGCCTTGAGGGTTCGTGAAAATGTTTGCCCCCCAAAAACTCTTGTCAACCTACTGGGCGCAAGCAAAGATAATTGGTGATTCTCTCCGACAGACAAATTGTTTAAAAAGCAGAAAGACATTCAAGACATAGAAAAGGTCACCTAAGCAAAGATCTCCTGTTGGGATAAGGCTGATTGAGCCACAAATACAAATAGTACTGGGTGTGAAACGATCAGGGTTGATGTAAAACAAAAAGTCTCTTGAAACTGACTCAAGCTGATTGAGCAAAAGCCAAGCTGCCCAAGACTCAAGGCCGCAAACCGACCACCACTTTTAAAACTGACAAAATTTTCTTTGTTTGAAATAGGAAAAAAGTAGTGCAAGGAACTTGGGTTTCAGAAAAAAAAAAGAGAAGAAAAGAAAGAAAAAGAAAAACGAAGAGAAGAGCCGACAAAGGTAAGTTTCTCCAATCTTTGCCTTTATCTGTCTTGCTAGTGTGCATAAATATTGCCATTGCTCTTCACAGTTTTCCTCCTAGGATAAAAAGTCCTAGTCTGATGGATTTTCTCCCAATAAAAATCTTAGTCTGATGAATTTTTTTCCTAAGATAGAAGACCTAGTTTGATGAACTTTCTCCTAGGATCGAAGTCTTAGTCTGATGAATCATTCTCTTAAAATAGAAAACCTAGTCTGATGAATGTTCTCCTAGGATAAAAATCTTAGTCTGGTGAATCTTTCTCCTAAGATAACAAAAAAATGACCTAGTCTGATAAATTTTCTCCTAGGATCAAAATCTTAGTCTGATGAATCTTTCTCCTAAGATAGAAAACCTAGTCTGATAAATTTTCTCCTAGGATAGAAATCTTAGTCTGATAAATCTTTCTCCTAAGATAACAAAAAAAAGACCTAATCTGATGAACTTTCTCATAGGATCGAAGTCTTAGTTTGATGAATCTTTCTCCTAAGATACCAAAAAAAGGAAAAAAGAAAAAAAGACCTAGTTTGATGAATTTTCTCCTAGGATAGAAATCTTAGTCTGATGAATCTTTCTCCTAAGATACCAAAAAAAAAGAGACCTAATCTGATGAATTTTCTCCTAGGATCAAAATCTTAGTCTAATGAATCTTTCTCCTAAGATAACAAAAAAAAGAGGACCTAATCTGATGAATTTTCTCTTAGGATCAAAATCATAGTCTGATGAATCTTTCTCCTAAGATAGAAGATTTAGTCTGATGAACTTTCTCCTAAGATTAAAACCTAGTTTGATAAATTTTCTCCTAGGATAATAAGTTTAAAAAAAAAAGGAAGTCTGGTCAATTTTTAGTTTTCTTAAGTTATCAATCTTTAGTTTTCTTGAAAGCAGGCGCCCACCTAGAGAATGAGAGAATTCATTTCAAGTGTAAGTCAACATCAGGCACCCACCTGGAAAACGAGGGGATTCAGTTCAAGTTTTTAAGTCAGCAGGCGCCCACCTGGAGAATGAAGAAATTTATTTAAAATTTTAAGTCAGCATCAGGCGCTCACCTAGAGAATGAGGGAATTCATTTTAAGATTCAAGTCAGGCAGCAGGCGCCCACCTGGAGAATGAGAGAATTTATTGCAAGTATTAAGTCAGTAGCAACGCCCACCTGGAGAATGAGGGAATTTATTTCAAGTTTTAAGTCATCAGGCACCCACCTAGAGAATGAGAGAATTTATTTCAAGTTTTAAGTCATCAGGCGCCTACCTGGAGAACGAGGGAATTTATTTCAAGTTTTAAGTCATCAGGCGCCCACCTGGAGAACGAGAGAATTCATTTCAAGTGTTAAGTCAACATCAGGCACCCACCTGGAAAACGAGGGAATTTATTTCAAGTTTTAAGTCATCAGACGCCCACCTGGAGAACGAGGGAATTCATTTCAGGTTTTAAGTCAGCATCAAGCACCCACCTGGAAAACGAGGGAATTCATTTCAAGTTTTTAAGTCAGCAGGCGCCCACCTGGAGAATGAGGAAATTTATTTCAAGTTTTAAGTAAGCATTAGGTGCCCACCTGGAGAATGGGGGAATTCATTTCAAGTGTAAGTCATTGGGCGCCCACCTGGAGAATGAGGGAATTCATTTCAGGTTTTAAGTCAGCATCAAGCGCCCACCTGAAGAACGAGGGAAGTCATTTCAGAATTTAATTCAAGTTAGAAGTAGCAGAAGCCCGCCTCAAGAATGCGAGCTGGCAGTCCGAGATGACCAAAGGAAGAAGTCTCAATCCAGAATAAAAGAAAAAAAAGAAGAGAAGTGAATCCAAAATACAGAAGCCGATGAAAGATGTGAACTGCTCAAGACATGGTTGAAGTCACAAGCTTTGCTTGTCCCGTCTTGATCCGAAAAGCTGAAGAAGAAAGAACTAGCACCTGCAGCTAGCAAGCATCAAGGTTCAAATCAAAAGTCCGCATGAAGAACCCTTCAAGACTCAAGATCAAGCTTCAGAAGACTCATAGATAGGAATCTTGTAACTTGTAGCTGATAGGCTTAGCTAGTTTCTTTTTTATTTTGACTTTGGTGTAATAAGGTGCTCAGCAAGCAGTAAATAGCAGCAACAACAGTGAAATCACACTTTCTCGGTAGTCCCAGCTACCTAAACTTCCAGAACTACACTGACCTGATTTCTTTATAGCCAAGGATATGTAGACAACCTCCGAAGCAAGGTTCGGTCAAACTTTTCAAAAAACGCTTCCCATGGAGTATATTGCACGTAATTGCTCACTTTATCTTTGCCCGAAAACTTTTCATATTTCCGAACAAAGAGGGGCAGCTGTGAGCACCTAACCTTTGCCCTAATATAAAATTACTCCTAAAAAATCCAAAAAATAGCTTTAAATTATTTTTCTATATTTTTAGTTAGTTTGCTTTGTACGTATTCATGTTTGATGCATTTTTAAGTTGCATTTTAAATCCTAAAGAAAATACAAAAATATTTTTAATTTTTATATTTTTAGATTTTAATTGCATAATTAATTGCATTTGTAAAACACTAAAGTACCAAACAAAATATTAGTAACTCTACATGCATTTGTTAGCTAAATAAATTAGTTAATTGTAGAAAAATAGGTCATTAGATTAATTTTACAAATTAGTTGGAATTAGGAGTGTTAAATAAATCGATTAGTCTTGAAAAATACAAAGAAAGAAAAGAGAAGGTTATGGGGTTTCATTACAGCTTTGGGCTAGGTGCTTCTAGTGGCCATTTTCTTTCCACTCACCCCAGCCCACTACCCGCCAGCCAAATATTCCCTCTTCATCTCTAAAATAGACCCTAATTTCACCCTCCCCTTTGATTCTCAACACCACACATAGAGAATGGATCCCTCCCCCATTTTTGAAAAAACCAGTCGCCCCATCTAACAAAAGAAGAGAACGAAATAGAGGGAGTGGACAGAATTAGATTAAAGAGGGGGATTTTGGAAACAGAAAAGAGAAGAGAGTGACGGCGAGAAAGAACAAGGCTTCTATTTTCGCATCTTCTCGGTTCACGACTCTACACATCTATCATCGCCGTAGTCCCACCCTTCTGAATCATAATCAACCAAGTTTGGATCCCTGGTTAGTGATTAACTTTTGGTGCGAATTAGTTGACTCGGGTTCTATTTTGAATTCGCTCGGAGTTCCGATCGAGGTGCAGTAGAGGTGCTTGGTTTAGTTCGAGATTTCAGATCTGAAACCAAAAAAAATCCAAAGGGCTTCAAACAAAAGGAGAAACCTAGAATTTAAAGGACCGTTTCAACTTCTTCCGGTTTTGGCGTCGATTTCTGGGTTTGCTGAGAAATTTTGCTGCTGTTGAGATTGCTTGTTGAGCTTCAAACCCATTGATTCCAGCTTTATTTGGCTTTCTTCTTTTCTAAAAAACTCGAACCTTGTGCGGCGAGGTATGTTCTCAGATATATTTTGGTATGAAATTATTGTTGTTGTTTAGCTTATCTGTGAAAGAATGGTTTAGAATCCACATAGATTGGTACTGAGCTGTGTATGTTTCGTTTGATTAAAGGTGTTTGATAAGCAGTATGCAAAAAATAGTTATTGAGATAGAAAGATTCATTCCACCTTTTCTTTAATTCAGATTCCTTAATCATTTTTTTTTAATTTCTGTTTTGTTCATGAATTTCTATCCATATGTTTGTGTGCTCGTATTGGTTTCATTTTAAGACTTCTTTAGTTTGTGATTTGAGAAGATGATTATTAATTGGGCTTCCTGAATTTTAGTTGGAATCAAGTTGGATTGATCTATTTGCCGTGAAATATGGGCCAAATGCATTATTTGTCAAGCCAATTCAATAAATGACAATCACCTCTGTATCTTGGCCCATTAGCTTAACAATTAAGTCACATCATTTCTCTGCAATAACTTTCATAATTTGTGGCCTCAATAATTTCAAAGTTTTTTTTAGGGAGAACAATTCATGAATATCGAAGTTTGCTTTAGGTGCGATTAATAATGAATCATCGTGGTCATGGGTACGGTTCCCGTGGCATGGTCACGATACATAATCCCAATTCGAGTGTGCGTTTCACGTGACTCGACCATAACTTCAAATATTAATTAAAATAAACATGTTGTGAGTCGCTGGTGCATTTTACGTGACGCGATTCACAATGTGTACAAAAATAATAAGTGCGCGACATTGCGACTTATTTAAATAATTTCCATAAATATTAAAAGCGGTTAAAAGGAATAAAATATACAATAGGTTCAAACATGTAATAAATCAGATAATTAGGCCAATTATTAATAGTTGAGCGACCGTGCTAAAACCACGGAACTCGGGAGTGCCTCACACCTTCTCCCGGGTTAATAGAATTTCTTACCCGGTCTTCTGTATTCGCGGACCATAAATAGAGTCAAATTTTCTCGATTTGGGATTTTAAAATAAACCGGTGACTTGGGACACCATAAATTATTCCAAGTGGCGACTCTGAAATAAATAAATAATTCCATTTCGATTAATGTCACTTAATTTGAAAAAACTCCCTTATCCCCTATCCCCGGGAAAAGGAGGTGTGACAACTGATTGTTTCCATTCAAGGCTTTGCCATATAATGATACATTCTTCAAAGCACCATTTTCGTTTCTTACATTGTGAATGACTTACCATTGCTATAAATTTGGTGCAAAAAAAAGACTAATACTTTTTCAAGCTATCATGGTGCAAACGCCTTATGCTGTAAATGACTTACCATTGCTACAAATGGATTGTCTTATCTATATGAATAGGAAAACTGTAATAACAGAAAGAACCATGAAAAGCTTCAAATATCTTGTCCATAAGTATTGAAATTTGCAAACTAAGTAAAACGGAAAAGTTAAATTGCAGAAAAAAACTTGAAATGATACTGTTCATAACTAATAAGACTACTAAAGTAACTAATCAGATAGTTCTTGGTTTCTCTAAGTGTAACATCCCAAACTTAAGACAGAGTCCCACGTCGGCAAAACACAAGAGGGATGCTGGGTATATAAGTAAACAAGTCTTAGACCCTAGTGACACGTTTTAAAGCCGTGAAGGCCTAGGCCCAAAGCGGACAATATCACTAGTGAGTTGGGCTGTTACATATGGTATCAGAACCTCTCTTGTGTCAGCCTTGCCGGTGGTGGGTCTGAGTTCAACTGAGTTTAGGCAAATCCCGGTTAGGCAGGGCAAACCTCAGCGAGGACGCTGAGTCCATAAGAGGGGGTGCATGTAACATCCCAGACTTTAGACAGAGTCCTACATCGGCAAAATACAAGAGGGATGTTGGTTATATAAGTTAACAAGTCTTAAACCTTAGCGACGCGTTTTAAACCCGTGAGGGCCCAGGCGTTACATTTGCAAACGCATTATGCTGTTTTCTTCTTCTTAAATACTCTCTTGATTTTATTTCCTGACAATTGTGCATTCGGATCTTCTTCAACCATTATTTCGGCATTAGTTATACCAATCTTGGCAGGTGTATTTGCAATATCGATTAACTCGTTATCTTCAGTGGACTCCTGCATATAAAAAGTACAAAAAAAATTGTGAAAATTAGTAGTGAACTTATAGTTCATGTAGCTTTATTTATTTAAAACCTGCAAATACTTTAATTAAAAGAATCAATAACCTAAAAAAAAAATGTTGATAGGGAGTTCGTAGCGTCATATAGAATAAAAAAAATTAACATTCAAAACTTTTAAAGTTATAAAAAACACTCCCAGATATATAAGTATCTTTAATGTTAAAGGCCAAAAAAAAAGTCATCAATGTATTTACCTCGCATTCCTTCTCTCCATCTAAGCCTTGATTAGTATTGAAGTCAGGGTCCTACCAAACATTAATAAATAAATGAGTTTGAAATTATACTAAAATATGCAATTTAACAGAAATTCGCAATTTAAATATGTTATGAAGTTTGTGAGCGAAGATCACATACAGTGAAGGCATCTGAATGTGGAGCATGATCATATTTCTTTATCAGTTGCTCCTCGTCTGTAAGCTTGACAACACTGTAAACATCATCTTGCTACTGAATGTTCGAGCTCTTGACAATAACCTTAAGCATAAATTTTCTTTGAAGAATATTGTTCAACTCTACTCGATAGGAATACTTATCAACAACGCCAGTATTCTAGAATGAAATTTTGCGTTAGAATTTTGCAAATAACAAATATGAATTTAATTACTTGATATACCTCAAGTAATCCTTCCTTCAATTCATTTGCGGACTGGCCTATGAGAAACATGGTTTCGCGGTCCCAGAGCAACATGGAAACAGATCCAGTAGTATTCAGTACCCTAACCTGAAACTTGTACCTAAAGCACGTTTGATTTGAGATATAAATGTACATTTTGATGGATTAAGGAAATAGAGCTTCTGTTATTACCTATTCACCGCTGAGTAATCTTCTTTTTTACATTTTGGGTTTGGACAAAGATGAATTTTTTCCACTTTATCCACCTTCTTTTGACACTTCTTACAGCTTACATATGACCACCCTTTTTCAAGTTCTAAATTTTCAATACTTGCTACAATCCAACAGGGACCTCCCGTTGAATAAAATGATAAACCATTAGATAGTGAAGTTGAGAGAGAGCATATATGTGCAAATCATGAATGATATAAATTAAGCATACTTTATATTAGAAATATCACGGTTGTCATCCATTAGTAACCAAAATGCCATCCGAGATGTGAACATATGAAGCATGATTCGTGGTAAAACACATGTTACATATATAATTTATATTACTGTATTAGAAAGTTTTTTCTTCAATTTACAAACTATGTATAAAACAACTTGCTGTAGAAATTCACAATATATGCTGTTATTCATGCCTTGTGATTTTGTCTAAGTAGCTTTAAACATAATCTATTATCGTTAGTGATAGATATGCCAAGACTTATGGTAGACCATTCCGGAGAAATCTTAAGAAAATGTCTGTAATAGCTTGCCTAGGCCAAAGAAGCCGACTATCTATGTAAGAGTAGTGGTTTGGGCCAGAACTAAACTTCAATGCAAAGACTGAGCTGGACAGAAACCTGATTCCATACTTGACCTTTATATAATTATCTCTCTCAAGGAAGTCCCCTGTGTGTATATCTAATTGTTCTTGTGTATGACGTTAACCATGTAATCTTTTTTTGCATTAATTATTAATCTTTCAGTAATTCTTCAAATTCACAAATAACATATTGTACTTACACTCCTTTGGCAGGGCCACATCGGTTTCAAAAGACCAATTTTCTTGTGGGCAATAGAATAGGGTCAAACTTAAGCTAGTAGGATAAGTAATTTTACACTCCTTACGTTCTATTTGTATCTCCATATTCTCCATACATACATATGCAACTTTATCCAGTAGACTTGAACGAATTAATAACTCAAAACACACAAAGCAACAAATTGAAATTTGCAACTTAAGAAAGAGAGAGCAGAAAAAATTAGTAAGAAAATAACATATTTTGAAGACCTTTTCATCTTGTAGAACCAATTCAATCGAGAATGTAGTGTCTGAATTATAACGATCTGGTACTTCTCACACACGGACAACCCGAACTTTCAACTTCCATTGCATTTTTTAAATTGTTATATCCTTGATGAAATCACTGTGAGTAGCCATTCTTTGCATAAGCCGTACCTTTTCTTGAATTCTTGATAGCAGTAGGAAGATTATAATTTAAGTACCATGTAAGTTACTGGCATGAAATATAAGTTTGCAGTTTGAGCAGTTGTTACCGAGTAGTGGGTTTCAATAGTGAGTTTCAATCGTAGTTTAGATAGTTGAGGACACTCTATTATTTTGCAGAGATAATTTAGGGCAAGTAGAAGCTAAAAGGTTTTTAAATAATACTAGTCTTTAGGGTACGTGCGATGCACGTGTATTCATACAATGAATATATAGTTTTAAAAAACACTGATATTATCAAATAATGTGTGTAAGTTATAAATAAAAAAGGTATAAGTCTTAAAAATAATGAATATTAATCTCATTTAGCTATCTCTAAAAACTTGATAAGTGACAATATAAAGTCCAAGATGACCAATATTAATTTAACTTTTTTACAACAAATAACTTAATATATAAAAGAAATGAGAAGTTGCCATTGGATTAAATGCAAAATAATAATATTAATAACAACTTAAATATTAGTTGATAACATACTAAACTTTTCATACCCAAACTATCATAGCTGGAATTGAAAGCGTCCAAAACTTTATATCATACTTTCATAACATAATAAACGAAACTTAAATATTTTTACTAAGACTAAACTAAAAAATAAGAAGTATCTTCAAAGAAAAAAATTCAAAATATCAAAAATAAGAAAGAAAGAAAGAAGTTCCTCCTTGATTGTTGTTCCTTCTCAAGGACGAACAAAATTTATAGTTGAATTCTAATATTGTTAGATGTCCACCGAAGGAACAAATAATAATTGAATAACTTGAATGCAAAGTTTTCCTGACTTTTTTACCCAAAAAAAAAAAAAACAATCCCTGATTTTAGGCAAGATTTTTTAGTTGACTTTAACGTCCTAAATATTATGAAAATAATAAAATGACTATTTTGTCTGGTGTGAAATATATTTTTAAAGGGTAAAAAACGGCGAACGATATTTTGCTAATGGTCTTCGTGCATTTAATATAGTATAGATAGATAGTGGGTTTCAATTGTGAAATTTCTACCGATTTTTGTAGGCCATTTTTCTCCCAAATAAACTTTTAGTTCCTAATTAGTTGGAGCAATGTCTTAAATTATCAAGTGGCATAGTGAGATGATGACACTTGGCTTAAGGAGATGGATTTTTCGCTTCCTATATTGAAAAATCACATTCTTCGACAATTTCTTCTACTCTCTTTCTCCGACACACACCTGGAACTCGAATTCGTCACCATAAAACCAGAAATATTTGGGTAGTTTTGTCGGAATCTTAAGTAGTTTGATTTTTAAAAATGCAAAGCGGAGAAGATGAAGTTGGCGTCACTACAACATTTTAGGCCTTTGACTACCCTGGAAAAGTGTGGCCTAAACTAGCAAAAGGTGTGACCTTTGGTCAAAGGCCACACTTTTCGACTTTAGGCAACGCTTTTCTGGGGTGGCCAAAAGAATCGTAACCTTTGACCTAAGGGAACTCTTTTCAAATGTTGCCTTACAAGCCACGCTTAAAAGCGTGGCCTATTAGTTAGCAAAGACAACGCTTGTTACACCCCATATGGCAACGTTTTTATACCCTACAGCTACACACAAAAAGCGTGGCCCTTGTTACCTTATAGGCCACACTTGTTAACCGTGGCTTCTAAAGGAACCCCTAGAAAACGTGGTCCTTGCATATATACATGGTAGACGTACAGACATATAGCCACAAATTTAAAGCGTGGCAATTTTGGCTAGGCTATACAATTTATTTTTTATTTTTTTAAAAAAATTACATTTTACATATTGCATGTAATTACAATGATTTCAAGCATATGCATTATTATCATATATTTTGATGATGTAAAGAACTAAATTAGCTAATAAATACCAAAAACAATATAATTCAAATGAATACACAGACTAATAAAATAATGTGTCAAAATGCCCATTAACAATAAACTTTTCAAAAGTGAGTATATTCATATAGTATCATGAATATTAGACATCTTAATTATCCAAAAATTATTAGCATTCACATTAAGATCAAATTGACTTTCTGACACCATTTCCAATTGCATCACCCGCTTTCTCCTACACATAAAAAGAAATTAATAATTAGATAGAAACTAAATTTTAATCGTTTGTCTAGAAGAACAAAGACTAGAAGAGCATATAGTAGCACCATGTTTTACATATTTTTCAGTCATATATAAATAAAAATTGACTAATGAGTACAATAAACAAAATATAGTAGTCCCATTTCACTCACCTAAACACTCACCCCATGACTCCCACTCCCTCACGTCACTAACATACACCCTAATATATTTTCTCACCTCAATCTCATGTCACCACCGAGACCTACTCCTTTGCACATTATCAGGTAACCACCTGTCGCGATCCAAAATCCACTAGTCGTGATGGCACCTAATCCAACCCGCTAGGTAAGCCAACTAATAATTATCCAATTCCAATAATATTAACAAGATAATTAACAAAAGGAATTTTCTGAATCTTATACTTTTTCCAAGGTCTAGTAGTAAAAATCATGAGCTTCTAAGAATAGAATTTACAAAGCTGATATGAAGTAAAAACATCTTCTGTTTGAAAAGTACACAAACAAAGTTTTTATAAATCTAAGGCTACCATGAACAAGAGGTAGCTACAACAGGAACACAGGTACATCTTCAAATCTGACAACCATCAAGCACAGCAACAACAACAGCCAATATCTGCACGCAATGTGCAGAAGTGTAGTATCAGTACAGCCGACCCCATGTACTAAGTAAGTAACAAATCTAACATTAGGTTGAAAGCAGTGACGAGCTATCAGAAGGTTGGGTCCAATACCGGTATTCTACAACAGTTCATAACATCATAATACAAGTAATAAAAGGTATCTCTGAAGTAGTGTTCAACTCGTTTACAGTTCTAGAAAATGGTCATGCTTTCAAGTATCTCAGTGAGATAATCCAAATCTTTTACCAAAAATGCCAAAAGTAAAAGCAATTTTGAAAACTGTAATCTTTTTTCCAAATAGCCTTTTTATAATAAATAAAATATTTTATTTTCTCTCCAGATAACAAGTATAAAATCCCTCTATATGACCACATATCAATGTATAATAAGTCATGAATGACGTGATACCATATAGCATGAGGAAAAATGCATCTTTGTGCATGTATGTCATGTGTGCATGCAAATGACATGCATCTTAGAGATGAATCATGTACTCACACTCTTAGAGTACTCAATCTCATTGTCTCACACTTTTCACTCATCACGCTCAACCACTCGGTAGTGTATATGGCCCATATGACCCAGGAAAGATCCATCCCGGAATATATACATCACTGACCATCAGTCACTCAGTACCGAGGAAAAGCCAATCCGGCCCCATGGAGAAGATCCATCTCCAGATATATAAATGCTTCGGACAAGATCCATGTCCAGGGAAGATCTATCTCTCAATATAAGAAAAACGAGCGCAACACAACCCAATTCTATCCGAAGCTCACCCGAGCCCCTCGGGACCCCGTACAAACATACCAACAAGTCCCATAATATAACGTGGACTTACTTAAGGCCTCAAATCATGCATAACAACATCGAAACGATAAAACACACCTCAAATCAAACTTAATGAACTTTCGACTTCCAAAAACCCGCGCTGAAACATATCAAATCAACTTGAAATGAACTCAAATTTTGCACACAAGTCCTAATACATCATACAGAGTTACTTGTGCCCGCAAACTACCGAGCGAAGTGCAAATGCTCAAAACGACCTTTCGGGTCGCTACACAACCAAATTTTCCTTTATAAAAGAGATAGAGAGCTAACAGAGAGGATAATTTGGGGGGGGGGACCTTAAGTGTTAGAGGATAGAATAGCTGCAGCTTTGGCTCAACACAAAGAAGACAAATTTATCTTCTTCCTCTTTGATTCTCACCAACAAAAAAACAGCATAAAACAGTTGCAAATACAACTCCAAACAACCACCAAAATTACTGCTCAACTCCAGCCAAAAATCATGCTAAAACGCAGCCTAAACAACCATGAAAACTGGCCACAAAATTCAGCGAAGCACCTCCAAACTTCAGCTCTAAATCAGCCCCAAAACGACCCCAATATACCAGTGAAAAGCAGCCCCAAAAACAACCCTTTAACACCCCAAAAACCAGCCGAAAAACTCCATCTAATACACAAAAACAATCCTATTTTTTCACACAAAAATAGCAGCTCCAAAAGTTGAGTTCATCGGCGTCGGAAAACAACCCCTTTTTAACATATATGTAGACCCCATATATTTTCATAACCAATGAATGATCCATAAAACTTGAGGTTAATTAAAGAATTGATCGATTTAATGAACTTAATATCTATTATAACAGTTTGCAAGACAAGTTGGAGTCTAAATACCTTTTCAATTGGACCATGGGTTGATCCAGAAGAATGTGGGAGATTTTGGCTCCTTACAGCCTGTGCGCTACTTGCATCAATTGGAGAAGGTTGGTTAGATCCGACAAATCCTTGTATATCTGAACTAAAAAGTTCAGGATTGTTTTTCACCAGTAGATTAAAGCAATGATGAATTTGCCTCAATTCTTGCATTTCTTCTCTCATTTATTGTATTTCTGCTTTCAAAGTAGAGACTTCATTGTTATGCTTTTGTTGGAGCTTATTGATTTCCTCATATTTTTTCAGAGAACTTGCTATCACTAATCTACCATAGCATCGTATTCGACCAGGCTGCTCCTTTCCAAACACTGCCTAAATGCTTCATCCGATGTTTCCCCAGAGTTTTGACGGTTCTGAAGTTCAGAGTGCCAAAAATAATTATGAGAACTATATAAAGAATCTAAGTCCTAGATAATATATTAGTTGCAACATCACTTACTATTGCAATTTGAGCATCTTCATGAACTTGCTTCCCCTGCTTTGTACGAGTTGCAATAAATATTACAGACTTAGATGGTTCCTGGTTGTTCTCTTTACTTGCATGCTACAAATTATATCAGAGAAATAAATAACAAACATCAATGTATTCAAAAAGGTATGTAAAGAAATGAAAGCCATATTTTTACAAAGCGTCGAATAAATATTACCAATGCCATGCGTACTCTTGCAAAATTAATAGGTCCCATCCGATGCCTCCACTTTTGTTTTTTCTATTTTCAGAATTTAATTTGCACATGACCTAGCACCAAAAGAAGTTTACCAATTAATAAATCAAAAAGGGAAAAAAATATAATGCAACAATATGTTCAAGAGTAGAAATGCACAATTTAATCTCACTTGAACATCCGAATCCCTCCAATAGTCAATCAATTGGAGGAATTGAACTTCTGGTATCTCAGCGAGACGTTTTTTTTAGCATATCTTCAATAGTACGATACCCATCAAGATGATTTTTCTTAATATTTCTCTTGTGTCGCCTCCAAGCATCGCGAAGACCATCCATCACCTTCTTTCCTTATGCTGGAATGATGAACTTGGTCTATGCAAAATAACATATATGTTATCTTCGTTTAGTAAGAAATACAATAAGATACACAATTGAAAATTGATCGTTCGACGTTAACATATTCCCACATTCGTTGTTTAATATCATCAGTGACAACATGCCAGCTAGTGAACAACAAGATGATAAATCTGGGATTCCTGGCAATTGTTCCTATAAAGTTGCTTAACTCAGACACTCTTTTGCCGGTTGGTCCAACAGCTTATCCTTTATCAAATGTCACTTCCTGTCTTTCCTCAATATTTCTTGCGTGAATCATCTTACATTTTGTTTGACCTCGAACTTTCTTCTTATTTAATATCCCTAATTTAACAACCAAGACATAAGGAAAAGAATACAATAATGTAACAACCAAGACATATGTTTTAGATAGCAAGAATTAGTGCCATAATTACAACAAGGACAAGCCAGCTTTTCTTTTGTACTCCACCCAGATAACATAGCATATGCAGGAAAGTCACTAATTGTCCACATAAGAGCTGCTCGCATTTGAAAGGTTTGATTTCTATTAATGGTTGCAAATAAATGTCAATATCATTTCCAGGAGATCGCGACCCAGATATAAGCAACGAAAGCATGCAATATTCTTGTTTCATGCACATCCAAGGATGTAAATTATAAACCATTAAAATAATTGGCCATGTGCTATGAGAAATGCTCATGGTCCGAAATGGATTGAATCCATCACTTGCCAAGCCAAGTCTCAGATTGCGAGAATCATTTGATAAATCTGGATGAAGACTATCAAAGTCTTTCCATGCTTGACCGTCGGTAGGATGCCTTAACTTTCCATCTTTAGACCGTTCCTCGTCATGCCACCTCAATTTATCTTCCGTCTTTGAGCACATAAATAGTCGTTTGATTTTAGGAATTAACGGAAAGTGTCTCAAAGTTTTAGCAGCAACACGCTGACCTTTTTTGGAAGGCCTCAAGATCGCTATCTACTTCAGGATATTCAATATATCGAGAAGCTCCGCAAACCTGGCAATATTCATCACTTTTATGATCATTCCAAAATAGCATGCAGTCATTGGGACATGCATCAATTTTCTTATAATCCAGACCTAGATTCTTTATAAAAGACTTGGCATTGTTGCATGATAAAGGAAAGTTCAATTCGGGCATCGCCTCTTTCAATAACTCTAAGAGCTTAAGTAAAGGACTCATTGCTCCATCCATGTAGATACTTCAACAAATATAGACGGATCGTGAATGATAATTTAGACAATCCTTTACAACCAAGATATAATTCTTGGCTTGACTCATCAACTAAGTTATAAAAAATTTTGGCTTCTTCATTTTGGCATTCATAAACTCCTTGCGCAACATATCTAAATTGATCATTCAACAACCCATCAATGTCATCATACGGATTATCTTCATCCATATCATCATCAACATCCATTAGAATTTCCCATTCCCCATGATTAATCCATCTTGTATAACCTTTAACAAAACCGTAGCACATTAAATGATCATATACTACATTCCTTCGACACCAAGGGATGTTACAACACTTTGCACACGGGCATTGAATTTCTTCGCCCTGAGGATCTCAATTAGAATAAGCAAAGTTCAAACAACATTGAACACCATCAATATACTCTTTGTTATACCTTGGTAAATCCATCCAAGCCTTGGAAGGATCATTCGAAAACCTAAAATCAATGGTGATATTAGATTTCAAAATATAGATTTATTTAAGTATTAAATATACCCTAAAAATCACGAGTAATTTTTTTAAATGGATCCTTGTATAGTAATAGGCTAATAGCATAATAAAAAATAAAGAGAATAAGAATCTCTTACCTAGTCATGACACTTATCTTAGGCCAAACCCAACTTCAAGTTCACCACAGGTAATCTAGTAGAGGCTTTAAAAATTATCAAAAGCTATACATATAAAAATTATCAAGTTATCTGCACATGAAAACATAGCTCCACTCTATTGAATTATTCAAAATAATATTAGCAGAAAAATCATATGGTTGGATAGATACATATCAGGTATTACTTAACTAACCTTGTAAAGTGTATTTCTCTAATTTGTGCTCTTAAATAAAATTTTCCAATGTGTGTCTCTTCTTGAAGAGGATGAAATTGCAGAACCAGCAACCTAAATTTAAGATGAAAAAAAAAAATCACTGAAGATCAAAGAATCAAGATGACAACTTAGCAAAAAAAACTAATTGACAAAAATATTTTAAAACTTAGCAAATAAAGAAGAATAAATAGAATTAGCCAAGCTAACTAAAGCCTGTACTCTAGAATCTATAATAAGTACTAGAGTCTAGCCCCCTCACGAAATTTGCTACACAGACTAAGCAACAAAATGGGACAATAATGATCTTTTCAACAGTTTCTTTCAAACAGATAGTAAAAACTATAAAGTTATTAAACGGAAAGCAAAAATTTCATAGAAAACTTACAAGTTTTTAGCAATTGTAACCCTAAGCAAACGAACTTCCCAATTGAAACTGATGGCCACCAAACCCAAATAAGGAGGGTTTTGACTTTTGAGAAGAGCAATTAGAAGAAATTAAGCATCTCCATTAGCAATTTTCACAAAATCTACCCTAATCTGCTTAACTAGATGACTAGAGCCTATTTTAGGGAAGAAGAAGTACGGGAGTTTTCATGTAATTTGGGTAAAACTTAACTTAGTGGGTGTCACGAACCAAAATCTAATCATGGTCGTGATGGCGCCTATCGTATTACAAGGCAAGCCTATTCCCCAAAATATTACTACTAAACCGATTATAAGAATTTAATAAAGCATTTCAACATTTGATTTTCTCATAAACTAAATCAACTTTAAATATAATTTTAGAAATACGGAAACGAGCCCCAAACATCGGGGTGTCACTAAGTCATGAGCGTCTAAATCTATGAACTAAGAAATGAAACTATCTAACTGTCAATACAATCCAAAAGAAGAAATGATAAAAGGAGTAACAAGGTCCTGCGGACGCTAGCAGCTACCTTGCAATCTCCACAGATAGCCGGCCTGAACTCAACGATCGCCGCGCTCTAACTTACCTGAATCTGCACATAAAGTGCAGGGTGTAGAATGAGTACAACCACCTCAGCAAGTAACAGAAATAACTAAGGAACTGAGCAATAGAGACGAGCTAAGTAAAACAGTCCAATTATTTATTTTCACAATTTAAAAATAAACAGAAATAAACAGGTAAATTTCATAACTCAGTAAATGCCACAAAGAAGTTTAACAGATAAATGCAGCAACAACACAAATAAATACAACCTCACAGCAGTGTCACTCCATCACTCATCACTCACACTCAACACTCAATACTCAAAACACTCAACACTCTGCGCTCACTGGGGGTGTGTACAGACTCCGGAGGGGCTCCCAAAGCCCAAGCGCTAAGCACAGACAAATCACGTGCCATCATATCAATACCTGAATCCGCACGGTCAACTCACATGCTACGCGGACAACTCACGCGCTATGGTATCAATACCTGGACCTGCATGGTCAACTCATGTGATATGCGGACAACTCACACGCTATGGTATTAATATCCTCATCACCAGGCCCTCGGCCTCACTCAATCATGTACCTCACTAGCCTCATCATCACCAACAAATAAGGAAACGCATCCCACATCAAGTATCACCGCATATTAGCAAATAATAGAGACTGAGGTAAACAAATACAATAATTTTTATGACTGAGTACAAATAATGTGAGCATGAATAAAGCCTAAGCATGATCTCTAACATTAAGGCAAACAAGTTCAACAACCAATAAACATATAACCAAAGATAATAGCCATTAGGCCTCACAGCCTCACGGGACGAACCAAGTCTCAATCCCTCGCGGTGCATACCCACACGCTCGTCACCTAGCATGGGTATCACTTCCAAACCATCGCGTGATGTCAAATCTCCGGGTTTATACCCTCAAAGCTAGAGTTAAAACTGTTACTTACCTTAACAGTGTAAAGATCCTACTCCGGGATGCCCTCGTCTCTGGACTCGGTCTCCAAATGCTCTGAATCTATTCACAATCAGTACAATACCATCAATATACGCTAATGGAATCAATTCCGAAAGAAAAACTATCAAATTATGCCAAAAATCCGAAACCGACCAAAACCCGACCCTCGAGCCCACGTCTCGAAATCAATAAAAAATGGCAGAATAATAAACCTTGACCTCTCTCGAGTCCAACTGTAACAACCCAGCTGGTTGTTTTGACTATTGCAATCCCGTTCCCCCATTTACTGCTCAAATTGTGAATTACAGTTGTTATTTGACTTGCCGGGGTAATTGGTTTGGGTTCGGTGAGGTTTTGAAATGATTCGGAGCGCTTAGCTACAAGGTGTAGAATTTAAGGTGAAAAGGTTGACTGGATGTTAACTTAGGTGTAACGACCCCGGAGAAATTTTGCTAAGAAAATTAAGGTTTGGTGGTGCCGAGATAGATCAATTAGTACAAAGATTATAGAAATTTCTTGCCGCAGCTCGGACTTTTTGGGTTGAACAATGCACCGAAGTGTAAAGGAAATATTTGTCGGAAATTGGTCATTTCTGCGACCACTATGCGGTCGCAGAATCACTCTGCGAACAGCATAATGGTCGCAAAGTGGATCAGTAGAGGGGCACGTGAGTTGTCCGTGCAACACGTGAGTTGTCCGTGCTGTTTATGGCGCTTGGGCTGTAGGAGCCACTCCGGAGTCTGTACACACCCCAGTGAGCACGGGTACCCATTGAGTGTGAGTGCTGAGGGCTGAGAACCGAGTGGTTGAGCTGTTGTGATGAGCTGAGTGATTGTTGCCTGAGATGCTGTACTTGCCTTGCATTTGTTGTTGCACGTGGTTGCTATCTGTCATTGTTGTGAAATCTCTGAAAGAATTTATATCCAGATTACTTGAAATTGAACTATATAAAATTGATTTGACTTAAACTGCCGGATTTCAAAGCATGTCTATTCTTTACTGGAACTATTGAAAGTGAACTATGAATGTGTAGCTCGCCATTATCTTCAGTGCCTTAGTTATTATTGTTACTTGCTGAGTTGGTTGTACTCATACTATACCCTTCACTTCGTGTGCAGATCCAGGTGTTCCCGAACATAGCGGGTGTTGATTCTTCCGTTCAGCTAATTTTTCGGAGATTCAGAGGCAGCTGCCGTATTTCGCAGACCTTGTCTCTCCTTCCCTATCTCTGTATTAATGTATTTTTGGTCTTAGGCTATTGTAGACCTTACTTTCCCAGATTTGTATTCATATTAGATGCTCATGTACTCAATGACACCAGGTTTTGGGAGTGTTGTATCGGATTTTTGCTAAGATTTTGGTATTGTTTTAAACGTTACGTTTTTAAATTGAAAGGAAATCATGAATTATTGATATTGTCGGCTTGCCTAGTACTGAGATAGGCGCAATCACGACATGTTAGAATTTTGGGTCGTGACAAGTTGGTATCAAAGCCTAGGTTACGTAGGTCTCACGAGTCATGAGCAGGTTTAGTAGAGTCTTGCGGACCAGTGCGGAGACATCTGTAATTATCTTCTAGAGGCTGCAGAACCCTTAGGAAAAAAGCCCAATGTATGGTTGGGAAGGGGTGTTTTTCATACTTGACTTTTGTGAGAGATGTGGATGTAGATACTCTTACTATTGATTCAGTACCGGTAGTGAGAGACTTTCTTGATGTATTTCCTACGGACCTGCCGGTGCCGCCCGACAGGGATATTGATTTCGATATTGACTTGGTGTAGGGCACTCAACCCATTTCTATTTCTCCATATCGTATGGCACCAGCTGAGTTAAAAGAATTGAAAGAGAAACTTCAAGAACTCCTTAAAAATGGGTTTATTAGGCCTAGTGTGTCACCTTGGGGTGCACCGGTTCTGTTTGTGAAAAAGAAAGATGGTACTATGCGGATGTGCATCGATTATAGGCAGTTGAACAAAGTTACAATAAAAAATAAATATCCCTTGCCACGTATTGATGACTTATTTGACCAGCTTCAGGGAGCGAGGGTGTTCTCCAAAATTGATTTGAGATCTGGGTATCACCAATTGAAAATTCATGATTCGGATATACTGAAGATGACATTCAGAACTCGTTATGGCCACTATGAATTTCTTGTGATGTCTTTTGGGCTAACCAATGCCCCAACAACATTTATGCATTTGATGAATAGTGTATTTCAGCCGTATCTTGACTCATTTGTCGTGGTATTTATTGATGATATCGTGGTGTACTCACGTAGCCAGGAGGAGCATTTGGGTATTGTATTACAGAGGTTGAGAGAGGAGAAACTTTATGCCAAATTCTCTAAGTGTGAGTTCTGGCTTAGTTCAATGGCATTCTTGGGACATATAGTGTCCAGTGAAGGAATTAAGGTGGATCTGAAGAAAATAGAGGCAGTTCAGAATTGGCCCAGGCCCTCTTCAGTTACTGAGATTCGGAGTTTTCTCGGCTTGGCTGGCTATTACCGTCGCTTCGTGGAGGGCTTCTCATCTATTGCATCGCCTATGACTAAATTGACCCAGAAAGGTACTCAGTTCAAGTGGTCGGATGAATGTGAAAAGATCTTTCAGAAGCTCAAGATAGCTTTGACTACAACCCCAGTATTAGTGTTGCCTACAAGTTCAGAGTCTTATACTGTGTATTGTGACGCGTCGCGTATTGGTCTCGGCGCAGTGTTGATGCAAGACGGTAGGGTGATTGCCTATGCGTCCAGACAGCTAAAGGTACATGAGAAGAATTATCCAGTCCACGATCTTGAGTTAGCATCTATTGTTCATGCCTTGAAAATTTGGCGGCATTACTTGTACGGTGTCCAGTGTGAGGTATATACAGATCATCGGAGTCTACAACATTTGTATAAATAGAAGAATCTTAATTTGCTACAGCGAAGATGGTTAGAGTTGCTTAAGGATTATGACATTACCATTCTCTACCACCCCGGAAAGGCCAATGTGGTGGCTGATGCCTTAAGTCGTAAGGCGGAGAGTTTGGGCAGCTTAGCATACTTACCGGTAGCAGAGAGGCCTTTAGCTTTGGATGTTCAGGCCTTGGCTAATTAGTTTGTTAGATTGTATGTTTCCGAGCCGAATCGAGTTTTGGCCTGTGTAGTTTCTCAGTCTTCTTTATATGATCGCATCAGGGAGCGCCAGTATGATGATCCACATCTGCTTGTCCTTAAGGACACGGTTCATCACGGTGATGCCAAGGAAGTCACTATTGGAGATGACGGTGTATTACAAATGCAGGGCAGGCTATGTGTGCCTAATGTAGTTGGTTTGTGTGAGCTGATTCTCCAGGAAGCTCACAGTTCGCGGTACTCTATTCATCCAGGCGTCGCGAAGATGTATAAGGATTTGAGACAACACTATTGGTGGAGGCGTATGAAGAAAGATATAGTTGGGTTTGTATCTCGGAAATTGGTGAAGTGTAAAGGAAATATTTGTCGGAAATTAGTCATTTCTGCGACCACTATGCGGTCGTAGAATCACTCTGCGGACCGCATAATGGTCGCAAAGTGGATCAGTAGAGGGGCAAGATTTGAGGAAAATATGCGGTGCACTATGCGACCGCAGACCTATTTTGCGGTGCATTATGCGACCGCGGAACAAGTATGCGGACTGCATAATGACCGCAGAACAGGTCAGTAACGCCCAGCTTTGGAGGCTAAATTATGCGGACCGCATATCTGTTATGCGATCGCAAATGCGACCGCATAACTATGTCGGAGCTTCTTTTCTTTCTAATTTTTGACCCGACCCAACTTTGATTTATAGCCCTTGAAGCTCATTTTTGAGCCAAAATCTGATATTTTAGAGAGAAGTGAGAGCATTTTAGAGAGAGAAAGTGAAGACTTGGTCATTTATCCATCAATTATTGTTCAAGGTTTGAAGATTTCACAAGGATCTTGCTAGGGCTTCAAAGAGGTAAGAATTTCTTTCCCTAATTCTTCAATTTCGAGTTTAGAGTAAATATGGGTGAATAATAGTATGATTCTTGGGTGTAAGAGTATTATGTATACATACCAATAAGGTTGTGGAAAGATTGTTAAGTTCAAATGGGTAAAGATTGGGTTAAAAATGGTAGAAATCTTTATAGACTTTAATTAAAGATTTGAGGCTCTAGTTGATGTCGAAATTTGGTAAAATTTGTACGGTTGGACTCGTGGTTGGATGTGCGTTCATACGTGAGGTTGTGAGGTAAGGATATTATGGCACGTGAGTTGTACGTGCAGCACGTGAGTTGTCCGTGCAGATTATGGCGCTTGGGCTGTAGGATCCCCTCCGGAGTCTGTACACACCCCCAGTGAGCGCGGGTACCCATTGAGTGTGAGTACTGAGGGCTGAGAGCCGAGTGGTTGAGTTGTTTAATTGTTGCCTGAGATGCTGTACTTGCCTTGCATTTGTTGTTGCACTTGGTTGCTATCTGTCATTGTTGTGAAATCTCTGAAAGAATTTATATCTAGATTACTTGAAATTGAACTATATAAAATTGATTGATTTAAACTGCCGGATTTGAAAGCATGTCTATTCTTTACTGGAACTACTGAAAGTGAACTATGAATGTGTAGCTCGTCATTATCTTCAGTGCCTTAGTTATTATTGTTACTTGCTGAGTTGGTTGTACTCATACTACACCCTTCACTTCGTGTGCAGATCCAGGTATTTCCGGACATAGCGGGTGTTGATTCTTCCATACAGCTGATTTTTCGGAGATTCAGAGATAGCTGCCGTGTTTCGCAGACCTTGTCTCTCCTTCCCTATCTCTGTATTACTGTATTTTTTGTCTAAGACTATTGTAGACCGTACTTTCCCAGATTCGTATTCATATTTGATGCTCATGTACTCAATGACACCAGGTTTTGGGAGTGTTGTATCGGATATTTGCTAAGATTTTGGTATTGTATTAAACGTTACTTTTTTAAATTTAAAGGAAATCGTGAATTATTGATGTTGTCGGCTTGCCTAGTACTGAGATAAGCGCCATCACGACAGGTTAGAATTTTGGGTCGTGACACTAATCATACCAAATTCATCAAAATCCGACATTATTTGGTCCTTCAAATCCTTATATTACTCTCCAAAAATTTCAAGCACTAACCCCTCATTTCCACTAATTACCATGATTAAACAACGAAAAATCACCATATATATAAGTATTAGGGCTCAAGTAACTTACCTCAACGAATCCCCCTTGATTCCCTCTTCAAATCTCTCCCAAAAACTCCAAAACCGGATAGAAATGGTGAAGAATGCACCACAATTCGCGAAGTGTGATATATAGGATCTGCCCCAGGGATTCCGCACCTACGTACCCTTTCTCGCACCTGCGGACTCGCATCTGCGGTCCCAGGTACGCATCTACGAAAGTCACTTAGACGCCAAGCTTCGCTCATGCGGCTGCCCTTCGCACCTGCGGGCTCGCAGGTGCGATCCTCTCTTCCGCACCTGCGCTCAATGCCAGGCCTCCATTTTCCGCATCCGCGACATACCATCCGCACCTGCGATCATCGCACCTGAGGCTCACCATCTGCAGGTGTGGCCACACCAGTAGCCTTATACCAGCAGCTTCCAGCTGCATTTTCCAACTTCCAAACTCCCCGATACCCATCCGAAATCATCCCGAGCCCCTCAGGACCTCAACCAAAAATACCAACAAATTATATATCAACATACCAACTTAGTCGAACCTTCAAATCACTCAAAACAATATCAAATCATCAAATTACCCTCGGATTCAAGCTTAAGAACTTCTAAATTTTCAAATTCGGCAACCGATGCCGAAACCAACCAAACCACGTCCAAAAGACCTCAAATTTTGCACACACATCACAAATGACACTACGAACCTACTCCAACTTTCAAAATTTCCATTTCGAGCCCGATATCAAATTTTTCACTGCCGACCGAAATTGCCAAATTTTCAATTTCACCAATTCAAGCCTAATTCTACCTCGGACCTCCAAATCACATTTCGGACGCACACCTAAGTCCAAAATCACCTAACGGAGCTAACTGAACCATTAGAATTCAAATCCGAGGTTGTTTACACATAGATCCATATCTGGTCCACTTTCTAACGTAAAATTTTAAATTATGAGACTAAGTGTCTCATTTCACTCCGAGTTCCTTTCGGACCCGAACCAACTAACCCGATAAGTCATAAATAAATTGCAAGACATAAATTGTGCAGTAAATGAGAAACGGGGTTATAATATTCAAAACGACTGGCCGAGTCGTTACAGTGGGATATATTTGGGCATAATTATTTTTTTTGGGCAGAAAAGATTTAGGGGGGAAAAGGATTTAGGGGAAAAGTTTTAGCGGGAATGTTTAGGGAATTATTAGAGCACGCTTATATGGGGTAGCTTATACAAAGTTAAATTACCACGCCCAGTAAATGTCGTATTACATTAGAGAAAGCGTAGCCAATTATTTTATTATTTGACAACACTTGAAAAGTGTAGTGTTTACTGTTAAAAGGCACGCGTCATAATTGATGCCTAAAATCCGTATCCAAAAGTGTTTGACAAAGGCAACCCCTTATAAAGTGTCCCCACAGATACTTTTGGCAACACTTTTCAAGTGTTGTCTATAAAAGTGTGGCCTTAGGTCAAATTTGTTGTAGTGTGTTGAACAATTCGCTTCGAATCTCTCTACTTACGAAGAACAACTTCAGCAGATAATACCCTAATTTATTTCCTCTGCGCTTTTTTATGTTCTCCGAAGAATTTTCTTCCTCAATTTCGTTTTAATTTTGCAATGTTTACTTGAACAATCCTTGTTATTAAAAAGGAGCAATTCAACCTGCTAAGTTTCCCAACATAACAGTTACTCAAGGTAATGTCTTTTGGCAGAAGTACTTCGTACTATTTCAAAGGAGATGATGAAGAAACGTAATTGGGTGGCACTATTCCTAAGTAATACATAGTAATTAAGTTGCCAAAAAACCTTTGAAATAGGAAGCAGAAAATCAAGGATAAAAAACACTTACTATTTGAAAGTTGAAACATTCACAACATCCCATAGCAGCTTGTCATATTAATATTTATAGAACGGACAAAGCAAACAAATTAAGAGTTCTTAAAGATGAAGTGTTTTTTTCTTCTGGAAATGAAAGGTCATCGATTTCATATTGAGTGCATTCCCACGACCTACAACAACAGGTAAATGTTTGCTATCCTTCTGCTCTTCACTTCTTATGTTTATTTTGATTTTCAATTTCCTATACTGTCTTCCGCTCTTTGATAGAAATTAGTCAATCTATGTGAAACATCAACAGCTTACTTCAATTGGGTTCGAAAAGATGGTGCGGTGGAAGATCCAATCTTTCTTCTGATGTCTATATGCTCGGGTGAGTATAAAATTATAAATTATGGATGCCAATCATACAGTTGATCTATTTCATGTAAGGTGTTTTAAGTTGATTTTGAATGAAAATTTCATGAGAATAAGATTCTAAACAATTTGAAAATTCAAACTTTTCAATAGAGATTTTGTTGTCCCTGTATCTCTCCAGGATTGCGTCCACTATTTTCGCGTCCTTACAATAACAAACTATGAATTTTAAGTTGACAAGAAAATACTTTCACATCCCATGTCTATTTTTGGAGATAATTGTATATTCTGTGAATTCAAAGAATAGAATGTAAATGAAGGGATGCAAAAGCTTGCTTAAAAATATTTTAAATCTTTCTTAATTAATCCATCATGGTGCTCCTATATATTCTGATTATTAAATGACAGATTAAATGGGATTTCAATAATTCTATGACAAATCAAGTGGATACAATCTCTCTCTCTCTATATATAGAAAGTGACGTGGAAGCTCTCATAGTCCAGGATTTGTATTTCTCTTTTTTTCTCAGATTTTTTGGCTATTTTCCTTGATTTTGGGACTTCTCCTCCTCCTTATAAGTAATTATTGGATTATTCTTCCGTTTCAATAGCCCCACGTTCCTTTCCCCAGTAAATACCATTACTTCAAATGTATTACTACATCAAATGTAATGTAAATTTTATTTCCTATTTATAAGCCCATGTTCATTCTCTATTAATACTCATTACTTCAATCTAACTTTGTGGTGATGTTACAAGAAAAATCAAATTATGGTCTACTCTTCCTCCACAATCTTCTTAAATGCTCAATGACATATTTCTATGCTTAATGACATATTCAATGACATATTTTTCTTCACTTTTCATGCCTATATAAAGGCCTTGTAATAAATAGGAAAATACACACAATTGAAGAAGAAAATCTCTTCCTTCTCTCTATCTCCATTTCTTGTTCATGTTTTACTAAATTATTTTTATTTCATAACAACATGTCTTGTTCATGTTTTACTAAATTGCTTTTATTTTATAACATATTATCAGCACGATTGCTCATTTCATGATCTTCTACGTCAAGACTATATAAATTATAAGCAGACAATGAGATCAAGTACAATGAAAAATGTCTTGGATGATAATACAAAGATAAGTTTTACATCCATCTAAACTCATTCATACTTTCATATATTTGCATTAACTTTATGTACAGTGTTTTGTTAAAATATTTTTTTCAATTGTATCCAGTGAAATAAAGAACTGGAAAGGTATGTCTTTATTTGCTACATCTTTTATAGGACAAAGATAATATTCCAACGTATATATATGTTCTGACTGTTTACATACTATGATAGATAATTATTAAGGTAATTTAGTAATAATATTTTTACCATCACATGATGTAGTTCATTGAAAGCAAAATTATCAAATATGTAGGCGATTTTACAGTACCTTACAAATTTAGCATTCGAATATACAGTCAATATAAACTCATTATAGTTATAATTTATAATAGTCGCGGTTATGCATTAAGCCTTAAATATTTTTGCTGGAAACATAAGGCTCATTCCTCCGTATTGGATTTTGTTTGGTGAAGTTCTTATAGTTTTTGAAATATAAGTGGTTATAGGTTATCTGCACCTTTCCCCGAATTAATTTATTAAAATGTTAAAGTGATTGTATCATTAAAAAAAAAAATTGGCAAAAATATAACTAGCATTTTTGTTGCAGAGGAACTGTTTCAAGATGGAAATAGTTATATATGTCTTCTTGAAAGTTAACTTACTTATGATTATAATTATGAAGTAATAATATTTTAAAGGCTCGAGTGCGAGTCCTAGTGAATTTTGGCCTATTAAGCCAAAGATTGAGGGTAAGATGATGGGTTCAAGTCCCAACGTACTATGTTGATGAAAAGATGTTGGATTCAAGTTCCAACTCATTATGGCCTAGCATACCTTTATATGGGTAAGGCATTGGGTTTGAGTCCTAATGCACCATATTGATAATAATAATAATAATAATAATAATAATAATAATAATAATAATAATAATAATAATAATAATAATAATAATAATAATAATAATAACTAAAGAAAAATAATATATTTTCATGAAAAAGTATGAAGCTTGTCCCACTTGATTTGCTCTATTCTTGAAATGAATGTGATAGCAGTACATGATAAGTCTAAATAAAGACAAGTAGTTGACCAATGAATGTAGGCGTGCGAAATGCCAAAATAATAATAGTTATTACTATAGTAATTATAAAAAGGGAGAAATTCTTTGAAGAGAATGTGACTTGTGATAAACATTGAGATTGCATACTCATTCCTGAAAGTGAATGTGAAAATATATATGTGAGATTATGCATAATAATGTACTTGTGCATGGTTGGATAAATACTACAACTCACCTCTAAGGGAGGTTTGAGACAAAGAAAGATAATGAATATTACTGTGTAGTTACATGAATATATCATTGGTCGCATACATGTGATACGCCAAAAATATTTTGTCATGCCTTATGAAAGTTATTAAAAGCAAAATTAAAGCAAAAAATTATTTTGCTTATGATGATTTTGAACATGACAATTATTATAATATGATTCTCTTTGTGAAGGAGACATTCATTATATGGATGGTGTGACAAAAGATCTTGTAGTACAAAAGCAGTTAAGAGTTCTGAAAGAACTAATTTATTACTACCCGGATGAATGAAATTGTTCATGACATTAATATTGTAGTAAGTCTCAAAAGAAACATTTTGATTTACAAATATATTAGCCAAAGTGGTTGGCATATTGAGACTATAAATGAAAAGAAAATTAAATATCTTTATATTACTATAATCATAACGGGTAAATATAAAAGTTTACCTGACTTTTCTTCTATTTGTACTACACAAGTATAAGCATGACGATGAAATCACGAGCCACGCGTAAACTAGAGGTTTACTGAAATAAATATTAGTTGGCATGATTGGTTGACCATCCCGGTTCAATTATGATGCGAAAAAATTAATTGAGAATTACATTGGCATATATTGAAGAAATATAAAATTCTTCAAGAATTCTCTTGTGCTGCTTATTCTCATGATATACCTGTTAAGTTGGGATTGAATTCCTTGATTTCTGGAACGAATAAAAGGTGATAAATATATAGGCCCCGTCACCTTCCATGTGGACCGTTTACTATTATATGATTTTAATAGATGCATCTATTCTATGGTCACATATACATTTGTTATTAACTTGCAGTTTGACTTTTGCAAGATTGATTGCTCAAATTATTAGAGCACAGTTCCAGCATATAAATTATGATGATTTATCTTGATAATACTGGTTTAAATCCATGTTGGTTTAGCAAAAATTATATGCCTCTAATTATATCTAAACCATTGGTTATGAGAACAAAACTGCCCAAATAAAATTTGGTATGTGATGTATTATTTAATATACAACAACACTTATACGCATCTAGCCAAATTATGATAAGTTCTCCCTATCACAATCGGTTCAGGGTCAGGAACTAAATAATTTCCATCTAGAAATATGAATGTGCTATATGATTTAATTGTTCCACCACAATGCACAAAGATGGATTCCCAAATAAGGCTAGTGATATGTGTTGGTGATCCCAATAATAGGAGGAGAAAATGGGCAGCTGAAAAAGTAATGCATGTAATGAATTATTATGAGAACATCTAGATCCTCGTACGAGAAAATGTGAACTTGAAGTTCAACTGATAATTCATTTGCAAAATATTACCAGGCGTATTTGCTGACCCAAAGCTAAATGTCATATTAAACTGCTAATGCTCCTAATAAAATAAAGTTTATAATGAATAGAGTTTATGTCATGCATGAAGCATAATAGACTAATCGGTTCCAAATATAAAACTCCTTAAAGAAGGAGAAGAGCAAATGTTCAAGATGGTCATAATAAAGAGGCAAGTGCTCTAGAATAGCACCACGATATAACACTTCATAAGACCTCATGGGAGAGGCTCAGATACCTGAAAATAATAAGATAAAGAGATCTCAATAAGTTATGTCTTTATTGGGTAATAGTAGAACCGATATAAAATGATCGTCGACGATATTGTTAATATAATGTAGCACTCAATATTATTAATATTGACTAGGATCTTGAGCTCAAATCTGTCATAAAATTTGGACAGATAAATGATTGGCCAAATGAAAAATACGCAATGAAAATTGATTTCACCTGAAAAATATGAAGTTGGACGGATAGTCCCAACACCTGAAAGTATAAAGTCAGTGGAGGTATAAATGTGTTCTTATGCGAAATAAAAAGGTCAAGTCGATAGACATAAAGACAACTTGTGTCACAAGAAGATTTGTAAATATCCTGGCATTGATTATATAGAGACATGTTCTCCTGTGGTGGATGTTGCCATTTTAGGTTTTAATCTGGCAATACAAGAAAAACGTGATATGCGTATAATGGAAATCATTGAAGGATTAAAATTGTTCTGAAGCATATTAAGGTTTCCAAGAAATCCTTATACGGATTGAAACAATCAGGGCGCATGTGGTATAATCGCTTGAGTGAGTACCTGTTGAAAGAAGGGTACAAGAATGATTCAATTTGTCCTTATGTCTTTATAAAAAGATTTGGATCTAAATTTATTATAATCACCGTGTATGTTGATAATTTAAATATTATTGAAACTCCTAGGGAGCTTCCTAAAGCAGTAGACTATTTAAAGAAAGAATTTGAAATGAAAGAACTTGGAAAGACAAAGTTTTGTCTTGGTCCACAAATTGAGTATATGAAAGATGGAATTTGTGTCCATCAATCAGCATACACTAAAATGATTTTAAAGCGATTCTATATGGATAAAGCACATCCATTCCGACCTCATGAAAATAATGAAGAGATTCTTGGTCCCGAAGTACCATATCTTAATGCAATGGGTGCACTAATGTATCTTTCTAACATTACAAGGTCTGACATAGCTTTTTCAGTTAATGTCTTAACAAGATATAGCTCTGCTCCTACAAGGAGACATTGGAATGGAATCAAACACATATTGCGATATCTAAAAGGGACTACCGATATGGAATTATTTTATGGCAATGATTGCAGTACCAATCTTGTTGGTTATGCCGATGCTGGATGTTTATCTTACCCACACAAGGCTCGATCTTAAATACGCTATATATTTACATATGGAGGCACTGCCATATCTTGGCGATCGACTAAGCAATCAATCATGGCTACTTCATCTAATCATGTTGAAATAATTGTTATTCATGAAGCAAGTCAAGAATGTGCATGGTTGAGGTCTATAATACACCTTATTCGAGACAAACGTGATTTGAAGTGTGATAAACTACCCACAATTTTGTATGAAAACAATGCAGCATGCATAGCCCAACTGAAGGAAGGATTCATAAAAGGGGATAGGACAAAGCACATTTTACCAAAGTTATTTTTCACACATGATCTTAAAAAGAATGGTGATATCAATGTGCAATAGATTCGTTCAAGTGATAATATGGCTGATTTGTTCACCAAATCTCTATCGATGTCAACCTTCAAGAAACTAGTGTACAAGATTATGATGACCCAAAATATCATCTTTAAATTTAATAAGTAATTTTGTGTTCTAAGACCTCGAAAAGCACCATTTATCATTGCTCGACTTGCGTGCACAGTCCGTAACATTTTCCGAAAAGTTTTCATATAAAAAATGGATTAAAATATGAAATAGAGCTTTAAAACTCAACTGAGTTGACTTTGGTCAATATTTTTAGCAAACGGACCCGGATAAGTATTTTCACAGTTCCGGTAGCTCCGTATCCTGATTTTGGACTTGGGCGTATGCCCGAAATTTAATTTGGAGGTCCTTAGCTCAAGTTATGTCCATTTAACGGAACTAGCAATTTAAAGGCTAAAGACTTTCAAGTTTGACCACGGGGTTCACTTTTTGATATCGGGCCGGAATTCGATTCTGGAAATGTGAATAGCTCCGTTATGTTATTTATGAGTTGTGTGCCAAATTTGAAGTCATTCCGGATTCATTTAATATGTTTTGGTACAAAATTTGCAAATTAAAAAGTTTAAAACTCAAAGTCCGAATCGAGGTGCAATTTTGGTGTTATTTGATGTTATTTGAGACCCCGAGTAAGTCCGTATTATGTTACGGGATTTGTTGGGATATTTGGATAAGGTCCCGAGGGCCTTGTTTGAGTTTCGGATAGGCCACGGGATATTTTGAACTTAGAAAATTTTACTGGTATAACTGAACATGTTGCAGGCCTCTGATCTCGCAATTGCGAGATCAGGCATCGCAAATGCGAACCAAGCAGGTATGGAAATTGCGAGATTTTTATCGCAATTGCGAAGAAACCCTAGGCCAGCAGTTCTCGCAATTGCGAAGGGCCAGTTGTCGCAAATGCGACATAATCTTCGCATTTGCGAAGGGCATCGCAATTGCGAGTGTTTCTTCGCATTTGCGAGCTTCGCATTTGCGAAGCTCAGGTCGCAATTGCGACTCCTGCAGCTGAACAAAATGAATTTTGGACGGAATTTTTGATTCATTTCCCAAATCTTCAAAACCTAAAACCTCAAGAGGCGATTTTGGGCGATTTTCACGGGAAAACATTGGGGTAAGTGTTCCTTATCCTATATTGATTATATTTCATGATTTCATACTTATTTTTATCATGAATCCGTGAATTTATGGAAGAAAAGTCAGATTTTTCTAAAATCTTCCAAAAACGAAAATTTAAGATTTGAAGGTCCATTTGATATCGGAATTGGATAATTTTTGTATGGTTGAACTCGTCTCGGAATGGGTGTTCGGATTTCGTAAGTTTTTCTGAGATTTGAGAAGTGGGTCCCAATGCCGAATATTTTAATGAATTTCGGATTTTATCCGGAAAATTAGTAAATTCATATGGAATTAATTCCTATGATTAGTATTGAGTATATTGAATTGTTTGTGAATAGATTTGAAGCTTTTAGAGACAAATTTAAAAGGAAACGTTGTGGTTGAGTAATTGATTGGAATTTGCAAAGCGAGGTAAGTGTCGTGGTTAACCTTGACTTGAGGGAATAGAACCCTTAAATTATTTGTTATGTGAAATGCATGTGAACGACGTATAGGCGAGGTGACGAGTGTCTATATATCGTCAAATTAAGTGTTTTCCTGCTTACTTGAAAAATCATAAATTATTTTAAATCATGAATTAATTATTATAATAATTGTTTCTCTCCCATTCTTTGTCAAATATTAATTCTTGAATTCCTACATTAATTGTTACATGCTATTTAAATTATGTGCCTTAATTGTTATTTGACATTTAGCATATTAAATATTAAACTGCATATTTTCTCTCTGATTTCTATAATAATTTGCTAGTTGCCTTTGTTTGTTCGTAAATAAATCATAATTAGTGTATGCTTGTTGTCTTAAAATTTTATATTAATTATTGCATTGATTGGGGAAATTCTTCTATAAGAATTGGTAAATGAATATGTTGGAGGAGCGGGTTGCACGCCGCAACAAGATTGATTATAATAAATATATTGGAGGATCGGGTTGCACGCCGCAACAGACTTATTAAAAGTCCATATTGGAGGATCGGGTTGCACGCCGCAACAAACTTATTAAAAGTTTATATTGGAGGATCGGGTTGCACGCCGCAACAGACTTATTAAAAGTCCATATTGGAGGATCGGGTTGCACGCTGCAACAGACTTATTTAAAAGTCGACATACACACACACACACACACACACACACACACACACACACACACATATATATATATATATATATATATATATATATATATATATATATATATATATATATATATATATATAGGAGGATCGGGTTGCACGCCGCAACATAACTGAATGCGAATATATTGTGAGAGTGGGTTGCACACTGCAACAGAACTGAATGTGAATATATTGTGAGAGTGGGTTGCACGCTGCAACAGAATTGAATGTGAATATATTGTGAGAGCGGGTTGCACGCTGCAACAAAATTGATAGAATAATAATTGGTTATGACTGCTGAGTTGGCTTCAATTATTATAAACAAGTTACCTGATTTATTTCTACTATTGTTGTTGTTACTAATATTGTGTACAAGTAATGTAAGTGACCCGCCTTAGCTTCGTCACTACTTCGTCGAGGTTAGGCTCAGCACTTACTAGTACATGGGGTCGGTTGTACTGATACTATACTCTGTACTTCTTATGCAGATTTTGGAGTTGGTCCCAGCGGCGTGCTATAAACTTGCTCGGATTTCAACTATTCAGAGGAAACTTGAGGTATAACTGCACGACGTTCGCAGTTCTGAAGTCCCTGTCTATTTTACTTTAGCTGTGTGTTTATTTCCAGACAGCTTTATTTTATTCAGACCTTTATTTGTTTTTATTCTAGAAGCTCGTGCACTTGTGACACCAATTCTGGATGGTATTTAGACACCGTTGTCTTTTATGGATTATTCACTATATTTCAAACTTTTCTTCTGCATTTGTTTCTTTGATTATTAATAATTTAAATGTTTTTTAAAAATTGGTTAATATTATTCAAACGTTGGCTTGCCTAGCAAATGAAATGTTAGGCTCCATCATGGTTCGAAGGTGGGAATTTCGGGTCGTGACAGTTGGTATCAGAGCACTAGGTTACATAGGTCTCACGAGTCACGAGCTAGCTTAGTAGAGTCTGAAGGATCGGTATAGAGACATCTGTACTTATATCTCAGAGGCTATGAAGTTTAGGAACAATATCACCTCTTTCATTCCTTATCGTGCGGCATTGATATTTCTTGAAACCTATATCTCACATTCCTTTGTATCTACTCGTGTATGACATTGCGCACTCGGTATCAGTTATGCGTCGACGGTTCGTGATGCCGCAGATGAACTACGAGGGAGCCAGAGATGCTCAAATATTGCCTCAACGTGTAATTCCGACTGAAGATGCGGACGTATAAAGAGATCACCTAGTGAATAATGTGGGGGGTGCAACGTACCTTGGCATCTAGTTGATTTATACGAGTTGTGAAGGTTAATATTGTGGACCATCGGACGTGGTGAACTATTACTTCGCGCCGAGTGGGGGAGTCCACTATCAATGAATGGATTGCGACTCATGGGTTATATCAGTTTTAACCTGAAATATATATATGTGGTACTGAAAGGTTCTCCCAAAATTCACATGTGTTTAAGGCCTGAGATCTTGTTGAGAATAAGGTTGGGACTTGCGGTACGTCTGCCTCCGAAATAATCTTATACTTCAGTACCAAAGGAGTTAGAGAAGCAACATTAAATTTACAGAAGGTCTACTCAGCGTGGACGTCACGGTTGAAGATTTTGGGGTGCTTCGGAGGAAGTATAGTAATTGACGAGATTCTGGACTAAGAATTGTCTGTATGGAGATCTAATTTTGTGATCATTGTATATAAATAGGGGTAAATTTTACCCCAAAGAAGAATCGAAGAGTATGTTAAGAAATGGGTCAGCTTAACAGTGTTGAGTCAGCATAACAAAAGAAGAAATTGGCCTTGAGAGAGATAATTCTCCACAGGTGTCTGTGGTAAGCCTATGAAGAGGGCAGACCAACACCTCCCACTTGGCTCGGTTCTCAGAAATACTTTTGAAAGGGTTTATTTCCCGGACTCTCCATAATGCATGACATATAGGGTTTGAACGATTGCGTCAGGTCACCATGACGGTGTCATAATATGCCATCAGGTTCAATAAGTTAGCCCGTCATATTCCTACTTAGCTTCCTATAGCCAGAGAGTGAGTCCACATAATCATTAAAGGACTTAATTATGATCGTAAAATTTTGTATGAATCGGGAGCTACATGCTGATACTTCATTTCCACTAGTGGTAGAAATTTCCAAGATATTAGAACGTGTTCGGGGTGAGGAAAAAGGAAACTAAGGAGACCAAGATGTCTCGAGGTTCTAGGGGATTCAGTGGATTCTACTCTGCGAGTATAAATCATTATGGCGGGGGCTTGGGTAGTCGGCCAGCCCAGTTCGCACATCGGATTAATCGAGGTGCTCCAGTAAGTTCTTTTAATGCACCACTGACATAAGTGTCCTACAATGGTTATTCCAGTTATCTAGCACAGACTTAGTATGAGACGCCAAACTCGCAAATGGGTTGTTATGAATGCGGTGATACTAGGCATATCATGAGAAAATTGTCCCAGACTTGGGAGAGACATATTTCATCAAAGCACTCAGGCTACGTGCCCCATTGCAGTTACTACACCACCCACACGACCAGTTAGGGGTGGAGGACAGGCGGGTAGAAGGCGTCCTAGAGGTGGAGGCCCATCCGTTGATATAATTGTTTTATGGTATGGCGGAGGTCGATTCATCAGATGGTGTCATTACCGGTGCGACCTCGATTTAATATAAAGGAATAATTTTCTTAACTTGATCTGGTTCTGAGTATCGAGACGAGTCCTCCTATTGTGCTCCACTTATGAGTGAGCTTCATAATTCTATAATCTACTTATGGGTTTGCTCCTGTTGGGAGATTCTATGGAGATAACTACGCCTATCATTCCATGTTGGTCATTAATAAAAGCTGTGAGGCTAAAGGTGGATTTCTATTACTCATATCGATAAGTTTTGATGTAATTTCCGGATAATTAATTACAAATTGTGAATTATATGCCCTACCGGTATGGGGTTCATTATGTATTGTGATTTTGTGTAACCGAAATTATTTAAAAGGAGAAAATGGAAATTTTCGATTGGCACGATGTGCATATTACTCGTGATTCAAAACTGAGGACGAGATCCTCGCATTTTAATATAAAATGATATGTTTAAACTGGGCTACGAGCTGCGGTGGAAGTTATATAAGGACAAGATCCTTGTGATAAAAATCCTTGTGTTTAAATCCTCCCTTGTGAAATTAAATTTGTACTATAATACTAATAGGGAGTCATGCCTACTAGGCTTATTTTAAAATATTTGTATGAAATTTTCTGTGCATACTTGCCAAATTCGTGTTGTAATGTTGAGTTGTAACCTACGAGGTTGGTGCCCGCTCAGGTGGCGTTAAATGTGACTCGTTAATTCGGCTAAACAATTATGAGGTATTTATGCCTCGCATCTCGTTATTAGTATTGTGAAGGTTTGAAATGAGATTTTTGTTAACATGAAGTTAATTGACGATTCTGTAATTGTTTATGAACAACTATTAAGACCAGATTGACCCAGAAGGGTTCCCCATTTAGATGGTCAGACAAGTGTGAGTTGAGCTTTTAGAAGCTCAAGATCGCTTTGACTACAACGCTAGTGTTGGTATTACCCACAGGCTCAGGATCATATACGGTATATTGTGATGCCTCTCACATTGGGCTTGGTGTAGTATTAATGCAAGATGGCAGGGTGATTGCATATGCATCACGGCAATTGAAAGATTACGAGAAGAATTATCCTGTTCATGACTTAGAACTGGCAGCCATTGTTCATGCGCTGAAGATTTGAAGGCATTACCTCTACGGTGTCTCGTGGAGGTATTTACTGATCATCGTAGCCTTCAGTACCTGTTCAAACAAAAAGATCTTAATTTGAGGCAGAGAATATGGTTGGAGTTGTTGAAAGACTATGATATCACCATTTTGTATCACCCCGAAAAGGCCAATGTGGTGGCCGATGCTTTCAGTAGAAAGGCTGTGAGTATGGGCAGTCTTGCGTATATTCCGGTTGGTGAGAGGCCATTAGCTGCATATGTGCAGACTTTGGCTAATCAGTTCGTGAGGTTAGATATTTTGGAACCCAGTCGGGTTCTAGCTTGCACAGTCGCTCGGTCTTCCTTATATGAGCGCATCAGAGAGAGACAGTATGATGATCTTCAATTACTTGTCCTTAAGGACACAGTGCGCCACGGTGATGCCAAACAGGTTGCTGTAGGGGAAGATGGGGTTCTACGAATGCAGGGTTGTATTTATGTGCCTAATGTGGATGGGCTTCGTGAATTAATTCTTGAAGAAGCACACAGTTCTAGGCATTCTATTCATCCAGGTACTGCCAAAATGTATCAAGATTTGCGGCAACATTATTGGCGGAGGAGAATGAAAAAGGATATAGTTGCATATGTATCTCGGTGTCTGAATTGTTAGCAAGTTAAGTACGAGCATCAAAGACCTGGTGGTTTGCTTCAGAAGTTAGAAATTCCTGAGTGGAAGTGGGAGCGTATCACTATGGATTTTGTTATTGGGCTCCCACAGACTCAGAGAAAATTTGACGCAGTTTGGGTCATTGTGGACAGGTTGACCAAGTCAGCATATTTCATTCCAGTGGCAGTTACCTATTCTTCAGAGAGGTTAGCTGAAATTTACATTCGTGAGATTGTCTGCCTTCACGGTGTGCCCGTGTCTATTATTTCAGATCGAGGTACGCAGTTTACCTCACATTTTTGGAGGGCTGTATAGCATGAGTTAGGCATGCGGATGGAGTTGAGTACAACATTTCATCCACAGATAGACGGACAGTCAGAGCGCATTATTCAAATATTGAAAGATATGATCCGCGCTTGTATTATAGACTTTGGAGGTTCTTGGGATCATTTCTTTCTGCTTGCGGAGTTTGCTTATAATAATAGCTACCAGTCGAGCATTCAGATGGCTCCATATGAGGCATTATACAGAAGGCGATACCGATCTCCAGTTGGTTGGTTTGAACCGGGAGAGGCTCGGTTGTTGGGTACCGATTTGGTACAGGATGCCTTGGATAAGGTCAAGATTATTCAGGATCGACTTCGCACAACTCAGTCTAGGAAAAAGAGTTATGCCGACCGTAAAGTTAGTGTTATTGCATTCATGGTTGGAGAAAGAATATTGCTCCGGGTTTCACCTATGAAAGGTGTAATGAGGCTCGGGAAGAAGAGCAAGTTGAGCCCTAGGTATATCGGACCCTTTGAAATTCTTGAAAGGGTGGGTGAAGTAGCCTACAGGCTTGCATTACCACCTACTTTATCAGCGGTTCATCTGGTGTTCCATATGTCTATGCTCCAAAAATATCATGGTGATCCGTCCCATGTGTTAGATTTCAGCTCAGTCCAATTGGACAAAGATTTAACTTACGAGGAGGAGCCGGTGGCTATTCTAGCCCGGCAGGTCCGATAGTTGAGGTCTAAGAGTTATCCTTCAATTCGGGTGCAATGGAGAGGTCAGCCGGTAGAGGCATCTACCTGGGAGTCCGAGTCGGACATGCGAAGTAAATATCCATGCCTTTTCTCCAACTCAGATATTTTTTCTAACTCCGTTCGAGGACGAACGTTTATTTTAGAGGTGGAGAATGTGATGACCCAAAATGTCATCTTTAAATTTAATAAGTAATTCTGTGTTCTAAGACCTCAAAAAATACCATTTATCATTCCTGGACTTGCGTGCACAGTCCGTAAAAATTTTCGGAAAGTTTTCATGTGAAAAATGGATTAAAATGTGAAATAGAGCTTTAAAACTCAACTGAGTTGACTTTGGTCAACTTTTTAGCAAACGGACCCGGATCAGTATTTTGACAGTTCCGATAGCTCCGTATCGTGATTTGGGACTTGGGCGTATGCCCGAAATTTAATTTGGAGGTCCCTAGCTCAAATTATGGCCATTTAACAGAACTAGCAATTTAAAGGCTAAAGACTTCCAAGTTTGACCACGGGGTTGACTTTTTGATATCGGGGCCGGAATCCGATTTTGAAAATGTGAATAGCTCCGTTATGTCATTTATGAGTTGTGTGCCAAATTTGAAGTTATTCCGGATTCATTTAATATATTTTGGCACAAAATTTGCAAATTGAAAAGTTTAAAACTCAAAGTGTGAATCGAGGTGTGAATTGCAATTTCGATGTTATTTGATGTGATTTGAGACCCCGAGTAAGTCCGTATTATGTTACGGGACTTGTTGGGATATTTGGATAAGGTCCCGAGGAGCTCGGGTGAGTTTCGGATAGGCCACGGGATGTTTTGAACTTAGAAAATTTTGCTGGTATAACTGAACCTGTTGCAGGCCTCTGATCTCGCAATTGCGAGATCAGGCATCGCAAATGCGAACCAAGCAGGTATGGCAATTGCAAGATTTTTATCGCAATTGCGAAGAAAGCCTAGGCCAACAGTTCTCGCAATTGCGAGTTTATCTTCGCAATTGCGAAAGGCCAATTGTCACAAATGCGACATAATCTTCGCATTTGCAAAGGCAGCGGGATTGTGAAGGGCATCACAATTGCGAGTGTTTTTTTGCATTTGCGAGCTTCGCATTTGCGAAGCTCAGGTCACTATTGCGACACCTGCAGCTGAACAAAATGACTTTTGGACGGAATTTTTGATTCATTTCCCAAATCTTCAAAACCTAAAACCTCAAGAGGCGATTTTGGGCGATTTTCACGGGAAAACATTGGGGTAAGTATTTCTTATCCTATATTGATTATATTTTATAATTTCATACTCATTTATATCATGAATCCGTGAATTTATGGAAGAAAAATGAGATTTTTCTAAAATCTTCCAAAAATAAAAATTTAAGATTTGAAGGTCCATTTGATATCGGAATTGAATAATTTTTGTATGGCTGGACTCGTCTCGGAATGGGTGTTCGGATTTCGTAAGTTTTTACGAGATTTGAGATGTGGGTCCCACTGTCAAATATTTTAATGAATTTCGGATTTTATCCGGAATATTAGTAAATTCATATGGAATTAATTTCTATGATTAGTATTGAGTATATTGAATTATTTGTGAATAGATTTGAAGCTTTCAGAGACAAATTTAAAAGTAAACGTTGTGGTTGAGTAATTAATTGGAATTTGTAAAGCGAGGTAAGTGTCGTGGTTAACCTTGACTTGAGGGAATAAAACCCTTAAATTATTTGTTATGTGAAATGCATGTGAACGACGTATAGGCGAGGTGACGAGTGTCTATATGTCGTCAAATTAAGTGTTTGCCTGCTTACTTGAAAAATCATAAATTATTTTAAATCATTGTTTCTCTCCCATTCTTTGTCAAATATTAATTCTTGAATTTTTGCATTAATTGTTACATGCTATTTGAATTATGTGCCTTAATTGTTATTTGATATTTAGCATATTAAATATTAAACTGCATATTTTCTCTCTGATTTTATAATAATTTGCTAGTTGCCTTTGTTTGTTCGTAAATAAATCATAATTAGTGTATGCTTGTTGTCTTAAAATTTTATATTAATTATTGCATTGATTGGGAAAATTCTTCAATAAGAATTGGTAAATAAATATGTTGGAGGAGCGGGTTGCACGCCGCAACAAGATTGATTATAATGAATATATTAGAGAATCGGGTTGCACGCCGCAACAGACTTATTAAAAGTCCATATTGGAGGATCGGGTTGCACGCCGCAACAGACTTATTAAAAGTCCGGATTGGGTTGCACGCCGCAACATACTTATTCACACACACACACACACACACACACACACACACACACACACACACACACACACATATATATATATATATATATATATATATATATATATATATATATATATATATATATATATATATATATATATATATATATATATATATATATATATATATATATATATATATATATATATATATATATATATATATATATATATATATATATATATATATATATATATATATATATATATATATATATATATATATATATATATATATATATATATATATATATATATATATATATATATATATATATATATACACGCTGCAACAGAATTGAATGTGAATATATTATGAGAGCGGGTTGTACGCTGCAACAGAATTGATAGAATGATAATTGGTTATAACTACTGAGTTGGCTTCAATTATTACAAACAAGTTACCTGATTTATTTCTACTATTGTTGTTGTTACTAATATTGCATACAGGTAATGTAAGTGACCCGCCTTAGCCTCGTCACTACTTCGTCGAGGTTAGGCTCAGCACTTACCAGTACATGGGGTCGGCTGTACTGATACTACACTCTGCACTTCTTGTGTAGATTTCGGAGTTGGTCCCAACGGCGTGCCATAGACTTGCTCGGATTTCAGCTACTCAGAGGAGACTTGAGGTATAACTGCACGACGTTCGCAATTACGAAGTCCCCGTCTATTTTACTTTAGCTGTGTGTTTATTTCCAGATAACTTTATTTTATTCAGACCTTTATTTGTATTTATTCTAGAAGCTCGTGCACTTGTGACACCAATTCTGGGATGGTATTTAGACACCGTTGTCTTTTATGGATTATTCACTATATATTAAACTTTGCTTCCGTATTTGTTTCTTTGATTATTAATAGTTTAAAAATTGGTTAATATTATTCTAATATTGGCTTGCCTAGCAAGTGAAATGTTAGGTGCCATCACGGTCCGAAGGTGGAAATTTCGGGTCCTGACAAAGATTGGGATGCGAAGGCTTAAGGATGTGAATTGATGCTCTCATCAGGGGGAGTTAATACGCGTTGTACTCTTTTTTCCTTACAAGGTTTTGTCCCACTGGGCTTTCCTTGCAAGATTTTTAACGAGGCAACCAAAAGGCATATTTCTAAATATGTGTACTATTTTTCCTTCACAAAGATTTTTTCCCCATATGGTTTTTTCCTAATAAGGTTTTAACGAGGCACATTATCTATGGACATCCAAGGGGGAGTGTTATAAGAAAAATAAAATTATGGTGGATGTCTACTCTTCCTCCATGATCTTCTCAAATACTTAATGACATATTCAATGACATATTTCTATGCTTAATGACATATTCAATGACATATTTTTCTTCACTTTTCATGTCTATATAAAGGCCTTATAATAGATAGGAAAATACACACAATTGAAGAAGAAAATCTCTTCCTTCTCTCTGTCTCCATTTCTTGTTCATGTTTTACTAAGTTATTTTTATTTCATAAAAATATGTCTTGTTCAAGTTTTACTAAATTGCTTTTATTTTATAACAGGTGAATATATATCATCTTATTTTTCTTTGTGTTTTATGGCTTAATTCTTAAAGAGCTGGATGTCCTTTCCCGTCGAAGCACCGGTGATGTAAACTCTCTCTTTTTTTGATACTTCAAAAATATTAAGCAGTATTTGATATTAGTGTTCTAAATGTTCAATCTATATTTTCCTTTTTTGGCTTAAAACTTTACTATTTTTCAGCTTCAATTTTTTTTTTTTTTTTTTTTTTTTTGCAGATGTTGTCATCTCTGATTAATAAAAGCTAACGAGGGAGGCCCAGTACAATTGAGACCTATATTATTTTTTTTTCGAAATGCCCATGAATCAGTACATCGTCAGGTTTACAATCAAATTCAAAAATTCTTTGAGACTCTTCCTGAGATTCTTCTAATTTCTTGAATTTTACAGCATTTTTGTACTAATATCTTTCCTCATTATTACAGTTTGTCTCTATTCTTAAAATTACTCGTGAGTTATATATATATATATAACATTTGGCATTGCAATGGGTATTTCCATAACAAATATATGTCATGATTTGCAAGGTTGATAGAAGAAGCCAGCCAATTAAGTTACATTTCTAATTCGCCAAATGCGCTTATACAGTGATTATAACGTGAACCTCTAATAACTTACGAGTAGATATAAGGAAAATGACAAGATCATCTACAATATTCTATGCTAGGACTGGGAAATGAGGACGTCAAAATCACGGTGAAATATGACATTTTGAGGATATGTGAGAGCATAAGGAAAAGTAGAGGAGGAAAAATGAGATGATGAGTTCTGATAAGCAATCAGTTAAAAACCTACTACAAAAATATTGTACTTCCTGAAAAAGTCAAGGTTGAAATAAAAAAAATATGGTTAAAGAAGTCAAATAAACTTAACCCTTAAAGGTTCAAGATGTCATCCTCACCATTGTAACAGTTCTAAAATTATGAGAGTTTTACTTTTTATTTCAGATGAAAATAAACTTGTAACTTTATTTTTATTCTTGCTTTTTCTCTTCATCAAGAGGATTAATGTAACTCTTTTACCATCCAATAGAAGGAAAAAAAATATAAAAATATATTCATATATTTTATATATGTTACATTTAAAGAATCATGTATTAAAACCACGTATATACATATATCTATAAGTAAAAATATCCTTAAAATTATTTTTCCTTTTCCTTTTTTTAAGAAAATCTTATAGTAATTCATATCTAAGCTCTAATTCAATCAAAAATATTTTTATTTGTGGTGTCGCCAAGATATAAAATTACTTTGTATGAAAATACATAGAAAAATTATCTCATCTATCTCGATTATATTATTATAATAATATTTCAAATTTACCAATGTATTTTACAACTGCTCAAAGCGCGGACTACTTTACTAGTTTTAAATATAGAATTAACACCCACACGCAATAGTAAAAGGTTTTTTATGGAGGTTAAGACAGAACGAGAATCCATCAATTAATCATGTTCAGGAGTTGCTATTCCTTTAATAAAATAACAAAAATAACAAATACTTTTTTAATTTCTCATGCAGCCCAATCTAAAGTAAACTATTTTCGCTAAACAAGTTTACTAAGTTTCTATTCCTGTAGCAGAAAACTATTTTCCTGCGTTTCCTATTCAATGATGTTTGGTATTAGCAACTGGTACTAGAAAGTGGAAAATTGTTAGATGTAACAAACACCCCTTCACCCTAGCGCCAAGCCTACATTCAATCAACCTAACATCGGAATCACCCCCTGGAGTGATCATATAAGACATAAAAAAGGCAAGAGGCCGTTTCCTTTACTCGAACCTGTGAAGGGTCCGACTACAAGGGTCTATCGTACGCAGTCTTACCCTGCATATCTGCAAGAGGCTGTTTCCTTTACTCGAACCCCTGACCTCCCGGTCACATGGCAAAAACTTTACTAGGTACGCCAAGACATATTGTCTAAAAAATTTCCATAATGTCATCACTTCAGAAATTATTGTTCCGTGAATTAACTGTGTTTCTCCTATTTTCTGCTATAGGTGTATCTCTTTTCATCTAAAATTATATGAAGTTTGATATTAAGATACCAACAGGAAATTGATAAATGGCCATGGCATTCATTTATGCAGCAATAAAGTAGCAGAACCATTCAGCTCCCATTACTCCCGAGCATATCCAATGCATAATTCATAAAGAGTTCATGTGACATTGTTTCAATGACTCGAGAGTACCCAAAAAGAACAAGGAACACAACACTGGGTAAGGCTTCGTACATCCTACCCTCCCTAGACCCCACCTGTGGGATTACACTTGGATGTATATGTTGTTGTTGTTGAACACAACACTGGCCAGGCGAACTTCAAAACTCCAGCAGTGATTTCAAGTCCAAAACTGATCCAAAACATGTCCGAGCCCCTCGAGACCCAATAATCAAGAATTCATAAATCATAATAGTAACCTATAGGCATGCTCTAAGCACAATTTGGAACACAAAATTACTAAACGAGGGGTTGGTTTGATACGGCTAGAATTTTATCTATAAAAATGATACTAATCAATAAGTAGTTGTTTATTTCAATGTGGGAGCAGACCTTTTAAGCTGTTTCCATTTGTGATGTTCCCTTTTTTGGTTTTACAACAACGCGATGAAATAATGAAAATCAATTGCCAAAAGCAAGTGAGTCAACCAATGGGCTGACAAACCAAAAAAGCTGGAATGAACTACCAAAGGACTCGAAATAAGAATATTGGGGAAATTACATTATACTATTGGAGGAATATTGAACATCAAAATGTTTGATCCAACAATAAATAGTTACAGAAATAATGATTTCATTGAATTGGTTAAAAGTTTAGCATCTTCTTCAGGTGATAGAATATATTTCAATTTCATCTCATGCTGAGGCAAAAGATATGACTATGCTGATTCCAAGGTGGCTGGTGGTAGTGTTAGCTGAAGATACCTCAATATATTAATCATGCGATTTGTTGTTTCTTTTGTAGCAAGATCCTCTTCAGAACATATAACCTACAGAAGAAACAACAGTCAACTACTAAAAATAAAATTGTCTGATAAATCACCACATTCCACGATATAATGAGACAGTCCAATCGGCAGATCTATCAATCAACTACAATAACAACATACTCAGTATAATTCTACAAGTGGGTTTGGAGAAGGTAATGTGTACGTAGACCTTACCCCTATCTCTCATAGACCCTCGGCAATAAAAACAACAAAGCAAGTTTGAAAAAAACAGTAGTGAAGAAGCTATTTGAAAATACTGGAGAAAAGAAACAGCAACTATAGAAAAAAAAATAAGATGACCGATCCAAAGGAAAAAAAAAATTGCAGGTTTAAAACTATTTGATGCGCATGAAATAAAGGATGCAGCAAAGACATATAATTTCGAAATTCCAACTCAAACATATAAAAACTGAAGGCATTAAAAGAATAACTTCAGAGTTTTGTAGGAGGAAACACCTGAGCTGATGAGTCAATACTTTCCAAGTGAAACTGACATATCTTGCTAAGTGCGAAAACAGCAGTACAATATACAGATTCATTCTCACGCTCATGAGCACGTAAATGAGTTATCACTACATTGATCCTTGAAATAGCCTCTGAATCATGTCCAGAGATTTAGTAAATAAATAAAATATTGCTACAGAGTGTACATAGGCATATTCTCATGTAAAAATACATAGCAAAATTATAATTTACAGGTAGAGATTTTTCTGATTTAATTTTCCTGAGATAGAATTACTTGACATGTAAATACCTCTTATGAGTACATAGACATGTTCTCATACCAATGTACATAGACACTTACTCATGAGTCATGTAATATAAATAGCACAATTATAGGTAGAGATTTCTACGGATTTTTCTGGTTTACTTACAAATTATATTTATTTTTTGTCTAGCTCAAGAAATGATCTAAATATCATATTCAACAGTATTTTACCTGTAATAAAAGGTTTGAATACAGAACTGTAACGACCCGGCCGGTCGTTTCGAGAGTTATAGCCCCGTTTTCCCCATTTCTACTTTTTTTTGTGTTATTCAGCTATATTATGTTATATCGGGTTAGTTGGTTCGGATCCGGGAGGAACTCGGAGTGAAATGAGACACTTAGTCTCATAATTGAAAAAAAAAATTGAGTTAGAAAAGTGGACCGAATATGGACCTATGCGTAAACGATCTCGTATTCGAATTCTGATAATTCCAATAGCTCCGTATGGTGATTTTGGGCTTAGAGCGTGTCCGGAATATTATTTGGAAGTCCGTAGAGGAATTAGGCTTGAAATGCCGAAAGTTTTATTTTTGATAAGTTTGACCGGTGGGTTGACTTTTTGATATCGGGGTCAGAATCTGATTCTGAAAATTGAAATACCTCTGTTATGTCATTTAGGACTTGTGTGCAAAATTTGAGGTCAATCGGACGTGATTTGATAGGTTCCGGAGTTGTTTGTAGAAATTAGAAATTTCAAAGTTCATTAGGCTTGAATTGGGGCGTAATTCATGGTTTTAGCATTGTTTGAGGTGATTTGAGGATTCGACTAAGTTCGTATGATATTTTAGGACTTGTTGGTATATTTGGTTGAGGTCCCGAGGGCCTCGGGTGAGTTTCGGATGGTTAACGGATCAAAATTTGAACTACAACAGCTGCTGCAATTTTCTTCTGTTGGAAATTTCTTCTGCCAGATTCGAGCCCAGAAATCTTCCAGAAATCGAGCCCAGATCGAGCCCAGAGTTGAGGGCCATGATCGAAGCCATGATCGAGCCCAGGGTCGAGGGCCACGATCGAAGCCATGATCGAGCCCAGAGTCGAGGGCCACGATCGAAGCCATGATCGAGCCCAGGGTCAAGGGTCACAGTCGAAGGCCGGGTCGAAGACATGATCGAAGGCCTAGGATCGAGAACAAGGATCGAGGACCTCGATCGAAGGCCAAGATCGAGGCAGAACCGAGGTTGTCTGGGTAGAATTATAAAAACAGGGATTTCGTCCTATTTGCCATTTTTGATAAATTGGAGCTTGAGGAGAGGCGATGTTTTGATATATTTTCAAGAAAAACTTGAGGTAAGTCCCTTGTGATCATTTCTACTCCATAATATTGAATTATCATCGAATAATCCGACTAGATTATATGATTTTGAGGTGTAAATCAGAGATTGGAACTTAGAAATTTAGAAATAAGATTTGTAGATTTGAGGGTCGAGTAAAGGTCGGATTTTGGTAAAATTGATATAGGTAGACTCGTGGTTGAATGGGCTTTCCGATTTTGTAACTTTTATCGGATTCCGAGACGTGGGCCCCACAAGCGATTTTTGAGCCAATTTCGGCTTTTAGTCTAATTTTGAAGCTTTTGTGGAATTCATTCCATTAGCATATATTGATGGTATTATACTGATTGTGAATAGATTTGGAGTATTTCGAGGCCGAGTACAGGGGCAAGAGCATTGCGGGGTAGAGATTTGATCGGTTTGAGGTAAGTAACGATTATAAATCTAGTCCTGAGGGTATGAAACCCCGGATTTCGTATCATTCTACTATTTTAAAGCGACGCACATGCTAGGTGACGGGCATGTGAGCGTGCACTGTTGGGGATTTGTGACTTGGTCCGTCCCATAGCAACTGTAAAGTTGCATACTTCGTTGAAACCATTTGATACTTATATGTTTTAGAAAGAATTTCTGTAAATTGGGCTGAATGCCATATTTGGGCCTTGCGCCAATGCTGTTTGGACCCTTAGGGGTTGTTTCTTACCATCCTCTCATTGTTTTCGATTGAAAATCTATACTCAGTCATGTTTATACTTGTTTACCGCATAACTCAGTTTTTATGACTCTATTTTGATGCATATAAATATTTTGGGCCGAATGCCCTGTTTTACTGAAATGCCCGAGTGGCTTGAGATATTTATGACTGAGTGAGGTTAATGGCCTGATTGGTGAGGATGAGTGTGGATCGGGGCTGCCCGCCTGCAGCATACTTATGACTGAGTGAGGCCGAGGGCCTGATTGGTGAGGATGAGTGTGGATCGGGGCTGCCCGCCAACAACATACTTTATTATTATCGCACGTGAGTTGTCCGTGCAGATTATAGTGCTTGGGCTGAAAGAGCCCCTCCGGAGTCCGTACACACCCCCAGTGAGCGCAGGTACCTACTGAGTGTGAGTGCCGAGTGCCGAGTGCTGAGTGACTGGGAGGCATGAGTGATTGTGAGGTATGCCCGAGTGGCAAGAGTGATTGTAAGGTATGCCCGAGTAGCACGAGTGACTGTGAGGTTTGCCCGAGGGGCTGTTTATGAGTGATGTTTTGCCCGAGGGGTTGTTTATGATTTTATCATTTTTGTTCACCTTTGCATTGAGCCTTTGTTTGAAAAACTATTGGAAAAAAAATATATCTTTAAATGAATTTTACTGGAACCGGGTTTAAACGAGATGATTCGATTCAAACACTGATTTTTAAAGCATGTTGTACTTTACTGAGATTTCATGATATGAACGTTATATGTTTTATTGCTCATCACTACTGCTCAGTCTTTATTTATTGTTGTTACTTACTGTGTTGGCGTACTCACGTTACTCCCTGCACCTTGTGTGCAGATTCAGGTGTAGCTGGACACGGTAGCAGTTATTGAGTGTTCTGGTTGCAAATTGTTTTTCTTGGAGATAGCAAGGTAGCTATTTGGCGATCACAGCCCCTGCTCTTCTCCCTCTTATCTTTCTCTAGTTGTATTTAGCTATTTTCCAGGCTGAGTTAGCCTTGATATTGTTAGACAGATTATAGTAGATGCTCATGACTAGTGACACCCCAATGTCGGGATTTTCGTTTTTGCACTTCTGTTTTTCTTTGATTTGAACTCTTTAAATGGAGGTTTTATGTTAAATAACCTTGAAATTTTATTTGAAATGAAAATATCGGTTTGTTTTGGAAATGAGTCGGCTTGCCTAGTTCCACGATAGGCGCCATCACGACAGAGGTTAGTTTGGGTCGTGACAGATTGGTATCAGAGCCTAGGTTACATAGGTCTCACGAGTCATGAGCGAGTTTAGTAGAGTCTTGCGGATCGGTACGGAGACGTCTGTACTTATCTTCGAGAGGCTGCAGAACCTTTAGGAAACTCCACATTCTTGAATTCTTGTCCTGCGAATCTGTTGATTCTAGTAACTAAACATCTGTTGTTTCATTCTCTCACAGATGGTGAGGACTCATGCTACCGGTCAGGAGGGCCGGCTACCTGTACCACCAGCCAGGGCCACGAGAGGCCGAGGCCGCGGTAGGGGTCGTGGTAGGGGCAGAGGTACAGCCCGTACAGCAATTGGGGCAGTACCTGCAGATCCACCGGTTATCCCAGATCAGGACCAAGTTCCAGTTGTTGATGCACCAGCTCAGGCACCACCTGTGCCTATTATGATTCCAGGCCTTCAGGATGCCCTAGCTCAGATTCTGACAGCTTGTACTGGCCTTGATCAGGCGGTCTCTATTTCGATGGCCGCAACCACTTCTCAGGTCAGGGGAGGCACTCAGACTCCCATCGCTCGCACACCCGAGCAGGTTATTCAGGGACTTCAGACACCAGAGGCACCACCAGCCCAGCCGGTTGTTGTTGCTCAGGATTATGTGGTTACTACTATGCCTGAGGATGATCAGTATAGGTTGGAGAGGTTTGGGAGACTTCAGCCACCACCTTTTAGTGGCATAGAGAGAGAGGATGCTCAGGACTTTTTGGACATGTGTTAGAGGATACTCCGTACTGCTGGTATTTTGGAGACTTGTGGGGTCTCATTCACTACCTTTTAGTTTTCTGGGGCTGCACTCAGATGGTGGGAGACTTACGAGAGGCGCAGGCCTGTTGGCGCAGCACCCCTTACTTGGCAGCAGTTCTCCGTGGTCTTTTTGGAGAAGTTCGTGCCTCGATCCCACAGAGAGGAGCTGCGCAGACAGTTTGAGCGGCTTTGCCGGGGCAATATGTCTGTAACACAGTATGAGATGCGATTCTCTAGGTTGGCCCATCATGCTATCTGGTTGGTTCCCACGGACAGAGAGAGGATCATGAGGTTTATTGATGGCCTCAATTATCAGCTATAGTTGCTCATGACCAGGGAGCGGGTTTCGGGTGCTACCTTTGATGAGGTTGTCGACATTGCTCGGAAGATTAAGATGGTTTGCGGTCAGGAGAGGGTTGAGCGGGAGGCCAAGAGGCCTCGTGGTCAGGGGTGGATTCAGCGGTGCTCCTTTTGGGGGTCAGTTCAGCATGGTAGAGGTCGTCATTTCAGACAGGCTCAGTCAGCTCGGCCATTTTATCGGGGTGCATCATCTGGCCATGGTTCTCACAGTTCTCATCTGGGCCACTCATCACTTAGTGCCCTTCCAGTTCAGAGTTCGTCCCGTGCTCCACCTGTTCAGGGCTCTTCCATGCCAGGTTCTTCTACCAGTCATCCCGGTGCTAGGGGTTCCCTTCAGTTTCCGCCGCCAGCACCAGGGAGTTGTTTTTAGTGTGGAGAGCTTGGGCATATATGAAGGCAGTGTCCTCGTCGTCATGCAGGTCTATCTCAGCAGAGGAGTCAGCCTCCGACTATAGCACCAGCTACTTCACCACCCGCCCAGTCAGCTCGGGGTGGAGGTCAGTCAGCTAGGGGTCGCCCTAGAGGGGAGGCAGATCAGGGGGTGGTCAGGCCTGTTTCTATGCTCTCCCTGCCAGACCAGATGCTATTGCTTCAGATGCAGTGATTACAGGTATTGTCTCAGTTTGCCACAGAGATGCCTCAGTATTATTTGACCCTGGTTCCACGTATTCATATATTTCCTCATATTTTGCCCATTTTCTGGATATGCCACATGAGTCCTTAGTTTCATCTGTACATGTATCCACTCCTGTGGGCGATACTATTATTGTGGACCGCGTATATCGGTCATGTGCGGTGACTATTGGGGGTCTGGAGACCCGAGTAGATCTATTATTGCTCAGTATGGTTGACTTTGATGTGATATTGGGTATGAATTGGTTATCTCCATGTCATGCTGTTCTAGATTTTCACGCTAAGACGGTGACGTTGGCTATGCCGGGAATTCCGAGGGTTGAGTGGAGCGGTTCTGTAGATTATGTACCAAGTAGGGTAATTTCATATTTGAAGTCTCAACGTATGGTTGAGAAGGGTTGCCTATCTTATTTGGCTTTTGTGAGGGATGTTAGTGCAGAGACTCCTATCATTTATTCTGTTCCGGTGGTACGTGATTTTCCGGATGTGTTTCCTGCAGACCTACCGGGCATGCCGCCTGACAGGGATATTGACTTTGGTATTGATTTGGTATCAGGCACTCAACCCATTTCTATTCCACCGTATCGTATGGCACCGGCAGAGTTGAAGGAATTGAAAGAACAACTTCAGGAACTCCTTGATAAGGGGTTTATTCGGCCTAGTGTGTCACCTTGGGGTGCACCGGTTCTATTTGTGAAGAAGAAGGATGGTTCCATGAGAATGTGTATTGATTACAGGCAGTTGAACAAGGCCACAGTCAAGAATAAGTATCCTTTGCCTCGCATTGATGATTTATTCGACCAGCTTCAGGGAGCGAGGGTATTCTCCAAGATTGATTTGAGGTTCGGTTATCACCAGCTGAAGATTCGGGATTCAGATATTCTCAAAATAGCTTTCAGAACCCGATGTGGCCATTATGATTTGTTGGTGATGTCTTTTGGGCTGACCAATAGCCCAACAACGTTCATGCATTTGATGAACAATGTATTTTAGCCCTATTTGGACTCATTCATTGTGGTATTTATTGATGACATCCTGATGTACTCCCGTAGCCAGGAGGAGCACGCTCGGCATCTGAGGATTGTATTACAGAGATTGAGGGAGGAGAATCTTTATGCAAAGTTCTCTAAATACGAGTTTTGGCTCAGTTCAGTAGCATTCTTGGGGCACGTGGTGTCCAGTGAGGGTATTCAGGTGGACCCGAAGAAGATAGAGGCGGTGCAGAGTTGGCCCAGACCGTCCTCAGCCATAGAGATTAGGAGTTTTCTTGGTTTGGCGGGTTACTACCGTCGCTTTATGGAGGGATTTTCATCTATTGCATCGCCCTTGACCAAATTGACCCAAAAGGGTTCTCCATTCAGGTGGTCGGATGAATGTGAGGAGAGCTTTCAGAAGCTCAAGACTGCTTTGACCACAACTCTAGTGTTAGTTCTGCCATCAGCTTCAGGTTTTTACACCGTGTATTGTGATGCCTCGAGGATAGGCATTGGTTGTGTTTTGATGCAGGAGGGTAGGGTGATTGCCTATGCCTCGCGCCAGTTGAAGACCCATGAGAAGAACTATCCTGTCCATGATCTTGAGTTAGCAGCCATTGTTCACGCCTTGAAGATTTGGCGTCATTATTTGTATGGGGTTCATTGTGAGATCTATACTGATCACTGGAGTCTGCAGTATCTGTTAAAGCATAAGGCTCTTAATTTGCGTCAGCGAAGATGGTTGGAGCTTCTTAAGGACTATGATATCAATATTTTGTACCATCCCGGGAAGGCCAATGAGGTGGCCGATGCTTTGAGTCACCGGAAAGAGAGTTTGGGGAGTTTAGCATATCTTCCAGCAGCAGAGAGACCTTTGGCGTTAGATGTTTGGACCTTAGCATGCCAGCTTGTCAGATTGGATATTTCGGAGCCTATTCGGGTATTGGCTTGTGTGGTCTCCAGGTCTTCTCTTTATGACCGTATCAGGGAGCGTCAGTATGATGACCCTCACTTGCTCGCTCTTCAGGACAGGGTTCGGAGAGGTGATGCTAGGGATGTGACTATTGGTGATGACGGGGTGTTGAGAATGCAGGGCCGGATATGTGTGCCTAATGTAGATGGGCTTCGAGAGCTGATTCTTGAGGAGGCCCACAACTCGCAGTATTCCATCCATCCGGGGGTCGCGAAGATGTACCAAGATTTGAGGCAGCATTATTGGTGGAGGCGGATGAAGAAGGATATAGTTGGGTTTGTTGCTCGGTGTCTAAACTGTCAGCAGGTTAAGTATGAGTATCAGAGACCGGGTGGCTTGCTTCAGAGGTTAGAGATCCCAGAGTGAAAGTGGGAGCGGATCACTATGGACTTTGTAGTTAGGCTCCCACGGACTTTGAGGAAGTTCGATGCTATTTGGGTTATTGTGGATCGACTGACCAAGTCCGCGCACTTCATTCCAGTTAGTACTACTTACTCTTCAGAGCAGTTGGCTGGAATTTACATCCGAGAGATCGTTCGCCTGCATGGTGTCCCAGTTTCCATCATTTCAAATAGGGGTACTCAGTTCACATCGCAGTTTGGGAGAGCCGTGTAGCGAGAGTTGGGCACTCAGGTTGGGTTAAGCACAACCTTTCACCCTTAAACGGACGGGCAGTCCGAGCACACTATTCAGATATTGGAGGACATGTTGCGTGCTTGTGTCATTGACTTTGGGGGTTCATGGGACCAGTTTCTGCCACTCGCGGAGTTTGCATATAACAACAGTTATCAGTCGAGTATTCAGATGGCTCCGTACGAGGCTTTGTATGGGAGGAGGTATAGATCTCCAGTTGGATGGTTTGAGCTGGGTAAGGCTAGGCTCTTAGGTACAGACTTGGTCCAGGACGCATTAGATAAGGTGAAATTGATTCAGGAGCGGCTTCGCATGGCGCAGTCTAGGCAGAAGAGCTACGCGGATAGGAAGTTCCGTGATGTGTCTTTTATGGTTGGGGAGAAGGTTTTGCTGAAGGTATCACCCGTGAAGTGTGTTATGAGGTTTGGGAAGAGGGGAAAGTTGAGCCCCCGGTTCATTGGGCCTTTTGAGGTGCTTCAGAGAATAGGGGAGGTGGCTTATAAGCTTGCCTTGCCACCCAGCTTGTCGAGTGTGCATCCAGTGTTTCATGCTTCCATGCTCCGAAAGTATATTGGAGATCCGTCCTATGTTTTGGATTTCAGCACGGTTCAGTTGGAGGGTGATATGACTTATGATGTGGAGCCGGTGGCTATTTTAGATCGGCAGGTTCGAAGGTTGAGGTCAAAGGATATAGCTTCAGTGAAGGTGCAATGGAGAGGTCAGTCTGTGGAGAAGGCCACTTGGGAGATCGAGCGGGAGATGCGGAGCAGATATCCACGCCTATTCGAGACTCCAGGTATGTTTCTACACCCATTCGAGGACAAACGAATGTTTAAGAGGGGGAGGATGTAACGACCCGACCGGTCGTTTCGAGAGTTATAGCCCCATTTTCCCCATTTCTACTTCTTTTTGTGTTATTCAGCTATATTATGTTATATCGGGTTAGTTGGTTCGGGTACGGGAGGAACTCGGAGTGAAATGAGACACTTAGTCTCAGAATTGAAAAAACAAATTGAGTTAAAAAAGTGGACCAGATATGGACCTATGTGTAAACGATCTCGTATTCGAATTCTGATGATTCCAATAGCTTCGTATGGTATTTTGGGCTTAGGAGCGTGTCCGAAATATTATTTGGAAGTCCGTAGAGGAATTAGGCTTGAAATGCCGAAAGTTTTATTTTTGAGAAGTTTGATCGGTGGGTTGACTTTTTGATATCGGGGTCGGAATCCGATTCTGAAAATTGGAATACCTCTGTTATGTCATTTAGGACTTGTGTGCAAAATTTGAGGTCAATCGGACGTGATTTGATAGGTTCCTGAGTTGTTTGTAGAATTTAGAAATTTCAAATTTCATTAGGCTTGAATTGGGGTGTAATTCATGCTTTTAGCGTTGTTTGAGGTGATTTGAGGATTCGACTAAGTTCGTATGATATTTTTAGGACTTGTTGGTATATTTGGTTGAGGTCCCGAGGGCCTCGGGTGAGTTTCGGATGGTTAACGGATCAAATAATTGAACTACAACAGCTGCTGCAATTTCCTTATGTTGGAAATTTCTTCTGCGAGATTCGAGCCCAGAAATCGAGCCCAGATCAAGCCCAGAGTCGAGGGCCACGATCGAAGCCATGATCGAGCCCAGAGTCGAGAGCCACGATCGAAGCCACGATCGAGCCCAGGGTCGAGGGCCACGATCGAAGCCTTGATCGAGCCTAGAGTCGAGGGCCACGATCGAAGCCATGATCGAGCTCAGGGTCAAGGGTCACGGTCGAAGGCTGGGTCGAAGACATGATCGAAGGCCTAGGATCGAGAACCTGGATCGAGGGCCAGGATCGAGGACCTCGATCGAAGGCCAAGATCGAGGCAGAACTGAGGTTGTCTGGGCAGAATTATAAAAACAGGGACTTCGTCCCATTTGCCATTTTTGACAAATTGGAGCTTTAGGAGAGGCGATTTTTTGATATATTTTCAAGCAAAACTTGAGGTAAGTCCCTTGTGATCATTTCTACTCCATAATATTGAATTATCATCGAATAATCCGACTAGATTACATGATTTTGAGGTGTAAATCGGAGATTGGAACTTAGAAATTTGGAAATAAGATTTGTAAATTTGAGGGTCGAGTTGAGGTCGGATTTTGGTAAAATTGATATGGGTAGACTCGTGGTTGAATGGGCTTTCGAATTTTGTAACTTTTGTCGGGTTTCGAGATGTGGGCCCCACAGGCAATATTTTAGCCAATTTCGGGTTTTAGTCTAATTTTGAAGCTTTTCTTGTGGAATTCATTCCATTAGCATATATTGATGGTATTATACTAATTGTGAATAGATTTGGAGCATTTGGAGGCCGAGTCCAGAGGCAAGAGCATTGCGGGGTAGAGATTTGATCGGTTTGAGGTAAGTAACTATTGTAAATCTAGTCCTGAGGGTATGAAACCACGGATTTCGTATCATTCTACTATTTTAAAGCGACGCACATGCTAGGTGACGGGCGTGTGAGCGTGCATTATTGGGGATTTGTGACTTGGTCCGTCCCGTAGCAACTGTAAAGTTGCATACTTCGTTGAAACCATTTGATACTTATATGTTTTAGAAAGAATTTCTGTAAATTGGGCTGAATGCCATGTTTGGGTCTTGCGCCAATGCTATTTGGACCCTTAGGGGTTGTTTATTACCATCCTCTCATTGTTTTCGATTAAAAATCTATACTCAGTCATGTTTATACTTGTTTACCGCATAACTCAGTTTTTATAACTCTATTTTGATGCATATAAATATTTTTGGCTGAATGCCCTGTTTTACTGAAATGCCCGAGTGGCTTGATATATTTATGACTGAGTGAGGCCGAGGGCCTGATTGGTGAGGATGAGTGTGGATCGGGGCTGCTCGCCTGCAGCATACTTATGATTGAGTGAGGCCGAAGGCCTGATTGGCGAGGATGAGTATGGATCGGGGCTGCCCGCCTGTAGCATACTTTATTATTATCGCACGTGAGTTGTCCGTGTAGATTATAGCGCTTGGGCTGAAGGAGCCCCTCTGGAGTCCGTACACACCCCCAGTGAGCACAGGTACCTACTGAGTGCGAGTGCCGAGTGTCGAGGGTTGAGTGACTGGGAGGCATGAGTGATTGTAAGGTATGCCCGAGTGGCAAGAGTGATTGTGAGGTATGCCCGAGTGGCACAAGTGTCTGTGAGGTTTGCCCGAGGGGCTATTTATGAGTGATGTTTTGTCCGAGGGGCTGTTTATGATTTTATCATTTTTGCTCAGCTTTACATTGAGCCTTTTGTTTGAAAAACTGTTGGAAACAAAAAATATCTTTAAATAATTTTTACTGGAACCGGGTTTAAACGAGATGATTCGATTCAAACACTGATTTTTAAAGCATGTTGTACTTTACTGAGATTTCATGATATGAACGTTATATGCTTTATTGCTCGTCACTACTGCTCAGTCTTTATTTATTGTTGTTACTTACTGAGTTGGCGTACTCACGTTACTCCCTGCACCTTGTGTGCAGATTCAGGTGTAGCTGGACACGGTAGCAGTTATTGAGTGTTCTGGTTGCAGATTGTTTTTTTTGGAGATAGCAAGGTAGCTATTTTGCGATCACAACCCCTGCTCTTCTCCCTCTTATCTTTCTCTAGTTGTATTTAGCTATTTTTCAGGTTGAGTTAGCCTTGATATTGTTAGATAGATTGTAGTAGATGCTCATGACTAGTGACACCCCGATGTCGGGCTTTTCTTTTCCGCACTTCTATTTTTTTTTGATTTGAACTCTTTAAATGGAGGTTTTATGTTAAATAACTTTGAAATTTTCTTTGAAATGAAAATATCGGTTTGTTTTGGAAATAAATCGGCTTGCCTAGTTCCACAATAGGCGCCATCACGACAGAGGTTAGTTTGGGTCGTGACAAGAACCACCATATACCGCATAAAGGGCAAGTCCATAAAGAGCATTCTGAACACGACATCAACTGTGTTTGGTCAAATCATATTGTTAGGATCGGTAAACCGGGTAGTGCGGAATTTAGCCGATAAACCACCCGATAATCGTTAATCAGATACCAATTCGCCCGTTGTCTTATTAGATGGCTAGCAGATTACTATATTTATAATCCGATAACCGATAAGCCAAACCGTTAAGCGTAATTATTCACGCAATCCGCTCGATAAGCACCCATACTCGCGAGTAATTATGTAAATAGCTTGCAAGTAGTGGCGGAGCCACCTTATAGCAAGGGATGTCAACTAACATCCTTTCGTGGAAAAATAAATTGTGTAGGTAGGTAAAATTATTTTTTATATGCATATATAATATATGTTGATTCTCTTTGATTTTTTCGTTAGTTTACTTTTATATATTTTACACTCCTTAATAGAAATTCTGACTCCGCGAATGGTCGCAAGGAGCTCACTAAAGAGGCTTGCAATTAGTTTTTTTTTTCTTTTACAAAAAAAGAAGTTAAGTTAATGCATTTTATACGATTTTAAGTGAAATAATATATCAGTCTCGCTCCATTTTTCTGTGCTTTAGTTAGCTTCCCGTTTTATTTATAACATCAATCTAATTTTGTAAAATATACATTGACTTACATATTTAAGTACTCAAAACCTCATTCTTTTACATCAACTTGTGATAAGTCAAAGAAAATTATTTAGTTGAGGAAACATAATAGTAACCAATAAATACGTGGTATAAAAGAGGAAAGTTACCGAAATGTACATCTCTCTTGAACTGTTTTATCTTCGCCCTTCATAGAAACATTATGTGGCACCTATAAGAAGCTAGGAATTTCATTTATCTTTAATCTCCCTTTTTTTTAGGGGTTCTATTTTTTTCCCCTTAACAAAAGCCAAACGGTCTTAGTGAAAAGGCACCACTCCTCTTATTGAAGAATCCCAACGGTTCAGGAAAACTTTATATATTAATATAAAGCAGGGACCTAGAAGTGTGATGTGGCACCTTTAAGAAGCTAGAAATTTCATTTATCTTTAATCTCCTTTTTTTTAGGGGTTCTATTTTTTCCCCTTAACAAAACCCAAACGGTCTCACTGAAAAGGCACCACTCCTCTTATTGAAGAATAATCCCAATGGTTCACGAAAAAAAAAAACATGGGTTTTTATTGAAATTTTGTGTCAATTTTTGGATTAAATTCACGTGCCGTCGATGAAGCGTATCAAATTCTCTTTTTCCTTTTCTTTGCTTCTTGGATTATAAGTTTTACGCCAAAGATTACACGACTTTTTCTAACATATAGTAAAGGAGCTATTGTTGGTGAGGCATAATGATAATCTAACTTTTATTTAGACCTATAACTCCTCTATATTTTAAGAACTTTCTTCAACAGATCATTTGAATCATGCAAGATATATTATAAAGAAGAAGTTCACATCAGGAAGAGGCAAAGTAGAGTCAGTCTTAGTGAGTGAGAAAGCAACAATTTAGGAGAGGCCGAAGAAAAGAAGAAAAGAGAAACAAAATGGAAAAAAGAATCTGGATTTGTGTCGTCTTCTTCTTCTTCTTCTTTCATTTTTTTTAATTTCCACCCCTTTTCTTATTCTTCCTTTTTTTAAAGCGTATTTTCCATTTCTCTTTCCTTTATCATTAATACATGAGAATTTGAAAAAAATACAACAAAAAAAAGGTGTACAGTGTAGATTTTACATAATTCAATATATTTATACACATATAACTGAAATTTTTATGCTAACATGTAGCGGAAAGAAATAAAGAAAGAGGAAAAAGAGAAAAAATAAATAAGAAAAATAGTGATAGAATATATAGCAACTTGATTCTGTAATTGGAAATTTGTGGCCGAACACTTTGAGAAAAGTGTGACGTAACATTGGGATTGTCTTAATATATCCTCTATTGTGAATTGCCTTCACATCCTCCATTTTGCATGAATCACATCACTCACATATAAAGAGTGATTAAAGTGAGTAAACTTTCCTTTTGTTCCTTTTAGCAATGGAGAAATGAAAGAGAAATTATATTGGATAAATTACTTATGGTCGTCCTTCATTGAAGAAGTATAATGATACATGGTGGATATATAACTTTCTATGATGATTTAAAGATTAATTAATTTATCAAAGGAAAAAAGCTTCATAATCTAATGACAATAATGACAACGCAATTTTACCAAGGAAGAAGGACAACAAAGTTTTTATCTATATGCTTTACTTTATGTTTGTTACTTTTTACCAAAAAATATTTATTACTATTGTATACATGTAAAGTTATTAAGTATATATAGTTGTAGTCTTAATATAACTTTTTTCTTTTGGCCTTTAAATTATTTTTTGGGCAACTGATAATATGACGGGAGTTGGAGCTAACCAAAAATAATATTAATATGTATAATGCATTAAACTCATATAAATAAAATAATAAAATACGTTTTTAAAATTCACTAATTTATTTTTATGACCGCGCGAAGCGCGAAAAATTCACAAACTAGTGTTCGGATAACAACGGTTATCATGTCGTGAACTTACCCACATAGGTATTAGATATGGTGACTGTGAGAAAGCACGGAAGAAAATATGCTATTGATATATGGATTTTCAATACAATACAAGAGGTCATTATTTATAGCTATACTATACAAGGACATACTACTCGTATTCCAATGTGGGACAAAACTACACTATATACATAGCTGTAAACAAACACTCTCCCTCAAGCCGGTGCATACAAATCATATGTACCGAGCTTGTTACATATATAACCAATACGAGGACTAGTGAGAGACTTGGTGAAAATATCTGCAAGTTGATCATTCGACCTCACAAACTTTGTAGCAATCTCTCCTGAAAGTATCTTTTCTCTAACAAAGTGACAATCAATCTCAATGTGTTTAGTTCTCTCATTGAACACCGGATTTGATGCAATATGAAGGGCAGCTTTATTATCACACACAAGTTTCATCTGACTGATTTCACTAAATTTCAACTCCTTGAGCAATTGTTTGGTCCAGACTAGTTCACATGTTGCCATAGCCATTGCTCGATATTCTGCTTTTGCACTAGACCGAGCAACTACATTCTATTTCTTGCTCTTCCAGGACACCAAATTACTTCCTACTAAAACAAAATATCCAGACGTAGAACGTCTATCAGAAGGTGATCCTGCCCAATCAGCATCTGAGTATCTAACGATCTGCTCATGACCTCGATCCTCAAACAGTAACCCTTTGCCTGGAGCCGATTTTATATACCGAATAACGCGGACAACTGTATCCCAATGACTATCACAGGGAAAATTCATAAACTGACTCACAACACTCTTAGGATAAAAAATGCCGGGTCTAGTCACTCTGAGATAATTTAATTTTCCAACCAGCTGCCTATAGCTTGCAGGATCGCTAAGCGGCTCCCCCTGTCCTGGCATAAGTTTAGAATTCGGATCCATCGGAGTGTCAACAGGTCTTCAACCTATCATCTCTATCTCCTCAAGAATGTCTAAAATATATTTTCTTTGAGAAATAACTATACCTGAGCTAGACTGGGCAACCTCAATACCTAGAAAGTACTTCAATCTGCCTAGATCCTTAGTTTGGAAGTGCTGGAAGAGATGCTGCTTCAGATTGGTAATACCATCCTGATCATTGCCAGTAATAATAATATCATCAACATAGACTACCAGATAAATACAGATACTTGAAGTAGAGTGCCGATAAAATACATAGTGATCAGCTTCACTACGAGTCATGTCAAACTCCTGGATAACTGTGCTGAACTTATCAAACCAGGCTCGAGGAGACTGCTTTAGACCATAATGTGACCGACGCAAGCGACATACAAGGCCACGAGACTCCCCCTTAGCAACAAAATCAGGTGGTTGCTCCATATAAACCTCATCCTCAAGATCACCGTGAAGAAAGGCATTCTTAATGTCCAGCTGATAGAGGGGCCAATGACGAACCGCATCCATGGATAGAAAACGACGGACTGAAGCCACTTTAGCCACGGGAGAGAAGGTATCACTGTAATCGAGCCCAAATATATGAGTATATCCTTTGGCAACAAGACGGGCCTTAAGTCGATCAATCTGCCATCGGGACTAACTTTGACTGCATAAACCCAACGACAACCAGCAGTAGATTTACCTGAGGGAAGAGGAATCTATGGCTGCGGATACCTCAATATATTAATCATGCGATTTGTTGTTTCTTCTGTAGCAAGTTCCTCTTCAGAACATATAACCTACAGAAGAAACAACAGTCAACTACTGAAAATAAATTTTGTCCGATAAAAATGAGACGGTCATATCGGCAGATCTATCAATCAACTACAATAATAACATACTCAACGTAATTCCACAAGTGTGTTTGGGGAAGGTAATGTATACGTAGACCTTACCCCTACCTCCGATAGACCCTCGGCGATAAAAACAACAAAGCAAGTTTGGAAAAAACAGTAGTGAAGAAGCCATAAACAGTAGTGAAGAAGCCATTTGAAAATACTGGAGAAAAGAAACAGCAACTATAGCAAAATAATAAGATGACCGACCCAAAGCAAAAAAAAATTGCAGGTTTAAAACTATTTGATGCGCATGAAATAAAGGACGCAGCAAAGACATATAATTTCGAAATTCCAACTCAAACATATATAAACTGAAGGCATTAAAAGAATAACTTCAGAGTTTTGTAGGAGGAAACACCTGAGCTGATGAGTCAATACTTTCCAAGTGAAACTGACATATCTTGCTAAGTGCCAAAACAGCAGTACAATATACAGATTCATTCTCACGCTCATGAGCACGTAAATGAGTTATCACTACATTGATCCTTGAAATAGCCTCTGAATCATGTCCGGAGATTTAGTAAATAAATAAAATATTGCTACAGAGTGTACATAGGCATATTCTCATGTAAAAATACATAGCAAAATTATAATTTACAGGTAGAGATTTTTCTGATTTAATTTTTCTGAGATAGAATTACTTGACATGTAAATACCTCTTATGAGTACATAGACATGTTCTCATACCAATGTACATATACACTTACTCATGAGTCATGTAATATAAATAGCACAATTATAGGTAGAGATTTCTACGGATTTTTCTGGTTTACTTACAAATTATATTTATTTTTTGTCTAGCTCAAGAAATGATCTAAATATCATATTCAACAGTATTTTACCTGTAATAAAAGGTTTGAATACATAACCACCATATACCGCATAAAGGGCAAGTCCATAAAGAGCATTCTGAACACGACATCAACAGTGTTTGGTCAAATCATCGGGAAATCGGGTAGTGCGGAATTTAGCCAAATAATGTTATAACGACAAAAACAAGGACAATACAAGTTGATAATAACGACAATTAAAGAAGATAAATAAGACACAAATTTAACGTGGTTCGGTCAAGGTGACCTATGTCTACAAACGGAGAAGAGCAATTTTACTATACCAACAAGAGTACAAAAGAGAGTACAAAATTAGAGTAAATACTCTAATTAGTCCCAAATACCCCAAGAGAATAACCTTACAAGATCACTCCAAAGAAAGGGTTCACACAAGTGTTTCCCAACACTCACTCTCTTACAAAATACTCTATAATAAAATAAAGGAGGAGAAAGAAAGACAAGAGAGAAAAGCTCTTGAATTGGTGTGTTTACAAATGAGAAGAAGCTCCTCTATTTATAGCAAGAAATCCTTGGCCTAATAGTGGATATTATGTCATGGCAAATATCATGAAAACTTGATCCACAAATTTTGTTATAGTGGATATTATGTCATGACAAATGTCATAAAAATTTGATCCACAAATTTTGTTATTGTGGATATTATATCATGGCAATGTCATGAAAATTTGGCCCCATTTGAAAAGAAGCCAAATTAATGGCCATATTACACATGTTATGAGCAACTTGAATAAAAAACATATCAGCAACCACTAAGATAAGCTAACCTGTCTAACTTTTGGGATTTCGTCATTGCTTGTATCCAAAACTAAAGGAAGAAACACATCACTGTACCTAGTTGACATAGGAACACTACAACAAATTTGATTTATATCGACAAATATTTTTCTCACTAAAAGGCTTTATTTCGTCACTAAATATTTTTTCTGACCAAATGTTTTTCGTCAATTCTTCGTAGCCATAAATGGGTCACTAAAAGTTTACAAAGACGATTTAGTGGTTCGTCGCTAAATGACGTTACATTAGCGACAAACTTGTTATTTCGTCCCCAAAGACCAACCTATAGATCTTTCGTGAAACCGTCAATGGTGGCAGAGGTTTGAAGAAACAGAGCCACTTTTTCATGAGAGAGAAGTCGGGAGATGTGAAACTGTAAATCAGTCTACAATTTTAATTTGTGGGAATGAGCATTTGATCAATGATGAGTATCTTTATGGATGTTAGTGTGGATTAATTTCAGTTTCATTTCCGTAAGTTTAGGGATCTTAACAAGAAAATGAGCCGATTATCTCGTCCACTTTGTTATTCTTACTTATCTAGCATTTCTATTTATTTGACGAAAATAAATTTAAATTGGTCAAAGAATCAAAAAAGAACTACATAAAGTAAAAAAATCATTTTTCAAATTCTATTCAAAATTATACGCTAAGGCAGAAATCTCTATATTTTGCATGAAGCCTTAGAACAATACTTTTATGTAATTCCCTTTTAAAATTCTTTTAATTTTAAGAAAATCAAACATTATGTTTTCTAAAAAAAAGATACAGCAAAAAAAAAAATCAAAAGTTCCTTAGATTTTTTTTTTATTTAAAAATTCCTTAGATTGTTTAGTTGAACCTAACATTATGAAAAATAGAAGAAAGTATCATTTATTTTCAAAGACTTTTCCTCTTTTCTTTTTCAATTTAAAAATATATTTAGAAAATAATCTTAGAATTTTTTTAATTATTAAACCTTAGGAGAAATTAGATACACCTTTGTAATATGACTCAGTTGCAACTATATCTCTTGTATTTTAAATCAAACACTTACACTCCTTATACTATGAAAATCTTATACAAATATAACGAATCAGTAACAAATATATATACATCACTCCCCCCTTGTATTTCGGTATCAAACACTTATACTTCATGTACTATGAAAATCCTAAAACTTTATGATCGCTTAATTACGATATACTCCCCTTATTCCCTATATTTTTGTAAGAGATTTAAACCTCTTATATAATAAGAATCATGCATCAAGATAAATGATCTTCCAACTAAGTGAATTTATGATAGTTTAGAGTGGAACAATAAATAAGCAAAATAAAAAAAATAAGAAATTTCTATATAATAAAATATTATAATTTAAAAAAACAAATAGATTATGTGTTTATGTATAACACAATATTTTAAAGGATACAGTAATAGTCATACCCGCACGATGCGCGGTCATTATTAAAAAATAATAATTAAATTAAATTGTGATCAGGCTTATTTGAACATATTAGATCGTATTGCTTTAAAATTTTCAATTGTCATCATATTTGTCAATACGATATACCTAATAATAAAATTATTATGTATATTATTATAAAAGCATGAATATAATGTTGGATTATAAAAATAACCTTTTAATATTAAGCATAATAACTCACAATAAAAGGACATAATCGGAATTCTAGACATTAGCCTTGTAATCCTATTAGTTTTAGGACATAATACTACACGTTAGGAGTCCTATTAGTATAATTATTTTCGGGCATAGATATTAGCCTTGTAATCCTATTACTTTTAGGATATACTTCTGAAAACATTCCTATTACTAATTTAATTTGAAAAGGTATTATATTATTGTCCAAATCCATTTAGAAACATGAGAGCCTATATATTATTATAAAAGCACAAATATAATATTGATAGACCAAAATAGCCCTAAAATATTAAACAGAAGAACTCATAGGGAAAGGACATAGCTGTAATAACTTATTTTTTTGGACTATAATAACTTATATGTTAATTTTTTAATATTAAAAATTTTAAAATTAATACAATCTTGTCTATTGAATTCTTATTAAAAATATGTAGGAATGTTTAATGAAATCAATTTCATAAGAATCCTCCATATTGGTAATACATTACCACTCTATAATATTCAATACCAAAAAATATAAGTAATGCTAAACGGACTGCATAAAGCTTTGAAATTGAAAAAAATCCCCAAGATAATATATTATTATATTATATTTGAATTATTTTCCTACTCAAATAATATTTTATTATTATTAATTTTTCGTGTAATATATAAAAATATACCCAATTATTAAAGAACAACTAAGAAAATTTTTAAGGAATATAAATATGTGAGAAAAGAAATAAAAAGATTGGTAAGAGCCAATACCACTAATGATTTTGCAAACATAAAGATCTAAAAGTGGAATGTCATCGATCTCTTTACTCTTTAAAAATAAAATTTATGGTGGATAAAATTATAATCACGGTTAAATATTCAAACATGAGATGAACTAATATTAAGAATCTAAATCACCAGAAAATAAATTATATTTTATGTTAAAACCAAATAATCAAATCTTTTAATTAATTATTTACCAAGAGAATCCAATTAAATTATCTTTAAAATTCATCATATGAGTAAAAATATTTTTCAAGTTAAAAAACAAATCATCGGGTGCATAAATTTATTCCATAAAAAGAATGTTAGAGATTTTAAAAAATAGATCACAAAGTAAAAAAAGATTAGTATAATATTAAGAAGGTCATACAAGTGTTTGAGGAAGCACAATCAAAGCTAAATACTGAACAAGAATAAGTTTTTATGACTATATTATAAAAAATCGACTGCGGTATAGCGGGATTATCCTTTGTAGATGCCTTCGACGGAATCGAAATAATATTCATATGTCATGCATTACTTGTAAATGTCATATGAAGAGGCATGATATTGTTAACAATAAGAACAAGTGGTGTACCAATAATGATTTTATTATGAGGTCGTCCAACTCACTTTAGATTTGATATACCTCTTCAAATAACTGAAATAACCATCACAAATATATCAAATCAGAGCAGTAGTGCTAAATTTATAAGGAAAGCAAAAGTGATAATATGGGATGAAGCGCTTTTGACTAAGCGTCAAACGATCAAAACAATCGCACAGAGTTTTAGAGATATATTGGATATCGATGAACCGTTTGGTGGAAAAGTAAGAGTTTGGGAGGTGATTTCTGTCAAGTACGATCAGCAGTTCCAAAATTGACCAAAGCAGAAACTGTAAAAGCCAGCTTATCAAAATTATACTTATGACCTCAAATGAAAAATATTTAAATGATAAGAAATATAAAAGTAAGAACAGATCCAACATTCAATGACTTCTTGCTTTGTGTCAGAAACGAAGAAGAGCATCCAATAAAAGATGATTTGGTTCTTCTAGAACACTTGGTTATCAACCCCAATGGTAATAGTAGTGCATTTAATAAGGAAAATATTTTCATTATTAGATTAAAACGCAATTTGTACAAATAACATGATAGAAATTAAAGAGCTATCTTAGCTAGCAGAAATGAATATGTTAATCAACTAAAAGGTTGATTGTTAAGTTTTATGGTAAAAATAAAATATTTTTCAATTTTGACTCAACAGAAGATGATACCAACAACAACTACCAAGAAGAATACTTAAATACTTTAATACCAAATGGCCTTCTACTATACATATTTGTTGTCAAGTTCATTATTTCTTATGTATGTTAGTGTCACCATATATATAATAGACTAAGTTAAAATTGATCTTCCATTGCATATAGGTTGATTTTGAAGAAAAATATGCTTGTCATGCTACTGAAAACTTAGATCCGCTGAATAACTTATGTAATAGTACACATATGGTATATCGAAGTTTTGACAATAACGTCATACATGCAGAACTTATGATACTGATTAATGTGCTTCCAAGTATGTGTTTATCCCCGAATTCAACTTTTGTCTTCCGAAACTAAAGAATATCCTTTCAAATTTGTGTGAAAATAAATTTCAGTATGTTTATGTTTTTATAGTTATAATAAATAAAGCACAAGGACAAACATCCTAAATATTGAACTATATTTACCACAATATGTTTTCTTATATGAATAACTATATGTTGCACTTTCAAGAGAGATATCAATATCGACGACAAGAGTTCTGGTTATCGCAGAGTAACCAAAGCATTAGAAGAAAACATATACAAAAAAATACCGTATATAAAGAAGTACTATATAAGATACCATCATATTAGATACTTTTAAACTACAATACATAATTATCTACTTAACATGACTAAAATTGATCATTTATGTAAGTTATGATGATATTCTTTCATTTTGAATTCACGTATTATGTTAATCTAACAATATTTTTCAGCATTTAGATAAATGTTGTAGTATTATATATAACATTTCTCTCATTAATTAAATTTATTGTTCCTTCATATAAATAAATATTTAAATCATCATGTGCCATTATTAACGTGCAACGCACGTTTATAGATATTAGTTAAATTAAAGGGACTTATATAGTTATTGAATAATATTTTTGTTCTATATTTTTCTTTAAAGCTCCAAATTTGTTAACTCAAAGAGAGTAACTAATTATTAACAACACATAATGCATAATTAAAATTTTAAAAAATTTAAATTCAAAAAGAAAACTAATTATTACCTAACCTAACTAATTTTATGTTAAATTGCCAAGTGACCTATTGTGAGGTTGCCGCTTGACTTAATGTGGAGGCTTTTTTCTATTCTTTTAATAATATATAAATATAGATTTTAGTATCCATGATATGTGCGGATAATTTGAAAGAATATAAATCTTTAAAAGTTATTACATAATATATTATATTATTTTAATAAATATTAATTGTTATGTTATTATTTATTGTAGTGTACAGAAATATAACAAAAATTAAAGGATACACATCATATATTAATTAAATAAATTAAGTTTGTTCCTTATTTATTCTTTATTAAATTAGCAAGTACTTAGTACTATACATTTACTAATATGACTTTTATTAACTTATCATTTGGCTTAATATTTTGATGATAATTCTCTTTTAATATAACACACACACACACACACACACACACACACACATATATATTTATTCTTAATCTGGAAATATTCTTATCTTTTAAATCTCATTTTATTAACAACATCTCATTTTATTAATATTATAGATTAGTTTTTTTTTCATTTTTAATTTTACATATAATCAAAATACTATCATATTTAAATCAAATTATAATTTTGAATTTTAAAAAAATATAAACAGATAAGTAATTTTACTATTTTCTCATAAATTTACTGATATTCTTAATAATTGCTATTGCTATTTTTGCATTATTTGTCATAAGCAAATGAACTTTTATTTTATCTCAACTCAAATATTTCTATCTATAAATTCGAAATAATATTTTTATCTTTAAATTCGAAATTAAATTATTTTTTATATAAGAAAATATTCGTAGTATTTTATATATATAGACTACCATATTAGGAAGAAACTTCTCCCCAATTTGAATTGGCAGCTTTCTTTTTCTTATTTTTGTTTTTTATTTTAGAATAGTTTTAAAACTCCAAATTTGTCAATTCAAAGAGATTAACTAATTATTAACAACACATAATGCATAATTTAAATTTTTTAAAATTTAAACTAAAAAAGAAAACTAATTATTATCTAACCTAACTAACTTTGTCCTAAATTGCCAAGTGGCCTATTGTGAGGTTGCCACTTGGCTTAATGTGGAGGCTTTTTTCACTCCTTTTAATAATATATAGATATAGATATAGATGTTTCAAACAATATTTATCATCTCTTTTGGTGATGAATAATAGTATTGTGAACAATAATAAACCTATTGTAATTCTACAAGTGGGGTCTTGGGATGATAGTGTTTACCAAAGCCATACTCCTACCTTGAGAAGATAGAGAGAATATTTCTAATAGTCCCTCAGTTCAAGAAAAATAATAGTACTGTGAATTATTTCTTAATTTTGTTAATTTTTTGAAAGCACACAATGTTGGAGTTGTATTATATAATTGTGATTTATTTTTATATATAACAACAAAATTCATTTTTCAACTTATATGAAATTTTGTTGCATCTCAAACAATAATAGTTTAATAATAAAATGAGTAATCTTTAGAGATAAATTTTTATTTTTATAAAATGTTTCTTGATTCATTTACTTCTCAAGTTGTATAGTAGTACATTTCATTTTCAAGATCACATTTTTATTTTTATAGTTGGGTTGTTATGACTTTATAGTTGATTCATACATCATGGTATTTTATAAAAATTTGTCATATTTCATATATAACTTTTAGGATTTATGATATAATTTTCAACACATTATTCTATTTAATTCAAAATTTTAGTGTATATTTCATAGATTTTTTAAATATATTTTTATCAGTTAAAAAGTTAAATATCCATGGTTGACAAAAAGTACATTTTTTTCTTTTTACAAATTGTACATTTTTATGAAAAGCTTTTAGTTCTAACTTTTGTCCTATTAGTGTCGAAAACTAAAGTCACAAATAAATATAAAGTTTTGTGGCTAAAGTGTGTATTATTTAATCAAAAAATTTGTTTTTTCGTTATCTCACTAATATATTTTTAGTGACGAAACTTTTTCGTATCCAAGGATTAACTAACTTTGAGACAAATAATGATTGTCGCTTATTGTCTCATATATTTTATCACTAATTGTTTATATTATTAGTGATAAAAACTGAAGTCACAATAAATACAAAATTTTATGGCTAAAAAATGTACCTATTAACTACAGATTCTATTTTGTCACTATTTTAACAATAAATATTTTAGTGACGGAACTTTTCTCGCATCCAAACTTTAATTAAAGTTGAGACAAATAATTTTGTCACAAATTGCCTACATATATTATCACTGGCTGTGTATATTATTAGTGACAAAAGCTAAAGTCACAAATGAATATAAAATTTATGTCAAAAGTTGTACGATTTAACTACAAATTTTATTTCGTTGCTATTTTAACAACGTATTGTTAGTGACGAAACTTTTTTGTATCCAAACTTTAACTATTTTTTAGACAAATGATGGTTTGTCACAAAACTTTTGCAGCATCAATGACGAAACTAATTTGTCACTGATAATTTATTTTTGTCGCTAATATTTCTCAATAATTGGGGCCAACCCATGCTTTTGGTGGAAAACCTTAGTAGACAAAATTTTTGCTACGAAGTTTGTGTTTCGCCACAAAAAGTATATGACTCATGGATTTAAGTACGAAATGTAATTTTTGTCACAAAAAGTGAATAATTAGTGACGAATTTTCTATCGTAGCTAATAATTTCGTTGTTAAAAATCACATTTGTTGTAGTGGAAGTAATTTATCAAAATGGTGATGCCGGCCATTTAAGAAAAACTCACACACAAACCCACTTTAGAGCCTCTTCAGGGCACTTCACGACCAGATAATCAAAGATATAAATTGATGTACATCTCTCTTGAATTGTTTTATCTTCGTCCTTCATAGAAATATTAAAAAGACAACCAATAAGATATATAAATGGATAACAAACTAGTGTTCGGGTAACAACGGCTTCGCCTTCCACCTTATTAAGCTTTGGACTTCCACCTTCACTAACCTGTGGGACGGGACCTCTAGGTTGGTTAAGCCTATGAGCATAAAGAAGGAAGTCTGTGCCAGAGATCCCTCTACACCCCCAAAAAGACGTATATATATTCCGGATATTTTGTCGTGGGTGCAACTAGAAAAAAATTGGCTGCTTTCTCCTCGCCTTGTCGATATAGCGCATTTTACAGGGCGCCTTTCATCAAGTAAAGGCATATTCACGTAACAATGCGTAAGTGGTCATATAATAGTTGCGAAAAAATCTCTTCTTCTATACGAGACCTAGCTCTTTCCTCCCTTTACTGAAACTCAATTGCCTAATCCTTGGTCTAATTGCGCCTTTCTCTATAGCTCGAATCGAATAGTGTCCAAGCCCGTGGTCGCAATGCCGCCTCCACGCGAGCCCTCGGTCGTCGTGAACTTACCCACATAGGTATTAGATATGGTGACAACTCGTCAAATAAGAAAGGCAAGAAACCAGCCTTGAATATTTTGATCAATGTACCCACTACGGTGCCTACCTGACAAAAAAGCTTTAAGTTATTTGAGAATAGAACAAAAGTGAAAGACTTGCATAAAGAGTATAACAGTGTCACTTATATCGGAACTTCATTCTTAAAAGGGAACATAGCTGGACAAAAATTTCAGTTTCAAGCTCTTTTTCCTCCCCCAGTAATTCACCTTCCTCAGCATCAAAGTCTTCTGATTTTGCGTTCTCTCTTTGAGTTTTCTTCTTCTACTTGAACTCTCTGTTATGACATGCTTTACCTCATCCACTATTCTACGGAGCTGACCTTCAATGAGAAGTGGTGGACTAATCTGAAAGAAGAAACAGAACCATAACTGAAAATCCTATTTTTCCATTCTAACTCAATTTCTTCCACTATTTGCTATTTCTTGCCTTGATACTAGAAGTTGAATATTAAAGAACTGTCTTAGACATGACCAAACCTGCATGCAATTATTCAATTCAGCCAACATGAATGCACATACTTCTGTCATAGGCTCCTGCGTGAGATAACAAATTAAGTATCACTTTCTCTTTTATCCAAATAGATCGAACTTAAACATTTTACCCCACACAAAAAAATAAGAGAAAGAAGAAGAAACAACATAAGTTCTGATGTAAAGAATAACCTCATGCAAAGCTTCTAGCACAGACAGTATTATATAGTCTGATAACTCCTTGAAATATGACTCGCTTTCACCTTGCGCAATCCCATTCTCAACAGCCAGTTTAGTAGAATGCAACAGGGGATACATGGCTTAAACAACAAAAAGTAGAAAATTGCATCAGCAACTGAAAATTAGAAAATTAGAAAACGTATGAAATCACGAGAATTCTCACCTCCAACAGCATATTTCCTGACATTATTGTGGGAATAGAATTTCAAAAGCGGAAGCAAGACTGAAACAACCTGTTTGATGCTTTAAGCCATTGGTGTCACTCGTTTAATTTGACTTCACTCAACAGCACATGAGAAAATGAAAACATGTCAGTGATCATTCATGCCAACCTGGGGAATCCATGGATAGAAGTCTTCCTTTAATTCAGCAGCACAGTTGGATAGCGTGATACAGACTGTAGCTTTGTCCTCTAGGACTTTCTTCATACTGCAAGATGTGAAGCTTAAGTAAGATCCTAGGTATGCCCCCCTGATAACCACCTCTCCCAGCAGTCTTAGTACTTAATAAATCCGAAGAAAGAACAAATCAATCATATTCAAAAGAAGTAATTATTAAATTCTATTTAAAAGAAGCAATTTAAAACAAACTGTAAGTTCAGTGGCGAAACTCAAGTAGGGGAAGGGGAAGTGAGGTTGGAATCGCAGGTCCTCCCTAGGAGAGGGAGTTTTAAGTACCTTGGGTCTATTATTCAAGGGATGGGGAGATTGATGAAGATGTCACACATCATATTGGGGAGGGATGGATGAAATGGAGACTCGCTTCCGGTGTTTTGTGTGACAAGAAGGTGCCACCGAAACTTAAGGGTAAGTTCTACAGAGTGGTGGTCAGACCAACGATGTTATATGGGGCTGAGTGTTGGCCAGTCAAGATCGCCCATGTCCAGAAGATGAAGGTAGCAGAGATGAGGACGTTGAGATGGATGTGCGGTCACACTAGGGCAGATAGGATCAGAAATGAGGTTATTCGCGACAAGGTGGGGGTGGCCCTTATTGAGGACAAGATGCGGGAAGCATGGCTTAGGTGGCTTGGTCATGCGAGGAGCACAGACGCCCCGGTGAGGAGGTGTGAGAGATTGACAGTGGAAGGCCTACGGAGAGGTAGAGGTAGGCCAAAGAAGAGGTGGGGAGAGGTGATTAGGCAAGACATGACGCAGTTTCAGCTGACCGAGGACATGACTCTTGATAGGAAGGTATAAAGGTCAAGGATTAGGGTAGCAGAGTAGGTAGTCTAGAGTGTTCATAACAATAGAATTGGCATGCATTCTTGCTTTCTGTTGGTAGTAGGTTTTTATTACTAACCGTTATTTTCTTTCAATTGTTGATCATATTACTGTCTTGTTATTTTTATTCTGTTTTTATCTAAGTTGCTCGGACACGGCAATTTCGGTGCCGTACCGGTGTCGACACGACACTGACACGGGTAAGGGTGTGGGATCTGTGTCGGATCCGGTCAGACTAGATCGGGTGCGTTGACCAAAAATTTAGGGAAATTGATTTCCCTAAGTAAAGATTTGAAGAGATGGGAAACAAAATAGCTTCAAATTCGCTACTATGTAATAATTTATACTAGTCCTTTTGTCTCCTTTGAAGCTTTTTGTCTTGGTCAATCTTTGAGTTTCCATGCTGCAGGTTTCTAAAATCAAGAGCTCTCTGTTTTTTTTAGGGCAGAGAAGTTGTTGATGGGTGTACTACTGGACTGAGGCATATTGGGAAGGGCTCGAATGGGTGTGTTGTACTGGAAAAAACCAGAGACATGGAGACAGTTTTGTTGGGGAAGATGATTTAGAAGGACTGAAGAACAGCGCAGAGAAGAACGACTGAAGACCTAGGGACTAATTAGGAGAACTAGTTTGTTAATTGATATATATATTATAATATTTTTCCACGTTAGTTTATGAGATAAATATTACAAATATTATATTCAAAAGTTTTAAGTTTATAAAAATTAGAGTTTTAGTTGTACCAAAATAATTAGAGTTTTAATCAAAATAATAAATAATTATTTAATTGTAAACTAAATTTTCTTTTTTTATGCTTTAAAAGCACACATTTTTTTATGTGAGTAAACTTCATATATATTACAAATAAGTATTTACTCTAAATAAGCAAATTCTATTAATTAACCTAATAATACTATTTATAAATATTTTTTCTCTATTAATTAGTATATTATTGTTTTGACAGAATATGATCGCGCGAAGCCTAGAAAAATTTATAAATTGTACATAATAAAATTGACCCCTTTGTTCTCCATTATATGCTATGTTGTGACACATATTGTAAGGGTAATTATAAATTACATGATTTGAGAATGAACTAAAATAATTTAGAAAAATGTCAAAGAAGAATAATCGCGAATTTTAGAAACCAAATCAAGAATTAGAGCATTTAAGAACACTTCATTTATATTAGTTAAAGTGAATATGAATTATTTGTATTCTTATAGTATATTTTATTAGGACCGCCAATTAATATTGAGCTATTGAAATACTTGAAATATAATTAATTATTAATGGTTTAGGTTATATAGCTTTCCGACAAATCACATCAATTGACTAGAGTAGGAAACTCTTCTTGATAGATTGTTTATTCTTCCTATTAGTACAAGTTATGAACTATCGAAATATTTGAAATCTAATTATATATTTTTGGTTGGAAAAAGGTTCAATTGACTTTATCTGACTAATTTGACCAATAACAAGATATAAAACACTATCATATGTAAGTAAACAATGCATAAGGTTATATGATTTTGGGCATTAATCGACTAGAGTAGGAAACTCTTCTTGTTAGATTGTTTGTTCTTCCTATAAAATCAAGTGGGTAAAAATCTCATTTAATAGTATAAGTTTTGATATAACGAATTGCACAAAGTTTAATCACATATTTCTTCGGGACTACAACTTAACTTTATCCAGTTAACCATTAATAAAATATTACGATATATTTAGGGCATTAATGACATTACGATATATCCAGTTAACCATTAATGGCATTTATTTCATTTCATTAGTATAAGTTTTGATATAACGAATTGCACAGAGTTTAATTATATATTTGATTAGGGCTAAAATATAGATTTATTTAGTTATCTATTAATAAGGCATACGACACTACGATGATATTATTCTTAAATAAATCATATTTATCACATTAATAAATGTCTATTCAATGTTAGTATATGCGTTAGTCTATATGTGTTAGTCTATAAATCACATTAGCATTAGTCTATTTAATAAATGTTTCTTTAGTTGTTCCCTCACCGTTGGTTTTTCCCCCACCTTTGGTTTTCCCCCCAAAAGTACAAAAGTGACCCACAAGGCTACTAATTCCTTTCAAAAGTATTTTCTCACCAAACAAAGTCCTTCAAAAGTCCAAACGCCTGCTGCCTTCATCTTGTTTACCATTCCAAACGCCTACTGCCTCCAAAGTCCATTCCATTTTGTTGCATCTTCATCTTCTTCTTTACCATTTTCTTTAGCTCTTAAAAATGTCTTCTTCTACCTCTTCAACAACAAATCAAAAGGGGAAAGGTTTGTTAAGGCCAATAAAAAGTGTAGGCTCCGACTTTGATGATAAACCTCTTTGGAACCATGTCAAAGTTCTTTCACTTACTCCAAATGGTGGTGAAAATAGAATATAGTCATGTAACTATTGTAACAAAAGAGTTACGAGATCATATTCTAAAGTCAAAGCTCATTTGTTAAAAATCTCCGGTCAAGGTGTTCAAATATATAAAGAGATAAGCAAAGAAGTTTGTGAAGCTTTGAAGCAAGAACATGAAGAAGCTGAAAATAAAAAAGCATCTGTACAACTTGATGTGAGGAAAAAGTCAGATTACGTATCACTTCATGAAGGGTCGGATTTATCGCATTTTAAAAAAAGAAAAGGTTCAAACATTGGAGCTCTAGAGAAGTCATTCGGCATTGATAATAGAAACATCGCCGACAAAATGGTAGCCCGCATGTTCTACGCTTCAGGTTTATCTTTTAATTTTGCCAAGTCTCCTTATTTTAGAAAGTATTCAGAGTTTTTGGCAAAGATTTTTTTACCCGGTTATATTCCGCCAACGTACAATAGGTTAAGAACTACCCTTTTAGCTCAAGAAAAAGCTCATATTGATAGAAAATTGTAACCTATAAGGATGCATGGAAGAGAAAAGGGTTGTCTATTTGTTCCGATGGATGGTCGGATATTAAGAGGCGACCATTGATAAACATAATGGCGGCTTCTAGTGGTGGTCCAATATTTTTAAAATCAATCAATTTAAGTGGCGTTGTGAAGGGTGGAGAATATATAGCTAATTTGTTCATTAAATCAATTGAGGAAGTTGGTGCAAGTAATGTTGTTCAAGTTATCACCGATAATGCAAGTAATATGAATCTTGTCGGTTCTACGGTTGAGCAAACTTATCCACATATATTCTGGACACCATGTGTTGTTCATAGTTTGAACCTTGCACTAAAAAACATGTGCCAACCTTCCGAAAAATCAACTCAATTTATAAATTGCAAATGGATTTTAGATTTGATTGGTGAAGTTAGTAGCTTGAAAAATTTTGTGTTGAATCATGATATGGCTCATGCTCTTTTTCAAAAGCATTCAGCGTTGTCTTTGTTGAAAGTTGCTGAAATGAGATTTGCATCTCATGTTGTCATGGCTAGTCATGTTCATCAAGTGAAAGCATCTTTGGAAAGAATGGTAATGGATGATGATTGGAGAAACTATAAGGGAGATAAAGTGATTGAAGCTAAAACGCGTGAAATTAAATCCCTTGTAATGAATGACGAATGGTGGGATAAGATTGAGTACTTTTTAAAGTTTACCGAACCAATTGTGTCTATGCTTAGAAGTGCCGATCTTGATGCTCCAAAGTTGCATCTTGTTTATGATATGTGGGATACAATGATCGAAAAAGTGAAAGCAATTATCTTTGAACAAGAGGGAAATGATCTTATTGTCGGGCAATCATACTTTTTTTATACAATTCAAGAAATTCTTGTTGTTAGGTGGAATAAGAGTAACACCCTTTTACATTGTATGGCACATTCTTTGGTACCAAAATACTACCATGAATCATGGCTTAAAGGGGAAGGCAATGGGGTTCGAAGGCTTGCTCCAAATGAGAATAGAGAGATTTCCTTAAATAGAGTTAAATACTTTCAAAGATACTTTAAAGATTCAAATGATCTAAAACAAGCGTCTTTGGAGTATGGAGTATTCGCAAGTGGTAGTGGTTTCTTTAGCGAGACTCATGTGGTTGAGGCTATGATGTATGAGGAGCCTCTATCTTGGTGGGCTAACCATAGTGTAAACGCTCTACTTTTGCAAAGCTTGGCATACAAATTGCTTTCACAGCCGGCTTCTTCTTCTTGTTGCGAAAGGAATTGGAGCACCTATTCGTTGATCCATAGTATCAAAAGAAACAAGTTAGAAACTTCTAGAGCCGAAGATCTAGTTTTTATGTACTACAATCTTTGCTTGTTTTCTCGTCAAAAAGAAACATATACAAGTGGCCCAAGCAAGTATTGGGATGTGGGTATGTCTATAATTTATGTTTTCTTGAATTTTTTTAAGCAACTATACCACTCGGCAGCACTTGCCTAGTGGCTAATATATAAATAAAATTCCAAAATGGATCCAAAGCTTACAAGATGTCCAAACCAAAATAGAAGTTGCATGAAGCTACTAACTGTTAAAAGATAGAATCTAATGAACTAGCTATTACAATATGATAAGTTGAATACTTCCTTCTCCTATTAGTGTATGTGAATCCATTTGTCATTGGCAAATACCAAGCAGTACTTATCAAGCTCTCACCAGGCGCCGGGGTATATTATCCATAGGCTAAAATAAATTCCAAATATCTCCACCACAGAGTTGAAGCCAGCATAGTCTTCCAAGAGTAGCTACTATATGATCTCCATATGCAGTGGACTGATTTTGTTCAAGTATTAATCACGTGCTCGCTCATCAAAATTAATGTGTAGAAGAGGAGTCTGGCTTTAGGCAGGCAAAAACCAGGCATGAGCTGGCTTTAGGCAGGCTTTGCAAGATAAAGGCCAGGCATGAGCTGGCTTTAGGCATGCTTTGCAAGGCAAAAGCCAGGCTTGAGCTGGCTTTAGGCAGGCTTTTCAGGGCAAAAGCCAGGCTAGAGCTGGCTTTAGGCAGGCTTTACAAGGCAAAAGCCAAGCATGAGCTGGCTTTAGCCAGGCTTTACAAGGCAAAAGCCAGGCATGATCTGGCTTTAGGCTGGCTTTGCAAGGCAAAAGCCAGGAAAGAGTCCAATCCCGTGAAGCCATCAGTCTGGGGTTCTTCTCTTTGATATCCTAACCCTAATGTTAGGTGATTGAAATTTGTCTAGATTGATCAACCTCCTTCCTGTACTAGGCAGTTCAGAGAATGAATGTAACTCAGATGTACCTGCAAAAGAGAACACAATGTTAGCTATAAAATCTGCCACTGAGTTGCCTTCTTTGAACATATGTTGAAAGATCATATTGAAGTTGTCCTTCATCTCTATAATTTTCTTTACATCCTGTGCAATTACCCAAGGAGGATCCCATTCCCCTTCTATCGCCTTCTTCATCACCAATGAATGAGTCTCCAGTATGAGAGGGTGAAGATCATGCTCCACACAATATTCTAACCCTTGAAGAATAGCCTTAGATTCAGCCACCACATTAGTTGTCATTCTCAGGTCTACTGCCCTAGCATACACCACATCACCTTCATCATCCCTCACACAAAAGCCTAGGGAGCTAGGTCCAGGATTGCCCTTTGAAGCTCCATCAGTATTACATTTGTACCAACCATGACAAGGAAGCTGCCATGTTACTCTTGTAGTGATCAATATAGGTTTATATCCTTCAAAGTATTGAATCATGTCTGGCCATAACAATGGAATATTAGGGATCCAAGCATACCTCACCCTTGCCAGTTGATGCAATATCCTATTTATCTCATGGATCACCCTATTTGTGGATACTGAACCACCATGTTTTCCTGTATTTCTTCTCCTCCAAAGCTCCCAAGTGATGATAGCTGGTACTACTTGAAATAGTGGCTTTAATTTTGGACAACACTGAGCATACCACCAATGCCTTATAATCTATTTCAATTGAATCAATTGCACAAAAATTCCAGCAGCCCCCATGAACAAGTTCCATACCTTCGAGGCAGTAGGACTTGTGACAAATATATGCTCAATGGATTCCTCTTGGGGCTGCTGACAACACCAACACCTAGACATCACCATTTGCCCTTGCCTCCTCCACATGTCATCGGTGTCTATTTTCTGCCTCCACAATCTCCACAATCTCCACAAGAAGAAGGATATCTTGAATGGCAAACCTTTAATCCACATTAACTTGAATTCCTGATTAGGATCAGCCCTATGCCTTAATATTTGCCAAGCACTACTAACACTGAACTTGCCTGAAGGAGTTGGAATCCAGTATGGCCTATCCCAATATCCCTCACTCCCTTCATAGTGTACATTTAGCCTTATATGTTCTGCAATTTCCTCATTGAAAGTTTGATTTAGCAGCTGATCATCCCATGCTTCCCTTTGCCGTTGTTCTGCCACCTCCTGAAGACCTTTATTGATTGGAAAGTCTCCAGGTAATACGTGATAAAGTGCACCCAATCCAGTCCAATTTTTATGCCAAATATTAGTTGTTCCACTCTTCAATTCTCATACGATCTCATGTTCTACTTCTTCCCTAGCATTCAGCATTTGTTTCCAAACATGATACCCTCCCCTAAAATGCACCATTGTTGGTAGGTCCTTCTTGAAATACTTATTCCACATGAAATTAGACCACAAAGATTTTGTGGTCCTAAACCTCCACTATAGTTTAGCAAACAGTGCCCTTGAGACATCATTTAAGGACCTAAAACCTAGCCCCCATTCCTCTTTAGGAAGGCAAAGATATTTCCATGAAGCCAAGTGTCTGCTTCTCCCTTCTTTCTTTTTGCTCCAAAAGAACCTAGAAAAAGTCTTATGTAGATGCCCCAGGATGCTGTTTTGTGGATCAAGGACTGATAACATGTGAACTGGTATACTTTACAACACACTAGAGATGGGTGTTGCCTTTCCTCCAAATGACATCAACTTTCCTTTCCATGAATGTAATTTAGTCTTCACCATCTTGATAAGATCCTCATAATAGTCCTTCCTCCTTCAAGTATAAAAAATAGGACACCCTAGATATGTGAAGGGGAATTTATCTCTTGCAAATCCTGTAATAGCTCCAACTGCCTGAAACAATCCATTAGCAACCTTTGAATGCATGTAGTATGAACTCTTATCTTAGTTGATCACCTGACCTGATATCTTCTCATAGTTCCCCAACAGTGCCATAATCTTGCTCAAAGAGGGAGGATGAGCAGATGCAAAGATTATCGTATCATCAGCATATGCCAAGTGGTTTAAAGGATCAGATCACTTAGGCTTTCCAAATCCCACAAATGACTTTATATTAAGGATCATCTGACTTGAATTTATATTTCCTTTAGTATTTTTTTTAAAAATCATTTTTATTTTAATTTTGCTTTAGGTGGAGACCGTTTTGATGTTGATGAAGCCACCAATGATCTACTTGACTTATCAATCGATGAACCTCAACTAGAAGGAGTCATTTTTGAAGAGGAGATTGAAGATGTGCAAGAAATTGATCTTGAAAATATTGAGGAAGAATGCTAAATGTTATTGTTCAATTGTTAAAACTTAGTAGTTATCCTCTCCTACTTTTTGTTAGTTTATATAGTTCAATGTTAATGTAACTTTATATGGGAATGCTCGAATGGTGATTGCAATTGTAGACTTGTAGTTTATTTTTTCCTTTTTGGTGTTCATACTTATTTTGATTGACTTAATGAGAATGACTAACTCTTCATAATTTGTGACTTATGAGAGAAATGATAATTGCTAAATGATACTTACATTTTTTTATTCTCTATGTTCTTGTCAAGATCATGTTCTTCGACAAAAATAATAAAAGCCTAAAAGGTATGTTTTCAGTTTTCTTTATCTTTATATATTCAACTCTTTTACTTATGTAATTATATGATATTTATTATGTTTTAATATACTTTGTGTAACTTGTAGGAGAATATGAGAATGGAAGAAAATCAAGAAATCGCGCCTACAACTTGAGAATAAAAATTCACACTTTACAAGTTATAGGTAAGTATTCCATACAATTTCTCATAATATAGAGATATTTTTATTTTTGAATTATTTTTAGCCGGATCCCCGCACCCGTGTCGGTTCTAGGATCCGTATCCCCGAATCTAAAAATTTTCATCTCAAAGGATCCGGCCTCTAGATCTGCACCCGTGTCAGAGCAACTTAGGTTTTTATATGGCTTTTTGATACTGTCTCTTCTTGACTATATTTTTATTAATGTGGTGCTTATACTTTCCTGAGTCGAGGGTCTATTGAAAACAACCTCTCTATCCTCACAAGGTAGGAGTAAGGTTTGCGTACACACTATCCTCCCCAGACCCCACAGTGTGGGATAATAATATTGGGTATGTTGTTGTTGTATATCTGAAATACCTAACAAATGTGCTCCTAAAGATGTGGTGACTGCACATCTACAGAAGAATAAGTGTACCAACAATGACTAAAACTGTAATCCTAAGTTTCTATCCCCTACATGGATACTTTACTTTCATTGTATTATGTTCTTTGCTTTGTAAGTGTAGGTGCAATGCAACTAGTTTCGATGCACCTAATGTAAGTGTACCAGGAGATTGTAGGTCTTTTGGGATAACTCCTCGTCTAGTTTAACACCTTGAATCACAGTATTGCCACACCTTTGAATCGGTTCACAGAAGGTTTACGTAGGACAAGAATAAACTATCTCGGACTACACTCTCTAATTTTATCCTCTACATATACTACTGAGGAAATAAGCCTGCATGGCTTTTTACTTTTTACAATGTTGAAATTAAGAATTGAATAAGCTAACCCTCTTTAGATCATTCTGTAATATTCCAGTGGTTGCTTTTACTTTTTATAATGTTGAAATTAAGAAACTATCTTTCTTATATCTCTCGCTGCTTCTTTCGAAGTTTCTTTCACTTTTTTCATTGGTAGCTGGCTCTCTATTTCTTCAGTCAAAGGCTCAAAGTTTCTGCAGCTCCATCCTCCGGGTTTTTCGGATCTCGCAGGCCCTGTTGTCCTATCACCGTCGATCAATTCTCTCTACAATCCCTGTCCGGTAAGCTTGCTCCTTCTTTTCTCCTCAAATACATAGAAGCTCTAAGAATCTGCTTGTTTCATTTTGAAAAGCATCTTAGGATTCGCCATTCTTGTTGACGTTGTTTGAAAAGAAAAAAAAACAAATTTAGATCATAGTAAGCGTATTGAGTTTGGAGTATAATAAAGAGATCCATTGACTTATATTTTGTCACGACCCAATTTTTCCTCCGTTTGGATATCGTGATGGCACCTAGTCTTAGGGACTAGGTAAGCCTAACATTAATTGAAACAACAACATTATTTAAATAGAAATCTCTTACAATTCCCAAAACCGGTAATACAAGTCGTAAGTTCTACAGAGTGTTTGCTAGAAAACTTCTAAATATAATTGTCTAGAAATAAGAATAAACAGTGCAAAACAAAAACTTGAAGGTGACTCCGAAGCCTGCGAACGCAGTAGCAGGTTTACCTTGAGTCTCCACAGCAACGACCCGCACAACTACTAACAAACAAATACCTGAATCTGCACAAAAATATGCAGAAGAATAGAATGAGCATACCACAGCGGTGCCCAATAAGTATCAAGACTAACCTCGATGGAGTAGTGACGAGCAATAATCAAGACACCCACTGGTCTAATAAACTGAACAAGTATAAGTATATGAACAACAGAAATATGATATCTATATAAAAACTATGCAATATGGCTCACAATACAGTAATGACAATAAGAAAGGAACAACAAGTATCAGCAGAATACTATAAAAATGACACAGAAAAGTGAATGGAACACAACTTAAATCCCGAATCACAAATATAACAAGGACAAGTAATAACTCAGTAACCACAACCGATTTTACATCAGATTTTAGTCATCAAACTCCACGAGGTACCGAACGTCGGACGAATTATAACTCACGGGACTCAATACCTGAACCCTAACACTTGGTATCCTGTGCCCTCATAACACTTCATAACCGCACTGACGACTCACATGCCAATAAAGCCATTCTCACATAGAAGGAAAGTAAACAAGGGTGAGTATCTATGCTCAACAATCTCAAGAACACCTCTTATCCGATAAGAGTGCTTAACTACGTGTATGCTTGTGCAAGTGTCCTAACATAGTCCATACAACAAATAAGCATAAGGAAAAAGAACGGACACCACGTAAAATATTTTCTCACAGCTTTCGCAAGATAAAGCTCACACAGGTAAGTGTACCACTACACAATATCAACAACAAGAATGCCCCCACGCCATCACAAATCATCACAAATCAATCCCTGACACAGTCCACCTTGTCTCGCCACGTGTGCAATAGTGAAGTAAATGCCCGCCTTGTCTCGCCATACGTGCATAATAATGTTCCCACCTTGTCTCGCCACATGCGCAACCCACATATATATACCCCGCCTTATCACGCCGTATGTGCAAATATCAATAGTAATAATAGTACGACAGAAACCTCGTGCAATCCCATAACACTCGCACGGCAGAAACCTCGTGCATAATAACAACAACAACCATACGGCAGAAACCTCATGCATCACAACAACAAGTACAACAACAACAATGACAGTAGCACAAGGGTACGACAAATAAGTCAACTCAGAAATTCCATAACTCAAAGAAATGGAGGAACTAATTCACAAGGAGTAGTCACAATAGAGAATGCTAGTCATAATAAGAACAACTAAACACGGAAGGAAATAATATGTAACAACGGTCCACAATGTACAGTTTGACAACGAGGGAGCTAACACAAAATGAATAATTCCAAATAAGGATAAGTCAACTAAAATATAGGATATCTACTTCTTTTAAAGTTGGAAATTAAGTAAGAGATACAACACTTTCAATTAGGGATAAGCAGCAGAACGATAATCATAGCCTCAATTAAGGATGAACAATTATAAAAGAGGTAATTATAACTTCAAATAAAGATAAGCAGTTAGGGAAAAAATAACATGGCAATAAAAGAGATAACAATTTCAGTTAAGGCACAGATGACCCAAATAAGCATCAAGGGTGGATCATGAAGCTATTAATTCCAGTTAAGCAGGTAGATGTGAAACTAGTAATTGAGAAATGTAATCATAACAAGAACAACTACATATTCAATGAATACAAGGACCTAGGAACCCTAAAAAGACCAAGTTCTACAAATACATCCGAGCACGTACTCGTCACCTCGCGTACACGGACTACAATCAACATAGAAGACTCAAATCCTAAGGGGTAGTTCCCCCACACGAAGTTAGGCAAGGTACTTACCTTAAAGAAGACAGACCGATACTCAAAAATGAACTTCTCATGTGAAATGACCTCTGGGCGGCTCAAATCTAAACAAAATAACTTCAAAGCACAAATAAAACTCATAAGAGACTATTCTGGATCATAAAGTCTCAATCGTTATCAAAATCGGTCCAAAAGTCGACCCCCGGACCCGCACCTCGAAACCCGACAAATGTCACAAAACCCGAACACCCATTCCGATATGAGTCCAACTATACAAAAATTATCAAATTCCGATACCATTTCGTCCCTCAAATCGTGATTTTTCATTTTGAAAATTTTCTTCAAAAACCACCATCTTCCTCAACTCAAAATACAAATTAAATGATAAAAATAAAGATAAAATCATGGCATATATTGAATTCTAGGTGAAGAACACTTACCCAATCGATTTTTCTGAAAAACCCATAAAGAATCTCTCAAAACCGAGCTCTACAAGTCAAAATGTGATATAAAAAATGGCCTAACCCTCGATTTGGAAAACTTATATTCTGCCCAGGCCTGAAAGAATCGCGATCGCGGAAGAGGAGCTGCGATCACGAAGAGGAAATGACTACTGCCCGGAATTAGTGCTACGCGATCGCGAAGAAACATATGTGATCACGAATAAGAAAATTGATGGCCCAGGAACTGAGCTACACGAACGCAAAGAGACGGGTGCAGACGCGAAGAAGGGAAAAGCAGATCTTCGCGATCGCGAGGGAACAGATGCGAACGCGAAGAAAGAGAAGGCAGACCTTCACGATCGCGAACGTGATCATGCGAACGCGAAGGAAAGGACGCGAACGCGATTAAGGAAATCAGATGACAGAAAACAGGAGTTCAAAAATAGAAGGAAATGGCCCGTAGCCCATCCGAAACTCACCCGAGGCCCCCGAGACCCCGTCTAAACATACAAAAAAGTTCCATAACCTAACACGGACTTGCTCGAGGTCTCAAATCACATCAAACAATGACGAAACTATGAATCGCACCATGAATCGAACTTATGAACTTTCAAAACTTCCAACTTCGAAAACGCATGCTGAAACCTATCAAACCAACCCGGAATGACGTCAAATTTTGCAGGCAAGTCCCAAATAACATAACAGAGTTGTTACCACTTCCGAAATTGGAATCCGACTTCGATATCAAAAAGTCCACTTCCGATCAAAATCTCTAAAAATTTGACTTTCGCCATTTCAAGCCTAAATCAGCTACAGACCTCAAATTCACAATCCGGACACGCTCCTAAGTCCAAAATCACCCAACGGAACTAACGGAACCGACAGAACTCCATTCCGGAGTCATCTTCACACAATTCCGACTACGGTCAAAATCCTAAGATTAAAGCTTCCGTTTTAGGGACTAAGTGTCCCAAATCACTCTGAATCATCCGGTAACTGAATTCAATCATGCACGCAAGTCAATACACATAATACGAAGCTGCTTAGAGCCTTATGCCGCTGAACAGGAATTAAATTCTCAAAATGACTGGCTGGGTCATTACATATTTATTTCATATTTCCTAAATTATTACCTTTTGGTGCACTGACAGAGGGCTTGACTTAAGGTTTTTAAATCAACTTAAGGTTTTATTTCATCCTTTTTTTGTGCTTCTTTGCTATGGGTGGGGCCTCACCAGTGGTAGAGGTGACAACCCTTCTCCCCCCATTGTCCGGCTTCGTGGTGTCTTATGTGTATTTCAGGTCAGGGCCTGTGGTTACTAGCGGCAAAAGGGACGTGTGTGTGCAAACATTGAAGAACAACCCGGGTGAGTCATGCTAGGTGGCCGCAACATCATCGTATATACCAAGACAATTCCAAGGTTCTACTCGCGGGAGTTGGTACCTCCCGTTTTCCAGTTTCCCTTTGTTGTGTTAGTTAAATTGCTTCCATCTTAGTTCGTATTAGTTTATTCACCGTATTAGTGTGCCTGTAGTTGCAACTTGTCTTCTTCTGGTTTGGTCTGTTGCCTGGTGTGTGATAGTAATTCCCCTTACTCTGTCGTAGGTATAGTGGTTGTGGTCTGGGATGGTCGAGTGAGGTCATGTCCTCGGGGGGAACGGGGGTGGGGCGGGAGGTAGGGCAGGGGTTAGGGGTGGGGCGGGAGGCAAGGGAGGTAAAGGGAACAAGGGTGTCTGTAGGTTGAGAATTGGGTCATGAAACGTAGGTACATTGACGGGTAAGTCTATAGAGTTAGCGAAGATCCTTAAGAAGAGAAGAGTCAATATAGTGTGTGTCCAGGAGACAAGGTGAGTAGGGTTGAGGGCGAAGGACGTAGACGGGTATAAACTTTGGTACTCAGGATCCCAGAAAGGTAAGAATGGAGTAGGCATCTTGGTGGATAGGGAACCTAGAGAGTCTGTGGTTGAGGTTAGACGAGTGAATGATAGATTGATGATTATTAAGTTGGTGGTTGGAGAGTACACCCTAAACGTCGTTAGCGCCTATGCGCCACATGCGGGCCTAGATGAAGAGGTTAAACGGCTTTTCTGGGAGGGGTTTGATGAGATTGTGCGCCAGGTTCCGCCTGTTGAGAAGCTATTCATAGGAAGGGATTTCAATGGGCATATTAGGTCGACCGCAAGTGGTTATGGCGAGGTCCATGGAGGCTTCATTTTTGGGGAGAGGAACGGAGGAGGTACATCGCTGTTGGACTTCGCTAAGGCTTTTGGGTTGGTAATTGTGAACTTTAGCTTTCCAAAGAGGGAGGGACATTTGGTTACTTTTCAAAATACGGTGGTGAAGACTCAAATTGACTATCTCCTCCTCAAGAGGTGTGACAGAGGATTGTGCAAGGATTGCAAGGTGATTCCGGGTGAGATACTCGAGACGCAGCATAGGCTCTTGGTGATGGAAGTTGGTATTATGTTAAAGAGGAGGAAAAGGTATACTCGAGGAAGACCGAGAATCAGGTGGGGATCCTTAACTAAGGATAAATCCCAAGAGTTGGAGGGGCGGTTATCGGCTTTGGGAGCATGGAGGAGTAGTGGTGACACGAGCACTATGTGGTTAGCGACAACAGACTGTATTAGGGAGGCTGCGAGAAAGGTGTTAGGGGTCTCGACGGGCATCTCTGGTAGGCACAAAGAAGACTAGTGGTGGAATGAAGTGGTCCAAGGTAAAGTGGAAGTGAAGAAGGCAGCGTAGCTGAAGTTAGTGGGGAGCATAGGAGGAGAGGCGAGCGTGCATGGAGAGGTATAAGGTAGCTAGGAAGGAGGCTAAGCTAGCGGTCATGTAGTCTAAGACTACGGCTTATGGTCGTATGTACGAGGAACTGGGGAAAAAGGCGGGGAGAAGAAGTTATTCCGGCTGGCCAAGTTGAGAGAGAGAAAGGCTCGAGATTTGGACCAAGTGAGATGCATCAAGTACGAAGATGGCAGAGTATTGATGGAAGATGCCCATATTAAGAGGAGATGGCAGACTTACTTTCATAACCTTCTGAATGAAGAAGGGGATCGGGATATTGTGCTAGGCGAATTGGAGCATTCCGAGAGTCACCGTGACTTTGGGTACTATAGGCGTATCAAGGTTGAGGAGGTAGTGGGAGCTATGCGTAAGATGAGCAGGGCCAGAACGACCGGGCCAGGCGAGATTCTGGTGGAATTTTGGAAGTGTGTGGGGAGAGCAAGTTTGGAGTGGTTGACTAGGTTGTTTAATGTTATTTTTTAGGCGAAGAGGATGCCGGATGAGTGGAAGTGGAGTACGGTGGTTCCATTGTATAAGAACAAAGGTGATATCCAGAGTTGTAACAATTATAGGGGTATCAAATTACTGAGTCATACCATGAAAGTCTGGGAGCGAATGGTTGAAGCGAGGATGAGGATGACAGTGTCTGTATCCGACAACCAGTTCGGGTTCATGCCGGATCGTTAGACTACAGAAGCTATACACCTTGTTAGGAGGTTCGTGGAACTGTACAGAGAGAAGAAGAAGGATCTGCACATAGTGTTCATTGACCTAGAGAAAGAGTATGACAAGGTACCTAGAGAAGTACTCTGGAGATGCCTGGAGGTAAAAGGTGTGTCGGTTCCCTACATTATGGCGATTAAGGACATGTATGATAGGACTAAAACTCGGGTTAGGATAGTAGGAGGCGACTCTGAACATTTTTCGGTTGTAATGGGGTTACACACCAAGGTTCTACGCTCAGTCCGTTCTTATTCGCCCTCGTGATAGATGCGTTGAGACACCATATTCAAGGGGAGGTTCCATGGTGCATGCTATTCGCCGATGACATAGTTCTAATTGATGAGTCACGAGCCGGTGTTAAAGAGAGGCTAGAGGTTTGGAGACAGGCTCTTGAGTCTAAGGATTTCAAGCTGAGTAGGATGAAGACCGAATACTTGGAGTATAAGTTCAGCGCTGAGCCGGTGGAAGTGGGCGTGAATGTGAGGCTTGAATCACAGGTCATTCCTAGTAGATGTAGCTTCAAGTACCTTGGTTAAGTTATCCAGGGGGAGGGGAGATTGACGAGGATGTCACACACCGTATTAGGGTAGGATGGATGAAGTGGAGGTTAGCATCTAGAGTCCTGTGTGACAAGAGAGTGCCACCGATACTCAAAGGTAAGTTCTATAAAGCGGTGGTTAGACCGGCCATGATATATGGGGCTGAGTGTTGGCCCGTTAAGAACTCACATATCCAGAAGATGCAAGTAGCAGAAATGAGGATATTGAAGTGGATGTGCGGGTACACTGGGATAGATAAGATTAGGAATGATGATATTGGGGAGAAGGTGCACGTGGCTCCCATTGATTACAAGATGCGGGAAGTGAGGCTTAGATGGTTCGGACATGTTCAGAGGAGAAGCCCAGATGCTCCGGTATGGAGGTATGAGCGGCTGGTTGTGCAGGGCACGAGAAGAGGTAGAGGGCGTCTTAAGAAATATTGGGGAGAGGTGATCAGGCAGGATATGTCGAGACTCCAGATTTCCGAGGACATGGCAATTGATAGGAAGATGTGGAGGTCGAGTATTAGGGTTGTAGGTTATGAGGTACTTGAGTCTTGTCTTACTTCGCACCATTGTGGGACTAGCCATGTAGGGTTTTTGTCTAAGATAGCTAGTGGCAATGTTGTGTCTTAGTATTTTGCTTTTCAGTGCAGGACCTATTTACTAGCTATCGCTTTTGCTTTGCATCTTTCTTCTGGATTTCATGGTGTTCTTAATTTTCCTATGATTGTTGTGGTCATACTAATATAGTCTCCTTTTGTCCTTTTGTCTTTTTGTTTTCTTGAGCCGAGGGTCTTTCGGAAACCACCTCTCTACTCCTTCGGGATAGGGGTAAGGTCTGCGTACACACTACCCTCCCGAGACCCCATTAGTGGGATTTTACTGGGTTGTTGTTGTTGTATCTTTCTTAAATATCTCATGTGTAAAAACAAATCTCTCATGTGTAAAAAAAAAAGATGGGTCATAAAACTAAAAACAAGTTTGTAATGGGCTAAAAAATCATTTGACCTTATACTATTTGGCACTTGCACCTTCTATCTCATGTGATTACCATACATCCATCTTAATGTATCATACCTATAGATTAGCATTCATGTTTATCACTAATGTAGATACACGACTGACTTTGAGAATTTGTCTATGATATTATTTGAAAGGATCCGAGCATCCAACTTAAAACCTTAATCAATAGGTGGAAGAGGGACAAGATCTTTAAAAGACCCTTTGGATGCCCTTTTATACCCGACATATATAGGACAACTATATAACTCAAACCAAAAGAAAACAAATCTACAGGATCTTCACGAATAAGGGAAAAAGTCAAACCTCAATGATAAAAGCTTACATTTTATCATCTAATCCATTATTTTCATAGTCCGACTCCGCAAAGATGGTCATAGCAGGCTCAGGTTGAGCAAATTGAATAATAAAGGGAATGACTGCACACATATAAGGAAGAAAATCCTGTCCAGGCAACTGCAAATTCTACTACATGCCTGCAATGAAGTTAAGAAAATAAAAAGAAAGCCAATGTAGAAAGAAATCGGATCTTAATATCAAGTGATTCACATACTTTTAGCAAGTATTCAGTAGAAGGATCACCCTCCTTCACTTGTAATCCTTGAACTGATATTATAAGGACTTCCATAACCTTTGATGACAACCAAAAAAAAAAAAGCAAAGAAATAAAAAGTAAGCTCTACGTCGAGAAATGACCCACGAAAAATAAGCTCACAGCAGCACACGCCTAGACAAGAAAAAGATTGCCAAAAGATGCAGAAAGGCATCACTGTCATTATTTTGTTGCACACAATTATTGAAAGAAGTAGTAACTCAAACAAGAGTAGTCTGTACTATGGTTTGACAAAGCATAACAAATGAAGCAAGAACAAAGCAATCCCAATCAATGACACTGTTGAAGACATAATTAAGTAAATAAAGGTGTGCTCTATTTAATAGCTTAGGCTATTATATGTGATGGTCACACGCTTCAACATGGTATCAGAGTAGGTAGAGTTCTGGGTTTGAGTCTCACCGCCACCCAATACCAAAAAGAATTTTTACGTGCTTGGCTCATCAAAAAGGATCAAGCCCGCACGTGTAGAGGCGTGTTAAAGAAATAATTAAGTAAATAAAAGTGTACTCTCTATAATAGCTTAAGTTTTTAGATGAGATGGTCACACACTTCAACATGCATCAATATACGTGTCTAATTTTAGTGGCATCAATATACGTGTTTCAGTACTGGCATAGTTGGTAAAAGACCTGCTCTATGTCTTCCCTAAATTTCTCCTTGCCAACAGCAAATCCAACATGGCTTATGCAGTACATTGCTCTGGCACGGAAATGGAGATCAGATTTAAGATCTGCGTCTCTCAAGACAGCTTTTAAGTGTGGAATAACAGTGTCATAGTAGGTCCGAAAGTGCTCCAGTTGACTTATAATATATCAGCCTTCATGACTGATAATATAAGCAGAAATAGAACTGAGTCAATAATAAATGCACCAGTTAATACCTCAACACATAGAGCTATATGAGACAATGCATTTAATGCTTCTTTTTGGACCATCTGTTTGCCATTCTGCCTTTCAAGCAAAAAAAACGAAAAAAACGAAAAAGAAATCATTAGTCTCTTGCATTTTTCAGTGGTGACATACCTTTGTAACTTGGTGGCCTCTATATTTGTACACCTGTAGAAGTACAAGCAGTTTGTTATCTATTCCATCTAGGTAAGGTATGAATAGTTCTGGCTTGCCGGATTGAAAGAAGTCGGAGAGAACTGCCGCTGCAAAGGCCTATAAAAATGCCAGAAAAGTAAAAGAGACTTCGAAGAGTATCTCAAAGATTACATCAAGAAATCAAGCAAACTGCAATAAGATGAGTGACCGTCTGATAAAGATCCAACTCCGACAGCTGTGGAATATTTAGTTTTAAGCCCAAATTCTTAGGAATCAGATATACCAGAACATAAAAAGTATATTACTCAATTAATCTCGTTATAGATAAAACAGAATTTTAAAATCATGGGGTATTAAACCTAAGAAAGGTTAAAGAACTTCAGCTGTATAGTAATAGTATATGGTGAGACCCCCTTGTAGAGGTGCATTAAGAATAACAACTTTTGTTGGTTGTTTCATGTATCAATGATAATCTAGTCTCTTTTAGCTTGCAATTGTTTTTGGGGAGACTTACAGCATCCGTAAACAGTCGTATATCACATAGGACAAACCTGCACTTGTGGATGAAAATCATCCATAGCTGCAGCTAATGCAAGGAGTACTTGGTTATGGTATTCTTCTTGCAAATGTGGAGAGAAGTCAGTCAACAACTGGCAAATTGCCATGCAAGCAGCCCATCTGACTCGAGGATGAGAGTCTTGGAAACAATTTAGAATCATATTGAGCAGTTACTCCAGATTCTTAATCATCACTTATAGTAGGATTAAGCCATGGTTCTGAAGTAATTTCCTAAGAAAAACTTTTAAAAAAAAATAATTTATGCATTCTGGGAGATTAATAGGGGTAAACTATCTTATAAATTTAAGCAGTTTGCCAGCAAAAAGCATCTCCTATATGCTATGAGTTAAAATAATATGTGCTAAAATCAAACCATGGCCATAATTAATACACAACTAAGATAATCACTATACCTTTGAGCAACCTTTAGCAATAAGACCAAGTGCATAGAGAGCTGCATGGCGCTTCTCCCACACGGGGGAAGCCAAGTAAGTACAGAGCAGCTCTTTAGCAGTATGAGCAATAGACTTACCTCCTAATGCAACAGAAAACCGACGTAGCCACTGTGTCCCAACTCGGTAGTTATTACTTAATGTTGCCGATCCAGCATAAAGTAGGGTATCGGCAATATGCCAAGCCGTGCCTGAAAGAACAAGAGGGGGTGAATTGTGGTCGATTAAAACTTAGTTGATTAAATTTGAGCTTAGTCGACTAGATTCTGCACAGTGAACAGATAAAGAGAAGTAAACCAAACAAACTGAAAGATAACGGGACACAACAATTTTTATACTGGTTCAGTACCGATGAGGTACTTACATTCAGTTTCCCTTGGGTCACAAGGGACTTCTTAGATCTTTGATAATAGGTTACAATGATGATGATTTTGGTTTGCTCACCATCAACAACATTCGGTGATAATAGCTTTTGTAAAGTTGACACGACTCTTTTTTTGTGTTCTATCTCTTCCTATCTTTCACGACACTTGTAGACTCAAGAATACAATGTTTGTACTAAGAACAAGATTGGTTTAGGATCAGTTTTTATAGTTGCGTAGCAATCCTTGAATACGCGCCAGTCTTTATATAGATCAGATTTGAGAGCAGTTATCCAATGTTTTGATCGGTGCACACAATGTTTTTTTGATTCTTGATTCATGACCCATATCTTTGATTCCTTTAATAAGGATGGGCTGGGTTTAATAATCCAGGGAGTGTTCCTAAGTCGAGATCTGGGGAGTTGCTTCCATTCTCCATGCTTTGTCGAAGAAGAGAGAGAGCAGTTGATGGGATGGATTAGTTTTGCACCGATGATCCATCAGCCCGGAGAACAACTTTATTCAGTCCTATCCCCATGGCCATTCATGAAATGGGGGATGGATATCGTCGGCCCTATGCCATCGGCCCCAGGTACAGCTAAGTTCATTTTATTTATGACTGACTATTTCTCTAAATGGGTTGAAGCATAGGCGTTCGAGAAAGTGAGAGAGAAAGAGGTTATAGACTTTATCTGGGATCACATTATATGTTAATTCGGGATACCTGCCGAAATAGTGCGTGACAATGGAAAACAATTTATCGGCAGCAAAGTGACAAAATTCCTCGAAGACCACAAAATAAAAAGGATATTATCAACGTCGTATTACCCTAGTGGAAACGGACAGGCCGAATCGATGAACAAGACTATCATTCAAAACCTAAAGAAAAGGTTGAACGCCGCTAAGGGGAAATGGAGAGAAATTTTACCCGAAGTCCTTTGGGCATATCGAACAACATCAAAGACCAGTATGGGGGCAACCCCGTTCTCCTTAGTATATGGCTCTGAAGCCTTGATTTCAGTCGAAGTCGGGGAACCCAGTGCCAGGTTTCGACATACAACAGAAGAGTCAAATCATGAGGCTATGAATACTAGCCTCGAATTATTGGATGAAAAACGAGAAGCCGCACTCATTCGGATGGCTGCACAAAAGCAACGAATCAAAAGATTCGACAATAGGAGAACCAACCTTTGCCACTTCAGAGTCGGGGACCTACCTAAGGAAAGTCACCATCAACACCCGAGATCCTAATGAAGGGAAGCTCGACCCAAATTGGGAGGGACCCTACCAAGTCCTCGACATCGTCGAAAAGTGATCTTATAAGCTCGGCACGATGGACGGTGAACAACTGCCAAATAATTGGAACATATCGCTTCTCAAACGGTATTATTGCTAAGGTATGACTTTATCCCTTCTTTTTCATTTATATATTCGACAAACGGTGTTCGATCGAAGACATCGAGACCTCAGGTTTTAAAGCACGTGTTGCACTCTTTTTCCCTTAGATCAGTTTTTGTCCCAAGTGGGTTTTTTCCGGCGAGGTTTTTAACGAGGCAACAATTATGTGCTACCTGAGTACAATTCAACAGTATCCAAGGCTTCTTTACAATCAACCTCAAATACTGGAGGGCATCACCCTCGGATGTTACACTTTCTAGGAAAATACTTTGTGTCAAAGTGTCTCGATAGAGAAACTTTGTAACGGGCTAAACGGTCGAATGAACCATGACCGTATAGGTTAGTCGAGCCCCGATGGCAAAACATGTACGCATGTATAAATTATACAAAGAAGCATTCTTTCTATATAAAATTTCTACTATACAAGCTCCATACTTATGATTTGTGAGAAATGGCTCAAGGGCCAAGTGCAAATATACCTCGTACACTCGGGGACTGCCGTCGACGATCGACATATTCGAATAATATAAACACAAATTCATAAGACCTCAAAGAGGCACCCCTCGATCTATAGGCCAAGGACATCACCCTCGGAGACTAACACTTTGAACAAGTTCAAAGTGTTATTGAGAAATAACCCCATGAGACAAAACCAAAGGCTACGGCCAAATTAAGGCGGTTCGGAGACGTCCGAATCCAGTAATAAAAATAGGCCTCTGAATTCTTTGAAAAATCGGTTAAAAAAGGCTACCCTCGGCAAGTAATCAAAAGGGTTTCGATGAAATAGCCCTCGAAAAATCTTAAGAGGTATCAAATTATCTTTAACACAAACATGCTAAGGCACAAAAAGCAAAGGGGTTTCAATCGACACCGAACCCTAAAAAAACCTAATGGCTAAAGAATACGTGTTAAGGCATAAAGAAATATTTTACTAAGTCTTCTAAGCCGAAAAAGGAAAAAAATAGCCATCTTTTAGAGGCCATATCGACCCAATCTAAAGAGCCTAAAAAGCCAGTACACTTAGAGTTTGAGATTTTGTTCTCACTCAGTTCGAACCTAAGGGTTCCACTATTCCGAGCTCAAATAAAACTGACTTGAATATAGCTCGAGGATTCATCATTATTTGATATAAAACCTTAAGGGATCTGTTACTGTGAGTTCGAAACTTACTCGAACTCGGCTATAAAAACAGTACAATTACAGCTTCGATCAAGCCATCCGAAATCAAAATCCCGAACATATTGTTGAGCTCAGGGACCCGCCCTCGCTTAACTAAAAAAACCTAAGGGTTTGTTCTACTCTAAGTTTGAGCTATTGCTCACTCGATTATAGAGGCTGCAGCAAACTGAATGCAACAAAGTTTTCATAAGGAAAAGGCAAAACAGAATTTATCATAAATCAGAAATAGGAGACGAAATGGAAAGAAAAGGAATCTTTCATATATGCAAAGTATTTACAAAGACCACACAGGGTCTTACACAAACATAAAAGGAGAAAAAAATACTAAATGCCTAGTCAGCCACGGGAGCCGCATCTTCGGGAGCTTCATCTTCGTCTCCTCCACTCTCGGAGCCACTGACAGAGTCTTCATCATCGGAAAGTAAAGCTCCATCCTCATCCTCCAAAACCTTCGCACTCTCGATATTAGCCGTGAGGTCGAAGCCACGAGCATGTACCTCCTCAAAAGTCTCTCTTCGAGACTGGCTCCTAGCATGCTCACCAACACGAGACAATCTAACCTCAGCAGCGTCAGAAATTTTCCTTGCCTAAGTGTTAGAGGCTTCAACGTCGGCTTGGTAGGATGCCACGAGCGCCTCTGCTTCGGATGTGGCCCTTGCAAGCTCAGCGGCCAATCGATTCTCGAGCTCTTTAACCTTCTAGGCTCGGGCCCAGTTCTCCTCCTTCACACTTTGGAGTTGACGCTCAACCGAAGACAGTTGGGACCGAACCGCATCTTTCTCCAAGGCGAGACGGTCCATGTTCTGCTTCCACCCTAAAGTCTATGCCTCTTGCATCTTGGCCTCCTCACAAAGCTGCTCAACTAATTTGGACTTCTATTGAACCTGTAGGATCAAACTGTTAGTCGCCAATATCAAGTTAATACATAACAAGCTCCCAAAATTTACATTACCCGTTCAATGAGCTCGGTCTGATCTTGATGAGCTCTTGTCAGCTCGGCTCGAATACTCATGATCTCCTCTTTTGTTTGCACATAAATGAGTTTGAGGGAGTCTCTCTCCTCCGTAAGCTTTTTGAGATCACCCTCACATAGGGCCATCTCAGCTCGGTATTTGGAAGATGCTTCTCGATGGAGCACCGTAGCCTGTACAGAAAGGAAGGAAATCAGACTTAGAGAAATAAGAACAAACGCAAGCATGGTAACATGAGCTAAAACTCACTTGGTTCAGAAGCCGCTGAGCCTCATAAAAATTGAGTGATGTGTCCAGGTCGGGAACATCATCGACCCCCGTGAAACAGCCACGAAATATATCATCCTCTTTAGGGGCCGTCCCCATGGGCCGGACATCCCGATACTTCCCCTCAGAAAACGTGGGGCCGGGAGGCAAATCATCAATTTTAATTGCCCCGAGCAAGTCACTTGGGGCATTCTCTTCTTTTTGAAGGGCCTCAGAACTAGACCCTTCGGGCACACCCGCCGATTTCTCATCACGGCAGGAGGCATCACCAACACCCGATCACTCAGGGACTTTGCTTTGACCTTCTACTAAGATCACCTCGGTGTGCGGTTGAACCTCCTCGACCGCCACCGGCTCAGTAGTTCTCGTAGCTTCGATGCATCCAGGACTGTAGCAGGAAACCAGGGGAAAGATGCACCATATAGAAGAATATAGATGAGAAGAGGTAAAGGAAACATAACAAGTAATCTAGCGTTATCAGTGAGTTTCTACTTACGCTTCATGTTCCATTCTTCGTGGAGTGGCATCTTCTCGGCGGGGATTAAATCAGAGGTCCATCCATCCTCGGTCCTTGTCCTCGTCTATGCTCGAGAATAACTCCTTCGTGGCCCGATGATGAAGCCTTATCAGTCTGCCCCGATAAAGACGGGGGCTGTATAGACTAATGAGATGATCGAGGGTGAAAGACATTCCCTCGACCTTGCTTGAGAAGAATCTGAGAAAAATGACAATGCACCAAAAAGAGGGGTAGATCTAGCCTAGGTTACCCGGTATTGGCGGTAGAAGTCGATTATGATAGGATCAACGGAACCCAGTGTGAAAGGGTAAGTGTACACACTTAAGAACCTTTTCACATGGGTGGTGATGTCCTCCTAGGGGGTAGGAATAACCACCTCTTTATTCTCCCAGTGGCAGTCTTTTTTCACCTGCTCGAGATCGCCTTCGGATATCGAACATATATATCTAGACATGGGCTCGCATCGGCCAGGAACCGAAGAGGGTTTTTTGACTTTAAAGTCGGAAGTAAGTTCACATGGCCCGGGGATGCACTCTTCGATACGTGGCTCCACTGGTGTTTTGTCACCGGCTGGCCATGATGAGGAGGCCTTTTCTTCTTGAAAAATGGTCTTTAATGTTTTTTCCATTGCTATATGAGGTTTAAGGAAGAAGAAGGCGGATTTGTTTTTTAAAATAAGAGATTGGAAAATGAAAACCGGCAAAGTTGATGAACTTGAAGAGAATAGATGAGATTTTGAAGATTAGAAGAAGTTTGAAAGTAAAGTTTGAGAAGATTATGAAGGTGGTCTATTTATAATAGCCACTTTGATGTTTTGAAAGCACTGGTGGCCGACCATCAACTAACGTTAATTAATGACCTTGGGAACTGTGCTGTAATGACCCGGCCGGTCGTTTTGAGAGTTAGAGCCCCGAACCCCTATTAACTACTCTTCCCATATCTATTTCTGCTATTGTGACATGGAGGGATGATTGGTTTTGAGTTTCAGAGTGTTTTGGGACACTTAGTCCCTAAATGAGAGCTTAAGTCTTAGAATTTGGACCGTAGTCGGAACTGTATGAAGACGGTTCTGTGATGGAATTCTGTTGATCCGTTAGCTCCATTGGGTGATTTTGGGCTTAGGGGCGTGCCCGAAATATATTTTGGGGGCTCTTAGCTCATTTAGGCTTGAAATGGCGAAAGTCGAAATTTTGGAGTTTTGGACCAGTAGTGGAAATTTTGATATTGGGGTCGGAATATGATTCTGGAAGTTGGAGTAGGTCCGTAGTGTTGAATATGACTTATGTGCAAAATTTAGGGTCAATCGGACGTGGTTTTGTTGGTTTCACCATCGGTTGTCGAATTTGGAAGTTTCAAGTTCTTTAAGTTTGGATAGGAGGATGATTTGTGATTTTAGCATTTGTTTGATGTGGTTTGAGGATTCGACTAAGTTCGTATGGTATTTTAGGACTTGTTGGTGTGTTTGGTTGAGGTCCCGGGGGCCTCGAATGTGTTTCGGATGCTCAACGGGTCATTTTTGGACTTAGAGAAGTGGCAGATTTCTGGTGTTTTATTGCAGAAAAATCCTTCATCGCGTTCGCGAGAGGTGCCTCGCGATCGCGTAGAGCATCTGGGAAAGGAATCTAAGTTATTCTTCGCGTTCGCAATGATGTTCCCACGTTCGCGAAGGTGTGGGACCTTAAGCCTATGTATTCGCAAAATGGTAATCGCGTTCGCATAGAGGAACGAGGCAGAGGGAGCTTCATGCATTAAGCCTACGCGTTCGCGAAGAGGTTCCCGCATTCGCGAAGGGTCTGTCAGTGGAAGGTACGCGTTTGCAAGAGTCCCCTCGTGTTCGCGAAGGAAGTATTTTGGGCCAGTGGAAGATTGTTCATCGCGTTCGCGATCGTGATGTCGCGTTCGCGAAGAAGAACGCACCTGGCATAATTTAAGGTTTAAAAAAGAGGGTTGAGTTCATAACACAAAAATTTGATTGCGAGCTCGGTAGAAGGAAATATTTGGAGGAATTTTTTGGGTAATAATTCCTAACTCCTTTATGGTTATATTCCACTAATCTATGGTTGATTTTATCATTTAATTTCGGATTTTGGGGTTGAAATTGGGAAATATTTGGAAGAACTTCTTCAACAAAGATTTCGAGTTTTGAAAGGGAAAATTGGTCAGATTTGAGTAATTTTTATATGGTTAGACTCGTGAGTGAATGGGTGTTCGTATTTTATGACTTTTACCTGATTCTGAGATGTGGGTCCCACAGGCAATTTTTGAGTTAATTTCGGAATTTTCGTTAAAGTGTAGATTTCGTTAATTAGATGAGTCTATTATTGTTGTATTTATGATATGTAATTTCTTTTGGCTAGATTTGGGCCATTCATAGCCGGATATTCGTGGGAAAGGCATTGTGACCGATTAATTGAGTTTGACTCGAGGTAAGTGGCTTGCCTAACTTTGTGTGGGGAAAATCTCCTTAAGATTTGGAACTATTGTGATATGTGAGCGCCGTGTACATAAGGTGAGAAGTACGTACACGGGCTAGTTGTGGTAAAACCCGATTTTCTTACTGAGCAACAACATGTTTTCCTGTTATTTTGAGTTATACCATTTTAATGAGTACTAATTTATTTTCATTCTTAATTGAGTTATTCCAATATGTGTAGCTATCATGTTTAGTCTAATACAACATGACTACGTGTCTTAATTTCTTATATGAATTCTGTGCAGCATGCTTAGTGAATTTCCTGCTTCTTCCCTGACTGGTACTTAGTCTAAATTGTAAGAATTTCGTGATGTAGTTATATTTCTATCATTCGCGCTGCATATTTACTTTGGGACTACGGAACGGTATTCCCGGAGATCCCCATGTACTGTATATTTACTTTGGGACTATGGAACGGTATTTCGGGAGATCCCCATGTACTGCATATTTACTTTGGGACTATGGAACGGTATTTCGGGAGATCCCCTTGTACTGCATATTTACTTTGGGACTACGGAACGGTATTCCGGGAGATCCCCCTGCACATTTACGTTTGGGACTACAAGACGGTATCTCGGGAGATCCCCTGTTGTGTTTTTGTGTACTAAGTTGTTACCTTATATGATTTCATTGTTGTTAAATTCCAGCCTTTATTTTATTGCGGTATTACACTCTATATTATTTTTATTATATATTTGCCAGTAGGGCCCTGACCTAACCTCGTCATTACTCGACCGAGGTTAGGCTTGACACTTATTGGGTACCGATTGTGGTATACTTATGCTACTCTTTGCACATGTTTTTCGTGTGCAGATCCAGTCAGCCGCACTATTAGTGAGTCGGGACATCTTTTGAGACTTCAAGGTATATCTGCCGCGTCCGCAGACCTCGGAGTCCCCTTCTACTCTTTCTCATGTCCATTATTTTATATATTTTCCTTGTTAGATTCTGATGTATAGAGACACTAGATTTTTCCTTCTGTAGTTTGTGATTCACGATGTTCCGGGTTTTGGGATTTGTTGTGTATTTTTGAATAGTTGGTTAAATTTATATTTTTATTTCACTATTCCGCAAAAATGTTAGGCTTACCTAGTTGTAGAGACTAGGTGCCATCATGACGTCACACAGAGGGGAAATTGGGTTGTGATAAGTTGGTATCAGAGCTCTAGGTTCATAGGTGTCGTGAGTCACAAACCAGTTTAGTAGAGTCTCGCAGATCGGTACGGAGACGTATGTACTTATCTTTGAGAGGCTATGGAACTGTTAGGAAAATTTCACCACTTTGATTCCTTATCGTGCGAAAATTGTTGACTTCAAAGATTCTAAACTTCTATATTCTATTCTCTCACAGATAGTGAGGACACGTACAAGCGGATCTGATGACCAGGTACCCGTGCCCCCTGCTAGAGCCGCGAGAGGCCGGGGCCGGGGTAGAGGTCGAGGACGTCCACGTGATGCAGCCAGAGCACCCCGCACGAGCTACTACAGAGGAGCCCTCAGTAGCTCCAACTGGAGGGCAAACACCTGAGGTACCTGTTTCTCCACCAGCCCTCCAGGAGACTCTAGCCCAATTTCTGAGCATGTTCAACACCTTAGCTCAGGCTGGATTGATTCCACTTGCTCCTACCACATCTCAGGCCGGGGGAGGAGCACAGACTCCCATCGCCGGTACTCCAGAGCAGCGGGTTCAGGTCGACCGGGTTCCAGAGGTTGTACTAATGCAGCCGATAGCTCCAGCTCGGTCCGAGTTTAGGGAAGCAGCTTCCGAGGTGGAGACGCTCAGACTTGAGAGGTACAAGAAGTACCACCTACCTACCTTCAACGGATTGGCTACAGATGATGCTCAGGGTTTTCTGGAGGAGTGTCATCGTATTCTCTGTACTATGGGCGTAGCAGAGACGAGCGGGGTTTCTTTTACTACATTCTAGATTAGAGGAGCAACCTATCAGTGGTGGCGTGCTTATGAGTTGAGTAGTTTGGCTGAGGCAGCTTCACTTATATGGACTCAGTTCTCGGACATGTTTTTGAGAGAATATGTCCCTCAGAGCCTCAAGAACTTATGGCGCGCGGAGTTTGAGCAGTTGCGCCAGGGTGCTATGACTGTGTCAGAGTATGCAGTTCGCTTCAGTGATTTGGACCGACATGCACCGGCCTTAGTTTCCACAGTTCGAGAGAGGGTTCGACGATTTATTAAGGGACTCCATCCCAGCATCCGGAGTAGTATGGCTAGGGAATTGGAGATGGATACTTCTTATTAGCAGGTTATGAGTATTGCCAGGAGATTTAAGGGCATGTTTGCCCGGGATAGAGAGGAGAGGGAGGCCAAGAGGTCTCGAGAGGCTGGTTATTATTCTGGAGCTCGTGCCCCAGCAGCTCGCAATGGTAGGAGTTATATGAGTCGCCTCGTTCATTCAGCTCTTCTAACCACCGGCGGTGTTCCATCTCCTTCTAGACCCCAGGAGCCTTATTATGCACCGCCAGTATCTAGTGTGCCTCCTGCACGAGGTGTTCCTAGCAGCCAGTCCAGCAGACTTGGCCCGAGCCAGTCACAACAGCCACGCCCTCCTAGAGCTTGTTTTGAGTGTGGCGACACTCGCCATGTAGTGAGGGATTGCCCTAGGATTAGGAGTGGTGCACCTCCACAGACTTCTCAGCCACAACATGCTCCACCGGGTCCTCAGGCTATGATTACAGCACCAGTTGCCACCCCACCTGCTCAACTAGCTCGAGGTGGAGGTCGGGGAGGTAGAGGTCGCCCTAGAAGGGGAGGCCAGGAAAGATATTATGCACTTCCTGCTCGTACAGAGGCAGTTGCTTCTGATTCTATCATTACAGGTATTGTTCCAGTCTGTCATATAGATGCGTCAGTATTATTTGACCCGGGCTCTACATATTCTTATGTGTCCTCTTATTTTTCCCCGTATTTGGGCGTATCTTGGGATTCTTTGAGTTCCCTATTTATGTGTCTACTCCTGTGGGAGATTCTCTTGTTGCGGACCGCGTGTATCGGTCGTGTTTGATTGCTCTTAGTGGTTTTAAGACCAGAGCCAATTTGTATTGCTCAGCATGGTAGAGTTTGATATTATTTTGGGCATGGACTAGTTGTCGCCCCATTATGCTATTCTTGATTGTCACGCTAAGACCATGATGCCACTGGCTATGCCAGGTTTACCGCGATTAGAGTGGAGGGGTACCTTAGAGTATACTCCCAGTAGAGTTGTTTCTTTTCTTAAAGCTCAACGAATGGTTGAGAAGGGGTGTGACGCGAATCTAGCTTATGTGAGAGATGTCAGTATTGATACCCCTACAATTGAGTCAGTTTCAGTAGTGAGGGACTTTCCAGATGTATTTTTAGCTGATCTTCCGGGCATGCCGCCCGACAGAGATATTAATTTTGGCATTGACTTATTGCCGGTCACTCATCCCATCTCTATTCCTCCATATCGTATGGCTCCTCCTGAGTTAAAAGAGTTGAAGGGGCAATTACAGGAATTGTTTGATAAGGGCTTCATTCGGCCCAGTTTGTTACCTTGGGGGTGATCTTATCTTATTTTTAAAGAAGAAAGATGGTTCTATGCGGATGTGTATTGATTACCGCCAGTTGAATAAAGTCACAGTGAAGAACATGTATCCATTGCCTCGTATTTATGACTTATTTGATCAATTACAGGGTGCCAGAGTGTTTTCCAAGATTGACTTACGTTCAAGTTATCATCAGTTGAAGATTCGGGAGCCAGATATCCCGAAGACTGCTTTCAGGATTAGATATGGTCACTATGAGTTTCTTGTGATGTCTTTTGGGCTGACCAATGCCCCAACAACTTTTATGCACTTGATGCATAGTGTGTTCCGGCCCTATTTTGACTCATTCATTATTGTATTTATAGACGACATTCTGGTATACACCCGGAGTCGGGAGGATCATGAGCAGTACCTGAGGACTGCACTTCATACCTTGAGAGAAAAGAAGTTATATGCAAAATTTTCAAAGTGTGAGTTTTGGCTAGACTCAGTGGCATTCTTGGGTCATATAGTACCGAGTGAGGGGATCTAGGTGGATCCGAAGAAGATGGAAGCAGTGTAGAGTTGACCCAGACCGTCCTCAGTTACAGAGATCCGGAGTTTTCTTGGTTTGGTGGGGTATTACCGTCGATTTGTAGAGGGTTTCTCATCTATTACATCACCTATGACCGGGTTGACCCAGAAGGGTGCTCCGTTTAGGTAGACATAGGAATGTGAGGAGAACTTTCAGAAGCTCAAGACGGCTTTGACTACAGTCCCAGTATTGGTATTACCTATAGGTTCGGGGTCTTATACTGTGTATTGTTATGCATCGCGGATTGGTCTCGGTTCGGTGTTGATGCAGGACGGTAGGGTGATTGCCTACGCGTCCAGACTGCTGAAGGTGCACAAAAAGAACTATCTTTTCCATGATCTTGAGTTAGAAGCTATTGTTCATGCCTTAAAGATATGGCGACATTATTTGTACAGTGTTCCTTGTGAGATTTACACCGATCATCGAAGTTTGCAGCATCTGTTAAAGCAGAAAGATCTTAACTTACGTCAGGGAGGTGGTTGGAGCTGCTTAAGGATTATGATATCACTATTTTGTACCACCCTGGGAAGGACAATGCGGTGGTCGATGCTTTGAGTCGTCGAGCCAAGAATTTAGGGAGTTTAGCATATCTACCTGTAGCAGAGAGGCCATTGGCATTGGATGTTCAGGCCTTAGCCAGCTAGTTTGTGAGATTGGATATTTCTCAGCCGAGTCGAGTATTGGCTTGTGTGGTCTCTCGGTCTTATCTTTATGATCGTATCAGGGAGCGTCAGTATGATAACCTCCATCTGCTTGTCTTTAAGGACACAGTCCAGCACGGTGATGCTAAGGTGGTCATTATTGGAGATGATGGTATATTGAGGTTGTAGGTCAGGCTATGTGTGCCCAATGTAGATGGTTTGCATGAGTTGATTCTCTAGGAGGCTCACAGTTTGCGATACTCTATTCATCCGGGTGCCGCAAAGATGTATCAGGACTTGAAACAACATTACTGGTGGAGGAAAATGAAGAAGAACATAGTAGAGTGTGTGGCTCGATGTCTGAATTTCCAGCATGTAAAATATAAGCATCATCGACCAGGTGGATTGCTTCAAAAGTTAGAGATTCCGGAGTGGAAATGGGAGTGGATCACTATGGATTTTGTTGTTGGACTCCCACAGACTCAGCGGAGGTTTGATGCAGTTTGGGTGATTGTGGATAGGCTGACCAAGTCAGCTCATTTCATTCCTGTGATGACTACCAATTATTCCGAGCAGCTAGCTCGAATCTACATCCGTGAGATCGTCAGGCTTCATGGCGTACCGGTATCTATTATCTCTGACTGGGGTACGCAGTTTACATCACGGTTCTGGAGAGCTGTACAACATGAGTTGGGTACTCGGATTGAGTTGAGCACAATATTTCACCCTTAGACGGACGGGCAGTCCGAGCACACTATTCGGATATTAGAGGATATGCTTTGTGTGTGTGTGATAGATTTTGGGGGTGCTTGGGACCAGTTCTTGCCACTTGCGGAGTTTGCTTACAACAATTGTTATCGGTCCAGCATTCAGATGGCACCGTATGAGGCTATGTATGGCAGGCGGTGTCAGTCCCTAGTGGGTTGGTTCGAACCCGGCGAGGCCAGATTATTGGGTACGGACTTGGTTCAGGATGCCTTGGAAAAAGTGAAGGTGATTCAGAATAGACTTCGCACAACCCAGTCCAGACAGAAGAGTTATATGGATCGGAAGTTTCGCCTATGAAGGGTGTTATGAGGTTTGGAAAGAAGGGCAAGCTGAGCCCAAGGTTCATTGGTCCATTTGAGGTGTTGCGTCGAGTTGGGGAGGTTGCTTATGAGCTTTCCTTGCCTCCCAGTCCAGTAGGAGTTCATCCGGTATTCCATGTTTCTATGCTCCGAAAGTATCACGGCAATCCATCCCATGTGTTGTATTTCAGCTCAGTTCAATTGGACAAGGATCTATCCTATGTTGAGGAGCCGGTGGCTATTTTAGACAGGCAGGTTAGAAAGCTAAGATCAAAGAACATAGCTTCCGTGAAGGTTCATTGGAGGGGACAGCCGGTCGAGGAGGCGAATTGAGAGACCGAGAAGGATATGCGCAGCCGTTATCCTCATCTTTTCACAACTTCAGGTATGTCTCTATGCTCGTTCGAGGACAAATGATTTGTTTAAGAAGGGGATGATGTAACGACCCGACCGGTCATTTTAAGAGTTAGAGCCCCGAACCCCTATTAATTACTTTCCCCGTATCTATTTCTGCTATTGTAACTTGCCGGGATGATTGGTTTTGAGTTTCGAAGTATTTTGGGACACTTAGTCCCTAAATGAGAGCTTACGTCTTAGAATTTGGATCGTAGTTGGAACTATGTGAATACGGTTTCGGAATGGAATTCCGTCGATTCCGTAAGCTCCGTTGGGTGATTTTGGGCTAAGGGGCATGTCCGGAATGTGTTTTGGGGGCCCGTAGCTCATTTAGGCTTGAAATGGCGAAAGTTAAAATTTTGGAGTTTTGGACCGGTAGTGAAAATTTTGATATCGGGGTCGGAATTCAATTCCGGAAGTTGTAGTAGGTTCGTAGTGTTGAATATGACTTTTATGCAAAATGTGAGGTCAATCAGACGTGGTTTGGTTGGTTTCGACATCGGTTGTCGAATTTGGAAGTTTCAAGTTCTTTAAGTTTGAATCGGAGGATGATTTATGATTTTAGCATTTGTTTGATGTGGTTTGAGGATTCGACTAAGCTTGTATGGTGTTTTAGGACTTGCTAGTTTGTTTGGTTGAGGTCCCGGGGGCCTCGGGTGTGTTTCGGATGCTCAATGGGTCATTTTTGGACTTAGAGAAATGGCAGATTTCTAGTGTTTTATTGCAGAAAAATCCTTCATCTCGTTCGCGAGAGGTGCCTCGCGATCGCGTAAAGCATCTGGGAAAGGAATCTAAGTTGTTCTTCACGTTCGTGAATGTGTGGGACCTTAAGCCTACACGTTCGCGATATGGTCCTCGCATTCGCGTAGAGGAACGAGGCAGAGGGAGCTTCGGGCATTAAGCCTACGCGTTCGCGAAGAGGTTCCCGCGTTTGCAAAAGGTCCGTTAGTGGAAGGTATGCGTTTGCGAGAGTCCCCTCATGTTCGCGAAGGAAGAATTTTGGGCCAGTGGAAGATTGTTCATCGCGTTCGCGATCGTGATGTCGCGTTCGCGAAGAAGAACGCACCTGGGCAGAATTTAAGGTTCAAAAATGAGGGTTGAGTTCATAACACAAAAATTTGATTGAGAGCTCAGTAGAAGGAGAAATTTGGAGAGATTTTTGGAGGAAGTTTATGGGTAATGATTCCTACCTCCTTTATGGTTATATTCCACTAATCTATGGTTGATTTCATCATTTAATTTCAGATTTTGGGGTTGAAATTGGGAAAAATTTGGAAGAACTTCTTCAACAAAGATTTCAAGTTTTGAAAGGGGATTTGTGGTCGGATTTGAGTAATTTTTATATGGTTAGACTCGTGAGTGAATGGGTGTTCGTATTTTGTGACTTTTACTCGATTTCGAGACGTGGGCCCCACGGGAAATTTGTGAGTTAATTTCGAAATTTTTGTTAAAGTGTTGATTTCATTAATTAGATGAGTGTATTATGGTTGTATTTATGACATGTAATTGCTTTTGGCTAGATATGGGCCATTCGGAGTCGGATATTCGTGGGAAAGGCATTGTGACCGATTGATTGAACTTGGTTCGAGGTAAGTGGCTTGTCTAACTTTGTGTGAGGGATATCCCCTTAAGATTTGGAACTATTGTGATATGTGAGTACCGTGTACGTACACATGCTAGTTGTGGTAAAACCCGATTTTCCTACTGAGCAGCAACATGTTTTCTTGTTATTTTGAATTATACCATTTTAATCAGTACTAATCTATTTTCATTCTTAATTGAGTTATTCCAATATGTGTAGCTATCATGTTTAGTCTAATACAACATATCTACGTGTCTTAATTGCTTATGTGAATTCTGTGCATCATGCTTAGAGAATTTTCTGCTTCTTCCCTCACTGGTACTTAGTCTAAATTGTAAGAATTTCGTGACGTAGTTGTATTTCTATCATTCGCACTGTATATTTACTTTAGAACTATGGAATGGTATTTTGGGAGATCCCCTTGTACTACATATTTACTTTGGGACTACGGAACGGTATTTCGGGAGATCCCCTTGTACTGCATATTTACTTTGGGACTACGAAACGGTATTCCTGCAACGATCCGGCCGGTCGTTTTGAGTATTATAATCCCGTTTCCTCTTTTACTGCTCAAATTGTGAATTACAATTGTTATTTGGCTTGCCGGGATAATTGGTTTGGGTCCGGTGAAGTTTTGATATGATTTGGAGCACTTAGTTCCAAGGTTTAGAATTTAAGTTGAAAAGGTTGACCGGATGTTAACTTATGTGTAATGACCCCAGAGAATTTTGCTAAGGAAATTAAGGTTTGGTAGTGCCGAGGTGGATCAATTAGTAAAGGAAAATTTTGTCAGGAAAAAGGTCATTTCTGCGGCCACTATGCGGTCGCAAAATCACTCTGCAGACCGCATAATGGTCGCAAAGTGGATCAGTAGAGGGGCAAGATTTGAGGAAAATCTGCGGTGTACTATGCAACCGCAGACCTGTTTTACAGTGCATTATGCGACCACAGAACAAGTATGCGGAATGCATAATGATCGCAGACCGGGTTAGTAACGCCCAACTTTGGAGGCCAAATTATGCAGCCAGTATGCAGACCGCCAACCTGTTATGCGACCGCATAACTGTGTCGGAGCTTCCATTCTTTCTAATTTTTTACCCGACCCAATTTTGATTTATAGCCCTTGAAGCTCATTTTTGAGCCAAAAATATGATATTTTAGAGAGAAGTGAAAACATTTTAGAGAGAGAAAGTAAAGACTTAGTCATTCATCCATCAATTCTTGTTCAAGGTATGAAGATTTCACAAGGATCTTGCTAGGGCTTCAAAGAGTTAAGAATTGCTTTCCTCAATTCTTCAATTTCGGGTTTGGAGTAAAAATGGGTGATTTATAGTACGATTCTTGGGTGTAAGAGTATTATGTATACGTGCCAATAAGGTTGTGGAAAGATTGTTAAGTTCAAATGGGTAAGGATTGGGTTATAAATGGTAGAAATCTTCATAGGCTTTAATTGAAGATTTGAAGGTCGAGTTGGTGTCGAATTTTGGTGAAATTTGTATCGTTAGACTTGTGGTTGGATGAGCGTTCATATTCTAAAACTTTTGTCGGGTTCTGATATGTGGGCCCCACAGACAATTTTTGAGTTAATTTCTTATTTTATTGGAAAAATTAGTATCTCTTTATAAAATTAATTACATAATGGGTATTGACTTAATCGAATTAATTGTGGCTAGATACGAGGCTTTCGGAGACCAATTCTCGTGGAAAGGGCATAGCAGAATAAAGAATTACACGGTTTGAGGTAAGTAACAGTTTTAAATATGGTTCTGAGGGTATGAAACCCCGGATTTTTGTATCATGTGATTATTTTGGAGGTGACGCACATGCTAGGTGATGGGTGTGTGGGCGTGCACCGAGGGGATTGTGACTTGGTCCGTCCAGTGGAAACTGTAAAGTTGAATAACTTGTTGATAATTATGTGTTCTCTATGTGTTGTGGAAATTTGATTATAAGTCATGTTAGAAACCATGTTTAGGCTATATGTTGGTATTGTTGGGACCCACAGAGGTCGTGTACATGTTGAATTATTTTCTTAAATTGTTGTTTTGTACTCAATCATAGTTACTTGATTATTTTGTCTCAGTCTCTATTGTTCATTATTGATGTGTCATATCATTGTTTTTTGGGCTGATTTCATGATTGTTGAGAGCCCTAGAGACTGGAGAGCTTTATGACTGAGTGAGGCTGAGGGCCTGATTGTCAGATATTATACTATAGCACGTGAGTTGTCCGTGCAACATGTGAGTTGGCCGTGCAGATACTTATATTATACTATAGCATGTGAGTTGGCCGTGCAGATCTTTATATTATACTATAGCACGTGAGTTGGCCGTGCAACACGTGAGTTGGCCGTGCGGATTCAGATATTTATATTATGGATCCTTATATTATACTATAGCATGCGAGTTGGCCGTGCAGCACGTGAGTTGGCCGTGCGGATCTAGATATTTATATTATGGCACGTGAGTTGTCCGTGCAACACGTGAGTTGTCCGTGCAGACTATAGCGCTTGGGCTGTAAGAGCCCCTCTAGAGTCTGTACACCCCCAGTGAGCACGGGTACTCATTGAGAGTGAGTGATGAGGGCTGAGAGCCCAGGGAGTGATGAGTGCTGGGAGCCCAATGAGTGGTTATTGTCCTAAGAGGTTGTACTTGATTTCCATTTTTTGTTGCACTTAGTTGCTATCTGTCATTGTTGTGAAATCTCTGAAAGATTTTTGATATACGGATTACATGAACAAGAACTGTATAAAAATTGATTTGACATTAAACTGCCAGATTTGATAGCATGTCTATTCTTTGCTGGAATTACTGGAAATGAACTATAACTGTGTAGCTCGTCATTATCTTCAGTTCCTTAAGTTATTATTTTTACTTGCTGAGTTGGTTGTACTCATACTACACCATGCACTTCATGCGCAGATCCAGGTATTCCCGGATATAGCGGGTGTTGATTCTTTCGTAGAGCTGATTTTTCGGAGATTCAGAGGTAGCTGCCGTGTTTTGGTGACCTTGTCTATCCTTCCCTATCTCTGTATTACTGTATTTGGGTCTTAGACTATTGTAGATCATACTTTTCCAAATTTGTATTCATATTAGATGCTCATGTACTCAGTGACACCAGGTTTTGGGAGTGTTCGTATTTGTATTTGGGAGATTTTGTATTGTATTTAAATATTATATTTTCAAACTTAAAATAAATTGTGGTTTAGTGACATTAACGACTTGCCTAGTATCGAGATAGGCGCCATCACGACGGGTGAGATTTTGGGTCGTGACAAGTTGGTATCAGAGCGTAGGTTACATAGGTCTCATGAGTCATGAGCAGGTCTAGTCGAGTCTTGCGGATCGGTACGGAGACATCTGTACTTATCTTGAAGAGGCTGCGGAACCCTTAGGAAAATTTCACTTTCTTATATTTTGTCGTGCGAATTTGTTGATTCTGGAAACTAAATTTCTACTATTCTATTCTTTCCCAGATGGTGAGGATACGTACTACCGAATCGGACGGTCAGCCACCAGTGCCACCAGTTAGGGTCGCAAGAGGTCGGGGCCATGGTAGAGGCCAGGGCCGAGGTAGAGCTTGAGGTGTAGCTCGTACCACAGTTGGAATAGCACCTATAAGCACCAATTCCTCCAGCTTAGAAGTAGATTCCGGATATAGCTGAGCCGACAGGATTATCTCACGCACTAGCTATGCCCATTGGGATTCCAGGCCTTCATGAGACTTTGGCCCAGATATTGGCAGCTTTCACTGGTCTTGCTCAGGTGGTTTCGGCTCAGGCCGCACCTGCCGCTTCTCAGGCCGGGGGAGGTACTCATACCCCCGTTGCCCGTACTCCAGAATAGGTAGTACATGGACTTCAGATACTAGGGGAACTACTAACGCAGCCGGTTGCTGCTGCTTAGGCCCCGGTAGTTCCTGTTATGGCAGATGATAAGCAGAAGAGACTTGAGAGATTTGAGAGGCATCGACCTCCACCATTTAGCGGTACTGAGTCAGAGGATGCTCAGGGTTTCCTGGATAGGTGCCAACAGATGCTTTGGACAACAGGTATTCTGGAGACCAGTGGTGTCTCATTCACTACTTTTCAGTTTTCTGGGGCTGCACTCAGATGGTGGGAGACTTACGAGAGGCGTAGGCCTGTTGGCCCAACACCCCTTACTTGGCAGCAGTTCTTCGTGGTCTTTTTGGAGAAGTTTGTGCCTCAGTCACGCAGAGAAGAGCTGCACAGACAGTTTGAGCAGCTTCGCCAGGGTGAGATGTGAGTGACGCAGTACGAGATGAGATTTTATGAGTTGGATTGTGACGCAGTCTGGTTGGTTCCCACTGCTAAGGAGAGGATTAGGAGGTTCATTGATGGCCTCACATATCAGCTGCGGTTACTTATGACTAGGGAAAGAGTATCTAGTGCTACTTTTGATGAGGTAGTGGACATTGCTTGGTAGATAGAGATGGTTCGTAGCCAGGAACGTAGAGAGAGGGAGGCTAAGAGGCCTCGTGGTCCGGGTGATTACAATGGTGTTCCTTCAGGGGGTCAGTTTCCCCGTGGTAGGGGTCATTCTTATAGACACGCTCAGACGGGTCGTCCAGCTCATTGTGGTGCATCAGCTAGCCACAGTTCTTACAGTTCTCACTCAGGTCAGTCTTCATTCAGTGCACTACCAGCGCAGATTTATCATCATGCCTCATCCGCTCAGGCTTCTGCAGGTAATTCCTCGGGTTATCAGGATCAGTAGCTCCATAAGAGAAGGGGTTGTTTAGAGTGCGTAGAATTTGGTCATTTCAAGAGAGAGTGTCCTAGGCTATTGAGTGGGGCTCCACAGCAGAGTTCTCGACCAACGGCACCAGCACCAGTAGTTACACCACCCGCTCAGCCAGCTCGGGGTGTGGGTCAGGCAGCTAGGGGTCGCCCAAGAGGGGGAGGTCGATCAGGAGGTGGACATGCTCGATTCTATGCTTTTCCTACCAGACCAAATGCTATTACCTCAGATGCAGTTATCACAGGTATGGTTTCAGTGTTTCATAGGGAGGCTTCTATATTATCTGATCCTGGTTCCACTTATTCATATGTATCATTGTATTTTGCTCGTTATCTGGATATGCCCTGTGAGTCCTTAGTTTCACCTGTTTGTGTATCTACACCGACGGGTGATATGATTACTCTGGATCGTGTGTATCGGTCGTGTGTGGTAACTATTGGGAAACTGGAGACTAAAGTTGATCTCTTATTACTCGTTGTGGTTGATTTCGATGTAATCCTGGGTATGGATTGGTTGTCTCCATGTCATGCTATTCTAGACTGTCACACAAAAATCGTGACGTTGATGATGCCGGGGTTGCCAAAGGTTGAATGGAGGGGTTCTCTAAATCTTGTTCCTAGTAGGGTAATTTCTTATTTGAAGGCCCAACGTATGGTTGGAAAGGGATGCTTGTCATATTTAGCCTTTGTGAGAGATGTTGATGCAGATGCTCCTATTATTGATTCAGTACCAGTCGTACGAGACTTTCCGGATATATTTCCTGCAGACCTGCCGGGTATGCCACCCGACAGGGATATTGATTTCGGTATTGACTTGTTGCAAGGAACTCAGCCCATTTCTATTTCTCTGTATCGTATGGCACCAGTTGAGTTAAAAGAATTGAAAGAGCAACTTCAGGAACTCCTTAAAAAAGGGTTTATTAGGCCTAGTGTGTCACTTTGGGGTGCACCGGTTCTGTTTGTGAAAAAGAAAGATGGTACTACGCAGATGTGCATTGATTATAGGCAGTTGAACAAAGTTACAATCAAGAATAAATATCCATTGCCGCGTATTGATGATTTATTTGACCAGCTTCAGGGAGCGAGGGTGTTCTCCAAAATTGATTTGACGTCTAGGTATCACTAATTAAAAATTCGGGATTCAGATATTCTAAAGACGACATTCAGGACTCGTTATGGACACTATGAATTTCTTGTGATGTCTTTTGGGCTAACCAATGCCCCAACAGTATTTATGCATTTGATGAATAGTGTATTTCAACCATATCTTGATTTATTTGTCGCGATATTCATTGATGATATTCTGATGTACTCACGTAGCCTGGAGGAGCATGCAAAACACTTGGGTATTGTGTTACAGAGGCTGAGAAAGGAGAAACTTTATGCCAAATTTTCTAAGTGTGAGTTCTGGCTTAGTTTAGTGGCATTCTTAGGACATATAGTCTCCGGTGAAGGTATTAAGGTAGATCCGAACAAAATAGAGGCAGTTCAGAATTGGCCCAGACCATCCTCAGTTACTGAGATTCAGAGTTTTCTATGCTTGGCCGATTATTATCATCGTTTCGTGGAGGGTTTCTCGTCTATTGCATCGCCTATGACTAAATTGACCCAGAAAGGTGCTCCGTTCAGGTGGTCGGATGAGTGTGAAGAGAGCTTTCAAAAGCTCAATACAGCTTTGACTATAGATCCAGTATTGGTGTTGCCTATAGGTTCAGAGTTTTACACTGTGTATTGTGACGCGTCGCGGATTGGTCTCGGCGCAGTACTTATGCAAGACGGTAGGGTGATTGCCTATGCGTCCAGACAGTTAAAGGTACATGTGAAGAATTATCCGGTCCACGATCTTGAGTTAGCAGCTATTATTTATGCCTTGAAAATTTGACAGCATTACTTGTACGGTGTCCATTGTGAGGTATATATCGATCATTGGAGTCTACAACATTTATTTAAATAGAAGGATCTTAACTTGCGGCAACGAAGGTGGTTGGAGTTGCTTAAGGATTATGATATCATCATTCTCTATCATCCCGGAAAGACCAGTGTGGTGGCCGATGCCTTGAGTCGTAAGGCAGGGAGTTTGGGCAGCTTAGCATACTTACCGGTAGAAGAGAGGCCTTTAGTCTTGGAGGTTCTGGCCTTGGCTAATCAGTTTGTTAGATTGGATGTTTCCGAGACGAATCGAGTTTTGGCCTGTGTGGTTACTCGGTCTTTTTTATATGATCGCATAAGAGAGCGCTAGTATGATGATCCAGATCTTCTTGTCCTTAAGGACACAGTTCAACACGGTGATGCCAAGGAAGTCACTATTGGAGATGATGGTGTATTACGGATGCAGGGCAGGCTATGTGTGCCTAATGTAGATGGTTTGCGTGAGTTGATTCTCCAGGAAGCTCACAGTTCGCTGTACTCTATTCATCCAGGCGCCGCGAAGATGTATCAAGATTTGAGGCAGCACTATTGGTGGAGGTGGATGAAGAAAGATATAGTTGGGTTTGTATCTCGGTGTTTAAATTGTCAACAGGTAAAGTACGAGCATCATAGACCGGGCGGATTGCTACAGAGACTTGAAATTCCGGAGTGGAAATGGAAGCGTATTACCATGGACTTCATAGTTGGGCTCCCACGAACCTTGAGAAAGTTTGATGATGTTTGGGTGATTGTAGATCGGCTAACCAAATCTGCGCATTTTATTCCAGTTGGTACTAATTATTCTTCGGAGCGGTTGGCTGGGATTTATATTCGCGAGATTGTTTGCCTACACGGCATGCCGATGTCCATTATTTCAGATCGGGGTACGCAGTTTACGGAGGGCATTGCAGCGAGAATTGGGCACACAGGTTTAGTTGAGTACAACATTTCACCCTCAGACGGACGAGCAGTCCAAGTGCACTATTCAGATATTGGAGGATATGCTACGCGCTTGTATCATTGATTTTGGGGGTTCTTGGGATCAATTTCTGCCACTCGCAGAGTTTGCTTACAATAATAGCTACCAGTCAAGCATTCAGATGGCTCCGTACGAAGATTTATATGGGAGACGATGTCGGTCTCCGGTGGGTTGGTTTGAGCCTGGTGAGGTTAGACTATTGGGTACTAACTTAGTTCAGGATGCTTTAGAGACGGTCAAAGTAATTCAGGAATTGCTTCGCACGGCACAGTCTAGACAGAAGAGTTATGCCAACAGAAAGGTTCGTGATGTTGTTCACATGGTTGGGGAGAAGGTTCTGCTCAAGATTTCACCCATGAAGGGTGTGTTGAGGTTCGGGAAAAAGGGTAAGTTGAGCCCTCGGTATATTGGGCCTTTTGAGATACTTAAGAAAATTGGGGACGTGGCTTATGAACTTGCTTTGCCACCTAGTCTATCAGGTGTTCATCCAGTGTTTCATGTATCTATGCTCTGAAAGTATGTCGGGGATCCGTCTCACATTCTGGATTTCAGTACAGTACAGCTGTACGGTAAAGTGACTTATGATGTGGAGCCGGTGGCTATTTTAGACCGGCAGGTTCGAAAATTGAGGTCAAAGAATATAGCATCAGTGAATGTGCAGTGGAGAGTCCAGCCAGTCGGAGAAGCTACTTGGGAGATTGAGCAGGAGATGCGGAGCAAATACCCACACTTATTTGAGACTCCATGTATTATTCTAAACCCGTTCGAGGACGAACGTTTGTTTAAGAGGGGTAGAATGTAACGACCCGGCTGGTCGTTTTGAGTATTATAATGCCGTTTCCCCATTTACTGCTCAAATTGTGAAGTACAATTGTTATTGGCTTGCCGGGGTAATTGGTTTTGGTCCGGTGAGGTTTTGAAATGATTTGGAGCACTTAGTTCCAAGGTTTAAAATTTAAGTTGAAAAGGTCGACCGGATGTTGATTTATGTGTAACGACCCCGGAGAATTCTGCTAAGGAAATTAAGGTTTGGTAGTGCCGACGTTGATCAATTAGTAATGGAAAATTTTGTCGGAAAAGGATCATTTCTGCGACCACTATGCGGTCGCAGAATCACTCTGCAGACCGCATAATGGTCGCAAAGTGGATCAGTATAGGGGCAAGATTTGAGGAAAATCTATGGTGCACTATGTGACCACAGACCTGTTTTGCGGTGCATTATGCGACCGCAAAACAAGTATGCGGACCGCATAATGACCGCAGACCGGGTCAGTAACGCCCAGCTTTGGAGGCCAAATTATGCGGCCGGTATGCGGACCGCATACCTTTTATGCGATCGCATATGCGACCGCATAACTGCGTCAGAGCTTCCATTCTTTCTAATTTTTGACCCGACCCAATTTTGATTTATAGCCCTTGAAGCTCATTTTTAGCCAAAAACTGATATTTTAGAGAGAGGTGGGAGCATTTTAGAGAGAGAAAGTGAAGACTTAGTCATTCATCCATCAATTCTTGTTCAAGGTTTGAATATTTTACAAGGATCTTGCTAGGGCTTCAAAGAGGTAAGAATTTCTTTCCTCAATTCTTCAATTTCAGGTTTGGAGTAAAAATGGGTGATTTATAGTACGATTCTTGGGTGTAAGAGTATTATGTATACGTACCAATAAGGTTGTGAAAAGATTGTTAAGTTCAAATGGGTAAGGATTGGGTTGAAAATGGTAGAAATCTTCATAGGCTTTAATTGAAGATTTGAGGGGCGAGTTGGTGTCGAATTTTGGTGAAATTTTATGGACCTAAAATGCCAAAAAACGAGGAACGATCATGGCGAAGCGATGTCTTTTGTTCCTTAGTTCTTTTTTTATGGGCCGACAAAATTTTAGGCGATTCGGGTTGCCTTGATGAATGTAGATGGCATGGGCTATAGCACACGAAAATCTGAGAATCATGCGGATTTCCAGTTTTATGACCCTAAAACGCCCAAAACGAGGAACGGTCACGACGAAGCAATGACTATTGTTCATTAGGTTATTTTTTATTGGGCGACAAAATTTTAGGCGATTCGGGTCCGGTCACCCTGATGAATGAAGATGGCGCGGGCTATATCATACGAAAATCTGAGAATCACGTAGAATTTCAGTTTTATGTCTCTAAAACACAAAAAATGAGGAACAGACATGGCGAAACAATGATAATTGTTATGTCTATGACATCTCCATGAATTCAGGCGACGAGCTCCGAATCATCTAAAATTTTGTGGGTCCATCATAAAATACCTAAAGAACAATAGTCATGTTTCGCCATGATCGTTTTTCGTATTTTGGTATTTTAGGGTCATAAAACAAGAATTTAGGAAGATTTTCGATTTTTCGTGTACTAATAATGTCCACGCCATCTTCATGAATTAGGGCGACGGGATCCGAATCACCTAAAATTTTATGGGCTTATCAGAAAGGACCTAATGAACAATAACCATTATTTTACCATGAATGATCCTCGTTTTTTGGCGTTTTAGGGCCATAAAATTGAAATTCATTATGATTTCTGATTTTTCATGTGCTAATGTCCACGCCATATTCATGAATTTGTCTGACAGGTTCTGAATCGCCTAAACATTTTTGGGGCCATAAAAAACGATCTAATGAACAATACCCATAACTTCACCATGACCTTTTCTCTTTTTTTAAAAGCGTTTTAGGGTCATAAAACATAAATTTAAGATGATTTTTAATTTTTCGAGTGATAATGTCCACACCATCTTAATGAATTCGGGCGAAGGCTCTGAATCACCTAAAATTTTGTGGTCCTATCAAAAATGACCTAATGAATAATAGGAATAGCTTCACCATGACCGTTCTTCGTTTTATGGTGTTTTAGGGCCGTAAAATAGAAACTCATAACGATTTCCAATTTTTCGTGTGCTAATCTCCACGTCATCATCATGAATTCGGGCAACATGCTCCGTATCGCCAAAAAAAATGTGGGCCCAAAAGAAACGTCCCAATGAACAATAGTCATTGCTTTTCCATAACCGTTCCTTATTTTATAGCGGTTTAGGGCCATAAAACAAGAATTCAGAACGATTTTTAATTATTCATGTGGTTTTGGACTCGTGGTTGGATGAGCGTTCATATTCTGTAACTTTTGTCGGGTTGCGATATGTGGGCCCCACAGGCAATTTTTGAGTTAATTTTGAATTTTATTAGAAAAATTAGTATCTCCTTATGGAATTAATTACAATAATGGGTATTGACTTAATCGAATTAATTGTGTCTAGATACGAGGCTTTCAGGGACCAATTCTCGTGGAAAGGGCATAGCGAAATAAAGAATTACACAGTTTGAGGTAAGTAACAGTTTTAAATCAGGTTCTGAGGGTATGAAACCCCGAATTTTTGTATCATGTGATTATTTTAGAGGTGACGAACATGCTAGGTGACAGGCGTTTGTGCGCGCACCGAGGGGATTGTGACTTGGTCCGTCCCGTGGAAACTATAAAGTTGAATAACTTGTTGATAATTATGTGTTCTCTATGTGTTGTGAAAATTTGACTATAAGTCATGTTAGAAACCATGTTTAGGCTATATGTTGGTATTGTTGGGACCCACAGAGGTCATGTACATGTTGAATTATTTGCTTAAATTCTTGTTTTGTACTCAGTCATAGTTACTTGATTATTTTGTCTCAGTCTCTATTGTTCATTATTGATGTGTCATATCATTGTTGTTTGGGCTGATTTCATGATTGTTGAGAGCCCTATAGACTGGAGAGCTTTATGACTGAGTGAGGCCGAGGGCCTGATTGTGAGATATTGATACTATAGCACGTGAGTTGTCCGTGCAGCACGTGAGTTTGCCGTGCAGATCCTTATATTATACTATAGCATGTGAGTTGGCCGTGCGGATCCTTATATTATACTATAGCACGTGAGTTGGCCGTGCAGCACGTGAGTTGGCCGTGTATATCCTTATATTGAACTATAGCACGTGAGTTAGCCGTGCAGATCTAAATATTTATATTATGGCACGTGAGTTATCCGTGCAGCACGTGAGTTGTCCATGCAGATTATAGCTCTTGGGCTGTAAGAGCCCCTCTGGAGTCTGTACACTACCAGTGAGCGCGGGTACCCATTGAGAGTGAGTGATGAGGGCTGGGAGCCCGGGGATTGATGAGGGCTGGGAGCCCATTGAGTGGTTGTTGTCCTAAGAGGTTGTACTTGATTTCCATTTGTTGTTGCACTTAGTTGCTATCTGTCATTGTTGTGAAATCTCTGAAAGATTGTTGATATACGGATTACATGAACAAGAACTATATAAAAATTGATTTGACATTAAACTGCCAGATTTGATAGCATGTCTATTCTTTGCTGGAATTACTGGAAATGAACTATAACTGTGTAGCTCGTCATTATCTTCAGTTCCTTAGTTATTATTGTTACATGCTGAGTTGGTTGTACTCATACTACACCCTGCACTTCGTGTGTAGATCCAGGTGGTCCCGAACATAGCGGGTGTTGATTCTTCCGTACAGCTAATTTTCCGGAGATTCAGAGGTAGCTTCCGTGTTTCGCAGACCTTGTCTTTCCTTCCCTATCTCTGTATTACTGTATTTTGGTCTTAAACTATTATAGACCGTACTTTTTTAGATTTGTATTCATATTAGATGCTCATGTACTTAGTGACACCAGGTTTTGGGAAGTGTTCGTATTTGTATTTGGGAGATTTTGTATTGTATTTAAATATTATATTTTCAAACTTAAAAGAAATTGTGGTTTAGTGACATTAACGGCTTGCCTAGTATCGACATAGGCGCCATCACGACGGGTGAGATTTTTTGGTCGTGACAATTCTGGGAGATCCCCCTGTACTGTATATTTACTTTGGGACTATGGAACGGTATTCCGGGAGATCTCCCTGTACTGCATATTTACTTTGGGACTACGGAACGGTATTCCGGGAGATCCCCCTGTATATTTACGTTTGGGACTACGAGACGGTATCTCAGGAGATCCCCTATTATGATTTCTATGTACTGAGTTGTTACCTTCTATGATTTCATTGTTGTTAAATTTTTGCCTTTATTTTATTGCGGTATTACACTCTATATTATTTTTATTATATATTTGCCAGTAGGGCCCTAACCTGACCTCGTCACTACTCGACCGAGATTAGGCTTGACACTTACTGGGTACCGATTGTGGTGTACTCATGCTACTCTCTGCACATCTTATTCATGTGCAGATCCAGGTGCACCTTATCAGCCGCACTATCAGTAAGCCGGGACAGCTTTGGCGACTTCAAGGTATATCTGCCGCGTCCGCAGACCTCGGAGTCCCCTTCTACTCTTTCTCATATCCATTATCTTCTGTATTTTCCTTGTTAGATTCTGATGTATAGAGATACTAGATTTTTCCTTCTGTAGTTTGTGATTCACGATGTGCCGGGTTTTGGGATTTGTTGTGTATTTTTGAATAGTTGGTTAGATTTATATTTTTATTTCATTATTCCACAAAAATATTAGGCTTACCTAGTTGTAGAGACTAGGTGCCGTCACGACATCACACGGAGGGGTAATTGGGTCATGACATGTGCAAACGTGACACTTCAATCACTTATGTCGCTTACATCACGATGTTGACATCATAATTGGCCGAGGTACTAAATCGAAGGCTCCGTTCGTTTCTTCTAGTTACACTCCAAGAAACGAGGGGACTATCTGTATACGGTCAAAATCGGGCCTACCCGATTTTGCTATTTGATTGAGACAAGGGAGTTGCATCGGGGGTAGCCTCGTAATAAATTAGACCCGAGCTCGAAGATGCGACATCAAGCCTAGGGATCGAAGTGTACGTTGGGACCGAGGCCAGCAACAACCGAGACCAAGTATGACCGACTTCGAGGGGAGCATAATAACGGAATGGCGAGATATCAGTAACCGGTCGAAGATCACAGCGTGAATCTCGGAACGGATATCCGTGATTGGTCGAGAATCATGGCGTGAATCTCGGGACGGACCAAATCAGAAGCGGTTAACTAGCTGTTTATACTATTTTCTTCTATAATTAGAGACATATCATAATTAGGTTTCCTCTACTATATAAATAGGAGTTCCAATCATTTGTAGGGCATCATGATTCACTGATAAAAATATACATATACGCTGCTTTATTTGTCTTACTTACTTACTGTTCATCACAACTTGTTCCATCCTCTATTGTTCTTATTAACTAACGTCGACACTATCTCAAATCGAGGTCGAGGCATTGTTTGCAGATCGGTTTGATTTATTTTATTGTCCAATTTATCTATTTAATTCGTTATTTATTAATTGGTACTAGTTTAAATCACATATCCTTAAAACCACAATATAAGTTTAATTGATACTCAATTTTTAGGGTAAACAAAAATATAATCCTATACTGAATTAATAAATTGTAAGTAATGCTTATCTATACTATATTAAAAGCACGAAGGCCCTTAGCGAAATGTTGTTCACCTTTTTTACCTTTAGAACATAGAATTCACACTGGATAAAATAGTCATTTTATTAATTTCCTAATATTTAGTATTTTGAAATCAATTACACTTTATTTATTATAGTAGAAAATCATAATATTTAGGATATTTAAATCAACAAAAATATTCCTTTTATAATTCAAAATACTAATATTTAGGACCAAATATAACAACTAATTTTGACGTTAAACTACGTTTTAGGAATTCAAATTTTCAATATTTTAATATCTAATCATTAAATATTATATTTGTATTCAAGACATTAAAGTCAAAAAATGAAGAACTACTATTACTTTTTAATTTGAAGAAAAGAAATACTATATTGGTTCTTCCATTTTTTTATCCAGTACTATTGATTATTCTAAAAGTAAAGTTAGATAGGGAATTAGAGTTAAAATAAGCCAATATATAATTAATATGAAGTATTAATTTCTACTCCCTCTGTCTTAAATTATTTATCATAATGTCTAAAAATAGATGTTTTAAATATTTATCATTTTAGAAGTTTAAGATAAAATTAATTATTTTTTTCATTTTATCCTTAGTAGTAATTATTCTTGAAGATGGAGATGACACATAAATAAAGTAAATGTTCAATGAAGAGAGATTATATTAAAGACCTAAATAAAGGTAAATAGTCAAAAATTCATTCAAATTAATATTTTCTTTAAAGACGTGTAAAAGAGAAATACGACAAATAATTTAAGACGAAGGAAATATTTATTAGTAATCAAGACTCAAGAACCTTTAAATAGGTAGAAAGATGATTAATTATTAGTGTTATGAAATATTTAGTTTAACAACAAAAACGTAACTCTAACCATACAAATAATTGGTCAATGTGAGAAATTTCATTAATTGGTAGATGTTACAATTACAGATTATTAGTTGTGATGACCCAAAAGGTCATCTTATGCTTTAGAACTCGAATCTGCGTTCTTAAGAATTAAAAATCTCATTTTACCCTCCTCAATTTTTGTGCACAGTCCGGGCAGGTTTCCGAAAAACTTTTATGTTGAAAACTAATGAAAATAAGAATTTTTGCCTTAAAAGTTAATTTTAGTTGACTTCAGTAAACATTTTTGGTAAACGGGACCGGGTCCATGTTTTGACGGTCCCGGTAGGTCCATATCAAATTATGGGACCTGGGCGTATGCCCGGAATCGAATTCGGAGGTCCCTAGCTCAAGTTATGAATTTTTGAGGAAAATTAAAAGTTTGAAAATTAATTATTTTTAAGAATTGATTGATGCATGGCATTGTTGGTATCGGGTCCGTATTTTGGTTCCGGAGCCCGGTACAGTTTCATTATGATATTTAAGACTTGTCTGTGAAATATGGTGAGAAACGGAGTTGATTTGACGTGATTCGGACGTTCAGTTGAGAAGATAGGAATTTTAAAGTGTTCTTCAGAATTTTAATTGATTTGGTGCTAAATTTGTAGTTCTATGTGTTGTTTTGGCGATTTGATCGCGCGATCAAGTTCATATGATGTTTTTATACTTGTGTGCATGTTTGGTTTGGATCCCCGAGGCTCGGGTGAGTTTCGGATAGGCCACGGGATGTTTTGGACTTGGGAAAAATATGGTTTTCTGCAGATTCTAGTGTCTGGCATATCCTTCTTCGCGTTAGCTAAGGTCATCTCGCGAACGCGAAGAGTAATCTGGTGAGGCTAAGAATTCTTCTTCGCAAACGCGAAGGCCTGGTCGCGAACGCGAAGTGATGGGGGATTTACCCTTCGCAAACGCGACCTGACAATCGTGAACGCCAAGCACTTGGGGACCTGGGGGAGGGTTGGTCGTGTTCTTCTACGCGAATGCATCCACTGGGTCACGAACGCGAAGGCTAGGGGGAGTTGCCTTATGCGAATGCGAAGGCCTTAGGCCACTGTGCATCGCGATCGCCACAGGCCTCTCGCGAACGCGATGAAGGCATGTCCAGTGACTTAAAACAGACTCCAAACACGGGTTTGAGCCATTTGTTCAACATGTTTCAAGAACCAAACGGGTAGAGGCAATTTCCAAGAGTCATATTCTTCCCCAAAGTGTTGGTAAGTGATTCTAAACCATTTTCTTTCAATTACCCATTACATTTCTTGAATTTTTAACCTAAAATCTAGAGTTTTCATAGTAGAATTAGGGGTTAGGGTAAAAACTAGGAATTTTGGGATTTAGACCTCAAGTTAAGGTCAGATTCCACGACTAATTACATATTCGGGTTCAGGGGTGAATGGGTAAAAGAATTTTGGTCCGAACCTCGGGTTTTGACCAAGTGAGCCCGGGGTCGATTTTCGAATTTTTGGAGGAAAATTTGGGAAATCTGTAATTATTCATTAAAGATGATTCCTTTAGCAATTTTTGATATTGTTGAGTCATTTTTGAATAGATATGAGTGATTTGGAGGGGAATTCCAAAGGAAAAGCTGTGATTGAGAATTAAGTGGCCTTCGGAGTAAGGTAAGTGTTGTGTCTATCTTTGGCTTGAGGGAATATGTATTGTGTGAGTATTTGCTACGTGTTTTGTTGTTGAATACGACGTATAGTTGAGGTGACGAGCATCTATACGTTGAGGTCGAGTCATAGCATGCGAGTGAAATTCCATTTCTTGAATATTTGTTGTCTTAAATCTTGCTATCCATGCTTATTGTTGTTGTTGAAATGTTGGAAGACTTGTATCCGGTTCCACTAAGGTCGATAAAATTGTGAATATTGATTCGAGGTTGAGATGTTAAATTGTGAAAGTAATCATTTATGAAATATTGATTTCTTGTGAAACTTCTCTCTATCTGTTGTTATTGATTCTTTATATTGTGAGGAAGAGTGTAAAGCACGAAGGGTGATGTCGTGCATAATTTAATTATATTGTGAGGAAGAGTGTAAAGCACGAAGGGTGATGCCGTGCATAATTTACTTATATTGTGAGGAAGAGAGTAAAGGCACGAAGGGTGATGCCGTGCAGTCTTATTTGTTATTTGGTGAGGTTGAGAGTAAAAGCACGAAGGGTGATGCCGTGCAGTTTTCCTTGATGTCTTAATTGCTCAATTCGTTTAAGGATTTCCGATTTAATTGTGTCTTTTCATTATTCTCACTCTTTATGTTGTATTCCCCCACTGTATGTTCCCCTCCCATTATTTCTGCAGTATTGTTTTACTTATTGTTGTTGCCTCTAGCATGGTTATATTGTTCAGGTTATATGTGGGTGTCTTGTCTTAGCCTCGTCACCACTTCGCCGAGGTTAGGTTCGACACTTATCACTACATGGGGTTGGTTGTACTGATGCTGCACTCTGCACTTTTTGTGCAGATTTTGATACCGGCTCGGGTTGATCGTGATTTGCTACTGGTCCGCTGTCCAGAGACTCAAGGTAGATCTGTCAGCGTTCACAAACTTTGAAGTCCCCGTCTATCCTTTATGTCTTGCTATTTTCTTTCATTCAGACAGTTGTATTTCCTTCAGACTATTACTTGTTGTAAATTCTATAATGCTCGTGAATTGTGACTCCAGAACCGGGTGGTAGTAGTTAATACAAATTTATGATATTCCGCACTAATTATATTTCATTGTAGTTAATTATTGTTAATTATCGAATGGAAATAAGGAATTTGTAAATGATTATCTAACGTTGGCTTGCCTAGAAAGTGAGATGTTAGGCGCCATCACGTTCCCGTCGGTGGAAAATTTCGGCTCGTGATAGTTGGTATCAGAGCCCTATGTTGCTTAGGTCTCACGATTCACGAGCAAGCTTAGTAGAGTCTGGAGGATCGGTACGGAGACGTCTGTGCTTATCTTCTAGAGGCTATGAAGTTTAGGAACAAGTTTCACTTCTTTTCTTCTCTGTCGTGCGATTTTTCTTTCTCAATACTGATTGAACTCTTCTACTCTTATTCTCTAACCAAGTCAGCGCATTTCATTCCTGTGGCAGTTACCTATTCCTCAGAGCGGTTAGCAGAGATTTATATTCGGGAGATCGTCCGTCTTCACGGTGTGCCCATGTCTATCATTTCTGATCGAGGTACGCAGTTTACCTCACACTTTTGGAGGGAAGTTCAACGTGAGTTGGGTACGCGGGTTGAGTTGAGCACATCATTTTATCCTCAGACGGATGGGCAGTCCGAGTGTACTATTCAGATATTGGAGGATATGCCTCGCGCCTGTGTTATTGACTTCGGAGGTTCTTGGGATCAGTTTTTGCCGTTAGCGGAGTTTGCCTACAATAACACCTACCAGTCAAGCATTCAGATGGCTCCCTATGAGACATTATATGGTAGACGGTATAGGTCGCTAGTTGGGTGTTTTGAGCTGGGGGAGGCTCAGTTATTGGGTACAGATTTAGTTCAGGAGGCCTTGGATAAGGTCAAGATTATTCAGGGTCGATTTCGCACAGCTCAGTCCAGGCAAAAGAGTTACGCCGACCGTAGAGTTCGTGATGTTTCATTCATGGTCGGAGAGAGAGTGTTACTTTGGGTATCACCCATGAAGGGTGTAATGAGGTTCGGGAAGAAGGGAAAGTTGAGCCCTAGGTATATCGGGCCATTTGAGATCCTCGAGAGAGTGGGGGAGGTAGCTTATAGGCTTGCGCTGCCTCCAGGGTTATCCTCAGTTTATCCGGTATTCCATGTCTCTATGCTCCAAAAATATCATGGTGATCCGTCCCACATGTTAGATTTCAGCTCTGTCTAGTTGGACAAGGATTTGACTTACAAGGAGGAGCCAGTGGCCATTCTAGACCAGCAGGTTCGTCAGTTGATGTCAAAGAGTTATCCTTCAGTTCGACTGCAGTGGAGATGTCAGCCTATAAAGGCTGCTACTTGGGAGTTCGAGTCCGATATGCAGAGTAGATATCCCCACCTTTTCACCAGCCTAGGTACTTTTCTATGTCCGTTCGAGGACAAATGGTAGTTTTAGAGGTGGAGATTGTGATGACCCAAAAGGTCATCTTATGCTTTAGAACTCGAATCTGCTCTCTTAAGACTTTAAAATCTCATTTTTACCCTCCTCGATTTGCGTGCGCAGTCCGGGCAGGTTTCCGGAAAACTTTTATGTTGAAAACTAATGAAAATAAGAATTTTTTGCCTTAAAAGTTAATTTTAGTTGACTTCGGTCAAGATTTTTGGTAAACGGGCCCGGATCCGTGTTTTGATGGTCCCGGTAGGTCCGTATCAATTTGTGGGACCTGGGCGTATGCCTGGAATCGAATTCGGATGTCCCTAGCTGAAGTTATGAATTTTTGTGGAAAATTAAAAGTCTGAAAATTAATTATGTTTAAGAATTGATTGATGCTTAGCATTGTTGGTATTGGGTCCGTATTTTGGTTCCGGAGCCCGGTACAATTTCATTATGATATTTAAGACTTGTCTGTGAAATTTGGTGAGAAACGGAGTTGATTTGACGTGATTCGGACGTCCAGTTGAGAAGATAAGAATTTTAATGTGTTCTTGAGAATCTCATTTGATTTGGTGCTAAATTTGTAGTTCTAGGTGTTGTTTTGACTATTTGATCTCGCGTGCAAGTTTGTATGATATTTTTAGACTTGTGTGCATGTTTGGTTTGGAGCCTCGAGGGCTCGGGTGAGTTTCGGATAGACCATGGGATGTTTTGGACTTGGGAAAAAATATAGTTTTCTGCAGATTCTGGTGTCTGGCATATCCTTCTTCGCGTTCGCGAAGGTCCTCTCGCGAACGCGAAGAGTAATCTGGTGAGGCTGAGAATTCTTCTTCACGAATGCAAAGGCCTGGTCACGAATGCGAAGTGATGGGGGATTTACCCTTCGCGAACGCGACCTGACCATAGCGAACGCGAAGCAGTTGGGGACCTGGGGGAGGGTTGGTCATGTTCTTCTACACAAACACGTCCACTAGGTTGCAAACGCGAAGGCTAGGGGGAGTTGCCGTACGCGAACACGTAGAAAGACTCGCGAACGCGAAGGCCTTAGGCCGTTGTGCATCACGATCGCGACAGGCCTCTCGCGAACGCGATGAAGGCCTGTCCAGTGACGTAAAACAGACTCCAAACACGGGTTTGAGCCAATTCTTCAACATTTTTTAAGAACCAAACGGGTAGAGGCATTTTTCAAGAGTCATTTTCTTCCCCAGAGTGTTGGTAAGTGATTCTAAACCATTTTCTTTCAATTACCCATTACATTTCTTGAATTTTCAACCTAACATCTAGATTTTTCATAGTAGAATTAGGGGTTAGGGTAAAAACTAGGAATTTCGAAAATTTGGGGATTTAGACCTCAATTTGAGGTCGTATTCCACGACTAATTATATATTCGGGCTCGGGGGTGAATGGGTAAAAGAATTTTGGTCCGAACCTCGGGTTTTGACCATGTGGGCCCGGGGTCGATTTTTGACTTTTTGGAGAAAAATTTAAAAAATCTGTAATTATTCATTAAAGATGATTCATTTAGCAATGATTGATATTATTGAGTCATTTTTGAATAGATACGAGTGATTTGGAGGTGAATTCCAAAGAAAAAGCTGTGATTGAGAATTAAGTGGCGTTTGGAGTAAGGTAAGTGTTGTGCCTAACTTTGGCTTGAGGGAATAGGTATTATGTGAGTATTTGCTACGTGTTTTGTTGTTGAATACGACGTATAGTTGAGGTGACGAGCATCTATACGTTGAGGTCGAGTCATAGCATGCGAGTGAAATTCTATTTCTTGCAAATTTGTAGTCTTAAATCTTGCTATCCATGCTTATTGTTGTTGTTGAAATGTTGGAAGACTTGTATGTGGTTCTATCAAGGTAGATCTGTCGGCGTTCACAGACTTTGACGTCCCCGTCTATCCTTTATGTCTTACTCTTTTCTTTCATTCAGACAGTTGTATTTTCTTCAGACTATTACTTGTTGTAAATTCTAGAATGCTCGTGAATTGTGACTCCAGATCCGGGTGGTAGTAGTTAATACAGATTTATGATATTCCGCAGTGATTATATTTCATTGTAGTTAATTATTGTTAATTACCGAATGGAAATAAGAAATTTATAAATGATTCTCTAACATTGGCTTGCCTAACAAGTGAGATATTAGGCGCCATCACGGTCCCGTCGGTAGAAAATTTCGGGTCGTGACATTAGTACAAAAGTTGCAGTAATTAATAAAGTCACAAAGTTTACTAGCAAAATTAATTAAGTTTTGGTTGGTGGAGTTGTATTTTCTAAAAGTTGAAGGCACCAAATTTTATTGGTATTTGTCCTAAAAAAAATAGAAAAGAAAAATTTTAACTCATAAAATTAAAACTCTGTATTAAAATTATTCAAAGTTGTATGTCGATCTATATTTTTCTAAATACAAGAGGACTAAAAATAAATAACATTGGATCTTTGATTAAAATTAATTACTATGTATATATTATTTTCGTCAACAACTAAAAAATATACATGAATCTGAATCTCTCTCTCTCTCTCTCTCTCTCTCTCTCTCTCTCTCTCTTATATATATATATATATATATATATATATATATATATATATATATATATATATTGATATTTTTTAATAAGAAAAATATGTTATGTAAATTGAAATAAAGGAAATAATATTTATATAAATTTTAAAATTTTAACACTCACTGATATATATATCCTAAAGCTAGTATTTCAGAATTGTCTGTTAGGACAATTCCTTCAAATTAAATTTGAGCTCTTCTTTTTCGTTTGGTCGTATAATAAATTCTTAATCGAAAATAGAGTCTCCGTCATTACAAACTAGGTTTGAAACTTTTATAACTTTAACTTTCAAATTTTCAGGGCGAATTTGTCTCTTTGTTGAACACAATTGAATTGTTAATATCCGTTTGGACACATCTGATTATAATGGATCAATATTAACTTTTCTTCTTCTTCTTCTTATAGTTAACGTTCTATATCTCCAAAAGGTGAGATCTCATGCATTCTCTTTAAGCTATTTTTTTTTTAAAAAAAAAAAGAAAAATCCAATTTGCTTCTTGTTTCTTGCTTATGGTATATATAATATGGTTTGATGATATTTTATGTTTAATCTTGCATAGAAAATAGGTTGTTGAACTTTAATTAACAATTCTGCAGGCTATACGTAAAATAGGTGGCTGGACAAGACACCGGTCAAGTAGAATTTTAAAAAGTCTTCGCATCTTAATGTATTTTTTTTTACGCAAACACTAATTCGAAGTCGTGATTCTTTTATTTCATGATTTACATATATGTTGTAATGACCTAAAATATCATTTTAAATTTAATAAGTAATTATATATTTTAAGATCTCGAAAAGCACCACGTATCATTTCTCGACTTGCGTGCGCAGTCCGTAAAATTTTCCGTAAAGTTTTTATGTAAAAAATAGATTAAAATGTGAAATAACGCTTTAAAACTCAACTGAGTTGACTTTGGTCAACATTTTGAGTAAACGGACCTGGATCAGTGTTTTGACAATTTCAGTAGGTCCGTATCGTGATTTGAGACTTGGACGTATGCCCGGAATCGAATTCCGAAGTCCCTAGCCCGAGATATGGAATTTTAATAAAAAATTAAAAGCTTCAAAGTTTAATGATTTTTAATAAATTACTGATGTTGGATTTATTGACCTCGGGTTCGTATTTTGGTTTCGGAGCTCGGTATAGGTCCACTATAATAGTTATGACTTGTCTGCCAAATTTGGTGAGAATCAGAGTTAATTTGACGTGATTCGGTCGTCCGGTTGTTAAAATAAAAGTTTTAAAGTTTTCTTGAAAATTTCCTTTGATTTGGTGTCCGCTTCGTAGTTCTAGGTGTTAGTTTGGCTATTTGATCGCGCGAGCAAGTCCGTATGATATTTTAGGACTTGGGTGCATGTTTGGTTTGGATCCCCGAGGGCTCGGCTTGGTTTCGGGTGGTTAACGGATCATTTTCGGACTTAGGAAATCTGGTTTTCTGCAGACTTCAGGCTTCTAGTGTGTTCTTCTTCGCGTTCGCGAAGGTACTCTCACGAACGCGAAGAGAAAATTGGGGCTGACACGTTTTGTACTTCGGGTTCGCGACAGAGCGACCGCGTTCGTGAAGGCTTGATTTTCAAAGCTTCGCGTTCGCGAAGGGAAAGAGGCTGGCTAGGAAAATTAGCCTTCGCGTTCGCGAAGGGCATCTCGTGTTCGCAAAGGCCAAGCCAGGCAAGCATCGCGTTCGCGAGGTAGCCCTCACCTTCGCGAAGAGTAAAATGGGATAGCACAAATTTGTGCTTCGCGAATGCGAGGCATTGACCACGTTCGCGAAGGGTTAAAATCCCAGAAACAGAACTTAAGTTCTCGAAAATGGGATTCGTCCCATTTTCAACACTTTTCCATTTTTGAACTCGGATAAGGCGATTTTTGGGCAATTTTCACGGGAAAACATTGGGGTAATTGTTCTTTATCCTATATTTATTATATTTGATGATTTCATACTCATTTATATCATGAATCCGTGAATTTATGGAAGAAAATTCAGATTTTTATAAAATCTTCCAAAAACGAAAAGTTAAGATTTGAAGGTCCATTTGTTATCGGAATTGGACAATTTTTTTATGGTTGAACTCCTATCGGAACGAGTGTTCGGATTTCGTGAGTTTTTTCGATGAGATGTGGGTCCCACTGTCAAATATTTAAATGAATTTCAGATTTTTATCAGGAAAATTAGTAAATTCATATGAAATTAATTCCTATGATTCGTATTGAGTATATCAAATTGTTTGTGAATAGATTTGAAGCTATTGGAGACAAATTTAAAAGAAAAAGCTATGGTCGAGTAATTGATTGGAATTTGCAAAGCGAGTTAAGTATCGTGATTAACCTTAACTTGAGGGAATAGAACCCTTAAATTATTTGTTATGTGAATTGCATGTGAACGACGTATAGGCAAGGTGACGAGTGTCTATACGTAGTCAAATTAATTGTTTGCCTGCTTAATTGAAAAATCATAAATTATTTTAAAATCATAAATTAATTATTATAATAATTGTTTCTCCTATATTTTGTCAAATATTAATTCTTGAATTCATGCATTAATTGTTACATGTTATTTGAATTATGTGCCTTAATTGTTATTTGACATTTAGCATATTAATTATTAAACTGTATATTTTCTCTCTGATTTCCATAATAATTTGCTATTTGTCTTTGTTTGTTTCGTAATTAAATCATAATTATTGTATACTTGTTATCTTATAATTTTATATTAATTATTGCATTTATTGGGGAAATTCCTTCTATAAGAATTGGTGAATGAATATGTTGGAGGAGCGGGTTGCACGCCGCAACAGAATTGATTATAATGAATATATTGGAGGATCGGGTTGCATGCTGCAACAGACTTATTAAAAGTCCATATTGGAGTATCGGGCTGCACGCTGCAATAGACTTATTAAAAGTCCATATTGGAGGATCGGGTTGCACGCCGCAACAGACTTATTTAAAAGTCGACATACATGTATATATATTGGGGGATCGGGTTGCACGCCGCAACAGACTTGATTAAAATGAATATATATTGGAGGAGCGGGTTGTACGCTGCAACAGAATTTCAGAATAACACTCACTGATATATATATCCTAAAGCTAGTATTTCAGAATTGTCTGTTAGGACAATTCCTTCAAATTAAATTTGAGCTCTTCTTTTTCGTTTGGTCGTATAATAAATTCTTAATCGAAAATAGAGTCTCCGTCATTACAAACTAGGTTTGAAACTTTTATAACTTTAACTTTCAAATTTTCAGGGCGAATTTGTCTCTTTGTTGAACACAATTGAATTGTTAATATCCGTTTGGACACATCTGATTATAATGGATCAATATTAACTTTTCTTCTTCTTCTTCTTATAGTTAACGTTCTATATCTCCAAAAGGTGAGATCTCATGCATTCTCTTTAAGCTATTTTTTTTTTAAAAAAAAAAAGAAAAATCCAATTTGCTTCTTGTTTCTTGCTTATGGTATATATAATATGGTTTGATGATATTTTATGTTTAATCTTGCATAGAAAATAGGTTGTTGAACTTTAATTAACAATTCTGCAGGCTATACGTAAAATAGGTGGCTGGACAAGACACCGGCCAAGTAGAATTTTAAAAAGTCTTCGCATCTTAATGTATTTTTTTTTACGCAAACACTAATTCGAAGTCGTGATTCTTTTATTTCATGATTTACATATATGTTGTAATGACCTAAAATATCATTTTAAATTTAATAAGTAATTATATATTTTAAGATCTCGAAAAGCACCACGTATCATTTCTCGACTTGCGTGCGCAGTCCGTAAAATTTTCCGTAAAGTTTTTATGTAAAAAATAGATTAAAATGTGAAATAACGCTTTAAAACTCAACTGAGTTGACTTTGGTCAACATTTTGAGTAAACGGACCTGGATCAGTGTTTTGACAATTTCAGTAGGTCCGTATCGTGATTTGAGACTTGGACGTATGCCCGGAATCGAATTCCGAAGTCCCTAGCCCGAGATATGGAATTTTAATAAAAAATTAAAAGCTTCAAAGTTTAATGATTTTTAATAAATTACTGATGTTGGATTTATTGACCTCGGGTTCGTATTTTGGTTTCGGAGCTCGGTATAGGTCCACTATAATAGTTATGACTTGTCTGCCAAATTTGGTGAGAATCAGAGTTAATTTGACGTGATTCGGTCGTCCGGTTGTTAAAATAAAAGTTTTAAAGTTTTCTTGAAAATTTCCTTTGATTTGGTGTCCGCTTCGTAGTTCTAGGTGTTAGTTTGGCTATTTGATCGCGCGAGCAAGTCCGTATGATATTTTAGGACTTGGGTGCATGTTTGGTTTGGATCCCCGAGGGCTCGGCTTGGTTTCGGGTGGTTAACGGATCATTTTCGGACTTAGGAAATCTGGTTTTCTGCAGACTTCAGGCTTCTAGTGTGTTCTTCTTCGCGTTCGCGAAGGTACTCTCACGAACGCGAAGAGAAAATTGGGGCTGACACGTTTTGTACTTCGGGTTCGCGACAGAGCGACCGCGTTCGTGAAGGCTTGATTTTCAAAGCTTCGCGTTCGCGAAGGGAAAGAGGCTGGCTAGGAAAATTAGCCTTCGCGTTCGCGAAGGGCATCTCGTGTTCGCAAAGGCCAAGCCAGGCAAGCATCGCGTTCGCGAGGTAGCCCTCACCTTCGCGAAGAGTAAAATGGGATAGCACAAATTTGTGCTTCGCGAATGCGAGGCATTGACCACGTTCGCGAAGGGTTAAAATCCCAGAAACAGAACTTAAGTTCTCGAAAATGGGATTCGTCCCATTTTCAACACTTTTCCATTTTTGAACTCGGATAAGGCGATTTTTGGGCAATTTTCACGGGAAAACATTGGGGTAATTGTTCTTTATCCTATATTTATTATATTTGATGATTTCATACTCATTTATATCATGAATCCGTGAATTTATGGAAGAAAATTCAGATTTTTATAAAATCTTCCAAAAACGAAAAGTTAAGATTTGAAGGTCCATTTGTTATCGGAATTGGACAATTTTTTTATGGTTGAACTCCTATCGGAACGAGTGTTCGGATTTCGTGAGTTTTTTCGATGAGATGTGGGTCCCACTGTCAAATATTTAAATGAATTTCAGATTTTTATCAGGAAAATTAGTAAATTCATATGAAATTAATTCCTATGATTCGTATTGAGTATATCAAATTGTTTGTGAATAGATTTGAAGCTATTGGAGACAAATTTAAAAGAAAAAGCTATGGTCGAGTAATTGATTGGAATTTGCAAAGCGAGTTAAGTATCGTGATTAACCTTAACTTGAGGGAATAGAACCCTTAAATTATTTGTTATGTGAATTGCATGTGAACGACGTATAGGCAAGGTGACGAGTGTCTATACGTAGTCAAATTAATTGTTTGCCTGCTTAATTGAAAAATCATAAATTATTTTAAAATCATAAATTAATTATTATAATAATTGTTTCTCCTATATTTTGTCAAATATTAATTCTTGAATTCATGCATTAATTGTTACATGTTATTTGAATTATGTGCCTTAATTGTTATTTGACATTTAGCATATTAATTATTAAACTGTATATTTTCTCTCTGATTTCCATAATAATTTGCTATTTGTCTTTGTTTGTTTCGTAATTAAATCATAATTATTGTATACTTGTTATCTTATAATTTTATATTAATTATTGCATTTATTGGGGAAATTCCTTCTATAAGAATTGGTGAATGAATATGTTGGAGGAGCGGGTTGCACGCCGCAACAGAATTGATTATAATGAATATATTGGAGGATCGGGTTGCATGCTGCAACAGACTTATTAAAAGTCCATATTGGAGTATCGGGCTGCACGCTGCAATAGACTTATTAAAAGTCCATATTGGAGGATCGGGTTGCACGCCGCAACAGACTTATTTAAAAGTCGACATACATGTATATATATTGGGGGATCGGGTTGCACGCCGCAACAGACTTGATTAAAATGAATATATATTGGAGGAGCGGGTTGTACGCTGCAACAGAATTTCAGAATAACACTCACTGATATATATACGCTGCAACAGAATTGAATGTGAATATATTGTGAGAGCGGGTTGCACGCTGCAACAGAATTGATGGAAATGACAATTGGTTATGACTGCTGAGTTGGCTTCAATTATTATAAATGAATTACCTGATTTATTTCTATTATTGTTGTTGTTACTAATATTGCGCACAGTTAATGTAAGTGACCCGCCTTAGCCTCGTCACTACTTCGTCGAGATTAGGCTCAGCACTTACCAGTACATGGAGTCGGTTATACTGATACTATACTCAGCACTTCTTGTGCAGATTTTGGAGTTGGTCCCAGCGGCGTACCATAGACTTGCTCGGATTTCAGCTACCAGAGGATACTTGAGGTATAACTGCATGGCGTCCGCAGTTCTGAAGTCCCCGTCTATTTTACTTCAGCTGTGTGTTTATTTCCAGATAGCTTTATTTTATTCAGATCTTTATTTGTATTTATTCTAGAAGCTCGTGCACCTGTGACACAAGAGCTCGAGCAGCTGCACGTGTTGAAGAACCTCAGGTGGACCTTCAAGAGAAGGTTCCAGTTCAGAATGTACCAGTTAGACCAGTTCAGGTCCCATAAGGATTCATAGCCACTCCAGTACTTCAGGACGCTCTAGTCCGTTTGGTAAGTCTTATAGAGGGCATGGCCCAGAATGGTACATTTCCAGTGGCACCAGTCGTGTCGCAGGCTGGGGGAGGAGCACAAACTCCCACTACTCCCGCTTCGGAGCATATGGATCCCCAGAATCAGGCTCCAGTAGCCCCGCCAGTTGGGGTAGTTCATCCAGTTGTTGCGGCACAGATCGGTGATAGGCCCGCTATGTCTTTTGAGGCCTTATTGAGACTAAATAAGTTTACCATGCTCTTTCCAATTCACTTCAGTGGTACACCTTCTGAGGACCCACGGGATTATCTTGAACGCTGCCATGAGGTGCTGCGAAACATAGGTATAGTTAAGACCAATGTGGTTGATTTTGCTATATTTCAGATGACGGGTTCCGCCAAGAGGTGGTAGATAGATTATACATTGACCCGACCAGTCGGATCGCCTGCACTTACATGAGAGCAGTTCTCTCAGCTATTTCTGGAAAAGTTCCTCCCTATCACACTGAGAGAGGAATTCCGCAAGCAATTTGAGCGTCTACAGCAGGGCAGTATGACTGTTACTCAGTATGAGTCCCGTTTTGTGGATTTGGCCCATCATGCTCTCCTTTTACTACCTACGGAAAGAGAGAGAGTGAGGAGGTTTATTGAAGGACTCACTCACCCTATTAGACTTCAGATGGCCAAGGAGACCGGAAGTGAGATTTCTTTTCAGGCGGCTGCTAATGTCGCAAGGAGGATCGAGATGGTTCTTGCAAAGGAGAGAGGGCAGAGGTCCGATAAGAGGTCTCGTTAGTTCGGTGGTTACAGTGGTGCCTCATCTGGAGGCAGGGGTACTTTTGGTAGGGGTCATCCTCCCAGACCGTTTCATTCAGCACTTCATGTATCCCCCGGTGCTTCAGGGAGTCACAATCTTATTATGCCTTACTCTGGACAGCCAACATTCAGTGCACATTCAGCTCCTATCAGTGCATCACCACTCCAGAGTTACTACAGCGGTTATCTGGCCCATTTGGGTCAGCTTCAGCTTCAGCAGCCACGACATCAAGATGGGTGTTATGAGTGTGGGAACATTGGTCATATCAGGAGGTATTGCCCTAGATTGACGAGTAACAGATCTCGGCAAGATTCTCGTGTCATCATACCAGCACCGGTTACTTCACCGCCTGCTCAGCCAGCTAGAGGTAGGGGTCAGGCAGCTAGAGGTGGAGGTCAAGCTATTAGAGGTGGAGGTCAGGCCATTAGAGGTGGAGGTTAGACCGTTAGAGGTGGAGGCCAGCCAGTCAGAGGTTGTCTCAGGGACGCAGTTCAGAGTGGTGGGGCCCAGCCCCATTTTTATGCTTTTCCAACTAGGCCTGAGGCCGAGTCATCTGATGCTGTGATCATAGGTATTATTCCAGTTTGCCATAGAGATGCTTCAGTTCTATTTGATCCAGGATCTATTTATTCCTATGTGTCCTCCTATTTTGCTTCATATTTGGTTGTGCCTTGTGATTCTCTAAGTGCTTCTGTGTGTGTATCTACACCGGTGGGAGACTCTGTTGTAGTGGACCATGTCTATAGTTCGTGTATGGTTACTATTGGTAATCTTGAGACTAGTGTGGATCTTATACTTCTTGATATGGTAGATTTTGATGTCATTTTGGGTATGGATTGGTTGTCCCCTTATCATGCTATATTGGATTGTCATGCCAAGACAGTGACCCTAGCTATGCTGGGGTTTCCTCGGTTAGAGTGGAAAGGAACTCCTGGTCATTTTGCCAACAGGGTTATTTCTTATATGAAAGCTCGGCGTATGGTAGAGAAAGGGTGTCTAGCCTATTTGTCTTATATTCACGATCTTAGTGCAGATGTCCCTTCTATGGACTCAGTACCATTTGTTCGTGAATTTCCAGAAGTATTTCCTGCAGATTTTCGGGGATGCCACCCGACAGAGATATTGACTTATGTATTGATTTGGCTTCGGGCACTCAGCCCATTTCTATTCCACCATACTGTATGGCCCCGCCAAAGTTAAAAGAATTGAAAGAGCAGTTACAAGACTTTCTTGAACAGGGATTCATTAGAACCAGTGTCTCTTCCTGGGGTGCGCCGGTATTATTTGTAAAGAAGAAAGATGGCTCTATGCGGATGTGTATAGATTATCGGCAGTTGAACAAAGCCACTATCCAAAAACAAATATCCTCTGCCAAGAATTGATGACTTATTTGATTAGTTTCTGGATGCCAAGGTATTTTTGAAGATCGATTTGAGGTCTGGTTACCATCAGTTGAAGATTATGGCATCTGATGTCCCTAAAACAGCTTTTCGAACTCGGTATAGGCATTACGAATTCCTAGTGATGTCATTTGGGTTGACAAATGCCCCAGCAGCATTTATGGATTTGATGAATCGGATGTTCAAGCCTTATTTGGATTCTTTTGTGGTTGTATTCATTGATGGTATCTTGATTTACTCCAGCAATCGAGAGGAACATGAGCAGCATCTTCGAAGTGTGCTTCACACCTTGAAGAATAATAGTTATATGCCAAGTTTTCAAACTGTGAGTTTTGGTTAGACCCAGTTGCCTTTTTGGGGCATGTTGTATCGGCAGAAGGCATAAAGGTGGTTCCTAAGAAGATTGAGGCTGTTTAGAATTGGCCTAGACCTACTTCAGTTATAGAGATCCGGAGTTTCCTGGGTTTAGCAGGCTATTATCGTCGGTTCGTGGAAGAGTTTTCATCTATAGCAAGCCCATTGACCAGATCGACCCAGAAAGGTATCCCATTCAAATGGTCAGACGCGTGTGAGTTGAGCTTTCAGAAGCTCAAGACCGCTTTGACTACGGCTCCAGTGTTGGTATTACCCACAGGTTCAGGATCGTATACGGTATATTGTGATGCATCTCACATTGGGCTTGGTCCAGTATTAATGCAAGATGGCAAGGTAATTGCATATGCGTCACGGCAGTTAAAAGTTCACGAGAAGAATTATCTTGTTCATGACTTAGAATTGGCAGCCATTGTTCATGCGCTGAAGATTTGGAGGCATTACCTCTACGGTGTCTTGTGTGAGGTATTTACTAATCATCGTAGCCTTCAGTATCTGTTCAAACAAAAGGATCTTAATTTGAGGCAGAGAAGATGGTTGGAGTTGTTAAAAGACTATGATATCACCATTTTGTATCACCCCAGAAAGGCTAATGTGGTGGCTGATGCTTTGAGTAGAAAGGCCGTTATAATAATTGTTTCTCCTATATTTTGTCAAATATTAATTCTTGAATTCCTGCATTAATTGTTACATGCTACTTGAATTATGTGCCTTAATTGTTATTTGACATTTAGCATATTAATTATTAAACTGTATATTTTCTCTCTGATTTCCATAATAATTTGCTATTTATCTTTGTTTGTTTCGTAATTAAATCATAATTATTGTATACTTGTTATCTTATAATTTTATATTAATTGTTGCTTTTATTTGGGAAATTCCTTCTATAAGAATTGGTAAATGAATATGTTGGAGGAGCGGGTTGCACGCCGCAACAATATTGATTATAATGAATATATTGGAGGATCGGGTTGCACGCCGTAACAGACTTATTAAAAGCCCATATTGGAGTATCCGGTTGCACGTTGCAACAGACTTATTAAATGTCCATATTGGAGGATCGGGTTTCACGCCGCAACAGACTTATTTAAAAGTCGACATATATGTATATATATTGGGGGATCGGGTTGCACGCAGCAACAGACTTGATTAAAATGAATATATATTGGAGGAGCGGGTTGCACGCCGCAACAGAACCGAATGTGAATATATTGTGAGAGCGGGTTGCACGCTGCAACAGAAATTAAATGTGAATATATTGTGAGAGCGGGTTGCACGCTGCAACAAAATTGATGGAAATGACAATTGGTTATGACTGCTGAGTTGGCTTCAATTATTATAAATGAATTACCTGATTTATTTCTATTATTGTTGTTGTTACTAATATTGTGTACAGGTAATGTAAGTGACCCGCCTTAGCCTCGTCACAACTTCGTCGAGGTTAGGCTCATCACTTACCAGTACATGGGGTCGGTTGTACTGATACTACACTCTGCACTTCTTGTGCAGATTTTGGAGTTGGTCCCAACGGTGTACCATAGACTAGCTCGGATTTCAGTTACCAGAGGAGATTTGAGGTATAACTGCATGGCGTCCGCAGTTCTGAAGTCCCCGTCTATTTTACTTCAGTTGTGTGTTTATTTCCAGACAACTTTATTTTATTCAGACCTTTATTTGTATTTATTCTAGAAGCTCGTGCACTTGTGACACAAATTCTGGGATGGTATTTAGACACCGTTGTTTTTATGGATTATTCACTATATTTCAAACTTTGCTTCCGCATTTATTTCTTTGATTATTAATAATTTAAAAATTATTTTAAAATCGGTTAATATTATTCTAACGTTGACTTGCCTAGCAAGTAAAATGTTAGGCGCCATCACGGTCCGAAGGTGGAAAATTCGGGTCGTGACATATGTATATTTATATAATCTGATTTCCTATGTAATTTATTAAGTTTTGTTTCTTTGAGTCGTAAGTCCTCCATCAGCTCATCTCCTTCCGTTCATCTCTATTTACATCTATAAGCTCAACATTAAGTGTTGATCCACCTTTTTAGCTTTTATAAGTTTATAAAACTATAATTATAATTAATCATTTATTTTTGGTAAGATTAACATTTGGGACTTTATTAGTTACGAATTTGTAACTTTGATATTCTTTTAACTTTGGTAAGTTACACTCTAAGTTGGCTAGAATAATTCTAACAAGTTCGACGAATAAATTAAAACTTTCTTCAATGTGTTCTAGACATAATAGAAATTAGAATTCAATGGAAGGTATTAGAGTTTAATGGAATTCATATTAATTAAAGGTAACCTAATTTATTAGTATCACGACCCGAAATTCCCACCGTCGGGGCCGTGATGGCGCCTAACATTTCATTTGCTAGGCAAGCCAACGTTAGAGAATCATTAAACCAATTCCTTATTTATATTCAGTAAATAACAATAATTAACTAAGATGAAATGTAAGAGGTGCGGAATATCATAAAAACTGTATTTATTACTACCACCCGGATCTGGAGTCACAATTCACGAGCATTCTAAGATTTGCTACAAGTAATAGTCAGAAATAAATACAATTGTTTGAATGAAAGAAACAGTAGAACAGAAAAGATAGACGGGGACTTCAAGGTTTGTGAACGCCGACAGATCTACTTGAGCCTTCGGACAGCGGACCAATAGCAAAATCTCGATCAACCCGAGTCGGTATCAAAATCCGCACAGAAAGTGCAGAGTGCAGTATCAGTACAACTGACCCCATGTACTGGTAAGTGTCGAGCCTAACCTCGACGAAGTAGTGACGAGGCTAGGGCAAGGTACCAACAAATCAACCTGCACAATTTAACAGTATATATACAAATAACAGAAATGAATAACTAAACCGAAAATGTCGGGATGGGAACATACTCAGAGGAATACAAGATAAAGAACTACAACTGAATGATTACCGGAACAGTCAATATACCATGAATCAACAGGAATAGTGAATACACTAAGGAAAAATACACGGCATCACCCTTCGTGCTTTTACTCTCAATCTCACCATAAAATTAATAGAACGGCACGACATCACCCTTCGTGCATTAACTCTCATATCATGGCACGACATCACCCTTCGTTCATTAACACTCACAATATGGCACGACGTCACCCTTCGTGCATTAACACTAACAATATGGCACGACATCACTCTTCGTGCATTAACACTCACAATATGACACGACATCACCCTTCGTGCATTAACACTCTCCCTTACCATAATGCAATGCATAAATAATAACAGGGAGATAGAATAACAAGTACAAATCTTACTTCAACATTTAGTTCCATAATATCAATATCAACTTTGAAATAAAAACTCAGTTATCATCAGAAAATCCGTACACATGATAGGAACGATAAATTGAACAACACTAGTATAACACGTAGAAATTTGGCATAGGAGTGAGACAATATAAGAAAAATAGAGAAACATGAAAAATAGGTAAATTGGCGGCGCATAAGTACTCGTAACCTCACATATACGCCGCTCACATGAATTTCACTTAGCAAGTAATCTAAGGTTCCTAATTCCCTCAAGTCAGGGTTAGACACAACACTTACCTCGCTCCGAAGGCCACTTAATTCTCAATCACAACTTTTTCTTTGGAATTCACCTCCAAACCACTCGTATCTATTCAAAAATGAGTCAATAATATCAAATATTGTTAAAAGAATCAATTAGATTGCATAAATTAAATTTTTCAAATTTTCCTCCAAAAGATCGAAAAATCGACCCCCGGCCCGCTTGGTCAAAACCCGAGGTTCGGACCAAAATCCATTTACCCATTCACCCCCGAGCCCGAATATGTAATTGGTTTTGGAATCCGACTTTAAATTGAGGTCTAAATCCCCAAATTTTCGAAATCTCTAGTTTCTACCCTAACCCCTAATTCTACCATGAAAACTCTAGATTTTAGGTTGATAATTCAAGAAATGTAATGGGTAATTGAAAGAAAATAGTTTAGAATCACTTACCAACAACTTGGGGAAGAAATGACTCTTGAAAAATTGCCTCTCTCCGTTTGGTTTTTGAGAAAAATGAGTTTTTGGCTAAAATTTCGTTTTTTGGATTCTATTAAGTGCTGGGCGACAGTGTTCATCGCGTTCGCGAGAGCACTGTCGCGTTTGCGAAGGGTACAAACTGCCAAGCCTTCGCATTCGCGAGACCCAGCTCGCGTTCGCGATGATTACTCCCCCTGGTCTTCGCGTTCGCGATGAAGGAACGACCCCCCTCCCCCAGGTCCCCACATGCTTCGCGTTCGCGTTGAGCAGGTCGCGGTCGCGATGGGTAAGTCCCCCATCACTTCGCGTTCGCGACCAGGCCTTCGCGTTCGCGAAGAAGAAGTCTCAGCCTCATCAGGTTACTCTTCGCGTTCGCGAGAGGACCTTCGCGAACGCAAAGAAGGATATGCCAGACACCAGAATCTGCAGAAACCAGATTTTTCCCAAGTCCAAAACATCCCGTTGCCTATCCGAAACTCACCCGAGCCCTCGGGGATCCAAACCAAACATGCACACAAGTCTAAAAATATCATACGAACTTGCTCGCATGATCAAATCGCCAAAATAATATCTAGAACTACGAATTTAGCACCAAATCAAATGAAATTCTCAAGAACACTTTAAAATTTCTATCTTCTCTACTGGACGTCCGAATCACGTCAAATCAACTTTGTTTCTCACCAAATTTCACAGACAGGTCTTAAATATCATAATGAACTTGTACCGGGCTCCAAAACCAAAATATGGACCCGATACTAACAATGCCAAATATCAATCAATTCTTAAAAATAAATAATTTCCAAACTTTTAATTTTCATCAACAATTCATAACTCAAGCTAAGGACCTCTGAATTCGATTCCGGGCATACGCCCAGGTTCCATAATTCGATACGGACCTAGTGGGACCGTCAAAACACTGATTCGAGCCCATTTACCAAAAATATTGACCGAAGTCAACTAAAATCAACTTTTTAAGGCAAAGAGTTTTATTTTTATTAGTTTTCAACATAAAAGCTTTCCGAAAACCTGCCCGGACTGCTCACGCAAATTAAGGAGGGTAAAAATGTGATTCTTAAGGCTTAAGAGCGCAGATTCGAGTTCTAAATCATAAGATGACCTTTTGGGTCATCACAATTAGTTGGTAGAATTATGATTGAAAGTAGAATTTTAAAGCTAATTCATTCAAATTACACTCCCCGTTTTTGGTTTGCATGCTTTTTTCTTTAATTAGAATATATATTTGAATTTGGAACTAGATACTTTTTAAATTACGAGAACAAATAAGTGCAAAACCCTATGTACTATTAAATCACTTACCATGTGTACGTGAAAACGACATAGTAAAAAGAATATAAATACATGATGATCGAAAACTTCTACAAGGCAGTCTTTTTCATTGTTAAGTTAACTATATAGGACCAATAATCACCAGGTACATACATTTTTATTTTATAACTCAAAAACTTAACTTTAAAATTATATTTATGATTTTTTTAAAAAAAAAAAGGTACACGCGCAACGCACGTACGTATAAACTAGTAATCTATATCTATACTGTATTAAAAGTACGAAGGCCCTTATCAAAATGTCGTTCGCCTTTTTTTACCCTTTAAAAACATATTTTACTTTGGACAAAATTGTCATTTAATTATTCTTCCTACAAATTAGGAGTTTAAAATCAACTAAAATTATGGCTATTAAATATTTTCCTATTTGAAATGTGCAGGACTTTCTAATATTTAGGAGTTCGAAGACGATTATATTTTTTCCTATATAAATTCTACCTTATTTGAACTATATAATATAATTATATTTTTTTAATGTTTAAAACTTTGACATCAAATAAACTTTTACTTAATAAAAAAGATGCATTTACAAAATTACAAAACTTTGAATGAAGTCTGTAATGTAATTTATCTGTTAGAATACAGTTCCTTCAATATATTCTATTATTGTAACGACCCGCCCGGTCGTTTTGAGTATTATAACCTTGTTCCCTCATTTACTGCTCAATTTATGCTTTACAGTTGTTTTATGACTTACCGAATTAGTTGGTTCGGGTCCAGAAGGAATTCGGAGTGAAACGAGACACTTAGTCTCATAATTAAAAATTTAAGTTAGAAAAGTTGACCGGATGTGGACTTATGTGTAAACGACCTCGAATTTGAATTTTGATGATTTTCAATAGCTCCGTAAGGTGATTTTAGCGTTAGAAGCATGTCCGAAAATTATTTTGGAGGTCCGTAGTGGAATTAGGTTTGAAATACCGAAAGTTATATTTTTGAGAAGTTTGACCGGGGGTTGACTTTTTAATATCGGGGTCAAAATCCGATTCTGAAAATTTTAATAGGTCTGTTATGTCATTTATGACTTGTGTGTAAAATTTGGGGTCAATCGGACGTGATTTGATAGGTTTCGGCATTGTTTGTAGAAATAAAAAGTTTCAAAGTTCATTAGGCTTGAATCTATGTGTGATTCATGTTTTTAATGTCATTGGATGTGATTTGAAGACTCGACTAAGTTCGTATGATAGTATATTTGGTTGAGGTTTCGAGGGGCTCAGGCGTGTTTCGGATGGTATTCGGATTATTTTCCTTCATTTTTGCACTGCTGGTAGCTGCTGATTTCTGGTGGTTCAAACCTTCTTCACAATCGTGAAGATTGGGACGTGATCGCGTAGGCTTAGTTGGGTAGTAGAGTTTTGTTCTATGCGATCGCATGGGGATATCCGCGATCGCGTAGGGTTAACTGGGGGGCTGCTGAGTTTTGCTCTACGCGATCGCGTGAAGAGGGATGCGATCGCGTAGCTCTGGGATTTTTGACTCGCGAATGCGTGAAGAGTGTTGCAATCGCGTATTGCGATCGCGTTAATGTGTCTGCGATCACGTAGGTTTGTGAAGTTGTGCATCGCGGTCGCGTGGAAGAGTTCACAATCGCATGGGAATGTTCGCGATCGCGTAGAGCAAATGACTGGGCAGAGAGTTTAAGTTCTGAAAATGGGATTTGATGGATTGGAGCTCGGGAAGAGGCGATTTTCAGGAGTTTTTCAAGGAAAACAACGGGGTAAGTGTTCTTAACTCCATATTGGTTAAATTACCCAAATCCATGGTTGTTTTTAACATTTAATTGGTGAATTAAATTGGAAAAATTGTAAAAACCCTCTTGGTTTAATTTGAAAATTTGAGGGTTGAGTTGATGTCGGATTTGAGTAAAATTTATATGGTTGGACTCATGGTTGAATGGGCGTTCATTTTTTATAACTTTTGTCGGGTTCCGAGACGTGGGCCCTACGGCGATATTTGAGCTAAATTTTGGATTTTTATGAAAAATTAGTATTTTCTTATGGAATTAATTCTAATAAATTTTATTGACTGAATCGAATTATTTGTGACTGAATAAATTTTATTGACTAAATCGCAAGGCAAAGGCATAGCAGAGTAAAGAATTTTACGTTATGAGATAAGTAACAGTTGTAAATCTGGTCCTGAGGGTATAAAATCCCTAATTTTTGCATGTGATTATTTTGGAGGTGATGCACATACTAGGTGACGAGCGTGTGGGCGTGCACCGAGGGGATTGTGACTTGATCAGTCTCGTAAAACTGTAAAGTTGAATAACTTGTTGTTAGCTAGGTGCTCTCTATGTGTTGTGGATATTTGACTATAATTCATGTTAGAAACTATGTTTAGGCTATATGTTGATACTGTTGGGACCCACAGAGGTCGCGTACATGTTGAACTATCTACTTAATTATTGTTTGTACTCAGTTCCAGTTTACTTGATTATTTTATCTCAGTCTCTATTGTTTATTATTGATGCATTATATCATTGTTGTTTAGGCTGATTTCATGATTTCTGAGAGCCCGAGAGACTGGAGAGATTTATGACTGAGCGAGGCCGAGAGCTTGATTGTGAGATATATTATTATAGCACGTGAGTTGTCCGTGCAGCACGTGAGTTATCCATGCAGATCCTTATATTATATTATAGCACGTGAGTTGTCCGTACGGATCTAGATATTTATACTATGGCACGTGAGTTGTCCATGCAGCACGTGAGTTGTCCGTGCAGATTATAGCGCTTGGGCTGTAGGAGCCCCTCCGGAGTCTGTACATCCCTAGTAAGCGCGGGTACCCATTGAGTGTGAGTGCTGAGGGCTGAGAGCCGAGTGATTGAGGTGTTGTGATGAGTTGAGTGACTGTTGCCTGAGAGGCTGTGCTTGCTTTCATTTGCTGTTGAACTTAGTTGCTATCTGTCGTTGTTGTGAAATTCTCTGAAGGATTTTGTATCCGGATTACATGAACTTGAACTATATAAAATTGATTTGACTTAAACTGCTGGATTTGAAAGCATGTCTATTCTTGCTGGGATTATTGAAAGTGAACTATAACTGTGTAGCTCATCACTATCTTCAGTTCTTTATTTATTATTGTTACTTGCTGAGTTGGTTGTACTCATACTATACCCTGCATTTCTTGTGCAGATCTAGGTGTTTTCGGACATAGCGGGTGTTGATTTTCTCGCACAGTTGATTTTTCGGAGATTCAAAGTTAGCTGCCGTATTTCGCAGACCTTGTCTCTCCTTTCTTATCTCCTTGTTTACTGTATTTTGTCTTATATTATTATAGACTGTATTTTCAAGACTTGCATTCATACTAGATGCTCATGTACTCAGTGACACCGGATTTTGGGAGTGTTTATATACGTATTTGTGAATTTTTCTTTCGCTAAAATTTAGATGTTATGTTTTCAAACTTGAAAGATATGTTGGTTTATTGAGATTGTCGACTTGCCTAGTATTGAGGTAGGCGACATCACGACGGGTGGGATTTTGGGTCGTGCCAATTATTAGAATACATTTAGTTAGGGGCGAGGAAAAATTGTTTATATTTTCTGGTTAATTTTGGATGCTCTTCTTTTAATTTTTTGTTACCTTTGTAGTAAATATGTGAATTATTTATATATTATCACGACCCAATTTTTCCTTCGTGTGACGTCGTGACGACACCTAGTCTCTACAACTAGGTAAGCCTAATATTTTTGTGGAATAATGAAATAAAAATATAAATTTAACCAACTATTCAAGAATACACAACAAATCCCAAAACCCGGAACATCGTGAATTACAAACTACAGAAGGAAAAATCTAGTGTCTCTATACATCAGAATCTAACAAGGAAAATACAGAAGATAATGGACATGAGAAAGAGTAGAAGGAGACTTCGAGGTCTGCGGACGCGGCAGATATACATGAAGTCTCCAAAGCTGTCCCGGCTCATTGATAGTGCGGCTGATAAGGTTGGATCTGCACATGAAAAATATATGCAAAGAGTAGTATGAGTACACCACAATCGGTACCTAGTAAGTTCCAATCCTAACCTCGGTCGAGTAGTGACGAGGTCAGGTCAGGGACCTACTGGCAAATATATAAAAAAAACAAATTAGAGTATAATACCGCAATAAAATAAAGGCAGAAATTTAACAACAATGAAATCATAGAAGGTAACAGCTCACTACACAGAAAACATAACAGTGGATCTCCCGAGATACCGTCTCATATTCCCAAATGTAAATGTGCTGGGGGGTCTCCCGAAATACCGTTCCGTAGTCCCAAAGTAAATATGTAAGACAGGGGGATCTCCCGGAATACCGTTCCGTAGTCCCAAAGTAAATATGCATTACAGGGGATCTCCCGGAATACCGTTCCGTAGTCCCAAAGTAAATATGTAGTACAGGGGGATCTCCAAGGATACGTAAATATGCAGTACAAGGGATCTCCGGGAATACCGTTCGGTAGTCCCAAAGTAAATATGCAGTACAGGGGGATCTCCCGGAATACCGTTCGGTAGTCCCAAAGTAAATATGCAGCGCGAACGATAGAAATACAACTACATCACAAAATTCTTACAATTTAGACTAAGTACCAGTCAGGAAAAAAGCAAGAAATTCACTAAGCATGTTGCATAGAATTCACATAAACAATTAAGACACGTAGACATATTGTATTAGACTAAACATGATAGCTACACATATTGGAATAACTCAATTATGAATGAAAATAGATTAGTACTCATTAAAATGGTATAACTCAAAATAATAGGAAAACATGTTGCTGCACAGTAAGAAGATCGGGTTTTACCACAACTAGCCCGTGTACGTACTCGTTACCTCACGTACACGGCGCTCACATATCACAATAGTTCCAAATCTTAAGGGGATTTCCCCCACACAAAGTTAGGCAAGCCACTTACCTCGAGTCAAGCTCAATTAATCGGTCACAAAGCCTTTCCCACGAATATCCGGCTCTGAATGGCCCAAATCTAGCCAAAAGCAATTACATATCATAAATACAACAATAATAGACACATCTAATTAACGAAATCAACACTTTAACGAAAATTCCGAAATTAGCTCAAAATTGCACGTGGGCCCTCTTCTTGGAATCGGGTAAAAGTTAAAACATCCGAAAGTCCGTTCACTCACGAGTATAACCATATCAAATTTACTAAAATCTGACACCAAATGATCCTCCAAATCCACAAATCAAACTTTTAAATCCCTAACCTCCAATTCCCAATTTTCACCTTAAATACACACTAACTAGGTGGAAAAAATACATGGGGAAGTAAGATTATTGATAAAAATAAGCACAAGGGACTTACCTCAAGAAACCCCTCAAAATGCTCGCAAGAAATCGCCAAACCCGAGCTCAAAATGTTGAAAATGAGCAAAAATCGCGAACACTTGCATTTAAGTGTTCTGTCCAGAAATCTCGCACATGCGGTCCATAGTCGCACCTGCGACGACGCACCTGTGGAATTTCCATCGCAGGTGCGAAAATGACTTAAGGAGATTGGATCCGTATCTGCGAGCAATGGGCTGCACCTGTGCGCCAGCTCCTGCGTAATATTTCCGCTTCTGCGATCCCTCACGCCCTGGCCCCTTCCGCTTCTGCGCTCCATCTTCCGCATATGCGGATGCGCAGATGAGGTTATACCTCCGCACCTGCGACCTCTGGCCTCTTCCTTCCAAACCGCACCTACATCCCTTTGCTCGCTTCAGCGAGGCCGCACCTGCGGACTTCCCACTGCAGGTGCGAAAACACCTGAACCAGCAACTTCAAAATTCTTCTAAGTCCAAGTTTTCACCTGTTAAGCACCCGAACCTTACCCGAGGCCCCCGAGACCTCGACCAAACATACCAACCAATCATAAAACACCAAACGAACAAAGTCGATCCCTCAAATCATATCAACTAATGCTAAAATCACAAATCATCCACCGATTCAAACTTAAAGAACTTGAAACTTCCAAATTCGACAAACCGACGCCGAAACCAATCAAACTACGTCTGATTGAACCCAAATTTTGCACACAAGTCATATTCAACATTACAGACCTACTCCAACTTCCAGAATCGAAATCCGACCTCGATATAAAAAATTCCACTACCGGTCCAAAACTTTAAAAATTTGATTCTCGCCAATTCAAGCCTAAATAAGCTATAGACCTCCAAAACACAATCCGGACACGCCCCTAAGTCCAAAATAACCTAACGGGGCTAATGGAACTCCATTCTGGAGTCGTCTTCACACAGTTCCGACAACGGTCCAAATCCTAAGGCTTAAACCTCCATTTAGGGACTAAGTGTCCCAAAATACTTTGAAACCAAAAACAAAACCTCCCGGCAACTCACCTAAGCAGAAAAAGGTACGGGGAAAACAGTAAAGAGGGGATCGGGGCTATTACTCTCAAAATGATTGGTCGGGTCGTTACATCCTCCCCCTCTTAAAACAAACGTTCATCCTCGAACGAGCATAGACACATACCTGAAGTGGTGAAAAGATGAGGATAACGGCTGCGCATATCCTGCTCGGTCTCCCAAGTCGCCTCCTCGACCGGCTATCCCCTCCAATGAACCTTGACGAAAGCAATGTTCTTTGATCTTAGCTTTTTGACCTGCCTGTCTAAAATAGCCACTGGCTCCTCAACATAAGATAGATCCTTGTCCAACAGGACTGAGCTAAAATCCAACTAGACTGGGAGGCAAGGCAAGCTTATAAGAAACCTCCCCAACTCAACGCAACACCTCAAATGGACCAATGAACCTTGGGCTCAGCTTGCCCTTCTTTCCAAACCTCATAATGCCCTTCATAGGCGAAACCCGGAGAAAGACTCGCTCTCCAACCATGAATGCCACATCGCGAACCTTCAGGTCCGCATAACTCTTCTGTCTGGACTAGGCTGTGCGAAGTCTATCCTGAATCACATTCACTCTTTCTAAGGCATCCTGAACCAAGTTCGTACCCAATAATCTAGCCTTGCCGGGTTCGCACCAACCCACCGGGGACCGACACCGCCTATCATACAGAGCCTCATATGGTTCCATCTGAATGCTGGACTGATAACTATTGTTGTAAGCAAACTCCGCAAGTGGCAAGAACTGGTCCCAAGCACCCCCAAAATCTATCACACACGCACGGAGCATATCCTCTAATATCTGAATAGTGCGCTCGGACTGCCTGTCTGTTTGAGGGTGAAATGTTGTGCTCAACTCAACCCAAGTACCCATCTCATATTGTACAACTCTTTAGTACCATTATGTAAACTGCGTACCCAGGTCAGAGATAATAGATACTGGTATGCCATGAAGCCTAACGATCTCACGGATGTAGATTCGAGCTAGCTGCTCGGAAGAATAGGTAGTCATCACAGGAATGAAATGAGCTGACTTGGTCAACCTATCCACAATCACCCAAACTGCATCAAACCTCCGCTGAGTCCGTGGGAGTCCAACAATGAAATCCGTAGTGATACGCTCCCATTTCCACACCGGAATCTCTAACTTCTGAAGCAATCCACCTGGTCGCTGATGCTTATATTTTACCTGCTGGCAATTCAGACATCGAGCCACATACTCTACTATGTTCTTCTTCATTCTCCTCCACCAGTAATGCTGTTTCAAGTCCTGATACATCTTTGCGGCACCCAGATGAATAGAGTACCGCGAACTGTGAGCCTCCCGGAGAATCAACTCACGCAAACCATCTACATTAGGCACACATAGCCTGCCCTACATCCTCAATGCACAATCGTCTCTAATAGTGACCTCCTTAGTATCACCGTGCTGGACCATGTCCTTAAGGACAAGCAGATGTGGGTCATCATACTGACGCTCCCTGATACGATCATAAAGAGAAGATTGAGAGACCATACAAGCCAATACTTGACTCGGCTCAGAAATATCCTATCTCACAAACTAGCTGGCTAAGGCCTGAACATCCAATTCCAAATGGCCTCTCTGTTGTTAGTAGATATGCTAAACTCCCCAAACTCTCTGCCCGGCAGCTCAACGCATCGGCCACCACATTAGCCTTCCTAGGGTGGTACAAAATAGTGATATCATAATCCTTAAGAAGCTCCAACCACCTCCACTGACGTAAGTTAAGATCTTTCGGCTTAAACAGATGCTGAAAACTTCGATGATCGATGTAAATCTCACAAGGAACACCGTACAAATAAAGTTGCCATATCTTCAAGGCGTGAACAATAGCTGCTAACTCAAGGTCGTGGACAGGATAGTTCTTTTCGTACACCTTCAGATGTCTAGACGCGTAGGGAATCACCCTACCGTCCTACATTAACACCGCGCCGAGACCAATCCGTGATGCATCACAATATACAGTATAAGACCCCGAACCTGTAGGTAATACCAATACTGGGATGTAGTCAAAGCTGTCTTGAGCTTCTAAAAGCTCTCCTCACATTCCTCTGTCCACCTGAACGGAGCACCCTTCTGGGTCAGCCTGGTCATATGTGCTGCAATAGACGAGAAACCCTCTACAAATCGACGGTAATACCCCTCCAAACCAAGAAAACTCCGGATCTATGTAGCTGAGGACGGTTTGGGCCAACTTTGCACTACTTTAATCTTCTTCGGATCCACCTGGATCCCCTCACTCGATACTATATGACCCAAGAATTCCACTGAGTCCAGACAAAACTCATACTTTGAAAATTGTGCATATAACTTCTTTTCTCTCAAGGTCTGAAGTGCAGTCCTCAGGTGCTGCTCATGATCCTCCCGACTCCGGGAGTATACCAGAATGTCGTCAATAAACACAATGACGAATGAGTCAAGATAGGGCCGGAACAAACTATACATCAAGTGCATAAAAGTTGTTGGGGCATTGGTCAGCCCAAAAGACATCACAAGAAACTCATAGTGACCATATCTGATCCTGAAAGCAGTCTTCGGGATATCTGGCTCCCGAATCTTCAACTGATGATAACCTGAACGTAAGTCAATCTTAGAAAATACTCGGGCACCCTGTAATTGATCAAATAAGTCATAAATACGAGTCAATGGATACATGTTCTTCACTGTGACTTTATTCAACTGGCGGTAATTAATACACATCCGTATAGAACCATTTTTCTTCTTCATAAATAAGACAGGAGCACCCCAAGGTGACACACTGGACCGAATGAATCCCTTATCAAGAAATTCATGTAATTGCCCCTTCAACTCTTTTAACTCAGTAGGAGCCATACGATATGGAGGAATAGAGATGGGATGAGTTCCTGACAACAAGTCAATGCAAAAATCAATATCTCTGTTGGGCGGCATGCACGGAAGATTAGCTGGAAACACATCTGGAAAGTCCCTCACTACTGAAACTGACTCAACTGTAGGGGTATCAATACTGACATCTCTCACATAAGCTAGATACGTGTCACACCACTTCTCAACCATTCGTTGAGCTTTGAGAAAAGAAACAACTCTACTGGAAGTATACTCTAAGGTACCTCTCCACTCGAATCATGATAAATCTGGCATAGCCAGCATCACGGTTTTAGCGTGACAATCAAGAATAGCATAGTGGGGCGACAACCAGTCCATGCCCAAAATAATATCAAAGTCCACCATGTTGAGCAATAATAAATCGGCTCTGGTCTCAAAACCACTAAGAGCAATCAAACATGACCGATATACGCGATCCACAATAAGAGAATCTCCCACAGGAGTAGACACATAAATAAGAGAACTCAAAGAATCCCAAGATACGCCCAAATACGGGGTAAAATAAGAGGACACATAAGAATATGTAGAGTCCGGGTCAAATAATATCGACACATCTCTATGACAGACCGGAACAATACCTGTAATGGCAGAATCAGAAGCAACTGCCTCTGTCCTAGTAGGAAGGGCATAATATCTGGCCTGGCCTCCCCCTATAGGGTGACCTCTACCTGCCCGGACCTCTACCTCTAGTTGGCTGAGCAGATGGGGTGGCAGTTGGTGCTGTAATCATAGCCCAAGGACCTGGTGGAGCATGTTGTGGATGAGAAGTCTGTGGAGGCACACCCCTCCTAATCCTAGGGCAATCCCTCACCATAGGGCGAGGGGCAGTTTTGCTGGACTGGCCGCTAGCAATACCCCGTGCAGGAGGCACACTAGATACTAGCGATGCATAATACGGCTCCTGGGGCCTAGAAGGGACCGGAATACCACTGGCGGCAGGAAGAGCTGAATGGACGGGGTGACTCACATAACCCCTACCATGGCGAGCTACTGGGGTACGAACTCCAGAATAATAACCAGCCTCTCAAGACCTCTTGGCCTCCCTCTTCTCTCTATCCGGGGCATACATGCCTTCAAATCTTCTGGTAATACTCACAACCTGCTGATAAGAAATATCTATCTCCAATTCCCTGGCCATACTACTCCGGATGCTGGGATGGAGTCCCTCAATAAACCATCGAACCCTCTCTCGAATTGTGGTAACTAAGGCCGGTGCATGTCGGGCCAAATCACTGAAGCGGACTGCATACTCTGTCACGGTCATAGCACCCTGGCGCAACTGCTCAAACTCCGTGCGCCATGAATCCCTGAGGCTCTGAGGGACATATTCTCTAAAAAAACATGTCCGAGAACTGAGTCCATGTAAGTGAAGCTGCCTCAGCCGGACTACTCAACTCATAAGCATGCCACCACTGATAGGCTGGTCCTCTAAGCTGGAATGTAGTAAAAGAAACCTCGCTCGTCTTCGCTACGCCCATAGTATGGAGAATACGATGAAACTCTTCCAGAAAACCTGAGCATCATCTGTAGCCAATCCGTTGAAGGTAGGTGGGTGGTAATTCTTGTACCTCTAAAGTCTGAGCTGCTCCACCTCAGAAGCTGTTTCCCTAATCTCGGGCTGAGCTGGAGCTACCGACTGCATTGGTACAACCTCTGGAACCTGGTCGACCTGAACCCGCTGCTCTAGAGTACCGGCGATGAGAGTCTATGCTCCTCCCTCGGCCTGAGATGTGGCAGGAGCAAGTGGAATCAATCCAGCCTGAGCTAAGGTATTGAACATGCTCAGAAAGGTGTTGAACATGCTCAGAAGGTGTTGAACATGCTCAGAACATGCTCAGAAACTGTAGCAGCTCGTGCGGGTGCTCTGGCTGCACCACGTGGATGTCCTTGGCCTCTACCCCGGCCCAGACCTCTCGTGGCTCTAGCTGGGGGCGCGGGTGCCTGGTCATCAGATCCTCTTGTACGTGTCCTCACCATTTGTGAGAGAATAGAATACAGAAGTTTAGAATCTTTGAAGTCAACAATTTTCGCACGACAAGAAATCAAAGTAGTGAAATTTTCCTAACAGTTCCATAGCCTCCCGAAGAAAAGTACAGACGTCTCCATACCGATCCCCGAGACTCTACTAAACCGGTTTGTGACTCGAGACACCTATGAACCTAGGGCTCTGATACCAACTTGTCACGACCCAATTTCCCCTCTGTGTGACGTCGTGACGACACCTAGTATCTACAACTAGGTAAGACTAACATTTTTGCGGAATAATTAAATAAAAATATAAATTTAACCAACTATTCAAAAATACACAACAAATCCCAAAACCCGGAGCATCATGAATAACAAACTACAGAAGGAAAAATTTAGTATCTCTATACATCAGAATCTAACAAGGAAAATACAGAAGATAATGGACATGAGAAAGAGTAGAAGGGGACTCCGAGGTTTGCGGACGCGGCAGATATACCTTGAAGTCTCCAAAGCTATCCCAGCTTACTCATAGTGCGGCTGATAAGGTGCACCTGGATCTGCACACGAAAAACATGTGCAGAGAGTAGCATGAGTACACCATAATCGGTACCCAGTAAGTGCCAAGTCTAACCTCGGTCGAGTAGTGACGAGGTCAGGTCAGGGCCCTACTGGAAAATATATATTAAAAACAATATATACTATAATACCGCAATAAAATAAAGGCTGAAATTTAACAACAATGAAATCATAAAAGGTAACAGCTCAGTACACAAAAAATACAACAGGGGATCTCCCGAGATACTGTCTCGTAGTCCCTAACGTAAATGTGCAGGGGAATCTCCCAGAATACCGTTCCGTAGTCCCAAAGTAAATATGCAGTACATGGGGGATCTCCCGGAATATCGTTCTGTAGTCCCAAAGTAAATATGCAGTACAAGGGGATCTCCTGGAATACCGTTCTGTAGTCCCAAAATAAATATGCATTATAGGGGAATCTCCCGAAATACCGTTTCGTAGTCCCAAAGTAAATATGCAGTATAGGAGGATCTCCCGAAATACCGTTCCGTAGTTTCAAAGTAAATATGCAGCGCGAACGATAAAAATACAACTACATCATGAAATTCTTACAATTTAGACTAAGTACCAGTCAGGGAAAAAGCAGAAAATTCACTAAGCATGCTGCACATAATTCACATAAACAATTAAGACACGTAGACATGTTGTATTAGACTAAACATGATAGCTACATATATTGGAATAACTCAATTAAGAATGAAAATAGATTAGTACTCATTAAAATGGTATAACTCAAAATAACAGAAAAATATATTGCTGCTTAGTAAGAAAATCTGGGTTTTACCACAACTAGTACGTGTACGTACTCGTCACCTCACGTACACGTCGCTCACATATCACAATAGTTCCAAATCTTAAGGAAATTTCCCCCACACAAAGTTAGGCAAGCCACTTACCTCGAGTCAAGCTCAATTAATCGGTCACAATACCTTTCCCACGAATATCTGGCTCCGAATGGCCCAAATCTAGCCAAAAGCAATTACATATCATAAATACAACAATATTAGACTCATCTAATTAACGAAAACAACACTTTAATGAAAATTCCGAAATTAGCTCAAAAATTGCACGTGGGCCCACTTCTCGGAATCAGGTAAAAGTCAAAACATCCGAAAGCCCGTTCATTCACGAGTCTAACCATATCAAATTTACTAAAATCAGACACCAAATGATCCTCCAAATCCACAAATCAAACTTTTAAATCCCTAACTTCCAATTCTCAATTTCCACCTTAAATGCACACTAACTAGGTGGGAAAAATATATGGGGAAGCAAGATTATTGATAAAAAATAAGCACAAGGGACTTACCTCAAGAAACCCCTCAAAATGCTCGCAAGAAATCGCCAAACCCGAGCTCAAAATGTTGAAAATGAGCAAAAATCGCGAACACTTGCATTTAAGTATTCTGTCCAGAAATCTCGCACTTGCGATCCATAGTCGCACCTGCGATGCCGCACCTGCGACGCCGCACCTGCGACGCCGCACCTGCGACGCCGCACCTGCGACGCCGCACCTGCGAAATTCTTCGTTTTTGATTTTTTATAAAAAATGGATTTATCTGAACCAATACATGATTTTCTCAGCTCTCGGCTTGTTGGTAAGGTGAGAGCTTCAAGCCCGATTTCAGGTGGCGCACCCCCGCCACTCCCTTTGGCAGCATCCACTAATTCGGAACTTAATTTGAAAGCCATATTTCGGCTCCGGCAGGGGGACTTGAGTCTCAGCAGAAATTTCCATCGCAGGTGCGGAAATGACGTAAGGGGATTGGGTCCGCATCTACGAGCAATGGGCCGCACCTGCGCGCTCGCTCCTGCAGAATATTTCCGCTTCTACAATCCCTCACGCCCTGGCCCTTCCGCTTCTGCGCTCCATCTTCCGCATCTGCGGATGCGCAGATGCGGTTATACCTCCGCACCTACGATATTTGGCCTCTTCCTTCCAAACCGCACCTGCATCCATTGGCTCGCTTCTGCAGGCTCGCACCTGCGGTCAATGTTGCGCAGGTGCGATTACACTAGAACCAGCAACTTCAAAATTCTTCTAAGTCCAACCTTTCACCCGTTAAGCACCAGAAACTCACCCAAGGCCCCCGGGACCTCGATCAAATATACCAACCAATCATAAAATACCATACGAACTAAGTCGAGTCCTCAAATTACATCAACTAACGCTAAAATCACAAATCATCCTCCAATTCAAACTTAAAGAACTTAAAATTTTTAAATTCGACAACCGACGCTGAAACTAACCAAACCATATCCGATTGACCCCAAATTTTACACACAAGTCATATTTAACATTACGGACCTATTTCAACTTTCGGAATCTGAATCCGACCCCCGATATCTAAAATTTCACTACCGGTACAAAACTCCAAAAATTTGATTCTCGCCAATTCAAGCCTAAATAAGCTACAGACCTCTAAAACACAATCTGGACACATCCCTAAGTCCAAAATCACCTAACGGAGCTAACAGAACCGTCAGAACTCCATTTTGGAGTCGTCTTCACACAGTTCCGACTACGGTCCAAATCCTAAGGTTTAAACCTCCATTTAGGGACTAAGTATCCCAAAACACTCCGAAACCAAAAACAAAACATTCCGGCAAGTCACCTAAGCAGAAAAAGGTAAGGGGGAAACATTAAATAGGGGATCGGGGCTATTACTCTCAAAGCGAACGATCGAGTTGTTATATATATATATATATATATATATATATATATATATATATATATATATATATATATATATATATATATATCATATGTTTACTCTATATTGAAGTCATAGATAGGTAAATATTTTAATACTAAGCTCAACAACTAGAATGACAAATAAAATATTTGAGAATATAAATGAGAAAGACAGTGAGCGAAAAGTGGTCCACGAACGTTAAATAGCACTAATGTCCAACAAGTATGAAGATAACAAAAATAAAATAGTCAATGATTCTTTACCATTTACTTAAAAATAAAATTTTGTAATGCATTTGATAAAAGTGTAACTACAATTAATATTTCAAATTTGGGACGAGCTATATATCTTAAACTTTTTATTTTATATTTTACACTTAGATTATATCAAAGTAAAAAATTCGCCAGTTAAAAATCCGTAATCTATTTATCTACATTAACATATCTTACACTTTTATTTTATAACTCAAGCAAAATATTTAATATAATATTAATGCGATCTTATTTCTTAAAAAAAATAATCATTATGACAGGATACACGCGCAACGCACGTACATTAAAACTAGTATATTAATAGCAGTGAAATGTCGTTCGTCTTTTCTACCCTTTAGTAATAGGTTTTACATTGAATAAAATTGTCATTTTATTTATCTTCCTAATATTTAGGACTTTTACATCAACTAAAATTTTATTTATTATATCTTTCCTTATGTAAACTCTTGAAAAAAAAAATTAAAAATCAATAAAGAGTTTACCTTATATACACGATTCACTTTAATTATGATACAACTACAGTATACTTATTCTAATAGTTGTTGGGGGGAGGGGGAGGGGAGCCAGTAGACCTTAGATTATCGCTTACAGATTTCCTTTCTACTAGGAAATCACTTCTTGAACATTATATGTTTTTATTTTTACATTCTATGTTTTTCTATTTTGTTTAAATTTTTATTTTGTGAAAATAAATCATAACAACGTTTCATATAGTCATCAACTAAATTTTTGAGCTTCGAAGAGTTGTTCTTATCAATTAAAAGTATTTGGTCGATTTTTATATTCACTAGTCTTAGTGTACGTGCGTTGCACGTGTATTATACGTCTATCAATAAAAAATTTATAAAGTAAAAATAAATTATGCGTAATAGAAATTGATGCCGAGATAAATACAATGTTCATTTAATTGAAAAACTAAATATTAACACATTGATAGACATAACAACTTGGATTAGAAAATATAACTACTAATTATGGGATTAGAAAACAATTCCTATGTAATGACTTTATATCGTCCCCCATCACTAAATCATGCCAAAAAGAAAATTAAAGATAGAAAAAAAAAAAAAACAAGTAGAATAAGTATATGGTTGGGGTGAGAGCAAAAAGAGTACAAATTGAAGTATTTATAATTTTAACCATAATAAAATATTTAAAAATAATAACTCGATAAATATTGGCTTTGAAGAATAGTTCAGCGAAGAAAGTAAAAGATTTACCTCTCCACCACTTCACCCACCACCTTTTCTTTTTCCCAATCTCCAACTCTCTTCGATCTGTTCCCCTATATACATAACTACTATTATATTTGGGGAAAACCTATTACATAACTCACTGATCACAAAAAAAAAAAAAAAAAAAGGAGGGGAAAAAGATTCAAATTCACTTACTAATGAAAAAAAAAAAGTTGAAAAGGAGAAACATTACATAACGCATTGAACAAAAGAACCTAAGAATCCACACTAAACCACAAATATTCACAATAAATTCAAACAAAAAGATATATCCCAATATCATCCTCACTATCTTAAGAAGATACATATAAAAAAAATGAATTTCTTGAATATAGATAGATCATCTGTGAAATGGATAAAAATGCTGAACTGCAACAAAGACTCATAGAAAGAAAAATAATATTGAATTTCTATTATAATTTGCAATAGTTTAACCAATGTGTACAAAAATTATAAATTAAGTCACATATAAAAGCCTCTCAAGTACAAAATATGAAAATAAATTATTGCACAATTCAAATGTAGACAAGAGAAAGATCTCTTAAATATATAATAGAGAACTTGTACGATGTAAAAATAAAAGCAAGAATTCATCGCTTGCTTCTCCATTAAATAATGATTATTATTTTTCAATTTAATCTGCTTGGGCTTTATAATCCATGATATGAAGTACTATTTACAGATTTTTAAAAAATGGTTAAATCAACAATGTAAACTGTTCAGAAGGCCTTACATTATGAATAGATAAATGAATAGTGAAGTCTCTTGTGTGTTCTATATATGTAAACTATTCAGAACGCCTCATATTATCAATGCTTTTATAGCTGCTCTTCTTCCTTATTTTTTTTTATTCCCCTGTTTCCTCTGTCTCACACCAAAAATAAAAACACAATCAAATGAAAAGGAAAAAAAATCAAAAGTTATGCCAAACGATACAAGAATTACATAGAAATTATGGTTTGCATAGCTGACTTCAGGCATAATAGTATATTGAAGCTCATAATAAAATGAATAAAAGGAGAAAATCAACAGTGAGTAAAATCAATCAACCTTCCTCGAGGAACAAATGAGAAAAAAAATATCCTTAAGAACATTATCAATCAAACACGTATGGTGTTACACTTTAAGTTGAATCAAGAACTACCACAATCTGGTGGACATGTTGAATTGTGGTTATGTGCATTTATTTCATTTCTAATAAACTGGAGACCTAAGTGAGCGTTTGGACATAATAATTGTAAAATTCCTAAAAAAAAAGTAAAAATGGTATTTGAAAATTAGAATTGTGTTTGGACATGCATATAATTATGGGCTGTTTTTTGAATTTTGTGAGTGATGTGAAGTTAACATTTTGAAAAATAACTTTTTGGAGTTTTTAAAATTTTTGAAAAATTATGAAATTCATCTTCAAGTGAAAATTAAAATTTTATGTCCAAATACTGATTTCGTGAAAAAATAAAATAAAAATCGGAAAAATGTTAAATTCTTTTATGGCCAAACGGGCACTAAATCTTCCCTACATCATATGATGGAAGAAATTAGTTTAATCGATTTCATGTAATAAACGTGTTATCGGATTAACTCGAGAATCTGAATAAGATGAACTATATGAAAGCAAATCATATCGAACCAAGCCTTTAGCTTAAATTATGAAAATATAATTGCCCAATATACCAAAGTATTTTCATTATGCTCTTATAATCTGTAACGACCCGGCCGGTCATTTTGAGTATTATTATCCCATTCTTCCATTTACTGCTCAATGTATGCTTTACAGTTATATTATGACTTACCGGGTTAGTTGGTTCGGGTCCGAAAAAAATTCGGAGTGAAATAAGACACTTAGTCTCATAATTAAAATTTTAAGTTAGAAAAATAAGTTGACCAGATGTGGACTTATGTGTAAACGACCTCGCATTTGAATTCTCATGATTTCAATAGCTCCGTATGATAAATTTGGACTTACGAGCGTGCCCGAAAAATTATTTAGAGGTCCGTAGTGGAATTAGGCCTGAAATGGCGAAAGTTAAATTTTCGGGAAGTTTGACCGAGGGGTTGACTTTTTGATATCGGGGTCAAAATCCGATTCTGAAAATTTTAATAGGTCGGTTATGTCATTTATGACGTGTGTGCAAAATTTGAGGTCAATCGGACGTGATTTGATAGGTTTCGGCGTCGTTTTGTAGAAATTGAAAATTTCAAAGTTCATTAGGCTTGAATTGGGGTATGATTCACGTTTTTAGTGTTGTTGCATGTGATTTGAAGACTCGACTATGTTCGTATGATGTTTTAGGACTTGTTGGTATATTTGGTTGAGGTCCCGAGCGGCTCGGGCATGTTTCGGATGGTATTCAAATTATTTTCCTTCATTTTTGCACTGCTGGTAGCTGCTGATTTCTGGTATTTCAAACCTTCTTCGCGATCGCGAAGATTGGGACACAATCGCGTAGGCTTAGTTGGCAGTGGAGTTTTGTTCTTCGCGATCGTGTGTGGATATCCGCGATCGCGTAGGGTTAATTGGGGCTGCTGAGTTTTGTTCTACGCGATTGCATGAAAGGGATGCGATCGCGTAACTCTGGGATTTTATGATAACCCAAAATGTTATTTTTAAATTTAATAATTAATTATATGTTGTAAGACCTCGAATAGTACTATTTATCACTCCTCGACTTGCGTGCGCAATCCGTAAATTTTTTTGCAAAGTTTTTATTTGAAGAATGGATTAAAATGTGAATTAGAGCTTTAAAACTCAACTGAGTTGACTTTGGTCAATATTTTGAGCAAACGGACTCGGGTCAGTATTTTGACAGTTCCGGTAGGTCCGTATTGTGATTTGGGACTTCGGCGTATGCCCGGAATCAAATTCCGAGGTCCCTAGCCCGAGATATGGAATTTTGATAAAATATTAAAATGTTTAAGTTCAAATAGTGATCGGATGTCTAATTATATGAAAACGACCCCGTAATAGAATTTTGATGATTCCAACAGCTCCGTATGGTGATTTTGGACTTAGGAGCGTGTTCGGAATTTTATTTGAAAGTCCGTAGTTAAATTAGGCTTGAAATGGCTAAAAACAAGAATTTAAGTTTGGAAGTTTGACCGAGGAATTGACTTTTTGATACCGGAATCCGAATTCAGTTCCAAAAATTGTCATAGCTCAGTTATCTCATTTATGACTTGTGTGTAAAATTTGAGGTCAAACAGAGTTGATTTGATAGGTTTCGACATCAAATGTAGAAGTTGGAAATTTTAAATTTCATTAAGCTTGAATGGGAGCATAATTCATGGTTTTAGCATCGTTTTATGTGATTTGAGATATCAAATAAGTTCGTATGATGTTTTAGGACTTGTTGGTATATTTGGTTGAGGTCCCGAGGGTCTCGGGTGAGTTTCGGATGGTTAACGGATAAAAAGTTAGACTTAAAACAGCTGCTGCAATTTCTTTTCCTTTTTGGTGGAAATTTTGGCCCAAAATCAAGGCCGAGGATCGAGGCCATGGACCGAGGGCTGCCTGGGCAAAATTATAAAAGAGGGCATTTGTCCCATTCGCCATTTTTAACAAATTGGAGCTTGAGTGGAGGCGATTTTTGATAGATTTTCAAGGAAAAGACATTGGGGTAAGTGATTCTAACTTGGATTTGGTCTATAAACATAAATATATCATTGTTCTCATTATTTAATTAGTGTTTTGAGATTGAAATTTGAGAAATTTTTAGAAATCTCATAGAAACGAATTTTTGAGATTTCGGTATCGATTCGGAGTCGGATTTGAGTGAAACCGGTATGGGTGGACTCATAATTTAATGGGTTATCGGATTTCGTAACTTTTGTCGGATTCCGAGACGTGGTCCCCACAGACGAATTTTTAATTAATTTTGGAATTTTTATTAAAAATGTAGTATTTTCTTATAGAATTGATTTCTATAATTTTTAGTGATTGTGTCGAATTATTTTGGCTAGATTTGAGTTAGACAGAGTTGGATAATCGTGGAAAAGACCTTCTAGTGGATTAAATTAGAGCAAGACGAGGTAAGTCTCTTGTCTAATCTTGTGAGGGGGAAATTACCTCATAGGTGATTAAAATTAAATAATTGTTGCTAATTGTGGGGGCTACGTATGCACGAGGTGACGAGAGTCCGTGCGTAGCTACTATTAATGCTAAAGTCCGGGTAGTTTAGGACTCAAAGCATGAATTACTTGTGTAAATTGTATTCTTTATTTAATTAATATTATTTGATATATATTGTGAATTGTTAACTGTTAGCTAAAAATATTAAAGGATGGAAATCTCATATACTTAATTTTCTATTTAAATTAATTAATTATTAAGAGAAATTGTTCTTCCTCCCGAATTTATCTTATAATAAATATACTCTCCTTCCGGAGGCACATAAGAAAATGTCCTCCTTTCTTGTGGAGCGGGCCGAACGCTGATGTTTGGCATATTTCGATATGTGTTGATGTTACTTTACCCATGTTTTAACCGCTTCTTGATGTTATTTGATCTTTAAAATGCCCAACATGGTTTAATTATTGGTTTTATGACTAATTGAGTTGTGTGTGGTGAATTAGGGTGTTTGGAGTGCAAAAATATGAAGAAAAGGTGCTCTAGGTAGAGGAAGAGAGATTGGATGCGTCGCATCCAATCTAGAAAAAGATCAGATTTCGTACACCCTTAGCAGTGAAGTCGGCCCATAGCATCCGCCTTAGCATCCGTACCTGGGCAAAGCTGAGAAGTGGAGGACGAGGTGGATGCATCGCATCCACCCTCGCATGCAAAGCTAAGAAATAGAGGACAAGGTGGATGCGTCGCATCCACCTTCGCAGGAAAAATTGAAATGGAGGACGAGGTGGATGCGTCGCATCCACCTTAGCATTAATCCCTGAAGCCGATTTGGACTAGGAATAGGAGAGCTTTGGCCCACGACTTTTGTACGCAATATATAAGCTGTTACTTTACCCATGTTTTAACCGCTTCTTAATGTTATTTGATCTTTAAAATGCCCAACATGGTTTAATTATTGGTTTTATGACTAATTGAGTTGTGTGTGGTGAATTAGGGTGTTTGGAGTGCAAAAATATGAAGAAAAGGTGCTCTAGGTAGAGGAAGAGAGATTGGATGCGTCGCATCCAATCTAGAAAAAGATCAGATTTCGTGCACCCTTAGCAGTGAAGTCGGCCCATAGCATCCGCCTTAGCATCCGCACCTGGGCAAAGCTGAGAAGTGGAGGACGAGGTGGATGCGAAGCATCCACCCTAGCATGCGAAGCTGAGAAGTGGAGGACGAGGTGGATGCGTCGCATCCACCTTAGCATCAATCCCTGAAGCCGATTTGGACTAGGAATAGGAGAGCTTTGGCCCACGACTTTTGTACGCAATATATAAGCCAAAAAACGCCTCCTTTAGGTTATCTAACATATTGGAGAAGAGGAAAAAGGCACAACAAAGTTCTAAAACCACAGAATTCGTCTTGAGTTCCTATTCTCTCTTTCTTTTATTGATTCTTATGCACTCTTGTGAAATTTTGATGATTGCCTGAATATGAGTGGCTAAGAACCCTATTGTTCTAGGGTCATGGGTATACATGAATGTTGATGTTTGAAGTTTAATTTGACGAAGTTGATTTTATCATATTGGGTTGTTTATTTAATTCTGTTTTTAATTATTTTGCTGAGTAGCTAACAGTGAAATACTATCTACGAATCTAGAGTTGAACTCGAAAGTGGGAACTCTAGATTGCATATAGAATTAAATAGAGCAAGTTCTTAAACCCGGGCATCGGGAAAAGGATTTGAAATTGGGATAGACATATACCTAATTGCCTTGCTCGGTTGCAATACAGGAATTGTAAATGCGTTCTTGTTAAATTTAATTCCATAGACATATAGGTATTAAGTTAGCTTGAATAGGCGAGTAAGGGCTCGACAGATTCTTATGAGTAATATCAACCCTGTCAACCAACAATCCAGATAAATCAATTAGTTATTTTAAGCTAAGAATGCAACATGATTGTTAAATAACCCGTGACCCTGGAATATTATCTCCCATTGATTGTTATTTAAAACTATTTAAGTGTTGTGTTGATTTCTGGTATTCCATTACTTGATAGTCTTTAGGTAGTAAATTAGACAATTATCTATTTTATAAGAAATCGCTTGAATCGATAAGCTATTTGAGTTTGAATTAGTCAAAAGTTAATCATAAGTCCTCGTGGGAACGATACTCTATTCACTACTCTATTACTTGACGACCACATATACTTGCGTGAGTGTGTTTGGTCCCAACAAGTTTTTGGCGCCGTTGCCGGGGGACCTAAAAATTAGCTACTTGACTGAGTTAAGCTGTTATTACTTATTTGTTCAAGTTTTAATTTTCAGTTTGCTTTGTTTGTATTCACAGGCTCTTCTCTTGAATGCGGAGGAGTAGAAGTGCAAACAACCTACTTCCTTTTGATCCAGAAATTGAACGAACACTTCATAGAGTGAGAAAGGAAGTCGAAGCTAGAACGAGAATAGAAAGAGAGTTGGACATCGTAGTTCAACCACAGCCAATAGAGATGGCAGGTAATGAAGAGCGTCCGGTGATTGAAGCCGCAAGGCCCAATCTTGCGAATATGACTCAGGCTATTGTGAAGCCTGATATCACTGGGCATTTTGAACTCAAACAGTACATGGTACAGCTGATTCAGTCCACAGGACAATATGTGGGTCTATCTCATGAGGACCCGCAGAGGCACATTCAGAACTTCTTGGAAATTACGGACACTTACAATTATCCGAACATTTTCAAGGACTATGTCAGGCTGACACTATTTCCCTTTTCACTGTTGGGGAAGCTAAGGAATGGTTGCAAAAGGAGCCCGCAAACTCAATCCACACTTGGGATGATTTAGCAAGGAAATTTCTAATCAAGTTTTTCCCTACTAAGAAAATAAAATCGCTGAGAAGCCAAATTCTTGGGTTCCAACAACGGGATGGCGAGACACTTCGTCAAGCTTGGGAAAGATACAAGAAGCTACTCAGAGACTGCCCGCATCATTGTCAGACTGATGAGGTATTGGGTCACATTTTTGTTGATGGGTTAGATGAAGCATCAAAGATGAATCTTGACTCAGCTTGTGGGGGTAGTTGCATGGCGAGGCCGTATAGTGAAATACAACTCTTGCTAAATAACTTCACTGTCAATGACCATAATTGGCAAGGAGATGGGGATGCAAGAAGAGCAATTAAACAGAAGTCAGCCGGGTTGATTGAGCTTGATGACTTCTCAGCCATGAGAGCAGATATTGCAAAGCTGGCGAATCAGATGAACTGAATGACAACACAACAAATGCAACATGTACAACAGATGTCTATTTGTTGCGAAATATGTGGTGACAATGTGCCCCACGAATCCTAAATCTATATACTATGTGGGGCAACAAAACAGAGGCCCTCTGAATCAACATGCACAATATGGGAACACTTACAATCCAAATTGGAGGAATCATCCTAACTTTTCATGGGGCGGAAATCCACAGAATCAGAATTAGTATAGGCCTCAAGGAAATTTTAATCAGCCTCAGAAGCCACCCCAACAAATAGACGAGAGTACGAATGACTTGCTGAAAAAGTTGTTGCTAGACAATCAACAGCTCAGGACCGATTTCAGAAATCTTGAGAGGCAAATGGGGCAGTTAGCAGCAAATCAAAATACTAGACCTACAGGTTCTCTTCCCAGTGATACAGAGAAGAACCCTCAAGTTAATGCAGTTACACTTAGAAACGGGAGGGAACTAGAGGAAGTGCCAAAGAAGAGAAAGGAAAAACCTATACCTGAGGGGGAGCTGACACCTAAGGCAATACACGAGTCAAAGGAAAATGATGCAAGTTCAGAGCGAATGGAGGCTACAAGGCCACCACCACCTTTCCCCCAGAGATTGCAGAAAAAGAATGACGATCGCATGTTCAACAAATTTCTCTCTATGTTGAGTCAGGTTCAATTAAATATTCCATTAGTGGATGTACTTCGTGAAATTCCAAAGTATGCTAAGTACATAAAAGATATAGTGGCTCACAAGAGGAAATTGACTGAGTTCGAGACGGTTGCACTTACTGAGGAGTGCACATCAAGGGTCCAAAACAAGCTTCCCCAAAAGATTAAGGATCCTGGCAGCTTCACCATTCCAGTGCGAATCGGTAATATTGATGCGGGTCGTGCTCTTTGTGATTTGGGTGCAAGCATAAATCTGATGCCTTTGTCCTTGTTTAAACAATTGGGTCTGGGAGCTTCGAGACCAACCACGGTAATGTTGCAATTAGCTGATAGGTCCATAGCCTACCTCGAAGGAGTGATTGAAGACGTGCTGCTGCAAATTGGGAAATTTATCTTCCCAGCTGACTTCATTATTCTAGATTCCGAGGCTGATGAACAAGTTCCAATCATATTGGGACGACCTCTCTTGGCTACTGGTGATACAATAATTAAAGTGAGGGAAGGGAAAATGATTATGAGGGTGGACAACGAGGAAGCAGTCTTCAATGTCTACAAAGCAATACAACTTCTCCGCCACTATGAGGAGCTCTCTATGATATCTGTTGTGGAGGTGGATGCGCAACTTCTCGACACGAGTGTATATCTAGAGGACTCTCTAGAAAAAGCAATCATGTTGTTTGATAGCTTGATGATAGATGATGAGGTTGAAAAAATGATGCATATCCTAGATGCATCATGTGCTTACATGCAAGGAATACACCCGTTTGAGCCCCTGAATAGGCCAAGTGGCCCCCCTCCAAAGCCGTCAATTGAAGAAGCTCCAAAATTGGAGCTTAAACCCCTACCCCCTCACCTTCAATATGCTTATTTGGGTAGTTCTGACACTTTACCTGTTATTGTTTCTTCTCACTTGTCTAAATTGCAGGAAGAAAAGCTATTAAGGGTGCTACGTGAGCACAAGCGAGCAATTGGGTGGACAATGTCTGACATTAAAGGCATTAGTCCAGCTTTCTGCATGCACAAAATCCTCATGGAGGACGGATACAAGCCAAGTGTAGAGCATCAACGCCGACTAAATCCAATCATGAAAGAAGTGGTAAGAAAAGAAGTGATTAAGTGGCTTGATGCAAGTATTGTATTTCCAATCTCTGATAGTAAATGGGTAAGCCCTGTTCAATGTGTGCCGAAAAAAGGGGGATGACTGTAGTAGTTAATGAAAATAATGACTTAATTCCTACAAGAACTGTCACTGGATGGAGAATTTGCATAGATTATAGAAAATTGAACAATGCCACCCGGAAAGATCACTTTCCCCTTCCCTTTATTGACCAAATGCTTGATAGGTTAGCTGGCCAGGAATACTACTGTTTCCTGGACGGTTATTCGGGGTATAATCAGATTGCTATAGCCCCAGAGGACCAAGAGAAAACTACATTTACATGTCCTTATGGCACGTATGCGTTCAAGAGAATGCCCTTCGGCCTTTGTAATGCACCTGCGACTTTTCAAAGGTGTATGATGGCTATTTTTACTGACATGGTTGAAAGATTTGTAGAAGTATTCATGGACGATTTTTCTGTGTTTGGATGTTCTTTTGATAATTGCTTGATGAACCTTGATAAAGTGCTTGCTAGGTGTGAAGAGACGAACTTGGTGCTAAACTGGGAAAAGTGCCATTTCATGGTACGTGAAGGTATAGTTTTGGGGCACAAGGTGTCAAAAGATGGTCTACAGGTGGATAAAGCAAAGGTGGAGACGATTGAGAAATTGCCCCCACCGAAATCCGTCAAAGGCATTCGCAGTTTCTTGGGTCATGCAGGTTTTTATCGTCGTTTTATTAAAGATTTTTCGAAAATTTCTTCTCCTTTGTGCAGGCTTCTAGAGAAAGATGTCACCTTCAAGTTTGATAATGCATGTCTGAAAGTATTTGAGGAGCTGAAGGGAAGATTGGTGACTGTACCAATTATCATTGGCCCAGATTGGGCACAACCATTTGAGTTGATGTGCGATGCAAGTGACATAGCAATCGGAGCGGTTTTGGGGCAAATGAGGGATAAAATCTTTCACTCCATTTATTACGCGAGCAAAACTATGAATCCAGCTCAGATGAATTATACAGTTACTGAAAAGGAGTTGCTTGCAGTGGTATGGGTGTTTGACAAGTTCAGATCCTATCTAGTGGGAACCAAAGTCATCGTCTACACAGATCATTCAGCTATCAGATACTTATTTGAAAAGAAAGACGCCAAGCCGAGGCTGATTCGTTGGGTCCTCCTCTTGCAAGAATTTGACTTAGAGATCCGAGATCGAAAAGGGACAGAAAATCAAGTGGCTGATCATTTGTCCAGATTAGAAAGTCAGAACCATGTAGCTGAAGGAGGATCAATCAAAGAAATATTTCCTGATGAGCAATTATTAGCAGTCACCTCAGGTGAAGCCCCATGGTATGCAGATTATGTGAATTTTATTGCAAGTGGGGTGACACCACTAGAATTGACACTTGACAATGGAAGAAGATTCTTACATGATGTACGGCTCTACATGTGGGATGAGCCATTCTTATATAGGCAGTGCGCAGATCAGTTGGTGAGAAGGTGTGTTCCTGAGGAAGAGATGAACGCTATACTGCATGACTGCCATGCTTCGCCATATGGAGGTCATCATGGCAGGGATAGAACCGCCCAAAAAGTGCTACAATCAGGTTTTTATTGGCCAAAATTGTTTAAGGATGCACATGCCTTTGTTAAAAATTGTGATAGATGCCAAAGAATCGGAACTATCACAAGGAAACACGAGATGCCCTTGCAAAACATTCTGGCAGTAGAACTTTTTGATATTTGGGGGATTGATTTCATGGGACCATTCCCATATTCTAATGGGCACAGGTACATCTTGGTGGCGGTCAACTATGTTTCTAAGTGGGTGGAGGCCATTGCTCTTCCTACTAATGACGCAAAGGTAGTGGTAAGCTTTGTAAAGAAGCACATCTTCACACGTTTTGGGACTCCAAGAGTGTTGATAAGCGACGGGGGAACTCACTTTTGTAACAAATTGCTGAACAATATTCTTGCAAAATATGGAGTTAAGCACAAGGTTTCCACTGCCTATCATCCCCAACGAGTGGTCAAGTAGAAGTTTCCAACAGAGAGATAAAGCAGATTTTGGAAAAAACAGTAAGTGGGAATAGAAAGGACTGGGCCGGGAAGCTAGATGACGCATTATGGGCGTATCGCACTGCATACAAGACCCCCATAGGTACATCTCTGTACAGGTTGGTTTATGGGAAGGCATGCCATTTGCCCGTCGAGCTTGAACACAAAGCATATTGGGCGATTAAAAAGCTAAATATGGAGATGGACTTGGCCGGTGAGAAGAGATTGCTACAACTCAACGAGCTTGATAAGTTTCGATTGCATGCATATGAAAATGCCAAATTGTATAAAGAAAAGACCAAAAGGTGGCATGATACGCACATCCAACATCGTGAGTTTGAGCCAGGTCAAGAAGTTCTCTTGTTTAATTCAAGGCTAAAGCTTTTTCCAGGAAAACTTAGATCTCGATGGTCGGGTCCGTTTGAAGTGGTTAGTGTGAAACCTCATGGTGCGGTAGAATTGCATGATACAGGTTCCAATGCGACATTCTTGGTAAATGGCCAGAGAGTAAAACACTATTGAGGTGGTGACATTGCACGTCACAAGACCTCGATGGATTTAGTGGAGGCATGAAGAACGTGTTGCGTCGTGCCGCGACGTTAAATCAGGCGCTTCTTGGGAAACCACCCAAGTTAGTTAGTTCATAGTTTTGTAGGAATTAGATCTTGTATGTATATAAAAAAAAAACAAAAAAAATTAGCTTTAAGATATGGGAAAGAAGAGGGGATGCGTCGCATCCCCCTCAGCATGAAAACATTGATGGACTAATTGCTCAAGGCAGTGAAGTCTGTCTATCGCGTCCGCGTCGCGTCCAACCAATTTTTGGAGAAAGCAGAGGGGATGCGTCGCGTCCAACCAATTTTTGGAGAAAGCAGAGGGGATGCGTCGCGTCCAAGCTCGCACGGACAGGTAAGTGCTATATTTTAACACATCTTAGGCCAAAAACAAAATTCAAACATAAAAACAAACACGATACCCTAACATAAAAAAACCCGTCTCCCTCGTTCTTTCTTTAATCCCAATTGCGACGCATCCAAACGCGACAGGTACGCATCATCTTCTTTGTTCTTTCTTTTTCTTCTCTCCTAATTCTCCTCTCTTCCCTCTCTCAATGGTAGCAACAAGTTAGGTTTTGCCTATTTCAAATATCACACATGTGATTAAGAGAGGGACTGAAAAAGCCTGAGGTTTAGGGCTGTCGTTCTTGTTAGTTGTAATGGTTGCGAGATGATAAACTATAATTCCCTTCATCTTGTTAATTTTGGGGAGGGTAGTCGCATTACCCAACTGATAGAATGAACTAGGCACAACTATTGCATATCACATGTTCGATGAATTGACCGTGAGGTAAATTTGGGCGCCGGTGAAGTCTAAGTAACCGAGCAACATTGGTATATGCTTGTGTATAAGTGTGAGGTTGTTTGTGTTGATAGTGTACAGCAATGTTTTGAGCTTATGATATATTGTCTAAATGAATTGAACATCCGGCACATGCTAGACATCTTGAATTATAAAGTGTTACTCGATTTACATTGTGTGAGCGCTATGCGTAATGATATGTCGTGAGAATAAGTGTGGGGTCGAGTGAGGTGCTATGTGAAATTGAACGTGGTTAGTGAGCGTTACTCGGATAAACCTCAGGTTGGGCATAATGATATCTATAAAGCGCAATGCTTATTTGTAAAATTCGAAGAGAGTTACCACATCCCTTCTGAAAGCCATGAGTTGTAGTTTCATGAAGTATTGAATGGCATGACTCTGCGAATAATTGGAAGTGCAAGCTGTTGCAACTGCTTTAGAGCTGAACTTCACTGTTTTATACGCTAATCGTTGATTTCTTTGCATTGCAGGTACTTAGGTTCGTAAAATGGCAGCAACGAGTAAACCGTCCAAGCAACAAGACAAAGATAATAACAAACAACCGCCCAAAAAGCCTACCGGAAAGGCAGCAGGTGCCCCAAATCCACAGAAAAAAAGGAAGCGGACGGAGAAGGAAAAGGAACTGCAGCCTAGGCAGTTAAGTGATGATTCAGAGCAAGAAGAAGAGGAACCGTTAGTCAGGAGGACAGTAAAGAAGGGTATTACAAAAACATCATTAAATCCACCAAGCAAAGGGATAGAGATAAGAGAGCCTGTGACATACCATAGAAAAGCCTCCAAAAAGAGTGATCCGACTGATAAGGGAAAGGAGAAGATTACTGCAGAATCAGAATCTGAATCCGATTCGGCTAATGACCTTCTACATGTCGACATGAGTGATGAAGATGAGGGTGAACCCATAGACCGAGTTGCCTGGGAGAAGAACTTTGTTAATGAGAAGGCATTCCGAGCCTATAATAAGATATTGGGTTCAAAGAAGTACATTCCAGAAAAGCCGATCAACATCGGAACACTTAAGAAAAAGTACCCAGATTTTCTGAAATCAATTCGGGAGGTGCAACAATGGGGACCCATCTTGAAGGGTCACGGCAAAGCCAACCTCACTATTGTTAGAGAGCTTTACGCCAATTGGCGTCATGCCAGGGGCAACATTGTGAGAGTAAGAGGGGTAGATATTAATGTGTCAGCTGAAGCTCTGAATAATTTCTTAGGGGTGCCACACACACTAACAGATAGGTTTGACTCCATATGCAAAACACCAGATTATGCACACATTAAGTCTGTCCTATGCCCTACCAGGAAGGATGCAGATTGGAAGCATGGGAGTATGGAGTACCATTCTATAGCCAAGGAATTCATGAGTGCGTTAGCACGTGTGGCTCTAAATTTCATATGCAACCGCCTGATGCCATGCCAACACAAAACTGATGTCCCTCGTCACCGCGCACTAGTATTGTATGCTTTATTGGAGGGGATCCCGCTCAACTTAGGAGCCATCATGCATGAGCAAATGCAGCGCACCAGGATGAATTACAAGTGGAGGCTGTTCTTTGCAAATACCCTATCGGCTTTCTTGACAGAGATGGGAGTACTATGGGACAAGGAGAATGACGACATTGAGGCTAAAGCTCCAGGACCATACGATGTCACTCATGTTCTAGAGCCGAACAAGGAAAGGTCTTCTAAGCTCAACATTCAACAGTTATTTGAGCAGATGCAGGCAGATATGCAAGAGAACCGGGCTGAGTTGATAGCGACTCGTGTCGAGTTGAGTGCCACCAGGGATGAGTTGAGCCAGACTCGTGCGGATCTAAGTTGAGTCCAGACTGAGCAGGCAACTATGATGAGGGAGATATCATTACTTCTCAGAGCTCTGGTTCAACGTGCAGATATAGACATCTCACAGCTGATTGCATCGTCCACTGTCGGACCATCCACTCCTGTTCTTCCTATAGTCCCTGAGGCTCCACACACCAGGCCTACTGAGGTCGATGTACCACCTGCTACAGAATCAGCTCCAGTTGGTGATGATAGGACAATGACAGCTCTCCCTATGCATGAGGATGATGTTGCAAGGCCGGAGGGGGTCTTGATGAATGCCATGGATACAAATGCTCTTCCACAGACTGCGGATGAGCCGTCCACCTTGACTTGAGGGAGTTTTTTCTCACCCTACTTTACCTTCTTTGTGTGCATTGGGGACAACGCACAGTCTAAGTGTGGGGTGGGGATTATTCATATTTTTTTTGTATGGATGAATGTACTAAACTGTTACAATTTGACTGTTAGGGGGGGGGCTGTAACATTCACTGGATTAATGGCATGTAATAGCAGTAAATTCATCTATATGGAGTAACTCTTAGTTGATTCTTGAAACTATTAGTGTAGTATAAAAAAAAAAAAATTTAGAGTAGTAGCCTTGAGTAATTAGTAAAATTTTTGTGTAGGTAGTAATAATCCCCTGTGGTTTTTCTTTGTGCATCGGTTCTTTTCCATGGGATGTATTTTGAACCGGGTAGTAAAAAAAATTTAATTTTTTTCTTTCTTTCCTTTGAGAATAGATTAGAGTTTAGAAAATAAATAGAGGAAGAAATATGAGATTCATAGGGGTTCTTGACTTGTTTGATAGTAGCATGTTCAGGTTTAGGCATGTGTAGTGCCTTTCCTATGTTTTAAAATTGATCATGAAGCCTTTATAAATTGGATAGCATGTTTTGTGGCACCTATTTCTCGTTTTCTTGACTTGTGTTCACTTTGCGCTTCATACTCAATATCTCGTGGCTCCGTGAATACTTGCATTGCTTGAGAGTCGGAATGTGATCGTCCTTAGTGAGTCATGTGCCATGTGCGGTGAGGTTTTTGTGTTGTCCATGTATTGTACTTGTGTCTAGAACTTGCCCGGTATGTGAGTTGAAGCGAAATTTTAGGTGATGCTCGGTTTGAAAAATGATTTTAGGCTTTCTTTGATCTTTTTGAGCTTATTGCTTATCACAAATAAAATCTATCCCTAGTTAACCCTTTTGAGCCTGTAGACCTGTTATTCGGTACCCACATTACAAGCCTATACCCTTTTTATTCTTAATTGACATTGTTTTGATCCTTTTACCTCTTAAAGCACTTTAATTGTTAGATGAGCGCTAAAAGAAGTAAGTAGGGACTAAGTGTGGGGTGACTTTTGAGTGGAACCAATGAAAGAAAGAAGGGTGCACTTATTTTGTAAAATAATACACCACTAGCGGAAAAAGAAAAAAAAATCTGAAAAAAAAAAGAAAGAAAGAAAAATATAGATGAATAAATTGTTGTCTTGTTATTGCTAGTGGGTATGAATTAAAGTAGTGCTTAAAGAAAGAGAAAATATTGTTGGGGGTGATATTATTTGTGAAATTGAAGTGGTGTTGAAGAATTTGCGCTTAAGTTATTTGATGATGTGTTAAAGTGATTAGGAGGTTGAGTCACTATTCCTAAAATATATCCTACCTTTCCCTTAGCCCACATTACAACCATGAAAAAAAGTCCTAATTGATTTTAGATCGAGCGAGCTTACCTTAGTAGAGATTTACATTAAGGGCAAGCCTATGGTACCAATTTCATGCATGTGACTTCTTTGTGAGAGTGAGCGATTTTCTTTGATATATGTGAGTCAATAAAATATATTTGATCATGAGATTCGAATGTGTGGATTGAACTCGCTCTCTTATTCTTGTTGTGATGGCACATGGTTTCACGAGGGATAGGTAACATTATTAGACTTCTCTATGATGTTGGGTGTTCAAGCCATGAGTGCATAGTGACATTGAGTCGGTTTTTTAGGTTAGGGTTGTTGTGAGCATGTTGTCTTTGTTCGAATATGTTTAAAGAAGGGCATAAGTAAAGGGAAGTGTATGTGATGCATAGTCTAGAGCCTAATTGTTGCAAATAACCATGGTCATAGGTGCAGTGTGCTTTGAATGATAAGAGCTTAATTTTGTTTCGTCTACTATAGGATGGTTTGTTCGAGGACGAACAAAGGTTTAAGTGTGGGGTAGTGATGTTTGGCATATTTCGATATGTGTTGATATTACTTTACCCATGTTTTAACCGCTTCTTGATGTTATTTGATCTTTAAAATGCCCAACATGGTTTAATTATTGGTTTTACGACTAATTGAGTTGTGTGTGGTGAATTAGGGTGTTTGGAGTGCAAAAATATGAAGAAAAGGTGCTCTAGGTAGAGGAAGAGAGATTGGATGCGTCGCATCCAGTCTAGAAAAAGATCAGATTTCGTGCACCCTTAGCAGTGAAGTCGGCCCATAGCATCCGCCTTAACATCCGCACCTGGGCAAAGCTGAGAAGTGGAGGACGAGGTGGATGCGTCGCATCCACCCTCGCATGCAAAGTTGAGAAATAGAGGACAAGGTCGCATCCACCTTCGCAGGAAAAATTGAAATGGAGGACGAGGTGGATGCGTCGCATCCACCTTAGCATCAATCCCTGAAGCCGATTTGGACTAAGAATAGGAGAGCTTTGGCCCCCGACTTTTGTACGCAATATATAAGCCAAAAAATGCCTCCTTTAGGTTATCTAACATATTGGAGAAGAGGAGAAAGTCACAACAAAGTTCTAAAACCACAGAATTCATCTTGAGTTCCTATTCTCTCTTTCTTTTATTGATTCTTATGCACTCTTATGAATTTTTGATGATTGCCTGACTATGAGTGGCTAAGAACCCTATTGTTCTAGGGTCATGGGTATACATGAATGTTGATGTTTGAAGTTTAATTTGACGAAGTTGATTTTATCATATTGAGTTGTTTATTTAATTCTGTTTTTAATTATTTTACTGAGTAGCTAACAGTGAAATACTATCTACGTGAATCTAGAGTTGAACTCGAAAGTGGAAACTCTAGATTGCATATAGAATTAAATAGAGCAAGTTCTTAAACCCGGGCATCGGGGAAAGGATTTGAAATTGGGATAGACATATACCTAATTTCCTTGCTCGGTTGCAATACAGGAATTGTAAATTCGTTCTTGTTAAATTTAATTCCATAGACATATAGGTATTAAGTTAGCTTGAATAGGCGAGTAAGGGCTCGACAGATTCTTATGAGTAATATCAACCCTGTCAACCAACAATCCAGATAAATCAATTAGTTATTTTAAGCTAAGAATGCAACATGATTGTTAAATAACCCGTGACCCTGGAATATTATCTTCCATTGATTGTTATTTAAAACTATTTAAGTGTTGTGTTGATTTCTGGTATTCCATTACTTTATAGTCTTTAGGTAGTAAATTAGACAATTATCTATTTTATAAGAAATCGCTTGAATCGATAAGCTATTTGAGTTTGAATTAGTTAAAAGTTAATCATAAGTCCTCGTGGGAACGATACTCTATTCACTACTCTATTACTTGACGACCACGTATACTTGCGTGAGTGTGTTTGGTCGCAACAAACGCCTCGGTAGGATAGATGCATCTATGGATTGCGCCGCACGTCCCTCAGCAGTTTACACCACACTCTGGATCGGGCCGTACATCCTCGACAAAAATCGTGCTTAATAATAATAATAATTACACAATACTTTGACGGTTTATTGGAGCTTGTAAAGCTATTTGATAAATTGGAAATTCATTGAAATTGAATTGCAGCTTGTAAAGCTATTTGATAAATTGAAATTTTTATTGAAATTGAATGATTTAATATATATATTGAGAATTGTTGTATTTTGAAGGAATTTAATTATTTCTGGTGGTTAAATAAATTATTGTTATATTCTGTGAATCATGCTGATTTAAATATTCTAGTTTTATTTCAATTATTATTATTGACCCATAGTGAGTGTCAAAGTCGGCCATCTCGTCCCTACTCCTTCGAGATTAGGCTTGATACTTACTGGGTAAACGTTGTTTACGTACTCATACTACACTTGATGTACTTTTTGTGCAGGATCTGAGACAGGTACTAGGGGAGGACCTATCATTACATATCCATGTCATCCCGAGACATAGTGGTGAGCTGCTTTTCTGAGCCGTTCTGCAGCTACTAGTGTCTCTTCTTATATTTACATTCTGTCTATTTTATTTCAGACAGTATTTGGAGTTTTGTATAATCTACTTGATGCTCATGCACTTGTGACACCAGGTCTTGGCACACAAACATTTGTAGAATTTGGTATCTTATTATTTTCTTGGATTAAAAGTTTAATCAATATATGCTTAATTTATTAGTTGGCTTGCCTAGCTGTAGTGTTGGGCGCCATCACGACCTAGAGGTGAAATTGGGTCGTGACAGATTTTGTGACTCGCAAACGCGTGAAGAAGGTCGTGTTCGTGTAGAGTAAGTGGAACGGAAATAGAAGTCACGCATTTTGTGCTTCGCGACGCGTGGACGAGTCTGTGATCGCGTTGGTCTGTGATGTTGTGCATCGCGATCGTGTGGGAAGGTCCGCGATCGATTAAAGTTAAATCTGGGCAGTGGAAAACTGTTCTTCGTGATATTATACTATAGCACGTAAGTTGTCCGTGCGGATCCAGATATTTATACTATGGCACGTGAGTTGTCTGTGCAACACGTGAGTGGTCCGTGCAAATTATAGCGCTTAGGCTCGAGGAGCCCCTCCGGAGTCTGTACACCCCTAGTGAGCGCGGGTACCCATTGAGAGTGAGTGTTGAGGGCTGGTAGCCCAGTGAGTGATTGTTGTCCTGAGAGATTGTACTTGCTCTTCATTTGTTGCTGCACTTAGTTACTATCTGTCATTGTTGTGAATCTTTCTAAAAGATTTTATATCTGGAATACATGAATTCGAACTGTATAGAATTGATTTGATTTAAACTGCTAGATTTGATGGCATGTATATTCTTTGCAGCAATTACTGAGAGTGAACTATAACTGTGTAGCTCGTCATTATCTTCATTTCTTTAGTTACTATTATTACTTGCTGAGTTGGTTGTACTCATACTACACCCTGCACTTCGTGTGCAGATCCAGGTGTTTACGGACATAGCGGGTATTGTGATTTTTCGGAGATTCAGAGGTAGCTGCCATGTTTTGCAGACCTTGCCTCTCCTTCCCTATCTCCTTGTTTATTGTATTTGGTCTCAGACTATTATAGACCGTGTTTTTCAGACTTTTATTCATAATAGATGCTCATGTACTCTGTGACACCAGATTTTGGGGAGTGTTCGTATCAGTATATGTGGGATTTTGTATTGTATTTAAATATTATATTTTTTAAACTTAAAGGAAATCGGGGGTTATTGATGTTATCGGCTTGCCTAGTATTGAGATAGGCGTCATCACGATAGGTCAGATTTTGGATCGTGATAAGTTGGTATCAGAGCCTAGGTTACATAGGTGTCACGAGCCATGAGCAGGTTTAGTAGAGTCTTGCGGATCGGTACGGAGACGTCTGTACTTATCATCTAGAGGCTGCAGAACCTTTTGGAAAACTTCACTTTCTTGTATTCTGTCGTGCAAATTTGTTGATTCCGAAAACTAAATCTTTGTTATTCTATTCTCTCACAGATGGTGAGGACACGTACTACTAGGTCGGACGGTCAGCCACCAGTGCCACCAGTTAGGGCCACAAGAGACCGAGGCCGTGGTAGAGGCCGAGGTGTAGCCCCTACCACAGTTGGATCAGCACTTGTAGTATCACCAGTTGCTTCAGCTCAGGAGCAGATTCCAGATATAGCTGAGCCGACAGGACCAGCTCAGGCACCAGTTGTGCCCATTGAGATCCCAAGCCTTCAGGAGACTTTGGCCCAGATATTAACAGTTTGCACTAGTTTTGCTCAGGTGGTTTCGGCTCAGGCCGCACCTGCCACTTCACAGGCCTGGGGAGGTACTCATACCCCTGTTGCCCGTACTCCAGACCAGGTAGTACATGGACTTTATATACCGGGGGTACTACCAGCCCAGCCGATTACAGCTGCTCAGGCCCCGGTAGTTCCTGTTATGGTAGATTATGAACAGATGAGACTTGAGAGATTTGAGAGGCTTCGACCTCCACCATTTAGTGGTACTGAGTTAGAAGATGCTCAGGGTTTTCTGGATAAGTGTCAACGGATGCTTCGGACAGTGGGTATTCTGGAGACCAGTGGGGTATCGTTCACTACTTTTCAGTTTTCTGGGGTTGCCTTTAGATGGTGGGAGGCTGATGAGAGGCGCAGGCTAGTTGGTGCAGTACCACTTACATGGAAGGAGTTTTCCATTCTCTTTTTGGAGAAGTTTGTGCCGCAGTCTCGCAGAGAGGATGTGCGTAGATAGTTTGAGTAGTTACGTCAAGATGGTATGTTTATGATGCAATACGAGATGAGATTTTCTAAGTTGGCTCGTCACGCAGTCTGGTTGGTTCCCACTGATAGGGAGAGGATTAGGAGGTTCATTGATGGACTCATTTTTCAATTGTGATTACTCATGACTAGAGAGAGAGAGAGAGAGAGTGTTTGGTGCTACTTTTTACGAGGTGGTCGACATTGCTCATCAGATTGAGATGGTTCGCAGCTAGGAGCGAGTTAAGAGGGAGGCTAAGAGGCCTCGTGGTTTAGGTGATTTCAGCGGTGTTCCTTCAGGGGGTCAGTTTTATCGCGGTAGGGGTCGTTCTTACAGACATGCTCAATCGGGTCGTCCAGCTCATCGTGGTGTATTAGCTAGCCACAGTTCTTACAATGCTCACTCAGGCCAGTCTTCATTCAGTGCACTACCAGCATAGAGTTCTCATTATGCCTCGTCCGCTTAGGCTTCTACAAGTAATTCTTCGGGTTATTAGGAGCAGTAGTTCCGTCAGAGAAGGGGTTGTTTCGAGTGCAAAAAATTTGGTCATTACAAGAGAGATTGTCCTAGGCTGTTGAGTGGGACTCCACAGCAGAGTTCTTGACTAACGGCACCAGCAGCAGCAGTTCCACCACCCGCCCAGCCAGATCGGGGTGGGGTTCAGGAACCTAGGGGTCACCCAAGAGGGGGAGGCCAATCAGGTGGCGGTCAGGCCCGATTCTATGCTTTTCCTGCCAGGCCTGATGCTGTTGCTTCAGATGCAGTGATCACATGTATTGTTTCAGTGTGCCACATGGAGGCTTCTATATTATTTGACCCTGGTTCCACTTATTCATATGTATCATCGTATTTTGCTGATTATCTGGATATGCCATGTGAGTCCTTAGTTTAACCTGTTTGTGTATCTACACTGGTGGGCGATATTATTACTATGAACCGTGTGTATCGGTCGTGTGTGGTAACTATTGGGGAACTGGAGACTAGAGTTGATCTATTATTACTTGGTATGGTTGATTTCGATGTAATCTTGGGTATGGGTTGATACCCATTTGGATTTCAGAAAGCAAAATTGGGCAAAATCACTCTACGACCGAGAGGTATTGAGTGGGTAATTTAGAGTTTAGAGCTATAATACACCCCAATCACCTAAACAAGTGTTAAAATAATTTACCCATTTGGCTAGCACCTAGGCAAAGATTATATCCCTAGGCCTTTTACCTATTTGAAAACAATCAAAAATAATTAGCCAATTTCTAGTTTCATTTCTCTAGCTAATCATTGATAATGTAGTTTATAGAAGTAAATTGCAAATTCAACTTGATTGGAAGTGTATTTAGGCTATTTCTTCTACATGCATAAAGTGTACACTCTAACACTCATTCTTAGCTCCCTAAAGAAATCGACCCCGGCTCATAGTTGGTTACTATTTTTCCAACTACCTCTTCCACTCATTGTTGAGTGTGGATTGCGAGTGGATCAATTTTTGGATCATTGGGGCATGTCTTTGGCACTCATCGCATTTTTGTACGAAGTCTTTCGCATCCTTCTCCATTTCGCTCTAGTAGTAGTCGGCTTTGATTAGCTTCCGAACTTAGGATTCTGCCCCCGAATGGTTCCCACATGTGCCCTCGTGAACTTCTCGCATGGCATATTCGGTTTCCCCCGGCCCTAAGCATTTGGCCAAGGACCCAGCGAAAGATCTCCTGAATAATTCCCCCTCGACTAAGCTAAATCTGGCAGCTTTGGTGCGCAAGGCTCTCGATTATTTGGGATCCGAAGGCAATTTTCCTGTCTTCAAGTAGTCTATGTATTTGTTTCTCCAATCCCAAGTCAAACTCATTGAGTTTACTTTGGCATGACCTTCTTCTATCATCGAGTTTATTAGTTGTACCACTGCCCCCAACCTGAATTCATCGGAGTCGACTGACGACCCCAAGTTAGCTAGTGCATCGGCTTCGTTGTTTTGATCTCGGGGTATGTGTTGCAAAGTCTATTCCTTGAATTGGTGCAAGGTTACCTGCAGTTTTTCTAAGTACCTTCATATTTGTTCTTCTTTTACTTCTAATACTCTGTTGACTTGATTCACAACGAGGAAGGAGTCGCATTTGGCTTCGATCATTTTGGCCCCCCAAGCTCTTAGCCAGTTCTAGACCTGCAATCATGGCCTCGCACTCGGCTTCGTTGTTAGTCAATTTTACAGTCTTAATAGATTGTCTAATTACGCTTCTTATAGGTGGTTTCACGATACCGAGCCCAAACCCCTTCACGTTGGAGGCACCGTTCGTAAATAGGGTCTAGATTTCTGAATTAGCCCCCAAGGTTAGAAGTAATTCCTTCTCGACTTCGAGTATTAAGGCCGACGTAAAATCGGCCAAAAAATCTGCCAAAACCTAAGATTTTATGGAAGTTCGGGGTCGGTACTCGATAACGTACCCGCTAATATCCACGGCCCATTTGGCTAACCGGCCCGAGAGCTCTGGCTTATGCATGATATTCCTCAGTCGGTAAGAGGTTACGACACATATAGGGTGGCATTAAAAGTATAGTTTCAGCTTCCTGGAAGTGCTTTTAGCAAAGCGAGTGCTAACTTTTCCAGGTGGGGATACCTCGATTCGGCATCGCCTAGAGTTCTACTAAAATAGTAAATGGGAAATTGTGTACTTTCTTCCTACCTAACCAAGACACCACTTACAGCCACCTCGGAAATCGCCAAGTAGAGGTACAGTTGTTCGTTTGCCTTCGGAGTGTGTAGTAACGGGGGGCTCGACAGGTACCGTTTAAGCTCTTCCAAAGCTTGCTGGCATTCTGAAGTCCAGGAAAATTTACTCTTCTTCTTCAATAGTAAGAAGAATCGATAGCTCTTGTCTGAGGACCTCGAGATGAACTGGCCCAATGCGGCTATACGCCCAGTCAGTCTTTGAACCGCCTTGACGTTGTCCACTATCGTGATGTCCTTTATGGCCTTTATCTTCTCAGGGTTGATCTCTATCTTCTATTGGATACCATGAATCCGAGGAACTTACCCAAACCGACTCTGAATGCATACTTCTTCCGGTTTAGCTTCATGTTGTATTTCCTTAGTATGTCGAAGATTTCCTGCAAATATTTCAAATGGTCCTCTTCTCACAGGGACTTGACTAACATATCGTCAATATAAAATTCCATGGATTTTCCTATTTATTCTTTGAACATCCGGTTTACTAGGCATTGGTAGGTGGCACCGGCGTTCTTTAATCCAAACGGCATTACGTTATAGCAGTAGGTACCAAATTTGGTTATGAAAGAAGTTTTTTCTTGATCGTCTAGGTCCATCCAAAATTGGTTGTACTCGGAGGAGGCGTCAAGAAAATTGAGTATCACGTGCCCGGCTGTCTAGGCGATAGGAAAGAATCTTTTGGGCATGCTCTGTTTAGGTCTTTATAATCCACACACATCCTTTGTTTATTTCCTTTTTAGGTACTACCACTATGTTAGCTAACAAATCTGGGTATTTGACTTCCCGGATGGATCCTATTTTTAGAAGTTTGAATACGTCATCCTTGATGAGCGCGTGTTTGATCTCGGGTTGTGGTCTCCTCTTCTGCTTAACCGATGGAACTTCGGGTCCAAACTCAGCTTCTGAGTGGTTATCTCTGGTGGTATTCCTGTCATATCAAGGTGGGACCAAGCGAAACAATCAGTATTATCTTTAAGAAAATCAATAAGTTTTCTCTTGAGCTTGGAGGTTAACCCTGTGCCCAGGTATACTTTTCGATCCGGCAGATGCTCTATCAATACGATTTGCTCTAACTCTTCAACCATTGATTTGGTGGTGTCGGTGTCATCAGGATCTATGAATGATCTCGGGACGCCATAATCGTCCCCCTCGTCTGCCCCTCGTTCTTCTTGTTTCTTCGGTTCGACTGAAGCCTGTATCAGTGATTGCTATTTAATCTTTTCCCCTTTGGTTGGTTTCGTGGTCCTTGATGCCAAAATCGCATGCACCGAGATTACCTCGTCGACAACAAACATCTCCCTTGCAGCCGGATGCTCTTCATAGACCGTTTTGACTCCAATTGGTGTGGGGAATTTCCACGCCTGGTGCAAGGTCGATAGTACTACCCTCATGTTGTGGACCCATGGCCTTTCGAATAGAGCATTGTGCCTCATGTCCCCTTCGATCACGTAGAAATTTGTTTCTTGGATTGTCCCGGTAGTATTCACTGGCAAGGTTATCTCTCTTTTCGTGGTCTCACACGCCAAGTTAAATCCGTTCAATACCTGGACTAAGGGTATGATTTGGTCCTATAATACCAATTGATCTACGACCTTGATATGATGATATTGGTCGAGCTACGTGGATGGATCAGCACGCGTTTAACTCGAGATTTATTAATAAGTATGAATATTACCAGTGCGTAGTTGTGAGGTTGTATGATGCCCTCAACATCCTCATCACCAAACGAAATAGCTCCCTCTAGAACATATTCCCGGGTGTGTTTTTCCCTTGTGATAGATACTTTAGTGCATTTTATCATTGCCTTTGGAGAATATCGACTTTTCCGATGATCATGTTAATCACGTGCTGATGCTCCTCTTGATCGGCTTGTTTATTAGTGTCCCTATTCCTAAAGTGGTTTTTGTCCCGCTCACTCGGGAATTCTCGGAGGTGCTCGTTGTTGAATAATCGAGCAACTTCTTCTCTTAGTGGTTGGCAATCTTCGGTCCTGTGACCGTGACTGTCGTGATACTTACACATAAAATTAAGATCTTTCTGGGCAGGGACAGACTGCAATGGTCGCGGCTACTTGGTCTCCTTGATGCGTCATCCTAGGCTAACACGGTGTTGGCAGCGTCCACGTTGAAGTTGTACTTCAATAATCTCGGTGCTTTCGTACTCCCGAGTGACCTGTCGAACCCACTCTTACTCATCATACCTCGTCCAACGGGCTCTCGATCGCTTCTTTTCTCATTCATGTGGGGTGACGCCCGAGTCTATTTCCCCTTCGGTCCACGTTGTATGGTTGATATTGATCTCAGACCGGTCTTGGCTCTTGATCAACGTCTCTCTTAGATTTGTCATCGGCCCTGATAGGTAAACAGGCCCTGAAGGGGCCCTGAGTTGGTCGTCCTCGACCCTGTTCTTCGACTGGTACCTATTGTGGACTTCGACCCAGGTTACCATAGGGTACTCCACCTAATTTTATTTTAGTTGTTAAGAGGCCAAGGAACTTCGGGGGTTGAGCCCTTGAGCGAATGCCTTAACGGCCCAATCATTTGCGATCGGTGATAGGTCCATCTGTTCCATCTGAAATCTCGACACGAACTCCCTGAGCATCTCGTTATCCCTTTGTTTGACCTTGAAAAGATCTGACTTTCTGGTCTCGACTTTGATGGCCCCAGCATGGGCCTTTATGAAAGCATCTGTAAGCATAGCAAACGAGTTAATAGAATTTGGAGGCACGTTGTGATACCATATCATCGCTCCATTTGACAAAGTTTTCTCAAATTTCTTCAGCAACACCGACTCGATTTCATCATCTTCCAAATTATTCCCTTTGATCGCGCACGTATAGTATGTCACATGCTCATTTGTGTCTGTGGTCCCATAATATTTGGGGATGTCGGGCATGCGAAACCTTCTTGGAATCGGTTTTGATGCAGCACTCGGGGGAAACGGCTTCTGGATAAAATTTTTGGAGTCCGGTCCCTTTAATATCGGGGGTGCTCCTGGGATCTGATCGACCCTGGAGTTGTATGTTTCCACTTTCTTGCCATTGGCCTCAATCTTTTTCTCTCCTGATTCCACCCATTTGGTTAATTCCTCGAGCATCTTCATCACCTCGAAAGTTACACCCCCGCTCGCCTTCCCCTTGTTCTCTCGGTAATTTGTTCGCCTCTTCGCATGCTACCCCGAGATTGTTTGGGTTCGGCCCTATTAGGGACGTGGTTTTGATTCTGCTACTATGCGACTGCCGCCTGCTGGACCTGTAACATTTTGAAAATTAGTCGCAGGCTCACCCCGTCATCCCCACCTTTGGGCGCTTCTCGAGCTATTGGTCGGGGTCCTCCGCGAACGCCATTTTCGGGATCAGTTGGAAAATTGATGTTGATGGTCACATGCGAATTAGCATCGACCGGGTCGGCTACTGGGATGCCATTGTGATCGGTGGGCAGTACATCATTACTAGGCACCATGTTATCATTTTCATCGTGATTGCCTAACTCAGCATCATCGTTCAAATGAGCAGACTGAGTGTTTGACATTTTTAGATTGAACTGGAATTAAGATCTCATAGAACAAGCGTAAAATAGGGTGTGTTAATCACCACTATTATCCTTAGCTCCACGGTGGGCGTCAAACATTTTACCCCAAAATTGGATAACAATTGAATTTGTACGCGGTTTAAAAGATATGTGATTTAATTTAACACGAATAATCAAGAATAATAAATAGACGAAACAAACTATCAAAACACTCACAACATTAATGATAGGACTGATCTTGGATTGAATAATGAGCACGTCCTCGATTTAGGCTAGTCGTGAATAAAGATCAGAACTAGTGAACAACAGTGTCAGTAGTAGCTTAGAGAACAAAAATAAACTTCTATTGCCTTGGAATGTGTGTTACAACGTGTCAGATAAAAGAAAAACTTCCCATTTATATAGAACGAGAGTTCCAGCCCTAGTATAAGTCTAAAAAGGTAAAAATCTTCTTTTCCCGATAAATGTTAGTTCATAATCGACATTGAGCGAGATTCGCGCTGTGATGTCCGGCCGGGGGCGGGTATTACGACCCTCTATCCGTCATGAATAACCGTTCACCGTGTCTCCCAAGTTCTAGACCTCATACTCGGCTCGGGCGCGTCGCTTCCATGTCCGATGGCAGATATACCGCTCACTCTTCCGGGGTCTCGATATGAAAAGCTTTTGACCTCGACTACAACCTCCCGTTGTAATAATCCGGCCGGTTGTTTTGAGAGAATTAGCCCCGATTACCTATTTATTGCTCCCTCGATCTCATATTTGTGTTACTTGACTTGTCTGGGTGCCTGGTGTTGGGTTCGGGAGAGTTTTGGAGTGAAATGGGACACATAGTCCCTAAATAGATAATTAAAGTCGTAAGAGTTTAACGTCGTTGGACTTGTGTGAAGACGACTCTGGAATAGAGTTTTATCGGTTCCAATAGCTTTGTATAGTGATCTTGGTCTTAGGAGCATATCCGGATGCTGATTTAGAGATTCGTAGGTCATTTCGGAGTTAATTGGCGAAAGTTGAAAAGTTGGAAGATTTTTGAAAAGTTTGACCGGGAGTGGACTTTTTGATGTACGGGTCCGATTTCGATTCCGGAAGTTGGATTAGGTCCGTAATATCAATTATGACTTGTGTAAAAAATTTGAAGTCAATCGGACGTGATCTGGTAGGCTTCGGCATCAAGTGTAGAAGTTAGAAGTTCTAAAGTTTATTAGACTTGAATCGATGTGCAATTCGTATTTTTAGCGTTGTTTGATGTGATTTGAAGGCTCGACTAAGTTTATATGATATTTTAGGACTTGTGGGTATTATTGGTTGAGGTCCCGGGGGCCTTGGGGGTGATTCGGACCTTGTTCGGCGCATTTCGGAACATTATGACTGCTGAAATCTTGTGCTTCTGGTTTCCTTCTACACGTTCGCGATGGTGTTGCCGCGTTCGCGTAGAGGAGTTTGAGTTTTTCTAGAAAATTTCCTTCGCATTCACAAAGGTCCAATGTTCACGAAGGGGTCGAGTCTTGATGCTACGTGATCGTGAACTAATTAATGTGTTCGCGAAGAGGAAGGGAGCTGAGGTGAGTCTCACGCGTGGTCTACGCGTTCGCGAGAAGGTCTCCACATTTGTGAAGCTTGAGGACCTTTGGTCACCGCATTCACGAGCGGCCCTCGCGATCGCGTAAGAGGAATTTGGCCCCTCGCGAATGCGAGGCTATTTCCGTGTTCGCGAAGAAGGAAAACTGGGCATCCGAACTTAAAATTCCAAAATCCAGGGTTCATGTCATTTTTCTCCATTTGGACTTAAGAGCTCGGATTTAAGCGATATTTTCGGAGGTTTTCAGAGGTATTGTTGGGGTAAGAGTTCCTAAATCATTTTTGATTAATTTCCACTAATATATCTTCGATTTTTTCATCTAATTTAGGATTTGGGGTGAAAGTATTGGGGAAAAAGGTGTAAAAGTTCTTAGAACGAATTTTTGGGCTTTGAAAGGGAAAATGAGGTCGGAGTTGGATAATTATTGTATGGATGGACTCGATATCGAATGGGTATTTGGATTTTATAATTTTGGTCGGGTTCTGAGACGTGGGCCCGGGTCGATTATTTGTGGCGATTTTTCCAATTCTTGCTAAAATCATAATTTCATTATTTAGATTAGTTTTTTATAGTTATATTTATAGTATGTAATTGTTTTTGGCTAGATTTGAGCCGTTCGGAGTCGGAAAGTCGAGGGAAAGGCCTTCTTATTGATTGATTGAGCGAGGTTTGAGATAAGTGACTTGTCTAACCTTGTGTGGGGGAAATTTCCCTAAGGATTTGGTATTGTTATGCTAATTTGCAATACGTGAAGGCCGGGTACGCGAGGTGACGAGTGCGTACTCAGGCTAAATGTTGAAAATCCGATTTTTGCTAAGTGGTTTCCTTTTATTTCCTTAATTGAGTTACTCTAGCATGTGCAATCATCATGCTTAGCCAAATTTCACATGTCTACATGTCTTATCTCTTATTTGCAATTTGTACAACATGCTTAGTTGAATTACCTGCTTCCTTGTAACTGTAGAGTTCTTTGCTTGTAATATCATTATTTCATTTGTTATGTGTTGGTTTTTGTGATTATTGTTGAGATAGTAGTTTGGTCGTGGCATGAGGTTTCTGCCGTGCGGATTGTTATTGTGGCACGAGGTTTCTGTCGTGCGGATTGTTATTGTGGCATGAGGTTTCTGTAGTGCGGTTGTTATTGTTTGCACGAGGTTTTTGTCGTGCCATTGTGAGATATTTAATTTTGGGACACGAGGCGGCACCTCGGGAGTGCCCCTGTTGATTTCCTCTATTTGCTGTATTGTTGTTATTGTTGTTGTTTCCTTAACTTATAAGATTCTTGCTTCCTTACGTGTTGTAATTGTCTTCTTCGATTCCGTGTTGTTACCTTCTGTGAAATTCTATTATTACATTTCTCTGTCATTTCATTATATCATTATATCTTTTGCTTTGTTTCTTATTATTTCCAGTAGGGCCCTGACCTGATCTCGTCATTACTCTACCAAGGTTAGGCTTGACATTTACTGGGTACCGTTGTGGTGTACTCATACTACGCTTCTGCACATCTTTTTGTGCAAATCCAGGTACTTCCTACCAGACCAGGCATCAGTGAGCTAGTCCGTACGTGAAGACTTCAAGGTATATCTGCCAGTATCCGCAGATCTCGGAGTCCCCCTCTATCTTTATTATGTCGTTTCCTTATCCTCATTAGACTCTGATGTATATGGATATTTAGTATTTTTCTTTAGAGCTTGTGACTTATATGTATCGGGTTCTGGGAGTTATTTATACTTTGAGTTGTTGAATTTATTTATTATAGTTGTTGTCGTTTTGAGTTTTAGCTTAATATTTCAGTTATTCCGCATGCTTGTTAGGATTACCTAGTCTTAGAGACTAGGTGCCGTCACGATATTCTACGGAGGAAAATTGGGGTCGTGACACTCGGTTCTGTGCTCCCCCTTCGTTCTCTCATCGGGGAATCGGGGTAGACATTGCCCCCTATTTTACCCGCACACATTATTCACTTGGCATAATCTTAATATCTCCACTCAATCTACCATCAAGTCTATGATCGTTGATCGTTTCTACGTTGAAGAGCCAGGATTCATCATTCAAGAGCTACTTATAACTATTTGGATGTTGATTGATGTCGTTCGCGCAGATAAAACCCGCCCTGAATTACTGCCACCCCTGTACCAATGTGTCACTAATTTCAGTTTAGACTCGTACTTATAAGGGGGAACTTGCATAATATTTGCAATTCTATCTAAGGACATAGGTGAAATAATAGTCCCATGCATAAAAGATTTGCACAAGTTATTCCTTAATACACTGAATGATTATACCCTCCAACTATCACGACCCAATTCTCACATGTCGCGATAGCATCTATCACAATACTAGGCAAGCCGACTTTCACAACAAAACTACGCATTTTAAATTTGGAAAATATAGCAATATAAGTTCGAAGGAAAATCTTATAAATACTTAATGAAAATACCGCAACTCAATATAGAAGTTCCCAAAATTCAGGTGTCACTAAGTACATGAGCATTTATATAATAACATGGTCTGACAACTAAAACATTGTCTAGGATGGTAGAACAGTATAAACAAAACTAAAGATAAATGAGGAGAGTCAAGGTCTGCGCATGCCAAGGAAACTACCTCGATAATCTCCGAACTAATGAAGCTCCAGAAATTATCAACAACCGTGCCCAGAAGTACCTGGATCTACACACGAGGTGGAGAGTCTAGCGTGAGTACAACCAACTCAATAAGTAATAAATCTAACCTTTGGGCTAAAAGCAGTATACGGTACCCGCTATGGCGTGCAGCCCGATCCCATCATGAATCAATAGAACATGCGCTCACTGCTGGTATGTTAGATCTCTAAAGAGACAGATCCTGCCCAAATGCTAATATCCTGCTGCAGCGTGCAACCCGATCCCATCATGAATAAATAATACATGTTGCGGCATGCAACCCGATTCCATCATGGGTCAATAGTACCCGCTGCGACATGCAACCCGATCTCATCAATATCACTCACAAACAGACCCTCAGCCTCACTCAGTCATCAATCTCTCCAGTTTCTCGGTCTCACAACACTCATACCAAGCAGCCTAAATTAATGATATATGATGTGATAATAAATAATAATAGAGACTGAGATAAATAACACATAGCCTAAACATAATTTCTAACATAAACCATAGCTCAAGTGCTCTACACATAGGGTACAATAATAATATTCAGATAAAGTGACTACACAGCCCCACGAAATCGACTAAGTCATAATTACTACGGTGTACGCTCTCACGCCCGTCACCTAACATGTGTGTCATCCCAACACCGATCACATATCACGAAGTTCAGGGATTTATACCCTCAAAACCAATTTTAAAAGTGTTACTTACCTCAAACTGTAACGACCCGACCGATCTGACAGGTTCAATTAGTGATTATCTTGGCGCGTAGGCGCAGCTGTTGAGGAGACTTTATGGTGAGCTGCATTCCATGATACGTTTCGTAGTCTATAGAGTCTCCATCATACCATTTACTCTATCATGTCTTATTTACGTTCTACACAGATATTGTATTATTATGTGCTCCTTAGTAAATGCTCATGCACTTGTGACACCGGGTTTTGGGTTGTTCTAGGAGTTGTTTGTGATTTTGCTTAACATTTACTTACTTTTATTATCTATTCGGTTAAATTGTAATTTTTTATGATTTTAATGCATTGATTTCCTTATCTAATAAAATTCACGATTTCGAAAAATAATAAAGTTCATAATTAAGTTGGTAGTTTATCGTTAGCTTGCCTGACAGCAGCGTTAAGCGCCAACAGGAACTATAGTAGATTTTGGGTCGTGACTCAAACCGTGCAAATCTCTACTTTAATAAGCCATTGCCTCTCAAAGCGGCCTCCGAAATCTTCGAATCTAGCCACAAATAATCTGATACAGTCAACACAAGCTATAGGAATCAATTCCATATTGAAAAACTAAGTTCTTAATCAAAATTCAAAAAGTCAACTCTGGGGCCCATGTCTCGGAATCTAACAAAAGTTACAATATCCGAACATTCATTCAACCACGAATCCAACCATATCAAAATTACCAAATTCCGACTCCAACTCGCCACTCAAACCTCCAATTTTCACTCTCCAATATATGGGTCAAAATCCCCAATTTTTCACTTCAAAAATACCAAATCTATAGGGAAAATTCAATGGAAATTCAATATAAATGATTAGAAATTATCAAAAGTGGCTTACCTCAAGAATTATCATGAAACCCATCTCAAAAATCGTCTCCAACCAAGCTTCAAAAGTCCAAAAATAATAAACATCTCGGAACCATACGTTTATATAGACCCAGCGCTTTTCGCACATGCGACCCACTTACCCGCATTTGCGGTCTCGCAGGAGCGACAATTCCTTCGCTTCTATGGTTCCCCTAGCGGCCTCTTGCGCTCGCACCTGAGGCGCACCAGCGACCCTCTCTCCGCTTCTGCAGAGACTACTGCCACACGCCCACTTCGCACCTGCGCTTCTTTCCTCGCATCTGCGCTCTCGCAGGTGCGGCAAATACCTCGCACATGCGCATCCCCTCAGCAAGCCAAAATCCGCTTCTGCGATGCCATCCACGCACCTATGGCCTTGCACCTACGACCAAGACCTTCGTAGGTGCGATCACACCAGTCCAGAACTCTTCAGCCATTTCATAAGTTCAAAATTCGATCCGTTAACCATCCGAAATCCACCTGAGTCTTCCCCCTCCTCCCCCGAACCTTAATCAAATGTGCCAACAAGTTCTAAAACACGATACGAACTTAGTCGAGGCCTCAAATCACATCAAATAATATCAAAAATAGGAATCGCACCCCAATTCAATCCTAATGAAAACTAATGAATTCCAACTTTTACAATCGATGCCGAAACCTATCAAATCAATCCCGATTGACCTTAAATTTTGCACACAAGTCATAAATGACACAAGGATCTATTTCAAATTTCGTAACCAAAATCCGAGCCCGATAACCATAAAGTCAACTCTCGGTCAAAGTTCTCAACTCTCAAAACTTTTAATTTTTCAAATTTCGCCATTTCAAGCCAAAATCACCTACGGACCTCCAAATCATTATCCGGATACACTCCTAAGTCCGAAATCACCCTACGGGTTATCAGAACCGTCAAAATTCCATTCCGGAGCTATTTACACATAAGTCAACATCCGGTCAACTCTTTTAACTTATACTTCCAACTTTGGGACTACGTGTCCCAATTCATTCAGAAATATCCCCGGAACCAAACCAACCACCCCGGCAAGTCACATAATAATAATTGAGCATAGGATAAGCGATAAATGGAAGAACAGTGCTATGACACTCAAAACGACCAGTCGGATCGTTACACTAACTCCAACTGAATATCACCGCCACAAGAGTTGTGGTCATCTTCATCTAGAGCATACCCAATTCAAATGATAAAGAGGGGTTTCAAGAACTATTGCTAGGTATGATGAGGCTTTGAATGGCACATTGAACAAGAAGAGGAGCAGGTGTTGTTATTTCTTATAAAGCTGGCACGCATTTTAAATAATTTGTCATTTGACTAAATATTATTATTCATTACATAACTTCCCATTATCACTCTATTTATATATTCTCTTTGGAGATTTCAATTAATATTAGTTCCTTCAATAGAGAAAAATATATAAAATAATCAAAGATTGACCACCTAAAAACCAAATGAATGCGCGTGCAATAAAAAAAAGTAATAAATATTATTATATATTTATTATTAAATTATTATAGTTTCTAGTTGTAATATTTTAATTTCTTTCTGTAGATCTTATACTTGTGGTTTTTTCTTCTAACCCAATAGTATTCACTACTGATTAAGATTTGTCCTCTTACTCTTTCCCATATTTTTGTTGTTCCTTCTTTATATTAGTAGCCTTGTATTTCTTGTCAAAAACTTAAGCTTTACCCCTTTTTCAAATACTTCTTTGTTATTTCCTTCTCCTTAATTAATCTGGTGATTTTAGTATTGAATTTATGAAAAATATTGACGATGATAAAAGGGCAGCGTGTGAGCCGCAAGGACCTTCATAAGTAGTGTATCGAGAGCTTTTTTGAACTATATCTATCCAACGGTTTCTTGGAGACCTGAAAACCAAAAAGAAGAAAAAGAAAAACCAAAAATCCATTTCCTTTTGCTTTCCCATATGAATAATATATTTAAGACAAAAATTATTTCTTCGGAAAACTTTAATTTTTCACTTTCTATGATGGGAACTTCCTCTTCCTAAACCTTCTTTGGAGTCCCTATGACCAAAATTTTCCACTTAGGTAATAAATTGGTGATTCTAGGATAAATAATCAAGTATATCAACATGACGTGTTCAAATTTTAAGGCAAAAAGTTTAAGAATAAAAAAACCTCATAAATGAAAAATCATAAAGAATTAAAAAATATTTATTGGAATCATTCAATAATTAATCTGTGAAGATAAAGTATTTTTTTAAAAGTCAGGTCAAATTGTACTTTGAATCTTTTTTCATTTGAATTTCTAGAATAATAAAATCTAAATATAAATCACCAAATAAAAAATTATTAGAAATAAAAATATATTTAAGAAACTTTGTGGGATAAATAGAGACTTCTAATTCATTATTGACAACATGCAATCCAAACTGGCTAGGTGGAAAACAAGTTTCCTTTACATGACTAGGAGAATTACCCTAGCAAAAGCTTCCCTGAATAGCATACCAAATCATGTCATGTAATTCATCAAACTCCCCTCAAAACCCACAAAAGCAATTGATAAAATACAACGGAACTTCATCTCGAGCACTACACCAACAAGAAGAAAATGCACCTAGTAGGCTGGGACACTGTTGCCAAGCCTAAAAACCAGAGAGGGTTGGGAATACAAAAATGTAATGACTCGGCCGGTCGTTTTGAGTACTACAACCCTGTTTTCCCATTTACTGCTCAAATTATACTTTACAGTTATTGTGTGAATTGTCGGGGTAATTGGTTCAGGTCCGGTGAGGTTTTGGAATGAATTGGAACACTTAGTTCCAAGATTTAAAGTTTAAGTTAAAATAGTGATCGGATATGGACTTATGTGTAAACGACCTCAGATTCGAATTTTGATGATTCCAATAGCTCTGCATGGTGATTTTGGACTTAGGAGCGTGTCCGAAAAATTATTTGGAGTTCCGTAGTGGAATTAGTTTTGAAATGCCAAAAGTTGAATTTTTGGAAGTTTGACCGGGGATTGACTTTTTGATATCGAGGTCGGAATCCGATTTTAGAAATTGGAATAGGTCCGTAATATGAAATATGACTTGTGTGCAAAATTTGAGTCATTCCGGATTGATTTGATGTGTTTCGTCACAAGATCTAGAATTTGAAAGTTCAAAATTTATTGATTTTGAATTGAGGTATAATTCGTCGTTTTGATATTATTAGGTATGATTTGAGGCCTCGAGTAGGTCCGTATTATATTATGGGACTTGTTGGTATAATTGGTTGAGGTCCCGAGGGCCTCGGGTGAGTTTCGGATGGTTAACGGATCAAATTCGAACTTAGAAGAAATCTGGAAAATTTCTGTCTTCTGGTATGATCGCACTTGCGAGAAATTGGCCGCAGGTGCGGTGCCGCAAATGCAGCCATTTTTACGCAGAAGCGGAGCTGGGCTAGCCTGGGTAGGGCACAGGTGAGAAGGCGTTAACCGCATCTGCGAGCCCGCAGGTGCGAGCGAGGCTCAGCAGATGCGGAGTTAAGGGAGAGGCAAGTCCGCAGGTGCGAACCTTTTAGCGCAGAAGCACGACCGCAGGTACGGTCCTTGGCATCGCAGAAGCGATTGTGGCTAGCCAAGCCGTTCTCGCAGAAGCGAGATTTTTCCCGCAGAAGCGAAGGTCGCAGATACGACCCCTTGTCCGCAGATGCGGAAATCATTGGGACAAAACCTTAAATTCGAGGGTTCGACATTTTCACCCATTTTCGGATTTTGGAGCTCGGGTTGGGCGATTTTGGAGAGAAAATTTTTCACACAACTTGGGATAAGTATTATTAACTCCCTTGTGATTATATTCCATGAATTAATCTTCATTTCTGGTGTAAGATTATTGAATCTTCAATAGAAATAGAAGGAAATTTCTATAATGTCACAAAATGAATTTTTCGAGTTTGAATACCGATTTAGAGTTGGATTTGAGTGAAATTAGTATGGTTGAACTTGTAATTGGATGGGTTATCGTATTTTGTGAGTTTCATCAGATTTCGAGACGTGGGCCCCACGGGTATTTTTGGGGCGTAATTACGGATTTTGTGAAAAATATTAGCATTTTGATATGGAATTAATTCTTATAAATTGTGTGGACTGAGTCAAATTATTGTGACTAGATTCGAGTCGTTTGGAAGTTGATACGCACAGAATGGAATTTCTGGAGCATTGTTTAGCTTGCTCGACATTGGATTTGGCTTGTTCGAGGTAAGTAACTCTTCTAATCTTGGAGCTGAGGGTATGAACCCTGAATATATGTATTTTGTGAATTGTTAGGAGGTGACGCACATGCTAGGTGATGGGCGTGTGGGCGTGCACTATAGAAATTGTGACATAATTGTTTCTTTGAAATTTTTGTAGTTAAATAATCTTGGCATTTTTCATGCAGTTTTATGTGTTAAAGAAATTGAGCTGAAAAGCATATTAAAAAAAAATCATGTTGAGGCTATGTGCCAGTATTATTGGGACCCATAGAGGTCATATTACTGTGAATTAATTGTTTTAAATCAAAAATTCATACTCAATCATATTCATATCATTACATATCATATCTTAGTCTCTGTTATTATTATTGATACATCATATCATCAATTTAGGGCTATTTTCACAACATTATGAGCCCATGAGAGAGAGACTGGAGAGGTTGATGACTGAGTGAGACCGATGGCCTGATTATGAGGATAATTATGGGGTCGGGCTGCACGCCGCAGCAGACCAGATTGGCTTATTATAGCACGTGAGTTGTCCGTGCGGATCCAGATATTATTATAGCAGGTGAGTTATCCGTGCAGATCCAGATATTATTATAGTACGTGAGTTGTCCGTGAAGATTATAGCGCTTGGTTGAAGGAACCCCTTCGGAGTCTGTACACACCCCCAGTGAGCGCAGGTACCTACTGAGTGCGAGTGCCGAGTGATGAGTGACTAGGAGGCATGAGTGATTGTGAGGTATGCCCGAGGGGCTGTTTACGAGTGATTGTGAGGTATTCCCGAGAGGCTGTTTACGAGTGATTGTGAGGTAAGCCCGAGGGGTTGTATACGAGTGATTGTGAGGTCTGCCCGAGGGGCTGTTATATAATTTTATCACTGAGTTGCATCGCATTGGCATACACACATGGCATACATGCATAGAGATGTATTTTTCTCATGCTGTTGAACATCACATCATTCATGATTTTTTTCACATTTTTGACAGATGGGCATAGTGATGCATTTGTTTTTACACGGGTTATCTGGAAAGAAAAAGAAACAACTTATTTATTATTGAAAAGATTTTTGGGAAAAATGATTGTTTTCAAACTTATTCATATTTTTGGAAACTTCGGTAAACGATTTGGGTTTTCACTAATGTACTTGAAAGGAAGAACTATTATCTTTGAAATCATGATTTAGCTGAGCATTTTATTTTTGAGTTACTTTTGGTATTATCTGCTTTGCGTTGTTATGGACTGTTGTGAACTATTGATTTGGACCCAACCTTGGTAGAAGCTCGTCACTACTTTCAACCTAAAGCTAGGTTTGTTACTTACTCAGTACATAGGGTCGATTGTACTGATACTATACTTCTGCACATTGCGTGCAGATGTTGAAAGTTGTTGTTGCTGTGCTCGATGGTTGCAGGATTTGAAGATGTACTTGCATTCATTTTGTAGCTTCCTCTTATTCATGGTTGCATTAGATTTATAAAAGCTCTGTTTTATGTACTATTCAAACAGATTATGTATTTATTTTATCTCCGCTTTGTAAACTCTATTCTTAGGAGCTCATGATTTATACTACCAGTTCTTGGGAAAATGTAGTGGTTTTATTTATTTTCTTTTAATTAATTACCTTATTAATTTCATTGGAATTGGATAGTTGAAAGTTGCCTTACCTAACAGGTTGGGTTAGGTGCCATCATGACTAGTTGAATTTTAGGTCGTGACAAGGTGGTATCAGAGCTCTAGGTTCATAGGTTCTACAAGTCATGAGCAAGTGTCTAGTAGAGTCTTGCGGATCGGTATGATGACGTCCATACTTATCTTCGAGAGGCTACAGGGCATTTAGGATATATACTTCCCATCTTTCTTTCCTTATCGTGCGGGATTGATTCAGCTTGGGACATAATTCTTTGAATTCCTTCCATGTATTCGTATGCGCACATGAGCGCATGGTATCAGTTGTGCATCGGTGGCTTATGATTTCCATGGATGAGGTTCGAGGTGAGTATTCTGTGTTTTGGTGATGGGCCAATCCGGAGGACTTGAGGCCATGGTTGGACCGCAGCTTAATCTCAATAGCTTCAGTTGTAACTTGTATAATTGAACTCATATGTCCGATAATGACCCTGCGAGGGGAATTTGTGGCTCGATGAGCGGTGAAATGGCTGTGTGATGGGTATGATGTGACCGTGGGATGTGTTAAGACAATTTGAATATGACGAGAAGTGTTTCCTTGGAATGTAAAGGAAAGGCCATTGGGTGCTTGATTTTCAATTTGGTATGACGTACAGTCTCGAGTATGAATGTTTTGAAGGATCTTTCACGTTGTTAAATTTTGGGACAGACTAAATTCGCATGCCTTGTTAATAAGTTTGGACTTATAAAGATTAAGTGATTGCGTAGTAATTGTGACTGCAAAAGGGTATAACAAGATACCAATTTGAGGCTAAGCAGGTGAGTTATCCCCTGCGGAGTAATCTACCTATGTTCCTTATATGTGAGTGGAGAGTTTCTTTTCTGCCAGCAGGGCGTATGTGTGGAGATTTGAATTTGAATATGGTTGAGAAAGTTGACTTGAGTGTCAAGAGAATGATTGCGAGTTTAGCAGATGATTTAGAGTATTTTTATGGTTGGCGTTGCATGAGTTTGAGAAAAGGTTTCATTGAACTGACAGTGGCATCCTGACAGTAATAGTGTATGAGTATTGTGAGTTATGAAGTGTTTTAATCTACGGCTTTTAGCCAAGTGGGGGAGTCTTCTATGGACAAATCAATTCATGGGTATGTGTCAAAATTTTGTTTGTTGGATGGGTTGTCCTATTTTGTCAGTTTCATCGGATTTCGAGACGTGGGCCCCACAGGTATTTTTGGGGCGTAATTTTAGATTTTGTGGAAATTTTTAGCATTTTGATATGGAATTAATTCTTATAAATTGTGTGAACTGAGTCAAATTATTATGACTAGATTCGAGCCGTTTGGAAGTTGATACGCGCATAATGGAATTTCTGGAGCATTGCTTAGCTTGCTCGACATTGGATTTGGCTTGTTCAAGGTAAGTAACTCTTCTAATCTTGGAGATGAGGGTATGAACCCTGAATATATGTATTTTTTGAATTGTTGGGAGGTGCCGCACATGCTAGTGACGGGCATGTGGGCGTGCACTATAGAAATTATGACATAATTGTTTCTGTGAAATTTTTGTAGTTAAATAATCTTGGCAATTTCCATGCGGTTTTATGTGTTAAAGAAATTGAGCTGAAAATCATATTAAAAAAATTATGTTGAGGCTATGTGCCAGTATTATTGGGACCCACAAAGGTGATATTGCTTTAAATTAATTATTTAAATCGAAAATTCATAATCAGCCATATTCATGTCATTACATATCATATCTTAGTCTCTGTTATTATTATTGATACATTATATCATTATTTTTGGGCTATTTTCATGACATTGTGAGCCCATGAGAGAGAGACTGGAGAGGTTGATGACTGAGTGAGGTCGAGGGCCTGATTATGAGGATAATTATGGGATCGGGTTGCACGCCGTAGCAAGTCAAATTAGCTTATTATAGCACGTGAGTTGTCCGTGCGGATACAGATATTATTATAGCGCGTGAGTTATCGGTGCGGATCCAGATATTATTATAGCACGTGAGTTGTCCGCGCAGATTATAGCGCTTGGGCTGAAAGAGCCCCTCCGGAGTCTGTACACATCCCTAGTGAGCGCAGGTACCTACTGAGTGCGAGTGCCGAGTGCTGAGTGACTGGGAGGCATGAGAGATGGTGAGGTATGCCCGAGGGGCTGTTTACGAGTGATTGTGAGGTATGCCCGAGAGGCTGTTTACGAGTGATTGTGAGGTGAGCCCGAGGGGATGTATACGAGTGATTGTGAGGTCTGCCCGAGAGGTTGTTTATCATTTTACCACTAAGTTGCATCGTATTGGCATGCACACATGACATACATGCATAGAGATGTATTTTCCTCATGTTGTAAAGCATAACATCATTCATGATTTTTCCCATATTTTTGACAGATGGGCATAGTGATGCATTTGTTTTTACACGGGTTATCTGGAAAGAAAAAGAAACATCTCATTTATTATTGAAAAGATTTTTGGGAAAAATGATTGTTTTCACACTTATTCATATTTTTGGCAACTTCGGTAAACAATTTGGGTTTTCACTGATGTACTTGAAAGGAAGAACTGTTATCTTTGAAATCATGATTTAGCTGAGCATTTTATTTCTCAGTTACTTTTGGTATTATCTGCTTTGCGTTGTTATGGACTGTTGTGGACTATTGGTTTGGAACCGACCTTGGTAGAAGCTCGTCACTACTTTCAACCTAAGGCTAGGTTTGTTACTTACTCAGTACACGGGGTCAGTTGTACTGATACTACACTTCTGCACATTGCATGTAGATGTTGGAAGTTGTTGTTGTTATGCTCGATGGTTGCAGGATTTGAAGATGTACCTGCATTCCTATTGTAGCTGCCTCTCGTTCATGGTTGCATTAGATTTATAAAAACTCTGTTTTATGTACTATTCAAACAGACTATGTATTTATTTCATCTCCGCTTTGTAAACTCTATTCTTAGGTGCTTATGATTTGTACTACCAGTTCTTGGGAAAATGTATTGGTTTTATCTATTTTCTTTTAATTAATTACCTTATTAATTTCATTGGAATTGGATAGTTGAAAGTTGGCTTACCTAACGGTTTGGGTTAGGTGCCATCATGACTAGTTGGATTTTAGGTTGTGACAAAAAAGTTGAGTATAAAAACAAAGCTATTCACTCGGCCTTGCATGGAGACTCTTTCACAACATCTCCTCTCTATGGGCAAAGACTCTGATTGCCAAACACTGTAACTGGATTTATCCCCCCCCCCCCAAAGCTAAATCTTCTACATGGCAGTATATTCTAAAAGGGCGGGACACATGCAGAAAAGCCTTAAAATGGGTGGTGCAAGAAGGAGACAGAGTCGGCTACCTAAATGACTCTTAGATCCCAACCACTCACCCATTAGGAATATTATTGAGGGCCCTCTTACACAAACTGACCACTCAGCCAAAGTAGCTACCATTTATGACAATGGTGCTTGGTATACCTCCTCCATATCCATGAACATCCCTCCAAACATTAGAGATCTCCTCTCCGCTACCTTCATTCCATCCAATCCTATAAAGGAGGACAAAATGATTTGGGGTAAAACTAGCAATGGCCTCTTCAGCACTAAATTAGCCTATAGCATTATTGCAAATAAAACTCTCCAGAAAGTGGAAGAGGAAAACTACAAATACATGTGGATTTTGAAGCTAAAGGTCCCTAACAAGATCTAAACCTTCATATGGCTCTTATACCAAGGAAGGCTTCCTGCATGAGCCTATCTCCACAAAACTGGGGTTCCTTGTAACCCAATGTGCTGCTTCTGCTCTACTAAAATTGGGACATCTGTACACATCTTCTTTGAAAGCCCTAATGCAAAATCATTCTGCAGCAAATAATCTCCTAAAGCACCACCACAACCCCAACTCAGTCCCTTACCTTCACTAGTAGCTCTTCGTCTAATATTTGGTCAACCCTTCGAAGAAAGCCCTTCAATAACATTCTTATCTAGGAAGATCTGTTTCCATTTATCTTCTGGCAACGATGGATTACTAGGAATAACAATCTCTTTAATAACAAAAAAATCGTGTCCCTACTTCTGTTGTAATGGCTAACGCAACTGAGTATATCACTATCTCAGTTGGTCACACACCCACAAATAAAAAGATCATCTGGGTCAAATGGGTTCCTCCGTTAAGAGGTCATTACAAGCTCAACACCGATGGGGTTGCCTTAGTGAATCCTGTGAAGGGTGGTGTGGGAAGAGTTTTTAGAAACTCCAACGGCAACTGGGTTCTGGGATTCATAGGAAGTCTGCCTCACAGCACAAACACCCAAGCTAAACTACTTACAGTGTTGCAGGGATTACAAATTGCAGAGCAATGAGGACTCACTCCCTTGGAAATCAATATAGATTCGACAAAGGTAATAAGAATGCTTAATTTGGGTAACCATGTCTTTGACTCAATTATTTTTTAATGCTGGTCAATCATCCTAAGATTGGGATACATTGAGGTGAAACACAGCTACAAAGAGATGAACAAACTAGCTGATCTGATGACAAAGGAAGGAGCAAAGAAAAACCTTTTAGGAAGAACAACAATCATGGCAGTTCCTCCAGTGTTTGCGAATGAAGCTTTTTTGGCAGACATCTTAGGAACTGTCTCTCCTAGGAAGATTTTGGCCTGTAATATTAATATTGTTGTCACGACCCGGAATCTCCACCACCGGGACTGTGATGGCACCTAACATTTCACTTGCTAGGCAAGCCAACGTTAGAGAATCATTAAACCACTTATTATACATTTCAGCAAATAACAACAAATAAGCTATAACGAGTTTAAAATGAGTGCGAAAGTATATAATAGCCTCAATATTTGTATATACTACTACCCAGATCTAGAGTCACAATTCACAAACTTCTAAGATTTCACTACAAGTAAGTGTCTGAAGGAAATACAACTATTTTCGAAATAAAAGAAGCAGTAAAATAAAATGTCTAGAATGGGACTCCAGGGTCTGTGGACGTCGTTAGATCTACCTTGGGTCTCCTATCGGATGAATCCAGCAGCTAACCTCATGATCAGCTCAGACCAGTACCAAAATCTGCACAGGAAGTGCAGAGTGCAGTATCAGTACAACCGACCCCATGTACTGGTAAGTGCCGAGCCTAACCTCGACGAAGTAGTGACGAGGCTATGACGGGTCACTCACATTACAGCTTGTACGCAGTATATATGATAAAAGCCGAAAAGGAAGACGGAATAGAATAAAGCAGTAATTTGCAAGAAATATCTACAACTCTCGGAAATAAGTCAACAACGTTCAGAAATTACCAATCCTTAAGTGCAATAGAGAATACCGTAAAGCTTAACACAACCCAGGGGAAAGCATAAACGCATAGGTTGTTACAGCGCGCAACCCGATCCCACTGTACATCTCATATTCCTCCCTTATTTTCTTATAATAGCATACACAATAGTGAATATAAATAAAAGTGTTGCGGTGTGCAACCCGATCCCACCATATCATAATAACACAATCATAGTTCACCCTTATTCCGCCATACAATCCACCCATATTACACCTGTTGCGACATGCAACCTATTCCCACCGTATAGTATCAATTCACCCTTATTCCACCTCTGTATATCACCCTTATTACTCCTGTTGTGGCGTGCAACCCGATCCCACTATATAAATATTAATTACTCAGTATGTACAGAAATTCCACAATTCAAATCACAAAAACCCTTCAGAATACTTAAACTTCAAACCAAAATAAATAGAAAACTTCTACACCATAAAAGTTCACGTAAGTAATACTACTCAGCGAGACCAATTCAGAATATATAACAAAAGGTGCCGATAACCAGCTTAAGCAATTAGCAGGAGATAATGAACCTATGGAAGAACTAATGTCATTAACAGGAGGAAGCAATATCTAGCAAGTAGCAATTAGGCATGGGAACACAATTAGAGCATGTAACAATTAAGATAAGGAAAGAGACAATATGAGAAAAATGAAAAAAATAACAGGGAAAACAGATAATTTGGCGGTGCATAAGTACTCGTCACCTCACTTATACGCCCCTCACATGAATATCACATAGCAAATAGTCCGAGGGTTCCTAATTCTCTCAAGTCAAAGTTAGCCACAACACTTACCTTGCTCCAAAGATCATTCACTGCTCAACCACAACCTTGCCTCTCAAACAAGCCTCCGGGCCAATAGAATCTAGCAAATTATCAACCAAACGATTCGAATTAAGCCTTAGGAACTACCTGCGATTGCAAAAATTCAATTTAGGCCTTTTTGAAAAAGTCAACAAAAGTCAACACCCCGGCCCGCTTGGTCCAAACCTAAAATTCGGACCAAAACCCGATTACCCATTCACCCCCGAGCTCGGTTATGTAATTTGTTTTGGAATCCGACCTCAATTTGAGGTCTGAATCCCCAATTTACCAAATCCCTAGTTTCTATCCAAAACCCCCCAACTCCACCATGAAATTTTTTAGATTTTAGGTTGAAATCTTAGGGAAAGTAGTGAAAGATAGAAAGGAAATACGTTAGAATCACTTACCAATGATTTGGGGAAGAAGAAGTCTTGGAAAAATCGCTTCTAAGGTTTTAGGTTTTGAAAATTTGAGAATGAACCAAAAATTCCGTCTAAGTCATATTTTATTCAGCTGCAAATGTTGCAATTGCGACCTGGGCTTCGCAAATGCGAAACTCCAACATTTCTGCTGCCTTCGCAAATGCGAAGAAAAGTTTGCAAATGTGAACCTGACCATTCCGCAATTGTGACCATATGATCGCATTTGCGATCACTGCCTTCCCTTGACCCGTTTAGCAAATGCGAAGAATTGTTCGCAAATGCGAACATCATGAGGCCTAGCCACTCTTCGCAAATGTGAGGAATAGCTTGCAAATGCGAAACCCTCAGAGGTCGCAATTGTGATGCCTGATCTGGCAAATGCGATATCAGAGTCATGCACCAGAAACTGATGCACCAACAATGTTCTAAGTCTAATTTTCACTCTGTAGCCTATCCAAAACTCACAGGAGCCCTCGGGGCTCCAAACCAAACATGCACACAAGTCCTAAAACATCATACGAACTTGCTCGCTTGATCAAAATACCAAAATAACACCTAAAACTACGAATTGAACACCAAATCAAATGACATTTTCAAGAAAACTTTGAAACTTCTATTTTCACAACCGGGCATCCGAATCACGTCAAACCAACTCTGTTTCTTACCAAATATCACAGACATGTCATAAATATGGTATTGGACCTATGCCGGGTAAAAAGATGTGGATATCTACTCCGTATATCTCACTCGGACTCCCAAGTAGCTGCCCAACGGGCTGACCTTTCTACTGCACTCGAACTGAATGATAACTCTTAGACCTCAGCTGTCGAACCTGCTGAGCTAGAATAGCTACCGGCTCCTCCTCGTAAGTCAAATCCTTGTCCAACTGGATAGAGCTGAAATCTAACATGTGGGATGGATCGCCGTGATACTTCCGGAGCATGGACACATGGAACACCGGATGAACTGCTGATAACCCCGGTGGCAACGTAAGCCTGTAAGCCACCTCTCCTACTCTCTCGATAATCTCAAAAGGTTTGATATACCTAGGGCTCAGCTTGCCCTTCTTTCCAAACCTCATGACAACCTTCATGGGTGATACCCGTAGCAACACTCTCTCCCCGACCATGAATGCAACATCACGAACTCTACGGTCGGCATAACTCTTCTGCTTGGACTGAGCTGTGCGAAGTCGATCCTAAATAATCTTGACCTTATCTAAGGAATCCTGTACTAGATCTGTACCCAACAACCAAGCCTCCCCCGGCTCGAACCACCCAACTGGCGACCGGCACCGCCTACCCCATAATGCCTCAAAGGGAGCCATCTGAATGCTCGAGTGGTATCTGTTGTTGTAGGCGAACTCTGCAAGGGGCAAGAACTGACCCCACAATCCTCCGAAGTCTATAACACATGCGTGAAGCATATCCTCCAAGATCTGAATAGTGCGCTCAGACTGTCTGTCCGTCTGAGGATGAAACGTTGTGCTCAACTCAACCTGCATGCCCAACTCATGTTGTACTTCCCTCCAGAAGTGTGAGGTGAATTATGTACCTCGATCAGAAATGATAGACACGGGCACACCATGAAGACGGACGATCTCGCGGATGTAAATCTCTGTAAACCGCTCCGAAGAATAGGTAACTGCCACAAGAATGAAATGCGCTGACTTAGTCAGCCTGTCCAAAATGACCCAAATGGCATCAAACTTCCTCTGAGTCTGTGGGAGTCCAACAACGAAGTCCATAGTGATACTCTCCCACTTCCACTAAGGAATCTCTATCTGCTGAAGCAAACCACCGGGTCTCTGATGCTCATACTTCACTTGCTAACAATTCAGGCACCAAGCTATATAAGCAACTATATCCTTCTCCATCCTCCTCGACTAATAATGTTTCCGCAAGTCCTGATACATCTTGGCGCCGCCCGGGTGAATAGAATACCGGGAAATATGGGCCTCCTCAAGAATAAACTCACAGAGTCCATCCACATTAGGCACACAAACACGACCCTGCATCCTCAAGACTCCGTCATCTCCAACAGTAACCTGCTTGGCACCACCGTGCCGCACTGTGTCCCTAAGGACCAACAAATGAGGATCGTCATACTACCGATCTCTGATACGCTCCAACAAAGAAGATTGAGCGACTGTACCAGCTAGAACATGGCTGGGCTCTAAAATATCCAACCTCACAAACTGGTTGGCCAAAGTCTGAACATCTAATGCAAGCGGCCTCTCAAAGGTTGGAATGAACGTAAGGCTGCCCATACTCGCTGCCTTCCTACTCAATGCGTCGGCCACCACATTGGCCTTCCCGGGATGATACAAGATGGTGATATCATAGTCTTTCAATAGCTCCAACCACCTCCTCTGCCTCAAATTGAGATCCTTTTGCTTGAACAAATACTGAAGGCTCCGATGATCCGTAAAGACCTCATACGATACGTCGTAAAGATAGTGCCTCCAAATCTTCAGCGCATGAACAGCGGCTGCCAACTCTAAGTCATGGACAGGGTAATTCTTCTCATGAAGCTTCAACTACCGCGACGCATACGCAATCACCCTTCCCTCCTGCATCAGTACTGCACCGAGCCCAACATGAGATGCATCACAGTATACCGTATAAGATCCTGAACCTATGGGCAACACCAACACCAGCGCTGTAGTCAAAGCAGTCTTGAGCTTCTAAAAGCTCACCTCACACTCATCTGACCGTATGAACGGGTCACCCTTCTAAGTCAACCTGGTCAACGAGGCTGCAATAAATGAAAACCCCTCCACAATTCGACGGTAATAGCCCGCCAAACCCAAGAAACTCCTGATCTCCGTAGCTGAAGTGGGTCTAGGATAGTTCTGAATGCCTCAATCTTCTTAGGATCCACCTGAATGCCCTCTGCTGATACAACGTGCCCTAAGAAAGCAACTGAATCTATCCAAAACTTGCACTTTGAAAATTTAGCATACAACTGGATGGCTCTCAGAGTCTAAAGCACAATCTTGAGATGTTGCTCATGCTCTTCTCGACTGCGGGAGTAGATCAAGATATCATCAATAAACATGATCACAAAGGAGTCCAAATAAGGCTTGAACAGTCGGTTCATCAAATCCATGAATACTGCTGGGGTATTTGTCAAACCAAAGGACATCACCAGAAACTCATAATGCCTGTACCGAGTCCATAAAGTTGTCTTAGGGACATCGAATGCCCTAATCCTCAACTGATGATAGCCAGATCTCAAATCAATCTTCGAAAACACCTTGGCACCCTGAAGCTGATCAAATAAATCATCAATCCTCGGCAATGGATACTTGTTCTTGATGGTGACTTTGTTCAACTGCCGATAATCTATACACATCCTCATCGATCCATCTTTCTTCTTCACAAACAACACAGGTGCACCCCAGGGCGAGACATTAGGTCTAATAAAGCCCTTATCAAGCAAATCTTGCAACTGTTCCTTCAATTCTTTCAATTCTGGCGGGGCCATACGGTATGGCGGAATGAAAATGGGCTAGGTGCCCGGAGCCAAGTCAATATAGAAATCAATATCCCTGTCGGGTGGCATCCCCGACAGGTCTGCAGGAAAAACCTCGGGAAACTCACAAACAACTGGACCTGAATCCATGAAAGGAACCTCCGCACTAGAATCGCGGACATACGCCAAATACACTAGACACCGCTTCTCGACCATACGTCGAGCCTTCATATAAGAGATAACCCTGCTGGTAGAATGGCCAGGAGTCCCTCTCCACTCTAATCGAGGCAACCCCGGCAAGGCTAAGGTCATTGTCTTGACGTGACAATCTAACATAGCATGATAAGGTGACAACCAATCCATACCCAAAATGACATCAAAATTGACCATATCAAGAAGTAGAAGGTCTACACTAGTCTCGAGACTCCCAATGGTGACCACACACGAACGATAAACACGATTTACAATAATAGCATCCCCCACAGGTGTGGACACATACACATGAGCACTCTCAAAGAATCACGAGGCACAACCAAATATGAAGCAAAATAGGATGACACATAGGAGTAAGTAGACCCCGAATCAAATAGAACTGAACCATCTCTACTGCAAATTGAAACAGTACCTGTAATAACAACATCGGATGACTCAACATCAGGCCTGGATAGAAAAGCATAACATCAGGGCTGGGCACCACCACTCCGAACCACGTCCCTGGGACAGCCTCTAACTAGCTAGCCTCTACCTCTAACGGCCTGACATCTACCTCTAACAGTCTGGCCCCTACATCTGACTGCCTGACCCCTACCTCTGGCTGGCTGAGCAGGCGGGGCAGCAACCGGTACCGGAACCATGGCACGAGAACCGTGATGCTGTGGCGGGATGTCCAATAATCTCGGACAAGTCCTCCTGATATGCCCATAACCACCACATTCAAACATCCATCCTGGTACTGTGGCTGTGGAAACTGAGATTGACCCGAACGGGCTGGATGACCATGGTAATAACTCTAAATAGGAGGTGCACTGATAGGAGTTGATGGTGCACTATAGGTTGGCTATCCAGAATGAGGCACATATGGACCACGACTCCCTGCAACACTAGGGGATGCCTGAAGCGCTGAATGAAACGGCCTGGGAGGGTGGCCTCTACCAAAAGTACCCCTGCCTCCAGATGAGGCACCGTTGAACCCACCGGAATGACGAGGTCTCTTGTCAGACCCCTGACCTCCCTGTGCAAGAACCATCTCGACTCGCTTGGCGACATTGGCAGTCGCTTGAAAGGAAATCTCACTTCCAGTCTCCTTAGCCATTTGCATTCTGATAGGCTGGGCAAGTCCATCAATAAATCTCCTCACCCTCTCTCTCTCGGTGGGAAGCAGAAGAAGAGCATGACTGGCCAAATCCACAAAACGAGTCTCATACTGAGTAACAGTCATACTGCCCTGCTGGAGATGCTCGAACTGACGGCGATGCTCCTCTCTCAATGTGATAGGCAGAAACTTCTCTAGGAAGATCTGAGAGAACTGATCCCAAGTAAGAGCAGGCGACCCAGCTGGTCGGGTCAACAAATAATCTCTCTACCATTTCTTGGCGCAACCAGTCATCTGAAATGCAGCAAAGTCGACCCCATTGGTCTCCATTATACCCATGTTCCGTAGCACCTCATGACAGCTATCAAGATACTCCTGGGGATCCTCTAAAGTAGCACCACTGAAGTGAACTGGAAAGAGCTTGGTAAACCTGTCCAATCTCCACAAAGCCTCATGAGACATAGCTGACCCATCACTGGTTTGTGCCGCAACAACCGGCTGAACTACTCTGACTGGATGAGCTGCTGGAGTCTGGTACTGGGGAGCCATCTGCTCCGGAGTGTGAGTAACAGGAGTCTGGGCTCCTACTCCAGCCTGAGTGACCGGCTGGTGCCATGGGAAGTGCGACAGTCTGGGACACACTCTCTATAAGGCCCACCAAACGGACCAAAGCGTCATGCAGCACTAGGGTGGCAATGAACCCATCCGGAACCTGAGCTGGCCGTGCAGGAACAGTCTGGGCTAGAACCTCCTCGTCAAACTCTACCTGAGGCTCCACTGCTGGGGCTGCTGCTCGGGATCTGGGCTGAGCCCTGCCCCTGCCTCGGCCTCTAGCACGGCCTCGGCCTCATATGAATATCACATAGCAAATAGTCTGAGGGTTCCTAATTCCCTCAAGTCAAAGTTAGCCACGACACTTACCTCGCTCCAAAGATCACTCACTGCTCAACCACAGCCTTGCCTCTCAAACAAGCCTCCAGATCAATAGAATCTAGGATATTACCAACCAAACGATTCGAATTAAGCCTTAGGAACTACCCACGATTGCAAAAATTCAATTTAGGCATTTTTTAAAAAAGTCAACACCCGGGCCCGCTTGGTCCAAACCCGAAATTCAGACCAAAATCCGATTACCCATTCATCTCCGAGCCTGGTTATGTAATTTGTTTTGGAATCCGACCTCAATTTGAGATCTGAATCCCCAATTTACCAAATTCCTAGTTTCTACCCAAAACCCCCTAATTCCACCATGGAAAACCTTAGATTTTAGGTTGAAATCTTAGGAAAAGTAGTGAAAGATTGAAAGAAAATAGGTTAGAATCACTTACCAATGATTTGGGGAAGAATAAGTCTTGGAAAAATCGCCTCTAAGATTTTAGGATTTGAAAATTTGAGAAATGAACCAAAAATCCCGTCTAAGTCATATTTTGTTCAGCTGCATATGTCGCATCGCGACCTGGGCTTCGCAAATGCGAATCCCGCAAATGCGAAACTCCCACATTCCTGCTGCCTTCGCAAATGCGAAGAAAAGTTCGCAAATGCGAAACTGACCATTCCGCAATTGCGACCATATGATCACAATTGCGATATATTATCGCATTTGCGATCACTGCCTTCCCTTGACCCGCTTCGCAAATGAGAAGAATTGTTCGCAAATGCGAATATCATGAGGCCCAACCAATCTTCGCAAATGCGAGGAATAGCTCGCAATTGCGATGCCTGATCTCGCAAATGCGAGATCAGCGGCCTGCACTAGAAACTGATGCACCAGCAATGTTCTAAGTCTGATTTTTACTCCGTAGCCTATCCGAAACTCACCCGAGCCCTCGGGACTCCAAACCAAACATGCACACAAGTCCTAAAATATCGTACGAACTTGGTCGCTCGATCAAAACACCAAAATAATACCTAAAATTACGAATTGAAGACCAAATCAAATGAAATTTTTAAGAAAACTTTGAAACTTTTATTTTCACAACCGGACGTCGGAATCACGTCAAACCAACTCCGTTTTCACTAAATTTCATAGATAAGTCATAAATATGGTATTAGACCTATGCCGGGTTCCGGAACCAAAATACAGACCCGTTATCCAAAAAGTCAAGCTTTGGTCAAACATTTCAAATTCATTAAGCCTTTAACTTTCAAATTTCGACAAAGTCCGATATCTCGGGCTAGGGACTTCCAAATTCGATTTCGGGCATACGTCCAAGTCTTAAATCACGGTACGGACCCACCGGGACCGTCAAAATACGAATCCGGGTCCAATTACTAAAAATATTGACCGAAGTCAACTCAAATAAATTTTTTTAGGCAACAATTCTTGATTTTCTCAGTTTTTAACATATAAGCCTTCCGGAAGAACACCCGGACTTCGCACGCAAATCGAGAAAGACTAAAATGAGGTTTTTGAGACATCGAAACACAGTATATATATAAATCATCCCGTTAACCCCAAAAAGGGGGAAAATGGCCAAATATACCTCTTTACTTTCGGATATTATCTACATTTAAGCTCGTTATACTATCCAGACAAATTTATCCCTACCGTTATACTATCCGACCAAATTTACCGCAACCATCAGTAAACTTTTAAAAATTACCCCTCAGTCCGTCAAGTGACCTAGAATCTCCCAAATCATTTAAATAAGTCAATGATCCTTCTTCTTGATTCACTATTTTAAAAATAATTGGCATTTACCTACTTTATTAATTGAAAAAAAATTAGAGAAAGAAATATAAAAATAATACAACCGTTAGTAAATAAAATTTAGTAAATTGAAGAATCTAAATTATGTAGCTTTTCTAAATTTCGAAAGTATTTACAACATTTCAACTTTAATGAATTCGTTGCACCAAAAATATGGAGACTTTACAAGTATTAGTGATATAAGTTGAAGTTCCTTGAAAACTTTACATTGTCGAATTCAACTTTGCTTTAATCAAATGCCTATACATTATGCACTCTTAAGGTAGTCAATCGAACTCTATACTAACCAGATAATAACAAAATATATTCGAATATTTATGCTATGATCGGCTGCATATAATACACAATAAATAGACCCACTAAATTCTACGGTGTTTATATGGTTGAAAACTAAATAAAATTTTATACCAATTCTGAACCCATTATCACAAGAAGAGAAGTTAGTGCATTGATAATTAAGAAAATATCCATGAATATTTTGTATAATCTAGTACGTCTAGCATTCACATAAATAATAATTTTTGAAAATAGTGGAGTAAGAAAAATAATAAGTGATTTAAATATTTGAATTACTTAACAGATTAATGTATAATTTTTAAAAGTTCACTTACGATAAGGATAAATTTAGCCTGATAGTATAACGGTAGGGATAAATTCAGCCAGATAATATAACGAAAGTTAAATATATATAATATGCAAAAATAGAGGGGTATATAAGGAGAAGTTGACATTGACATTGACAGCCTCCGAATTTATTTTCTCGGAGCACGACATGTGATCGGAAATGAAGGTTTCTAACGGAACTCTAAAGCCAGGCCTCAGAATCGTCTTCATCTGGGCATTTTGGCACTGAGACAAACAGGTATCCATTACTGTATTGATTGAGAGATCTAGAGGGAGACGACTCTCAAGCTATCAGACAATTTCCTCTTAAGATTAACGCCAAAGGCAAAGTCTTTTTCAATGGCAGTGAAGGCTAATAGTTTGATTACAAAAACAGCCTTCACATGGCCGAGCAAATGATGATTGGAAAAAATGAAGGCAGGCTAAGGTTTGAATTGGTACCAAGTCAGCGCGTCGTTGAATTGAGTTGGAGAGAGCATTCCCCCATTTTTGAAGGAGTTCCTGAAAATTCGGTATCTAGCATCTGACTCTGACATACAGTATGAATATTGAAATCATTACTATTATATTATAGACCTTGAAGCCATCAAGTTACATCATGATATTTTTTTTTATGCTGTGACTTCCTAATATTCAATATTCAGGATGCGCGACAATGTTTCATTCAGATTTTAAATCTCTTAATAAAAGTTCTTAAATTAATATAAATTTAGTTTTATTAAAAAGTACTCTTAATGTTGCCTAGCTTCATCATTCACGCCTTGAGATTTGAGGAGAAGTATTGTGTATGATTCTCTTATAACTTTACTAAAATATACCTAATTGTTGCCTAGCTTCATCATTCAATGAATGTGTGAATAATTAAGTAGTCTAAACAATTTATATTCATGTTCGACTTACCAATTTACCAACAAACAACATATTGGCGTTGTTTGACTTTGGAGGCGCAGTAAACTTTCTAATCTTATCTTTGCAAATTAGAAACGAAATCATTTATAAGACAAGCTTTAATCTAATGATATGAACCATGGACTTCAATAGTATATTGTGATATTGACCTTTGAGCCATCAAGTTGTATTATTGTATATTTTTTGTTAGCTGTGATTTTCTTATATTTAATCTTAATGGGAGATAATGTCTCGTGATCACATTTCTAATCTCTTAAAAGTCTTCTAAGCCTATCACAAAAAAGGTTTTTCTTAGGGAAGTAAGTCAATGGCACATTTCTGAGAACCCCATAGTAGTGTCCCTCTCTCTCTTTCTCTTTTCAAAATATACTATACAGTAATGGATAGCGAGTTGATTCAGTTCCAGATGGAGGCGATTCTGGGGCCTGATTCACAGCCATTTCAAACCTTTATTTCCGATCACTGGTCCAACTCTGAGGAGAAACGATCCGAGGCTGAGTGGATGTTCAACATGATGAAGCAAAAGGATCCAGAGTCCATTGCTCTTAAGCTTGTTGACTATCTTGGCCCTTCCCATGACATTTATTACCGTGAAAGGTGTGCTGGACTCCTTCGCAAGTTGCTTAATGATAATGACTTGTGCACTTGGCATAATCTAAGTGTCTCCACTCAATCTATCATCAAATCTATGATCGTTGATCGTTTCTCCGTTGAAGAACCAGGATTCATCATTCAAGAGCTCCTTATAACTGTTTGGACGCTTATTGATTCAGTTCGTGCAGATAAAACCTGGCCTGAATTATTGCCACCCCTGTACCAATGTGTCACTAATTCCAGTTTAGACCCGTACTTAAAAGGGGCAGCTTGCATAATATTTGCGATTCTATCTAAGGACATAGGCGAAACAACAGTACCTTGCGTAAAAGATTTGCACAAGCTATTCCTTAATACACTGAATGATGATACCCTCCACCTCCAAGTGAGGATCACTGCCGCAAGAGCTGTGATCACCTTTATTCAGAGCGTACCGAGTTCTAATGAAAAAGAGCGGTTTCAAGAATTATTGCCAGGTATGATGAAGGCTTTGACTGACACATTGAACAACAAGAGGAGGGAGGATGCAGCAGAGCAGGTGCTGTTATTTCTTATAAAGTTGGCGAAGAATGAACCTAGGTTCTTGAGGAGGCAGCTAGTGGATGTGGTGGGTACCATGTTTGACATAGCAGAGGATAAGAGTTTGGAAGAAAGGACAAGGCACTTGGCAATTGAGTTCGTATTAGCTTTGGTTGAGGCTAGGGAGAAGGCCCCTGGTATGATGAAGAAGCTGCCTTTGTTTACTACCACTTGTTTTGCAGTGTTGTTGAATTTGTTGCTGGATATTAAGGACAAGCCTAGCTGGCATAGTTCGGAGATCTGGAATGACCAGGCAGGGGTTACTGATAACTACATTTATGGTCGGGAGTGTTTAAGCCGGTTTTCTAAAGCATTAGGTGGCAAGACTATAGCTCCTATTGCACTAGAGCAGCTGGATGCTTATTTGATAGTCCCTGAGTGGGAGAAACGGCACGCAGCTCTCATTGCACTTTCTCAGATAGCTGAAGGAAGCTCAAAGGTACAAATCTGATGTCTCATTCATGATTATGTTGCGATGATTTTGTAGCATTTAAGAGGTGTTTTTTCGCTAGCAAACTGCTGGGATAGATAAGATTGTTTGCCACTAGCCCCTATTAGTTCTAATTTAATTTTCTTCGTCTATTATCTTGAGCCCATGGTTTCTTTGTTTGTAGGTGATGATGAAGTATTTGGAGCAAATAGTGTATATGGTTCTGCATGCTTTCCAAGATCCTCATCCTCGAGTCAGATGGGCTGCTATTAATGCAGTTGCGCAGTTCTCAATTGACTTCTGTCCACATTTGCAAGTACAATACCATAACTTAGTATTGCCTGCATTAGCTGCAGCTATGGATGATTTTCAACATCCTCGAGTGCAGGTCTGACCTACGGTGATATGAACCCTTTATGGTTATTGTGGACTTCCCAAAATACAATTGCAGCTATAAAAGAATAAATTATTATTCATGCAGGAAACAACCAGCAAAAGTATCTAAGTTGCTGCACCTTTACAATGGGGTTACATATTCCATAAACTTGATGATCTATAAATTTGTATAGGTTTAATCTTTTTAATCTTAAAAAAATTTGTTGTTGTTATATCCAGAGAAAAAAATTAATTAACTCTACATATTCTAGTATGTTTTATTGACAAGAGTCTTTGGCCTTACTTATGGAGCCTTAATTGCGCACTGCCTCAAATTTAAGCTTATGACTATATTTTGGTGTACATGAAGTCTCACCTTAAATGACTGTAAATATGACACAAGAGAGAAAATAATTACTACACAGAGATATGTTAGGGGAGGTATCTGAAGTGACCTTTAATAGAGTTTGACGAATTCACAGCGTAAAGATTGTGTATAGATCTGTCATTACTGACTTCATTTATTTCATGATACTTTCTATGGCATTTTCACAGGCACATGCAGCTTTAGCTGTCTCGGATTTCTGTAAATCTAACAAGCCAGAAACTTTGGTACGCTACTTAAATAGAATACTCAACAAACAGCTTGTACTTTTACAGGTATGCAAATTTAGAGGCCACCTTGTTACAAAAGGCAGATTACTGCTAACAAGTTTAAGAGATTGATGGTGTATTTTCCTACTCATTGCTGTTGTTTGGAATGCAGAACGACAACGAAATGGTTCAAAGAGCAGCATTAAAGGCATTGTCTGGTATTGCTGATTTATCTAAGGTATTACCTACTTGCATTCATTTTTGACTCAGTTCAGTATCTGCTTATGTTATTGATATTGATGGCTAATATATCATATATACTTCAACAGGAGCAATTCCGAGAGTACTATGATTTTGTAATGCCATATTTGAAAACTATCCGGGTAAATGCAAATGATAAATCTAATCACAAGCTTCAAGTCAGAGCCTTCGAGTGCATAAGCCTGGTTGCATTGGCTGTAGGCAAAGAGAAATTCAGAGATGACTTAGAGCAGGTCTTATCCCAACTATGCGCATTACATCTTTTTGCATGTGCGTGTGATGCGCAAGACATATATTCATGTTATTGGAAAAACTTATATACACCCGGTGTTTATACCATACAACCATAATTTATCAATGGTTAATGATAACTTGAGGTGAAAATACAAGTTAATTAACCACAATTAAGTGATAAAGCGTCAATGACACATGTCATGTATTCATTGATTTGATGTAAACATCATCATGAGCGAGTATTTTTCAACAGTGCCATTGCAGATGGATTACCATTGTCTTCAGCACTTGGGAGCAACGACTAATGACTCATATATATCTTCTCCTCCTAGTTCCTCTTTTGTCCTACATTCTGCCTCTCTTTTGGCGCTCTCGTTCTTCTCTTGGCGACATGTTTGTGTGATCTTACCTGTTCCTTCATTTCTCAACATCAACTTTTTAAATTCTGTTTTTGGTGTCATTAAAGGTTATGGAAGTGCTCAAGTCATTTCAAAAATCACAAGTGAGAGAGTCTGATACTATTGTTTATATTCTACAGGTATGTGTTAATCCTTTGATTTTACGAGCTTAGAACTTTTTATATTGGCCTCTCAGCTTTTCTTGATTTCATCGCAGGCATGTAACCGAATTTGTCAGTGCATAGGAAAGGATTTTCTTCCTCACATGAGTACAGTCATGCCCTCTTTAGTTGAATGTGCTCAATTTGAGCCCGATAAGACTGTATCGACTGATAAATTGTATGATAGGTAAGCTTTTATCATTGAGGTTTGGCTTTGTATTTATTTTTGAAGTTCATAGGATTTCTTGTTATTTCTTTTGCCCTACTGATCAGTACTAAGGCTGCTAGGGAAATGTGGTTATTGGGGCTACCTAGGATCAACTTGAGTTTCACATTTTGCAGTATACACAAAGTCAAGTTTGGGAATGAAATGATATGCATCAAAGGATGTGACCTCTTAGAGGTGAAATCTATAGCCTGTGGTCTCCTTGGTAGATATGCTCATAATTTGAAGGAAGAATTCTATCCATGGATTTCCCAGGTTAGCATGAATAATCACTTGCACGATTACATTTTCTCGTGTTCTGTTAAGTGGATTTACAACAGGTGATACTTATGGCTTAAATCATGAAACAGGTTGTTTCAGTTTTAGTTCCGCTTCTTAAATTCTATATCGACGATGATGTCAGGAACTATGCTAATTATGGTAAAAAATTGCTCGATTTCATATGGTTTTCTTCATTTTTATTTTAACTCCTTCAACTTCTGATGAGATGTTATAATTTGTGGTGGTTAAGCATTGTCATCCCTGTTGCCTTCTGCTAAACTGGCGGTAGATAAAGAGATTGCTCAAGGTGGAAACCAGTCACACTTCAAGCAGTTGTCTGGCGATATAATACTGGCTTTGGGGGATGCTTTATATTCAGTTGCCTTCAACATATGCTTCTGTTTTTTTTTCCTTTGGGGAAAAGGATTGAGCTCCATTTATCTGAATAATGAGAAAGTGACACTTTGATTGCTATCTCATGCAGGAGCCTCAGGCAAAAATATGTGCAAATATATTATGGGGATTGAATGAATGCCTATTGGTACGTCATGTTAAGATGAATTTCTTTACTTTGATTCAATTATGCAGTTTTTTTTCCTATGATGGTGGTGTGATTCTTTTGAGTTTTTTTTTTTTTTTTTTTTGATGAAGTACAACAACAATATACCCAGTATATTCCCATACTTGGGGTCTGGGGAAGGTAGTGTGTACGCAGACCTTACCCCTACCTAGTGAAGGTAGAGATGCTGTTTCCAATAAACCCTCGGCTCATAAAAGTAGGGAGGAGAAGGAGAAGAAGAATAAGAATAAAAAGCAGAGGGAGAGAAAGAAGAAGAAAAAGGTAGAAAGACGGGGTAAAAAAAGGGGGGAGGGAAGCACCAAAATAGTAATAACAGGAGAATACGGTAACTGAAACAAACTAAACAACATGGTGTAGTATAAATCTGAGAGATATGAAAGTACATGTGTGCTACTAGAACTACTAGTAAGAAAGGGGAAAACTCTCAACTACCTGCTACCCTTTACCCTAATCCTCGACCTCCACACCCTCCTATCTAGGGTCATGTCCTCAGTGATCTTAAGCCACGCCATGTACTGCCTAATCACTTCTCCCAGTACTTCTTAGGTCTGTCTCGACCTTTTCTCAAACCTGCCATGGTCAACCTCTCACACTTCCTAACAGGAGCATCAACGCTTCTCAACATGCCCGAACCATCTCAGCCTCGACTCCTGCATCTTGTCCTCCACGGAGGCCACTCCAGTTTGTCCCGAATAACTTCATTCCTAATATTATCCCTCCTGGTACACCCACACATCCATCTCAACATTCTCATTTCTGTTACTTCCATCTTCTGCACATGGGAGCTCTTGACTGGCCAACACTCGGCCCCATATAGCAGGGTAGGTCGAACCGCCACTCTATAAAAATTACCCTTAAGTTTAGGCGGCATATTCTTATCGCAAAGAACACCGAAGGCAAGCCTCCACTTCATCTATCCCGCTCCAATACGATGTGTGATATCCTCGTCGATCTCCCCGTTACCCTGTATAATAGATCCGAGATACTTGAAACTACTTCTCTTGGGGATGACTTGAGTCTCGAGCTTCATATCCACATCAGCTTCAAGGGTTCCGCCACTGAATTTGCACTCCAAGTACTTTGTTTTGGTCGTGCTCAACTTGAAACCGTTAGATTCTAAGGTTTGTCTCCAAACCTCCAACCTCGCATTGACCCCGCCTCGAGTCTCGTCTATCAGCACTATATCATCTGCAAACAACATGCACCAAGGTACCTCCCCTTGGATGCGTCGCGTCAGCACGTCCATCGTCAAGGCAAATAGGAACGGGCTAAGAGCCGATCCCTGGTGCAACCCCATCGTAATTGGAAAGTGTTCCGAGTCTCCTCCCACGATAATTATCATTAATAAAAGGCATCCAGAAGATGCGGAATACATGGCAGCCAAAAAGTTAGCTCCAGAACTATGTCTATCCTAGAATTAAGGAGCTAACAAAATCCAAAAAATTATCAACAATTGTTTTCAGGGGAATGAAAATGCCAGCTAAACAATCTAACTAAGCATCTGGCCTTAAGAGTGTAAGTTGTAGTTGAGATCCCATCAAAGCATTTGCTATTCCTTTCAGTCCAGACACTAAGATTACGGCTGGGATCATCCTCCAGATCCTTTTGATGGTTTTATCAACTCTCCAAAAATGCCAACTAATAAATGCTTCCTTAATGTTCTGACGCATGGCCCAATGTAAAGCTAAAATAGAAAGGAAGAAGTTTCAAAGATCAGCTGTGAGAGGGCAGTGTAGAAATAAGTGGCAAACATCCTCTGAACTTTGGTGGCACAAATAGCATCTGTTTACTAAGGTTATGCCTCTTTTGTTGAGGTTGTCCTGTGTTAAGCATGCTCCATTAAGTGCTATCTAAGAAAAGCATAAGACTTTCAGAGGTAGTCTAATCTTCCACATATGCTTTCATGGCCAATCCTCCAGGATGCCATTCTGAGAGCACAGATAATAGTAACCAGGTTTGATTGTGTACCTCCCTTCTTTAGAGCTTCCCCATAAGATTCTGTCAGGTAGAGTCTTCCAAGGCTTCAAGGAGAGTGAGTAGGTCATTGGTTTCCGAATCTTGAAGATTCCTTCTGAATTGAGGTTCCAACTGCTGTTGTTTTCTCTGTATTGGGCAATAGAAACATCCTTGTTACATGCAAGCTGATATAAACATAAGTAGGATTCTTGTAGGGTTGTGCTGTCAATCCATTTGTCTTTTCAGAATTTGCTATGTTGACCATTGCCAACTCTGAAGGATGTGTTCTGGAAAAATTCGTTCTTGTGACTGCTGATGTGTTTCCAAACTCCAACCCCATGTGGTAATGTACTTTCCTTGGTACACTAGTGGCCTTGAGCACCAAATTTAGCATCTATAATTGTCTTCCAATAACCTGCCTATTGTTGCCCATACCTCCAAAGCCATTTCATTAACATGCTTTTGCTGCGATTCTTCAAATTCTTGATACCCAAACCCCCTTGGATTTTTGGCTGAGTGACTTTGGACCATTTCACCGGTGAGAACTTTTGAGTTGTGTTGTTTCCATGCCATAAAAATCTTCTTCTCAATTTATCCATCTGCTTCAGAACTGAGCTTGGCATGGGGTATAGTGACATACAGTACATTGGAATACTATTAAGAACACTGTTGATAAGTGTGAGTCTTTCACCCAATGAAAGATATTTCATTGCCATGTTGCCAACCTCTTTTCCATTTTCTCAATGATGCCACCCCAAATACCTACTGACTTGAATTTAGCTCCTAGGGGCAGGTCTAGATAGGTGGTAGGTAGAGAGCCTATTTTGCAACATAGTAAGTCTGCCAACTCCTCTAGATTAGGGACTTCATTGATAGGATAAATGATGCTCTTCAGCATGTTAATGTGCAAACCAGAAGGAGACTCAAAAATCAGTAGAGGTTTAGATATGATACTTGAGAACTCTCAGCCCTACAGAATATTAGGGTGTCATCAGCATACAACAAATGGGTAATAGTGACTGCATTGTCAGGGTTCCTTCCTACTTGGAATCCTTGTATCCATTGCACTACTTTGGCTTTCTCCAGCATTTGAGTGAGTCCTTCCATTGCTAGTATAAAGAGGAAAGGGAGAGGAGGTCTCCCTGCCTTAGGCCTTCTTCGGAGGAGAAGAAACCTACAGGACTTCTGTTAACCAACACTGAGTATTTGACTATGGATATGTTGAAAAAAATCCATCTTAGCCACCTGTCTCCAAACCCCATCTCCTTCGGAATGTTGATGAGAAATGACCAATTTAATTGGTCAAAAGCCTTTTCAATATCCAATTTGCACAATATCCCAGTTTCTCCACTTTTGAGTTTCCAATACAAAACTTCATTGGCTATCAGGGAAGCATCTGTTATTTGTCTATCTTTCAAGAAAGCACTTTGTTGACCTGAAACAAGTTTGCCAATGATCTTCTTTAGTCTTTTAGTCAGAATTTTAGCAGTTATCTTGTACACGCTGCCTATTAGACTAATAGGTCTGCAATCCCTTAACTCTATTCCTCCTTTTTTCTTAGGTATAAGTGCAGTGAATGTGACATTGCAAGATTTTACCATATGACATTGCTGATGATAGTAATTAAGAGTATTCAAAATATCTGCCTTGATGATATCCCAGCACTGTTGAAAGAAAGCCATAGTATACCCATCAGGTCTTGGTGCTTCTAACCCTTCACTCTCCTCAGTGGCTAAAGAAGACAACCCTCCAAAGTTAGTTGTAGGCCTCCAAGGTTCCAACTCATGGTATAGTTTCCGATAATAATCCAAAATTTCTTGATTGATGCATATCTTGTCTTCAATTATGCTTCACCCACTTTGAGTTTGTCAATATGATTGTTTCTTCTCTGAGAGTTTGCCATTCTTTGAAAATATTTGGTGTTCCTGTCTCCCTCCTTCAGCCATAAACACCTAGATTTTTGTCTCCAGGATGTTTCCTCTGCAATTGCAATATGTTGGAGTTGTAGTAGCAGGTTGAAAGCTTTTAATTTTTCCTCTGCAGTCTGTGCCCTCTGTTCTGCTATTTACTCCAGCACTCCCAGTTCTTCAAGAGCTCTGTCTCTTTTAGTTTCGATCTTTCCATAAATCTCCTTGTTCCATTTTTTAATGTCTTTCTTGAGGCTCCTTAATTTCTGAGATAGTATGAAGTCAGGAGAGCCTCTAATTGTGTAGGACTGCCACAAACCTTTTACTAAGTCCAGGAAACCTTCTGTTTGAAGCCACATATTCTCAAATTTAAAATAAGATGGTGAGTTTTCCTCGTCTCCACTCTCCAGCATGATTGGTTTATGGTTAGAAATAACTCTAGGCATTACAGTCTGCTTTGCAGCTTTGAAGGTGTCACTCCATTCAGTAGAAATCGGGAATCTGTCAATTCTTGAAGCCTGAAGGTGATCCTCCCCTCTTGACCAAGTTATTCTGCTCCTTGTAATGGTATATCAATCAGGCTTAAGTCTAGAATTGTGTCAGAGAAGCCCTTCATTGCTTTGGACCTCCTTGTACAGTTAAGTCTTTCACTTTCAAACCTACGCACGTTGAAATCACCACCAATTACCCATTGATCAGACCAAAGCCCTCTGATTGATGCTAGTTACGTTCATATCACATTTTAGTTCTTTCTGGGTTTGTGTGAGATCCATAGACTCTTGTGAACACCCAGTTGAAGTCTTCTGCTAAGCTCTCGAATCTGCAAGATAATGTGAATGTTCCAGATTGGGAATCAACACAGTGCCAGAATCCCCCGTCCCACATAATTAGAATCCCCCCTTTGGTGTCACATGCAGGAAGATCAACCCATGACACCCACCCACCTGCTTCCCCATTTTTCACTGATCAATGAAGTGCTCCAGTTTTCAATTTTAGTCTCCTGCTAAGTTGCTCGGTCACGGGTGCGGGTGTCCGACACCGGTGCGGATCTAGAGGTTGGATCCTTCAAGATATAAATTCTAAGATTCGGGGATATGGATTCTAGTACGAGTACGGATGGGCGGATCCGGCTAAAAATAATTCAAAAAAATAAAAATATCTCTAAATTATGAGAAATTATGTGGAATACTTAGCTTGTAAAGTGTGAATTTCTTTATTCTCAAGTGGTAGATAAGCAAAGTATTGATTTCCTAGATAAGTAATGCTATTTTCTTTAGATTTACCCTAATTTTTGTTCTGATTTCGGGAATCAAATTGTATCTCGTCTCGAATTTTTCTGTCTGATGTGGTCAAAGTATCCAAAATTGTTTGACCAGATCCGGTACGGATCCCATACCCACACCCATACTAGTGTCGTGTCGACACGGGTACGGCACCTAAACTGCCATGTCGGAGCAACTTAGGTCTCCTGTAAGCAGAGAATGTACATCCCCCACTTGTGAATGAGAGATTTTAGCGTACTTCTCTTATTCCTATTGTTTAAACTATGTATATTCCAACTCAATTTTTATCTTCATCTAGAGTGAGTTTTTTGAGAACTGCCCCTAACCTTCTTGCCACTACCCTCCTGTAAACCCCATTCCAATTTTTTGAGTTCAGTTCCCCCTTTGGACTTCCCTTTCCTAGACTCCACCTCAGTTTGTGCCTGTTGCTGCAATTAAGTTCTTCTTCTTCTCTCAGCCATTCTTAAAATAATGCCCATTAGGATGAGCGAGACACTTTTCCAAGCTCGTCCCTCAAATCCCATAAAGGGCTGCCCAATGAACAAAGCATCCTGCATTCATGCAGGGTCTTGAGAAGGGCGGGACCCCAAGAGGTGTGATGTAGACAGCCTACCCTAATGCAAACATTAGTGACTGCTTCGACAGCTCGTACCCCGTTGCTCCTAGGCTCCTCTTCCTACCATAAATCCCATAATTACGAAATTTCCCTTGACATGAATAGGTAAGACAGAAAACAGATTATTAACTATGTACTAGATTGACTCCATAATGAAACTTATTTTCAGTAAATCACTGTTAAGCCAACTAATGAACTGCTTCATGATTATTGACAAAGCAAGAAGCAGCACTAGTCGTAGAAATCAAATGAGTTTGAACTGCAATTTTCACTTATTATGGTACTTTTGGTAACTTCTTTCAGATCTGTGGATCACTTCTCATGGAAGATCAGGTCCGTAGCATCATCTATGAGATAAAGCACGTTCTTATGGAAAGTTCACGCAGAAATGGAGAACTCGCAAAGAGAGCAAAATCAGAAGACTTTGATGCTGAGGAGGCTGAATTGCTGAGGGCTGTAAGAGAGCTAGAAGAAGAAGTTTGCAGAAATGTATGTTTTATAAGAGAATGAAGTTCAGATACAACTCATGACACCATATTATCTTTATACTAGCCTTTCACTTTAATGTATTCTTGACTCACTTATACTTGTTTTATCAGGTTGGTAACATATTGATTACATTGATCCAAACATTCAAGGCTGCTTTCTTACCTTTTTTCGATGAGCTTTCATCATATCTATTGCCTATGATGGTAAGTTTCAGGTCACTATAACCAATGTCATTCTAACCCCTAGGTTGTTTTTCCTTTATATTTCTCATTGTGTTTTTTCCCTTGCTTGAAGGGAAAGGATAAAACAGCTGCAGAGAGAAGTGTGTGTTTTCATGTTTTTGACATACTTGTGGTGTATTGCGGCGAAGCAGCTCTAAAGTAGGTCTATATCTATGTTTTTCTTAAATAAGATCATAATTCCGATGAAGGGGAGCCTTGCCATAACTGGTAAAGTTGTTACCATATGACTAGGAGGAAGCCTTGGAAACAGCCTCTCCTCTTGCAGAAATGCAGGGTAAGGCTGCGTACAATAGAACCTTGTGGTTCGGCCCTTCCCTGGACCCGCGCATAGCCGGAGCTTAGTGCACCGGGTTGCCCTTTCAAGATCATAATTCTGATGGTCACTTTCTTTCCAAACTAGGTACTATAATATATATCTTCCTTTTCTTTTGGACTCAAGTGACGACGAAAATCCAGTTGTTAGACAGGTTTGTCTATCTTGGTAGACGGGTCAGTTTTCAGTCGTTTACATTTTCTTTTTGATTTATCCAAACACCATTAACGTCATGTTCAGAATGCGCTTTATGGACTTGGGTTGTGTGCGGAACATGGTGGTTCTGTTTTCAAACCTTTTGTTGGAGGTAAGATACTGTTGAATCTGATATTGAGATCCTTCTCATCAGGGGGAAATGGACGAAGAGTGATATATTTTTGTATTTACTACTTACTAAATCTCATGGTGTGTTTCAGAGGCTCTTTCGAGGATCAATGTAGTGATAACACATCTACACGATCGTGAACCTGAGAATTTAAGTGCATATTATAATGCTGCTTTTGCGCTTGGTAAGATATGTCAATTTCATCAGGAAAGTATCGATTCAACACAGGTATGTTTTTCTGGGGAATCCGAGATGTTTTCTTGTTCATGCATTAAATCTATCTTCAGTTTGTATATACTATAGTTATTCTAAATTATCAGGTTTAGATTTTGAGCACTTCATTTCATACATCAGTGGTTTTAAACTAGCTATAATCTTTTGGTTTAAATTTTTTAGACTGAATACATCTTCCAAGATGAAATGATGCTCTTCCAATGTACTTCATAATCTTGTAAAAATACCACAAAATTCTTATTCGAGGTTTTTTGGTAGATTATTCCGGCTTGGTTGAATTGTCTGCCCATAAAAGAGGACACGGTTAAAGCCAAAGTAGTTCACAAACAGCTCTGTTCAATGGTTGAAAGGTATTGAATTAGTTTTCTCGTTACCTCTTTTGTTTTACTATTTTTTGAAACTTTCCTTTTGTTACATCAACCACCATCATCCTACAAAGAACTTGAAAGAACTACAACTAAATTCAATGTATGAGGTAAAAACCATGTTAATCAAGTCTAAAAATCATTTTAAAATTCTGAGTATCAAAAGGCTGAGAAATAAAATACGAAGCGCAAACGGTGATGTCTCGATTCCCATTGGTCGGTCTGCTATCCGGAACAAACCTTTGGCCAAGTAATCTTGAATCAGATTCCTGAAATTTACACAATTATATATTATTTTTCTTGATATTAAATTTCTAATTTCCTATACTTTCCTAACACATTCATACAAAATGCTGCTTTAGCAATTGATATATTCCTTTTACTTAGCAAAATTATCTTTCATGGTGATTGTTACTGGGATTTTTTGGTTTTTCAATTAACTAAATTAACCAATGTTTGCAGACTCTAAAATGTAATCTCGCGTACTAATGTTTTTTAATCTTGAATGTTTAACAAAATCTTCTAACTTACAGATCAGACGGAGAACTTTTGGGTCCCAACTATCAGTACCTTCCAAAGGTTATTTCAGTTTTTGTAGAGGTTAGTTCAAAATTACAAGTAGCAGATGTTAGAATGAGTCATCATTTGTGCAAAAGATTTGAGTTTGATTTTCTCCCTTCCCTTTCCCTGGCCCCTGCGTAATAGACTAATAGGCAAAGAAAAGAAAGAAAGGCAGTAGAAATCTTATGCATCTGATATATGTCTTTTTATTTCCTAATTGCATTATGCGTTAGTCAGTTGACAATTAGCTCTCCATCTGTCTATTAGAGGGTTAATTTGACATTGCATTTTTGTTTGTTTCGTTTGTGTACAACAAGACCTCTCTATAACAACCATCCTTTATAATAAAACTTCACTATAACTTCCAAGTTTTCTTTGGAACCAATATCTCATGTTATATTATAATATAATATGTTCTCTATAACAACACTTAACTATAGCAGCCAAAAAATATTGGAACAAACGAGATTGTTATAAAGAGGTTTGACTGTAGTTGATTAATCTAATTTTATGACTGTCTTATTGTACTTTGACATTTGCATCAGATTATCTTTTATGTTGATGTAGCCATGAAGTAATTGAAAGTTGGTTCTTTTATGTAAGGTTTTATGTGTTGGAGAGAATCTTGCTACAGATGAAACTAAAAAATGCATGATTAATCTTTTGAGGCATTTTCAACAAACAGTACCAGCAGCCACCTTGGCATCAGCATGCTCATTGTTATTGCCGCAGCAGGAGATGGAATTGGAATCCATTTATCACCCGAGGAAGATGTTAACATTTCGACACACGCAATGTAACTACTAGTCTTGTGAACTTGTGGAAATCAATTCATTTTGGTGCTTAGTCCACTCCTCTGATTAAACATTGTTCATTTTGGAATGAGATTTTACGTTGGGAGGCTTAGGTGTGGAGAAATATGAAAACCGTGCAAGGCTAGTAGTGGAAACATGTATCTATGTATAATTGTGTACAATAACACTGTCTTGGCTGACTCTTGCTTCAATTAGGAAATGGGAGGGCAGATAATTATGGCTTGTTAGAGTTTGTTGCTCACATATACTACTGGGAGAGTTGATTCTTGTGAAACTTTTGGTCTAGTCATCTTATTCAGTGCACTATTGTTAGGTGACCGAGTGGTTTTTCTTGTTCTTACTAGTAGCATTAATACGTACTCTCGTACTGTTTTTAGTCTTAAGTTTCTATTATTGCCTGTTGTTGCTTTTATTTTTGTCATCTTACTATCTTGCTGTTTTAATGCTTTTTTTTTATGGCTTCTCGTTGTGTCTGGCTGTCTTCTTTTCATTACTTTAGTGCTTATGCTTCACTGAACTAAGGGCTATTGGAAATAGGCTCTATATCTCCACGAGATAGGGGTTAGGTCTGCGTACACACTACCCTCCCCAGACTCCAAAATGTGGGAATACACTGGATTTTTTTTTTGTTGTTGTTGTTTGCTACCAAAATCTAATTGTGTACCTGTCCTATGTTGTAAATACTCCAACATCCCTCCAAATATCGTACCCTGCCTATGGTCTCGTAAATCAATTAAATCCAAACATTAATTAATAGTCTTTGCAACCTTTTAATGCGTGAAAAAAGGCACTGCGATTCGTTTGAATCGTGTGGAGGGCCCACTTACGTTAGTTGTTTACCTTTAAAATGTATAATAATTAAATTTGTACGCGGTTTAAAAGATATGTGGTATAATTTAACACAAATGATCAAAGAACAGTAAGTAATTGAATTAAAAGAAGATAAATGATCAAACCAAGTGTGGCGAAGTAATTAAGCCGGGCATTAGACTCGAATGCTAAAGATCGATTTCAGTCGAGCCCTTGGAAAAGAGCTCCGTTGCAACTAAATAGATGAACAGCTGAAGAACACTTGAACAATTGCTAAAAGCCCAAAATAAACTTTATTGCTTTGATATGCGTGCCAGTAACAGTATCAAAAAAAAGAAAAGGTTCTCCTATTTACATAGTAGAGGAGTTTTAACACTAATACAAGTCTAAATAAGGTAAAAATCCTCTCTTTCCTTCTCTCATGAAAACATGATCTATAGCCAATACCGAACGTGATCCGCGCCGTAATATCCGGCTGATGGCGGATATTTTGGTTCTTTGTTTGTCTTCTTTAACCGTCTTTCTTTACCCTCGATTCTTCGTATCGCTCGAGCTGGAATCTCCCCGGGTTCAGCCATGCTCGATTCCTAATGTATTATTCGTCCGCTCCTGGTTCCGATCCTGGGCACCCTCGGTCTTACTCGAGCTAGTAACGAGTAACGTTATTCCTTGCTTCTAAACGGGAAATCGGGGATAACTCTATCCCCGATTTTACCCCCACACTGTAGTGATACTCTTTTTAGGATGTTTAAAAATAGTGATGTTTGGATAATAAGCTGTAACTTAACCTTTACATGTAACGAGATGTAAATCACCCTTTTTCTCCCAAACAATCGAACACTCTATTCTTTCATAAACTCTCACTCCACTTCATAATGTATGAAAATCTCGAATCCTCAAATGTTCCTAGTATTGTCCACACCATATCTTCATATCTTGAAGCACCAGTGAAAGGCCCTATACTACCCAGTCCAAACCCTAAACGTGATTCCCAACCACCCACTGCCTCTTATCCAAACCAATCAAGTTCTGGTTCTCATCGGAGTCGCAAGACCTCGAATCCCAAGAGGTTTGTAGCTTCGGCCTCTCTCTCCGTCTCGCCGAAAAAAATGGCTGAGAAAGAAACAGTAGAGGGAGAAGAAAGTTAGGAAGTTTCAAGTCTGTGTTTGGAAGAAAGTTCTGAGGCACAACAAAGTGTGGTTAACATAATGACTACCCCAAGTCTCTATTTGAATGCTGTAGATCTTACGGGTAATATTCCTTCTGTGCCTTTTGAGTTTCCGTTGGGGTTAGAAGAACGAGAGGCCATAGAGAATATGTTGTCAATATCTTTTGAGGGGTATGTGGATGGTTGCTATGAAGGTGTGTCTGAAACCAATGGGTCTCAGGGGGAAGGTGAGAGTCTACAGGAAGAGGGTAGGGAATTGGTGCCTATCAAAATTTTGGCACCTGAAAGTACTACTGGGGAACCACTCGAGGGACCTGATCCCTCCGCCCAAGAGGAGCCCTCTTCTCCTACTTGGGATGAAACCCCATGTTAATTAAAAGAACCCATGTCAGTACTGATCCCGCCCCCTTTCCTCATTTCTATGTTGAGCCATTGACAATTGTTGCTCCCGAGATGATATCTCTGTCTGAGGAGGAGAATGAAAGTAATGAAGAATACTATGATAATGTGGCTCTTGCAAGCTTTATTAGTGCTAGGAGTAGCGGGGAAACTCCCAAAACACCCACTCTTAAAAGACCTACTATTAGGCTGTAACAGAAGGAGGCTCTTGAGTTAGCTCTGAAGAAAAATAAGAAAGAAAAGAAGAGGAGAAGGTTGGTGAAGGGTGGAAAGTTAGTACATGAAAAGGTAGTGCCTATAGCTCTTGTTGTCGACATTGATGATGAGATGGATGAGGAACCCAGTCCCTTAATCCGTAAGTCATCCAAGAAACCTGCTGTTCAAAAATCTGGAAAAGAGTCCTCGGTGAAAGTGATGGAGGTTAGTAATGTTGAAGTGGGTGAGTCTGGAGAAAAAAATGGCTGAGGGGTCTGGTAAGAACGTATTTGAGAAATCTGTGTCTGAGAAACCTGCAGAGAAAGCTAAAAGTGTGAGAAAATTAGTGAAACGGAAGGCTGGTGCCAATAAGGAACCTGGTTCCTCAAAAAGTACCAAGGTGGGGGTGGCCAAGAATGAAAGAAGGGAGAATCTGAGAAATCAGAAAGTGCCGTGGGGTAGAACATTTGCCCCTGATATTCTTGACATGCCTGCAATGCGCTAACTGGTGGATATCTGTGACTTTTAACAGTGGACACATTTGTTCACAAATGAGAGTCCTAAGGTGTATGAGACAGAGGTGCACAGTTTCTATGCTGACTTTTTCACAGTGGAAGATGACAGCATCTGTATGAGGGTGAACAATGTCGACTTTGTGATGGATGAGGTTATGTTGGGAACCATCCTGGGTGTGCCTACTGGTGGAATATCCTCCATCGAGGGGACTTGTTCTTCCAATTTCAGAAATGCCATTTTGAAGGATGATGCCGTACAGTATGGGGAACGGGTACACAAGAAGGACCTCCTTCCAGTGTACCAGATGTTATTTGAGATGGTGAACAAAGTGTTGCTCCCTCGTGCAGAAAGACATTCTATTACGTCTCGAGCAGACTTGTTCCTCATGGAAGCACTGGATGCATACTCCACTATCAATCTGCCCGGTATCATGATTGAGCATATGAAGAAAGTGGCAGATTTCAAGGATGGTAATCATGGGCTGCCCTACGGGTTCTTGCTCACCAAAGTCTTTGAGTTCTTCAAAGTTCCGTTAGGAAAGGCCTCAGTGGGTACTCGCAAGCATACCTTCTCCAAAACCACCTTAGAAGAGTGTGAAAGCATCGATAAGAAAGGAGGGGTCGGCAGCAATCTGTCAACTGATTGAAGCTCAGAACATTGCCAATGAAGAGATAAAGAAGTTGAAGGCCCGAAATGCTATTCTTGAGGGACAACTTAGTCAGGCCCAGGAGGCACCAGGTTCCAGCAGCTCTCACAGCACAGAGGTTGCCTGTCTGACCAAGGAGAATGCTGATCTCATGCAACAAGTCGAGGACCTGAAGGAGAGGTTACTCACTGAGCAAAGGTCTGCCAATGATCGAATGGATATCCTCCTTAGAACTCTTGCCTCCTCATCTTTTCCCCCCCTTCCAGTGCTCCTTAAAATCATTCCCTTCCCAGTGTCAAGCTCTAGTGTTTGTTCTCTGTTTTGGTGTTCTGAATTTGGATATGTTTAGTGGCTGGTACCTTTTTTTGTTGTTTTTATTTTGTGGATGATTTTGCAATAAATGGAACTGCTCCCTGTTTATTTCCAAAATTAATGATTATCCTATTCTTTTGTGATGCTTATCTTGTCTGCTTCTTGCTCTATTTTCAGTCATGTTTGTGTGCACACAAGTGGCATGAGTTAATCAGGCTAGACTTCTTTTCTCTTATTGTCTGTCACTAATCTTTTTATGATGCCAAAGGGGAAAATTAATTGAGGGGGAACAAGCAGTCTCTGGGGGAATTTCAATTACAAGTTTGTCATCATCAAAAAGGAAAAAATTGATAAGTTATATGTCTTGCTATGATTTGATGATTTAACAAACTTTGTTGAGAACCAGATGGGAAACCTGTTCCACATCCTTTGAGTGCTCAAAATTAATAAGTCTCAAGCTTGGGACATGTTCCAATATTCAGAGTCCAAGAAACAACAGAGGGAACAGATCGACATCAGTTCCCTTGCTGACAGTACCAGTCAACTCCCCACAGCTGTAAAATGACTGCAACTGTTCCTCTGTATACACGCAACAATGCAAACGGTGGAGTAGTCACTTTATGGGGAATGCCTTTGTACCAACCATGCTTGCATCATTCAAGTGATGTCACTTATATAATATTAACATGAAGCAAAGGCAAAACATTGCACTTGCACACTCTAGAATTCATCAATCTCTCTCAAGTGTATTGCCAACCTGCGAGTGACTTCAAGGCGTCAAGAACAATGAGCAACATAGCAAAGGACCAGTTCCATGCATTGAGTCATCATATGTGTTACAACCCAAATTCGCATATCATAGATCACGCCGTAAGTTATTCGACGTAAATCCAAGAAGAGATTATCTTTTAGATGATAAGAAGTTAATCCTATTGGTCTTAAACAATACAAGGGTGTATAAGAGTGGTTAACAAGTATTACAAGTTAAACGAATCAAGGATGTTGTAACCCGTATTTTCGGATAACACTAGAGGTGATTAAATGTCCCAAGAGGTCTTGTTTTAATGTATTTGAATCATATAATATCCGTATCATAAGTTTTGAAGTCAAGCGAGTTATGAAACAAAAGTCGATAAAAGTTGTTGCAACTTAGGTTTATAATTTTACTTAAACTTTAGGTTAAATGTTACTGCATTTTTATCCCAATGTGCTTGGAATTATGAGGTGATATACCTATCAAATTGAAGATCTATGAGTCTAATTTCCAACGCATTAAACCGTTCGTCGATACGATCTAGGAATAGAGAGATATTCGCGTTTTTGCGAGAGTGCGCCAAGCTGCTCTCTATGGGGCCCACAAAGGCGGTTTAAGACATATGGACATATATAAGATACCTCAACCCCATTTTAAGTCATTATTTTTCAGTATATTCAGACCTTATAACCCTAAAAAAAGTCTCTCAAGGTTCTCTTATGATCCAAGACCCAAACAAAGGGCAAACAACACAAATCAAATGTCGGGAATCCGGTGGCGCTAGTAAGTTTCTTGTTCTTCTTGTTGTTGCTAATTTTTGTGTTGTTCTAGCTCGTGTGGGAGGTTGTTTTAGGTGTTTTATGTTCTGTAAATACACCTTCAAGTTTTTAATATCAACCCTAGGTTATTTCAAGTCTTCTAATGTAATTCTAGTGCTGAAAAACCCGAATTAATTGCTAGTTTCAATTCCTTGTTCTTGTGGTAGAATTGAAGGGATATTTCGTGGAAAATTAAGGTCAAATTGGAGTTGTTCTTTCTGTTTAAAGGTAAGGAACCTCTTACTCTATATATATTTAAGATTATCCAAGTTGTGGCTAAGTCGTTGATGCTAGAACTTGTGAAATATATATCGAAAGGCTTGGTAGTAATGTTGTTAGTTGGTGGACTGTTTTGGAGGCTCAATATGATTATTAATGATGTTGTTTGGGCTGTTTGGTGATTGTATTGACTTGTGGGAAGTCATATAAATAGGGGAGGTGCTGTCCGTTTCATCGTAAAATAGGTTGTGGTCGATACATAATAGTTACGACGCTTAAACGATAATGATAGTGTCATTTCTCTTATTGTAGACTAAGGAGTCGTGACATTTGCATAGCTTGAGGTTGGGCAGTATATACAAGGTATGTGAGGCTATCCCCTTCATTCTTTTGCACGACTCCGATTGTACATAATGTAATGAACGAGCTCCCAAAGATACTCTACTCTTAGAAGCTAGCAGTACTTACATTGCTGCCCTTCTTATGAAACGATTGATATTGATGTTACTTCTCTTATTCTTATATTATCAATGTTGTTGGTAGTTCCTGATTCTTATAAGATTCTTGATGAAGAGTTAATCATAATAATGTGTACGAAGGATACCGACCTTACGTCACTCCGAAAGGTTCAAAATATGATTCCAATGAGTCCAGCATGCATCATATATATATATATATGTATCTATTTTACTCTATCGAGCCGCGCTATAGTCGGCCGGGTATGGCACCTATTGTGAAACCACTGATCAGTTGGGTTTTACCGAGCTCCACGTGACCGGGTACGATTCTACCGAGCCCTATGATGGCCGGGTACGTTTTACCGAGCCTATTACGGCCGGGTACGATATGATGATGATGATGCCCACAAAGGCATATGTTTTAAACGTTTATGTATATATATATATGTATGTATCATGTATTTCATGTCAGTAGTATGTATGTATCATGTATTTCATGTCAGTAGCCCTCAGAGGTACCCAGATGTCACAGGTTGTATATTCCCTATCACTGTTTACATTATTGTTCTTACTTATGCTTTCCTTCCTTACATACTCAGTACTTTATTCGTACTGACGTCCTTTTTATTTGTGGACGCTGCATGTCATGCTGCAGGTCCTGATAGACGGGTAGACGCAGCTCCCCCATCATAATAGGCTATCCCGTTCAGCAGTTATTGGCGAGAGCCGTTCTCCGGACTTGCCGTGGTCTTGGTATGCATTTTTGTTATAGACATTATGGGTATGTCGGGGCCCTGTTCCGGAAATGTTGTAGCACTTATGTTCTTTTAGAGGCTCATAGACAGGTGTCGACTCATGTATGGTTTGGAATGCCTTGTCGGCTGATTTTTGTTGTATAGTCTTTCATGGCACCATGGTAGCTCGTACCTTATATATAGTTTCTTGACAGTCTTGTCGTCCCATGTTATGTATGTTCATGACATTATCTTTCATTGTTGGATGTTCATGATCCATGTCTACCATTTATATTAATCTTGTCGGCCCTTAAAGATAATAAGGAAGGTTAGATAAAATGTACGTTGGTGCTCGGCAAGTATGGCCCGGGTTCTAGTCATGACCTTCCAGTTGGGTCGTGACAATATGTCCTTAGTTGTGTAGCATCTTTGTCAAAGTGATTTACTTGTAAATTCCTACTTAGCTTAGTTAGAAGCATTGTATAGGAAACCTTTGTAAAATCATAAATCATGTGTTTGTGTCTTGGCTAGAGTTAGTCGAGTTGTAAACTTTGTAATATAGTTATTACAAAGGGGCTTGTAATAGAGTTATTACAAGTTAGTGAGGGATTAAGAGGTTAATTCCTAGATTACAATAGTTTGTAATCTGAAGTTTGCTCAGTAGTGAAGTTGAAATCCTACGAGTGTAGGTTGTGGTTTTTTATCCCGTGAGCTGAGTTTTTCACGTAAAACTCTATTGTGTTATTTACTTACAGTGTTATTTACTTACAGTTGTGTGAGTATTTTGTGAGAACTAATAGAGAACATGTATATTTGGTGGACCCTTAGTTTCTATATACAGTGATTTCATTTATTGGTTAGAGTGATTAGACTAGCTTATTTAGTTAAGTACAAATCAATATCTGAACATAAATACCAAGGATACTTGACTTTGTAAAGTGATTTTGCAGGTAACCACATGCACCGGTGTATGTTCTTTTTGTTTTGTTTTCCTCCTTTATTTATGTAAAGTAAGTACAAATGTGTATCCTCTATGATAGGGCCATAAAGTATAATTTCCTAATTCATTAAATAACAAATGATTAAATTAATTCACCGATTACAAAGGCAGATTTGGTAGACTCTATAGCCTGACAAGGACTAATAAAATAACATTAAGCTTTCTTTATCATTGGAGACTAAAAGAGGATTAATAATTCTTTTGTAAAGGATGTGATTATCCCTTTTGGTTCTATCTTTGATGCTAACATATGTTAACACTAGGTATTAATAGCTTGGCACGGGCCAATATTATAAAAGTTAAAATATTATATTTTATTAATTTTCTTTTGATACGTATGCCAGAACATAAATATATGCATGTAAATAATTACCAAATAAGCTTAGACGACATATATAGCAGTAAATACCTAATAGTATGATTTCACAAATACATAAGTGAAATAGTCTTATGTGTATTTCACAAGCACAATTGGTCATTGCTTCCTTCTTCAAATTGCACCCTGAGGAAAGCCATGCAAAATGACATTCGCCACACACCTGTTCGAGCGTATTAATTTTTTCTGGAGGAACTACATCTTCAAATCAATCTACAACATTGAAACATACATTGTTAATTTTAACATCAACGTTAAGTAAAAGATATGCTGGAAAGAGAATTTAATTAGCCCCAAACATAAATGATTTTCTGTGATAATCAGATGCTAAACAAGAAGCATGTTAATTTTAACATCAACGTTAAGTTTGTGCAAGAAATCAAACTTAAGTAATGTAGTGAACATCATCTTTAGAAAAATTAAATGATGTTTTCTCACTCACATTCCTTTTTGATAACCTTCTCACTTCCATTCCTTGGCATGTACCTATCTTCTGAAATGTCATTTTTAGTGTTCTCAATTAGGTATTTCAGTGTAACGATCCGACTTGTCGTTTTAAGAATTAACGATCCGTTCAATGACTTAAGGTCCCGAGAAACTTCGTAATATGTATTATGACTTTCGTGTGCCGCAGTTTGGTTTTCAAAAGATTCAGAATTAAATTGAAAAAATAATTCTTATTTTAGAAGCTAAAATGAAAAGAGTTGATCGGAGAGTTGACTTTTGAGCAAACGGCTCCGGAATAGAATTTTGATGATGTCAATAGCTTCGTATGGTGATTTCAGACTTAGGCGTATGTCTGAATTTGAATTTGGAAGTCCGTAGGACAATTCGATGCATTTTGGCGAAAGTTGGAAAATAGAAGATTTTTGGAAAGTTCGACCGAAGGTCGAATTTTTGATAACGAGGTCGGATTTCAATTCCGAAAATTGAAACAGATCCATTACGTCATTTATGACTTGTGTACAAAATTTGAAGTTATTCCGGATTGAGTTGATACGTTTCGGCGCAAAATATAGAAGTTGGAAGATTTGAAAACTCATAATTTGATTCGATGCGCGATTCATAATTTCGGTGTTGTTTGACGTGGTTTGAAGCCTCGACTAAGTTCGTATTGTATTTTGGGACGTGTTGGTATAACTGGTTAAGGTCCCGAGAGCCTCGGGTGGATTTCGGGAGGTTAACAGATCAATTCGGACTTGAAGAAAAGCTGCTGGAATTTCTGGGCAGTAGCTGATGCTTTCGCTTCTGCGGAAGCTTTATCGCAGAAGCGACCTTGCAGAAGCGACCACGCAGAAGCAAGGATTTCATCGCAGAAGCGACCTGGTAAAAACTGGAGGAAGGTCGCAGATGCGAACAACCTTCCGCATCTGCCAATCGCAGGTGCAATATTTTCTACGCAGAAGCGAAGAAGGAATGCAGAAGCGCAAATGTGTGTGCACCTGCGATCATCGCAGAAGCGAAAATTTCTCTAAAGGTGCAAGCTCTTTGGCTGAGCAGTGATCATCACAGAAGCGCATTTTTTCTCATAAAAGCGAGACCGCAGATGCGCAATTTATTCCGTAGAAACGGTTCGGGACAGAAATATTAAGGAGCAAAAATGGTCATTTCGCCATTTTCGTTTTGGATTTTTGGAGCTCGGATTTAGGCAATTCTTGAGGGATTTTTTATAAGCTTGGTTGGGGTAAGTGTTCTATATCCTAAAGTGATTATATTTCATGAATCTATGGTTATATTCATCATTTTTATTTCGGATTTAAATGGAAGAAATCAAGATTTTTGTAAAACTTTTCAAAAACGGAAATTCAAGATTTGGAGGATGAGTTGTTATTGGAATTCGATAAAATTGGTATGGTTGAACTCGTATTAGAATGGGTATTTGGATTTCATAAAAATTCTGCCGGGTTTCGAGAGGCGGGCACCGCGTTGAATTGGTTGACTTTTTTATGCAAAATTTTAAGTTGACATTTTATTATCCGAAATTATTTTTGATTAATTTTAATGAAGTTATACAATTAATTTGGATAGATTTGAGCTATCCGGAGGTCAATTCAAGCAAGAAAGGCGATTTTTGGAATATCGGCCTAACTTCAAAAAGATAAGTATCTTGCCTAACCTTGTGGGGAGGAATTTCCCCTAGGCATTGAGTCTTATGTGAAAATTGTGTGATTGAAAACCATGTACGCGAGGTGACGAGTATGTACTTAGTTTATATGTGCAAATTATATCGGCTAAAATTCGTAGACACCCTTATGTATTAAATTAGAAAATTATTGGAACTTAGTAAATCCTTGATTTGTCATGCCTCATTCCTTGTTCGTCGAGTTTGCATTTTATATGATAATTTGGTGTGATTGCCACTTGGATTTTATGTGAATTTCATGTGTTTGTTGATTTGATATTTCTTGGAAATAATTACATTATGGATTTTTTCATCTGCAAATAATTAATTAAATAAGTTTAAATTGAGGCGTTAAAATATTTATCAAAAATTTAGATTAAAGAAGAGGTTGTTCTTGCAGAGTTATTTTTCCATCTTTGCTTTTGCTTTTGAGATTTTACATACATTGTGTGGAGCCTTGGCTATTTGCTGTAAAATTAATTGATTTCTTTGTATCTTTGGAAAGGTTGTGGCCTACAGGAAATTTGTAAATGCGAGTAATTATGTGGTGTTATTGTGATAATATTTTGTGTAAATTATTATCTGATTTGGATTACTGTTATGCGGTGTATAAGGGTGGCATTTCATTGTTGATATCATGTGGGTATAAGGGTGGCATTTCACTGTTGTACCTGTGTTGGGACATTGTCTGGACGGAGCGATAAGGGAGGCTATTATAGGAGTGATAAGGGTGGCTATAGAAGTGATAAAGATGGTTATTGATATTGTCAGGGCGGAGGAACAAGGGTGGCTATTATTATGGAGTGATACGGATGGCTATAGGAGTGATAAGAGTGACTATTGTCAGGGATGATACATGATGATGTGAGATTATTTTGTTGGTGATTTTTATATGATGTTGTGATTTTTTCTGGTGTTTATTTCTTATCTATTGTGCAACTTGTCTTGTTGTTGGTAACTTGATAATAGTCTGATTCATGTTGAAATTGTGAGCATGTAGCTATTGCCGGGCGGATTATGTTATTGGCACGTGAACTGTCCGTGCAGATGTGATATGAAATATGGGCATGAGGTGCCAGAAAAATATAATGATTATGTTATTGGCACGTGAACTGTCCGTGCAGATGTGATATAAAATGTGGGCACGAGGTGTCGGAAAAATATAATGATTATGTTATTGGCACGTGAATCGTTCGTGCAGATGTGAAATGACATGTGGGCATGAGTTGTCCGTGCAGTTTTGATAGAAATATGGGCACGTAAAAATATGAAAGTGGGTTGGGACCCGTGTTACGAAAAATATGAAAGTGGGCTGAGACCCGTATTTTATGATTATGAAATGAGGTGTCACAGAGTGACTTTTATTTGAAAGAAGTATATTCAAAAGATATTTATTTGAAAGAAGTATATTCGAAAGATATTTATTTGAAAGAGATTTATACTCAAAAGATATTTATTTGAAAGGAGTATATTTGCAAGATTTTTATTTGAAAGAGTTTTATATTCAAAGGATATTTATTCAAAAGAAATATATTCAGAAAGTATTTATTCGAAAGAATTATATGTGAAAGATTTATATTTGAAGGACTTGTTTAATTTGTTGTACTTGTGTTTATTATTCGTCTGAGTAATAATTATGGTGTTCTTGCTACCTTGTTGTTTACATCACTAGTTGATTATTGTTGCTATCACTGCTATTTGCTTTCTATTATTTTTGTATACAATATTGCACAGGTTATTAGACTACTGAGTGTCTTGACCGTACCTCGTCACTACTCTACCGAGGTTAGTCTTGATACTTACTGGGTACCGACTGTGGTATATTCATACTAAACTTCTGCACATTTTTGTGCAGAGCCAGGAGATACCGGACTCGGATAGAGTTAGTGTGTTGATCGCAAGGATTCAAGGTAGAGCTTCTTGGTCGTCGCAGTCCCTTGGAATCTTTCTATTTTATTGTATTATTGTCAACACTTATTCGAACAATATTGTATATTCGATCCTTGAGATCATTTCATGTATTCAGTTAGAGTTGACTCAGTATTACCAGTCTTGGGAGGTTGTTATAATTATTTCCGTTGTTGGTTTTGATTATCTAAAAAAAATGGTTCGAAATGTAATTGTAATCGGCTTACCTAGTCTCAAAGACTAAGTTCCATCACGATGCCTGTGGTTGAATTTTGGGTCGTGACAAGTTGGTATCAGAGCTCTAGGTTCATAGGTTCCACGAGTCACGAACGAGTCTAGTAGAGTCTTGCGGATCGGTACGGAGACATCTGTACTTATCTTCGAGAGGCTACAAAACTGTTAGGAAATTTCCACTTCTTTCAATCCTGTCGTGTGAAATTTGTTGAATATGAAATTTGAGCCTTTGTATCTCTATTCTCTTACAGATGGTGAGGACACGTGCTACCGGGTCATATGAGCAGACACCCGCGCATACTGCTAGGGCCGCAAGAGGCCGGGGTCGAGGTAGAGGCCGAGGAAATGAACTGTCATGACCCAATTTCTCCCTTTGTGACCTATCGTGACGGCACCTAGTCTCTACGACTAGGTAAGTCTAACACTTTTGTGGAAATGAAACTAAAGCATGAACATTAACTACTAACAGTAACAAATATCAAATAAGCAACTGAATACCACTCGGCATATATAATTATCACCTCTGAAAATGTACAAAACAGTTCCCAAAACCCGGAATACCATAAGTCATAATCTACTAAGAAGTCTTAACCATTCTATACATCATTTCTATAGAAAGAAGGCAAAATGAACATAGGGGGATAGAGGGGGACTCCGAGGATCTGCGGGCGTGAGCAGATATACCTTAAAGTCTCCAATAAGCAGTGGCGACTGCAACTAGTGATGAGGATGGTAGGATGAACGTGGATCTGCACACGAAAAACATGTGCAGGAAAAAGCGCGAGTATACCACAACGGTACCCAGTAAGTGCCAAGCCTAAATCTCGGTCGAGTAGTGACGAGATCAAGTCAGGGTCCTACTAGTATAAATATAATGAAATAGGAAAGAATGAAATATCGCAGTAAAAATAACTATGGAAATCTAACAGGAATAGAATCAATGAAAGACAACAGCTCAGAATACAGTGATAACAACAGGGGATCTCCTGATATACCGTCTCGTAGATCCAAACATAAATGTGCAGGGGGATCTCCCAGAATACCGTTCCGTAGTCCAAAAATAAATATGCAAAATAGGGGGATCTTCCCGAATACCGTTCCGTAGTCCCAAAATAAATATGCAGTACAAGGGGATCTCCCGGAATACCATTCCGTAGTCCCAAAGTAAATATGCAGTGCAACCAACCGAAATAACAATTACAACAAGAAATCCTATAGTTTAGACTAAGTTCAAGTCAAGGAAAGCAGGTAATTTCATTAAACATGCTCACAGAGTTCAAATAGGCAGTTAAACAAGTAGGCATGCTATTCTAGTCTAAACAGGATAGTTACATATGCTAGTGTGTTTTAAATAAGGAGAAAACAAGTTATGACTTAGTGAGAAACGGAGTTCTTACAACAAAATAGCCCGTGTACGTACTCATCACCTCACGTACACGGCGCTTACATATCAAACAGTTCTAAATCCTATGGGGAGTTTCCCCCACACAAAGTTAGGCAAGCCACTTACCTCGAACAAAGCTCAAATCAAATCCGAAATCACACTCTTGCCAGGAGTATCCAACTCCGAGTGGCCCAAATCTAATCCAATCAATTACATAACGTAAATATAGCTACAAGTAACTAATCTAGCTAATGAAATCAAAGCTAAGGCAGGAAAATAGAAAGACGCCCAAAAAGCCTCCCCGGGACCACGTCTCAGAATCGGGTAAAAGTCACAAATTATGAACACCCATTCATTCACGAGTCTAACCATACCAAATTCATTCAAATCTGATACCAAAAACTCGATCAAAATCCCAAAATTCGGCCTAAGAACTTTTCTTAACTTTTTCCCTATTTCCACCCCAAATCCGAAATTAAATTTTGAAATCAAGCATAGATTAGTGGGATTTAATCATAAAGGAGTTAGGAATCATTACCCAATATCTTCCTCCAAAAAGATCTCCAAATCTCGCCTTCTACCGAGCTCTCAATCAAATTTTGTGATATGAACTTAAACCCTCATTTTTGAACTTTAAATTCTGCCCAGTGGTTTCTTAAGCGCGATCGCGGAAAAGGCCTCGCGATCGTGAAGAACAACTTCGCTCCCTCAGAAATTTACTCTACGCGAATGCGTAACACCTCACACGAACGCGATGCACTAGTTGCTCACACCTACGTGATCGCAATAGTCCTCACGCGATCGCGAAGAGTAACACTCAAACTCCACTGCTGCCTCACTTCTTCTTCGCGAACGCAGCCTAGCCCACGCGTTCGCGGTGCACTGCCTGATAACCCTACGCGATCGCGTCTTCAACTTTGCGAACGTGAAGAGCAATTTTAGCTGACCTCTCATATGACCTATGCGATCGCGAGATCTCCCTCACGAATGCGATGAAGAAAAATGTCTGCAATAACCAGTAAATCTGTCAACTCCCTAAGTCCAAAAATGACCCGTTGAGCATCCGAAACACGCTCGAGGCCCCAGGGACCTCAACCAAATATACCAACCAATCCTAAAATACCATACGAACTTAGTCGAGCCTTCAAATCATGTCGAAAAACATAAAAAACACGGATTATGCACGGATTCAAGTCTAATGAACTTTGAAATTTCTAAATTCTACAAACGACGTCGAAACATATCAAATCTCATCCGAATGACCTTAAATTTTGCACACAAGTCATATTCAACACTACGGACCTATTCCAACTTCCGAAATCAGAATCCGACCCCGATATCAAAATTTCCACTACCGGTCCAAATCTCCAAAAACTTGACTTTCGCCATATCAAGCCTAAATAAGCTATGGACCTCCAAAACACAATCCGAACACGCTCCTAAGTCCAAAATTACCCAACAGACCTAAGGAATCGATGAAACTCCATTCCGGAGTCGTCTTCACACAGTTCCGACTACGGTCAAAATCTTAAGATTTAAGCTTTCGTTTAGGGACTAAATGTCCCAAATCATTCCAAAATCAAAACGAAACCTCCGGAAAAGTCACAATAGCAGAAATAGATATGGGAGAAGCACTTAATAGGGGATCGGGGCTATAACTCTAAAAACGACCAGCCGGGTCGTTACATGAACGTGTCACAGCTAGAACATCGGTTAAAGGGGCAGTTGAGGAGCCGCCAGTTGCTCTAATTGGGGGACATGCACCAAAGACACCTGTTGTTACCCCCGGACTTCATGAGACTTTAGCACAATTCCTAAACATGTTTGGTACATTGACTTAGGTGGGATTGATCTCCGTTTCACCAAATATTTCACAGAGTGGGGGAGTAGTTCAGACTCCTACCGCCCGTACTCCAGAACAACATGTTCATAATGGTTAGGTTCCGGGTATAGTACCGGTACAACCTGTTATTCCAGTTCATCCTGAGGTCATGCCAGAGGCATCATAAGAAGAACAAAAGAGAATTGAGAGATTTAAGAGGTATAGTCCTCCTACCTTCAGTGGCACAACTACCGAGGATGCCCAGGGATTTCTAGAAAAGTACCACCGTATTCTCCGCACCATGGGTATTATGAAAGTGAGCAGAGTTGCCTTTACTACATTTCAGTTGTCAGGAGCAGCGTATCGATGGTGGCAAGCTTATAAAGAGGGCAGACTAGCCGATGCAACACCACCAACTTGGGCCCAATTTTAGGAAATATTTTTGAAAGATTTTGTTCCCCAGACTCTCCGGGATGCGTGGTACACAGAGCTTGAATGGTTGCGTCAGGGCACTATGTCGGTGTTAGAATATGCTATCAGGTTCAGTGAGTTAGCCCGTAATGCACCTATCTTGGTTCCTACAGTTAGAGAGCGAGTCTGCAGATTAATTGAAGGGCTCGATTATGATTTTAAAATAAGCATGGCTTGAGAGTTGCAGACTGACATTCTATTTCAGCAAGTAGTAGAGATTGCCAGGATGTTAGAACGTGTTCAAAGTGAGGAAAATGAGTTTAAAGAGGCCAAAGGGTCTCGGAACTCGGGATGATTCAATGGATTCTACTCCGCAGCTTTGACTCATCATGGCGGAGGCTCGGACAGTCGGTCAGCCATATCCGCAATTTAGAATACTCATAGTGCTCAAGTTAATACTTTTAGTGTACCACCAGCACGAGGTTCTTACAGTGGTTATTCTAGTTAACCGGCACAGACTCAGTACGAGCAACCGCAATCTCAGAGGGGTTGTTATGAGTGTGGGTATACCAGGCACATCATGAGAGATTGTCCCAGACTCGGGAGGGGCGAATTTCATCGAAACACTTAGGCTACATGCTTTATTCCAGTTAATACTCCACGTGCACAGCCAGTTAGGGGTGAAGGACGTGCGAGTAGAGGGCGCCCAAGAGGGGGAGGCCCGGCCCGTTGATATAATTGCTATGAATTGGCTGAGGTTGATACACCAGATGGTATCATTACATGTATGAATTAATTTATAATGAAAGGAGCACTATTCTTATTGTGATTCGATTATCGAGTTGGGAACTCCTTTCATGCTCCTTATATGGTGAATTTGTGAATTTATACTCCACTTCCGTGTTTATCCCTGTTGGGAGACTTGATGGTGTTAGCCGTGTCTATCATTTTTTGTTTTGTACATTATTGTGGGCTATGAGTCCAAAAGATGACTTCTTATTACTACTACAGTGGGTTTTAATGTGATTTTGGGATAATTGATTATAATTTTATAAATTATATGCCCTACCGGTATGAGGGTTCATTATGTGTTGTGAAAAATATTTACCGAATTTATTAAAAAAGAAGAAAGAAAGGGAATGAAAAATTTCAGTTGGCACAATGTGCAAAATACTTGTGATTTGGAGTTGAGGACGAGATCCTCGCATTTTTATATGGTGTGAAATATTTAAACCGGGCTACAAGCCACGATGGAAGTTATATAAGGACGAGGTTGTCACGACCCGAAATTCCCACCTTCGGACCGTGATGGCGCCTAACATTTTACTTGCTAAGTAAGCCAACGTTAGAATAATATTAACTAATTTTTTTAAACAATGTTTAAATTATTAATAATCAAAGAGACAAATGCGGAAGCAAAGTTTGAGATATAGTGAAATAATCTATAAAAATAACGGTGTCTAAATACCATCCCAGAATTGGTGTCACAAGTGCACGAGCTTCTAGAATAAATACAAATAAAAGTTTGAATAAAATAAAGCTTCCTGAAAATAAACACACAGCTAAAGTAAAATAGACAGAGACTTCAGAACTGCGGACGCCATGCAGTTATACCTCAAGTGTCCTCTGGTAGCTGAAATCCGAGCAAGTCTATAGTACGCCGCTGGAACCAACTCCAAAATCTGCACAAGAAGTGCAGAGTGTAGTATCAGTACAACCCCATGTACTGGTAAGTGCTGAGCCTAACCTTGACAAAGTAGTGACGAGGCTAAGGCATGCCACTTACATTACCTGTACGCAATATTAGTAATAACAACAACAGTAGAATTAAATCAGGTAACTCTTTTATAATAATTGAAGCCAACTCAGCAGTCATAACCAATTATATTTTCTATCAATTCTGTTGCAGTGTGCAACCCGCTCTCACAATATATTCACATTCAATTCTGTTGCAGTGTGCAACCCGCTCTCACAATATATTCACATTCAATTCTGTTGCAGCGTGAAACCCGCTCTCACAATATATTCACATTCAATTCTGTTGTAGCGTGCAGCCCGCTCTCACAATATATTCACGTTCAATTCTGTTGCGGCGTGCAACCCGCTCCTCCAATATATTAATTTTAATCAAGTCTGTTGCGGCGTGAAACCCGAACACACACACACACACACACACACACACACACACACACAGATATATATATATATATATATATATATATATATATATATATATATATATATATATATATATATATATATATATATATGTATGTATGTATATATATATGTATGTATGTATGTATGTATGTATGTCGACTTTTAAATAAGTCTGTTGCGGCGTACAACCCGATCCTCTAATATATTCATTATAATCAATCTTGTTGCGGCGTGCAACCCGCTCCTCCAACATATTCATTTACCAATTCTTATAGAAGAATTTCCCCAATCAATGCAATAATTAATATAAAATTATAAGACAACATGCATACACTAATTATGATTTAATTACAAACAACAAAGGCAAATAACAAATTGTTATAGAAATCAGAGAGAAAATATACAGTTTAATATTTAATATACTAAATGTCAAATAACAATTAAGGCACATAATTCAAATATCATATAACAATTAATGCAGGAATTCAAGAATTAATATTTGACAAAGAATAGGAGAGAAACAAATATTATAACAATTAATTCATAATTTAAAACAATTTATGTTTTTTCAAGTAAATACGCAAACAATTAATTTGACGACGTATAGACACTCGTCACCTTGCCTATACGTCATTCACATGCATTTCACATAATAAATAATTTAAGGGTTCTATTCCCTCTAGTTAGGGTTAACCATGAGACTTACCTTGCTTTGTAAATTCCAATCAATTACTCAACCACATCTTTTCCTTTTAAATTTGTCTCCGAAAGCTTCAAATCTATTCACAAACAATACAATATACTCAATACAAATCATAGGAATTAATTCTATATGAATTTACTAATTATCCGGATAAAAATCCGAAATTCATTAAAATATTCGGTAGTGGGACCCATGTATCAAATCCCGGAAAAACTAACGAAATTCGAACACTCATTCTGAGACGAGTCCAACCATACAAAAATTATCCAATTCCGATGTCAAATGGACCTTCAAATCTAAATATTTTGTTTTTGGAAAGTTTTACAAAAATTCCAATTTCTTCCGTCTAAATCCGAAATAAATGATGAATATAGACTTAGATTTATGAAATACAATCACTATATGATAAAGAACACTTACCCACTTCGAAATAGTGAAAAACTCCTTAGAAATCGCCCCTAAGCCGAGTTATAATTGAGGGTTTGTGAAAAATGGAAAAAATCTCGTTTTGGTTCTGTTTTAAGTCACAGGCGTCAGGCCTTCTTCGCGTTCGGGAAGGGCCTGTCGCATTCGCGAAGAAGGAAAATTCAATTAGCCCATTTTGCTCTTCGCGTTCGCGAGAGTACATTCATGAACGCGATGAAGGAAATACCAGAAGCCTGAAGTTGCAGAAAAACCAGATTTTCTAAGTTCAAATCACCTCGTATCCTATCCGAAACTCACCCGAGCCCTCGGGGCTCCAAACCAAACATGCACACAAGTCTTAAAATATCATACGAACTTGCTCGCATGATCAAATTGCCAAAATAATACCTAGAACTACGAATCAGACACCAATTCAAAGGAAATTTTTTCAAGAAAACTTTAAATCTTAAATTTTTACAATCGGACGTTTGAATCACGTCAAATCAACTTCGATTCTCACCAAATTCGGCAGACAACTCATAAATATTATAGTGGACCTATACCGGTCTCCGAAACTAAAATACGGACCTGAGGTCAATAAATCCAACTTCAGTAATTTCTTAAAAATCATTAAGCTTTCAAGCTTTTAATTTTTCATCAAAATTCCATATCTCGGGCTAGGGACCTCGGAATTCGATTCCGGGCATACGCCCAAGTCCCAAATCATGATACGGACCTACCAGAATTTTCAAAATACTGATCTGGGTCTGTTTGCTCAAAATGTTGACCAAAGTCAACTCAGTTGAGTTTTAAAGCTCTATTTCACATTTTAATCCATTTTCACATAAAAACTTTCCGAAAAATTGTAAGGACTGCGCACGCAAGTCGAGGAATTATACATGGTGCTTTTCAATATCTTAGAACAAGAAATTACTTAGTAAATTTAAATATAATATTTTGGGTCATCACATTCTCCACCTCTAAAACAAAGGTTTGTCCTCGAACGGAGTTAGAAAAAGTACCTGAGCTGGAGAAAAGGTGTGGATATTTACTCCGCATATTCGACTCGGACTACAAGGTAAATGAATCTACCGGCTGACCTCTCCATTGCACCCAAACTGAAGGATAACTCTTAGACCTCAATTGTCGGACCTGTCGGGCTAGAATAGCCACCGGCTCCTCCTCGTATGTCAAATCTTTGTCCAATTGGACTGAGCTGAAATCTAACACACGGGACGGATCACCATGATATTTTCGGAGCATAGACACATGGAACACCGGATGAACCGCTGATAAACTAGGTGGTAATGCAAGCCTGTAGGCTACTTCACCCACCCTTTCAAGAATTTCAAAGGGTCCGATATACCTAGGGCTAACTTGCCCTTCTTTCCGAACCTCATTACACCTTTCATAGGTGAAACCCGGAGCAATATTCTTTCTCCAACCATGAATGAAATATCATGAACTTTATGGTCGGCATAACTCTTTTGCCTAGACTGAGCTGTGCGAAGTCGATCCTGAATAATCTTGACCTTATCCAAGGCATCCTGTACCAAATCGGTACCCAACAACCGAGCCTCTCCCGGTTCAAACCAACCAACTGGCAATCGGCATCACCTTCCGTATAATGCCTCATATGGAGCCATCTGAATACTCGACTGGTAGCTATTATTATAAGCAAACTCCGCAAGTGGCAAGAAATGATCCCAAGAACCTCCAAAGTCTATAACACAAGCGCAAAGCATAACTTTCAATATCTTAATAGTGTGCTCTGACTGTCCGTATGTCTGTGGATGAAATGTTATACTCAACTCCACCCGCGTGCCTAACTCACACTGTACAGCCCTCCAAAAATGTGAGGTAAACTGCGTACCTCGATCTGAAATAATAGACACGGGCACACCGTGAAGGCGGACATTCTCACGAATGTAAATTTTAGCTAACCTCTCTGAAGAATAGGTAACTGCCACTGGAATGAAATGTGCTGACTTGGTCAACCTGTCCACAATGATCCAAACTACGTCAAATTTTCTCTGAGTCTGTGGGAGCCCAACAACAAAATCCATAGTGATACGCTCCCACTTCCACTCAGGAATTTCTAACTTCTGAAGCAAACCACCAGGTCTCTGATGCTCGTACTTAACTTGCTAACAATTCAGACACCGAGCTACATGTGCAACTATATCCTTTTTCATTCTCCTCCACCAATAATGTTGCCGCAAATCTTGATACATTTTGATGGTACATGGATGAATTGAATACCTGGGACTGTGTGCCTCTTTAAGAATTAATTCACGAAGCCCATCCACATTAGGCACACAAATACGACCCTACATTCGCAGAACCCCATCTTCCCCCACAACAACCTGTTTGGCATCATCGTGCCACACCGTGTCCTTAAGGACAAGTAAATAAGGATCATCGTACTGCCTCTCTCTGATGCGCTCATATAAAGAAGAGCGAGCGACTGTGCAAGCTAGAACCCGACTGGGTTCTGAAACATCTAACCTCACGAACTGATTAGCCAAAGTCTGAACATCTGCAGCTAATGGCCTCTCACCTACTAGAATACACGCAAGACTGCCCATACTCACAGCCTTTCTACTCAAAGCATCAGCCACCACATTGGCCTTTCCGGGGTGATACAAAATGGTGATATCATAGTCTTTCAACAACTCCAACCATCTTCTCTGCCTCAAATTAAGATCCTTTTGTTTGAACAGATACTGAAGGCTACGATGATCAGTGAATACCTTACATGAGACACCGTAGAGGTAATGCCTCCAAATCTTCAGCGCATAAACAATGGCTGCCAATTCTAAGTCATGAACAGGATAATTCTTCTCGTGAGCTTTCAACTGCCGCGGCGCATATGCAATTACCTTGCCATCTTGCATTAATACTGCACCAAGCCCATTGAGAGATGCGTCACATACCGTATACGATCCTGAACCTATGGGTAATACCAACACTAGCGTTGTAGTCAAAGCGGTCTTGAGCTTCTGAAAGCTCAACTCACACTCGTCTGACCATCTAAATGGGGCACCCTTCTGGGTCAATCTGTCTTAATAGTTGTTTAAAATCAATACATAATCATCAATTAACTTCATGTTAACAAAATCTCATACTAATAACGAGATGCGAGGCATGAAGACCTCATAATTGTTTACCCGAATTAACGAGTCACATTTAACGCCACCTGGGCGGGCACCTACCTCGTAGGTTACAACTTAATATTACAACACGAATTTGGCAAGTATGCACAGAGAATTTCATACAAATATTTTTAAATAATCCTAGCAGGCATGACTCCCTATTAGTACTATAGTACAAATTTAATTTCACAAGGAAGGATTTAAACACAAGGAATTTTTTATCACAAGGATCTCGTCCTTATATAACTTCCACCGCAACTCATAGCCCGGTTTAAACATATCAATTTATTTTAAAATACGAGGACCTCGACCTCAGTTCTGAATCATAAGTAATATGCACATCTTGCCAATCGAAACTTTCCATTTTCTCCTTTTAAATTACTTTCGTTAAACAAAATCACAACACATAATGAACCTCACACCGATAGGGCATATAATTCATAATTTGTAATTAGTTATCCTTAAATTACATCAAAACTTACTGAAATGAGTAACAGAAAGCCACATTTAGCCTCACAGCTCTTATTAGTGACCGACATGGAATGATAGGCGTAGTTATCTCCATAGAATCTCCCAACAGGAGTAAACACATAAGTAGATTATAGAATTACGAAGCTTTCTCATAAGTGGAGCACAATAGGAGGACTCGTCTTGATACTCAGAACCGAATCAAGTTAAGGGAATTATTCCTTTATTTTAAATCGAGGTCGTACCCATAACGACACCGTCTAATGTAACGACCTACACCATACCATAAAACAAATATAACAACGGCTGGGTCTCCACCTCTAGGACGCCTTCTACCCGCCTGTCCTCCACCCTTAACTGATCGTGTGGGTGGTGTAGTAACTGCAATGGGGCACGTAGCCCGAGTGTTTTAATGAAATATGCCTCTCCCAAGTTTGGGACAATTTTCTCATGATGTGCCTAGTATCACAGCATTTATAACAACCCCTTTGCGGGTTTGGCTGCTCATATTGAGTCTGTGCCAGATAACTGGAATAACCATTGTAGGAAACTCATGTCAGTGGTGCATTAAAGAACTTACTGGAGCACCTCGATTAATCCGATGTGTGAACTGGGCTGGCCAACTATCCGAGCCCCCGCTATAATGATTTATACTCGAAGAATAGAATCTACTGAATCCCCCAGAACCTCGAGACGTCTTGGTCTCCTTAGTTTCCTTTTTTCCTCACCCCGAACACGTTCTAGTATCTTGGCAATTTCTACCACTAGTAGAAATGAAGTATCAGTCTGTAGCTCTCGAGTCATACAAAATTTTATGATCATAATTAAGTCCTTTAATGAGTCTGTTGACTCACTCTCTGGATGTAGGAAGCAAATTAGGAATATGACGGGCTAACTTATTGAACCTGGTGGCATATTATGACACCGTCATGGTGACCTGACGCAATCATTCAAACCTATGCGCCATGCATTACGGAGAGTCCGGGAAACAAACTCTTTCAAAAGTATTTCTGAGAATCGAGTCAAGTGGGCAGTGTTGTATCTGCTGGTCTGCCCTCTTCATAGGCTTTCCATAGACACCTGTGGAGAATTATCTCTCCCAAGGCCAATTTCTTCTTTTGTTATGCTGACTCAACACTGTTGAGCTGACCCATTTCTTAACATACTCTTTGATTCTTCTTTGGGGTAAACTTTACCCCTATTTATATAAAATGATCACAAAAGTAGAGCTCCATACAGACAATTCTTAGTCCATAATCTCGTCAACCACTGTACTTCCTCCGAAGCACCCCAAAATCCGCAACCGTGACGTCCACGTTGAGTAGACCTTCTGTAAATTTAATGTTGTTTCTCTAACTCCTTTGGTACTGAAGTATAAGATTATTATGGAGGCAGACATACTGCAAGTCCCAACCTTATCCTCTACAAAATCTCAGGCCTTAAACACATGTAAATTTTGGGAGAACCTTTCAGTACCACATATATACATTTCAGGCCAAAACTGATATAACACATGATTCGCAATCCATTCATTGATAGTGGACTCCCCCACTCGGCGCAAAATCATAGTTCACAACGTCGGATGGTCCACAATATTAACCTTCACAACTCATATAAATCAACCAGATGCCAAGGTACGTTGCACCCCCCACATTATTCACTGGGTGATCTCTTTATACGTCTGCATCTTCAGTCGGAATCACACGTTGAGGCAATATTTGAGCATCTCTGGCTCCCTCGTAGTTCATTTGCGGCATAACGAACCATCGACGCACAACTGATACCGAGTGTGCAGTGTCATACACAAGTAGATACAAAGGAATGTAAGATATATGTTTCAAGATAAATCAATGCCACACGATAAGGAATGAAAGAAGTGAAATTGTTCCTAAACTTCATAGCCTCTGAGAGATAAGTACAGACGTCTCCGTACCGATCCTTTAGACTCTAATAAGCTTGCTCATCACTCGTGAGACCTATGTAACCTAGTGCTCTGATACCAACTGTCACGACCCGAAATTCCCACCTTCGGACCGTGATGGCGCCTAACATTTCACTTTCTAGGCAAACCAATGTTAGAATAATATTAACCAATTTTTTTAAACAATCTTTAAATTATTAATAATCAAAGAGACAAATGCGGAAGCAAAGTTTGAGATATAGTAAAATAATCCATAAAAATGACGATATCTAAATACCATCCCAGAATTGGTGTCACAAGTGTACGAGCTTCTAGAATAAATACAAATAAAGGTCTGAATAAAATAAAGCTGTCTGGAAATAAACACACTGCTAAAGTAAAATAGACGAGGACTTTAGAACTACGGATACCATGCAGTTATACCTCAAGTCTCCTCTAGTAGCTGAAATCCGAGTAAGTCTATAGTACGCCGCTGGGACCAACTCCAAAATCTACACAAGAAGTGCAGAGTGTAGTATCAGTATAACCGACCCCATGTACTGGTAAGTGCTGAGCCTAACCTCGACGAAGTAGTGACGAGGCTAAGGCGGGTCACTTACATTATCTGTACGCAATATTAGTAACAACAACAATAGTAGAAATAAATCAGGTAACTCGTTTATAATAATTGAAGCCAACTCAGCAATCATAACCAATTATCATTTCTATCAATTCTGTTGCAGCGTACAACCTGCTCTCACAATATATTCACATTCAATTCTGTTGCAGCGTGCAACCCGCTCTCAAAATATATTCACATTCAATTTTGTTGTAGCGTGCAACCCGCTCATACAATATATTCACATTCAGTTCTGTTGCGGCGTGCAACCCGCTCCTCCAATATATTCATTTTAATCAAGTCTGTTGCGGCATGATATATATATATATATATATATATATATATATATATATATATATATATATATATATATATATATATATATATATCGACTTTTAAATAAGTCTGTTGCGGCGTGCAACCCGATCCTCCAATATGGACTTTTCATAAGTCTGTTGCGGCGTGCAACCCGATCCTCCAATATATTCATTATAATCAATCTTGTTGCGGCGTGCAACCCGCTCCTCCAACATATTCATATACCAATTCTTATAGAAGAATTTCCCCAATCAATGCAATAATTAATATAAATTATAAGACAACAAGCATACACTAATTATGATTAAATTACGAACAACAAAGGCAAATAGCAAATTGTTATAGAAATCAGAGAGAAAATATACAGTTTAATATTTAATATACTAAATGTCAAATAACAATTAAGGCACATAAATCAAATAGCATGTAACAATTAATGCAGGAATTCAAGAATTAATATTTGACAAAGAATAGGAGAGAAACAAATATTATAACAATTAATTCATAATTTAAAATAATTTATGATTTTTCAAGTAAATATGCAAACAATTTATTTGACGACGTATAGACACTCGTCACCTCGCCTATACATCATTCACATGCATTTCACATAACAAATAATTTAAGGGTTCTATTCTCTCAAGTCAAGGTTAACCACGTGACTTACCTCGCTTTGCAAATTCCAATCAATTACTCAACCACATCTTTTCTTTTTAAATTTATCTCCGAAAGCTTCAAATCTATTCACAAATAATTCAATATACTCAATACGAATCATAGAAATTAATTCCATATGAATTTACTAATTTTCAGGATAAAAATTCAAAATTCATTAAAATATTCGGCAGTGGGACCCACATCTCAAATCCCGAAAAAACTTACGAAATCCGAACACCCATTCTGAGAGAGTCCAACCATACAAAAGTTATCCAATTCTGATGTCAAATGGACCTTCAAATCTAAATTTTTCATTTTTGGAAAGTTTTACAAAAATTCCAATTTCTTCCGTCTAAATTCGAAATAAATGATGAATATAGACTTAGATTTATGAAATACAATCACTATATGATAAAGAACACTTACCCAGTTCGAAATCGTGAAAAACTCCTTAGAAATTGCCCCTAAGCCGAGTTATAATTGAGGGTTTGTGAAAAATAAAAAAAATCCCGTTTTGGTTCTGTTTTAAGTAACAGGCATCAGGCCTTCTTCGCGTTCGTGAAGGGCCTGCCGCATTCGCGATGAATAGCAGCTCGTGGCTTTCGCGTTCACGAGTCCTCCTTCGCGTTCGCGAAGGCTTTCCCCCTGGCCTTCGCGTTCGCGTGCCGGTGCTCGCGTTCGCGTAGAAGGACATCTGACTCCTCCCCCAGGCCTCTTAAGCTTCGTGTTCGCATTGAGCTGGTCACGTTCGCGAAGGGTAAAGTCCCCATAGCTTCGCGTTCGCGACCCAATATTCGCGTTCGCGAAGAAGGAAAATTTAACCAGCCCATTTTGCTCTTCGCGTTCGCGAGAGTATATTCGCGAACGTGATGAAGGAAATACCAGAAGCATGAAGTTGCAGAAAAACCATATTTTCTAAGTTCAAATCATCTCGTATCCTATCTGAAACTCACCCGAGCCCTCGGGGCTCCAAACCAAACATGCACACAAGTCTTAAAACATCATACGAACTTTCTAGCGCAATCAAATCGCCAAAATAACACCTAGAACTACGAATCGGACACCAATTCAAAGGAAATTTTTAAGAAAACTTTAAATCTTATATTTTTTTACAACCGGACATTCGAATCACGTCAAATCAACTCCGATTCTCACCAAATACGGCAGACAAGTCATAAATATTATAGTGGGCCTATACCGGGCTTCAGAACCAAAATACGGACCTGAGGTCAATAAATCCAACTTCAATAATTTCTTAAAAATCATTAAGCTTTCAAGCTTTTAATTTTTCATCAAAATTCCATATCTCGGGCTAGGGACCTCGGAATTCGATTATGGGCATACGTCCAAGTCCCAAATCACGATACGGACCTACGAATTGTAAAACACTGATCCGAGTTCGTTTGCTCAAAATGTTGACCAAAGTCAACTCAGTTGAGTAATAAAGCTATATTTCACATTTTAATCCATTTTTCACATAAAAACTTTCTGAAAAATTATACGGATTATGCACGCAAGTCGAGGAATTATACATAGTACTTTTCGAGGTCTTAGAATATAGAATTACTTATTAAATTTAAATATGACATTTTGAGTCATCATAGAGGTCCTTGTGGTGAATTTCTTTTTTACGAGTTTAAATTCTCCCTCTGTGAAATTAAAATTTGTACTATAATATTAATAGGGAGTCATGCATGTTATGCTTATTTGATAATTTTGTATGTATTTTCTGTGCATACTTAGCCATATTCATGCTGTAAATATTGAGATTTCGCCTACGAGATGAGTGCCCAGGTGGCGTTAAATATGACTCGTTAATTCGCGTAAATAATTATGAGGTCTTCATGCCTCGTGTGTTGCTGTCAGTATTGTGAAAATTTTGAAACACGATTTTGGTTAATGTAAGATTAATTGAGGATGCTGGAATTAATTATGAACAGTTATTACGACCAGTGATGTGATTATGGGCATACGTATAATGTGTGTGTAGGCACAAAATTGCTATTTCCAGTGATACTAACACAGTGTGCTAATATGGAAAATCAGGCCTTTTGAAATTAATTGGAGTGTAAGGAATTGGCTTTAAAGTTTATAAAGGAGGGCAAAAAGTAATAATCTCAGCGGAGATGGTGTTGTCGGACCCATGTTAAATTGAGGGGACGTAGAATCACCCTCGGGTATGTGTGTAAGGATACACTCAGTAATTTAATGTCATCAGAATAATTCTTGGCACGTTCGAGGATGAACATATGTTTTAAGAGGGGGAGAATGTAATGACCCGACTTGTCATTTTAAGAATTAACGCCCCGTTCAGATACTTAAGGTCCCAAAAAACTTTGTAATATGTATTATGACTTGCGTGTGCCGTCAAGTTTGGTTTTCGGAAGATTCAGAATTAAATTAAAAGAACAATTCTTATTTTAGAAGCTAAAATGAAAAGAGTTGACCGGAGAGTTGACTTTTGAGCAAACGACCCCGGAATGGAATTTTGATGATGTCAATAGCTTCATATGGTGATTTCGGACTTAGGCGTATGTCCGGATTTGGAAGTCCGTAGGACAATTCGACGCATTTTTGCAAAAGTTAAAAAATAGAAGATTTTTGGAAAGTTCGACCGAAGGTTGAATTTTTGATAACGAGGTCGGATTTTGATTCCAAAAATTGGAACAGATCCATTACATCATTTATGACTTATATGCAAAATTTAAAGTCACTCCGGAATGATTTGATATGTTTCGGCGCAAAATATAGAAGTTGGAAGATTTGAAAACTCATAATTAGATTCGATGCGTGATTCGTAATTTCGGCATTGTTTGACGTGGTTTGAAGCCTCGACTAAGTTTGTATTATATTTTGGGACGTGTTGGTATAATTTGTTAAGGTCCCAAGGGCCTCGGGTGGATTTCGGAAAGTTAACGGATCAATTCAAACTTGAAGAAAAGCTGTTGGAATTTCTGTGCAGCAGCTGGTGCTTTCTCTTCTGCGGAAGTTTCATCGCAGAAGCGACCTTGCAAAAGCGAGGATTTCATCGCAAAATCAACCTGGGCAGAACTGGAGGAAGGTCACAGATGCGGTCAGCCTTCAGCACCTGCACAATCGCAGGTGCGATGTTTTCTACGCAGAAGCGCAAATGTGTGCGCACCTGCGATCATCGCAGAAGCTAAAATTTCTCCGCAAGTGCGAGCTCTTTGTCTGGGCAGTGATCATCACAGAAGCGCATTTTGTCTCGCAAAAGGAGACCGCAGACGCGCAATTTGTTCCGCAGAAGCGGTTCTGGACAGAAATATTAAGGACCAAAAATGGTCATTTCGCCATTTTCGTTTTGGATTTTTGGAGTTCGAATTTAGCCGATTCTGGAGGGATTTTTCACAAGCTTGGTTGGGGTAAGTATTCTATATCCTTAAGTGATTATATTTCATGAATCTATGGTTATATTCATCATTTATTTTGGATTTAAATGGAAAAAAGCAAGATTTTTGTAAAACTTTTCAAAAACGAAAATTCAAGATTTGGAGGACCATTTGATATTGGAATTCGATAAAATTGGTATGGTTGAACTCGTATCGGATTGAATGTTCGGAATTCGTGAAAATTCTTTCAGGTTCCGAGAGGCGAGCCCCGCATTGACTTTAGTTGACTTTTTTAATGCAAAATTTTAAGTTGACATTTTATTATCCGGAATTATTTTTGATAAATTTTAATGAAGTTACACAATTAATTTGGATAGATTTGATCCATACGGAGGTCAATTCAAGCAAGAAGGCGATTTTTGAAATATTGGCCTAACTTCAAAAAGATAAGTATCTTGTCTAACCTTGTGCGGGGGAATTTCCCCTAGGCATTGAGTCTTATGTGGAAATTGTGTGATTGAAAACCATGTATGCGAGGTGACGAGTACGTACTTGGTTTATATGTTAAAATTATATCGGCTGAAATTCGTAGACACCCTTATGTATTAAATTGGAAAATTGTTGGAACTTAGTAAATCCTTGATTTGTCATGCCTCATTCCTTGTTCGTCGAGTTTATATTTAATATGATAATTTGGTGTGATTGTCACTTGGATTTTGTGTGAATTTCGTGTGTTTGTTGATTTGATATTTCTTGAAAATAATCACATTATAGATTTTCCATATGCAAATAATTAATTAAACAAGTTTAAATTGATGCGTTAATATATTTATCAGAAATTTGGATTAAATAAGAGGTTGTTCTTGTAGAGTTATTTTTCCATTTTTGTTGTTGCTTTTGAGATTTTACATATATTGTGTAGAGCCTTGGGCTATTTGCTGTGAAACTAATTGATTTCGTTGTACCTTTGGAAAGGTTGTGACCTACAGGAAATATGTAAATGCGAGTAATTATGTGGTGTTGTTGTGATAATTTTTTGTGTAAATTGTTGTGTGATTTGGGTTACTGTTATGCAGTGTATAAGGGTTGCATTTCATTGTTGATATCTGTCACGACCCAATTTCATAATAGGCCGTGATGGCACTTAATGCCGTCGTTAGACAAGACAACTATGAACTAGTCACGTGATTTTCTCTTTTTAACAAATTCTTTTCAAAGTAATTAAACTTTCCTTAAATTAAAAAGAATTTGAGAAATAACAGATCTAAAATAAATAACACGAAAGCAACTGTGTGCAATCATAATTATAGAATAAAACCAAAACTGCAAGTCTACTCGTGTGTGCCACGACCTGGTGTCACAAGTGTATGAGCATCTAGTAGAATATACAAAAGAATACTAGTCTACTATCCGAAGTGAAATAAACAGAAAAATACAATCAAAATAAAGACTCTGGTTGTTGCAGAACGGGCTCAGAAGGCAGCTCACCGTGAAGCCTCGAAGTGGTAATCAAGTGTGCGCGCCAGGCTGATATCCAGATGCACCTGCCTCAGATCCTGCACAATTAAGTACAAAAGTGTAGCGTGAGTACATAAACAACATGTACCCAGTAAGTATCCAGTCTAACCTCGAAGAAGTAATGACGCGGGGTCGACTTTGACACTTACTATGGGCTAACAATAATATGTCAAAATTTTAATTAAGCATGGATTACAAGAAGAATACTGAAAACCCAATAACAGGAAACAATAAATAATCCCTTCACCAATATTAAGTCCCAAGTTTATTTTTCATCATTTAATAATTTATATCTCAAGCCAAAGAAACAATATCAATTATAATTGGTTCCAAAAATTTATCATGCGCAAATTATGCCGAGGTCGTACGGCCAGATCCAACATAATATTTAATCTGTGCACTTTCGAGGTTCGAACGACACGAACCATAGATGCATCTATCTGCTACCGAAGCATTCGGTCCGCTCCACAAATAGAAAATATTTTAAGGAAAATACAAATTCTCAGTAACAGTCAAGTGTTCCATTCACAACTTCAAGTAAGTGAAATTTAATTATTTTACCAGGTTTCAAAAGACTTAAGCAATTAAGTTAACAAGTAGGGTACAAACATTGTAAGTATAGCATGATATGGGTCCTAGACTACCTGGACAATAGCATAATTAGTAGCTATGTACAGACTCTCATCACCTCGTGCGTATGTAGCCCCCACAAATAGAAGCACATTTTAATTCAATTCACCTATAGGGTTAATTCCCTCTTACAAGGTTAGAAAAGAGACTTACCTTGCCTCAAAGCCTACTTTTCCGTCCAAGATTACTCTCAAACCCTCAATTTGGTGCCGAACAATCCAAAACTAATCAAATAGTATATAAACTAATCAATACATGTTCAAAAGTTCATATTCCAACTATTAAAGTTATTACCCAACCCTAAATGTAAGATTCCTAAAATTCACCCCTGGCCCACGTGCTCGGATTTCGGAAAGTTTTGAAGAAAGTTGTTACCCATAACCTCACGAACTCAAATATATGATTTATACTACATTCCATGACTAATTTCGTGGTCAAATCCCACTTTTATCCAAAAACCTAGGTTTTTATCTAAACCCTTGATTTTACCAAATTTTTACATGTTAATCTACCCATAATCTATTTATTTAACTCATGTTGTGTAGAAATTACTTACCTCAAAGTGCTAGGTGAAAACCCCCTTCCAAGAGCTCCAAAATTGCCAAGAAATGAAAGAAAATGAGCTAAATGGCCTAAGTCCCGCATTTAATAGAGTTGTGCACAAGTCTCAGATGTTGCATTTGCGACACCTGGTTCGCAATTGCGAAGGTCCCAAATGCGACAAATCCATCGCAAATGCGAACTTGGGCTTTTACTGCCAAGGTCGAAAATGCAACCAAGGAGTCGCATATGCGGACACTGTTGAGATCGCAAATGCGAACACTGCCCAGGTCAGGCTTCTTCGCAATTGAGAAGCCTTTCTCGCAAATGCAAACAAATTCTCACATTTGCGAGACCTGCAACAGCTGCCAAGAAACACCAAAAAGACTAAAAAAATTTCTCATCCTCCCGAACGTCCGAAACTCACCCGAGCCTTCGGGGCTCCACACCAAACTCACACACAAGTCTAACAACATCATACAAATTCGGTCGAGCGATTGAAACACTGAAATAACATCAAAACCCACGAATCGGACGCCAAAACGCATGGATTAACTCATGAACTCAAAAACTTCTAAACTCGCGCGTCCGATTCCTATCAAATCAACTCGGAATGACGCCAAATTTTACGTGCAAGTCTTAAATGACATTACGGACCTACTCCAACTTCCGGAACTGGAATCCGAAACCTGATATAAAAAAGTCCACCCTCGGTCAAACTTTCCAAAAACTTCAAATTTTCATTTTTCACCAAATGACCCCGAAACGACCTATGGACCTCCCAATCCACTTCCGGACGCACCCCTAAGTCCAGAATCACCATACAGAGCTATTTCCAGGCTCGGAATCCCAAATGGACGTCTATAATGTAAAGATCCACTTCAACCCCAACTTATGAAATTCACCCTAAATGCCAACTTTCACTAATAAGCACTGAAATGCTCTCGGGTCATCCAAAACCCGATCCGAACATACGCCCAAGTCCGAAATCATCATACAAACTTATTGGAACCGTCAAATCCCGATTCTGAGGTCATTTACTCAAAAATATTGACCGAAGTTAAACTTAGACTTTAAGCCAACCTTAAGGAACCATGTGTTCCAATTTCAATCCAAACCCTTCCAAAACTCGAACTAACCATCCCCACAAGTCATAAAACAGTAAAAGCACGTACGAGAAGTCTTATTTAGGGCAACGGGGTTCTAGAAAGCAAAACGACCGGTCGGGTCGTTACATTCTCCACCTCTTAAACAAACGTTCATCCTCGAATGGGTTTAGAGTAATACCTGGAGTGCTGAATAAGTGTGGATATCTACTCCGCATGTCCTTCTCGGACTCTCAGGTCGCCTCATCGACTAGTTGACCCCTCCATTGAACCTTTACTACGTAAATCCCCTGGGATCTCAACTGGCAAACCTGCCTACCCACAATGGCAACTGGCTCCTCCTCATAACCCAGGTTCTCATCTAACTGAATCGTGCTGAAGTCCAACACACGTGACAAGTCGGCATGATACCTCTGGAGCATAGACACGTGGAAAATCGGATGAACTCCCGATAGACTGGGAGGTAAGACAAGCTCATAAGCAACCTCCCCAACTCGTCTTAACACCTCAAATGGGCCTACAAACCTTGGGCTCAACTTGCCCTTCTTCCCGAATCTCATAATCCCCTTCATCGGCTAGACTTTCAAGAAAACCTTCGCGCCCACCATAAATGATAAATTACGTGTCTTCTTATCCGCGTAACTCTTTTATCTGAACTGTGCTGTGCGAACTCGCTCCTGAATCAACTTTACCTTTTCCAAGGCATCCTTTACCAAATCAGTACCATATAACTTAGCCTCGTCGGGCTCAAACCACCCGATGGGAGAACGACATCGCCGACCATATAAAACCTCAAATGGAGCCATCTCGATGTTGGACTGATAACTGTTGTTGTAAGAAAACTCGGCCAAAGGTAAAAATCGATCCCACTGCCCTCCAAAGTCAATCACACATGCCCTGAGCATATCCTCCAAGATCTGAATTGTCCTCTCCGACTGCCCATCGGTCTGTGGATGAAATGCTGTGCTAAGCTCTACACGGGTCCCTAACTCACTCTGTACTGCTTTCCAGAAATGCGAAGTAAACTGAGGGCCTCTATCTGATATGATTTAAACAGGCACCCCATACAACCAAACTATATCCTGAATATAAATCTGGGCCAACCTCTCTGAAGTATACATAGTCACAACTGGAATGAAGTGTGCCGACTTGGTCAACTTGTCGACAATGACTCAAACTACATCAAACTTCTGCAAGGTCCGCGGCAACCCGACTACGAAGTCCATAGTAATGCGTTCCCATTTCCACTCCAGTATAGTCATCTGCTAGAGTAGGCCACCTGGCCTCTGGTGCTCATACTTAATCTGCTGGCAATTTAGGCATCTTGCTACATACTTAACTATGTCTTTCTTCATCCTTCCCCACTAATAATGCTGCCTCAAGTCGCGATACATCTTCGTAGCACCTGGATGAATGGAATACCGAGAACTGTGTGCCTCCTCTAGAATCCTCTCCCTAAATCTATTGATATTGGGAACACATAGACGACCCTGGAGTCGCAGAACACCATCCTTGCCGATAGAAACCTTATTGGCACCACCCTGTAGTACCGTCTCTCTGAGAACCATAAAATGCGGATCATCAAACTGTCGAGCCTTAATCTGCTTCAATAGTGAAGACTGGGCAACGACGCATGCAAGAACTCGGCTGGGCTATGACATATCCAGCCTCACAAGTCTATTAGCCAAGGACTGAATGTCCAAAGCCAATGACCTCTCCTCTGCTGAAATGAATGCCAAGCTACCCATACTCTCTGCCTTTCTGCTCAAGGCATCTCCAACTACATTTGCCTTGCCCGGATGATAAAGAATGGTGATGTCATAATCCTTTAGTAACTCAAGCCATCTGCGCTGCCTCAAATTGAGATCCCTTTGCTTGGACAAATACTGTAAGCTGCGATGAGCAGTGTAAACCTCACAGGATACCCCATAAAGATAGTGCCTCTAGATCTTAAGAGCATGAACAATTGCGGCTAACTCTAAATCGTGCACAAGGTAATTCTTCCCATGGATCTTCAGTTGACGTGAAGCATATGCAATAACTCGCCCATCTTGCATAAGTACACAACCCAAGCTAACGTGTGAAGCATCGCAATACAAAGTATACATCCCCAAACCAGAAGGCAACACTAGAACTAGTGTTGTAGTCAAAGCTGTCTTGAGCTTCTGAAAGCTCGCCTCGCAATCATCGGACCAACGAAACGGAGCACCTTTCTGGGTCAATCTAGTCAAAGGTGTTGCAATTGATAGGAATCCCTCCACAAACCGGCGATAATAACCTGCTAACCCCAAGAAGCTCCTGATCTCAGTCGCCGAAGTGGGACGAGGACAACTCTGAACTGCCTCAATCTTCTTGGGATCCACCTTAATACCCTTGCCTGATATAACATGCCCCAAGAATGCTACAGAATCTAGCCAAAACTCACACTTGGAGAACTTAAAATATAGCTTCTATTCCCGCAAGGTCTGAAGTACCACTCTCAAATGCTGCCCGTGCTCCTCCATGCTACGCGAGTAGATCAAAATGTCATCAATGAAGACAATGGAAAATGAATAAATATGTAGCCTGAACATCCTGGTGCGTTAGTCAAGCCAAAAGACATCACTAGAAACTCAAAATGGCCATATCTAGTACGGAAAGCATTCTTCGGAACATCCGAGTCCCGAATCTTCAACTGATGGTACCCTGATCTCAAGTCGATCTTAGAGAACACCCTAGCACCCTGCAACTGGTCAAACAAATCATCAATACGTGACAATGGGTACTTGTTCTTGATGGTGACCTTTTTCAACTGGCGGTAATCAATGCAAATCCGCATAGCCCCATCTTTCTTCTTCATAAATAAAACTGGTGCACCCTAAGGAGATACACTTAGTCTAACGAACCCCTTTGCTAGCAATTCTTCAAGCCGTTCCTTCAACTCCTTTAACTCTTTCGGAGCCATATGGTATGGTGGGATAGATATAGGTTGGGTACCTGGAGCCAAGTCAATGCAGAAATCGACATCACGATCTAGTGGCATGCCTGGATGATCATAAGGAAACACATCACAGAACTCCCAGACTACTGGCACCGAATTAATTGCCGGAGTCTCTACGGTAGTATCCCGAACATAAGCTAGATAAGCCAAATAACCCTTCTCGACCATATGTCGAGCCTTCAGAAAAGAGATAACCCGACTAGATGCACTAACAGACGAACCCTTCCACTCCAATCTAGGCAACACTGGCATCGCCAAGGTAACAGTCTTGCCATGGCAATCAAGGATGGCATGATATGGGGATAGCCAATCCATGCCCAGGATGACCTCAAAGTCGGTCATATCAAGTAATAGAAAATCTGCTCCAGTCTCGTATCCACAGAATATGACCACACAGGACCGATAGATCCGATCCACAACAATAGAATCGCCCACAAGAGTGGACACATAAATTGGAGTGCCCAAGGACTCATGAGGAATATCCAGGAAATGAGCAAATAGAGATGAAACATATGAATAGATAGACCTTGGATCAAATAATACCGAAGCATCCCCACCGCAGACAGAAATAATACCTGTGATCACGGCATCTGAGGCCACTGCATTTGGTCTGGTTGGAAAAACATAGAACCTAGCTGGGGCACCGAGTGGCTAGCCCCTACCTGTCTGGGCTGCAGCAGCCTATCCTCCACCTTTCCTGGCCTCCACCTCTAGGACGACCCCTACCCGTCTGTCCTCCACCTCTGAGCGGCCGGACAACTGGTGCTGTAATCATGGGCTGCTAGCCCTGCTGCACTGCGTTGCCCTGAAGCCTGGGACAGAATCTCCGCACATGACTGAAATCCCCACACTCAAAACAACCTCTCGGTACGGTGATCTGTTGCCCTGAAGTCTGACCTTGATGGCCTGAATACCCACTGGAAGAACCCTGAATGCCCGGTGGGTGGTATGAACTCTCCGGCATGGCGCTAAAGTATGCGCTGGAAGAACCCTAAATAGCTGGTGGGTGATAAGAACTCTCCGGCATGGCATTGAAATAGGGTCTCGCTGGAGCACCCCGAGGAGGTGGTGGTGCTGGATATGTGGTCCTGCTAGGCTGACCCCTCCCAAACTGGCCTCGACCCCCTGCCGGGGCACCTCTAAACTCCCCACAATAACGGACCCTCTTGTCTCTCTACATCTGCTCTCTACCTCTCTGACGGTAACCCTCAATCAGGTATCTCCACTACTAGCTGATAAGAAGTCCCCATCTCAACCTCCCGGGCCATAGTAGCCTGAATACCTGAGTGTAACCCCGCAACAAACCTCTGCACTCGCTCTGCTTTAGTAGGAAGTATCATAAGTGCATGGCGAGACAACTCGAATAATCTCACCTCATAATCGGTCACTCACATCTAACCCTGCTGGAGCTACTCAAACTGAAGCCGCAACTCTTCCCTCTGAGAGGGTGGAATATACCTGTCCAAGAATAGGCGTATAAACTGGTCCCAAGTCATGGGAGGAGAACCTGCTGGCCTGCCAAGAAGGTAAGACTGCCACCACCTACGGGCCTTGCCCTCCAGCTGGAAAGTAGTGAAATCCACCCCGTGGGACTCTAATATCCTCATGTTGTGCAGTCTTGTCCCTGCACCAATTAATAAAGTCATAGGGATTCTCATGTCGCTCACCTACGAAGACAAGAGGGTGTAGCCTAGTCCATCTATCCAATAACTTCTGCGGCTCGCCGGCCGTAGCTGCAACTGACTGGGCACCACCCATGGGTAGTGCACCCGGGGTCTGATATACGGCAGCAGCATGTCCTGGAGTATGAGCAGTAGGGGTATGTGCTCCCCCTCCTACCTGAGATGTGGCTAGGTCTGCTGGAAATAAACCAGCCTGTGTCATAGAATCCATGAACCGTAGCATACGCCCATGACCTCCTGAAAGCCCCGTGCTAACATGAAATCGATCGGGGCTGGCTTTGTTGCGGGCACCTCACCCTGCTCCTCAATAATGGGATCCTCCACTAGATCTGCGGGTGGTGCAACTGGGGCAACTCTGGGACGTCCTCGTCCCCTACCTCGGGCAGGTGCCCTCCCCTGACCTCTGCCTCGATCTCTAGCAATAGGGGGAGCAGCCACTCCCGGGTTTGGAATGTCTGCTGTGCGCGTTCTCACCATCGCGAGAGAATAAGAGAAGAAACTTAGTACACCATCAACTGCACGATAGGAGATGAATGAAGAGTAGTTTCCTAACACCCTATAGCCTCTCAAAGATAAGTACGGACGTCTTCGCACCGATCCACAAGACTCTATTAGGCTTGCCCATAACTTGTGAGACCTACGTGAACCTAGTGCTCTAATATCATGTTGTCACGACCCAATTTCATAATAGGCTGTGATGGTGCCTAACGCCGCTGCTAGGCAACCCAATTTCCTCTTTTTAACAAATTCTTATCCAAGTAATTAAACTTTCCTTAAATTAAACAAAATTTGAGAAATAACAGATCTAAAATAAATAACACGAAAGCAACTGTGTGCAATCATAATCATAGAATAAAACTAATACCGAAAGTCTACTAGTGTGTGCCAAGACCTGGTATCACAAGTGTATGAGAATCTAGTAGAAATATACAAAAGAATATGAGTCTACTGTCCGAAGTGAAATAGAGAGAAAAATACAATAAAAAAAGACTCTGGCTGCTGCAGATTGGGATCAAAAGGCAGCTCACTGTGAAGCCTCGAAGTGGTAATCAAGTGTGCGCGCCAGACTGATATCCTGATGCACCTGCCTCAGATCCTGCACATTTAAGTGCATAAGTATAGCGTTAGTATATAAATGATATGTAGCCAGTAAGTATCCAGTCTAACCTCGAAGAAGTAGTGACGAGGGGTCGACTTTGACATTTACTATGGGCTAACAATAATATGTCAAAATTTTAATTAAACATGGATAACATGAAGAATACCGAAAACCCAATAACAGGAAACAACAAATAATCCCTTCACCAATATTAAGTTCCAAATTTATTTTTCATCATTTAACAATTTATATCTCAAGCCAAAGAAGCAATATCAATTATAATTGGTTCCAAAGATTTATCATGCGCAAATTATGCCGAGGTCGTACGACCCGATCCAACATAATATTTAAAATGTGCACTGCCGAGGTCGAACGACACAAACTATAGATGCATCTATCTTCTACCGAGGAGTTCGGCCCTCTCCACAAATAGAAAATATTTTAAGGAAAACACAAATTCTCAATAACAGTCAAGTGTTCTATTCACAACTTCAAGTAAGTGAAATTTAATTCTTTTATCAGGTTTCAAAAGACTTAAGCAATTAAGTTAACAAGTAGGGTACAAACATTGTAAGTATAGTACGATATGGGTTCAAGACTACCCGAACAATAGCATAATTAGTAGCTACGTACAGGCTCTCATCACCTCGTGCGTGTAGCCCCCACAAATAGAAGCATATTTTAATTCAATTCACCTATGGGGTTAATTCCCTCTTACAAGGTTAGAAAAGAGACTTACCTTGCCTTAAAGCCTACTTTCCGGTCCAAGATTATGCCCAAACCCTCAATTTGGTGACGAACAATCCAAAACTAATCAAATAATATATAAACTAATCAATACATGTTCAAAAGTTCATATTCTAACTATTAAAGTAATTACCCAACCTTAAATGTAAGATTCCTAAAATTCACCCCTGGCCACGTGCTCGGATTTCGGAAATATTTGAAGAAAGTTGTTACCCATAACCTCACGAACTCAAATATATGATTTTTACTACATTCCATAACCATTTTCGTGGTCAAATCCTATTTTTATCCAAAAACCTAGGTTTTTATCTAAACCCTTGATTTTACCAAATTTTTACATGTTAATCTACCCCTAATCTATATATTTAACTCATGTTGTATAGAAATTACTTACCTCAAAGTGCTAGGTGAAAACTCCCCTTCCAAGAGCTCCAAAATCGCCCAAGAGATGAAAGAAAATGAGCTAAATTGCCTAAGTCCCACATTTAATAGAGTTGTGCACAGGTCTCAGATGTCGCATTTGCGACACCTGGTTCGCAAATGCGACAAATCCATCGTAAATGCAAACCTGGGCTTCTACAGCCAAGGTCGCAAATGCGACCAAGGAGTCGCAAATGCGGACACTGTTGAGATCGCAAATGTGACCAAAGTGTCGCAAATGTGAACACTGCCCAAGTCAAGCTTCTTCACAATTGTGAAGCTTTCTTGCAAATGCGAACAAATTCTCGCATTTGCAAGACCTACAACAGCTGCCAAGAAACACCAGAAAAACTGAAGTTTTTTCTCATCCTCCTGAACGTCCGAAACTCACCCGAGCCCTTGGGGCTCCACACCAAACACACACACAAGTCTAACAATATCATACGAACTCGCTTGAGCAACATAACACTGAAATAACATCAAAACCCACGAATCAGACACCAAAATGCATGGATTAACTCATGAACTCAAAAACTTCTAAAAATACTCCCGCGCATCCGATTCCTATCAAATCAACTTAGAATGACCCCAAATTTTGCGTGCATGTCTTAAATGACATTAAGACCTACTCCAACTTCCAAAACCGGAATCCGAACCCGATATCAAATAGTCCACCCTCGGTCAAACTTTCCAAAAACTTCAAATTTCTATTTTTTGCCAAATAACCTCGAAATGACCTACGGGCCTCCAAATCCACTTCCGAACGCACCCCTAAGTCCAGAATCACCATACGGAGCTATTCCCATGCTCGAAATCCCAAATGGATGTCTATAATGTAAAGATCCACTTCAAACCAAACTTATGAAATTATCCCAAAATACCAACTTTCACTATTAGGCGCCGAAACGCTTCCGGTTCATCCAAAACCCGATCCGAATATACGCCCAAGTCCGAAATCATCATACGAACCTATTTGAACTATCAAATCCCGATTCCGAAGTCGTTTACTCAAAAATATTGACCGAAGTCAAACTTAGCCTTTCAAGCCAACCTTAAGGAACCAAGTGTTCTCATTTCAATCCGAACCCTTCCAAATCCCGAACTAACCATCCCCGCAAGTCATAAAATAGTAAAAGCACATACATGAAGTCTTATTTAGGGGTACGGGGTTCTAGAAAGCAAAATGACCGGTCGGGTCGTTATAATATCATGTAGGCATAAGGGTGGCATTTCACTGTTGTTTGTGTGTTGGGACATTGTCTGGGCGGAGCGATAAGGGAGGCTATTATAGGAGTGATAAGGGTGGCTATAAAAGCGATAAGGGTGAATATTGATATTGTCAGGGCGGAGGGATAGGGGTGGCTATTATTATGGAGTGATACGGGTGGCTATAGAAGAGATAAGGGTGGCTATTGTCAGGGATGATACATGATGATGTGGGATTATTTTGTTGGTGATTTTTATATGATGTTGTGATTTTTTCTGGTGTTTATTTTTATCTCTTGTGCAACTTGTCTTGTTGTTGGTAACTTGATAATAGTCTGATTTATGTTGAAATTGTGAGCCTGTGGCTATTGCCGGGCGGATTATGTTATTGGCACGAGAACTGTCCATGCAGACGTGACATGAAATATGGGCACGAGGTGCCAGAGAAATATAATGATTACGTTATTGGCATGTGAACTGTCCGTGTAGATGTGATATGAAATATGGGCACGAGGTGCCAGGAAAATATAATGATTATGTTATTGGCACGTGAACCGTCCATGCAGATGTGATATAAAATGTAGGCACGAGGTGCCGGGGAAATATAATGATTTTTTTATTGACACATGAGTTGTCCGTGCGGCGTTGACATAAATATGGGCACGAGGTGCAGTGAAAAATATGAAAGTGGGTTGAGACCCGTATTTTATGATTATGAAACGAGGTGTCACAGAGTGACTTTTATTCGAAGGGATCATATTCAAAAGATATTTATTTGAAAGAAGTATATTCGAAAGATATTTACTTGAAAGAGATTTATACTCAAAAGATATTTATTTGAAAGAGTCTTATATTCAAAGGATATTTATTCAAAAGAAATATATTCGGAAAGTATTTATTCAAAAGAATTATATGTGAAAGATTTATATTTAAAGGACTTGTTTAATTGGTTGTACTTGTGTTTCTTATTCGTTTGAATAATAATTATGATGTTCTTGCTGCCTTGCTATTTACATCACTAGTTGATTGTTGTTGCTATCACTGCTATTTATTTTTTATTATTTTTGTATACTATATTGCACAGGTTATTAGACTAGTGAGTGTCTTGACTGTACCTCGTCACTACTCCACCGAAGTTAGTCTTGATACTTACTGGATACCGACTGTGGTGTACTCATACTACACTTCTACACGTTTTTGTGCAGAGCCAGGTATTGGAGATATCGGACTCGGGCAGAGTTAGTGTGTTGATCGCAAGGATTTAAGGTAGAACTGCTTGGCCGTCGCAGTCCCTTGGAGTCTTTCTATTTTATTATACTGTCAACACTTATTCGAACAGTACTGTATATTCGATCCTTGAGATCATTGCATGTATTCAATATTATCAGTCTTGGGAGGTTGTTATAATTATTTTCGCTGTTGGTTTCGATTATCTAAAAAAATGGTTCAAAATTTAATTGTAATTGAGTTACCTAGTCTTAGAGACTAAGTGCCATCACGATGCCAGTGGTGGGATTTTGGGTCGTGACACTCAGAAAAAAGAGAGAAGAAGTATAACGTAGTGCTTTCAGATAAACAGATGATGGCACATCAAATGTGGAGATTGTTTGCTCTTTATATGTCCAACCTGCATGCAATGGAGAATGAATACTGACACGATCAAGTTTTTCTTTCTCGAATGAAATTAGCACAAGAGTTGTAACGGCTCGGCCGGTCGTTTTGAGTATTTTAGCCCTGATCCCCTAATTTATGCTCCCTTTATGTTATATTGTGGTTAAGTGACTTGCCGGAATGCTTGGTATCGGGTTCGAGAGAGTTTTGGAGTGTTATGGGACACATAGTCCCTAAAGTGGAAGTATAAAGTCGTAGGAGTTGACCGTAGTTTGACTTATGTGAAAACGACTCCGAAATAGAGTTTTGATGGTTCCAATAGCTCCGTAGGGTGATTTTGGTCTTAAGAGCGCATCTGGATATTGATTTGGAGGTCCGTAGGTCGTTTCGGTGTGATTTGGCGAAAGTTGAAAATTGGTAGAATTTTGCATAGTTTGACCGGGAGTGGACTTTTTGATATCGGGGTCGGATTCGATTCCGGAAGTTGGAATAGGTCTGTAATGTCAATTACAAATTGTGTGCAAAATTGGGGTTAACCGGAGTTATTTTGGTATGAATCAGCGTTGGTTTCGGAATTCGGAAGTTTCTAAGTTCTTAGGCTTGAATCGGTGTGCGATTCTTGATTCTAGTGTTGTTTGATGTGATTTGACGCTTCGGGCATATTCGTATGATGTTTTAGGACTTGGTGGTATACTTGGTTGAGGTCCCCGGGGCCTCGGGGGTGATTCGGACCATGTTTGGCGCATTTCAGATCATTAAATAATAGATGAAGTTGCTGGTTTTTCTCAGGTCTGGTATCCTTCAATGCGATCGCGAGATTTGGCACGCGATCGTGAAGAGATTTTTGGTGGACTGATGGTTTTACTCTACGCGTTCGCATAGAGGGAGACGCGATCGCGTATCTTCGATTAAGCAGTGCCTCGCGATCGTATGGATTAAATCGCGTTCGCGTATAAGCTTTTTGAGCTGTTGGTAATTTTGTTCTTCGCGATCGCGTAGTGTAACTAACTGTGCAGTAGAATTAAGTTTCAAAATTGAGGTTTTATTTCATATTACACAATTTGGACTTAGAGAGCTCGGTTTGAGGCGAAATTTCGAGAGATTTTTAGAGGGATAGTTGGGGTAAGAGTTCTTAACTCATTTTTTATTAAATTCCACTAATCTATTGTTGATTTCATCATGTATTGGTTTTAGTCTTAAGTTTCTATTATTTCCTGTTGTTGCTTTTATTTTTGTCATCTTACAACTTGTTGTTTTAATGCTTCTTTTCTATGGCTCCTCATTATTGTGTCTAGCTGTCTTCTTTTCATTACTGTTGTGCGTATGCTTCATTGAGCCAAGGACTATTAAAAATAATCTCTCTATCTCCACGAGATTGGGGTAAGGTCTGCGTATACACTACCCTCTCCAGACCCCATAACGTGGGAGTACACTAGATTTTTTGTTGTTGTTGTTTGCTGCCAAAATCTATCTATTATCTTTCCTATGTTGCAAATACTCCAACATCCCTCCAAATATCATACCCAGCCTATGGTCTCGTAAATCAATTAAATCCAAACATCATATCATATATTATACTAAAGGGCAAAGGTCCAAATATACCCCTCAACTTTGGTATATTGTTCACATGTACCCTCCGTTATACTATAGGACCACATCCACCCTCGCTGTTATCCAACTTTATAAAAATACCTCTCATTAAACAGAAAGCCATCAGACATTAGGGATGACCCATTTTTAAAATAATTTTTTTTTGATCCATCGACCCATAACCCGTTTAACCAAATAAACCCATCATATAAATAAAAGAGACCCATAATTTTATACGGGAATCACTCAAAACACACCCTTTTCATCAGAGAAAAACTGAGAAGTGCCATGTTTTAGGGATTTGCTGCCAAAATTTCTCCGTGAACTTTGTAATTTGATTGATGATTTCAAAGTGAAATTTGGGAATTTTTGTATAAAATTTCATAAAGTGAATATTTGAGTTTTGAACATCTATTCGGAGTCAAATTTGAGTGAAACTAGTATAGTTAGACTCGTAATTGAATGGATTGCCGAATTTTGTTAGTTTCGTCAGATTTCGAGGTACGAGCTCGGGTTTGACCTTTTGGTTGACTTTGAGTTTTTGATTAAAGATTCCACCTTTATTGATTGGGTTTGTTTCCTTTTGGCATTATTTGATGTTCTTGGGTTGCTTTTGGCTAGTTTCGAGTCGTTTGGAGGTTGGTATGAGCGGGATGACATTTTCAAGAGTATTGTTTGGCTTGCTCGGTATTTGATTCGGCTTGTTCGAGGTAAGTAACACTTCTAAACTTGGTATTGAGGGTATGAATCCCTGAACATACGTGTTATGTGTTTAGTGTTGAGGTGACGCACATGATAGTTGCCGGGCATGTGGGCATGCACCGTGTGAATTATGACCCGGTTGATTCTATGATACTATGTAGTTACCTAATATTGTTTCTATCCATGAGATTTCTACGTGTTAGAGTAATTGAACTGTGAATCATGTTAGAAATCATGTTTAGGCTATATACTTATTCTGTTAGGATCAACCGAGGTCATCTCTGCTGTTGAGTTATTTTCTTAAATTACTATTACATACTCAGTCATATTCATTCATTCACATATCATATCTCAGTCTCCATTATCATTTGTTGTCACATCATGTTATCATTGTTTGGGCTGATTGGCATGAGATTTGTGAGCCCAAGAGGCTGGAGAGATTGATGACTAAGTTGGGGCCTGAGAGCCGTGTTGTGAGAGATATGATGGATCGGGTTACATGCCGCAGCAAGTCATATTGGCTTTATATATATATATATATATATATATATATATATATATATATATATATATATATATATATATATATATATATATATATATATATATATATATATATATATATATATATATATATATATATCGGATCGAGTTGCACGCCGCATCAGGACCTATGGGCTTTATATATATTATTGATGGGATCGGGCTGCATGCCGCAGCAGGCCATAATGGCTTATATTAGCGTTTGGGAAGGATCCGTCCCTCCGGAGTCTGACATACCAGCAGTGAGTGCGGGTTTTATTAATTCATGATGGGATCAGGTTGCGCACCGCAACATGCACCGTACAATGCTGAGTGACTGAGTGTGCTGAGGGATTTATCATGATGAGTGGGAGTGTGAGATAGTGAGATTGAGTACTCTGAGAGTGTAAGTACATGAGTTCATCACTGTGATGCATTTCATTGACATGTATATTTGACATACATGCATAGAGATGCATTTCCTCATGCTATACGGTATTGTGACGTTCATGACTTCACATGCACATTGACATATAGGCTTAGAGATGCACCCTTCATCATGTCATCGGAGATTGAAATATTTTATCTGTTGTTGAAAGTTTTTGAGAAAAATCACAGTTTTCTGATATACTCATATTTTGGTGGTTTCGGTGAAAGATTTGTGTTTTACTATTATACTTGAAAAGCATGCTTATTTTTCCGTAGTTGTGGATGAGCTGAGCATCATATCTTTGAGTTGTTTCTTGTACTACTCTTATCATATTGTTATGAGTTGTTGTTGGTTATTAGTGTTAGACTCTGACCGTTGTCCAAGCTCGTCACTGCTTTCAACCTAAGGTTAGGTTTATTACTTATTGAGTACATGGAGTCGGTTGTACTCATACTAGACTTATGTACCTTGCGTGCAGATTTTGGAGCTGATATTGTTGCGTATGACGGGAGCTGGATTTGATGATGAACCTGTATTCCGGTTGTAGCTGCTTTTTATTCTTGGTAGCTTTAGATTTATAAATCTGTTCATGTACATTTCGAACAACTGATGTATTTTTTTCGTACCGGCTTTGTAAACTCTTATTCTTAGAAGCTCATAATTTGTACTATCAATCCTTGGAATTTTTGTATAAAAGCACATTTATTTCATCATTTATTTTCTGAGTTAAATCTCATTTGGATAAGGTTGTTGCTATTTGGCTTACCTAGCGGGTTGGGATAGGTGCCATCACGACTAGTTGGATTTTGGGTCGTGACACATGGCCTACTCAATGATGTCCACAAGCAAGGAAGTGGCAAGTTCATAGTCAGCTTGGAAACACAAAAATGCACTTGCAGGACTTGGGAACTTACTGGAATCCCATGTCCTCGTGCCATCAGAGCAATATTATACAAGAAGGGCAACCCATTGGATGGAATTCACTCGTGGTACAATAAGGAAGCTTATCTCCTAAGTTATAAACACAAGTTACAGCCCGTTCTAGGGCAAAAGTTTTGGAAAATTGACCCATCACAGGCAATGGATCCACCCTTATTAGTGAAGTTGGCTGGCAGACCTAAACTAAAGAGAATTAGAGATAAAAATGAGGCAGTAAAGAGACAAGGAGAATGGCCTGCTCCTAAGAAAGGCAGGGTTATGCCATGTTCAACATGTGGAAAACCTGGTCACAATGCTAGGGGTTGTATTAAGGTAATCTTTCTATCTTTATTAGTTGCCATTTTATTTATTAATTGTTATATAACTCTAATTATTTATCTTCTTATCAGTTGTCAAAGAATGCAGAATATGGACAGTCATCTATGAGTGAACATCAGAAGAAGAAAAAGCAGTCAAACAAGGGAAGAAAACCAATGAAGAGGCAAAGAACATTACTTGATGAAGATGAAGGTGATGAAGTTCCCAGATCCCCAACTGCAGCAACAATCGAAGAACTACCATTGTCAGCATCACAGTCTAGTCAAATTAGTCAAGCAAGTGAAGCTAGACAATTTATTTTTATGCCAACACCAAAGGTGCATATGCAGCAGTCCAACAACAATGAAGTTCCTGATTTTGAGATTCCAGACTTTGAATTTGAAGAAGACCCAGCTATAAGGCCAAGAAGTGTTTCAGAGGTAAAGTCTAGACTCCAACAGAGGCAGAAACAACCAATATCAAGTGGAACAAGAACAATTAACTTTGTTGGTGATGCTGCTATAACTGGCAAGCAGTTGGAGAAACAAAAAATGGACAAGCTAAAGGAAAGAAAGGGCAATGGAAAAGCACAACAGTGAAGGTTGTATATTTTTGGTGTTACATGGAAGTTATAATGAATGATGGTGGCAGTAGGATTAGTAAAAATTTTAGTTTTTGTTCATAGTTGTTCATGGCGGCATTATAATGTCTTGTTATCACTTTTGGTTGTATATTTTGTGGTTATAATATGGCATTCCTTTGTTTAATGTAATGCACACTTTGATAGTTGGTTTATGTGTTGGTAACAACTTATATGTAAGTTGATCGTACTTGTGTTTGGTTAATATATGAATGGTATCATTTGGTATCTTACTATGCATGGTTCTTGATATGGATTTGGTATTTAGCTAGCATTAGCACCATGCTTTTTTCAAATGGTAATAATGTATAATCATGGTTGTCTAGCACTAGCTTATAGTTTTTGAGTACCCAGCGTCATTTATGTTGTGTATTCTGAAGGGGTGCACATCTTCTTTCGCAAAAGTGATCACTGGTTGTTTGAGATTTTCCCTTTCTGAATTCTATTCCTTCTCCATCCATGTAATTGTCAGCTTACCAAAGAAACATAACCATTATAATTAAGAAAGTTTCACAGCATTATATTACATTCATCACATCCAAAGTACACATTACATTCACTAACATACAAAATAAAATTACAACAGTTAAACATACATTAAACACAATGATTTAGTTCATCAACTATTACACATAGATATTAGCTTCACCAGCCCAGAATTAACGACATGACAAACATAATACTACAACGATTCACCAACTATTACACATAGATATTGTGAAAAGTCACTTCATTATCGAAGGGAAAATTTACTTCATTATCAACGCCGTAACAAATCCAACAAAAAGAGCCCATGAAATCATAAGAAAAATTCTCATCTTCGTCAACTTTTCTTCAAATGTTATAGCTTTAATTTGTTCATCTCCAACATGTTAATAGCCTCCAATGCAGCAATGTTTTCCTTCAAATTGTCTCGTTCAATCTTAACGGCATCCAACGACAACTTTAAATCTCTTATTACAATTAAAGTTTTATCCGGGTATACTTAGTCTTCCCATTCCCAATAGCTACATGAAATAAACTGTCGACCACAATCCAAACAACTTACTGTTAGTAACATTAAAGGAATACCAAAAAAGTTAAGTTTAATAAGAGCGAAAAAATCAGTACAATTAACAAGTGAAAAATATCAGCTTTATAAATGAGGTGACATACATTTGGCCTAGGACATTTATAAAATCTCCTTCCCGGGTTAGAAGGAGTGCTGGAAGTAAAGTGGTTGGCAACCAAACCACATTGGCACCTTCTTTGTGATGAACAACTATTTTGCGACATTTGACAACCTAATCGCACTCAACTTAGGAAGCAAACCAGAGAGAAGATGAGAGGGAAAGGAAATTTATTGAGCTATCAATTGATTTTGAGGAACCCACTTGATGAGGGATGGATGTTTCCTTCTATGGTAGAGCACACATGGAGCAGATCTAAGAATTACATTAAATACAAGGGATCCCATGGGTTTATTTGGTTAAACGGGTTATGGGTCGATGGGTCGAAACTTTTTTATTTTAAAAATGGGTCATCCCTAATGTCTGATGGCTTTTCTTTTTAATGAGGGGTATTTTTATAAAGTTGGGTAACGGTGAGCGTGGATGTGGCCATATAGTATAACAAAGGGTACACGTGAATAATATACCAAAATAGAGGGGTATATTTGGACATTTTTCCCTATACTAAAAGTAGGAAGCTCCTACTTTCAAAGTTTAATTACGATAATATCCTTTAAAGTCTGAATTACAATTTTATCCTTGAAAAAAAAAAGCCTACAATTAAATAATATTCAAATTAGATTGGAAGTTAGCCGCTGATGTTGTAGTAATTTATTGCTTCGTCAAATCAATTCAATGGATTCAATTAGGTTTAGGCCATTCATATTCTCCTTCCGGAAACATTCTCCTTTAATTACTTCATCATAACTAATAGGAAAGCATTTCTCCCTCTTCTCCATTTTTCTTGAATTCTTAATTTCTAAAAGCTTTAACAATACAAATTTGGATTGTTAGGGAGATTTAGAAGATAGAATAAAAAAGGATATCTGATAAGCAACGTATGAAAAAATTGTTGCGTTTCACTTTTTATAGTTTGTTTGTTTCATTTTTCATGGTAACTATCTTTCTTTTTTACATTCTTTATTTATAGCAGTGTAATATACCTTAGTTTTCTGGTTGTTTCTATCTTTCATATTCAACATTAGTAACTTCTTTTCACATTCTTCACCACACATTATATAAGTATCACGATCCAAAATCCTAACCTGTCGTGATGGCACCTATCTGAATACTAGGCAAGCCACCTCAAATAACCACAATATCTTTTAAGTTTGAAAATATATCATTTGAATTCAATAGAAAACCTCACAATTACAGATACAAAACAGTTCCAAAATCCGATGTCACTAAGTACATGAGCATCTTAATAGTAACAAAGTTTGACTGATAAGAACACTGGATGAAAATATAGAACAGTACAATAATTGAAAAGAAAAAGAGTCAAGGTCTGCAGATGGCAAGCAGCTACCTTGATAGTCTCCAACAGATAAATCCTCAAATCTGGTAACCGCTGTATCCAAAAATACCTGGATCTGCACACGAGGTGCAGAGTGTAGTATTAGTACACCCAACTCAATAAGTAACAAGACTAACCTTTGGGTTGAAAGTAGTGACGAGCTCAGCAGGTACAGTCCAATATAGAAATAACAATATAGAAATGTAGGCATGCTTTCAAGTTCAACAGTTAAACTGAGTACAAGTAAAATAGATCAATTCTGAATAATATGAGGAATATGACATCTCAGTGGAAAAACCTCGTGTACTCATGATCATAATTACTCGGTCACTCAGTACTGTATATGGCCAATCCAGTCCAGGGAAGTTCCATCCCGTATATATATACATCAACTAACAGTCAGTGACTCAGTACCGTATAAAGTCAAATCCAGCCTAGAGGTAAATTTATCTCCAAATTATAATGATTCGGACAAAATCCATGTCCAAAAAAAATTCATCACAATTATAAATCAATAAGGCAAGTCCATAACCTAGGAAATCCATCCCGAACATATATAAATAAGGTAAGTCCATGCCCTGGGAAGTCCATCCCGAATATATATCATCCACTTGTCACCCTTACTATGGGGGTGCAGACTTCGGAGGGGCTCCTTCAGTCCAAACGTGATATAAAGCCGATATGGCCTGCTGCAGGCGGGCAATCCCGATCCATATAATAATAAAGCCTATAAGGCCTGCTGCAGGCGGGTATCCCGATCCATTTAATAATAATATATATAAAGCCATTATGGCCTGCTGCGGCACGCAACTCGATCCCATAAATATCCTCACAATGGATGAACATGTCTGAATATGAAATGTACATTTTAAAAAATTAAATTCAACAGCAACACGGCCCTATGGGTCCCAAAATATCGGCACGAAGCCTAAACATGATCTTTAATACGAGTCTCAACTCAATTTTCCTAACACGTGGAGAATATTCGGATAATAATATGATTCTTTAATTTTCAACCCCACAAAATTTATTTAAGTCACAACTTCTATGGTGCACGCCCACACGCTCGTCACCTCCAACAATTGATATAACTCAACATTCAGGGACTCATACCCTCGAACCAAGTTTAGAAATATTACTTACCTCAAACCGTGAAATTTTTTACTCCATTATACCCTTGCCTCGCGAATCGTCCTTCGAACGCCTCGAATCTAGTCACAATTAATTCAATTTAGTCAATACAAATCATAGAAATTTATTCCATATGCAAATACTAATTTTCCAACAAAATCTGAAATTTAACTCAAAACTTATCTGTGGAGCCCACGTCTCGGAACCTGATAAAAGTTATAAAATATGAACACCCATTCAACCACGAGTCCAACCATACTAAATTTACCAAATTCCGACATCAACTCGACCTCCAAATCTTAAATTCTTATTTTGAAATTCCTAGACCCAAATCCTCTAATTTCGCCTTAAAAACACGTAATCTAGTCAAAATACTCAATGATAGTCCAATATTATTGCCTAACAATGATCACAAGTGACTTACCTTAAGTTTTCCGTGAATTCTCTCTGAAAAATTGCCCAAAACCATGTTGAAAATGTCCAAAATGACAAAAATGTCGGAACCCTCTGTTTTTGCACACTGTCCAGAGGTTCCGCTTCTGCGGAATTTTTAACCGCATTTGCGGTTCCTCTTTTGCGGTGAAGCAACCACTTCTGCGACTGCCTTCACTTATGCGGACTCGCTTCTGAGATGAAGCGTCCGCTTCTGTGACAAGGCTGCCCCTTCCCCTTTTCCACTTCTGCGATGCGTGTACCTCTTCTGCGGTCGCGCTTCTACGAGGCTTCGTTCACTTTTGTGGACCTCACGCTTCTGCGATGCCAGGCTCGCTTCTGCGAACTCGCACCTGCGAGCCAATTTCCACAGGTGCGATTGCATTAGTAGGCAGCAACAAGTTTCAAAGTCCAAATTTGATCTGTTAACCATCCGAAACAAACCTGAGGCCTCTAGGACCTCAACCAAATATACCAACAAGTCCTAAAACATCATATGAATCTTTAAATCAGATCAAACAACGTTAAAATCATGAGTCATACCCCAATTCAAACTTAATGAAACTAAGAAATTCCAACTTCTATATTAGATGTCGAAAGCTATCAAATCAAGTTAGATTGACCTCAAATTTTGCACACAAGTCATAAATGATATTATGGACCTATGAAAATTTTCAGAACTGGATTCCGACTCCGATATCAAAAAATCAACTTCCTGGTCAAACTTCCAAATTTAAATTTCTATTTTAGCTATTTCAAGCCTAATTTAACTACGAACTTCCAAATAATTTTCTGGACACGCTCATATGTCCAAAATCACCATACGAAGCTATTGGAATCATCAAAACTCTATTCCGGGATCGTTTACATATAAGTCAACATCCGGTCAACCTTTTCAACTTAAGTTTTAAAAATCTTTTGTTCCAATTTATTCCAGAACCTCACCGGACCCAAACCAATTACCCCAACAAGTTACATAACCACTGTAAAGCATAAATTAAGAAGTTAATGGGGAACAGAGTTGTAATACTCAAAACGACCGGTCGGGTCGTTACAATAAGTGCACAATAAGATATCTTTGTCCCATTATCCTTTTTATATTCTTTCTACTAGAAATCCCCCCCCCCCCAAAGAGTTTCTTCACTCACCAGTATCTGCAACAGGTATATATGTTTCAATTATTTTATGGTGCAAATATTGAATTCTTTTCCATCCTTTTTAAATCATAATTAGCAAGCTATTATTCTTGAATATGTAATTTCTTGGAAAGTTCTAAAGTTAAACATAATACTAATGTGAAAAATCCTCTAGAAAATCTAGAGCATGATAAGTTAATATGGAGAATTTCTAGGATTGTACAAGACCTTTATATTGTCATGTTATAATTAAATAGCTTATGATGTAATTGTAGACATCGTTTAAGTACTTTTGGATCATAGCTAATTATAGTACTTCGTGCATAATATGTTTGTTGCAGATTATTTGGTATTGTTACTGCAAAATTCTTATTACGTTCCATATAGCCTTAAATCAGTTACTTCATTTAGAAAACACATCAAATGATCTGTTTGTCCTAATTCCACTGCCTTATTATTTAGTATGATTGTTAAATTCATTATCAGCATTAAAACTTAATTTTGATGTTAACGATGATCGTGTATGTATTGTTTAAGTATTCTTCATAACCACATCCTTCTTGTGAGACAATATGCAATAATAGATAATACAATCCTTTTTCTTTCTTTCCTTTTTTTTGTAGTGATGTTATTATTTGCTCGTTTGATTTTGATTTTGGTGACTTTGTAGCATGTCAATTTTGTAAGTTTAATTTTCTTAGTTATTCAACTTTGATTGCTTTTTTCATTCATCTTCATCAGTTATAATATTTTTGCATTATAGCATTTTTGACATTCTTCATTATACTCTATAAAGGTGCAAAACAAAGTGTCTACGGTGGCAAGCTTGAACACACACAAAATATATGTGATTCCTACTTTCGTGTTGTTGTGGACCATGCCTGAGCACGCACCTCCAAGTGACAACGCGTGAGAGGCAGTGTTGAAGAACAAATAGCATGTGAAGATCACTCGCTACTGCCAGGTCGTCGAAGGTGTTTCTTCCACCTGAAAAGTTTGTTTAAAAAACTTTGAGCCCTAATGGCTCTGATACCATGTGAAATACAGAGACAATGGAGCAATATTCTTATCTTGTTATTCAAAGAATGAGAGCTATTTGTGGGTGTACAAGTGAATCTATTTAAGGAAACAAAATCAGAAAATTCCTAAATATCTCTATCTATGATTGTGCTATGTATACTATATGAAATTATGTCTATGTACATTCTGTAACAAAGAACATGTTTGGCTTCAATCAGATCAGTTTTTATAAGCAGGCAATTCAACCAAAGCTGGTATAAACTATCAAAGGACTCGGAATAAGGGAAATTACATTGGAGGAATATTGAACATCAAAATGTTTACAGTAGTAGTGGTTTCATTGAATCGGTTAAAAGTTAACACCTTCTTCAAGTGATAGAATGGATTTTAATTCCATCTCCTGCCTAGGCAAAAGATACGACCATGCTGATTCCAAGGTGGCTGATGGTAGCGTTTGCTGAAGATGTCTCAATACATTAATCATGCGATTTGTAGTTTCTTCTGTAACAAGATCAATTTCAGAACATAGAACCTACAGAAGAAGCAACAAGCAATTACTGAATGTGTACATATGCATAACATTTAGTTTGATAAGAGGCCACCATTCAACAATATTATGAGACAGTCATATTGGCAGTGAAAGATTGATCGATCAACTTTCTCCATGAAATTTAAATCAAAGTGAAAGAAACACATGAATCTTATTATTATCAGATAAATATATCTTTTTTTAATTTCTTTTAACCAAAAAAAGAAGCATAAATGAGAAACAAAGACAAATATAATTTGTAAAATGTCAAAAGGTTTTAATGCTTTTCTTGCAAGAATAAATAAAAGAATCACAGTTCCAAATTCTTTATATTTATCACAAATGAACAACTACATCTAATATCTAATAGTTTTGATTTCTGACTAACCTCTGCAAATATTGAAATGATTTTTGGAATGTACTGATAGTTGGGACCAATAAGTTCTCCGTCTAACCTGCACGTGAGAAAATTTGGTAAAACAATGAGGACTATATAGAAAGGATTTACTATATGAGTTTGTGTATTAGTTCAAAAACTATAATAGAAGTCTATTTAGATCATAATATTATTTAGTTTGTTTGACTAATGATTGCTTAGTTTTCCCAAGATGTGATATTAAGAAATATATTTGGAACAAAATGCATGCTAGAACAAAGAACACATAATTTATCTGTGCAAAACATTTCTAATCAAGTCCTGATATTGTAAAGTGAAGACCGGAAAAGGATGAAAAGTAGAGCAAACTAATCCAGTACCTTTCAACCATTGAACATAGTTGGTCATGAACATATTTGGCTGCAGCCATGTCACACTTTATAGGCAGGCAGTTTAACCAAACCGGAATAATCTACCAAATAGTTTTGGAATTAGAATTATGAAGAAATTATAACAAGATTAAATAGTACATATGAGTCAACTATAGGATAAACAGAAAGAAAAAATAATAATTCCAACATAAGCATATATGACCTATAGGCTTAAGAATGCATAAACAAATGAACATTAGCGATTTCGACAAGGACAAACCTGGGCTGATGAGTCAATATTTTCCCAATGAAACTGACAAATCTTACCAAGTGCATAAACAGCATTATCAAATGCACTTTCATTCTCAGGTTCACGAGCCCGAAAATGCATTATCACTACATTGATCCTTGAAATAGCCTCTGAATCATTTCATGAGAATAAGTAAGTAAAAATATACTAGTAAGTATTATCATCTTTTGTCATGATATTATACCTTTAACAACAGGTTTGAAATCAGAACCACCACATTCGGCATAAAGCACAAGTCCATAAAGAGCACACTGAACACGACATCAATGGTGTTTGGTTAAATCATAGAGTGAAACAACTACTTGAATAAAAAACTTGTCAGCAACCAATAAGATAACCAAACCTGTCTAACTGCTGGACTTTCGTCATTGCTTGCATCCAAAAGCAAAGGAAGAAATTCATCAGAGTACCTAGTTGGACATAGTGAGTAAATTTATCGATACGGTGGAACATTTAAGAGGGGGAGCCTTGGCGTAACTGGTAAAGTTGTTGCCATGTGTCCGGGAGGTCACGGGTTTAAGCCGTGAAAACAGCCCCTTGCATAAATGCAGGGTAAGGCTGCATATAATAGACCCTTATGGTCCGGCCCTTCCCCAGACCCGATGCATAGCAGGATCTTAGTGCACCGGACTGCTCCTGATAAAACATTTAAGAAAAAACTGATCATACACACTTTAGAGCCGCTTCAGAGCACTCCTCCAGAAGATGATCAAAGATAAGAAATGGTGTGCATCTTTCTTGAGCTGTCATATCTTTGCCCTTCATATAAGCAAAGAAAAATTGAAAGAAAGAAATGTAAATTAAGATATGTAAATGAATAACAAACTAGAGTGTTAGGATGACAGTGGTAATCATGTCGTGAACTTACCCACATAGGAATTAGATATGATGACATGAGCTCGTCAAAGAAAGGCAAGAAACCAGCCTTGAATGTTTCGATCAAAGTAGTTAATACTAGACCAACCTGATAAGAAATGCTTTACGTTATTTGAGAATAGGGGTGTCAAATGGGTTGATTTGGTCGATTTTGAGCGGTTCAAAATTGATTGAGTCGTACATGGGCATGTCAAAAAGTTACTTGGGCTGAGATGTGATAGGTCAAAATGAACTAAAATTAGGGTCATAGCCCTACCTGCTCAACTCTTACTAAGAGTTAATTGATATATGTGTTATTTTTATATGAATTGTATAATTACTAAATAAAACTTTTTTTTATTTTGTTATGGTCATATATAACATATCAAACAAAAAACATATTTCTAAAATATTTTGGCAAAGTTAATCATGTGTCAATTTGGGCTAAAAATTAGCCCAACTTTAAATGGGTTGAGATGATTGGTGTCAAGATGGACTGAGTTCAATAAATTGGCGGATCAATAACCAGCCCAACCCCTATTTGAGAATAACAATAGATAATAACTTATTCTTAAAATGGAACATACATGGAACAAAATATTATCTTCTTGCTCCTTTTCCCCCCTCAGTAATTCATCTTCCTCAGCATCAAAGTCTTTTGATTTTGCTCTCTCTTTGAGTTTTTGTTTTCTATTTGAACTTTCCGTAATGACATGCTTTACCTCATTCACTATTCGACGGAGCTGACCTTCAATAAGAAGTGGTGGACTGATCTGAAAAAAGAAATAGATAATCTGAAAATCCTATTTTGCCATTTCTATTTTTAACCTCGATAGTACTAATGGAACACTTCGAGCAATATCAAGAATACAGTGTTTTCTTTAGATCTCTATTAAAAAAGGCAGCTTTGTGCACTAAGCTCCCGCTATGTGCGGGGTCCGGTGAAGGGTCGGACCATAAGAGTCTATTGTACGCAGCCTTACCTTGCATTTCTGCAAGAAGCTGTTTACACGGCTCGAACCCGTGACATGTCAGTAACTTTACCAGTTACGCAAATGATACACTTCTGTTTAGATCTCTATTGAAGGAGAAGAAATTGGAGTTATTTACCATACCCCCAAATTAGGAAAACACTTAAACTTGGATCAAGAATATTAAATAGAAACTGTCTCAGACATAACCAAACCTGCAGGCAATGATTCAATTCATCCAACATGAATGCACATATTTCTGCCGTAGACTCCTGTGTGAGATAACAAATGAAGTGTCACTTTCTCTTTATCCAAATAGACCGAACATAAACATTTTCCTTCCGGGGGGAAAAAACAACAACATAAATACTGATGTTAAGGACAACCTCATGCAAAGCTTCTAACAGAGACAGTATTACATAGTCTGATAACTTTGTGAAATACGATTCACTTCCACCTTGCGCTATCCCTTTCTCAACAGCCAGTTTAGCAGAATACAACAGGTTATACATGGCTTAAACAGGCAAAAATTAGAAAATTTGCATCAGCAAACTGAAGAATTAGAAAATTAGAAACCAGTATGAAATCATTGAGAATCCTCACATTTAACAGAGCATTTCCTGGCTTCGTTGTGGGTATAGAATTTCAGAAGCGGAACTAAGATTGAAGCAACCTGAAGAATTTATATTACTTATTTAATTTAATTTGACTTCCACTCAACATCACATGAGAAAATGAATATATGCAGGTGATCTCAGGCCGACCTGAGGAATCCACGGGTAGAAGTCTTCTTCCAATTTCTGGGCATATAAACCAAGGATATCACACGCTAAAGATTTCTGATATAGGAGGTCACTTCCTCTGAGGCGTATTATTTCATTCCGAAACTTGACTTCATGTACACTGCAAAATGTGAAACTTATCCAATGAATATCTAGTTGAGATAAGTGCCAAATTAACTTGGAAGAAAAATTTAGTAATCATGGATAACATCATGAAAGATAGTAAATGTGATACAATAAAATCAAAGATAGGAAAAGAACGCAAACATCCAAATTAAGAAGAAAAAGTATCTAAATGTAAAGATTTACCTATCATGTAAGTTATCAGAGGACACGGTCTTATCGGGCTCAAGTTGAGCACATTCAACCAAAGGGGGCATTAATATACTCATGTAGGGAAGAAAATCCTTCCCCATGCAGTAGCAAATTCTGAAGCATGACTGCGATGCAATCAAGAAAATATTGAGAGGCAAATCTTAAAAGAAGTTCTGAGCCCGTAAAATCAAAGGATTAACACATACCAGTAGATTGCAAGCAATATCAAACTCTTGCACTTGCGGTTCTTGTAATGAGTAATTAAGCATTTCCATAACCTTTAATGAAAAGAAGAAAAAAAAAAGAATATACAAAAAAAGTCCATGTTCAGAAATGAGCGAATCCGATAAGATCACACCACGCCACCTAGTGAAGAAAGAGAGTGCACTCCAAAAGAGAGGCAAAATGTAGGTCCAAAGCAACTAGTAGGAGAATACTATGGTTTGTCCACTGGAAAGCCATCTGACTAGCATAGCAAAAGCAAACAAGAACAAAGACATTCCAACTCATGTTACGCAAACTCTCCAAAATGCTGCAGCACCCGTATCGGATCCTCCAAAAATGTACTACTTTTGGAGGATCCGACATGCACCTGGCAACATTTTTGGAGAGTCCAAGTAACATAGATTCCATCTGCAATGGTACCGTGGAAAAAACTCACTCAAAGAAGTACTGGGAGTGGAGAGTAGACCTGCTTTAAGTCATCTTTGAATTTCTCTTTGCCTACAGATGTCCCAATAAAGCTTATGCACTCCAACGCTATGCTTCGAAGGTAGCGATAAGATTCACCATTTTCATTTACCAGAATAATTTTTAAATATGGCATTACAAAATCATAGTACTTTTGGAAGTGCACCTGTACGTTGAAGTATGTTATATTAGCCATCATTATAAGTAGAAATAGAACTGAGTCAAAAGTAAATGCAAGTAGGTAATACCTTAGACAAATTAGCTATACCAGACAACGCCTTTAATGCTGCTTCTTTAACCATTTGGACGTTGTCATTCTGCATTTCAAACAACAGCAGTGAATATCTTAGACTAGTTATTAATCTACCTTTATAACATGGTGGCCTCTATATTTGCATACCTGTAGAAGTACAACAAGTTTGCTAAGTAATCCATCTAAGTGTGGTACCAAAGTTTCTGGAGGTACCAATGTTTCTTGCTTTAAAGATCCACTGAAAGTTGCGACAGCTCTAGCTGCATTTGCCTATGAAAATTAATGTCAAAGAGAGCAAATTGAATAACTTAGCCGGTGTCGTGAACTGAATGAAGCAGTATAATGACCCAAATATATTTAAGGCAAGAGCTTTATGTAAACCAAAATATATTTGTAACCATAGATTTCAAGCAATGCACTGTTAAGGCTTCACAAATCAGGCTATTAAGATACTAATTGTACAATATTCTAGAAGGGAAGTTTCACAAATATCCTTAACTTTTACTCATATTGCAGAAAATCACTTGCGATTGTTGAGGACCAACTGACCACTAAGAACTAAAGCAGAGTGCAATAGAACGATTAGTCTGGTTTAGATAGTTATATGCAACCTGCTTTATATATAGCCCAAGATCCTTTTCAATCAAACGTACTAAAATATGTTAAGTTTAAATAGTTGTTATCTCAATAGATAACGCCGATTTAATGTTAAACAGATTAATCCTATTCAAGTTATAGATCATCAGCTTTACGAAATATGTAACCCCATCGCAAAGTTGCATAAAGATATGAGATACTTTAGATGGCTGTTTCTTGTATAAATAATAATAACCTATTCTTTTATAGCTGCAATTGTAATTTGAGAAGTCTGCATTGACCATTAATTAAGGGTTCATATCACCATAGATCAGACCTGCACTCGAGGATTTCCAAAATCATCCATAGTTGTAGCTAATGCAGGCAATACTTGGTCATGATGTTGTACTTGCAAATCTGTACAGAAGACAGTTGACAATTTGGAAATTGAATAAATAGCGGCCCATCTGACTCGAGGATGAGGATCTTGGAAAGAATGCATAATCATATTCACTACTTGCTCCAAAAACTTGATCATAACCTATAAAAGAGAAACCATGGGTGCAGGCAGGTAGTAAGGGTGGTCAGTTTGTCGGAAAATTACACTGCGTATATAGGTAAAATATCAGGGTTTGGAGGTACATAACATATATTGAACACCGTTTATCGGGAAATTTTGTTTATTTCTTTCAAATTTGAACACCCGTGAGGAAATTTCTAGCTTCGTTCAAGCTAATAGCCTTAGAAAAATTAAAGTAGAAGAGAGAGTCTAAACTAATAGGAGCAAGTGGGAAAACTATCTTGTCTATATCCGATCAGTTTGCTGGATAAAAACCTGCTCCAAAACGCCACATAATCATCGCAACATATTCATGATAAATACACTAATGAGACATAAGATTTGTACCTTTGAGCTACCTTCAGCTATCTGAGCGAGTGCAATGAGAGCTGCGTGGCGTTTCTCCCACTCAGGGGCAACTAAGTAGTCACCCAGCTGCTCAATGGCAATGGGAGCAATAGTCTTGCCACCTAATGCAACAGAAAACCGGTTTAAACATGTCATACCAAAATTGTAGTTGTTTGTTTCCCCTGCATGCTCATGCTCGGTCTCCGCACTATGCCAAGCAGGGTCATCCTTAATATCTAGTAATAACTTCAATAATGTTGCAAAACATTTGCTAGTAAAAGAGGGCAACTTCCTCATCATACCGGGGGCCCTCTCTCTTGCCTCAACCAAAGTTATCAAAAATTCAGCTGCCAAATGCCTCGTCACCTCTTCCAATTTCTCATCCTCTGCTATCTCCAATATTGAACCCACAACAACAGCTAGTTGCCGCCTAAAGAAGTTAGGCTCATTCTGCGCCAGCTCTATGAAAAGATCCAACACGTCTCGCGCTGCAACGGCCTTCTCCTTACCGTGGGTCAATGCGTCTGTCAACGTCATCATCATACCTGGCAATAGATCTTGAAACTGCTCCTTTTCATTTGAACTCGATACGCTTTGAATGAAGCAGATCACAGTCATCATAGCCGCTATCCTCACATCTAAATCGAGGCCGGTATCATCATTCAGTGCATTAAGGAGTTGTGGTTGCATATATTTTGAGCAAACAAGTGTTATTCTGTCAGCTATTAGCCCATATATCAAGAAAGCTGACACTTTTGACTTGTTTGAACCGGAAGTGATGCAGCACATAAGGAATGGCATTAACTCAGGCCAGTTGTTATCTGGAACAAGTGAAACAGCTAGATTCAAAATGATGTGACGGAGCTCTTGGATGATAAATTCTGATTCTTTTTGCTCAATATGATCAAGGAGAAAACACTTTATGGTGGATTGAGTGGACACACTTAGATTATGCCACGTGCACAAGACGTCGTCGCCATCATCATCATCAGTAAGCAACTTGTGAAGGAGTTCAGCACAAACTTCACGGAAATCAACGTCATGAGAAGAGCCAAGAAAGTCAGTTAGCTTAAGAGCAAGGGAGTTTGGATCCTTTTGCTTTAACAAAGTGAACATTGACTTAGCCTCCGAATATTTTTCTTTGGCCCTGGACATATGATCCAAAATAAAGGTTTCAAATGGCTCTAACTCAGGTCCTAGAATCGCCTCCATCTGGAACTCATGAGCCAACTCGCTATCCATAAACTCTTACAGTATTGAGAAACAAAAAGCTAGAGAGGACTTTTTGGTGTTACTAAAAATGGGTTTTCTCTTACAATATGATCAACCCAAGTACGCTGGTTTAAATGGTTGTGGGGGCTGCCAATATAACATTTGGACCTAATTAATAAATCTTGAGTCTTAGGAAAAGTCATTCTAATTTCTGTTTTTTTTCTTTTCCTTGTAATGGAAGTGAAGTCTAATAGATTTGTTAAAAGTAAAAAAGAACAGGCTTCACATGGCCGACAAAACATGAATGACTGAAATATATAAATAATTCAGGCTAAGGTTTCAATTCGATTGTAACATGTTAGGACGGAGATTATAGCACCCCTACGGGAGAGAGTTGTTCGCCCTACAGTGCAGATCACTGCATGTGGAGAGAAGGGAGAAAAGGTATATTAAAAGATAAAATATACTGTAGTTATTTAATATTACCTCGTTTACGTAAAACTATTTTATTTTTGGTCCGTTTCAAAAAGAATTATTATTTTTTAAATTTGAAAATATTTTTACTTAAACTTATAATTTTATTCTTAACGAGAAGCTTTTATAACTACACAAATACATTGGACCCCTCTTTGAATTGTTTAGGACCACAAATTCCAAAAGTATTCATTTTTTCTTAAATTTCGTGTCCAATCATATAAGTTCACATAAATTGAAACGGAAAGAGTATTATAAAAGGTCAAGCTAAAAATACCAAATCGATCCTATATATAAAGTAACAGCCAATTTGGATAAGACTCAAATATAGATCGAGACCCATATCATGCCTTAAAATTTGAGAAGAGCCATTCTTTAGATTTCCCATAAAATATAACAATTGGTACCAAGTCAACGCCTCGTAGAACTGAGCTGGAGAGAGCATTGCACTTTGCACCAGAAGTTCTTGAATATTCGGTATCTAGCATCTGAATCTGACGTACATAATAAGGTAAAATTTACAGATACCTCCCCAAATTGTGCGTGTACCTGTAGGCAATATCAACGAATATAAAGTTTATTTAAATATTGGTATAAAATAATATTTCATCTGTTTCAATTTATGTGAATTCATTTGACTAGGTATAGAGTTTAAGAAAAGAGATAAGACTTTTGCACTTGTGATGTAAAATGATGCACATATACTTTGTGTGGCTATAAATTATTGCATAAAAGTAAATTGTTTCCAAATAAGGAAATGAGTCATTCTTTTTGGCACGGACTAAAAAGGAAATAAGTTCACATAAATTGAAACGGATGGAGTATATATTTTTCATGCAATTAACATATCATTTCGATAATATTTGTTGAATTTGATGATGTACTAAAGATTATAATAACCATAGATATTAGAAATTTATATCTATTATAATATTTATTTGAATGTGCATTTATATTTTTGTATGTAAATTTTAGCTAATCATTTATATTTGAATGTGGCTTGTGGGTTTTGATTTTAAACTCATTTGTCTATAATCACTCGTTTAGCTAATCATTGAAAGGCAAAGTCTATTCATTCCTCGAGAAGAAAGCAAATTGTGTTCCTAATTAAGTACTAAATATTAGTGATGAGAAACAAAGTTTTTAAAATTACTAGTATCTATGAACGTGCGTTGCACGTTAATAATGACACGTGATGATTTAAATATCATATTATACTAAAAGTGGGAAGCCCTTTAGTCAAAAGTTAGATTACCAAAATGTTCATTAAATATTAATAGACTTTTATACCCTTATTAAATAAATAAATTATTTTTTATTATACTCTTTAGAAGCTAATTCTTTCAATAGAAATGTATTAATGGGTAAGATCAATTCATAATAAAAGTCTTTGTCATGTTAATGATGTTTAGTCTCTTCATTTTCCTGCTATCATTATACTTTTAAAAGCCATCACTTACTTGAAATTATTACAATGAACAAGCTGTACATTTCCGTTTAGCGTATTGCTAAGGTCTGCGTACACACTACCCTCCCCAGACCCCATTAGTGGGATTTTACTGGGTTATTATTGTTGTTGTCTTGCTAAGTTATTGATTCATAATGTATGTATTTAAGGCTTACTTTTCATTAATGCCTTTTGTTTACCCGAAAAATCGGATAACGTTAAACTTATGTATGGTTCTAAGGATACGTAATATCCTTTGATACAAAGATAACAATACAAGTATTTTGACTATGAGAATGGGAATGATGAACAGAAAGAATGAATAAGATGAAGTAAAACAAGCACAAGAAGATATCTTTGTATATGAGAAAAGATCTTTTGTTCCAATCTATTGAGTATGTCCATAACTTACAAGGATCCCCACTTTTATAATAGAGGGTCATTACTTTATTTATAACAAAATAATAAAATAAAGCATATAGTGGAAGACCCATGATAATTTATCTCTTCCTCGATTCCCGCCAAGATTCTCTCTCTTGGTGCGGTTGTAACGACTCTTGTCTGTGAGCTCGATACTGGCTCAAACTCGTTACTAGGTCGGCCCTTCGGTCTTGGCTTGAGTTCGACCCTCGGGATGGGCGTGGCGCATTTTCGACCTCGAAGCAATGCCTTGCGGATCGATTTGATCGTGGGCTCAAAACGATTATCGAGCCGACTCCTCGAGCAGCCTTCGGAGTCGAGGCTCATTTGTACTGTCTTCGGAGCTTACTCCCAAAATCCTACTCTGGTTTCTTGCCACTCGATCTCGATCGAATGTAGGAAAGCCGAAATCTATTTTGACCGTATACAGATAGTCCCCTCGATTCTTATGAAGGATGTGGTGAGAATCGATATGATTTTCGACGGTTCGATCGGGTAACAAGCTGACATTTTAAGAGGGATCAATTATGACGTATGTGATAGTTGTCCCATCGATTTAGTCTTTCAAGGTTTTTAATGCTTGTCAGACGGTAGTCGACCACCTCTGATATTGAACCGTCATGATGCGAGCCTATAAATAACCCTTTCTTTTATCCTTTACTACTTTTACATCTTCTATCTTCCAAATTTCCCAAATCTATTTTCGTACTCTCCCACTTACTAGTAATTCTGTGATTTCTTTCTACAGAAGCCCCTCTTCAATTCTACCAAATCTTTTTCATTTTTCTCTATTCTTTACTTCTGAATTCGAAAATGGTGAAAATATCACAAACCATCCCTCAAAAAGAGAAAGCTTCATCTTTATAGTGTGCCGCCGATGATACGCCGGTAGAACCACGGCCCGAGGAGTGCGTTTCCGAGGGGTGAGTCCTTACTTTTGATTTCAAGGTCTATAAGGCTCATCGGTCCTAGGTCGATGTGAACCGGTATCGAGGTATATATGTTCGATAACCGAGAAGCACCTCCAACAGCTAAAGAAGGATTGCAATTGGGATAAAAAAATAAATAATGATTCATTCATCTAACGAAGATATCACTTTGCACGTGAGAGTATTTTTGAATGTGTATTCTTACCCTTTCACGTTCGGTCCCCTCGACCCCTTTATCATTGATTTCTGTTGTCAATACCAAATTACCCTAGGCCAGGTCCACACATCGTTTTGGTGGATCGTTATCCTGATCCGATATTTCGTGGGCAAAATCGAGGGGATGTCGTTCACCCTCAACCATCTTATCCGATTATACCGTCCTCGACCTTTTCGAGGAGGGTTAATAAAACATCAGCGTCGGGCTACCAAGGCTCTATTCTTGAGTATTGACGAGGACAGGGACCGGGGTTGGATGAGCAGGTTCGTTCGAGTAAGGACTTCGAACATGATCCCGACTGAAAAGATGCCCTTTCCTGAGCAGTGGAATATGAAACGTAAGTGTAATCCTGGTGTTACTTCTACTTTGTTCTTTCATTTCTTCTCTCATCGACACTCCTCTTTTTATGATGTAGCGGTTCCTTGGATGCCCGAAGCAGTTCTCGATCTCAAGAACTGGGTACGAGCTCTTGTTTCGACCTCCACATATGCCGAGCGCTCATGGCGTGATTTGTCAAAGGGTCGGTAGGAGGCCAAAAATCATGGTAAGCCCATTTCTCGTATTTTTCGAACGAGGTGGTTTTAAAATATCTAATTAAAATTTTCCAAATGCAGGTTTGGGTAAGGATGCGGTTTTGAGGCCTTTGTCCAACGAGGAAGAAATCTTGGCCCCTGTCCCAAAACCGGCGAAGGGAAATAAAAGGAAAAAAGCCCTCGTTCTCGAAGACCCAAAACCGAAGAAGAGGATGGCTCGCAAGCCGAATAAGGATGCCATTCCTTTGACCTCGGAATCAGTTCAGCGTCTAAGGGATGAAGAAGAAGAAAATGATGGGTCAGCGCTGGCGGTCCGAACGAAGAAAACCACCGATGCCCCATCGACAGCTGGATCGATGATGCTCCTTGAGGCTCTGCCTCGAACTGAGGGTATACCAGAGAAAGATTTGGGTGGAGTCCCTGAATTATCGGAGATCGAAGACGCATCTCATCGGATCCAATAGGAAGGGGATATGACCGAAGGGGCCCTCGAATCCCTTCGAACCGAAGAGAATGCTCCAGGTGTTTCATTTGGGGCAGCAGCAATCGAAGATTCGCCTACCTTTCCCGCTTTTTCTTCTGGGGTGATTTGCGAAGCCCAAGCTCTGGGGGCCCTCGATCTAGACAGGACTCACGATGGAAAGGATCCCTTTCGTGACCTGTTTACTAGTATCGAGGACGTTTTCGGTACTGGTGATGAATCGGACCTTTTTCACGGGGTGCGGCAGGCTTTGAATCAGGTAAGCTTTTATAATTGTTTTGCCGGTACTACCTTTATGTTTTACTTTTCGTTAACTTCGTTTCTTGTTTCTTTGTAGGCAGTGGCAATTCATCGAGAAGCATGTTTTCGGTCTCAAAATGAGCTGCTTCGATACGAAGTCGATTTTCAACGGGTTACTGATGAGAGGAACTTCCTAAGACTTCTCTTAGGGCAGAGGGAGGAGGAAATAAAAGACCTCCGAGTTGAGTTGGCCAAGGCTTACCGAGATCAGACCGATTTGTCTGAGCAGGTCATGATACTTTTGAAAGCCTATGGGCTTGATACTAGAACGATGGCTAACTTTTCGGTCTCACAGTTGCAGCAAAAAATTGAGATAATCGGGAAGCTTCGTGAGGAGGTTGATGTAATAAAAACGGAGTCTTTGTAGTGGAAAGAAGGTATGGACCGCTTTGCTGCAGAAAAAGAAACTGCTCGAGCCCAGTTATCATCGGCCGAAACCCAACTTCAGAAAATGAAGGAAAAGGCTCGGTTTAGGCAAGAAGAATAGAGGATCTTGAGGCTCGGTTGGCCTATGTACTTGATAAGGCCGAAACGGATGCCGAAAAGGCAAAGGCCGATTAAAATACACTCGTGGACATCTATCGAGCCGATGTTGAAGCTACCCAGGTCCAAGCAAGAGAGGTATCCGAGTCCGCCGATATTCGAGCACATCGGGTTGCCGAACTAGCTAAGTGTCGATCCCGAAGGAAAACCCTCGAGGAGATCCATGCTGGTGGTTTCGACCTTGCTGAAGAAATAAAAAGGGCCAAAGAGCTCGAAGCCGATGTAGAAGCTTTGGTTTTTGATGGCGATGATGATGATAATGATGGGAGCAAGAGCGGATCCGAGGATGGGGGAAGTCTGATAAAGAGTAGACCGCTCCCGACGATCAAGAAATTTAGTCCTTAGTTTTTACGTTGTAATCAACCATGTAGATAATTTTGTATATTGATAATTTTTCCGACTTGCTTCTGTTTCGTGAAGACTTATTCACGCCTTTATGAATGTTTTCACAAGGATCTATATAACTTTAACCAAATTTGGACTTCGTAGTCTCTATGATGTGGCCTTTAGGCTTACTAGCTAAGTCAATGATTTGAACTCGAAGAAATATAGCCCGTAGGCATAATGGTTGAGTGAGTGCTTGCTCGAACTAGAAATAAAAGTAGCCTGTAGGCTTATTAGTCGAGTGAATGATTCGAACTTGAAGTAATGCAGCCCGTAGGCGTAATGATTGAGTGAGTGCTTGCTCGAACTCGAAATGAAAGTAGTCTGTAGGCTTATTAGTCGAGTGAATGATTAGAACTCGAAGTAATGTAGCCCGTAGGCGTAATGGTTGAGTGAGTGCTTGATCGAACTCGAAATAAAATTAGGCCGTAGGCGTAATGGTCGAGTGAGTTTTTGCTCGCACTAGAAATGAAAGTAGCATGTAGGCTTAGTCGTCGAGTGGATGATCCGAACTCGAAGAAATATAGCCCGTAGGCGTAATGGTTGAGTGAGTGCTTGCTTGAACTCGGAATGAAAGTAGCCCATCGGCTTATTAGTCAAGTGAAATGATTCGAACTCAAAGTAATGTATCCCGTAGGCGTAAAGGTCGAGCTCGAACTCGAAATAAAAGTATCCCGTAGGCTTAATTGTCGAGTTCGCACTCAAAATAAAAGTAGCCCGTAGGCTTAGTCATCGAGTGGATGATCCAAACTCAAAGAAATATAGCCCGTAGGCATAATGGTTGAGTGAGTGTTTGCTCAAACTCAGAATGAAAGTAGCCCGTAGGCTTATTAGTCCAGTGAAATGATTCGAAATCGAAGTAATGTAGCCCGTAGGCGTAAAGGTTGAGCTCGAAATAAAAGTAGACTGTAGGCTTAATTGGTCGAGTTCGAACTCGAAATAAAAGTAGCCCATAAGCTTAGTCGTCGAGTGGATGATCCGAACTCGAAGAAATATAGCCCATAGGCATAATGGTTGAGTGAGTTCTTGCTGGAAAGCGAAATGAAAGTAGCCTGTAGGCGTAGTGGTCGAATTTAACTTAATTCTGTTTGTGAAATAGATCTCCAAATTGAGGAATTTTCCTTGGATATAAGATGTCGGTAAAGAGGAGAACTTTCTTCGCAAGTCACTACACATGTGTTCATGTTTCGCGCCTGGGTTAGGGCCAATCTACATGAGCATGGTTCGTTTCGACCATTTGGCTCTTACAAGTTTTCCTATTGGAACCCTATTGTTGTGAAATGACTTTCTTGCATCTGAACTCGATGTATTTGAGGACCTAATGCACCCCCAGTATTCAAGGTCGATTGTAAAGAGGACTCGGATATTGTTGTAAGTGCAGCACGATCAATGGTTGCCTCATTAAAAACCTTGCCGAAAAACCCATTTGGGATAAAATCGGTCTAAGGGAAAAAGAGTGCAATGCGTGCTTTCAAGCGAAGGATCATCTTAGCTCTTGTTCAGACTTCTGCAGGGGTCAGTTTTGAAATGTAAATGAATATGGAAGGGTCGTACCTTAGCAGTAGTACCGCTTTAGATGTGATACATTCCAGCTGCTTGATAGCTATTTGCCGTATATAATGCCGAGCTTGTACGATCCCTATCCGACGTTCTTGAGAACCTGATATGGTCCTTCCCAATTTGGTCCTAGTTTTCCTTCGTTTGGATTTAGGGTATTGATGGTGACTTTTCTTATCACTAAGTCCCCGGGCTTGAAATGACGGAGCTTGGTTCTTCGATTATAATATCTTTCGATTCGCTGCTTTTGGGCGGCCAATTGGACGAGAACAACTTCTCGTCTTTCGTATGATAATTCGAAGCTGGTATTCATAGCCTCATTATTTGATTCTTCCATCGTGAATCGAAATCTGGTACTGGGTTCACCGACTTCGACTGGTATCAATTCTTCAGACCCATATACTAAGGAGAATGGGGTCACCCCCGTACTGGATTTTGATGTTGTCCGATATACCCAAAGGACTTCGGGCAGGATTTCTCTCCATTTTCCTTTAACGTCGTTCAACCTCTTCTTTAGGTTTTGAATGATAGTTTTGTTCGTTGATTCGGCCTGTCTGTTCCCACTGGGGTGGTATGGAGTTGATAATATCCTTCTTATTTTGTGATCTTCGAAAAATTTTGTTACTTTGCTGCCAACGAATTATTTTTCATTGTCACATACTATTTCGGCGGGTATCCCGAATTGACATATGATATGATCCCAAATAAAGTCTATAACTTCTTTCTCGCTTATTTTCTTGAACGCCTACGCTTCAACACATTTAGAAAAACAGTCAGTCATAAATAAAATGAATTTGGCTTTACCTAGGGTCGATGGCAGATAGCCGACGATATCCATTCCCCATTTCATGAACGACCATGGGGATAGGACTGAGTGAAGTTGCTCTCCTGGTTGATGGATCATTGGCGCAAACCTTTGACATTTTATCATATTTATGAACAAAATTCCTTTGCATCTTTGCCCATATCGATCCAATAATACCCTGCTCTGATTATTTTTTGAACTAATGTATCAGCACCGGAGTGATTCCCACAAGTGCCCTCGTGCACTTCCCGTAGGATGTAATCGGTATCTCCCAGACCCAAGTATACTTCCAACGGTCCATCGAATGTCCTTTGATATAGCATTCCGTTCGAAGCCAACGTGAATCGAGCAGCTTTAGTCCGTAGGGTCCTAGAATCTTTAGGGTCCGATGGGAGTTTTCCGCTCTTTAAGTATTCAATATACTTATTTCTCCAATCTTAGGTTAAGCTTGTAGAATTTATCTCGGCGTGACCTTCTTCGATTACTGATCTCGAAAGTTGAACGACAGTCCCGAGCTCAAGTCATCTACCTCGACCGACGATCCCAAATTCGCAAGTGCATTGGCTTTATTGTTTTGTTCTCGTGGAACATGCCGTAAAATCCATTGTTTGAAACGGTGCAAAGTGACAAGCAGTTTGTCTAAATACCTTTGCATTCTACCTTCTCGAACTTCAAAGGTTTTGTTTACTTGATTCACCACAAGCAAAGAGTCACAATTGGCTTCAATGACTTTTGCTCCCAAGTGTTTAGCTAGCTCGAGACCTGCAATCATGGCTTCATACTCGGCCTCATTGTTAGTCAATATGGTAGTTTTAATAGATTGCCTAATAGTCTTACCCGTGGGTGGTTTCAAAACTATGCCTAGCCCGAACCCCTTCACGTTCGAAGCTCCGTCCGTAAAAAGGGTCCATACCTCCGATGATGTACCCGATTTCAACAGGAGTTATTTTTCGACTTCGGGTATGAGGGTTGGCGTGAAATCGGCCACGAAGTCTGCTAAATTTTGAGACTTGATGACCGTATGGGGTTCATATTCGATATCGTACCCACTGAGTTCGGTGGCCCATTTGGCCAATCGACCTGATAGCTCGGGCTTGTGCAAAATATTACGAAGCGGGTAAGTGGCTAATACGCATATGGGATGACATTGAAAGTACGGTCTTAACTTTCTAGAGGCGCTTATCAGTGCAAGTGCCAATTTTTCTAGGTGCGGATATCTAGTTTTCGCTTCTCCTAAGGTCCGACTCATATAATAAACGGGAAATTGCGTACCTTGCTCTTCTCGAAGTAGGACACCGCTTACGGCAATTTCAGATACTGCCAAGTACAAGCAAATTTTTTCGTCTGTTTTTGGAGTGTGAAGTAGTGGTGGGCTTGATAGATATCGTTTTAGTTCCTCTAATGCTTGTTGGCATTTCAAGGTCCAAGCAAAATTGTTCTTCTTTTTGAGTAGAGAGAAAAATTTGTAACTTCGATCTGATGATCTTGAAATGAATCGGCCCAAGGCTGCAATCCGACCCGTTAGCCTTTGTACGACTTTCACACTGTCTACGATGATGATGTCTCCGATGGCCTTGATTTTATCGGGATTAATCTCGATTCCCCGATTTGACACCATGAAGCCGAGGAACTTGCCTGAACCGACCCCGAAAGCATATTTTTCGGGGTTGAGTTTCATGTTGTATTTCCTCAAAATTTTGAACGTTTCCTGCAAATAGGTCAAATGGTCCTCTGCGTGCAAAGATTTAACTGGCATGTCATCAATATAAACTTCCATTGATTTACCTATTTGTTCTTCGAATATTTTATTTACTAGACGTTGGTAAGTAGCCCCTGTAATTTTTAGCCCGAAGGGTATCACATTATAACAATATGTTCCATATTTGGTGACAAATGAAGTCTTTTCCTGGTCCTCCAGGTTCATATGGATTTGATTATACCCGGAATAGGCATCGAGAAAAGTGAGGATCTCGTGGCCGGCCGTGGCATCGATCATGCGATCGATGTTGGGCAGCGGAAAGGAATCTTTGGGGCATGCTTTATTCAAATCCTTATAGTCCACACACATTCTAAGTTTGTTCCCTTTTTTAGGCACTACAACTACGTTGGCTAACCATTCAGGATATTCACCTCCCGAATAGACCCTATCTTGAGAAGCTTGGTTACCTCGTCCTTTATGAATGCATGCTTTCCCTCGGACTGGGGTCTTCTCTTTTGCTTCACCAGTCTGAACCTAGGGTCCAAGCTTAGACGATGTGTTGTTATGTCCAGTGGAATCCCTATTATATCTAAATGGGACCAGGCAAAACAATCGATGTTATCGATAAGAAATTGAACAAGTTTCTTCCTGAGTTCGGGGCTCAACCCCGTTCCTAAGTATACCTTTTTCTCGGTCCAGTGTTTGATTATTGTGACTTGCTATAGTTCCTCAATTGTTGATTTGGTGGCGTCAGAGTCATCGGGAATCATGAAAGATCGAGGGACCATTTGATCATCATCATATTCGATCTTCTTGTTATCTGGCTGGACCGAAGCCGACATCTGTGATTGCTATTTGGTGTCTTGTTCTCCTTCTGGGCCCGATCCCTTTATCGGCGAAAGAGAGGACATTGATTTTGCTTCCTCGACGGTGAACATTTCCTTTGCGGCCGGTTGTTCTCCGTACACTATTTTGACACCTCTCGATGTTGGGAATTTGAGGACCTGGTGTAGGGTCGAAGGTACAGCTCTCACGTTGTGGATCCGTGGCCTTCCGAAAAGGGTATTGTATTTCATATCGCCTTCGATCACGTGAAACTTTGCTTCCTGGATAGTTCTGACCACGTTTATTGGTAGGATTATCTCGCCTTTGGTGGTTTCACATGCCATATTGAATCCGTTTAGAACTAGAGTAGCGTGTACGATCTAGTCTTGCAGGCCGAGATATTCTACGACCTTCAATCTGATGATGTTGGCCGAGCTACCTGGATCGATTAACACACACTTAATTTTAGTTTTATTTATGAGTATGATATTACCAGTGCATCGTTATGAGTTTGGATGAGTCCTTCTGCATCTTCATTATCGAAGGGCAAAGTCCCTATGGGTGCGTAATCTTGAATCCGAGATCGTTTTTCCCTCACAATTGATGTTTTAGTGCGTTTAAGCACTGGTCCCCGAGGGGTATCGACGTCGCCGATGATCATGTGAATGACGTGCTGCGATTCTTCTTGCTCGTTTTGCTTGCCAAAATCCCTGTTTTTAAAATGGTTCTTCGCCGTATCACTCAGAAATTTCGAAAGTGCCCTTTGTTAAATAAGCGGGCTACTTCCTCTCTTAGTTGCCTGCAATCTTCCATTCCGTGGCCATGGATGCCATGATATTCGCATATTTGATTGGGATTCCTTTGGGCAGGATCGGTCTGCATGGGTCGAGGCCATTTAGTGTCTTTGATGCGTCCCATAGCCGACACGATGGCGGATGCACCAATGCTGAAGTTATATTCTGATAATCGAGGTGCTTCTATAGGATCGACATATTTATCAAAGCCGCTCTTGATCATTAGTCCCCGAGTATTTTTCCCTCGATCAATCCTTCGTTTGTTCCGAACTGTATTGTATGCTGAACCGTTATTCATCCGATCTGCGACGTACGGTTGATATCGGTCTCTGTTCGACCTTTGTTCTCTGTCGATCTCCCTTTGGTTTTTAGTAGCTGTTCTGTTCTGATGCACGGGTCCATACGGAGCTCCCAACTGAACATCCTCGACCCTAACTTTCGATTGATATCGGTTGTGTATATCTGCCCAAGTTGTTGCTGGATACTCGATCAAATTTTGTTTCAGCCGATATGATGCTGTCAAACTTAGCTCATTCAACCCTTGGGTGAAAGCTTGTACGTCCAATTGTCTGTGACCGGTGGCAATTCCATGCGTTCCATTTGAAATCGGGATACGAATTCCCTCAGCATTTCATTACCCCTTTGCTTTACATTGAAGAGGTCTGATTTCCTTGTGGCAACCTTTATGGCACCAACATGTGCCTTTACGAATAAATCTGCTAACATGGCAAAAGAATCGATGGAATTTGGTGGTAAATTGTGATACCAGATCATTTCTCCCTTCGAGAGGGTCTCCCCAAACTTTTTCAACAACACGGATTCGATCTCATCGTCCTCCAAATCGTTACCTTTGATGGCACATGTGTAAGAGGTGACATGTTCGTTATGATCGGTCGTACCGTTATATTTGGGAATTTCGGGCATACGGAATTTTTTGGGGATTTGTTTTGGGGCCGCACTCGAGAGAAAAGGCTTTTGTATGAATTTTTTCGAATGAAGCCTTTTTATCATTGGTGGAGCCCCCAGGATTTGATCGACCCTGGCATTGTATGTTTCTACTCTCTTGTCGTTGGCTTCGACTCCTTTAGTGAGTTCCTCGAGCAATTTAGTAATTTCGGGAGTGGTCCCTGATTCTTGCTCGTTTGATTTCACTATGGCGGGCTCCGTTCTGGGGGTGATTTCTCGAAGCGGATTGGAATCCGGCCTGCTTTGTATATGAGTTTAGCTCTATAACTGAGCTATCGCTACTTGTTGGGCTTGTAGCATCTTGAAGATCATACGTATGCTGGCCCCGATTTCCCCCACGTTATGGGTATCTCGGGCTACGGATCGAGTACCGGCCTGAATGTTTCTTTCCGGTTCGGAACGCTAATTTGCCTCCACAACTATTTGTGAATTGACATCCAATGGTACTTCGGCTCGAATTTCGGGTACTTCGATTCGAGCCTCAGTGCCATCATCAAGTGTCCTTCCGGCCCCGGGTGCCTAGTTGTTGGTTTCATCTTAAGGTCGGCTTCGTGGTCGATAGCTAAAGCCATTGCTGATTTGAAGTTGTAAGCTGGTGTGTACTGTAGATTTATATCAAACAATCATTGTTATCCTTAGCCCCACGGTGGGCGCCAAACTGTTTACTCGAAAAATCGGATAACGTTATATTTATGTATGGTTCTAAGGATATGTAATATCCTTTGATACAAAGATAACAATACAAGTATTTTGACTATGAGAATGTGAATGATGAACAGAAAGAATGAATAAGATGAAGTAAAACAAGCACAAAGAGATATCTTTATATATGAGAAAAGATCTTTTGTTCCAATCTATTGAGTATGTCCATAGCTTACAGGGATCCCCTATTTTATAATAGAGGGTCATTACTTTATTTATAATAAAATAATAAAATAAAGCATATAGTGGAGGACCCATGATGATTTGTCTCTTCCTCGATTCCCGCCAAGATTCTCTCTCTTGGTGCGGTTATAACGGCTCTTGTCTGTGAGCTCGATACTGGCTCGAACTCGTTACTGGGTCGGTCCTTCGGTCTTGGCTTGAGTTCGACCTTCGGGATGGGCATGGCACATTTCCGACCTCGAAGCAATGCCTTGCGGATCGATTTGGCCACGAGCTCGATAAGATTATCGAGCCGACTCCTCGAGCAACCTTCGGACTCGAGGCTCGTTTGTACTGTCTTCGGAGCTTACTCCCAAAATCCTACTCCGGTTTCTTGCCACTCGATCTCGATCGAACGTAGAAAAGCCGAAATCTATTTTGACCGTATACACCTTTAATTGATAAAATATATTCTCATTTGATTTTGTTATTCACTCATAATGTTTCTCTGTCGACTTTTCGTCCAGATAGGTTCCGTGTAGTGATCTTAATAGTAGTAACTATTTTGCCTTACAGGAATGTTGCAGTTTATCATAAGAAGATGAAGAGGAAAGATCAAAGGTTACATATTTTCAATTAATAACTGCATACCGTTCAACTGCTCTTCATTAAGGACCATTTTACTTTTCCTTATTAGGATTTCTATACGTACATATCATTTCTAAAATCCATTTTCAACGAGTAAAAGATTATTACAGATATAGGAAGCAGCCCAAGACATCATAAGGTTCCCACTTTCCGGTCTATCTTTATGCATAGATATAGTATACTCTCAAGTATTAATTTTATGTATGATGCAACTCCTGATTTTGTTAATATATTGATGCAACTCCTGATTTTGCTGAAATTGAAAAAGATTTCGTTGATCTCTTATTTAACCTGCAATCATATTTTCAATTGGATATTTTGAAAATTTGTTTCTTACTTTTCCGATTTTTATATTGGATCTATTATTAGCATGAATTTTTTTATTTTTTATTTTGCTAATTTATTCGATTGGCTTTTTTTAAAGATGTACTAAAGAATCTCCTTTAGTTGTGATTTATTTTGGTTTATTCTTTTCCTTTTCAGAAACTTTTATTTGTTTGTTTTCTTTTTAAGTGTTTTAAAGTGTAAATGAGCATATACATTTTTGTTGTGTACATTTTGGAGAATTCATTTAATTTTAGGTGGAAAAAAAATAATGAACATAGTGAACTCTATGGAGTCATGAAGTTATGTCCCTTGAGCCTTCTAGATCGCCAACTGGTTCGAAGAAGATGATATGTTTTATTTTTTATTTTTGTGTTCTTTATTAGTTCGTCAAGTTATATTTGTAAGTTAAATTTCCTTTTTTTTTTTTTTAATTTTCAGCCTCGAAATTTGCTACATTATTTTGAAAAAGTTTTAAGATTGTTTTTATTTTTGTGTAGTTATATTGAACTTTATACTCTTTATGTTTCTTCAAGTTTCAGTTTTATGTTAGATTTTATGTTCTTTTGTTCTTGAAATTTGCTAACTTTCTGAACAAGATTTTGTCGGCTTTGCTTAATTTGATGCGGTTATTCAGTACTTTGTGCATTGATTCGTTTTTAAGTTCTAATCTATTTGTTAATTTTATGTTATTTGGTTTGTTTAGCCTCAAAGTTTGCTTATTATCTAAAGAAGATTTTGTACGTGTAGGTTATATAAGTTTTTGTGGTAAACTTTTCATGTTATGATCTTGAATATTTTCTTATTTGAATTCCTAATTTTTGTTGTTTTGTTATTATTTTCATATGTGGGTTACGACAGTGTTGTTTTTATGAGGTACTTTATTATTTTTTATTAATTGGTACATTAGTTTTTCTTTGAAGCTCAATTTTTGTAAAATTTCCTATCTGATTTTGAAAGGACTTTTTCACCATTTCAAGTAGTTAATGTAATCACGTAATAAAAGGTCGGAACACAAGATAAATAATTGACACATAAACGTGTGTATTCAAAAACTACTAAATTTTGCAAGTTAAGACGTCATCTAATTATTTGAACTGTCAAGTCGGTCGAATAAATTTACCATTCATTATTTTGAACTTGTGTGTTTTACTTTAAAATTTCATATTATACATCACACATACTCAAACAAAATTTATAATTTTCAAAATTTATTGATTGACGTGGGGTACATGTGCAACGCACGCGCCAAGAGACTAATTTATTTATATGAAGGAATAATAAAATTTAATTAATTAAATTTTTTTTATGTATAATAATACATCAATCATCTAAATAAAAAATAATATTATTACATTAGCATAATACGTGAACTCAAAATGAAAGGACATCATCATTATGTCATGTTATGTATTATTGTTTGAAAATATTTAATGTGATGGTATCTTACTGAACAATTCTTTGTAGAAAATATTTTTTGTGTATGTTTCCTTCTAATGCTTTGGTTGCTCTGCCATAACCAGCACTCTTGTTGTCAATATTGATATCACTCTTAAAAATACAATATTGTAATGATTTGGCGGGTCATTTTTGAGTGTTATAGCCTCGTTCCCCAATTTACTGCTTATTCTTTGCTCAATTGCTGTTATGTGACTTGACGGGGTAGTTCGTTTGGTTCCGGGGAGGAATGAGCTGGGATACTTAGTTATAAAGTTGGAAGCCCAAGTTGAAAGAGTTGACCGGATGTTGACTTAAGAGTAAACGGCTCCGGAATAGAGTTTTAATGGTTACGATAACTTGGTAGGGTGATTTTGGATTTAGGGGTGTGTCCAGATATTGATTTGGAGGTCCGTAGTCGATTTTAGCTTGATATGACGAAAGTTAGAAAATTAGAAGTTTGGAGAGTTGAGAGATTTGACAGAGAGTTGACTTTGTGGTTACCAGGTCGGATTTTGGTTCCGGAAGTTGGAATAGGTCTGTTGTGTCATTTATGACTTGTGTGCAAAATTTGAGGTCAATCAGAGTTGGTTTGATAGGTTTCGACATCAGTTGTAGAAGTTGCAATTCCTTAGTTTTCATTAAGCTTGAATTAGGGTGCGATTCATATTTTTGATATTGATTGATGTGATTTGAGGTCTCGACTAAGTTCGTATCGTATTTTGGGATGTGTTAGTATTTTTGAACAGGGTCTCGGGGGCCTCGGGGATGATTTTGGATGGAATTCGAATTGGGATTTGGACTTAAGAGAATTCTGATGCTACTGATGTGTGATGCCATCGCACCTGCGGAAGATTGGTTGTAGGTACGTGACCGCAGGAGCGAAGAAATGGTCACAGGAGCGAAGAAATAGTCGCAGGAGAGGTCTGGGAAGAGTTGGGCAATGGTCGCAGGTGTGAAGAAATTTCCGCATCTGCAAGCCCGTAGATGCGGCAGGGTCTCTGCAGATGCGGATTATGGGAGGCAAGTTGAGGTCCGCAGAAGCGGTTGATTTCTCGCAAAAGCGTACACGCAGGTGCAGAAGATTGGCCACATGTGCGCGAGGTCAGGGGTTGAGTGTTCTCCGCAGAAGCGGTTAAATGGATTGCAAAAGTGGAACCACTAGAAATGCTTAAATATTCCAGGGTTCCGAGAATATTTTATCATTTTAGACTTTGCAAGATCGGATTAAGGCGATTGTTGAGAGGAATTTTGAGTGGTTTCTTGAGGTAAGCCGCTTTTGATCATTTTTATTCAATAATATTAATTATCCATTTAATTTCTCACCTAGTTTATGTGTTCAGATTTTATAAATTTTGTCGGATTCCGAGATGCGGACCCGGGATTGACTTTTGAGTTGACTTTTTGACTTTTGATTAAGAACTTAGAATTTTCATATGGAATTGATTCTTATAGATCGTGTTGATTGTATCGAATTGTTTGTGGCTAGATTTGAGACATTCGGAGGCCGATTTCACGAGGCAAGGTCTTATTGGAGTAGAGATTTCTACGGTTTGAGGTAAGTATCACTTCTAAACTTGGTTTTGAGGGTATGAATCCCTAAAATTATGTGTTATGTGATTGGTGTTGAGGTGACACACATGCTAGGTAACGGGCATGTGGGCGTGCACCGTAGTAATTATGATTTAGTCGATTCCGTAGAACTGTGAAGTTATCTTATTTGAATATTATTACTGTACTCTATGTGTTAGAGCACTTGAACTGTGATTTATGTTAAAAAGCATGTTTAGGATATGTACTGTTTCTATTGGGACCCACACTGGTTGTTCTTTTCTGTTGAGTTATTTGTTTAATTTCAATTATGTACTCAGTCGCATTCATCATTTCATATCATATCTCAGTTTCTGTTATAATACATTTTCACATCATGTATCATTGATTTGGGTTGCTTGGCATGAGTGTTGTGAGCCCGAGAGATTGGAGAGATTGATGACTGAGTGAGTCTGAGGGCTTGTTTGTGAGTGATAATAATGGGATCGGGCCACACGCTGCAATGGTTACTATTGACTCATAATGGGATGGTGTTGCATGCCGTAACAGGTATTATTGGTTTACGATAGGATCGGGTTGCGCGCCATAGCAGGTTTTATTAGCGCTTGGGTAGGATCCGGCCCTCCAAAGTATGCACACTCTCAGTGAGCGCTCAGTTGCTATTGACTCATGATGGGATCGGGTTGCACACCGCAGCGGGTACCATACAGTGCTGAGTGATTGAGTGTGATGAGTGAGAATTGAGACAGTCAGGTTGAGTACTCTGAGAGTGTGAGTACGCGAGGCTTTCATTGTGTTGCATCACCTACGACATGCATGTTTGTGATGACCCAAAATGTCATCTTTAAATTAAATAATTATCTCGGTGTTTAAGACCTTGAACTATTAAACCTGGAAGCATGTCAACATTCCTGTACTGGTACCTGCAGTTTATTAGTTTCTCTGAAATATTATGGTCATATTTTCTATCCACTATTGTATTGTTAAATTTTGTATTCAGATTGTATTGTTCGAGCTCGTCATTGCTTTTAGCCCAAAGGTTATACTTGTTACTTATTGAGTTGGTTGTACTCACGCTACACTCTGCACTTCGTGTGCAGATCCAGGTATTTTCGAATACGGTGGTTGCTGATTTCTGGAGTTTCATCAGTCGGAGACTATCGATGTAGCTGCCTTGGCATCCGCAGACCTTAACTCTCCTCCTTCATCTTTTAGTTTTGTTTATACTATTCTACCTTCCTAGACAGTGTTTCATTTGTCAGACCATGTTATTGTATAGATGTTCATGTACTCCGTGACACACAGATCTTTTGGGAAATTATGTATTGAGTTGTGACGTTTTCATCCAGTTTTTATTAAATTTTTACTTACGTAAACCTATTTTAGTATATTTTGAATTTAAGATTTTGGTATGTATGAGTTATTGGCTTGCCTAGTATCATGATAGGCGCCATCACGACAATTGTGATTTAGGGTCGTGACAAGTTGGTATCAGAGCCTAGGTTACATAGGTATTACGAGTCATGCGCAGGTTTAGTAGAGTCTTGCGGATCGGTACAGAGACGTCTACACTTATCTTCAAGAGGCTGCCGAACCCTTAGGAAAACTTCACTTTCTTGTATTCTTGTCATGCGAATTTGTTGATTTCAGGAACTAAACTTCGGTTATTCTATTCTCTCACAAATGGTGAGGACACGTGCTACCGAATTGGGAGGACGGCCACCAGTACCACCAGCTAGGGCCACGAGAGACCGAGGTTGCGGTAGAGGCTGAGGTGCATCTCGTACAACAGTTAGAGCAGAGCCTGTAGACCCACCAGTTGCTCCAGCTAAGGAAAAGGTTCTAGATGTGGTTAAGCCAGTGGGACAAGCTCATGCACCAACTATGCCCATCGTGATTCTAGGCCTTTAGAAGGTTGTGTCCCATATATTGACTGTTTGCACTAGCCTTGCTCAAGTAGTTTCATTTCCAGCCGCACCGGCCACTTCTCAGGCCGGGGGAGGTACTCAGACTCCCGCCGCCCACACTCCAGCACAGGTGGTGCAAGGACTTCAGGCATTGGGGGTATTACCAGCCCAGCCGATTGCAGTTGCTCAGGCCTCGGTGGGTCCTGTTATGAGTGATGAGGAGCAAAAGATACTAGAGAGATTTTGGAGGCTCAAGCCCCTCCATCATTCAGTGGGGCTGAGTCAGAGGATGTTGAGGACTTCTTGGATAGGTGCCATCGGATTATTCATACGGCGGGTGTTCTGGAGACTAGTAGTCTCCTTTACTACTCTTCAGCTATCGGGGGTGTAACACCTCGGAAAATTTTGAAGTACTTGAGCGCTAGTAAGAAAGTTGATGTGTGCTCATTATATTATTTTGTATGAAGACAAGGACTATTAATATAATGGATATGAATTGGATATGATTATAAGTGTACGAGGCATATTATAAGTGACGTGGGGTCTAAGGAGAGCCCTAAGTCCAAGTCAAGTTGGAAATTTCATGATAGACTAAAGTTTTGAATGGGTACGCATAAGACCAAACTTTGGATGCACATATATACATATGTGTAAGACGTTATGTGATGGATGACCTATCATATTAAAGATCTTCAAGTCTAGTTTCTAATTCTTTAAACCGTTCGTCATTTGGACACTCCTACAAGAAGTTATGACTAAATTACCAAATGTTGGCAGAAGGTGATTATGTGGCTAATTCTGTGATCGCATAAGTGGTTATGCGCCCGCAAAACTGGTCGCAGAATGGACCAGTGCAGCCCAGCTTTGGGCACAAGTTTCGCGGTCAATTGTGCGATTTTATACCCATTCTGCGGTCCATTATGCGATCGCAGACCTAATTTCGTAGGGTTAATTTTTCTATTTTCATAACCCGACCCCATTTTGATAAATAGCCTTTGGGGCTTATATTGGGGTATTTTTCTGAGGGATTTAGAGAGAGGTAAGAGCATTTTAGAGAGAGGTAAGAGCATTTTAGAGATAGAAGGAGGAAACCTAACATTCTAATCATTCAATCTTACACCGGTCTTCAAGAATCAAGGAAGCCAATCACAAGATCTTCATCTAAGAGGTAAGATTCAAAACCATAGTCTTCAATTTCTAGTTTGGGGTAAAATATGGGTGATTAGGAGTATGATTCTTGGGTGTAAGAGTATTATTTATACATTCTTATTCTAATAAGGTTTGTGGGAAGATAGTTGAGCTCAAATAAGTAGCGTTTTGGTTATGGAGTGAAGGAAAAATTATAGAAGAACCTTGTAGTTAAATTTGCACACCTAGTGTTTGATAAAATGCTCAATTGAGATGAAACCACGAATACCTTTCTAATTTATGCTCAATTTTGTTATGTCTCAAAATAGATTAGGATTGCTAGAATTTCTGGAATGTTGTAGTAATTTAAGGAAAGCTCAAAGCGAGGTATGTTGGCTAAACTACTCTCTCATAATTGAATATCATGATGTTCCCCTAAGTTTCAAGTATGGTTGTATCAAATTCCTTATTCTATGTTCCGAGATGTTCCCAATAAATTCAATTGTCCTGAATAAGCAAAGTGTCGAGAATTATGTATTCAAAACATGTTACGAATGTTCCTATCACATTATGTTATCCTTTGGGAATGTGTTCAAGAATGATATGTGTATTAAAATGCTATGTCTTTGAGTGGTGTTTCAAATGGAGGTTATGATGCCAAAGTGTGTGAGAAAATCCCAATATGCTTAAGACTCTTAATTGCTCATATGTGTACCTAAAGTCTTGATTGAAAATGTCTTATTGTGGTTAATCTATAAATATGGTTGGAAGTGAAATTAGTGAATTATGGATATAAAGTGTGGCCAAATGATCACGCCCAACTATGCCTTATAAAAAGGACTAAGCGGTCGCTGCAAACATAATCCGATTAAAGAGTCCGGAGACGAATCCCACAGGGAACTAACCTATTTGCTACAACTTTTAGTATCGCTAATGATAAGCTCAGACAATTTTCAGAATTCAAGATTTTATTTGATAATTAATAGAAATTATTTAACTAAGGAAAAATGACAATAAAAACTATCAATAAGCAAAAATGAAGTTGAATTCAAGGGTAAAATAATCTAGGGTTATTGATTTCCTCAATTGTCGGATTAATTCCTGACACGGTAGCTATAATCTCGCCATAATACTCTATAAAGATGATGAGTTCTTGATTACCGTACTTATCTCTGGATCAATTATGATAATTTACTAGAAGCATTCTCTCGAACTAGTCTAGTTGACAATTTGTACAACTCATAAATATCACACCAAAGCTTTGTTATCTCTAATCCTGCTTTTAAATTCAAGTAATTAATCTCTTAACTTACTCGAAAGTGGCATTATTCAACAACAATCTAATCAAGTGTTCTTTCTCAAGCAACACTAGAAAACTAGACACGATTAATCAAGGGCCCTTTCATTTAATCACAAGAAACACATAGTTGAACAATTATAGAGTAAAAACGGCTCAATTATATCAAAACATAATCAAGACTTCATCCAACAATTAGTTCCTTCAACCCTAGATGACGGGTTTAGCTACTCATACTACCATGCAAGATTACAATATAAAAAGTCATAACCAATAATGGAATTAAGAAGAAGAAGATGAAAAACACGTAGGGGGATTCTCCGTGTTGCTCCTTTTGTGTTCTTGTCTCCAAAGTTCTTCTAAAAATCGAGATACCCTCTTTTTGGGCGAGCTGGGATTCATATAGGTCAAGGTTATCCGCCTCTCAAATTAAAAATTGACCTTGGATGATTTTTCTCGGAAGCATGTGCGCAACTGCGCACTTTGACCAGTTTCTGCCTGACATGCGCGACCCAGTGTGCGGACGTGCATTGACCGCGCACATGGAGAATTTTCTGCAGCACTTCTTTCTTTCTTCTTTTTAAGCGCGCTAACCTCCAATTGACCTTCAATGCTCCATATTAGTTCCGAAACACTCTTTAATGTTCCCATAGCCCGAAATTGCTTCTGCAAAGCATAAAGTTCTTAATTAGAGTAATTTGTTATCATTTAATATTCAAATATCAATAAAGTGCACCTAAGTTAGAGTGCAAATAGTAGCTAAGCTACATAATTATATCCTACTATCACCAACGTACCAAGAGTGAAAGTTATACTTGTGGCCAATGGTGCCAATGAAATGAAATGATGCGAGTAAGGTTATGAAATGAGCCTTGATTCAACTATTCCAAATTGACTTCAAAAATAGAATTGCCTAAAAGCTTATGAACTCAAGTCATGCCCATATGTGGCTGTTTTAACAAATGCTATGCTTTGTGAGTATTTTCAACGTGTTTTACATTTTTACATATTCGTGAGTGAAAATTGTGTATTGCCCTTTTTGGGAAAAATTATTTCAAGAATAAATGGTGTGTTACGTGTTGATGATTTTAACTTGCGCATCAATTGCCAATTATTTTCCTCCATTTCTCGGAAAGAAATCTTTTGTGCTTTTAAATTGTTCATTTCTAATGAACTTAAAGTTGTTATTTTCGGAATAGTATATATGTTGATATGTATGATGATGATACATGAGAGGGAATAAATAAAAGTGTGAAATATCAAATAGGGCCACCGTGCCTTGAATAAAGAATCTTGTGAATGACCAAAAGAGCCAAAAAAATATTGTTGTTGTCATTGGTTGAAAATACTAGTGGAGATTCATACAATGTGAAAAACGAAGAGGTAAATACATTTGTACCTATATTAGTTTTGTGAATTATTTCCCTTATTTGGGATGGGATTGATGTGATAAAATTATTCCCCTTATTTGGGATGAGATTGATGTGACAAAATTATTCCCCTTAATTGGGATGAGATTGATTGATAGAAAAGGATGATGTCAATTCACAAGACATTGTGGTGAGACGACCTAACTGATCGGGTCGTGATCGGACACCATGTCGCACATATGGTGGTGATTGTGCTAGAAATTGTACTTGAAATTGTGATTGTGGTTGATGTCTCTAATGAGATGGCCTAGCCGATCGGGTTATGATCGGACTCCATGCTAAAAGTATAGTGGTATTGGTATAGAGAGTGATTGTGGTTGATGTCTCTAATGAGATGGCCTAACCGATCGGGTCGTGATGTACCCCGTGGTAAAAGTACGGTTGTATTGGTATTGTGAACATTGGTATTGTGAATATTGGTATTGTAAAAATTGGCATTGTAAAAGGTGATATATCGGTGCTAAAGTTCTCCCAACCAAAAAAATAATATTATCATCATATTTTGATTATCACCTCACACTGTTATCTTTATACTTTGGAAATTATTATGTTTTAACTTGGCATTTGAATATCATTGATTCTTGATTGTTGTTTCCACGGGTTTCCCTTTCTTACATTGGAATTCTATTTTGAAAGAGGACAATTAGCTTTACATACTGGTACTATTCCATATATACTAACGTCCCTTTTGCTGGGGGCGCTGCATATTTAATGGATGCAGGGGGTTCATCAACGGACAACTTTGGTCATCGTTAGCAGTCGCTCTCTATTCAGTAGATTTTGGTGAGCCCTACTCTATTCCGGGTCTGATGTCATTCGAGTTGTATATTGTGTTTTGAGGTGTAGCCGGGGCCTTGCTGCCGGCACTTCCATACTACTCTTATGTTGTACTTAGAGGCTCCGTAGACATGTTCTGGGTGGTAGTCAAATGTTGGGAATTGAACTAGAAATGTTGATATTTGGCAAATATGTTTTTTATTATATCTATAAACTTGTAATATTTTGGAAATTATGAATGAAGATGCTAGTGGAAATGAAATGGGAGTTGTTTATGAAATCTTTTCAATGTTTGATTAATGGAGTACATCTCCTCTTTATTCATGGATGAGTTGGGTAGAAGAAAATCTAATAGGCTTGCTCGACCGGGTTTACTCGGTTGAGCGCCGGTCAACCTAGCTCATCGATTTCTGGGCATGACAAACTTGGTATCAAAGCCTATGGTTTTAAAGTGTCCTAGGATGTCTAGGAGCCGTGTCTAGTAGAGTCCTTATTATTGGTGTGTTGTGGACCACATCTATAATGAGGAAGCTACTTGGACATTTAGGAATTTCACACTTCTTTGATACTTTAGATCGTGCGATAGAGCTCATGATATGAAGCTAAATTCCTTGTCATGTCTCATTTTCCATATGAGTAGCCCACGAGTTCGAGGTAACGAGGAGTGAATGAAAGAACCAGTTGCTAGGGGAAGTGTCCCTGTTTCTATTAATGTCACCACACCATCAATTTATGTGGTGAGATCACCTAAGAAATGAAAGAGGATTATTGGCATCAATAAGCCAAAATGTTTGATATGAAAGAAGATCCACTCGGGTTTATGTTGGATGATTCTTAAAATATGTTATGTTTGTGGAAAGAGAGGGAACAAGAATAACAAATGCCCTTAGGTTGGATACACCTATTCCGGTCTGCCCGATATGCGGACAAAAATATTTTGCATCATGTTGTGAGTATGCTCAGAAGCGTGTTAGGGGTGGTAGATTTGGGCAATTCCAAAATTCCATACAATGAGTTGTTAGAGAGATTGTTAATCCCATCACGGGGTCCTGGAGGAAGGATATGAGGAATGCTTATGATGTATGCAAAAAGGGTAAATATCATGTCGGTGTGGCGAGTCAGTTTAGTGGACCTCACCCACGTTGCGTAAAATATAAGAGATGTCATTCAGGGGTATGTCACTATGGTACCAATGTATGTTACCAATGTGAAGTCGAGGAGCATCAGTTAAGGCACTGCCCCATCAACCTAAAGTCATCAAGTAAGTCACTCCTTAGTACATCATTATGAAACGCATAACTTTTCCTTGTTGTATATGTACATCCATATTAAAGAGCCTTCATAAACACGGTCTTAACAAGACACTGAATCACAAAACGTTGCATGTACTTACTTTCTAAGTGAGAGGCATTATTCATGAAGCCACTCTATCACAAATTCTCTTATTTACAACCTTTTGAGGAATTGAGTTTTATAATGATTTCCTTGGATTGAGTTATAACTCTAGGATTAATACTTCCCACTTGCTTTCCTAAATTCTCAACAAGGGACTATACCTGATGAATTTGTTACATAACCTTTTGATTTAAATGGATAACATCTGCTTACTTGTGCTTATGCATGCACAATCATTAAGTTTACCTATGTGGTATCTAATCTAATGTAAAGCAACCTAGTGTTGAGATCCTTCTTGATTCACTTTTTTCTCTCCGGTGTATGTGGCTCCTATTGTTGGAACTGTCACTTTACTCCTTTATGAATAATATCATGAATCATTTTCACTGTCTAGTAACATGAGAGTATATCTCAGCACCTATCATATGTGTACCTGTCAATTGAAAGGGGCCACTTGTCCGTATAAAGTTTTTGGGAAATTTGAAATTTTCATAAATTCGTCACAGGAAGATCATATGGTTCGCCCATCTCAGTATGATTTTCATGTCCACATAGATCATGCCTCAATGAGTAACTCACATTGTTTCTAGCATTGTAGTTGCCCATGAAGTGGCCTAGTATTGCAGCTTGAGAGTTATTATGGCAAAAATAAACATGTCTAGCTCACAGCAAAGTGTTCATTCTCTCTAACCAATACATGATTTCATCCCAACATTACGATGTCCTAGCTACATGATTTCACTTGTTTGAGGTTGAAAGTTAAGAAGCCTTATGATGAGCATATTGAATTGCAAGACAAATGCGTTGTATCTCTAGTCCTCTCATATATGATCAACTATTGGTAAAGGTTAAGTTGTGAGAATGATAATAATGTCACAGGTGTTCAACTTCTTTTTCATCCCCATGGGCTTGTGACATAGATTCCTTGTGTCAGTTAATGTAAAGAGCATAATGCAATTTCATGTATCTTGAAGCCCATATCACATTCAGGGTACTAGAATATTCTCATTTCGAGTTAAACTAATTTTTCCTACATTCCAAGAGGCGACTAGTGTCACATACTTGGTTATCTCTCTCTGAGGCTTACTATTGCCTAACAAGGCACATATGGAATGAAACAATTGTTGTTGTCCTTTTCATGACTCATAGACTTCCAAGAATAACTGACGTTAATTTCTTTATCCTTCCAATTATGCCTCCCATATGTCACATGTCAAAGAAGAAGTGTCATCCCATGATCTAATATATTAGATAGGAAATTTTATGGTCATATTCAAGCTAGAACATGTTAGACTAATTGTTGGAGGTCGTCAAAGGTTTAGTTTGGGTGTTCGGCATGGAGATTTATAATTGAAGAAAGTGAACGGGTTATTCTCAATATTTTCTCCATGAGGATGTTATGTGAATTGCTAATAAAGGTAAAGTATGTGTAGTCACATTAGGCCTTATGAAATCTTGAAGGAAATAGGCCAAACTATGAAATATGATATTTCCTTATTATTGTTCTCCGTGTATCCGGTGTTTCATGTGTGGTATAAGAAGATGAAGTTAATGGATAATGGGATTATAAGGAGAAACTATTTGCTATCCTTGTTAGAAAAGTCTGGGAGTTGAGATTGCCTACGTTAATGTGTTATGGAGAAGTTTGTAAGTCGAGAAGGTCACCTTAAAGGCCGAAAGTCTTGTGGAAAGAAAATATTTTCGCTTGATTATATAGCAATTGGTTTTGATTTGAAAGTTACCTTCTAGGTGTTATGATTTAAAAATGTACAGTTCATGTCCAGATATCACTCTTGATAATATAATGCATGTATTGATGAGATTAGTGCTTTTTATATACATTATGATGCTTTGTGGAGTTGTGGATGTGTTGATAGGATGATTTTGGTGATTCTATGGCAGGCGTATAGGCCCAGTTACAGGGGAAACTCTGTCGAAAGTTTTAAGAATTTGTAAAGATAGCCGAATTTTAAGGGCCATAAGTAAGTTTAACTTTTGAAAAGGAAGTATGAGACCGAGGTAGTCATAAGTGCCTATATATAATGGTTGGAGGTAAAATGATGGTAACTCTATTCTTAAAATGATGGTAAAACATTCGAGGATGAATTTTCTTAAGTGGGGGAGAATGTAACACCCCGAAAAATTTCAAAGTACTTGAGCTCTAGTAAGAAAGTTGATGTGCGCTCATTATATTATTTTGTGTGCAGAAAAAGACTATTAATATAATGGATATAAATTGGATATGATAGTAAGTGTATGAAGCATATTATAAGTGATGCAGGGTCTAAGGAGAACCCTAAGTCCAAGTCAAGTTGGAAATTTCATGATAGACTAAAGTTTCAAATGGGTACGCATAAGACCAAACTTTAGACAAGCATATCTACATATATTTAAGGATTTATGTGATGTGTGACCTATCAAATTAAATATCTTCGAGTCTAGTTTCTAACGCTTCAAACCATTTGTCATTTAGATACTCCTACGAGACGTTATGACTAAATTACCAAAGGCTGGCAGAATGTGATTCTGCGGCCAATTTTGTGATCGCAAAAGTGATTATGCGATCGCAAAAGTGGTTATGCGACCGCAAAATTGGTCGCATAATGGTCCAGTGCAGCCCAGATTTGGGCACCAATTTCGCGGTCAATTGTGGGATCCGCATACCTATTTTGCGGTCCATTATGCGACAACAGACCTAATTTCGGAGGGTTAGTTTTTCTATTTTCATAACCCGACCCCATTTTGATAAATAGCCCTTGGGGTTTATTTTGGGGTGTTTTTATGAGGGTTTTAGAGAGAGGTAAGAGAATTTTAGAGACAGATGAGGAAATCTAACACTCTAATCATCCAATCTTGCACCAATTTTCAAGAATCAAGGAAGCCAATCACATGATCTTTATCTAAGAGGAAAGATTCAAACCACTAGTCTTCAATTTCGAGTTTGGGATAAAATATGGGTGATTGAGAGTATGATTCTTGGGTGTAAGAGTATTATTTATACATTCTTGTACTAATAAGGTTTGTGGCTAGATTGTTGAGCTCACATAAGTAAAGATTGGGTTGTGGAGTGAAATAAATCTTGTAGAAGAACCTTGTAGTTAAATTTGCACACCTAATGTTTGATAAACTGCTCAAATGAGCTGAAACCATGAATACATTTCTAATTTATTGTCAATTTTATTATGTCTCAAAATAGATTGGGATTTCTAGAATTTTTGGAACGTTGTAGTAATTTAAGGAAAGCACAAACCGAGGTATGTTGGCTAAACTACTCTCTTAGAATTGAATTCCATGATATTCCCATAAGTTTCAAGTATGGTTGTATCAAGTTCCTTATTCTATGTTCCGAGATATTCCCAATAAATTTGATTGTCCCGAATAAGCAAAGTGTCGAGAATTATGTATTCAAGACGTGTTACGAATGTTCCTATCATATTGTGTTATCCTTTGGGAATGTGTTCATCAATGATATGTGTATTAAAATGCTATGTCTTTGAGTCGTGTTTCAAATGAAAGTTATGATGCCAAATTGTGTGAGCAAATCTCAATATTCTTAAGACTCTTAATTACTCATATGTGTACCTAAAATCTTGATTGGAAATGTCTTATTATGGATAATCTATAAAGATGGGTGGAAGTGAAATAAATGAATTGGGGATATAAAGTGTGGCCAACGTGCCAAGAGTGAAAGTTCTACTTGTGGCCAGCGGTGCCAATGAAATGAAATGATGCGAGTAATGTTATGAAATGAGCCTTGATTCAACTATTCCAAATTGACTTCAAAAATAGAATTGCCTAAAAGCTTATGAACTCAAGTCATACCCATATGTGGCTGTTTTAACAAATGCTATGCTTTGTGAGTATTTTTAATGTATTTTACGTTCTTACATATTCGTGAGTGGAAATTGTGTATTGCCCTTTTTGGAAAAAAGTATTTCAAGAATAAATGGTGTGTTACTTGTTGATGATTTTAACTTGCGCATCAATTGCCAATTACTTTACTCCATTTCTCGAAAAGAAATCTATTGTGCTTAAATCATTCATTTGTAATTAACTTAAAGTTGTGATTTCCGGAATAATATATATGTTGATATGTATGATGATGATACATGAGAGGGAAGAAATGAAAGTGTAGAATATCAAATATGACCATCGTGCCTTGAATAAAGAATCTTGTGAATGGCCAAAAGAGCCAAAGAAATATTGTTGTTGTTATTGGTTGAAAATACAAGTGGAGATTCATACAATGTGAAAGATGATGAGGTAAATACATTTGTACCTATGTTATTTTTGTGAATTATTCTCCTTATTTGGGACGAGATTGATGTGATAAATGTATTCCCCTTATTTGGGATGAGATTGATGTGATAAAATTATTCCCCTTAATTGGGATGAGATTGATTATTAGAAAAGGATGATGTCAATCAACACGGTATTGTGGTGAGACGGCCTAGCCGATCAGGTCATGATCCGACACCATGCCTCACACATGGTGGTGATTTGCTGGAAATTGTAATTGAAATTGTGATTGTAGTTGATGTCTCTAATGAGATGGCCTAGCCTATCGGGTCATGATCGGACTCCGTGCTAAAAGTACGGTGTTATTGGTATTGAGAGTGATTGTGGTTGATGTCTCTAATGGGATGGCCTAACCGATCGGGTCATGATCGGACTCCGTGCTAAAAGTACGATGGTATTGGTATTGTGAACATTGGTATTGTGAATATTGGTATTGTGAATTTTGGTATTGTAAAAGTTATATTGTGAACAGTGATATATTGGTGCTAAAGATCTTCCAACCAAATAAATAATATTATCATCATATTTTGATTATCACCTCACAGTGTTATCTTAATATTTGGAAATTATTATGTTTTAACTTGGCATTTGAATATCATTGACTGTTTATTGTTGTTTTCACGATTTTCCCTTTCTTACATTGGAATTCTATCTTGAAAGAGGACAGTTAGCTTTATCTACTAGTAGTTTTCCATATGTACTAACGTCCCTTTTGCCGGGGGCGCTGCATCTTTAATGGATGCAGGTGGTTAATCAGTGGGTAACTTTGGTCCTCGTTAGCAGTTTCTCTCTATTCAACAGGTTTTGTTGAGCCCTACTCTATTCCGGGTCTGATGTCATTCGAGTTGTACATTGTGTTTTGAAGTATAGTCGGGGCTTTATTGCCGGAACTTCCATACTACTCTTGTGTTGTACTTAGAGGCTTCATAGACAAGTTGTGGGTGGTAGTCTAATGTTGGGAATTGAACTAGAAATGTTGATATTAGGGAAACATGTTTTTCATTATATCTATAAACTTGTCATATTTTGGAAATTATGAATAAAGCTGCTAATGGAAATGAAATGGGAGTTGTTAATGAAAATTTTTCAATGTTTGATTAATGGAGTACATCTCCTCTTTATTCATGGATGAGTTGGGTAGAAGGAAATCTGACAGGCTTGCTCGGCCGGATTTACTCGGTTGAGCGCCAGTCTCGCTCCTCGATTTTGAGGCGTGACAAGGGGGCTGCCTTCAGATGGTGGGAGGCCTACGATAGGAGTAGGCCAGTCGGTGCTGCACCACTTTCATGGCATGAGTTCTCCGTTCTCTTCTTGGAGAAGTTTGTTCCACCGACCCGTAGGGAAGAGTTGCGTAGGCAGTTTGAGAAGCTATGCCAGGAGGGCATGATTTTGTCCAAGTATGAGATGAGATTTTCTGAGTTGGATTGTCATGTAGTTTAGTTGGTTCCCACTGAGAGGGAGAAGAGTAGGAGGTTCAATGATGGCCTAAGCTATTAGTTGCAGTTTTTATGACTCAGGAGAATGCCTCGGGTGCAAGGTTCGACGAGGTGGTTGATATTGCTCAGCGGCTAGAGTTGGTCCATAGTCAGGAGTGTGAGGAGAGGGAGGCCAAGAGGCCTAGTGGTTCAGGTGGTTTCAGTGGTTTTTCTTCTGGGGTTCATTCCCACCAATGCAGGAGTCGTCCTTATAGGCCTGCTCAGATGGCTCGTCCAGTTCATCGTGGTGTATCCGCTAGCCATGGCTCGAACAGTGCACACCCGGGACAATCATCTCTCAGTGCACTCCCTGCTCAGAGTTCATCTCGTTCTCCTTTAGTTCAATATTCATTTGCACCGTGTTCCTCTGGTAGTTATTCTGGTTCTCGGTGTCCACCTCAATACTTGCCTCCATTATTAGAGCAAGGTTGTTTTAAGTGTGAGGAGTTTGGTCATGTGAAGAGGCATTGTCCCCTCCTTTCGGGAGGTCCAGTTCAACAGAGGAGTCAGGTCGCAACTTCCGCATCAGTTGCTTCACCACCCGTGCATCCAGCTTCGGTTGGGGCTCAGGTAGCTAGAGGCCGCCCTAGAGAGGGAGGCCGATCAGGTGGCCGTCAGGCTCGATTCTATGCTATTCCTGCAAGGACAAAGGTCGTTGCTTCAGACACAATGATCACATGTATTGTCTTAGTATGCTGCATGGATGCTTCTATATTATTTGACCCTAGTTCCACTTATTCGTATGTATCATAATATTTTTCTCTTTATTTGGATATGCCCCGTGAGTCCTTAGTTTCACCTGTTCATGTATCTATGCCAATGGGCAATACTATTGTTGTGAAGCATGTATATCGGTCATGTGTAGTGACTATTAGGGGATTGTAGACTAGAGTTGATCTCTTATTGCTTAGTTTGGTCGATTTCGACGTGATTTTGGGTATGGATTGGTTGTCTCCATATCATGATTTTATGGATTATTATGCTAAGACCGTGACGTTGGCGATGCCAGGATTGCCAAGGATCGAGTGGAGAGGTTCTCTAGATTATGTTCCCAGCAGGGTGATTTCATATTTGAAGGCCCAACAGATGGTTGGGATGTTGGTGTTGATACCCATACTATTGATTTTGTTTCGGTAGTGCGACACTTTCTAGATGTGTTTTCTGTAGACCTATCGGGCATGCCACCCAACATGGATATTAATTTTGGTATTGACTTGGTGCCATGTACTCAACCCATTTCTATCCCTCTGTATCATATGGTACCAGCCGAGTAGAAGGAATTGAAAGAGAAGCTTCAGGAACTTCATGATAAGGGATTTATTAGGACTAGTGTGTCGCCTTGGGGTGCACCGATTTTGTTTGGGAAGAAGAAGAATGGTACTATGCGGATGTGCATCGACTATAGGCAGTTGAACAAAGTTACAATTAAGAATAAGTATCCTTTACCGCGCATTGATGATCTATTTGTCCAACTTCAAGGAGCGAGGGTGTTCTCTAAGATTGATTTGAGGCATGTGTATCACCAGTTGAAGATTCGCGAAGCGGATATTCTGAAGATAGCATTTAGGAATTGCTATGGTCACTATGAGTTCCTTGTGATGTCTTTTGGACTGACCAACACCCCAACAACATTCATCTATATGATGAATAGTATATTTCAGCCATATCTTGACTTGTTTGTCATAGTATTAATTGATGATATCCTAGTTTACTCACGTAGCCAGGAGTAGCATGCGCAAATTTGAAGATTGTACTTCAACGGTTGAGGGAGGAGGAGCTTTATGCCAAGTTCTCCAAGTGTGAGTTTTGGCTTAGTTCGGTGGAGTTCTTGGGGCATGTGGTGTTCAGTGATGGGATTAAGGTGGATCCAAAGAAGATAGATGCCGTTCAAAGTTGGCCCCGACCGTTCTCAACTACTTAGATTCAGAGTTTTTTCGGTTTGGCCGGATATTATCATTGCTTCGTAGAGGGCTTCTCGTCCATTGTAGTGCCTCTGACCAAATTTACCCATAAGAGTGCTCCATTCAGGTGGTCGGATGAGTGTGAGGAGAGCTTTCAGATGCTCAAGACTACCTTGACCACAACTCCAGTTCTAGATTTGCCTTCAATGTCAGGCTCTTATATAGTGTATTGTAATGCTTCTCGGATTGGTATTGGGTGTGTCTCTATGAAGGAGCGCAGAGTGATTGCTTATGATTCGCGCCAGTTGAAGCCTCATGAGAATAACTACCATGTTCATGATTTGGAGTTGGCAGTTATCATTCATGTATTGAAGATTTGGACGCATTAACTATACGGTGTGTCTTGTGAGGTATTTACAGATCATCGGAGTCTCCAACAATTGTTCAAACAGAAAGATCTAAATTTGAGGCTACGGAGATGGTTGGAGCTGCTAAAGGACTACGACATCACCATTCTGTATCATCCTGGGAAGGACAATATGGTGGCCGATGCCCTGAGTAGAAAAGTGGTGAGTATGGGTAGCCTTGCATTTATTCCTGTTGGTGAGAGACCACTTGCAGTAGATGTTCAGGCCTTGGACAATCAATTCGTGAGATTAGATGTTTCGGAGCCCAGCCAGGTTCTAGCTTGTGTGGTTTCTCGGTCTTCCTTATATGATCGCATCAGAGAGCGCCAATATGCTGATCCCCATTTGCTTGTCCTCAAGGACACGATTCAGCACGGTGATGCCAAGGAGGTTATTATTGGGGAAGATGGGGTGTTGAGAATGTAGGGTTGGATCTGTGTACCCAATGTAGATGGGCTACATGAGTTGCTTTTTGAGGAGGCCCACAGTTCACGGTATTCCATTCATCCAAGTGCCACAAAGATTTATCAGGATTTGAGGCAGCACTATTGGTGGATGAGGATGAAGAACGATGTAGTGGGGTTTGTAGATCGGTTCCTAAATTGACAGCAAGTGAAGTATGAGCATCAGATACCAGGCGGATTGCTTCAGAGGCTTGCGATTCTGAAATGAAAATGGGAGCGTATCACCATGAATTTTGTCGTTGGGCTCCCACGGACTTCAAGGAAGTTTGGGTGATTCTAGATCAGTTGACCAAGTCCGCGCATTTCATTCCAGTTGGCACTACTTATTCTTCGGAGCGGTTGGCTGAGATCTACATCCACGAGATTGTTCACCTTCACGGTGTACCGGTGTCCATCATTTCATATTGGGGCACGCAGTTTACATCGCAGTTTTGGAGAGAAGTACAACGAGAGTTAGGCACTCATGTTTAGTTGAGCACATCATTCTGCCCTCATACGGACGGACAATCTGAGCGCACGTTTTAGATATTGGAGGCTATGCTACACGCTTGTGTCATATAGATTTTGGGGGTTCTTGGGATTAGTTTCTACCACCTATAAAGTTTTCCTAAAACAATATCTACCAATCGAGCATTCAGATAGCTCTTATGAGTCTTTGTATGAGAGACAGTGTCGGTCTCCGGTGGGTTGGTTTGAACCAGGTGAGGCTAGGCTATTGGGTACAGACTTAGTCCAGGATGCTTTGGACAAGGTTAAATTAATGCAGGATCGGCTTATCACAGTGTAGTCTAGAAAGAAGAGTTATGTCGAGTTAAAGGTTTGCAATGTTGTTTACATTGTGGGGGAGAAGGTACTACTCAAGGTTTCACCCATGAAGGGTGTTCTGAGATTCGGGAAGAAGGGCAACTTGATCCCTCGGTACATTGGTCTGTTTTGGGGTGCTTGAGAGGATTGGAGAGGTGCCTTACAAGCTTGCATTGCCCCCTAGTCAGTCGAGTGTTCACCCAGTGTTTCATATTTCTATTCCCAAGAAGTATGTCAGTGACCCATCTCATGTTTTGGATTTCAGAACGATTCAGTTGGAAGGTGATTTGAATTATGATGTGGAGCCGGTGGCCATTTTGGACCGGTATGTTTGAAAGTTGTGGTCAAAGAACATAGCCTAAGTGAAAGTGCAATGGAGAGGTCAGCCAATCGAGGAGGAAAATTGGGAGACTGAGCGGGAGATGCAGAGAAGATATCCACTCATATTAGAGACTCCAGGTATGATTCTAGACTCGTTCGAGGACGAACATTTGTTTAAGAGGGGGAGGATGTAACAACCTGACCGGTCATTTTGAGTGTTATAGCCCCGTTCCCCCATTTACTGCTTATTCTTTGTTCAGTTGTTGTTATGTGACTTTTCGGGGTAGTTGGTTTGGTTTCGAGGATGTTTCGGAATGAGTTGGGACACTTTGGTCCAAGATTGGAAGCCAAGTTGAAAGAGTTGATCGGATATTGCATTACGTGTAAACGTCTTTGGAATAGGGTTTTGATGGTTCCGATAGATCCGTAGGGTGAATTTGGACTTAAGAGTGTGTCCGAATATTAATTTGAAGGTCCGTAGTCGATTTTGGCTTGAAATGGCGAAAGGTGGAAAAGTAGAAATTTGAAGAGTTGAGAGATTTGATCGAGAGTTGACTTTGTGGTTACCGGGCTCGAATTTTGATTCCGGAAGCTGGAATAGGTCTATTGTGTCATTTATGACTTGTGTGCAAAATTTGAGGTCAATCGGAGTTGGTTTGATAGGTTTCAGCATCGGTTGTAGAAGTTGGAACTCTTTAGCTTTTATTAGACTTGAATTGGGGTGCGATTCATGTTTTTGATGTCGTTTGATGTGACTTGAGGCCTTGACTAAGTTTGTATAATGTTTTGGGATGTGTTGGTATATTTGGACGGGGTCCCGGGGTCCTTGGGGATGATTTTGGTTGGAAATCGGATTGGGATTTGAACTTAAGAATTCTGATGCTGCTGATATCTGGTGCTAGCGCACCTGCGGAAGATTGGTCACAGGTGAGTGATTGCAGGATTGAAGAAATGGTCATAGGAGCGGTATGGGAAGAGTTGGGCAGTGATCGCAGGTGCGAAAGAATTTCCATATCTGCGAACCCACAGATACGACAGCGTCTCCGCAGATGCGGATTATGGGAGGCAAGGCTTAGGTCCGCAAAAGCAGATGATTTCTCGCAGAAGCACACTAGCAGACGTGGAAGATTGGCCGCAGGTGCGCGAGGTCGGGGTTTGAGTGTTCTCCTAAGAAGCAGATTTTTGACCGTGGAAGCGGGACCACTGGCAGTGTTTAAAAATTTGAGGGTTCCCAGATTTTTTTATCATTTTGGACTTTGCAAGCTCGAATTAAGGCGATATTTGAGAGGGATTTCGAGTTGTTTCTTGAGGTAAGCCACTTTTGATCATTTTTATTCAATAATCTTGATTACCTATTAAATTGCTCACCTAGTTTATATGCTTTTAAGGTGTAATTTTGGGAGTTTTGGGCTAGGAATTGTAGAGTTAAATTTGGGGATTTGAGTGATGATTTGGTGTTAGAATTTGATATAATTGGTATGGTTAGTCTCGTGGATGAATGGGTGTTCGGATTTTGTAACTTTCGTTGGATTCTGAGACGTGGGCTCGGGATTGACTTTTGAGTTGACTTTTTGACTTTTAATTAAGAACTTAGCATTTTCATATGGATTTGATTCCTATAGCTTGTGTTGATTGTATTAAATTTATTGTGGCTAGATTCGAGACGTTCAGAGGCTGATTCACGACGCAAGGGCTTATTGGAGTAGATATTTGCACGGTTTGAGGTAAGTAACACTTATAAACTTGGTTTTGAGGGTATGTATCCCTGAAATTACGTGCTATGTGATTGGTGTTGAGGTAACGCGCATGCTAGGTGACAGGCATGTGGGCGTGCATCATAGTAATTGTGATTCAGTCAATTCCGTGAAACTGTTTAGTTATCTTATTTGAATATTATTACTATACTCTATGTGTTAGAGCACTTGAACTATGATTTATGTTAGAAAGCATGTTTTGGCTATGTACTGGTGCTATTGGGACCCACACTGGTCGTTCTTTGCTGTTGAGTTATTTGTTTAATTTCAGTTATGTACTCAGTCACATTCATCATTTCATATCATATCTCAGTCTCTGTTATCATACATTATCACATCATGTATCATTGATTTGGGCTGCTTGGCATGAGTGTTGTGAGCCCGAGAGACTAAAGAGATTGTTGACTGAGTGAGGCCGAGGGCCTGTTTGTGAGTGATATTGATGGGAGCGGACCGCACGCTGCAGAGGTTACTATTGACTCATGATGGGATCGGGTTGCACGCCGCAACAAGTATTATTGATTCACGATGTAATCGAGTTGCGCGTCTTAGCAGGTTTTATTAGTGCTTGGGCATGATCCACCCCTCAAGAGTCTGCACACCCATAATGAGCGCAATTTCTATTGATTCATGATGGGATCAGGTTGGACGCCGCATCAGGTACCGTACAGTGCTGAGTGATTGAGTGTGATGAGTGAGAATTGAGTTAGTTAGGTTGAGTACTCTTATTGTGTGAGTACGCGAGGCTTTCATTGTGTTGCATCACATACGATATGCATATTGGCATGTAGATATACAGATGTCATATTCCTCATATCATTCAGAATTGGCATAATTTATCTTTATTGAGCATAACTATTAAACCTGGAGGCATGTCTACATTCCTGTACTGGTACCTGCTGATTATGAGTTTCTCTAGAATATTATGGTCATATTTTCTATCAACTCTCGTATCGTTAAGTTATGTATTGAGACTGTACTGTTCGAGCTCGTCACTATTTTTTGCCCAAAGGTTAGACTTGTTACTTATTCAGCTGGTTGTACTCACGCTACACTCTCCACTTCGTGTACAGATCCAGGTATTTCTAGATACGGTGGTTGCTGATTTCTGGAGCTTCATCAGTCGGAGATTATCGAGGTATCTTCCTTGGCATTCGCAAACCTTGACTCTCCTCCTTTATCTTTTAGTTTTGCTTATACTATTCTGCCTTCCTAGACAGTGTTTCATTTGTCAAACCATGTTATTGTATAGATGCTTATGTACTCCGTGACACCCGGATCTTTTGGGAAATTATGTATTGAGTTGTGACGTTTTCATCCAGTTTTTATGAGATTTATACTTACGTAAACCTATTTCAATATATTTTGAATTTAAGATGTTGGTACGTGTGAGTAGTAGTCTTACCTAGTATCATGATAGGCGTCATCACGACACTTGCAATTTGGGGTCGTGACAAACATATAATTGTTCGTGCAAGAAAGTATATTGCGATAAATATAGTCCAATATTTAGAATACTTTTTCTTGTGCTTTATTAATTATAATTGCAATATATAAACACAATAAAAATTATTTTCACAAACTTTAAAAGGATATTCTTTCGTTTCAGAAGATTAATGTTGAATTTGGGGATAAACAAATACTTAGAGGCACATTGATCAGTATCATAATTTCTATATGTATGATGTTATTGTCAAAACTTCTACATACCATCTCTGTGATATTAAATAAGCTATTCAATGGATCTAAATTTTTCAATAGTATGACAAGTGTATTTTTCTTCAAAATCAATCTATATGCGGTGTCACAAGTGCATGAACATTTACTAAGGAGTCACAATAATAATACAATATTTTGCCAGGAATGTAAATAAGACAGGATAAAGTAAATAGTACGATGGAGACTCTGTGGGCTGCGATATGTAGCCTCGAATTGCAGCTCACCATAAAGTCTCCTCAGTAGCTGCGCCTATGCGCCAAGATTACCACCAAATACACCTGTCAGATCCTATAAATATAGTGCAGAAGTGCAACATGAGTACGTAAATCAACACGTACCCAGGAGAAGTAGAGACGAGGGGCCGACATCGACACATACTAGAGGCCCAATAAAGCAAAATGATAAATCATAAGCAGATATGAAGCGCAACAGTAATAATGGGGTAAAACTGTAAGTTAAATAATCTTCCAAAAATTTCTTTTAAAGATATAAATTTCCCAGTATCGTCTTCTATGTCAACAGCTCAGATGTATCAAGTGCCACTTTCAAACGGTTAAGGGATACCGTATACAATGCCAGGCATCGGTGGAAGGATAATCTCGTGAATATTCGGACTGCTAGCGATATAACGCACGATTATGCCGAGGTCGTACGGCCTAATCTAGAATAATGTGTACACTACCGAGGGTCGACTGACACGAACAATAGATGCATCTATTATATTGCCGAGGCATTCGGCCCGCTCCACAAGAAAGGAAGGAACTTATTGATTTACGAGACACGTGCTTACAATCCAATACATGAGTATAAGGTGGATATATCCTTTTCCGTTTATCAAATATCTTGGCAACAACTCAAGGTGATAAAGCTCGACCTATATATATATATATATATATATATATATATTTCTAAATCAATTTCTAATATAAAATCAGTTAATTAAGCTAGTAAAATGAGTCCAAATAATGCAGATATTACAATAAAGCCATAAATCTACCCGGACATAAATATGTTTTAGCTACGTACGGACTTTCGTCACCTCGTGCGTACCTAGTACCCACAACTAGTAGCACATAACAATTACATTACCTACGGGGTAGTTTCCCCGTCACAAGGTTATATAGGAGACCTACCTTGCTCCAAAGTTATAAATGGCTCCAATGCCTCTCTAACTCTACAAGTCAAAGCCAAACGATCCAAAACTAGTCAAACAATGTGCAAATCAATCAAATTATACTCCAGTGCGTATAATTTAACAATTTATAATAATTTTCAACTCCGCTTGAAAAGTCAACAAAATCAACCCTCGAGCCCACATGCGTGGATTTCGAAAATGCTTGAAGATAATCATTACCCATAACGCCATGAACTCAAATATATAATTTATTACTAATTTCATGTCCAATTTCGTGGTAAATATCCAAAATACCAAATTCTAGATTTTCTTCAAAATCACATAACTTTCACCAATTTTCATGTTCAAATCCATGTATAATTCATGTATTTAACTCGAAATGTGAAGAAATCACATACCTAGTGGAGGATGACGAAAAAGATCCTTCACAAAAAGCCCCAAGCTCGGCTCCAATGAAAGATTTGAGATAAAATGCGCCAAAACCCGTCTTTGCTTACTTATACACTGCCCAGACGACCTTTATCGCGAATGCGACACTGCCCTCGCATTCGCGAAGCATAACCTGCTTCAGCTCCAAAATCCTTCTTTGTGATCGCGAAGACATGCTCTCGAACGTGATGCCTTACCAGGCCTGACCATCACGAATGCGACACCATCCTCGCGAACGCGTTGGGCAAAATGCCTAAGCCTAGCTTCCCTTACGCGAACGCGACCATTCAATTGCGAACGTGGAGCACAACTGCCCAAACCTTCCTGAACTCATTGAACAAATAGGCCTCCAGTGTAAAACCTTCTTCGCGAACGCGTCTCTCCCTCCGTGTTCGCAAAGAACAAAATGAGTACCAGCAAACCAACAACAACAATTCATCCAAACTTGGTCTGAAACCACCCCGAAACACACCCGAGGTCCCGAGACCCCGTCCAATCATACCAACAAGTCCCAAAACATAACACAAACCTGCTCGAGGCCTCAAATCACACCAAACAACATTAAAACTATGAATCGACGATCGAAACCTTTCTTTAAACATTCAAACTTTGACAAACGCGTCTGATTCATACTTAAATATTGCAGAATGATGCCAAACATTACGTGCAAGTCATAAATAAAAATACGAACCTATTCCAAGGCTCAAAAACCTCAAACGGACACCGGTAACACCAAAGTCCACAGCAATTCAAACTTAAGAAATTCTTAAACTTTCAAAATGTCAACTTTCCATAATAAGCGTTGAAATGCCTCCGGACCACCCGATACTCAACTCGAACATACGCCCAAGTCCGAAATCATCATATGAACTTATTGGAACCTTCAAATACCAATTCCGAGATGGTTTACTTAAAACTTCTAAATTTAGAATTTTCCTTCCGAATCAACTCTGAACTTCCCAAAATTCGATTCCGACTACGTGTACAAGTCATAAAACATGAAGTGAAGCTACTCAAGGCCTCAAACCATTGAACGATGCGCTAGAGCTCAAAACGACCGGTCGGGTCATTACATTCTCCCCCACTTAAATATATGTTCATCCTCAAACGTGTCAAGAACTGTTCTGGAGTTGCCCAAAATCACTGTTTCACACCTCGCGCACGTACTTGTGCCACCACAACCCATGTGAGCACGTTTGCTCAAGCCATACTGAAGATCCTACCTTTTTTCTTAGCCAACATGCCTTAGAACCAAATTCCATCATCCGTAATTCTCCACGAGACCCTATTCTAACATACGAACACCGCATCAATCACTACACTATACCCAAAATATGATCATGCACCTATGCTGAAATCACACCATTTTCCACATAAATCATTTTCCCAAAATAACATCATCCGACCATAATAGCTGCAATTTCACAAATCTGATGCCGGCAATACACCTCATAACACATATAAGCCCTGTTCCAACTCTCGAAATACTACCACGATGAAAGAGATGTGTAGAAACTCATAACCACCTGCCAAATCAGTAAATCATAGAGTCTCTCCTCCTAACAAGAACCATTACCTCATTCTGAACTGAATAACGATATTTCCTCTTTATTATACCTTACATAAATCCGATTGCACTGATCTCCAGTCTAATAACTTCGTCTCACCCAATACAAGCTGCTCGGGCAATAAGCCACCTCCATACCGTCTAAAATCTCATACAACGCCATCAAAGCACCGATAAGCTACAATTCAAATATGATTCATAAGGAAGAGCAACATCCGAAAGGGAACCAGCCAGCTCGCGTAATGAATAAAACGACCGAATAGATGATGAACCTATCTTAGAGATGAGAATCAAGGAACACAAAATAATCATAAGGAACCATACTCAACATCTCGCTGTCTCATAACCCACATGGCACAATAGAGTATTACATGAAATTGCTGACGACGGGAATAACATTCAACACCCGAAGACTCCTCCATAAGAAATGCTATGCCAAATGAACATATCCGACCTAACATAGAGCACATACTCACATTAGACCCACCAACGGACCTCAATCTGATTATGATCATACCATATTGGGCCAACAACCTTTCAAGAATCCACAATGTCCCTATACATGACACACACGAGTAGTGGTCCAATTCGGAACAAACTCCCACCGTTCACAACCAAATGAATAGAGCGCCTTTCAAGTATAAACTCTCACATTAGCGATAGTACCAAAATCTCCATACTTGATTTCATGGGTTATACTCCCACGACCTTCCGCACCAGGTAGCAAAGCATGCATTTTCCTACCTCTAACCATACAAATTCTATAAAGAAAATCAAGAATCCATAAATCAATACACAATGCCTCTTACACAGGACACCATTCTTAGGTGACACTAAGATGGCTCCAGCATACTCTGAACATCTGAAATCCTTCCTTATCATCTGAGCCCGTGACATTCTTATCAACACCCAACCTTAACCTTGATCCTCAACTTCCAATTTCCATACATCTCACTGCACCTAACGTTCTTCTACGCGAGAATCCAAGAATTCATCATAACCCCTGAACTACTAGTAGAATAAACACTTCATTGTCTAGAAACCTTTCACTTAACTCATTTCAGAAGAACCATTGCAACACGTAACTGAATTCCCACGACCGTAGAAGATACAAGCCTCAACTCGTGTCCTAAATCGCCATAACTCTTTCGGGATCCATTTACACAAAAAGTCCATAGGAATCGAATACCTCCCAAATCAAGCAAATTACGGTGGATGTCAAAACCGCACGTACAACCATAAACCACCTGTATACTTAATATGTCGTAGGAACTGATCATTGCCACAATCATGCTGATTCAAACCATTACTAACCGACACCACTTCTTCCAATTTACTCTTGACTTTCCTTAGAAATAATAATAATAATAATAATAATAATAATAATAATAATAATAATAATAATAATAATAATAATAATAATAATAATAATAATAATAATAATAATAATAATAATAATAATAATAATAATAATAATAATAATAATAAGAATAAATCCATTAAAAAACATAACAAAACTCAACCAACTCTCATCCCGAGTGACCCAAATCACGGGATCATATCGTCTCAATACCCATAAACCATATCATACCCTCCTTGTGCGCACCATGGCATCTCCAACTGGTACACCCATTCTAAAAGACCTTTCATGAATTCGAAGTTGTTTCTCCCATTCCTCCAATACTGCCATGTAGACCCGATGATAACATAGAAAATTCCCCAAGTGTTCTTCACACTCTATTGCAAAATCCCGGTCTTCAGCCACACAATGAACACAAAATCCTTAGACACCGCGCTTACATCCTTGAACCCATTAGAACCACTATTGAGAGTCACCCACTCTGACCTGGTCCCGAATATATAACCAAACTCTAGTGCATTGTTAGCATATGATTACTCCCAAAGAAGCAACCAAATAAATTCTTTACCTTGTACATCATATCCACAAGAATCATAAACTCCGAGTCTTCCCAAAACTTGCACATGAATCGATAAGGCAAAATATAGCATACATTCATCAAGTTCTTTGCTCGAATTTTGATATTTTCTTTTCTTAGTCACAAATAGTCCACCAACGCACCGATAACCAAAAATTGCATAAGCAAACAACCACGCGATCCAATCATAGACGGTGGGCTTTCCCACTTAGCCTTAATCTACAATCACATAAATCTAGAACCCAAAAGATTCCTTCTTTTCAATTACCATGATCTCACACCGTTAACCCGCCAAATTCTCGCAATCTCATATTAAACATATCATAAAATATTCGAATTATCAACTACAATCTCACATTCGACCTCCTGACAGTTGCACCATCTTCTTTAAGCGATCCAAGCTCACATCCCAGTACATGCCTCCCGCTGTATAGAAAGTTGAACTCTTCGTAGAACTTCATCAAGAATCACGCAATAGCTAACCTGCTCATAGGAGATAGCCCACCTGTGGAATTCCATTTCGACATCTTCCAACGACATTGCCATGGTTACAACTACCACGAAATCAACAAACTCTGAGCCCATGCTCGTTTACTAGTTGTAAAAGTTTGTTCATTCCCCATTAGCATCCACTGAACGTAAAACCATATGTTCCAAACTTGAAATCAAGTTGCACCCAAAAATGATAAGCAAGCATTTCACACCCCTCTTCCTTTCAAGCAAACTCCTCTCTGTCATATTAAATCTTCCTCAGTACAGTAGACACCGTCCCAAATGAAATTTATAGACTTAGTCATTGACCACCATGATCCCCAAATCGCTCTAAATTTTCTCAAAGTACGTGGCTATCTTACCACAGAATCCATATGCTACTCTTCCACTCCCACTTCGGTCAAAAAAATCTCCTTTAAGAAACTTCTAGACCTCTGCTTTTCATACTTGACCTGCTAGCAATCCAACCACCACAAGACACCATCCACCATGTCCTTCCTCATCCTCCGCTGCCCAAATACTGCCTCAAATCAAAATTCCATCTATGTAGAACCTGAACTAATAAATTGCTACCAACTCTAAGGCTCCTCGAGGATTATCTTTCTCGATCCATCAACATTTGAAACACTGATTCGATTCTGAAATCGCTACATACTGCCATCTCTGACAAACACTTCTCAGGCACCATTTCACAACACCCATCCTGAAGGAAAATAAAAGAAGACCATAACACCGACGAGCCTTAATGCATTAAAACAAGGCCGACTACACCACTTCACAAATGAGAATTTTCACACAATTCGAAAATATCCGATGTCGCTACTCCTTTCAAGTCATTCACTGCCTCGATAGACAAACAAGCGCGTTACCGTTACAACACTATGCGATAACAATGCATGGGCATCATCATAATCTGTGCATAGCTTCGAAACCATAGGAAATACTAATACTGGGTTGAAACGACAAAACACCCTTCCGCAAGGCGACGATAATAGTCTGCCTGAACATACAGAGAGAAACATCCTACACCACGTGTGCCATACTAATACAACTCTTCTACGCCCAATTGATAACAAGCGCTGAATATCGTATATGAGTGAGTAGGAAATAAATAATGCTTCAAGGTAATAAAATTGCACGGCGAGGAATCAAGAAGACAAGTGCTACTAATAGCCCTGTAGCCTATCGAAGATAAGTACAGACGTCTCTGTATCGATCGGCAAGACTCTACTAGAATCGCTCATGACTCGTGAGACCCAAGTGAACCGAGAGCTCTGATACCAAACTGTCACAACCCAAAACCCACTATAGGTCGTGATGGCGCCCAACGTTGCCGTTGGGCAAGGTAATGGTGAACTAACAACTTAGTTATTTATTTTGTTATTTTTCTAAAAATAATGAATCTTGTTAGGTGGAGATATAAATGCGTTAAAGTCGTATATAAATACAATTTAAATAATATACAAGTAAAAGTGTATCGAGGTTAAGCAAACCATAAACAAATTCTAGAACATCCCAAAACCCGCTGTCACAAGTGCATGAGTATTTACTAAGGAGTACAATAATAATACAACATCTGTCTGGAATGTAAATAAGACAGGATAAAGTAAATAGTATGATAGAGACTATGTGGGCTGCGATACGTAGCTTGGAATTGTAGCTCACCATAAAGTCTTCTCAGCAGTTGCGCCTATGCGCCAAGATGACCACCAAATAAACCCATCAGATCCTGCACATATAGTGTATAAGTGCAACATGAGTACGTAAATTAACGCATACCATGTAAGTATCAAGCCTAAACCTAGAGAATTAGTGACGAGGAGTCGACATCAACATTTATTAGAGGTTCAATAAAGCCATATGATAAATCATGAGCAAATATGAAGCACAATAATAATAATAATGGGGTAAAACTGTAAGTTGTATAATCTTCCAAACAATTCTTTTAAAGATATAAATTTCTCAGTCTCGTCTTCTATCTCAACAACTCAGATGTATCAAGTTCCAGTATGAAACTGTAAAGGGTTACCATGTAAAATTCCAGGCATCAGTGAAAGGATAATCTCGTTAATATTTGGACTGCTTGCGATATAACGCACGATTATGTCGAGATCGTACGGCCTGATCCAGAATAATGTGTATACTGCCGAGGGTCGACCGACACGAACCATAGATGCATCCATTATATTGACGAGGCGCTCGGCCGGCTCAATAAGAAAGGAAGGAAGTTATCGAATCTCGAGACACGTGCTTACAATACAGTACATGAGTATAAGGTGAATATAATCATTTACCGTTTCTCAAATAACTAGCCAACAACTCAAGGAGATAAGGCTCAGTCTAACATATATGCATGTATTTATAAATCAATTCAATTATAATTTTAATTAATTAAGCCATCATGATGGATTCAAGTATTTTAAAAATTACATGGTAAAGTCCTAAATCTACCTAGACATAAACATGCTTTAGCTACGTATGGACTCTCGTCACCTCGTACGTACGTAGCACCCACAACTATTAGCACATAACAATTATATCACCTAGGGGTATAATTTAACAATTTATAATAATTCTCAACTCCGCTCGAAAAGTCAACAAAGTCAACCCTCATGCCCACGTGCCCAGATTCCGAAAATTCTTGAAGATAATCATTACCCATAGCGCCACAAACTCAAATATATAATGTATTCCTAATTTCATGTCCAATTTCGTGATAAAAATCCAAAAATACCAAATTCTAGGTTTTCTTCAAAATCACACAATTTTCACCAAATTCCTTGTTCAAATCCATGTATTTAACTCAAAATGTGAAGAAATCACTTACCTAGTGGAGGATTACTACAAAGCTCCTTCAAAAATTACCCCAAGCTCGGCTCCAATGGAAGTTTGAGATAAAATGCCCAGACGACCTTCATCGCGAATGCGGCACTGCCCTCGTGTTCGCGAAGCACAACTACCCAAACCTTCGCGAACACGACTGCCTTATCATGAATGGGTTGTACAAAAAGGCCTCCAATCCAAAACCTTCTTCGCAAACGCGTCTTTCCCTCCGCATTCGCGAAGAGAAAAACTTGTACCAACAAACCAGCAATAACAATTCATCCAAACTTATTCCAAAACCATCCAGAAACAAACTCGAGGCCCCCGGGACCCCGTCCAATCATATCAACAAGTCCCAAAACATAACACAAACCTTCTCGATGCCTCAGATCACACCAAATAACATCAAAACTACCAATCGACGATCAAAACCTTTCTTTAAACTTTCAAACATCCAAACTTCGACGAACGCGTCCGATTCATGCTTAAATATTCCGGAATGATGCCAAACTTTATGTATAAGTCATAAGTCACAATACAAACCTATTCCAAGGCTCAGAACCTCAAACGAACATCGATAACATCAAAATCCACTTCAAATCAAACTTAAAAAATTCTTTAAACTTTCAAAATGCCAACTTTCCATAATAAGCGCTAAAATGCTCCCGGACCACCCGATACTCAACCCTAAAATACGCCTCAGTCCAAAATTATCATATGAACCTATTGGAACCTTCAAATCCCGATTCTGAGGTCGTATACTCAAAAATCAAACCTTAGTCAACTCTTCCAACTTAAAGCTTCCGAATTTAGAAGTTTCCTTCCGAATCAATTCTGAACTTCCTAAAATTTGATTCCAACTATGCGTACAAGTCATAAAAGCATGAAGTGAAGCTACTCAAGGCCTCAAACCGTCGAACGACACGCTAGAGCTCAAAACGACCGGTCGAGTCGTTACATATACAGTTACACTAACATACGTAAGAAATAATGAACTTGACAACAAACCTGTATGGTAGAAGGCCATTTTGTATTAAAGTATTTAAATATTCTTCTTGGTAGTAATTGTTTGTATTATCTTCTGCTGAGTCAAAAATTAGAAAAATAAAAATGTTTTTATGATGAAACTTAGCAATCGACTTTTTATTTAGTCGACCAACATATTTAATTCTGCAAGCTAAGATAGCCTTATAATTTCTATCATGTAATTTGCACAAATTGAGTTTTAATCTAATGATTGAAATATTTTTCTTATTAATTACACTACTATTACTATTGGGATTGATAACCAAGTGTTTTGGAAGAACTAAATCACCTTTTATTCGATGCTCTTCTTCGTTTTCGACACGAAGCAAGAAGTAACTAAATGCTAGATCTATTCTTACTTTTATATTTCTTGTCAGGTGAATCTTTTTTATTTGAGGCCACAAGTATAATTTTGGCAAGCTAGCTTTTACAGTCTTTTGTTTCGTCGATTTTGGAACTAGTGATAGTACTTGACAGAAATCACCTCCTAAATCATTACTTTTCCTCCACATTATTTGTTGATATTCAATGTATCTCTAATAATCCGGTCAATTGTTTCGATCATTTGACGCTAAGCCATAAGCGCTTCTTCCCATATTATTAATTTTACCTTCCTTATAAATTTAGTACAATTGCTTTCCTTTGATATATTTATGGTGGTTATTTCAGTTGTTTGAAGAGGTATATCAAATCTAAAGTGAGTTGTACGACCATATAACAAAATCCTTGCGGGTACACCACTTGTTGTTATTGCTAACAATATCATGCCCCTTAATCTGACATTTGCAAGTAATGCATGACATAGGTATATTATTTCGAATCCACATGAGGCATTATAAAAAATAATCTCGCTATACCAGAGTCGACTCTTTATAATATAGTCTTGAAAGCTTGTTCTTGTTCATGATATTGTGCTTCCTCACACACCTGTATGACCTTTTGATTCTTAATACTATACTAACCCCCTTTTTACTTTGTGTTTTAATATTTTTAATCTCTACACTCTTTTTATGGAATATATTTATGTACCCTAAGACTTTTTTTAACTTGAAAAATAATTTTACTCATATGATGAATTTAAAAAATAATTGCATTGGATTCTCTTGCTAAATAATTAATTGAAAGAATTAATAATTTGGTCTTAACATAAAAAATAATTTATTTATATTGATTCAGATTCTTAATATTAGTGCATCTCTTGTTTTAAATATTTAATTGTAATTATAATTTTATCCACCCTAAATTTTATTTTTAAAGAGTAAAAAGTTCGATTTGACATTCCAATTTTAGAACTTTATGTTTGCATAATCATTAGTGGTATTGACTCTTACCAACCATTTTTCTTTCTCTCTTTCTCACACATTTATATTCTTAAACATTTATTTTAGTTATTTTAAAATAATTGGGTTTTTATTATTACATAAAAATTGATAAGAATTCTTTTTATTTGAGTAGGAAAGTAGTTCAAAAATAATATATAAATATATTACCGTGGAGATATTTTTGTTCTCAATTTCAATGTTTTATGCAGTCCATTTAGCATTACTTTTATTTTTTCTTTGTATTGGACATTATGGAGTAGTAATGTTTACCAATACAGAGGATTCTTGTTTATGAAATTGATTTTATTAAACCTTCATACATATTTTTAATAAGAATTTAATAGGCAAAATTTTATTAATTTTAAAATCTTAAATATTAAAAATATTTAACATAGAAGGTATTGCCGCGCCCCATTTTCTCGCGAAAGCGGGTTTCGATATGTGACAACTCTTTTAAATGAGTATTAAAAGAGAAGAGCCACCACCTAACGATTTTTAAGGTGCGTTAGGACACCTATTTGCGAATAACTCTATTTGACTAGTCAACGTCACCAAAGATCGGGTAAGGGCTCAAATTACCTCGAAGAGAAGGTGTTACGCACTCTTCGAGGTCCACAACTGTGGGTCCCGGATGAATTTTATGTTATGTGGGATTATTGGGTTAAACTAAGTTGTAGGTTGGTGAGTTGTGAATTAATCCTAAGTGGTCAAAGCAATTAATTAAAACTAGTGTGATGACCCAAAAATATCATCTTTAAATTTAATGATTATTTATGTGATCTAAGAACTATTTACCATTACTCGACTTGCGTGTGCAGTTCGTAAAAATTTTTCGAAAAGTTTTCAGGTGAAAAATGGATTAAAATGTGAATTAGATGTTTAAAACACAACTGAGTTGACTTTGGTCAACATTTTGAGCAAACGAACTCGGATCAGTATTTTGACAGTTCCGGTAGGTCCATATCGTGAATTGGGACTTGGGCGTATGCCCGGAACCAAATTCCGAGGTCCCTAGCCCGAGATATGGAATTTTGATGAAATATTTTAAAGTTTGAGTTCAAATAGTGACCGGATGTCGAATTATGTGCAAATGACCCCGGAATAGAATTTTGATGATTCCGACAGCTCCGTATGGTGATTTTGGACTTAGGAGCGTGATCGAAATTTTATTTGGAAGTCCGTAGTAAAATTAGGCTTGAAATGGCTAAAATAGGAATTTAAAGTTTGAAAGTTTGACCGGGGAGTTGACTTTTTGATATCGGGGTCGGAATCCAGTTTTTAAAATTTTCACTGCTCCATTATGTCATTTATCACTTGGGTGAAAAATTTGAGTTCAATCGGACTTGATTTGATAGGTTTCGACATCGAATGTAGAAGTTGGAAATTTTAAATTTTATTAAGCATGAATTGGAGCATGATTCATGATTTTAGCGTTGTTTGATGTGATTTGAGGTTTCAAATAAGTTTGTATGATGTTTTAGTACTTGTTGATATTTTGGGTTGAGGTCCCGAGGGCCGAGGGTGAGTTTTGGATGGTTAACGGATCAAAAATAGAACTTAGCTGCTGCAATGTTTCTGCTGGAAATGCTGTCAAAATCGGGCTGCCAGTCAAAATCGAGTTGCCTGCCAAAATCGAGCTCCCTGACAAATCGAGCTCCCTGACAAAATCGAGCTCCCTGACAAAATCGAGCTCCCTAACAAATCGAGCTCCCTGATAAAATCGAGGTCCCTGACAAAATCGAGGTCCCTGACAAATCGAGGTCCCTGACAAAATCGAGGTCCCTGACAAAATAGAGGTCCCTGACAAAATCGAGGTCCCGGACAATCGAGGTCCCAAGATCGAACTGGACAGATCGAGCTCCCAAGATCGAACTGGACAGATCTGTAAGTTATAAAAATAGTGGCATTCAACATTTGCCATTTTTGACAAACTTGAGCTTGAACAGAGGCGACTTTTGACAGATTTTCAAGGAAAGACATTTGGGGTAAGTGATTCCAACTCGTATTTGGTCTATATACACAAATATATCATTGTTTTCACCATTGAATTAGTGTTTTGAGATTGAAATTTGGAAAATTTTAGAAATCTCATAGAAATGAATTTTTGAGATTTCGGCGTCAATCCGGAGTCCGATTGGAGTGAAACTGGTATGGTTGGACTCTTAATTGAATGGGTTATCGGATTTTATAAGTTTCGCTGGATTCCGAGATGTGGGCCCCACAGGCAAATTTAGAGCTAATTTCGGATTTTATTGAAACAAAGTAGTATTTTCTTATGAAATTGATTCCTATAATTTTTGTTGACTGTATCGAATTACTTATGACTAGATATGAGTCGATCGGAGTCAAAAAATCGAGAAAACGCATAATACTTGGTTAAATTGGAGCAAGTCGAGGTAAGTGACTTGTCTAACCTTCTGTGGGGGAAATTTTTCTAGGATTGGTATTAATTGTAATGTGATGAAAGTCATGTACACGAGGTGACGAGTGTGTACACGGACTAAATGTAAAGGATTATATGTTCAAATTATGAAGATCACTGTTACATATTAATTAAATTATTAAATCTTGTTATATTCTCCATTAATGATTTGATTTGCATACCTTAAATTTGCTTGTGGATTCTAGTGGAGTTTCTTTCACGGCATTCCAGTTTAGAGGAGCAGCCTACCTGTGGTGGCGGGCATATGAGTTGGATAGTCCGACTGAGGCAGCTTCACTTACTTGGACTCAATTTTCAGATATGTTCTTGAGGGAGTATGTTCCTCAGAGTCTTAGGGATGCTTGGCGCGCAGAGTTTGAGCAGCTGCGCCAGGGTTCTATAACCGTGTCAGAATATGCGGTTTGATTCAGTGATTTGGCTAGGCATGCACCAGCCTTAGTTGCTACTGTTCGAGAGTGGGTTCATAGATTTATTGAGGGTCTTCACCCTAGTATCAGATACAGTATGGCTCGAGAGCTAGAGATGGACATCACATACCAACAGGTGGTGTCAATTGCTAGAAGATTGGAAGGTATGCACACTCGGGAGAGGGAATGGAGGAAAGCTAAGAGACCCCGAGATTCTGGCATATATAATAATTCTCGTGCCCCAGTTGTAGCCTGACATGGTATAGTTTATGTGGGCCGTCCTATTCATTCAGCACTTCCAACTTCCAGTGGTATTCCGACTACTCCCAGACCTCAAGTTCCATATTATGCACCACCAGTGTCTTCTGTACCTCCTGTACGGGGTGCTTTCAGCGGACAGTCTAGTCTATCAGGCCCGAGCCAGTCCCAGCAGCCACGTCCTCTGAGGGCTTATTTTGAGTGTGGTGACACTCGCCATATTGTGAGAGATTGCCCCAAATTTAGGAGGGGTGCACCTCCATAGATTTCTCAGGCCCCACCTATTCCACAGGGTCCTCTGGCTTCTCAGGCTATGATTTCTGCACCAGTTGCCACTCCACCTGCACAGCCAGCTAGAGGTGGAGGTCGGGCAGGTAGAGGTCGCCCTAGAGGGGAGGCCAGGCCAGATATTATGCCCTTCCTGCTAGGACTAATGTTGTTGCATCCGATTCTGTTATCACAAGTATTATTCCGGTCTGTTATAGAGATGCGTCAGTCTTATTTGATCCAGGCTCCACTTATTCTTATGTGTCATCTTATTTTGCCCCGTATTTGGGGGTATCACGTGATTCTTTCAGTTCTTCTGTTTATGTATCTACACCCGTGGGTGAATCTATTATTGTAGATCGTGTGTATCAGCCGTGTTTAATTATTATCATTGGTTTTGAGACCAGAGCTGATTTATTATTGCTCAGTATGGTGCATTTCGATATTATTTTGGGCATGGATTGGTTGTCACCCTATCACGCTATTCTTGATTGTTACGCCAAGATGGTGACGTTGGCTATGCCAGGTCTACCATGGCTAGAGTGGAGAAGTACCTCAGATCATGTTCCTAGCAGGGTTGTTTCATTTCTTAAAGCTCAACGAATGGTTGAGAAAGGGTGTGATGCGTATCTGGCCTATGTGAGAGATGTTAGTATTGATACTCCTAATGTGGAGTTAGTTCCTGTAGTAATGGATTTTCCTGATGTATTTCCAGCGGATCTTCCGTGTATGCCGCCCGACAGGGATGTTGACTTTGGCATTGATTTGTTACCGGGCACTCAGCCCATTTTTATTCCACCATATCGTATGGCCCCAACAGAGTTGAAAGAATTAAAATAACAGTTACAAGAGTTGCTTGATAAGGGTTTCATTCGGCCCAGTGTATCGCCTTGGGGTGCTCCTGTCTTATTTGTAAAGAAGAAGGATGGTTCTATGCAGATGTGTATTGATTATCGCCAGTTGAACAAGGTAACAGTGAAGAACAGGTATCCATTGCCATGTATTGATGACTTATTTGATCAGCTTCAGGGTGCTAGAGTATTCTCTAAAATTGACTTGCGTTCAGGCTATCATCAGTTGAAGATTCGGGAGCGAGATATTCCGAAGACTGCTTTCAGGACTCGGTACGGTCATTACGAGTTTCTTGTGATGTCTTTTGGGCTGACCAATGCCCCAGCAACATTTATGCACTTAATGAATAGTGTATTTCAACCCTATCTCGATTCCTTCATCATTGTGTTTATTGACGACATTCTGGTGTATTCCCGGAGTCGGGAAGATCATGAACAACACCTGAGGACTGCGCTTCAGATTTTGAGAGAAAAGAAGTTATATGCAAATATTTTAAAGTGTGAATTCTGGCTTGATTCAGTGGGATTTGTGGGTCATATAGTTTCGTGTGAGGGGATCAAGGTAGATCTAAAGAAGATTAAAGCAGTGCAGAGTTGGTCCAGACCGTCCTCAGTTACGGAAATCCAGTGTTTCCTTGGTTTGGCTGGGTATTATCGCTGATTTGTAAAGGGTCTCTCTTCTATTGCTGCATCTATGACCAAATTGACCTAGAAGGGTGCTCCGTTCAGGTGGACCGAGGAATGTGAGGAGAGCTTCCAAAAGCTCAAGACAGCTTTGACTACAGTCCCAGTGTTGGTATTACCTACAGGTACAGGATCTTATACCGTGTATTGTGATGCGTCGCGTATTGGTCTCGGCGCAGTGTTGATGCAGGACGGTAGGGTGATTGCCTACGCGTCCAGACAGTTAAAAGTGCATGAGAAGAATTATCCTGTACATGACCTGGAGTTAGCAGCTATTGTTCATGCCTTAAAAATTTGGCGGCATTATTTGTACGGTGTCCATTGTGAGATCTATACCGATCACCGGGGTCTACAGCATCTGTTTAAACAGAAGGATCTTAACTTGCGGCAATAGAGGTGGTTGGAGTTGTTTAAGGATTATGATATCACCATTCTCTATCATACTGGGAAGGCCAATGTGGTGGCCGATGCCTTGAGTCGTAAGGCAGAGAGTTTGGGCAGCTTAGCATATTTATTGGTAGCAGAGAGACCTTTGGCCTTGGATGTTCAGGCCTTGTCCAACCAGTTTGTTAGATTGGATGTTTTCGAGCCGAGTCGAGTTTTAGCTTGCGTGGTTTCTCAGTCTTCTCTTTATGATCGTATTAGGGAACGCGAGTATGATGACCCTCATCTACTTGTCCTTAAGGATACAGTTCAACACGGTGATGCCAAGGAAGTCACTATTGGAGATGACGATGTATTACGGATGCAGGGCAGGCAATGTGTGCCTAATGTGGATGGCTTGCATGAGTTGATTCTCCTGGAGGCTTACAGTTCGCGGTACTCTATTCATCCGGGTGCTGCAAAGATGTATCAGGACCTGAGACAACACTATTGTTGGAGGCGGATGAAGAAAGACATAGTGGGGTATGTATCTCGGTGTCTAAATTGTCAACAGGTGAAATATGAGCATCAGCGACCGGGTGGATTACTTCAGAAGTTAGAGATTCCAGAATAGAAATGGGAGCGAATCACTATGGATTTCGTTGTTGGGCTCCCACAGACTCAGCAAAAGTTTAATGCAGTTTGGGTGATTGTGGATAGGCTGATCAAATCAGCTCATTTCATTCCTGTGATTACTACTTACTCTTCGGAGCAGCTGGATCAGGTATATATTCGCGAGATTGTCAGACTTCACGGTGTACCAGTATCTATCATCTCTGATCGGGGTACACAGTTTATCTCACAGTTTTGGAGGGCAGTACAGGGTACTCAGGTAGAGTTGAGTACAGCATTTCACCCTCAGATGGACGGGCAGTCCGAACGCACTATTCAGATACTGGAGGATATGCTTTGTGCGTGTGTAATAGATTTTGGGGGTGCTTGGGATCAGTTCTTACCACTTGCGGAGTTTGCTTACAACAACAGTTACCAGTCAAGCATTCAGATGGCTCCGTATAAGGCCTTGTATGGTAGGCGGTGCCGGTCTCCAGTGGGTTGGTTCGAACCAGGCGAGGCTAGACTTTTGAGTACAGGCTTAGTTCAGGATGCCCTGGAAAAGGTTAAGTTGATTTAGGATCGACTTCGTTCAGCCCAATCTAGACAGAAGAGTTATGCGGATCGGAAGATTCGTGATGTTGCATTCATGGTTGGTGAGCGGATATTGCTCCGGGTTTCGCCTATGAAGGGTGTGATGAGGTTCAGAAAGAAGGGCAAGTTGAGCCCTAGGTATATTGGGCCTTTTGAGATTCTTGAGAGAGTTGGAGAGGTGGCTTACAGACTTGCACTACCACCTAGTCTTTCTACGGTTCATCCGGTATTCCATGTTTCTATGCTTCGGAAATATCACGGCGATCTGTCTCATGTGTTAGACTTCAGTTCGGTTCAGTTGGACAAGGATCTATCTTATGTTGAGGAACCAGTGGCTATTTTAGATAGGCAGGTTTGAAAGCTGAGGTCAAAGAACATTGCTTCCGTAAAGGTTCAGTGGAGGGGTCATCCGATCGAGGAGGCGAGTTGGGAGGTCGAGAATGATTTACGCAGCTGTTATCCACACTTATTCACCAGCTCAGGTACTTTTTCTAACTCTGTTCGAGGATGAACGTTTGTTTTAGAGGTGGAGAATGTGATGACCCAAAAATGTCATCTTTAAATTTAATGATTAATTATGTGATCTAAGCACTATTTACCATTACTCGACTTGCGTGTGCAGTCCGTAAAAATGTTCCGGAAAGTTTTCAGGTGAAAAATGGATTAAAATGTGAATTAGATGTTTAAAACACAACTGAGTTGACTTTGGTCAACATTTTGAGCAAACGGACTCGGATCAATATTTTGACAGTTCCGGTTGGTCCGTATCATTAATTAGGACTTGGGCATATATCCAAAACCAAATTCCAAGGTCCCTAGCCCGAGATATGGAATTTTGATAAAACATTTTAAAGTTTGAGTTCAAATAGTGACCGGATGTCGAATTATGTGCAAATGACCCCGGAATAGAATTTTGATGATTTCGACAGCTCCGTATGGTGATTTTGGACTTAGAAGCGTGATCGAAATTTTATTTGGAAGTCCGTAGTGAAATTAGGCTTGAAATGGCTAAAATAGAAATTTAAAGTTTGAAAGTTTAACCGGGGAGTTGACTTTTTGATATCTGGGTCAGAATCCAGTTTTGAAAATTTTCACTGCTCCGTTATGTCATTTATGACTTGGGTGCAAAATTTGAGGTCAATCGGACTTGATTTGATAGGTTTCGACATCGAATGTAGAAGTTGGAAACATTAAGTTTCATTAAGCTTGAATTGGAGCATGATTCGTTATTTTAGCATTGTTTGATGTGATTTGAGGTTTCAAATAAGTTTGTATGATATTTTAGGACTTGTTGGTGTTTTGGGTTGAGGTTCCGAGGGCCTCGGGTGAGTTTCGGATAGTTAATGGATCAAAAGTGGGACTTAGCTGCTGCAAAAGCTGCTGTAATTTTTCTGCTGGAAATGCTGTCAAAATCGGGCTGCCTGTCAAAATTGAGCTGCCTGTCAAAAATCGAGCTGCCTGCCAAAATCGAGCTCCCTGACAAAATCGAGCTCCCTGACAAAATCGAGCTCCCTGACAAAATCGAGCTTACTGACAAATCGAGGTCCCTTACAATCGAGGTCCCTTACAATCGAGGTCCCTGACAAAATCGAGGTCCCTGACAAATCGAGGTCCCTGACAAAATCGAGGTCCCTAATAAATTTGAGGTCCCTGACAAATTGAGGTCCCTGACAAAATCGAGGTCCCTGACAAAATCGAGGTCCCTGGCAAAATCGAGGTCCCAAGATCGAACTGGACAGATCTGTAAGTTATAAAAACAGTGGCATTCAACATTTGCCATTTTTGACAAACTTGAGCTTGAACAGAGGCGACTTTTGACAGATTTTCAAAGAAAGACATTTGGGGTAAGTGATTCCAACTCGGATTTGGTCTATATACACAAATATATCATTGTTTGTACCATTTAATTAGTGTTTTGAGATTGAAATTTGGAAAATTTTAGAAATCTCATAGAAATGAATTTTGAGATTTCGGTGTCGATCCGGAGTCCGATTGGAGTGAAACTGGTATAGTTGGACTCGTAATTGAATGGGTTGTCGGATTTTATAAGTTTCGTCGGATTCCGAGATGTGGACCCCACAGGTAAATTTTGAGCTAATTTCGGATTTTATTGAAAAAAAGTAGTATTTTCTTATGAAATTGATTCCTATAATTTTTGTTGACTGTATCGAATTACTTATGACTAGATATGAGTCGATCGGAGTCGAAAAATCGAGAAAAAAGCATAATACTTGGTTAAATTGGAGCAAGTCGAGGTAAGTGACTTATCTAACCTTGTGTGGGGGAAATTCTTCTAGGATTGGTATTAATTGTAATGTGATGAAAGTCGTGTACACGAGGTGACGAGTGTGTACACGGACTAAATGTGAAGGATTATGTGTTCAAATTATGAAGATCACTGTTACATATTAATTAAATTATTAAATCTTGTTACATTCTCCATTAATGATTTGATTTGCATACCTTAAATGTGCTTGACATTTCCCTGCTAATTGTTTTATCTGTTTGATAGAAACTTGGTTTCTTTTATACTGTGCATTATTTGAAGGTTGAATTTCTTTAAATTAAGTATTATTAATATGAAATATTATTTTTCTGAATTATTTTATTCCTGATTATTTTCGCAAGATTTTTGGTACTCATTGTGAGGGAGCCGTGAGCTCTTTATTGTGGAAAAATATTATTGTTGGATTATTTTGGCATGAGCCGTGAGTTCTTTATTATTGAAAAATATTGTTGTTGATTTATTTTTGAAAAATTAAAATATTGGGCACTTGAGATGCAAATTGTGATATATTGTGATATTGATACGCATGCGGTGGTATAAGGTCTGGGGATTGAAACGCATGCGGTGAGATAAGGGTGGCTTGATATGCGTGACTAGTAGGGGTGACTACTAGAAGTCATGCGGTGTGATAAGGGTGGCTAAAACGCGGGATGCTATTTCGGGAAAATATTTTTTTAAAATAAATTGTGAAGGCTCCCGCGGTGATATAAGGAAATGAGATATTGTGAATTTATTTATGATTTGGGACTACGAGGTGGTACCTCGGTAGTGCCCTTGTTGATATTGATTTATGGTCGTAGTTGCCTTCGATTAATTGTTGTGATTTTCATAAAGCTGAAAGAAAATTCTGTTTTGATTCCACGAGATATTATTTATAATTAATTGGTGTCATTAAATGTGACATACTATTTGATTCATTTCCATGTCATTATCTATTCTCCAGTAGGGCCTGACTTGACCTCGTCACTACTCTATTGAGGTTAGGATTGGCACTTACTGGGTACCGCTGTGGTGTACTCATACTACACTTCTGCACATCTTTTTATGCAGATCCAGGTACATCTTACCAGTTTAGACGTCAGTGAAGCTACCTGCGCACGGAGATTTTGAGGTATATCTGCCAGTGTCCGTAGACTCCGGAGTCCCCTTCTATCATTTTATGTTGCTTCCTTATTTTTCTTTAGACCTTGATACATAGAAATATTGAGAATAAATTTTAGAAGCTTGTGACTTATTTCTACCGGGTTTTGGGAGTTGTAATTATTTGAATTGTAGTTTATTTATTTCAGATATTTATGATTATTCCGCATTGATAGGCTTACTTAGTCTTAGAGACTAGGTGCCATCACGACCTCCTACGGAGAGAATTTGAGGTCGTGACAACTAGTAACGGAAAAATGTAAGAATTGTAAATCGTAAAAAAGCCTACTTAATTACATAAAAAGGGGACCTAAATTTTTAAGCTTGATGGATCAACTCCCGTGCAAAATCTGCTAATACTTTTATAGCCAAGAGTACAATGACTATTCGGGCAATTTATATATCATGTCCGCTACTCTCATTACTAACTTTAAGTTATTACTTAAAGCGCACTAATTAATTCTAAATCGTGCATTAGTAATCCTACTCGTCTCATTCTTATAGTTCAGGAGGCTTTGGACACTATTCTAAAGGGATGGTTCTAGACTTAAAGAAAATCTCAAGTTTCTATTTCTATCCTTATTAGCGTCACATAAAATAAGCACATTGAGACTTAAACAAGTAACACATAAGACAAGTAAGGGCTCATGTTGGCCTTCAAATTAATTAAATAAATGAAATGGACTCTTAAGAAATGCGATTCCTTATTTAATGTTCAAAGACGCATAACGGTCAACTTAAACATAGCATATGGGTATGTTCACGAGTAGTAAAAGGAGATAAATCAAAGCTTATTCCAAGAAATAGTCCAGACCATTTATATTGGAGGTACTGATCATTGAGATGAAACTAGAGTATCGTGCGTAGACACTAAAAGGGAAAAGAACAGTTGCCAAAATCCCAAAGATGTATTCAAGGTGGGTAAAAACAATTACCTCTTTTCAAAAAATAAGCAAATGATAATGATAATACTATTAGTGATAATAAAGTTTACCAACATAAATAGGTTCAGCTCGTCTTCTACAAGTAGAAAAGTTTAAGCCCTCGAGAAGCTTATTGGAAAGCTAGTAAAGTAAAATAATTTCTTTTACTAAAAATCGAGTACCAAATTGTAAAAAAAAAAAGACTTAGTTATTTCAAAGGGCACACTCAAAAACCCTATCACGTAAGTGGTGATATCTTCGTCAGAAGAAGGGATTATTATTTCTTTTTTCTCCCAATTGCAATCTTTCTTTAGCTGTTTGAGGTGCTTCTCGGTTATTGAACACATGTACATCTATACTAGCTAACATCGCCCGGGGACCGATGAGCCTTTATCGACCTTAAAATCAGAGGTAAGAACACACACCTCGGGAACACACTCCTAAGGTCGTGGCTCTACTGGTGTTTCGTCGGCGGTAGACTGTGAAGATGAAACTTTTTCTTTCTGAGGAGTGGTTTGTAATGTTTTCGCCATTTTCGAATTTAAAGGTCGAGAATAGAAGAAAGAGACAAAGATTTGGCAAATTTGAAGAAGGGCTTTTGTAAAGAGGAATCACAGATTTTCGAATAAACTTAGAGGGTATGAAAACAAACTTGGGAAGTATGGAAGATTGGAGTTGTAAAAGTGGTAAATGGTAAAAGAAAGGGCTATTTATATATTAAAGCAATGGTGGTTCAATATTAGCGGTGGCTGACAACCGTCTGGCATGCATTAAATGCCTTGAAAAACTAAATCGTCCGGAAAGCGATCATGTGCGTCACGATTGAGCTCAATGTGAACATTAGCTTATAATCCAATCGAGCCATTAAAAAATCATATCGTTTCTCACCACATCCTTCCCGAGAAATGAGGGGACTATCTGTATATGGTCAAAATAAATTTCGGCTTTCGTACCATTGATCGAGGTCGAAACATAATGGATCGAAGAAAGACTTCGTAATATCGGGTTGGGTTCCAAAGATGGTACTAATGAGCGTCAGATTTCGGGTATAGGTCAAACACTGAGTTCGAAGTCATTATCGAGCTCGGGTCCGAATTGAACTATGATGAGATGATTTCGATCTTAAGGGGCAGTGGCCAACCGCGATCAAGTCCGAATCATCACCCGATCCCGAATCCATATCGAGCTCTAGGAGCAATACCGACTAGCACCGAGGCCGATCGAACTCGAGCTCACAGACAAGAGTCGTTGCAAACACGCTAAGGGAGAGAATCTCGGCGGAAATTAGGAAAAAGTTGATCTAAAGAAGTATTCTCCACTATAAAGGGGATGACTACATTTCTGTAGAAGGTAGTTTTTTCATGCTTACATGGTAATTCAAGCACTATATTCTCAGATATTCAAGGACTATTCTTTTAGGTTTCATTAATTGAAACATCTTGCTTAGTCCTAAAAATCGTTTTCTTTCCAACCTTGTTTATTTTGCATTCTTTGCAATCCATATTTGATATTTCTATTTATCCCTACGATTTGTATTAAGTGATACCACATATCCTTAGAACTGCGTACAAATTCAACTCTATCCATTTTTTTGGGTAAACAGTTTGCTCCCACCGTGGGGCTAAGGATAACAGTGGTTATTTGATATGAATCCGAAAAAAGACATTGTTTAAGACACTGTTTTACGCTTGTTTCCGAAAGTATCTTGAATTTCGGATTAGTGACGATTAACCATCAATCAAATAGCCTTACCTAGCGACAACGAAGCTGGCCTTAAAGATGAGAACAACAACCTGACACCTGGTACCGAAAGACCATTTGTCAACGCCGTTGGAGCTCGAATAGAAGTGCTGATAGACGTCAATTCGCATGTGCCCATTGAGGCGAACATACATTCTGAACCTGAAAATAGCATTCATGGCGGCACTCGATCTGCACCTCGAGACACCCATAACATTGAGGAAAACGTAATCAACTTGCGTATGATTTTCGAAATGTTGCAAGATCAACAGGTAGCAATAGCCCAGTTACAGAGTCTAACACAGGTACTGAGCAGACCGGAGCCGACTCCATCCAGAGAGATCACCCGCGGAACAGAGCCAGTTGTAGCAAGGTCAAACGAGCAAGAATCAGGGACTAATCCCGAAGTTATTAAGATGTTTGAAGAACTGACAAAACGGATCAAAGAGAACAGCAAAAAGGTGGAAGCGTAAACCTCCAGGGTTGATTAAATCCCAAAGTTTCCCTCGATATCGAATGGCTTAGATTCTAAAAACTTTATAGAGAAGCCTTTCCCCCCGAGTGCGGCTCATAAACCAATCCCTAAGAAGTTTCGCATGCCCGAAATTCCTAAGTATAATGGGATGAATGACCCCAACGAACATGTCACCTCTTACACATGTGCCATTAAAGGAAACAATCTAGAAGATGATGAGATCGAATCTGTATTATTGAAAACATTTGGCGAAACCCTGTCGAAGGGGGCTATATTATGGTATCATAATTTAACATCTAACTCAATTGATTCTTTTGCTATTCTAGGAGAGTTTTTCGTAAAAGTACATGCTGGGGCCATAAAAGTCCAGACGCGGAAGTCGGACCTATTCAAGGTAAGGCAAAAGGATAACGAGATGCTAAGAGAATTTGTATCTCATTTCCAAATGGAAGAATGAATCTACAACCAGTCACAGACGATTGGGTCGTTCAAGCTTTCACTCAAGGTCTGAACGAATGGAGCTCGATGGTTTCACGACGGCTGAAACATAACCTGATCGAATACCCTGCTATTACTTGGGCCGATGTGCACAATCGGTATCAATCTAAAATAAGGGTCGAAGACGATCAGTTGGGTTCTGGGTCCGGTTTTAAAGGGGATGCCGATCGAGAATCAAGATCAAGCAAGGATCGATACCAACCATACAACGGAGATCGTCGGGGTAACGAACTTCCATGTAACCTCGTACGAAGCAAAAAGAGAAATACTTGAACCCAAGGATCTCGGGGAATGATGAATAGAAATGGGTTCGATAGTCATATTAGACCTAAGGAAGCACCACAACTATCAGAGTATAACTTTAGCATCGATGCATACGCCATCGTAATGACTATCGGACGCAAAGGACACTAAATGGCCTCGACCCATTCAGACCAATCCTGCTCAGAGGAACCCCAATCAAATGTGTGAATATCATGGCACCCATGGGCACAGAACGGAAGATTGCAGGCAACTAAGAGAGGAAGTAGCCCGATTATTCAATAAAGGGCACCTTCAAGAATTTTATGCGACAGAGCCAAAAACCATTTTAAAAACAGGTATTTCGGTAAGCAAAACCAACAGGAAGAACCACAGCATGTCATCCACATAATCATCGGTGGCATCGATACTCCTCAGGGGTCGGTACTTAAACACACTAAGACATTGGTTACGAGAGAAAAGCGATTTCAAACTTGGGATTACGCACCCATAGGAACCTTGTCCTTTAATGATGAAGATGCAGAAGGGGTCGTGCAACCTCACAATGATGCAATAGTAATATCCGTACTTATGAATAAAACTAAAGTTAAGCATGTGTTAATTGATCCAGGTAGCTCGGCTAACAACATTAGATTGAAGGTCGTACAATAGCTCGGTCTACAAGGTCAGATCGTACCCGCGACCCTGGTTCTTAATGGATTCAATATTGCATGTGAAACCACCAAAGGCAAAGTAATTCTACCGATAAACATTGTCGGGACCATCCAGGAAATGAAGTTCCACATAATGAAGGCAACATAAGGTACAACGCCCTTTTTGGAAGGCCATGGATCCACAACATGAGGGTTGTAACTTCGACCCTACACCAAGTTCTAAAATTCCCAACATTGGAGGGAATCAAAACGGTATACGGTCGAAGTAACAATTCCTATATCCTCGCCTTCATCGATAAATGGTTCAGGCTCAAAGGGGGAACAAGATGCCAAATAGTAGTCACAGACATCGGCTTTAACCCAACCATAAAATCAGAAGATCGATGAGGATGATGATCAAAGTAACCCTCGATCCTTCGTGGTTCCTGATGATTTCGACGCTACCCAATCAACGATTGAGGAATTAGAGCAAGTCATACTAATCGAGCGATGGCCCGAGCGAAAGGTATCCTCGGGGATGGGATTAACCCACGAACTCAGGAAAAAGCTTATTCAATTTCTTATCAATAGCATAGATTGTTTTGCCTGGTCCTATTTATATATAACAGGGATCCCACCAGATATAACGATGCATCGGGTAAGCTTGGATCCTAAGTTCAGACCGGTGAAGAAAAAGAGAAGACCCCAGTCCAAGGTAAAATACGCGTTCATAAAAGACGAGGTAACCAAACTTCTCAAAATAGGGTCCATTCGAGAGGTGAAATATCCTGAATGGTTAGCCAATATAGTTGTAGTGCCTACAAAAGGGTACAAACTCAGAATGTGTCTAGATTATAAGAATTTGAACAAAGCATGCCCCAAAGATTCTTTTCCGCTGCCCAACATCGATCACATGATCGATGCCACGGCCGGCCACGACATCCTTGCCTTGTTTTATGCCTATTCCGGGTATAGTCAAATCCAAATGAACCCGGAAGACCAGGACCACTTTTCACCAAATATGGGACCAATTATTATAATATGATGCCCTTCGGGCAAAAATATACAGGAGCTACGTACCAACACCTAGTAAATAGAATGTTCGAGGAACAAATAGGTAAATCGATGGAAGTCTATATTGATGACATGCTAGTTAAATCCCTGCACATAGAGGACCATCTGACCCATTTGTAGGAAACATTCGAGATCTTAAGGAAATACAACATGAAGCTCAACCCCGAGAAACAGGCAAGTTCCTTGGCTTCATGGTGTCAAATCGGGGGATCAAGATTAACCCCAATAAAATCAAGGCCATTGAAGACATTTCCACCGTGGACAGCGTAAAAGCCGTACAGAGGCTAACAGGATGGATTACAGCCTTAGGCCGATTCATTACAAGGTCGTCAGATCGAAGTCACAAATATTTCTCTCTACTAAAAAAGAAGAACGAATTCTCTTGGACCCCGGAATGCCAATAGGCATTAGAGGAATTAAAACGATATCTATCTATCCCTCTTCTGCTTCACACTCCAAAAACAGACGAAAAACTTTGCTTGTACTTGGCAGTATCAGAAATTACGGTAAGCGGTGTCCTAGTTCGAGAAGATCAAGGTACACAATTTCCCGTCTATTATGTAAGCCGAACCTTAGGAGAAGCAGAAACTAGATATCCACACTTAGAAAAGTTGGCACTTGCACCGATAAGCGCCTCTGAAAGTTAAAACCGTACTTTCAATGTCACCCCATATGCATATTGATCACTTACCCGCTCCGTAATATTTTGCACAAGCCCGAACTATCAGGTCGGCTGGCCAAATTGGTCGTCGAACTCAGTGGGTACGATATCGAATATCAACCCCGTACGACCATCAAGTCTCAAAATTTAGGGGACTTCGTGGCCTATTTCACGCCGACCCTCGTACCCAAAGTCGAAAAAGAACTCTTATTGAAATCGGGTACGTTATTGGGGGAATGGACCCTTTTTACGGACGGGGATTCAAATGTGAAGGGGTCCGGGCTAGGCATTATTTTAAAGCCACCCACGGGTAACACTATTAGGTAATCTATCAAAACTACTAAGTTGACTAACAGTGAGGCCGAATATGAGGCCATGATTGCAGGTCTCAAGCTAGATAAAAGCTTGGGAACAGAAGTCATTGAAGCCAAGTGTGACTCTTTACTAGTGGTAAACCAAGTAAACAAAACCTTCAAAGTTCGAGAAAATAGAATGCAGAGGTATTTGGACAAACTGCATGTCACTTTGCACCATTTCAAAGAATGGACTCTACAGCATGTTCCACGAGAGCAAAACAGTGAGGCTGATGCACTTGTAAATTTGGGATCATTGGTCGAGGAGAGCGAGATAAGCTCGGGGACTGTATTTCAATTCTCGAGATCCGTTATCGAAGAAGGACATGCCGAGACAAATTCTACAAGCTTAACTTGGGATTGGAGGAACAGGTACATTGAATATTTAAAGAATGGAAAGCTCCCATCAGACCCTAAAAATTTGAGGGCCCTACGAACCAAAGCTGCTCGATTCACATTAACTGCAGACGGAACACTTTATCGAAGGATATTTTATGGACCATTGGCAGTATGTTTAGGTCCAGGAGACACCGACTACGTCCTACGTGAGGCGCACGAGGGAACTTGTGCAAATCACTCCGGAGCCGATTCATTAGTTCAAAATATAATCAGGGCAGGTTATTATTGGATCGATATGGACGAAGATGCAAAGGAGTTTGTTCGAAAATGTGACAAATGTCAAAGGTTTGCACCAATGATCCATCAGCCCGGAGAGCAACTTCACTCAGTCCTATCCCCATGGACATTCATGAAATGGGGAATGGATATCGTCGACCCTCTACCATCGGCCCAAGGTAAAGCTATTTCTCAGATGAAAAACGAGAAGCTGCTCTCGTCCAATTGGCCGCCTAAAAGCAGCAAATCGAAAGATATTATAATCGAAGAACCAAGCTTCGCCATTTTAAACTCGGGGACTTAGTGTTAAGGAAAGTCACCCTCAGTACCCGAAATCCAAATGAAGGAAAACTACGACTAGACTGGGAAGAACCGTATCAGGTTCTCGAAAATGTCGGAAAAGGATTATACAAGCTCGGTATTATAAACGGCAAACAATTATCGAGCAATTGGAATGTGTCGCACCTAAAACAATACTACTGCTAAGGTACGACCCACCCAGATTCGTTTACATTTCAAAACTAACCCCTGCAGGAGTCCGATCAGGAGCTAGGATGAATCCTTCAATACGAAGCCCTGGGTCTGAAAGCACGCGTTGCACTCTTTTTCCCTTAGACCGATTTTATCCCAAATGGGTTTTTCGTCAAGATTGTTAACGAGGAAACCATTGATCGTGCTAAACTTCTTAAAAATCTCACAGTATCCGAGGAAGTTACTTCATAACAACAGGGTTTCGATAGGAAATATTGTAAGAGCTTAATGGTCAAAACGAACCATGCTCATGTAGTTGGTCCGAGTCCTGACACAAAACATGGACACATGTAAAATGACTTGCAAAGAAAAATTTCTTATTTTATCTTATATCCGAGATTTATTACGCAAAAGGATTGAGGTAAATCAACGAGTTCGAAACATTCACTCGACTATTATGCCTACGGGCTACATTACTTCGAGTTCGAGCAAGTACTCACTCGACTGTTACGCCTACATGCTACATTACTTCGAGTTCGAACCATTCACTCGACTACTAAGCCTACGGGCAACTTTCATTTATAGTTCGAGCAAGTAATCACTCGACCATTACGCCTACAGGCTACATTACTTCGAGTTCGAACCATTCACTCGACTACTAAGCCTACGGTCTACTCTTATTTCGATTTCGAGCAAGCACTCACTCGAATATTACACCTATGGGCTACATTACTTCGAGTTCAAACCATTCACTCGACTACTAAGCCTAGAGGCTACTCTCATTTCGAGTTCGAGCAAGCACTCACTCGACCATTATGCCTACGAGCTACATTACTTCGATTTCGAATCATACACTTGACTAATAAGCCTACGGTGTACTCTCATTTTGAGTTCGAGCAAGCACTCACTCAACCATTATACCTACGGGATACATTACTTTGAGTTCGAATCATTCACTCGACTAATAAGCCTATGGGCTACTCTCATTTTGAGTTCGAGCAAGCACTTACTCGACCATTACGCCTACGGGCTACATTACTTCAAGTTAGAATCATTCACTCGACTAATAAGCCTATGGGCTACTCTTATTTCGAGTTACGGCAAGGACTCACTCGACCATTATGCCTACGGGCTACATTACTTTGAGTTCGAATCATTCACTTGACTACTAAGCCTACGGGCAACATTACTTCGAGTTCGAATTATTCACTCGACTACTAAGCCTACGGGCTACTTTATTTCGCGTTGGAGCAAGCACTCACTCGACTATTACTCCTACGGGCTGTATTACTTCAAGTAATCACTCAACTCGCCTACTACGACTATGGGCTACCTTATTTCAAATTTGAGTAAGCGCTCACTCGGCTATAAATGCTATGAAGTCCAAATTCAATAAAGGCATGAATATAATCTTCACAAGGTAGGAAACAAAGTAGAAGCAAGTCGATAAAAGAAAAAGATATTTATATATCTATACAAGATTGTTTACATGATTGATTACGACATAGAAACTAAGGCCTAAGTTTCTTGGTTATCTCCAGGAGCGGTCTCTTCTCCATCGGCCTTCCCCCTATTCTCGGACCAGCTCTTACTCCCATCATCAATATCATTATCATCATCATCATTATCGGAAGCCAAGGCTTCAGCATCGGCCTCGAGTTCTTTAGCCCTTTTTATCTCTTCGGCGAGATCGAAACCTCGAGCATGGATCTCCTCGAGGGTCTCCCTCCGAGATCGGTACTTAGCAAGTTCAGCGACCCAATGTTCTTGAGTATCGGCGGTCTCGGCTTCCTCTCTTGCTTGGACCTGGGCAGCTTCAGCATCGGCCTGATAGACGGCCATAAGTGCATCTGCATCGGCCTTTGCCTTTTCGACGTCAGATTCGGTCTTGGCAAGTTCAGTGGCCAACCGAGCATCGAGCTCCTCTATTCTTCTTTCTTGAACCGACCCTTTCTCCTTCATTCTTTGAAGTTGGTTTTCGGCCGATGATACTTGAGCTCGAGCAGCTTCTCTCTCTACAGCAAAGCGGTCTACACCCTCTTTCCACTTCAAAGACTCCGCTTTTATCACATCGACTACTTCACGGAATTTTTCGATCATCTCAATTCTTTGCTGCAGCTGTGAGACCGAAATATTAGCTATCATTCCGGTATCGAGCCCATAGGCTTTTAAAAGTATTATTACCTGCTCGGACAGATCGGTCTGATCTTGGCGAGCCTTGGCCAACTTAGCTCGGAGGTCTTTTAGTTCCTCTCCCCTTTTCCCTAAGAGGAGTTTAAGGGAGTTCCTCTCCTTCGTAACCCATTGAAGGTCGGCCTCGTATCGATGCAACTTAGTTCAGGACCGAGAACATGTTTCTCGATGAACTGTCGCGGCCTGCAAAGAAAAACAAAGTTAGAAAAGAAAAGTAAACATAAAGGTAATACCGACAAAATAATTCAAGGCTTACTTGATTCAAAGAATGTTGTACCCCATGAAAAAGATCTAGTACATCATTGGTACCGACAACGTCCTCGACACTTGTAAACAGGTCACGAAAAGGATCCTCTCCATCATGTGGCATGTCTAGCTCAAGGGCCCCCAAAGCTTGGGCTTCTCGAATTGCCCATGCAGAAAAATCAGGGAAGGTGGGTGAGTCTTCGACTGATACTGCCCCAAGTGAAACACCTGGAGAATTCTCTTTGTTCGAAGAGATTCGAGGAGAGCCTCTTCAGACCTATCCTCCATATGTTGGCTTCGATGGGAAGCATCTTCGATCTCCGACAACTCCGGGACACTGCCCAAATATTGCTCTGATATATCCTTAGTTCGAGGAAGAGCCTTATGAACCATCATCGATCTAGCTGCCTGTGGGACATCGGTGGTTTCTTCGTTCGGGCCGCCAGCGCGGACCCATTGTTCTCTTCTTCTTCTTCTTCTTCGTGCGTTAAATGCAAAACTGATTCTACGGTCAAAGGAATGGTATTCTTGTTCGGCTTATGAGTCGTCCTCTTCTTCAGCTTTGGATCTTCGGGAACATAGGCTCTTTTTTTTTTGTCTTTCACCGGCTTTGGAAGAGAAGCCGAAGCCTCTTCCTCGAAGGACGAGGGCCTCAAAACTGCATCTTTACCCACACCTACATACGGGAAAGTTTATTAGAGTATATGTAAAACGTCTCGTTCGAACTACCAAAAAGTACGGGGAAGGGGCTTACCATGATTTATGGCCTCCCATCGGCCTTTTGACAAATCACCCCATGAGCGCTCAGCGTATGTGGAGGTTGAAGATAGGTCTCGTACCTAGTTTTCGAGATCGGGAACTGCTCCGGGCATCCAGGGAATCGCTGCATCACAAAAAGAGGAGTATCGGTGAGAAAAGAAATAAAAGGACAAAATAGAAGGAAGTAACAGCAGAATTACACTTACATTTCATATTCCAATCCTCGGGAAAAGACATCTTTTCAGTCGGAATCAGGTCCAAAGTCCTTACTTGAACAAACCTTTCCATCCAGCCTCGATCCCTATCCTCGTCAATGCTCGAGAACAGAGCCTTGGTAGCCCGACGCTGAAGTTTTATTAACCCTCCTCATAAAAGTCGAGGACGGTACAATCAGATGAGATACTCGAGGGTGAACGACATCCCATTGATTTTGTTCACAAAGTATCGAATCAAGTCGAGGGGGACTAACGTGAAAAGGTAAGTATACACACTCAAAAACCCTTTCACATAAGTGGTGATATCTTCGTCAGAAGAAGGGATTATTATTTCTTTTTTCTCCCAATTACAATATTTCTTTAGCTGTTTGAGGTGCTTCTCGGTTATTGAACACATGTACGTCTATACTGGCTAACATCGCCCGGGAACCGATGAGCCTTTATCAACCTTAAAATCAGAGGTAAGAACACATGCCCCGAGAATACACTCCTAAGGCTGTGGCTCTACTGATGTTTCGTCGGCGACAGACTGTGAAGATGAAACTTTTTCTTTCTGAGGAGTGATTTGTGATGTTTTCGCCATTTTTGAATTTAAAGGTCCGGAATAAGGTAAATTTGAAGAAGGGCTTTTGCAAAGAGGAATCATAGATTTTCGAATAAACTTAGAGGGTATGAAAACAAACTTGGGAAGTATGGAAGATTGGAGTTGTAAAAGTGATAAATGGTAAAAGGAAGGGCTATTTATATATTAAACCAATGATGGTTCAATATCAGCGGTGGCCGACAACCGTCTGACATGCATTAAATGCCTTGAAAAACTAAATCGACGGGAAAGCTATCACGTGCGTCATGATCGAGCTCAATGTGAACATCAGCTTATAATCCAATCGAGCCATTGAAAAATCATATTATTTCTCACCACATCCTTCCCGAGAAACGAGGGGACTATCTGTATACGGTAAAAATAGATTTCGGCCTTCATACCATTGATCGAGGTCGAAACATAATGGATCGAAGAAAGACTTCGTAATATCGGGTTAGGTTCCGAAGATGGTACGAATGAGCGTCAGATTTCAGGTATAAGTCAAACACTGAGTTTGAAGTCATTATCGAGCTCGGGTCCGAATCGAACTATGATGAGATGATTTCGATCTTATGGGGCAGAGGCCAACCACGACCAAGTCCGAATCATCACCCGATCCCGAATCCATATCGAGCTCTAGGAGCAATACCGACCAGCACCGAGGCCGATCGAACTCGAGCTCACAGACAAGAGCCGTTGCAAACACACTAAGGGAGAGAATCTCGGCGAAAATTAGGGAAAAGTTGATTTATCATGGGTTCTCTCCTATGTATTTTAATTATATCTAAGAAAGGATCCTCCACTATAAAGGGGATAGCCACATTTCTGTAGAAGGCATTTGTTTCATGCTTACATGGTAATTCAAGCACCATATTCTCAGATATTCAAGGATTATTCTTTTAGGTTTCATTAACTGAATCATCTTGCTTAGTCCTAAAAATTATTTTCTTTCCAACCTTGTTTATTTTGCATTATTTGCAATTAATATTTGATATTTCTATTTATTCCTACGATTTGTATTAAGTGATACCACATATCTTTAGAACTGCGTACAAATTTAACTCTATCCGTTTTTTGGGTAAACAATATCCATAGTAGTCAGTTATTTGATAATTAAACATGCAATGACACATTATACATACAACTGAAAAGCTCTTATTAAAAACAGATAATCAACCTTCAATATTAATTCTGAAAGGGAGAATCTTTAGTTATTCATATTGTCCATAACTTAAACTAAGTAAAAGAAGGAAATAAGTAGCAATCCAAATCTTGTTGATTTTAATAGAAACTTGCCTTCCTCGCACATACAACATACACATCTCACAGACATTTCACATAACGGATTTAAGTCTCTTTTTTACGAAATAATTACCATGTTAATCATACAAGCAACGGTGTCTAATTATCAAATTCTGCATATCAACTAAAATTAAGAATGGTACCCGATACTCGAATATAACATATTAAGCAGATCTCTCTAGTTTTATCAAAACAATAGGTTTCACCCGTTTTAGCAATTCTCAGTCCTACGATCATGCTTTCTAGTATGGATAGGGATCACAGAACTCGAGCAAAACACACCAACAAGAAGAGGAAGAACTGACCTGCACGCTTCCTAGCAGAATGCTTTACACATTCAGGCAACTCAAACATGAATAAACTAAAGCGGCTACTTTACAAAGAACTACCATATAGAGGGAGAAAATAAAAGGATTGCATTGCCAGGAAGCTAACCAGTTCCTGAAGCGCCGAATTAATAAGAAAATCAGGAATCCAAATAAATAGCTCCCGCGACCAGAGTTTCAACAGCAAAATAAACCTAATAATTGTAGTGATGCATTTCGAACAACAACCACAAGAAAGAATCCGACTATCGAGAGCAAATATAAAGACTAGCTTTGTCTGGAACGAAGATAAAGACTAAAGCTCTGCCTTGATTTTTACCTCGGAAAAACATAGGAGAATAGAATAGCTATATAGTGAAAATCGTGATTCCAGGTCCCCCCTAGTGTATAGAACTAGTGGTATTTATAGTAGTAAATTTGACTTAAGTCGTGTCACTAAAATGGAAAAGAATCATCCAAATAAATAAAGATTTAAAATATAAAAAAAAAAAGAATTTTGTCAACAAGGAATTCGAGGATTGGGGCGAGATTTGAGTATTGAAATAGGGAAGAAGAGCTGCTGGTGATTATTTTAACAAAAAAGGACTAAAATACTTACCCATAATCAGTGGAATTTGAACTGAAAATCATGAGAGAAATATATGTAATTGAACTTCCAAAATTATAATCCAATCAGTAACAAATGAAACGCCTACCTCAAACCTGTCTACATTCAACTGATAAGTCCGAACCTGTGAATGGGAAGAAGAGTAGGTGAATCTTCAGGCGCGTCGGCAATTTTGACTAAAAATAAAGCTATTATATTGGCTCATAATTAAGGTAAAAAATCAATTGCTTTACGGATTCGATAAGGAAGATAAGTAAGGAAAATAAAGTAAGAAAGGACATAGAAAAAAAATTAAAATATAATAAATCATATGAGGAAGAAACGAGATGAATTTGCCGGTATGGTTTTGAACGAAGGGGAATTGGAAAGGGTTGACTTGAGTTGGTCATGGGTTCTGGGAGTAAGAATTTTGAGTGAAGGGTTTTGGGTATTAATGGGTTATTAGTAAAGGGATTAATGGGTTAGGGATAATCTGATGGGTTGTGAATTTTTGGGTTAGAGAAGGATGGACTTTTTCCTTCTTCTTTTATATAATTGGGCTTCTCTTCAAGATATATCTATTTGTTAAAATTCTAATAATATGTTAGCTAAAAAGAAGTAAATATTAATTATTGATCAAAGCAAGAAGACCATATGAATAAAAGCTATGTACTAAAATAAGTTGCTAAAGTATCGTGGCCTATAAGTAGGAAGATGCTCAAATAAATATTTGTAAAATAAAAGTAGATTTAATGCAATGGGAAACTAAATATATTATGATGAAAAGTATAACTTGCTTGATCAACTCTAAAAAACAATCTCGTAAATGCATGAGTGAGATGGCTTATAATAATAATAATAATAATAATAACATATGTAGTAGTGGTAGTAATAGTAATTAGAAGGTAATAATAAGAATAATAAGAAAATAGTAACAAGAGTAGTAATAGAGAAAATAATAAATGAATATGAAAAATTGACCTTATATTGTTATAAAATAAGTTAAAGTAGCACATTTGATATACTAATGATATAGAAGCTCAAATAAATAAATTAGAAGAAAGGAGGGACAAAATTAGATGTCAATAGGTGTTATAGTCCAAAAAAAATAGGTTATTGCAATTTTTTCCTCTCTCTAATAGTTCTTCTGTTTTATATTTTAGAACTATTTTGGTATATTAATATTATATTTATACTTTTATAATAATAATAATATAGGCTCTTCATTTTCTAAATAAATTTGGACAATATAATACATTCTCAAATTAAATTAGTAATAGGACAATATAATATATTTTCAAATTAAATTAGTAATAGGAATTTTTAAGAAGTATATCCTAAAAGTAATAGCACTACATGGCTAAAAGTACGTCTATATTCCGAAAGTAACTTTACTAATAGGAAAGCTAACATGTTCTTAGAGGTATTACATTTACATGCTAACATGTAGTATTATATGTCTATTCTCGAAAGGAATTATACTAATAGGATTTCTAAAGGTAATCGTGTACGATTTCTAATGTAATGTGTAGTATTGTGTCCTAAAACTAATAGGATTACAAGGCTTATGTCTCGATTTTCGATTATTTCTTTTTATTGTAAGTTATTATAGTTAATATTATAAGATTATTTTTGTAAACCAACATTGTATTCATGCTTTTATAATAATATAGATAATATTTTTGAGAACATTCAAATAATTGTTTGGATTAATATTTTCTACCTAGTTGAAATAAGGAAGGACTTATATAAGTAAAATTTATATAAGGAAAAGATTAATTTCCTAAATATTAGGGATTTTTATATAAATAACTATTCCTAAATTTAGGAAAATAATAAAATGACTATTTTGTCCAGTATGAACTCAATTTTAAAAGGGTAAAAAGACGAACGATATTTTATTATAGGGTTTTCGTGCTTTTAATATAGTATAGATAGATATAGATATATATTAAGGTCAACTCCCCTTTTTGTTTCCAAACATGTATGAAATTACCCAATCAAGGCTGCCAACCATTATTTTTATTGTTGACTAGCTTCATCATTCAATGAATGAGTGAATAATTAATTAAGTAGTCTAAACAATTTATATTCATGTTCTTACAAAGTAGTATGACAACTAATTCACCAATAAACAACATGTTGGCGTTGTTTGACTTTTAGGCGCAGTAAACTTTCTAATATTATCTTTGCAAATTAGAAACGAAAATCATTCATAAGATAAGCTATAATGTAATGATAGGAACCATAGACTTCAATAGTATATTATGATATTGAACTTTGAGCCATCAAGTTGTATTATTGTATATTTTTTGTTAGCTATGATTTTCGTATATTCAATATTCATGAGAGATCATGACTTGTTCACATCTTTAATCTCATAAAAGTCTTCTAAGACTATCACAGAAATAGTTTTTGTTAGGGAAGTTGTCACGGCCCTAATTTCGCTCCGTAGGATGTCGTGATGACACCTATTCTTTAAGACTAAGTAAGCCTAAAACTTATTAAATAAGTAAAAAAATTCAACCAATAACTATTAAATATGAAACATAAATTTCTATACAAAGCCAACAATTCCAAAATTGGTAGTACAAGTCATAAGCTCTACTAAGTTCGCTAGAAATCTTTAAGTACATCTGTTCCGGAATAGAAATAAACTGTATATAAATAACTTCTGAAGGTGACTCCGAGGCTTGCGAACACAATGTCAGGTATCCCTTGAAGTCTCCACAGCAATATCTGATCCGCTATCTAACAATCCACAAACTCCGAAGTACCTCGATCGGCAGAAAAATGTGTAGAAATATAGTATGAGTACACCATGTTCGGTACCCAGTAAATATCGAGACTAACCTCGATGGAGTAGTGACGAGGTACAAGTCAAGACACTCATTAGACAAAGTAACTTGTGCAGTATAGAAGTATAAAGCTAATAGTGGAAAACATAAATCAGTAAATGACAACAAAATCAACATAAACAGTAAATTAACAAGAACACCGAGAAGTATCGTTGAAACCAAATAATCAACACAAAGGACAATCAATTAATCAAGTCGTGCTAACACAAGATTCATAAAAAGCACCCCCGTGATACCTCATCTCATAGTTACAAGTGTCTCAAGCCACCATCATGTACTCACGGCACCTCGTGCCCACATCTCGAATCACCACCGCACGAGCAACTCACATACCAATATTTCAATCCGCCCGATATGATCACATGCTCATATTTACTATCCGTCCGGCGTGATCATAGGCTCACAATCACAATCCGTCCGGCATGATCGCAGACTCAATATCAACATGGAAACAGATAATACACGAACACATGGGCATGATCAATAAATGTCAAGTTTCATACTCCTGAGCTAGTATAATTGTAACGACCCAACCGGTCATTTTGATTATTTGCACTTCGCTCGATAGTTTATGAGCATGAGTAGCTCTGTATGATGTATTATGACTAATGTGAATCGTCGGTTTTGATTTTTCAGGTTATTCGGAATCGAATTGAAAAAATAGATTTCATTGTTGAAGCTTTAAAGTGGGAGAGTTGACCAAATTTGACTTTTTATAAATTTGAACCCGGAACGGAGTCTTGATGGTTCCGGTAGGTCCGTTGGGTGATTTTGGACTTAGGAGCGCGTCCGGATTGTGATTTGGAGGTCCGTAGTGGAATTTGGCTTGAAATGGCGAAAGTTGAATTTTTAAAAAGTTTGACCGGGAGAGGACTTTTTGATATCAGATTCGGATTGTGATTTCGGGAATTGAAATAGCTTTGTTATGTCATTTGGGACTTGTGTGCAAAGTTTGACGTCAATCAGACGTGATTTGATAGGTTTCGGCATCGGTTGTGAAAGTTTATAGTTTAAAGTTCGTAGATTTTGATTTGAGATGTGATTCATTGTTGTGATGTTGTTATGTGTGTTTTGAGGTCTGGAGTAGGTCCGTATTGTGTTATGGAACTTGTTGGCATATTCGGACGGGGTCCCGAGGGGCTTGGGTGAGTTTCGGACGAGGTTCAGATCATTTCATTGCATTTTTGGATTTTTGCTAAGCTGCTGGTTCTGGTGTGATAGCACCTGTGGCTGGTTTGCGCAGGTGAGATGATCGCAGAAGAGACAGAGGAGTCGCAGAAGCGTGAAGGGGAGCTAGGCATGAGGATCGCAGGTGCGGGTGCTTGGACGCACCTGCGCAACCGCAGATGCGGTTCAAGTGCGCAGAAGCGCGATCGCAGAAGCGGCTTAAAGGCCGTAGTTGCGACGGATTGATGGGTCAGTTGTTTTTGCAGACTCGAAGTTTTACCGCAAAAGCGGTGGTCGCAGATGCGACAAGTTGTCCGCAAATGCGAAATCGCTTGGCAGAAGCTATATTATCGAGGGTTTTAGTTCTTTCTTCATTTTGGGAGCTATGGAGCTCAGATTGAGCTACGTTTTGGACTAATTTTCATCACAAGGATTGGGGTAAGTGTTTTCTACTCGGTTTTGGTTATATTTCATGAATCTACATTCGTTTTTGATAATTGATTGTGAATTTTAAAGAGAAAATTGGGGGTTTTGGCCGAAAGTTTCATAATATGAATTGTTGAGTTTTGAACATCGAATTGGAGTCGGATTTGAGTGAAACTAGTATGGTTGGACTCGTAATTGAATGGGTTGTTAGAAAAGACTTGGATAAAAAGAATAGCTTGGTAGTAGGTTGGGTTAGTACAGTAAAGGATATAATCGGTTTTTTGGATACTTACGACGTGGCTAGTCTCTACAGGTGTTTCATGGCAATGCGCTTGGGTTTTGGAAACCTGCGTGACTGGGTTGAGTTAGAGAGATTCAGTTTTGATAGTTTGGCTATGTGCAAATGGGTTGGAAGAGTTCTCAATAGTTTTTACCAAGGTTCGAGGAGTATATTTCCTATTGGCGTGAGGAGCATGTGGTGCATAGTGATTTTCTCCTGGGTGAGATCAAATGGAAGGTTTCTGACTGAACGGGTATGTATTCTGCTTATGACTTGGAGTTGACTATGAAGTTCTCATACTTTTCATATGATGGCATGGTATATGCGGTGTCTTGTATGGGATTGATATTTACGTAAGCGGGATCACAGTTCTATTTTGGAAGGAAAGGTCATAAAATTCGTAGGCAGTAGGGACGATTTCATATGACTAGGTAAATGATATTACTATTTGGTATGGCTTGATGAGAGTATACATTTCAGAAGGAGCAATTCCGAGAGTACTATGATTTTGTAATGCCATATTTGAAAACTATCCAGGTAAATGCAAATGATAAATCTAATCACAAGCATCAAGTCAGAGCCTTCGAGTGCATAATCCTGATTGCATTTTTTGTAGGCAAAGAGAAATTCAGAGATGACTTAGAGTTGGTCTTCTCCCAACAGTATATGCCCATTACATCTTTTTGCATGTGCGTGTGATGCGCAAGACATATATTCATGTTATTGGAAAAACTTATATACACCCGGTGTTTATACCATACAACCATAATTTATCAATGGTTAGTATACAACCTTTCAACACCTCCCAAGGTAGGCCGGGGGATGTTAATATGGATAAGCTCAAATTCCCTTTATTCAGGATGAAACAAAAGAAGAACAACTTTACATTGGATCGACATCTGCTTAGACAATACAATTTTGATGTACCTTCATTTACCTTTCTGTAGTATACGGAAGATTTATCACTCCCTACCCTCTTTTGTTAACATATCTGAAGGTCTACATATGTACTGGTTGCTGCATTCAACCTCTGTAGAACAGAGTGCTTAGGATGCCAACGCCTCTGTCTTTTGTACTCCTTGTTAGAATGAAATAAAATAGGTCTGTTGTATTAAAAAAAAATGTTAACTCGAGGTGAAAATACAAGTTAATTAACCACAATTAAGTGATAAAGCGTCAATGACACATGTCATGTATTCATTGATTTGATGTAAACATCATCATGAGCGAGTATTTTTCAACAGTGCCATTGCAGATGGATTACCATTGTCTTCAGCACTTGGGAGCAACGACTAATGACTCATATATATCTTCTCCTCCTAGTTCCTCTTTTGTCCTACATTCTGCCTCTCTTTTGGCGCTCTCGTTCTTCTCTTGGCGACATGTTTGTGTGATCTTACCTGTTCCTTCATTTCTCAACATCAACTTTTTAAATTCTGTTTTTGGTGTCATTAAAGGTTATGGAAGTGCTCAAGTCATTTCAAAAATCACAAGTGAGAGAGTCTGATACTATTGTTTACATTCTACAGGTATGTGTTAATCCTTTGATTTTACGAGCTTAGAACTTTTTATATTGGCCTCTCAGGGTTTCTTGATTTCATCGCAGGCATGTAACAGAATTTGTCAGTGCATAGGAAAGGATTTTCTTCCTCACATGAGTACAGTCATGACCTCTTTAGTTGAATGTGCTCAATTTGAGCCCCATAAGACTGTATCGACTGATAAATTGTATGATAGGTAAGTTTTTATCATAGAGATTTGGCTTTGTATTTATTTTTGAAGTTCATAGGATTAATTTCTTGTTATTTCTTTTGCCCTACTGATCAGTACTAAGACTGCTAGGGAAATGTGGTTATTGGGGCTACCTAGGATCAACCTCAGTTTCACATTTTGCAGTATACACAAAGTCAAGTTTGGGAATGAAATGATATGCATCAAAGTTTGTGACCTCGTAGAAGTGAAATCTATAGCTTGTGGTCTCCTTGGTAGATATGCTCATAATTTGAAGGAAGAATTCTACCCATGAATTTCCTAAGTTAGCATGAATAATCACCTGCACGATTACATTTTCTCGTGTTCTGTTAAGTGGATTTACAACAGGTGATACTTATGGCTTAAATCATGAAACAGGCTGCTTCAGTTTTAGTTCCGCTTCTTAAATTCTATATCGGCGATGATGTCAGGAACTATGCTAATTATGGTAAAAAATTGCTCGATTTCATATGGTTTTCTTCATTTTTATTTTAACTCCTTCAACTTCTGATGAGATGTTATAATTTGTGGTGGTTAAGCATTGTCATCCCTGTTGCCTTCTGCTAAACTGGCGGTAGATAAAGAGATTGCTCAAGGTGGAAACTAGTCACACTTCAAGCAGTTGTCTGGCGATATAATACTGGCTTTGGGGGATGCTTTATATTCAGTTGCCTTCAACATATGCTTCTGTTTTTTTTTCCTTTGGGGAAAAGGATTGAGCTCCATTTATCTGAATAATGAGAAAGTGACTTTGATTGCTATCTCTTGTAGGAGCCTGAGGCAAAAATATGTGCAAATATATTATGGGGATTGAATGAATGCCTATTGGTACGTCATGTTAAGATGAATTTCTTTAGTTTGATTCAAATATGCAGTTTTTTTTTTCTTATGATGGTGGTGTGATTCTTTTGAGTTTTTTTTTTTTTTTTGATGAAGTAAGTACAACAACAATATACCCACTATATTCCCATACTTGGGGTATGAGAAAGGTAGTGTGTACGCAGACCTTACCCCTACCTAGTGAAGGTAGAGAGACTCTTTCTAATAGATCCTCGACTCAAAAAAGTAGGGAGGAGAAGGAGAAGGAGAAGGAGAAGAAGAATAAGAATATGAAGCCGAGGGAGAGAAAGAAGAAGAAAAAGGTAGAAAGACGGGGTAAACAAAGAGGGGAGGGAACAAAGTGAGTAGCACCAAAATAGTAATAACAGGAGAATACAGTAACTGAAACAAACTAAACAATATGGTGCAGCATAAATCTGAGAGATATGAAAGTACATGTGTGCTACTAGTACTACTAGTAAGAAATGGAAAAACTCTCAACTACCTCCGACCCTTTACCCTAATCCTCGACCTCCACACCCTCCTATCTAGGGTCATGTCCTCAATGATCTTAAGACGCGCCATGTACTGCCTAATCACTTCTCCCCAGTACTTCTTAGGTCTGTCTTGACCTCTTCTCAAACCTGCCATGGTCAACCTCCCACACCTCCTAACAGGATCGTCAATGCTTCTCCTCTTAACATGCCTGAACCATCTCAGCCTCGACTCCTGCATCTTGTCCTCCACGGAGGCCACTCCCAGTTTGTCCCGAATAACTTCATTCCTAATCTTATCCCTCCTGGTACACCCACACATCCATCTCAACATTCTCATTTCTGCTACTTTCATCTTCTGCACATGGGAGCTCTTGACTGGCCAACACTCGGCCCCATATAGCAGGGTAGGTCAAACCACCACTCTGCAAACAACATGCACCAAGGTACCCCCTTTGGATGCGTCGCGTCAACATGTCCATCGCCAAGGCAAATAGGAACGGGCTAAGAGCTGATCCCTGGTGCAGCCCAATCATAACTGGAAAGTGTTCCGAGTCTCCTCCCACGATAATTATCATAAATAAAAGGCATATAGAAGATGCAGAATACAAGGCAACCAAGAAGTTAGCTCCAGAACTATGTCTATCCTAGAATTAAGAAGCTAACAAAATCCAAAAAATTATCAACAATTGTTTACAGGGGAATGAAAATGCCAGCTAAACAATCTAACTAAGCATATGGCCTTAAGAGTGTAAGTTGTAGTTGAGATTCCATCAAAGCATCTTCTACTCCTTTCAATCTAGACACTCCAAAAGATTACGGCTGGGATCATCCTCCAGATCCTTTTAATGGTTTTATCAACTCTCCAAAAATGCCAACTAATAAATGCTTCCTTAATGTTCTGACGCATGGCCCAATGTAAACCTAAAATAGAAAGGAAGAAGTTTCAAAGATCAGCTGTGAGAGGGCAGTGTAGAAATAAGTGGCTAACATTCTCTGAACTTTGGTGGCATAAATAACATCTGTTCACTAAGGTTATGCCTCTTTTGTTGAGGTTGTCCTGTGTTAAGCATGCTCCATTAAGTGCTATCCAAGAAAAGCATGCGACTTTTAGAGGTAGTCTAATTTTCCACATATGCTTTTATGGCCAATCCTCCAGGATGCTATTCTGAGAGCAGAGATGATAGTAACCAGCTTTTACTGTGTACCTCCCTTCTTTCAAGCTTCTCTGCAAGATTTTGTCAGGTAGAGTCTTCCAAGGCTGCAAGGAGAGTGAGTAGGTCATTGGTTTCCCAATCTTGAAGATTCCTTTTGAATGGGAGGTTCCAACTGCTGTTGTTTTCTCTGTATTCGGCAATAGAAGCATCCTTGTTACATGTAGGCTGATATAAACATGGGTAGGATTCCTCTAGGGTTGTGCTTCCAATTCATTTGTCTATCCAGAATTTGATATGTTGACTATTGCCAACTCTAAAGGATGTGTTCTTGAAAAATTCGTTCTTGTGACTGCTGATGTGTTTCCAAACTCCAACCCCATGTGGTACTGTGTTTTTCTTGGTACACAAGTGCCCTTGAGCACCAAATTTAATATCTATATTTGTCTTCCAATAACCTGGCTATTGCTGCCTATACCTCCAAAGCCATTTCATTAACATGATTTTGTTGTGATTCTTCAAATTCTTGATACCCAAACCCCCTTGGATTTTTGGCTGAGTGACTCTGGACCATTTCACCATGAGAACTTTTGAGTTGTGCAGTTTCCATCCTATAGAAATCCTCTTCTCAATTTATCCATCTGCTTCAAAACTGAGCTTGGCATGGGGTATACTGATATATAGTACGTTGGAATAGTATTAAGAACACTGTTGATAAGTGTGAGTCTTCCACCCAATGAAAGATATTTCATTTGCCATGTTGCCAACCTCTTTTCAATTTTCTCAATGATGCCACCCCAAAATACCTACTGACTTAAATTTATCTCCTAGGGGAAAGCCTAGATAGGTGGTAGGTAGAGAGCCTATTTTGCAATATGGTAAGTCTTCCAACTCCTCTAGATTAGGGACTTCATTGACAATATAAATGATACTCTTCGGCATGTTAATGTGCAAACCAGAATTAGACTCAAAAATCAGTAGATGTTTAGATATGACACTTGAGAACTCTCAGCTTCATAGAATATTAGGGTGTCATAAGCATACAACAAATGGGGTGATAGTAAATGCATTGTCAGTGTTCCTTCCAACTTGGGATCCTTGTATCCATTGAACTACTTTGGCTTTCTCCAGCATTTGAGTGAGTCCTTTCATTGCTAGTATAAAGTGGAAAAAGGAGAGGGGGTCTCCCTACCTTAAGCCTTCTTCGGGGGAGAAGAAACCAACACGCCTTTTATTAACCAACATTAGGGTTGGCATGTAAGCCGGTCCGGTCCTTAAACGGGCCAAGTGGGCAGGTCCAAATGGTCCCGGAATCGGGCACTGCCTTGTAAATTTTATTATAGAATTGTGACCTAAATCTTTTAATTAAAATTTAAAGACAAACATATTGTAAAGAGATATTCAAAGCAATACTTTGTAATTTTGTTATAACATTAAAAAAATATAAAAATATCTTTCTTAGTCTTCCTCCCCCCTATGGAATGAGCACAACAAGGTGCTAATACCACCATTGAGAAGAAAAAGAAACTAATCAAGATGTGCCAAAATACAAGTTACATAATACATACTAATTTTTGTTCATACAAGTTACATGGTATCTCTTACAAACTTTATAAATCCTTCAAAGTCCAGAGAAATTTTCGTTGGTGGTGGCGAAAAAGTAGCTTGGTCATCGCCGCTTCCATTGTCGGGCGAAGAAGAATCCTCCGCAAGTTCATCTAGCATTTATTCGTAAGCTTCGTATTCCTCTAGTTGTGATTCAGCAAGTCCAAAATTTCTTCTTTCCGAACGGATCCAATCTCTAAAACCTATTAATTTTTTCAAGCTCTCCCTCATAGACGCTCTATAATCATTGAGTTGAAGTCTTGCTTGACTGAAAGTGCTCTCCAATGCCACTGTTAAAGTTTGAATAATTAAAATATCTCGGGCCATCCTCGGTAAATTGTTCACCGGGTGCTATATTATGGCAAAATTAACTCTCGGTAAATTATAATAAACTATTATCGCTATCAAGAATAGCAATTGTAGGATAGATATGGGGTTTGGTTTAGGGAGCCGGGGCAGGGGAGGAGGAACAACATGACGACTAGATTCGCCACTCTTAGATTTTCCCTTATTCTTATTTTTGGAAAAGTATTTTTTTAAAGAATCCATCTTAATTAATCAAGTAATAGCAAATAAATAAAATAAATAAAAACTATAATATTAAGACTTAAGAGTTGGAATAATTTTACCGAATTGACAAACAACTTGTTGAAAATTGAATATCGTTGAAGACTTGAATACTTCAATTCATCAACTTCACAATTTTTTCACAAATTGTAACAACCTCAATATTTTTGAACTATGTTTTGGAATAAAGTAAGAAATAGTAGAAATTATAGGAGAAAATTAGAGAGAGATTGTGATAGATTGATATTGATTTTGTAAGAAAAATGAAAGAATAAGGGGGTATTTATAGTTAAAAATAGGGAAAAAGTGTAATTATAAAAAGTTTGGGGTTAAAACAAAGTTGGAGGGGTTAAATGGCTATTTTATAAATAGCTAATGACTATTTTTGTTAGCCTAGATAGCCAAGGGACCCCCGTCCCGGTCCTTTGGTGGACCAAACGGTCCCGGTCCTACCGGTTTCAAAGTCAAGAACCAGTCCACGAAACCAGCCCAGGCCCATATATACCGATGCTGTCCTACTTAGCCCGTTAGGACTGTTTGAACCGCGGTCCCGGGCCGGTCCTGTACCTGTCCACTTGGCACCCTTAACCAACATTGAGTATTCGACTATGGATATTTTGAAAAAACTCCATCTTAGCCACATGTTAAAACAAAGTTGGAGGGGGGGAGGGGGGAAGGTTAAATGGCTATTTTCTAAATAGCTAACGACTATTTTTGATAGCCTAGAGGCTATTTTTAAAATTTTCCAAACGGCTAGTTTTTTATAAAAAATAATTATCGTTGGGACCATTTGGCCCGCCAAGGGACCCTAGTCCCGGTCCTTTGGTGGGCCAAACGGTCCCGGTCCTACCGGTTCCAAAGCCAAGAACCGGCTCACGAGACCAGCCCAGGCCCACATATACCGATGTCGTCCTACTTAGCCCGTTTGGACCGTTTGAACCGCGGTCCTGAGCCGGTCCTGTACCTGCCCACTTGGCACCCTTAACCAACATTGAGTATTTGACTATGGATATTTTGAAAATAAATCCATCTTAGCCACATGTCTCCATACCCTATCTCCTTCAAAATGTTGATGAGAAATGCCCAATTTAATTGGTCAAAAACCTTTTCCATATCCAATTTGCACAATATCCGAGCTTCTCCACTTTGAGTTTCCAATCCAAAACTTCATTGGCTATCAGGGAAGCATCTGTTATTTGTCTATATTTCAAGAAAGCATTTTGTTGACTCGAAACAAGTTTGCCAATGATCTTCTTTAGTCTTTCAGCCGGAATTTTAGTAGTTATCTTGTACACGCTATCTATTAGACTAATAGGTCTACAATCCCTTGACTCTATTGCTCCTTTTTTCTTAGGTATAAGTGCAATGAATGTGGCGTTGCAAGATTTTACCATATGACATTGTTGATGATAGTAATTAAGAGTATTCAAAATATCTGCCTTGATGAAATCCCAACATTATTGAAAGAAAGCCATATTATACCCATCAGGCCCCGGTGCTTTATCAGGTGCACATGCTTTCAGAGCTGCCAGAACCTCTAATTCATCAAATGGTGCTTCTAACCCTTCACTCTTCTCGGTGGTCAATGAAGACAACCCTCCAAAGTTAGTTGTAGGCCTCCAAGGTTCCAACTCATGGTATAGTTTCTAATAATAATCCAAAATTTCTTCTTTGATGTATATCTTGTCTTCAGTTATGACTTCACCCACTTTGAGTTTGTCAATATGGTTGTTTCTTCTATGAGAGTTTGCCATTCTTTGAAAATACTTAGTGTTCTTGTCTCCCTCCTTCAGCCATAAATACCTAGATTTGTGTCTCACTGTCTTATTTTCATTACGTTTGTGCTTATGCTATACTGAAGCAAGGGATATCGGAAACAACCTCTCTATATCCACGAGATAGGGGTAAGTTCTGCGTATCACTACCCTTCCCAGACCCCTAAGTATGGGAATACATTGGATTTTTTTATGTTGCTGTTTGGTGCCAAATCTGTGTACCTGTCCTATGTTGCAAATACTCCAACATCCCTCCAAATATCATACCCTGCCTATGGTCTCGTAAATCAATTAAATCCAAACATTAATTAATAGTCTTTGCAACCTTTTAATGCGTGAAAAAGGTATTGCCATTCGTTTGAATCTTATGGAAGGCCCACTTATATTAGTGGTTTACCCTTAAAATGGATAACAATTAAACTTGTACACGTTTTAAAGGATACTTGTTTTAATTTAACACAAATAATCAAAGAACAGTAAGTAATTGAATTAAAAGAAGATAAAATGATTAAACCAAGTGTGGCGAAGTAATTAAGCCTGGCGTTAGACTTGAATGCTAAAGATCGATTTCAGTCGAGCCCTCAGAAAAGAGCTCGGTTGCAACTAAATATATGAACAGCTGAAGAACACCTGAAAAATTTCTAACAACCAAAAATAATCTGTATTGCTTTTATATGCGTGCGAGTAACAGTATCAAAAAAAGAAAAGGTTCTCCTTTATACATAGTAGAGGCGTTTTAATACTATTACAAGTCTAAATAAAGTAAAAATCCTCTCTTTCCTTTTCTCTCATGAAAACATGATCTATAGCCAATACCGAACATGATTCGCGCCGTAATATCCGACTGATGGCAGATATTTCGGCTCTCCATTTGTCTTCTTTAACCGTCATTTCCTTTATCCCCGATTCTTCGTATCGCTCGAGCTGGAATCTCTCCGGTTCAGCCATGCCCGATTCCCGATGTATTATTCGTCTGCTCCTGGTTCCGATCAACTGACACCCTCGATCTTACTCGAGCTAGTAACAAGTAACGTTATTCCTTGCTTCTCAACGGAAAATCGGGGTAACTCTATCCCCAATATTACCCACACATAGTAGTGATACTCGTTTTTAGGATGTTTAAAAATAGTGATGTTTGGATAATAAGCTATAACTTAACCTTTACAAGTAACAAGATGTAAATCATCTTGAAATTATCATTCTTTCCTTCGAGCAATTTTCTGCACTCTCAATTCTAATAATCTTTAGGCTAAGTTCTACAAAATTGGCTCTTGTCAAGTTGAAAAGTTTCAACAAAATGAACTTTATATTTCGTTCTATTTAAAAAAAAAAAATGAATATTTCTCCTCGGTACTATCGAGTAATATGAACAGTGTTATATGAAAGCCTCTCGGAAAAATAGCACCTTATAGCTGCTGTAAAATAACTGCCCAAACAATGTATAAAATTTGTAGATTTTTTGTATATATATATAAATTTTGTATGCTATATACAAAACTTTTACAAGTTGTATACACTTTTACGGCTACCAAATATAAATAATTTCTGGCGTGGGCTAAAAGTGATAACACCCCAAGCTTTTCTAATGTCATTGAGTTGCTTCCATAACCCATATCTTTTGTGAGTAACATTATATAAGACTTTTGAAATTTGATATCTTAAAATACGATATTATATTAATATCGAATAACAAGAGTATTTCAATTTTTTTAATCTTGATAATGATATATGTTGAGTCTGTGTTAGCTTGTCTTGCATCTTGACTACTCGACCAAACAATTGTAGTATCGCATCAACATAGATATTGAATAAGTGGATTTTAAAACTTAAGGTGATGCTATCGATAGCTCAAGAATTCTAAGTCAAAATATTTACAAATCAGAACAAAATTTTAAATTAATCACTATGCAGAGCTTAAATATAATTGCGATAATTCAAGCTATGGACTTCCGAATTTGATTATGGAAATAAGACCAAGTCTCTAATCACGATACGGACCTACAGAGACAGTCAAAACATTGATCCGAGTCTATTTTCTCAAAACGTTGACCACAGTCAATTCAAATGAGTTTTAAGGCTTCACGTTTGTATTGATTTTTCACATAGAAACCTTCTAGAAAAAGACACGGACTATGCACGCAAAATGAAGCAGGCTAAATGGAGCTATTCAGGGTTTCAAAACACAGAATTTAAGGTTAAAACTACAAATGACCTATTGGGTCATCACGTTCTCCACCTCTAAAACAAGTGTTTGTCGTTGAACGGACATAGAAAACTACCTGTATTGGTGAAAAGGTATGGATATCTACTTCGCATGTCTGACTCGGACTCCGAAGTAGACGCCTCGATCGGCTGACCTCTCTACTGCACTCGAACGGAAGGATAACTCTAAGACTTCAATTGTCTCACCTGCCGGGCTAGAATAGCCATCGACTCCTTCTCATAAGTCAAATCCTTGTCCAATTGGACTGAGCTGAAATCTGACACATGGGAAGGATCACTGTGATACTTATGGAGCATGCACACATGGAACACCGAATGGACTTTTGATAAACTGGGTGGCAATGCGAGCTTGTAGGCCACCTCACCCAGTATCTGAAGAATCTTAAAGAGGCTGATATACCTAGGGCTCAACTTGCCCCTCTTTTCGAACCTCATCATACCCTTCATGGGTTAAACCTGGAGCAACACCCTTTTTCCGACCATGAATGCAACATCACGAACTTTATGGTCGTCATAATTTTTCTGCCTAGACTGAGCGGTGCGAAGTCGATCTTGAATAATCTTGACCTTATCCAATGCATCCTATACCAAATTTGTACCCAACAACCTAGCCTCTCCCTACTCGAACCATCCAATTGGCAAACGATACCGCCTCTCGTATAATGCCTCATAGGGAGCCATTTGAAAGCTCGACTGGTAGCTATTGTTGTAGGCATACTCCACAAGTGGCTAGAACTAACCCCAAGAACCCTTGAAGTCCATAATGTAAGCGTGAAGTATATCCCCCAATATCTGAATAGTGCGCTAGGACTGTCCGTCTGGGCTGAAATGTTGTGCTCAACTCAACCTGCATGTCGAACTAACGTTGTACGACCCTCCAAAAGTGCGAGGTGAACTATATACCTCGATCAGAAATGATAGACACGGGCACACCATGAAGACGGACGATCTCGCGGATGTAGATCTTAGCTAACCACTCTGAAGAATAGGTAACTACCACAAGAATGAAATGTGCCGACTTGGTCAACCTGTCCACAGTGACCCACATTGCATCGAACTTCTTCTGAGTCAGTGGGAGTCCAACAACAAACTCCATAGTGATACGCTCCCACTTCCACTCTAGAATATCTAAATTCTGAAGCAAACCATCAGGTCTTTGATGCTCCTACTTAACTTGCTGACAATTTAGACACCGAGCTACATATGCAACTATATCCTTCTTTATGCTTCTCCTCCAATAATGCTGTCGCAAGTCCTGATACATCTTGGCGGCACCCGGATGAATAGAATTCCGGGAATTGTGGGCCTCCTCAAGGATCAACTCTCGAAGCCCATCTACATTGGGCACACAAATACGGCCATTTATCCTCAAAACTCCATCAACTCTAACTGTAACCTGCTTTACATCACCGTGAAACACCATGTCCTTAAGAACAAGTAAATTGGGATTATCATACTAACGCTCTATGATGTGCTCATACAAGGAAGACCGATCGACTATGCAAGCAAAAACACGACTAGGGTCTGAAGAAATATCTAACCTCACAAACTGATTGGCCAAAGCCTGAACATCTGCTGCAAGTTATCTCTCACCAACTGGGATATACGTAAGGCTATCCATACTCACTGCCTTCCTACTCAAGGCATTGGCCACCACATTAGCCTTCCCGAGATGATATAAAATGGTGATATCATAGTCTTTCAACATATCCAACAATCTCCTCTACTTGAAATTGAGAGATTTTTGTTTGAACAAATACTGCAGACTCCAATGATCCGTGAATACTTCACACAGTACGGCATAAATATAGTGCCTAAAAATCTTCAGCGCATGAATAATGGCTGCCAACTTTAAGTTATGAACAAGGTAATTCTTCTCATGAACCTTTAACCGCCGCGACTCGTATGCAATCACCATGTAATCATGCCCAACTATACTCCTAAAAAGGATAAGTGGTCGCTGCAAATATAATCCGGTCTAAAAGTCTGGAGTCGAATGCCACAGAGAACTAAGATTTAGCTACAATTATTGACTATCACTAAGAAGACAAGCTCGAACAAATTTGAAGTTATAAATATTAATATTCTTATATCTAAACTAATAAACTAATAAATTAAAGTGGAAAATTAACAACTAGGGATACTAAAGGCTAGATAACAAATTAAGGAGGTCTAGAGTTATAATTTTTCCAATTGTCAGAATCCTTCCCGCTACGACTTCTATAATTTCTCCTAAGTATTCTCTACTGATCATGAGCACTCGACTTATTGTAATTCTCTCTCGAGCAACTACAAAATATTTTAACCGCTCACTATGATCACATCAAAGATCTGTTATCTCTAATCCTGTTTTTAAACCTGTTGTGTTGATCTCTCATATACGTTAGGAGTGACGTTTTTCAACAGTCACCTAAATATTTACTATTTTTCAAGCAATACATAATAAATAGGCATCATTAATTGAGATCTATTCAATTAGCTAAAATAAGCACATCGTTGAACAAATAGAAAAATTGAAAGACTCAATTATATCAAATTGTATCAAGAATTCATCCTACAAAAGGTTTCATCAAAACCCTAGATAACAAATTAGCTATTCATAATAGTATGCAAAACTACAGTACTAGAATTCATAAACAATAATGAAAATAGGAAGAAGAAATTGAAACACTCGTAGAAGAATTATCCGCCCTGCTCCTTGTGTGTTCTTTCCTCCTTAGGTCGATTCCCTCTCTAATGATTTCTAACCAAATAGTGTCTACCCTTCAAAAACTAACTCTAAGGGGTATTTATAGGGTATGGGCCGAATTCTACATGTCAAAAACTAATGAGGAATTAAACTATGCTCGGATGGCATGGTCGGCGCTAGGCGCTGTCTTTGGCGCCATTGTTTCGGCGCAAGGCACTATCTGGGACGCCAATGATAGTGCCTTGGACAATGCCTTGCGCTGTCTATGGCACTGTTCTTTCTACGCATGGCACTGTTTGGGCGCCAATGTGTAACGACCCGGCCGGTCATTTTGAGTGTATTAGCCCCGATCCCCTATTTTTTACTTTCCTCGTGTTTGTTTCTGCTTATGTGACTTGACGAGAAGTTTTGTTTTTGGTTTCGAAGTGTTTTGGGACACTTAGTCCCTAAACGAAAGCTTAAGTCTTAGGATTTTTTTACTGTAGTTGGAACTGTGAGAAGACGACTCTGGAATGGAGTTTTCTCAATCCCGTTAGCTCTGTTAGGTGATTTTGGACTTAGGAGCGCGTCCGGACTGTGACTTTGAGGTATGTTGCTAATTTAGACTTGAAATGGCGAAAGTCGAATTTTTGGAGATTTTAACCAGAAGTTGACTTTTTGATATCGGGGTCGGATTCCAATTCCGGAAGTTGGAGTCAGTCTGAAATGTTGAATACAACTTGTGTGCAAAATTTGGGGTCAATCGGATGTGGGTTGTTAGGTTTCGGCATCAGTTGTAGAAATTAGAAGTTTCAAGTTCATTAAGTTTGGATTGGAGGGTGATCCGCATTTTTAGCGTTGTTTGACGTGTTTTGAGGGCTCGACTAATTTCGTATGGTGTTTTAGGACTGTTTGATATGTTTGGTTGAGGTCCCAGGGGCCTCGGGTGTTTTCGCGTGCTTAGCAGATGAAATATTGGACTGATGCAATTGTTGAAGCTTTGATGATTTCTGGTGTTTTGCACTTGCGGTGAGGAGACCGTAGGTGCGGGATCGCACGTGAGATGTGAAGGCCGCAGTTGCGATTTTGGTCATGAAGGTTTGTGGGCGCAGGTGCGAGATGTGAACCACATCTGCACATCCGCAGATGCGGAGTGATGGTCACAGGAGCAGTATGGGCGGCCTGGGCAAGGGTCGTAGATGCGGAAGTCGAACCGCAGGAGCGGGCTTGCAGGTGCGGCCCAAAGCTCGCAGATGCGGTCCCATCCATTTAAGTCATTTTCGCACCTACGATGGATTTCCTGCAGGTGTAGTTGAAGGCTCGCAGAAGCGAGTTTACTAGGCAGAAAAATAAGATTTCGAGGGTTGATTTCCCATTTTGATTTTAGGAGTTGGAGAACTCGGCGTTGTCACGACCCAAATCGTAGGGCTGCGATGGGAACCCGATGCCTAACTCAACCGAGTACCAACGTAACGTATCATTCTTATCATGGGTAAATGAACCGGAAAGGCCGGTATGAAATAACTAAAATAAAAAAAAGGGGAATACTAGACATAGGACAAGCAAACATGATATCGAAACTTATACATGTGACATACGAACCTATAAGGCCCACATAATCATTTGTATACTCAAGACATAGGCTGATAAGGCCATACAAGTATCCATATACATGCCATCTATCTACAAGCCTCTAAGAGAACATAAATGTCATAAAGGTCAGGACAGGGCCTCGCCATACCAATCAATACATATTCAAATCATACTGACCAAATAGGCAACTCTGGAGAAAGTGGAGTGCGCAAACACCTTATGTTGAGCTGATAGCCTACTAGGAGAACTCTCAACCTGTATATCGGGACCTGTGGGCATAAAACGCAGCGTCCCCAGGCAAAAGAGATGCCAGTACAAATAAAGTACCGAGTATGTAAGGCATGAAAGAAACATGGAGTAAGGAATTCAACCTGTAAGTCTGAATAGCTCTATGAATCATGAAAATATTTATCATGTCATGCATGTGCGTATAAATGTCATACCATGCATAGGTATATGCGTACATAACATCATCAAGCCTCTGAGGGCATCCCATCATATCATCTCAGCCACTGTGGGCAAAATTATCAACGTATACCAGCTAATCAGGTGGTGGTGCGTATATAACGTCGTAACCTTTTCCCATATCCCATATACATATAATATATGCGTATATAACATTATCTGGTCATGGGTCAATGTACATGTATAAATGAATGAAATGCATAAGAAATACGTTAATAAGATCAATATACCTTTTGGATAAACTTTATCAACTACGTATTTTTTTGAGGCCCATGAATAGAAGATATAATAATAAGTCAGATGGGGAATCAAGAATATAGGCATCTCTAATACTTCTATGAATAGTCATTTATGAAAGTTGTGCATTTGCTTGTTTCGTTTGTATCATACGGATCATGCCAAAAGAAAAGGATGGATAGCCTTAACATACCTTATCACAATATTTCTAATCACCAAGTTGAGCTCTCCTCTACGTACCTTAATCTACAACAACAATAATAATACTATCATTAAGTTACGAAAGGTACAACTATCGCACTACGAACGACAAACCTATTTTGTATTAAAACGGGAAGCATCTCCCCTATAATCCTTCACTCCTTCAAATTCAAGATAATACCAAACACAATAATATCAACATGTATACATTATTTTCCAACCTTATATACACCATAAAATACTACAAAACAGCCCAAGCCACCCCAATCTCTTCATATACAAAACGACCACCGTAGTGGTGTCAAACGGCCCAAAAACTCCAAAAAACTGGTGTTTCTCCACAACCTTAATCCTCCAAAACTCCAAAAAATAGTAGTAAAACATGCAGCCCAACAACAACACAAAACAATCCACAAAACAGTTCGCTACAAGTGAATAACTCAAACTCATGACTTTCGATCACCGTCCCGTGAGTTCTAACTATTAGGAAATGAATTTATCAACCTTACTTGATATTTAAACACTTAAATACAGAAGGTACACGTTTTCTTAAATATGAAGTACGTTCCAAAACTCAAACTACAAAGAAAAAAAGAGGCGATATAGCAATACTTACGTGTCCGGGATGATAATCTTGTTTGAAGCTCTTGCAGAGAGCTTAAGAGTAAAGTTAGGGGTCTTATTTGGTTGTGTGTTATGGAAAATTGAAGAAAGAAATGAGATATGGATATAAATATCCATTTTGTTTGAAAAGTAAAAAGGTGCTACTTGGCACCCTAGCATTGGTCCTTCTTCCAACGCTTATAACGTTTATTCCGGGGGTCATATGAATCTACCACTAAGAGCGTTGGAAACTATATTCCAAGACATTCATTTTGGTATATAATATGTCCCAAAAAGACCTCATATAGTACACGAAATGTATTTCTCAAAAAGATATGTTACAAGGCAAATCCTTAGTCGGTTGTTCCGCAACTTTATTCTGATTTTTCCCAAACATCATATTTTATATCCAAACATCATATATAGTCATATTATGACTTTAAAATCATTTAAATATTGATTAAAAAGTCTCATATTCATTACGTCACATTGGGACGCATAGGGTGTAACAAAATGAATATCTAGTATAGCAATGGATATCTAGTATAGCAATTAATTACGTCATCTTGGTACTTTAACCGAAGCTACATCCTTAGTTCTTAATATCTAAACTTGTCTATCTAGTATAGCAATGGGATCTTCCTCATATGATAGCTGTTTTGTAACCTGAACATCGTCAACTGGCATGACTTTAGAGGGATCTCCAATACACCTACGGAGCATAGACACATGAAATACTGGATGTACAAACTCCAATTTGGAAGGAAAGTCTAACTCATATGCTACTTGGCCTACTCTGCGTATAATATTATAAGGTCCAATGTACCGAGGCTAAGCTTTCCTTTCTTACCGAATCTCATAACGCCTTTCATCGGTGATACCTTTAGGAATACCCAGTCTTCTACCTGAAACTCCAAGTCTCGTCGTCGATTATCTGCATAGGATTTCTGATGACTATGTTCTGCTAATAGCCTTTCCTTTATAATTTTAATCTTCTCAACTACCTGATGTACCAACTCTGGTCCTACTAACTTAGTTTCCCCAATCTCGAACCATCCTATAGGAGACCTACACTTTCGTCTGTAAAGAGCTTTGCCTGGAGCCATCTGAATGCTGGAATGATAACTATTATTATATGCAAACTCAATAAGTGGAAGATGATCATCCCAGTTACCCCTGAAGTCCATCACACAAGCCTGTAGCATATCCTCTAATGTATGAATAGTATGTTTAGCCTGATCGTCTGTCTCAGGATGAAGTCGTACTATCTCCCTAATGTAAAGCCTTGCATAATCCTCTACTGAGTAAGTAGTCCTGACAGACAAAAAATGGGTTGCTTTTGTAAGTCTGTCGACAATAACCCATATAGAATCGAACTTACGTTGGGTATGAGGTAAGCCTATGATGAAATCCATATTAATCACTTCACATTTCCAAGTCGGAATCTCTATAGCCTATAATAACCCACAGGGTTTCTAATGTTCAATCTTAACCTGCTAACAATTAGGGCACTGAGCAACAAACTCTGCTATATCCTTCTTCATTTCGTCCCACTAGTATATTCCCTTGATATTATGATACATCTTCGTCGCTCCTGAATAAATAGAATAACGAGAATAGTGAGCTTCTCCCATATCCTGCTGGCACAACCCTGCCATATTAGAACACATAATCGACCTCGATATCTGAGTACTCCATCTCATGTAATCTCAAAGGTGTATTCTCCTTTTGAGGGGATGTATCTCGGTAATGAGCTAGCATAGAATCCTCATACTGGCATTTCTTCACTTCAGTTACTAAAGAGGATGTTGTCGTTTCCTGAATAGTAACTCTGGTATCACCTGAGTCCAGTAATCGAACTCCAAGACTAGCTAGCTAATGAATATCATGGGCTATCCCACACTTCTATGGCTGTAACTATGACAGGCTATCCATAGATCTACGGTTGAGGGCGTCGGCTACTACATTCGCCTTCCCCAGATGGTATAAAATATCAACGCCATAGTCTTTCAATAGCTCCAAACATCTCCTTTGTAGTAAATTCAATTCCTTTTGATTGAAGATATATTGAAGGCTCTTATGATCCGTATAGATATCAACATTAATGTCATACAAATTGTGCCTCCATATCTTTAGTGAATGAATCACCGCGGTTAACTCTAAATCGTGGGTCGGATAATTATTCTCGTGCTTTAATAGTTGTCTTTAAACCTAAGCAATTACTTTTCATGGTCGTTCTGCCACTTGTTGCATGAATACATGGCTTATCTCATTTCCCACAAATACTTCATCTTTTGATTTTTTTTTCCCGTTCATTAGCCACGATAGGTGCCACTTTCTTATGGAGTGCATACAATGTTGTTGTGAGACTGTTGTTACAAGACTATTTCTTCCTTATGTCACTATGCTTAAGTTGAAGCCTTCTTCCTTATTCCCTCAGCTAGTCATTCTTTGTAGTACTTAATAGAGACCCTTTGACTCCTATAAAGTTGCGAGCTTATTACATCGTATACCCGAAAGAATTTTTGATGTTCTTACTCACCTATAATTATCCTTAATTACTTACCACCGCACCCTTGTGCTCTTCAGGTTGATTCTAAACTGAAATTTTTGACTAACTTCTCAGTGGCACCATTTTTTTCGTAACACTTATACGTACCTTTAACAATCCCAACTCCTATATGAATATTTCTCAAGGATTACGATGTCATCATATTTGCGAGACTGAATTACCTATGTTGGGTTTCACTATGTTTATCTTACACAACCTGCTGATTTGTCTGTATCCTCTTGTTTAGCGATGGCTAGGATCTTCCTGAATCAACTACTAACTACACGTTAGTCCATTCTCATATCTATATTCTGCGTAATCTCTCTTGGGTTATATCCTTTGTCTTAACTTACCCCTCACATTGGCTCCTTATGTATTCTCCAGTGTTCATTTGTACTTATTTATCAATAACATCTAGTGATGGTACCCTTACTGCCTCTCCCCGTCGTTATGCTTACATAATGTTCTGGATTCGTATCATATCCATAGGATCTGAATAAATGCAATCCCATTCCTTTCGCCTTTCTATCACATTCTTCCTTTACTATTCCATAGTTATCTGCACCACATAACTCCAACTTAATACCATATCACACCATCTTCCCCCTTTAGGGGAGTACTAATATTTATTTCTATGAAGATTTACCTATAAATATTTCACTTCTTCATATTTGGCATCTTTTCACATCTTCGCGGACTCTTACTTGCCTTGCGGTAACCCTTTTGTACTAGGGATATCTGAATTTCTTACACACGAAGGTGACACCTAGTGTAACTGGCACACTTAGTCCCTTAATCTTAACTCTGCTCACAACGCTTGTTTTAGGGATGCGTCTTCCTGAATGTCCTTCAAAGGTTATTCTTCTGTTGTCCATTCAATTATCGTCGGAATGCGATCTCTGAAATTCTCACGATGTCAACTATTATCAAATCCTTCAGTCTTAAATTTATGTTCAGTTTATCTTATTCACTAGCCCATATTAATTTCTATTACTCCGGGGGTCTAACATTTCCTTCTGGTAATCACGTATGAGTCACCAACTCATTTCTTGAAATGGGGACATGACTTTATGGCTTATACTCTTTTATTGTCTCAAGGCCTGTAACTTCTTGTCTTTTCCTTCACTTGACTATTAAATCTGTAGTCCTGTCATATTTTGATTTACCTTTATCATCCATTTATCACATCTTACTCATAATACTCCATTTACTTTTTTCTTATTCTCCTACTAATATTTCTGTCTATCACCTTATTATAAAAACTTCTTCAAAATATTCTTTCACTTTTAGCCCCCCTTGATTCAACTCACTGGATCTTCGGGTCGCCTAACACTCTCTCTTTACTAGGGAAGGGAGCCATACAAAGGTAAATATTAAACCCTTCTAGGATTCCAATGCCAATCTTCTGAAATTTCTGAACATTCTAGTATTCATATATGATTGAACTATTCTAGAGTGCACCATCTGGGTGTCTCACAAGGAGAACCATTACTACATTTTCAATATCCCTCGGAAATGTGAGCTAATGATAACAATCCATCAACAATTTTGGGTTACTCTAACCCCAACTGGATGTTGATATCCCATCCTTCTCTTAATTTATATCTGTTAGCTCCCACAGGGCATAACTGAAATGGGTGTTGTCAAGTGAATATATCTTTGTTATTGTTGAAAGTAACTTAGAATGCTTATATTTCTCTGCCTGAATTGTAAATACATACAATCTTCACTAACTAGGTACCTCGTTGAAACTTGTATCTACCTTCTGATTCTCTCGTTGCTTTTTATCATAGGCGTAGATAGATATTCATGCCTTAGGGCTCCTTATCAAGAGGCTCACACGTCGTAGTACACACATATCTACTGAAGGCCTTACATTTACTCATCATAAGCATGATACAAAATCGAGTTCCTCTAACTCAACTCTTCCACATCCGCATTCAATCTCTTACCAACTGTCTTCTCGATGTAGATGTCGTTGTAGTATGATAAGAATGATACGTTACGTTACGGTTGAGTTAGGCATCGGGTTGCCCGTCGCGGCCCTATGGTTTGGGTCGTGACAGAAGTGGTATCAGAGCAGTTCTGTCCTAGGGAGTCTCCGTGTCGTGTCTAGTAGAGCCTTGTTTATGGGTGTGTTGTGCACCACACTTATAAGCAGGAGGCTACAGGGCATTTAGTACTGTCAATCTTTCTTCTTACTCTAGATCGTGTGGTAGAGCTTAGTTGTAAGAAATTCAAATTCCTAAATTCTATTTTATTCGTTGGGTAAATGAATCGAAAAGGCCATCATTAGATAACTAGAATAAAACATAAGGGAATACAAGACATAGGACGACCAAACATGATATAGAAACTTATACATGTGACATACGAGCCTATAAGGCCGACATAATCATTTGTATACTCAATACATAGACCGATAAGGCCATACAAGTATCAATATACATGTCATCTGTCTACAAGCCTCTAAGAGTACATGAATATCATAAGGTCGGGGCGGGGCCCCGTCATACAAATAAATACATATCAGTTCAGCAAAAGGTGTTTGTGAACTCTCAACCTATATATCGGGACCTGCGGGCATGAAACGCAGCGTCCCCAGGCAAAAGGGATGCCAGTACAAATAAAGTACCTAGTATGTAAGGCATGAAAGAAACATGGAGTAAGGAACTCAACCTGTAAGTATGAAAAGCTCTATGAATCATGAAAATATTTATCATGTCATGCATGTGCATATAAATGTCATACCATGCATAAGTATATGCGTACATAACATCATCAAGCCTGAGAGGGCATCCCATCATATCATCTCAGCCACTGTGGGGGAAATCATCAACGTATACCAGCTGATCAGGTGGTGGTGCGTATATAACGTCGTAACCTTTTTTCATATCCCATATACATATAATATATGCGTATATAACGCCATTTGGTCATGGGTCAATGTACATGTATAAATGAATAAAATGCATAAGAAATACATTAATATGATCAATATACCTTTCGGATAAACTTTATCAACTATGTATTTTTCTGAGGCCTATGAACAGAAGATATAATAATAAGTCAGATGGGGAATCAATAACGTAGGCATCTCTAATACTTCTATGAATAGAGTCATTTATGAAAGTTGTGCATTTGCTTGTTTCGTTTGTATCGTACGAATCATGCCAAAATGAAAGGAGGGATAGACTTAACATACCTTATTACAATATTTCCTATCACCAAGTTTAACTCGTCTATTCATACCTTAATCTACAACAACAATAATAATACTATCATTAAGCTACGAAAGGTACAACTATCGCACAACGAACGACAAACTTAGTTTGTATTAAAACGGACAGCATCTCCCCTATAATCCTTACTTTCTTCAAATTCAAGACAACACCAAACACAACAATATCAACATGTATACATTATTTTCCAATCTTATATACACCACAAAATTCTACAAAACAGCCTAACACACCCCAATCTCTTCATACACAAAACGACCACCGTAGTAGTGTCAAACGACCCGAAAATGATACGACGAACGACCAGCCCACAACCCTGAATTTATGTGGTGTTTCTCCACAACCTTACTCCTCCAAAACTCTACAAAACAGTCGTAAAACACGCAGCCCAACAGCAACACAAAATAATCCACAAAACAGTCCACTACAAGTGAATAACTCGAACTCACAGCTTCCGATCCGTGAGTTCTAACTATTAGGAAACAAATTTATCAACCTTCCTTTATATTTAAACACTTAAATACAGAAAGTACACGTTTTCTTAACTATTAAGTACCTTCCAAAACTCAAACGTCGTAGGGATCATTTTAATGTTATCGTTACTTGATATCGTGCCTGGGATGATAATCTTGTTTGAAGCTCTTGAAGAGATCTTAAGAGTAACGTTAGGGGTCTTATTTGGTTGTGTGTTCTGGAACATTGAATAATAAAACGAGATAAGGATCACAAATATCCATTTTGTTTGAAAAGTCAAATGGTGCTACTTGGCACCCAAGCATTGGTCCTTCTTCCAACGCTTATAACTTTTTATCCGGGTGTCGTATGAATGTACGGTTAAGAGAGTTGGAAACTGAATTCCAAGACCTTCAATTTGGTATATAATATGTCCCAAAAAGACCTCATATCTCACGAAATGTATTTCTCAAAAGGATCTGTTACAAGGCAAATTCTTAGTCGGTTTTCCGCAACTTTAATCTGATTTTCCCAAACTACATATTTTCTAACCAAATATCATATATAGACATATTATGACTTTAAAATCATTTAAATCCTGATTAACAAGTCTCATATTCATTAGATCACCTTGGGACGCACAGGGTGTAACAGGTGTGAGGCGAATTTTTGGGATTTCTTCAAGGAGATTGTTGGGGTAAGTGGTTCTAACTCGTATTGGATTATATTTCATGAATCTGTTGCTATTTTCATCTTCTAATTAGGGATTTGAGTTGGAAAATTGGGAAAAAATGGTATAAACTTCATAGGCTATAATTTTGAGTTTTGGAAGATGATTTGAGGTCGGATTCGAGTAATTCTTGAATGGTTAGACTCCTGAGTGAATGAGTGTTCGTATTTTGTGACTTTTGTTGTAATTCGAGGCGTGGGCCCGGGGGACGGGTTGTCCTATTTTGGATTTTGGCTTACAATTACGCATTTTTCTTATGGAATTGATTATTTTAGCCTATATTAATTGTATCGTACTGCTTGTGGCTAGATTCATGGCGTTTGGGGACTGATTCGAGGGGCAAAGGCATTTCAGAGTAGGATTTTTTGCGGCATGAGGTAAGTAATAGTTTTAAATCTGGTTCTGAGGGTATGAAACCCCGGATATTTGGTATGATGTGATTATTTTGGAGGTGACGCACATGCTAGGTGATGGGTGTGTGGGCGTGCACCATGGGGGATTGTGACTTGGTCCGTCCTTTGAGACTATAAAGTCGAATAGCTTATTGTTAATACATGTTCTCTCTAACTTCTAGAAATTTGACTGTTATTCATGTTAGAAATCATGTTTAAGCCATATGATATCACTGTTGGGACCCTCAGCAGTCGGGTACCTGTTGAATTAGACGCTTTTTGATGTCTTGTACTCAGTCACAGTTTGACTTGTGTGTCATATCTCCATTTCTTCTTGTTTTCTTGTTGATACTTGGTATTATCTCTTTTGGTTGATTTCTATGCTTTATGGAAGCCCGAGAGGCTGGAGAGGTTAGTGACTGAGATAGGGCCTGAGTGCCGAGCTGTGAGCTATGTGAAGGTATATGGATCGGGTTGCACGCCGCAAAGAGCCTTATGGCTATTTATGGACTGTGGATCGGGTTTCACGCCGCAACATGCCTTATGGCTATTTATGGACTATGGATCGGGTTGCACGCCGCAACGAGCCTTATGGCTACTTATATGATTGGGTCGGGCTGCACGCCCCAGCGATATAGCGCTTGGGCTGAAAGGAACCCCTCTGGAGTCTGCACACCTCCAGTGAGCGCAGGTACCTATTGAGTGTGAGTACTGAGGGCTGAGAGCCGAATGATTGAGCTATTGTGACGAGTTGAGTGACTGTTGCCCTGAGAGGCTGTACTTGCTTTTCATTTGTTGATGCACTTAGTTGCAATCTGTCATTGTTGTGAAATTTCTGAAAGATTTTATATGCGGATCACCTGAACTTGAACTGTATAAAACTGATTTGACTTAAACTGTCGGATTTGAAAGCATGTCTATTCTTTGCTGGAACTACTTGAAAATGAACTGTATTTGTATAGCTCATCACTACCTTCTCAGTTTCTTATTTATTTTTGTTACTTACTGTGTTGGTTGTACTCCCACTATACCCTGCACTTCGTGTGCATATCCAGGTGTTCCCGGTCATAGCGGGTGTTGATAGTTGAGCAGCTGATTCCGGAGACTATCGAGGTAGCTGCATGGCGTTCGCAGGCCTTGGTTCTCCTTCATTATCTTTATCGTATTTAAGTTCTTATTCCTTAGATGTTGTATTAGACTGCTTCTAGTATAGATGCTCATGTACTCAGTGACACCCCGATGTCGGGCTAATTTTTCCGCACTTATGCTATTGGGTTTTACCCTATTTTATGAAAAACTCCAATCATTTTAAATGTCTTAACTCATTTCTGTTAAATTTTGAAAGTGTTTGGAAATATCGGTTTGCCTAGTATCATGATAGGCATCATCACGACGGGTTAGGTTTTGGGTCGTGACACAATGACATTGACCTGGACAATGCCTTGCATTATCTATGGCACTGTTGTTTCATTGCCTTGCACTTCTTATTTTATTGCTCCATTTTGTAGCTCTGAGGTACCATTCTGTGCAATGTTTCTCCAATTCATGTCTAAGCATTCCTACACGTGAAATAAGCTCTATTAAGCGTAATTGTCGCACAAATTAGCATCCAAACAACAAGCAGCTAGGGTAAATAATGTAAATAATATATAGAATTATCACATGACATCAACACCCCACACTTAAATATTGTTCGCCCTCGACTCAACCAACTAAACACTTCCTCTTCAAGGATCCAACAAGCCACACATTTACAACACACTACACCTATGACTATGGTTGATAGCAACAATTAAGCTCTAGCATATGCTATTAAAATAAACTTCCCATACTAATGTCCAATTTTAAAACATCCAATACAGGAACAACATGTTTATAACAATCCTAGCCTCGAAAACAAACTCAATATCACAATGCACCCGAGGCTTGAATACTTAATCTAACAAAGAAGCCTAATAACGTTACTTATCCTTTGTGAAGCCATGTGTCCTCACAATAAAACAAAGAGTAAGCAATCCACACATCCAAATCCCATGATCGAATATGTTTTAAGGACTCACACATATGAAGAAAAATCACTCACTCTCTCGAAGAAGTCACATGCACGCAAAAGGTACCATAGGCTTGATCATTATGTAAACATCTACTAATATAAGCTTGTAATGTGGGCTAAGGGACAGCTAGGATATATTTAGGATATAATAGCTAACCCTCCTCAGTACTTTAATACATCACGTATTCAACTTTAAGCGCAAAATTACTTTAATCCACTTTAATCATCACAAGATAGCTCACCCCGAAATATTTTCCTTCTTTTTTACTCACTACTTCAGATCACATCCACAAGCAAAAATAAGAAACCTTTATTTATTCATTTATTCTTTCATTACTTTTTTTTTTTACTTTTACCTTGCCGCTAGTAGATTTTTATTTAAAGCACAAGTGCACATTTCTTCCTTCTATTGGTTCCACTCAAAAGCTACCCCAAGTTTTCTCATTACTTCTTTCTAGCACTCTCTTTACAATTCAAGTACTTTAAGAGGTATAAGGATCAAAATGATTCAATTAAGAATAAAAAGGTTTAGGCTTGTAATGCATGTACCAAAATAAAGGCTAATAGGCTAAAAAGGGTAACTAAGGATGATTTTATTTGTGATATGTAACAAAGATCAAAAAGATCAAAGAAAGCCTAACATCACTTTTCAAACCGAGTAACACCTAGGATTTCGCTTCAATTCAGATTCCGGGCATGTTCTAAACACAAATACAATAACATGGACTATACAAAGAACTCACTTCACACATGGCACATGACTCCCTAAGGACGGTTCCATTCGGACTCTCAATCAAACAAGTATTTACAAAGCCAAGAGATCTATTACAAAGCAGAAAGTGAACACAAGTAAAGCAACCATGACATAGGAATTATACCACATGCTATTCATTTTTACCAAGACATCATCATATATTTAAAACTAAGGGAAGGTGAAACACATGACATAACCTAAGTATGCAACCATCAAACAAGTCAAAAGACATGAATCAGATCATTTCTTCTCCTTTATTTCCTACATACTACTCTAAAAATAAAAAAATAAAAACTACTACCCGGTTCAAGTTACATCCCATGAAAAAGAACCTAAACACAAAGAAAAAGCACAGAGGATTATTACTACCTAAGGAAAATAAAAAGACATGTTTTTGTATTTTTGTGTTTAGCCTTTAAATCCCTCAAGAAAACTGTCTAGGAGATCTATCGTTGGAAAAAGTCTAAAAAACAATTTCTAAAAAAATTATCAATTAAACTAATACAACTAAGATAGCATAGAAAGTCACCCAGACAATCTCCTCACCCCACACTTAAAATTATGCATTTTTCCTAATGCACAACATAATTAATTATAGGGTAAAATAAATTCCTTGGTAGGGCAAAGTCCGAAGCACTAGCAGCTCATGGGGTACTCAGACTTCTCCCAGGTATTTTTTTTTTGTGCGGGCACCTCGCACTTAGTTCTAACCATCTGGCTTCCTGTTGCATCCTTCCAATAACTATGTTTCCCATGTCCTAAAAAATAAAAAATGACACTACAAAAATAATACAATAAGAAATTAATTTTAAAAACTAAAAATAAAAGAAAGCAGTAAAGTTAGGTTGCCTCCTAACAAGTGCATGATTTAACGTCGCGGCATGACGTGAACCACTTTATGCCTCCACCTCGAGCTTATGATTTGAATCCCATGTTTTGACTCAATCTTATGAAGATGTTGATGGGACGATACAATTTTTTTGTGAGCCAAAAATTGAGTAAACTCTCATGCACCTATTGGATCTCGACTGAGGGGTGTCACCTTGCCTATAAGGCCTTGAAATTTCAAAATATAAGGTTCATCTACCTCTTTTATTACTCATTTTGCATTCTCATAAGGATCAATTCTCATTTCACTATCCGAACATAATGTAGAGAAGTGTTTGTAATGAGGTACGACACGCTCAAATACATGAACTTCAAGATTTTCAGCCTCCTCGACGCAAATTATACTAGAGTCACCTAATTTGTATCCTCAACGTCCTTGTCTGACTCTAGTATTATTTCTTCAACATTTACATCATCAAATTCTAGCTGGTTAAATTGTTGGTGTTCTACTCTGGACCCCTCCATTGGTACCTCAATTTCTGTCTCCAATGTACACTACTCCTGGCTATTATCCATACTATTAACTTGTTGAGCATTAAAAGCTTCAACTATTTGACTCACTTGAACCTCCAAGTTGCGAATAGTTGCCTCTTGTCTTTGTATATGCAGTTGTGTCTCATTATTATTTCCCACAAGGTACCTTAGAATGTCCTTGATCTCCTTCTGGTCATCATCCTTGGGTCCTTTGTTCCTATTCACTTCACAAGAAAAAGTATAACTATCGTAGTAAGGGGTTGGGGGAGGGTAAGAAATATAAGCATAACCATGAAAGTGATCATTTTGACCACCACACATATAACACACATTCCACAAATAAGATTGAGTTAGTTCACATAACTCGCTCTCAGGAATGTTTTGAAATTTTTGCCATGGGTAGTTTCATCCACATTATGCATAAGGAGGATCAAAAGTAGAATTACCAACATAATTCCAAGATGTCATGTCTCTCAAATCAAAAATAAAAATAAAATAAAATAAAAGTCCAAACTTGAAAACTAGCAATACGTACAGCTACAGCTACACCGTTAGTTCCCTGGCAACGACGCTAAAATTTGATCACGTCTAACTCTAGTCCTAAAAAGGATAAGCGGTCGCTGCAAATATAATCTGGTCTAAAAGTTCGGAGTCTAATCCCACAGAGAACTAAAGTTTAGCTACAACTGTGTACTATCACTAAGAAGACAAGCTCGAACAATTTCGAAGTTATAAATATTAAATTCTTATATCTAACTAATTAACTAACAAATTAAAGTAGTAAATTAACAACTAGGGATACTAAGGGTTGGAGAAAGTATTAAGGAGGTCTAGAGTTATGATTTTCCCAATTATCGGAATCCTTCCCGCTACATTTTCTATAATTTCGCCTAAGTATTCTCTACTGATCGTGAGTACTCGATGTATCGTAATTCTCTCTCGAGCAATTACAACAATGTACTAGTCATATTCTCTCGAATTATACTAGATCGCTCTTGTTCACCGCTCACTATGATCACATCAAAGTTTCATCATCTCTAATCCTGCTTTTAAACCCGACATATTGATCACTCATATACGTAAGGAATGACGTTGTTCAACAACCATCTAAATATGTACTCTTTTTCAAGCAATACATAATTAATAGGCACCGTTAATTGAGAGCTCTTCAATTAACTAAAATAAGTACATAGTTGAACAAATTAAAAAATTCAAAGACTCAATTATATCGAAACGTGTCAAGAACTCATCATACAAAGGTTTCATAAAAACTCTAGATAAAAAATTAGTTATTCATATTAGTATGCAAAACTACAATACTAGAATTCATAACAATAATAAAAATAGGAAGAAGAAAGTGAAAAACTCGTCGAAGAATTCTCCGCCTTGCTCCTTATGTGTTCTTGCCTCCTTAGGTCTATTCCCTCTCTAATGATGTCTAACCCAATAGTGTGTACCTTTCAAAAACTAACTCTAAGGGGTATTTATAGGGTAGGGGCCGAATTTTACATGTCCAAAACTAATGAGGAATTAAAATTTGCTCTGATGGCATCGTCGGCGCGAGGCACTGTCTTTGGCGCCATTGTTTCGGTGCAAGGCACTGTCTTTGGCGCCATTGTTTCAGCGCAAGGAACTATCTGAGGCGCCAATGACAGTGCCCTTGACAATGCCATGCACTGTCTGTGGCACTATTGTTTATGCGCAAGGCACTGTCTGGGGCACCAATGAAAGTACCCTGGGCAATGCCTTGCACTGTCTATGGCACTGTTGTTTTATAGCCTTGCACTTCTTCTTTTATTGCTCCATTTTGTAGCTATGAAGTACCATTCCGTGCAACCTTTCTCTAATTTATGTCCAAGCATTCCTACACATTAAATAAGCTCTATTTGCGCAATCGTCGCATAAATTAGCATCCAAACAACAAGCAAGTAGGGTAAATAATGTCAAAAATATATGGAAGTATCACACAACCATCCTGCATCAACACTACACCTAGCTCAATACGAGATGCATCACAATACACCGTGTATGATCCTGAATCAGTGGGCAACACCAATATTATCGCCGAAGTCAAAGCAGTCTTGAGCTTCTAAAAGCTCAACTCACACTCATCCGACCATCTAAACTAGGGGTGGGCATAAAACTCAAAAAATAGAATTTCGAACCGGGCCGAATTAGTTCGATATTTGGGTATCGGTTTATTCGGTATTTAGGTATAATTTGGGATCAATTTTACAGTTATTCGGTATTTCGGTACGGTCCTCGGTATTGAAGTTTTTAATATCTCAGTATACTGAAATACCGAAATACTGAATTATTTGGCAGATGTTTGGTTGGAGTCGTTGGACTGCTGATTGTTATAGTTTAGTTGTGTCGTTGGCATATGTAATTTACTGGGAAGCATCTTCTTAGTTGTAGGGACTCAAATATTGTTGATTGAATAGTAATTAATTAAAAAACTTCTTAGTTGCAGGGAAGCATCGTCTTAGTTTTGTTTGGCAGATATTGTTGATTGAAGTGTTGAAGCTTTCTTAGTTAGACGTGCAAACTTTTGTTATCTTTAACTTTTATTGAAGCATTCTTACATGCACGCGTTAGTAAGGGCGTTAATAAGGGTGGTTACATATGAAGTAATCCAGTGAAGTGTTGGTGTTGAGTCTGTTGACTGTTGAAAACGCTTTTAGCAATTTAGTTTATTAACATTTTATACTAATGCAAAATTAGTCTAGTTTGGTTGGCCACCGAAATCGTAATGAAACCGTACCAAACCAAACAAGAAATACCGAACCGTACAAAATTACTTTGGTTCGGTATTTGGTATGCATAATTGATTTACCTAATACCGAAATACTGAACCATACTTCTTAATAATGTACCTAAGTGTCGAACGCCCACCCCTAATCTGATCGGGGCACCTTTCTAGGTCAATCTGGTCAACGGGGATGCTATAGATGATAACCCCTCCACGAACCGGCGGTAATAACCCGCCAAACCCAAGAAACTCCAGATCTCTATAGCTGAAGCAGGTCTAGGCCAGTTTTGAACTGCCTCAATCTTCTTAGGATCCACCTTTATGCCCTCTGCCGATACAACATGCCCCAAGAAGGTGACTAAGTCTAACCAAAACTCACACTTTGAAACTTGGCATATAATTGGCTATCTCTCAGAGTTTGAAGTACAATCCGAAGATGTTGCTCATGCTCCTCTCAACTACGGAATAGATCAAGATATCGTTAATGAATACAATAAAAAAAGAATCCAAATAGGGCTTGAACACTTGGTTCATCAAATCCATGAATGTTGCTGGGGCATTTGTCTACCCAAATGACATCACTAGGAACTCCTAATGTCCATACTAAGTCCAAAAAGCCGTATTAGGACATCAGATGCCCTAATCCTCAACGGATGGTTGCTAGACCTCAAATCGATCTTCGAAAACACTTTGGCACCCTGAAACTGATCAAATAAGTCATCAATCCTCAGTAATAGATACTTGTTCTTGAAAGTTACTATATTCAACCGTCGATAGTCTATACACATCCTTATCGACCCATCCTTCTTCTTCAGAACAACACTGGCGCACCTAAGGCGAGACACTAGGTCTAATGAATCCCTTATCAAGCAAATCTTGCAATTTCTCCTTTAACTCCTTCAACTCTGGCGAGGCCATACGGTATGGCGAATAGAAAAGGGCTGAGATCAATACAAAAGTCAATATCTCTGTCGGGTGGTATCCACAGAAGGTCTGTGGGAAACACCTCGGGAAAGTCACGAACAACTGGCAATGAATCCATGGAAGGAACCGCCACACTAGAATCACGGACGTAGGCTAAATAAGCTAGACATCCCTTCTAGACCATACGTCGAGCCTTCACATAGGAAATAAAACTTCTAGTAGAGTGATCAGAAGTCCTTCTCTACTGTAGTCGAGGCAAGCCTGGCATGGCTAATGACACCATATTTGCATGACAGTCCAATATAGCATGATAAGGTGACAACTAATCCATATCCAAGATAACTTCAAAATCTATTATATTAAGAAGTACAAGATCTACACTAGTCTCAAGACTCATAATGGTAACCACACACGAGTGATAAACACGATCTACCAAAATAAAATCTCCCACAAGCGTGGACACATACACATGATCACTCAAACAATCACGAGGCATAACCAGATATGAAGCAAAATAGGATGACACATAGGAATAAATAGATCCTGGATCAAATAGAACTAAGGCATATCTATGGAAAACGGGAATGATACCCATGATAACGTCATCAGATGCCTTGGCCTCAGGCCTAGCTGGGAAAGCATAACATCGGGTCTGCGGCCCACCACTCTAAACTATGTTGCTGGGATGACCTCCACCTATAACGTCCTGACCTCCATCTCTAATGGCCTGACCTCTACCTTTGGCTTCCTGACCCCTTCCTCTAGCTGGTTGAGCGGGCGGTGGAGTAACCGGTGCCGAAATCATGGCACGAGAGCCCTACTGCTGCACGTTGCCCTGTGACCTGGGGCAAAATCTAGCAATGTATCTCAAATCAACACAAGTATAAAAAGCCCTCGGTTGTTGTGACTACTGACCCTGAAACTGGCCATGAGGAACTGAATAACCACTTTGATAGCTCTAGATCGGAGGTGCGCTGATAGGAGCTGGTAGTGCATTGTAGGCTGGTTGTCCAGAATGATGCTAGTAAGGACCACGACTCCCTCAAGCACTGTGGGACACCTGAAGCGCTGAATGAAATGGCCTGGGAGGATGCCTCTACCAAAAGTACCCATGCCTTCATATGAGGCACCGTTGAAACTACCGGAATGACGGGCATCTTATCTGACACCAGGCCCCTCTCCTGAACATGAACCAGCTCGATATGTCTCGCAATATCAACATCCATCTGGAAGGAAATATCACTCCCTGTCTCATTGTCCATCTAAAGCCTGAGAATGTAAGTTAGTCCATTAATAAATCTCCTCACTCGCTCTTTCTCAATAGGAAGTAAGATGGTGGCATGGAGATCTAAGTCCACAAATTGAGTTTCATACTGGGTGACGGTCATACCACTCTGCTGAAGTTGCTCAAACTGCCTGCGATACTCCTCTCTCAGGGTGACAGGGATGAACTTCTCTAGAAATAGCTGTGAGAACTGATCCCAGGTAAGTGTAGGTGACCCAGCTGGTCTAGTCAACATATAATATCTCCACCATCTTTGGGCGAAACCATTCATCTGAAATACTGCAAAATCGACCCCATTGGTCTGAACTATACCCATGTTCCGCAGTACCTTGTGGCTATGGTCTAGAAAATCCTGTGGGTCCTCAGAAGACGCACCACTGAAATGAACAAGAAAGAGCTTGGTGAACTTATCCAACCTCAGCAGAGCCTCAGAAGATAAAGTTGGCCTATCACCGGCATGTGCCGCAATAACCGGCTTAACTACCCCAACTGGCGGGGTTGCGGGAGTTTGAAACTCGGGGAACACCTGCTCTGGGGTATGAGTAGCGGGAGTCTCTGTTCCTCCCCCAGCACAACAAAGTAAGAAAGATGTGACATTTTTCCTAAACTCCATAGTGTGATGACCCAAAATGTCATCTTTAAATTTAATAAGTAATTATGTGTTCTAAGACCTCGAAAATCACTATTTATCATTTCTTGACTTGCGTGCGCATTCCGTAAAATTTTACCGAAATATTTATGTGAAAAATGGATTAAAATATGAAATAAAGCCTTAAAACTCAATTGAGTTGACTATGTTCAACATTTTGAGCAAACAGACGCGGATCAGTATTTTGACTGTTCCGATAGCTCAGAATCATGATTCGGGACTTGGGCGTATGCCCGAAATTTAATTTGGAGGTCCGTAGCTCAAGTTATGACCATTTAAAGGAAACTAGTAATTTAAAGGCTAAAGATTTCCAAGATTGACCACGAGGTTGACTTTTTGATATCGGAACCGGAATCCGATTCTGGAAATTTGAATAGCTCTGTTATGTCATTTATGACTTGTGTGTCAAATCTGAAGTCATTCCGGATTCATTTATATGTTTGGCACGCGATTTGCAAATTGCAAAGTTTAAAACTCAAAGTTCGAATCGGGGTGAATTGTCATTTCAGCATTGTTTTACGTGACATTAGATCCCGAGTAATTGCATATTATGTTATGGGACTTGTTGGTATAATTTTTTGAGGTCCCGGAGGCTCGGGTGGATTCCGGATGATTAACGGGTCAAAATTTGGACTTAAGGAAATATCTGAAATTTTGGCCTTCTGGTGTAATTGCACCTGCGGTCCATTTTCCATAGAAGCGGAACCGCACCCACGGTCCATTTTCCACAGAAGTGGAACCGCACCCGCGGTCAATTTTCCACAGAAGCGGAAATACTGTACAGAACACATAAAATCGTGTTTTAGCCATTTTTATTCATTTTTGAGTTTTGAGTCTTGGATTTTGGCGATTCCAAAGCGATTTTTCATGACTTTGAATTGGGTAAGTGTTCTATAACCAAAAGTGATTATATTTCATATATCCATGTATATATTCACCATTTATTTCGGATTTAGATGGAAGAAATTGGAAATTTTGTAAAATCATCCAAAAAACATTTTAAGATTTGAAAGTTCATTTGACATCGGAATTGGATAATTTTTGTATGGTTGAACTCGTAGCGGAATGGGTGTTCGGATTTCGTGAGTTTTTTCGGGACTTGAGATGTGGGTCCCACTGTCGAATATTTCAATTAATTTTGGAGTTTTTTATTCGCAAAATTAGTAAATTTATATGGAATTAATTCCTATGATTCGTATTAAATATATCGAATTGTTTGTGAATAGATTTGAGACTTTTGGAGACAAATTTAAAAGGAAACGTTGTGGTTGAGTAATTGATTGGAATTTGCAAAGCGAGGTAAGTATCGTGGTTAACCTTGACTTGAGTGAATAGAACCCTTAAAGTATTTGTTATGTGAAATGCATGTGAACGACGTATAGGCGAGGTGACGAGTGTCTATACGTTGTCAAATTAATTGTTTGCATAATTACTTGAAAAATCATAAATCATTTTAAATCATGAATTAATTATTATAATAATTGTTTCTCTCCTATTCTTTGTAAAATATTAATTCTTGAATTCCTGCATTAATTGTTACATGCTATTTGCATTATGTATCCTAATTGTTATTTGACATTTAGCATATTAAATATTAAACTGCCTATTTTCTCCCTGATTTACATAATTAATTTTTATTTGTCATTGTTTGTTTCATAATTAAATCATAATTATTGTATGCTTGTTGTCTTATAATTTTATATTAATTGTTGCATTTATTGAGGAACTTTCTTCTATAAGAATTGGTAAATGAATATATTGAAGGAGCGGGTTGCACGCCACAACAGAATTGATTGAAATGGATATATTGGAGGATCAGGTTGCACGCCGCAACAGACTTATTAAAAGTCCATATTGGAGAATCGGGTTGCACGCCGCAACAAACTTATTTAAAAGTATATATATATATATATATATATATATATATATATATATATATATATATCGTGATATCGGGTTGCACGCCGCAAACTCCCGCTACTCCCGCCAGTTGGGGTAGTTCAGCCAGTTGTTGCGGCACAGACCGGTGATAGGCCTGTCATGTATTTTGAGGCTTTATTGAGATTGGATAAGTTTACTAAGCTCTTTCTAGTTCACTTCAGTGGCTTAAACGGTGCTGCGGAACATGGGTATAGTTGAGACCAATGAGGTTGATTTTGCAATATTTCAGATGACGGGTTCTGCCAAGAAGTGGTGGAGAGATTATACATTGACCAGACCAGTTGGATTGCCTGCACTTACCTGGGAGCAAATCTCTCAGCTATTCTCGGAGAAGTTCCTTCCTATCACACTAAGAGAGGAATTCTGCAAGCAATTTGAGCGTCTACAAGCGCACTATTCAGATATTGGAAGCTATGCTTCGCGCTTGTGTTATAGACTTTGGAGTTTTTTGGGATCATTTCTTTCCACTTGTGGAGTTTGCTTATAATAATAACTACCAGTCGAGCATTCAGATGGCTCCATATGAGGCATTATACGGAAGGCGATGCCGATTGCCAGTTGGTTGGTTTGAACCTAGAGAGGCTCGGTTGTTGGGTACTGATTTGGTACAGGATGCCTTGGATAAGGTCAAGATTATTCAGGATCGACTTCGCACAGCTCAGTCTAGGCAAAAGAGTTATGCCGACCGTAAAGTTCGTGATATTGCATTCATGGTTGAAGAAAGAATATTGGTCCAGGTTTCACCTATGAAAGGTGCAATGAGGTTCGGAAAGTAAGGCAAGTTGAGCCCCAGGTATATTGGACCCTTTGAAATTCTTGAAAGGGTGGGTGAAGTAGCCTACAGGCTTGCATTACCACCTAGTAGCCTACAGGCTTGCATTACCACCTATGCGTCTTGCAATATCATGGTGATTTGTCCCATGTGTTAGATTTCAGCTCAGTCCAATTGGACAAAGATTTGACTTACGAGGAGGAGTCGGTGGCTATTCTAGCCCGGCAGGTACGACAGTTGAGGTCTAAGAGTTATCCTTCAGTTCGAGTGCAATTGAGAGGTCAGTCGGTAGAGGCATCTACCTGGGAGTCCGAGTCGGATATGCTGAGTAAATATCCACACCTTTTCTCCAGCTAATGTACTTTTTCTAACTCTGTTTGAGGACGAACGTTTGTTTTAGAGGTGGAGAATGTGATGACCCAAAATGTCATGTTTAAATTTAATAAGTAATTTTATGTTCTAAGACCTCAAAAATCACTATTTATCATTCCTCGACTTGCGTGCGCAGTCTGTAAAATGTTTCGGAAAGTTTTGATGTGAAAAATGGATTAAAATGTGAAATAGAGCCTTAAAACTCAACTAAGTTTACTTTGGTCAACATTTTGAGCAAACGGACCCGGATCAAATTTTGACAGTTCTAGTAGCTTCGTATCGTGATACGGGACTTCGGCGTATGCCCGGAATTTAATTTGGAAGTCCCTAGCTCAAGTTATGACCATTTAACGAAAACTAGTAATTTAAAGGCTAAAGATTTCCAAGTTTGACCACGGGGTTGACTTTTTGAAATCGGAGACAGAATCTGATTCTGGAAATTTGAATAGCTCTGTTATGTCATTTATGACTTGTGTGCCAAATTTGAAGTCATTCTCGATTCATTTAATATGTTTTGGCACGAGATTTGCAAATTGAAAAGTTTAAAACTCAAAATTCGAACCGGGGTGTGAATTGTAATTTCAGCATTGTTTGACATGATATTAGACATCGAGTACGTCCGTATTATATTACGGGACTTATTGGTATAATTGCTTGAGGTCCCGGGGGGCTCGGGTGGATTCCGGATGGTTAACAGATCAAAATTTGGACTTAAGAAAAAATCTAAAACTTTGGCATTCGCACTTGCTGTCCATTTTCCGCAGAAGCGTAACCGCGGTCAATTTTCCGCAGAAGCGAAAATGCTGGACAGAACATATAAAATGGGATTTTAGCCATTTTTACCTATTTTTGTGTTTTGAATCTCGGATTTTGGCGATTCCAAAGCGATTTTTCACGACTTTGAATTGGGTAAGTGCTCTATAACCAAAAGTGATTTTATTTCATAAATACATGTCTATATTCATCATTTATTTCGGATTTAGATGGAAGAAATTGGAAATTTTGTAAAATCTTCCAAAAATAAAAATTTAAGATTTGAAGATCCATTTGACATCGGAATTGGATAATTTTTGTATGGTTGAACTCGTAGCAGAACGGGTGTTCGGATTTCGCGAGTTTTTCCTGGATTTGAGACGTGGGTCACACTGTCGAATATTTTAATAAATTTCGGATTTTTATCCAGAACATTAGTAAATTCATATAGAATTAATTCCTATGATTCGTATTGAATATATCGAATTGTTTGTGAATAGCTTTGAAGCTTTTGGAAATAAATTTAAAAGGAAAAGTTGTGGCTGAGTAATTGATTGGAATTTACAAAGCAAGGTAAGTGTCGTGGTTAACCTTGACTTGAGGGAATAGAACCCTTAAAGTATTTGTTATGTGAAATGTATGTGAACGACGTATAGGCGAGGTGGCGAGTGTCTATACGTCGTCAAATTAATTGTTTGCATAATTACTTGAAAAATCATAAATCATTTTAAATCATGAATTAATTATTATAATAATTATTTCTCTCCTATTCTTTGTCAAATATTAATTCTTGAATTCCTGCATTAATTGCTATATGCTATTTGAATTATGTGTCCTAATTGTTATTTGGCATTTAGCATATTAAATATTAAACTGTCTATTTTCTCCCTGATTTTCATAATAAATTGCTATTTGTCATTGTTTATTTTATAATTAAATCATAATTATTGTATGCTTGTTGTCTTATAATTTTATACTAATTGTTGCATTTCTTGAAGAAATTTCTTCTATAAGAATTGGTAAATGAATATATTGAAGGAGCGGGTTGCATGCCGCAACAGAATTGATTGAAATGTATATATTGGAGGATCGGGTTGCACGCCACAACAGACTTATTAAAAGTCCATATTGGAGGATCGAGTTGCACGCCGCAACAGACTTATATATATATATATATATATATATATATATATATATATATATATATATATATATATATATATATATATAGAGAGAGAGAGAGAGACCGCAACCGACTTGATTAAAATGAATATATTGGAGGAGCGGGTTGCACGCTGCAACGAAAATTAATGGAATTGATAATTGGTTATGACTGCTGAGTTTGCTTCAATTGTTATAAATGAGTTACCTGATTTATTTTTATTATTTGTTGTTATTACTAATATTACGTACAGGTTATTGTAAGTGACCCGCCTTAGCCTCGCCACTACTTCGTCGATCTTAGGATCAGCACTTATCAGTACATGGGGTCAGTTGTACTGATACTACACTCTGCAATTCTTGTGCAGATTTCGGAGCTGCTCCTAGCGGCGTACCATAGACTTGCTCGGATTTCAGCTACCTAGAGGAGACTTGAGGTATAACTGCACGGCGTCCACAGTTTTGAAGTCCCCGTCTATTTTACTTAGCTTTGTGTTTATTTTTGAGACAGTTTTATTTTATTCAGGCCCTTATTTGTATTATTTTAGAAGCTCGTGCACTTGTGATACCAATTCTGGGATGGTATTTAGACACCGTTATTTTTATGGATTATTCACTATATTTCAAACCTTACTTCCGCATTTATTTCTTTGTTATTAATAAATTTAAAAATTATTTAGAAATGGTTAATATTATTCTAACATTGGCTTGCCTAGCAAGTGAAATGTTTGGCGCTATCACGGTCCGAAGATGGGAATTTCGGGTCGTGACACAGAGCCTCTGGAAGATAAATACATACATCTCTATACCGATCCTCCAAATTTTACTAAGCTTGCTCGTGTCTCGTGAGACCTAGGAAACCTAGTGCTCATATACCAACTTGTCACGACCCGGAATCCCAGCCTCAGGGTCGTGATGGCACCTAACATCCACTTTCTAGGCATGCCGATGTGAGATAGTTAATTAGTCAAATCGTAACAGTTTAAATCAAAGTGATGATAAATAATGAGGGATAGGTACTCAAACTAATACAACGCAAGCATAAGTCATGTAATAACATCTACTCTCAAAGATCCTGAGTCACGAGTACACGAACTACTAGAAGTTCTACAAATAGAGTATGAAATAAATACAATTGTTTCGAATGAATGAACAGTAAAAGAGGAAAGAGAAAGGGGACTTCAAGGTATGCGGACGTTAACAGATCTGCCTCAAGTCTCCGAATGTGATAATCCGAGCTAGTGCAACTCACGTACAACTGGGACCAATACCAAAATCTGCACAAGAAGTGCATAGTGGTGTATGAACATAACCGACCTAATGTACTTTGTACGTATCGAGCCTAACCTCGACGAGGTAGTGACGAGGCTATGACAGGACACTCATATATTTAAACCTGTAAAAACATAGATATATGTACCAAAAAACAACAAACTAGAGATTTAATATGTACCGTTGGGAGGGGACATACGAAGCGGGAAAATGATACGATAACTACAACAGGAAAGACAACACAGACAGTCAAATAAATCATCAACCAAGGAGGACAAATAACATACGATATGCAAATGGCACGGCATCAACCTTCGTGCTTTTACTCTCATCCTTACCATGAAATGATGTCATAATAGAAATAAAATGGTACGGCATCACCCTTCATGCTTCTACTCTCCTTCTCACCCTGTAACAGTGAATACTGATATATAGATTGGCACGACATCACCCTTCGTGCTTTTATTCTCTTTCTCACCATGTATTAATGAGTAAATAAGGAAATGAAATGGCATGACATCATCCTTCGTGCTTTAACACTCACCCTTACCATGTCGTAATGAATATACAAATTCTGTAGATAAATAATGCAAGGGATATACTTTACGTCAATTATGATTCCAAGATACCAAACCTCAACTTCCAACATACTTAACCATCACTAATTAATTCATAAATACAGAAAGTGCGATCAAAGAAGTAATAGTCTAATCTAAGCATGTATGTCATAATTTAAGAGGCAATAAATCACAAAGAAACAAGTTATACCCGAATGCTTTAACCCCAACAACAACGGAAAGTACTCGTTACCTCACATATATGTTGTACCTACACATTAAACACATAACAAATAGGCAAACAAGTCCTAATCCCCCAAGTCAAGGTTAACCACAACACTTATCTCGCTCTGCAACTATTTCAAAGTTCATCTATGGCCTTGCCTTTCGAACAAGCCTCTGAACCAACAAAATCTAGAAAATTGTCAACAAAACGATTCAAAATAAGACTTAGAACTACCCACGAATGAAAGTGGTTCAATTTAGATCATTATTGAAAAGGTCAACAAAAGTTATCCCTTAGCCCATTTGGTCAAAATCTGAGGTTCCGACCAAAACCCGATCACCCATTCACCCCCGGGTCTGCTTATGTAATTCAATTCGAAATCCGACCTCAATTCAAGGTCTAATTCTCAATTTTACAAATATCCCTAATTCTAGCCCAATTCCCAAATTTCTACCATGAAAATCATAGATTTGATGTTGAAATCTTGTGAAATGTAATGGGTAATTGAAAGAAAGTAGATTAGAGTTACTTACTAATGAATTGAGGAAGGAAGGTTCTTGGAATAATCGCCTCTAGGGTGTTTAGTGTTGAGAATTTGAGATAATGAGCTAAAATCTAGTTTTCTCAACTTTTGTTCAAGCGTAGATGTCGCAATTGCGACCTGGGCGAACCCCGCAAATGCGAGAATAGCTTTGCAAATGCGAAAAAGCATGCATATCTTCTATCATCGCATTTGCGATGATTTGTTCGCAAATTCGAACTCTTGAACTCCGCAAATGCGACCTTTTGGTCGCAAATGCGATTTTTTGCTGACCCAACCCCTCTTCGCAAATGCGAAAACATTGTTTGTAAATGAGAACCTGACAGGAATTTGAATGTTCGCAAATGCGAACACTAACCTCGAAATTGCGAGATCAGAGACTAACACTAGAACCAGATGCACCAGTTATTTTCCTAAGTCCAAAACCACTCCGAAGCCTATCTGAAACTCATCCGAGCCCTCGGGGCTCCAAACAAAACATGCACACCAGTCCAAAAATATCATACGAACTCGCTCGCATGATCAAAATACCATAATATCACCTAGAGCTACGAATCAGATACCAAAATAAATAAAGTTTCAATGAAACTTAAAAACTTTTAATATTTCAATCGGGAGTCCGAATTACGTCAAATCAACTCCGTTTTGCACCAAAATTTTCAAATAAGTCATAAATACAGTAATGAACCTATGCCATGTTCCGCAATAAAATTCCGGACCCGGTAGCAACAAAGTCAATCTTCGATCAAACTTATATAATTCTTTAAACCTTTAAGCTTCTAGTTTTCAATAAATTACGATAATTAGAGTTAGAGACTTCCGAATTTGCTTACGGGCATACATCCAAGTCCCAAATCATGACACGGATCCACCGAGACCGTCAAAATACTGATCCGGTCCTGTTTGATCAAAGCGTTGACCGAAGTCAACTCAAATGAGTTTTAAGGTACGATTTTACATTTTTATAGAATTTTCACATAGAAACCTTCCGAAAAAAGACACGGACTGCGCACGCAAATTGAGAAAGGTTAAATGGAGCTATTCGGAATTTCAAAATACAGGTTTGAAGGTTAAAGCTACAAATTACCTATTGGGTCATCACACTTATCCATTCCACCACTACTATTTATGGTAAAGTGATTTCACTTAATGGTTAGAGTGATTAGACTACCTTATTTACTTAAGTATAAATCAATATCTGAACATAAATACCAATGATACTTGACATTGTAAAGTGATTTTGCAGGTAACCAGATGCACCGGTGTATGTTCTTTTTATTTATTTTTTCTCTTTTATTTATGTAAAGTAAGTACACAGTCTCTATGATAGGTCCATAAAGTAAAATTTTCAAATTCATTAAACGGAAAAAGGGTCATAAATGCCCTTAACCTATTAGAAATGGCTCAAAAATGCCCCTCATCCACCTTTTGGCCCAAAAATACTATTAACCTATTAGAAATGACTCAAAAATGCCCCTCATCCACCTTTTGGCCCAAAAATGCCATTAACATTTTCTTTAGTATCAAAAGTGCCTCTTGAACTAACAGTTGACTGTATGGGGGCTTTTTGCAAATTTTCGTGGCACTCTTTGATTGTTCATCATTAAGAAACTTTAGCTTTTGTCATTAAAGTGAGTGTCAATATCTGCATTTTAACACAAAAAACTGTATTTTTTCAGTTGCTAAAATGCAGGTAGTTAACTTTAAAATAGCAACTTTAGAAATGTTAAAATATATTAAAATTTTAGCCCAATAAATGAAACCAATTTTAACATCATGAAAGAACCAAACACTAACTGAAAACAGTACCACCAGCTTGAAAATTGGAACCAATTTTTAAGTGAAGAAAGCATACAACCATGTCAATTAATACTTACACCAGAAGAATAATTTTTTTTACACAGCAAAAAATGAAATTGTGATAATAAACTTGAAAGGAAGAAAAGAAAAGAAAAATTTAAGTAACCGAAAGAGAAAAGAAAGAGTTGAAAAACCCTATTAGAATTTGTGGGTTAAGTCTAATTATTCTTTTCTTAATGTTGACCAATCAAAAAGTACCACGTGGATTTGCAAAAAGCCCCACAGTCACCTGATAGTTAAAGGGGCACTTTCATACTAAAGAAAACGTTAATGGCATTTCTGGGCCAAAAGGTGGATGAGGGCAGTTTTGAGCCATTTCTAATAGGTAAAGGATATTTATGACCTTTTTCCGTTCATTAAATAACAATTGATTAAACTAATTCACTGATTACAAAGGCAGATTTGGTAGAGCGGATAAGGGTCTCATTTGCCCTTCTACTATCATAAATAGGCCTTATTTACCCTCCGTTTAATTTTTCTATCAAAAATATCCTTACTGTTATACATTAGGTTCATATTTTCCCCTTACACGTTAAACATAGTTACATTTTCCCTTCGTTATACTTTAGGATCATATTTACCCCTCTTCTCCTCAAAAAGGGTTATATTTGTCCTTCGTTATATTTTTTTGACATATTTATCCTTACTATTATACCCTACATTTACCCTCATCCGGTAGATCGCTATGTCCCACCTTTATTTTCCTACATGGCGCCTATGTAGATTTTTTTACTTTTAGATTCCACCACAGGTCATGTGATGACCCAAAATGTCATCTTTAAGTTTAATAATTAATTATGTATTCTAACACCTCAAAAAAATACTATTTATCATTCATCGACTTGCGTGCGCAGTCTGTAAAATTTTTCGAAAAGTGTTTATGTGAAAAATTGATTAAAATGTGAATTAGAGCTTTAAAACACAACTGAGTTGACTTTGGTCAACAATTTGAGTAAACGGACTCGGATTAGTATTTTAATAGTTCTGTTAGGTCCGTATAGTGATTTGGGACTTGGGTGCATACCCGGAATCAAATTCTGAGGTCCCTAGCCCAAGATATGAATTTTGATGAAAAATTAAATGTTTAAGTTCAAATAGTGACCGGATATCAAATTTTGTGCAAACGACCCCGGAATAGAATTTTGATGATTCCAACATCTCCGTACGGTAATTTTGGACTTAGTAGAGTGATTGAAATTTTATTTGGAAGTCCGTAGTGAAATTAGGCTTGAAATGACTAGATACGAGTCGATCGAAGTCGGAAAATCGAGGAAAAAACATAATACTTGGTTAAATTGGAGCAAGGCGAGGTAAGTGGCTTGTCTAACCTTGTGTGGGGGACATTTTCTCTAGGATTGGTATTGATGTGATTATTGAAATATATTGAAAGTCGTGTACACGAGGTGACAAGTGTGTACACGGGCTAAATGTGAAAGATTATATTTTTAAATTGTGTAGATCACTATTGCGCATTTATTTAATTATTTTATCTTATTATATTCTTCATCATTGATCTGAAATATATACCTTAAATTTGTTTGACCTTTTCCTGCTAATTGTTTTACTTGTTTAGTTGAAACTTGGTTTCTTTTATTCTGTGCATTATTTGAAGGTTAATTTTCTTTAAATTAAATATTATTAATATGAAGTATTTGACATTTTTTTAAATTTAATATTGAAGTAACGTATTAAAGATTTTGAAATATTATTTTTCTGAATTATTTATTCCTGAATATTTTTGTAAGATTTTCGTACTCATTGTGATGAAGCCGTGAACTCTTTATTGTGAAAAAATATTGTTGTTGAATTATTTTGGCAAATTAAATTATTTGAGCACTTGAGGTGCAAATTGTGATATTGATAAGGAAATGAGATATTGTGAATTTATTGATGATTTGGGACTACGAGACGGTACCTCGTGAGTGCCCTTGTTGATATTGATTTATGGCCACAGTTGCCTTTGATTATTGTTGTGATTTTCTTAATGTTGAAAGGAATTCTGTTTTGATTCCACGAGATATTATTTGCCATTATTTTGTGTAATTAAATGGTGACATGCTACTTGATTCATTTTCATTGTCATTTTATTTAATTATATTGTTAAACATTTTGCCATGCCATTATTATTTTTCAGTAGGACCTGACTTGACCTCGTCACTACTCTACCAAGGTTAGGCTTGGCACTTACTGGGTACCGCTGTGGTGTACTCATACTACACTTCTGCACATCTTTTTGTGCAGATTCAGGTACTCCATACCAGCGCCGACATCAGTGAGTTACCTGTACACGGAGACTTCGAGGTATATCTGTCAGCGTCTGCAGACTCCGGAGTCCCCTTCTATCATTATTATATTGCTTCCCTACTTTCTTTAGACCTTAATATATATATATAGAGAGAGAGAGACATTGAGGATAAAATTCTAAGAAACTTGTGACGTATTTCTACCAGGTTTTGGGAGTTGTAATTATGTTAAGTTTCAGATTTCTATTTTTTTCCGCATTGGTAGGCTTACCTAGTCTTAGAGACTAGGTGCCATCACGACATCCTATGGAGGAAATTTGGGGTCGTGAAAAGTTGGTATCAGAGCCTTAGGTTCATAGGTGTTATGAGTCACAAGCAGGTTTAGTAGAGTCTTGCGGATCGGTACAGAGATGTCTGTACTTATCTTCGAGAGGCTATGGAACTGTTAGGAAATATTCACTACTTTGATTCCTTATCGTGTGTATTTGTTGAGGACACGCACAACTAGATCTGATGATCAGACACTCGCGCCCCCTGTTGTAGCCGCAAGAGGCCGGGGCCGGGGCAGAGGCCGAGAAAGACCACGTGGTGCAGCCAGAGTATCTGCACGGGCTGCTGTACCAGAGCCACCAGTAGCTCCAGTTGGAGAGCAGGGACCTAAGATACTTGTTACTACTCCTGCACTTCAGGAGACTCTTGCCATGTTTTTGAGCATGTCTGGCACTTTAGCTCAGGCAAGGTTAATTCCACTTGCTCCTGCCATATCTCAGGCTGGGGGAGGAGCACAGACTCCCACCGCCCATACTCCTGAGATATGGGCCCAAGTTGACCATGCCCCAAAGGTTATACCAGTGCAGCCAGTTGTCCCAGTTCGGCCTGAGATTAGGACATCAGATTCAAAGGCGGAGCAGCTCAGGCTCGAAAGGTACAATAAGTATCACCCTCCCACTTTCAGCGGTTTAGCTTCAGAGGATGCTCAGGGTTTTCAGGAGGAATGTCACTATATCCTTTGTACTATGGGTATTGTGGATTCCAGTGAGGTTTCTTTCTTGACATTCCAATTTAGAGGAGCAGCCTACCAGTGGTGGCAGGCATATGAGTTGGATAGTCCAGCTGAGGCAACTTCACTTACTTGGACTCAATTTTCAGATATGTTCTTAAGGGAGTATGTTCATCAGAGTCTTAGAGATTCATGGCACGCAGAGTTTGAGCAGGTGCGCCAGGATTCTATGACTGTGTTGGAATATGCAGTCCGATTCAATGATTTGGCTAGGCATGCACCAACCTTAGTTGCTACTATTCGAGAGCGGGTTCGCAGATTTATTGAGGGTCTCCACCCTAGTATCAGATACAGTATGGCCCGAGAGCTAGAGATGGACATCACATACGAACAGGTGATGTCAATTGCTAGGAGATTAGAAGGTATGTGAACTCGGGAAAGGGAAGAGAGGGAAGCTAAGAGACCCTAAGATTCTAGCACATATAATAATTCTCGTGCCCTAGTTGCAGCCCGTCATGGTATAGGTTATGTGAGTCATCCTATTCATTAACCACATCCAGCTTCCAGTGGTATTCCGATTACTCCCAGACGACAGGTTCCATATTATGCACCGTCAGTGTTTTCTGTACCTCATGTACGAGGTGCTTTCAATGGGCAGTCTAGTCGATCAGGCCCGAACCAGTCCCAACAGCGACATCTTCTGAGGGCTTGTTTTGAGTGTGGTGACACTCGTCATATTATGAGAGATTGCCCCAGATTTAGGAGGGGTGCACTTCCACGGATTTCTCAGCCCCACCTATACAACATGGCCCTCAGGCTTCTCAAGCCATGATTACTGCACCAGTTTCCACTCCAGCTGCACAGCCAGCTAGAGGTGGAGGTCGGGCATATAGAGGTCACCCTAGAGGGGGAGGCCAGGCCAGATATTATGCCCTTCCTGCTAGGACAGAAGTCATTGCATCCGATTCTATTATCATAGATATTATTCTCGTTTATCATAGAGATGCATCTGTCTTATTTGATCCAGGCTCCACTTATTCTTATGTGTCATCTTATTTTTCCCCTTATTTGGGCGTGCTTTCTTGAGTTCTTCTATTTATGTATCTACACCCATAGGTGAATCTATTATTGTGGACCGCGTGTATCGGTCGTGTTTAATTGTTATCAGTGGTTTTGAGACCAGAGTCAATTTATTATTGCTCAATATGGTGGATTTCGATATTATTTTGGGCATGGACTGGTTATCGCCCTATCACGCTATTCTTGATTGTTACACCATGATGGTGACATTGGCTATGTCAGGTCTACCGCGGCTAGAGTAGAGAGGTACCTCGGATCATGTTCCTAGCAGGGTTGTTTCATTTATTAAAGCTCAACGAATGGTTGAGAAGGGGTGTGATGCGTATCTGGCCTATGTGAAAGATGTTAGTATTGATACTCATACTATGGAGTCAGTTCCTGTAGTAATGTGTTTTCCTGATGTATTTCCAGCAAATCTACCGGGTATGCCACCCGACATGGATATTGACTTTGGAATTGATTTATTATCGGGTACTCAGCCCATTTCTATTCCACTATATCGTATGGCCCCAACAGAGTTGAAAGAATTAAAATATTAGTTACAGGAGTTGCTTGATAAGGGTTTCATTTGTCTTAGTGTATCGCCTTGGGGTGCTCATATCTTATTTGTGAAGAAGAAGGATGGTTCTATGCAGATGTGTATTGGTTACTGCCAACTGAACAAGGCTACAGTGAAGAACAGGTATCCATTGCCACAAATTAATGATCTATTTGATGAGCTTCAGGGTGCCAAAGTGTTCTCTAAGATCGACTTACGTTCAGGCTATCATAAGTTGAAGATTCAGGAGCCAGATATCCCGAAGACTACTTTGAGGACTCGGTACGGTCATTACGAGTTCCTTGTGATGTCTTTTGGGCTGACCAACACCCCAGCAGCATTTATGCACTTAATAAATAGTGTATTCAGCCCTATCTTGATTCTTTTGTCATTGTGTTTATTGACGACATTCTGGTGTATTCTTGGAGTCGGGAAGATCATGAACAACACCTGAAAGCTGTGCTTCAGACTTTGAGAGAAAAGAAATTATATGCAAAATTTCCTAAGTGTGAATTCTGGCTTGGTTCGGTGGGATTTTTGAGTCATATAGTTTCATGTGAGGGGATCAAGGTAGATCCGAAGAAGATTGAAGCAGTGCAGAGTTGGTCCAGACCGTCCTCAGTTACGGAAATTTGGAGTTTCCTTGGTTTGGCTGGGTATTATCGCCGATTTGTAAAGGGTTTCTCTTCTATTACTACATCTATGACCAAATTGACCAAAAAGGGTGCTCCATTCAGGTAGACCGATGAATGTGAGGAGAGCTTCCAAAAGCTCAAGACAACTTTGACTACAACCCCAGTATTGGTATTACCTACAGGTTCATGGTCTTATACGGTGTATTGTGGCGCGTCACATATTGGTCTCGACGCAGTGTTGATGCAAGACGGTAGGGTGATTGCCCACGCGTCCAGACAGTTAAAGGTGCATGATAAGGATTACCATGTACATTACCTTGAGTTAGCAAATATTGTTCATGCCTTGAAGATTTGGCGGCATTATTTGTACGGTGTCCATTGTGAGGTCTACACTGATCACCGAAGCTTACAACATCTGCTTAAACAGAAGGATCTTAATTTGCGGCAGTGGAGGTGGTTGGAGTTGCTTATGGATTATGATATCATCATTCTCTATCATCTTGGGAAGGCCAATATAGTGGCTGATACCTTGAGTCGTAAGGCGGAAAGTTTGGGTAGCTTAGCATATTTACCTGTAGAAAAGAGGCCTTTAGCCTTGGATGTTCAGGCCTTGGCCAACAGTTTGTCAGATTGGATGTTTCCGAGCCGAGTCGAGTTCTAGCTTGTGTGGTTTCTCAGTCTTCTCTTTATGATCGTATCAGGGAGCGTCAGTATGATAACCCTTATTTGCTTATTCTTAAGGATACAGTTCATCACAGTGATGCCAAGGAAGTCACTATTGGAGATGACGGTGTATTACGGGTGTAGGGCAAGCTATGTGTACCCAATGTAGATGGCTTGCGTGAGTTAATTCTCCAGGAGGCTCACAGTTCGTGGTACTCCATTCATCCGGGTGCTGCAAAGATGTATCAGGACTTGAGACATCACTATTGGTGGAGGTGGATGAAGAAAGACATAGTGGAGTATGTAGCTCGGTGTCTAAATTGTCAACAAATGAACTATGAGCATTAGCGACCGGGTAGATTGCTTCAGAAGTTAGAGATTCCAGAATGGAAATGGGAGCAGATCACTATGGATTTTGTTATTGGACTTCCATGGACTCAGTGAAAGTTTGATGCAGTTTAGGTGATTGTGGATAGGATGACCAAGTCATCTCATTTCGTTCCTGTGATGACTACCTACTCTTCCGAGCAGTTGGCTCGAATCTATATTCACGAGATTGTCTGACTTCACAGCATACCGAAATCTATCATCTCTAACAGGGGTACACGGTTTTGAAGGGCTGTACAACGAGAGTTGGGTACTCGTATGGAGTTGAGTACAACATTTTACCCTCAGACAGACGGGCAATCCGAATGCACTATTCAGATACTGGAGGATATGCTTCGTGCGTGTGTGATAGATTTTGGGGATGCTTGGGACCAGTTCTTACCACTTGCTGAGTTTGCTTACAACAATACTTACCAGTAGAGCATTCAAATGGCTCCGTATGAGGCCTTGTATGGTAGGCGGTGCCGATCTCCAGTGGGTTGGTTCAAACTGGGCGAGGCTAGGCCATTGGGTACATACTTGGTTCAAGATGCCCTGGAAAAAGTTAAGTTGATTCATGATCGACTTCGTATAGCCCAATCTAGGCAGAAGAGTTATGCGGATCGGAAGGTTCGTGATGTTGCATTCATGGTTGGTGAGCGGGTCCTGCTTCGGGTTTCGCCTATGAAGGGGGTGATGAGGTTCGGGAAGAAGGGCAAGTTGAGCCCTAGGTATATTGGACCTTTTGAGATTCTTGACAGAGTTGGAGAGGTGGCTTACAGACGTGCACTACCACCTAGTCTCTCTACAGTTCATCCAATATTCCATGTTTCTATGCTTTGGAAATATCACGGCAATTCGTCTCATGTGTTAGACTTCAGTTCGGTTCAGTTGGACAAAGATCTATCTTATGTTGAGGAACTAGTGGCTATTTTAGATAAGCAGGTTCTAAAGATGAGGTCAAAGAACATTGCTTCCATCAAGGTTCAGTGGAGGGGTCATCCGGTCGAGGAGGCGACTTGGAAGACCGAGCATGATATACGCAACTGTTATCCACACTTATTCACAAACTCAGGTACTTTTTCTAACTCCGTTCGAGGACAAACGTTTATTTTAGAGGTGGAGAATATGATTACCCAAAATATCATCTTTAAATTTAATAATTAATTATGTGTTCTAAGACCTCAAAAAGCTCTATTCATCATTCTTCGACTTGCGTGCACAGTCCGTAAAATTTTCTGCAAAGTTTTTATGTGAATAATGGGTTAAAATGTGAATTAGAGCTTTAAAACTCAACTGAGTTGACTTTGGTCAACCTTTTGAGCAAACGGACTCGGATCAATATTTTGACAGTTCCGGTAGGTCCGTATCAAGATTTGGGACTTGGGCGTATGCCCGGAATCAAATTCCGAGGTCCCTAGCCCGAGATATGAAATTTTGATGAAAAATTAAAAGTTTAAGTTCAAATAGTGATCAGATGTCGAATTATGTGCAAACGACCCCAGAATAGAATTTTGATGATTCTGACAGCCCTGTATGGTGATTTTGGACTTAGAAGCATAATCGAAATTTTATTTGGAAGTCCGTAATGAAATTAGGCTTGAAATGACTAGATACGAGTGGATCTAAGTCGGATTGGTATTGATGTGATTATTGAAATTTGTTAAAAGTCGTGTACACGAGGTGATGAGTGTGTACACGGGCTAAATGTGAAAGATTATATTTTTAAATTGTGTAGATCATTGTTGCGCATTTATTAAATTATTTTAGCTTGTTGTATTCTTCATCATTGATCTGAAATATATACCTTAAATTTGTTTGACCTTTTTCCTACTAATTGTTTTACATGTTTAGTTGAAACTTGGTTTCTTTTATTCTGTGCATTATTTAAAGGTTTATTTTCTTTAAATTAAATATTATTAATATGAAGTATTTGACATTTTTTTAAATTTGACATTGAAGAAACGTATTAAAGATTTTGAAATATTATTTTTCTGAATTATTTATTCCTGAATATTTTTGTATGATCTTCGTACTCATTGTGATGGAGCCGTGAACTCTTTATTGTGGAAAAATATTGTCGTTGAATTATTTTGGCAAGTTAAATTATTTGAGCACTTGAGGTGCAAATTGCGATATTTATACGCATGCGGTGGTATAAGGTCTGTGTATTGAAATGCATGTGGTGAGATAAGAGTAGCTTGATACGCGTGGCTAGTAGGGGGAAACTACTATAAGTCACGCGGTGTGATAAGGATGGCTAAAACGCGGGATGTTATTTCGGGAGAAATGCTTTCTTTAAAATAAATTGTGAAGGCTCCCGCGGTGAGATAATGTAACTACCCGGCCGGTCGTTTCGAGAGTTATAGCCCCGTTTTCCCTATTTCTACTTCTTTTTGTGTTATTCAGCTATATTATGTTGTATCGGGTTAGTTGGTTAGGGTCCGAAAGGAACTCGGAGTGAAATGAGACACTTAGTCTCATAATTGAAAAACATTAAGTTAGAAAAGTGGACCGGATATGAACTTATGTGTAAACGACCTTGGATTCAAATTCTGATAATTCAATAGCTCTGTATGGTGATTTTTGGGATTAGGAGCGTGTCCGGAATATTATTTGGAGGTCCATGGTAGAATTAGGCTTGAACTGGCGAAATTGGAAATTTGGCGATTTCGGTCAGCAGTGGAAAATTTAATATCAGGGTCGGAATGGAATTCCGGAAGTTGGAGTAGGTTCGTTGTATCATTTGTGACGTGTGTGCAAAATTTAAGGTCATTCAGATGTGGTTTGGTTGATTTCGGCATCGGTTGCCGAATTTGGAAATTTAGAAGTTCTTAGGCTTGAATCCGAGGGTAATTTGGTGTTTGAATATTGTTTTGAGTGATTCAAAGGTTCGACTAAGTTTGTATGTTAATATAGGACTTGTTGGAATCTATGGTTGAGGTCCTGAGGGCCTCGGGGTGATTCTGGGTGGTTAACGGATTAGTCGAAGTTGGAATTTGCAGCTAGACCTGCTGCTTCTGCTATTTCCGCACCTACGGAAGAAAGGGTCACATGTGCGAGGCCGCTGGTGCACGTGGGGAGTGCGCAGGTGCGGGAGATACTGGGCCAAGGTTGGGAATGCAGGTGCGAAGAATTGGCCGCATCTGCGGGCCCGCAGATGCGAGGCCTTGAGCGCAAATACGGAGATGAGGAGTTTGGGCTGGTTTCGTAGATGCGCACCTGGGACCGCAAGTGCAAGGAAGGTGTCCGCAGGTACAAAAGATGGGTAATTAAGTGAGTTGAGCAGGTGCGGCTCCTTGGACTGCAGGTGCGGTCGCGCGGGTGCGAGAATATAGCCGCAGGTGCGAAAAAACTGGGCAGAAACCATAAATAGAACCCTTCGCGATTTTGGTGCATTCTTCACCATTTTTATTTAGTTTTTCCTGTTGTTTAATCAGTATAATTAGTGAAAATGAGGGGTAAGGCTTGGAATATTTGTAGAGTAAATTATGGATTTGAAGGACCAAACGATGTCATATTTTGATGAATTTGGTATGGTTAGACTCGTGAGTGAATGAGCTTTCTAGTTTTGTAAATTTTTTCGGATTTCGAGATGTGGACCCAGGGGCCGGGTTTGAGCCAATTTCGGGTTTTGATATGTTTAGTTTTTCTTGTGGAATTCATTCCATTAGCGCTTATTAATGGTATTGTACAGATTGTGAATAGATTCGGAGCATTTGGAGGCCGAGTCCAGAGGCAAGAACATTGGGGGTTAGAGATTTGACCGGATTCGAGGTAAGTAACGATTGTAAATCTAGTCATGAGGGTACGAAACCCCAGATTTTGTATCATTCTACTATTTTTAGTGATGCACATGCTAGGTGGCGGGCGTGTGGGCGTGCACTGTTGGAGATTTGTGACTTGGTCCGTCCCGTAGCAACTGTAAAGTTGCATACTTTGTTGAAACTATATGATACTTATATGTTTTAGAAGAGTTTCTGTAAATTGGGTTGAATGCCACGTTTGGGCTTTGCGCCAATGTTGTTTGGACCCTTAGGGGCTGTTTCTTACCATCCTCTCATTGTTTTCGATTGGAAATCCATACTCAGTCATGTTATACTTGTTTACCGCATAACTTAGTTTTATGACTCTATTTTGATGCATATAAATATTTTGGGCCGAATGCCCTGATTTACTGAAATGCCCGAGTGGCTTGAGAGGTTTATGACTGAGTGAAGCCGAGGGCCTGATTTGTGAGGATGAGTGTGGATCGGCACTGCCCGCATGCAGCATACTTTATTATTATGGCACATGAGTTGTCCGTGCAGCATGTGAGTTATTCGTGCAGATTATAGTGCTTGGGCTGAAGGAGCCCCTCCGGAGTCTGTACACACCCCCAGTGAGCGTAGGTACCTACTGAGTGCGAGTGCCGAGTGCTGAGTGACTGGGAGGCATGAGGGATTGTGAGGTATGCCCGAGGGGCAAGAGTGATTGTGACGTATGCCCGAGTGGCACGAGTGACTGTGAGGTTTGCCCGAGGGGATGTATACGAGTGATGTTTTGCCCGAGGGGCTGTTTACGATTTCATCATTTTGCTCACCTTTGCATTGAGCCTTTGTTTGAAAAACTGTGGGAAAAATATCTTTAACTGATTTTTACTGAAATCAGATTTAAATGAGATGATTTGATTCAAACACTGATTTTTGAAGCATGTTGTACTTTACTGATATTTCATGATATGAACGTTATATGTTTTATTGCTCGTCACTACTGCTCAGTCTTTATTTATTTTTGTTACTAACTGAGTTGGCGTACTCACGTTACTCCGTGCACCTTGTGTGCAGATTTAGGTGTAGCTGGACACGGTAGCGGTTATTGAATGTTCTGGTTGTAGATTTTCTTGGAGATAGCAAGGTAGTTGTTTGGCGAACGCAACCCCTGCTCTTCTCCCTCTTATCCTCCTCTAGTTGTAATTAGCTATTTTCCAGGCTGAGTTAGCCTTCATATTGTTAGACAGATTGTAGTAGATGCTTATGATTAGTGACACCAGGATGTCTCGATTTTCTTTTACGCACTTTTGTTTTTCTTTGATTTGAACTCCTTAAATGAAGGTTTTATGTTAAATAACATTGAAATTATATTTGAAATGAAAATATCGGTTTTGTTTGGATATGAGTCGTCTTGCCTAGTTGCACGATAGGCGCCATCACGACAGGTTAGGTTTTTGGGTCGTTACAGATTAGTATCAGAGCCTAGGTTACATAGGTCTCACGAGTCATGAGCGGGTTTAGTAGAGTCTTGCGGATTGGTATGGAGACGTCTGTACTTATCTTCGAGAGGCTACAGAACCTTTAGGAAAAAATTTCCACATTCTTGAATTCTTATCGTGTGAATCTATTGATTCTAGTAACTAAACATCTGTTGTTTCATTCTCTCACAGATGGTGAGGACTCGTACTACCGGTCAGGAGGGCCAGCCACCTGTACCACCAGCCAGGGTCGCGAGAGGCCGAGGCCACAGTGGAGGTCGTGGTAGGGGAAGAGGTGCAGCCCGTACAACAGCTGGGGCAGTACCTGCAGATCCACCGGTTGTCCCAGATCAGGACCAGGTTCTAGTTGTTGATGCACTATCCGAGCCACCACCTATGCCTATTATGATTTCAGGCCTTCAGGAGGCCCTAGTTCAGATTCTGACAGCGTGTACTGGCCTTGCTCGGGTGGTTTCTATTTCAACGGCCGCAGCCACTTCTCAGGCCAGGGGAGGCACTCAAACTCCCGTCTCGTGCACCGGAGGCACCACCAGCCCAGCCGGTTGCTGTTGCTCTAGATTATGTGGTTCCTGCTATGCCTGAGGATGATCAGCATGGGTTGGAGAGGTTTGGGAGTCTCCAGCCATCACCTTTTAGTGGCACAGAGAGAGAGGATGATCAGGACTTTTTGTACAGGTGTCAGAGGATACTCCGTACTGCTGGTATTTTGGAGACTTGTGGTTTCTCATTCACTACCTTTCAGTTTTCTGGGGCTGCACTCAGATGGTGGGAGACTTACGAGAGGCGCATGCCTGTTGGCGCAGCACCCCTTACTTGGAAGCAGTTCTCCGTGGTCTTTTTGGAAAAGTTCGTGCCTCGATCCCGTAGAGAGGAGCTGCACAAACAATTTGAGCGGCTTCTTCGGGGTGATATGTCTGTGACACAGTATGAGATGTGGTTCTCCGAGTTGGCCCGTCATGCTATCTGGTTGGTTCCCACAGATAGGGAAAGGATCATGAGGTTTATTGATGGTCTCACTTATCAGCTACAGTTGCTTATGACCAGAGAGAGGGTATCGGGTGCTACTTTTGATGAGGTGATTGACATTTATTAATAGGTTGTGATGGTTCGCGGTCAGGAGAGGATTGAGAGGGAGTTCAAGAGGCCTCGTGGTCAGGGTGGATTCAGCGGTGCTCCTTTTGGGGGTCCGTTCCAGCACGGTAAAGTCGTCATTAAAGGCAGGCTCAGTCAGCTTGGCCATTTCATCGGGGTGCATCATATGGACATGGTTCTCACAGTTCTTATCAGGGCCACTCATAACTTAGTGCCCTACCAGTTCAGAGTTCGTCCCGTGCTCCACCTGTTCAGGTCTCTTCCGTGCCAGGTTCTTCTACCAATCATCCCGGTGCTAGGGGTTCCCTTCAGTTTCCGCCGCCAGCACCAGAGAGTTATTTTGAGTGTGGGGAGGTGGGGCATATGTGGAGGCAGTGTCCTCATCATCACGGAGTTCTATATCAGTAGAGGAGTCAGCCTCCGACTACAGCACCAGTTACCTCATCATCCGCCCAGTCAGCTCAGGGTGGAGATCAATCAGCTAAGGGTCGCCCTAGAGGGGGAGGCAGATCAGGGGGTGGTCATGCCCATTTCTATTCTCTCCCTGCTAGACCAGATGCTATTGCTTCAGATGCTGGGATTACAGGTATTGTCTTAGTTTGTCACAGAGATGCTTCGGTATTATTTGACCCTGGTTCCACGTATTCATATGTTTCCTTGCATTTCGCCCATTTTATGGATATGCCCCGTGAGTCCTTAGTTTCATCTGTACATATATCTACTCCTGTGGGCGACACTATTATTGTGGACCGCGTATATTGGTCATGTGTGGTGATTATTGGGGGTCTGGAGACCCGAGTGGATCTATTATTGCTCAGTATGGTTGACTTTGATGTGATATTTGGGTATGGATTGGCTATCTCCATGTCATGTTGTTCTAGATTATCACGCTAAGACGGTGACGTTGGCTATGCCGGGAATTTTGAGAGATGAGTGGAGTGGTTATGTAGATTATGTACCAAGTAGGGTGATTTCATATTTGAAGGCTCAACGCATGGTTGAGAAGGGTTGCCCATCTTATTTGGCTTTTTTGAGGGATTTTAGTACAGAGACTCCTGTCATTGATTCTGTTCTGGTGGTACGTGATTTTCCGGATGTGTTTCCTGCAGACCTGTCAGCCACTCAGCCCATTTCTATTTCACCGTATCGTATAGTACCGGCGGAGTTGAAGGAATTGAAAGAACAACTTCAGGAACTCCTTGATAAGGGGTTTATTCGTCCTAGTGTGTCACCTTGGGGTGAACCGGTTCTATTTGTGAAAAAGAAGGATGGTTCCATGAGAATGTGTATTGATTACAGGCAGTTGAACAAGGTCACAGTCAAGAATAAGTATCCTTTGCCTCGCATTGATGGTTTATTCGACCAGCTTCAGGGAGAGAGGGTGTTCTCCAATATTGATTTGAGGTCCGGTTATCACCAGCTGAAGATTCAGGATTCAGATATTCTTAAAACAGCTTTCAGAACCCGATATGGCCATTATGAGTTCTTGGTGATGTCTTTTGGGCTGACCAATGCCCCATTAGCATTCATGCATTTGATGAATAGTGTATTTTAACCCTAATTGGACTCATTCATTGTTGTATTCATTGATGACATCCTGGTGTACTCTCGTAACCAGGAGGAGCATGCTCAGCATTTGAAGATTGTATTACAGAGATTGAGGGAGGAGAAGCTTTATGCAAAGTTCTCCAAATGTGAGTTTTGGCTCAGTTCAATAGCATTCTTGGGACACGTGGTATCCAGTGAGGGTATTCAGGTGGATCTGAAGAAGATAGATGCGGTACAGAGTTGGCCCAGACCGTCCTCAGCCACGGAGATTAGGAGCTTTCTTGGTTTGGTGGGTTACTACCGTCGCTTTGTGGAGGTATTTTCATCTATTGCATCGCCCTTGATCAAATTGACCCAAAAGGGTGCTCCATTTAGGTGGTAGGATGAATGTGAGGAGAACATTCAGAAGCTCAAGACTGCTTTGACCACAGCTACAGTGTTAGTTCTGCCATCAGCTTCAGGTTCTTACACTATGTATTGTGATGCCTCGAGGATAGGCATTGGTTGTGTTTTGACGCAGGAGGTAAGGATGATTGCCTATGACTCGCGCCAGTTGAAGACCCATGAGAAGAACTATCCTGTCTATGATCTTGAGTTAGCAGCCATTGTTCACTCCTTGAAGATTTGGCGTTATTATTTGTATGGGGTTCATTGTGAGATCTATATAGATCACCGGAGTCTGCAATATCTGTTAAAGAAGAAGGATCTTAATTTGCGTCAACGGAGATAGTTGGAGCTTCTTAAGGACTATGATATCACTATTTTGTAGCATCCGGGGAAGGCCAATGTGGTGGCCGACGCTTTGAGTCACCGGGCAGAGAGTTTGGGGAGTTTAGCATATCTTCCAGTGGTAGAGAGACCTTTGGCATTGGATGTTTAGGCCTTAGCGGGCCAGCTTGTCAGATTGGATATTCCGGAGCCTAGTCGGGTATTGGCTTGTGTGGTCTCCAGGTATTCTCTTTATGACTGTATCAGGGAGCGTCAGTATGATGACCCCCACTTTCTCGTTCTTCAGGACAGGGTTCGGAGAGGTGATTCTAGGGATGTGAATATTGGTGATGACGGCGTACTGAGAATGCAGGGCAGGATATGTGTGCCTAATGTAGATGGGCTTCGAGAGTTGATTCTTGAGGAGGCCCACGGCTCGCGGTACTTCATCCATCCAGGTGCCGCGAAGATGTACTAGGATTTGAGGCAGCACAATTGGTGGAGGTGGATGAAGAAGGATATAGTTGGGTTTGTGGCTTGGTGTCTCAACTGTCAGCAGGTTTAAGTATGAGCATCAGAGACCGAGTGGCTTGCTTCAGAGATTAGAGATCCCAGAGTGGATGTTGGAGCGGATCACCATGGACTTTGTAGTTAGGCTCCCACGGACTTCGAGGAAGTTCGATGCTATTTGGGTTATTCTGGATCGGATGACCAAGTTCGCACACTTCATTCCAGTTGGTACTACTTACTCTTCAGAGCGGTTGGCTGAGATTTACATCCGAGAGATTGTTCGCCTGCATGGTGTCCCAGTTTCCATTATTTTAGATAGGGGCACTCAGTTCACATCGCAGTTTTGGAGGGCCGTGCAGCAAGAGTTGGGTACTCGGGTTGAGTTGAGCACAACTTTTCACCCTCAGATGGACGGGCAGTCCGAGCGCACGATTCAGATATTGGAGTACATGTTGTGTGCTTGTGTCATAGACTTTGGGGGTTCATGGGACCAGTTTCTTCCACTCGCGGAGTTTGCATATAACAACAGTTATCAATCGAGTATTCAGATGGCTGCGTATGAGGCTTTATATGGGAGGAGGTGTAGATCTCTGGTTGGATGGTTTGAGTCGGGTGAGGCTAGGATCTTAGGTACAGACTTGGTCCAGGACGCATTAGAAAAGGTGAAATTGATTCAGGAGCGGCTTCGCACGGCGCAATCTAGGCAGAAGAGCTACGTGGATAGGAAGGTCCTTGATATGTCTTTTATGGTTGGGGAGAAGGTTTTGCTGAAGGTATCACCCATGAAGGGTGTTATGAGGTTTGGGAAGAGGGGCAAGTTGAGCCCCCGGTTCATTGGGCCTTTTGAGGTGCTTCAGAGAATAGGGGAGGTGGCTTATAAGCTTGCCTTGCCACCCAGCTTGTCGAGTGTGCATCCAATATTTCATGTTTCCATGCTCCGAAATTATATTGGAGATCCGTCCCATGTTTTGGATTTCAACACGGTTCAGTTGGAGGGTGATATGACTTATGATGTGGAGCCGGTGGCTATTTTGGATCGGCAGGTTCGAAGGTTGATGTCAAAGGATATAACTTCAGTGAAGGTGCAATGGAGAGTTCAGCCTATAGAGGAGGCCACATGGGAGACCGAGCGGTAGATGTGGAGCAGATATCCATGCCTATTCGAGACTCCAGGTATGTTTCTAGACCCGTTCGAGGATGAACGGATGTTTAAGAGGGGGAGGATGTAACGACCCGGCTGGTCGTTTCGAGAGTTATAGCCCCATTTTCCCCATTTCTACTTCTTTTTGTGTTATTTAGCTATATTATGTTGTATCGGGTTAGTTGGTTAGGGTCTGGAAGGAACTCGGAGTGAAATGAGACACTTAGTCTCATAATTTAAAAACATTAAGTTAGAAAAGTGGACCGGATATGGACCTATGTGTAAACGACCTCAGATTCAAATTCTGATAATTCCAATAGCTCTGTATTGTGATTTTGGGCTTAGGAGCCTGTTCGGAATATTATTTGGAGGTCCGTGGTAGAATTAGGCTTGAATTGGCGAAATTGGAATTTTGGCGATTTCGGTCAGCAGTGGAAAATTTGATATCGGGGTTGGAAAGGAATTCCAAAAGTTGGAGTAGGTTCGTAGTGTCATTTTTGACGTGTGTGCAAAATTTTAGGTCATTCGGACGTGGTTTGTTTGGTTTCGGCATCGGTTGCCGAATTTGGAAATTTAGAAGTTCTTAGGTTTGAATCCGAGGGTAATTTGGTGTTTGGATATTGTTTTGAGTGATTCGAAGGTTCGACTAAGTTTGTATGTTGATATAGGACTTGTTGGCATCTTTGGTTGAGGTCCCGAGGGCCTCAAGGCGATTCCGGGTGGTTAACGGATTTTTCGATGTTGGAATTTTCTGTTGGAGCTGCTGCTTCTGCTATTTCCGCACCTATGGAAGAAAGGGTCGCAGGTGAAAGGCCGCTGGTGCACGTGGGGAGTGCGCAGGTATGGCGATGCTGGGCCAAGACTGGAAATGCAGGTGCGAAGAATTGGCTGCATCTGCGAGCCCGCAGGTGCGAGGCCTCGAGCGCAGATGTGGAGATGAGGAGTTTCGGCTGGTTTCGCAGATGCGCACCTGGGACCGCATGTGCGAGTACGCAGGTGCGAGGAAGGTGTCTGCATGGGCAGAAGATGGGTGATTAAGTGAGTTGCGCAGGTGCGGCTCCTTGGACCGCAGGTGCGGTCGTGCGGGTGCGAGAAAATGGCCGCAGGTGCGAAAAACCTAGGCAGAAATCATAAATAGAACCCTTCGCGATTTTGGTGCATTCTTCACCATGTTTATTCGATTTTTGGAGTTTTGGAGGGTTTTGAAGAGGGAATCAAGGGGATTTCATTGAGTTAAGTTACTTGAGCCTAATACCCGTATATATGGTGATTTTCCCGTTGTTTAATCATTATAATTAGTGAAATGAGGGGTTAGGGCTTGGAATTTTTGGAGAGTAAATTAAGGATTTAAAGGACAAACGATGTCAGATTTTGATGAATTTGGTATGGTTAAACTCGTGAGTGAATGAGCTTTCTAGTTTTGTAAATTTTTTCGGATTTCGAGACGTGGGCCCGGGGCCGGGTTTGAGCCAATTTTGGATTTTGGTCTAATTTTGTTATTTTTCTTATGGAATTCATTCCATTAGCACGTATTGATGGTATTGTACTGATTGTGAATAGATTCAGAGCATTTGGAGGCCGATTCCAGAGGCAAGAGCATTGCGGGTTAGAGATTTGACAGGTTTTGAGGTAAGTAACGATTGTAAATCTAGTCCTAAGGGTATGAAACCCCGGATTTTGTATCATTCCACTATTTTTAGTGATGCACATGCTAGGTGACGGGCGTATGGGCATGCACTATTGGGGATTTGTGACTTGGTCCTTTACGTAGAAACTGTAAAGTTGCATACTTTGTTGAAACTATATGATACTTATATGTTTTAAAAAGAATTTTTGTAAATTGGGTTGAATACGATGTTTGGGCCTTGCGCCAATGCTATTTGGACCCTTAAGGGCTATTTCTTACCATCCTCTCATTGTTTTCGATTGGAAATCCATACTCAGTCATGTTATACTTGTTTACCGCATAACTTAGTTTTATGACTCTATTTTGATGCATATAAATATTTTGGGCCGAATGCCCTGTTTTATTGAAATGACCGAGTGGCTTGAGAGGTTTATGACTGAGTGAGGCTGAGGGCTTGATTTGTGAGGATGAGTGTGGATCGGGGCTGCCCGCATGTAGCATACTTTATTATTATGGCACATGAGTTGTCCGTGCAGAACGTAAGTTATTCGTGCAACACGTGAGTTGTCTGTGCAGATCATAGTGTTTGGGCTGAAGGAGCCCCTCCGGAGTCTGTACACACCCCCAGTGAGCACGCAGGTACCTACTGAGTGCGAGTGCCGAGTGCTGAGTGACTGGGAGGCATGAGGGATTGTGAGGTATTCCCGAGTGGCAAGAGTGATTGTGAGGTATGCCCGAGTGGAACGAGTGACTGTGAGGTTTGCCCGAGGGTTTGTATATGAGTGATGTTTTGCCCGAGGGGTTGTTTACGATTTCATCATTTTGCTCACCTTTGCATTGAGCCTTTGTTTGAAAAACTGTGGTAAAAATATCTTTAAATGATTTTTACTGAAACCGGGTTTAAACGAGATGATTTGATTCAAACACTGATTTTTAAAGCATGTTGTACTTTATTGAGATTTCATGATATGAACGTTATATGTTTTATTTCTCGTCACTGCTGCCTAGTCTTTATTTATTGTTGTTACTTACTAAGTTGACATACTCATGTTACTCCGTACACCTTATGTGCAGATTCAGGTGTAGCTGGACACGGTAGCGGTTATTGAGTGTTCTGGTTGCAGATTTTCTTGGAGATAGTAAGGTAGCTGTTTGGCGAACGCAGCCCCTGCTCTTCTCCCTCTTATTCTCCTCTAGTTGTATTTAGCTATTTTTCAGTCTGAGTTAGCCTTCATATTGTTAGACAGATTGTAGTAGATACTCATGATTAATGACACCCCGATGTCGCCCGATGTCGGGCCTTTCTTTTCCGCACTTTTATTTTTCTTTGATTTGAACTCCTTAAATGAAGGTTTTATGTTAAATAGCATTGAAATTATCTTTGAAATAAAAATATCGATTTTGTTTGAAAATGAGTCGGCTTGCCTAGTTCCACGATAGGCATCATCACGACAGGTTAGGTTTTTGGGTCGTGACAGATAAGGAAATGAGATATTGTAAATTTATTTATGATTTGGGATTATGAGATGGTACCTCGTGAGTACCCTTGTTGATATTGATTTATGGCCACAGTAAACTTTGATTATTGTTGTGATTTGCTTAAAGTTGAAAGGAATTCTGTTTTAATTCCAAAGAGATATTATTTGCCATTATTTTGTGTAATTAAATGGTGACATGCTACTTGATTCATTTCCATTGTCATTTTATTTTATTATATTGTTAAACATTTTACCATGCCATTATTATTTTCCAGTAGGGCCTGACCTGACCTCGTCACTACTCTACCGAGGTTAGGCTTGGCACTTACTGGGTACCACTATGGTGTACTCATTCTACGCTTCTGCATATCTTTTTGTGCAGATCCAGGTACTCCATACCAGCCCCGACATCAGTGAGTTACCTGTACACGGAGACTTCGAGGTATATCTACCAGCGTCCGCAGACTCCGGAGTCCCTTCTATCATTATTATGTTGCTTCCTTACTTTCTTTAGACCAGGTTTTGGGAGTTGTAATTATGTTATGTTTTAAATTTCTATTTTTATTCCGCATTAATAGGATTACCTAGTCTTAGAGACTAAGTTCCATCACGACATCCTATAGAGGGAATTTGGGGTCGTGATAGTCACCTATTTAAGATAATTTAATCCGCCCATCCAATTTAAATAAGACACACTAACTAAAATAAATGGAAATCATAATTCTCAATCCCCCCACCCACTCGTCCATCTCTCTTCTCCGGGTCAACTCCATATTTTTCAGAGAGCGAGAAAATTTTGGACACTGAGTGAACGAAACTATAGTATTATCTCTAATTAATTTATTTAATTATTTCACATTTGTCTATGTTAATTTGTTTCCCTTTAATACTTAGGAGTTAGAAGACATGAATCACTCAATGATGTTTTGAAGCATTTGTAGAGATACAACTCTGTAAAGTTTAAACTCGGTCAATTGACCATGATTGATTCACGAAAAGCAATTTCCTGATACGATATTTATGAAGATTGTGAAATACAATAGTTATAGCAGCAACAACATATTGGCAAACAATAACTTTGAACTCAAAATCACTAATCTAATACAACTCACAATTATTGCAGTAACCAAAGTAAATTACAAGAAGTTGCACAACAATGGAGTTAATGAAGTCTTATTTAAATTGGGTGGGCGGGTTAAATTATCTTAAATAGGTGACCATATTTAAATTGAAAGAAAAAGAAATCCATATAGGCGCCACGTAGAAAAACAAAGGTGGGACATGGCGATCTACCGGATGAGGTAAGTGTAGGATATAATTATAAGGATAAATATGTCAAGAAAGTATAACGAAAGGTAAATGTAACCCTTTTTGAAGAGTAGAGGGGTAAATATGACCCTAAAGTATAACGAAGGACAAATGTAACTCATTTTAACATGTAAGGGGTAAATATGAACCTAATGTATAACTGTATGAATATTTTTGATAGAAAACGTAAACGGATGATAAATAAAACCTATTTATGATAGTAGAGGGGCAAATCCGACCATTGTCCGTTGGTAGAGTGTATAGCGTGACAAGGACTAATAAAATAACATTAAGCTTTCTTTATCATCGGAGACTAAAAGAGGATTAATAATCCTTTTGCGAAGGATGTGATTATCCCTTTTGGTTCTATCTTTGATGCTTACATATGTTAACATATAAGACGTACATAATTAATAAATTTTTCAATTAATGATAGGTATTGGCTTTAAAAATGAGACGAGCCAAAGATATTGAATGATTTCATTCATTAAACATCGAGCAAGAAACACGTTTTATGAAATATTTAATAGTAATATCCATTACAACGGAATTCACGTTATCTATCAAGAAAAGCATAGTATGTATTTTCAGTTAATTAAATACATACTCACTCGATTCACTTTTACTTGTCCACTATTCTAAAAATAAATTTTTACTTTTACTTGTCCACTTTCACATATCAAGAAAAAAATAATTTATTTTTTTTGTTTTGACCTTAGCATTAATTACGTATTCCAAATCATTTTCCAAATCTATTAAGGCTATACATCAATCAATATGGGTATCATGCTAACTTTATTTATTATTTCTTGAATGCAAAGTCAATAATAACTTTTTAATTAACGATAAATACGAGCTTTTAAAATGAGACGAGCCAATAATCTTCAATAATTTCATTCACTGAACATCGAGAAAGAAAGACACTTTATGAAACATTTATGGGTGATGTCCATTATACAACAACAACAAAAACAATAATAAGGAATAATCTCACTAGTGGGGTCTGAGCAGGGTAGTGTGTACATAGATTTTACCACTACCCTAGGGTAGAGAGGCTGTTTCCGATAGACCCTCGGCCCCCTTCCTCCAAGAACTCCCTACCTTATTCTTGGGTGACTCAAAATCACAACCTCTTGATTGTAAGTGATGTTCATTATAATGAAAAACATATTCCCTATCAAGAAAACTGTGATGACCTAAAATATCATTTTTAAATTTAATGATTAATTATGTTATCTAAGCACTATTTACCATTACTCGACTTACGTGTGCAGTCCGTAAAAACTTTTCGGAAAGTTTTCAGGTGAAAAATGAATTAAAATGTGAATTAGAGTTTTAAAACTCAACTGAGTTGACTTTGGTCAACATTTTGAGAACACGGACTCGGATCAGTATTTTGACAGTTTTAGTAGGTCCGTATCGTGATTTGGGACTTAGGCGTATGCCCGGAATCAAATTCCGAGGTCCCTAGCCCGAGATATGGAATTTTGATAAAAAATTTAAAGTTTAAGTTTAAATAGTGACCGGATGTCGAATTATATGCAAATGACCCCGGAATAGAATTTTGATGATTCCAACAGCTCCGTATGATGATTTTGGACTTAGGAGCGTGATCGAAATTTTATTTGGAAGTCCGTAGTCGAATTAGGCTTGAAATGCCGAAAGTTGAATTTTTGGAAAGTTTGACCGAGGGGTTGACTTTTTGATATCGGCGTCAAAATCCGATTCTGAAAATTATCATAGCTCTGTTATGTCATTTATGACTTGCGTGCAAAATTTGAGGTCAATTGGACTGGATTTGATAGGTTCCGGTGTTGTTTGTAGAAATTGAAAGTTCAAAGTTTATAGATTTTGATTTGAAGTGTGATTAGTCGTTTTGATGTTGTTTGATATGGTTTGAAGCCTCGACTAAGTTCGTATTGCATTTTGGGATATGTTGGAATAATTGGTTAAGGTCCCGAAGGTCTCGGGTGGAATTCGGAAGGTAAATGGAATGGATTTCGGACAAAGAAGGTTGCTGGAAATTTCGCCAGAAATTTTTGGTGTGTGGAGCCAATGTTGGAAGCTTATTTCTCGTAATTCTTAAGGAATTCAAAAATTAGCAAAACATGAAAGTTGTAGTCGTTTGTTTCTAATTTCTAGAAAGTTAAACCATTTATTAGTTGGACATTTGTACAGAAAGTTATGATGGATTGAATAAAGGCTGGTAGAGCAGTTTCGCCAGAAATTTTGATACATGGAGCCAACTTTGGAAGCTTATATCTCGCAATTCATAAGGAATCAGAAAAGTTACAAAACATGAAAGTTGTAGTCGGTTGATTCTAGTTTTCAGAAAGTTAAACCATTTATCATTTGGACATTTGTACATAAAGCTATAATCAATTGAAGGAAGGCTGGTAGAGCAGTTTCTGATGGACTTTTAGTGACGAAAAATGGACTTTTAGTGACGGAAAATGGACTTTTAGTGACGGATTGACAGAAACTTAAGGACCAAAAATGGTCATTTCATTCATTTCTTTTTGGATTTTTGGAGCACGGTTCTTGGGCGATTTTCACGGGAAAACATTGGGGTAAGTGTTCCTTATCCTATATTGATTATATTTCATGGTTCCATACTCATTTACATCATGAATCCGTGAATTTATGGAAGAAAAATCAAGATTTTTGCAAAATCTTCCAAAAACAAAAAATTTAAGATTTGGAGGTCGAGTTGTTATCGGATTTTGATAAGATTGGTATGGGTGGACTCGTAATTGAATGGGTTGTTGGATTTTATAAGTTTTGCCGGATTCTGAGATGTGGGCCCCACAGACAAAATTTGAGCTAATTTTGGATTTTAATGAAAATGTAATATTTTTTTATGAAATTGATTATTATAATTTTTGTTGACTGTATCGAATTGATTATGACTAGATACGAAACGATCGGAGTCGGAAAATCGAGGAAAAAGCATAATACTTGGTTAAATTCGAGCAAGTCGAGGTAAGTGACTTGTCTAACCTTGTGTGGGAGAAATCCCCCCTAGGATTGATAATTGTAATGTGTGAAAAGTCGTGTACACGAGCTGACGAGTGTGTACACGTGCTAAATGAGAATGATTATATTTTAAATTGTGTAGATCACTGTTGCGCATTAATTAAATTATTTCATTTTGTTATATTCTTCATTATTGATTTAATGTTTATATTTTAAATTTGTTTGACCTTTTCCGGCTAATTATTTTTTTGTTTAGTTGGAACTTGGTTTCTTTTATTCTGTGCATTATTTGAAGGTCTGGGTATTAAAATGCATACGGTGAGATAAGGGTGGCTTGATACGCGTGGCTAGTAGGGGGAACTACTAGAAGTCATGCGGTATGATAAGGATGGCTAAAACGCGGGATGCTATTTCGGAAAAAATATTTTCTTTCAAATAAATTGTGAAGGCTCCCGCGGTGAGATAAGAAAATGAGATATTGTGAATTTATTTATGATTTGGGACTACGAGGCGGTACCTCGGGAGTGCCCCTTGTTGATATTGATTTATGGCCGCAGTTGCCTTTGATTATTTTGTGATTTTCTTAAAATTGAAAAGAATTATGTTTTGTTTCCACGAGGTATTTATTTGCCATTATTTGATGTAATTAAATGTGACATACTACTTGATTAATTTCTATTGTCATTTTATCTTATAATATTGTTTAAACATTTTACCATGCCATTATTTATTCTCCAGTAGGGCCTGACCTGACTTCGTCACTACTCTATTGAGGTTAGGCTTGGCACTTACTGGGTACCGCTGTGGTGTACTCATACTACGCTTCTGCATATCTTTTTGTGCAGATCTAGGTACATCTTATCAGACCACGCATCAGTAAACTAGCTGTACGAGGAGACTTTGAGGTATATCTGCCAACGTCCGCAGACTCCGGAGTCCCCTTCTATTCTTGTTATGTTGCTTTCTTATTTTCTTTAGACTCTGTTATATAGAGACATCGAGGATAAATTCTTAGAAGCTTGTGACTTATTTCTACCGAGTTTTGGGAGTTGAAATCATTTGAATTGTAATTTAATTATTTTAGATATTTATTATTATTCCGCATTGATAGGCTTACCTAGTCTTAGAGACTAGGTGTCATCACGACATCCTACGGAGGGAATATGGGGTCGTGACAAGTTGGTATCAGAGCTCTAGGTTCATAGATATTATGAGTCACAAGCAGGTTTAGTAGAGTCTTGTGGATCGGTATGGAGACGTCTGTACTTATCTTCGGGAGGCTATGGAACTGCTAGGAAAATATTCACTTCTTTAATTCCTTATCGTGCGGCATTGATTTAGCTTGAAACATATATCTCATATTCCTTTGTATCCACTCGTGTATGACATTGTGCACTCGGTATCAGTTGTGCGTCGACGGTTCGTGATGCCGCAGATGGACTATGAGGGAGCCAGAGATGCTCAAACATTGCCTTACCGCGTGGTTCTGACTGAAGATACGGGCATATTGAGAGATCACCTAGTGAATCATCTGCGGGGTGCAACGGACATTGGCATCAACTTGATTTATACGAGCTATGAAGGTTATTATTGTGGATCATCGAACGTTGTGACCTATGACTTCACGCCGTCCACTATCAATGGATGGATTGAGGGGTCATGTATTATATCAGTTTTGGCCTGAAATGTATATATGTGGTACTGAAAGGTTCCCTAAAATCTACACATGTTTAAGGCCCGAGATTTTGTAGAGGATAAGGTTGGGACTTGCGGTATGTCCGCCTCCTTAATAATCCTATACTTCAGTACCAAAGGAGTTATAGAAACAACTCTAAATTTACAGAAGGTCTACTCAGCGTGGACGTCACGGTTGCGGATTTTGGGGTGCTTTGGAGGAAGTACAATTGTTGACGAGATTCTGGACTATGTGGTTCGTGCCAAGATTTGTCTATATGGAGCTCTACTTTTGTGATCGTTGTGTATAAATAGGGGTAAGGGTTACCCCAAGGAAGAATCGAAGAGTATGTTAAGAAATGAGTCAACTCAATAGTATTGAGTCAGCATAACAAAAGACCACCGGTGTTCGTGGCAAGCCTATGAAGACGGCAGACCAGCCAATGCAACACCACCCACTTGGCTCAATTCTCAGAAACGCTTTTGGAAGAGTTTGTTTCCCGGACTCTCCGTAAAGCGAGGCACATAGGGTTTGAACGGTTGCGTTAGGTCACCATTGACGGTGTCAGAATATGCCATCAAGTTCAATAAGTTAGCCCATCATGCTCCTACTTTGCTTCCTACAGCTAGAGGGCGAGTCTACAGACCCATTAAAGGACTCAATTATGATCGTAAAATTTTGTACGACTCGGGAGCTACAAGTTGATACTTCATTTCTACTAGTTGTACAAATTGCCAAGATATTAGAATGTGTTCGGGGTGAGGAAAAAAGGAAACTAAGGAGACCAGCACGTCTTGAGATTCTGGGGGATTCAGTGGATTCTAATCTGCAAGTATAAATCATTATGGAGGGGGCTCGGGCAGTCGGTCAGCCCAATCCGCACATCGGATTACTCGGGGTGCTCCAGTAAGTTCTTTTAATGTACCACCGACATGAGTTCCTACAATGGTTATTCCATTTATCTGGCACAGACTCAATATGAGAAGCCTAACCCGCAAAGGGGTTGTTATGAATACGGTGATACTAGGCACATCATGAGAAAATTGTCCCAAACATGGGAGAGACATATTTCATCAAAGAACTCAGGCTATGTGCCCCATTAAAGTTACTACACCACCCACACAACTAGTTAGGGGTGGAGGACAGGCGGGTAGAAGGCGCCCTAGAGGTGGAGACCCAGCCATTGATATATTTGTTTTACGGTATGGCAGAGGTTGCTACATCAGATGGTGTCGTTACAGGTATGACCTCGATTTAATATAAAGGAATATTTTCCTTAACTTGATTCGGTTCTCAATATCGAAACGAGTCCTCCTATTATGCTCCACTTATGAGTGAGCTTTATAATTCTATAATCTACTTATGTGTTTACACCTGTTGGGAGATTTTATGGAGATAACTACGCCTATCATTTTGTGTTGGTCACTAATAAGAGCTGCGAGGCTAAATGTGTCTTTCTATTACTCATTTCGGTAATTGTTTATGTAAATTTTGAATAATTAATTGCAAATTGTGAATTATATGCCCTACCGGTGTGGGGTTCATTATGTGTTGTGATTTGGTGTAATCGAAATTATTTAAAAAGAGAAAATGGAAATTTTCAATTGGCACGATGTGCATATTACTTGTGATTCAGAACTGAGGACGAGATCCTCATATTTTTATATAAATTGATATGTTTAAATCGGGCTACGAGCTACGGTGGAAGTTATATAAGGACGAGATCTTTGTGAGCAAAATTCTTGTGTTTAAGTTCTCCCTTGTGAAATTAAATTTGTACTATAGTACTAATAGGGAGTCATGCCTGTTAGGCTTATTTGAAAATTCTTATATGAAATTCTCTGTGCATAGTTATCAAATTCGTGTTGTAATTATTAAATTTTAACCTACGAGGTAGGTGCCCGCCTAGGTGGCATTAAATGTGACTCGTTAATTCGGGTAAATAATTATGAGGTCTTCATGCATCGCATCTAGTTATCAGTATTGTGAAGGTTTGCAATGAGATTTTTATTAACATGAGGTTAAATGACGATTCTGTAATTGATTATGAACAACTATTAAGACCAAATTGATCCAAGAGGGTGCCTAATTTACAGGGTCAGACGAGTGTGAGTTGAGCTTTCAGAAGCTCAAGATCAATTTGACTCCGACACAAGCGTTGGTATTACTTACATGTTCAAGGTCTTATACTGTGTATTGTGACGCATCGCGTATTGGTCTCGGCGCGATGTTGATGCAAGATGGTAGGGTGATTGCCTACGCGCCCAGACAGTTAAAGGTACATGAGAAAAAAAAAACCTTCGGTCCACGGCCTTGAGTTAGCAGTTATTGTTCGTGCCTTGAATAATTTGGCTCCATTATTTGTACGGTGTCCATTGTGAGGTCTACACCGATCACCGAAGTCTATAACATCTATTTAAACAGAATGTTCTTAATTTGCGGCAGCAGAGGTGGTTGGAGTTGCTTAAGGATTATGATATCACTATTCTCTATCATCCTGGGAAGGCCAATGTAGTGGCTGATGCCTTGAGTCGTAAGGCAAAAAGTTTGGGCAGCTTAGCATATTTACCGATAGCAGAGAGGCCTTTAGCCTTGAATGTTCAGGCCTTGGCCAACCAGTTTGTCAGATTGGATGTTTCCGAGCCGAGTCGAGTTTTGGCTTGTGTGGTTTCTCAATCTTCTCTTTATGACCGTATCATGGAACGTCAGTATGATGACCCCCATTTGCTTGTCTTAACGATATAGTTCAGCACGGTGATGCCAAAGAAGTCGCAATTGGAGATGACGGTGTATTACGGATGCAGGGCAGGCTATGTGTGCCTAATGTAGATGGTTTTCGTAAATTGATTCTCCAGGAGGCTCACAGTTCGCGGTACTCCATACATCCGGGTGCTGCGAAGATGTAGCTGGACTTGAGGCAACATTATTGGTGGAGGAAGATGAAGAAAGACATAGTGGAGTATGTAGCTCGGTGTCTAAATTGTCAACAAGTGAAATATGAGCATCAACGACGGAGTGGATTGCTTCAGAAGTTAGAGATTCCGAAATGGAAATGGGAGAGGATCACTATGGATTTCGTTTTTGGGCTCCCACGGACTCAGAGGAATTTCAATGCAGCTTGGGTGATTGTGCATAGATTGACCAAGTCAGGTCATTGCAATCCTATGATGACTACCTACTCTTCCGAGCATTTGGCTCGAATTTATATTCGCGAGATTGTCAGATTTCATGGCGTACCGGTATCTATCATCTCTGACCGGGGTACGCAGTTTACATCACGGTTCTAGGGGCAGTACAACGTGAGTTGGGTACTCGGGTAGAGTTGAGTACAACATTTCACCCTCAGACGGACGGGTAGTCCGAACGCACTATTCAAATACTGGAGGATATGCTTCGTGCATGTATGATAGATTTCGGGGGTGCTTGGAATCGGTTCTTACCACTTGCGTAGTTTGCTTACAACAGCAGTTGCCAGTCAAGCATTCAGATGGCTCCGTATGAGGACTTGTATGGTAGGCGGTGCCGGTCCCCAGTGGGTTGGTTCGAACCAGGCGAGGCTAGGCTATTGGGTACAGACTTGGTTCAGGATGCCTTGGAAAAGGTTAAGTTGATTCAGGATTGACTTCGTACAACCCAATCTAGATAGAAGAGTTTTGCGAATGGGAAGGTTCGTGATGTTGTATTCATGGTTGGTGAGCGGGTATTGCTCCGGGTTTCGCCTATGAAGGGTGTGATGAGGTTCGGGAAGAAGGGCAAGTTGATCCCTAGGTATATTGGGCCTTTTGAGATTCTTGAGAGAGTTGAAGAGGTGGCTTACAAACTTGCACTAACACCTAGTCTTTCTGCGGTCATCCGGTACTCCATGTTTCTATGCTTCGAAAATATCACGGCGATCCGTCTCATGTGTTAGACTTCAGTTCGGTTCAGTTGGACAAGGATCTATCTTATGTTGAGGAACCAGCGGCTATTTTGGATAGGCAGGTTCGAAAGCTGAGGTCAAAGAACATTACTTCCGTAAAGGTTCAGTGGAGGGGTCATCCGGTCGAGGAGGCGACTTGGGAGGTCGAGCATGATTTACGCAGCTGTTATCCACACTTATTCATCAGCTCAGGTACTTTTTCTAACTCCGTTCGAGGACGAACGTTTATTTTAGAGGTGGAGAATGTGATGACCTAAAATGTCATCTTTAAATTTAATGATTAATTATGTTATCTAAGCACTATTTACCATTACTCGACTTGCGTGTGCAGTCCGTAAAAATTTTTCGGAAAGTTTTCAGGTGAAAAATGAATTAAAATGTTAATTAGAGCTTTAAAACTCAACTGAGTTGACTTTGGTCAATATTTTGAGAACACAGATTTGGATCAGTGTTTTGACAATTTTGGTAGGTCCGTATCGTGATTTGGGACTTAGACGTATGCCCGGAATCAAATTCCGAGGTCCCTAGCCCGAGATATGGAATTTTGATGAAAAATTTAAAGTTTAAGTTCAAATGGTGACCGGATATCGAATTATGTGCAAATGACCCCAGAATAGAATTTTGATGATTCCAACAGATCCGTATGATGATTTTGGACTTAGAAACGTGATCAGAATTTTATTTGGAAGTCCGTAGTGGAATTAGGCTTGAAATGCCGAAAGTTGAATTTTTGGGAAGTTTGACCGAGGGGTTGACTTTTTGATATCGGCGTTGAAATCCGATTCTGAAAATTTTCATAGCTCTGTTATGTCATTTATGACTTGCGTGCAAAATTTGATGTCAATTGGACTGGATTTGACAGGTTCCGATGTTGTTTGTAGAAATTGAAAGTTCAAAGTTCATAGATTTTGACTTGAAGTGTGATTAGTCGTTTTGATGTGGTTTGAAGCCTTGACTAAGTTCGTATTGTATTTTGGGACATGTTGGAATAATTGGTTAAGGTCCCGAAGGTCTCGGGTGGAATTCGGAAGGTAAATGGAATGGATTTCGGACAAAGAAGGTTGCTAGAAATTTGCAGAAATTTCGCCAGAAATTTCTGGTGTGTGGAGCCAATATTGGAAGTTTATATCTCGTAATTAATAAGGAATCCGAAAATTAGCAAAACATGAAAGTTGTAGTCGTTTGTTTCTAGTTTCCAGAAAGTTAAACCATTCATTAGTTGGACATTTGTACAAAAAGTTATGATGGATTGAATGAAGGCTGGTAGAGCAGTTTTGCCAGAAATTCTGATGCATGGAGCCAATTTTGGAAGATTATATCTCGTAATTCATAAGGAATCAGAAAAGTTACAAAACATGAAAGTTGTAGTCGGTTGATTCTAGTTTCCAGAAAGTTAAACCATTTATCATTTGGACATTTGTACTTAAAGTTATGATAAATTAAAGGAAGGCTGGTAGAGCAATTTCTGGTGGACTTTTATTGACGGAAAATGGACTTTTAGTGACGGAAAATGGACTTTTAGTGACGGATTGAAAGAAACTTAAGGACCAAAAATGGTCATTTCATTCATTTCGTTTTGGATTTTTGGAGCACGGTTCTTGGGCAATTTTCACGGAAAAACATTGGGGTAAGTGTTCCTTATCCTATATTGATTATATTTCATGGTTCCATACTCATTTACATCATGAATCCGTGAATTTATGGAAGAAAAATTAAGATTTTTGCAAAATCTTCCAAAAACAAAAAATTTAAGATTTGGAGGTCGAGTTGTTATCGGATTTAGGTAAAATTGGTATGGGTGGACTCGTAATTGAATGGGTTGTCGGATTTTGTAAGTTCCGCCGAATTCTGAGATGTGGGCCCCACGGACAAATTTTGAGCTAATTTCGGATTTTAATAAAAATGTAATATTTTTTTATGAAATTGATTACTATAATTTTTGTTGACTGTATCGAATTAATTATGACTAGATACGAAATGATCAGAGTCGGAAAATCGAGGAAAAAGCATAATACTTGGTTAAATTGGAGCAAGTCGACGTAAGTGACTTGTCTAACCTTGTGTGGGGGAAATTCCTCCTAGGATTGATAATTGTAATGTGTGAAAAGTCGTGTACACGAGGTGACGAGTGTGTACATGTGCTAAATGAGAATGATTATATTTTAAATTGTGTAGATCACTGTTGCGCATTAATTAAATTATTTTATTTTATTATATTCTTCATTATTGATTTAATATTTATATTTTAAATTTGTTTGACCTTTTTCGGCTAATTATTATTTTTGTTTAGTTGGAACTTGATTTCTTTTATTCTGTGCATTATTTGAAGGTCTGGGTATTAAAACGCATGCGGTGAGATAAGGGTGGCTTGATACACGTGGGTAGTAGGGAAACTACTAGAAGTCATGTGGTGTGATAAGGATGGCTAAAATGCGGGATGCTATTTCGGAAAAAATATTTTCTTTCAAATAAATTGTGAAGGCTCCCGCGGTGAGATAAGAAAATGAGATATTATGAATTTGTTTATGATTTGGGACTACGAGGCGGTACCTCGGGGGTGCCCTTGTTGATATTGATTTATGGCCGCAGTTGCCTTTGATTATTTTGTGATTTTCTTAAAGTTGAAAAGAATTATGTTTTGTTTCCACGAGGTATTTATTTGCCATTATTTGATGTAATTAAATGTGACATACTACTTGATTAATTTCTATTATCATTTTATCTTATAATATTGTTTAAACATTTTACCATGCCATTATTTATTCTCCAGTAGGGCCTGACCTGACCTCGTCACTACTCTACCGAGGTTAGGCTTGGCACTTACTGGGTACCGTTGTGGTGTACTCATACTACGCTTCTGCACATCTTTTTGTGCAGATCCAGGTACATCTTATCAGACCACGCATCAGTAAACTAGCTGTACGAGGAGACTTCGAGGTATATCTGCCAACGTCCGCAGACTCCGGAGTCCCCTTCTATTCTTTTTATGTTGCTTTCTTATTTTCTTTAGACTCTGTTATATAGAGATATCGAGGATAAATTCTTAGAAGCTTGTGACTTATTTCTATTGGGTTTTGGGAGTTAAAATTGTTTGAATTGTAGTTTAATTATTTCAGATATTTATTATTATTCCGCATTGATAGGCTTACCTAGTGTTAGAGACTAGGTGCCATCACGACATCCTACGGAGGGAATTTTGAATCGTGACAAAAACCATAGCATGTGATGGTTTTTTTAATACCTCTTGTTAGAGTTACTCTATTTGTTTCAATAATTATGTGGAACAAATTAATGATAGGGATATATTTTTTCTTATCAATTCCATTTTGTGGCATTTCCTGGTGTGAACTTATTTGAGGCACATTGGCAGGGACAAAAACTTACTTTGAGGTATTTACATTAATACAATGAATACATGATACATGCCTTTACATACACAACATCAACACTAACAAATAATAATAAATTTAGTGAAATTCCATAATGTGGGGTGTGGGAGGGCAGACTGTATGCAAGTAGTGAGACATTTATATATACTTTTATTTTTAAATGACATAATACATAAAAAGACACTTAAAGTTGGTCTTAGTCGTCAGGTAATCACTCCAACTTATCAAGTGACCATTTAGACACTTTATTGTGATTTAAGTATGTCTCGTGGATACCCGAGTTCAGCATACGTGAATTACAACCGGAAATGACATGACACGTGAACAAATCAACAAATAACACGTATTTTGTTTTTTCAAAAAGAAAAGAAAAGAGAAGAGAAATAATAACATTTTTTAAGTTGAGAAAACCCTTAACTCCCCCAACCTTGTCAGAACTTGTCCTCTCGTCCATCCTTTTTATTACTCCTTCGCTAATTTTAATTCGGCACGGAATGTAAGAAAAAAAAAGTTTTTTGAAACTTTTAGTCTTATAAGTTTAAGGGTAAAAATTTTGTGCGGTCATGACATTTGTGTGCTTGTAAAAGGTTTTTCATTAAGGATAAAATAGGTAAAATGAAGAGTTTAAAGTTAGAATTATTTTCAAATTTAGAAATGTGTCATTTATTTTGGAAGGAATTTGAAACCGGGGGAGTATTTGTTTTCTTCATCCAAAAATTTCACCGAAAATACCACCTCCGCTCATATTCTTCCTCACCGTCAACCACCACAACGTCAACCATTCATCTTCCAAACTCAGAATTTGAACTATTTTACGGCTATGGTGAACAATTTCATACCCACTTTCCAAATAAATAAAAAAATTGGGTTTTATTGTTTCTTATAACCGGAAATCATGGTAGAAGTAAAAGACATGGAAATTACTCGTTTTTTTTTAAAAAAAGTGATGAATAAGAAGGGCGAAGGTGAAAATTTGGGACAACCCCAATTTCATTTTTATGAGCTTCTTCCAGACAACCTCGGATTCATTATTACCGTTGATGTCAAAGATTGAAGATTTCCTATTAATGGGCGAAATAGATGGACATTGTTTTGTGGTGTAAAATTTGGATTGTCAGACAACCTCGGATTCATTATTACCGTTGCTTACAAATTATACTATTTAAAAATTTATGGTATAAAATAATTTTATATTAAATTAAATGTGATGAATACGTAAAAAGAAAAAAAGGTAGAATTTCTTTAATATAAATAAAAAAATAAAATTTAAATAAAAATAATAACATAATATTGAAGAGAAAGAAAAATAAAAAAATGGAATATTCTTTTTTAGAGTAAAAAATAGTGTAATAGTTGGAGTAACTTTACTCCATTTTGGAGGAGAAAATGTGTCACGGCCCAAATCTCCCTCCGTAGGATGTCGTGATGGCACCTAGTCTTAGGGACTAGGTAAGTCTAACATTTACTGAAATAATAACAATATTAAATAACGACTAACAAATACGAAATAGGAATCTCTATACAATACTAACAATCTCAAAACCGATAATACAAGTCATAAACTCTACTAAGCTACTAGAAAGCCTATAAATACAATTATTTTGAAATAGAGATAAAATAGAGCAAGTATAATATCAGAAGGTGACTCCGAAACCTGCGAACGCAACAACATGTTTACCTTGAGTCTCCACAACAAGATTCGTACTGCTAGCGAGCGGTCAACTGACTCCACATTACCTGACTCTCCAAAAAAATGTGCAGAAGTATAGTATGAGTACAACCATAGAGAGATGTCAACAAAAGGGCACTCCCGAAGTACCGCCTCGTAGTCCCAAAAGTAAATATGCAAGATAGGGGGATCTCCCGAGGTACCGTCTCGTAGTCCCAAAGTAAATATACAACAACAACAATGCCCCCAAGTCATCATAACTCATCACAATTCAATTTCTGATATATCCCACCTTGTCTCGCCACGTGCGCAATAATAAAATAAATTACCCGCATGGTCTCGTTGCATGCGCATAATAATAATCCACCTTGTCTCTCCGCCACATGCACAACCCCCCCCCCCCCCCCCACACACACACACACACACACACACACACACACATATATATATATATATATATAGCCCACCTTGTCACGCCGCATGTGCATAAATCAATAGTAATAATAGCACGGCATAACCTCGTGCAATCACCCGAAAAAATATCCCAACAATATCGCGTGCCAATATCACAATATCTCATAAATTACACCTCAAGTGTTCAAAACTTACAACTTGCCACATAAATCAATAATACATTATTTTTCACAATAAGGAGCCTATGGCTCGACCATAATGTGTACAAAGTCTTAACAAAAATATCTGGGAGTGAACGACTCAACAAAATAATATTTCACATAAAAATCAAGGTGGCAATCACACCAAATCATCATATAAAAACAAATCTAACAAACAAGAATTTAGGCATGACAAATATAGGATTTAATAAATGCCAATAATTTCCAATTTAATATATACGGGCATCTAAAGATTTTAACCAATGTAATTTCCACATATAAATCAAGTACGTACTCGTCACCACACGTAGGTTTTCATTTACACAATTTGCACATAAGACTCAATGTCTAAGGGGTATTTCCTCTACTCAAGGTTAGGCAAGATACTTACCGTTTTGAAGTTAGGCCGATATTCCAGAATAGCTTTCTTACTTGAATTGATCTCCGGACAGCTCAAATCTATCCAAATTAATTATATAACTTCATTAAAATGCATCAAAAATAATTCCGGATAATAAAATATCGACTTAAAATTTTATTCTAAAAGGTTAATGCGGGACCCGCCTCTCGGAACCCGATAGGATTTTCACGAAATGCGAACGCTCATTCCGATAGAAATTCAACCATACCAATTATATCAAGTTCCGATAACGAATCGACTTCCAAATCCTCAATTTAAGGTATAGAAAAATTCTACCATTTTCAACCCAATTCACTAATTTCATGATAAAAACAACAATAGATTCATGTATTTAACCAAAATCGAGTTAGGAATTCTTACCCCAATGTTTGCCTTGAAAAACTCTCAAAACATCGCCTCACCCAAGCTTCCTTGGTCCAAAAATGTAAGAATAAGACGAATTTGGACTTTATTCTGCTGCCCAGGGGTTTGTTCTTCGCGTTCACGACCCTCCCCTCGCGTTCGCGATGAACAAATTCTTCAACAGCCATTTTCAAGCTCTTCTCACGCAGCCTCTAGTATAATGATCATAACTCTTTGTATCACACTCTAAATGATGAATGGTTTGACTTTATGAAAATTAAACTCCAAGGACTATAACTTTCATTTGTTGTTCATCTAACAATTCCTTATAAATTGCGAGATATAAGCTTCCAAAGTCAACCATGTGCAACAGAGATTTCCAAACTCTTCCCAAATAGCTTGTAGTGTATCCACCATAACCTATTGTACACAACTCCAAATGATAAATGGTTTACCTTTCTGAAAACTAGATACAAAGGGTTACAACTTTTATTTTTGGATCATCTCCGTATTCCTTATAGATTACGAGATATGAGTGTCACGACCCGAAATTCTCACCTTCAGACCGTGATGACGCCTAACATTTCATTTGCTAAGCAAGCCAACGTTAGAATAATATTACCCAATTTTTAAACAATCTTTAAATTATTAATAATTAAGGAAACAAAAGCGGAAGCAAAGTTTGAAATATAGTGAAATAATCCATAAAAATAACGGTATCTAAATACCATCCCAGAATTGGTATCACAAGTGCACGAGCTTCTAGAATAAATACAAATAAAGGTCTGAATAAAATAAAATTGTCTGAAAATAAACACACAGCTAAAGTAAAATAGACGGGGACTTCAGAACTGCGGACGCCATGCAGTTATACCTCAAGTCTCCTCTGGTAGCTGAAATCCGAGCAAGTCTATGGTACGCCGCAGGGACCAACTCCAAAATCTGCACAAGAAGTGCAGAGTGTAGTATCAGTACAACCGACCCCATGTACTGGTAAGTGTTGAGCCTAACCTCGACGAAGTAGTGACGAGGCTAAGGCAGTTCACTTACATTAACATGTATGCAATATTGGTAACAACAACAAATAATAGAAATAAATGAGATAACTCATATATAATAATTGAAGCCAACTCAGCAGTCATAATCCATTAATATTTTAACCAATTCTGTTGCAGCGTGCAACCCGTCATAACCAATTATCATTTCCATTAATTCTGTTGCAGCGTGCAACCCGCTCCTCCAATATATTCATTTTAATCAAATCTGTCATATATTTATTTCAATGAGTATATATATAGACTTTTAAATAAGTCTGTTGCGGCGTGCAATCCGATCCCCCAATATTGACTTTTCATTAAGTCTATCGCAGCGTGCAACCTGATCCTCCAATATTAACTTTTTAACAAGTCTGTTGCGGCTTGCAATACGATCTTCCAATATTAACTTTTAATAAGTCTATTGCGGCGTGCAACCCGATCCTCCAATATTTCCATTCCAATCAATTCTTATAGAAGAAATTCCCCAAAAAACACAACAATTAATATAAAATCATAAGACAACAAGCATACAACAATTATAATTTAATTATGAAACAAACAATGACAATTAACAATTTATTATATAAATCAGGGAAAAAATAGGCAGTTTAATATTTAATATGCTAAATGTCAAATAACAATTAAAACACATCATTCAAATAGCATGTAACAATTAATGCAGGAATTCAAGAATTAATATTTTGACAAAGAATAAGAGAGAAATAATTATTATAATAATTAATTTATAATTAAAAATAATTTATGATTTTTTAAGTAAGCAGGCAAACAATTAATTTGATGACGTATAGACACTTGACACCTCGCCTATACGTCGTTCACATGCAATTCACATAACAAATAATTTAAGGGTTCTATTCCCTCAAGTCAAGGTTAACCACGACACTTACCTCGCTTTGCAAATTTCAATCAATTACTCAACCACAGCTTTTCCTTTTAAATTTGCCTCCGAAAGCTTCAAATCTATTCACAAACAATTCGATATATTCAATACGAATCATAGGAATTAATTCCATATGAATTTACAAATTTTTCGGATAAAATTCGAAATTCATTAAAATATTCGGCAGTGGGACCCACGTCCCAAATCCCGGAAAAACTCATGAAATCCGAACACCTGTTCCGATACGAGTTCAACCATATAAAATCTGTCCAATTCCGATATCAAATGGACCTTCAAATCTTAATTTTTCGTTTTTGGAAGATTTTAGAAAAATCTGATTTTTCTTCCATAAATTCACGGATTCATGGTATAAACGAGTATGGAATCATGAAATATAATCAATATAGGATAAGGAACACTTACCCCAATGTTTCCCATGAAATCGCCCAAAAATTCGCCTTAACCGAGCTCAAAATGACCAAAATGAGTAAAAATATCAGACTCTTCGATATATACACTGCGCAGGCATTTTCGCTCCTGCGGTGCCTGGGCACGCACATGCGAGTTCACATCTGCAAGAAAAATCTCGCATCTGCGAAAAAGGGGCTCCCAACGTATATCCGCATCTGCGAAATTGGCACGTATCTGCGAGCTCGCACCTGCGGTCAAAATTCCGCAGGTGCGATTATAACAGAAGGCAAAAATACAGATTTTGCTTAAGTCCAATTCTTGATCCGATTTCAATACGTTTCACACTCGAGGTACTCGGAACCCCGTACGAATATACCAACAAGTCCAATAACATAATACGGACTTACTCGATGTCTCGTATCACGTCAAACAACGCTGAAATTACAATTCACACCCCGATTCAAACTTTGAGTTTTAAACTTTTGAATTTGCAAATCTCGTGCCAAAACATATTAAATGAATCCTGAATGACTTCAAATTTGGCACACAAGTCATAAATGACATAATGGAGCTGTTCAAATTTCCATAATTGGATTCCGGTTTCGATATCAAAAAGTCAACCCCGTGGTCAAACTTGAAATCTTTAGCCTTTAAATTGCTAGTTCTATTAAATGGTGATAACTTGAGCTAGGGACCTCTAAATTAAATTTTGAGTATACGCCCAAGTCCCAAATCAAAATACGGAGCTACCGGAACTGTCAAAATACTAATCCGGGTCCGTTTGCTAAAAATGTTGACTAAAGTCAACTCACTTGTATTTTAAAACTCTATTTCACATTTTAATTTATTTTTTACATGAAAACTTTCCGGAAAATTGTACGGACTGCACACGCAAGTCGAGGAATGCTAAATGGTACTTTTCGAGGTATTAGAACACAGAATTACTTTTTAATTTTAAAGATGACATTTTGGGTCATCATAATGAGCCTCCAAAGCAGATGACCGACAGCAAAATTTCCTTCTTCGCGAACGCGAGAGCCTCTTCACGAATGTGAAGAATAAAGTCCCACCAGCAAAATTCTTCTTCGGGAACGCGAGAGACTCCTCGTGAATGCAAAGAACAACACCAGAATTAGCAACCAACAGCATCAAAACATCCAAACTTGGTTCGAAACCACCTCGAATCAAACCCGAGGCTCCGGGGACCCCGTCCAATCGTACCAACCAGTCCCAATACATGATACGAACCTGCTCGAGGCCTCAAATCACATAAAATAACATCAAAACCACGAATCGCACTCAAGTCACAATTGACATTATAGACCTACTCCCACTTCCGGAATCGGAATCCGACTCCAATATCAAAAAGTCCACTCCCGGTCAAACATCCCAAAACCCTTCAAATTTCCAACTTTCGCCAAATAACCTAGAAATGACCTACAGACTTCCAAATCCATATCCGGATGCTCCCATAAGACCAGAATCACCATGCGGAGCTATTCCCAGGCTCAGAATCCCAAACGGACATTGATAACATCAAAATCCACTTCAAACCAAACTTAGGAAATTCTTAAACTTTAAAAATGCTAACCTTTAGTAATAGGCGCCGAAATACTCTCGGGCCACCTAATACTCGACCCGAACATACGCCCAATTCTAAAATCATCATACGGACCTATTAGAATTATCAAAATTCTATTCGAGAGTCATTTGCTTAAAAGTAAAATACGGTCAACTCTTTTCTTTTAAGCTTCAAAAATGAGAATTGTTCTTTCAATTTAAATTTTGAATCTTCCAAAAATCAAACGACCACACACGCAAGCCATAATAGGTATTACGAAGTTGCTCGGGACCTTAAGTAGCTTAATGGAGCATAAATTCTTAAAATAACAAGTCGGGTCATTACATTCTCCCCCTCTTAAACATACATTCTTCCTCGAACGTGCCAAGAATTATTATGATGACATTAAATTACTGAGTGCATTATTCCATGCATATTCACGGGTAATTTTACGTCACGGTAAATTTAACAGGGGTCCGACAATGTCACGACCCAATTTCACCTATAGGTCGTGATGGCGCCCAACACTACAGCTAGGCAAGCCAATTAATAAGTCAAACATACATTGGTTAAACTTTTATTCCAAGAAGATAATAAAATACCAATTTCTACCAATGTAGGTGCCAAGACCCGGTGTCACAAGTGCATGAGCATCTAGTAGATTATACAAAACTCCAAATACTGTCTGAAATAAAATAGACAGAATACAAATATCAGAAGAGACACTGATAGCTGCAGAACGGCTCAGAAAGGCAGTTCACCACTATGCCTCGGGATGACGTGGGTATGTGATGATAGGTCCTCCACTAGTACCTGTCTCAGATCCTGCACAAAAAGTGCAGCAAGTGTAATATGAGTACGTAAACAACGTGTACCCAGTAAGTATCAAGCCTAATCTCAAAGTGGTAGAGACGAGATGGCCGACTTTGACACTCACTATAGTTCAATAATAATTAAAATAAAACTAAGATATATAAATCAGCATGATTTACAGAATTTACAAATAATTTATGGATGGCCGACTTTGACACTCACTATAGGTCAATAATAATTAAAATAAAACTAAGATATATAAATCAGCATGATTTACAGAATTTACAAATAATTTATGTACTCAGCGGAAATAATCAAATTCCTTCAAATGTAACAATTCTCAATATTTTAATTAAATGCCTTCAACTCAATAATTTCCAATTTATCAATTAAATCTCATTTACAGGAGTAACAATTAATTCCTTAACAAGCAAGAATAATAATTTATTAAATTCCAAGGATTTTCCAATTTATTAATTAGCTTCACGAGCTGAAATAATTTATTAAAGTATCGTGTAATTATTATTATTAAGCACGATTTCTGCCGAGGACGTACGGCCCGATCCAGAGTGTCGTGTACACTGCCGAGGGACATGCAGCGCGATCCATAGATGCATCTATCCTGCCGAGGCGTTCGGCCTGCTCCACAAGAAAGGAGGACATTTTCTTATGTGCCTCTGGAAGGAGAGTATATTAATTATGAGATGAATTTGGGAGGAGAACAATTTCTTTTAAAAATTAATTGATTTAAACAGACAATAAAGCCTATGAGATTTTCATCCTTTATTATCTTTATCTAACAATTCACAATATATTCATATAGATATCAATTAATATAAATAAATCAAAGAATACAATTTACACAAGTAAGGCATGCTTTGAGTCCTAAACTACCCGGACTTTAACATTAATAGTAGCTACGCACGGACTCTCGTCACCTCGTGCGTACGTAGCCCCCACAATTTAGCAACAATTATTTAATTTTAATCACTTATGAGGTAATTTCCCCCTCACAAGATTAGACAAGAGACTTACCTCGTCTTGCTCCAATTTAATCCACAATTTTGCCTTTTCCACGATTATTCAACTCTGTCTGGCTCGAATCTAGCCAGAATAATTCGATACAATTACTAATAATTATAGTAAATAAATTCTATAAGGAAATACTACATTTTTGATAAAAATCCCGAAATTAATTAAAAATTTGCCCGCGGGGCCCACATCTCGAAATTCGGCAAAAGTTACGAAATCCGACAACCCATTCAATTACGAGTCCAACCATACCAGTTTCACTCAAATCCGACTCCGAATCAATACCGAAATCTCAAAATTTCGTTTCTATGAGATTTCTAAACTTTTCCAAATTTCAATCTCAAAACACTAATTAAATTGTGAAAACAATGATATACTTGTATACGTAGACCAAATCCGAGTTAGAATCACTTACCCCAATGTTTTTGCCTTGAAAATCTGTCAAAAGTCACCTCTGCTCAAGCTCAAGTTCGCCAAAAATGGCAAATGGGACGAATGTCCTCTGTTTTTATAACTTACAGCTCTGCCCAGTTCGATCAAGGAGCTCGATCAGGGGAGCTCGATCTCGGGAGCTCGATCTCAGGGAGTTCGATCAAGGAGCTCGATCTCAAGGAGCTCGGTCTCAGGTAGCTCGATCTCAGGGACATAGTCATGGCCTCGATCAGGGTATCGAGGTTTGGCCTTCGATCATAGCCTCAATCATTGCATTGAGCTTGAGCCTTCGATCAGGGCATCGAGCATAGGTCTCGATCCTAGCCCTCGAGCCTTGCCTTCGATCGAGGCTTCGATACTGAGCCTCGTCCCTGGCCTCAATCGTGGGCTCGATATCTGGGGCTCAATCTGAGGCTCGATATCTGGGGCTCGATCACAGCCCAGAATATGCAGCAGAAGAGAAAATTGCAGCAGCTTTTTAAGTCCAACTTTTGATTCGTTAACCATCTGAAACTCACCCGAGGCCCTCGGGACCTCAACCAAATATACCAACAAGTCCTAAAACATCATACGAACTTAGTCGAACCTCTAAATCACATCAAACAATGCTAAAACTATGAATCATACCCCAATTCAAGCTTAATGAAACTAAGAGTTTTCAACTTCTACATTCAATGTCGAAACTTATCAAATCAACTCCGATTGACCTCAAATTTTACACACAAGTCATAAATTATATAATGCAGCTATGAAAATTTTCGGAATTGGATTCCGACTCCGATATCAAAAAGTCAACTCCCCGGTCAAACTTTCAAACTTTAAATTCCTATTTTAGCCATTTCAAGCCTAATTTCACTACAGACTTCCAAATAAAATTCCGATCACGCTCCTAAGTCCAAAATCACCATACGGAGCTGTTGGAATCATCAAAATTCTATTCTGGGGTCGTTTTCTCAAAATGTAGACCGAAGTCAAACTTAGCACTTTAAGGCCAACTTAAGGAACCAAGTATTCCGGTTTCATCTCAAACACTTCCAAATCCCGAACCAACCATCCCTGCAAGTTATAAATCATTACAAGCACCTACGGAAAATTTTATTTTAGGGAACAGGGTTCTAAAAGTTAAAATGACCGGTTGGGTCATTACAGACAACATCATCTCAGTTGAGATTATTCCCTTTTGCCCTCCTTTATAAAGCTTTAAGCCAATTCCTAACACTCCAATTAAATTTCAAAAGGCTTGATTTTCCATATTACCACACTGTGTTAGTCTCAACCCGCGGTAGCAATTTCATGCCTACAGACACATTATACGTATGTTCATAACTACTTCTCTAGTCATAATAGCCATTTGTAATTAATTTCAGCATCCTCAATTAATCTCATTTCACCAAAATCTCATTTCAACTTTTCGTAACACTGACAGTAACAAGCGAAGCATGAATACCTCATAATTATTTACCCGAATTAACGAGTCACATTTAACGCTATCTGGGTACTTATCTCATAGGCTAAAACTCAATATTTACAGGACGAATATGGCTAAATATGCGTATAAAATACATACAAAATTATCAAATAAGCCTAACAGGCATAACTCCAGATTATTACTATAATACAAATTTAGTTTCACAAAGGGAGAATTTAAACTCATAAATTTCGTTTCTCACCACAAGGACGTCGTCCTTATATAACTTACACCGCTGCTCGTAGCCTAGTTTAACTATTTCACATCATATAAAAATGCGAGAATCTCGTCCTCAACTCCGAATCACAAGTATTTTGCACATTGTACCAACTGAAATTTTCAATTCCTTTCTTTCTTATTTTCAATAAATTCTATAAACAACATAATGAACCTCCATACCGATAGGGCATATAATTCATAAAATTGAAACCAATTATTCCTAAATCACATCGAAACCAACTGTAATAAGTAATAAAAAGGTCACATTTGGACTTATAGCCCTCAATAGTGTACAAAATAAAAATGATAGACATGGCTAACATCATCAAACCTCCCAACATGGATAAATATATAAGTGGGTCACAAAATTATGAAGCTCACCGATAAGTAGAGCATTATAGCAGGACTCTCCTCGATATCCAGAACTGAATCAAATTAAGGAGAATTATCCTTTCAAAATAAATCGGGATTGTACCTGTAATGAAACCATTTGGTGTAGCGGCCTCATCCAAGTCATAGCAATTATATCAGCGGTTCGGTTCTACTCCTCTTGGGCTCCCTCGACTCGCCTGAATGCTCCTACTGTGACACATCTGTCCAAAGTCTAGGACAATCTCTCACCCGGTGGCTGGTATCTCCACACTCAAAGCAACCTCTCTGCTGACGTGGCTGTGGAAACTGTGCGGTACGGGTACTCTTAGACCCATGGGCACCTGGGGCACCGTGCGAATCCTGAAGTGCAAACTGAACTCGGTGACCCACAAAACCTTTACCATGTCGTACCCTGCCTCCAAAATATGGACCAGTAGATCTCTCTGGTCTACGAGGCCTCCTTGCCTCCCTGTCCTCTCTCTCTTGAACCCATTTTTCCTCTCTCTCCTGGCCCCGCCTGTCCTCTCTCTCCTAGTCCCATATGCCCTCCACTCGGTGAGGGATCCCTACCACCTGCTAAAACGAAACATTCGACTCCAACTCCCGAGCCATGTTGAACCGAATAGCATGTGTGAGCCCCTCAATGAATCTACGGACACGCTCTTTAACTGTAGCGACCAAAGCAGGTGCATGTCTGGCCAAATCACTGAATCAGATGGCATACTCTGATACTGACATAGTCCCTTGGCGCAGCTTCTCAAACTCTGCGCGACATGCATCCCGAAGCGATTGAGGTACGAACTCTCTCAGAAACATCTCTGAAAACTGAACCCATGTAAGTGAAGTTGCCTCGGCCGGGCTACCCAACTCACACGCCCTCCACCAGTGATAAGCCGCTCCCCTGAGCTGGAACATAGTAAAAGCAACCCCGCTCGTCTCCACAATACCCATAGTATGGAGAATGCGGTGACACTCCTCCAGAAAACCCTGGGCATCATCTGTCGCCAATCCACTGAAGGTAGGAAGGTGGTACTTCTTGTACCTCTCAAGTCTAAGATGTTCTTCCTCAGATTGAGGCTTGTAAGGACCACGACTCCTTAAAGCACCGTGGGATTCCTGAAGCGCTAAATGAAATGGTCTGGGAGGATGGCCTCTACCAATAGCACCCCTGCCTCCATATGAGGCACCACTGGAACTACCGAAATGACGGGGCCTCTTATCTGACACGGGTCCCCTCTCCTGAACACGAACCAACTTGATATGTCTGGCAATATCAACGGCCATCTGGAAGGAAATATCACTCCCTGTCTCCTTGGCCATCTGAAGCCTGAGAATGTAAGTGAGCCCATCAATAATTCTTCTCACTCACTCCTTCTCAATAAGAAGCAAGATGGTGGCATGGCAATCTAATTCCACAAATCGAGTCTCGTACTAGGTGATAGTCATACCACTCTGCTGAAGTCGCTCAAACTGCCTGCGATACTCCTCTCTTAGGGTGACAGGGATGAATTTCTCTAGAAATAGTTGTGAGAACTGATCCCAGGTAAGTGCAAGCGACCCAGCTGCCGTAGTCAACATATAATCTCTTCACCATCTCTGGGCGGAACTAGTCATCTGAAATACTGCAAAATCGACCCCATTAGTCTCAACTATACCCATGTTTTGTAGCACCTTATGGCAATGGTCTAGAAAATCCGGTGGGTCCTCAGAAGATGCACCACTGAAATGAACAGGAAAGAGCTTGGTGAACTTATCCAACCTCGGCAGAGCCTCAGAAGATAAAGTTGGCCTATCACCGGCATGTGCCGCAATAACAGGCTGAACTACCCTAATTGGCGGGGTTGCGGGATTCTGAAAATGCAGAGACACCTGCTCTGGGGTGTGAGTAGAGGGAGTTTGTGCTCATCCCCCAACCTGAGAGATGTACGGTGCCACCAAAAATGTACCGGTCTGGGTCGCACTATCCATAAGGCCCACCAAATAGACTAGAGCACCCTGAAGCACTGGAGTGGCTATGAACCCCTCCGGTACCTGACCTGTCCGACAGGTACAGTCTGAGCTTGAACCTCCTCCTCGAAATCCACCTGAGGCTCCACTGCAGGTGATGCTGCTCGAGCTCTAGGCTGAGCTCTGTCTGTGCCTCGGCCTCTGGCGAGACCTCGACCTCAACCTCTTCCCATAGTCGTAGTTGCCACAGGGGGCTCCGCCTCCTGCCTGGTGGTAGCTGCAGTGCATTTTCTCACCATCTGTGAGAGAACAAGAATAGAAGGGTTCAATCATCAATGATAGAATAAAATTGCACGACAGAGTAAGAAAGATGTGACATTTTTTCTAAACTCCATAGCCTCTGGAAGATAAATACAGACGTCTCTGTACTGATCCTCCATACTCTACTAAGCTTTCTCGTGACTCGTGAGACCTAGGAAACCTAGTGCTCATATACCAACTTGTCACAACCCGGAATCCCAGCCTCGGGGTCATGATGGAACCTAACATCCACTTGCTAGGCAAGCCGACGTGAGGTAGTTAATTAGTCAAATTGTAATAGTTTAAAACAAAGTTGTGATAAATAATGCGGGATAGGTACTAAAACTAATACAACGCAAGCATAAGTTATGTAATAACATCTACTCCAAAGACCCGGAGTCATGAGTACACGAACTACTAGAAGTTCCATAAATCGAATCTGAAATAAATACAACTATTTCGAATGAAATGAACAGTAAAAGAGGAAAGAGAAAGGGGACTTCAAGGTATGTGGATGTCAGCAGATCTACCTCAAGTCTCTGAATGTGATAATCTGAGCTAGTGCACCTCACGTACAGCTGGGACCAATACCAAAATCTGCACAAGAAGTGCAAAGTGTTGTATGAATACAACCGACCCAAAGTACTTTGTAAGCCTAACCTCCACGAGGTAGTGACGAGGCTACGACAGGACACTCGCATAATTAAACCTGTAAAAACATAGATATATGTACCAAACAACAACAAAATAGAGATTTAATATGTACCGTTGGGAGGGAACATGTGAAGCGGGAAAAAGATACGATAACTACAATAGGAAAGACAACACAGACAGTTAAATAAATCATCAACCAAGGAGGATAAATAACATACGATATGCAAATGGCATGACATCACCCTTCGTGCTTTTACTCTCATATTTACCATGAAAAGATGTCATAAGAGAAATAAAATGGCACAGCATCACCCTTCGTGCTTCTACTCTCCTTCTCACCATGTAACAGTGAATAACTGATATAGATTGGCACGACATCAGCCTTCATGCTTTAATTCTCTTTCTCATCATGTATTAATCAGTAAATAAGGAAATGAAATGGCATAACATCATCCTTCGTTCTTTAACACTCTCCTTACCATGTCGTAATGAATATACAAATTATTTAGATAAATAATGCAAGGGATGTACTTTACGTAAATTATGATTCCAAGACACCAAACCTCAACTTCCAATATGCTTAACCATTACTAATTAATTCATAAATATGGAAAGTACAATCAAATAAGTAATAGTCTAATCTAAGCATGGATGTTATAATTAAAGAGGCAATATGTCACGTCCCAAACTCAGGGAGCGCGACCGGCACTCAACCGAGAGAACCCGACCGAGCAAGCCTGTTAGATTTCTTTCTATCCAAACTCATCCATGAATAAAGAGGAAATGTACTCCATTTATCAATCACTGAAAAGATTTTAGTAACAACTTCCTTTTCATTCCCATTAGCAGCTTCATTCATAATTTCCAAAAAACATTACGAGTTTATAGAATTAATGAAAAATATGATTTCGAAATACCAACATTTCTAGTTCAATTCCCAACTTCAACCACAACCCACAACCTGTCTACGGATCCTCTTAATACAATAAAAGAGTAATATATAAATGTCGGCAATAAGGTCCCGACTATACCTCAAAACACAATACATGAGAAACAAAAGATACATGACCCCGAAATGAAGTGGGGCTCACCAAATTAGCTGAAAAGATTGTGTTGCTATCGCTGATCAATGTCGCCTGTTGTAGAACCACCTGCATCCATTAAAGATGCAGCGCCTCCGGCAAAAGGGACATTAGTACTGTCAAATAGCACTAGTATACATAGCTAAAAGTCCTCTTTCAAAATAGAATGCCCATATAAGAAAAGGCAACACATATAAACAACAAGTCATAATCAACAATATCCAAATATTCAGTTAAAACATAATAATTTTTAAAATACGAACTTCATATACAATTTTGGTTGGGAGATCATTAGCACCGATATATCACCGTATTTGTTAGCACAGAGTCTGATCACGCCCGATCGACTAGGCAATCTCCCCACGAACAATGTGGTTTGACATGTGATGCGAAATAAAGTTGTTACCAAGAGTGGTACCACCATATGCGCAATATAGCATCTGATCTCCACCCGATCAGCTAGGTCGCCTTCCCACATATGCCGTGTGGGTTAACTTTTCCAATTCACAAAGGTTCCAGTTTCATCCCAATTAAGGGGAATAACTTCACAATTTCCCGAAGGTTCCAATTTCATCCCAAATAAGGGGACCCAATCTACCCCTACATCGGCACGTGTAGTTTTAGATGTAGGCCTTATGACCTACCCTTCCTCGGTTTTGCTAATGATTCTCCCAAAAACATTTTTGATTTGATTTGCAAACAGAAATATCATAAATATAATTGTACTCACCTCAACATCTTTCACATTGTATAAATTCTCATTAGTATTTCCAGTCATTCACAACAACAATATTTCCTTGGCTCATTTGACCATTCACAAGATTCTTTATTCCTGGCACGATGGCCATATTTCATATTCCACACACTTTCACCTCTTTCAATTTCAAGATCACCATCAAATATCAACATATAGAAAATTTCAAAAATCATATACTTCCAATCCATTTGAAATGGGAACTTCAAACACAAATGGTTTCTTCCCAAAGAATGAGGCATGCCAACCAACAATAGAAACACACATGAAAAATCATAAATAGTCAATACACCATTTACTCTTGCAATACTCTTCCCCAGAAATGACAATGTACAATTTTAACACATGAGTATATAGAACTCGAATCACACTGGATATATTTATAAAGCAAAGCATTAGTTAAAACAGCCACTAATGGGCATGAATTGAGTACAAAAGCTTTTAGGCAATTCTATCTTCAAAGTCATTTTTTTAACAATTGAGTCGAGGCTCATTTCATATTCTTTATCGCATCTTCTCAAATCATTTGCACTACTAGCCACAATCATAACTTAAATTCTTGGCACGTTGGCCACACTCTATATCCCCAATTAACTTATTTCACTTCCAACCATCTTTATAGATTATCAACAATAAGACATTTCCAAATCAAGACTTTAGGTACATATATGAGCAATTAAGAATCTTAAGAATATTGAGATTTTCTCACACAATTTGGCATACTATCTTTCATTGAAACACGACTCAAAGCCATAACCTTTTAATACGCAACCCATACTTTGAAACTTACAGAAACATTATGGATTTCAATTCCAAGAGAGAGTTTAGCCAACATACCTTGCTTTGAGCTTTCCTTAAATTACTATATTGTTTCGAAAATTCTAGCAATCCCAATCTATTTTGAGACATAACAAAATTGAACCATTATTAGGAAGATATTCATGATCTCAGCTCATTTGAGCATTTTATCAAACACTAGATGTACAAATCTAACTACAAGGTTCTTCTACAAGATTTCCTTCACTCCACAACCCAATCTTTACTTATTTGAGCTCAACAATCTTCCCACAAACCTTATTAGTACAAGCATGTATAAATAATGCACTTAAACCCAAGAATCATACTCAAAATTAACCATCTTTTACCCAAATTTGAAATAGGAAACTAGGGTATAGAACCTTACCTCTTAGATGAAGATCTTGTGATTAACTTCCTTGATTCTTGAAGATTGGTGCAAGATTGGATGATTATAATGTTAGGTCCCCACATTCTCTCTTTAAATGCTCTTACCTCTCTCTAAATAGGGTCGGGTTATGAAAATAGAAAGATTAACCCTCTAAAAGTAGGTCTGCGAACGCATAATGGACCGCAGAATGGGTATGCGGGTCGCAAAATGCACCGCAAAATCGATGCCCAGAAATGGGCTTCACTGGACAGGTCTGCGACCATTTTGCGGTTGCATAACTACTTCTGTGATCGCATAATGGTTCTGCGATCACAGAATTGGTCGCAGAACCGCATTTTTCAGCCTTTGATAATTTGGTCATAACGTCTTGTAGGAATATCTAAATGACGAACGGTTTGAAGCGTTGGAAACTAGACTCAAAGGGATTTAATTTTATAGGTAATTCACCATATAACTCTTCATATCAAGTGTGATGACCCAAAATATCATCTTTAAATTTAATAAGTAATTATGTATTCTAAAACCTTGAAAAGAAACATTTATCACTCCTCGACTTACGTGCACAGTCCGTAAAATTTTTCGGAAAGTTTTCATGTGAAAAATGAATTAAAATGTGAAATAGAGCTTTAAAATTCAAGTGAGTTGACTTTGGTCAATATTTTTAGAAAACGGACCCGGAACAATGTTTTGACAGTTTCGGTAGCTCTGTATCATGATTTGGGACTTGGGCGTATGCCCAAAATTTAATTTAGAGGTCCCTAGCTCAAGTTATGATCATTTAACGGAACTTGCAATTTAAAGGCTAAATATTCGAAGTTTGACCATGGGGTTGACTTTTTGATATGGGAGCCGGAATCCGATTCTGGAAATTTGAACAGCTCCGTTATTTCAATTATGACTTGTGTGCCAAATTTTAAGTCATTCCAGATTCACTTAATATGTTTTGGCACGAGATTTGCAAATTGAAAGTTTAAAACTCAAAGTTCGAATCGGGGTGTAAATTATAAATTCAGTGTAGTTTGACGTGGTTTTAGACCCCGAGTCAGTCCGTATTATGTTACGGGACTTGTTGGTATATTTGTACCAGGTTCCGAGTACCCTGAGTGTGATTCGAATCGACATCGGAACAAGAATTGGACTTAAGCAAAATCTGAAATTTTGGGTTCTGGTGTAATCGCATCTGCAGAATTTTGACCGTAGGTGCGAGCTCGCAGAAGCGAGACTTCCATCGCGGATGTGGTCTTCGCAGGTGCTTCCTCCTTGCATAGATGCGGATGCGCAGGTGCGCATTTTTCCTCTGCATGTGCGAGGCCTCGCCTGGAAGCCCCTTTCGCAGATGCAAGATTTTTCTCCCAGATGCGAGCTCGCATGTGCGAGCCCAGGCACCGCAGGTGCGGAAATGCGGGCAGTGTATATATCAAAGAGTCTGACCTTTTTTACTCATTTTTGGTCATTTTGAGCTCGGTATATATCAAAGAGTCCGGGATTTGAGATGTGAGTCCCACTACCGAATATTTTAATGAATTTTGAATTTTTATCAGAAACAATTGTAAATTCATATGGAACTAATTCCTATGATTCATATTGAATATATCAAATTGTTTGTGAATAGATTTGAAGCTTTCGGAGGCAAATGTAAATGAAAAAGCTGTGGTTGAATAATTGATTGGAATTTGCAAAGCGAGGTAAGTGTCGGGGTTAACCTTGACTTGAGGGAATAGAACCCTTAAATTATTTGTTATGTGAATTGCATGTGAACGACATATAGGCGAGGTGACGAGTGTCTATACGTCGTCAAATTAATTGTTTGCATGCTTACTTGAAAAATCATAAATTATTTTTAATCATAAATTAATTATTATAATAATTGTTTCTCTCTTATTCTTTGTCAAATATTAATTCTTGAATTCCTGCATTAATTGTTACATGCTATTTGAATTATGTGTTTTAATTGTTATTTGACATTTAGCATATTAAATATTGGAGGATCGTGCTGCACGCCGCAACAGACTTATTAAAAAGTTAATATTGGAGGATCGGGTTGCACGCCGCAACAGACTTATTAAAAGTCTATATATATACTTGATTGAAATAAATATATGACAGACTTTATTAAAAAGAAAAATATTAGGAGAGCGGGTTGCACGCTGCAACAGAATTGAATGTGAATATATATTGTGAGAGCGGGTCACGCTACAACAGAATTGAATGTGAATATATATTGTGACAGCGGGTTACACGCTGCAACATAACTGAATGTGAATATATTGTGAGAGCGGGTTGCACGCTGCAACAGAATTGATGAAAATAATAATTGATTAGGACTGCTGCGTTGGCTTCAATTATAATAAATGAGTTACCTGATTTATTTCCATTATTTGTGGTTGTTATTAATACTGCGTACAGGTTAATGTAAGTGAACTGCCTTATCCTCGTCACTACTTTGTCGAGGTTAGGCTCAGCACTTACCAGTACATGGGGTCAGTTGTACTGATACTACACTTCCACTTCTTGTGCAGATTTTGGAGTTGGTCCCAGCGGCATACCGTAGACTTGCTCGGATTTCAGCTATTCAGAGGAGACTTGAGGTATAACTATATGGCGTTCGCAGTTCTGAAGTCCCCGTCTACTTTACTTTAGCTGTGTGTTTATTTCCAAATAACTTTATTTTTTTCGGACATTTATTTGTATTTATTCTAGAAGCTCGTGCACTTGTTACACCAATTCTGGGATGGTATTTAGACACCGTTGTTTTGATGGATTATTTCACTATATTTCAAACTTTGCTTCTGCATTTGTTTCCTTGTTAGTAATAAATTTAAAATTGTTTTAAAAATGGTTAATAATATTCTTAACATTGGCTTGCCTAGCAAGTTAAATGTTAGGCGCCATCACGGTCCGAAGGTTAGAATTTCGGGTCATGACAGTTGGTATCAGAGCACATGGTTACATAGGTCTCACGAATTGAGAGCAAGCTTAGTAGAGTCTGAAGGAACGGCACTGAGATTTCTGTACTTATCTATTAGAGGCTATGAAGTTTAGGAACAATATCACTTCTTTCTTATTCTGTCGTGTGGTTTTATTCTTTCATCGATGATTGAACCATTCTACTTTTATTCTCACGCATATGGTGAGAACACGTAATACCTCTACCGATGGATAGGGACCAGAACCCCCGATGGCAACTATGGCCAGGGGTAGAGGTTGAGGTCATGCTAGAGGTCGAGGCAGAGGCCGAGGTAGAGCTCAGTCCAGAGCTCGAGCAGCTGCACCTGTTGTAGAACCTCAGGTAGACCTTCAGGAGGAGGTCCCAGTTCAGAATGTACCAGTTGGACCAGTTCAGGTCCCGGAAGGATTCATAGCCACTCTAGTGCTTCAGGACGCTCTAGTCCGATTGGTGAGTCTTATGGAGGGTGTGGCCTAGAATGGTACATTTCTAGTGGCACCAGCCGTCTCACAGGCTGGGAGAGGAGCACAAACTCCCATAACTCCCACTCTGGAGCATATGGCTCCCCAGAATCAGGCTCCAGCAGCCCAGCCAGTTGGGGTAGTTCAGCCAGTTATTGCGGCACAGACCGGTGATAGGCCCGCCATGTCTTTTAAGGCCTTATTGAGACTGGATAAGTTCACTAAGCTCTTTCCAGTTCACTTCAGTGGTACACCTTCTGAGGACCCACTAGATTATCTTAAACGCTTCCATAAAGTGCTGCGAAACATGGGTATAGTTGAGACCAATGGAGCTGATTTTGTTGTAATCAAGATGACAGGTTCTGCCAAGAGGTGGTGGAGAGATTACGCATTGACCCAACCAGTCGGATCACCTGCACTTACCTGGGAGCAGTTCTCTCAGCTATTTCTGGAGAAGTTCTTCCCTATCACACTAAGAGATGAATTCCGCAAGCAATTTGAGCGTCTACAGTAGGGCAGTATGACTGTTACTCAGTATGAGTCCCGTTTTATGGATTTGGCTCGTCATGCTCTCCTTTTACTACCTACGGAGGGAGAGATAGTGAGGAGGTTCATTGAGGGACACACTCACCCTATCAGACTTCAGATGGCCAAGGAGACCGAAAGTGAGATTTCTTTTCAGGCGGCTGCTAATGTCGCAAGGAGGATCGAGATGGTTCTTGCATAGGAAAGAGAGAAGAGGCCCGATAAGAGGCCTCGTCAGTTCGGTGGTTACAGTGGTGCCTCGTCTGCAGGCAGGGGTAATTTTGGTAGGGTTCATCCTCCCAGACCGTTTCATTAAGCACTTCATGTATATCCCGGTGCTTCAGGGAGTCACGGTCCTATTATGCCTTACTATGGGCAGCCAGTATTCAGTGCACATTCAGCACCTATCATTGCACCACCACTCTAGAGTTACTACAGTGGTTATCCAGCCCATCTGGGTTAGCTTCAGCTTCAGCAGCCACGGTATCAGGATGGGTGTTATGAGTGTGGGAACATTGATCACATCAGGAGGTATTGCCCTAGATTGGCGAGTAACAAATCTCGGCAAGATTCTCGTGCCATCATACCGGCACCGGTTGCTTCACCACCTGCTCAGCCAGCTAGAGGTAGGGGTCAGGTAGCTAGAGGTGGATATCAGGCCATTAGAGGTGGAGGTCAGACCGTTAGAGGTGGAGGCCACCCAGTTAGAGGCCGTCCCAGAGATGCAGTTCAGAGTGGTGGGGCCCATCCCCGATTTTATGCTTTTCCAACTAGGCCTGAGGCCGAGTCATCTAATATTATGATCACAGGTATTATTCCAATTTGCCATAGAGATGCTTCAATTCTATTTGATACAGGATCTTCTTATTCCTATGTGTCCTCCTATTTTTCTTCATATTTGGTTGTGCCTTGTGATTCTCTGAGTGATTCTGTGTGTGTATCTACCACCAGTGGGAGACTCTGTTATAGTAGATCATGTCTATCATTCGTGTGTGGTTACTATTGGTAATCTTGAGACTAGTGTGGATCTTCTACTTCTTGATATGGTAGATTTTGATGTCATCTTGGGTATGGATTGACTGTCTCCTTATCATGTTATATTGGATAGTCATGCCAAGACAGTGACACTAGCTATGCCGGGGTTACCTCGGTTAGTGTGGAAAGGAACTCCTGGCCATTTTGTCAGCAGGGTTATTTCTTATATGAAAGCTCGACGTATGGTAGAGAAAGGGTGTCTAGCCTATTTGGCTTATATTCGCAATCCGAGTGCGGATGTCCCTTCTATGGACTCAGAACTAGTTGGTCATGAATTTTCAGAAGTGTTTCCTGCAGATCTGCCGGGGATGCCACCCGATAGTGATATTGACTTCTATATTGATTTGGCTCCGGGCACTCAGCCCATTTCTATTCCACCATACCGTATGGCCCCCCCAGAGTTGAAAGAATTGAAAGAGCGGTTACAAGACTTGCTTGATCAGGGATTCATTAGACCCAGTGTCTCGCTCTGGGTGCACCATTATTATTTGTAAATAAGAAAGATGGCTTGATGTGGATGTGTATAGACTATCTGCAGTTGAACAAAGTCACTATCAAAAACAAATATCCGCTGCCAAGAATTGATGACTTATTTGATCAGCTTCAGGGTGCCAAGGTATTCTCGAAGATTGATTTGAGATCTGGTTACCATCAGTTGAAGATTAGGGCATCTGATGTCCCTAAGACAGCTTTTCGGACTCGGTATGGGCATTACGAGTTCCTAGTGATGTCATTTGGGTTGACAAATGCTCCAGTAGCATTTATGGATTTGATGAACCGGGTGTTCAAGCCTTATTTGGATTCTTTTGTGGTTGTATTCATTGATGATATCTTGATTTACTCCAGCAGTCGAGAGGAGCATGAGCAGCATCTTCGAAGTGTGCTCCACACCTTGAAGAATAATCAGTTATATGCCAAATTTTCAAAATGCGATTTTTGGTTAGACTGAGTTGCCTTTTGGGGCATGTTGTATCGACAAAGGGCATAAAGATGGATCCTAAGAAGATTGAGGTTGTTCAGAGTTGGCCTAGACCTACTTCAGTTACAGAGATCCGGAGTTTTCCAGATCTAGCAGGTTATTATCGTCGGCTCATGGAAGTGTTTTCATATATATCAAGCCCATTGACCAGACTAACCCAGAAGGGTGTCCCATTCAAATGGTCAGACGAGTGTGAGATGAGATTTCAGAAGCTCAAAACTTCTTTGACTACGGTGCTAGTATTGGTATTACCCATAGGTTCAGGATCGTATACGGTATATTGTGATGCATCTCACTTTGGGCTTGGTGCAGTATTAATGCAAGATGGCAAGGTAATTGCATATGCGTCACGGCATTTGAAATTTCACGAGAAGAATTATCTTATTCATGACTTAGAATTGGCAGCCATTGTTCATGCGCTGAAGATTTGGAGGCATTACCTCTACGGTGTCTCGTGTGAGGTATTTACTGATCATCATAGCCTCCAGTATCTATTCAAACAAAAGGATCTTAATTTGAGGCAGAGAAGATGGATGGAGTTGTTGAAAGACTATGATATCACCATTTTGTATCACCCCGGAAAGGCCAATGTGGTGGCCTATGCCTTGAGTAGAAAGGCTGTGAGTATGGGCAGTCTTGCATATATTCTGGTTGGTGTGAGGCCATTAGCTGCAGATGTTCAGACTTTGGCTAATCAGTTCATGAGGTTAGCTAAAATTTACATTCGTGAGATTGTCCGCCCTCACGGTGTGCTAGTGTCTATTATTTCAGATCGAGGTACACAGTTTACCTCACATTTTTGGAGGGCTGTACAGCGTGAGTTAGGCACGCGGGTGGAGTTGAGTACAACATTTTATCCACAAATAGATGGACAGTCAGAGCGCACTTTTCAGATATTGGAAGATATGCTCTGCGCTTGTGTTATAGACTTTGGAGGTTCTTGGGATCATTCTGGCCACTTGCAGAGTTTGCTTATAATAATAGCTACCAGTCGAGCATTCAGATGGCTCCATATGAGGCATTATACGGAAGGCGATGCTGATTGCTAGTTGGTTGGTTTGAACTGGGAGAGGATCAATTGTTGGGTACTGATTTGGTACAGGATGCCTTGGATAAGGTCAAGATTATTCAGGATCGACTTTGCACAACTCAGTCTAGGCAAAAGAGTTATGCCGACCGAAAAGTTCGTGATATTGCATTCATGGTTGGAGAAAGAATATTGCTCTGGATTTCACCTATGAAAGGTGTAATGAGGTTCGGAAAGAAGGTCAAAGTTGAGCCCTAGGTATATCGGACCCTTTGAAATTCTTGTAAGGGAGGGTGAAGTAGCCTACAGGCTTGCATTACCACCTATTTTATCAACAGTTCACCAGGTGTTCCATGTGTCTATGCTCCGGAAATATCATGGTGATCCGTCCCATGTGTTAGATTTCAGTTCAGTCCAATTGGACAAATATTTAACTTATGAGGAGGAGCCGGTGGCTATTCTAGCCCGGCAGGTCCGACAGTTGAGTCAAAGAGTTATCCTTCAGTTCGGGTGCAATGAAGAGGTCAGCCGGTAGAGGCATCTACCTGGGAGTCCGAGTCGGACATGAGGGGTAAATATCCACACTTATTCAAAGGCTCAGGTACTTCTTTCTAACTCTGTTTAAGGACGAACGGTTGTTTTAGAGGTGGAGAATGTGATGATCCAAAATATTATCTTTAAATTTAATAAGTAATTATGTGTTCTAATACTTCAAAAAGCACCATTTATCATTCCTCGACTTGCGTACGCAGTCCGTAAAATTTTCCGGAAAGTTTTCATGTGAAAAATGAATTAAAATGTGAAATATAGCTTTAAAATTCAAATGAGTTGACTTTGGTCAACATGTTTAGCAAACGGATTCGGATTAGTTTTTTGACAGTTTCAGTAGCTCCGTATCGTGATTTGGGACATGGGCATATGCCCGGAAATTAATTTGGAGGTCCCTAGCTCAAGTTATGACCATTTAACGGAACTAGCAATTTAAAGGCTAAATATTCCAAGTTTGCCCACTGGGTTGACTTTTTGATATCGGAGCCGAATTCTGGAAATTTGAACAGCTCTGTTATGTCATCTATGACTTGTGTGCTAAATTTTAGGTTATTCTGGATTCACTTAATATATTTTGGCACAAGATTTGCAAATTGAAAGTTTAAAACTCAAAGTTCAAATCGTAGTGTGAATTGTAAATTCAGTGTAGTTTGACATGATTTTAGACCCCGAGTCAGTCCGTATTATGTTACGGAACTTGTTGGTGTATTCGGACTGAGTTTCGAGTACCTCGAGTGTGATTCAAATCGAAATCAGAACAAGAATTGGACTTAAGCAACATCTAAAATTTTGGGTTCTAGTGTAATCGCACCTGCGGAATTTTGACCGCAGGTGCGAGCTCGCAGAAGCGAGACTTCCATCTAAGATGCGGTCTTCGCAGGTGTGGCCTCCTTGCGCAGATACGGATGCACAGGTGCGCATTTTTCCTCCGCATGTGTGAGGCCTCGCCTGGCAGCCCCTTTCGCAGATGCGAGCTCGCATGTGCGAGCCCAGGCACCGCAGGTGCGGAAATGCCTGGGCAGTGTATATATCGAAGAGTCCGATATTTGTACTCATTTTTGGTCATTTTGAGCTCGGTTAAGGCGAATATTTGGGCGATTTTCACGGGAAACATCGGTGTAAATATTCCTTATCCTATATTGATTATATTTCATGATTCCATACTTGTTTATATCATGAATCCGTGAATTTATGGAAGAAAAATCAGATTTTTCTAAAATCTTCCAAAAATGAGAAATTTAGATTTGAAGGTCCATTTGATATCGGAATTAGAAAAATTTTGTATGGTTGAACTCGTATCGGAACGAGTGTTTGGATTTTGCGAGTTTTTCTGGGATTTGAGATGTGGGTCCCACTGCCGAATATTTTAATGAATTTCGGATTTGTATTTGTAAATTCATATGGAATTAATTCCTATGATTCATATTGAATATATCGAATTGTTTGTGAATAGATTTTAAGCTTTCGGAGGCAAAATTAAAAGGAAAAGTTATGGTTGAATAACTGATTGGAATTTGCAAAGCGAGGTAAGTGTCGGGGTTAACCTTGACTTGAGGGAAAAGAACCCTTAAATTATTTGTTATGTGAATTGCATGTGAACGACGTATAGGCGAGGTGACGAGTGTCTATACGTCGTCAAATTAATTATTTGCATGCTTACTTGAAAAATCATAAATTATTTTTAATCATAAAATAATTATTATAATAATTATTTCTCTCTTATTCTTTGCCAAATATTAATTCTTGACTTCCTGCATTAATTGTTACATGCTATTTGAATTATGTGTTTTAATTGTTATATGACATTTAGCATATTAAATATTAAACTGCCTATTTTGTCACAGATCTCTATAATAATTTATTTGTCATTGTTTGTTTCATGATTAAATCATAATTGTTGTACGATTGTTGTCTTATGATTTTATATTAATTGTTGCATTTATTGGGGAAATTTCTTCTATAAGAATTGATTGAAATGGAAATATTGGAGGATCGGGTTGCACGCCGCAATAGACTTATTAAAAGTTAATATTGGAGGATCGGGTTGCATGCCGCAACAGACTTATTAAAAGTTAATATTGGAGAATCGGGTTGCATGCCGCAATAAACTTATTAAAAAGTTAATATTGGAGGATCGTGCTGCACGCCGCAACAGACTTATTAAAAAGTTAATATTGGAGGATCGGGTTGCACGCCGCAACAGACTTATTAAAAGTCTATATATATACTTGATTGAAATAGACTTATTTAAAAGTCTATATATATACTTGATTGAAATAAATATATGGCAGATTTGATTAAAAGGAAAATATTGGGAGAGCGGATTGCACGCTGCAACAGAATTGAATGTGAATATATTGTGAGAGCGGGTTGCACGCTGCAACAGAATTGGTTGAAATGAGAGCGGGTTGCACGCTGCAACAGAATTGATGGAAATGATAACTGATTTTGACTGCTGCGTTGGCTTCAATTATAATAAATGAGTTACCTAATTTATTTCTATTATTTGTGGTTGTTATTAATACTGCGTACAGGTTAATGTAAGTAAACCGCCTTATCCTCGTCACTACTTTGTCGAGGTTAGGCTCAGCACTTACCAGTACATGGGGTCGGTTGTACTGATACTACACTCTGCACTTCTTGTGCAGATTTTGGAGTTGGTCCCAGCGGCGTACCGTAGACTTGCTCGGATTTCAGCTACCAGAGGAGACTTGAGGTATAACTGCATGGCGTCCGCAGTTCTGGAGTCCCCGTCTATTTTACTTTAGCTGTGTGTTTATTTCCAGACAGCTTTATTTTATTCAGACCTTATATGTATTTATTCTAGAAGCTCGTGCACTTGTGACACCAATTCTGGGATGGTATTTAGACACCGTTGTTTTGATGGATTATTTCACTATATTTCAAACTTTTCTTCCGCATTTGTTTCCTTGTTAGTAATAAATTTAAATTGTTTTAAAAATAGTTAATATTATTCTAACGTTGGCTTGCCTAGCAAGTGAAATGTTAGGCGCCATCACGGTCCGAAGGTGGGAATTTCGGGTCGTGACATCAAGAGATGTATGATCGTTTGAAGTTAGGTCTTATGCGAACTCACTTGAAACTTTATTCCATCATAAATATTTCAACTTGACTTAGCCTTGGGGCTCTTCTTAGACCATAAACCATTATTAATGCACCTCATACATATATTATCATGATCAATTGATATCATTCATATAATAGTCGTTGTCTACACACAAAATAATATAATTAGCGCACATCGACTTTCTTAATAGTGCTTAAGTACTTCGAAATTTTCCGGGGTGTAACATTCTCCCCCACTTAAGAACATTAATCCTCGAATGTTTTTCAAGTCCCTTCTAAGAATAGAGTTACCATCATTTTACCTCCAACCATTATACATAGGCGCTTATGACTTCATGGGTCTTATACTTCTTTTTCAAAACTTCAACTTACTTATGGACCTTAAGATTTGGCTATCTTTACAAATTCTTAAAAATTTCGACAGAGTTTCCCCTGTAACTGGGCATATCCACCTGTCAGAGAATCCCAAAAATCAATCCTAACAATATATCCATTACTCAACAACGTATCACAGTATATATCAACAACACCTATCTCAACATTAGGGCATTACATTAACAAAAGTGGTATCTTTACATGAAATGTACACATTTAAACCATAATGCATAGAAGGAATGATTTTGAACCACAACTATTTGGCTCTACAAACAAGTGAGAATATTTCTTTTCCTCAACACTTTCGGCCTACGAGGTGATCTCCTGGACTCACAGACTTAGCCATAGCACTTGACTGAGGCAATCTTAACTTCTGAACTTATCTAAGAAGGATAGCAAATAGTTGCTCCTCATAATCCAATTATCCATTAACTTCACCTTCTTAGACATAGACACATGAAACACCGGGTACACGGAGAACAATAATAGGGAAACATCATACTCATAGTTTGGCCTATTTTCTTTTAAGATTTCATAAGGCCAAATGTGACTACACATACCTTACCTTCCTTATTAATTCACCCAATATATTCATAGAGAAAATCTTGAGAATAACCCGTTCACTTTCTTCAACTCTAAATCACTACGCTGAATATCCAAACTAAACCTTTGGTGACCTCCAACAATTACTCTAAGATGTGCTAGCTTTAATATTACCATAAAACTTCCTATCCAATATGTTTGTTCACTGGATGACGCTTCTTCTTTGACATGTTTGACCCTTCAACCCCCATAGGTTACTATAAATATGAACAACGAGGTTCGAGATTGGGCTGGAATTATTTTCAAGATTCCATCAATGTGCTGAGCAAAACATCTCAGGAGGTTATATCCTAAGAGATATGAATGTTACTACCAATAGCGCTGACATGGTTAATCATTGTGATGACATCATTGATTCGATAAATGAGGCATAGAGTTGCCTAGTAGGCATTGATAATGTAATGACCCAACCGGTCATTTTTAACTTTTAGAACCCCGTTCCCTAAAATAAAACTTTCCGTAGGTCCTTGTAATGATTTATGACTTGCGGGGATGGTTGGTTCGGGATTTGGAAGTGTTTGAGGTGAAACCGGAACACTTGGTTCCTTAAGTTGGCCTTAAAGTGCTAAGTTTGACTTCGGTCAATATTTTGAGAAAATGACCCCAGAATAGAATTTTGATGATTCCAACAGCTCCGTATGGTTATTTTGGACTTAGGAGCGTGATTGGAATTTTATTTGGAAGTCCGTAGTGAAATTAGGCTTGAAATGGCTAAAATAGGAATTTAAAGTTTGAAAGTTTGACCGGGGAGTTGACTTTTTGATACTGGAGTCAGAATCTAGTTCCGAAAATTTTCATAGCTCCATTATGTAATTTATGACTTGTGTGTAAAATTTGAGGTCAATCGGAGTTGATTTGATAGGTTTCGACATCGAATGTAGAAGTTGAAAATTCTAAGTTTCATTAAGCTTGAATTGGAGTATGTTTCATGATTTTAGCATTGTTTGATATGATTTGAGGTTTCAAATAAGTTTGTATGATGTTTTAGGACTTGTTGGTATATTTGGTTGAGGTACCGAGGGCCTCGGGTGAGTTTCGGATGGTTAACGGATCAAAAATTGGAGTTAAAAAGCTGCTACAATTTTTCCTCTTCTGTTGGACATTCTGGGCTGTGATCTAGCCTAGATATTGAGCCAGATATCGAGCCCAGGGTTGACGAGGTACAGGCTCGAGCTAGTGTATCGAAGCCATGATTGAAGGTCCAACTCGAGGGCCATGATCGAAGGTCCAGCTCGAGGGCCATGATCGAGGGCAAGCCTCGAGGGCCAGGATCGAGACCCAAGATCGAGGGGTCACAATCGAAGGCTCAAGCTCGATGCCATGATTGAGGCTATGATCGAAGGCTCAACCTCGATACCCTGATCGAGGCCATGACCGAGGTCCAGGCTCGAGTCTGTGATCGAAGCCGCGATAGAAGGCAAGGCTCGAGGGCATGATCGAAGGTATGGCTTGAGGGCTAGGATCGAGACCCAAGCTCGATGCCCTGATTGAAGGTACAACCTCGATGCCCTGATCGAGGGCACATGTTCGATGCCGCGATCGAGGCCCAGTTCGAGGACCAGTTCCGAAGGCTGCTGGGCAGTTTTATAAAAAGAGGGCATTCGTCCCATTTGCCATTTTTGACGAACTTGAGCTTGAGCAGAGACGACTTTTGGCAGATTTTCAAGGGAAAAACATTGGGGTAAGTGATTCTAACTCGGATTTGGTCTACATATACAAGTGTATCATTGTTTTTCACAATTTAATTAGTGTTTTGAGATTTGAGATTTGGAAAAGTTTAGAAATCTCATAGAAATGAAATTTTGAGATTTCGGTATCGATAAAGAGTCGGAATTGAGTGAAAGTGGTATGGTTGGACTCATAATTGAATGGGTTATCAGATTTCATAACTTTTGCCGGATTCCGAGATGTGGGCCCCGCGGGCAAATTTTTAATTAATTTCGGGATTTTTATTAAAAATATAGTATTTCCTTATAGAATTTATTTCCTTTAATTTTTAGTGATTGTATCGAATTATTTTGGCTAGATTCGAGCCAGACAGAGTTGGATAATCGTGGAAAAGGCAAAATTGTGGATTAAATTGGAGCAAGACGAGGTAAGTCTCTTCTCTAATCTTGTGAGGGGAAAATTACCTCATAGGTGATTAAAATTAAATAATTGTTGCTAATTGTGGGGGGCTACGTACGCACGTGGTGACGAGAGTCCGTGCGTAGCTACTATTAATGCTAAAGTCCGGGTAGTTTAGAACTCAAAGCATGCCTTACTTGTGTAAATTGTATTCTTTGATTAATTAATATTAATTGATATATATGAATATATTGTGAATTGTTAGATAAAGATATTAAAGTATGGAAATATTATATGCTTAATTTTTGTTTAAATCAATTAATTGTTAAAGATATTAAAGGATGGAAATCTCATAGGCTTGATTTTCTATTTAAATCAATTAATTGTTAAAAAAAATTGTTCTCCTCCCAAATTTATCTTATAATAAACATACTGTCCTTCCGGAGACAAATAAGAAAATGTTCTCCTTTCTTGTGGAGCGGGCCGAACGCCTCGGCCGGATAGATGCATCTATGGATCACGCCGCACGTCCCTCGGCAGTGTACACGACACTTTGGATCGGGTCGTACGTCCTCGGCAGAAATCGTGCTTAATAATAATAATTACACGATACTTTAATAATTTATTTCAGCTTGAGAAGCTAATTAATAAATTGGAAAATCCTTGGAATTTAATGAATTATTATTCTTGCTTGTTTATGGAATTAATTCTTACTCCTGTAAATGAGATTTAAATTGATAAATTGGAATTTTTCTGAATTGAAGGAATTTAATTAATATATTGAGAATTGTTACATTTAAAGGAATTTGATTATCTCTGTTGATTAAACAATTTATTGTAAATTCTGTAAATCATGCTGATTTAAATATTCTAGTTATATTTTAGTTATTATTATTGACCCATAGTGAGTGTCAAAGTCGGCCATATCGTCTCTACCACTTCGAGATTAGGCTTGATACTTACTGGGTACACGTTGTTTACGTACTCATACTACACTTGCTGCACTTTTGGTGCAGGATCTGAGACAGGTACTAGTGAAGGACCTATCATCACATACCCACGCCATCCCGAGGCATAGTGGTGAGCTGCCTTTCTGAGCCGTTCTGCAGCTACCAGTGTCTCTTCTTATATTTATATTCTATCTATTTCATTTCAGACAGTATTTGGAGTTTTGTATAATCTACCAGATGCTCATGCACTTGAGACACCGGGTCTTGGCACACACACATTGGTAGAAGTTGGTATTTTATTATTTTCTTGGAATAAAAGTTTAACCAATGTACGTATGATTTATTAGTTGGCTTGCCTAGTTGTAGTGTTGGGCACCATCACGACCTATAGGTGAAATTGGGTCGTGACAACATGATATCAGAGGACTAGATTCACGTAGGTCTCACAAGTTATGAGCAGACCTAATAGAGTCTTGCGGATCGGTACGGAGACATCTGTACTTATCTTTGAGAGGCTATATGGTGTTAGGAAACTACCTTTCTTCATATTCTATCGTGCAATTGATGTAGTACTAAATATCCTTCTCTTATTCTCTCACAGATGGTGAGAACACGCTCTAATGAGATTCCAGACCAGGGAAGAGCTACTCCCCCAGTTGCTAGAAGCCGAGGGAGGGCTCCAACCCGTGGTAGAGGGCGAGGACGTCCTAGGACTATTCCGGTTATGCCGCCAGTGGTTCCAGCAGAGAATCCTATTATTGAGGAGCAGGGTAAGGTGCCTATGGCAGAGCCAGCTCCGGTGGACTTCACATCTGCACCGGGATTTCAGGATGTCATGGGTCGTATGCTGCGATTCATAGATAATATGACCCAGGCCGGTTTATTTCCGGCAGACCCAACCACATCTCAAGCGGGCGGGGGAACACAGACCCCTACCACGCAGGCTCATGGACAAGCAGCTGATGTATATCAGACCCAGGGTGCACTACCCGTGGGTGGAGTCCAGCCAGTGGCAGCAGCTACACCTGAGCCCAGGCTAGTTGTAGCCGTTGATCCTCAGAAACTATTAGACAGATGGACTAGACCACATCCTCCTGTCTTCGGGGGTGAGCGACATGAGGATCCACAGGATTTCATTGATCGTTGCAAGGATAGACTGTACAACATGAGGATATTGAAATCCCATGGGGTTGATTTCGCTACTTTTCAGCTAGAGGGTAGAGCCCGTAGATGGTGGCAGTCTTATGCTCTTGGCAGACCAGCAGATTCTCCTCCCATGACTTGGGACAGGTTCACCTGTATCTTCTTGGACAGTTATATTCCACCCTCCCATAGGGAAGAGTTGCGGTTTCAGTTTGAGCTGCTCCAACAGGGTCAGATGTCAGTGACTGATTATGAGGCGAGGTTTTCTGAATTATCTCGCCATGCACTAATGATACTCCCTACTGAGGCGGAGAGAGTGCGAAGGTTTGTAGCCGGTTTACATACTGGTATTCAGGTCACTATGGCTCGAGAGGTTGAGATGGGTACTTCTTATGAGCGAGTTGTGGAGATAGCCCGAAGGATTGAGGGTGTACGTCAGCAGAGCCGAGAGCAGATTATGAGAGATAAGCGGTTCAGGTACTCTGGAGAGTTCAGAGGTGCTCTGTCTGGGGGCAGAGGTCAGTTCGTGAGGGGACAGTCCAGCAGACCCCCATATCCAGCACCACCACCTCCTAGAGGTGCTCCAGTGCGACCTTATCTCAGTGCTATCCCAGAGAGTTCTTATCGCCCACTAGCTATTCAGGGTCCTCCCAGTGGGTATTCAGGTCCCCAGGGCCAGACACTTAGTCAGCAGCCCATCGCACCGAAGAGTTGTTACGAGTGTGGGGATCCCAGTCACATGCAGAGGTTTTGCCCCAGGCTTCGAGGTAGACCGGTATAGCAGGGTCAGCAGCCTATGCTTACCAGACCGGTTGCTCCACCAGTAGTCCGACCACCCAGAGGTGGAGGACAGGTGGGTAGGGGCCGTCCTAGAGGTGGAGGTTAGCCAGGCGAAGGCCAGACAGTTGGCGCTCCAGCTCGATTCTATGCTTTTCTTGCTAGACCAGATGTAGAGGCCTCATATGCTGTGATTACAGGTATTATTTCTATTTGTGGCAAAGATGCCTCAGTATTATTTGATCCAGGATCTACGTATTCATATGTGTCATCTCTATTTGCTCCATTCCTGGATGTTTCTTGTGAGTCCTTGAGTACTCCTGTATATGTGTCCACTCCAGTGGGCGATTCTGTTGTTGAGAACCGGATCTACCGGTCCTGTATTATTACATTCTGTGATTATGAAACTAGAGCAAATCTCCTATTGCTTGAGATGACCGATTTCGAAATTATTCTGGGCATGGACTAGTTATCTCCATATCATGCAATTCTAGATTGTCATGCCAAGACTGTTACCTTGGCTATTCAAGTATTGCCTAAGCTGGAGTGGAAAGGTTCGCCTATTAGTTCATTTAATCGAGTTATTTCTTTTATAAAGGTTCAACACATGGATGAGAAGGGTTATTTGTCTTATCTAGCCTATGTTCGGGATACTACTGCAGAGACTCCGGCTATTGATTCAGTGCCTGTAGTTCGGGAGTTCCCCGATGTATTTCCGTCAGATCTTCCAGGTATGCCACTTGATCGTGATATTAATTTCTGTATTGACTTGGCTTCAGATACCCAGCCTATATTTATCCCACCGTATCGCATGGCTCCGAAAGAATTGAAAGAATTGAAAGAACAGCTTGAAGAGTTACTAGCCAAAGGGTTTGTCAGACCGAGTGTATCGCCTTGGGGTGCACCAGTATTATTTGTGAAAAAGAAGGATGAAACAATGCGGATGTGTATTGATTATCGCCAATTGAACAAAGTCACTATTAAGAACAAGTACCAATTGCCGCGTATTAATGACCTATTTGACCAGTTGCAGGGTGCTAGGGTATTCTCTAAGTTCGACTTGAGGTCGGGGTACCATCAGTTGAAGATTCAAGATTCGGATGTTCCGAAGATTGCTTTCCGTACTAGATATGGTCATTATGAGTTTCTGGTAATGTCTTTTTGTTTAACTAATGCCCCGGCAGCATTTGTGGATCTGATGAACAGGGTATTTAGGCCATATATTGACTCATTTGTCATTGTCTTCATTGATGACATTTTGATCTACTCACGTAGTAAGGAGGAGCATGGGCAGCATATGAGAGTAGTGATTCAGACATTGAGGGAACAAAAGCTATATGCTAAGTTCTCTAAATGTGAGTTCTGGCTTGAGTCTGTAGCATTTTTGGGACATATTGTATCAGGCGAAGGTATTAAAGTTGATCCCAAAAAGATTGAGGCAGTTCAGAATTGGCATCATCCCACTTCGGCGACTGAGATCAGGAGTTTTCTCGGTTTGGCAGGTTATTATCGTCGGTTCGTGGAAGGTTTTTCATCTATTGCAAAACCTTTGACAAAATTAACCCAGAAGGGTGCCCTATTCCGATGGTCCGATGATTGTGAGGTGAGTTTTCAGAAGCTCAAGACATCATTGACTACAGCACCAGTGTTAGTGTTGCCTTCCGGTTCAGGGATGTATACAGTATATTGCGACACTTCGCACATTGGATTGGGTTGTGTATTGATGCAGGAAGGGCAAGTTATTGCATATATTTCGCGTCAGCTGAAGCCCCACGAAAAGAATTATCCGGTACATGATTTGGAGTTAGCTGCGATTGTTCACGCTCTTAAGATTTGGAGGCATTATCTTTATGGGGTGTCTTGTGAAGTTTACACTAATCATCGCAGTTTGCAGCATTTGTTCAAGCAGAGGGACCTAAATTTGAGACAGCGCAGATGGCTGGAGTTACTAAAAGATTATGATATTACTATCTTGTATCATCCGGGCAAAGCAAATGTGGTTGCAGATGCCTTAAGCAGAAAGGCGGAGAGTATGGGTAGTTTGGCTTTCATTTCAGCAGAGGAAAGGCCATTAGCCTCAGATATTCAGTCCTTGGCTAATAGACTTGTGAGGCTGGACATTTCAAAGCCCACCCGAGATCTTGCATGTATTGTGGCCCAATCTTCACTATTGGAGCAGATCAAGGCTCGCTAGTATGATGACCCACACCTGGTGGTTCTTCGTGAAACGGTACTACGAGGTGATACCAAGGAAGTTACTATTAGAGCGGATGGTGTTCTGTAACTCCAGGATCGTCTATGTGTTCCTAATGTGGATGGGCTGAGGAAAAAGATCCCGGAAGAGGCACACAGTTCTCGATGTTCTATTCATCCAGGTGCTACTAAGATATATCATGACTTGAGGCAACATTATTGGTGGCGACGAATGAAAAAGGACATAGTTGAGTATGTAGCTCAGTGTCTAAATTGCCAGCAAGTTAAATATGAGCACCAGAGGCCAGGTGGCCTACTCCAGCAGATGACCATACCAGAGTGGAAATGGGAACGAATTACTATGGATTTTGTAGTTGGGTTGCCGCGGACCTTGAGGAAGTTTGATGCAGTTTGGGTGATTGTTGACAGGTTGACCAAGTCGGCACATTTTATTCCTGTTGTGACTACGTATACTTTAGAGAGGTTGGCCCAGATTTATATTCAGGAGATAGTTCGGTTGCACGGTGTGCCAATTTCCATCATATCAGATAAAGGCCCTCAGTTTACTTCACATTTCTAGAGAGTAGTACAGAGTGAGTTGGGGACCCGTGTAGAGCTTAGCACAGCCTTTCCATCCGCAGACCGATGGACAGTCAGAGAGGACAATTCAAATTTTGGAGGATATGCTCAGGGCATGTGTGATTGACTTTGGAGGTCAGTGGGATCGTTTCCTGCCTTTGGCCGAGTTTGCTTATAATAACAGTTACCAATCCAGCATCGAGATGGCTCCATTTGAGGCTTTATATGGTCAGCGATGTCGTTCACCTATCGGATGGTTTGAGCCAGGTGAGGCTAAGTTATATGGTACTGATTTGGTAAGGGATGCCTTGGAAAAGGTAAAGTTGATTCAGGAGCGACTTCGTACAGCACAGTCCAGACAAAAGAGTTATGCGGATCAGAAAGCGCGTGATATATCATTTATGGTAGGTGAAAAAGTTCTCTTGAAGGTTTCGCCGATGAAGGGAATTATGAGATTCGGGAAGAAGGGCAAGTTGAGCCCAAGGTTTATAGGCCCATTTGAGGTGTTGAAACGAGTTGGGGAGGTTGCTTATGAGCTTGCCTTGCCTCCCAGCCTATCGGGAGTTCATCCGATTTTTCACGTATCTATGCTCCAGAAGTATCATGCCGACCTATTACATGTGTTAGACTTCAACACAGTTCAGCTAGATAATAGCTTGGGTTATGAAGAGGAGCCAATTGCCATTGTTGATAAACAGGTTCGCCAGTTGAGATCCAAGAGGATTTCTGCAGTAAAAGTCAAGTGGAGGGGCCAACCAGTCGAGGAAGCGACTTGGGAGACCGAGGAAAACATGCGGAGCAGATATCCAGACTTATTCAGCACTTCAGGTATAATTCTAAACCCGTTCGAGGACGAACGTTTGTTTAAGAGGTGGAGAATGTAATGACCCAACCGGTCATTTTAACTTTTAGAACCCCGTTCCCTAAAATAAAACTTTCCGTAGGTGCTTGTAATGATTTATGACTTGCGGGGATGGTTGGTTTGGGATTTGGAAGTGTTTGAGGTGAAACCGGAACACTTGGTTCCTTAAGTTGGCCTTAAAGTGCTAAGTTTGACTTCGGTCAATATTTTGAGAGAACGACCCCGGAATAGAATTTTGATGATTCCAACAGCTCCGTATGGTGATTTTGGACTTAGGAGCGTGATCGGAATTTTTTTTGGAAGTCCATAGTGAAATTAGGCTTGAAATGGCTAAAATAGGAATTTAAAGTTTGAAAGTTTGACCGGGGAGTTGACTTTTTGATACCGGAGTCGGAATCCAGTTCCGAAACTTTTCATAGCTCCATTATGTAATTTATTACTTGTGTGTAAAATTTGAGGTCAATCGAAGTTGATTTGATAGGTTCCGACATCGAATATAGAAGTTAAAAATTCTAAGTTTCATTAAGCTAGAATTGGAGTATGATTCGTGATTTTAGCGTTGTTTGATGTGATTTGAGGTTTCAAATAAGTTTGTATGATGTTTTAGGACTTGTTGGTATATTTGGTTGAGGTCCCGAGGGCCTCGGGTGAGTTTCGGATGGTTAACGGATCAAAAATTTGAGTTAAAAAGCTGCTGCAATTTTTCCTCTTCTGTTGGACATTCTGGGCTGTGATCGAGCCCAGATATTGAGCCAGATATCGAGCCCAGGGTTGATGAGGTACAGGCTCGAGCTAGTGTATCGAAGCCATGATCGAAGGTCCAGCTCGAGGGCCATGATCGAAGGCAAGACTCGAGGGCCAGGATCGAGACCCAAGATCGAGGGGTCACAATCGAAGGCTCAAGCTCGATGCCATGATTGAGGCTATGATCAAAGGCCCAACCTCGATACCCTGATCGAGGCCATGACCGAGGTCCAGGCTCGAGCCTGTGATCGAAGCCGCGATCGAAGGCAAGGCTCGAGGGCATGATCGAAGGTATGGCTTGAGGGCTAGGATCGAGACCCAAGCTCGATGCCCTGAACGAAGGTACAACCTCGATGCCCTGATCGAGGGCACATGTTCGATGCCGCGATCGAGGCCCAGTTCGAGGACCAGTTCCGAAGGCTGCTGGGCAGTTTTATAAAAAGAGGGCATTCGTCCCATTTGCCATTTTTGACGAACTTGAGCTTGAGCAGAGACGACTTTTGGCAGATTTTCAAGGGAAAAATATTGGGGTAAATGATTCTAACTCGGATTTGGTCTACATATACAAGTGTATTATTGTTTTTCACAATTTAATTAGTGTTTTGAGATTTGAGATTTGGAAAAGTTTAGAAATCTCATAGAAATGAAATTTTGAGATTTCGGTATCGATTCGGAGTCGGAATTGAGTGAAACTGGTATGGTTGGACTCGTAATTGAATGGGTTATCGGATTTCATAACTTTTGCCGGATTCCAATATGTGGGCCCCGCTGGCAAATTTTTAATTAATTTCGAAATTTTTATTAAAAATGTAGTATTTCCTTATAGAATTTATTTCCTATAATTTTTAGTGATTGTATCGAATTATTTTGGCTAGATTCGAGCCAGACAGAGTTGGATAATCGTGGAAAAGGCAAAATTGTGGATTAAATTGGAGCAAGACGAGGTAAGTCTCTTGTCTAATCTTATGAGGGGGAAATTACCTCATAGGTGATTAAAATTAAATAATTGTTGCTAATTGTGGGGGGCTACGTATGCACGTGGTGACGAGAGTCCGTGCGTAGCTACTATTAATGCTAAAGTCCGGGTAGTTTAGGACTCAAAGCATGCCTTACTTGTGTAAATTGTATTCTTTGATTTATTTATATTAATTGATATCTATATGAATATATTGTGAATTGTTAGATAAAGATATTAAAGGATGGAAATCTCATAGGCTTGATTGTCTGTTTAAATTAATTAATTGTTAAAAAAAATTATTATATATATATGAATATATTGTGAATTGTTTGATAAAGATATTAAAGGATGGAAATCTCATAGGCTTGATTTTCTATTTAAATCAATTAATTGTTAAAAGAAATTGTTCTCCTCCCAAATTTATCTTATAATAAACATACTGTCCTTCCGGAGACACATAAGAAAATGTCCTCCTTTCTTGTGGAGCGGGCCGAACGCCTCGGCAGGATAGATGCATCTATGGATCGTGCCGCACATACCTCGGCAGTGTACACGATACTCTGGATCGGGCCGTACGTCCTCGGCAGAAATCGTGCTTAATAATAATAATAATTACATGATACTTTAATAATTTATTTCAGTTTGAGAAGCTAATTAATAAATTAGAAAATCCTTGGAATTTAATGAATTATTATTCCTTCTTGTTTATGGAATTAATTGTTACTCCTGTAAATGAGATTTAAATTGATAAATTGGAATTTTTCTGAATTGAATGAATTTAATTAATATATTGAGAATTGTTACATTTAAAGGAATTTGATTATCTCTGCTGATTAAATAAATTATTGTAAATTCTGTAAATCATGCTGATTTAAATATTCTAGTTATATTTAAGTTATTATTATTGACCCATAGTGAGTGTCAAAGTCGGCCATCTCGTCTCTACCACTTCGAGATTAGGCTTGATACTTACTGGGTACACGTTGTTTACGTACTCATACTACACTTGCTGCACTTTTTGTGCAGGATCTGAGACAGGTACTAGTGGAGGACCTATCATCACATACCCACGTCATCCCGAGGCATAGTGGTGAGCTGCCTTTCTGAGCCGTTCTGCAGCTACCAGTGTCTCTTCTTATATTTATATTCTATCTATTTTATTTCAGACAGTATTTGGAGTTTTGTATAATCTACCAGATGCTCATGCACTTGTGATACCGGGTCTTGACACACACATATTGGTAGAAGTTGGTATTTTATTATTTTCTTGGAATAAAAGTTTAACCAATGTACGTATGATTTATTAGTTGGCTTGCCTAGCTGTAGTGTTGAGCGCCATCACGACCTGTAGGTGAAATTGGATCGTGACAGATAATGTAGGAAAAATGTTCATGATTCTGAGATTTAAAAGAAATGAGTCATGAAAAAGGACAACAATAATTGTTTCATTTCATATGTGCCTTGTTCGGCAATAGTAAGCCTCAAAGAGAAATGGCCAAGTACATGACACCAGTCGTCTCCTGGATTGTAGGTAAAATCAGTTTAACTTGAAGTGAGAATATTCCAGCACCCTAAATGTGATATGGGTTTCAAAATACATGAAGTTGCATTATGCTCTTAACAGTAACTAGCACAAGGAATCTATGTCACAAGCCTACAAGGACGAAAAATAAGTTGAACACTTGTGATATTATTATCATTCTGACAGCTTAACCCATTTCCGATAGTTGATCATATATAAGAGAACTAGAGATACGATGAATTTGTCCTTCAATTCAATATGCTCATCACAAGGCCGCTTAACTTTCAACCTCACACAAGTGGAATCATGTAACTAGGACATCTTAATATTTGGATGAAATCATGTATTGGTTAGAGAGAATGTACACTTTGTTGTGAGCTAGACATGTTTTTTCCATAACAACCCTCAAGTTGCAATACTAGGCCACTTCATGTACAACTTCAATGCTAGGTACAAAGTGAGTTACTTACTGAGGCATGATCTATGTGGACATGAAAGTCATACTGAGATAGGTAAACAACAAGATTTCCCTGTGAAGAATTTGTGATAAATCTCAAATGCTCAGAAACTTTATGCGGATAAGTTGCCCCTTTCAATTGACATGTACGCACATGATAGATGCTGAGATATGCTCTCATGTTACTAGACAGTGAAAATGATTCATAATACTATTCGTAAAGGGGTAAAATGATTGTTCTAATCATAGGAGCTACATACACCGGAGAGAAAAAGAGTTGCTTAAGAAGGATCTCAATACTAGGCTGCCTTATATTACATATGATACACAATAAATCACAAAGAAACAAGTTATACCTAAATGCTTTAACCCCAACAACAACGCATAAGTACTTGTCACCTCACATATACGTTGTACCCACATATTAAACACATAACAAATAGGCGAACAAGTCCTAATCCCTCAAGTCAAGGTTAACCACGATACTTACCTCGCTCCGCAACCAATTCAAAGTTCATCTACGGCCTTGTCTTTCGAAAAAACCTCCGAAACAACCAATTCTAGCAAATTATCAACCAAACGATTCAAAATAAGCCTTAGAACTACCCACGAATGAAAGTGGTTCAATTTAGATCATTATTGAAAAGGTCAAGAAAAGTTAACCCCGGGCCCGCTTGCTCAAAAATTCGAGGTTTGAACCAAAACTCGATCGCCCATTTACCCCCGGGCCTTGTTATGTAATTCAATTCGAAATTCAACCTCAATTTGAGGTCTAAATCTCAATTTTACAAAAATCTCTAATTCTAGTCAAATCCCCAAATTTCTACCATGGAAATCATATAGTTGATGTTGAAAACTTGTGAAATGTAATAGGTAATTGAAAGAAAGTAGATTAGAATTACTTACCAATGAATTGAGGAAGAAAGGTTCTTGCAATAATCGCCTCTAGGGTGTTTAGTGTTGAGAATTTGAGAGAATGAGCTAAAATCCCGTTTTTCTGAGCTATTGTCTAGGCGCAAACGTCGCAATTACGACCTGGGGTTCGCAATTACGAACCCCGCAAATACGAGAATAGATTTGCAAATGCAAAGAAGCCCACATATCTGCTATTATCGCAATTGCGATGATTTGTTCACAAGTGCGAACTCTTGAACTCCGCAAATGTGACCTTTTGGTCGCAAATGCGATCTTTTGCTGACCCAGCCCCTCTTCGCAAATGCGAAGAAATTGTTTGCAAATGAGAACCTGACGGGAATTTGAATGTTCGCAAATGCGAACACTAACCTCGCAATTGCGAGATCAGAGACTAACACCAGAACCAGATGCACAAGTTATTTTCCTAAGTCCAAAACCACTCTGAAGCCTATCTGAAACTCACCCGAGCTCTCGGAACTCCAAACCAAACATGCACACCAGTCCATAAACATCATACGAACTCGCTCGCGCGATCAAAATACCATAATAACACCTAGAGCTACGAATCAGACACCAATACGATTGAAATTTTAATGAAATTGAAAAACTTTTAATATTTCAATTGGGCGTCCGAATTACGTCAAATCAACTCTGTTTTGCATAAAAAATTTCAGACAAGTCATAAATACAGTAATGAACCTATGCCAAGTTCCGGAACTAAAATCCGGATCCGGTAGTAACAAAGTCAATCTTCGGTCAAACTTATTAATTTTTTAAACCTTTAAGCTTCTAGTTTTCAATAAATTGCGATAATTCTAGTTAGGGACTTCCGAATTCGATTACGGGCATACAACCAAGTCCAAAATCACGATACAGACCCACCGGGATCGTTAAAATACTGATCCAGGTCTGTTTGCTCAAAAGGTTGACCCAAGTCAACCCAAATGAGTTTTAAGGCACGATTTCATATTTTTATTGATTTTTCACATAAAAACCTTCCGAAAAAAATATGAACTGCGCACGCAAATTGAGAAAGGTTGAACGGAGCTATTCAGGGTTTCAAAACACATGATTGAAGGTTAAAACTATAAATGACCTATCGGTTATCACACTTGTCTATTCCACCACTACTCTTTATGGTAAAGTGATTTCACTTAATGGTTAGGTGATTAGACTAGCTTATTTACTTAAGTATACATCAATATCTGAACATAAATACCAATGATACTTGACTTTGTAAAGTGATTTTGAAGGTAACCAGATGCACCGGTGTATGTTATTTTTATTTTTTTTCTACTTTATTTATGTAAAGTAAGTACACAGGCTCTATGATAGGTCCAGAAAGTAAAATTTCCTAATTCATTAAACGAAAAAGGGTCATAAATGCCCTTAACCTATTAGAAATGGCTCAAAATGCCCCTCATCCACCTTTTGGCCCAAAAATGTCATTAACATTTTTTTTAGCATCAAAAGTGCCCCTTGAACTAATAGTTGACTTGTATGGGGCTTTTTGCAAACCCACATGGCACTCTTTGATTGTACAACATTAAGAAACTTTAACTTTTGCCATTAAAGTGAGTGTCAATATCTGTATTTTAACACCAAAAACTGTAGTTTTTCAGTTGCTAAAATGCAGGTAGTTAACTTTAAAATAGCAACTTTAGAAATGTTAAAATATACTAGAATTTTAGCCCAATAAATGAAACCAATTTAAAATCATGAAAGAACCAAACATTAACTGAAAATTGTACCACCAGCTGAAAAATGGAACCAATTTTTAGGTAAAGAAAGCATACAACCATGTCAATTAATACTTACACCAGAAGAACAAATTTGTTTACACAGCAAAAAATGAAATTGTGATAATAAACTTGAAAGGTAGAAAAGAAAAGAAAAATTTAAGTAACCGGAAGAGAAAAGAAAGAGTTGAAGAACCCTATTAGAATTTGTGGGTTGAGTCTAATTATTCTTTTCTAAATGTTGACCAATGAAAGAGTGTCACGTAGATTTGCAAAAAGCCCCACAGTCACCTATTAGTTAAAGGGGCATTTTTTATACGAAAGAAAATGTTAATGGCATTTCTGGGCGAGAAGGTGGATGAGGGGCAGTTTTGAGCCATTTCTAATAGGTTAAGGGCATTAGTGACCTTTTTCCGTTCATTAAATAACAATATTAAACTAATTCACTGATTAAAAAGGCAGATTTGGTAGAGTGTATAGCCTCACAAGAACTAATAAAATAACATTATGCTTTCTTTATCATCAGAGACTAAAAGAGGATTAATAATTCCTGGGCAAAAGTCCAAATATACCCTTGTACTATACGAAATTGAGCACATTTGCCCTTTGTTAATACTTTAGCTCAAATATGCCCTTACTGTCACATAGTTGGTCCATATATTCCCTTAGGGTTACACAGTTGGCCCATATATGCCCTTTTTGAAACGGAATTCACCCAAACTAATTAGCTCTTTCGTTAATTGTATTAAAGTGTATTACAGACACTATTTTCTTTTTATTAGTACTTTTTCTTTACCTTTCTCTTTTCTTTCTTCTTTTTTCTTTTTTTCTCTTTTTTTTCCTTTTTCTTTCTCCCTTATCTGTTTCCTCCATTACTGATGTCTTCGCCATTTTCGTCACCAATTTCACTTGACAAAACTCATGAATTCCAATTACTAAGAAAATTCTCTCATAAGGTAATCAAGTTTGAATTTCACTATCCCTCTAAATAAACGAAATTAAATTGTTCAAAAAATTATGGTTAAACTTTAAAATAATAAAAACATCTCAACCTTTAACAATACTCAAAAGACCAAAATATTTAAATTATTTCCAGAAAGATAATTTAATAATTAAAAGCCTAGAGTTCAAGTTGTAGTATTATAAATTTGAGTTGTTAGTCTTTTTTCATCTTTTTTCAGCTGGATATTTTCTATCTTTTTTATTAACTATGTAAATTAGGGGTGTACATGGAACGGGTTGGTTCGGTTTTTATCAAAATCAAACCAAACCAATTATATCGGTTTGGATTGTTCGGTTTTGTTAGATTTTTCGGATTTTTTGTTACAAAAATATTATTTCAATCTTACTTTGTTAAATATTTTAGAACTAAATATATGTTCAGTAAAAACTAAAAAAATGACAAACATATGATCTATTAAAATATTCTTATGGGAGAATTTTCTTAGCAATTGGAATTCAAGAGTTTTGTCAAGTGAAATTGGTGACAAAAATGGAGAAGACTTCAGTAATGGAGGAAATCGGATAAAGGAGAAAGAAAAAGAAAAAAAAAAGAAGAAGAAATAAAAGAGATAGGTAAAGAAAAAAGTACTAATAAAAAGAAAATAATGTTTGTAATACACTTTAATACAATTAACGAAAGAGTTAATTAGTTTGGGTGGATTGCATTTCGAAAAGGGCATATATGAGTCAACTGTGTAACTTTAAGGGCATATATGGACCAACTATGTGACGGTAAGGGCATATTTGAGCTAAAGTATTAACGAAGGGTAAATGTGCTCAATTTCATATAGTACAAGTGCATATTTGGACCTTTTCCGATAATTCTTTTATGAAGGATGTGATTATCCCTTTTGGTTCTATCTTTGATGCTTACATATGTTAACATATAAGACGTATATAATTAATACTCCCTTTGTTTTAATTTATGTGAACTAATTTGATTTGGCACGGACTTTAAGAAAAGAGAGAATACTTTTTAAAGGGAAATAAGTTCACATAAATAGAAATGGTTGGAAGAAAATTTTCAATTAATGATAGGTACAGGCTTTAAAAATTAGATGAGCCAAACATATTGAATGATTTCATTCATTAAACATCGAGCAAGAAACACGTTTTATGAAATATTTAATAGTGATATCCATTACAACGGAATTTACGTTATCTATCAAGAAAAGGATAGTATGTATTTTCACTTAATTAAATATATATACTCTCTCGATTTACTTTTACTTGTCTAGTATTCTAAAAATAGATTTTTACTTTTACTTGTCCATTTTCGTATATCAAGAGAAAAATAATTTATTTTTTCAGTTTTGACCTTAGCATTAATTACGTATTCCAAATCCATTAAGGCTATATATCAATTAATATGAGTATCATGATAACTTTATTTATTATTTCTTACATGCAAAGTCAATAGTGGACATTAATTACTTTGAGGTGTTTACATTAATACAATGAATACATGATACATGCCTATACCTATTAATAGGAAACAAATAATAATAATAATAATAATAATAATAATAATAATAATAATAATAATAATAATAATAATAATAATAATAATAATAATAATAATAATAATAATAATAATAATAATAATAATAATAACAGGACCCAATTTCACCTATAGGTTATGATGGCGCCCAACACTACAGCTAGGCAAGCCAACTAATAAGTCAATCGTACATTGGTTAACTTTTATTCCAAGAAAATAAAAAAAATACCAACTTCTATCAATGTGTGTGCCAAGACCCGATGCCACAAGTGCATGAGCATCTAGTAGATTATACAAAACTCCAAATACTGTCTGAAATGAAATAGACAAAATATAAATATAAAAAGAGACACTGGTAACTGCAGAACGGCTCAGAAAGGCAGCTCACCACTATGCCTCGGGATGACGTGGATATGTGATGATAGGTCCTCCACTAGTACCTGTCTCAGGTCCTGCACAAAAAGTACAGCAAGTATAGTATGAGTACGTAAACAACGTGTACCCAGTAAGTATCAAGCCTAATCTCGAAGTGGTAGAGACGAGATGGCCGACTTTAACACTCACTATAGGTCAATAATAATAACTGAAATATAACTAGAGTATTTAAATCAGCATGGTTTACAGAATTTACAATAATTTATTTAATCAGCAGAGATAATCAAATTCCTTCAAATGTAACAATTCTCAATATATTAATTAAATTCCTTCAATTCAGAAAAATTCTAATTTATCAATTAAATCTCATTTACAGGAGTAACAATTAATTCCATAAATAAGCACGAATAATAATTCATTAAATTACAAGGATTTTTTCGAATAATTAATTAGCTTCTAAAGCTGAAATAAATTATTAAAGTATCGTGTAATTATTATTATTAAGCACGATTTCTGCCGAGTACGTACGGCCCGATCCAGAGTGTCGTGTACACTGCCGAGGGATGTGCGGCGCGATCCATAGATGCATCTATCCTGCCGAGGCATTCGGCCCGCTCCACAAGAAAGGAGGACATTTACTTATGTGCCTCCGGAAGGACAGTATGTTTATTATAAGATAAATTTGGGAGGAGAACAATTTCTTTTTTACAATTACTTGATTTAAACAAAAATGAAACATATGAGATTTTCATCCTTTAATATCTTAATCTAACAATTCACAATATATTCATATAGATATCAATTACTATAAATAAATCAAAGAATACAATTTACACAAGTAAGGCATGCTTTGAGTCCTAAACTACACGGACTTTAGCATTTAATAGTAGCTACGCACGGACTCTCGTCACCTCGTGCGTACGTAGCCCTCCACAATTAGCAACAATTATTAAATTTTTAATCACCTATGAGGTAATTTCCCCCTCGCAAGATTAGACAAGAGACTTGCCTCGTCTTGCTCCAATTTAATCTAAAATTTTGCCTTTTCCATGATTATCCAACTCTGTCTGGCTTGAATCTAGCCAAAATAATTCGATACAATCACTAAAAATTATAGGAAATAAATTCTATAAGGAAATACTACATTTTTAATAACAATCCCGAAATTAATTAAAAATTCGCCCACGGGGCCCACATCTCGGAATCCGGCGAAAGTTATGAAATCCGACAACCCATTCAATTTCGAGTCCAACCATACCAGTTTCACTCAAATCCGACTCTGAATCGATACTGAAATCTCAAAATTTCGTTTCTATGAGATTTCTAAATTTTTCCAAATTTCAATCTCAAAACACTAATTAAATTGTGAAAACAATGATGTGCTTGTATATGTAGACCAAATCCGAGTTAGAATCACTTACCCCAATATTTTTCCCTTGAAAATCTGCCAAAAGTCACCTATGCTCAAGCTCAAGTTCGCCAAAAATGGCAAATGGGACGAATGCCCTCTTTTTATAAAACTGTCCAGCAGCCTTCGGAACTGGTCCTCGAGCTGGGCCTCGATCGGGGCTTCGATCACAGGCTCGAGCCTGGACCTCAGTCATGACCTCGATCAGTGCATCGAGGTTAGGCCTTCGATCATAGCCTCAATCATGGCATCGAACTTGAGCCCTCGATCAGGGCATCGAGCATAGGTCTCGATCCTAGCCCTCGAGCCTTACCTTTGACCAGGCCCTCGAGCCTTGCCTTCGATCATGTCCTCGAGCCTTGCCTTCGATCATGCCCTCGAGCCTTGCCTTCGATCATGCCCTCGAGCCTTGCCTTCGATCGAGGCTTCGATACTGAGTCTCGTCCTTGGCTTCGACTCAGGGCTCGATCGTGGGCTTGATATCTGGGCTCGATACCTGGGCTCGATCACAACCTAGAATGTCCAACAGAAGAGGAAAAATTGCAGCAGCTTTTTAACTTAAATTTTTGATCCGTTAACCATTCGAAACTCACCCGGGGCCCTCGGGACCTCAACCAAATATACTAACAAGTCCTAAAATATCATACGAACTTAGTCGAACCTCTAAATCACATCAAACAACGCTAAAATTACGATTCATGCTCCAATTCAAGCTTAATGAAACTTAGAATTTTCAACTTCTACATTCGATGTCGGAACCTATCAAATCAACTCCGATTGACCTCAAATTTTACACACAAGTCATAAATTACATAATGGAGCTATGAAAAGTTTCGGAACTGGATTCCGACTCCGGTATCAAAAAGTCAACTCCCCGGTCAAACTTTCAAACTTTAAATTCCTATTTTAGCCATTTCAAGCCTAATTTCACTACGGACTTCCAAATAAAATTTCGATCACGCTTCTAAGTCCAAAATCACCATACGGAGCTGTTGGAATCATCAAAATTCTATTCCGAGGTTGTTTTCTCAAAATATTGACCGAAGTCAAACTTAGCACTTTAAGGCCAACTTAAGGAACCAAGTATTCCGGTTTAACCTCAAACACTTCCAAATCCCGAACCAACCATCCCCGCAAGTCATAAATCATTACAAGCACCTATGGAAAGTTTTATTTTGGGGAACGGGGCTCTAAAAGTTAAAATGACCGGTTGGGTCATTACATTCTCCACCTCTTAAACAAACGTTCGTCCTCGAACAGGTTTAGAATTATACTTGAAGTGCTGAATAAGTATGGATATCTGCTCCGCATGTTTTCCTCAGTCTCCCAAGTCGCTTCCTCGACTGGTTGGCCCCTCCACTGGACCTTTACTGCAGAAATCCTCTTGGATCTCAACTAGCAAACCTGTTTATCAACAATGGCAATTGGCTCCTCTTCATAACCCAAGCTATTATCTAGCTGAACTGTGCTGAAGTCTAACACATGTGATAGGTCGGCATGATACTTCCGGAGCATAGATACATGAAAAACTGGATGAACTCCCGATAGGCTGGGAGGCAAGGCAAGCTCATAAGCAACCTCCCCAACTCATTTCAACACCTTAAATGGGCCTATAAACCTTAGGCTCAACTTGCCCTTCTTCCCGAATCTCATAATTCCCTTCATCGGCGAAACCTTCAAGAGAACTTTTTCACCTACCATAAATGATATATCACGCGCTTTCTGATCCGCGTAAATCTTTTGTCTGGACTGTGCTGTACGAAGCCGCTCCTGAATCAACTTTACCTTTTCCAAGGCATCCCTTACCAAATCAGTACCATATAACTTAGCCTCACCTGGCTCAAACCATCCGATAGGTGAACGACATCGCCGACCATATAAAGCCTCAAATGGAGCCATCTCGATGCTGGATTGGTAACTATTATTATAAGCAAACTCGGCCAAAGGCAGGAAACGATCCCACTAACCTTTAAAGTCAATCACACATGCCCTGAGCATATCCTCCAAAATCTGAATTGTCCTCTCTGACTGTCCATCGGTCTGCGGATGAAAGGTTGTGCTGAGCTCTACACGGGTCCCCAACTCACTCTGTACTGCTCTCCAGAAATGTGAAGTAAACTGAGGACCTCTATCTGATATGATGGAAATTGGCACACCGTGCAACCGAACTATCTCCGGAATATAAATCTGGGCCAACCTCTCTGAAGTATACGTAGTCACAACAGGAATAAAATGTGCCAACTTAGTCAACCTTTCAACAATCACCCAAACTGCATCAAACTTCCTCAAGGTCCGCGGCAACCCAACTACAAAATCCATAGTAATTCGTTCCCATTTCCACTCTGGTATGGTCATCTGCTGAAGTAGGCCACCTGGCCTCTGGTGCTCATATTTAACTTGCTGACAATTTAGACACCGAGCTACATACTCAACTATGTCCTTTTTCATTCATCGCCACCAATAATGCTGCCTCAAGTCACGATACATCTTCGTAGCACCTGGATGAATAGAATATCGAGAACTATGTGCCTCCTCTAGGATCTTTTTCCTCAGTTCATCCACATTATGAACACACAGATGATCCTGGAGTCGTAGAACACCATCTGCACTAATAGTGACTTCCTTGGCACCACCTTGTAGTACCGTTTCACGAAGAACCACCAGGTGTGGGTCATCATACTGGCGAGCCTTGATCTGTTCAAATTGTGAAGACCGGGCCACAACACATGCAAGAACTCTGCTGGGCTCTGAAATATCCAGCCTCACAAGTCTGTTAGCCAAGGACTGAATATCTGAGGCTAATGGCCTTTCCTCTGCTGAAATGAAAGCCAAACTACCCATACTCTCCGCCTTTCTGCTCAAGGCATCTGCAACAACATTTGCTTTGCCCGGATGACACAGGATAGTAATATCATAATCTTTTAGTAACTCCAGCCATCTGCGCTGCCTCAAATCTAGGTTAATTTGGTCAAAGGTGCTGCAATAGATGAAAAACCTTCCACGAACCGACGATAATAACCTGCCAAACCCAGAAAACTCCTGATCTCCGTCGCTGAAGTGGGACGATGCCAATTCTGAACTGCCTCAATCTTTTTGGGATCAACTTTAATACCTTCGCCCGATACGATATGTCCCAAAAATGCTACAGACTCTAGCCAAAACTCACATTTAGAGAACTTAGCATATAGCTTTTGTTCCCGCAATGTCTGAAGCACTACTCTCATATGCTGCTCATGCTCATCCTTACTACGTGAGTAGATCAAAATGTCATTAATGAAGACAATGACAAATGAGTCAATATATGGCCTGAATACCCTGTTCATCAGATCCATAAATGCTGCCGGGGCATTAGTTAAACCAAAAGACATTACCAGAAACTCATAATGACCATATCTAGTACGGAAAGCAGTCTTCGGAATATCCGAATCCCGAATCTTCAACTGATGGTACCCCGACCTCAAGTCGATCTTAGAGAATACCCTAGCACCCTGCAACTGGTCAAATAGGTCATCAATACGCGGCAATGGGTACTTGTTCTTAATAGTGACTTTGTTCAATTAGCGATAATCAATACACATCCGCATTGTTCCATCCTTCTTTTTCACAAATAATACTGGTGCACCCCAAGGCGATACACTCGGTCTGACAAATCCTTTGGCTAGTAACTCTTCAAGCTGTTCTTTCAATTCTTTCGGAGCCATGCGATATGGTGGGATGGATATAGGTTGGGTATCTGAAGCCAAGTCAATACAGAAATCAATATCACGATCAGGTGGCATACCTGGAAGATCTGACGGAAATACATCGGGGAACTCCCAAACTACAAGCACTGAATCAATAGCCGGAGTCTCTGCAGTAGTATCCCGAACATAGGCTAGATAAGCCAAACAACCCTTCTCAACCATGTGTTGAGCCTTTATAAAAGAAATAACTCGATTAAATGAACTAACAGGAGAACCCTTCCACTCCAGCTTAGGCAATGCTGGAATAGCCAAGGTAACAGTCTTAGCATGACAATCTAGAATAGCATGATATGGAGATAACCAGTCCATGCCCAGAATAATTTCAAAATCGGTCATCTCAAGAAATAAGAGATCTGCTCTAGTTTCATAACCACAGAATGTAATAATACAGGACCGGTAGATCCGGTTCACAACAACAGAATCGCCCACAGGAGTGGACACATATACAGGAGTACTCAAGGACTCACGAGAAACACCCAGGAATGGAGCAAATAGAGATGACACATATGAATACGTAGATCCTGGATAAAATAATACTGAGGCATCCTTGCCACAAACAGAAATAATACCTGTAATCACAGCATCTGAGGCCTCTGCATCTGGTCTAGCCGGAAAAGCATAGAACCGAGCTGGAGCGCCAACTGTCTGGCCTCCGCCTGGCTGACCTCCACCTCTAGGACGGCCCCTACCCACCTGTCCTCCACCTCTGGGTGGTCGGACTACTGGTGGAGCAACTGGTTCGGTAAGCATTGGCTGCTGACCCTGCTGTACTGGTCTACCTCGAAGCCTGGGGCAAAACCTCTACATGTGACTGGGATCCCCGCACTCGTAACAACTCTTCGGTGCGATGGGCTGCTGACTAAGTGTCTGGCCCTGGGGACTTGAATACCCACTGGGAGGACCCTGAATAACTGGTGGGCGGTAAGAACTCTCTGGGATAGCACTGAGATAAGGTCGCACTGGAGCACCTCGAGGAGGTGGTGGTGCTGGATATGGGGGTCTGCTGGACTGTCCCCTCACGAACTGACCTCTGCCCCCGGACGGAGCACCTCTGAACTCTCCAGAGTACCTGAACTTCTTATCTCTCATAATCTGCTCTCGGCTCCGCTGACGTACACCCTCAATCCTCCGGGCTATCTCCACAACTCGCTCATAAGAAGTACCCATCTCAACCTATCGAGCCATAGTGTCCTGAATACCAGTATGTAAACCGGCTACAAACCTTCGCACTCTCTCCGCCTCAGTAGGGAGTATCATTAGTGCATGGCGAGATAATTCAGAAAACCTCGCCTCATAATCAGTCACTGACATATGACCCTACTGGAGCTGGTCAAACTGAAACCGCAACTCTTCCCTCTGGGAGGGTGGAATATACCTGTCCAAGAAGATACGGGTAAACCTGTCCCAAGTCATGGGAGGAGAATCTACTGGTCTGCCAAGAGCATAAGACTGCCACCATCTACGGGATCTACCCTCTAGCTGAAAAGTAGCGAAATCAACCCCATGGGATTCCAATATCCTCATATTGTACAGTCTATCCTTGCAACGATCAATGAAATCCTGTGGATCCTCATATCGCTCACCCTCGAAGACAGGAGGATGTAGTCTAGTCCATATGTCCAATAGTTTCTGAGGATCGGCAGCTACATTTGGCCTGGGCTCAGGTGTAGCTGCTGCCACTGGCTGGACTCCACCCACGGGTAGTGCACCCTGGGTCTGATATACAGCTGTTGCTTGTCCATGAGCCTGCGTGGTAGGGGTCTGTGCTCCCCCACCCGCCTGAGATGTGGCTGGGTCTGCCGGAAATAAACCGGCCTGAGTCATATTATCCATGAATCGCAACATACGACCCATGACATCCTGAAATCCCGGTGCAGATGTGAAGTCCACCGGAGCTGGCTCTGCCACAGGCACCTCACCTTGCTCCTCAATAATGGAATTTTCTGCTGGATCCACTGGCGGCATAACTCGAATAGTCCTGGGACGTCCTCGCCCTCTACCACGGGCTGGAGCCCTCCCTCGGCCTCTGCCTCGGCCTCTAGCAACTGGGGGAGTAGCTCTTTCCTGGTCTGGAATCTCATTAGAGCGTGTTCTCACCATCTGTGAGAGAATAAGAGAAGGATATTTAGTACTACATCAATTGCACGATGGAATATGAAGAAAGGTAGTTTTCCTAACACCATATAGCCTCTCGAAGATAAGTACAGATGTCTCCGTACCGATCCGCAAGACTCTATTAGGTCTGCTCATAACTTGTGAGACCTACGTGAACCTAGTGCTCTGATACCATGTTGTCACGATCCAATTTCACCTATAGGTCGTGATGGCGCCCAACACTACAGTTAGGCAAGCCAACTAATAAGTCAATCGTACATTGGTTAACTTTTATTCCAAGAAAATAATAAAATACCAACTTCTACCAATGTGTGTGCCAAGACTCGGTGTCACAAGTGCATGAGCATCTAGTAGATTATACAAAATTCCAAATACTGTCTGAAATGAAATAGACAGAATATAAATATAAGAAGAGACACTGGTAACTGCAGAACGGCTCAGAAAGGCAGCTCACCACTATGCCTCGGGATGACGTGGGTATGTGATGATAGGTCCTTCACTAGTACCTGTCTCAGGTCCTGCACAAAAAATACAGCAAGTGTAGTATGTGTACGTAAACAACGTGTACCCAGTAAGTATCAAGCCTAATCTCGAAGTGGTAGAGACGAGATGGCCGACTTTGACACTCACTATAGGTCAATAATAATAACTGAAATATAACTAGAATATTTAAATCAGCATGGTTTACAGAATTTAAAATAATTTGTTTAATCAGCAAAGATAATCAAATTCCTTCAAATGTAACAATTCTCAATATATTAATTAAATTCCTTCAATTCAGAAAAATTCCAATTTATCAATTAAATCTCATTTACAGGAGTAAGAATTAATTCCATAAACAAGCAAGAATAATAATTCATTAAATTCCAAGGATTTTTCCAAATAATTAATTAGCTTCTCAAGCTGAAATAAATTATTAAAGTATCATGTAATTATTATTATTAAGCACGATTTCTGCCGATGACGTAGGCCCGATTCAGAGTGTCGTGTATACTGCCGAGGGACGTGCGGTGCGATCCATAGATGCATCTATCCTGCCGAGGCGTTCGGCCCGTTCCACAAGAAAGGAGGACATTTACTTATGTGCCTCCGGAAGGACAATATGTTTATTATAAGATAAATTTGGGAGGAGAATAATTTCTTTTTTACAATTACTTGATTTAAACAAAAATGAAACATATGAGATTTCCATCCTTTAATATCTTAATCTAACAATTCACAATATATTCATATAGATATCAATTATTATAAATAAATCAAAGAATACAATTTACACAAGTAAGGCATACTTTGAGTCCTAAACTACCCGGACTTTAGCATTTAATAGTAGCTACGCACGGACTCTCATCACCTCGTGCGTACGTAGCCCCCCACAATTAGCAACAATTATTAAATTTTTAATCACCTATGAGGTAATTTCCCCCTCACAAGATTAGACAAGAGACTTGCCTCGTCTTGCTCCAATTTAATCCAAAATTTTGCCTTTTCCATGATTATCCAACTCTATCTGGCTTGAATCTAGCCAAAATAATTCGATACAATCACTAAAAATTATAGAAAATAAATTCTATAAGGAAATACTACATTTTTAATAACAATCTCGAAATTAATTAAAAATTCGCCCACGGGGCCCACATCTCGAAATCCGGCGAAAGTTATGAAATTCGATAACCCATTCAATTTCGAGTCCAACCATACCAGTTTCACTCAAATCCAACTCTGAATCGATACCGAAATCTCAAAATTTCGTTTCAATGAGATTTCTAAACTTTTCCAAATTTCAATCTCAAAACACTAATTAAATTGTGAAAACAATGATGTACTTGTATATGTAGACCAAATCCGAGTTAGAATCACTTACCCCAATGTTTTTCCCTTGAAAATCTGCCAAAAGTCACCTCTGCTCAAGCTCAAGTTCGCCAAAAATAGAAAATGGGACGAATGCCCTCTTTTTATAAAACTGCCCAGCAGCCTTCGGAACTGGTCCTCGAACTGGGCCTCGATCGGAGCTTCGATCACAGGCTCGAGCCTGGACCTCGGTCATGGCCTCGATCAGTGCATCGAGATTAGGCCTTCGATCATAGCCTCAATCATGGCATCGAGCTTGAGCTCTCGATCAGGGCATCGAGCATGGGTCTCGATCCTAGCCCTCGAGCCTTACCTTCGATCATGCCCTCGAGCCTTGCCTTGGATCATGTCCTCGAGCCTTGCCTTCGATCATGCCCTCGAGCCTTGCCTTCGATCGAGGCTTTGATACTGAGTCTCGTCCCTGGCTTCGACTCAGGGCTCGATCGTGGGCTCGATATCTGGACTCGATACCTGGGCTCGATATCTGGGCTCGATCACAACCTAGAATGTTCAACAGAAGAGGAAAAATTGTAGCAGCTTTTTAACTTAAATTTTTGATCCGTTAACCATCCGAAACTCACCCGAGGCCCTCGGGACCTCAACCAAATATACCAACAAGTCCTAAAACATCATAACAACTTAGTCGAACCTCTAAATCACATCAAACAACGCTAAAATCACGAATCATGCTCCAATTCAAGCTTAATGAAACTTAGAATTTTTAACTTCTACATTCGATGTCGGAACCTATCAAATCAACTCCGATTGACCTCAAATTTTACACACAAGTCATAAATTACATAATAGAGCTATGAAAATTTTCGGAACTGGATTCTGACTCCGGTATCAAAAAGTCAACTCTCCGGTCAAACTTTCAAACTTTAAATTCCTATTTTAGCCATTTCAAGCCTAATTTCACTACGGACTTTCAAATAAAATTCTGATCACGCTCCTAAGTCCAAAATCATCATACGGAGCTGTTGGAATCATCAAAATTCTATTTCGGGGTCGTTTTCTCAAAATATTAACCGAAGTCAAACTTAGCACTTTAAGGCCAACATAAGGAACCAAGTGTTCCGGTTTCACCTCAAACACTTCCAAATCCCGAACCAACCATCCCCGCAAGTCATAAATCATTACAAGCACCTACGAAAAATTTTATTTTAGGAAACGGGGTTCTAAAAGTTAAAATAACCGGTTGGGTCATTACAAATAAATCTAAGTGAAATCTCACAATGTGGGATGTGGGAGGGTAAAGTGTATGCAGACAACTACACATTTACATACACTCTTATTTTTAAATGGCAGAATATATAAAAAGACACCTAAAGTTGGTCTCAGCTGTCACGAAAACACTCCTAACTTGCCAAGTGACTATCTAGACACTTTATGGTGATTTAAGTATGTCTCGGGGACACCCCGAATTCAGCATACATGAATTACAACCGCAAATGACGTGATAAGTGAACAAATAAACAAATAACACGTATACTCCCTCTATTTCAGAACTCGTCCTCTCGTCCTTCATCCCTCTTATTACTCCCTCTATTTCAATTTAGACAAATAATTTGACTTGTCATGGAGTGTAAGAAAAAAAAATTAAAACTTTTGGTCTTAAAAGATTTGTGCGGTCATGATATTTGTGTGCTTATAAAAGGTTTTCATTAAGGGTAAAATGAGTAAAATGGAGAGTTTAAAGTTAGAATTATTTTCAAATTTAGAAATGTGTCATTTATTTTGAAACGGATTAAGAAGGAATTTGAAACGGAAGGAGTATTTGTTTTCTTCATCCAAAATTTTCACCGAAAATACCACCTCCGCTCTCATTCTTCCTCACCGTCAACCACCACAACGTCAACCATTCATCTCCCAACTTCAGAATTTGAACTATTTTACAGCTATGGTGAACAGTTTCATACTCACTTTCCAAATAAATAAATAAAATTGGGTTTATTGTTTCTTATAACCGGAAATCATGGTAGAAGTAAAAGACATGGAAATTACTCTTTATTTTTTTTAAAAAAAAGTGATGAATAAGAAGGACGAAGGTGAAAATTTGGGACAATCCCAATTTCATTTTTATGAGCTTCTTCCAAACAACCTCGGATTCATTATTACCGTTGATGTCGAAGATTGAAGATTTCCTATTAATGGCCGAAATAGATGGACATTGTTTTGTGGTGTAAAATTTGGATTCTCCAGGCATCTCCGACCCTCCCCCATCTCACCATAACGGAGTTCCAATGCTCCCCCATTTTTGCCCTCAGGTCGGAGGATGAATAGTGTTATCTCAAATATGGAGTGACACCATCATTACTATTCATCCTTATTTTATTATTATTTAACTCTTTTAATTTATCTCCTTATATATACCTAATTGTGTTTATGTAATATCTTTATAATATTAATTTATATCTTAACTTTGGTGTATAATTTTGATAAATTAATTTTCGTGCATTTATTATTTTTATGTAAAATTGTAAGTTAATTTTATTATAAGTTATAATTGTACAACATAATAGAGGATGGACGTGATATTAATACATCAATTCAAGATGATTGGGAATGTCCACCTCCAATGGTAGAAATGATAGTAGATGAAAATCATCGATTTGAATAAATTTTAGCTCGACACAAGTACATTAAGGACAAAGATACTCATTTTGCACTTCGTAATGCATTAATAGATTATTTATGGGAGCATACTAGAGATGGAAGTTGAATTTTTATGTAATATTTAATATGAATTTTACCATAATGTAATATGTATTTAATTATCTTGTATCTCAATGATTTTATTTTTATTTGAGTTAACCGTTAATATATATAATCTATAATATTAGCTTACAAATTATACTATTTAAAATTTTATGGTATAAAATAAATTTATATTAAATTATATGTGATGAATATGTAAAAAAAAAAAAGAAGATAGAATTTCTTTAATAGAAATAAAAAAATAAAATTTAAACAAAAATAAAAATATAATATTGAAGAGAGAGAAGAATAAAAAATAGAATATTCTTTTTTAGAGTAAAAAATGGAGTAATGGTTGGAGTAACTTTACTCCATTTTGGAAGAAAAAATGTGTCACGACCCAAATCTCCCTCCGTAGGATGTCATGATAACACCTAGTCTTAGGAACTAGGTAAGCCTAACATTTACTGAAATAATAACAATATTAAATAACGACTGACAAATACGAAATAGGAATCTCTATAGAATACTTACAATCTCAAAACCGATAAATAAGCTCTACTGAGTTACTAGAAAGCCTATAAATACAACTGTTTTGAAATAGAGATAAAACAGAGCAAGTATAATATCAAAAGGTAACTCTGAAGCCTGCGAACGCAACAACAAGTTTATCTTAAGTCTCCACAGCAAGATCCGTACTGCTAGCGAGCGATCAAATGACTACACATTACCTGACTCTGCAAACATATGTGCAGAAGTATAGTATAAGTACACCACAGTCGGTATCCAGTAAGTATCAAGACTAACCTCAGTGGAGTAGTGATGAGGTACAATCAAGACACTCACTAGTCAAATAACTTGTGTCATACAAAAAAATAATCGAAAAACAAATAGTAGTGATAACAACAATAATCAACTAGTGATATAAACGGTAAGGCAACAAGAATACCATAATTATTACTCAGACGAATAATAAAATACAAGTACAACCAATTAAACAAGTCTTTCAAATATAAATCTTTCACATATAATTCTTTCGAATAAATACCCTCCAAATATATTATAATCATAAAATACGGTTCTCAGTCCTTTTTCATATTCTCACGGCACCTCGTGCTCATATCTCTATCACAACTGCATGGACAACTCTCGTGCCAAATATGTCAATACATAAAATCCGCATGATTAATTTATTTTCAATAAATAAGATTATAATTTTTAAACCAAGTAAGAATTCGACAAAGAAATGAGTTTATTTTAGAAATAGTTTGAGTGAAAAAAATGGCATTTCAATTTAAATAAAACATCAAATAATCTACTGATTTGGATGCAAAACTTATTAAATTAAAACGTAATAGTAATTTCTTTTATTTAAAATAATTTCATCATTAAGAACAAGTACAAACCAGAGACACAAATCCTCAAAGTCTCGTACGAAAAATCCAAAGCCACCATAATACTAAGAGAAATACAAGACACTTAATATTAATTCAAATAATACATCACGGAGAATACATGAATTTACATATTACGAAAAAATAAATAACCAAAGGCAAGTACAACCAAAGAGAGATGTCAACAAAAGGACACTCCCGAGATACCGTCTCGTAATCCCAAAAGTAAATGCTCAACAAGGGATCTCCCGAGGTAGCGTCTCGTAGTCCCAAAAGTAAATACTACATACAACAACAACAATGCCCCGAGGACTCACAAGTCAGCACAATTCAATTCCCCGACATAGCCCACCTTGTCTCGCCACATGCGCAATAATAAAGTAAATGCTCGCCTTGTCTCGCCGCACGCGCATAATAATATTCTCACCTTGTCTCGCCACATGCGCAAATCCACATATATAGCCCGCCCTGTCACGCTGTATTGTCACGCCGCATGTGCATAAATCAATAGTAATAATAGCACGACAGAAACCTCGTGCAAACACCCGAACAAAACTTCCCAACAATATAACGTGCCAATATCACATCTCATAAATTGCACCTCAAGTGCTCAAATATTACAACATATCACAGATTTGCACATCAAGTGCTCAAATATTATAATTTATCACAGATTGCACATCAAGTTCTCAAATATTATAATTTATCAGGGATTGCTCATCAAGTGCTCAAAGATTATAATTTATCGCAGATTGCACATCAAGTGCTCAAATATTACAACTCGCCACCAAATTCAACAATGCAACAGTAATCAATAATACAATATTTTTCACAATAAAGAGCCCATAACTCGATCATAATGTGCACAAAGTCTTAACAAAAATATATGGGAGTGAACAACTCAACAAAATAATATTTCACATAAAAATCAAGGTGACAATCACACCAAATCATCATATAAAAATAAATCTAACAAACAAAGATTTAGGCATGACAAATAGAGGATTTAATAAGTGCCAATAATTTTCAATTTAATACATACGAGCGTCTAAGAATTTTAACCAATGTAATTTGCACATATAAACCAAGTACGTACTCGTTACCACACGCACATGGTTTTCAATTACACAATTTGTACATAAGACTCAATACCTAAGGGGTATTTCCCCCACTCAAGGTTAGGTAAGATACTTATATTTTTGAAGATAAGATAATATTTCAGAATAGCCTTCTTGCTTGAATTAACCTCCGGACAGTTCAAATCTATCCAAATTAATTGTATAACTTCATTAAAAATTTATCGGAAATAATTTCGGATAATAAAATATAGACTTAAAATTTTATTCTAAAATGTTAACGCGCCTCTCGGAACCCGATAGAATTTTCACAAAATCCGAACACCCATTCCGATACGAGTTCAACCACACCGATTTTATCAAATTTCAATAACAAATCGACCTCCAAATCCTCAATTTAATGTATAGAAAATTTCTACCATTTTCAACCCAATTCACTAATTTCATGATAAAAACAACAATAGATTCATGTATTTTAACCAAAATCGAGTTAGGAATTCTTACCCCAATATTTTCCTTGAAAAACGCTCGAACAATCACCTCACCCAAGCTTCCTTGGTCCAAAAATGGTAGAATGAGGTGAATTTGGACTTTATTCTGCTGGCCAGGGGTTTGTTCTTCGCTTTCGCGACCCTCCCCTCGCGTTCGCGATGAACAAATTCTTCAACAACCATTTTAAAGCTTTTCTCAGATAGCGTTTAGTATAATCATCATAACATTTTGTATAAAACTCCAAATGATAAATGGTTTGACTTTCTGAAAACTAGACGCCAAGGGCTATAACTTTTATTTGCTGCTCATCTCCTAATTACTTATATATTGCGAGATATAAGCTTCCAAAGTCAGCTATGTGCAACAGAGATTTCCAAACTCTTCCCAGACAGCCTGTAGTATATCCACCATAACATTTTGTACAAAACTCCAAATGAGAAATGGTTTACCTTTCTGAAACTTAGACACAAAGGTTTACAACTTTCAATTTTGGATCATCTCCAAATTTCTTATAGATTGCGATATATGAGCCTCCAAAAGAAGATGACCGATAATAAAAATTTCTTCTTCGCGAACGTGAAGAACAAAGTCCCAACAACAAAATCCTTCTTCGCGAACGCGAGAGACTCCTCGCAAACGTGAAGAACAATACCAGAACCAGCAACCAGCAATATCAAAATACCCAAACTTGGTCAAGAACCACCCCGAATCAAACCCGAGGCCCTGGGGACCCCGTCCAATCGTATCAACCAGTCCCAATACATAACAAGAACCTTCTCGATGCCTTAAATCACATCAAACAACATCAAAACCACAAATCGCACCCCCAATTCAAGTTTTATGAACTTTAGAACTTTAAACTTCTATATTCGACACTGAAACCTATCAAATCAAATCCGATTGACCTCAAATTTTACACACTAAGTCATAATTAAGATTACGGACCTACTCCCACTTCCGAAATCGGACACCAATCTCGATATCAAAAAGTCCACTCTCGGTCAAACATTCCAAAACCCTTCAAATTTTCAACTTTCGCCAAATGACCTCGAAATGACCTACATACTTCCAAATCCATATCTAGTCGCTCCCCTAAGACCAGAATCACCATGTAGAGCTATTCCTAGGCTTGGAATCCCAAACGGACATCGATAACATCAAAATCTACTTCAAACCAAACTTAGGAAATTCTTAAACTTTAAAAATTCCAACCTTCAGTAATAGGCGCTGAAATACTCTCGGGCAACTTGATACTCGACCCGAACATACACCAAAGTCCGAAATCATCATACCCTATTGGAATTATCAAAATTTTATTCCGGAGTCGTTTGCTCAAAAGTAAAACAACGGTCAACTCTTTTCATTTAAACTTCAAAAATGAGAATTGTTCTTTCAATTTAAATTCTGAATCCTCCAAAAATCAAACGACCGCACACACAAGTCATAATACGTATCACGAAGATGCTCGGGACCTTAAGTAGCTGAATGGGGCATAAATTCTTAAAATAACAAGTCGGATCGTTACAAAATGGAAGCAAAGGTTGGAGATGGCCTTATGTAACATAGGTATTTTTGGTGACCCCATTTTGAGGTTCTTTCTCCTCGTCTTTGAGCATGACTAGTAATGCGATAATAAAAATTAATGTAATATTAAGAATTTTGAGCTTCTTAATTTTCTATTGATATATGAAATGAAGTGAGAAGCTTAAAATTGTGAAAATGGTGGAAAAAGTCACCAGAAATTTTGAGGAAGGAAGCTGAAGATTTTTAGGAGAAAAAGAAAACGAAAAAATATAATTAGTCTTTCTCACGCACTTAAATGTAAGTGTGAACCACACAACTTGACATGTCAGCATAAGGTCCTCATATGTTATAGTTCTATCAAGTTAAGGTGTCTAAAAGATCATTAGTTAAGTTGGAATGTTTAACCGAGAGGCCGGCGTTAAATGTCTGTTTATATATTTTGTCTTTTTAAATTATAGTTAACTTAATCACAATAAATTAGTATAGTTTAATGTAATAAAACAAAAATCATATTTACCCATGTACTATAGAAAATAAGTCATATCTAGCCCGTTTTACTTTTTAAATATTTAAATACCGTTATACATAATATTTACCCCCACCGGTTAAGTGATTGGTCCTACCAGATGACTATTATTGTTTCAGTCTCTTGTCATACCTACATCCACGACCATGGCTACTAGCATGTTAATTGTATTGTCTTCTTTGAGACTTATCATGTATGAGGTGAATGGATCAAATTTAGTGGGACGGACTTCACAATTTTCATCAAAAAATCATTAATTTGTCTTACCCATATAAAGGCCAAAATATGCCGAAACTTGAACCCGAAGTCTTATCATCGTGGTGCATCAAAACTCAAATCCGATGTCTTATCCCATGGTGTGATGAGATCTGTACCCGTCGTCTCACTCTCAACCATGGTCATAAGCCAAAGTAACTGGAACTCTGGAGCCGTTAAAAACCTTACATTTCGTAATTATATACACAAGTGAATTTAGTTGTAACGTCACTTCTAGGGATGGCAAATGGGCGGGTTGGGTCGAATACAGACAAGTCAAAAATAGGTAATGCCAAAATGGATAAATTAATCGAACCGACCCATATTTAATACGGATAAAAATGGATTAACCGGCGGATAATATGGATATCTATATTATCCATGGTTTCTTGAATATGATCACTTTTAGGAGAATTCTAATCTCCCAAACTTGAGAAACCCCCAATTTGAAGCTTTACAAATGTAAAAGTTAAACCCATTAGTTTTTCATTTCTAAGTGGATAATATGGTTCTTATCCATATTTGACATGTTTCTAAAATTTTCATTATCCAACCCATTTTTAATGAATAATATGGTTGAATAACTATTTTCTTTTATCCATTTTGTCACCCTTAATCACTTCTAATGGTCATATTCATATATATGAATTGTAACCCCTGTTAGAGTCACCAACTATTAAAACTAGTTTGTCAAAATCACTGAGTACATTCGTACCATAGTTTAAGAATTGAGACAGCTTGACATACGTCAACCTCACAAGAGCAGACCTTTAAGTCAAGAACATCCATTTTCTTATTTAATCTTTTTTCTAGCTTGCAGATAGAAGAAATTGAAACTTAACTTTAGAAAAGAAGAGTTTGTAATTAACAAGAGCTACAATATGAACATCAACAATAAAATTGAGAGGAACTAAAAGAATGCTCCATCAAGTGTATCCTAAACACATATTTACTAGGCCTATTTATAGGTATACAATCAAACCTTTTGATAACCGTTTCGTTTATTTTGATAATTTTTTATTGTTATAGTGAAGTGATGTTATAAATAACATATATTATAATATAATATAAAAATTACATTCGAGAAAAAATTAACTTTTATAACGAATGATTGTTATACAAGAATACTATTATATAAAGGTCCAGCCGTAGAAGATTAGAGATTTGCGGTGGAGATTGAGAAGGCACAAGTAATGAGTAGAGATATGCACCCAGACAAATCATTACAACATGGGCACCCATTTTAGTATTTTACATTATCCACTCCTACAGGCTACATGCCCTTCTCTAGACTGTGCACATTCAATTAGTTAGGGTGTTGACTCAAATAGAAAGTCTTGTGAAATTAAGGGATTTTTTCCAATAAATACAAAAATTGGATAATATGTACCACGTTTAGCGAGATTTTGGAGTTTTCATAAAGGAAAAAAAAGTAGAGCTTTTTATATAATATAAATAAATTCGATCGACACATTCAACTTATATACAACTTGCATATAACTTTATGTTGTATAATCCGATCAAGCATATAACTTACATACAACTTGCATATAAAATTTTTGTAGTTTATAAATTTGGTTAAAACACACAATTTACATAGAATTTGCATACAACTTACATAGAACTTGCATATATACAACTTAGGAAAAATGCATAAAAAGCCTCTTGAACTTGTTTCGGATTTGCTACTATACACTTATACTTTAGGAGGGTCCAATTACCCCCTTAAACTAATTTGAAGTGTAATTTGTTCCACCTTGTTAGCTAGCGTGGCATAAATAACCAAACAGGCATCCGATAGTGTTTTGCACGCGCCTCTCTTCCCTTTCTTTTTTCTTTCTTTATCATTCAAAACTTTTTTTTTTTTTTCATTTTCTCTCAATTTCAATGGCTGGCTTCTTCCATTTTCGTTCTTTCTTTCTGTTAGCTTTTCGATCTCAAGCCTATAATTCTTTTATTTTTCTGCAATATCAACTTCTTCTTCTATTTCTCACTTTTCTTTTTGTCTCCTTCATCCATGTGACTTATAGTCGGATTTTTAACTAGACACTTAAACTTTACGGAGTCCTATTAACCCCTAACCTATTTTAAAACGGAATAAATTTATCCTTAAAATATTACAACCACATCTATGTTGTATGGTGGATGGAGTACACGTGCCTCAATTTTTTTACCACTAAAATTAAATATTTTTTCCAATTTGTTTTCAATCTTCTTCTTTCTTTCTTTGTTCTTTCTCTGGCCTCCATTATCACCAACCCCAAAAATCACCATTATCATACCTAGAAAAATTTGACTTCCACCATTTTTATTTTCACCTATTATCGCATTCGCCGCCTTCTTTTTCTCCTATAACCATAGAGCTTTATTACATTAATACAAACATAATTTCAACTAATTAACGCCCGATCAATTAAAGTAGATCTATTAATCCTCGAGAATTTCTCAGAGGATAGTACAAAAATAAAAAAAAAAATAGAATCGTTATCGTCGCCGGTAATTTTGATACTCTCAAGTTTTAGAGTTGTCAAACCATCATTATCTTCATATTTTAATTCAATAATTGATAGTTTTTACTGGGCCTTTATTGTTGCCTCAGAAAGGGGATGTACGGGTAAAAATAAAAGTGAATGAAGATGAAAATGGTGAGTAAGACTCCATTTTTTCCGGTGAGGAATTCGTCGGAGTTCTTGTGGGCATCCCTTGCAGTGACCGAAAATAATTAAATATTTTAGAGATTATTTTACTAATAAAATATAACTAATTGTAAAGTGTCCAATAGTAAAAAGACATATGTAGACATTTCATAAAATTAAGGCAATTTTATGCTCTCACACGCCTCCAAGAAAGTGAACACACTTTCTGTGCCACATCATCTCTCAAGGAGATATTTATTCTACTTTAAAATAGTCCAGGAGGATAATAAGACCCGCAAAATTTAAGTGTGCAGTTGAAAATCAGACTATTGGTGAAATTGACACCAATTGTAAAAGCATTGTTTTTTTCATTAATATGTTAATCAAGATTTTGGTACACTAAAAAAAAAAGAGAAGATTCATCTTGGGTTTTATCTTGGAGAAAGGTGCTTTAATTGTGAAGGGATGCAGATTGCTAGCTTCTTGAATTTTTAATATGTGAGTGCTCACGATTTATAGTTCACAATTGGAGGAGTAGGTTAAAGAAAAATAAAAATCTATCTCTTGGACACGTGTCCTAAGCAACCTGTATCTTTTTATTTTGCACATATGCAATACACTGCTAGTGTCACGTCAGGTAATATGGTGGAATTAATTATACTTGGAAATAGTTCATGGGATTAATAGGACTCCTTTGAAAGTATAAATGTATAATAGCAAATTCGAAATATTTTTTTTTTTGGGGGGTGTATGCATTTTCCCTACAACTTATTTATATTCTTATCTTTCTTTTCGGGTTTTAATTTTAAATTCCAATCAAAAGCAATTCTAGTCATATCAATTTTAAAAAAAATTGAGATATAGATTCCAAAGAATATTCTCAATCATTTGCAATAATACCAAATTCAAGCAAATAACAGTTTCGCAAAATCTAAATTCGATTATGTTAGGATGTGAGTTCATTTAATTGATTAATATTTGAGTCCTTTTTTAGATTCTAGATGCATTCTAGGGTGTGAATGACGTCTGATATTATGATTTTGAGTACCAAAATTCATCACTAATATACATTCTCGGCTTGGGAGTGGTTGGCAAGAGAGAGATATAGAGAGAATGAGAAATATTAGAGCCTAAAATGCAAAAAAATAAATCATAATTCATTACATTGCATATAATTGGTATATGCAATTGGTAAATATAGATATATTCGGTAATTAAATTGGAACCTCCATAATAATGGTAATTAAGTTTATAATTTTGCAGTAAAAATCCGTTAAATCAACACTTATAAAATTAAAATAAAAACAGCCCGGTGCACAAGGTATTTCGCGTTCGCGCAGGGTTCGGGAAAAAGACGTACCTCAAGGGGTGTGATGTAGATAGTTTATCTTAATGCAAGTATTAGTGACCGCTTCCACGATTCGAACCCGTAACTTATAGTCAAACAAAGATAACTTTACCATTTTAACACGTAACAAATTCCTAATAAAAACGTTTTTAACATGCTCATTAAAATGTAAATAATTGAAGAAAAAATTGACTTTAAACAGAATTACGTGTGGGGCTGCAATTGTTGAAATTGAGTTTCACTTAATTGTTTTGGTTCGATACGAAAAGAGTAACTTATTCAGTGGTTCTAATTTCTAAGTATTAGTACGAGGATAAGTTGAGCAATCGATTATTTCCCATTAGCACTTGTCACCTTGATGTTTGGAAAAGGGTGATGTAGCAACTAGCAAATGGACAACATTAGGGATATGTCATGAATATAATTTCAGCTAACTAGCTAGTTTGTGAACTTCAAGGAGGGTATACTAAGTTAAACAAAAAAGTTCATTTTCAGCTAGCTATTCAGCAATGACATCATTTGAATTTCTGTCAAGAATTACTATCTTTTAGGATCAGTTACAAATTGAAAATAAGAAAATAATTTTATAAAGATCTCTAATATCTTGTGTTACTTTAACTAATGCAATCGAATGACACGTTCCATTCACTTAGTGGCACATGCATGAAATGAGTTTACTTTCTTGTCCTAATCGATTTCTGTATTTGTTTAAAAAATCTATGGAATATATATAAATTATTATAATGTAAAATCTAATAACTTAAAATGACTAGAATATCAAACCCAAAAGTTTCATGTCCGGACTCCGCTTATGCCACTGGTAGTTATAAATTACATTATCAAATTTAAGTGACCTATAACAATATATATTTTATAAGTTTAATTTGGTAACTTATACACGAGAGTAAATAACTTTTTATAATTGTAACGATACGACCGGTCGTTTTGAGCATTTTCATTATGTTAAGTTATTTGAAGTCTTGAGCAACATCGTATGATGTATTATGACTTGTGTGAATCGTCGGTTTTGGTTTTTAAGTTATTCGGAATTGATTTAGAAGAATGAATTTTATGATTTAAGCTTAAAATTGGAAGAGTTGACCAAGTTTGACTTTTTAGTATTTGACCTCGGATTGGAGTTTTGATGGTTTCGTTAGATCCAGATGGTGATTTTGAACTCGAGCGTATGCCCAGATTTGTATTTGGATGTTTCTAGAAGGTTTCAGCGCTAATTGGCGAAAGTTGGAAATTTGAAGGTTTGGAATGTTCATAAGTTTGACCAGGAGTTGACTTTGATGATATCGGGTTCGAATTATGGTTTCGGGAATTGAAATAGCTTTGTTATGTCATTTGAGAGTTGTGTGCAAAATTTGAGTTCATTCCGAGTTGATTTGATAAGGTTCGACACGAGTTTTGGAAGTTGAAAGATTCAAAGTCCATTAAGTTTGATTTGAGATGCGATTCGTAGTTTTGATGTTGTTATGTGTGATTTGAGACCTCGAATAAATCCGTGTTATATTATGATACTTATTGGTATGTTCGGACGGGATCCGGAGGGGCTCAGGTGAGTTTCGGATATGTTTGGGTTATGTTGCGCTCGTTTTTTTATGTTTCGACGTCGTTTCTTCAAGCAAATGAGCTCCAATTTTTGTTTTGATTCAATCATTAGATCCGTATCGTAATTTTGGAATCATCAAGTTTCGACATTGTATGAGAAATTTATGCTCATTTTACTAAGAATTGGGTTGCCAGATATTTTTCAGATTAATTAAGAAATTACCACTGAATTCGTATTTAATAATTTGCATTATTTCCAAATATTTAAACTAACATATCTCCTTCATTATAAGGTCAAATATAATAATTCAAAAGCTTTACTTGACTAGAATTTCACAAGGAATCTATTGGAGGCATCAAAAGTGAGTTTCGGGATCATTTGTCATAAGAAACGAGGCAGAACAACTAGGTAGAAATATATAATATCGAGGATTTATTCATTTGGTCATATTTTGAGTTGGGAGCTCGGATTTGAGCGATTTTGGAGGCGAGTTTCACCATATGGATTTGTATAAGTGTTCTATACTCTATTTTGATTATATTTCATGTATCCATCTATGATTTTTGCATTTGATTGAGGATTTCAAGAGGGAAATTTGGGAGTTTTTGTCTAAAGTTTCTTAGAGTGGATTTTTGAGTTTTGAACATCGATTCAGAGTCGTATTTGAGTGAAATTAGTATGGTTGAACTCGTAATTGAATGGGTTATTGGATTTTGTGAGTTTCATAAGGTTCCAAGATTGAGGTCCGGGTTTGACGTTTTGGTTGACTTTGGGATTTTGATTAAAGATTCGACCTTTATCATTTGGAATTGTTTTCTTAGGCATTATTTGATGTATTTAAGTTTCTTTTGGCTAGTTTCGAGCCGTTCGAAGGTCGATACGCGCGAGATGGCATTTTTGGAGTATCGTTCTGCTTGCTCGATATTGGATTTGGCTTGTTCAAAGTAAGTAACACTTCTAAACTTGGTGCTGATAGTATGAATCCCTAAATATACGTGATATGTGTTTGGCGTTGAGGTGACACACATGCTAGGTGACGGGCGTGTTGGCGTGCACCACGTGAATTGTGACTCAGTAATTTCTGTGGTACTGTGTAGTTACCTAATCTTATTTGTATCTATGAAATCTCTACGTGCTAGAGTAATTGAGCTGTGATCCATGTTAGAAACCATGTCTAGGCTATGTGCTTGTCCTGTTGGGACCCACTGAGGTCATTTCTACTGTTGAGTTATTTGCTTGCATTGAAATTACATACTCAGTCATATGCATTCATTTGCATATCATATCTCAGTCTATATTATCATTTATTGATACATCACATCATCATTTTGGATTGATTTTTCATGACATTGTGAGTCCGAGAGACTGATGACTGAGTGAGGTTGAGGGCCTGATTGTGAGAATATTGATGGGATCGGGTTGCACGCCGCAACATGTATTATTGATTCATGATGGGATCGGGCTGCACGCCGCAAAAGGCTTTATTGATTCATGCCATGATTGGCTTATTATAGCGCTTGGATTAGATCTACCCCTCCGGAGTCTGCACACCTACAGTGAGCGCAGTTGCTATTGATTCTTTGGACTGGATCTGCCTTGTACAGTGCCGAGAGCGAGTGTCGAGTTATTGGAAAGACTGAGTGACTGTGAGGACCGAGTGACTCCGAGGACTGAGCTACTGGGAGGACTGAGTGACTGTGAGGACCGAGTGACTCCGAGGACTGAGCTACTGGGATGACTAAGTGAATTGATACTATGAGAGTATGCATATGGTTTTATCACTGTGTTGCATTACATTTGACATGCACACCTGACATGTAGGCATATAGATACATTTTACATATGTTGTACAGTATTACGTCATTCATGACTTCTCATACACATAGACATATAGGCATAAAGATGTACTTTCCTCATGCCATCTGAGAAAGAAATATCTTATCTTTTGTTGAATGTTTTTGGGAAAAATCACAGTTTTCTGGTTTACTCATACTTTGGTGATTTCGGTAAAAGATTTGGGTTTTACTGTTATATCTGAGAAGCATGCCTATTTTCCGTAACTGTGGACGAGATGAGCATTATATCTTTGAGTTATTTCTTGTACCATTTTTATTATATTGCTATGAGTTGTTGTTGGCTATTGGTGTGGACTTTGACCTTGGTACAAGCTCGTCACTACTTTCAACCTAAGGTTAGGTTTGTTACTTATTGAGTACATGGGGTCGATTGTACTCATACTACACTTCTGCACCTTGCATGCTGATTTTGGATGTTGATGTTGCTGTGTATGATGGGAGCTAGCATTGAAGATGTGCTTGCCTTCCGGTCATAGTTGCCTTTCGTTCTTGGTAGCTCTAGAATTATTAATCTATTTATGTATATTTCAAAAGATGATGTATTTATTTCATACCAGATTTGTAAACTCTAAATCTTAAAAGCTCATGATTTGTACTACCAGTCCTTGGGATTTTGTATAAAAGCTCAGTTATTTTATCATTTATTTTCTTAGTTAAATCTCTTTGAATTAGATAGTTGTTAATTGGCTTACCTAGCGGGTTGGGTTAGGTGCCATCACGACTAGCTGAATTTTGGGTCGTGACAATAATTAACTAATTCATCTACGATATGTCTAAATTAAATCATATGTAAATAAAGGATCCTTCGACTTTAACTAGAGATCTTGAGTTCAAGTTATAAAAATGAATAAACCTTGTGTTTCACTTACACAATACGAATATGAATTAATCAGATCAGTTTATATCAAATACTAGATGATTTCAATCCCCCCCAAAAATAATACTTCCTCAATTTTTATTTATGTGAAACTATTACTATTTGGGGAGTCAAACAAAATTTTTTTCGTCCACATTTCTTGTAAATTCTTTTTAAATATTTTGAATACTTTTATATAATTTCTAAATATGTAAATTTTATTTCAAAATATTTGAGAAATATATTCTAAAATTCACACATATTTTTACTTAATTTTACCCTCATACTCTGGAAAAGTTTACACAAACTGAAACAGAGGGAGTAATATTACCTAAGGGTGTTTGTTAGTCGATGTTGTACGTATTTAGATACTTGGTTCGGTATTTTTGATATTTGATTTCTTAAAATGATATACCAAAAATCATACTTATTTAACTTCAATATGGTTCGTCTTTCTTTCTTTCAGTTTCGATTTATTCTGCCTTAATTTTTGTTGTTCAGCTTGAATATTAACAAGCGCATAGAGCAATATACTATAATATTCTTAATTAAAGTATTCACAAACATAATAAGAACATTCTAATCTCACTTATCTGTTGACAAAATCTTTATCCATAACCAGCAAGTATCATCACATAGAGAGAGAGAGAGAGAGAGAGAGAGAGAGAGAGAGAGAGAGAGAGAGAGAGAGAGAGAGAAAGGTATATAAAGGAATATGATCATAAAAATGTCTTGGTACTTGCTTACAGTTAATTGTTGAACGTAGAGAATACAATAAGGACTAATCCAACAGATACAACATCAATCCACGAGTAATAGAGTAAGAAATACCCTAAAACCATAGAAACATTATGATAAATTGCTTGACAACTTGGATAGTAAGAGTCAAAATATGTAGCCTACCTTGTTCTTCCATTTCCCTAAAGAAGTATATGGGTGTTATTGCAAAGCTCAACATGAATGCCAAAAAAACGTATGGTGTAACTTAGTATGCTATATCTCGCAAGGGTTGGTTGAGTTGGTTGGGTGATCGATGATTTCCAACATGGGAGACCTGGGATCGATTCCCCTCATCGACAACTTTCATAATCATAACTCGTCGCATCGTACTTGCCTAGTATCGTTTACATCTCCTATGTAGTTTGCGAGCTATTGTACAGTGAGAAAGCTACCAGTGCGCACCATAAAGGTAGTGGTTGTAGGTTTCCATGAGAAAAACTTAGTATATTATAATCAATAAGATGTGTATTGTGTATCATAGTATATATTTCAGAAAAACTTAGGAATAAATTCCACTTTAGCCCCTTTAACCTTTTAGTATAGGGAAACAGTACCCCCTTCACCTTCTGAATGGGAATGGGAACTGTAACGATCCAACCAGTTGTTTTGATTGTTAGAATCTCGTTCCCCTAAATAAGACTCCCTGTATGTGCTTTTATTAATTTATGACTTGTGGGGATGGTTGGTTCGAAATTTGGAAGTGTTCGGGTTGAAATCTAAACACTTGGTTCCTCAAGTTGGCCTTAAAAGGCCAAGTTTGACTTCGGTCAATATTTTGAGAAAACGACCTTGGAATCGGGATTTGACGGTTTCAATAGGTTCGTATGATGATTTCGGACTTGGGCGTATGTTCGAATCGGGTTTTGGATAACCCAGAAGCATTTTGGCGCTTAATAGTGAAAATTAACTATTTGAAGGTTTAAAGTTCTTTAAATTTGGTTTGGAGTAGGTTTTTGGAGTAATGGAGGTCCGTTTAGAATTCTGAGTTTGGGAATAGTTCCGTATATTGATTTAGGACTTTCACGCAAAATTTCGTGTCATTCCGAGTAGTTAAAGTACATTTCGGCGTATTGAAAGTAAATTGAAGAACTTGAAGTTTCTAAGTTGAATCAATTTGGTTTGGGATATGATTCTTAGTTTTGATATTATTTTACACGTTCCAAGGGTTCGAGTGAGTCCGTTTTATGATTTCAAATTTGTTGATATATTCGTGCGGGGTCCCGGGGGACCCGAGTGTTAATCGGACGAGGCTCGGACCAAGTTGGAAGTTGGGAGTCAAATCTGAAGCTCCCAACTACTATCAAAATCGCACTTGCGCTTGACTAGCCGCAGGTACGTCACTCACAGGTGCGGCAGTAGCTCGCAGGAGCGAACCTCGCAAATGCGAGTTTTTGCACGCAGAAGCGGAAAAGGGAAGAGGACAGTCGACCGCAGATGCAAATGATTTGCGCCCGCAGTGAATTTTAGGAATTTTACCGTTTTAGGTAATTTATTTAATAGCTTAAATTTGAATTATTAAACATGTATTAATTATTTTATATAACTTTTGGATAGTTTCAGATTTTTCGGCATCGAATTGAAGGTTTTATACGACATTTTTATTGGAAAGTGGACTTTGAGACAATGTAAGTCTCTTGTCTAATCTTATGAGAGGAAAATTATTCCATAGGTGATTTAATTAATAAATGTTGCTAATTGTGAAGGCTACGTACGCACGAGGTGACGAGAGTCCGTGCGTAGCTACTATTTATGCTAAAGTCCGGATAGTTTAGGACTCAAATCATGAACTACTTGCGTAAATTGTATTCTTTATTTAATTAGATTATGTGATATATATTGTGAATTGTTAGAGAAGATAGTAAAAGATGAAAATTTCATATACTTAATTTTTTGTTTAAATTAATTAATTATTAAAAGAAATTGTTCATCCTCTCGAATTGATCTTATATAAATGTACTATCCTTCCGGAGGTACATAAGAAAATGTCCTCCTTTCTTGTGGAGCGGGCCAAACGCCTCGGCAGGATAGAAGCATCTATAGATCGCGCCGCACGTCCCTCGGCAGTGTACACGACACTCTGGATCGGGCCGTACGATTTCGACAGAAATCGTATCTAATAATAATAATAATTATTCGATACTTTGCTATTTTTAATTGCAGCTTGTGAATTTAATTAATAGATTGGAAATTATTGCATTTGAAGAAATTTAATTAATAGATTGAGAATTGTTGCATTTGAAGGAATTTAATTAATAGATTAGAAATTGTTGCATTTGAAGGAATTTAATTATTTCTGCTGGTTCAATAAAATTATTGTTAACTCTGTAAATCACGTTGATAAATATTATTCTATTTTATGTTACTTATTATTATTGACTCTTAGTGAGTGTCAAAGTCGACCATCTCGTCTCTACCTCTTCGAGATTAGGTTTGATACTTACTGGGTACACGTTATTTTTCGTACTCATGCTGCACTTGCTGCACATTTTATTGTGCATGTACATATATGTCTAGCGGCCTTGTGGGAGTAAAGGCATGGTTAAATATTGTGGGGACATATGTGAGCTGCATTCTGTATTACGATCCGCAACCAACAGAGTCTCCTTCAGAGTTATTATATTTTCTTGTCTAATTTGTATTCTAGACAGATGCTGTATTTTATTCTTAATTCCCTAGTAAATGCTCATGCACTTGTGACACCGGGTTTTGGGAATAGTTGTGAATTGTTTAGAAATTTAGTTGCTAAATATATTTACCATTTACTCTATAAGTTCTATCTTTATTATTTCATTGAAGAAATTTTAATTTCAAAAATTCTAAAAGAGGATTTAATTAACTATATAGTATTGGCTTGCCTGACAGTGGTGTCCGACGCCATCAGGACTTTTAAATAGATTTTGGGTCGTGACAGAACACCTTTTTCAGCTAGCAAAAGTTAGCCACATTGACCTTTTGTGCATGCGTGTTCGATATATGTATGTCATGACCTGTGTGTTGGCTACATATTAAAATCTTTAATAATAAAGAAGTCAGGAACTGCAATAGTTAAATTAATTATGGGACTCCAAGCTACTTTTAGCTAAAGTATTTTCTGTTCTACACTTGTTGATCACAACTTGAGCTTTAATTTCTCACAGAATAGGATTAATGGAGAATTATGAGTTGATTCTCCGTTTCTGAAGACTTGTTGAGCACCAAAAGTCCCAGTTCTGGAAATCCTGTTTGTGAATCCATTATTGCAGTTGAGTATATTGATGTGGTTTGGAAGGACAAATTAAAGCTCCATTGTTACCATCTGATCCTAATGAGAGAGCATAAGCTAGGTTATGGGCTAACTACATTGACAAGTTAAATCTTTAATTATGCTATCCTTTTGTGCAACCATGTCCTGGAAAAAAAAGAAGTATTAGGTATTTGAATATGAGCAATATCGGCTAAATTTTAGTATACATAACCTCCTTTTCCACAACATAATTTGCATATTAGTGTTTCCACGCTAGCTATATTCCTCAAAGATGGATGGAGGGGAAATTGACACCAATTGTGAATGCATTGTTTATTTCATTATATGTTTATAAAGATTTTGGTGCACAGAAAAAAGGCAAAATACATAAAGAGACACTTAAAAATTGGCCTCAGATGTCTGTCTCATACTCCAACTCATTCAATGATCAAGTAGACACTTCAACTTGCATACGTGTGTCTCGCGGACGCCCCGAAGTGACATGCCAAAATGTTTGATTTTCACGCAACTTTGGGCGCGTGAAAGCTCTTAAAATTATATTTTTATTTTATTTTTTTATGTGGGGCCCACTTTCTTCATCTCCAATCAAGGCATAGTCACCGCCACTCTTCCGCCACCATCACAAATTCATCATCACCCTCACGCTATCCCAACAAGAATTACACCAAATACATCATTCAATAACCCGTAAAATTAAATAGTGTTATAATTTTTATGGCAGCCATGGAAAGAAGGGATAAGCGAATAGAAGAAGCATTATTATTTTATATTTTAATATCCGATCGAATTAGACAAGCAGCCGATGGAATCGTTGCCAAGGTTTCCATGAATCTGGATGCGGCCTTAACCCTAGTTTGCAAGTGCAAGCGTTGTGGAATCCTTCGCCGTGTTGTCAAAATCGTCACCACCACCAATTTCCGTTATGCGCTAGCGATGGAAACGAGAACCGCGACGAGTAATTAGATGATAATACAATATTTCGATGAATTATTGAAGCAAATGATGAATTTTCTAAAAATAATGGAAATAAAATTAAATAGATATGATGAATTTTCTAAAAAATCGAAAATGAAATTGAATAGAAAAAGAGGGTTGTAGGATTTGGTGGAAATTTATGGAGAAGAAGAAAGAGGGTGGTCAGTGAAAGAGATGGTAGAGAGGATTTTCTAACGTTTTTTTTACATTAAATGTATTTTTATTTTATTTTTTATAAAAATTACACGTGTCAATTTTTTATTTGTCACTTTTCCATGTCATATGCGATTGTAACTCACACTCTAAGCTTATCAGACAGGGGTGTTCACGAGACACACCTATGCCAAGTTGAGGTATCTACTTGAGCATTGAATAAATTGAAATGTGAGATAGACAACTGATACCAACATTAAGTGTCTCTTTATGTATTTTGCCAAAAGAACAAAGAGAGTATTTCTTCTTGGGTTTTATTTTGGAGAAGGGTGCTTTAATTGTGCAGGGAAGCAGATTGCTAGCTTCTTGGATTTTTAATATGTGAGTGGTCACAGTTTATAGTTCACCATTGGAGGAATAGGTTAAAGAAAAATAAAAATCAAATCTATCTCTTGGACACGTGTCATAAGCACCCTGTATTTTTTAGTTTGCACATGTGCAATACAATGCTAGTGTCACGCCAGCTAATATGTGGAATTAATTATACTTGAAAATAGTTCATGGGATTAATAGGACTCCTTTAAAAGTATAAGTGTATAATAGCAAATCAGAAATAAGTTTTTTTTTTTTGGGGGGGGGGGGATGCATTTTCCCTACAACTTATTTATATCTTTCTTTTTGGGTTTTAATTTTAAATTCCAATCAAAAGCAATTCTAATCTTTATCATTTTTTTTAAAATTGAGATATAGATTCCAAATGATATTTTTCATCGTTTGCAACAATACCAAATTCAAACAAATAACAATTTCGCAAAATCTAAATTCGATTATGTTGGGATGTGAGTTCATTTAATTGAATAATATTTGCATCTTTTTTTAGATTATGCATTCTGGGGTATGAATGATGTTTGATATTATGATTTTGAGTACCAAAATTCATCACTAATATATATTCTCGGCTTGGGAGTGGTTGGCGAGAGAGAGATATAGAGAGAGAATGAGAAATATTAGAGCCTAAAATGCAAAACAATAAAGCCTAATTCATTACCTAGCATATAATTGGTAAATATAGTTATATTCGGTAATTAAATTGGAACCTCCATAATAATGGTAATTAAGTTTATAATTTTGCAGTAAAAATTTCTTAAATCAACACCTATAAAATAAAAATAAAAATAGCTCGGTGCACAAGGCATTCCGTATTCGCGAAGGGTCCGGAAAAGGGACGTACCTTAAAGGGTGTGATGTAGACCGTCTATCCTAATGCAAGTATTAGTAATTGCTTTCATGATTTGAACCCGTAATCTATAGGTCATACGGAGATAACTTTACTGTTTTAACACGTAACAAATTCCTAATAAAAACATCTTTAACATGCTCATTAAAATGTAAATAATTGAAGAAAAAATCGACTTTAAAGAGAAAAAAACATTACGCGTGGGCTGCAATTATTGAAATTGAATTTCACTTAATTTTTTTGGTTCCATACGAAAAGAGTAACACATTCAGTGGTTCTAATTTCTAAGTACAAATACGAGGATAGGGTGAGTAATCGATTATTTCCCATTAGCACTTGTCACCTTGATGTTTGGTAAAGGGTGATATAGCAAGTGGACAAAATTAGGGATGTGACATGAATTTCAGCTAACTAGCTAGTTTGTGAACTTCAAGGAGGGTATACTAATAAGTTAAAAAAAAAAATTCAATTTCAGCTAGCTATTCATCAATGACAATATGACGTAATTTGAATTTCTGTCAAGAATTACTATCTCTGAAGCCACAACAATTTTATTAAGGAAAAATGATCTTTTATGATCCAAATTGAACAAATGAAAATAACTTTATAGAGATATGTAATCTCTTGTGTTACTTTAACTTTACAACTTTACGTCTGATTTCTAGACAAGTAAATTAATTTGATCCTGAAATAATATATGAATTATATAAATACGCAATATTTGGCCTTGAGATGGAGACGAAATAACAGAAATAATAATTCCGGGAGCAAAGCTTCCGGGCACGACATCAATGAAATCAAAAAGCAAGAAAATAAGATTATATTAAGCTTTGAATAGAGTGTAGCATATGTTTGCCAGAAAATTCGTGTCCCTTACAATGGTAATAAAGCTCACTATTTATAACTGTATCTAGGGAACAAGGTCCTAGGATCAAGCCTCTCTTTAATGTAAATTAAGAGGGCCATTGAAAACTGTGTAATGGCGGGCATCAATGTCATATTCTTTGTAACAAGCAGTGTACTTAATGCTGCATAATATTCTTCATTAAATTCCACCGGGTGACAGACATTTATTTAATCTTTATGAGTATCATTCTCTCCGATGACAGACGAGACCGCTGCCTTCGGTTTTAGCTATCCTCTATTTTCAGCTCCACGTGTCACTTGCTCATGCGATTATTTAATATAACATATTTTTACCCTATACAGATAGTCCCTCTACTTTTCGATAGCATAACTTTGTGTCACCAAGAAGTTGGTAGAAACATTATTTTTGTCGGGAATTTTACTGACCCTCTTTGAAACGTTTCTAACGGTTGATTAGACGCACATCTCTCTGCATTTAATACCCTGAACACGTGTCATCCCACGATTTAGCATAACTTTTTCCGGCTATCGAGGTAATTATGGCCGCGAGTTCAGCCGCCTATACCTTCACTTATATGCATCAACTTCCCTCGTTTACACTTCATAATACTCTAAACTTTCTAAGGCTTTCTTTACTCAACTCATCCTTCGACTTTAACCTTTGTTTAGCTTCCTTCTTTGAGAGGAAAACCGTTCCTCTAATAAAAAATAGCCTCTTCTTCAAGAAAACCTAGTTCTTCAAAGAACAAAGGCAAAGATTATGATGCTGCTCCCCTACGGTAAGTACCATCATCCTAAACAATCTGATTACCACCAGAGATTTTGAAGAGAAGTTTTCTTCTGCTAATCCTCGTACATGGGTCGTTGGCAGATACCCTTATTCCATCCGTCCTTTCAGCATTCCTACTGTGAAGGAAAATTGTTGTTGCTAGAACTTAAACATTATCGCTCCTGATTTGGTGGAGTGGGTAACCTTATCCAAGAAGGATTTTACGTATTTCTATACGCATCCCTTTACTTTGGGGAGGGGGGGCGTTTTCTCTGAGTGGAGAGCTTAACTCCATCATTGTGGAGTTCAGCCTCCGCTACTAGGTGTGTTTGGCGCAAGTAAGTCCTTCCATGTGGAGGACGATTGCTTGTCTTTGGCGCTTGTGCCAAGAAACAAGAGAAGAGCTATCCCTAGTTCATGTGATGAACCACTATTCCCCAAGCTCTTCCGCGGTGGAATGGTACATTTCAGCAAATGTGGCCACTATGCTCTACTATCTAGCATAGATGATGACAACGACCGTGGGTAGATGGAATGGTTCATTGCAGTTGCCAACAATGATATCATTTCGGCAACGACTTCATCATTTACAAAATCATGGAACCACACTCGTACGTTCTTTGTTTAATCTTTCTTTCATTAGAGATCATCTCATATCATTATTGACCCTCCTTCTTTTGCCTGTTTCAGCAACTCGATGGGTACCACCTAGGGTTGAAGGCTTGGACCAGTAGGTCCAGAAAATCTTAGACGTCACTATGCCCGAAACCCGCACGTGGAAAGAACTGGCACTTAAATACGGGTGAAAGGCTAAAAATCATGGTAACTTAGACTCGTCTTGTCTTTGCTTTTTGTGTGAGGACATTGATTAGTCCTTTCTCTATTTGCTGAATTCAAGTCTACCCGAGGGCTCGGTTGTGGTCCCGAGGAGGACGTTTTGGATGATCCTGATGATGCGGCGAGGCTCCTGTAGAAGGCTATTACACAAACAGGCATCTTCGGGCCTGCTTCTGGTGCTAGTGCTTCTTCCCTGAGTCCCTGGCCGGAGAACAAGCAACCAAAAAGAAGGCGTTCCTCCACGGCCGGGGGAAAGAATATGTAAGGCCCCGTTAAACAAATTTTCTAATGATTTAAGATTTTAAAGTGCGCCAGCAGTATTTGAGGATAACGTATTCGAGTATTAAAGGAGACCTATGGGATAGTATCACATCATTTTCAAATGAAAATATATGTTTAAGGTGTGTTGGAACATACTAAGGAGTTTTGTGAATGGCAAGAATTTGTGTGGAACAAGTTGGATACATTAAGTGGAAAGGATGTCTCAATTCTCACAAGATCCTACTTCAAACGCATGCTGTTACCAAATTATAAAGACTTATGAGATGATCTACCAATCAAATTAAACCCCTTTGAGTCTAGTTTCCAACACATTAAACCGTTTGTCATTTGGGTATTTCTACAGAAAGTTTTGGCCATTTTACCGGACCTATTCCATATGCGCGCCCAGATTAGAGGGTATTCTGCCTGAGGTGCGCGACCATATGCGCGGTCACTTGCCCATGTGTGCTACTATGCACGTACGAGCCCTAAAAATACCCCTAAGGTCAGGGAGAGAGAGTGGCTAAGTCATTTCTTCAAGACTAGGGCTTTCTCTCCATCACCCATCCGGCCAAGGCTTCCAATACACACCTAAGGTGAGTTTTTAAATGTGTTTTTATGATGATTTCACTTCTCAATCACTAGTTACAACAAGGTTTTGATTGGATTCCATAGAATTTCTTCAAAATCTCAAAAATACCCCAAAAGTTGTCTTTCAAGATTTGGTCTACAAGAGGTATGTCTACCGTCTCTAACAAATTCATGGTGATTATTTATGTACGAAATATGTTTTAGGACTTATGGGATAGTGATTGGAAGCAATGAGTGCCCAACCTAGGTGTGTTGGTATTGTAGAGATTGTAAAATGAATTAATTGATAAGATTTATGGGTTGAGAGTGAATTGTTGGGCATACATGTGCTAATTGAAGTTGTGGATGGCCTAGAGATAATTGTGAGGCGAATCATTGGCGTGGAAGGTGGTTGTTAGGTGAAGAAATTCCTTTGGATGAGGTTGTAGAAATATATGCACACTACATGTTTGATAAAAAGTCTAAATGACTTAAAGTATAGAAATCTTGCTAATATTGGTGCAATTGTATTGCATTGTTGTAGATTGATGTTGTTTAATGTGGTGAAACGTCGTAGTATTATTAAGGGGTGAATTCTAGGTATGTTGGCTATACTACTCTCTTACAATTGAATTCTATGATTTTCCCATAAGTTTCAAGCATGGTTGGCTCAAGTTCCTAATTCCTATGTTCCGAGTTATTCCTTATAAACTTGACTATTCCGAATGAGCCTTATGTCAAAAGATATATGTTCAAAGTACGGTTTGTGTATTAAAATGTTATGGCTTTGAGTCGTGTTCCAAATGAAAGCTAGTATGCCAAATTGTGTGAGAAAAACTCGATATGCTTAAGACTCTTAATTTCTCATATGTGTACTAAAGTCTTGATTGGAAAGGCCTTGTTGTTGATAATCTATAAAGATGCTCGAAAGTGAAAGAAGTGAGTTGAAGATATAAAGTGTGGCCACTGTGCCAAGAATTAAAGTTATACTTGTGGCTAGAGGTGCCAATGAAATGAGATGATGTGAGAAAGATTATGAAATGAGCCTTGATTTAACTATTCCAAAATTACTTCAAAAGTAGATTTGCCTAAAAGCTTATGTCCTCAAGTCATGCCCCTATGTGACTGTTTTAACTAATGCTATGCTTTGTGAGTATTTTCAATATGTTTTGAACTCTTATATATTCATGAGTTGAAATTGTGTATTGTCCTTTTGGGGAAAAGTGTTACAATAATAAATGATGTGTTACTCGTTTATGATTTTAACTTGTGATTCGATTGCCAATCATTTTACTCTATTTCTTGGAAAGAAATCCATTGTGCTTAAAGTCTTCATTACTAATGAATTTAAAGTTGTGATTCCCGAAATATTTTATATGATGATCCATGAAAGGAAGGAAATGAAAATGTAAAATATGAAATACGGCCACTGTGCCATGAATAATGATCATATGTATGGCCAAGAGAGCCAATGAAATAATGATGTTGTAACTAGCTGAAAGTACCAATGAAGCTATATACGATATGAAAGGGTATGAGGTAAATTACAATTTGTACTTTTGTTTCCTATGTATTGTAATGACCCGGCCAGTCGTTTCGAGAGTTATAACCCTGTTTTCCCCATTCCTACTTCTTTTTGTGTCATTCAGCTATATTATATTATATCGGGTTAGTTGGTTCGAGTTCAGAAGGAACTCGGGGTGAAATGAGACACTTAGTCTCATAATTGAAATTTTAAGTTAAAAAAATAGACCGGATATGGACCTATATGTAAACGACCTCGGATTTAAATTTTGATGATTCCAATAGCTCCGTATGGTGATTTTGGGCTTAGGAGCGTGTCCGGAATATTATTTGGAAGTCCGTAGAGGAATTAGACTTGAAATGCCGAAAGTTTTATTTTGAGAAGTTTGACCGATGGGTTGACTTTTTGATATCGGAGTCGGAATCCGATTTTGAAAATTGGAATACCTCTGTCATGTCATTTATGACTTGTGTGCAAAATTTGAGGCCAATTGGACGTGATTTGATAGGTTCCGTAGTTGTTTGTAGAAATTAGAAATTTTAAAGTTCATTAGGCTTGAATTGGGGTGTAATTCATGGTTTTAGCGTTGTTTGAGGTGATTTGAGGATTCAACTAAGTTTGTATGATGTTTTAGGATTTGTTGGTATATTTGGTTGAGGTCCCGAGGGCCTCGGGTGAGTTTCGGATGGTTAACGGATAAAAAATTGAACTAGAACAGCTGCTGCAATTTCCTTCTGTTGGAAGTTGCTTTTGCCCAACGATCGAGCCCAGCAATCTCCCAGCGATCGAGCCTGGAATCGAGGGCCACGATCGGAGACACGATCGAGCCCAGAATTGAGGGGCACGATCGAAGACATGATCGAGCCCAGAATCGAGGGGCACGATCGAAGATATGATCGAGCCTAGGGTCGAGGGTCACGGTCGAAGGCCAGGATCGAAGGCATGATCGAAGGCCTAGGACCGAGAATCAGGATCGAAGGCCCAGGATCGATGGCCAGGATTGAGGCCCAGGATCGAGGGCCAAGATCGAGGGCCAGGATCGAGGACCTCAATTGAAGACCGAGGATGTCTGGGCAGAATTATAAAAACAGGGACTTCGTCCCATTCGCCATTTTTGGCAAATTGGAGCTTGAGGAGAGCCGGTTTTTGGTATATTTTCAAGGAAAAACTTGAGGTAAGTCCCTTGTTATCATTTCTACTCCAAAATATTGAATTATCATCGAATAATCCGGCTAGATTACATGATTTTGAGGTGTAAATCGGAGATTGGAACTTAGAAATTTGGAAATAAGATTTATACATTTGAGGGTCGAGTTGAGGTCGGATTTTGGTAAAATTGGTATGGGTAGACTCGTGGTTGAAAGGGCTTTCAGATTTTGTAACTTTAGTCAGGTTCCGAGATGTGGGCCCCACAGGCGATTTTGAGCCAATTTTAGGTTTTGGTCTAATTTTGAAGCTTTTCTTGTGGAATTCATTCCATTAGCATATATTGATGGTATTATACTGATTTTGAATAGATTTGGAGCATTTAGAGGCCGAATCCAGAGGCAAGAGCATTGCGAGATAGAGATTTGACCGTTTTGAGGTAAGTAACGATTGTAAATCTAGTCCTGAGGGTATGAAACCCCAGATTTTCGTATCATTCTATTATTTTGAGGTGACGCACATGCTAGGTGACGGGCGTGTGGGCATGCACTGTTGGGGATTTGTGACTTGGTCCGTCCCGTAGCAACTGTAAAGTTGCATACTTTGTTGAAACCATTTGATACTTATATGTTTTAGAAAGAATTTCAGTAAATTGGGCTGAATGCCATGTCTGGGCCTTGCGCCAATGCTGTTTGGACCCTTAGGGGCTGTTTCTTATCATCCTCTCACTGTTTTTGATTGAAAATCTATGCTCAGTCATGTTTATCCTTGTTTACCGCATAACTCAGTTTTATGACTCTATTTTATGCATATAAATGTTTTGGGCCGAATGCCCTGTTTTACTGAAATGCCCGAGTGGCTTGTAATATTTATGACAGAGTGTGGCCGAGGGCTTGATTTGTGAGGATGAGTGTGGATCGGGGCTGTCCGCCTGCAGCATACTTGTGACTGAGTGTGGCCGAGTGCCTGATTTGTGAGGATAAGTGTGGATCGGGGCTGCCCGCCTGCAGCATACTTGTGACTGAGTGAGGCCGAGGGCCTGATTGGTGAGGATGAGTGTGGATCGGGGCTTCCCGCCTGCAGCATACTTTATTATTATCGCACGTGAGTTTTTCGTGCAGATTATAGCACTTGGGATGAAGGATCCCCTTCGGAGTCTGTACCTACCCCAGTGAGTGCAGGTACCTACTGAGTGCGAGTGCCGAGTGCTGAGTGCTGAGTGATTGTGAGGTATGCCCGAGTGGCAAGAGTGATTGTGAGGTATGCCCGAGTGGCAAGAGTGATTGTAAGGTATGCCCGAGTGGCAAGAGTGATTGTGAGGTATGCCCGAGTGGCAAGAGTGATTGTGAGGTTTGCCCGAGGGGCTGTTTATGATTTCATCATTTTTGCTCACCTTTGCATTGAGCCTTTGTTTGAGAAAAACTATTGGAAAATAAAAATGATTTTATTGGAATTGGGTTTAAACGAGATGTTTGATTCAAATCCTAATTTTTAAGAGCATGTGGTATTTTATTGAGCTTTTCCTGATATGAGCGTTATATGCTTCATTGCTCGTCACTACTGCTCAGTATTTATTTATTGTTGTTACTTACTGAGTTGGCGTACTCACGTTACTCCCTGCACCTTGTGTGCAGATCCAGGTGTGGCTGGACACGGTAGCGGTTATTGAGTGTTCTGGTTGTAGATTTTCTTGGAGATAGCAAGGTAGCTGTTTGGCGATCACAGCCCCTTGTCTTCTCTCTCTTATCTTCCTCTAGTAGTATTTAGCTATTTTGCCAGGCTGAGTTAGCCTTGATATTATTAGACAGATTATAGTAGATGCTCATGACTAGTGACACCCCGATGTCGGGCTTTTCTTTTTCGCAATTCTATTTTTCCTTGATTTGAACTCTTTTAAATGAAGGTTTTATTTTAAATAACCTTGGAATTTTCTTTGAAATGAAATATCTGTTTGTTTTGGAATGAGTAGGCTTGCCTAGTTCCACGATAGGCGCCATCACGACAGGGGGTTAGTTTTGGGTAGTGACAGATTGGTATCAGAGCCTAGGTTACATAGGTCTCACGAGTCATGAGCGGGTTTAGTAGAGTCTTGCGGAGCGGTACGGAGACGTCTGTACTTATCTTCAGGAGGCTGCAGAACCTTTAGGAAACTCCATATTCTTGAATTCTTGTCGTGCGAATATGTTGATTCTAGTAACTAAACATCTGTTGTTTCATTCTCTCACAGATGGTGAGGACTTGTGTTACCGGTAAGGAGGGCCAGCCACCAATACCACCAGTACCACCAGCCAGGGCCGCGAGAGGCCGAGGCCACGGTAGAGGCCGTGGTAGGAGCAGAGGTGCAGCCCGTACAACAGTTGGGGAAGTACCTACAGATCCACCGATTGTCCCAGATCAGGACCAAGTTCCAGTTGTTGATGCACCAGCTCAGGCACCACATGTGCCTATTGTGATTCCAGGCCTTCAAGAGGCACTAGCTTATATTCTGACAGCGTGTACTGGCCTTGCTCAGGCGGTCTCTATTTCGACAGCCGCAACCACTTCTCAGGCCAGGGAAGGAACTCAAACTCCTATCGCTCGCACACCCGTGCAGGTTATTCAGGGACTTCAGACACCAGAGGCACCACCAGCCCATCCGGTTGCTGTTGCTCAGGATTATGTGATTCCTGCTATGCCCGAGGATAATCAGCGTAGGTTGGAGAGGTTTGGGAGACTTCAGCCACCACCTTTCAGTGGCACAGAGAGAGAGGATGCTCAGGACTTTTTGGTCAGGTGTCAGAGGATACTCCGTACTGCTGGTATTTTAGAGACTTGTGGGGTCTCGTTCACTACCTTTCAGTTTTATGGGGCTGCACTCAGATGGTGGGAGACTTACGAGAGGCGTAGGCCTGTTGGCGCAACACCCCTTACTTGGCAGTAGTTCTCCGTGGTCTTTTTGGAAAAGTTCATTCCACGATCCCGCAGAGAGGAGTTGCATAGACAGTTTGAGCGGCTACGCCAGGGTGATATGTCTGTGACACAGTATGAGATGCGGTTCTCCGAGTTGGCCTGCCATGCTATCTGGTTGGTTCCCACAGACAGAGAGAGGATCATGAGGTTTATTGATGGCCTCGCTTATCAGCTACATTTGCTCATGACCAGGGAGCGAGTTTCGGTTGCTACCTTTGATGAGGTTGTCGACATTGCTCGGCAGATTGAGATGGTTCGCGGTCAGGAGAGGGTTGAGCGGGAGGCCAAGAGGCCTCCTGGTCAGGGTGGATTCAGCGGTGCTCCTTTTGGGGGTCAGCTCCAGCACGGTAGAGGTCGTCATTTCAGACATGCTCAATCAGCTCGGCCATTTCATCGGGGTGCATCATTTGGTCATGGTTCTCACAGTTCTCATCAGGGCCACTCATCACTTAGTGCCCTTCCAGTTCAGAATTCGTCCCGTGCTCCACCTGTTCAGGGCTCATCCATGCCTGGTTCTTCTACCAGTCATCCCGGTGCTAGGGGTTCCCTTCAGTTTCTGCCGCCAACACTAAGGAGTTATTTTGAGTGTGGGGAGCTTGGGCATATGTGGAGGCAGTGTCCTCGTCGTCATGGAGGTCTATCTCAGCAGAGGAGTCAGTATCCGACTACAACACCAGTTACATCACCAATCGCCCAGTCAGCTCGGAGTGGAGGTCAGTCAGCTAAGGGTCGCCCTAGAGGGGGAGGCAGATCAGAGGGTGGTCAGGCCCGTTTCTATGCTCTCCCTGCCAGACCAGATGCTATTGCTTCAGATGCTGTGATTACAGGTATTGTCTCAGTTTGTCACAGAGATGTCTCGGTATTATTTGACCCTGGTTCTACGTATTCATATGTTTCCTCGTATTTCACCCATTTTCTAGATATGCCCCGTGAGTCCTTAGTTTCATCTATACATGTATCTACTCCTGTGGGCGATACTATTATTGTGGACTGCGTATATCGGTAATGTGTGGTGATTATTGGGGGTTTGGAGACCCGAGTAGATCTATTGTTTCTCAGTATGGTTGACTTTGATGTGATATTGGGTATGGATTGGTTATCTCCATGTCATGCTATTCTAGATTGTCATGCTAAAACGGTGACGTTGGCTATGCCGGGAATTCTGAGGGTTGAGTGGAGCGGTTCTATAGATTATGTACCAAGTAGGGTGATTTCATATTTGAAGGCTCAGCGCATGGTTGGGAAGTGTTGCCTATCTTATTTGCCTTTTGTGAGGGATGTTACTGCAGAGACTCCTGTCATTTATTTTGTTCCGGTAGTACGTGATTTTCCGGATGTGTTTCCTGCAGACCTACCGGGCATGCCGCCTGACAGGGATATTGACTTTGGTATTGATTTGGTGCAGGGCACTCAGCCTATTTCTATTCCACCGTATCGTATGGCACCGGCGGAGTTGAAGGAATTGAAAGAACAACTTCAGGAACTCCTTGATAAGGGGTTTATTCGGCCTAGTGTGTCACCTTGGGGTGCACCAGTTCTATTTGTGAAAAAGAAGGATGGTTCCATGAGAATGTGTATTGATTACAGGAAGTTGAACAAGGTCACAGTCAAGAATAAGTATCCTTTGCCTCGTATTGATGATTTATTCGACCAGCTTCAGGGAGCGAGGGTGTTCTCCAAGATTGATTTGAGGTCCGGTTATCATCAGCTGAAGATTCGGGATTCAGATATTCTCAAGACAGCTTTCAGAACCCGATATGGCCATTATGAGTTCTTGGTGATGTCTTTTGGGCTGACCAATGTCCCAGCAGCGTTCATGCATCTGATGAACAGTGTATTCCAGCCTTATTTGGACTCATTCGTCGTTGTATTCATTGACGACATCCTGGTGTACTCTCGTAGCCAGGAAGAGCACTCTCAGCATTTGAGGGCTGTGTTGCAGAGATTGAAGGAGGAGAAGCTTTATGCAAAGTTCTCTAAATGTGAGTTTTGGCTCAGTTCAGTAGCATTATTGGGGCATGTGGTGTCCAGTGAGGGTATTCAGGTAGATCCGAAGAAGATAGAGGTGGTACAGAGTTGGCCCAGACCGTCCTCAGCCACGGAGATTAGGAGCTTTCTTGGTTTGGCGGGTTACTACCGTCACTTTGTGGAGGGATTTTCATCTATTGCATCGCCCTTGACCAAATTGACCCAAAAGGGTGCTCCATTCAGGTGGTCGGATGAATGTGAGGAGAGCTTTCGGAAGCTCAAGACTGCTTTGACCACAGCTCCAGTGTTAGTTTTGCCATCAGCTTCAGGTTCTTACACCGTGTATTGTGATGCCTCGAGGATAGGCATTGGTTGTGTTTTGATGCAGGAGGGTAGGGTGATTGCCTATGCCTCGCGCCAGTTGAAGACCCATGAGAAGAACTATCCTATCCATGATCTTGAGTTAGCAGCCATTGTTCACGCCTTGAAGATTTGGCGTCATTATTTGTATGGGGTTCATTGTGAGATCTATACTGATCACCGGAGTCTGCAGTATCTGTTAAAGCAGAAGGATCTTAATTTGCGTCAGCGGAGATGGTTGGAGCTTCTTAAGGACTATGATATCACTATCTTGTACCATCCGGGGAAGGCCAATGTGGTGGCCGATGCTTTGAGTCGCCGGGCAGAGAGTTTGGAGAGTTTAGCCTATCTTCCAGCAGCAGAGAGACCTTTGGCATTAGATATTCAGACCTTGGCAGGCCAGCTTGTTAGATTGGATATTTCGGAGCCTAGTCGGGTATTGGCTTGTGTGGTCTCCAGGTCTTCTCTTTATGAACGTATCAGGGAGCGTCAGTATAATGACCCTCACTTGCTTGTTCTTCAGGACAGGGTTCGGAGAGGTGATGCTAGGGATGTGACTATTGGTGATGACGGGTGCTGAGAATGCAGGGTCGGATATGTGTGCCTAATGTAGATGGGCTTCGAGAGCTGATTCTTGAAGAGGCCCACAGCTCGCGGTATTCCATCCATCCGGGTGCCGCAAAGATGTACCTGGATTTGAGGCAGCACTATTGGTGGAGGCAGATGAAGAAGGATATAGTTGGGTTTGTGGTTCGGTGTCTAAACTGTCAGCAAGTTAAGTATAAGCATCAGAGACCAGGTGGCTTGTTTCAGAGATTAGAGATCCCAGAGTGGAAGTGGGAGCGGATCACTATGGACTTTGTAGTTGGGCTCCCACGGACTTCGAGGAAGTTCAACGCTATTTGGGTTAATGTGGATCGGCTGACCAAGTCTGCGCACTTCATTCTAATTAGTACTACTTACTCTTCAGAGCGGTTGGCTGAAATTTACATCCGAGAGATCGTTCGCTTGCATGGTGTCCCAGTTTCCATCATTTCAGATAGGGGTACTTAGTTCACATCACAGTTTTGGAGGGTCGTGCAGCGAGAGTTGGGTACTCAGGTTGAGTTAAGCACAACTTTTCACCCTCAGACGGACGGGCAGTCCGAACGCACTATTCAGATATTGGAGGACATGTTGTGCGCTTGTGTCATTGATTTTGGGGGTTCATGGGACCAGTTTCTGCCACTCGCGGAGTTTGCATATAACAACAGTTATCAGTCGAGTATTCAGATGGCTCCGTACGAGGCTTTGTATGGGAGGAGGTGTAGATCTCCGGTTGGATGGTTTGAGCCGGGTGAGGCTAGGCTCTTAGGTACAGACTTGGTCCAGGACTCATTAAATAAGGTGAAATTGATTCAGGAGCGGCTTCGCACGATGCAGTCTAGGCAGAAGAGCTACGCGGATAGGAAGGTCTGTGATGTGTATTTTATGGTTGGGGAGAAGGTTTTTCTGAAGGTATCACCCACGAAGGGTGTTATGAGGTTTGGAAAGAGGGGCAAGTTGAGCCCCCGGTTCATTGGGCCTTTTGAGGTGCTTTAGAGGATAGGAGAGGTGGCTTATAAGCTTGCCTTGCCACCTAGCTTGTCGAGTGTGCATCCAGTGTTTCATGTTTCCATGCTTCAAAAGTATATTGGAGATCCGTCCCATGTTTTGGATTTCAGCACGGTTCAGTTAGAGGGTGATATGACTTATGATGCGGAGCCGATGGCTATTTTGGATCGGCAGGTTCGAAGGTTGAGGTCAAAGAATATAGCTTCAGTGAAGGTGCAATGGAGAGGTCAGACTGTGGAGGAGGCCACTTGGGAGACCGAGCGGGAGATGCGGAGCAGATATTCACGCCTATTCGAGACTCCAGGTATGTTTCTAGATCCGTTCGAGGACGAACGGATGTTTAAGAGGGGGAGGATGTAACGACCCAGCCGGTCGTTTCGAGAGTTATAACCCTGTTTTCCCCATTCCTACTTCTTTTTGTGTCATTCAGCTATATTATGTTATATCGGGTTAGTTGGTTCGAGTCCGGAAGGAACTCGGGGTGAAATGAGACACTTAGTCTCATAATTAAAATTTTAAGTTAGAAAAATGGACCGGATATGGACCTATATGTAAACGACCTCAGATTTGAATTTTGATGATTCCAATAGCTCCGTATGGTGATTTTGGGCTTAGGAGCGTGTCCGGAATATTATTTGGAAGTCCGTAGAGGAATTAGGCTTGAAATGCCGAAAGTTTTATTTTGAGAAGTTTGACCGGGGGGTTCACTTTTTGATATCGGAGTCGGAATCCGATTCTGAAAATTGGAATACATCTGTCATGTCATTTATGAATTGTGTGCAAAATTTGAGGTCAATCAGACGTGATTTGATAGGTTCCGGAGTTGTTTGTAGAAATTAGAAATTTTAAAATTCATTAGGCTTGAATTGGGGTGTAATTTATGGTTTTAGCGTTGTTTGAGGTGATTTGAGGATTCAACTAAGTTCGTATGATATTTTAGGATTTGTTGGTATATTTGGTTGAGGTCCCGAGGGCCTCGGGTGAGTTTCGGATGGTTAACGGATCAAAAATTGAACTAGAACAACTGCTGCAATTTCCTTCTGTTGGAAATTGCTTCTGCCGAGCGATCGAGCCCAGAAATCTCCCAGCGATCGAGCCCAGCAATCTCCCAACGATCGAGCCTGGAATCGAGGGCCACGATCGGAGACACGATCGAGCCCAGAATCGAGGGGCACGATCGAAGACATGATCGAGCCCAGAATCGAGGGCCACGATCGAAGATATGATCGAGCCCAGGGTCGAGGGTCACGGTCGAAGGCATGATCAAAGGCCTAGGACCGAGAATCAGGATTGAAGGCCCAGGATCGAGGGCCAGGATCGAGGCCCAGGATTGAGGGCCAAGATCGAGGACCTCGATCGAAGACCGAGGATGTCTGGTCAGAATTATAAAAACAGGGACTTCGTCCCATTCGCCATTTTTGGCAAATTGGAGCTTGAGGAGAGCCGGTTTTTGGTATAATTTCAAGGAAAAACTTGAGTAAGTCCCTTGTTATCATTTCTACTCCAAAATATTGAATTATCATCGAATAATCCGGCTAGATTACATGATTTTGAGGTGTAAATCGGAGATTGGAACTTAGAAATTTGGAAATAAGATTTATACATTTGAGGGTCGAGTTGAGGTCGGATTTTGGTAAAATTGGTATGGGTAGACTCGTGGTTGAAAGGGCTTTCAGATTTCATAACTTTAGTCGGGTTCCGAGACGTGGGCTCCACAGGCAATTTTGAGCCAATTTCGGGTTTTGGTCTAATTTTGAAGCTTTTCTTGTGGAATTCATTCCATTAGTGTATATTGATGGTATTATACTGATTTTGAATAGATTTGGAGCATTTGGAGGCCGAATCCAGAGGCAAGAGCATTGCGAGATAGAGATTTGACCGTTTTGAGGTAAGTAACGATTGTAAATCTAGTCCTGAGGGTATGAAACCCCGTTTTGAGGTGACGCACATGCTAGGTGACGGGCGTGTGGGCGTGCACTGTTGGGGATTTGTGACTTGGTCCGTCCTGTAGCAACTGTAAAGTTGCATACTTTGTTGAAACCATTTGATACTTATATGATTTAGAAAGAATTTCAGTAAATTGGGCTGAATGCCATGTTTGGGCCTTGCGCCAATACTGTTTGGACCCTCAGGGGCTGTTTTTTATCATCCTCTCACTGTTTTCGATTGAAAATCTATGCTCAGTCATGTTTATCCTTGTTTACCACATAACTCAGTTTTATGACTCTATTTTATGCATATAAATGTTTTGGGCCGAATGCCCTATTTTACTGAAATGCCCGAGTGGCTTGAAATATTTATGAATGAGTATGGCCGAGGGCCTGATTTGTGAGAATGAGTGTGGATCGGGGCTGCCCGCCTGCAGCATACTTGTGACTGAGTGTGGCCGAGGGCCTGATTTGTGAGGATGAGTGTGGATCGGGGCTGCCCGCCTGCAGCATACTTGTGGCTGAGTGAGGCCGAGGGCCTGATTGGTGAGGATGAGTGTGGATCGGGGCTGCCCACCTGCAGCATACTTTATTATTATCGCACGTGAGTTGTCCGTGCAGATTATAGCACTTGGGATGAAGGATCCCCTCCGGAGTCTGTACACACCCCCAGTGAGCGCAGGTACCTACTGAGTGCGAGTGCCGAGTGCTGAGTGCTGAGTGATTGTGAGGTATGCCCGAGTGGCAAGAGTGATTGTGAGGTATGCCCGAGTGGCAAGAGTGATTGTAAGGTATGCCCGAGTGGCAAGAGTGATTGTGAGGTATGCCCGAGTGGCAAGAGTGATTGTGAGGTTTGCCCGAGGGGCTGTTTATGATTTCATCATTTTTGCTCACCTTTGCATTGAGCCTTTGTTTGAGAAAAACTATTGGAAAATAAAAATGATTTTATTGGAATTGGGTTTAAACGAGATGTTTGATTCAAATCCTGATTTTTAAGAGCATGTGGTATTTTATTGAGTTTTTCCTGATATGAACATTATATGCTTCATTGCTCGTCACTACTGCTCAGTATTTATTTATTGTTGTTACTTACTGAGTTGGCGTACTCACATTACTCCCTGCACCTTGTGTGCAGATCCAGGTGTGGCTGGACACGGTAGCGGTTATTGAGTGTTCTGGTTGTAGATTTTCTTGGAGATAGCAAGGTAGCTGTTTGGCGATCACAGCCCCTTCTCTTCTCTCTCTTATCTTCCTCTAGTAGTATTTAGCTATTTTTCCAGGCTAAGTTAGCCTTGATATTATTAGACAGATTATAGTAGATGCTCATGACTAGTGACACCCCGATGTCGGGCTTTTATTTTTCGCAATTCTATTTTTTCTTGATTTGAACTCTTTTAAATGAAGGTTTTATTTTAAATAACCTTGGAATTTTCTTTGAAATGAAATATCTGTTTGTTTTGGAATGAGTCGGCTTGCCTAGTTCCACGATAGGCGCTATCACGACAGGGGGTTAGTTTTGGGTCGTGACATGTATGGAAATCAAAAATATTTTTGGGAGTATCGATAGTCTCCGAGAAGGGTAGGTTGAAATAACCTAACCCCAAAACTACACATGCCGGTGTAGGAGTGGATTGTGATCATTCCCCTTATTTGGGATGAGATTGATGTGATATAATTATTCCCCTTATTTGGGATGAGATTGATGTGATAAAATTATTCCCCTTAATTGGTATGAGATGATTGATAGAAAAGGATGATGTCGACCCATACGACATTGTGGTGAGATGGCCTAGCCGATCGGGTCGTGATCGGACTCCGTGCTAAAAGTACGGTGGTATTGGTATTGTGAACAGTGGTATATCGATGCTAAATATCTCCCAACCAGAAATAACATTATCTTCATATTTTTATTATCATCTTCACAGTATTATTATCTTCATATTTTGGAAATTAGTATGTTTTAACTTGGTTGGATATTATTGATTGTTGATTGTTGTTCTCATGATTTTCCCTTTCTTACATTGGTATCCTATTTTGAAATAGGACAATTAACTTTACATACTAGTACTATTCCATTTGTACTAACATCCCTTTAGCCGGGGCCCCTGCATTTTCAATGGATGCAGGTGGTTCATCAGCGGGCAACTTTGGTCCTCATTAGCAGTCACTCTTTAATTCACAGATTTTGGCGAGCCTTACTCTATTCCGGGCCTGATGTCACTTGATGTTATACTTTGTGTTTTGAGGTATAGCCAAGGTCTTGTTGCTGGCACTTCCATAGTACTCTTCTGTTGTACTTAGAGGCTCCGTAGACAGTCGTGGGTGGTGTTTGATGTTGGGAATTGAACTAGATGTGTTGGTATTTTTGGCAAACATGTTTTTCATTATATCTATATACTTGTAATAATTTGGAAATTATAAATAAAACTGCTAATGGAAATGAAATAGGAGTTGTTAATGAAATGTTTCCAGTGTTTGATTAATGGAGTACATCTCCTCTTTATTCATGGATGAGTTTGGTTAGAAGAAAATCTAACAAGCTTGCTCGGCCGCGTTATCTTGCTTGAGCACCGGTCACACTCACCGAGGTCGGGGCGTGATAGAATAAGAGGGTGAAGAACGTTACCCCTGAGTCATATCTGGATGTTGTGGTAATGAGCCCCCCGCCCGGGCCAACTATAGATACCGTAATGATTGACGATGATGAAGAAGCCAATGAGGAAGGGGCTTCTCGACACAAAAGACGACGACCTTCCTCAGCTTGACAGATTGGTCAATCTGTTGAGTTAGTTACACCACCCGAGGACGATGCCTCGACACTCTGGGGGGAGTTTGAAATGGTGGAAAATGCCAACTCCTGTTTCCTGCTCCCACCCGCTGCACCCGATGCTGTGATGATGAGTACCAGGTCCCTATCATCTTCGGTTGATGAGCAACCAATAACCAGCACTGCGTTTGCTGTAGCTTCTTCTCACCCTTCAAAGCCATCAACTCCATCTTCTTCTTCACCAACTCTTCCACCAACAACTACTATATCATCTCCACCAGCCGCATTTGTCCGAGAAGAAGATGTTTCTCTTCCCCAGTCCCCAGTTCATGGGATTTTGGGACAAAATTACACCACCCCTCAGAATATCCTCAAAGGAGGAAGAGCGTTACTTTATCGGTTTCTACCGAATGTAATTTGTTGTCCCGGCCGGTAGAACTTGCTAACTATCCGCAGCTTTTGGCTTCAGAAAAAGATTAGAAAAAGATACAATCTCTCTCGGGAGAGTGCTTGTTGAACAATGCTATGCATAACATCGCAGAGGTATACTCTTCATTTCCTTTGTCATTTTTTTTCCCTTTGATTTAGTAGTATTTTTATTTTGCCTTTCTTGTTTCGTAGGACAATTTCCTTGCTTCCGAGGGCCTCCAAAGGTTGATTCGCGGAAAGGAGGAACTTACCTCCGAGCGGGATCAACGTTTGGCCAAGAAGGACCAAACTATTGTTTGCCTCTCAAAACTGGAAGCCAAAACTGCTGAGGCTTTTGTGTTGGAGGCTCGTTTGCAGCAGATCGAGCAAGAAATAGAGACCTTTAGCCAAGAGATCGCCTCGCTGAGGGTTCAATTTGAACAGGCTAGGGTTAAATGGGTTGAAGTTCATAATGTCATTCTTGCAACATTCGGTCGCGAGGCTGCCTCTACTGAAAGATTAAAAAATTTGGAGGCAGCCTTGAACTCCAAAACTGAAGAGCTTGTTGTTGCCGGGGCGAAGAATGCCCAATTGGATGAGAAGTATAAGAAGACCATCAAGAATAATAGACTATTTAGCTCTACTGTCTGCGAACTCGATGTTAGCCTCAAGTCTGCTAGATCCGCCCAGGAAAATCTTTCTGCCAAGGTTGACCAACTTAAAGAAAAAATTAAGCCCCGGGAGGCTTCCCTCGTTGTTGAAAGAACACATGTTATATATAGCATGAGGAGAAAAACCTTGGAAGATGCTAAAGTGGGTGCCATTGACTTTGATGGAAAAATCTCTAAAGCCCGTGAGCTGGAGTCAACTGCTAAAAGGGATCTCCCGGCTAGGCATGATGGTTCCGGTTCTGAATATTCGGGAACTGCAGAGGAAATGAAAGGCGAAGATGTTGAAAGCCAAAATGATGAGGGTCAAGATATCAAGCTGGCGACATATCTATCCACCTCCCCTGGGGGAACACATGCTTCTCTTCCTTCAAGTTTCGGAGATGCAGCAACTTAGCTTTTTAATTCTTTTCCCAAATTTTTTGCTTATGCTGTTTTGGCACATTTATTGTGAATAAAAACATCTTTTGCTCAAGTATTGCATGATTCCTTATGCGTTCTTTTGTTTGAACATTTATGCAAGATTTAATCTTTATGTTTTTTCTTACTTAATTGTTTTGCACAAGCTTTACTGTTTGCGACTGATTATGCAAGACTTTGGGTGTATTTTCCCCTGAAAGCATTTGAATTTCAGGCATGAGTTCTTCCAAAATTAACCCTTTATTGTGAGGATTTTTATAAGAGAGGGCCCTCTTATGTTTACGGTGTTCTTGAAGAGGACGTCTCCTATTCATTACAACACTAGCATTTGAAGTATTTGTTTAACTTTCAAATGGAAAAATTAATTCATCGTTCAGAAAAGAAACAAGATAGAAATAAAAGGACTTTACTTTATTCCTTCCATTTTCGAAAAGTACATAAGCATTCGTTATGCTAAAAAGAAATTACCATTTCTTATGGCTAACTTGTATAACTTGTTTCTACGCGGTTGGCCGCGCAGTCCCTGGTCCCGATGATTCCACTATATTTTTGGTTTTTGTATTTCGGTCGACGTGACAGTCATTATTGTCGTATCCTCATATCATTTCCCAGTGTTCGAATGCGAAGAATGAGAATTTAATTTTGCACCTTCGAGGATTCCACTAATGAATTGCTATCGAGCCAAAGACTATCTGACAATCCCCTAGTGACTTGTACTTGTGAATGGTCGGGTAACCTTAGATTGGTAGAAAACTTAACTTTCGGTGGGAACTTTCCTACCGAGCAAAAGATTATCTAACCACTCCGGAGTGGTTCTTCGATTGTGTGCATTGCTATTAAATTGATGCTGTTGAAACCTTCTTCGTAATATGCTTTCGCTGTTACCTCGTTAAAAACCTTGTTAGAAAAACCCAATTGAGACAAAAACTGGATGAAGGGAAAAAGAGTGCAGCACATACTTTTAGTATAGGTGATGTTCATCAGCAATATTATCTCTTGAGATGCGCCACGTTCCAATTGCTTTGCAACCTTTCTCCATCTTGATTCTCCAATTCGTATAAACCTTTTTCGGTCATAACTAAAACTCGGTAGGGGCCTTCCCATGTTGGACCTAGCTTCCCTACATTGAGTTCATGGGTGTTTTGAGTTACTTTCCTTAGAACCAAGTCTCCCACTTTGAAATAATGGAGGTTGGCTCTCCGATTGTAATATCTTTCTATTCTGTGCTTTTAAACTGCCATCCTTATATGCATCAAGTCCCTGCGCTCATCGAGTAGCTCCAAATTGACCAACATTGCCTCGTTATTTGCTTCTTCATTTACGTGGAAGTATCTCAAGGTAGACTCTCATACTTCCACCGATATCAAGGCTTCTGCTCCGTGCACAAGGGAGAAAAGAGTCTCTCCTGTGCTCGATTTGGCCGTTGTTCGGTGTGCCCATAGTATTCCGAGCAGTTCTTTGGGCCATCTACTTCCGATCTCTTTTTGAGATTTTGTATAATCACTTTGTTCATTGACTCCGCTTGACCATTTGCGCTCGTATGATAGGGCGAAGATGTGATCCTTTTGACTTTCAAGTCTTCAAGGAACTTTGTAATAATTGTTTGCGTCCAGAACTAGGTGCATAAGCTGTACGATCATACCGTCGTCTGATCCTTTCATTTTCGTTGATGAGCCAAGGTTAGCTAATGTGTCCGCTTCTACATTTTCTTCCCTCGAGATATGCATAATTGACCATTCCCGGAACCAAGCAAGTAGAGCCTGAACGTTCGCTATGTAATATTGCATGCGCTCCTCTTTGGCTTCAAAGATCTCGTATACTTGGCTTACCACCAATTGGGAGTTGCATTTGATCTCTATGACCTCGGAATCTAGTCCCGGGGCCAATTCTAGTCCTGCAATCAAAGCTTTATACTCTGCTTCGTTGTTAGTCAATGAGACTGTTCTTATGGCATGACTTACGGTTTCTCCCAAAGTTGTGATTAATACTACACCAAACACATACCCTTTTACGTTGGAAGCTCTATCCATAAATAGGGTCCACGCTCCTGATGTCGATTCTTACACCATCACTGCTTCTTTGGTTGCTAGAGGCAGCAATCCCAGACTGAAATCGGCCACAAAGTCGGCCAAAACTTGTGACTTAATCGCAGTCCTAGATTTATATTCTATGTCGAATTTACTCATTTCGACGATCCATTTGACCAGCCTACCCGAGATTTTGGTCTTGTGAAGGATATTATGCAGGGGAAAGTTGTTCACTACAGCTATCGAGTGACATTGGAGGTAAGGAGTTAGCTTCCGAGCGGCGACTACGAGAGCTAAGGCCAACTTCTCCAGATGCGGGTAGCGAGTTTCTGCTCCTATTAAAATTCTACTAACATAATAAATGCGAGATTGTGTACCTTCGTCCTCATGGACTAAAATGGTGCTTACCGCTATCTCCGAGACTACTAGGTAAATTAACAATTTTTCACCTTCCTCCGGCTTTGATAGTAACAGAGGGCTTGATAAGTACCTTTTCAAATCCCTCAAAGCCTGCTGGAATTCTGAGGTCCATTCGAAGTTGTTCTTCTTTTTTAGTAGCGCGAAGAAACGGTGGCATTTCTTTAATGACTGGGTAATGAACCTGCTCAAAGCGTCCAGTCTTCCTATGAGCCTTTGAACCTCTTTTACGCTTGATAGTTGGCCCGGGATGTCTTCGATGGCTTTGATTTTAGCGAGGTTTACCTCACCCCCCTTTGTGGCACCAAAACTCCTAGGAACATGCTGGAGCTGACACCGAACGCGCACTTCTCGGGGTTGAACTTTATGTTATGCTTCCTTAGAATGTCAAAAGTTTCTTGCAAGTGTTTAAGATGATTACATGCGTTCAAAGACTTAACAAGTATATCGTCTTTATAAACTTCCATAGTTTTCCCTATTTATTTTTCAAACATCTTGTTTACGAGCCACTGATAAGTGGCTCCAGCGTTCTTTAGCCCAAAGGGCATCACATTATAGTAATATGTGCCGAAATACATTATGAACGAAGTGTTTTCCTAATCCTCCGTGTTCATCTTAATGTGGTTGTTCCAGGAGTATGCATTGAGAAAACTCATTAACTCATGCCTGGACATTGCATCAATCATTTGATCGATGTTTGGCAGTGGGAACGAGTCCTTTGGACACGCCTTGTTCAAGTCCTTATAGTCTACGCACATGCAAAATTTATTGTTCTTCTTAGGAACTACTACTATATTAGCTAACCAGTCCAGTTACTTTACCTCTCGGATCAAACCGATATTAAGTAGGCGAGTTGCCTATTCTTTGATGAATTTGTTTCTGGCCTCGGCAATAGGACGTTTCTCTTGTCTTACCGGAGGGATGCTAGGATCCAAGCTTAGCTTGTGTACGACCACTTCCGTCAGGATACCTATCATATCCAACATGCGACCATGCAAAACAATCAACATTTAATTTAAGAAATTCAATAAACCCATACCTGAGCTTGGGGTACAGTCCTGTCCTCTAGTGGAATTTTATCTCCAAGAACTTTTCGAACAATGCTACTTGCTCAAGTTCTTCCGTTGTGGACTTCATTGCGTCCGTCTCTTCTTGTACCTAGAAATATATTGGAACCTGATAAGATTTCGGTGCCTCTTCCCGTGGTTGGCTTTACTTGATTTGGGGGCATGCGCTGGTTCCTGTAATTGCTATGCCGCATGCTCCTTCCCTTTGCTACTGGAGACCGAGATAACATTCATCTCCCTTGCTGCCAGTTGGTCACCTTTTATATGTTTAATCCCTCTGGTAGTTCAAAATTTCAGCAGCCGATGATATGTTGATGGTACAACTTTCATCTGGGGCAACCACGGTCTTCCCAGGATAATGTTGTAACCCATATCACCATCCATAACCTCGAAAAAGGTCGTCTTCATCACCCCTTCGACGTTCGTGGGTAGCAGGATCTCTCCTCGAGTTTTCACGCTTGCTAGGTTGAACCCGACGAGGAGTTTTGTGGATGGGATGATGCTTCCGGTAAGTGTTCCTTTCTCCAATACCTCCATTGTATAATATTGGCCGAACTCCTTGGATCCACCAAAACATGTTTGATTTTAAAATCTAATACATTTAAAGAAATTACCAATGCGTCGTTGTGTGGAAGCAACAATCCGTATGCGTCTTTCTCCCTGAAAGTGATGTCGTCTTCAGAGACTTCCCGGAGTCTCTTGCTGTGGGTTACTGATACCTTCGCCTTTTTTCCTACCGAGAAGGTAACCTTGTTAATCTCGCTCCCTACAAAACTCATGTTGATCGTTAAGCATGGGAGATTTTCTCCTACTTTTGAGGGCTCCGTGTTATCACGATTGCGACAGTAATTGCTCTTGGTATGTTGACTTAAGAATTCTCTGCAATGGCCATTTTTCAGTAGTGTCGCCACCTCTTCATGCAGATGTCGATAGTTCCAGTTTGGTGGACGTTCGTCCCGTAGTGTTCGCACCACATATAGGATCCCTCTGGATAGGATCAAACCTCATCAACTTTGAGAACCTTGCTTCTTTAGTGTTCCTCATAGCCGACACCAACTATACTACACTAACGTTGAAGTTGTATTCTAAAAGTCTGGGATAGGAAGGATCTCGTGAACCTAATATTTTCTTGTCCTAAAGCGATTTGTTGTTTCGATCGCGATTATTTTTTCTATCGGTAGCGAACCTGTCCATCGATCGGAAACCTCTGCCGCGTCCTTAGGCCCATTCATAGGGCAAAAACCGGCCCTTCAAATACCGTCTATCTATGTCAAAATCATCTTTTGATTTCTCTTTATTCTTTTCCCTGCCCTTAACAGACGTCATAAAATCGAGCTGATCATCCTCAATCCTTATCTTTGACTCATACCGGTTGTGAACATCCGCCCAAGTCGTCGCTTAGAGCTCAAGCAAGATTTCTTTCAATTTTTGAGAAGCATAGAAACTTCTCAAATTCAAACCCTTGGTGCATGCTTTAGCCACCCATTCATCTAGAACAATCGGGATCAATATCCTTTCCTTCTGGACCCGATTTACAAATTCCCGCAACAATTTGGACTCTTATTGTGCAATTCTGAAAGTATCGACCTTTTGAGCCTGCACCTTTCTGGACCCAGGATGAGCCTTAATGAATGAATCTGCGAGCATCTCAAAGGAATCTATGGAATGCTCGGGTAACAACAAATAACACGTCAAGGCTTCCCTCGTGAGAGTCTCTCCAAAATTGTTCAGCAAAACTAATTCGATCTCGTGGGGAGCTAAATCGTTCCCCTTCACCGCCATTGTCTAGGTGGTAATATGCTCATGGGGGTCTCAAGTCCCTTCATATTTGGGCACGTCGGGCATTTTAAACTGCTTCGGGATCAATTCTGGTGTCGTGCTCGATTTCTACAGAAATTGAGTGTACTTATTTGAATCCGGCCCTTTCAGCATTGGTGGTGTACCCAGGATTTGGTCCATGCGGGCGTTCACTTCCCTTATAAATCGCAAAAGTTCGTTATTGAAGGGATCACTCTCGTTATTTTGACCGGATCCGCTCCCCTCGGCACCATCGAAACCAACCTTGCCCTTCAGGGTGTTGTTACCGACCCTCTACATTGTTTAATTTGGGGGAGTACCGGAAGGAACTGGACCTCGTCTGTTCGCGTTATTGGAAGCATCCGATAACGCTTGCTTTAGTTGTGTAATAACCTTATCTTGACATGTGAGATGAACTAGCATGACCTCTTGTTGCTCCTGCCGGACCCTTACCACCTCAACGACATGCTCTTTTTCATCATCATCAGGAGTCGATTCCTAAACATGTCACAGGTATTGCTGTCATGGACCGGTGTGGCATCGTTCCCCTCACTGCGAGTATTACTGACTAAATCCTCGTGCTGAGGCTGGCTTCCTTGGGCCTCAAGATTGTGTATGTTGTTAACATCATTATCTGCCATTTTCTACGATTGTTTGCTAAAAAACAAATAATCAAAACACTTTAGTAAAAGAGGCAAGGACCAACTTAATTACACGACTGTCTAGGCCCTACGGTGGGCGCCAAACCGTTTACCCGTACAATGGTATAGTTGAATTTATACGTGATTTCTAGACAAGAGAATTAATTTGATATTAAAATAATAGATGGATTATATAAATACACAATACTTAGCCTTGAGATGAAGATGAAATAACATAAATAATAATTCTGGGAGCAGGGCTTCCGGGCACGACCAGTATGAAATCAAAAAGCAAGAAGATAAGATTATATTAAGCTTTGAATTGAGTGTCGCATATGTTTTCCATAAAATTCGTGTCCCTTGCAATGATAATAGATCTCACTATTTATAGTTGCATCTAGGGAACAAGATCCTAGGATCAAGCCCTCTTTAATGTCAATTAAGAGGGTTATTGAAGATTGTGTAATGGCGGGCATGAATGCCATATTCTTTGTAACGGGTACTGTACTTAATGCTGTAGAATACTCTTCATTAAATGCTACAAGGTGGAAGGTATTTGTTTTATTTTTATGAGTATCATTCTCTCCGATGACAGATGAGACTGTTGCCTTTGATTTCAGCTATCCACTATCTTTGGCTCCGCGTGTCACTTCCTCATGCGATCATTTAATATAACATATTTTTACTCTATATAATTCGACAAGGTGGGTTGCTCTGATGGTAAGGACCCTCCACTTCCAACCAAGAGGTTGTGAGTTCGAGTCACCCCAAGAGCAAGGTGGGGAGTTCTTGGAGGGAAGGATGCCGAGGGTCATTTGGAAACAGCCTCTCTACCCCAGGGTAGGGGTAAGGTCTGCGTACACACTACCCTCCCCAGACCCCACTAGTGGGATTATACTGGGTTGTTGTTGTTGTTGTTGTTGTTGTTGTTGTTGTTGTTGTTCTTGTTGTTATACATGAAAGTAAATAATTTTTTATGATTGACTAAGATACATCTACGATATGTCTAAATTTAAACATATGTAATTAAAGGATCATTCGACTTTAACTAGAGATCTTGAGTTCAAGTTATAAAAATAAATAAACCTTGTGTTTCCCTTACACAATACGAATATGAATTAATCAGATCGGTTTATATCAAATACTGGATGAAACAATGTTTTTTTCGTCCACATTTCTTGCAAATACTTTTAAATATTTTGAGTACTTTTATGTAATTTCTAATATGTAAATTTTATTTAACGACCTGACCGGTCGTTTTGAGTATTTGCACTTTGCTCGGTGGCTTGAGGGTATGAATAGCTCCGTATGATGTATTATGATTGTGTGAATCGTCGGTTTTGGTTTTCAGGTTATTCAGAATTGATTTGCAATAATGAATTTCATGGTTTAAGATTTAAGTTGGAAGAGTTGACCAAGTTTGAATTTTTAGTATTTGACCTCGGATTGGAGTTTTGATGATTCCATTAGGTCCAGATGGTGATTTTAGACTTGGGTGTATGCCCGAATTTGCATTTGGATGTTTCTATATGGTGTCCGCACAAATTGGCGAAATTTAGAAAATGAAGTGCTTTTTCTTCTTTGCGATCGCGATGGTATTTCCGCGATCGCGTTTCATTGATTCGTCCAGTTATTAGAAAGTACTCGATTTTGGGGGTTTCAACCATTTTTGCATTTTTAGAGATATGGAGCTCAGATTGAGGCAATTCTTGAAGTGATTTTCACCATGTGGATTGGGGTAAGTGTTCTCTACTCATTTGTTTTTATTTTATATCATGAATCTATCTTCGTTTTTAGCATTTGAATATTGTTTCGAAGTCGGATTTGAGTGAAACTAGTATGGTTGGACTCGTAATTGAATGAGTTGTCGAATTTTATAAGTTTTATCAGGTTCCAGGGCCTAGGCTCGGGTTTGACTTTTGGTTTGATTTTGGGCTTTTGATTAAATATTTGACCTTTATCGATTGGGTTTGTTTCCTTTGGCATTAATTGATGTATTTGAGTTACTTTTGGCTAGTTTTGAGCCGTTTGGAGGTAGGTACGAGCGAGATGGCATTTCTTGAGCATTGTTTGGCTTTCTTGGTATTGGATTTGGCTTGTTCGAGGTAAGTAGCACTTTTAAACTTTGTGCTGAGGGTGTGAACCCCGAATATATGTGATATGTGTTTGGTGTTGAGGTGACGCACATGCTAGTTGACGGGTGTGTGGGCGTGCACCATGTGAATTGTGACTTGGTTATTTCTATGGTACTATATAGTCACCTAATCTTATTTGTATCCATGAAATCTTAACGTGCTAGAGTGATTGAGCTGTGATCCATTAGAAACCATGTGTAGGCTATATGCTTATCCTGTTGGGATCCACCGGGGTCATTTCTGCTGTTGAGTTATCTGTTAATATTGAAATTACCTACTCAATCATACACATTTATCTACATATCATATCTCAATCTCTGTTACCATTTATAGATACATCACATCATTATTTTTGGGTTGATCTTTCATGACATTTTGAGCCTGAGAGACTGGAGAGATTGATGAAAGGGTGAGGCCGAGGGCCTGATTGTGAGGATATTGATGGGATCGGGCTGCACGCCGCATCAATTGTTATTGATTTATGCCATGATTGGCTTATTATAGCGCTTGGGCTGAAGGAGCCCCTCCGTAGTCTTCACACCCCAGTGAGCGCATGTACCAATTGAGTGCGAGTGCCGAGCAATTGGGAGGAATGAGTGACTGTGAGGACTGAGTGATTGGGATGACTGTGAGGACTGAGTGAATTGATACTCTGAGCGTATGCATATGGGTATTGTCACTGAGTGGCATCGCATTTTGACATGCACACTTTCCATACAGGCATAGAGATGCATTTTTTCTCATGTTGTACGGTGTCACGTCATTCATGACTTCTTATACATATTGACATATAGGCATAGAGACGTACTTTACTCATGCCATATGATAAAGAAATTTCTTATCTGTTGTTGAAAGTTTTGAGAAAAATCACAATTTTCTGACTTACTCATATTTTCGGTGATTTCGGCAAAAGATTTGAGTTTTACTGTAATACATGAAAAGTAAATGACTATTTTTTGGAACTATGAACGAGATGAGCATTTTTGTCGTAGAGTTATTACCTGAGTTACCTTCATTGTATTGTTATGCACGGTTACTGGTTATTGGTGTTGGGCTCTAACCTTTGTCCTAGCTCATCACTAGTTTCAATCTAAGGTTAGGTTTGTTACTTATTGAGTACATGGGGTCGGTTATACTCATACTATACTTTTGCACCTTGCATGCAGATGTTGGATGTTGATGTTGTTGCGTATGGCGAGAGCTATATTTGAAAATCTGTTCATTTACATTCAAACAGATGATGTATTTATTTCATACTAGCTTTGTAATCTCTAAATCTTAGAAGCTCATGATTTGTACTACTCGTCCTTGGGAATTCTTTGTATAATAGTACAGTTGTATTAACATTTCTTATCTTAATAAATACCATTTGAATGGGTTTGTTGTAAACTGGCTTACCTAGTGGGTTGGGTTAGGTGCCATCACAGCTAGTTAGATTTTGGGTCGTGACAAGTTGGTATCTGAGCTCTAAGTTCATAGGTTTTACAAGTCATGAGCAAGTGTCTAGTAGAGTCTCGGGGATCGGTATGATGACGTTCATACCTATCTTCGAGAGGCTACAGGGCATTTAGGATAATTTCTCATCTTTCTTTCCTTATCGCGCGTAATTGTTTCAACTTGAGACATAACTCTTTGAATTCCTTCCATGAAATTGTATGCACATGTGAGCGCTCGGTATTGGTAGTGCATCGATGGTTTGTGAATCCATGGATGAGGTACAAGATGTGATTTCGGTGTGCGGATGATGGGCTAGTCTGGAGGGCGTGAGGTCGGGTTTTGACCGTAGCTTGAGCACGGGGATTTCGGTTATGTGAACATGTGCTTTTGGACTTATATGTCTGGTAGTGTCCCTATGAGTGAAACTTATGGCTCGATGAGTGGCTGGATGGCTATATGATGAGTATGATGTGATGGTTGGATGTGGTCAGGAGGTTTGAATGTGACGAGAAGAGTTTTCTTGAGATGTAGAAAGGACTATTGGGTGCTTGATTTCTGTTTTGATGTGACATACAGTCTCGAGTTATGAGTGTATTGAAAGATTGTTGTTAAATTGTGGAACGAATCAGCTTCTCATGTCTTGTTGATGAGTTCAGACTTAGGGAGATTAGGTGATTGCATAGTAGTTGTGGCTGTGAAAGGCTATAGACAGATATTGGGTTGAGGCTAAACAGGTGGGTTATCACCTGCGGGGTAATCTGCAGATGTTGTAATGACCCGGCCGGTCGTTTTGAGTATTACAGCCATGTCCCCCCATTTACTACTCAATTTATGCTTTACAGTTATTATGTGACTTGTCGGGGCTGATTGGTTCGGGTCCGGTGAGCTTTTGGAATGAATTGAAACACTTAGTTCCAAGGTTTAAAGCTTAGGTTAAAATAGTGACCGGATGTCGACTTATGTGTAAATGACCCCAAAATAGAGTTTTGATGATTCCAATAGCTCCGTATGGTGATTTTGGACTTAGGAGCGTTTCCAAAAAATTATTTGGAAGCTCGTAGCTAAATTAGGCTTGAAATGGCAAAAATAGAAATTTAAGTTGGAAGTTTGACCGGGGAGTTGACTTTTTAATATCGGGGCCGAAATCCGATTCTGAAATTTGGAATATCTCAGTTATGTCATTTATGACTTGTGTGCAAAATTTGAGGTCAATCGGACTTGATTTGATAGGTTTCGGCGTTGAATGTAGAAGTTGGAAATTTTTAGTTTCATTACGCTTAAATTTAGGTATGATTCGTGGTTTTATCATTGTTTGAGGTGATTTGAGGTTTCGACTAAGTCCGCATGATATTTTGGGACTTGATGGTATATTTGGTTGAGGTCTCGGGGGCCTTGGGTGAGTTTCGGATGGTTAACGGATCGAAATTTGGACTTTTTCTAATGCACTGTCTAGTTTCCTTCTTCGCTTTCGCGAGAGGGGTCTCGCGTTCGCGAAGGAGAACTGGAGGCAGGAAAGATTTGTTCTTTGCATTTGCGAAAAGGAAGCCGCATTTGCGAAGAAGGGATAGTGGGAAGCACAAAATATGTGCTTCGTGAACGTGAGGTAGTGGCCGCGTTCGCGAAGAAGGGATCGCTGGACATAATGTCTAAGTTCTGAAAATGGAACTTCGTCCCATTTTTCATTTTTGACAAATTGGAGCTCGGGAAGAGGCGATTTTCGGGATATTTTCAAAGAAAACAACGGGGTAAGTGTTCTTAACTCAATATTGGTTAAATTAACCGAATCCATGGTTGTTTTTAACATTTAATTGGTGAATTAAGTTGGAAAAGTTAGAAAACCCTCTTGGTTTAATTTGAAGATTTGAGGGTCGAGTTGATGTCAGAATTTGGTAAAATTGGTATGGTTAGACTCCTGGTTGAATGGGATTTCAGATTGTGTAAATTTTGACGGGTTCGGAGACGTGGGCCCCACATGCAATATTTGGGTGAAATTTCGAAGTTTTGATGGAAAACTTGTATTTTCATATGGAATTAATGCCTATAAATTGTATAGACTGAATTGAATTATTTATGACTAGATTTGATGCATTTGGAGGCCGATTCGCGAGGCAAAAGCATAGCGGAGTAAGAAATTACACGGTTTGAGGTAAGTAACACTTCCAAACTTGGTTATGAGGGTATGAATCCTCGAATTTGGTGTTATATAAATTGTTTGGAGGTGACGCACACGATAGTTGACGAGCATGTAGACGTGCACCATTGAAATTATGAGTTTTCTTCCGCTGAATTTAAATATTATGTTTTCAAATTTAGAAGATATGGTGGATTATTGAGATTGTCGGCTTTCATAGTATTGAAATAGGCGTCATCACGACATGTGAGATTTTGGTTCGTGACAAGTTGGTATCAGAGCTTAGGTTACATAGGTCTTACGAGTAGTAGAGTCTTGCGGATTGGTACAAAGACGTCTGTACTTATCTTTGAGAGGCTGTCGAACCCTTAGGAAAAAATTCACTTTCTTGTATTCTGTCGTACGAATTTGTTGATTCCGGAAACTACATTTCTGTTATTCTATTCTCTCGCAGATGGTGAGGACATGCACTACTAAATTGGACGGTCTGCCACCAGTGCCACCAGTTAGGGTCGTGAGAGGTCGGGGCCATAGTAGAGGCCGGGGCCGAGGTAGAGGTAGAGGTGCAGCTCGTACAATAGTTGGAGCAGCACATGTAGCACCACCAGTTGCTCCAGATCAGGAGCAGATTCCAGATATAGCTGAGCCGACAGGACCAACTCAGGCACCAGCTGTGCCCAATATTATTCTAGGCCTTCAGGAGACTTTGGCCCAGATATTAATAGTTTGCACTGGCCTTGCTCATGTGGTTTCGGCGCAGGCCACACCTGCCACTTCTCAGGATGGGGGAGGTACTCATACCCCTGTTCCCCATACTCCAGATCAGGTAGTGCAGGGACTTCAGATACCGGGGGCACTACCAGCCCACACGGCTGCAGCTGCTCAAGCCCCGGTAGTCCCCGTTATGGCAGATGATGAGCAGAGGAGACTTGAGAGATTTGGAAGGCTTCGACCTCCTTCATTTAGCGGTGCTGAGTCAGAGGATGCTCAGGGTTTTTTGGATAAGTGCCAGCAGATGCTTCGGACAACGAGTATTCTGGAGACTAGTGGGGTCTCGTTCACTACCTTTCAGTTTTTTGGGGCTGCCTACAGATGGTGGGAGGCTTATGAGAGGCGCAGGCCAGTCGGTGCAGCACCACTTATATGGCAAGAGTTCTCTGTTATTATTTTGGAGAAGTTTGTGCTGCAGTCTTGCAGAGAGGAGCTGCATAGATAGTTTGAGCAGTTACGTCAGGATGGCATGTCTATGTCGCAGTATGAGATGAGATTTTATGAGTTGTCTTGTCACGCAGTTTGGTTGGTTCCCACTGATAGGGAAAGGATTTGGAGGTTCATCAATGGCTTCACGTATCAGCCGCGGTTGCTTATGACTAGGGAAAGGGTATCCGCTGCCACTTTTGACGAGGTGGTTGACATTGCTCAGCAGATACAGGTGGTCCATAGCCAGGAGCATGGTGAGAGGGAGATCAAGAGGCCTCGAAGTTCGGGCGGTTCTGGTGGGGTACCTTCTGGAGGGCAACCCAATCCCAGCAGGGGTTGACCTTATAGGCCCACTCAGATGGCTCGTTTAACTCATCGTGGCGCATCAACTAGCCATGGTCCATACAATGCTCGATAAGGTCAGTCTTCTCTTGGTGCACTTCTAGCTCAGAGCTCATCTCGTGCACCATCAGTTCAAGGTTCATCTATACTAGGTTCTTCTGGTAGTTATTCTGGTTCTCGAGGTCCGCCTCGAAACTCGCCACCAATTTTCGAGAGGGATTACAATTAGTGCGGAGAGGTGGGTTATGTGAGGAAATATTGTCCCCGCTATTCGCGATGTCCAGTTCAGCATAGGAGTCAGGATACGACTCCTGCACCAGTTGCTCCACCACCCGCCCAGCTAGCTCGGGGTGGGGCTCAGTCGGCTAGGGGTCACCCAAGAGGTGGAGGCCGATCAGGTGGCGGTCAAGCCTGATTCTATGCTTTTCTTGCCAGGCCAGATGCAGTTGCTTCAGATGCAATGATCACATGTATTGTCTCAATATGCCACAAGGAAGCTTATATATTATTTGACCCTGGTTCTACTTATTAGTATGCATCATCGTATTTTACTCATTATCTGGATATGCCCCGTGAGTCCTTAGTTTCACCTATCCATGTATCTATATCGGTGGGTGATACTATTATTGTGGATCGTGTGTATCGGTCGTGTGTGGTAACTATTGGGGGACTGGAGACTAGAGACTAGAGTTAATCTTTTATTGCTTAGTATGGTCGATTTCGATGTTATCTTGGGTATGGATTGGTTTACTCCATGTCATGCTATTCTGGATTTTCACACAAAAATGGTGATGTTGGCGATACCGGGATTGTCGAAGGTCGAGTGGAGAGGTTCTCCAGATTATGTACCCAACAGTGTAATTTTTTACTTGAAGGCTCAACGTATGGTTGGGAAGGGGTGTTTGTCATATTTGTCCTTTGTCCGAGATGTTGAGGTAGATACTCCTACTATTGATTCAGTACCGATAGTGGGGGAGTTTCCGAATGTATTTCCTGCAAACCTGTCGGGTATGCCACCCGATAGGGATATTGATTTCAGTAGTGACTTGGTGTCTGGTACTCAACCCATTACTATTCCTCCGTATCGTATGACACCAACTGAATTGAAAGAACCGAAAGAGCTACTTCAAGAACTCCTTGATAAGGGGTTTATTAGGCCTAGTGTGTCACTTTGGGGTGCACCAGTTCTGTTTGTGAAAAAGAAAGATGGTACTATGCGGATGTGCACCGACTACAGGTAGTTGAACAGAGTTACAATCAAGAATAAATATCCTTTGCCACGTATTGATGATTTATTTGACTAGCTTCAAGAAGCGAGGGTATTCTCTAAAATTGATTTGAGGTCTGGGTATCACCAGTTAAAAATTCGGGATTTGGATATTTTAAAGATGATATTCAGGACTCGTTATGGTCACTATGAATTTCTCGTGATTTCTTTTGGGCTGACCAATGTCCCAACAACATTTATGCACTTGATGAATAGTGTATTCCATCCATATCTTGACTCATCTGCCGTAGTATTTATTAATGATATTCTGGTGTACTCACATAGCCACGAGGAGTATGCACGACATTTGAGTATTGTACTATAGAGGCTGAGAGAGGAGAAACTTTATGCCAAATTATCTAAATGTGAGTTCTGGCTTAGCTCGGTGGCATTCTTGGGACACACAGTGTCCAATGAAGGAATTAAGGTGGATCCGAAGAAAATAGAGGCAATTCAGCATTGGCACATGCCACCTTTAGCTACTGAGATTCAGAGTTTTCTTGGCTTGGATGGTTATTATCGTCGCTTTGTGGAGGGCTTCTCATCTATTGCATCGCCCTTGACTAAATCGACCCAGAATGGTTCCCCATTTAGGTGGTTGGATGAGTGTGAAGAGAGCATTCAAAAGCTCAAGACTGCCTTGACCACAACTCCAGTTCTAGTTTTGCCTTCAGCTTCAGGCTCTTATACAATATATTGTGATGCTTCTCGGATTGGTATTGGGTGTTTCTTAATGCAGGAGGGTAGATGGATTACTTATGATTCATGCCAGTTGAAGCCATATGAAAAGAACTACCCTGTCCATGATTTAAAATTGCCAGCCATTGTTCATGAATTGAAACTTTGGAGGCACTATCTCTATGGTATGTCTTGTGAGGTATTTATAGATCATCGAAGTCTTCAACACTTATTCAAACAGAAGGATCTTAATTTGAGGCAGCGGAGATGGTTGGAACTACTATGATATCACTATTCTGTATCATCTCGGGAAGGCTAATGTGGTGGCTGATGCCTTGAGTAGAAAGGCGGTGAGTATGGGTTGCCTTGCATTCATTCCTGTTGGTGAAAGGACTTTTGTAGTTGATGTTCAGACCTTGGCTAATCAGTTCGTGAGGTTAGATGTTTTGGAGCCAGTCGCGTTCTAGCCTATATGATTTCACGGTCTTCTTAATATGACCGAATCAGAGAGCGCTGATATGATGATCCCCATTTGTTTGTCCTGAAGGACACAGTTCAAAACAGAGATGCCAAATATGTTACTATTAGAGATAATGGGATGTTGAGGATGCAGGGTTAGATTTGTGTGGCAAATATAGATGGGCTGCTTGAATTGATTCTTGAAAAAGCCCACAGTTCGCGGTATTCCATTCATCCGGGTTCCGCAAAGATGTATCAGGACTTGAGACAACACTATTGGTGGAGAAATATGAATAAAGATATATTTGGGTTTGTATCTCGGTGTTTAAATTGTCAACAGGCGAAATATGAGCATCAGAGACCGGGCGGATTGCTTCAGAAACTTGAAATTTCGGAATGGAAGTGAGAGCATATTACCATGGACTTCGTAGTTGGATTCCCACATACTTTGAGGAAGTTTGATGTTGTTTGGGTGATTGTAGATTGGTTGACCAAGTCCGCATATTGTATTCTAGTTGGTACTACTTATTCTTTGGAGCGGTTGGCTGATATTTATATCCGAGAAATTGTTCGCCTTCACGGTGTGCCAGTGTCCATCATTTCGGATCGGGGCACACAGTTTACATCATAGTTTTGGAGAGCAGTGTAGCGAGAGTTAGGCACGCAAGTTCAATTGAGTACATCATTTCACCCTCAGACGACGGACAGTCCGAGTGCACTATTCAGATATTGGAAGATATGCTACACGTCTGTGTTATAGATTTTGGGGATTCTTGGGATTAGTTTCTACCACTGGTAGAGTTTGCCTATAATAATAGCTACCAATCGAGCATTCAGATGGCTCCATATGAGGCCTTATATGAGAGACGGTGTCGGTCTCCAGTGGGTTGGTTTGAGCCGGGTGAGGCTAGGCTATTGGGTATTGATTTAGTTCAGGATGCTTTAGAAAAAGGTTAAATTGATTCAGGAACGACTTTGCACGGCGCAGTTTAGACAGAAGAGTTATACCGACCGGAAGTTTCACGATGTTGCTTACATGGTAGGAGAGAAGGTACTACTCTGAGTTTCGCTTATGAAGGGTGTTGTGAGATTTGGGAAGAAGGGTAAGTTGAGTCCTAGGTATATTGCACCTTTGGATTACTTAAGAAGATTGGAGAGGGGGCTTATGAACTTGCATTGTCGCCTAATCTATCGGGTTTTCATCTAGTATTTCATGTATCTATGATTCGGAAGTTGTCAGAGATCCGTCTCATGTTTTGGATTTCAACACAGTGCAATTGGATGGTAATTTGACTTATGATGTGGAGCTGGTGGCCATTTTAGACCAACAGGTTCAAAAGTTGAGATCAAAGAACATAGCTTCAGTGAAAGTACAGTGAAGAGGCTAGCCAGTCGGAGAAGCTACTTGGGAGACTGAGCGGGAGATGCGGAGGAAATATTCACACCTATTTGAGGCTCCAGGTATGATTCTAAACCCGTTCGAGGATGAAATTAGGCTTGCGAGGGAAATTAGGATTCTAAACATGTTCCCCATTTACTGCTCAATTTATGCTTTACAATTATTATGTGACTTGCTAGGGTGACTGGTTCGGGTCCGGTGAGGTTGTGGAATGAATTGGAACACTTAGTTCCAAGGTTTAAAGCTTAGGTTAAAATAGTGACCGAATGTCGACTTATGTGTAAACAACCCCGGAATAGAGTTTTGATTATTCTAATAGCTCCGTATGGTGATTTTGGACTTAGGAGCATGTCCGAAAAATTATTTGGAATCCCGTAGCTAAATTAGGCTTGAAATGGCTAAATAGAAATTTAAGTTTGGAAGTTTGATCGAGGAGTTAACTTTTTGATATCGGGGCCGGAATCCGATTCTGAAAATTGGAATACCTCTGTTATGTCATTTATGACTTGTGTGCAAAATTTTAGGTTGATCGGACTTGATTTTATAGGTTTCGGCGTTGAATGTAGAATTTGGAAATTCGTGGTTTTAGTGTTGTTTGAGGTGATTTGAGGGTTCGACTAAGTTCGCATGATGTTTTGGGACTTGATGGCATGTTTGGTTGAGGTCCCGGGGGCCTCGGGTGAGTTTCGGATGGTTAACAAATCAAAATTTGGACTTAAACAGCTCCTAGAAGTTTTCTAATGCACTGTCTGGTTTCCTTCTTCGTGTTTAGGAGAGGGGTCTCGCATTCGTGAAGGGGAACTGGATGCAGGCAAGATTTTGTCTTCCCGTTCGCGAAAAGCTGGACAGGTTGTGCATCGCGAACGCGTGAGGGCGGTCGCGTTCGCGAAGAAGAAGAGGGAGTTAGCCTACGTGTTTGCGAAGGAGGTTCCACATTCGCGAAGGCTGGGATTTTTGGTCATCGCATTCGCGAGAAGACCTTCGCGTTCACAAAGAAGGGACTATGGGTAGCACAAAATTTGTGCTTCGCGAACGTGAGGCAGTGGCCACGTTCGCGAAGAAGGAATCACTGGACAGAATGTTTAAGTTCTGAAAATGGGACTTAGTCCCATTTTCTATTTTTGACAAATTGGAGCTCGAGAAGAGGCGATTTTCGGGATAGTTTCAAGAACAATAACGATTGTTAACTCAATATTGGTTAAATTACCCGAATCCATGGTTGTTTTTAACATTTAATTGGTGAATTAAGTTGGAAAATTTAGAAAACCCTCTTGGCTTAATTTGAAGATTTGAGGGTCGAGTGATGTCAGAATTTGGTAAAATTGGTATGGTTAGACTCGTGCTTGAATGGGCTTTCGGATTTTGTAACTTTTGACGAGTTCTGAGACGTGGGCCCCACAGGCAATTTTTGGGTGAAATTTCGGATTTTTGATGGAAAATTTGTATCTTCATATGGAATTAATTCCTATAAATTTTATTGACTGAATCGAATTAGTTATGACTAGGTTCGAGGCTTTTGGCGGCCGATTCGCGAGGCACAGGCATAGTGGAGTAAAAAATTACACGGTTTGAGATAAGTAACACTTCTAAACTTGGTTCAAAGGGTATGAACCCCCAAATTTGGTGTTATATAAATTATTTGGAGGTTACACACATGATAGTTGACGAGCGTGTGGATGTGCACCATTGAAATTGTGACTTGAATAAATTCTGTGAAGTTGTGAAAATTAAAGAAACATTTTATTTTCCAAACATTTTCCACGTGTTAGGAAAGTTGAGCTGAGGCTCCTATTAAAGATCATGATTGGGCTACGTGACGATATTTTGGGACCCACATGGTCGTGTTGCTGTTGAATTTAATTGTTTTAAAATGTGAATTTCATACTCAGTCATGTTCATACATTGTGAGGATATTTATGGGATCGGGGCTGCCCGCCTGCAGCAGGCCATATTGGCTTTATATATATATATATATATATATATATATATATATATATATATATGGAACGGGGCTGGCTGTCTGCAGCAGGCCTTATAGTATTTATTATTATAAGGATCGGGACTGCTCGCCTGCAGTAAACCATATCGGCTTTATATCACGCTTGGGCTGAAGGAGTCCCTCCAGAGTCTGTACACATCCCCAGTGAGCGTAGATGATTATGTATTCGGGATGGACTTCCCGGGGCATGGATTTGCCTTTACTTATTTATATTGTATTGAATTTCCCTCTACATGGATCTTGTCCGTATCAATTTCATTTGGGGATAAATTACCCCAGGGCTGGATTGGCCTTATACGGTACTGAGTGACTGACTATCAGTCGATGCATATATATATATACGGGATGGGATATCCCTGGGCTGGATTGACCATAAACAGTAGCGAGTGACCGAATGATTAGAGACCAGTAGTACATGAGGTCTTTCCATATATATATATATATATGCAGTATTGATCTATTTTGCTTGTACTGTGTTTAACTATTGAACTTAAAACCATGCCTATATTTCTGTACCATTATTTATATACTGGACTATACCTGCAGAGCTCGTCACTACTTTCAGCCCAGAGGTTAGTCTTGTTACTTATTGAGTTGGTTGTACTCATACTACATTATGCATCTCGTGTGCAGATCCAGGTGTTTCCGGACACGGCGGCTGTTAGACCTTAATGTGTTACCAGTTAAAGACTATCAAGGTAGTTGCTTGGCGTCCGCTGACCTTGTCTTACTTCCTTTCAGTTATTGTACTGTTCTATATTTTCAGACAATATTTTTTTTATCAGTCAGACTTTGTATTCATTTAGATGCTCATGTACTCAGTGACACCGGGTTTTGGGAGTGTTTATATCTGTATTTGTGAGATTTCTTCCGCTAAATTTAAATATTATGTTTTCAAATTTAGAAGATATGGTAGTTTATTGAGATTGCCGGCTTGCCTAGTATTGAGATAGGCGCCATCATGATAGGTGACGTTTTGGGTATTGACAGTGTGATTTTTATGAGTTTGTGGGGAGGCTTTCCTTTCTACCAATGGGTTTTATTTGTGCGATTTGAGGTTGGATCGGTTGTAATAGTTGACCTGACTATCACGTGGATGCATGCAAGCTTAGTAGATGATTTGAGGTACTATATGGTTTGTGTTATGTGAAATTATGAATGATTTAGCTGAATTTCCCTACTGTATTATGGTAGTAATAGAGTATGGGTATTGCAAGTTAATCGAATGTTTTTATCTATAGCTTTGAGCCAAGTGGGGGAGTCTTCTATCACCGATTTGATTGCGTGGTTATGTGTTATACTGGTTTCGATTTGAGGCATACTTATGAATCGGTTATGACTTGCAAAGATTGAGATCGAGGATGACTCGAGTAGGGGAATTTCTGGATACGGGTTATGTTACACTTTATGGGTATATGGAAATCATGGAATGAGTTGAGTTGTTATTTGTGACGGATGTAGTATGCACGGTGTATGAATTTGTTCGGTTGCGTTAAGGCAGGGTTACTTCTTTGGGATGTTGTTGGGTTAGTTGAGAATATGCAGTTCGGCCCGTTTGGGCGGTGCAATTGAGATTTGAGCAGTTTGGACGACTCTCGAGAAGGTTCTAATAGATTCAAGATTAATATGTACCAATTGAGAATTTTGTTTTGGATTTGTATATGGCTAGAATATGAGATTTAAGTTGGATGGTGTCGAGACTTTTGGTATTTTCTATATCGCTATGGATTCTACATTTCAGCATTAGGAAGGTGAAGGAAACAACTTTATATGGTCAGAAGGTCTCTTCAGAGAGGGTGTCTCGGTTATGCTATTTTTGGGGTGCTCAAGAGGGAATACAATGGCTTATGGGCCTTAGGGTGGTGCGGTTTTATGCTAGGATCTCTTGTGGTGAGCTTTGGGTGAGAATCATGGTATTCTAGGAAGGAGAAGTGTCATCTTGAGGTCAAATTGGAAGGAACTCGGGGAAATAGGACAACTTAGTTATAGGTGGGGCCAGCACGGTAACGAATATAATCGGTCCTTTGGGTACTTATGAAGTGGTGAGTCTCTACAGGTTTTGTGGAAATACCCTTGGGTTGGTGACCTGCGTGGCTTGGTTAAGTTAGAGAGATTTAGTTCTGATGGCTTGGTTACTTGTTAATGGGTTTTGAAGTGTTCTCAATGGTTTCTACCATGGTTTGAGGTGTATATTTCCTACTGGCATGAGGAGCATGTTGCGTGTTGTGATTTTCTCCTGGATGAGATCAAATTGAAGGTTCCTGGCTAATTGAGTATGTATTATGCTTGTGACTCAGAGTTGATTATGAGATTCTCGTACTTTTCATATAATGGCATGATAGGTGCGGTGTGTTGTGTGGGATGGAGATTTGCATATACAAGGTCACTGTTCAGTTTTGAAAGGAAGGTCATGATTTCTTAAACAGCATGGACGGTTTGGGTGCATTGAGTTATTGCATATTGACGCATTACACGCTTTGTGTCTCTGTGTAGTATTGGTGTGGCATATCGGTAAAGTAGCTTGTATTTGAAAAGAGGAGGTCATCGGACCTAGAATGGGTGCTATCGGATTTGATTACGGAAGAATAATATTAGAAGTTATCTTAGGATTTGGCTTTGGTTCTTATTGGATGAGAGAGAGCTCCATGACGTGTTGATATGATGAACAATTATGAGTTTCTGTGTGCTTCTTTCATCATCTGCAGTGTACAAAGGTTTTTAAACGAGGTTTTGTTTGATATGAGGTTTATTACTAGTATTGGGTTGTTTTGAGCAGCTACTGTAATCGAATATTTTGCTACGAGTATGCGAGTCATGTAGTATTTCATGTGAGTACATCTTGGGTTATGGTTATGGCTTGATACAGCCTGTTCAGACTTATACAGTGTGCAGATGCGAGGTTCGGGTCTTGTAGGAAATTCCGGATGTTGGAAATTGGATTTCGTGGTTTACAAGCTAAAGTGGAAGTAATGATCTTCAGTTATGTTGTGTTGTTGGGCCTATATGGAATAGGGTGACGTGGGATCATCCCCGGGTATGTGCATGGTAAGGTTACACAACGGTTTGATGGCCTTGGAACAACTCTAGGCACATTCGAGGATGAACGCATGTTTAAGTGGGGAAGAATGTAATGACCCGACCGATCATTTTGAGCATTTGCACTTCGCTCGGTTTCTTGAGGGTATGAGTAGCTCCGTATGATATATTATGACTTGTGTGAATCATCAATTTTGGTTTTCAGGTTATTCGGAATCGTTTTGGAAGAATAAATTTCATGGTTTATGCTTTAAGTTAGAAGAGTTGACCATGTTTGACTTTTTAGTATTTGATCTCGGATTGGAGTTTTTATAGTTCCGTTAGGTTCGTATGGTGATTTTGGACTCGGGCGTATGCCCGAATTTGCATTTGGATGTTTCTAGAAGGTTTCGCCACAAATTGGCAAAAGTTAGAAATTTGAATGTTTGGAAAGTTCATAAGTTTGATCAAGAGTTTACTTTGATTATATCGGATTTGGATTGTCGTTCCAGGAATTTGAATAGCTTTGTTATGTCCTTTAGGACTTGTGTGCAAAATTCGAGTTCATTCCGGGTTGATTTGATGTGATTTGGTTAGAGTTTTGGAAGTTGAAAGTTCAAAGTTCATATAGATTTGATTTGAGGTGTGATTCGTCATTTCGATGTTATTATGCATGATTTGAGGCCCCGAGTAGGTCCGTGATAGGTTATGGGACTTGTTGGTATGTTCGGACAGGGTCCCGAGGGGCTCAGGTGAGTTACGGACGTGTTTCATATCATTTTCCTTTATATTGGCTTTGATTGTTCCTACTGGTGTCTGGTGCACCAAGTCTTCTTCGCGATCACGAATCTAGAGATGCGATCGCGTAGGTAAAGATCTGGAGTTGAGTAGTTCTTTCTTCACGTTTATGAGTAGCTTTACCTGATCGCGTATGTTTTTGGAGATTGGGCATTGCGTTCGCATAAGTCAAATTGCATTCGGGTAGTGATGAGTTGAGAAGCTAGGTCTAGATAATTTCTTCAACGCGTTCGCGTAATATTGAACGCGTTCGCAAAGGTGTGTTACAGTGTTTTCCGCGTTCGCATGAGTTATAACGCGATCGCGTAGTGCTTTTGTTGGAGGCAGTATTGCATGTTCTTCGCGATCGCCTAGCTTTGTCCGCGATTGCATATTTTATTTCTGAGGCAGTGCTTTTTCTTTTTTGCGATCGCGATGGTATTTCCGCGATCACGTTTCATTTATTCGTCCAGTGATTATAATGTACTATATTCGGGGGGTTTGACCATTTTTGCATTTTTTGAGCTATGAAGCTCGGATTGAGGCGATTCTTGAAGCCATTTTCATCATGTGGATTGGTGTAAGTGTTCTCTACTCATTTTTGATTTTATATCATGAATCTATCTTTGTTTTCGGCATTTGATTGAGGGTTCCAAAAGAGAAATTGGGGGTTTTGGCTAAAGTTTCATAGAACGAATTCTTCAGTTTTGAACATCGATTCGAAGTCGAGTTTGAGTGAAACTAGTATGGTTGGACTTGTAATTGAATGGATTGTCGAATTTTGTAGGTTTTGTGGGGTTCCATGGCGCAGACTCGGGTTTGACTTTTGGGTTGATTTTGGGCTTTTGATTAATGATTCGACCTTTATCGATTGGGTTTGTTTCCTTTGGAATTAATTGATGTATTTGAGTTATTTTTGGCTATTTTCGAGCCGCTCATAAGTCGGTACATGCAAGATGGCATTTCTGGAGTATCATTTGGCTTGCTCGGTATTGGATTTGGCTTGTTCGAGGTAAGTAATACTTCTAAACTTGGTGTTGAGGGTATGAACCCCGAATATACGTGATATGTGTTTGGTGTTGAGGTGTCCCACATGTTAGGTGATGGGCGTGTTGGCATGCACCGCATGAGTTGTGACTCGGTTATTTCTGTGGTACTGTGTAGTTACCTAATCTTACTTGTGTCCATGAAATCTCAACGTGCTAGAGTGATTGAGCTATGATCCATGTTAGAAATCATGTCTAGGCTATATGCTTATCCCGTTGGGACCCACTGAGGTCATTTCTACTATTGAGTTATCTGTTTATATTAAAATTACCTACTCAGTCATACGCATTCATCTACATATCATATCTCAGTCTCTGTTACAATTTATCGATACATCACATTATTATTTTTGGGCTGATCTTTCATTACATTGTGAGCCTGAGAGACTTGAGAGATTGATGACTGAGTAAGGCCAAGGGCCTGATTGTGAGGATATTGATGGGATCGGGCTTCATGTCGCAATAGTTGTTATTGATTTATGCCATGATTGGCTTATTATAACGCTTGGGATGAAGGAACCCCTTCGGAGTCTGCACACCCCCCAGTGAGCGCAGGTACCTATTGAGTGCGAGTGCGAGTGCCGAGCGATTGGGAGGACTGAGTGACTGTGAGGACTGAGTGGTTGTGAGGACTAAGTGATTGAGAGGAATGAGTTATTAGGAGGACTAGGTGGATTGATGCTCTGAGAGCATGCATATGCTTTGTTGTTACCCAATTTTGCCCTCATATTATTTTTCAAATAGTATATATACTTTCAAAATATCATTGCTCATTACTTAATTCACAAGAGTTATACAAGTAATTTCTATAGTTTTTATAATTTTTAAAAGCTTTAAAATTAATTTTCTTGCATTTAAATTACTTGAATATTTATTAATTACCCCTTAAATTATTTTGTGATAACTTAATTATCCAAAGTTATTATTTGCATTAACTGATATGTTTCAAAATATTTCACTTTATTTTATATAAGTATATTTGTATTTTTAAGCTATTTACACAATTTTGCAACAATAACCTATATGATGTGCATAGTTACATTTTTATTACATTATTTGAATCAAAATAGCATTTTATATTTTTACAATATTAAATTATTATTTTCAAGCATCTTAGTACACAAACAATATTTTTAATGTTTGTTAATTACTTTTTATAAATAGTTTTTATACTTTTTCGTGCATTTAATTTGTAGCCCAAATTTGGGGCTAATTTCGGACCAAATAGACCTAGATAAACAATATTTTTAATATTTGTTAATTACTTTTTATAAATAGTTTTTATACTTTTTCGTGCATTTAATTTGTAGCCCAAATTTGGGGCTAATTTCGGACCAAACAGACCTAGATCACTAGCCCAGAGATCCTTAATCCTTAACCCAACCTTCTTTGGCCCAAACCAAACGACCCCTCTTCTAAACCCGGCCGGGGCCCGTTAAAACGACCCGCTCCGTTTTCTTCTAATCCTAGTTGTTGATCTCTCAAGATAAACGGCCCACAATTACCCCTCTACTTTAAACTAACCAAACCCACTCAAAACCCTACCATTTCTCTAAGACTGCTGCCCCTAAATCCTCTCTTCTCCTCTCCTCTCAAACCCTAGCAGCCGCCTCCCTTATTCTTTCCAACTCCAACCCCAACATGGAATCACTCCATGATTCCCTTTCCATTCATGCTCTGTCTTGTTATTTCTTACATGATTTTGGTATCACATAGTACTGGCTTATTGTTGGCAAATGCCAGGCTCTGAATCGAGGGAATGAAGATTAATTTTTTTAAAAAATCCAAACAACATTTAGTTTGTATACACTCATTGCCAGGATGTATGGGTCCGATTCAGTGAGATCTCTCACAATTTGTGTTCTTCTTCTTGAACTAGGGTTTACCCGATTTTTCTCCTAAATTTATTCTGAATTGATTTTGCATGATTTTTTTTTACTTATTTTTGTGTTTGATTAATTATGTTTCCTTGTTTGTTCGTTCAATTTTAAACGGACTGGAATCACTACTATTCTTTCATACTCTCACTCGCTCGATACTATTCTGAATCTATTGCTCTTAGTTGGCTGAAAGCCAAGGCCATTGGAACCCTCTCTACGACCTCCCTAGTGCGAGCACTACTCGGGGCTCATTTGAGGCTCCTGGGAACTTTGACACCCTAGGATTTTGGTATTTTGTTTGTTCTTTTTGCTGGTGATATTCGAACTATTTCTGACACTTAGCCTTCTCTTCTATTTTGTTTATTGAATATGCAAACTGGTGAGTGTCTTGACTTTTGCAATTTTATCCTTATTTGCTTGTTTCTAGTGTTTCGCATATCTATGTTGTTTGAAACTATATCACTCCAATATTGTGTTGTAATCATTGGAAATTTTAGTAGCATTGTAGCTATTCTGAATCTCCTAGTGTCACAACCTGCCTAATTCTTTAAACTCCTATGTGTTCATCTTGAATGATTTTGTTCATCTTGAATGATTTTGTATCTTTAAGTTTGGTTTGTTGTTCTGCTGTTAATTATGAGTTTTTCTCATGCCTTGTTTTGGATTGTCGCACTCAAATTCCTAGGGAATCATCTCTTACCCAGAATTTGCCTTAATGAACTTCTATTGATAATTCCTTTATATGAATTTTGTTATTTTACCAGCTTACATGAACCATATTTATCGTCGCAATGTATTAACCAAATATGTTACTTTGTTCTGGTGCTTGGTCAATCCTGCATTCTTTGGTATTGCTTATGCTTCTAGTTGAATCCCAATACATTTAGGTTCCATGATCATGTATAGTCGACCGGTTTAAGTTTTGAGTCAGCATGTTCTATTTAACTTTAAGAAAATATGTCTTCCTACCATGACACCTTTGGACTTTGAGATCTTTGTGTTATACTCAGCATGATTAGGCTTCTCATCGATTGCTTGCTTGCCTGTTTGTCGTGTGTAATTGTCATTTCCTGACTATTATTCTATCTGACCATTTATGAATTAGACTCCTAGGTTTTAAAATCCTTTTAGGCCAATGCTCTATTCTAAACTCATTCTGGAAAATTAGCATGTTCACCTCGTATGTGCCTAATATGTTTACCTTGTTAATCTAAAATGGCATGTCTCCTTAACTCTCCTAGTGTTCTGTCTATCTTTAGCATGTTGTCACCTGCTTAATGATGTAACTTATGTTATATTTACCATGTTGCAAATTTAGTCTATTGACTCTCCTAGTTTCGTGTTCTTTGTTTAACCAATACTGTCACTCTTGCTTCTAAAATGCCAATGTGTTTACGAATCGTGCTAAATGTCATACAACCCCGTATCTATGAAGTATTACTTTAGAACTGTTTGGTTGGTTTTCATGTATGGTCTATTAATTTATTTGGTAAATTGGTCAATATTGTAACTATTGGGTTGGATATGAGTCCATGTGTTGCTTTGGGTTGTGCAAATGGACATATCTCTTGTTTTTGGGAAGTGTTTAGATCCGGGCCTACTATCCGAATGAAAGAGTCTACTAAAGGCAGTGCTGGGGTTAACTCTTCTTAAGTCTTCCCTATTTGTTCTGTAGTATTCGAAGTCTGTTTCTTTTCTTTCCTTTTTTTGTATCTTTGGTCATGTATTAATTTGTAAACAAACGATGGGGGAGATTAGTGAAAGGTGTTGGGGTATTCTAAAGCTTGCATAAAAGGGTAGCAAATATGCCTATAGTGTCTATGTGTTCTATTTTCTATTTCGTTCAGCATGCCTTATATGTTATTTAGTTTAGTGTATTGTACACTAATAGAAAGCATGCCTATAGGAATCACACACACACTTCACTTAACTTGTCAAAACATGTTGGCTCAAGAAATTGCTATATTTGTTTCTATATATACTACTAGACGCTTCTAGATAACATACCTATAGGATACAATAACACATGTTTTGCTAATGTCCACCTAGATACCTTGTCTATAGAGTTTCAATTAATTAATCAATCAATTGCTTCTATTGCTCTTAGCACGATGCTCCTTTAGACATGATGACTCTAGGATCTTAATCAATCAATCGACTACTTCCGTTACTTTTATTACATTGCCCCGCCTATATGACATGCCTATAGGGACGAAGTATTATAAAATCAAGTTCAATTGTCAATCCTGCCTATGGGATATTATCACTTATCTAGAAAGTGTTTATGAAGTCAAACGTCATTAATTCGGTGTCTTCAAACAGTTTTACTGCCTCACTGCATGAGCAACCCCTACCTCAAGGGAGTTGCGAAGTATTATTTATGTTGTACGGGGTGATCCTTTAGGCTAAAAAACTTAGGACCCCCCCCCCTATGTATTTGTTATTTACACTTAGTCATAGATCAATGTAGTTGCATCCTTGTAGTCATTTAGATTTGTGCCGATTCTCATGTGCTTTAATAAGACTCTGCGACTTCTAAATTTCCCTTTATTTATTATATCACCTAGTCTAATTATGTCATCCACATAATTTAAAGTTCAGTCGGGACCCACAGTTGTGGACCTCGAAGAGTGCCTAACACCTTCTTTTAGGTAATTTGAGCCCTTACCCGATCTTTGGTGACACAGACTAGTCAAACAGAGTTATTTGCAAATAGGTTCCCTAACGCACCTCAAAATCTTTAGGTGGCAAATATTCTCTTTTAATACCCATTTAAAAGAGTTTCACACGTAGAAACCCACTTTCGCTAGAAAACGGGGCGCGACAACATGGCGACTCTGCTAGGAAAATACTTAGGATTTTACCATAATGAACTTGACTTATGTGGATTACTTTATTTTTCTTTATTTGTCTTAAACTTCTATTGCATGCACATCCCTTTCCTGATTCACTTTTATTTGTTCTAAACTGCTATTACATGCACATCCCTTCTCTTATTCGCCTTTATCTGTTTTAAATTGCTATGACATGCAAATCCCTTACCTTGTTCTCCTTTATTTGCTATGACATGTACGACCTCTCTCCATCTCCTTCATCTTGTCTAAGACTGCTATATTATGACTCCCTCATCCCTATTTCCCTACCTGCTTCATTACGTTCTCGCACATTTTTCATGAGCTAAATTGACTTCTCTCTTTTTTCTTTCTTTTCTTTTCTCTTCATGTTCAATTTTGCTATTTTGCTATTTTATTTACTTCTTTTATGTACTTTTATCATACAAATACTTGGCAATGTGTTATTATTTCTGCATAAAGCATGCTCTACATCATACTCCACTCGTGCCTATCATCAACATAGCGGCACTTGACGAGTGTCCGTGCCAATTATCAACATAGCGACGCTTGATGAGTGTCCGCGCTTTCCTGAAATCACCCTTTTTAAATTAGAAAGACTTATTTGCAGTAGACTAGTCGATCAGCGGTGCAGTCGACGGTCCCGTGCCTTTCACTCTCAAGTTGTCCACTTGGGAGTTCCAGTCTAGACCCTTCTAAAAACCCTACTCCAATTTGAAATGTGCATGCATCATGCTAAACCTAGTACGGGTTGAAGCGTTTTTAACATAACAACCCGCTAAGATGAACCTTGTCCAGTGTCCAATGGGATTTCTACAATCTCAATGGACACTATCATATTATGTGCATTACTTGGAGAAAATGTGCCAACATGTTGATCATTATTGCGTAAGTAGTCAAATTTCAATGGGAAAAGGGCCAACCTTTGTTTGTTTGTAGGAAATGAAGCACGAAATCTCCAGGTTCGGTATGGTCCAAACCATCCCACCTTTTCTACTTGACTGGTTGAAATACCTTGCACCTCGTGACAAAAATCATGTGAGAAGAGTACGAGGTGACCTGCCATCTTTGATGAACATTCGACCAAATAGGGAGCTGATAGAGGCCGCCACCATGTTCTGGGACGAGAAAAGAGTTATTTTCTGATTTGGCAATATAGAAATGACTCATATCCTAGAAGATATAGGAGGTTTCACCAAGTTTCCATGGGATAGTCCTGGATTACTGGTACGAGAGAATCACACTCCCCGTGGTTTCCTGAAAATGTTGGGTTTTAAGAAGAATGATGAATTGCTCTGTCTAAAGAAATCATACATCCCCTTTGAGTTTCTTTACGAGCGTTATAGGTATAGCAAGTCATATCGGCTTAATCATGATGAAATAACCATTACTTCTTTAGGATGGATGCATCGCCGAGGAAGAATTCATACTCGCTTAGCCATGGTCACTAGGACCTTAATGGATGGTATCGAAGGACAATCTTATACTATCATCCTAATAATCTTAGTTGATATGTACCTCGCTCTAGATCGGTGCAAGCAAGGATTCGAACACTTTGATGGTTGTAATCTATTGCTATAAGTCTGGCTGCTGGAACACTTTCAGAGGGGTGAGTATCATCAACAGCTTCTGCAAAGTTCACTAAATGACTATAGAGCCAACCATCACCTAAAAAAAATGATGTTTATTCTAGACAGGTTTGCAAAGCATGTAAATGTTGTAAGTTGGGTGCGTTTCTTCAGCAATCTGACAGACGAGCAGGTGCATTGAATGTTTGAATAGTTTCCTAGTAGTGAGTTCATCATCAGATCGAATGGGACTACTCACTTGGTACTGATCGGGTTGCGACGTATATACCCTTACGCTCCTATAAGGGTAATGAGATAAGCTGGAAGAAAACAAGTCATACCTCGGGTTTCCAATATGGTCCAGTACAAGGCATATTTCAAGGGAGATGTCATTTCGTTCAAGTTCGAAGCGCAACACATGTGGAACCAAAAGATCATTGTGAAAGGAGAAACTATTGAGCCAGACAAGTATCATGTCGGTCATATATACTACTATTTGTCATGGGCTAGAAGACGAAGTAGCAGGGGACATCAAGCGAGGATTCAATCTGAAGGATAGGATCATAGATGAAGTGGTTGAGGCACAGGTTAAGTACAAAAGGCTACGCAAAAGGGTGTTCGAGTCCAAAGCTAAACATCTGCATCAACACAAAGTAAACATGGAGGCAATAAGGGAATGTAAGGAGATTGCCACTAAGTCAACATAAAGATGGGAATACCAGGAACAAGGACTGATGGAGCTAGAAGGGAAGATAAGAAAGAGACTCTCGGATTGTCAAGGCATGGACGACGATGAAAGAGGAAATCAAGTAAAAGCTTATTTACTGTCGGATATACGTGATCTGGGAAACCTGATTGATGGGGTCAAAAGAATCCAAGCATGGAGAAGGTCCGTTAGGGACCTATTAGATTAGGAGATGATGTTCTTTACCGCTTTGTAGCTTAGATTATATTTCGATGTAATAATGCTAAATGTTGTTAGTAACATTATTATATTATTGACCATTTAGTAAAAGATTGTTTTAGCTCATTTTCGCATTAATGAAATGAAGCAAACATTGACACCAATTTTCTCCAAGTCTATGTGGCGCTTAGCCCTACCTCAGTCACAATGAGGTCTCCAAATTAGGACGCGAATGATTGCATGACTTTTTGAAACATGTTTAAATATTGCTAACACTCTTTTATTTCACCTTACTCACTTGGTTATATTTTGCTTTTTCTTTCTTTTTGATTACTCCCGTTCCCAAAGGTTGGTTCGTGTATACTGGTATCATCAGCATACCACACTAGATCCAGAGGTCCTCCACCTCCTCCTCCACCGAGCAACCCGAAAAGAAAAAGCAAGGGCAAAGGGAAAATGGATGATTTAAGTGGTATCCGAAAAGATAACGTTGTTGTGGCGGAAAATGCTGAAACTTCAGAGGGCAGAAGTACTCTGGGGAAGAATGAGTTGGTCTAACGTTTGGAGCAAAAAATCCAAGAACCACAGGGCGAGCTTGAGCAGGTCCGAAATCTGGCAAACCTCTCCCTTACTCTCATTGTTCCCGACATCAACCAACAAAACCTGACTACCCAGAACCAAACACCACCACCTATAGTCTCGAATCCTCCCGAAAAACACCAGTATAATAATCCTACACCTCCCCAGAACCTTAACCCACTACTAGTGCAAACCCCTCAATAACATCACCATCCTCCAACTCAATCCCGCAAACCACCACTTATCACACTCCCTAAAATGAACCACAACCTACTCCCGATCCCCAAAACTCAACCAACGACCATCTGTATACCCAAGTTCCAGGAACTTATCAAAGCAATTCGATATATGTGGAAACCTTACCCTATACCCCGAAGAAAACCCTATACATACCCGAACCAACTGAGAATGACCTGCTTATTAGAAACATGGCAGAGGAACTCAAGAAACTCACAAGGAGAGTCCATAGTATTGAAGGTGGGAAAGGCGTTGAATGTCTAAACTATGAGGACCGGTGTATTCTGCCGAATGTTGAACTTCTTGAGGGTTACAAACCTCCCAAGTTCAAAATGTTCGATGGTACTGGTGATCCGAAGGTGCATCTGAGAACATACTGTGACAAGCTTGTAGGAGTGGGTAAGAATGAACAAATCCGCATGAAATTATTCATGCGAAGCCTTATAGGAAAAAGCGCTTTGTCTTGGTATATCAGTCAAAACCCAAAGAAGTGGGTTAGTTGGGTAAATATGTCATCAGATTTCATGGAGAGGTTCAGGTTCAACACGGAAAACGCGCCAGGCATTTTCTACATTCAATACCTTAAGAAGAAGCCGACAGAAACCTTCCGTGATTATGCTACTCATTGGAGATCAGAGGCCGCAAAGGTAAGGCCAGCACTTGAATAAAAACAAATGAACAAGTTCTTTATTAGAGCTCAAGATCTGCAGTATTACGAAAGGTTGATGGTCATCGAAAATCACAAGTTCTTCGACATCATCAAATTAGGGAAAGAATAGAAGAAAGAATCAAGAGTGGGATGGTAATTAATTTTGAGGCTCTGCAATCCACGAATAAAGCCTTGCAATGAGGAGGTATCTCAAAGAAGAAAGAAGTGGGTGCCGTTATGGTAGCCGTGGGCCCTAAGTCTCCCCTCACATACCAAACACCTCCACCTACATATCAACCCTCACCACCAAAATTCCAATACCCTTCCACCACCTACCATACCTACAACTCTCAACCTGCATATTACCATTCACCTCCACCCGCCCTCCAAAACTACCCAAAGCCACGTCCAAATTTCGATCGCATACCACCTAGATAATAAACCCCAATTGTTGAACCCATAGCATAACTGCATGAGACACTGAAGATCGCCAGTTATGTCACCCATATTCCTGTTGTTATTGTGGAAAATCCCTCCCAATGGATCAACCCCAACAAAATATGTGCTTATCATTCAGGCACGAAGGGTCATACCATTGAGGAATTTCGCACATTGAAAGACAAGATTCAGACGCTAATCGACACCAAGGTTATACAAGCAAAGAAAGATGCACCAAGTGTTCGCAACAACCCTCTCGCAGATCACATAGGTGAGGGAGTGAACGTGATAGAAACGCATGAAGAGTGGGATCAGGAAGGGTCCATTGGACTCATCTAAGAGTGAGATGCTCCTAAAACATCTCCATTCACCCTCACGCCAATTGTGGTACAAACCCAGGTGCAATTTGAAGTGAGGTAGCTACACCCTTCACTGTATTGGTAGCTCCCATACCATTGTACAAGTATGATGTTGTCCCGTGGGGTTATGTTGTGGAAGCAAGAAGAAACGAAAAGCCAAAAATGGAAGAAACAGGTGTCGTGCAAGGTATGACCACAACTTCCAGAATTTACACACCTGAAAATCCGGGAGGAACGAGCAAGGAAGCTGCACCTAAGCCGCATGTTATTGAGACTGGCACTGACAATCTTTGGAGGAAGATACAAGCAAGGTAGTACTCTGTTTTTGACCATATGATCAAGACGTTGGCGATACAAGCAAGGCCTGCATGAGATACAGATGGAAAGCATGAATGTGAAGGCGTTCGATGGATCTCAGAGAGCCACTATCGGAGAAATCAACATTGATCTACAGAAGGGTCCGACTTGGTTTGATGTTGAGTTCCCAGTGCTAGATATATCTGCTACTTACAATCTATTGTTAGGACGGCCATGGATATATGCAACCGGGGCAGTGGTTTCAACGCTGCACTAGGCTATGAAGTTCGAGTAGAATCATCAGGAGGTGATCATTCATGGAGATGGAAGCAACCCCATCTACACCAATCAGACCGTTTTAGTCATCGAAAATGAGAGGAAGTTGGGTGGAGAAACATTAATCGCATTGAACGGGTTAACACGATTAAAAATGATCAATGGTGGAGCAAGAAGATAGAAAGCATATTCTTGTGGACGGGATATGAACCAGGCAAAGGTCTTGGCAAAAGACTTCAGGGGATCACCAAACTTGTACAACCACAGTATCATGGAATGCCTTTTGGACTCGGTTATGAATATACATGGCGAGAATATCAAGATTGGACACTGCCATGGCATGCCCCTTATTATTTGATGGAACAACCCATACCACCTCTACACTAGACATTCCATCAGGCTGACATGATGTGGGTATCTGAGGAAGATGAGATTTTGGCCGGTATGAGGAAGCTATTTCTGGATGAAGAAGACATGGACTGTAGTGCAATTGTTGAGAAGGAGGAGGAGAAGGAGGGAGACTTTACCATTTAGACAATGGAAGAGGTAGCTGTTCTAAAAAATTGGACCGCTGCACCATCCCGGGCTCGCCGAGTTCCTAGGTAGCCTGGCAAATTAGCATGAATTATTATCAAATAGTTTTGAGCATTTAAGACATTTTCACTATTTTGTTTTGAAATAATTACTCGAGCCATCAAGTCATATTTGTTGACATTTTAAACTTTTAATGAAGTACTTCTTTTCATATTTATTATTATCTTTCTATATTCTTTTCAGTATAATTATTATATATCCCGATGAACCTACGACTGTGACATGTAATGAGATAACGCAATATAAGGAGAGTCATTCAGAGGATCTGGAAGATGATATAATACCTGAGGAAATAGTCAAAGAATTAGAGAATTTTACAAACAAACCGAAGTCTAATTGGGAAGAAACAGAGGTCGTTAACTTAGGGGATTCTGAAACAGCCAAAGAACTCGTATAAACATTCGTCTATCACTGTCAGAGAAAGAAGATTATATCAGATTAGTAAAGGAGTAAGAGGACTTCTTTGCATGGTCCTACAATAATATGACTGGTTTGAGCACATCAATAGTAGCTCACAAGCTACCCATCAATCCCATGTGTCCATCGGTAAAGCAGAAGCTCAGAAAGTTCAAGCCAGATATTAGTTTGAAGATAAAATAGGAGGTCACCAGGAAAATCAAAGCCAAGGTTCTCCGAGTGGTCAAATATCCGACCTGGTTAGCCAGTATTGTTCCAATTCCAAAGAAAGATGGGAAAGTTAGAGTATGTGTTGATTATCGAGATCTGAACAGAGCAAGTCCTAAGGATGATTTCTCGCTGCCCAACATACACATACTGATTGACAACTGCGCTAAGCATGAACTCCAATCCTTTGTGGATTTCTTTGCAAGATACCATCAGATTTGGATGGATGAAGAGGACGCCAAAAAGACTGCCTTTATCACATCGTGAGGGATATATTATTACAAAATGATGCCGTTTGGTTTGAAGAATGTTGGGGCCACCTACATGAGGGCCATGATGATAATCTTCCACGACATGATATACAAGAAAATAGATGTGTACGTGATGGATGATGTTATCATTAAATCTAAAAGGAGTTCGGATCACATAGCAGAATTGAAGAAATTTTTCGGCCGGCTTTGAAAATACAATTTGAAGTTGAATCTTGCAAAATGTGACTTCAGAGTCCCTACTGGAAAGTTGTTAGGTTTCATCGTCAGTCGCCGAGGTATTGGGCTAGACCCGTCAAAACATCAAATCTATCCATGACTTGCCACAGCTAAAATATAAGAAAGATGTGATGAGTTTTCTAGGGCGCCTCAATTATATCAGCCGTTTTATAGCACAATCAGCGGTGATATGTGAGCCAATCTTCAGAATGTTGAGGAAAGATGTTGCAACAAGCTGGACTGAAGAATGTCAGAAAGCCTTCGACAAAATCAAGGAGTATTTATCTAAATCGCTCGTGTTGGTCCCACCAGAACCAGGAAGACTCTACTGTTTTATCTGTTTGTGTTGGATGGGGCCTTTGGTTGTCTTCTAGAAGAATATGATGAAACTAGAAGGAAAGAGAAGGTGATATATTATCCGAGTAAGAAGTTCACGCCTTACGAAGCCCGATACTCTTTATTGGAATACACCTGCTGTGCTTTGACATGAATAGCCCAAACGTTGAGACATTATTTCTGTGCGTACACAACATATCTCATATCAAGTATGGATCCACTAAAATACATCTTTCAGAAACCCATGCCTACAGGTAAGTTAGCAAAGTGGTAGATATTGCTGAGTGAGTTTGACATCGTCTATGTAACTGAGAAGGCAGTCAAAGGGAAAGCATTGGCGGATCACTTGGCAGAAAATCCCGTAGATGGAGAATATGAACAATTGAAAATATATTTTCCCGATGAGGAGGTATCATTTGTAGGAGAAGATATTACCGAGGCATACAATGGTTGGAGGATGTTCTTCGACAGGGTAGCAAACTTTAAAGGAGTGGGTATCGAAGTTGTCTTAGTATAAGAAACCGGTTAACATTCTCCGGTATCCACAAACTCAGGTTTCCGTGCACCAACAATATGGCGGGATATGAGGCCTACATCCTGGGACTCAGGTTGGCCATTGACATGAATGTTCAAGAATTGCTGGTAATCGGAGATTCAAACCTATTAGTGCACCAGGTTCTAGGAGAATGGGCTACGAAGAACTCCAAAATATTGCCATACTTGCACTGTGTACAAGAGCTGATCAAGAGGTTCACAAAGATAGCATTCAAATATGTTCTAAGGATTCAGAATGAGTTTGCAGATGCATTAGCCACTTTGTCTTCCATGATACAACACCCAAACAAGAATTTCATCAATTTTATCCCAATAGGAATTCATAAGCAGCCAGCTTATTGTGCTCATGTTGAAGAAGATATTGATGGAAATCTGTGGTTCCACGACATCAAGGAATACTTGGAAAAGGGAGAATTTCCAGAGCACGCTACACACACTAAGAAGCGTACATTTCAAATATTGACCAACCATTCAAAGTGGAGGAATTCTATATAGAAGGACTCCTGATTTGGGATTGTTGCGATGCATTGATGCCAAGGAGGCATCTAGATTGTTTAAGGAAATACATGTCGGAACTTGCAGAACCCACATGAATGGTTCCATTCTGGACAAGAATATATTAAGAGAAGGATATTTCTAAATGAATATGGAAACAAACTGCATCAAATATGTTCAAAAGTGTCACCAATGCCAAATACATGCTGATATGATATGAGTGACGCCTAACGAACTCAATGCAACAAGTTCGCCCTGGCCCTTCTCTTCTTGGGGTATGGATTTCATCGGACTAATTGAAACCTTCTTCAAACGGACATAGGTTCATTCTGGTGGCTATATCCTATAAGGCTATAACTAAGAAGGTCGTAGCAGACTTTTTTCGGGACCGCATAGTTTGTCGATTTGGAGTTCCTGAGTCAATCATTACTGATAATGCCGCCACTCTCAACAGTGACTTGATAAAAGCCATGAGTTAAACATTCTAGATCAAGCATCGAAACTTTACAACATATAGGCCGCAAATGAATGGAGCCATAGAAGTCGCCAACAAGAACATCAAGAAGGTATCGCACCACAGTTCGTACATCCATTGGGGCAACTCCCTATCTACTGGTTTATGGTACTGAAGCCGTTATTCCCGCCGAAGTAGAAATCCATTACTTAAGAATCATACAGGAAACCGAGCTCAGCTATGCAGAATGGGTACGGAGCCGGAATGAACAACTAGCTCTCATTGATGAAAAAAGAATGAACGGAGTATGTCACGATCAACTTTACCAGAATAGAATGGCAAGAGCTTTCAACAAAAAAGGTTAGGTCAAGGCAATTCACAATGGGACAATTGGTACTAAAACGGATCTTCCCACATCAGAATGAAGCAAAGGGGAAATTCTAACCCAACTGGCAAGGCCTTTACATGGTTCATCGAGACAAACGAAAAGGCGAAGCAAGGAATCGAGAGCACGATCCAACCTTTCCCTCACAAAACTCACGATTTTTCTTTGGATGCAGGAACAATGAACATAACAGGAACATCCACAAATACATACACACAACAAGATCACTATCTTCACACCGACAAAGGTCACCAAACGCAACACATCTAGCTAAGAAATGCTTTATTCTCTCACATTTAGTTATTGCTTTTCTAGCATAGGGCTAAGCACCGCCCTCATCATTGCATAATGCTAAGCACTATCTTCATTCTTCACATGAGACTAAGCACTGTCTCCACATTGCATAAGGCTAAGCACTGCCTTTCTTTGCATGAGACAAAGTACTATCTCCATTCTTTGTATTGATGTTGTATAAGGCTAAGCACTGCCTTTCTTTGAATGAGACTAAGTAATATCTCCATTCTTTGCATGAGACTAAGCACTATCTCCAAATTGTATAAGGCTAAGCACTGCCTTTCTTTACCTGAGACTAAACATTGTCTCTATTCCTTGCATGAGGCTAAGCATTGCCTCCATTATTGTATAAGACTAAGCATTGACTTTCCTTGCCAGATACTAAGCACTGTCTCCTTTTCTTGCATGAGACTAAGCATTGTTTCCACTCCTTGCATAGGGCTAAACACTACCCTAATCATTGCATAAGGCTAAGCACTGCCTTTTCTTGCATGGGACTAAGCTTTGTCTCCATTCCTTGAATGAGGCTAAGAATTGCCTTCATTATTGCATAAGGCTATGAATATCATTTCCTTGAATGAGACTAAACATTGTCTCCGCTCTTTGCATCGGGATAAGCACTGCCCTCATCTTATATAAGACTAAACCGTGTCTCGTCTCGTTTTCACATATGACTAAGCATTACCTATTTCCTCTATCAAATGATCAATATCACCGCATATTTGCATCTCATTGGCTGAAATATCACCATATTGTCCGAAGGCATCATAGTCTGAGGGCATCATCCTCATAGCCCGAAGACATCATGCCATGGCCGGAGGATATCTCGAAATTGCCTATCATTATTCAAAGGCATCATAGTCCAGAGGAACCATCTTCATGGCCCGAGGACACCATTCCATGGCCTGCGAATCCCTTGTCATACACTTCATGGCCCAGGACGTCATGGTCTAAGGACATCATCCTCATCGTCCGAAGACAACCTTCATGGTCCAAAGGTAATTTGCATCACATTTAAATTTTTGCAATAACCCATATATATTCGCATGCACCATGTTTTAAGTTTTGCATGTAACTCAGGAGGTAACCGAAGGAAGCAATTCTTGCTTCGGTTTTCATTCACAATGTTCACATCCTTTAATCACCTCAAATGTAACCGATGATCAGCAATTAATTACCCTTTGTTCTATAACTGTTCAAATATTTTCTTTATACACCCAAAACTTTCAAATTCGCATTCACGACTCCACCTAAATTATCCGTTACCTACGACACTAACCTACCCAAAAGATCCTTTTTCAAAGCATATGACCACTCTTATAACAGCTCCATCGGTTTCGTTCGCCATTGGATCCAGAACTACACATGACATGAGTCTTGTAACACCAGAGATATGTAGGTAACTCAAGAACCAGGGTTCGGCCCCCATTATTTCAAAATACAACATTCCTCACTCACTTCGGACAAAATTGGTCATCATTTTCTTTATCCGACAACTCTTTCGTCATTCTTGGGTAAAGAGGGGCAGCTGTTGATACCCAATTTTGCTCTCATATTTTTTCAAATAGTATATATACTTTCCAAAATATAATTTTTCATCATTACTTAATTCACAAGAGTTATACAAGTATTTTCTATAGTTTTTATAATTTTCAAAAGCTTTAAAATTGATTTTCTTGCATTTAAATTACTTGAATATTTATTAATTACCCCTTAAATTATTTTGTGATAACTTAATTATCCAAAGTTATTATTTTCATCAACATATATGTTCATAATATTTTACTTTATTTTATATAAGTATATTTATATTTTTAAGTTATTTACATAATTTTGTAATAGTAGCCTATATACTACAACAACAGCCCAATATAATTCCAGTAGTGGGGTCTGGGGAGGGTAGTGTGTACGCAGACCTTACCCTTACCCTAGGGTAGAAAGGCTATTTTCGATAGACCCTCGGCTCTCTCTCTCCAAGAACTCCCCACCTTGCTCTTGGGGTGACTCGAACTCACAACCTCTTGGTTGGAAGTGGAGGGTGCTCACCACTAGAGGAACCCACTCTTGTCAAAATTATACAAACAAAAAAAATTATCAGGTTCAATTTGACCGGCTTTGTACCCAAATAGTATTTTATATTTTTACAATGTTAAATTATTATTTTCAAGCATCTTACTATACAAACAATATTTTTATTATTTGTTAATTACTTTTATAAATATGTTTTATAATTTTTGGTGTATTTAATATGTAGCCCAAATTTGGGCCTAATTTCGGACCAAACAGACCCAAATCACTGGCCCAGAGATCCCCAATCCTTAGCCTAACCTCCTTTGGCCCAAACCAAATGACCCGTCTCCCAAACCCGGTCGGGACCCGTTAAAATGACCCTCTCCGTTTTCTTCTAATCCTAACTGTTGATCTCTCAAGACCAACAACCCACAATCACCCCTCTGCTTTAAACTAAATATACCCACCCGAAACCCTACCATTTCTCTAAGACCACCGCCCCTAAATCCTCTCATCTCCTCTCCTATCAAACCATAGTAGTCGCCTCCCTTATTCTGTCCAACTCCGACCTCAACATGGAATAAATACATGATTCCCTTTTCATTTATGCTCTGTCTCATTGTTTCTTACACGATTTTGGTATCACATAATACTCACCTATTTTTGGCAAGTGCCAGGTTCCGAATCAAGGGAATCAAGCTCCATTTTGTTTAAATCCAGACGATATTTCATTTGTATACACTCATTACTAGGCTGTATGGGTCCAATTGTTTTCCTATATTTCTCATTACCCGCTCCATTTTGCGTTCTCCTTCTTAAACTAGGGTTTACCCGATTTTTCTCCTAAATTTATTCTGAATTGATTTTGCATGCTTTTCTTTCCTTATTTTTGTGTTTGATTAATTATGTTTCCTTGTTTGTTCGTTCAATTTTACTACTATATAAACCCCTCCCCTAATCCCCTTTAATGGATCGGAATCACTGTTATTCTAGCATACTTTCACTCACTCAATACTATTCTTAATCTATTGCTCTTGGCCGGTTGAAAGCCAAGGCCATCAAAACCCTCTCTAACGGCCTCCGTAGTGCGAGCACTGCTCGGGGCTCATTTGAGGCTCATGTGAACTATGACGCCCTAGGATTTGGGTCTTTTGGTTGTTCTCTTTGCTAGTGATATTCGAGTTATTTCTGACACTTAGCCTTCTCTTTTATTTTATTTGTTGAATCTACAAACTGGTGAGTGTCTTGACTTTTGCAATTTTATCCTCTTTTTCATATTTCCAGTGCTTCGCATATCCATGTTGTTCGAACCAATGTGACTCCAATATTGTGTTGTAATCATTGGCAATTTTACTTGTATTGTTACTATTCTGCAATTCCGAATCTCATCGTTAAGTTTAAACTCCTATGTGTTCAGCTTGAATGACTTTGTATCGATATGTTTGATTTGATCTGCTGTTTATTATGAGTGTTTCTCATGCCTTGTTTTGGATTCTCGCACTGAAATTCCTAGGGAATCATCTCTTACCCATAGTTTGCCTTAATGAACTTCTATTGATAATTTCTTTATGTGGACTTTATTTTTTTACCTGCTTACATGAACCATATTTATCGTCGCAATGTTTTAACCATACCTGTTGCTTTGTTCTGGTGCTTGGTCAATCATGCATTCTTTGGTATTGCTTATATGAGGTATTGCTTTAGAACTCTTTGGTTGGTTTTCATGTATTTCTATTAATTTATTTGGTAAATTGGTCAATTTTGTAACTGTTGGGCTTGATATGAGTCCATGTGTGGCTTTGGGTTGTGCAAATGGGCACTCTCCTATTTTTGGGAATTGTTTGAATCCGGGCCTGCTATCCGAATGAAAGAGTCTACTGCAGGCCCAGACAGTGTTGGGGTTAACTCTTCTTAAGTCTGCCCTATTTGTTGGGCCTATAATCATCTTGGTTATGTAATATTCGAAGTCCATTTATTTTTCTCTTTTTTTAACTTTGATCATGTAATAATTTGTAAACAAACGATAGGGGAGATTAGTGAAAGACGCTGGGGTATTCTAATGCTTGCATAAAAGAGTAAAAAATATGCATATAGGGTCTATGTGTTATATTTGCTATTTCGTTCAGCATGCCTTATATGTTATTTAGTTTAGTGTGTTGTACACTAATAGAAAGCATGCATGTAGGAATCACACACATACTTCACTTAACTTATAAAAACATGTTGGCTCATGTAATTGCTATATTTGTTTCTATATGTACTACTAGACGCATCTAGATAGAATGCGCATAAGATACAATAAAATATGTTTTGCTAATGTCCACTTATATAACATGTCTATAGGGTTTTAATTAATTAATCAATCAACTTCTTATATTGCTCTTAGCATGCTGCTCATTTAGACATCATGACTATAGGATCTTAATTAATCAATCGACTACTTCTGTTACTTTTATTACACTGTCCCGCCTATATGACTTGCCTATAGGGATGAAGTATTATAAAATCAAGTGCAATTGTCAATCCTGCCTATGTGATATTATCACTCATCTGGAAAGTGTTTATGAAGTCAAACGTCGTTAATTCATGGCGTTCAAACTGTTTTACTACCTCACTGCATAAGCAATCTAGATATCATGCTTATAGGAACTTTTTTAAGGCCTATAATTTACGAATTCATTAGTCAGAAACAACAATGATGTTTGTGTGATGCTAGAGATCAGAATCGCCTAGAAATTATGCCTATAGGATTTGACAACTCTAATGTGTCTTAATTCCCTAAAATATGCATTGCCTAAACTGCCCGCGTGCATTTGTTGTTTATGTATGGAGGTTAACTTGAACCCTTTCTTGCATTTATGTGTAGTCCTATATGTTTTGAATGCACGCTAGTTTTCTCATTTTTAAGCATCCTAAGTGAAGTCTAGAACCACCTAAATAAAAGCCTCCTAGACCACAGGTATGGGACTGGTAGTGCATGCATAGGGTACGACCTAGAATTGAATTAGAGCGCCTTTAGGTAAATAACTTTAACATAGTAATCGGGTAGTAGGAGATGATAGTCTGTGCTCGCTGAATAATATGAGCAACCCCTACCTCAAGGCAGTTGCGAAGTATTATTTATGTTGCACGAGGTTATCCTTTAGGCTAAAAACCTTAGGACCCCCTCCTTTCTTTATGTATTTGTACACTTATTCATAGATCAATGTAGTTGTATCCTTGTAGTCATCAAGATTTGTGTCGATTCTCATGTATTTTAACAAGATTTTGCGACTTCTAAATTTTTCTTTTATTTATTTGATCACCTAGCCTAATTACATCATTCGCATAATTTAAAGTTCGGTCGGGACACACAGTTGTGGACCTCGAATAGTGCCTAACACCTTCTCTTTGAGGTAATTTGATCCCTTACCCGATCTTTGGTGACACGGGCTAGTCAAACAGAGTTATTTGCTAATAGGTTCCCTAACGCACTTCAAAATGGTTAGGTGACGACTCTTCTCTTTCAATACCCATTTAAAAGAGTTGTACACGTCGAAACCCGTTTTCGCGAGAAAACGGGGTGTGACATAGTTTTTGTCACTGAGTGACATCATATTTGACATACACACTTGACATACAGACATATTGATGCATCCTCATGATGTACAGTATCACGTCATTCATGACTTCCCAAACACATTGACATGTAAGAATAAAGACATACATTCCTCATGCCATCTAATAAAGAAATATCTTATGTTTTGTTGAAAGTTTAGAGAAAAATCACAGTTTTCAGATTTACTCATATTTTTGGTGATTTCGGCAAAAGATTTAAGTTTTACTATAATACATGAAAAGTAAATGACTATTTTTCGGAACTGTGAACGAGATGAGCATCTTTATCGTAGAGTTATTACTTGTGTTACCTTCATTGTATTGTTATGCACTATTACTGGTTATTGGTGTTGGGCTCTGACCTTTATACCAACTCGTCACTACTTTCAACCTAAGGTTAGGTTTGTTACTTATTGAGTACATGGGGTCAGTCGTACTCATACTACACTTTTGCATATTGCGTGCAGATGTTGGATGTTGATGTTGTTGCGTATGGCGAGAGCTAGATTTGAAGACGTACTTGCGTTTCGGTCACAACTGGGTGATCAGTGGTTTCCCACATGGGAGACCTGGGATCAATTCCCCTCATCGGCACCTTTCTTAATCAAAACTCGTTGCATCAGACTTGACTAGTATCGTTTACATCTCCTATGTGATTTGCCAGCTATTATACAGTGAGCAAGTTACCCGTGCGCACCAGAAAGGTAGTGGTTGCGGGTTTCTCTGAGTATTTTCCAAAACATTTACTCCCTACGTTTCAAATTAGATGAGGTACTTTCCTTTTTAGTCTGTTTCAAAATAAATGACACGTTTCTAAATTTAGAAATAATCAATTTTAAACTCTTTATTTTACCCTTAATGAGAAGCTTTATAACCATAAAAATATCATGGCCCCACAAAGCTTTTATCCCTTAAGCTTTTAAGACCACAAGTTTCAAAAGTCTTTTTTTTCTTAAACTCCGTGCCGAGTCAAACTACCTCATCTAAATTGAAACGGAGGGAGTAGTATATTATAATCAATAAGATATGTATTGTATAACTTAGTATATATTTCGGAAAAACTTAAGAGTAAATTCCACTTTACCCCTCTAACCTTTTAGTTTTGGGAAACAATATCCCCTTCACCGAATGGGAACACCTTTCGACCTAAAACTCAGCTAGCAAACTGAAAAACTGTTGCAAAAATCCACGAACTGTTGCCGGAATTTAAACACTAAAAAAAAAAGAATTGCCATCCAATTTTCGAAATCATGCATGGTTTCCCTTTATAAGCTAAGTACTAGTGATTCTCTCTCTATGAGAGGCTTGTATTCTGTATAAGTAGAATCATCAAACAGGCCGGCCTAATGGCCAAGCAAGTAAAGCCGTTGCTTAGGCCCCTTATTTGTAGGGGTCCCAAAAATTTTCTAATAGTTAATGTATTTGTCCATTTTTTTAACAATATTAAGTATTTGAAAAAAAAAAAATGCAAGTTTCAAGAAAAGGGGACTTTGGAAAACAATTGGAAAAAGAATATATTTTGGGAATTCATGTCTTACGCGTGAACATTCCACTATCTTGTCTCAATTTATGTACCATTATTATTATAAATGAGCCCACATTCTTTTTATCTCTTTTTTTTTTCTCTGCAAAACCTTATCTACATTCCAATCTCATTTGGTTACTATCACAAAATAAAAGAGCAGAACACAAGTACCATATGTTTGATTTGTTCTCAAGTATTTTGGAATTACATCAAAAATTTTGAAGTAGCAAAAGCTTATTAAATTATCTATTTGTTGTCTTGTTGAATCAGGTTTGATTGTTCTATATTTTATTATTTGCATCTACTTTTTAATTTTTTTGGATATATTTTCTTTGTAAGCTTTTAGTAGTCTTAACGTGCTTCAGAGATATGTTAAAGTTAAAAAAACAATATCGGCATATTGATAACTTGCACTAAAACAGAATTCAGATGGAGCACCAAAATATGTTTTTGCAGGTTTAAGAGATACCAGTTCATAAATATACGAAAAGGTGTTTTCAACTTTCCATGGCATTAATGTAATCGAACTATAAAGCTTGGTACTTTTCTGTTGCATGAACTTCTAGCTAATGACTTCTTAATAATGTTTGCTAAATGAGATATGTGATGAATCTTTTTACATCCAAATTAAAAGAAAAATATTTCGGCATGCAACCAGCACCAACCGACTAGAGGCAAAAATGATAGCAACAGGTTTTCATTTTGCTAGCTGAGATTTGGGTCAAGAGGGGTTTCGTTCCCATTCAAAAGGTGAATTAAGGGGATGTTGTTTCCCCACATTATAAGGTTAAGGGGTAAACTGGAATTTACTCAAAACTTTAAACTAATTAACATACCAAATATCAAAATACCGAATATCATATACAGTCAAACTTCTCTATAACAACCTCATTTGTGCAGATATTATTTGTCTATTATAGTGAAGTGTTGTTATAAAAGACATATTATAACATAACATAAAAATCGGTTCCAAGTAAAATTTGGTTTTTATTGTGAATGAGTGTTATATGGGGATGTTGTTATAGAAAAGTTTGATCGGACCAATATTTTCGATTTCGGTATGATAATTTTATATTTAACAGCATAACCCTACAACTACCTATAAAAAGGAAGTTGGTGAAAGTTTGATTCCCTATCAACATGTGAATGATTGATATTCCTTTTTAACTATATTCTAATTTGCCCACAGAGTTTGATCTTGGATGCCACAGACGCAGTTGCTCTTCACATAAATTGGGGAATGGCATTATTGATCAACAATCAACATGCCTTGAAGAAAGCACAAGAAGAGATAGACACAAAAGTTGGTAAAGATAGATGGGTAGAAGAGAGTGATATTCAGGATTTGGTGTATCTCCAAGCTATTGTTAAAGAAGTGTTACGATTATATCCACCAGGACCTTTGTTAATACCACATGAAAATGTAGAGGATTGTGTTGTAAGTGGATATCACATTCCTAAAGGGACTAGACTATTCGCAAACGTTATGAAACTGCAACGCGATCCTAAACTTTGGTCAAATCCTGATAAGTTTGATCCAGAGAGATTCATCGCTGGTGATATTGACTTCCGTGGTCAGCACTATGAGTTTATCCCATTTGGTTCTGGAAGACGATCTTGTCCGGGGATGACTTATGCATTGCAAGTGGAACACTTAACAATGGCACATTTGATCCAGGGTTTCAATTATAGAACTCCAAATGACAAGCCCTTAGATATGAAGGAAGGTGCAGGCATAAATATGCGTAAGGTAAATCCTGTGGAAGTGATAATTAAGCCTCGCCTGGCACCTGAGCTTTATTAAAACCTAAGATCTCTCATCTTGGTTGATCATTGTTTAATACTCCTAGATGGGTATTCATTTACCTTTTGTCAATTAATGTCAGTAAGAGTTTCTCTAATTTGGTACGTTTGTAACAATAAGTAAAGAATGATTGTGCTAATAAATAAAGGTTTGCAGAAGACAATAATTGACTGATTGTACCACAATCTCCAATGTAAGTGTTAATTATCTACTTGATCCATAGCTTATTCTGTGTTTGAAATTTGCCTAATGTCATTGTATTATTCCATAAATAATCACCAATTCTGGACGTTCCTTCAATGAAATCGGAAATTTTGCAAAGTTGGGATTAAAATGCTGGTCATTTTACCAATAAGAGAATGAAATGTGATGGAAGCTGTGTACATTAGGATAGGGGAACACATCTATCAACTAAACGAAAATCTATGTACAGTAAAAGAAGAAATTTGCCACTGGTTGCTATAAGAACCTAACAAACCTTTCAGAAAAGAACTACTGGCATCGGTCAGGGTTGAGAATTGGAGGGAGCCCGACCTATCTGCCTAAACCTTGCTTAGAGAACTAACGCGTTCTAACTCTATGAGGAGTTCCGCCCCTGTTTTTATAAAACTTTTTACTAATAGCTTTTGATACAAAATAGACTTTCGGAAAATTTGAATAAGATTTTCAAAGTAATTTTCTACGGTCCTTGAAAACAAACGCCAAAAGTTGTCTACAACCCATATGCTATCAGGCCTAGTTGTCACGACCCCAAATCCCCTCCGTAGGATGTCGTGAAGGCACATGGTCTCTAAAACTAGATAATCCTAACAATATGCGTAAACATCAAATAAACTTAAAATTTCAAACCTTCACAATTTTTAATCAATAGACTATAATCTCAATACGTACAATTTTCCAAAACCCGGTGAGATATGAGTCACAAGCTCTAGATACAATGCTGAACAATCCTATACATCATTGTTTATCGAAAACATAAGGAAATAAGGAAAACATGATAGAAGGGGACTCCGAGGCCTGCGGATGCAGGCAAGTGTACCTTGAAGTCTCTAAGCAGCAACACATCGCACTAATACCGAGGCTGATATGATATACCTGGATCTGCACAAAATATGTGTGCAGAAGTATAGTATGAGTACACCACAACGGTACCCAATAAGTGTCAAGTCTAACCTCGGTAGAGTAATAAGGAGGTCAGGTCAAGGCCCTACTAGAGATAATAAGAACAAGACAGAAGATATAATGATATAATGAAAATGACAGGGAAGTGGACAATAAAAAATTTACGGGAAATAACAACACAGAATCAAGGAAAAGCTAATGCAACACGAAAAGAAAACAAAATTTTTACATGTTAAGGAAAACAAGAACCAAACAAAACAGCAAATACAGAATAACAAAATGGCACTCTCGAGGTACCGCCTCGTAGTCCTAAATCGTAAAAAACAAATCACAGTTTTTACTTATATCACCGTGGGAGCCTTTATATTTGGTCTTTGAAAATTATTTTTCCGAAATAGCACCCCGCGTTTTACTAGACACGCGTATCAAGCCCACCATATCTCACCGCATGCGTTTCAACACCCATACCTTATACCACCGCATGCGTATAATTAATCACAATGGCACAACAGAAACCTCGTGCAATAATAACAACCGCACGGTAGAAAGTTCGCGCAAACAATAACAATCACACGATAGAAACCTTGTGCAAACAATAACAACCGCCCAAGAGAAACCTCGTGCAAACAATAACAACCGCATGGCATAAACCTAGTACAAACAATCGAACAATCACCTCAACAATAACACGAAAGACAAAAATGCAACAACTAAATAAATGATATTTCAAGGATAGCAAATTTCAAGTAAAGAATTTTCACAGTTAGGTAATGAATATAGAAATCAAGGAAAGCAAGTAATTCAACTAAACATGTAATACAAGTTGCAAATAGGAGATAAGACAAGTAGACATGTGAAATTAGACTAAATATGATAACTATAACGTACTAAAGCAACCCAATTAAGGCATGAAAAGGAAACTATGTAGCAAAAACCGAAATTTCAACATTAAGCCCGTATACGCACTCCTCACCTCGCGTACACGGCCTTCATATATCAGAGATCATCACCACAATACCAAATCCTAAGGGGAATTCCCCCACACAAGGTTAGACAAGTCACTACGTCAAACCACGCTCAATCAATCAATTAGAAGACCTTTCCCTCAATTTTTCAACTCCGAACGGCTCGAGTCTAGCCAAAATAATCTCATACTATAAATATTAACTATAGGAAACTAATTTAAATAATAAAATAATAATCTTAACTAAGAATTGAAAATTCGCTCCAAAACGTAGACCCAACCCACATCTCAAAATCCGACCAAAATTATAAAATCCAAACACCCATTCGATCTCGAGAACAACCATACAAGAATTATCAAAATCCGACCTCATTTAGCCTTTCAAAACGCAAAACTTTGGTCTAAGAACTTCTACACTTTTCTCCAATTTTAAACTCCAAAATCATAATTAAAAGGTGTAATTAACAGTAGATTTATGGGAATTAATCAAAAATGAGTCAATAATCCTTACCCAAATGCTTCCTTTGAAATTCTCTCAATATCTCGCCTCAATCCGAGCCTTCAAAGTCCCAAAAATGAAAATGAAGCAAACCCTCGAAAAATCCTCTTTTCTGGCCAGTTATGTCGCACCTACGACCTTACTGCCACACTTTCGGCTCTGCACCTGCGAAAAAATCATCGCAGGTGTGACCCTCACTTAGGACCAGAAATATCGTTTCTGCGGACACCCTAAGCACACCTGCGCTTCAGCGGATGAAAAGTCGCTCCTAAGACCACTGGTGCTTTTGCGCACTAGCCATCGCAGAAGCGACACCACTTCTGCGAAAATTTTCTCGCTTGTGCGACCACAGCTGGGCAAGCCCAGTGTCACGACCCAAATCTAACCCCCTGTTGTGATAGAGCCTAATGTGGAACTAGGCAAGCCGACTCATTCCAAAACAAACTGATATTTCATTTCAAAGAAAATTCCAAGGTTATTTAAAATAAAACCTCCATTTAAAAGAGTTCAAATCAAAGAAAAATATAATTGCGGAAAAGAAAAGCCCGACATCGGGGTGTCACTAGTCATGAGTATCTACTATAATCTGTCTAATAATATCAAGGCTAACTCAGCCTGAAATAATAGCTAAATACTACTAGAGGAAGATAAGAGGGAGAAGAGCAGGGGCTGGATCGCCAAACAGCTACCTTGCTATCTCCAAGAAAATCTGCAACCAGAACACTCAATAACCGCTACCGTATCCAGGCACACCTGGATCTGCACACAAAGTGCAGGGAGTAACGTGAGTACGCCAACTCAGTAAGTAACAACAATAAATAAAGACTGAGTAGTAGTGACGAGCAATGAAGCATATAACGTTCATATCAGGAAAAACTCAGTAAAATACCACATGCTCTTAAAAATCAAGATTTGAATCAAACATCTCGTTTAAACCCAATTCCAATAAAATCATTTTTATTTTCCAATAGTTTTTCTCAAACAAAGGCTCAATGCAAAGGTGAGCAAAAATGATGAAATCATAAACAGCCCCTCGGGCAAACCTCATAATCACTCTTGCCACTCGGGCATACCTCAAAATCAATCCTGCCACTCGGGCATACCTCACAATCACTCTTGCCACTCGGGCATACCTCACAATCACTTTTGCCACTCGGGCATACCTCACAATCACTCAGCACTCGGCACTCGCACTCAGTAGGTACCTGTGCTCACTGGGGTGTGTACAGACTCCGGAGGGGATCCTTCATCCCAAGTGCTATAATCTGCACGGACAACTCACGTGCGATAATAATAAAGTATGTTGCAGGAGGGCAGCCCCGATCCACACTCATCCTAACCAATCAGGCCCACGGCCTCACTCAGTCACAAGTATACTGCAGGCGGGCAGCCCCGATCCACACTCATCCTCACCAATCAGGCCCTCGGCCTCACTCAGTCACAAGTATGCTGCAGGCGGGCAACCCCGATCCACACTCATCCTCACCAATCAATCCCCCGGCCACACTCAGTCATAAATATTTCAAGCCACTCGGGCATTTCAGTAAAACAGGGCATTCGGCCTAAAATATTTATATGCATCAAAATAGAGTCATAAAAACTGAGTTATGCGGTAAACAAGCATAAACATGACTGAGCATAGATTTTCAATCGAAAACAATGAGAGGATGGTAAGAAACAGCCCCTAAGGGTCCGAACAGCATTGGCGCTAGGCCCAAACATGGCATTCAGCCAAATTTACAGAAATTCTTTCTAAAACATATAAGTATCAAAGGTTTCAACAAAGTATGCAACTTTACAGTTGCTACGGGACGGACCAAGTCACAAATCCCTAACAGTGCACGCCCACACGCCCGTCACCTAGTATGTGCGTCACTTCAAAATAGTAGAATGATACAAAATTCGGGGTTTCATACCCTCAGGACTAGATTTACAATCGTTACTTACCTCAAACCGGTCAAATCTCTACCTCGCAATGCTCTTGCCTCTGGATTCGGCCTCCAAATGCTCCAAATCTATTCAAAATTAGTATAATATCATCAATATACGCTAATGGAATAAATTCCACAAGAAAAGCTTCAAAATTAGACCAAAACCCGAAATTGGCTCAAAATTGCCTGTGGGGCCCACGTCTCGGAACCCGACAAAAGTTATAAAATCTGAAAGCCCTTTCAACCACGAGTCTAGCCATACCAATTTTACCAAAATCCGACCTCAACTCGACCCTCAAATGTATAAATCTTATTTCCAAATTTCTAAGTTCCAATCTCCGATTTACACCTCAAAATCATGTAATCTTGCCGGATTATTCGATGATAATTCAATATTTTGGAGTAGAAATGATAACAAGGGACTTACCTCAAATTTTTTCTTGAAAATATACCAAAAACCGGCTCTCCTCAAGCTCCAATTTGCCAAAAATGGCGAATGGGACGAAGTCCCTGTTTTTATAACTCTGCCCAGACATCCTCGGTCTTCGATCGAGGTCCTCGATCCTGGCCCTCGATCTTAGCCCTCAATCTTGGCCCTCGATCCTGGGCCTCGATCCTGGCCCTCGATCCTGATTCTCGGTCCTAGGCCTTCGATCATGCCTTCGATCCTGGCCTTCGACCGTGACCCTCGACCCTCGGCTCGATCATATCTTCGATCATAGACCTCGATTCTGGGCTCGATCATGTCTTCGATCGTGCCCCTCGATTCTGGGCTCGATCGTGTCTCCGATCGTGGCCCTCGATTCTAGGCTCGATCGCTGGGAGATTGCTGGGCTCGATCGCTGGAAGATTGCTGGGCTCGATCGCTGGGCAGAAGTAATTTCCAACAGAAGGAAATTGCAGCAGCTGTTCTAGTTCAATTTTTTGATCCGTTAACCATCCGAAACTCATCCGAGGCCCTCGGTACCTCAACCAAATATACCAACAAATCCTAAAATATTATACGAACTTAGTTGAATCCTCAAATCTCCTCAAACAATGCTAAAACTATGAATTACACCCCAATTCAAGCCTAATAAACTTTAAAATTTCTAATTTCTACAAACAACTCCGGAACCTATCAAATCACGTCCGATTGACCTCAAATTTGCACACAAGTCATAAATAACATGACAGAGGTATTCTAATTTTCAGAATCGGATTCCGACTCCGATATCAAAAAGTCAACCCTCCGGTCAAACTTCTCAAAATAAAACTTTCGGCATTTCAAGCCTAATTCCTCTACGGACTTCCAAATAATATTCCGGACACGCTCCTAAGCCCAAAATCACCATACGGAGCTATTGGAATTATCAAAATTCAAATCCAAGGTCGTTTACATATAGGTCCATATCCGGTCTATTTTTCTAACTTAAAATTTTAATTATGAGACTAAGTGTCTCATTTCACCCCGAGTTCCTTCCGGATTCGAACCAACTAACCCGATATAACATAATATAGCTGAATGACACAAAAAAAGTAGGAATGGGAAAAATAGGGTTATAACTCTCGAAACGACCGGCCGGGTCGTTACACCCAGCTTCGCCTCTACGACTCAAAGCTCGCTTATGGGAGTCCGCAGATGCGGTCAAACCCCTCCGCAGGTGCAGTGACACCATAATTGAAGCTTCAGCATTTGTACACGTCCAAATTTTGTTTCGATATCGATCTAAATCACACCCGGGGTCCCCGGGCCCCCGTTCGAATATATCAACAAGTTTCAAAACACATAACCGATCGACTCGAGGCCACAAATTACATCAAACAACATAAAAAATATGAAACGCACCCCAATTCAAGCCTAATGAACTTATAGAATTTTAACTTCTACATTCGATGCCGAACCCTATCAAATCAAGTCCGATTGACCTCAAATTTTGCATACAAATCATAAATGACATTAAAAACTTACTCCAACTTCCGAAATTGAAATCCAACCCTAATATCAAAAATTTCACTCCCGGTCAAACTTTCCAAAAATCTTCCAACTTTCCAATTTTCGCCAATTAAAGCCGAAATGACCTACGAACCTCCAAATCAACATCCGAATACGCTCCTAAGACCAAAATTATTATACATATCTATTGGAATCGTCAAATACCTATTCTAAAGTCGTCTTCACACAAGTCAAACTACAGTCAACTACTATGACTTAAACTTATAATTTAGGGACTATATATCCTATTTCACTCTGAAACTCACCCGAAACCAATATCAAACATCCCGGCAAGTCACGTAACTACAATATAGACTATATTGTATAGTAAAGTTCTTTTCATTTGTAATAAGAAATAGATAACACCATGCATGAGCATGAAAAATGCTATTGACGTGCCTATTGTACATAAAAATGTACCACAAATAATATTGTACCAGATAACACTCTGTAACTAAATTAGTGTGTCTACTGTACATAAAATGGACCACAAATTTTAATGATCTAGCCTACCGTTTTGAGTGTATTAGCCCCAGTCCCCTATTTATTGCCTTCTTTATGTGATACTGTAGTTACGTGACTTGCTGGGAGGTTTGGTTCTTTGTTTCGGACTGATATTGGACACATAGTCCCTAAAATGAAAGTTTAAGTCGTAGGATTGACCGTAGTTTGATTTGTGTGAAGACGACTCCAGAATGGAGTTTCGATGGTTCAAATAGCTCCGTAGTTATGAGCATGTCCGGATGTTTATTTGGAGGTCTGTAGGTCACTTCGACATTAATTGGCGAAAGTTGAAAAGTTGGATGATTTTTGAAAAGTTTGACCGGGAGTTGACTTTTTGATATCGGGGTCAGATTCTGATTTTGGACATTGGAGTAGGTCCATAATGTCAATTATGACTTGTGTATAAATGTTGAGGTCAATCGGGGTTGATTTGATAGGTTTTGGCATCGAATGTAGAAGTTAGAAGCTCAAAAGTTTATTAAACTTAAATTGGGGTGTGATTCGCGATTTTAGCATTATTTGATGTGATTTGAAGGCTTGACTAAGTTCGTATGATGTTTTAGAACTTGCTGGTATATTTGATTTAGGTTTTGGGGGCCACAGATAGATTTCAGTTGGCTAACGAGGTGAAAGTTAGACTTAGAAAAGTGTTGAAGATTTGCTGGTGTCCGGTCCTGATTTTCTTCTATGCGATCACGTGAGTAGGTACGCGATCGCGAAGGCTTGTTTGGGGGCATCTCGATTTCTACTATATGTGTTCGAGAGGTAGAGTACACGATCGCGTAAGTTGGCCAGGTAGAGTATCGCGAACGCGTGGTCTAGGCCGCGTTTGCGAAGAGGAAGTTAGGCGGTTAGCTTTACTGGCTATACTTATTTCCCCTAAATAAATGCCGCTAGAAGTAATTGCTTTTAGCGGCAATACTATGGGTCTTTACCAGCATTTGGCATAAATGCCACTAGAAGCTTTAGCGACCTTGGATGCAATGGCATTTAATCAATTGCCGCTAAAAGAAAAATATAAAAAAAGATGATTTTATTAAATGATGTTGAGATGCACAAACAAGTTACAGAGTTTGTTAGAAAAATAATAATTTAAAACGAAATTGAAGAAGGCTTGAAGCGTGAGAACAACTTTCCTTAAAGAAGATATTGTCCGTATATAAATTGGAAAAATACAAACAACCTTCTTCAGGATACAAGCCAAGAATATACTTGCAGATTTTTGTTTTTATATCCACTTTGTTGGAAGTACTTCTATTTATAGGGAAACCATCGGACCTTTTCAAAAAGATATGTTCTTTCACAAACAAACGCATCTGTTTATACAAATATATTTAAAATTCAAATAAAATAGATTTTAATTGTAGAAATATTAAAAATATAAATAATTAGTCCAAGTCCAAGTCCAAGTCTTTGATATTAATATACCTATACTATATTAAAAGCACGAATCCCCTTAGCGAAATATCGTTCGTTTTTTTTTACCCTTTAAAAATAAATTTCACATAGGATAAAATCGTAATTTAATTATTCTCCTAATATTTAGGACAAAAAATATATTTTTCTTATTAAATCATTCATTGTTTGAACTAGGCATAAAGTCATAATATTTAGGATTTTGAAATTCATTAAAAGCTTACCTTAACATCCCTAATTTAGCAACTAAACCATAAAATATTTGCTACGTTTGTTCTCCTCGTCATAAATAAGAGATATTATAATCCACTAAAATGCAATCAATTAAAAATTATATGTAGAATAAATAACTAGAAGTTAAAACTATTTTGCATTTCAAATTTGATGTTTATCAAAAGATTATTTTTTAGTATCAATAAAATATGTGTTAATTACTATGAGAATCATATAAAATTAGCTCAGGATTATGAATGAGCTAATTTGACTTCTGAAAAGATTAATCAAAGTTGTGAGGCTCACATTAGATATAAACTCATGCATTTTTATTTCTCATAATCTCTATTTGATTTTGAAAAAAAAAATGTGTCATTAACTTTTTTATGAATTTTTTATTTCTACACTCGGAAGAAATAAACAAGAATCAAGAAAAAAGAAAAGCCAAAATTTCAGATGATAAAAGAAATTTGAATTGAGTGAGACTTAGACCTAGGCCAAAATGGAAGATATTTGAATACAATAAATTTTAGACGTAAAAGTAACTCTGATTTATTTGTCGGGATTCTTCTTACAATATTTTATATACCAATATTTATGTGATTTTAGAAAAAAAAACGTTATGCTCATTTATTGGTAGACACGCGCAACGCGGTTACCTAAAGACTAGTATATTATATATATGTATTTGTACACATATAAGAGTATTTGTTCTAAATTAAACACATAAAAGGACAAGGACTTAAAAGGCACCAAATGTGGCCTTTCACCACCCATCTGCTTTCCAACGATGTATAACAAACTATTCTTGAGAAAGCTCCTCATGCAGTGGTAACAAACCAGAAAACAAGGAAAATAAAATAACAAACTCCTCAAATGGTGGAAACAAAATAACAACCTTTGCAGTAAAACAAAAAAGGTACAGTAATGTTACAAAGCAGTAACAATAACTCCTAATATGGTTCCTTTCAGACTTGTTTAGTTTTAAATAACCTCTGGCTGAGGGTATTTAGTCAGCTTAAGCCTTGAGAAAAGGAAAGTCTAGATGCTTTTATGTATTAAAAGGAAACTGAAGACGCTTCTATGTACGGTAAAACTTCTCTATAAGAACCTCGTTTGTTTCGAATATTTTTGGATATTATAGCGAAGTGCTGTTATAGAGAACATATATTATAACATAACATAAAAATTGATTCCAAAAAAACTTGACTTTTATAGTGAAGTGTTATTATATGAGAATGTTGTTATACAGACGTCTCACGTATAATAACACAACTACAACATAGTGACCGGTATTTGGTACAACTGAATATTCCTTATTGTCTACGGCATTTTAGAAGGGTTGCATGCAATGTTCATATGCTCACCATATCAACATTTTGGTAATACATGTAGCTTTTGATCTTGATCTTCCAAGATAAGGTTATGCTCCTCAAATCTACCTCATAATTGTCACGACCCAAAATCTCAATCCGTCATGATAGCGCCTATTTTGATACTAGGCAAGCCGATAATATCGATAAACCACAATTTCTCTTAAGTTTAAAAATACAATAATTTAATACAATACAAAATTTTATAAATACTGACACGAGCACTTCCCAAAACCTGGTGTCACTAAGTACATGAGCATCTAATATGGATACAAATCTGGAACATAAAGTCTATAATAGTCTAAGACCAAAATACAGTAAACAAGGAGATATGGAAAGAGAGGCAGGGTCTGCGAAACACGGCAGCTACCTCTGAATCTCCTGAAAATCAACTGCGCGAAATGATCAACAACTCGCTATGTCCCGGAGAACCTGGAACTGCACACGAAGTATAGGGTGTAGTATGAGTATAACCAACTCAGCAAGTAACAATAATAAATAAGGAACTGGAGATAATAACGAGCTACACAGTTATAGTTCATTTTCAGTAATTCCAACAGAGAATAGGCATGCTTTCAATTTCAAAAGTTTAAGCCAAATCAGTTTTATATAGTTCAAGTTCAGGTAATCCGGATATAAAATCTTTCAGAAAATTTCACAGCAATGACAAATAGCAACTAAGTGCAACAACAAATGAAAATCAAGTACAACCTCTCAGTACAACAATCACTCACTGGGCTCCCAGCCCTCAGCACTCACACTCAATGGGTACCCACGCTCACTGGGGGTGTACAGATTCCGGAGGGGCTCCTACAGCCCAAGCGCTATAATCTACAAGGACAACTCACGTGCTGCACGAACAACTTACGTGCCATAATATAAATATCTGGATCCACACGGTCAAATCACGTGCTACAGTATAATATAAGGATCCGCACGGCCAACTCACGTGCTGCAAGGCCAACTCACGTGCTGCAAGGCCAACTCACGTATTATAGTATAATATAAGGATATGCACGACCAACTCACGCGTTGCACAGACAACTCACGTGCTATGGTATAAATATCTCACAATCAGTCCCTCGGCCTCACTCAGTCATAAATCTCTATAGTCTCTCGGGCTCTCAATAATCATGAAATCAGCCGAAGAACAATGATATGATGTATCAATAATAGTAACAAAGACTCAGATAAAATGTGCAAGTAAAAACTAAGACTGAGTACATATAGCATTTAGCAGGCAATTCAACAAGTACGCGACCTCTGTGGGTCCCAAAAGTACTATCACATAGCCTAAGCATGATTTCTAATATGATTTACAGTCAAATTTTATTCAACACATAGAGAGCATATAGCTAACAACAAATTATTCAACTTTACAGTTTCTCGGGACGAACCAAGTCACAATCCCCTCGGTGCACGCCCACATGCCCGTCACCTAGCATCTGCGTTACCTCTAAAATGATCACATGATAATAAAATCCAGGGTTTCATACCCTCAGGACTAGATTTATAACCGTTACTTACCTCAAAGCGTGAAATTCTTTACTATGCTATGCCTTTGCCTCGTAAATCGGCTTCCGAATGCCTCAAATCTAGTCACAAATAATTCGTTTCAGTCAATAAAATTTATTGGAATTAATTCCATAAGAAAATGCTAATTTTCCATAAAAAGCCAAATTTTTAGCTCAAAGAATCGCCTATGGGGCCCACGTCTAGGAACTCGACAAAAGTTACAAAATTCGAAAGCCCCTTCAACCACGAGTTTAACCATACCAATTTTATCTAAATCCGACCCAACTCGACCCTCAAATATTTTAGTTAAACTAAGAGGGTTTTCAAACTTTTCCAACTTAACTCAGCAATTATATGATAAAAACAATCATGGATTCGGGTAATTTAGCCAATATTGAGTTAAGAATACTTACCCCGTTGTTTTTCTTGAAAAACTCTCAAAAATCGCCTCTTCCCGAGCTCCAATCCGTCAAAAATGAAAATGGAACGAAGTCTCACTTTCAGAACTTAAACTCTCTGTCCGGACCTCTCTTATTCGCGAACGTGACAGGTCCCTCGCCTTCGCAAAGCACAACTTGACTGCCCACAAATTTAACCCCTCGCAAGCGCGACCGTAGCTTCACGAACGCGATGCTTTACAAATCTTACCTTTCGCGACCACGGCTTCGCAAACACGAAGCTTTAACAGATCTTACCTTTGCAAACGCGACCACTACCTCGTGAACGCGTAGAACAAGGACCTGAGGTCCCCAATAGCCTCACTCCTCTTCGCTAACAAGACACCACTCACGCATTCGTGATGCACCCACAGACCATACCTTCGGGTTTTGCGTTCTCCCCTTCGCGAACGCAAAGAACAAAACCTCACTTTCAGAAAACACTCGTCGCAAATGCGAGGGCCCACTCACGAACGCGAAGGAGAAAATCAGGAAAATGCAGCAGCAGATATCAACAATCTCACCAAGGTCAAAAATGACCCGTTAACCATCCAAAATTCTCCCGAGCCCTTCGGGACCTCAACCAAATATACCAACAAGTCCTAAAATATCATACGAACTTAGTTGAACCCTCAAATCACCTAAAACAACTCTAAAACCATGAATTCACCTCAATTCAAGCCTAATAAACTTTAAAATTTTTAATTTCTATAAACGACTCCGTAACCTATCAAATCACATCCGATTGACCTCAAACTTTGCACACAAGTCATAAATGATATAACAGAGGTATTCCAATTTTCAGAATCGGATTCCGACCCCGATATCAAAAAGTCAACCCCCGGTCAAACTTCTCAAAATTTAAACTTTCGGTATTTCAAGCCTAATTCCTCTACGGACCTCCAAATAATATTCCGGACACGCTCCTAAGTCGAAAATCACCATACAGAGCTATTGGAATAATAAAAATTTAAATCCTAGATCGTTTACACATAGGTCCATATCCGGTCTACTTTTCTAATTTAAATTTTTAATTATGAGACTAAGTGTCTCATTTCACTCAGAATCCCTGCCGAACCCGAGCCAACTAATCCGGTGAGTCATAAAACAACTATAGAGCATAAATTGAGCAATAAATGAGGGAATAAGGTTATAATACTCAAAATGACCGGCCGGATCGTTACAATAATCTTGTTAGAATCCCACATATTCTCATTCCAAGTATTTTGGTAAATTATTCCGGCTTGGTTGAATTGTCTGCCTATAAGAGTTGACATGGATGAAGCCAAACTAGTCCACACCCAGCTCTGTTCAATGGTTGCAAGGTATTGGAGTAGTTTTATTGTAAATGGTAACCTATTTATTTTTATTATTTGAAAACTTTCTTTTGTTACCTCAACCACCACCATCCTACGAGGAAACTGAAAGAACTACAACTAAATTTAATGTTTGAGGTAAAAACCATGTCAATCTAGTTCAAAATCACTTTTCTAATCTCCTATACTTACATATTCATACCAACTATCACTACTAAAAAACGTTAATTTCGTCCAGGAAAACCGACTGAAATCGGTCGGTATTAATTAAATTTTTTTTTATTTAATTTTTAAAATACCGACCGAAATCGGTCGAAATTTTAAATATAAAATAATTTTAGAAATCTTTCAGATATATATTTTTTTGTATCGCATGTATACTCCCCAACCCGAGATATCATAGCGCCATAATATTATATCTTATTACTATATTACTAATTAGTACTAGTATATATTATCATTATTATTTTATTGAATTCTAAATATAGAATATTAAATCTTATTACTAAGCACTAACTATAACCTTTCCGATATTTGCTTATTTTTTGTTAGTCCGCAACTGTGAAACTTTATGCATCAAAACTCAACTCATAAGATGGAAAAGCTCACATCTTTCAGTCGATGTGGGATAAGAGTATTTTCCAATTTCCGACCAAAATCGGTCGGAATTTTGAAACATTTTAATAAAAATTTATTTTCCCATTTCAGCCGATGTGGGACAAGAAATTAATTTTAAATTCCGACCGAAATCGGTCGGAATATTTGAAAAGGTTTAATAAAAAATTATTTTCCCATGGAAAAACCCACTATTTCTCTTCCAATGGAATATTTATTTACTAATTTATCCATTTTATTATTTGTTTTTTACTTTATTTTTTATGAAACAAAGAGTGCATTAAATAAGGATTCCATAAATCAATAAACAATTATTTCAAGTGAATAAAATTATCATTACATTTTAATGTAAAAATATTCTTAGTTATTGTTTCTAAAATTTCATTTATAATCTTGAAATAACACATTAATTATTTTATATAAAATAATATATTAACTAACCAGAATTAAATATATCGTACATTGGTTAAGTAATTGGTATATAAGCTATAAGCTATATTCAATATATATATATATATATATATATATATATATATATATATATATATATATATATATATATATATATATATATATATATATGTATATCGAATATATCGAATATAATCAAATATTAAGTTGTATCCAATTATATTAAGTTGTATTAATATAATTTAATTCAATTATAGTAAGTTTTAATCGAACATAATAGAATTTTTAATTGATCCACTGATGATATACATACATAGATATAGGATATAGTGTGCATATAAAAGTAATTTTAAAAATCACATACACACACAAATATATATATATATATATATATATATATATATATATATATATATATATATATATATATATATATTATTAAATATTATTTATTTAAAAGCTATTTATATAAAGGGTGACAAAAACCGACCGACTTTGGTCTGTGATATTATTAAATTTATATTTTAATTATTTTAAAATTATTTTTTTCTACCGAAGTCGGTCGGAAATATTTAATTATAACTTATTCCGGTTGGTTAATTAAATATATATAATTTTTGTTATATTAAAAACCAATTGCCTTGGGATATTAATTTCAAAATTTCCGACCGAATTCGGTCGGAAATTTGGAAACATTTTAATAAAAAATTATTTTTGTATATTTACAAGGTGTTGGTCAGATATTGACCAATTTTCAATCAAAATCGGTAGGAAACTTTATTTTTTTTTGTGGGACCACTATTTCCGTTGTCAGAAATAATTTTGTTGATTTTTGCGAACAATTTAGCTATTTACGACCCATTTTGGTCGGGTTTGTTTCCGACTGATTTCAGTCGGGTTTGTTTCCGACCGATTTTGGTCGGTATGACTTGGACGAAATATGCCAGTTTTCTAGTATTGTGTTTCTTTAACAATACATTCCCTTCACCAGCTACATTAGATTTTTATTTGTGTAATACATGTAGCTTTTGATCTTGATCTTCCAAGATAAGGTTATGCTCCTCAAATCTACCTCATAATTGTCACGACCCAAAATCCCAAACCGTCGTGATCGCGCATATCTTGATTCTAGGAAAGCCGATAATATCGATAAACTACAATTTCTCTTAAGTTTAATAATACAATAATTTAATACAATACAAAATTCCACAAATACTAACACGAGCACTTCCCAAAACATGGTGTCACTGAGTACATGAGCATCTAATATGGATACAAATCTGGAACATAAAATCTATAATAGTCTAAGACCAAAATACAGTAAACAAGGAGATAGGGAAAGAGAGGCAGGGTCTGCGAAACATGGCAGCTACCTTTGAATCTCCTGAAAATCAACTGCGCGAAATGATCAACACCCGCTATGTCCCGGAACATATGCATCTGCACATGAAGTGTAGGGTATAGTATGAGTACAACCAACTCAGCAAGTAACAATAATAAATAAGGAACTAGAGATAATGACGAGCTACATAGTTCCAGTTCATTTTCAGTAATTCCAACAAAGAGTAGGCATGCTTTCAATTTCAAAAGTTTAAGCCAAATAAGTTTTATACAGTTCAAGTTCAGGTAATCCGGATATAAAATCTTTCAGAAAATTTCACAGCAATGACAAATAGCAACTAAGTGCAACAACAAATGAAAATCAAGTACAACCTCTTAGGACAACAATCATCCACTAGGCTCCCAGCCCTCAGCACTCACACTCAATGGGTACCCGCGCTCACTGGGGGTGTATAGATTCCGGAGGGGCTCCTACAGCCCAAGCGCTATAATCTACAAGGACAACTCACGTGCTGCACGGACAACTCACGTGATATAATATAAATATCTGGATCCACACGGTCAACTCAAGTGCTATAGTATAATATAAGGATGCGCACGGCCAACTCATGTGTTGCATGGCCAACTCACGTGCTATAGTATAATATAAGGATATGCACGACGAACTCACGTGTTGCACAGAAAACTCACGTGCTGTGGTATCAATATCTCACAATCAGGCCCTCGGCCTCACTCAGTCAAAAATCTCTATAGTCTCTCGGACTCTCAATAATCATGAAATCATCCCAAACAACAATGATATGATGTATCAATAATAGTAACAAAGATTGAGATAAAATGTGCAAGTAAAAACTAAGACTGAGTACATATAGCATTTAGCAGGCAATTCAATAAGTACGCGACCACTGTGAGTCCCAAAAGTACTATCACATAGCCTAAGCATGATTTCTAATATGATTTACAGTCAAATTTTATTCAACACATAGAGAGCATATAGCTAACAACAAATTATTCAACTTTACAGTTTTTCGGGACGGACCAAGTCACAATCCCCTCGGTGCACGCCCACATGCCCGTCACCTAGCATCTGCGTCACCTCCAAAATGATCACATGATAACAAAATCCATGGTTTCATACCCTCAGGACCAGATTTATAACTGTTACTTACCTAAAAGCGTGAAATTCTTTACTACGCTATGCCTTTGCCTCGCAAATCGGCTTCCGAATGCCTCAAATCTAGTCACAAATAATTCGTTTCAGTCAATAAAATTTATTGGAATTAATTCCATTAGAAAATACTAATTTTCCATAAAAATCCAAATTTTTAGCTCAAAGAATCGCCTGTGGGGCCCACGTCTAGGAACTCGATAAAAGTTAAAAAATCCGAAAGCCCATTCAACCACGAGTTTAACCATACCAATTTTATCCAAATCCGACCCAACTCGACCCTCAAATATTTTAGTTAAACTAAGAGGGTTTTCAAACTTTTTCAACTTAACTCACCAATTATATGATAAAAACAACCATGGATTCGGGTAATTTAGCCAATATTGAGTTAAGAATACTTACCCCGTTATTTTTCTTGAAAAACTCTCAAAAATCACCTCTTCCCGAGCTCCAATCCGTCAAAAACGAAAATGGAACGAAGTCTCATTTTCAGAACTTAAACTCTTTGTCCGGGCCTTTCTTATTCGCGAACGCGACAGGTCTCTCGCCTTCGCAAAGCACAACTTGACTGCCCACAAATTTAACCCCTCGCAAACGCGACCGTGGCTTCACGAACGCGATGCTTTACAAATCTTACCTTTCGCGACCACGGCTTCGCGAACACGAAGCTTTAACAGATCAGACCTTTGCAAACGCGACCACCACCTCGTGAACGCGTAGAACAAGGACCTGGGGTCCCCAATAGCCTCACTCCTCTTCGCGAACAAGACACTACTCACGCATTCGCGATGCACCCACAGACCATACCTTCGGGTTTATCGTCCTCCCCTTCGCGAACGCAAAGAACAAAACCTCACTTTCAGAAAATACTCGTCGCGAACGCGAGGGCCCACTCACGAACGCGAAGGAGAAAATCAGGAAAATGCAGGAGCAGATATCAACAATCTCACCAAGGTCAAAAATGACCCGTTAACCATCCAAAATTCTCCCGAGCCCTTCGGGACCTCAACCAAATATACCAACAAGTCCTAAAACATCATACGAACTTAGTTGAACCCTCAAATTATCTAAAAAAACTCTAAAACCATGAATTCACCTTAATTCAAGCCTAATAAATTTTGAAATTTTTAATTTCTATAAACGACTCCGGAACCTATCAAATCACGTCCGATTGACCTCAAACTTTGCACACAAGTCATAAATGACATAACAGAGGTAATTTAATTTTCAGAATCGGATTCCGATGTCGATATCAAAAAGTCAACCCCGGTCAAACTTCCCAAAATTTAAACTTTCGGTATTTCAAGCCTAATTCCTCTACGGACCTCCAAATAATATTCCAGACACGCTCCTAAGTCGAAAATCACCCTACCGAGTTATTGGAATCATAAAAATTCAAATCCTAGATCGTTTACACATAGGTCCATATCCGGTCCACTTTTCTAATTTAAATTTTCAATTATGAGACTAAGTGTCTCATTTCACTCAGAATCCCTGCCGGACCCGAGCCAACTAATCCGGTAAGTCATAAAACAACTATAGAGCATAAATTGAACAGTAAATGAGGGAGTGAGATTATAATACTCAAAATGACCGGCCGGATCATTACAATAATCTTGTTAGAATCCCACATATTCTCATTCCAAGTATTTTGGTAAATTATTCCGTCTTGGTTGAATTGTCTGCCTATAAGAGTTGACATGGATGAAGCCAAACTAGTCCACACCCAGCTCTGTTCAATGGTTGCAAGGTATTGGAGTAGTTTTATTGTAAATGGTAACGTATTTATTTTTATTATTTGAAATCTTTCTTTTGTTACCTCAACCACCACCATCCTACGAGGAAACTGAAAGAACTACAACTAAATTTAATGTATGAGGTAAAAACCATGTCAATCTAGTTCAAAATCACTTTTCTAATCTCCTATACTTACATGTTCATACCAACTGTCACTACCAAAAAACTGGTTAATTTCGTCCAGAAAAACCGACTGAAATCGGTCGGTATTAATTTAATTTCTTTTTATTTAATTTTTAAAATACCGACCGAAATCGGTCGAAATTTTAAATATATAATAATTTTAGAAATCTTCCAGATATATATTTTTTTGTATCGCATGTATACTCCCCAGCCCGAGACATCATAGCACCATAATATTATATCTTATTACTATATTACTAATTAGTACTAGTATATATTATCATTATTATTTTATTGAATTCTAAATATAGAATATTAAATCGTATTACTAAGCACTAACTATAACCTCTCCTATATTTGCTTATTTTTTGTTAGTCCGCAACTGTGGGACTCTATGCATCAAAGCTCAACTTATAAAATGAAAAAGCTCACATCTTTCAGTCGATGTGGGACAAGAGTATTTCCTAATTTCCGACCGAAATCGGTCGGAATTTTGAAATATTTTAATAAAACTTTATTTTCCCATTTCAGCCGATGTGGGACAAGAAATTAATTTCAAATTCTGACTGAAATCGATCGGAATATTTGAAAAGGTTTAATAAAAAATTATTTTCCCATGGAAAAACCCACTACTTCTCTTCCCATGGAATATTTATTTACTAATCTATCCATTTTATTATTTGTTTGTTTCTTTCTTTTTTATGAAAAAAAGAGTGCATTAAATAAGGATTCCATAAATCAATAAAAAATTATTTCAAGTGAATAAAATTATGATTACATTTTAATGTAAAAATATGCTTAGTTATTTTTTCTAAAATTTCATTTATAATCCTGAAATAACACATTAATTGTTTTATATAAAAAAATATATTAACTAACCAGAATTAAATATATTGTACATTGGTTAAGTAATTGGTATATAAGCTATAAGATATATATTCATATATATATATATATATATATATATATATATATATATATATATATATATATATATATATATATATATATATAAGTTTAATCGAATATTGATCCAATTATATTAAGTTGTATCCAATTATATTAAGTTGTATTAATACAATTTAATTCAATTATAGTAAGTTTTAATCGAACATAATAGAATTTTTAATTGATCCACTGATGATATACATACATAGATATAGGATATAGTGTGCATATAAAAGTAATTTTAAAAATCACATACACACACAAATATATATATGTATATCAAAATATTATTAAATATTATTTATTTAAAAGCTATTTATATAAAGGGTGACAAAAACCGACCGACTTTGGTCTGTGATATTATTAAATTTATATTTTAATTATTTTAAAATTATTTTTTTCTACCGAAGTCGGTCGGAAATATTTAATTATAACTTATTCCGTTTGATTAATTAAATATATATAATTTTTGTTATATTAAAAACCAATTGCCTTGGGATATTAATTTCAAAATTTCCAACATTTTAATAAAAAATTATTTTTGTACATTTACAAGGTGTTGGTCAAATATTGACCAATTTTCAATCGATATCGGTAGAAAACTTTATTTTTTTTTGTTGTGGGACCACTATTTCTATTGTCAGAAATAATTTTGTTGACTTTTGCGACCAAATTAGCTATTTACGACCGATTTCGATCGGGTTTGTTTCCGACAGATTTTGGGACTTGGACGAAATATTCCAGTTTTCTAGTAGTGTGTTTCTTTAACAATACATTCCCTTCACCAGCTACATTAGATTTTTATTTGTGTAATACATGTAGCTTTTGATCTTGATCTTCCAAGATAAGGTTATGCTCCTCAAATCTACCTCATAATTGTCACGACCCAAAATTCTAAACCGTCGTGATCGCGCATATCATGATACTAGGAAAGCCGATAATATCGATAAACTACAATTTCTCTTAAGTTTAATAATACAATAATTTAATACAATACAAAATTCCACAAATACTGACACGAGCACTTCCCAAAACTTGGTGTCACTGAGTACATGCGCATCTAATATGGATACAAATCTGGAACATAAAATCTATAATAGTCTAAGACCAAAATACAGTAAACAAGGAGATAGGGTAAGAGAGGCAGGGTCTGCGAAACATGGCAGCTACCTCTGAATCTCCTGAAAATCAACTCCGCGAAATAATCAACACCCGCTATGTCCCAGAACCTATGGATCTGCACACGAAGTGTAGGGTGTAGTATGAGTACAACTAACTCAGCAAGTAACAATAATAAATAAGGAACTGGAGATAATGACGAGCTACACAGTTCCAGTTCATTTTCAGTAATTCCAACAAGGCATGCTTTCAATATCAAAAGTTTAAGCCAAATAAGTTTTATATAGTTCAAGTTCAGGTAATCCGGATATAAAATCTTTCAGAAAATTTCACAGCAATGACAAATAGCAACTAAGTGTAACAACAAATGAAAATCAAGTACAACCTCTCAGGACAACAATCACCCACTAGGCTCCCAGCCCTCAGCACTCACACTCAATGGGTACTCGCGTTCACTGGGGATGTATAGATTCCGGAGGGGCTCCTACAGCCCAAGCGCTATAATCTACAAGGACAACTCACGTGCTGCACGGACAACTCACATGCTATAATATAAATATCTGGATCTACACGGTCAACTCAAGTTCTATAGTATAATATAAAGATCCGCACGGCCAACTCACGTGTTGCATGGCCAACTCACGTGCTATAGTATAATACAAGGATATGCACGACGAACTCACGTATTGCATAGACAACTCACATGCTATGGTATCAATATCTCACAATCAGGCCCTCGGCCTCACTCAGTCAAAAATCTCTATAGTCTCTCGGGCTCTCAATAATCATGAAACCATTCCAAACAACAATGATATGATGTATCAATAATAGTAACAAAGACTGAGATAAAATGTGCAAGTAAAAACTAAGACTGAGTAACTATAGCATTTAGCAGGCAATTCAACAAGTATGCGACCTCTGTGGGTCCCAAAAGTACTATCACATAGCCTAAGCATGATTTCTAACATAATTTACAGTCAAATTTTATTCAACACATAGAGAGGATATAGCTAACAACAAATTATTCAACTTTACAGTTTCTCGGGACGAACCAAGTCACAATCCCCTCGGTGCACGCCCACACGCCCGTCACCTAGCATCTGCGTCACCTCCAAAATAATCACATGACAACAAAATCCAGGGTTTCATACCCTCAGGACCAGATTTATAACTGTTACTTACCTCAAAGCGTGAAATTCTTTACTATGCTATGCCTTTGCCTCGCAAATCGGTTTTCGAATGCCTCAAATCTAGTCACAAATAATTCATTTTAGTCAATAAAATTTATTGGAATTAATTCCTTAAGAAAATGCTAATTTTTCATAAAAATCCGAATTTTTAGCTCAAAGAGTCGCTTGTGGGGCCCGCGTCTAGGATGTCACGACCCAAAATCCAAAAGGTCGTGATGGCGTCGGACACCACTGTCAGGCAAGCCAACCATAATCAATTAACTTAATTACCCATTTTAGTATTTTTGAAATAAAAATTTCTTTAATAAAATTGTAGAGATAAAAACTCATAGAGTAAATGATAAATATTTTTGCAGCTAAATTTCTAAACAATTCACAACCATTCCCAAAACCCGATGTCACAAGTGCGTGAGCATTTACTAGAGAATTAAAATAAAATACAGCATCTGTCCAGATACAAATTAGACAGGAAAATATAATAACTCTGAAGGAGATTCTGTTAGCTGCGGATCGTAATATAGAATGCAGCTCACCTATGTCCCCACAATTTTTATAACACCTCTGCGCCCACAAGGCCGCTATATATATATGTACCTGGACAATAAAATGTGCAGCAAGTGCAGTATGAGTACGAAAATAACGTGTACCTAGTAAGTATCAAGCCTAATCTCGAAGAGGTAGAGACGAGATGGCCGACTATGACACTCACTATGGGTCAATAATATTAAATAATCATGAAAATAGAAATATTTATATCAACGATGATTCACATAATTAACAATAATTTATTGAACCAGTAGAAGTAATTAAATTCCTTCAATTTCAATAATTCTCAGTATAATAATTAAATTCCTTCAATTCAAATAATTTCTAATCTATTAAGTAAACCGTTTAATTTTAATAAAAATTCCAGTTTATCAAATAGCTTTACAAGCTACAATTTAATTTCAATAAATTTCCAATTTATCAAATAACTTTACAAGCTGTAATGAACTGTCCAAGTATCGTGTAATTATTATTATTATTAAGCACGATTTCTGCCGAGGACGTACGGCCCGATCCAGAGTGTCGTGTACACTGCCGAGGGACGTGCGGCGCGATCCATAGATGCATCTATCCTGCCGAGGCGTTCGGCCTGCTCCACAAGAAAGGAGGACATTTTCTTATGTGCCTCCGGAAGGACAGTATGTTTATTATAAGATAAATTTGGGAGGAGAACAATTTCTTTTGACAATTAATTGATTTAAACAAAAATCAAGTATATGAGATTTCCATCCTTTAATATCTTTATCTAACAATTCACAATATATTCATATAGATATCAATTAATATAAGTAAATCAAAAATACAATTTACACAATTAAGGCATGCTTTGAGTCCTAAACTACCCGGACTTTAGCATTAATAGTAGCTACGCACGGACTCTCGTCACCTCGTGCGTACGTAGCCCCCACAATTTAGCAACAATTGTTTAATCTTAATCACCTATAAGGTAATTTTCCCCTCACAAGATTAGACAAGAGACTTACCCCGTCTTGCTCCAATTTAATCCACTATAAGACCTTTTCCATGATAATCCAACTCTACCTGGCTCGAATCTAGCCAAAATAATTTGATACAATCACTAAAAATTATAGTAATTAATTCTATAAGAAAATACTACATTTTTAATAAAAATTTCGAAATTAATAAAACTTCATCCGTGAGGCCCACATCTCGGAATCCGGCAAAAGTTATGAAATCCGACAACCCATTCAATTACGAGTCCAACCATACCAATTTCACTCAAATCCGACTCCGAATCGATACCGAAATCTCAAAAATTCGTTTCTATGAGATTTCTAAAATTTTCCAAATTTAAATTTCAAAACACTAATTAAATGGTGAAAACAATGATATATTTGTGTATATAGACCAAATCCGAGTTGGAATCACTTACCTCAAATGTCTTTCCTTGAAACATCTGCCAAACGTCGCTTCTGCTCAAGCTCAAGTTTGTCAAAAATGGCAATTGGGTCGAATGCCTCTGTTTTTATAACTTACAGATCTGCCCAGTTCGATCTTGGGAGCTCGATTTCAGGAGCTCGATCTCGGGGAGCTCGATTTTGGGAGCTCGATCTTGGGAGATCGATCTCGGGAACTCGATCTCGGGAGCTCGATCTCGGGAGATCGATATCGGGAGCTCGATCTCGGGAGTTCGATCTTGGGAGCTCGATCTCGGGAGCTCGATCTTGGGAGCTCGATCTTGGGAGTTCGATCTCGGGAGGTCGATCTCGAGAGCTCGATCTTGGGAGCTCGATCTCGGCAGCTCGATTTTGGGAGCTCGATCTTGGGCCTCGATTTTGGGCCTCGATCTTGGGCTCGATCATAGCCCAGAATTTCCAACAGAAGAGAGAAAACAAATTGTAGCAGCTGTTTAAGTCCAATTTGTGATCCGTTAACCATCCGAAACTCACCCGAGGCCCTCAGGACCTCAACCAAATATACCAACAAGTCCTAAAACATCATACGAACTTAGTCAAACCTCTAAATCACATCAAACAACGCTAAAATTATGAATCATACCCCAATTCAAGCTTAAGGAAACTAAGAATTTTCAACTTTTACATTCGATGTCGAAACCTATCAAATCAACTCCGATTGTCCTCAAATTTTGCACACAAGTCATAAATTACATAATGGAGCTATGAAAATTTTCGGAACTTGATTCCGACTCCGGTATCAAAAAGTCAACTCCCCGGTCAAACTTTCAAACTATAAATTCCTATTTTAGCCATTTCAAGCCAAATTTCACTACGGACTTCCAAATAAAATTTCGATCACGCTCCTAAGTCCAAAATCACCATACAAAGTTGTTGGAATCATCAAATCTATTTCGGGGTCGTTTTCTCAAAATGTTGACCGAAGTCAAACTTAGCACTTTAAGGCCAACTTAAGGAACCAAGTGTTCCGGTTTCACCTCAAACACTTTCAAATCCCGAACCAACCATCCCCACAAGTCATAAATCATTTAAAGAACATACTGGAAGTTTTATTTAGGGGAAGGGGGTTCTAAAAGTCAAAACGACCGGTTGGGTCGTTACATTCTCTCCCACTTAAATATACGTTCTTCCTCGAATATGCTAAGGAGTGTTCTGGAGTTATCCAAAATTACTGTTTAACACCTCTTGCACCTACCCATGCTACCACACCCAGTTGAGCACATTAACTCGAGCCAATCTTAAAATTCTCCCATTTATTTAAGCAAATAAGCCTTAGAGCACAATTCTAACATCCAGAATTCTCCACCATGCCTGTCTCCAACCTATGAATGTCGTATCAATCACTACACGATGCACTAATACAGGATTGCATACCTTTGTTGAATTTAGACCATGCACCGCATCATTCACATGACTATAATAACATCCTCTGATAACAATAGCCAAAATTTCACGAATCTGATGTTCACAACACACCTCATGATGCATATAAGTCATGTTCCAACTCTTGAAATTCTTCCACGATGAAAGAAATGTGTAGAAATTCATAATCAACTGTCGAGTCAACAATTATTGAGTTTCTCCTTATGACAAGAACCATTGCCTCATTATAACCAAATAATGGTATTTGCTCTTTATTACACTCCATATAATTTGATCGCACAGATCCAAAATCCAATAATCTCGTCTCACCAAGTATAAGCTGCTCAGGCAATAAACTACCTCAGACACGATAAAACGAACCAATAAGCCTCATATGATTCCACGATGAGCTAATAAGCTACGGACTCGATTGCGATACGTAAGAAAAACGAACTCTGGAAAGGATTACTCAACCCACGTGACTAATTAGACAACTAAAAAGGTGTCATGAACCTTCCTCAGAAAATGGGACACAAACACACAAAATAGCATATAGGAGACTGCACTCAATATCACACTGTTGCGACGTGCAACCCGATTCAAACAGCATACCCGTGGCGGCGTGCCACCCGATCCGCACAAAAAGAATCTATAAGAAAATACTTACTGAGCTAAAATGCTCATTACTACAAAATATCCGAATATCGGACACAAGCACGCTTAGTGCATAATATCATCCCTGGAAGGACCGACAGTGCCATATGCTACAAAACTCAAGTACAACTAAGGTGTGATATATGATATGAATCTCGAGAGCCATCCTGCTCACATAATACCATCGCTACGCGGAACCTCATCACATAAGAAATTTATCAAGCCATTTCATAACTCACACGACACAATATAGTATTACATGAAATAACCGACAACAAAACGACATCCAACGTCTGAATACTCCACCATAGAGAGCTTTTATGCTGAAATGAACACATTTGGCCTGATATAGAGCCCGTATTCATATTTAAATCCATCCACATACCTCAAGCCGATTCTGATCGCACTGTACTAGGCTAATAACCTTGCAAGGATCCATAATAACCCTTTTTTCCGTAACACACAAGAATAGCGAACAACTTTCACAGTCCACAACCAAATGAATAGAGTGCCCTCCAGGCATAAATTCTCGAATCAACGATATTACCACAATCTTCATACTTGGTTTCAATCTTCACTCAATCAAGTGAATACATGTCACTCTTACACAATCTTTCCGTGAGACACGCTCCCACGACCTTTCGCACCAGGTAACAAGTCTGCACATCCATGCTACCGGTTACACTAATGTTGTAAAACATATCAAGAATCCCTAAATCAATACACAAGGTCTCTTACACCTGACATCGACCTTAGATGATGCCAAAAACAATACCATCTTACTTTAAACATCTAAATCCCTTTCCTGCTCATCCGAGCTCATGACATCCTTGTCAACACAGAACCGAAATCTTAAATCCTCAACTTTCGAATCCCATGCTACTTAGTGCACTTAACCACGCCAATGCGCAGGAGTACAAGAATTCCACCATAACTCCCGAACCACTAATAGGGTAAATACTTCATCATATAGAAACCTTCTTCTTAACTCATTTCAAGAGAACCATTGCAACATGTGACTTAATTCCCATATCCATAGAAAATACCGGCCTCAAGTAGTGGACTAAACTACCATAACTCTTCTGGGATCCCTCTACACATAATATGTCATAATACTTGAATTTCTCCAAATAAAATCAATTATGGCGGCCATTAAGCCTCGCACGTACCGCCACAAATCATATGCATAATTCAATGCGCTGAAGGAACTGATCATTGCCACCATCGTGCCGATTCAACCATTGTGAGTTGATCCGTCTTTTCTCAATTTACTCTTAACTTGCCTTAGAAATAATAATAGTTCCATTCATTACATCACGAACTCAAATCTGCACTCATCCTAAGTGACCTTATTTCACGAGACCAGCTATTTCAAAACCCACTAATTATCTGATATCCCTTCTTGTAGGCACTTTTTACATCTTCAACTGGTACACCCATTCTGCTATTTCTTTTATGAATCCGAAATTATTTTCTTCTGTTTTTCCAATGCTATACCACAACCTGAAGATAACGTAGAGTACTCCAAACCCCGTTTCATAATCTACTACAAAAGCTCGATACTCAATCATACTATAGACTCGAGATCCTTAGACACCACACTTTAAATTTTTGGACCCGCTAAGACCGTTATTGAGAGTCACTTGCTCTGACTTGTTCCCAAACATGATCAATTCCAAGGCCCTGCTAGCACATGGACACTTTATCAAGGAAACATCCGACTGTCTCACTTTCCTGTGTATTACATCTACACGAAGCATAAACTCTGAGTCTTCCAAAAACCTGAATATGAATTGATAAGGCCAAATATGGCACATATTCCCCAAATCCTTTGCTAAAATTACCACTGATGTTTTCTTTCCTTAGTTGCAATGACCCACCAATACACCGATAACCAGAAACCGCACAACTTGACACTACGCCATCCAATCATAGACGATGGGGCTCTCCCACTTAGCTTGAAGCTACAATTACAAAATTCTGGAATCCACCGAGATTCTTTCTTTATCATTGACATGATCCTGCACACGCAACTCGCCAAATTTTCTCGAAATCCTTTTATTAACCTTTAATAAACACTCTGAACCACTAGCCACATTTACATATTAAATCACTTACCGGGTAGGTAGTAGAATTCTTCGCAGAAGCTTCGTCAACACCACGCGACTGCTAACCTGCTCACAGAAGATAACCCACCTGTGGAAATTACATGCCGACATATTCCAACGTCGCTGCACTGGGTGCAATTACTACGAAATCAGTAGATCATCCTGAGTCCGAGCTCATTCACCAGCTGCACCAGTCTGTTCACTCCTCATGGATGTCAACTAAAGGTGCGACAATACATTCCAATCCAAAGTCATGTTGTATCCTTCTTCATATCAAGCAACTCCCTCCCGTTTTATCCAATCTTCATCAATATAGCAGCTAATATTCTAAATTAAGTCCGTAAACCTAGTCACTGTCCATTTTACATCCCAAATCACTCAAAATGTTCCTCAAGACATGTAATCATCCTACCACGTAACCCATGTGCTACCTTGCCACTCTCCCACTTTGGTCAACCATCTCCTTTAAGCAACTACTCTGCTTTTGTTTTCTTACACTTGGCCTTTTCGGAACCTAACCACCGCAAGGCACCTTCCACATGTCCTTCCTCATCCTTCGCTGCCCAGTTGTTTCCTTAACTCAAAATCCTTCTCTGTAGCATTTGAACCAATAGCTCGTTTCTAGCTTTAAACCTTTCGGACGATCATCCTTCTTGAGACATCAACACTAGAAATGATGCTTCGATCCTAAATCCCTGTACACCACGATATCTAACGACTGCTTCCCCTATACCAATTCCTAACACCCCGTCATGAAGGCGAGTTGAAGAAAATCATAACACTGGCGAACCTTAACGCATTTTACAAGGCGATGACACCACATCAAAATTGAGAACTCTACCACACTCAAAAATATCAAGCTTAGTTACTCCATCAACCACAAACGTGAACATTCATAGTCCGATTTTCTTTTCTCCGCCGGAATTAAAACATGGAACCTTTAAATCATGTACTGAGAAAACCTTCTTTTAAGTCGTTTACTGCCCCGACACATAGACGGGCATTTTACTATTTCATAAACACTGTGCGATAACAACGCACGAATCATCATAACAATCAATGCCAAATTTCAAAACCTTAGGTAGTACTGATACTTAATTTGAAATGACAGAGCGGCCTTTCGCAAGGCGATGACAATAGCCCAATTAATTACACAAGTAGAAGAATCTTGTACTACATCTGTAGTACCATTAAAATTTCCCTCGATCCTCAATGTATAACAAGCGCTTCACGTCGCATAAGATTGAATAGGAAGGAAATGTAGGCATAAGCCTCAAAGGAATTGAATCACACGATGAAGAATAAAAAAGGGAAGTATTCCTAACAGCCCTGTAGCCTCTCGAAGATAAGCACAGACGTCTCCGTACCGATCCGCAAGACTCTACTAGACTTGCTCATGACTCGTGAGACCTAAGTGAACCTAGTGCTCTGATACCATATTGTCACGACCCAAAATCCAAAAGGCCGTGATGGCGCTGGACACCACTGTCAGGCAAGCCAACCATAATCAATTAACTTAATTACCCATTTTAATATTTTTGAAATAAAAATTTCTTTAATAAAATTGTAGAGATAAAAACTCATAGAGTAAATGATAAATATTTTTGCAACTAAATTTCTACACAATTCACAACCATTCCCAAAACCCGGTGTCACAAGTGCACGAGCATTTACTAGGGAATTAAAATAAAATACAGCATCTGTCCAGAATACAAATTAGATAGAAAAATATAATAACTCTGAAAGAGATTCTGTTAGCTGCGGATCGTAATATAGAATGCAACCCACCTATGTCCCCACAATTTTTATAACACCTCTGCGCCCACAAGGCCGCTATACATATATGTACCTGCACAATAAAATGTGCAGCAAATGCAGTATAAGTACGAAAACAACGTGTACCCAGTAAGTATCAAGCCTAATCTCGAAGAGGTAGAGACGAGATGGCCGACTATGACACTCACTATGGTCAATAATATTAAATAATCATGAAAATAGAAATATTTATATCAACGATGATTCACATAATTAACAATAATTTATTGAACCAGTAGAAGTAATTAAATTCCTTCAATTCCAATAATTCTCAGTATAATAATTAAATTCCTTCAATTCAAATAATTTCTAATCTATTAAGTAAATCCTTTAATTTCAATAAAAATTCCAGTTTATCAAATAGCTTTACAAGCTACAATTTAATTTCAATAAATTTCCAATTTATGAAATAACTTTACAAGTTGTAATGAACTGTCCAAGTATCGTGTACTTATTATTATTATTAAGCACGATTTCTGCCGAGGACGTACGGCCTGATCCAGAGTGTCGTGTACACTGCCGAGGGACGTGCGGCGCGATCCATAGATGCATCTATCCTGCCGAGGCGTTCGGCCCGCTCCACAAGAAAGGAGGACATTTTCTTATGTACCTCCGGAATGAGAGTATATTTATTAAGAGATAAATTCGGGAGGAAGAATAATTCCTTTTAACAATTAATTGATTTAAACAAAAATCAAGCATATGAGATTTCCATTCTTTAATATCTTTATCTAACAGTTCACAATATATTCATATAGATATCAATTAATATAAATAAATCAAAGAATATAATTTACACAATTAAGGCATGCTTTGAGTCCTAAACAACCCGGACTTTAGCATTAATAGTAGCTACGCACGGACTCTCGTCACCTCGTGCGTACGTAGCCCCCACAATTTAGCAACAATTGTTTAATCTTAATCACCTATGAGGTAATTTTCCCCTCACAAAATTAGACAAGAGACTTACCTCGTCTTGCTCCAATTTAATCTACTATAAGGCCTTTTCCACGATAATCCAACTCTACCTGGCTCGAATCTAGCCAAAATAATTTGATACAATCACTAAAAATTATAGGAATTAATTCTATAAGAAAATACTACATTTTTAATAAAAATCCCGAAATTAATAAAAATTCATCCGTGGGGCTCATATCTCGGAATCTGGCGAAAGTTATGAAATCCGACAACCCATTCAATTACGAGTCCAACCATACCAATTTCACTCAAATCCGACTCCGAATCGATACCGAAATCTCAAAAATTCGTTTCTATGAGATTTCTAAAATTTTTCAAATTTCAATCTTAAAACACTAATTAAATGGTGAAAACAATGATATATTTGTGTATATAGACAAAATCCGAGTTGGAATCACTTACCTCAAATGTCTTTCCTTGAAACATCTGCCAAACGTCGCTTCTGCTCAAGCTCAAGTTTGTCAAAAATGGCAATTGGGTCGAATGCCTCTGTTTTTATAACTTACAGATCTGCCCAGTTCGTTCTTGGGAGCTCGATCTCGGGAGCTCGATCTTGGGGAGCTCGATCTCGGGAGCTCGATCTCGGGAGCTCGATCTCGGGAACTCGATCTCGGGAGCTCGATCTTGGGAGCTCGATCTTGGGCCTCGATTTTGGGCCTCGATCTTGGGCTCGATCATAGCCTAGAATTTCTAGCAGAAGAGAAAACAAATTGTAGCAGCTGTTTAAGTCCAATTTGTGATCCGTTAACCATCCGAAACTCACCCGAGGCCCTCAGGACCTCAACCAAATATACCAACAAGTCCTAAAATATCATACGAACTTAGTCGAACCTCTAAATCACATCAAACAATGCTAAAACCACGAATCATATCCCAATTCAAGCTTAAAGAAACTAAAAATTTTCAACTTCTACATTCGATGTCGAAACCTATCAAATCAACTCCGATTGTCCTCAAATTTTGCACATAAGTCATAAATTACATAATGGAGCTATGAAAATTTTTGGAACTGGATTACGACTCCGGTATCAAAAAGTCAACTCCCCGGTCAAACTTTCAAACTTTAAATTCCTATTATAGCCATTTCAAGCCAAATTTCACTACGGACTTTCAAATAAAATTCCGATCACGCTTAATGCTAATCAGTTTGGCGTGCATTTGATGTCTAAATGCGGAGGGTAACTTGAACCCATACTTGTTTCTATTTGAAAGTCCTAACTATTTTTTGTATGTCGCCTAGTTTTCTCCTTTTGAGCAACCTAAGTTAAGGTCTAGAACTACCTTGAAATAGAGGTCCCCGCACAGACAACTCACTTGCCAAAAATATCAGTACATGGATCCGCACGGACAACTCACGTGCCAATAACATAATTCGCCTGGCATGGTCACATGCCTCTAATCCAAGAATATCATATAGGAGCAATCAAATAAGTACCCATGAACCATCCATCTTAAATCTCAGATTTTAGCCATAAATAAATCCGCCAAAAATTCTGAATTGTTACATATTAATATCGAATCTATTAGAACTTTCTTGAGAGTCACCCCCTTTGTTCAAATCCACATTACACCCAAATGGGCCAAAATACACGTGCCCCATTAGCACATCAACACTCAAAGAAATAACTCTACTTTAATACCACCTATCAAATTCATACTTCGTGCGCACTGCATCATTCACAAATAACAACTCACTCATCCCACAATTTTCATATACTAATAAGCACAATCAAATTGTAGATAGCGGACTCCCCCACTTGGCACAAGGCCATATAACAAAATATCTGATATCTCACCATACCCAGATAATATCTCAATTGACCATACTAAGCAATAAAAGACCAACTCTGGTCTCGTCCCTCAATAATTCCCACACACGACCAATACACCCGGTACACAATTATAGTATCACACATTGGCGTAGATATATGAACATGTGAAACTAAGTACTCACATGACATAACCAGATAATGAGAAAAATATGATGATACATATGATTAAGTGAAACCAGGATCAAGTAATATAGAAGTCTCTCTGTGGCATACTGAAACAATACATGTGATCACTGCATCTGAGGCAACAACATCTGGCCTGGCAGGAAAATCATAGAATTGGGCCTGACCGTCACCAGATCGGCCTCCCTCTCTTGGGAGACCCCTAGCTGACTGAGCTCCACCTTGAGCTGGCTGAGCGGTTGGTGAAGCAACTGGTGCAGAAGTAGTAGCCTAACTCCTCTACTGAACTATACCTCACATACGGCGGGGACAATATTTCCTCACATGGCCTAACTCTCCACACTCATAGCACTCCATCTCGAAGAATGGTGGCGAGTTCTGAGGCAAACCTCGGGAACTAGAATAACTACCAGAAGGACCTGGTACATATGATCCTTGAACTGATGGTTCACGGAGCGTACTCAGGGCTGAAAATACATTAAGAGATGACTGACTCTGATGAGAACTATATGAACTATGGCTAGATGATGCACCATGGTGAACTGGACGACCCCTGTTGTAGTAGAACTGTCCCCTAGAAGGTATTCCACCAAAACTGCCCGAACCTCGAGGCCTCTTGGCCTCCCTGTCACCACTCTCCCAGCTACAGACCAACTCTATTTGTCGAGCAATGTCAACCACCTTGTCAAAAGTGGCACTAGATACCCACTCCTATTCATAAACAACCGTAGCTGATATGTTAGGACATCAATGAACCTCCTAATCCTCTCTCTTTCAATGGGAACCAACCAAACTGCGTGATGAGACAACTCAGAAAATCTCATCTCGTACTGCATCACAGATATGCTATCCTGACGTAACTGGTCAAACTATCTACGTAGCTCCTCTCTACAAGACTGTGGCACAAACTTCTCCAAAAAGAGAACGGAGAACTCCTTTCATGTAAGTGGTACTGCACCAACCGGTTTGCTCCTCTCATAATCCTCCCACCATTTGAAGGCAGCCCCAAAAAACTGAAAAGTAGTGAATGAGACCCCACTGGTCTCTAGAATACCCGTTGTCCGAAGCATCCGTTGACACCTATACAGAAAACCCTGAGCATCCTCTAACTCAGTACCAAGATGTTTGATTCAAATCCTGATTTTTAAGAGCATATAGTATTTTACTGAGATTTCCTAATATGAACGTTATATGCTTTATTGCTCGTCACTACTTCTCAGTCTTTATTTATTGTTGTTACTTACTGATTTGGCATACTCACGTTACTCCCTGCACCTTGAGTGCAGATCCAGGTGTGGCTAGACACGGTAGCGGTTATTGAGTGTTATGGTTGTAGATTTTTCTTGGAGATAGCAAGGTAGTTGTTTGGCGATCGCAGCCCCTGCTCTACTCCCTCTTATCTTCCTCTAGTAGTATTTAGCTATTTTTCCAGGCTGAGTTAGCCTTGATAAAGTTAGACAGATTATAGTAGATGCTCATGACTAGTGACACCCCGATGTCGGGATTTTCTTTTCTGCAATTTTATTTTTCCTTGATTTGAACTCTTTTAAATGGAGGTTTTATTTTAAATAACCTTGGAATTTTCTTTGAAATGAAATATCGGTTTGTTTTGGAATGAGTTGGCTTGCCTAGTTCCACGATAGGCGCCATCACGACAGGGGGTTAGTTTTGGGTCGTGACAGATTAGTATCAGAGCCTAGGTTACATAGGTCTCACGATTCATGAGCGGGTTTAGTAGAGTCTTGCGGATCGGTACAGAGATGTCTGTACTTATCTTCAGGAGGCTGCAGAACCTTTAGGAAACTCCATATTCTTGAATTCTTGTCATGCGAATCTGTTAATTCTAGTAACTAAACATTTGTTGTTTCATTCTCTCACAGATGGTGAGGACTCGTACTACCGGTCAGGAGGGCCAGCCACCAGTACCACCAGCCAGGGCCGCGAGAGGCCGAGGCCGCGGTAGAGGCCGTGGTAGGGGAAGAAGTGTAGCCCGTACAACAGTTGGGGTAGTACCTACAGATCCACCGGTTGTCCCAGATCAGGACCAAGTTCCAGTTGTTGATGCACCAGTTCAGGCACCACATGTACCTATTGTGATTCCAGGCCTTCAAGAGGCCCTAGCTCAGATTCTGACAGCGTGTACTGGCCTTGCTCAGGCGATCTCTATTTCGACAGCCGCAACCACTTCTCAGGCCAGGGAAGGCACTCAGACTCCTGTCGCTCGCACACCCGAGCAGGTTATTCAGGGACTTCAGACACCAGAGGCACTACCAGCCCATCCGGTTACTGTTGCTCAGGATTATGTGATTCCTACTATGCCCGAGGATGATCAGTGTAGGTTGGAGAGGTTTGGGAGACTTCAGCCACCACCTTTCAGTGGCACAGAGAGAGAGGATGCTCAGGACTTTTTGGACAGGTGTCAGAGGATACTCCGTACTTCTGGTATTTTGGAGACTTGTGGGGTCTCGTTCACTACCTTTCAATTTTCTGGGGCTGCACTTAGATGGTGGGAGACTTACGAGAGGCGTAGGCCTGTTGGCGCAGCACCCCTTACTTGGCAGCAGTCCTCCATGGTCTTTGTGGAGAAGTTCGTGCCTCGATCTCGCAGAGAGGAGCTGCGTAGATAGTTCGAGCGGCTACGCCAGGGTGATATGTCGGTGATGCAGTATGAGATGCGGTTCTCCGAGTTGGCCCATCAGGGTATCTGGTTGGTTCCCACGGACAGAGAGAGGATCATGAGGTTTATTGATGGCCTCACTTATCAGCTATAGTTTCTCATGACCAGGGAGCGAGTTTCAAGTACTACCTTTGATGAGGTTGTCAACATTGCTCGGCAGATTGAGATGGTTCGTGGTCAGAAGAGGGTGGAGCGGGAGGCCAAAAGGTCTCGTGGTCAGGGTGGATTCAGCGGTGCTCCTTTTGGGGGTCAGCTCCAGCATGGTAGAGGTCGTCATTTCAGACAGGCTCAGTCAGCTCGGCCATTTCATCGGGGTGCATTATCTGGCCATGGTTCTCACAGTTTTCATCATGGCCACTCATCACTTAGTGCTCTTCCAGTTCAGAATTCGTCCGGTGCTCCACCTGTTCAGGGCTCATCCATTCCTGGTTCTTCTACTAGTCATCCCGGTGCTAGGGGTTCCCTTCAGTTTCCGCCGCCAGCACCAGGGAGTTGTTTTGAGTGTGGGGAGCTTGGGCATATGTGGAGGCAGTGTCCTCGTCGTCATGGAGGTCTATCTCAGAAGAGGAGTCATCCTCCGACTACAGCCCCAGCTACCTCACCATCCGCCCAGTCAGCTCAGGGTGGAGGTCAGTCAGCTAGGGGTCGCCCTAGAGGGGGAGGCAGATTAGGGGGTGGTCAGGCCCGTTTCTATGCTCTCCCTACCAGACCAGATGCTATTGATTTAGATGCTGTGATTACAGGTATTGTCTCAGTTTGTCATAGAGATGCCTCGATATTATTTGACCCTGGTTCCACGTATTCATATGTTTCCTCGTATTTTACCCATTTTCTGGATATGCCCCGTGATTCCTTAGTTTCATCTGTACATGTATCTACTCCTATGGGTGATACTATTATTGTGGACCTCGTATATCGGTCATGTGTGGTGATTATTGGGGGTCTGGAGACCCGAGTAGATCTATTGTTGCTTAGTATGGTTGACTTAGATGTGATATTGGGTATGGATTGGTTATCTCCATGTTATGCTGTTCTAGATTATCACGCTAAGACGGTGACGTTGGCTATGCCGGGAATTCCGAGGGTTGAGTGGAGTGGTTCTATAGATTATGTACCAAGTAGGGTGATTTCATAGTTGAAGGCTCAGCACATGGTTGAGAAGGGTTGCCTATCTTATTTGGCTTTTGTGAGGGATGCTAGTGCAGAGACTCCTGTTATTTATTCTGTTCCGGTGGTACGTGATTTTCCGGATGTATTTCCTGCAGACCTACCGGGCATGCCGCCTGACAGGGATATTGACTTTGGTATTGATTTAGTGCCGGGCACTCAGCCCATTTCTATTCCACCGTATCGTATGGCACCGGCGGAGTTGAAGGAATTGAAAGAACAACATCAGGAACTCCTTGATAAGGGGTTTATTTGGCCTAGTGTGTCACCCTGGGGTGCACCGGTTCTATTTGTGAAGAACAAAGATGGTTCCATGAGAATGTGTATTGATTACAGGCAGTTGAACAAGGTCACAGTCAAGAATAAGTATCCTTTGCCTCGTATTGATGATTTATTCGACCAACTTCAGGGAGCGAGGGTGTTCTCCAAGATTGATTTCAGGTCCGGTTATCATCAGCTGAAGATTCGGGATTCAGATATTCTCAAAACAGCTTTCAGGACCCGATATGGCCATTATGAGTTCTTGGTGATGTCTTTTGGGCTGACCAATACCCCAGCAGCGTTCATGCATCTGATGAACAGTGTATTCCAGCCTTATTTGGACTCATTCGTCGTTGTATTCATTGACAACATCCTGGTGTACTCTCGTAGCCAGGAAGAGCACTCTCAGCATTTGAGGGCTGTGTTGCAGAGATTGAAGGAGGAGAAGCTATATGCAAAGTTCTCTAAATGTGAGTTTTGGCTCAGTTCAGTAGCATTCTTGGGGCACGTGGTGTCCAGTGAGGGTATTCAGGTGGATCCGAAGAAGATAGAGGCGGTGCAGAGTTGGCCCAGACCGTCCTCAGCCACAAAGATTAGGAGCTTTCTTGGTTTGGTGGGTTGCTACCACCGCTTTGTGGAAGGATTTTCATCTATTACATCGCCCTTGACCAAATTGACCCAAAAGGGTGCTCCATTCAGGTGGTCGGATGAATGTGAGGAGAGCTTTCGGAAGCTCAAGATTGCTTTGACCACAACTCTAGTGTTAGTTTTGCCATCAGCTTCAGGTTCTTACACCGTGTATTGTGATGCCTCGAGGATAGGCATTGGTTGTGTTTTGATGCAGGAGGGTAGGGTGATTGCCTATGCCTCGCACCAGTTGAAGACCCATGAGAAGAACTATCCTATCCATGATCTTGAGTTAGCAGCCATTGTTCACGCCTTGAAGATTTGGCGTCATTATTTGTATGGGGTTCATTGTGAGATCTATACTGATCACCGGAGTCTGCAGTATTTGTTAAAGCAGAAGGATCTTAATTTGCGTCAGTGGAGATGGTTGGAGCTTCTTAAGGACTATGATATCACTATCTTGTACCATCCGGGGAAGGCCAATATGGTGGCTGATGCTTTGAGTCACCGGGCAGAGAGTTTGGAGAGTTTAGCCTATCTTCCAGCAACAGAGAGACCTTTGGCATTAGATGTTCAGACCTTGGCAGGCCAGCTTGTCAGATTGGATATTTTGGAGCCTAGTCGGGTATTGGCTTGTGTGGTCTCCAGGTCTTCTCTTTATGAACGTATTAGGGAGCGTCAGTATGATGACCCTCACTTGCTTGTTCTTCAGGACAGGGTTTAGAGAGGTGATGCTAGGGATGTGACTATTGGTGATGACGGGGTACTTAGAATGCAGGGTCGGATATGTGTGCCTAATGTAGATGTGCTTCGAGAGCTGATTCTTGAAGAGGCCCACAGCACGCGGTATTCCATCCATCCGGGTGCCGCGAAGATGTACCAAGATTTGAGGCAGCACTATTGGTGGAGGCAGATGAAGAAGGATATAGTTGGGTTTGTGATTCGGTGTCTAAACTGTGAGCAGGTTAAGTATGAGCATCAGAGACCAGGTGGCTTGCTTCAGAGGTTAGAGATCCCAGAGTGGAAGTGGAAGCGGATCACTATGGACTTTGTAGTTGGGCTCCCACGGACTTCGAGGAAGTTCGACGCTATTTAGGTTATTGTGGATCGGCTGACCAAGTCCGCGCACTTCATTCCAATTGGTACTACTTACTCTTCAGAGCGGTTGGCTGAAATTTACATCCGAGAGATCGTTCGCCTGCATGGCGTCCCAGTTTCCATCATTTCAGATAGGGGTACTCAGTTTACATCACAGTTTTGGAGGGTCGTGCAGCGAGAGTTGGGTACTCAGGTTGAGTTAAGCATAACTTTTCACCCTCAGACGGACGGGCAGTCCGAGCGCACTATTCAGATATTGGAGGACATGTTGCATGCTTGTATCATTGATTTTGGGGGTTCATGGAACCAGTTTCTGCCACTCGCGGAGTTTGCATATAACAACAGTTATCAGTCGAGTATTCAGATGGCTCCGTACGAGGCTTTGTATGGGAGGAGGTGTAGATCTTCGGTTGGATGATTTGAGCTGGGTGAGGCTAGGCTCTTAGGTACAGACTTGGTCCAGGATGCATTAGATAAGGTGAAATTGATTCAGAAGCGGCTTCGCACGGTGCAGTCTAGGCAGAAGAGCTACGCAGATAGGAAGGTCCGTGATGTGTCTTTTATGGTTGGGGAGAAGGTTTTGCTGAAGGTATCACCCATGAAGGGTGTTATGAGGTTTGGAAAGAGGGGCAAGTTGAGCCCCCGGTTCATTGGGACTTTTGAGGTGCTTCAGAGGATAGGAGAGGTGGCTTATAAGCTTGTCTTGCCACCTAGCTTTTCGAGGGTGCATCCAGTGTTTCATGTTTCCACTGTTTTGGAGATCTGTCCCATGTTTTGTATTTCAGCACGGTTCAGTTAGAGGGTGATATGACTTATGATGTGGAGCTGTTGGCTATTTTGGATCGGCAGGTTCGAAGGTTGAGGTCAAAGAATATAGCTTCAGTGAAGGTGCAATGGAGAGGTCAGCCTGTGGAGGAGGCCACTTGGGAGACCGAGCGGGATATGCAGAGAAGATATCCATGCCTATTCGAGACTCCAGGTATGTTTCTAGACCCGTTCAAGGACGAACGAATATTTAAGAGGGGGAGGATGTAACGACCCGGCCGGTCATTTCGAGAGTTATAACCCTGTTTTCCCCATTCCTACTTCTTTTTGTGTCATTCAGCTATATTATGTTATATCGGGTTAGTTGGTTCGAGTCCGAAAGGAACTCGGGGTGAAATGAGACAGTCTTATAATTGAAATTGTAAGTTAGAAAAATGGACCGGATATGGACCTATATGTAAACGACCTTGGATTTGAATTTTGATGATTTCAATAGCTCTGTATGGTGATTTTGGGCTTAGGAGCATGTTTGGAATATTATTTAGAAGTTCGTAGAGGAATTAGGCTTGAAATGCAGAAAGTTTTATTTTGAGAAGTTTGACCGGGGGTTGACTTTTTGATATCGGAGTCGGAATCCGATTCTGAAAATTGAAATACCTCTGTCATGTCATTTATGACTTGTGTGCAAAATTTGAGGTCAATCGGACATGATTTGATAGGTTCCGGAGTTGTTTGTAGAAATTAGAAATTTTAAAGTTCATTAGGCTTGAATTGGGGTGTAATTCATGGTTTTAGCGTTGTTTGAGGTGATTTGAGGATTCAACTAAGTTCGTATGATGTTTTAGGATTTGTTTGTATATTTGGTTGAGGTCCCGAGGCCCTCGGGTGAGTTTCAGATGGTTAACAGATCAAAAATTGAATAGAACAGCTGCTGCAATTTCCTTCTGTTGGAAATTGCTTCTGCCCAGCGATCGAGCCCAGCAATCTCCCAGCGATCGAGCCTCGAATCGAGGGCCACGATTGGAGACACGATCGAGCCCATAATCGAGGGGCACGATCGAATATATGATCGAGCCCAGAATCGCGGGCCACGATCGAAGATATGATCGAGCCCAGGGTCGAGGGTCACGGTTGAAGGCCAGGATCGGAGGCATGATCGAAGGCCTAGGACCGAGAATCAGGATCGAAGGCACATGATCGAGAGCCAGGATCGAGGACCTCGATCGAAGACCGAGGATGTCTGGGCAGAATTATAAAAACAGGGACTTCGTCCCATTCGCCAGTTTTGGCAAATTGGAGCTTGAGGAGAGCCGGTTTTTGGTATATTTTCAAGGAAAAACTTGAGGTAAGTCCCTTGTTATCATTTCTGCTCCAAAATATTGAATTATCATCGAATAATCTGGCTAGATTACATGATTTTGAGGTGTAAATCGGAGATTGGAACTTAGAAATTTGGAAATAAGATTTATACATTTGAGGGTCGATTTGAGGTCAGATTTTGGTAAAATTGGTATGGTTAGACTCGTGGTTGAAAGGGCTTTCAGATTTCGTAACTTTTGTCGGGTTCCGAGACATGGGCCCCACAGGCAATTTTGAGCCAATTTGGGGTTTTGGTCTAATTTTGAAGCTTTTCTTGTGGAAGTCAATCCATTAGCATATATTGATGGTATTATACTGATTGTGAATAGATTTGGAGCATTTGGAGGCCGAATCCAGAGGCAAGAGCATTGCGAGGTAGTGATTTGACTGGTTTGAGGTAAGTAACGATTGTAAATCTAGTCCTGAGGGTATGAAACCCCAGATTTTGTATCATTCTATTATTTTGAAGTGACGCACATGCTAGGTGATGGGCGTGTGGGCATGCACTATTGGGGATTTGTGATTTGGTCCGTCCCGTGGCAACTGTAAAGTTGCATACTTTGTTGAAACCATTTGATATTTATATGTTTTAGAAAGAATTTCTGTAAATTGGGCTGAATGCCATGTATGGTCCTTGCGCTAATGCTGTTTGGACCCTCAGGGGCTGTTTCTTATCATCCTCTCACTGTTTTCGATTGAAAATCTATGCTCAGTCATGTTTATCCTTGTTTACCGCATAACTCAGTTTTATGACTCTATTTTATGCATATAAGTGTTTTGGGCCGAATACCCTATTTTACTGAAATGCTCGAGTGGCTTGAAATATTGATGACTGAGTGTGGCTGAGGGCCTGATTTGTGAGGATGAGTGTGGATCGGGGCTGCCCGCCTGCTGCATACTTTATTATTATCGCACGTGAGTTGTCCGTGTAGATTATAGAAATTGGGATGAAGGATCCCCTCCGAAGTCTGTACACACCCCCAGTGAGCGCAGGTACCTACTGAGTGTGAGTGCCGAGTGCCGAGTGCCGAGTGTCGAGTGCTGAGTGATTGTGAGGTATGCCCGAGTGGCAAGAGTGATTGTGAGGTATGCCCGAGTGGCAAGAGTGATTGTGAGGTATGTCCGAGTGGCAAGAGTGATTGTGAGGTTTGCCCAAGGGGCTGTTCATGATTTCATCATTTTTGCTCACCTTTGCATTGAGCCTTTGTTTGAGAAAAACTATTGGAAAGTAAAAATGTCTTAAAAAATGATTTTTATTGGAACTGGGTTTAAACGAGATGTTTGATTCAAATCCCGATTTTTAAGAGCATGTGGTATTTTACTGAGATTTTCTGATATGAACGTTATATGCTTTATTGCTCGTCACTACTGCTCAGTCTTTTTTTATTGTGGTTACTTACTGAGTTGGCGTACTCACGTTACTCCCTGCACCTTGAGTGCAGATCCAAGTGTGGCTAGATGCGGTAGCGGTTATTGAGTGTTCTGGTTGTAGATTTTTCTTGGAGATAGCAAGGTAGCTGTTTGGCGATCGCAGCCCCTGCTCTACTCCCTCTTATCTTCCTCTAGTAGTATTTAGCTATTTTTCCAGGCCGAGTTAGCCTTGATATTGTTAGACAGATTATAATAGATGCTCATGACTAGTGACACCCCGATGTCGGGCTTTTCTTTTCCGCAATTCTATTTTTCCTTGATTTGAACTCTTTTAAATGGAGGTTTTATTTTAAATAAACTTGGAATTTTCTTTGAAATGAAATATCGGTTTGTTTTGGAGTGAGTCGGCTTGCCTAGTTCCACGATAGGTGCCATCATGACAGGGGGTTAGTTTTGGGTCGTGACAGGAAGGATTCATAGCTACTTCCGTACTTCAGAACGCTCTAGTCCGTGTGGTGAGCCTTATGGAGGGTGTGGCCCAGAATGGTACATTTCCAGTGGCACTAGCTATCTCACAGTCTGGGGTAGGATCACTATTTCCCACTACTCCTGCTCTGGAGTAGATAGCTCCCCAGTATCAGGCTCAAATAGTCCCGCTAGTTAGGGTAGTTCAGCCAGTTGTTGCGACACATGTAAGTGATAGGCCCTCCATGTGTTCAGAGGCCTAATTGAGATTGGACAAGTTTACTAATCTCTTTACAGTCACTTCAGTGGTACACCTTCAGAGTGATAGGCTAGAAATCTGAATTTTGGTTACACTTAGTTGCCTTTTTGGGGCATGTTGTATCGGCAGAAGGCATAAATGTGGATCCTAAGAAGATTGAGGCAGTTTAAAATTGGTCTAGACCTACTTCAACTATAGAAATATAGAGTTTCCTAGGTTTGGCAGGTTATTATCGCCGATTTGTGGAGGGGTTTTCATATATAGGATCCTCACATACCAAATTGACCCAGAAGGGTGCCCTATTCAGGTGGTCAGATGAGTGTGAGATGAGCTTTTAGAAGCTCAAGACTGCTTTGACTACGGATCCAGTGTTGGTATTACCCACAGGTTCAGGATCTTATACGTTGTATTGTGCTGCATTTCGCATTGTGCTTGGTGCAGTATTAATGCAAGATGGCACAGTGATTACATATGCTTCGTGGCAGTTGAAGATTCATGAAAAGAATTATAATTGGCAGCCATTGTTCATGCGCTGAAGATTTGGAGGCATTACCTTTACAGTATCTCGTGTGAGGTATTCACTGATCATCGTAGTCTACAGTATATGTTCAAACAAAAAGATCTCAATTTTAGGTAGAGAAGACGGTTAGAGCTATTGAAAGACTATGATATCACCATTTTGTATCACCCCAGGAAGGCCAATGTGGTGGTCGATGCTTTGAGTAGAAAGGTTGTGAGTATGGGTAGCCTTGCGTATATTCTAGTTGGTGAGAGACCGTTAGTGGCAGCTATTCAGACTTTTGCCAATCAGTTCAAGAGGTTAGATATTTCAGAGTCCATTCGGATTCTAGCTTGCACAGTCACTCGGTCTTCCTTGTATAAGCGCATCAGAGAGCGACAATATGATGATCCCCATTTGCTTGTCCTTAAGGACACGGTGCGACACGGTGGTGCCAAACAAGTTGCTGTGGGGGAAGATGGAGTTCTACAGATGCAGGATCATATTTGTGTGCCTAATGTGGATTGTCTTCGTGAATTACTTCTTGAGGAGGCCCACCGTTTCCTGTATTCTATTCATCTAGGTGCCACCAAAATGTATCAAGATTTGCGGCAACATTATTAGTGGAGGATAATGAAGAAGGATATAGTTGCATATATAGCTCGGTGTCTGAATTGTCAGCAAGTCAAGTACGAGCATCATAGACCTGGTGGTTTGCTTCAGAAGTTAGAAAATCCTGAGTGGAAGTGGGAGCGTGTCACTATGGATTTTTTTGTTGGACTCCCACAGACTCAGGGGAAGTTCGATGCAGTATGGGTCATTGTGGACAGGTTGACCAAGTCAGCATATTTCATTCCAGTGACAGTTACCTATTCTTCAGAGCGGCTAGCTGCGATTTACATTCGCGAGATTGTCCACCTTCACGGTGTGCCCGTGTCTATCATTTCTGATCAAGGTACGCAATTTACCTCGCACTTCTAGAGGGCTGTACAATGTGAGTTAGGCATGCAGGTTGAGTTGAGTACAACATTTCATCCACACACAGACGAACAATCAGAGCGCACTATTCAGATATTGGAAGACATGCTTCGCGCTTGTGTTATAGACTTTGGAGGTTCTTGGGATCATTTCTTGCCACTTGCGAAGTTTACCTATAATAACAGCTACCAGTCTAGCATTGAGATGGCTCCATATGAAGCATTATACGGGATGCGATGTCATTCACCAGTTGGCTGGTTTGAACCGGGAGAGGCTCGGTTGTTGGGTACTGATTTGGTACAGGATGCCTTGGATAAGGTCAAGGTTATTCAGGATCGGCTTCACACAGCTCAGTCTAGGCAAAAGAGTTATGCCGATCGTAAAATTTGTAACGTTTCACTCATGGCAGGAGAAAGAGTATTGCTCCGGGGTTCACCTATGAAAGGTGTAATGAGATTCGTAACGAAAGGCAAGTTGAGCCCTAGGTATATCAGACCCTTTGAAATTCTTGAAAGGGTGGGTGAAGTAGCTTACAGGCTTGCACTACCACCTAGTTTATCAGAAGTTCATCCGGTGTTCCATGTATCCATGCTTCGAAAATACCATGGTGATCTGTCCCATGTATTAGATTTTAGCTCAGTCCAATTGGACAAAGATTTGACTTATGAAGAGGAGCCGGTAGCTATTCTAGCCCAGAAGGTCCGACGGTTGAGATCTAAGAGTTATTCTTCAAATCAATTGCAATGGAGAGGTCAGTCGATTGAGGAAGCTACCTGGGAGTCTGAGTCATACATGCAGAGTAGATATCCACACCTTCTCACCAGCTCAGGTAATTTTCGAATTCCGTTCGAGGACGAACGTTTATTTTAGAGGTGGAGAATGTGATGACCCAATATGTCATCTTTAATTTTAAACATTCATTTCTATGTTCTGAGACCTCTAATAGCACCTTTAGCATTCCTCCACTTATGTTCGCAGTCCATAAATATTTCCATAAAGGTTTTATGTGAAAAATTGATTAAAATGTGAAATAGAGCTTCAAAACTCATTTGAGTTGACTTCGGTCAACATTTTGAGCAAACGGAACCGGATCAATATTTTCACACTTTTGGTAGGTCCGTATCTTAATTTGGGACTTAGTCATATGCCCGAAATTTAATTTGGAGGTTCCTAGCTTGAGTTATCGCTATTTATTTAAAATTAGAAGCTTGAAAGCTTAAACATTCCAAAGTTTGACCGTGAATTTGACTTTATTGATATCGGACACAGATTGAGATTCTGAGAAATGGAATAGCTGCGTTATGTCATTTATGACTTGTGCGCCAATTTTGAAATCATTCCGGACTGTTTTGATGTGTTTCGTCGCGAGTTTTAGAATTGAAATTTACATAAATTCATTAAGTTCGAATCGAGGTGAGAATTGTAGTTTTGATGTTGTTTGATGTGATTTGAGACCTCTATTAGGTCCATATGATATTTTAGGACTTATTGATATATTTGGTTGAGGTCCCGGGGGACTCAGGTGTGTTTCGAATGGTTAACGGATCAAATTTAGACTTAGAGCAAAGCTGAGAATTTGCTGCCTACTGATGAAATCGCACCTGCGGAAATTATCTCGCAGGTGTGAGCTCACAGAAGCTAGTTTGGGATCGCATAAGCGAAGTGGGAAGGGGAAAGGCAGTGTGCGTAGGTGCGGAGCCTTTGCCGCATCTGGGAAGCCGCATAAGCGGCTTGTCGACCGCAGAAGCGGACTGCTTATCGCAAAATCGAGTCCGCATAAGCGTAAAGGCAACCGTAGAAGCGGAAGAAGGCTAGCCATGGAAGGAACCACAAATGCAGTGGATTCTCTACAAAAGCGGAACTGCAGATTCGATTATGAGTCCACAGGTACGAAAAGACTGGATAGAATACATAAAATTGGGTGTTAGCCATTTTTACTTATTTTTGAGTTTCGAGTCTCGGATTTGGGAGATTCCAAAGGGGTTTATCATGACTTTGGTTTAGGTAATTGTTCTATATCCGAAAGTTATTATATTTCATAAATCCATATTTATATTCATCGTTTATTTTAGATTTAGATGAAAGAAATTAGAATTTTTGTAAAACTTTCCAAAAACAAAAATTTAGGATTTGAAAGACAATCCGATATTATAATTCGATAATTTTAGTATGGTTGAACTCGTATCAGAATGGGTTTTTCCGGATTCCGTGATTTTTCATCGGGTTCCAAAAAGTGGTACTCACATTGACTTTTGATTCACTTTTCGAAAATGAATTAAATTAAGTCCCTTGCAAATTGTGAATAATTTCTAAAGCTCCAATTGAATTGTTGGACAATAATTTGATAAGTTTGATTGGTTTGGAGACTAATTCGAAAGGAAAAGTTGTGGTTGAGTGATCATTTGAAATTGCAAAACAAGGTAAGTGTCGTGGTTAACCTTGACTTGAGAGAATAGAACACTTGAATTATTTGTTATGTGAATTTCATGTGTAACGGCGTATAGGCGAGGTGACGAGTGCCTATACGTCATCAAATTGATTGTTTGCATATTTATCTGAAAATAATAAATTATTTTAAATCATGAATTAATTATTGTATTAATTATTTCTCTCATATTCCTTGCCTAATATTATGCCTTGAATTCATGTTATAATTTGCTACATGCTTACTTGATTTATGTGTCTTAATTGCAACTTGACATTTAGCATATTAAATATTAAATTGCCTATTTTCTCTTTGATTTCCACAATTAATTGCTACTTGTTTTTGTTTCCTCAATAAATCATAATTATTGGATGCCTTGTTGCCTAATAATTTCTTATTAAATGTGTTAATTATTGGATTATTTTTACATTCAAGTGTTGTTAAATTATATTGCTGGAGCGGATTGCACGCCGCAGAAAATTAAGAAAAGGATTATAGTGTTGGAACGGGTTGCACGCCGCAACGGAATGGTAAAAGAATTGTTTGGCTATGACTGTTGAATTGACTTCAGTTATTGATATGATTTAACTGTTTTATCTCTTACTTCTATTCCTATTATTATTATTATTATTATTATTATTATTATTATTATTATTATTATTATTATTATTATTATTATTATTATTATTATTATTATTATTATTATTATTATTATTATTATTATTATTATTATTATTATTGTGTACAGGTTAGCCTCGTCACTACTTCATTGAGTTTAGGCTCGGAACTTACAGAGTACATGGGGTCAGTTGTACTCATACTACACTCTGCACTTCTTGTGCAGATACCGGAGTTGGTCCCAGCGGCGTACTGTAGATTTGCTCGGATTCAGCTATCAGAGGAGACTTAAGGTATAGCTGCACAACGTTCGCAGCTCTGAAGTCCACTTCCACTTTATCTTAGTTGTGTGGTTTCTTTCAGGCAACTTTATTTTTATTCAGACCCTTGTTTGTATTATTCTAGAAGCTCGTGGACTTGTGACTCCAGTTTTGGAATGATATTTAGACATCGATATTATTTTGGTTTGTTCATTTAAATTTCATATATTAGCTTGATTGTTGGTCTCTTTACTATTAAATTAAGATAAATTATAAAAAATGGTTAAAATTATTTAAATGTTGGCTTCCCTAGCAAGTGAAATGTTAAGCACCATCACGGCCCCAGAGGTGGGAATTTCGGATCGTGACAATTACTCACACTCACTATTTATCTTATAGACTACAATCTATGGATTACTCTACTTCTATTGCTTCTCTCTTATTTTGGTGTATTTGAAATGAGGCAATATCATCCCTATTTATAATTCAATGAATGCTCACCAAAACCAATCAAAATCTATTCTGTTGACTAATTGCCAATTTGCAAGATTGTAAATTGATTAGGAAATTCGGTTTCACCGTCCAAGCTTACATCCGCCCACAAGCCTTTTTTCAACCAATCACATCTCTCTTTTTTCTAATTGTTTATTTTATTTAGGGACTGATACCATAAATCTCTCCCTTAGTTTTGACTTTTCTTCTTCATTTCAATTCTTGATCTCAATCTCTGAAAATCTTCAAACTTGAGGGGCTTTCTAAAGAAATCCGCAACTTGATCATGAGACTTCACATATTTGAGTTCGTCTACCTTTTTTGCAATGAATTCTCCGATGAAGTGATATCTTGTATCTATATGCTTGCTTAAATCATGTTACACTGGATTCTTCGGAAGTGCTTGTGTGGAATTGTTGTAAATACAAATCTCTATAGCTTCAATTTGTGGCAAATTGAGCTCCTTCAACAATCTTCTCAGCCAAATAGCATGACATGTACAAGATGTTGGTTCTATATATTCAGGTTCCCAAGTCGAGAGAGTAACAATTAATTTTTTCTTTGAACTCCAAGAAATAACATAATCACCCAAGAAAAATACAAAGCCAGTTGTGCTTTTTCTATCATCAATATCTCCCTCATAATCACTATCACAATATCACATAAGTTGGAAATCACTAGAATAAGAATAAAATATCACATAGGTAACGAAGAATGCTTCTAGCGACTTTCCAATCAGTTGAGGTAGGAGCCTCCATGAAGCGACTTACTACTCCAACCGCAAAGAGTATATCTGGCATGGTACAAGTCAAGTACCTTAAACTTTCTACAAGACTTTTGAAAAATGTGGGATCTACATTTTCTCTTTCATCAAACGTGGACAATTTGTCCCACTCTCCATCGGTGTGTTCACGGAGTTGCAATCGAGCATGTTGAACTTCTTCAAGATGTCCTTCGTATAGATTTCTTGAGAGATGAAAATTGCACCCTCCATCTTCTTCACTTCTAGGCCCAAGTAGTATGACATAAGCCCTACGCCTGCCATCTCGAACTCACGAGACATGTCATTCTTAAAAGCTTCAAACAAACTTGCGTTATTACCCGTAAAAATAAGATCATCAACATAAAGACAAACAAGCAAGATATCTCCATTTGTATCAACTTTAAGGTAAAGAGCATATTCATGGAGACAACGAGTAAATCTATTGTCTTGAAAATACTTGTTAATGAAACTATTCCATCCCCGTGGGGCTTGCTTCAATCCATATAAAGCTTTGTTCAGCTTCAACACTTTTTCTTCTTGGTTTTTTACCACGAAACCCAATTGTTGTTCAATATAGAATTCTTCTTCAAGATAACCATTCAAGAAGGTTGACTTGACATCTAGTTGATGAATCTTCCACTTCATTTGGGCTTCCAAAGAGATTTGCAAACAAATCATCTCCATGCGGGCAACTGGTGCATAGACTTATTCATAGTCAATTCCTTGCCTTTGATTGTAGCCTTTAGCCACAAGTCGTGCCTTGTATCTCTCCACATCTCCATCAACATTCTTTTTTGTCTTGTATACCCATTTTACTCCAATTGCTCGATGGCCCTTTGGAAGAGTTGTTAATTCCCAAGTGTTATTCTTATCTATTTACTCGATTTCCTCCTCCATGGCTTGTCTCTACCTTCTGTCTGTAACAGCTTCATCAATGTTCATTAGTTCACTGTCAGCAAAGAGACAATATAAAAAATCAAAATTAGTAACTTATTATGTGTCCTCACAGAGCTCTTGAATACTTCTTGTCCTTTGCAGCTCTTCATCTGAACTTTCTTGAGAAGAAGGAGATGCAACATTGGTTGGAGAAGGAGGTGGAGTTGTATCCTGCACAGGCTCCATGGTCTCTGGTTCTTCTTTATCACCAAAGTATGGAAGAAAATTATATGAAGTTTCTTCCTGAGCTTCCCAATTCCATGCTAATTCTTCATCAAATTCAACATCGCGATTTACCACCACTTTGCCGCTACATGGGTTGTATAACTTGTAGCCTTTTGAACTCGTATCATAGCCAAGAAACACATGCTTGACACTTCGATCATCAAGTTTCGCTCTCCCTTGGGTGGTACATGAGCATAGGCTATGCTCCCAAAGATTCTGAAGTGCTTAACACTTGGCTTTCTTCCACTCCATGCTTCTTGAGGGGTTTGTACTCTAACATTTCTTGTTGTAGACCTGTTTTTCAAATAAACTGCACAAGAAACAACTTCGGCCTAAAATTCCTTGGGCACACTTTTAGCTTTCAACATACATCTAGCCATATTAAGAATCGTTTGATTCTTTCTCTCTGCAACTCCATTTTGTTGGGGTGAATAAGGTACCGTTAGAGGGAGACGAATTCCATGAGACTGACAGAAGTCATTAAATTCTTTTGAAATGAATTCTCCTCCTCTATTGGACCTTAAAGCTTTAATTTCATAGCCACTTTATTTCTCCACAAGTACTTTAAAAATTTTAAAAGCAGCAGAAGCTTCAGATTTTTGGTTCAAGAAATAAACCCAAGTCTTTCTACTAAAGTCATCAATGAAGAGAATAAAGTATTTACTTTTACCAAATGAAGGTGGATTGATTGGTCCAAACACATCATTGTGAACATGCTGGAGTGGTTTGGTTGATCTTGACATGACCACCTTTAGAAAACGCCTCCTTGCATGTTTCCAAGAAGACAAGCTTCACACAATTGATTGGTATGGTTGTTTGATGATATCCCATGCACCATGTTCTTTTCTCCCATTGAGCTTCAATATTCAAGTTCCCAAATCGCATTAGCCTTCAAACACTTTGCATCAATTATCTTAAGATTCATTGAAAATAATCTATTCTTTGCCATATGCACTTTAGCAATTAGAATTTCACTTGAATCTCTAAGCTAAAGATACATATTTGTTTCATGTGGATTTCATATTCCTTTTCAAGAATTTGGACCAAACTCAAAATATTACTTTTTAATTTTGGAACATAATAAACATCTTGAAATAACTTGTGGTCACCATTTTTACAGGAGATCGGAATCGTACCTATCCATTCGATTTGAATCTTTGAGGTATCTCCAAAGGACACATTACCTCTCATCATTTTATTGATCTCCACAAACTTCTCTTTGCATCTAGAAATATGATTGCTTGCTCCATGGTCCAAATACCACGAGCTACAATCATCCTTGTCTTCTTCCTTGAGTGTCAGCAACAACGTTGACTCATCTTCTTCTTTCTTGTCTGACATAAGGTTAGATTTTTCTTCAACATTGCTAAGACATTCCCAAGTGTAATGGCCAAATTTATGACAATTATAACACTCAATTTTTTATTTGTCATACCTTTGTCCATTATTTTCTTGGTAGTACCCACATCCTCTTCCTCTTGTTTGTCCACGGCGAACACCTCAGAATGTTTGGTGCATTTTAACACATTGTTGAAGTTTCTATCATTACTTCTTCCTCTTCTATGACTGCCATGACCTCGTCCCCATCCATTCTCTCGATGGCTCTTTTCACAATGCCTGAGTTTTAAGAAGTTGCTCGAATGGCACTTCTTGTCTCTTTTTGATCTTTTCTTCGTGGGCATGTAAAGAACCCTCCAATTGCTCTACCATCATAGAGTCTAAATCTTTAGCCTCCTCAATAGCACACACCACAAAATTAAATTTAGGTGTTAAAGTGCGAAGGATCTTTTCTACCACACAGACACTTCTATATCCTCCCCGTATTTTTTCAATTGATTCACAATAGCCTTCACTTTTGAATAATAATTCAAAATACATTCGGATTGTTTCATTTTTAAAACTTTAAAATCAGCCCTTAGAGTTTGAAGTTTTACCGTCCTCACCTTGTCAACTCCTTGGAGAGAATTTTGTAAAATCTCCCAAGCTTCCTTTGAGGTGGTAGCATCTGCCACCTTCTCAAACATGGCATCATCCAAACATTGGTGGAGGAGCGTGATGTCTTGTTGATCCTTATTCCTTGTCTTTGCCAAGACAACTTTTTCATTTTGAGGCAGAGCTTCCTCATTATCGGTTGTAATGACCCGGCCGGTCGTTTCGAGAGTTATAACCCTATTTTCCCCATTCCTACTTCTTTTTGTGTCATTCAGCTATATTATGTTATATCGGGTTAGTTGGTTCGAGTCCGGAAGAAACTCGGGGCGAAATGAGACACTTAGTCTCATAATTGAAATTTTAAGTAAGAAAAATAGACCGGATATGGACCTATATGTAAATGACTTCGGATTTGAATTTTAATGATTCCAATAGCTCCGTATGGTGATTTTGGGCTTAGGAGCGTGTCCGAAATATTATTTTGAAGTCCGTAGAGGAATTAGGCTTGAAATGTCGAAAGTTTTATTTTGAGAAGTTTGACTGGGGGTTGACTTTTTAATATCGGAGTCGGAATCTGATTCTGAAAATTGAAATACCTCTATCATGTCATTTATGACTTGTGTGCAAAATTTGAGGTCAATCAGACGTGATTTGATAGGTTTCGGAGTTGTTTGTAGAAATTAGAAATTTTAAAGTTCATTAGGCTTGAATTGGGGTATAATTCATGGTTTTAGCGATGTTTGAGGTGATTTGAGGATTCAACTAAGTTCGTATGATGTTTTAGGATTTGTTGATATATTTGCTTAAGGTCCCGAGGGCCTCGGGTGAGTTTCAGATGGTTAACGGATCAAAAATTGAACTAGAACAGCTGCTGCAATTTCCTTATGTTGGAAATTGCTTCTGCCCAGCGATCGAGCCCAGCAATCTCCCAGCGATCGAGCCTGGAATCGAGGGACACGATCGGAGACATGATCGAGCCCAGAATCGAGGGGCACAATCGAATACATGATCGAGCCCAGAATCGAGGGCCACGATCGAAGATATGATTGAGCCCAGGGTCGAGGGTCACGGTCGAAGGCATGATCGAAGGCCTAGGACCGAGAATCAGGATCGAAGGCACATGATCGAGGGCCAGGATCGAGGCCGAGGATCGAGGGCCAAGATCGAGGGCCAGGATCGAGGACCTCGATCGAAGACCGAGGATGTCTGGGCAGAATTATAAAAATAGGGACTTCGTCCCATTTGCCATTTTTGGCAAATTGGAGCTTGAGGAGAGCCAGTTTTTGGTATATTTTCAAGGAAAAACTTAAGGTAAGTCCCTTGTTATCATTTCTACTCCAAAATATTGAATTATCATCGAATAATCCGGCTAGATTACATGATTTTGAGGTGTAAATCGGAGATTGGAACTTAGAAATTTGGAAATAAGATTAATACATTTGAGGGTCGAGTTGAGGTCGGATTTTGGTAAAATTGGTATGGGTAGACTCGTGGTTGAAAGGGCTTTCAGATTTCATAACTTTAGTCGGGTTCCGAGACGTGGGCTCCACAGGCAATTTTGAGCCAATTTCGGGTTTTGGTCTAATTTTGAAGCTTTTCTTGTGGAATTCATTCCATTAGTGTATATTGATGGTATTATACTAATTTTGAATAGATTTGGAGCATTTGGAGGCCGAATCCAGAGGCAAGAGCATTGCGAGGTAGAGATTTGACCGGTTTGAGGTAAGTAACGATTGTAAATCTAGTCCTGAGGGTATGAAACCCCGGATTTTGTATCATTCTATTATTTTGAGGTGACACACATGCTAGGTGACGGGCGTGTGGGCGTGCACTATTGGGGATTTGTGACTTGGTCTGTCCCGTAGCAACTGTAAAGTTGCATACTTTGTTGAAACCATTTGATACTTATATGTTTTAGAAAGAATTTCAGTAAATTGGGCTGAATGCCATGTTTGGGCCTTGCGCCAATGCTATTTGGACCCTCAGGGGATGTTTCTTATCATCCTCTCACTATTTTCGATTGAAAATCTATGCCCAGTCATGTTTATCCTTGATTACCGCATAACTCAGTTTTATGACTCTATTTTAAGCATATAAATCTTTTGGGCCGAATGCCCTATTTTACTGAAATGCCCGAGTGGCTTGAAATATTTATGACTGAGTGTGGCCAAGGGCCTGATTTGTGAGGATGAGTGTGGATCGGGGCTGCCCGCCTGCAGTATACTTATGACTGAGTATATTATCGCACGTGATTTGTCCGTGCAGATTAAAGCGCTTGGGATGAAGGATCCCCTCCGGAGTCTGTACACACCCCCAGTGAGCGCAGGTACCTACTGAGCGTGAGTGCCGAGTGCTGAGTGATTGTGAGGTATGCTCGATTGGGAAGAGTGATTGTGAGGTATGCCCGAGTGGCAAGAGTGATTGCGAGGTATGCCAGAGTGACAAGAGTGATTGTGAGGTATGCCAGAGTGGCAAGAGTGATTGTGAGGTACGCCCGAGTGGCAAGAGTGATTGTGAGGTTTGCCCGAGGGGCTGTTTATGATTTTATCATTTTTGCTCACTTTTGAATTGAGCCTTTGTTTGAGAAAAATTATTGAAAAATAAAAATGATTTTATTGGAATTGGGTTTAAACGAGATGTTTGATTCAAATCCTGATTTTTAAGAGCATGTGGTATTTTACTGAGTTTTTCCTGATATGAACGTTATATGCTTCATTGCTCGTCTCTACTGATCAGTCTTTATTTATTATTGTTACTTACTGAGTTGGCGTACTCACATTACTCCCTGCACCTTATGTGCAGATCCAGGTGTGGCTGGACACGGTAGCGGTTATTGAGTGTTCTGGTTGCAGATTTTCTTGGAGATAGCAAGGTAGTTGTTTGGCAATCGCAGCCCCTACTCTCCTCCCTCTTATCTTCCTCTAGTAGTATTTAGCTATTTTTCCAGGCTGAGTTAGCCTTAATATTGTTAGACAGATTATAGTAGATGCTCATGACTAGTGACACCCCGTTGTCGGGCTTTTCTTTTTTGCAATTCTATTTTTCCTTGATTTGAACTCTTTTAAATGGAGGTTTTATTTTAAATAACCTTGGAATTTTCTTTGAAATGAAATATCGGTTTGTTTTGGAATGAGTCGGCATGCCTAGTTCCACGATAGGCGCCATCACGACAGGGGTTAGTTTTGGGTCGTGATAGATTGGTATCAGAGCCTAGGTTACATAGGTCTCACGAGTCATGAGCGGGTTTAGTAGAGTCTTGCGGATCGGTACGGAGACGTCTGTACTTATCTTCAGGAGGCTGCAGAACCTTTAGGAAACTCTATATTCTTAAATTCTTGTCATGCGAATCTGTTGATTCTAGTAGCTAAACATCTGTTGTTTCATTCTCTCACAGATGGTGAGGACTCGTGCTACCGGTCAGGAGGGCCAGCCACCAGTACCATTAGCCAGGGCCGCGAGAGGCCGAGGCCGCGGTAGTGGCCGTGGTAGGAGCAGAGGTGCAGCCCGTACAATAGTTGGGGCAGCACCTACAGATCCACTGGTTATCCTAGATCAGGACCAAGTTCCAGTTGTTGATGCACCAGCTTAGGCACTACATGTGCCTATTGTGATTCCAGGCCTTCAAGAGTCCCTCCCTAGCTCAGATTCTGACAGCGTGTACAGGCCTTGCTCAGGCGATCTCTATTTCGATAGCCGCAACCACTTCTCAGGCCAGGGAAGGCACTCAGACTCCTGTCGCTCGCACACCCGAGCAGGTTATTCAGGGACTTCAGACACCAGAGGCACTACTAGCCCATTCAGTTGCTGTTGCTCAGGATTATGTGATTCCTGCTATGCCCGAGGATGATCAGCATAGGTTGGAGAGGTTTGGGAGACTTCAGCCACCACCTTTCAATGGCATAGAGAGAGAGGATGCTCAGGACTTTTTGGATAGGTGTCAGAGGATACTCCGTACTGTTGGTATTTTGGAGACTTGTGGGGTCTCGTTCACTACCTTTAAGTTTTCTGGGGCTGCACTCAGATGGTGGGAGACTTACGAGAGGCGTAGGCTTGTTGGCGCAGCACCCCTTACTTGGTTGCAGTTCTCCGTGGTCTTTTTGGAAAAGTTCGTGCCACGATCCTGCAGAGAGGAGCTGCATAGACAGTTTGAGTGGCTACGCCAGGGTGATATATCTGAGACGTAGTATGAGATGCGGTTCTCCGAGTTGGCCCGTCATGCTATCTGGTTGGTTCCCAGGGACAGAGAGAGGATCATGAGGTTTATTGATGGCCTCACTTATCAGCTACAGTTGCTCATGACCAGGGAGCAAGTTTCGGGTGCTACCTTTGATGAGGTTGTCGACATTGCTCGGCAGATTGAGATGGTTCGCGGTCAAGAGAGGGTTGAGTAGGAGGCCAAGAGGCCTCGTGGTCAGGGTGGATTCAGCGGTGCTCCTTTTGGGGGTCAGCTCCAGCACAGTAGAGGTCGTCATTTCAGACAGGCTTAGTCAGCTCGGCCATTTCATCGGGGTGCATCATCTGGCCATGGTTCTCACAGTTCTCATCAGGGCCACTCATCACTTAGTGCCCTTTCAGTTCAGAATTCGTCCCGTGCTCCACCTGTTCAGGGATCATCCATGCCTGGTTCTTCTACCAGTCATCCCGGTGCTAGGGGTTCCCTTCAGTTTCCGCCGTCAGCACCAGAGAGTTGTTTTGAGTGTGGGGAGCTTGGGCATATGTGGAGGTAGTGTCCTCGTCATTATGGAGGTCTATCTCAGCAGAGGAGTCAGCCTCCGACTACAGCACCAGTTACATCACCATCCGCCCAGTCAGCTCGGGGTGGAGGTCAGTCAGCTAGGGGTCGCCCTAGAGGGGGAGATAGATCACGGGGTGGTCAGGCCCGTTTCTTTGCTCTCCCTGCCAGACCAGATGCTATTGCTTCAGATGCTGTGATTACAGGTATTGTCTCAGTTTGTCACCCTGGTTCCACGTATTCATATGTTTCCTCGTATTTTACCCATTTTTTGGATATGCCCCGTGAGTCCTTAGTTTCATATGTACATGCATCTACTCCTGTGGGCGACACTATTATTGTGGATCGCGTATATCGGTTAGGTGTGGTGATTATTGGGGGTCTGGAGACCCGAGTAGATCTATTGGTGCTCAGTATGGTTGACTTTGATGTGATATTGGGTATGGATTGGTTATCTCCATGTCATGTTGTTCTAGATTGTCACGCTAAAACGGTGACGTTGGCTATGCCGGGAATTCCGAGGGTTGAGTGGAGCGGTTCTATAGATTATGTACCAAGTAGGGTGATTTCATATTTGAAGGCTCAGCGCATGGTTGGGAAGGGTTGCCTATCTTATTTGGCTTTTGTGAGGGATGTTAGTGCAGAGACTCCTGTCATTTATTCAGTTCCAGTAGTACATGATTTTTCGCATGTGTTTCCTGCAGACCTATCAGGCATGCCGCCTGACAGGGATATTGACTTTGGTATTGATTTGGTGCAGGGCACATAGCCCATTTCTATTCCACCGTATCGTATGGCACCGGCGGAGTTGAAGGAATTGAAAGAACAGCTTCAGGAATTCCTTGATAAGGGGTTTATTCGGCCTAGTGTGTCACCTTCGGGTGCACCGGTTCTATTTGTGAAAAAGAAGGATGGTTCCATGAGAATGTGTATTGATTACAGACAGTTGAACAAGGTCACAGTCAAGAATAAATATCCTTTGCCTCGTATTGATGATTTATTCGACCAGCTTCAGGGAGCGAGGGTGTTCTCTAAGATTGATTTGAGGTCCGGTTATCATCAGCTGAAGATTTGGGATTCAGATATTCTCAAAACAGCTTTTAGGACCCGATATGGCCATTATGAGTTCTTGGTGATGTCTTTTGGGCTGACCAATGCCCTAGCAGCGTTCATGCATCTGATGAACAGTGTATTCCAGCCTTATTTGGACTCATTCGTCGTTGTATTCATTGATGACATCCTGGTGTACTCTCGTAGCCAGGAAGAGCACTCTTAGCATTTGAGGGCTGTGTTGCAGAGATTGAAGGAGGAGAAGCTTTATGCAAAGTTCTCTAAATGTGAGTTTTGGCTCAGTTCAGTAGCATTCTTGGGGCAGTGGTGTCCAGTGAGGGTATTTATGTGGATCCGAAGAAGATAGAGGCGGTGCAGACTTGGCCCAGACCGTCCTCAGCCACGGAGATTAGGAGCTTTCTTGGTTTTGCGGGTTACTACCATCGCTTTGTGGAAGGATTTTCATCTATTGCATCGCCCTTGACCAAATTGACCCAAAAGGGTGCTCCATTCAGGTGGTCGGATGAATGTGAGGAGAGCTTTCGGAAGCTCAAGACTGCTTTGACCATAGCTCCAGTGTTAGTTTTGCCATCAGCTTCAGGTTCTTACACCGTGTATTGTGATCCCTCGAGGATAGACATTGGTTGTGTTTTGATGTAGGAGGGTAGGGTGATTGCCTATGCCTCATGCCAGTTGAAGACCCATGAGAAGAACTATCCTATCCATGATCTTGAGTTAGCAGCCATTGTTCACGCCTTGAAGATTTGGCGTCATTATTTGTATGGGGTTCATTGTGAGATCTATGCTGATCACCAGAGTCTGCAGTATCTGTTAAAGCAGAAGGATCTTAATTTGCGTCAGCGGAGATGGTTGGAGCTTTTTAAGGACTATGATATCACTATCATGTACCATCTGGGGAAGGCCAATGTGGTGGCCGATGCTTTGAGTCACCGGGCAGAGAGTTTGGGGAGTTTAGCCTATCTTCCAGCAGTAGAGAGACCTTTGGCATTAGATGTTCAGACCTTGGCAGGCCAGCTTGTTAGATTTGATATTTCGAAGCCTAGTCGGGTATTGGCTTGTGTGGTCTCCAGGTCTTCTCTTTATGAACGTATCAGGGAGTGTCAGTATGATGACCCTCACTTGCTTATTCTTCAGGACAGGGTTCAGAGAGGTGATGCTAGGGATGTGACTATTGGTGATGACGGGGTACAAAGAATGCAGGGCCGGATATGTGTGCCTAATGTAGATGGGCTTCGAGAGCTGATTCTTGAAGAGGCCCACAGCTCGCGGTATTCCATCCATCTGTGTGCCGCGAAGATGTACCAGGATTTAAGGCAGCACTATTGGTGGAGGCGGATGAAGAAGGATATAGTTGGGTTTGTGGTTCAGTGTCTAAACTGTCAGCAGGTTAAGTATGAGTATCATAGACCAAGTGGCTTGCTTCAGAGATTAGAGATCCCAGAGTGGAAGTAGGAGCGGATCACTATGGACTTTGTAGTTGGGCTCCCACGGACTTCGAGGAAGTTCAACACTATTTGTGTTATTGTGGATCGGTTGACCAAGTCCGCGCACTTCATTCCAATTAGTACTACTTACTCTTCAGAACGGTTAGCTGAAATTTACATCCGAGAGATCATTCGCCTGTATGGTGTCCCAGTTTCCATCCTTTCAGATAGGGGTACTCAGTTCACATCACAGTTTTGGAGGGTCATGCAGCGAGAGTTGGGTACTCAGGTTGAGTTAAGCACAGCTTTTCACCCTCAGACGGACGGGCAGTATGAACGCACTATTCAGATATTGGATTACATGTTGCGTGCTTGTGTCATTGATTTTGGGGGTTCATGGGACTAGTTTCCGCCACTCACGGAGTTTGCATATAACAACAGTTATTAGTCGAGTATTCAGATGGCTCCGTACGAGGCTTTATATGGGAGGAGGTGTAGATCTCCGGTTGGATGGTTTGAGTCGGGTGAGGCTAGGCTCTTAGGTACAGACTTGGTCCAGGATGCATTAGATAAGGTTAAATTAATTTAGGAGCGGCTTCCCACGGCACAGTCTAGGCAGAAGAGCTACGCGGATAGGAAGGTCCGTGATGTGTCTTTTATGGTTGAGGAGAAGGTTTTGCTGAAGGTATCACCCATGAAGGGTGTTATGAGGTTTGGAAAGAGGGGCAAGTTGAGCCCCCGGTTCATTGGGCCTTTTGAGGTGCTTCAGAGGATAGGAGAGGTGGCTTATAAGCTTGCCTTGCCACCTAGCTTGTCGAGTGTGCATCTAGTGTTTCATGTTTCCATGCTCCGGAAGTATATTGGAGATCCGTCCCATGTTTTGGATTTCAGCATGGTTCAGTTAGAGGGTGATATGACTTATAATGCGGAGCCGGTGGCTATTTTGGATCAGAAGGTTCGAAGGTTGAGGTCAAAGAATATAGCTTCAGTGAAGGTGCAATGGAGAGGTTAGCCTGTGGAAGAGGCCACTTGGGAGACCGAGCGGGAGATGCGGAGCAGATATCCACGCTTATTCGAGACTCCAGGTATGTTTCTAGACCCGTTCGAGGACGCACGAATGTTTAAGAGGGGGAGGATGTAACGACCCGGCCGGTCGTTTCGAGAGTTATAACCCTGTTTTACCCATTCCTACTTTTTTTGTGTCATTCAGCTATATTATATTATATCGGGTTAGTTGGTTCGAGTCCAGAAGGAACTCGGGGTGAAATGAGACACTTAGTCTCATAATTGAAATTTTAAGTTAGAAAAATGGACCGGATATGGAGCTATATGTAAACGACCTCAGATTTGAATTTTGATGATTCCAATAGCTCTGTATGGTGATTTTGGGCTTAGGAGTGTGTCCGGAATATTATTTGGAAGTCCGTAGAGGAACTAGGCTTGAAATGCCGAAAGTTTTATTTTGAGAAGTTTGACCGGGGGGTTGACTTTTTGATATCGGAGTCGGAATCCGATTCTGAAAATTGGAATACCTCTGTCATGTCATTTATGACTTGTGTGCAAAATGTGAGGTCAATCAGACATGATTTGATAAGTTTCGGAGTTGTTTGTAGAAATTAGAAATTTTAAAGTTCATTAGGCTCGAATTGGGGTATAATTCATGATTTTAGCATTGTTTGAGGTGATTTGAGGATTCAACTAAGTTAGTATGATATTTTAGGATTTGTTGGTATATTTGGTTGAGGTCCCGAGGGCCTCGGGTGAGTTTCGGATGGTTAACGGATCAAAAATTGAACTAGAACAACTGCTGCAATTTCCTTCTGCCCAGCGATCGAGCCCAGCAATCTCCCAGCAATCGAGCCTGGAATCGAGGGCCATGATCGGAGACACGATCGAGCCCAGAATCGAGGGGCACGATCGAAGACATGATCGAGCCCAGAATCGAGGGCCACGATCGAAGATATGATCGAGCCCAGAATCGAGGGTCACGGTCGAAGGCCAGGATTGAAGGCATGATCGAAGGCCTAGGACCGAGAATCAGGATCGAAGGCCCAGGATCGAGGGCCAGGATCGAGGCCCAGGATCGAGGGCAAGATCAAGGGCCAAGATCGAGGGCCAGGATCGAGGACCTCGATCGAAGACTGAGGATGTCTGGGCAGAATTATAAAAATAGGGACTTCGTCCCATTCGCCATTTTTGGATAATTGGAGCTTGAGGAGAGCCGGTTTTTGGTATACTTTCAAGGCTAGATTATATGATTTTGAGGTGTAAATCGGAGATTGGAACTTAGAAATTTGGAAATAAGATTTATACATTTGAGGGTCGAGTTCAGGTCGGATTTTGGTAAACCTGGTATGGGTAGACTCATGGTTGAAAGGGCTTTCAGATTTCGTAACTTTTGTCGGGTTCCGAGACGTGGTCCCCACATGCGATTTTCTTGTGGAATTCATTCCATTAGTGTATATTGATGGTATTATACTGATTTTGAATAGATTTGGAGCATTTGGAGGCCGAATCCAGAGACAAGAGCATTGCGAGGTAGAGATTTGACCGGTTTGAGGTAAGTAACGATTGTAAATCTAGTCCTGAGGGTATGAAACCCCAGATTTCGTATCATTCTATTATTTTAAGGTGATGCATATGCTAGGTGACGGGCGTGTGGGCGTGCACTGTTGGGGATTTGTGACTTGGTCCGTCCTGTAGCAACTGTAAAGTTGCATACTTTGTTGAAACCATTTGATACTTATATGTTTTAGAAAGAATTTCAGTAAATTGGGCTGAATGCCATGTTTGGGCCTTGCGCCAATGCTGTTTGGACCCTCAGGGGCTGTTTCTTATCATCCTCTCACAGTTTTCGATTGAAAATCTATGCTCACTCATGTTTATCCTTGTTTACCGCATAACTCAGTTTTATGACTCTATTTTATGCATATAAATGTTTTGGGCCGAATGCCCTGTTTTACTGAAATGCCCGAGTGGCTTGAAATATTTATGACTGAGTGTGGCCTAGGGCCTGATTTGTGAGGATGATTGTGGATCGGGGCTGCCCGTCTGCAGCATATTTGTGACTGAGTATGGCCGAGGGCCTGATTCGTGAGGATGAGTGTGGATCGGGGCTGCCCGCCTACAGCATACTTGTGATTGAGTGAGGCCGAGGGCCTGATTGGTGAGGATGAGTGTGGATCGGGGCTGCCCACCTGCAACATACTTTATTATTATCGCACGTGAGTTGTCCGTGCAGATTATAGCGCTTGGGATGAAGGATCCCCTCCGGAGTCTGTACACACCCCCAGTGAGCGCATGTACCTACTGAGTGCGAGTGCCGAGTGCCGAGTGTTGAGTGATTGTGAGGTATGCCCGAGTGGGAAGAGTGATTGTGAGGTATGGCCGAGTGGCAAGAGTGATTGTGAGGTATGGCCGAGTGGCAAGAGTGATTGTGAGGTATGCCCGAGTGGAAAGAGTGATTGTGAGGTATGCCCGAGTGGCAAGAGTGATTGTGAGGTTTGCCCGAGGGGTTGTTTATGATTTCATCATTTTTGCTCACCTTTGCATTGAGCCTTTGTTTGACAAAAACTATTGAAAAATAAAAATGATTTTATTGGAATTGGGTTTAAACGAGATGTTTGATTCAAATCCTGATTTTTAAGAGCATGTGGTATTTTACTGATTTTTTCCTGATATGAATGTTATATGCTTCATTGCTCGTCACTACTGCTCAGTCTTTATTTATTATTGTTACTTACTGAGTTGGTGTACTCACGTTACTCCCTGCACCTTGTGTGCAGATCCAGGTGTGGCTGGACACGGTAGCGGTTATTGAGTGTTCTGGTTGCAGATTTTCTTGGAGATAGCAAGGTAGCTGTTTGGCGATCGCAGCCCCTGCTCTTCTCCCTCTTATCTTCCTCTAGTAGTATTTAGCTATTTTTCCAGGCTGAGTTAGCCTTGATATTGTTAGACAGATTATAGTAGATGCTCATGACTAGTGACACCCCGATGTCGGGCTTTTCTTTTCCGCACTTCTATTTTTCTTTGATTTGAACTCTTTAAATGGAGGTTTTATGTTAAATAATCTTGGAATTATCTTTAAAATAAAAATATCGGTTTATTTTGGAATGAGTCGGCTTGCCTAGTTCCACAATAGGCGCCATCACGACAGGGGGTTAGTTTTGGGTCGTGACATTAGTTGAGGTCTCTGGGGCCTCGGGTATGATTTGGATCATATTCGGTGCATTTCAGAACTTGGAATATTGTAGATTTTGCTGGTGCTGGTGTTGTTGTATGCGATTGCGAGAGTGGGGCCGCGTTCACAAAGTGTTAATGGTGGCAACTGGGATTTGGTTTTACACGTTCGCGAGACTGGGTTTGCGATCGCGTAAGTTGGTGTAGAAGTGAATCGCGAACGCATGGGTGTGATCACGTTCGCGTAGAGGAAATAGAAGGCTGGGGATTCACGCGCGATTGTTCTTCGCGACGCGTGAAGTCATTCGCGATTGCGTAGGTATGATGGATCAGTGAATTGCGTTCGCGAGTGGACCCTCGTGTTTGCGTAAGAGAAAATTGTGTCAGTGGCAATTTTTACTTCCCGGATGCGAGGCAATTTTCGCGTTCGCGAAGAAGGAATATCTGGGCAGCAGACTTAAATTTCAAAATCGAGGGTTTATGTAATTTTTCACCATTTGGACTTGAGTGATCAGATTGATGCGATATTTTGAAGTATTTTCAGATGGATTATTGGGGTAAGAGTTCTTAACTCGTGTTTTATTAAATTCCCTTAATCTATCATTGATTTTATCATTTAATCAAGGATTTGGGTTGAAATATTGGAAAAACTTGGAGGAAACTTCTTAGGCCGAATTTTGGGGATTTTAGCAAAATTTTGGTATCGGATTTGTGTAATTTTTGTTTGGTTGGACTCGATATCGTATGTGTTTTTTTTTCTTTTTATAATTTTGGTAAGGTTCCGAGACGCGGGCCCGGGTCGACTTTGTGGAGTGATTTTTCAATTCTTAGCTAAGATCATTATTTTATTATTTAAATTAGTTTTCTATAGTTATATTTATAGTATGAAATTATTTTGGCTAGATTTGAGCCGTTTGGAGTTGAAAAATCGAGGGAAAGCCTTTCTAATTGATTGATTGAGTGTGGTTTGAGGTAAGTGACTTGTCTAACCTTGTGTGGGGGAAATTTCCCTTAAGATTTGGTATTTTGGTGATAATTTGTGATATGTGAAGGCCGTGTACGCAAGGTGACGAGTGCGTACACGGACTAAATGTTGAAATTTCGGTTTTTGCTACGTAGTTTCCTTTTCATGCCTTAATCGAGTTACTTTAGCACATTATAGTCATCATGTTTAGCCTAATTTCACATGTCTACTTGTCTTATATCCTATTTGCAAATTATTTCACATGTTAGTTGAATTACTTGCTTTTCTTGATTTTCGTATTCATCACTTCACTGTGGAAATTCTTTACTTGAAATTGCTATCCTTGGAATATCATTTATTCAGTTGTTGTGTTTTAGCTTTCGTGTTATTGTTGAGGTGATTGTTTGATTGTTTGCACGAGGTTTCTATCGTGCTGTTGTTATTATTGCACGAGGTTTCTGTCGTGCGGTTGTTATTGTTACATGAGGTTTCTACCGTGTCGTTGTGATTATTGATATGCATACGGTGGTATAAGATCTAGGTGTTGAAACTCATACGGTGGTATAAGATTTGGGTGTTAAAACGCATGTGGTGAGATAAGGTGGGATTCATACGCGTTGCTAGTAGGGGAACTACTAGAAGTCATGCGGGGTGATAAGGTGGTCTAAAACGCGATGTTATTTCGGGAAAATAATTTTTAAAAACCAAATATAAAGGCTCCCGCGGTGACTGTGAATTGTTTTTACGATTTGGGATTACGAGACGGTACCTCGGGAGTCCCATGTTGATATTCTGTATTTGCTGTATTGTTTGGTTCTTGTTTTCCCTAACATGTAAAGTTCTTGTTTTCCTTTCGTGCTGTATTAGTTTTTCTTGATTCTGTGTTGTTATTTCCCGTAAATTCCTCATTGTTCACTTCCCTGTCATTTTCATTATATCATTATATTTTCTGCCTTATTTCTTATTTTCACTAGTTGGGCCTTGACCTGATCTCGTCACTACTCTACTGAGGTTAGGTTTGGCACTTATTAGGTACCATTATGGTGTACTCATATTACACTTCTGCACATATTTTCGTGCAGATCCAGGTACATCCTATTAGCCTCGGTGTTAGAGCGTTATGTGGCTTGCTTATTGGAGATTTCAAGGTACACCTGCCCGCAGGGCTTGGAGTCCTTTTCTATCCCGTTCTTTTATTATTTCTTTACATTTTGATAGACAGTAATGTATAGGATTGTCTGGTACTGTATCTAGAGCTTGTGACTTATATCTCACCAGGTTTTGGGATTGTACGTATTGAGTTTTGGTAGATTCTATTTATGAAAATATTGGGATCTTCAAGTTTTAAATCTCTTATTTAATGTTTTCCGCATATTGTTAGCCTTGCCTAGTCTTAGAGACTAGGTGCCGTCACGATATCCTGCGGAGGGGATTTGGGGTCGTGACAATTATTCGCCATGGCTTTGATACCATATTGTTGGGAAAAATAATAATCCCGCCTAGGAATAATATCCACGGCAAATAATAATAACACAAGAGAGTAACATCGACACCAATTTTTTTAACGGGGTAAAATATAATACCCGAGCGGAGCAATATTACCACTAAAATATTACAACTTAATAGTATCAAGAGACTACTACAACTTCGAAAGAAATAACACTTTTTATTTTAAACACACCACTGCAATATTACTCACACTCACTATTTATTTCACATACTACAATATGTGGTTTACTCTTTCTAGCTTCTATTGCTTCTCTCTTATTTTGGTGTATTTGAAATGAGGTAACATCCTCCCTATTTATAGTTGAACGAATGCTCACCAAAACCAATCAAAATCTATTCTATTGCCTACTTGCCAATTTACAAGATTGCAAATTGGTTATGAGATTTGGTTCCACCATCTAAGCTTACAGCCGCCCACTAACCTTTATTTCAACCAATCACATCTTTTTCTTTTCTTTTTCTTTTTTTTAATTATTTATTTTATTTAGGAACTGGTCCCACAACTGACACATAATGCAATTACGAAATAAAAAGACGCGTCTCACATACATAAGATTTCTACTGCCTTTCTTTCTTTTCTTTGCCTATTACACCGGGGCCAGGGAATGAGAAGGGGGAAGGAGATAGTGAGAATCAAACTCATATCTCTTGGGTGAGACTCCCACTATACCACTAGACTATGAGGTTTGGCTTTTATTGCCTCTTACAAAAGCAAATATTAAAATCATGTTAGAGAAATTATTTACATCAACCACAAATGACGACTCATTCTAACATCTGCTTCTTGTAATTTTGAACTAACCTCTACAAAAACTGAAATAACTTTTGGAAGGTGAAGCTAGTTGGGACCCAAAAGTTCTCCTTCTGATCTGTAAGTCATAAGATTTTGTTAAACATTAAAGATTAAAAAGTATTAGTGCGAGAGATTACATTTTTTTCCAAACATTGGTTAATTTTGTTACTTGAAAACCCAAAAAATCCCAGTAACAATCACCTTGAAAGATAATTTTGTTAAGTAAACTAGTCACATCAGAGAATTATTAAGGTGACAAGAACCATTTTAAAGATTTCTTCTTTATTACAACAGCCTTCACTCCAGATTGAAACCAGTGCTGAAATTCTGTTTTACACAAATAAAAATCTAATGTAGCTGGTGAAGGGAATGTATTGTTAAAGAAACACACTCCTAGAAAACTGGCATATTTCGTCCAAGTCATACCGACCAAAATCGGTCGGAAACAAACCCGACCGAAATCGGTCGTAAATTGCTAAATTGGTCGCAAAAGTCAACAAAATTATTTCTGACAACGAAAATAGTGGTCTCACAGCCAAAAAAAAATAAAGTTTCCTACCGATTTCGGTTGGAAATTGGTCAATATTTGACCAATACCTTGTAAATGTACAAAAATAAATTTTTATTAAAATGTTTCCAAATTTTCGACCGAATTCGGTCAGAAATTTTGAAATTATTATCCCAAGGAAATTGGTTTTTAATATAACAAAAATTATATATATTTAATTAACCAACCGGAATAAGTTATAATTAAATATTTCCGACCGACTTCGATTCGAAAAAATAATTTAAAAATAATTAAAATATAAATTTAATAATATTACCAACCGAAGTCGGTCAGTTTTTTTCACCCTTTATATAAATAGCTTTTAAATAAATAATATTTAATACTTATTTGATATATATATATATACCCGACTTGTCGTTTCAAGAATTTAAGTCCCGTTCGATTGGATACAACTTAATATAATTGGATCAATTAAAAATTCAATTATATTCGATTAAAACTTACTATAATTGAATTAAATTGTATTAATACAACTTAATATAATTGGATACAACTCAATATAATTGGATCAATTGAAAATTCAATTATGTTCGATTAAACTTATATATATATATATATATATATATATATATATATATATATATATATATATATATATATATATATATATATATATATATATATATATATATATATGTGTGTGTGTGTGTGTGTGTGTGTGTGTGTGTGTGTGTGTGTGTGTGTGTGTGTGTGTGTGTGTGTGTGTGTGTGTGTGTGTGTGTGTGTGTGTGTGTGTGTGTGTGTGTGTGTGTGTGTGTGTGTGTGTGTGTGTGTGAGTTAATATATTATTTATATAAAATAATTAATGTGTTATTTCAAGATTATAAGTGAAATTTTAGAAAAAATAACTAAGCATATTTTTACATTAAAATGTAATCATAATTTTATTCACTTGAAATAAGTTTTTATTAATTTATGGAATCCTTATTTAATGCATTCTTTTTTTCATAAAAAAGAAGGAAAGAAACAAATAATAAAATGGATAGATTAGTAAATAAATACTCCATGGGAAGAGAAGTAGTGGCTTTTTCCATGGGAAAATATTTTTTTACTAAACCTTTTCAAATATTCCGACCGATTTCGGTCAGAATTTGAAATTATTTTCTTATCCCACATCGGCTGAAATGGAAAAATAATTTTTTATTAAAAATTTTCAAAATTCCGACCGAAATCGGTCGGAAATTGGGATATACTCTTGTCCCACATCGGCTGAAAGATGTGAGCTTTTCTATCTTATAAGTTAAGCTTTGATGCATAGAGTCCCACAGTTGTGGACTAACAAAAAAATAAGTAAATATAGGAAGGGTTATAGTTAGTGCTTAGTAATAAGATTTAATATTCTATATTTAGAATTAGAATTCAATAAAATAATAATAATAATATATACTAGTACTAATTAGTAATATAGAAATAAGATATAATATTGTGGTGCTATGATATCTCGGGTTGGGGAGTATACATTCGATACAAAAAAATATATATCTGAAGGATTTCTAAAATTATTATATATTTAAAATTTTGACCGATTTCGGTCGATATTTTGAAAATTAAATAAAAAGAAATGTAATTAATACCGACCGATTTCGGTCGGTAAATGTAGTTTGACTGCCAGTCAACGCATTGAAATTTTTGACCGATTTCGGTCGAAACATCTTAGCGACCATCAATTTTTCGCCTAATTAAAAGAGATCGAAAATTAGTCGCTTTTTCTCAATTTCCGACCGATTTCAGTCTATTTTCCTGAACGAAATTAACTAGTTTTTTAGTAGTGACAGTTGGTATGAATATGTAACTATAGGAGAGTAGAAAAGTGATTTTGAATTAGATTGACATGGTTTTTACCTCATACAATAAATTTAGTTGTAGTTCTTTCAGTTTCCTTGTAGGATGGTGGTGGTTGAGGTAACAAAAGAAAGTTTTCAAATAATAAAAATAAATAGGTTACAATTTACAATAAAACTACTCCAATACCTTGCAACCATTGAACAGAGCTGGGTGTGGACTAGTTTGGCTTCATCCATGTCAACTCTTATAGGCAGACAATTCAACCAAGCCGGAATAATTTACCAAAATACTTGGAATGAGAATATGTGGGATTCTAACAAGATTATTGTAATGATCCGGCCGGTCATTTTGAGTATTATAACCTCATTCCCCCATTTACTGCTCAATTTATGCTCTATAGCTGTTTTATGACTTACCGGATTAGTTGGCTCGGGTCCGGCGGGGATTTTGAGTGAAATGAGACACTTAGTCTCATAATTAAAAATTTAAATTAGAAAAGTAGACCGGATATGGACCTATGTGTAAACGACCTAGGATTTGAATTTTTATGATTCCAATAGCTCCGTATGGTGATTTTCAACTTAGGAGCGTGTCCGGAATATTATTTGGAGGTCCGTAGAGGAATTAGGCTTGAAATACCAAACGTTTAAATTTTAGAAAGTTTGATCGGGGGATTGAATTTTTGATATCGGGGTTGGAATCCGATCCTGAAAATTAGAATACCTCTGTTATGTCATTTATGACTTGTGTGCAAAGTTTGAGGTCAATCAGATGTGATTTGATAGGTTTCGGAGTCGTTTATAGAAATTAAAATTTTTAAAGTTCATTAGGCTTGAATTGGGGGTTAATTCATGGTTTTAGAGTTATTTTAGGTGATTTGAGGGTTCGACTAAGTTCGTATGATATTTTAGGACTTGTTGGTATATTTGGTTGAGGTCTTGAGGGGCTTAGGAAAGGTTTGGATGGTTAACGGGTAATTTTTTGCCTTGGTGAGATTGTTGATATCTGCTGCTGCATTTTCCTGATTTTCTCTTTCGCGTTCACGAGTGGGCCCTCACGTTCGCGACGAGTATTTTCTGAGAGTGAGGTTTTGTTCTTCGCGTACGCGAAGGGGAGGATGCAAAACCCGAAGGTATGGTCTGTGGGTGCATCGCGAACGTGTGAGTGGTGTCTTGTTCGTGAAGATGAGTGAGGCTATTGGGGACACCAGGTCCTTGTTCTACACATTCACGAGGTGGTGATCGCATTTACAAAGGTCTGAGCTGGTAAAGCTTCGTGTTCACGAAGCCGTGGTCGCGTTCGCGAAGGTTAAGATTTGTAAAGCTTCGCGTTCGTGAAGCCACGGTCACGTTCGCGAGGGGTTAAATTTGTGGGCAGTCAAGTTGTGCTTCGCGAAGGCGAGGGACCTGTCGCGTTCGCGAATAAGAGAGGTCCGGACAGAGAGTTTAAGTTCTGAAAATGGGACTTCATCCCATTTTTAGTTTTTGACGGATTGAAGCTCGTGAAGAGGCGATTTTCGAGAGTTTTTCAAGGAAAACAACGGGGTAAGTGTTCTTAACTCAATATTGGCTAAATTACCCGAATCCATGATTATTTTATTATATAATTGGTGAGTTAAGTTAGAAATGTTTGAAAACCCTCTTAGTTTAACTAAAAGATTTGAGGGTCGAGTTGGGTCGGATTTGGATAAAATTGATATGGTTAAACTCGTGGTTGAATGGGCTTTCGGATTTTGTAACTTTTGTCGAGTTCCTATGTAACGATCCAACCGGTCGTTTTGACTTTTTGAACCCCCTTCCCCTAAATAAAACTTTCAGTATGTTCTTTAAATGATTTATGACTTGTGGGGATGGTTGGTTCGGGATTTGAAAGTGTTTGAGGTGAAACCGGAACACTTGGTTCCTTAAGTTGGCCTAGCTAAATGGTGGAGGTCGAATCCTCTCAAATCTCTCAAGTCTCCTCTTCTCATCATCTTCCATAACATGAACTATCGGGGCCTGAGCAACTGCAGCTGGCTGGGCTGGTAGTGCTCCCGGTATCTGAAGTCCCTGTACTACCTGGTCTGGCATACGGCAAATAGGGATATGAGTACCTCCCCCAACCTGAGAAGTGGCAGGTGCGGCCTGAGTTGAAACCACCTGAGCAAGACCAGTGCAAGCTACCAATATCTGGGATAAAGTCTCCTAAAGGACTGGAATCTCAATAGGCAAGCTGGTGCCTGAGCTAGTCCTGTCAGCTCAGTTATATCTGGAATCTGCTCCTGAGTTGGAGCAACTGGTGGTATTATAGGTATTGTCCCAACTGTGGTGCGAGCTACACCTTGACCTCTACCTCGGCCCCGGCCTCTCGCGGCCCTTACTGGTGGCACTAGTGGATAACCGTCTGATCCAGTAGTACGGGTCCTCACCATCTGTGAGAGAATAGAATAACAGAAATTTAGTTTTCTGAATCAACACTTTTGCACGATATAATACAAAAAAGTTTTCCTAAGGGTTCTGCAACATCTCGAAGATAAGTACAGCCGTCTCCGTACCGATCCACAAGACTTTACTAAACCTGATCCTGACTCGTGAGACCTATGTAACCTAGACTCTGTTACCAACTTGTCACGAACCAAAATCTCACCTGTCGTGATGGCGCCTATCTCAATACTCGGCAACCCAAAAATCTCAATAAACCACCGTATCTTTTAAATTTGAAAAACTAATAATTAAATTCAGCGAAAGAAACTCACAATTTCAAATATAACACTCCCAAAACCTGGTGTCACTGAGTACATGAGCATCTAATATGAATACAATGTTTGACTGATAAAAACCACTGTCTGAAAGTATAGAACAGTACAATAACTGAAGGAAAGAGAGAGAAGGTCAGCGGATGCCAAGCAGCTACCTTGATAGTCTCCAACTGATAGTACTCTGAAATCTAACAATCTCCGTGTCTGAAAGTACCTGGATCTGCACACGAGGTGCAGAGTGTAGTATGAGTACGACCAACTCAATTAGTAACACGACTAACCTCTGGGCTGAAAGAAATGATGAGCTCCGCAGGTACAATCCAGTATAACTAATAGTACAGAAATGTAGGCATGCTTTCAAGTTTAATAGTTAAACTCAGTACAAGTGAAATAGATCAATACTGCATGATATGAGGAATATGACATCTCAGTAGAAAGACCTCATGTAAATATCAGTCACAAATTATCCGGTCACTCGGTACTGTTTATGGCCATTTCAGCCCAGGGGTATTCCAACCCAAATATATATACACATCGACTGACAGTCAGTCACCCAGTACCGTATAAGGCCAATCCAACCCTTAGATAATTTCATCCCCAAATATAACTGATACGGACAAGATTCATGTCCAGGTAAACTCATTACAAAACAAATAAGTAAGGCAAGTCCATGCCCTCGGAAATCCATCCCGAATATATAAATGCTTCATCGTAAGTAAGACAAATCCATGCCTTGGGAAGTCCATCCCGAATATATATAATCATTTACGCTCACTGGGGGGTGTACAGACTCCGGAAGGGCTCCTTTAGCCCAAGCGTAGTATAAAGCCGATATGGCCTATTGCATGCGGGCATTCCCGATCCGTATAATAATAAAGCCAATAAGGCCTGCTGCAGGCACGCATCCCCAATCCATTTAATAATAAAGCCAATAAGGCCTGCTGCAGGCGCACAACTCAATCCCATAAATATCCTCACAATGGACAAATATTACTGAGTGTCAAATGTATATCTTTGAACAATTAATTCAACAACAACACAACTCCATGGGTCCCAAAATATTGGCACGCAGCCTATACATGATCTTTAATAGGAGCCTCAACTCAATTTCTCTAACACGTGGAGAATGTTTAGATAATAACATGATTCATTAATCTTACAACTGCACAGGATTTATTCAAGACACAATTTATATGGTGCACGTCCACATGCTCGTCACCTATCGTGTGTGTCACCTCCAAAGAATTTATATCATACCAAATTCGGGGATTCATACCCTCAGAACCAAGTTTAGAAGTGTTACTTACCTCAAACCGTGTAATTCTTTACTCTGGTATGCCTTTGCCTCGTGAATTAGCCTCCAAATGCCTCGAATCGAGCCACAAATAATTAGATTCAGCCCATAAAATTTATTGGAATTAATTCCATAATAAAATGCTAATTTTCTATAAAACTCAAAAATTTAGCTCAAAAATCGCCCATGGGGCCCACATCTCGGAACCCGACAAAAGTTATAAAATATGAATGCCCATTCAACCACGAGTCTAACCATACCAAAATTACTAAATTCTGATAACAATTCGGCCCTCAAATCTTCAAATTTATCCAAGAGGGTTTTCAAACTTTTTCAAATTAATTCACCAATTAAATGATAAAAATAACCATGGATTCGGGTAATTTAACCAATATTGAGTTAAGAACACTTACCCTGTTGTTTCCTCTAAGAATCTCCCAAAAATCACCTCAATACGAGATACAAATTGTTAAAAATGGAAAATGGGACGAAGTCCCATTTTCAGAACTTAAACTCTATGCCTAGTCAATTGCTCTACGCGTTCGCGAAGAACAGTTTTCCACAGCCCAGATTTAACCCTACGCGATCACTGACTTTCCCATGAGATCACGATGCACAACATCACAGAACTACGTGATCGCAGACTTGTCCATGCGATCCCGAAGCATAAAACGCGTGACTTCTACCTCCGCTCCACTTACTCTACGCGAACGCGACCTTCTTCACGCGTTCGCGAGTCACAAAATCTGAAAGCTACGCGATCGTATCCCTCTTCACGCGATCGCGAAGCACAAATCCATGCGATCGCGAAGCACAAAGTCGTGACTTCTACCTCCGCTCCACTTACTTTACGCGAACGCGACTTTCTTCACCCGTTCGCGAGTCACAAAATCTCAAAGCTACACGATCGTATCCCGGTTCGCGCAATCACGAAGCACAAAACTCAACAGCCCTCAATTAACCTTATGCGATCACGTGATTGCGAAGCACAAGACCTCTACTAACCAACTAAGCATACGCAATCGCATACGCATTCACGCGATCGTGTATAAGGAAACATATACAAATATCAGAAAATTCTAGCAGTTGTTTAAGTCTAAATTTAATCCGTTAACCATTCGAAACTCACATGATCCCCTCAGAACCTTAACCAAATATACAAAAAACTCCTAAAACATCATACGAACCTACTCGAACCATGAAATCACCTCAAACAACCCTAAAACAACGAATCATACCCCAATTCAAGCCTAATGAACTTTGAAATTTTAAGTTTGTACAAACGACTCCGGAACCTATCAAATCACATCTGATTAGCCTCATATTTTACACAGAAGTTATAAATGACATAACGGAAGTATTCAAATTTTCAAAATTGTATTCCGACCCCGATATCAAAAAACTCAACCCCCGGTCAAACTTTAAAAAAATTTAACTTTCAGCATTTCAAGCCTAATTCCACTACGGACCTCCAAATAATTTTTTGGACATGCTACTAAGTCCAAAATCACCATACGGAGCTATTAGAATCAGAAAAACTCTATTCCATGGTCGTTTATACATAAGTCACAATCCGGTCAATTATTTCAACTTAAGCTTCCAACATGAAATTTTATTCTTCCAAGCTAACTCTGAAATACCTTAAAATCAAAACCGACAATTCACACAAGTCATAATACCTCGTAGGAAGTTATTCAAGACTTCAAATAGTTTAAAGGAGCGTAAATGCTCAAAACGACCGGTCGGGTCGTTACAATCTCCCCCACTTAAACATACGTTCGTACTCAAACTTGCCAAGAGTTGTTCCTAAGCCTTTAAATCACTGTTCCTCCTTACCATGCACATACCTGGGGCGATCCCACGTCATCTTATTCTATCATTCAGCTATATTATGTTATATCAGGTTAGTTGGTTCGAGTCCGGAAGGAACTCGGGGTGAAATGAGACACTTAGTCTTATAATTGAAATTTTAAGTTAGAAAAATGGACCGGATATAGACCTATATGTAAATGACCTCAGATTTGAATTTTGATGATTTCAATAGCTCCATATGATGATTTTGGGCTTAGGAGCATGTTTGGAATATTATTTAGAAGTTCGTAGAGGAATTAGGCTTGAAATGCAGAAAGTTTTATTTTGAGAAGTTTGACCGGGGGTTGACTTTTTGATATCGGAGTCGGAATCTGATTCTGAAAATTGAAATACCTCTGTCATGTCATTTATGACTTGTGTGCAAAATTTGAGGTCAATCGGACATGATTTGATAGGTTCCGGAGTTGTTTGTAGAAATTAGAAATTTTAAAGTTCATTAGGCTTGAATTGGGGTGTAATTCATGGTTTTAGCGTTGTTTGAGGTGATTTGAGGATTCAACTAAGTTCGTATGATGTTTTAGGATTTATTGGTATGTTTGGTTGAGGTCCCGAGGGCCTCGGGTGAGTTTCGGATGGTTAACGGATCAAAAGTTGAACTAGAACAGCTGCTGCAATTTCCTTCTGTTGGAAATTGCTTCTGCCCAGTGATCGAACCCAGCGATCGAGCCTAGCAATCTCCCAGCGATCGAGCCTGGAATCGAGGGCCACGATCGGAGACACAATCGAGCCCAGAATCGAGGGGCATGATCGAAGACATGATCGAGCCCAGAATCGAGGGCCACGATCGAAGATATGATCGAGCCCAGGGTCGAGGGTCACGGTCGAAGGCCAGGATCGGAGGCATGATCGAAGGCCTAGGACCGAGAATCAGGATCGAAGGCACATGATCGAGGGCCAGGATCGAGGCCCAGGATCGAGGCCCAGGATCGAGGGCCAAGATCGAGGGCCAAGATCGAGGGCCAGGATCGAGGACCTCGATCGAAGACCAAGGATGTCTGGGCAGAATTATAAAAATAGGGACTTCGTCCCATTCGCCATTTTTGGCAAATTGGAGCTTGAGAAGAGCCGGTTTTTGGTATATTTTCAAGGAAAACTTGAGGCAAGTCCCTTGTTATCATTTCTACTCTAAAATATTGAATTATCATCAAATAATCCAGCTAGATTACATGATTTTGAGGTGTAAATCAGAGATTTAAACTTAGAAATTTGGAAATAAGATTTATACATTTGAGGGTCGAGTTGAGGTCGAATTTTGGTAAAATTGGTATGGGTAGACTCGTGGTTGAAAGGGCTTTCAGATTTCATAACTTTTGTCGGGTTCCGAGACGTGGGCCCCACAGGCAATTTTGAGCCAATTTCGGGTTTTGGTCTAATTTTGAAGCTTTTCTTGTGGAATTCATTCCATTAGCGTATATTGATGGTATTATACTGATTGTGAATAGATTTGGAGAATTTGGAGGCCGAATCCAGAGGCAAGAACATTGCGAGGTAGAGATTTGACTGGTTTGAGGTAAGTAACGATTGTAAATCTAGTCCTGAGGGTATGAAACCCCAGATTTTGTATCATTCTATTATTTTGAAGTAACACACATGCAAGGTGACGGGCATGTGGGCGTGCACTGTTGGGGATTAGTGACTTGGTCCGTCCCGTGGCAACTGTCAAGTTGCATACTTTGTTGAAACCATTTGATATTTATATGTTTTAGAAAGAATATATGTAAATTGGGCTGAATGCCATGTTTGGGCCTTGCGCCAATGCTGTTTGGACCCTCAGTGGCTGTTTCTTATCATCCTCTCACCGTTTTCGATTGAAAATCTATGCTCAGTCATGTTTATCCTTGTTTACCGCATAACTCAATTTTATGACTCTATTTTATGCATATAAATGTTTTGGGCCGAATGCCCTATTTTACTTAAATGCCCGAGTGGCTTGAAATATTTATGACTGAGTATGGTCGAGGGCCTGATTTGTGAGTATGAGTGTGGATCGGGACTGCCCGGCTGCAGCATACTTTATTATTATCGCATGTGAGTTGTCCATGCAGATTATAGCACTTGGGATGAAGGATCCCCTCCGGAGTCTGTACACACCCCCAGTGAGCGCAGGTACCTACTGAGTGCGAGTGCCGAGTGCTGATTGATTGTGAGGTATGCCCGAGTGGAAAGAGTGATTGTGAGGTATGCCCGAGTGGCAAGAGTGATTGTGAAGTATGCCCGAGTGGCAAGAGTGATTGTGAGGTTTGCCCAAGGGGCTGTTCATGATTTCATCATTTTTGCTCACCTTTGCATTGAGCCTTTGTTTGAGAAAAACTATTGGAAAGTAAAAATGTCTTAAAAAATATCACGACGATCCGTCTCATGTGTTAAATTTCAGTTCTGTCCAGTTGGACAAGGATTTGACTTACGAAGAGGAGCCGGTGGCTATTCTAGCCCGGCAAGTTCGCCAGTTGGGATCAAAGAGTTACCCTTCAGTTCGAGTGTAGTGGAGAGGTCAACCTTTTGAGGCAACTACTTGGGAGTCAGAGTCCGATATGGGGAGTAGATATCCCCACCTTTTCACCAGCTCAGGTACTTTTCTATGTCCGTTCGAGGACGAACGGTTGTTTTAGAGGTGGAGAATAGCATGTGAGTTGTCTGTGCGAGTGATGTTAATGTGAGCTCTAGAAGAGCTGGTTACTGTTATTAAATTTGTGTGTCTTGGTTCTACTATATATAATGAACTTATAGCATTACAGTTCTAGTGATGCTTGTTGAACTTGCAATATGGTTCTCTTCCTTGAGACATCTCCCATATTTGGGTACAAGTATTGCGTAGTGGTGGATTTATATTGATGTGGCGTGTATGTGGGATAGTTGTGTTTGATAATATAAGGTCATTGGATCTAGAATGGGTACTATCAGGCTTGATTATGGTATATTCGAGAGGATCATGGTTATGGTTGGGGCAAGAGAGCTCTATGGCTAGTTGATCTGATGAGTGGTTATGAGTTTTTGATTATTTTTTTCATCATTGGCAGTGTGCGTAGGTTTTGGAATGAGGTTCTGTTGAATGCGATGTTTTAATACTTGTACTTGATCGGTTTGGAGTAATTACTGTGATTGTGATCGGGAATGGTTCTGCGAGCATGTGAGTTGTGTAATATGTAATGTGAGTATATCTGGGGTTATGGCTATGGCTTGATATAGATTGTTCAGACTAATACGGTGTGTAAGATTTAGATCTTGGACAAAGTTCTGGGTGTTAGAAATTGGGTTCCAAGTTTTGGGCTAAGGTTAAATTAATGATTTTTCAGTTGTGTTATGTTGTCAGGCCTATATAGAATAGGGTGACGTGGGATCACCCCAGGTATGTGCATGGTAAGGAGAAACAGTGATTTAAAGGCTTAGGAACAACTCTTGGCATGTTCGAGGACGAACGCATATTTAGGTGGGGGAAATTATAACTACCTGACCGGTCATTTTGAGATTTACGCTCCTTTCAACTATTTGAAGTCTTGAATAATTTCCTACAAGGTATTATGACTTATGTAAATTGTCGGTTTTGATTTTAAGGTATTTCGGAGTTAGCTTGGAAGAATAAAATTTCATGTTGGAAGCTTAAGTTGAAATAGTTGACCGGATGGTGACTTATGTGTAAATGACCCCGGAATAGAGTTTTGATTATTCCAATAGCTCTGTATGGTGATTTTGAACTTAGGAGCGTGTCCGGAAAATTATTTGGAGGTCCGTAGTGGATTTAGACTTGAAATGCCAAAAGTTGAATTTTTGGAAAGTTTGACCCGGGTGTTGACTTTTTTGATATCGGAGTCGGAATGCGATTCTGAAAATTTGAATACTTCCATTATGTCATTTATGACTTGTGTGCAAATTTTGAGGTCAATCGGACGTGATTTGATACGTTCCGGACTCGTTTGTAGAAACTTAAAATTTCAAAGTTCATTAGGCTTGAATTGGGGTATGATTCGTGGTTTTAGTGTTGTTTAAGGTGATTTCAGGGTTCGACTAGGTTCGTATGATGTTTTAGGAGTTGTTGGTATAATTGGTTAAGGTTCCGAGGGGATCGGGTGAGTTTCGAATGGTTAACAGATCAAAATTTAAACTTAAACAGCTGCTGCAATTTTCTGATATTTGTATCGAATTTCCTTATACGCGATCGCGTAGGCTTAGTTGGTCAATAGAGGTCTTGTTCTCCGCGATCGCGTATGGATATCCGTGATCGCGTAAGGTTAATTAAGGGTTGTTGAGTTTTGTGCTTCGAAATCGCGTGAACCAGAATGCGATCACGTAGCTTTGAGATTTTGTGACTCGCGAACGCGTGAAGAATGTCGCGTTTGCGTAGAGTAAGTGGAGAGGATGTAGAAGTCACACGTTTGTGCTTCGCGATCGCGCGGACGAGTTCGCGATCGTGTAGGTCTGTGATGTTTTGCATCGCGATCGCGTGGGAAAGTCCGCGATCGTGTAGGGTTAAAGCTGGGCTGTGGAAAACTGTTCTTCGCGATCGTGTGGGAATGTTCGCGATCACGTAGAGCAAATAACTGGGCAGAGATTTTAAGTTCTGAAAATGGGACTTCGTCAAATTAATTGTTTGCATAATTACTTGAAAAATCTTAAATCATTTTAAATCATGAATTAATTATTATATTAATTGTTTCACTCATAGTCCTTGTCAAATATTAATTCTTGAATTCCTATAATAATTGTCACATGCTTATTTGATCATTATTCGTGAAATTATTATTCATTTAATTATTGATGAATATTTTGGATGGTAAAGTCAGTATTTTGGTATTGAATTGATTGATAAGTGTATATCCCCGCACTTAAATACTCTTCCGAATTTATATTATTAATTTCATGGTAAGGAAGAGTGTAAAAACACGAAGGGTGTTGCCGTGCCATTTGTGAGTGTAACAATACGAAGGGTGTTGCCGTGCCATTTGTGAGTGTAAAAGCATGAAGGGTGTTGTCGTGCCATTTGTGAGTGTAAGAGAATGAAGGGTGGTACCGTGCCATCTGTGAGTGTAAGAGCATGAAGGGTGTTGCCGTGCCATTTGTGAGTATAAAAGCACGAAGGGTGATGCCGTGCCATTTTTATATTATCATTTTCTCATTTTATTTTTGATAAATTAATTGGCTGCTAAGTGACACTCCTCCTGCTGAAATTATTATATCCTTCCCCTTCGCATGTTCCCTCCCTATTTATAAATTGTTATTTATTGTATTATTGTTACTTCGTATTTGTATATATGTGTGTAAATTTTTTTTATGTACATGTCTTGTCATAGACTCGTCACTACTTCGTCGAGGTTAGGTTCGATACTTACCAGTACATGGGGTCGGTTGTACTGATATTGCACTCTGCACTTCTTGTGCAGACTTTGGAGTTGGTCCCAACGACGTACATTAGATTTGCCCGGATACAACTACCAGTGGAGACTTAGGGTATAACTGCACATCGTTCGCAGTTCTGAAGTACCCTTCTATATTATCTCAGATGTGTATTATATTTCAAACAACTTAAATTTTATTCAGACCTTTATTTGTATTATTCTAGAAGTTTGTGCACTTGTGACTCCACTTCTGGGGTGGTATTTAGATATCGCGATTATTATGGATTATTTCAGACATTATTTCCATATTTGTTTCTTTGTTATTAATTAGTTTAAAATTATTTTTAAATGGCTAATATTATTCTAACGTTGGCTTGCCTAGCAAGTGAAATGTTAGGCATCATCACGGTCCCGAAGGTGCAAATTTTGGGTCGTGACAATGGAAGTCCCTATACCTTAAAATCCAGCCCTGTAGTGCCGAAATGATCTCTCTAGAAGGTCATATGCTATCCCCATTTTAGGACCACCGACAATATCCAACCATATCTTCTGCGCTTCTTCGTCTGAAATGGGTGGTCGCTCGCCTTCCTCATTCGGTGGCAAGCTCTGAGTGTACTCCTCCACATTAGTTTTGTAGCGACCCTTTATTTAGAAGATAGAAAATTATTAACTATATAATATTATAAATATTAATTCAAGTTATAGTAGTTGTGAAACTTACATATATAGTATCCTCCCGGTTCTCGACCCATCTACTTGGATCTGTCGGTGCCTTCTTCTTCCGAATGTGAGTCTTCGTGAAGAACTTATCATGAGTCATCTTCCTCCCATATTGTTTTTTCCTACAAATATAATAAAACATGTTAACTAAGTTAAAATATATAAATATAGTTCGATAAAAATAGATGTAAATATTTTAAAGAATTACCAATAGTGTCCTCACAGTCCCCCCATGCTCCTTATACCCAGACAGTGCAAGGAGCCACCCTTCTCAAATGCTCGGGCCTTCTTTCCCTGTTCACTCCTCTTCTCAAATTTTTCGGTGGTCCACTGCCTCAGCAGATCCTCCCATATATGTGGTAGAACCCATGAAGGCTTCTTGCTCTTCTTTCAAGTAGAGCTGAAGGAATCAGATAGTCTCTTACGGCATTTGAACACAAAACTTTCAAGAATTTCACTGTTATGCCGGTCCTCCCAGGAACACTTAGTCTGCAAATGAAGTGTGTAACGTTAGATGAAAATATTGTTAATATAATGCTTAAATAGATAAGAATTGTATTAAAACCTTAAACTGGTTGAAATTTTGCTCCACGAGCTCCGGTGGAAATTCACTCTAAGTCGCATAGGGTGCATCATACAACCGGCCAAGAGCTTAAGTGATTATCTTTGTAGTTCGATAATTAGGTATGTACCTACAACATAGAAATTGTATTAAATAAACAAGAGTAGCTATTATAATTCATCAAAAATAAAGAAGTAGTAAATAAATCTTACCCATTGCCCACAGGCCTGATGATCATCCTATGATAACGATCATACCGCACTTCCTCTAGATCATCATCCTCCAATGAATCTGAAGTGTGTGTAGAAAGGGGGCATCTGGCTCAGCGCTACTATCCCTAAGGCGAAGTCTAGAAATGCTAGGAGACGAATTCAGTGGAGAGGGAGACAGGGTCGCTGATGAAGATGGTTGGGATCCACACCCCTGCAGCGATCTAGACCCTTGCTGCGATCCAGAACAATGTTGCGATCCGGCTGGCTTAAATCAGGATGGATGTGATCTAGCTGGTGATGAAGCAAATGGAGCAGATGACGGGAGTATCACCATATGGCCCTGTGACTGCTGACTCAATGGACCCATGTAACTATATGCAGGATCATGTGGAGGAAGCGAGGTATAACCCTGTGGCGGAGAATGGTAAGAATATTGATGGCCGGGCGAATGGTAGGTAGTCTGATGAGTAGATGGATATGGTGGAATATATGTGCGCCTAGAAGATTGTTGCCGGCCATCAGCATCGGAGGGATGCAAGTGTGGAGTGGAAAGAAGCAAGGGTGTAGCACCATCATCATGATCAATAGTCCTTTTATCCTTCCTAGATCTACCTCGACCCATACCGGTCATCAGCATAAAATAAAGAACATATTAGAATTGAGAATATAAATCTATATAAGTTAAGAGCGCTTGAAAAACTAACATGCTAGTCGTCTTCGAAGTATCCTTCCTCGTCCAAAAATTCTTCCTCTTCACTTATTTCATTTTCATTAGGTGATTCTTCATCCTCATTTTCTATGATTGTTATATCCTCCATATCAACTTCTTCTAATATGCGTTGAGGATACTGCAAGTCATTTTCTAACTGATCATCCACCATTTGGTTAACACTTGAGGTATCGTTTTGGTAATCAACATCTAGCACATTCTCTACATCCACCCTACCAACAGACTTAGTTTTGATTACAACCAACAAATCAGCCTTATCCCTCTGCAATAGATATGGAGCATAATATACTTGCCTAACGTTTTCTGCAATTATAAAAGGATCATAGCGATCATACTCTCTCTTTTTATTAACCTCAATTATGTTGTACTGTGAGTGTACATTTGTACCTCTTCTAGGTGTTGGGTCAAACCACCTACATCAAAAAACTATGATCTTCTTATTTGGCTAACCTGAATATGATAATTGTAGAATCTCTTTGATCACACCATAATAATCATTTTTCCCATCCCGGTTGCCTTCACCACCTTTGATACACACCACATTGTTATTACTTTTTTTTATACTTGGAGCATTTCTCGGTGTAAAATTTGTAACCATTCACAAAATACTTAGACATAGTTGTAACCGTAGGTGTAGGTCCCCAAGATATGTCTTTCAAAAATTGATTAACACTGTTGTTTGGATTATTGACCTACATGTAATGTTAAATAAATCACAAGTGAGCAAGTATATTCACAAGTGACTAAGTATGTATATTCACATGTGAGAAAGTCTGTAAGATGCACTTACACACTCTTTAAACCATGTCTCAAATGTAGAATATACAACATCATGGCCAAATTGACTCACGAAGTCACTGAGCGACACATTGAAAATTTTGTTAGTTGCATCAACCAAATTAAATAGTAGTCCATATAAATTAATCTTACATCAACACTTACTTAAGAAAGAGTTGAACTTTCGGATAATTTAGCAACACATGATTTGAAGTTGATTTGTACTCCATACTACTTAGGCTCATTTTTGTTCGATCTTTAGAACATCGGTCTGATTGATTGAATATGGACATATGCTATATTCATATGTTGTTGCTACAACTTAAGTATTAATATAGCATTACATCTTATATATATATAGGCTCATTTTTGTTCGATCTTTAGAACATCGGTCTGATTGATTGAATATGGACATATGCTATATTCATATGTTGTTGCTACAACTTAAGTATTAATATAGCATTACATCTTTATATATATATATATATATATATATATATATATATATATATATATATATATATATATATATATATATATATATTAATATATGCTATATTAAAATTATATTAATATAAGTATATATATGTTGTTGTTCCTACAACTTAAGTATTAGTATAGCACTACATCTTATAGAACTATAAACTTTATTTTTAAATGTGTTATAGTAAGTTTTAATCGAATATAATTGAATTTTCAATTGATCCACTGATAAAGTATCCGAGCAAAGTACTAATAAGGTAATCGATAATAAAACATTCAAGATTATGTGTGTGCGCATGTATATAAATATATAATTAATTATACAAAATTATATATATATATGTGTGTGTGTATGTATATAAATACAAAATTAATTAAATATTGAATATTACAATTTAGGATGTTAAGTCAATTAAATATTATGTACATATATGTATATATACATACAAAGATAGGATATAGTGTCCATATAAAAGTAATTTAAAAAACTACACACATTAAATTATATTTAAAAGCTATTTATATAAATTGAGTAAAACCGACAGACCTCGATCGATATTTTCATTAAATTAATAATTTAAAAAATTAAAATTAAAATACCTACCAAATTCGATATATTTGAAATATTTTAATTAAAAACTATTTTGGTAGATAATATACAAGTATGACCAGGTCTTGGTCAAATATTGATCAATTTCTGACCGATATCGGTCGGAATTTTTATATCTTTGTTGTGGGACCACTATTTTCGTTGTTAGAAATAGTTTATTTGACTTTTAAGACCAATTACTTATTTTCCGACCGATTTCGGTTGGTATTTTGTGGACGAGTTTTGCCATTATTCTAGTAGTGCCAGTTCTGTAATGCAATTCAAATAGTTTCTTCTAATTAATATCACAAGTATCAAACTTGCTCTTAGGAAAAGTATCATTTTATATAATCATCCGAAAATAATAACAAAGAGGGCATTAAAACTTCAGCAACAAAGGTTAAGAATCATATAATTAAATGAAAGATTCTATCATAGCAAAAAATCTTCATAAACAAATATATTCAATTTACTTAAAAAAAATCAAGAAATGTTATCCAGATTAGACAATTAGCACAAAACATTATCCAAACTATCATGTATTAAAAAATGGCTGGAAAGAACGAATGAATGAAAGAAAAAAGGTATGGCATTAGCAAAACACTCCTAAAAGTAACAGGAAAGAAATAGTACCTGATTTTAGAGAGATTGCATGGAAGAAATTCTAAGGAAATGAAAGACTAATAGTACAACTTTATCAAGGAATTAAAAAGGTGCAGCAGTTGCAACTTTATAATGATTTACTCAGTTCATTGTACCTATCTTTACGGAATTGTCTTTTCATTTACTTGGTTTATTGTAGACTGTAGTACACATTTATGATTCGTTGAAGGTAATTTACTTTTTGGTACAAAACTATAATAGGAATAGTGTTTTAGAAAAGGGCAAAAATTGACACTCAAGTTTTAATAGGTAATTAGGTAATTCAAGTTTGTGGAGGTTCCCACTTTTAGTATAAAATATAATATAATAATTGATATGACACGATGATATGATTATATGGAATAATTGATTGCAAGTTGACTCAGTTCCAGATGGCTCGGATGGAGGCTATTCTTGGGCCTGATTCAGAGCCATTTGGAACCTTTGTTTTCGATCACCAGTGGAGCTTCGAGGAAAAGGATTCGGAGAAAGAATCCGAGGATGAGTCAATGTTCAACATGATGAAGAAGTACGATCCTGACTCCTTTGCTATTAAGCTTTCTAACTTTCTTCGCCCTCACCACGACCTTCATATTCGTGAAAAGTGTGCTTATCTCCTTTGCAAGTTGCTTACTGATGATGATGACTTGTGTACTTGGCGCAATCTAAAGTGTCGCCACTCAATCAAGCATCAAGTGTATGATTCTTGATCATATATCCCTCAATCAAGAATCAGAGTTCATCATCCATCAGCTCCTTAAAACCGTTTGGAAGCTGGTTGATTCACTTCTACCAGATAACGCCTGGCCTAAATTATTGCCATCCTTGTACCAATGCGTCGCTGATTCCAGTTCAACCCAATACTTAAAAGGGGAAGCTTGCGCGATATTTACTACACTAGCTAAGGACATAGGCGAAACAACAGTCCCTTGCGTAAAAGATTTGCCCCCAATATTCCTTAATGTACTGAGTGATGATACCCTCGATATCTACATGAGGATTGCCGCCACAGACCACAAGATCTGTGATCACCTTCATTCAGTGCGTACCGAGTTCAAATGAAAATGGATATATATTGTTTCAACTCGTAGCATTTCAGATGTGCTTTTTTTTGCTGGAAAACTGCTTAAATTTAAAGTATTAGTGTTAGAATAGTATAATTTTTATCCTTAGATTGCTTATTCACTTGTGATCATTAATTTGATATCAGTTGTTACCTTCAGATGTCAAGAACGATATTGAACTGATGAGAAATCGTCAGAGATAAACGTTCCACTTGCACCCATCAAAATTTCATTGTGCATGTTGAAATATGATAAAAGCAAACATATAGATTTTGTTATTCGTAGATAAAGTGATGTTCCTCCGATGTACTAGGTAATATTGTTATAATTTCTTCACAATTGTTATTCTGAATATCCTTTTGTAGATTATTCCAGTTTGGTTGAATTGTCTGCCTATAAAGGGTGACGTGTATGAAGCCAAATATGTTCATGACCTACTACTATGTTCAATGGTTGAAAGGTAATTAGTTTGCTCCAGTTTTCATCCTTATCGGGTCTTCACATTAGTATTTCAAATCTTCATTATAATTTGATTCATATACTTTATTCAGTAAAGCTAGGAAGAAAGATTACAATATAGATTCTTTTGTTTTATAATTTTCGAATGCTAGCTCATATATTAATGCCTTTCTGTTCTTCAGAGTTTTACCAAAATTTGTCACTTGCAGGTTAGACAGACAACCTATTGGTCCCAACTATCAGGGCCTTCCAAAGATTATTTCAGTTTTTGCAGAGGTTGGTTTGAAATCATAACTATTTTATGAGCTGTTCATATTGAGATTGACATAAAGATTTCTCAACTATGATTCTTTTATCTATTCTTGTAAGAAGAACATTAAAACCTTTTGACATTTTACAAATTACATTTTTCTGTATTACTCGTTTGTTGAGGTATCTTCAGAAAACACTACCACCAGCCATGTGGGAATCAGCATGGTCTTATCTTTTGCCTCGGCAGGTGATGGAATTGAAATCCATTCTATCACCCAAGAAAGATGCTAACTTTTAACCAATTCAATCATACCACTAATTTTTGTTGGATCAAATTTTTTGATGGTAAAAAATGGTGTAATGCTCTCTCCAACTCAGTTCGCCGAGGCGCTGACTTGGTACCAAATGAACCCTTAGCCTGCCTTCAGTTTTTCCAATCATCATTTACATTTGTTCGGCCATATTAAGGCTGTTTTTTGTAATCAAGCTAGTAGCCTTCACTTCCATTAAAAAAAGAATTTGCTTTGGTATTAAGCTTAGAAGACTTTCTACGAGTCATGATTTAGCACCAAATATTATTGCTGCCTCTAAACCATTTAAACCTAAGAGGAATTTGTTTGATGGGCAGTAAAATAATAAGGCTCAAGATATGAATAAACAATCCAATATGACAAATTAACTCGGCAAATCAATTATCAAATATCAACATTCATGTAAAACCATAACCCCAGAATAAACGAGTTTAGCCACGCATAGTCATGGTAGCAATCTCAACTAACTCCCTAGAATACATAAAATTCAATAAAAGAAGGGAAAAGTAAGAACTCAAGACGAATTTCGTGGTTTTCAAACTCTATGATGGCTTTTCTCTGCTTCCAAGTGTGTTCGATGATCTAAAGAGACGTTTTTGACTTATATATTGCGTATAATAGTCGTGGGCCAAGATTTTCCTTTTCCTTTTCCGAATTAGTTTCAGAGATTGATGCTGAGTTGGATGCTTCACGAATGCCTCAACTTGAACTTCTCAGCATCGGATGCTAGGGTGGATGTTTCGCGTCCACCATATATTCCCTCAAGCCTTGCTGCGCCCAGGAGTGGATGCTAAGGTGGATGCCTTCTTGAGACTTCACTGCTAAGGGTACTTCAAATAACTTTTTTTCCTAGGTTGGATGCGACGCATCCACCCTCTTCTTCTATAGCTGGAACATTGTTTTCTTCATATTTGTGTACTCCAAATATACTAAACCATCACACACATCTTAATTAGTCGTAAAACCAATAATTAACACATATTGGGCATTTTTAACACCAAATAGTACCCAAAACCGATTAAAACATAAAAATATGCCCAACATCAATACCTCATACTATTATGCACCAATTCTTTAAGAAACCCAGATTACTATAGAGGCTTTCCTTTTCTTTGCTTTTTAATAGTAAAATTAAGCAACTGCACACTAATATACAAGACACTAGATTAAATATATTGACTTTGTTATATATAAGTGGTAGTCAACCTTGATATCTCTTTCAAAGAGAATAACATAATTTAAAAGTTGCAACATCTCCTAGATTTATGCAAATCGTGGAGATCAATCACTAAAATTAGATAAGAGAAGAAAGATCAATGGGTTGGCTGGCCAGTTCATACATTCTATTTTAATTAGTTGTTAGATTTTAAAATAATCCCATTGGTAAAAGTTTGTGGTGGCTAGGGGTGATCATAAATGCCGGAAAAACCAAACTAAACCAAATAAAAAATCAAACCAAACCGATCAACAAAATTGATACTTTTTTTTGGTTTGGTTTGGTTTTGGTTTTTAATTCTAAAAACTATTCAAATTTGATTTGATTTTGGTTTTAATAAAAAAATAACCCAAAAAACGAATCAAACCGACTATAGAAATAGCTATTTAAATTTATTATTACGCTTATATGTATATATAATTTTATACAAAGTTTCTAAAAAATTATGGTATATGTTAACCGTTTGCACTTTTAAACTAGTTCTTTGCTATTATAATAATCTAATTCTTTGCCTTTACATTCTAGCTTGATTGGTAGTTTTCTTTTGCTAAGTACAAAAATTTATTTTATGTTAGAAATAATCTATTTTTAATTGAGTCATTAAATTATTCATCACTATATGATTCAATTATCATCAACGTATCTTGCTAAATGATAGATTCTCAAAGAGCAATTTGTTTGATGTTACGTTGAAAATATAGTCGTCGGCATATGCATTTGGTAGTGTATATCATATTTAAGAAAAAATAGATAAATAGCCGAAAAACCACATAAACCGAATCGATAAAAAAATGACTTACTTGGTTTGATTTTTTTAAAGGAAAAAACCAATCCAAATTGAACCATAAATACCCCTAGTGGTGGCATTTTGATGCAATATGTGATGTACGCGCATATCACGAGTTTGAACTCTACCTATTATTAAATGGAGAAGGTTAATTAAAGGATGGGCATATTTTCCATCGAATTCCAAATAGTGTGCCAACTGGTCGTTGGGACTTCTCAGTTAATTTATAAAAAAGAGTGTTATTGTTATAATTATGAATTTTGCTTATGAAAAAGTTCGGTTAACCAATTTAAATGGCTAAAAGGTTATAGGGATAAATATTTGAGATTATTTCACATTTCATCCAGCTTTAATTAGCTTCATAATATTAACCTTCCTTGTAGTTTGTAATATTACGTTTGCCTTCATTATTTAAATTTTTTTTGTAAGAATTACTTTAAATTATTTGATGTTAACATGTAACTTTTTTTGGTAAAATACATAACTTACCCCTGAACTATGGACCAAATTTCTGTTACACACTTTTTATGGACGAAAATTATTTTACACACTCAATCATTCTAGAGTGTGTAAGATGATCTCACACACTTTTACTATGTGGCATATGCGTGCATAACCAAAGAAATAAAGAGCATGAACACTTAAAAACAAAAATTTCAATCCTTGTTTAAGTGCCACATGTCAAAATTTTAATTATTTTCTTTATTTCTTAAATTATTTGGCCCCCAGAATCCCACCCACTCGCTTCTCTTCTTCTTCCTCATACATTGTCCCCCTTTTTCAACATCTTTTACACATAAAATTTACTCACGATGTCCCCTTTGGGACATCACAGAATAACTTCTTAGTATCTCATCTCTATTTCGACATCAGATTAAGTTTCATATTCGACTGACATAACAACTACATTTTTTAACTTTAACTAAGATTTGAGTTTTACTTCAATAATAAATTAATTACTGCTCTTGGAAGTAATCTATAATAGAGTTTAAACATATAATGTATCTGGAATTTGGTGGTTTGCTGGTCGGAGAAGTTGAAGGCGAATTAGGCAGCCATAATATCTTTTTTAATTTGGAGTTTGGGGTCGTGATTTTCTTGTGTTAGATTTGAAATTAAAATCAAAAATTTGAAACTAAATCTATTTAGGCTACTAAGTTTTGGTTTGAAATCGGAAGGTGGTGGTTCCGGTATTATCGGCAGCAATAGAGAGCGAAGGAGAACAGAAAGAAATGGAAAGAAGGGTGTAACTTTAATTTTCTTGTAGGATATGGAAGATAGATGAATGTGGAGAAGGGTGGCAATGAAGATATCTAATTTCATGATTATGGGGTGTTCGACGAGATGAGATGAAAGGGGTAATTTGCAGAGAAGAGAAAGAGATGAAATGAAAAAGATGGTTAAGGGGTGTAATTATAATTTTATGTGATTTATTTTTTTAATAAAAATAATGACACATGTCATGACTTTATTAGTGCGTGACATTGCACATGTTTTGAAAAATCTCGTAAAAAAAAGGTGGTGTGTCTTAGGCACACTTTGTAAAGGTTGGGTGTGTAAGGTAATTTTCGTCCGTAAAAAGTGTATAACAAAAATTTGGTCCATAGTTCAGGGGGTAAGTTATGTATTTTACCTAACTTTTTTATATGCAAATATATGTTGTCTTACCCAATTCCCGATGTTGTCACGACCCAAAATCCAACTAGTCATGATGGCACCTAACCCAACCCGCTAGGTAAGCCAATTATCAACTATCCAATTCCAACAACAATTATTACAACAATTTAAGTAAAGGAAAAATCTTAATCTTATATATTCCCCAAGAACTGGTAGTACAAATCATGAGCTTCTAAGAATAGAGTATACAAAGTTGATATGAAGTAATACACCATATGTTTGTAAATTACATAAACAGAGTTTTATGAATCTAAGGCTACCATAAACAAGAGGCAGCTACAATCGGAACTCAGGTACATCTTCAGATCCAGCTCCCAACGAACACAACAACATCAACAGCCAACATCTGCACGCAAGGTGCAGAAGTGTAGTATGAGTACAACTGACCACATGTACTCAATAAGTAACAAACCTAACCTTAGGTTGAAAGTAGTGACGAGTTTGTACTAAGGTCAGAGTTCAACTCCCATAACTAACAACAGTTCATAACAACATAAAGCAAGTAATACCAGAAGTAACTCAACAATCAAATGCTCAATAAAACATGATTTCTGAAAATAGTTCTACCTTTCAAGTACATCAATGAAAACCCAAATCGTTTACCGGAGTTGCCAAAAATATGAATAAGTTTGTTGAAAATATGAATTTTTCCAAAATCCTTTCAATAATAAATAAGATGTTTCTTTTTCTTTCGAGATAACCAGTGTAAAACAAATGCATCACTATGGCTATCGGCCAACATGTGTGAGAAATCATGAATGATGTGATACCGTACAGCATGAGGAAAATACATCTTTATGCCTGTATGTCATGTGTGCATGTCAATGCAATGTATCTCAGAGATGAACTCATGTACTCACACTCTCAGAGTACTCAATGTCACTTCTTCTCTCTTTCCACTCGTCATGCTCAACCACTTAGGTAGTGTATATGGCCCATACGGCCCAAGAAAATCCATCCCGGAACATATACAACACTGACTATAAGTCACCCAGTACTGAGGAAAAAGGGCAATCCAACCCTGTGGAGAAATCCATCTCCAGGTAGTAAGTACTTCGGACAAATCCATGTCCAGGGAAATCCATCCCTCAATAGTATCATCTGCGCTCACTAGGGGTATGTTATAGACTCCGGAGGGGCCCCTTCAGCTCAAGCGCTATAAACCGCACGGACAACTCACGTGTCATAATATCAATATCTGGATTCGTATGGAAAACTCACGCGCTGTACGGATAACTCACGTGCTATAGTATCAATATCCTCACAAACATGCCCTCGGCCTCACTTAGTCATCAATCTCTCCAGTCTCACTCACGGGCTCACAATGCCATGAAACTAGCCCGATAACAATGATATGATGTATCAATAAATAACAACTGAGACTGAAATACGATATGAATGCATGAATATGACTGAGTATGAAATATCAATGAAATCAGTGAAATGACAGCAAGAAACGACCACTATGGGTCCTAACAGTATCGTCACAAAGCCTAAACATGACATCTAGCATGATTGATAACTCAATTACTTTATCACATGGTCCACGCTCACATGCCCGTCACCTAGCATGTTCGTCACCTCAATACCAAATACATAACACGTATAATCAGGGTTCATACCCTCAGCTCTAACATTAGAAGAGTTACTTACCTCGAACAAGACAAATCCAATGCAGAGCAGGCTAAACAATGCTCCAGAAATCCCATTCTGTGCGTATCAACTCATGAACGACTCGAATCTAGCCACAATAAATTTGATTCAGTCCACACAATTTATAGGAATTAATCCCATATCAAAATTCTAATATTTTCCACAAAATCTAAAATTACCTTCCAAAAATCGTACGTCTCGTAATCAGATGAAACTCACAAAATTTGACAACCCAACTAAATACAAGTTCAACCATACTAATTTGACTCAAATCCGACTCCGAATCGGTGTTCAAATCTCGAAAATTTATTTTATAAAATTGTAGAAAATTCCTCTGATTTCTCTCGAAAAATCAATATTCACGCCGAAAATGAAGATTAATTCATGAAATATAATCACAAGGGAATCAAGAACACATACCCCAAGTTGTGTGGCAATATTCCTCTCCAAAATCGCCCAAGCCAAGCTACAAAATGTCCAAAATGAGAAAATACCGGAAACTCTCGTTTTAAATACTGCCCCAGCGACTTCTGCATCTGCGGACAAGGGGTCGCACCTGTGACCCTCGCTTCTACGGAAATATTTCGCACCTGTGCTGCCCCGCTCACCATTTTCCGCTTCTACGCCCACTCGTTCGCACCTGCAGCCTCGCAGATGCGGGCAAATTTCTCGCACCTGGTTGCGGGCACATGCGGCCGCACAATCTTGGCCGCTTCTACGACTGGTTGCGCGCACATACGGCCGCACAATCTTGGCCGCTTCTGCGACTGGTTGCGCGCACATGCGGCCTCGCACATGCGGTCAGACCTCCGCAGGTGTGAAAATACCAGAAGCAAAATTTTCAACAGTGGTTTTAAGTCCGAATTTGATCCGTTAACCATCCGAAACTCACTCGAGGCCCCCAGTATTTCAACCAAATATATTAATTAGTCCTAAAACATACCACGGGCATACTCGAGGCCTCAAATCACATCAAACAATATTAAAACGATGAATCGCACCTCAAATCAAAATCTATGAACTTTGAACTTTTAAATTCTATATCTTGTGCCGAAACACATCAAATCAATCCGGAATGAATTCAAATTTTGTACACAAGTCATATTTCACATTATAGACCTATTCCAATTTCCAGAATCTGATTCCGACCCCGATATCAAAAAGTCACTCCCTCAGTCAAACTTTTTCAAAATTCAGCTTTCACCATTTCAAGCTTAATTCCACTACGGACCTCCAAATAATTTTCCGGACACCCTCCTAAGTCCAAAATTACCATACGGAGCTATTGGAATCATCAAAATTTAAATCCGAGGTCATTTATGCATAAGTCAGTATCCGGTCAACTCTTTCCAACTTAAGTTTTTAATTATGAGACTAAGTGTCTCATTTCAATCCGAAATCTTTCCGGATCCGAACCAAATAATACGATAAGTCATAAAATAACTGTAAAGCATAAGTTGAGCAGTAAATGGGGCTGTAATAATCAAAACGACCGGTCGGGTCGTTACAGATGCAGATTAGTTTTGTTTTCTCTGTAACTTTTGATTTTGGAAATGATGTTAAAGAGTTAGGTTGTTGTTGGGGGGGGGGGGGGTGAGTAGGGAAATGATATGAAAAAAATAGAACTTTAAAAGTTTTCTGATTAATTTGTAATTGGTTTTGGACTTCCACTTTGAATAAGGACATGGGTAGAGGTCCCTTACAAAATTAAGGGGTCTTTACATAAATAGTCGGTTGAATTTACTGTTTATTTTTCCTGTTATACGAATTATACACACTTTTTGGATTTTTATATATATATATATATATATATATATATATATATATTATACATTTAACAAATATTTTTAGTTTAAGCGGTTGAGTAGATGACTATTTAGGTTAATTCTTCTCAGATTAAGGTGTGTAACTAGCTTTTCCAAACAAGTTTAGAGTGCAACTCACGTATTTTCCCCCTTTGTTAAATATACGTATAAGTAGTCAACTTTGATATCTCTTTCAAAGAGAGTAACATAATCTGAAAATTGCAATATCTCCTAGATTTATGCAAATGTGGAGAGCAACCACCAAAATTAGATAAATGTAGACTTTTTGGAAGCGGGAAGAGGGGAGTTGACCTTTAATATTGTATTGGTTGTTGATATATATACATAAGGGGTTTAAGTTAAATGCCAGGGGTAGGTGACCTTTTTAAAACAATTTTGAAGCAAAAAAGGGAGTTAACCTTAATATTTACATTGTTGGAGGAGGTGTCTATAATATATATATGTATTCGGTTTTATTTATATTTGGGGAAATAGCTAATGATGCAGTTGTGAATAACGAGCTGACTCTGATTAAGATGGAGGCAATTTTGGGGTGTGACTCAGAGGCATTTCAAACCTTTATTTCCTATCACTACACCTACAACTCCGAGGAAACAAAGTCGGGGGCTAAGTCAATGTTCAACATGATGAAGCAAACTAATCCAGAGTCCCTTGCTCTTAAGTTTGTTGATCATCTTGGCCCTTTCTACGACATTTATACTCGTCAAGTGTGTTCTGATGAACTCCTTAGCGAGTTGCTTAATGATGAAGACTTATACACTTGGCTTAATCTAAGCGTCTCCACTCAGTCCACAATCAAATGTATGATCCTTGATCGTATGAACCATGAAGATTCAGAATTCATTAGCCAAGAGCTCCTTAGAACCGTTTCAAAGCTGGTATAGGTTTTAGCACAGCACATGCTGTCATTTATTATAATAAAGCTGGCGAAGAATGGACCTAGGTTCTTGAGGAGGTAGCTAGTAGATGTAGTGGGTACCATGTTTGACATAGCAGAGGATAAGAGTTTGAATGGAAGGACATAGGCACTTGGCAATTGAGTTCGTGTTAGCTTTGGTTGAGGCTAGGGAGAAGGCCCCTGGTATGATGAAGAAGTTGTCTTTGTTTACTACCACTTGTTTTGCAGTATTGTTGAATTTGTTACTGGATATTAAGGATGAACCTAGTTGGCATAGTTCGGAGATCTGGAATGACCAGGTAACAACTTCATTTTTGGAGCAGTCGTATTTAGACCGGGTTTATAAAGCATTAGGTGGTAGGACTATCGCCCATATTATTGTAATGTCACGAGCATCACATGTGACTTGTTAGTTAGGCTGTTAGTTAGGCAGCTTATGGTAGTTATGGATGTTAATATAAGTTAAGGGTAGATTAGTCCTTTTACTTTTTTACTAATCATCTTCTTCTTAGCTTCTTGTATATAACGATACAGTAGTGCTCAATGTAGCTGTGGCTTGAATATTTCTCAATTCACCGACTCTCTCTCTCACAATTGCTTCTAGAACTTTCCTTCATTAGAGACCTTCGATAATCACTGTGTTTTAGCATGGTATCAGAGCAGCGTAACTGGATTACATCACGCTAGATCTCTGAATTCTTCTCTTTTTTTGTTCTTATCACCGATTAATCGAGATTTGTTGAAGCTGGCCAAATTTCATCCATGACAAAGTTTGATTCGTCAATGTCGGAGATGGCGATAATTGATCACAATCATCCACTGTACATTGGACCTTCTGATACTCCTAGTTCAGTCGTTATACCTGTGAAGCTTACAGGCTCCGAGAATTATGGGCTATGGAGTAGATCGATGAGAATAGCACTTTTGGGGAAGAAAATATTAGGTTTTATCACTGGTAGATGTAGCAGGAGCTGTTGGAGTAGTGGGAGACATGCAATGCCATTGTTCTCTCATGGATTATGAACAATATGGCACCAGAACTTCTAGGTGGAGTTGTATATGCATCTGATGCATATCTAGTGGGGGAAGATTTGCGAGAAAGGTTCAACAAGGTAAATCGTGTTAGGATATTTCAATTGCACCATGAAATTGCCACACTATCTCAAGGAACTAGTTCTGTTTCAGTATATTTTTCAATATTAAAGGGATTATGGCATGAATATGATGTTTTGGTTCCATTTCCTAACTGTTGTGAGAAATTGAAAGAGCATGTAGAAAATTTGCATCAACAAAGAGTTATGCAGTTTCTATCTGGTTTGAATGAGTCATATGATCAAGTTAGAAGACAAATCCTTATGAAAACAAATGCACCTAGTCTAAACCAAACTTATGCCATGATTATTCAAGATGAGAGTCAACAGAAAATAAGAGTGAATGCTGTAATGTCTAATAAGATAGAGCCATTAGCTATACAAGAAGGACGAGGAAGAGGAAGGAGACAATACCTACAATGTGAGTTTTGTCATCTTAAGGGACATACTAAGGAAAATTATTATAAGATTGTTAGTTATCCTGCTGATTTTTTCCCTAGAAGGAGATATGGTGAAGGAGTAAGGACTCAAGGTAATTGGCAACAGAATCCTCGCACTAGAAATCAAAATATTTGGAATGGGACAAATAATGGTAAATCTGGATGGAACAATCCTAATACCGGTAAGCAAGGTGGCAATAGTGGCAATGTTGGTAAACCAGGTGGCTGGAGAAGAGAACGTATGGCTATGATTAACAATGCGGATGTAAGTACATATTCTATGTAGGATATAGGTGATGGTCCCTCTAGAGTTGTTGAGCACAAGGGATATCACTTGTCACGACCCAATTTCACCTATAGGTCGTGATGGCGCCCAACACTACAGCTAGGCAAGCCAACTAATAAGTCAAACATACATTGGTTAAACTTTTATTCCAAGAAGATAATAAAATACAAATTTCTACCAATGTGTGTGCCAAGACCCGGTGTCACAAGTGCATGAGCATCTAGTAGATTATACAAAACTCCAAATACTGTTTGAAATGAAATAGACAGAATATAAATATAAGAAGAGACACTGGTAGCTGCAGAACGGCTCAGAAAGGCAGCTCATCACTATGCCTCGGGATGATGTGGGTATATGATGATAGGTCCTCCACTAGTACCTGTCTCAGATCCTGCACAAAAAGTGCAGCAAATATAGTATGAGTACGTAAATAACGTGTACCCAGTAAGTATCAAGCCTAATCTCGAAGTGGTAGAGACGAGATGGCCAACTTTGACACTCACTATAGGTCAATAATAATTGAAATAAAACTAGGATATTTAAATCAGCATGATTTACAGAATTTACAATAATTTATTTAATCAGCGAAAATAATCAAATTCCTTCAAATGTAACAATTCTCAATATATTAATTAAATTCCTTCAATTCGAATAAATTCTAATTTATCAATTAAATCTCATTTACATGAGTAACAATTAATTCCTAAACAAGCAAGAATAATAATTCATTAAATTCCAAGAATTTTCCAATTTATTAATTAGCTTCACAAGCTGAAATAAATTATTAAAGTATCGTGTAATTATTATTATTAAGCACGATTTCTGCCGAGGACGTACGACCCGATCCAGAGTGTCGTGTACACTGCCGAGGGACGTGCGGCGCGATCCATAGATGCATCTATCCTGCCGAGGCGTTCGGCCCGCTCCACAAGAAAGGAGGACATTTTCTTATGTACCTCCGGAAGGAGAGTATGTTTATTATAAGATAAATTTGGGAGGAGAATAATTTCTTTTAACAATTAATTGATTTAAACAAAAATTAAGCATATGAGATTTCCATCCTTTAATATCTTTATCTAACAATAAACAACATATTCATATATATCAATTAATATTAATTAATAACAAAATACAATTTACACAAGTTAGGCATGCTTTGAGTCCTAAACTATCCGGACTTTAGCATTAATAGTAGCTACGTACGGACTCTCGTCACCTCGTGCGTACGTAGCCCCCACAATTTAGCAACAATTATTTAATCTTAATCACCTATGAGGTAATTTTCCCCTCACAAGATTAGACAAGAGACTTACCTCGTCTTTCTCCAATTTAATCCACAATTATGCCTTTTTCACGATTATCCAACTCTGTCTGGCTCGAATCTAGCCAAAATAATTCGATACAATCACTAAAAATTATAGGAAATAAATTCTATAAAGAAATATCACATTTTAAATAAAAATCCCGAAATTAATTAAAAATTCGCCCGCGGGGCCCACATCTCGAAATCCAGAAAAATTTATAAAATTCGACAACCCATTCAATTACGAGTCCAACCATACCAGTTTCACTCAATTCTGACTCCGAATCGATACCGAAATCTCAAAATTTTGTTTCTATGAGATTTCTAAACTTTTCCAAATCTCAAATCTCAAAACACTAATTAAATTGTGAAAAACAATGATACACTTATATATGTAGACCAAATCCGAGTTAGAATCACTTACCCCAATGTTTTTCCCTTGAAAATCTGCCAAAAGTCGTCTCTGCTCAAGCTCAAGTTCGTCAAAAATGGCAAATGGGATGAATGCCCTCTTTTTATAAAACTGCCCAGCAGCCTTCGGAACTGGTCCTCGAACTGGGCCTCGATCGCGGCATCGAACATGTGCCTTCGATCAGGGCATCGAGCTTGGGTCTCGATCCTAGCCCTCGAGCCATACCTTCGATCATGCCCTCGAGCCTTGCCTTCGATCGCGGCTTCGATCATAGGCTCGAGCCTGGACCTCGGTCATGGCCTCGATCAGGGTATCGAGGTTGGGCCTTCGATCATAGCCTCAATCATGGCATCGAGCTTGAGCCTTTTATCGTGACCCTCGATCTTGGGTCTCGATCCTGGCCCTCGAGCTGGACCTTCGATCATGGCCCTCGAGTTGGACCTTCGATCATGGCTTCGATACACTAGCTCGAGCCTATACTTCGTCAACCCTGGGCTCGATACCTGGGCTCGATATCTGGCTCGATATCTGGGCTCGATCACAGCCCAGAATGTCCAACATAAGAGGAAAAATTGCAGCAGCCTTTTAACTCATATTTTTGATCCATTAACCATCCGAAACTCACCCGAGGCCCTCGGGACCTCAACCAAATATACCAACAAGTCCTAAAACATCATACGAACTTAGTCGAACCTCTAAATCACATCAAACAATGCTAAAACCATGAATTATACCCCAATTCAAGTTTAATGAAACTAAGAGTTTTCAACTTCTACATTTAATGTCGGAACCTATCAAATCAACTCCGATTGACCTCAAATTTTACACACAAGTCATAAATTACATCGGAGCTATGAAAATTTTCGGAACTGGATTCCGACTCCGGTATCAAAAAGTCAACTCATCGGTCAAACTTCCAAACTTTAAATTCCTATTTTAGCCATTTCAAGCCTAATTTCACTACGGACTTTCAAATAAAATTTCGATCATGCTCCTAAGTCCAAAATCACCATACGGAGATGTTGGAATCATCTAAATTCTATTCCGGGGTCGTTTTCTAAAAATATTGACCGAAGTCAAACTTAGCACTTTAAGGCCAACTTAAGGAACCAAATAGTCTGGTTTCACCCCAAACACTTCCAAATCCCAAACCAACCATCCCCGCAAGTCATAAATCATTATAAGCACCTATGGAAAGTTTTATTTTAGGGAACGGGGTTCTAAAAGTTAAAATGACCGGTTGGGTCATTACATCACTACTTCACAAATGTCCAATACAATCAAATTCTGAATCTCTTGAACAAGGAATCAAATCCTGAGTCAAACATGGCAAACATGGAAGGTGCAGGAGCAGGTGAGGCTAATTGTCTGATGAGCAACTTTACACAAAAATCACAGGAGAAGGAATGGGTTGTAGATTCAGGTGCTACCCATCACATCACTTCTATTTTAGAATTATTATCAGATGTTAAATGTATAATAAAAACTGATAGGGATAGAGTGCATCTTCCAACTGGAGAGCAAGCTAATATTACTCACATTGGTAGTGCAACCCTATTAGACAAGAGAGAGATCAAGGATGTGCTTTATGCTCCTAATTTCAAGTTTAACTTGCTCTAAGTAGCAAAGTTAACAAAGGAACTGAAATGTAATGCCAATTTCTTTCCTGATTTCTGTGTGTTTCGGGATCTTTGGAATGGCAAGGTGAAGGGGATTGGTAAATAAAGAGGAGGATTATATGTGCTTAGAGGACTGGCTAGCAGAATAAAGGCATTCAATGCTGTGAACAGGGAAATCAGAGATTCAAGTGAAGTATGGCACAACAGGCTAGGTCACCCATCTGCATCAGTAATGAAGCATGTAGTAGGTTTAAATAATAAAAACAGTGAAATTTTGCATGAAAATTGTTTGATATGTCCACTAGCAAAGTAGACTAGATTAAATTTTCCATTGAGAAATTCCAAAACAAAAGTAGCATTTCATCTTGTACACATGGACCTATGGGGACCCTATAAGATTTTTACATTTGATAAGAAATAAAATTTCTTAACAATTGTGGATGATTACTCTAGATATACATGGGTGTTCTTTTTGCAGTTAAAATTTGAAGCAGTAGTGGCAATAAAGCGGTTCATTTCCATGGTTCAAACCCATTTGGTATTGTGATTAAAGTGATAAGATCAGATAATGTATCTGAATTCGTTAATGCACAATGTTCTGATCTATTAACAGGTCTTGGTATAATTCACCAAAGCAACTGCCCTTACACTCTACAGAAGAATGGCATAGTGGAAAGAATGCACAGGTATATACTTGACACTACAAGAGCTTTGAAGTTTCAAGGAGCAATTCCAATAAGATATTGGGAGATGTGTGTTAAGACAGCAGTATACCTGATTAATAGGTTGCCATCAATTGTTTTAGGGGCAAAACTCCGTATGAGTTGTTGCACCACAAGAATGCTAATATTACACATTTGAGAGCTGTAGGTTGCTTGTGCTATGAAACAAATTTAGTCAAGACAGACAAGTTTGCATAGAGGGCCAAAGCAGCCATTCTCATGGGCTATTCTGAGACACAAAAGGGTTATATTCTGCTTGATTTAACCACAAAGCAGTTTTTTACAAGTAGAGATGTCATATTCAAAGAATCAAAGTTTTCATTTTCTAAGAAAGATGGAAACAGATCATATGATGTACATGAGTACATGGAGCAAAGCACACTGCAATTCTCACCTCTACACACACAGCTAGGTGGCAACATATATGGTGGAAATGTATCAACCTCAACAACAGAAGATATGAGTCTACAAGACAATAGACAGAGTGGTCTGCAAGAGAATCTACTAGTTCTGCAGGAGATAAATACTGATGATATTCAGGAAACTTTACAGAATGTGCATAATTTTGATATTGTTCATGCAGATACCCAAAGTGATGAACATCAAGGAGGTGTATAGATCTCAGTCAGTAGGCATGAAGATGAAGATGGGGAGATTTAAAGACCAGGTAGAAAGTCTACAAGACACGTTAAAGAACCAATATGGATGAAGGATTATGTCACAACAAAGAATACAACTAGCTGCAACTATCATATTTTAAACTACCTGACCTATGATCATACCAGTACAAGTTACCAATGCTACTTGGCTAAGTTCTCTCAACTAACAGAACCACAGACATTCAAAGAAGCAGTGAAGGACAACCGATGGATGGAAGCTATGAAACAATAAGTTAAGGCATTAGAATATAACAAAATATGGGAAATAGTGAACTTGCTAGAAGGCAAGAACACTGTAGGATTCAAATGGGTGTACTAGATCAAGTTCATGGCAAATGGAGAAGTGGAATGATTTAAGGCAAGGTTAGTAGCAAAAGGATACAGCCAAAGGAAATGTTTGGACTATCATGACACATTCTCACCAGTGGCAAAGATGGTCACAGTGATATCTATCATTTCACTAGCAGCATCATAAGGTTGGAATCTATTTCAGATGGATGTCTATAATGCATTCTTACAAGGAGACCTAAATGAAGAAGTGTACATGGAGTTGCCTGAGGGAGTAAGAAGTCAAGGAGAGAATAATGTGTGCAAATTGCTCAAGTCCTTATATGGACTTAAGCAGGCCTCTCGACAGTGGAATATCAAGCTGACTGAGGCTCTACTTAGAGCAGGGTTCCAACAGAGCCATCACGACTACTCACTCTTTACATTGAGAAGTCAAGAGGGGATAGTGATCATTTTAGTGTATGTAGATGATCTCCTCATTACAGGAAGTAGCTCAACACTGGTGAAGAAAGCTAAGGATATATTACATCAGAATTTTAAGGTGAAGGATCTGGGAGAACTTAAATACTACTTAGGTATTGAGGTTTTGAGGTCTAAAGGTGGAGTATTGCTGAATCAAAGGAAATACATACTGGAATTAATCTCATAAATGGGGCTGAGTGGAGCTAAACCTGCAAGCACACCATTGGAAGTGAATTCCACGTTGACAACAATAGAGTATGATCAAGAAAATGGAGTCACATAGGATCCACCTTTGCAGAATGTTAGTGCCTATCAAAGGTTAGTAGGAAGGCTTTTATATGTTACTATTACTAGGCCAGACATCAATTATGCAGTGCAGGCAGTGAGTTAGTTTATGCAAGCACCAAAAAGGTCCCATCGGGATGCTGCCTTAAGGGTTGTAAGATACTTGAAAATTGTCCTTGGACAAGGGATCTTGATGAGGTCTGACTATGCAGAGACTCTCACCTGATGGTGTGACTCTGACTAGGCTGCATGTCTGAATACAAGAAGATTAGTTACTGGATATGTCATCAAGTTTGGAGATTCATTGATCTCTTGGAAGTCAAAGAAGCAACAGACTGTCTCTAGGAGTTCAGTTGAGGCAGAGTACAGGAGTATGGCAGGAAGCATTGATGAGGTAACATGGTTACTTGGTCTATTCAAGGAGTTGGGTGTAAGAATAATACAACCAGTCACAATTCTCAGTGATAGTAAATCAGCAATCCAACTTGCATCAAATCCTGTGCTTCACGAAAGAACCAAACACATAGAGATTGACTGTCATTTTATTCGAGAAAAGATCAAGGAAGGAACAGTCAAGGCAGTGTATGTCAATACCAAGGAGAAACAAGTAGATCTGCTGACTAAAGCTTTAGGGATAGCTCAACATGTTCATCTGCTTGGCAAGCTTGGAGTGTTCAACGTTTTACACCCTCCAACTTGAGGGGGCATATTGTAATGTCACGAGCATCACATGTGACTTGTTAGTTAGGCTGTTAGTTACACAACTTATGGTAGTTATTGCTTTTAATATAAGTTAGGGGTAGATTAGTCCTTTTACTTTTTTACTAATCATCTTCTTCTTAGCTTCTTGTATATAATGATACAGTAGTGCTCAATGTAACTGTGTCTTGAACATTTCTCAATTCACTGACTCTCTCTCACACAATAGCTTCTAGAACTTTCCTCCATTAGAGCCCTTCTATAATCACTGTGTTTTAGCACCTATTGCCATAGAGAAGCTGTCTGCTTACTTGGTTGCCCTGAGTGGAAGAAACGCCATGCAGCTCTCATTGTACTCGCTTAGATAACTGAAGGTAGCTCAAAGGTACAAATCTGATGTCTCATTTGTGTATTTATTATGATTATGTTGCAATGATTATGAGCTAGAAACTTTGGTACCATTATTAGATAGAATACTCAACAAACTGCTTGTAATTCTACAAGTATATAAAAATAGAGGCCACCATGTTATAAAGGCAGATTACTGCTAACTAGTCTACGAGATTCATGGTGTTTTTTCCTACTTATTGTTGTTGTTTGAAATGCAGAATCACGACAATCAAATGGAGCTTAGTTCACTGGGCTTCCCTTTTATTGTAGTTCAACATTTGCATCAGATTTTCTTTTATGCTGATGTAGCCATAAAGTAATTGAAAGTTAGTTCTTTTATGTAAGGTTTTATGTGCTGGAGAGAATCTTGCTACAAATAAAACTACAAAATGCAGCATGCTCATTGTTATTACCTCAGCATGAGATGGAATTGGAATCCATTTTATCACCCCGAGTAAGATGTTAACATTTTGGCACACGCAATGTAACTACTAGTCTTGTGAACTTGTGGAAATCAATTCATTTTGGTGCTCAGTCCACTCCTCTGATTAAACAGTGTTCATTGTGGAGTGAGATTTTATGTTGGCAGGCTTAGGTGTGGAGAAACATAAAACATGCAAGCTATGGCGGAGACATGTTACTATGTATAAAATGTGTACAACAACACTCTCTTGGTAGACTCTTGTTGCATTATGAAACTCAGAGAGCAGGTAATTATAGCTTGTGAGAGTTTGTTGCTCAAATATAGCACTGGAAAGTTGCTTCTTGCGAGACGTTTGGTCTAGCTAGTCAGCTTATTCAATGAACTATTGTGGTGATATACGGTATTGTAGTTGATTTTGTGAAAATTCATGTGTGATATATTTCCTGCCACCCTCTGTCGGGGGATTTGCAGTCGTACCCTATATTTGTGCCACCTTTTAAACTGTACCATATTTTTAAAAATTATTGATTTGGTAGCCATCTCACAAAAAATCCATAATAATATGACAATTACACCCGTGACAAAAGATACAAAACGATCTCCTCCTCTCCTCTCAGCAACTTTATAAAATAAATCATAAACTTGTCTAGATTCATCTTCAGAATCACACTTGCATGAAATTATTTCACCTTGAAGCTAAAACTTCATGTTAATGTAGCATGAAGTTGTTTCATGTTGAAGCTAAAACTTCATGTTAGTATAGCATGAAGTTGTTTCACATTGAAGCTAAAGCTTCATGCTAATGCATGCTGAAGTTATTTATCCTGCAGTCTACAGTTTTGCCATGAATTGTATCCGAAACTTCAGTCTAAACATGTTGAAGTTATTTAGTTCATTTGCTAAAACTTCAGACTAAACATGCTTAAGTTATTTAGTTCATTTTCTAAAACTTCAGACTAAACATGCTTAAGTTATTTAGTCATTTGCTAAAACTTCAAACTAAACATGCTTAAGTTACTTAGTTCATTTGCTAAAACTTCATACTAAACATGCTTAAGTTATTTAGTTCATTTGCTAAAACTCCAGACTAAACATGCTTAAGTTATTTAGTTCATTTGCTAAAACTTCAGACTAAACATGCTTAAGTTATTTAGTTCATTTGCAAAAATTTCAGACTAAACATGCTTAAGTTACTTAGTTCATTTGCTAAAAATTCAGACTAAATATGGTTAAGTTATTTAGTTCATTTGCTAAAATTTCACACTAAACATGCTTAAATTTTTAAGTTCATTTGCTAAAATTTCGGACTAAACATGCTTAAGTTTTTGTCTTGTAATATGTAATTTTCTAACGAATTTTTGCTAATGCATGTTGAAGTTATTTAGTTCATTTGCTAAAACTTTGGATAAAATATGCTGAAGTTATTTAGTTCATTTGCTAAAACATCCTACTCAACATGCTAAAGCTTTTTAATTCATTTGCTAAAAGTTTAGACTAAACATGCTAAAGTTTTTAAGTTCATTTGCTAAAATTTCAGACTAAACATGTTTAAGTTTTTTGTCTTGCAGTATGTAATTTTTTTAAGAGTTTTTGTTAATGCATGCAGAAGTTATTTAGTTCATTTGCTAAAACTTCATACCAAAACATGCTGAACTTTTGTAATGCAGTCTACAGTTTTATCCTGAGTTTTATATGTTTTGGTTCTATTTCCTAATTGCTGTGCGAAATCGAAAGAGCATGCAGAAAATTTGCATCAACAAAGAGTTATGCAACTTCTATCTGGCTTGAATGAGTCATATGATCAATCTAGAAGACAAATACTTATGAAAACAAATGCACCTAGTCTAAACCAAACTTATGCCATGATTATTCAAGATGAGAGTCAACAAAAAATAGGAGTGAATGATGTAATGTCTGATAAGATAAAGCCATTAGCTATGCAAGCAGGACGAGGAAGAGGAAGGAGACAATACCTACAGTGTGAGTTTTGTCATCTTAAAGGACATACTAAGGAAAATTGTTATAAGATTGTTAGTTATCCTACTGATTTTGTCCCTAGAAGGAGATATGGTGAAAGAGTAAGGACTCAAGGTGATTAGCAACAGAATCCTGGCACTAGAAATCAAAATGTTTGGAAGATGACAAATAATGGTAAATCTGGATGGAACAATCCTAATACCGGTAAGAAAGGTGGCAATGGTGGCAATGTTGGTAAACCAGGTGGCCGAAAAATAGAACCTATGGCTATGATTAACAATGCAGATGTAAGTACATCTTCTATGCAGGATATGGGTGATGGTCCCTCTGGAGTTGCTGAGCACAAGGGATATCACTACTTTACAAATGACCAATACAATCAAATTCTGTATCTCTGGAACAAGGAATCAAATCCCGAGTCAAACATGGCAAACATGGCAGGTGCAGGAGCAGGTGAGGTTAATTGTCTGATGAGCAACTTTACACAAAAATCACAGGAGAAGGAATGGGTTGTAGATTCAGGTGCTACCTATCACACCACTTCTGATTTAGAATTATTATCAGATGTTAAATATACAATGAAAACTGATAAGGATAGAGTGCATCTTCTAACTGGAGAGCAAGCTGATATTACTCACATTGGTAGTGCAACCCTATTAGACAAGAAAGAGATCAAGGATGTGCTTTATGTTCCTAATTTCAAGTTTAACTTGCTCTTAGTAGCAAAGTTAACAAAGGAACTGAAATATAATACCAATTTCTTTCCTGATTTCTGTGTGTTTCAGGATCTTTGGAATGGCAAGGTGAAAGGGATTGGTAAAGAAAGAGGAGGATTATATGTGCTTAGAGGACTGGCTAGCAGAATAAAGGCATTCAATGTTGTGAACAGGGCAAGCAGAGATTCAAGTGAAGTATGGAACAACATGCTAGGTCACCCATCTGCATTAGTAATGAAGCATGTAGTAGGTTTAAATAATAAAAACAGTGAAATGTCGCATGAAAATTGTTTGATATGTCCACTAGCAAAGCAGACTACATTAAAGTTTCCATTGTTCAATTCTAGAACAAAAGTAGCATTTCATCTTGTACAAATAGACCTATGGGGACCCTATAAGATTGCTACATTTGATAAGGAATAATATTTCTTAACAATTGTGGATGATTACTCTAGATATACATAGGTGTTCGTTTTGTAGTTAAAATTTGAAGCAGTAGTGGAAATAAAGCAGTTCATTGACATGGTTCAAAACCAGTTTGGTATTGTTTTTAAAGTGATAAGATCAGATAATGGATCTAAATTCTTTAATGCGCAATGTTCTGAGCTATTAATAGGTCTTGGTATAATTCACCAAAGCAGCTGCCCTTACACTCCACAGTAGAATGGCATAGTGGAAAGAAGGCACAGGTATATACTTGACACTACAAGGGCTTTGATGTTTTAAGGAGCAATTCCAATCAGATACTGGGAGATGTGTATTAAGACAGCAGTATACTTGATTAATAGGTTACATCAAGTGTTCAAGGGGAAAAACTCCATATGAGTTGTTGCACCACAAGAATGCTAATATTACACATTTGAGAACTATAGGTTGCCTGTGCTATGCAACAAATTTAGTCAAGACAGACAAGTTTGCAGAGAGGGCCAAAGAAGCCATTCTCATAGGCTATTCTGAGACACAAAAGGGTTATATTCTGCTTGATTTAACTAGAAAGCAGTTTTTTACAAGTAAAGATATCATATTCAAAGAATCAAAGTTTCCATTTTCTAAGAAAGATGGAAACAGATCATATGATGCACATGAGTACATGGAGCAAGGAACACTGCAATTCTCACCTCTACACACATAGCCAGGTGGAAACATATATGATGGAAATGTTTCAACCTCAACAACAGAAGATATGAGTCTACAAGATAATAAACAGAGTGATCTGCAAGAGAATCTACTAGTTCTGCAGGAGATAAATACTGATGATATGCAGGAAACTTTACAGAATGTGCATAATTTGGATATTGTTCATGCAGATACATAAAGTGATGAACATCAATGAGGTGTAGATATCTCAGTCAGCAGGCATGAAGATGAAGATGAAGATGAGGAGATTTCAAGACCAGATAGAAAGTCTACAATACAAGTTAAGGAACCAATATGGAGGAAGGATTATGTCACAACAAAGAAGACAACTAGCTGCAACTATCATATTTCAAACTACCTGACCTATGATCATACTAGTACAAGTTATTAATGCTACTTGGCTAAGTTCTCTCAACTAACAGAACCATAGACATTTAAAGAAGCAGTGAAGGACAGCATGTAGATAGAAGTTATGAAACGAGAAATTAAGGCATTAGAAGATAACAAAACATGGGAAATAGTGAACTTACCAGAAGGAAAGAACATTGTTGGATCCAAATGGGTGTACAAGATCAAGTTCAAGGAAAATGGAGAAGTGAAAAGATTTAAGGCAAGGTTAGTAGGAAAAGGATACAGCCAAAGGGAAGGTTTGGACTATCATGACACATTATCACCAGTGGCAAAGATGGTCACAATGATATTTGTCATTTCACTAGCAGCATCAAAAGGTAAGAATCTATTTCAGATGGATATCTATAATGCATTCTTATAAGGAGACTTAAATGAAGAAGTGTACATGGCGTTTCCTGAGGGATTCAGAAGGCAAGGAGAGAAGAAGGTGTGCAAATTACTCAAGTCCTTATATGGACTTAAGCAGGCCTCTCGACAGTGGAATATCAAGATGACTGAGGCTCTACTTAAAGCAGGGTTCTAATAGAGCCATCACGACTACTCACTCTTTACATTGAGAAGTAAAGAGGAGATAGTGATCATTTTAGTGTATGTAGATGATCTCCTCATTACAGGAAGTAGCTCAACACTGGTGAAGAAAGCTAAGGATATATTACATCAGAATTTTAAGGTGAAGGATCTTGGAGAACTTAAATACTCTTTAGGTATTGAGGTTCTAAGGTATAAAAGTGGAGTATTGCTGAATCAAAGGAAATACATACTGGAATTAATCTCAGAAATGGGGATGAGTGGAGCTAAACCTGCAACCACACCATTGGAAGTGAATTCCAAGTTGACAACAATAGAGTATGATCAAGCAAATGGAGTCACAGGGGATCCACCTTTGCAGAATGTTAATGCCTATCAAAGGTTAGTAGGAAGGCTTTTATATGTTACTATTACTAGGCCAGACATCAATTATGCAGTACAGGCAGTGAGTTAGTTTATGCAAGCACCAAAAAGGTCCCACCGGGATGCTGCCTTAAGGGTTGTAAGATACTTGAAAATTACCCTTGGACAAGGGATCTTGATGAGATCTGACTGTGCAGATACTCTCACCTGTTGGTGTGACTCTGACTGGACAGCATGTCTAAATACTTGAAGATCAGTTACTGGATATGTCATCAAGTTTGGAGATTCATTGATCTCTTGGAAGTCAAAGAAGCAACAGACTGTCTCTAGGAGTTCAGCTGAGGCAGAGTACAGGAGTATGGCAGTTAGCATTGCTGAGGTAAAATGGTTACTTGGTCTATTCAAGGAGTTTGGAGTAAGCATAATTCAACCAGTCACAATTCTCAGTGATAGTAAATCAGCAATCCAACTTGCAGCAAATCCTGTGCTTCACGAAAAATCCAAACACATAGAGATTGACTGTCATTTTATTCGAGACAAGATCAAGGAAGGAACAGTCAAGGCAGTGCATGATAATACAATGGAGCTGCAACATGCAGATCTGCTGACTAAAGCTTTAGGGAAAGCTCAACATGTTCATCTGCTTGGCTAGCTTGGAGTGTTCAACGTTTTGCACCCTCCAACTTGAGGGGGAATATTGTAATGTCACGAGCATCACATGTGACTTGTTAGTTAGGCTGTTAGTTACACAACTTATGGTAGTTATTGCTTTTAATATAAGTTAGGGGTAGATTAGTCCTTTTACTTTTTTACTAATCATCTTCTTCTTAGCTTCTTTTATATAATGATACAGTAGTGCTCAATGTAACTGTGGCTTGAACATTTCTCAATTCACCGACTCTCTCTCTCTCACAATTGCTTCTAGAACTTTCCTCCATTAGAGCCCTTCGATAATCATTGTGTTTTAGCACCTGTTGCCATAGAGAAGCTGCTGCTTACTTGGTTGCCCTGAGTGGGAGAAACGCCACGCAACTCTCATTGTACTAGCTCAGATAACTGAAGGTAGCTCAAAGGTACAAATCTGATGTCTCATTTGTGTATTTATCATGATTATGTTGCAATGATTATGAGCTAGAAACTTTGGTATCCTACTTAGATAGAATACTCAACAAACTGCTTGTAATTCTACAGGTATACAAAAAATAGAGGCCACCATGTTATAAAGGCAGATTACTGCTAACAAGTCTACGAGATTCATGGTATTTTTTCCTACTTATTGTTGTTGTTTGAAATGCAGCTTCTCTCTCTCACAATTGCTTCTAGAAATTTCCTCCATTAGAGCCCTTCGATAATCATTGTGTTTTAGCACCTATTGCCATAGAGAAGCTGTCTGCTTACTTGGTTGCCCTGAGTGGGAGAAACGCCATGCAACTCTCATTATACTAGCTCAGATAACTGAAGGTAGCTCAAAGGTACAAATCTGATGTCTCATTTGTGTATTTATCATGATTATGTTGCAATGATTATGAGCTAGAAACTTTGGTATCCTACTTAGATAGAATACTCAACAAACTGCTTGTAATTCTACAGGTATACAAAAAATAGAGGCCACCATGTTATAAAGGCAGATTACTGCTAACTAGTCTACGAGATTCATGGTATTTTTTCCTACTTATTGTTGTTGTTTGAAATGCAGAATCACGACAATCAAATGGAGCTTAGTTCACCGGGCTTCCCTTTTATTGTAGTTCAACATTTGCATCAGATTTTCTTTTATCCTGATGTAGCCATAAAGTAATTGAAAGTTTGTTCTTTTATGTAAGGTTTTATGTGCCGGAGAGAATCTTGCTACAAATGAAACTACAAAATGCAGCATGCTCATTGTTATTGCCTCAGCAGGAGATGGAATTGGAATCCATTTTATCACCCGAGGAAGATGTTAACATTTCGACACACGCAATGTAATTACTAGTCTTGTGAACTTGTGGAAATCAAGTTATTTTGGTGCTCAATCCACTCCTCTGACTAAACATTGTTCATTGTGGAGTGAGATTTTATGTTGGGAGTCTTAGGTGTGGAGCAACATAAAACATGCAAGCTATGGCGGAGACATGTTACTATGTATAAAATGGGTACAACAACACTCTCTTGGTAGAATCTTGCTTCAATATGGAACTGAGAGAGCGAATAATTATGGCTTGTGAGAGTTTGTTGCTCAAATATAGCACTGGAAAGTTGCTTCTTGTGAAACTTTTTGTAACGAGTTGTAGCCCCGTTTTTCCCATTTTTTCTTATTTATGTGTTGTTCGGTTGTATCGAGTTGGTAGGTTTGGACTTGTGTATGGATTCAACATTTTTGTATAAGGAAGGTAATAAGAACAATTTCAAATTCACATAAGGTATTCTCAGAGTGAGTGTTACAGTTGTGGTATTTTTGAAGGTGCTTAAGAAGAATACAGTTGCTTATGCATCGTAGGGCGTTGTGGTTTTATGCTAGGTTTGTGGGGTGAGCTGTGGCTAAATATCGTGGCTTGCTTGATTTAGAGAGATTCAACTCTGATGGCCTGATTATTTGCAATTGGATTCCAAAGCATTCTCGAGGTTTTCTACCACGATTTGAGAAGGGTATTTTCCTACCGGCCTAAGGAGCATGTTGAGTATAGTGATTTTATACCGGATGGGATCAAATGGAAGGCTTCTGGATGATCATATATGTCTTTTACTTATGACTCATAATGATTATGAGGTTCTCATATTTTTCAAATGATGGCATGATAGATGCAGTGTATTGTGTGGGATTAAGGTTGGCGTGTGCAAGGTCATGGTTTAGCTTTGAAAGGGAGGTCATAAATTCTTAGAGGACATGAGCAGTTTTCGATGTTGAGATGAATGCTATAACTATTTGGTATTGTGTGAGTAGAGTGTACATTTCAGAAGGCGCACTATGTTTAGAATTATGGATATTTCATAGGTATTGCGGTATTTTCCTAGTTGATCGACTGCTGATTTAAGCAGTTGCTATGTGGCATTTTTATCAGTTGCCTCACCGTGGTTATTGATTTTTGAGCAGGATGGCTCGAGGTATATAATATGGACCAACATTTTGATGGGGTCACGCATTGTAGCGGAGTTATGTTAAGATATGAACCTTGTGTTAGAATCGCGTGATGGTTCTACGGTGTATGATGAATTTTCAGCGTTTCATTGTGGCGGTACTTGTTAATCTGGCATGGCAGTTCTCCCATTTGATTCATTTTCCATGACTGGGTATATTTGAATTATTCCTTGTTGGTGTACCGATTGCACGGGTTGTGGCTCTGAGTTACGTTAGTGCGGCATGTCTGTGGGATAGTTGTGTTGAATAATATAAGGTCACTGGACCTAGAATGGGTACCATCAGGCTTGATTATGGTAGATTCAAGAGGGTTATGGTTTTGGTTGGGGCGAGAGAGCTCCAAGGTTGGTTGATCTGATGAGTGGTTATGAGTTTTTGATTGTTTCTTTCATCATTAGCAGTGTACGAAGGTTGTGGAATGAGGTTCTGTTGACTGTAGGGTTTTATACTAGTACGTGGTTGGTTTGGAGTAGTTACTTTGATCATGAATGGTGCTACGAGCGGGCGAGTTGTGTAATATGCTGGGTGATTATATCCGTGATTATAGTTATAGCTCGATGCAGCTTGTTTAGACTCAGACATTGTGTAAATGTAAGATTCGTGTCTTGAAAAGAAATTCTGAAGGTTGAGAATTGAATTCCATGGTTTCTGGGCTAAGGCTAAACTAAGGATTTCCAATTGTATTGTGTTGTTAGTCCTATGTGGAATAGGGTGACATGGGATCACCCCCGGGTACGCGCGTGGTAAGATGGAATGGTGATTTGATAGCTTGGAACAACTCTTGGCATGTTCGAGGACGAACGTTTGTTTAAGAGGGGGAGGATGTAACGACCCGGTCAGTTGTTCCGAGAGTTGTAGTCCCGTTTTTCCCATTTCTGCTTATTTATGTGTTGTTCAGCTGTGTTGAGTTGTATCGAGTTGGTAGGTTTGGGTTCGGAGTAGTTTTGGAGTGAAATGAGAGACTTAGTCTCTTAGTTAGAAAGCTAAGTTTGAAAAGTCAACCGAAAGTTGACTTATGAGTAAACCAGTTCGGACTTGGATTTTTATAATTTGGTTAGCTTCGCTGAGTGATTTTAGACTTAGGAGTGTGTCCGGAATGTAATTTAGAGGTATGTGGTAGAATTAGGCTTGAATTGGCGAAAGTTAGAAATTTGGCGATTTTGGTCGGCAGTGGAAAAATTTGTTATCGGAGTCGGAATGGAATTCCGAGAGTTGGAGTAGGTTCATAATTTTATTTGTGACGTGTGGGAACATTTTGTGGTCATTCGGACGAGGTTTAATTGGTTTCGGCATCGGTTGTGAAAGTTTGAGGTTTCGAGTCCATTAAGCTTGAATTGTTGTGCGATTCATGTTTTTGTTATTGTTTGAGGTGATTCGATAGCTCGATTGAGTTGGTATGGTATTTTAGGACTTGATGCCATATTTGGTTGAGGTTCTGAAAGCCTCGGGTGTGTTTCGGGTGAGTTTTGAGCGAGTCTGGGCATTACCGGAACTGAGGCATGGTTTTGGTGCTTAATTTGTCGCGGACGGCGGCAAAATTTTGTTGATGGCGGAAAATATTCCGCTAAGGGCGGCAAAATTCCGCTGAGGGCGGCAGAATTTCGCTGAGGGCGGAGGAGGGGGTGCGGACCGCATAAATTTGGTCACGGAGGTGCTCCAGGGCAGATCTGCAGATTCGCTGGTCCGATTTCGGAAGCCTATATCTTTTGATCTACTAGGAATTTAGAGATGATTAAAAAACAAAAGTTATATCCCTTCGTGTCTAATTTCCATAACGATAAAGAAATCATCATTTGGACATCTGTAAAGAAGGTTATGGCCAAAATACTAAAGCCTGTCACTACAACCACCAGAAGCGCGGACAACGCTACTTTTTCGCGGCCGCGCCTGGATTTTCGCAGTCAGCGTAGTGGAGAAGAGAGAGTGAACTATGTAAATGGGGTTTAGGATATTTTTTCACATTTTGGACCTAGGGAGATCCGGTTGTGGCGATTTTCGTGCGTTTTTTCAAGATATTTATCGGGGTAAGTGATTCTAACTCGAATTTGGTTAATATACATGAATATATCAATGATTTCATCACCTGATTAGTACTTTGAAGTGGAAATTTGGGGAAGGTTGCTGAAACTTCATAAAATGAATTTTTGAGATTTGAACACCGATTCGGAGTTGGATTTGAGTGAAATTAGTATGGTTGAACTCGTAATTGGATGGGTTGTCGGATTTTGTGAGTTTCGTCAGATTTTGAGACGTGGGCCCCGCGGGTGATTGTTGGGGCGTAATTTTGAATTTTTGGAAAATATTAGTAATTTGATATGGAATTAATTCCTATAATTTTTGTGAGCTGAATCAAATTAATTGTAACTAGATTCGAGCCGTTTGGAAGTTGATACGCCATAATGGAATTTCTGCAGCATTGCTTAGCTTGCTCGACATTGGATTTGGCTTGTTCGAGGTAAGTAACTCTTCTAATCTTGGAGCTGAGGGTATGAACCCTGAATATATGTATTATGTGAATTGTTGGGAGGTGACGCACATGCTAGGTGACGGGGGTGTGGGCGTGCACTATAGAAATTGAGACATAATTATTTCTGTGGAATTTTATAGTTAAATAATCTTGACATTCTCCATGCGGTTTTATGTGTTAAAGAAATTGAGCTGAAAAACGTATTAAAAATTATGTTGAGGATGTGTGCCAATATTTTGGGACCCACAATTGTCATATTGTTGTGAATTATTTGATTAAATTGAAAATTCATATCTCAGTCTCTGTTGTTATTCATTGATGCATCAGATCATTATTTTTGGGCTATTCTCATGACATTGTGAGCCCATGAGAGAGAGACTGGAGAGATCGATGACTGAGTGAGGTCGAGGGCCTGATTATGAAGATATTTTGGGATCGGGTTGCACGCCGCAACAGGCCATTTTAGCTCTATATATATTATTATTATTATATGGATAGGGGTTGCCTACCTGCAGCAGGTCTTATTGGCTTATTATGGCACATGAGTTGTTCATGCGGATTCTGATATGATATTATAGCACGTGAGTTGTCCATGCAACATGTGAGTTGTCCGTGCGGATTATAGTTGTGATGACCCAAAATGTCATCTTTAAATTTAATAATTAATTTTGTATTCTAAGACCTCGAAAAGCACTATTTATCAATCCTCGACTTACGTGCGCAGTCCGTAAAATTTTCCGGAAAGTTTTCAGGTGAAAAATGAATTAAAATGTGAATTAGAGCTTTAAAATTCAAATGAGTTGACTTTGGTCAACATTTTGAGCAAACGGATTCGGATCAGTATTTTGATAGTTTTGGTAGGTCCGTATCGTGATTTGGGACTTAGGCGTATGCCCGGAATCAAATTCCGAGGTCCCTAGCCCGAGATATGGAATTTTGATGAAAACTTAAAGGTTTAAGTTTAAATAGTGACCGGATGTCAAATTATGTGCAAACGATCCCGGAATAGAATTTTAATGATTTTAACAGCTCCGTATGGTGATTTTGGACTTAGGAGCATGATCGAAATTTTATTTGGAAGTTCGTAGTGGAATTAGGCTTGAAATGCCAAAAGTTAAATTTTTGGGAAGTTTGACCGGGGGTTGACTTTTTGATATCGAGGTCGGAATCCGATTCTGGAAATTGGAATAGGTCTGTTATATCATTTATGACTTGTGTGCAAAATTTGAAGTCATTCCGAATTGATTTGATGTGTTTCAGCACAAGATATAGAATTTGAAAGTTCAAAGTTCATAGATTTTGATTTGAGGTGCGATTCGTCGTTTTCATGTTGTTTGATGTAGTTTGAAGCCTCGACTAAGTTTGTATTGTATTTTGGGACATGTTGGTATAATTGGTTAAGGTCCCGAGGGTCTCGGGTGGATTTCGGAAGGTAAACGGAATGGATTTCGGACAAAGAAGGCTGCTGGAATTTCTGGTGCGTAGTGCCAAATTTGGAAGCTTATATCGTATAATCTATAAGGAATCAGAAGATTATCAAAACATAAGAGTTGTAGAACTTTAATTCTAGTTTCCAGAAAGTTAAACCATTCATCATTTGAACATTCGTACAGAAAGTTATGATGGATTGAATGAAGGCTGGTAGAGCAATTTTGCCAGAAATTTCTGATGTATGGAGCTGACTTTGGAAGCTTATATCTAGAAATTCATAAGGAATCAAAAAATTTTCAAAAGATGAAAGTTGTAGTCGTTTGATTCTAGTTTCCAGAAAGTTACACCATTCATCATTTGGACATTTGTACATAAAGTTATGATCGATTGAAGGAAGGCTGGTAGAGCAGTTTCTGGTGGACTTTTAGTGACGAAAAATGGACTTTTAGTGACGGAAAATGGACTTTTAGTGACGGATTGGCAGAAACTTAAGGACCAAAAATGGTCATTTCATTCATTTCGTTTTGAATTTTTGGAGCACGGTTCTTGGGCGATTTTTGTTCGATTTTTACGGGAAAACATTGGGGTAAGTGTTCATTATCCTATATTGATTATATTTCATGATTCCATACTCATTTACATTATGAATCCGTGAATTTATTGAAGAAAAATCAAGATTTTTGCAAAATCTTCCAAAAACGAAAATTTAAGATTTGGAGGTAGAGTTGTTATCGGATTTTGGTAAAATTGGTATGGGTGGACTCGTAATTGAATGGGTTGTCGGATTTTATAAGTTTCGCCGGATTCCGAGATGTGGGCCCCACGGGCAAATTTTGAGCTAATTTCGGATTTTTATGAAAATGTAATATTTTCTTATGAAATTGATTACTATAATTTTTATTGACTATATCGAATTAATTATGACTAGATACGAGTCGATCGGAGTCGGAAAATCGAGAAAAAAATATAATACTTAGTTAAATTGGAGCAAGTCGAGGTAAGTGACTTGTCTAACCTTGTGTGGGAAACTTTTTCCCTATGATTGGTATTGATGTGATTATTGAAATGTATTGAAAGTCGTGTGCACGAGGTGACGAGTGTGTACACGGGCTAAATTGCGAAAGATTATATTTTTAAATTGTGTAGATCACTGTTGCGCATTTATTAAATTATTTTATCTTGTTATATTCTTCATCATTGATCTGAGATGTATACTTCAAATTTGTTTGATCTTTTCTTACTAATTGTTTTACCTGTTTAGTTGAAACTTGGTTTATTTTATTCTGTGCATTATTTGAAGGTTGATTTTCTTTAAATTAAATATTATTAATATGAAGTATTTGATATTTTCAAACTTGATATTGAAGCAACGTAGTAAAGATTTTAAAATATTATTTTCCTAAATTATTTACTCCTGAATATTTTTATACTCATTGTGAGGGAGCCGTAAGCTCTTTATTGTAGAAGAATATTATTGTTGAATTATTTTGACATGAGCCGTGAGCTCTTTATTGTGGAAAAATATTATTGTTGAATTATTTGACATGAGCCGTGAGCTCTTTATTGTGGAAACATATTATTGATGAATTATTTTGACATGAGCCGTGAGCTCTTTATTGTGGAAAACTATTATTGATGATTTATTTTGACATGAGCCGTGAGCTCTTTATTGTGGAAAAATATTGTTGTTGAATTATTTTGGCAAGTTAAATTATTTAAGCACTTGAGGTGCAAATTATGATATATTGTGATATTGATATGCATGCGGTGGTATAAGATCTAGGTGTTGAAACGCATGCAGTGAGATAAGGGTGGCTTGATACGCGTGGCTAGTAGGGGTGACTACTAGAAGTCATGCGGTGTGATAAGGGTGGCTAAAACGCGGGATGCTATTTCGGGAAAAAATGTTTTCTTTAAATAAATTGTGAAGGCTCCCGCGGTGATATAAGAAAATGAGATATTGTGAATTTATTTATGATTTGGGACTACGAGGCGGTACCTCGGGAGTGCCCTTGTTGATATTGATTTATGGCCGTAGTTGCCTTTGATTATTGTTGTGATTTTCTTAAAGTTGAAAAGAATTCTGTTTTGTTTCAACGAGGTATTTATTTGCCATTATTTGATGTAATTAAATGTGACATACTACTTGATTCATTTTCATTGTCATTTTATCTTATAATATTGTTTAAACATTTTACCATGCCATTATTTATTCTCCAGCAGGGCCTGACCTGACCTCGTCACTACTCTACCGAGGTTAGGCTTGGCACTTACTGGGTACCGTTGTGGTGTACTCATACTCCGCTTCTGCATATCTTTTTGTGCAGATCCAGGTATATCTTATCAGACCACGCATCAGTAAACTAGCTATACGAGGAGACTTCGAGGTATATCTGCCATCGTCCGCAGACTCTGGAGTCCCCTTCTATCTTACTATGTTGTCTTCCTTATTTGCTTTAGACTCTGATGTATAGAGACATAAAGAATAAATTCTTAGAAGCTTGTGACTTATTTCTACCGGGTTTTGGGAGTTGAAATTATTTGAATTGTAGTTTATTTATTTCATATATTTATTATTATTCCGCATTGATAGGCTTACCTAGTCTTAGAGACTAGGTGCCATCACGACATCCTACGGAGGGAATTTGGGATCGTGACAATAGCGCTTGGGCTGTAGGAGCCCCTCTGGAGTCTGTACACACCCCCAGTGAGCACAGGTACCTACTGAGTGCGAGTGTCGAGTGCCGAGTGTTGAGTGACTGGGAGGCATGAGTGATTGTGAGGTATGCCCGAGTGGCCAGAGTGATTGTGAGGTATGCCCGAGAGGCACGAGTGACTGTGGCCAGCTTATTCAATGAACTATTGTGGTGATATACGGTATTGCAGTTGATTTTGTGAAAGTTCATATGTGATATTTTTTTCTTACACCATCTGTTGGTGAATTTGCAGTCGTACCCTATATTTGTGCCACATTTTAAATTGTACCCTATTTTTAAAAATTATTGATTTAGTAGCCACCTCACAAAAAATCCGTAATAATATGACAATTACACCCCTGACAAAAGATATAAAATGATCTCCTCCTCTCCTCCCAGCAACTTTATAAACAAATCATAAACTTGTCCAGATTCATCTTTAGAATCACACTTGCATGAAAATGTTTAACCTTGAAGCTAAAACCTCATGATAATGTAGCATAAAGTTGTTTCATGTTGAAGCTAAAACTTCATGCTCACATTGAAGCTAAAACTTCATGCTAATGCATGATGAAGTTATTTATCCCGCAGTCTACAGTTTTGCCATGAATTTTATTCGAAACTTCAGACTAAACATGCTTAAGTTATTTAGTTCATTCTCTAAAACTTCAGACTAAACATGCTTAAGTTATTTAGTCATTTGCTAAAACTTCAAACTAAACATGCTTAAGTTACTTAGTTCATTTGCTAAAATTTCATACTAAACATGCTTAAGTTATTTAGTTCTTTTGCTAAAACTTCAGACTAAACATGCTTAAGTTATTTTGTTCATTTGCTAAAACTTCAGACTAAACATGCTTAAGTTATTTAGTTTATTTGCTAAAATTTCAGACTAAACATGCTTAAATTATTTAGTTCATTTGCTAAAATTTCAGACTAAACATGCTTAAGTTACTTAGTTCATTTGCTAAAAATTCAGAATAAATATGCTTAAGTTTTTTAGTTCATTAGATAAACCTTCGGACTAAACATGCTTAAGTTTTTGTCTTGCAGTATGTAATTTTCTAACTAATTTTTGCTAATGCATGTTGAAGTTATTTAGTTTATTTGCTAAAACTTCGGATAAAACATGCTGAAGTTATTTAGTTCATTTGCTAAAACTTCAGACTCAACATGCTGAAGTTTTTTAGTTCATTTGCTAAAACTTTAGACTAAACATGCTGAAATTTTTAAGTTCAAATGCTAAAACTTCAGACTAAACATGTTTAAGTTTTTGTCTTACAGTATGTAATTTTCTAAAGAGTTTTTGTTAATATATTGTCACGACCCAAAATCTCACCCGTCGTAATGGCGCCTATCTCGATACTAGGCAAGCCGTTAATGTCACTAAACCACAATTTCTTTTAAGTTTGAAAATATAATATTTAAATACAATAAAAAATCTCCCAAATATAAATACGAACACTCCCCAAAACCTGGTGTCACTGAGTACATGAGCATCTAATATGAATACAAATCTGGAAAAGTATGGTCTACAATAGTCTAAGACCAAAATACAGTAATACAGAGATAGGGAAGGAGAGACAAGGTCTGCGAAACACGGCAGCTACCTCTGAATCTCTGAAAAATTAGCTGTACGGAATAATCAACACCCGCTATGTCTGGGAACACTTGGATCTGCACACGAAGTGTATGGTGTAGTATGAGTACAACCAACTCATCAAGTAACAATAAGAAATAAGGAACTGAAGATAGTATCGAGCTACACAGTTATGGTTCATTCCAGTAATTCCAGCAAAGAATAGACATGCTATCAAATCTGGAAATTTAATGTCAAATCAATTTTTATACAATTCATGTTCATGTAATCCGTATAAAAAATATTTCAGAGATTTCACAACAATGACAGATAGCAACTAAATGCAACAACAAATGGAAATCAAGTACAACCTCTTAGGACAACAATCACTCACTGGGCTCCCAGCCCTCATCAGTCCCTGGGCTCCCAACCCTCATCACTCACTCTCTATGGGTACCCGCGCTCACTGGGGGTGTACAGACTCCGGAGGGGCTCCTACAACCCTAGCGCTATAATCTGCATGGACAACTCACGTGCCATAAAATAAATATCTGGATCTGCACGGCCAACTCACATGTTGCATGACCAACTCACGTACTATAGTGTAATATAAGGATCTGCACGGCCAACTCACGTGCTATAGTATAATATAAGGATATGCACGGGCCAACTCACGCGCTGCACGGACAACTCACGTGCTATAGTATCAATATCTCACAATCACGCCCTCGGCCTCACTCAGTCATAAATCTCTCCAGTCTCTCGGGCTCTTAATAATCATGAAACCAGCCCAAACAACAATAATATGATGTATCAATAATAATAATAGAGACTGAGATAAAATGTACAAGTAAAAGCTGAGACTGAGTACATATAACATTTAGCAAGCAATTCAACAAGTACACGACCTCTGTGGATCCCAACAGTACTATCACATAGCCTAAGCATGATTTCTAACATGATTTACAGTCAAATTTTATCAACACATAGAGAGCATATAGCTAACAACAAATTATTCAACTTTACAGTTTTCCGAGATGGACCAAGTCACAATCCCCTCGGTGCACGCCCACACGCCCGCCACCTAGCATGTGTGTCACCTCCAAAATAATCACATGATACCAAAATCCGGGGTTTCATACCCTCAAGACTAGATTTATAACTGTTACTTACTTCAAGCCGTGATATTCTTATTATGCAATGTCTTTTCCTCTTGAATTGGTCTCCAAACGCCTCGAATCTAGCCATAAATAATTCATTTCAGTCAATAATATTTATTGGAATTAATTCCATAAGAAAATAATAATTTTCCATAAAAATCCGAAAATTAGCTCAAAAATCGCCTTTGGGGCCCACGTCTCGAAACTCGACAAAAGTTATAAAATCCGAAAGCCCATCCAACCATGAGTCTAACCCTACAAATTTTATCAAAATCCGACCACAACTCGACCCTCAAATCTTCAATTTAAACTAAGAGGGTTTTCAAACATTTCCAACTTAATTCACCAATTAAATGATAAAAACAACCATGGATTCGGGTAATTTAATCAATATTTAGTTAAGAACACTTACCCCGTTATTTACCTTGAAAAACTCCCGAAAATCGCCTCTTCCCAAGCTCAAATCCGTCAAAAATTGAAAATGGGACTAAACTCACTGCCTAGATTTTTCTTCTTCGCGAACGGTGTCAGTGCCTCGCGTTCCCTAAGCACAAAATAATTCCCGTCCAAATTCCCCCTTCGCGAATGCGACATCACCCTCGCATTCGTGAAGCACAAAATGCCTCTGCCTCAATGCCTTCTACGCGAATGCGTTCAACCCATCGCGAATGCGATGCTTCGTTCTCCCTCACTACGCGAACGCGACACCACCTACGCGAACGCGTAGACCAATTGCCTGGGTCCTCAGCTGCTTCCTTTCTTCTTCGCGAACGCGTTCTTCTCTTCACGAACACGAAGAGAAAATATTGCCAGCCTATCAGTTCCTCTTCGCGAACACGAGGCTCCACTCGCGAACGCGATGAAGGAAACCAGATGGTGCATCAGAAAATTCTAGCAAAGTTCCAAGTCCATAATCCAACCCGTTAACCATCCGAAACTCACTTGAGCTCCTCGGGACCTCAACCAAATATACCAACAAGTCCTAAAATATTATACGAACTTAGTCGAACCCTCAAATCACCTAAAAAAAACTAAAACCATGAATTACACCCCAATTCAAGCCTAATGAACTTTGAAATTTCTTATTTCTACAAATGACTCCGGAACCTATCAAATCACGTCCGATTGACCTCAAATTTTGCACACAAATCATAAATGACATAACAGAGGTATTCAAAATTTTAGAATCAGATTCCGACCCCAATATCAAAAGTTAACCCCCCCTCCCCCCCCCTCTCCCGGTCAAATTTTCCAAAAATTTAACTTTCGGTATTTCAAGCCTAATTCCACTACGGACCTCCAATTAATTTTTCGGACACGCTCGTAACTCCAAAATCACCATACGGAGCTATTGGAATCATCAAAATTTAAATCCGATGTTGTTTACACATAGGTCCATGTCCGGTCCACTTTTCTAACTTAAATTTTTAATTATGAGACTAAGGGTCTCATTTCACTCTGAATTCCTTCCGGACCCGAACCAACTAACCCGATAAGTTATAAATCAATAGCAAGGCATATATTGAGCAGTAAATGGGTAAATAGGGTTATAATATTCAAAACGACCGGCCGGGTCGTTACATTCCTCGAACGGGTTTAGAATAATACCTGGAGTCTCAAATAAGTGTGGATATTTGTTTCGCATCTCCTGCTCCATCTCCCAAGAAGCTTCTCTGAATGGCTGGCCTCTCTACTGCACCTTCACTAATGCTATGTTCTTTGACCTCATCTTTCATACCTGCCGGTCTAAAATAGCCACTGGCTCCACATCATAAGTCAAATTACCGTCCAGTTGTACTGTACTGAAATCCAGAATGTGAGATGGATCCCTAACATTATTTCGGTGCATGGAACACTGGATGAACACCTGATAGAATAGGTGGCAAATCAAGTTAATAAGCCACCTCCCTAATTTTCTTAAGTATCTCAAAAGGCCCAATATTCCAAGGGCTCAACTTGCCCTTTTTCCCGAACCTCAACATACACTTCATGGGTGAAATCTTGAGCAGAACCTTCTCCCCAACCATGTGAACAACATCACGAACCTTCCTGTCGGCATAACTCTTCTGTCTAGACTGTGCCGTGCGAAGCCGTTCCTGAATTACTTTGACCTTCTCTAAAGTATCCTGAACCAAGTCAGTACCCAATAGTCTAACCTCACCACACTCAAACCAACCCACCGGAGACCGGCACCGTCTCCCATATAGAGCTTCATACGGAGCCATCTGAATGCTTGACTGGTAGCTATTATTGTAAGCAAACTCTGCGAGTGGAAGAAATTGATCCCAAGAACCCCTAAAATCAATGACACAAGCGCGTAGCATATCCTCCAATATCTGAATAGTGCGCTCGGACTATCCGTCCGTCTGAGGTTGAAATGATGTACTCAACTGAACCTATGTGCCCAATTCTCGCTGCACTGCCCTCCAAAATTGTGAGGTAAACTGCGTACCCCGATCTAAAATAATGGACACCGGCACACCGTGTAGGCGAACAATCTCGCAAATATAAATCCCAGCCAACCACTCCGAAGAATAATTAGTATCGAATGGAATAAAATGTGCGGACATGGTCAACCGATCTACTATCACCCAAACAGCATCAAACTTTCTCAAAGTCCGTGGGAGTCCAACTACGAATTCCATGGTAATACGCTCCCATTTCCACTCCGGAATTTCATGTCTCTGTAGCAATCCACCCGATCTCTAGTGCTCGTACTTTACCTGTTGATAATTTAAACACCGAAATACAAATCCAACTATATCTTTCTTCATCCGCCTCCACCAATAGTGTTGTCTCAAATCCTTATACATCTTCGCGGTGCCTGGATGAATAGAGTACCGCGAACTGTGAGCTTCCTGGAGAATCAGCTCACGCAAACCATCTACATTAGGTACACATAGCCTGCCCTGCATCTGTAATACACCGTCATCTCTAATAGTGACTTCCTTGGCATCACCGTGCTGAACCGTGTCCTTAAGGACAAGAAGATGTGGATCATCATACTGGCGCTCTCTGATGTGATCATATAGAGAAGACTGAGAAACCACACAGGCCAAAACTCGATTCGCTCGGAAACATCCAATCTAACAAACTGATTAGCCAAGGCCTGAACCTCAAAGGCTAAAGGCCTCTCTGCTACCGCTAAGTATGCTAAGCTGCCCAAACTCTCTGCCTTACGACTCAAGGCATCGGCCACCACATTGGCCTTACCGGGATGATAGAGAATGGTGATATCATAATCCTTAAGAAACTCCAACCACCTTCGCTGCCGCAAGTTAAGATCCTTCTGTTTAAACAAATGTTGTAGACTCCAATGATCGGTATATACCTGACACTGGACACCGTACAAGTAATGCAGCCAAATTTTCAAGGCATGAACAATAGCTGCTAACTCAAGATCGTGGACTGGATAATTCTTCTCATGTACCTTTAACTGTCTGGATGCATAGGCAATCACCCTACCGTCTTGCATAAGTACTGCGCCGAGACCAATCTATAACACATCACAATACACAGTATAAGACTCTGAACCTGTAGGCAACACCAATATTGGAGTTGTAGTCAAAGTTGTCTTGAGTTTCTGAAAGCTCTCTTCAGATTCATCCGATCACCTGAACGGAGCACCTTTCTGGGTCAATTTAGTCATAGGCGATGCAATAGACGGGAAACCCTCCACGAAACGATGATAATAACCGGCCAAGCCGAGAAAACTCTGAATATCAGTAACTAAGGATGGCCTAGGCCAATTCTGAACTGCCTTTATTTTCTTCGGATCAACCTTAATACCTTCACTGGACACTATATGTCCCAAGAATGCCACCGAACTAAGCCAGAACTCACACTTAGAGAATTTGGCATAAAGTTTCTCCTCTCTCAGCCTCTATAATACAATACCCAAGTGTTGTGCATGCTTCTCCTGGCTACGTGAATACACCAGAATATCATCAATGAATACCACGACAAACAAATCAAGATATGGCTGAAACACACTATTCATCAAATGCATAAATGTTGTTGGGGCATTGGTTAGCCCAAAAGACATCACAAGAAATTCATAGTGGCCATAACAAGTCCTGAATGCCATCTTTAGAATATCCGAATCCTGAATTTTTAATTGGTGATACCTAGACCTCAAATCAATTTTGGAGAACACCATCGCTCCCTGAAGTTGGTCAAATAAATCATCAATACACGGCAATGGATATTTATTCTTTATTGTAACTTTGTTCAACTGCCTATAGTCAATGCACATCCGCATAGTACCATCTTTCTTTTTCACAAACAAAATCGGTGCACCCCAAGGTGACACACTAGGCCTAATAAATCCCTTTTCAAGGAGTTCCTAAAGTTTGTCTTTCAATTCTTTTAACTCAGCTGGTGCCATACGATACGGAGGAATAGAAATAGGCTGAGTGCCCTACACCAAGTCAATACCGAAATTAATATCTCTGTCGGGTGGCATACCCGGCAGATCTGCAGGAAATACATCCAGAAAGTCTCGCATGATCGGTACTGAATCAATAATAGGAGCATCTGCATCAACATCTCTGACTAAGGCCAAATATGACAAGCATCCCTTTCCAACCATACGTTAGGCCTTCAAATAAGAAATTACCCTGCTAGGAACAAGATCTAGAGAACCCCTCCATTCAACCTTTGGCAACCCCAGCATCGTCAACGTCGCAATTTTTGCGTGACAGTCCAGAATAGCATGACATGGAGACAACCAATCCATACCCATGATTACATCAAAATCAACCATACCGAGTAATAAGATATCAACTCTAGTCTCCAATTCTCCAATAGTTACCACACACTACCGATACACACGATCCATAATAATATCGCCCACCGGTATAGATACATAAACAGGTAAAACTAAGGACTCATAGGGCATATCCAGATAATGAGTAAAATATGATGATACATATGAATAAGTGGAACCAGGGTCAAATAATATAGAAGCCTCTATATGGCACACTGAAACAATACCTGTGATCACTGCGTCTGAGGCAACAACATCTGGCCTGGCAGGAAAAGCATAGAATCGAGCCTGCCCTCCTCCTGATCGGCCTCCCACTCTTGGGCGACCCCTAGCTGCCTGACCCCCACCTCGAGATGGCAGGGCGGGTGGTGTAACTCCTGGTGCTGGTGCTGGTGCCGTCGGTCGAGAACTGTGTTATGAAACCCTACTCAACAGCCTAGGGCACTCTCTCTTGAAATGACCAAATTCTCTACACCCGAAGCAACCCTTCCTTTGATGGATCTGTTGCTCCTGATAACCCGAGGGATGACCTACAAAAGCCTGTGCGGATGAGGCATGATGAGAATTCTACGCTGGCAGTGCACTGAATGAAGACTGGCTTGAGTGAGCACTGTAAGAACCATGGCTAGCTGATGCACCACGATGAGCTGGACGACCCGTCTGAGCGTGTCTGGAAGAACGACCCCTACCACGGTGAAACTGACCCCCTGAAGGAACACCGCTGTAATCACCCAGACCACGAGGCCTCTTAGCCTCTCTCTCACCACATTCCTGGCTACGAACCATCTCTATTTGCCGAGCAATGTCCACTACCTCATCAAAAGTAGCACCATATACTCTCTCCCTAGTCATAAGTAACCTCAACTGATATGTGAGGCCATCAATAAACCTCTTAATCCTCTCCCTATCAGTGAGAACTAACCAGATTGCGTGACAAGCCAACTCAAAAAATCTCATCTCGTACCGCGTCACGGACATATCACCCTAGCGAAGCTTCTCAAACTGTCTGCGCAGCTCTACTCTGCGGGATTGAGGTATGAACTTCTCCAAAGAGACCATGGAGAACTGATGCCAAGTAAGGGGTGTTGCGCCAATAGGCCTACGTCTCTCGTAAGTCTCCCACCATCTGAGTGCAGACCCAGAAAACTAAAAAGTAGTGAATGAGACCCCACTGGTTTCTAGAATACCCGTTGTCCGAAGCATCCGTTGACACTTATCCAGAAAATCCTGAGCATCCTCTGACTCAGTACCGCTAAATGGTGGAGGTCGAAGCCTCTCAAATCTCTCAAGTCTCCTCTACTCATCATCTGCCATAACAGGAACTACCGGGGCCTGAGCAGCTGTAACCGGCTGGGCTGGTAGTGCCCTCAGTATCTGAAGTCCCTGTACTACCTGGTTTGGAGTACGGGAAATGGGGATATGAGTACCTTCCCCAGTCTGAGAAGTGGCAGGTGCTTCCTGAGCCAAAACCACCTGAGCAAGACCAGTGCAAGCTGCCAATATCTGGGCCAAAGTCTCCTGAATGCCTGCAATCTCAATGGGCACAGCTGGTGCCTGAGCTGATCTTGTCGGCTCAACTATATATGGAATCTGCTCCTGAGCTGGAACAATTGGTGGTACTACAGGTGTTGTTCCAACTGTGGTACGAGCTACACCTTGACCTCTACCTCGGCCTCGGCCTCTACCACGGCCCCAGCCTATCGCGGCCCTAACTGGTGGCACTGGTGGCTGACCGTCCGATCCAATAGTACGTGTCCTCACCATTTGTGAGAGAATAGAATAGTAGAAATTTAGTTTCCAGAATCAACAAATTCGCACGACAGAATACAAGAAAGTAAAATTTTCCTAAGGGTTCTGCAACCTCTCGAAGATAAGTACAGACGTCTTCGTACCGATCCGCAAGACTCTACTAAACCTGCTCATGACTCGTGAGACCTATGTAACCTAGGATCTAATACCAACTTGTCACGACCCAAAATCTTACCCGTCGTGGTGGCGCCTATCTCGATACTAGGCAAGCCGTTAATGTCACTAAACCACAATTTATTTTAAGTTTGAAAATATAATATTTAAATACAATACGAAATCTCCCAAATACAAATACAAACACTCCCCAAAATCTGGTGTCACTGGGTACATGAGCATCTAATATTAATACAAATCTGGAAAAGTATGGTCTACAATAGTCTAAGACCAAAATACAGTAATAAAGAGATAGGGAAGGAGAGACAAGGTCTGCGAAACACGACAGCTACCTCTGAATCTCCGAAAAATCAGCTGTACGAAAGAATCAACACCCGCTATGTCCGGGAATACCTAGATCTGCACACGAAGTGCAGGGAGTAGCATGAGTACAACCAACTCAGCAAGTAACAATAATAAATAAGGAACTGAAGATAGTAACGAGCTACACAGTTATGGTTCATTTTCAGTAATTCCAGCAAATAATAGACATGCTATTAAATCTGGCAGTTTAATGTCAAATCAATTTTTATACAGTTCCGGTTCATGTAATCCGTATATCAAAATCTTTCAGAGATTTCACAACAATGACAATAACAACTAAGTGCAACAACAAATGAAAATCAAGTACAACCTCTTAGGACAACAATCACTTACTGGGCTCTCAGCCCTCATCAGTCCCTGGGCTCCCAGCCCTCATCACTCACTCTCAATGGGCACCCGCGCTCACTGGAAGTGTATAGACTCCGGAGGGGCTCCTACAACCCAAGCTCTATAATCTACACGGATAACTCATATGTTGCACGGACAACTCACGTGCTGCACGGACAACTCACGTGCCATAATATAAATATCTGGATCTGCACGGCCAACTCACGCGCTATAGTATAATATAAGGATCCGCACGGCCAACTCACGTGCTATAGTATAATATAAGGATCTGCACGGCCAATTCACGTGCTGCACGGACAACTCACATGCTATAGTATCAATATCTCACAATCAGGCCCTCAGCCTCACTCAGTCATAAATCTCAGCAGTCTCTCGGGCTCTTAATAATCATGAAATCAGCTCAAATAATAATGATACAATGTATCAATAATAATAACAGAGACTGAGATAAAATGTGCAAGTAAAAGCTGAGATTGAGTACATATAGCATTTAGCAGGCAATTCAACAAGTACGCGACCTCTGTGGGTTCCAACAGTACTATCACATAGCCTAAGCATGATTTCTAACATGATTTACAGTCAAATTTTATAGCTAACAACAAATTATTCAACTTTACAGTTTTCCGGGATGGACCAAGTCACAATCCCCTCGGTGCACGCCCACACGCCCGTCACCTAGCATGTGTGTCACCTCTAAAATAATCACATGATACCAAAATCCGGGGTTTCACACCCTCACGACTAGATTTATAACGGTTACTTACTTCAAGCCGTGAAATTCTTATTCTGGAATGTCCTTTCCATGTGAATTGGTCTCCAAACACGTCGAATCTGGCCATAAATAATTCATTTCGGTCAATAAAATTCATTGGAATTAATTCCATAAGAAAATAATAATTTTCCATAAAAATCCAAAAATTAGCTCAAAGATCGCACATCTCGGAACTCGACAAAAGTTACAAAATACGAAAGACCATTCAACCATGAGTCTAACCATACCAATTTTATCAAAATCCGACCCCAACTCGACCCTCAAATCTTCAATTTAAACTAAGAGGGTTTTCAAACGTTTCCAACTTAATTCACCAATTAAATGATAAGAACAACCATGGATTTGGGTAATTTAACCAATATTGAGTTAGAAACACTTACCCCGTTATTTTCTTTAAAAAACTCGAGAAAATCGCCTCTTCCCGAGCTCAAATCCGTCAAAAACTAAAAATTGGACGAAGTCCTATTTTCAGAACTTAAACTCACTGCCCAGGCTTTTCTTTTTCGCGAACGCTGTCAGTGTCTCGCGTTCGCAAAGCACAAAATAATTCCCGTCCAAATTCCTCCTTCGCGAACGCGACATCACCCTCGCATTCGCGAAGCACAAAATGCCTCTGCCTCATTGCCTTCTACGCAGACGCGTTCAACCTATCGCGAACGCGATGCTTCGTTCCCTCTCACTACGCGAACGCGTAGACCAATTGCCTGGGTCCTCAGCTGCTTCCTTTATTCGTCACGAACATGTAACAATTCTCGCGTTCGCGATGCACACCCAGTCCACCCTTTGCGAACGCGTTCTTCTCTTCGCGAAAGCGAAGAGCAAATATTGCCAGCGTATCAGTTCCTCTTCGCGAACGCGAGGCTCCACTCACGAACGCGATGAAGGAAACCAAATGGTGCATCAAAAAAATTCCAGCAGAGTTCCAAGTCCATAATCCAACCCGTTAACCATCTGAAACTCACCCGAGCCCCTCGGGACCTCAACTAAATATACCAACAAGTCCTAAAATATCATACGAACTTAGTCGAACCCTCAAATCACCTAAAACAATGCTAAAATCATGAATTATACTACAATTCAAGCCTAATGAACTTTGACATTTTTAATTTCTACAAACGACTTCGGAACCTATTAAATCACATCTGATTGACCTCAAATATTGCACACAAGTCATAAATGGCATAACAGAGGTATTCAAATTTTCAGAATCAGATTCCGGCCCTGATATCAAAAAGTACCCCCGGTCAAACTTCCCAAAAATTTAACTTTCGGCATTTCAAGTCTAATTCCACTACGGACCTCCAATTAATTTTTCGGACACGCTCCTAAGTCCAAAATCACCATACGGAGCTATTGGAATCATCAAAATTTAAATCGGAGGTTGTTTACACATAGGTCCATATCCGATCCACTTTTCTAACTTCAATTTTCAATTATGAGACTAAGTGTCTCATTTCACTCTGAATTCCTTCCGGACCCGAACCAACTAACCCGATAAGTCATAAATCAATAGCAAGGCATAAATTGAGCAGTAAATGGGAAAATAGGGTTATAATATTCAAAACGATCGGCCGGGTCGTTACATGCATGCTGAAGTTATTTAGTTCATTTGCTAAAATTTCATACCAAAACATGCTGAAGTTTTGTAACACAGTCTACAGTTTTATTCTGAGTTTTATCCGAAACTTCAATCTAAACAAGATATAGTTTTTTTTAGTTTAATTGCTAAAATTTCAGCCTAAACATGCTTAAGTGTATGTCCTGTAGTTTGTCAATAGTCTTTTATTAAAGAAAGGCAAATTCGTCTTTTTAAAACTCTTTTAACAAAAAAATGGGTACGGATACAAACGGTGAAACAAAATGGGTATAAGTTAAAAAGGGGTGAACAAATTGGGCACCCCATGCAATTTTTACCCATTTGTCTGATATTGCCAATACTCCAATATTAGGGCTGTTAAATTTGGCGTAAGCCCAAATGACCCGCCCAAGGTTGGGCTAGTTATTGATCCGCCCATTTATTGAACTCAGTCCATCTTAACCCAACTTATCTCAACCCATTTGCATATGGCCTCATAAAACATATTATATCCAAACATTAGTTAGAGGGTGTTTGGCTAAGCTTATAAGCTAGTCAAATTGGCTTATCTGCACGTTTGGTAAATACCCAAAATGCTTATAAGTCAAGTGCTTATAAGTTAAAATCAATCATAAGTAATAAGTTGGTCACCCCCAACTTATGATTTTTTAGCTTATAAATACTTTTAGTTTGACCAAAGTTTTTACTAGTTTATCCTTAATAATATATTTTAATTCACAAAATATTTTTCCCAAAATAAATTTTCTAACTTTCTTTTCATTCCATATTCGATGTTCATCCTTTTCTTTACAAAGAATCTTTTAATTTATAATCTTTTCTATATCTTTAAGGATATTTTTGTCATTTTAACAAAAGAACAGCTTATAAGTATTTTTCTACCAAATACATCAACTACTTATTATCAGTTTCAGCACACATATCCAAATACGTAAATACTTATTTAAAAAATCAGTTTCAGCACTTAAAAATATTTTTTCGCACTTCAAGCTTATCAACTATTTACAATCAGCTCATCCAAACAGGCTTTTAATAGTTTTTACGACCTTTTAATGCGTGAGAAAACATATTATATCCAAACAAGTCACAATTCAATCATACTATAACTGAATTCAAGTGCAATTTATGGACACTAATAGCCTGTTTGCCAAGTTTCTCCAATCGTAGAAGTGTTTTTCAAAAAAAAAATAAAAATTTAAAGTTGAATTGTTTGGCCAAACTTTTGGAGTAAAAAAAGTGTTTTGAAGAGAAGCAGAAGCAGTTTTGGAGAAGAAGAAAAAAATAGTTTCTCTCCAAAAGTACTTTTGAGAAAAATATACTTAGAACCAATTTTTAAAAATTTGATCAAATACTAATTATTGCCCATAAGTGATTTTCAAATTAATTAGTGAAACAAGCCAAACAAGTTATAACTTCAACCTTCAATATGTCCCTATTATCTTTAAACGGTAAAAAATCTCCTCTCTGTTTAGAACATTATCTCCATCTCGTGTCCTGTGCCCTTAAAAATGGCCGGCCATGTGAAGGCTCTGTTATCTGATAAATCTATTAATTAGACTTTACTTCCATTAATTTTTTTTTTTTTTTTTTTTTTTTTTGCTATGGTGTTAATTTTAGAATGACATTTCCTAAGAATCAAGATTTACACGTAGCTTAAAGAGTAACTCAATATTTTATTCTCAAGTTGTATGTAGACATAAATTTTCTGTCGCTTTTGTCTTGATAATTCAAAATGCAAAATCTTATCTCTACTTTCTATCCTGTCTGTGATTGACCGGATCCGGTACTTATCTCACACTTATGCTAGTGCACGTATTGTGTCGATATAGGTGCGGCACCACACATAAAGAGTTTGTACATCTTAGATCAGTGACGGGTTTACAATGTAACCTATGAATTTATGGGAATCTACCATAATAACAATTATAATTGAGTCTTGGGTGGTTCCACGATTTGAATCCGTAACCTAAGTCACAAAAAAACAGATTTACTGTTTTAACGCCCAGCAAATTCATGATAAAAACAGTTCTAACATGACCATCAAAATGAAAATGATTGAAAAAAAGATGACTTTAAACAGAAAAAAACAGTTACCGCTGTGGTTGAAAAGGGATTGTGGCGCTGCTATTTCTGAAATGGAAGACAGGGAACTTATCAAGTGAGCTAATATATATTTCGATATTATTATAAAAACTAATGAACTAACACACTTAGCACGAAGGATTTTAATTAGCCAAATACATAGAAAATCACTTAATGTTGGCAGCAAAATCCATTTAAATACCTCAACTAACTCTTGTACCTATTAGACACTCAAACACTCACTGAAGTGTACCTATTGAACCCTTCATGCACATGTGGCACAAAGAGTGAGTTTCACTTCAGGTCCCGCGCGTGAATGAATAACTAAAATATAATTTTATTTATTATCTTTGTTTTTCTTCACTCTCCTTGGTCGCCTGAATCAGTCATCTTCATATTTTCAAGCTTCTCACCATTTTTCTTCTTAAATCTTCTTGATAACATTGTTCTTCACAAAAATTATAAAATTTACACAACTCAAAATTACACACAATCAAAAATAATATCTTGAAATTGATAACAACATCACTCTCTCCGCCACCACCAACCACCCTTGCTTCTTCCTCACTCCACCCTCACCAAAAATTTCATCAATGTTTGCTCCATCCGGCAAGAACTCATATGGCAAGAACTCAGAAGCGAAAATGTTGGACTATTTCTAATTAAGTCCAAAACTAAGTGCAACATATTTAAAAAATGTCAATTGACCCAATTAAGTTTTAAAATTCAACACAACCCACTTCAAATCAAGCGTTATTTTCTTTAATTTTCTTGTCTTCAAGGAGTTTGGTGTTTGATTTGGAACAATAAATTTATTGGAAAGCAAGTTGAGACGATAAGCTTTGTTACGGGAGGAATCCAAGGAGTCATCGGTATCGATTTTTATCGCTGGTTTCCTTCATTTTGTCGAGGCACTATTATAGTTGTCATTTGTTTAGGCGTGGCAAAATAAGAACTTGGTTGTATAATATGAATTCTAGCATAATTTGGTCTGAAAATGATGAATTCTAGCATAATTTGGTCTGAAAAGCAAAACAAGAACACTAGCCAAATGGCTCATATCCCTTGCTAACTTGAATATGTTCGTCTTTCTTTAGAGTTTAGATGAAGAAGAAGAAAAAACAACAGAAAAGCAACAAAAAAAAGAGAGAAACAATGGAGAAGAAAAGGGGATAATCAGAAAGGAACGACGTCGGACATGAAGGAAGGAAAGGGGATAATCAGAAAGGAAGTTTTTTCTTTTTTTGGCTTAAAGTCTTTTGCTTTTCCTTTTAAGTTTTATTTTATTCTTTTGTATTTTACATGTGTCACCCATTAATTGGTCCCTTTTCACATCAGCATATAATAAAAACACGCTCTCCTTTTTGACAAAAATTGTGACTCAAGTGTTTAATAGGTATACTTGAGTGATGTTGAAGTGTCTGATGGGTGCAAGGTGAGCTGAGGTATCTAAATGAATTTTGGTATCAACTTTAAGGAGTTGAGGTTAAAGTTAAGGTGTCTAAATAAATTTTGATATCAACTTTAAGGGTTTGTCTATTTATTTGGCCTTTTAAAAACTTAAACCAGTTACCCTGTCAAAACCAAAAAACTGAATATAAAATATCAATATTTTTTATTTCGGGTACGATAATTGTATTAACCACCTTACAATTATATATAAAAAGGAAGTTGGTGATAGCTTGATTCCCAAGTTCTTTTCTAAAAATCCATAATGGTTTTTCCCATAGAAGCCATTGTAGGACTAGTAACCTTCACATTTCTCTTCTACTTCCTATGGACAAAAAAATCTCAAAAACCTTCAAAACCCTTACCACCGAAAATCCCCGGAGGATGGCCGGTAATTGGCCATCTTTTCCACTTCAATGACGACGGCAACGACCGTCCATTAGCTCGAAAACTCGGAGACTTAGCTGACAAATACGGCCCCGTTTTCACTTTTCGGCTAGGCCTTCCCCTTGTGTTAGTTGTAAGCAGTTACGAAGCTATAAAAGACTGTTTCTCTACAAATGATGCCATTTTCTCTAATCGTCCAGCTTTTCTTTACGGCGAATACCTTGGCTACAATAATGCCATGCTATTTTTGGCAAATTACGGACCTTACTGGCGAAAAAATCGTAAATTAGTTATTCAGGAAGTTCTCTCAGCTAGTCGTCTCAAAAAATTCAAACACGTGAGATTCGCCAGAATTCAAACGAGCATTAAGAATTTATACACTCGAATTGATAGAAATTCGAGTACGATAAATTTAACTGATTGGTTAGAAGAATTGAATTTTGGTCTCATCGTGAAGATGATAGCTGGGAAAAATTATGAATCCGGTAAAGGAGATGAACAAGTGGAGAGATTTAAGAAAGCGTTTAAGGATTTTATGATTATATCAATGGAGTTTGTGTTATGGGATGCATTTCCAATTCCATTATTTAAATGGGTGGATTTTCAAGGGCATGTTAAGGCTATGAAAAGGACATTTAAGGATATAGATTCTGTTTTTCAGAATTGGTTAGAGGAACATATTAACAAAAGAGAAAAAATGGAGGTTAATGCAGAAGGGAATGAACAAGATTTCATTGATGTGGTGCTTTCAAAAATGAGTAATGAATATCTTGGTGAAGGTTACTCTCGTGATACTGTCATAAAAGCAACAGTTTTTGTAAGTTCATCTGTCACTCCCGAATTCTGCTTGAATGCAGACACCGAGTTGCCTTTTTATTAGACTATCTAAATATTAAGGATGATTATATATAGCAAAAATATAGTAGGATTTCTCGGGCTTTGGGATAGAAGAATATTCATCATTATATAACTTTTGATGGTAAAAGATGAGATCTAACCTCTTATAATTGCCCAACCACGTTGATATATAGAACAAAACCTTTTTACTCCCATTGAGCATAACGAAAATGAAAGCAAAGGGACTTCTTCTCTTTTTTAGGAAAAAAATCTTTGATTGCTTGTTGAATATACATTCATGTTTTTCTTTTTCTATTTCTAATAATAATGGTGCTTGAATCAGGTTGCGTGCCTCGTGACTTTTGAGAAAAAAAAACAAATTCATTAGTATAATGAGGTGTGCATACTTGACAACTACTATACTAACTAGAACAAGGTTCGGCAGATAATGACGCTAACCTACTTTTATATTGAATTATCATTTGTATTTAACTGTATTCTATTTTGTCCACAGAGTTTGGTCTTGGATGCTGCGGACACAGTTGCTCTTCACATAAATTGGGGTATGGCATTACTGATCAACAATCAAAATGCCTTGAAGAAAGCACAAGAAGAGATAGACACAATAGTTGGCAAGGATAGATGGGTAGAAGAGAGTGATATTAAGGATTTGGTGTACCTCCAAGCTATTGTTAAAGAAGTGTTACGATTATATCCACCGGGACCTTTGTTAGTACCACATGAAAATATAGAGGATTGTGTTGTTAGTGGATATTACATTTCTAAAGGGACTAGACTATTCGCAAATGTTATGAAACTGCAGCGCGATCCTAAACTCTGGCCAAATCCTGATAATTTCGATCCAGAGAGATTTGTCGCTGCAGGTATTGACTTTCGTGGTCAGCATTATGAGTATATCCCGTTTGGTTCTGGAAGACGATCTTGTCCGGGGATGACTTATGCATTGCAAGTGGAACACTTAACAATGGCACATTTGATCCAGGGTTTCAATTACAGCACTCCAAATGACGAGCCCTTGGATATGAAGGAAGGTGCAGGTATAACTATACGTAAGGTAAATCCCGTGGAAGTGATAATTATGCCTCGCCTGGCACCTGAGCTTTATTAAAACCTAGGATGTTTCATCTTGATTGATCATTGTTTAATACTCCTAGATGGGTATTCATTTACCTTTTTTCAATTAATTGTCGGTACACGTTTTTCTAATTTGGTACGTTTGTAACAATAAGTAAAGAATGATTGTGCTAATATATAAAGATTTGCAGAAGATAATTGACTGATTGTACCACAATCATTAATTTAAGTGTTAATTATCTACTTGATCCACAACTTATTATGTGTTTGAAATTTGCCTAATATCATTGTATTATTCCATAAATAATCACCAATTCTGGACGTTCCTTCAATGATATAGGAACTTTTGCAAAGTTGGAATTAAAATGCTGGTCATTTTACCAATAAGAGAATGAAATGTGATGGAAATTGCGTACGTTGGGATAGGGGAACACATCTATCAACTAGACGAAATGCTATGTAAAGTAAAAGAAATTTGTCGTTGATTGCTATAAGAACCTAACAAAACCTTTCAGAAAAGAACTACTGGCATCGGTCAGGGTTGAGATTTGGAGGGAGCCCGATCAATCTGACTAAACCTTGCTTAGAGTACTAACGCTTTCTAACTCTACGAGGAGTTCCGCCCCTATTTAAATTAAACTTTTTGCTAATAACGTTTGATACAAAATAGTCTTTCGGAAAATTTGAATAAGATTTTCAAAGTAATTTTCTACACTTTTTGAAAACAAACGCCAAAAGTTGTCTACAACCCATATGCTATCAGGCCTAGTATAGACTATACTGTATAGTAAAGGGCTTTTCATTTGTAATAAGAAACAGATAACACCATGCATGTGCATGAAAAGTGCTATTGACGTGCCTACTGTACATAAAAATGTACCACAAAAAATACCGTACCAGATAACACTCTGCAACTAAATTAGTATGTCTACTGTACATAAAATGGACCACAAATAATATCAGAGAGCTAGCACTATGTGACTAAATTGGCTTGTCTACCGTACATAAAAGGTGGACCAAAATATTGGCTTTTATGGGTATCTTGTTATTTTTTAAATATTAATTTTAAGAAAAAGTTTCCACATCATTTTGACATGTGCCATGATCCTATAGGCTCTTCCGTTTAACTTGGCGTGACACGTCATTTATCGCATGGCACCAAACTGGACGTCTAGGAAGATGACATATTGGGCCTAAAGAAGTGAGTTCATCACTTGAAGCCCAATGAACTTGAGGCTTTTGTATCTATACCCGATTTTGGGGTCACAATTGAACCTATACCCACTTTGCAAAAACGTTTGCAAGCGAACCCACTTTACGATCAACTTCAAACTTATCGGGCCTGAAGTTAAAAAAAATAGTCTGAAGTAAAAAAATTACACTTCAGATGCACTTAAGACCAATAAGTCTGAAGTGAAAATTTGCACTTCAGATGCACTTAAGGTCAAAAAGTCTGAAGTGCAACAAACGTTTTCATTCACTTAAGGCCAATAAGTCTAAAGTGAAAATTTACACTTCAGATGCACTTAAGGCTAAATATGTGTGAAGTGTAACCAATGGTTTCATGCACTTAAGACTAAACGATCTGAAGTGCAACAAACATTTTCATTCACTTAAGGCCAATAAGTATGAAGTGAAAATTTGCACTTCAGATGCACCTAAGGCCAAATAGGTCTGAAGTGTAACCAATGATTTCATGCACTTAAGGCCAATAAGTCTCAAGTGAAAAATTGCACTTTAGATGCACTTAAGGCCAAAAGGTCTGAAGTGCAACAAACGTTTTGCTACACTTAAGACCAATAAATCTTGAAGTGAAAAATTGCGCTCACTACAAGAAATTCGGCAAAAACCGACCAAGGTCGACCGGCCAACTTTGGTCGGTCAAAAAACCGGCCAAAAAACGACCAAAGTTGGTCGGTTTTTCAAAATATTTTATTTTTTAATTATATTTTACGAAACCGGCCAACTTTGATCGTTTTTCTTTGGAGCAAAAATGCGGGAAACTATTTTTGAGTCCCGCAAAATTTATTTTTCAAGAAACCGACCAACTTTGGTTAGTTTTTCAATTAAAATAAATAAAAATAAATATTTAAAAAATCGACCAAAATTGGTCGGGTAATTCGGCTAGTCATTTTAAAAAATCGACCAATTTTGATCTATTTTTTTCGTGCAAAAATATAATTAAAGAGTATAAATCAAATAAAAGACAGCCTGAAAATAAAATGTACCAATAGTCTAGTGGTAGAATAGTATTCTGCCACAGTACAAACCCCGGTTCAATTCCCAGATGGTAAATCTTTTGATTACACAATTAAAAACCGACCAACTTTGGTCGGTTATTTTTTGCAATATTTGTTTTTTTGAATTTAATTGACCGACCAACGTTGGTTGGTAATTTTTGACCAACTTTGGTCGGTATGCCTTTCCAACCGTCAAAATACCGTCCACACATAAATGGTCGCGTTTTGGTCGGTAATTAACTATAACCGACTAACTTTGGTCAGTTGTTTTGGTCGGTGTTTAGCGGATTTCTAGAAGTGACTTCAGATGCACTTAAGGCTAAAAGGTCTGAAGTGCAACAAACGTTTTGCTAAGGCCAATAAGTCTGAAGTGTAAAATTGCACTTCAACTGCACTTAAGGCCAACAGGTCTGAACTGCAACCAACGTTTTTATGCACTTAAGGCCAAATAGGCCTGAACTGCAAATTGCCCAGAAACAGAAAGTTGTTCTTTGAATTATAACAATCCAATATACGATTCAATACCTAAATCTACTTTAAATGGACCTACATGGGTCGTATTGTTGTTGAATTATTTGTTTAAATTTATAATTTTGTACTAAGTCACATATGTCTTGCATATCATATCTCAGTCTCTGTTGTCATTCATTGATACATCATATCATCATGCCGGGTTGATTTTTTTCTTGTTATTGAGTGCCCGAGCGACTGGAGATTGTGAGTGATATTTATGGGATCGGGTTGCGCGCCACAACATGTTTATTTATTTATGCTTGGATCTGGCTATTATAGCACTTGGGCTGAAGGAGCCCCTCTGGAGTCTGCACCCCCCACAATGAGCGCAGTTGATATATATATATCTGGGATGGATCTTCCCTGAGCATGGATCTTACCATATATATATATATATTGAGAGATGGATCTTCCCTGGGCATGGATATAGCCCGAAGAATTTATATTGAGGGATGGATTTTCTCTAGGCATGGATCTTGCCCGAAGCATTTATATAGAGGTATGGATTTTTCCTGGGCATGGATATTGCCGGAAGCATTTATATTGAGGGATGGATTTTTTCTAGACATGGATCTTGTCTGAATCCTTGATATTTGGGGATGAATCTTCCTCTAGTCTGGATTAGCCTTATACAGTACTGAATGATTAATTATCAGTTGATGGATATACATATATATTTGGGATTGATCTTCCTTGGGATTGATTGTCCATATATAGTACTGAGTGATTGAGTATTCTGGGAGTGTGAGTACACGAGGTTTCCATTGTGGTACATCACATACAACATATATCTTGGCATGTAGATATAGTGATGTCATATTCCTCATATCATGCAGATTTTATCTATTTTTCCTGTACTTAGTTTAACTGTTGAACTGGAAAGCATGCTTATATTTCTGTACTAATATATTTGTACCAAACTGTACCTGTTGAGCTCGTCACTACTTTCAGCCAAGAGGCTAGTCTTGTTACTTATTGAGTTGGTTGTACTCATACTGCACTTTGCTCCTCGTGTGCAGATCCAAGTATTTCCGAATACGTCGGTTTCCATATTTGAGAATTTATCTGTTGGAGACTATCAAGGTAGTTGCTTGGCGTCCGCAGACCTTCACTCTCTTTTCTTTCAGTTATTGTATTGTTCTATATTTCATATAGTGTTCTTATCTGTTAGACTTTGTTATTATTTAGATGCTCATATACTCAGTGACACCGAGTTTTGGGAGTGTTTTGTATCTGAAATTGTGAGGTTTTCCATGGAATTCAAATATTATATTTTCAAACTTAAGAGATTATTGTGATTTAGTGAGGTTATCGGCTTGCCTAGCTAGTATTGAGATAGGTGCCATCACGATAGGTTAGGATTTTGGGTTGTGACATACTATCTCGCTAGTCGATCACTAAGAACAGGTTTTAACATCACGAATTTGATGGGATTTGATTTAGAAACAAGACGAACAACCTGATCTTGAAAGTAGTGCTTCAACTTTTGAATTGAGAAGACTAGCGCCAAACACAACTTTTCAATTGGCGAATAATTCAGCTCGTTTGGTGTCATCATCTTGCTCAAGTAGTAAAGAGAGTTTTCTTTCCCCTCACTATTTTCTTGGGCCAACAGTGCTCCAACAAACCTATCTTGTGCTGAAATATAGTATCAACGACTTTCCAGGTATAGGGGCCCAAAATCGGAGGCTTCATCAAGTAAGTTTTGATGCTTTCAAAGGCATTGCTACAAGTTTGGTCCCACTTAAAAGGAACGCCTTTCTTCATGAGGCGACTGAATGATTGGCACCTCCCAGCTAGGTTTGAGATGAATCTCCTAAGATATGCTAGCTTTCTTTGCAGACTTTTTAATTCATGAATATCGCGAGGCTCATGCATCTTCAAAATGGCATCTACTTTGTCTTGATCAATTTCGATCCCTTGATGTCGGACAATGTAACCAAGGAACTTTCCAGAAGTAACTCCAAAGGCACATTTCAATGGATTCATCCTAAGTTGGTACCTCCGGAGCAACTCAAACACCATTCTCATCGATTGCTAGTAAAGCACTTAGGTATGTGGGCCTTGACTTTTCATCTGTCCCAAGGTTAACTTCTTTTAAGGCATCGTTCGTTGCCTTCACCCCTTCTTCAAGTTTCGGGAGAGCATCTTTCTCATCTTCATCTTCTTGAGGGTCCCCATCATTATAGGATATGTGATAACACAGTGAAATATCCTCTAATTTCTCGTCATCCTCCATTAGAGATGAAACACCGTGCTCGCCTTGTGCAGTGACATGATACGAAGAACCCACACTTTATTCGTCTTCATCACGTTCTTTAGTATAGACAACAGTGTATGGCTTCACTTTTAATACCTCATGACATGAGAGAGAATAAGAGAAAGGCACTTAGTATACCATCAACTGCACGATAGGAGATGAAGATAGAGTAGCTTCCTAACACCCTATAGCCTCTCGAAGATAAGTACAGACATCTCCGCACCGATTCAAAAGACTCTATTAAGCTTGATCATAACTTGTGAGACCTACGTGAACCAACAAAACCCAATTTTCTCCTATTGGCCGTGATGGCGCCCAGCGTTACCCCTAGGAAAGCCAACCGTGAACTAACGATCTTCTCTTTTAAAGATTTGAAATAGTTGATTTTTTTTAATTTATGCATAAATAAGAAGTAATAGTTTAATAAAAATGAGAGATAATATTTTTTAATGCAAGTGAGGTAAGTAAAATAACCCAAAACCATCAAGTGTCTACTAGTATAAATCTCCAAAACCTGATATCAAAAGTGTACGAGTCACTAGTAGAATATACAAAAGAGTATTACACTGCTGTTTGAAATGAAATAGACAGAAAATAAAGAAAAAGGAAGAATTCAGTTGCTACAGAATGGGCTCGGAATGCAGCTCACCGCAAAGTCTCGTAGTAGTCAACGATGGGCGCCAGACTGATATATAGATACACATGTCTCAGGTCCTTCACATTTAGTGCAGAAGTGTAGCGTGATTACATAAATAACATGTACCCAGTAAGTATCTAGTCTAACCTCGAAGAAGTATTGATGAGGGATCGATTTAGACACTTACTATAGGAAACAATAAAATATATAAAATTCCTAATTAAAACATAGGATAATTACATGATAATAAAACTCGGAAGCAAGAAATAAATAAACAATCCTTTCACAAATAGTTAGTACCAAATACATTTCCCTCCTTTAACTATATAACCTCTCAAGTCAATGAAACAATATCAAACATAATGGGGCTCCCAGTATTATTTCGCACGAATTATGTCGAGGACGTACGGCCAGATCCAAAATACATATAAATATAATGTGTGCACTACTGAGAGTCGAACGACATGAACCATAGATGCATCTATTAACCTGCCGAGGCGAATGACCTGCTCCCATGAGAGTAGTGAAAATTTACCCCGCTCGCGGAATATACTTGCGATGCGGTGAACATAGATTCCTCAAGTTATTATAATATTTCTCAATTCTTTCCAAAAATAGAAATCCAACTAGAAACTTTTAAATTCTTGAAATCCCCAATCTCAGCTCTATCCAAGGCAATTAGTTAGCATAATCAAATAACAATGTCAACAAAGCATGGTGTAAACCTAAAATTACCCTGACATAAGCATAATTAGTAGCTACGTATGGACTCTCGTCACCTCTTGCGTACGTAGCCCCCCACAAATAGCACATATTAAATTCACTTATGGGGGTTAAATTCTCTCTTACAAGATTAGAAAAGAGACTTACCTCGTCTCAAAACTTACTTTCCGGTCCAAGATTGTGCTTAAACCCACAATTCGGTGCCCAACGACTCGAAACAAGCCAAATGTTATATAAAATAGTCAATGCATGTTCAAAGTTCATATTCTAACTATCAAAAGGATTACCCGACCCCAATAGAAAAATTCCTAAAATTCACCCCCGGGCCCATGTGCCCGGATTCTGGAAATGTTCGAAGAAAGTCGTTACCCATAACCTCAGAAACTCAAATATATAATTTTCACTAAATTCTATAACCATTTTCGTGGTTAAATATCATTTTTACCAAAACCCTAGGTTTATCATCTAACCCATAATTTTTCACTAATTTACATGTTATAATCTACCCATAAACTATGTATTTAACTCACATGCGGTAGAAATTACATACCCCAATTGGTTGATGAAAATACCTCACTAACCAGCTCCAAAATCGCACCCAAGAAGTGTAAGAAATGAGCAAAAATGCCTAAGTCCCGTATTAAATAAAATGTCCTGCCTTCTGCGATTTTTGCACCTACGGTTCCGCTTCTGCGGACACAATTACACAAGTTCGGACCAAGGTCAGACTGCCTCCTCTCGCTTTTGCACTCAGACGATTGCGCATGCGGACCCGCACCAGCAGTAAAACATACACACCTGCAAAGTTGTCCGCTCCTACGATGGCTGCCTTCGAACCTTCGCCTTCGCAGGTGCGGTCTCTGGTCTGCTTCTGCGGCTCGTGGCTCGCACCTTCGGATGGCCAAGCACAGGTGTGTTTACATTAGAAACTGAAAGCTTTAGCATTTTCCTTAAGCTAAATATTGATCTGAGCCTCGTCCGTTTAACACCCGGGGCCTCCGAAGCCCCGCCCGAACGTGCCAACAAGTTTAGAATCATAAAACGGACTCGCTCGAACTCTCGGGACACACAAAACAACATCAAAACTAAGAATCACACCCCAAATCAATTGAATAAAAAATATGAACTTCAAGTTCTTCAATTTACTTCCAAAGCACCGAAACGTACTTAAACTACTCGGAATAATGCCAAATATTTTGTGTAAGTCTTAAATGACATTATGGAACTATTCCCGATCTCGGAATCCCAATTGATTCTCGATAACACCAAAACCTACTCCACACCAAATTTAAAGACCTTTAAAATCTTCAAAGAACAAACTTTCACTATTAGACGCTGAAATACTCCCGGGTCATCCAAAACTCGATCCGAATATACGACCAAGTCCTAAATCATCATACGAACCTATTGGAACCGTCAAATCACGATTCCGAGGTCGTTTACTCAAAACATTGACCGAAGTCAAACTTAACCTTTTAAAACCAAACCACGGAACCACGCGTTCCGATTTTAACCCGAACTCTTCCAAATCCCGAACTAACCATCCCCGCAAGTTATAAAACAGTAAAAGTACATACGAGGAATCGTATTTAGGGGAATGGGGTTCTATAAAGCAAAACGACTGGTCGGGTCGTTACAAAGTATATATCTTAATGTGAGAACGTAAAAAATATGAGCCATTTGATTTTGTAGAAACTAAAATTTAAAATCTAACACATATTCAATATCTGCAATCAAGCATCTTCAGAATTGTCCCACACAATATTTTAAAACCAACTTTGTTTTGCACCACACTATCAATTTTAGATTTGCGCAGTCTTATCAAAAAATTCGTATCTTGGGGTAGAAATGTCAAAATTATAAACCGTTTGATTTCTTGGAAACTAGACTTCAATATCTAAAACATATCAAAAATTCGAAATCAAACACTTTCGGAATCATCCCAGATATTATTTGAATCTAACTTTAAATTCCAACACATTGATAGTTTTAGATTTGCACAATTTCACCGAATAAATTGTATCTTAGAGCCTCTAGATCATGAATGGTTTGTCCCTAGGTCAATTAAACCTCGAGACATTTTTGATATGAGAGAAAATAGCATGCGGTGTGACTCATCAATGCAGAGTGATACAACTGATTTAACTTTCTTAGAAAATATTTGTGAGATAGAACATGACAATAATGATTGGGTAAGATGTGGTATTGATGGGATTGTAATTGAAACGGAATCACATTTTGAAACACGTCCAGTTGAAGGTGAAGCTAATAAGGATGACATTGAATATAAAAGTGATTCGAATACGTAAAGTAAGTGAGATTTTCTGTAATTCTTGATACAAATATATTCAGGTATGTGTCCTATTTATATTTGTGTGTCTATATTTTGGTTTTATTTATATTAGATTGAAAAGTTAGACATTTTGTTTGTTTCAGTTGGTGTTTGAAAAGTTTTGTGGCAAAGTTGAGTTTTTCCTTTTTATTTTCCCCTTATTTAGTCCTCTTGTTGTCTTGCTTCAACCTTTCATCAATAGCTTATTGTCTAATCTTTGGATTGCAGAGCAACAATATACCACTTTTTCAAGTGTCTCCTGCGCAAGGTAATTTTATCTAACTTAGGTCTGCACAATTTGAAAAGTTTCTTTCAACAACCAAAGAGCCTTTAAAGTTCAATGAGAATCGCTTTTGTTGTCTATGAGTATAGAATTTGGAAGTTTGAAACAAGTCGGGATAGATCGAATTACTGATGAGAGAGAACACTAATACGCTAGTGCTGATTTTCTTAAATCAATTTAGGCTTCGAGACAAAAAGCTACTGACTCACTCTATTTTAGTAGTGAACTTTGGTGGCATCGTAATAACTACGAGTCCCTCCGTCCAATTTTATGTGAAAGATATGGAGGTACAAGGGAATATGTACGTAGTTTGTCAGATCTCTTACTAGATTTATTATTAGTCTTCTGGATGTCTTCTTCAGCTTTTTACCAATGATTTAGAATCTGATACAGCTGGATCAGCTGTACATGTCCTCACCATCTTTGAGAGGATAGAAAGACAGAAATTTAGAATTTCGAAGTCAACAAGTTCGCATGACAAAGAATCAAAGAAGTGACATTTTCCTAACATTTTCATAACCTCCTGAAAATAAGTATTGACGTCTCCGTACCGATTCGCGAGACTCTACTAAACCTGCTTGTGACTCATAACACCTATAAACCTACTGTTCTGATTCCAACTTGTCACGATCCCAATTTTTCTCTGTAGGATGTCGTCATAGCACTTAGTCTATAAGACTAGGTAAGCCTAACAATTTTTGGAATAACTGAATATAAAACTGAACTCAAATCTCAACATATGAATTATAAATAAAAACTTCAATTCAAATAAATACAACTCCCAAAACCCGATAGAAATAAATCACACGCTTCTAAGAGAGATTATTAAGTGTATCTATGCATCTGAGTCTAAAGAGAATAAGGAAAAGAACATAATAAGGATAGAGGGGGACTCGGAGGTCTGCGGACACGTACCTTGAAGTATCCACACACAGGCTATCTCACTGGTATCTGGCCTGGTAGGAAGAACCTTGATCTGCACAAAAATATGTGCAGAAGAGTAGCATGAGTACACCACAACGGTACCCAATAAGTGTCAACCCTAACCTCAGTAGAGTAGTGATGAGATCAGGTCATGTCACTACTGGTTTAAAGGAGGAACAAGGCAGAAGATAAAATAATATTTTGAAATGACTGAGATTTTAGACACTGAGAAGTTACAAAACAAGTAGCAACACAGCGAATAGAGGTAAACAACAGGGATGCTCCCGAGGTACCGCATCGTATTCCCAAATATAAATACACAACAGGGGGATCTCTCGAGATACCGCCTCGTAGTCCCAAAAGTAAATATGAAACATGGAAATCTCCCAAGGTACCACCTCGTAGTCACAAAAGTAAATATGCAATAAGGGATATCCCGAGGTATCGCCGCGTAGTCCCAAAATTAAATACAAGACATGGGGAGCTCCCGAGGTACCGCCTCGTAGTCCTAAAAATAAATACACAACTCATAAATTATGGAACAACGAATTTACGACAAGGAATCCTACAGTTAAAGAGCGAATACAATAATCAAAGAAACAGGTAATTCAACTAAGCATGTTGAACAAATTTCATGTAAGTGTTAAGACACGTACACATGCGATACTAGGCTAAACATGACAGCTACACATGCTAAGGCAACCCAGTTAAGGAATTAAAAAAAGAAGACTACTCAGCAAGAGCCGAAATTTCCATATTTAGCCCATATACGCACTCGTCACCGCAGGTACATGGAGCTCACATATCACAAACTATTACAACAGTATCAAATCCTAAGAGGATTTTCCCCACACAAGGTTAGACAAGTCACCTAAGATCTCGCTCAATCAATCGAATAGAATACCTTTCCCTCGACTTTTCGACTCCGATCGGCTCGAATCTAGCCAAAATAATTATATACTATAAATATAACTACAAGAAACTAATTTAAATAATGAAACTACGAATTTAGCAAAGAATTAAAAACCCGGCCCAAAACTTCGACCCGAGTCCACGTCTCAGAATCAGGTAAAAGTCACAAAATACAAACTCCCATCCGATCACGACTCCAACCATACCAATTTTGCCACAATCAGATACAAAGTCGCCACTCAAATCCCCAATTAAACTCTCCAAATCCCTAGCCTCAAACTCCCAAATTCTACCTTAAATACACACAAACTAGGTGGAAAAATCAATGAGAAAACAAGATTATTGATCACAAATGAGTACAAGAGACTTACCTCAAGAAATCCCTCAAAAAGGCTCTCAAAAATCGCCAAGACCCGAACTGAAAATGTTTAAAATGATGCAAAATCGCGAACCCTTGTATTTAAGTGTTCTGCCAGCAGTTCCGATTCTGCGAAAACTTAACCGCTTTTGCGGCGTCACAGGAGCGACCACTCACCCGCATCTGTGGCTTATTCCGCTCATGCGCCCCCTCATTCCGCTTCTGCGGACTCGCTTATGCGAGCCTCCAAGCTGCTTCTGCGGTCTCAGCTTCTTTGCCCAATTCCTCTTTTGCGGTCACTCTTCCGCAGAAGCGACTCCATTTCTGCGGCCTTCACGTCGCACCTGCGACCACATACCATTCCCCCTAGATCCACATTTGTGCTCAAATGCTTGCTTCTGCGAGCTTACATCTGCGGTCAATCTTGCGCAGGTGCAATTACACTAGAGCTAGTGCACTTCAGCCATTCTCACAAGTCTAAATTGATCTGTAAACAAATTATACCAATTATACCAATCAGTCTTAAAATATCATCCGAGTCTAGTCGAGCCTTCAAATCAATATCCGGACACGCTCCTAAGACCAAAATCACCCTACGGAGCGATAGGAACCGTCAAAACTCCATTCCGGAGTCGTCTTCACACCAATTAAACTACGGCCAATTCCTACGACTTAAGCTTCCATTTTAGGGACTATATGTCCAATTTCACTCTGAAATCAAAAACCAAACCTCCCGGCGAGTCACGCAACCAAAGAATGAAATAGAGGGAGCAATAAATAGCAGTTCGGGACTATTACTCTCAAAACGACTGGTCGGGTAGTTACATCCTCCCCCTCTTAAAACAAATGTCCGTCCTCCAACGAGTATAAAGACATACTTGAAGTGGTGAAATGATGAGGATAATAGATGCGCATATCATGCTCGGTCTCCCAAGTCGCCTCCTCGACCGGATGGCCACTCCACTGAAGTGATGTTCTTCGACCTCAAATTTCAAACCTGCCTGTCCAAAATGGCCACCGGGCTCCTTAACATAAGATAGATCCTTGTCCAACTGGACTGAGCTAAAGTCTAACACATGAGACGGATTGTCGTGATACTTCCAGGGCATGGAAAAATGGAATGCTGAATGAACTACAGAGAGACTAGGTGGTAGTGCAAGTCTGTAAGCCACCTCTCTAACCCTCTCAAGAATCTCAAAAGATCCGATATATCTAGGGCTCAACTTGACCTTTCTCTATAACCTCATAACACCCTTCATGGGCGAAACCCGAAGCAAGAACCGCTCCCCAGCCATGAATGCAACGCCGTGAACCTTCCGATCCGCATAAATCTTCTGCCTGGACTGGGCTATAAGAAGTCGATCTTGAATCAATTTAAACTTTTCCAAAGCATCCTGAACAAAGTATGTACCAAATAACCTAGCCTCACCCGGCTCGAACTAACCCACTGGAGATCGGCACCGTCTACCATACAAAGCCTCATACGAGGCCATCTGAATGCTCGCCTGAAAACTGTTATTGTAAGCAAACTCCGCAAGTGCCAATAACTGATCCCAAGCATCTCCAAGATCCATCACACACGCACGAAGTATATCCTCCAATATCTGAATAGTGCGCTCGGACTGTCCTTTTGTCTGTGGGTGAAATGTTGTACTCAACTCTACCCGAGTACCCAACTCATGTTATACGCCTCTCCAAAACCGTGATGTAAACTACGTACCTCGGTCAGAGATTATAGATATCAGCATGCCATAAAGCCTGGCAATCTCGCGAATGTAAACCTAAGCCAGCTGCTCTGCAGAGTAAGTAGTAACCATAGGAATGAAATGAGCGGACTTGGTCAATCTATCCACAATCACCCAAACTGCATCGAACTTCCCCTGAGTCCGTGGGAGCCCAACAAAGAAATCCATAGTGATTCGCTCTCATTTCCACTCCGGAGTCTCTTTCTTCTAAAGCAATCCACCTAGTTGTTGATGCCCATACTTCACCTGCTGACAATTTAGACACCGAGCTACATATTCCACTGTGTCCTTCTTCATAATCCTCTACCAATAATGCTGTCTCAAGTCCTGATACATCTTCACGGCACCTGGATGTATGGAGTACCGTGAACTGTGAGCCTCCTAGAGAATTAACTAACGCAAACCATCTACATTAGGCACACATAGCCTGCCCTGCATCCGTAGTACACCGTCATCTCAAATAGTGACTTCCTTGGCATCACCGTGATGAACCGTGACCTTAAGGACAAGCATATGGGGGTCATCATACTGACGCTCTCTGATATGATCATAAAGAGAAGACTGAGAAACCCCACAAGCCAAAACCCTGCTCGGCTCGGAAACATCCAATCTGACAAACTGGTTGACCAAGGCCTGGACATCCAAGGCTAAAGGCCTCTCTACTACTGGTAGATATGCTAAACTGCCCAAACTCTCCACCTTGCTCAAGATATCGGCCACCACATTGGCCTTCCCGGGATGATAGAGAATGGTGATTTCATAATTCTTAAGCAGCTCCAACAATATTCGCTACTGCAAGTTAAGATCCTTCTGTTTAAACAAATGATGTAGACTCCGGTGATCGGTGTAGATATCACAAGGGTCACCATACAAATAGTGCCGCCAGATCTTCAAAGCGTGAACAATAGATGCTAACTCGAGGTCATGGACAAGATAGTTCTTCTCATGCATCTTCAGTTCTTTAGACGCGTAGGCAATCACCCTACCGTCCTGCATAAATCCTGTGCTGAGACCAATGCGCGATGTGTCACAATACACCGTATAGGACCCCAAACCAGTAGGCAACACCAACACTGGGGCTATAGTGAAAGCAGTCTTGAGCTTTTGAAAACTCTCCTCACACTTCTCGGTCCAACTGAACGGAGCACCCTTCTGGGTCAATCTGGTCATAGGTGCTGTAATAGACGAGAAACTCTCTACAAATCGATGGTAATACTCCGCCAAGATAAGAAAACTCTAGATCTTCATAGCTGAGAATGGGTCTCAAACAAGCTATCATGTTCAGACATTATCAAACAGGGACTTCTTACAAGGTTTAAGAATCAGATTCAGTTTCAGATTGACAATAAGGAGAAGGCTGGGTAGTTCAGGACAAAGCATGAGATCAGGAGTGAAACATGGAGCATACATTCAGTCAGTTATGTATGAAAACTTCAAGTGAAGTTGTGACTTCATATAGAAAGTGGAGCTTTGCACATTATAGAATCAAGTTAAACATGTCATGAAAGGAGAGGGGTTAGAGATAAAGAGAATATAACACCAGAACAAGTTCACCTCAGGTGTATAGTCTAGATTATCATCTAAATGTAAAGTAATCATACTCAGCTTTAACAATCACCACTTGATTAACAAGAATAACTAGGTCCTACTTTTAGGGAAGATAACTTGATGATAAGTGCATATAAGCTTCACAAAGCCAACCGTAGCTTAAAGAGGTTAGAGAACACTGCTTCAATCTTCTTAGGATCTACCTTGATCCCTCATTCGATACCCCATGACCTAAAAATGCCACTGAATCTAGCCAGAACTCACACTTAAAAAATTTTGCATACAACTTCTTTTCTCTTAAGGTCTAAAGCACAGTCCTCAGGTGTTGCTCATGATTCTCCCAGCTCTGGGAATACACCAAGATGTCGTCAATAAATACAATGACAAAGAAGTCAAGATAGGGATGAAATACACTGTTCATCAAGTACATGAATGTTGTTGGGGCATTGGTCAGCCCAAAAGACATCATAAGGAACTCGTAATGACCATACCGAGTCCTGAAAGCAGTCTTTAGGATATCTGGCTCCCAAATCTTCAACTAATGATACCCTGAATGCAAGTCGATCTTAGAGAACACTCTGGCACCTTAAAGCTGATCAAATAGGTCATCAATATGTGGCAATGGATACCTGTTCTTCACTGCAACCTTGTTCAACTAGCGATAATCAATACACATTCGCATAGAACCATCCTTCATCTTTACAAACAAGACAGGAGCACCCCAAGGGGACACACTAGGCTGAATGAAGCCCTTATCGAGCAATTCTTGCAATTGTTCCTTTAATTCTTTCAACTCGGTTGGGGCCATACGATAAGGTTGAATAGAAATGGTCTGAGTGACTAGTAAAAAATCAATGCCAAAGTTAATATCTCTGTCGGGCGGCATGTCTGGAAGATCCATCAGAAATATGTTTGAATAATCCCTCACTACCGGAACTGACTCGACGGTAGGAGTATCAACACTAACATCCCTCACATAGGCCAGATACGCATCACACCCCTTCTCAACCATTCGCTGAGCCTTAATAAGTGAGACAACCCTGCTAGGAACATGATCTAAGGTACCTCTCCACTCTAGCCACGGCAAACCTGGCATAGCCAACGTCGTTGTCTTGGCGTGACAATCAAGGATAGCGTGATAGGGCAACAACCAGTCCATGACCAAAATAACATCAAAATCCACCATACTGAGCAATAATAAATTGGCTATGGCCTCAAAACCACTCAGAACAATCAAACATGACCAATACACATGGTCAACAACAATAGAATCACCTACAGGTATAGACACATAGATAGGTGAACTCAAGCAATCACGGGATACACCCAAATACAAAGAAAAATAAGATGACACATAGGAATAAGTGGAGCCTGGATCAAATAAGACTGATGCATCTCTACGACAAAACGGAACAATACCTGTGATGACATAATCTGATGCAATTGCCTCTGTCCTAACAGGAAGGGCATAATATCTGGCATGGCCTCCCCCTCTAAGGCGACCTCTACCTTTCTGACCTCCACCTCGAGCTGGCTGTGTAGGTGAAGTGGTAGCTGGTGCTATAACTATAGCTTGAGGACCCGGTAGAGCATGCGGTGCCTGAGTGGTCTGTGGAGGTGCACCCCTCCTGACTCTAGGGCAATCTCTCACCACATGACGAGTGTCACCACACTCAAAAGAAGATCTCGGAGGACATGGTTGCTCTGACTGGCTCGGGCCTGATTGGCTGGACTGACCGCTCAAAGCACCCCATGCAGGAGGTGCACTAGACAATGACAGTGCATAATAAGGAGCTTGGGGCCTAGGAGTGGCCGGAGCACCGCTGGCGGCTGGAAGTGCTAAATGAACAGGGCAACCCAAATAGCCCTTAACCTGATGAGTTGCAGCTGGGGAACGAGTACCACTATATGTGCCAGACTCTCGAGACTTCTTGTCCTCTCTCTCCCGAGTAAACATACCCTCCAACCTCCAAGCAATCCCCACTACCTAGTGGTATGCGATGTCTATTTACAACTCTCGAGCCATGCTAAATCTGATATTGGGGCTAAGCCCCTCAATAAATCGACGAACCCACTCTCGAACAGTAGCAACCAAGGCTGGTGTATGCCTAGCCAAATCACTGAATCGGACCGTATACTTTGACACAGTCATAAAACCCTAGCTCAACTTCTCAAACTCTGTGCGCCATGCATCTCTAAGACTCTAAGGGACATACTCCCTTAAGAACATATCTGATAACTAAGTCCAAGTGAGTGAAACTGCCTTGGCTGGACTAGACAGCTCATACGCTCGCCACCACTGATAAGCCGCTCCTCGAGGAGGGTGGTGCTTCTTGTACCTCTCGAGCCTGAGGTGCTCTGCTTTAAAAGCTGCTTCCCTAACCTCGGGCTGAATTGGAGATACCTGATGTATTGCTATGATCTCTAGAATCTGGTCGACCTGAACCCACTGCTCTGGGTAGTGGCGACGGAAGTCTGTGTTCTTCCCCCGACCTGAGATGTGGCAGGAGCAAGTGCTATCAATCCTGCCTGAGCCAAGGTGCTGAACATGCTCAGGAACTGGGCTAGAGTCTCTTAGAGGGCTAGTGTAGTAACATGCATCTCAGGTGTCTGCCCTACAACTGGAGCCACTGTTGTCTCATTTGTAGCAGCTCGTACAGGTGCTCTGGCTGCACCATGTGGACGTCATCAGCCTCTACCCCGATCTTGACCTCTCGCCACTCTTACAGGGGGCACGGGTGTCTGGTCATCTTATCCAGCTGTACGTGTCCTCACCATCTGTGAGAGAATAGAAAGACAGAAGTTTAGAATCCCGAAGTCAACAAGTTCTCACGACAAAGAATTAAATAAGTGAAATTTTCTTAACAGTTCCATAACCTCCCGAAAATAAGTACTGACGTCTCCATACCGATCCGGGAGACTCTACTAAACCTGCTTGTGAATCATAACACCTATGAACCTAGTGCTCTGATACCAACTTGTCACAACCCCATTTTCCCTCCATAGGATAAGATGATGGCACCTAGTCTATAAGACTAGGTAAGCCTAACAATTTGCGGAATAACTGAATATAAAACTGAACTCAAATCTCAACATATGAATTATAAATAAAAACTGCAATTCAAATAAATACAACTCTCAAAACCCGGTAGAAATAAATCACACGCTTTTAAGAGAGATTATTAAGTGTATCTATGCATTTGAGTCTAAAGAGAATAAGGAAAATAACATGACAAGGATAGAGGGGGACTCCAAGGGCTGCGGACGCGGGCAGAAGTACCTTAAAGAATCCATACACAAGCTATCTCACTAGTATCTGACTTAGTAGGAAGAACCTGGATCTGCACAAAACGATGTGCAGAAGAGTAGCATGAGTACACCACAACCGTACCCAATAAGTGTCAACCCTAACCTCCGTAGAGTAGTGATGAGGTCAGGTCAAGTCACTACTAGTTTAAAGGAGGAACAAGGCAAAAGATAAAATAATATTTTGAAATGACTGAGAATTTATACACTGAGAAGTTACAAAACAAGTAGCAACATAGCGAATAGAGGTAAACAATAGGGGCGCTCCCAAGGTATCGCATCGTATTCCCAAATGTAAATACACAACAGGGGGATCTCTCGAGGTACCGCCTCGTAGTCCCAAAAATAAATATGCAACATGGGAATCTCCCAAGGTACCACCTCGTAGTCACAAAAGTAAATATGCAATAAGGGATATCCCGAGGTATCGCCGCGTAGTCCCAAAATTAAATACACGACATGGGGAGCTCTCGAGGTAGCGTCTCGTAGTCCAAAAAAAATACACAACTTATAAATTATGGAACAACGAATTTACGGCAAGGAATCCTACAGTTAAAGAGCGAATACAATAATCAAAGAAACAGGTAATTTAACTAAGCATGTTGCACAAATTTCATATAAGTGTTAAGACACGTACACATGCGATACTAGGCTAAACATGACAGCTACACATGCTAAGGCAACCCAGTTAAGGAATTTAAAAAAGAAGACTACTCATCAAGAGCCGAAATTTTCATATTTAGCCCATATACGCACTCGTCACCTCACGTACATGGAGCTCACATATCACAAATTGTTACAACAGTATCGAATCCTAAGAGGATTTTTCCCACACAAGGTTAGATAAGTCACCTTAGATCTCGCTCAATCAATCGAATAGAATACCTTTCCCTCGACTTTCCGACTCCGATCGGCTCGAATCTAGCCCAAATAATTACATACTATAAATATAACTACAAGAAACTAATTTAAATAATGAAACTACAACTTTAGCAAAGAATTAAAAACCCGGCCCAAAACGTCGACCCGGGTCCATGTCTCAGAATTGGGTAAAAGTCACAAAATACAAACTCCCATCCGATCATGATTCTAACCATACCAATTTTGCCAAAATCCGACACAAAGTCGCCACTCAAATCCCCAATTAAACTCTCCAAATTCCTAGCCTCAAACTCCCAAATTCCACCTTAAATACACACAAACTAGGTGGGAAAATCAATGGGGAAACAAGATTATTGATCACAAATGAGTACAAGAGACTTACCTCAAGAAATCCCTCAAAAAGGCTCTCAAAAATCGCCAAGACCCGAACTGAAAATGTTTAAAATGATGCAAAATCGCGAACCCTTGTATTTAAGTTTTCTGCCAGCACTTCCGCTTCTGCGGAAACTTAACCGCTTTTGCTGCGTCACAGGAGCGACCACTCACCCGCATCTGTGGCTTATTCAGCTCATGTGCCCCCTCACTCCGCTTCTACGGACTCGCTTATGCGACCCTCCAAGCTGCTTCTGCGGTCCCAGCTTCTTTGCCCAATTCCGCTTTTGCGGTCACTCTTCCGCAGAAGCGACTCCGTTTCTGCGGCCTTCACGCCGCATCTGCGACCACATACCATTCCCTCCAGATCCGCATTTGTGCTCAAATGATCGCTTCTGCGAGCTCTCACCTGCGGTCAATCTTGCGCTGGTGCGATTATACCAGAGCTAGTGCACTTCAGCCATTCTCACAAGTCCAAATTGATCTGTTAACCATCCGGAATTCGCCCGAGTCCCGCGGGACCTCGATCAATTATACCAATCAGTTTTAAAATATCATTCGAGCCTAGTCGAGCCTTCAAATCAACATCCGGACACACTCCTAAGACCAAAATCACCCTACGGAGCAATAGGAACCGTCAAAACTCCATTCCAGAGTCGTCTTCACACAAATTAAACTACGGCAAATTCCTACGACTTAAGCTTCCATTTTAGGGACTATATCTCCAATTTCACTCCGAAACCAAAAACCAAACCTCCCGGCGAGTCACGTAACCACATAATGAAATAGAGGGAGCAATAAATAGGAGTTCGGGGCTAATACTCTCAAAACGACCGGCCGGGTCGTTACAATCCGCATATAACAAAGCCTTTTAATGGTGAAATGTATGCTGCTACAGGTGAGTAGTAGCTTCAATTTATTTTGGCCAAGACTTTGTAGTCTTGTATTCAATGAGGAAATTTCAGACAGAGGACTGATATTATTAGCCTCAATACTGCTATCTAAGCTAGGTTGAATTTCTGTTGTCTTCTTGTTAAATGTTGTAGTCTTTGCTAGTCAAAATGGTTTCTGATTCTGCCCCATTTTGTTTAACAGGTTATATACTTTGTTGCTGTTCGGAGTGAACATAATAACGAGACTAAGGATAAATAGGGTTTAAGGCAGTATGTTGTTGTTGCTGCTATAAAAGTTGATGGTAAAGGCTTCTCAATGGGTGTGAGCACATGCTAGTTCTTGAATAAATTGGGTCTTTTCTTTTGTGTTATTGATCACCGTGATGTCTGTGCTCAAGTTACTACCTCTTGGTTCTAGTTAGCGCCAGAGTAAATGGCTAGAAGCAGAATGGTATGCATTTTTTATCCTTTGTTAAAGTCGGAGGCCAGATTTTAAATATTCAAATGCTTGAATCTAAATGGAATTCAATGGTTGTATTTATCTGATTGTTCTTGTCTTTTTTATTTTTGATGTTATAAAATAGTGTTTGGTTAAGTATGTGAATGATGGTAAAATTTATGGTAAGTTTTAGCTGCTATATTGCCACTAAAATAGATCTCATTTACCGGCAATAACAAAAGCTGCAAAATATGTTGGATATCACATTTCTGATGCAGCTTTACTGGCTATACTAATTGCCGCTAAAGGTAATTATGCTTAGTGGCAATACTATGGGTCTTTACCAGCATTTGGCTAAATGCCACTAGAGGCTTTAGCGACCTTGGATGCAATAGCATTTAATCAATTGCCGCAAAAAGTAAAATATATTGCCGCTAAAAGCCTCTTTTGGTGAAGTGCTAAGAGCAAGATAAACAAAAAAGATGATTTTATTAAATGATGATGAGCTGATGATATACACAAACAAGTTACAGAGTCTCTGTTAGAAAAATAATAATTGAAAACGAAATTGAAGAAGGCTTGAAGCGTGAGAACGACTTTTCTTAAAGAAGATATTGTCCGTAAACAAATTGGGGAAATACAAACAATCTTCTTCAAGATACAACAAGCCAAGAATATACTTGCATATTTTTTTTTCTATATCCACTTTGTTGGAAGTACTTCTGTTTATAGAGCAATCATCGGACCTTTTTAAAAAGATATGTTCTTTCACAAACAAATACATTTGTTTATTCAAATATATTTAAAATTTAAAATTCAAATAAAACAGATTTTAATTGTAGAAATAAATAAAAATATAAATTATTTATTTTAGGTCCGACCCGGCCCGCGCCCAAGCCCCTAGTCCAAGTCCAAGTCTTTTATTTCTCATAATCTCTATTTGATTTTGAAAAAAATGTGTCATTAGCTTTTTTATGAATTTTTTATTTCTACACTCGGAAGAAGTAAACAAGAATCTAGAAAAAAGAAAAGCCAAAATTTCAAATGTTAAAAGAAATTTAAATTGAGTGAGATTTAGACCTAGGCCAAAAATGGAAGATATTTGAATACAATAAATTTTTACTTAAAAGTAACTCTGATTTATTTGTCGGGATTCTTCTTACTGATCTTAGAGTTTTAAAATTAAATTCATTAGCTATAAATACAATATTTTATATACCAATATTTATGTGATTTTAGAAAAAACGTTATGCTCATTTAGACGGAAGACAAGCGCAACGCGCGTACCTAAAGACTAATATATTATATATGTATTTGCACACATATAAGAGTATGTGTTCTAAATTAAACACATAAAAGGACAAGGAATTAAAAGGCAACAAAGGTGCCCTTTCACCACTCACATGCTTTCCAATAATGTATAACAAACTATTCTTCGGTCTCTCTCTCTCTGTGAAAGCTCTTCCTACATTGGTAACAAACCAGAAGACAAGGAAAATAAAATAACAAACTCCTCAAATGGTGAAAACAAAATAACAACCTATGCAGTAAAATAAAGTAGATACAATAATGTTACAAATTAAGCAGTAACAATAACTCCTAATAGGGTTCCTTTTAGACTTTTTTAGTTTTAAATAACCTATGGATGAGGGTATTTAGTCAGCTTAAGCCTTGAGAAAAGGAAAGTCTAGATGCTTTTATATCACAATCCAAAATCCAACTAGTCGTGATAGCACTTAACCCAACCCGTCAAGTAAGCCAATTAACAACTATCCAATTCCAATAAACTTTAATAAGACAATTAAGTGAAAGAAGATATCTAAATCTTATACATTCCCCAAGGACTGGTAGTACAAATCATGAGCTTCTAAGATTAGAATTTACAAAGTTGGTATGAAATAAATACATCATCTGTTCGAAATGTACATAAACATATTTTTATAAATCTAAGGCTACCATGAACAAGAGGCAGCTACAACCGGAACTCAGGTCCGTCTTCAAATCCAACTCCCGTCGATCACAGCAACATCAGCATCCAACATCTGCACGTAAGGTGCAGAAGTGTAGTATGAGTACAACCGACCACATGTACTGAATAAGTAACAAACCTAACCTTAGGTTGAAGGTAGTGACGAGCTGAGACAAGGGTTAGAGTCCAACTCCAATAACTAGCAACAGTTCATAACAATATAGTAAATATGGTGCAAGAAATAACCCAATAAGAAAAATGCTCACCTCGTATAAAATGCCAGAAAATAAATGCTTATTTTCAAGTATATAGTAAAAACTGTAAATCCTCTACCAAAATTACCAAAATATGAGTAGGTTCGTAAAACTATGATTTTTCCCAAAGCTTTTCAACAATACTTAAGATGTTTCATTTTTCATATAGCATGAGGAAAGTACATCTCTATGCCTACATGTCACTATGCAGGTGAAATCATGAATGACGCAATGTCATACAGCATGAGGAAAATGCATCTCTATGCATGTATGTCAAGTGTGCATGTCGAATGCAAGGTATCTCATAGATGAACTCGTGTACTCACACTCTTAGAGTACTAAATCTCACTGTCTCACACTTTCCACTCAACATGCTCAATAACCCAGTATTGTATATGGCCAATCGAGCCTAAGGAAGATCCATTCTGGAATATATACATCAACTGACCATCAGTGACTCAGTACTGGGTAAGGCCAATCCGGCCCGTGGGGAAGATCCATCCCCAAGTATAAAATATTCGGACAAGATCCATGTCCAAGGAACATTCATCCCTCAATATAAATCAATTGCGCTCACTGGGTGTATGTTTAGACTCCGAAGGGGATCCTTCAGCCCAAGCGCCATAATAAGCTAGATCCAGACATAAATCAATATAACATGTTACGGCGTGCAGCCCAATCCCATAATATCACTCACAATCAGGCCCTCATCCTCACTCAGTCATCAATCTCTCCAGTCTCTCAGGCTCACAATGCCATGAAACTAGCCCACAATTGATGATATGATGTGTCAATATATAGCAACAAAGACTGATATATGATATGAAATGAATGAACATGACTGAGTATGAAATTGCAATGTAAACAAATAACTCAACAGTAGGAACGACCTTAGTGGGTCCCAACAGAATAACCATCGTAGCATAGACATGGTTTCTAACATGGATCACAACTCATCAACATCTCTAGTACGTAGAGATTTCATGGTTACAAATAAGATCAGGTAACTACACAACACCAAAGAAATAACGGAGACATAATTCACACTATGCACGCCCACACGCCCATCACCTAGCATATGCGTCACCTCAACACCAAACACATAACGTGTTTCATACCCTCATCACCAAGTTTAGAAGTGTTACTTAATTCGAACAAGCCAAATCTAATATCGAGAAGGCCAAGTGATGCTCCAAAAATGCCATCCCGTGCATACCGACCTCCGAACGACTAGAAAATAGCCAAAATCAACTCAAATACATCAATTAGTGCCTAAGGAAACAATTCCAAATGATAAAGGTAGAATCTTTAATCAAAAGCCCAAAATCGATCCAAAATCCCCAACTTGGGTCCGTGCCTCGGAACCCGATGAAACTCACAAAATCCGACAAGCCATTCAATTACGAGTCCAACCATACTAGTTTCAATCAAATCTGACTCCGAATCGATGATCAAAACTCAAAATTTTGCTTTATGACGTTTTAGACAAAAACCCTCAATTTCTCTTTTAAACGCATAATCCAATTACCAAAAATGAAGATAAAATCACGAAATATAATCAAAACCGAGTGTAGAACACTTAACCCAATCCTTGTGATAAAATTTTCTTCAAATATCGTCTCAATACAAGTCCCACATCTCAAAATATGATAAAAGACCCCAAAACCTCGATATATAGTTCTGCACAGGTGTGTTCACATCTGCGAACAATTTAGACGCTTCTCCGTCGTCGCTTCTGCGACCTGATGCTCGGTTCTACAGAATCAACTGGACAATTGGATCTCCGCACCTGTGAAACCTCATATTCTCCTGCGACATCACAGGTGCGATAATAAACGCGCATCTGCGCAAACGTCCGCTCCTGCGCCCCATCCATCGCTTCTGCGATGCTTCCAAACATAGCCCTTTCAGCTCTTGCGATCACCTTTCCGCTTCTGCGTTCACGCTCCTGTGCAACTTGATTCATATCTGCGGTCGCACATGTGCGCCCAAGCACCCACGCCTGCGATCCTCACGCCCACCTCCCTCTTCACGCTTCTGCGATGACACTGCCGCTTTTGCGGCTCTGCACCTGCGCCCATCGCTCCGCAGGTACGGTCACACCAGAACCTTTCCCAAACCAGCCTTAGCCAAAATTTTAAAAATACTCTGAACCTCGTTCGAAACTTATCTGAGCCACTCGAGACCCCGTATGAATATACCAACAAGTCCTACAACATAATAAGGACCTACTCGAGGCCTCAAATCCCAAATAATAACATCGAAACGACGAATCGCACCTCAATTCGAACTAAAATGAACTTTCAACTTCCAAAATTCGCGTTGAACCATATCAAATCAACCCGCAATGAACTCAAGTTTTACACACAAGTCCCAAATGACATAACGAAGTTAGTCTAATTCCCGTAACCACAATCTGAATCTGTTACCATCGAAGTCAACTTTCAGTCAAACTTATGAACTTTCTAATTCTTCAAATTTTTAATTTTCGCCAATTAGTGCAGAATCCTTCTAGGAACATCCAAATACAAATCCGGGTATACGCCCGAGTCCAAAATCACCATTAGGACCTAACGGAACCGTCAAAACCCCAATCAGAGGTCAAACACAAAATAGTCAAACTTGGTCAACTTTTCCAACTTAAAGCTTCATCGATGAAATTCATTCTTCCAAATATTCCGAATAACTTGAAAACCAAAATCGACGATTCACACAAGTCATAATACATCATATGGATATACTCGTGCTCGTAAACTATCAAGAGAAGTGCAAATGCTCAAAACGACTTGTCTGGTCGTTACATCCTCCCCCATTTAAACATATGTTCGTCATCGAACGTGCTTAGAGTTGTTCCAAAGTCGCCAAACCACCATGTAACCTTACCATGCACATACCCGGGGGTGATCCCATGTCACCCTATTCCACATAGGCCCGATAACACAACATACTGAAGATCATTACTTCAACCTTAGCCCGTAAATCACATAATCCAATTTTCAACATCCGGAATCTCTTATAAGACCCAAATCTCACACCCATATCAAATAAAACTTTGCTCAAAACCTTAGTACATTGTCGATGATGAAAGAAACACGCAGAAACTCGTAACTACTTATCAGACCAAAAAGTCATGGAACTCTCCCTCCTTCGACAAGAACTATAACCAATTTATAAGCCGACTTCCAATGTTATCCGCCATACATGTTGTAATCAAATCCGATAGTATCCATTCCAGGTCCAATGACCTCATCTCATCTAACACAACCACTCTAGTGACATGCCATATCAATACAACCTAAAGCCACAACTCGTGCAATCTGTGCACCAATAAGCAACAATCCAAATGTACTCAATCATGGAAAATGATTAAAACGAGAGAACCATCCCGCAAGTTCAATAAGTACCACCACAACCAAAATTCTACGAACTCATCATACCTAGTATAACCAAGACACACGAATCTAACACAAAGGATCATATCTTATCATAACCCCGCTACAATGTGTGACCTCATACCGACACTGGTTCATATGAAATACCTCAGCCACCATGCTCAAAATCAATAACCACGCGTAATTCGACATCCAGTACCCAAGGTGCATGACTATAATCACAGAGAAGCAACTGATACAATATACTATAGTCCAGAAAGAACATAACCAAGGCGCAATTACTCATTTAATACCCTAATACCCATCTCGCTCAAATTCCGCTGTAGGGCCCAAATAGAATCGCACCATGTGTGCATACAACCAACAAATCACAACCCCTTGTTGCATAGATGAGTAACTCACAGGACATACCAGAACACGAATAGGCTCAACTCTAACCGAATGGCATATCCCTCAACAATAGCAGTACAGAGTCAACCAATCCGACCGAATGCAGAATACACATCCTCATTGGGCCTACCGATGGACGCCAAATCAACTCTAGTCACCCACAAATAGATGCATAACCCTCAGAAAGTCCAATATGACTGAGTCATAACACATACTATCACCTGGCTAGCTTTGGCCACAACTTCACAGTCCATAACAACGAAACAATCTGCTTCTGAGAACTCCAGTCTCCAAATCCATAAACACACGAATCACCTTATCCGATCCCAACTCCACCACTCGAATGACTAACACATATCTCTTACAGAATCATCCCATGAGGAATACTTTTATAATTCTTCCGTGTCATGTAGCAAAATCTGAATATCAATAGTTGACCAACCAGGCGAGTACCAGAATACCAATGAAGCATCTGCAAGTCAAAATACAGTGCACCCTCTGAAATGCACACACTTCTCAAGAAATACCATGTAGTAATAGTATTCATCTAGTAATTTGAAATCGTCCATGTTATCTAAAAATTCATGACCTTTTCAAAACTGAACTGTGGACCTTCACATGAAAATGTCAATCCCACACAATACACCGCGTCTATCATATCATCACAAGAATAGCACGAGAATCTAATAATCAACTCTCAGTCACAAGCAAACTACATTCTCAATTAGCCAGGATCTTTCCATTTCATCTCATCCAGCAGAAAATCACAATACGCAACATATTCCTCACGCTAGTAGGAAATATCCACCTCGAACCGTGATAGAAATCATCGAGAACCCCTTGGAAATCCAATTGCACATAACCAAACAATCAGAACCGAATCTCTCTAACTTCACCAAGCCATGTGGGTCGCCAAAACCCAAGAGCGTTGCCACGAAACACCTGTAGAGACTCACTACATCATAAGTACCCAAAGAACCGATCATACCCATTACCGTGCTGATTCGACCAACTACCAAACTGTCCTATTTCTCCGAGTTTCTTATTAATTACCCTCAAGGTGACACTTCTCCATGCTAGAACACCATGATCCTTAACCGAAACTCATGCCACGAGATTCTAGAATAAAATCACACCGCCCTAAAGCCCATAAGTCGCTGAATTCTCTCTTAAGTACCCCAAAGCACCACAACAGATATACCGACATTGAAGAGACCTTATGTGAACTTAAAACTATTTTCCTTCACCTCCTTGATACTAAAATGTATAATGCACAATGATATAGAAATGCCACAAGTCTCGACACCATCTAATGTAAATCTCATATCCTAGCCATATACAAATCCTGAAAACTCTTAGTTGCTAATCTTGAATCCATTAGAACTTCCTCGAGAGTCATCCACCCTGCTCAAGTCTCAACTGCGCTGTCCAAACGGGCCAAACGACATGTACCCCATTAACATAATAACACCCAAAGAAGTAACCCATACCTATAAACAACCGAGTGAACTCCTACTCCGTGCATACTACACCCGTTACAAATAGCAAACTCAAATCATTCCACGATTTCCATATACCCATAAAGTGCAATAAATCACGCATCCCGAAATTCCTTACTCAAGTCATCCTCAAAACCGACCTCTACAAGTCATATCTGATTCACAAGTATGCCTCAAACCGAAACCAGTACAACACATAACCAAGCAACCCAATCGTCGGTAGCAGGGTCCCTCACTTGGCTCAAAGCCATAGAACAAAACACTTGATAACTCATAATACCCATACTCTATTACTGCCATAATCCCGCACCGAAATTCAACTAAATCCTCCATAAGCTCACATAGCACAAACCATATAGTACCTCAAATCATCTACTAAGCACGCAAACATCCACATGACGATCATATAAACTTTCTCAACCAAATTCAAATTCAAATCTCAACACATATACCCCACTAGTAGAAAAGAAACTCTACATACAATATTATAAGGGTCACACCTTTGTAGATTACTCCGCAGGAGATAACTCACCTACTTAGACTGAAACTAACATCTCTCTATCCCCTTTCATAGCCACAGCTACTACGCAATCGCTTAATCTTCCTGAGTCTGAACTCATCAACAAGACATGAAAATCTACTTCGTTCCCCAATTAAACAACCTAAATGATCTGCCAACACACTCAAAACTCGAGATTATCCGTCCTATCAAGACATAAATCAAGCACCCAATAGTCCTTTTTACCTCTTAAGCAAACTATTATCGTCATATTCAATCCATCTGAACACATCCCGCAGTCACATTATATTTTAACATATAGCCATCCAACCACTCACCGAGCCATAAATTCCACTCATAGGGACACTACCGGACATAAAAGTCCAAGAGCATATACTCACACAACTGAAATCCTCGTGCTCAAGTTACAATCAAAACCGGCCTCAAGTCCTCCAGACAGGCCCATCATCAAAACATAGAAATCACATCTCGCACCTCATCCATGGAGTCACAAGCCGGCGATGCACAACTAATACCGAGTGCTCATATGCATACGAATGTGTGGAAGGAATTTAAAGAGTTATGTATCAAGCTGAATCAATTCTGCATGATAAGGAAAGAAAGATGGGAAATTATCCTAAATTCCATGTAGCCTCTCGAAAATAGGTATGGACGTCGTCATACAGATCCGCAAGACTCTACTAGCTACTTGATCATGGCTTGTAGAACCTATGAACCTAGAGCTCTTATACCACCTGTCACGACCCAAAATCCAACTAGTCATGATGGCACCTAACCCAACCCGTCAGGTTAGCCAATTAACAATTATCCAATTCTAATGAAATGTAATAAGACAATTAAGTGAAACAAAATACCTAAATCTTATACATTCTCCAAGGACTGGTAGTACAAAACATGAGCTTCTAAAATTAGAATATACAAAGCTGGTATAAAATAAATACATCATCTGTTCGAAATGTACATAAATATTTTTTTATAAATCTAAGGCTACCATGAACAAGAGGTAGCTACAACCGGAACTCAGGTCCGTCTTCAAATCTAGCTCTCGTAGATCATAATAACATCAACATCCAACATCTGCAAGCAAGGTGCAAAAATGTAGGATGAGTACAACCGACCACATGTACTCAATAAGTAACAAACATAATCTTAGGTTGAAGGTAGTGATGAGCTGAGACAAGGGTCAGAGTCCAACTCCAATAACTAGCAATAATTCATAACAATATCGTAAATATGGTGTAAGAAATAACCCAATAAGTAAATTCTCACCTCGTATAAAATGCCAGAAAATAAATGCTTCTTTACAAGTATACAGTATAAACTCAATCCTCTACCAAAATTACCAAAATATGAGTAGGTTCGTAAAACTGTGATTTTTCCCAAAAGTCAATACTTAAAATATTTCATTTTTCAGATAGCATGAGGAAAGTACATCTCTATGCCTACATGTCATTATGCAGGTGAAATCATGAATGATGCAATGTCGTACAACATGAGAAAAAATGCATCTTTATGCATGTATGTCAAGTGTGCATGTGAAATGCAATGTATCTTATTCATTAACTCGTGTACTCACACTCTCAGAGTACTCAATCTCACTATCTCACACTTTCTACTCATCATGCTCAATAACCCAGTATTGTATATGGCCAATCCTGCCTAAGGAAGATCCATCCCGGAATATATATATCAACTGACCATCAGTCACTCAGTACTGGGTAAGGCCAATCCAGCCTGTGGGGAAGATCCATCCCCAAGTATAAAATATTCGGACAAGATCCATGTCCAAGGAATATTCATCCCTCAATATAAATCAACTGAGCTCACTGGGTGTGTGTTTAGACTCCGAAGGAGATCCTTCAGCCCAAGCGCCATAATAAGCTAGATCCAGACATAAATCAATATAACATGTTACGGCGTGCAGCCCAATCCCATAATATCACTCACAATCAGGCCCTCATCCTCACTCAGTCATTAATTTCTCCAGTCTCTCGGTCACACAATACCATGAAACTAGCCCATAATTAATGATATGATGCGTCAATATATAGCAACAAAGACTGATATATGATATGAAATGAATGAACATGACTAAGTATGAAATTTCAATGTAAAGAAATAACTCAACAGTAGGAACGACCTCAGTGGGTCCCAACAGAATAACCATCGTAGCATAGACATGGTTTCTAACATGGATCACAACTCATCAACATCTCTAGTACATAGAGATGTCATGGTTACAAATAAGATCAGGTAACTACACAGTACCACAAAAATAACGGAGACACAATTCACACTGTGCATTCCCACACGCCCATCACCTAGCATGTGTGTCACCTCAACACCAAAAACATAACACATAATTCGGGGTTTCATACCCTCAGCACCAAGTTTAGAAATGTTACTTACCTCGAACAAGCCAAATCTAATATCGAGCATGCCAAGTGATGCTCCAAAAATGTGATCCCGTGTATACCGACCTCCGAATGGCTCGAAAATAGCCAAAATCAACTCAAATACATCAATTAGTGCATAAGGAAACAATTCCAATTGAGAAAGGTCGAATATTTAATCAAAATCCCGAAATTGACCCAAAATCGCCAACCCGGGCCCGCACCTCAAAACCCAATGAAACTCATAAAATCCGAGAACCCATTCAATTACGAGTCCAACCATACTAGTTTCAATCAAATCCGACTCCGAATCGACGTTCAAAACTCAAAATTTCTCTTTATGAGGTTTTAGACAAAAACCCTCAATTTCTGCCAAACCAGCCTTAGCGAAAATTTCCAAAATGCTCTGAACCTCGTCTGAAAATCATTCGAGCCCCCCGGGACCCCATCCGAATATATCAACAAGTCCCACAACATAATACAGACCTACTTGAGGCCTCAAATCCCATATAACAACATCGAAACGACGAATCGCGCCTTAATTCGAACTAAAATAAACTTTCAACTTCCAAAACTTGCGCCGAACCATATCAAATCAAACCGGAATGAACTCAAATTTTGTACACAAGTCCCAAATGACATAACGAAGCTATTCCAATCCCCAGAACCACAATCCAAATCCGATACCATCGAAGTCAATGTCAGGTCAATCTTATGAACTTTCCAATTCTTCAAATTTCTAATTTTCGCCAATTAGTCCTGAATTCTTCTAAAAACATACAAATGCAAATCCGGGCATACACTCGAGTCTAAAATCACCATCCAGACCTAACGGAACTGTCAAAACCCCAATCCGAGGTCAAACATAAAATAGTCAAACTTGGTCAACTCTTCCAACTTAAAGCTTCAACGATGAAATTCATTCTTCCAAATCGATTCTGAATAACCTGAAAACCAAATCTGACAATTCACACAAGTCATAATATATCATACAGAGCTATTCATGCCCGTAAACTACCAATAAAAGTGGAAATGCTCAACATGACCGGTCAGGTCGTTACATTTTATGTATTAAAAGGAAACTGAAGACACTTCTATATTAAGGTAATTGCAAACATAGTGACCGGTATTTGGTACAACAAAATATTCCTTTTTGTCTACAACATTTTAGAAGGGTTTCATGCATTGTTCATATGCTCACCATATCAACATTTTGGTAATAGATGTAGCTTTTGATCTTCCAAGATAAGGTTATGCTCCTCAAATCTACCTCATAATCTTGTTAGAATTCCACATATTCTCATTCCAAGTATTTTGGTAGATTATTTCGGTTTGGTTAAATTGTCGGCCTATAAGAGTTGACATGGATGAAGCCAAACTAGTCCACATCCAACTATGTTCAATGGTTGAAAGGTATTGGAGTAGTTTTATTGTAAGTTGTAACCTATTTATTTTTACTATTTGAAAATTTACTTTTGCTACTGTAAGCATTTAAATTTTATCGAATCTAAATCGATAAAATAATTCGGACTATATTTTTAATTCAAGATATATTGGTCCAAACAAATATTATGGGATAATAATATTGAATTAATTATATAATCCAATATATATGGATTAAACAAAATAGTCTTAATCCATTGGGCTAGCCCATTTAATTGGGCTAAAGTGATGAGCCCACTTCATTAAGCCCAAGATGTTATCTTCCTAGAGGCCCAGTTTGGTACCAAGTGTCAATTGACATGGCACGCCAAGTCAAACAGAAGAGCTAATGGGATCATGCCACATGTAAAAATGATAAGGCATGCCAAGTCAAATTAAAAAGGCCAAGGAAGCCGTGCCACATATGCAAGTGACATGTTTTGGCCGATCAAATGCAGCCTTGTCACACTTCAATTTGATTGGTCGGAAAGAGTTTGTTCTTATCATAACTCTTCCCTCCCACAACGCACCCGAAGGAGGAATCGATGTTGAAAAGATCAATAAAACTCTTGCTCTGCTTGACCTCTATGGATCTAAGAACTCTGCTGTGAAGGAAGATGATTATGCTTCAAGTGATGGATCCTCTCCACTTACACCGTATACTGTGAGCCAATCAAGGATCAATCTGTATGACAATCCATGCAACTCTCCATCGTCTACAACAATCATGCAAGGCATGGTGACAAACCCTTCATATGTGGAGGAGCAGTTGGAAAACTGGACCGAAGCAATCGCTGGCTTGACCAAGTGCATGCAAAATCAAGATGCTATAATTATCAAGTTAACAGACAGTGTGGGAATCTTTATGGAAAAAGAATTCACCCATGCACATGGCAAGCTCCCAGAGGTTCTAGAGAGTAATTCTCCCCAAGACAAGCAACATCCGCTAAGGCTATCCCCGTCTCATCTGATGGGATGATCCCAATCGATCAACTGAAGGAGTTCATTGAAGGGACTATAAAAAATAAATATGATGTTGCTTCCAAGTCCTCCTTTACCTACGCAAAGTCATACACTTCAAGGATCGATATGTTGAAGATGAATTCTGGCTATCAACCTCCAAAATTTCAACAGTTTGATGGCAAAGGTAATCCAAAGCAACATGTGGCGCACTTCATTGAGACATGTAACAATGTTGGGACTTATGGAGATCACCTCGTCAAGAAGTTTGTATGCTCATTAAAAGGAAATGCTTTTGATTGGTACACAGACCTCAAGGCTGGATCTGTTGATAGCTGGGATCAACTAGAGCAAGAATTCCTCAGTCGCTTTTATAGCACGAGACGTACTATGAGTATGATAGAACTTACAAATACTCATCAACGAAAGCGTGAACCAGTTATCGACTTTATCAATCGTTGGAGGAATGCAAGCCTTAACTGCAAAGATATGCTTAGTGAAGCTTCGGGCATAGATATGTGCATCCAAGGCATGCGTTGAGGACTCCGCTACATCATGCAAGGTATCAAACCTAGCACATTTGAAGAACTTGCGACTCGTGCCCATGATATGGAGTTAAGCATGGCCTTTGTGGAAATGAAAGGCTGCCTATCTATGAGCCTCGCAAAGGGAACGACAAGCAAGAAGTCAGGAAATGAAGCGAGTTTGCACCTAAGTCTGAAACAAAGAAGCTATGAATGTCAACATCATCATTTGTGAAGTTCACAACAAAGGTGAGCAAGAAGCACAATATGAAATCCACTTCTTTTCAAGATAAACCAAGTGGAAAGTTGACTCTAAAAGAAATGCAAGAGAAGGAGTACCTATTTCTGGACTCTTATGTGCCAGCAATATTTGAAGAACTCCTCGAGTTAAATCTGATTAAGCTTCCGAAAATGAAGCGGCCAAATAAAGTTGGTAAACGAATGACCCAAATTACTGCAAATACCATCGACTCACGAGCCACCCTCTGGAGAAGTGCTTTGTCTTCAAGAAAAAATTATGGACTTGGCCCGTGAAAAAAAGATCGTGCTTGAAGATGAGAAGGCAAGTGCAAACCAAGTCTCTATCACCTTTGGCTCATTCGGTCTAGATGAACTATGCTGTTTAAAAGAAATCAAAGATAAAGAATTACTGGAGAATCACAAAGTCGAAGTAGACGACCATGATGATGATGAGGGTTGGACATCGGTGACTCACCGTAGGCACCACAAAAAGAGCCCATGAAAAGAATCAATAGAACAACCAACAAGGAAAATGATTGTAAAAAGACACAGGAGATAGAATCCAATTAAGCATTTGAAGAAAGCAAAAGCGGAGGTGCACCATCCTCAAAGGCCACGGCATCCAGTAACCTTGGAGGAATTCTTACCAAGTTGTTCCACACGAAGATTTACCATGAGGGCATTGATGCCCTTTGTTGCCATGCTCACAAAGTGGAAGAAAAGAGTGATGACCTACCATCGACATCATCTTCGAAAAAGCTCATCGATTCCATTCCTCAAGAAGTTAATGTTTGTAAGGAAAATTTTATGTTCACAAATGACGATCTTCTACTAGGTGACACTCCTCATAACCGCCTGTTGTACCCTTGTTGGCTATATTCGTGGTGAAAGGGTAAATCGAATTTTGGTTGATGGAGGATCCTCAAGGAACATCTTGCCAATTCGTACTGTGAAAGAACTTGGTATTACCATGAACAAACTCTCAAAACGTTGTGTGATGATTCAAGTATTCAACCAAGGGGGAAAAGAGCTATAGGTGCTATTAGGTTGCGACTCACCATTGAATATATGCAATCAAGTGCATGGATGCATGTAATCGATACAAAGACTTCATACAACGTTTTTCTTTGAAGGCCTTAGATACATGAGAATAAAGTAGTTCCATCTACCTACCATCAATGTTTAAAATACTACGAGGGTGAAGTCGAGAAGAAGATAGTTGTTGATGATGAGCCATTCACCGAGGTTGAGTCACACTTCGCCGATGCAAAGTTCTACTTGAAGAATCACATTGTGAAGGAGCTAAAAGCTGATGATGTCATGAAAAGCAAGAATGACGAGCCCACAACTAAAAGAGCTGAGGTGAATGCTGGTAGAGCCAAATTTGTTACTGAAGAGGTGCAACCTAACTCGAATAAATCTTATAGCGGAGATATTGCGTCTTATGGCAAGAAAATAACTCATGCACTCCAATATGTCCCTGAAAGGAAGAAAGATGAAGGTGAATCATCTAACCTCCAAACTAACATGCTAAATGAGTTAACTCTGCAGGTAAAATGAATTGAGGCAGTAAAGTTGTCCTCAAATCCACTAGCAGGATTTGTTGCCCAAAATCGTTTGCAGAATGTGGCACTCCCTACAAAGCGAACAGATGAAGATTTTGATCCTAACGCTTATAGGCTATTTGTAAAAGCTGGATACAATCCCAATGAACCGTCAAAGTTAGGGAAGCTCCCATCAGAAGCTGCGACGAGGCAACCATGTGAAGGTTTGGGATACAAGCAAGTGTCACTAGTGCACATCTGTATAAGAAGGGCGAGTAGCAATTATATCACCATAGAAGACTTCTAACAATTCTTCTGTCTTTGATCGACTTGAAAAATCCACTCTGAGGACTTCTGTGTTTGAGATATTGGGTCCATTAAAGAAAGGGAATAAGTTCCAGAGAAATTATTGAAATACATGAACACCCGCTTCGCCCAAAATTCAAAAAATCTTCCAATGTCTAGTTCCTTCTAGAATGAGGCGACAAACAAAACGTCTCATGTCATGAGGTATTAAAAGTGAAACCATACACTGTGTCTATACTAAAGAACGTGATGAAGACGAATAAAGTGTGGGTTCTTCGTATCATGTCACTGCACAAGGCGAGCACGGTGTTTCATCTCTAATGGAGGATGACGAGAAATTAGAGGATATTTCACTGTGTTATCACATATCCTATAATGATGGGGACCCTCAAGAAGATGAAGATGAGAAAGATGCTCTCCCGAAACTTGAAGAAGGGGTGAAGGCAACGAACGATGCCTTAAAAGAAGTTAACCTTGGGACAGATGAAAAGTCAAGGCCCACATACCTAAGTGCTTTACTAGCAATCGATGAGAATGGTGTTTGAGTTACTCCGGAGGTACCAACTTAGGATGAATCCATTGAAATGCGCCTTTGGAGTTACTTCTAGAAAGTTCCTTGGTTTCATTGTCCGACATCAAGGGATCGAAATTGATCAAGACAAAGTAGATGCCATTTTGAAGATGCATGAGCCTCGCGATATTCATGAATTAAAAAGTCTGCAAAGAAAGCTAGCATATCTTAGGAGATTCATCTCAAACCTAGCTGGGAGGTGCCAATCATTCAGTCGCCTCATGAAGAAAGGCGTTCCTTTTAAGTGGGACCAAACTTGTAGCAATGCCTTTGAAAGCATCAAAACTTACTTGATGAAGCCTCCGATTTTAGGCCCCTATACCTGGAAAGTCGTTGATACTATATTTCAGCACAAGATAAGTTTGTTGGAGCACTGTTGGCCCAAGAAAATAGTGAGGGGAAAGAAAACACTCTTTACTACTTGAGCAAGATGATGACACCAAACGAGCTGAATTATTCGCCAATTGAAAAGTTGTGTTTGGCGCTAGTCTTCTCAATTCAAAAGTTGAAGCACTACTTTCAAGATCATGTTGTTCATCTTGTTTCTAAATCAAATCCCATCAAATTCGTGATGTTAAAACCTGTTCTTAGTGATCGACTAGCGAGATAGTATGTCACAACCCAAAATCCTAACCTATCGTGATGGCGCCTATCTCAATACTAGCTAGGCAAGCCGATAACCTCACTAAATCACAATAATCTCTTAAGTTTGAAAATATAATATTTGAATTCCATAGAAAACCTCACAATTTCAGATACAAAACACTCCCAAAACTCGGTGTCACTGAGTACATGAGCATCTAAATAATAACAAAGTCTAACAGATAAGAACACTATATGAAATATAGAACAATACAATAACTGAAAGAAAAGAGAGTGAAGGTCTGCGGACACCAAGCAACTACCTTGATAGTCTCCAACAGATAAATCCTCAAATATGGAAACCGACGTATTCGGAAATACTTGGATCTGCACACGAGGAGCAAAGTGCAGTATGAGTACAACCAACTCAATAAGTAACAAGACTAACCTCTTGGCTGAAAGTAGTGACGAGCTCAACAGGTACAGTTTGGTACAAATATATTAGTACAGAAATATAAGCATGCTTTCCAGTTCAACAGTTAAACTAAGTACAGGAAAAATAGATAAAATCTGCATGATATGAGGAATATGACATCACTATATCTACATGCCAAGATATATGTTGTATGTGATGTACCACAATGGAAACCTCGTGTACTCACACTCCCAGAATACTCAATCACTCAGTACTGTATATGGACAATCAATCCCAAGGAAGATCCATCCCAAATATATATGTATATCCATCAACTGACAATTAATCATTCAGTACTGTATAAGGCTAATCCAGACTAGGGGAAGATTCATCCCCAAATATCAAGGATTCAGACAAGATCCATGTCTAGGAAAAATCCATCCCTCAATATAAATGCTTCCGGCAATATCCATGCCCAGGGAAAATCCATACCTCTATATAAATGCTTCGGGCAAGATCCATGCCTAGAGAAAATCCATCCCTCAATATAAATTCTTCGGGCTATATCCATGCCCAGGGAAGATCCATCTCTCAATATATATATATATATATATGGTAAGATCCATGCTCAGGGAAGATCCATCCCAGATATATATATCAACTGCGCTCACTGTGGGGGGTGCAGACTCCAGAGGGGCTCCTTCAGCCCAAGTGCTATAATAGCCAGATCCAAGCATAAATAAATAAACATGTTGTGGCGCGCAACCCGATCCCATAAAAATCACTCATAATCTCCAGTCGCTCGGGCACTCAATAACAAGAAAAAAATCAACCCGGCATGATGATATGATGTATCAATGAATGACAACAGAGACTGAGATATGATATGCAAGACATATGTGACTTAGTACAAAATTATAAATTTAAACAAATAATTCAACAACAATACGACCCATGTAGGTCCCAAAATATATCGGCGCGTAGCTTGAACATGATCTTTAATATGAGACTCAGCTCAATTTCTCTAACACGTGGAGGATATGTGGATAATGACATTTATTTAATTATGCAACACCACAGAATCAATTAAGTCAGAATTTCTATGGTGCACACCCACACGTCCGTCACCTAGCATGTGCGTCACCTCCATACAATTCACATAATACGTAATTCGGGGATTTATTCTCTCAGAACCAAGTTTAGAAGTGTTACTTACCTCAAATCGTGTAATTCTTTACTCCACTATGCCTTTGCCTCGCGAATTTGTCTCCGAACGCCTCAAATTTAGTCATAATTAATTTGATTTAGTAAATACAAATTATAGGAATGAATTTCATAGGAAAATACTAATTTTCCAACAAAATCCAAAATTGCACTCAAAAATCGCATGTCGGATCTACGTCTCGGAATCCAATGAAACTCTCAAAATCCGACAACTCATTCAATTATGAGTCCAACCATACATGTTTCACTCAAATCCGACTTCGAATTAACATTCAAATCCCAAAAAATTATTTTATGAATTTCTACAATTTTCCCCAAATTTTCATCTCAAGCTACTAATTGAATGATGAAAATAATGATATATTCATGTATATTAACCAAATTTTAGTTAGAATCACTTACCCCGATGGATTTCTTGAAAATCCCACGAAAAATCGCCACAAACCGAGCTCCCAAAGTCCAAAAATAAAAAATCAGATGAAACCCTCATTCAAATAGTACAAAATCTGATCCCCATTGTGGTGACCGCACATTTGCTTATGTGGTCGCACATCCCATGAGCTGTTGTCACACTCCAAATTGTGCGGCCGCACTTCAGCATCTCTGCACTACCAGGCTTTAGTAAATTGACTTTTTGTTTTCTATACAAATGTCCAAATGATTAATGGTATACCTTTCTGTAAACTAGATTCAAAGGGCTACAACTTTCGTTTTTGAATCATCTGCACATTCGTTGTAGATTAAACGATATAAGCCTCCAAAGTCGGACCATCGAACCTGCAGAACCCCTTGAAGTGCGGCCACGAGAAGAATTGTGCGGTCCGCACTTTTGCTCTACGGTCCGCACTTTTTTTGTACCTCAGCACTAAAAAATGTACCCCCGCACTTCCAAAAGTTCCAAAATAACATTAGAGTGCCGAAATGCCCGGACTCGCTCAAAGCTCACCCCGGAACTCATTCGAGCCACTCGGGACCCCGTCCGAATGTACCAACAAGTCCTAAAATATGATACGAACTTAGTTGTGCCCTCGAATCACATCAAACAACATCAAAAACACAAATCACACTATAATTCAAGCCTAATGAAAAACTAACAATTTCCAACTTCTACCTTCAATGCCGAAACGTATCAAATCAAGTCCAATTGACCTCAAATTTTGCACACAAGTCATAAATGGGATAATGAAGGTATTTCAATTTTCAGATTCAGATTTCGGCCAGATATCAAAAAGTCAACTCCCCGGTCAAACTTCCAAATTTATATTTTTATTTTAGTCATTTCAAGCCTAATTTAGCTACGGGATTCCAAATAGTTTTTCGGACACGCTCATAAGTCCAAAATCACCATACGGAGCTATTGGAATCATCAAAACTCTATTCCGGGGTCGTTTACACATAAGTCGGCATCCGATCACTATTTTAGCCTAAGCTTTAAACCTTAGAACTAAGTGTTCCAATTCATTCTAAAACCTCACCGGACACGAACCAATCACCCTGGAGAGTCACATAACAACTGTAAAGCATAAATTAAGTAGTAAATGGGGGAATATGGATGTAATACTCAAAGCGACCGGCCGGGTCATTACATTCTCCCCCACTTAAATATACGTTCGCCCTCGAATGTGTCAAGAGTTGTTTCCAAGCCATCACATCACTATTCCATCTTACCTCGCACATACCCGGGGGTGATCCCACGCCACCCTATTCTATATAGGCCTGACAATACCACGTAATTGAAGATCATTACTTCAACCTTAGCCCATAAACTTTGGAGTTCAATTTCCAACATTCACAATTTCTTTTCATGACTCGAATCTCACATCTACATACTGTATGAGTTTGACGGGATCCCGAGGGGCTCAGGTGAGTTTCAGATATGTTTGGGTTATGTTGCGCTTGTTTTTTTATGTTTCGACGTCGTTTCTTCAAGCAAATGATCTCCAATTTCTGTTTTGATTCAATCATTAGATCCGTATCGTAATTTTGGAATCATCAAGTTTCGACATTGTATGAGGAATTTATGGTCATTTTACTAAGAATTGGGTTGCCAGATGTTTTTTAGATTAATTACGAAATTTCCAATGAATTCATATTTAAAAATCTGCACTATTTCCAAATATTTAAACCAACATATCTCCTTCATTATAAGGTCAAATAGAATAATTCAAAAGCTTTACTTGACTAGAATTTCACAAGGAATCTATTGGAGGCATCAAAAGCGAGTTTCAGGATCATTTATCATAAGAAACGAGGCAGAATAACTGGGTAGAAGCATATAATATCGAGGGTTTGTTCATTTGGTCATATTTTGAGTTGGGAGCTCGGATTTGAGCGATTTTGGAGGCGAGTTTCACCATATGGATTGGTATAAGTGTTCTATACTCTATTTTGATTATATTTCATGTATCCATCTATGACTTTTGCATTTGATTGAGGATTTCAAGAGGGAAATTTGGGAGTTTTTGTCTAAAGTTTCTTAGAGTGGATTTTTGAGTTTTGAACATCGATTCAGAGTCGTATTTGAGTGAAATTAGTATGGTTGAACTCGTAATTGAATGGGTTATTGGATTTTGTGAGTTTCATAAGGTTCCAAGATTGAGGTCCTGGTTTGACGTTTTGGTTGACTTTGGGCTTTTGATTAAAGATTCGACTTTTATCATTTGGAATTGTTTTCTTAGGCATTATTTGATGTATTTGAGTTGTTTTTGGATAGTTTCGAGCCGTTCAAAGGTCGATACGCGCGAGATGGCATTTTTGGAGTATCGTTCTGCTTGCTCGTTATTGAATTTGGCTTGTTCAAGGTAAGTAACACTTCTAAACTTGGTGCTGATAGTATGAATCCCTAAATATACGTGATATGTGTTTGGCGTTGAGGTGACACACATGCTAGGTGACGGGCGTGTTGGCGTGCACCATGTGAATTGTGACTCGATTATTTCTGTGGTACTGTATAGTTACCTAATCTTATTTGTATCTATGAAATCTCTACGTGCTAGAGTAATTGAGCTGTGATCCATATTAGAAACCATATCTAGGCTATATGCTTGTCCTGTTGGGACCCACTGAGGTCATTTCTACTGTTGAGTTATTTGCTTGCATTGAAATACATACTCAGACATATGCATTCATTTGCATATCATATATCAGTCTCTATTATCATTTATTGATACATCACATCATCATTTTTGGGTTGATTTTTCATGACATTGTGAGTCCGAGAGACTGATGACTGAGTGAGGCTGAGGGCCTGATTGTGAGAATATTGATGGGATTGGGTTGCACGCCGCAACATGTATTATTGATGACACTCACTACGGGTCAATAATATTAAAATATAATATTTAAATAAGCATGATTTATGTGAACAACAATGATTTCTTTAACAAGCAGAAATAATTATTTCCTTCAATTTAAATAAATTTCCAATTTATCAACTAGCTTCACAAGCTGCAATAAATGTCAAGGTATCGTGTAATTATTATTATTAAGAACGATTTCTGTCGAGGTCGTACGGCCCGATTCAGAGTGTCATGTGCACTGCCGAGAGACGTGCGACACAATCTATAGATGCATCTATATTGCCGAGACATTCTGCCCGCTCCACAAGAAAGGAGGACATTTTCTTATGAACCTCCGGAAAGAGAAGTTATTATAAAGCTAACACATAGGATGTACGATTTCTATTAACAATTAAATAATTTACACAAAAATTCAAGTATATGAAATTTCGATCTTTTACTATTTCCTCTAACAACTTACAATATAATTCTAATATTTTAATTAAATAGAGGATGCAATTATCACAAATATTTCATGATTTGAGTCCTAAACTACCCGGACATAGCATAAATAGTAGCCACGCACGGACTTTCGTCACTTCGTGCGTACGTATCCCCCACAATTAACAATAATTATTAATTAAAATCACCTATAAGGTAAATTCCCTCTTACAAGGTTAGACAAGAGACTTACCGTATCTCAAAGCCTACTTCCCGATCACAATGTCGCGTAAAAATCTCAATTCGATGACGAAAAATCCGAAACTATCCAAAAGTTATACAAAATAATTAATATATGCTCAATAATTCAAAATTAAACTATTATATAAATTACCCGATCCAAAATGGTAAAATTTCTAAAATTCACCTTGGGCCCACACGTGCCCGTATTCTGGAAATATTCAGAGGAAAACGTTACCCATAATCTCAAGAACTCAAATATATAATTTTCATCCAATTCCATAACGATTTTCGTGGTTAAAATCTCATTTTTATAAAAATCTAGGGATTTCATCTAAACCTTGATTTACATGTTATAATCTACCCATAATCTATGTATATAGCTCAAAGTGTGTAGAATTAACTTACCTTCAAGTTGCTAGTTGAAATTTCATCTCAAAAAGCTCCAAAATCGTCCAAGAATGGAGAAAATGAGCTCAAAAATGGCTAAGCCCCGACTTTAATACATTTTGCCAAGCAGCATTTTCGCATCTGCGAGGAGCCCTCCGCTTCTGCGGGACCGCTTCTGCAGCTCTTCCAGCGCATCTGCGAGCTCGCTTCTGTGGCTCGAGGTGCGCATCTGCGCGCATGGCCAGCTGCCCCATTTCCGCACTTGCGACTCCTTCACCGAAGAAGCGGGTTCGCTTCTGCGGACATTTCTTCGCTTCTACGGTGCCCAGCGACCCCTCCTCTTTCCGCTTCTGCGAGAAAAGTGTTGCATCTGCGATACTCGCACGTGCGACAGCCCAAGCACAGGTGCGATTGCAGTAGAAGCTGGAAGCTTCAGCTGCTGCTCCAACTTCCAAAATTGGTCTGAGACTTGTCCGGTTGACACCCCAGGCCCCCGGGGACCCGCCCGAACATACCAACAAGTTTGAAATCATAAAATGGACTCGCTCGAACTCTCGGAACGTATAAAACAATATCAAAACTAAGAATCATACCTCAAACCAAATTGATTCTACTTAAAATTTTCAAATTCTTCAAACTTACTCTGAATGCGCCGAAACTTACTTAAACTACTCGTAATGACACCAAATTTTGCGTGCAAGTCTTAAATCACCATACGGAGCTATTCCCAGGCTTTGAATTCCAAACAGACTTTAATTACTCCAAACCAAATTTAAAGAACCTTAAACCTTTAAATAGTTGATTTTCACTACTAAACACCGAAACTCCCGGGTTGTCGAAAACCCGATTCGAACATACGCCCAAGTCCAAAATCATCATACGAACCTATTGGAACCGTCAAATCCCGATTCTGGGGCCGTTTTCTCAAAATGTTGACCGAAGTCAAACTTGGCATTTTAAAGCCAAACTAAGAAACCAAGTACTCCGATTTCAACCCGAACACTTCCAAATCTCGAACCAACCATCCCCGCAAGTCATAAATTAGTAAAAACATATACGAGGAGTTTTATTTAGGGGAACGGGATTCTAAAAGTCAAAATGACCGGTTGAGTCATTACAGTTGGTTCTTTATGAATCTTGCTACAAATGAAACTATAAAATGCATGATTAATCTTTTGAGGCATTTTCAATAAACAGTACCAACAGCCACCTTGGCATCAGCCTGCTCATTGCTATTGCCTCAGCAGGAAATGGAATTGGAATCCATTTTATCACCTGAGGAAGATGTTAACATTTCTACGATGTTAACATAATTTCTCATTAACTAATTATATTGGTTCTTTTTATTCTGTTGGGGACTTTTTCGTTTTTTACTCACTAGATAAAGAAATATTTCCTTTTTTGTTTAACCAAAAAACAAACATTGCATGAAAAAGTAAATGAACACATTAAAAGTCAGCAGCAAACAAGGCTTCTAGCAAAACATTGGACGATTTCTACGATTAATTTTTACAATATGAAAAAATGAATTGGTTTCCAGTTCTGTAATGCAATTCAAATAGTTTTTTCTAATTAATATCACAAGTATCAAACTTGCTCTTAGGAAAAGTATCATTTTTATATAATCATCCGAAAATAATAACAAAGAGGGCATTAAAATTTCAGCAACAAAGGTTAAGAATCATATAATTAAATGAAAGATTCTATCATAGCAAAAAATCTTCATAAACAAATATATTCAATTTACTTAAAAATAAATCAAGAAATGTTATCCAGATTAGACAATTAGCAAAAAACATAATCCAAACTATCACGTATAAAAAAAATGGCTGGAAAGAACGAATGAATGAAAGAAAAAAGGTATGGCATTAGCAAAAAAGTAACAGGAAAGAAATAGTACCTGATTTTAGAGAGATTGCATGGAAAAAATTGTAAGGTAATGTGTCACGACCCAAAATCTCACCACAGGAGTCGTGATGGCACCTAGTCTCTAAGAGTAGGTAAGCCGATTTTCATTATATTTTTGAAGTCATTTCTTTTTAACTAACAACGGAAATAATTACAATATACAACCTTCCAAGATTGGTAGTACTGAGTCACGAACTCTAACTGAATACATGGAACGATCATGAGGATCGAATATACAATACTGTTTGATTACAAATTAACAGTACAATAAAATAAAAAGAATCCAAGGGACTGCGACAACCAAGTAGCTCTGCCTTGAATCCTTACGATCCCGCTTTAACTCTGCTCAAGTCCGTTATCTTCAATACCTGGCTCTGCACAAAATGTGCAGAAGTGTAGAGTGAGCACACCACAGCGGTGCCCAGTAAGTATCAAGACTAACCTCAATGGAGTAGAGACGAGGTACAGTCAAGATACTCACTAGTCTAATAACCTATGCGGTATAATGTACAAGATAGTAGGAAACAGATAACAATAAGGATATCATAAAACAACCAGTGATATGCACAACAAGACAACACAACACCATTTAATATCGCTCAACAAATAATAATACAAGTACACCCAATTAAATCAAATTCTTCAAATAAATGTCCTTCGCATATAATTCTACCAAATACTCTCTTTCAAATATAATTTTCCTCAAATAAATATGTTTCAAATATAATTCTTTCATAATAAAAATCCTTCCAAATAAATATTTTGAAGATAATTCTTCAATTAAAAAGTCACCATGTGACACCTCATTTCATAATCATAAAAATACGGGTCTCATCCTATTTTCATATTTTTTTTATAAACACGAGTCTCAAACCATTTTTCATATCTCCACGGCACTTCATGCCCATAATTAAATCATTATATTTTCCCGGCACATCGTACCCTCATTTCATATCTCAACTGCACGGACAACTCACGTGTCAAATATCATTATCATTTAATCACAGCACCTCATGCCCACATTTCAAATCACAACCACACGGACAATCCACATGCGAATATCCTTAATGTATATAAGATCCACTTGATCAATTTATGTGATGACCCAAAATGTCATCTTTAAATTTAATAAGTAATGCTGTGTTCTAAGACCTCAAAAAATATCATTTATCATTTCTCGACTTGTGTGCGCAGTCCGTACAATTTTCCGGAAAGTTTTAATGTGAAAAATAGATTAAAATGGGAAATAGAGCTTTAAAACTCAACTAAGTTGACTTTGGTCAACATTTTGAGCAAACGGACCCGGATCAGTGTTTTGACAATTTTGGTAGGTCCGTATCGTGATTTGGAACTTGGGCGTATGCCCGGAATCGAATTCCGAGGTCCCTAGTCCGAGATATGGAATTTTGATGAAAAATTAAAAGCTTGAAAGCTTAATAATTTCTAAGAAATTACTGATGTTGGATTTATTGACCTCGGGTTTGTGTTTTGGTTCCGTACCCGGTATAGGTCCACTATAATATTTATGATATGTCTGCCAAATTTGGTGGGTATGAGAGTTAATTTGGCGTGATTCGGACGTACGGATGTAAAAATATAAGTTTTAAAGTTTTCTTGAAAACTTCCTTTGATTTGGTGTCCGATTCGTAGTTCTAGGTGTTATGTTGGTGATTTGATCGCGCGAGCAGGTTCGTATGATATTTTAAAACTTGTGTGCATGTTTGGTTAGGAGCCCCGAGGGCTCGGGTGAGTTTCGGATAGGCTATGGGATGATTTTGGACTTAAGAAATCTGGTTTTCAGCAGAATTTTGGTTTCTCGTATTTCCTTCATCGCGTTCGCGAATGTACTCTCGTGAACGCGAAGATGAAATTGAGCTGGCCGCATTTTTCTTTTTCGTGAACGTGAAGATTGGACCGCGAACACGAAGCTATGGGGACTTTACCCTTCGTGAACGCGAACACGAAGCTTTAGAGGCCTGGGGGAGGGGTCAATTGTCCTTATACGCGAACGCGAACACTGGCACGCGAACGCGAAGGCCAGGGGGAAAACGCCTTCGCAAACGCGAAGGACGACTCGCGAACGCGAAGGATGACTCGCGAACGCGAAAGCCACTGGCTGCTATTCATCGCGAACGCGACAGTCCCTTCGCGAACACGACAGTCCCTTCGCGAATGCGAAGAAGGCCTGACCCCTGTGACTTAAAACAGAACCAAAACGGGATTTTTCTCATTTTTCACAAACCCTCAATTATAACTCGGCTTAGGTGCGATTTCCAAGGAGTTTTTCATGATTTCGAACTGGGTAAGTGTTGCTTATCATATATTGATTATATTTCATGATTTCATATTCATTTATATCATGAATCCATGAATTTATGGAAGAAAAATCAGATTTTTATAAAATCTTCCAAAAATAAAAAATTAAGATTTGAAGGTCCATTCGACATCGGAATTGGACAACTTTTGTATGGACTAATTTGGGTTCCACTGTCGAATAATTTAATGAATTTCAGATTTTTATCCTGAAAATGTGTAAATTCATATGGAATTAATTCCTATGATTAGTATTGAATATATCGAATTGTTTGTGAATAGATTTGAAGCTTTCAGAGTCAAATTTAAAAGGAAAAGCTGTGGTTGAGTAATTGGTTGGAAATTTGCAAAGTGAGGTAAGTGTCGTGGTTAACCTTGACTTGAAGGAATAGAACCCTTAAATTATTTGTTATGTGAAATGCATGTGAACGACGTATAGGCGAGGTGACGAGTGTCTATACGTCGTCAAATTAATTATTTGCATAATTACTTGAAAAATTATAAATTATTTTAAATCATGAATTAATTATTATAATAATTATTTCTCTCCTATTCTTTGCCAAATAGTAATTTTGAATTCCTACATTAATTATTACATGCTACTTGAATTATGTGTCATAATTGTTATTTAAAATTTAGCATATTAAATATTAAACTCCCCATTTTCTCCCTGATTTCCATAATAATTTGCTATTTGACATTGTCTGTTTCATGATTAAATCATAATTTTTGTATGCTTGTTGTCTTATAATTTCATATTAATTGTTGCATTTATTGGGAAAATTCCTTCTATAAGAATTGGTAAATGAATATACTGGAGGAGCGGGTTGCACGCCGCAACAGGATTGATTATAATGAATATATTGGAGGATCGGGTTGCACGCCGCAACAGACTTATTAAAAGTCTATATTGGAGGATCGGGTTGAACACCGCAACAGACTTATTAAAAGTCTATATTAGAGGATAGGGTTGCACGCCACAATAGACTTATTAAAAGTCTATATTGGAGGATCGGGTTTCATGCTGCAACAGACTAATTAAAAGTCTATATTGGAGGATCGGGTTGCACGCCGCAACAGACTGATTTAAAAGTCGACATCCATATATATATATTGGGGGATCGAGTTGCACGCAGCAACAGACTTGATTAAAAATGAATATATTGTGAGAGCGGGTTGCATGCTGCAACAAAATTGAATGTGAATATATTGTGAGAGCGGGTTGCACGCTGCAACTGAATTGATGAAAATGATAATTGGTTATGACTGCTGAGTTGGCTTCAATTATTATAAATGAGTTACTTGATTTATTTCTATTATTGTTGTTGTTTCTAATATTGCGTACAGGTAATGTAAGTGACCCGCCTTAGCCTCGTCACTACTTCGTCGAGGTTAGGCTCAGCACTTACCAGTACATGGGGTCGGTAGTACTGATACTACACTCTGCACTTCTTGTGTAGATTTTGGAGTTGGTCCCAGCGGCGTACCATAGACTTGCTCGGATTTTAGCTATTCAGAGGAGACTTGAGGTATAACTGCATGGCATTCGCAGTTCTGAAGTCCCTATCTACTTTACTTTAGCTGTGTGTTTGTTTCCAGACAGCTTTATTTTATTCAGACCTTTATTTGTATTTATTCTAGAAGCTCGTCCACTTGTGACACCAATTCTGGGATGGTATTTAGACACCATTGCATTTATGTATTATTTCACTATATTTCAAAACTAGCTTCCGCTTTTGTTTCTTTGATTATTAAAAATGTAAAGATTGTTTAAAAATTGGTTAATATTATTCTAACGTTGGCTTTCCTAGAAAGTGAAATGTTAGGCGTCATCACGGTCCGAAGATGGGAATTTCGGGTCGTGATAGTTGGTATCAGAGCACTAGGTTACATAGGTCTCACGAGTCACGAGAAAGCTTAGTAGAGTCTGAAGGATCGGTACAAAGACGTCTGTACTTATCTCTCAGAGGCTATGGAGTGTAGGAACAATATCACTTCTTTCTTATTCTGTCGTGCAATTTTATTCTATCATCGATGATTGAACCATTCTACTATTATTCTCTTACAGATGGTGAGAACACGTAATACCTCTACCGGTAGACAGGGACCAGAACCCCCAGTGGTAACTATGGCCAAGGGTAGAGGTCGAGGCCGAGGTCATGCTAAAGGCAGAGGCAGAGGCAGAGGTAGAGCTTAGTCCAGAGCTCGAGCAGCTGCACCTATTGTGGAACCTCAGGTAGACCTTCAGGAGGAGGTCCCAGTTCAGAATGTACCAGTTGGACCAGTTCAGGTCCCGGAAGGATTTATAGCCACTCCAGTGCTTCAGGACACTTTAGTCCGATTGGTGAGTCTTATGGAGGGTGTGGCCCAGAATGGTACATTTCCAGTGGCACCAGCCGTCTCACAGGCTGGGGGAGGAGCACAAACTCTCACTACTCCCGCTCAGGAGCAGATGGCTCCCTAGAATCAGGCTCTAGCAGCCCAGCCAGTTGGGGTAGTTCAGCCAGTTGTTGCGGCCCAGATCTGTGATAGACCCGCCATGTCTTTTGAGGCCATATTGAGATTGGATAAGTTTACCAAGCTCTTTCTAGTTCACTTCAGTGGTACACCTTCTGAGGACCCACAGGATTATCTTGAACACTGCCATGAGGTGCTGCGGAACATAGGTATAGTTGAGACCAATGGGGTTGATTTTGCTGTATTTTAAATGACAAATTCCACCAAGAGGTGGTGGAGAGATTATACATTGACCCGACCAGTCGGATCACCTGCATTTACATGGGAGCAGTTCTCTCAGGTATTTCTGGAAAAGTTCCTCCCTATCACACTGAGAGAGGAATTCCGCAAGCAATTTGAGCGTCTATAGCAGGGCAGTATGACTGTTACTTAGTATGAGTCCCGTTTTGTGGATTTGGTCCGGCATGCTCTCCTTTTACTACCTACGAAGGGAGAGAGAGTGAGGAGGTTTATTGAGGGACTCACTCACCCTATCAGACTTCAGATGCCCAAGGAGACTGGAAGTGAGATTTCTTTTCAGGCGGATGCTAATGTCGCACGGAGGATCGAGATGGTTCTTGCATAGGAGAGAGGGCAGAGGTCTGATTAGAGGCCTCGTAAGTTCGGTGGTACAGTGGTGCCTCATCTGGAGGCAGAGGTAATTTTGGTAGGGGTCATCTTCCCAAACCATTTCATTCAGCATTTCATGCATCTCCCGTTGCTTCAGGGAGTTACGGTCCTATTAGGCCTTACTCTAGGCAGCCAGTATTCAGTGCACATTCAGCTCCTATCAATGCACCACCACTCCAGAGATATTATAGCGGTTATCTGGCCCATTTGGGTCAGCTTCAGTAGCCACGACATCAGGATGGGTGTTATGAGTGTGGAAACATTGGTCACATTAGGAGGTATTGCCTTAGATTGGCGAGTAACAGATCTCGGCAAAATTCTCGTGCCATCATACCGGCACCAGTTGCTTCACCGCCTGCTCAGCCAGCTAGAAGTAGGGGTCAGGAAGCTAGAGGTGGAGGTCGGGCTATTAGAGGTGGAGGTCAGGCCATTAGAGGTATAGGTCAGACCGTTAGAGGTGGAGGCCAGCCAGTTAGAGGCTGTCCCAGAGACGCAGTTCAGAGTGGTGGGGCCTAGCCCTGATTTTATGCTTTTCCAGCTAGGCCTGAGGCCGAGTCATCTGATGCTGTGATCACAGGTATTATTCCAGTTTGCCATAGAGATGCTTCAGTTTTATTTGATGCAGGATCTACTTATTCCTATGTGTCCTATTTTTCTTCATATTTGGTTGTGCCTTGTGATTCTCTGAGTGCTTCTGTGTGTGTATCTACCCTGGTGGGAGACTCTGTGGTAGTAGATCATGTCTATCACTCGTGTGTGGTTACTATTGGTAATCTTGAGACTAGTGTGGACCTTCTACTTCTTGATATGGTAGATTTTGATGTCATCTTGGGTATGGATTGGCTGTCATCGTATCATGCTATATTGGATTATCATGCCAAGACAGTGACCCTAGCTATGCCGGGGTTACATCGGTTATAGTGGAAAGGAACTCCTGGTCATTCTTCCAGTAAGGTTATTTCTTATATGAAAGCTCGGTATATGGTAGAGAAAGGGTGTCTAGCCTATTTGGCTTATATTCGCGATCCCAGTGCGGATGTCCCTTCTATGGACTCATTACCAGCTGTTCGTGAATTTCCAGAAGTATTTCCTGCAGATTTACCGAGGATGCCACCCGACAGAGATATTGACTTCTCTATTGATTTGGCTCCGGGCACTCAGCCCATTTCTATTCCACTATACCGTATGGCCCCGCCAGAGTTGAAAGAATTAAAAGAGCAGTTACAAGACTTGCTTGACCAAAGATTCATTAGACCTAGTGTCTCTCCCTGGGGTGCACCAGTATTATTTGAAAAGAAGAATGATGGCTCTATGCGGATGTGTATAGACTATCGGCAGTTTAACAAGGCCACTATAAAAAACAAATATCTGCTGCCAAGAATTGATGACTTATTTGATCAGCTTCAGGGTGCCAAGGTATTTTCGAAGATCGATTTGAGATCTGGTAACCATCAGTTGGAGATTAGGGCATCTGATGTCCCTAAGATAGCTTTTCAGACTCGGTATGGGCATTACGAGTTCCTAGTGATATCATTTGGGTTGACAAATGCTCCAGCAGTATTTATGGATTTGATGAATTGGGTGTTCAATCCTTATTTGGACTCTTTTGTGGTTGTATTCATTGATGATATCTTAATTTACTCCAGCAATCGAGAAGAGCATGAGCAGCATCTTCGAAGTGTGCTTCACACTTTGAAGAATAATCAGTTATATGCCAAGTTTTCAAAATATGAGTTTTGGTTATACTCAGTTGCCTTTTTGGGGCATGGTGTATCGGCAGAAGGCATAAAAGAGGATCCTAAGAAGATTGAGGTTGTTCAGAATTGGCCTAGACCTACTTCAGTTACAGAGATCCTGAGTTTCCTGGGTTTAGCAAGTTATTATCTTCGGTTCATGGAAGGGTTTTCATCTATAGCAAGCCCATTGACCAGATTGACACAAAAAGGTGTCCCATTCAGATGGTCAGACGAGTGTGAGTTGATCTTTTAGAAGCTCAAGACCGCTTTGACTACGGCGCCAATGTTGGTATTACCCACAGGTTCAGGATCGTGTACGGTATATTATGACGCATCTCACATTAGGCTTGGTGCAGTATCTATGCAAGATGGCAAGGTAATTGCATATGCGTCGCGGCAATTGAAAGTTCACGAGAAGAATTATCCTGTTCGTGACTTAGAATTGGCAGCCATTGTTTATGTGTTGAAGATTTGGAGGCATTACCTTTACGGTGTCTCGTGTGAGGTATTTACTGATCATCGCAGCCTTCAATATCTGTTCAAACAAAAAACTCTTAATTTGAGGCAGAGAAAATGGTTGGAGTTGTTGAAAGACTACGATATCACCATTTTGTATCACCCCGGAAAGGCCAATGTGGTAGCCGATGCTTTGAGTAGAAAGGCTGTGAGTATGGGCAGTCTTGCGTATATTCTGGTTGGTGAGAGGCCATTAGCTGCAGATGTTCAGACTCTGGCTAATCAGTTCGTGAGGTTAGATGTTTCAGAACCCAGTTGGGTTCTAGCTTGTACAGTCACTCGGTCTTCTTTATATGAGCGCATCAGAGAGAGGCAGTATGATGATCCTCACTTACTTGTCCTTAAGGACATGGTGTGGCACGGTGATGCCAAACATGTTGCTGTGGGGGAAGATGGGGTTTTGCAAATACAGGGTCGTATTTGTGTGCCTAATGTGGATGGGCTTTGTGAATTAATTCTTGAAGAAGCACACAGTTCCAGGTATTCTATTCATCCAGGTACCACCAAAATGTATCAAGATTTGTGGCAACATTATTGGTGGAGGAGAATGAAAAAGGATATATTTGCACATGTAGCTCGGTGTCTGAATTGTCAGCAAGTTAAGTACGAGCATCAGAGACTTGGAGGTTTGCTTCAAAAGTTAGAAATTCCTGAGAGCGTATCACTATGGATTTTTTTTGTTGGGCTCTCACGGACTCAAACAAAATTTGATGCAGTTTGGGTCATTGTGGACAGTTCGGGTGCAATGGAGAGGTCAGCCGGTAGAGGCATCTACCTGGGAGTCTGAGTCGTACATGCGGAGTAAATATCCACACTTATTCACCAGCCCAGGTACTTTTTCTAACTTCGTTCGAGGACGAATGTTTGTTTTAGAAGTGGAGAATGTGATGACCCAAAATGTCATCTTTAAATTTAATAAGTAATTCTGTGTTCTAAGACCTCAAAAATCACCATTTATCATTCCTCGACTTGCGTACGCAGTCCGTACAATTTTCAGGAAAGTTTTTATGTGAAAAATGAATTAAAATGGGAAATAGAGCTTTAAAACTCAACTAAGTTGACTTTGGTCAACATTTTGAGCAAACAGACCCAAATCAGTATTTTGACCATTCCGGTAGGTCCGTATCATGATTTGGGACTTGGGAGTATGCCCGGAATCGAATTCCGAGGTCCCTAGCCCGAGATATGGAATTTTGATGATAAAATAAAAGCTTAATAATTTCTAAGAAATTACTGATGTTGGATTTATTGACCTCGGGTCCGTATTTTGGTTCCGGAGCCCGGTATAAATCCACTATAATATTTATGACTTGTCTTCCGAATTTGATGGAAATCGGAGTTGATTTGGCATGATTCGGACGTCCGGATGTAAAAATATAAGTTTTAAAAGTTTTCTTGTAAACTTCCTTTGATTTGGTGTCCGATTCATAGTTCTAGGTGTTATTTTGGCGATTTGATCGTGCGAGCTAGTTCGTATGATGTTTTAGAACTTGTGTGCAAGTTTGGTTTGGAGCCCCGAGGGCTCGGATGAGTTTCAGATAGGCTATGAGATGATTTTGGACTTAAGAAATCTGGTTTTCTGCAGAATTTGGGCTTCTAGTGTTTCCTTCATCGCGTTCGCGAATGTACTCTCACGAACGCGAAGAGAAAACTGAGCTGGCCGCATTTTCCTTCTTCGCGAATACGAAGCTATGGGGATTTTACCCTTCGCGAACCCGACCAGCTCAACGCGAATGCGAAGTTTTAGAGGCCTGGGGGAAGGGCCAGTTGTCCTTATACGGGAACGCGAACACTGGCACACGAACGCAAAGGCCAGGGAGAAAACGCCTTCGCGAACGCGAAAGCCACGGGCTGCTACTCATCGCGAACGCGACAGGCCCTTCGCGAACGCGAAGAAGGCCTGACCCCTGTGACTTAAAACATAACGAAAACGGGATTTTTCCCTTTTTTCACAAACCCTCAATTATAACTCGGCTTAGGGGCGATTTCAAAGGCGTTTTTCACGATTTCGAACTAGGTAAGTGTTCCTTATCATATATTGATTATATTTCATGATTTCATACTCATTTATATCATGAGTCCGTAAATTTATGGAAGCAAAATCAGATTTTTATAAAATCTTCCAAAAATAAAAAATTAAGATTTGAAGGTCCAGTTGACATTGGAATTGGACAAATTTTGTATGTACAAATTTGGGTCCCACTGTCGAATAATTTAATGAATTTCATATATTTATCCGGAAAATATGTAAATTCATATGGAAGTAATTCCTATAATTAGTATTGAATATATCGAATTGTTTGTGAATAGATTTGGAGCTTTTGGAGTCAAATTTAAAAGGGAAAGTTATGGTTGAATAATTGATTGAAATTTGCAAAGTGAGGTAAGTGTCGTGGTTAACCTTGACTTGAGGAAATAGAACCCTTAAATTAATTTTTTATGTGAAATGCATGTGAACGACGTATAGGTGAGGTGACGAGTGTCTATATGTCGTCAAATTAATTCTTTGCATAATTACTTAAAAAATTAAAAATTATTTTAAATCATGAATTAATTATTATAATAATTGTTTCTCTCCTATTCTTTGCCAAATAGTAATTCTTGAATTTCTGCATTAATTATTACATGCTACTTGAATTATGTGTCTTAATTGTTATTTGATATTTAGCATATTAAATATTAAACTGCCTATTTTCTCCCTGATTTTCATAAAAATTTGCTATTTGACATTGTCTGTTTCATGATTAAATCATAATTATTGTATGCTTGTTGTCTTATAATTTCATATTAATTGTTACATTTATTGGGGAAATTCCTTCTATAAGAATTGGTAAATGAATATACTGGAGGAGCGGGTTGCACGCCGCAACATAATTGATTATAATGAATATATTGGAGGATCGGGTTGCACGCCGCAACAGACTTATTAAAAGTCTATATTGGAGGATCGGGTTGAACACCGCAACAGACTTATTAAAAGTCTATATTGGAGGATAGGGTTGCACGCCGCAATAGACTTATTAAAAGTCTATATTGGAGGATCGGGTTTCACGCTGCAACAGACTAATTAAAAGTCTATATTGGAGGATTGGGTTGCACGCCGCAACAGACTGATTTAAAAGTCGACATCCATATATATATATATTGGGGGACCGAGTTGCACGCAGCAACAGACTTGATTAAAAATGAATATATTGTGAGAGCGGGTTATTGAATGTGAATATATTGTGAGAGCGGGTTGCACGCTGCAACTGAATTGATGGAAATGATAATTGGTTATGACTGCTGAGTTGGCTTCAATTATTATAAATGAGTTACTTGATTTATTTTTATTATTGTTGTTGTTTCTAATATTGCGTACAGGTAATGTAAGTGACCCGCCTTAGCCTCGTCACTACTTTGTTGAGGTTAGGCTCAGCACTTATCAGTACATGGAGTCGGTTGTACTGATACTACACTCTGCACTTTTTGTACAGATTTTGGAGTTGGTCCCAGCGGCATACCGTAGACTTGCTCGGATTTCAGCTATTTAGAGGAGACTTGAGGTATAACTGCATGGCGTTCGTAGTTCTGAAGTCCTAGTCTACTTTACTTTAGGTGTGTATTTGTTTTCAGACATCTTTATTTTATTCAGACCTTTATTTGTATTTATTCTAGAAGCTTGTGTACTTGTGACACCAATTCTGGGGTGGTATTTAGACACCGTTGCATTTATGGATTATTTCACTATATTTAAAACTTTGCTTCCGCTTTTGTTTCCTTGATTATTAAAAATGTAAAGATTGTTTAAAACTTGGTTAATATTTTTCTAACGTTGGCTTTCCTAGCAAGTGAAATTTTAGGCGCCATCACGGTCCGAAGGTGGGAATTTCGGGTCGTGACAATTTATTTCCACTAAAGTGAGTTTAAAAGTTTTTAAATCAAGTAAGAAATCAACAAAGAATTGAATTTATTTTTAGAAATCAATTGGGTGAAGAAAATAATTTTGCACTTATATCTTTAGAAATCATTTGGTTATAAAACTATTTAATTTAAAACATAATAATAATTCTTTTTATTTAAATCAACTCAAACATCGAAAATCAGTAAGAAAAACCAGAAATATACTTCTTCAGAGTCTCGTGCTAAAATGCCAAAGTCAACACAATACAATTAGGAGCACAAAATACATAATAAAAAAAATCAACTAGTATATCACGGAAGAAGACGAGAATTTACATATTAAATGAAACAAAATCACCCAAGGCAAGAACGTAAATAAAGAAATATCAACAGGTCACTCCCGAGGTACCGCCTCGTAGTCCCAAATCATAAATAAATTCACAATATCTCATTTACTTATACTACCGCGAGAGCCTTCACATTAAATTTTAAATAAATCATTTTCCCGAAATAGCATCCCGCATTTTAGCCACCCTTATCACATCGCATGGCTTCTAGTAGTTCCCCTACTAGCCACGCATTTCAAGCCACCCTTATCTCACCGCATGCGTTTCAACACCCTGACCTTATATCACCGCATGACTTCTAGTAGTTCCCCTACTAGCCATGCGTTTCAAGCCACCCTTATCTCACCGCATGCGTATCAATATCACAATATTTTACAAATCGCACCTCAAGTGCCCAAATATCACAGCATAATATAACTTGCACCTCAAGTGCCCAAATATCACATCATTTTATAAATTGCACATAAAGTGCTCAAATTTTACAACATATCACAGATTGCACATCAAGTGCTCAAATCTTAAAACATATCACGAATTGCACATCAGGTGCTCAAATATTATAACTTGCCACAGAAATCAACAATACATTATTTTCTACAATAAGGAGCCCAAAGCTCGACCATAATGTGCACAAAAATCTTAACAAAATATCCGGAAGTGAACAACTCAACAAAATAATATTTCACATAAAAATCAAGGTGGCAATCACACCAAATCATCATGTAAAAATAATTTCAACAAACAAGAATCTAAGCATGACAAATAGAGGATTTAATAATTACCAATAATTTCCAATTTAATACATAAGGGCGTCTAAGGATATTTAATCCATGAAATTTGCACATATAAACCAAGTACGTACTCGTCACTTCGCGTACATGGTTTTTAATTACACAATTTGGCACATAAGACTCGATACCTAAGGGTAATTCCCCCACTCGAGGTTAAGCAAGATACTTACATTTTTTGAAGTTAGGCCGATATTCCAAAATAGCCTTCTTGCTTGAATTAACCTCCAGACATCTCAAATCTATCCAAATTAATTGTATAACTTCATTAAATTCATCGGAAACAATTCCGGATAATAATACGTCGACTTAAAAATTTATTCCGAAAAGTCAACAAACGTCAACGCGGGACCCGCCTCTCGGAACCCGACGTAATTTTTATGAAATCCGAACTCCCATTCCGATACGAGTTCAACCATACCAATTTTATCGAATTTCAATAACAACTCGACTTCCAAATCTTAAATTTTTATATTTGGAAGATTTTACAAAAATCTTGATTTTTCCTCCATTAAATGATGGATTCAAAGACAAAATTATGGAAATTAATTAAAATTGGATAAGAATCACTTACCCCAAACACCCATGCAAGAATCTCTCCAAAAATCGCGTTCTACCGAGCTCCAAATTAGATTTTGAGTTATGAACTCAAACCCCCGTTTTTGGGCATTTTAACTCTGCCCAGATAGGCCTTCTTCGCTTTCGCGACCATTGCTTCGCGTTCGCAAAGGCCAAAAACTCGCTGCCTCAATTTCTTCTTCGTGTTCGTGTTACCAGCGTCGCGTTCGCGAAGTCCTGCCATGCATATCATCACATTCGCATTCAAGCTCTTGCGTTCGTGATGCACTCAGGTCCTATTGCTTCACGTTCACGAAGGCTGATGACTCGAGGCCCAGTCTCCTCCTTCCTTCTACGCGTTCGCGACTGGCCCCTCGCATTCGCGTAGGTTCTTCAGGCATACCTTCGCGTTCGCGATACCTCCTTCACATTCGCGAAGGCTAAATCCCAGCAGCCTCAAAACTCTTCTTCGCGTTCGCGTGACTCTCTTCGCATTCGCGAAGAAGGAAGTCAGATACCAAATACAGCAGTTCCGAAACAGCCCGAAATGATCCGAAATCACCGTGAAACACACCCGAGGCCCCCGGGACCTCAACCAATTACACCAACAAGTCCTAAAACATCATACAAACATAGTCGAATTCTCAAATCACCTCAAACAACATCAAAACGGCGAATCGCACCCCAAATCAAAATCTATGAACTTTGAACTTTCAAATTCTATAACTTGTGCCGAAACATATCAAATCAATCCGGAATGACTTCAAATTTTGCAGGCAAGTCCCAAATAACATAACGGAGCTGTTCCAACTCTCAGAATTGCATTCTGACCCCGATATCAAAAGGTCAACCACCGGTCAAACTTCCCAAAAATTTGATTTTCGTCATTTCAAGCCTAAATTGGCTACAGACCTCAGATTCACGGTCAGGACACGCTCCTAAGTCCAAAATCACCCAACGGAGCTAACGGAACTGACATAACTCTATTCCGGAGTCGTCTTCACACAGTTCTGACTACAGTAAAAATCCTTAGGCTTAAGCTTCCCTCTCAAGGACTAAGTGTCCCAAATCTCTCTGAATTATCCGTAAATCAAATTCGACCACACACGCGGGTCATAATACATATTGCGAGGCTACTAGAGACCTTAAGTCACTAAACGGGGCGTAAATTCTGAAAACGATAAGTCGGGTCGTTACAAAATGAAAGACTGTAATAGTACAACTTTATCAAGGAATTAAAAGGAAGCAGCAGTTAAAACTTTATGATGATTTACTCAGTTCATTGTACCTATCTTTACGGAATTGTCTTTTCATTTACTTGGTTTATTGTAGACTGTAGTACACATTTATGATTCGTTGAAGGTAATTTACTTTTTGGTACAAAACTATAATAGGTATAGTGTTTTAGAAAAGGGAAAATATTGTCACTAACTTTTAATGGATAATTTGGTAATTCAAGTTTGACATTCAGAGGTTCCCAAAATCAGCTTATGTTTTTTTCTTAAAAAAGTATTTTTTTTAAAAGTACTTTTGGTGAGAAACAATTTGTGTTTGGCTAATTTACTTAAAAAATACTTTTGAGCAGCAATTAATATTTTGTCAAACTTTTAAAAATTGCTTCTAAGTGTATTTTTCTCAAAAGTACCTTTTAACAAAAGTGCTTTTGGAGAGAAGTTATTTTTTCTGTTTCTCCAAAACTGTTTCTGCTTCTACTCAAAAGTAGTTTTTTCACTCTAGAAGCTTGGCCAAACACTTCAACTTTAGAAAAAAATACTTTATAAAAAAATGTATTTTTGGTTCGGAGATACTTGGCCAAACACGCTATACCTCTTATGTATATAGTCTTAGCTTGTAATTTTGACGGAGAATTCATGATCTCTAGCTCAAAAGACGATAATTTTTACTGTTGCATCATGAATTTTGTTTCCTTTTTTGGTTTGTTGGCCAATGCGAGCAAGAATATGTACTCCTATTTGGTTTCAAACAAAAAACTTAGCTACAATATATGCTGTTTATATATACTATAGACTTTATCCTATATCGAGTCTAAGGCTCTTATATGATTTTTGTGTATAGTTATATGATGTTGTTTAGCCATTGATTTCATTAATTCAAATTTATGCTGCATGGTGAAAGAAAAGAGATTTGTGCCGTGTAAAAATTATTAAAAATAAAACTCATTTCTACCAATGATTTCTCTATTTTCGTAGCTCGAACTCAAAACTTTGATTAATGGTGGTGATCTTTTATAATTTAGTTTACTCTTATATTAGTTTCTTTCTTTGCTTATTGTAGGATTGTACGAGTTTACATTTATTGCCTAAAATAAGAAAATAATTTATTCTTTATTTAATTAAGATGACAGTATCTCTACCTTCACAAGATAAGGGTAATGTTTGCATACATACTACTCGTTCCAAACGTTACTTGCGAGGTTATACTAATTTGTTTTTATGACCTTCATTGATTAACTTAGAGGGAAAAGAATGAGAAATGCCCCTAGTAAGCAAGATTTGTAAGAAACAAGAAAGTCAAAATTCGTACTCTCTAATCAAAATTCAAAAAAGTAATCAAAGTCAACCTCTTTCCTATTAAAAAAAATCATCTTTTCTAATTTTCCTTTGTAAAATATTAAAAACAAGTAAAATATGATCAAATTCATATCCTTACTTTGGTAAATATAAATAACCCTAATGAAGAAGATGAATACAAGATTGTTACGGAGACTAAAATCATAAGTAATTTAAAACAATAATCTCGTAAAATTATATCGAAGATATTATGCAATTAAAACTTATACTATAATAAGTATTTTAGTTGAAATGACAAATTCAATGAACGAGTTTTATCTTATGATTTTATACTTTTTCAACACTAAACTTAAATATTTTCCTAACTGTTAAGAGAAAATCATAAGTATGTTAACATTATAACGAATTATTAGCAGATCTTGCTCCTTGTTGGCCTAGGTTATATATATATATATATATATATATATATATATATATATATATATATATATATATATTATAAAAGCACGAATAATTTATGCTAAATGTTGAACGACTAAAATATCCCCAAAATATTGATCGACTTTTTTGCCCTTAAATATTTATATAATTTAAGGATTTAATTATAAATTACCTAATGATGAAATTTTTTTTTATTTAAACTACACATACACCGACCCTACAAAGTTGATCCTACTTGTATTAGAAAGGTACGTCTATAATTGTTGTTATTGCTTGTAAGGTTGTGTTTGTTTCTATTAATATTGTGATGACATCATAGATGTATAAGAACTATCTTATAAAATATAAAGTACGAAAATATAGATTTTTGGATGTCCTTTGGTGTTCAAATTTTAAGGTATTCAAGGGAACAATTTCTATTATATGATCTTTAATTCTATCTGATTTGGCGAAAGGTCTATTGCTTAATTTGGTTCTCCAAATTTCAAACATAACTAACTGATTATGCGTCAAGGTATTCTCTCTCTACTTGAGAAATTATCTTTCTTTTGCACTTTCTATGTTATTTATCTAATTATAATCAAAATTATAGTATATGTCCTTTTCTTTTTTATAGTATTTCTTGCGCATAAAAAGAAAGAAACCCTTAAATTGTGTGGGACTAAATATTGTTGGCTCATTAGAGTGAGGGTGTCACGATCCAAAATTCCACCACAGACGTCGTGATGGCACCTAGTCTCTAAGACTAGGTAAGCCGATTTCAATTACATTTAAAGCCATTTGTTTTTGAAACTAACAACGGAAATAATTACAATATACAACCTCCCAAGACTGGTAGTACTGAGTCACGAACACTAACTGAATACATGGAATGATCACGAGGACCGAATATACAATACTGTTTGATTAGAAATTAACAGTACAATGAAATAAAAAGACTCCAAGGGACTGCGACAGCCAAACAGCTCTACCTTGAATCCTTACGATCCCGCTTTAACTCTACTCAAGTTAGATATCTCCAATACCTGGCTCTGCACAAAAATGTGTAGAAGTATAGTATGAGTATACCACGGTCGGTACCCAGTAAGTATCAAGACTAACCTCAATGGAGTAGAGACGAGGTACAGTCAAGACACTCACTAGTCTAATAACCTGTGCAATATAATATACAAAAATACTAGGAAACATATAACAATAAGGTGTGATGACCCAAAATGTCATCTTTAAATTTAATAAGTAATTCTGTGTTCTAAGACCTAGAAAAGCACCATGTATCATTCCTCGACTTGCGTGTGCAGTTCGTACAATTGTCCGGAAAGTGTTTATGTGAAAAATGGATTAAAATGGGAAATAGAGCTTTAAAACTCAACTAAGTTGACTTTGGTCAACATTTTGACCAAACGGACCCGGATCAGTATTTTGAAAATTTCAGTAAATCTGTATCGTGATTTGGGACTTGGGCGTATGCCCAGAATCGAATTCTAAGGTCCCTAGCCCGAGTTATGGAATTTTGATGAAAAATTAAAAGCTTGAAAGCTTAATGATTTCTAAGAAATTACTGATGTTGGATTTATTGACCTCGGGTTCGTATTTTGGTTCCGGAGCCCGGTATAGATCCACTATAATATTTATGACTTGTCTGCCGAATTTGGGGAGAATCGGAGTTGATTTGACGTGATTCGGACGTCCGGTTGTAAAAATATAAGTTTTAAATTTTTTTTGAAAACATCCTTTGATTTGGTGTCCGATTCATAGTTCTAGGTGTTATTTTGGCAATTCGATCGCGCGAGAAAGTTCGTATGATATTTTAGAACCTGTGTGCATGTTTGGTTTGGAGCCCCGATGTGATGACCCAAAATGTCATCTTTAAATTTAATAATTAATTATGTATTTTAAGACCTCAAAAAGTACTATTTATCATTCCTCGACTTGCGTGCGCAATCCGTAAAATTTTATGGAAAGTTTTTATGTAAAAAATAGATTTAAAATGTGGATTAGAGCTTTAAAACTCAATTGAGTTAAATTTGGTCAATATTTTGAGCAAACGAACTCGGATCAGTGTTTTGACAGTTCCGGTAGGTCCGTATCGTGATTTGGGACTTGGGCGTATGCCCGGAATCAAATTCTGAGGTCCCTAGCCCGAGATATGGAATTTCGAAGAAAAATTAAAATGTTTAAGTTCGAATAGTGACCGGATGTCTAATTATGTGAAAACGACCCCGGAATAGAATTTTGATGATTCCAACAACTCTGTATGGTGATTTTGGACTTAGGAGCATGTTCGGAATTTTATTTGGAAGTCCGTAGTTAAATTAGGCTTGAAATGGCTAAAAACAAGAATTTAAGTTTGGAAGTTTGACAGATGAGTTGACTTTTTGATACCGGAGTCGGAATCCAATTTTGAAAATTTTCATAGCTCCGTTATATCATTTATGACTTGTGTGTAAAAATGTGAGGTCAATCGAAGTTGATTTGATAGGTTCTGACATCGAATGTAGAAGTTGAAAACTCTTAGTTTCATTAAGCTTGAATTGGGGTATAATTCATGGTTTTAGCGTTGTTTGATGTGATCTAGAGGTTCGACTAAGTTCGTATGATATTTTAGGACTTGTTCGTATATTTGGTTGAGGTCCCGAGGGCCTCGGGTGAGTTTCGGATGGTTAACGGATCAAAAATTGGACTTAAAAGCTGCTGCAGTGTTTCCTCTTCTGTTGGATATTCTGAGTTGATATCGAGCCCAGGTATCGAGCCCAAGGTTGACGAGGCTCAGGCTCGAGCTTGAGATCGAAGCCAGGATCGAAGGTCTAGCTCGAGGACATGATTGAAGGTAAGGCTCGAGGGCTAGGATCGAAACCCATGCTCGATTCCCTGATCGAAGGCACATGCTCGATTCCCTAATCGAAGGCACATGCTCGATGCCCTGATCGAAGGCACATGCTCGATGCCCTGATCGAAGGCCCAGCCTCGATGTCCTGATCGAAGGCAGGCCATGACCGAGGTACAGGCTCGAGCCTGTGATCGAAGCCACGATCGAGGCCCAGTTCGAGGACCAGTTCCGAAGGCTGCTGGGCAGTTTTATAAAAAGAGGGCATTCGCCCCATTTGCCATTTTTGACGAACTTGAGCTTGAGCAGAGACGACTTTTGGCAGATTTTCAAGGGAAAAACATTGGGGTAAGTGATTCTAACTTGGATTTGGTCTACATACACAAGTATATCATTGTTTTCACCATAAATTAGTGTTTTGAGATTTAAATTTGGGAAAAGTTTTAGAAATCTCATAGAAACGATTTTTTGAGTTTTCGGTATTGATTCGGAGTCGGATTTGAGTGAAACTGGTATCATTGGAATCGTAATTGAATGGGTTGTCGGATTTCATAACTTTCGCCGGATTCTGAGATGTGGGCCCCGCGGGCAAAACTTTAATTAATTTTGGGATCTTTTTTTAAAAATATAATATTTTCTTATAGAATTGATTCCTATAATATTTAGTGATTGTATCGAATTATTTTAGCTAGATTCGAGCCAGACGGAGTTGGATAATCGTGGAAAAGGCTTTATAGTGGATTAAATTGGAGCAAGACGAGGTAAGTCTCTTGTCTAATCTTGTGTGGGGGTAATTACCTCATAGGTGATTAAAATTAAATAATTGTTGCTAATTGTGGGGGGCAACGTATGCACGAGGTGACGAGAGTCCGTGCGTAGCTACTATTAATGCTAAAGTCCAGGTAGTTTAGGACTCAAAGCATGCCTTACTTGTGAAAATTATATTCTTTGATTAATTAATATTAATTGATATCTATATGAATATATTATGAATTGTTAGATAAAGATATTAAAGGATGGAAATCTCATAGGCTTGATTTTCTGTTTTAATCAATTAATTATTAAAAGAAATTATTCTCCTCCCGAATTTATCTTATAATAAATACACTCTCCTTCCGGAGGCACATAAGAAAATGTCCTCCTTTCTTGTGGAGCGGACCGAATGCCTCGGCAGGATAGATGCATCTATGGATCGCGCCGCACGTCCCTCGGCAGTGTACACGACACTCTGGATCGGGCCGTACGTCCACGGCAGAAATCGTGCTTAATAATAATAATTACACGATACTTTAATAATTTATTTCAGCTTGTGAAGCTAATTAATAAATTGAAAAATCCTTGAAATTTAATGAATTATTATTCTTGCTCGTTAAGGAATTAATTATTACTCCTGTAAATGAGGTTTAATTGATAAATTAGAAATTATTTGAATTGAAGGAATTTAATTAATATATTGAGAATTATTACATTTGAAGGAATTTGATTATTTCTGCTGATTAAATAAATTATTGTAAATTCTGTAAATCATGCTGATTTAAATATCCTAGTTTTATTTCAGTTATTATTATTGACCCATAGTGAGTGTCTAAGTCGACCATCTCGTCTCTACCACTTCGAGATTAGACTTGATACTTACTGGGTATACGTACTCATACTACACTTGCTGCACTTTTGTGCAGGATCTGAGATAGGTACTAGTGGAGGACCTATCATCACATACCCACGTCACCCCGATGCATAGTGGTGAGCTGCCTTTCTGAGCTGTTCCGCAGCTACCAGTGTCTCTTCTTATATTTATATTCTGTCTATTTTATTTCAAACAGTATTTGGAGTTTTGTATAATCTACTAGATGCTCATGCACTTGTGACACCGGGTCTTGGCACACACATTGGTAGAAGTTGGTATTTTATTATTTTCTTGGAATAAAAGTTTAACCAATGTACGTTTGACTTATTAGTTGGCTTGCCTATCTGTAATGTTGGGCGCCATCACGACTTATAGGTGAAATTGGGTCGTGACAATATGGTATCAGAGCACTTGGTTCACGTAGGTCTCACAAGTTATGAGCAGATCTAATAGAGTTTTGCGGATCGGTACGGAGACGTTTGTACTTATCTTCGAGAGGCTATATGGTGTTAGGAAACTACCTTTCTTCATATTCCATCGTGCAATTGATGTAGTACTAAATATCCTTCTCTTATTCTCTCACAGATGGTGAGAATACGCTCTAATGAGGTTCTAGACCAGGAAGGAGCTACTCCCCCAGTTTCTAGAGGCCGAGGGAGGGCTCCAGGCCATGGTAGAGGGAGAGGACGTCCCAGGACTATTCCAGTTATGCCGCCAGTGGATCCAGCAGAGAATCCCTATATTGAGGAGCAGGGTGAGGTGCCTGTGGCAGAGCCAGCTCCGGTGGACTTCACATCTGCACCGGGATTTCAGGATGTCATGGGTCGTATGCTGCGATTCATGGACAATATGACTCAAGCCAGTTTATTTCCGACAGACCCAGCCACATCTCAGGCGGGCGGGGGAGCACAGACCCCTACCGCGCAGGCTCATGGACAGGCAGCTGCTGTATATCAGGCCCAGGGTGCACTACCCGTGGGTGGAGTCTAGCCAGTGGCAGCAGCTACACCTGAGCCCAGGCCAGCTGTAGCCGCCGATCCTCAGAACCTATTGGGCAGATGGTCTAGACTACATCCTCCTGTCTTCGGGGGTGAGCGACATGAGGATCCACAGGATTTCATTGATCGTTGCAAGGATAGACTGAACAACATAAGGATATTGGAATCCCATGGGGTTGATTTCGCTACTTTTCAGCTAGAGGGTAGAGCCCGTAGATGGTGGCAGTCTTATGCTCTTGGTAGACCAGCAGATTCTCCTCCCATGACTTGGGACAGGTTCACCCGTATCTTCTTGGACAAGTATATTCCACCCTCCCAGAGAGAAGAGTTGCGGTTTCAGTTTGAGCAGCTCCAGCAGGGTCAGATGTCAGTGACTGATTATGAGGCGAGGTTTTCCGAATTATCTCGCCATGCACTAATGATACTCCTTAATGAGGCGGAGAGAGTGCGAAGGTTTGTAGCCGGTTTACATACTGGTATTCAGGCCACTATGGCTCGAGAGGTTGATATGGGTAGTTCTTATGAGCGAGTTATGGAGATAGCCCGGAGGATTGAGGGTGTACGTCAGCGGAGCTGAGAGCAGATTATGAGAGATTAGCGGTTCAGGTACTCTGGAGAGTTCATAGGTGCTCCGTCCGGGGGTAGAGGTCAGTTTGTGAGGGGGGAGTCCAGCAGACCCCCATATCCAGCACCACCACCTCCTCGAGGTGCTCCAGTGCGACCTTATCTCAGTGTTATCCCAGAGTGTTCTTACCGCCCACCAGCTATTCAGGGTCCTCCCAGTGGGTATTCACGTCCCCAGGGCCAGACATTTAGTCAACAACCCATCGCACTGAAGAGTTATTACGAGTGCGGGGATCCCAGTCACATGTGGAGGTTTTGCCCCAAGCTTCAAGGTAGACCAGTACAGCAGGGTTAGTAGCCTATGCTTACCGGACCAGTTGCTCCACCAGTAGTCCGACCACCGAGAGGTGGAGAACAGGTGGGTAGGGGTCGTCCTAGAGGTGGAGGTCAGCCAGGCGGAGGCCAGACAGTTAGCGCTCCAGCTCGGTTCTATGCTTTTCGGGCTAGACCAGATGCAGAGGCCTCAGATGCCGTGATTACAGGTATTATTTCTGTTTGTGGCAAAGATGCCTTAGTATTATTTCATCCAGGATCTACGTATTCATATGTGTCATCTCTATTTGCTCCATTCCTGGGTGTTTCTCGTGAGTCCTTGAGTACTCCTATTTATGTGTCCACTCCTGTGGGCGATTCTGTTGTTGTGAACCGGATCTACCGGTCCTGTATTATCACATTCTGTGGTTATGAAACTAGAGCAGATCTCCTATTGCTTGAGATGACCGATTTTGAAATTATTCTGGGTATGGACTGGTTATCTCCATATCATGCTATTCTAGATTGTGATGCCAAGACTGTTACCTTGGCTATTCCAGCATTGCCTAAGCTGGAGTGGAAGGGTTCCCCTGTTAGTTTATTTAATCAAGTTATTTCTTTTATAAAGGCTCAACACATGGTTGAGAAGGGTTGTTTGGCTTATCTAGCCTATGTTCGGGATACTACTGCAGAGACTCCGGCTATTGATTCAGTGCCTATAGTTCGGGAGTTCCCCGATGTATTTCCTTCAGATCTTCCAGGTATGCCACCTGATCGGGATATTGATTTCTGTATTGACTTGGCTTCAGATACCCAGACTATATCTATCCCACCGTATCGCATGGCTCCGAAAGAATTGAAAGAACAGCTTGAAAAGTTACTAACCAAAGGGTTTGTCAGACCGAGTGTATCGCCTTGGGGTGCACCAGTATTATTTGTGAAAAAGAAGGATGGAACAATGCGGATGTGTATTGATTATCGCCAATTGAACAAAGTCACTATTAAGAACAAGTACCCGTTGCCGCGTATTGATGATCTATTTGACCAGTTGCAGGGTGCTAGGGTATTCTCTAAGATCGACTTGAGGTCGGGGTACCATCAGTTGAAGATTCGGGATTCGAATGTTCCGTTGACTGCTTTTCGGACTAGATATGGTCATTACGAGTTTCTGGTGATGTCCTTCGGTTTAACTAATGCCCCGATAGCGTTTATGGATCTAATGAACAGGGTATTCATGCCATATATTGATTCGTTTGTCATTGTCTTCATTGATGACATATTAATCTATTCGCGCGGTAAGGAGGAACATGAGCAGCATATGAGAGTAGTGCTTCAGACATTGCGGGAATAAAAGCTATATACTAAGTTCTCTAAATGTGAGTTTTGGCTAGAGTCTGTAGCATTTTTGGGACATATTATATAGGGCGAAGGTATTAAATTTGATCCCAAAAAGATTGAGGCAGTTCAGAATTGGCATCGTCCCACTTCGGCGACTGAGATCAAGAGTTTTCTAGGTTTTGTAGGTTATTATCGTCGGTTCGTGGAAGGTTTTTCATCTATTGCAGCACCTTTGACCAAATTAACCCAGAAGGGTGCTCCATTCCGATGGTCCAATGATTGTGAGGTAAGCTTTCAGAAGCTCAAGACATCATTGACTACAGCACCAGTGTTATTGTTGCCTTCCGGTTCGGGGATGTATACAGTGTATTGCGATGCTTCACGCGTTGGCTTGGGTTGTGTATTGATGCAGGAAGGTCAAGTTATTGCATATGCTTCACGTCACCTGAAGCCCCACGAAAATAATTATCCGGTACATGATTTGGAGTTAGCTGCGATTGTTCACGCTCTTAAGATTTGGAGGCATTATCTTTATGGGGTGTCTTGTGAAGTTTACACTGATCATCACAGTTTGCAGCGTTTTTTCAAGCAGATGGACCTAAATTTGAGGCAGCACAGATGGCTGGAGTTACTAAAAGATTATGATATTACTATCCTGTATCATCCGGGCAAAGCAAATGTGGTTGCAGATGCCTTGAGCAGAAAGGCGGAGAGTATGGGTAGTTTGGCTTTCATTTCAGCAGAGGAAAGGCCATTAGCCTCAGATATTCAGTCCTTGGCTAATAGACTTGTGAGGCTAGATATTTTAGAGCCCAGCCGAGTTCTTTCATGTGTTGTGGCCCAATCTTCACTATTTGAACAGATCAAGGCTCGCCAGTATGATAACCCACACCTGATGGTTCTTCGTGAAATGGTACTACCAGGTGGTGCCAAGGAAGTCACTATTGGTGCAGATGGTGTTCTGCGACTCCAAGATCGTCTGTGCGTTCCTAATGTGGATGAATTGAGGAAAAAGATCTTGGAAGAGGCACACAGTTCTAGATATTCTATTCATCCAGGTGCAACGAAGATGTATCGTGACTTGAGGCAGCATTATTGGTGGCGGGGATGAAAAAGGACATAGTTGAGTATGTAGCTCGGTGTCTAAATTGCCAGCAAGTTAAGTATGAGCACCAGAGGCAAGGTGGCCTACTTCAGCAGATGACTATACCAGAGTGGAAATAGGAACGAATTACTATGGATTTTGTAGTTGGGTTGCCGCGGATCTTGCGGAAGTTTGATGCAGTTTGGGTCATTGTTGACAGGTTGACTAAGTCAGCACATTTTGTTCCTGTTGTGACTACGTATACTTCAGAGAGGTTGGCCCAGATTTATATTCAGGAGATAGTTCGGTTGCATAGTGTGCCAATTTCCATCATATCAGATAGAGGCCCTCGGTTTACTTCACATTTTTGGAGAGCAGTACAGAGTGAATTAGGGACCCGTGTAGAGCTCAGTACAGCCTTTCATCCGCAGACCGACGGCCAGTTAGAGCGGACCGTTCAGATTTTGGAGGATATGCTCAGGGCATGTGTGATTGGCTTTGGAGGTCAGTGGGATCGTTTCCTGACTTTGGCCGAGTTTTCTTATAATAACAGTTACCAATCCAGCATCGAGATGGCTCCATTTGAGGCCTTATATGGCCGTCGATGCCGTTCACCTATAGGATGGTTTGAGCCCGGTGAGGCTAAGATATATGGTACTGATTTGGTAAAGGATGCCTTGGAAAAGGTAAAGTTGATTCAGGAGCGACTTCGTACATCACAGTCCAGGCAGAAGAGTTACGCGGATCAGAAAGCGCGTGATTTATCATTTTTGGTAGGCGAAAGAGTTCTCTTGAAGGTTTCGCCGATGAAGGGAATCATGAGATTTGGGAAAAAGGAGATATTGAGCCCAAGGTTTATAGGCCCATTTGAGCTGTTGAGACAAGTTGGGGAGGTTGCTTATGAGCTTGCATTGCCACCCAGTCTATCGGGAGTTCATCCGGTTTTTCATGTATCTATGCTCCAGAAATGTCATGCCGACCTATCACATGTGTTAGACTTCAGCACTGTTCAGCTAGATAATAGCTTGGGTTATGAAGAGGAGCCAATTGCTATTGTTGATAAACAGGTTCGTCAGTTGAGGTCCAAGAGGGTTTCTGCAGTAAAAGTCCAGTGGAGGGGCCAACTAGTCGAGGAAGTGACTTGGGAGGCCGAGGAAAACATGCGGAGCATATATGCAGACTTATTCAGCACTTCAGGTATATTTCTAAACCCGTTCGAGGACGAACGTTTGTTTAAGAGGTGGAGAATGTGATGACCCAAAATATCATATTTAAATTTAATAATTAATTATGTGTTCTAAGACCTCAAAAAGTACTATTTATCATTTCTCGACTTACGTGCGCAATCCGTAAATTTTATGGAAAGTTTTTATGTGAAAAATGTATTTAAAATGTGGATTAGAGCTTTAAAACTCAATTGAGTTGACTTTGTTCAACAATTTGAGTAAACGGACTTGGATCAGTATTTGTTCCGGTAGGTCCGTATCGTGATTTGGGACTTGGGCGTATGCCCGGAATCAAATTCCGAGGTCCCTAGCCCGAGATATGGAATTTCGAAGAAAAATTAAAAGGTTTAAGTTCGAAGAGTGATCGGATGTCTAATTATGTGAAAACGACCCCGGAATAGAATTTTGATGATTCCAACAGCTCCGTATGGTGATTTTGCACTTAGGAGCGTGTTCGGAATTTTATTTGGAAGTCCGTAGTTAAATTAGGCTTGAAATAAAAACAAGAATTTAAGTTTGGAAGTTTGACCGATGAGTTGACTTTTTGATAACGGAATCGAAATTCAGTTCCGAAAATTTTCATAGCTCCGTTATGTCATTTATGACTTGTGTGTAAAATTTTAGGTCAATCGGAGTTGATTTGATAGGTTCCGACATCGAATGTAGAAGTTGAAAACTCTTAGTTTCATTAAGCTTGAATTGGGGTATGATTCATGGTTTATCATTGTTTGATTTGATCTAGAGGTTCAACTAAGTTCGTATGATGTTTTAGGACTTGTTGGTATATTTGGTTGAGGTCCCGAGGGCCTCGGGTGAGTTTCAGATGGTTAACGGATAAAAATTTGGACTTAAAAGTTGTTGCAGTCTTTCCTCTTCTGTTGGATATTCTGAGTTGATATCTAGCCCAGGTATCGAGCCCAGGGTTGACGAGGCTCAGGCTCGAGCTTGAGATCAAATCCAGGATCGAAGGTCCAGCTCGAGGACATGATCGAAGGTAAGACTCGGGGCTAGGATCGATACCCATGCTCGATGCCCTGATCGAAGGCACATGCTTGATGCCCTGATCGAAGGCACATTCTCGATTCCCTAATTGAAGGCACATGCTCGATGCCCTGATCGAAGACCCAGCCTCGATGTCCTGATCGAAGGCAGGCCATGACCGAGGTCCAGGCTCGAGCCTGTGATTGAAGCCGCGATCGAGGCCCAGTTTGAGGACCAGTTCCGAAGGCTGCTGGGCAGTTTTATAAAAAGAGGGCATTCGTCCCATTTGCCATTTTTGACGAACTTGAGCTTGAGCAGAGACGACTTTTGGCAGATTTTCAAGGAAAAAACATTGGAGTAAGTGATTCTAACTCGGATTTGGTCTACATATACAAGTATATTATTGTTTTCACCATAAATTAGTGTTTTGAGATTTAAATTTGGGAAAAGTTTTAGAAATCTCATAGAAACGAATTTTGAGTTTTCAGTATCGATTCGGAGTCGGATTTGAGTGAAACTGGTATCATTGGAATCGTAATTGAATGGGTTGTCTGATTTCATAACTTTCATCAGATTCAAAGATATGGGCCCCGCGGGCGAATATTTAATTAATTTCGAGATCTTTTCTTAAAAATGTAGTATTTTCTTATAGAATTGATTCCTATAATATTTAGTGATTGTATCAAATTATTTTGGCTAGATTCGAGCCAGACGGAGTTGGATAATCGTGGAAAAGGCCTTATAGTGGATTAAATTGGAGCAAGACGAGGTAAGTCTCTTGTCTAATCTTGTGAGGGGGAAATTACCTCATAGATGATTAAAATTAAATAATTGTTGTTAATTGCGGGGGGATACGTATGCACGAGATGACGAGAGTCCGTGCGTAGCTACTATTAATGCTAAAGTCCGGGTAGTTTAGGACTCAAAGCATGCCTTACTTGTGAAAATTGTATTCTTTGATTAATTAATATTAATTGATATCTATATAAATATATTGTGAATTGCTAGATAAAGATATTAAAGGATGGAAATCTCATAGGCTTGATTTTCTGTTTTAATCAATTAATTATTAAAAAAAATTGTTCTCCTCCCGAATTTATCTTATAATAAATATACTCTCCTTCCGGAGGCACATAAGAAAATGTCCTCCTTTCTTGTGGAGCGGGCCGAACGCCTCGGCAGGATTGATGCATCTATGGATCGCGCTGCACGTCCCTCGGCAGTGTACACGATACTGTGGATCGGGCCGTATGTCCTCGGCAGAAATCGTGCTTAATAATAATAATTACACGATACTTTAATAATTTATTTCAGCTTGTGAAGGTAATTAATAAATTGAAAAATCCTTGAAATTTAATGAATTATTATTCTTGCTCGTTAAGGAATTAATTGTTACTCCTGTAAATGAGGTTTAATTGATAAATTAGAAATTATTTGAATTGAAGGAATTTAATTAATATATTGAGAATTGTTACATTTGAAGGAATTTGATTATTTCTGCTGATTAAATAAATTATTGTAAATTCTGTAAATCATGCTGATTTAAATATCCTAGTTTTATTTCAGTTATTATTATTGACCCATAGTGAGTGTCAAAGTCGGTCATCTCGTCTCTACCACTTCAAGATTTGGCTTGATACTTACTGGGTACGCGTTATTTATGTACTCATACTACACTTGCTGCACTTTTGTGGAGGATCTGAGACAGGTACTAGTGGAGGACCTATCATCACATACCCACGTCACCCCGAGGCATAGTGGTGAGCTGCCTTTCTGAGCCGTTCCGCAGCTACCAGTGTCTCTTCTTATATTTATATTCTGTCTATTTCATTTCAGACAATATTTGGAGTTTTGTATAATCTAATAGATGCTCATGCACTTGTGACACCGGGTCTTGGCACACACATTGGTAGAAGTTGGTCTTTTATTATTTTCTTGAAATAAAAGTTTAACCAATGTACGTTTGACTTATTAGTTGGCTTGCCTAGCTGTAGTGTTGGGCGCCATCACGACCTATAGGTGAAATTGGGAGCCCCGAGGGCTCGGATGAGTTTCGGATAGTCTACGGGATAATTTCGGACTTAGGAAATCTAGTTTTCTGCAGACTTCAGGCTTCTGGTGTGTTCTTCTTCGCGTTCGCGAAGGTACTCTCGCAAACGCGAAGAGCAAATTGGGCTGGCACATTTTGCGCTTCACGTTTGCGACATAGTGACTGCGTTCGCGATGGCTTGAGGTTCAAAGCTTCGCGTTAGCGATAGAAGACTCGCGTTCACGAAGGGAAAGAGACTGGCCAGGAAAATTAGCCTTCGCATTCGCGAAGGCCAAGCCAGGCATGCATCGCATTCGCGAAGTAGCCCTCACGTTCGCGAAGAGTAAAATTCGACAGCACATAATTGTGCTTCGCGAACGCGAGGAACTGACCGCGTTCGCGAAGGGTAAAAATCCCAGAAAATAGAACTTAAGTTCTGGAAATGGGGTTTCGACCCATTTTTGAGATCGGGTAAGGCGATTTTTGGGCGATTTTCACGGGAAAACATTGGGGTAAGTGTTCTTTATCCTATATTGATTATATTTCATGATTTCATACTCATTTATATCATGAATCCGTGAATTTATGGAAGAAAAATTAGATTTTTATAAAATCTTCCAAAAACGAAAATTTAAGATTTGAAGGTCCATTTGATATCAAAATTGGACAAATTTGGTATGGTTAAAATCGTATCGGAACGGGTGTTCAGATTTCGCGAGTTTTTCCGGGATTTGAGACGTGGTTCCCACTGCCGAATATTTTAATAAATTTCGGATTTTTATCCGAAAAAATTATAAATTCATATGAAATTAATTCCTATGATTAGTATTTAATATATTGAATTATTTGTGAATAGATTTGAAGCTTTCGGAGGCAAATTTAAAAGGAAAAGCTGTGGTTGAATAATTGATTGAAATTTACAAAGCGAGGTAAGTGTCGGGGTTAACCTTGACGAGGTGACGAGTGTCTATACGTCGTCAAATTAATTATTTGCCTGCTTACTTGAAAAATCATAAATTATTTTTAATCATAAATTAATTACTATAATAATTATTTCTCTCTTATTCCTTGTCAAACTATTAATTCTTGAATTCCTGAATTAATTGTTACATGCTACTTGAATTATGATTTTTAATTGTTATTTGATATTTAGCATATCAAATATTAAACTGCCTATTTTCTCCCTGATTTCTATAATAAATTGTTAATTGTCATTGTTTGTTTCATAATTAAATTATAATTATTGTATGCTTCTTGTCTTATGATTTTATATTAATTGTTGCGTTTATTGGGGAATTTCTTCTATAAGAATTGATTGAAATGGAAATATTGGAGGATCGGGTTGCACGCCGCAACAGATTTATGAAAAGTTAATATTGGAGGATCGGGTTGCATGCCGCAACATACTTGTTAAAAAGTTAATATTTGAGGATCGGTTTGCACGCCGCAACAGACTTATGAAAAGTTAATATTGGAGGATCGGGTTGCACACCGTAACAGACTTATTAAAAAGTCTATATATACACTTGATTGGAATAAATATATAACAGACTTGATTAAAATGAATATTTTGGAGGAGCGGGTTGCACGCCGCAACAGAATTTAAAATGAATATATTGGAGGAGCGTGTTACACGCTGCAACAGAATTGAATGTGAATATATTGTGAGAGCGGGTTGCACGCTACAACAGAATTAATGGAAATGATAATTGGTTATGACTGCTGAGTTGCCTTCAATTATTATAAATGAATTACCTGGATTTATTTCTATTATTGTTGTTGTTACTAATATTGCGTACAGGTTAATGTAAGTGAACCGCCTTAGCCTCGTCACTACTTCGTCGAGGTTAGGCTCAGCACTTACCAGTACATGGGGTCGGTTGTACTGATACTACACTCTGCACTTCTTGTGCAGATTTTGGAGTTGGTCCCAGTGGCGTACCATAGACTTGCTCGGATTTCAGCTACCAGAGGAGACTTGAGGTATAACTGCATGGCGTCCGCAGTTCTGAAGTCCCCATCTATTGTACTTTATTAGTGTGTTTATTTCTAGACAACTTTATTTTATTCAGACCTTTATTTGTATTTATACTAGAAACTCGTGCACTTGTGATACCAATTATGGGATGGTTTATAGACACCGTTATTATTATGGATTATTTCAAAATTTCTTCCGCATTTGCTTCCTTGTTATTAATAAATTTTAAAATTATTTTAAAAATGGATAAGGTTATTCTAACGTTGGCTTTCCTAGCAAGTAAAATGTTAGGCGCCATCACAGTCCGAAGGTGGGAATTTCGGGTCGTGACATAAGGGAAGGATAAAACAACCAGTGGTATGCGCAGCAAGACAACAAAAATGCCATAAATATCACTCATAAATTAATAAATACATGTACGCCCAATTAATTCAAGTTTTTCAAATAAATATCCTTCACATATAATTCTTCTAAATAAGTCTCTTTTAAATGTAGTTTTCTGAAATAATTATTTTTCAAATATAATTCTTTCAATAAATATTTTCAAATATAATCTCCTCAAACAAATATCTTTCAAATACAATTCTTTCATATAATTCTTTTTGATTAAAAATCCTTCCAAATAATTATTTTTGAAAATAATCCTTTCAATTAAAAAATCACCATGTGACACCTCATTTCATGATCACAAAACAAATACGGGTCTCAACCCATTTTTATATTTTTCGTAAACACGGGTCTCAGCCCATTTTTCATATTTTCACGGCACCTCGTGCCCATAATTAAATCATATCACAACTGCACGGATAATTCACATACCAATTATCATTATCATTTTATCCCAGCACCTCGTTCCCATATTTTATATCATAACTACACGGACAATCCACGTGCCAAATATCCTTATTATTTACTCACGACACCTCGTGCCCATATTTTAATTTATAATCTGCCTGGCAATAGCCACATATTCTCAATTTCAACATAAATCAGATTGTTATCAATTTACCAACAACAAAAAAAATTGCACAAGGTATAAAAGTAAACACAAGAAAATCACAACATCACATGAAAATTATCAACACCACAACCACACATCATCACATAACGTCCCTGACAATAGCCACCCTAATCACTCCTATTGCCACCCTTATCACTCCTATAGCCACCCTTAGCATTCAGCATAGACAATATCAATAGCCACCCTTATCGCTCCTATTGCCACCCTTATCGCTCCTATAGCCGCCCTTATCGCTCCGCCCAGACATTATTCCAACAAACACAACAATAGTGAATGCCACCCTTATACCCACATAATATCAATGGTGAAATGTCACCCTTATCTCCCCAAAATAATAACTCACACAACACAACAATTTACACGGGAAATTAACATGGCAACATAATAAAATCAATTCATATCACAATTTGCCCAAAGGCCACAACCAAATTCCAAAGATATAACAAAATCAATTAATTTCACAACAAATAGCCCAAGGCTCCACACAATGTATATAAGACCCAAAACAATCAATAGAGATAGAAATTACTCAGCATAAAGCAAAACCTTCATTAATTCAAATTTAAATAATTATATTAACACCTATTCTTAAGCTCACTTAAATTAATTATTTGCATAAGAATATTCATATTGGAATTAATTTCCAAGAAATATTAAACAAACAATACTCACGAAATTTCATAAATATTTCAAGTAAAAATCACATCAAATTATCATATAAAAATAAATTCAACAATAAGGATTTAGGCATGGCAAACAGATGATTTAATAATTTTCCACAATTTCCCAATTTACTACACAATAATGCCTAAGACTTTAATTCAATGAATTTTGTACGTATAATTCCGAGTACGTACTCGTCACCTCGCGTACATGACTTTTCACATTTCACAAATGGAACATAAGACTCAATGCCTAAGGGGTAATTCCCCCACTCGAGGTTAAGCAAGACACTTACCTTTTTGAAGTTATGCCGATATTCCAAAATTGCCTTCTTGCTTGAATTGACCTCCAAACCGCTCGAATCTAGCCACAAAGAATTCGATTCAATCAATAAAATTTATTGGAATTAATTCCATAAGAAAATACTAATTTTCCAACAACAATCCGAAATTAGCTCAAAAATCGTCCGTGTGGCCCACATCTCAGAACCCGACAAAAGTTATGAAATCCGAAAGCCCATTCAATCACGTGTCTAACCATACCAATTTTACCAAAATCCGACCTCAACTCGACCTCCAGATCTTCAAATCTTATTTTTAAATCCCTAAGTTCAAACCCCCGATTTACACCTCCAAAACATGTAATCTAGTCGGATTAGTCGATTATAATTTAATATTATGGAGTAGAAATGATCAGAAGTGACTTTCCTCAAGTTTCCCTTGAATTCTCTCTCAAAATCGCCCCAAAAACCGTGCTTGAAAGTCCAAAAATGGTAAAACTCGGAACCCCCTCTGTTTTTAACATTCTATCCAGGATTTTCGCATCCGCGGTGATTTCTTCGCACCTGCGGTCTTCGCATCCGCGGTTAATTTCTTCGCACCTACGGTCTTTGCACCCGCGATGACTATTTTCGCACCCGCGGTCTTCACACCCGCGGTGCCTGGACAACCCATGCATTTTCGCTTCCGTGAATCATTCCTCGCGTCGATGAGCTCGCACCTGTGGCCCTTTTTCGCGCATGTGCGATCACACCAGCAGCACAGCTGCCTCAGCTCCTCCTCCAAATCCAAATTCGATCCGTTAAGCATCCGAAACTCACCCGAGGCCCTAGGGACCCCGTACGAACATACCAACAAGTTCCATAACATAACACGAACCTACTCGAGGCCTTAAATCATATCACACAACATCAAAACGACGAATCGCACCTCAAATCAAAATCTATGAACTTTGAACTTTCAAATTCTATATCTTGTGCCGAAACATATCAAATCAATCCAGAATGTCTTCAAATTTTGCACACGAGTCATAAATGACACAACGAATCTATTCAAATTTTCAGAATAATATTTCGACCCCGATATCAAAAAGTCAACCCCCTGGTCAAACGTCCCAAAATTCAAATTTTTCGCCATTTCAAACTTACTTCCACTACGGACCTCCAAATAATTTTTCGGACACGCTCCTAAGTCCAAAATCACCATACTGAGCTATTGACATCATCAAAATTCCATTCCGGGGTCGTTTACTCAAAAGTCAACTCTCTAGTCAACTCTTTCCATTTAAGCTTCTAAATAAGGATTGTTCTTTTAATTTAATTCTGAATCTTCAATAAATCAAACTCTACCACACCCGCGGGTCATAATACATATTGCGAAGCTGCTCGAGACCTCAAGTCACTGAATGGGGCGTAAATTCTTAAAACGACAAGTCGGGTCGTTACATTCTCCACCTCTTAAACAAACGTTCATCCTCGAACGTTCTAAGAATTATTCTGAGGTTACCAAATCGATTATTTTACTTTTACACATATACTCACGGTTGATTCCACGCTACCGCATTTGAGATAAGCATGACAAAATCATCTCATTTGAGTTTATTTCTTTTATCCAAACTTGAAAAGTTTAAGGCCATTTTCTTACGCTCCAATATTTTCAAAAGACCTGATTTCTCACAACAACGCATAATATTAGTCTCAACTAGCTATAGCAACTCATGCCTATGCACACATCAATTTTCTCGATAGTGTTGAAGTAATTCAAGACTTCCTTTGGGGTACTGCATTATTCCCCGCTTAGGATCATTCCCCTCAAACACATAACATAATTTGTCTCTTCTTTTGCAATTCTCAATCCTTCAAATTTTACTAACTCCCAAATTTTTCAGAAATTTCGGCAGAGTCTCCCCTGTAATTGGGCCTATCCACCTGCCAGAGTAACACCCAAACAACTCCTAACAACATATCCACAACCCAACAAAATACCACAGGGTATATATCAATAACATTAATCTCAGCATTGCATTATCATAATGATATCAGGACATGAACCACATCATATGTATGCTCATCACCACATCTCTGGTCTTAAAAGCTGTTCATAATTAATTTCAGCATCATCAATTAATCTCATATTAACCACCACCTCGTTTCGAATTTTCACAACACTAACAACAGAATGTGAGACATGAAGACCTCATGATTACTTACTCGGATTAATGAGTTACATTTAAAGCCACATGGGCACTCACCTCATAGGCTAAAACTCAATATTTACAGCACAAAAATGGCTGAATATGCACAGAAAATATACAAGAATTATCAAATAAGCCTAACAGGCATGACTCCCTATTAATATTATTGTACAAATTAAATTTCACACAGGGAGAATTTTAAACTCATAAATATTTTACCACAAGGAACTAGTCCTTATATAACTTCCACAGCGGTTTGTAACCCGATTTAAATATTTTACATCATATAAAAATGCGAGGATCTCGTCCTCAACTTTGAATCACAAGTATTTTGCACATTGTGCCAACTGGAATTTCAACTTCCTTTCTTTTATTTTCAATATATTTCATAAACAGTTTTCACAACACATAATAAACCCTCATACCGGTAGGGCATATAATTCATAAAATTAGAATCAATTCTTTCGAAACACACCAAACCCACTGTAATAAATAATAAAAATTACTTTTGGACTTATAGCCCTCAATGGTGCCCAAAAATAAAATGATAGACACGGGCTAACATCATCAAACCTCCCAACAGGGATAAACATATAAGTGGTTCATAAAATTACGATGCTCACCCATAAACGGAGCATAATAGAAGGACCCACCTCAATATTTAGAACCAAATCAAATTAAGGAAAAATATCCTTTTATAACAAATCAGGATCATACCTGTAACGACACCATCTGGTGTATCGGCCTTAGCCAAATCATAGCGATTATATCAACGGGTCGGGCCTCCACCTCTTAGGCACCCTCTACCTGTCTGTCCCCCACCCCTAACTGACTGTGTACGTGGGGTAGTAGCTGCACTGGGGCCCATAGTCTGAGTATTCTGATAAAATCCACCCCTCCCAAGTCTGGGACAATCTCTCATAATGTGCCTAGTGTCACCACACTCATAACAGTCCCTCTGAGGTCATGGATGCTCGTACTGAGTCTGTGCCAGATGACTGGAATAACCACTGTAAAAATCTCGTGTCGGTGGTGCACTATAAGAACTTACTGGGGCAACCCGAGTAATCTGATGTGCAGACTGATCTGGCTGACTACTCGAACCTCCGCTATAATGGGTCATAGCTGAAGAGTAAAATCCATTGAACCCTCCAGAGCTTCGAGACCTTTTGGCCTCCTTAGACTCCCTTTCCTCACCTAAAATTCCCTCAATCCTCCTTTCAATCTCCACTACTTGCTGAAATGGAGTATCGGTTTGCAACTCTCAAGCCATGCATATTTTAAGATCATAATCGAGCCCCTCAATGAATCTGCGGACCCGCTCGCTGACGGTAGGAACCAAAGTAGGTGCACGACGAGCTAAGTCACTGAACCTGATGGCATATTCTGACACTGTCATGGTGCCCTGACGCAACCATTCAAACTCTGTGCGCCACGCATCTCGGAGGGTCTGGGGAATAAATTCCTTCAAAAACATCTCTAAAACCTGAGCCCAAGTAGGTGGTATTGCATCGGCTAGACTACCTTCATCATAGATTTGCCACCACTGATACGCTGCGCCTGAAAGTTGAAATGTAGTAAAGGCAACTCCGCTCACTTCCACAATACCCATGGTGCGGAGAATATGGTGACAATATTCTAGAAATCCTTGGGTATCCTCTGTAGCTGTGCCACAGAAAGTAGGTGGATTGTACCTCTTAAACCTCTCAAGTCTCTTTTGTTCTTCTTCTGATGCCTCTAGCCTGACCTCAGGCCGAACCGGAATAACAGGTTGTACCGGTACTACACCCGGAACCTGACCAACGTGAACTTGCTGCTCTGGAGTTGTGGTAGGAGTCAGAGCTACTCCCCTAATATGCGGAATATTTGGTGCAACAGAGATCAATCCCGCCTGGGTTAATGTACCAAATATACTCAGGAACTGTACCAAAGTCTCTTGAAGTCCGGGGGTAACAACAGGTGCTTCTGGTATCTGTCCCCCAACTGGAGCTATTGGTGGCTCCTGCACTGTTGTTCTGATAGGTGCTCTAGTCGCGGCACGTGCCCTTCCTCGACCTCTGCCTCGGCCCCGGCCTCTACCTCGGCCCCGGCCTCTTGCAGCCCTAGCTGTATGTGTGGATGCCTGCTCAGCTAACCCGGTAGCACGTGTCCTCACCATCTGTGAGAGAATAGAGATACAAAGGCTCAAATTCTACAATCAACAAATCCACACGACAAGAATGAAAGAAGTGAAAATTTCCTAACAATTCTGTAGCCTCTCGAACATAAGTACAGACGTCTCCGTACCGATCCGCAAGACTCTACTAGATTCGTTCGTGACTCGTAGAACGTATGAACCTAGAGCTTTGATACCAACTTGTCACGACTCAAAATCCCACCACAGGCGTCGTGATGGCACCTAGTCTCTAATACTAGGTAAGCCGATTTCAATTACATTTTGAAGCCATTTGTTTTTTAAACTAACAATGGAAATAATTACAATAGACAACCTCCCAATACTGGTAGTACTGAGTCACAAACTCTAACTGAATACATGGAATGATCACGAGGACCGAATATATAATACTGTTTGATTAGAAATTAACAGTACAATGAAATGAAAAGACTCCAAGGGACTGCGACGGCCAAGCAACTCTACCTTGAATCCTTACGATCCCGCTTTAACTCTACTCAAGTCCGATATCTCCAATACCTGGCACTGCACAAAAATGTGCAGAAGTGTAGTATGAGTACACCACGGTCGGTACCCAGTAAGTATCAAGACTAACCTCAATTGAGTAGAGATGAGGTACAGTCAAGACACTCACTAGTCTAATAACATGTGCAATATAATATACAAATATACTAGGAAACATATAGCAATAAGGGCAGGATAAAACAACTAGTGGTATGCGCAGCAAGACAACAAGAATACCATAAATATCACTCATAAATTAATAAATACATGTACGCCCAATTAATTCAAGTTTTTAAATAAATATCCTTCACATATAATTCTTCTAAATAACTCACTTTTAAATGTAGTTTTCTCAAATAACTATTTTCAAATATAATTCTTTCAATAAATCTTTTCAAATATAATCTCCTCAAACAAATATCTTTCAAATACAATTCTTTCAAATAATTCTTTTTGATTAAAAATCCTTCCAAATAAATATTTTTGAATATAATCCTTTCAATTAAAATGTCACCATGTGACACCTCATTTCATAATCATAAAACAAATACGGGTCTCAGTCCATTTTCATATTTTTCGTATACACGGGTCTCAGCCCATTTTTCATATTTCCATGGCACCTCATGCCCATAATTAAATCATATCACAACTGCACGGATAATTCACATGCCAATTATCATTATCATTTCATCTCAGCACCTCGCGCCCATATTTCATATCATAACTGCACGGACAATTCACGTGCCAAATATACTTATTATTTACTAGCGACACCCCGTGCCCACATTTTAATTTATAATCCGCCTGGCAATAGCCACATGCTCTCAATTTCAACATAAATCAGATTGTTATCAATTTACCAACAACAAGACAAATTGCATAAGGTATAAAAGTAAACACAAGAAAATCACAACATTACATGAAGATTATCAACACCACAATCCCACATCATCACATATCGTCCCTGACAATAGCCACCCTTATCACTCCTATTGCCACCCTTATCACTCCTATAGCCACCCTTATCGCTCGGCCTAGACAATATCAATAGCCACCCTTATCGCTCATATTACCACCCTTATCGCTCCTATAGATGCCCTTATCGCTCTGCCCAAACATTATTCCAACAAACACAACAATAGTGAAATGCCACCCTTATACCCACATAATATCAATGGTGAAATGCCACCCTTATCTCCCCAAAATAATAACTCACACAATACAATAATTTACACGGAAAATTAACACGGCAACATAATAAAATAAATTTATATCACAATTTGCCCAATGGCCACAATCAAATTCCAAAGATATAACAAAATCAATTAATTTTACAACAAATAGCCCAAGACTCTACACAAAGTATATAACACCCAAAACAATCAATAGAGATAGAAATTACTCAGCACAAAGAAAAACCTTCATTAATGCAAATTAAGATAATTATATTAACACCTATTCTTAAGCTCGCTTAAATTAATTATTTGCATAAGAATATTCATATTGGAATTAATTTCTAAGAAATATTAAACAAACAATACTCATAAAATTTCATAAATATTTCAAGTAACAATCACATTAAATTATCATATAAAAATAAATTCAACAATAAGGATTTAGGCATGGCAAACAGATGATTTAATAATTTTCCACAATTTCCCAATTTACTACACAATAATGCCTAAGATTTTAATTCAATAAATTTTGCACGTATAAGCCCGAGTACGTACTCGTCACCTCGCGTACACGGCTTTTCACATTTCACAAATGGCACATAAGACTCAATGCCTAAGGGGTAATTCTCCCACTCGAGGTTAAGCAAGACACTTACCTTTTTGAAGTTATGCCGATATTCCAAAATTGCCTTCTTGCTTGAATTGACCTCCGGACCGCTCGAATCTAGCCACAAAGAATTCGATTCAGTAAATAAAATTTATTGGAATTAATTCCATAAGAAAATACTAATTTTCCTACAACAATCCGAAATTAGCTCAAAATTCATCCGTGGGGCCCACATCTCAGAACCCGACAAAAGTTATGAAATCCTAAAGCCCATTCAATCACGAGTCTAACATGCATTTTCAAATCTTCAAATATTATTTTCAAATCCCTAAGTTCAAACCCCCGATTTATACCTCCAAAATATGTAATCTAGTTGGATTAGTCGATGATAATTTAATATTATGGAGTAGAAATGATTAGAAGTGACTTACCTCAAGTTTCCCTTGAATTCTCTCTCAAAATCTGTCACGACCCAAAATCCAACTAGTCGTGATGGCACCTAACCCATCCCGTTAGGTAAGCCAATTTCCAACTAATCAATTTCAATAATAATTATTAAAGCAATTTAAGTGAATAAAGATCCTGATCTTATACAATCCCCAAGAACTGGTAGTACAAATCATGAGCTTCTAAGAATAGAGTATACAAAGCGGAAATGAAATAAATACATAGTCTATTTGAATAATACATAAACAGAGCTTTTATAAATCTAAGGCCACCCTGAACAAAAGGCAGCTACAACAGGAACGCAGGTACATCTTCAAGTCCCGCAACCATCGAGCACAGCAACAACAACAACCAACATCTGCACGCAATGTGCAGAAGTATAGTATCAGTACAACCAACCCCATGTACTGAGCAAGTAACAAACCCAGTCGTAGGTTGAAAGTAGTGACGAGCTTCCACCAAGGTCGGGTCCAAAACTACTAGTCCACAACAGTCCATAACAACATAAAGAAAATAATACCAGAAGAAACACATAGATAAAATGCTCAGTCGAATCATGATTTCAAAAATAATAGTTCTTTCTTTCAAATACATCAGTGAAAATCCAAATCGTTTGCTGATGTTGCCAAAAGTATGAATAATTTGAGAATAGTAATTCTTCCAAAATTATTTCAATAATAAATAAAATATCTCATTTTCTTTCCCAGATAACTAGTGTAAAATAAATGCATCACTATGCCCATCTGTCAACATGAGTGAGAAATCATCAATAATGTGATACCGTACAACATGAGAAAAACACATCTCTATGCATATATGTCATGTGTGCATGTCAATGCAATGTATCTCAGAGATTGCACTCAGGTACTCACACTCTCAGAGTACTCAATCTCATTATCTCGCATTCTCTCTCACTGTGTTCAGAACACTCAATCACTCAGCGCTATTCAATACCTGCTGCGGCGTGCAGCCCGATCCCTGTTTATAGTCGACTGCGCTCACTGCGGGTGTACAGACTCATGAGGGGCTCCTACAGCCCAAGTGCTATAAGCAAGGACAACTCACGTGCCATAATATAAATATCTAGATTAGCACGGCCAACTCACGTGTTGCACGACCAACTCACATGCAATAATAATATAAGGATCCGCACGGCCAACTCACGTGCAATAATAATATCTAGATCCGCACGGCCAACTCACATGCTATAATAATATCTAGATCTGCACGGCCAACTCACGTGCAATAGTATAATATATAGATCTGCACGGCCAACTCACGTGCAATAATATAATATATAGATCCGCACGGCCAACTCACATGCAATAATATAATATATAGATCTGCACGGGCCAACTCACGTGCAATAATATAATATATATAAAGCCAACATGGCCTGCTGCAGCGTGCAACCCGATCCAAAAAATATTCTCACAATCAGGCCCTCGGCCTCCCTCAGTCATCAATCTCTCCAGTCTCTCTCTTATGGGCTCACAATGTCATGAGAACAACCCAAAATGATGATATAATGTATCAATAAATAATAACAGAGACTAAGATATGATATGTAATGACATGAATATGACTGAGTATAAATTTTCAATTTAAAATAAATAATTCACAACAATATGACCTCTGTGGGTCCCAATAATATTGGCACATAGCCTCAACATGATTTTTAATATGCTTTTCAGCTCAATTTCTTTAATTCATAAAACCGCATGGAAAATGCCAAGATCATTAACTACAAAATTCCACAGAAATAATTATGTCACAATTTCTATAGTGCACGCCCACACGCCTGTCACCTAGCATGTGCGTCACCTCCCAACAATTCACAAAATACATATATTCAGGTTTCATACCCTCAACTCCAAGATTAGAAGAGTTACTTACCTCGAACAAGCCAAATCCAATATCGAGCAAGCTAAGCAATGCTCCAAAAATTCCATTCTGCGCGTATCAACTTCCAAATGGCTCGAATCTAGTCACAACAATTTGACTTAGTCCACACAATTTAAAAGAATTAATTCCATATCAAAATGCTAATATTTTCCATAAAATCCAAAATTATGCCGCAAAAATCACCTGTGAGGGCCACGTCTCGAAATCCGATAAAACTCACAAAATACGACAACCCATATAATTACAAGTTCAACCATACTAATTTCACTCAAATCCGGCTCCAAATCGATATTCAAACTTGAAAAATTCGTTTTGTGACATTATAGAAATTTCCTTCTATTTCTCTTGAAGATTCACTAATCTTACACCAAAAATGAAGATTAATTCATGGAATATAATCACAAGGGAGTTAAGAACACTTACCCCAAGTTGTGCGGAAAATTTCCTCTCCAAAATCTCCCAACCCGTGCTCCAAATTCTGAAAATGGGTGAAAATGTTGAACCCACAAATTTAAGGTTCTGCCCCTGCGATTTTCGCATCTGCGGACGAGATTTGCGCACCTGCGCATCCGCTTGTGCGAGCAAAACGTCGCATTTGCAGACTCCACTCGCCTGCCCAGTTTTCGCTTTTGCGCGCTTCCGTCTGCATCTGCGCTCACGCAAGTGCGGAATTTCCCTCGCACCTGCGACCAATGCCTCACAACCCTCTGCCCTCATCTGCGCTCCTTTTCGCGCAGGTGCGATTCTGCACCTGCGAAGCTCTTTCCGCACCTGCGCGCCTCGCTTCAGCGCACCCCCGCTCGCACTTGCGAGCTCGCACCTGCAACCACTTTTCCGCAGGTGCGATTACACCAAAAGGCTTCAGTTCCAGCAGTCTTCCAAATTCAAAAATCAATCTGTTAATCATCCGAAACACACCTGAGGCCCTCGGGTCCCCGTCCGAACATACCAACAAGTTTCATAACATAACACGGACTTAATCGAGGCCTCAAATCATACCTAACAACCTAAAAAATGCGAACTACACACGGATTCAAGCCTAATAAAGTTTCAAATTTCCGAATTCTACAAATGACGCCGAAACCTATCAAATTTCGTCTGATTGACCTTAAATTTTGCACACAAGTCACATTTCACATTACGGACCTATTCCAATTTCCAGAATTTGATTTCGACCCCGATATCAAAAAGTCAACCCCCTGGTCAAACTTTCCAAAATTAAATTTTTGGCATTTCAAGCCTAATTTCACTACGGACTTTCAAATAATTTTCCGGACTCGTTCCTAAGTCCGAAATTACCATACGGAGCTATTGGAATCATGAAAACTCCATTCCTAGGTCGTTTACACATAAGTCGACATCCGGTCACTATTTTAACTTAAGCTTTAAACCTTGGAACTAAGTGTTTCAATTCATTCCAAAACCTCACCGGACTAGAACCAATTGCCCCGGCAATTCACACAACAACTATAAAGTACAATTTGAACAGTAAATGGGGAAACGGGGTTGTAATACTCAAAACGACCGGCCGGGTCGTTACAAAATCACCCCAAAAACCGTGCTTAAAGGTCCAAAAATGGCAAAACTCGGAACCCCCTCTGTTTTTAACATTCTGTCCATGATTTTCGCATCCGCGATGATTTCTGCGCACCTGCGGTCTTTGCATCCATGGTGATTTCTTCGCACCTGCGGTCTTCGCATCTGCGGTGATTTCTTCGCACCCGCGGTATTCGCACCTACGGTGATTGTTTTTGCACCCGCGGTGCCTGGACAGCCCATGCATTTTTGCTTCCGCGAATCATTCCTTGCATCCGCGAGCTCGCACATGCGGCCCTTTTTCATGCAGGTGCGATCACACTGGCAGCCCAGCTGCTTCAGCTCCTCCTCCAAATCCAAATTCGATTCGTTAAGCATCCGAAACTCACCCGAGGCCCTCGGAACCCTGTCCGAACATACCAACAAGTTCCATAATATAACACGGACCTACTCGAGGCCTCAAATCATATCAAACAATATCAAAATGATGAATCACACCTCAAATCAAAATCTATGAACTTTGAACTTTCAAATTCTATATCTTGTGCCGAAACATATCAAAACAATCCGGAATGACTTCAAATTTTGCACACAAGTCATAAATGACATAACGAAGCTATTCAAATTTTCAGAATAATATTTCGACCTCGATATCAAAAAGTCAACCCCCCGATCAAACTTCCCAAAATTTAATTTTTTCGCCATTTCAAGCTTACTTCCACTACGGACCTCCAAATAATTTTTTGGACATGCTCCTAAGTCCAAAATCACCATACGGAGCTATTGACATCATAAAAATTTCATTCCTTTGTCGTTTACGCAAAAGTCAACTCTTCAGTTAACTCTTTCCATTTAAGCTTCTAAATAAGGATTGTTCTTTTAATTTAATTCTGAATCTTCAGTAAATCAAACTCGACCACACCCGCGGGTCATAATACATATTGCGAAGCTGCTCGAGATCTCAAGTCACTGAACGGGGCGTAAATTCTTAAAACGATAAGTTGGGTCGTTACAGAGGGTCAAGGTATGTGTTATTTCTAATATTAAAGCTAATGTAATATTCTCTTTGATGTTAATTATATTATCTTCTTATTTTATGGAAGATGACAAAGTTCGCTTTAATTTTCTTAATGATTCATATATTTAGGGCACTCTATTTATTTTGACATATTTTCTTTGCTTATTTTATTATGTAACATATGTGTCCGGTGAAGTTCTCTCACTATTCTCATCCAACATAGCAGTTAAATTTTCTTTTGAATTATCTATCTTCTTAAAAAATGACTACTTTCTTTTATTAAAGTCAGTAATATTGTAGATATGCTTTCAATAAATCTTAAGCGTATGTAATATTTTAGCGGAAGGCCAGTAACAACTAAAGTTTCTTCTTTAAAGATATCGGATAATTAGAAGTAATAAATTTGAGATATATAGATGCTTATTATACGGGATGATGTAGTTATCGGGAGTTTGTTCTAGCTCAATGTTGGAACCAAAAATAAGTGAAAAATAGAATGTTCATGATATAGACATAGTTGATTAATAAAATCATGATTGATGCTAATATGAGGTAAAAGAATTTGGAGTAACGTAAAACATATGATGATGAATATGGTGTCTGCAAATGCACATTAATTTATTACATTAAGTTGTTATATTAATTGGAGTAGTATTGTATAAGATAAATTTTGAAATGTTCTGTCACATAAATAATTGACTTAAGATTTACGTGCAACGCACGTACATAAAGACTAATACTATACTAAAAGCACAAAGGCCCATAACGAAATGTCGTTCACCTTTTTTACCCTTTAAAAATCAATTTTACATTGAATAAAATTGAAATTTAAATTACTTTCCTAATATTTAAGACTTTAAAATCAACTCAAATTGAATTAGGTAAGAAGTCCTTAACATTTTCGAAATTTTATGACATTTTCAATTAATAAAAGAATTATATCAATTTATAGTAAACTTCTCCATATGCACACAGTACACGTTAGGTTTGTCTATTTTTTCTTTTTTGCTTAAATATAATTAATCATTTAAATTCTATTAGAATAAAATTATTAGTGGTAAATATTTAAACAATTATGAGAAATAAATATTTCAACATAAATATACTTTCCATGTTAGATATAATGATAACTACCATTAATATTTTATATGTTGGATATTACAATTGATTTTCTAAATTTTCAATGAACTAATATCTTAATTGTATATATTTTTAGTATTTTGATAAAGAAAATAGAGAAATTTTCCTTACACCAAGAATATCGTCTAAAAAAGATATTAGATTAGTCAGATACAAAAACATAATATATCATGCTTATCTTCTTAAGAAATATTTAAATAAATGTAACGACCCGGCCGGTCATTTTGAGTGTACAACCTCGTTCCTCCATTTACTTCTTATCTTGTGTTCAATTATAATTTTGTGACTCGTCGGAGAGGTTTCAGAAAGAATTGGAACACTTAGTTCCAAGATATAAAGCTTAAGTTAAAATAGTTAACCGGATGTTGACTATGTGTAAACGACCCCAGAATAGAGTTTTGGTGATTCTAATAGCTTTGTATGATTATTTTGGACTTAGGAGCATGTCCGAAAAATTATTTGAAAGTGCATAGTTAAATTAGGCTTGAATTGGCTAAAAGGGAAGATTTAAGTTTGGAAGTTTGACCGGGGAGTTGACTTTTTGATATCGGGGTCTGAATCCAATTATAGAAATTTGAATAGGTCTGTTATGTCGTTTATGACTTGTGTGCAAAATTTGAGCTCAATCAGACTTGATTTGATAGGTTTCGGCATCGAATGTAGAAGTTGAAAATTCTTAGTTTCATTAAGCATGAATTGGGGTATGATTCGTGGTTTTAGCATTGTTTGATGTGATTTAAGGCCTTGACTAAGTTCGTATAATACTTTAGGACTTGTTGGTATATATGGTTGAGGTCCCGGGGGCCTCGGGTGAGTTTCAGATGGTTAACAGATCAATTTTTAGACTTGAAGTGCTGTTGGAAATTTTCTGATATCTGTATCTAGTTTCCTACTACGAAATCGCGTAAGAAGGTCTGCGATAGCGTAGGGTTAAGTGGGGCTGCTGAGTTTTTTTTCTATGCGATCGTGTGGGGAGAGTAGAGATCGTGTAGCTGGGAAGAGAGAACTCATCGCAAACGCGTGGGCAAAGTCGTGTTCGCGAAAAGGAAGTTAGGCACCAGCAGGTCACGAAAAGTTGCTCTTCGCGATCGCGTGGATCAGTCCGCGATCGCGTAGATTTGTGCATCAGTGATCCGCATTTACGTGGATTCAACCGCGTTAGCGAGGGACAAATTTGGGGGCAGTTTATTTTGTGCTTCACAATCGCGTGAACTAATCCGCGTTCGCATAGGGTCAAGTTTTGGCAGTGGAAATGTGTGCTTTGCAATAACGCGACTTGCCACGCGATCGCATAGAAGAAATGACTGGGTAAAGAGTTTAAGTTCTGCATTTTTACCGATTTAGAGCTCAGAAAGATGAGATTATTGGGATATTTTCAAGGAAAACAACAGGGTAAGTGTTCTTAACTCAATATTCGTTAAATTACCCGAATCCATGGTTGTTTTAAACATTTAATTGGTGAATTAAGTTGGAAAATTGTGAAACCCCTTTTGGTTTAATTTGAAGATTTGAGGGTCAAGTTGTTGTCGAATTTGAGTAAAATTTGTATGGTTGGACTCATGATTGAATGAACGTTCATATTTTATAACTTTTGTCGGGTTATGAGATATGGACCCTATGGGGAAATTTTTAGTATAAAAATTAGTATTTTGATATGGAATAAATTCCTTTAATTTGTGTTGACTGAATCAAATTAATTGTGACTAGATTCTAGTCGTTCAGAATTTGATATGCGCAGAATGGAATTTTCGGAGTATTGGTTAACTTGCCCGGTTTGGATTCGTCTTGTTCAAGGTAAGTAACTCTTTTAATCTTGGAGCTGAGGGTATGAACCCTGATTATACGTGTTATGTGTTTGATATTGAGGTGATGCACATGCTAGGTGACGGGCGTGTGGGCGTGCACCATGTGAATTATACTCTGTTATTCCTGTGGTACTGTGTGGTTACCTCAACTTATCTGAAATCTCTACGTTTTAGAGTTATCGAGTTGTGATTCATGTTAGAAACCATGCCTAGGATACATGCTTATTCTGTTGGGACTCATTGAGATCGTTACTGTTGTTGAGTTATTTTCTTACACTGTAATTTCATACTCAGTCATGTTCATTCATTTCATATCACATCTCAGTCTCTGTTGCTATATATTGTCATATCATATCATCATTTTTTGGCTAACTTCCTGACATTGTGAGCCCGAGAGATTGGGGAGATTGATGACTGAGTGAGGCTGAGGGCCTAATTATGAGGATATTATGGGATCTGGTTGCACGCTGCAATATGCTATATTGGCTTTATATACTTTAATATTATGGGAACGGGTTGCACGCTGCAGTAGGCCAGGTTGGCTTATTATAGCACGTGAGTTGTCGGTGCGGTTTATAGCGCTTGGGCTGAAGGAGCCCCTCCGGAGTCTGCACATACCCCCAGTGAGCGCAGTTGATTTATATAGGGGGATGGATCGTGCCTGGCCATGAATCTTGTCCGAAGCATTTATACCTAGGGATGGATCTTCCCCTCACACTGGATTGGTCCGATTCAGTACTGAGTGACTGATGGTCAGTTGATGTATATATATCAGGATGGATCTTCCCTGGACCGGATTGGCCATATACAATACTGAGTGATTGAGAATGATGAGTGGAACGTGTGAGACAGTGAGATTGAGTACTCTAAGAGTGTGAGTATATGAGTTCATCTATAAGATATGATACATTGACATGCACACATAACATACATGCATATAGATGTATTTTCCTCATGTTGTACGGTATCACGTCATTCATGACTTCTCACACATATTGGCATATGTACATAGTGATGCATTTTCCACTGGCTATCTGGAATGAAAATGAAACACCTTATTTATTGTTGAAAGAATTTTTGTTAAAATTGTTGTTTTCAAACTTACTCATATTTTTGGCAACTTTGGTAAAAGACTTGAGTTTTCACAGATACACTTGAGAGGCAGAACGCTTTTCAGAAATCATGATTAAACTATGCATTTTATCTCTAGGTTACTTATTTTATTACTTGTTTTATGTTGTTATGGAGTGTTGTTGGCTATTGGTATTGGACCCGACCTTTGTTCTAGCTCGTTGAGTACATGGGGTCGGTTGTACTCATATTACACTTATGCACCTTGTGTGCAGATATTGGATGTTGATGTTGCTGTGATCGATGGAAGCTGAATTTGAAGATGTACCTGCGTTCCGGTCATAGCTGCCTTTTGTTCATGGTAGCCTTAGATTTATAAAAATCGGTTTATGTACTTTTTGAACAGATGATGTATTTATTTCATACCATCTTTGTAAATTCTAATCTTCTCATGATTTGTACTATCTGTTCTTGGGGAATGTATTAGATTCAGTTAAATATTATTTTAATTAGATATTTGTAAATTGGCTTACCTAATGGGTTGGGTTAGGTGTCATCGCAGCTAGTTGGATTTTGGGTCGTGACAATAACCTACCTAAATTCTTAATCGTTGTAAATTCAAAAGATAACCAATAACTATGCATTCAACTATTTCATCAATGTAACATTTATTTTTTAATTTAAATAAATATTACATTTATCTTGATATCAATTGTTATCATGCATAGTTCATTCTTATTCTAAGTTTTATACACTTTTTATTAATAGACGTAAAACGCGTGCAACACACGTACACTAAAGCTAGTATATATATATATATATATGTATGTATGTATATATATATATGGTCAAACATCTCTATAGAAGCTTCCTTATATAACAACACTTCACTATAAAAGTGAAGCTTTTCCGGAACCAATTTTTATGTTATATTATAATATATGTTCTCTATAACAGTTCTCTCTCTCTCTCTCTCTCTCTCTCTCTCTCTCTCTCTCTCTCTCTCTCTCTCTCTCTCTCTCTCTCTCTCTCTCTCTCTCTCTCTCTCTCTATATATATATATATATATATATATATATATATATATATATATATATATATATATATATATATATATATATATATATATATATATATATATATATATATATATATATATATATATATATATATATATATATATATATATATATATATATATATATATATATATATATATATATATATATATTGATGATCTAACGAACTTAATGACAAGAACCAGATAAAGAACATGATACACACCCTCAAGTACGTGGGAATAACAAGTCTCAAGCTCGAGATGTAAATCAACTCTTCAGACGACAAAGAAACAACAAAGGGAACATATGGACTTCAGTTCCCCTGGTGACCGTACCCAGTCAACTCTCCAACAATTGTAAAGTTGTTACCTGCACACGCAACAGTGCAACAGTGAACTTCATTGGGAATGCTCTTGTACCAAACATGCTTGCATCATTCAAGGGATGTCACCAATGTTATATTAATATTAAACCAAAGGCAAAAACATCACTTGAACATTGAACAATCCATCAACCACTCTCTCAAGTGAACAATCAATCTGGCAAGAGATGCTCAAGAGCATCAAGAACAAAGAACAACATAACAATGGACCAGTTCCCTGTATTGAGTTATTACATGTCATTAGTTGTGTTGCACCTTTGTTAAAGTTTTTTACTTGTAATTCCTACTTAGCTTAGTTAGAAGCATTGTGTAGGAAACCTTTGTAAATCATAAACCCTTGTGTTTGTGTCTTGGCTAGAGTTAGTCGAGTTGTAAGTCTTTGTAATAGAGTTATTACAAAGTGGCTTGTAATAGAGTTGTTACAAGTTAGTGAGGGATTAAGAGGTTAATTCCTAGGTTACAATCGGTTGTAATCTAAAGTTTGCTCAATAGTGAAGTTGAATTCCTACAAGGGTAGGTTGTGGTTTTTAATCCCTTGAGCTGGGAGTTTTCCACGTAAAACTTCTTTATTTCATTTGCCTACTCTAGTGTGCGTGTGTTTTGTGGGAACTAATATAAAACCTGGTTCTCTATATAGTTTGATGGACCCTTAAATTCAATCAATTGGAATCAGAGAAGGTTATTTCTATCAGTCTAACACCTAGAAAGGATCCTCATGACTGCTCTATCAAACTTTGAAGAAGGGATATCTACCTACAGTCCACCAAGATTCAATAGCCAATACTATGGGTGGTGGAAGACAAGGATACATGACTTTATCATGGCTGAAGAGTCAGAGCTCTAGGACGTCATCTGTGATGGACCCTTCATCCCTACAAAAACTAGTGGTGACCCTGCAGTAGCAGTTCCCAAAACAAGAAAAGAATTCAATGATGTTGATCGCAAGGCCATAGAGAAGAACTTTCGAGCAAAGAAAGGTTTTGTCTATGGTATTGGTCTTGAAGAATACAACATGATTTCAGCATGCTAATCTACTAAGGAGATCTGGGAAGCTCTCCAAATAGCTCATGAAGGGACAACCCAAGTTAAGCAATCAAAGATTGACATGCTTACCACATAATACGAGCTTTTCAGGATGAAAGACGATGAGTCCATCCAGGACATGGATACTCGGTTCACCTCCATCATCAATGAGCTTCATTCTCTGTGACAAATCATTCCAAGGAACAAACTTTTCAGGAAAATACTCAGTGTTTTACCCAGTTCCTGGGAAAGCAAAGTGAATGTTATCACAAAGGCAAAGGATTTGCAGAAGCAACCATTGATGAACTTGTTGGTAATCTAAAAACTTATGAAATGAATAAGAACAAGGATAATGAGAGAAGAGATACCAAAAGGGAAAAGAACCTGGTCCTCAAGACAGGCAGCAATGATTCAGGTGGTGAGGATGCTGATATGGCTTACCTGACAAAACAATTCCAAAAAATGGTTCACAAAAATTTAGGCATTCCAAAAAGGGGCAGCTCCAGCAATCCAAAAGGTTATGACCTATGTCATAAGTGTGGTATGCCAGGACATTTCATCAAGGATTGTCCTCTCCTCAATCAAGATCAATACAAACATAACACATACAAAGCAGCTAAGAGAAACCCGGTTCCTGACAAACATTTCAAGAGGAAAAATGTCGCTGACAATGTTGTGAAACAAGCTCTTTCTGCATGGGTAGATTATTCCTGCGAACCTGAAGAAGATGATGATCAAGGTGACAACTCCATGATGGCATTGGAAAGTAAAACAGTTGAGTATGACTCTATCTTTTTCTTGATGGCACAGTCTGATAATGATAAAGATGACGACGACGATGAGTCTAGATGTTCAAAGAAATCTGAAGTCTTATTCTCCTAAAAAACTCATGTCCTTGGCAAATGTTTTAATTTATACTTATCACAGTCTTATAAATGATAAAAATGCATTAACTGTAGAATTAGAAGACATAGAACATGAGAGAAATGATTTAGTGGTTTTTGTGATCGATCTAAAAGAAACTATTGAGTGTGTTAAAAAAAGGAGAAAGAAGCTTTAATTGAAAAGGTTGCTAACATAGATCATGAGAGAGATGACCAATTAGTAGTAGTTGTAGATCTGAAGGATATAATTGAGGAACTAAAAGGAGAAGGTAGGCATGAGATTATTCAAAAGGTAAAGGAAGTTGCGGATGAAACACATCTTAGGCTTGAAGATGAGATAAAATCAATGAAATCTGGTTTTTATGTTGAACTCGAGAAAAACAAACAACTTCAGGAAGAACTAGGTAGAGTCAAGAGTGATCTTGAAAAATCACTCAAGTGGACTTGGTCCTCTGAAGCTATCATTTCCATGTACACGAATAGTGGGGGAAACAGGTAGGGAATCGGGTTTCAAAGGGAAAAACTCCCTACAACCCTTATAGCAAGTATATTACGGTACCTGAAAACTGGCTCTGCACTCACTGTGGTAATACTGGGCACTATAAGGATACCTGTAAGGCAAAGTTTCAGTATCAACAGAAAAATAAAGTTTTTGCTAATAAGGTAATTACTGTTAGAGAACCTGGTCCCTCATATAAAAGATCCATGATGCCTGCTTGGACCAAAAGAACCCTCATTCATCCCTTTCCTCATTACAAGGGACCCAAACTTGTTTGGGTTCTTAAGTCTAACGCTTAATTTACTTGTGCAGGGAAAAATGAAGGGTAGAAACCAACAATGGTACATAGATAGTGGTTGCTCAAAGCACATGACTGGAAGTATAAATAATTTCCTTTCACCGAAGGCCCTGCAAATAAGGAGTGTATCCTTTGGAAATGGAAAGAAGGGATACATTCTGGGAGTTGGAAAGATAGGGAAGTCTCTCTCCCACTCTATTGAAAATATGTACTATGTGAACGAATTGAAGTACAACTTGTTGAGTGTTTCCCAAATCTGTGACAAGGGAAACAAGGGGAATTTGTGTCAAAGATATGCACAGTCACTAATCTTGTGACTGGTGAAGTGGTGTTAGTGGCCAAAAGATACAAAAACATCTATATTGCTGACTTTGAATCTCTAGAAAATGGAGATCTCAGTTGTCTGAGTGATGTGGATGATGATGCTGAACTATGGCACCGAAGATTGGGTCATGCAAGCTTTATGCTACTGAACAAGTTGGTCACGAAGGACCTAGTTCGTGGCCTTCCCAACTCAAGCTTCAAGAATCACAAAGTGTGTGGTGCGTGTGTAATAGGAAAGCAAGTCAGATGTTCATTCAAGCCCAAAAGGAAAGTCAGCACCTCAAGGCCATTTGATCTCTTTCATATAGATCTATGTGGAACTATAAGAGTGCCAAGTAGAGGAGGAAAGAAGTACGTCTTTGTTATTGTGGATGACTATTCCAGATTCACCTGGACTCTGTTTCTCAGATCCAAGGATGACACATTTGAAGTATTTGTTGAATTTGTAAAAATGATCCAAGTGAAGATGAGCCATAATGTTGTGAGTATAAGATCTGATCATGGTACAAAATTTGACAATGCAAAGTTCGATGAGTTCTGTGCTAAAAATGGCATAAGTCACAATTTTCAGCTCCAAGAACACCTTAAAAAAATGGTGTCGTGGAGAGGAAAAATAGGACTCTTGAGGACATGGCTAGGGCAATGCTCATTGATAGTGGTGTTGAAAAAGGTTTCTGGGCAAAGGCAGTCAACACTGCCTGCTACTTGGGGAACAGGTGCATGATCAGGTCCCTCCTAAACAAAACCCCGTATGAACTGCTGAATGGGAGAAAACCTAAGCTAACACACTTGAGGACATTTGGTTGTAAATGCTTTGTTCTCAACAATGGTAAGGAAGCTCTGGGAAAGTTTGATGCCAAGAGTGATGAAGGAATATTTCTTGGATATTCATCACAAAGCAAAGCCTACAAGGTATACAACAAAAGAACTCAATGTGTTGAGGAAAGCATACATGTGATCTTTGACGAAGCAGAACACCCTCTTAGAAAAAAACGCACATGATAAGGCTGGTGAAGATGGAGAGCAATCAAATGTCCCTGGTAAAGTTATTGACATGGAAAATAGAATGGCCGATATGGTGAGTCAGGTCTAAGATTCAAATAACAATGGCACAGTTGAATCTCGAATTGAAATAGAGGAACTTGTCCCTCCATCACAACAACTGAAGCTGAAAATAGAGTTACTGATGCGGTACTGGGCGCTCTAGATGTAGAGCAAAGAATCACATTCAGAAATACCTGGACCATCCCACAACAAGGTTCAGGTGTCTAACTGGAAACACAAAAGTTCACATCCTCTGGATAATGTGATCACTCCTCTTGATTCAGGAATTCAAACCAGATCAAAGGCAAGAAACGCACTTTCCTTCTCAGCTTTTTTCTGTAAAATTGAGCCCAAGAATATCAAAGAAGCATTAAAAGATGCTGATTGGATTACAAATATGCAAGAACTCCATCAATTTGAGAGGAATAGTATATAGAACATGGTTCCACGACCTGCTAATAGTACTGTTATAGGAACCAGGTGGGCATTCAGAAAAAAACTTGATGAGTTTGGAAACACAACTAGAAACAACGCAAGGCTGGTAGTTCAAGGTTACAATCGGGAAGAAGGGATTGACTATGACAAAACATATGCTCCATTTGATCGAATGGAGGCAATCAGAATCCTCATTGCCTTTGCGTCTCATATGAAATTCAAAGTTATGTCAAAAGTGCATTTATGAATGGCTTTCTAAAAGAAGAAGTCTTTTCCAAGCAACCTCCTGGATTTGAGAATCATGAACATCTTGAGTATGTTTTCAAACTTGACAAGGCACTATATGAGCTAAAGAAGGCTCCCCGTGCTTAGTATGAAAGGTTGTCCAAATTTCATCTAGAAAATGGCTTTACAAGAGGAAACATTGACAACACCTTATTTATGAAGAAACAAGGGAGGAACCTGCTCATTGTGCAAGTCTATGTTGATGACATCATCTTCGGAGCAACAAATGATTCATTGTGTGAAAAATTTGCAAAACTCATGGGAAGTGAGTTCGAGATGAACATGATGGGGGAATAGAATTTCTTCTTGGGTTTACAAGTCAATAAAAATCCTCGGGGCACAATGATAAATCAGAAGAGATTTGAGATGGAGAGTTCAAAGATCATTGATACACCTATTGCCACAACCACTCGCCTGGATATGGATGAACCCGGTTCTCATGTAAACAAGATTATGTATAGAGGCATTATTGGGTCACTTCTGTATCTCACAACAAGTAGACCGGATATTGTTTTCAGTGTGGGACTCTGTGCCAGGTGTCAATCCAATCCAAAGGAGCCTCATCTGAAGGCTGCAAAGAGAATTCTGAGGCATCTCAAAGGAACGCAGGATCTGGTTCTTTACTATCCTTCAGGAGATAACTTTGACTTGATATGGTATGCTGATGTTGACTATGCTGGTTATCTGATGGATAGGAAAAGCACTTCTGGTATGGCACATTTTCTGGGTTCATGTCTAATCTCATGGGGCACAAGAAAACAAAACTCAGTGGCCCTTTCAATTGTTGAAGATTTCAGTGTGTTTTCTAATTGTGTGCCCTTACTAAGTGACAATACTAGTGCACTCAACATGGCCAAGAATCCAGTTCAACATAATAGAATAAAGCACATCGATGTGCGACACCATTTTCTTAGAGACGATAATGAAAAAGGGCTCATTTGTATGAAATTTTGCAGCACAAAAGATCAAATTGCATACATATTCACCAAAGCACTGAGCAGAGAACACTTTAAAAGGAATTGCTTGGCGCTAGGGTTGATAAAACCAAGATGAGGACTTGGTCCCTCGATGATTGTCTATGAAAGAAATGTACGGGTAAATTAGCTAAAAAATATTTTCTGGCAAAGTCTAACTCATTTCTATACCATTACATGTAGACACGCATGATGATTACAGAGCAAACAAATATCTAATGCATTGCCCGATTGGTCAAAGGATAAGGCTTACATTTGCAAAATCTGTCAAGGAACCTGGTTCCCTCGACATAGGTTAGTAGTTTCTCTGTACTCTCATGCACAATTTTTTAAACGATTGAAACGGTGCCACATCATTACACTGTCACTTTCTTTTCTTTCTCGATTTGTGAACCCAAACGTCTCGCCCGTTATGAAGTGACCCGACTACCTAAATTGCCACCTATTCCTAACCGATCCCTTACCCCTCTTAAATATATCCATTCACACTCACTTTCACCACTATTCACATAAAAAAATCCAAAATTCTTCCTTTTTTTCTCTTCAAACCAAACTCTCTCTTCTTCAACTCACTGCACTCTACCGTGTTTGAACACCAGGAAACATAAGATATTCCAAGTGTCATCCCCACTGTGTACTCCCCATTGAATCATCAGTGATAGAACCCACATTCTCTACTCCGACCAGTCCAAAGCATAAGACAGATTCATAACTACCCTCTGCTTCCTCCCCAACCCAATCGGGTACTAGTTTTCATCGGAGTCGCAAAACTTCGACTCCCAAGAAGTTTGTGCTTGTGACCTCTCCTTTTGCTTCACCGGAAAAAATAGTTAAAGACGATACAGCAGCAGTAGAAAAAGAAGAAGAAGAAGAGAATCAAGAAATTTCTAGTCTACCAATGGAAGAAAGCTCTGGAAAAGACCAATATATTGATCATATCCATGATGAATCGGCAATAACAACCCCTGGCTTGAGTCTACTAGTAATACTCCTCCAAATTCTGGGTTTACCATAGGGTTACAAGAACAAGAGACCATAGAAAATATATTGTCAATAGTTGTTGAGGGATGTGCTATTGAGGTTGGTAAAGGTGTGTCTGAGTCTCAGAGGGAAGCAAATAGTACACTAGTGGAGAATATGGAACTAGTGCCTGTTGAAACATCAGCACCGGAAAATACTACTGGGGCATTAACTAATGGACTTGATCCCTCCATCCAAGAGGAGCCAATCCTTGGTTCCTCTAAAGAACCCCAGGTCAGTATTGATCATGCTCCCTCTCCTCACTTCTACGTTGAGCCTTTGTCCATGGTTGTTCCTGAAATGAGATCTTTATCTGAATAAGAGACTGAGGACAGTGAAGATGATTATGATAATGTGGCTATTGCTAGTTTTATCAAGGCTAGGAGTAGACAGGCCATTACTCAAGTGTCAACTCCTAAGAGACCTACCACTAGGTTGCAAAAGAAGGAGGCTCTTGAGTCTCTTATTAGTAAAATCCAAGAATAACAAAAGAGGAGAAGATTGGTAAAGGATGGGAAGATTGTGAATGAGAAAGGATGGGGTCGTACATTTGCCCATGATATTCTGGATATGGTTGGCATGCGCCAATTGGTGGAGATATGTGAATTCTAATAGTAGACACACTTGTTAACAAGTGACAGTCCCGAAGTTTATGAGGACGAAGTGCGTAGTTTTTATGTCGGCTTCTTTACAGTTGAGGATAATCATATTTGTATGATGGTGAATAGTGTTGATTAGGTGATGGACTCTACTATGTTGGGAACTATTTTGGGAGTGCCTACTGAGGGTTTTTCTTATGTTCAGGGAACCTTCTCTTCGAACTTTAGAAATGCTATTTTGAAGGATAAGGGAGTTCAGCAAGGGGAACGGGTACATAAGATAGCCCTCCTTCTAATTTACCAACTGCTATTTGAATTGGTGAACAAGGTTTTTCTCCCTCATGCAGAAAGAAGGTCCATTACATATTAAGCAGACCTGGTTCTCATGGAAGCACTAGATGGATACATAACTATCAACCTGCCTGACATCATGATAGAACACATGCTGAAGGTGGAAGAGTTTAAGGATGGTAAATATGGGCTGCCTTACGGGTTCCTCCTCACTAAGGTTTTTGAGTTCTTCAAAGTCCCTTTGGGAAAAGCTAAAGTGGGTACTCGTAAGCAAACCATCTCCCGACCACCCTCAAGGAATGTGAGTGCATTGATAAGGTTGGAAGGGTTGGCAGCACTTCTACTATCTCCCAGTTGATCAACGCCCAAAATAGTGCCACTGATGAGATAAGGAAGCTAAAGGCAAGGAATGCCATTCTTGAGGGTCAGCTAAGTTAGCTTCGGGAGGCACATGGTTCCCGCAGCTCTCATAGCATAGAGGTTGGCCGTCTGACCAAAGAAAAGTCTGACCTCAGGAAACAGGTTGAGGACTTGAAGGAGAAACTGCTCAATGAGCAGATGTCAGCTAATGCTCGAATGGATATCCTTCTTAAAACCCTTGCCTTTTATCTAAGCCTTCCCCTTCCAGTGCTCCCAAGAAAATGTTCCCTTTCCAGTGTCAAGTCTTAGTGTCTGTCATTTGTTTTAGTTCTGATGATCTTTATGACTGGTACTTCTATTTTTGTTGTTTATATTTTGTGGATGTGTTGGTAACAATGGAACTGCTCCCTGCTTAATATCCAAATATTAATGAAAGCTTCCTCCTTTTGCTATGTATGCCTTGCTCATTTGCTCTGTTTTAGTCAGGATTGTGTGCACACATGCGGCATTAGTTAACCAAGCTAGACTTCTTTTTGCTTATTGCTTGTTGATGTTCTTTTTATGATGTTAAAAGGGGGGAAAATAATTTAGGGGGAACAGATTCAGGGGGAATACATGTCATGTGTAGGTTATGCGTATGTCATTCTAGTTCTTAGGGGAAACTTCAATTATAAGTTTGTCATCCTCAAATATGGGGAAATTGATAGGTTATATGTACCTTGTTATATTTTGATGATCTAACAAACTTAATGACAAGAACCAGATAAGGAACCTGATACACACTCTCAAGTACGTGGGAATAACAAGTCTCAAGCTGGAGATGTAAATCAACTCTTTAGACGACAAAGAAACAACAAGGGGAACATATGGACATCAGTTCCCCTGGTGACCGTACCTAGTTAACTCTCCAACAGCTGTAAAGGTTTTGCCTGCACACGTAACAGTGCAACAGTCAACTTCATTGGGAATGTTCATGTACCAAACATGCTTGAATCATTCAAGTGATGTCACCAATGTTATATTAGCATTAAAGCAAAGGCAAAACATCACTTGAACATTGACGAATCCATCAAGCGTTCACTCAAGTAACCAATCAATCTGGCAAGAGATTCTCAAGAGCATCAAGAACAAAGAATAATATAACAACGGATCAGTTCCATGTATTGAGTCATTACATGTCCTTAGTTGTGTTTCTCCTTTGTTAAAGTTCTTTACTTGTAATTTCTACTTAGCTTAGTTAGAAGCATTGTGTAGGAAACCTTTGTAAATCATAAACTCTTGTGTTTGTGTTTTGGTTAGAGTTAGTCGAGTTGTAAGTTTTTGTAATAGAGTTATTATAAAGTGGCTTGTAATAGAGTTGTTACAAGTTAGTGAGGGAATAAGAGGTTAATTCCTAGGTTACAATAAATTGTAATATAAAGTTTGCTGAGTAGTGAAGTTGAAATCCTACAAGGGTAGGTCGTAGTTTTTAATCCCGTGAGCTGGGAGTTTTCCACGTAAAACTTCTTTGTGTCATTTACCTACTGCAGTGTGCGTGTGTTATGTGGGAACTAATAAAGAACCTGGTTCTCTATATAGTTTGGTGGACCCTTAAATTCTATCAGATTTACATTACAGTAATGGATAGCAAGTTGACTCAGTTCCAGATAACTCAGATGGAGGCTATTCTTGGGCCTGACTCAGATCCATTTGAAACCTTTGTTTTCGGTCACCAGTAGATCTTCGAGGAAAATAATTTGGAGAAAGAATGCGAGGATGAGTCAATGTTAAACATGATGAAGAAGTACGATCCTGACTCACTTGCTATTAAGCTTTCTAACTTTCTTTGCCCTCACCACGACCTTCATATTTATGAAAAGTGTGCTTATCTCTTTTGCAGGTTGCTAACTGATGATGATGACTTGTGCTCTTGGCGCAATCTAAGTGTCTCCACTCAATCAAGCATCAAGTGTATGATTCTTGATCATATATACCTCAATCAAGAATCAGAGTTCATCATCCATCAGCTCCTTAAAACCATTTCAAAGCTGGTTGACTCACTTCTCCCAGATAACGCCTGGCCTGAATTATTGCCATCCTTTTACCAATGTGTCACTGATTCTATTTCAACTTAGTACTTAAAAGGGGAAGCTTGCTCGATATTTGCTACACTAGCAAAGGACATAGGCGAAACAACAGTCCTGTAACGACCCGACCGGTCGTTTTGAGTATTATAACCCTGTTCCCCCATTTACGACTCAATTTATGCTTTACAGTTGTTTTATGACTTAGCGGGTTAGTTGGTTTGGGTCCGGAAGGAATTCAGAGTGAAACGAGATACTTAGTCTCATAATTAAAAATTTAAGTCAGAAAAATTGACCGGATATTGACTTATGTGTAAACGACCTCATAATTGAATTTTCATGATTCCAATAGCTTTGTATGGTAATTTTGGACTTAAGAGCGTATCCAGAAAATTATTTGGAGGTCCGTAGTGAATTAGGCTTGAAATGGCGAAAGTAGAATTTTTGAAAAATTTGACCGGGGGGTTGACTTTTTGATATTGGCGTCGGAATCCGATTTTGAAAATTTTAATACCTCTGCGATGTCATTTATGACTTATGTGCAAAATTTAAGGTCAATCGGATATGATTTGATACGTTCCGACGTCGTTTGTATAAATTAGAAGTTTCAAAGTGTATTAGGCTTGAATCTATGTGTGATTCATGTTTTTAGTGTTGTTTAATGTGATTTGAAGGCTCGACAAAGTTCGTATGATGTTTTAGGACTTGTTGGTATATTTGGATGAGGTCCCGGGGGCCTCGGGTGAGTTTCGGTTAGTTAGCGGATCAAATTCGGACTTAGAAGAAAAACCTGAAGTTTCTACCATCTGATGCAATCGCACCTGCGGAAATTCCATCGCAGGTGCGAGCCCGCAGAAGCGAGCTTCACAAGCACAAAAGCGGCAAGGGGCTGATGAGGCAGAGTGCGCAGGTACGAGCATTTTACCGTACTTGCGAGCCCGCAGGTGCGAAAAGAAGTGCGCAGAAGCGGAGGGAGCATTGTGGGCGATCGCAGAAGTGGACATTTTGTCGCACCCGCGATACCGCAGATGTGGCTAATCTGGTCGAAGATGCGACAGGTCCTGGACAGAATACAATTGGAAGGGTTTTGAGGTTTTTCCATTTTTGGGCATTTTAAGCTCGGGTTGGGCGATTTTTGAGCGAGGTTTTCACGGTAAAACATGAGGTAAGTCCCTTGTAATCATTTTTACTCCATAATATTGAATTATCATCGAATAATCTAACTAGATTATATATTTTTTGAGGTGTAAATCGGGGGTTTGAACTTAGAGATTTGAAAATAAGATTTGAAGATTTAGAGGTAAAGTTGAGGTCGGATTTTGGTAAAATTGGTATGGTTAGACTCGTGGTTGATCGAGCTTTCGGATTTTGTAACTTTTGTCGGGTTCCAAGATGTGGGCCCCATAGACGATTTTTGAGCTAATTTTTGGATTTTGTTGGAAAATTAGTATTTTCTTTTGGAATTAATTTCAATAAATTTTATTGACTGAGTCGAATTATTTGTGGCTAGATTTGAGGCGTTTTGAGGCCAATTCACGAAGAAAAGACATTGCAGAATAAAAAAAATACACGGTTTGAGGTAAGTAGCAGTTCTAAATTTGATCTTGAGGGTATGAAACCCCGGAATATGTATTATGTGATTGGTTTTTAGGTGACGCACATGCTAGGTAACGGGCGTGTGGGCGTGCAACGTAAGAATTATGACTTGGTCATTTCCATGGAACTCTGTAGTTGAAAAATCTGTTGATATCCGTACATATTTCCTCATAGTAGCGAAATTGATCTATGAATCATGTTTAAATCGTATGTTTACATTGTTGGGACCCACAAAGGTCGTGTACTTGAGAAATTATTTGCTAAATTGTTATTTTTCACTCAGTCACAGTTCTATTTACACATTTTTACCTCAGTCTCTCTTATCCATTATTGATGCATCATATCATTATTGTTGGGCTGCTTATCATAATTTCTGAGAGCCCGAGAGACTGGAGAGGTTGATGACTGAGTGAGGCCGAGAGCCTAATTGTGAGGATATATATGGATCGGGTTACACGCCGCAACATGTTTCATTGATCTATGCCGTGATTGGATTGATATAGCGCTTGGGCTGAAGGAGCCCCTCCGGAGTCTGTACACACCCTCAGTGAGCACAGGTACCTACTGAGTGCGAGTGCCGAGTGATGAGTGACTGTGAGGAATGAGCAACTGTGAGGAAAGAGTGACTGTGAGGAAAGAGTGACTATGAGGTTGGAGTGAATGGGAGGACTAAGTGACTGTTACTCTGAGAGGATACATTGATCTCATTATTTGCTGCATTTCAGCTGTCATATATCACTAATCTTTTTTAAAAAAATCGAAAAAATATTATTTTTTGTTTCAGTCAAACTTGATATGAAATTTCAGTGAAATCTTAAATGTTGAACTTGAGAGCATGCCTACTCTTTTATATTGGAAAATACTGTATTTGGACTTAGCTGAGAAGATCGTCACTACTTTCAATTGCTTATTTATTATTGTTACTTACTGAGTTGGTTGTACTCATACTACACCCGGCACTTGGTGTGCAGATCCAGGTGATCCCGGATACAGTGGGTGTTGATTATTTCACACAGTCGATTTTTCGGAGATTCAGAGGTAGGTGCCATGTTTCGCAGACCTTGTCTCTCCTTCCCTATCCTTTTGTTTATTGTATTTGATCTCGGATTATTATAGACCGGGTTTCCCAGACTTGTAATGTATAGATGATCATGTACTCAGTGACACCAGGTTTTGAGAGTGTATTTATATTAGTATGCGTGGGGTTTTCTTTCAAATTAATTATCATATTTTCCGCATTTATAAAAATTTGTGGTTTATTGAGGTTGTCGGCTTGCCTAGTATTAAGATAGACGCCATTACGACAGATGTGATTTTGGGTCATGATAAGTCCCTTGTGAGAAAGATTTGCACCCAATATTCCTTAATTAATGTACTGAATGATGATACCCTCGATATCTACATGAGGGTCGCCACCACAAGATCTGTGATCACCTTCATTCAGTGCATACCGAGTTCAAATGAAACTGAGCAGTATCAAGATCTATTGCCAGGTATGATGAGGACCTTGGCTGGCGCGTTGAGCAATGGTGGGGTGGAGGATTTAGCACATTACGTGCTAGCTCTTTTTATAGACTTGGCGAAGAATGAGCCTAGGTTCTTGAGGATGCAACTAGAGGGTTCAATGTTGGATATAGCAGAGGATGAGAAATTGAACAAGGGGACGAGATTCTATGTCATTCAGTTTTTGCTAACTTTAGTTGAAGCAAGGGACAGGGGCCCTGGGATGATGAAGAGGTGCCCTCATTTATTAGCAGATGTTTTACATTGTTACTGAATTTATTACTACTAGATAATAAGGATGACCGTGCTTGGCATAGTGCCGAGACCCTGGATGATGATAAAGGGAAGATAAATAACTTCAGCATTGGTGCGGAGTATTTATACCGGTTTTCTGTTGCATTAGGAGGTAAATCTTTTGCTCATACTGCTAAAGAGCAGTTGTCTGCTTACTTGGTTGCCTTAGAGTGGGAGAAGCGCCGTGCAGCTCTCATCGCACTTGTTCATATTGTTGAAGGTTGCTCAAAGATGGTACAATAATTCTTAGTTGTGTAGTATTTTTTTATGGCTATGGTTTGATTAGAATGGATATATATTGTTTCAACTAGTAGCATTTCAGACGTGCTTTTTTGCTGGAAAACTGCTTAAATTTAAAGTATTATTGTTAGGATAGTATCCATTTTTATCCTTACATTGTTATTACTACATATCTTATATTGTTATTACTTGTTATCGGTATTTTATTCATCTTTTCCTGTGCTATCTTGGTTTTAGTTTTTTAAATATCTTGTATTGTTATTATTTGTTATCATTGCTTCTTTCATCTTTTCTTTAGTTGAGGGTCTATTGATACGTATATTCTACCCTCCCCAGATCTCACTTGTAAAATTACACTGAATTGTTATTATTGTTATTGTGGTTGTAATTACCTTGGAATCATGGCTTCTTTTTGCTATTATAGGTAATGATTAAGAATCTGGAGCAACCGATGAATCTGGTTTTAAGTTGTCTCGAGGATCCTCATCCTCGCGTCAAATGGGCTGCTTGCCGGGCAATTGGCCAGTTTTCATCTGTCCACTGTCCAGATTTTCAAGAACAACATCATAACCAAGTAGTTCCTGCATTAGCTGCAGCTACGGATGATTTTCATCCACGAGTGCAGGTTTGTCCTATGTGATATATACTATTCAGGGATGCTGCAAGTTTCCCGCAGAACGATTGCAGGCTAAACAAAATAGAGTAAATTTTATGGGTGGTCACTCAACTTTGTGTTTATTACCCGATAGTCATTTTTTCTATTTTTGTTACGTAAAAGTCATTCAATTTTATGTTCATTACCCAAAAATCACATTTCTTTCTTTTATTACACAAAAATCATTTGTCTATGCTCTAGTTATAACAATAATCACTTTGATTAGATTTTACAAATCTTTCACTTGAAAAGTCTATTATTCCCTTTTTATTATAAATCATTCGACTTATGTAATACCTTCTATATTATATGCTATATAATATACTTTTACTCAGGTATTTTACTTATAATTAAAATAGCTTGATATTATTTTACTTATCTTTTTTATAATATATTCCTACATTTAATATTTTCTTAACGGTAATTTTCAAGGTATATAAGTAGCATTATTAAATTTGTCAGTAAATATTACCATGAATAAATTTCAAGTCCACGTTCTTAACCATGCTTAATGAAATATGTTTAATGATCAGCCAAGCCATACTCATTAATCCAATAAATAAAATATCCATATTTAGCACAATGACACATCAAATTAATACTTTCAAATAAATAATATTAACAGATAAAGATTTAAAAATCTTAATAGTAAATAAAAATATCTTCGAAACTTTTTTTATAATTTGTATTGACTATAAACAAAAACTATCATTTGTTAAACAAATCTATTTGTTATTATTTCAAATAAATATTAAAAATAAATATTTTTTATGGTTTTTATATTTAAAATATTTTCATACTTAAATATGATTAAACAAATTGAGTGTCGTGAAAAAAATAAATATATGGATATATTATAAAAATATAAATAAAATCATTTAAAGTTATTTTAATTATAAGTAAAATACCTAGTTAAAAATATATTATATAGTATATAATATAAAGGTATTACGTAAATGAGAGGATATATAATGTCAATGACATAATAGACTTTTCAATTAAAAGTATTGTAAAATCTGGTCAAGGTGACTTTTGTGAAAAATATAGGAAAGTAAAATGATTTTTGTGTAACAAAGGAAAGAAAAATGACTTTTAGGTAATGAATATAAAGTTGAATGAATTTTACATAACAAAAAGAAAAAAAGTGACTTTTGGGTAACGAACACAAAGTTGAATGACCATCCATAAAATTTACTCAAAGAAAATATTAGATTATCATTGATAGTAACAACCAACAAAAGTTTTTGTTCTTATTGCACCTCAACAAGGGGATCTCATATACCATACAGTTGAAGTTCTTTAACCTTGCCTAGGTTTAGTACCCCTTTAATTTTTAAAATTGTGTTTCGTGAGCCGAGACATAGTCTCTACTTTGGTAAGATTTGCGTACAGCCGTGTACACTACCCTCCCCAGACTCCACTTGTAAAGTTTTAGTGGGTGTTTTATTATTGTTGTTGCTGCTATTCACAAAGAGAATAATTCAGTACTAATCTACTTTTTATAATCTGGTATATCTTATTTCTAAGATTCTTGGGTTTAAAACCAATTATTTTACAGCTATCGGAGTTGGCTCTTTACCAGACCACTCATCTTATTGCATTCTGCTTGATATCTTTGATCTAATTTTGACATACTTTGAAAAATCTCTTGGCTATATGGCTTCATTGTCATAGTCGTAACGCTTGTTACCAAGTGGTTCTCAACTATCACTTTTGTTTTTCTGCAACATGAGGCAAATTAAGTATGTAGTATGTAACATCCACTACTAGAAATACGCTAAAACCCGACCAAAACAACCGACCAAAGTTGGTCGGGTATGGCCAATTACCGACTAAAACACGATCATTAGGGTGTGGACGGTGTTTTGATGGTCGGAATGGCTTACCGACCAAAGTTGGTCGAAAATTACTGACCAACGTTGGTCGGTAGCTTAAAAGGACCATCTGACAATTTTAATTACTTACCGACCAACTTTGGTCGAAAACATATTTCATTAATTTAATTTTACCGACCAAAGTTGGTCAGTTTAACTAAATTATATTTTTTTTATTAATTATTAAAATTAAAGAAAATCGACCAACTTGAAAATAATTTTTTTTTTAAATAATTAAAATAAAACATTACCGACCAACTATGGTCGGTAACCTCAACAGTGCAGGCAAAATACCGACCAAAGTTGGTCGGTAATGTTGAATTCTGGGATTTCAATATTCATTAACCGACCAACTTTGGTCGGTATTTTTGAATAAATATTTTTTTTATTAAAAACCGACCAACATTGGTCGGTTTTCCTGGGTTTAATTTTGGCATAAAATGCCTGTTTTGGCAGCTACACCACCTGCCAGCATACCAATGCACCTAATAACAACTGAATTATAACAATAACAACAACAACAACAACAACAACAACAACAACAACAACAACAACAACAACACAACAACCAAAAAATTCAATAAATACTTTAGAACTAACAAATTAAAATTCAATTGAACATAAAACTCTAAAACCAAGTTAAAACTAATTACAACTAGTTCAAAACTGGTTCTATTTGTCTAGTTCAAAGTATATAAAAGTCAAGAGGTGTTTTCTACAACATCATCACCGTCTGATGAACTTTCATTTACAAGACGGTATAGAGAACGGTCTTGTGGAGGATGGGAAGAACGACCACGGGGAGGATGGGAGGAACGATCACGAGCAAGATTTTAGGTTGAAAATTCAAGAAATGTAATGGGTACTTGAAAGAAAATGGTTTAGAATCACTTACCAACAATTTGGGGAAGAAATGACTCTTGAAAAATTGCCTCACCGTTTGGTTTTTGAGAAAAATGAGTTTTTTGCAAAAATCCCATTTTTGGGTTCTGTTAAGTGCTGGGCGACAGTGTTCATTGCGTTTGTGAGAGCACTGCCGCGTTCGCGAAGTTTATGGGTTGCCAAGTCTTTGCGTTCACGAGACAGCCCTCGCGTTCGTGTAGGCTATCCTTCCCTGATCTTCGCGTTCGCGATGAAGAAAAAGTTGTCTTCACCTCCCTAGTGCCTAATACTACGCGTTTGCGATGGGCTTGTCGTGTTCGCGAAGAGTAACGCCCCCATCACTTCGCGTTTGCGACAACGCCTTCGCGTTCGCGAAGAAGAAATCCTCAGCTGCCCAGTTTACTCTTCGCGTTTACGAGAGTACCTTCGCAAACGCGATAAAGGACATGCCAGAACACCTCCTGCAGCAAAATACCAGATATCCAAAGTTCAAAACATCCCGTGGCCTATTCGAAACTCACCCGAGCCTCGGGGCTCCAAACCAAACATGCACACAAGTCTAAAAATATCATACGAACTTGCTTGCGTAATCAAATCACCAAAATAATATCTAGAACTACGAATTTAGCACCAAATCAAGTTAAATTCTCAAAAACACTTTAAAATTTCTATTTTCTCAACTGGACGTCCGAATCACGTCAACTCAATTCCGTTTCTCACCAAATTTCACAGACAAGTCTTAAATATCATAATGAACCAGTACCGGGCTCCTAACAATGTCAAACATCAATCAATTCTTAAAAATAATTAATTTTCAGACTTTTAATTTTCATCAAAAATTCATAACTTGAGCTAGAAACTCCGAATTCGATTTCAGGCATACGCCCAGGTCCCATAATTTGAAACGGATACACAGGGACCGTCAAAACAGGTATCCGGGCCCGTTTGCCAAAAATATTGACCGAAATCAAATAAAATCAACTTTTAAGGCAAAAATTCTTAGTTTCATTAGTTTTCAACATAAAAGCTTTTCGGAAACCTGCCCGAACTGCGACGCAAATCGAGGAGGGTAAGAATAAAATTTTTAAGGCTTAAGAGCGCAAATTTGAGTTCTAAAACATAAGATGACCGTTTGGGTCATCACAATCTCCATCTCTAAAATAACCGTTCGTCCTCGAACGGACATAGAAAAGTACCTGGGCTAGTGAAAAGGTGGGGATATCTACTCCCATATCAGACTCGGACTCCCAAGTAACAGCCTCAATAGGCTGACCTCTCCATTGCACTCGAACAGAAGGGTAACTATTTGATCTCAAATGGCAAACTTGCCGAGCTAGAATTGCCACCGGCTCTTCCTCGTAAGTCAAATCCTTGTCCAACTAGACAATGTCGAAATCTAACACGTGGGACAGATCGCCGTGATACTTTCGAAGTATGGACACATGGTATACTAGATGAACAGCTGCTATACCTAGGGCTCAACTTGCCCTTCTTTACGAACCTTATTACACCCTTCATGGGTGATACTCGTAGTAACACTCTCTCTCCGACCATGAATGCAACATCACGAACTCTATGGTCGTCATAACTCTTTTGCCTGGACTGAGCTGTGCGAAGTCGATCCTGTATAATCTTGACCTTGTCGAAGGACTCCTGAACTAAATTTGTACCCAATAACCGAGCCTCCCCCGGCTCAAACCACCCAACTGGCGACCTACACCGTCTACCATTTAATGCCTCATAGGGAGCCATCTGAATGCTCGACTGGTAACTGTTATTATAGGCAAACTCCGCTAACTGCAAAAATGGATCCCAAGAACCTCCAAAGTTAATAACACAAGCGTGAAGCATATACTCCAAGATCTGAGGATGGAATGCTGTGCTCAACTCAACCCACGTACCTAACTCCCGCTGTACTGCCCTCGAAAAGTGCGAGGTAAACTGCGTACCTTGATCAGAAATGATAGACACGGTCACACCGTGAAGACGGACGATCTCACGAATGTAAATCTCTGCCAACTGCTCCGAGGAATAAGTAACTGCCACAGGAATGAAATGCGCTGACTTAGTCAGTCTATCTACAATAACCTATACGACGTCGAACTTCCTCTGAGTCCGTGGGAGTCCAACCAAAAAGTCCATAGTGATACGCTCCCACTTCCACTCAGGAATCTCCATCTACTGAAGCAAACCACCGGGTCTCTGATGCTCATATTTTACCTGATGACAATTTAGGCACCAAGCTACGTAAGCAACTATATCTTTCTTCATCCTCCTCCACCAATAATGTTGCTGCAGGTCCTGGTACATCTTGGCAGCGCCCGGGTGAATAGAATACCGAGCACTGTGAGCCTCCTCAAGGATCAACTCACGAATCCCATCCACATTAGGCACACAAATATAACCCTGCATCCTCAAAACACTATCATCTCCAACAGTAACCTGCTTGGCACCACCGTGCTGCACTGTGTCTCTAAGGACAAGTAAATAAGGATCGTCATCCTGCCGATCTCTGATGCGCTCAAACTATGAAGACCGAGCAACTGTTTAAGCTAGAATACGGCTGGGCTCAGAAACATCTGACCTCACGAACTGGTTGGCCAAGGACTAAACATCCAATGCAAGCGGTCTCTCACCCACTGGAATATATGCAAGGCTACCCATACTAGCTGATTTTCTACTCAAAGCATTGGCCACCACATTGGCCTTCCCGAGATGATACAATATGGTGATATCATAGTCTTTCAATAGCTCTAACTATCTTCTCTGCCTCAAATTGAGTTCCTTCTGCTTGAACAAATACTGCAAGCTCCGATGATCAGTGAATACCTCACATGGCACGCCGTAAAGGTAGTGCCTCCAAATCTTCAGCGTGTGAACCATGTCTACCAGCTCTAGATCATGAACAAGGTAATTCGTCTCGTAAACCTTCAGCTACCGTGAAGCATATGCAATAACCTTTCCACCCTACATCAATACCGCGCTTAGACCAATACGAGATGCGTTACAATATACTGTATAAGATCCTGAACCTGTGGGTAACACCAATACCGGTGCCGTGGTCAAAGCAGTCTTGAGATTCTAAAAGCTGGCTTCACACTTGTCTGACCACCTGAACGGGGCACCCTTCTGGGTCAATCTGGTCAACGAGGCTACTATGTATAAAAACCCCTCCATAAATCGACGGTAATAGCCAGTCAAACCCATGAAACTATAGATCTCTATAACTGATGTGGGTCTAGGCCAGTTCTGGACTGCCTCAATCTTCTTAGGATCCACCTGAATACCCTCTGCTGATACAACATGACCCAAGAAAGCAACTAAACTCAACCAAAACTCGCATTTTGAGAACTTAGCATATAACTGACTGTCCTTCGGAGTCAGAAGAACGATCCGAAGGTGCTGCTCATGCTCTTCTCGACTGTGGGAGTAGATCAAGATATCATCAATAAACATAACCACAAAGGAATACAAGTAGGGTGTGAACACCCGGTTAATCAAATCCATGAATGCTGTTGGGGCATTTGTCAGCCCAAATGACATCACTAGAAACTCATAATGCCCATTCAGAGTCCGAAATGCTGTCTTAGGAACATCGGATGCCCTAATCCTCAACTGATGGTAGCCAGATCTCAAATTAATCTTTGAAAATAACTTGGCACCCTAAAACTGATCAAATAAATCATCAATCCTTGGTAATGGATATTTGTTCTTGATGGTGACTTTGTTCAACTGCCGATAATCTATACAAATCCTCATCGATCCATCTTTCTTCTTCACAAACAATACAAGTGCACCCCAGGGCGAGACACTAGGTCTAATGAAGCCCTTATCAAGAAAATCTTGCAGCTGCTCCTTCAATTCTTTCAACTCTGGCAGGGCCATGCGATATGGCGGAATGGAAATAGGTTGAGTGCCCGAAGACAAATCAATGCAGAAATCAATATCCTTGTCAGGTGGCATCCCTGGCAGGTCTACAGAAAACACCCCTGGAAACTCACGAACAACTAGCACCGAATCTATGGAAGGAACCCCTTTCAATCATATGCCGAGACTTCACATAAGAGATAACCCTGCTGGCAGAATTTCCAAGATTCTCTCTCCACTCTAATCGAGGCAACCCCTACAAAGCTAAGGTCACCGTCTTGGCGTGACAATCTAATATAGCATGATAAGGTGACAGCCAATCCATACCCAGTATGACATCAAAATTAACTATGTTGAGAAGTAGAAGATTTACACGAGTCTCAAGAATCACAATGGTGACCACACACAAACGATAAACACGATCTACAACAATAGCATCTCCCACTGGTATGGACACATACACATGAGCACTCAAAGAATCACAGGTCACAACCAAATAGGAACAAAATAGGATGACACATAAGAGTAAGTAGATCCCGGATCAAATAGAACTGAAGCATCTCTACTGCAAACTGAAACAGTACCTGTGATAACAGCGTCAGATGACTCAGCCTCAGGCCTGGCTAGGAAGGCATAACACCGGGGTTGGTCCCCACCACCCTGAACTACATCCCTGGGACGGCCTCTAACTAGATGGTCTCCACCTCTAACGGCCTGTCCTCCACCTCTAACGGTCTGGCCTCTACCTCTGGCTGCCTAACCCCTGCCTCTGGCTGGCTGAGCAGGTGGTGCAGCAACTGGTGTCGGAACCATGGCACGAGAATTCTGATACTGTGAGCTGCCTGTTGCCCGAGGACAAAATCTAGCAATGTGCCTCGGTTCACCACAAGTATAACATAACCTCGGTTGCTGGCCCTAAAACTGACCCTGTCGACTTGAATAACCACCCTGATAACTCTAGAGTGGAGGTGCGATAATAGGAGCTGGTGGTGCACTGTAGGCTAGCTGGTCGGAATAATGCATCTGAGGGCCACGACCACCTGAGGCACCGTGGGATGCCTGGAGCGCTGAATGAAACGGCCTGGGAGGATGGACTCTACCAAAAGTACTCCTTCCTCTAGATGAGGCACCGCTGAACTCACCGAAATGATGAGGCCTCTTGTCAGACCCCTGACCTCCCTGAGTAAGAACCATTTCGACTAGTCTGGCGACATTAGCAGCCGCCTAAAAAGAAATCTCACTCCCAGTCTCCTTATCCATCTGCAATCTGAAAGGCTGAGCAAGTCCATTAATAAACCTCCTCACCCTCTCTCTCTCGGTGGGAAGCAGAAGAATAGCATGTTGGGCCAAATACACAAAATGGGTCTCATACTGAGTAACAGTCATACTGCCTTGCTGGAGACGCTCAAACTGACGGCGACGCTCCTCTCTCAATTTGATAGGCAGAAACTTCTCTATGAAGAGATGAGAGAACTGGTCCCACGTAAGAGCAGGCAACCCAGCTGGTCTGGTCAACAAGTAATCTCTCCACCATTTCTTGGCGGAACCAGTCATCTGAAATGCAGCAAAATCAACCCCATTGGTCTCAATTATACCCATGTTCCATAAAACCTCGTGACAACTGTCAAGATACTCCTGGGGATCCTCTGAAGGAGTACCACTGAAGTGAACATGAAAGCGCTTGGTAAACCTGTCCAATCTCCATAAAGCCTCAGAAGACATAGCTGGCCCATCTCCAACCTGTGCTGCAATAACCGGCTGAACTAATCCGACTTGTTGTCCTACTGGAGCCTGATACTGGGGAGCTTTCTACTCCGGAGTGGGAGTGGTAGGAGTCTGGCCTCCTCCTCCAGCCTGAGAGACTACTGGTTCCATGGGAAATGCGACAGTCTCGGCCACACTCTCCATAAGGCCCACCAAACAGACCAAAGCGTCCTGAAGTACTGGGGTGGCAATGAACCCCTCCGGTGCATGAGCTGGTCCGGCAGGAACAGTCTGGGCTGGATCCTCCTCGTCAAGCTCTATCTGAGGCTTCACTGCTGGTGCTATTGCTCAGGCTCTAGGCTGAGCCCTGCCCCTGCCTCTGGCACGGCCTCGGCCTCGACCTCTACCCTACGTAGGAGCTGTCACTGGAGGCTCTAGCTGCTGTTTAGCTAAGGAAGTGGTACGTGTTCTCGCCATCTGCGAGAGAATAAGAGTAGAAGACATCAATGAGTATTGAGAAAGCAAAATCGCACGACAGAGAAGAATAAAAGTGAAACTTGTTCCTAAACTTCATAGCCTCTGGAAGATAAGCACAGACGTCTCCATACCGATCCTCCAAACTCTACTAAGCTTGCTCGTGAATCGTGAGACCTAGGCAACCTAGTGCTCTGATACCAACTTGTCACGACCCGAAATTTCCCACCGACGGGACCGCGATGGCTCCTAACATTTCACTTGTCAGGCAAGCCAACGTTACAGAATCATTAAACCAATTCCTTATTTCCATTTAGTAAATAACAATAATTAACTAAGATGAAATATAATAAGTGCGGAATATCATAAAACTGTATTAATTACTACCACCCGGATCTGGAGTCACAATTCATGAGCATTCTAGAATTTGCTACAAGTAATAGTCAGAAAGAAATACAACAGTCTGAATGAAAGAAACAATAGAACAGAAAAGATAGATGGGGACTTCAAGCTCTGTGAATGCCGACAGATCTACCTTGAGTCTCCGGATAGCGGACCAATAACAAAATCTTGATCAACTTGAGCCGGTATCAAAACCTGCACCGAAAGTGCAGAGTGCATTATCAGTACAACCGACCCCATGTACTGGTAAGTGTCGAGCCTATCCTCGACGAAGTAGTGACGAGGCTAAGGCAAGGAACCTACAAATCAACATGTGTAATTTAACAATGTATATGCAAATAACAGAAATAAAGAGCTAAACAGGAAATGTCGGGAGGGGAAAACATACCCAGGGGAATACAAGATAAAGAACTACACCAGAATGATCACCGGAGTAGTCAATATACCATGAATCAACAGGAATGGTGAATACAGTAAGGAAAAATGCACGACATCACCCTTCGTGATTTTACTCTCAATCTCACCATAAAATTTATACAAATGACACGGCATCACCCTTCGTGCATTAACTCTCATATCATGGCACGTCATCACCCTTCGTTCATTAACACTCACAATATAGCACGGCATCACCCTTCGTGCATTAACACTCACAATATGGCATGACATCACCCTTCATGCATTAACACTCACAATATGGCACGGCATCACCCTTCGTGCATTAACACTCGCAATATGGCATGACATCACCCTTCGTGCATTAACGCTCACAATATGGCACGACATCACCCTTTGTGCATTAACACTCTACCTTACCATAATGCAATGCATAAATAATAAGTACAAACCTTACTTCAACATTTGGTTCCATAATATCAATCTCAACTTTGGAATAAGAACTCAATTATCACCAGAAAATCAGTAAAAATGATAAGAACGATAATTTGAACAACACTAGTATAACACGTAGCTATTTGGCATAGGAATGAGACAATATAAGAAAAATAGAGAAACATAAAAACAGGTAAATTGGCAACGCATAAGTACTCATCACCCCGCATATACGCCGCTCACATGAATTTCACTTAGCAAATAATCTAAGATTCCTAATTCCCTCAAGTCAGGGTTAGACACAACACTTACCTCGCTCCGAAGGCCACTTAATTCTCAATCATAGCTTTTTCTTTGGAATTCACCTCCAAACCACTCGTATCTATTCAAAAATGACTCAATAATATCAAATATTGCTAAAGGAATCAATTATATTGCATAAATTATATTTCCCAAATTTTCCTCCAAAAAGTCGAAAAATCGACACCGGGCCCGCTTGGTCAAAACCCGAGGTTCAAACAAAATCCATTTACCCATTCATCCCCGAGCCCGAATATATAATTGATTTTGGAATCTGACCTCAAATTGAGGTCTAAATCCCCAAATTTCTGAAATTCCTAGTTTCTACCCTAACCCCTAATTCTACAATGAAAACTCTAGATTTTAGGTTAAACATTCAAGAAATGTAATGGGTAATTGAAAGAAAATGGTTTAGAATCACTTAACAATAATTTGGAGAAGAAATGACTCTTGAAAAATTGCCTCACCATTTGGTTTTTGAGAAAAATGAGTTTTTGGGTTCTGTTAAGTGCTGGGCGACAGTGTTCATCGCGTTCGTGAGAGCACTGTCGCGTTCGCGAAGTGTATGGCCTTCCAAGTCTTCGCGTTCGCGAGACAGCGCTCGCGTTCGCGTAGGCTACCCTTTCCTGGTCTTCGCATTCGCGAGTCATTATTCGCGTTCGTGATGAAGAAAAAGCTGTCTTCCCCTCCCCAGTGCCTAACACTACGCGTTCATGATGGGCTTGTCGCGTTCGCGAAGGATAACGCCCCCATCGCTTCACGTTTGCGACCAAGCCTTCGTGTTCGCGAAGAAGAAATCCTCAGCTGCCCAGTTTACACTTTGCGTTCGAGAGAGTACCTTCGCGAACGCGAAAAAGGACATGCCAGAACACCTGCTCCAGCAAAATACCAGATTTCCAAAGTCCAAAACATCCAGTGGCCTATCCGAAACTCACCCAAGCCATCGGGGCTCCAAACCAAACATGCACACAAGTCTAAAAACATCATACGAACTTGATCGCGCGATCAAATCGCCAAAATAATACCTAGAACTAAGAATTTAGCACCAAATCAAATGAAATTCTCAAGAACACTTTAAAATTTCTATTTTCTCAACTGGACGTCCGAATCAAGTCAACTCAACTCTGTTTCTCACAAAATTTCACAGACAAGTCTTAAATATCATAATAAACCTGTACCGGGCTCTAGAACCAGAATACGGACCCGGCACTAACAATGTCAAATATCAATCAATTCTTAAAAATAAATAATTTTCAGACTTTTAATTTTCATCAAAAATTCATAACTTTAGCTAGGGACTTCCGAATTCGATTCCAGGCATAATCCGAGGTCCTATAATTTGATACGGACCCACCGGGATCGTCAAAACAAGGATCCGGGCCCGTTTACCAAAAATATTGATCGAAGTTAACTAAAATCAACTTTTAAGGCAAAAATTCTTATTTTCATTAGTTTTCAACATAAAAGCATTCTGGAAACCTGCCCGAACTGCGCACGCAAATTGAGGAGGCTAAAAATGAGATTTTTAAGGCTTAAGAGCGCAGATTTGAGTTCTAAAACATAAGATTAACTTTTGGGTCATGATAATAGTTGAGAACCACTTGGTAACGAGCGTTACAACTATGACAATGAAGCCATATATAGCCAAGAGATTTTTCAAAGTATGTCAAAACTAGATCAAAGATATCAATGAGAATGCAATAAGATGAGTGGTCTAGTAAAGAGCCAACTCTGATAGCTGAAAAATAATTGGTTTTAAACCCAAGAATCATAGAAATAAGATATACCATAATATAAAAAGTAGATTAGTACTCAATTATTCTCTTTGTGAATAGAAGCAACAACAACAACTAAACACCCAGTGTAATCTCACAAGTGGGGTATGGGGAGGGTAGTGTACACGGCTGTACACAAATTTTACCAAGGTAAAGAGTCTGTCTCAGCTCACGAAACACAATTTTAAAAATTAAAGGGGTATTAAACCTAAGAAAGGTTAAAGAACTTCAACTGTATGGTATATGAGATCCCCTTGTTGAGGTGCAATAAGAAAAAAAACGTTTTTGGTTGTTACTATCAATGATAATCTAATATTTACTTTGAGTAAATTTTATGGATGGTCATTCAACTTTGTGTTCGTTACGCAAAATTCACTTTTCTTCTTTTTGTTATGTAAAAATCATTCAACTTTATATTCATTACCTAAAAGTCACTTTTCTTTCCTTTGTTACACAAAAATCATTTTACTTTCCTATGTTTTTCAGAAATGTCACCTTGACCACAGGGTCGGGTTCTTTTAGGGATAGACTTATGAAGATCCTAATTTGTATATATACTTTATCATCAAATATATCTATTTGTAAATTGATTCATCGACTTATAACTTACTTAGATGCATCGATGAATATTAATCGATGATTCATCAAAATGTCTCGACCTATATATCGATTAATCTATGTCATGCATTATTAGTGATGAACGAATGAAAAAAGAAGTTATTAGCATCAATTACAATATAGTGTGTGTGTGTGTGTGAGAGAGAGAAATTACTCATATACTTAATTATAACTTAGAAAATTTACTTAGATAGATGCTATTATAATTTATTAAAAGTAAATAGTTAATATAATTATTTATAAAGATTATGCTTATAGTTTATAATTATTTATAATAATTGTATAGTTAAATAAAATAAATGCTTATAGTTTATAATTTTTTTTATAGTTTATAATATTTTAAGAAAAAAAACACACAAAAAAAAAGAATTTAGTTTTTTTTTTAAAAACGGTCAACATTTAATGTACCGACCAAAGTTGGTCGGTAATTCTGAAATCAGAATTGAAATAAAGGATTCCCCCCATTTCTCTTACCTTTATTCCCCAAATTTCCCCTAACTCCTCACTCAATACCTTCCCTCTCCTTCTCTATTTTCCTCACAAAAATTCCATTCCCCACCCTGCGTTGCCACCGCCCAGCTGCTGCCGTCGCCGCTGCCACTGCCGCCCCTCTCCTTCTCCCCCTCCTAAAAATTTAAGGTTTGAATTACAACCTATTTCTTTGTTATTTCTAAGTTTTGTTAATTAGTTATGAATTAGTTTCAATTGATTCGTGTTTCAATTATTTGAACATTGCATTTTATTGAGGACTAGGGTTTAGGTCTTGTTTTAATTAGTTTTGTTAATTAGTTTTATTAACTAATTAGTTTTGTTAATTAGTCAATTAGTTATGAATTAGTTTTAATTGATGAGTGTTTTAATTTTGAGTTTGTATTGTCTTGAATAGTTTAGTTAGAATTGAATTATTAAATTTGTATTGTCTTGAATAGTTTAGTTAGAATCTATGGTTTAGGATTTGTTCTTGTGAATCGAACTTTTAGGGTATGGGTTGAATTTCTTTAATTTAGTTAGTTTATATTTAAACTCGTAGGATATGAATTGAAATTTTAGTTTTTAAGATTTGTTCTTGTGAATTGAACTTTTAGAATATGAATTGAACTTTTAGGATATGAATTGGACCCTTTGGATATGAATTGAACTTTTAGGATATAAATTGAACTTTTAGTTTATGTTTAAACTTGTAGGGTATAAATTGAACTTTTAATTTTTAGGATTTGTTCTTGTGAATTGAACTTTTAGAATATGAATTGAACTTTTAGGATATGAATTGGACCTTTTGGATATGAATTGAACTTTTAGTTTACGTTTAAACTCGTAGGATATAAATTGAACTTTTTGGATATGAATTGAACTTGTAGGATACCAATGTAACGACCCAAACTAACCCTTGTTGTGATGGCGCCAATCGTGAAACTAGGCAAGCCGACTAATTTCCAAAAACAAACTGATGTTTTCATTTCAAAGATAATTTCAATGTTATTTAACATAAAAACCTTAGTAAAGGAGTTCAAATCAAAATAAAAGTGCGGAAGGAAAAGCCCGACATCGGGGTGTCACTAGTCATGAACATCTACTACAATCTGCCTAACAATATCAAGGCTAACTCAGTCTAGAAAGTAGCTAAATACAGCTAGAGGAAGATAAGAGGAAGAAGAGCAGGGGCTGCGATCACCAAATAGCTACCTTGCTATCTCCATGAAAAATCTGCAACCAGAACAATCAACAACCGCTACTGTGTCCAGCTACACCTGGATCTGCACACAACGTGCACAGAGTAACATGAGTATGCCAACTCAGTAAGTAACAAAAATAAATAAAGACTGAACATTAGTGACAAGCAATAAAGCATATAACATTCATATCATGAAATCTCAGTAAAACACCTAATGCTTTTAAAATCAGGATTTGAATCAAAATATCTTGTTTAAACCCAGTTCCAGTAAAAATCATTTAAGGATATTTTTCAACAGTTTTCAAGCAGAGGAAAAATGCAAAGGTGAGCAAAAATGATGAAATCATAAACAGTCCCTCGGGCAAACCTCACAGTCACTCGTGCCACTCGAGCATACCTCACAATCACTCTTGCCACTCGGGCATACCTCACAATCACTCATGCCTCGCAGTCACTCAGCACTCGCACTCAGTAGGTACCTGCGCTCACTGGGGGTGGGTACAGACTCCGGAGGGGCTCCTTCAGCCCAAGCGTTATATCAAGCCAAATCATGGCATAATCACTCAGGCCCTCGGCCTATATCAAACATGCTGTGGCGTGCAGCCCGATCCCATAAATATGCAACATGCTGAGGCATGCAGCCCAATCCCATAAATATCCTCACAAATCAGGACCTCGGCCTCACTCAGTCATAAACCTCTCAAGCCACTCGGGCATTTCGGTAAAAACAAGGTGCTCAGCTCAAAACAACATTTATATGTATCAAAATCGAGTAATAAAATTGAGTTATGCAGTAAACAGGTATAACCATGATTGCTTATAGATTTTAAATTGAAAACAGTGAGAGAATAATAAGAAAAGGCCCCTAAGGGTCCAAACAGTACTGGCGCAAGGCCCAAACATGGCATTCGGCCCAATTAACAGAAACTCTTTCTAAAAACACATAAGTATCATATAATTTCCACAAAATATGCAACTTTACAGTTGCTACGGGACGGACCAAGTCACAATCCCCAACAGTGCACGCCCACATGTCTGTCACCTAGCATGTGCGTCATTTCAAAATAGTAGAATGATACAAAATCCGAGGTTTCATACCCTCAGGACTAGATTTACAATCCGAGGTTTCATACCTTCAGTTACTAACCTCAAACCTGTCAAATCTCTACCCTGCAATGCTCTTGCCTCTGGACTCGGCCTCTAAATGCTCCAAATCTATTCACAATAAGTACAATACCATCAATATACGCTAATAGTATGAATTCCACAAGAAAAGCTACAAAATTAGACTATAACCTGAAATTGGCTCAAACCCGGCCCCCGGGGCCACATCTCGAAAAGCCCATTCATTCACGAGTCTAACCATACCAAATTCATCACAATCTGACATCGTTTGGTCCTTCAAATCCTTAAATTACTTCTCCAAAAATCCCAAGCCCTAACCCCTCATTTTCACTAATTACATGATTAAACAACGGGAAATCACCATATATACGAGTATTAGGGGTCAAGCTACTTACCTCATTGATATCCCTTGAATCACCCTTCCAAAATCACTCAAAAAGCTCCACAAATCGACTTGAAAATGGTGGAAATGAACCAAATTCGCGAAGTGTTCTATTTATGGTTTATGCCCAGGTTTTCGCACCTGCGGGCTCTTTTTCCGCACCTGCGGTCAAGGCGCCGCATCTGCGAACTCCACTTAATTCCCTAGCTTCCGCACCTGCGCTCCAGGCCTCGCACATGCGGGCTCGCAGGTGCGGCCAAATCCTTCGCGCCTGCGCTCCAGCCTTAGCCTCACATTTTTCTGCATCTGCGCAGCAAATTCTAGCGCCTGTGAAAGCGCACCTACGCTCTGATACTCTGCTTTTGCGAAAACTTACCAACCCCCTTTTCTTCGCATCTGCACACCTTCCCTCCGCGCCTGCGACCTCGCACATGCGACTCCCCCTTCTGCAGGTGCGGAAATAGCAGAAGCAACAACTTCAACTGCATTCCAACTTCGACGCATCCTTTAACCACCCGGAATCATCCCGAGGCCCTCGGGACCTCAACCAAAAATACCAACAAGTAATATATCAACATACCAACTTATTTGAACCTACGAATAACTCAAAACAATATCACATCATCAAATTACCTTCAGATTCAAGCCTAAGAACTTCTAAATTTCCAAATTCGGCAACCGATGCCGAAACCAACCAAACCACGTCCGAATGACCTCTAATTTTGCACACACGTCACAAATGACAATACGAACCTACTCCAACTTCCGGAATTCAAGCCTAATTCTACCACGGACCTCCAAATCATATTACGGATGCACACCTAAGTCCAAAATCACCTAACGGAGCTAACGGAACCAGCAGAATTCAAATCCGAGATCGTTTACACATAGGTCAACATCCAGTTGACTTTTCCAACTTAAGTTTCTACTTAAGAGACTAAGTGTCTCAATTCACTCTGAAACCACTCCGGTCCCGAACCAACTAACCCGATATAACATAATATAGTAGAATAATACAAAAAGAAGTAGAAATAGGGAAAATGGGGCTATAACTCTCGAAACGACCGGCCGGGTCGTTACATCCTCCCCCTCTTAAGCATCCGTTCATCCTCAAACGGGTCTAGAAATATACCTGGAGTCTCGAATAGGCGTGGATATCTGCTACGCATCTCCCGCTCAGTCTCCCAGGTGGCCTCCTCCACAGGCTGACCTCTCCATTGCACCTTCACTGAAGCTATGTCCTTTGACCTCAACCTTCGAACCTGCCAATCCAAAATAGTCACTGGCTCCACATCATAAGTCATATCACCCTCCAACTGAACCGTGCTGAAATCCAAAATATGGGACGGATCTCCAATATACTTCCGGAGCATGGAAACATGAAACACTGGATGCACACTCAATAAGCTGGGTGGCAAGGCAAGCTTATAAGCCACCTCCCCTATCCTCTGAAGCAACTCAAATGGCCCAATGAATCGGGGGCTCAACTTTCCCCTCTTCCCAAACTTTCTCCCCAACCATAAAAGACACATCACGAACCTTCCTATCCACATAGCTCTTCTGCCTAGACTGCACCATGCAAAGCCGCTCCTGAATCAATTTCACCTTATCTAATGCATCCTGGACCAAGTCTGTACCTAAGAGCCTAGCCTCACCTGACTCAAACTATCCAATTGAAGATCTACACCTCCTCCCATATAAAGCCTCGTACGGAGCCATCTGAATACTCGATTGATAACTGTTGTTATATGCAAACTCCTCGAGTGACAGAAACTGGTCCCATGAACCCCCAAAGTCAATGAAACAAGCATGCAACATGTCCTCCAATATCTAAATAGTGTGCTCGGACTGCCCGTCCGTCTGAGGGTGAAAAGATGTGCTCAACTCAACCTGAGTATCCAACTCTCACTGCACGACCCTCCAAAACTATAATGTGAATTGAGTACCCCTATCTAAAATGATGGAAACTGGGACACCATGCAGGAGAAGGATCTCTCGGATGTAAATCTCAGCCAACCGCTCTAAAGAGTAAGTAGTACTAACTTGAATGAAGTGCGCGGACTTGGTCAGCCAATCCATAATAACCCAAATAGCATCAAACTTTCTTGATGTCCGTGGGAGCCCAACTACAAATTCCATGGTGATCCGCTCCCACTTCTACTCTGAGATCCCTAATCTCTGAAGCAAGCCACCCGGTCTCTGATGCTCATACTTAACCTGCTGACAGTTGAGACACCGAGCCACAAACCCAACTATATCCTTCTTCATCTGCCTCCACCAATAGTGCTGCCTCAAATCTTGGTACATCTTCGTGGCACCCGGATGGATGGAATACCGCGAGCTGTGGGCCTCCTCAAGAATCAACTCTCGAAGCCCATCTACATTAGGCACACATATCCGGCCCTGCATTCTCAGCACGATGTCATCACCAATAGTCACATCCCTAGCATCACCTCTCCGAACTTTTTCCTGAAGAATGAGCAAGTGGGGGTTATCATACTCACGCTCCCTGATACAGTCATAAAGAGAAAACTTGGAGACCACACAAGCCAATACCCGACTAGGCTCTGAAATATCCAATCTGACAAGCTGGCCTACTAAGGTCTGAACATCTAATGCAAAGGGTCTCTCTGCTGCTGGAAGATATGCTAAACTCCCCAAAATCTCTGCCCGGCGACTCAAAGCATTGGCCACCACATTGGCCTTCCCCGGATGGTACAAAATAGTGATATCATAGTCCTTAAGAAGCTCAAACCATCTCTGTTGATGCAAATTAAGATCCTTCTGCTTTAACAGATACTGTAGACTCCGATGATCAGTATAGATCTCATAATGAACCCCATACAAATAATGACGCCAAATCTTCAAGGCGTGAACAATGGCTGCTAACTCAAGATCATGGACATGATAGTTCTTCTCATGGGTCTTCAACTGGCGCGAGGCATAGGCAATCACCCTACCCTCCTACATCAAAACACAACCAATGCATATCCTTGAGGCATCACAATACACGGTGTAAGAACCTGAAGCTGATGGCAGAACAAACACTGGAGTTGTGGTCAAAGCAGTCTTGAGCTTCTAAAAGCTCTCCTCACATTCATCCGACCACCTGAATGGAGCACCCTTTTGGGCCAATTTGGTCTAGGGCGATGCAATAGATGAAAATCCCTCCACAAAGCGACGGTAGTAACCTGCCAAACCAAGAAAACTCCAAATCTCTGTGGCTGAGGACGTTCTTGGCCAACTCTGCACCGCCTCTATCTTCTTCGGGTCCACTTGAATACCCTCACTGGACACCATGTGCCCCAAGAATGCTACTAAACTGAGCCAAAACTCACATTTGGAGAACTTTGCATAAAGATTCTCCTCCCTCAATCTCTGTAATACAATCCTCAGATGCTGAGCGTGCTCCTCCTGGCTACGAGAGTACACCAGGATGTCATCAATGAATATAACAATGAATGAGTCCAAATAGGGCTGGAATACACTATTTATCAAATGCATGAACGATGTTGGGGCATTGCTCAGCCCAAAAGACATCACCAAGAACTCATAATGGCCATATCGGGTCCTGAAAGCTGTTTTAAGAATATCTGAATCATGAATCTTTAGCTGGTGATAACCGGACCTCAAATCAATCTTGGAGAATACCCTCGCTCCCTAAAGCTGGTCGAATAAATTATCAATGCGAGGCAAAGGATACTTATTCTTGACTTTGACCTTGTTCAACTGCCTGTAATCAATACACATTCTCATGGAATCATCCTTCTTCTTCATAAATAGAACGGGTGCACCCCAAGGTGATACACTAGGCCAAATAAAGCCCTTATCAAGGAGTTCCTGAAGCTGTTCTTTCAATTACTTCAACTCCGCTGGTGCCATACGATACAGTGGAATAGAAATGGGCTGAGTGCCCGACACCAAATAAATACCAAAGTCAATATCCCTGTCAGGCGGCATGCCCGGCAGGTCTGCAGGAAACATACCCAGAAAATCACGGACCACCGGAACAGAATCAATGACAGGAGTCTCTGCACTAGCATCCCTCATAAAAGCCAAATAAGATAGGAAACCCTTCTCAACCATGCGTTGAGCCTTCAAATATGAAATCACCCTACTTGGCACATAATCTACAGAACCGCTCCACTCAACCCTCGAAATTCCCGGCATAGCTAACGTCACCGTCTTAGCGTGACAATCTAGAACAACATGTCATGGAGATAACCAATCCATACCCAATATCACATCAAAGTCGACCATACTGAGCAGCAAAAGGTCCAATTGGGTCTCCAGACCCCCAATAGTCACTACACATAACCGATATACACGGTCCACAATAATAGTATCACCTACAGGAGTAGATACATCTACAGATGAATCTAAAGACTTACGGGGCATATTCAAAAAATAGGCAAAATACGAGGAAACATATGAATATGTGGAACCAGGGTAAATAATACTGAGGCATCTCTATGACAAACTGAGACAATACCTGTAATCACTGCATCAAAAGAAATAGCATATGGTCTGGTAGGGAGGGCATAGAAACTGGCCTGGCCACCCTCTGATCTGCCTCCCCCTCTAGGGCTACCCCTAACTGACTGACCTCCACCTCGAGCTGACTGGGTGGGTGGTGAGGTAACTGGAGCTGAAATCGGAGGCTGACTCCTCTACTGAGAAAGACCTCCATGACGATGAGGATAATGCCTCCACATATGCCCAAGCTCCCCACACTCAAAATAACTCCCTAGTGCTGGTGGCAGAAATTAAGGGAACCCCTAGCACCGGGATGGCTGGTAGAAGAACCTAGCATGGAAGAGCCATGAATAGGTGGAGCACGGGACGAACTCTGAGCTGGAAGGGCACTAAGTGATGAGTGGCCCTAATGAGAACTGTTAGAACCATGGTCAGATGATGCACCCCGATGAAATGGCCGAGCTGACTGAGCCTGTCTGAAATGACGACCTCTACCATGCTGGAACTGACCCCCAAAAGGAGCACCGCTGAATCCACCCTGACCACAAGGCCTCTTGGCCTCTCTCTCAACCCTCTCCTGACTGCGAACCATCTCAATCGGTCGAGCAATGTCGACAACCTCATCAAAAATAGCACCCGAAACCCTCTCTCTGGTCATGAGCAACTGTAGCTGATAAGTGAGACCATCAATAAACCTCATGATCCTCTCCCTATCCGTGGGAACCAACCAGATCGTATGACGGGCCAACTCGGTGAACAATATCTCATACTGTGTCACAGACATATCACCCTGGAGAATCCGCTCAAACTGTCTGCGCAGCTCCTCTCTGCAGTATCGAGGCACGAACTTCTCCAAAAAGACCACGGAGAACTGCTACCAAGTAAGGGGTGATGTGCCAATAGGACTACGCCTTTCGTAAGTCTCCAACCATCCAAGTGCAGCCCTAGAGAACTGAAAGGTAGTGAATGAGACCCCACAAGTCTCCAAAATACCAGTAGTGCGGAGTATCCTCTGACACCTGTCCAAAATATCCTGAGCATCCTCTCTCTCTGTGCCACTGAAAGATGGTGGCTGGAGTCTCCCAAACCTCTCCAACCTATGCTGATCATCCTCAGGCATAGCAGGAAGCATATAATCCTGAGCAACTGCAATCGGCTGGGCTGGTGGTGCATCTAGTGTCTGAAGTCCCTGAATAACCTACCCAGGTGTGCGTGCGACGGGAGTCTGAGTGCCTCCCCTGGCCTGAGAAGTGGCTGCGGACGTAAAAATAGAGACCGCCTGAGCAAGGCCGGTACATGCTGTCAGAATATGAGCTAGGGCCTCCTGAAAGCCTGGAATCACAATAGGCACGGGTGGAGCCTGAGCTGGTGCATCAACAACTGGAACCTGGTCTTGATCTGGGACAACCGGTGGATCTGCAGGTACTGCCCCAGCTGTTGTACGGGCTGCATCTCTGCCCCTACCATGGCCTCTACCGCGGCCTCGGCCTCTCGTGGCCCTAGCTGGTGGTACTGGTGGTTGGCCCTCCTGACCGTTAGCACGAGTCCTCACCATCTGTGAGAGAATGAAACAACAAATGTTTAGTCATTAGAATCAACATATTCGCACGACAAGAATTCAAGAATGTAGAGTTTGCTAAAGGTTCTGCAGCCTCTCGAAGATAAGTACAGACGTCTCCGTACCGATCCGCAAGACTCTACTAAACCCGCTCATGACTCATGTGACCTATGTAACCTAGGCTCTGATACCAATCTGTCACGACCCAAACTAACCCCTGTCGTGATGGCGCCTATTGTGGAACTAGGAAAGCCGACTCATTTCCAAAAACAAACCGTTGTTTTCATTTCAAAGATTATTTCAATGTTATTTAACATAAAAACCTTCGCAAATGAGTTCAAATCAAAACAAAAGTGCGAAAAAGAAAAGCCCGATATCGGGGTGTCACTAGTCATGAGCATTAACTACAATCTATATAACAATATCAAGACTAACTCAGCCTGGAAAAATAGCTAAATACAACTAGAGGAAGATAAGAGGGAGAAGAGCAGGGGCTGCGATCGCCAAACAGCTACCTTGCTATCTTCGAGAAAAGATCTGCAACCAAAATAATCAACAACCGCTACCGTGTCCAGCTACACCTGGATCTGCACACAAGGTGCATGGAGTAACGTGAGTATGCCAACTCAGTAAGTAACAACAATAAATAAAGACTGAGCAGTAGTGACGAGCAATCAAGCATATAACGTTCATATTAGGAAAATCTCAGTAAAATATCTCATACTTTTAAAATCAGGATTTGAATCAAAACATCTCGTTTAAACCCAGTTCCAGTAAAATCATTTAAAGATATTTTTCAACAGTTTTCAACAAAGGAAAAATGCAAATATGAGCAAAATGATGAAATCATAAACAGCCCCCCGGGAAAACCTCACAGTCACTCGGGCCACTCGGGCCACTCGGGCATACCTCACAATCACTCTTGCCACTCGGGCATACCTCACAATCACTCTTGCCACTCGGGCATACCTCACAATCACTCATTCCTCCCAGTCACTCAGCACTCGGCACTCACACTCAGTAGGTACCTGCGCTCACTGGGGGGTGTGTACAGACTCCGGAGGGTCTCATTTAGCCCAAGTGCTATATCAAGCCAAATCATGGCATAATCCCATAAATATGCAACATGTTACGGCGTGCAGCCCGATCTCATTAATATCCTCACAAATCAGGCCCTCGGCCTCACTCAGTCATAAACCTCTCAAGCCACTCGGGCATTTTAGTAAAACAGGGCATTCGGCCCAAAACATTTATATGCATCAAAATAGAGTCATAAAACTGAGTTATGCGGTAAACAAGTATAAACATGACTGAGTATAGATTTTCAATCAAAAATAGTGAGAGGATAGTAAGAAAAGGCCCCTAAGGGTCCAAACAACACTGGCACAAGGCCCAAACATGGCATTCGGCCTAATTTACAGAAACTCTTTCTACAACATATAAGTATCATATAGTTTCAACAAAGTATGCAACTTTACAATTGCTACGGGACGGACCAAGTCACAATCCCCAACAGTGCACGCCCACACGCCCGTCACCTAGCATGTGCGTCACTAAAAATAGTATAATAATACAAAATCCGGGATTTTGTACCCTCGGGACTAGATTCACAATCGTTACTTATCTCAAATCGTTCAAATCTCTACCCTGCAATGCTCTTGCCTCTGGACTCGGCCTCCAAATGCTCCAAATCCATTTACAATCAGTACAATACCATCAATATACACTAATGGAATGAATTCCACAAGAAAAGCTACAAAATTAGACCAAAACCCGAAATTGGCTCAAACCCAGCCCCGGGTCCACGTCTCGAAATCCGACAAAATTTATAAAACTACCTGGCTCTACACAAAAATGTGCAGAAGTGTAGAGTGAGTATACCACAGCGGTGCCCAATAAGTATCAAGACTAACCTCAATGGGGTAGAGACGAGGTACAGTCAAGACACTCACTAGTCTAATAATCTCTGTAATATGATATACAAAATAATAGGAAACAAATAATAATAAAGGCAGAATAAAACAACCAGTGATATGCACAACATACACCAAAAATACCATTAATACCACTCAACAATTTAGTAAACACAATTACACCCAATTAAATCAAGCCCTTCAAATAAATGTCTTTCACATAGTTTCTTCCAGATAACTCTCTTTCAAATATAATTTTCTCAAATAATTATTTTTCAAATATAATTCTTTCAATAAATCTTTTCAAATACAATTTCCTCAAATAAATATCTTTCAAAATACAATTCGTTTATATAATACTTTCTAAGTAAAAATCCTTTCAAATAAATATTTTGGATATAATTCTTTCGATTAAAAAGTCACCATGTGACACCCCATTTTAAAATCATCAAAATACGGGTCTCAGCCCATTTTTATAATTTTCGTAAATACGGGTCTCAGCCCATTTTCATATTTCCACGGCACCTCGTACCCATAACTAAATCATCATATTTGCCCAGTACCTCGTGCCCTCATTTCATATCACAACTGCACGGACAATTCACGTGCCTAATATCATTATCATTTTATCACAGCACCTCGTGCCCACATTTTACTTTATAAACCACCTAGCAATAGTCGCAGGCTCCCAATTTCAACATAAATCAGATTATTATCAATTTACTACAACAAGACAAGTTGCACAAGGTATAAAAGTAAACACAAGAACATCACAACATCAAATGAAAATTATCAACACCACAACCCCATATCATCACATATCGTCCCTGACAATAGCCACCCTTATCGCTCCTATTGCCACCCTTATCACTCTTATAGCTACCTTCATTGCTACGCCCAGACAATATCAATAGCCACCCTTATCGCTCATATTGCCACCCTTATCGCTCCTATAGCCACCCTTATCGCTCCGCCCAGACAATATCAATACCCAACAAACACAACAGTGAAATGCCACCTTTATAACCACATAGTATCAACGGTGAAATGCCACCCTTATCTACCCAAAATAACAACTCACACAACACAACATAACAAAAATCAATTCATATCATAATTTTCCCAATGGCCACAACCAAATTCCAAAGCTACAACCAAGTCAATTAATTTCACAACACATAGCCAAATGCTCCACACAATGTGTACAACACCCAAAAATAATCAAATAGAGATAGAAATTACTCAACATAAAGCAAAGTCCTCATAAAGATCAAATTTTCAATAATTATATAAACACCTCTTCTTAAGCTCATTTAATTAATTATTTGCAGAGGGGATAATCCAAAATAAAATTAAATTCCAATAATTATCAAACCAGCAAATTCACGAAATTTCATAAATAATCAAATAACAATTACATCACATTGTCATATAACAACAGAGTCAACAACAAGGGTTTAGGCACGACAAGTAGATGATTAAATATATGCCAACAATTATCCAATTTACTACACAATATGCTCAAGACTTTAACTCAATAAAATTTGCACATATAAACCAAGTACGTACTCATCACCTCGCGTACATGGTTTCCAATTACCCAAGTTGCACATAAGACTCAATGCCTAAGGGAAATTTCCCTCACTCAAGGTTAAGCAAGACAGTTACCTCCTTGAAGTTATGTCGATATTCCAAAATCACCTTCTTGCTTGAATTGACCTCCAGGACGTTCAAATCTATCCAAATTTATTGTATAACTTCATTAAATTTCATCAAAAATAATTCTGGATAATAATACGTCGACTTAAAATTTTATTCCAAAAAGTCAACAAACGTTAACGCGGGACCCGCCTCTCGGAACCTGACATAATTTTTATGAAATCCGAACATCCATTCCGATACGAGTTTAACCATACTAATTTCATCGAATTCCAATAACAAATCGACCTCCAAATCTTAAATTTTCGGTTTTGGAAGATTTTACTAATATCTTGATTTTTCCTCGCTTAAATCCGAATTAAATGATGGATTCAAAGATATAATCATGGAAATTAATCAAAACTGGATAAGAATCACTTACCCCAAACACCCACGCAAGAATCTCTCCAAAAATCGCCTTCTACCGAGCTCCCAATTTGAGTTTGAGTTATGAACTCAAACCCCCGATTTTGGGACTTTTAATTCTGCCCAGATAAGCCTTCTTCGCGTTCGCGACCATTGCATCGCGTTTGCGAAGGCCAAAATCCAGCTACCTCAAATCCTTCACCGCGTTCGCGACATCCAAGTCGCATTCGCGAAGGCCAACTGTTTCTACCCCATCATTTTGCTCTTCGCATTCACGAAGTCCTCATCGCGTTCGCGATGGCCAGCTGACTAGCTCCTTCGCGTTCGCGTTCGTGAAGGCCAAAAGACCCCAGGCCCCTAACTTCCTTTCTTCTTCGCTTTCGCGTTGCCTAGGACGCGTTCGCGAAGGCTTGCCCTTCTCCTTCTTTGCGTTCGCATTCACAGCTTCTCGTTCGAGAAGAACAAATCATCGGCCCTTAAATTTCCTCTTCGCGAACGCGGGACTCCCTTCGCGTTCGCGAAGAGGGAAACCAAACTTCTGCAACAGCAGTCCAAACAGCTCTAATTTGGTCCGAAACACACCCGAGCCCCTCGGGACCCCCGTCCAATCATACCAACCAGTCCCATAACATAACATGGACTCATTCGAGGTTTCAAATCACATCAAATTATGCCGAAAATACAAATCGCACCACAAATCGAACTTATGAACTTGAAAAACTTCCAACTTCTAAAACGCATGCCGAAACCTATCAAACCATCCTAAAATGACGTCAAATTTTGCAGACAAGTCCCAAATAACATAACGGAGTTGTTCCAACTCTCGGAATCGCATTCCAACCCCGATATCAAAAAGTCAATCCCCCGGTCAAACTTCCCAAAAATTCGACTTTCGCCATTTCAAGCCTAAATTGGCTACAGACTTCAGATTCACAGTCCGAACACGCTCCTAAGTCCAAAATCACCCAACGGAGCTAACAGAACCAATAGAACTCTATTCCGGAGTCGTCTTCACACAGTTCTGATTACGGTAAAAATCCTAAGGCTTAAGCTTCCATCTTAGGGACTAAGTGTCCCAAATCATTCTGAATCATCCGTAAATCAAACTTGACCACACACGTGGGCCATAATACCTATTGCGAGACTGCTCGAAACCTTAAGTCATTGAACGGGGCGTACATTCTTAAAATGAAAAGTCGGGTCGTTACAATTATGCTCCTTATCCATTGCGGCGGAATAAGTCTGATTGGTGGGTTGTAATAAAAACTAAGCCTGTAGGTAGGGTGGAAGTCAAGAATGTGTTAGATGTTTAATATCAAAACGATATCTTCAGTGTTCACCAAATAGTGGACGATCAGTTAGAAAATGATTTGGAACATCCTGAACGGATATTGGAAGAAGTTGATATAAATGAAGTAACAATTATAGAAAATGAGGACGAAGAATCAACTGATGAAGCTCAAACAAGTGAGGACGAAGAATTCTTGGACGAGGAACAATACGTCGATGAGGATAAAAAAGTTGGTTTTTAAAGCACTCTCATTTTATAGCTAGTTTCTTATATGTTTCAATCTAAATGTGTATTATATTATGCAGATGGCAGGCAAGGGTCAAAGTAACAATGACCCTACTAGTTCTCGGGGTCGAGAAAAGGGTAGGAAGAGAAAGAGGAGGGTAGAAAATAATAGTCCCTCTTGTCCACCATTTTCAGAGATGCCTATGTCTTATCCTCCATCACACGGCTATACTGAGCTGCCACAACATCACGAGCCGTACACCTTCATTCAGACACCAGGTCTTCCATCACAGGGACATAGGATTATACGCCCGACATACGGTCCAGCTACCTCACAACCATATGCATCGCAGCCATCTACATCACATCTTCATGCGTCACATCCTTACATATCACAGCCACGTGGATCGCATCCATCCATGTCACAGCCACTCGGGTCACAGCCATCAGCATCACAACCACTTGGGTCGCATCCAGCTATGTTGTAGTCACAGGTATAGCAACCATCTTCATCATCAACTCCATCTATTCCAGGCCTTTGCCTGCGAGGCAGTAGCTATGACCCGCCTACACCGTCTACACATGTCTCTGATACACATGCTTCGGATGATGATGACGAGGTAGTGTATTATGATCGATATGACAGGATCATCATAGTCCTTGAGGGTGATGGGTAAGTGTTATTTGTTATTTTTGCGTCTTTTGATTTGTAACATTTTTACTAAGATATTAGTATGTTTTTATTATTAAATTGGAGGTTCAGGCTGGGTAATAAGACTACGAAGATAATCACAAATTCCATCAGAAAGCTTTATGATGGCCCTTATGCGACTTGGACTGATTGCCCATTCTCGCTGAAGGAGCAAATTTTCAATCAATGTAAGGTATAAATGTTCTTTTAAACAGTTTAATAATTTATATTTATGATGTTTCCATCTAATACTTAACTCTTGAAATACATAGCAAGTGTGTATGGGAAGTACGCTATAGTGCGGAAGTGGCTGCAAATTTTCATCATAAAGCTCGTAAGAAAGAAGATTGGAGGATGCTTTCTCGGATGTTAGAAAGAAGAACAAGAGGCCGGGCTAGTTCCTTGAGAATTTGTAGAATGATTTGCAAAAGCAATGGCTTACCACGGAGTTCTTAGAGAGGAGCAAAAAAGGAAAGAAAGCTCGCGCATCGGAGAAGGGAGGCTCCTTGCACACTGGAGGTGCGATCAGCCTAGGGACAATAAAAAGAAGATTGCTACGTAATTGCTTAAATTATTTTAATTTTCTAAGTATATCTATTCTGTTTATTAACTAAATTAATTGGTTTTCAGGAAAAGAAGTATGGGCGTCCAATGAGCCATGATGAGCTATTCAAGGAGACGCCTATTGTGAAGAAGAAGAGATGGGGATCGAGATAGGTGGGTCGAGGACCGGGACTCGACTGCATATGTAAACTTTCAATTTTCTTTTACTATTATAATTTACTTTTATAAAATGTTTTAAATACTGATTTAATTTAAAACAATATAGGGTCGTTACCAAAGTAACGTGGAGGAATTCATCCGTAGTCATCCAGCTGGTGAATCGAGTGAGTCAACTCAACCTTCAGACGAGGATGCTGAAAGAATATGGTTGGAGTCTGTTGGCGGTCCAAAATTGGGGAAGGTATACAGGCTTCCTACTAAAAGATTCCATCGCTATAAGTGTGGAATGCAAGGAATAGGGACTTCCTCGGAAGGTGAGCAACTTAATAGGGATAGCCTCTCTACTATGTGGGAGACAATGACAAAGCTCACATCCGAGCTAGAAGCGGCCAAGGAAAGAGAAAGGTTTAGAGATGCTCAATTCCTTGGCATGCAAGCTCAAATCAGAACTCACTTATCTACTAGAGCTTTTCCGTGCCCCGGTCTCATGAGTCATCTCTAGAGGGTCGACCTCCACGTGATAGATTTAATGCATGCGTTAACTTAGTTAAAGATAAAATGGTCTTTCAAAATTTAAGCTTGATTAAAATATGTTATTATATTAATGCAATTTTGAAATAATCTAAGAAAGCGAGAAATAAAATTACATCCCTAGTAAATAAATAAATACTTAGCATAATTTTTTTTTTATAAATAAATATTAAGTTCTATATTACAATATAGGTGGACAAATCAAATAATTTTTTAAAACCTTTTTCATATAAAAACATTCTTCAACATATATTTTTTTTAAAAAGATAAAGTGATGGACTGGTTATGAGGGTAGTTTTGTAAACAAACAATTCTTTTAGAAATTTTGCAATGCTTTAATACATCAAACCAAATAATAGATAAGAAATATGTCGCCGTAACTAATATCAGCATAACTAATGCAATTATAACTAATACCAGCATTACTAATACACCTTATTCAATATTATTCATATAGACTCTACCAAACGACCCCTAAGGCAATATGCAATAGTATAAATACATGCTCATACATTCATATATCTGGATGAAAAATTATGAATAAAATCTGTTTTCGAACAAGTGCCTTAGTTTTTATCTTGATTAAAAGAACATGATCCATTTATTGTTAAGAGAGAAAAATGTCTTTATTGATCAATACCTTTTCAAAAAATTTATAGTTTTTCTAGTCTAAGAATTAGTCTAATATAATATTTTCTCATGTTGTCTTTGAAATATATTTTTTCTAATCCTCATGTATAAAACAATGAGTGGGAGCCTTAAAAGAAATAGTAAATTTATCTTTATGTAACTTATAAGTTACATATTTTAGCAGTGAAATCCGCTATTGATACTTGCATTATGATAGATTACTTAAATCACACTCTCTTAAGGCGCGACCTTTTTTTGGACACCTAAAACTAAAACTTATTCATATTAACTTTATGAAGCCGAATCATCCCAAGTTTTTCATAAAAAAAGAATAATAGCAACAAAGTGTACGAAATTCCTATACTTGCATACTCTTTTTGTTTCAATTTAGATGACACACTTTTTTTATTAGTCCGTTCCATAAAGAATGACACATTTTTACAATTGGGAATAATTCAATTTTAAACTCTTTATTTTACCTATTTTACCTTTAACGAGAAGCTTTTATAACCACACAAATGTTATGGTCCCAACAAAATTTTTATTCCGTAAGCTTTTAATACCACAAGTTTTAAAAGTTTTTTTTTCTTAAACTCAGTGTTGAAACGGAGGGAGTAACATTAGTATAAGTTAATTTATATTCCTTCCGGTCCACAATAAGTGACCATTTTACCTTTTTATTTTGGTCCAAAATAAGTGTCCATTTACATAATCAAGAAGGAGCTAATTTTATTTTTTCAAATTTTTTTTTTATTTACATATTCTCATGTGTCAATGTAACAATTAATTAAAGTTAATTTAGTGAAATATATATATTTTTCTCTAGGAGTTCATATTTTTTTAATGGGTGTGTCAAAAATAAAATGATTATGACGGTGCCAGTAACTTACACGACCAAGGGTTTTGGTCTAGTTCAAATTGAGTGGGCAAACTGATTATCCAACTAGTTTCAAATCATGCGCTATTGTACTCGAGATATTTTGGTCTAACATATAAAATTTAACAGTTTTTCATTTACTTGCCCAAACTATTCTTTCGGAAAGTATAATTTTCAGGTACTTATCAACTCTATAGTAACTGTATTTTTGTATGATTGCATTTGTAGATACTTATATATATATATACGAAGGGGAAGCTAAAATTAGAAAATTGTGGTTATAAGATGGCAGTTGGGAGATAGTGACCCCAAAAGCAGCAACAGTTGTAAAGCTGCTGGGAACTCTCTAAAAAGTACTCAAAAGGCCCCAAAAACCAAAGGCAAAGAAAGAGCTCTTCTCTTTTCTCACCTCCATTATTTCACAGCAGATGGGGTTCCCAAGCTGGCATCATGGCCCATTGTCAGGTCTCCTCTACCTTTTCACAATCCCCTAAACCAAGATAAAATATCTTCATTTCACCTCTATATACTCGAAAGAACGGAATTTGGGGATTTAGACCTCAATTTGAGGTCGGATTCCAAAACCAATTATATATTTGAGCTCGGGGATGAATGGATAAATGGATTTTGGTCCGAACCTCGGATTTTGACCAAGCGGACCCGGGGTCAATTTTTTGACTTTTTAGAGGAAAATTTGGGAAATTTAATTGATGCAATATAATTAATTCCTTTAGAAATATTTGTTATTATTGAGTCATTTTTTAATAGATACAAGTGGTTTGGAGGTGAATTCCAAAGGAAAAGTTGTAATTGAGAATTAAGTGGCCTTCGGAGCGAGGTAAGTGTTGTGTCTAACCCTGACTTGAGGGAATTAGGAACCTTAGATTATTTGCTAAGTGAAATTCATGTGAGCGGCGTATATGTGAGGTGACGAGTACTTATGCGCCGCCAATTTACCTATTTTCCATGTTTCTCTGTTTTTCTTATATTGTCTCATTCCTATGCCGAATTGCTACGTGTTATACTAGTGTTGTTCAAATTATCGTTCTTATCATGTTTAGGGATTTTATGGTGATAATTGAGTTCTTATTCCAAAGTTGAGATTGATATTATGGAACCAAATGTTGAAGTAAGGTTTGTACTTGTTATTCTATCTCCATGTTGTTATTTATGCATTGCATTATGGTAAGGGGGAGTGTTAATGCATGAAGGGTGATGCCGTGCCATTGTATGAGTGTTAATGCACGAAGGGTGATGCCGTGCCATATTTTGAGTGTTAATGCACAAGGGGTAATGTCGTGCCATATTGTGAGTGTTGATGCACGAAGGGTGACGTTGTGCCATGGTATGAGAGTTAATGCACGAAGGGTGATGCCGTGCATTTTTCCTTACTATATTCACTATTCCTGTTGATTCATGGTATATTGACTGCTCCGGTGATTATTTTGTTGTAGTTCTTTATCTTGTATTCCCCTCAGTATGTTTTCCCCTCCCGGCATTTCCTGTTTAGTTCTTCATTTCTATTATTTGCATATACACTGTTAAATTGTACATGTTGATTTGTAGGTGCCTTGCCTTAGCCTCGTCACTACTTCGTCGAGGATAGGCTCGACACTTACCAGTACATGGAGTCGGTTGTACTGATACTGCACTTTCCACTTTCTGTGCAGATTTTGATACCGACTTGGGTTGATCGAAATTTTGCTATTGGTCCTCTGTCCAGAGACTCAAGGTAGTTCTGTCGGCATTCACAGACCTTGAAGTCCCCATCTTTCTTTTCTGTTCTACTGTTTCTTTCATTCACACAGTTGTATTTCTTTCTGACTATTACCTGTAGCAAATTCTAGAATGCTCGTGAATTGTAACTCCAGATCCGGGTGGTAGTAATTAATAATGTTTTATGATATTCCGCACTTATTATATTTCATCTTAGTTAATTATTGTTATTTATTGAATGGAAATAAGGAATTATTTTAATGATTTTCTAACGTTGGCTTGCCTAGCAAGTGAAATGTTAGGCGTCATCACGGTCCCGTCGGTGAGAAATTTCGGGTCGTGACAACTATCACTTTTATTTTTCTGCAACATGAGGCAAATTAAGAATGTAATATGTAACATCCACTAATAGAAATATGCTAAAAACCGACCAAAGTTGGTCGGTTATGGCCAATTACCGACCAAAACGAGATCATTAGGGTGTGGACGGTGTTTTGATGGTCGGAATGGCTTTCCAACCAAAGTTGGTCGAACATTACCGACCAACTTTGGTCGGAAACATATTTTATTAATTTAATTTTACCGACCAAAGTTGGTCGGTTTAACTAAATTATGTTTTTTATTAATTATTAAAATTAAAGAAAACCGACCAACTTTGGTCGGTAATTGAAAAAATATATTTTTTTAAAATAATTAAAATTAAATATTACCGACCAACTATGGTCGATAACCTCAACAGTGCAGGCAAAATACCGACCAAAGTTCCTATTTTGGTAGCTACACCACTTGCCAGCATACCAATACACCTAATAACAACTGAATTATAACAATAACAACAATAATGAGAGGACGGGAGGAACGATCACGAGCAGGACGGGAGGAACGATCACATGGACGTCGACCCTCTAGAGATGACTCACGAGATCGGGGCAACGGAAAAGCTCCAGTAGATAGGAGAGTTCTGATCTGAGCTTGCATGCCAAGGAATTGAGCATCTCTAAGCCTTTCTCGTTCCTTGGCCGCTTCTAGCTCGGATGTGAGCTTTGTCACTGTCTCCAGCATAGCGAAGAGGCTCTCCCTATTAAGTTGCTCACCTTGCGAGGAAGTTCCTATTCCTTGCATTCCACACTTATAACGATGGAATTTTTTAGTAGGAAGCCCGTATACCTTCCCCCATTTTGGACCGCCAACAGACTCCAACCATATTCTTTCAGCATCCTCGTCTGAAGGTTGGGTTGACTCACCCGATTCACCAGCTGGATGACAACGGATGAATTTCTCCACGTTACTTTGGTAGTGACCCTATATTATTTTAAACTAAATCAGTATTTCAAATATTTTATAAAAAGTAAATTATAATACTTAAAGAAAATTGAAAGCTTACATATGCAGTCGAGGCCCGGTCCTCGACCCACCTATGTCGATCCCCCTCTTTCTTCTTCTTCACAATATGTGTCTCCTTGAATAGCCCGTCATGGCTCATTGGACGCCCATACTTCTTTTCCTGAAAACAAATTAATTTAGTTAATAAACAGAATAGATATACTTAGAAAAGTAAAATAATTTAAGCAATTACGTACCAATCTTCTTTATATTGTCCCTAGGCAGATCGCACCTCCAGTGTGCAAGGAGCCCCCGTTCTCCGCTGCGTGAGCTTTCTTTCCTTTTTCGCTCCTCTCTAAGAACTACACGGTAAGCCATTGCCTTTGCAAATCATTCCACAAATTCTCAAGTAACCAGCCAGGCCTCTTGTTCTGCTTTTTAGCATCCGAGAAAGCATCTGCCAATCTCTTACGAACTTTATGATGAAAATTTGCAGCCACTTTCGCACCATAGCGGTCTTCCCATACACACTTGCTCTGTATTTCAAAAGTTAAATATTAGATGGAAACATCATAAATATAAATTATTAAACTGTTTAAAAGAACATTTATACCTTAAATTGATTGAAAATTTTCTCCTTCAGCGAGAATGGGCAATCAGTCCAAGTCGCATAAGGGCCATCATAAAGCTTTCTTATGGCATTGGTGATATCTTCGTAGTCTTATTACCCGACCTGAACCTGCAATTTAACAATAAAAACACATTAATATCTTAGTAAAAATGTTACAAATCAATAGACACAAAAATAACAAATAACATTTACCCATCACCCTCAAGAACTATGATGATCCTGCCATATCGATCATAATGCACTACCTCGTCATCATCATCCAAAGCATGTGTATCAGAGGCATGTGTAGACGGTGTAGGCGGGTCAGAGCTACTGCCTCGCAGGTGAAGGCCTGCAATAGATGGAGTCAATGATGAAGATGGTTGTGATTCCTGTAACTGCGACATAGCTGCATGCGACCCAAGTGGCTATGATACTGATGGATGTGACCCAAGTGGCTGTGACATGGATGGATGCGATTGATGTGGCTGTGATATGTAAGGATGTGATCCACGTGGATGTGATGTAGATGGCTACGATGCAGATGGTTGTGAGGCAGCTGGACTGTATGTCGGGTGTACAGTCCTATGGCCTTGTGATGGAAGACCTAGTGTCTGAATGAAGGTGTACGGCTCGTGATGCTGTGGCAGCTCAGTATAGCCGTGTGGTGGAGGATAAGACATAGGCATCTCTCAAAAGGGTAGACAAGAGGGACTATTATTTTCTACCCTCCTCTTTCCCTTCCTACCCTTTTCTCGACCCCGAGAACTAGTAGGGTCATTGTTACTTTGACCCTTGCCTTTCATCTGCATAATATAATACACATTTAGATTGAAACATATAAGAAACTAGCTATAAAACGAGAGTTCTTTAAAAATCAACTTTTTAATCCTCATCGACATATTGTTCCTCGTCCGAGAACTCTTCGTCCTTACTTGTTTGAGCTTCATCAGTTGATTCTTCGTCCTCATTCTCTATAATTGTTACTGTAACGACCCGACTTGTTATTTTAAGAATTAACTCCCCGTTCAGTGACTTAAGGTCTTGATAAGCCTCGCAATATGTATTATGACCCGCGTGTGTGGTCGAGTTTGATTTACGGATGATTCGGAGAGATTTGGGACACTTAGTCCCTAAGATGGAAGCTTAAGTCTTAGGATTTTGACCGTAGTCGGAACTGTGTGAAGACGACTACGGAATGGAGTTACATCAGTTCCTTTAGCTCCATTGAGTGATTTTGGACTTAGGAGCGTGTCCGGACTACGAATCTGAGGTCTGTAGCCAATTTAGGCTTGAAATGGCGAAAGTCAAATTTTTGGAGAATTAGACCGGAAGTGGACTTTTTGATATCGGGGCCAGAATCTGATTCCGGAAGTTGGAGTAGGTCCATAATGTCAATTATGACTTGTGTGTAACATTTGAAGTCATTCCGGGTTGATTTGATGTGCTTCGGCACAAGTTATAGAAATTGAAAGTTCAAAGTTCATAGATTTTGATTTGGGGTACGCTTCGTCATTTTGATGTTGTTTCAGGTGATTTGAGAATTCGACTAAGTTCGTATGATGTTTTGGGACTTGATGGTATGTTGGGTTGAGGTCCCGAGGGGCTCGGGTGTGTTTCGGGGTGGTTTCGAACCAAAATGGAGATGTTTGGACTGTTGTTGCTGAAATCTGGTTTCCTTCTTCGCGAACGCGAAGGGGAGTCCCGCGTTCGAGAAGAGTAATTTGAGGGACTGACGGTTTGGACTTCGGGAAGGCGAAGCTATGAATGCGAACGCGAAGAACGAGCACGGCAAGCCTTCGCGAACGCGGCCCAGGAACCGCGAATGCGAAGAAGAATGGAAGATTGGGGCCTGGGGTCATTTAGCCTTCGCAAATGCGAAGCATGGAACGCGAACGTGAAGGAGTTGGTCAGCTGGTCAATGCGAACGCGACAAGGAGTTCGCGAACGCGAAGAGCAAATGATGGGGCAGAAACAGTTGGGCTTCGCGAACGCGACGAGGAGGTCGCGAACGCGATGAAGGATTTGAGGAAGTCGGGTTTTGGCCTTCGCGAACGTGAAGCAGAGGTCGCGAACGCGAAGAAGGCCTTTCTGGCAGAATTAAAAGTCCCAAAAATGGGGGTTTGAGTTCATAACTCAAAATCTAATTTGAAGCTCGGTAGAAGGCGATTTTTGGAGAGATTCTTGCGGGCGTGTTTGGGGTAAGTGATTCTTATCCAATTTTGATTAATTTCCATTATTATGTCTTTGAATCCATCATTTAATTCGTATTTAATGGAGGAAAAATCAAGATTTTTGTAAAATCTTCAAAAAAACGAAAATTTAAGATTTGGAAGTCGAGTTGTTATAGGATTCGATAAAATTGGTATGGTTGAACTCGTATCAGAATGGGTGTTCAGATTTCATGAAAATTATGTAGGGTTCCGAGAGGCAAGTCCCGCGTTGACTTTTGTTGACTTTTTGAAATAAATTTTTGGGTCGACGTATTATTATCCGGAATGAATTTTAATGAAGTTATACAATTAATTTGGATAGATTTGAATAGCCCGGAGGTCAATTCAAGCAAGAAGGCGATTTTTGGAATATCGGCATAACTTCAAAGAGGTAAGTGTCTTGCTTAACCTCGAGTGGGGGAAATTTCCCTTAGGCATTGAGTCTTATGTGCAACTTGGGTAATTGACAACCATGTACGCGAGGTGACGAGTACGGACTTGGTTTATATGTGCAAAATTTATTGAGTTAAAGTCTTGAGCATATTGTGTAGTAAATTGGATAATTGTTGGCATATATTTTATCATCTACTTGTCGTGCCTAAACCCTTGTTGTTGACTATGTTATTATATGACAATGTGATGTGATTGTTATTTGATTATTTATGAAATTTCGTGAATTTTCTAGCTTGATAATTATTGGAATTTAATTTAATTTTGGATTTTTCCCTCTCCAAAAAATAAATTAAATGAGCTTAAGAAGAGGTGTTTATATAATTATTGAAAATTTGATCTTTTATGAAGACTTTGCTTTATGTTGAGTAATTTCTATCTCTATTGATTGTTTTTGGGTGTTGTACACATTGTGTGGAGCATTTGGCTATTTGCTGTGAAATTAATTGACTTGGTTGTAGCTTTGAAATTTGGTTGTGGCCATTGGGCAAATTGTGATATGAATTGATTTTTGTTATGTTGTTGTGATAATTTTCCGTGTAAATTGTTGTGTTGTGTGAGTTGTTATTTTGGGGAGATAAGGGTGGCATTTTACCGTTGATATTATGTGGTAATAAAGGTGGCATTTCACTGTTGTGTTTGTTGGCTATTGATATTGTCTGGGCAGAGCGATAAGGGTGGCAATAGGAGCGATAAGGGTGGCAATAGGAGCGATAAGGGTATCTATTGATATTTTCTGGGCGGAGCGATAAGGGTGGCTATAGGAGCGATAAGGGTGGAAATAGGAGCGATAACAGTGGCTATTGTCAGGGACGATATGTGATGATGTGGGGTTGTGGTGTTGAAAATTTTCATGTGATGTTGTGATTTTCTTGTGTTTATTTTTATACCTTGTGCAACTTGTCTTGTTGTTAGTAAATTGATAATAATCTGATTTTGTTGAAATTGGGAGCCTGTGGCTATTTTCAGGAGGTTTATAAAATGAAATATGGGCACGAGCTGCCGTGAATTGTGATATGAAATAGGGATATTGGCACGTGAATTGTCCGTGCATTTGTGATATAAAATGTGGGCACGAGGTACTGTGATGAAATGGTAATGATATTTGGCATGTGAAATGTATGTGCAGTTGTGATATGAAATGAGGGCACGAGGTACCAGGCAAATATAATAATTTAATTATGGGCACGAGGTGCCGTGGAAATATAAAAATGGGCTGAGACCCGTATTTTGATGATTTTGAAATGAGGTGTCACATGGTGACTTTTTAATTGAAAGAATTATATTCAAAATATTTATTTGAAAGGATTTTTTCTTATAAAGTATCATATAAAAGAATTGTATTTTGAAAGATATTTATTTGAGGAAATTGTATTTGAAAAGATTTATTGAAAGAATTATATTTTAAAAATAATTATTTGAGAGAATTATATTTGAAAGAGAATTATCTGGAAGAACTATGTGAAAGACATTTATTTGAAGGGCTTGATTTAATTGAGTGTAACTGTGTTTATTAATTGTTGAGTGATATTAATTGTGTTCTTGTTGTCTGTTGTGCATATCACTGGTTGTTTTATCCTGCCTTTATTATTATTTGTTTCCTATTATTTTGTATATTATATTGAACAGGTTATTAGACTAGTGAGTGTCTTGACTGTACCTCGTCTCTACTCCATTGAGGTTAGTCTTGATACTTACTGGACACCGCTGTGGTGTGCTCACTCTACACTTCTGCACATTTTTGTGCAGAGCCAGGTATTGAAGATATCGGACTTGAGCAGAGTTAAAGTGCGATCATAAGGATTCAAGTTAGAGTTGCTTGGCCGTCATAGTCCCTTGGAGTCTTTTCATTTCATTGTACTATTAATTTGTAATCAAACAGTATTGTATATTCGGTCCTCGTGATCATTCCATGTATTCAGATAGAGTTTGTGACTCAGTACTACCAGTCTTGGGAGGTTGTGTATTGTAATTATTTCCACTGTTAGATATTCTTTTTAAAAACAAATGGCTTCAAAATGTAATAGAAATCGGCTTACCTAGTCTTAGAGACTAGGTGCCATCACGACGCCTGTGATGGGATTTTGGGTCGTGACAAATTGGTATCAGAGTTCTAGGTTCATAGGTTCTACGAGTCACGAACGAGTCTAGTAGAGTCTTACGGATCGGTACAAAGACATTTGTACTTATCTTCGAGAGGCTACAGAACTGTTAGGAAATTTCCTTTACTTTAATTCCTGTCGTGCGGAATTTGTTGAATTTGAAATTTGAACCTTTGTATCTCCATTCTCTCACAGATGGTGAGGACACGTGCTACTGGGTTAGTTGAGCTAGCATCCGCACATACTGCTAGGGTTGCAAGAGGCCGGGTCCGAGGTAGAGGTCGAGGAAGGGAACATGCTACAACTAGAGCACATGTCAGAACAACAGTTGAGGAGCCACCAGTAGCTCCAATTGGGGGACAGGTACCAGAAGCACCTGCTGTTACCCCCGGACTTCAGGAGACTTTGGCACAGTTCCTGAGTATGTTTGGTACATTAACTCAGGTGGGATTGATCTCTGTTGCACCAAACATTCCGCAGATTGGGGGAGTAGCTCAGACTCTTATCACAACTCCAGAGCAGCAGGCTTACATTGGTCAGGTTCCGAGTGTAGTACCGGTACCACCTGTTATTCCGGTTTGGCCTGAGGTCGGGCCCGAGGCATCAGTAAAAGAACAAAAGAGACTTGAAAGGTTTAAGAGGTATAGTCCACCAACTTTCAGTGGCACAGCTATAGAGGATGCCCAAGAATTTCTAGAAAATTGTCACTGTATTCTCCGCACCATGGGTATTGTGGAGGTGAGCGGAGTTGCCTTTACTACATTTCAATTGTCAGGCGCAGCGTATCGGTGGTGGCAAATCTATGAAGAAGGTAGACCAGCTGATGCAACACCACCAACTTGGGCTCAATTTTCGGAAATATTCTTGAAAGAGTTTGTTCCCCAGAAACTCAGAGATGCGCGGCGCACAGAGTTTGAACGATCGCGTCAGGGCACTATGACAGTGTCAGAATATGCCATCAGGTTCAGTGAGTTAGCCCGTCATGCACCTTTCTTAGTTCCGACAATCAGAGAACGGGTCCGCAGATTCATTAAGGGGCTCGATTATGATATTAAAATATGCATGGCTAGAGAGTTGCAAACTGATGCTCCATTTCAAAAAGTAATGGAGATTGCAAGGAAGATTGAGGGTGTTTTAAGCGAGGAAAGAGAGTCTAAGGAGGCCAAAATGTCTAGAAGATCTGGAGGATTCAGTGGGTTTTACTCTTCAGCTAGAACCCAATATAGCGGAGGCTCGATCAGTCGGTCAGCTCAGTCTGCACATCATATTACTCGGAGTGCTCCAGTTTATAGTGCACCACCGACAAGAGATTCTTACAGTGGTTGTTCCAGTTATCTGACACAGACTCAGTACGAGCAGTCGCGACCTCAGAGGGGTTGTTATGAGTGTGGTGATACTAGGCATATCATGAGAGATAGTCCCAGACTTGGGAGAGGTGGATTTCTTCAGAACACTCCAGCTACAAGCTTTATTCCAGTTGATACTCCACGTGCACAGTCAGCTAGAGGTGGAGGACAGGCGGGTAGTGGGCGCCTAAGAGGCGGAGGCCCGACCCATTTATTTAATCACTATATATGATTTGGCCGAGGCCAATACACCAGATGGTGTCATTAAAGGTACGATCCTGATTTTTATTATAAAAAGGATATTTTCCTTAATTTCATTCAGTTCTGAATATTGATTCCAATTTTTATGAATTATACGCCCTAACGGTATGAGGGTTCATTATATGTTGTGAAAATTATTTATGAAATATATTGAAAAGAAGAAAGAAAGGAAATTGAAAATTTTAGTTGGCACAATGTGCAAAATACTTGTGTCTCGGAGTTGAGGGCGAGATCCTCGAATTTTATATATGATGTGAAATGGGCTGCAAGCCGCGACGGAAGTTATATAAGGACAAGGTCCTTGTGGTGAAATATTTATGAGTTTAAAATTCTCCCTTGTGAAATTTAATTTGTGCAATAATATTAATAGGGAGTCATGCCTGTTAGCTTATTTGATAATGCTTGTATATTTTCTGTTCATATTCATCCATTTTTGTGCTGTAAATATTGAGTTTTAGCCTATGAGGTGAGTGCCCAGGTGGCGTTAAATGTGACTCATTAATCCGAGTAAGTAATCATGAGGTCTTCATGCCTCACGTTCTGTTGTCAGTGTTATGAAAATTCGAAACGAGGTGATGGTTAATATTAGATTAATTGATGATGTTGGAATTAATTATGAATAGCTTTTAAGACCAGAGATGTGGTGATGAGCATACATATGATGTGCTTCATGTCCTGATATCATTATGATAAGGCAATGCTGAGATTAATGTTATTGATATATACCTGTGGTATTTTGTTGGGTTGTGGATATGTTGTTAGGAGTTGTTTGGGTGTTACTCTGGCAGGTGGATAGGCCCAATTACAGGGGAGACTCTGCCGAAATTTCTGAAAAATTTGGGAGTTAGTAAAATTTGAAGGATTGAGAATTGCAAAAGAAGAGAAAAATTATGTTATGTGTTTAAGGGCGAATGATCCTAAGCAGGGGAGAATGAAACTCCCCAGAAAAATTTTGAAGAACTTAAACACTATCAAGAAAGTTGATGTGTGTAGGCACAAGTTGCTACAGCCAGTTGAGACTAATATCGTGCGTTGATGAAAAATTAGATTTTCTAAAAATGTTTAGAGTGTAAGAAGTTGATCTTAAAGTTTACAAATATGGATAAAAGATATAATATCAAGTGAGATGATGTTGTCGGGATTATCTCAAATGCGGTAACGTGGAATCAACCGTGTGTTTTTGTGTAAAAGTAAAATTATCAATTCGGTAATCTCAGAATAATTCTTAGAACGTTCGAGGACGAACGTTTGTTTAAGAGGTGGGGAATGTAACGACCCGACTTGTCATTTTAAGAATTAATTCCCCGTTCAGTGACTTAAGGTCTTGATAAGCCTCGCAATATGTATTATGACCCGCGTGTGTGGTCGAGTTTGATTTACGGATGATTCGGAGAGATTTGGGACACTTAGTCCCTAAGATGGAAGCTTAAGTCTTAGGATTTTGACCATAGTCGGAACTGTGTGAAGACGACTACGGAATGGAGTTACATTGGTTCCTTTAGCTCCGTTGAGTGATTTTGGACTTAGGAGCGTGTCCGGACTGCGAATCTGAGGTCTGTAGCCAATTTAGGCTTGAAATGGCGAAAGTCAAATTTTTGGAGAATTGGACCGGAAGTGGACTTTTTGATATCGGGGCCAGAATCTGATTCCGGAAGTTGGAGTAGGTCCATAATGTCAATTATGACTTGTGTGCAAAGTTTGAAGTCACTCCGGGTTGATTTGATGTGTTTCGGCACAAGTTATAGAAATTGAAAGTTCAAAGTTCATAGATTTTGATTTGGGGTGCGATTCATCGTTTTGATGTTGTTTGAGGTGATTTGAGAATTTGACTAAGTTCATATGATATTTTGGGACATTATGGTATGTTTGGCTGAGGTCCCGAGGGGCTCGGGTGTGTTTCGGGGTGGTTTCGGACAAAATTGGAGCTGTTTGGACTGATGTTGCTGAAGTCTAGTTTCCTTCTTCGCGAACGCGAAGGGAGTCCCACGTTGGCAGGGACTGATGGTTTGGCCTTCGCGAACACGAACGCAAAGAAGGAGCAGGGCAAGACTTCGCGAACGCGGGCCAGGCAACGCGAACGCGAATAAGAAAGGAAGATTGGGGCCTGGGGTCGTTTAGCCTTCCCGAACGCGAAGCGCGGAATGCAAACACGAAGAGGAAATGATGGGGCAAAAACAGTTGGGCTTCGCGAATATGATGAGGAGGTCGCGAACGCGATGAAGGATTTGAGGCAGTCGGGTTTCGGCCTTCGCGAACGCGAAGCAGAGGTCGCGAACGTGAAGAAGGCCTATCTGGGCAGAATTAAAAGTCCCAAAAACGGTGGTTTGAGTTCATAACTCAAAATCTAATTTGGAGCTCGGTAGAAGGCGATTTTTTGAGAGATTCTTGCGGGGGTGTTTGGGATAAGTGATTCTTATCCAGCTTTGATTAATTTTCATGATTATTTCTTTGAATCCATTATTTAATTCGGATTTAATGGAGGAAAAATCAAAATTTTTTGAAAAATCAAGATTTTTTGAAAAATCAAGATTTTTTGTAAAATCTTCCAAAAATGAAAATTTAAGATTTGGAAGTCGAGTTGTTATTGAAATTCAATAAAATTGGTATGGTTGAACTCGTATCGGAATAGGTGTTCGAATTTAATGAAAATTATGTCGGGTTCCGAGAGGCGGGTCCTGCGTTGACTTTTGTTGACTTTATGGAATAAATTTTTAGGTCGACGTATTATTATCCGGAATTATTTCCGATGAATTTTAATGAAGTTATACAATTAATTTGGATAGAATTGCACGGCCCGGAGGTCAATTCAAGCAAGAAGGCGATTTTTGGAATATTGGCATAACTTCAAAGAGGTAAGTGTCTTGCTTAACCTCGAGTGGGGGAAATTTTCCTTAGGCATTGAGTCTTATGTGCAACTTGGGTAATTGAAAACCATGTACGCGAGGTGACGAGTAAGTACTTGGTTTATATGTGCAAATTTTATTGAGTTAAAGTCTTGAGCATATTGTATAGTAAATTGGATAATTGTTGGCATATATTTTATCATCTACTTGTGGTGTCTAAACCCTTGTTGTTGACTATGTTGTTATAAGACAATGTTATGTGATTGTTATTTGATTATTTATAAAATTTCATGAATTTGCTGGCTTGATAATTATTGGAATTTAATTTCATTTTGGATTTTTCCCTCTGCAAAAAATAAATTAAATGAGCTTAAGAAGAGGTGTTTATATAATTATTGAAAATTTGATCTTTTATGAAGACTTTGCTTTATGTTGAGTAATTTCTATCTCTATTGATTGTTTTTGGGTGTTGTACGCATTGTGTGGAGCATTTAGTTATTTGCTGTGAAATTAATTGACTTGGTTGTAGCTTTGAAATTTGGTTGTGGCCATTGGGCAAATTGTAATATGAATTGATTTTTGTTATGTTGTTGTGATAATTTCCTGTGTAAATTGTTGTGTTGTGTGAGTTGTTATTTTGGGGAGATTAAGGGTGGCATTTCACCGTTGATATTATGTGGTTATAAGGGTGGCATTTCACTGTTGTGTTTGTTGGCTATTGATATTGTCTGGGCGGAGCGATAAGGGTGGCTATTGGAGCGATAAGGGTGGCAATAGGAGCGATAAGGGTGGCTATTGATATTGTCTGGGCGGAACGATAAAGGTGGCTATATGAGCGATAAGGGTGGCAATAGGAGCGATGTGGGGTTGTGGTGTTGAAAATTTTCATGTGATGTTGTGATTTTCTTGTGTTTATTTTTATGCCTTGTGCAACTTGTCTTGTTGTTAGTAAATTGATAATAATCTGATTATGTTGAAATTGGGAGCCTGTGGCTATTGCCAGGCGGTTTATAAAATGAGATATTGGCACGTGAATTGTCCGTGCAGTTGTGATATGAAATGAGGACACGAGGTACCGGGCAGATATGATGATTTAATTATGGCCACGAGGTGCCGTTGAAATATGAAAATGGGCTGAGACCCGTATTTACGAAAAATATAAAAATAGGCTGAGACCCATATTTTGATGATTTTGAAATGAGGTGTCACATGGTGACTTTTTAATTGAAAGAATTATATTCAAAATATTTATTTGAAAGGATTTTTACTTAGAAAGTATCATATAAAAGAATTGTATTTTGAAAGATATTTATTTGAGGAAATTGTATTTGAAAAGATTTAGTGAAAGAATTATATTTGAAAAATAATAATTTGAGAGAATTATATTTGAAAGAGAGTTATCTGGAAGAACTATGTGAATGACATTTATTTGAGGGGTTTGATTTAATTGGGTGTAATTGTGTTTATTAATTGTTGAGTGATATTAATGGTGTTCTTGTTGTCTGTTGTGCATATCACTGGTTGTTTTATCCTGCCTTTATTATTATTTGTTTCCTATTATTTTGTATATTATATTGCACAGGTTATTAGACTAGTAAGTGTCTTGACTGTACCTCGTCTCTACTCCATTGAGGTTAGTCTTGATACTTACTGGGCACCGCTGTGGTGTGCTCACTCTACACTTCTGCACATTTTTGTGCAGAGCCAGGTATTGAAGATATCGGACTTGAGCAAAGTTAAAGAGCGATCAAAAGGATTCAAGGTAGAGTTGCTTGGCCGTCGCAGTCCCTTGGAGTCTTTTCATTTCATTGTACTGTTAATTTGTAATCAAACAGCATTGTATATTCGGTCCTCATGATCATTCCATGTATTTAGTTAGAGATCAAGACTCAGTACTACCAGTCTTGGGAAATGTGTATTATAATTATTTCCGCTGTTAGATTTTAAAAAAAAACAAAATGGCTTCAAAATGTAATAGAAATCGGCTTACCTAGTCTTAGAGACTAGGTGCCATCACGACGCCTGTGGTGGGAGTTTGGGTCATGAAAGTTACTTCATTTATATCAACTTCTTCCAATATGCGTTCAGGATGTTCCAAATCATTTTCTAACTGATCGTCCACTATTTGGTGAACACTGAAGATATCGTTTTGATATGCAACATCTAACTCATTCTCGACTTCCACCCTACCTACAGGCTTAGTTTTTATTACAACCCACCAATCGGACTTATTCCGCCGCAATGGATAAGGAGCATAATACACTTGCCTAACGTTATGTGCAATTATGAAAGGATCATAGCGATCATACTCCCTCGTATTATTAACCTCAATTATGTTGTATTGGTGGTGTACTCTTGTACCTCTTGTTGGATTTAGGTCAAACCACTTGCATCTAAAGTATCAATTTCATATATGGACAACCTGGATATTCTAGTTGTAATATTTCTTTGACCACACCATAATAATCAATATCTCCAACTTGGTTGCCATCACCACCTTGAACCCACACCCCGCTGTTGTTGCTATTTTTATTTTTAGAGCAATCCTCTGTATGAAACTTATAACCATTCACTACGTACTTAGACATTGTTATGACCTGAAGCCCAGGTCCCCCAGATATATCTTTCAAAAATTGATTTATACCATTATTTGGATTATTTACCTACATAGTGTTAAAACAATTCATAAGTTAGCACAACTTATGAATCAATTTTTATGCATTCACTACGTGTATATATATATATATATATATATATACACTTACAAATTGTTTGAACCACGTATCAAATCTCGTATGTACACCATTATGGCCAAATTGACCCACGAAGTGACTATGGGTATTTATATCAAATATTTTTAGTAGTTGCATCAATATGTAATCACAGTAAATTTTATATTTTGATAACTAATAAATCAATACTTACTTGAGAAATGGTACAACTTCGGGATAATTTAGCAACACATGAAGTGTAGCTGACTTGTACTCCATATCACTCAAACTTCTCTTTCTAACATCCTTAGAACATCGGCCTGGTTGATTGAATATGGACATTGGTGGATATAATGGATCATTTACACATTTGACCGTGTGCCTATTGGGCCTATTCCTAGAACATGGCATGTTACTCTCAAAATAATAAGAACAAAAATGTGCAGTTTCCTTTGCAAGATAGGCTTCGCATATAGATCCTTCAATCCTATTCCTCTGCTTAACAAATTGTTTGCATTTGCCAATTGTCCTACATAATGTCATGTTAGCCAAGAACATTAAAATAAAATAGAATATTACATCAAACTTATAATATTACCTCTCAAAGGGATACATCCATCTGCATTGAACAAACCCTCCAAGTTATGCCTCGTGTACAAGGTGCATTGGAAGGTGTTCCATCACATCAAAGAAACCACATCGAAATATTTTTTCCATCTTACTAGAAGTTACACGAATGTTCTGATCCATCCGAAAAAGGTTTTCTTCCTTTAATGTGGTAGAACACAAGTCTTTGAAAAACAAACTAATTTCTGTGATGGGTGTCCAGATTCTTTCAGGAAAATCACAAAATGCAATAGGCACTAAGGTCTCCATGAAAATATGGCAGTCATGACTTTTCAAATGGCTTAACTTTCCTACCTCCATATCTACGTTTTTACAAGATTCGACGCATAACCCTCAGGCATCTTCAATTTCGTAACCCAATCACAAATTTGTCGTCTTTCCTCCAAAGTGAATGTGTAACTTGCTTTGGTCTTGAACACCTTACCATTGTTTGTTGTCTGCAGGTATAATTCAGGCCGCCTGCAATATTCTTGTAAGCCCATTCTAGCCTTCAGGTTATCTTTTGTCTTACCTTTAACATCCATCACTGTGTTTAACAAATTATCAAAATAATTCTTCTCAATATGCATGACATCAAGGTTGTGTCGGAGAAGATTATCCTTTCAATAAGGCAACTCCCAAAATATACTCTGTTTCGTCCAATTATGATTAACACCATATCTGGGGAATCTATAAAGTGGAGCCTCACTAACTTTACTGAAGTTCTGGACCCTCTCCCAAATTTCCTCACCTGAAAGTATCAGAAGTGGAGAATCATATTCCACTTTATTCTTTTTTAATGCATTTTTCATCCTTCTAAACTCATGATCATCATGCAAGAATTGACGGTGACAATCAAACCATGATTGCTTTCGGCCATGTTTTAAAGTGAACACTTTACTATTTTCCATGCAGTAAGGATAAGCTAGCTTCCCAGCAGTCATCCACCCAGATAATATTCCATACGCAGGAAAATCGTTAATAGTCCATATTAAATTAGCAAACAAATTGAAATTCTACTTGGTTGATATGTCATATGTTTCAACACAATCATACCACAATTGTTTTAGCTCATCAATCAAAGGTTGAAAATATACATCAATCAAACTTTTCGGATTTCGTGGACCGGAGATAATACAATTTAAGAATATATATGGACTAGCCATACATAACTCAGGTGGTAGATTATAAGGTGTAAGAAAGACAGGCCAACATTAATATGGTGTCGCAGATATAGAAAAAGGCGTGAAACTATCCGCACACAGACCTAACCAAATGTTCCTTGGTTCACTAGCAAAATCTGGATATGTCCTATCAAAGTGCTTCCACACTTCTCCATCTGAAGGTTGACACATAACACCAGGCGGTCTTCTATTTTCAAAGTGCCATCTCATACGAGGAGCAGAACTCATCGATGCATATAACCTTATTAACCTAGGTATAAAAGGTAAATAATGCATCGCCTTGACAGCGACCATATTTTCGCTGGAAAGCCTCTTGAAATGAGGCTTTTCGCAAAATTTACAACTGTCTAAAGTTGTATCATCTTTATAATATAACATACAACCATCTTCACAACAATCAATTCTCATTGACAAAAGTCCTAACTTAGAAACCAATCTCTTTGCCTTATAGAAATCACCAGGTAAGTTAATATTAGGGTCAACTAGTTCACTCATAAGGTCAATGAAAGAGTCCATGGCTGCTTGAGAAATATTCCAATCAGATTTGATACTTAGTAATCTAACTACAACAGACAGCTCAGAGTGCAGACTTCCTTCACGTAGTGGACGATTAGCTTCCTCTAACTGTTCATAAAAATATTTTTCATTGGGCTCACCCCCGAAGTGCATCCCAAAAGCATCCGCAACCATATCCTGAATTCTAGAACCAAGATTTGTATTCTCCACCGACCTACTACTTTCACCAACAACCATGTTATGAAATATCCCATGGCTACCATCGATCTCTCCATGATTAGTCCACACAAAGTAATTCTCTATAAACCCCTTCCTATAAAGATGAAGCTTAACTTTCTCCGGTATTTTAAACCTCATACAATCGCACCTGAAACAAGGGCACCTAATTACTCCTTCACTTTGGTATGGTGGAAGTGACATTGCATGTCTAATAAAGTCATCAACCCCTTCTACAAAATGCTCCCGCAATCCCCGCCGATTAGGATAATTCCTATTGTACATCCAAGTCCGATGTTCCATCTATGCAAATAAAACAAGAACAAATTAATTTATTCTACAATTATAAATTAATTAAATCTTTTTTAGTTAATTAAAGATAATTATTTTTTCCTAATTACACCAATTTATATCCTACAAGTTCAATTCATATCCAAAAAGTTCAATTTATATCCTACGAGTTTAAACATAAACTAAAAGTTCAATTCATATCCAGAAGGTCCAATTCAGATCCTAAAAGTTCAATTCATATGAACAAATCCTAAAAACTAAAAGTTCAATTTATATCCTACGAGTTTAAACATAAACTAAAAGTTCAATTTATATCCAAAAAGTTCAATTCATATCCAAAAGGTCCAATTCATATCCTAAAAGTTCAATTCACAAGAACAAATCCTAAAAACTAAAAGTTTAATTTATATCCTACGAGTTTAAACATAAACTAAAAGTTCAATTTATATCCTAAAAGTCCAATTCATATTCAAAATGTCCAATTCATATCCTAAAAGTTCAATTCATATCCTAAAAGTTCAATTCTCAAGAACAAATCCTAAAAACTAAAAGTTCAATTTATATCTTACGAGTTTAAACATAAACTAAAAGTTCAATTTATATCCTATAAGTTCAATTCATATCCAAAAGGTCCAATTCATATCCTAAAAGTTCAATTCACAAGAACAAATCGTAAAAACTAAAATTTCGATTCATATCCTACGAGTTTAAATATAAACTAACTAAACTAAAGAAATTCAACCCATACCCTAAAAGTTCGATTCACAAGAACAAATACTAAACCCTAGATTCTAACTAAACTATTCAAGACAATATAAAGTTAATAATTCAATTCTAACTAAACTATTCAAGACAATACAAACTCAAAATTGAAAGACTCATCAATTAAAAATAATTCATAACTAATTGACTAATTAACAAAAGTAATTAGTTAATAAAACTAATTAACAAAACTAATTAAAATAAGACCTAAACCCTAGTCCTCAATAAAATGCAATGCTCAAATAATTGAAACACTAATCTATTGAAACTAATTCATAACTAATTAACAAAACCTAGAAATAACAAACAAATGGGTTGTAATTCAAACCTAAAATTTTTAGGAGGTGGAGAAGGAGAGGGGCGGCAGTGGTAGTGGCGACGGCGGTAGCTGGGCAGTAACGACGTGGGGTGGGGAATGAAATTTGTGTGAGGGAAATAGAGAAGGAGAAGGAAGGTATTGAGTGAGGAGTTAGGGAAAATTTGGGGAAGAAAGGTAAGAGAAATGGGGGGAACCAGTTATTTCAATTCTGATTTCAGAATTACCGACCAAAGTTGGTTAGTACATTAAGTGTTGATCATTTTTTTAAAACAAAAACTAAATTCTTTTTTTGTGTGTTTTTTTCTTAAAATATTATAAACTATAAAAAAAAATTACAAACTATAAGCATTTATGTTATTTAACAATACAATTATTATAAATAATTATAAACTATAAGCATAATATTTATAAATAATTATATTAACTATTTACTTTTAATAAATTATAATAGCATCTATCTTAGTTAATTTTCTAAGTTATAATTATGTATATGAGTAATTTCTCTCTCACACACACATACACTATATTGTAATTGATGCTAATAACTTCTTTTTCATTCGTTCATCACTAATAATGCATGACATAGATTAATCGATATATAGGTCGAGACGTTTTGATGAATCATCGATTAATATTCATCGATGTATCTAAGTAAGTTATAAGTCAATGAATCAATTTACAAATAGATATATTTGATGATAAACTATATATACTTATTAGGATCTTCACAAGTCTATCCCTAAAAGAATCCGGCCCTGTGGTCCTGGCGCTTCGTGTTCTTATATATATACGGCTATATATATATATATATATATATATATATATATATATATATATATATATATACACACACACACAAACACACTTTACTGTAATACTTTAACTATATATATAGCTTGTTATAGTATATGTTAGTGTGTATATATATAACTTGTTAAAGTTTGACCATGTTTGACCTATTAATTTAACTCGTTTACTTAATACTAATAACTTCTTTCATTTCTTTAATTTGTGATCCATATATATATATATATATATATATATATATATATATATATATATATATATACATGTCAAAGATGTTTAGTATTAATTCTTCTATTTTTTATTCATTAATCACTAATAATGTGTAATGACCAGACTGGTCGTTTTGAGTATTACAACCTCGTTTCCCCATTTACTGCTCAAATTGGGATTTACAGTTGTTGTGTGACTTGCTGGGGCAATTGGTTCGGGTCCAGTAAGGTTTTGGAATGAATTGGAACATTTAGTTTCAAGGTTTAAAGCTTAAGTTAAAATAGTGACTGGATGCCGACTTATGTGTAAATGACCTCGAAATTTAATTATGATGATTCCAATAGCTCTGTATCGTGATTTGAGACTTAGGAGCGTGTCCGAAAAATTATTTGGAGGTCCTGTAACGACCCGACCCATCGTTTCGAAAGTTATAGCCCCAGCTTTCCCCATTTCTACTTCTTTTTGTGTTATTCGGCTATATTATATTATATCGGGTTAGTTGGTTCGGGGCCGGAGTGGTTCATAGTGAATTGAGACACTTAGTCTCTTAAGTAGAAACTTAAGTTGGAAAACTCAACCGGATGTTGACCTCTATGTAAACGATCTCAGATTTGAATTCTGGTAGTTCTGTTAGCTCTGTTAGGTGATTTTGGACTTAGGAGTGCGTCCGGAATGTGATTTGGAGGTCCGTGGTAGAATTAGGCTTGAATTGGCGAAATTGGAAATTTAGCGATTTAGGTCGGGAGAGAAAAATTTGATATCGGGGTCAGAATGGAATTCCAGAAGTTGGAGTAGGTTCGTACTGTCATTTGTGACGTCTGTGCAAAATTTGAGGTTATTCGGACATGGTTTGGTTGGTTTTGGCATCGGTTGCCGAATTTGGAAATTTAGAAGTTCATAGGCTTGAATCTGAGGGTAATTTGGTGTTTGGATGTTGTTTTGAGTGATTCGAAGGTTCGACTAAGTTGGTATGTTGATATATGACTTGTTGGTATTTTTGGTTGAGGTCCCGAGGGCCTCGGGGTGATTCCGGGTGGTTAACGGATTTGTTAAAGTTGGAAAATGCAGCTGGAGCTGCTGTTCTGGTGTGTCCGCACCTGCAGATTGGGAACCGCAGGTGCGATGATCGCAAGTGCGTGGAAGGCTCGCAGATGCAGATATGGTCGCAGATGCGAAGAATGGATCACACATGTGGGCTCGCAGGTGTGAGGAGACTGCCGCGGGTGCGAAGTCTGGTCAGTTAAGTGGCATGCGCAAGTGCGCACCGGTGTCCGCAGATGCAGAAGCGCAGGTGCGAGAAAGGTTCCACAGGTGCAGAATTCCTGGGCAGAAACCATAAATAGAATCCTTCGCGAATTTTGGTCATTCTTCACAATTTCAACTCGGTTTTTGGAGATTTTGGAAGGGTTTGAAGAGGGAATCAAGGTAATTTCGTTGAGGTAAGTTACTTGAGCCCTAATACTTGTATATATGGTGATTTCCCATTCTTTTAATCATGGTAATTAGTGAAAATGAGGGGTTAGGGCTTGAAACTTTTGGAGAGTAATTTAAGGATTTGAAGAACCAAACGATGTCGGATTTTGATGAATTTGGTATGGTTAGACTCGTGAGTGAATGAGCTTTCTAGTTTTATAAATTTTGTCGGATTTCTAAACATGGGCCCAGGGGCCGAGTTTGAGCCAATTTCAGGTTTTGGTCTAAATTTATAGTTTTTCTTGTGGAATTCATTCCATTAGCGCGTATTGATTGTATTAAACTGATTGTGAATAGATTCGGAGCATTTGGAGGCCGAGTCCAGAGGCAAGAGCATTGCGGGTTAGATATTTGACCGGTTTGAGGTAAGTAACGATTGTAAATCTTGTCCTGAGGGTATGAAACTCCGAATTTTGTATCATTTTACTATTTTTAGTGATGCACATGCTAGATGACGGGCGTGTGGGCGTGCACTGTTGGGGATTTGTGACTTGGTCCGTCCCGTAGCAATTGTAAAGTTGCATACTTTGTTGAAACCATATAATACTTATATGTTTTAGAAAGAATTTCTGTAAATTGGGTAGAATGTCATGTTTGGGCCTTGCGCCAAAGCTGTTTGGACCCTTAGGGACTGTTTCTTACCATCCTCTCATTGTTTTTGATTGAAAATCTATACTCAGTCATGTTTATTCTTGTTTACCGCATAACTCAATTTTATGACTTTATTTTTGATGCATATAAATGTTTTGGGTCGAATGCCCTATTTTACTAAAATACCTAAGTGGCTTGAGAGGTTTATGACTGAGTGAGGCCGAGGGCTAGATTTGTGAGGATGAGTGTGGATCGGGGCTGCTCGCCTGCAGCATATTTATGACTGAGTGAGACCGAGGGCCTGATTTGTGAGGATGAGTGTGGATCGGGGCTGCCCGCCTACAGCATATTTATGACTGCGTGAGGCCGAGGGCCTGATTTGTGTGGATGAGTGTGGATCGGGGCTGCCCACCTGCAGCATACTTTATTATTACAGCACGTGAGTTATCCGTGCAAATTATAGCGCTTGGGCTGAAGGAGCCCCTCCGGAGTCTATACACACCCCCAGTGAGCGCAGGTACCTACTGAGTGTGAGTGCCGAGTGACTGGGAGTCATGAGTGATTGTGAGGTATGCCCGAGTGGCGAGAGTGATTGTGAGGTATGCCCGAGTGGCACGAGTGACTGTGAGGTTTGCCCGAGTGGCTGTATATGAGTGATGTTTTGCCTGAGGGGTTGCTTATGATTTCATCATTTTTGCTCACCTTTGCATTGAGCCTTTATTTGAAAAAATGTTGGAAAAAAATGTCTTTAAATGATTTTTACTGGAACTGGGTTTAAACGAGATGTTTGATTCAAATCCTGATTTTTAAAAGCATGTGGTATTTTACTGAGATTTCCTAATATAAGCATTATATGCTTTATTGCTCATCACTACTGCTCAGTCTTTATTTATTGTTGTTACTTACTAAGTTGGCGTACTCACGTTACTCCCTGCACCTTGTGTGTAGATTCAGGTGTAGCTGGACACGGTAGCGGTTATTTAGTGTTCTGGTTGTAGATTTTCTTGGAGATAGCAAGGTAGTTGTTTGGCGATCGCATCCCCTATTCTTTTCCCTCTTATCTTCCTCTAGTTGTATTTACCTATTTTTCGGGCTGAGTTAGCCTTGATATTGTTAGACAGATTGTAGTAGATGCTCATGACTAGTGACACCCCGATGTCGAGCTTTTGTTTTCCGCACTTCTATTTTTCTTTTATTTGAACTCTTTTAATGGAGATTTTATGTTAAATAACCTTGAAATTATCTTTAAATGAAAATATCGGTTTGTTTTGGAAATGAGTCGGCTTGCCTAGTTCCACGATAGGCGCCATCAAGACAGGGGCTAGTTTTGGGTCGTGACAGATTGGTATCATAGCCTAGGTTACATAGGTCTCACGAGTCATGAGCGGGTTTAGTAGAGTCTTGCGGATCGGTAGGGAGACGTCTGTACTTATCTTTGAGAGGCTACAGAACCTTTAGGAAACTCCACATTCTTGAATTCTTGTCATGTGAATCTGTTGATTCTAGTAACTAAACATTTATTGTTTCACTCTCTCACAGATGGTGAGGACTCGTACTACCGGTCAGGAGGGCCATCCACCAGTACCACCAGCCAGGGCCGCGAGAGGCCGAGGCCGCAGTAGAGGCCGTGGTAGGGGCAGAGGTGTAGCCCGTACAGCAGTTGGGGCAGTACATACAGATCTACCGGTTGTCCCAGATCAGGACCAAGTTCCAGTTGTTGATACACCAGCTCAGGCACCACCTGTGCCTATTGTGATTCCAGGCCTTCAGGAAGCCCTAGCTCAGATTCTGACAGCGTGTACTGGCCTTGCTCAGGCGGTCTCTATTTCGACGGCCGCAGCCACTTCTCAGGCTAAGGGAGGCACTCAGACTCCCGTCGCTCGCACACCCAGCCGGTTGTTGTTACTCAGGATTATGTGGTTCCTGCCATGCATGAGGATGATCAGCGTAGGTTGGAGAGTTTTGGGAGACTTTAGCCATTACCTTTCAGTGGCACAGAGAGAGAGGATGCTCAGGACTTTTTGGACAGATGTCAGAGGATACTCCGTACTGCTGGTATTTTGGAGACTTGTGGGGTTTCATTCACTACCTTTTAGTTTTCTAGGGCTGCACTCAGATGGTGGGAAACTTATGAGATGCGCATGCCTATTGGCGTAGCACCCCTTACTTGGCAGCAGTTCTTCATGGTCTTTCTGTGATGCAGTATGAGATGCGGTTCTCCGAGTTGGCCTGTCATGCTATCTGGTTGGTTCCCACGGACAGAGAGAGGATCATGAGGTTTGTTGATGGCCTCACTTATCAGCTACAGTTGCTCATGACCAGGGAGCAGGTTTCAGGTGCTACCTTTGATGAGGTTGTCGACATTGCTCAGCAGATTGAGATGGTTTGCGGTCAGTAGAAGGTTGAGAGGGAGGCCAAGAGGCCTCGTGGTTAGGGTGGATTCAGCGGTGCTCCTTTTGGGGGTCAGTTCTAGCACGGTAGAGGTCGTCATTTCAGACAGGCTCAGTCAGCTCGGCCATTTCATCGAGGTGCATCATCTGGCCATGGTTCTCATAATTCTCATCAGGGCCACTTATCACTTAGTGCCCTTCCAGCTTAGAGTTCGTCCCATGCTCCACCTATTCAGGGCTCTTCCATGCCAGGTTCGTCTACCAGTCATTCCGATGCTAGGGGTTCCCTTCAGTTTCCGTCGCCAACACCAGGGAGTTATTTTGAGTGTGGGGAGCTGGGGCATATGTGGAGGCAGTGTCCTCGTCGTCACGGAGGTTTATCTCAGCAGATGAGTCAGCCTCCGACTATAGCACCAGTTACCTCACCACCCGCCCAGTCAGCTCGGGGTAGAGGTCAGTCAACCAGGGGTCGCCCAAGAGGGGGAGGCAGATTAGGGGGTGGTCAGGCCCATTTCCATGCTCTCCCTGCTAGACCAGATGCTATTGCTTTAGATGCTGTGATTATAGGTATTGTCTCAGTTTTCCACAAAGATGCCTCAGTATTATTTGACCCTGGTTCCACGTATTCATATGTTTCCTCGTATTTCGCCCATTTTTTGGATATGCCCCGTGAGTCCTTAGTTTCATCTGTACATGTATCTACTCCTGTGGACGATACTATTATTGTGGACTGCGTATATCGGTCATGTGTGGTGACTATTGGGGGTCTGGAGACCCGAGTAGATCTATTGTTGCTCAGTATGGTTGACTTTGATGTGATATTGGGTATGGATTGGTTATCTCCATGTCATGTTATTCTAGATTGTCACGCTAAGATAGTGACGTTGGCTATGCCGGGAATTTCGAGGGTTGAGTGGAGCGGTTTTGTAGATTATGTACCAAGTAGGGTGATTTCATATTTGAAGGCTCAGTGCATGGTTAAGAAGGGCTGCCTATCTTATTTGGCTTTTGTGAGGGATGTTAGTGCAGAGACTCCTGTCATCGATTCTGTTCCGGTGGTACGTGATTTTCCGGATGTATTTCCTGTAGACCTGCCGGGCATGCCGCCTGACAGGGATATTGACTTTGGTATTGATTTTGTGCCGGTCACTCAGCCCATTTCTATTCCATTGTATCGTATGGAACCAGCGGAGTTAAAGGAATTGAAAGAACAACTTCAGGAACTCCTTGATAAGGGGTTTATTTGGCCTAGTGTGTCACCTTGGAGAGCATCGGTTCTATTTATGAAGAAGAAGGATGGTTCCATGAGAATTTGTATTGATCACAGGCAGTTGAACAAGGTCACAGTAAAGAATAAGTATCCTTTGCCTCGCATTGATGATATATTCGACCAGCTTCAGGGAGCGAGGGTATTCTACAAGATTGATTTGAGGTCCGGTTATCACCAGCTAAAGATTCGGGATTCAGATATTCTTAAAACAGTTTTCAGGACTCGATATGGCCATTATGAGTTCTTGATGATGTCTTTTGGGCTGACAAATTCCCCAGCAGCGTTCATGCATTTGATGAACAGTGTATTCCAGCCCTATTTGGACTAATTCGTTGTTGTATTCATTGATGACATCCTGGTTTACTCTTGTAGCCAGGAGGAGCACGCTCAGCATCTGAGGATTGTATTACAGAGATTTAGGGAGGAGAAGCTTTATGCAAAGTTCTCCAAATGTGAGTTTTGGCTCAGTTCAATAGCATTCTTGGGGCACGTGGTTTCCAGTAAGGGTATTCAGGTGGACCCGACGAAAATAGAGGCAGTGCAGAGTTGGCCCAGACCATCCTCAGCCATAGAGATTAGGAGTTTTCTTGGTTTGGCGGGTTACTACCGTCGCTTTGTGGAGGTATTTTCATCTATTACATCACCCTTGACCAAATTGACCCAAAACAGTGCTCCATTCAAGTGGTCGGATGAATGTGAGGAGAGCTTTCAGAAGCTCAAGACTGCTTTGACCATAGCTCCAGTGGTAGTTCTGCCATCAGCTTCAGGTTCTTACACCGTGTATTGTGATGCCTCAAGGATAGGCATTGGTTGTGTTTTGATGCAGGAGGGTAGGGTGATTACCTATGCCTCCCGGCAGTTGAAGACCCATGAGAAGAACTATCTTGTCCATGATCTTGAGTTAGCAGCCATTGTTCACGCCTTGAAGATTTGGCGTCATTATTTGTATGGGGTTCATTGTGAGATCTATACTGATCACCGGAGTCTGCAGTATCTGTTAAAGCATAAGGATCTTAATTTGCGTCAGCGGAGATGGTTGGAGCTTCTTAAGGACTATGATATCACTATTTTGTACCATCCGGGGAAGGACAATGTAGTGGCCGATGCTTTGAGTCGCCAGGTAGAGACTTTGGGGAGTTTAGCATATCTTCCAGCAGCAGAGAGACCCTTGGCATTAGATGTTCAGACCTTAGCAGGCCAGCTTGTGAGATTGGATATTTCGGAGCCTAGTCGGGTATTGGCTTGTATGGTCTCCAGGTCTTCTCTTTATGACCGTATCAGGGAGCGTCAGTATGATGACCCCCATTTGCTCGTTTTTTATGACAGGGTTCGGAGATGTGATGTTAGGGATGTGACTATTGGTGATGACGGCGTGCTAAGAATGTAAGGCCGGATATGTTTGCCTAATGTAGATGGGCTTCGAGAGTTGATTCTTGAGGAGGCCCACAGCTCACGGTATTCCATCCATCCGGGTGCCGCGAAGATGTAGCAGGATTTAAGGCAGCACAATTGGTGGAGACGGATGAAGTAGGATATAGTTGGGTTTGTGGATCGATGTCTAAACTGTCAGCAGGTTAAGTATGAGCATCAGAGACCGGGTGGCTTGCTTCAGAGATTAGAGATATCAGAGTGGAAGTGGGAGCGGATCACTATGGACTTTGTAGTTGGGCTCCCACGAACTTCGAGGAAGTTTGATGCTATTTGGGTTATTATGGATCGGCTGACCAAGTCTGCGCACTTCATTCCAGTTGGTACTACTTACTCTTCAGAGCGGTTAGCTGAAATTTACATCCGAGAGATCGTTCGCCTGCATGGTGTCCCAGTTTCCATCATTTTAGATAGGGGTACTCAGTTCACATCGCAGTTTTGGAGGGCCGTGCAGTGAGAGTTGGGTACTCAGGTTGACTTGAGCACATCTTTTCACCCTCAGACGGACGGGCAGTCCGAGCGCACTATTCAGATATTGGAGGACATGTTTCGTGCTTGTGTCATTGACTTTGGGAGTTCATTGGACCAGTTTCTGCCACTCGCGGAGTTTGCATATAACAACAGTTATCAGTCGAGTATTCAGATGGCTCCGTACGAGGCTTTATATGGGAGGAGGTGTAAATCTCCGGTTGGATGGTTTGAGCCGGGTGAGGCTAGGCTCTTAAGTACAGACTTGGTCCAGGACGCATTAAATAAGGTGAAATTGATTCAGGAGCGTCTTCGCATGGCGCAGTCTAGGCAGAAGAGCTACGTAGATAGGAAGGTCTGTGATGTGTCTTTTATGGTTGGGGAGAAGGTTTTGCTGAAGGTATCACCCATGAAGGGTGTTATGAGGTTTGAGAAGAGAGGCAAGTTGAGCCCCCGGTTCATTGGGCCTTTTGAGGTGCTTCAGAGGATAGGAGAGGTGGCTTATAAGCTTGCCTTGCCACCCAGCTTGTCGAGTGTGCATCCAGTGTTTCATCTTTCCATGCTCCGGAAGTATATTGGAGATCCATCCCATGTTTTGGTTTTCAGCACGGTTCAGTTGGAGGGTGATATGACTTATGATATGGAGCCGATGGCTATTTTGGATCGGCAGGTTCGAAGGTTGAGGTCAAAGGATATAGTTTCAGTGAAGGAGAAATGGAGAGGTCAGCCTATAGAGGAGGCCACCTGGGAGACCGAGCGGGAGATGCGGAGCAGATATCCACGCCTATTCGAGACTCCAGGTATGTTTCTAGACCCGTTCGAGGAAGAATGGATGTTTTAGAGCGGGGAGGATGTAACGACCCGGCCGGTCATTTCGAGAGTTATAGCCCCGTTTTCCCTATTTCTACTTCTTTTTGTGTTATTCAGCTATATTATGTTATATCAGGTTAGTTGGTTTGGGGCCAGAATGATTTCAGAGTGAATTGAGACACTTAGTCTCTTAAGTAGAAACTTAAGTTGGAAAAGTCAACCGGATGTTGACCTATGTGTAAACGATATCGGATTTAAATTCCGGTGGTTCTATTTGCTCCGTTAGGTGATTTTGGACTTAGGAATACGTCCGGAATGTTATTTGGAGGTCCGTGGTAGAATTAGGCTTGAATTGGCGAAATTGGAAATTTGGCGATTTCGGTCAGCAATGAAAATTTTGATATCGGGGTCGTAATGGAATTCCGGAAGTTGGAGTAGGTCCGTACTGTCGTTTGTGATGTTTGTGCGAAATTTGAGGTTATTCGGACATGGTTTGGTTGGTTTCGGCATCGGTTGCCGAATTTGGAAATTTAGAAGTTCATAGGCTTGAATCCAAGGATAATTTGGTGTTTGGATGTTGTATTGAGTGATTCGAAGGTTCAACTAAGTTGGTATGTTGATATATGACTTGTTGGTATTTTTGGTTGAGGTCCCGAGGGCCTCGGGGTGATTTCGGGTAGTTAACAGATTTGTTGAAGTTGGAAAATGCAGCTGGAGCTGTTGTTCAGGTGTGTCCGCACCTGCGGATTGGTAACCGCAGGTGCGATGATCGCAGGTGCGTCGAAGGCTCGCAGATGCGGATATGGTCGCAGATGCGAAGAATGGATCGCACCTGCGGGCTCGCAAGTGCAAGGAGACTACCGCAGGTGCGAAGTCTGGTCAGGTAAGTGGAATGCGCAGGTGCGCACCGGTGTCCGCAGATGCGGAAGTGCAGGTGCGAGAAAGGGTCCGCAGGTGCAGAATTCCTGGGCAGAAACCATAAATAGAACCCTTTGCGAATTTTGGTCATTCTTCATAATTTCAACTCGATTTTTGGAGATTTTGAAGGGGTTTGAAGGGGGAATCAAGGGGATTTCGTTGAGGTAAGTTACTTGAGCCCTAATACTTGTATATATGGTGATTTCCCATTCTTTTAATCATGGTAATTAGTGAAAATGAGGGGTTAGGCCTTGAAATGTTTGCAGAGTAATTTAAGGATTTGAAGGAACAAACGATGTCGGATTTTGATGAATTTGGTATGGTTAGACTCGTGAGTGAATGAGCTTTCTAGTTTTGTAAATTTTGTCGGATTTCGATTCATGGGCCTAGGGGCCAGGTTTGAGCCAATTTCGGGTTTTGGTCTAATTTTATAGTTTTTCTTGTGGGATTCATTCCATTAGCGCGTATTGATGGTATTGAACTGATTATGAATAGATTCGGAGCATTTGGAGGCCGAGTCCAGAGGCAAGAGCATTGCGGTTAGAGATTTGACCGGTTTGAGGTAAGTAACGATTGTAAATCTGGTCCTGAGGGTATGAAACCCCGGATTTTGTATCATTCTACTATTTTTAGTGACGCACATACTAAGTGACGGGCGTGCACTGTTGGGGATTTGTGACTTGGTCCGTCCCATAGCAACTGTAAAGTTGCATACTTTGTTGAAACTATATGATACTTATATGTTTTAGAAAGAATTTCTGTAAATTGGGCAGAATGCCATGTTTGGGCCTTCTGCCAAAGCTGTTTGGACCCTTTGGGGCTGTTTCTTACCATCCTCTCATTGTTTTCGATTGAAAATCTATACTCAATCATGTTTATACTTTTTTACCGCATAACTCAGTTTTATGACTCTATTTTTGATGCATATAAATGTTTTGGGCCAAATGCCATGTTTTACTGAAATGCCCGAGTGGCTTGAGAGGTTTATGACTGAGTGAGGCCGAGGGCCTAATTTGTGAGGATGAGTGTGGATCGGGGCTACCCGCCTGCAGCATATTTATGACTGAGTGAGGCTGAGGGCCTGATTTGTGAGGATGAGTGTGGATCGGGGTTGCCTGCCTGCAGCATATTTATGACTGAGTGAGGCCGAGGGCCTGATTTGTGAGGATGAGTGTGGATCGGGGCTGCCCGCCTGCAGCATACTTTATTATTACAGCACGTGAGTTGTCCGTGCAGATTATAGCGCTTGAGCTGAAGGAGCCCCTCCGGAGTCTGTACACACCCCCAGTAAGCGCAGATACCTACTGAGTGTGAGTGTTGAGTGCTCAGTGACTAAGAGGCATGAGTGATTGTGAGGTATGCCCGAGTGGCAAGAGTGATTGTGAGGTATGCCCGAGTGGCACGAGTGACTGTGAGGTTTGCCTGAGTGGCTGTATATGAGTGATGTTTTGCCCGAGGGGCTGCTTATGATTTCATCATTTTTGCTCACCTTTGCATTGAGCCTTTATTTGAAAAACTGTTGGAAAAAATGTCTTTAAATGACTTTTACTGGAACTGGGTTTAAACGAGATGTTTGATTCAAATCCTGATTTTTAAAAGCATGTGGTATTTTACTGAGATTTTCTGATATGAACTTTATATGCTTTATTGCTCGTCACTACTGCTCAGTCTTTATTTATTGTTATTACTTACTGAGTTGTCGTACTCACGTTACTCCCTGCACCTTGTGTGTAGATTCATGTGTAGCTGGACACGGTAGCGGTTATTGAGTGTTCTGGTTGCAGATTTTCTTGGAGATTTCAAGGTAGATGTTTGGCGATCGCAGCCCCTGCTCTTATCCCTCTTATCTTCCTCTAGTTGTATTTACTTATTTTTCGGGTTGAGTTAGCCTTGATATTGTTAGACAGATTGTAGTAGATGCTCATGACTAGTGACACTCCGATGTCGGGCTTTTCTTTTCCACACTTCTGTTTTTCTTTTATTTGAACTCTTTTAATGGAGGTTTTATGTTAAATAAACTTGAAATTATATTTAAAATGAAAATATCGGTTTGTTTTGAGAATGAGTCGGCCTGCCTAGTTCCACGATAGGCGCCATCATGACAGGGGTTAGTTTTGGGTGGTGACAGGTCCGTAGTAGAATTAGGCTTGAAATACCAAAAGTTGAATTTTTGGGAAGTTTGACCGGGGGGTTGACTTTTTGATATCGAGGTCAAAATCCAGTTCTAAAAATTTTCATAGCTCCGTTATGTTTTTTATGACTTGTGTGCAAAATTTGACGTCAATCGGACGTGATTTGATAGGTCCTTACGTCGTTTGTAGAAATTGTAAGTTTCAAAGTTCATTAGGATTGAATTGAGATGCAATTCATGGTTTTAGCATTGTTTGAGGTGATGTGAGGGTTCCACTAAGTTCGTATGATATTTTAGGACTTATCGGTATATTTGGTTGAGGTCCCGAGGGGCTCGGGTGAGTTTTGGATGGTTAACGGTTCATTTGTGGCCTTGGTGAGATTGCTGATATTTGTTGCTGCATTTTTCAGATTTTCTCTTTCGCATTCGCGAGTGGGCCCTCGCGTTCGTGAAGAGGAATTTTAGGTAGGCAGGATTTACTCTTCGCGTTCGCGAGGGGGTCTCGCGTTCGCGAAGAGGAGTTGGGGTGTGCATCGTGTTCGCGAGCACTATCTCGCGTTCGCGAAGAGCAAATGTTGGGTACCATGAATCAATAGGAATAGTGAATACAGTAAGGAAAAATGCACGGCATCACCCTTCGTGCTTTTACTCTCAATTTCACCATAAAATTAATAGAAACGGCATGGCATCATCCTTCATGCTTTTACTCTCATATCATGTCATGGAACCACCCTTCGTGCATTAACACTCACAATATAGCACGACATCACCCTTCGTACATTAACACTCACAATATGGTACGGCATCACCCTTCATGCATTAATGCTCACAATATGGCACGGCATCACCCTTCGTGCATGAACACTCATAATATGGCACGGCATCACCCTTCGTGCATTAACACTCTCCCTTACCATAATGCAATGCATAAATAACAACAGGGAGACAGAATAACAAGTACAAACCTTACTTAAATATTTGGTTCCATAATATCAATCACAACATTGAAATAAAAACTCAATTATCACTAGAAAATTCGTAAACATGATAAGAACGATAAATTAAACAATATTAGCATAACACGTAGCAATTTGGCATAGGAAAAGACAATATAAGAAAAACAGAGAAACATGGAAAAACAGGTAAATTTGGCAGCGCATAAGTACTCATCACCTCACATATACGCCGCTCACATGGATTTCACTTAGCAAGAAATCTGAAGTTCCTAATTCTCTCAAGTCAGGGTTACACACAACACTTACCTTGCTCCGAAGGTCACTTAATTCTCAATCACAGCTTTTCCCTTGGAATTCACCTCTGAACCACTCGTATCTATTCAAATATAACTCAATAATATCAAATATTTCTAAAGGAATCAATTATATTGCATAAATTAAACCCAATATTTTCCCCAAAAAGTCAAAAAATTGACCCTGGGCCCGCTTGGTCAAAACTCGAGGTTCGGACCAAAATCCTTTTACAAATTTACCCCCGAGCCCGAATATGTAATTAGTTTTCGAATCTGACCTCAAATCGAGGTCTAAATCCCCAAATTTCCGAAATTCCTAATTTCTACCCTAACCCCTAATTCTACCATGAAAACTCTAGATTTTTGGTTGATAATTCAAGAAATGTAATGGGTAATTGAAAGAAAATGGTTTAGAATCACTTACCAACACTTTGGGGAAGTAAATGACTCTTGAAAATCGCCTCTACCCATTTGGTTCTTGAAAAATGTTGAAGAAATGGCTTAAACCCGTGTTTGATTCTATTTTATGCATTGGGCGACAGTGTGCATCACATTCGCGAGGCCACTATCGCGTTCGCGAAGGGTACTGACTGCCAAGCCTTCGCGTTCGCGATGGTTACTCCCCCCTGGCCTTCGCGTTCGCGATGAAGGAACGACTAACCACACCCCCCCCCCCATGTCCCCACATGCTTCGCGTTCGCGTTGAGCCGGTCGCATTCGCGAAGGGTAAATCCCCCATCACTTCGCATTCGTGACCAAGCCTTCGCATTCGTGAAGAAGAAGTCTCAGCCTCATCAGGTTACTCTTCGCGTTCGCGAGAGGACCTTCGCGAAGAAGGATATGACAGACACCAGAATCTGCAGAAAATTAGATTTTTCCCAAGTCCAAAACATCCTGTGGCCTATCCGAAACTCACTCGAGCCCTCGGGGCTCCAAACCAAACATGCACACAAATCTAAAAACATCATACGTGCCTGATCGCATGATCAAATTGCCAAAATAATACTTAGAACTCTAAATTTAGCACCAATTCAAATGAAATTCTCAAGAACACTTTAAAATTTCTATTTTCTCAACTGGACGTCCGAATCACGTCAAATCAACTTCGTTCCTCACCATATTTAACAGACATGTCTTAAATATCATAATGAACATATACCAGGCTCCGGAACCAAAATACGGACCCGATACTAACAATGCCAAATATCAATGAATTCTTAAAAACAAATAATTTCCAAACTTTTAATTTTCAACAAAAATTCATAACTCAAGCTAAGACCTCCAAATTCGATTCCGGGCATACGCCCAGGTCCCATAATTCGATATGGACCTACCAGGACCGTCAAAGCATGAATCCGGGCCCGTTTACCAAAAATGTTGATCGAAGTCAACTAAAATCAACTTTTAAGGCAAAAATTCTTATTTTTATTAGTTTTCAATTTAAAAGCTTTTCGGAAACCTGCCCGGACTACGCACCCAAATTGAGGAGGGTAAAAATGAGATTTTTAAGGCTTAAGAATGCAAATTCGAGTTCTAGAACTTAAGATGACCTTTTGGGTCATCACATTCTCCACCTCTAAAACAACCGTTCGTCCTCGAACGGACATAGAAAACTATCTGGGCTGGTTAAAAGGTGGGGATATCTACTCCGCATATCGGACTCGGACTCCCAAGTAGCTACGTCAATAGGCTGACCTCTCCACTGCACTCGAACTGAAGGTTAGCTCTTTGATCTCAACTGGCGAACTTGCCGGGTTAGAATTGCCATCGGCTCCTCCTCGTAAGTCAAATCCTTGTCCAGCTGGACAGAGCCGAAATCTAACATGGGACGGATCGTAGTGATACTTTCAAAGCATGGACACATGGAATACCGGATGAACAGCTAATAAACTAGGTGGTAACGCAAGCCTATAAGCCACATCTCCCACTCTCTCTAGAATATCAAAAGGTCCAATATACCTAGGGCTTAACTTGCCCTTCTTTTCGAACCTTCATTACACCCTTCATGGGTGATACCCGAAGTAACACTCTCTCTCCGACCATGAGTGCAATATCACGAACTCTACGGTCGGCATAACTCTTCTGCCTGGATTGAGCTGTGCGAAGTCGATCCTGAATAATCTTGACCTTATCCAAGGCATCCTGTACTAAATCTGTACCCAATAACTGAGCCTCCCCCGGCTCAAACCACCCAACTGGCGACCTACATAGTCTACCATATAATGCCTCATAGGGAGCCATCTGAATGCTCGACTGGTAGCTGTTATTGTAGGCAAACTCTATTAACGGCAAAAACTGATCCCAGGAACCTCCAAAGTCAATAACACAGGCGCGGAGCATATCCTCCAAGATCTGAATAGTACACTCAGACTGCCTGTCCATCTAAGGATGAAATGATGTGCTCAACTCAACCGCGTACTCAACTCACATTGAACTGCCCTCCAAAAGTGCGAGGTAAACTGCGTACCTCGATCAGAAATGATAGACACGGGAACACCGTGAAGACGGACGATCTCACAAATATAAATCTCTGCTAACCGCTCCGAAGAATAGGTAACTGCCACAGGAATGAAATGCGCTGACTTAGTCAGCTTGTCCACAATGACCCAAACTGCATCGAACTTCCTCTGAGTCCGTGGGAGTCCAACAACAAAGTCTGTAGTGATACGCTCCCACTTCCACTCAGGAATATCTAACCTCTGAAGTAAACCACTAGGTCTCTGATGCTCACACTTTACCTGCTGGAAAATTAGGCACCGAGATACATAGGCAACTATGTCCTTCTTCATTCACCTCCACCAATAATGCTGCCTCAAGTCCTAATACAACTTGGCGGCACCCGGATGAATTGAATACAGGGAACTGTGGGACTCCTCAAGGATCAACTCATGAAGTCCATCCACATTAGGCACACAAATACGACCCAACAGTAACCTGCTTGGCACCACCGTTTCGCACTGTGTCTCTAAGGACAAGTAAATGAGGATCGTCATCCTGCCGATCTCTGATGCGCTCAAATAAAGAAGACCGAACAATTGTACAAGCTAGAACACGGCTGGGCTCAAAAATATCTAACCTCATGAACTGGTTGACCAAGGCCTGAACATCCAATGCAAGCGGTCTCTCACCAACTGAAATATATGCAAGGCTACCCATGCTGACTGGCTTTCTACCCAAAGCATTGGCCACCACATTGGCCTTCCCGGGATGATACAATATGGTGATATCATAGTCTTTCAATAGCTCCATCCACCTCATCTGCCTTAAATTGAGTTCCTTCTTCTTGAACAAATACTGCAAGCTCCGATGATCAGTGAATACCTCACATGGCACGCCGTAAAGATAGTGCCTCTAAATCTTCAGCACGTGAACAATGGCTGCCAGCTCTAGATCATGAACATGGTAATTCTTCTCGTGAACCTTCAGCTGCCATGAAGCATATGCAATAACCTTCCACCCTGCATCAATACCGCACCCAGACCAATACGAGATATGTCACAATATACTGTATATGATCCTGAACCTGTGGGTAACACCAATACTGGTGCTGTAGTCAAAGTTGTCTTGCGCTTGTGAAAGCTCGCTTCACACTCGTCTGACCACCTGAACAGGGCACCTTTCTGGGTCAATCTGGTCAACGGGGTTGCTATGGATGAAAACCCCTCCACAAATTGACGGTAATAGCCCGCCAAACCCAGGAAACTACGGATCTCTATAGTTGATGTGGGTCTAGGCCAATTCTAGACTACCTCAATCTTCTTAGGATCCACCTGAATACCCTCTGTTGATACAACGTGACCCAAGAAAGAAACTGAACTGAACCAAAACTCGCATTTTGAGAACTTAGCATATAATTGGTTGTCTTTCAGAATCTAAAGAACGATCTGAAGGTGCTGCTCATGCTCCTCTCGACTGTGGGAGTAGATCAAGATATCATCAATAAACACAACTACAAAGAAATCCAAGTAGGGTTTGAACACTCGGTTCATCAAATCCATGAATGCTGTTGGGGCATTTGTCAGCCCAAATGACATCACTAGAAACTCAAAATGCCCATACCTAGTCCGAAAAGTTGTCTTAGGAACATCGGATGCCCTAATCCTCAACTAATGGTAGCCAGATCTCAAATCAATCTTTGAAAACACCTTGGCGCCCTGAAGCTTATCAAATAAATCATCAATCCTCGGTAATAGATACTTGTTCTTGATGGTGATTTTGTTTAACTGCCGATAATCTATACACATCCTCATTGATCCATCTTTCTTCTTCACAAACAACACACGTACACCACAGGGCGAGACACTAGGTCTAATGAAGCCCTTATCCTGCAAATCTTGCAACTGCTCCTTCAATTCTTTCAACTCTGGCGGGGCTATGTGATATGGCGGAATGGAAATAGGCTGAGTGCCCGGAGCCAAATAAATGCAGAAATCAATATCCCTGTCGGGTGGAATCCCCGGCAGGTTTGCAGGAAACACCTCTGGAAACTCACGAACAACCGGCACTGAATCTATGGAAAGAACCTTTGCACTAGAATTGCGGACATAAGCCAAATAAGATAGACACCCCTTCTCGACCATATGCCGAGCCTTCACATAAGAGATAACACTACTAGCAGAATGGCCAAGATTCCCTCTCCACTCTATTCGAGGAAACCCCTGCAAAGCTAAGGTCACCGTCTTAGCGTGACAATCTAATATAGCATGATAAGGTGACAGCCAATCCATACCCAGTATGACATCAAAATCAACCATGTCGAGAACTAGAAGATCTACATGAGTCTCAAGAATCCCAATGGTGACCACACACTAATGATAAACACGATCAACAATAATAGCATCTCCCACTAGTGTGGACACATACACAGGAGCACTCAAAGAATCACGGGGCACAAACAAATAGGAAGCAAAATAGGAAGGCACATAGGAGTAAGTAGATCCCAGATCAAATAGAACTGAAGCATCTCTACTGCAAACTAAAACAGTACATATGATAACAACGTCAGATGACTCAACCTCAGGCCTGGCTGGGAAAGCATAATACCGGGGCTGGGCCCCACCACCCTGAACTACGTTTCTGGGATGACATCTAGCTGGCTGATCTCCACCTCTAACGGCCTGACCTCTACCTCTAACTGTCTGGCCCCTACCTTTGGCTGCCAAACCCCTGCCTTTAACTGGCTGAGCAGGTGGTGCAGCAACTGGTACTAGAACCATGGCACGAGAACTCTGATGTTGTGAGTTGCCCGTTGCCCGAGGGCAAAATCTAGCAATGTGCCTCGGATCACCACAAGTATAACATAACCTCGGCTGTTATGACTGCTGACCCTGAAACTGACCCTGTCGACCTGAATAACCACCCTGATAACTCTGAAGTGGAGGTGCACTAATAGGAGATAGCGGTGCACTGTAGGCTAGCTGTCGGAATAATGCATCTGAGGGCCACGACCACCTGAGGCACCATGGGATGCCTGGAGCGCTGAATGAAACGGCCTGGGAGGATGGACTCTACCAAAAGTACTCCTGCCTCTAGATAAGGCACCGCTAAACTCACCGGAATGACGAGGCCTCTTGTCAGACCCCTGACCCCCCTAAGTAAGAACCATCTCGACTCATCTAGCAGTGGGAACCATCTGCAATCTGATAGGCTGAGCAAGTTCATCAATAAACCTCCTCACCCTCTCTCTCTCAGTGGGAAGCAAAAGAATGGTATGACAGGCCAAATCCACAAAACGGTTCTCATACTGAGTAACAGTCATACTGCCCTACTGGAGACGCTCAAACTGATGGCGACGCTCCTCTCTCAATGTGATAGGCAGAAACTTCTCTATGAAGAGCTGAGAGAATTGGTCCCAAGTAAGAGCAGGCGACCCAGCTGGTCTGGTCAACAAGTAATCTCTCCACCATTTCCTTGCGGAACCAGTCATCTGAAATGCAGCAAAATCGACCCCATTGGTCTCCACTATACCCATGTTTCGTAGAACCTCGTGACAGCTATCAAGATATTCCTAGGGGTCCTCTGAAGGAGCACCACTGAAGTGAATAGGAAAGAGCATGGTAAACCTGTCCAATCTCCATAAAGCCTCAGAAGACATAGCTGTCCCATCTTCGACCTGTGCCGCTATAACCAGTTGAACTAATCCGATTGGCTGAGCTGCTGGAGTTTGGGCTCCTCCTCCAGCCTGAGAGATTGTTGGTGCCATGGGAAATGCACCAGTCTGGGCCACACTCTCCATAAGGCCCACCAAACGGACCAAAGCGTCCTGAAGTACTGGGGTAGCAATGAACCCCTCCATAACCTGAGCTGGTCCGATAGGAACAGTCTGGGATAGAACCTCCTCGTCAATCTCTATCTGAGGCTCCACTGCTGGGGCTGCTTCTCGGGCCCTAGGCTGAGCCCTGCCCCTACCTCGACCTCTGGCACGGCCTCGACCTCTGCCCTACATAGAAGTTGTCACTGCAGGCTCTAGCTACTGCTTAACTGAGGAAGCGGTACGTGTTCTCGCCATCTGTGAGAGAATAAGAGTAGAAAAGTTCTATCAGTTTTGAGAAAGCAAAATCGCACGACAAAGAAGAATAGAAGTGAAACTTGTTCCTAAACTTCATAGCCTCTGGAAGATAAGCACAGATATCTCCGTACCGATCCTCCAGACTCTACTAAGCTTGCTCGTGAATCGTGAGACCTAGGCAACCTAGTGCTCTGATACCAACTGTCACGACCAGAAATTTCGCACCGACAAGATCGTGATGGCGCCTAACATTTCACTTGCCAGGCAAGCCAACGTTAGAGGATCATTATACCAATTCCTTATTTCCATTCAGTAAATAACAATAATTAACTAAAATGAAATATAATAAGTGCAGAATATCGTAAAACTGTATTAATTACTACCACCCGGATCTGGAGTCACAATTCACGAGCATTCTAGAATTTACTACAAGTAAGTCTGAAAGAAATACAACTGTCTGAATGAAAGAAAACAGTAGGACATAAAAGATAGACGGGGACTTCAAGGTCTGTGAATGCTGACAGATCTACCTTGAGTCTCTGGACAGCGGACCAGTAGCAAATCTCGATCAACCTGAGCCGGTATCAAAATCTGCACAGAAAGTGCATAGTGCAACATCACTATAACCGACTCCATGTACTGGTAAGTGTCGAGCCTAACCTCGATGAAGTAGTGACGAGGCTAAGGCAAGGCACCTACAAATCAACCTGTACAATTTAACAGTGTATACGCAAATAACATGAATGAAGAACTAAACAGGAAATGTCGGGAGGGAAAACATACTGAGGCGAATACAAGCTAAAGAACTACAACAGAATGATCACCGGAGCAGTCAATATACTATGAATCAACAGGAATAGTGAATACAGTAAGGAAAAATGCACGGCATCACCCTTCGTGCTTTTACTCTCAATCTCACCATAAAATTAATAGAAACGGCACGACATCACTCTTCGTGCTTTTACTCTCATATAATGGAACGACATCACCCTTCGTGCATTAACACTCACAATATGGCACGACATCACCCTTCGTGCATTAACACTCACAATATAGCACGGCATCACCCTTCGTGCATTAACACTCACAATATGGCACGGCATCACCCTTCGTGCATTAACACTCACAATATGGCACGGCATCACCCTTCGTGCATTAACACTCTCCCTTACCATAATGCAATGCATAAATAACAACAGGGAGATAGAATAACAAGTACAAACCTTACTTCAATATTTGGTTCCATAATATCAATCTCAACTTTGAAATAAAAACTCAATTATCACTAGAAAATCCGTAAAGATGATAAGAACGATAAATTGAACAATACTAGCATAACACGTAGCAATTTGACATAGGAAAAGACAATATAAGAAAAACAGAGAAACATGGAAAAATAGGTAAATTTGGCGGCGCATAAGTACTCATCACCTCACATATACGCCACTCACATGGATTTCACTTAGTAAGAAATCTAAGGTTCCTAATTCTCTCGAGTCAGGGTTAGACACAACACTTACCTCGCTCCGAAGGCCACTTAATTCTCAATCACAGCTTTTCCCTTGGAATTCACCTCTGAACCACTCGTATCTATTCAAAAATGACTCAATAATATCAAATAATGCTAAAGGAATCAATTTCCCAAATTTTCCCAAATTTTCCTCCAAAAAGTCGAAAAATCGACCCCGGGACCGCTTGGTCAAAACCCGAGATTCGGACCAAAATCCTTTTACCCAATCACCCCCGAGCCCGAATATGTAATTAGTTTTCGAATCCGACCTCAAATCGAGGTCTAAATCCCCAAATTTTTGAAATTTCTAATTTCTACCCTAACCCCTAATTCTACCATGAAAACACTAGATTTTTGGTTGATAATTCAAGGAATGTAATGGAAAATTGAAAGAAAATGGTTTAGAATCACTTACCAACACTTTGGGGAAGAAAATGACTCTTAAAAAGCGCCTCTACCCGTTTGGTTCTTGAAAAAATGTTGAAGAAATAGCTTAAACCCATGTTAGATTCTGTTTTATGCACTGGGCGACAGTGTGCATCGCGTTCGCGAGGCCACTGTCGCATTCGCGAAGGGTACTGACTGCCAAGCCTTCGCGTTCGTGAGACCCAACTCATGTTCGCGATGGTTACTCCCCCCTGGACTTCGCATTCGCGAGACGTTGCTCACGTTCGCGATGAAGGAACGACTAACCCTCCCCCCCCCCACCCACAGGTCCCCACATGCTTCGCGTTCATGTTGAGCCGGTCGCGTTCGTGAAGGGTAAATCCCCCATCACTTCGCGTTCGCGAAGAACAAGTCTCAGCCTCATCAGGTTACTCTTCGCGTTTGCGAGAGGACCTTCGTGAACGCGGAGAAGGATATGACAGACACCAGAATCTGCAGAAAACCAGATTTTCCCCCCAAGTCCAAAACATCCCGTGGCCTATCCGAAACTCAACCGAGCCCTCAGGGCTCCAAACCAAACATGCACACAAGTCTAAAAACATCATACGGGCCTGCTCACGCAATCAAATCGCCAAAATAACACTTAGAACTCTAAATTTAGCACCAATTCAAATGAAATTTTCAATAACACTTTAAAATTTCTATTTTCTCAACTGGACGTCTGAATCACGTCAAATCAACTTCGTTCCTCACCAAATTTCACAGACATGTCTTAGATATCATAATGAACCTGTACCGGTCTCAGAACCAAAATACGGACCCGATACTAAAAATGCCAAATATCAATCAATTCTTAAAAATAAATAATTTCCAAACTTTTAATTTTCATCAAAAGAGCATAACTCAAGCTAGGGACCTCCAAATTCGATTCCGGGCATACGCCCAAGTCCCATAATTCGAAACGGACCTACCGGAACCATCAAAGCACGGATCCGGGCCCGTTTACCATAAATGTTGACCGAAGTAAACTAAAATAAACTTTTAAGGAAAAAATTCTTATTTTTATTAGTTTTCAACATAAAAGCTTTCTGAAAACCTGCCCGGACTGCGCACGCAAATCGAGGAGGAGAAAAATGAGATTTTTAAGGCTTAAGAGCGCAGATTCGAGTTCTAAAATATAAGATGACCTTTTCGATCATCAAAGTAACTTTTGTCAGGTTCCGAGACGTGGGCTCCATGGGTGAAAAGCATATTAAAAATCATGTTGGGGTTGTGTGCCAGGACCCACAAAGGTCATATTATTGTGAAATATTTATTTTAAATTGAAAATTCATACTCAGTCATATTCATTTCATTGCATATCATATCTCAGTCTCTGTTGTTATTTATTGATACATCATATCATCATTTTGGGCTATTCTCATGATATTATGAGCCCATAAAAGAGAGGCTGGAGAGATTGATGACTAAGGGAGGCCGCGGGCCTGATTGTGAGGATATTTTTTGAGATCGGCTTCACGCTACAGCAGGCCATGTTGGCTTTATATATATTATATTATATCACGTGAGTTGGCCGTGCGGATCCAGATATCATTATAGCACATGAGTTGTCCGTGCAGCACATGAGTTGGCCGTGCGGATCCCGATATTATTATAGCATATGAGTTAGCCGTGCGGATCCAGATATTATTATACCATGTGAGTTGGCCGTGCGGATCCAGATATTATTATAGCACGTGAGTTTTCCGTGCAGCACGTGAGTTGTCCGTGCAGATCCAGATACGATATTATAGCACGTGAGTTGTCTATTCTTATAGCGCTTGGGCTGTAGTATCCCCTCATGAGTCTCTACACACCCCTAGTGAGCGCAGTCGACTATAAACAGGGATCGGGCTGCACGCCACAACAAGTATTGTATAAAGCTGAGTGATTGAGTGTGCTGAGCATAGTGAGAGAGAATGCGAGATAGTGAGATTGAGTACTCTGAGAGTGTGAGTACATGAGTACAATCTCTGAGATACATTGCATTGACATACACACATGACATATATGCATAGAGATGTGTTTTCCTCATTGTCACGACCCGAAATTCCCACCTTCGGACCGTGATGGCACCTAATATTTCACTTGCTAGGAAAGCCAATGTTAGAATAATATTAACCAATTTTTAAACAATCTTTACATTATTAATAATCAAGGAACCAAAAGCGAAAGCAAAGTTTGAAATATAGTGAAATACTCCATATAAACAACGGTGTCTAAACACCATCCCAGAATTGGTGTCACAAGTGCATGAGCTTCTAGAATAATACAAATAAATGTCTGAATAAAATAAAGTTATCTGAAAATAAACACACATCTAAAGTAAAATAGACGGGGATTTCAGAACTGCGGACGCCATGCAGTTATACCTCAAGTCTTCTCTGAATAGCTGAAATCCAAGCAAGTATATGGCACGCCGCTGGGACCAACTCCGAAATCTGTACAAGAAGTGCAGAGTGTAGTATCAGTACAACTGACCACATGTACTGGTAAGTGCTGAGCCTAACCTCGACGAAGTAGTGCCGAGGCTAAGGCGGGTCACTTACATTACCTGTACGCAAATTAGTAACAACAACAATAATAGAAATAAATCAAGTAACACATTTATAATAATTGAAGCCAACTCAGAAGTCATAACCAATAATCATTTCCATCAATTCTGTTGCAGCGTGCAACCCGCTCTCACAATATATTTCTTTAATCAAATCTTGTTGCGGCGTGCAACCCGATCCCCCAATATATATATATATATATATATATATATATATATATATATATATATATATATATATATTGACTTTTAAATAAGTCTGTTGCGGCGTGCAACCCGATCCTCCAATATGGACTTTTCATAAGACTGTTGCGGCATGCAACCCGATCCTCCAATATGGACTTTTCATAAGTCTGTTGCGGCATGGAACCGATCCTCCAATATGGACTTTTCATAAGTCTGTTGCGGCGTGCAACCCGATCCTCCAATATGGGCTTTTCATAAGTCTGTTGCGGCGTGCAACCCGATCCTCCAATATATTCATTATAATTAATTCTGTTGCGGCGTGCAACCCGCTCCTCCAACATATTCATTTACCAATTCTTATAGAAGAAATTTCTCCAGCAACAATTAATATAAAATTATAAGACAACAAGCATACAATAATTATAACTTAATTATGAAACAAACAAGGACAAATAGCAGATTATTATGGAATTCAGGGAAAAAATAGGCAGTTTAATATTTAATATGCTAAATGTCAAATAACAATTAAAACACATAATTCAAATTGCATGTAACAATTAATGCAGGAATTAAAGAATTAATATTTGATAAAGAATAGGAGAGAAACAGTTATTATAATAATTAATTTATGATTTAAAATAATTTATGATTTTTCAAGTAAGCAGGAAAACAATTAATCTGATGATGTATAGACACTCGTCACCTCGCCTATACATCGTTCACATGCAATTTACATAACAATTAAATTAAGGGTTCTATTCCCTCAAGTCAAGGTTAACCAAGACACTTACCTCGCTTTGCAAATTCCAACCAATTACTCAACTACAGATTTTCCTTTTAAATTTGACTCTGAAAGCTTCAAATCTATTCACAAACAATTCGATATATTCAATACTAATCTTAGGAATTAATTCCATATGAATTTACAAATTTTCCGGATAAAAATCCAAAATTCATTAAAATATTTGATAGTGGGACCCACGTCTCAAATCGTGAAAAAACTTACGAAATCCGAACACCCATTCCGAGATGAGTCCAACCATACAAAGATTATCCAATTCCAATGTCAAATGGACCTTCAAATCATAATTTTTCATTTTTGAAAGATTTTATAAAAAGTCCAATTTCTTCCATCTAAATCCGAAATAAATGGTGAATATAGACATGGATTTGTGAAATATAATCACTTTTGGTTAAAGAACACTTATCCAATTCAAAGACGTGAAAATCCCCCTTGAAATCGTCCAAATCCGAGACTTGAAACTCAAAAATGAGTAAAAATGGCGACTTCCGAATTTATGGGCTCTGCCCAGTCAATTTCGCATCTGCGGATAAAAGTTCCACATTTGTGGAGTCGCATTTGCGAGACAAAGCTTGCATTTGTGATGCCAGGCTGCAAGGTGAAGTTCCGCATCTGCGGACACTCCTGTCGCAACTGCGACATCCGCTTCTGCACAAAATGGCCGCACCTGCGAAGACCCTAGGCCAGCCAAGTCTCGCATCTGCGTGATTAGGTGCGCATCTGCGGACACGCTTCTGCGAGAATCTGTCTGCTTCTGCTATCGAAGCCTTGACATGCCTGGGCGTATCTGCGATGGAAGACTCGCATCTGCGAGCTGACACCTGCGAGCAAAAATTCGCAGGTGCGATTTCAACAGAAGGAAAACAATTCAGATTTTGCTTAAGTCCAATTCTTGATCCGATTTAAATCTGTATCACTCTCGGGGTACTCGGGACCCCGTACGAACATACCAACAAGTCCAATAACATAATACGGACTTACTCGGGGCCTCGTATCACGTCAAACAACGCTGAAATTACAATTCACACCTTGATTCAAACTTTGAGTTTTTAAACTTTTCGATTTGCAAACCTCGTGCCAAAACATATTAAATGAATCCGGAATGACTTCAAATTTGGCACTCAAGTCATAAATGACATAAAAGAGCTGTTCAAATTTCCAGAATCGGTCTCCGACTCCGATATCAAAAAGTCAACCCCGTGGTCAAACTTGGAATCTTTAGTCTTTAAATGACTAGTTCCGTTAAATGGTCATAACTTGAGCTAGGGACCTCGAAATTAAATTCCGGGCATACGCCCAAGTCCCAAATCACGATATGGAGCTACCGGAACTATCAAAACACTGATCTGGGTCCATTTGCTAAAAAGGTTGACCAAAGTCAACTTAGTTGAGTTTTAAAGCTTTATTTCACATTTTAATCCATTTTTCACATGAAAACTTTCTGGAAAATTTTACGGACTGCGCACGCAAGTCGAGGAATGATAAATGGTGATTTTCAAGGTCTTAAAACACAGAATTACCTATTAAATTTAAAGATGACATTTTGGGTCATCACATTATCCACCTCTAAAACAAACGTTCGTCCTCGAACGGAGTTAGAAAAATAAATACATGAGCTGGAGAAAAGGTGTGGATATTTACTCCGCATGTCCGACTCGGACTCCCAAGTAGATGCCTCTACCGGCTGACCTCTCCATTGCACCCGAACTGAAGGATAACTCTTAGACCTCAACTGTCGGACCTGCCGGGCTAGAATAGCCACCGGCTCCTCCTCGTAAGTCAAATCTTTGTCCAATTGGACTTAGCTGAAATCTATCACATGGGACGGATCACCATGATAATTCCAGACCAAAGACACATGGAACACCGGATGAACCGCTGATAAACTAGGTGGTAATGCAAGCCTGTAGGCTACTTCACTCACCCTTTCAAGAATTTTAAAGGGTCCGATATACCTAGGGCTCAACTTTCCCTTCTTCCCGAAACTCATTACACCTTTCATAGGTGAAATCCGGAGCAATATTCTTTCTCATACCAAAAATGCAATATCACGAACTTACGGTCGGCATAACTCTTTTTCCTAGACTGAGCTGTGCGAAGTCGATCCTGAATAATCTTGACCTTATCCAAGGCATCCTGTACCAAATCGGTACCCAACAATCGAGAATTTCCCAGTTCAAACCAACCAACTAGCGATCGGCATTGCCTTTCGTATAATGCCTCATATGGAGCCATCTGAATGCTCGACTGGTAGCTATTATTATAAGCAAACTCCGCAAGTGGAAAGAAATGATACCAAGAACCTCCAAAGTCTATAACACAAGTGTGGAGCATATCTTCCAATATCTGAATAGTGCGCTCTGACTGTCTGACTGTCTGTGGATGAAATGCTGTACTCAACTCCACCTGCGTACCTAACTCATGCTGAACAGCCCTCTAGAAATGTGAGATAAACTGCGTACCTCGATCTAAAATAATAGACACGGGCACACCGTGAAGGCGGACAATCTCACGAATGTAAATTTCAGATAACCTCTCTGAAGAATAGGTAACTGCCACTGGAATGAAATGTGCTGACTTGGTCAACCTGTCCACAATAACCCAAACTGCATCAAACTTTCTCAGATTCCGTGGGAGCCCAACAACAAAATCCATAGTGAAACGCTCCCACTTCCACTCAGGAATTTCTAACTTCTAAAAACAAACCACCAGGTCTCTGATGCTCGTACGTAACTTGCTGACAATTCAGACAGTGAGCTACATATGCAACCATATCCTTTTTCATTCTCCTCCACCAATAATGTTGCCGCAAATCTTGATACATTTTGGCGGTACCTGGATGAATAGAATACCTGGAACAGTGTGCTTCTTCAAGAATTAATTCACGAAGCCCATCCACATTAGGCACACAAATACGACCCTGCATTCGCAGAACCCCATCTTCCCCCACAACAACCTGTTTGGTATCACCGTTCCGCACCTTTTCCTTAAGGACAAGTAAATGAGAATCATCATACTGCCTCTCTCTAATGCGCTCATGTAAAGAAGACCGAGCGACTGTGCAAGCTTGAACCCGACTGGGTTCTGAAACATCTAACCTCACAAACTTATTAGCCAAAGTCTGAACATCTGCAGCTAATGGCCTCTCACGAACCGGAATATACGTAAGACTGCCTATACTCACAGCCTTTCTACTCAAAGCATCGACCACCACATTAGCCTTTCTGGGGTGATACAAAATGGTGATATCATAGTCTTTCAATAACTCCAACCATCTTCTCTGCCTCAAATTAAGATCCTTTTGTTTGAACAGATACTGAAGGCTACGATGATAAGTTAATACCTCACACGAGACACCGTAGAGGTAATGCCTCCAATTCTTCAGCGCATGAACAATGGCTGCCAATTCTAAGTCATGAACAGGATAATTCTTCTCGTGAACTTTCAACTGCCGCAACGCATATGCAATTACCTTGCCATCTTGCATTAATACTGCACCAAGCCCAATGTGAGACGCGTCATAATATACCGTATACAATCCTAAACCTGTGGGTAATACCAATACTGGCGCCGTAGTCAAAGCGGTCTTGAGCTTCTGAAAGCTCAACTCACACTCGTCTGACCATCTGAATGGGAGATCTTTCTGGGTTAGTCTGGTCAGTGTGCTTGCTATAGATGAAAACCCTTCCACGAACCGACGATAATAACCTGCTAAACCCAGGAAACTCCGGATCTCTGTAACTGAAGTAGGTCTAGGCCAATTCTGAACAGCCTCAATCTTTTTAGGATCCACCTTTATGTCTTTTGCCGATACCACATGCCCCCAAAAGGCAACTGAGTCTAACCAAAACTCACATTTTGAAAACTTGGCATATAACTGATTATTCTTCAAAGTGTAAAGCACACTTCGAAGATGATGCTCATGCTCCTCTCGACTGCTGGAGTAAATTAAGATATAATCAATTAATACAACCACAAAAGAGTCCTAATAAGTTTGAACACCCGGTTCATCAAATCCATAAATGTTGCTGGGGCATTTGTCAACCCAAATGACATCACTAGGAATTCGTAATGCCCATACCGAGTTCGAAAAGCTGTTTTAGGGACATCAGATGCCCTAATCTTCAACTGATGGTAACCATACCTCAAATCGATCTTCGAAAATACCTTGGCACCCTGAAGTTGATCAAATAAGTCATCAATTCTTGGCAGCGGATATTTATTTTTGATAGTGGCCTTGTTCGACTGCCGATAATCTATACACATCCGTATAGATCCATCTTTCTTCTTTATAAATAATACTGGTGCACCCCAGGGTGAGACATTAGGTCTAATGAATCCCTGATCAAGCAAGTCTTGTAACTGCTCTTTAAATTCTTTCAACTTCGGCGGGGCCATACGATATGGTGGAATAGAAATGGGCTGAGTGCCCAGAGCCAAATCAATACAGAAGTTAATATCTTTGTCGGGTGGCATCCCCGGCAAATCTGTAGGAAATACTTCTGAAAATTCTCGAACAACTGGTACTGAGTCCATAGAAGGAGCATCCGCACTGGGATCGTGAATACAAGACAAATAGGCTAAACACCCTTTCTCTACCATACGCCGAGCTTTCATATAAGAAATAACCCTACTGGCAGGATGACCAGGAGTTCCTTTCCACTCTAACTGAGGTAACCCCGGCATAACTAGGGTCACTGTCTTGGCATGACAATCCAATATAGCATGATAAGGTGACAACCAATCCATACCCAAGATGACATCAAAATCTACCATATCAAGAAGTCGAAGATCCACACTAGTCTCAAGATTACCAAGGGTAATCACACACGAACGATAGACATGATCTACTACAACAGAGTCTCACACCGGTGTAGATACATACACAGAAGCACTCAAAGAATCACAAGGCACAACCAAATATGAAGCAAAATAGGAGGACATATAGGAATAAGTAGATCCTAGATCAAATAGAACTGAAGTATCTCTAAGGCAAACTGGAATAATGTGTTACTATAGTAGGGTTCTATTCCTTCAAGTCAAGGTTAACCACGACACTTACCTCGCTTTGCAAATTCCAACCAATTACTCAACCACAACTTTTCCTTTTATATTTGACTCCAAAAGCTTCAAATCTATTCAAAAATAATTCAATATATTCAATACTAATCATAGGAATTAATTCCATATGAATTTATAAATTTTTCGGATAAAAATCCAAAATTTATTAAAATATTCAACAGTGGGACCCACGTCTCAAATCCCGGAAAGACTTATGAAATCCGAACACCCATTTCGAGATGAGTCCAACCACACATAGATTATCCAATTCTGATATCAAATGGACCTTCAAATCTTAATCTTTCATTTTATAAAAAGTCCAATTTCTTCCATCTAAATCCGAAATAAATGATGAATATAGACATGGATTTGTAAAATATAATCACTTTTGGTTAAACAACACTTACCCAATTCAAAGACGTGAAAATTCCCCTTGAAATCAACCAAATTTAAGACTTGAAACTCAAAAATGAGTAAAAATGGCGATTTCTGAATTTATGGGCTCTGCCCAGTCATTTTCGCATCTGCGGATAAAAGTTCCGCATTTGCAGACTCGGATTTGCGAGACAAAGCTCGCATTTTCAATGCCAGGCTTCCAAGTGAAGTTCCGCATCTGTGGACACTCCTGTCGCACCTGCGACATCCGCTTCTGCGCAAAATGGCAGCACCTGCGAAGACCCAAGGCCAGCCAAGTCTTGCATCTGCGTGATTAGGTGCGCATTTGCGGACACGCTTCTGCGAGAAGTTGTCCGCTTCTACGATCTAAGCCTTGACATGCCTGGGCACATCTGTGATGGAAGGCTTGCACCTGCGAGCAAAAATCCGCAGGTGCGATTACAATAGAAGGAAAAACATTCAGATTTTGCTTAAGTCCAATTCTTGATCCGATTTTAATCCGTATCACTCTCGCAGTACTCGGGACCCCTTAACAACTTACCAACAAGTCCAATAACATAATACGGACTTAATCGGGGTCTCGTATCATGTCAAACAACGCTGAAATTACAATTCACACCCCGATTCAAACTTTGAATTTTTAAACTTTTCAATTTGCAAACCTTATGCTAAAACATATTAAATGAATCCGGAATGACTTCAAATTTGGAACACAAGTCATAAATGACATAACGGAGCTGTTCAAATTTGCAGAATCGTATTCCGGCTCTGATATCAAAAAGTCAACCCCGTGGTCAAACTTGGAATCTTTAGTCTTTAAATGGCTAGTTCTGTTAAATAGTCATAACTTGAGCTAGGGACCTCCGAATTAAATTCCGGGCATACGCCAAGTCTCAAATCACGATATGGAGCTACCGGAACTATCAAAACACTGATCTGGATCCGTTTGCTAAAAATGTTGACCAAAGTCAACTCAATTGAGTTTTAAAGCTTTATTTCATATTTTAATCTATTTTTCACATGAAAACTTTCTGAAAAATTTTACGGACTGTGCACGCAAGTCGAGAAATGATAAATGGTGCTTTTCGAGGTCTTAGAACACATAATTACTTATTAAATTTAAAGATGAAATTTTGGGTCATCACACTCATGCTATACGGTGTCACATTATTCATGATTTCTCACAAATGTTGACAGATGGGCATAGTGATGCATTTGTTTTACACGGGTTTTCTGGAAAGAAAATGAAACATATCATTTATTATTGAAAGGATGTTGGGAAAATTATTGCTTTCAAACTTATTCATATTTTTGGAAATTTCGGTAAACGATTTGGGTTTTTCTCTGATGTACTTGAAAGGAAGAACTATTATTTTTGAAATCATTATTTTGCTGAGCATTTCATCTCTGAGATTACTTCTGGTATTATTTGCTTTATGTTGTTATGGACTGTTGTGGACTAGTGGTTTTGGACCCGACCTTGGTAGAAGCTCGTCACTACTTTCAATCTAAGACTAGGTTTGTTACTTACTCAGTGCATGGGATCGGTTGTACTGATACTACACTTCTGCACATTGCGTGCAGATGTTGACTACTGTTGTTGATGTGCTCGATGGTTGCGGGATTTGAAGATGTACCTGTGTTCCAGTTGTAGCTGCCTCTTGTTCATGGTAGCCTTATATTTATAAAAGCTCTGTTTATGTAGTATTCAAACAGACTATGTATTTATTTCATTTCCTTTGTATACTCTATTCTTAGAAGCTCATGATTTGTACTACCAATTCTTGGGGAGATGTATTGGTTTTAGATATTTTCTTTTAATTAATTTCATTGGAATTGGATAGTTGGTAATTGGCTTACCTAACGGGTTGGGTTAGGTGCCATCACGACTAGTGGGATTTAGGGTCGTGACAAGGTGGTATCAGAGCTCTTGATTCATAGGTTCTACAAGTCATGAGAAAGTGTCTAGTAGAGTCTTGCGGATCGGTATGATGACGTCCATACTTATCTTCGAGAGGCTATAGGGCATTTAGGATATATACTTCCCATATTTCTTTCCTTATCGTGCGAGATTGATTCATCTTGAGACATAACTCTTTGAATTCCTTCCACGTAATCGTATGCGCATATGAGCGCTCGGTATCAGCTGTGCATCACCTACTTGTGATTCTATGATTGAGGTTCGAGATGGGTATTATGTGTTTTGGTGATGGGCTAGTCTGGAGGACTTGAAGCCATGGTTAGACCGCAGCTTAAGCTCGGTAGCTTCAGTTGTAACCTGTACAATTTGACTCATATGACCGGTAATGACTCTGTAGTGGAATTTATGGCTCGATGAGCGGTGGAATGGCTTTGTGATGAGTATGATGTAAATGCGGGATGTGTTAAGACAATTTGAATATGACGAGAAGTGTTTCCTTGAAATGTAAAGGAATGGCCATTGGGTGCTTGATTTTCGAATTGATGTGGCATACAGTATCTAGTATGAATGTTTTGAAGGATCTTTCACGTTGTTAAATTATGAGACAAACTAAATTCTCATATCTTATTAATAAGTTTGGACTTGGAAAGATTAAGTGATTGTGTAGTAATTGTGACTGCAAAATGGGTATAACAAGATATCAATTTGAGGCTAAGCAGGTGGGTTATTCCCTGCGGAGTAATCTACGTAGGTGTATTCCTTATGATGTGAGTGGAGAGTTTCTTTTCTGCCAGTGGGGCATATGTGTGGAGATTTGAATTTAAATCTGGCTGAGAAAGTTGACTTGAGTGTCAAGAGAATGATTGTGAGCTTAGCGGATGATTTGGGGTATTTTTATGGTTGGCGTTGCATGAGTTTGAGAAGAAGTTTCGTTGAACTGACTGTGGCATTATGACAGTAATAGAAGTATCGGTATTGTGAGTTATGGAATGTTTTAATCTATGGCTTTGAGCCAAGCTGGGGATCCTGCTATTGATAATTCAATTTCATGATTATATGTAAAGGTTTAGTTTTGGGCTGAGGCATACTGGTGGGTCAGTTATGACTTACAAAAGTTGAGATCGATAATGACTCGAATAAGGAAAATTCCTGGTTACGGGTTATATTGCACTTATGAGTATATGAAAATCGTGGGATGAGTGAGTTGTTATTTTCAAAATATGTAGTACGCACGGAGTATGAATTTGATTGGGGGTATTAAAGTAGAGTTACTTCTTTGAGTATTTTTGTGCTAATAGGGCACGTGTCCTTTGGCCCATTTGGGCGGTGTAATATGGATTTAAACAAAGGGGGTTATTCTCAAGAAAGTTCTAATGAATTCGAGATTTATATGTAACAATTGAAAATTTTTGGCGGATTTGTTTGCGGCTAAAATCTGAGATTTAAGTTGGATGGAGTCAAGACTTGTGGCATTTATGTATATCATTATGGATTTTATATTTTGGTATCAGGAAGGTGAATGAAATGGCTTTAGACTCATATAAGGTATTTTTAGAATGAGTTTTAAAGTTGTGGTATTTATGGAGGTGCTTAAGAAGAATACAGTTGCTTAAGGGACGTAGGGCGTTGTGGTTCTATGCTAAGGTTTGTGGGGTGAGTTGTGGTTAAATATCGTGGTGTTTAGCAAGGAGAAGTATCAATTTGAAGGCAAATTCGGAAGGGACTCGGAGAAATAGGACAACTGGGTAGTAGGCTAGACTGGTATGGTAATGGTAGGATCGGTCCTTTGGGTAATTACAACGTGGTAAGACTTTACAGATGTTTTGGTGGCAATATCCTTGGGTTTTGGTGACCTACGTGGTTTGGTCGAGTTAGAGGAATTTAATTCTAATAGCTTGGTTATGTGCTGATGGATTTCAAAGTGTTCATGATGGTTTCTACCATGGTTTGAATCAGATACTTTTCTACCGGTGTGGAGAACGTGTTGTGTATTGTGATTTTCTCCTGGAAAGAAGCAAGAGAACGGTTTCAAACTAATAGAGTATGTAAATTGTTGGTGACTAAAAGTTGATAATAGGATTCTTGTGTTTTTCACATGATGGCATAATAGATATGGTGTGTTGTGCGGGATTGGGATTTATATGTACAGGGTGATAGTTCAGTCTTGAAGAGAAGGTAACGAATGTTTGACAGTGTGGTCAGTTTCAGATATTTCGATGGGTGTTATAACTGCTTGGTAATTCCTGAGAAGGGTTCGCATTTCAGAAGGCGCATTGTGTTTTGACTTACGGATGTTCATCGGTATTGCAGTACTCACCTAGTTGATAGACTGCTGATATTCAAATTATTGCTATGTGGCACGGAAGAACTTTTAAAATATTTCTCGTGGGATGATCGTGTATGAGAGAAGTGTTAGGCATTTGGGCGGTGGAGATGGAATCAAATATGGTGATTCGCGTGTTCTATGGACTTGGAGATTGGGAGTTCTCAGGAGCAGATTGTTTCATGGTTGTGGACTGTGAAGTTGTGGCCGGAGATAGTCAGATGATAGAATGTGTTGTGATTCAGTCATTATGGATTTTCGAAGGGATTTTTGTCTATTTGTGGGTAACCCGAGTTGATTTGGGGGTCCATTGGTAGGCCCAATTAAGATGTGTATTCTGCACCGAGCCGGAATGGTTGGCTCTATACTGCTATTGTTGAGGGATGTGTCATTCGGTTGATGTTGAACTTATTCGTGTCCTGAAATGATCTGTGAGTTACTCCTTTATGCTACGGTGAGTTATGATTCATTGGTTATGTGCACAGATGGTGCGGTTCTATTTGAGCTTTATAGCGGAATTTGAGCGTGATGAGTATTTGGGTATTGTATGATCGATTGCATAATGGTTATGTTCTTTCAAGTTTTGTGTGGCATTTTTGTCATTTTCTTCTCTATGGTTATTGATTTTGAGAGGGGTCGCTCGAGGTATATATTATGGACCAGCGTTTGGATGGGGTCACGCATTGCAGCGGAGTTATGTTAAGGTATGAACCTTGTGTTAGAATCGGGTGATGGTTCTACGGTGTATGATGAATTTTCAACATTTCGTTGTGGCAGTACTTGTTAATTTGGCGGGACAGTCCTCTCATTTGAGTCATTTTCCATGACTGGGTACATTTGAATTGCTGCGTATTGGTGCACGGATAGCACGAGTTGTGGCTCTGATGTTATATTGGTGCGGCATGTCTATGGAACAATTGTGTTTAGTAATATAAGGTCATTAGACCTAGAATGGGTAGTATCAAGTTTGATTTCGGTATATTCGGGAGTATAATATTGAGAGTCGGCTCAGAAAATGATTATGGTTCTGGTTGGGGCGAGAGAGCTTCGTGACTTGTTGATCTGGTAAGTGGTCATGAAATTTCGCATGTTTCATTTATTATCAACAGTGTACTAAGGTTTTGGGATGAGGTTTGGTTCGATATGGGTTTAATACTAGTATTTGGTTGGTTTTGGAGTAGTCACTCTGGTCAACAATGGTGCTATGAGCATGCGAGTTGTGTAATATGTTAGGTGATTATGTCTGTGGTTATGGTTATGGTTATGGTTATGGTTATGGCTTGATACAGCTTGTTCAAAGTCATACAGGGTGTAAATGTAATATTTGTGTCTTGAAAGAAATTCTAAAGGTTGGAAATTAAATTCCAAGGTTTATGGGCTAAAGATAAATCAATGATTTCAGTTGTATTGTGTTTTCAAGCTCATATGGAATAGGGTGACGTGGGTTCACCCCCGAGTACGTGTGTGGTAAGATGGAACAGTGATTTGATGGCTTGGAAACAACTCTTGGCACGTTCGAGGACGAACGTATGTTTAAGTGGGGAAGAATGTAACGACCCGACCGGTATTTTTGAGTATTACAACCCCATTTCCCCATTTACTACTCAAATTGGGCTTTACACTTGTTGTGTGACTTGCCGGGGCAATTGGTTCGGGTCCAGTAAGGTTTTGGAATGAATTGGAACACTTAGTTCCAAGGTTTAAAGCTTAGGTTAAAATAGTGACCGGATGCCGACTTATGTGTAAATGACCTCGGAATTTAATTTTGATGATTCTAATAGCTCTGTATGGTGATTTTTGACTTAGGAGCTTGTCCGGAAAATTATTTGGAGGTCCGTAGTAAATTAAGCTTGAAATGCCGAAAGTTGAATTTTTGGGAAGTTTGACCGGGGAGTTGACTTTTTGATATCGAGGTCGGAATCCAGTTCTGAAAATTTTCATAGCTCTGTTATGTTGTTTATGACTTGTGTGCAAAATTTGAGGTCAATCAGACGTGATTTGATAGGTTCCGGCGTCATTTGTAGAAATTGGAAGCTTCAAAGTTCGTTATGCTTGAATTGAGGTGCAATTCATGGTTTTAGCGTTGTTTGAGGTGATTTGAGGGCTCGACTAAGTTCGTATGATGTTTTAGGACTTTTCGGTATATTTGGTTGAGGTCCCGAGGGGCTCGGGTGAGTTTTGGATGGTTAACGGTTCATTTGTGGCCTTGGTGAGATTGCTAATATCTGTTTGCTGCATTTTTCGGATTTTCTCTTTCGCGTTCGCGAGTGGGCCCTCGAGTTCGCGAAGAGGAATTTCAAGCAGGCAGGATTTACTCTTCGCGTTCGCGAAGAGGATTTGGGGTGTGCATCGCGTTCGCGAGCAGTGTCTCACGTTCGCGAAGAGAAAATGTTGGGCAGCACATTTTGTGCCTCGCGAACGCGAAGGACCTGTCGCGTTCGCGAAGAAGCAAGGTCTGGATAGAAAGTTTAAGGTCATCCATTTTTAACTATTTGGAGCTCGGATTGAGGTAATTTTTGGGAGATTTTCATAGGAAACAACGGGGTAAGTGTTCTTAACTCAATATTGGTTAAATTTCCCGAATCCATGGTTTTTTTTAACATTTAATTGGTGAATTAAGTTGGAAATTTGTGAAAACCCTCTTAGTATAATTTGGAGATTTGAGGGTCGAGTTGATGTCGGATTTGAGTAAAATTTATATGGTTGGCCTCGTGCTTGAATGGGCGTTTATATTTCGTAACATTTGTCAGGTTCCGAGACGTGGGCTCCACGGGTGATTTTTGATGAATAATTTCGGATTTTTGGAAAATAATTAGTATTTCGATATGGAATTAATTCCTATAACTTTTGTGGACTGAATCAAATTTCTTGTGGCTAGATTCGAGCCATTCAGGAGTTGATACATGCATAATGGAATTTTTGGAGCATTGTTTATCTTGCTCGACATTAGATTCAGCTTGTTCGAGGTAAGTAACTCTTCTAATCTTGGAGTTGAGGGTATGAACCCTGAATATATGTATTTCGTAAATTGTTGGGAGGTGACGCACATGCTAGGTGACAGGCGTGTGGGCATGCACTATAGAAATTGTGACATAATTATTTCTATGGAATTTTGTAGTTAAATGATCTTGGCATTTTCCATGCGATTTTATGAGTTAAAGAAATTGAGCTGAAAAGCATATTAAAAATCATGTTGAGGCTGTGTGCCAGTATTATTGGGACCCACAGAGGTCATATTATTGTGAAATATTTATTTTAAATTGAAAATTCATATTCATTTCATTGCATATCATATCTCAGTCTCTGTTATTATTTATTGATACATCATATCATCATTTTGGGCTGTTCTCATGACATTGTGAGCCCATAAAAGAGAGACTGGAGAGATTGATGACTGAGGGAGGCCGAGGGCCTGATTGTGAGGATATTTTTTGGGATCGGGATGCACGCCGCAGCAGGCCATGTTGGCTTTATATATATTATATTATAGCACGTGAGTTGGCCGTGCGGATCCAGATATCATTATAGCACGTGAGTTGTCCGTACAACACGTGAGTTGGCCGTGCGAATCCAGATGTTATTATAGCATGTGAGTTGTCCGTGCAGCACGTGAGTTGTACATGCAGCACGTGAGTTGGCCGTGCGGATCCAGATATTATTATAGCACATGAGTTTTCCGTGCAGCACGTGAGTTGGTCGTGCGGATCCGGATATTATTATAGCACGTGAGTTGTCTGTGCAGCACGTCAGTTATCCGTGCGGATCCAGATATGATATTATAGTATGTGAGTTGTCCATGCATCACGTGAGTTGTCCATGCTTATAGTGCTTGGGCTGTAGGAGCCCCTCATGAGTCTGTAAATACCCCGAGTGAGCGCAGTCGACTATAAACAGGGATCGGGCTGCACGCCGCAGTTTGTATAGCGCTGAGTGATTGAGTGTGCCGAGCATAGTGAGAGAGAATGCGAGACAATGAAATTGAGTACTCTGAGAGTGTGACTACTTGAGTACAATCTCTGAGATACATTGCATTGACATACACACATGACATATATGCATAGAGATGTGTTTTCCTCATTATGTACGGTATCACATTATTCATGATTTCTCACACATGTTGATAGATGGGCATAGTGATACATTTGTTTTACACGGGTTATCTGGAAAGAAAATGAAATATATCATTTATTATTGAAAGGATGTTGGGAAAATTATTGCTTTCAAACTTATTCATATTTTTGGAAATTTCGTTAAATGATTTGGGTTTTTCACTGATGTACTTGAAAGGAAGAACTACTATTTTTGAAATCATGATTTTGCTAAGCATTTCATCTTTGAGATTACTTCTGGTATTATTTTGCTTTATGTTGCTATGAACTGTTGTGGACTAGTGGTTTTGGACCCGACCTTGGTAGAAGCTCGTCACTACTTTCAACCTAAGGCTAGGTTTGTTACTTACTCAGTACATGGGGTGGGTTGTACTGATACTACACTTCTGCACATTGCGTGCAGATGTTGAGTGTTGTTTTTTATGTGCTCAATGGTTGCGGGATTTGAAGATGTACCTGCGTTCCTGTTGTAGCTGCCTCTTGTTCATGGTAGCCTTAGATTTATAAAAATTCTGTTTATATACTATTCAAACAGACTATGTATTTATTTCATTTCCGCTGTGTATACTCTATTCTTAAAAGCTCGTGATTTGTACTACCAGTTCTTGGGGAGATGTATTGGTTTTAGATATTTTCTTTTAATTAATTTCATTGGAATTGGATAGTTGGTAATTGGCTTACCTAACGAGTTGGGTTAGGTGTCATCACAACTAATGGGATTTAGGGTCGTGACATAATGCATGACATAGATTAATCGATATACGTCAAGACGTTTTGTTTTTACTATTAGTCGATATAGGTCAAACGTTTTGTTCTTAATATTTATTGATGCATCTAAGTAAGTTATAAGTCGATGAATCAATTTACAAATAGATATATTTGATGATAAATTATATATATTAATTAGGATCTTCACAAGTCTATCCCTAAAAGAACCCGACCCTGTGGTCCTAGCGCATCGTGTTCTTATATATATACGGCTATCTATATCTATATATATATATATATATATATATATATATATATATATATATATATATATATATATATATATATATATATATGTCACGACCCAAAATCCCACCTCAGGCGTCATGATGGCACCTAGTCTCTAAGACTAGATAAGCCGATTTCAACTACTTTTTGATGCCTTTTTTGTTTTGAATTAAATAAATAATCAAAACTGACAGCGGAACAAATATGAATATACATCCTCCTAAGATTGGTAGTACTGAGTCACGAACTCTAACTGAATACATAGAATGATCACGAGTACCGAATATACAATACTGTTTGATTACAAGTTAACAGTACAATGAAATGAAAAGACTCCAAGGGACTGCGACGACCAAGCAGCTCTACCTTGAATCCTTACGATCCCGCTTTAACTCTGCTCAAGTCCGTTATCTTCAATACCTGGCTCTACACAAAATGTGCAGAAGTGTAGAGTGAGCACACCACAGCGGTGCCCATTAAATATCAAGACTAACCTCAATGGAGTAGAGACGAGGTACAGTCAAGACATTCACTAGTCTAATAACCTATGCGATATGATATACAAAATAATAGGAAACAAATAATAATAATAAAGGCCGGATAAAACAACCAGTGATATGCTCAACAGACAACAAGAATATCATTAATATCACTCAACAATTAATAAACATAATTACACCCAATTAAATCATGCCCTTCAAATAAATGTCTTTCATATAGTTCTTCCAGGTAACTCTCTTTCAAATATACTTTTCTCAAATAATTATTTTTCAAATATAATTCTTTCAATAAATCTTTTCAAATACAATTTCCTCAGATAAATATCTTTAATATAATTCTTTCAATTAAAAAGTCACCATGTGACACCTCATTTTATAATCATCAAAATACGGGTCTCAGCCCATTTTCATATTTCTACGGCACCTCGTGCCTATAATTAAATCATCATATTTCTCCGACACCTCGTGCCCTCATTTTATATCACAACTGCACGGACAATTCACGTGCCAAATATCATTATCATTTCATCACAGCACCTCGTGCCCACATTTAATATCACAATTGCACGGACAATTCACGTGCCAATATCCCCATTTCATATCACAATTCATGGCACCTCGTGCCCACATTTCATTTTATAAACCGCCTGGTAATAGCCACAGGCTCCTAATTTCAACATAAATCAGATTATTATCAATTAACTAACAACACGACAAGTTGCACAAGGTATAAAAATAACACAAGAAAATCACAACATCACATGAAAATTGTCAACACCACAACCCCACATCATCACATATCGTCCATGACAATAGCCACCCTTATCGCTCCTATTGCCACCCTTATCGCTCATATAGCCACCCTTATCGCTCCGCCCAGACAATATCAATAGTCACCCTTATCGCTCCTATTGCCACCCTTATCGCTCCGCCCAGACAATATCAATAGCCAACAAACACAACAGTGAAATACCACCCTTATAACCACATAATATCAGCGGTGAAATGCCACCCTTATCTCCCCAAAATAACAACTCACACAACACAACCTTTTACACGGGAAATAATCACAACAACATAACAAAAATCAATTCATATCACAATTTGCCCAACGGCCACAACCAAATTTCAAGGCTACAACCAAGTCAATTAATTTCACAACAAATAGCCAAAAACTCCACACAATGTGTATAACACTCAAAAACAATCAATAGAGATAGAAATTACTCAGCATAAAGCAAAGACTTTATTTAAATTCAATTTTTCAATAATTATATAAACGCCTTTTCTTAAGCTAATTTAATTAATTATTTGCATAAGGAAAATCCATAATGAAATTAAATTACAATAATTATCAAACCAGCAAATTCATGAAATTTCATAAATAATTAAACAGTCACATCACATTGTCATATAACAACAAATTCAACAACAAGGATTTAGGCACGACAAGTAGATGATTAAATATATGCCAACAACTATCCAATTAACTACACAATATGCTCAAGACTTTAACTCAATAAAATTTGCACATATAAACCAAGTACGTACTCGTCACCTCGCGTACATGGTTTTCAATTACACAAATGGCACATAAGACTCAATACCTAAGGGGAATTTCCCCCACTCGAGGTTAAGCAAGACACTTACCTCTTTGAAGTTATGTCGATATTTCAAAATCTCCTTCTTGCATGAATTGACCTCCTGACAGCTCAAATCTATCCAAATTAATTGTATAACTTTGTTAAAATTCATCGGAAATAATTTAGGATAATAATACGTCGACTTAAAAATTTATTCTAAAAAGTCAACAAAAGTCAATGCGGGACCCGCCTCTCGGAACCCGACATAATTTTCATGAAATCAGAACACCCATTCTGATATGAGTTCAACGATACTAATTTTATCAAATTCCAATAACAACTCGACTTCCAAATCTTAAATTTTTGTTTTTGGAGGATTTTACAAAAATCTTGATTTTTCCTTCATTGCTGACAAGATGCGGGAAGCGAGGCTTAGATGGTTCGGAAATGTTCAAAGGAGAAGCCCAGATGCTCCAGTATGGAGGTGTGAGCGTCTGGTTGTGGAGGGCACGAGAAGAGGTAGAGGGTGGCCTAAGAAGTATTGGGGAGAGGTGATCAGACAGGATATGGCGAGGCTCCAGATTTTCGAGGACATGACACTTGATAGGAAGATGTGGAGCTCGAGTATTAGAGTTGTAGGTTAGGATGTAGTTGAGTCTTGACTTACTTCGTACCATTGTGGGACTAGCCACGTAGGGTTTTTGTCTAGGATAGCTAGTGACAATGTTGTGTTTTACTACTTCGCATTTTAGTGCATGTCCTATTTACTAGCTATCGTTTTTGCTTTGCATCTTTCTTCTGTATTTCATGGTGTTCCTATTTTTTCTATGATTGTTGTGGTGATACTAATATTGTCTCCTCTTGTCATTTTGTCTTTTTGTTTTCTTGAGCCGAGGGTCTTTCAGAAACAGCCTCTCTACTCCTTTGGGGTAGGGGTAAGGTCTGCGTACACACTACCCTCCCCAGACCCCATTAGTGGGATTCTACCGGGTTGTTGTTGTTGTTGATGATGATTTGTCCTCCATTAAATTCAAATTAAATTATGGATTCAAAGATATAATCATGAAAATTAATCAAAACTGGATAAGAATCACTTACCCCAAACACCCACGCAAGAATCTCTCCAAAAATCGCCTTCTACCGAGCTCCAAATTAGATTTTGAGTTATGAACTCAAACCCCCATTTTTGGAACTTTTAACTTTGCCCAGATAGGCCTTCTTCGCGTTCGCGACCTTGGCTTCCCGTTCGCGAAGGCCAAAACCCGACTGCCTCAAATCCTTCATCGCGTTCGTGACCTCCTCGTCGCGTTCGCGAAGGCAAACTGTTTCTGCCCCATCATTTCCTCTTCGCGTTTGCGAACTCCTTGTCGCGTTCGCGATGACCAGCTGACCAACTCCTTCGCGTTCGCATTCCACGCTTCCTGTTCGTGAAGGCTAAACGACCCAGGCCCCAATCTTCCTTTCTTCTTCGCGTTCGCGTTGCCTGGGCCACGTTCGTGAAGGCTTGCCCTGCTCCTTCTTCGCGTTCGCGAGCTCAGCTTCGTGTTCGCGAAGGCCAAACCATCAGTCCTTCAAATTCCTCTTCGCGAACGCGGGACTCCCTTCGCGTCCGCGAAGAAGGAAACCAGACTTCAGCAACAGCAGTCCAAACTGCTCCAATTTGGTCCGAAACACACCCGAGCCCCTTGGAACTTCAATAAAACATACCATCAAGTCCCAAAACATCATACGAACTTAGTCGAATTCTCAATTTACCTCAAACAACATCAAAACGACGAATTGCACCCCAAATCAAAATCTATGAACTTTAAACTTTTAATTTCTATAACTTGTGCCGAAACACATCAAATCAATTCGAAATGACTTCAAATTTTGCAAACAAGTCATAATTGACATTATGGACCTACTCCAACTTTCGATTCAGATTCCGACCCCGATATCAAAAGGTCCACTTCCGGTCCAATTTTTTAAAAATTTGACTTTCGTCATTTCCAGCCTAAATTGGCTACAGACCTTGGATTTACAATCCGGACACGCTCCTAAGTCCAAAATTACTCAACGGAGCTAACGGAACTGACATAACTCAATTTCGGAGTCGTCTTCACACAGTTTCGACTACGGATAAAATCCTAAGACTTAAGCTTCCGTCTTAGAGACTAAGTGTCCCAAATCTCTCCGAATCATCCGTAAATCAAACTCGGTCACACACGCGGGTCATAATACATATTGTGAGGCTTCTCAATACCTTAAGTCACTGAACAGGGCGTTAATTTTTAAAATGACAAGTCGGGTCGCTACAATATACACACACACACTTCATTGTAATACTTTAACTATATATATAGCTTGTTATAGTATATATTAGTGTGTATATGTGTGTCGATATAGGTCAAACGTTTTATTTTTAATATTTATCGATGCATCTAAGTAAGTTATAAGTCGATGAATCAATTTACAAATAGCATGTTATATATAGTATATGTTAGTGTATTAATTATTTGTATTACAAAAGTGTTAACGGATTACATTTATATTATTTAGATAATAAATATAAAAGTGATTCAAAAGTTTGACCAATGTTGACCTAATAACCGACCAACTTTGGTCGGTTATTTTCCAGAAAATAAAATATACCGACCAAAGTTGGTCGGTAAATGCTTCCCTTGCATTAACCGACTAACGTTGGTCGGTAATTTTAAATATTAATTCTTTAAATTTTATAAAATATTTTAAATAATAAAATAATTATTAAAATTAAAATATTGGGTCCACATTACCGACCAAAGTTGGTCGGTAATCCAAAAATTTCTTTGACTAAGCAAGTCTGACTAGCTCGGTCAACTTGTTGACCAATTAACCGACCAACTTTGGTCGGTATTTATTTTTTTTTAAATGTAAAATATTTTTTTTCCAGTTTTCGTCCAACCTAGACGGTTTTTGATCGCTTTTTCTAACCGATCAATGTTGGTCGGAAACTTTTGGTCGGTTTTTAGCGGATTTCTAGTAGTGATCCCTTCTAGAATCGTGTACAATTAGCTATTAATTCAATATCATGTTTTGGTTTCGGCTGTGTGTTTATGGAAATTTTATTTTATGACTTTATTTTGGTTGCAATAAGAGCTCCCTTGCTGACTTACAAGAGTACTGAATGATTGTAATATATGAGATTATAGAGGAAGTAATTACTACTAAATGTCAGGGAAGGTATCTAAAGTGTACCCACAAACAAAGGTTAGAAAAGAAAACATAAGCCTCAAGATTCGGTAGATGTGAAACTTCTTTTTTTCTTGCTTTTTTTTTTTTTTTCATTCCCCTCCCTTTGATTTCTCTTTGTTGGAGCTATTGCTCCTTTAATGACTCGAATCCACGATCTTGAGGTTGTAGATGCGGGGTGCTAACTATCTGAGCAACCCCTCTTGTCAATAAATGTGAATTCATTCAGTTGCTGATGCCGACTAATTTGGTCCTTTTACGTTTTTGACATTTTTATAGGCATCTGCCGCAAAAGCTCTTTCAGTGTTCTATGCATCCAACAAGCCAGAACCTTTGATACCTTATCTAGAAGGATTAGGTAACAGACTACTTGTACTTCTACAGGTATGCAAATATAGAGGCCGCCATATTACAGAGGTATGTCTTTGTTGACAAATGCAAAAGACTAATGATGTCATTTTCGCCTTTTGTTGCTGGAAGAAAATGGGAGGTGCCTAACTTTGTTGAAAAATTATAGGACTAAATCAACAACAAGACATCTTCTTTGTAGTAGTTGAATGGAATCTCTTACTATAAATAGAGGCCCCCATTCTTCATTTCAATCACACCAAAATAAGAGAGAAGCAATAGAAATTAGAGAGAATAATCCACAGATTGTAGTCTGTGAGATAAATAGTGAGTATGAGTAATATTGTAGTGAAGTGTTTTAAATAAAGAGTGTTATTTTTTTTAAGATTGTAGTAGTCTCTTGACACTACTAAGTTGTAATATTATAGTGGTTATATTACTCCGCTCGGGTATTATATTTTACCCATTAAAAGAGTTGGTGTCGTTATTACTCTCTTGTGTTATTATTATTTGTCGTGGATATTATTCCTAGGCGGGATTATTATTTTTCCCAACAACGTGGTATCAGAGCCATGGCAAATAATGGTACACTGTCTTTTCAGTACCCCCGTCTCACAAAAGATAATTATGAGAAATGATGTTTACATATGAAAGCCATTCTTGGCTCTCAGGATGTGTAGGAAATCGTAGATAGAGGGTATGCAAAATCCGATAATGAGGAAGCTCAGCCTCAAAATAAAAAAGATGTCTTGGCAAAGACAAGGAAGAAGGATTAACAAACCCTCACGCTCATCCATCAATGTCTAGATGATGCTATGTTCGAGAAGGTGGCAGATGCTACCACCTCAAAGGAAGCTTGGGAGATTTTACAAAATTCTCTTCAAGGAGTTGACAAGGTGAGGAAGGTAAAACTTCAAACTCTAAAGGCTAATTTTGAAGTTTTTAAAATGAAAGAATCCAAATGCATTTCAAATTATTGTTCAAAAGTGAAGGCTATTGTAAATCAATTAAGAAGATATGGGGAGGACATAAAAGATGTCTGTGTGGTAGAAAAGATCCTTTGCACTTTAACACCTAAATTTGATTTTGTGGTGTGTGCTATTGAGGAGTCTAAAGATTTAGACTCTATGATGGTAGAGCAATTGAAGGGTTCTTTACAGGCCCATAAAGAAAAGATTAAGAGGAGACAAGAAGTGTCATTGGAGCAACTTCTTAAAACTTAGGCATCCTTCAAAGTTATGGAGGTGAAAAGAGCTATCGAGGGAATAGACGGGGACGAGGTCATGGCAGTCATGGAAGAGGAAGAAGCAACTCTAACAACTTCAACAATGAAATTAAAATCCACCACACATTCAGAGGTCGTGGTCGTGGACATAGAGGAGGAAGAGGACGTGGCTACTACCAAGAAAATAATGGACAAAGGTATGACAAATCAAAAATTGAGTGTTATAATTATCATAAATTTGACCATTACTCTTGGGAATATCGTACCAATATTGAAGAAAAAACTAACCTTGTTGACGACAAGAAAGAAGAAGTTGAGTCAACGTTGTTGATGGCACTCAAGGAAGAAGACAGGATGATTGCAGCTCGTGGTATTTAGACAATGGAGCGAGAAATCATATGTGTGGATGCAAAGAGAAGTTTGTGGAGATTAATAAAACGGTGAGAGGTAATGTGTGCTTTGTAGATACCTCAAAGATTCAAATTGAAGGGATAGGCACGATTCTTATCTCCTGTAAAGATGGTAGTCACAAGTTAATTCAAGATGTTTATTATGTCCCAAAATTAAAAAGTAATATTTTGAGTTTGGGCCAACTTCTTGAAAAGGAATATGACATCCACATGAAAAATATACATCTTTGGCTTAGAGATTCAAGTGGAATTCTAATTGCTAAAGTGCATATAGCTAAGAATAGATTATTCTCTCTGAATCTTAAGACAATTGATGCAAAGTGTTTGAATGCTAATATGCAAGATGAATCATGGTGTTGGCACATGCGATTTGGGCACTTAAATTTTGAAGCGCTCAAATTAATAGGAGAAAAGAACATGGTGCATGGGATACCATCAATAAGCCATCCCAATCAATTGTGTGAAGCTTGTCTTCTTGAAAAACATGCAAGGAGGAGTTTTCCAAAGGAGGCCATGTTAAGATCAACCAAGACGCTTCAGCTTGTTCACACTGATGTGTGTGGACCAATCAATAAACCTTCCTTTGGTAAAAGTAAATACTTTCTACTTTTCATTGATGACTTTAGTATAAAGACTTGGGTTTATTTCTTGAACCAAAAATCTGAAGCTTTTGCTACTTTTAAAAATTTCAAAGTACTTGTAGAAAAAGAAAGTGGCTATGAAATAAAAGCTTTAAGGTTCGATAGAGGAGGTGAGTTCACTTCAAAAGAATTTAATGACTTGTAAATCTCATGGAATTCGTTGCCCTCTAACGGTACCTTATTCACCCCAACAAAATGGAGTTGCAGAGAGAATGAATCGAACGATTCTTAATATGGCTAGATGTATGTTAAAAGCTAAAAATATCCCCAAGGAATTTTGGGCAGAAGCTATATCTTGTGCAGTTTATTTGAACAATAGGTCTCTAACAAATAATGTTAGAGATCAAAGCCCTCAAGAAGCATGGAGTGGAAGAAAGTCAAGTGTCAAGCACTTGAGAATCTTTGGGAGCATAGCCTATGCTCATGTGCCACATCAAGGGAGAGCGAAGCTTGACGATCGAAGTTTCAAGTATGTGTTTGTTGGCTATGATACAAGTTCAAAAGGCTATAAGCTATACAACCCAAGTAGCGGCAAGATGGTGGTGAGTCGCGATGTTGAATTTGATGAAGAATTGGCATGGAACTAGGAAGCTCAGGAAGAAACTTCATATGATTTTCTTCCATACTTTGGTGATGAAGAAGAACCAGAGACCGTGGAACCTGTGCAGGATACAACTCCACCTCCTTCTCTAACAAATGTTGCATCTCCTTCTTCTCAAGAAAGTTCAAATGAACAACCGCAAAGGCCAAGGAGTATTCAAGAGCTCTATGAGGACACAGAGGAAGTTACTAATTTTGATTTTTTATGTTGTCTCTTTGTTGATAGTGAACCAATGAACTTTGATGAAGCTATTGAAGACAAAGGGTGGAGACAAGCCATGCAGGAGGAGATCGAGTCAATAGAGAAGAACAAAACTTGGGAGTTAACAACACTTCCCAAGGGTCATCGAGCAATTGGAATTAAATGGGTATACAAGGCAAGAAGAATGCTGATGGGGATATGGAGAGATACAAGGCACGACTTGTGGCTAAAGGCTACAAGCAAAGGCAAGGCATTGACTATGAAAAAGTCTATGCACCTGTTGTCCGCATGGAGACGATTCATTTGCTTATCTCTTTGGCGGCGCAAATAAAGTGGAAGATCCATCAACTAGATGTCAAGTCAACCTTTTTGAATGGCTATCTTGAAGAAGAAATCTATGTTGAACAACCATTGGGCTTTATGGTCAAAAACCATGAAGATAAAGTGTTGCGGTTGAAGAAAGCTTTATATGGATTAAAGCAAGCCCCACGAGCATGGAATAGTTGCATCGACAAGTATTTTCAAGATAATGGGTTTACTCGTTGTCTCCATGAATATGCTCTTTACTTTAAAGTTCATACTAATGTAGATATCTTACATGTTTGTCTTTATGTTGATGATCTTATTTTCACCGGTAATAACCCAAGTTTGTTTGAAGCTTTTAAGAAAGATATGTCTCGTGAGTTCGAGATGACAGATGTAGGGCTCATGTCATACTACTTGGGCCTAAAAGTGAAGCAGATGGAGGATAAAATTTTTATCTCTCAAGAAAGCTATACAAAGGAGATCTTGAAGAAGTTCAACATGCTCGATTGCAACCCCGTGAACACACCGATGGAGAGTGGGACAAAATTATCCAAGTTTGATGAAGGAGAAAATGTGGATCCCACATTTTTCAAAAGTTTTGTGTGAAGTTTGAGCTACTTGACTTGTACCAGGCCAGATATATTCTTTGCAGTTGGAGTAGTAAGCCGCTTCATAGAAGCTCCTACCTCCACCCATTTGAAAGTCATTAGAAGAATTCTTCGTTACCTAAAAGGTACGATCGACTTTGGGTTATTTTATTCTTCTTCTAATGATTTCAACCTTATGGGATTTTGTGATAGTGATTATGCAGGAGATATTGATGATAGAAAAAGCACAACTGGCTTTGTGTTTTTCTTGGGTGATTCTGTTATTTCTTGGAGTTCAAAGAAACAGTCCATAGTTACTCTCTCGACTTGTGAAGCCGAATATATAGCAGCAACATCATGTGCCTGTCATGCTATTTGGCTAAGAAGATTATTGAAGGAGCTCAATTTTCCACAAATTGAAGCTATAGAGATTTGTATTGATAACAAATCTGCACAGACACTCGCCAAGAATCCGGTGTATCATGATCGAAGCAAGCATTTAGATACAAGATATCACTTCATCAGAGAGTGCATTGCCAAGAAGGAAGTCAAGCTCAAATATGTGAAGTCTCATGATCAGGCTGCAGATATATTTACAAAACCTCTTAAGTTTGAGGATTTTCAGATATTGAGACCAAGTCTTGGAATGAAAAAGAAAAATCAAAATTCAGGGAGAGATTTGTGGGGCTCATATTAAAGAAAAACAAAGAAGAAAATAGGAGGTGCCTAACTTTGTTGACAACTTTGTTGAAGAAATTGGGAGGTGCCTAATTTTGTTGACAACTTTGTTGAAGAAAATGGGAGGTGCCTAACTTTATTGAAAAATTATAGGACTAAATCAACAACAAGACATTTTCTTTGTAGTAGTTGAATGGTATCTCTTACTAAAAATAGAGGCATCCATTCTTCATTTCAATCACACCAAAATAAGAGAGAAGCATCAGAAATTAGAGAGAATAATCCACAAATTGTAGTCTGTGAGATAAATAGTGAGTATGAGTAATATTGTAGTGAAGTGTTTTAAATAAAGAGTGTTATTTCTTTCAAGATTGTAGTAGTCTCTTGACACTACTAAGTTCTAATATTATAGTGGTTATATTACTCCGCTCGGGTATTGTATTTTACTCATTAAAGAGTTGGTGTCGTTATTACTCTCTTGTGTTATTATTATTTGTCGTGGATATTATTCCTGGGCGGGATTATTATTTTTCCCAACAATAGGAAGGGACCCCTTCGCTAAAAAAATACACTGTGTAGATAAGTAAAAAAAATTATATGCATATATACTATGTGTTGACTCCTTTTAATTTTGAGCTTCGTACAGCTCTTATACAGCAGAAGACAAAAGTATAAATTGCAATGAATTGCATGCTAATATGTTCTGGGGATCAAATAAAGCAGGAGATTCTTCTTTAATTATTACTATGTGTGTGAACGTATGCATACCTTATACCTACAAAGGCATGATTAAACATTAATATAATGCTTAAAAAGTGACATGTGGAATCAAATTTACTACTGATGGCGTAATCACAAAAGTTTTTTTGAAATGACTAGTTAAGACTAGTGAGTCGGAAAAACTTAGGTGACAACCCAGATGAATCCCACATCGACAAAACACGGGTTGGGTCTACAAGTAAACAAACCTTAAACCCTATGACGCATTTTAAAGCGGTGCCGGCCTAGGCCCAAAGATGGTTGAAAGGTAATGACTAATGAGTTTGCTCCAGTTTTCATCCTTAATCTGGTCTTCACACTACTATTTTCAATCTTCATTGTAATTTGTAATTTTGTTTCACATATTTATTTTCTAAAATTAGAAAAAGAAAGATTACAAAATAGCGACATATTATTAGAACTGTTTTCAGCAAATAAAATTACAAGCGTTCTTAATGTTAGCATGCATATGCTTTAAATAAGTTTCCAGATTACACATCTCAGGAGATTTCACATCTCAGGAAAACTAACTAATCATTAGCAAAGCAAATTCTTGAAGTATTATTTAGCATTGTAAGTAGTTTACAACTTTAATTGCAACAAAGCAAACACAACAACTATCACGCGTCAGTCCCAAACAAGTTGAGAAAGTTTACGACAGTGGAATTGCAACAATTTTTGATTTGTTTTGTTTTAGCAATACTTCATTAGGTCATGCAATTCCGAGTGTAGGCTTTCGTTATAAAAGATCACCAAGTTCCTTCTGATGTAGATTAATTAAGTACATGATCTTTGTAGAATTTAAAAGCCTTTCTGATGGTGGCGAGCGACATCATCTGGGTAGTTATTACTAGGATTTCTCTATTTTTTCAATTAAAGTTGGCAAACTCTAATATGTAAACTCAATTTTAGTGACATTTATTAGTCTTCAATGTTTCACCATCGAGAATTAAGGTAGAAGGCTAGTAGATAGTGGAGAGTGTTCTTTTCTCATACCAGTAGTACTAGTATTAGTCTTATATTCTACTATTATTGTTAGATTATGTAATTTAATGGTAGAAGCTAATGATTTATATTCATGAATATGAAAGGAATTTATACAGTTACAAGAAATCTATCTAAGGAAAGAAATCAAAACAAATGAAAGAGAATATTACAGGATCTGCTAAATGTATCTGGACTATTCTGGTAAATGTATCTAAACTATATTTACAACTAATAGTCTATAATACTCCCCCTCAAGTTGGAGCATAGATATTGATCATGCCCAGCTTGTTCCAAAGATAATTAACTCGAGTTCCATTCATCGCCTTTGTGAACAAATCAGTTGGTTGCTCTCCCGTCTTCACATAACCGATAGAAACCAAGTTCTCCTGAATCTTCTCACGAATAAAGTGACAATCAACCACCATATGTTTAGTTCTTTCATGATATACTGGATTCGAGGCGATATGCAGAGCAGCTTGATTATCACACTATAGTTTTGCTGGTATAGGGTGCTTCAACCCAATTTCTGTCAGAAGGTGATATATCCACATAATCTCACTCGTGTCCTGTGCCATAGCTCCATACTCATATTCTGCACTTGACCTAGATACAACATTTTATTTCTTGCTTCTCCATAATATCAAATTTCCACCAACAAAGACACAATAACTGGTAGTAGACCTTCTATCGATTTTGGATCCAGCCCAATCAGCATCTGCAAAACACTCTATATGAGTATGTCTGTGGTTGCTATATAATATGCCAAGTCCAGGAGCTCCTTTTAAGTAGCATAAGATCTGTTCTAAAGCTGTCCAATGATTGACTGTAAGTGCAGCCATGAATTGGCTAACAACACTTACTGCAAAGGCAATATTTGGATGAGTTACAGTGAAATAGTTTAGTTTCCCAACTAACCTCCTGTATCTTTCTGGATCGTCAAAAGGATCACCGTCATCTTTTGTAAGATGCACACTACAAGGCTTGGCTGCCAACTTTCCAGTTTCCGCAAGTAAATCAAGAATATACTTTCTCTGAAACATGAAAATTCCTTTCTTGCTTCTACTTACTTCTACTCCTAAGAAGTATTTCAGCTGCCCCAAGTCTTTCGTGTGAAACCTAGTATGCAGGAATAATTTAAGAGAAGAGATTCCTATAAAATCACTTCCTGTGATGACATTGTCATCAACATACACGAGAAGGATAATGCCAACCATTGATTGTCTTTAGAAGACTGAGTGATCACATTTGCTCTTTAAAAGCCCAAATTCTTGAACTACCTCTCTAAATTTTCCAAACTAGGCACGGGGACTCTGCTTCAGACCTATACACCCCCTGAGCAACAAAACCAGGTGGTTACTCCATGTATACTTCCTCTTAGAGATTACCATGAAGGAATGCATTCTTAATATCCAGCTGATGTAAAGGCCAATGCTCGGAGGCAGCTAAGGAAATAAATAATCGAATAGAAGTGAGTTTGGCCACCGGAGAAAAGATGTCTGAATAATCCACTCCATAAGTTTGAGCATACCCTTTAGGTACTAGTCTAGCCTTAAGCCTAGCCACATAACCATCTGGATTTACCTTGACTGCAAAGACCCATTTGCATCCCACTGCCTTCTTTCCCTTTGATAAGTCTACCAAATCCCAAGTGTGATTTTCATCTAGCGCATGGATCTCCTCAAGCATTGCATTATACCACCTAGGGTGATTCAAAGCCTTTTTAACTGTCTTTGGCATAGAGATAGAGTCTAGAGAGGCAATCAAAGAGCTAGATGCAGGACATAAATGGTCATAGGAGATAAAGTTAGCAATGGAATATGTTGATTGACACTGACGCTTACCTTTGCGAAGAGCAATTGGGATGTCAAGACTTTCCAAAGAGGTATTGATCAGTGGAGGAGGATCTGATGACAAAGGAGTCGGTGCAGGACATGTATGATTATCTTATTATCATTTCTACTACTACATGTTCATTTTGCTTCGTTTTTTTATTATCTTGTATTGTTATTGCTTGTTACCATTGCTTTCTCTTCATCTTTCCTTGAGCCGATGGTCTATCGGAAACAACCTCTCTACTTTTTAGGTAGGGGTAAGGTTTGTATACACACTACCCTCCACAGACCCTACTTGTGGGACTATACTGGTTTGTTGTTGTTGTAATGTTTCACCAAATTTCTCATTTGCAGGTTAGATAGAGAACTTATTGGTCCCAACTATCAGAATATTCCAAAAATTATTTCAGTTTTTGCAGAGGTTTGTTCGAAATCAGAACTATTAGATACTAAAGATTTCCCACGAAACTTAAAAGCCTTAAAGTAACCTTCACAATAAGATAGACTATGCCTAGGCTATCAGTGATTCAGTTCTCTAGCAGAAAAATACTGTTAATAAATAATAAATAAAGTAAAATTTAGTAAAATGGATAGAGTGGTAAAAATAAGTCCAACTATGTAGAAATACTTTTCAAGCATCTAACCTTAACTAACATTCTCGTGTTCAATTCCCTTTGCGTTAAATTTCTTCTGGACGGTCGACTAATCTGCCTATATGAACGTCAGATTATATTGTGGACATGGCCTATCAAACAAAAACTAATGTATATGTAAAAGTTCGGTAATTGAGTGTTACTTGTTCTACAGGTTCTATGTTCTGAAAAAGATATTGCTACAGAAGACACTAAAAATCGCATCATTAATGTATTAAGGCGTCTTCAGCAAACGTTACCATCAGCTACCTTGGAATCAGCATTGACATATCTTTTGCCTCGGCAGGAGATGGAATTGAAATCCATTCTATCACTTGAAGAAGATGCTAACTTTTAACCAATTCAATGAAACCACTGCTGCTGTAATTTTTGTTGGATCAAACAGTTTGATAGTCAATATTTCCTACAATGTAATTCTTATTCTAAGTCCTTTGGTAGGTTATTCCAGCTTGGTTGAATTGCCTTACCTGCCTATGAAAGATAACTTGATTGAAGCCAAAAATGTTCTTGAGTTGTGTTCAATGGTCAAGAGGTACTGGGATTCGTTTGCTCTAGTTCTTATCTCATTTCCTCTTTACTGTTTTCAGGTCTTGATTTTGTTACCTTAGCATTAATCATTACTGCTGGTTGTTGTTCTAGTTTTTCCCCGGTTATGTAGGTTTGGTCAATGTATGTGAGCAAAGGTGGAAATCACTGTGATCTTCCTGTCCTTCCTGAAGTTTCCTTTTTTTTGGTGGGGGGTGGGGGGGGGTTGAGGGGGGTTTGTCATCCTTGACTGGAGTTTGGCTAAGCTTATAAGCTGGTCAAACTAGTTTATAAGCACTTTTCGGTTTATCTACGTATTTGGTAAAGTTAAAAAATTTTATAAGTCAAGTGCTTGTAAGTCAAAAATAAGTAAAAAGCCATAAGCTAGTCACCCCCAACTTATGAATTTTTAGCTTATAAGCACTTTAAGTTTGACCAAGATATTTACTATTTTATCCTTCAAATATTCCTTTTTAGAACAAAACTATTACATCGATACTCAATGCCTCAAGTATTTTTACAACCTAACCCCTCTTCAAGTCTGCAATTCTCATTCACTATTTAACATAAGCAAATTCTCTATTCCTTTGGCATATTTGTATCTATGTGATTGTGTATTAAGCTTTGAACTGTATGTAATAAATGAGGACATATAAAAATTTTAGTGTATTGCTTTCTAAGTGTTGTGGTGATGAAGACAGTGTTTGTTTCTCTTCAAATATTTTGTCCCATTTAGGTTTATTTTTTACTGAAAAACTTTTGTCAATTTATTAATTATTATAACTTATGATTATATGCTTATCATAAAATAAATTATATTTATCATAAAAATTATTTTATCTAAGCACAATTGTATTTAAAATAAAATGACAAATGGAATATTTTATATTTGAATCGATCTGGAGTCTAAAATTTTGAAGAAATTGCGCCCTTATAAGTGTAAACAGTTCTAAGGTTATTTAAGTCATTTTAAACATAAAAAAAGCTTATCAGCACTTTCTTTATCAAATACTGCAGCAGTTTATTATCAATTTCAGCACTTGTATCCAAACATGTAACTGCTCATTTATTAAATCAGTTTCAACATTTAAAAGTGTTTTTCAACACTTAATACTTATAAGCTACTTCAAATCAGCTAATCCAAACGGACTCATAATCCAGGTTCTTTCTTTCCTACCCTGTTATACGTTGCCTCGCTCGTCTATATTTCCTTACTTGGCCGTTATTATTAATTCTTGTCTTTAGTTTTACTTTCCTTGTAGTTGCAACTTATTTTCAACCCTTTACATGTCGTCTGGTAGTGATATCTTAGTATACCGTAGGTTAGAGGGGGAGGGTAGTGGAGCGAGGCAAGAGGTGTGGGTGGTAAGGTGAGAAGCAAGGGAGTCTCTAGGATGAGAATTGGATCTTGGAACATAGGGACGTTGACGGGTAAGTATATAGAGTTGGCGAAGATTCTCCAGAAGAGCAAGTTCCCTCGCCAGTGCAGTGTCTAGTTTCCTTTTTTTTGGGTGGGGGTTTTGGTGGGGGGGGGGGGGGGAGAGAAACTAACAGAGTTGGGGTGGCAAAATCAGCAACAAATATGATCCGCTCAATGCAAATCAAACGTACACTAGCTTGTTACTGCAGAAAACAATTGCTAGTTCTTTACTGTGAACAACTCTTTAAAGCCGCGCGGATGGCTTGAAGTTAGACTAGTTTTTTTTGCAGATCTTGCATTGTAGTTAGTGTGTTTAAAGTTAGTTGACATCAAAGATTTTGTAGCCTTCCCCTCCTATCAATATCTTGTTGGTACATAAATGTCAAATTAGATGTAAAAAGATACACTTGTAGTAGAAAATACCAGAAACAGAGAAATTTTTGAACAATAAACTCTGAAATGATTGTTGTTGACACTCAGTATTGCTATAGGATTTTCTTGAAAGAAAGTTAAAGAAATACCATAACACCATTAGCTTCTTAAAACAGAAAACCCAACTTTGACCACAAACAAATGTAGGTTTGTTCAGCTATAGCAGACAAATGAATGTCAATACTTCTACCTGGAATTACATTTTATGACAGGAAAACAGAAAAAAGTTTAAGTTCTATGCACAGCAAGTTAGTTACCTGCTATCACATATTAAACTACACCGAGATTGGGCTTAGCCAAGGTAATACCAAGTTTTTCCTTCATATCAAAGCTCTTCTGGCTATTTTTGCTTATGTTAAGAAGCGCGTCTAAAACATCACCCTTTATATCGTTTTTGTAGTTGCTCAGTGTTTGGGACTGAGACTAGTAGTTTTTGTTGGATATCTTTTCCACCTTTGGAATAATAATAGCTCATGCATTAAGATATTGTATTAATTAGTTTTATTCTTTTGTTGACTTGATGTAATAATGTGAATTTTATTCTCACAAGATTCTCAACTACAACATACAACAACAACATACCCAGTAATATAGAGGAATTATACTTGTAACATTAGAGAGAACCAAATTAAAACCCCTTTGATTAATTAGTTTTATTTTTTCTTATATGGTCTTCTATGTGCATGCTTAATATCATGAATAATGTGCTTTATTTCACTTAATGCTTTACCTTTGCTTAATTTGAACTGTCACCTTGCAATCAAACAGAATAATATTGTATGGCTAAAGTATACACAAATGCATAATCTTAATCCAAAAGAAACTTAGAATAATGGCCAAGATACACAAGTGAAATACATTTTTCCAAACAGCCTTGAGGCCATTGACCTCTTAATAGTATAGTCACACTCACAAAGAAATAACCACATCACAACATTGTCTACACATTTCTTCTCACCTTCATCGACAGCCGAAATTAAATTACAAAATCACAAAAAAAAAAAAAAAAAAAAAAAAGCCTCCCCTCTTATCTAAACTTGTCAAAAACCAAATTTTATTTTAACAAGAGTTAATTATGCATGTTACTCATGAACATTTTCCCTGTCAAACCACAAGCCAAAGCTTCTTTAGGTATTTTCTTGACAAGATGAACACCTTCAGCAAATACAACTCCCATTCCCATATGTAAATGTGGCTCAATATGACAATGAAAAGCCCAAACTCCAGGATTATCTGTCACAAATCTTAGTGCAGTCCAACCAAAGGGAAAAATCGCAGCAGTATTTCTCAATGGTGGATTCTTTAAATTGAACTTCTTGACATCTTTTTCACTAAATTTCCCTTCTCCATATCCCAAAACCCAAAAATCATGTCCATGCAAATGCCAAGGATGAATTTCACTAACATCTTTAGCTAAGGCATTTGCATTTTGTAAGATAATGTCAATTGTAGTATTGAACTTTAGCATGTACACACCATTACCATATGTAGAATTAGAATTTGATGCTTGTTTTAGGACATCATAGTCCTTAGGGAAGTTATCCGGTGGAGGCTTCGCGTTAAACGCGTTGTTTATGCCATATCTAATCGAGCCTAAATAAGGTGTCGTTGGCAAGACCAACGACACATTATTTATAGCCCATTTCGTGTAACCATCGATCTTGTTCTGAGTATTGAGCAGGATAATACGACGATGGTGTTGAGGTGGTGGCTTAGGTGATCCCATTAGGGCAAAAATTTTGTTAGAAAATGACTTACTATGGTTATAATCATTCCAAAGGGGTGCTATAGGTGGTGGTAAAGTTGGAAATTTGGATGCAGAATTTGGAAGATAGTTTAATAAGGTGAGGCCTTGAGGTGTTTTTGGTTCTCTTCCTCTTACATTTATTGAAATCCAATAATTTTTGGTAGGATCTTGATCTGTTTTGAAAAGAATTGAATAGCTTTCACCTGAATAAATGTCCATGTCTTGTACTGAAAATGGTTGAACATAGTTTCCATCTGCTTCTACTACCACCATCTTGTGACCCTATATATAAACACAAATACATGTAAGAATTATAACATACCCGGTGTAATCCCACAAGTAGGGTTTGCGGAGGGTAAAGAGTACGCAGCCTTACCCCTACCTTATGCAGGTAGAGAGGCTGTTTCGAATAGACCTTCGGCTCAAAGCAAGAACACAATAAGCACAACAGTATAGAGAAAATACATGTAAGCAAGGGGTGTGCATAGGTCGGGTTGATTCGGATTTTTTATTTACCAAATCAAACCAATTGTATCTCGTTTTTAAATCTATAAACCAAACCAAACTAATAAAAGTTGGGTTTTTTTAATTTCGATTTTTCTCTGATTTTTCGATTTTCTAGGATTTTTCGATTTTCTATATAGCACAAAACATATAACTTGTGCTTCAAATATTTTTTTGGTCCTAGTAGGATAAACATTATATAAGATGTTACCCCAAGAAATAACACAAAATAATGTGAGATGAATCGTGATATTGTACTAAAATATTCAACAAGAAAGATAATGAAATCGCATAAAACAAATATTGCTAATCAAAATAAGCCATAACGAAAATGAACATAATCTAAAAGTACTAAGTCATGATAAAATAAGTACGACTAATAAGTATTAAGTACTAATTACATGACTAAACCATAAAAAAAAAAAAATAAGTTATGTATTTTAACTATCTAAACTGACGCAAAACTAAAAAAAATAGGTATTCAACGCTATTTTCATTCCTAGTATTGAATTGAATTTTTTTTGTTAGCATTAATATTGATTTGATTTTGCTTTGGGCTTTATTTGAGTTACTAACTTTTATGGGCTATAAAACATATTTGACTATTCAAAAATTCTAAGTCCAAGCTTGAGATAATACGTTAAAAGAGAGAACTATGAAAATGTTTAAGAAGTATTTATAAATTACATTACAATAAATATTTTTATATATATAATATTTTTAAAACTTGTATACATGTATTGTCGGGTTGGTTTGGTTTCGGTTGACTTTTTTTTAATTAAAACCAAACAAAACCAATCCAATTATGGTCGGGTTTTTTTTCCAACACGAAACCAAATCAAACCAAACTATAGTCGGATTTTTATTCCGGTTTGATTCGGATGATGGTTTGATGCGGTTTATCGATTTTCTTTGTACACCCCCACATGTAAGAATTGATTTTCTTTTTTTTTAAATGAAAGAGGAAATATAGCTATTAAAATTTAATATGGAAGAACTCGTAATGATAATTGCATCATGCTTGGTCGATTGTATATTTGTAGGCTATGTTGTTAGACTTTTCAAAATATTATCGCACTCATATTGAATACTTTAAAAATATATTATCCATATTTATCTTTTGCACACATTGTAGAATTTCGATATGAACAGTTAATTATGTCAAACCTACAAATCTACTATTTAGATCCACTGCCAAGAGGCAGAGCTATTCTTGTCCAAGGGAAGTCAATTAACGCCTCTTTGTTTGAAAAATTATGTAGATAGATTGCAAATTTTTAGATGTATATCTATACTATATATTAAAACCTTTTGATTTATTTAAATATTTATTTTCGTATATTTTGAAACTCTTATCGAAAATTCGGACTCTGTCACTTTCACCACTATTCCAACTGTATACCGTACCCCATAGCTCCACCCGAAAAAGCGTCTAAGGGAAATAGAGAATCTACTACCATCCAATAGCAAAATTATAACACTATATCGTTTTTGGAAAGTGGAAAGAATATAATATAGAAAAAGATAAGGTTAACTTTTGTATGTTTACTATTAAAAAAAAAACAAAGAGACGGGAAGTGTTGACGTAACTGGTAAAGTTATTGTCATGTGACCAAGAGGTCACGGGTTCGTGCTGTGCAAATAGCCTCTTGCAGAAATACAGGGTAAGACTGCGTACAATAGATCCTTATAGTTCGACCCTGCCCCAGATCCCGCGCATAGTAGAACTCAGTGCACCGGGCTGCCCTTTTTATAAAATAATAAAAATAAAAAAAAAGTTTTGTATATTTACCCCAATGGCCAAGTTGAGTGAAGCCAATGCAGTAGTACTGGCAACCCTAAGCCTGTAAATCTTGTTGGGACGCACGCGCAGAATCTGGGGTGCGTACTGTTCACCCCCTCTTAACTTGCACTGTGGAAGTGGTGGTTTGCTAAACTGCGCCGCAAGTGAACAATTGTATTGGCCTCTCCCATTTATCAACAATGTCTGGTTTTTCACAGAAACAAAAAATAGATTAAACATACTTTTTTCCAATTAGAACATCTTAAATAAAATAGGAAATTTTAAAAATAATTTTACTAATACCACCAATAAAAAACATTTCGGAAACTAGAACTTACACTGTCAAGATACATGCAACAAACTACACAATTTTACATAATTATGTAATAAATTAAGAATACTATATATGTGTACTGGTAAAATCGGGAGTAATGTCTACCCAGATCTTCCGATGAGAAAACGAAGGGCACGGATGCACGAGCTCGTAATCGAGATTAAAGACCCTTCATATCGAGATCCGGGAAAAGCGAACGATGTGCTCGTCATCGGGTATGATAAAGCAACACGCTCCGAATAAAGAATGAGTTTTAAGATCTCGGAAAACACGGTAAACAGATACACACGACGAATAGAGGCTATGATATTCGCACCCAACCGGATATCACGGCGCGAATCTCGCTCGATGTCGGTTATGGATCAATAATTAGCAGGAAAGAAAGATCTTTACTTTTTTTTAGACTTATGCTAAGGATGAAATTCTACTACTATATAAAAGGGAAGCTTTTCTTTTGCAAGACACGCTTAACACACGAATCAAAACAATACAAGTTTATTTTCTACCTTTTAGCTACTGATAAAATTCTTGTTCACTTATCTTGTTCTTCATTCGGGATTGTGCTCGAACTGAGGGTCCAATCGAGGGCGAGGTCATTGTTCAATCTGAGTTCGGGCTTGGCCATAACATTACAACTGGATTGATCGTTTATTTCGTTTTTAACTCATTTCTCTAATATTCTTGATTATCTGTGTTGAATCAATCCATGTATCCATAAAATCACGTACAAATTTAATTGTTATCCGATTTTAGGGTAAACAATATATATATATATAAAATATGACCTTATACATAATGCGATTTTTCTGTGATGAACACCTTTTGGGCCAACTGCCCATAGGTTTCTTAAAAACCAATACGTGTTAGCTACGGCAAAATACATTTTCAAAATATTTATTTCACTCAAAAAGACGATCAGATGTGTCAAAGTTTATTAATAAAAAAACTTAAAAGGAGATTACTGTCAAACGCGGTCTTCAAAAAGTCAAGAATAAGAAATTAATAAAAGTCTGAGGAAAAGAAGGATTTGGATAAATCAATCAACGAATAAATATTATCATGTTGCGTTATTTATTCCGAACTTTAGAGTAAAGGTAAGAGGAAGATGTACTACTATATTAGATTAGTTTATGATAAAATTCGTTCTCTAGGCAGAACGAATAACTTTCAAAATATGTTGCATACTTTAACAGTTTTAACTTCTAGAGATTTTTCCTAATTATAATTATAATCTGTAATGTTGCCGAGCTATATATATCGGTATTTGATATAGAAGATGGACTAAAACTTAGGCAGAACTAGTTTCCTTTTAATCAAATATTTATACTGGAAAAAGACGATTACATTTTAAGAAGTTTCCAAAAGCTTAGACGTTGACAATATGGCACGAGAAAGACATCATCATTCAAAAAGACATAGGGAGCAAAAGTCCATTGAAGTCCCTATTTTCAAAACGTAGTGTTTACTCAAATTTCATGATTTCTTTTTCTGTGTGCGATTGATTTGACTATGGAAAAAAGAAACAAAACTTTTTGAAAGTGTGATTTGAACTTTTGAATGATCAAAGCGTGCATGAAAAAGATGCGAGACAAACAAACGAAGAGGAGTAGTTTGCCAAAAAGCCAAAAAACACAAAAAGTAACGAAAAAAAGAAAATTTAAAATGTAAACAAAACAAATAATAGTGAAATAAATTTTAAATTTTTCAATATATTTTAGTTACAACTTATAGCACTTAAGCTGCATTATTTTGTAAGTTACTAATTTTAATTTTTTTGTGACAAGCTAGTTGTGGATGATTTGATGATTCAAAATTTTTCACACGTAGTACATAAAAGTTAAACTAATTCAATGACAAAATTAAGTAATAAAATGATGGTCATACTTCGTTTATTACTTATATCCTATTGTTGGTCGTGTGACTTCTGAGTAAAATAACAAATGCTACTAATTAATATTACACTTTCTGTATTAATTTGGGTTGCTCCAGTGATAAGAGCCCTCCACTTCCAATCAAGAGGTTGTGAGTTCGAGTTACCCCAAGAGCAAGGTGGGAAGTTCTTGGAGGGAGGGGAGCCGAGGGTCTATCGAAAACAGTATTTTTACCTCATGGTAGGGGTAAGGTCTGCGTACACACTAGCTACCCTTCCCAGACCCCACTAATGAGATTATACTGGGTTGTTGTTGTTTCTGTATTAATTTTGGACATGAATTTCTTAGAATTTGAACTTAATACTGATCATAAACTGTATAAAAATATTGAAATCCCAAACTTTTACTATAAAATTTTTTTATTTTGTCTATTCTACAGCAAATATATTTGTCAATCATGATATGACTATATATTTTATATACCAATAAGTGTTGTATAGTGAAGTATTTATCCTAAATCAGAAATCTCGGGTTTTAGCTATGTGTATGGATCGGAATCGCCTTTAGGGAGTATTTTACTTTTCAATGACGGACTTTATACAAACATTCTCTCTATCTCTACAAGGTAAGGGTAAGGTCTGTGTAGCCAAGATCCTTTTCAGATCTCACCTATAGAAATAGGTTGGGTATTTTACTGTTGTAATGAGAGACTTTCCGGTTCAAATTCAAATTTACTCGAGCTCTAATACGGATACAGGATATCGAACAAGAAATCAATATATATATAAAAAAAAACATATATATACACATACCTGGGGCTCACCAATCCAACGAAGGGGATTGGAAGAGAGGTCAACTTCTTGTTCGTGTGAACCTTTGTGCCACCAGTCACTGAGCAATAAATTGAATTCTCCATCATAATGGAAAGGTTCTTTTTCACCTTCTCCAACTTCCACTATTAGTGAACCATATAGCCCAGCTGATCTCTGCATCCCATAGTGTCCATGGTAGAAGTATGTCCCTGCCTGTTAATTTCACACACACTAATTAATCCAATATGCATTACTACCATTGAAAATGCATGGAAATACGGACCGCGCAATAGCTATGTTGTTCGAACTTTCTAAAACTATTGTTGTATATGTCGGAAAGAGAGCCTCGGAGAAATGATAGAGTTGTCTTCGTGTGACCTATAGATCACGGTGGGGTTAGAGCCGTGGGAACGGCCATTAATGCTTGCATTAGGGTATACTGTCTGCATTACACTCTTTAGGATGCGATTCTTCCCCGGATCCTACATGAATACGGAGTGCATTGTACACCAGTGTGCCTTTTTACTATTGTACATGTCGGGTCCTTGAAAAATATATTACTTTTGAAGGACCGAATATATATATCCGACAATGTTTTTGAAAAGTCGTATAGCTTGATAGCTCGTATTTTACTTTTAGAATTGAAGTGCCTTAAGAATTAAGATCATACTTTTGCAAGAACGTCCGTTTTGGCTATTTAAAAAGTGTAAAGAATGAAATAATAATCTCTCTTTTTAATTTGAACCCAAATTAAGTTAAACCAAGTGCAAGAACAAAAGCACTTTTGTAGTTTGAACTTTTGAATCTTTTTATCTCTTTTGTTTTTTGAGTATTATAAAACAACATTTTCCCACGTCAGACCACATCTGACGACTTTTGCAATATTCTAATGCAAGTTGGCAAAAAGTTAAAGAGTAAGTAATAAAAATAAAAGTACCACTTGATAACATAGATATAGACTCATATAGTTAGTGAACTTTTAGATAATTGGACCTACTTTAAATTAAATAAAATGAGGTATTATACTAATATCTTCACTAGCTTAGTAGCATGATAAGTCCAGAATAAATCAATTAATTACTTCATTGAGAGGAAATTATGCTTTATTCTATTTATAATTTAAATATTATTTATCTTTTTTTAAGTAGACCAGCAGAATAACTAGCACACAGTAACTTTTGGCTAGTAAGCTTGGCTAAAGCATAGCTCTTACCAAGCGTGAAAGAAAGGGATTTCTCTACTTGAGCCGTATGTAGGAAACTCGCACGTGTGATCAGAGACGGATCTCGGACTAGGCGGTTGCGGGCACTATGATTCAATATAAATTTAGCACCGTTCGTAAAGATTGGTACCGGGCTTATGCTAATATTGGTACGGGAGCCTATGCCAATATCTGACTATATTTTTAAGACATTTGCAAGTATATATGATGCTTTTGCCGAAGTTTCTGGGTGCTGGTGACCCCTCAACTTATAGTGTAGGTCCGCCTCTGCATACAAGCGATACCAACTGATTGAGATCATCTCATTCTAATAGCCTATATTTGGAGTTATCTTTTTTTTTTCTTCTATTATCTTGTTTTTCTAGATGTTATTACTGTTTCTTTTTTTCATTGCTTCTCTACTATTGTGTTTCCGCTTTCCTTAAGTCGAAAATAGACTATCTACTTTCACTAGGTAGGGTAAGATCTGCGTACACACTGTACTTTTCAAATCTCATTTGTAGGATTATACTGAATATGTCATTATTGTGTGTGAGATTGAAAATTTAGTAAGAGGAGAAGAAGAAGAGGGAGAAGAATATACCTTATCAACTTTAAACCTATAGAGAAATGTCTCTCCAGGGTTAATGGCACATTGGGAAATTGCTGCAGTTCCATCAGCCCATGGTGTTCCGATCTATAATTAAAATTTTATTTAAAGGTAAATAGAAAAAGAAAAGAGAAGAAATGTCAGTCAAATAAAAAAATTTAAAAAAAATGGATAATAAAGAAACAAATATACCGAATAATAAGACGCACACTGCTTCTATATTTATCGTTTTTTTCAAAAAAGAAAAGAAATCCTCAAATAATTGTTTCACCTTTTACTTTAAAATTAAGAACCATTGAACCTAACACTAATACTAAATATAGTTCTAATACTATAAAAATACAAAAACACGTTCCACGCAGATTTATACTCAACTTTATTTATCTCTGTGCACAAATAATAGAGATGTCACTGTTTCTATACTACAAGTTTAAAAAATTATTATTGTAGGTGGCTGGGACACCAACAAGGACAAGAAAAACGTTTGAATAATCAATTTTTATACTTGCAAGATAAGCTCTTTCTAATTAGTATGAGTTAAGTTTTGGTTAGAAACAATATAACTATGTTGCGCGAATCTCCAAATGTTACCCGTGTTTTATTTTTCAAAATTACACTATTTTTGGATAACATCACCTGACGATATTTTAGAAAAGTCCGGACAACATAATAATATATCATTTTCTTAAAGGTTAAGTTACGACCTATAAAAGCACATAATTGCTTATAGCAAACCAAATATAAAGCAAGCATAAAAATATTTATTGTTATCGAAACAAATAAAGTTAGCTGCTAAAACTTATTAAACTACGTTAAATACACTACTTTGATTTGTCAAGTAGTTTAAGAAAAAATAAAAAATAAGACTTTTGGAATTTATGTTCCTAAACAAATCAAAAAATGACTCAGAGTATATATGTGTTATAAAAGCTTCTCATTAAGGGTAGAATTAGTTTAAGTTAAATTGTTTATAAATTTAAAAAGAGATTATTTTTTTTGAATGGATCAAAAAAAAATAGATTCACGAAAAATGAAACGGAGAGATTATATAATTAACTTAAATATCCTTTTTATTCTCTTTTTCAAATTGAGGGACGACACATACAGAGTAAAAAAAATGTTTATACTGTAACGAACCTGTCGGATTCCATGCCAATGAATGACAACACCTTCAGTATGAAGCTTGTTAGTAAGATGAACAGCAACAGTATCCCCAGCTTTTGCCCTAATAGTTGGACCAGGAAACTGTCCATTGATTCCCATTACTACACTTTCTTCACCATCTGGTGACCAATGAATATACTCAACTTCCCATTTAAAATGCCTTGTTTTTGCTGCCATTACTGAAGATAACTCAAGCAATATCAATGGCAACAAGAAGAAGAATAAGAAGACTAAGGAAGCCATTATTTTTTTTAATTAATAATAAGTAGAATGAAGTGATAAATAGAGAGTAGAAGAAAAGAGAAGAGGAGAAAGAGGAGTTGTATACAAAGCTCACACTAATGGAGCTTTGTACTTCATTTGTGGAAAATGTTGTAATATTAGAGCATATATATATAAGGGGGTGGGTGAGGGTTTAGAGGGAAATATCTGAGTAAGGCGTTTAGTGGTTCAGCGGATCCATTAGTTTTAATTCAAATTAAATTCAATATTTTTCTTGAAAAATATGTTGAATATGTATACGTTACTAATTTTGAATTCAATAATTTACCTTAATTTCAAACCACTAAAATTTAAATTCTGGATCCGCGCCTTTGGTATATAAGTAATACAATATTTTTTTTTTGAGATGATGGGGTAAGCAAAGTCATACCTATTTTTAAAATGTATTTTGAAAAAAATATATTAATAAATTTATAAAGGAGAGATACCAATGGGTTTAAACCTTAGGGGTTTCTTGTACATTATCGAGTGTATGTATGTGTGTGATTTTATATTTCAAAGATCTCGACTTCCCTGTACAAAAGTTTTTTTCAACAAAATTAAATTAAATAAACAGATATGCATTATAAATTAAATTAGTAAAAAAATTCGCGCTTTACACAATTGTGAAAAAGAATTGTAGCTAACTAATTAATGTGTTTTTTCCAATAAAAAAATACTAATCAAACACTCTTCATGATTTTATCATCTCTTTATGATTCTGTTGATATCATATATAAAATTCTTTGACTGAAAGGATTTGGGAAAAACATTTCTATTTAAATATGAAAAGACCCGTTTAAATTAGCGTATTTGTAACTTGAATTTTAATTAATATGGAATACTTGAATTTAAAAGAAATAATAATGTAACATAATTGTTTTTAGATGTAGAAAATGGCGTTAATCCCTTAGCTTAGTATGGACAAAAAATTTGATCATATGTTTTTTAGAAATTTTTCAATCGTCACACCTTCATATTGACTCTAGAATTTTAAAGTTACGTAACTTAAATTTGAACACAAAAAAGGAAAAGGGCAGCAAATAGATAAGAAAGAAACTAAACATTATATAGAAATTAATAGGGTATATTTATTTTTCTGTTTAATTTTTATGTGAAAAAGAGAGATAATGCAAAACCCTGAGGAAAAAGATAAATGGTAAAGTTAGTCAGAAATAGTGAGAAATTAATAGGGTATATTTATTTTTTCACGAACTTTTATATGAAAATGAGAATTACTGCAAAACAATTGAGGAAAAAGAAAAATGGTAAAGTTAGTCAGAAATAGTGAGAAATTAAAAGGGGTTATTTATTTTTCTGATAAAATTTATGTGAAAATGAGAGATAAATGCAAACATGAGGAAAATAATAAATGGTAAAACTAATCAAAGAAAGGTGACACATTATATACTTCTTTTGATACTAGCTTTATAGCGAAAAATTTATAGTGCTACATCAATCTAATAAACTTAAGATATATGTCTTAGTATGCATGTTTAACGCTTAACCATGGTTAAATGATACTATATTTTTACATTGACTTACATATTATTAAAGTTAATTATTTAATTAGGTGTAATGGTGCTAGCAAATATCTACGGGTATAATGTTTGTATTTCAGGTGTATAAAATAGGGGCACGTATTCCTATCATACATTTCATATTATATTGGTTGGCTTTAATCATTTTCTTCTTTTTCTTTATCTTTCGTCGTTTTTTTTTTCTTTTCCTCTCTCTTTCTTCCCTTTTTTTTTAAATAGGCAGAATACCTAAAAAAAAAATATAAACTTGGCACGGATTATTAGTTACAACTCTAAACTATTCGTGGTCTTAATTACCTCCCTCAACTTGGTCTTTTGAGAGTCATTATCCCTCTAGAAGCCGATGTGGCAAAGAGTGTGGGTGCACTCTCTTTTAAGCGTGTGAGAATAAAATAATAATAATAAATCAGCTTCCAAATATATTGTTTTTTAACTTTTGTTGTCATATAGTCATATATAATGATTTATTTGTTACAAATATGTATTTCTTCTTGCTTCATCTTAACATACAATGTGGGCTTTACTCTAACTTTTATTATTTTTAATTTCTTCTAAGATATAATATCTATTTGCTCCAACTGCATATTTCTTTTTTTTTTTTGGTCGGACTTGTAAAACGTTTGGTAGGAACTCCATAATTTTACCCAATTAAAAAACTTGTAACAAAAATAATGGAGTATAGTTGTGTATATATATATTTCCTGTTTTCTTCTTTATATATTATGTCTACTTATTTTAATTCTGTATTTTTATTTTCGAGCCAAACTAATAAAAAGAATTGGCCATAACTCCATTATTTTTTACCAAATAAAAAAAGTATAGCCAAAATAATTAACTTGCAATTGTACACTTTTTTTATTTCTTCTTTTGATGAAATGACTATTTATTTTAACTGTGTATATTTATAGTCAAAATAATTAATTCCAAACTATTTATTTTTTATAACTTTTTACATGTCTTGACTATTTATTTCAATTGTATGAATCTTTATTTCATGTCAAATTCAAAAAAAAGAATAACTAAAATTTTATTATTTTTAGCCAAATAAAACAAATTAGCCTAAAAAATGTAGTTATATCCAAGTTTTATTATAAATTTTATTCAAAAAAAATTATCTAAAAAAGTAACATACTTAAATAGGTAAAAATATATTTTATTTTCAAAAAAATGCCACATAGATAGAAAATTCATGTGGCAGACGAGTGCATGCCACTTTCCTGGGATGAGATCGTCCAAGGGGGTAACAACTATCAGATGACCAAGTATAGAGGGTAATTAAGACCATAGATAGTTCAAGGATGTAACCAATAATGCGTGCCAAGTTTAAGGAGGTTTTAAAGTATTTTGTCTTTTAATTAATTGTGGCTATGATGTTAGTTTCAATGTAACGCTTGAAAAAGAACAAATATATTACCACGTTGGTCATATAAATAGAACTTTATGCCAACATATTCATGAGACATAAACATCTTTTTTGGTGTAAAGAACAAAAGAACTCAGTATTCCCTTTCTTATTTTCTTTTTTTAAGGAAAAAACATCACATAATAATTGACTGAAAAATAGAATCAATTGTACCACTTGACCACTGAACAAATCCAGCTCACACTATGATAATGGACTATATACAAGAGAAAACCAACAAAAGAAAAGAGACAAGAAGGAAACTTCATCAAGATCTTGAAAAACTTTTGTCAATAAAGTATCTTTGATTTTTTTTCTTATTTTCACATATATCAAAAGAGAAGTGAAAAAAAAGGCTTCTCGGATTCACGCATCTTTCAGGAAAGGCCCGCATTCCAAAGGGTGTAATGTATGCAGTCTATCTTAATACAAGCATCAGTTGCTATTTTTATGGCTCGTACCCATATAAGTCATACGAAAACAACTTTACCGTTACTCCAAAAGTTTCTATATTTTAGTAATAAAACAATAAAATAAATTAATGAGATGTCTGTATAGATGCTTATAATGGGATATCATGTGTCCAAATTAATTTAGTTTACAACATAAAGTAGTTTGTGATGAATTTATTCTTCTTTTATAGCAAATAATATTAATATATAGATAGAATTACTTTTTTTATTCTTCTCTTCAATTAAAAAAAATTATTTGAAGATAATAAAATGATAATAGATTTGGAATGAAGTCGTATTACTGCCAACTTGTAAGGGCAAATATCATTTTTAGCCCACAACCGAAAATATTTATATTCGTTAGCTAAAAAGTGTACAAAATTTATATATTTTTTGTATATATAATTATATATATACAAAATATATATTTTTCGGCTATTATTTTGAGAGCAACTATATACTATCATTTTCCCTACTTGTAACACATATCCTATGCGGGATTAACCATTTGTTGTCTATATTGTTGTACTATTTGGCAATTCTATCATCACTTGTATTTTTTGAGATTTCAGATAATGCGATATTACTGACTATGAATTTGGAAAATCTGATGTAGATTGCACTTGATTTCTTTGTAAGATGGGAAAAATATGCTTCAGACACTGATATATATAGAATCTTGTACAAAAATATTTGTCGTTTTTACTCCTAAAATACTCCTGCTAAAATAGTACTACCTACGTTACAATAACCTATTTCCTTTTTGATCTATTCTAAAAAAAAATGATCCTTTCTAAATTTGAAAATAATTTTGCTTAAACTTACAATTCTACCCTTAATTAAAAGTTTTTATAACCACACAAATACTCTGGCCCTTTTTGAATTGTTTAGGACCATAAATTCCAAAAATATTTATTTTTTTTAAACTCCGTACCCAGTCAAATATGTTCACGTAAATTAGAACGGAGAGAGTAGTACTGAATTAATGACCAAGATGCACAGAAACATTGAATAAAGTTAAAACAAAAGCTGAGGAACAGAATGTGAGTGATCAGTCCTACTACTTCTTTATGGTCAAAACTCCCAAAATCTCCTTATTTTGATTTTTTGTTTTTGTAGAAGTACCTTTCTTTTAAAATATAATAATTTGTGTTTAATTAAACAATGAGTTAATACTTCAAAACTTACCTAAACTATAACGATTTTGCTAGTTTCGTATTTAAACTATTAGGGATTTCATTACCCCTTAAACTACAATGAACCCATAATAAAATACCACCTCAAGAAATATGTGGGTGAGAAAGTACTTTCAATCTCTAAAAGGCCCGTGGGAGCTTAAAAATTTAGTCCACGTGGAATATTCAATAGCTAATTAGTCCAGAAAAATAATTATTCTTAGTACTATTTTCTTATTATTAACTTCTGTTTTTTCTTTTCTTGTTTTTGTTGTAAATTCCATATTTCTATCTCTCTTTTCTCTTTCTTATTTCTTCCTTCTTTATCTTTTTCTTATTTTTTGGCCGAATTCATCTCTTCTATATCTTCCTTAACCCAAACTCAACTGGGTATATATTACAGATTTCATCTTAAATTTCTTCATCCGTTTCTCTTCTTTCGTTTTTCAAAATTATTGTAATAACACCTTCTTTATTCTTTTTTCTTGATTTTATTTTCTCTTCTTTGAAAACTCAGTAGCTTCTTGGGGATGAAAATGAAACCTTAACTTGGGATGAAAAGTGTAAATGAAATTCGACATTCATTCAATAGAAAACCCATACATTTTGGAAGAAAACCTTAAACGCTAACTATAAATCTGAATGAATCCCTAGTATCCCTTCCCAAATAGTACTTTTGCAACATAAAAACAAGAAAAATATTAAACAAACCTATGAAATCAGCCTTCATGGTTTATTTGAATATCCAAGGACAATAATTTATATAGTGTATAATGATTTTGTATAATTATTTTTTAAAATAATAAAACTAAATTATGTTAATGGAAATTAATTCCACGTGGAGTACCATCTGGCAGACCTAAAAGGGGTTTGTGGCGCGTATAACTCAGACAATACCTTATACTCTTTTAGGGGTTTTGAATATACAGGGGAGTATAGCTTAGGAAAATTTTGGAGACATCAATAGTTTAAATAGGTAACTGATAAAAATATAATAATTTAGGGAATTTTAGCGTATTCACTCTTAAACAATTTGAAAAGCACTTTTCCAATATTAAACACCAATATCTACTTGGCAAGGTTCCAAAAGCGCTTAAGGAGAAAAGGTACACTCTTCATCTTCTAAAAAACAATTTCTTCAATAAGCTTTTTTTTTCCTTCTAAAAGTACTTTAAAATACATCAAACTCTCTAAAATAAGTACTTTTTAAAATTCCAAAAAAAAAAAAAATGTCCCCAGAAGCTTTGGCAAACAAGCATTTACACAATTTTTGTGTGTATGTATTTGATACAGGTTTATGCAAGTCATTTTTTGCTAATTTCAAATGTATTTTGAAAAATCTGCATGAAATACCCATACTCTTATGATATTTTTTGACACGAATACTATAACAATAATAACAACAATAATAAATATGTCTCAATTGCAAACAAATTGGGGAGTATTACGAGGATTTATTATGAATTGGCAAGTTTGCGCTGGCTTCTACTTACCTACCGCAATCATCCTTTTTCATCCGGACTAGAGACCGGCAATGTGAGCAAGTCCACACAGATATGTCAGATAAAATGAAGAATTCGCGCAATTATTGCAACTTGTTGTATATGGTCATTAATTCGTAAAAATTGAATAATTGTTGTGCATATTTCCCTATTACAGTATTGTAGTTTATCAAACACACATACAGATAATCCATACTATGATTACATTGGCTAGGGTCCATATTTCATTTTTAACAAGTAAAAACAAAACAAGAACCAAATTTGTTAATCAATTTACATGGGCTAAACATGGCTCCTTTAGCCAAATTGTTGACTGATTTTCATGTTTATGTCTATATTTTGGCGAAATAAATAGATAGCCGAGTATACTTGCCACCAACTAAAAAAGGCGGACCTATGTACTAAGCAGAGGGGTTATCGGACCGTTAACTTGGATAATATTTTTGGATATATATGTATATATATTGAAAACGGTTATATATTTTGCTTGGAACCCTTAAGATCAAAAGTCCGATAACGGCATTGATTGAGCAATCCGTTCATGTACTCCCACCGCCATCAAATTTTGGATTCACATCCGCCACCAATTACGAAGTAGACACTTTAATAACAATGTCATTGATCATTTAGACACCTCTTGTTGCCATAAATGTATTATATGCACATCTGAATCCGACAAATTATACACATAAAACACAGTTGTCTATAACGTGTCAAACGAACAAATCAACGAACAACACATAATTTTTTTTTTAAAATAACTACAATTATATATTTAGAAAAAAATAATAATTGGAACCTCCCCTCCTCGACCCTCTTCTTCTCCCAATACAATCTCTTAATGTAATATGGATATATAATTAGTGAAAAACTTGCAACTATGTTTATAATTTGAGTCTGAATGTATTGAATATACTCACTCCGGTTGCTGACTATTTCCTTAGTAGTAGGATCTAGGTTAGCGCACAATTTGGCATAGTAACTTAATTTTCGGTTCATTCCGCATCGCAGTTAATACTGCTTACTAAAAAATTACAATTGGAGCTTTCTTTAGATATTTCCTAACTTGTTAGGATCATTTTCCTATTAGTACTTCTTTTTATTATTTTCCTATTACTTTATATACATTTCTTTCACGAGAAAGAACAAACAAGAATAAAATCATTGCTCAATTTTCATGTACTAAACATGCCTACTTCAATCAATTCCCTTGTCTACATTCTAATTTTGAACAAGACTCACACGTGTTCCTCGTTAAAGTGTATTTTCAATTAATTTTTATGAATCTTAATTATTACTGCCATTTTCTATTATGGAGATATGGGTAGAAGAAACAACATATTGATAAAGAAAGTATTTTTGAAGTCAAAACAGTGATTAGGTTGAAAAAATAAAGAATTTTTATATATATATATATATATATATATATATATATATATATATATATATATATATATATATATATATATATATATATATATATATATATATATATATATATATATATATATATATATATATATATATTTAATTAAACGAAAAAGAAGAAAAGATGAAAGAGAATTAGTAGAGAAACTCACCTGTAACCAAGGTACCTATTCTTAATATAGTATTTTATTTAACTGTATCGTACATAATTCATTTGATAACCCTCCAAAAAAAGTATTTTGGTCAAAATCGAATTTCAAATGGAAGAAATCCACAATCTATTTCTTAAATCAGTCCAGATTAATTTAGGTACACACATCTTTCGTCCCTTTTTTCTAGTTTTATCATAATGATTTTTTAAGAGAAGAGAAGGAAAAATATAATCACAATTCTAACTATCTCATCACATCCCCACCTCTACCTCTATAACACAGACTATAAATTGTATTACTTAAAATTCAAATTAACTATTGTAATTATTAATCAAACATTAAAAAAGCAGTCTGGTGCACTAAACTTCTGCTATGCGCGGGGTTCAGGGAAGGATCGGACCACAAAGGTCAATCGTACGCAGCCTTAACCTGTATTTCTGTAAGATATTGTTTCTACGGCTCGAACTCGTGAACTCCTGGTCACATGACACCAACATTATATTAAAAAAATCAAAATTGAACACACAATTGCCTTTTTTAATTGTAATACAATCTGCCCTCATCATTATCTATGCAAATCATATGAGATGTTATATCTATTGACCCTCTCATTTTAAATCTAGGTCAGGATCTTTTAAGACTTCATAGATAGTAACAAAAGGGGCAAACTTTCAGATCGATGAATCTGAAAAATCAAAATGCAGATATATTCCTTAAAAATAACAAAGAATATCAATAGACTAGTTAAATTCTAACCTAAAATCAAAACAAAAGATTGGAAGGGGTATTTTTAAAATCCCATAGGTCGCCATTAAAAATGGCGTGCTTTTTTTATTTTTTGAAAAAGCACTTTGATATTTTAAATTAGACAAATCGCCAAAACTTGGGAATAAACACACTAAATTCGATGTTGTCTAAGGTTGTCTAATATTTATTTTAACTCTCTAATCTAGTAGCGTCATCTCTCAATAGCATCTTCGTTTCTTCCGATATTTTTTTGACCTTTATAGTTGTTTGATGTTTAAACCTATAACAGTATTTGGCGTTTAAATATTATTTGGATGTTAAAAATTAAACTTATCCAAATAAATATTTTCTATTTTTCTAATGTTATAAAAGATAAGAAAAATTAGTTAAATTTATAATCTCAAAAGATATGCATATTTTTCTAATTAAAAATTAAAAAAAGTTAATACATTATTGTAAAATTTTCATGTGGCACCCGATTTTGCGCCACCCATTGAATTTGTTCCCACTTTTAAAAAAAAGTTTAATTGATACTCAATTTTTGGATAACTTCAGATACATATTTTTCTCTTCTTCTTTGTACTTAGAGTTTCTTCTTCTTCTTCTTAGTTGCAAATGGGTTTATTAAATTTGTTGTTGTTTCGATAATTTGATGATGTAACGACCCGACTTGTCGTTTTAAGAATTAACGCCTCGCTCAGTGACTTAAAGTCTCGAGCAGTTTTTGTAGTATGTATTATGACCCCCGGGTGCGGTCGAGTTTGATTTTCGGAAGATTCAGAATTAAATTGAAAGAGCAATTCTTATTTAGAAGCTAAAATGGAAAGAGTTGATCGGAGAGTTGACTTTTGAGGAAACGATCCCGGAATGGAATTTTGATGATGCCAATAGTTTCGTATGGTGATTTAGGACTTAGACGTATGTTCGGATTTGGATTTGGAAGTCTGTAGGGAAATTCGACGCATTTTGGCGAAAGTTAAAAAATAAAAAAATTTTGAAAAGTCTGGCCGAAGGGTGAATTTTTGATAACTAGGTCGAATTTCAATTTCGAAAATTTGAACAGCTCCATTACGTCATTTATAACTTGTGTTTAAAATTTGAAGTCTTTCCGAATTGATTTGATACGTTTCGGTGCAAAATATAGAAGTTGGAAGATTTGAAAACTCAAAATATGGTTCGATACGCGATTCATAATTTCGGCTTTGTTTGATACAGTTTAAAGCCTCGACTAAGTTCGTATTGTGTTTTAGGATGTGTTGGTGTATTTGGTTGAGGTCTCGAAGGTCTCGGGTGAGTTTCGGAGGAGCTTCAGATCAATCAGAACAATTTGGCTAAAGCTGGTGTTGGGCAGTGTTCTGGTGTATCTGCATCTGCAGAGATTTGATCGCAGATGCGAAGGCCGCTTCTGCAGTCCAAGTATCGCATATGCGACGAGTCTCACTTCTGCGCTCCTTGTGTCGCTTCTGCGGAGCCGCGAGTGCTGCTATATTGTCTGCAGGTGCGGAGCCTGGACAAAATCATAAGGACCAAAAATGGTCATTTCTCCATTTTCATTTTGGACTTTTGGAGCTCGGATTTGGGCGATTCTCGAGGGATTTTTTACAAGCTTGGTTGGGATAAGTGTTCTATATCCTAAAATGATTATATTTCATGAATCTATGGTTATATTCATTGTTTAATGGAGGAAATGAGAATTTTTGTAAAACCTTTTCAAAAATAAAATTTTAAGATTTGGAGGTCGAGTTGTTATCGGAATTTGATAAAATTGGTATGGTTGAAATCGTATCGGAATGGGTATTCGGATTTTATGAAAATTTTGTCGGGTTCCGAGAGGCGGGCCCCGCGTTGACTTTTGTTGAATTTTTAGAATAAATTTTTAAGTCGACGTTTTATTATTTGGAAGTGTTTACGATGAATTTTGATAAAGTTATACAATTAATTTGGATAGAATTGAGCTGTTCGGAGGCCAATTCAAGCAAGAAGGCTATTTTGGAATATCGGGCTAACTCCGTAAAGGTAAGTATCTTGCCTAACCTTGAGTGGGAGAAATTTTCCTTAGGCATTGAGTCTTATGTGCAATTTGTGTAATTGAAAACCATGTACGCGAGGTGACGAGTACGTACTTGGTTTATATGTGCAAATTACATTTGTTAAGAGCCTTAGATGCCTTTATGTATTAAATTGGAAATTTATAGCACTTATTAAATCATTTAATTGTCTTGCCTAAATCTTTGTTTTATTGGATTTGTTTTTATATGATGATTTGATGTGATTGCCACCTTGATTTTTATGTGAAATATTATTTTGTTGAGTTGTTCACTCCCGGATATATTTGTTAAGATTTTGTGCACATTATGGTCGAGCCATGGGCTCCTTATTGTGGAAAATAATGTATTGTTGAATTTTGTGGCGAGTTATAATATTTGAGCACTTGATGTGTAATTTGTGATAAATTATAATATTTAAGCACTTGATGTGCAATCTGTGATAAATTATAATAGTTGAGCACTTGATGTGCAAATTTGTGATATGTTGTAATATTTGAGCACTTGATGTGTAATTTATGAGATGTGATATTGGCACGTTATATTGTTGGAAAATTATGTTCGGATGTTTCCACGAGGTTTCTGCCATGCTATTATTACTATTGATTTATGCACATGCGGCGTGACAAGACGGGCTATATATATATATATATATATGGGGGGAGGGGGGTTGCGTATGTGGCGAGACAAGGTAGAATATTATTATACGCGTGTGGCGAGATAATGTGGGCATTTATTTTATTATTGCGCACGTAGCGAGACAAGGTGGCCAATGCCGGGAATTGAATTGTGATGATTTGTGATAGCCTAGGGGCATTGTTGTTTGTTGCATATTTACTTTGGGACTACGAGGTGGTACCTCGGGAGATCCCCCAATCTTGCATATTTACTTTTGGGACTACGAGTCTCGGGAGATCCCCTGTTGAGTATTTACTTTTAGGACTACGAGGCGGTACCTCGGGAGACCCCCCATGTCTTGCATATTTACTTTTGGGACTACGAGACGGTATCTCGGAAGATCCCCTGTTGAGCATTTACTTTTGGGACTACGAAACGGTATCTCGAGAGTGCCCTTTGTTGACATCTCTCTATAGTTGCACTTGTCTTTGGTTATTTTGTATTTTCGTGATAGGTCAATCCTTGTGATCTGCCGTGATGTATTATTTGATTTTTACTATGTGTTTGTATTCCTTGTTGTTTTGTGTTGGCTTGGGCTTTTTAGTACGAGACCCTGAAGATTTATATTCCTGATTTTTATCAATTTTTTATGACTGAGTTGTTTTAAATAAAAGAAGTTACTATTATGGTTTGAATTAATAAGTTTTACATCTGAAGCAATAGATTATCTGATGTTTTATTTAAATTGAAATGTCATTTTTCTTTACTCAAACTATTTCTAAAATAAACTCATTTCTTTGTTGAATTCGTACTTGGTTTAAAAAAATATAATCTTACTTTATTGAAAATAAATTAATCGTGCGGACCTTATGTATTGAAATAATTGCCACGAAAGTTGTTCGTGCGGTTGTGATTAGAGATATGGGCACTAGGTACCGTGAAAATATAAAAGGGGATCGAGAACCGTATTTTTTGATTATGCTATTAGATATTTATTTGGAAGAGTTTTATATTTGAAGGATACTTATTTGAAGAAATATATTTGGAGGGTATTTATTTGAAGAGATTATATGTGAAAGACTTGTTTAAGTGGTTGTTCTTGTGTTTCTTATTCGTTTGAATAATAATTATGGTATTTTTACTGCCTTACTGTATATAGCACTAGTGGATTTATTGTTGCTATCACTGCTATTTGTTTTTCGATTATTTTGGCATTGCACAAATTATTTGACTAATGAGTGTCTTGACTGTACCTCATCACTACTCCACTGAGGTAAGTCTTGATACATACTGGGTACTGACTGTGGTGTACTCATACTATACTTCTGCATATTTTTGTGCAGAGCCAGGTAATGTGGAGTTAGTTGACTGATCGCTAGCAGTACAGATCTTGTTGTGGAGACTTAAGGTAAAACTGTTGCTGTGTTCGCAGGTTTCGGAGTCACCTTCTGATATTGTACTTGCACTGTTTTATATCTATTTCAAAACATTTGTATTTATAGGCCTTTCTAGTAACTCAGTATAGCTTATGACTTGTACTACCGATTTTGAAAATTGTAAATTTTATAGAGAATTTCCATTTCAAAAAAATTATTAAATGTTATTTAATTATTGTTGTTATTGAGTAAATGTTAGGCTTACTTAGTCCCTAAGACTAAGTGCCATCACGATACCCAACGGAGGGAATATTGGGTCGTGACAAGTTGGTATTAGAGCTCTAGGTTCATAGGCGCTACGAGTCATAAGCGAATTTAGTAGAGTCTTGCCGATCGGTACGGAGACAACTGTACTTATCTTTGAGAGGCTACATAACTGTTAGGAAATTTTCACTTCTTCCATTCTTGTCGTGCGGAATTTGTTGATTGTGGAATTTGAGCCTTTGTATCTCTATTCTCTCACTGATAGTGAGGACACGTTCTACCGGGTCAGCTGAGCAGGCACCCGCACATTCTGTTAGAGGCAGAGGTAGAGGCCGAGGAAGGGCAGGTGCCGCAACTAAAGCACCTATCAGAGCAGCAGTTGAGGAGCCGCCAGTAGCTCTAGTTGGGGGACAGGTACCAGAAGCACATGTTGTTACCCCCGGATTTCAGGAGACTTTAGCTCAGTTCTTGAATATGTTTGGTACATTAACTCAAGCAGGTTTGATCTCTGTTGCACCAAATACTTCGCAGATTGAAGGAGTAGCTCAGACTCCTACCACGACTCCAGAGGAGCAGGTTCACATTGGTCAGGTTCCGGATGTAGTACCGGTACAACCTGTTATTCCGGTTCAGCCTGATGTCACGCCAGAGGCATCAGAAGAAGAACAAAAGAGACTTGGGAGGTTTAAGAGGTATAAACCACCTACTTTCAGTGGCACAGCTACAGAGGATGCTCGGGGATTTCTAGAAAAGTGTCACTGTATTCTCCGCACTATGGGTATTGTGGAAGTGAGCAGAGTTGCCTTTACTACATTTCAGCTGTCAGGAGCAGCGTATCAACGGCGGCACATTTATGAAGAAGGTAGTCCAGCCGATGCCATACCACCAACTTGGGCTTATTTCTCGGAGATGTTTTTGAAAGAGTTTGTTCCACAGACTCTCCGGGATGCATAGCACACTGAGTTTGAACGGTTGCGTTAGGGCACCATGACGGTGTCAGAATACGCTATCAGGTTCAGTGAGTTAGCCCGCCATGCACCTATCTTGATTCTTACAGTTAGAGAGCGAGTCCGCAGATTCATTGAAGGGCTCGATTATGATTTTAAAATATGTATAGCTCGAGAGTTACAAACTGACATTCCATTTCAGCAAGTAGTAGAGACTGCCAGGATGTTAGAACATGTTCGAAGTGAGGAGAAGGAGTCTAAGGACGCCAAAAGGTCTCGGAAATCTGAAGGATTTAGTAGATTCTACAGCACAAGATTCTTAAAGTGGTTATTTCAGTTATCCAGCACAAACTCAACAAGCAGTCGCGACCTCAGATAGGTTGTTATGAGTGTGGTTATACTAGGCACATCATGAGAGATTGTCCCATACTTGGGAGAGGCGAATTTCATAAAAAAAATGCTTAGGCTACCGCCTTTTTTTCAGTTAATATTCCACGTGCACATCCAGTTAGAGGTGCAGGACAAGCAGGTAGAGGGCGCCCTAGAGGGGGAGGCCCAGCCCGTTGATATATTTGCTATGGTGTGGCTGAGGCCACTACACCAGATGGTGTCGTTACAGGTACGATCCCGATTTGTTATAAAAGGATATTTCTCCTTAATTTGAGTCGGTTATGAATATTGAGGCGAGTCTTCCTATTATGCTCCGCTTATGGGTGAGTTTCGTAATTTTGTGACCCACTTATATGTTTATCCCTGTTGGGAGATTTGAAGATGTTAGCCCATGTCTATCATTTTTTTTATTTTGTACACTACTGAGGGCTATAAGTCCAAAAGTGACTTTATATTACTCATTACAATGGGTTTTGATGTGATTTCGGAATAATTGATCTCACTTTTATGAATGATATGCCCTATTGGTATGAGGGTTCATTATGTGTTGTGAAAACTGTTTACGAAATATATTGAAAAGAAGAAAGAAAGGAAATTGAAAATTTCAGTTGGCACAATGTGCAAAATACTTGTGATTCGGAGTTGAGGACGAGATCCTTGCATTTTTATATGATGTGAAATATTTAAACTAGACTACATGCCGCGGTAGAAGTTATATAAGGACGTGGTCCTTGTGGTGAAAAATTTATGAGTTTAAATTCTTCCTTTGTGAAATTAAAATTTTACTATAGTATTAATAGGGAGTCATGCCTGTTAGGCTTATTTGATAATTCTTGTATATTTTTCTGTGCATATTTAGCCATATTCATGTTGTAAACATTGAGTTTTAGCCTATAAGGTGGGTGCCCAGGTGGCGTTAAATATGAATCGTTAATTCGGGTAAATAATTATGAGGTATCCATGCCTCGCATTTTGCTATCAGTGTTACGAAAAGTTGAAATGAGATTTTTGTGAATATGAGATTAATTGAAGATGCTGAAAATTTATTTATAAACAACTATTATGACCAGAGTTGTGGTTATGGACATACGTATGATGTGTGCATATGCACGATTTGCTACAGCCGGTTGAGACTAAAACCGTGTGTTGATGTGAGTAATTTGAAATTTATTGGAGTGTAAGGAAATTGTCTTTAAAAGAAATAATCTCCACTGAGATGATGTTGTCGGACCCCTGTTAAATTTACGGTGACGTAGAATCACCCGTGAGTATGTGAAATAATGCACTCAGTAATTTAATGTCATGAGAATAATTCTTGGCATATTCGAGGACGAACATATGTTTAAGAGGGGAAGAATGTAACGACCCGACTTTTCGTTTTAAAAATTAATGCCCCGCTCAGTGACTTAAGGTCTCGAGCAGTTTTTGTAGTATGTATTATGACCCACGAGTGTGGTCGACTTTGATTTTTGGAAGATTCGGAATTAAATTGAAAGAACAATTCTTATTTAGAAGCTAAAATGGAAAGAGTTGACCGGAGAGTTGACTTTTGAGCAAACAAACCCGGAATAAAATTTTGATGATGCCAATAGTTTTGTATGGTGATTTCGGACTTAGACGTATGTTCGGATTTGGATTTGGAAGTTCGTAGGGAAATTCAACGCATTTTGGCGAAAGTTGGAAAATAGAAGATTTTTGAAAAGTCCGACCGAAGGTTGAATTTTTGATAACGAGGTCAGATTTCGATTTCTGAACCTTGAATAGCTCCATTACGTCATTTATAACTTGTGTTCAAAATTTGAAGTCGTTCCAGATTGATTTGATACGTTTCGGCGCAAAATATAGAAGTTGTAAGATTTGAAAACTCAAAATTTAATTCGATTCGTGATTCATAATTTCGGCATTGTTTGACGTGGTTTAAAGCCTCGACTAAGTTTGTATTGTATTTTAGGATGTGTTGGTATATTTAGTTGAGGTCTCGAAGGGATCAGGTGAGTTTCAGAGGAGCTTCGGATCAATCGGAACAATTTGGCTAAAGCTGGTGTTGGGCAGTGTTCTGGTGTATCCGCATCTGCGGAGATTTGATCGCAGATGCGAAGGCCGCTTCTGCGGTCCAGGTATCGCATCTGCGATGAGTCTCGCTTCTGTGCTCCTTATATCGCTTCTGCGGAGCCGCGGGTGCGGCTATTTTGTCCGCAGGTGCGAAGCCTGGACAGAATCATAAGGAACAAAAATGGTCATTTCGCTATTTTTGTTTTGGACTTTTGGAGCTCGGATTTGGGCGATTCTCGAGGGCTTTTTCACGAGCTTGGTTGGAGTAATTGTTCTATATTGTAAAGTGATTATATTTCATGAATCTATGGTTATATTCATAGATTAATTCGAGTTTAATGGAGGAAATGAGAATTTTTGTAAAAACTTTTCAAAAATGAAAATTTAAGATTTGGAGGGCGAGTTGTTATCGGAATTTGATAAAATTGGTATGGTTGAACTCGTATCGGAATGGGTGTTCGGATTTTATAAAAAATTTGTCTATTTCCAAGAGGCAGGCCCCGCAATGACTTTTATTGACTTTTTAGAATAAATTTTCAAGTTTACGTTTTATTATCCGAAAGTATTTTCGATGAATTTTAATGAAGTTATACATTTAATTTGGATAGAATTAATCTGTCCGGAGGTCAATTCAAGCAAGAAGGTTATTTTGGAATATCGGCCTAACTCCGTAAAGGTAAGTATCTTGCCTAACCTTGAGTGGGAGAAATTTCCCTTAGGCATTGAGTCTTATGTGCAATTTGTGTAATTGAAAACCATGTACGCGAGGTGACGAGTACGTACTTAGTTTATATGTGCAAATTACATTTGTTAAGAGCCTTAGATGCCTTTATGTATTAAATTGGAAATTTATAGCACTTATTAAATCATTTAATTGTCTTGCCTAAATCCTTGTTTTATTGGATTTGTTTTTATATGATGATTTGGTGTGATTGCCACCTTGATTGTTATATGAAATATTATTTTGTTGAGTTGTTCACTCCCGGATATATTTATTAAGATTTTGTGCACATTATGGTCGAGCCATGGGTTCTTTATTGTGAAAAATAATATATTGTTGAATTTTGTGGCGAGTTGTAATATTTGAGCACTTGATGTGCAATCTGTGATAAATTATAATATTTGAGCACTTGATGTGCAATCTGTGATAAATTATAATAGTTGAGCACTTGATGTGCAATCTGTGATAATTTATAATATTTGAGCACTTGATGTGCAAATCTGTGATATGTTGTAATATTTGAGCACTTGAGGTGCAGTTTATGAGATGTGATATTGGCACGTTATTTTGTTGGGAAGTTTTGTTCGGGTGTTTGCACGAGGTTTCTGCCGTGCTATTATTACTATTGATTTATGCACATGCGGTGTGACAAGGCGGGCTATATATATATATATATATATATATATATATATATATATATATATATATATATATATATATATATATATATGTATGTATGTATGTATGTGTATGTGGTGAAATAAGGTGAGAATATTATTATGCGCGTGTGGCAAGACAAGGCGGGCATTTACTTTATTACTGCGCACGTGGCGAGACAAGGTGGGCTATGTCGGGAATTGAATTGTGATGATTTGTGATAGCCTAGGGGCATTGTTGTTTGTTGCATATTTACTTTGGGACTACGAGACGGTACCTCGGGAGATCCCCCTGTCTTGCATATTTACTTTTGGGACTACGAGACGGTATCTCGAGAGATCCCCTGTTGAGCATTTACTATTGGGACTACGAGGAGGTACCTCGGGAGATCTACCTGTCTTGCATATTTACTTTTGGGACTACGAGATAGTATCTCGGGAGATCCCCTGTTGAGCATTTACTTTTGGGACTACAATTGTAACGATCCGACTTGTCATTTTAAGAATTAATGTCCCGTTCAGTGACTTAGGGTCTCGAGAAGCTTCGCAATATGTATTATGACCCGCGAGTGTGGTCGAGTTTGATTTCCTAAAGATTCAGAATTAGATTAAAAGAACAATCCTTATTTAGAAGCTTAAATGGGAAGAGTTGACCGAAGAGTCGAATTTTGAGTAAACGACTTCGGAATGGAATTTTTATGATGTCAATATCTCTATATGGTGATTTTGGACTTAAGAGCGTGTATGAAAAATTATTTGGAGGTCTGTAGAGGAATTTAGTTTGAAATGGCGAAAGATGAATTTTTGGAAAGTTTGACCGGGGGGGTTGACTTTTTGATATCGGGTTTGGAATCCGATTATGGAGATTTGAATAGCTTCGTTATGTCAATTATGACTTGTGTGTAAAATTTGAAGTCATTCCGGACTGATTTGATGTGTTTCGGTACAAGATATAGAATTTGAAAGTTCAAAGTTCATAGATTTTGGTTTGGGGTGTGATTTGTCGTTTTGATGTTGTTTGAGGTGATTTAAGAATTCGACTTAGTTCATATGATGTTTTAGGACTTATTGGTGTATTTGGTTGAGGTCCCGGGGGCCTAAGGTGTGTTTCGGGGTGGTTTCGGATCATTTCGGGCTGTTTCGGAACTGTTGTATTTGGTATCTGACTTCCTTCTTCGCGAACGCGAAGAAGAGTTTTGAGGCTGCTGGGATTTGGGCTTGCGAATGCGAAGGTATGTCTGAAGAACATACGCGGATGCGAGGGGCCAGTCGCGAACGCGTAGAAGGAAGGAGGGGACTGGGCTTGGAGTCATTAGCCTTCGCGAACGCGAAGCTTCAATCGCGAACGAGAAGCAGTAGGACTTGAGGGCATCGCGAACACGAGAGCTTGAACGCGAACGCGATGCTATGCATGTCAGGTCTTCGCGAACGCGATGCTGGTCATGCAAACGCGAAGAAGTATTTGAGGCAGCTGGGTTTTTGGCCTTCGCGAACGTGAGACAGAGGTCGCAAATTCGAAGAAGGCCTATCTGGGCAGAATTAAAAGTCCCAAAAATGGGGGTTTGAGTTCATAACACAAAATCAAATTGGGAGCTCGGTAGAAGGCGATTTTTGGAGGGATTCTTGCGTGGGTGTTTGGGGTAAGTGATTCTTAACCAGTTTTGATTAATTTCTATGATTATGCCTTTGAATCTATCATTTATTTCAGATATTTAATGGAGGAAAGTCAAGATTTGGTATGGTTGAACTCGTATCGGAATGGGTATTCGGATTTTGAGGGACGGGCCATGCGTTGACTTTTGTTGACTTTTTGGAATAAATTTTTAAGTCGACGTATTATTATCCGGAATTATTTTCGCTGAATTTAAATGAAGTTATGGAATTAATTTGGATAGATTTGAGCTGTCCAGAGGTCAATTCAAGCAAGAAGACGATTTTAAAATATCGGCATAACTTCAAAAAGGTAAGTGTCTTTTTTAATCTCGAGTGGGAAAATTACTCCTTAGGCATCGAGTCTTATGTGCCATTTGTAAAATATGAAAAGCCGTGTACGCGAGGTGACGAGTACGTACTCGGGCTTATATGTGCAAATTTTATTGGATTAAAGTCTTAGGCATCATTGTGTAATAAATATGATAATTGTGGATAATTATTAAATACTCTGTTTGCCATACCTAAATCCTTGTTGTTAAATTTATTTTTATATGACAATTTGATATGATTGTTACTTGAAATATTTATGAAATCTCGTGAGAATTGTAGGTTTAATATTTCATGGATATTAATTTCAATATGAATTTTTCCTATGCAAATGATTAATTAAATAAACTTAAGAAGATGTGTTAATATAATTATCTAAATCTGAATTAATGAAGGCGTGACCTATGTTGATTATTTTTCTATCTCTGTTTATTGTTTTTGAGATTTTATATATACACTGTGTGGGCCTTGGACTATTGGTTGTGAAATTAATTGATTTTGTTATATCCTTGGAATTTGTTGTGGCCATTGGGCAAACTGTAATGTGAATTGATTTTGTTATGTTGCCGTGATAATTTGCTGTGTAAATTATTGTGTTGTGTGAGTTATTATTTTGATGAGATAAGGGTGACAATTCACCGTTGATATTATGTGGGTATAAGGGTGACATTTCATTGTTGTTATGTTTGTTGGAGTATTTTCTGGGCGGAGCAATAAGGGTGGCTATAGCAGCGATAAGGGTGGCAATATGAGCGATAAGGGTGGCTATTGCTATTGTCTGGGCGGAGCGATAAGGGTGGCAATAGGAGCGATAATGGTGTCTATTGTCAAGGATGATATGTGATGATGTGGAGTTGTGGTGTTGGTGATTTTCATGTGATGTTGTGATTTTCTAGTGTTTATTTTTATACCTTGTGCAAATTGTCTTGTTGTTGGTAAATTGATAATAATCTAATTTATGTTGAAATTGGGAGCATGTGGCTATTGCCAGGCGGATTATAAAATGAAATGTGGGCACGAGGTACTGTGAGTAAATAATGAGGATATTGGCACGTGAATTGTTCGTGCAATTGTGATATGAAATGTGGGCACGAGGTGCTGTGATTAATTGATAATGATATTTGGTACGTGAATTATCCGTACAGTTGTGATATGAAATGAGGGCACGAGGTGCCGGGGAAGTAATATGATTTAATGATGGCACGAAGTGCCATAGAAATATGAACAATGGGCTGAGACCGTGTTTACGAAAAATATGAAATTGGGCTGAGACCTGTATAATTTATGATTTTGAAATGAGGTACCACATGGTGACTTTTTAATTTGAAAGAATTATATTCAAAATATTTATTTGGAAGGATTTTTATTTATAAAGTATTATATGAAAGAATTATATTTGAAAGATAATTATTTGAGAAAACTATATTTGAAAGAGAGTTATTTGGAAGAATTATATGTGAAGTATATTTATTTGAAAAACTTGAATTAATTGGGCGTACATGTATTTATTAATTATTGAGTAATATTTATGGTATTCTTGTTGTCTTGTTATGCATATCACTGGTTGTTTTATCATGCCCTTATTGTTATCTGTTTCCTATTATTTTGTATATTATATTGCACAGGCTATTTGACTAGTAAGTGTCTTGACTGTACCTCGTCTCTACTCCATTGAGGTTAGTCTTGATACTTACTGGGTACCGACCATGGTGTACTCATACTACACTTCTGCATATTTTTGTACAGAGCCAGATATTAGAGGTATCAGACTTGAGCAGAGTTAAAGCGAGATCGTAAGGACTCAAGGTAGAGCTGCTTGGTCGTTGCAGTCCCTTGGAGTCTTTTTCATTTCATTGTACTGTTAATTTGTAATCCAACAGTATTGTATACTCGGTTCTTGTGACCATTCCATGTATTCAGTTAGAGTTCGTGACTCAGTACTACCAGTCTTGGGAGGTTGTATATTCATATTTGTTCTGCTGTAAGTTTTGATTACTTATTTAAATAAAAAAATGGCTTTAAAAATGTAATTGAAATCGACTTACCTAGTCTAAGATACTAGGTGCCATTACGACGCATGTGGTGGGAGTTTGGGTCGTGACAAGTTGGTATCAGAGCTCTAGGTTCATAGGTTCTACGAGTCACGAACGAGTCTAGTAGAGTCTTGCGGATCGGTACAGAGACGTCTGTACTTATCTTCGAGAGGCTATAGAACTGTTAGGAAATTCCACTTATTTCACTCCTGTCGTGCGGAATTTGTTGAATTTTGAATTTGAACCTTTGTATCTCTATTCTCTCACAGATGGTGAGGACACGTGCTACCGGGTTAGCTGAGTAGGTATCCGCATATACTGCTAGGGCTGCAAGAGGCCGGGGCCGAGGTAGAGGCCGAGGAAGGGCACGTGCTACGACTAGAGCACCTGTCAGAACAATAGTCAAGGAGCCACCAGTAGCTCCAGTTGGGAGATAGGTACCAGAAATACCTGTTGTTACCCCCGGACTTCAGGGACCTTAGCATAGTTCCTGATGTTTGGTACATTAACTCAAGAGGGATTGATCTCTGTTGCAACAAATATTTCGCAGATTGGGGGAGTAGCTCAGACTCTTACCACAACTCCAGAGCAGCAGATCCACGTTGGTCAGGTTCCGGTTTGCTATTCCGGTTCGGCCTGAGGTCAGGCTAGAGGCATCAGAAGAAGAACAAAAGAGGCTTGAAAGGTTTAAGAGGTATAATCCACCTACTTTCATTGGCACAACTACAGAGGATGCCCAAGGATTTCTAGAAAATTGTCACTGTATTCTCCGCACTATGTGTATTGTGGAAGTGAGCGGAGTTTCCTTTACTACATTTCAACTGTCAGGCACAGCGTATCGGTGGTGGCAAATCTATGAAAAAGGTAGACTAGCCGATGCAACACCACCAACTTGGGTTCAATTTTTGGAAATGGTCTTGAAAGAGTTTTTCCCCCAGACTCTCCGAGATGCGTGGCACGCAGAGTTTGAACGGTTGCGTTAGGGCACTATGACAGTGTCAGAATATGCTATCAGTTTTAGTGAGTTAGTCCGTCATGCACCGATCTTGGTTCCTACAATCAGAGAGTGGGTCCGCAGATTCATTGAGGGGCTCAATTATGATATTAAAATATGCATAGCTCGAGAATTGCAAATTGATACTCCATTTCAACAAGTAGTGGAGATTGCGAGAAAGATTGAGGGTGCTTTAAGCGAGGAAAGGGAGTCTAAGGAGACCAAAAGGTCTCGAAGATCTTGAGGGTTCAGTGAATTTTACTCTTCAGCTAGGACCCATTATAGCGGAGGCTCGAGCAGTCGGCCAGCTCAGTCCGCACATCAGATTATTCGGAGTGCTCCAGTAAGTTCTTATGATGCACCACCGGCACGGGATTCCTATAATGGTTATTCCAGTTATCCGGCACAGACTCAGTACGAGCAATCGCGACCTCAGAGGGGTTGTTATGAATGTGGTGATACTAAGAACGTCATGAGAGATTCTCCCAGACTTGGGAGGGGTAGATTTTATCAGAGCACTCAAGCTACAAACTCTATTACAGTTAATACTCCACGTGCACAGTCAGTAAGAGGTGGAGGACAAGCGGATAGTGGGCGCCTAAGAAGTGGAGGACCGACCCGTTGATACAATCAATATTATTTGGCTGAGGCCGATACACCAGATGGTGTCGTTACATGTACGATCCTGATTCTATTATACAGGGATATTTTCCTTTAATTTGATTCGGTTCTGAATATTGAGGTGAGACCTCCTATTATGCTCCGCTTATGGGTGAGCTTCGTAATTGTTTTGTGACCCACTTATGTGTTTATTCCTGTTGGGATATTTGAAGATGTGATACTGTGTCTGTCATTTATTTTTGTACACCATTGAGGGCTATAAGTCCAAAAGTAATTTTTATTATTCATTATAGTGGGTTTAATGTGTTTTGGAATAATTGATTCCAATTTTTATGAATTATATGCCCTACCAGTATGAGGGTTCATTACGTGTGGTGAAAACTGTTTATGAAATATATTGAAAAGAAGAAAGAAAGGAAATTGAAATTTCAGTTGGCACAATGTGCGAAATACTTGTGATTCGGAGTTGAGGACTAGATCCTCGTATTTTTATATGATGTGAAATATTTAAACCGCGCTACAAGCCGCGGTGGAAGTTATACAAGGACGAGGTCCTTGTCGTGAAATAATTATGAGTTTAAAATTCTCCGTGTGTGAAATTTAATTTGTACTATAGTACTAATAAGGATTTATGCCTGATAGGCTTATGTGATAATTCTTTTATGTGTTTCTGTGCCATAATTGTGCTGTAATTATTGAGTTTTAGCCTACGTGGTGAGTGCTCAGGTGACGTTAAAAGTGGCTCATTAATCTGAATAAGTAATCATGAGGTCTTCATGCCTCACATTCTGTTGTCAATGTTGTGAAAATTTGAAATAAGGTGGTGGTTAATATGAGATTAGTTGATGATGTTGGAATTAATTATGAACAACTTTTAAGACCAGAGATGTGGTGATGAGCATACATATGATGTGCTTCATGTCCTGATATCATTATAATAATGTAGTGCTTGTAATGCTGAGATTAGTATTATTGATATATACCTTGTGGTATTTTGTTGGGTTGTGGATGTGTTGTTAGGACTTGTTATGGTGTTACTCTGGCAGGTGGATAGGCCCAAGTACAGGGGAGACTCTACGAAATTTCTGAAAAATTTAGGAGTTAGTAAAATTTGGGGGATTGAGATTTGCAAAAGAAGAGATAAGTTATGTTATGTGATCAAGGGCGAATGATTCTAAGCGGAGAAGAATGAAATACCACAGAAAAAAAAATTGAAGTACTTCAACACTATCAAGAAAGCTGATGTGTGCGCATGCACGAGTTGCTATATCCAGTTGAGACTAATACCGTTCGTTTATGTGGAAATCAGGCCTTTATAAAAGGTTTATAAGTGTAAATAAAAGAAATAATTTCAAACGAGACGGTGTTGTCGGGCTTATCTCAAATGCGGTAACGGGGGATCAACCGTAAGTATATGTGTAAAAGAAAGATCATCGATTTGGTAGCCTCAGAATAATTCTTAGCACATTCGAGGACGAACGTTTGTTTAAGAGGTAGAGAATGTAACGATCCGACTTCTCGTTTTAAGAATTAATGCCTCGTTCAGTGACTTAAGGTTTCGAGAAGCTTCGCAATATGTATTATGACCCGCGGGTGTGGTCGAGTTTGATTTACTGAAGATTCAAAATTAAATTAAAAGAACAATCCTTATTTAGAAGCTTAAATGGGAAGGGTTGACCGGAGAGTCGACTTTTGAGTAAACGACTTTGAAATGGAAAATTTATGATGTCAATAACTCCGTATGGTAATTTTGGACTTAGGAGCGTGTCCGAAAAATTATTTGGAGGTCTGTAGAGGAATTTGGCTTGAAATGGCGAAAGATAAATTTTTGGAAAGTTTGACCGGGGGGTTGACTTTATGATATCGGGGTCGGAATCCGATTCTGGAGATTTGAATAGCTTTGTTATGTCAATTATGACTTGTGTACAAAATTTAAAGTCATTCTGGATTGATTTGATGTGTTTCGGCACAAGATATAGAATTTAAAAGTTCAAAGTTCATAGATTTTTGTTTGGGGTGCAATTTGTCATTTTGATGTTGTTTGAGGTGATTTGAGAATTCAACTAAGTTCGTATGATGTTTTAGGACTTGTTGGTGTATTTGGTTGAGGTCCCGGGGGCCTCGGGTGTGTTTCGGGGTGGTTTCGGATCATTTCGGGCTGTTTCGGAACTGCTGCATCTGGTATCTGACTTCCTTCTTCACGAATGCGAAGAGAGCCACACTAACGCGAAGAGGAGTTTTGAGGCTGCTGGGATTTTTCCATCGCGAACGCGAAGGCGGGATCACGAACGCGAAGGTATGTCTGAAGAACTTACGCGAACGCGAGGGGCCAGTCGCGAACGTGTAGAAGGAAGGAGTGGACTGGGCCCAGAGTCATTAGCCTTCGCGAACGCGAAGTAGTAGGACTTGAGGGCATCGCGAATGCGAGATCTTGAATGCAAACATGATGTTATGCATGTCAGGCCTTCACGAAGGCGACGCTGGTCACGCGAATGCAAATAAGAATTTGAGGCAGCTGGGTTTTTGGCCTTCGCGAACGCGAGACAGAGGTCGCGCTCGCGAAGAAGGCCTATCTGGGCAGAATTAAAAGTCCCAAAAATGGGGGTTTGAGTTCATAACACAAAATCAAATTTGGAGCTCGGTAGAAGGAAATTTTTGGAGGGATTCTTGCGTGGGTGTTTGGGGTAAGTGATTCTTAACCAGTTTTGATTAATTTGTATGATTATGCCTTTGAATCTATCATTTAATTCGAATTTTTAATGGAGGAAAGTCAAGCTTTTTGTAAAATCTTCCAAAAACCAAAATTTAAGATTTGGATGTCGAGTTGTTATTGGAATTTGATAAAATTAGTATGGTTGAACTCGTATCAGAATGAGTGTTCGGATTTCATGAAAATTATGTCGGGTTCCGAGGGGTGGGCCCCGCGTTGACGTTTTTTGACTTTTTGGAATAAATTTTTAAGTCGACATATTATTATCCGGAATTGTTTTCGCTGAATTTTAATGAAGTTATGGAATTAATTTGGATAGATTTAAGTTGTATGGAGGTCAATTCAATCAAGAAGGCGATTTTGGAATATCAGCATACAGAGGCGGATCCAGGATTTGAAGGTTGCGGGTGCCACCATATTATGCATACAGTATACATGTCAGTAGCTACAAAGACAGATTAGGAATAATGGGTCGGTTCGGTTAGTTTTTGGTTAATTTGAATAGGCCTTTCATTCACAAAGCAAATAAATTTGATTTTAGTTCAAATTTTTAACGCTTAATTTAAACACATTCTAAATAAAAATACAAAAGAAAAATAGCATTTCATGAAAGAGCGCCTCCAATATAAATACTTGCTTAAAGGGTACCTTAACTATACTATATTCTTTGTTTGACTAGATTAATATACTTGTATTGTTCTTTGTTTTTTTTTATCTTAATTGTTGAGTTATATGACAATTATTTTCAAAGAAAAACCTTGAACATTCAACCTATGATATTCAACTCAAAACGACTAGCAATCAAGCCATTTAATTTTTTTTTCAAAACCCAATAGAAGATATTTCTCAAACTATATTCCAATATATAAATTAATATTATTTTATTAAAAATAAAGAAATTATATTCTAATTAAAATTAATTAAAATTACTATAGAAAATAATTGTTTATAAAGTAAGGTATAATGATGGAAATAAAATGAGGACTGAAAGTTTCAAAAAATGAAGAAGAGAGACTTAACAAGTAATAAAAGGAGGGAAAGAACCGAAAAGGAAGGAAAAGATATGAGGCCCTAGGGTTCAACTAAAAATAAAAGAAATCTTAATAAGTAGAAAAAAGGAAAAATCAAAGAAGCTGATCCAACAGGGAATCGAACTTGCATTCTTGAGGCCAAGAAAAGCCTTCAAAGGGAAGGCTAAACCAATGGCACCCACTTCCACTTTGTGACTTTTGGGTGCCATTCTATCCATTTATACGTTTTTTCACAGATATATTATGTACATGGTATAAATTTTAGCGAAGCGAGCAGGTGTCGTGGTACCGCTAACTTGCAACGTAGATCCACCCCTGTCGGCATAACTTCAAAAAAGTAAGTGTCTTGCTTAACCTCGAGTGGGGGAATTACCCCTTAGACATTGAGTCTTATGTGCCATTTGTGAAATGTGAAACGCCGTGTACGCGAGGTGACGAGTACGTACTCGGGCTTATATGTGCAAATTTTATTGGATTAAAGTCTTAAGCATCAGTGTGTAGTAAATTGGGTAATTGTGGATAATTATTAAATCATTTGTTTGCCATGCCTAAATCCTTATTGTTGAATTTGTTTTTATATGACAATTTGATGTGATTGTTACTTGAAATATTTATGAAATTTCGTGAGAATTGTTGGTTTAATATTTCTTGGAAATTAATTTTATTATGAATGTTTCCTATGCAAATGATTAATTAAATGAACTTAAGAAGAGGTGTTAATATAATTATCTAAATCTGAATTAATGAAGGCGTGACCTATGTTGATTATTTTTCTATCTCTGTTGATTATTTTTGAGATTTTATATACACATTGTGTGGGCCTTGGACTATTAGTTATGAAATTAATTGATTTTGTTATATCCTTGAAATTTGTTGTGTCCATTGGGAAAACTGTAATGTGAATTGATTTTGTTATGTTGCCGTGATAATTTCCTGTGTAAATTATTGTGTTGTGTGAGTTATTATTTTAAGGAGATAAGGGTGGCAATTCACCGTTGATATTATATGGGTATAAGGGTGGCATTTCACTATTGTTGTGTTTGTTGGAATATTGTCTGGGCGGAGCGATAAGGGTGGCAATAGGAGCGATAAGGGTGGCTATTGCTATTGTCTGGGTGGAGCGATAAGGGTGGCTATAGGAGCGATAAGGGTGGCAACATGAGCGATAAGAGTGGCTATTGTGAGGGACTATATGTGATGATGTGGAGTTGTGGTGTTGGTGATTTTCATGTGATGTTGTGATTTTCTTGTGTTTATTTTTATACCTTGTACAAATTGTCTTATTGTTGGTAAATTGATAATAATCTTATTTATGTTGAAATTTGGAGCATGTGGCAATTGCCAAGCGGATTATAAAATGAAATGTGGGCACGAGGTGTTGTGAGTAAATAATGAAGATATTGGCACATGAATTGTTCGTGCAGTTGTGATAAGAAATGTGGGCACGAGGTGCTGTGATTAATTGATAATGATATTTGGCACGTGAATTGTACGTGCAGTTATGATATGAAATGAGGGCACGAGGTGCCGGGGAAGTAATGTGATTTAATGATGGGCACGAAGTGCCATAGAAATATGAACAATGGGCTGAGACCGTGTTTACGAAAAATATGAAATTGGGCTGAGACCTGTATAATTTATGATTTTGAAATGAGGTACCACATGGTGACTTTTTAATTTGAAAGAATTATATTCAAAATATTTATTTGGAAGGATTTTTATTTATAAAGTATTATATGAAAGAATTATATTTGAAAGATAATTATTTGAGAAAACTATATTTGAAAGAGAGTTATTTGGAAGAATTATATGTGAAGTATATTTATTTGAAAAACTTGAATTAATTGGGCGTACATATATTTATTAATTGTTGAGTAATATTTATGGTATTCTTGTTGTCTTGTTATGCATATCACTAGTTATTTTATCATGCCCTTATTGTTATCTGTTTTCTATTATTTTGTATATTATATTGCACAGGCTATTTGACTAGTGAGTGTCTTGACTGTACCTCGTCTCTACTCCATTGAGGTTAGTCTTGATACTTACTGGGTACCGACCATGGTGTACTCATACTACACTTCTGCATATTTTTGTACAGAGCCAGATATTGGAGGTATCAGATTTGAGCAGAGTTAAAGCAGGATCGTAAGGACTCAAGGTAGAGCTGCTTGGTCGTTGCAGTCCCTTGGAGTCTTTTTCATTTCATTGTACTGTTAATTTGTAATCCAACAGTATTGTATACTCGATTCTTGTGACCATTCCATGTATTCAGTTAGAGTTCGTGACTCAGTACTACCAGTCTTGGGAAGTTGTATATTCATATTTGTTCCGTTGTTAGTTTTGATTACTTATTTAAATAAAAAAATGGCTTTAAAAATATAATTAAAATCGGTTTACCTAGTGTTAGAGACTAGGTACCATCACGACGCCTGTGGTGGGATTTTGGGTCGTGACAACGAGAAGGTATCTCGGGAGTGCCCTTTGTTGACATCTCTCTATTTTTGCACTTGTCTTTGGTTATTTTGTATTTTTGTGATAGGTCAATCCTTGTGATCTGCCGTGATGTATTTTTTGATTTTTACTATGTGTTTGTATTCCTTGTTGTTTTGTGTTGGCTTGGACTTTTTAGTACGAGACCTTAAAGATTTATATTCCTAATTTTTACCAATTTTTGATGACCGAGTGATTAGAGATATCGGCACTAGGTGCCGTGAGAATATAAAAGGGGATCGAGAACCGTATTTTATTATTATGCTATGAGATATTTATTTGGAAGAGTTTTATATTCGAAGGATACTTATTTGAAGAAATATATTTGGAAGGTATTTATTTGAAGAGATTATTTGTGAAAGACTTGTTTAATTGGTTGTTCTTGTGTTTCTTATTCGTCTGAGTAATAATTGTTTTTGCTGCCTTACTGTTTATTGCACTAGTGGATTATTGTTGCTATCACCGCTATTTATTTTTCGATTATTTTGGTATGAACGGGTTATTTGACTAGTGAGTGTATTGATTGAACCTCGTCACTACTTCACCGAGGTTAGTCTTGATACTTAGTGGGTACCGATTGTGGTGTACTCATGTAACGACCCGATCGGTCGTTTTGAGTATTACAACCTCGTTTTCCCATTTACTGCTCAATTTAGGCTTTACAGTTGTTGTGTGACTTGCCGGGGTAACTGGTTTGGGTCTGGTGAGGATTTGGAAGGAATTGGAACACTTAGTTCCAAGGTTTAAAGCTTAAGTTAAAATAGTGACTGGATGTCGACTTATGTGTAAACGACCACAAAATGGAGTTTTGATGATTTCAATAGCTCCGTATGGTGATTTTGGGCTTAGGAGCGTATTTGGAAATTTTTTTGGAGGCCCGTAGTGCAATTAGGCTTGAAATACCGAAAGTTGAGTTTTTGGGAAGTTTGACCGGGGGGTTGACGTTTTGATATTGAGGTCGGAATCCGATTCTGGAAATTGGAATAGGTCCGTAATATGAAATGTGACTTGTGTGCAAAATTTGAAGTCATTCCGGATTGAGTTGATGTGTTTCGGCACAAGATATAGAATTTGAAGTTTCAAAGTACAATGATATCGAATTGAGGTGTGATTTGTCGTTTTGATGTTGTTATGTGTGTTTTGAGGCCTCGAGTAGGTCTGTGTTATGTTATTGGACTTGTTGGTATACTTGGACGGGGTCCCGAGTGGCTCGGGTGAGTTTCGAATAGTTAACGGATTGATTTTTGAATTTGGAAGACTGCTGGAAATGAAGCCTTCTGGTGTAATTGCACCTGCTGAACAGTAGTCGCAGGTGTGAGCTCGCAAGTGCGAGCAGGGGTGTGCTGAAGCGAGGTGCGCAGGTGCGGAAGCGCACCTATGCGAGAAGGAGCACAGATGCGGGCAGAGGGCTGTGAGGCATTTGTCGCAGGTGCGAGGGAAACTTTCGCACCTGCGTGAGCGCAGATGCGGGAGGATGCGCCTAGAAGCAAAAACTGGGCAGGCGAGTGAAGTCCGCAAATGCGACGTTTTGCTCGCATAAGCGGAGGCGCAGGTGCGCAAATATTGTTCGCAGATGCGGATTGACCGGGCAGAAGCTTAAATTCAGGGTTTCGTGATTTTTACCTATTTTCGGATTTTGGAGCTCGGTTTGGGCGATTTTGGAGAGGAAGTTTTTCACACAACTTGGGAAAAGTGTTCTTGACTCCCTTGTGATTATATTTCATGAATTAATCTTCATTTTTTGTGTAAGATTTATCGAATCTTCAAGAGAAATAGAAGGAAAATTCTATAATGTCACAAAATAAATTTTTCAAGTTTGAATACCGATTCAAAGTAGGATTTGAGTCAAATTATATGGTTGAACTTGTAATTGGATGAGTTGTCGTATTTTGTGAGTTTCGTCGGATTTCGAGACGTGATCCCCACGGGTGAATTTGGGGCGTAATTTCAAATTTTGTAGAAAATATTAGTATTTTGATATGGTATAAATTCCTATAATTTTCGTGGGCTGAATCATATTAATTGTGACTAGATTCGAGCCGTTTGGAAGTTGATACGCGCAGAATGGGATTTCTGGAGCATTGTTTAGTTTGCTCGGCATTGGATTTGGCTTGTTCGAGGTAAGTAACTCTTCTAATCTTGGAGCTGAGGGTATGTACCCTGAATATATGTATTATGTCAATTGTTGGGAGGTGACGCACATGTTAGGTGATGGGCGTGTGGGTGTGCACTATAGAAATTGTGACATAATTGTTTCTGTGGAATTTTGTAGTTAAATAATCTTGCATTTTTCATGCGGTTTTATGTGTTAAAGAAATTGAGTTGAAAAGCATATTAAAAATTTTGTTGAGGCTATGTGTTAGTATTTTGGGACCCACCGAGGTCATATTGCTGTGAATTAATTGTTTTACATTAAAAATTCATACTCAGTCATATTCATGTCCTTACATATAATATCTTAGTCTCTGTTATTATTTATTGATACATCATATCATCATTTTTTGGGGACTATTCTCATGACATTGTGAGCCCATGAGAGAGAGACCGGAGAGATTGATGACTGAGGGAGGCCGGGGGCTTGATTGTGAGGATATTTTTGGGATCGGGTTGCATGCCGCAGCAGGCCATGTTGGCTTTATATATATTATTACTATTATGTGGATCGGGGCTGCCCGCCTGCCGCAGGCCTTATTGGCTTATTATGGCATGTGAGTTGTCCGTGCGAATTCTGATATGATATTATAACACGTGATTTGTCCGTGCAGCACGTGAGTTGTCCTTGCAAATTATAGTGCTTGTGCTGTAGGAGCCCCTCCGTAGTCTGTACATACCCCCAGTGAGCGCAGGTACCTACTGAGTGCGAGTGCCGAGTGCTGAGTGACTGGGAGGCATGAGAGATGGTGAGGTATGCCCAATGGGCTGTTTACGAGTGATTGTGAGGTAAGCACAAGGGACTATATACGAGTGATTGTGAGGTCTGCCCGAGGGGCTGTTTATGATTTTATCACTGAGTTGCATCGCATTGGCATGCACACATGACATACAGGCATAGAGATGTATTTTTCTCATGCTGTACAATATCACATCATTCATGATTCTCGCACATGTTGACAGATGGGCATAGTGATGCATTTGTTTTACACTAGTTATCTGGAAAGGAAATGAAACATCTTACTTATTTTGTAAAAGATTTTTGGGAAAATTATTGTTTTCAAACTTATTCATATTTTTTGGCAACATAGGTAAACAATTTGGGTTTTCACTGATGTACTTGAAAGGAAGAACTATTTTTAGAATTCGTGATTTAGCTGAGCATTTTATCTCTGAATTACTTCTGGTATTATTTATTTTACGTTGTTATGGATTGTTGTGGACTATTGGTTTTGGACCCGACCTTGGTAGAAGCTCGTCACTACTTTCAACCTAAGGGTAGGTTTGTTACTTACTTAGTACATGGGGTCGGTTGTACTAACACTACACTTCTGCACATTGCTTGCAAATATTGGTCGTTGTTGTTGCTGTGCTCGATGGTTACCGGATTTGAAGATGTACCTGCGTTCTCGTTGTAGCCGCCTCTTGTTCATGGTAGCCGTAGATTTATAAAAGCTCTGTTTATGTACTATCCAAACAGACTATGTGTTTATTTTATTTTCGCTTTGTAAACACTATTCTTAGAAGCTCATGATTTTTACTATCAGTTCTTGGGGATTATATAAGATTAAAACCTTTAATTACTTAAATTGCTTTAATAATAATTATTAGAATTGAATAGTTGGTAATTGGCTTACCTAACGGTTTGGGTTAGGTGCCATCACGACTAGTTAGATTTTGGGTCGTGACAACTCATACTACACTTCTGCACATTTTTGTGCAGAGCCAGGTAATGTGGAGTCAGTTGACCGATCACTAGCAGTACGAATCTTGCTATGGAGCTCAAGGCAAAACTGTTACTGCGTTCGTAGGCTTCTGAGTCTCCTTCTGATATTTTACTTGCACTGTTTTATTTCAATTTCAAAACAGTTGTATTTATAGGCCTTTCTATTAATGCAATATAGCTTATGACTTGTACTACCGGTTTTGAAAATTGTAAATTTCATAGAGAATTTCCATTTCAAAAAAAATATTAGATGTTATTTAATTATTGTTGTTATTCAGTAAATGTTAGGCTTACCTAGTCCCTAAGACTAGGTGCCATCACGATACCCAACGGAGGGAAAATTGGGTCGTGACAGATGACTGGAATTTGTTAATTATGATATTTAAAGTTATGTTTCGAATTTGAGCTCATTTGGAATGGATTTGGACATTGAATCGTGTATTGGATTGTAGAAATTCGAAGAACAACTTTATGTTTCAGAACTTAAGATTCGAAATCTAAAGTTGCATTCAATAGATTGAATTGCTAGAGATTTGAATTTTCTGAAGTTGCATTGAAAAGATTGAAGTACTTCAGATTCGAATTTCTAAAGTTGCATTTGAAAGATAGAATAACTTCATATTTGATTTCTGAAGTTGCATTATAGAAATTGAACTATTTCAGATCCGAGCTGGTACACTTTGCAAAATTTTATACAATGCGGGTATAACTTCAACAGTGCCCCAAAAGTAGATATATATGAAAATGGTGGTTTACAGTTTAAAATTGATGAGCAACTTTTTTTCTAACAAATATAAAACATTATATAATGTGGCAATATATATATATATATATATATATATATATATATATATATATATACACACACACACTTTGTTGTACTACTTTAACTATATATAGCTTGTTATAGTATATGTTAGTGCATTCGTTATTTGTATTACAAAATAAAGTGTTAATAGATTATATTTATGTTATTTAGATAGTAAACTTTAATGTGATTCAAAAGTTTGACCATGTTTGGCCTATGAACCGATCGAAATTGGTCGGTTATTTTGCAGAAATTACAGCTACTCACCAAAGTTAGTTGGTAAAATTTTCTCCGGTAATAACCGACCGACTTTGGTCGGTAAATTCAACTATAAATTTTATAAAATATTTTAAATAATAATATAATTATTAAAAATTAAAAATATGGGTCCACATTACCAAACGATGTTGGTCGGTAATCAAAAAAGTGCTTTGACTAAGCAAGTATGACCATTGCGGTCAAATATTTGACCAATATACCGACCGATTTCGATCGGTATGTAATTTTAAAAAATATAAAAAAAATTTTGGGTAGTTTTCGTCCGCTTTGGACGGTTTTATGATCGCTTTTGTTGACCGACCAATGTTAGTCGGTATGCCTCAGTCGAATTTTTCCGAATTTCTAGTAGTGTGATACAGGTTTACGCATGTCAAGTTTTTTGCTAATTTTAAGTGTATTTTGAAAAATCCGCATGAAATCCGCATGCTCTTATCTGACGTTTTTTGACGTGAATACAACAAAAACAGTAATAATTATACCTCGATGCCAAATAAGTTAGGGGTATTATGAGAATTCATTATAAACTCGCAAGTTTTACGTTGGTTACTGATCAACCACAATCATTCTCCTTTATTAACTTGAGACCGGCAATGTGAGAGAGTCCACACAATACGTCAAACAAAATGAAGAATTCGCGCAATTATTGCAACTGGTTGTATATGGTCATTAATTCGTAAAAGTTGAATAATTGTTGTGCATATTTTCCTATTACAATATTGTAGTTTATCGAACACACTACAGATAACCCATGCTATGACTACAGTGGCTAGGGTCCATTTCATTTTTCACAAGAAAAAACACAACAAGAACCAAATTGTTAATCAATTTACATGTGCTAAACATGTCTCCTTTAGCTAAATTGTTGACTGATTTTCATGTTTGTGTCTATCTTATGGCGGAATAAATATAGATAGCCGATTATACTTTCCACCAACTCGAGTAGATACTTTAATAACAATGTCATTAATCATTTAGACACCTCTTTTAATGTAATATCGATATATAACTAGTGAAAAACTTGCAATTATGTTTATAACTAGATGAGGTTTTACCGTGCTTTGCACGGGCCTAACAATTTCAATTTTGATATAATCGGTTTGAATGTGGGATATTTGTGCATTTTCTAATCGCTAAGGGTCATCTGATACAAGGGATAGGGATAATAATTTCGGATAGAGTTTGTGATTGTATGAACTCATGTTTAGTTATAGGTATTAGCTAATTCTGGGATAAATTTTACACTAAAATAGTGAGCTTAACTATCACATGTAGAAGGTGGGATAGCTAATCCCATGAGATAAGATATACTTGTTTATTCCACCATTGTACCAAACAACTCATAATGATAATACATTTTGCTATCGTCTTTGTCTAGAAGAGTTGATTTATTTCTTCCAATTTCGAGCAAAAGTTTACGGTTAATGCACTTAGTAGGAACTTAAACTTCAGTAGCTTTGTTCTAGATCAGTAAGAATAATCATGGCATCCTTTTTCTCCCGGTTGTTCCTCTCTTATTTAATTTAGTTTTGTGTCTCCTCCTTTTGTTCTTCCAACCTCCTCCTCCTTTTCTACTTTTGTTTTTCTCCTTCCTTTTCAACTTCTCCCTTTTCTTTTCCAACGACCCTTCCACTTAACAACTTAACATAAACATAAAGGGAAGTATTTTTTTCACTTTACGCTTTCATATTCTTTGAAGAATGGAAGCTACGAAATTGCCTCTTTGCTTAGTTTAATTGAAACTTTTCTAACTAAATATACATTGTGACAAATTTCAAAACTCAAATAGAACTTAACGATTATATATTGAACAACCAAATATATGAAGAAAGTTTCTTTTTGTCTTTTATTTAAGTTTTGAAATGTTATTCGAAAATTTCTTCAAATCCAAACTAAAATCTAAATTGATTCAACTATCCTTCCTAGACTAATCAAATCTTGCTTAAACCTTTCTTCTCCAAAAATATTCGACATTTAAGAAACTTCAAAAGTGTAATAAGCTACAATTTGCTTTGGATAAATAAATTAATAAGTAACGAACTCAACTAAATGTAAACATAACCTCGACAATTCAAAAATCAGATTCTAATAACGAAATGCTTGCAAACTTTCTTTCAAAATAAGATCATATAAAAGATATTGAAAAGTTTAACAAACATATTTATTATTAAATATAAGAATAAATTTATGAGTTGATCTTAACGAAAGGAATGATGATTGATATCGTTGACTCCAACTTGTTTGGAACTGAGACATAGTTGTTATTGATGTTGTTATTGTTGTTGTAAACTATTTTTATTCTTTAAAGTGTATGTTATGAAATGACAATTTTCTCCTTTTTTTACTTTTACTGGAATATTTTTAATCAAATCTACATTATGGTAAGAAGTTTAAATAAAAATGGACCTTTAGTTATTAGTGATTATTAACCAAGTTTTTTTTGCTAAATTAAGTAAAACATTTCATGATTAGTTATGTTCATTTTTATAATGATACTAACTTTAAGTTAACTCATGAATAAGCATACTAATTAAATAAAATTTTGAAACTCTAATATAATAACAAAGTAACATTTGAATAATAAAATTAGTTTTGTTAACGCATGAAACCATACATGCACTTTCTTATAAACCAACATAGTCTATCAATAAGAATTCAAAGTCTATCAACTTGTAAACCAACATAGTCTATCACTAAAAATTCAAAGTCTATCAATGAAACCATACACGTTCCAACTTATAAACCAACATAGTCTATCAATAAAAATTCAAAGTTTCTGCAACACTATTACAGAAAATACCAAAAAAGAAAAAACTTAAATGGCAATAATTTAAAACATGATATAGCTATGCATATGTGAAAGAAGAATTAACCTAACAGAAGCTACTATATCAAAGAACAAGCTTAAAAGAAGGGGTTCTGACTTGAGAGTAATACGTGTCAGCGTGGGACCCATAAAGGGACATTTTAGTGAGGACACTCAAAATATCATGTAGTAGCTACAGTAAACCAACGATACAAATGCCCTTGAACCGCATGAAATGACCATGATACCCTCGAACTGCCAGGCAGAGCTGTCGTCTAGCTGCCTGCTTACTCCCTCTTATAAGATAGTAGAATTGGAGTTGAATGTATTGAATATACTCACACCGGTTGCTGACTATTTCCCTGGTAGGATATAGGTTAGCGCACAATTTGGCATCGTAACTTTGATTTTTGGTTCATTTCGCATCGCCAGTTAATGTGTATCGACTCGATCAGTCGTTTTATTTAATTGCGTTTCGTCATCACTTTTTATGTTTCACACATGTGTGTTTATGGTTTTATGACTTGCGGAGTTAGTTAGTTTTGTTCCGGGAAGCTTTCGGGTTGATTCGGACCCCTTGATTCTTGACTTAGAAGTTTAAATTAGAAATATTGATCAAACTTTGACTTTGTGAAAATAACCCCGAAACGATATTTTTATGACTCTGATAGCTTGTATCGTGATTTCAGACTTAGGCGTATGCTCAGAATTGATTTTGAAAGTCCATAGGTTGATTTGTGTTGTTTTGCCGAAATTTGGCAATTTAAAGTTGAAAAGTTTGACCGTAGGTTGACTTTTAGCTATCGACTTCGGAATTTAATTTTGGAACTTGGAATACGTCTGTTATGTTATTTAGAACTTGTCTGTAAAATTTGATACCATTTGGGGTTGATTTGATAGGATTCGTACTTTTTGTTGTAATTCTAGAGATTCTTGAACTTTACTTTGAAATTCATGTGTTTTAGTGTTCGATTCGTAGTTCTAGATATTATTTTTGTGTTTTGATCGTACGAGTGAGTTCGTATGATATTTTTAGACCTGTGTGGGTGTTTGGTTTAGAGCCCCGGGGGCTCGGATAAGTTCCAGACATATATGGGAATAGTTTTGAACTGAAAATGCAGAATCTGGTGTCTGGTGTCGCATTTGCGATAGTTTTGTCACTTTTGCAAGGGGAACGGGGTTCGTAATTGCGAACCCATCTTCGCATTCGCGAGAATTCCCCAATTCTGTCAGTGCTGCAATTGCGAGACTTTGTTCGCAATTGCGAGGGTTCGCAATTGCGATAACTGCAGCTGAACATAAGGGCTAGAAGTCGGGATTTCTTCACCCATTCTCTTATTTTAGAACCCTAGACTCGGTATGAGGCGATTTTGAGAGGAGATTTTTATCTACAAACTTTGGGTAAGTGATTCTAATCTATTTCTAATCATATTCCATCAATATATCTTAACTTTTAATATCAAAATCATGTGAATCAAAGTGAAAATTTGTGAAACTTTGTCAAATTTTTAAAAAATAAGAATTTGAGTTTTGAGAGTCGATTTGGACTCAGATTTCGAAACTAATCATATATATTAACTCGTGGGGTCATGGATAGTCGGAATTTACCATTGGACCCGGGTTTAGACCAAGCGAGCCCCGGATTGGCTTTTGTTGACTTTTTGAAAAAATGTAAAGATCTTAGCTTTATCTATTGTAAATAATTTTTCTTGCATTGTTTGATAATATTATGTCGATTTTGGTTAGATTTGAGTCGTGTAGAGGCGAATTGTATGGGAAGAACTATTTTTGAGAGTTGAATTGGCCTAGTTGAGGTAAGTATCTTGCCTAACTTTGTGTGGGGGAATCTACCCCTTAGGTTTGGCATTGATTGATTCATTTGTGCTATGTGAAAGCCGTGTACGCAAGGTGACGAGTGGGTACACAGGTTGTACGTGGTATTTGACCGGTTTAGGATACTTAGACTTGTTCTACATCCTACTTGATAAATTGCTCTCATACTTTAGTTGAACTTGTTGCCCCTTTATTGTTACATGTTATTTCTTTCGTTGTTGATTATCATTACTTGAAGTCATTGTACGTGTTATCTCTTTCATTGTTGATTATCGTTATTGAAGTCATTGTTATAAGTTATCTCTTTCCTTGCTATTATTCTTATTTAAGGTCATGTTATCTCCTCCATTGTGAGTTATTTGTATTTAGTTCGTGGTTACACATTATCTTTCGCATTGTTGTGTTATTGGTGTTGAAGTTGTGAAAACTGTATCACTTTGAGGCGAAGTTGATAATTGTTGAGATATCTTTCTTGTTGAGAATTTTACATTCATTGTTATTGTTGATATTCTTGTACATGTTGTGGTGGAGCCATGGGCTATTGTTATGGAAATATTGATATTGTTGATTGTCAGCAAGTTGTGATATATGGGCACTTATGATGTGAGTTGTTATTGTGATGTGATATTTACGCGCATGCAGTGGTATAAGGCTTGGGGTTAATGTGCATGCGACAGTATAAGGCGAGACTTATGTGCGTGTTACTTGTAGGGGAACTACGTGAAGCCACGCGGCGTCATAATGTAGGCTAAAGTTCGTGTAGCTATTTCGGGAAGACTGTTTTCAAAAACCTATTTCAAATGTAAGACTCACACGGCAGTATAAGGAAAGATTGTGATTGAAATTGAGAAATATGAATACGAGGCGGTACCTCGGTTGTGATTCTTGATATATATGAGGCGGTACCTCGGTTGTTACTCTTATTGTACACGAGGTGGTACCTCGTTGTGATTCTTGTTATTTATCTCATGTTGCAAAGAGTTTTGGTGGGAACATTTCTTGTTGTTTGTTCTTCCTTGTTCTATCAGTTGTTATCCATATATGATCATTGTGGTTCTCTTTAGTTGCTTCCTTTATGTTATTTGCTTAAAATTCCAGTATTAGTTCAGGCTATTAACTTGTTTCATATCAGTTATTTCTCCGCCTTCCGTTATTATTCGTTCTTATATTTTCATACTGTTTATTTATATCCTAGTAGGTGTCTTGACCTAGCCTCGTCACTACTCTACCGAAGTTATGCTTGATACGTATTGGGTACCGTTGTAGTGTACTCATACTACGCTTCTGCACATCTTTTTGTGTAGATTCAAGTACGTCTGCTCGTGCCGGTCGTTAGTGATTGTCTGTTACTACTTTACGGATACTTCAAGGTATGTCTGCTCGGTGACCGCAGACCTCAGAGTCACCTTCCTTTAGTTTTACTATTGTTGTGTTTTTCGTTAGACACTGATGTAGTAGACATTTTGGCTTACTCTGTAGAGCTCATGACTCAGTTCCACGAGTCTTGGGGAGTGTATTATTGAGGTTCTGTTTTCTGAAGATTATATTAGTTTATCATACTTGTTTTAGTATGAGTGGGTTGCTCTAGTGGTAAGCACCTTCCACTTCCAATCAAGAGGTTGTGAATTCGAGTCACCCCAAGAGCAAGGTTGGTAGTTCTTGGAGGGAGGCAGCCGAGGGTCTATCGAAAATAGCTTTTCTACCCCAGGGTAGGGGTAAGGTCTGCGTACACACTACTCTCCCCAGGCCCCACTAGTGAGATTATAATGGGTTGTTGTTGTTATACTTGTTTTAGTACTTTCATTAATTATTTATGTTAAGCTGTGACTGAATGTTAGACTTATTTAATCGTAAAAATTATGTGTCATCATAATATCCTACGGAGAAAAATTAAAATTCATGAAAGTATGGCTTACTAAAAAAAGGTACGCTTGGAGCTCTCTCTAGATATTTCGTAACTGGTTAGGATCATTTTCCTATTAGTACTTCTTTTTATCATTTTCCTATTGCTTTATATACATCTTTTTGTACTATGTGAACACTCCACATGCATGTAAACTACATACATGCCTCAGTGGGGAAGGGGTTTATTCTTTCACAAGAAAGAACAAAAAAGAATAAAATCATTGCTCAATTTTCATGTACTAAACATGCCTGCTTCAATCAATCCCCTTGTCGACACTCCAATTTTGAACTAGACTCACACGTGTTCCTCGTTAAAGTGTATTTTTTTCAGTTTCTTTTAATGAATCTTTACTATCACTACCATTTTCTATTACGGAGATGTGTATAGAAGAAACAATATATTAATAAAGAAAGCTTTTTTGAAGTCTAAACAGTCATTAGGTTGAAAAAGTAAGAATTTCTGATAACAGTTCGTCATTGAACTATTTTTCAATTTCACTAAAGTTATTTAACTATTTTTTATTACTTAAAAGTAACTAAACTTTATCATTATCACTTAAAAGTCATTTTGCCTCAAACTCCTACCATAAATATGATATGACATTAAATTTTATGATAAAAATTCAAAAATAAATGCCACATAAGCTAATATGGGTCATACCCATTTTAGATCCATTTATCCTTTAATGTGATTTGACACATAATCTAAATGGGTTTCGATAAAAAAAAATATTAAGTTCCACATTAGTTTAAAATGATTATCCTATACTACAAAGTTTTGTCTTTTCTATTACATAATGCATATTCATAATTATTCTATACTAAAATTCTTATACAATAGTATTTTAGCTTCAGTAGAGTTATAAAATGACTCGGATGAGACATACAACCAAGATAAGAGTTTTTCTAGCATAGATTATTTTAGTATAGAATAATTATGAATGTGTTGTGACATAAAAGACAAAACTTTGTAGTATAGGATAATCATTTTAAACTAATATGGAATTAATATTTTTTTTTATCGAAATTCATTTGAATTATGGATCAAATCACATTAAATGATAAATGGATCTAAAATGGGTATGACCCATATTAGCTTATGTGACATTTATTTTTGGATTTTTATCATAAAATTTAATGCCATGTCATATTTATGGTAGGGGTTTGAGGCAAAATGACTTTTAAGTGACAACGATAAAGTTTAGTTACTTTTAAGTGACAAAAAATAATTAAATGACTTTAGTAAAATTAAAAGATAGTTCAATGACCATCAGTGAAATTAACTCGTTATATATATATAACATAGTTCAATTTACTTAAACGAAAAAGAAAAAAGATGACAGAGAATTAGTAGAGAAGCTCACCTGTAACCAATGTACTTATTCTTATTATAATACTTTGTTTAACTGTATATTACTATAAATCATTTGATAACCTTAAAAAAAAGGTCAAAATCGAATTTCAAATGTAAGAAATTCAAAGATATTTACAGCCAAAGATATTTATATTCACAATCTATTTCTTAAACCAGACCAGATTAATTTAGGTACACACATATTTCGTCCCTTTTTTCTAGTTTTATCATAATGATTTTTAAGAGAAGAGAAGGAAAAATATAATCACAATTCTAACTATCCCCTCTGTCTCATCACATCCCCACCTCTACCTCTATTACACAGACTATAAATTGTATTACTTTAAATTCAAATTAACTATTGTAATTATTAATCAAACATTATATTTTTAAAAAAAAATCAAAATTGAATACACAATTGCTTTTTTTTTTTAATTGTAATACAATGTGCCCTCATCATTATCTCTGCAAATCATATGAGACCTTATAGCTATTGACCCTCTCATTTTAAATCTTGGCCAAACTTTCAGATCGATGAATCTGAAAAATCAAAATGCAGATATATTCCTTAAAAATAACAAAGAATATCAATAGATTAGTTAATTACTAACCTAAAATCAAAAACAAAAGACTGGAAGGGCTATTTTTAAATCCGATAGGTCGCCATTTCTAATGCGACCTTGCCTTTTTTTTTTCTTTTTTCTTTTTTTTTGTGAACAAGCACTTTGATATTTTAAATTAGACAAATCGCCAAAACTTGGGAATAAACACAATAAATTTGATGTTGTCTAAGGTTATCTAATATTTAATTTAACTGTCTAATCTAGTATAGTCATTTCTCAATAAGCATCTTCATTTGTTCCGTTATTTGTTTTGACCTTTATAGCTGTTTGATGTTTGAACTTATAATAGTATTTGGCATTTAAATATTATTTGGCTGTTAAAAATAAAACTTATCCAAATAAATATTTTCCATTTTTCTAATATTATAAAAGATAAGAAAAATTAGTTAAATTTATAATCTCAAAAGATATGCATATTTTTCTAATTAAAAATTAAAGAAAGTTTAATACATCATTGTAAAATTTTCATCTGGCACCCAGTTTTGCGCCACCCATTGAATTTATCCCACTTTTAAAAAAAGTTTAACTGATACTCAATTTTTGGATAACTTCAGATACATACGTTTTTCTCTTCTTCTTTGTACTTAGAGTTTCTTCTTCTTCTTCTTCTTAGTTGCAAATGAGTTTATTAAATATGTTGTTGTTTTGACAATTTGATGACTGAGATTTGTTCATTATGATATTTAAAGTTATGTTTCGAATTTGAGCTCATTGGAATGGATTTAGACATTGAATCGTGTATTGGATTGTAAAAATTCGAAGAATAACTTTATGTTTCAGAACTTAAGATTCGAAATCTAAAGTTGCATTCAATAGATTAAATTGCTAGAGATTTGAATTTTCTGAAGTTGGATTGAAAAGATCGAACTGCTTCAGATTCGAATTTCTAAAGTTGCATTTGAAAAATAGAATAACTTCATATTTGATTTCTGAAGTTGCATTAAAGAGATTGAACTACTTCAGATCCGAGTTGATAGACTTTGCAAAATTTTATACAATGCAGGTATGACTTCAACATCGCCCCAAAAGTAGATATATATGAAAATGGCGATTTTCAGTTTAAAATTGATGAGCAGCTTTTTTTCTAACAAATATAAAACATTATATAATGTAGCAATTATTAGGAAAAATAAGTATTTGGAAAAGCTCAAAGTAGTTCCTCTTGCACTAGGATTCATTAGACTTGTCTATTTTTGTGAGGTATATATGAAGGGGGTGCTCCGTGCTAGTAGTTTCTCTTTTAAGGACTCGAACTCTAATTAAGAGATATATGTTCCTCAAAAAATTCGATTCGGCCGGATTCTTCCCCCAACTAACGAAAAGATCTTCGCGGAATTGCCACAAATGAAATTGAGCACATTTTTGCAAAGAAATAGCCCACTTGTTTCTCGAGAAGAGATGGGAGAAGAATCTCATCCCTCTCACCAGAGGCTGGTCAGTAAAACAAGTAATCTATCTCTAGAGCATTTGAAAGATTTTTACTAATTGCAAAGCAATGAGAAAAAACTATAAATAAATAAAAAATTCCAAAAAAAAGGGAGTAAAATATGACATTTGAAAATATAAACTTGAGGTGTAACATAAAAGGCCAGTACTATTTGATGGTCAGTCTAAAAAAATCTAGTACAACAAACTTTGTTGCTAAAACAACAATCTCTGCTTTCATGTTCTAACTGTCAAGAGTCTATTTAGCCTCATTCTACCTTCTTGCTTTCTTTGGCATCGGCTTCTTCAGCGCCTTTCGTCTTTCCCTCGTCGAACTCCAACAACTGCTCAACAGAAAATCAAGAATACAAACTCAGCATCAAAACGAAAATGTAATTTTCTACGACTTGAGAATAGACCCCAATCTTACTTCCATAAACGAAAATTTCGTTAACTCTGTATCCGTATAAACTAGAAAAGGCAATGAAGGTTTGGGTTTGTACTCTCTCTATCAAAGGTTAGGCGAAAAAGAAGTTCTTGATCGTCCTTTTTTTGCTTCCAACTCGAAGAAACGAGAAAACTTCCCTTCCCTACCTTTAACTTATTGTCCATAGTTTCCAAACAAATCATGACATGCATGTTTTCTTTGGATGAATTAAAGGTAAACCATAAGATGCATTTTCTCATATCTATTAACTCCTAGAAAATATAATCTACAAATAGTGTGTAGCTAAAATGGTAGTAAACAGCATATAAAGAACATAAACAGTAAAGTTAGCAAGTGGATGAAGTTGAAACAGATTGTCAAAAGAAAAAACGTACAGGCTTCACGTCCCCGTTCCATATGCAGTGTACGGCTAAGAATCCAATCACTGCTGGAACAATATATAGCAGAGCAGGCTGGAAAAAACAAAGGCCAAGTCAAACATAAGGGCGCTGCAATTCTAGCAAGAGAAATAAAGTGTAAAAGCTTTATTTTGATTCACCAACCTGTGCAGCTTGAAACCAGTTCATAACAAATATGGTAAGAGCCAAACCAAATGTGTATCCTAAAAATGCACTCTTAAAGTATTGGGGCCCCTTCCCTCTGGAAACGTCAAAGCGGAGGGCCAATGCAACAAAAATACCTGCATGATTGAAGTGATCAAATGTTACCAAGTGTATCTATTCAAGCAAAAAACAAGTTGAAAAATGAAAACAAATACAGCATCATGGCAAAAGCTAATAATAAGCATGTGTAAGAAACAGAAAAATACATTCAAGTAGCTACTCACAAAAAGTAAGCTTTTCATTTTTAATATGGTAAACCTCATCCCCCCACCCACCCCCATTTTTTCCCCTCCAGGGACCAACAGTGGCTTTTCCCACCGTTTCCCTACTGCCTCAAACCCCAAACCACATGGTTTGAGGTGGAGGATCCCTCCGCTAGGCAAAATGCTAAACCTCTCTGTTCTAACCACATAAAGTGAATGGAGTTTTCACGCAAATGGAGGTTATACCGGGGATAACTATGTCTCCAAGACCCAACATTGAGAAGGGGCGTTTAGCATCTGCTGTGGGGAACAAAAGCTGCAGAGAAAGCGAAGTTATAATCAGGACTCTGTAACTAATAAAGGCATGAAATGAAAATTCAAAAGAAATAGCTATATGAGAAAATCAGTATGCACACCTTGATAGGAGCATCAAAAGATTTGGCAACACTGACCATCACTGGGGTAAAAAAGACCCAGAAGATGTCATACACAAAAAGTCCTGCCTGCATTCTCGAAAACCATGTGCATTCAACATCAGCTACAAGTTAATGGATATAAATAGTTGCATAAACAAGCAAAAATGCCAACATAAAAGAATACCTCAAAAATGTCTAAAAACTCTGCAATTAGGGATAATCCATGCAAATGTTATGTATTTTTGTATGTAAAATCATTAATAGCTCAACAATAACAATCATTAATAGCTCATTTCATGAAATTCTCTTCCCGCTTGAATAAAGAGATATGTGGTTAGCATCAAATTCAAAAAGACAAGCAATATGTAGTTTAAGGCGAAACACATAAACAGAATACAGCTGTCAGCCATGTATAATTACAGATAGAAATTAGAAAACAAATTTTCTTTCTTACCAATAGTATGGCGCCAGTCTTAAATGATCCAAGTGAAAGCATTTCAATACCCTGAAAATCAAAATCGCAATGGGAAAATCAATATCAATCATTGATGTAGACATGACATAAGAGAGGATCAAACCTTTTCTCCCTTGCAAAAATCTCCATTAACTCAATGTATATATAAATAGAAAATCACAAATAGTAAGCCCCTGGGGCTCCGGTTCAATGTAATGACGCAATGTCAGAATATGGGTCCACGTCATGAGTTAGAACCCTATCACTAACAAGGAGCCGCTATATTAGTGGGAGCATGATAGAGGAGGCCTATTATACTCCCATAGTTTAATAAATGTAGGCCAACTCCTGGGAGAATTCTAGTTATCAAACAAATTAAAGAGGAAGCCATCAAGTGCTATCGTGGATTTAAATGCTAGATATAAAGGCGGGTAGCCTTTGCATCTGGTATTAAAGAGCAACCATGCTTGGTTACGAGAACATGTATGGACAGATAAGTGCAACTTTTTTAGTGATGAAATATGATCTCTTCATTCAAGTGTCTTAGTACTTCCTCTATCCCAATTTATATGATACTCTTTTCACTTTGAAATATCCAAAATTGTATATTACCATTGTACTAATAATACTATTTTACACAACTTTTCATTTTGAGATATCCTGAAGAATGAGAATGTAACTTGGATGGATATGCCGACAAACCTGAATGCAAAAGGCAAGGCCCAAAACGTTGTTAGCTAGCCAATGCTTCTGTTTAGCATACCAAACACAGAAGATGGTTCCAGGAATTGCGGCAACAATCTGAGACCTTGTGAACTCAATCTCCAAAGCTGAAAAAAGACGAAACAAAATAACTAAGATGAGATCTGTATGCCCAAGGATTCTAAAGGATCAATTGGCATTTCAAAAGAGACAAGAAAGGTGGTGCCTACAGCGGAAATATGGGAAGTGCCATATTATGAGATCATCATTCCACTTTTTGGGCAAGAATCGTCTGATAGCAGGTAACAATGTCGCCCTGCAAAGACACAAAGAAAGAGATGACATCCAATACACCCACAGAAAAACTACTATTCAAGAACTTGTTATAGAAAATATTAAGCATCACAGAATGATCCATACGGAGAGAACATACGAAAGTGCAGCAATGCCAAGAACGAAGAAGTAGCATGTCAATACGGCATTAACCAGGTCTTTTGACAGGAACTTAAAAAGCAAGAACAATGACAAGAGCATTGCACTTCCAACCAAGGGGAACCTCATTGCGTGTTCATTAGACATTGTTTCCTGGAAAACAGCAGTAGAATATGTTTAAGTGACATCAAAACAGATCTAAGAAAAAGGGAAGCTGCAACTTGGAGTACAGAAGATATACTGAAGGTGGAGTAGGCTTGACAGAACGGTAGCATCCCACAAAGACAGTAAGGCAAGCTGTTACTATGACATTTACATTTGGATCCACATTCACCACCAGTGGTGCCAGACTCAAACCTGAAATCCACCAAAAAAGCAAGAGTTTCAAGGTAATTGCGTCAACATAAAATTTGGAAAGTGATGTGAAATTGCCATGACCAAATAATCGTACATTGTAAATTTCCAAGAACGGCATAGCTGCTATTACGTAGTGAAATGTCCTCAAAAAGGCAATATGATGAAACAAACATCCAACATATAAGAAAATGCTAAAACTGATATAAAGAACCCACATGACCATCTTTGTCTACCGATTGAACTGGAACTGTGGAAGTGGAACCTACTGTGACATAAAGGAAAGCGGGTAACAGTAGTAATGTGACTGCCCAAGGGGATTTGAATATTCATTCCAACCGCTATAGAATCTACTCCAACATGCTGGATAGATATATTTAGGGTAACCATCAACCACACCTCAAATTCCAACTACACAATAATTAGCACCTTTCCCTACATTGAGTCCTTCCAATTAACAACAACAACAACAATAAACCCAGTGAATTCCCACGAGTGGGGTCTGGGGAGGATAAGATGTACGTAGTCTTACCCCTACCCTGGAAGGGTAGCCTCCTTCCAATTAACAACAAAGAATTAGCATCAAAAGCTTTAGCAATCTATCTAGCGGAAAAATGATCTGAATGAGTAACCAACACAAACTAAGGGGCAAAAAACGAAGCTATAAATCAAACAGGATTTACTTTACTTTCTGAACTTCACAAGCACAAATCAAACAAGTATACTATGCAATTCAGCTATCATCAAAAGATATAATGTATGAATCAAAATCAAAAGAAACCATACCTAATAAAGCAACATTTGCGAGACGCTCGATATTCTTCATTCTCAAAGGCTATTAAAAGTCCACTCCGTTTACGACTCCCCCAACAAGTGGAAGCTATAAGAAAACCAACAACATGAGCAACCAATGTCAAAGTTTACAACAACAAAAATGTGCAAAAGGGTGCAACTGAATCATACTAAAAATTGCTTACATAAACAGAAGTAACAGAACAAAGGATCAAACACACAACATAAATAAGTGTCACCAAAACAGCAGAAAAGTAATATATTCAAGATTCACATGCTAAAAAGATCACAATTTTAGCAAAAAGAATCACTTTTTAATGCAATAAGATTCAGAATACACAACCCAATTAAATCACAAAATTAAAAATTAAAACATTATTTCAGGATAACCCCAATTGGCCAAAATGCCTAAATTTTGCTCTTAAACTACAAAACCTCACAAACCTAAAATAAAAATTCAAAACATCAGATTCAATCATATTAATATAAACCCATTCCCAAAAAGTTTAAATTTCAACAAAAGAAGAACAGTAAAACCAATCAAGTGAAAATATAATTTCTATAAATATTTCAAGAGATCAATTAAAAAACAAATCTTTATGCAAATATATTCATCTTTTTACCTTGCAAGGAAAAAAAACTGATTTGTTTCCCTCTCTCCCTCTCTTTCAGCTGATCTTCAAGCACACGGATCGGGGGAGGTTTTTTATTTGGGATTTTGTTTTGTAAAATTTTATTTATTTCTTTTCTTTGCTAATAAAATAGGGTTTTAGGCTTTCCGTTATTACAAGAGACACGTCAGTGTAGGGTGTTCAAACCAATGAAATATTGCCACGTCAACTTCCCACAATATCCTCATTGTAGTTATTAACGTAAACATTTGCCATACCTAATTAAATAATTAATGGAAAGAGCCAATAAATAAAAGTAAAAATACATACCATTTAACCATAAATAAGTATTTAATTGATTTGGATAAACATTTGTTGAAAATAAGTTTTTACTATTACGGAGCCGTATTAAATAAGATGAAAGTGTGAAATGTCATATTTGTAATTTTTTTTTTTCTTACGTGGTGTATGTGTTCCATCACTTTTAAACAATTCGGATCACTTTGAGAATAAAAAAATATGATTGAAAATGCTTTTATACCATGGAAATTTAAATTAACTCACATACATGAATGGTTAAACAAAAAGGAATTTTTCTCTTCTAGCATTGCTCTTGACATGACCCAAAAATTCCTTATTGTTTGAGCTTGTTCAAATAAAATATTTTAATCATCTCTGATAATTATTTGTATAAGTTAAATCGAAACTCTCAATTAAAGATGAAAAAATTAAAATTATTTTACCACAATCTTGATAATTATTTGTAAATATTTATTGTATTTTCAACGTCATGTTAAAACTCTATATAGACATGCTAATTATATTCCCCTCTTTCTATATATTTTATTAATTCTTTTTACCTTTTTATTTTCTTAAAATTCAGAAAAATTGAAGCCAAAATCAAAATGGTATTGAGTACGTGTACATCATTATTTTTCCTAATGTTATTAAAAATTCATGTTGTTTCTGTATACATTATCCAAGTCAAAGCAAGTCAGCTCTAATACTCACCGAATATCATCATGCATAACAACAATTCAATACTTCATAAAACAAAGAAAAAGATGATCCCATTGGCCTTTAATCGTAAATCAAACTAATTTGATGTCGTTTTTTGTTAAAAAGTAAATTAATTATTTCTCTTTTCCCTTTGGTTTTTTTTTAATTTTTAATTTTGTTTTTTGCCTTACATGTGCTAGTATAAACTCGTGTTTGTTTGAACTAAGCATATGTTTTCACTAAGTGTAGTGAAAATTAATATTAATAGTGTACTCTAGCTAAAAGAATAAAATCAGATACGTGCAGTGGATGGGCATATTAATTTACAATCCTGCATAGTAAGATGGAAAATATCAAAGTATAAAATAATTGAAGATTTTCTTGAAACTTGCAAGGATCGATGTTAAACTATATCTATCAATTTTTTTTGAAGATTTTGGCGGTCTATGTTTAAATCATCACCTAACATTCTAGGTTGTGACTTAATGGTATATAATATAGTATGAAAATTATGGAAAATTAGGAGTTTTAATCATAGTAGAGGGAAAAAACATTAGATAATTTCTTATTAGAAAGTTTTAACAATCTTGTCAAATAATCAAGAATCAAGATAACCGCAATTTAGCTCGAGCATTATTGTTTTAAAAAAGTATGTATATATTATCATGCTGAGATCCTATAAATAAGAATGGCCTACACATGCGATGCTGCATCAAAACAAAGTTAAAGGGTATACAGTCTACCTAATTAATGGGCTAATGCAAAGAACTTAGTTAAGTTATATAGTAGTACTTCATATTTTAATTTGACTAACTCCGACAACATAGTCAAGCAGAGGAGTATTAGATAAAAAGATATTAACCACCAAAATTTGTAGTGAGATGAAAGGAGTTCTTCGTTCTTAAGCCGAGGTCTTGAGTCTTATAGTTGAATTCAAATTAGTCCCCACATGGTCGATACAGTTGAATCAGATACATGGGCTCATAGTTAGAATGACTTGGAAGCATGTATGATTTAGACTATGGAATGCCTTTGAATTGTAAACTATTAACTGCTGACTTAGGGTGTGTTTGGTACGAAGGAAAATGTTTTCCTTGAAAATTAGTGGTTTTATCACTTATTTTCTCTTGTTTGGTTGGTAAGTGAAAAAAATTTTCCGGAAAATATTTTCTGGTATTTGGTTAGAGAGTAGAAAATATTTTTTAGAAAATAATTGTCACGACCCGGAATTCCCACCTTCGGGACCGTGATGGTACCTAATATTTCACTTGCTAGGCAAGCCAACATTAAAGAACCGTTAAGTCAATTATTATTCAATTCAATAGATACAGTCAATTAAATCATAATGAAATAAAATCGAGTGCGAAATAACATAAAGCCCATAATATCTGATACAATTCAGATCTGGAGTCACAACTCACGAGTTTCTAAGATTTTCTACAAATAGAGTCTGAACGAAATACAACTGTTCTGAATGAAAAGGAACAGTAACATAAGGAAACTAGAAAGGGACTCCAAGGTCTGCGAATGCCAGCAGATCTACCTTGCGTCTCCGATAAGCAAGTCCGGACTGCCGAGTCTCGCGATCAGCTAGGGTCGGTACCAAAATCTGCACAACAAGTGCAGAGTGTAGTATGAGTACATCCGACCCCATGTACTCGTATGTGTCGAGCTTAACCTCGACGAAGTAGTGACGAGACTATGACAAGATACTCACATAATAAACATGTGCAGATAACAGTATATGTACAAGAAAACAACAATAACAGCTAAACATGTACTATTGAGAGAGGGACATGCTAAAGGGGCACAAAATATAAGGGATACAACGGAAATGATAACCAGAACACTCAACATGCTTTTAACTAGTGGAAACAACTAAACACAATGAAGAAAATTGCATGGCATCACCCTTCGTGCTTTTACTCTCAACCTCACAACATAAATCAATAGATACGACACGACATCACCCTTTGTGCATTAACTCTCATAACATGGCATGGCATCACCCTTCGTGCATTAACACTCACAATGTGGTACGACATCACCCTTCGTGCATTAACAATCACAATATGGCACGGCATCACCCTTCGTGCTTTAACACTCATAATATGACACGGCATCACCCTTCATGCATTAACACTCACAATATGGCACGACATCACCCTTCATGTATTAACACTCTCCCTTACCACATAACGATGAACAAGTAATAGCAAGGAGATAGAATCAACAAGAACATGCCTTATTTTAACAATGATTCCACAATACCAATCTCAACTTTGAAATAAATACTCAATTATCACGAAAGCTCGTAAACACGATAAGAATGATCAATTTAGTAAGTAACTAGTCTAAGTATGGATAACAAGATCAAAGTAAGCAATAAACTACAAGGAATAAGTCTCACCCGTATGCTTTAACCCGACAACAACGCATAAGTACTCGTCACCTCACATATACATTGTACCCAACATCTAAACATGTAGCGAATAGACAAATGAGTTATAATCCCTCAAGTCAAGGTTAACTACGACACTTACCTCGCTCCAAAGGTCCACTCAAAGCTCAATCATAGCTTTGACTTTCAAACAAGCCTCTGAACCAATAGAAACTAGCAAATTACCAACCAAACGATTCAAATTAAGCCTTAGGAACTATCCACGATTGCAAAGAATTCAATTTAGGTCATTATTGAAAAAGTCAACTCCCAGGCTCGCTTGGTCCAAACCCGAAATTCGGACCAAAACCCGTTTACCCATTCACTCCCGATCCCGGTTATGTAATTTATTTTAGAATCCGACAGCAATTCGAGGTCAAATCCCCATTTTACAAAAATCTCTAATTCTACCCAAACCCCCAATTTTCACCATGAAAATACTAGATTTTAGATTAAAAACTTATGAAATGTAATGAAAGATTGAAGGAAAATAGGTTAGAATCACCTACCAATGGATTGGGGAAGAGGATTTCTTTGAAAAATCGCCTCTAGGGTTTTCTAGTTTTGAAAATTTGAAGAATGAACAAAAATCCCGTCTAACTCCTATTTGTTCAATTGCAGATGACGTGTTTGCGACCAGGGGTTCGCAATTGCGAATCCCCACAAATTCGAAGAACACCTCGCAAATGCGAAGTCTGCGCACCTTTGCTGTTATCCCATTTGCGATGAAATGTTCGCAAATGCGAAGTCTGGCTTCCCCGCAATTGCGACCTCCTGTTCGCAAATGCGAATTCTTGCTGACCCAGGTACTCTTCGCAAATGCAAGCCTGCCATGATTTGGGATGTTCGCAAATGCGAACACTGATCTCGCAATTGCGAGATTAGAGACCAGTACCAGAAATTGCAAAACACCAGCTGAGTTCTAAGTCTAAACCACTCTGTAGCCTATCTGAAATTCACCCGAGCCCTCAGGACTCTAAACCAAATATGCACACAAGTCTAAAAATATCATACGAACTTACTCGTGATCAAATCGCCAAAATAACACCTAGAACTACGAATTGAATACCAAATCAAATGAAATTTTCAAGAAAACTTTGAAACTTCTATTTCCACATCCGGACGTCCGAATCACGTCAAACCAACTCCGTTTCTCACCAAATTTGACAGACAAGTTATAAATATAGTATTGGACCTATACCGGGTTCCGAAACTAAAATACGAACCCGATATCCAAAAAGTCAAACATTGGTCAAATATTTCAAAATCATTAAGCCTTTAACTTTTAAATTTCAACAAAGTGCGATAACTCGGGCTAGGGACTTCCGAATTCGATTCCGGGCATACCCTAAGTCCCAAATCACGATACGGACCCACCGAGACTGTCAAAAAATGAATTCGGATTTGTTTGCTCAAAACATTGATCGAAGTCAACTCAAATGGATTTTAAGGCAAAAATTTCATATTTTCTCAGTTTTTAACATAAAAGCTTTCCGGAAAAACACTCGGACTGTGCACATAAATCGAGGAATGCTAAAATGAGTTATTTAAGGCTTCAAAGCGTAGAATTAGGTTCTAAAATATAAGATGACGTATCGAGTCATCACATTCTCCACCTCTAAAACAACCGTTCATCCTCGAACGCGCATAGAAAAGTACCTGGGATGGTGAAAAGGTGGGGATATCTACTCCACATGTCCGACTCGGACTCCCAAGTAGCTACCTCGATGGACTGACCTCTCCACTACACTCAGACTGAAGGATAACTCTTCGACCTCAACTGACAAACCTGCCGGGCTAGAATAGCCATCGGCTCCTCCTCGTAAGTCAAATCCTTGTCCAACTGGACAAAGCTTAAATCTAACACATGGGACGGATCGCCGTGATACTTCCAGAGCATGGACACATGGAACACCGGATGAACTGCTGATAAATTCGGTGGCAACGCAAGCATGTAAGCCACCTCTCTCATTCTCTCAAGAATCGCAAAAGGCCCGATATACCTAGGACTTAACTTGTCCTTCTTTCCGAACCTCATCACACCCTTCATGGGTAATACCCGGAGCAACACTCCCTCTCCGACCATGAATACAACATCACTAACCCTACGATCGACACAACACTTCTGTCTGGACTGAGCTGTGCGAAGTCGATCCTGAATAATCTTGACCTTATCCAAGGCATCCTGTACTAAATCTGTACCTAACAACCGAGCCTCCCTCAACTCGAACCACCCAACTGGCGATCGGCACCGCCTACCATATAATGCCTCATAGGGAGCCATCTGAATGCTCGACTGGTAGCTGTTATTGTAAGCGAACTCTGCAAGGGGCAAGAATTGATCCCAAGAACCTCTGAAGTCTATAACACAAGCGCAGAGCATATCCTCCAATATATGAATAGTGCGCTGGGACTACCTGTCTGTCTGAGGATGAAACGCTATGCTCAACCCAACCCGCATGCCAAACTCACGTTGTACTGCTCTCCAAAAGTGTGAGGTGAACTGCGTACCTCTATCAGAAATGATAGACATGGGCACACCGTGAAGACGGACTATCTCGCGGATGTAAATCTCTGCCAACTGCTCTGAAGAATAGGTAACTGCCACATGAATGAAGTGCGCTTACTTGGTCAGCCTATCCACAATGACCCAAACTGTATCGAACTTCTTCTGAGTCTGTGGGAGTCTAACAACGAAATCCATAGTGATACGCTCCCACTTACACTCCGGAATCTCTATCTTCTGAAGAAAACCACCCGGTCTCTGATGCTCATACTTTACCTCCTGACAATTTAGACACCGAGCTACATACGCAACTATATCTTTCTTCATCCTCCTCCATTAATAATACTACCGCAGGTCCTGATACATCTTGGCGGCACCCGGATGAATAGAATACCGGGAACTGTGAGCCTCCTCAATAATCAACTCACGAAGTCCATCCACATTAGGCACACAAACACGACCCTGCATCCTCAAAACTCCATAATTTCCTACCGTAACCTGCTTGGCATCACCGTGCCCCACTGTGTCCCTAAGGACAAGCAAATGAGGGTCATCATACTGCCATTCCCTGATGCGCTCAAACAAGGAATACCGAGCTACTGTACAAGCTAGAACACGATTGGGCTCAGAAATATCCAATCTCACGAACTGATTGGCCAAGGCCTGAACATCTAATGCAAGCGGTCTCTCACCGACTAGAATGTACGCAAGGCTGCCCATACTCACTGACTTTCTATCAAGGCATCGGCCACCACATTGGCCTTCCCGGGATGATACAAGATGGTGATATCATAGTCCTCCAATAGCTCCAACCACCTCATCTGCCTCAAATTGAGTTCCTTTTGTTTGAACAAATACTGCAAGCTTCGATGATCCGTGAATACCTCACACGACACGCCGTAAAGATAGTGCCTCCAAATCTTCAGTACATGAACAATGGCTGCCAGCTCTAAGTCATGAACATGGTAATGCTTCTCGTGAACCTTTAACTATCGCGATGCATATGTAATCACCCTGCCATCCTGTATCAATACCGTACCAAGTCCAATATAAGATGCATCATAATATACCATATAAGATCCTGAACATGTGGGCGACACCAACACTGGCGCCGTAGTCAAGGCAGTCTTGAGCTTCTGAAAGCTCGCCTGACAGTCGTCTGACCATCTGAACGGGGCACCCTTCTGGGTCAACCTGGTCAATGGGGCTGCTATAGATGAGAACCCATCCATAGACCGATGGTAATAGCCCGCCAAACCCAAGAAACTCCGGATCTCTGTGGCTGAAGTGGGCCTAGGCCAGTTATGGACTGCTTCAATCTTCTTAGGATCCACCTGAATGCCCTATGCTGATACAACGTGCCCCAAGAAGGCGACTGAGTCCAACCAAAACTCGTATTATGAAAACTTAGCATATAACTAGTTGTCTCTCAAAGTCTGAAGTACAATCCGAAGATGCTGCTCATGCTCCTCTCGACTGCGGGAGTAGATCAAGTTATCATCAATAAACACAATCACAAAGGAATCCAGATAGGGCTTGAACACCCAGTTCTTCAAATCCATAAATGATGTTGGGGCATTTGTCAGCCTAAATGACATCACTAAAAACTCATAATGCCCATACCGAGTCCGAAAAGCTTTCTTAGGGATGTTGAATGCCCTAATCCTCAACTGATGGTAGCCAGACCTCAAATCGATCTTTGATAACACCTTGGCACCCCGAAGCTGATCAAATAAGTCACTAATCCTCGGCAATGGATACTTGTTCTTGATAGTGACTCTGTTCAATTACCGGTAATCTATGGAGATCCTCATAGATCCATCTTTCTTCTTAATAAACAACACGGGCGCACCCCAGGGCGAGACACTAGGTCTAAGCTCTTATCAAAAAAATCTTGCAACTGCTTCTTCAACTCTTTCAACTCTGGCGGGGCCATACGGTATGGCGGAGTAGAAATGGGCTGAGTGCCCGGAGCCAAATCAATACAGAAGTCAATATCCCTGTCGGGTGGCATCCCGGCAGGTCTGCAGGAAACACCTCTGGAAACTCACGGACAACTCGTACTGAATCCATGGAAGGAACCTCTGCACTAGAATCGCGAACATAAGCCAAATAAGCTAGACACCCATTCTCGACCATATGCCGAGCCTTCATGTAAGAGATAACCCTACTGGTAGAATGGCCAGGAGTACCTCTCCACTCTAATCGAGGCAACCCCGGCAAGGCTAAGGTCAACGTCTTGGCGTGACAATCCAATATAGCGTGATAATGTGACAGCACCCATGATAACATCAAAATCTACCATATCGAGAAATAAAGATCTAAACTAGTCTCAAGATTCCCAATGGTTACCACCACAAATGATAAATGCGGTCTACAACAATAGCATCTCCCACAGGTATGGACACATACACAGGAGCACTCAAAGAATCATGAGGCACAACCAAATATAAAGCAAAATAGGATGACACGTAGGAGTAAGTAGAACCCGGATCAAATAGAACTAAAGCATCTATACTGCAAACTAAAATAGTACTTGTGATAACAACGTCAGATGACTCGGCCTCAAGCCTGGCTGGAAAAGCATAGCATCGGGGTTGGGCCCCACCACTCTGAACTACGTCTCTAAGACAGCCCCTAGCTAGCTGGCCTCCACCTCTAGCGGCCTGACCTCTACCTCTAACGGCCTGACCACCACCTCTGGCTGCCTGACCCCTACATCTAGCTGGCTGAGCGGGCAGTGAAGCACCCGGTGCTGGGACTATGGCACGAGAACCCTGATGTTGTGAACTGCTTGATGCACGAGGGCAAAATATAGCAATGTGCCTCGGATCACCACAAGTATAACAGGACCTCGACTGTTGTGACTGCTGACCCTGAAACTGACCCTGTTGACCTGAGTAACCACCCTGAAAACTCTGGAGCGGAGGTGCACTAATAGGAGCTTATGGTGCACTGTAGGCTGGAGTGCTGAATGAAACGGCCTAGGAGGATGGCCTCTACCAAAAGTACCTTTGCCTCCAAACGAGGCGCCGCTAAACCCACCGGAATGACGAGGCCTATTGTCAGACCCTTGACCTCCCCCGTGTGTAAGAACCATCTCGACTCGCCTGGCAACATTGGCAACCGTCTGAAAAGAAATCTCACTCCTGGTCTCCTTAGCCATCTGTAACTCAATAAACCTCCTCACCCTCTCTCTCTCTCGGTAGGAAGCAGAAGAATAGCATAACGGGCCAAATCCACAAAACGAGTCTCATACTGAGTAACAGAAACACTGCCCCTTCTAGAGACGCTCGAACTGCCGACGATACTCCTCTCTCAATGTGACAAGAAGGAACTTCTCAAGAAATATCTGAGAGAACTAGTGCCGAGTAAGAGCAGGCGACCCAACTGGTCTGGTCAACATATAATCTCTCCACCACCTCTTGGCGGATCCTATCATCTAAAATACAGCAAAATCGACCCCATTTGTCTCAACTATACCCATGTTCACCTCGTGGCAGCAGTCAAGATAATCCTGTGAGTCCTCAGAAGGTGCACCACTGAAGTGAACTGGAAAGAGCTTGGTGAACTTGTCCAATCTCAATAAGCCCTCAGAAGACATAGCTGGCCCATCACTAGCCTATGCCGCAACAACCGACTGAACTACTCCGACTGGCTGAGCTGCTGGAGTCTGATACTGGGGAGCCATCTGCTCCGGAGTGTGAGTAGCAGGAGTTTGTGCTCCCCCTCCAGCCTGAGATACGACTGGTGCCATGGGAAATGTACCGGCCTGGGCCACACTCTCCATAAGGCCCACCAAACGGACCAAAGCATCCTGAAGTACTGTAGTGGCGATGAACCCCTCCTGGACCTGAGCTGGTCCGACAGGAACAGTCTAGGCTGGAACCTCCTCGTCAAACTCTACCTGAGGATCCACTGTTGTTGTTGCTGCTCGAGCTCTGGGCCTCGCTCTGCCCCTGCCTCGGCCTCTAGCACAGCCTCAACCTCTGCCTCTCGTAGTAGCTGCCACTGGGGGCTCTGGCTGCTGCTCAGCTGAAGATGCAGTACCTGTTCTCTCCATTTGCGAGAGGACAAGAGTAGAAGAGTTCAATAAGCAATGAGAGAGTAAAATCGCTCGACAGAGAAGAATAGAAGTGAAATTTGTTCCTAAACTTCATAGTCCCTGGAATATAAGTACAGACGTCTCCGTACCGATCCTCCAGACTCTACTAAGCCTGCTCGTGAATTGTGAGACCTAGGCAACCTAGTGCTCTGATACCAACTTGTCATGACCCGGAATTCCCACATTCGAGACCGTGATGGCGCATAACATTTCACTTGCTAGGCAAGCCAACATTAGAGAACCGTTAAGTCAATTATCATTCAATTCAATAGATACTGTCAATTAAACCAGAATGAAATAAAATCGAGTACAAAATAACGTAAAGCCCATAATATCTGAGACAATTCGAATCTGGAGTCACAACTCACGAGTTTCTAAGATTTTCTACAAACAGAGTCTAAACGAAATACTACTATTCTGAATGAAAAGGAACAGTAAAATAAGAAAACTAGAAAGGGACTCCAAGGTCTGCGGACGCTAGCAGATCTACCTTGAGTCTCTGATAAGCAAGTCTGGAATTCCGAGTCTCGCGATCAGCTAGGGCCGGTACCAAAATTTACACAAAAAGTGCAAAGCGTAGTATGAGTACAACCGACCCCATTTACTCGTAAGTGTCGAGCCTAACCTCGACAAAGTAGTGACGAGGCTATGACAAGGCACTTACATAATAAACCTATGCAGATAACAGTATATGTACAAAAAAATAACAATAACAGCTAAACATGTACTATTGGGAGGGGGACACGCTAAAGGGTCACAAAATATAAGGGATACAACGGAAATGATAACCAGAACACTCAACATGCTTTTAACTAGTGGAAACAACTAAACACAATGAAGAAAATTGCACGGCATCACCCTTTGTGCTTTTACTCTCAACCTCACAACATAAATCAATAGATACGACACGACATCACCGTTTGTGCATTAACTCTCATAACATGGCACGACATCACCCTTCATGCATTAACACTCACAATGTGGCACGACATCACCCTTCGTGCATTAACAATCACAATATGGCACGACATCACCCTTCGTGATTTAACACTTATAATATGGCACGGTATCACCCTTCATGCATTAACACTCACAATATGGCACGACATCACCCTTTGTGCATTAACACTCTCCTTTGCCACATAACGATGAACAAGTAATAGCAGGGAGATAGAATCAACAAGAACATGCCTTATTTCAACAATGATTCCACAATACCAATCTCAACTTTGGAATAAATACTCAATTATCACGAAATCCCGTAAACACGATAAGAACGATCAATTTAGTAAGTAACTAGTCTAAGCATGGATAACAAAATCAAAGTAAGCAATAAACTACAAGGAATAAGTCTCACCCGCATGCTTTAACCCGATAATAACGCATAAGTACTCGTCACCTCACATATACGTTGTACCCAACATCTAAACATGTAGCGAATAGACAAATGAGTCCTAATCCCTCAAGTCAAGGTTAACCATGACACTTACCTCACTCCAAAGGTCTACTCAAAGCTCAATCATAGCTTTGACTTTCAAACAAGCCTCTGAACCAATAGAATCTAGCAAATTACCAACCAAACGATTCAAATTAAGCCTTATGAACTACCCACGATTACAAAGAATTAAATTTAGGTCATTATTGAAAAAGTCAATAAAAGTCACCTCTGGAGCCCGCTTGGTCCAAACCCGAAATTCGGACCAAAACCAGTTTACCCATTCATCCCCGAGCCCGGTTATGTAATTTGTTTTGGAATCTGACTTCAATTCAAGGTCTATATCCCCATTTTACAAAAATTCTTAATTCTACCCAAACCCCCAATTTCCACCATGAAAACACTAGTTTTAGGTTAAAAACTTATGAAATGTAATGAAAGATTGAAGGAAAATAGGTTAGAATCATTTACCAATGGATTGCAAAACACTAGCTGAGTTCTAAGTCTAAACCACTCCATAGCCTATCCGAAACTCACCTGAGCCCTCGGGACTCTAAACCAAATATGCACACAAATCTAAAAATATCATATGAACTTGCTCGCGCGGTCAAATCGCCAAAATAACACTTATAACTATAAATTGAACACCAAATCAAATGAAATTTTCAAGAAAATTTTGAAACTTCAATTTCCACAACCGGACGTCCGAATCACGTCAAACCAACTCCATTTCTCACAAAATTTGACAGACAAGTCATAAATATAGTATTGGACATATACCGAGTTCCAGAACCAAAATACGGACCCGATATCCAAAAAGTCAAACATTGGTCAAACTTTTCAAAACATTAAGCCTTCAATTTTCAAATTTCAACAAAGTGCGATAACTCGGGCTAGGGACTTTCGAATTCGAGTCCGGACATACGCCCAAGTCCCAAATCATGATACGGACCCACCGGGACCATCAAAATAGGAATCCGGGTCTATTTTTTCCAAACGTTGACCGAAGTCAAGTCAAATAGATTTTAAGGCAAAAATTTCATATTTTCTCAGATTTTAACATAAAAGCTTTCCGAAAAAATATCCGGACTGCGCACGTAAATCGAAAAAGGCTAAAATAAGGTATTTAAGGCTTCAAAGTACAGAATTAGGTTCTAAAATATAAGATGACCTATCAGGTCATTACAATAATTTTTTATGCTACTCTCCTTACCCCCATTCTCCCAAATTCTCATGTTTCTTGTGCTCTCCCCTCCTCCCCTCCCCCCAGATACCCAATATTTTCAGGACTTTATTTTTATCAAGAATTTAATTATTCTTTTAAAAATTCACACAAACCCAAAGGAACTAATATGGTACTTTACTTTTTTATGCAAAAACAACGTTGAAATTGGTGCTCCATAACTAAAACGAAAATACTCTTTTTTGGTTTAAAAAAAGTACTCTTTCTACAACATGAAAAGAATGTACTCATTTTATTGAAATGAAAGAAAATACTTTTTATACATCTTAAAAATAAAGTACTTTTTTTGTTGAAATGAAAGAAAATACTTTTTATTGCATTATTTTGTTGAAATGAAAGAAAGTACTTTTTATACATCAAGAAAAGAAAGTACTTTTTTGTTGAAATGAAAGAAAATACTTTTTACTACATTATTTTGTTGAAATGGAAGAAATTACTTTTTATACATCATGAAAAAAAAATACATTTTTTGTTGAAATGAAAGTAAATACTTTTGATTCCATTATTTTGTTAAAATTAAAGAAAATACTTTTTATACATCATGAAAAGAAAGTACTTTTTTGTTGAAATGAAAGAAAATACTTTTTAATACATCATTTTGTTGAAAGAAAGAAAATATTTTTTATACATCATGAAAATAAAGTACTTTTTTTGTTGAAATGAAAGAAAATACTTTTTACTACATCATTTTGCTGAAATGAAAGAAAATATTTTTTATACATCATGAAAAGAAAGTACTTATTTTTTATTGAAATAAAAGAAAATACTTTTTACTACATCATTTTGTTGAAAAGAAATAAAATACTTTTTATACATCATGAAAAGAAAGTATTTTTTTGTTGAAATGAAAGAAAATACTTTTTACTACATCATTTGTTGAAATAAAAGAAAATACTTTTTATACATCATGAAAAGAAAGTACTTTTTTTTGTTGAAATGAAAGAAAATACTTTTTACTACATCATTTTGCTGAAATGAAAGAAAATATTTTTATACATCATGAAAAGAAAGTACTTATTTTTTGTTGAAATGAAAGAAAATGCTTTTTACTACATCATTTTGTTGAAAAGAAAGAAAATACTTTTTATACATCATGAAAAGAAAGTATTTTTTTTTTGTTTAAATGAAAGAAAATACTTTTTACTACATCATTTGCTGAAATAAAAGAAAATATTTTTTATATATCATGAAAAAAAATTATTTTTTTTGTTAAAATGAAAGAATTTTTTTTATTTACATCATGAAAAGAAAATATTCATTTTGTTGAAATGAAAGAAAACTTACATCATGAAAAGAAGGTACGCTTTTTGTTGAAATGAAAGAAAATACTTTTTTACATCATTAAAAGAAAATACTTATTTTGTTGAAATGAAAAAAAAGTATTATATCTACAATATTAAAAGAAAGTACTCTTAATAATATTTTTACTTAAGGTGGGGAGGGTGGGGTGGGGGTAGGGTTGGGGTAGGGGTGGGGGTTGTGGGGATGGGGAATAAGGTGGGGAGGGTGGGGTGGGGGTTGTAGGGGTGGGGGTGGGGGTGGGTTGGTGAGGATTGGTGGGGATGGGGAATAAGGTGGGGAAGGTAGAAAAAGAGTTTTGGAAAATATTTTCCCTTCTCTTGATAGGGAAAACATTTTCCTTCAATTGGAGGAAAATGAGTTCATGAGAAAATATTTTTCAAAATATTTAAGCCAACCAAACATGGAAAAATTAAAAAATATTTTCCGAAAAATATTTTCCTTCGTACCAAACACACCCTTAGTCTATTAGTAACACTGAAAACAGAGATTAGAAATCTAAACACTGCCCTTAAATAAGCATTATAGGCCTTGTCGCACATTAAACAAAGTGAAGCCTGAAGTAATTCAGAAATCTTGAAGAATTAACCTAAATAGGTTCTTACATATCTGCTTAATATATATATATATATATATATATATATATATATATATATATATATATACACGATTATTTCAAATAAACAGTGAATCTGACCGGCTATTTTTGTAAAGATCCCTTCACATTAGGCTATCCTTAAGATCCCAGTGTAAATGTCGTCCAGCCCAGAGTAAAATAGCCCATTGTTTTATATCAATATTTCTATTTGAGAAAACTACCCTCTATAGCCCTTCAAAATTTTAATAGTCCATATTTTCCTCCATGGACCCGAAATGTCCCTCCAGCCCAAATATATTACATCTAATAGCCCATAAATAATCCATAATACACTGACCCACCCACGCTTTTTAACTCACATTTTTTTCCTATTGCACTCGGTTCTCTCGAAACACCGGTTTCTTCTCAAACACAACTTCTCCATTTTTACTCTTGCTCTCAATGTAAGTCAAACTTTCAGTAGATTTTTGGATTTTTGTTCATAGTTGAGTCTATAATGGAGGAAACAAATCTTTGAAGAAAAATATAAAGTTGAGGGCATCTTCAAATTCTATGAAATTAGCTGGTAAATTAGTAAAATATAACCCTAGTTTCAGTAGGAATGATGATGACGATTTTGAAGATTTACCAGAATTTGGGTGGGATTTGGGGCATGCAACTCCTAAATCTGTTGAAGCAATGCAAAATACCCCTATTGAAGGAATGCAAAGTACCCATGTTGATAAAAGGACTCGTTCACATAGCGGGACTCTCAGCGATAGAGTAACGAGGTCACAAATTGCTCAGCGTGTAGTTGTTGAAAAAGGCACAAGTTCAAAAAGAAAGATTAAAATGGTGGGAAAGGATGTTGTGAAGGATAAGGTAAAAGGTTCTAAAAGGAAGGCTAAAAGGGATGGGGATGATGTTCCATCAAAAAAGAGAAAATTTCACGTTGATCAAAAATGTTCTAGCTCATCTGATTTGAAGGTATTTTCTAATGATATAACTCTGACTTGTGTGCGTTTAGTTTATTTTGGTATGTAGAAAATTTACCCAATATAGCAGTTATGTTCCAGATTTGTATATAAAATGTATCATTCTTTTTTCATATTGTATATAATTTGTATCAAGTCAATAAGTAATGTGCAATTTTTATATAAAGTGTATTATCTATCCACATAGTATATAAGTAATATTTAAAGAGCATATTTATGATTGTTATGAAGCTTATATATATTTATATTTTTGTATTGCCTGCAGCTTTGAGATTACTATGTTCCTTTGGGTGATCATTATAGTACTCGTATTAGTGTGCATACAAGCTGCAGTATAGTGAAACATTTGAAAGATGCTTTGGATGATCAGCAGATTGAGATGTTTAGAAGAACATGTTTTGGTTATTTTGTGGACTTGCCCGAATTATTTATACAGAACCAACTTATCCATTCACTATTGCTTAGGAAGTGGTGTCACCTAAAGATGATGAGTTATGGATTAAAGTGAATAATACCAAGTTGTGTGTCATGACCCCAAATCCACTAGTCGTGATGGCACCTAACCCAACCCGCTAGGTAACCCAACTAGAAACTATCCAATTCTAATGATATTAACAAGACAAAAAAAAATGATAGTAATTTACTGAATTTTATACATTTTCCCAAGGACTAGTAGTACAAATCATGAGCTTCTAAGAATAGAGTTTACAAAGCTGAAATGAAATAAATACATAGTCTGTTTGAATAGTACATAAACAGGGTTTTATAGATCTAAGGCTACCACGAACAAGAGACAACTACAACCGGGACGCAGGTACATCTTCAATCCAGCTCCCATCGATCACAACAACATCAGCAGCCAACAACTGCACGCAAGGTGCAGAAGTGTAGTATGAGTACAACCGACCACATGTACTCAGTAAGTAACAAACCTAACCTTAGGTTGAAAGTAGTGACGAGCTAACACAAGGTCGGGCACAATACCAATATTCCACAACAGTTCTTAACATCATAATACAGGTAGTAAAAAAGGTATCTCAGTGAAAGCTCAAATCTTTTACCGAATATGCCAAAATACGAGTAAGTTTGAAAACTGTGATTTTTCCCAAAAATCCTTTCAATAATAAGTAAGATGTTTCATTTTGCAGATAGCATGAAGAAAGTACGTCTCTATGCCTACATGTCAAGACACAGGTAAAATCATAAATGTGCCAAAACTGGGTAGCATAAGGAAATGCATCTCTATGCATGTATCTCAAGTACGCATATCAAATGCAATGCATCTCGATGATGAGCTCATATACTCACACTCTCATAGTACTCAATATCATTGTCTCGCATCCACTCTCACTATGCTCATTGCTTAGCACACTCAATCACTCAGTGCTATACAATACCCGTTGCGGCGTGCAGCCCGATCCACATATTTATAGTCAATTGCGCTCACTGGGGGTGTGCGGACTCCGGAGGGATTCCTACAGCCCAAGCGCTATAATCCGCACGAACAACTCACGTGCTGCATGGACATCTCATGTGTCATAACATCAATATCTGGATCCGCACGGACAACTCACATGCTGCACGGACAACTCGCATGCTATAGTATCAATATCTGGATCCGCACGGACAACTCACGTGTTGCACGGATAACTCATGTACTATAGTATCAATATCTGGATCCGCACGGACATCTCACGTGCTGCACGGAAAACTCACGTGCTATAGTATCAATATCCTCACAAACATGCCCCCGACCTCACTCAGTCATCAACCTCTCAGTCTCACTCACGGGCTCACAATGTCATGATACTAGCCCGACAACAATGATATGATGTATCAATAAATAACAACTGAGACTGAGATATGATATGAATGCATGAATATGACTGAGTATGAAATATCAATGAAATTAGTGAAATGACAGCAAGAAACGACCACTATGGGTCCTAGCAGTATCGTCATAAAGCCTATCATGATATCTGGAATGATTGATAGCTCAATTACTTTATCACATGCTGAAAACACAGACATCAACAAAGTAGGACCACTATACAGTGTTGTAGAAGCAACAGAGTCCCAATTCACATAGTGCACGGCCACACGCCCGTCAGCTAGCACGTGCCTCACCTCAATACCAATCACATAATACATATTACGGAGTTTCATACCCTCAGCACTAAGTTTAGAAGTGTTACTTACCTCGAACGAGCCAATACTAATGTCGAGCAAGCCAAAAGATGCTCCAAAGATGGTATCACGCACGTTGCGACCTATGAACGGCTCGAAACTAATAAAAAATGACTCAAGTACATCAAACAATGCTAAAGGAACCAAACCTGATCGAAAAAGATCAAATCTTGAATCAAAAGCCCAAAATCGGCCAAAAGCCCAACCCGGGCCCGCACCTCGAAATCTGACAAAATTTACAAAATCCAACAACTCATTCAATTACGAGTCCAACCATACTAGTTTCACTCAAATCCGACTCCAATTCGATATTTAAAACTCAAAAATTCATATTATGAAACTTTAGGCCAAAACCCCGAATTTCCTCTTTAAAATTCACAATCCAATTACCAAAAACGAAGGTAGATTCAAGAAATATAACCAAATCTGAGTAGAGAACACTTATCCCAATCCTTGTGATGAAAATTGCTCCAAAAATCGACTCAATCCGAGCATAGCTCCCAAAATGAAGAAAGAACCAAAACCCTCAATAATATAGCTTCTGCCCAGCGATTCCGCATTTGCGGACAATTTGTCGCATGTGCGACCACCGCTTTTGCGGTAAAACTTCGCTTCTGTGATAACAACTAACCCAGCAATCCCTCGCACCTGCGGCCTTTAAGCCGCTTCTGCGATTGCGCTTCTGCGCACTTGAACCGCATCTGCGGTTGCGTGGGTGCGTCCAAGCACCTGTACCTGCGAACCTCACGCCCAGCTCCCCTTCACGCTTGTGCGACTCCTCTGTCACTTCTGCGATCATCGCACCTGCGCGAACCAGCCGCATGTGCGATCACACCAGAACCAGCAGCTTAGCAAAAATCCAAAAATGCAATGAAAAGATCTGAACCTCGTCCGAAACTCACTCGAGCCCCTCGGGACCCCGTCCGAACATGCCAACAAGTTCCATAACACAATACAGACCTACTCAAGGCCTCAAAACACACATAACAACATCAAAACGATGAATCATACCTCAAATCAAAATCTATGAACTTTGTACTTCAAACTTCTACAACTGATGCCGAAACCTATCAAATCACGTCCGATTGACGTCAAACTTTGCACACAAGTCCCAAATGACATAACGAAGCTATTCCAATTCTCGGAATCACAATCCCAATCCGATATCAAAAAGTCCATTCCCGGTCAAACTTTCCAAAAATCCAACTTTTGCCATTTCAAGCCAAATTACACTACAGACCTCCAAATCACAATCCGGACGTGCTCCTATGTCCAAAATCACCCAACGAACCTACCGGAACCATCAAAACTCCGTTCGGGTTCAAATGTTAAGTAAGTCAAACTTGGTCAACTCTCTCAATTTAAAGTTTCAACAATGAAATCCATTCTTCCAATTCGATTCCGAATAACTTGAAAATAAAAACCGACGATTTACACATGTCATAATACATCATACGGAGCTACTCATGCCCGTAAACTACCGAGCGAAGTGCAAATGCTCAAAACGACCGGTCGGGTTGTTATATTCTCCCCCACTTAAACATAAGTTCGTCCTCGAACGTGCCTAGAGTTGTTCCCTAAAGCATCAAACCGCCGTATAATCTTACCATGCATGTACCCGGGGTGATCCCACGTCACCCTATCCTATATAGGTCCAATAACACAACATAACTGAAATTTCTCAATTCAACTTAGTCTATAAGCCTTAAAATCCAATTTTCCAGCATCCGGAATTCCTTATAAGATCTGAATCTCGCAACCTACGCACTGCATAAGTCTGAACAAACTGTACCAAACCGCAACCATAACCCAAGCTACAATCACAGGATGTATCACCTAACTCAAATACCCATAGCAAAATCTCCGATCACAATAACTGCTCAGAACAACCCAATCCCGGTAATAAACGTCATACCTAACAAAACCTCATTCTAAAACCTTCGTACACCGCCGATAATGAAAGAACACGTAGAAAATCATAATCATTAATCAAATCAAAAAGCCGTGGAGCTCCCTCTCCTTCAAAAAGAACTATAGCCAATTCCTAAGCCAACTTCCGATATTATCCTTCCAAATATACCGCAATCAAATCCGATAGCACCCATCCTAGATCCGACGACTTCATCTTATCGAATACCAACTACTCTACTGACATGCAATACCCATATTACTCAGAGCCACAAACCGTGCAATCCATGTACCAATAAGAAAAAATTCAAATGTATTCAATCACGAAAATGACTCAATCAAGAGAATCGTCCCGCAAGCTCAACGGGTAACCCCACAACGCAATGCTAAGAACCTATCACACATCGTAGGACCAAAATACATGAATCTAACACAAGGGATCATACCTCAACATAACTCTGCTACAATGTGCAACTCCATCCAAATGCTGATCCATATCATATACCTCGAGCCACCCTGCTCAAAATCAATAGCCACGCGAAATTCGACATCAAGTACCCAAAGTGTATTACCATAACCACGGAGAAGCATATGACATAATGCCACACAAAACCCGAAAGAAAATAACCAATACTCCCTCAATCATGCAATACCCAACTACTCATCCTCAAATTCCGCTATAAGACCACAATAGAACCGCACCATGTGTGCCTAAAACCAACGAATCACAACTCCTCATAGCATAGAAGAGTAACTCACAAAAAATTCGAGGACACGAATAAGCTCAGCAACAACCGAATGACACATATCTCAATAATAGCATTATGGAGCCAACCAATCTAACTCGATATAGAATACACATCCTAATTGGGACTGCCAATGAATTCCCAAATCAACTCCGGGCACCCACAAATAGATAAATAAACCTCTGAAAGCCTACAATTGATTGAATCATAACACATACTATCATCTGGTTAGCTTCGGCCATGACTTCACAGTCCACAACCATGAAACAATCTACTCCTGAGAACTCCCAGTCTCCAGATCCATAAAACATATGAATCACCATATCTGATCCCTACTCCACCGCCAGAATGTCTAACACCTATCTCATACACGATCATCCCATGAGGAATACTTCTAAAATTCTTCCGTGCCACATAGCAAAATTTGAATATCAACAGTTGATCAACCAGAAGAGTGCCGCAGTACTAGTGAAGTATCCATACATCAAAACACATTGCCACTTCTGAAATATATACTCTCATCAAGCCATACCAAATAGTAATATCATTTACCTAGTCATCTGAAATCGTCCATGCTGCCTACGAATTTTATCACCTTCCCTTCCAAAACAGAACTGTGATCCCGTTCACGTAAATCTCAATCCCACACAACATACCGCATATACCATGCCATCATATGAAAAATATAAGAACTGCATAGTCGACTCCGAGTCACAAGCAACTACATACTCAATTAGCCAAGGACCTTCCATTTGATTTCATCCAGGAGAAATTCACTATACACCACATGCTCATCACGCCAACAGGAAATATACCCCCCGAACCTTGGTAAAACCCATTGTGAACTCTTCGAACCCATTTTCACATAACCAAGCTATCAGAACCGAATCTCTCTAACTCAACCCAGCCACGCAGGTCGCCAAAACCCAAGAGCATTGCCACGAAACACCTGTAGAGACTAGCCACATCATAAGTACCCAAAGAACCGAGTATATCCATTACTGTGCTAACCCAACCTACTACCGAGCTGTCCTATTTCTCCAAGGCCTTTCCAAATTGACTTCAAATTGATAATTCTCCTCGCTAAACACCACGATCCTTAACCAAAATTCACCACACAAGAGACCCTAGTATAAATCCACAATGCCCTAAGGCCCATAAGCCGCTGACTTCCCTCTTAAGCACCCCGAAGCACCACAACCGAGACACCCACTCTAAAGAGACCTTATGTGAACCTAAAATTATTTCCTTCACCTTCTTGATACTGAAATGCATAATCCCCAATGATATAAAAATGCCACAAGTCTCGACACCGTCCAATGTAACTCTCAGTTTCTAGCCATATACCAATCTTGAAAATTCCAAATCGCTACATTTAAATCTTGAATCCATTAGAACCATTCTCGAGAGTCATCCACTCTTCTCAAATCTCAATTAAACCGACCAAATGGACCGAACGGCCTGTGTCCCATTAGCACACCAACACCCAAGGGAGTAACCCACACTCCTAAGCAACTAGGCAAATTCCTACTCCACGCACACTACATCCTTCACGACTAACCACTCAATCATTCCATAATTTCCATATACCCATAGAGTGTAATACAACTCGTATCCAGAAATTCCCTCACTCGAGTCATCCTCAATCTAAACCCCTGCAGTCATAGCTGATTCACCAGTATACCTCAAACTGAAACCAATACAATACATAATCGTACAATCAACTTATCGATAGCAGACTCCCCCACTTGGCTCAAAGCCATAGATCAAAACACACAACTCACAATGCCCATACTCTATTACTTCCATAATACTGCAGTGAGATTCAATATAATCCTTCCCGAGCTCATGTAACACAAACCATCTAATACTTCACATTATCTGCAAATCTCGCATTCACCCTTGTAATAGTCAAGCTAACTTCCACAAGCGATCCAAACTCAAATTGCAACATATATCATTCACTGGTAAAAGAGAACTCTCTACAAAAAAATAATAAGGACCACACAACCTCAGGACACTTCGCAGGAGATAACCCACCTTCTCTGCCTCAAACTGACATCCATCTATACCCTTCCACAGTCACGACTACTACACAATTTCTTAATCTTCTGGATTTTGAACTCATCAACAAGACATGAGGATCTACTTCACTACACAACTAAACAACATGAGAGATCCCTCAACATACCTATAACTCGAGACCATATGCCATATCAAGACAGAAATCAAGCACCCAATAGTCCTTGCTACCTCTCAAGTAAACTCTTCTCGTCACATTCGAACAATCTGAACACATCTCGCAGACACATCATACTCACCGCGTAGTCATCCAATCACAAATTCCACTAATAGGGATGCCAATAGACATATAAGTCCCAAAAGCACGTGCTCACTCAATCAAAATCTCCGTGCTCAAGCTACCGCCAAAACCCATCCTCAAGTCCTCTAGACTGGCCCATCGTCAGCATGGCAAAATCACATCTCGCACCTCAACCATGGAATCACAAGCCGTCATTGCACAGGTGATACCGAGCACTCATATACGCATACGAATACGTGGAAGGAATTCAAAGAGTTACGCTTCAAGCTGAATCAATGTCACACAATAAGGAAATAAAGATGTGAAGTGTATCCAAAATGTCCTGTAGCCTCTCGAAGATAGGTATGGACGTTATCATACCGATCCGCAAGACTCTACTAGACACTTGCTCATGACTTGTAGAACCTATGAACCTAGAGCTCTAATACCAACTTGTCACGACCCCAAATCCACTAGTCGTGATGGCACCTAACCCAACCCGCTAGGTAAGCCAACTAGTAACTATCCAATTCCATTGATATTAACAAGACAAAAAAACAATAGTAATTTACTGAATTTATACATTTCCCCAAGGACTGGTAGTACAAATCATGAGCTTCTAAGAATAGAGTTTACAAAGCTGAAATGAAATAAATATATAGTCTATTTGAATAGTACATAAAAAAAGGTTTTATAGATCTAAGGCTACAACGAACAAGAGACAGCTACAATCGGGACGCAGGTACGTCTTCAATCCAGCTCCCATCGATCATAACCACATCAACAGCCAACATCTGCACGCAAAGTACAGAAGTATAGCATGAGTACAACCGACCCCATGTCCTCAGTAAGTAACAAACTTAACCTTAGGTTGAAAGTAGTGATGAGCTAACACAAGGTCGGGTACAATACCAATATTCCACAACAGTTCTTAACAGCATAATACAGGTAGTAAAAGAGGTATCTTAGTGAAAACTCAAATCTTTTACCGAATATGCCAAAATACGAGTAAAGTTTGAAAACTGTGATTTTTCCCAAAAATCCTTTCAACAATAAGTAAGATGTTTCATTTTGCAGATAGCATGAGGAAAGTATGTCTCTATGCCTACATGTCAAGACACAGGTAAAATCATAAATGCCCCAAAACTGGGTAGCAGAGCATCTCTATGCATGTATCTCAAGTACTTATATCAAATGCAATGCATCTCGATAATGAGCTCGTATACTCACACTCTCATAGTACTCAATCTCACTGTCTCGCATTCTCTCTCACTATGCTCAATGCTCAGCACACTCAATCACTTAGCGCTGTGCAATACCCGCTGTGACGTGCTGCCCAATCCACATATTTATAGTTGACTGCGCTCACTGGGGGTGTGCAGACTCTGGAGGGGCTCCTACAGCCTAAGCGCTATATTTCGCATGGACAACTCACATGCTGAACGGACAATTCACGTGTCATAATATCAATATTTGGATCCGCACGGACAACTCACGTGCTGCACGGACAACTCACATGCTATAGTATTAATATCTGGATATGTACGGACAACTCACGTGCTGCACGGATAACTCACGTGCTATAGTATCAATATCCTCACAAACAGGCCCCTGGCCTCACTCAATCATCAATCTCTCTAGTCTCACTCACGGGCTAACAATGTCATGAAATTAGCCCGACAACAATGATATGATGTATCAATAAATAACAACTGAGACTGGGATATAATATGAATGCATGAATATGACGGAGTACAAAATATCAATGAAATCAGTGAAATGACAGCAAGAAACGACCACTATGGGTCCTAGCAGTATCGTCATAAAGCCTATCATGATATCTAGCATGATTGACAGCTCAATTACTTTATCACATGGTGAAAACATGGACATCAACAAAGTAGGACAACTATACAGTGCCATAGAAGCAACAGATTCCCAATTCACATGGTGCACGGCCACACGCCCGTCACCTAGTATGTGCCTCACCTCAATACCAATCACATAACGCGTATTACGGGGGTTTCATGCCCTTATCACTAAGTTTAAAAGAGTTACTTACCTCGAACGAGCCAATACCAATGCCGAGCAAGCCAAGCGATGCTTCAAAGATGTCATCACGCCCGTTACGACCTCCAAACGGCTCAAAACTAAACAAAAATGACTCAAGTACATCAAAAAATGCTAAAGGAACCAATCCCGATCGAAAACGATCAAATCTTGAATCAAAAGCCCAAAATCGGCCAAAAGCCCAACCCGGGCCCACACCTTAGAATCTGACAAAATTTACAAAATCCAACAACCCATTCAATTACGAGTCCAACTATACTAGTTTCACTCAAATCCGACTCCAATTTGATGTTCAAAACTCAAAAAATTATATTATGAAACTTTAGGCCAAAACCCCCAATTTTCTCTTTAAAATTCACAATCCAATTACCAAAAATGAAGGTAGATTCAAGAAATATAACCAAACCGAGTAGAGAACACTTACCACAATCCTTGTGATGAAAATTACTCCAAAAATCGACTCAATCCGAGCTCCATAGCTCCCAAAATGAAAAAAGAACCAAAACCCTCGATAATATAGCTTCTGCCCAGCGATTCCGCATTTGCGGACAATTTGTCGCATGTGCGACCACCGCTTTTGCAGGAAAACTTCGCTTCTATGATAACAACTGACCCAACAATCCCTCGCACTTGCGGTCTTTAAGCCACTTCTGCGATCGCGCTTCTGTGCACTTGAACTGCATCTGCGATTGCGCAGGTGCGTCCAAGCACCTGCACCTGCGATCCTCACACCCAGCTCCCCTTCATGCTTCTGCGACTCCTCTTTTGCTTCTGCGATCATCGCACATGTGCGAACCAGCCGCAGGTACGATCACACCAGAACCAGCAACTTAGCAAAAATCCAAAAATGCAATGAAAAGATCTGAGCCTCGTCCGAAACTCACCCGAGCCCCTCGGGACCCCGTCTGAACATGCCAACAAGTTACATAACACAATACGGACCTACTCGAGGTCTCAAAACACACATAACAACATTAAAACAATGAATCACACCTCAAATCGAAATCTATAAACTTTGAACTTCAAATTTCCACAACTGATGTTGAAACATATTAAATCACGTCCGATAGACGTCAAACTTTGCACATAAGTCCCAAATGACATAATGAAGCTATTCCAATTCCCGGAATCACAATCCTAATCCGATATCAAAAAGTCCACTCCTGGTCAAGCTTTCCCAAAATCCAACTTTTGCCATTTCAAGCCTAATTCCACTACGGACCTCAAATCACAATTCGGATGTGCTCCTACATCCAAAATCACCCAACGGACCTACCAGAACCATCAAAACTCCGTTCTGGGTTCAAATTTACAATAAGTCAAACTTGGTCAGCTCTCCCAATTTAAAGCTTCAACAATGAAATCCATTCTTCCGATTCGATTCCGAATAACCTGAAAATCAAAACTGATGATTTACATAAGTCATAATATATCATACAGAGTTACTCATGCCCGTAAACTATCGAGCGAAGTGCAAATGCTCAAAACGACTGATCGGGTCGTTACATTGTGCTTTGGACTTACATAGTTTTGTATTATCACAGGTGTAAAGTGTAATGGTGATCCCAATAACGATTATGAGTCTATCCAGTCGACTCGGTTGATGGACTTGTACTTTTCAAGTATGTCAAAGGTGTGTAAGAAATTGTTACCTGATTGTTTCTTAAAAAAGATATTGAAATCTGATGAGGACGCATTAATGATTGCAGTATTGTATTTCATTCACAGTTTCCTATTTTCTATTACGAATGATGATTTCATAACAGAGAATGATTTTCTGTTGGTTGAATCTGGTGATTTTGAGACTTTCCCTTGGGGAAAAGTTGTTTTCAGTGCTACGTTGGAGTAAATGAAAGATAAGGTTTATAGTTGGAGAGAGATGTACCGATATGGTGGTTTGCCTTTGGCATTCCAGTGTTGGTTTTATGAATGTTGCCCCTATACTTGCAAAAACCTCGCTTACCAGATTGGAGATCTTGTGCCACGATACTAAACTAGACTGTAAAGAAGAAGGTGACCTTAAAGAAGTTGAGGAAAGAATTTTTTTCTTTTAAGTCGGGAGCAGGTAAAAAATATTTTTGTTTAATTTATAGCATTTTGTAGCAATACATATGAATTTACTTCTGATACATAAATTATACATTTCTGATACATATTTTATACCTTTAATATACATAATATCAATTGACTGTATGATGTGTAGTTTCTACAAGTAATATATTGATTGTCTTTTGTTATTTTAAAATTTCATGATTGCTAAATTTTTTTTTTATTTGTAGTTGGTGTTTGGTAACATTGCCCCAACAAATGTTGAACAAACAAGGCTTGAATTGCATGATTTTATCCTGGTGTATTAAGATAAAAATGAGATGTATATCGAATCTGGAGTCATGGCTGAAGTTAATCCAAGAGATGATGTTGATGATTTCAACACTCGACCTAAAAATAATGCTAAGAAGCACCCCAAAAATAAGCTGGAATCACAACCTATAAACAATAAGAATCCGGATCCACGACCCAGTAACTTGAGTTCAAGAGAGAATGGGTTGAAACTTCTGAGAAGTGAAATCAACAAGGTACAGTTCTATTTTGGCTTTGAGCAGTTCTGACAACTTAATTGATATTCGATTTCACTTTTTCTTTTATAGGTAAATGACAAGGTTTTGTCTTTGGAATAGTTAATGATTTCCTCATTTGAAAAGGTTTTTAAAGCTCTAGGTGAATGCGATGCTTCAAAGGTATTCTCATGACTATGCTTATTTGTTATTTTTACCTGTTATTATAATTTTTACAACCTTTTATATATTTTTTTCTGAACAGGGTGATAAAAAAGATGACGACCATCATGAAAGTCATGGCCATCATGATACTGGTGATATTCATAATGATTATTTTGACGATAAGGAAGTTGTAGAGAATAATTTTGGTCGTGAAGAAGTTATGAAGAAAAATATTAGCAGTGATGAAGTTGTAAAGAACAATGTTGGCACTGAGGTAAGTCTATAGCAAACTGTTGATGTTATGGAGGGTGTGATTAAGGATTCTATAGAAGCTGGTAAGTGAAGGAGTTGGTGATGACGAAGCCTAGATTTAGGATGTCGAGCCTGAAATCACTGCAATCACCCAGACGTTTTGTGACAAAAATGATGTAGATGGTGATAGTGTAGTTATTATTGCAGAAGTTTAGAAAAATACTGCTAATATGGGGGGTTGGTTTGGTGGAGGATTCTGTAGAAGTTGTTGGTAAATATAGTTGTGAGGAAGTTGATGAGGACAATGGCTGGACTAGTGATGCTGAGGCTCAAATAACTGCAATCACCCAAAAGTATTTCGATCAAAATATTATACATGGTGATTGTTTATGAGTGGAGAAAAACGTTGCTACTGTGCAGGAAGATCGTATAGTAGCTGTTGTGTCACGACCCCAAATTCACTAGTCGTGATGGCACCTAACCCAACCCGCTAGGTAATCCAATTAATAACTATCCAATTCCAATAACATTAACAAGACAATTAAGCAAAAGGAATTAACTGAATCGTATATATTTCACAAGGACTGGTGGTACAAATCACGAGCTTCTAAGAATAGAGTTTACAAAGCTAAAATGAAGTAAGTACATCATCTGTTTGAAAAGTATATAAACATAGTTTTATAGATCTAAGGCTACCATGAACAAGAAGCAGCTATAACCGGAACGCAGGTACATCTTCAATTCTGGCTCCCGTCGATCACAACAGCGTCAGCAGTCAATATTTGCACGCAAGGTGCAGAAGTGAAGTATGAGTACAACCGACCCCATGTACTTAATAAGTAACAAACCTAACCATAGGTTGAGAGTACTGACGAACTGGAACATTGGTCGGGTCCAACACCAATAACCAACAACAGTTCATAACAATGCAAGGCAAGTAATAAAATAAGTAACTCGGAATTTAAAATGCTCAACTTATTCATAATTCCCAAAAATAGTTCCGTTTTTCAAATAAATTTGTGAAAACCCAAATCCTTTACCGAAATCGTCGAAAAATATGACATAGTTTGAAAACTGTAATTTTTCCAAAAATCCTTTCCACAATAAATAAGATGTTTCATTTTCTTTCCAGATAGCAAGTGTGAAATACCTTTTTATGCCCACATAACAATGTGTGTGAAAAGTCATGAATCACGTGATACCGTACAACATGAGGAAAATGCAACTCTATGCATGTATGTCATGTGTGCATGTCAATGCCATGTATCTCAGAGATGCACTCGTGTACTCACACTCTTAGAGTACTCAATTTCACTACCTCATACTTTCCACTCAATTGACTAATAGTCACTCAGTACTGAGTAGGGGCAAATCCAGCCCGTGGGAAAGATCCATCCCCAGGTATAAAAATGCTTCGGACAAGATCCATGTCCAGGGAAGATCCATCCCTCAATATAATCAACTGCGCTCACTGGGGGTGTGTAAAAACTCCGGAAGGGCTCCTACAGCCCAAGCACTCTCATAAAATCAGTATAACCGCTGCGGCGTGCAACCCGATCCCATAACTGTCACTAATAATCAGGCTCTCGGCCTCACTCAGTCATCAATCTCTCCAGTCTCACTCACGGGCTCAAAATGTCATGAAACTAGCCCGACAACAATGATATGATGTATCAATAAATAACAACTGAGACTGAAATATGATATGAATGCATGAATATGACTGAGTACGAAATATCAATAAAATTAGTGACATGACAACAAGAAACGACCACTATGGGTCCCAACAGTATCGACATAAAGCCTACTCATGATATCTAGCATGATTGACAGCTCAATTACTTTATCGCATGGTGAAAATACGGATATTAACAAAATAGGACCATTATACAATGCCATGGAAACAACAGAGTCCCAATTCATATGGTGCATGCCAACACGCCCATCACCTAGCATGTGCGTCACCTTAATACCAATCACATAAAACGTATTTCAGGGTTTCATACCCTCAGCACTAAGTTTAGAAGAGTTACTTACATTGAACGAGCCAATTCCAATACCGAGTAAGCCAAGCGATGCTCCAAAATGCCATCCCGTGAGTTCCGACCTCCGAACGGCTCGAAACTAACCAAAAACAACTTAAATACATCAAAATATGCTAAGGGAACTAATCCCAATCGAAAAGGCTGAATCTTTAATCAAAAGCCCAAAATCGACCAAAATCCCAACCCAGGTCCCGCGCCTTGGAACCCGACAAAATTTATAAAATCCGACAAACCATTCAATTACGAGTCCAACCATACTAGTTTCACTCAAATCCGACTCCAACTCGATGTTCAAAACTCAAAAATGCACATTATGAAACTTTAGGCCAAAACTCCCAATTTCCTCTCTAAAATTCACAATCCAATTATCGAAAACGAAGATATATTAATGAAATATAACCAAAACTGAGTAGAGAACACTTACCCAAATTCATATGGTAAAAATTGCTTCAAGAATTGCCCCAATCCGAGCTCTATAGCTCCAAAAATGTAAAAATGACTCAAACCATCAAAATAGAGTACTTTATTCTTCTGCCTAGACATCCTCTTTCGCGAACGCGGCAATACCATTGCATTCGCGATGAACAAAATAATATTCCACCATAATACACTTCGCGTTCGTGGTAAACACCTCGCGAACGTGACTTACAACTAGCTCAGACCTTCGCGAACATGACTCCAACTACGCGAACGCGATGAAGAAGGTCTCCGGCTCCAGCTCCCAGCTTAACCCTACGCGTCCACGGTCCCTCATACGTGAAAACGAAGAAGACTTGCCCCAACTCTACGCGAACGCGGACCAATATTCGCGAACGTGATGAAGAAATGCTACTGCCATCAAAATACACTACGCGTTCGCGACACTTGCCACGCGAATGCGATGAAGGACTGAGACACCATAAACCAGCAGAACACATCAGTGCCCAAATGAAGGAGAATAGCCCGAAATCAATCCGAAACACGCCCAAGCCTCTCGGGACCCCGTCCAAACATACCAACAAGTCCCATAACATAACACGGACATACTCGAGGCCTCAAAACGACCGGTCGGGGCGTTACATCCTCCCCTACTTAAACATACGTTCGTCCTCGAACGTGCCCAGAGTTGTTCTCAAAGCCATCAAATCACCATGTAACCTTACCATACACATACCCAGGGGTGATCCCATGTCACCCTATCCCATATAGGCCCGACAACACATCATACTGAAGATCATTAGTCCAACCTTATCCCGTAAACCACAGAATCCTATTTCCAACATTTGGAATTTCCCACAAGGACCGTACCTCACAATCTGCACACTATATTAGTCTGAACATGCTGTATCAAGCCACAACCATAACCCAAGGCACAATAATATGATATACCACATAACTCAATTATAGCAATGATTTCTAATCATAGTAGCTGCTCAAAATAACCCAATACCGGTAATAGACCTCATATCAAACAAAACCTCATTCTAAAACCTTCGTACACTGCCGAAGATGAAAGGAACACGCAGAAACTCATAACCATTCATCAGATCAACCAGTCATGGGGCTCTCTCTCCTTCGACAAGAACTATAGCAAATTTCTAAGTTGACTTTCGATATTATCCTTCCAACCATGCTGCAATCAAATCCGATAGCACCCATCCTAGATCCGACGACTTCATCTTATCAAATACCAACTACTCTACCGACATGCAACACCAATACTACCCAGATCCACAAACCATGCAATCCATGCACTAATAAGCAATAATCCAAATGTACACAATCACGAAAATGACTCAACCAAGAGAGTCATCCCGCAAGCTCAACGAGTACCACCACAACGCATCACACAACGTAGAACCAAAACACACGAATCTAACACAAATGATCATACCTCAACATAACTCTGCTGCAATGCGTGACCCCATCCAACACTGGTCCGTATGAAATACCTCAGCCCCTATACTCAAAATTGATAACCACGCGCAATTCGACATCAAGTACCCCAAGTGAATGACCATAACCACAGAGGAACCAATAACATAATACCACAGACCAGAAAGAACATCACCCAAGGTGCAATCAGTCGTGCATCAGCCAAATACCCATCTCGCTCAGATTCCGCTATAAGGCCCCAACAGAACCGCACTATGTGTGTATATAAGCAACAAATCACAACCCCTCGTAACATAGAAGAGTAAATCACAGAACATATCAAAACACGTATAAGCTCAGCACTAACCGAATGGTACATCCACCAACAGTAATAGTACGGAGTCAACCAATCCGACCTAGTGTAGAAAACACATCCTCATTGGCCTGCCAACGGGCCCCGAATCAACTCTGGTCATCCACAAATAGATAAACAACCATCTGAAGGTCCACAATGACTGAATCATAGCACTTACTATCAATTGGCTAGCTCTGGCCACAACTTCACAGTCCACAACCACGAAACTATCTGCTCTTGAGAACTCCCAGCCTCCAAATCCATAAAACACATGAATCACCATATTTGATCCCAACTCTACCGCCCGAATGTCTAACACATCTCTCATGAATGATCATCCCACAAGGAATACTTCTCTAATCCTTCCGTGCCACAAAGCAATATTTTAATATCAGCAGTCGATCAACAAGGAGAATACCGCAATACTAATGAAGCATCCATAAATCAAAACATAGTGCGCCTTTTGAAATGTACACTCTCCTCAAGCAATACCAAATAGTAATATCACTCACCTAGTCATTTGAAACCATCCATGTTGCCTAAGAATTCATAACCCTCCCTTCAAAACTGAACCGTGACCTTGAACATACAAATCTCAATCTCCCACAACACACTACACCGATCATAACATCACAAGAAAAGCATAAGAATCTCATAATCAACTCCGAGTCACAAGCAAACTACCTACTCAATTAGCCAGGAACCTTCTATTTAATCTTATCCCGGAGAAAATCACAATACACAACATGTTCCACTTACCGGTAGGAAATATACACCTCGAACTGTGATAGTAACCATCGAGAACTCTTCGAAACCCATTTGCACATAATCAAGCCATCAGAACTAAATCTCTCTAACTCAACCAAGCCACGCAAGTTGCCAAAACCCAAGAGCACTGCCACGAAGCACCTATAGAAACCCACCACATCGTAAGCACCCAAAGAACCCATTATATCCATTACTTTGCTGATCTAACCTACTACCAAGCTGTCCTAATTCCCCGAGTTCCTTCCAAATTGCCTTCAAATTGATACTTCTCCTAGTCGGAACAGCACGATCCTTAACCAAAACTCACCCCACGAACTCTAGCATAAAACCACCTCGTCCTAAGGCCCATAAGCTGCTGAATTCTCTCTCTAGCACCCCAAAAGTACCACAACCAAGATACCCACTCTGAAGAGATATTCTGCTAATCTAAAGTCGTTTCCTTCATCTTCCTGAATGCTGAAATGTAGAATCCATAATGATATAGAAATTCCACAAGTCTTGACACCATCTAATGTAAATCTCAGTTTCTATCCATATACAAATCCTGAAAATTCCCAATTGCTACATATAAATCTTGAATCCATTAAGACCTTTCTCGAGAGTCCTCTACTCTACTCCAATCTCAATTTAATTGAATAAATAGACCGAACGACCTGTGCCCCATTAGCATACCAACACCCTAAGAAGTACCCTACACTCCTAAGCAACCGAGCAAATTCCTACTCCATGCACACTAGATCCTTCACGATTAACCACTCTATTATTTTATGATTCCCATATACGCATAGAGTGTAATACAACTTGTATCCAGAAATTCCTTTACTCGAGTCATCCTCAATCTCAACCTCTGCAAGTCATAACTGATTCACAAGTATGCATCAGACTGAAACCGATATAACACATAACCATGTAATCAAATCATCGATAGCAGACTCTCCCCCACTTGGCTCAGCCATAGATCAAAACACTAAATAACTCAAAACACCCATACTCTATTACTGCCACAATACCGTAGTGAAATTCAACTGAATCCTTTATAAGCTCACATACACAACCCACATAGTACCTCAAATCATCTACAAATCTCGCATTCACCCTAGTAACAACCAAGCTAACTCCCACAAGCGACCCAAACTCAAATTGCAACACATATAATTCACTCGCAAAAAGGAACTCTCTACAAAACAATATAGGGATCACACAACCGCAGGACACCCCGCAGGAGGTAACCCACCTGCTTAGCCTCAATCTGGCATCTCTTCATACCCTTTCGGTACCACAATTACTATGCAATCGCTTAATCTTCCTGAGTCTGATCTCTACAAAAAGACACGAGTTATCACAAGACATCGATGCATAGCTGATACCGAGCGCTCACATGCGCACACGAATGCGTGGAAGGAATTCAAAGAGTTACGCTTCAAGCTGAATCAATGCCGCACAATAAGGAAAGAAAGATGGAAAGTATATCCTAAATGTCCTATAGCCTCTCGAAGATAGGTATGGACGTCATCATACCGATCCGCAAGACTCTACTAGATACTTGCTCATGACTTGTAGAACCTATGAACCTAGAGCTCTAATATCAACTTGTCACGACCCCAAATCCACTAGTCGTGATGGCACCTAACCCAACCCACTAGGTAGGCCAACTAATAACTATCCAATTCTAATAACATTAACAAGACAATTAAGCAAAAAGAATTAATTGAATCTTATACATTTCCCAAGGACTGGTAGTACAAATCACGAGCTTCTAAGAATAGAGTTTACAAAGCTAAAATGAAGTAAGTACATCATCTGTTTGAAAAGTACATAAACATAGTTTTATAGATCTAAGGATACCATGAACAAGAGGCAGCTACAACCAAAACGCAGGTACATCTTCAATTCTGGCTCTCATCGATCACAGCAGCGTCAGCAGTAAATATTTGCACGCAAGGTGCAGAAATGTAATATGAGTACAACCAACCCTATGTACTCAATAAGTAACAAACCTAACCATAGGTTGAGAGTAATGACAAACTGGAACATTGGTCGGGTCCAACACCAATAACCAATAGCAGTTCATAACAATGCAAGGAAAGTAATAAAAGAAGTAACTCAGAATTTAAAATGCTCAGCTTATTCATAATTCCCGAAAATAGTTCCGCTTTTCAAATATATTTGTGAAAACCCAAATCCTTTACCGAAATTGTCGAAAAATATGACATAGTTTGAAAATTGTAATTTTTCCAAAAATCATTTCCACAATAAATAAGATGTTTCATTTTCTTTCCAGATAGCAAGTCTGAAATACCTCTCTATGCCCATATATCAATGTGTGTGAAAAGTCATGAATGACGTGATACCGTACAACATGAGGAAAATGCATCTCTATGCATGTATATCATGTGTGGATGTCAATGCCATGTATCTCAAAGATGAACTCATGTACTCACACTCTCAGAGTACTCAATCTCATTGCCTCATACTTTCCACTCAATTGACTAACAGTCACTCATTACTGAGTAGGGGCAAATCCAGCCCGTGGGAAAGATCCATCCCCAGGTATAAAAATGCTTCGGACAATATCCAAGTCCAGGGAAGATCCATCCCTTAATATAATCAACCGCGCTCACTGGGGGTGTGTACAAACTCCGGAAGAGCTCCTACAGCCCAAGCGCTATCATAAAATCAGTATAACCATTGCGGCGTGCAACCTGATCCCATAACTGTCACTAATAATCAGGCTCTCGGCCTCACTCAATCATCAATCTCTCTAGTCTCACTCACGGGCTCAAAATGTCATGAAACTAGCCCGACAACAATGATATGATGTATCAATAAATAACAACTCAGACTGAAATATGATATGAATGCATGAATATGACTGAGTACGAAATATCAATGAAATTAGTGATATGACAACAAGAAACGACCACTATGGGTCCCAACAGTATCGACATAAAGCCTAATCATGATATCTAGCATGATTGACAGCTCAATTACTTTATCGCATGGTGAAAATATGGATATTAACAAAATATGACCATTATACAGTGCCATGGAAATAACAGAGTCCCAATTCACATGGTACACGCCCACACGCCCATCACCTAGCATGTACGTCACCTCATTACCAATCACATAACACATATTTCGGGGTTTCATACCCTCAACACTAAGTTTAGAAGAGTTACTTGCCTCGAACGAGCCAATTCCAATATCGAGCAAGCCAAGCGATGCTCCAGAATTCCATCCTGCGCGTTCCGACCTCCGAATGGCTCGAAACTAAACAAAAATAACTCAAATACATCAAACAATGCTAAGGGAACTAATCCCAATCGAAAAAGGTCGAATCTTTAATTAAAAGCCCAAAATCGACCAAAATCCCAACCCGAGCCCATGCCTCGGAACCCGACAAAATTTACAAAATTCGACAGCCCATTCAATTACGAGTCCAACCATACTAGTTTCACTCAAATATGACTCCAATTCGATGTTCAAAACTCAAAAATTCACATTATGAAACTTTAGGCCAAAACTCTCAATTTCCTCTTTAAAATTCACAATCCAATTACCAAAAACGAAGTTAGATTCATAAAATATAACCAAAATCGAGTAGAGAACACTTACCCCAATTCATATGGTGAAAATTGCTTCACGAATCGCCTCAATCTGAGCTCCATAACTCCAAAAATGTAAAAATGGCCAAAACCCTCGAAATAGAGTACTTGTTACTTTTGCCCGGACATCCTCTTTCGCGAATGCGGCAATACCATCGCGTTTGCGATGAAGAAAATAATCTTCCACCATAATACACTTCGCGTTCTTGGTAAACACCTCGCGAACGTGACTCATAACTAGCTCTGGCCTTCGTGAACGCGGCTCCAACTACGCGAACGCGATGAAGAAGGTCTCCGGCTCCAGCTCCCAACTCAACCCTACGCGTCCGCGGTCCCTCATATGTGAACGCGAAGAAGACTTGCCCTAACTCTACGCGAACGCGGACCAATATTTGCGAACGAGATGAAGAAATGCTACTTCCATCAAAATACACTACACATTCGCGACACTTGCCATGCGAACGCGATGAAGGACTGAGACACCATAAACCAGCAGAATACAACAATGCCCAAATGAAGGAGAATAGCTCGAAATCAATCTGAAACACGCCCGAGACCCTCGGGACCCCGTCCAAACATACCAACAAGTCCCATAACATAACACAGACCTACTCGAGGCCTCAAAACACATATAACAACATCGGAATGGCGAATCACACCTTAATTCAAAATCAATGAACTTGAAACTTCAAACTTCCACAACCGATGTCGAAACCTATAAAATCACGTCCGATTGACCAGATCCAACTTCGAGAATCGGAATCCGACCCGGATATCAAAAAGTCCACTCCCGGTCAAACTTTTCAAAATTTCAACTTTCGCCATTTCGAGCCAAATTCTACTACGGACCTCCAAATCACAACCTGGGCGCACTCCTAAGTCCAAAAGCACCCAACGGAGCTAACAGAACCATCAAAAATCCAATCCGAGGTCAACTACTAAAAAGTCAAACTTGGTCAACTCTTTCAATTTAAAGCTTCCTAATTAAAAATCTTTCTTCCAAATCAATTTCGAATAACCTAAAAAACCAAAACCGATGATTCACATAAGTCATAATACATCATACGGAGCTGCTTATGCCCGTGAACTACCGAGTGAAGTGTAAATACTCAAAACGACCGATCGGGTCGTTACATGTTGATCATGACACATCTGAAATGATCCCTAGAGAAAGGAAACCAGCAAGGGTCATGAAGTCACCATTCAGGAACACATTTAACTCTGATGGCACCATCCAAGTTGCTCAAAATAAGCAAACTAACTCAACGAAGCCCATCTTGACAAATAAGCCAAATAAATCCATCTTCACTCTAAAGTATCCTTTTCAGAAAAATGTTGACAATCCTATTGATTTAAGCATATTGTGTAAGTGGAACACTTTCATCAATAGAGGCTTAAGGACTAATGCACCGTAAGTTTTATGTTTTGGTTTTTTCTTTTTCTTTTTTTTTCTTGTTTATTTTTCGTGTTTTGTGTTATGAACCATATTTTTTTATCGTGATTTATCAGGGACGATGTTTATATAGAGATTAGCAATAAGCTAAATAAAATCTTTGAATTTAGAGTTGATGATATTGGAGAGAAAAAAAATGGTTCTTCATATTTTCATATCCCGACCTACCCCTGTGTGATTCAGTAAGTCAACACTATAATGGTTCTTCATAATTTCAGTATATTGATGTTAATTTGTTAGCATAAATGCCATTTCTTTTCTTTTATCCATGTTGTAATTACACATAGATTCTATCTGTAATAAAATGAGAAATGCGACTCGGTAACCCTTGTATAGTAGGCAGAAGAAAGGACTAGAACAATAATGGCAATAGAAAATATAGTATCAACTTGGAAGAGTATCTTTTATGTATATTTGCAATATCTTCTGTAAAATGTATAATTGGTTTATACTTAAAATATACATTTTAGTTTTCTCATAATGTAATTTTCTTACCATGTGTGCTTATTCTTTATATTTCAACATATTGATGTTATTTTTTACTATTTGAGAAAGAAAGGGAAGTACGGTGTTGATGTTCCAGTATGATTCACAACTACCGACTGTTGGTTTAACTTTTTGATTTCAAATTTGTACAAGGAGTTTTGGAGAAAAAACAGAGACATGAATTTGATTACTGAAGCAGATCCAATTGCTGAGTATATACTTGGGTATTTTTTAAAATGTAATGTTCCTTGGTGTACTGTTGATGAAGTCTTTTTCCCTATAAATCTGTCTGATAAGTGGTACTGGATATTGGCAAGACTGTCATTCAAAGATCTGCGCATTTATGTATACGATTCCATGAGTGGCGTGCGGCAGAATAGTGCAGCTCAGAGATCAATTGATCCATACTCAGTGTTGCTCCCATATTTCCTTCATCGTATTGGTTTTTTGGACATAAAGGAGAATCCTATGGGAATTCCTGCCATTGATCTTTTTGAGATTCTTGTCGTTGATGGGTTGCCAACACAAAATAACACGTAGATTATGATTGAATATTTCTAATTCTTATTCATTTTTGTACATGAATTCCTATTTGGATATTATACTAACCTATTCAACGTTTATGTACGACCTTGTATGTAGTGACTGTGGTGTTTATGTTGCTGCATTTGCTGAGTACATCATTCAAGGCAGCAATATTCCTAAACCTATTGATATTGATGGGATACGGAACTGACATGGTATATTGCTATGGGATTATGGAGTGAAGAAACAAAGATCACGTGCAGTTAGTGATGACGAGTCTACTGGTAGATTGAAGGATCTGACAAAATAGGATAACAAGAAAAAGGGCAAGATGCATGCCATTGGTGATGACGAGACTTTTGAAGTATATCAAAAAAAGGCAAGTTGAAGGTCATGATGAAGTAGTTTGGTATAGTTTAGAGGAAAATTCACATGTAGTTTTAAGATGAAGTAGTTTGGATATGATATTGTCTTATGATTGGATACAGTTCCATACTTATATCACGTTTTATGCTTTTTGTTTGGGATGTTTTTGAACAATATGTTTGAAATGCTAATACTTTTAATTGTGACTTCTTTGTTTCCAGTTAATAGTGAAAATTTGAAAGTTTCAGATTTTGTGTAGTTTTGACTTTTCTACAGTTTTAGTTTTGTAATTTATACAGTTGTAATCTATTTCGACTGGTTTTGAAAATTTAGCTGGTGTTGCTAAGTTGTTATAGGAAGTTTTGTGAATGAAGTTTTGGGGGCAGCTAAACTGTATATCAATTGTATAGCGGAAATCTATTTTGTATATTTTTTGTTTAGTAACAGTCTTTTGTATATATTTTGTATAGTGACATCTATTTTGTATAATATTTGTATAGTTACAGTCTATTATCTGTAAATTGTATATACAATAGTGATGGTATATGTTTTTTGTATACATATACAAATTTTATTTTGTATATTTTTGTCACGACCCAAAATCAAAATCAGGATTTGGAGAGGATTTCTAAAGCAATTTCGATTGTTGTTGATCATTCAGCATTCTTTGGGTTTAAGAGGTCGATTTAAACTCCAATTTTTGTTGTACTTCTGTTGCTCATTGCTGAATCTGCGTGCCGAGCTCCATCTGTTGTGCTTCACCTTTATTCAGCATTTTGTTGTTCGTTTGACCTTCAGTAGAGGGAGGACCATCTTCTTCTTCCCCTCTCTCTCTTTCCCTTTCTCTCTCCCCCCTCCCTTGTATGTGTGGGTGCGTCTGTTTATTTGGACAGGTGCAGCTTCTTCCCGGCGAGGACAGACTATTTCCCGGTGTGTTCAGATTGCCGACAAGTTTCATAAATTCCGGCAACTTTCGAACAACTTTCGGGCGGGACACATCAGAACTTGCCAGTGCACTTGAGCAGATCCGACACGCTTCAGGAAAACTTGCTCCAGGTTCTTTCGTTCTATATATGGTACTCGTGGTATCGGTATTTTTATTGTATTTTTTTTGCTCGCGGGAGTTGGTACCTCCCGTTTTCCAGTTTCCCTTTGTTGTGTGAGTTAAATTGCTGACATCTTACCTCGTACTAGTTTATTTATCTGGTTTGGTCTGTTGCCTTGTGTGATAGTGATTCCCCTTACTCTGTCGTAGGTAGAGTGGCTGTGGTCTGGATGGTCGAGTGAGGTCATGTCCTCGGGGGGGAACGGGGGTGGGGCGGGAGGTAGGGCAGGGTTTAGGGGGTGGGGAGGGAGGCAAGGGAAGTAAAGGGAACAAGGGTGTCTGTAGGTTGAGAATTGGGTCATGGAACGTAGGTACATTGACGGGTAAATCTATAGAGTTGGTAAAGATCCTCCAGAAGAGGAGGGTCAATATAGCGTGTGTCTAGGAGACAAGGTGGGTAGGGTCGAGGGCGAGGGACGTGGACGGGTATAAACTTTGGTACTCAGGAGTACAGAAAGGTAAGAATGGAGTGGGCATCTTGGTGGATAGGGAACTTAGAGAGTCTGTGGTTGAGGTTAGACGAGTGAATGATAGATTGATGACTGTTAAGTTGGTGGTTGGAGAGTGCACCCTAAACATCGTTAGCGCCTATGCGCCGCATGTGGGCCTAGATGAGGAGGTTAAACTGCGCTTCTGGGAAGGGTTAGATGAGATTGTACGTCAGGTTCTGCCTGCTGAGAAGCTATTCATAGGAGGGGATTTCAATGGGCATATTGGGTCGACCGCATGTGGTTATGGCGAGGTGCATGGAGGCTTTGGTTTTGGGGAGAGGAACGGAGGAGGTACATCGTTGTTGTACTTCGCTAAGGCTTTTGGGTTGGTGATTGCAAACTCTAGCTTTCAAAAGAGGGAGGGGCATTTGGTTACTTTTCAAAATGCTGTGGCAAAGACCCAGATTGACTACCTCCTCCTCAGGAGGTGTGACAGAGGGTTGTGCAAGGATTGCAAGGTGATTCCGGGTGAGATACTCGCGACGCAGCATAGGCTCTTGGTGATGGACGTTGGTATTATGTTAAAGAAGAGGAAAAGGTCTACTCGAGGAAGACCGAGAATCAGGTGGGAGCCTTAACTGAGGATAAAGCCCAAGCGTTGGAGGGGCGGTTGTCGGCTATGGGAGCTTAGAAGAGCAATGGTGACGCGAGCACTATGTGGTCAACGACAGCAGACTGTATTAGGGAGGCTGCGAGAAAGGTGTTAGGGGTCTCGACGGGCATCTCTGGTGGGCGCAAAGAAGATTGGTGGTGGAATAAAGTGGTACAAGGTAAAGTGGAAGCAAAGAAGGTGGCGTACCTGAAGTTAGTGGGGAGCATAGGTAAGAAGGAGAGGCGAGTGTGCATGGATAGGTATAAGGCAGCTAGGAAAGAGGCTAAGCTGGCGGTCATAGAGGCTAAGACTGCGGATTATGGTCGTATATACGAGGAATTGGGGGAAAAAGATGGGGAGAAGAAGTTATTCCGGCTGGCCAAGTTGAGAGAGAGGAAGGCTCGGGATTTGGACCAAGTGAGATGCATCAAGGACGAAGATGGTAAAGTATTGATGGAAGATCCCCAGATTAAGAGGAGATGACAGACTTACTTTCATAAACTTCTGAATGAAGAAGAGGATCGGGATATTGTGCTAGGCGAATTGGAGCATTCTGAGAGTCACTGTGACTTTGAGTACTACAGGCGTATCGAGGTTGAGGAGGTCGTGGGAGCTATGCGTAAGATGAGTAGGGGCAGAGCGACCGGGCCAGATGAGATTCCGGTGGAATTTTGGAAGTGTGTGGGGAGAGCAGGTTTGGAGTGGTTGACTAAGTTGTTTAATATTATTTTTAAAGGGAAAAGGATGTCGGATGAGTGGAGGTGGAGTACGGTGGTTCCATTGTATAAGAACAAAGGTGATATCCAGAGTTGTAACAATTATAGGGGTATCAAATTACTGAGTTATACCATGAAAGTGTGGGAGAGGGTGGTTGAAGCGAGGGTGAGGATGACAGTGTCTGTATCCGACAACCAATTCGGGTTCATATCGGGTCGTTCGACTACAGAAGCTATACACCTTGTTAGAAGGTTGGTGGAACTATACAGAGGGAGGAAGAAGGATCTGCACATGGTGTTTATTGACCTAGAGAAAGCGTATGACAAGGTTCCTAGAGAAATTCTCTGGAGATGCCTGGAGGCAAAAGGTGTGTCGGTTCCCTACATTATGGCAATTAAGGACATGTATGATGGGGCTAAGACTCGGGTTAGGACAGTAGGAGGCGACTCTGAGCATTTTACGGTTGTAATGGGGTTACACCAAGGTTATGTGCTCAGTCCATTCTTATTCACCCTGGTGATGGACGTGTTAACACACCATATTCAATGGGATGTGCCATGGTGCATGCTATTCGCCGATGACATAGTTCTGATTGATGAGTCGCGAGCCGGTGTTAACGAGAGGCTGGAGGTTTGGAGACAGGCTCTTGAGTCTAAGGGTTTCAAGCTGAGCAGGACGAAGACGGAATACCTGGAGTGTAAGTTCAGCGCTGAGAAAGGGGAAGTGGGCGTGGATGTAAGGCTTGATTCGCAGGTCATCTCAAGTAGAGGCAGCTTCAAGTACCTTGGTTCGGTTATCCAGTGGGGGAGGGGAGATCGATGAGGATGTTACACACCGTATTGGGGTAGGATGGATGAAGTGGAGGTTAGCATCTGGAGTCCTGTGTGACAAGAGAGTGCACCGATACTCAAAGGTAAGTTTTATAAAGCGGTGGTTAGACCGGCCATGATGTATGGGGCTGAGTGTTGGCCCGTTAAGAACTCACATATCCAGAAGATGAAAGTAGTAGAAATGAGGATGTTGCGGTGGATGTGCGGGTGCACTAGGATAGATAAGATTAGGATTGATGATATTCGGGAGAAGGTGCATGTGGCTCCCATTGATGACAAGATGCGGGAAGCGAGGCTTAGATGGTTCGGACATGTTCAGAGGAGAAGCCCAGATGCTCCGGTATGGAGGTGTGAGCAGCTGGTTACGGAGGGCATGAGAAGAGGTAGAGGGCGGCCTAAGAAGTATTGGGGAGAGGTGATCAGGCAGGATATGTCGAGGCTCCAGATTTTCGAGGACATGACACTTGATAGGAAGATGTGGAGGTCGAGTATTAGGGTTGTAGGTTAGGAGGTAGTTGAGTCGTGCCTTCCTTCGTAACATGGTGGGACTAGCCATGTAGGGTTTTTGTCTAAGATAACTAGTGGGAATGTTGTGGCTTACTATTTCGCTTTTCAGTGCAGGTCCTATTTACTAGCTATCACTTTTGCTTTACATCTTTCTTCTAGATTTCATAGTGTTCCTATTTTTCTTATGACTGTTGTGGTGATATTAATATTTACTAATATTGTCTCCCTTTACTTTGCATCTTTCTTCTGGATTTCATGGTGTTCCTATTTATCCTATGATTGTTGTTGTGATACTTATATTGTCTTCCTTTTTGCCCTTTTGTCTTTTTGTTTTTTTTGAGCCGAGGGTCTTTCCGAAATAGCCTCTCTACTCCTTCGGGGTAGGGGTAAGGTCTGCGTACACACTACCCTCCCCAGACCCTATTAGTGGGATTTTACTAGGTTGTTGTTGTTGTTGTCACAACCCAAAACTCTAACCTGTCGTGATGGCGCCTATCGATGGTACTAGGCAAGCCGACCTTTCAAAATACTTCAATATTTCATAAAAAGGATAATTCAAAAAAAATTCATACAAGAAATGTTTCCAAAAATCGGAGTTGAATTCAAAAAATAAGGGGACTTCCAGTACACCCTCCTGAATATGAGGATTTTGCATTTTGTGTAAATTCTTGTGGTTTGTTTGAGCAAGGGTACAAAGGAAGTCCATTCACATGGTAAAATGGGAGATCCAATGCTGAGTGTATATTCAAGAGATTGGATAGGGTTTTTGTGAATTTGCCATTTCAGAACATGTTGCCAACTATTGAAGTTGAGCATCTAATCAGAACTGGATCAGAACATGCACCATTGCTAATGACATGTGGGGTGCAGACAAGCAATTTTGTCAAGCCTTTCAGATTCTTGAACTTTTGGACAAAGCATGCTACATTTATGGATGCGGTGAGGCAGAATTGGGAAGCTGATTTCATAGGGGATCCATTTTTGATGTTCAAGCAGAATATCAAGAGGGTGAAGACAGCACTCTCAAAATAGAGTAGGGAAACATTTGGTGATATCTTCAAGCAATTAGCTATTTTGGAGGACATTGTTAGGGTGAATGAGATGTTGTTTGAAGAAGAGCCTCCAACTGAGAATAGGATTGTGCTTCAAAAGGCTCAATCTGAATTGAAGAAATACTTGAGTATTGAGGAGCAGTATTGGAAGCAAAAAGCTGGGATGACTTGGTTTGCTGAAGGAGATAGAAATACAAGTTTCTTTCACAATTATGTCAATGACAAAAGAAAGAAATTGCAACTGAAGAGGATCAAAAATGGCAGTGGGGTTTGGATTGAAGACCAGGAGCAATTGGCTACAACTGCAGTGGACTTCTATCAAAAATAGTTCACAAATGAAGGTGATGCTTCTGAATTTTCCTTGCTCAATAATGTACCTTCAATGGTCACTATGGATCAGAATTTGGAACTTAGCAGATTGCCAACAATTGAAGAAGTAAGGGCAGCAGTTTTTGAGCTTAGTGGGGAGAGTGCTAGTGGTCCTGATGGATTCACTGGCCTGTTTTATCAAACATACTGAGATGTTATTGGTGCTGATATACACAACATGGTGCTACACTTTTATGGAGGAGCTGCATTGCCTAAATCCATCACTCACACCAATCTAGTGTTGCTGCCCAAGAAACCTAGAGTTGAGACCTTCTCTGACTTAAGACCTATTAGTTTGAGCAACTTCATTAACAAGGTCTTGTCTAGGGTGTTACATGACAGATTGGAGAGTTTTTTGCCATCTCTAATAACTCCTAATCAATCCGGATTTGTAAAGGGTAGGAGTATATTTGAGAACATCTTATTGACTCAAGAAATTGTCACTGACATAAGGTTAAGGGGAAAGCCAGCTAATGTGGTGATCAAGTTTGATATGGCTAAGGCCTACGATAGGGTTTCATGGAAGTACTTATTGCATGTGCTAAGGAAGATGGGATTTTCTGAACACTTCATCAACATGGTATGGAACTTGATGTCAAATAACTGGTATTCAGTATTGGTGAATGGGAAGTCCTCAGGGTTCTTTAAGTCGACAAGGGGTGTGAAATAAAGGGGTCCCCTATCTCAAACATTGTTCATTCTGTCAGCTGAGGTACTTTCCAGATCTTTGAATAAGCTCTTTGAAGACAAGTCATTTGTGGGATTTGGAATGCCTAAGTGGTCTGATTCTTTAAACCACTTGGCATATGCTGATGATACGATAATCTTTGCATCTGCTCATCCTCCCTCTTTGAGCAAGATTATGGCATTGTTGGGGAACTATGAGAAGATATCAGGTCAGATGATCAACAAAGATAAGAGTTCATACTACATGCATTCAAAGGTTGCTAATGGATTGTTTCAGGCAGTTGAAGCTATTACAGGATTTGCAAGAGGTAAATTCCCCTTCACATATCTAGGGTGTCCTATTTTTTACACTAGAAGGAGGAAGGACTATTATAAGGATCTTATCAAGAAGGTGAAGGCTAAATTGCATTCATGGAAAGGAAATCTGATGTCATTTGGAGGAAAGGCAACACTCATCTCTAGTGTGTTGCAAAGTATGTCAGTTCACATGTTATCAGTCCTTGATCCACCAAACAGCATCCTGGGGCATCTACATAAGACTTTTGCTATGTTCTTTTGGAGCACAAAGGAAGAAGGGAGAAGCAGACATTGGGCTTCATGGAAAAATCTTTGTGGTCTAATTTCATGTGGAATAAGTATTGCAAGAAGGAGCGACCAACAGTGGTGCATTTTAGGGGATGGTCTCATGTTTGGAGATAAATGTTGAATGCTAGGAAAGAAGTAGAACATGAGATCGTATGGGAATTGAAGAGTGGAACAACTAATATTTGGCATGAAAATTGGACTGGATTGGGTGCACTTTATCACGTATTACCTGAAGACTTTCCAATCAATGAAGATCTTCAGGAGGTGGCAGAACTACGATAAGGGGAAGCATGGGATGATCAGCTACTAGATCAAACTTTCAATGAGAAAATTGCAGAACATATAAGGCTAAATGTGCATTATGAAGGCATTGAGGGATATTGGGATAGGCTATACTGGATGCCAACTCCTTCAGACAAGTTCAGTGTTAGCAGTGCTTGGCAAATATTAAGGCATAAGGCTAATCCTAATCAGGAATTCAAGTTAATGTGGATTAAAGGTTTGCCATTCAAGATATCCTTCTTCTTGTGGAGATTGTGGAGGCAGAAAATATCCACCAATGACATGTGGAGGAGGCAAGGGCAAATGGTGATATCTAGGTGTTAGTGTTGTCAGCATCCCCAAGAGGAATCCATTGAGCATATATTTGTGACAAGTCCTACTGCCTCTAAGGTATGGAACTTGTTCATGGGGACTGCTGGAATTTTTGTGCAATTGATTCAATTGAAGCAGATTATAAGGTATTGGTGGTATGCTCAGTGTTGTCCAAAATTAAAGCCACTATTTCAATCAGTACTAGCTATCATCACTTGGGAGCTTTGGAAGAGAAGAAATGCAGGTAAAAATGGTGGTTCAGTATCCACAAATAGGGTGATTCATGAGATAAATAGGACATTGCATCAACTGGCAGGGGTGAGGTATGCTTGGATCCCTAATATTCCATTGTTATGGCCAGACATGATTCAATGCTTTGAAGGATATAAACCTATATTGATCACTACAAGAGTAACATGGCAGCTTCCTTTTCATGATTGGTACAAATGTAATACTGATGGAGATTCAAAGGGCAATCCTGGACCTAGCTCACTAGGCTTTTGTATGAGGGATGATGAAGGTGGTGTGGTGTATGCTAGGGCAGTAGACTTGGGAGTGAAAACTAATGTGGTAGTTGAAGCTAAGGCTATTCTTCAAGGGTTGGAATACTGTGTGGAGCATGATCTTCACCCTCTCATATTGGAGACTGATTCATTGGTGATGAAGAAGGCGATAGAAGGGGAATGGGATCCTCCATGGGTAATTGCACAGGATGTGAAGAAAATTATAGAGATGAAGGACAACTTCAATGTGATCTTTCAACATGTGTTCAGAGAAGGCAACTCAGTGGCGGATTTTATAGCTAACATTGTGTTCTCTTTTGCAGGTACATCTGAGTTTCATTCATTCTCTGAACTGCCTAGTGCAGGGAGGAGGTTGATCAATCTAGACAAATCTCAATCACCTAACCTTAGGGTTAGGATAGCAAAGAAAAGAACCCCAGACTGATGGCTTCACAGGATTAGACTCTGCACAAACCTGCATGTTTCATTGTCTCATTCAGTATGCTATTAAGGTACTTTCCAATGGTATTAACATGGTCATATGCTCAATCTGGGGGTGCTTTGATAGTGTACAGAAAAAATACGATAAGCAGGTGTGGGATGATACAATTTATCCTACTTCTGATATGTCCAAATGTTAAGGAAAATGCTGAACCCATCATATGGTATTTTTGGAGATTGTTGAATCATTTCTCAGTGGTATTAGCATGCTTTCATGCTCAATTTGAGGATGGTTTAGCAATTTTTAGAATGTCTACATTAAAGGTTCTAGAAGGGAAGGATCTGAGCTTACAAGATCACAAAAAGGCACAATTTCAAAGCCTGGCCTTTGCCTTGCAAAGCCTGCTTAAAGCCAGCTCATTCCTGGCTTTTGCCTTGCAAAGCCGGCCTAAAGCCAGCTCATGCCTGGCTTTTGCCTTGCAAAGCCTGGATAACGCCAGCTCATGCCTGGCTTTTGCCTTGCAAAGCCTGGCTTTTGCCCTGCAATGCCTGCCTAAAGCCAGCTCAAGCCTGGCTTTTGCCCTGCAAAGCCTGCCTAAAGCCAGGTTCCTCTTCTACACATTAATTTTGATAAGTGAGCACATGATTAATACTTGGACAAAATCAGTCCACTGCATATGGAGATCATATAGTAGCTACACTTGGAAGACTATGCTGGCTTCAACTCTGTGGTGGAGATGTTTGGAATTCATTTTAGCCTATGGACAGTATACCCTAGCGCTTGGTGAGAGCTTGATAGGTGTTGCTTGGTATTTGCCAATGACAATTGGATTCACATACACTAATAGGAGAAGGAAGCATTCAACTTATCATGTTGTAATAGCTAGTTCATTAGATTTTAGCTTTTCTATCTTTTTAATAGCTAGTAGCTTCATGCAACATCTATTTTGGTTTGGACATCTTGTAAGCTTTGGACCCATTTTGGGATTTTATTTATATATTAGCCACTAGGCAAGTGCTGCCGAGTGATATAGTTGCTTTAAAAAAAAGCATCGGGGTGTCACCAAGTCATGAGCATCTAGATATCCAGTCTAATAAAAAAAACAGTGTATAAGTATCAACAGAAAAGAAAGAATACATAGAAGGAGAGACAAGGTCTGCGGATGCCGGCAACTACCTCGTAGTCTCCGGTACTCTATCGCGCACGAACTCAACGATCTCCGTGACCAAACATACCTAGATCTGCACATGAAGTGCAGGGTATAGCATGAGTACAACCAACTCAGCAAATAACAGAAATAAATAAGGAACTGGTGACGAGCTACACAATACGGTTCATTTCAGTAAAGTTTCCAATAATGAAAGTAAACATGAGACAGCTAAATGCATCAACAAAGAAGACAGATGCAACCTCTCAGGGTAAAGTCACTCAAGCTCTCAATAGCTAAACACTCGGCTCTCAGCCCTCAATTGACACGCTCAATAGGTACCTGCGCTTACTAGGGGTGTACAGACTCCGGAGGGTCTCCTACAGCCAAGCGCTATAATCTGCACGGACAACTCACGTGCTATCGTATCATATCAAGATCCATAAGGACAACTCATGTGCTACAGTATCATATCAGAATCTACACGGACAACTCACGTGCTAAGTATAAACATCATGATTCGCACGGACAACTCTAGTGATATGGTATCTATACCTCACAACCATGCCCTCGGCCTCATTCAGTCATGAACCTCTCTAGTCTCACGGACCTCAGTAACGAAAGGGAATTGGCCCAAATCAGAATGCTATAATGTATTAATAGAGAATATCAGAGACTGAGGTATAATATACAAGAAATGCTACGACTGAATACAATAACAATAAGAAGGAAGGATCAATAGATATCACGACCTTTGCGGGTCTCTACAGCACCAATACATAGCCTAAGCATGATTTCTAACATGAAAGGCAATCAAATTGCTAGAAGACAAGGAAAACATGTAAGCAACAATAGGTTATTCGATTTTACAGTCTCACGGGACGGACCAAGTCACAATCCCTCTCAGTGCACACTCACACGCCCGTCACCTAGCATGTGCCTCACCTCCAAATAGTCCTATCATACTAAATTCCTGGGTTTCATACCTTCAAGACCAGATTTAAAACTGTTACTTACCTCAAATGCATAGAAATTCTACCTTGAAATGCCCTAGCCTCTCGAATCGGTTTCCAAATGGCCCGAATCTAGCCACAAACAATACGAGATAATCAATTTAGGCTAAAGGGATCAATTCCACAAGAAAACTACTAAATTATAACCCAAATCCAAAATCAGCTCAAACCCGCCCCCGGGCCCACTTCTCGAAATCCGACAAATATCACAAAACCCGAAAGTCCATTCACTCACAAGTCTAACCATACTAAATTCATCAAAATTCGACACCATTTGGTAACCCAAATCCCCAAAATCCACCCTCCAATTCTCAAGCCCTAAATCCCCAAATTTTACTTCAAAATCTCGCTAATTAGGTGGGAAAATCAGTGGGAAACAAGATTTATGATCCAAAACGAGTACAAGAAGCTTACCTCAATAATCCCCTCGAAACTCTTCTCCAAAATCGCCTAAGTCCGAGTCTCAAATGGTGGAATAAGACTAAAATCGCGAACCCTTCTTTTAAACCGTCTGCCCAGACTTTTCGCATGTGCGGACCCACTGTCTCATCTGCGATGCCGCACCTGCGGAAAATTCATCGCAGGTGCGGAATCTACTTAAAATCCCAGATTCAGCTCCTATGGCTACAAGATCACATCTACATCTATTGCAGGTGCGGAAACCCATGGCACCTGCGTCTAAAACTCGCACTTGCGCCTAACTGCCCGCTTTTGCGACCATCGCATGTGCGGGAAAATCTTTGCACCTGCGGTTTCTGCTCAACTTATCCTTGGCCGCTACTGCGAGCTCTCACCTGTGGTTCCCACTCCGCAGGTGCGATTACACCAGCAACATCAGCATTTCCGTTGCCCCTTTCAATTCCAAAACCAAGTCCGAAACCTCTCGAATTCCACCGGAGGCCCCCGGGTCCTCAACCAAATATGCCAACAAGTCATATAACCCAATACAAACTTAGTCGAACTATCGAATCACTCAAAACAACATCAAAACACCAATTACACATGAATTCAAGCCTAAAGAACTTCTAAACTTCCGAATTCTGCAAATGACACCAAAACCTACCAAACCACGTCCGATTGACCTCAAATTTTGCACACAAGTCCTAAATGACCCCACGAACCTACTCCAATTCCCGGAAATCAAATCCGACCCCGATATCAAAATTTCCACTACTGGCCAAGTCACATTCCAGATGCGCTCCTAAGTCCAAAATCACCTAACAGAGCTAACAGAACCATCAAAATTCAATTCCGAGGACGTTTACATATAAGTCGACATACGGTCAACTATTCCAACCTAAACTTTCAATTAAGAGACTAAGTGTCTCAATTCACTCCGAAATCACTCCGGACCCGAACCAACCAACCCGGTAAAACATATAATAGTTGTAGAGCACAAAAGAAGCAGAAGATGGGGGAAACAAGGCTGTAACTCTCGAAACGACCGGCCGGGTCGTTACATACTCCCCCTCTTAAACAAATGTTTGTCCTTGAACGGGTCTAGAAACATACCTGGAGACTCAAATAGGTGTGAATATCTACTCCGCATCTCCCGCTCGGTCTCCCAAGTGGCCTCCTCCATGGGCTGACCTCTCCACTACACCTTCACTGAAGCTATATCCTTTGGCCTCAACTTTCAAACATGTCGCTCCAAAATGGCCACCGACTCTACATCATAAGTCAAATCACCATCCAACTGAACCGTGCTGAAATCCAAAACATTAGATAGATCGCCGACGTATTTTCGGAGCATAGAAACATGAAATACCGGATGCACACTCGACAAGCTAGGTGTCAAGGCCGCATGGCAAGCTTGTAAGCCACCTCCCCGATCATCTAAAGTATCTCAAAAGGCCCAATGAACCAAGGGCTCAACTTTCCCCTCTTCCCAAACCTCATAACACCCTTCATGGGTGATACCTTTAGTAGAACCTTCTCCCCGACCATGTAAGACACATCACAGACTTTCTTGTCAGCATAGCTCTTTTGCCTAGACTGCACCGTGCGAAGCCACTCCTAAATCAATTTTACCTTGTCTAATGCATCCTGGACCAAGTCTGTACCCAAAAGCCTAGCCTCACCCGACTCAAACCATCCCACCGGAGATCTACACCGCCTACCATACAAAGCCTCGTACGGAGCCATCTGAATGCTTGACTGATAACTGTTGTTGTATGCAAACTTCGCGAGCGGCAGAAACTGGTCCCATGAACCCCCAAAATCAATGACACAAGCGCGTTGCATGTCCTCCAATATCTGGATAATGCGCTCGGACTGTCCGTCTGTCTGAGGGTAAAATGTTGTGCTCAACTCAACCTGAGTACCCAACTCTCGCTGTACGGCTCTCCAAAACTGCGATGTAAACTGCGTGCCTCTATCTGAAATGATGGAAACTGGGCCACCATGAAGGCGAACGATCTCTCGGATATAAATCTCAGCCAACCGCTTTGAATAATAAGTAGTACCAACTGGAATGAAGTATGCGGACTTGGTCAGCCGATCAACAATCACCCAAATAGCATCGAACTTCCTCGAAGTCTGTGGGAGCCCAACTACGAAATCCATGGTGATCAGCTTCCACTTCCACTCTGGGATCTCTAACCTCTGGAGCAAGCCACCCGGTCTCTGATGCTCATACTTTACCTGGTGACAGTTGAGACATCGAGCTACAAACCCAACTATATCTTTCTTCATCCTCCTCCACCAATAGTGTTGTCTCAAATCCTGGTACATCTTTGCGGCACCTGGATGGATGGGATACTGCGAGCTGTGGGCATCCTCAATAATCAACTCTCGTAGACAATCTACATTGGGCACACATATCTGGCCATGTATCCTCAACACCCCATCATCACCAATAGCCACATCCCTGGCATCACCTCGCTGAACCCTGTCCTGGAGGACAAGCAGATGGGGGTCATCATACTGACGCTCCCTGATACGTTCATAAAGAGAAGACTGAGAGATCACACAAGCCAATACTAGGCTCGGCTCAGAAATATCCAATCTGACAAACTGGCTAGCTAAGGCCTAAACATCCAATGCCAATAGCCTCTCTGTTGCCGGAAGATATGCTAAGCTCCCCAAACTCTTCACCCGACGACTCAAAGCATCGGCCACCACATTGGCCATCATGGGGTGGTATAGAATGGTGATATCATAGTCCTTAAGAAACTCCAACCACCTCCACTGACGCAAGTTAAGATCCTTCTGCTTGAACAGATGCTGCAAACTCCAGTGATCAGTGTAAATCTCACAATCAACACTGTACAAATAGTGCCGCCAAATCTTCAAGGCATGAACAATAGCAGCTAACTCAAGATCATGGACAGGATAGTTCTTCTCATGGGTCTTCAATTGGCGCGAAGCATAAGCAATCACTCTACCCTCCTGCATCAGAACACGCCCAATACCGATCCGTAAGGCATCACAATACGCTGTGTAAGAACCAAAAGCTGATGGCAGAACTAGAACTGGAGCCGTGGTCAAAGCAGTCTTGAGCTTCTAAAAGCTCTCCTCGCACTCATCCGACCACCTGGATGGAGCACCCTTTTGGGTCAAGTTGGTCAAGGGTGATGCAATAGATGAGAAACCCTCCACAAAACGACGGTAATAACTCGCCAACCCAAGAAAGCTACAAATGTCCATGGCTGAGGATGGTCTGGGCCAACTCTGCACCGCCTCTATCTTCTTCGGATCCATCTGAATACCCTCCCCGGACACCACATGCCCCAAGAACGCCACTGAACTGAGCCAAAACTCACACTTGGAGAACTTTGCATAAAGCTTCTCCTCCCCCAATCATTGTAACACAATCCTCAGATGCTGAGCATGCTCCTCCTGGATACGAGAGTACACCAGGATGTCATCAATGAATACAATAACGAACGAGTCAAGATAAGGCTGAAACACATTGTTCATCAAATGTATGAACATTGTTGGGGTGTTGGTCAACCCAAAACACATCACAAGGAACTCATAATGGCCATATCGGGTCCTGAAAGTTGTCTTAAGAATATCCGAATTCCGAATCTTCAATTGGTGATACCCTAACCTTAAATCAATCTTGGAGAACAATCTCGCTCTCTGAAGCTGGTCAAATAGATCATCAGTACGTGGCAAAGGATACTTGTTCTTGAGTGTGACCTTGTTCAACTGCATATAATCAATGCATATTCTCATAGTACCATCCTTCTTCTTTACAAATAGAACTTGTGCACCCCAAGGTGACACGCTAAGCCGAATAAACCCTTTATCAAGGAGTTCCTGAAGTTGTTCCTTCAACTCCGTCGGTGCCATACGATACGGTGGAATAGAAATAGGCTGAGTGCCTGACACCAAATCAATACTGAAGTCAAGGTCCCTGTCAGGTGGCATGCCCGATAGGTCTGCAGGAAACACATCCGGGAAATCACACACCACGGGAACAGAATCAATAGCAGGGACCTCCACACTAACTTCCCTCACAAAATCCAAATAGGATAGACAACCCTTCTCTACCATCCGCTGAGCCTTCAAGTATGAAATCCCTCTACTGGGAACATAATCTATAGAACCGCTCCACTCAACTCTCGGAAACCCCGGCATCGCCAACGTCACGGTCTTAGCGTGACAATCTAGAACAACATGACATGGAGACAACCAATCCATACCCAAAATCACGTCAAAATCAACCATACTAAGAAACAAAAGATCTACTCTGGTCTCCAAACTCCCAACAGTCACCACACATGACCGATACACACGGTCCACAATAATAGTATCGCCCACTGGAGTAGATACATGAATAGATGAAACTAGGGACTCACGGGGCATATACATAAAATGAGCAAAATATGAAGACATATATGAATAAGTGGAACCAGGGTCAAATAATACAGAGGCATCTCTGTGGCAAACTGAGATAATACTTGTAATCACAGCAATGAATCAATGGCATCTGGTCTGGCAGGGAGAGCATAGAAACGGGCCTGGCTACCCCCTGATCGGCCTCCCCCTCTCGGGCGACCCCTACCTGACTGAGCCTCAACTCGAGCTGGCTGGATGGGTGGTGTAGCTACCGGTGCTGGTGCTATCAGCCGAGTACTCTATTGTCTCTCTTAATGTGACCAAAATCTCCGCACTCGAAACAACCCCTCCTCTGACGGAACTGCTGCTCCTGATACCCAGAGGAACTACCTGTGGAAACCTGAGCTAACGAGGCATGGTGAGAACTCTTCACAGGGAGTGCACTGAATGACGGTTGGCCCTACTGATGACTGTGTGACCCGTGGCCAGATGATGCACCACGGTGGACTGAGCGAGTCGTCTGAGCATGTCGAAATAGACCGTGCTGGAACTGACCACCAAAAGGAACACCACCAAATCCACCCTGTCCACGAGACCTCTTGGCCTCCCTCTCAACCCGTTCCTGGCTGCGAACTATCTCAATCTGATGAGCAATGTCGACAACCTCATCAAAAGTAGCACCAGACACTCTCTCTCTGGTCATAAGCAATCACAGCTGAAAGGTGAGGCCATATATAAACCTCCTGATCCTCTCTCTGTCTGTGAGAACCAACCAAATATCATGTCAGGCCACTCTAACAACCTCATCTCATACTGCATCACAGCCATATCACCCTGACGAAGCTACTCAAACTGTCTACGCAACTCCTCTCTGCGGGACTGAGGCACGAAATTCTCTTGAAAGAGAATGGAGAACTGTTGCAAGGTAAGGGGTGTTGTGCCGACCGGACTACGCCTCTCGTAAGCCTCCTACCAACTGAATGCAGCCCCTGAGAACTGAAAGGTAGTGAACAAGACCCCACCGGTCTCCAGAATACCTGTCGTACGGAGTATCCTCTAACACCTGTCCAAGAAACCCTGTGCATCCTCTCCCTCTACACTACTGAAATATGAGGCCGGAGCCTCTGAAACCTCTCCAATCTACGCTGCTCATCCCCAAGCATAGTAGGAACAACATAATCCTGAGCAGTGGCAACCGTCTAGGCTGGTGGTGCCCTCGGTGTCTGGAATCCCTGTATCACCTACTCTGGTGTGCGGGTGGCAGGAGTCTGAGTGCCTCCCCCAGCCTGAGAAGTGGATGCTGCTATCAAAACAGAGACCGCCTGAGCAATCCTGTGCACACGGTCAGAATCTGAGTTAAGGCCTCCTATAGGCCAGGAATCACGATAGGCACAGGTGGTGCCTGAGCTAGTCTCGCAGGCTCGTCCACAACTGGAGCCTGCTCCTGAACTGGGCAACTGGTGAATCTGCAGGTACTACCCCAGCTGTTGTGCGGGCTGCACCTCTGCCCCTACCGCGGCCTCTACCGCGACCTCGGCCTATCGTGGCCCTGGCTGGTGGTACTGGTGGATGTCCATCCTTCCCCATAGTACGAGTCCTCAACATCTGTGAGAGAATGAAACAACAAATGTTTAGTCACCAGAATCAATAGATTCGCATGACAACAATCCAAGAATGTGAAATTTTTCTAAGGGTTCTGCAGCCTCTCGAAGATAAGTACAGACGTCTCCGTACCGATTCGTAAGACTCTACTAACCCTGATCATGACTCGTGAGACCTATGTAACCTAGGCTCTGATACCAACTTGTCACAACCCAAAACTCTAACATGTCGTGATGGCGCCTATCGATGGTACTAGGCAAGCTGACCTTTCAAAATACTTCAATATTTCATAAAAAGGATAATTCAAAGCTTTTTCATACCAGAAACGTTTACAAAAACCAGAGTTGAATTCAAAATAAAATGCGGAAAGATAGCCCCAAACATCGGAGTGTCACCAAGTCATGAGCATCTAGATATCTAGTCTAATAAAAAAGATAGTGTCTAAGTATCGATACAGAAAAGAAAGAAAACATAGAAGGAGAGACAGGGTCTGCGGACGCCGACAGCTACCTCATAGTCTTCGGTACTCGATCGCGCACGAACTCAACGACCTCCATGATTAAACACACCTGGATCTTCACATGAAGTGTAGGGTGTAGCATGAGTACAACCAACTCAGCAAGTAACATAAATAAATAATAAACTAGTGACGAGCTATAAAATACAGTTCATTTCAGTAAATATTCCAACAATGAAAGTAAACATGAGACAGCTAAATGCAGCAACAAAGAAGACAAATGTAACCTCTCAGGGTACACTCACTCAAGCTCTCAATAGCTCAACACTCGACTCTCAGCCCTCAATACACACACTCAATAGGTACCTGCGCTCATTGGGGGTGTACAGACTCCGGAGGGGCTCCTACAGCCCAAGTGCTATAATCCGCACGGACAACTCACGTGCTGCACGGACAACTCACGTGCTATAGTATCAACATCATAATTCGCACGGACAACTCACGTGCTATGGTATCTATACCTCATAACCAGGCCCTCAGCCTCACTCAGTCAAGAACCTCTCTAGTCTCACGGCCCTTAGTAATGAAAGGGAATCAGCCCAAACCAGAATGCTATAATGTATCAACGGGGAATATCAGAGACTGAGGTATAACATACAAGAAATGCTACGACTGAGTACAATAACAATAAGCAGGAAGGATCAACTGATATCACGACTTTTGCGGGTCTCTACAGCACCAATACATAGCCTAAGCATGATTTCTAACATGAAAGGCAGTCAAATTGCTAGAAGACAAGGAAAACATGTAAGCAACAATATGTTATTCGACTTTACAGTCTCACGGGACAGACCAAGTCACAATCCCTCACAGTACACGCTCACACGCCCGTCACCTAGCATGTGCATCACCTCCAAATAGTCCCATCATACCAAATTCCGGGGTTTCATACCCTCAAGACCAGATTTTAAACTGCTACTTACCTCAAATACGTAGAAATCCTTCTCTGAAATGCCCTTGCCTCTCGAATCGGTCTCCAAATTCCCCGAATCTAGCCACAAATAGTACGAGATAATCAATATAGGCTAAAGGGATCAATTCCACAAGAAAACTACTAAATTATAACCCAAATCCGAAATCGGCTCAAACACGGCCCCCGGGCCCTTGTCTCGAAATCCGCCAAACATCACAAAACCCGAAAGCCCATTCACTCACGAGTCTAACCATACTAAATGCATCAAAATCTGACACTATTTGGTCACCCAAATCCCCAAAATCCACCCTCTAATTCTCAAGCCCTAAATCCCCAAATTTCACTTCAAAATCTCGCTAATTAAGTGGGGGAATCAGTGGGAAACAAGATTTATGATCCAAAACGAGTACAATAAGCTTACGTCAATAATACCCTCGAAAATCTTCTCCAAAATTGCCTAAGTCCGAGTCTTAAATGGTGAAATAAGACTAAAATTGCGAACCCTTACTTTTAAACCTTCTGCTCAGACTTTTCGCATGTGCGGAAACCCATCGCACTTGTGGCTAAAACTCACACTTGCGCCCAGATGCCCGCTTTTGCAACCATTGCAGGTGCGGGAAAATCTTCGCATCTGCGGCTTTTGATCAACTCATCCTTGGCCGCTTCTGTGGTCCCATCCCCGCTTTTGCGAGCTCGCACCTGTGGTTCCCACTTCGCAGGTGCGATTACACCAGCAATAACAGCACTTCAGTTGCCCCTTTCAAATCCAAAACCAAGTTCGAAACCTCCCGAATTCCACCCGAGGCCCCCGGGTCCTCAACCAAACATGCCAACAAGTCATATAACCCAATACGAACTTAGTCGAACCTTCGAATCACTCAAAAGAATATCAAAACACCAATTACACCCGAATTCAATCTTAAAGAACTTCTAAACTTCCGAATTCTGCAAATGACACTGAAACCTACCAAACCACGTCCGATTGACCTCAAATTTTGCACACATGTCCTAAATGACCCCACGAAGCTACTCCAATTCTCGGAAATCAAATCCGACCCTGATATAAAAAATTTCACTGCCAGCCGAAATCGCCAAAATTCCAACTTTCATCAATTCAAGCCTAATTCTACTACATACCTCCAAATCCCATTCCGGGCGCGCTCCTAAGTCCAAAATCAACTAGCGGAGCTAACAGAACCATCAAAATTCAAATCCGAGGACGTTTACACATAAGTCGACATCCAGTCAACTTTTCTAACCTCAACTTTCAATTAAGAGACTAAGTGTCTCAATTCATTCTGAAATCACTCCGGATCCGAACCAACCAACCCAGTAAAACATATAACAACTGTAGAGCACAAAAGAAGTAGAAAATGGGGAAAACGAGGCTATAACTCTCGAAACGACCAGCCTGGTCGTTATAATATTTTGTATAGTGACAGTCTTTTTTGTATATATTTTGTATAGTGACATCTATTTTATATAATTTTTGTACAGTAATAGTCTTTTTGTATATATTTTGTATAGTGACATCTATTTTGTATAATTTTTGTGTAGTAACAGTCTTTCTTGTATATATTTGGTATAGTGACATCTATTTTGTATAATTTTTATATAGTCACAGTCTATTGTATATAAATTGTATATACACAGATATTCATAAAGTCCCTTGCATCGCGACTTCATCGGTCTTCCTGATTTTCCCTTCACTATCGGTGGTAAGACCACATTATCTAACACCTCTGTTGGAAGGTCCCATATAGTTTCATCTGGAAGTGGATTAACTGGAACTTCATATGTCTTCTTGAAGTATTCCTTGGTGTAATAGGCAGAACAATATTTGGTTGCTTCTATGTGTGTGTAGTCCAATACTGCCATAGCATGTGGACAAGGAATCTCATCCACTTGAAATTGTTTGCATGAGCATTCCCTTTTTTGCATGCAGACTATGTTCCGTCTTTATTCAACATCCATTACTACATATACATAATCGATTGAAGGCCTCACCTAAATTTAAATAGATATCATTAGTAAAACAGGGATATGACAAGTATTAATGCATTTTTGTCAAAGTATGTTATTCATGCGTATGAAGTAAGATATGATAAAAGAATATTTACTGTCATCTTCTGCGACAAACTGTTATTTTCCTTCAGTACTTCATTATATATTTTTTTTCCTAGGCCAGCAAATGTACTTATTACAGTCATTCTATTTGTATTATTCCATTCCATAACCAAATTCATTTTGTAATCTAGAAAACTCATGATTGGTGGCTCTCTTGCCTCTCTATTTCTTGCATTGAGTGACTCAACAATATTTGAAGTCATCACCATGGATCTATTAATAATAGAATACGTTATGGACCACTTTTCATAACCAACTTGGAAAAGGTAACCCCTTACCCTCTTATCAATGATGTCCATATCTTACATGAGGCGATTAAAATCTTCAATTTTGTATGCTCTGGCCATTGCAAAAAATACTTCTCTCAGTCGGTCATGGTTCTTCTTGAATGCTTCTTTATGGTATTCTAAAGATGGAAAATGCATACACAGTGAGATACCTCTGGATACACAATCGAAGCACCGCTCAATATGCTTGCATGACGATTGGATACGATGCACATCCTTTCCCTTTCCCAAAAGCCTGTCTAAACATTTCAAAAAACCATTCCTATGAAGCATCATTTTCAGAATCGACAATATCATATGCTAGTGGAAAAATTTTACCTAGTGAAGCAAATAAGAAAGCATCCACATGTTATTTTTGTTATACACGGATAAGAACTATCTATACCATATATAATTATTATACGAGACTGCGGCATATTCACCTGCGATATCTTGTGCGTGAGTTTTTAACATTGTCTCCCTGAGTGATAATTTAAGGAATGTCCCGTCAACCGCTACAATAAGGTAACAGTATTTTCATACTATGATTGATGCATTTAGTGCGACAAAAATATACATAAAGCGACCGCCCTCTGATTTATGTAATATTGTGACAAAACCAGGATTTGTCATATTTATCATATACAGGTGACCCGACTGTTTACTATAAGATTCGCGTGGTATCCCTCTTAGCAGTTCAAGTGCCTTTTATTTTGTTCTATAATCTTTTACGTAACTCATATTAATCCCATACTATTATTTCATATCGCTCATGGGCAAGTGTTGTGAAAACAATCTACTCGTCTCTGGGCAAGTGTGAACATCATTGAACCGTCTAACCTTGAAGATATTTGATTTGTGTAGGCTTAATGATCTAAGACTCCATTTGCAACTTTTATTCACGCATGTAAGACAATACCTATTTAAAATATAGTGTTATAATAATGCACTTCTTCAGATATTTACACTTGTGTCTCAAATAAACAAGCAATATACATATGCAATCTTATTATACAATAATTATATATTTTTTTATCCAAGCAGTATACACAAAATTACAGAGAAGTGCAATCTCATACGTAGAAATCATACCTTGTTGTAGATGATCTATCCACTATAAATTGACATTTTTCTCGTATTACGTAGTGCTTTATTACATTAATGAGTATATCTTTGTCCCAATACAACTGACCTTCTGTAATTTCTTCATATTGTGGATTGTCTATTATATAATTTCCCTTAATTATCTCGATTTTGTCTTCTTTTCCATGATTATCCATCATCTCAACAATATTAGGTTCGTGTACTTCTTCTACGTTCTGACATTGTAAACCAGCTGAAGTTGTTGCGAGTAACTTACCACCCAGGTAAGAACTTGAATATGAGCATTCAACACTTGAATACACAGTTTTCAACATTATGCATAACGGATATTCAGTGATATCCAGGTTTTTCATTTTTATTTCAATATACAAACGCACACTCATATCATTGTATATTGAAATTGCTATATAGCCATCCTTCAATGTATATTTTATCTCCATCGCACTTGTAATTGAATCTCTACCCAATTGCTTGTATATCTCATCAATAGAATACCCATAGCTACAGTCCGAATTGATCAGCATGCCATTAACAAAGAAATTAACAAATTTACTCTCACTTACCTACTCACCACTGTGTTGAAGCAAAATCGGAATCAAAATTTGAATAGTAGTTCCAACATTCATAATCTCCATAAATAGTAGTTGAGTTTGTCGATTTAGTATCAATTTCACAATTTAAGAATGAAATCTCAACTCGATTAAGCTGATTGTAGGCCGCAATTGTGCAAAAACTTTGAATTTCAGCGTGAATTTTTTGGAGCGCTGCTCTGGGTTTACTCTTCAGAAACCTTAGAATTATTTTGACGATGTGAATAATTAGGCGATTTTTTGTGATGACCCGGTAGGTCATCTAGAGTTTTAAACCTTAAATCTATGTTTCGAAGCCTCCGTTAACTCTTTTAAACCTTCCTCGATTGGTGTGTGCAGTCCGGATATTTTTCCTAAAGGCTTTTATGTTAAAAAAATGATAAAGTAAGAAATTTTGCCTTTAACATCTATTTGAGTTGACTTTGGTCAACGTTTTGAGTAGAGGGATCCGGATCTGTATTTTGACGGTCCTGGTGGGTCCGTATCATGATTTGGGTCTTGGACGTATACCCGAAATCAAATTCTGAGGCCCCTAGCTCGAGTTTCCGTATTTTGTCGAAATATTTAAGTTTAAAGGTGTAATGACTTAGAAGGTTTGACCAATGTTTGACTTTGTTGATATCGGGTCCGTATTTTGATTTCGGAATCCGGCATAGGTTCATTACTATATTATGACTTGTCTGTCAAATTTAGTGAGAAACGAAGTTGGTTTGACGTGATTCGGACATCCGGTTGTTGAAATAGAAGTTCTAAAGTTTCTTGAAAATTTCATTCGATTTTGGTGTCTGATTCATAGTTCTAGGTATTATTTGGTGATTTGATCGTGCGAGCAAGTTCGTATGATATTTTTAGACTTGTGTGCATATTTGGTTTGGAGCCCCGAGGGCTCGGGTGAGTTTCGGATAGGCTACAGAGTGGTTTGGACTTAGAAAACTCAGCTGGTGTTCTTCAGTTTCTAGTGCAGGTCTCAGACCTCGCAATTGCGAGGTCTGGCCTCGCATTTACGATATGGAAACATACCTGTCAGGTTTGCATTTGCGATCAAATTCTTCGTATTTGCGAAGAGACACAGTTTCGCAATTGCGAACAGGTCTTCGTTTTTGCGATGGGGACTGGACGGGGGGAGTTACTTCGCATTTGCAATCAAATGGGTTGCATTTGCGATCAGGCCCAGTTCGTAATTGCGAACAAATCATCGCAAATGCGATTATAGCAGAGATGGGGGAACCTTCGCATTTGCAGGGTTCACAATTGCGAACCTTGGGCCGCAATTGCGACTGGTCAAGTATGAGTTAGACGGGATTTTATCTCATTCTTCAAATTTTCAAAACAAGAAAACCCTAGAGACGATTTTTCCAAGAACCCTTCTTCCCCAATTTATTAGTAAGTGAGTCTAACCTATTTTCTTTCAATCTTTTATTATATTTCATAAGATTTCAACCTAAAATCTACTATTTTCATGGTGGAAATTGGGGGTTTGGGCAGAATTAGGGATTTTTGTAAAATTAGAATTTAGACCTCAAATTGAGGTCAAATTTTAAAAAAATTACATAACCGGACTCGGGGGTGAATGGGTAATCATGTTTTGGTCTGAATTTCTGGTTTGGACCAAGCGGGCTCGGGAGTTAAATTTTGTTGACTTTTTTAATAATGACCTAAATTGAACCTTTTTTATTCGTGAGTAGTTCCTAAGGCTTATTTTAAATCATTTGGTTGATAATTTGCTAGATTTAGTTGGTTTGGAGGCTTGTTCAAAAGGCAAAGCCGTGGTTGAGCTTTGAGGTAAGGTAAGTATCGTGGTTAACCTTGACTTGAGGGATTAGGACTTGTTTGCCTATTTACTACATGTTTAGAGGTTGGGTAGTGAGGTGACGAGTACTTATGCATTGTTGTTGGGTCAAAGCATGTGGGTGGGACTTGTTTCTTGTAGTTTACTTCTTTCGTTGATCATGATATCCATGCTTAGACTAGTTGGTTACTAAATTGATCGCTCTTTTCGCATTTATGAGTTATTTGAGATAATTAAGTATTATTTTCTGAAGTTGAGGTTGATATTGTGGAATCGTTATTGATGTGAGGCATGTTCTTGCTTATTCTGTCTCCCTTTTGTTATGCTCATTGTTATATGGTAAGGGAGAGTGTAAAAGCACGAAGGGTAATGCCGTGTAGTTATTATTGTTTCACAGTGAGGTTGAGTGTAAAAGCACGAAGGGTGATGCCGTACAGTTATTATTGTTTCACAGTGAGGTTGAGTGTAAAAGCACGAAGGGTGATGCCGTGCAGTTATTATTGTTTCACAGTGAAGTTGAGAGTAAAAGCACGAAGGGTGATGCTGTGCAGTTATTATTGTTTCACAGTGAGGTTGAGAGTAAAAGCACGAAGGGTAATGCCGTGCAGTTATTATTGTTTCATGTTAAGGTTGAGAATAAAAGCACAAAGGGTGATGCCGTACAGTTTTGTTCATTATGTTTATTCATTTTGCTGTTTAAAGGCTTATTGACTGTTTCTGTTATCATTCCCTATGGTAATTATCGTATCTTGTACCCTTTCGCATGTCCCCTCCCAAAATCACATGTTTAGATTTTATTTGTTGTACGTATATTGTTATCTATGCAAGTCTATTTTACGTGGGTGTCTTGTCTTAGCCTCTTCACTACCTCGTCAAGGTGAGACTCGACACTTATGGAGTACATTGGGTCGATTGTACTCATACTACACTCTGCACTTCTTGTGCAGATTTTGGTACTGGTCCCAGCTATTCGTGAGGCGTTTCAGCTCAGATTTGCTTGTGGAGACTCGAGCTGGATCTGCTAGCGTCCGCAGACCTTGAAGTCCCCTTCCATTTCCTCTATTTTAATGTTCTTTTCGTTCAAGATAGTTGTATTTATTTCAAACCCTGTTTGTAGAGACTCTAGAAGCTCGTGAATTGTGACTCTAGATCCGGGTTATACTTAGATATTATGGGTTTCTTATGTTATTCCGCACCAGTTTTTAGCTTCATTTCATCTTAATTGTTTTTACTCATTGAAATTGATTAAAAATTAGTTTAAATATCCTCTAACGTTGGCTTGCCTAGCAAGTGAAATGTTAGGCGCCATCACGGTCCCGACGGTAAAAATTCCGGGTCGTGGCACTTCTATGCTTTTTGGGAGTTGAAGATTCCATATTGAACGCGTGAATTTAGGATACAAAATCGATTAGGAGTGATTTCCTTTTTGTTTGCGTTGAGCGTATGGTTTCAGGTTTTTCAGTTGCTAGTCTTTATTATTGTTTTTAGGCTTTAACTTGTATGGGGTTATTTTGTGGCTATCGGGTGATATAAGTTTGGCCCTAGTGGCTACAAATCAACTTTGCTCTTTCTATTTTAATTTGTTTGTGTAAGCGTAACCCAAAGTAGATAACCCATTATACACCACTTCTAATTTTCTATGTCAAGTTCGCATAGCAAGAAATGCTTTATTTCAACGGGGAAAAAACGTTAAAAAAGGTGAATTTAATTTTTTTTTCCTTTTTTGAGTCAAATTAGAACAAAGGTTATTTTGGTACAAGATTTAATGAATTAATTGATGAGAAAAAAAAGAATTTGTTGATCTCCTTCAATCTCTTCTTCCAAATGATTACATTTAAAGATATCACGATTTTTCACTTTGCGTCTATACCACTCTTAAAAGTTCTTTTTTTCAATTAGTTTTATATTTTTTTACTATCCGGTATTCTAATTGTACTTGTCCAGCTAACTCGGATTCAACCCAAATAGGCCTACTAAGGAGTAAAGATTTCTACCAAGTAGTTCTTCGTTCCTAAGGCTCAAATACAAGACATTTGATTAAGGTTGAGGACGTAATTCGTATAGCTTTCAACACTGTTTAGATGACTCGAGGGTACCCACAAAAAATGGAACAAAATAAAATTAGACACTACTCTCGCCAGGGAACTCCAAAAGTTCAGGAAGGATAGAAATCTCACAATGATTTCCAACTTTGCTCACATACTTTTACCAAACATACAGAATCGAGGAAAAACTAGAGCAACGAGTAATGATTAATGCTAAGGTAACGAGGGTGAAATTCAAAAATAATCAGATTTACAAGTGGTAATTGATAAATCTGAACGAAAATAATGTTCAAAATCCGGAAAATATTCCAGTATAATATACTGGAGTTCGAATTTTTTACATGTGAACTTCCCGCATAATATACTTGAGTTCCAGTATATTATGCTGGAACTCTAGTATATTATGATGGAGTTCCAGTATAAATATATTGGTTATACTGGAACTCCATCATAATATATTGGAGTTCCAGCATAATATACTAGTCCAGCATAATATGCTGAAAGTTCACACACATATGCTTCAATCTCCAGTATATTATGCTGGAACTTTTCGTGTTACAGCAAAATAATGATTATTTTTCAATGACTTTGCAAACGCTAATTATTTTTTAATTACCAGCTCGAAAATTGAATAGCCGGTGCTATTTTTACAGATAAGAACATCAAGACCTGAAAGCAGTAAAGTAAGAGTAGCTGAGGTAAGAACTAGAGCAAACGAATCTCCGTACTTCTTGACCATTGAACACAACTCATGCACATGTCAGCTTTTATAGGCAGCAAGTCAAGTCAGCTTTTATAGACAGGCAATTCAACCAAAGTTGGAATAACCTAGCAAAGGACTTAGAATAAGAATTACATTGTAGGAAATATTGACCATCAGAATGTTTGATCCAACAATAAATAATTACAGTAGCAGTGCTTTCATTGAACTGGTTAAAAGTTAGCATCTTCTTCAAGTGATAGAATGGATTTTAATTCTATCTTCTGTTGGGGCAAAAGATATGTCAATGCTGATTTTAAGGTGGCTGGTGATAGTGTTTGCTGAAGATGCCTCAATATATTAATGATGTGATTTGCAGTTTCTTCTGTAGCAAGATCCTTTTCAGAACATAGAACCTACAGAAGAAGTAACAGTCATACTGTTTTACCTTTACATTTATATATATATATATATATATATATATATATATATATATATATATATATATATATATACTTAAAATTTTGACTGATGAAAGGCCACATTCCACGACATAATGAGACTGTCATTTCGGCAGAATGATCAATCAACTATCTCCGTGAAATTTAAAGCAAAAGGGAACGAAACATGGGAATTATTTTTTAATGAAAATGTAAAGTAAGGGAATGTTATTTAACGTGAACAATATTGCTACATAGTTGGACTTCTTTACTCTACTTTAATAGTAATATTTTTTAACCTTATTTTATCAGATATTTGTGAGCTAGGTACCTGAGAGACAATTTGATACTTATAAAACAGAACATAAACAAAAAACACAGACAATGTAATTTATAAAATTACATGAGGTTTTAATACTTTTCCTTCTGGAATAAATAAAAGAATCACAGTTGATAAATCTTCCTATCTATATCACTATTGAACACTTTAGTCAGTCTAGCATCTAATAGTTTTGATTTCATGATAACCTCTGCAAAAACTGACAATTTTCGGAAGGTAGTTGGGACCTAAAGGTTCTCCGTTAGACCTGCAAATGAAAAAATTTGGTAAACCGTAAAAGAAAAAGAAAGAAAAAAACCCAGCATAACATAGAGGTAAGGTCTGCATATGCACTACCCTCCCCAGACCATACTTGCTCAAATCAAGCGGATACGCCATACAACAACAAATATCATGCTCAACAGGAAACCAATACCTACACATGGTCTCAAGCATATTCACGGAGTTCATGTAGTCATACAAATATATAAAGCATTATAGCAAGAAGCACAGTATCCAAAACAAGGTATAATATAATCTAAAGACTACTCCAATCATGAATCATACATAGCAGATTTATATACGTTCGTCACATCACATATATGCCGCTTCTCACACATTTCAATTAGACAAACAGAGTCATATCCTAAGAGTTATTCCCTCCACAAGATTAGGCAAGATACTTGTCTCGAACAAGCCAAATCAACACTCTAAAAATGTCATCTCCTGTGAATCGACCTTCGAACGGCTCGAATCTAGCAAAAAATAACTCAATAATATCAAATGCTGCCATAGGAATCAAACTCAAACGATAAATGTCGAATCTTTAATCAAATACTCAAGGTCAACCAAAATGTCAACCCAGGTATGCACCCCAGAACCCGACCAAACTCACAAATTCCGATAACTCATTTGAATACGAGTCTAACCATACAAGTTTCAACCAAATCCGACGCCGAATCGATATTCAAATCTCAATGTTTCACTTAAGAAAAGTTTTGCCAAAATTTCTCTCTTAAATCCACCAATCAAATGCTAAAATCAACAATGAAATCATGAATAATAATTAATTCTAAGTCAAGAACACTTACTCCAATCCAAGTGGTAAAACATCGCCTCAATCCGACCTCCTAATCTTAAAATATGATAAATAAGCTCAAAGTCCGAAAGTAGGACCTTATACAACTGCTCCAGACTCGTGGCACTGACTTCGCGAAGGCGATGACCAAATATGCCAACCCCTTCGCAAACGCGTCCTACACCATGCAAATGCAAAGGCAAATCCACCAGCTCCCACTCTCAACCACAAACGCAATCCCGTTTTGCGAACGCGGTGGACAAGCCACTCAACCTCCGCGAACGCGACCACCTGTCGCGAACGCTGGGAGGAAAACCCACTCAGCTCCAACATAATTTCTTGATCGCAATCCTCTTCATGCGATCACGAAGAAGCCACATAGCACTAGAATATCAGAAAAAAAACAACAATCAAAGTCAAGGGAGAAATTACCCCGAAACATACCTGAGCCCCTTGGGACCCCATCCAAACATATCAACAAGTCCCAAAACATAACAAGTACCAACTCGAGGCCTCGAATCCCAGAAAATAACATTAAATCTACTAATTGCACTTTAATTCAAGTTTAATGAACTATTTCAAAATTTTCAAATTCCAAACTTACGTCGAACACATCTAAACAACTCGGAATGACCCCAAATTTTGCACATAATTCATAAATCATCATACGAACCTATTCCAAGGCTCAAAATCCCAAACGAATATAAATAAATACAAAGTCAACTATGGGTCAAAGCTATAACCTCTCCAAATCTTCAAACTTCTAACATTCGGCAATTAGCCTCAAAATCATTTAGGAAAATCAAAACTTAAATTCGGGCATACGCCCAAGTCCAAAATTACCATTCGGACCTAACAGAACCGTCAAAACTCGAATCCGAGGTCATTTTCTCACAAATCAAATAACTTAAAGTTTCTAAATTGAGAATTACTCTTCCGAATCAATTTCGGACTTCCCGAAAATCAAAACCAACAATGCACGTAATTCGTAATACATCATATGAAGTTACTCAGGACCTCAAATCACCTAAAAGAATGCTAATGCTCAAAAATGACCGGTCGGGTCTTTCAAGTGCGCTGCTCCAAGTAGCAGGTGTGATGCACCAGATTCCTGCCAAAAACCAACAACGCCAACATGTACTCAAATGGTTCGAAATCGACTCGAAATACTCCCGAGCCCCACATGACCCCGTCCAATCATACCAACAAGTACAAATACATTATCCAAACTTATCCAAAATCCCCAAACACCGTAATTAATATCAAAACCAATAATCGTTGATCAAGATCAACCTCTTAAGTTCATAAACTTCCAACTTCAAACAAAGTGTTTGATTCAAGCCTGACTAATCCGGAATGAACCTGAACTTTGCAAACAAGTCCCAAATGACGAAACATACCTATTTCAATTTCCGAAACAATAATATGAACTCGATACCATCAAAGTCAACTCCCGATCAAACTTGTGAACTCTCCAAACCTTCAAATTTTTAACTTTTACCAAGTAGATCCAAAATCTTCTAGGAACACCCAAATTCAAATTCGAACATATGCCCAAGTCCAAAATCGCTATACACAACTATTGAAACCATCAAATCCCAATTTCGAGGTTGTTTTATTAAAAGTCAAAGCTTGGTCAACTCTTTAAACTTAAAGCTTCCGAATTGAGAATTACTCTTCCAAATCAACTCTGGACTTCTCGAAAATCAAAATCAACTATACACACAAGTCATAGTGCATAACGTGTAGCTACTAAATGTCTCAAACCCCCAAACAAAGTGCTAAAACTCAAAACGACCGGTCAAAATTTTACATTTTATGAGTTGGATCTCTGTGATTTATAGGTAGCGGATGATGAAGGTCAATGGTGTGAACAAATGGTAAAAGGTCAATGCCTTTTTTTTTTGTAAGCTTCCACTTCCTTAGATAAAATGTTCGAGCATTGGTAAAAAATTATATACGCTTGGCGCGTGCAAGCGAGATCGTTTATTGACTAGAGTCCTCAACAAGGTTGAACGCTTCCTTCAGAACAAGTTAAATAGATTACCTTTTAAGCTGACAATTTATCCCTTTCCCCACTGACTCACCATGCTTAGAACGTGGAAGTGCAGCTTACTAGCCACGACCTTTATATTTCTATCCTAGCTACAATCTATATAGGCTCCCATCACAGAGTCCAAAAGGGTAAAAACCACGTCCAATAAGCTCCTCAACCGATTTCAAGAAGGTTGAGCATGTATCTTGGCCCTAACAGCTACTTCACTATAATAGTCTACTTGAAGATTCCTAGAAGTCCTGGACTCTAAGGGATCCTGGCCCATATATAAACTAATCGCGAGACGAACGACTAGAAGAGATAACACATTGAGACAACTGATATGTATTGACCAAGACTATTTATTCTTTCTGGTATTAAACTTGTTCTGTTCACACGTAAACACTTAACATTTATTTTAGCTTTTATTGAAGCTCTATATATTGTACCCCTACTTTAACATTGTACTTGGGCTTATCAAAGCTTATATTCCATGAGAAAGCGGTGTATCATGAGGAACCAATCATCGAATAATACAAAGACATTCTCTTCTTTTTTATTTATTATTGTCGCTTTTAATACTATTCTTTATCTCACTTGCATCGTCGACAGTAGCCATGCATGAGATCAATGTATAAGCTACCATGAATTTTAATTCTTTTATCAACATATGTAAAGATTAAGGATATGCTACGTTTTGCTCTCAAATTTATTTGGTCTAAGTATTTGCTCGATCTGTATGCTAGTAAAAAACAGAAATAACTTCTTGCATTTGACGATCACGAAATATTATACATTAAACAAAACGAGTTAAAATGGAGCAATATGGATAGTTCGAATTTATGTATTAGAAATCATTGTAGTAGAAGTTCTTGTATAAGTATTTGCCTCGTCTCTCTTTCTCTTTGTACTATTTTGTCTACTCCAGAAAATTCAGTTGCTTCTAATAAAATTTATTTTAAAGAAAGGGAAGATATTGCCCTTTTAGTATGTTTAAACGCATCACGTGCAAAGCCTTTTACCTATATTCTAGTCCAAGAAAAGGAAAAGAAAGAAATAAAACAAGAAAGAATTATGGGTGTGTTAGGTATAAAGAGAAATAAAATATTTTTTCAATTTTTTCCATATTTGGTTATGTTACTACCCATATTTGCGTACGTTAGATCACGCCGTAAGTTAGTCGACATAAATCCGAGAAGATATTATCTTTGAAATGATAAGAAGTTAATCCTATTGGTCCTAAAAATACAAGGATGTATAAGAGTGGTTAACAAGTATTAGAAGTTAAATGAATCAATAATGTTGTAACCCATATTTTCGGGTAAAACTAGAGGTGCTTAATACTCCCAAGAGGTCGTGTTTTAAGGTATTTGAATCATATAATATCCGTATCATAAGTCTTGAAGTCAAACGAGTTATGAAACAAAAGTCGTCGCGACTTACGTTCATAATTTAACTTAAACTTTAGGTCATATGTTAATAAGCTTTTCTCTCAATTTACTTGGAATTAATGGGTTATCTACCCATCAAATTTAAGATCTATGACTCTAGTTTCTATATCATTAAACCGTTTGTCGATACGATCTCGGAGTAGAGAGATATTTGCATTTTTACGAGACTGCGCCAAGCAGCTCTATGGGGCCCACATAGGAGGTTGAGACATATGGATAGATATAAGATGCCTCAACCCCATTTTAAGTCATTTTGTTTCATTATATTCATATCTTAGAACCCTTAAAACACTCTCTCAAGGTTCTCTCGTGATCCAAGACCCAAACAAAGGACAAACAACACAAATCAAGTGTCGGAAATCCCGTGGCGCTAGTAAGTTTCTTGTTCTTCTAGTTGTTGCTGATTTTTGTGTTGTTCTAGCTCGTGTGGGAGGTTCTTTTAAGTGATTTATGTTCTCTAAAAAACTTCCTCAAGTTTTAAATATCAACCCTAGGTGATTTCAAGTCTTCTAAAGTGATTCTAATGCCGAAAAACCCGAATTGATTGCTAGTTTCGCTTTTGTGTTCTTGTGGCAGCATTGAAAAGATATTTCATCGTCAATTAAGATCAAATTGAAGTTGTTCTTTCTGTTTAAAGGTAAGGAACATCTTAACCTACATGTATTTAAGATTATCCAAGTTATGGCTAAGTCGTTGAAGCTAGAACTTATGAGATATATATCGAAAGGCTTGTTAGTAATGTTGTTGGTTGGTGGACTGTTTTGGGAGGCTCAATATGATATTTATTGATGTTGTTTGGGCTGTTTGGTGATTGTTCTAAGTTTTGGGAAGTCATATAAATAGGGAAGGTGATGTCCCATCGTAAAATAGGTTGCGGTCGATACATAATAGTTACGACGCTTAAACGCTAACAATAGTATCATTTCTCTTATTATAGACTAAGGAGTCGTGACATTTGCATAGCTTGAGGTTGAGCAGTATATACAAGGTGTGTGAGGCTATTCATTTCCTTCTTTTGCACGACTCCGATTGTACATAATGTAATGAACAAACTTCCAAAGATACTCCACTCTTAGAAGCTAGCAGTACTTACATTGTTTCCCGTCTTATGGAACAATTGATGTTGATGTTGCTTCCCTTATTTTTATTTTATCAATGTTGTTGGTATTTACTGATTCTTATAAGATTCGTGATGAAGAGTTAGTCCTAATAACGTGTACGGAGGATACCGACCTTACGTCACTCCGAAAGGTTCAGAATATGATTCCAATGAGTCCAGCATGCATTTTATATATGTATATATTTTACTCTACCGAGCGGCGCTATAGTTGGCCGAGTATGTCACCTATTGTGCAACCACTGATCAGTTGAGTTTTATCGAGCTCCACGTGGCCGGGTACAATTCTATCGAGTCTTATGATGGCCGGGTACGTTTTTACCGAGCCTATTACGGCCAGGTACGATATGATGATGATGATGCCCAGAGGCGTAATATATATATATATATATATATATATATATATATATATATATATATATATATATATATATGTCAGTAGTCCTTTAAAGGTACCCAGATGTTATATGTTGTATATTCTCTATCCCTTTTTACCTTACTGTTCTTACTTATGCTTTTCTGCCTTACATACTCGGTACTTTATTCGTACTGAAGTCCTTTTTATTTATGAATGCTGCATGTCGTGCTGTAGGTCCTGATAGACAGGTAGATACAGCTCCCCCACCAGAGTAGGCTTCCCAGTTTAGCGGTTATTGACGAGATCCCTTCTCCGAACTTGCCGTGGTCTTGGTATGAAATTTTGTTATAGACATTACGGGTATGCCGGGGCCTATTCCGGCAATGTTGCAGCACTTATGTTCCTTTAGAGGCTCATAGGCAGGTGTCGACTCATTTATAGTTTGGATTGCCTTGTTGACTGATTTTTGCTGTATAGTCTCTCATGGCAGCTTGTCAGCTCATACCTTTATATAGCTTCATGACAACCTTATCAGCCCATATTATACATGTTCATGCCATTATCTAACATTGTTGGTTGTTTAGGATTCATGTCTACCATTTATATTTATCTCGTCGGCCCTTATAGATAATAAGAAATGTTAGATAAAATGTGCATTGTTGCTCGGCAGGTATGGCCCGGATGCCAGTCATAGCCCTCCAGTTTGGGTCGTGACAAGTTAGCTTAAATATTTTAGAATTTTAGCGTCCAATTAGAGTAAAATGACATTTTACAGCAAGATGAGGGAAAATATTTTCGAAACTCTCCAATTGATGGTTCCAACCCTCCCATCCCATCCACCACCCTTCCACCCCACCCCCACCCCTTGCCACCTTGTTCGCGTCGCCACCCCACCTCTCTGCCCAATTCTCCCTCCCCCGAGCCCTCCTGGCCCCAAGCTCATCATCATGACTACCAGACTATCCAAGATTTGATGGCTACGAGTGTCATTATCTTTAATATAAATATATTGCTAGTCAAAGAGATTGAATTAGGACGTACATTTAGTCTATTTGACTAATTAAATAATTCGATTTGGTTCGCTTCATTTAAATTAAGTCAGTTCGATTTACAAGTTTTTTGGTGCATAAACAAATGCACGATCATATGACGAAATGATTCTCCAATTCGAAATCAAGGAAAAATTGACATTAGATATATGTGAATAGAAAATGATTACTATCAAATTCAAATACAATATTAAAATCTAGAAAAAACGAAAGCAAATATATAATTTAAATAAATAATAAAAATTTGATTGTACAAAGAGAGAGGAAATGCAAAAATAATTTTTTTCTTATAGAAATAAAGAAAAGGAGCAAAAGAAAAAAATAGAAAAAAGGAAAAAGTACGAAAATTTTGGGTGGGGATGCGCTCCCTCTATTCTGCATATATCCACCATCATTGCGCTCCCCTCTATTATGCATATATCCACCATTATTTCAGCTATAACCAATCCACCTCAACCTTATAGTGTTTGCTTAGAAAATATATAAATGTTCTTGGGACATATCTTTTGCCTACTTACCAAGGGAATAAATACTCTTTTATAAATTGCAACTTCTAGCGTTTGGACAAAGATTTGATTGAAACTTGAAAAAAGAGTTTTTGAAGTTCTATTGACAATCTATATCAGCTCCCTTTACAACGTCCAAAAGGGTAAGAACCACACCCAACAAGCTCATCAACCGATTTCAAGAAGTTTGAGCATGTATCTCGGACCTAACGGCTACTTCACTATAGTAGTCTACCTGAAGATTCCTAAAAGACTTGGACTCTAAGGGATCCCGGCCCATATATAAACTAGACACGGGACAAGCGACTGGGGGAGATAATACATTGACACAAATGATATATATTGACCAAGATTATTTATTCTTTCTGGTCTTAAACTTATTCTGTTCACATGTAAACACTTAACATCTATTTTAGCTTTTATTGAAGCTCTATATATTGTACCCCTTACTTTGACATTGTATTTGGCCTTATCAAAGCTTATATTCCATGAGAAAGTGGTGTATCATGAGGACCATCATCGAATAATACAAATACGTTCTCTCTTTATCTTTCTTTATTGTTGTCGCTTTTAATACTATTCTTTATCTCACTTGCATCATCGACCGTAGCAATGCATGAGATCAATATACAAGCTACCATGAATTTTATTTCTTTTATCAACATATGTAAAGATTAAGGATATGCTACGTTTTTCTCTCAAATTTATATGGTCTAAGTATTTGCTCGATCTGTATGCTAGTAAAAACCAGAAATAACTTCTTGCATTTATGAATTATGAAATATTAAACATTAAACAAAACGAGTTAAAATGAAAAAATATGGATAGTTCGAATTTATATATTGAATATCATTGTAGTAGAAGTTCTTGTATAAGTATTTGCCTCGTCTCTCTTTCTCTTTGTACTGTTTCGTCTACTCCAGAAAATTCGGTTGCTTCTAATAAAATTTATTTTAAAGAAAGGGAGGATATTGCTCTTTCACTATATTTAAATGCACTAGGACTAGAGCCTTGCCAAGCCTTTTACCTATATTCTAGTCCAAGAAAAGAAAAAGAGAGAAAGAAAACAAGAAAGAATTATGGGTGTATCGGTATAAAGGAAAATGATTTTTTATTTATTTATTTCATATTTGGTTAGCTTTGATATTTTAGAGTTTTCGCCTCCAATTGCAGTAAAATGACTTTCACAGCATGAAGAGGGAAAATATTTTTGAAATTCTTCAATTGATGGTTCTAACCCTCCCATACCATCTACCACCTTCCACCCCTCCCCTACCCCACCCCTTGCCACCCTGTTCATGCCTCCACCCTACCTCTCGGCCCAATGTTCCCTCCCCCGAGCCCTCCCGACCCCAAACTCCTCATCCTGAACCCCCGGACTACCCAACCCTCGAACTAGTAGCATAGCCATGGTTTGATGGCTACGAGTTGCCTTTGATACAAATGTACCGCTAGTCAATGAGATTGAATTAAGACGTACGTTTAGTTTATTTGACTCATTTTAAATAATTCTATTTGGTTTACTTCATTTGGAATTAAGTCGTTTGATTTACAAGATTTTTGGTATATAAACAAATGCACGATCATATGACCAAATGATTCTCCGATTTTAAATCAATAAAAAATTGATATTACACATATAAGAATATAAAATAATTACTATCACATTAAAATACAATATTGAAAATCTAGAAAAAAATGAAAGCAAATATATAATTTAAATAAATAATAAAAATTTGATTGTACAAAGAGAGAGAAAATACAAAGATAATTGTTTTTCTAGAAATTAAGAAAAGGAGCCAAAAAAAAAAAAAGAAAAGGAAAAAAAAGGAACAAGTATCATGGGAAAAGTGAAAGTGGTCATGTGTTATGTCATGGGCGGGTTTCCAGCCATGCCCCGTGACCCCTTGGACGCGTCTCGTGGTGTCCTGGCAAGCCTTCCAACGCCTAGCGCCACTGACGACCCTGTTGCCTTGGCTGCGCCAAGTGACAAGCGCGCATGTGCCTCTGTCGCCCCACCGATATCCCTCGCCAGCGCCCAGCCGCATGCAGATGCCAACAGCGTCGTGCACACAGACCGTGATGCCAAAGACAAGGTTGCTGATAACAGACCTGTTTCTACCTTATAGAAAATTAAGTCCTTTTCATTGTAAATATATAGTAGTTTTATTCCATGTACTTCCATTATGTTCCTCTAGCTTAGTTAGGTCAAGTCTTGTAACTTGAGTTTATTCATTTTAAGTACTATTAGGGGGGATCAAGTAATTAAATTTTCTAGCAAGCAAATAATTTTCCGTACTGGTATCTCTCCCCCTAGACATTGTGTTGCTTTTCTGTAATAGCTTTCATTAATGCAATCAAGTTTTCTTTCATTCTCAATTCTCATTTTTGTTCTCTCAATTGCTCTTTACATTGGTTTTTCCATACGGCACTGACAATCTCGTCTAGCGTACGGAGGGGACCTCAGTTGGTGGAAAGTATATGCACTGACATCAGTTGCTTAGCCTTACATCGCCCTTCCAAGGAATCTTAGAAAGGCGCCACATAACAGTTGGTATCAGAGCCTAGGCTCGACATCGGATGAGGGAACACATTGCCATTACCACCATTTGTGACCATGGTGAATCATAGGGACCGCATTGTGGCCCTTGAAGAGACGGTTGACGTATTACGACCCATCGTGGATACGGTGCCTGAACTAAGAACCATCCTAGTGCAAAGGTTGGACAACCTGGACCGCAGAATGCTCCAGGCCGAAGTTGACATAGAAAATATCAGTCGCGACTCTAAAGGAGACCAGCAAACGGCAACCATAGAGGCAACCGGAATCTTTGGTAAATTCGAGGGCCTCTAACAGGAGTGTGCCGAGGATTTAGCCTACAGGGCACAAGAGGCAGACAAGGCGACTGCCATGCAATAAACTATAGACTAGGCCTGTGCATGGATCAGATCGGATCGGATTTAGCACATTTTGGATCGGATTTTTGGATTTTGGATTCTAGAAAATGCAATCCGAATCCGATCCAAATTAATATCGGATCGGATCCGATTTTAAAGTTTGGATCGGATCGGATTTTTGAATTTCGGATCGGATTATTATACCTCAAAGTTACAAATTCATATGTATATTTTCTTTGTAAAAGAGGCAGTATAGTAAGAAAAATCCATGTTTATACAATTATGAGAGTACTATGGTGCCAATAGAGCTAAATCCATCAATTGTAAAGGTAATAACTTGGAGGAAAATGTAATGAAAGTACTAGTTATCCGAATTAAAGTTTAGAATTTATACATGCCCTAATAATTTCGGATTTCGGATCGGATCGTATAAAAATTATACCAATCCGAATCCGATCCGAAATTTAAAATTTTAATAAACACAATCCGAAATCCAAAATCTGAAATTGAACGGATCGGTTCAGATTTCGGATATCCGATCCAAATGAACAGCCCTACTATAGACAACTTGACAGGCCAACTCAATGTTGTTAATGCTGCTTTACAAGGCCTACTTTGAGGAGGCGGAAACCAAATCGGGGTGCTGTGAACCTCGCCCCCGTGGCAGTTTAATTGAAAATACCTAAGCCAAAGCCATACAATGGAGCTCGGAATGCTAAATAAGTGGAAAACTTCATCTTCGACATCGAATAGTACTTCGATACCGTGGGGGGCCAAGAAGAAGCTAAGAAGGTAGCAACTGCTGCCATGTATCTTCAGGGTGATGCTAAAATCTTGTGGTGGGTGAAGTACGAAGCCATTAGGGCCGGTAAAGATGCTCTAGAGACATGGGCAGAACTGAAGGCAACCATACGCCTACAGTTCTTCCCCGAAAATGTTGAGTACAATGCAAGGAGAAAGCTACGGGAGCTCCACCAGACCACATCAGTGTGGGATTACGTGCGAGAATTCTCCACGCTCATACTGAACATACGTGACATGGGGGACAAAGACAAACTCTTCATATTCCTAAAAGGGTTGAAACCTTGTGCCCGTATGGAGCTGCAAAGACAAAGGGTAGATACCTTACCCAAGGTGATCCAAGCAGCGGAATGCCTTGGGGACTATCAAGTGGAAACTCGGAAGGATAGGCCTCAACCGCATGTCCGATCGGGATACAAATGGGGCCAGCCTAGCAATGGTGGCCCTAGTAGAAGTGGAGGAGATCAGAGTGTAACCAAATCTAAGGCTCCTTCCTCAGGCAGCAATAGTGTTGCGTCAAACAACAATGATCGTGGGAGAAAACCCCCTTCATGATGCCGTCATTGCGGCGGACCACATTGGAATAATGAATGCTCATATGCACAGATAAACGCCCATCAAGCTTTTGATGATAGGATGGATGGCGAAGCAGATGATGCGGACCAGATCGAACCAGTAGGTGCATTCAATGTAATTATTGGCTCTGTTTCCGAGGCCTTAGCGGGAACCAGTACTGGTATCCGTAAGAAGAAGGACCCCTGCCCAATCACCAAGAAAGGGAAAAAGAAGGCGGATAAGAGGACTCCTCTTAAATAAGAGAGGACTTTAATGTTAGTTGAGGTGAAGGTAAATGGAAAGCCCATTCGGGCGATGATAGACATGGGTGCTACCCATAACTACTTAGCCTCGACTCAGGTGGAGCGCCTCGTGTCAAAGCTATCAACTTACCTCCTCAGCCAGTGGGTGGAATAGCCAAAGAAGTACCAGTGAAGCTTGGTCCTTATGAAGGAAAATTCAACCTGCGCGTGGTGATCATAGATGAATTCGAGTTGATAGTTGGGTTAGAATTCCTGAGGAAAACCAACACCATGCCCGTACCGTATGCAGACATGCTACTGATGATGGGAAAAAATGGGGCCAAGCCCTGCATTATCCTGTGCATGCCCATGAAGATGGCTGTTGAGAACATCTCGGCCTTGCAGTTGAAGAATGGGGTCAGAAGACATGAACCCACGTTCCCGGATACCCTCTACATTGAAAATATAGAATGTTCCTTGGGTCCCATTCCTACACCCCTGAAGGAGCTGCTACTGGAGTTTGAAGACGTCATGCCACACGATATGCCAAAGCGACTCCCGCCTAGGCGCACTGTGGACCATGAGATTGAGTTGGTGCCGGGTGCGAAGCCACCCGCCCGGGCGCCTTATAGAATGTCACAACCCGAACTCACCGAGCTTCGAAGACAGTTGACGAAAATGCTAGACACAGGGATCATCGTGCCCTCCAAGTCCCCATATAGGTCCCCTGTGCTATTCCAAAAGAAACATGATGGTAGTCTATGACTCTGTGTGGATTATCGGGCTCTAAACAAAATCACCATGAAGAACAAGTACCCTATTCCGCTATTGGCAAGTTTGGATTACAGAGGGTGATGAACACAAGACGACATGTGTGACAAGATATGGATCATTCAACTTCCTGGTTATGTCATTCGTCTTGACTAACGCTCCAGCCACATTTTGCACCCTGATGAACCAAGTGTTCCGAGAGTACATTGACGAATTCGTGGTGGTCTACTTGGATGACATTGTGGTATATAACCAAACACTGGAAGAACACCTGGAGCACTTGCGGAAGGTCCTAGCCCGATTGTGGGAGCACGAATTATATGCAAAACTATCCAAGTGATCCTTTGCTTAAAAACAGATTGACTTCCTCGGTCGAATATGTCATCGAGGAAGGGCGGATCAAGATGGACCAACAAAAGATTCGGGCTATCACAGATTGGCCGTCGCCTAAGGATATCCACGCCTTGAGGGCGTTCCTTGGCCTATGCAACATCTATCAGCGATTTGTGAAAAAGTACTCCCTCATCGCAGTGCCATTGACAAAACTTCTCAAGAAGGTCACGCCATGGGATTAGGGACCCAGGCGGGCAAAGGCCTTCAACGCATTAAAAGCGGCTATGTCTAGTAGCCCTGTCTTGGCCCTCCTTGATTTGTCCAAGCCATTCGAGGTACAAACGGATGCTTCCGACTATGCTCTTGGCGGAGTCTTGCTACTAGAAGGGCATCATGTAGTGTACGAGAGCCGGAAGCTGAAGGATGCAGAGCGGCGCTATGCCACCCATGAGAAATAATTATTGGTTGTCGTTCATTGCTTACGACTTTAGAGGCATTATCTGCTGGGAACCCCGTTCGTGGTCAAGACAGACAACACAGTTGTTAGGCATTTCATGACCCAGCTGAAGCTGAATGGTCGACAGGCCAGGTGGCAGGAACTCCTAGCGCAATTTCACTTCAACTTAGAGTACCGAATTGGGAAGACAAATCATGTTGCTGATGTGCTCAGTCAGAGAGCTGACCTAGCATCGGCGTGCCTACTCGCCACCCTAAGGGGGAGCGAAGTAGCCACCACCATAAAAGACCAGATACAATATCTACTCATCAAGGATCCTGATGCACAGTATTTGGTTAATCTGGTAGGACAGGGCAAAACTCGCCAGTTCTACATGGAAAATGGTTTCCTGAAAGTGAAGGGGAACCAACTTTATGCTCATAAAGTAAGAGATCTACGAAGTACTATTCTGGCGGAATGTCATGATACTTTGTGGGTCGGCCATCCCGGTGAAGAACGCACTATGGCATTACTTTGACGTGCATATTATTGGCCTCAAATGGCCGATGGCGTCGCTCAGTATGTGAGGACTTGTCTAGTATGCCAGAAGGACAAGTCAGACCGCTTGACACAAGTGAGACTCTTGGAACCACTAGCTGTCCCAAAGAGACCCTGGGAAAGTGTTTCCTAGATTTCATCACCGGATTACCCAAGATCAGAGATCTCACAGCTATCTTGGTTGTGGTGGATCTGTTTTCCAAGTATGCTATCTTTATAGCAGCCCCACAATATATATCAACAGAAGATACAGCTCGACTCTTCTTCTCTCATGTCGTCAAATATTGGGGCCTGCCTAAAGACATCGTTAGTGATCGCGACTCACGCTTCACTAGCAACTTTTGGACCCAACTCTTTAAGTGCCTCTAGTCAAAATTGAGTCACAGCTCACGTTTTCTTCCGCAATCTGATAGCTAGACGGTGTGGTTCAATGGCATGTTGGAGGAATATCTCTGCCACTTTGTAACCGGATCGCAGAAGAACTGGGTGAAGCTTCTGGATGTTGCTCAACGGTGTTTCAATTCACAAAAGAGATCTAGTACAAACAAAAGCACTTTTGAAATTATTACCGGACAGCAATCGCTACTCCCACACACCGTGAATGCACCAAACATGTCAAAATCTCCTCGAGATGCTAGCTTCTCAAAAGAATGGAAGCAAAATTTGGAGATAGTGCAGAGCTATCTTATCAAAGCCCAAAAGCAGATGAAGAAGCATGCTGATCAAAATCGTCGTTTTGTTGAATACCAAGTAGGAGAGTAAGTTATGGTCAAAATCCCAAAGCGGTACTTGTTTGCAAGGGTCCGTGACCCTCGCCTATTGCAAAAATACATCGGACCCTTGTCCATTGAAAGGCGCATTGGGAAAGTTGCATATCGGGTGGATACCCCAGCTTGGTGGAAAATCCATCCCGTCTTCCATGCCAGCCTTCTGAAACCTTTTTAGGAAGACACAGAGGATCCTTCACAAAGCCAACTCACAATACCAGTATTCGAGGCCCCAATTCAACTGGGAAAAGGCGTGTTGAAGCTATTCTTGATGATCGGTTGATTCACGCCACAAGGAAGGATCACCAAGAGTTCTTGGTGAAATGGTAGGGTTGTGATGCAGAGGAGAATACTTAGGAGAGGGGAACAAACCTCAAAGCCTATAAGAGCCTAATTGATGATTATCTTGCAAGTAAGGCACTGACGATGTCGCCAATTCAGGTGGGGGAGAATGTCATGTACGGCTTTACAGCCATGCCCTGTGACCCCTTGGATGCGCCCTGTGGCGTCCTGGCAAGCATCTCAATGCCTAGCGCCACGGACGACCCTGTGGTTTTGGCTGCGCCAAGTGACAAGTGTGTATGTACCTTTGTCGCCCCACCGATATCCCTCACCAGCGCCCAGCCGCAGGCAGATGCCAACACTTCTACGCAGACCGTGATGGCAAAGACAAGGTTGCTGACAACGAACCTATTTGTACTTTGAAGATAACTAAGTCTTTTTTATTGTAAATATAGAGTAGTTTTATTCCATGTACTTTCATTATGTTCTTCTAGCTTAGTTAGGTCAAGTCTTGTAACTTGGGTTTATTTTTTTTAAGCACTATTAGGGGGATCAAGCAATCAAATATTCTAGCAAGCAAATAATTTTCTGTACCGGTATGTCACGACCCAAACCAATGGGCCGCGACAGGCACCGGTACCTTACTCAACCGAGTACCAACGTAACGTATCTTTCTTATTACATCATCATATACACGTGACATACCGGCCTAATAGGCCAACATCATCATTTATAAACTCAAAACATAGGCCAACAAGGCCGTACAATCTTTCACGTATACGACATATGTCTACATGCCTCTAAGAGTACATAAATGTCATAAAGGTCGGGACAGGGTCTGCCATACTAATCAGTACATGCCCTAATCATAGTGACCACATAAGCAACTCCAGAACAAATAGAGTGTACCAACATCTTCCGTTGAGCTGATCGCCTACTTGGAGGACTCTTGACCTGTCTATCGAGACCTGCGGGCATGAAACGCAGTGTCCCCGTGCAAAAAGGACGCCAGTACAAATAATGTACCGAGTATGTAAGGAATAAAAATCAGTAAATAATAGACATGAGAGAAACATGGAGTAAAAGACTCGACATGTACGTCTGCATAGATCTGTGAATCATTTCACTTTTTATAACGTCATGCATATGCGTATAAATGTCATATCATGCATAGGTATATGTGTTCATAATATCATCAAGCCTCTGAGGGCATCCCATCATATCATTTCGGCCACTGTGGACAAATCATAAACGTATACCAGCTGATCAGGTGGTGGTGCATATATAACGCCATAACATTTTCCCATATCCCATATACATATAATATACATATATACGCGTATATAACGCCATCTCGTCATGGGTCAATATATATGTATAAATGCTTGAAATGCATAAGAAATACGTTAATAATATTTTCTCGGAATGTCATAAAAATAATATGCCTTGAGAAATACGTTAAAAAGATTTTCTCAGAATGTCATAAAAATAATATGCCTGTCGGATAAATTTTATCAAATACGTATTTTTCTGAGACCCATGAACAAAATATATAATAATAATTCACATGGGGAATCAAGAATATAGGCACCCCTAATATTTTTATGAATAGAATCATTTATAAAAATTATGCATTTGCTCATTTCGTTTGTATCGTATTGATCATGCCAAAAAGAAAAAAGGGATAACCTTAACATACCTAGAGTAGGGAAAAATCCGCATGATATTCTTGGAAAAAGGTTGCACCGTACTCTGTTAGAATTGTAAAATTTTACGTTGCTAAAGTTTCAATAATTCTCATTGGGTTGGTTGAAGAATCACGTTGCTTAATGTAATATTTGGAATCTGATTCAAGTGTTTGAAAATGAAAAGTTGAAAACTCCTAAGAATGGCCAATGTCTCCTCCACTTCTAATTGTAGTGTTTGAGAATGAGATTTGTTGAAAGTTTAAATAAATTCACTTCTCATGGTAGGGTCTTTGGTATGGAAATGTTAAAATATGATTGTAGTATCTTGAGAATGAATTTGTTGAAATTCCTCAGAATGACTAACGTCCCCACTGTCATTGTAGTATCTTTGTATGGAAATTCTTTTGAATTGAAATGCCTTGTATTTGGCATATTAGGTTGCCACCTAATAAGAATGACTAAGAGTCATTCCTTTGAGATGTGGCTTGCTGTCACGTGGGGATGGGGGTGGGAAAGTTTAATCTTTATCCACTTATTAGGTAATTAGGTAATGTCCCATTATCCGGTAATTAATCAATTACCCGCATAATTAATAATTATCCCAAATTACTTAAAATACTATTCACTTTTAACACACCTTATACATCTTGCTATCATGGTCATGTGGTACCTTGTATGGTACTAGTCCATAAATACCGGGTATTTTAGCTCGGGCTATATTTTATCCCAAAATATCAAACTTTGACGAAATTCATTTTCTTTGATTCGTTTACCCTTTCACCTTCACGAATTTACTCATCAATTGTTTGAAATTGCATAATACTTATAATCTCCAAATAATCTTGTCCTTTAACTGATGTCAATTATCTTACGACAAATTCAACGTACAATACTACAGGGTGTAACATCATCGTAATATAATATTGCAGAGCATAACATCGACGTAATAATACGAGGCATAACATTATTCCCTCCTTTAGAATATTCGTCCTCGAATGTTGACTGATGCATTTATCATTTTCATAATCTATGTCTTCCGAATACTTTAGTATTCTCTCCTTGCCATTTAGGCAACTGTTCTTTGAATAAATCCAAAGGCCAGGGCATTCCCCCTTTTAGGCCTCTTTCTCACACCACGGTCTCTGGTCGGAATTCTTCCAATCTCGTACTCTTGCTACCTACTGTCATGCAGCATGTACGACTTTTTCCTTGTATGTGCGCCTATGCGACTCTTCTCTTATTTTTCCTCCATCTTTTAGCCAAATCCCTAGGCCTCATATTGTGAACATATACACAGCTTAGTAATATGTCCCTCTGTGCGTCATTAGCTTTACTTCATCTAAGGAGGCCATACTATACCATAATTCTTACTTCGATTTATCGTTACTGAGGTCTGCTACCAAACTCCAGGTTACTCTCGTTGCTGATCCTATATGCATAAAGCTAAGTCTTTTAATGCTTCTTCATTACTATTCATCTTAAGAATGATGGCCTAATCTCATCTCGTACTTTGAAGCTTTTACCCATCCATTGTTGATTTACCTTAATGTTGATCTACAATCTTCCATTGATAACTTGAAACTTCTTACGTAATATATTGCCACTAGGGCTTACGCTGCATCGTGGAATATTTGAAGTGATTTTCCTGATCCACCTGGGGCGATACTATACTTTCATAACCATATTTCATATCATAGTCATCCTAATGTGATTCACTTATGTGGGTATTTTAATCCCGTACAATTCCTGAAATCCTCTTCAAATCATTACTCAATCAAAGGCCCAATCGCCATCCTTTATTTATCACAATTACACCCTCATTGTACTATTAGGGCGGCATTCCATCTCTTCTAAATGCCATTAGTCTTATACTCCTTTGAGTTCATTCAGGCTATACTGAGCTTTGTATAACTTAGAGAAACCATCAGCTCTTCTTGTTTTCATGGGCTTAATCCTGAGGACTTATCCATTCTCGTCACCTTCTCCCTCTCCCTTTCTTATCCTTACTCATGTCTTCCTAAACCTTGTCGCTTTACCATACTTTAGCTTACGATATACATATATCTATTTATACTACTTGCAACCTTTCTTCAACCTGCTTGCATCATAGGTTTCCTTATGTCATCCTGGAACATCAAGCGAGACATCACAACGTCTCTAACTCTTATTTACTCTCTTAATTAGACTTCTCGATACTTAAAAACCATAGGTTGGATGATATGCCACTAACGACACTGCTATCATTCCTGGATACTGAATCCCAGCACTTATAACCTTCTATCTGTAGTATGAACTATTCGTAACCTTCTGCATTTGAGTATCTCGTACGTTGTTCACCTTTACCTTACTTACCTTAAAATCTCGCATCACATTTTCTATCTCTTTCATGACCTCGCTTTAACACGTGTATAATTCACATCCACAACTTGAAGTTCTATTATAATACGTGCACCTCTGGTGCATACACAATCCGGTGAGAGCTTCATACTGACTTCTTTTGAGGCTGGTACTTTTCTAACTGGCGTTATCGTAGAGCCGTTATAGAATATGCCTATTGTACTATCTCTCTTGTATTTAAGAGTGATTTTGCATTATCCTCAATCACGAGGTCTAAAATTTTCTTGATCCAATAATCAAACTCCTAATTTACTGAGTTGATGTAACTCTTTAGTTTCCTCTTCCTTCTGATCAACCTTCATGTAGGATTAAGCTATCTTCCGATCTGCGGCTCATGGTATGAGTTATTACTTTAGCCTTTCATGGGCGCTATGGAATATCCATGATACAATCTTCTGATAATTCAATCCTTTGTTTATGCCCTAGGCTCAATTCTTTCTTTTTAACTTATACCAGAGTCTTTTACGACTGTATGAACGTCAGCATATATGGTGCATGGATATCACTCTGAAGTCTTAAGTGCATAATCCCTTTTGTTCCCTCTAAGCTTTCTTTAAACGTAAGCTATTGCTTTTCCTGGTCGTTCTGCCACCTTGTTGCGTTCATGCTTAGCTTATCTTTATTCCCACGCATGCCGGAATTTTTGTACAACTCATATGATCTTGAATATTACTTTTGGTTTCATTTCCCGCTAATTAGCCATGCTAGGTGCTACTTCCTTATGGAGTGCATACAATGTTGTTGTGAGACTGTTTTTTTTACATGACCATTTTCTCTTTAGGTCACTATGCTTAGGTTGAAGCCTTCTTCCTTATTTCCTCAGCTAGTCTTTCATTGTAGTACTTAGGGAAGATCTTCTGACTCTTGTGAAGCTGCGAGCTTATTATATCGTATACTTAATGGAATTTTTGATGTTCGTACTCACATATAAAATTCCTTAGTTACTTACCTTCATACTTATATGCTTGTACGGTTGCTCCCGAACTGAAGTTTTGACTGTCTTCCCTTAATACTCATACGATATCTTTAACTAACCCAACTCTTATCCGAATATTTCTCAAGGTCACGATGTCATATCTGCGAGACTTAATTCCCCATATTGGGGTTCACTCCGTTTATCTTGCCCGATCTATTGATTTGTCTGTATCCTCTTGTCTAGCCATAACTAGGCTCTTCCTGAATCAACTACTAACTACTCATTAGCTCATTCTCATATCAATATTCTGCGTAATCTTTCATGGGTCATTTTCTTTATCTTAACTTACGTCCCGCACTGGCTCCTTATCTATCAATAACATCTCAGACAAGAACCCTTACCTCCTCTCCTTAACGTCATGTTTGCATAATATTCTGGAATCGTAGCATATCTGTAAGATTTGAATAAGTGTAATCTTAAATTATTTTTTCTTTATTATCACATTCTTTCTTTACCATTTCCATAGTTACTAGAACCACCTAATTCTGACCTAATACCACATCACACCATATTCCCCCTTTATGGGAGCACTAAGATTTAGTACTATGATGATCTACGTATAGATGTTTAACCCTCTCATTTTTGGCATCTTTTCACATTATCAATGATCCTTACTCGCCTCGCGGTAATCCTTCAGTACCAAGGATAACGAAATTACTCACTCACGAGGGTGACACTTAGTGTAACTGGCACATACAGTCCCTTAAGCTTAACTTTACTCACCTTGCTTGCTTTAGGAAAGCATCTTCCTGAATGACCATTCTCTGAATTTCTCATGAATCTTCTTCTGTTGTCCACTCTATTATCGCCGGAACGAAATCTGAAATTCTCATGATGCTGACTATTATCCAATCACTCAATCCCTAATTCATGTTTAGTTTATCTTGTTCACCAGCCCATACTGGTTTCTATTGTTCTGGAGTCTAACTTTTCCTTCCGGTAGTCGCGTTGGAGTTACGAACTTATTTCTTGAAACGAGGACATGACTTTATGGCCTATACTCTTTTGTTGTCTCAAGGCCTGTCACTTCTCATCTTTTCCTTCAATTGACTTTAAACTCTGTAATATTGTCATCTTTTTGATCCACCGTTGTCATCCATGTATCATATCTTACTCATAATGCTTCATTAACTCTTTTCTTATTTCCCGCTAACATTTATGTCTATTACTTTATTCTGAAAACTCGAACAAGACATTCTTTTGCTTTTAGCTACCCTTGCTCCATACAGTGGCTCTTGGGTTGCTTAACGTTCTTGCTCTACTAGGGACGCGAGCCACACTAAGGTAATATTTATCCCTTCCAGGCTTCTAGTACTTATCTTTGTAGTACTCATATCTAGTTGTACTATTTTAGGGTGCACCATCAAGGTGTCTCACAAGGAGATCCATTACCACATTTGCACTATCCTTCGGAAATGTCAACTAACTTTACCAATCCATCCACTATTTTGGGTTACTCTATCCCCAGTCGTATCCTGATAACTCGTCCTTCTCTTAAACTATGTCTGTTAGCTCCCATAGGGCATAACTGAGATCGGTGTGGCCGATTGTACATATAGCTGCCACTGTTGAAGGTAACTCAAAATGCTTATATCTCCCTTCCTGAATGGTAAATAATGATAATCTTTATTAACTGGATACCTCGTACCCTTTTTCATCTTGATTCTTTTACTTTTTGAAACTTGTATTTATCTTCTGAATCTCTCATTGTCTTTCACCATAAAGGTGGATAAATGTTCTTGCCTTAAGGTTCCTTATAAAGAGGCTTACACGTCTTAGTGTTCATATGATCTGCTGAATACCTCATATTTATCCATCATAAGCATCATGTAAAATCGAGTTCCTCTTACTCAACTCTTTCACAACCACATCTCTTACCAACCGTCTTTCTAGACGTAGGCATCGTCATATTAGGAATAAGATAAAGTTTAGGAAATTGAGTTCCTACAACTGAGCTCTACCACATGATCTTAAGTAAGAAGAAAGAGTGACAGTCCTAAATGTCCTGTAGCCTCCTGCTTATAAGTGTGGTGCATAACACACCCATAAACAAGACTCTACTAGACATGGCTTGTAGACTCCCTATGACAGAACTGCTCTAATACCACTTTTGTCACGATCCAAACCAATGGGCCACGACGGGCACCCGGTACCTTACTCAACCGAGTACCAACATAACGTATCTTTCTTATTACATCATCATATACATGTGACATACCATCCTAATAGGCCAACATCATCATTTATAAACTCAAAACATAGGCCGACACGACCGTACAATCTTTCACGTACACGATATATGTCTACACGCCTCTAAGAGTACATAAATATCATAAAGGTCGAGACACGGTCCGCCATACTAATCAGTACATGCCCTAATCATACTAACCACATAAGCAACTCCAGAACAAATGGAGTGTACCAACATCTTCCGCTGAGCTGATTGCCTACTTGGAGGACTCTCTACCTGTCTATCGAGACTTGTGGGCATGAAACGCAGCGTTCCCGAGAAAAAGGGACGTCAGTACAAATAATGTACCGAGTATGTAAGGAATAAAAATCAGTAAATAATAGACATGAGAGAAACATGGAGTAAAAGACTCGACATGTATGTCTGCATAGATCTGTGAATCATTTCACTTTTTATAACGCCATGCATATGCGTATAAATGTCATACCATGCATAGGTATATGTGTTTATAACATCATCAAGCCTCTGAGGGTATCCCATCATATCATTTCGGTCACTGTGGGCAAATCATCAATGTATACCAGCTGATCAGGTGGTGGTACGTATATAACGCCATAACCTCTTTCCATATCTCATATACATATAATATACATATATACACGTATATAACGCCATCTGGTCATGGGTCAATATATATGTATAAATGTTTGAAATGCATACGTTAATAATATTTTCTCGGAATGTCATAAAAATAATATGCCTTGAGAAATACGTTAAAAAGATTTTCTCGCAATGTCATAAAAATAATATGCCTGTCGTATAAATTTTATCAAATACGTATTTTTCTGAGACCCATGAACAAAAGATATAATAATAATTCACATGGGGAATCAAAAATATATACACTCCTAATATTTCTATGAATATAGTCATTTATGGAAATTGTGCATTTGCTCGTTTCGTTTGTATCTAATTGATCATGCCAAAAAGAAAGAAGGGATAACCTTAACATACCTGGAGTAGGAAAAAATCCGTATGATATTCTTGGAAAAAGGTTGCACCGTACTCCTTTAGAGCCGCAAAATTTTACGTTGCTAAAGTTCCAATAATTCTCATTGGGTTGGTTGAAGAATCACGTTGCTTAATGTAATATTTGGAATCTGATTCAAGTGTTTGAAAATGAAAAGTTGAAAACTCCTAAGAATGGCGAACGTTTCCTCCATTTCTAATTGTAGTGTTTGAGAATGAGATTTGTTGAAAGCTTAAATGAATTCACTTCTGATGGTAGAGTCTTTGGTATGGAAATGTTAAAATATGATTGTAGTATCTTGAGAATGAATTTGTTGAAATTCCTGACTAACGTCCCCACTTATCATTGTAGTATCTTTGTATGGAAATTCTTTTGAATTGAAATGCCTTGTATTTGGAATATTAGGTTGCCACCTAATAAGAATGACTAAGAGTCATTCCTTTGAGATGTGGCTTGCTGTCACGTAGGGATGGGGTTGGAAAGTTTAATCTTTATCCACTTATTAGGTAATTAGGTAATGTTTCGTTACCCGATAATTAACCAATTACCCGCATAATTAATAATTATTCCAAATTACTTAAAATACTACTCACTTTTAACACACCTTATACATCTTGCTATCATGGTCATGTGGTACCTTATATGGTACTAGTCCATAAATACCAGATATTTTAGCTCGGGCCATATTTTATCCCAAAATGTCAAACTTTGACGAAATTCATTTTCTTTGATTCGTTTACCCTTTCACCTTCACGAATTTACTCATCAATTGTTTGAAATTGCATAATACTTATAATCTCCAAATAATCTTGTCCTTGAACTGATGTCAATTATCTTACGACAAATTCAACGTATAATACTACAAAGTGTAACATCGTCGTAATATAATATTGCGGAGCATAACATCGACGTAATAATGCGAGGCATAACATGATGACTCTCCCCCTCAACACCGTGTTGCTTTTATGTAGTAGCTTTCATTAATGCAACCAAGCTTTCTTTCTTTCTCAATCCTCATTTCTGTTCTCTCAATTGCTCTTGATATTGGTTTTCCCGTACGACACTGACAATCTTGTCTAGCGTACGGAGGGGACCTTAGTTGGCGGACAATAACTATACTGACATCAGTTGCTTAGCCTTACGTCGCCCTTTCAAGGAATCTCTGGAAGGCGACGCGTAACAGTTAAAGTGAAAATTTTGGGTAGGGATGCGCCCCCTCTGCGTATATCCACCCTTACCTTCAAATATAATCACCCCACCTCAACCTTATAGTATTTGCTTAGAAAATACATAAATGCTCTCGGGATATATTTTTTGCCTACTTACCAAATATTTATTTTCCAGAAAATATTTTCATTCCTACCAAAAACACCTTATAAAGGAATAAATACTCTTTTATATGCAACTTCTAGCGTTGGACCTAGATTTGGTTGAAACTTGAAAAAAGAGTTTTTGAAGTTGTATTGAAAAATATCTTTTGGAAAATAAAGTTGTGTTTGGACATGTATTTTATTAAAAAAAATTAAAATTTTGTGAGCGTAAGAAAACTTTTTTGTCAACTAAATATTGTTCAACCAGCTAATACGCTAAAAACTCAATTAAACCCATCATACGTCAACTAAATAGTATGGGCCATCAGTACTGCTTTAGTGCATTTTCTACCGGAAGGGAAATAAACGAGACACCTTCAAATTAAGCCGAGAGGCTAACAAAAAATAAGCTTACAGATCTCCCCAAATTTTAAGCGCTTGCAGGTTGTTGTGGGCTACTCGAAGCTAAAAGTTGTTAAAATAATGGCGAATGAGGGCAGCAGTGATGCTTCATCTGCAAGAAAAGCCTCAATCACTCACGTAATCTTTGACATGGACGGCCTTCTTCTAGGTATATATGTGTATATATCATTATTATAAGATCTTTCTTACTTGATTTACTATATTTCCATTCTATTTTGCAAATCTGGATGACTTGAGAATGCAATGCCCACTGTTTCTTGACCCAATTGCCCATTTTGCCAATAACTGGTAATGTGCTTGTAGGAATTTCCTATAAGTAGTTTTTCAAGGGTTGGAAAGAGTGGGTTCCAACCAAGAGTTTGTGAGTTCGAGTCACTCCAAGAGCAAGATGGGGAGTTCTTGGAGGGAGGGAGCCGAGGGTCTATCGGAAATAGCCTCTCTAACCCAGGGTAGGGGTAAGGTCTGCGTACACAGTATCCTCCTCAGACTCCACTAGTGGGATTATACTGGGTGGTTGTTATTGTTTTAGTTTTTCAAGGGTTGGTATACCTTTGGTATGCAATCATTTGCTTAAATTGTTTGTTCTTTGGATGTCGTAAAATTTGTGATCATTGGGGAAGTGAAGTTAAAAAACTTGAGTGTGATATGTTCTACCCTTATTTTCAATCATAATCAATCTTAATCATATTTTCTATTATTGATTTCTGACCACAATCTATATATGCCCCTCTTATTTCTTCCTTTTGTGAGCTGACTGTGCTTTTGATTTTATATCTTGCCAGCTGTGATAGACTCAGGATTTGTAAAAATAGGGTAGGGAAGCTCATCTATTTGACAATACTTAACGGAACTTCTGAATAAAAATCTTAGGGGATGGAGGGGACAGAAGTAATTCCGTAAGGCATTTTTAAAAATTTAGAAAAGCTTTTGAAGGGTAAAATTTCATTCGTGGAAGAATATTGAGCGCATGCGGTGCAACAAAACAATCAGCCGCTGCTTGAGGGCATTATTTGATTTGGAATTCTGAAGTTGCCTTTCTTATTGATACCATAAGTTGTCAATGATAAGTGATATGTGAACAACTCTACAATATCTAGTCTCTTTAAGTGAGACCTTGTGACCATTAGGCCATTTCTTATGCAGAGAAGATTAGTCAAGAATAAGTGAGACCTTGTGACCATTAGGCCATTTCTTATGCAGAGAAGATTAGTCAAGATTAGTCTTCTGCTATATACTATTACTACTTTTCTCTATAGGTAGATTAAGCCACTAAACATTCTAATGAAGTTTATAATAAGTGTGTTCCTCAAGCATGTATAGGCATTTGTATGTCTATGTCTTTCTGATGTAACATTCACATATCTGGTATGTAAGTTACTCAAGACTTAGACATTTCTCACCTATCAAAGAAAACAAAATGGCCTTTCTTAGCTCTTTGATTATATTTTCCCCTAATTAAAAGGAATGAAGAGTAAATTACTGAGCTTTGGTGGTTCTGATAGCATGCTACCATAGCAGAAAAAGAATTGCTTTCTTTGCTTTAATGACTTATTACTCACTGCCTATACGCTGGTATGATTCTTTTCAGTAGAAACCTTACACTGGTGTGCATCTGTAGAGGAAACATTAGCAACGGGATAGTTAGAGAAAGTCTCCTCTGCCATGCATTATTTTATCTTCTACTTTTCTTAGAGGTGTACAATCTCATGAAGTGAGGATTGCGCAGGACCATATAAGGTGAGCAAATGTTCCACATTCCAACGATATGGGACAACTCAACAAACTCTTATACGCTAGAAAGCTTGTTGCGCTTTGAGATTTATAAATGTCAAAAGAAATCTAGTTCCCTCTTTGTCAACCAAAGAAAAAAAATCTAGTCTCTCGTTCTCTCAGTGCAACAGTAAGATTGATGTTGATTTCTTATAGGGGATCTTGAAGTTTAGAAAAAGGATCCATGTTCTGTTTCATTTGATTTTTAGTGAGGTCATTTACTTTTTCAATCCAAGAGTTTGTTATTTTGAATTTTCTTTTGTTACCCAAGTTATATAACTTAAATAACCATAGAACAAATTCACACATCCAAATCTGTTATGCCCCTTGGGTATACGTATGTGGTTTAACCACAGCGGACACTGCATGGCTTTTTATTTGATTTGGATTTAATGTTTTTCACATCATGTGATATATTAGGACACTCCAGTCTGTTTCTTTGAAAAAAAAAGAGCTTCTAAGTAATGGGAAGAACAGTTGAGGATAGATTGTTAACTTAGGGGATCAAAGGGGAGATTGATATTTACCAGGCTTTTCCTGTTTGTTGGATTCTATTGGAAAGAAACAAGGAAATCTTTGTGTTGTTGAATAGTTGCTACTTGAAGACAAGTCTTGGTTGACTAGCTTCTGTGTTGCTTTTCTTTTGTGTATCAGACACGGAGAAATTCTATACGGAGGTCCAGGAGATTATACTTGCTAGGTATAATAAGACTTTTGATTGGTCACTCAAGGCAAAGATGATGGGGAAGAAGGCGATAGAGGCTGCCAGGGTCTTTGTTGAAGAGACAGGAATAAGTGATTCACTTACAGCTGAAGATTTTCTTGTAGAAAGAGAGGAAATGTTGCAGAAAATGTTTCCCACAAGTGACCTCATGCCAGGTACAAGTTTACGCACTAGTGGCAGATTATTTTTCTTTATTCATTTCTCAAGTTTCAGCTTTCTCACCCTTCCTCAGTGTTCTACATAAGAGTAGCAGACATTTACGGGATTGGTTATTTGTCTGAAAATGGCATGGAGTAGCCACCTTCCTTTTTGACCAAGTTCCCTTTGATGGTCCCTTCTGCAAATTTTCTCTGTAAAGTTACTTTTGAGTTTAGCTTCAGTAATCATCGTTTTGTTTCTTCTGACTGTTACATCATTCCTTCATTTTTATCAGTCTATTGATTTTCCAATAACCCCTTCCGTCATGAGATGTGACCGAAAGAGCCATTTTTCTTTTTATTTATTAAAGAAATCTTTTGTTTCCAGAAAATGCTGGTTTTCCTACAAGTTCTTCTCACATTCAGTTTTCCATTTTCTCAACCAGTATATTTCACAAATTTCAGGTTTTAGCTTCAGGTGAAAAACCATGTGAATGCATTTTTATCTTTTAGCATGAAAAAGATACTCTGAAGTGATAGTTAGAACTGTCAAGGTGTGCACAAACTAGCATGGACACCACCGTTATATATAAAAAGTTGATCCAAAAGATGTCAAATTAAGTTTTGAATAGTGCTAAATAGACAAGTAGGGACAGGTGGAAAATTTTTGTATTATATCTGGTGATCCCTACAATATTCAAGTCGAATTCTAAACTTCCTATTTGTGAAATTTGTGAAAGAGAAAAGGCAGGGGGTCGCGTTCTCATGTCTCTTGAAAACGAGACGAGATCTTATGCTTTAATGTTTATTTTTGTGAAAGGTAAAAGGCTGTGTTGAAGCCGTATATACAGAGCAAAAAGATCACCAAAAAGAGACCCTAAAAGGTCTTACAAGGATCCAATGATATCTGCTAAAAATAAAATAGCATCATACAGTTCATCTTAACTTTCTGTAAAGGGCTGCATTTCCTTCAAAACACGTTAAGTTCCTTTCCATCCATACTGCAGTATTATCAATAGCGAAAAGCGCAAAAAAGCTCTAAGGTCTATTGGAGCTTTAAGCGCAAAGCACAAATAAAGCGTGGGCTTTAATGAAGAAAGGCGCAAAAGGAGAAAAACTACAAATATGTATGTGTAGTCCAAGACTAATATCTATAAGCATGAATACCAAATATATGGACAAAGAAATTGAAGAAAATTTACGATAAAGTGAAATATCAATTGTTTAGTGTCGCGTCTTCCGGATTACGCTCATTAGCAAGGAAAAATATGCCTTAGAGCCTTGATGACAACACTGAAGCGCCTGTTAAGCGAAGCGAAGCGCTCAACATGTTTTGAGTCTCGCTTCAGGGCTTAAGCGCGCCTTTGATAACATTGCCATACTGTCCACCATATCCATGCTGGAATCGAGCTCCATCATCTCTTCTGCTTCATTGTACCTCCCATGTTGTTTCAACATTAGCAGATCTCCTGTGGGCTTAGGCATAACCCAACTTAATTCCTTTCATACTAAGAAACAATTGCCACAGCTGGTCAGTGAATGAAAAGGTGGTTGATGGTCTCGGACTCCTTCCCACATACAAAAGCATCTAGAGCATAACTTGATGCCCTTTCTCTTCAAGTTTTCTTGAGTCAGGCATGCCTCTTTAGAAACTGTTAGTTTACAGCTATGTATATAATGTAGTCTTGTCCCACATTGGAATAGGAGTAGTATGTCCTAATATAGTATAACTATAAATAAGGACCTCTTGTATTGTATTGAACATCCAATATCAATAACATATTTTCTCCCATGTTTTCTCACATGGTATCAGAGCAATTGTGAGAGATTTATCGATGTGCATAAATTCCAGCGACTCCGGGAAGAGAAATCAGTCACCGGAAGTCTTTTTCTGGCGACTTTTTCAAGGCTGTTTGCGTCTGCTTTATCTCCGTTAGTGTTGTGCAAAATCCAACACTACCACAAGAGTAGTCACTGTCCGGCGACCAAACCCCAGTGAAAATCTCCGGCAGCAGCCTCTTCACGCGCCTCCACGCGCCACCAGAAGCTCACGCGCCGGCGCATACGACCACTTCTGGCCAATTTTTGAAAAACTTCCTTCAGAACAGTTGGGTCGCCTGGTAATTCTTATCCTACCCCTACTGTTTTCATTTCATTCCGACCACTTTGAGTTTTTCCGGCTGCTACAGTACTATTCCGACAGCTACAGTAAGATTCTGGCTGCTTCAGTATTTCATTATTCTGTTTCTGTGTTTCCTTACTCTGTTTCAGTGGATTACAGTTGATTCTTTCTCTTATTTGGTAATAATTTGCAACAATGTCTTTGGGATTTGATGCTTTTGGGTCTAGAAACGTGAGTTCTGGAAGCTCTAGTGTTATTATTACCTTAGAACCTTTAATGGGAGGTTCAAACTACTTAGCTTGGGATTCATCTGTCGAGTTGTGGTGTAGAGGCCAAGGTGTTCAAGATCATCTAATCAAACAGTCTAGCGAAGGAGATGAAAAGGCAATAACACTTTGGACAAAAATCGATGCTCAGTTATGTAGCATCTTGTGGCGATCTATTGATTCCAAGTTGATGTCCTTGTTTCGTCCATTCCAGACATGTTATTTGGTTTGGGCAAAGGCACGCACCTTATACACTAATGACATATCTCGCTTCTATGATGTGATATCGCGGATGACAAACTTAAAGAAAAAGGAATTAGATATGTCTACTTACTTGGGTCAAGTACAGGCAGTCATGGAGGAATTTGAGAAGTTGATGCCAGTTTCTGCTAGTGTTGAAAAACAACAAGGGCAGCGACATGAGATGTTTCTCGTTCTTACCCTCGCTGGACTTCCTAATGATCTTGATTCAGTACGCGACCAGATTTTTGCTTGTCCGACTGTCCCGACAGTTGATGAATTATTCTCTCGATTACTCCGTCTTGCTGCAGCACCAAGTCACCCAGTGATCTCATCACATATACTTGATTCCTCTGTTCTTGCATCCCAGACAGTGGATGTTCGGGCATCTCAAACTATGAAGCATAGACGAGGAGGAGGTCGTTTTGGAAGATCTAGACCCAAGTGTTCTTATTGTCACAAAGTTGGACATACTCGTGAAATGTGTTATTCCTTACATGGCCGTTCACCCAAAAATGCTTACATTGCTTAGACTGAGACTCCAGGTAACCAGGGATTTTCTTTATCTAAAGAAGAATATAATGAGCTCCTTCAGTATCGAGCAAGCAGACATCTCCACAAGTAGCCTTAGTTGCTCAGACTGATACTTCTGTTACTGGTAATTCTTTTGCTTGTGTTTCCCAGTCTAGCACTCTTGGCCCATGGGTCATGGACTCAGGCGCTTCTGATCACATCTCTGGTAATATATCACTTTTGTCAAATATTGTATATTCACAGTCTCTTCCCACTTTTACTTTAGCCAATGGATGTCAAACTAAGGCAAAAGGAGTTGGACAAGCTAATATCTTGTCTTCTATCACCCTAGATTCCGTTCTTTATGTCCCTGACTGTCCTTTTAGTCTTGCATCTGTTAGTCGTTTGACTCGTGCCCTCCATTGTGGTATATATTTTATTGACGATTCTTTTATTATGCAGGACCGCAGTACGGGACAGACAATTGGTACATGACGTGAATCAGAAGGCCTTTACTACCTTAACTCACTCAGTCCTTCCATAACATGTCTAGTTACAGATCCTCCAGATCTAATCCACAGACGTTTAGGACATCCGAGTTTATCCAAACTTCAGAAGATGGTGCCTAGTTTATCTAGTTTGTCTACATTAGATTGTGAGTCGTGTCAGCTTGGAAAACATACCCGAGCCTCCTTTTCGCGTAGTGTTGAGAGTCACGCAGAGTCTGCCTTCTCCTTAGTTCATTCTGATATATGGGGTCCTAGTAGAGTCAGTTCAACCTTGGGATTTCGTTATTTTGTTAGTTTCATTAATGATTATTCAAGATGTACTTAGCTTTTCTTAATGAAAGATCGTTCTAAGTTATTTTCTATATTCAAAAGTTTCTGTGCTGAAATCAAAAACCAATTTGGTGTTTCTATTCGCATTTTTCGCAGTGATAATGCCTTAAAATATTTATCTTCTCAATTTCAGCAGTTTATGACTTCTCAAGGAATTATTCATCAGACATCTTGTCCTTATACCCCTCAGCAAAATGGGGTTGCTGAGAAAAAGAATAGGCACCTTATTGAGACTGCTCGCACACTTCTAATTGAATCTCGTGTTCCGTTGCGTTTTTGGGGCGATGCAGTTCTCACGGCTTGTTATTTGATTAATCGGATGCCTTCATCTCCCATCAAGGATCAGATTCCGCATTCAGTATTGTTTCCCCAGTCACCCTTATACTCTCTTCCACCCCGTATTTTTGGGAGCACGTGTTTTGTTCATAACTTAGCCCCTAGGAAAGATAAGTTAGCTCCTCGTGCTCTCAAGTTTGTCTTCCTTGGTTATTCTCGTGTTCAGAAGGGATATCGTTGTTATTCTCCGGATCTTTGTAGGTACCTTATGTCAGCTGACGTCACATTTTTTGAGTTTAAACCTTTCTTTACTTTTGCTGACCACCATGATATATCTAAGGTCTTACCTATACCGACCTTTGAGGAGTTTACTATAACTCCTCCTCCACCTTTGACCACAGAGGTTTCATCCATACCAACCGTTGAGGAGTCTAGTGTTGTTCCTCCTAGTTCCCCAGCCACAGGAATACCACTCTTGACTTATCATCGTCGTTCGCGCCCTACATCAGGCCCAACTGGTTCTCGTCCTGCACCTGGCCCTGCTCCTAGTACACCGATTGCACTTCGGAAAGGTATACGAACCACACTTAACCCTAATCCTCATTATGTCGGTTTGAGTTATCATCGTTTGTCATCTCCCTATTATGCTTTTATATCTTCTTTGTTCTCGGTTTCCATCCCTAAGTCTACAGGTGAAGCGTTGTCTCATCCAGGATGGCGACAGGTTATGAGTGACGAGATGTCTGCTTTACATATACGTGGTACTTGGGAGCTTGTTCCTCTTCCCTCAGGTAAATCTACTGTTGGTTGTCATTGGGTTTATGCAGTCAAAGTTAGTCCCGATGGCCAGATTGATCGACTTAAGGCCCGTCTTGTTGCCAAAGGATATACTCAGATATTTGGGCTCGATTACAGTGATACCTTCTCTCCCGTGGCTAAAGTGGCTTCAGTCCGTCTTTTTCTATCCATGGTTGTGGTTCGTCATTGGCCCCTCTATCAGCTGGACATTAATAATGCCTTTCTTTACGGTGATCTTGAGGATGAGGTTTATATGGAGCAACCACCTGGTTTTGTTGCTCATGGGGAGTCTCGTGGCCTTGTATGTCGCTTGCGTCGGTCACTTTATGGTCTAAAGCAGTCTCCTCGAGCCTGGTTTGGTAAGTTCATCACAATTATCCAGGAGTTTGACATGACTCGTAGTGAAGCTGATCACTCAGTGTTTTATCGGCACTCTGCTTCAAGTCTCTGTATTTATCTGGTAGTCTATGTTGATGATATTGTTATTACTGGCAATGATCAGAATGGTATTACCAATCTGAAGCAGCATCTCTTCCAGCACTTCCAAACTAAGGATCTGGGTAGACTGAAGTACTTTCTAGGTATTGAGGTTGGCCAGTCTAGCTCAGGTATTGTTACTTCTCAAAGAAAATATGCTATAGACATTCTTGAGGAGACATGGATGTAGGTTGTAGACCTGTTGAAACTCTGATGGATCCGAATTATAAACTTATACCAGGACAGGGGGAGCCGCTTAGCGATCCTGCAAGCTATAGGCGGCTGGTTGGAAAATTAAATTATCTCACAGTGACTAGACCCGACATTTCTTATCCTGTGAGTGTTGTAAGTCAGTTTATGAATTCTCCCTGTGATAGTCATTGGGATGCAGTTGTCCGCATTATTCGGTATATAAAATCGGCTACAGGCAAAGGGTTACTGTTTAAGGATCGAGGTCATGAGCAGATCGTTGGCTACTCAGATGGTGATTGGGCAGGATTACCTTCTGATAGACATTCTACGTCTGGATATTTTGTTTTAGTAGGAGGCAATTTGGTGTACTGGAAGAGCAAGAAACAGAATGTAGTTGCTCGGTCTAGTGCAGAAGCAGAATATCGAGCAATGACTATGGCTAACATGTGAGCTAGTCTGGACCAAACAATTGCTCAAGGAGTTAAAATTTGGTGAAATCAGTCGGATGGAACTTGTGTGCGATAATCAAGTTGCCCTTCATATTGCATCAAATCCGGTGTTCCATGAGAGAACTAAACACATTGAGATTGATTGTCACTTCGTCAGAGAAAAGATACTTTCAGGAGAGATTGCTACAAAGTTTGTGAGGTCGAATGATCAACTTGCAGATATTTTCACCAAGTCTCTCACTGGTCCTCGTATTGGTTATATATGTAACAAGCTCGGTACATATGATTTGTATGCACCGGCTTGAGGGGGAGTGTTAGTTTACAACTATGTATATAGTGTATTCTTGTCCCACATTGGAATAAGAGTAGTATGTCCTTGTATAGTATAGCTATAAATTAGGACCTCTTGTATTGTATTGAACATCCAATATCAATAACATATTTTCTCCCGTGCTTTCTCACAGAAACTAACCATACAAAGCAAGCTACTTTATAGCAATCAACTTTATCCAAGTTTTGCTAAGGGAATAATCAGTTCTTAAGGATGAGACACCCATATTGCCTGAACATACAAGTTGCTAATGGGGTTTCAATCCTTTCTCTTTATCTCTATCTTTGCCGGCTAATGGGGCCTAACTTATATGGTATTTCACGAGAAACTTCTACCGGTAGGGGATAGCTTTAGCTGAGTTTAATGTTCTGGAGAGGCTGTGGTTTACTTGATGGAAATAGCTCCGCATTTGTTTTCATCACCCAAAAGAAGAAGCTGGTAATATGCAGGGATAGGTAACCTTTAAATGCCAAATAAAAGCTTATAACATTTATGCTTTATTTTGGGTTTCAAAGCCTTGGAGGCGACCCTAGATGAAACTTCCAGTTTGCCTAAAGTCTAGGTGGCTAGAGCTATCCGGTACTTGTGCTAGTAGGAGATGATAAGTACTGGATTGATTTAGTGGAGGTGCATTCAAGCTGGCCTCGATACCACTGTTATCAAAAAAAAATTATAAAAGAAAATTCTATATTTAAGTGAAATGGAGAATATGATTTCCTAGTTATTCAAGGAAAAGGCTTCCGTTACCCTCTTGTAGTACACTCTTCAAAGTTAGAACATTTCTGCCAACATGAGAAATTAATTGCAGTAGTTTCTTTCTGCTCCAACCATCACAATGACAAATGGTTAGTTTGAATATTCATTTTGTGTATTAGCATCTGTTAACTCCTTCCAAAAAATTCACCATTTGTAGGTCCCTATGTAAAATGTAGAACGCATTGTCTGCGTGGGACAAATTTCGTAATTCAATCTTATCAAAAGGATTGAAATTAATATTTATAGCTTGTGTGAGTAAAGCTACATAGACTTGAGAATTGCTTGGAAGAATTACACCCATGATCTTAAATCTAATTCCTTATCTCCTTTCTTGTAAATCTTGTCCAACATCCTCTAGGATAATTATTTTTTCAAGTTCCTTGTGTCTAGTAATGTAATTTTAGAACAGTTATCTCTGAATAGAGAGGCTATCAAGTATAAAACTTGACTTGCATATACATTGTACATACAGTTTATTTCAGTCTTTTGATTTCGTTTAATGCAAAATTAGATTAGTATCCACGAGTCTCTTTGCATCTTTTAACTTTTTGTCCTGTTACAGGGTCCAGCCGCCTGATTCATCACCTTCATGCAAATGGAATACCAATTTGTGTTGCTACGGGGTATGACATCTTCTTTTAGTTTTGTTCTTTAGAAAGTTTAATGTTGGTGCCGCAATTAGTATAGCAAGTAGTCGTGTAAGATTCTACATAAGCTAAAATAATGTTTAAGAAGTAAGATTACATGAACTAATATAAATGCATTTTCAGTACACACACGCGGCATTTTGACTTGAAAACTCAAAGATATGGTGAACTTTTTTCACTGATGCATCATATCGTTCGCGGTGATGATCCAAAAGTTAAACAAGGAAAGCCATCACCTGATATATTCCTTGCAGCTGCAAACAGATTTGAGGTAATTTTCTGATTAACTTTGATGTATTTTTATTTCTTGAGGACTATTGTTTTAAAAAAATAGTGCTTTTCCTGTAGATTGACATAACGGAAAAGGGCCAGATTTGCCCCTCTACCAAAGAAAACAAGCTATATTTACAATCCGTTTCAGTTTCATAACAAAGATACACTTACTGCTGAGTTTATTTTATCCCTTATCTGTTAAATCCCTCTTCTAAACTTGAAAATAACACGTGGCAAGCCCTGATTGAGCTAAAATAATCAGCCCCACTTTTAATTAGAGGGAAAAGGTCCAAATTTATCCTTATACTTTCGGATATTGTCTACATTTAACCTCCGTTGTACTATTTGGCCAAATTTATTCCTACCATTATACTATTCCGCCAAATTTACCCCTACCATCAGTAAACTTTTAAAAACTACCCCTCAGTCTGTTAGGTAACCCAAAATCTCCCAAATCCCTTTTATTTAAATCACTTGTTCTTCATCTTGATTAGAAATTACTATTAATGTGAATGCTAAAGGTACTCAACTATACAAATTATTCATGGATATTTCTAATTACCATTGCACCCACTTCCCTTATTATGATAATGATTTTGGAATTGATTTAAAATTTTTATAATTCTTCAACCATATACACACCGCAAATTTCTATGGATCCATTTGTTATGTATTATATGCGGCTGCTCATCATGTATGTACATATATATTCGAATATACTTTGTAATTGTCTAGTTATTATAGAGTTCGGTCGATTAACTTAATAGTGCACAACGCGTAGGCATTTGATTAAAGCAAAGCTGAATTCTGCAATGCAAAATCTCCAAGGAACTAAAACTTCTATCACTAATACTTGCAAAGTCTTCATACCTTTGGTAGAACGAATTCATTAAAGCTGGGGTGTTGTAAATACTTTTGAAATTTTGACAAGCTACCTAATTTAGATTCTTCAATTTAATATACTTTGTTTACTAACCGCAACATTATTTTAATATTTTATTCTCTTATTTCTTTTTTTTTCCAATTAAGAACGTTGGTAAATGCCAACTACTTTGAAAATAGTGGATCAAGAAGAAGAATAAGTAACTTAACTAAAATGATTTGGGAGAATCTGGGTCGCCTGACGGACTGAGGGGTAATTTTTTAAAGTTTTTTGATGATAGGGATAAATTTGGCCGGATAGTATAACGGTAGAGGTAAATTTGGCCGAATAGTATAACATATGTTAAATGTAGACAATATTCAAAAGTGGAGGTGTAAATTTGAACCTTTTCCCTTAATTAAATCCAACCCGACCCAACTTAGTTACCTACCCATCTGAACCCCCCTAAATCCCCCCATTCCCTCATTCTCAATCTAAGTAGACCAACACTCAATCAGGGCCCACGGAAGGGAATTACAGGCATCAACCATCAAAATATTATGCAACATGTCAAAAAGTAGCAAAATTGGTTCCTTGATTGCACATTCGGAGTTGTTTCCCAAGTTGGTTCCTTTTCTTGAGGATAGAGCTCTTGCAAGAGATTGTGTTATTATTTTGCAAAACTTATGAATCAATGAAGATGCTAGAATTGCAATAGCTGAAACTGATGGATGCATTGCCTCACTTGTGAAACTGCTCTAAAGTTACAATCGCAATGACCGGGAGCATGCAGTGGCTTTTCTTCTTTCTTTATGCTCTCAAAAGGTTCAATATTGTCAACTGGTGATGGATGAACGAGTCATCCCTGAACTTGTCAATGTATCTATTAATGGAAACAACAATGTCACGTCCCAAACTACCCCCGAGACGTGACTGACACCCAGCTAACACCACCTGCACAGTACCCTCAACAGACCCTACTTGTGAAATTACATTGGTTTATTATTGTTGTTGTTATTATTGCTTAATAATGAGGCTTATGTCGACGCCAAGTCCTGGTGCTTCACCAATTTTTTTCTTTTGATAACTGGGGTGTCCAGGCCAGCTTGCGCGCACCTCAACTCATTCCACGGGATACCTGCCACCTCCCACTAGCAACCGATACTAGGTAACTCTGTCCATCAAGGCTTGTATAGATAGGAAAAAATCACCTATTGTTTTTGCCTCCGCTGAGATTTGAACCTAAGACCTCAGTTCTCACCTACTTCATTGACCACTAAGCCTTCACCAATTTCTATCATAGCTTTCCTCTGGTCCAGCAAGTTCCTATAGTCTTCGTCTATGAACTCCCCTCCTATCACTTTTTCCATTTTATTTTGAGGCAAGTTCTTGCAATATTCATGTCGTTAGTAGTCGATGTTCACTTCGTAAGCTTTGTAGAAATCAATCTTGGTTTGATTCTCCATCTGAACCAAAGAATTCAATGAATCTGTGTTGTTCCACCTATATTTAGCTTCAGTAGTATGTTATTTACTTTCACCTTTCTTTTCCCTTAGAACTTTGAAATGATTTTGGATCAAGGCTAATTCAATTCGCTTACTTGGCGAGATCCATATTTTATAACAGAAACAACCATCTCCAGAAATATGGTTGAATTGGGATATGCTGCCATCGTGCTTCACTATTGTCTTCACGATGGTGCTAAAACTCGGGTGAGGACTATGGGAGGAGACTCAGAACATTTTCCAGTGATGATGAGGTTACATAAGCGATCAGCTTTTAGCCCCCTTTTATTTGCTCTGGCGATGAATGTGTTGATACGACACATTCAAGGGGAGGTGCCATGGTGTATGTTATTTGCAGATGACAGAGTGCTGATTGAGGAAACACGTTGCGGGGTCAACGCTAGGCTGGAAGTTTGGAGATAGACCCTGGAGTCTAAAGGTTATAAGTTGAGTAGAACCAGAACATAATACTTGGAGTGCAAGTTCAGTGATGGGACGTATGAAGCAGATGCGAACGTGAAGCTTGATACACAAGTCATCCCCAATAGAGATAGTTTCAAATATATTGGGTTTGTTATCCAAGGCAATGGGGAGATTGACAAGGATGTTACACATCGTATTGGAGCGGGGTGAATGAAATGGAGGCTTGCATATGGTGTTTTATGTGATAAGAATGTGTCACCAAAACGTAAGGGCAAGTTCTACAGAGTGGTAGTTAGACCGACTATGTTATATGGTACTGAATATTGGCCAGTCAAGAAATCCCATGTCCAGAAGATTCGTAGCAGAAATAAAAATGTTGAGATGGATGTGTGGGCATACTAGGAAAGATAAGATTAGGAATGAAGTTATTAGGGACAAGATGTGAGTGACTCATGCGGAAGACAAACTGCGGGAATTGAGGCTGAGATGGTTCGAGCATGTGATGGGGAGTGACATAGACGCTCTATTTAGGAGCTGTGAGAGGTTGACCATAACGGGTCTAAGGAAGGGTAGAGGTAGGCCAAAGAAGTACTGGGGATAGGTGATTAGGTAGGACATGGAATTGCTTAAACTTACCGAGGACAAGACCTTCGATAGGAAGGTGTGGAGGTCTAGAATTAGGGTCGAAGGTTGATAGGTAGTCGAGGGTTTCTCCTAGTCTTACCGGTAGTATTAGTAATATTCTTATATTTTCTTGTTCCTAGATCTTTTTATTACACGTTGTGTCATTCTTACCAGTAGTATTACTACTATTCTTGTATTTCTTATCTCTGGATCTTTGTTATTATATGTTGTGTCTTTGTTTTTTTCTTGTTATTATTGTTGGTTGCTTCCTTGTCACTATTCCTTGAGCCAAGGGTTTATCGGAAACAACCTCTCTACTTCCACAAAGCAGGAGTAACGTCTGCGTATACATTACCCTCTCCAGACCCCACTTGTGGGATTACACTAGGTTTGTTGTTGTTATAGATGAGAATTGATGTTCACATCACTAATTAGTTGCGATGTTAGTACAAATTAATTTATATTCTCGTTGTCGTAAACTATGGTTAAGCTAGTTCTTAAATCAAAATCATTATTTAGTTAGATTGCTTCTAGATAGAACTAGAAGGACCTTCTTTCTCTGACGAAACTCGCTTCTCAGTGATAGAGATTGAGGCGTGTCCGAGCCATTTTACGGCCGAACTATAAAAATACTTTTATTATGAAACGACAAAAATGATGAATTATGTGTCGAGCATACTAGCTTGTTTGGCCAAGCTTCAAAAATAAGCTTATTTTGATAAGTGCGTTTTTTCAAAAGTGCTTTTCTCAAAAGTACTTTTGATGAATATTAGTTTGTGTTTGACTAATTAATGTGAAAAACACTTCTGAGTGGCAATTAGTGTTTGACCAAGCTTTTAAAAAGTGCTTCTAAGGGTATTTTTCTCAAAAATATTTTTCAAAAAAGTGCTTTTAGACAAAAGCTACTTTTTTCTGCTTCTACTCCAAAACATTTTTTTTCCTTCTAAAAGCTTGGCCAAACATTTTAACTTTGAAAAAAGCTTTTTTTTTTTTTTTTTTTTGAGAAAAAGGCTATTCATGTAGAAGAAGATTCTCTTATGTGAATATAAGTTTATCTAAAGTTATGTTTGAACAAAATGTAGTTTGATTATTGAAAAGTCAGCATCGAAAAACTTTGGATAGATGGAGAATCTAAAAAGAACAAAAAATGGGGACATTATGGTATAGTATGTCTAAGAAGTGGGTTGTGAGTTCGAGTCACCCCAAGAGTAAGGTGGAGAGTTCTTGGAGGGAGGAAGTCGAGGGTCTATCGGATACAGCCTCTCTACCCAAGTGTAGGGGTAAGGTCTGCATACAAACTACCCTCCCCAGACCCCACTAGTGGGATTATACTGGGTTGTTGTTGTTGTTGTTGTATGTTTAAGAAGTTCTCTTTTTAGGAAGTCCACTATTTTGGGATGAACTAAAATTAGAAGGTGGGTGCTCAATTTGAAGCAGAAAGTGTACAACATCTAAAAGATTCATGATGGAAACTAGGATGTTTGACTACAAAAAAGCAACTTTAATTTGTTCCCAAAATTAGACAAAAGACTACTTTATTTGATTGTACAAGTTTTCATGGAATAAAAAATGTAAATTAACACCGATTTTGGTCACCAATGCTGAGGTAGTTAGATGTAATTAGTAAAACTAGAATTGAGTCCTTCAGATAATGGAAAGTTAGAAGTATGGTCGGTATAATTAAAGTATGATATATCATGGATGTCTATGAGCTGTATATTTAAAGTTTAACATGGACAGGGTGGACCAGTAGATCCACAGAGGATTCTTGTATTTGAGGATGCGCCCTCAGGTGTCCTTGCAGCCAAGAATGCTGGAATGTAAGTCTATCACCCAGAACTTTAATGTTTGCTGATATGTTTTTAATTTTCTTCAGATAACTTGAGAGAGCTATGCGATTGCTTTTCAATTAAGCACTTCAATTAAAATTAAACTTCATAGCACTTCTTCTTTCATGGTTTAAGGAGTTTACTGATAGTAACCCCCATGCACTTCCCATTAAATGTTTGCACAAGTGCATTTCTTATATTTTGTCTTATGTACTTTTGCCTTAGTAGCTCTTACTAGGATAGTTTTTCCCTTCAACAACAATCTTATGTACTTGAGATCCTGTGCAAAAGGTGTCACCACCCAACTCCCACCGGAGCCGCAACGACGCCTAACACTACTTGCTAGGCAAGCCAACAGTCACACAAACACAACAAATTTGGATAAACACGGTTTAATAAGCTCAATAATGGAATTATCATGAAATATCTCATGAAAACAACAACAATACTGCTACAACCATCCCAAAGATCTGGTGTCAACGCGTACATGAGCACTACTGAGTATCAAAATATAAGGCCAAATTTTCAATACAACTGTTTGAATAGTAGAAGTAATAACAGAAATAATGAAAGAGAACTTCAAGGTCTGCGGACGGTATAACAGCTACCTCGTAGTCTCCCAAAAGCTTGTAGCAACAGAACTCTAGAGATCACCTCGTCCGGAAGTACCTGGATCTGCACACGAAGTGCAGTGTATTATGAGTACAACCGACCCCATGTACTAAATAAGTAATAACACTAACCTTGGGCTGAAAGTAGTGACGAGCTAAGAAACAGCAGTCAGAGACCAATATCAATAACCAGTAAGAATTCCGAATATAAAGGAAACAATAGAAGCAGGTAACTCAATGATATTATGTTCATCTTGTTCACATTTCAGAAATTTAGGCATGCTTTCCAAGTATAACAGTTTAAGCCCAACACAGACAAGACACTTCATTTACCAGCTAGCATGAGGAAGGTACATCTCTATGCTTACATGTCAAATATATATGTCAAATCAACAATATCACAGTGAAACCATTAAGATTAACCACACATCAACACCTGGCATTGTACGGGTGCCTGGCATAACTGCCCATCAACAAGCACGTATATAAAACATTGTGCCTGTGCCTGTGCCCACTGCTGGCATGTCAGACTCAGGAGGGGAGGATTCTGCCCAAGCACTAATCATAATCATATAGCCCAATAGTGAGGTTTGGTGCATGCGTCGCCCCAAATCATTAACACGTAGCTCTATATGAGCCTGGCATACGCGTCACCTCAAAATCAATACCAATCGGCTCTATGGCTCATGCTCAGTCATCAACTGGTCAAGTCTCAGTTAACCACATCTCCCAGTATTCAATTCAACAATGTTACACATATGAGGCATCAAACAACATGTGAGGAATCAAATAAGAAAGTACTGAGACAGATATATCATACACGGATATAGCATCATGATTGAGAGCATGTGTACTATTAAGGCAAATAGCTCATAAACAACAAGAATAGCCTTATCAAGTCCCAAACAAATAGCACATAGCCTAGACATGATTTCTAACATGAATCAGAACTCAAATAATCATACATGTTTAGAAACATGGATAGGACGAGGCACGATAGCAAACCAATCCCATAATAGTCTAAAAGGCACCTCAAATCATGAACATACCGGTGCACGCACACACGCCTGTCACCTAGTGCGTACGTCACCCCAATACCTTTCGTATAACATAGTTCCCAGGGTTAAATGCCCTCAAATCCAAGTTTAGATATGTTACTTACCTCAAAACGAGGGACTCAATACTCCAAAAAGCCCTTCCCACGCGAATCGGCCTCCGAATGACTCGAATCTAGTCACAAACAACTTACAACAACAACAACAACAACCCAGTATAATCCCACTAGTGGGGTCTGGGGAGGGTAGTGTGTACGCAGACCTTACCCCTACCCTGAGGTAGAGAGGCTGTTTCCAATAGACCCTCGGCATCCTTCCCTCCAAGAACTCCCCACCTTGCTCTTGGGGTGACTCGAACTCACAACCTTTTGGTTGGAAGTGGATGGTGCTTACCATCAGAGCAACCCACCTTGTGAGGGTGCTCACAAACAACTTAATATCATCAAATAATGCTGTAGGAAACAACTTCGAACAATAAAGCTTCGATCTTTATCAAAATCAAAAAGTCAACCCGGGCCCGCATCTCGGAACCCGGTCAAACTTACAAATTCCGAACAGTCATTCAATTATGAGTTCAACCATATCAATTTCATCCAGTTCTGACTTTAAATCGATCTTCAAATTCTCATTTTATACTTTAGGAAAGGTTTTACTAAAATCCCCAATTTCTTCACTTTAAATCACCAATTAAATTCTAAAAACAATGATGGAATCATGAAATAATAACAAATCCGAGTAAAAAATACTTACCCCTTTTCAAATCCCCATCAAAATCGCCCAAAACCGAGCTGTCTAATCCAAAATGTGATAATAACCAAACCCTCGAAATAGAGTATTTAAAACGTTCCGCCCAGGCATACCTTCGCGATCGCGTCCACATCTTCGCGATCCCGAAGAACAAACTTCTAGCTTCTCAAAAGACCCTACGCGAACGCGAGGCCCAGGATGCGAACGTGAAGCAAAACACACTCGGACACTACGCGAATGCGGGCATAGCTTAGCTGCCGCGAAGGCTTATAGCCAGCTGCCCCCAGCCGACCTACCTTCTACGCGAACGCGATGACCATAACGCTATCGCGAAGGCAACTACATACAAAACCATCGCGAACGCGATTACCACTTCGCGAACGCAAAGAACAACCCGCCTGCCTTCCAAAAATACACTACGCGATCACGACAACCCTTCCGCGATTGTGAAGAAGAAAACCATACATCAGAATCAGCTATGCCAAAACATGGAGAAATGGTCCGAAACCCATCCGAAACACGCCCGGGACCCCCGAGACCCCATCCAAACATACCAACAAGTCCTAAAACACAATACGAACTTACTCGAAGCCTCAAATCACCAAACGACACCAAAAGCACGAATTGTACCTCAATTTAAGCCTAATGAAACTAATGAACTTTCAACTTCCAAAACTCATGTCGAACCATATCAAATCAACTCCGAATTACCTCAGATTTTGCATGCAAGTCCTAAATGACACAACAGACCTATTCCGACTCTTGTAACGAAAATCCGAACCCGATATTAATAAAGTCAACTCCCGGTCAAACCTCTCAACCTTCCAAACCTTCAACTTTCCAACTTTCGCCAACAAGCACCAAATCAACCTAGGGACCTCCAAATCAACATTCGGACATACGCTTAAGTCCCAAATCACCATATGAAGCTATTGGAATCATCAAAACACCATTCCGGAGCCATCTACACAAAAGTCAAACTCCGATCAACTCTTTCAACTTAAACTTCCAGCCTTGGGACTAAGTGTCCCAATTCACTCCAACACTTCCCCGAAACCAAACCAACCACCCCGGCAAGTCACATAACCACAAAAGAACATAGAAGAGGCAATAAATAGGGGAACGGGAGTACAATACACAAAACGACCGGTCGGGTCGTTACAAAAGGTTACAGTGATTGATTTTATGAGCATGGTCACTCGTCTAAATATATATCTCAATAATTTGGCACTAAGATTATGTTTTGTTGATTAACTCATATATGGTGTAAATATCTTGAAGATAACAACTAGTTAAAATTTATTGAAGGAACAATATGATTTTGGTATGTGTTCTCCATGTCTGAGCTACGTGCTCAGTATAGCAAACAAGGTTACCTTTTATATATCTTTTTATTGCATTGGCGACACTTGTTTCATCTAGCTACTAGTTTTTGTCCACTCTTCTCTTTCTGGTCTCCATTACTTCTTTTTTTAGGATCTTGCTTTTTTCTTCCTCCTATTGTGAATTTTTGTCTTGACTTTCAAGAAACTTTGAACCTATCAAGTTTGACGATGCTTCCTCGTGTTATAATTTTGTTTTCTGATTTAAATTCTTTTTCTGCCCCTTTAGGGTCATCTGATAAGCAAAAAGTTTTATATTATTTTTCCGCTCTCAACTGCCTCAGTTGTTTGCTGCTTTACTAGGACCCTGAAATTTCCTCCGACACCCACACAAACTCCAGTGTTTTACCCATGATGGATAGACAACAGACCTTGTTTGTGTCCTTAAATATACATACACAAATATCTTGCTAATAGTGATCATCAGAGTCCTTGTAACATGGTTCCTTTTTGGTGGTTCTCTGGTTTTTGTCGTTTCAAATTAGTTTCTAATGAAGTTTTCCTGTTTTATCCATTATAAGTGTTTACCCTAAGAACGGATAACAATTGAATTTATACGTGGTTTTAAGGACACGTGATTTTACTTGGCACAAACTGAGAAAATATGTAAATTGATATTGAAATTGATTAGTCATACGAAGGGCAAGCCCGTTTTGACCGTATACAATAAGGCTAGCTTTCCTTTTCTTGTTTTAGTTTGATATATTCAGATGTCTTCAGTGTGGAGTGTTAACCATTTTCGTAACCTTTGAACTTTTTCACCTTTGTTTCCTACTATTATTTCTGTTGAGTTCCCACATTGGTGTGATGAGGGTTTCATGGTCTCTTTATATGGTATTGGGCAATTCTCACCATATGAGCTAACTTTCGGGGTTGAATTAGATCCAAGGTCCAATTCTTTCACATGGTATCAGAGCCAGACCTACCCAATTCTTGTTTTATCCGATGTTGGGACCCTATATTATATTGTTCATGATCCAGATGTCTTGTCCTGAACGTGCTCCACATCAGTGGAATGAGGGTTCCATGGTATATTGCCTTGCAATCCTCATCTCATGAGCTAGCTTTTGGCTTTGAGTTAGGCTCAAGGTCCATTTCTTTCACAATATGTTTTTGGATTCTAAGAGGCATGTAACATGCTTTAACTACTAAAACTTCCCGAAGTTCTCTTTGTTGATGAGGGTTTTTTCTTGGTAGATGCAACGTATGCCAAGCGAGTCCTGAAGTTGCATTTTAATTTTCATTGATGTAGAAGATTACTTGTTAGAAGCCATAAACGAAAAGGAAGAAGAAAATAAGAGATAATATGGAAGAAATTTGGTCTCTTAAATTGGTCCAATTATTGTTTGAAGTTTTGAATGGGAAGTAAATGGGAACAAATTGTGGGGTCCAGTCCCATAATCAAACAAAGAAAAAAGGGGATTGTGGGGTCGATCCCCATAATGAAGAAAGAAGAAAAAGATTGTTGGGTCTATCTCCATAACGAAGAAGAAAAATCTGCAAGATGCAAAATTAGTAGTTGGCACCGAAACGCGTTTTTTGACCAAAATTGTTTTTTGGTTACGACACTTCTTCCTATAAATAGAAGCCTTCAGCTTCTCATTTGACACATCAATCTCAAGAGGAAAAATATATCTGAGAGTTAGAAAGAAAGATTAAGGTTTCACAGACAGAGTATAAGAAAATAGTCTGTTAGAAAAATAGAGAGTGAGCGATATTGTAGTGAGGTAGGAATATCAAAAGAGGGTTATTTTTTTTGAGTATTGTAGTGGTCTTTTGAGTATTTTACTCGGACCTACAAAGTGTAAAATTCCTTGCTATAGTGATATCAGTTGCTCGTCTCGGGGCCGTGGTTTTTTCCCTTATTCAAAAGGGTTTTTCACGTAAAAATTTTGGTGTCGTAGTCACTCGTTTATTCTTGTTAATTACCATATCTCGGTGCTACGTTATTATTCAACTTTTATTACTGTGAATATTATTTTTGTAGGGGATTTATTCCCAACAACTGGTATCAGAGCACAAGTTCTGCTCGTTCAGAGAAATACTATTCATTGTCTACTATACTCGGTGAAAAATAAAAATGTCCGGAGTAAAGTACGAGGTAGCAAAATTTAACGGAGATAGCGGTTTCTGAACATAGCAAAGAAGAATGAGAGATCTGCTCATCCAACAAGGATTACACAAGGTACTAGATGTTGATGCCAAAATGCCTGATACCATGAAAGCTGAGGATTGGGCTGACTTGGATGAAAGGGCTGCTAGTGCAATCGGGTTGCACTTATAAGATGATGTGGTAAATAACATCATTGATGAAGACACCGCACGTGGCATTTGGACAAGGTTGGAAAGCCTATACATGTCCAAAACGCTAACAAATAAATTATACATGAAGAAGCAGCTATACGCCCTACACATGGGTGAAGGTACGAATTGTTTGTCACATTTAAATATGTTTAACGGACTAATCACACAGCTCGCCAATCTCGGAGTGAAAATCGAGGAAGAAGATAAAGCTATCTTGCTGTTGAATTCGTTGCCATCTTCGTACGATAATATGGCAACAACCATCCTGCACGGTAAGACTACCATTGTGTTGAAAAATGTCACATCGGCTCTTCTACTCAATGAGAAGATGAGAAAGAAGCCTGAAAATCAAGGACATGCTCTCATCACAGAAGGTAGAGACAGGAGTTATCAAAGGAGTTCGAGCAACTATGGTAGATCCGGAGCTCGTGGGAAGTCTAAGAATCGATCCAAATCAAGAGCTAGAAATTGCTACAACTGTGATCAACCAGGTCACTTCAAAAGAGATTGCTCAAATCCAAGGAAGGGCAAAGGTGAAACTAGTGGCCAGAAAAATAATGACAACACAACCGCCATGGTACAAAACAATGATAATGTTTTCCTCTGTATAAATGAGGAAGAGGAATGTATGCACTTATCAGGTCCAGAGTCAGAATAGGTGGTTGATACAGCAACATCTTACCATGCCACACCGGTAAGAGATCTTTTTTGCAAATATGTAGCAGGTGATTTCAGCGTGTTACCCAAAGATTGCAGGGATTGGTGACATTTGTATCAAGACAAATGTCGGATGCATATTGGTTCTGAAGGATGTGTGACATGTACCTGATTTGTGGATGAACTTGATCTCGGGAATTGCTTTAGACCGAGATGGATACGAGAACTATTTTGCAAATCAAAAGTGGAGATTCACCAAGGGATCATTGGAGATTGCAAAGGGAGTTTCTCATGGTACGTTGTACAGGACAAATGCAGAAATATGCCAAGGTGAATTGAACGCGGCATAAGATGAGATTTCTGCAGATTTGTGGCACAAAAGAATGGGTCATATGAGCGAGAAGGGATTGCAGATTCTTGCCAAGAAACCACTCATTTCTTATGCCAAAGGTACAACGGTAAAACCCTGTGACTACTGTTTATTTGATAAGCAGCATAGAGTCTCATTTCAGACATCGTCTGAAAGAAAATTGAATATACTTGATTTGGTATATTCTGATGTTTGTGGTCCAATGGAAATTTAATCGATGGACGGTAACAAATATTTTGTTACTTTTATTGATGATGCTTCACGAAAATTATGGGTTTATATTTTGAAAACCAAAGATCGGGTGTTTCAAGTTTTCCAGAAGTTTTATGCTATGGTGGAAAGGGAGACAGGACAAAAGCTAAAATGTCTCCGAAGTGACAATGAAGGTGAGTACACTTCAAGGGAATTTGAAGAGTACTATTCGAGCCATGGGATCAGACATGAAAAGACAGTTCCTGGAACCCCACAACACAATGGCGTAGCCGAAAGGATGAACTGCACCATTGTGGAGAAGGTGAGAAGCATGATCAGAATGGCTAAACTTCCTAAGTCATTCTGGGGTGAAGCAGTTCAGACAACCTGTTACATGATCAATTGGAGTCTATCAGTTCCGTTGGCGTTTGACATCCCGGAGAGAGTTTGGACCAACAAGGAGGTGTCCTACTTGCATGTGAAGGTGTTCGGTTGTAGAGCTTTTGCACATGTACAAAAGGAGTCGAGAACAAAGCTGGATGATAAATCTGTTCCTTGCATATTCATCGGATATGGAGATAAAGAATTCGGATACAGATTGTGGGATCCTGTAAAGAAGAAGGTCATCATAAGCAGAGATGTAGTCTTCCGAGAAAGTGAAGTTGGAACTGCTGATGATATGCCAGAGAAATCCAAGAATGATATAATTCCTAACCTTGTTACTGTTCCTTCTACTTCTAATAATCCCACAAGTGCAGAAAGTATGACCGACGAGGTTGTCGAGCAGGGGGAGTAACCTGGTGAGGTTATTTAACAGGGGGAGCAACTTGATGATGATGTCGAGCAAGTGGATCACCCCACTCAGGGAGAAGAACAACCTCAACCTCTGAGGAGATCAGAAAGGCCAAGGGTAGAATCATGCAGGTACCCTTCCACGGAGTATGTCCTCATCAGTGATGAGGAAGAGCCAGAAAGTCTTAAGGAGGTGATGTCCCATCTAGAAAAGAACCAGTGGATGAAAGCCATGCAAGAAGAGATGAAATCTCTGTAGACAAATGGCACGTACAAGCTGGTTGAACTTCCAAAGGGTAAAAGACTACTCAAATGTAAGTGGGTCTTTAAACTCAAGAAAGATGGAAATGTCAAGCTGGTTAGATACAAAGCCCGATTGGTGGTTAAAGGCTTCGAACAGAAGAAAGGTATTGATTTTAACGAAATTTTCTCACTTGTTGTCAAAATGACTTCTATTCGAACAATTTTGAGTTTAGCAGCTAGCCTAGATCTTGAAGTGGAGCAGTTGGATGTGAAAACTGCATTTTTTCATGGAGATTTGGAAGAGGAGATTTATATGGAGCAACCAGAAGGATTTGAAGTAGCTGGAAAGAAATACATGGTGTGCAAATTGAATAAGAGTCTTTATGGATTGAAGCAGGCACCAAGGCAGTGCAAATTGAAGTTTGACTCATTCATGAAAAGTCAAACATACATACATAAAGACCTATTCTGATCCATGTGTATACTTCAAAAGATTTTATGAAAATAACTTTGTTATATTATTGTTGTATGTGGATGACATATTAATTGTGGGAAAAGACAAGAGGCTGATCGCAAAGTTGAAGGTAGATTTGTCCGACTTATTTGATATGAAGGACTTGGGCCCAGCACAACAAATTCTGGGTATGAAGATAGTTCGAGAGCGAACAAATAGAAAGTTGTGGCTGTCTCAAGAGAAGTACATTGAACGTGTACTGGAACGCTTCAACATGAAGAATGCTAAACCAGTCAGCACACCTCTTGCTAGTCATCTAAAGTTAAGCAAGAAGATGTGTCCTACAACAGTGGAGGAGAAAGGGAACATGGCTAGAGTTCCTTATTCTTCAGCAGTCGGAAGCTTGATGTATGCAATGGTATGCACCAGACCTTATATTGCTCATGCAGTTGGTGTTGTCAGTAGATTTCTTGAAAATCCAGGAAAAGAACATTGGGAAGCAGTCAAGTGGATATTGAGGTACCTGAGAGGTACCACTGGAGATTGCTTGTGTTTTGGAGGATCTGATCCAATCTTGAAAGGCTACACAGATGTTGATATGGCATGTGATCTTGATAATCATAAATCTACGACAGGATACATGTTCACATTTTCAGGGGGAGCTATATCATGCCAGTCAAAGCTTCAGAAGTGTGTCGCACTCTCTACAACTGAAGCAGAGTATATTGCCGCTACTGAAGCTGGCAAGGAGATGGTTTGGCTGAAACGGTTTCTTCGAGGGCTTGGATTGCATTAAAATGAGTATGTCGTTTATTGTGACAGTCAAAGTGCAATAGACCTGAGCAAAAACACCATGTATCACGCAAGGACGAAGCATATCGACGTGAGATATCATTGGATTCGAGAAAGAATAGAGGATGGATATATACAGGTCAAAAAGATCCATACAAGTGAGAATCCTTCGGATATGCTGACTAAGGTGGTACCAAGAGACAAGTTCGAGCTATGCAAAGAACTTGTCGGCATGCACTCAAGCTAGAAGTCCGGTGTTACCTCATTCAGGTGAATGAGTCTGGAGGGGGAAATTTGTGGGGTTCAGTCCCATAATCAAATAAAGAAAAAAGGGGATTGTGGGGTCGATCTCGATAATGAAGAAAGAAGAAAAAGATTGTGGGAGGGGGAGATTTGTGGGGTCCAGTCCCATAATCAAACAAAGAAAAAAGGGGATTGTGGGGTCGATCCCGATAATGAAGAAAGAAGAAAAAGATTGTGGGGTCCATCCCCATAATGAAGAAGAAAAATCTGCACGATGCCAAATTAGTAGTTGGCACCGAAAAACGTTTTTTGACCAAAATTGTTTTTTGGTTACGACATTTCTTCCTATAAATAGAAGCCTTCAACTTCTCATTTGACACATCAATCTCAGAGAAAAAATATATCTGAGAGTTAGAAAAAAAGAGTGAGGTTTCACAGACAGGGTATAAGAAAATAGTCTGTGAAAAAAATAGAGAGTGAGCGATATTGTAGTGAGGTGAGAATATCAAAAGAGGGTTATTTCTTTTGAGTGTTGTAGTGGTCTTTGGAGTATTTTACTCTTACCTACAAAGTGTAAAATTCCTTGCTATAGTGATATCAGTTACTCGTTTCGGGGCTGTGGTTTTTTCCCTTATTCAAAAGGGTTTTCCACGTAAAAATTTTGGTGTCGTAGTCACTCTTTTATTCTTGCTAATTACTGTATCTCGGTGCTACGTTATTGTTTCGCTTTTATTACTGTGAATATTATTTCTGTAGGGGGTTACTCCCAACACAAATTTCATTTGCACATTTTCCTTTACAACCCTAAAAATGAGATGTGCTCAAGTTCCTATCACTTTAATTTTTCTTTTATTTTTGCTCCTTTGCTCTTCCATCCTTCCTTTTGTGAAAAAGGTTATGATATAGTTACCTTCTGCCAGCTTACCATGTTTTTTTCCAGCAAAAATATGGTGAAGCAAAAGGAAAAATAAAAGAAGAAAAGAAATGTTTCTCGATGAAGATGCAAAAAGAGGGGCAGTTATTTGCTATATTTATCCTTATTTTTCTTTCTTACTGACAATGAAATTCAATTCTGTATTTGTACAACAAAGCAAAATGCTCCTGCATCTTTTCATTCTGATGCATACCCAAGAATTCATTGAAGATATCTTGTATGTTTAGATGAAGTCACTGATCTTGCTCTTATCTCCATAGCACGTTGTTGTCTACTTTGTTCCTGATTTTTTGCCTTGATGTTATATAAATATGTTTTCCATACGAATGTATAAAAGCTCTGCTCATGGTCAGGGACTCAGGGTATCATCATCTACTGACGTGGGTTTTATGCACTGCATGCAGGTCAGTGGTTATGGTTCCAGATGCAAGGTTGGACAGTTCATATCATGAAGTTGCTGATCAGGTTTTGAGTTCTTTACTTGATTTCAACCCAGCCGATTGGGGATTGCCTCCATTTGAAAATTCATCAAACAAATCCTAAAGTTCCCAAACCGAGCCATATTATGAGTTCAAAACTCAATTTTATTATAGAGTTTCATGCTTGACTCATTATTTCAGATACTTAAGGTCCATTTCTGTTAAAATGAAGAAACTGAAGATTTGTGTCCGTAATTTGTTTTCCTTTGATATCGGCAAACCCCATTTCCCCACCCACAGCAGCCAAGTGGCCATTTTAATTTCCACTTTGTTCCCTTGGTGGAAGGAACTTCCTACTTCTTTCTTGAAGGTGGCTCATATGTCTCAGATCAAACATCAAAGAATGGAAATTTGGAATAATGGATGTGATTTTTCATCAATCTCTCAAGAAAGTCATCTTTGAAGCTGTTAATGTATTTCCGGAAATTAGAAAAGCAAGAATTCAAGCAGATGATAGCATAACAATTAAAGGAAAGCCACGAAGGGGATATGATTGGATCAGAAGGAACCACGACGCCACCATATTATATTAAATGCACTGGTCCTTCCAACATTTGAGCTCGCTTCGGCTGAAGAAGCCCTCCGGAGTCTGTACACCCCCCAAATGAGCGCAGGTACTTACTGAGTGCGAGTGCCGAGTGCCAAATCTCGACTAATTTCATCGAGTATCTACTACATCCTATCAATATAGGTACCAAATAACTTTGTCTATAATAACTTGGACATATGAGAAAAAATCACCAAGCATTTTTGCCTCGGCTCAGATTTGAAACTAAGACCACATGATTCTCAACCCATTTCATTGACCGTTATATCAAACCCTTGGGTGCCGTATGTTTTAGTTGTTTAAGATGTAGCAATCTAAAGACATTTATTGGTGCAACTGAAAAACGTGAATTTCTATGTGATTAACGTAGCTAAGTTGTAGTAGATTAGAGAGGTCCGCACTTTCTTTTAGTGTTTATCGAACTTAATAATAATAATAATATGCTTTCACATGCAAGCTTAAAGAAGAATAAAAGTGGTTCATATTATATTTAAATAGACTGGTCCTTTCATCATTACCATAAAAGCTGTTGCTCTAATTAAATCTTCATTTCTCACGTTTGTTTTTCCCATTTAAGTTCTAGTGAGCTTCTTTGTTTTAACGATACAAGTTGGTTGTCAGGAGATTTAATTCGTAGTTTCCGTTTAGCCTCTACAAAATTGATTGAGTGTGTTGGTTTGGTGATCACATTGTTTTCCACGATTTTTTATTACTTAATATAGCTAATCATTTTATCGAAGGTGATATACCCACTGAAGCTTGGAAGAGTAGTATTTTTTTTTTTGTCTTGGTAAAACTCATTTTTCATCCACTAAGTTGGTCAGAAATAGTCAAAGTCAACTTGTTTAGGAATTTGAAGTTTTAAAATGTGTTAAATGTTCAAGCCAATATAATTCAACATAAACTCATTGTAAAAAAGTTATGGTGCTATACAATTTATTAGCATTACAATCTTCTTCAGCCGTACAAGCACGTCGGAAACACTGACTTCAACTTTTTCAAGAAGCAAAACTATTGGTTTCAATTGGTAACGAAAAGAGCTAGTTAACTATTCATTATCTGTTTGTTTCAATAGGCAACAAAACGAAAGAAATCATAATACAAGAAAAGAAAGGAGTGAGAGCAAGTTAGAAGAGTTCTTTTCAATAGTGAATTTATTCTGTTCGTCTTAGTTTGGGAACTGTTGATCCTTGCCAGAGTAATAGAATTCCACACTTTTTGTACCTGGTGTGTCCTATCATTCTTGGCTAAAGAACATTTAATGCTTGCCTTTCTACTTTAAAAAGTTAAGAAAATAATGGAACGAGATTTGCTGTAATTTGCATTATGCCTTCTAATGCTTCTCAAAATGTGATGATTGTATTAAACCAAAGTTGACAAAGTTGATATTTTTATTTATAAAGTTCTATACAAATTTCAAATTGTACTTCACAAGTAACTTCCAACAAGTTTATAAATGCGATTGTCATATATCCAGCTATCCTTTTGTGAATATTGTTTAACCCAAAATTTAGATCTAGGTATAAACAATTAGATTTTCTAATAAAATAGAGTTAATCTTAGCCAATATTAATATCCAAAAGATATATTAACTGATTTTATAGCAAGATAATACAGATATTATCCAAGTAGCAATATATGATGACAATACTGATAATATCCAATGATCCAAAAATGAAGGAGATAGCATTAAATAACAATAAATAGCAACGAATGACATTTAAGTAAATAAGAACATGTGAGTCACCCGAAAAGGGTGAAATTCTTGGGTATTCTTTCTGGCAATGATGAATGATTGATGAGCCTTTGAATATTTCGAATTCTTCTTGGATCATGGGAGAAAAGTTAGACAAGGATCTCAAGAAAAAAGTATATTTTGTATGTAAGTAATAAAGCAAGAATCTTCAGAGAATGTCAATGTATTGTCTTACAAGTGAGTGTTCCATGTTCCATATAACTATGTCTCTTTCTATTTATAAGGGGACATGTGCCACAAAACCCTAATAGTACAGATCTAGAGAATATTCACTAGAATATTCTCTTTAAAGTCTTATCCTAAAACTAGCCGTTATTACTCTGTTTAAGAAAAGTGCTCGTCCTCGACCTTGATCTCTATTGACTCCTCGACCCAGTCCTTCATCTCTTGTTAGACCACTTCGACCTTGAATAAGCCTTTTGTCGAAGTAATGCCGGTGACATGTGGCAGCCTTCGAAGGCCCTCTTAATGCTGATATGGTCTAAACATAACTAGGATAATTTTTGGCCCATACAGTTAGTCCCTCCGCTTGTTGAGGTCGTCCCTGGGGGCAAGCTCGATGAGTGGATAATGCTATTCAAGGTCGAACTTGTTGAACAAATAATGTGGGTCGTAGTCGTTGTAGCGAGCAGGTAATGTGGCTCTCTGTGGGCCGCGTATTTCAAATCCCTTAAATTTTTTGGGTGATTTGTTGGAGCCATCTGGTCCAAGAGAAGGGCGACGTCATGACATTATGCGTCATGATGATGCTTGTTCCCGACACATTGCGTCGATTTGTGTGTGACAATGGGATTTGCCATTTTGATTCCGGCGCCAATTATGATGAGTCGTTTTGGGTTTGGTGCCAATTATGACAGACCGTTTCGGATTTGGTGCCTCAATCTCTATAAACTGGGGTAGCCAAACCCGAATTTGAAATTTTTACTCTCCCAAACCCTTGAGTCTTCAAACTCTCTCTCTGATCCTCTCTTCTCTGTATTTTGCTCTCACCGTGTCCTAAACTCTCTTCCCAGTCCCTTTCTTTATTTTCTCATAAACTTGTCAAATGATTCATATGATGTTGGTGAAGGGAGTCATGCCATTCCGTTGGCGGTTGTGTTTCCTGATCAAGGGGAGAATGCAACTGTTACTGTAGAGAATGAATCTTTTCCTTCGGTGGAGGAGATCGTCCCCCGTAACCCCGAAACCAGGTCTGATTTCCATCAATCACCAGACGCGGCACCTGAAACCTTCTTATCGGAAATGGAGCCCAATTAGTTAGCTGAATTTAAAGCTAAGTTCGGCCTTCCCGGGCAAATTGAACTGATCCTGGCAGTGGAGGACAAAGTGCATGTTCACCGTCCCCGCGTACTGTGCTCTATACGCTTACCCATTCGCTATCGGTTGCTCGTTTCCCCTCCTTCCGTTGGTGGAGGAATTTTACCGCCACTATGGCGTTTGCCCTGTTCAGCTCGCCCCTATATTTATAAGGTGATCAAGATGCTGACTAAGTTTGTTGAGCTCGACGGTGTTGAGGTGACATTGCAGCATTTAGTGCACCTGTTCGCCCTTAGCTTCTATAGGGGGACGATATTGAATCTCCGTCATCGTGGAGGCAAATGCCTGGTGGTGAAGATGGATGATAAGGCCATCCGTCAGTTCTGGCTCGATTTCTCTTACGTCAGAACTGAGAACGTCGTGGCCAACGCCGACGGCTTCCCTGAGGCTTGGAATCATACACGTAAGTCGAAACATTTCTTTCGTTTTTACCTTTTGCATTTCTTCGTCCATTTTGGGTCGGGCAGATTCTCTCTCATATCGTAGGGATTCATGATTGACCGAGCTTTTTTAAGAAGTTCAGACCGACTCTCTCTTCTACAGGTAACTTCCCCTTTTGGTTGTGGTCGTTGCCTCATTTTGTATGTTGGTCGGCTTTGTCAACATTTATGTTTCTCCCTTTCTCAGGTTTGGTTAGGGGGAATTTTTGAAGGATCAGGGCGCATGTGCCCTCATTTAGGAAAAGGAGTGTTACGCCCTTAGTTTCTGTCCCCGTTGCGGCTACTGTGCCTTCTGCACCTACCTCCATCCTGGCTGCTACCGTCCAAGAATCCGCCTCTGTCCCAACTGCTGCTTTAGCTCCTCAGCTATTTTCTTTGATTGATGAGGACGACGAGGTCTCCCCCAGTGATGGGGATCTAAAACCTCGCAAGAGGAGGGTCGTGGACGCCAGAGGAGAAGTCTCGTTCGCTATTGACTCGCTGGGGGATGACTTGGTTCTCAGAGAGACGATGACGTTTCAAATAAGAGAGGATACTGGGGTGAGCACTGAGGTTCCGCAACTCGAAGAGGTGGCCATGGACGCATTGGTACGTCCAAGGGGGAGGCGGCTGTGATAGTGGCACTTGATGATGGCCCTACACTTCCGAGGCACGAGGAGGCTTCGCCCTCCAGGGTTGTCGTAGATGTGTCTTCTCCAGTCGGTGATAGAGGAAAAGCCGTCGCTGAAGAGGACGTCGGATCTGATTCCGACATGGACCTGAATGAGCTGAGAATGATTGACGAGGGGCTCACCCAACTCGAGGTGAGGATGGAGGGGCTTCTAGAACCATCACGATCCCAATGGATCGTGATTTGCTTGTAAATACTGAGGAGGTAGTCCCTGCTCTCGGTCCTCTCTGTTCTGAAGCCGAGGGTGAACCCTCAAGCAGATAACCGACGGTACTCTATCGAAGAACATCGTCGGTCTTGCTCTCAGGGTAAGTACGACTGTTATCCGTCCTTTTCCTTATGCCTTAGCTTTTTTTCAGGTTCTAACTTCTTTTTTCTGTTTTGCAGACAGTTATTCTGGAGATTGAGAGTGCTCGACGGGAGAATAGAGGTAAAGAAATTTACGTGAAGCTGAAAGACAAATATACAATGTGCCGCAGGTGCAAAAATGCTGGCAGAAGCTATAAATCGAGGTTTTGGTTCTTTCTTCATATTTTGAGACGTGGGACTCGGATTGAGGTGATTGTTAGAGCAATTTTCATCACAAGAATTGGGGTAAGTGTTCTCTACTCGATTTTGATTTTGGGGGTTTGGGCCTAAAGTTTCATAATATAAATATTTGAGTTTTGAACATCGAATTGGAGTCGGATTTGAGTGAAACTAGTATGGTTGGACTCGTAATTAAATGGGTTATTAAATTTCATAAATTTTGTTGGGTTCCGAGGTGTCCGCCCGAGTTGGGCTTTTGGCTGATTTTAGGCTTTTGATTCAAGATTTGATTTTTTCGATAGGGATTGGTTCCTTTAGCATTGTTTGATGTATTTGAGTTGTTTTTGGTTAGTTTCGAGCCGTTCGGAGATTGGAACGCGTGGGATGGCATTTTGAAGCATCGCTTGGCTTGCTCGATGTTGGAATTGGCTTGTTCGAGGTAAGTAACTCTTCTAATCTTGGAGTTGAGGGTATAAAACTCTGAAATACGTGTTATGTGATTAGTGTTGAGGTGACGCACATTATAGGTGACAGGCGTGTGGGCATGCACCATGTGAATTGAGGCTCTGTTGTTCCCACGACATTGTATAGTGGTTCTACTTTGTTGATATCCGTGTTCTCACCATGTGATAAAGTAGTTAAGCTGTCAATCATGTTAGATATCATGTTTAGGCATTATGCCGATACTGTTTGGACCCCTAGTGGTCGTTTCTTACTGTCATCTCACTGATTTTATTGATATTTCATACTCAGTCATATCCATGCATTCATACCATATCTCAGTCTCAGATTTTATTTATTGATACATCATATCATTATTGTCGGGCTAGTTTCATGACATTGTGAGCCCGTGAGTGAGACTGGAGAGATTGATGACTGAGTGAGGCCGGGGGCCTGAGTGAGAGTGATATTTTGGGATCGGGCTACACGCCGCAATATATTATATTAATTATATTTTATATGGATCGGGTTGCACGCCGCAACGAGCCTTAGGGCTGTATGTATATATATATGGATCAGGTTATAGGGTTGCGCGCCGCAACGAGCCTTATGACTATTTATATGTGATGGGATCGGGGTGCACGCCGCATCGCTATAGCGCTTGGGTTGAAGGAGCCCCTCCGGAGTCTGCACACCCCAGTGAGCACAGTCGACTATATATATATGGATCGGGTTGCACGCTGTAACGGGTGCTTATGGTCATATATGGATCGGGCTGCATGCCCCAGCAGGTATTGTACAACGCTGAGTGATTGAGTGTGCTGAGCATTAAGCATAGTGAGAGAGAATGCGAGACAGTGAGATTGAGTACTCTAGGAGTGTGAGTACATGAGCTCATCGTTGAGATGCATTGCATTTAACATGCGTACTTGAGATACATGCATAGAGATGCATTTCTTTCTGCTACCCGATTTTGGGGACATTTATGATTTTACCTGTATCTTGACATGTAGGCATAGAGAAGTACTTTACTCATGCTATCTAAAAATAAAACATCTTACTATTTGTTGAAAGGAGTTTTGGGAAAAACCACAGTTTTCAAACTTACTCGTACTTTGGCTTTTTCGGTAAAAGATTTGGGTTTTCACTGAGATACTTGAAAAGAAATGCCTATTTTTCTGGAACTATGAACGAACTGAACCTTTTATTTTGGAGATACCCTTTTGTTATTGTACTATGCTATTATGAACTGTGATGGAATATTTGTGTTATATCCGACCTTGTTGTTAGCTCGTCACTACTTTCAACCTAATATTAGATTTGTTACTTATTGAGTACATGAGGTCGGTTGTACTCATACTACACTTTTGCACCTTGCGTGTAGATAATGACCGTTGATGTTGCTGTGTTCGATGGGAGCTGGATTGAAGATGTACCTGCGTCCCGGCTGTAGCTGCCTCTTGTTCGTGGTAGCTTTAGATCTGTAAAACTCTGTTTATGTACTACTCAAACAGACTATGTATTTATTTCATTTCCGCTTTGTAAACTCTATTCTTAGAAACTCATAATTTGTACTACCAGTTCTTGGGGAATATATCGGATTCAGATAATTTCTTTACTTAATTGCTTTATTAATTGTTATTGGAATTGGTTAGTGGTTAACTGGCTTACCTAGCGGGTTGGGTTAGGTGTTATAACGACTAGTTAGATTTTGGATCGTGACAAGGGCTTTGCACATTATCTCTTGTGCACCGAGGTGATTTTTATTTGTGTTTTATGATTAGATGGTATTATTATTGTGTACTTGTAAAATTCATGAACTGAGCAGGTTATTAGCGGGTTTCATTGATAATTCCTGCCACTATTACATCGCCGATGTTATTTATAATACTTGTTGTGTACATGGGGGTTGGTTGTACTCATACTACATTATGCACTTAATTGTGCAAATCCAGGTGTTAGACCTATCCAAGAGCCGCTGTGATTTTGTTGTAAGTTGCTGAGAGATGAGGTAGAGTTGTATTTCGACCATAGTACTTGACGTCTCTTTCCTTTTCAGTTGTTGTTATTATTACTCCGATAGTATTTTCATTTTGTATTTTTGGACTTGTACTTCTATTGTAGAGTAGATGATTCTGTATTATCAGTTATGGGGATTTTATGTACTGACGCATCTTATTTATGACATTTGGCTTTAGATTTCTATTATTTCCGTTAATTTTGATATTTTGTTCTACTTTGTTATGATTAGCTTACCTAGAAAGTGAGTTAGGCATCGCCATGACCGGATTGTGATTTTTGGGTGGTGACATAAAATAACTCTTGAATATTTGAGTTCATGTTTATTATTAAAAACTTATGTTGATGATAAAGGGATTAAATATTTGAGTTCTGTTGTTATCTTTTTATAAAATGAGAAATGTAATTTTTTTAAATCCTTTACATTTTAAAATAGCACTTGTTAAATCTTTAAGGTTTGAAATCTCATTTGCTAATTTCTTTATTATGAAATGAGAAAGAATTTTATTTGATTTTGTTTCGAATGATTTGAATTGACTAACTTCATGATTTGATAAAAAAGGTATTTTTAAGGCTATTTGGCTATGGATCCATTTTTGGAATATCAAAATATTTTAGGAGTTACTAGTGGAGACCATCAAGATTAGTTCTAATCTTGAGTTCATTATCATAGAATTACACGTGCCGATGTAAGGACACATTCAAAGGTTAAATCGAGGTTTGTAGGATAAAGCTCCCATTATGAGGGCAATTAATTATTACTTAAAGTAATAAGGTTAAGTCAACTCGTATGGCATTACGGGAAGCTCCCGGATAAGTAGAGTCAAATACTTGTTGCTAGATTGATCACTTAGTAGTTTTTTATGTCGGTGCCGATGTCCGTATAATGTTCCCGGTGAAAGGTAAAAGTTGATTTCTTACGTTTAGGCCTAAGATGACGAAAGTGATTTCAATGACTTAATGAAATCGAAACGATTTTGTATAATTTTTATTAGAATCATGGGCTGATATAAATATTTTAAAAATTTTATATCATGGTTTAAATTTTACTTATTTTTTCAATTAAAATGATAAAGAGCATGAATTAATATAATTATTTACTATTTTGTATGAAATATTAGCTGCATATGTTTTGTAAAGCCTTGTTCCAAGAACTCGAATTGCAGAGAGTCTATAACATTTATTGAGTACTGTGGTAGTGTACTCAGCCATCAGGGGCCTCTCTCCAAGGACCCGCTTACTTTACATATTTCAAGATAAGGCATGGTACGTGATGAGTGGACATGGCTAGGAAGGCTCTCTTTTCGAGGTACATGGTGAGGCACCACTTTTCATGTTTTTCCTTAATTTCTTATTGAAGAAATTTTTTCAAGTATTTATTTTATCCTTGTGTCGTAGAGATTCCATAAACACTTGTCATTATTTTGGGTTTAATCTAGAGATATTCCTATCGCATACATAAAAGAAACATTGCTATCTTATGTATTTCCAATTAATAAAATGATAGATTTTATATTTCATGATCTTAATCAATTAAAATAATTAATTTTTTAAAAAGGCTTCTGCATGCATCTATTAGGCTTATAGATTGGTATTCTTATACGGATCGATCCACCCGGGTTGGGTGGTGTGCTGGGTGGTAGTCACCTAGTTTTGGGTCGTGACAAACTTGGTATCAGAGCACTAGGTTCTAATTCGAGTCCTAGGATATCTATGGAATCATGTCTAGTAGAGTTCTCTGTCAAAATTTATTACATATGCAGAGCCGTCGCAGCGAAAATTAAACAAGAACGTACCTTCAGCCATTGTTGTTCAAGTGTTGTAGGGAATCGTCTTTGAAACCTTTAGCAAAAAACCTAGAGAGCCTTCTAGCGTGTGCCTATTGTAGGATGCCAGAGTGATGGAGTCACATGCGGATTTATAGGTAGGCTATGGACTCTTAGGCAAATACTTTAGCCCTAGAAACTTCTCCATAAAATATAATTTTCCTAGGGACTCCTAATAAAAAAATATTTCTTTCCACAAAGAAACTACCATATTTGCATAACTACAGAATATTATCTGATATATTATTTTCTTTGGGAGACAAGGTAAATAATTTATTGCCTTATATGTGGGCCACACTAGAAGTCTCTAGAAGAGGCGGTAAATTTCTAACATTCTCCCACTTGGCCCACATATTAAAATCAGATAATCCTTTACAAGAGATAAACATATAATATGGCCATAGACTTCATCACTCAACTAAAAGTTATGCAACAATCACTTTAGCTAGAACATATCATTACATGAATCATGGCGGTTATGCTCTTAAACAAACAATTCCTTCCATGTATTATAATGTACAATATGTTCTAACAAAGTGTCAATAACTTTATGAATGAACTTAATTAAGTCATTCAGAGTCCAACTTTATTGATCCAATGATCACAAAATAATACATGAAAAATTAAAGTGTACACTATCATGTATATCAAAATAAACATAATGTCTAGACAAATTGTTAGAGAACAAAGCAAGGCTAAATTGAGCTGTTAAGACCCATATGGGTTACATGATCCTTGAAAATATTAGCCGGCAGACCTTTACTCATAGGATCAACAATCATCAAAGTAGTACTAACATGCTCAAAACTCACATCTTGCTTCTTCACATAGTCTCTAACCATCAAGTACTTTATGTCGATGTGCTTGCTTTGGTTGCCACTTTTATTATTATTAGAAAAGAACACTACAGCTGAATTATCACATAGGATTCTCAGTGGCCTTAAAATGGAATCGACAATCCTAAGTCCGAAAATAATGTTTTTCAACCATAACGCCTGTGATGTAGCTTCATAGCATGCTATAAATTCAGCTTTCATTATAGATGTTGCAACAATAGTCTGCTTGACACTTCTCCAAGACACAACACCTTCAGCAAGAAGGAAAATGTATCCTGAAGTAGATTTACCAGTGTCTTTGCATCTACCCAAATCAGAGTCTGCATATGCAATCACCTCCAATGAGTTAGAGTATTTGTATGTGAGCTTAAAATCCTTGGTTCCTTGCAAATATCTCAAAACCCTTTTACCAGCTTTCCAATGGTAAGACCAGGGTTACTTTGTTATCTGCCAAGCATTCCTACTGCAAAAACAACATCGGGTCTAGTATAGACATGTGCATACATAAGGCTCCCAACAAGAGAAGCATAGGGAATGTTTTTCATTTGCTTCTTTTCCAATGCATTTTGTGGACATTGATTCAAAGAGAATTTGTCACCTTCAATTATGGGTACTGCTATAGGTGAACAGTTTTTTATCCTGAATCTTTTCAGAATTCTTTCAATGTAGGCATTTTGAGACAGTCCAAGTAATCTTTGTGATATGTCTCTGTGAATATCTATGCCAATGACATAAGAGGCTTCACCTATATCCTTCATCTCAAAGTTCTGGATAAGGAACTGTTTGGTCTCGCGCAACAATTCCAAATCACTACTTGCAAGCAAAATGTCATCCACATATAGGACTAGAAAAATATATTTTCTCCCACTTATCTTAAGGTATATACAGTGATCAATGATATTCTCCGTAAATCCAAATAAAGAGACAACATTATGAAATTTAATATACCATTGGCGGGAAACCTGCTTTAGCCCATAAATAGATTTATTCAACTTGCAAACAAGGTGGTTTTTGTCCTTATCACAAAATCCTTCAGGCTGACAAATGTATACCTCCTCTTTAAGATCTCCATTCAGGAAAGTTATTTTCACATCCATTTGATATAACTCTAAATCAAAATGAGCTACTAATGCCATAATTATTCTCATTGAATCCTTCTTTGATACTGGAGAGAAGGTTTCATGGTAATCAATGCCTTCCCTTTGATTAAAACCCTTGGCTACAAGTCTGGCTTTGTATACAACATAGTCACTAGAAATTGCTGGTTTTCGACCTCTTGAGCATTTTCGTACTCCCACTGTTTGAGACACTTCTTTAGTGGGTTCAGGTAAAACGGGTTATTCTTCATGTGGCTCCTCGAGTGTTGGTGGCTCTTGAACTTGTTGTAATTCAGATAATTTATAAAAAATTTTCTAAGCAACATTCAAGTTCCTAATATATAAAGATACCATAAGTGGTTCCCTTATTTCTTCTAATTCCACCCTTTGAGTCAAACCACTCCTACTCTCTTCATGCTCCTCAAGAAATTTAGTGGTTCTAGCCTCAACAGTTTTAGGAGAATGAGAAGGACAATAAAACCTAAATCCCTTAGAGTTAACTTCATAGCCTATAAAATAACCGCTTATTGTTCTTTTCTCCAACTTCTTTAGTTGTGGGTTATAAACCCTCACTTCAGTTGGACATCCCCAAATATGTAAATGATTTAAACTAGGTTTCCATCCTTTCCATAACTCAAAAGATATCTTCGGTACAGTCTTGGATGGAACCCTATTTAAAATATACACAATGGTTTTTAAGGCTTCGCTCCATAAGGATAAAGGTAAACTTGATCTGCTAATCATGCTTCTTACCACGTCCATTAATTTCTGGTTTCTTCTTTCTGCTACACCATTTTGTTGTGGTGTTCCTGGCATGGTATATTGAGCAATTATACCTTCACTTTCAAGGAACTCAGCAAATGGAAAGGTAAACTTGATCTGCTAATCATGCTTCTTACCACGTCCATTAATTTCTGGTTTCTTCTTTTTGCTACACCATTTTGTTGTGGTGTTCTTTGCATGGTATATTGAGCAATTATACCTTCACTTTCAAGGAACTCAGCAAATGGACCTTTAACTTGTCCCTTATTTATGTACCTATCATAATATTCTCCACCTCTATTAGATCTTACAATTTTGATTTGAGCACCAGTTTGTTTCTCTTCTTCCGTTTTGTAGACTTTAAAAGCATCAGGTGCTTCTAATTTGTTAAATAGAAAATAGAGATACATATATCTTGAATAGTCATCAATAAATGAGATAAAATATCTCTCACCATTCAAGCAAGGGGTAGGAAAAGGTCCACATATATCTGTATGTATGATCTCAAGCAATTGAGAACTCCTTTTGGCACCTTTAGTTGATTTGTTGGTCTTCTTACCCTTTATGCAGTCCACATAAGTCGCAAAGTCAGAAAAATTAAGAGCTTTTAGAACACCATCATTAACCAACCTTTTGATTCTATCAATAGAGATGTGTCCTAATCTCTTGTGCCAAAGACTTGATGAGTTCTCATTGATAATACATCGCTTAGTGCCAATTTCTTTGCCATGCAACGTTAAAATATTACATTCAAATGTGGGGTCCAACTCAAGTTTATATAAATTTTCATTCAAATTTCTAATACCAATAACTTTATTATTACTCAAAGTTTCACGGAAGGATAATGAAAATTCAAATCATATCCACTAATTGATAGTCTTGAAAGAGAAATTAAATTTTTAGAATATTCTGAACTATAAAAAGTATTTTCCAAATCTAAGTGAAAACCATCCTTCAAAATAAGCCTATAAGTCCCACGCCTTCCACACATGAATGCGTCGTATTGCCAGAATAGACGTATTGTTCCCTTCCTATCGGCTTCCTTTGAGTTAGAATGCCCTGCATGATTTGGCAATGTTAATTGTAGCACCAGAATCAATCCACCATGTATTATTAGAAATTTTAGTAAAATTAGATTCATAACATACAAAGGTAAAATTACCTTTCTTCTCACGCTTGTATTTCAGGCAATCCTTCTTCCAGTGTCCCTTCTTCTTACAGAAACGACAAGTATGTATGTCAAAAGTGCTTTTTTCTTCATGGGGAGTACTTTTGCCCTTCTTTGTATTTCTCTTACCATGAGTCACCAAATTAACACTTTCAGGTGTCTCATATTTCAACCTCTCTTCTTCTTGAACACACATGGTTAAGAGTTCATTGATTGACCATTTATCTTAATGTGTGTTGTAAGAAATCTTAAACGTGCCATATTCCGTAGGAAGGGAGTTGAGAATGAAATGCACAAGAAATGGTTCGGACATATCAACCTCAAGGGACTTGAGTTTAGCAGTAATGTCTCTTATCTCCATGATGTGCTCGCGCACTGTACGTCTTCTGTCAAAAGTCATACTTGAGAGCCTCTTCATAAGGGTGCTGGCTAATGCCTTATCAGAGCTAACGAATTGTTCATCAATTGCCTTCATGTAAGCTTTGACCTTATCGCTATTAGGGATAGAACCCCTAATGCTTTGGCTTATGTGGGCTTTTATGAGCATTAAACTTAGGCGATTAGATCGCTCCCACCGCTCATAATTAGCCTTAGCCTTTGGCATACTCGATTCCGCGGAAATAGATGGTTCTTCCACACGGCGTGCCAGATCTAAATCTGAGCACCCTAAAGTGAGGAGGACTTTATCCTTCCATTCAGCATAATTGTCACCATAAAGCATTAGCATTCGAGCATTCTCATTAAAAATAGCGGTAGGAAAAGCTGTAAAGACTGCAAAACAAGGATACACATACATAAGCTATAAAGCACAATCCATCAAAAGGTGAATCGAGTAAAATATCGATTCTTAGTAAATTCTAGACCTTCTTGTGGGCACCCATACATAGAATTTACGAACTTTATTAGACTAGTAAACCAAAATACATATAAATTTATCTGTACCTATGGGTATAAGATACTTTTAACTTAAAGGTTTACTATCTCATTCCAATTAATCTCACCAAAATGGTTACCTCTCTGTAGAGCCGGGTTACCACTTTAATAAGATAACAGGATTAAATATCATTATAACCTTTAATCACTAAACTTTGAGATTAAATAACTTAATTTCTTTTATATTAAGTACTCAAGATGATGAGGCCACTCCTAAATACATCACATAAAAGAAAACCCAAAACTGACATCTTATAATAATCAACTTAAACAAAATATTGATTTGATTCTAACACTGGGCAAACGGAATATAAGCATATGCCTATATAGAACCAAGATAATATCTTACAACTAGTGAACCAACCTAAACCGAATGTTGATTATAACAAAAATAAGCACACAATATGCTTACATGCACTGCACAACTAATTCGTATAGTTAATTCAAACATTATGAAATAAACCAATGCAAAGAATGTAACTCCAGATACAATGGAGTAATGCATTTTTTTTAAATAGTCAAATTCTTTGGTGAAAAGAACATTTAGACTTAATCAAGAAATTCAACTTTAATCCAACACAAAGTTGAAACATATAGACTTGTAAATAAATTAGAAAGTAACCTACGTATGGAAATCACAACTACACATACTTTGTAAAAGCAACCAATAGATTTCAACATCCTTTTCTTAACATAAGAAAAGAGGGTAAAACTATTCTTTGTCAATTTTATACCTAGGCAATTTAAAGGAAATTTGTGACGACCTGGCCGGTCGTCTTGAGAATTATATCCCCGATCCCCTATTAGCTGTTTTTCACGTATCTATTTCTGCTATTGTGAATTGCCGGTAGGTTTTGTTTTAGTTTTTGGAGTGTTTTGGAACACTTAGTCACTAAACGGAAGCTTAAGCCTTAGGATTTGGACCGCAGTCAGAACTGTGTGAAGACAACTCCGGAATAGAGTTTCGTCGGTTTCATTAGCTCCGTTAGGTAATTTTGGACTTAGGGACGTGTCTGAGTGGTGTTTTGGAGGTCTGTAGCTCATTTAGGCTTGAAATGGCAAAAGTCAAAGCTTTGGAGATTTTGACCGGTAGTGAATTTTTTGATATCAGAGTCGGATCCCAATTCCGGAAGTTTGAGTAGGTCTATATGGTTGAATATGACCTGTGTGCAAATTTTGGGGTCAATCGGACGTGGTTTGGTTGGTTTCGGCATCGGTTGTCGAATTTGAAAGTTTCAAGTTCTTTAAGTTTGAATCGGAGGATGATAAGTGATTTTAGCGTTGTTTGATGTAGTTTGAGGGCTTGACAAAGTCCGTATGGTATTTTAGAACTGGTTGGTATATTTGGTTGAGGTCCCGGGGGCCTTGGGTATGTTTCGAATGCTTAACGGATTGAGTTTGGGACTTATGCAATTGCTGAAGCTGTTGCACCTGGTGTAATCGCACATGCGCATTTTAGGCCATAGGTGCGGCGCCGCAGAAGTTACCATGGAGCCGCAAAAGTGGTTTTGGCCCTGTCATGATGGGGCCGCAGGTACGGCGATAGATCCGCATAAGTGGACACGCAGAAGCGGAAGAGGAGCGCAGGTGCGACCCTTGTTCGCAGATGCGGACCCAGTTCCTCTTAAGTGATTTTCGCACTTGCGATGGTATTTTCGCAGGTGCGGTACCACAGATGCGGTTGAAGGCTTGCAGAAGCGAGATCTCTGGCAGAAAAAGGGATAAGTGCGAGGGTTTGATTTCATTCTTCATTTTTGGACTTGAGAGCTCGGGATTTGGCGATATTTCGAGGGATTTTCAGAGGAAGCTTTGGGGTAATGATTCCTAACTCATTTTTGGTTGTATTCCATTAATCTATAGTTGTCTTCTCCATTTAATTTCGGATTTGGGGTTGAAAATTTGGGGAAAAGTGGAGAAAATTTCTTAGGCCGAATTTTGGGATTTTGATCAAGATTTTGGTATCAGATTTGAGTAATTTTTGTATGAGTGAACTCATGAGTGAATGGGTGTTCATATTTTGTGACTTTTACCTGATTCTGAGATGTGGGCCCGGGGATACCTTTTGGGGTGATTTTCTAATTTCTTTCTTTAGCTTTGATTTCATTAATTAGATTGATTTGTTAAAGTTGTATTTATGGTATGTAATTGATTTTGGCTAGATTTGGACTATTCAGAGCCGGATATTCATGAAAAAGGCATTGTTACCGATTGATTGAGCTTGGTTCGAGGTAAGTGGCTTGCCTAACCTTGTGTGGGAGAAATTCCCTTAGGATTTGGTGTTGTTATGATATGTGAGCGACGTGTACGCGAGGTGACGAGTGCGTACATAGACTATTTGTGAAAAAACCTGATTTTTACCGAGTAATAGCCTGTTTTCATCTTATCTGATTATACTAGCATGTGTAGTTATCCTGTTAGCCTAGAATATCATGTCTACATGTCCTAATTGCCTATTTAAACTCTTTGCAGCATGTTTAGTAAATCCCGCTTCTTTCTTGACTTGTACTTAGTCTAAATTATAGGTTTCTTGATGTAACTGTTATATTCATTTATTTAGGCTGTGTATTTACTTTGGGACTACGGGACGGTATCCCGAGAGATCCCCCTGCATATTTACTTTTGAAACTACGAGTCAGTTCCTCAGGATATCTCCCTGCACATTTACTTTTGAGACTACGAGGGGGTTCCTCGGGAGTTCTCCCTGCATATTTACTTTTGAGACTATGAGGCGGTACCTCGGGAGATCTCCTTGAACTTTTATTTTGGGACTACGAAATGGTATCTCGGGAGATCCCCTCCTGTTTATCCTTGTGTTCTGCGTTGCTACTTTGATATGTTCTCCTTGTTTAAATTCCAGTTTCTTATTATATTGTTATACTCTCCTACTTATGTATTATATACTAGCAGGGCCTTGACATGACCTCGTCACTACTCGACCAAGGTTAGGCTTGGCACTTACTGGGTACCACTGTTGTATACTCATGCTCTTTCCTGCACATATTTTTCGTGTGCAAATACAAGTTTCTTTTACCAGCCTCGTCCTTAGTTGCAGTCACTGCTGTTTTCGGAGAACTTCAAGGTATATCTGCCTGCGCCCGTAGATCCTCGGAGTCCCCCTCTATCCCCATATGTTGATTCCTCTCTTATTTCTATAGACACTGATGTATAGAACAGTTAGGACTTCGTAGAAGCTTGTGACTTACGGTGTTCCGGGTCTTGGGAGTGTCATGTATATTTCGAGAGTTGATTATTGTATATGTCGAGCGGCATCTCAATTGCTTATTAAAATATATGTTACAGTTAGTTGTTAATTTTCATGTTTTTCATTTCATTTCCGCAAGTGCTAGGCTTACCTAGTCGTAGAGACTAGGTGCCATCACGACGATTCACGGGGGGAGAATTTGGGTCATGACATGTTAGTATCAGAGCTCTAGGTTTATAGGTATCGTGAGTCACAAGCCGGTTTATTAGAGTCTCGTAGATCTATATGGAGACGTTTGTACTTATCTTTGGGAGGCTATGGAACTGTTAGAAAAAATTATGCTTCTTTGATTCCTTGTGCTTTTAGAGGCTAGTCCAGCAGACCTGGCCCGAGTCAGTCGTAGTAGCCACACCCTTCGATGGGTTAATTTAAGTGTGGCGACACCCACCATATGGTGAGGGATTGCCCCAGACTTAGGAGGGTTGCACCTCCACAGACTTCTCAATCACCACGTGCTCCACCAGGTCCTCAGGCCAAGATTCCAGCACCAGCTACCGCCCCACCTGCTCAGCCAGCTCAAGGTTGAGGCCGGGGAGGTTGAGGTCACCCTAGAGGGGGAGGCTAGGCCAGGTATTATGCTCTTCTGGCTCATACAGAGGCAGTTGCTTCCGACTCTATCATTAAAGGTATTGTTATAGTCTGTCATAGAGATATGTCGGTATTATTTGACCCAGGCTCTACGTATTCATAAGTGTCCTCTTATTTTGCCCCACACTTGGGCGTATCTCGGGATTCTTTGAGTTCCCTTGTTTATGTGTCTACTCCCGTGGGAGATTCTCTTATTGTAGACCGCATGTATCGGTCGTGTTTGATTGCTCTTAGTGGTTTTAAGACCAGAGCCGATTTATTATTACTCAGCATGGTAGATTTTGATGTTATCTTGGGCATGGACTAGTTCTCGCCCCATTATACTATTCTTAATTGCCACGCGAAGACCGTGACGTTGGCTATACCAGGCTTACTGCGATTAGAGTGGAGAGGTACCTTAGACTATACTCCCAGCAGAGTTATTTTTATTTCTTAAAGCTCAACGAATGGTTGAGAAGGGGCGTGACGCATATTTAGCTTATGTAAGAGATTTCAGTGTTGATACCCCTACATTTGAGTCAGTTCCAGTAGTGAGGGACTTTTCAGATGTGTTTCCAGCTGATCTTCCGGGCATGCCGCCCGACAGAAATATTGATTTTATCATTTATTTGTTGCCGGGAACTCAGCCCATCTCTATTCCTCCATATCGTATGGCTCCTCCTGAATTGAAGGAGTTGAAGGAGCAGTTACAGGAGTTGCTTGATAAGGGCTTCATTCGACTCAGTGTGTCACGTTGGGGTGCTCCTGTCTTGTTTGTGAAGAAAAAGGGTGGTTATATGTGTATGTGTATTGACTATCGCCAGCTGAACAAAGTTACAGTGAAGAATAAGTATACATTGCCTTGTATTGATGACTTATTTGATCAATTATAGGGTGCCAGAGTATTCTCCAAGATTGACTTACATTCAGGCTATCATCAGTTAAAGATTCGGGAGCCAGATATCCCGTAGACTGCTTTCAGGACCCGATATGGTCACTATAAGTTTCTTGTTATGTCTTTTGGGCTGACCAATGCCCCAGCAGCCTTTATGCATTTGATGCACAGTGTGTTCCGGCCTTATCTTGACTCCTTCGTCATTGTGTTTATTAACGACATTCTGTTTTACTCTCGGACTCGGGAGGATCACGAGCAACACCTGAGGACTGTGCTTCAGACTTTAAGAGAAAAGAAATTGTATGCAAAATTTTCTAAGTGTGAGTTCTGGTTAGACTCAGTGGAATTCTTGGGCCATGTAATATCAAGTGATGGGATCAAGGTGGATCCGAAGAAGGTGAAAGCAGTGCAGAGTTGGCCTAGACAGTCATCGGCTACGGAATCCGTAGTTTTCTTGGTTTGGCGGGGCATTACCGTCGCTTTGTAGAGGGATTCTCATCTATTGCAGCACCTATGACCAGGCTGACCCAGAAGGGTACTCCGTTCAGGTGGACAGAGGAGTGTGAGGAGAGCTTTCAGAAGCCCAAGATGGCTTTGACTACAGCCCCAGTATTAGTATTGCCTACAAGTTCAGGGTCTTACACTGTATATTGTGATGCGTCGCGGATTGGTCTTGGTGCGGTTTTGATGCAGGATGGTAGGGTGATTGTCTACGCATCCAGACAGCTGAAGGTGCATGAGAAGAACTATCATGTCCACGACCTTGAGTTAGCATCTTTTGTTCATGCCCTGAAGATTTGGTGCCACTATTTGTACGGTGTTCCTTGTGAGATTTACACCGATCATCGGAGTTTTCAGCACCTGTTCAAGCAAAAGGATCTTAACTTGCGTCAACGGAGGTGGTTGCAGCTACTTAAGGACTATGATATCACCATTTTGTACCACCCGGGGAAGGTCAATGTGGTGGACGATGCTTTGAGTCGCCGGGCGGAGAGTTTGGGGAGTTTATCATATCTTCCAGCAGCAGAGAGACCCCTAGCATTGGATGTTCAGGCTTTAGCCAGTCAGTTTGTGAGATTGGACATTCCTGAGCCGAGTCGAGTGTTGGCTTGTGTGGTCTCCCGGTCTTCTCTTTATGATCGTATCAGGGAACGTCAGTATGATGACCCCCACCTACTTGTCCTTAAGGACACGGTTCAGCACGGTGATGCTAAGGAGGTCACTATTGGGGATGATGGCGTATTGAGGATACATGGCAGGCTATGTGTGCCTAATGTAGATGGTTTGCATGAGTTAATTCTTCAGGAGGCTCATAGCTCGCGGTACTCCATTCATCCGGGTGCCGCGAAGATATATTAAGAATTGAGGCAGCATTACTGGTGGAGGAGGATGAAGAAGGACATAGTGGAGTATGTGGCTCGGTGCCTAATTTGCCTACAGGTGAAGTATGAGCATCAACGACCGGGTGGGTTGCTTCAGAAGCTAGAGGTTCCGAAGTGGAAATGGGAGCGGATCACTATGAATTTAGTTGTTGGACTCCCACGGACTAAGTGGAGGTTTGATGCGGTTTGGGTGATTGTGGATAGGCTGACCAAGTCAGATCATTTCATTCATGTGATGACTATATATTCTTCCGAGCAGCTAGCTCGAATCTACATATGTGAGATCGTCAGGCTTCATGGTGTACCGGTATCTATCATCTCCGATGGAGTACGTAGTTTACATCACGGTTCTGGAGGGCAGTAGAGGATGAGTTGGGTACTCAAGTGGAGCTGAGCATAATATTTCACACTTAGACGGACAGACAGTCCGAGCGCACTATTCAGATATTAGAGGATATGCTCTATGCTTGTGTAATGGAGTTTCTAGGGTCATGGGATAAGTTCTTACCACTTGCGGAGTTTGCCTACAACAACAGTTATCAGTTGAGCATCCAGATGGCACCGTATGAGGCTTTGTATGGTAGGTGGTATCAGTCCCCAGTGGGTTGGTTCGAGCCGGGCGAGGCCAGATTATTGGGTACAGACTTGGTCCAGGATGCCCCAGATAAGGTGAAGGTGATTCAGGATAGACTTCGCCCAGCCCAGTCCAAACAGAAGAGTTATGCAGACTAGAGGGTTCGCGATGTAGCATTCATGGTTAGAGAGCGGGTCTTGCTTCGAGTATCGCCTATGAAGGGCGTTATGAGGTTCGAAAAGAAGGGAAAGCTAAGCCCAAGGTACATTGGTCTTTTTGAGGTGTTGAGGCATGTTGGGGAGGTTGCTTATGAGATTGCCTTACCTCCCAGCTAGTAGGAGTCCATCCAGTATTCCACGTTTCTATGCTCCGGAAGTATCACAGTGATCCGGCTTATGTATTGGATTTCACCTCAGTCCAGTTGGACAAGGATCTATCTTATGTTGAGCAGCCAGTAGCTATTTTGGACAGTCATGTCTGAAAGCTAAGGTCAAAGAACAATGCTTCAGTAAAGGTTTAGTGGAGGGGTCAACCGATCGAGGAGGCGACTTGGGAGATCGAGCAGGATATGCGCAACCGTTATCCTCATCTTTTCACAGCTTTAGGTATGTCTCTATACTCGTTCAAGGACAAACGATTATTTTAAGAGGAGGAGGATGTGATGACCCAGCCGGTCATCTTGAGAGTTATAGCCCCGATCCCCTATTAACTGTTTTCCCCGTATCTATTTCTGCTATTGTGACTTGCCGGGAGGTTTCGTTTTGGTTTTTGGAGTATTTTGGGACACTTAGTCCCTAAATGGAAGCTTAAGCCTTAGGATTTGGACCGCAGTCAGAACTGTGTGAAGACAACTCCGGAATGGAGTTCCATCGGTTCCGTTAGCTTCGTTAGGTGATTTTGGACTTAGGGACGTGTCCGGTGGTGTTTTGGAGGTGTGTAGCTCATTTAGGCTTGAAATGGCGAAAGTCAAAGTTTTGGAGATTTTGACCGGTAGTGGACTTTTTGATAGTGGGGTCGGATCCCAATTCCGGAAGTTAGATTTGGTTTGTAGGGTTGAATATGACTTGTGTGCAAAATTTGGGGTTAATCGGACGTGGTTTGGTTGGTTTCGGCATCGGTTGTCGAATTTGGAAGTTTCAAGTTCTTTAAGTTTGAATTGGAGGATGATAAGTGATTTTAACGTTGTTTGATGTGGTTTGAGGGCTCGACTTAGTCCGTATGGTATTTTAGGACTGGTTGGTATGTTTGGTTGAGGTCCTGGGGGCCTCGGGTGTGTTTCGAATGCTTAACGGATTGAGTTTGGGACTTATGCAATTGCTGAAGCTGCTGCTCCTGGTGTAATCGCACCTGCGCACTTTGGGCCACAGGTGCGGCACCGTAGAAGCTGTCATGGAGCCGCAGAAGTAGTTTTGTCCGTGTCAAGTTGGGGCCGCAGGTGCGGCGATAGATCCGTAGAAGCGGACACGCAAAAGCGGAAGAGGAGCGCAGGTGCGGGCTCGCAGATGCAGACCCAGTTCCCCTTAAGTAATTTTCCACCTGCGATGGTATTTTCACAAGTGCAGTACCGCAGATGCGGTTGAAGGCTCACAGAAGCAAGATCTCTGGCAGAAAAAGGGCTAAGTGCGAGGGTTTGATTTCATTCTTCTTTTTTGGACTTGAGAGCTCGGGATTTGGCGATTTTTCGAGGGATTTTCAGAGGAAGCTTTGGGGTAATGATTCCTAACTCATTTTTGGTTCTATTCCATTAATCTATAGTTTTCTTCTCTATTTAATTTCGGATTTGGGGTTGAAAATTTGGGGAAAAGTTGAGAAAAGTTCTTAGGTCGAATTTTGGGATTTTGATCGAGATTTTGGTATCAGATTTGAGTAATTTTGGTATGAATGAACTCATGAGCGAATGAGTGTTCATATTTTGTGGCTTTTACCCGATTTCAAGACGTGGGCCTGCGGAGACGTTTTGGGGCAATTTTCTAATTTCTTGCTTTAGCTTTGATTTCATTAATTAGATTGATTTCTTAAAGTTGTATTTATGGTATGTAATTGATTTTGGCTAGATTTGGGCCATTCAGAGCTGGATATTCGTGGAAAAGGCTTTGTTACCGATTGATTGAGCTTGGTTCAAAGTAAGTAGCTTGCCTAACCTTGTGTGGGGGAAATCCCCTTAGGATTTGGTGTTGTTTTGATATGTGAGTGCCGTGTACGCGAGGTGACGAGTGCGTACACGGGCTATTTGTGGAAAAACCTATTTTTTACCGGGTAATAGCCTGTTTTCATCTTATCTGAGTATACTAGCATGTGTAGTTATCCTGTTTGCCTAGAATAGCATGTCTACGTGTCCTAATTGCCTATTTAAACTCTTTGCAGCATGTTTAGTAAATCCCGCTTCTTACTTGACTTGTACTTAGTCTAAATTATAGGTTTCTTATTGTAACTGTTATATTCATTTGTTTGAGTTGCGTATTTACTTTGGGACTACGGGACGGTATCTCGGAAAATCCCCCTGCATATTTACTTTTGAAACTACGAGGCTCTTCCTCGGGAGATCTCTCTGCACATTTACTTTTGAGACTACGAGGTGGTTCCTTGGGTGTTCTCCCTGCATATTAACTTTTGAGACTACGAGGCGGTACCTCGGGAGATATCCTTGCACTTTTATTTTGGGACTACGAGACGGTATCTCGGGAGATCCCCTGTTATTTATCCCTATGCTTTGTGTTGCTACTTTGCAATGTTCTCCTTATTTAAATTCCAGTATCTTATTATATTGTTATTCTCTCCTACTGATTTATTATATACCAATAGGGCCTTGAGCTGACCTCGTCACTACTCAGCCGAGGTTAGGCTTGACACTTACTAGGTACCGCCGTGGTGTACTCACGCCCTTTCTTGCACATATTTTTCGTGTGCAGATCCAGGTTCCTTTTACAAGTCTCGTCATTATTTGCAGTCGCTGCTATTTTCGGAGAACTTCAAGGTATATCTGCCCGCGCCCGCAGATCCACGGAGTCCCCCTATATCCCCCTATGTTGATTCCTCTCTTATTTCTTTAGACACTGATGTATAGAACAGTTAGTACTTCGTAGAAGCTTGTGACTTACGGTGTTCCGGGTCTTGGAGTGTCATGTATATTTCGAGAGTTGGTTATTGTATATGTTGAGCGGCATCTCAATTGCTTATTAAAATATATGTTACTGTTAGTTGCTAATTTTCATGTTTTTCATTTTATTTCCGCAAGTGTTAGGCTTACCTAGTCGTAGAGACTGGTGCCGTCACGACGATTCACGGAGGGAGAATTTGGGTCGTGACAAAATTACAAGTCCATATTGTAAGAAAATGAGTAGATAATATTTACTGAGTACAAGAAGAAAACAAGAACAACTTATCAAAAAATACTGTGTTGTGGCAAGCCACTGCCTTGAAAGTGATTTCGGCCCGACTGGGTGCAAATCGTTAAGACCAGTCGCTCCCCAAGGTTCCACAACACCTCCAAACACGTGCATTCGTGGCTGAAAGTTTGGAGTTTGCACAAAATAATTGTCCAGATATCGGTGAGGAAGAAGAGAGTTGAAGGTGTGTTTTATGTGTTAGATAATTCACAAAGAAGACTGCCTTTTATAGGCAAAGCTGTTGGACAGTTACAGATGAAGAAATTAATCTGTAGCTATTATAGATAATAAAGATGGAGTTGTTACAAGAATTAACAACAACTGTTACAGAAATTAAACACAGCTGTTACAGAAATTAAAGCATGGCAGTTACAAAGAAATAAATGGAACGTTAAAAAATTCAATTCAAAGAGAAAGAATTTGGACATATTCGGGTAAGCTTGTATTTGGATATTTTTCTGGTAAGCTCAAAAAATGAAGAAATAATTTTAGCAAAACCAGATTTGGATTAGGCCTCACGTATATCTCACGCGAGGGGGGGGGACAAATCGACCCGTTTTGCCTTTAGGACCAACTTCTCATGTGCGCGAGACCACTCCCTTTTACTAGCTCTTTACAATCCCAACAAAGAGCAATTCAATATAAAGAGAAGGAAAAGACTTTCCACCACCAATGAGGGACACTTTGTCTTTCACAAAAGACAAATAAGTAAAGAAAGAAAAGAGACCACAAAGAAATCTTTGACTTTGCATTAACAAGATTAATAATACCAACAATCTCCCACTAATGCAAAGACAAAAATAGAATAAGAACAATTTTGGGCAAAAGAAGGAACATGTACTTAAGTGTCAATATATTTCGATTTGAATTGACACGTAGTGAAATGAGGCAACAACTAACATCCACAAAGTGAAGTACTCTTGCACTGAATGGACATTAGTTGAGACCCCCCACAACACATACTATATCCTTAATTTTATGCAAACTCCGTTGTAACGACCCGACCGGTCGTTTTGAGCATTTAAGCTCCTTTCAATTATTTGAAGTCTTGAATAACTTCCTACGAGGTATTATGATTTGTATGAATTATCGGTTTTGGTTTTAAGGTATTTCAGAGTTAGCTTGGAAGAATAAATTTCATGTTGGAAGCTTAAGTTGAAATAGTTGATCGGATATTGACTTATGTATAAACGACCCCGGAATAGAGTTTTGATGATTCCAATAGCTCCGTAAGGTGATTTTGGACTTAGGAGTGTGTTCGAAAAATTATTTGGAACCCCGTAGCTAAATTAGACCTGAAATGGCTAAAATAGAAAGTTAAGTTTGAAAGTTTGACCGGTGGTTGACTTTTTGATATCGAGGTCGGAAACCGATTCTGAAAATTGGAATACCTCTGTTATGTTATTTATGACTTGTGTGCAAAATTTGAGGTTAATCGGACGTGATTTGATAGGTTCCGGCATCGTTTGTGGAAACTTGAAATTTCAAAGTTCATTAGGCTTAAATTGGGGTATGATTCGCGGTTTTAGCGTTGTTTGATGTTATTTGAGGGCTCGACAAAGTTTATATGGTGTTTTAGGACTTGATGGTACCTTTGATTGAGGTCCCGGGGGCCTTGCTGAGGCGAAGGAGAGGTGTGGACTGCACATAAGAGTGCGGACCGCAGCAGAAAAGTGCGGACCTCAGAGGAGGAGTGCGGACCGCACAATTCTCTCTATGGCCGCACTCCAGGGAGTTCTGCAGATTCGCCGATCCGACTTCGGAAGCTTATATCTTTTGATCTACAGGGAATTTGGAGATGATTCAAAAACGAAAGTTGTAGCCCTTCGTGTCTAATTTTCAGAAAGATAAAGAAGTCATCACTTGGACAGATGTAGAGAAAGTTATGGCCAAAATACTAAGTCATGGTAGTGCAGTCATCAAAAGATGCGGCCGCACCATTTTTGTGCGACCACAGGAGCTGGGATGTGCGGCCGCACTTGGAATTGTGCGGAACGCACATGGTGAGTTCATAGAATGTACTATATAACCGACGCTTAGATTATTATTTTATTTTTGGACCTTGGGAGCTCGGTTTGAGACGATTTTTCGTGGGTTTTTCAAAAAATTCATCGGGGTAAGTGGTTCTAACTCAGATTTGGTTATTACATGAATATATCGTTGTTTTCATCATGTAATCAGTATTTTGAGATGGAAATTTGGGAAAAATTATAGTAATTTCATAAAAATGAATTTTTGGGATTTGAACACCGATTCGGAGTCCGATTTGAGTGAAATTAGTATGGTTGAACTCGTAATTGAATGGGTTGTCGGATTTTGTAAATTTTGTCGAGTTCTGAGACGTGGGCCCCACGGGCGATTTTTGTGTTAAATTTCGGATTTTGTTGGAAAATTAGTATTTTCTTATGGAATTTATTCCAATAAATGTTATTGACTGAATCGAATTATTTGTGGCTAGATTCGAGGCATTTGGAGGCCAATTCACGAGGCAAAGGCATAGCGAAATAAAGAATTTCGTGGTTTGATGTAAGTAATAGTTTTAAATCTGGTCCTGAGGGTATGAAACCCCAAATTTTATATCATGTGATTATTTTGGAGGTGACGCACATGCTAGGTAATGGGCGTGTGGGCGTGCACCGAGGGGATTGTGACTTGGTCCGTCCCATGAAACTATAAAGTTGAATAACTTATTGTTAGCTATGAGCTTTCTATATGTTGTGGAAATTTGACTGTAAGTCATGTTAGAAACCATGTTTAGGTTATATGTTGGTACTATTGGGACCAGCAGAGGTCGTGTACATAATGAACTATCTGCTTAATTGTTGTTTTGTACTCAGTCACAGTTTACTTCATTATTTTATCCCAGTCTCTATTGTTCATTATTGATACATCATATCATTGTTGTTTGGGCTGATTTAATGATTATTGAGAGCCCGAGAGATTTATGACTAAGCGAGGCCGAAGGCCTGATTGTGAGATGTTATACTATAGCATGTGAGTTGTCCATGCAGATCATTATATTATACTATAGCAAGTGAGTTGTTCGTGCAACACGTGAGTTGTCCGTGCGGATCCAGATCTTATACTATAGCACGTGAGTTGTCCGTGCGGATCTAGATATTGATACTATAGCACGTGAGTTGTCCGTACAAATCTAGATATTGATACTATAGCACGTGAGTTGTCCGTGCGGATTATAGCGCTTGGGCTGTAGGAGCCGCTCCGGAGTCTATACACCCCCAGTGAACGTGGGTAACCATTGAGTGTGAGTGTTGAGGGCTGGGAGCCCAGTGAGTGATTGTTGTCCTGAGAGGCTGTACTTGTTTTTCATTTGTTGTTGCACTTAGTTTCTATCTGCCATTGTTGTGAAATTCTCTGAAAGATTTTATATCTGGATTACATGAATTTGAACTGTATAAAGTTGATTTGACTTAAACTGCTGGATTTGAAAGCATGTTTATTCTTTGCTGGAATTACTGAAAGTGAACTATAACTGTGTAGCTCGTCACTATCTTCAGTTCCTTAATTATTATTGTTACTTGCCGAGTTGGTTGTACTCATACTACACCCTGCACTTCGTGTGCATATCCACGTGTTCCCGGACATAGCAGGTGTTGATTCTTTTGCACGGTTGACTTTTAGGAGATTCAGAGGTAGCTGCCGTGTTTCGCAGACCTTGTCTCTCCTTCCCTATCTCCTTGTTTACTGTATTTGGTCTCTGACTATTATAGACCATATTTTCCAAACTTGTATTTAGATTAGATGCTCATGTATTCAGTGACACCAAGTTTTGGGAGTATTTATAATTGTACTTGTGAGATTTCTTCCGCTAATTTAATCATCTTGTTTTCAAATTTAAAAGATATGGTGGTTTATTTAGATTGTCAGCTTGCCTAGTATTGAGATAGGCGCCATCACGACGGGTGAGATTTTGGGTCATGATAAGTTGGCATCAGAGCTCTAGGTAACATAGGTCTCACGAGTCATGAGCAGGTTTAGTAGAGTATGGAGACATCTGTACTTATCTTCGAGAAGCTGTCAAACCCTTAGGAAAATTTCACTTTCTTTTATTCTATCATGCGAAATTGATTCAGCTTGAAACATAACTCTTTGAATTCCTTCCATGCATTCTTATGCGCACATGAGCGCGCGGTATCAGTTGTGTATCGCCTGCTTGTGATTCTATGAACGTGGTTCAAGATGTGTATTCTGTGTTTTGATGATGGGCTAGTCTTGAGGACTTGAGGCCAGGTTTAAACCGCAGCTTAGGCTTGGTAGCTTCAGTTGTAACCTGTATATTTGGACTTATATGTCTGATAATGTCCCCACGAGAAGAATTTGTGGCTCGATGGGCGATGAATGGCTATATGATAAGTATGATGTGACTGCGAGATGTGTTCATATGGGTTTAATATGACGAGTAAAGCTTGCTTATGACTCAAGAGTTTTTTATTGGGTACTTGATTTCTGTCTTGATTTGACGTATAGTCTCGAGTTTTGAGTGTATTGAAGGATCTTTCACGTTGATAAATTGTGGGACAAATTAAATTCTCATGTCTTGTCAATGAGTTTGGACTCAAGAAGAGTAAGTGATTGTGGTTGCGAATGGGTATTTCTAATGTTGATGGCTCGAGAAAGATGATCTTCGAATAGGCTTAGAGTCAGTAACATTTTATTGGTTTAGGTGCGACAGAGAAGCATTTTGATTTGATGCAACAGTTGGGCAGCAAAGTGTGAGGGAAGATATGAAGGGAAGTGTTTCACGGTGGTTGAAGTACTAGCAGGTCAAGTAGGAGAAATAGAGGTTGAGAAGTTGCTTAAAGGAGATGGTTAAACCGAAGTAAGAGTGGCAGATTAGCATATGGATTCTATGGTAGGGTTGTTGCGTGTCTTGAGAAAGTGTAGAACGGTTTGGAATCGTAATAGAATGTGATTTGGCCTACATGCTTTATTTGGAGTGATGGTTACTATACAAAGAAAGATTGAATATGGCAGAAAGGAGTTTGTTTGAAATGAAGAGGGATGTGAAGATCTGATTATCGTTTCAGGCGCAATATGACTTGAGTTCGTAAGGTATTGTTAAACTTTCAGTTGATGTCAATAGGGAAGTGCAGACTTATACAAATGGCGGGCGAGCATGAGCTCAGGAGAATTTACTGATTACGTAGTCGTTGCACCCAATGCAACATCGTTGGAAGATGTCGGAAATGAATTCCACAGGTGGGTTATCTATTGTGAGCAGTTAGTGGTGGCATGATGTTGATTAAGCTTCTGCGAGGAATATTACTTGCCACTCGGTAAGAGGTCTAGTGTGTGATTGTGGCTGGCGATTCAGAATGTTCATGAAAAGCTTAACAAAAGACTTCGAGAAGTCTAGCGGGTTAACAATGCGAGATCTTGGTAATTGAGAAGGAGAAATCCTTGCGGGTTCTAATTTTATATAATTGCAGCTTAAGGCTAAGTGGGGGAGCCTGCTATTGACAATTTGATTTCACGGTTATGTGTTAAATTTTAGTTTTGGTCGGAGAAATACTTGTGGATCAGTTATGACTGGCAGAGATGGAGATCGAGGATGACTCGATTAAGAAAATTCCTGAATACTGGTTACATTACACTTTATGAAAATATGGAAATCATGGAATGATTAAATTGTTATTTTGAAGAACGTAGTGCGCACGAAGTATGAATTTGATTGGTAGTGTTAAGACAGGGTTACTTCTTTGGGGATTGCTGTGCTAATGGGGCTTGTGCCTTTCGGCCCGTTTGGGCGGTGCAATTTAGATTTGAGCAAAGTGGGTGACTCCTGAGAAAATTCTAATGGGTTTGAGAATTATATATAGCAATTGAGAATGTTTCCGAACTTGTGTATGGATAAAATCTAAGATTTACATTTGAAGGTGTCAAGATTTGCGGTAATTTTGTGTGACTATGGATTCTATATTTCAGTATAAGAAAGGAAAGAGGAATAATTTTAAATTCACATAAGGTATTTTCAGAATGAGTGTTATGGTTGTGGTATTTATGGGGTAATTATGATGTTGTGAGACTTTACAGAAATTTTTGTGGCAATATTCTTGGGTTTGGCGACCTGCGTGGCTTGGTTGAGTTAAAGGTATTCAGTTCTGATAGCCTGGTTATGTGCAAATGGATTTCAAAGTGTTCTTAATGGTTTCTACCATGGGTTGAACCAGATATATTCTACCGATGTAGGGAACGTGTTGTGTATTATGAATTCCTCCTGGACGGAAGCAATATGAAGGCTACTGAATGGCTGGGTATGCAATTTGTTGGTTACCCAAAGTTGATAATGAGATTCTCGTGCTTGTCACATGATGGCATGATAGATATGGTGTGTAGCGTGGGATTAAGATTTACATGTACAAGGTGGCAGTTCATTCTTGAAAGGAAGATCACGAATTTTGGATAGAATGGTCAATTTCAGATAATTAGATGAATGTTATAACTGCTCGGTAATCCCTGAGAAGGGTGCGCATTTCAAAAGACGCATTGTGTTTTGACTTACGGATGTTCATTGGTATTGCAGTACTCACCTGGTTGATAGACTGCTGATATTCAAATTATTGCTATGTAGCACGGAAGAATTATGAATGTATTCCTTATGGGAAGATCGTGAATGGAAGATGTGTTAGTCATTCTAGTGTTAGAGTTGGGATCAGTTACGGTGATTCATGTGTTTGATGAATTTGGAGACTGGGAGTTCTTAGAAGTATATTGTTTTGAGTTACGGCCTGTTTGAGGTGAGTATTTTATTTTAACTCAGTGGAGGCACTAATTGCATTAATTATTTGTGATAGCTATGTGTTATGAGTGTGCATATATGTGAGGTGTAAGCCCATGTGCGGGCATTAGATCAAGTATTCATACTCGGAAGAATGCTTAGGCTATAATATGCCTAGAGTTGATTATTAAGCGTAAAGTTATAACGTTTCCCGTATTCGTGCCTTTGTTGAGAACTATCTGGGCTACACTTGAGGTTACAAAGAAGATGATTCCCTAAATAAATGGGGTAGTTACTAATTCTGCGTTAAAAATTGCCGATTTGAAGTGTGATAGCAGACTTTGCAAATTCTTACACTATGGCATGCTATTTATACCAGTCCAGGAGCATGAGAATCTTATTTCATTATCATATACAAGTGTACTTGTTTAATTGCTCCTGTATGATATGCTGGGACTGGAGGCCTGTGACCATGCCGAGCGATTCATATTATTGGCACGTGAGTTGTCCGTGCCATGTGTGGGAATTTTATTTATATGATAATTTATCTGATTTACTAATTTTCTTACTCTACAATTGTGCACATACACCTACGGTTATCCTCTTCACAAAATTTGAGGAGTTGGTTGTAACATGGTGGTTGTGGCAGTGCTTGTTGAACTTGCAATACGGTTCTCTTCCTTGAGACATCTCCCATATTTGTGTACACGGATTGCACAGTTGTGGCTTGAGTTATATTGATGTGGCGTGTCTGTGGGATAGTTGTGTTTAATAAAGTAAGGTCATTGGACCTAGAATGGGTACTATCAGGCTTGATTATGGTATATTCGGGAGGATAATATTGAAAAGTCGGCTTAAGAAAGGATTGTGGTTCTGGTTGGGGAGAGAGAGCTCCATGGCTAGTTGATCTGATGAGTGGTTATAAGTTTTTGATTGTTTCTTTCATCTTTGGCAGTGTACGAAGGTTTTGGAACGAGGTTCTATTGAATGCGGGGTTTTATACTAGTACTTGGTTGGTTTTGAGTAGTTATTGTGATCAGAAATGGTGATACGAGTATGCGAGTTGTATAGTATGTTATGGGATTATATCTAGGATTATGGTTATGGCTGGATTCGACTTGTTCAGGCTAATACAGTGTGTAGGAGCCCCTCTAAAGTCTGTACACCCCCAGTGAGCACGGGTACCCATTGAGTGTGAGTGTTGAGGGCTGGGAGCCCAGTGAGTGATTGTTGTCATGAGAGGCTGTACTTGCTTTTCATTTGTTATTGCACTTAGTTTCTATCTGCCATTGTTGTGAAATTCTCTGAAAGATTTTATATCCGGATTACATGAATTTGAACTGTATAAAGTTAATTTGACTTAAACTGCTGGATTTGAAAGCATGTTTATTCTTTGCTGGAATTACTGAAAGTGAACTATAACTGTGTAGCTAGTCACTATCTTCAGTTCCTTAATTATTATTGTTACTTGCTGAGTTGGTTGTACTCATACTACACCCTGCACTTCGTGTGCATATCCACGTGTTCCCGGACATAGCGGGTGTTGATTCTTTCGCACGGTTGACTTTTCAGAGATTCAGAGGTAGCTGCCGTGTTTCGCAGACCTTGTCTCTCCTTCCCTATCTCCTTGTTTACTGTATTTGGTCTCGGACTATTATAGACCGTATTTTCCAGACTTGTATTTAGATTAGATGCTCATGTATTCAGTGACACCAGGTTTTGGAAGTATTTATATTTGTACTTGTGAGATTTCTTCCGCTAAATTTAATCATCCTGTTTTCAAATTTAAAAGATACTGTAGTTTATTGAGATTGTCGGCTTGCCTAGTATTGAGATAGGCGTCATCATGACGGGTGAGATTTTGGGTCGTGACATCCACGAAACTACCAAAGTGCTTTTATGGTCATGCACATACTTTGGGTCTCATGAATGCTCTAGAAAGACATCCCAAGTCTTTCATAAAAGGCGACCGCACCTTTACACTCACGTAGGTAATTTTATCAAGTCTATCTACACATAGACTACCTTAAGGCTATAGAATCATTAAGAGCAAAATAAGCTCAACCTTATAAAGCACTACCACACGCCATAGGGATAGAAAATGTAGTGCATATTGAGGTCTCATATGGCTTTGTTTGACCACAAATGGGTATCCACCGTACTTTCTCAATCTATGGGCTTTAGCCCCATCCCCTTCGACGTTTCAAGGATAACTCTCCTTGCCAAACCCTTGGTTAAAGGATCCGCCAAATTTCTTTCGGATCTTACATATTCCAAGGAAATAACACCATGTTTCAACAATTGTTTTACCGCACCATGTCTAATGCGGATATGTCTTCTTTTTCCATTGTACACACTATTTTTGGCAATTCCAATTGCCGCCTTTGAGTCACAATGTATAGAAACTGGTAAAGCTTGTCTTCCCCATAAAGGCACATTTGCCAATAAGTTTCTCAACCACTGGGCTTCTTGCCCTGACAACTCAAGAGCAATGAATTAAGACTCCATAGTAGATCGTGCTAGACAAGTCTGTTTTGAAGACTTCCATGAAATAGCACCTGCACCCAAAGTAAACACATAGCCTCTAGTGGAGCTAACTTCATCATTGTCAGTAACCCAGTTTGCATCACAAAATCCTTCTAAAATAGTAGGAAATTTATTAAAATGCAAACACCAATCCATAGTACCTCTCAAATACCTTAGCAAACGATGAAGAGCATTCCGGTGTTCACTACTTGGGTTGTGAGTATATCTACTCAATCTACTAATAATATAAGTAATATCAGGTCGTATATAATTCATGAGAAACATTACACTACCAATTATCTTAGCATATTCAGTTTGAAAAATACTAGATTCCTTATTCTTTCTCAAGTGTATGCTAGGATCATAAGGTGTTCTCACAGGTGCTACATCAAAACAATTAAACCTTTTCAACATTTTCTCAATATAATGAGACTGAGATAATGAAAAACCATTAGAAGTTCTTTTGATTTTAATCCCTAAAATCACATCTACTTCTCCAAGATCTTTCATTTCAAATTTAGAAGACAAAAAATTCTTAGTCTCATTAACAACATTCACATTAGGGCCAAAGATTAACATGTTATCCACATACAGACATATAATAACACAATCTGATCCTATCATCTTAGAATAAACATAAGTATCAGAAGTATTAACAACAAAACCATTAACCATTAATGTGCTATTAAACTTTTCATACCATTGCTTAGGTGCCTGCTTTAGACCATACAGGGACTTTCTCAATTTGCATACTTTATTCTCCTGTCCTTGGATCACAAATCCCTCGGGTTGAGACATATAGATCTCTTCCTCTAAATCGCCATTTAGGAAAGCCGTTTTAATATCCATTTGATGTATCACTAAATTATGAATAGCGGCTAAAGCAACAAGAGTTCTAATAGTCACTATCTTAGTCACAGGAGAATAAGTGTCAAAGTAATCAATTCCTTTCTTTTGGTTAAACCCCCTTATAACAAGTCTAGCCTTATATTTTTCAATTGTACCATCAGGTCTCAATTTCTTCTTAAATATCCACTTGTTACTTATGGGTTTACAACCTTTAGGCAAATCAGACAAGTCCCAAGTGTGATTAGAAACTATAGACTCTAATTCACTTCTAATGGCCTCTTTCCAAAAACTAGCATATATTGACCTCATTGCTTCATTATAAGTCTTAAGGTATTCTTCTATTAAATAGATAGACACTAATTCACCATTCAAAACATCAGAATCAACATTTTCAGTCAAGAAAGTAGTGATAAAGTTAGGACCAAAGCTAGCTTCAATTCTACGCTTCTTACTCCTTCTAAGTTTATTTTAATGTTCATTAGCAGTAACACTAGAAGAAGGCACAAAATGAGAATTAACAGACATAGATGTAGAAGCATTATTAGTCACATCACTAGGCACATTATTTTTCAATGGAAAAACATGCTCAAAACAATCTGCATCTCTAGATTCACAAATAGAACTATCATTCAAAGACATAAATCTATATGCAGCACTATTTTGAGCATAACCAATGAAAATAGCATCAAAAGTCTTGGGTCCAACAGTTACTTGTTTAAAATCAGGTAGACCAACTTTAGTCAAATACCCCCACACTTTCAGAATTTTCAAGTTAGGGGTAAACCCTTTCCATAACTCATACGGGGTTTTATCTAACTTCTTATGAGGGACTTTATTAAGAACATAATATGCAGATAAAACATCTCCCCTACATATTATCAGATAAATCCGAACTCAAAAGTATAGAATTCATCATTTTCTTAAAGGTTCTATTTTTCCGTTCGGCTACACCATATTGTTTGGGAGTATAGGGAGCACTAACCTCATGTATAATACCATTTTTTTCATAAACTGCTTCTAGAGTATTAGTACTATATTCACCATCCTTGTCAGACCTAAGTCTCTTAATTTTTCTGTCTAATTGATTCTCTACTTCTACCTTGTATTTCAAAAATATGCTTTTAGCCTCATCTTTTGACTTAAGAAGATATACCTTAGTGTATCTAAAAAAGTCATCTACAAAGGTGATGTAGTATTTCTTTCCACCCTTACTAAATGTGTTCTTGAAATTTGCTAAGTTTGAATGCACTAGTTTAAGCAATTCTGTCTTTCTACTAGTTACATTCTTAAAAGGCTTTTTAGTATGTTTTGCTTCTACACAAATAGGACACTTAGAAAAGTTATCAACATTAACTGCAGGAATTAATTGCATTTTTCTAAGTCCTTTAATATAAGCAATATTAACGTGACCTAGTCTACCATGCCACAAATCAATAGACTCAGCAATATAAGCAGAATTGAAAGTACTGGCATTATTAGTGATGTCTTGAGCGATGTTCAGTACAAATAAATCCCCACTAAGGTAACCCTTCCCAACAAAGTCTCCCCCACGAGAAATAACAACTTTATCAGATTCAAAAACAAATTCAAAAACAAGGGAGGGTACATATAGAACATTGTTCAAAGCTAAGGTTTTTCCAGAAGTTAACTTAAGGAGAATTTTTCCTTTACCCATAACTCCAGCTATAGTGGAGTTACCCATGTAGCACACTTGCCATCAGTAGATTCCTCAAACTCGTGAAACAGCTCCTTGTTGGCGCAAAGGTGCCTTGAAGCGCCTGTGTCCAGTATCCAGTTAGTCTTGTTAGCCACCATGTTCGGCTCAACAACCACAGCAGCAATGACATCACCATCCTCAGTAAGGTTAGCTTGGACTGGAGCTTTTCATCCATTCTTTGAGCTTTGTCCTTGTCTCAAGTTGCACTGAAAAGTCTTGTGACTAATTTTGCCGCAGACATAGCAAGGTCCTTTCGACTTTTGAATATGGCCCTCCGGCTTATTGAAGTAATTCTGCTTCTTCACATGTCCTTTCTTCTGGCCTTTCTTCTATTTTTCTTTAAACCTGTCTTTCACAAAAGTACTAAAAGATTTCACAAGGTTAGCTTTAGAAGAATTAAGAGAGAGAGATTTCATCTTATCCTTAAGTCGTTCAGACTCCTCATCTTTGAGACGATTTTCTTCCTCAGTCCTCATATGACTGATCAGTTCTTGAAGAGTTAAGTTTTTCTTCTTGTGTTTCAGTTGATTCTTGTAATCACTCCAGGAAGGTGAAAACTTTTCAAGTAGAACATGTAACGACCCGGCTGGTCGTTTTGAGAGTAATAGCCCCGATCCCCTATTAACGGCTTTTCCCAAATCTATTTCTGCTATTATGACTTGCCGGGATGATTGGTTTTGACTTTCGGAGTGTTTTGGGACACTTAGTCCCTAAATGAGAGCTTAAGCCTTAGGATTTGGACCGTAGTCAGAACTGTGTGAAGACGACTCCGGAATGGAATTCCTTCTGTTCCATTAGCTCCATTAGGTAATTTTGGATTTAAGAGCATGTCCAGATTGTGTTTTGGAGGTCCGTAGCTCATTTAGGCTTGAAATGGCAAAAGTCGCATTTTTGGAGTTTTGGGCTGGTAGTGGAAATTTTGATATCGGGGTTGGAATCTGATTCTGGAAGTTGGAATAGGTCCGTAATATTGAATATGACTTGCGTGCAAAATTTGGGGTCAATCGGACGTGGTTTGATGGGTTTCGACATCGGTTGTAGAATTTTGAAGTTTCAAGTTCTTTAAGTTTGAATTGGAAGGTGATTCGTGATTTTAGCATTTTTTTGATGTGATTTGAGAGCTTAACTAAGTTCGTATGGTGTTTTAGAACTTGTTGGTATGTTTGGTTGAGGTCCCGGGGGCCTCGGGTGAGTTTCGGATGCTTAACGGATCACTTTTGGACTTTGGAAGATAGCAGATTTCTGGTGTTCTGTTGCAGGCATTTTCTTCATCACGTTCGCGAGGGAGTCCTCGTATTCGTGTAAGGTATCTGGGAAGGGCAGCTGAATTACTCTTCGCATCCACGATGTCTCTCTCATGTTCGCGAAGGTGTGGAACCTCGAAGCTACGTGTTCGCGACATGGTCATCGCGTTCGGGAAGAAGAACTGGAGGCAGACGAGATTTCGTGCTTCGCGTTCGAGATGGAGATCCCGTATTCATGAAGGGTCAAGCTGAGTGGTCTTCGCATTCACGACATGTGCATCGCGTTCGCGATGGAGGATTTTGGGCCGAAGTAAATTATACTTCGCGAATGCTAGGGTGTGGCCGCGTTCGCGAAGAAGGACGCGTCTGGGCAGTATTAAAGTTCAAAAAATGGAGGTTATGCCATTTTTATCAAAAACGTAAGTTGGGAACTCGTATTTTGGACGAGGGATTGAGGGATTTTCAGAGATATCGATTGGGTAACGATTCTTAACTCCTTTATGGTTATATTCCACTAATCTATGCTTGAATTCATTGTTAAATTTCGGATTTGGGGTGAAACATTGAGAAAAATTCTTAGGCCGAATATTGGGGTTTTGATCGAGATTTTGGTATCGGATTTGAGAAATTTCGGTACGAGTAAACTCGTGAGTGAATGGGTGTTCGTATTTTGTGACTTTTACCCGATTCTGAGACGTGGACCCATGGTGACTTTTTGGGCGTTTTTCCTAATTTCACGCTTTAATTAGCTAAATTAGTTACTCGTAGTTATATTTATATTATGCAATTTATTTTAATAGATTCGGGCCATTTGGAGTCGGATACTCGTGGCAAGAATGTGTTATCGAGGTGATTTGAGCTGTTCGAGGTAAGTGGCTTGCCTAACCTTATGTTGGGGACTTTTCCCTTAGGATGTCTTGATATTATTTGGTGTGTGGGCGCCGTGTTCGTGAGGTGACAAGTACCTACACGGGCTGTTATTGCAAAAATCATGTTTATCCTTTTTAAATCATAAATTGCTTCTCTTATTAAATTGCACTAATATGCTTAATTGTTTAGTTTAGACTAGAAAAGCATGCTTACGTGTTTTAACTGCCTATTTGACATTCTGTGCGCCATGCTTAGTTAAATTCCTATTTTCCTTGTTTGTGTTCAGTATAAACTGTATAACTCGATGCCATACTTGTCATTTCATCTTGCGTTGCATATTTAAATTGGGACTACAGACGTATTCCGGGAGATCCCCCTATCTTGCATATTTACTTTGGGACTACGGACATATTTCAGGAGATCCCCCAGCACTGCATATTTACTTTGGGACTACGGACGTATTCCGGGAGATCCCCCAGCACTGCATATTTACTTTGGGACTACGGACGTATTCCGGGAGATCCCCCAGCACTGCATATTTACTTTGGGACTACGGACGTATTTCGAGAGATCCCCCTGTATTGCATATTCATTCGGAACTATGGGACGGTATCCCGGGAGATTCCCCATTGTGTTTACTTTGTTCTGAGCCGAGGGCTCCCTTAATTGTTAAATTTTGAGAATCTCTTTAACTGTGTCACCATAAATTTTACTTATATCTTTTACTGTTTAATTTATTATATTTACTCCGATAGGGCCTTGACCTGACCTCGTCACTACTCGACCGAGGTTAGGCTTGGCACTTACTGGGTACCATTGTGGTGTACTCATACCCTTCCCTGCACATGTTTTCGTGTGCAGATCCAGATGCAAGCTATCAGCCTCGGGGTTAGTACGTGCTGCTAATTTTAGGAGACTTCAAGGTACTACTTCTTGCGTCCGCAGATCTTCGGAGTCCCTTTCTACTCCCTCGCTGAGAGACTTTCTTTGTTATCTTCAGACTTTTGTATAGAGCTACATAGATTATAGCAGCTTATGACTTAGTGATATTCCGGGTCTTGGAAAATTATTTTGTATATGCCGAGTAGTACTTCTTTTGGCTATTTATAATATGTTGTTTATCTTTAAAATATTGTTTTTTCTTTATATTTTTTGCAATATTAGGCTTACCTAGTCGTAAAGACTAGGTGCCATCATGACACCTTACGGAGGGATAATTTGGGTTGTGATAAGTTGGTATCAGAGCACTAGATTCATAGGAGTCGCGATTCACAAGCCAGTTTATTAGAATCTCGCGGATCGGTGCGAAGACGTCCGTACTTATCTTCGGGAGGCTATGTAACTGTTAAGAACAATCATATTTCTTTGATTTCCTTGTCGTGCGAGTTATTGACACCAGAAATTCTAAGATTCTATTCTATTCTTTCTCACAGATGGTGAGGACCCGTACTGGGAGGACCGACGATCAGGCACCCGAGCTCCCTGCCAGAGCCGCCAGAGGCCGGGGTTGGGGTAGAGGACGACCACGCGGTGCAGCTCGAGCACCTGTGAGAGCTGCGTCAGAGGAGCCCCCAGCAGCTCCAGCTGAAGGGCCAGCACCGGAGATCCCTATTGCTACTCCAGCCCTCCAGGAGACTTTAGCTCAGTTCTTGAGCATGTTCAGCACTCTGGCTCAGGCTGGACTATTTCCGATAGCTCCCACTACATCTCAGGACGGGGGAGGGGCACAGACTCCCGCATCCCGCACTCCTGAGCAGAGGGTCCAGGTTGATCAGGCCCCAGAATATATTCATATGCCCCTAGTGGCTCCGGTTCAGCATGAGATCAGGGTAGCTGCTTCTGAGGCAGAGCAGCTCAGACTTGAGAGGTACAAGAAGTACCACCCACCTACTTTCAGCGGACTAGCTTCACATGATTCTCTGGGTTTTCTTGACGAGTGTAATCGTATTCTAGGCACTATGGGCATTGTGGAGACGAGTGGGGTTTCTTTCACCGCTTTCCAGCTAAGGGGAGCGGCATATCAGTGGTGGCGTGCCTATGAGCTGAATAGTCCGGACGAGGCAGCCTCACTCACTCAGTTTCAGTTTTTAGAGATATTCTTGCGTGAGTATGTTCCTCAGAGCCCCAGGGACGCTTGGTGCATAGAGTTTGAGCAGTTGCGTCAGGGTGCTATGACTGTGTCGGAGTATGCAGTCTGTTTCAGTGAGTTAGCTCGCCATGCATCGGCTCTGGTTGCTACAGTCAGAGAGAGGGTTCGTTGCTTCGTTGAGGGACTCCACCCCAGTATGGCCAGGGAGTTGGAGATGGACATCACTTATCAGCAGGCATTGAGCATTGCCAGGAGAGTGGAGGGCATGTTTGTCCGGGACAGAGAGGAGAGAGAGGCCAAGAGGTCTCGAGAGACTGGTCATTATTCAGGAGCTCGTGCACCAACAGCACGCTATGGTAGGGGTTTTATGAGTCACCCTGTTCATTCAGCTCTTCCAGCAGCCAGTGGTGGTCCAGATCCTCCTAGACCTCAGGATCCCTATTATGCACCGCCAGTATCCAGTATGCCTCTTACTCGAGGTGCTATTATCGGTCAGTCCAGTAGGCCAGGTCCCAGTCAGTATCAGCCGTCGCGCCCTCCGAGAGGTTATTTTGAGTGTGGTGACACTCGTCACTTGGTTGGAGATTGCCCCAGAGCCAGGAGGGGTGCACCTTCATAGACTTATTAGCCTCTACGTGTTCCACCAGGTCCTCCGACCATTCTTCTAGCACCAGCTGCCACCCCACCTCCTCAGCCAGCTCGAGGTGGAGGTCGCCCTAGAGGGGGAGGCCAGGCCAGGTACTATGCCCTTCCAGCGCATTCAGAGGCCGTTGCTTCAGATTCAGTCATCACAGGTATCGTCCCTGTCTGTCATAGGGATGCATCAGTATTATTTGACCCAGGCTCTACGTATTCATATGTGTCTTCTTATTTTGCTCCACATTTGGGGATATCTCAGGATTCTTTGAGTTCCCCTGTTTATGTATCTACTTTTATGGGAGATTCTCTCATTGTGGACCACGTATATCAGTCGTATTTGATTGCTCTTAGTGGTTTTGAGACCAGAGCCGATTTGTTATTACTCAGTATGGTAGATTTTGATGTTATCTTGGGCATGGACTGGTTGTCGCCTCATTATGTTATTCTTGATTGTCACGCAAAGACCGTGATGTTGGCTATGCCAGGCTTGCCGAGATTAGAGTGGAGAGGTACCTTAGAGTATACTCCCCGTAGGGTCATTTCATTTCTTAAGGCTCAGCGAATGGTTGAGAAGGGGTGTGATGCGTATTTAGCCTATGTGAGAGATGTCAGTATTGATACCCCTACAGTTGAGTTAGTTCCAATAGTGAGGGACTTTCCAGATGTGTTTCCAGTTGATCTTCCGGGCATGTCGCTCGACAGAGATGTTGATTTCGGCATCGATTTGTTGCCGGGCACTCAGCCCATATCTATTCCTCCTTACTGTATGGCTCCTCCTCAGTTGAAGGAGTTGAAGGAGCAGTTGCAAGAGTTGCTTGATAAGGGTTTCATCAGGCCCAATGTATCACCTTGGGGTGCTCCGATCCTATTTGTGAAAAAGAAGGGTGGTTCTATGTGTATGTGTATTGATTATCGGCAGTTGAACAAGGTTACAGTGAAGAACAGGTATCCTTTGCCTCACATTGATGATTTATTTGATCAGTTACAAGGTGCCAGGGTGTTTTCCAAGATTGACTTGCGTTCTGGATATCATCAGTTGAAGATTCGTGAGCCGGATATCCCGAAGACTGCTTTGAGGACCAAATATGGTCACCATGAGTTTCTTGTCATGTCATTTGGGCTGACCAATGCCCCAGCAGCCTTTATGCATTTGATGCACAGTGTATTCTGGCCTTATCTTGATTCCTTCATCATTGTTTTTATTGACGACATCCTGGTATATTCCCGGTCTCGGGAAGATCATGAGCAGCACCTGAGGACCGTGCTTTAGACTTTGAGGGAGAAGAGGTTATATGCAAAATTTTCTAAGTGTGAATTCTGGCTTGATTCAGTGGAATTCTTGGGCCACATAGTGTCTTGTGATGGGATCAAGGTAGATCCGAAGAAGGTAGAGGCAGTGCAGAGTTGTCCTAGACCGTCATCAGCTACGGAGATCCATAGTTTCCTTGGTTTGGCGGGCTATTACCGTTGCTTTGTGGAGGGATTTTCATCCATTGCAGCACCTATGACTAGGCTAACCCAGAAGGGTGCTCCGTTCAGGTGGACCGAGGAGTGTGAGCAGAGCTTTCAGAAGCTCAAGACATCTTTGACTACAGCCCCAGTATTAGTATTGCCTACAGGTTCGGGGTGCTACACTGTCTATTGTGATGCCTCGAGGATTGGCCTTGGAGCGGTATTGATGCAGGACGGTATGGTGATTGCCTATGCGTCTAGACAGTTGAAGGTGCATGAGAAGAATTATCCGGTTCATGATCTCGAGTTAGCAGCTATTGTTCACGCCCTGAAGATCTTGCGTCATTATTTGTACGATGTTCCCTGTGAGATTTACATTGACCACCGGAGTTTGCAGTACTTGTCCAGGCAGAAGGACCTTAATTTGCGTCAGCGGATGTGGTTGGAGCTATATAAAGACTATGATATCACTATATTGTACCACCTGGGAAGGCCAATGTAGTGGCCGATACCTTGAGTCGTCGGGTAGAGAGTTTGGGGAGTTTGGCATATCTTACGGCAGCCGAGAGGCCCTTAGCCTTGGATGTTCAGGCCTTAGCCAACCAGTTCGTGAGATTGGATATTTCAGAGCCTAGCCAGGTATTAGCTTGTGTAGTTGCTCGGTCTTCTCTTTATGACCGTATCAGGGAGTGCCAGTATGATGATCCTCATCTTCTAATTCTTTAGGACAGGGTTCGGCGAGGTGATGCCAGAGATGTGACTATTGGTGATGACGGTGTGATGAGGATGCAGGGCTGGATCTGTGTGCCCAATGTAGATGGGCTTCGGGAGTTGATTCTCGAGGAGGCCCACAGCTCGTGGTACTCCATTTATCCCGGTGCCACAAAGATGTACCAGGATTTGAGACAGCACTACTAGTGGAGAAGGATGAAGAAGGATATAGTTGGATTTGTGGCCAAGTGTCTCAACTGTCAGCAAGTTAAATATGAGCATTAGAGACCGGGTGGGTTACTTCAGAGGTTAGAGATCCTAGAGTGGAAGTGGGAGCGGATCACCATGAACTTTGTGGTTGGACTTCCTCGGACTTTGAGAAAGTTTGATGCTATTTGGGTGATCGTGGATCGGCTGACCAAGTCAGCTCATTTTATTCTAGTGTTGACCACTTATTCTTCTGAGAGGTTGGCTCAAATTTATAGCAGAGAGATTGTCCGCCTTCATGGTATTCCAGTATCCATCATTTCAGACAGAGGTACACAGTTCACATCACAGTTTTGGAGAGCCGTACAGTAGGAGTTGGGTACTAGGGTGGAGTTGAGCACAGCCTTTCACCCTCAGACGGACGGGCAGTCCGAGCGCACGATTCGGATTCTTAAGGATATGCTCTGTGCCTGTGTGATGGAGTTCGGAGGGTCATGGGACCAATACTTTTCCACTTGCAGAGTTCGCTTACAACAACAGTTACCAGTCCAGCATTCAGATGGCACCGTATGAGGCTTTGTATGGTAGGCGGTGCCGGTCCCCAGTGGGATGGTTTGAGCCAGGCGAGGCCCAATTGTTAGGTACAGATTTGGCCCAGGATGCCCTGGATAAGGTGAAGGTGATTCAGGAGAGACTTCACACAGCCCAGTCCAGGCAGAAGAGTTATGCAAACCGTAAGGTTCGTGATTTGGCATTTATGGTTGGTGAGCGGGTCTTGCTTCGGGTATCCCCTATGAAGGGTGTCATGAGGTTCGTGAAGAAGGTCAAGCTGAGCTCGAGGTTCATTGGTCCTTTTGAGATATTGCGGCGAGTTGGGGAGGCTGCTTATGAGCTTGCCTTGCCTCCCAGCCTAGCAGGAGTTCACACGGTATTCCACGTGTCTATGATCTAGAAGTATCACGGTGATCCGACTCATGTATTGGATTTCAGCTCAGTCCAGATGGACAAAGATCTATCTTATGTTGAGGAGCCAGTAGCCATTTTGGACATGCAGGTCAGAAAGCTCAGGTCAAAGAATATTGCTTCAGTAAAGGTCCAGTGGAGGGGTCAGGCGGTCGAGGAGGCGACTTGGGAGACCGAGTAGGATATGCGCAGCCAGTACCCTCATCTTTTCATAGTTTCAGGTATGTCTTTATACTCGTTCGAGGACGAACGATTATTTTAAGAGGGGGAGGATGTAACAATCCGGCCGGTCATTTTGAGAGTAATAGCCCTGATCCCCTATTAACTACTTTTCCCAAATCTATTTCTGCTATTGTGACTTGCCGAGATTATTGGTTTTGAGTTTCAGAGTATTTTGGGACACTTAGTTCCTAAATGATAGTTTAAGCCTTAGAATTTGGACCGTAGTCGGAACTATGTGAAGATGACTCTGGAATGGAATTTCGTCAGTTCCATTAGCTCCGTTAGGTGATTTTGGGTTTAGGAGCATTTCCATATTGTGTTTTGGAGGTCCGTAGCTCATTTAGGCTTGAAATGGCGAAAGTCGAATTTTTGGAGTTTTGGGCCGGTAGTGGAAATTTTGATATCGGGATCGGAATCCGATTCTGAAAGTTGGAATAGGTCCGTAATATCGAATATGACTTGCGTGCAACATTTGGGGTCAATCAGACGTGGTTTGATGGGTTTCGGCATCGGTTGTAGAATTTTGAAGTTTCAAGTTCTTTAAGTTTGAATTGGAAGGTGATTCATGATTTTAGCATTTTTTTTATGTAATTTGAGAGATCGACTAAGTTCGTATGGTGTTTTAGGACTTGTTGGTATGTTTGGTTGAGGTCCCGGGGGCCTCGGGTGAGTTTTAGATGCTTAACAGATCACTTTTGGACTTTGGAAGATAGCAGATTTCTGGTGTTCTGTTGCAGGCATTTTCTTCATCACGTTCGCGAGGGAGTCCTCACATTCGTGTAAGGTATCTGGGAAGGGCAGCTGAATTACTCTTCGCGTCCACGATGTCTCTCTCGCGTTCGCGAAGGTGTGGAACCTCGAAGCTACGTGTTCGCGACATGGTCATCACGTTCGGGAAGAAGAACTGGAGGCAGACGAGATTTCGTGCTTCGCGTTCGAGATAGAGATCCCATATTCGCGAAGGGTCAAGCTGAGTGGTCTTTGTGTTCACGACACGTGCATCGCATTCGTGATGGAGGATTTTGGGCCGAAGTAAATTGTACTTCGTGAATGCTAGGGTGTGGCCGCGTTCGCGAAGAAGGACGCGTCTGGGCAGTATTAAAGTTCCAAAAATGGAGGTTATGCCATTTTTATCAAAAACGTAAGTTGGGAACTCGTATTTTGGACGAGGGATTGAGGGATTTTCAGAGATATCGATTGTGTAACGATTCTTAACTCCTTTATGGTTATACTCCACTAATCTATGCTTGAATTCATCGTTAAATTTCGGATTTAGGGTGAAAAAATGAGAAAAATTCTTAAGATGAATTTTGGGGTTTTGATCGAGATTTTGGTATCGGATTTGAGCAATTTTGGTACGAGTAAACTCGTGAGTGAATGGGTGTTCGTATTTTGCGACTTCTACCTAATTTTGAGACGTGGGCCCGAGGTGACTTTTTGGGCATTTTCCCTAATTTCACGCTTTAGCTTCGAATTAATTAGCTAAATTAGTTACTCGTGGTTATATTTACATTATGCAGTTTATTTTAATAGATTCGGGCTATTTGGAATCGGATACTCGTGGAAAGAACGTGTTATCGAGGTGATTTGAGCGGTTCGAGGTAAGTGGCTTGCCTAACCTTGTATTGGGGACTTTCCCCTTAGGATGTCTTGATATTATTTAGTGTGTGGGCGCCGTGTTCGTGAGTTGACGAGTACGTACACGGGCTGTTATTGCAAAAATCCTGTTTATCCTTTTTAAATCATAAATTGCTTCTCTTATTAAATTGCACTAATATGCTTAATTGTTTAGTTTAGACTAGAAAAGCATGCTTACGTGTTTTAACTGCCTATTTGACATTCTATGCGCCATGCTTAGTTAAATTCCTATTTTCCTTGTCTGTGTTCAGTATAAACTGTATAACTCGATGTCATACCTTCCATTTCATCTTGCGTCGCATATTTAAATTGGACTACGGACGTATTCCGGGAGATCCTCATGTCTTGCATATTTACTTTGGGACTACGGACGTATTCCGGGAGATCCTCTAGCACTGCATATTTACTTTGGGACTATGGGCGTATTCTGGGAGATCCCCCAACACTGCATATTTACTTTGGGACTACGGACGTATTTCGGGAGATCCCCTAGCACTGCATATTTACTTTGGGACTACGGACGTATTCCGGAAAATCCCCTTGTACTACATATTCATTCGAAACTACGGGACGGTATCCCGGGAGATTCCCCATTGTGTTTACTTTGTTCTGAGCTGAGGGCTCCCTTAATTGTTAAATTTCGAGAATCTCTTTAACTGTGTCACCATAAATTTTACTTATATCTTTTACTGTTTAATTTATTATATTTACTCCGGTAGGGCCTTGACCTGACCTCGTCACTACTCGACCGAGGTTAGGCTTGGCACTTACTGGGTACCATTGTGGTGTACTCATTCCCTGCACATATTTTCGTGTGCAGATCCAGGTGCAAGATATCAGCCTCGGGGTTAGTACGTGCTGCTGATTTTAGGAGACTTCAAGGTACTACTGCTTGAGTCCGCAGATCTTCGGAGTCCCCTTCCACTCCCTCGCCGAGAGATTTTCTTTGTTATCTTCAGACTTTTGTATAGAGCTACATAGATTATAGCAGCTTGTGATTTAGTGATATTCCGGGTCTTGGAAAACTATTTTGTATATGCCGAGTGGTACTACTCTTGGCTATTTATAATATATTGTTTATCTTTAAAATGTTATGTTTTCTTTATATTTTTCGCAATATTAGGCTCATCACCACACCTTACGGAGGGATAATTTGGGTCATGACAGAACATTAGCCTGAAAAATCTCACACATCTTCATGTCTTCGTTCAAAACATCAGCAGTCAAGTTCTCATACTCGTGAACCTGCTCCATGATTGGCTTATCATCAACCATCTAAAACTTGATTCACTTTCCAACCACATACTTTATTTTTTCGCGTCATCTGCACCATATTTCTTCTCTACGCTGTCTCATATGACTTTAGCAGATTTATAAGTGATTAACAAATCAAACAGAGGGTTAGTCATATGGTCAAATGCCCTCGAACAGTTTTGTTGTCCTTTTCAAATTTCTTCTTTGCAGCATCATCAGCAACAACAGAAGTAGCAGCATTAGAACTATCAGCAAGAACATCAACATGTGGTTCATTAAACAAAACGTAATCAACTTCTAACTGTTCAAAGAAAATTAAAAGTTTCTGGGACCAACATTTATAATTATTTCCATCTAAAGGTTCAAGCTTTGACAGATCAGGAAGTATTTTGTTCAAAGTGGTAGCCGTTATTCAATATTATATGTCGAAAATCGCTTTCAAATTGTAAGAAAAATGAGTAGATAATATTGACTAAGAACAAGAAGGAAACAAGAACAACTTAACAAAAAATACTGTGTCGTGGCAAGCCACTGCCTTAAAAGCGATTTCGGCCCGACTGGGTGCAAATCTTAAGACTAGTCGTTCCCCAAGGTTCTACGGCACCTCCAAATACGTGCACCCGTGGTTGGAAGTTTGGAGTTTGCACAAAATAATTGCCCAGATATCGGTGAAGAAAAAGAGAGTTGAAGGTGTGTTTTCTGTGTTAGATAATTCACAAAGAAGACCGCCTTTATAGGCAAAGCTGTTGGACAGTTACGGATGAAGAAATAATCTGAAGCTGTTATAGAAAATAAAGATAGAGTTGTTACAAGAATTAACAACAGCCGTTACAGAAATTAAAGCATGGCAGTTACAAAGAAATAAATGGAACGTTACAAAATACAATTCAAAGAGAAAGAATTTGGACATATTCTGGTAAGCTCAAAAAATGAAGAAATAATTTTAGAAAACCAAATTTGGATTAGGCCTCACGTATATCTCGCGCGCAGGGGGGGACAAATCAACCCGTTTTGCCTTCAGGACCAACTTCTCATGTGCGTGAGACCACTCCCATTTACTAGCTCTTTACAAGCCCAACAAAGAGCAATTCAATATAAAGAGAAGGAAAAGACTTTTCACTACCAATGAGGGACACTTTGTCTTTCACAAAAGACAAAGAAGTAAAGAAAGAAAAGGGACCACAAAAAAATCTTTGCCTTTGCATTAACAAGATTAATTGTGACGACCCAAAATGTTATCTTTAAATTTAATAAGTAATTTTGTGTTCTAAGACCTCAAAAAATACCATTTATCATTCCTCGACTTGCGTGCGCAGTCCGTACAATTTTTCGAAAAGTTTTTATGTGAAAAATGGATTAAAATGTGAATTAGAGCTTTAAAACTCAACTAAGTTCACTTTGGTCAACATTTTGAGAAAACGGACCCGGATCAAAGGTTTGACAATTCCGGTAGGTCCGTATCGTGATTTGGGACTTAGGCGTATGCCCGGAATCGAATTTCGAGGTCCGGAGCCCGAGATATGGAATTTTGATGAAAAATTAAAAGCTTGGAAGCTTAATAATTTTTAAGAAATTACTAATGTTGGATTTATTGACCTCGGGTCCGTATTTTGGTTTCGGAGCCCGGTATAGGTCCACTATAATATTTATGACTTGTCTGCCAAATTTGGTGAGAATCGGAGTTGTTTTGACGTGATTCGGACGCCCGGTTGTAAAAATATAAGTTTTAAAATTTTCTTGAAAATTTCCTTTGATTGGGTGTTCGATTCGTAGTTCTAGGTGTTATTTTGGCGATTTGATCGTGCGAGCAAGTTCGTATGATATTTTAGAAATTGTGTGCATGTTCGGTTTGGAGCCCCGAGGGCTCGGGTAACTTTCGGATAGGCTATGGGATGATTTGGGACTTAAGAAATCTGGTTTTCTGCAAACATGAGGCTTCTGGGGTAAAAATCCAAGAAACAGAACTTAAGTTCTCGAAATGGGGTTTCGACCCATTTTCAACTCTTTCCCATTTTTTAGCACGGGTAAGGCGATTTTTGGGCGATTTTTATGGGAAAACATTGGGGTAAGTGTTCCTTATCCTATATTGATTATATTTCACGATTTCGTACTCATTTTTATCATGAATCCGTGAAATTTTGGAAGAAAAATCAGATTTTTATAAAATCTTTCAAAAACGAAAAATTAAGATTTGAAGGTCCATTTGATATCGGAATTGGACAAATTTTATATGGTTGAACTCGTATCGGAAAGAGTGTTCGGATTTCGTGAGTTTTTTCGGGATTTGAGACGTGGGTCCCACTGCCGAATATTTTAATGAATTTCGGATTTTTATCCGGAAAATTTGTAAATTCATAAGGAATTAATTCCTATGATTAGTATTGAATATATTAAATTGTTTGTGAATAGATTCGAAGCTTTCGGAGGCAAATTTAAAAGGAAAAGTTATGGTTGAATAATTGATTTGGAATTTACAAAGCGAGGTAAGTGTCGGTGTTAACTTTAACTTGAGGGAATAGAACTCTTAAATTATTTGTTATGTAAAAGCATGCGAACGACGTATAGGCGAGGTGAGGAGTATCTATACGTCGTCAAATTGATTGTTTTCCTACTTACTTGAAAAATTATAAATTGTTTTAAGTCATTAATTAATTATTATAATAATTATTTCTCTCCTATTCTTTGTCAAACATTAATCCTTGAATTCTTGCATTAATTATTTCATGCTATTTGAATTATGTGTCTTAATTGTTATTTGACATTTAGTATATTAAATATTAAACTGCCTATTTTCTCCCTGATTTCCATAATAATTTGCTATTTGACATTATTTGTTTCACAATTAAATCATAATTACTGTATGCTTATTGTCTTATAGCTTTATATTAATTGTTGCAATTATGGGAAAAATTTCTATTATAAGAATTGGTAAATGAATATGTTGGAGGAGCGGGTTACACGCCGCAACAAAATTAATTGAAATGGATATATATTGGAGGATCGGGTTGCACGCCGCAACAGACTTATTAAAAAGTCTATATTTGAGGATCGGGTTGCACGCCGCAACAGACTTATTAAAAAGTCCTTATTGGAGGATCGGATTACACGCCACAACAGACTTATTAAGCACGCCGCAACAGACTTATTAAAAAGTCAATATTGGGGGATCGGATTGCACACCGCAACAGACTTATTGAAAAGTCTATATATATACTTGATTGAAATAAATACATGACAGACTTGATTAAAAGGAATATATTGTGAGAGCGGGTTGCACGCTGCAACAGAATTGGTTGAAATAATAATGGATTATGACTGCTGAGTTGGCTTCAATTATTATAAATGAGTTACCTGATTTATTTTTATTATTTGTTATTGTTATTAATATTGCGTACAGGTTCATGTAAGTGAACCGCCTTAGCCTCGTCACTACTTCGTCGAGGTTAGGCTCAGCACTTACCAGTACATGGGATCGGTTGTACTGATACTACACTCTGCACTTCTTGTGCAGATTTTAGGGGTTGGTCCCAGCAGCGTACCATAGGCTTGCTCGGATTTCAGCTACCAGAGGAGACTTGAGGTATAACTGCATGGTGTCCGCAGTTCTGAAGTCCCCATATATTTTACTTTAGTTGTGTGTTTATTTCCAGATAACTATATTTTATTGAGACCTTTATTTGTATTTATTCTAGAAGCTCGTACACTTGTGACACCAATTCTGGGATGGTATTTAGACATCGTCGTTTTTATGGATTATTTCACCATATTTCAAACTTTGCTTCCGCATTTATTTCTTGATTATTAATTATTTAAAGATTGTTTAAAAATTAGTTAATATTATTCTAACGTTGGCTTGCCTAGCAAGTGAAATGTTAGGCGCCATCACGATCCGAAGGTGAGAATTTCGGGTCGTGACAGTTGGTATCAGAGCACTAGGTTACATAGGTCTCACAAGTCACGAGCAAGCTTAGTAGAGTCTGAAAGATCGGTACGGAGACGTCTGTACTTATCTCTCAGAGGCTATGAAGTTTAGGAACAATATCACTTCTTTCGTATTCTGTCATGCGATTTTATTCTATCATCGATGATTGAACCATTTTACTCGTATTCTCTCGCAGATGGTGAGAACACGTAATACCTCTACCGATGGACAAGGACCAGAACCCCCGGTAGCAACTATGCCCAGGGGTAGAGGTCAAGGCAGAGGTCTTGCTAGAGGCCGAGGTAGAGCTCAGTCCAGAACTCGAGCAGCTGCACCTGTTGTAGAACCTCAGGTAGACCTTTAGGAGGAGGTTCCAGTTCAGAATGTACCAGTTGGACCAGTTCAGGTCCCGGAAGGATTCATAGCCACTCCAGTACTTCAGGACGCTCTAGTCCATCTGGTAAGTCTTATGGAGGGCGTGGCCCAGAATGATACATTTCTAGTGGCTCCAGCCATCTCACAGGCTGGGGGAGGAGCACAAACTCCCACTACTCCCGCTCCGGAGCAGATAGCTCCCCAGAATCAGGCTCCAGCAGCCCCGCCAGTTGGGATAGTTCAGCCGGTTGTTGCGGTACAGACCGATGATAGGCCCGCCATGTCTTTTGAGGCCTTATTGAGACTAGATAAGTTCACTAAGCTCTTTCCAGTTCACTTCAGTGATACACCTTCTGAGGACCCACAAGATTATCTTGAACACTGCCATGAGGTGCTGCGAAACATGGGTATAGTTGAGACCAATGGAGTTGATTTTGCTATATTCCAGATGACGGGTTCCGCCAAGAGGTGGTGGAGAGATTATACATTGACCCGACCAGTCGGATCACCTACACTTACCTGGGAGCAGTTCTTTCAGCTATTTCTGGAGAAGTTCCTCCCTATCACACTGAGAGAGGAATTCCGCAAGCAATTTGAGCGTCTACAGTAGGGCAGTATGACTGTTACTCAGTATGAGTCCCGTTTTGTGGATTTGGCCCATCATGCTCTCCTTTTACTACCTACGGAGGGAGAGAGAGTGAGGAGGTTTATTGAGGGACTCACTCACCCTATCAGACTTCAGATGGCCAAGGAAACCGAAAGTGAGATTTCTATTCAGGCGGGTGCTAATGTCGCCAGAAGGATCGAGATGGTTCTTACACAGGAGAGATGGAAGAGGTCAGATAAGAGGCCTCGTCAGTTCGGTGGTTTCAGTGGTGCCTCGTCTGGAGGCAAAGGTAATTTTGGTAGGGGTCATCCTCCCAGACCATTTCATTCAGCACTTCATGCATCTCCCGGTGCTTCAGGGAGTCACGGTCCTATTATGCCGTACTCTAGGCAACCAGTATTTAGTGCACATTTAGCTCCTATCAGTGCACCATCACTCCAGAGTTACTATAGTGGTTATCCGGCCCATTTAAGTCAGCTTCAGCTTTAGCAGCCGCATCAGGATGGGTGTTATGAGTGTGGGAAAATTGGTCACAGCAGGAGGTATTGCCCTAGATTGGCGAGTAACAAATCTCGGCAGGATTCTCGTGCCATCATACCGACACTGGGAGGTGGAGGTCATGCCATTAGAGGTGGAGGTCAGTCCATTAGAGGTGGAGGTCAGACCGTTAGAGGTGGAGGTCAGCCAGTTAGAGGCCGTCCCAGAGATGCAGTTCAGAGTGGTGGGGCCCAGCCCCGATTTTATGCTTTTCCAGCTAGGCCTGAGGCCGAGTCATCTGATGCTGTGATCACAGGTATTATTCCAGTTTGCCATAGAGATGCTTCAGTTCTATTTGATCTAGGATCTACTTATTCCTATGTGTCCTCCTATTTTGCTTCATATTTGGTTGTGCCTTGTGATTCTCTGAGTGCTTCTGTGTGTGTATCTACACCGGTGGGAGACTCTGTTGTAGTAGATCATGTCTATCATTCGTGTGTGGTTACTATTGGTAATTTTGAGACTAGTGTGGATCTTCTACTTCTTGATATGATAGATTTTGATGTCATATTGGGTATGGATTGATTGTCTCCTTATCATGCTATATTGGACTGTCATGCCAAGACAGTGACCCTAGTTATGCCGGTGTTTCCTCGGTTAGAGTGGAAAGGAACTCCTGGCCATTCTGCCATCAGGGTTATTTCTTATATGAAAGCTCGGCGTATGGTAGAGAAAGAGTGTCTAGCCTATTTAGCTTATATTCGCGATCCCAGTGCGGATATCCCTTCTATGGACTCAGTACTAGTTATTCGTGAATTTTCAGAAGTATTTCCGGCAGATCTGCCGGGGATGCCACCCGACAGAAATAATGACTTCTGTATTGATTTGGCTCCGGGCACTCAGCCCATTTCTATTCCACCATACCGTATGGCCCCGCCAGAGTTAAAAGAATTGAAAGCACAATTACAAGACTTGCTTGATCAGGGATTGATTAGACCCAGTGTCTCGCCCTGGGGTGCACCAGTATTATTTGTAAAGAAGAAAGATGGCTCGATGCGGATGTGTATAGATTATCGGCAGTTGAACAAGGCCACTATCAAAAACAAATATTCGTTGCCAAGAATTGATGACTTATTTGATCAGCTTTAGGGTGCCAAGGTATTTTCGAAGATTGATTTGAGATCTGGTTATCATCAGTTGAAGATTAGGGCATCTGATGTCCCTAAGACATCTTTCCAGACTCGGTCTGGGCATTACGAGTTCCTAGTGATGTCATTTGGGTTGACAAATGCTCCAACAACATTTATGGATTTGATGAATCGGGTGTTCAAGCCTTATTTGGATTCTTTTGTGGTTGTATTCATTTATGATATCTTGATTTACTCCAGCAGACGAGAGGAGCATGAGCAGCATCTTCGAAGTGTGCTTCACACCTTGAAGAATAATCAGTTATATGCCAAAATTTCAAAATGCGAGTTTTGGTTAGACTTAGTTGCCTTTATGGGGGCATATTGTATCGGCAGAAGGCATAAAGGTAGATCCTAAGAAGATTGAGGCTGTTCAGAATTGGCCTAGACCTACTTCAGTTACAGAGATCCGGAGCTTCCTGAGTTTAGCAGGTTATTATCGTCGATTCGTGGAAGGGTTTTCATCTATAGCAAGCCCATTGACCAGACTAACCCAGAAGGGTGTCCCATTCAGATGGTCAGATGAATGTGAGTTGAGCTTTCAGAAGCTCAAGACCGCTTTGACTACGGCGCCAGTGTTGGTTTTACCCACAGGTTCAGGATCGTATATGGTATATTGTGACGCATCTCACATTGGGCTTGGTGTAGTATTAATGCAAGATGGAAAGGTAATTGCATATGCATCGCGGCAGTTGAAAGTTCACGAGAAGAATTATCCTGTTCATGACTTAGAATTGGCAGCCATTGTTCATGCGCTGAAGATTTGGAGGCATTACCTCTACGGTGTCTCGTGTGAGGTATTTACTGATCATCGCAGCCTTCAGTATCTGTTCAAACAAAAAGATCTTAATTTGAGGCAAAGAATATGGTTGGAGTTGTTGAAAGACTATCATATCACCATTTTGTATCACCCCGGAAAGGCCAATGTGGTGGCCGATGCCTTGAGTAGAAAGGCTGTGAGTATGGGCAGTCTTGCGTATATTCCGGTTGGTGAGAGGCCATTAGCTACAGATGTTCAGACTTTGGCTAATCAGTTCGTGAGGTTAGATGTTTCAGAAATCAGTCGGGTTCTAGCTTGCACAGTCGCTCGGTCTTCTTTATGTGAGCGCATCAGAGAGAGGCAGTATGATGATCCTCATTTACTTGTCCTTAAGGACACAGTGTGGTACGGTGATGCCAAATAGGTTGCTGTGGGGAAAGATGGGGTTCTGCGAATGCAAGGTCGTATTTGTGTGCCTAATGTGGATGGACTTCGTGAATTAATTCTTGAAGAAGCACATAGTTCCAAGTATTCTATTCATCCAGGTACCGCCAAAATGTATCAAGATTTGCGGCAACATTATTGGTGAAGGAGAATGAAAAAGGATATAGTTGCATATGTAGCTCGGTGTCTGAATTGTCAGTAAGTTAAGTACGAGCATCAGAGACCTGGTGGTTTGCTTCAGAAGTTAGAAATTTCTGAGTGGAAGTGGGAGCGTATCACTATGGATTTTGTTGTTGGGCTCCCACGGACTCAGAGAAAATTGGACGCAGTTTGGGTCATTGTGGACAGGTTGACCAAGTCAGAACATTTCATTCCAGTGGCAGTTACCTATTCTTCAGAGAGGTTAGTTGAAATTTACATTCGTGAGATTGTTCGCCTTCACGGTGTGCCCGTGTCTATTATTTTAGATCGAGATACGCAGTTTACCTCACATTTCTGGAAGGTTGTACAACGTGAGTTAGGCACGAGGGTGGAGTTAAGTACAGCATTTCATCCACAGACAGACGGAAAGTCAGAGCGCACTATTCAAATATTGGAAGATATGCTCCGCGCTTGTGTTATAGACTTTGGAGGTTCTTGGAATCATTTCTTGCCACTTGCGGAGTTTGCTTATAATAATAGCTACCAGTCGAGCATTCAAATGGTTCCATATGAGGCATTATACGGAAGGCGATACCGATCGCCAGTTGGTTGGTTTGAACCGGGAGAGGCTCGGTTGTTGAGTACCGATTTGGTACAAGATGCCTTGGATAAAGTCAAGATTATTCAGGATCGACTTCGCACAGCTCAGTCTAGGCAAAAGAGTTATGCCGACCGAAAAATTTGTGATATTGCATTCATGGTTGGAGAAAGAATATTGCTCCGGGTTTCACCTATGAAAGGTGTAATGAGGTTCGGAAAGAAGGGCAAGTTGAGCCCTAGGTATATTGGAACCTTTGAAATTCTTGAAAGGGTGGGTGAAGTAGCCTACAGGCTTGCATTACCACCTAGTATATCAGCGGTTCATCCGGTGTTCCATGTGTCTATTCTCCGAAAATATCATGGTGATCCGTCCCATGTGTTAGATTTCAGCTCAGTCCAATTGGACAAAGATTTGACTTACGAGGAGGAGCCGGTAGCTATTCTAGCCCGGCAGGTCCCACAGCTGAGGTTAAAGAGTTATCCTTCAGTTCGGGTGCAATGGAGAGGTCAGCCGGTAGAGACATCTACCTAGGAGTCCGAGTCGAACATGCGGAGTAAATATACACACTTATTCACCAGCTCAGGTATTTGTTTTCTAACTCCATTCGAGGACGAATGTTTGTTTTAGAGGTGGAGAATATGATGACCCAAAATATCATCTTTAAATTTAATAAGTAATTCTGTGTTCTAAGACCTCGAAAAGCACCATTTATCATTCCTCGACTTGCGTGCGCAGTCCATACAATTTTTCAAAAAGTTTTTATGTGAAAAATGGATTAAAATGTGAATTAGAGCTTTAAAACTCAACTAAGTTGACTTTGGTCAATATTTTGAGCAAACGAACCCGGATCAGTATTTTGACAATTCCAGTAGGTCTGTATCGTAATTTGGGACTTGGGCATATGCCCGGAATCGAATTCCGATGTCCCTAGCCCGAGATATGGAATTTTGATAAAAAATTAAAAGCTTGAAAGCTTAATGATTTTTAAGAAATTACTGATGTTGGATTTATTGACCTCGGATCCGTATTTTGGTTTTGGAGCCCGGTATAGGTCCACTATAATATTTATGACTTGTATGCCAAATTTGGTGAGAATCGGAGTTGATTTGACGTGATTCGGACGCCCGGTTGTAAAAATATAAGTTTTAAAGTTTTCTTGAAAATTTTCTTTGATTGGGTGTCTGATTCGTAGTTCTAGGTGTTATTTTGGCGATTTCATCGCGCGAGCAAGTTCGTATGATATTTTAGAACTTGTGTGCATGTTTGGTTTGGAGCCCCGAGGGCTCGGGTGACTTTCGGATAGGCTACGGGATGATTTGGGACTTAAGAAAACTGGTTTTCTGCAGACTTCAGGCTTCTGGTGTGTTCTTCTTCATGTTCGCGAAGGTACTCTCGTGAACGCGAAGAGCAAATTGGGGTTGGCACGTTTTGTGCTTTGCGTTCGCAACATAGTAACCGCGTTCGCGAAGGCTTGAGGTTCAAAGCTTCGCCTTCGCGATAGAAGCCTCGCGTTCGCGAAGAGAAAGAGACTAGCCAGGAAAACTTAGCCTTCGCGTTCGCGAAGGCCAAGCCAGGCATGCCCGCGTTCGCGAGGTAGCAATTGCGAAGGCAAAGAGTAAAATTTGACAGCACATAATTGTGCTTCGCGAACGCGAGGCACTGACCACGTTCGCGAAGGGTAAAAATCCCATAAACAGAACTTAAGTTCTAGAAATGGGGTTTCGACCCATTTTCAACTCTTTCCTATTTTTGAGCTCGGGTAAGGCGATATTTGGGCCATTTTCAGGAAAAATGTTGGGGTAAGTGTTCCTTTTCCTATATTGATTATATTTCACGATTTCATACTCATTTTTATCATGAATCCGTGAAATTTTGGAAGAAAAATCAGATTTTTATAAAATTTTCCAAAAATGAAAACTTAAGATTTGAAGGTCCATTTGATATCGGAATTAGATAAATTTTGTGTGGTTGAACTCGTATCAGAAGGGGTATTCGTATTTTATGAGTTTTTCCAGAATTTGAGATGTGGGTCCCACTACCTAATATTTTAATGAATTTCATATTTTTTATCCGGAAAATTTATAAATTCATAAGGAATTAATTCCTATGATTAGTATTGAATATATTGAATTATTTGTGAATAGATTCGAAACTTTCGAAAGTAAATTTAAAAGGAAAAGTTGTGGTTGAATAATTGATTTGAAATTTGCAAAGCGAGGTAAGTGTCGGGGTTAACTTTGACTTGAGGGAATAGAACCCTTAAATTATTTGTTATGTGAAATGCATGTGAACGACGTATAGGCGAGGTGACGAGCGTCTATACGTCGTCAAATTGATTGTTTGCCTTCTTACTTGAAAAATCATAAATTATTTTAAATCATAAATTAATTATTATAATAATTATTTCTCTCATATTCTTTGTCAAACATTAATCCTTGAATTCTTGCATTAATTATTTCATGTTATTTGAATTATGTGTCTTAATTGTTATTTGACATTTAGCATATTAAATATTAAACTGCCTATTTTCTCCCTGATTTCCATAATAATTTGCTATTTGTCATTGTTTGTTTCATAATTAAATCATAATTATTGTATGCTTGTTGTCTTATAGTTTTATATTAATTGTTGCATTTATCGGAAAAATTTCTTCTATAAGAATTGGTAAATGAATATGTTGGAGGAGCGGGTTGCACGCCGCAACAGAATTGATTGAAATGGATATATATTGGAGGATCGGGTTGCACGCCGCAACAGACTTATTAAAAAGTCAATATTGGAGGATCGGGTTGCACGGCGCAACAGACTTATTAAAAAGTCAATATTGGGGGATCAGATTGCACGCTGCAACAGACTTATTTAAAAGTCTATATATATAGGATCGGGTTGCACGCCGCAACAGACTTATTAAAAAGTCCATTTTGGAGGATCGGGTTGCTAGTCCATATTGGAGGATCGGGTTGCACGCCGCAACAGACTTATTAAAAAGTCTATATATATACTTGATTGAAATAAATACATGACAGACTTGATTAAAAGGAATATATTGTGAGAGCGGGTTGCACGCTGCAACAAAATTGGTTGAAATAATAATGGATTATGACTGCTGAGTTGGCTTTAATTATTATAAATGAGTTACCTGATTTATTTCTATTATTTGTTGTTGTTATTAATATTGCGTACAGGTTCATGTAAGTGAACCGCCTTAGCCTCGTCACTACTTCGTCGAGGTTAGGCTCAGCACTTACCAGTACATGGGGTCGGTTGTACTGATACTATACTCTGCACTTCTTGTGCAGATTTTGGAGTTGGTCCCAGCGGCGTACCATAGACTTGCTCGGATTTCAACTACCAGAAGAGACTTGAGGTATAACTGCATGGCGTCCGCAGTTCTGAAGTCCCCATCTATTTTACTTTAGCTGTGTGTTTATTTTCAGACAGCTATATTTTATTCAGACCTTTATTTGTATTTATTCTAGAAGCTCGTGCACTTGTGACACCAATTCTGGGACGGTATTTAGACACCGTCGTTTTTATGGATTATTTCACCATATTTCAAATTTTGCTTCCGCATTTATTTCTTGATTATTAATAATTTAAAGATTGTTTAAAAATTGGTTAATATTATTCTAACGTTGGCTTGCCTAGCAAGTGAAATGTTAGGCGTCATCACAGTTCGAAGGTAGGAATTTCGGATCGTGACATTAATAATACCAACACATATTTAGAGTAAGAAATTATCATCAGTACTACTGTTCGCATACAACTTTTTCGCTGAATTTTAGGACTTTATAAGTTAACACAAATAAACAAAGTTGGACCGGAAACTATAAAAATAAATAAATGATAAGAACTGTTCATGATAATATAGATCCATGGATTGGCTTCAATAAATACATAAAGGAAAAGTGCTCTAAACTCCAGCAACTAAATAACGGGATTCTTCACAATTTATGTTCATAAACGCAATTCAATAGCAAATAGCCACTTAATAATTGATATAACCTTTTAAATGACTCTTATATGAGTCTCGGGCTTGGATTTGGCATGGTCACAGATACATAGCAGATTTTCACTACTAATTCGAATGGCAAAAAAACATTTAAATCCAATTTTTAACAAAACGATTGAAAACCAGAAATAACATACTTATACTGCGAACCAATACCAACAAACAGACAACAATTAGAATTTGTTTCTTGGTTTTCAGTTTTATCCCACTGTCACAATAAAATCTATAGAATTAATACATAGTCTACAATTTTACCGGATTATAACACTGAACAAAGCAGCTAAAGGCAGGCTCTGATACCACGATGTCAAAATTTATTACATACGCATAGCCGTCGCAACGAAAATTAAACAAGAACGTACCGTCAGCCATTGTTGTTCAAGCGTTGTAGGGAATCGCCTTTGAAACCTTTAGCAGAAAACCTAGAGAGTCTTCTAGCCTGTGCCTATTGTAGGATGTCAGACTGATAGAGTCACATGCGTATTTATAGGTAGGCTAGGGACTCTTAGGAAAATAATTTAGCCCTAAAGACTTCTCCATAAATTATAATTACCCTAGGGACTCCTAATATATGATAATTTCTTTTCATCAAAGAAACTACCATATATGCATAACTACAGAATATTATCTGATATATTATTTCCTTTGGGAGACAAGGTAAATAATTTATTACCTTATATGTGGGCCACACTAGAAGTCTCTAGAAGAGACGGTAAATTTCTAACATTCTCCTTATCAGTTTGTTGTACAGCACAGTTATATCGGGAATGCTACATAAACATTATAGGATTGTCTCATTCCTTTATTCTCACTCTAGATCGTGCATTAATGCTTGAAGCAGGAAGTAAATTTTAATATGTATCGATTTTCGACAGATTAGCGAAGGAGAGTAATAAGAATAAGGCATGAGATTCAAGTAATGATACTAGCTACTAGAGGAGCAGCAAGAAGGTGTTAGTGGTCTGTGATGTGAATACAAAAGGCTATGGTCAGGAATGAATAAGTGAATACATCCCAAATGGGGCAACAATCAATTGAAATTATTAGCCCGGAGCTAATGACTTGGCTAAAGAAAGAAGAGATGGGAATATCATTTTGATATCGGGAATCGCAGAAATTTATGCTATAGAAACAAATAAGGGCATCTTAAGAAGATATTGTCGGGGGATATGTTTGAAATTGCTCGAAGCAAGGCAGATAGTCACTGGCGGCTACTAGTTGTGAAGGATGAGTAGTGTATGAAATAGGTGAAGTTCAGATGATGGAATAAGATAATCCTAAAGTCAACTAATGAAGTTTTTATCTTGAGATATTTATAACCAACATCGAAAGCTGATATGGACTTTGTTGGTAAAGAAATATGAGTCATCAAAGCATATAACAAGTGTTAGTATGACTCATAGGAATGAAGCATGATTGGGACAGTAAAGGCATGATAGTGAGCATATTTTGTTAATAAGAATTTGATGAATACTTAATATGACAGGTTGTAGTCATTATCATGTCACATGAGTTATCAAATGACATGTATAGAGTATCAAAACGCATTTTTGAATGATCAAGGCAACTTGGATGACATCAATTGCCAATTACGAGTGCAAATATACATGGGAACAATGTAAAGACGACTGAATGGATAAGTGAAAGACATGCCAAGGTACAAAGTGCACAAAAGGCTTAACCGTGGAGGTTAAAGGAGTAGCATGGATTGTTTAGAAACGTAAGTCGTCATGAAAGAACAACATTAAACATGCCTAGATGCGATATATTTCATTTTAACGTTAATATATTCGTGAAAGATAAAGTTTTGAGAGTATACCCTAAAATTCTCTCAAGTGTGCTAACAGAGCAGTTGACTGTAAATTGATTAAATGTGTAAAGAGGTTGAATGTGTTGGATGGTATACGAGGCTAAGTTAGTACTTCTTATGGATTATAAACATTACATGAACAACTCAAAGATAAAATGTTTGAGAACAATAATAACACATTCCGGAAGTCGAAAGAATTCAAGTGATTCAAACATATGTAGTGATGTCTCATGCATCCTCAAGGTGTTGTGTTGGGAATGAGGCTAAAGATATCTTATAAGATACGAAGGTGCTCATTGTGTATCTACACGTTAAACTCCATGGGTAGTAGGAGTATGCCTCGAGAATGTGTACGTGGACGTAGTTTGAAAATCTATATGGCATATAAAAATAGACCATGAGTTGCTTGCATTAATTGTCCTGAAAATAAAATTTACTATGAAAAACTGCACGAAGATGATATACGAATTTCTCATGAAGGAGTCGTAATTGTTCAAATGGTTGAGCATGGACTCAAGGGCACCAAGGAGTCGTACTTGCCGATGATAAATTCAAGCTTGGTCTCAGAGGCCTAAGGGAGTCGCACTTGCCGATGAGATATTCGGGCATGGACTTGCTGATGCATAACGGAGTTGTACTTGTAAAAACTATATGTGAATATGGATTCATGAACAGCACAACAGAATTATACTTGCCGAAAGTATATTTAAGCATTGACCAAGGAAAGTGACATTAAGAAAGTTATGAGGATTGTACGGATATAGAGGAATAACCTGTTAATCATATTATTGTTGTAAGGTCAGAGAAAGATGATACTTAAAACATGAGTTGCGGTGAGAGAGTGTCGTTGTATTCGACAAGAAAGGAACTAAGAGAGCTCCGATGAGCAAAACGATCCCATCCTATCATCGGAATCGAAAGGTAACACAAGTATGATGACGAGGATATGAGTCAGAGAAGTGGAAAACTATGAGATGATATTTCTGGTTGGAAAATAAATGACCCTTAACATTAGGGTGAATACGTAAGTGTACAAGATAAGTTTACTTGCGGTATAAAGATTTTGTGAAGTCTACGAACGAAGGATAGGGGCTTGAGAATGGACTCACTCCTAAGTGGGGGAGAATCAGACATGTAATTTCACCTTAAGGTGATGGGTGGTAAAGGAAAAACCTTACCTACCAGAAAGGAAAAGAAAAGTTAAATTTCTCAAATATCTTCCAGGAGAATATAAAATACAAGAACAACAAAGGAGATTGTACCAGAGCTACAAGCTTGTTGTAAGTAAAGTAGGTACGGTATTTTTACATGGAAGTTAAGGATATAGGTTGTCATTGTCTAGACAAGTTGTCAATGAATGAGCGAATGGTTTGGATGAGTCTTAGAATTTTGGATCGGGTATGACTCGACTTAAGTACCTGGATACCAGTTCTGCAAGGATAAACATGAAAATGTTATGTGCGCATACTTAGTGCGGGATGAAATAGAAATAAATTTTTTCAAGTGTATTCCGAAACAAGAACTGAATTATGTAAGTTAATACATGGTTCCTAAGCAAAAAGGTAAGATGTCGGAAGGGAGTAGAAATCCTTAAAGGATGTAAATACCATCAGAATCACATTGATGACCAAGTGTCGAAGGTCTATAGTGGTGATATTATAATGATAGAAAGAATCTTAAAGTAAGAGAACGGGAACATGAACATCAACATCAACATCACCATTTGAAAATCGATACAAGGCATGTCACAAGCACGGTAATAGTGGGGAATGAATATCTTTCCACGAAGTGGACTTACAAGTTGCGTGAAGCACTCTAGTTGCCTACTGTACCTTGGTACAGAAAAGATAAGACGATATCGTGCTAGACTCTTGAAGGAGTAACAGAAAGTCATAACTGAATTTAGATGGCTTTAGGTCGCAAAGTGTCTCGAATAGATGGACACGTCATTGGATAAAACCGTAAAGAGAAGTGGCATAATTTTGAAATCTTTGACGCGAGGAAAGTTAGAAAATGGAATCCTTACCCATAAAGTCTGATAATGGAGAATAAGTTATGTAACAACACTTTAGGTGTTGTATGTTGTGTGACAAGGCGGGATATATATATATATATATATATATATATATATATATATATATATATATATATATATATATATATATATATATATATATATCAAGAGGAACCAAGTTGGACGTCGCCTACAGCGTGGGTTCAAATATTATGACGTGGTACTCTTAAAAGGGGAATAACACAAATGTGTAACGAGGCTCAGATAGCAAAGCATACTTTTGAATTTGAGTGAGGCTAACAGAAAGAGCGGGGGTGTGCACGTGATTTACATTGACGTCGGACTACCTTTAGTAGGTTTGATCTTCTATATACCTAACTATAGAAATATGTGAACGACCAGAGGTGCGTGATTCATGGCGTAAATGGGGTAATAACCTTAGAGGTAATGCTATATTCTATGCACGTAGTAAGCCTTAGAACTGATTTAGGCAACGAATTAAAAGTAAGGCAACGGTAAATTGATAAGAACACAAGGCACAAATTATAGGAAACTCTTTTCCCAATTTTGTATTTATAACTCAAGTATACAAAGAAACTCAACTCTAAGTACTCCGTGTACAAAAGAAGATCACTCTTGACCCTCAAGTTTTCTCTCAAAGACTACTCTTAGCCTTAGGTGTTTTCACTCTTGAACATGCACACGTTTTTGGGACTCTTTTAAGACTACTCTTAGTCTTAGATCTCAAGACTCCTCTCTCTTGTCTCTTGATCACGAAATGCCCCATATATATATAGATATATGGTGTATGGACTGTCACTGGCAGATTTGAAGGGGCAACTTACAAAGGGGCAGATCCATTCTAGTGCTTTTCTCAGTCAAAATACTAAATAAGCACTTAACCATTTAACGGAGCACTCACCCACGAAATAGCCCTCTTCAGCACTTAGCTCTGTTTAGTGGAGCACTCAACCCTCTTGGTGGAGCACTTAGCGCTTTGGTGGATTACTGGTCCCACCATCCACTGAAACAAGCCTGTCACACAGCATTGCTAAATATGTCCTAACTTGTAGTTGACATCCCCCAACTACTTGGGCCTTTTCCCACACGAAATAATTGATACAAGCACTATACATACATGGGTACAAGTTATTACAAAAAGGTAAACGCCCACTACTTTGGCATATGCACTACATGTGCTCATTTTACTTGGTCAGCTATTGCACGCCCTAAGACTGGAATTTCGCCCAGCCTTGGCTTCTTTTGACATTGCTCCGCACCAATACCTTGTCCGCAACCTGCTACCCATGATTTTGCCGCACACGCCCGACACTCTTGTCGCACGCACATTGCCTTAGCCGCGTTTCTGCCTTGTCTTTGTCAATACTTGTCTTACCCATGTCATTGCTTGTATTTTGCCTCACATAGCCTTGCCTTAGCTATTGAGACTCCTCGCTATCATTCCGCGCTATCTTGATTTAACTTAGCATGTACTTGGCGCTTCCACAAACCGAATCGCCTGTACCTTTGTCTTTGGCGTGCATGCCGTGCCATGTCACACCAATTTTCCCACACTGCCTTGTCAAGCCTTTGCCAAGTCTGTCTTGCCTGTCTCAAGACCTTGGCCATCGCTTGCCCATTTCTCGTTTGCCTTGGTGCTATCTCGCGCACCTTAGCTTGGCAACACTCTTGCTGCCATTGACAATTCTCTCATTGCCAAGTAAATCCCAAAGAGGCGGAGGGCTAACAAACCACCCGCACCCTTTGAAACTCGACGTCCTCGTCGATTAACTCAACCTATGAGTCCTAAGGGGTTGAAAATCAACGCCCCTCGGTCTCCTCTGTTCTCAACCATAATTGCATTGACACCGGTCATTGCCTCCAATGCAGCCCTCCTATCTGCGGCAGTCATAGCACTCAACACTGCCTTCTTTGGGCAGTCTCTTACTCGATGTGGCCTATCACAAAGGAAACAGCCACTGAATCTCCCCTTCTCTTTTCTCTTAGAAGTTCCAGCCTCCTGCTTTCCCTTACCCTTGTCTTCATTAGCATTGCTATTTTCACTTTTCTTCCACTCCTTTGCTTTGTCCTTCTTTTCGTCGTTGGACTTTGAAGTAGAAGAATTTTCTCCCAAGTGAAAATCATCCAATGCATCAGCCACAGTCACGGCACTTGCGAGGTTTTGTATATTCTGCCTACGCAATTCCAATTGTGCCCACTGTTGTATCCCGCTCATGAAGTTGTGCAATTTGTCTTCTTCCGACATATTGTGTCTGCTCAACATCAAAGAAATAAATTCCTTGACGTATGCTCTCACTGATTCGGTATGCTTCAACCTTTTCAGTTTGTCTCGAGTAATCCAGGACGTATTGTTTGGAAGGAATTGATCCTTCAATTCCTTTCTAAGCCGCTTCCACGACTCAATCTTTGGTCGGCCCAGACTTTAATCTTCGGCTACACGGGTGCGCCACCATAACTTAGCATCTTCACTCAAATACATGCTAGTCAAGGTTACTTTTTCCTTTTCGTCTTTCACACGAATAGCATGAAAGTACTGCTCCATATCCCAAAGAAAATTCTCCAACTCGCGTGCACTCCTTGAACCTCCAAATGCCTTTGGTTCAGGAATTTTTACATGGAGACGATCAGCATCACGTTGTGGAGCATCCTCGTCCACAGAACGTCTTAGTACCACTGTCTCGCTTTTCAAATCCTCATTCTCTTGACTCAGCCTTGCCAATTCCGCCTCAAGGTTGGCAAGCCTTGTCATGAGGGTCTCAATTTCATCACATCCCCCAATCAATGCCTCCAATTTCGTTAGCCTCTCCCGCAGTTCAACATTACCACCAGCCATGTTCTCAAACAAGACCACTAAATCTGCCATAGCTCGTCGTGCCTCCGTCACGAACCTGCACTGCTCTGCACTGCTCTCAGTTCAGAATAGCAAGTTTGTAGGTTAAAGACTACATGCATAGCTTTAGTTAAAGTGTTACAACATAATCATGAGTTCACGACTACAAGTATGGCTATTTCCTTAGAATTTCAAGTTCGATAATTATCATCTCATGTTTATTCCATGGAGCGAGCGAATAAATTGTTTATCTTACTTATGAGTTGAGATTTAGCACATTTTATTGATGCAGTTGATTCATCATTGCCTTTGGTGGCTACACTTGCCTCATCGTAGTAGATTTTATTGTTGTAATGTCGAGAGTGCTATTTGATGGTGTATTGAGGCATATGAGACCGTTATGTTATTATTGATGTAGTTGTGATGAGAAGATCCATGTGGGGCATTTTATATTGTATCATGTGGTTCACTGGCAAGTTGAAAGTTTTGGATAGGCCTAGAAACAAAGAATACTCTTCCGAAATTTTAGAAATTTAGAGAGCATCAAATTTTTGAGGCCTTAATGATTTGTATGCGAAATGAGGCTTATGTGTTCAACTTTTGGACTAAGGTACGGCCAGTAAAAGTCATTCGAGGACGAATAATCTTAAGTGGGGAGAATTAGTACCCCAAAAAACTTTTAAATGCTTCGGACCTCATTAGAAGGTCATTAAGCACTAAACGTATTATTTGCATACTAACAACTACTACGGCTATGGATAAATTCATTTGGGTATTTGAAAATGTTAAAATAGTTTGGAGGATTATAAGGATGTTTAGGAGTCGGGTGAAGTAATTTCGAATAAGTTGGAATTGTTATAAAGAAAGAAACCCAAAGTCACACATGATCTAACATCAAATGATCATAACTCCCTGTTTATAATGAGTTATGTTGTAGACAGGGTAGCTATTTGAGTCTAATTGTTATCGGTCCAAACCATTCATTGTTTGGACCTTTGTATTCAAAGTTATGACCGATTTACTGAACACTATCCGAACTACACGCCGACCGCGTGCCCGCGCACCTGAGTAAGTTTGCTGCCCCAAGTGCGCGTTCAAGTCCCAGCTGTGCTACAACGCACATAGGAAGGGCATATATACCCCCAGGTCAGGGAGAGATAATTTGGGATTAAATTTTGGGAGCTCCTTAAGCTTTTGGAAGGGATTTTGACCATGGCTTTATTTGGATCATTCAAGATGAGTTTTTATCCATGTTTTGTGCTAATTAATGTTGATTAACATAACATTACAATATCCTTGGATTGCTAGATTTTATCAAATCAACCAAGAACACAAAAGAGAAATTTTCTAGAATTTGCTTCCAAAGGTAATTTCTACTACTTGAAGCTTATTTATGAAGTATAAAATTAGTATTTTAACACTATTTATGAGTTAAAAAGTAGTTGACAGAGTAGATAGATGACTCCTAACTTTGACAATGAAACTTTTGTTGGTATGGAAGATGAATAATGTTGGATTTGTTTGAACGAAGTCGTTTTGAGTTTCTAATAAACGACTAGATTCCATAACATATTTAATGAATGAATTGGAACTTAAATTCAAGGATTGAACTTCAAATGGTGAAATAAGATTTTTGTGAAAGTTGTAAAGTTGGACCTAAGTGCTAGGAACTCAGTTGATTTAGTAGGTATTGCTGTGACGCGTTATTGATATATGTTAACTCATAAATATAGATATCGACTTGTCAACGACATTTGAGCATTTTAAACAAATTGGAGCGTCGTAGTACTATTTTGAAACTTGGACTTGAGGTAAGTTGATAAAATTTACTCTTCTTGGAGGATTTTCTCTAAGAGCATGATTTGGGTCAAGAGATGTGTTATTTATAAATGTGAATTTGTGCTTGTGGGAACAAGCAGGTGCGAATGTCTTCATGTATTAAAACATTATACTGCATATGAAATGTCATGTTATTTTCTAAAAATCTTATTTTAAAGATTAGTTGGTAAAATTACTTGAGGCTAGTGTTATATGTTTATTATTAAAAACTTATATTGATGATAAAGGGATTAAATGTTTAAGTTTATTGTTATCTTTTTATGAAATGAGAATTTAATGTTTTTAAAAATTTTACATTTTAAAATATCACTTGTTAAATCTTTAAGAATTGAAATATTATTTTATTAATTTCTTTATTATGAAATGATAAAGAATTTTATTTAATTTTGTTCGAATGTTTTGGATTGACTATAAATGTCATAATTTGATAAAATAGGTATTTTGAGGTTATTTGACTATGAATCCATTTTTGGAATATCAAATATTTTGGGAATTACTAGAGAAAACTGCCGAGATATGTTTAAATCTTGAGTTCATTGCCATGGAACTACACGTGCCGATGTAGGAACACATTCCAAGGATAAGCCGAAGTTTGTGAGATAAAGTCCCCTATTGTGAGGGCAATTGATCATTACCTTAAAGTAATGAGATTAAGTCGACTCGTACCGCATTATGCTCCGGACAAGTAGGGTCAAATACATGTTGCTAGGTTGATCAACTACTGGTTGTTTATGTCAGTGTCAGGGGTGAAAGGTAATACCTGATTTTCTTAAAAAGTTGATATTATGATTTATATTTTACCAGTCTTTTCACTTAAAATGATAAAGAGTATAAATTTATGCAATCACTTATCGTTTTGTATAAAATATTAGTTGCATATATTTTATAAAGCCTTGTCCCAAGAACTCGAGTTATAAGAGTGTATGACACTTATTAAGTATTGTGGTGGTGTACTCAGGCATTGGAGGCCTCATTTCAAGGCACCACTTACTTTACATATTTCAAATAAGGTGTAGTGCGTGATGAGTGGGCGTGGCTATAATAAGCGTGGCTATAATGACTCTCTTCCTGGGGTAAAAGGGTAAGGCACCACTTTATTTCCATGATAGTCGTCATGTTGTTTCCTTCCTTTATCTTTATCTCGAATTCTCCCAATATTTATTTTATCCTTATGTCTTAGAGATTCCATAGACACTTGTCATTATTTTAGGTTGTAATCGAGAGTTATTCATATGACATGCATGAAAGAAACATTATTATCTTATATATATTCAATTAATAAAAATGAATTTAAAGATTATATTTCATGTATGGTATTAATCACTTAAAATGATTAATTTTTCAAAAATGCGTATGTGTGTATTTATTAGACATATAGGTTATTCTTGTACGAATCGGTCTATCCGAATTGGGTAGTGTGCCGAGTGTTGATCACTTAGTATTTCCACGTCCTGACTTGGTAAAGTGTCTGGCACTTCCTTGGGTGCATCGACAATGACATGAATGCCTTCCAACAACAAAAACAACTACTACACCTCAATTCTCAAACTTTGTAATTAAATAAAATAAGGAGGGAAAGGAGGAAGTGCTAATGACATTGGGGGTGCATATTTTCGTCTGTCTTGTAACTTCAGGAGATGCTCAGCTGCTCAACTTTTTCAATAATGTCCTCTATGATAGCCGCTCACGCCACAAGTGCACCACAAGTATACGATGTATAAAAGAGCCGATCAACATCTAACACAGACAGCTATGTCTACTGAAGAATTCTTTCTTTTTCTTTTTGCAATTTGAAGAGATACAGCAATCATTGCCTTCACAACTATAGAGATGTAGAACAAAAACTACAGAAAAAGGTAGACATGTGTCCTAAGTTGGCTTAAGCATTTACGACAAAAATAGAGAAGTTATAGTATGACATAGATGAACCAAGAATCATCAAAGTAGAATGCACGCTTGCCTCTTATAATTTTGTAGCTCAGTTGGTATTACCTTAAATTTCCTGATGGACAGACTAGGAACAGTTCTTTTTAGTATTACACGCCCTGACTTGGTACCTTTTCCTGAGCTCAGTCCGGCATCGACAATGATATCAATCAATACCTATAAATATCCATAACAGCAACAAAAAAAGGAAGGACAAGAGGAGACGGGTCAAAGAGAGGAAGCTTAGTGACGTTCCTTCTGTCTGCTCTACTGCTGCCCTTTTTCAATGATGTCCTCTATCCGACAAGTAAACAATTTATAAAAGAACCATTTTACATCTAACAGAGACAGCTATGTCAATATGAAGACTTGTTTCTTTTTCTTTTTCATATCTGAACTGGACTGATATCCATTAATTAATACATACATGATATTAAGAAAAACAAAGAGCTCTATGACTTCTCTAGCTTAGCAAGCTTACTGGCATTTGGTATAAAAAGAATGGGGATAAGCACTGTCACTACCAAAATCATTTTACTACTGAGTATCATTCTACATCAAAACTTTCTTCAATCTCCGTATGATTGTAAGCCAAGTCGCTAAGAAGTTCAAAGCAGAAAACCAAGATAAAGAAAGTAACATTTCTAATATAAGAAACCAAACTAGATCTGCTTCAGAGGGGAAAAAACTAAGAGTCAGACACATGCTTAAACAACTAAATCTGTTGCCTGTCAAAAGTAAATAAATAACAAAATCTGTTTGGATGTAGGGATTGGAAGCCTATAAGAGAAAGCTGAGAACAAATTGGCAGGATGGAAGAAGCAGCGTCCACGTTAGCAAATGAGACATACGCTCACCAAATCCCTGTTGACGAACCTGCCAACTCATGCTATGTGTCTATTAATCGTACAACTTCGCATTACTTCATGGAAAGACATTTACAGTGGGATTTCTTAAGGGAAGGTGTAGAGATGAACAAAAGTTAATCATTGCTTTTAACACTACCATGGGATGGCCAACGCCAGACCCGAGCTTTTCTCGGTAAAGTGGCTATTGCAATTCAATCATGAAAAAGGTTTCTTTTTCTTTCACAAACTAGAAATCCCCTATCGGTGCATAATTTGAAACAACCGTCGAACTTGTGACGTGCGCGGTGCGCCTGACCCTTACAGTTCTCCTACTGTTGAATCAAAGCCCTGGGAGCAAAAAGACATTTGTGAAGAGTCCATTTGGAGGATGGTGCTCAGAAAAAAAATAACAGACTAGGCTGCTCTTGAAAGAAAGCAGGAAGGAACTGGGAAGACTTCTTGAATCAGTATTCATTATATTTGGATGGGTGAATAAAATTAGATTCTGGGAGGACTAATTAAAAAAAAAAAGATTCTAGGAGGATGGCCAGTGTGATGCTCTTATCTTAAAATGTTCTTACCTGAGATATTTAACACTGCCTTAACTCAAGGGGCTAGTGTGCGACAATTGTTAAGCAATAGTAGTGACTATAAGAGCTTATACATCAATTGCAGGACACTTTAGGCCTGGGAGGTTGACCATATGATGAATTTATATGACTTAATTCCATAAACATAAACCCAGCAAGGCATGACGAAATGAGATGTAAAGGTTGGCAAATGAGTCGGTATTACCACCCAAAGTGTCAATAAAAAAGTTAATATTGTGGACCATTCGCTGGAAAGACTACTTCTGGAGTAGTTAATGCTGTAGTCCAGAGACGGCTTCAAATCCCTGAGAAAGAGGACCTGTTTAACTTCAGCATCACACATTCATCAACATAAAGAATATGGGAGATGCCCAAATTACAGGAAGCATAGACTGAAGCTGAAAAACCATGATTTAATTCGGTTGCCTGGCTTGCACAACATAATACTAAGGCCTTCCATCACCAAAATTAAAAGGAGCAGGGAGAGGGGATTGCCTTGCTTTAAGCCTCTTTAAGACGGAAATTAATCCCTAGGAAGAACCATTAATCAAAAAAGAGAACCTAACTAATGAGATGCAAAAAAGATATCCCGTTGACCCATTTGGGACTAAAACCATATCAGAAAGAAGATTGAGAAGAAATGCCCAATTGACATGATCAAAGCACTTTCAGTATCTACTTGCATAGAATACCAGGCTTCCTGCGTTTATGCCTACTGTCCACACATTTGTTGGCAATGACTGGAACATCTGTGATTTGCCTGCCTTTAATAAATGCAAGCTGGTGAGGAGAAACCAATTTACCTATAATTCTTTTCAGTCTTTCCAAAAGTAGTTTAGATAAAATCTTGTAGAAACTCCTAACAAGACTTATAGGCCTAAAGTCTCTTAATTCCTTGGCCTCATTCTTCTTTCGCACAAGCGCAACAAAAGAGGCATAAGACTTTTTCCGATGACTCCTGTTCATGAAACTGGTTTAGAGCCCTAAGAAGATCAGGACTGAGCACCTCCCAACATATCCCATAGAGAAGCCATCAGGGCCTAGCGTCTTAACGCCCACAGAACCTTTTGATGGTAGATTTTGAGAAGAAAAGGCTTCTTATATTTCTGTGTGTGTTTACATCCCATGAGCAAGGGAATTTATACAAAGCTCCTAATGTTTATTAAGGAAATAAAATAAATCTATACAATCAATCCAACTATCAAATCAAATCAAATCTCCTAAATATAATCAATTCTCCTTAAATCATGTTAATCAACACTCCTAAATCAAATCTCCTTGAATCATGCTAATCAACACTTCCCCTCAAGTTGGTGCAAAGATGTCGCACATGCCCAACTTGCAACTCAAAGTATGGAAAGTTCGCATGTTGAGACCTTTAGTAAACACATCAGCTAGATTTCTTTCCGGTGACACATGAAACAAACTCAAGACGCCAGTTGTAACTTTTTCTTTGATGAAGTGTCGATCAATTTCCACATGCTTTGTTCGGTCATGCTGGACTGGATTATGAGCTATACTGATGGTAGCCTTATTGTCACAGTACAAGGAAAGTTTTCCTTTTTTACACAGTCTCAATTCTTGTAGTTGCTTTTGTAGCCAAAGCAGTTCGCAAACACCTTGGGTCATAGCTCCATATTCTGCCTCTGCACTTGATCTAGCAACTACACTTTGCTTCTCCAAGTAACCCCCTACGAGCGTACAATAACCGGATGTTGATCTTCTGTCATCTAGAGATCCAGCCCAATCCACGTCTGTAAAGGCTTCTATTTAGAGGTGATCATGTTTGGAGAAAAGTAGACATTTCCCTAGAGCAGACTTCAGATACCGCAAAATGTGATGACAACTTGCATATGAGGATCTCAGGGATCATGCATGAACTGACTCACCAGGCTAACTGAATAGGCTATGTCTGGGAGAGAAATGAATCTTCCAACCAAACTCTGATATCGCTCCTTATCAACTGACTCTCCAACTCCGCTTTGTAACTTGTGATTGCTTTCAATGGGTGATTCTGCAACCTGTCTCATACCAGTTTCTTTCAAGAGATCCAGAATATACTTCCTTTGAGAAATAAAGATTCCTCTTTTGGATCAATTCCTAAGAAGTACTGCAATTTTCCAAGATCCTTGATCTCAAATTCATGTGCCAACAACTTCTTCAATCGGGCCATATGCTCTTTGTCATCTCCTATCATTACTATGTCATCAATATTAAACTATGAAAGAGTGAGTTTACTCGTTTAATGTCTTATGAAGAGGATGTGATCAGCATTGCTTTGTTGGTAACCGAAGAAAATCATTGTTTTACTGAATCGGTCAAACCAAGCTCTGGGGATTGCTTCAGTCTGTACAACGCTTTCTTCAATCTGCATATCTTTTCTTGACTCAGTGCAGTATCAATTCCAGGAGAAATCTCCATATACACCTCTTCTTCTAAGTCTCCATGAAGAAATGCAGTCTTCACATCAAACTGTTGCAAGTCCCAATCAAAATTAGTTGCACAAGACAAAAAAATTCTAGTAGTGTTCATCTTAGCAACAAGGGCAAATGTCTCTTGATAATCCACTCCATAAGTCTGAGTGAATCCCTTAGCCACCAATCTTGCTTTGAATCTTTCAATTGAGCCATCAGCTTTGTGCTTCACAGTAAAGACCCATTTGGAACCAACCAACTTCTTGTCTAGTGGTGAAGTGACAAGTTCCCAAGTCTCAGTTTTTGACAAGGCCTTCATTTCTTCAATCATAGCTTGCTTTCATTTAGGATCTGCAAAAACTTCCCTCCAATTCTGGGGAATAGATGCAGATGAAATAGATAAGGCAAAGACTCTATAGGAGGGAAACAAAGAATGATAAGAGACAAAATTAGATAAAGGGTGTTTCGTGGTGCAATATCTGACTCCTTTTCTGTGAGCAATAGGCACATCTAACTCATTAGAAAATGTAGATAACTCACCAGTAGAAGGTTCGGCTTCGGTAGATTGCATGATGGCTTCTTCTACTCTATTTCTCCTTGAGTAAGTTTTCAAATCAGACATATCCAAGCGCCCTATAGTCTCCCCCTGAATTCTATCTCCAATTTCACTTTCCCTTGTGACAATGTCATCAAGAGGTCCAGTAATTGAACTAGGTAAATGATCTTTTCCTCCTTACTACTCTCTCCCCTGAAGAGGTAATACTGAAATAAGGCTCAGATTCTCGAAAGGTAACTGTTGATTAGCATGATTCAAGGAGACTTGATTTAGGAGTGTTGATTAGCATTATTTCATCTGAGCCTTATTTCTGTATTACCTCATCACCTCTTCAGGGGGAGAGCAGTAAGGAGGAAGAGGTGATTCTACCTAGTTCCATTACTGGACCTCTTGATGACATTGTCACAGGGAAAAGTGAAATTGGAGAAAGAATTCAGGGGGAGACTATTGGGCGTTTGGATAGGCCTGATTTGAAAACTTACTCAACGAAAAATAGAGCAGAAGAAGGATCATGCAATCTACCAAAGTTGAACCTTCTTCTACGGGTGAGTTATCTACATTTCCTAATGAGTTAGATGAACGTATTGCTCTCAGAAAAGGAGTCAGATCTTGCACCACCAAACACCCTTTATCTAATTTTGTCTCCAATAATTCTTTGTCTCCCTTCTATAGAGTCTTTGCCTTGTCTATTTCTTCTGCATCTATTCCCCAGAATTGGAGGGAAGCTTTTGCATATCCTAAATAGAAACAAGCTATGATTGAAGAAATTAAGGCCTTGTCAAAAAATGAGACTTGGGAACTTGTCATTTCACCACCAGACAAGAAGTTGGTTGGCTGCACATGGGTCTTTACTGTGAAGCACAAAGCTGATGGCTCAATTGAAAGATTCAAAGCAAGATTGGTGGCCAAGGGATTCACTCAGACTTATGGAGTGGATTATCAAGAGACATTTGACCTTGTTGCTAAGATGAACACTGTTAGAATTCTTTTATCTTGTGCAACTAGTCTTGATTGGGACTTGCAACAGTTTGATGTGAAGAATGCATTTCTTCATGGAGACTTAGAAGAAGAGGTGTATATGGAGATTCCTCCTGGATTTGATACTGCACAGAGTCAAGGAAAGGTATGTAGCTTCAAGAAAGCCTTATACGGACTGAAGCAATCCCCCAGAGCTTGGTTTCACAGATTCAGCAAAGCAATGATCTCCTTCGGTTACCAACAAAGCAATGTTGATCACACCCTCTTCATAAGACATCAAACGGGTAAATTCACTCTTCTCATAGTTTATGTTGATGACATAGTAATGACAGGAGATGACAAAGAGGAGATGTCTCGATTGAAGAAGTTGTTGGCACATGAATTTGAGATCAAAGATGTAGGAAAATTGCAGTATTTCTTGGGAATTGAGGTTGCTAGATCCAAAAGAGGAATCTTTATTTCTCAAATGAAGTATATTCTAGATCTTTTGAAAGAAATCGGTAAAACAGGTTGCAGACCCGCAGAATCGCCCATTGAAAGCAATCACAAGTTACATAGCGGAGTTGGAGAATCAGTTGATAAGGAGAGATATCAGAGGCCGGTTGGAAGACCCTTTTATCTCTCCCACATTAGACCAGACAGCCTATTCAGTTAGCCTGGTGAGTCAGTTCATGCATGATCCCCGAGATTCTCATATGCGAGCTGTCTTTCACATTTTGCGGTATCTGAAGTCTACTCCAGGGAAAGGTTTACTTTTCTCCAAACATGATCACCTCCAAATATATGCCTTTACAGACACGGATTGGGCTGGATCTCTAGATGACAGAAGATCAACATCCGGTTACTGTACGCTCGTAAGAGGAAACTTGGCTACTTGGAGAAGCAAGAAGCAAAGTGCAGTTGCTAGATCAAGTGCGGAGGCAGAATATAGAGCTATGGCCCAGGGTGTTTGCGAACTGATTTGGCTACAAAAGCTACTACAGGAATTGAGACCGTATGAAAAAGGAAAACTTTCCTTGTACTGTGAAAATAAAGTTGCCATCAGTATAGCTCATAATCAAGTCCAGCATGACCGAACAAAGCATATGAAAATTGATCGACATTTCATCAAAGAAAAAGTTACAACTGGTGTCTTAAGTTTGTTTCATGTGCCATCGAAAAAACAGCTAGCTGATGTGTTTACCAAAGGTCTCAACAAGCGAACTTTCGATACTTTGAGTTGCAAGTTGGGCATGTGCGACATCTTGCACCAACTTGAAGGGGAGTGCTGATTAGCATGATTCAAGGAAACTTGATTTAGGAGTGTTGATTAGCATGGTTTCAGGATATTTGATTATATTTAGGAGATCTGAGTTTATTCTGATTTGATTTGATAGCTGGATTGATTGTATGGATTTATTTTATTTCCTTAATTAGCATTAGGAGCTTTGTATAAATTCCATTGCTCATGGGATGTAAATATACGCAGAAATACAAGAAGCCTTTTCTTCTTCTCAAAATCTACACTAACAAAAGATCTCCTAGAAGGAGGATGATAACATTTGTAACCTTTCTGTGTCGGAGAATACCCAATGAAAACACATTTTAAAGCTCTAGGATCAAGTTTTCCAGAATTTCTAGTGCGGACAAAGCAAACACACCCAAACACCTTTGAAGGAACAATACATTCATTCTTACTCTTTAAAGCTTCCAGCGAACTTTGAAAATTGAGGGGTTTAAGTGGAATTTTGTTGATAAGATAGGCAGCCGCTAGAATAGCATCCCCCCAATAAAGTTTTGGTAGATGCATTGTGAACATAAGAGATCTTGTTGCTTCTAACAGATGCCTATTTTTTCTTTCAGCGACCCCATTTAGTGCACTAGTGTAAGAACAACTAGTCTGATGGACTATCCCATTGGACTCCAAATAAGCACCAAATCTTTTATCCTTATATTCGCTGTCATTGTCAGTTCTCAAGATTTTTATTTTGGCATCAAACTGAGTACAAATCATCTTACGAAATGACTGAAAACAAGAGAAAACTTCACTTTTGGCTTTTAACAAATATACCCAAGTCATCCTAGTGCAGCAATCAATGAAAGTAACAAACCATCGACTACAAGACAAAGAAACAGTTTGGGTAGGACCCCATACATCAGAATGAATAGTCATAAACGGAGTTGTGCTTCTATTATCACTCACAGGATAAGAGTTTCTAGTATGCTTGGCATATTCACACGCATCACAGAACAAAGATTCAAATCGAGTCCTTGAAAACAAATCGGGATATAACTTCTTCAAAACAAAGAATGATGGGTATCCTAACCGTCTATGCCGCTTTATTATTTCTTGGTTGACATCCTTACTTTCCCCAAAAAAGGCTTGACCAGAGTTTTGAATTCCATCTAATATATACAAGTCATCACACAATCTACCACTGCCAATCTTTTTACCTGTTTGAAGATCCTGAAAAATATACTGATTGGGAAAGAACCCAATTTTACAGTTTAGAGCTTTGGTGATGGCACTAACAGATAAAAGACTGATAAGGAATTCAGGGACATGGAGAACGGATGGTAGTTTAATATTAGGAGTACAAATGAGAAAACCTGTTCCACAAATAGGTGTTAAAGAACCATTGGCTATTTTAACATTATCTCCTTTGGGACACGGAGAATAGTTTTGAATGCCTTTAGAAGAGCCTGTCACGTGTCTATTTGCACCAGAATCAACAATCCAAGAATTAAGGTGAGCAGCAAAGGCAGTACCTGATTGCACATGATTGGATGTGGCAACATTAGCGGAGTCAAGTTTGGCTAGGAGACGACGAAGAAGCTGAATTTCATTCGAAGACAAGATTTCTCCAGAAACCGTCTCCTTGCATATCTCCATATTTCTGCCCAATCAAAAGGAAATCTGAAGAAAATTGCTCAAAAATAATCTGTCTCGCGGGAAACCAAATTTGTCTCGAGTGAACCTTAACTCCGGTGAACGGAAAAATCAAAACTTGTAGGGATAGGCTCGGAATGTTCCAGTGACCCTAACAGAAAAAAAATCCCAAAAACAAAACTGACCAGAAGGAGTTTGTATTGTGGACAGCCACCAAGAGAGAAAACTCGATCTCTTTGATAAAAACGAAAAACTAGTGCTGGGAGATAACTCACCTCAAAAAGACAGCAATGGCTCTGATACCATGTAAATTTTGAGAAGAAGAAAAGGCTTCTTATATTTCTGTGTGTTTACATCCCATGAGCAAGGGAATTTATACTCACATTGCCATCTTCCAAAAGAATCGGGTATTCTTATCGACCTATTGCAACCACAAACTTCGTAAGTTTTGCAGTACGGGAAGAACATTGATATAGAGTTCAGTATTCTTTGGGAGGCTTTTATAGGTTCTTATATCTACTTTCTATTTCGTTTAATAGTATGGAGATTTAATTCTTTGTTATGTAGGAGGTCAAGAAAGTATTTTTGGGTTCTGAAAGTATTTACAAGGATTTTTATTCTAGTTATTTCTTTAGATGAAGCAAGAAGGTTTCATTAGTAAGGCATCAAGAAGATGCAATAAGTACAAATGCTACCAAGACTAGGGAGCTAACGAAGTCCCTCTTTCCTAGTTATCTATGCTCTTTATATTTGTTTGCAGTCTAAAATAGATCAAAATTAAGTTCAAGCAAATACTAATTTGATATTAGTTTTGTAAAAGTTAGATTTACTCAGGATACTACTCCATACTTGTTAGATGATTTTATTTATTTGGATGTCTAACAAGTATGGAGTAGTATCCTGAGTATTGTGCCTATACATAATTATTTTATCATTTTAGTTGATGATGAATAGGTACTTTTTTAGTTGATTTGTATGTATAAGCAGACCACCACAATTATGATGTTGACGGCTATATTCTTAATGGATAAAAGTTGGAAAACATATTGAATAGGACTGATCTTTTATTAAGAATGGCGCCAAACACTTTCTTCATTTTGTCTTATTAGATGGGCTTGATGCATCTGAAATCTCATGTCCATGTTGAAAGTGTCGTAATATAAAATTTGTCCAAATAAATTTGACTGATGAACACATTGTGGCGGATGAATTTCCAAATATTTATACTACTTAAATTTTTCATGGTAAGGCATCATCTTCATCAATGTTTGTTGATCGATTAGATAGAGACGATGAAATACTATACTTTTTACATGATGATTTTGGAGTTCTTTCTAGTTTCTATAACTGACTTTGTTGAGATGGACGGTAATGGTGATGAATTTGGTGGGTCAAATCAATGTGGGGGTTTGATAATAAGATTGAGAAATTTTTTAACTAGTTGAAAGAAGTTGAGCGTGTCTTATAAAAAAAGTTGAGCGTAATCACTTGTAAGTAAATATTCGCTACTTTTTTCTCTTATTCGTCTATTACATTTAAAGTGTCTTAATGGGTGGAAAAATAATTTATTTTTCACGCTGCTAGAGTTGCTAAACGATGTGTTTCCTGAAGGTGAAACATTGCCCAAGTCATTTGATGATGCAGAAAAAAATTATTAAGGATTTAGAGCTTTGACACAAAAATATACACGCATGTCAAAATGATTGTATGATCTATTGGAATGAGACAAAAGATAGAACGGATAGTACATTTTGCAAAGCTTAAGATACAAACAACTTGAAGATGGATCAATTAGTTGTAGTTCAGAAACCTCAAAAATTCCAACAAATGTGTTTAGATATTTTCCGTTGATACCAAGGCTTCAAAAACTATTCATGTCATCTGAAACATCTATTCAAATGAGATCACATGCTTTTGGTCGCACTAGAAACGAAGTAATGTGACTTCCTACTGAGAGTATTGCTTGGAGAAAATTTGACGAATCGCATCTAGCTTTTGCTCAAGGTCCTCGGAATGTTAGATTTGGATTGGCTTTAGTCCATCCAAGTCTATGTCTCTCTTTTTCTTTTTAGGAAGATCAAGTCTATGTCTATCTCAAATAGCACATGATCAGTTGTCTTTATTCAATATAACTTACCACTATAATTGTGCACGAAACAACCATATATGATATTGGCAATGATTATTGATGGCCCTTGTGCGGTGGACAATGTTATTGATATCTATTTATGACTCTTAGTTAATTAGTTAAAAGAATTATAGATTAGTGTTGACAACTATGATGCATTAAATTGCATGTTCCAGACGCATGCATCATTTCTATTGGACAATTAGTGATTTCCTAGCACTAGGTAACTTAAAGTGTCATCAAAATAGTTTTCACATATCACAATAAGTTGCTTGGAAAATCACTGATTGCCCAGAACAATGATGCACGCATCCGAAACATATGATTGTTTGAGGCAACACCAACTCATAATTCTTTCAACTCCTTAGCTAAAGGTCGTAGATAGACATCAATATCATTGCCCGGTGCATAAAGCCATCAATAATCATTGATAATAGGGTAAAGGGCCATGTTTGCCCTTGAACTATTCGAAATGGGACAACTCTCTCCTCCAATTCATATTTGACATACAAATGCCTCGTCATTAGCCAAAGTAGCACAAAAAGTCCCTCCTCACTAACGATTAATCCAACTCAGATGAAAAATGGCCAATTTTACCCTTGAACTATTTGAAATGGGACAATTCTATCCTCCATCAATAGGTTATTCAATATCATTCCCAAAACTTTGAAAGCAGTGTATTTAGGCCTCTAGTCCTTTTTAACATATTATAAATCACCCTTAACAATTTCCTTTTATTTGCTTTATAATTGAGTAATAAATATTGAACCGGCAACAAATTCTTGTTCCTGATTACAAATCTTCACAAATTGATTCAACTTCCTTGGGAAAAAAATCTTTTTTCTGTTGTCAACTAATAAAATGGCATATATACGATGTTCAGATAGTATAAAGTTAAATTGAATGTCAAATGATCATTAGTAAGGAGTGATCGAATGTTAAAAGTATAATTGAATAAAAACTAGCATTTTGACGAACTTAAACTATCTCAACACTTTTACTTCAACCTATTAATTGATCACTAGATCAAGACTCATAAAAAATATAGACTAAAAGAGAATATCACAATCTAATGATATATTTGACCTTTCTTTCTATAAGGTTTACACAAAGTTGTATGGTTCAGATATTAAATGTTAGGAAAATTAACCTAAAACTCCTATATTTACATAGCATATACTTTTAGTACCTATTATATATCAATTTTGGCATAAATAGTTGGGAAAACTAACTTAAAGGCCTCAACTTTCTTTCATTTTCTCCAAACAAAATAGCTTCTCCGTAATACTTGGAGTTTTCTGCTGCATTTTGCAATACATTCTTGTTAGCAATTAATTTAATCAAGAAATTATGCAGCTTGTTCAATTTACTTAGTATCCAAAAATGTATTTGTATAATATATATAATTATTTCATGCACAACCATGATGGCAAATTACATGGAACCAAGACAATTGGTTTCATGCACAACCATTATGGCAAATTACATGGCAGTATTTTGGATAGCGTGCGGCGACAAATAGCGACGAGGGCCCGCTTCACTGAGGCGAGAGGCGCGCAGCGAATTGCTCGCCTTTTTGATGTGAAGCGACAATTTATACAAAAACATAAAATATTATATACATATAACTAAAAACTCAATAACAATAATATATTAATAAATATATCATTCAAAAATTAAAGACTCAATAGATAGTCATAGACTCATAGTAGATTCATAAACTAAAGTCTAATAGTCTAAAACAAGCAACATCTATTCTTCTTCAAGATTTTCAAATTCTACAACTTCATGAATGTTAGCATTATATTGGCTATCATCTTCTTCATCCTCGGAGTCTTCATCAATTAGGGACCGGCTTGAACTTGCTACTCCCTTTCCCTTGTAACTTGAAGAACTCCCTCTAAGATCATAGATATTCTCCTCAACTCCAGCTGCCATAGAAACAGTACCCCAATCAAGATCATCTCCTCCATACACTTGTTCATCTTCATGATTTTGGGGGGCTCCAGTTAACCATTCATTTGCCTCGTCAATGTTGTCCAACAAAATTGAATCAATGGTATCGCGAGCTTCATAACGTCGCCTCAATGTTCTATTGTATTTAATATACACTAGATCATTGAGACGCGATAGCTCAAGCCTATTCCTTTTCTTGGAGTGAATCTGCGCATAAGTTGTTTAGATTAATTAATAGATACTAATAATAATACAATATAGAATATATTAATATAATAAATCTACTTCTTACATGCTCAAATACGCTCCAATTTCTCTCGCATCCAGATGCACTACAAGTTAGGCTTAGTACTTTGATGGCAAACTTTTGCAAGTTTGGAGTTTGATGTCCAAATTGCTTCCACCATTCAACTATAGAAAAATATTTTAAAAGTTAATAAGTATAAATCAAATAAATTAATTTAAAGTTATAAGGATATCTATATTAAAGTTAGTTACCTGGCGACCTTATGTCTCTGGCTCTAATGGCCGCTTGTAAACCAAATAGGCCCTCTGCTTGTGAGTACCTACCAAACTCCTCCCCTATTTGATCTATCGTCGCTGAATTAGGGACCAACTTCTCAAGACATGCATGGTATCCAATCCACACCTCTGAAGCCAAAGTTTCATCTCTAGTGTTCTTGTAAAATAATCCTGGGTTCAGAAGATGGCCTGCTGCATGCAAAGGTCGATGGAGTTGATTCTCCCACCTGATATCAATTATCTCAAAAACTTTCTCATATTTTCTAACATCTCCCTCAAATGACGCTGCAATAGTCTCTTTGGCTCTATCCATAGCTTCATAAAGATAGCCCATTGGTGGTTTTCTCTCCCCATCCACCATACGACGTACCCTAATCAAAGGACCACCAACTTTAAGAGCTCGAACGACGTCATTCCAGAATGATGGAGAAATAAGAACTTTGGCAGTTTCCTTTCCCGCAACTTCCTTTGCATATCTATTATCTTTCCATTCATTTGAAAGAACTAGCTTTCTCAAGTTTTTCTTTTGCAAGTAAAAACTATGCAAAGTTAAGAAAGCCATTGAAAATCTAGTCTTGGTCGGTCTCACCAAATTTCTTTCATTTGTGAATTTCCTCATCAAATTCAACAACAACGGCCTCTGACAGATGTAAGAATATACCCTGACGGCCTTAGTGAAAACTGTAAAAGTAACAATAACAATTTTATAGTTAATACTTAATAGGATAGGACATAAGTATAAATAACTATATTAAAGTTACCTGAAGCATATGGGTTTTCCTTGAATATGTCACCAAACATCAAGTTGATACAATGGGTAGCACATGGAGTCCATCATCCTACCCGCACTAACATTCTCACTAGCATTATCTGTAACAATGTGTACAACATTTTCCTTTCCAATTTTATCAATAGTCTTTCTAAACAAGCTGTACATTTTGCTTCCATCCGTAGAAGAGTTGCTAGCATCGTGAGATTCAAGAAAAACACTCCCTCTTGGAGAGTTCACCAACACATTTATGATCATTTTTCCATTCCGTGCTGTCCATTTATCCATCATAATGGAACATCCAAACTTGTTCCATTCCACTTTATGCTCCTCAATAATTTGGTCTATCTTCTTCACCTCTTTTTTAAGATGAGTTACTCTAACTTCATGATAGCTAGGAGGCTTCATTCCTGGGCCATATTGTCCTACGGCCTCAATGAATTTATCAAAAGTTTTGTAGTTAACACAGTTGAAAGGAAGCCTTGAATCATACATCCATGCTGCAAAGGCACTTATGGCGCGGTCCCTCAAAATCTTCTTGGCTTCTAAATCTAGACCTTCTTCACCTTTTCCCTTTTCTTGTTGTTTTGCCGAGAAATAAAGATTGAGAGGACCTTTTGTCACTGTACGTGCCGTCGTGGATGACCCACAAGAACTATTTGAAGATACCTTATGAGTTTGGGGGGGAGGTCTCATTTCACCATCTTCATCCATTTCATCATCTTCATCAATTAGATTCACCGATGCTTCAAAATTCATTTGAGTTCTTGTCACATTTTTCTTATCAACAAACGCTTTTACTTCCTCCCTAACCTCGGGCGGACAAAGGGGACATTGTACTACATTTTAAAATCCACCTATCAAATGTTGCTTGTGACGAGTTATCCCACCATTATATGTTTTTTCACAAAACACACATTTAATTGCGGATCTTGATGAGCCTTGTATAGCATAATTCCAAGCTATATCATTTCGTTTATTACTATCGGATGAAGTCATTTCAACGCTATTTTATTGAAAAAAAAATTATCAAGTCAATATGCAATTAATTCTACTCTATAAGTCAATAATTGAAGCAAAAAGCAAACAAAACGGGGCCTGAAAAAACCAGAACGTTTGTTAAGAGAAGAAGCAACCTCTGTTATTTTGCAAAAACAGGGTTTCGAAACAACCTCTGTTATTTTGCCAAAACAGAACCAAAAAAAATAGAGCACAAAAACAGACCTCTGTTAAGAGAAGAAGAAACCTCTGTATTTTGCTCGAAAAATAGAGCAGAAAACAGACCTCTGTTTCTGTTCTTTTCGACAAAAAACAGAGGAAAAAAAATAGAAAGAAGAAGAGAAGAAGGAGAAAGAAGAAAGAAGAAAGAAGAAAAGAGAAGAAGCATACCTGGTCTTTCAATGGCTGGAACCTCAAGCTTCTGAAAGAAGAAGACGATGGCAGACGATGGCTCGCGAGTTCAGAACGTCAAAGAAGCTCTGTTGTTTTGTTCAAGTTGAAGAAGCTATGTTGTCAAGCCCTAATAGCGACCCTTTTTGTTGAGTCTTTGCTTTTTTTCTTTTTTTTAAAAAAAAAACAAAAGGCGACGCTATGGTCACTTCTCGCGACACTGTCGCCTCTCGCCACACAGGCAGAGGAGAGCGCTATTTTGAAACGCAACGCAACAGAGGCTCTGTGGCGACACTGTCTCGCCTTGCCTCACGCTATTAGCGCTGCGGCGAGCGCTATTTATAACACTGTTACATGGAACCAAGACAACTGGCCATAAGCTATGTGAGATAGACATAGACTTAAATGGACTAAAGTCATATGAAGATAATCAAGTCTAACATTCTAAGGATCTCGAGCAAAATCTAGATGTGATTTATCAAATTGTCTCTAAGCAATATTATCAACAAGATTTCGCATTACTATGTCTCTAGTGTGACCTTCAGCATGCTATCTCATTTGAGTAGATGTTTTAGATGACATGAATAACCTTTGAAGTCTTGGTATCAATGAAAAACATCTAAACACCTTTGTTGGAATTTAATGAGGTTTCTGAGCTATAACTAATTGATGCACCTACAAATTGTTTATTTCTTGGAGCTTTGCAGAACTTATAATCTCTTCTATCTTTTGTCTCATTCCAATAGATCATACCGTAATGTGGACACGTATGTATCTGTTTGTATTTAAGCTCTAAATTTTTAAAAAAATTCTTTGCAAACATTAGAGGACTTGGACAATGTTTTACCTTCAGAAAATCTTTTAGCAACTCTAGCAGCATGAAAAATAAATTGTTGCTCTACCCATTGAGACACTTTAAATGTAATAAACGAGCAAGGAAAGAAAGTAATGAATATTTGCTTCCCAATTATAAATCACGCTTAGCTTCTTTCATTAAGTTAAAAAATTCTTCAGTCTTCTTATCAAACCTCCTTCTATGTTTGATTTAACCGACCAAATCTATCATCAGTACTGTCCATATCAACAAAGTCTCTTGTAGGAGGAACTCAAAAAATATCATGTAACAAGTCTTATATTTCATCGCCCCTATCCAATTGATTAAAGGACATTAACGAAGATGATATATCGCCATGAAAAATCCAAGTATTGTAACTAGTTAGAAATCCATCAACCACATTGTGTTCAATAATAAAATCTTTTGGAACAAATTTCATATTACGACACTTTCGGCATGAACACAAGATTTTTGATGCATCAAGCCTATCTAATGAAGCAAAATGAAGAAAATCTTTGGCTCCGTTCTAGTATAAAGAATCATTCTTATTCAATATGTTTATCCTATTCTTATTCATTAATATATATATATAGAGAGAAGGGGGGGGGGGGGGTTAATAAAAAAGTATGCCATTCATCATCAACTAAACACATTGATAAAATAAATATACACAGGCATAATATTCAGAAATTAGAAAGGATAAATCACAACATATGCATATTTACATCATACTTTACTAATGAATTAAAAGATATTGTCCATAATAATGATTAAAAAAATATATCCTGATTCAATTTCTTTTTCTAAAGTTAATCTTGCGAACCAAAAATTTTAACATTTTATGGTGGCTAAGCAATATCAAACTACTAGACACCCAAAAAATAAAATAATCAAACAAGGACAGAATAGAATTTTGAGTAAATCCAACTTTTACGGAACTAATAACAAATTAATATTTGATTTAACTTAATCTAGATCTATTTTAGAATGCAAACAAATATAAAGAGCCTAATTAACTAGGAAACAAGAAACCTCCAAAATACTTTTAGAACACAAAAACACTTTTCTGACTCCTACATAACAAAGAATTAGCTCTCCATATTATTAAACGAAATAGAAAATAGATTCGAACCTGCAAAAGCCTCACAAAGATTCTTGAACCCTATATCAATGTTATTCCAGTATTGTTGCCTCCATTTCATGTATTCGTCAAACTGCAAAACAAATGGCGAACTATCGACTGATAGATAGAATGTACAGAGATTCACGTGAAATTACATAATGTGCGAACATAGTATAAGAATTACTTTAAGAATAAATCAAGAGCCAACGCCAAATCTTAGTAACAATCTCTACGTATCTGTAATGCTATTGGTTCCAAATCTCTTCAATCAGTAAGGATCTCAATTAGAGGAATAGTAGCACTCGCCTTACGCACAGTCCAAGCTTGATAAAATACTAAGAATCATCGGTAGTTTGAAATTTTTAATTAGTAAAGAAAGATACAATTTTAGGAAATTCAAATGAGGGAAGCCCTAAAACCTTTAAAGCAAAAAAAAAAATCAAATCTCCAAACTAGTCCAAAGCTCTCCATATTCTTTGATAGACTTAATTTGTAGAGAGCGAATGCATTATGGAGCCAGAGTCGACCAAGTTTGAAAAATTGGACGGGATTTGAGAAAAGATAGAGTAGATTTGTGAAATACCTGCATCATAGACTTCTATTTGGTTTTGGTATTCAATCGGGGGTTTGGTGCTTCTACGAATTGGGTGTCTTCTGGTGGCAATATCTTGGCTAATCATTTTTTTCTATAAGGTAATAAATTTCATTAAAAAGAGCAAAATAGATGCGCGTATACAAGGAGTATACCAAAAAGTAGAAAACCTTACAAGAGAACATGATTTTCTACGAATGACACCCAATCTTCTATACAAATAAGAACTTCATGGGTGCACCCAAAAATAAATAAGGGAAAACTGAAAAGAGGCTACTCCTCGAGCGTACAAGATCTTTCTCTACTCCATCAAAAGCTCTCATATTCCTCTCACTCCAAACAACCCACATGAGTGCTAGAGTGGCCTTTGATGGTTCTAATTTTCTAGACTTTTTGGTCTTATGCTTTGTTTGTATTGCTTTTAGAAGAGTACTCACTTATTCTAATTGTACAAACAACATTAAACTTACCTAAATAGATTATTTTAACCTCTTTTTGTTCCGAACTCTTTTGTTGATTATAAAATTTATGCATCCAGTAGTTTTTCTATTCTAGTGCTAAATATAAATAATGATTCATTTAACAATTAAAAAAATCCAACATTAGTTGTAAACGTTGGTAATATCGACCAATAATATGACATTCGATATAAAAGTCACAATGTTTTTGACATTTTGCATCAAAAGCCGTTTTTACAGCATTTTTATAGGTGTAATTAAATTATTTTTTTTCCAACATTTATTCAAATGTCACTAAATAAATACCGTTGTATCATCACTTTCTTGCAGTGATAGGTGTACAAGTCAAGATGCACGACACAGAACTTGGTAATTAGGTCTGAGTATAGCATATGCAATGGAAGCGTCAGCTCTGGTTTAAAACAAATATGATATATCGTTGATGAATATTAAATCTACAGAAAGAGAGATACCATCATCAAAATATACTTAAGCGATACAAAAAAATGATCATTGACTTACTGGGCAGCCAAATTTGATAGTTCCGCCACTTTAACCTTTGGTGACCAAGATAACCTAAGAACGCAATCAAATATTTTAGCCACATGTCAAATGGTTTTTATTATAAGGTCAAACATCACAGCAATAACTGCCTTCTTATAGTAAATAATATGCCAGAGTAACCCTACCTCAGTTGAACATCACCAGTTCCAAAATAGGGTACCAGCTGAACTATTTAAGAAAATTGTAATGACCAAAGTTATCAGTATTTACCAGGTAAAATAACTAAACCATCAGCTGCCACCCTTGCCAACTCTGGAAGTGTCTTGTTAGATATCTTGGAGATCATTAATCCGCTGCATCCAACACTGTGACAAGAGAGAATGATTTTGAAATTTGAAAGGTAGGGAAGTAAAAACTTGATATTTGCTACTAGCAAAATCCCTTTGTGAACAAGAGCCTTGCAGTTGCTATCAGTTTCATCTAAACCATATGGTTCAAAGCCCCAAGCTTCAGTATCCTCTTCTTTTAATAGTTTAGACACCGCTGAACAAGACTCAGGGCCTACATGCAACATTTTTCGCATATTATCACTGTATGCTTTCTTCAGTACAGATAATGCTCTTTGAAGCTCAGCTGTACTTCAAACACAACCTAAACGTGTCCTTGTAGAAGGGCATTCACTGAACCAGGGAACTTGACCGAGAGTTTACTGCAAATGCAAAGTACAAAGGTGTGGAAAAATTGTCTCTAGGTGTCAATTTTAGTGCCTGTAGACGAGGAGGGACGGAGAACCTTTTTCAAGGGATTGATGCACATCCACAGGTTCAATGCTTGGTTTTGCCGGACTCTTCTTTTGTGGACAAATGGGAGTTTCATTAATGGCTAATATGATTTATTTTAACTATTTAAATACATTGCAGATTGTACAGATTCAATCTGAATTTCGGACCAACAATGTATCCCTAGTCCTATCCACATTCCGTGACTTTAAGTACAGGGAGGACACAACATTGGAGCCAATAGCAATAGATCAAAAATATTTACTGATTTCAAGAAAAACAACTCCATAAGCCAAGATCCAAATAAGTATGGTGCAAACATAAGTTTCTGCAACCGAACGACACTTCTACTGATGACAAATAGAGTTGATTGTTTAATCACCAGAATTTCTTCAAAAAGTTCTCAGGCAGTGCAGTGAATGAATCACCCTTTGCATATAAGGTCCAAGATAACCACAGCCATGAAACAACACTTCTACATTTATATGAAGAAAGCAACAAATGTGACAGATTGCTTATGATGATTCCCAGGACAAAATGTTCCAGAATTTCTCTCACAAACAAGAGAAGGTACGGATGTTAAGACCCAGAAAACAAAACATTTTATTTGGACCACATACCATTACATAAAGAGAACGACTGAGAAGATTTAAACACAAGAATTCCTCAAAAGAAAAGATCACCTAGATTACATTCTAATACATTCAAAGAAAGCTGCAAATACTTTGACATCTCATACCATGTCGAGAAGATAGAAAGCAAAAAACACAATTTTGAAACCAACAAATAAAAAATCTTTGATGCTTAATTGCATGTGTAAACTCCACTTGAATACCTGTGATCAACCTCATAAAAATCGGCCTTGCCCTCTATAGCTGGCTGCATAGAAATGCCAGACAAAGATCTAGGCCCTTGGGATGAGAACTTTACGTAACCAAAAAGCACTAGCTCTTCCCCACCATCATCATCATTAATATCTATAGGGAACCTCGCCCTCAGCTTACCAGGATGACCCTTGAGTGGGATCTCATCAACATGCCATTTCAGTTCTCTCTCAGACCGGTTCAATACAGCTTTGGGTGTAACTTTCAATAATGTGGGGTCTACTGGCAATTTCAGGACAAAGGTTACATTGGTTAATGGAACTGGAAGATCAGGATTTGCAACGTACTGCAGCATTACAGAAAGTAATGTCCCACTAAGACGCTTAACAAGTCGAATCCTCAAAGGCAATGGAGTTAAACGCGGCAGCAAACTGTACTTAATAATAGGTATAGGCTCATTTGAAGGTGCTGTCTTCACATGAAACAAACCATTTCCAAGGCTGCTCACATGAGAGTTTTGCATGACAAACCTCTTAACACCAGCGGTGCCTTCAACCTTGAAGGAAAACTCAGTTTCCTTATCATCAGAAGACTTCGGGGGCAGTGTTCTTAAGAAAACAACGCCCATCAACCCAACCCTAGCGAGCAACGATTCTCTGAACTCCGCACTGATCTCCTCGGTGATGAACATTTCTGGACCATTCATTTTCTTCACCAAAATATCCTCAAGTTTTTTCCCAGCACCACCATCAGTAGCAGCTCCAGCTGCAGCTTTAGGTGGTTCACTAGTCTCCAGTAACTCAAGCCCACCAAGACCCTGATCTTTCTTCACCTTTTTCGTTCCCACATACTCTGAAGCATCTAATCCACCACCCCAAGCATCATTAATCCCTTCAAAATCCTGCTGCAGAGTTGATCCGTCAATACTAAACTCTATCCCACCATAATCCCCTTCAAACCCTTCCACACCAATATGGGTTGACTGGGTAGCTGCAGCAGGTGGCAAGGTAGTCACCTCAAGCCCTGCCAATGCTTTCGATACATCCGAACTATCCTTATCCTTATCCTTCTTAAAATCACCCACCAAAGACTCCGGCTTATTAATCATATCACTTGCAGCAAATGGATCTTTCTCCCCCTCAATCTCCTCAATTTTCTCCTCCTCCTTTTCTCCACCCGTAATCGCCAACGATGCTGCCACCTCATCACCCGCCTCCAACGTCTCCTGAGGCAACTCAAACAAGACTTTTGAGAATGATTCCACTCCACCTTCTTGTTCCAACGCATGAGCCTCCACATTCACCCAACTATCAGCTCCCCTGATCTTATTCTCCGTATGAATAGCAGAATGCACCATCTTGGCAATACTCTCCCCGTGCATAGACGCCAACATAGCAGCCAGCCTAATATTACTAACTCCTCTTAACACAATATCCAAAGCCATATATATCTCTGCGTACTTCTTAGCTAACTTCTCCGGAGTGACATCAACACCCCGGCATGCAGTAACCACCACAGAAACAGCTTGATTCACAATACTAATACACTCAAACACATTATTAACAACCATTTCTTTGTCGTTATTATCATCAGCAGTGGTAATAGCAAGGACATAAATTGAGTTAACAAGGCGGTATACAACACGGTACCTGGATTCGACACCAACAATAACTTGACCCGAAGAAGCAGCGAGCGGATCATCACCAAGGGACATAGAAGGATCAGAAGAAGAGTCGGAGGGGGTGGGTGGGTGGACTTGTTTGGAAAAGGCAAGGCGGGTTCGGCGAAAAGCGGAAAGGGCCATTAGGGCACGAGAAGGAGGGAACCATTCACGGGTTTGGAGTAGGATGTCATGCCCATTTGTGGGTTGAAGGGAAAGTGCCAAACAAGACATTTTGGGGGCTGATCTTTAAATCAGATCTTGGTAAATTCTATAGAATTGAAAGTTCTGTATGTGTGTGTGTTGTGTGTGTTTTCTCAAGAAAAATCTGATATTCTAGATCATGTTTCAACCTGCAATTTGACAAAGATTCACTTACTTGAGAAGAGAAGTGCAGAGAATCAAGGGCGGCTCTAGCGTAAGGCAAGTGAACCTCTTGCCTTAGTCCCCAAATAATTAAGGCCCCAAAAATATAAAGTACTACTATATCATTATATAATATATGTAATTTATATTTATACAATTATTGATAAAATATTTTAAATTCTAATATTTATTTAAATTTGGTAAATATAGGAATGGATGACTTAATAGGATAAAACTTTTCTCTCATTAAATTAAATAATATATTTATCTTCTCATCAATTCTATTTTTCTTTCTTTTTTCATATTTTTTACTATTTTACTTTCTAATTTCAAATCAAATTCTCTAAATTAGCTATTCCTTTTGTCACATTTGATAGATCCTCATATTAGTAATCAAGATCTTTTGTGTCTCATTTTTTAAACTAAGAAATCCTAGAGACAAGTATCGTAAGGTTCAAAACACGATCGATAATATGCTCAATCCTTTTACCATTTTCGTTTAATGCTATATTTTTTATAGGAAGTTCAATACCATATGACTTACGTCTAACCCACATATTATATGTTGTTCTCTCACTATTTTTTTTTGGACTCAATATTATATGGATATTATGAAAGAAATTTTAGGGTCTTTTAATATATTTTAGTTTTAAGCCACCAGTTCCGTTGAGCCGCCCTTATTAATGATCAACAATTATTTGAAGACCACTGCCCATGAACGTGTTATTCAACAGCTTCATTCACATTTGGTGACCAAATAACACATTCACTGATTGTTGTCTTATCTTAATTGAGATTCTATAAAATTTGATTGAGAATAGCAGGGTGTTGTCTTATCTTAATTGAGATTCTATAAAATTTGATTGAGAATAGCAGGGGGATGAGGTCCCCAAAATTTTTTAATAATGAATGTTATGATTTTATTTCAAGTTAAACAATATTAAAGTTTGGAAAAAAAGTACAATAAACCTTGGACAAAAGAAAGAAAGAAAGAAAGACTATCTACTCTTTAACATTAAAAATATTTTAGAACTTTGAATTAAATTACTTAGATCTTCAAATTAGTAAATATATTTTTTACAACAAAATCAAAGGTAACATGTTGAAAATACATGTCTTACATCAATTTATTTAAGTTACCTCTTACTAATATAAATGATAAAACTACTATGTGAAGTTAAAGGTTTTATCATTTAAGCATGTTATACTATAAATAACAAGTATGAACAAATGGCAACACTATCTTTTTTTTTGTATGTGTGTGTGTATATATACTAATAAAAAGGTATAAGGTCTCTTATTAAATTTCGCTTTAGGCCACTAATTTTATGGAGCCGTCATTGCAGCGAATTGTAGTTGAGCTTTTCTCGTTGTAGAGATCGTAGAGAGGAAGAGGAGAGCTTAGATGATGCAAATGGAAAGAGGATAATCGGACCAATTGTTAAACGGGTCGGGCTTGAAATACTTTTTACAAACAAGTTTTTTTGAAAAGTAGAAAAATAGTTTATGTTTGTCTTATCAATTTGAAAAATACTTTTGAATAGTAACAATTAATGTTTGATCAAATTTTTAGGAGCTGCTTCTAAGTATATATTTTTTTAAAGCGTTTTTCGAAAATATGCTTTCAACTCAAAAACTTATTGTGCTTCTATTCAAAAGCACTTTTTTCTTCCAAGAAACTTGGCCAAACACCTCAACTTTGAAAAAAGTATTTGTTTGAAAAAAAAATAGAGAAACTGCCATTTATATCTATTTATAAGTAGCTTATTACAAAAATTGATCAATTCATTAAATATTACTAATATTAGTCAATGTTACCAATATTAGCCAATTAGCTATTTGTAGCCAAAAAAAGATCAAATCTTTGCTTTCTTTGAGTGGGTATTATTAAAATCGATTGGGTACATCTTAAGAAGTTTGAATCTCAATTTTTGGGATGATTTGGTGAAGTTTTGAGGTGGTTTGAATTGAAAATTCAAAGTAGAAGATGAAACATAAAAAAAAATGATATGTGTATCACACTATGTATTATTTGTGTTTCACATATGTATCATATTTGTATCAAATGTGTATCATATGTATATCCATGTATACATCTCTAATAACCTGGCCAGTTATTTTGAGTATTGTAGCCATGCTTCCTTATTTATTGCTTATTCTATGTTCATTCATGGTTATGTGACTTACTGGGGTAGTTGGTTTGGTTCTGGGGATATTTCGGAATGAATTGGGACACTTAGTCCCAAGGTTGGAAGCTTAAGTTGAAAGAGTTGACCGGATGTTGACTTATGAGTAAACGACTCCTGAATGGAGTTTTGATGGTTTTGATAGCTTCGTATGGTAATTTTGGACTTAGGAGTATGTCCGATTATTGAATTGGAGGTCCGTAAATCATTTTGGCTTGAATTGGAGTATGTTCGGTTAGTAACTCTCACTTGATAAGCTTGAAGTTGAAAGAATTGACCAAGTTTGATTTTTGAGTATTTGACTTCGGATCAGTATTTTGATGGTTTTGGTAGGTCCGGATGGTGATTTTGGACTTGGGCGTATGCCCGGATTTACATTTGGATGTTTCTAGAAGGTTTTGGCACCATTTGGCGAAAGTTAGTAATTTAAAAGTTCGAAATTTTTCTAAGTTTAACCATGGTTTGACTTTAAGGCTATCGGGTTTAAATTTGATTTCGGGACTTGGAATTGGTATGTTTCGTCTTGAAACTTGCCTGCAAACTTTAGTGTCATTTAGAATTGATTTGATGTGGTTCGGAATATTGGTTGCAATTCTAGAGGTTCTTGAAGTTCATTGTAATTTTCATGCGTTTTGGCGTACGATTCGCGATTCTAGATGTTATTTTGATGTTTTGATTGTGCTAGCGAGTTCGTGTTATGTTTTTAGACTTGTGTGGATATTTAGTTTAGAGCCCCGATGGCTCGGATGAGTTTCAGACGCGTTTCGGAGTGTTTGGAAGAAGGTTCAAATTTGTTGGTGTCTCTATTCTCACATTTGCAAGGTTTATATCACATTTGCGATGTCTGCATTTGCAAGATCATTCTCGTTTTTGCGACGATGGTCTAGGACAGAGGAGTTCGGATTTGCGAACAATTTCATCGCATTTGCGATTAGGCACCTTCCGTATTTGCGACACAAACTGTTGCTTTTGCGACGACTTTGAGCTCACTTTTGCGAGACTTGTGTCGCATTTGTGACTTAGACAGAGTTGGTCAGGCTTCTCTTTTTGCGACGCCATTGTCGCATTTGCAAACCTCATGTCGCAAATGCGACATTTGAGACTGGTAGAAGGACTTTTATTTCGGGACTTAACTTTATTTTAACATATTTTGAACCCTAGACTCGGTAGGAGGCGATCTTGTGAAGAGATTGTTTTCATACCAAACTATTGGGTAGGTGATTTTTATCATCTTTATTTATATTTTATGATTATATATTAGATTTAACATCAAATTCATGGAATCTAAGAGTAAATTTGGGGATTTTTGTCAAAGTTTTGAAAAATAAAAATTTGAGATTTTAGAGTCGAATTGGACTCGGATTTGAAAATAAAATACATATATGAACTCGTGGGGTTATGGGTAGTCAAGACCTACCCTTGGACCCTGGTTTCGACCGGGCACGTCCGGAGTTGACTATTTGGAAATTGTATAAAGATCATAGCTTTGTTAATTGAAATTATTTTCTCTTGCATTATTTGATGTATTTAAGTCGTCTTTGGCTAGATTGAGCCGAGCGGATGTGAAATTGAAAAGGAAAAGCTAATTTGAGTATTGATTTGGCCAAATTGAGATAAGTGTCTTGCCTAACTTTGTGTGGGGGAAACTATCCCTTAGGTTTTGGATTGATGGTACTATTTGAATTATGTGAAAGGCGTGTACACGAGGTGACGAGTGTGTACACGGGCTTATATGTGGTATTTGACTGATTTAGACTATTAGGTTTCTTTCATGCATTTAATTGAAGTTATCGTTTCATATTATATCTTTTGTTGTTAGGTTTGCCCTTACATGCTTTACTTGAAGTTGTTAGTACATGTTCTATCTTTCGTTTGTCAAGTTCACCCTTATATGTTTTAATTGTTAATTACAATTACTTGTCGAATACATGCCTTATCTGTCACATGCATTCATTGTTAATTGGATCTCGAAAATCGAGTCTTGATTTATGAATCGTCATTTCTTGCTATTTGATTTTATGAGTTATCGTGTAACCTCTTCATCCATTGTGAATTCTTTCTGTAGCTTCGTCATTGTGTTGATTTTGTGACATGTCGTAGTTGGTTGTAATTTGTTTGCTTAATTCATGTTGGTTGGGGAGAGGGTTGCACGCCGCAACGATATTGATAATGATGATATGGTGGAATAAGGGAGGATTATGATATTAATAAATGATGATATGGTGGGATCGGGTTGCACACTGCAACTGATATTGTTATTATTGTGTGGGATCGGATTTCACGCCGTAACGGATATATATGTTATGACATTAAGGTCATTCCCGGTTGTGATTCTCATGGTACATTTTATGTAAGGACGGTTATTGTTGTTTCTTAAATCACTTAATTGTATTTTGATCGTATTTGGTTTACCGTCAGTATTCTAATAATGGAACGATATTGACTTCTCGTGTGAATCATGCATTCTACGAGATTTATTGAGTTGCTTCAACATACCAATTTGTGCCTCCGTTATTTCTTGATAAATTAATTGTCAAGGTGAATTTATGTGCACGGGGTCATTATCTTATATCCAATTGAGTTGTTGATAATTTAGTGGATTTAAATAAAAGAATTCTTAAGGTGTTTCACTTATGTGTCTTTCAAAAATAAAACCCGTATCTCATTCGGCGCTTTACTAATTTAAATGGTTATCACATTTTTACTTTAATTGGGTTATCAAATTCTACTTATCACCTTATTGTTGTGTAATTTACTTAAATATTGTTATCATGTTTTAGTCTAACAAATTCTATATTTAACTCATTAAATTTAACTGATATTTTACTTTGTTTAAATACGATATTTGTACTTCATCTCATTTATTTCTAAACTAAGTTCATCTGACAATCTATTTGCATAACCTCTCCTTTATTTAAATCTTTAAATAAATTTAATATCTCATTTGACGTATTACTCTATTCATGTTTGAAATTTGTATTTTATTATATTTAAATTTATCCCTTGATCATCTTAAATTTTTATTTGACACGGGTGCGAAGTACATGGTAGCACATGGATTTTGCCATGCGAAAGTGATTTGGAAAATGTGGGCACGGGGTGACATACGTGTAAGATTTGGAGGTTGTGACTTATGATTTGAGACTACAAGGAGTGGTACCTCAGGTAATTCTTGTTATAATTCGTGCATTAGGAACGATTTGATTTATTGAGTTGTCATCGGTTCCCCTTACTTGAATTCATTCCTATTTCGTCTGTATTCTAACTATGTTGTTGCTTTATTACCTGGTTATTTTTTGTTGCCATTCGTGGTTCCATTATTTTCACTATTGATTGTAAATTTGTAATCTTTCCGTTGCTGGTCTTACATTGATGTTCTTTCCATTGTTAGTTTTATGTTATATCCTGCACAAGTTTACATGTCTAGTAGGTGTCTTGACCTGGCCTCGTCACTACTTTACCGAGGTTTGGCTTGATACTTACTGGGTACCGCCGTGGTGTACTCATGCTACGGTTCTACACATTTTTGTGCAGATCCAGGTACTTATGATCGAGTTGGTTTTGAGACTTATGTCTGTGCGACTGGAGACTTCAAGGTATACCTGCTCGGCGTTTGCAGGCCCCGAAGTCACCTTCTATTGTATTTATTTCCGTTGTCTATTATTATTCTGGGACAGTGATGTACTTGTTATTTCTAGTTACTCTTAAAAAAACTTATGACTTGTACTACCGGTTTTGGGGTTATGTAACTGATGTTGGTTCAGCTATGTTATTTTAGTTATTAATTATTATATTGTAGTTTAGTTGGTTAATTTATGTTAATCCTCTTCATGTGTTAGGCTTACCTAGTTTTAGATATTAGGTGATATCACGACATCCCAAGGTGGGAAAATGGGGTCGTGAAAAGTTGGTATTAGAGCTCTAGGTTCATAGGTGTTACGAGTCATAAGCAGGTTTAGTAGTGTGATGACCCAAAATATTATCTTTAAATTTAATAAGTAATTCTGTATTTTAAGACCTCGAAAAGCACCATTTACCATTCCTCGGCTTACGTGCGCAGTCCGTAAAATTATCCGGAAAGTTTTCATGTAAAAAATAGATTAAAATGTGAAATAGAGCTTTAAAACTCAACTGAGTTGACTTTGTTCAACATTTTTAGCAACGGACCCGGATCAGTATTTTGACAGTTTCGGTAGCTACGTATCGTGATTTGAGACTTGGGCGTATGCCCGAAATTTAATTTGGAGGTCTCTAGCTCAAGTTATGATCATTTAACGGAAACTAGTAATTTAAAGGCTAAAGATTTTCAAGTATGACCACGGGGTTGACTTTTTGATATCGGAGCCGGAATCCAATTCTGGAAATTTGAATAGCTCCGTTATATCATTTATGACTTGTGTGCCAAATTTGAAGTCATTCCGGATTCATTTAATATGTTTTGGCACAAAATTTGTAAATTGAAAAGTTTAAAACTCAAAGTCCGAATCGAGGTGTGAATTACAATTTCGATGTTATTTGATGTGATTGAGACCCCGAGTAAGTCCGTACTATGTTACGGGACTTGTTGAGATATTTGGATAAGGTCCCGAGGGGCTCGGGTGAGTTTCGGACGAAATTCGGATTGTTTAGAGCATGTTGAAAGTAGCAGGTTCTTGACAGAACCTGGTGTAATTGAACGTGCGTAATGGTGATCGCAGGTGCGCAACCGCATCTGCGAGAAGCTGGTCGCTTCTGCGACCTGGGCACTGGCCAGTTGCATCGCTTCTGCAGAGAAATCGGGGCGCAAATGCGCGACCGCTTCTGTGAAGGCTGAATCGCTTCTGCGGTCGTTTGGTCGCTTCTGCGACGTCGCAAGTGTGATAGAAATGTCCGTAGATGCGAAACCTCGCCTGGTAGCCCTAATTCGCAAATGCGAGATTTTTCTTGCAAATGCGTGACCGCATGTGCGAAAATATAGCCCGCAGATGCGAAAATGCTGGGCAGAATACATAAAATCGGGTCTTAGCCATTTTTACTCATTTTTGAATTTCAAGTCTCGGATTTGGGTTATTTCAAGGGGGATTTTCACGACTTTGAATTGGGTAAGTGTTCTATAACCAAAAGTGATTATATTTCACAAATCCATGTCTATATTCATCATTTATTTCGGATTTAGATGGAAAAAAAATCAGATTTTTATAAAATCTTTCAAAAACGAAAAGTTAAGATTTGAAGGTCCATTTGATATCGGAATTGGACAATTTTTGTATGGTTGAACTCGTAGTGGAACGGGTGTTCGGATTTAGCGAGTTTTTTCGGGATTTGAAACGTGGCTCCCACTATCAAATATTTTAATAAATTTCGATTTTTTATCCGAAAAATTTGTAAATTCATATGGAATTAATTCCTATGATTAGTATTGAATATGTCGAATTGTTTGTGAATAGATTTGAAGCTTTCGGAGACAAAATTAAAAGGAAAAGTTGTGGTTGAATAATTGATTGGAATTACAAAGCGAGGTAAGTGTCGGGGTTAACCTTGACTTGAGGGAATAGAACCCTTAAATTATTTATTATGTGAATTGCATATGAACGACGTATAGGCGAGGTGACGAGTGTCTATACGTCGTCGAATTAATTGTTGTCTGCTTACTTGAAAAATCATAAATTATTTTTAATCATAAATTAATTATTATAATAATTATTTCTCTCTTATTCTTTGTCAAATATTAATTCTTGAATTCCTGCATTAATTGTTACATGCTATTTGAATTATGTGTTTTAATTGTTATTTGGCATTTAGCATATTAAATACTAAACTGCCTATTTTCTCCCTGATTTCTATAATAATTTGCTATTTTTCATTTTTATTTTATAATTAAATTATAATTATTGTATGCTTGTTGTTATATAATTTTATATTAATTATTGCATTTATTGGAGAAATTTTTTCTATAAGAATTGATTGAAATGGATATATTGGAGGATCGGGTTGCACGCCGCAACAGACTTATTAAAAGTCAATATTGGAGTATTGGGGAATTTCTTCTATAAGAATTGATTGAAATGGAGATATTGGAGGATCGGGTTGCACGCCGCAACAGACTTATTAAAAGTTAATATTGGAGGATCGGGTTGCACGCCGCAACAGACTTATTAAAAAGTTAATATTGGAGGATCGGGTTGCACGCCGCAACAGACTTATTAAAAGTCAATATTGGGGGATCGGATTGCACGCCGCAACAGACTTATTAAAAAGTCTATATATTGCTGAGTTGGCTTCAATTATTATAAATGAGTTACCTGAATTATTTCTATTATTTGTTGTTGTTATTAATATTGCGTACAGGTTAATGTAAGTGAACCGCCTTAGCCTCGTCACTACTTCGTTGAGGTTAGGCTCTGCACTTACCAGTACATGGGGTCGGTTGTACTGATACTATACTCTGCACTTCTTGTTCAGATTACGGAGTTAGTCCCAGCGACGTACCATAGCTTGCTCGGATTTCAGCTACCAGAGGAGACTTGAGGTATAACTGCATGGCGTCCGCAGTTCTGAAGTTCCCGTATATTTTACTTTAGCTGTGTATTTATTCCCAGACAACTTTATTTTATTCAGACCTTTATTTGTATTTATTCTAGAAGCTCGTGCACTTATGACACCAATTCTGGGATGGTATTTAGACACCATTGTTTTTATGGATTATTTCAAAATTGCTTCCACATTTACTTCCTTGTTATTAATAAATTTAAAATTGTTTTAAAAAATGGATAATATTATTCTAATGTTGGCTTGTCTATCAAGTAAAATGTTAGGCGCCATCACGGTTCGAAGGTGGGAATTTCGGGTCGTGACAAGTAGAGTCTTGCGGATCGGTACGGAGACGTCCGTATTTATATTCGAGAGGCTACGGAACTATTAGAAAATCCCACTTCTTTCATTCCTTATTGTGCGACATTGATTCAGCTTGAAGCATATATCTTAAATTCCTTTGTATCCACTTGTGTATGATATTGCGCACTTGGTATCAGCTATGCGTCGATGGTTCGTGATGCTGTGGATGGACTTCGAGGGAGCCAGTGATGCTCAATCATTGTCTCAACGTGTCGTCCAGACTGAGGATGCGGATGTATTGAGAGATCATTTAGTTGTTCACGTGGGGGTACAACGGGTTTTGGCATCTGGTTGATAAGTACAAGCTTGTGAAGGTTTAATTGGTTGCCTAATCGTAGTGATCATGGTAAGGTCACGAGGTGGATATTGATTTGAGGATAGTTGGTCAGAGACGGATCCATGATTTCAGGAGGATGCGTGCACCACTACTCGACCACCATATGATTTGTTCCTCTAAAATTTTACCATGAACTGACAACAACTTGACAAGTAAAGAACAATCAATATTGTTATTACAAAAACTTATTATTCCATAGACAAATATCAATAAATAGTTTTCTTACCTTGGAGAACTATCAATTATAACATCGTTATTTATAGTTACAAATACTAAGCTCGATATATTAAAATTAAATAACTACTAAAAAAGAGAGTGGTAAACGAAAAAAGAGGGAACTTGAAATTGAAAAGATTCAAATTAATTTAAAATTCATTTTTTAGAGTTTTTGAAACTCAATGATTGAACCAAAAAAGAGAATGAAGAAAAAATAGAAAATAATCCAATAAAAATTAAAATTTAATTCAAGGATATATCAAAGGGTGAACCCAAAAACAGAAGAATGCATAGAAAAAAAAGAAATAGAAAAGAAAGATAGGACATGAGATTTGAAGGAACTGAGATTCGAACACTAGACCTAGGGGCCAATGGTGCACAAATCTACCACCACACCAAATGCTCTTTTGACTATGGGTTCCCACATGGAAAATTAAGTAGTTTATCCAAAAAATACCATTGTGATACACAGTCTAGGGAGAGAGCATGGTTCACATACCCCACACCCCTCCACGTGGATCCTCCTCTGGTTGGTGGGATTAGAGACTAGGTTCGCATGGGATTTCTACTCAGTAGAAGGTACATATTATCATTCAAGGCCCTGGAGGAAGCGACTTTGACTGTCACGAGGATGGACATACACTTAGTAGATGATTTGAGGTATCTTATGATTGGTGTTATATGAGTTATGAAAGTTAGTATTGTGGATCATCAGATGTTGTTTGCTATGGCTTCGCGCCAAGTGGGGGAGTCCATTATCGACGATCAGATTGCAGAGTCATATGTTATATCAGTTTTGGCCTGAGAAGTATATATGTGGTATTGAAAGGTTCACCGAAATTTATATATGATTAAGATATGAGATTTGCATGGGATAATGCTGGGACTTGTAGTATTTATGCATACGCCATTAATAATTCTATATTTCAATATCAAAGAGGTCAGAGAAGCAATTTAAGATTCATAGAAGGTTTCTTCAGCATAGGCATCTTGGTTGTGGCATTATGGGGTGCTTCAGAGAAAATACGGTGGTTTATGACCTTCTGGGCCACGTGGTTTGTTCTAGGACCTTCTGCATTGAGCTTTGGTTTTGGGAACGTTGTGTACCGACAGAGAGAAGTGTTACCCTGAAGAAAAGTCGAGGAGGATCTAAAGAAATGGGTCATGTCGGTGGTGTTGGGTCAGCATAGCAATGGAGGTAATTGATCCTTTTTGGGTGGTAATTCTCTACCGGTGTTTGTGGCAGTACTCTTGGGTTGGGCGATTTGTGTGACTCGGTTGAGTTGGGGAGATTCGGTCCTGATGGCTTAGTTATGTACAGGCGGGTCTCGGAGAGTTCTCGATGGTGTCGACCATGGCTTGAGCTGGCTGTCTGCTACTGGCATAAGGAATATATTATGTATTATGGTTTTCTCCTAGATGGATATCAGGAGTCAAGAGAACGCTGGCATTATTGGATATCGCATGTGAAGAGCGTACATTTTAGGAGGCACATTGTGTTTTGGCTTGCAGATGCTTGACTAGTGTTACGGTGATTGCTGGGTTTTGTGGCTTCTGAGGTTCTCATTTTTCTATGCGGTATGGAAGATATATGTGAGTATTTCTGTAAGATGATGGAGTGTGAGTGATGTATCAGCCATTTGAGTAGCGTAGTTGAGATCGGGTATGGAAATTTTGGTATTCATGAGGTTTCGGGACTGGATGTTCTCGTAGGCAAACTATCCCTTGATTGCGGATTGTGAAGAAATGTTGAGGATGGGATAACTGATGGCATATATTATGGATATGTTGTTATGGAATTTTGAAAGGTTATTTACCTGTTTGGGAATGATTGGAATTGGTTTGGGGGCTATTTGGAAGCCCATAAGAATGTGTATTCTATATCATATCAGGTTTGGTTACTCTTATGAAATTGATATTCTGGGTTTAGTACCGGGCAGAATGGATGTCATTCGTGCCCAGTCTGTGTTATGTGCTTCTCTCTTATGCTTTGATGAGTTGTGGAGTTATATGATTATTCACACGCGTGTTGTAATCCCATTCAGGCCTTATGGCGATATAGGCAAGATGGCCCTCGTGATGTTGATTTGCTCATTGCACCTTAGTTGTGCTTGCTTTCCTCTATGTTGTATTATTCCTATTCATCTTTCCAAAGTTATATTTGTGCACTCTAGCGTGCTTGGTGTCGGCATACATGTGATTAGTGATCCTGAGCATTTTGGCTCGATGGGTATCCCTATGTGGATTGATATATTTGGGATCGGGTTGCGCGCCACAATGGATGTTATTTGGGATAATTCCTATGTTTATTTTGTGTTTTGTTTTCCCTCTGTGGGATGAGTTAATGAAATTGTACTTTTGTTGTTATATCTGTTGTATTTGTTAGATAGTTTTCGCACTTTGCTTTCTTTCTATTGTTAGATACTGTCTTTCTGAGTTATTGCTTGTTTGGTGTATGGACTGTGTTGTGTGAGAATCCATGTGTTTGGTGTGACTTATCAGTGGGCTGCTTGTATGGACTGAGATGAGGTTTCTAGACATGAGATTTGCACTATCGTATCGGGATGAGGAGTGTTTGGAAGGATGATGCTATATTCCCTCTCAGAATTGGGCAATGGCCATTGGCGGACGAGAGAGCTTCTCGGCTTGTTGATTTCATGGATGGTTATGAGTTTCTGCAAGTTTCTTTTATCATAGGCATTGTTGCAGAGGTCCGAAATGAGGTTTTATTCGATATGAAGTGTATTACCAGTACCAAGATTTTTATTGGGCAGCTATGGTGGTCGGAAGTTACTGCTACGGACATCTGAGTTATGAGGAATATCAGGTGATTACACCTTGGGTTGAAGTAGTGACTTAATCCAGCTTGTTCAGGTATATATAGTGTATTGATGCGAGATTCGGGTCATATGATGAGTTTCACATGTTGAGGATATGGTTCTAAGGTTTATGGACTAAGGATGAGGTGGGATCTTCAGTTAAGGTTTGTTGTCAGGCCTATGTAGATTAGGGTGACGTGGAATCATCCCCGGGTGTATGTATTGTGAGCTCATGCAGTGATTTGATAGCTTCGGAACGACTCTTGTCATGTTCGAGGACGAACATGTGTTTAAGTAGGGGATGATGTAATGACCCGTCCGGTCGTTTTGAGCAATTGCATCCAGTTTGGCAGTTTGAGGTCATGAGTAACTTCATATAGTGCATTATGAGTTGAGTGCATCGTCGGCTCTGTTTTTTGAGTGGTTCGGAAGTGATTTTAAGGGGTGACTTTCACTTGAGAAGCTTGAAGTTGAAAGAGTTGACCAAGTTTGACTTTTAAGTATTTGACCTCGGACCGGAGTTTTGATGGTTATGGTAGGTCCGGATGGTTATTTTGGACTTGGGCATATGCCCTGATTTGCATTTGAATGTTTCTAGAAGGTTACGAGACCATTTGGCGGAAGTTGGCAATTTAAAGGTTCGAAATTTTTCTAAGTTTGACCATAGTTTGACTTAAAGGCTATCGGGTTCGAATTTTGGTTTCGGGACTTGGAATAGGTCCTTTCGTCATTTGGAACTTGCCTGCGAAATTTGGTGTCATTTGATGTGGTTCAGACACTTGGTAGCAACTCTATAAGTTCTTGAAGTTCATTGCGATTTTCATGCGTTTTGGCATCCAATGCGTGATACTAGATGTTATTTTGGTGTTTTGATCGTGCGGAAGAGTTCGTGTTATATTTTTTTGACTTGTATGGATGTTTGGTTTAGAGCCCCAAGGGCTCAGATGGGTTTTGCACGCTTCTCGGAGTATTTAGAAGAAGGTTCAGATTTGCTAGTGTTTTTGTTCTAGCATTTGCGAGATCATTCTCGCTTTTGTGACGATTGGTTGGGACAGGGGAGTTCGCATTTGCGAACAATTTCATTGCATTTGTGATTAGGCAGCTTCCGTATTTGCGACACAAACTGTGGCTTTTGCGACAACTCTGAGCTCGCTTTTGCGAGACTTGTGTCGCATTTGCGACTTAGGCAGAGTTGGTCAGGCTTCGCTTTTGCGACACTATTGTCGCATTTGCGACCATCGCATTTGCGAACCTCATGGCGCAAATGCGACATCTGAGACTGGTATAAGGACTTTCATTTCGGGACTTAGCTTCATTTTAATATATTTTGAACCCTAGACTCGGTAGGAGGCGATCTTGTGAAGAGATTTTCATACCAAACTATTGGGTAAGTGTTTTTAATCAATTTTTATTTATATTTTATGATTATATATTAGATTTAACATCAAATTCAGGAGAATCTAAGAGGAAATTTGGGGATTTTTGTCAAAGTTTTGAAAAATGATAATTTTAGATTTTAGAGTCGAATTGGACTCGGATTTGAAAACAAAACACATATATGGGCTCGTGGGGTTATGGATATTCAAGACCTACTCATGGTCCCGGGTTTCGACCGGACGGGCCCGGAGTAGACTTTTGTTGATTTTTTTGAAAATTGTATAAAGATCATAGCTTTGTTAATTGAAATTATTTTCTCTTGCATTGTTTGATATATTTAGCCATCTTTGGCTAGATTGAGCCGAGTGGAGATGAAATTGTAAAGGAAAAGCTAATTTGAGTATTGATTTGGCCAAATTGAGTTAAGTGTCTTGCCTAACTTTGTGTGGGGGAAACTACCTCTTAGGTTTTGGATTGATGGTACTATTTGAATTATGTGGAAGGCGTGTACACGAGGTGACAAGTGTGTACACAGGTTTATATGTGATATTTGATTGGTTTAGACTATTAGGCTTCTTTCATGCATTTAATTGAAGTTGTCGTTTCATATAATATCTTTTGTTGTTAGGCTTGCCCTTACGTGCTTTTCTTGAAGTTGTTAGTACATGTTCTATCTTTCGTTTGTCAAGTTCACCCTTATATGTTTTCATTGTTAATTGCAATTACTTGTCGAATACATGCTTTATCTGTCACATGCCTTCATTGTTAATTGTTTCTCGAAAATCGTATCTTGGTTTATGAATCGTCATTTCTTGCTATTTGATTTTGTGAGTTATCGTATAACCTCTTCATCTGTTGTGATTTCTTTATGTAGCTTCGTCATTGCATTGATTTTGTGACATGCTGTAGTTGGTTGTAATTTGTTTTCTTAATTCATGTTGCTTGGAGAGCGGGTTGCACGCCGCAACGGTATTGATAATGATGATATGGTGGAATAAGGGAGGATTATGATATTGATAAATGATGATATGGTAGGATTGGGTTGCATGCCGCAATTGATATTGTTATTATTGTGTGGGATCGGGTTGCACGCAGCAGCAAATGTATATATTGTAATTGTTGTGATATTAAGTTTATTCCTGATTGTGATTCTCGTGGTATATTTTATGTAGGGATGGTTATTGTTTTTTCTTAAATCACTTCATTGTATTTTGATCGTATTTGGATAACTGTCAGTATTCTAATAATGGAACGATATTGAATTCTTGTGTGAGTCATGCATTCTATGTGATTTGTTGTGTTGCTTCAACATGCCAATTTGTGCCTCCGTTATTTCTTGATACGTTGATTGTCAAGGTGAATTTATGTGCACGTGTCATTATCTTATATTCGATTGAGTTGTTGATAATTTAGCGGATTTAAATGAAAGAATTCTTAAGGTGTTTTATTTGTGTGTCTTTCAAAAATAAAACTTGTATCTCATTCGGCGCTTTACTAATTTAAATGGTTATCACATTTTTACTTTAATTGGGTTCTCAAATTCTACTCATCACCTTATTGTTGTGTAATTTACTTAAAAATTGTTATCATGTTTTAGTTTAACAAATTCTATATTTAACTCGTTAAATTTAACTGATGTTTTACTTTGTTTAAATATGTTTTTTCCCATCTCATTTATTTCTAAACTAAGTTCATCTGATAATCTATTTGCACAATATCTCCTTTATTTTACTTTATTTAGATATTTAAGTAAATTTAATATCTCATTTGACGCATTACTCTATTCACATTTGAAATTTGTGTTTTATTGTGTTTAAATTTATCCCTCGATCATCTTAAATTGATATTTGACATGGGTGCGATGTACATGGTAGCACATGTATTTTGCCGTGCGAAAGTGATTTGGAAAATGTGGGCACGAGGTGCCATATGTGTACGATTTGGAAGTTGTGACTTATGATTTAAGATTACGAGGACTGGTACCTCGTGTAATTCTTGTTGTAATTCGTGCATTAGGAGTGATTTCATTTATTGTGTTGTTATCGGTTCTCATTACTTGAATTTATTCCTATTTCATCTGTATTTTAACTATGTTGTTGCTTTATTACCTGGTTGTTTCTTGTTGCCATTCATGCTTCCATTTTTTTCACTGTTTGATTGTAAACTTGTAATCCTTCTGTTGTTCGTCTTACATTGATGTTCTTTCCATTTGCTTTATGTTATACTTGCATAGGTTTACATGTCTGATAGGTGTCTTGACCTGGCCTCGTCGCTACTCTACTGGGGTTAGACTTGATATTTACTGGGTACCGCTATGGTGTACTCATGCTACGCTTCTGCACATTTTTGTGCATATCCAGGTATTTCTGATCGAGTTGGTTTTGAGACTTATGTCTGCGCGGCTGGAGACTTCAAGGTATATCTGCTCGATGTTCGCAGGCCCCGAAGTTAACTTCTGTTTTATTTTATTTCCGTTGTCTACTATTATTTTGGGACAATGATGTACTTGTTATTTCTAGTTACTCTTAGAAAAGTTTGTCACTTGTACTACCGGATTTGGGGTTATATAACTAATGTTGGTTCAACTATGTTATTTTAGTTATTAATTATTGTATTTCAGTTTAGTTGGTTAATTTCTGTTAATCCTCTTCATGTGTTAGGCTTACCTAGTCTTAGAAACTTGGTGTCATCACGACATCCCAAGGTGAGAATATGGGGTCGTGACAATGCCGGGCTCGAATTTTGGTTCCGGGAGTTGGAGTAGGTCTGTTGTATCATATATGACTTGTGTGCTAAATTTGAGGTCAATCGGAGTTGGTTTGGTGTGTTTCGTCATTGGTTTTAGAAGTTGGAAGTCCAATAGTTCATTAGGCTTGAATTGTGGTGCGATTCATGATTTTGATGTTGTTTGATGTGATTCGATTCTTTGCCTAAGATCGTATGTTGTTATAGGATGTGTTGGCATGTTTGGATGGGATCCCGGGGGCCTCGGGTGTGATTCAGATCATGTTCGGCTCATTTTTGGACTTGTTGGACTGCTGAAATGGATGTATCTGGTTTCCTCATACGCGTTCGCGAGGGAGGTTTCGCGTTCACGAAGTGTATTTGGGTGATTGATGAAGTTTGTTCATCACGTTCACGAGAAGATGAGTACGTTCGCAAAGGTCTAGTGAGTCTGTGCATGGCGATCGCGAGAGGGGGCTCATGTTCGCATAGAAAGATGAGGCCGATTGGGCACGTAAGCCTTCGCGTTCGCAGGAGAAGTGTCCCATTCACGTAGGCATTGGTCCAATGGTCGTCGCGTTCGTGAGGGAGGTCTTGCGTTCACGTAAGAGGAATTTTCAGCGGTGAAGTTTTGTTCTTCGTAAACGCGAGGCACTTTCCACATTCGCGAAGGAGGCATACCTGGGCAGATTTAAAAAACCCAAATCGTGGGTTAGAGTATTATTTCATATTTTGACTTGGGGAGCTCGACCAGGGGAGATTTTTGTGAGGGATTTCACTACAAATCAAAAGGTAAGCTATTTTTTTTATCACTTTTGTCCAATAATATTGAATACCCATTGATTTCTACACCTAGATTATGTGTTTTTAAGGTGAATTTTGGGGGATTTTGGACTAGGGATTGGAGAGTAAGATTTGGGGGTTTGAGGGTCGATTTTTGGTCGGAATTGGATGATTTTGGTATGGTTGGACTCGTTATTGAACGAGTGTTTGGATTTTGTGAATTTTGTCAAGTTCAAAGGCGTTGTCCCAGGGTTGACCTTTTGGGTTGACATTTTGAATTTGGTTAAAGAACTTAGCTTTATCGTATGGAATCGATTCCTATAGCTTGTATTGATTATAATAAGTTGTTTGTGACTAGATTCGAGTCGTTCGGAGGCCAATTTGCGAGGCAAGGGTTTGTTGGAGCATTGAGTTGAGCACTTTGAGGTAAGTAACACTTCTAAACTTGGTACTGAGGATATAAATCCCTGGAATACATGTTTATGGTTGGTGTTCGGGCGACACACATGCTAGGTGACGGGCGTGTGGGCGTGTACCGTGGTAATTATGACTCGGTTGATTCTGTGGTACTGTGTAGTTATCTAGTCTTGTTTCTATCCGTGTAATTCCTACGCGTTAGAGTAATTGAAATATGATCCATGTTAGAAATTATGTTTAGGCTATGTGCTTATTCTGTTGGGACCCACTGAGGTCATTTATGCTATTGAGTTATTTTCTTAAGTCGCAATTATTTACTCAGTCATATTTATTCATTTGCATATCATATGTCAGTCTCTGTTATCATTTACTTACATCATGTTATCATTATTTGGGCTGAGTGGTATGAGATTTGTGAGCCCGTGAGACTAGAGAGATTGATGACTGAGTTGGGGCCTGAGAGTCGGATTGTGAGTGATATTGTGGATCGGGTTGCATGCAACAGTAGGCCATTTTGGCTTCATTATGATCATGATGAAGCCAAAATTGATCGGACTGCATGTCGCAGCATGCCTTATAAACATTATATTAGGGCTTGGATCCACCCCTCCGACATACCAGCTGTGAGCGCAGGTACCACACAATGCTGAGTAATTGTGTGTGATGAGTGGGAGTTGAGACACACAAATTGGGTACTTTGAGAGTGTGAGTACCTGGGATTATCATTGTGATGCATTACATTTGATATGTAGTCATAGAGATGTAACATTCCTCATGCTAGATGTACTTGGCATGTTTTATCAATGTTGAGCTTAAATTATTGAACGTGAAAGCATGCCTAAATTTTTATACTGTGTACGAGCTGAATATGGAAGTTCTGTGAGATATTACTGTCATTTTTTCCTGCCATTTATGTACTGTTATAATCTGGATTCGGACTGTATCTTTCTGAGCTCATCACTGCTTTCAGCCCAAGGTTAGTCCTGCTACTTATCGAGTACATTGGGTCGATTGTACTCATACTACACTCTGCACTTCGTGTGCAGATCCAGGTACATCTGGATGCGGTGATTGCTAGAGTGGTGCTAGTACCTGTTTGGAGACTTTGAGGTAGCTGCTATGAACCCCACAGACCTTGACTCTCCTTCCTTTAATTTTTATTCAGTACTATTCTATTTTCTCAGATAGTTGTACTAGAGTTTTAGACTATGTTGACATTAGTAGCTCATGTACTCGGTGACACCAGGAATTTGGGATTTGTTGTTGTTGAGTTTTAGTTATTTTTATAAATTATATATGAGATTTTTCACTGTTTAACTTGTTAAAAATCATATTTTTAATTTAAATGCATAGTTATTATGTGATTGTCAACTTGCCTAGTAATGCGATAGGCGCCATCACGATAGATTGAGATTTGGGTCGTGACAACCTGTATGTGATACATGTTTCGCAGAAGAATTTTTTGAACTCGATTTTAACTACGAATTTGGATACCAAATCAATCCAAATCACCTCCAATCTTCAATGAATTTCAACCATACCTACTGAAAAAGGTCCCTTTTTGCTTAGATTTTTGAAATATTGTGTATATATATATTTTTATATTTTACCGCCTTGTTTGCTACCTCATCCGTGAAATTTTCTTTTCGTCTTGCATCTAATATTGCCGATCACGCTTAAAAACATGGAAGGAGGTCTTTGCATGTGATTCTTGAAGAGAAAGAACCTTATTTTTTTGGATTTTCAATTTTTATATGTGCTTGACTAGTGTCATGACTCGGAATTCCAATCTCGGGGTTGTGATGGCGCCTAACATCCACTTGCTAGGCAAGCCGACATAAGTTAGTTGATTAGCCAAATTTTAACAGTTTAAAACGAGGTGATGATAAGTAGTGAGAGATAGGAATTCAAACTAATACAACACCAGCATAATTCATGTAATAACATCTACTCCCAAGGATCCGGAGTCACGAATACACGAGCTACTAGAAGTGCTACAAACAGAGTCCGAAATAAATAACTATTTCGAATGAAATGAACAGTAAAAGAGGGAAGAGGAAGGGGACTCCAAGGTCTGCGGACGCCAGCAGATCTACCTCAAGTCTCCGTATGCAATGATCCAAGTTGACGCACCTCACGCACCTCACGCACCACTAGGACCAATACCAAAATCTACACAAGAAGTGCAAAAGTGTAGTATGAGTACAACCGACCCAATGTACTCCGTAAGTGCCGAGCTTAACCTCGACGAGGTAGTGATGAGGCTATGACAGGAAACTCTTTTGTAAGTAAACATGTATAAACACATATATATGTACAACAACAACAAAAAAGAGATTTAACAATGTACAAGTGGGAGGGGACATGCAAAGGGGGAAAATATACGATAACTACAACAGGTATGACAACACCAGATAGCCAAATAAGTCATCAACCAATGAAGACAGATGAACATATGGTATGAAGATGTCACGACATCACCCTTCACGATTTTACTCTCATCCTTACCATGAAATGATGACATAAGTAAAAATGAAATGACATGGCATCACCCTTTGTGCTTTACTCTAGACTTTCCCATGTAACAATGAATAATTGATATAGATGGCACGACATCACTATTCGTGCTTTTACTCTCAATCTTACCATGTAACAATGAGTGAATGATATAGATGGCACGGCATCACCCTTCGTGCTTTAATTCTCTTCCTCACTATGTATTAATCAATAAATGATATAATGAAATGTCACGACATCACTCTTCGTGCTTTAACACACTCTCTTACAATGTAGTAAAGACAATATAAATTCGGGAGATAAATAGTGCGGAGAATGTGCTTTACATCCAATATGATTCCAAGATACCAAATCTCAACTTCCAAAAATACTCAACCATTACCAACTAAGCAATAATTATGGAAGAAATTATCAAATAAGTTATAATCTAATCTAAGCATGGATATCATAAATAAAGAGGCAACAAATCACAAGGAAACAAGTTTCGCCCGCATGCTTTAGCCCACAACAATGCATAAATGCTTGTCATCTCACATATACATTGTACCCACACATTAATCACGCAGCAAATAGGCAAACAAGTCCCAATCCCTCAAGTGAAGGTTAACCACGCCACTTACCTCACTCCGTAATCAAATCAAAGCTCAACCGGGGCCTTTCCTCTAAAATCCGCCTCCAAACCAATCGAATCTAACCAAATATCGTTCAAACAATCCAAAATAAGCTTTATAAACTACCCATGAGTGAAAGAGGTTCCGTTTAGATCATTATTGAAAAAGTCATCAAAAGTCAACCCCCAGGTTCGCTTTGTCAAAATCGAAATTCGGACAAAAATCCAAATACCCATTCACCCCCGAGCCTGATTATGTAATCGTTTTCGAAATCCGACCTCAATTCGAGGTCTAAATTCTAAATTTATAAAAATGCCTAATTCTACACAAATTCCTAATTTCTACTATGAAAATACAAGATTTGATGTTGAAAACTTATGAAAATTTAATGGGTAATTGAAAAGAAATAGATTAAAGTCACTTGCCAATGAATTTAGGAAAACAATCTCTTGGGAAAATCGCCTCTAGGATGTTTAGGGTAGAGAGTTTGAAAGAAATGAGCTTTACCTCATTTTTCCCTCTTTTGTTCAGGCGCAGATGTCACAATTGCGACATGGAGTTCGCAATTGCGAACCCCGCAAGTGCGAAAAAGTCCTCGCAAATGCGAAGATTCCACATCTTTGCTACCATCACAAATGTGATGGTTTTGTTCGCAAATGCAAACTTGGACGTTCGCGATTGCGACCACTTTGATTGCAAATGCGAACCATTTGCCCCCAGCACTTCATCGCAAATGCGAACTTGACAGAGGCCCTGGACTTTTGCAAATGTGAACACTGACCTCGTAATTGCGAGTTTGAGGCCTGCACTAGAAAAAAATGCATCAGTTGTTCTTCTAAATCTAAAATCACTTCATAGCCTAAGCGAAACTCACCGAGCCCTCGGGGCTCCAAACCAAATATGCATACGAGTCCAAAAATATCATACGAACTCGCTCGGGCAATCAAAACACCAAAATAATACGTAGAACTAAGAAGCAGACACCAAAACGAATGAACTTTTCGAAGAAACTTAAGAACTTTTAATTTTTCAACGGGACGTCCGAATCACGTTAAATCAACTTTGTTTCGCACCAAATTTTACAGACAAGTCATAAATACTGTAATGAACTTATACCAAGTTCTGGAACTAAAATCTTAACCTGGTAGCAACAAAGTCAAACTACGGTCAAACTTATGAATTCTTTAAACCTTTAGATTTCTGGTTTTCAACAAATTACGCGTTAATTCAAGATAGGGACTTCCGAATTCGATTTCGGGCATATGCCCGAGTCCCAAATCACGATACGGACCCACTGAGACCGTCAAAATACTGATCCGAGTTCATTTGCTCAAAATATTGACCGAAGTTAACTCAAATGAGTTCTAAGGCACGATTTCACATTTTCATCATTCTCATAAAAACCTTTTGGAAGAAAGGACACGGACTATGCACGCAAATTGAGGAGGACTATACAAAGCTATTCGAGGTTTCAGAAAACAGAAACGACGGGTAAAATTATAAATGACCCATCGGGTCATCATATTCTCTCCCTATAAAACAAATGTTCCTCCTCGAACGGACATAAAAAAGTACCTGGACTGGTGAAAAGGTGTGGATATATACTCTGCATGTCCGACTTGAACTCCCACGTGGCTGCCTCGATCAGCTGACCTCTCCACTACACTTGAACTGAAGGATAACTGTTAGACCTCAGCTGCCGGACCTGCCGGACTAGAATAGCCACCGGCTCCTCCTCATAAGTCAAATCCTTGTCCAATTGGAATGAGCTGAAATATAACACATGGGACGGATCACCGTGATACTTCCGGAGAATGGACACATGGAACACCAGATGGACTACTAATAAACTAGGTGGCAATGCGAGCTTGTAGGCCACCTCACCCACTCTCTCAAGAATCTCAAAGGGTCTGATGTACCTAGGGCTGAACTTGCCCTTCTTTCCGAACCTCATCACACCTTTTATGGGTGAAACCCTGAGCAATACCCTTTCTCTAACCATGAATGCAACATCTTGAACTTTACAGTCGGCATAACTCTTCTGCCTAGACTGAGTGGTGCGAAGTCGATCCTGAATAATCTTGACCTTATCCAAGGCATCCTGTACTATATCTGTACCCAACAACCGAGCCTCACCCGACTCAAACCAACCAACTGGAGAACGACACTACCTCCTATACAATGCATCATAGGGAGCCATCTGAATGCTCAACTTATAGCTGTTGTTGTAGGCAAACTACGCAAGTGGCAAGAACTGATCCCAAGGACCCCCAAAATCCATAACGCAAGCGAGAAGCATATCCTCCAATATGTGAATAGTGCGCCCGGACTGCCCGTTCATCTGGGGATGAAATGTTGTGCTCAACTCGACCCGCATGTCCAACCCATGCTGTATGACCCTCCAGAAGTGCGAGATGAACTGCATACCTCGATCAGAAATGATAGACACGGGTACACCGTGAAGATGGACAATCTCGCTGACGTAGATCTCAACTAACTGCTCTGAAGAATAGGTAACTTCCACTGGAATGAAATGTGCCGATTTGGACAACCTGTCCACAATCACCCATACCGCGTCGAAATTCTTCTGAGTCCGTGGGAGTCCAACAACAAAATCTATAGTGATACGCTACCACTTCCACTCAGGAATCTTTAACTTCTGAAGCAAACCACGAGGCCTATGATGCTCGTACTTTACTTGCTGACAATTTAGACACCGAGATACATATAAAACTATATATTTCTTCATCCTTCTCTACCAATAATGCTACTACAAGTCCTGATACATCTTGGCGGTACCCGGATGAATAGAATACCAGGAACTGTGTGCCTCCTCAAGAATCAACTCACGAAGTCCATCCACATTGGGCACACAAATACGACTCTGCATCCTCAAAACCCCATCATCTCCAACAGTAACGTGCTTGGCACCACCGTGCCGTACCGTGTCCTTAAGGACAAGCAAATGGGGATCATCATACTGACGTTCTCTGATGTGCTCATACAAGGAAGACCGAGTGGCTGTGCAAGCTAGCACACGGCTGGTCTCTAAAACATCTAACCTCATGAACTGATTGGTCAAGGTCTGAACATCTGCTGCAAGCGGTCTCTCACTAACTGGGATATACTCAAGGCTATCCATGCTCACTGCATTTCTACTCAAAGCATCGAACACCACGCTGGCCTTCCCGGGATGAAACAAAATGGTAATATCATAGTCTTTCAACAGCTCCAACCACCTCCTCTGCCTTAAGTTGAGATCCTTTTGCTTGAACAAATACTGTAGACTCTGATGATTTGTGAATACCTCACATGACACACTGTAAATATAGTGCCTCCAAATCTTCAGCGCATGAACAATGGTTGCCAATTCTAAGTCAAGAACAAGGTAATTCTTCTCATGAACCTTCAACTACCGCGATGCGTATGCAATCACCCTGCTATCCTGCATCAATACCGTGCCGAGCCCAATATGAGATGCATCACAATACATCGTGTAGGATCCTAAACCTATGGGCAACACCAACATTGGCGCCGTAGTCAAAGCAGTCTTGAGATTCTAAAAGCTCAACTCATACTCATCCGACCATCTAAACAGGGCATCCTTTTGGGTCAACCGAGTCAATGGGGATGCTATGGATGAAAACCCCTACACGAACTGGCGATAATAACCCGCCAAACCCAGGAAACTCCGGATCTCTGTAGCTGAAGTAGGCCTAGGCCAATTTTGAACTGCCTTAATCTTCTTAGGATCCACCTTTATGCCCTCTGCTATTACAACATGCCCCCAAAAGGCAATTGAGTCTATCCAAAACTCACACTTTGAAAACTCGGCATATAACTGACTATCTCTTAGAGTCTAAAGTACAATCCAGAGATGCTGCTCATGCTCCTCTCGACTGCGGGAGTAGATCAAGATATCATCAATGAATACAGTTACAAAAAAATCCAAGTAAGTCTTGAACACCCGGTTCATCAAATCCATAATTGATGTCGGGGCATTTGTCAGTCCAAATGACATCAATAGGAACTCATAATGCCTATATGAGTCCGAAAAGCCGTCTTAGGGACATCGGATGCCCTAATATTCAATTGACGCTAACCATACCTCAAATCAATCTTCGAAAATACTTTGGCACCCTGAAGCTGATCAAATAAGTCATCAATCCTCGGCAACAGATACTTGTTCTTGATAGTGACTTTGTTCAACTGTCGATAATATATACACATCCTCATCGATCCATATTTCTTCTTCACGAACAACACAGGCACTCCCAGGGCGAGACACTAGGTCTAATGAAGCCCTTATTAAGAAAATCTTGAAACTGCTCTTTCAACTACTTCAACTCTGGTGGGGCCATACAGTATGGTAGAATAGAAATGTGCTGAGTGCCCGAAGCCAAATCAATACAGAAGTCAATATCCCTTTCGGGTGGCATCCCCGGCAGGTATGCAGGAAACACCTCTGGAAACTCACTAACAATTGGCACTGAATCCATAGAAGGAACATCCGCACTGGAATCGCGGACATAGGCCAAATAAGCTAGACATCCCTTCTCTACCATATGTCTAGCCTTCACATAAGAAATAACTCTACTGGTAGAGTGGCCAGGAGTCCCTCTCCACTCTAATCGAGGCAATCCCGGCATGGCTAAGGTCACCGTCTTGGCGTGATAGTCCAATATAGTATGATAAGGTGACAGCCAATCTATACCCAAGATAACATCAAAATCTACCATATCAAGAAGTAGAAGATCTATGCTAGTCTCAAGACTCCTAGTAGTAATCACACACGAGCGATAGATGCGATCTACAACAATAGAATCTCCTATAGGCATAGACACATACACAGGAGCACTCAAAGAATCACGAGGCACAACCAGATATGAAGCAAAATAGGGTGACACATAGGAGTAAGTAGAACCCAGATCAAATAAAACTGAATCATCTCTATAGAAAACTGGAATAATACCTGTGATAACTGCGTCAGATGACTCGGCCTCAGGCCTAGTTGGGAAAGCATAACATCGGGGCTGGGCCCCCACCACTCTGAAGTACATCTCTGGAACGACGTCTATCTGGCTGGTCTCTACCTCTAATGGCCTGACCTCCACCTCTGGCTGCCTGACCCCTGCCCCTAGTTGGTTGAGCGGGCGGTAGAGAAACCGGTGCCGGAATCATGACACGAGAACCATGCTGCTGCATGCTGCCCTGTGATCGGGGGAAAAATCTAGCAATGTGCCTCGGATCACCACAAGCATAACAAGCCCTCGACTGCTATGACTACTGACCCTGGAACTGCACCTATCGACCTGAGTAACCGCTTTGATAACTCTGGATCGGAGGTGCACTAATAGGAGCTGGTGGTGCACTATATGCTAGCTGCTAAGGATGAGACACATAAGGACCACTGCTCCCTGAAGCACTATGAGATACATAAAGCGCTGAATGAAATGGCCTGGGAGAATGGCCTCTACCAAAAGTACCCCTGCCTCCAGATAAGGCATCACTGAATTTACCAGAATGACAAGGCCTTTTATTTGACACCGGCCCCCTCTCATGATCATGAACCAACTCAATCCGTCTAGCAATATCTACGGTCGTCTGGAAAGAAATATCACTCCCGGTTTCCTTGGCCATTTGTAGCCTGAGAGTGAAAGTGAGCCCATCAATAAATCTCCTCACTCTCTCCCTCTCAGTAGGAATCAACATAGTGGCATAGCGATCTAGGTCCACAAATCAAGTCTCATACTGGGTAACAGTCATACTACCCTGTTAGAGATGCTCAAACAACGTGCGGTACTTCTCTCTCAGGGTGACAGGGATGAACTTCTCTAGAAATAGCTATGAGCATTGATCCTAGGTAAGTGCATGCGACCCAGCTGGTCTAATCAACATATAATCACTCCGCCATCTCCAGGCGAAACCAGTCATCTGAAATTCTGCAAAATCGACCCCATTGGCCTTAACTATGCCCATGTTGTGCAATACCTCGTGGCAACGGTCTAGAAAATCTTGTAGGTCCTCAGAAGATTCACCACTGAAATGAATAGGAAGGAGCTTGGTAAACTTGTCCAACCTCAACATAGCCTCAGAAGACAAAGAGGGCCTATCACTGGCCTGTGCCGTAATAACCGACTGCACTACCCAACTGGCGGGGCTGCTAGAGTCTGATACTGGGGAGCCACCTACTTCGGGGTGTGAGTAGCGAGAGTCTGTGCTCCTCCCCCAGTCCGAGAGACGGATGGTGCCACCAGAAAAGTACCGGTCTGGGCCACACTCTCCATAAGGCCCACCAAACGGACTAGAGCACCTTGAAGCACTGGAGTGGCTATGAACCCCTCCGAGACCTAAGCTGGTCCGACGGGTATAGTTTGAGCTGGAACCTCCTCCTCAAACTCTATACGAGGCTCCACTACGGGTGCTGCTACTCGAGCTCTAGGCTGAGCTCTGCCTCTACCTCGGCCTCGACCTATGCCCCTGGTCATAGCTTCCACTAGGGGCTCCTGCTCCTGCCCAGCTGTAGATGCAGTGCACGTTCTCGCCATCTGCGAGAGAACAAGAATAGAAGGGTTCAATCATCAATGGTAGAATAAAATCGCATGACAGAGTAAGAAAGAAGTGATATTTTTCCTAAACTCCATAGCCTCTAGAAGCTAAGTACATACGTCTCTGTACCGATCCTCCAGACTCTACTAAGCTTTCTCGTGACTCGTGAGACCTAGGCAACCTAGTGCTCTAATACCAACTTGTCACGACCCGGAATCCCAACCTTGGGATTGTGATAGCGCCTAACATCTACTTGCTAGGCAAGCCGACGTGAGTTAGTAGATTAGCCAAATTTTAATAGTTTAAAACGAGGTAATGATAAGTAGCAAGAGATAGGAATTCAAACTAATACAACACTAGAATAATTCATGTAATAACATCTACTCCCAATGATCCAGAGTCACGAATACACGAGCTACTAGAAATGCTACAAACAGAGTTTGAAATAGATACAACTGTTTCGAATGAAATGAATAGTAAAATAGGGAAGAGGAAGGGGACTCCAAGGTCTGCGGATGCCACCAGATCTACCTCAAGTCTCCAATGATCTACTCCAATGATCCAAGCTGACGTACCTTACGCACCATTGAGACCAATACCAAAATCTGCACAAGAAGTGCAGAAGTGTAGTATGAGTACAACATACCCAACGTATTCCGTAAGTGTCGAGCCTAACCTCGACGAAGTAGTGATGAGGCTATGATAGGACACTCACGTAATTAAGCCTATACAAACACGTATATATGTACAACGACGACAAAATAGAGATTTAACAATGTACAATTGGGATGAGACATGCGAAAGGGGGAAAAGATACGATAACTACAATAGGTATGACAACACTAGATAGCCAAATAAATCATCAACCAATGAGGACATATAAACATACGATATGAAGATGGCACGCCATCACCCTTCATGCTTTTACTGTCATCCTTACCATGAAATGATGATATATGTAAAAATGAAATGACACGGTATCACCCTTCGTGCTTTACTCTCGACTTGCCCATGTAACAATGAATAATTGATATAGATGGCACGACATCAGCCTTCGTTCCTTTACTCTCAATCTCATCATGTAACAATGAATAAATGATATAGATGGCACAACATCATTCTTCGTGCTTTAATTCTCTTACTCACTATGTATTAATCAATAAATGAGATAATGAAATGGCATGACATTACCCTTCGCGCTTTAACACTCTCCCTTACCATGTAGTAAAGACAATATAAATTCAGGAGATAAATAGTGCGGAGAATGTGCTTTACGTCCAATGTGATTCCAAGATACTAAATCTCAACTTCCAAAAATACTCAACCATTACCAACTAAGCAATAATTATGGAAGGAATGATCAGATAAGTAATAATCTAATCTAAGCATGAATATCATAAATAAAGAGGCAACAAATCACAAGGAAACAAGTTCCGCCCGCATGCTTTAGCCCTCAACAATGCATAAATGCTCGTCACCTCACATATACATTGTACCCATACGTTAATCACGTAGCGAATAGGCAAACAAGTCCTAATCCCTCAAGTCAAGGTTAACCACGACACTTACCTCGCTCTGCAATCAAATCAAAGCTCAATCGGGGCCTTTCCTCTAAAATCTACCTCCAAACCAATCAAATCTATCCTAATTTCGTTCAAACAATCCAAAATAAGCTTTAGAAATTACCCATGAGTGAAAGAGGTTCCATTTAGATCATAATTGAAAAGGTCAACAATAGTCAACCTCCGGGCTCGACTGGTCAAAAGCAAAATTCAGACCAAAACCCAAATACCTATTCATCCACGAGCCCGGTTATGTAAATTATTTCGAAATCCGACCTCAATTCAAGGTCTAAATTTTAAATTTACAAAAATCCCTAATTCTACCCAAATTCTTTATTTCTACCATGAAAATCCTAGTTATGAAATGTAATGGGGTAATTTAAAAGAAATGATTAAAGTCACTTACCAATGAATTTAGGAAGAAAATCTCTTGGGAAAATCGCCTCTAGGATGTTTAGGGTTGAGAGTTTGAAAGAAATGAGCTAAATCCCGTTTCCCCTCTCTTTTGTCCAGGCGCACATGTCGCAATTGCCAACCCCGCAAATGCGAAAAAGTCCTTGAAATGCGAAGATTCCACATCTCTGCTGCCATCGCAAAAGTGATGGTTTTGTTCGCAAATGCAAACTTGGACTTCCGCAAGTGCGACCACTTTGATCACAAATGCGAACCATTCCCCCCAGCACTTCATCGCAAATGTGAACTACTTGTTCGCAAATACAAACCTGATGGATGCCCTGGACTTTCTCAAATGCGAGCACTGACCTCGCAATTGCGAGGTCTGAGGCCTGCACCAGAAACAAAATGCATTAGCTGTTCTTCTAATTCTAAAATCACTCTGTAGCCTAACTGAAACTCACCCGAGCCCTCGGGGCTCCAAACCAAATATACATACCAGTCCAATAACATCATACAAACTCGCTCGCGCGATCAAAATACCAAGATAACACCTAGAACTACGAATCAGACACCAATATGAATGAAATTTTCAAAAAAACTTAAGAACTTTCAGTTTTTCAACCGGACGTTTGAATCACGTCAAATCATCTCCATTTCTCACCAAATTTTGTAGACAAGTCATAAATACTATAATGAACTTATACCAAGTTCTGGAATCGATATCCGAACCCGGTAGAAACAAAGTCTAACTACGGTCAAACTTATGAATTCTTTAAACCTTTAAATTTCTAGTTTTCAACAAATAGCGTTAATTCAAGCTAGGGACTTCCGAATTCTATTTCGGGCATACGCTTGAGTCCCAAATCACAATACGGATCTACCGAGACCGTGAAAATACTGATACGAGTCCATTTGCTCAAAACATTGATCGAAGTCAACTCAAATGAGTTCTAAGGCATGATTTCACATTTTCATCAATTTTCTCATAAAAACCTTCCGAAAAAGGACACAGACTATGCACGCAAATCGAGCAAGGCTAAACAAAGCTATTTGAGGTCTCGAAGCACAGAAATGAAGGGCAAAACTATAAATGACTTATCGGATCATCAAAACTAGTTTTGGTAAGTCTATGATTAATGGCTAGAGCATGGTAAGTTAGAACTTATTTGGGACATTTATGTAAGATTTTCGGAAAAATACTTTTGGCCTTGGAGAAACTTGACTAAACAGGCTATTAATTCCAGTTACTTTTTGCCATAAATTTTTGCTATTTTTAAAAAATAATTTAAAAACTTTATTTGTTCCTTGAATATTATCAATTTATTAAAAAAATTGAAGTCTCGAAAAACTGGCCAATCTTGGGGTGAAATATTTTTTTTTCACTCACAAAAATTTCATCTTTTTTTCAAATAAAATGCATGTCTAAACACAACTTCAACTTCCAAATATTATTTTTCAACACAAATTCAAAAACTATTTTCCTTTAAATTTTAACCAAATCTATGTCCAAACGCTAGCTAGGATTCTAAAACTCGATTTTACAATGAATAAAATTGGTTGGGTGGTGGTGGTGGGGGTGGGTGGGGGGTGAGATTAAGTGAAGGATGGCCAATTTTTGAAGTCGCTTGTTAATATTTTATCACAATTTGAAATGTGATGAGAAATAGTTATTTTTTTAAATAAAAACTTTTGAACAAAAATATCCCAGTTGAAACACGATAAAATTCGAAAGATAATTACTAAATTTTGAATATTTAGCAGTTCAAATACCAAGAATTATTCCTGGAGAACTTCCAAAAAAGTTCATGAAGTTTGAACCTTTATTAGTGTAAATTACAATTTAAGTTCACTGCTTTAACTCTTGGTGACATTGTTCTTCACCATCAACTGTTATCAGATCTCGATTGGTTTCTATGTGGTGTTCATAGAGAGATGAAGACTTGGTAATACTGTCACGACCCGAAATTTCCACCTTCGGGACTATGATGGCGCCTAACATTTCACTTGCTAGGCAAGCCAACGTTAGAATATAATTAACCATTTTAACAAAATTTTAAATTAATCAATAATAAAGAAATAAATGCGAAAATAAAGTCTGAAATAAAATGAATAATCCATAATAAACTCGATATCTAAATACCATCCCAGAACTGGAGTCACAGGTGCACGAACTTCTAGAATAATACAAATAAGGGTCTGAATAAAATAAAGCTGTCTGAAAAAAGCACACAGCTAAAATAAAGTAGACGGGGACTTCAGAACTACGGACGCTGTGCAGTTATACCTCAAGTCTCCTCTGGGTAGCTGAAATCCGAGCAAGTCTATGGTACGCCGCTGGGACCAACTCCGAAATCTACACAAGAAGTGCAGAGTATAGTATGAGTACAACTAACCCCATGTACTCTGTAAGTGCCAAGCCAAACCACGACGAAGTAGTGACGAGGCTAAGGCAAGTCGCTTACATTAACCTGTACACAATAATAATAATAATAATAACAGGAATAGTAGTAAGACCGGTAAATAATATCAACAACTGAAGTCAATTCAACAGTCTTAATCCCTCAACTTGTTTCTATTGCGGCGTGCAACCCGCTCCAACAATATAAACTTAAAATAAATCTGTTGCAGCGTGCAACCCGATCCCCCAATATAAACTTTAAATAAATCTGTTGCGGCGTGCAACCCGATCCCCCAATATATTTATTTTCATTTCCGTTGCGGCGTGCAACCCTATCCCCCCATATATTTTAACAACTCTTAAATGTAATAAAATACCCCAATAAATATCACATTTAATGAGAAACTATTAAGCATCAAGGCATACAATAATTATAATTTATTTATGAAACAAACAATGATAAGTAGCAATTAATTGTGGAAATCAGGGAAAAAATAGGCAGTTTAATATTTAATATGCTAAATGTCAAGTAGCAATTAAGACACATAAATCAAATAAGCATGGATCAATTATTGCAGGAATTTAAGAATTAATATTTGACAAGGAATAGGAGAGAAACAATTATTATAACAATTAGTTCGTGTCTTAAAACAATTTAAGATGTTTAAATAATTAAGAAAATAATTAATTTGGTAAAGTATTGGCACTCGTCACCTTGCCTATACATCGTTACACATGAAATTCACATAGCAAATAATTCATGGGGTTCTATTCCCTCAAGTCAAGGTTAACCATGACACTTACCTCGCTTTGCAACCAAATTCAAGAATCCAATAAACCTTTGCCTCGCGAATTCGTGCCCAAAATCCTCAAATCTAGTCATAAACAATTCAATATACTCAATACAAATCGTAGGAATTATTTCCATATGAATTTACTAATTTTCCGGATTAAAATCCAAAATTTATCCAAAATATCGACAGTAGGGCCCATGTCTCGAATCTAAGAAAACTTACGAAATCCGAACACTCGTTCCGAGAGGAGTCCAACCATATAAAAATTATCAAATTCCGATGTCAATTGAACCTTCAAATCTAAATTTTTTATTTTTGGAAAGTTTTACAAAAATTCCAATTTCTTCCATCTAAATCTGAGTTAAATGATGAATATAGGCATAGATTCATGAAATATAATCATTATAGGATAAGGAACACTTACCCAATTTGAACCTTTGAAAAACTCCTTTAAATCACCCAAAAACCAAGGTTTAAAAGTCTAAACGAAATGAGGAAAAATGGCCATTTTCGACCCCTTAATGTTCTGTCAATTTTTGCTTTTGCGACGAAATGGCCGCATCTGCGGCGTCGCTTTTGCGACTGAAAATGCCTCTTCTGTGCTGCCCCTTGCTTCTGCGAACAAATGTCCGCTTCTGCGGACTCGCAGGGGTGTCCATCTTTCCGCTTCTGCGGCTTCTTACCCAGCTCCTCTACTTTCGCTTTTGCGATGCAATTCACGCTTTTGCGGAGCCGCTTCTGCGGCTAAGGCTTAGCAGAAGCAAACACACTAGAAGCATTAAGTCCACAATTTGATCCGATTTCGATCTGAATCACACTCGGGGTATTCGGGACCCCGTCCGAATATACCAACAAGTCCCGTAACATAATACGGTCTTACTCGGGGGTCTAAAATCACGTCAAACAACATCGAAATTACAATTCACACCTCGATTTAAACTTTTGGTTTTTCAAACTTTTTACTTTGCAAAACTCGTGCTAAAACATATTAAACGAATCTGGAATGACTTCAAATTTGGCACACAAGTCATAAATGAAATAACGGAGCTATTCAAATTCCCGAAATCTTAATCCGAGTCCGATATCAAAATGTCAAATACATGGTCATACTTTGAAAATCTTTAGCCTTTAAATTACCAGTTTCCGTTAAATGGTCATAACTTGAGCTAGGGATCTCCAAATTAAATTTCGGGCATACGCCCAAGTACCAAATCACGATACGGACCTATCGAAACTGTCAAAATACTGATCCGGATTCGTTTGCTAAAGATGTTGACCAAAGTCAACTTAATTGAGTTTTAAAGCTCTATTTCACATTTTAATCCATTTTTTCACATAAAAACTTTCCGAAAAAATTTACGGATTACATACGCAAGTCGAGGAATGATTAATAGTGCTTTTTGAGGTCTTAGAACATAGAAATAATTATTAAATTTAAAGATGATATTTTGGGTCATCACATTCTCCACCTCTAAAACAAATATTCGTCCTTGAACAGAATTAGAAAAGTACCTGATGTCACGACCCAATTTCACCTATAGGTCGTGATATCACCCAATACTACACCTAGGCAAGTCAACTTAATAATTTAAGCATATATTAACAAAATTTAAAACCAAGAAAATAATAAAACACCAAATTCTACCAATGTGTGAGCCAAGACCTGGTGTCACAAGTGTATGAGCATCTAGTAGATTATACAAAACCTCAAATACTGTCTGAAATAAAAATAGACAGAATGAAAAAATACAAGGAGAGACACTAGTAGCTGCAGAACGGCTCAGAAAGGAAGCTCACCACTATGCCTCTGGATAATGTGGGTGTAAGACGATAGGTCCCCCACTAGTACTTGCCTCAGGTCCTACACAAAAAGTGCAGCAAGTATAGTATGAGTACGTAAACAACGTGTACCCAGTAAGTATCAAGCCTAATATCGAAGTGGTAGAGACGAGATGGCCGACTTTGACACTCACTATGGGTCAATAATAATAACTGAAATAAAACTAGAATATTTAAATCAACATGATTCACAGAATTTACAATAATTTATTTAACTTGCGAAAATAATCATATTCCTTCAAATGCAACAATTCTCAATATATTAATTAAATTTCTTAAATTTAAATATTTTTCAATTTATCAATTAATCTCATTTACAGGAATAACAATTAATTCTTTAACAAGCAGGAATAATAATTTATTAAATTTCAAGTATTCTCCAATTTATCAATTAGCTCGGCAAGCTTGAAATAGCTATTAAAGTATTGTGTAATTATTATTATTAAGCACGATTTCTGCCGAGGACGTACGACCCGATCCAGTGTGTCATGTACACTGCCGAGGGACGTGCGGCGCGATCCATAGATGCATCTATCCTGCCAAGGCGTTCAGCCCGCTCCACAAGAAAGGAGGACATTTTCTTATGTACCTCCAGAAGGAGAGTATATTTATTGTAAGATAAATTCGGGAGGAAGAACCATTTATTTTAACAATTAATTAATTTAAACGAAAAATCAAGCATATGAGATTTCCATCCTTTAATATCTTTATCTGACAATTCACAATATATTCATATATATCAATTAATATTAATTAAACAAAGAATACAATGTACACATGCAATTCATGCTTTGAGTCCTAAACTATCTGGACTTTAGCATTAATAGTAGCTCTGCACGGACTCTCGTCACCTCGTGCGTACGTAGTCCCAGTAATTAGCAACAATTATTCAATTTAATCCATATGGGGTAATTTTCCTCTCACAAGATTAGACAAGAGACTTACCTTGTCTCAAAGTCCACTTTCCGATTACCATGTCATGTTGAATTCTTGATTCGACGCCGAAAGATCCGAAACTATCCAAATATTATATATAATAATTAATATATGCTAAATGATTCGAAATTTATCTATTAAATAAATTACCTTATCCAAAATGGTAAAATTCTTAAAATTCACCCCGGGTCCACGTGCTCGAATTCTGGAAATTTTCAGATGAAAACGTTACCCATAATCTCAAGAACTTAAATATATAATTTTTACCCAATTCCATAACTATTTTCGTGGTTAAAATCTCACTTTTATAAAAATCTAGGTTTTTCATCTAAATCTTTGATTTCTAATATTTACTAGTTATAATCTATGTATTTAACTCAAGGGGTATGGAATTAACTTATCTTTAAATTTCTAGTTGAAACCCCCTTCTCAAAAGCTCTGAAATCGCCCAGAAATGGAGAGAAAACGGGCAAAAATGGTGGATTCCTGTTCTTTTAAGCTTTCTGCCAAATATGTCTTTCGCACCTGCGGAGGTTGGAATGCACCTGTAGTTCCGCACCTGCGGAAAATCCTCGCAGGTGCGAGTTCCACTCGACTGACCAATTCTCGCATCTGCACGTCTAGCCTCACACCTGTGCGTTCGCAGGTGCGCCTAATATTCCGCACCTGCGGTGGCAGGCCTCCCATTCCTTTTCCGCTTCTGCGAAGAAATCTCGCATCTGCGAATGTCGCGCCTGTGAGCTTCTATCGCATATGTCGCACATGCGACTGGCCAAGCGCAGGTGCATTTCTGACAGCAGTTGGGAGTTTCAGTTTTGGCTCCTAACTTCCAACTTGGTCCGAGCCTCGTCCGATTGACACTCGGGGCCCCCGGGACCCCGTCCGAACATACCAATAAGTTTGAAATCATAAAACGGACTCGCTCGAACCTCGGAATGCGTAAAATAATATCAAATCTAAGAATCATACCTTAAACCAAATTGATTCAGACTTAAAAATTTCAAGTTGTTCAAATTACTTCCAATGCGCCGAAATATACTTAAACTACTCGGAATGACACAAAAATTTGCGTGCAAGTCTTAAATCACTATACGGAACTATTCCCAAACTCGAAATTCCAAACGGACTTCAATTACTCAAAATCCTACTCCAAACCAAATTTAAAGAATTTTAAACCTTCAAATAGTTGATTTTTACTTTTAAGTGTCAAAACGCTCCCGGGTTATCCAAAACCCGATTCGGACATACGCCCAAGTCCAAAATCATCATACGAACCTATTGGAACCGTCAAATCCCGATTCCAGGGTCGTTTTATCAAAATGTTGAGCGAAGTCAAACTTCTCCATTTAAAGCTAACTTAAGGAACGAAGTGTTCCGATTTCAACCCACACACTTCCAAATCCCGAATCAACCATCCCCGCGAGTCATAAATTAATAAAAGCATGTTCGGGGAGTTTTATTTTAGGGAACGGATTTCTAAAAGTTAAAATGACCGGTTGGGTCATTACATTCTCCACCTCTTAAACAAACGTTCGTCCTCGAACGGGTTTAGAATAATACCCAGAGTGCTAAATAAGTGTGGATATTTGCTCCGCATGTCCTCCTCGGCCTCCCAAGTCGCTTCCTCGACTGGTTGGCCCCTCTACTGGACCTTTACTGTAGAAATTCTCTTGGACCTCAACTGGTGAACTTGTTTATCAACAATGGCAAATGACTCTTCTTCATAACCCAAACTCTTATCTAGCTGAACTGTGCTAAAGTCCAACACACGTGATAAGTCAGCATGATACTTCCGAAGCATATATACATGGAAAACCGGATGAACTCCCGATAGACTGGGAGGCAATGCAAGCTCATAAGAAACCTCCCCAACTCGTCTCAATGCCTCAAATGGGCCCATAAACCTTGGGATCAACTTGCCCTTCTTCTCGAATCTCATAATTCCCTTCATCGGCGAAACCTTCAAGAGAACTTTTTCACCTACCATAAATGATAAATCACATGCTTTTTGTTCCGCGTAACTCTTCTGTCTGGACTGTGCTGTACGAAGTCGCTCCTGAATCAACTTTACCTTTTCCAAGGCATCTTTTACCAAATCAGTACCATATAACTTAGCCTTACCGGGCTCAAACCATCCGATAGGTGAACGACATCGACGGCCATATAAAGCCTCAAATGGAACCATCTCGATGCTCGATTAGTAACCGTTATTATAAGAAAACTCGGCCAAAGGCAAGAAACGATCTCACTGACCTCTAAAGTATATCAAACATGCCCTGAGCATATCCTCCAAAATCTGAACTGTCCGCTCTGACTGCCTGTCGGTCAGCGGATGAAAGGCTATGCTGAGCTCTACACGGGTCCCTAATTCACTCTGTACTGCTCTCCAGAAATGTGAAGTAAACTGAGGGCCTCTATCTAATATGATGGAAATTGGAACACCGTGCAACCTAACTATCTCCTGAATATAAATCTGGGCCAACCTCTCTGAAGTATACGTAGTCACAACAGGAATAAAATATGCCGACTTGGTCAACCTGTCAACAATCACCCAAACTGCATCAAACTTCCTCAAGGTCCACGGCAACCCAACTACAAAGTCCATAGTAATTCATTCCCATTTCCACTCTGGTATGGTCATCTGCTGAAGTAGGCCACCTAGCCTCTGGTGCTCATATTTAATTTGATGGAAATTTAGACACCTAGCTACATACTCAACTATGTCATTTTTCAATCGTCGCCACCAATAATGCTGCCTCAAGTTATGATACATCTTAGTAGCACCTGGATGAATAGAATACCGAGAACTATGTGCCTCCTCCAGGATCTTTTTCCTCAGTTCATCCATATTAGGAACACACAGACGATCCTGGAGTCGCAGAACACCATCGGCACCAATAGTAACTTCCTTGGCACCACCTCGTAGTACCGTTTCTCGAAGAACCATTAAGTGTGGGTCATCATACTTGAGAGCCTTGATATGCTCAAATAGTGAAGACTGAGCTACGACACATGCAAGAACTCGGCTAGGCTCTGAAATATCTAGCCGCACAAGTCTGTTGGCAAAGGACTGGATATCCAAAGCTAATGGCCTCTTTTCTGCTGAAATGAAAGCCAAACTATCCAAAGCTAATGGCCTCTTTTCTGCTGAAATGAAAGCCAAACTATCCATACTCTCCGCCTTTCTACTCAAGGCATCTGCAACTACATTTGCTTTACCTGGATGATATAGGATAGTAATATCATAATCTTTTAGTAATTCCAGCCATCTGCGCTGCCTCAAATTTAGGTCCCTCTGCTTGAACAAATACTGCAATCTGCGATGATCAGTATAAACTTCACAAGACACCCCATAAAGATAATGCCTCCAAATCATAAGGGCGTGAACAATCGCAGCTAACTCCAAATCATGTACTGGATAATTCTGCTCGTGGGACTTCAACTGACGTGAAGCATATGCAATAACTCGCCCTTCCTGCATTAATACACAACCCAAACCAATGCGTGAAGCATTGCAATACACTGTATACATTCCCGAACCGGAAGTTAACACTAATACTGCTGCTGTAGTCAATGCTGTCTTGAGCTTCTAGAAGCTTGACTCACAATCATCGGACCATCGAAACTGAACACCCTTTTGGGTTAATTTGGTCAAAGGTGCTGCAATAGATGAAAACCCTTCCACAAACCAATGATAATAACCTGCTAAACCCAGAAAACTCCTGATCTCAGTCGCCAAAGTGGGTCGATGCCAATTCTGAACTGCCTAAATCTTTTTGGGATCAACTTTAATACCTTCGCCCGATAGAATATGTCCCAAAAATGCTACAGACTCTAGCCAAAACTCACATTTAGAGAACTTAGCATATAGCTTTTGTTCCCGCAATGTCTGAAGCACTACTCTCATATGCTGCTCATGTTCCTCCTTACTGCGTGAGTAGATCAAAATGTCATCAATGAAGACAATGACAAACAAATCAATATATGGCCTGAATACCCTATTCATTAGATCCATAAATACTGCCGGGGCATTAGTTAAACCGAAAGACATTACCAGAAACTCATAATGACCATATCTAGTACGGAAAGCAGTTTTTGAAACATCCGAATCTCGAATCTTCAACTGATGATACCCCGACCTCAAGTCGATCTTAGAGAACACCCTAGCACCCTGCAACTGGTCAAATAGGTCATCAATATGCGACAATGGGTACTTGTTCTTAATAGTAACTTTGTTCAATTAGCGATCGTCAATACACATTCGCATTGTGCCATCTTTCTTCTTCATAAATAATACTGGGGCACCCCAAGGCGATACATTAGATCTGACGAACCCTTTGGCTAGTAACTCTTCAAGCTGTTCTTTCAACCCTTTCAATTCTTTCGGAGCCATGCGATATAGTGGAATAGATATAGGCTGAGTATCAGGAGACAAGTCAATACAGAAATCAATATCCCGATCAGGTGGCATACCTGGAAGATCTGAAGGAAATACATTGGAGAAATCCCGAACTATTGGCACTGAATCAATAGCCGGAGTCTCTGTAGTAGTATCCCAAACATAGGCTAGATAAGCCAAATAACCCTTCTCAACCATGTGTTGAGACTTTATAAAAGAAATAACCCGATTAAATGAACTAACCGATGAACCCTTCCAGTCCAGCCTAGGCAAAGATGGAATAGCCAAGGTAACAGTTTTGGCATGACAATCTAGAATAGCATGATATGGAGATAACCAGTCCATACCCAGAATAATTTCAATATCGGTCATCTCGAGCAATAAGAGATCTACTCTAGTTTCATAACCACATAATGTTATAATACAAGACCGGTAGATTCGGTTCATAATAACAGAATCGCCTACAGGAGTGGACACATAAACAAGAGTACTCAAGGACTCACAAGAAACACCCAGGAATGGAGCAAATAGAGATGATACATATGAATACGTGGATCCTGGATCAAATAATACTGAGGAATTTTTGCCGCAAACAGAAATAATACCTGTAATCAAAGCATCTAAGGCCTCTGCATCTGGTCTAGCCGGAAAAGCATAGAATCGAGCTGGAGCGCCACCTAGCTGGCCTCCGCCTTGCTGACCTCCACCTCTAGGATGGCCCCTACCCACCTTTTCTCCACCTCTTGGTAGTCGGACTACTGGTGGAGCAATTGGTCCGGTAAGCATAGGCTGCTGACCCTACTGTACTGGTCTACCCCGAAGCCTGGGGCAAAACCTCCGCATGTGACTGGGATCCACGCACTCGTAACAACTCTTAGGTGCGATGGGCTGCTGACTAAGTGTCTGGCCCTGGGGAACTGAATACCCACTGGGAGGACACTGAATAGCTTGTGGGAGGTAAGAACTCTCTGGTATAGCACTGAGATAAGGTCGCACTGGAGTACCCCGAGGAGGTGGTGGTGCTGGAAATGGGGGTCTACTGGACTGCCCCCTCACAAACTGACCTCTGCCCCCAGACGGAGCACCTCTGAACTCTCTAGAGTACCTGAACCGCTTATCTCTCATAATCTGCTCTCGGCTCCGCTGACGTACACCCTCAATCCTCCGGGCTATCTCCACAACTAGTTCATAAGATGTACCCATCTCAACCTTTCGAGCCATAGTGGCCTGAATGCCAGTATGTAAACCAGTTACAAACCTCCGCACTCTCTCCACCTCAGTAGGGAGTATCATAAGTGCATGGCGAGATAATTCAGAAAACCTCACCTCATAATCGGTCACTAACATTTGACCCTGCTAGAGCTGCTTAAACTGAAACCGCAACTCTTTCCTCTTTGAGGGTGGAATTTACCTATCCAGGAAGATACGGGTGAACCTGTCCCAAGTCATGGGAGGAGAATCTGCTGGTCTGCCAAGAACATAAGACTGCCACCATCTACGGGCCCTGCCCTCTAGTTGAAAAGTAGCGAAGTCAACCCCATGAGATTCCAATATCCTCATGTTGTGCAGTCTGTCCTTGCAACGATCAATGAAGTCCTGTAGATCCTCATGTCACTCACCCCCGAAGACAGGAGGATGTAGTCTAGTCCATCAGTCCAATAGTTTCTGAGGATCGACGGCTACAGTTAGCCTGGGCTCAAGTGTAGCTGCTACCACTGGCTGGGCTACACCCACGGGTAGTGCACCCTGGGTCTGATATACAGCAGCTGCCTGTCCATGAGCCTGCGCGGTAATGGTCTGTACTCCCCTGCCCGCCTGAGATATAGCTGGGTCTGCCGGGAATAAACCGGCCTGAGTCATATTGTCCATGAACCGCAACATACGACCCATGACATCCTGAAATCCCGGTGTAGATGTGAAATCCACCGAAGCTCGCTCTGCCACATGCACCTCATCCCGTTCCTCAACAATGGGGTTCTCTGCTGGACCCATTGGCGGCATAACTGGAACACTCCTGGGACGTCCTCGCCCTCTACCACGGATTGGAGCCCTCTCTCGGCCTCTGCCTCGGCCTCTAGCAACTGGGGGAGTAGCTCTTCCCTGGCCTGGAACCTCATTCGAGCGCGTTCTCACCATCTGAGAGAGAATAAGAGAAGGATATTTAGAAATACATCAATTGCACGATGGAATATGAATAAAGGTAATTTCCTAACACCCTATAACCTCTCGAAGATAAGTACAAATGTCTCCGTACCGATCCGCAAGACTCTATTAGGCCTGCTCATAACTTGTGAGACCTACGTGAACCTAGTGCTCTGATACCATGTTTGTCACAACCCAATTTCACCTATAGGTAGTGATGGCGCCCAACACTACAGCTAGGCAAGCCAACTTAATAAATTAAGCATATATTGACAAAATTTAAAACCAAGAAAATAATAAAACACCAAATTCTACCAATGTGTGTGCCAAGACCTGGTGTCACAAATGTATGAGCATCTAGTAGATTATACAAAACCTCAAATACTGTCTAAAATAAAAATAGGCAGAATGAAAAAATACAAGGAGAGACACTAGTAGTTGCAGAACGGCTCAGTGGCAGGCCTCACATTCCTTTTCTGCTTCTGCGAAGAAATCTCGCATCTGCGAGTGTCGTGCCTGCGAGCTTCTATCGCACCTGTGACTGGCCAAGTGCAGGTGCGATTCTGACAGCAGTTGGGAGTTTCAGGTTTGGCTCCCAGCTTCCAATTTGGTCCGAGCCTCATCCGATTGACACTCGGGGCCTCCGGGACCCCGCCCGAACATACCAACAAGTTTGAAATCATAAAACAAAATCGCTCGAACCTTCGAAACGCGTAAAACAACATTAAATCTAAGAATCATACCCTAAACCAAATTGATTCAAACTTAAAAATTTCAAGTTGTTCAAATTACTTCCAATGCGCCGAAATATACTTAAACTACTCGGAATGACACGAAAATTTGCGTGCAAGTCTTAAATCACTATACAGAACTATTCCCAAACTCAGAATTCCAAACGAACTAAAATTACTCAAAATCCTACTCCAAATCAAATTTAAAGAATTTTAAACCTTCAAATAATTTATTTTTACTATTAAGCGTCAAAACGCTCCCGGGTTATCCAAAACCCGATTCGGACATACGCCCAAGTCCAAAATCATCATACGAACCTATTGGAACCGTCAAATCCCGATTCCGGGATCGTTTTCTCAAAATGTTGACCGAAGTCAAATTTGTCCATTTAAAGCTAACTTAAGGAACCAAGTGTTCCGATTTCAACCCACACACTTCCAAATCCCGAACCAACCATCCTCGCGAGTCATAAATTAATAAAAGCATGTTCGGCGAGTTTTATTTTAGGGAATGAGTTTCTAAAAGTTAAAATTACTGGTTGGGTCATTACACCTGAGCTGGTAGAAAGGTGTGGATATTTACTCCGCATGTCCGACTCAGACTCCCAGGTAGCTGTCTCAATCGATTGACCTCTCCATTGCACCCGAAGTGAAGGATAATTATTAAACCTCAACTGTCGGACCTGCTGGACTAGAATAGCTTCTGACTCCTCTTCATAAGTCAAATCTTTGTCCAATTGGACTAAGCTGAAATCTAATACATATGAGGGATTACCATGATATTTTCGGAGCATAGACACATGGAACACCGGATGAACTGCTGATAAATTAGGTGGTAGTGCAAGCGTGTAGGCTACTTCACCCACCCTTTCAAGAATTTCAAAGGATCCAATATACCTACGGTTCAACTTGCCCTTATTTTCGAATCTCATTACACCCTTCATAGGTGAAACCCCGAGCAATACTCTTCTCCCACCATGAATGCAATGTCACAAACTTTACGGTCGACATAACTCTTTTGCCTAGACTGAGCTGTGCGAAGTCGATCCTAAATAATTTTGACCTTATCCAAGGCATCTTGTACCAAATCGGTACCCAACAACCGAGCCTCTCCCGGTTCAGACCAACCAACTGGTGATCGGCATCGCCTTCCGTATAATGCCTCATATGGAGCCATCTGAATTCTCGACTGGTAGCTATTATTATAAGCAAACTCCGTAAGTGGCAAGAACTGATCCCAAGAACCTCCAAAGTCTATAACACAAGCACGAAGCATATCTTCCAATATCTGAATAGTGCGCTCTGACTGTCCGTCTATCTGTGGATGAAATGCTGTACTCAACTCAATCCGCGTGCCTAACTCACGCTGCACAGCCCTCCAAAAATGCGATATGAACTACGTACCTCGATCAGAAATGATAGACACGGGCACACCATGAAGGCGGACAATCTCACGAATGTAAATTTCAGCTAACCGCTCTAAAGAATAGGTAACTGCCACTGGAATGAAATGTGCTGACTTGGTCAAACTGTCCACAATGACCCAAACTGCGTTGAATTTTCTCTGAGTCCGTGGAATCCCAACAACAAAATCCATAGTGATACGCTCCCACTTTCACTTAGGAATTTCTAACTTCTGAAGCAAACCACCAGGTCTCTGATGCTCGTACTTAACTTGCTGACAATTCAGGCACCGAGCAACATATGCAACTATATCCTACTTCATTCTCCTCCACAAATAAATTTGTCTAAAATCTTGATACATTTTGGCGGTACCTGGATGAATAGAATACCTAGAACTATGTGCCTCTTCAAGAATTAATTCACGAAGTCAGTCAACATTAGGCACACAAATACAACCCTGCATTCGTAGAACTCCATCTTCCCCCACAATAACATGTTTGGCATTACCATGCTGCACCGTGTCCTTAAGGACAAGTAAATGAGGATCATCATAATGCCGCTCTCTGATGCGCTCATATAAAGAAGACCGAGCGACTGTGCAAGCTAGAATCCGACTGGGTTCTGAAACATCTATCCTCACGAACTGATTGGCCAAAGTCTGGACATCTACAGCTAACGGTCTCTCACCAAACGGAATATAAGCAAGGCTTCCCATACTCACAGCCTTTCAACTCAAAGCATCGACCACCACATTAGCCTTTCCGGGGTGATACAAAATGGTGATATTATAGTCTTTCAACAACTCCAACCATCTCCTCTGCCTCAAATTAAGATCTTTTTGTTTGAACAGATACTGAAGGCTATGATGATCAGTAAATACCCCACATGAGACACCGTAAAGGTAATGCCTCTAAATCTTCAGTGCATGAACAATGGCTGCCAATTCTAAGTCATGAACAGGATAATTCTTCTCGTGAACTTTTAACTGGCGCAACGCATATGCAATCACCCTGCTATCTTGTATCAATACTGCACCAAGCCCAATACGAGATGCATCACAATACACCGTATAAGATCCACAACCTGTGGGTAATACCAACACTAAAGCTGTAGTCAAAGCTGTCTTGAGCTTTTGAAAGCTCTCCTCACACTCTTCGGTCCACCTGAACGGAGCACCCCTTTGGGTCAATCTGGTCTTAATTATTGTTCATAATCAATTACAAAATTGTCAGTAAACTTCATGTTAACAGAAATATCATTTCAAACCTCACAATACTGATAACGAGATGCGAGGCATGAAGACTTCATAATTAGTTATCCAAATTAACGAGTCATATTTAACGCCAACTGGGCGGGCACCACCTCGTAGGTTAAAACTCAATAATTATAACAGGAATTTGGCAAGTATGCACAGAGAATTTCATACAAGCATTTTCAATTAAGCCTAACAGGCATGACTCCCTATTAGTACTATAGTACAAATTTAATTTCACAAGGGAGAACTTAAACACAAGAATTTTCCTCACAAGGATCTCGTCCTTATATAACTTCCACCGTAGCTCGTAGCTCGGTTTAAACATATCAATTTATATTACAATGCAAGGATCTCGTCCTCAGTTCTGAATCACAAGTAATATGCACATCGTGCCAATCGAAACTTTCCATTTTCTCCTTTTAAATAGTTTCCGTTAAACAAAATCACAACACATAATGAACCCCACACTGGTAGGGCATATAATTCATAATTTGTAATTAATTATCCGGAAATTACATCAAAACTTACCGAAATGAGTAACAGAAAGCCACCTTTAGCCTCGTAAGTCTTATTAGTGACCAACACGGAATGATAGGCGTAGTTATCTCCATAGAATCTCCCAACAGGAGTAACATATAAGTAGATTATAGAATTACGAAGCTCACTCATAAGTGGAGCACAATAGGAGGACTCGTCTTGATACTCAGAACCGAATCAGGTTAAGGAAATTATTCCTTTACATTAAATCAAGGTCGTACCTGTAACGACACTATCTGATGTAGCGACCTCAGCTATATCATAAAAGAAATATATCAACGACTAGGCCTCCACCTCTAGAATTCCCTCTACCCACCCGTCCTTCACCTCTAACTGGTCGTGTGGGTGGTGTGATGAAATGTGTCTCTCCCAAGTCTGTGATAATTTTCTCATGATGTTCCTAGTATCACCGCATTCATAACAACCCCTTTACGGGTTTGGCTACTCATACTGAGTCTGTGCCAAATAACTGGAATAACCATTGTAGGAAACTCATGTCGGTGGTGCATTAAAAGAACTTACTGGAGCACCCGAGTAATCCGATGTGCGCACTGGGCTGGCCGACTACTCGAGCCCCCACCATAATGATTCATACTTGCAGAGTAGAATCCACTGAATCCTCCAAAACCTCGAGACCTCTTGGTCTCCTTAGTTTCCTTTTTTTCCTCACCCCGAACACGTTCTAATATCTTGGCAATTTCTACCACTAGCGGAAATGAAGTATCAGCCTGTAGCTTCCTAGTCGAACAAAATTTTACAATCATAATTGATTCCTTTAATGAGTCTATGGTCTAGCTCTCTGGCTGTAGGATCCAAAATAGGAGTATGACGGGCTAACTTATTGAACCTAATGGCATATTCTGACACCGTCATGGTGACCTGACGCAACCGTTCCAACCCTATGCGCCATGCATTACGGAGAGTCAGGGAAACAAACTCTTTCAAAAGCTTTTGAGAACTGAGCCAAGTGGGCAGTGTTGCATTGGTTGGTCTGCCCTCTTCATAGGCTTGCCATGAACACCGGTGGAGAATTATCTCTCCCAAGGCCAATTTCTTCTTTTGTCATGCTGACTTAACACTGCTGAGCTGACCCATTTCTTAACATACTCTTTGATTCTTATTTGGGGTAACCTTTACCCCTATTGATACACAAGGATCACAAAAGTAGAGCTCCATACAGACAAATCTTGGTACGAACCACATAGTCCATGTCACGACCCAAAATTTCCCACTGACGGGACCGTGATGGCACCTAACATTTCACTTACTAGGCAAGCCAATGTTAGAGAATCATTTACCAATTCCTTATTTCTGTTCAGTAATTAGCAATAATTAACTACGATGAAATATAACAAGTGCGGAATATCATAAATCTGTATTAACTACTACCACTCGGATCTGGAGTCACAATTCACGAGCATTCTAGAACTTACTACAAGTAATAGTCTCAAAGAAATACAACTGTCTGAATGAAAGAAAACAGTAGGACATAAAAAGATAGACGGGGACTTCAAGATATGTGAATGCCGACAGATCTACCTTGAGTCTTCGGACAGCGAACCAATAGCAAATCTCGATCAACCTGAGCCGGTATCAAAATCTGCACAGAAAGTGCAGAGTGCAGCATCAGTATAACCGACCCCATATACTGGTAAGTGTCGAGCCTAACCTCGATGAAGTAGTGACGAGGCTAAGGCAAGGCACCTACAATCAACCTGTACAATTTAACAGTGTATACGCAAATAACAGGAATGAAGAACTAACGGGAGGGGAGACATACTGAGGGGAATACAAGATAAAGAACTACAACGGAATGATCACCAGAGCAGTCAATATACCATGAATCAAAAGGAATAGTGAATACAGTAAAGAAGAATGCACGACATCACCCTTCGTGCTTTTACTCTCAATCTCACCATAAAATTAATAGAAACGACACGACATCACCCTTCGTGCTTTTACTCTCACATCATGGCACGACATCACCCTTCGTGCATTAACAATCACAATATGGCACGTCATCACCCTTCGTGCATTAACACTCACAATATGGCATGACATAACTCTTCGTGCATTAATACTCACAATACAACACGACATCACCCTTCGTGTATTAACACTCTCCCTTACCATAATGCAATGCATAAATAACAATATGGAGATAGAATAACAAGTACAAACCTTACTTCAACATTTGGTTCCATAATATCAATCTTAACTTTGAAATAAAAACTCAATTATCACCAGAAAATTCCGTAAACACGATAAGAACAATAATTTGAACAACACTAGTATAACACGTAGCAATTTGGCATAGGAATGAGACAATATCAGAAAAATAGAGAAACATGAAAAAAATAGGTAAATTGGCGGCGCATAGGTACTCGTCACCTCACATATATGCCGCTCACATAAATTTCACTTAGCAAATAATCCAAGGTTCCTAATTCCCTCAAGTCAGGATTAGACACAACACTTACCTCGCTCCGAAGACCACTTAATTCTCAATCACAGCTTTTCCTTTGAAATTCATCTCCAAACCACTCGTATCTATTCAAAAATGACTCAATAATATCAAATATTGCTAAAGGAATCAATTACAACAACAACAACAACCTAGTAAAATCCCACTAATGGGGTCTGGGGAGGGTAGTGTGTACGCAGACCTTACCCCTACCCTGAAGGAGTAGAGAGGCTGTTTCCGAAAGACCCTTGGCTCAAAAAAAAAAAGACAAAAGGGACAAAAAGTGAGACAATATTAGTATCACAACAACAATCATAGGATAAATAGGAACACCATGAAATTCAGAAGAAAGATGCAAAGTAAAGGGAGACAATATTAGTAAATATTAGTATCACCACAACAGTCATAAGTAAAATAGGAACCTCATGAAATCTAGAAGAAAGATGTAAAGCAAAAGCGATAGCTAGTAAATAGGACCTGCACTGAAAAGAGAAATAGTAAGCCACAACATTCCCACTAATTATCTTAAAAAAAAAAAAAAAACTACATGGCTAATCCCACCATGTTACGAAGTAAGGCACGACTCAACTACCTCCTAACCTACAACCCTAATACTCGACCTCCACATCTTCCTATCAAGTGTCATGTCCTCAAAAATCTGGAGCCTCGCCATATCCTGCCTGATCACCTCTCCCCAATACTTCTTAGGCCGCCCTCTATCTCTTCTCGTGCCCTCCGTAACCAGCTGCTCACACCTCCGTACCGGAGCATCTGGGCTTCTCCTCTGAACATGTCCGAACCATCTAAGCCTCGCTTCCCGCATCTTGTCATCAATGGGAGCCACATGCACCTTCTCCCGAATATCATCATTCCTAATCTTATCTATCTTAGTGTGCCCGCACATCCACCGCAACATCCTCATCTCTGCTACTTTCATCTTCTGGATATGTGAGTTCTTAACAGGCCAACACTCAGCCCCATACATCATGGCCGGTCTAACCACCGCTTTATAAAACTTACCTTTGAGTATCGGTGGCACTCTCTTGTCACACAAGACTCCAGATGCTAACCTCTACTTCATCCATCCTACCCCAATACGGTGTGTGACATCCTCGTCGATCTCCCCTCCCCCTGGATAACCGAACCAAGGTACTTGAAGCTGCCTCTACTCGGGATGACCTGCGAATCAAGCCTTACATCCACGCCCACTTCCCCTGACTCAGCGCTGAACTTGCACTCCAGGTATCCCGTCTTTGTCCTGCTCAGCTTGAAACCCTTAGACTCAAGAGCCTGTCTCCAAACCTCCAGCCTCTCGTTAACACCGGCTTGCGACTCATCAATCAAAACTATGTCATCGGCGAATAGCATGCACCATGGCACATCCCCTTGAATATGGTGTGTTAACGCATCCATCACTAGGGCGAATAAGAACGGACTGAGCGCAGAACCTTGGTGTAGCCCCATTACAACAGGAAAATGCTCAGAGTCGCCTCCTACTGTCCTAACCCGAGTCTTAGCCCCATCATACATGTCCTTAATCGCCATAATGTAGGGAACCGACACACCTTTTGCCTCCAGGCATCTCCAGAAAATTTTTCTAGGAACCTTGTCATATGCTTTCTCTAGGTCAATAAACACCATGTGCAGATCCTTCTTCCTCTCTCTGTATAGTTCCACCAACCTTCTAACAAGGTGTATAGCTTCTGTAGTGGAACGACCCGGCATGAATCCGAACTGGTTGTCGGATACAAACACTGTCATCCTCACCCTCGCTTCAACCACCCTCTCCCACACTTTCATGGTATGACTCAGTAATTTGATACCCCTATAATTGTTACAACTCTGGATATCACCTTTGTTCTTATACAATGGAACCACCGTACTCCACCTCCACTCATCCGGCATCCTTTTCCCCTTAAAAATAATATTAAACAACCTAGTCAACCACTCCAAACCTGCTCTCCCCACACACTTCCAAAATTCCACCGGAATCTCATCTGGCCCGGTCGCTCTGCCCCTACTCATCTTACGCATAGCTCCCATGACTTCCTCGACCTCGATACGCCTGCAGTAACCAAAGTCACGGTGACTCTCGGAATGCTCCAATTCGCCTAGCACAATATCCCAATCCCCTTCTTCATCCAGAAGTTTACGAAAGTAAGTCTGGCATCTCCTCTTAATCTGGGCATCTTCCATCAACACTCTACCATCTTCGTCCTTGATGCATCTCACTTGGTCCAAATCCCGAGCCTTCCTCTCTCTCAACTTGGCCAGCCGGAATAACTTCTTCTCCCCACCTTTTTCCCCCAATTCCTCGTACATACGACCATAAGCCGCAGTCTTAGCCTTTGTGACCGCCAGCTTAGCCTCCTTCCTAGCTGCCTTATACCTATCCATGCACACTCGCCTCTCCTCCTCGCCTATGCTCCCCACTAACTTCAGGTACGCCGCCTTCTTTGCTTCCACTTTACCTTGGACCACTTCATTCCACCACCAGTCTCCTTTGTGCCCACCAGAGACGCCCGTCGAGACCCCTAACACCTCTCTCGCAACCTCCCTAATACAGTCTGCTGTCGTTGACCACATAGTGCTCGCGTCACCACTGCTCCTCCAAGCTCCTATAGCTGACAACCGCCCCTCCAACGCTTGGGCTTTATCCTTAGTTAAGGCTCCCCACCTGATTCTCGGTCTTTCTCGAGTAGACCTTTTCCTCCTCTTTAACATAATACCAACGTCCATCACCAAGAGCCTATGCTGCGTCGCGAGTATCTCACCCAGAATCACCTTGCAATCCTTGCACAACCCTCTGTCACACCTCCTGAGGAGGAGATAGTCAATCTGGGTCTTCGCCACCACATTTTGAAAAGTAACCAAATGCCCCTCCCTCTTCTGAAAGCTAGAGTTCGCAATCACCAACCCAAAAGCCTTAGCGAAGTCCAACAACGATGTACCTCCTCCGTTCCTCTCCCCAAAACCAAAGCCTCCATGCACCTCGCCATAACCACCTGCGGTCGACCCAATATGCCCATTGAAATCCCCTCCTATGAATAGCTTCTCAGCAGGCGGAACCTGACGCACAATCTCATCTAACCCTTCCCAGAAGCGCCGTTTAACCTCCTCATCTAGGCCCACATGCGGCGCATAGGCGCTAACGATGTTTAGGGTGCACTCTCCAACCACCAACTTAATAGTCATCAATCTATCATTCACTCGTCTAACCTCAACCACCGACTCTCTAAGTTCCCTATCCACCAAGATGCCCACTCCATTCTTACCTTTCTAGACTCCTGAGTACCAAAGTTTATACCCGTCCACGTCCCTCGCCCTCGACTCTACCCGGCAAAATCAATTTATATTGACCCTCCTCTTCTGGATGATCTTCACCAACTCTATAGATTTACCCGTCAATATACCTACATTCCATGACCCAATTCTCAACCTACAGACACCCTTGTTCCCTTTACCTCCCTTGCCTCCCGCCCCACCCCCTAAACCCTGCTCTAAAGTTGCATAAATTAAATTTCCCAAATTTTTCTCTAAAAAGTTAAAAAATAAACCCCGGGCTCGCTTGGTCAAAACCCGAGATTCGGACCAAAATCCTTTTACCCATTCACCCCCTAGCCCGAATATGTAGTTAGTTTTGGAATCCGACCTCAAATTGAGGTCTAAATCCCCAAATTCCCGAAATCCCTATTTTCTACCCTAACCCCTAATTCTACCATGAAAACTCTAGATTTTAGGTTGAAAATTCAAGAAATGTAATGGGTAATTGAAAGAGAATGGTTTAGAATCACATACCAACAATTTGGGGAAGGAATGACTCTTGAAAAATTGCCCCTCACCATTTGGTTTATGAGAAAAATGAGTTTTTTTGGCAAAAATCCCGTTTTTGATTCTGTTAAGTGCTGGGCGATAGTGTTCATCACGTTCGCGAGAGCATTGTTGCGTTCGCGAAGGGTACTGGCTGCCAAGACTTCGCGTTCGCGAGGCCCAGCTCACGTTCGCGAGGCCCAGCTCACGTTCGCGATGATCACTCCCCTCTGTCCTTCGCGTTCGCGAGGAATGTCTCGCATTCGCGCTGAAGGAACGACCAACCCCCCCTCCCCCCAGGTCCCCACCAGCTTCGCATTCGCGCTGAGCCGGTCGCGTTCGCGAAGGGTAAATCCCCCATCACTTCGCATTCGCGACCAGGCCTTCACGTTCGCAAAGAAAAAGTCTCAGCCTCATCAGATCACTCTTCGCGTTCACGAGAGGACCTTCACGAATGCGAAGAAGGATATGACAGACACCAGAATCTGCAGAAACTAGATTTTTCCCAAGTCCAAAATATCCCGTGGCCTATCCGAAACTCACCCGAGCCCTCCGGGCTCCAAACCAAATATGCACACAAGTCCAAAAATATCATACGAACTTGCTCGCGCGATGAAATTGCCAAAATAACACCTAGAACTCTAAATCTAGTGCCAAATCAAATGAAATTCTCAAGAACACTTTAAAACTTCTAATTTCTCAACTGGACGTCCGAATCACGTCAAATCAACTCCATTTCTCACCAAATTTAACAGACATGTCTTAAATATCATAATGAATCTGTACCGGGCTCTGGAACTAAAATACAAATCCGGTACTAACAATGCCAAACATCAATCAATTCTTAAAAATAATTAATTTTTAGACTTTTAATTTTCATCAAAAATTCATAACTTGAGCTAGGGACCTCCGAATTCGATTCCGGGCATACGCCCAGGTCCCATAATTTGATACAGACCTACCGGGACCGTCAAAATATGAATCCAGGCCCGTTTACCAAAAAGGTTGACCGAAGTCAACTAAAATCAACTTTTAAGGCAAAAATTCTTATTTTCATCAGTTTTCAACATAAAAGCTTTCCGGAAACCTGACGGGACTGCGCATGCAAATCGAGAGGGTAAAAATGAGATTTTTAAGGCTTAAGAGCGCAGATTCGAGTTCTAAAACATAAGATGACCTTTTGAGTCATCACAGTCCAGAATCTCGTCAACCACTGTACTTCCTCCGAAGCACCCCAAAATTCGCAACCGTGTCGTCCACGCTGAGTAGACCTTTTGTAAATTTAAAGTTGTTTATCTAACTCCTTTGGTACTGAAGTATAGGATTATTAAGGAGGCGGACATACCGTAAGTCCCAAACTTATCCTCTACAAAATCTCAGGCCTTAAACATGTGTAAATTTTGGGGAACCTTTCAGTACCACATATATACATTTCAGGACAAAACTGATATAACACATGACCCCGCAATCCATCCATTGATAGTGGACTCTCTCCCACTCGGCGCGAAGTCATAGGTCACAACGTCCGATGATCCACAATATTAACCTTCACAGCTCGTATAAATTAGCCAGATGCCAAGGTTCGTTGCACCCCCACATGATTCACTGGGTGATCTCTCAATACGTCTCCATCTTCAGTCGGAACCACATGTTGAGGCAATTTTTGAGCATCTCTGGCTCCCTCATAGTCCATTGCGGCATCACGAATGCCAACGCACAACTGATACTGAGTGCGCAATGTCATACACAAGTGGATACAAAGGAATATGAGATGTATGTTTCCATCTAAATCAACATCGCATGATAAGGAATGAAAGAAGTGGAATTATTCCTAAACTTTGTAGCCTTTGAAATATAAGTACAAACATCTCCGTACCGATCCTTCAGACTCTACTAAGTTGCTCGTGACTCGTGAGACCTATGTAACCTAATGCTCTGATACCAATTATCACGACTCAAAATTCTCACATTCGGGACCATGATGGCGCCTAACATTTCACTTTCTAGGCAAGCCAACATTAGAATATAATTAACCATTTTAACACAATTTTATATTAATCAATAACAAAGAAACAAATGTGGAAATAAAGTATGAAATAAAGTGAATAATCCATAATAAATGCGATATCTAAATACCATCACAGAACCGCAGTTATAAGTGCACGAGCTTCTAGAATAATACAAATAAGGGTCTAAATAAAATAAAGCTGCCTGAAAGAAAGGACACAACTAAAATAAAGTAGACGGGGACTTCAAAACTACGGACGTTGTGCAGTTATACCTTAAGTCTCCTCTGGGTTGCAGAAATCCAAGAAAGTCTATGGTATGCCGCTGGGACCAACTCCGAAATCTGCACAAGAAGTGCAGAGTGTAGTACGAGTACAATTGACCCCATGTACTCTCTAAGTGCCAAGCCTAACCTCGACGAAGTAGTGACGAGGCTAAGGCAGGTCGCTTACATTAACCTGTACACAATAATAATAATAATAACAACAAGAATAGTAGTAAGACCGGTAAATAATATCAATAATTAAAGTCAATTCAACAGTCTTAATCCCTCAACTTGTTTTCATTGCGGTGTGCAACCCGCTCCAACAATATAAAGTTAAAATAAATCTGTCATGGCGTGCAACCCGATCCCCCAATATAAACTTTAAATAAATTTGTTCCGGCGTGCAACCCGATCCCCTAATATATTTATTTTCATTTCCGCTGCAGCGTGCAACCCGATCCCCCCATATATTTAAATAACTCTTAAATGTAATAACATACTCCAATAAATACCACGTTCAATGAGAAACTATTAAGCATCATGGCATACAATAATTATAATTTATTTATGAAACAAACAATGACAAGTAGCAATTAATTGTGGAAATCATGGAGAAAATAGATATTTTAATATTTAATATGCTAAATGTCAAGTAGCAATTAAGACACATAAATCAAATAAGCATGTATCAATTATTGCAGGAATTCAAGAATTCATATTTGACAAGGAATATGAGAGAAATAATTATTATAATAATTAATTCGTGTCTTAAAATAATTTAAGATGTTTAAATAATTAAGAAAATAATTAATTTTACAAAGTATAGACACTCGTCACCTTGCCTATACACCGTTACACATGAAATTCACATAGCAAATAATTCAAGGGTTCTGTTTCCTCAAGTGAAGATTAACCACGACACTTACCTCGCTTTGCAACCAAATTCAGGAATCCAATAAACCTTTGCCTCGCGAATTCGTATCCGAAATCCTCAAATCTAATCATAAATAATTCAATATATTCAATACAAATCGTAGGAATTAATTTCATATGAATTTACTAATTTTCCGGATTAAAATCCAAAATTCATCCCAAAAATCGACAGTGGGGCCCACGTCTCGAATCTCGGAAAAACTTACGAAATCCGAATACTCGTTCCGAGACGAGTCCAACCATACAAAAATTATCAAATTCCGATGCCAAATGGACCTTCAAATTTAAATTTTTCGTTTTTGGAAAGTTTTACAAAAATTTCAATTTCTTCCATCTAAATCCGAGTTAAATGATGAATATAGGCATGGATTCATGAAATATAATCATTATAGAATAAGGAACACTTATCCAATTCGAACCTTTAAAAAACTCCTTCAAATCGCCAAAAAATCGAGGTTTAAAAGTCTAAACGAAATGAAGAAAAATGGCCATTTTTGACCCCTTAATGTTCTGTCAATTTTTGCTTCTGCGACGAAATGGCCGCATCTGCGGCGTCGCTTTTGCGACTGAAAATGCTGCTTCTGCACTGCCCCTCGCTTCTGCGAACAAATGTCCGCTTCTACGGACTTGCAGGAGCGTCCATCTTTCCGCTTATGCGGCTTCTTGCCCAGCTACTCTACTTCCGCTTCTGCGACGCAATTCACGCTTCTACGGAGCCGCTTATGCAGCTAAGGCTTCGCAGAAGCGAACACACCAGAAGCAGCAAATTCCAAAATTTGCTTAAGTCCACAATTTGATCCGATTTCGATCCGAATCACAGTCGGGGTACTTGGGACCCCGTCCGAATATACTAACAAGTCCTGTAATATAATACGATCTTACTCGGGGTATAAAATCACGTCAAACAACATTGAAATTACAATTCACACCTCGATTCGAACTTTTGGTTTTTCAAACCTTTTACTTTACAAAACTTGTGCCAAAACATATTAATCGAATCCGGAATGACTTCAAATTTGGCACACAAGTCATAAATGATATAACGGAGCTATTCAAATTCCCAAAATCTCAATCCGAGTCCGATATCAAAAAGTCAAATCCATGGTCAAACTTTGGAAATCTTTAGCCTTTAAATTACTAGTTTATGTTAAATGGTCATAACTTGAGCTAAGGACCTCCAAATTAAATTTCGGGCATACGCCCAAGTCCCAAATCACGATACGGACCTACCGGAACTGTCAAAATACTGATGCGGGTCCGTTTGCTAAAAATATTGACCAAAATCAATTTAATTGAGTTTTAAAGCTCTATTTCATGTTTTAATCCATTTTTTCACATAAAAACTTTCCGGAAAATTTTACGGACTATGTACGCAAGTCGAAAAATGATGTATAGTACTTTTCGAGTTCTTAGAATACAAACATAATTATTAAATTTAAAGATGATATTTTGAATCATCACACCTGTTAGGATTTTTTTTTGTAGACTTAATATGGCAAATTGACAATGTTATGTAGGATAGGCGGATGAATGTATTTCAATTGAGCAACTCACTTGGATTGAATTAGGAAGTGAGAATGCTTATGAACTAGTTGGGTTAGTGTATGCATCCTTGACTATGAAGATTAAAATTATTGTGTTAGAATTTGAGGCGGAAGGAACTGATAATAGTGGGTGATGAAGACTGTCACGAGGAATAAAAGCATTAAAATCAAATTCTAGAAATAATTTAAGGAGTTTCAACTAATAAAGTTTCAAATTCCATGAATTATTCCTTGAGTTTGGACTGCACTTTTTAAACTTTAGTACAATCTTGTAGTTAGAATCGCTAAATGTTCAAACTTCAATATTTTAATTAGAAGTAACTTTGTTTAAAAAAAAATTGTGTCAAAAGAATAATTAGATGTTAATAGCTTTTAAAATGGTGGCTAATGTTGGATTGCTGGTAAAAGAGGCTATTTGCCTAAAAGATTCAAGATAAAGTATGTTTGGCCAAACTTCAAAAAATGACTTATTGTGAGATCACTTTTACAAAAATAGATTTTTCACATGAGTACTTTCAGAGAGTAGTAGTTAGGCTAATTTATTTGACAAGTATTTACTCAGTATTTAATAAACAAATTGTGTTTGATCAATCTCTTTAATAAGTACTTTTAAATATCAAATTATAAAATAATCAAGGTTCATTTACAATTAATACTATTTAAACATAAAAATAATTTTAAATATTTATTATAAAAGGCTAAATGTCACGAACCAAAATCCCACATTTATGATCGTGATGGCATATAATCTCTAAGACTAGGTAAGCCTAACATATCCTGTGATCAAACAGATTAAAGCAACTTAACCATTAAATAAAAACTGGTAAATGTTAAAACATAGACGTAAATTGAATACAACATTCATACATCCCAAAACCCGGTAATACGGAGTCATAAGCTCTACATAGAGTATACATGAAGTCTCAACAATACATCTCTATTTGGAAGACATAAACATAAGAAAAAAATAGAATGGGGACTCCGAGACCTGCGAGCGGAATAGCAGGTATACCTTGAAGTCTCCGACATCTTGACTTCACTCTCTATCGACTAACACAATCTGATGTACGTGGATCTGCACAAAGAATATGCAGAAGTATAGTATGAGTACACTACAGTCGGTACCCAGTAAGTATCAAGACTAATCTTGGTAGAGTAGTAATGAGGTTCAAGTCAAGACACCTACTAGTCAAATAACCTGTGAAATATATATAAAACTGGCAACAAGAAGTATAGTAGAGGAACAAGGACTATAATATCATCAAAATAAGTGATAAAAATTTAATACAAGTAAAGGCTCAACTTCAACAACAAGTCATCTAGTAGAATCGTACTCATATGGCACCAGTGTTTTAAAAGGCGTGGGCATAAGGCGAGACGTTTTACATATGCCTTAGCGAGGCGTAAGCCCCGAGGCATGGGGCGTAAGCCCCATAGGTATTTAATTTTTAATATTTTATAAGATAATATAATGACAGTAAATATATATATATATATATATATATATATATATATATATATATATATATATATATATATATATATATATATATATATATATATATATATATATATATATATATATATATATATATATATATATATATATATATATATATATATATATATATATATATATATATATATATATATATATATATCCCCACAAAAAAACTAATCAAAACAATCTATTATACGTTACTTACAAGCACAAGTAATTTGAGTCTAAAAGAATAAAGTTTTCTATATGGAGGAACAAAAAGGATGATTAACCTGCAATTTGAACTTTGAACTTTGCTGTTATAAAGGAGAATGGAGTTCTCTTTATATTTATAAAAAAAATTAAATATTGTTGCTTTTGGGAGATATTAGCAGACTAGCGGGCAAGATAAAAAATTGGGAAAGATCACGAATTAGGGATTCAATCGATAAAAAAGGTCTCGACTTTTAAATTTAATACTTTTGAGTTCCTTTTTAAAATTTTTAAGTAATTACCAAACTGACTTTTGAGAATTTGAGTATTATTCAACAAATTTTGTTTTATTTTCAAAAATTTTCTGGGGCTTACTCCTCACTAAAAAATACGCACCTCGAACGTTCGGGCGTACGCCCCGAACGCCCGGACGTACGCCCCAAATTGCTGGGCGTACACCTCTTGAGATTTTCACCCTACACCATCGCTTCGGGGCATTTTTGGTATGCCTCGTCCCGGGGCTCGCTCCAAAAACGCCCTTTAAAATAGTGTATGGCACCTCATGCTCGCATTATCAATCACCCTCGCACGTCAAAGATCTCGTTTCACAATATAGATCACACCCGTACGACAAAGATCTCTTGCCACATTATAAATCACACCCACACGACAAAGACCTCATGCCACATTATAACTCGATTCCGTATCAATTGCCAAATAACACATTCAAGAGAATTTCTCAAGAATCAAATATCGTAATGCATGTCAACAATTTTATGTAGGTAAATCCATCTTGGCCACCAAATCATCAAGTAATAACAGAGGCATAGATTGGCACGTTGGAAATCACACAACAAATCATGTAGAAATGCATAATCCACACAAAGAAGTCATAAGTACAAAAAAGAATGCCCCTTTTTGCACCACCACACAAACATCATCAACAAAACGCCCACATGCTATCACATATCAATCCCACAATGCCACCCTTATCTCACCGCGTGCGCAACATTAAAGTAAATGCCCGTCTTATCTCGTCACATGCGTAATATAAATTTATCCTACCTTGTCTCGCCATATGCGCAAACTCGATATAACTCGCATTGACTTGCCACATATGCAATATCGACAATAACAATAGCACGGAAGAAACCTCCAAACACCCAAACAATCTGCCCAACAAAGTCCACATGTGCCACAATCATAACAACATAGCATGCCAATAATTGTTACCAAGAGATAAATTCACAATCTGCCAATGCAGTGCACATGGACAATTAAACAAGAAAATACGGATAGGTGTTCAACATATAAGCATGAGAGTTAACTCAATCAGTAACAAATATTACAAATGCCCAACTTGGCCAATTTAGGAATTACGATCCTAAAACATGATCTCAAAGTATCCACAGTGAAAAACACGTAGTACATGAACCTCTCAAACAAAACAAGGCAATGGAAGCAACCTCGGGTCAATCCGGTCACAAGGCACACATACGTCTGTGTACACACTCGTCACCTTGTTTACATATCATTTTCATATAACACAAATAAACAATTAAGCCAAATCCTAAGTGGCTTTTCTCCACACAAGGTTAGGCAAGATACTTACCTCAAATTGCCCAAATCAACTCTCAAAAATAGCTTTTCCTTAAAAATTTGCCTTCGCTCAGCTCAAATCTAACCAAAATGACTTATTAATATCAAAAAATGCAAGAGAAAATCAATTTCAATTAATAAATTTAAGATTTTAACACAAATTCTCAAAAGTCAACAAAAGTGAACCCCGAGCCCGTCCGGTCAAAACCCGAGTCAAAGGGTAGATCTTGACTGTCACGATCCAAAATCCGCTAGTCGCGATGGCACCTAACCCAACCCGCTAGATAAGCTAACTAATAACTGTCCAATTTCAATAATAGTGATAAGACAATCAAACAAAGGAATTTTCTGAACCTTAAACCTTTCCCAAAGACTGGTAGTACAAATCATGAGCTTCTAAGAATAGAATTTACAAAGCTGATATGAAGTAAATACATCTTCTGTTTGAAAAGTACATAAACAGAGTTTTATAACTAAGGCTACCATGAACAAAAGGCAGCTACAACAAGAACACATGTACATCTTAAAATCCGGCAACCATCGAGCACAACAACAACAATAGCCAACATCTGCACGCAATGTGCATAAGTGTAGTATCAGTACAACCGACCCCATGTACTGAGTAAATAACAAACCTAACCTTAGGTTGAAAGCAGTGACGAGGTGGAACATAGGTCAGGTCCAACACCAATAACCAATAGCAGTTCATAACAACGTAGAGCATATAAATAAGAAAGTAACTCAGTGATAAAAATGCTCAGCTTTTTCACAGTTTTCCGAAAATAGTTTCACTTTTCAAGAATATCAGTGAAAACTTAAATCCTTTACCGAAATCATCGTAAAATATGAAATAATTTGAAAATCGTAAATTTTTCCAAAAGTCCTTTCCACAATAAATTAGATGTTTCGTTTTCTTTCCAGATAGCAAGTGTGAAATACCTCTCTATGCCCGCATATCAATGTGTGTAAAAATTCATGAATGACGTAATACCGTACAACATGAGGAAAAATACATCTCTATGCATGTATGTCATGTGTGCATGCCAATGCCATGTATCTCAGAGATGAATCATGTACTCACACTCTCAGAGTACTCAATCTCACTGTCTCACACTTTCCACTCATCATGCTTAACCACTCGGTACTGTATATGGCCCATACGGCCCAGGGAAATCCATCCCAAAACATATACAACACTGACTATAAGTCACCCAGTACCGAGGAAAAAAGGCAATCCAACCCTGTGGAGAAATCCATCTCCAGGTATCAAGCACTTCGGACAAATCCATGTCCAGGGAAATCCATCCCTCAATAATATCATCCGCGCTCACTTGGGGTGTGTACAGACTCCGGAGGGGCTCCTACAGCCAAAGCGCTATCATAATCATCAAGATAATCACTGCGGCGTGCAGCCCGATCCCATAATTGTCACTCATAAACAGGCTCTCAGCCTCTCTCAGTCATCACTCTCTCCAGTCTCACTCACGGACTCACAATATCATGAAACTAGCCCGACAACAATGATATGATGTATCAATACACAACAACTAAGACTAAGATATGATATGAATGCATGAATATGACTGAGTACGAAATATCAATGAAATCAGTGAGATGACAGTAAGAAGTGACCTCTATTGGTCCTAACAATATCAGCTTAAGTCCTAAATAGGATAGCTAGCATGATTCACAGTTCAGTTACTTAATCACGTGGTGAAAACACAGATATCAACAAAATAGGGCCACTAAACAGTGCCATGAAAACAAATGAGTCACAATTCACTGGGTGCACACCCACACGCCCGTCACCTAGCATGTGCATCACCTCATCATCAATCACATAGCACGTAACTCAGGGTTTCATACCCTCAGTACTAAGTTTAGAAGAGTTACTTACCTCGAACAAGCCAATTCCAATCCCGAGCAAGCCAAGCGATGCTCCAAAAATGCCATCTCGGGCGTTTCGGCCTCCGAACGGCTTGAAACTAAGCAAAAACAACTCAAATACATCAAACAATGCTAAAGGAACCAATCTCAATCGAAAAAGGTCGAATCTTTAATCAAAAGCCCAAAATCGGCCAAAACGCCCAACCCAGTCCCGTGCCTCGAAACCCGACAAAACTCATAAAATCCGACAACCCATTCAATTACGAGTCCAACCATACTAGTTTCACTCAAATCCGACTCTGAATCGATGTTCAAAACTCAAAATTCACTTTATGAAATTTTAGACAAAACCCCCAAATTTTACTTTGAAATCATCAATCAAATGCTAAAAACGAAGATGGCTTCATGAAATATAACCAAAATCAAGTATAAAACACTTACCCCAATCCATATGGTGAAAATCTCCTCCAAAGTTTGTCCAAATCCGAGCTCCCCAACTCAAAATATGACAAAATGAACAAACCTCCAATGGATTTCTTGTAAAAGTTCAGTCACGATAGGCTTTTGAATCATTCCATTTGACATTATAATGAAGGAGATATGTTGGTTTCAATATTTGGAAATAGTGCAAATTTTTAAATACGAAGTGAGTGGCAATTTCGTAATTAATCTGACAAATCTAGCAACCCAATTCTTAGTAAAATGACCATAAAATCCTCATACGATGTCCAAATTCGACGATTCTTTTTACTACGGATTCGTAATTATGATACGGATTTAATGCTTTAACCAAAACATAAATCGGAGCTCATTTGTTCAATGTGGTATCATTTATGCTTGTAGAAACGACGTCGAAACATAAGAAAAACGAGCGCAACACAACCCAATTCTATCCAAAACTCACCCGAGCCCATCGGGACCCCGTACGAACATACCAACAAGTCCCATAACATAACACAGACTTACTCGAGGTCTCAAATCACACATAACAACATCGAAATGATGATACACACCTCAAATCAAACTTAATGAACTTTCAAACTTTCGACTTCCAAAAATTCGCGCCGAAACATATCAAATCAACTTAGAATGAATTCAAATTTTGCACACAAGTCCTAATGCATCATACGGAGCTACTCATGCCCCCAAACTACCAACCGAAGTGCAAATGCTCAAAACGATCATTCAGGTCGTTACATTGACTATCCATAACCCCACGAGTCCAAATATGTGTTTGATTTTCAAATTCGAGTCCAGTTCGACTCTCAAATCTCAAATTTTATTTTTCAAAACATAGTAAAAAATCCCCAAAATTCCTTTCAAATCCCATAATTTTGATGTTAAAATCCGTAAGAAATCAAGTTAAAAATATTGAAATTGAGTCAAAATCACTTACCCAATAGCTAGATGTGAAAATCCCCTCCAAAAATTGTCTCGCACCAAGTTTAGGCCTCAAAGTGTGATAAAACGAGACTAAGTCCAGAAATCGATCATTTAAACCAGCTGCAAATGTCGCATTTGCGACCTGATGTTCGCAAATACGATCTCCGCAAATGCGACAAAGGATCTGCAAATGCAAACCCAACAGACACCGCAAATGCGAGAAAATGATCGCAAATGCAACCTGCTCCAGCCCCATCTTCCCATCACAATTGCGATCTAAAAGTTCTCAAATGCGAACATTCCAACCCTCAGCCCAACTCGCAAATGCGGTGTCTGCCATCAGCCCAGCATCAGCAAATCTGAAACTCACTCAAACACTCTAAAACGCGTCCGCAACTCACCCAAGCCCCTGGGGCTCCACACCAAATATTCACACAAGTCTAAAATATCATACAAACTCGTTTGCGAGGTCAAAACACAAAAATAACATCCGGAACCACGAATCTGACACCAAAATACGTAGAAATCATAATGAAAGTCAAGAACTGCAAAAATCACAATCAAGTGTCTGATTCCTACCAAACCAACTCGGAATGACATCAAACTCTACACACAAATTTCAAATGATAAAAGAGACCTATTCTAAGTTCTGTAATAAAATTTCGAACCCGATATTCAAATTGCTAACTTTTGGCAAAAAGAGTCAAATCAACCTAGGAACCTCCGAATCCAATTCCGGGCATATGCCTAATTTTAAAATCACTATAAGAACATATTGGAACCATCAAAACACTGTTCCAAGGTCGTTCTCAATGAAGTCAAACCTCGATCAACTCTTCCAACTTAAGGTACCGAATTGAGAATTTTCCTTCCAAATAGGCCCCGAACCTCTTGAACACCAAAACCCACCATACACGCAAGTCATGATATATGATATGAAGCTACTCAATACCTCAAACCATATAACGAAATGCTAAAACTCAGAACGACAGGTCGGGTCATTATATTCTCCCCTTCTTAAACAAACGTTCGTCCCCGATCGTGTCAAGAGTCGCTTCAGAGCCATAAAATCACTAAATAAACTCACCATACACATACCCATGGGTTATCCCATGTCGCCTAAATCCACATGAGCCCTTAATCACCATATGGACTGAAGATTATTACTTCCACCCTTACCGATAATCCTAGTACCAAATTTCAACATCCAAGCCTCGTCGTAAGACCCGATTATCACATATACATGCTGTATCAACCTCAACCAGCTACAACCAATCATAAATGCATTCACAAGATATAACCACATGACGTAACCCATCGCTCGTGTTATACCCCATATTTTCTCCCCGCACATATGGAGTTAAGGATTGACGAGGTTTTGGTGCCACCAATTAGCTGAAGGCACGTTATCGGGAAGAAAAGAAGTTCCATTTGGCCCAGTTGTGCTAGTTGTCCTACCGGGTGCAGTGGCCGAGGCGGGACAACCCATTTTGCATGTGGTACGACGGAACTTCCTAGAACTTGGTATAGTATAAAGAGGCAGTGTGGCTTTTTCTCTTTCATTCTAGGAGATATCACTCACTTTAGCTCACTCAAAGTGCTCTCAAACCTCTTTTAGAAGTTCCACACAATCTAGAGCTATATCAAAGGCGAAGCTCGTAGGATCTGGAGCAGGAAGAAGCTTTAAATCGCCACTGTAATATCAGTTATTTGGTTATATCAATTTTTGACGATTCATTGAAGGAAAAGTTAATCACCCTAGGAGCATAAGAATTCAGAGGGTGTAACTAGTTCTTCAAAAAGGTATGTAGGAAAACTTTTTGTCTTGGCGTGATTTGGTATACGCGTCTCTCTCTCTAAAAGTATTTATGTGTAACGTTGTTTCAGTTCTCATATATATTCTTAACGGTAGCATTTCTATCAAGTTTGTACTATTTCCAAATAATGCCCCGAAGTCGGAGAAATATGATTCGTCCTGAGTTTGATCTTAGTGTCTCTTGAAAGAAATGCTACCGTTAAGAATATATATGAGAACTGAAACAACGTTACACATAAATACTTTTAGAGAGAGAGACGCGTATACCAAATCACGCCAAGACAAAAAGTTTTCCTACATACCTTTTTGAAGAACTAGTTACACCCTCTGAATTCAGTTGGGTATGATGAGATACAATGTGAAATACCACCGAGCCCTTGTGTGGTCGGGTACGACCAAGCTCTTTTTGAGGCCGGGTACATAATGATGTGCTATGAAACACTACTGAGCCCTTGTGTGGCAGGGTACGACTAAGATCTCTTAAGGTCGGGCACAACCGATCTCCTAAGGCCGGGTACGATGTGACAGAAGAATAACACTTTACCGAGTCCTCTACGTGGCCAGGTATGATATGAAATGATATGCCCCACAGAGTAGCTGAGTAATATTATCTTATATTTAATGTGTAGTCTCCATGAGTGGCTTAGCCTTTTGTAAAACTTGCATACTTTTAAGTTTTATAGTTTCTACAGTTTACCACAAGAGTGAACAGGACAATGCCAAGCTCCAAAGTCATTTGAGACTTAGCAAACCAAGCCCAAATCCAGAAGCACAACCCCACTATCACGACCCAAAAATACCACCAAAGGTTGTGATGGCACCTAATTTCCAAGACTAGATAAGCCAACATGCATTATAGATCCAATCCAACGAAATAAGATATAGTATAACTAAAATAGCATAAATAGTGGAATAAATCTTCAACAACAGATAATATATAGATGCTACAACATTAAACCCCTCAAAAACCTGGTAGTACGAAGTCATGAGCTCTAAAATAGAATACAAATAAAATCTCTCAATAATACAATATTGTCAAAATGTATAGATAACAATGTGAAAGATAGGGAAGGAGAGGGTATGTGAGGAATCATGCAACACTACCTTGAGTCCCCTTTGTCAGTTACAAGACTCACTCCTGAAGTCCGCTACTGCAAATGCCTAGATCTGCACAAAAAATGCAGAAGTGTAGTATGAGTATGGGAAGTGTACTCAATAAGTATCAAGACTAACCTCGGTGAAATAGAAACGAGGTTCAAGTCATGTGATACTTACTAATCAAATAAACTCGTGCAATTCATATTTATTCACAACAAGACTTTAACAAAAGATTGAATATCATCAAAGATCATATCATGGGATATCAACTCAATATGGATAGTTCAAACTTGACTAACAGGTCATCAAGATATAATAGAGGCATCTAGTAACCTGTTAGAATTTAACATAGAAAGTATATAGAATGCATAATAAGGCATAAAGGATTCACTTGAGTGGTCAAAGCTTCCACCTTTATGCTCACACTCACCATCATCAGATTCTATATCAGAATCAACTAAATTCAGTCAATTTAGCACAATCCACGTGTACGCAATCAAGAAAGAAACATGAGAGGGTGACTCTAGGGGAATAAATCAATTTCCACACACCATACGATATAGAGCTCGTGCCATAACAGTAATAATATCATCATAACTACATGTCAAAGATCTCGTGCCACAAGAATAACAATACCACAACAACTGCATGGAAGAAACCTCGTGCCATTTCCAAATTAATCCGCTCAATATGTCCATATATTCCATAATCATATCAATCTAAAATAACATATCATCATAAAAGAGGCATATGCTCACAGTTAATCAATGAGGTGCAAAAGGACATAATAATAAAGTGTGGATATATGCGTGATATATGAAACATGACTACGGCCAAATCAAGTATAACCAAAATTTTAGAAATAACCCATCTTGGACAATTAAGTGTCACACCCCAAACCCAACCAGCCATGATGGCACCTAACACACTTGCTAGGTAAGCCAGATATGACAATAAAGAACCAAAATAGCAGAATTTACAGAAATAACATAAGTCTGAAACCTCAATATAACAAAATAATGCTAATACATGAAAAATCCCATGTTACAACCCATATTCACGTACGTTAGATCATGACATAAGTTAGTCGACGTAAATATGAGAAGAGATTATCTTTGAGATGATAAGAAGTTAATCCTATTGATCTTAAACGATACAAGGGTGTATAAGGGTGGTTAACAAGTATTAGAAGCTTAACGAATCAAGGATGTTATAACCCGTATTTTCGGGTAAAACTAGAGGTGCTTAATATTCTCAAGAGGTTGTTTTTTAAGGTATTTGAATCATATACGTCTTGAAGTCAAACGAGTTATAAAACAAAAGTCGACAAAGGTTGTCACAACTAACGTTCATAATATTTCTTAAACGTTAAGTCAAATGTTACTAAGTTTTTCTCACTATCTACCCATAAAATTGAAGATCTTGTGAGTCTAGTTTCCAACGCATTCAACCGTTCGTTGATACGATCTTGAACTAGAGAGATATTCACGTTTTCGCGAAACTACGCCAAGCAGCTCTCTATGGGGCCCTCATAGGCGGTTGAGACATATGGATATATATAAGAGGCCTCAACCCCATTTTAAGTCATTCGTTTTAGTATATTCAGCCCGTAGAACCCTAAAAACACTCTCTTAAGGTTCTCTCATGATCCAAGACCCAAACAAAGGGCAAACAACACACATCAAGTGTCGGGAATCCAGTGGTGCTAGTAAGTTTCTTATTCTTCTTGTTGTTGCTGATTTTTTGTGTTGTTCCAGCTCATGTGGTAGGTTGTTTTAAGTGGTTTATGTTCTGAAAAATACTCCTTCATATTTTTAATATTAACCCTAGGCAATTTCAAGTCTTCTAAAGTGATTCTAGTGCCAAGAACCCCTAATTGATTTCTAGTTTCGCTTCCTTGTTCTTGTGGCAGCATTGGAGGGATATTTCGTGGTCAATTAAGGTCTAATTGGATTTGTTCTTTCTGTTTAAAGGTAAGTAACCTCTTACCCTACATGTATTTAAGATTATCCAAGTTGTGGCTAAGTCGTTGAAGCTAGAACTTGTGATTTATATATCGAAAGGCTTGTTAGTAATGTTGTTGGTTGATGGACTATTTTGGGAGGCTCAATACGATTATTATTGATGTTGTTTGGGATGTTTGGTGATTATTTTTAACTTGTGGGGAGTCATAAATCGGGGAGGTGTTGTCTGTTTCATCGTAAAATAGGTTTCGGTCGATACTTAATAGTTACGACGCTTAAACGACAACAATAGTGTCATTTCTCTTATTGTAGACAAAGGAGTCGTGACATTTGCATAGCTTTAGGTTGGGCAGTATATACAAGGTATGTGAGGCTATCACTTTCCTTCTTTTGCACGACTCCGATTGTACATAATATAGTGAATGAGCTTCCAAAGATACTCCACTCTTAGAAGCTAGCAGTACTTATATTGTTTCCCTTCTTATGGAACAATTAATGTTGATATTGCTTCTTTTATTCTTATGTTATCAATGTTGTTGAAACTTCTTGATTCTTATAAGATTCATGATGAAGAGTTAGTCCAAATAACGTGTACGGAGGATACTGACCTTACGTCACTCCGAAAAGTTCAGAATATGATTCCAATGAGTCCAGCATACATTATATATGTGTATCAATTTTACTCTACCGAGCCGCGCTATAGTCGGCCAAGTACGATTCTACCGAGCCTATTATGGCCGGGTACGATTTGATGATGATGATGCCCACAGAGGCGTTTGTTTTTAAAAGTGTATGTATATATGTATATGTATCATGCATTTCATGTCAGTCGCCCTCAGAGGCACTCAGATGTTACAGATTGTATATTCTCTATCCCTGTTTACATTACTGTTCTTACTTATGCTTTTCTACCTTACATACTCAGTACTTTATTCGTACTGATGTCTTTTTTATTTGTGGAAGCTGCATGTCATGCTTCAGCTCCTGATAGACCGGTAGACACAGCTCGACCACCACAATAGGCTGCCAAGTTCAGCGGTTATTGGCGAGATCCCTTCTCCAGACTTGCCGTGGTCTTGGTATGCATTTTTGTTATAGACATTATGGGTATGTCGGGGACCTGTTCCAGCAATGTTGCAGCACTTATGTTCCTTTAGAGGCTCATAGACATGTGTTGACTAATGTATAGTTTGAAATGTCTTGTCGGCTGATTTTTGTTGTATAGTCTCTCATGGAAGCTTGTTAGCTCGTACCTTATATATAGCTTCATGACAGCCTTGTCGGCCGATGTTGTATATGTTCATGCCATTATCTGTCATTGTTGGTTGTTTAGGATTCATGTTTACCATTTATATTGATCTCGTCGGCCCTTATAGATAATAAGAAAGGTTAGATAAAATGTGCGTTGGTGCTCGGCAGGTATGGCCCGGGTGCCAGTCATGGCCCTCTAGTTTGGGTCATGACATCCCCCAAAACTGGTAAATACATAGTCATGAGCTCTAATACGGAAATACGAGTTTGCAATGACCAATTACAATACTGTCTGAAATAAAGACAACTGTACATAAGAAAAGAGACGTCATGACTGCGGTCAAGAATGCAATTCTACCTCATCTCTTAATGATCAGCTCTGCTACAAGCCTTAACTACTGATGATTGGGTCCGATACTTGGATCTGCACAATTAAGTACAGAGTGTAGCATGAGTACAACCTACCCAATGTACTCAATAAGTATCATAACTAACCTCGGCAAGATAAAAGAAGCAAGAGTTATGAATGATACTTGCTATAAGCTGTACAGTTTCATCAATTTAATAAGTACAGAACAATAATGTGATCAAGTCATAAAGCACAAGAAAGGACCCTCTATGCGTATGTGAAATTACTCAAGTTCTCTACCTTTTCCAACATATAAAGATGATATGAAAATAAATCAGGTGATTAACCATGGAAATTGCAAGTAAAGATGAAGTGCAAAATTCAAAACAAACACTAGCAAGATTTTCCTCAATAATTCCATATTCGTACCAAACCACTAATCAGGTTTCCTCAAATCCGCGTGTACACCATCAAGAGAGAAACATGAGAGAGTGACCCTAGGGTGATAGATCCATATCCACACACAGCACTGCCAGTTCAATGTGGTATTAGCCCGGCGTGTCACAGGCTCGATATTATAATCTACCCGCCATGGTCATAGGCATATCAACACAATCCACCCGGCATGGTCACATGCATAAAAACACAATCCCCTCGGCATGGTCACATGTATAACAACATAATTCGTTCGGCATGGTCACATGCATAACAACACAATCCACCCAGCGTGGTCACAGACATCCAGTCCAAATCATATCACACAGAAGCAAATATATAAGAATACATGTATATGATGAATGAATATCAAATTTTATGCTCCTTGACTGGTATACTGACATGCTAAAGTGTAGACATGTGCAAAGTGTGCTATCATAGCTCAAATCGTCAATTTCATCATAGAAATAACAATTATCAAGTTAATTCCGGGAATTAACCTTAATGTAACCTCAAACATGTCTCAAATAGTTCACAACACAGTTATAAATATGAGAAACATCATAGCTTAAAGCTTAACAGTTAATTCTAGGCATATCATAGCCTAAGCAGTACCCCGAACATGGATAAATACTCCGGTGCTCGCACATGGACTCAAACCCCACACATATGTGCACCCATAACACGTAGCTATCATAAATAATTTAAGCAACTAGTGCCTCAATCAAGTTTAGGTAAGATACTTACCTCAAGCAAGTCAAATCACTCCTCTAACAAGCCTTTCCCGCACGTATCAATCTTCAGACGGATCAAACCTAGCCAAAATTACTTAATACCATCAATAATAGCCATATGACACAATTCTAAATGATAAAGATAAAGGCTTGAATCAAATATGCAAAGTTAACCCAAAATGTCAACCCGGGTTCGCATCCCGAAACCCCAAAAAAAATCACAAATCCTGAATACCCATTCAATTACGAGTCCAACCATACTAATTTCATCCACAAATCGACCCTCAAATCACTAAATCTCTCTCTCCAATATGATGGTCTAAAATCCCCAAATTTCACTTCAAATTCACATAAACTAGGTGTAATAATCAATGGGTAATCAATATTTATCATTAAAAGTGATTAAACTTCACTTACCTCTTCAATTGTAGCAAAATGTCTCCCACAAATCTCCCTTTGCCGAGCTCCACAATTCCAAAATGAGAAAAATGACCAACGCTCGCCTTTCATGTTCTGCCTTGCGATTTCACACGTGCGACTCACTTAACTGCATATGCGATTCCGCTTCTGTGGAAAAGTGGCCGCATCTGCGGCTTCCTCCAAAAGACAGCCTTCCATTTCTGGGAATAATGATCCGCACATGCGATAGCGCTTCTGCGCAAATTTTTCCACATATGCGGACAACCTCCTCCAACCTCACCTTTGTTCATGCGACCCATAGGCCGCACATGCGGCTCCGCATCTATATCTGCAGTCCCAACCTTGTCCAGCCTCATTCGCTTCTGTGATCCTTCAGCCACACCTGCGGTTCCGCACATGCAGTCAAGCCCACCGCAGATGCGATCACACCAGAAAAAGCTTCAGCAATAACACCAAGTACAAAATAAATTCGAATTCAATCTTAATCACACCCGAGGCCCCTGGGATCCTGTCCAAACATACCAATAAGTCCTAAAACAGAATACGAACTTGTTCGAAACCTTAAATCACATCAAACAATATCAAAACCATGAATCACACCCCAATTCAAGCCTAATGAAACTAATGAACTTCCAACTTCTAAAACTAATGCCGAATCATATCAAACCAACTCCGAATAAGCTCAAATTTTGCACACTAGTCCCAAATGACACAACGGACCTATTCCAACTTCCGAAACCAAAATCCAAACCCGATATCAATAAAGTCAACTCTCAGCTAAACCTCTCAACCTTCCAAACCTTTAACTTTCCAACTTTCGCCAAAAAGCATCAAATCAACCTACAGATCTCCGAATCAATATACGGACATACGCCTAAGTCCTAAATCACCATACGAAGCTATCAGAACCATCAAAACTTCATTACAGAGTTGTATACACAAAAGTCAAACTGCGATCAACTCTTCTTACTTAAGCCTCCAACCTTGAGACTAAGTGTCCCAATTCACTCTGAAACTAATCCCAAACACCCTGTCATGTCACATAACCTCAAATGAAATAGGGGAAGCAATAAACAGGGGAACGAGGCTATAATATACAAAACAACTAGCTGGATCGTTACATTTCTCCCTCTTAAACCAACGTTCGTCCTTGAACGAGTCTAGAATCATACCTGGAGCCTCAAATAGGTGTGGATATCTGCTCTGCATCTGCTGCTTGGTCTCCCAAGTAGCATCGTCGACCCGCTAACCTCTCCAACAAAATTTCACTGATGTTATATTCTTCAACCTCAACTTTCTAACCTGCTGGTCCAAAATGGCCACCGCTCCACATCATAAGTCAAATCCCTATCGATGGATACCGCGCTGAAGTCCAAAATATGTGACGTATCGCCATAATACTTCCGGAGCATAGTGTCACGACCCGAAATTTTCCACTGACGGGACCGTGATGGCGCCTAACATTTCACTTGCTAGGCAAGCCAACATTAGAAAAATCATTAAACCAATTCCTTATTTCCATTCAGTAAATAACAATAATTAACTGAGATAAAATATAATAAGTACGGAATATTATAAAACTGTATTACTTACTACCACCCGGATCTGGAGTCACAATTCACGAGCATTCTAGAATTTAATACAAGTATTAGTCTGAAAGAAATACAACTGTCTGAATAAAAGAAAACAGTAGGACATAAAAGATAGACGGGGACTTCAAGGTCTGTGAACGCCGACAGATCTACCTTGAGTCTCCGGACAGCGGACCAGTAGCAAATCTCGATCAACCTGAGCCGGTATCAAAATCTGCACAGAAAGTGCAGAGTGCAGCATCAGTACAACCGAACCCATGTACTGGTAAGTGTCGAGCCTAACCTCGGCGAAGTAGTGACGAGGCTAGGACAAGACACCCACATATAACCTGAACAGTATAATCATGCTAGTGGCAACAACAGTAAATAAAGCAATAACGCAGAAATAATGGGAAGGGGACACACAGTGGGGGAATACAACATAAAGAGTGAGAATAATGAAAAGACAGAATTAAATAGAAAATTCTTAAACAAATTGAGCAATTAAAACAACAAAGGAAAACTGCACGGCATCACCCTTCATGCTTTTACTCTCAACCTCACCAAATAAATAAATAGAACGGCACGACATCACCCTTCGTGCTTTTACTCTCAACCTCACCAAATAAATAAATAGAACAGCACGGCATCACCCTTCGTGCTTTTCACTCTTTCTCACAATATAAATAATGCATGCACGACATCACCCTTCGTGCTTTACACTCTTCCTCACAATATAAATAATGCATGCACGACATCACCCTTCGTGCTTTACACTCCTCCTCACCAATCACAAAATCAATAACAATGGATAGATAAGAGTATCACAAGGAAACCAGTATTTTACCCATAATCCATAGCACAATGTAATCTCAACCTTGAATCAATATTCGAAAGTTACCAAATCTCAGTGAAACTAGATATGAGTCACCCATCATTTCAAATAACCCGGTAAGCATGGATAGTAGAATTTAAGGCTACAAAATAGACAAGAATAGAATTTCACTCGCATGCTATGACTCGACAACGACGCATAGATGCTCGTCACCTCACCTATACATCGTATTTAACAACCAAACACGTAGCAAATGAACACATAATACCTATTCCCTCAAGCCAAAGTTAGACACGACACTTACCTCGCTCCGAAGGCCACTTAATTCTCAATCACAACTTTTCCTTTGGAATTCACCTCCAAACCACTCGTATCTATTAAAAAATGACTAAATAATATCAAATATTGCTAAAGGAATCAATTATTTTTCATAAATTAAATTTCTCAAATTTTCCTCCAAAAAGTCGAAAAATCAATCCCAGGCCCGCTTGGTCAAAACCCGAGGTTCGGACCTAAATCCTTTTATCCATTCACCCCTGAGCCCGAATATGTAATTAGTTTTGGAATCCGATCTCAAATTGAGGTCTAAATCCCAAAATTCCCGAAATCCCTAGTTTCTATCCTAACCCCTAATTCTACCATAAAAACTCTAGATTTTAGGTTGAAAATTCAAGAAATGTAATGGGTAATTGAAAGAAAATGGTTTAGAATCACTTACCAACAATTTGGGGAAGAAATGGCTCTTGAAAAATCGCCTCTCGCCATTTGATTTTTGAGAAAATGAATTTTTGGCTAAAATCCCGTTTTTGGATTTTGTTAAGTGCTGGGCGGCAGTGTTCATCACGTTCGCGAGAGCACTGTCACGTTCGTGAAGGCTACTGGCTGCCAAGCCTACGCGTTCGCGAGACCCATCTCGCGTTCGCGATGGTTACTCCCCCCTGGCCTTCGCGTTCACGAGGCATTGCTCGCGTTCGCGATGAAGGAACGACTGACTCCTCCTCCCCAATACCTAACACATCGTGTTCGCGATGGGCTTGTCGCGTTCGCGAAGAAGAAATCTTTAGCTGCCCAGTTTACTCTTCACGTTCGTGAGAGTACCTTCGCGAACGCGAAGAAGAACATGCCAGAACACCTGCTACTGCAAAATACCAGATTTCCAAAGTCCAAAACATCTCGTGGCCTATCCGAAACTTACCCGAGCCCTCGGGGATCCAAACCAAACATGCACACAAGTCTAAAAATATCATACGAACTTGTTCGTGCGATCAAATCGCCAAAATAACTCTTAGAACTATGAATTTAGCACCAAATTAAATGAAACTCTCAAGAACACTTTAAAATTTCTATTTTCTCAACTGGACGTCTGAATCATGTCAAATCAACTCCGTTTCTCACCAAATTTCATAGACAAGTCTTAAATATCATAATGAACCTGTACCGGGCTCTGGAACCAGAATACGGACCCGGCACTAACAATGCCAAACATCAATCAATTCTTAAAACCAAATAATTTTTAGACTTTTAATTTTCATCAAAAATTCATAACTTGAGCTAGAGACCTCCGAATTCGATTCCGGGCATACGCCCAGGTCCCATAATTCGATACGGACCCACTGGGACCGTCAAAACACGGATCCGGGCCTGTTTACCAAAAATGTTGACTGAAGTCAACTAAAATCAACTTTTAAGGTATAAATTCTTATTTTCATCAATTTTCAACATAAAAGCTTTTCGGAAACCTTCGCGGACTGCGCACGCAAATCGAGGAGGGAAAATGATATTTTTAAGGCTTAAGAGCGCAGATTCGAGTTCTAAAACATAAGATGACCTTTTGGGTCATCACATTCTCCACCTCTAAAACAACCGTTCGTCCTCGAACGAACATAGAAAAGTACCTAGGCTGGTGAAAAGGTGGGGATATCTACTCCGCATATCAGACTCGGACTCCCAAGTAGCTGCCTCAATAGGCTGACCTCTCCACTGCACTCGAACTAAAGGGTAACTATTTGATCTCAACTGGCGAACTTGCCGGGCTAGAATTGCCACCGGCTCGTCCTCGTAAGTCAAATCCTTGTCCAACTGGACAGAGCTGAAATCTAACATATGGGATGGATCGCCATGATACTTTCGAAGCATGGACACATGGAATATCGGATGAACAACTGCTAAACTAGGTGGCAACGCAAGCCTGTAAGCCACCTCTCCCACTCTCTCCAAAATCTCAAAAGGTCCGATATACCTAGGGCTCAACTTGCCCTTCTTTCCGAACCTCATTACACCCTTCATGAGTGATACCCGAAGTAACACTCTCTCTCCGACCATGAATATAACATCACGAACTCTACGATCGGCATAACTCTTCTGCCTGGACTGAGCTGTGCGAAGTCGATCCTGAATAATCTTGACCTTATCCAAGGCATCCTATTCTAAGTCTATGCCTAACAACCGAGCCTCTCCCGGCTCGAACCACCCAACTGGCGACCGACACTGCCTACCATATAATGCCTCATAGGGAGCCATCTGAATGCTCGACTGGTAGCTGTTATTGTAGGCGAACTCTGCAAGGGTCAAGAACTGATCCCACGATCTTTCGAAGTCTATAACACAAGCGCGAAGCATATCCTCCAAGATCTGAATGGTACGCTCGGACTGTCCGTCCGTCTGAGGATGAAATATTGTGCTCAACCCAACCCGCATACCCAACTCACACTGAACTGCCCTCCAAAAGTGCGAGGTAAACTGTAAACCTCAATCAGAAATGATAGACATGGGTACACCATGAAGACGGAGAATCTAATGTAAATCTCTGCCAACCGCTTTGAGGAATATGTAACTGCCACAGTGTAACGACCCGACCGGTCGTTTCAAGAGTTATAGCCTCGTTTTCCCTATTTCTACTTCTTTTTGTGTTATTCAGCTATATTATGTTATGTTGGGTTAGTTGGTTCAGGACCGAAGTGGTTTCAGAGTGAATTGAGACACTTAGTCCCTTAAGTAGAAACTTAAGTTGGAAAGGTCAATTGGATATTGATCTATGTGTAAATAATCTCGGATTTGAATTTTTATGGATCTGTTAGCTCTGTTAGGTGATTTTGGACTTAGGAGTGCATTCAGAATGTGATTTGGAGGTCCGTGGTAGAATTAGGCTTGAATTGGCGAAATTGGTAATTTGGCAATTTCGGTCGGCAGTGGAAAATTTGATATCGGGGTCGGAATGTAATTCCAGAAGTTGGAGTAGGTTAGTAGTGTCATTTGTGATGTGTGTGCAAAATATGAGGTCATTCGGACATGGTTTGGTTGGCTTCAGCATCGGTTGCCGAATTTGAAAATTTAGAAGTTCTTAGGCTTGAATCCGAGGGAAATTTGATGATTGGATATTGTTTTGAGTGATTCGAAGGTTCGACTAAGTTTGTATGTTGATATATGACTTGTTGGTATTTTTGGTTGAGGTCTCGAGGGCCTCGGGGTGATTTCGGGTGGTTAACGGATTTGTCGAAGTTGGAATTTGCAGATGGAGCTGCTGCTACTGCTATTTTTGCACCTGCGGAAGAAAGCCTCGCAGGTGCGAGGCCGCTAGTGCACGTGGGGAGTGCGCAGGTGAGGGCAACGCTGGGCCAAGGTTGGGAATGCAGGTGCTAAGAATTGGCCGCATCTGCGAGCCCGCAGGTGCGAGGCCTTGAGCGCAGATGCAGAGATGAGAATTTTGGGCTGGTTTCACAGATGCGCACCAGGGACTGCAGATGCGAGTCCACAAGTGCGAGAAAGGTATCTGAAGGTGTGGAAGCTAGGGAATTTAGTGATTTGCATAGGTGTGGCTCCTTGGACCGCAGGTACGGTCACGCAGGTGCGAGAAAATGGCCGCATGTGCGAAAAACCTGGGCAGAAACCATAAATAGAACCCTTCGCGATTTTGGTGCATTCTTCACCATTTCTATTCGGTTTTTGGAGCTTTTGGGAGAGATTTGAAAAGGGAATCAAGGGGGGTTCGTTGAGGTAAGTTACTTGATCCCTAATACTTGTATATATGGTGATTTTTCCATTGTTTAATCATTGTAATTAGTGAAAATGGGGGGTTAGGGCTTGAGATTTTTGGAGAAGTCATTTAAGGATTTGAAGAACCAAACGATGTCGGATTTTGATGAATTTGGTATGGTTAGACTCGTGAGTGAATGAGCTTTCTAGTTTTGTAAATTTTGTCGGATTTCGAGGCGTGGGCCCGAGGGCCAGGTTTGAGCCAATTTCGGGTTTTGGCCTAATTTTAAAGCTTTTCTTGTGGAATTCATTCCATTAGCGTATATTGATGGTATTGTACTGATTGTGAATATATTTGGAGCATTTGGAGGCCGAGTCCAGAGGCAAGAGCATTGCGGGGTAGAGATTTGACCGGTTTGAGGTAAGTAATGATTGTAAATCTCAGGAATTTTTGGACAGGTGTCAAAGGATACTCTGTACTGCTGTTATTCTGGAGACTTGTGGGGTCTCATTCACTACCTTTCAGTTTTCTGGGGCTGCACTCAGATGGTGGGAGACTTACGAGAGGCGTAGTCCTGTTGGCGCGGCACCCCTTACTTGGCAGCAGTTCTTCGGGGTCTTTTTGGAGAAGTTTGCGCTTCGATCCCACAGAGAAGAGTTACGCAGACAGTTTGAGTGACTTCACCAGGGTGATATGTTTATGATACAGTATGAGATGCGATTCTCTGAGTTGGCCCGTCATGCTATCTGGTTGGTTCCCACAGACAGAGAGAGGATCATGAGGTTTATTGATGGCCTCACTTATCAGTTACAGTTGCTCATGACCAGGGAGTGGGTTTCGGGTGCTACCTTTGATGAGGTTGTCGACATTGCTCGGCAGATTGAGATGGTTCGCGGTCAGAAGAGGGTTGAGAAGGAGGCCAAGAGGCCTCGTGGTCAGAGTAGATTCAGTGGTGCTCCTTTTAGGGGTCAGTTCCAGCACGGTAGAGGTCATCATTTCAAGCAGGCTTAGTCAGCTTGACCATTTCATCGGGGTGCATCATCTGGCCATGGTTCTCACAGTTTTCATCAGGGCCACTCATCACTTAGTGCCCTTCCAGTTCAGAGTTTGTCCCGTGCTCCACCTGTTCAGGGCTCTTCCATGCCAGGTTCTTCTACCAGTCATCCTGGTGCTAGGGGTTCCCTTCAGTTTCTGCCGCCAGCACCAGGGAGTTATTTTGAGTGTGGGGAGCTTGGGCATATGTGGAGGCAGTGTCCTTGTCGTCATGGAGGTCTATCTCAGCAGAGGAGTCAGCCTCCAACTACAACACCAGTTACCTCACCACCCGCCCAGTCAGCTTGGGGTGGAGGTCAGTCAGCTAGGGGTCGCCCTAGAGGGGGAGGCAGATCAGGGGCTGGTAAGGCCCGTTTCTATGCTCTCCCTGCCAGACCAGACGCTATTGCTTCAGATGTTGTGATTACAGGTATTGTCTCAGTTTGTCACCGAGATGCCTCAGTATTATTTGACCCTGGTTCCACGTATTCATATGTTTCCTCGTATTTTGCCCATTTTCTCGATATGCCCCGTGAGTCCTTAGTTTTATAGTACATGTATCTACTCTTGTGGGCGATACTATTATTATGGACTGCGTATATCGGTCATGTGTGGTGACTATTGGGGGTTTGGAGACCCGAGTGGATCTATTATTGCTAGTATGGTTAACTTTGATGTGATATTGGGTATGGATTGGTTATCTCCATGTCATGCTGTTCTAGATTGTCAAGCTAAGATGGTAACGTTGACTATGCCGGGAATTCCGAGGGTTGAGTGGAGCAGTTCTATAGATTATGTACCAAGTAGGGTGATTTCATATTTGAAGGCTCAGCGCATGGTTGAGAAGGGTTGCCTATCTTATTTGTCTTTTGTGAGGGATGTTAGTGCAGAGACTCCTATCATTGATTCTGTTCCGGTGGTACGTGATTTTCCGGATGTGTTTCCTGCAGACCTGTCGGGCATGCCGCCTGACAGGGATATTGACTTTGGTATTGATTTGGTGCCGGGCACTCAACCCATTTCTATTCTACCATATCGTATGGCACCAGCAGAGTTCAAGGAATTGAAAAAACAACTTCAGAAACTCCTTGATAAGGGGTTTATTCGGCCTAGTGTGTCACCTTGGGGTGCACCGGTTCTATTTGTGAAAAAGAAGGATGGTTCCATGAGAATGTGTTTTGATTACAGGCAGATGAACAAGGTCTCGGTGTCTCAACTGTCAGCAGGTTAAGTATGAGCATCAGAGACCGGGTGGCCTCCTTCAGAGGTTAGAGATCCCAGAGTGGAAGTGAGAGCGGATCACAATGGACTTTGTAGTTGGGCTCCCACGGACTTCGAGGAAGTTCGACGCTATTTGGGTTATTGTGGATCAGCTGACCAAGTCCATGCACTTCATTCCAGTTGGTACTACTTACTCTTCAGAGTGGTTGGCTGAGATTTACATCTGAAAGATCGTTTGCCTGTATGGTGTTCCAGTTTCCATCATTTCAGATAGGGGTACTCAGTTCACATCGTAGTTTTGGAGGGCCGTGCATCGAGAGTTGGTTACTCACGTTGAGTTGAGCACAACCTTTCACCCTCAGACGGACGGGCAGTTCGAGCGCATTATTCAGATATTGGAGGACATGTTGCGTACTTGTGTCATTGACTTTGGGGGTTCATAGGACCAGTTTCTGCCACTCGCAGAGTTTGCATATAACAATAGTTATCAGTCGAGTATTCAGATGGCTTCGTACGAGGCTTTATATGGGAGGAGGTATAGATCTCCGGTTGGATGGTTTGAGCAGGGTGAGGCTAGGCTCTTAGGTACAGACTTGATCCAGGACGCATTAGATAAGGTGAAATTTATTCAGGAGCAGCTTCGCACGACGCAGTCTAGGCACAAGAGCTACGCGGATAGGAAGGTCCATGATGTGCCTTTTATGGTTGGGGAGAAGGTTTTGCTGAAGGTATCACCCATGAAGGGTGTTATGAGGTTTGGGAAGAGGGGAAAGTTGAACCCCCGGTTCATTGGGCCTTTTGAGGTGCTTCAGAGAATAGGGGAGGTGGCTTATAAGCTTGCCTTGCCACCCAGCTTGTCGAGGTGTACATCCAGTGTTTCATGTTTCCATGCTCCGGAAGTATATTGGAAATCCGTCCCATGTTTTGGATTTCAGCACGGTTCAGTTGGAGGTTGATATGACTTATGATGTGGAGCCGGTGGTTACTTTGGATCGGCAGGTTCGAAGGTTGAGGTCAAAGGTGCAATGGAGAGGTCAGCCTGTGGAGGAGGCCACCTGGGAGATCGAGCGGGAGATGCGGAGCAAATATCCACGCCTATTCGAGACTCCAGGTATGTTTCTAGACTCGTTCGAGGACGAACAGATGTTTAAGAGGGGGAGGACGTAATGACCCGGCCGATCGTTTCGAGAGTTATAGCCTCATTTTCCCTATTTATACTTCTTTTTCTATTATTCAGCTATATTATGTTATTTCGGGTTGGTTGGTTCGGGACCTGAGTGGTTTTAGAGTGAATTGAGACACTTAGTCTCTTAAGTAGAAACTTAAGTTGGAAAAGTCAACCGGATGTTGACCTATGTGTAAACGATCTCGGATTTGAATTCTGATGGTACTGTTAGCTCCGTTAGGTGATTTTGGACTTAGGAGTGCGTCCGAAATGTGATTTGGAAGTCTTTGGTAGAATTAGGCTTGAATTGGCAAAATTGGAAATTTGGCGATTTCGGTCGAGAGTGGAAAATTTGATATCTGGGTCGGAATGGAATTTCGGAAGTTGGAGTAGGTTCGTAGTGTCATTTGTGATGTGTGTGCAAAATGTGAGGTCATTCGGACATGGTTTGGTTGGTTTCGGCATCGGTTGCCGAATTTGAAAATTTAGAAGTTCTTAGGCTTGAATCCGAGGGTAATTTGATGATTGGATGTTGTTTTGAGTGATTCGAAGGTTCGACTAAGTTTGTATGTTGATATATGACTTGTTGGTATTTTTGGTTGAGGTCCCGAGGGCCTCAGGGTGATTTCGGGTGGTTAACGGATTTGTTGAAGTTGGAATTTGCAACTGGAGGTGCTGCTACTGCTATTTTCGCACCTGCAGAAGAAAGCCTTGTAGGTGCAAGGCCACTGGTGCGCGTGGGGAGTGCACAAGTTCGGGCAACGCTGGGCCAAGGCTGGGAACGCAGGTGCGAAGAATTGGCCGCATCTGCGAGCCCACAGGTGCGAGGCCTTGAGCGCAGATGCGGAGATGAGAATTTTGGGCTGGTTTCGCAGATGCGCACCAGGGACCGCAGATGCGAGTCCGCAGGTGCAAGAAAGGTGTCCGCAGGTGCGGAAGCTGGGGGATTAAGTGAGTTGCACAGGTGCGGCTCCTTAGACCGCAGGTGCGGTCGCGCGGGTGCGAGAAAATGGCCGCAGGTGCGAAAAACCTGGGCAGAAACCATAAATAGAACCCTTCGCGATTTTGGTGCATTCTTCACCATTTCTATTCGGTTTTTGGAGCTTTTGGGAGAGATTTGAAGAGGCAATCAAGGGGGTTTCATTGAGGTAAGTTACTTGAGCCCTAATACTTGTATATATGGTGATTTCCCGTTGTTTAATCATGGTAATTAGTGAAAATGAGGGGTTAGGGCTTGGAATTTTTGGAAAGTAATTTAAGGATTTGAAGGACCAAACGATGTCAGATTTTGATGAATTTGGTATGGTTAGACTCGTGAGTGAATGAGCTCTCTAGTTTTGTAAATTTTGTCGGATTTCGAGACGTGGTCCCAGGGGCCGGGTTTGAGCCAATTTCGGGTTTTGGTCTAATTTTTGAAGCTTTTCTTGTAAAATTCATTCCATTAGCGTATATTGATGGTATTGTATTGATTGTGAATAGATTTTGAGCATTTGGAGGCCGAGTCTAGAGGCAAGAGCATTGCGGGGTAGAGATTTGACCAGTTTGATGTGAGTAACGATTGTAAACCTAGTCCTAAGGGTATGAAACCCCGGATTTTGTATCATTCTACTATTTTTAGTGACGCACGTGCTAGGTGACGGGTGTGTGGGCGTGCACTGCTGGGGATTTGTGACTTGGTCCGTCCCGTAGCAACTGTAAATTTGCATACTTTGTTGAAACCTTATGATACTTAAATGTTTTAGAAAGAATTTCTGTAAATTGGGCTGAATGCCATGTTTGGTCCTTGTGCCAATGCTATTTGGACCCTTTGTGGCTGTTTCTTACCATCCTCTCATTGTTTTCGATTGAAAATCTATACTCAGTCATGTTTATACTTGTTTACCGCATAACTCAGTTTTATGACTCTATTTTGTTGCATATAAATGTTTTGGGCTGAATGCCCTATTTTACTGAAATGCCCGAGTGGCTTGAGATGTTTATGACTGAGTGAGGCCGAGGGCATGATTTGTGAGGATGAGTGTGGATCGGGGCTGCCCGCCTACAACATACTTTATTATTATGGAACGTGAGTTCTCTATGCAGATTATAGCGCTTGGGCTGAAGGAGCCCCTCCGGAGTCTGTACACACCCCTAGTGAGCGCATGTACCTACTGAGTGCGAGTGCCGAGTGCTGAGTGACTGGGAGGCATGAGTGATTGTGAGGTATGCCCGAGTTGCAAGAGTGATTGTGAGGTTTTCCCGATGGGCTGTTTATGAGTGATGTTTTGCCTGAGGGGCTGTTTATGACTTCATCATTTTTGCTCACCTTTGCATTTTTCCTTAGTCTGAAAACTGTTGAAAAATATCTTTAAATGATGTTTTGATTCAAATCCTGATTTTTAAAAGCATGTGGTATTTTACTGAGATTTCCCGATATGAATGTTATATGCTTTATTGCTCGTCACTTCTGCTTAATCTTTATTTATTGTTGTTACTTACTGAGTTGGCGTACTCACATTACTCCCTGTACCTTGTGTGCAGATTCAGGTGTAGCTGGTCACGATAGCGGTTATTGATTGTTCTGGTTGCAGATTTTCTTGGAGATAGCAAGGTAACTGTTTGGCGATCGCAGCCCCTGCTCTTCTCCCTCTTATCTTCCTCTAGTTGTATTTAGCTATTTTCCAGGCTGAGTTAGCCTTGATATTGTTAGACAGATTGTAGTAGATGCTCATGACTAGTGACACCCCGATGTCGGGCTTTTCCTTCCGCACTTTTATTTTGATTGGAACTCCTTTACGAAGGTTTTTATGTTAAATAACCTTGAAATTATCTTTAAAATAAAAATATCGGTTTGTTTTGGAAATGAGTCAGCTTGCCTAGTTCCACGATAGGCGCCATCATGGCAGGGGTTAGTTTTGGGTCGTGACACACAGGAATGAAATGCGCTGACTTAGTCAGCCTATCCACAATGACCCAATCTGCATCGAACTTCCTCTGAGTCCGTGGGAGTCCAACAACAAAATCCATAGCGATACGCTCCCACTTCCACTCAGGAATTTCTAACCTCTGAAGTAAACCACCAGGTCTCAGATCCTCACACTTTACCTACTGGCAATTTAGGCACCGAGCTACATAGGCAACTATGTCCTTCTTCATTCGCCTCCACCAATAATGCTGCCTCAAGTCCTGATACATCTTGGCGGCGCCCGGATGAATAGAATACTGGGAACTATGGGACTCTTCAAGGATCAACTCATGAAGTCCATCCACATTAGGCATACAAATATGACCCTGCATCCTCAAAACTCCGTCATCTCCAACAGTAACCTGATTGGCACCACCGTGCCGCACTGTGTCTCTAAGGACAAGTAAATACGGATCGTCATCATGCTGATCTATGATGCGTTCAAACAAAAAAGACCAAGCGACTGTACAAGCTAGAACATGGCTGGGCTCAGAAACATCTAACCTCACAAACTGGTTGGCCAAGGCCTGAACATCCAATGCAAGTGGTCTCTCACCAACTGGAATATATGTAAGGCTACTCATACTGGCTGACTTTCTACTCAAAGCGTCGGCCACCACGTTGGCCTTCACGGGATGAAACAATATGGTGATATCATAGTCTTTCAATAGCTCCAGCCACCTCCTCTGCCTCAAATTGAGTTCCTTCTACTTGAACAAATACTGCAAGCTCTGTTGATCAGTGAATACCTCACATGGCACGCCGTAAAGATAGCGCCTCCAAATCTTCAGCGCGTGAATAATGGCTGCCAGTTCTAGATCATGAACAGGGTAATTCTTCTCATGAACCTTTAGATGCCATGAAACATATGCAATAACCTTGCCACCCTGCATCAATACCGCACCCAGACTAATACGGGTTGCGTCACAGTATACTATATAAGATCCTGAACCTGTGGGTAACACCAATACCGGTGTCGTAGTCAAAGCAATCTTGAGCTTCTGAAAGCTCGCTTCACACTCGTCTGACCACCTGAACGGGGCACCCTTCTAGGTCAATCTGGTCAATAGGGATGCTATGGATGAAAACCCCTCCACAAATCGACGGTAATAGCCCGCCAAACCCAGGAAACTACGGATCTCTGTAGCTGATGTAGGTCTAGGCTAGTTCTGGACTGCCTCAATATTCTTAGGATCCACCTGAATACCCTCTGCTGAAACAACGTGACCCAAGAAAGCAACTGAACTCAACCAAAACTCGCATTTTGAGAACTTAGCATATAACTGGTTGTCTTTCAGAGTCTGAAGAACGATCCGAAGGTGTTGCTCATGCTCCTCTCGACTGTGGGAGTAGATCAAGATATCATCAATAAACACAATCACAAAGGAATCCAAGTAGGGTTTGAACACCCGGTTCATCAAATCCATGAATGCTGCTGGGGCATTTGTCAGCCCAAACGACATCACTAGAAACTCATAATGTTCATACCGAGTTCGAAAAGCTGTCTTAGGAACATCGGATGCCCTAATCCTCAACTGATGGTAGCCAGATCTCAAATCAATCTTTCATAACACCTTGGCACCCTGAAACTGATCAAATAAATCATCAATCCTCGGCAATGGATACTTGTTCTTGATGGTGACTTTGTTCAACTGTCGATAATCTATACACATCCTCATCGATCCATCTTTCTTCTTCACAAACAACATAGGTGCACCCCAGGGCGAGACACTAGGTCTAATGAAGCCCTTATCAAGCAAATCTTGCAACTGCTCCTTCAATTCTTTCAACTCTGGCGGGACCATGCGATATGGCGGAATGGAAATAGGCTGAGTGCTCGGAGAATCAATGCAGAAATCAATATCCCTATCAGGTGGCATCCCCGGAAGGTCTGCAGGAAACACCTCTGGAAACTCACGAACAACCAGCACCGAATCTATGGAAGGAACCTCCGCACTAGAATCGTGGACATAAGCCAAATAAGCTAGACACCCCTTCTCGACCATATGCCGAGCCTTCACATAAGAGATAATCCTGCTAGCAGAATGGCCAAGATTTCCTCTCCACTCTAATCGAGGCAACCCCCGCAAGGCTAAGGTCACCGTCTTGGCGTGACAATCTAGTATAGCATGATAAGGTAACAACCAATCCATATCCAGTATGACATCAAAATCAACCATGTCGAGAAGTAGAAGATCTACACGAGTCTCAAGACTCCCAAGGGTGACCACACACAAACGAAAAACACGATCTACAATAATAGCATCTCCCACTGGTGTGGACACATACACCGGAGCACTCAAAGAATACGGGGCACAACCAAATAGGAAGCAAAATAGGATGACACATAGGAGTAAGTAGTTCCCAGATCAAATAGAACTGAAGCATCTCTAGTGCAAACTAAAATAGTACCTGTGATAACAGCGTTAGATGACTCAGCCTAAGGCCTGGCTGGGAAAGCATAACACTGGGGCTGAGCCCCACTACCCTGAACTACGTCCCTGGGACGACCTCTAACTGGCTGGTCTCCACCTCTAACGACCTGACCTTCACCTCTAACAGTTTGGACTCTACCTCTAGCTGCCTGACCCTTGCCTCTAGCTGGCTGAGCAGGTGGTGCAGCAACTGATGCCAGAACCATGGCACGAGAACTCTGATGATGTGAGCTGCCCGTTGCCCGAGGGCAAAATCTAGCAATGTGCCTTGGATCACCACAAGTATAACATAATTTCGGCTGCTGTGACTGCTAACTATGAAACTGACCCTGTCGACCTAAATAACCACCTTGATGACTCTGGAGTAGAGGTTCACTAATAGGAGCTGGTGGTGCACTATAGGTTAGTTGGTCAGAATAATGCATCTGAGGGCCACGACCACCTAAGGCACCGTGGGATGCCTGGAGCGCTGAATGAAATGGCCTGGGAGGATGGACTCTACCAAAAGTACTCCTGCCTCTAGGTGAGGCATCGCTGAACTCACCGGAATGACGAGGTGTCTTGTCAGACCCCTGACCTCCCTGAGTAAGAACCAGTTCGACTCGTCTGGCGACATTAGCAGCTGCCTGAAAAGAAATCTCACTCCCAGTCTCCTTAGCCATCTGCAATCTGATAGGCTGAGCAAGTCCATCAATAAACCTCCTCACCCTCTCTCTCTCGGTGGGAAGCAGAAGAATAGTATGACGGGCCAAATCCACAAAACAGGTCTCATACTGAGTAACAGTCATACTGCCCTGCTGGAGACGCTCAAATTGACGGCGACACTCCTCTCTCAATATGATAGGCAGAAACTTCTCTATGAAGAGCTAAGAGAACTGGTCCCAAGTAAGAGAAAGCGACCCAGCTGGTCTGGTCAACAAGTAATCTCTCCACCATTTCTTGGCAGAACCAGTCATTTGAAATGCAGCAAAATCGACCCCATTGGTCTCCACTATACCCATGATCCGTAGAACCTCGTGACGGCTGTCAAGATACTCTTGGGGATCCTCTGAAGGAGCACCACTGAAGTGAACAGAAAAGAGCTTGATAAACCTGTCCAATCTCCATGAAGCCTCGGAAGACATAGCTGGCCCATCTCCGACCTATGCCGCAATAACCGACTGAACTAATCCGACTGGCTGAGCTGCTGGAGCCTGATAATGGGGAGTTATCTGCTCCAGAGCAGGAGTGGTGGGAGTCTGGGCTCCTCCTCCAGCCTGAGAGACTGCTGGTGCCATGGGAAATGTGCCAGTCTGGGCCACACTCTCTATAAGGCCCACCAAACGGACCAAAGCATCCTGAAGTACTGCGGTAGCAATGAACCCCTCCAGAACCTGAGCTCGTCCGGCAGGAACAGTCTGGGCCGGAACCTCCTCGTCAAGCTCTATCTAAGGCTCCACTGCTGGGGCTGCTATTCGGGCTTTAGGCTGAGCCCTGCCCCTACCTCGGCCTCTAGCACGGCCTCAGCCTCGACCTCTGCCCCGCGTAGGATCTTTCAATAGAGGCTCTGGATGCTGCTCAGCTGAGGAAATGGTACATGTTCTCGCCATCTGTGAGAGAATAAGAATAGAAGAGTTCAATCAGTATTGATAAAGCAAAATCGCACGATAGAGAAGAATAGAAGTGAAACTTGTTCCTAAACTTCATAGCCTCTGGAAGATAAGCACAGACTTCTCCGTGCTGATCCTCCAGACTCTACTAAGCTTGCTCGTGAATCGTGAGACCTAAGCAACCTAGGGCTCTGATACCAACTGTCGAGACCCAAAATTTCCCACCGACGGGACCGTGATGGCGCCTAACATTTCACTTGCTAGGAAAGCCAACGTTAGAAAAATCGTTAAACCAATTCCTTATTTTCATTCAGTAAATAACAATAATTAACTAAGATAAAATATAATAAGTGCGGAATATCATAAAACTGTATTAATTACTACCACCAAGATCTGGAGTCACAATTCACGAGCATTCTAGAATTTACTATAAGTATTAGTCTAAAAGAAATACAACTGTCTGATTGAAAGAAAATAGTAGGACATAAAAGATAGACGAGGACTTCAAGGTCAGTGAACGCCGACAGATCTACCTTGAGTCTCCGGACAACGGACCAGTAGCAAATCTCGATCAACCTGAGCCGGTATCAAAATGTGCACAGAAAGTGCAGAGTGTAGCATCTGTACAACCGACCCCATGTACTGGTAAGTGTCGACCTAACCTCGGCGATGCAGTGACGAGGCTAGGACAAGACACCCACATATAACCTGAACAGTATAATCATGCTAGTGGCAACAACAGTAAATAAAGCAATAACGCAGAAATAATAGGAAGGGGACATACAGTGGGGGAATACAACATAAAGAGTGAGAATAATGAAAAGACAGAATTAAACAGAAAATTCTTAAACGAATTGAGCAATTAAAACAGCAAAGGAAAACTGTACGGCATCACCCTTCGTGCTTTTACTCTCAACCTCACCAAATAAATAAATAGAACGGCACGGCATCACCCTTCGTGCTTTTACTCTCAACCTCACCAAATAAATAAATAGAAGGGCACGACATTACCCTTCGTGCTTTTCACTCTTCCTCACAATATAAATAATGCATGCACAACATCACCCTTCATGCTTTACACTCTTCCTCACAATATAAATAATGCATGCACGGCATCACCCTTCGTGCTTTGCACTCCTCCTCACCAATCACAAAATCAATAACAATGGATAGATAAGAGTATCACAAGGAAACCAGTATTTTACCCATAATCCATAGCACAATGTAATCTCAACCTTGAATCAATATTAGAAAGTTACCAAATCTCAGTGAAACCAGATATGAGTCACCCATCATTTCAAATAACATGATAAGCATGGATAGTAGAATTTAAGGCTACAAAATAGACAAGAATAAAATTTCACTCGCATGGTATGACTTGACAACGACGCATAGATGCTCGTCACCTCACCTATACATCGTATTTAACAACCAAACACATAGCAAATGAACACATGACACCTATTCCCTCAAGCCAAAGTTAGACATGACACTTACCTCGCTCCGAAGGCCACTTAATTCTAAATCACAGCTTTTCCTTTGGAATTCACCTCCAAACCACTCGTATCTATTCAAAAATGACTCAATAATATTAAATATTGCTAAAGGAATCAATTATTTTTCATAAATTAAATTTCCCAAATTTTCCTCCAAAAAGTCAAAAAATCGACCCCGGGACCGCTTGGTCAAAACCCGAGGTTCGGACCAAAATTATTTTACCCATCACCCCCGAGCCCGAATATATAATTAGTTTTGGAATCCGACCTCAAATTGAGGTCTAAATCCCTAAATTCCCGAAATCCCTAGTTTCTACCCTAACCCCTAATTCTACCATAAAAACTCTAGATTTTAGGTTGCAAATTCAAGAAATGTAATGGGTAATTGAAAGAAAATGGTTTAGAATCACTTGCCAATAATTTGGGGAAGAAATGGCTCTTGAGAAATCGCCTCTCACCATTTGGTTTTTGAGAAAATGAATTTTTGGTTAAAATCCCGTTTTTGGATTCTGTTAAGTGCTGGGCGACAGTGTTCATCGCGTTCGCGAGAGCACTGTCGCATTCACGAAGGGTACTGGCTGCCAAGCCTACGCATTCGCGAGACCCAGCTCACGTTCGCGATGGTTACTCCCCCCCCCCTCCCTGGCCTTCGCGTTCGCGAGGCATTGCTCGTGTTCACGATGAAGGAACGGCTGACTCCCCCTCCCCAATGTCTAACACTACGCGTTCGCGATGGGCTTGTCGCGTTCGCGAAGAAGAAATCTTCAGCTACCCAATTTACTCTTCGCGTTCGCGAAGAAGAAGGACATGCCAGAACACTTGCTGCAGCAAAATACCAGATTTCCAAAGTCCAAAACATCTCGTGGCCTATCCGAAACTCACCCGCGCCCTCGGGGATCCAAACCAAACATGCACACACGTCTAAAAACATCATACGAACTTGCTCGCACGATCAAATCGCCAAAATAACACCTAGAACTATGAATTTAGCACCAAATCAAATAAAATTCTCAAGAACACTTTAAAATTTTTATTTTCGCAACTGGACTCCCGAATCACGTTAAATCAACTCCGTTTCTCACAAAATTTCACAGACAAGTCTTAAATATCATAATGAACCTGTACCGGACTCCGAAACCAGAATACGGACCCGACACTAACAATGCCAAACATCAATCAATTCTTAAAAATAATTAATTTTCAGACTTTTAATTTTTATCAAAAATTCATAACTTGAGCTAGGGACCTCCGAATTCGATTCCGGGCATACACCCAGGTCCCATAATTCGATACGACCCACCAGAACCATCAAAATACGGATCCGGGTCTGTTTACTAAAAATATTGACCAAAGTCAACTAAAATCAACTTTTAAGGCATAAATTCTTATTTTCATCAATTTTCAACATAAAAACTTTCCGAAAACCTGCTCGAACTGCGCACGCAAATCGAGGAGGGTAAAAATGAGATTTTTAAGGGTTAAAAGCGCAAATTCGAGTTCTAAAACATAAGATGACCTTTTGGGTCGTCACACATAGAAACATGAAACACTGGGTGAACACCTAATAGACTAGGTGGCATTGCAAGTTTGTAAGCCACATCTCCCACTCTTTCAGGCACCTCAAAAAGACCAATATACTGAGGGATCAACTTGCTCTTTTTCCCAAACCTCATCACACCCTTTATAGGTGAAACGTTTGAGCAAAACCTTCTCACCCACCATAAAAGAAACATCACGAACCTTCCTATCAGCATAACTCTTCTGCCTAGACTGTTCTCAACTCGACCCATGTGCCCAACGTTTGCTGCACCGCTCTCCAAAACTGCGATATGAACTGAGTGCCTCGATCTGAGATAATAAATACGGGTATATCACAAAGGCGAACAATCTTCATGAATGTAAATTTGAGTCTGTTGCTCTGAAGAATAGGTGGTCATCTCTGGAATAAAGTGTGTGGACTTAGTCAACCGGTCCACAATAACCCAAACTGCATCGTATTTCTTCAAGGTCCGTGGCAAGCCTACCACAAAATCTATAGTGATGTGCTCCAACTTCCACTCCGATATCTCCAAATTCCGAATCAACCTTCCCGGCTTCTGATGCTCATACTTCACCTGTTGACAATTCAAACACTGAGAGACATAAGCAACGATATCATTCTTCATTCTCAGCCACAACTAGTGTTGTTTCAAATCGCGGTACATCTTCGTGACACTTGGGTGAATGGAATAGCGCGAGTTGTGAGCCTCCTCAAGAATCAAATCTCTCAACTCATTAGCATTTGGAACATAAATCCAGCCTTGAAGCCTCATAACACCATCATCACCAAACACAACCTCCTTAGTACCACCCTGCTGCACCATGTCCTTCAACACCAACAAATGAGGATCATCAAACTAGGGAGCCTTGATATGCTCTAACAACAATGACTGTGCCACAACGCAAGCAAGAACACGACTAGGCTCTAAAACATCTAATCTCACAAACCGATTGGCCAAGGCCTGAACATCCATGGCTAGTGGCCTCTGTGCTACCGGTAAATATGCCAAACTGCCCATACTCCCAGCTTTACAACTCAATACATCGGCCACCACATTGACCTTTCCCTGATGATCTAATATGGTGATGTCATAGTCTTTCAGCAACTCTAACCATCTTCGTTGCCGCAAATTAAGGTCCTTCTGCTTGAACAGATGCTGGAGACTCTGATGGTTAGTATAAAGCTCACATGGAACGACACATAGATAGTGCCTCCAAATCTTCAACGCGTGAACAATGGCTGCCAACTCTAGATCATGTGCATGGTAATTCTTCTCATGAACCTTCAACTGTCGAGACACTTATGAAATCACCCTATCGTCCTGTATCAACACCGCGCCAAGTCCAATACGCGATGCATCACAATACACTGTGTAAGATCCCGAACCTATAGGCAACACCAACACTAGGGCTGTAGTCAATGCAGTCTTGAGCTTATGAAAGCTCATCTCACACTCGTCGGACAATCTGAAAGGAGCACTCTGCTGGGTCAATCTAGTCAAAGGTGCAACAATAGACGAGAAACCCTCCACAAAACGGCGATAATAACCTGCCACACCCAGGAAACTCTAAATCTCTGTAGTTAAAGACGGTCTAGGCTAACTCTGAACTGTCGCAATCTTTTTCAGATCTACCTTGATCCCCTCACTGGACACCACGTGACCCAAGAATGCCGCCAAATCAAGCCAACACTCACACTTGGATAATTTAGCATATAACTTCTTCTCCCTCAAAGTCTATAGTACAATCCTCAGATGCTGCTCATGATCTTCCCAACTGCATGAATACACAAATATATCATCAATGAATACTGTGATGAAAGAATCAAGTTACGACTAGAAAACATTGTTCATCAGGTACATAAAGGTTGTTAGGGCATTGGTCATCCCAAAGACATCACAAGAAACTCATAGTACCCATAACGGGTCCAGAAAGCCGTCTTCAGAATATCTGGACCCCAAATATTCAACTGATGATACTCCAACCTCAAATCAATCTTTGAGAACACTCTAGCACCCTGAAGCTAATCAAATAAGTTATCAATGCGTGGTAGTGGGTACTTGTTCTTGATTGTAACTTTGTTCAGTTGCCTGTAGTCAATGCACATCATCATAGTAACTACCTTCTTCTTCACAAATAGAACCGGTGCACCCTAAGGCGACACAATAGGCCTGAAGAAACCTTTATCAAGCAACTCCTGAAGCTATTACTTTAATCCTTCAATTCCGTTGATGCCATACGACACAGTGGAATAGAAATGGGCTGAGTGCCCGACACCAGATCAATACCAAAATCAATGCCCTTGTCGGGTGGCATGACCGTCAGGTGTGTAGGAAACACAATTGGGAAGTCTCTCACTATCGAAACTGACTCAACGGTAGGAACATCAACACTAACATTCCTTGCAAAGGCCAAATATGTCACATATCCCTTCTTAACTATCCGTTGAGCCTTCAAATATGAAATCACTCTACTGGGGACATAATCCAGGGAACCTCTCCACTTAACCCTAAGCAACCCTGACATTGCCAATGTCATGGTCTTAGCATGACAATCCAAAATAGCATGACATAGTAACAACTAACCCATGCCTAAAATCACATCAAAATCAACCGTTCTAATCAGTAAAAGATCAACTCTCGTCTTTAATCCCCCAGTAGTCACCACACATGACCGATACACACGGTACATAATAATAGAATCACCTATCGGTGTATATACATGAAAATGCATAACTAGAGAATCATGGGGCATATCAAAACAATGAGAAAAGTATGATAAAACATATGAATAAGTGGAACCAGGATCAAATAATACTGAAGCGTCCTTATGGCATACTTAAACAATATTTGTGATCACGGCATCAGAAGCAAATGCCTCTGGCCTGGTTGGAAATCTGTAGCAACGAGCCTGACCACCACTTGATCGACCTCTCCCTCGAGGACTGTCTCGAGTGACTGGGCCCTACCCCGAGCTGGCTGTGTGGGTGGTGTAGCTTCTGGTGCTGACATCATGGAGTGAGAGCCCTATTGTGGAGCTCTACTCTTGAGATGACTCAAGTCTCCACACTCATAACAACCCCACCTATAAGGCTGCTGACCCAGATAGCTCGAAGAACTGCCTGTGGAAACCTGGGCAGATGGAGCACGGTAAGAACTCTATGCCGGCAGTGCATTGAATGATGACTGAGTTGGGTGTGTACTGTAGGAACTGGGTCTTACTGAAGAACCACGAGGAATTTGATAAGCTACCTGAATGGGTCTAGAAGGATGACCTCTGCTTTAATAGGATTGGCCTCCATATGAGGCACTACTGAAACCACCTGAACTACAAGGCCGCTTGGCCTCCCGCTCCAGCCTATGAACCTGCTCTAAGCGTATAGAAATCTTGACCACCTGGTCGAACCTAGAATTCGTCGCAACCTCTCAAGCCATATTAAAACGTAAACCATAGTTAAGGTCATCAATGAATCTCCTAATCTTCTCCCTCTAATTGGGAACCAACCATATTGCATGACGATCCAAATTTGCAAACCTCATCTCATACTGAGTCACTGTCATACCCTCCTGGCATAGCTGCTCAAACTGCCTACGCAAATCCTCTCTATGAGTCTATGTAACAAACTTCTCTAAAAGAGAACTGAGAACTTATGCCACGTAAGTGGTGCTGTGCCAGCCGGCCTGCTCAACTCATAAGTCTGTCACCATCTGTAAGTTGCCCCTGTCAGCTGAAAAGTAGTAAATGCAACCCCACTAGTGTCCAAAAGACTTGCTGTGAAAAGAATCCGCCGACACCCATCTAGAAAATCCTGAGCATCCTCTCACTCTGCTCCGCTGAACTCTGGAGGCTTAAGCCTCCCAAACCGCTACAACCTCTTCTACTCCTCATCACTCATAGGTGGACCAACCTCGGCCAGAGCAGCAGCAACCGGCTAAACTAACAATATACCCGTGTCTGGTGACCCTGAGCTAGCTAATTTTGAGTAGTGGCGGCAGGAGTCTGGGAACCTCCCCCAGCCTGTGAGGTAGCTAGTGAAACTGGGATCGAAACTGCCTGAGCCAGGCTCGTGTACAAAGTCTAAATTGGGCTAAGACCTCTTGAAGACCAGGAATAACAATGGGCACTGCTGGTGCCTGAGCTGGTCCCACCGGCTCAACAACATCTGGTACCTGTTCCTCATCTGGAGCAACTGGTGGCTCCACAGGTGCTGCTCTGTTTGTCGTACGAGCAATACTTCAGCCTCTATCACGGCCTGGGCCTCTCGTGGTCCTAACTGGTGGTACTGGTGGTCATCCGCCTGATCCGATCGCACGTGTACGGACCATCTATGAGAGAATAGAAGATTCAAGTTTCAAACTTCGGAAATAACAAACCCACATGACAAGAATAGAAGAAAGTGACTTTTCCTAATAGTTCGGTAGCCTACCGAAGATAAGTACAGACGTCTCTGTATCGATCCACAAGACTCTACTAAACTTTTTCATGACCCATAATACCTATGAACCTAGAGCTCTGATACCAATTTGTCACAACCCAAAATTCAACAAGTCATGATGGCTCCTAACACACTTGCTAGGCAATCCAGATATGACAATAAAGAACCAAAATAGCGGAATTTACAAAAATAATATAATTCTGAAACCTCGATATAACAAAATAATGTGAATATATGATAAATCCCCCAAAACTGGTAAATACAGAGTCATGAACTCTAATAAGAAAATATGAGTCTCAAATGACCAAATAAAATACTGTTTAAAATAAAGACAACAGTACATAAGAAAAGAGACGTCAAGACTGCGGTTGAGAATGCAGATCTACTTCGTCTCTCAATGGTCAGCTCTGCTACAAGCCTCAGCTACTGATGACTGGGTCTGACACCTGGATTTGCACAATTAAGTACAGAGTGTAGGATGAGTACAACCGACCCAATATACTCATTAAGTATCATAACTAACCTCGGCGAGATAAAAGAAGCAAGAATTATGAATGATACTTGCTATAACTTGTACAATTTCATCAATTTAACAAGTATAGAATAATAATGTCATCAAGTCATAAAGAACAGAAAGGACCCTCTATGCGTGTGTGCAATTGTTCGAGTTCTCTACCCAATCAATGATACAACATATAGAGATGATATGAAAATAAATCAGGTGATTAACCATGGAAATTGCAAGTAAAGATGAAGTGCAAAATCCAAAACAAATAATGGCCAGATTTTCCTCAATAATTCCATATCCTTACCAAACTACTGATCAGTTTTCCTCCAATCTGCATGTACACCATCAAGAGAGAAACATGAGAGGGTGACCCTAGGGGGATGAATCCATATCCACACACAGCACGGCCAGTTCAATATGGTATTAGCCCGGTATGGTAACAGGCTCAATATTATAATCCACCCGGCATGGTCACATGCATATAAACACAATCTGCCCGGCATGGTCACAGGCATAACAACACAATCCTCTCGGTATTGTCACAAGCATAACAACACAATCTTCCCGGCATGGTCACAGGAATAACAACACAATTCGCCCGACGTAGTCACATGCATCCAGTCCAAATCATATCATACAGAAGCAAATATACAAGAATATATGTATATGATGAATGAATATCAAATTTCATGCTCCTGGACTAGTACAGTGACATGCTAAAGTGTAGGCAAGTACAAAGTGTTCTATCATAGCTCAAATCAACAATTTCATCACAGGAATAGCAATTATTAATTTCATTTAGGGAATGAATGTCACGACCCAACAGGAGGGTCATGACTAGCACCTGGGCCATACTTGCCGAGCACCAACGTACATTTTATCTAACCTTCCTTATTATCTTTAAGGGCCGACAAGACCAATATAAACGAAAGACATGGATCATGAACATCCAACAATGAAAGATAATGTCATGAACATACGTAACATGGGACGACAAGACTGTCAAGAAACTATATATAAGGTACGAGCTACCATGGTGCCATGAAAGACTATACAACAAAAATCAGCCGACAAGGCATTCCAAACCATACATGAGTCGACACCTGTTTATGAGCCTCTAAAAGAACATAAGTGCTACAACATTGCCGGAACAGGGCCCCGATATACACATAATGTCTATAACAAAAATGCATACCAAGACCACGGCAAGTCCGGAGAAAGGATCTTGCCAATAACGCTGAACCGGATAGCCTACTGTGATGGGGGAGCTGCGTCTACCCGTCTATCAGGACCTGCAGCACGACATGCAGCGTCCACAAATAAAAAGGACATCAGTACGAATAAAGTACTGAGTATGTAATGCAGAATAGCATAAGTAAGAACAATAATGTAAACAGTGATAGGGAATATACAACCTGTGACACCTGGGTACCTCTGAGGGCTACTGACATGAAATACATGATACATACATATATATATACATAAACGTTTAAAACATATGCCTTTGTGGGCATCATCATCATCATATCGTACCCGGCCATAATAGGCTCGGTAAAACGTACCCGGCCATCATAGGGCTCGGTAGAATCGTACCCGGCCACGTGGAGCTCGGTAAAACCCAACTGATCAGTGGTTGCACAATAGGTGCCATACCCGGCCAACTATAGCGCGGCTCGGTAGAGTAAAATAGATACATATATATGATGCATGCTGGACTCATTGGAATCACATTTTGAACCTTTCGGAGTGACGTAAGGTCGGTATCCTTCGTACACGTTATTAGGATTAACTCTTCATCAAGAAACTTATAAGAATCAGGAACTACCAACAACATTGATAATATAAGAATAAGAGAAGTAACATCAATACCAATCGTTTCATAAGAAGGGCAGCAATGTAAGTACTGCTAGCTTCTAAGAGTAGAGTATCTTTGGGAGCTCGTTCATTACATTATGTACAATCGGAGTCGTGCAAAAGAATGAAGGGGATAGCCTCACATACCTTGTATATACTGCCCAACCTCAAGCTATGCAAATATCACGACTCCTTAGTCTTTAAACAGAAAGAACAACTCCAATTTGACCTTAATTTTCCACGAAATATCCCTTCAATTTAGCACCACGGGATTCCCGACATTTGATTTGTGTTGTTTGCCCTTTGTTTGGGTCTTGGATCATGAGAGAACCTTGAGAGAATATTTTTAGGGTTATAAGGTCTGAATATACTGAAAAATAATGACTTAAAACGGGGTTGAGTTACCTTATATATGTCAAAATGTCTTAAACCGCCTTTGTGGGCCCCATAGAGAGCAGCTTGGTGCACTCTCGCGAAAACGCGAATATCTCTCTATTCCGAGATCGTATCGACGAACGGTTTAATGCGTTGGAAACTAGACTCATAGATCTTCAATTTGATAGGTAGATCACCCCATAATTCCAAGCACATTGGGAGTAAAATGCAGTAACATTTGACCTAAAGTTTAAGTAAAATTATAAACCTAAGTTGCGACAACTTTTATCGACTTTTATTTCATAACTCGCTTGACTTCAAGACTTATGATGCGGATATTATATGATTCAAATACATTAAAACAAGACCTCTTGGGACAGTTAATCACCTCTAGTGTTATCCGAAAATACGGGTTACAACATCCTTGATTAGCTTAACTTCAAATACTTGTTAACCACTCTTATACACCCTTGTATCGTTTAAGACCAATAGGATTAACTTATTATCATCTCAAAGATAATCTCTTCTTGGATTTATGTCGACTACCTTACGGCGTGATCTATGATATGCGAAATTGGGTTGTAACATCCTCTCCCCCTTAGGAACATTCGTCCTCGAATGTAAGGGTTTATGAGGTGTCTAACTCATCGTGGATTCCGACGGAGATTTCCGGCTGAGTTTCCCTTATAAAATGGACACTAGCCAAACTTGCAAGCAGTTAAACCCAACCTATGGCCATACAAGACTATACAAAGCATTATGGATATGTACATTATCTGCATATCACCATTTTGTATTAAAAAAAGAGTATTCACAAGCTATTGCTTACCTCATAGAGCCGTTTCACCTTATAATGCGTCCTTCTTTCCCCCGGTATCCTCGTTATTTTCACTCTGGAATAGGTAAGGGTATTTAGACTTCATCTCCTCTTCTGCTTCCCATGTCATTTCTTCTATATTCTTGTTCCTCCATAATACTTTCACGGAAGCTACATCCTTTGTTCTCAGCTTGCGGACTTGTCGATCTAATATAGCCACTGGCAGTTCATCATATGATAGATCCTTTGTAACTTGTACATCTTTGATAGGGACGACCCGAGAAGGGTCTCCAATACATTTCCTCAACATAGATACATGGAATACCGGGTGGACAAATTCCAATTCGGATGGCAATTCTAACTCATAAGCAACCTGTCCAATTCGTCGAAGAATTTTGTACGGCCCAATATACCGCGGACTCAACTTACCCTTCTTCCCAAAATGCATAACACCCTTCATCGGCGAGATCTTCAGGAAAACCCAATCACCAACCTCAAATTCCAGATCACGACGTCGGACGTCGGAATAAGACTTTTGCCTGCTTTGTGCCGTCCTCAGTCGCTCTTGTATCACTTTCATCTTCTCAATGGCTTGGTGAATCAAATCTGGCCCATATAATTCTGTCTCACCGACTTCGAACCATCCAACTGGTGATCTATATCTCCTCCCGTACAGTGCCTCATACGGGGCCATTTTAATACTGGAATGATAGCTATTATTGTAGGCAAATTCTATAAGTGCCAGATGGTCATCCCAATTCCCCTTGAAATCTAGAACACATGCTCGTAGCATATCTTCAAGCATCTGGATGGTACGTTCAGCCTGTCCGTCAGTCTGCGGATGGAATGCAGTGCTGAGATTTACTTGTGTGCCTAAACCCTTCTGAAAAGACCTCCAAAAGTTAGCCATAAATTGAGCTCCTCGGTCTGATATAATAGATACCGGCACACCATGAAGCCTAACAATCTCCTTGATATACAACTTCGCATAATCTTCAGCCGTGTAAGTTGTCTTAACTGGCAGAAAATGGGCAGATTTTGTAAGTCGATGAACTATCACCCAGATGGAGTCAAACTTATGATAAGAGCGAGGTAATCCAATAATGAAGTCCATATTAATCACCTCCCATTTGTAGGTCGGAATCTCTATATTCTGAATCAATCCACTGGGTTTCTGATGCTCGATCTTTACTTGTTGATAATTAGGACACTGGGCTACAAATTCTGCAATAGACTTCTTCATGTTATCCCACCAATACTGCTCCTTAACGTCATGATACATCTTTGTCGAGCCAGGATGGATAGAATATCGGGACTGGTGAATCTCAATCATAATCTTCTCTCGCAACCCTGCCACACTAGGTACACATAATCGGCCCTGGTATCTCAGTGTCCCATCTCCTCCGATCTTGAAAGCTGTAATCTTACACTGCTGAATTCCCTCTCTCAATCTTACTAAGGTAGGATCTTCATATTGCCGTGCTTTTACCTCGGCTACCAAAGATGATTCTGCTGTATTCTGTACAGTAACACCTCCGTCATCAGAGTCCAACAATCTGATTCTCATATTGGCTAGCTGGTGAAGCTCTTTGGTCAACCCTTGTCTACCTGCCTCAATATGTATTAAGCTTCCCATTGACTTACGGCTGAGAGCGTCTGCCATAACATTAGCTTTACCGGGATGGTACAATATCTCGACATCGTAGTCTTTCAGTAATTCAAGCCACCTACGCTGCCTCAAATTCAACTCCTTCTGCTTGAAGATGTATTGTAAACTCTTGTGATCTGTGTAGATGTCAACATGGACGCCGTATAAGTAGTGCCGCCATATCTTCAAAGCATAAATTACTGCAGCCAATTCCAAATCATGAGTCGGGTAATTCTTTTCATGCTTCTTCAATTGTCTTGATGCATAAGCAATCACCTTCCCACGTTGCATCAATACGCACCCCAAACCTATACCTGAGGCATCACAATATACCACATAACCTTCTGTTCCTTCTGGGAGAGTGAGCACTGGCGCGGATGTCAATCGATTCTTTAGCTCCTGAAAACTATGTTCACAAGCATCAGACCACTGGAACTTGGTAACTTTCTGTGTTAACTTAGTCAATGGTGCTGATATAGAGGAAAACCCTTCTACAAACCGCCTATAATATCCTGCTAGCCCCAGGAAGCTGCGGACTTCTAACGGAGTTGTAGGTCTCGGCCAATTCTTTACTGCATCGATCTTCTGAGTGTCGACACTAATAACCTCATCAGATATCACATGGCCAAGGAATGCTACTGTGTTCAGCAAGAATTCACATTTAGAGAGCTTAGCAGATAACTTATGATCCTGAAGGGTCTGGGCATAAGCCTGAATACGGGAAATATCCATGCCCTCTACCAAGGAGGCTGTTGTGCACTCATTTATCAGATGTGGTCCCAACCCGTTCACGAACAGGTGCAACCTATCACTCATCTTGGCCACCATATGGGGAGTGTACCTTGCTAAAGAATCAAACTGTATACTATACTCTCGTACACTCATATTACCCTGTCGAAGGTCCAAGAACTTATCAGCTCTAGCTTGTCGTATCTCAGCTGGCAAGTAGTGACGAAGAAAGGCCTCAAAAAATTCCTTCCACACGGCTGGAGGAGTGTTCGGACCCCTAGATCTCTCCCAGCTATCATACCATAAAATCGCTAAACCCCGTAACCGATAAGAAGCCAACTCTACTGCCTCCGTATCACTAGCATGCATAACACGCAATGTACAATGAACCTGATCAATAAATGTTTCCGGGTCCTCCTTGGGGTCTGATCCGGTAAACACTGGAGGGTCTAGATTAATAAAATCACGAACTCTCGCACTAACCGGTTTATCAGCAGCACTGGTATTTTGCCTCTGAGCCTGAGCAGCTACCAAGCTAGTGAACAATTGCACCGCACTGCGCATATCATGGTCTGTAGTGCCAGACGGAGGAACTGGATGTACTGGGTGCCTCCTAATATCCTTTGGAGGAGACGGAGAGGTATGAGACGGCATCTTACTCTGAGCCTCACTTTGGCCTGCTCTGGCTGGAGGCACCTGAATGTTACCCTCTCCCACAGCTGTATTAAGCCGTTTACTAATCGCTTGCGTCCTAGTCGAAGGTATCGCTAAAAGAAAACAAGGTGAATATTAGATATGAACACTTACGACTCAACTCTACGCACGATCTAGATTCAGGAAGAAGGTAACAACCCTAGATGTCACGTAGCCTCCTGATTATAAATGTGGCGCGCTACACATCCATAATCAAAACTCTACTAGACACGGCTCATAGACAACCCCTAGGACAGACTTGCTCTGATACCAAGTTTGTCACGACCCAACTGGAGGGTCATGACTAGCACCCGGGCCATACTTGCCGAGCACCAACGTACATTTTATCTAACCTTCCTTATTATCTTTAAGGGCCGACAAGACCAATATAAATGAAAGACATGGATCATGAACATCCAACAATGAAAGATAATGTCATGAACATACGTAACATGGGACGACAAGACTGTCAAGAAACTATATATAAGGTACGAGCTACCATGGTGCCATGAAAGACTATACAACAAAAATCAGCCGACAAGGCATTCCAAACCATACATGAGTCGACACCTGTTTATGAGCCTCTAAAAGAACATAAGTGCTACAACATTGCCGGAACAGGGCCCCGACATACCCATAATGTCTATAACAAAAATGCATACCAAGACCACGGCAAGTCCGGAGAAAGGATCTTGCCAATAACGCTGAACCGGATAGCCTACTGTGATGGGGGAGCTGCGTCTACCCGTCTATCAGGACCTGCAGCACGACATGCAGCGTCCACAAATAAAAAGGACATCAGTACGAATAAAGTACTGAGTATGTAATGCAGAATAGCATAAGTAAGAACAATAATGTAAACACAGGGTATTCAGGCCATATATTGATCCGTTTGTCATTGTCTTCATTGATGACATTCTGATCTACTCACGTAGTAAAGAGGAGCACGAGCAGCATATGAGAGTGGTGCTTCAGACACTGCGGGAAGAAAAGCTATATTCTAAGTTCTCCAAATGTGAGTTTTTACTAAATTCTGTAGCATTTTTGGGGCATATTATATCAGGCGAGGGCATTAAAGTTAATCGCCAAAATGATTGAGGCAGTTTAGAATTGGCATCGTCCCACTTCGGCGACTGAGATCAAGAGTTTCCTAGGATTAGCAGGTTATTATCGTCGATTATGTAACGACCTGTCAGGTCACTTTGAGAATTTAAGTCTCGTCTGGTGGCATAAGGCCCTGAGCAGCTTCATATTATGTATATTGACTTGCGTGCGTGGTTGAATTCGGTTACCGGATATTTCAGAGTAATTTGCGACACTTAGTCCCTAAAATGGAAGCTTAAGTCTTAGGATATTGACCGTAGTCGAAACTATGTGAAGACGACTCCGTAATGGAATTCCATCAGTTCCATTAGCTCCGTTGGGATTTTGGACTTAAGAACGTGTCCGGACTGTAAATCCGAGGTCTGTAGCTGATTTAGGCTTGAAATGGCGGAAGTCAAATTTTTGGAGATTTGGACCGGAAGTGGACTTTTTGATATCGGGGTCAGAATGCGATTCCGAGAATTGGAACAACTCCGTTATGTTAATTGGGACTTGCCTGCAAAATTTGACGTCATTCCGGGTTGATTTGATAGGTTTCGGCACGGGTTTTAGAAGTTGAAAGATTTAAAAATTTATAAGTTCGATTCATGGTACGATGCGTAGTTTCAACGTCAGTTGATTAGGGAATATACAACCTGTGACACCTGGGTACCTCTGAGGGCTACTGACATGAAATACATGATACATACATATATATATATATACATAAACGTTTAAAACATATGCCTTTGTGGGCATCATCATCATCATATCGTACCCGGCCATAATAGGCTCGGTAAAACGTACCCGGCCATCATAGGGCTCGGTAGAATCATACCCGGCCACGTGGAGCTCGGTAAAACCCAACTGATCAGTGGTTGCACAATAGGTGCCATACCCGGCCAACTATAGCGCGGCTCGGTAGAGTAAAATAGATACATATATATGATGCATGCTAGACTCATTGGAATCACATTTTGAACCTTTCGGAGTGACGTAAGGTCGGTATCCTTCGTACACGTTATTAGGATTAACTCTTCATCAAGAAACTTATAAGAATCAGGAACTACCAACAACATTGATAATATAAGAATAAGAGAAGTAACATCAATACCAATCGTTTCATAAGAAGGGCAGCAATGTAAGTACTGCTAGCTTCTAAGAGTAGAGTATCTTTGGGAGCTCGTTCATTACATTATGTACAATCGGAGTCGTGCAAAAGAATGAAGGGGATAGCCTCACATACCTTGTATATACTGCCCAACCTCAAGCTATGCAAATATCACGACTCCTTAGTCTTTAAACAGAAAGAACAACTCCAATTTGACCTTAATTTTCCACGAAATATCCCTTCAATTTAGCACCACGGGATTCCCGACATTTGATTTGTGTTGTTTGCCCTTTGTTTGGGTCTTGGATCATGAGAGAACCTTGAGAGAATGTTTTTAGGGTTATAAGGTCTGAATATACTGAAAAATAATGACTTAAAACGGGGTTGAGTTACCTTATATATGTCAAAATGTCTTAAACCGCCTTTGTGGGCCCCATAGAGAGCAGCTTGGCGCACTCTCGCGAAAACGCGAATATCTCTCTATTCCGAGATCGTATCGACGAACGGTTTAATGCGTTGGAAACTAGACTCATAGATCTTCAATTTGATAGGTAGATCACCCCATAATTCCAAGCACATTGGGAGTAAAATGCAGTAACATTTGACCTAAAGTTTAAGTAAAATTATAAACCTAAGTTGCGACAACTTTTATCGACTTTTATTTCATAACTCGCTTGACTTCAAGACTTATGATGCGGATATTATATGATTCAAATACATTAAAACAAGACCTCTTGGGACAGTTAATCACCTCTAGTGTTATCCGAAAATACGGGTTACAACATCCTTGATTAGCTTAACTTCAAATACTTGTTAACCACTCTTATACACCCTTGTATCGTTTAAGACCAATAGGATTAACTTATTATCATCTCAAAGATAATCTCTTCTTGGATTTATGTCGACTACCTTACGGCGTGATCTATGATATGCGAAATTGGGTTGTAACAATGAACCTCTATCAAAACCACGGATCTATCAAAACCACGGATCTATCAAAACCACGGATCGCACCCCAATTCAAGCCTAATAAAACTAATGAACTTCCAACCTCTAAAACTAATGCCGAATCACATCAAACCAACACTGAATGAGCTCAAATTTTGCACACTAGTCCCAAATGACACAACAGACCTATTCCAAATTCCAAAACCAAAATCCGAATCTGATATCAACTAAGTCAACTCTCGATCAAACCTCTCAATCTTCTAGACCTTCTACTTTCCAACTTTTACCAAAAAGCATCAAATCAATCTACGGGCATCCAAATCAATATCCGGACATATGCCTAAGTCCAAAATCACCATACGAAGCAATTAGAACCATCAAAACTCTATTCTGAAGTTGTCTATACAAAAGTCAAACTCCGGTCAACTCTTCCAACTTAAGTCTCTAACCTTGAGACTAAGTATCCCAATTCACTCCGAAACCAATCCCAAACACCCCGGCAAGTCACATAACTATAAATGACTATAGTGGGAGCAATAAATAGGGGAACAGAGTTATAATACACAAAACGATCGGTCGGGTCGTTACATTAAGATATAGTAAACATGATTAGTAGCATGAAAGGCTAAGCTCACATAGTCATACAAATGATTAAAATGTGAACCATAGAAAGCACACAATACAAACAAGGCATTGTTGATACTCAATTTTGCCCTCATGTTTGCCACCTAGCCAGTATATTTTATAATGTATTTTTACATATTTTATAGAATATGTGTGGAATATTTCCTTGCACTATTATCCCATGATATGTTTTAATATCGATCTGTCATTTTTTTAGTCAATTTACTTTCATGGAATTATACAAATGATTTTATTCCATTTATAAATGTTTTTTTAATTAATTCCAACATTTTAATTGGTAAATACTATCAATTATTTCTTTAAAATTATTTTTGAGTGATTAATTGCCCAAATTAATTATCTACAATTTTGATATCTATTTTTGTAGCATTTTACATCATTTTATACAATTATATTTATATTCCTTACCTTATTTGCATATTACTTGCAACAATAGCCATGTTTTATAAATAATTACGTTTATTATGCTCTTTAGGACGAAAGTGTATTTTTATATTTTGACAACTACAACCTACTGTTTTTAAAGTGATAATTTTATAAAATACATTTTTAATCATTTTATAATTTATTTTACTTAATTTTCATGTATTTTTAATTGTACCCCAACAAAGGTGCAAATTTCGGACAACAAATGGCCCAAAACACCAGGACCATCCGCCTTAATCTACCAACACCCTAGATCCAAACGAAACGCCCCATATCCGACCCAGCTCCATCTCTAATCCCAGCTGTTGATCTTAGAGATCAACATCTCATAACCCACACCCCTTTTTATTTTATCAAAACCCCTAACCCTAATTCCCATTTCCCCAACCGTCCGCCTCTACATCCTCTCTTATGTGAAACCCTAGCCACCCCATCCCCAAAATTTTATCTGAATCCGACTATCCTATGGAATCCTACAATTTGCTTACCTTATTTACACTATCTCACTACTACTCACGCGTTCGTGGTGTTACTTAGTACTTTCCCTATTTTGGCAAGTACTACCTTTCAAAATCAGGCGCGATTGATTTTGATATGTAGAGATTCATATAATATTCCATTTGTATACACTCAATAAAGGATGATCCTTGCACTTCCAGTTGGATTTGCCGCCATTAGACCCTAATTAGGGTTTGAAATTGTTTTGTCTACCAACTCTGTCACTGATTGCATGCTATTTTCTTATCCTTATTTGTGATTGACTGATTTCTTTCTATGATTGTTTGTTTAATTGCATGCTATTTTCTTATCCTTATTTGTGATTGACTGATTCCTTTCTATGATTGTTTGTTTAATTGGACGCTATATAAATCCCTCCCTAATTTCCCCTCTGGACAGACCTGAATCACTGCTCACTTTCACTCACTTATTCTGTTACCCTCTGGTTTTCTCAAATATTTTTTGGGTTCTTGGCCGGCTAACAGCCAAGTACACCATGATTGGTTCATTGACTTCCTCTGATGCAAGAACTCTTTGGAGCTCATTCGAAGCTCTTGTGAACTTTGAAGCACCGTTTTAGGAGTTCTCACTGTTCTCTCTTGAGTGCTGCTACTTAAGCCATTGCTAAGGCTAAGCTTTTCTTCATTTATTTGCTCGTTTAATTTTCAACTAGTCAGTACCCTTGACCCTCGCAATTCTATTCCCTTTTTCTGCTTATGTGTATGTTTTGAGTTTTATGAACAAGCATGATTTAGTTTTCCTGCAACCTGAACTCTTATGTTGTGCTATCATCGTGTAACACCTCGTAAATCTGGATTAGTTGTGAATGTGTTAAATGAGTATTAATGTGAACTTTTAGATATGTGAAGTCCTATGGGGATGAGTATGGGTGGAAACAATTATTTTAAAATCAAGACCGAGAGTGAGGTGCATAAAATTCAATAGACTTAGTCAGTGCAAGGCCATAAAACTCACGGCCATAGACAGTGTAAGGCCATAAAAACTCAGTGCCAAAGAAAGTGCAAGGCACTGTTCAGGGCATCGACCTCAGCCCCCCAGACAGTGCAAGGCACTGTCCAGGGCATCATCCTCAGCGTCCTAGACAGTGCACGACACTGTAATTTTGGCGCCTCTGATGGCTCCTTGCACAGTTATCATGGCGCCCCTGACGATGCCTCACGCCGGCGAGGTTTACCCGAGCTATTTTTATTTTCTTCCTCAGTTTTTGGACATGTTCACTTTCTTACCTCGTTCCCCCACACTCCAAATAGGAAAACCTACTCTAGAAAGGGAAGCTCTCAAGAACCTAACTTCCCCAAGCTCCCTCCATCATCCAAGGTAAGTTCTAACAATGATTCTAAGTTAAATTCAATTCTCCAACACCTTATTAACATGGGTAAATCCTTTCACTCATTAGATATTCTGTTGAGACACCATTGTTGAGAAAGGAAACCGTAGAACTCTAATTCAAGAGGAGTGAACTTCGAAAAGGTAATGCTTCTACTCTCTAATCATTTATAAGTATGAATTATGAGTTTTTGGTAGAATAGTATGCTAGGGTTTTGGATTGTTGACTTATGGTTGATGTAAATATTTGGGTGATGAGAAATGGTGTTAGTTACATCTATTTGGGATTGTAGAATCACCTAGAAGTAGAAGAATGAGAACTTAGTGAAGAAAAGACCAATTACTAAGGGCTATGAGGCTTTACGCCCAAAGGGTGTTTGATAGAATTCCTAAGTGACTAAAACATGACAATTAGTGCTAATATTGGTTCATCTTGATATATATTGACGCAGATTATCATTGAAAGAGGTGAAAAATATTGTGATACGCTTGAAAGAACCAGAGTCAAGGTATGTGACGCTAACTCTCTATGTTTGGGAGTGTTAATAATTCTCCCTACACTACGTATTTTTTACGACGTTACTACTTGCCCCAGAAATATAGTTAAGCGTAGTTCCTTGAATAGTTGCAGAACTCCTTTTATCTAGCTTCATAACTCGTTCATTACTTTTATTCTGAACGTTGTGAGCTCGGTGCGTAATTGATATAGATTTAGGTTTGATGCCCATGATTCTCAGACAAGATTACTCAGCATGCCATAAACAATTAAAGTTTCAGTTTTCATAATCAGTTCAAGAATACATGTCTCAATTTAGTCCTATTCAGTATTCAAGTATCATGTAACTCAATATGATTCGGTATTTCAGCATCACATATTGCAGTATGATTTTCAGTTCCAGAATTTAAATTCATGAATGTTGAACACCTGTATTTGGGCTTGAGGCCGTAGTTTATATGCTTTATGCATATTTGGGCCTGAGGCTGTAGTTTATGCTTTATGCATGTTTGGGCCTGAGGTCGTAGTTCATGCTTTATGCATTTTTGGGACTAAGGTCGTAGTTATATATATATATATGCATACTTGGGTCTAAGGTTGTAGCTTGTGCACATATATATCGGGCTTGAGGCCGTACTTTATTTAGATAAACTGATTGTTCATCATTCAGAAGAGGGAGCATTCATATCCTTACTTCCTTTGTTTCAGTTATCAGTTATCATTTCAATTTCAGTTTCAGTTCCAGCAATAATCATTTCAATTATTAGTTATCAATTCTCTATTATCAGCTCAATTTCAATTTCAGCATTTACAGTTCTTTCTTTCAGTTACTTTACATACCAGTGTAATTCAAATGTACTGACGTCCCTTTTTCCTTGGGCCTGTATCTCACAATGCATGTAATGATTTACAGGTTGACGATTCAGAGCATTAGGATTCTCTTACAAGCTAATTGGTGAGCCCCAGTTCGTTCGGGGCATTATCAGTACTTTATAGTCTTTTAGTATTCACAAACAATCGGTGTTTTCAGTACTTCATTAGAGGTTTCATAGACTAGAGAAACAATTGGTCAGAGTCACAAGCTTTCATGTTAAGCAATATTGACTACGTATATGTTTCAAACTTGTATTAGTGTTTCCACACTTTGATTTATATCATTCAGACTTTCAGTATATCAGCATGTGTTAGTTTATCTTCCGCATTTAGTATGTTATGATATCACATGTTGCTTCAGCTAGCCACTTGGTTCGATCAGTCACATGTAGTCAGGCGCAGAGTGTCGTGTTATGTCCAGGCCCATATTCGGGGCGTGACAAATCTTGGTATCAAAGCACTAGGTTCAAGTGTCCTTGGGAGTCTATGAAGCCGTGTCCAGTGGAGTTTCCTTTATATGTGTGTGCCGGCCACACATATAAATGGTTAACTACCAAGACATTCAGGATTGTCTCATTTCTTTCTACTCTAGATCATGCCATGAGGCTTAGAGAAATAGGTAACCTTCTCTTCCTATAGAATTCCAGACGTATCGAATGCCCAAGTGATGGGCAGGAAAAACCTAAGGTCCTAGAGAGGATAATCACCTATTGGGGTATAATTATGGAGTACGTGTTGGTAACAAATTAGACTTAAGAGGATGTTGAAAGCGGGATACAATGGATAGTACATATTAGAGCATAACCTTATCAGAAAGTACAAAAGCAGTTATCATGTTTTATGGTTATCAGCTTACCTCAGTTACATTATACAATCTTTCAATTAGTAGGTTTATAGTTATACAGTATGCCAATATTCAGTTATTCAGTTACCGGATCTCTAATTTTCAGTGTATCCAAATTCTGGTGACTTGTGAGTATACAGTAATGCCTATGGTTGCTAAAAGAAAAGGTAAGTAACAAATATAGCAATATATTTGCATGTTTTAGGTCCGAATTTAAGACTCAAGACTCGCCGGATGGTGGAGAAAGTGATTTATCAGATAATTGTATACCATGAAGGACATGTTTGTGTACGATAGTATATCCGTATGTGTTTTACCTCATCCAACAATTTCATTTTAATTCTTGGAAATGGAGCCACAGGTTGGATGATGATAGTTCAGATGCCAGACCCTACAGTGTAACATGTTAAGAATTTAATCGTAGTAGGCATAGATTGATCATTATAGTTTTGGACACAAAAGAGCCTAAGGGCAAAATAAATAGGAGTCAGAAACATTTGCTATTACCCAAGATGTGTCTTTTGTACGATTCATGCATATGACTAAGAAGATATGATGTACAAAATGAGAATCAAGAGCAGCCGATATTGAATTTCAGGGAGTGATTTTAAGTTGTTCAGATTAATTCATATTAGAACTAGAAAGTACCACGTTAGTAAGTTACTATAAGCAGCAGCTATGATTGTGAGATAAAGGATATGACAGCCTCCCTTAAGTTATGTAACTAAGTTTTTACCCCGGATGTTTATAGTCTGATATGATTTTGAAGTGTATAGAAAGTTTGGTGCTAGATATTCCAATTTCATTTAAGACAGATGAAATTTCCCCAAGTACAATCCATGTACATAATTCAAAAAAAAAAAAGATAGTATGTGACCGTAAAATAGGGTCGGATGGTGAGGGAATTTAGGAATAACCTTATGATTCACTTTAGTTATTCAAAGCAGAACAAGAAAATACGATGCTAGCAGGTGGTTAGTAAAAGGATAGTAAGTAAGTTTTGAGTAGATACAACAAATTAGCAATTTCAGCAGAGCTAGTAGAGGTACAATTTGATATACTTAGTCAGGTTAACACTAGTAAGTAGGTAAAAGTTTAAAACCCCGAACGCGTGTTAGAACCCAAAGTGTTTAAGTTAAAACCGAAGTACAGTGACAGTGGGGAAAAAATTAGATAGCAGTAAGAGAGCAAACTACAGAAGAATAGCCTTTAAGAATTATCGAAAAAGGGTCTCCTCAGGATTGACAGTGTGAGCAGAGTTAAATCATTTAAGATTGTGTATGATAGTTGTGAATACATCAACTTTCCGTTTATGTAAGTAATTTATTTTTCCTAGTAAGAAAGATTGCTTAGAATATATTGAAAAATGTGTCATTATTGACGTAAAGTGCAAAGAATTGCAGAAGATAAGGAATGTTGTTCGGATCACAACAAAAGACAATTATCCACAAGTATAAGACATTAACCTTTGGCCTAAAGGGGAGTTGTGAAAATCATCAGTAAGTCCAGTTAGAGATTTAAAACCCGAAAAGTTAGTATGGATATGAAAAATGATAAAATTACCACCAGGAATATACCTAGCATGTGTAAGAAACACGAAGTTAGTAGAATGTTCATGAGATTCTAATCTTCGGTGTACTGGTCAAAGACTTAGCTCACATCAATACTATAAGTGTTTACAGGAATTACCTTACAAATATAATCAAGTATGGGAAGTATAGCTCATGATTGAGGCAGACAAGAGAATGTTGGTGAAAGACGTTCACTGCTTAGTCAAGCTAGGAGTTCGACTTCTGGACTCCGAAGATAATGGAGTTGTTGTCCAAAATAGGACTTGTTCTTCCTTAGTAGCGAAGTGATGGAGAAACACTTTGATGATCCCTACTTGTTGTAGCTGAAAGAGGGGATTCACAAGCATGAGACGATGACTTTTGAACAAAGAGGGAGATGATGATACTTTGAGGTACCAAGAATGATTGTGTGTCCAGACATAGATGGACTTAGAAAAAGAGGATCATGTTAGAAGCCAATAATTCCAGGTATTCTATCCACCTAGGTTTCCCAAAGATGTATCATAATCTTAAGGAGATTTTATTGGTGGAACGACATAAAAAAGAACGTCGCAGACTTTGTGGCCAAGTGTCCAAATTGTGACCCAAGAAGCACAAATCCTAGTGTTTTACCATAGAATATACATATCCTTTAACAGAGATGGTAAATATAGACCTTATAATAGGATTATCTCGCTTATTTGAAAAGCATGGTTTGTATAGGCGAAGGTGTAGATCGTCAATTGGTTGGTTTGAAGTTGGCGAAGTAGAGTTGTTAGGACTAGATTTGGTCAACCAGTCTATGGAGAAAGTCAAGTTAATTCAAGAGAATTTGAAGACGGCTCAAAGTTTCCAAAAGTCCTATTCAGATATGCATCGTAGAGACTTAGAGTTTCAAGTTGATTATTGGATGTTTCTAAAAGTTTCGCCTATGAAAGGTGTTATAAGATTTGGGAAGAAAGGAAAGTTCAATCCCAGATACACCAAGCCGTATAGGATCCTACGGAGGATCGGGCAAGTAGATTATGAGTTAGAGTTGCCACCAAAAAAAAATCGCCAGTTGTACACCCAGTATCTCACGTATTATGTTATAACATTCAAGTTTCCAGTATTCAAATCTCATGTCATGATATTTATGTTTCCAGTATTCAGATCTCATGTTAGAACATTCAAGGCAGTTCAGTGCTCAAATACTCATGTCAGTCCAGTAGTAAGATATTCATGCCAGCTTAGTAGTTAGATATTGATGTCAGATCAGTGATCAGATATTCACGTTAGTTCAATCCTCGGATATTCGTTCCAGTTCAGTATTCATATATCCACATTAGTCTAGAATTCACGTATCCATAACAGACAAATATTCATGTGTATGTTTCATGTTATGCATATTACGATGCCCTATGAAGCTAGCGTTATGATCTGTTAGTTGGCAGGTGTTTTGGAGAAATATTGAAGGTAGCTATCCTTCTCATTCAAAACTTATATTATAATCTTCATGTCTTTCAGTATCCAGTCAGCTCAGTGTTCAGTAGCCATTCAATTCAGTAGCTATTTAGTTCAGTATCTCAGCACATTAGTAATCATGTATCCATTCAGTTTAGTATGCATGTATTCATGACAGTACAATGTTCACATGCTTCCATCAGTCCCTTTTTAGGTCTAGAGGAAGCCGTAGTTACAATCAGGACAATCATTCGAGGATGAATGATCCAAAAGGGGAGATAATGTAACACTCCATAAATTCGGATTAGTTGTGGATGTGTTATATGAGTATTAATGTGACCCTTTAGACATTGGAAGTCCTATTGGGATGAGTATGGGTGAAAACAATTGTTTTAAAATCAAGACCGAGAGTGAGGTGCATAAAATTAAATAGAATCGACTAAGTTTATGGTAGGTATGTCTTATAGCCTTAGTTAGTGCAAGGCCATAAAAACTCACGGCCATAGACAGTGCAAGGCCATAAAAACTCAGTGCCACAGAAAGTGCAAGGCACTATCCAGGGCATCATCCTCAGCGCCCCAGATAGTGCAAGGCACTTGGCGCCTCTGAAGGTGCCTTGCACAGTTATTGTGGCACCCCTGACGATGCCTCGTGCCGATGAGGTTTACCCGAGCTATTTTTATTTTCCTCCTCAGCTTTGGGGCATGTTCACTTATTTAAAACCCTTACCTCGTTCCCCCACACACCAAACATGAAAACCTACTCTAGAAAAGGAAGCTCTCAAGAACCTAACTTCCCCAAGGTCCTCCATCATCCAAGGTAAGTTCTAACAATGATTCTAAGTTAATTTCAATTCTCCAACACCTTATTAACATGGCTAAATTCTTCCACACATTAGATATTTGGTTGAGACACCATTGTTGAGAAAGAAAACCCTAGAACCTGAATTTAAAAGGAGTAAACTTCGAAAAGGTAACTATGAATTGATGAGTTTTTGATGAGTTTTTGGGAGAATAGTAAATGGGTTTGATAAAGAGAACCATAAGAACTATGCTAGGGTTTTGGATTGTTGACTTATGATTGTTGTAAACATTTGGGTGATAAGAAATGGCGTTAGTTATATCTATTTGGGATTGTAGAATCACCTAGAATTAGTAGAATGAGAACATGGTGAAGAAAAGACCAATTACTAAGTGCTATGAGGCTTTACGCCCAAAGGGTGTTTGATAGAATTCCTAAGCGACTGAAACATGAGAATTAGTGCTAATATTGGTTCATCTTGATATATATTGATGTAGATTATCGTTGAATAAGGAGACGGACATTGTGATACGCTTAGAAGGACTAGAGTTAAGGTTTGTGAGGCTAATTCTCTATGTTTGGGAATGTTAATAATTCTCCCTACACTACGTTACTACTTGCGTCAGAAATATAGTTAAGCGTAGTTCCTTAAATAGTTCCAGAACTTCTTTTATCTAGCTTCATAACTCGTTCATGACATTCACTCTGAATATTGTGAGCTCAGTGCGTAATCAATATAGACTTGGGTGCCCATAAGTTTCAATCTAGATTACTCAGCATATCATAAATAATTGAAGTTTCAGTTTTCATAATCAGTTCAAGAATACATGTCTCAGTCTAGTCCTACTCAATATTCCAGTATCATGTAACTCAATATGATTCAATATTTCAACATCACATAGTGCAGTATGATTTTCAGTTCCAGAATTTAAATTCCTGAATGTTGAACACCTGTATTTGGGCCTGAGGCCGTAGTTTATCTGCTTTGTGCATATTTTGGCCTGAGGTCATAGTTTATGCTTTATGTATGTTTGGGCCTGAGGCCGTAGTTGATGCTTTATGCATTTTTGGGACTGAGGCTGTAGTTATGTATACGCATATTAGGCCTGAGGCCGTAGCTTGTGCACATATATATTGGGCTTGAGGCCGTAGTTTATTCAGATAAACTGGTTGTTCATCATTCAGAAGAGGGAGTATTCATATCCTTACTTCCTTTGTTTCAGTTATCATTTATCATTTCAGTTTCCGTTCCAACAATAATCATTTCAGTTATTAGTTATCAATTCTCTATTATCAGCTCAGTTTCAATTTCAGCATTTACAATTCTTTCTTTTAGTTACTTTACATACCAGTGTAATTCCAAGTCCAGGGCCTACATCTCACGATACAGGTAATGATTTACAGGTTGATGATTCAGAGCGCTAGGATTATCGTACCAGCTAATTGGTGAGCCCCAGTTCTTTCGGGGCATTATCAGTACATTACAGTCTTTTAGTATTTACAGGCAATCAGTGTTTTTAGTACTTTATTAGAGGTTTCATAGACTAGAGTAACAGTTAGTCAGAGTCACAAGCTTTTCATGTTAAGCAATGTTGACTACAGATATCTTTCAGACTTGTTTTTTTTAATGTTTCCACACTTTGATTTATATCATTCAGACTTTCAGTATATCATCATGTGTTAGTTTATCTTCCACATTCAGTATATTATGATATCATATGTTGCTTCAGCCAGCCAGTTGGTTCGCTCGGTCACATGTAGTCAGGCACCAAGTGTCGTGTTACGTCCATGCCCAGGTTCGGGGCGTGACACATCACATGCTCTACTGATTTTGTTTGTCCTAATGATATTTCTACAGTTCTGTGTTCTCTATTGTCAAAATTGCCTAAGTCTAAGACTTCTAAGATAAGCTCCAACATATATAGTCTATTCTTCCTATGTGCAATCGACTTGAATAAGTTCTGACCCTCTTAAGTGTTGCCTGATTTTTATGTTAAGTTTGAGTTTGTATATTTTCATCTGTCATGAGTTCTTGCGTTGCTTTAGATTTTTTAAATCTTCTTGTGAAAACTGATGTTTACCCAAAATCTCAAATATGCTAAGTCTCTCATGTTTGAAACTAAGTGAATACATGTGAACTATTTTGAAACATGCCCACCAGTTTGGTTGTTTTAACTTTAATATTAAGAACTTTTATTTGACTACAAAGACTAGTTGTGACCATGTCTTTCTTAGACTTCCATGTTGAGTCATTCGTGTAAAAATTGCTACTTGCTATTTTCCTAGAATTAGTTCATGATCATGTCTCATCTAGATTCCCATGCTAAGGCTTACATGTATGAAGTTCCACTTAAGTTATCTTTGGACCATTTTTGCCTTGAATATCTATTTTTTGCCCTTTGTGATTGAGTCTTTGCTATTCTTTGATGTCCAATCTTGTCACTTTGAACCTGATTGATAAATCTGGAAAGCCAAAACATGTGTATACTCTATGCATGTTGTATGTGCCTGTAGGAACTTTGAGTGGTTCTCAAATGTGTTTCTGTTTGTGCGCCTCTGGCTTGGAAACTCTTGCTCTTTGTTAGCTGTAACATTAAGGACTAAATGCCTAGATTTTGAAGTTGTTTGAATGATTTAGTACATGGATTGTCATTTGTATTTTTACGGCTAGTTGGTATTTAATAATGGGTAAGCAAGGCAGTTGTTCTATTATTTGGGTATGGAATGATGGGTTAATTTTGGGCCAGAAGTGTAATGATAGCACCTGGAGTATGGGCATGCTCGTCCATATGGTGTTCTAAGCTTATTTGAAGGCCCATATGTTTCGCTGGTTTACTTTGAATTTGTATTGGGCCTATAATTATTCTATTTGGGTCAGTAATAATTTGTAATAACATGGTGTTCTAAGCTTATTTGAAGGCCCATAATTTGTAATAGAGTCAAATGATCTTATTGCTACTTGTTCATCATGCTTTATTTATGTGTATCACATGTTAATATACAACATGCCTAGAGGCCCTCAACCTCGCGTATTCACTTAGAAATCATGATTTAGGACTATAATTAACTATGTTGTCAATTGGATTCATGACTTGTCTAGAAAGCACGCCTATAGGAACCAACTGATCTCGTTTGTTATTTGTTCGTCTTGTATTATTCCTGCGCATTGCTTGCTGATAGATAGCATGTCTATAGGACCCCCATGTTAAGTAATTGAGACTGTTTATGCCCATACCTCCCTCAACTGTGTTGCGCGCCTAGAAATCATGACTATATGGTCAATAAAAATGAGAATTTGCACCACTCAACTGCTTTATATTTAAAATTATCTAAACTAGATCCTTTAGAATCATTCCTATAGGACTCAAACGATGCAACATGTTCATTCACAGCCCATGTATGAATTCCAAGCCTGATTGCTTATCATTGATCGTCCACATCCCACCAAGTGACCATGCCTTAGGTTAATCAATTCAAAAAGTAAATGTTTGTCTTAGTTCTGATTGGAACACATTTTTGCTTAACCATTCTGCCATTGTCTATCGCTTATATTTGGCAAACTATGTGTATGTGAATCTATGTGTGGAGGTAAACATGAACCCCCTTTGTGCTAATTACATCTTTACATGAAGTGTTATTTTTGTTTCAACTATATGACGCCTAGTTTTCTGAATTTGAGCAGCCTAGATTGAGTCTAGATCCACCTATATAGTGGTCCAATACCTCCTGGACCATAGGCATGCGACGGGGTAGGGACGTGTAGGGCACGACTTAGAATTGAACTAGTGTGCTTTAGGTAAAACTCTTAAAGATAGTAATCGGGTAGCAGGAGATGATAGACTGTGCTCGCTGGATAATATGAGCAACCATTGTACTCGAAAGGGTTGCGAAGTATTATTCATGTTGCACGGGGTGATCCTTTAGGCTAAATAATTTAGCCCCCCCTCCCCCCAATTATGTCTAATTGTTCCTTGTATATTTGCTTGTTGAGAAACCTAGATTTGACTAAGATATATCTTGTAATTTCCAAAGAGTTGTTCCAATTAGTTATTAGTGGACAAATTATTTCCTTTACTTGTGTATGATTTCTTTCAATTAATCATTTTGTCCTATTTCACCTTGATTAGTTAATCAATTACCTAGACTCTTTACTCTCTTTAATTCGCGTGCTCACTTAAAAAATTATAATCCGATAATCCCCACATAGCTTTTAAATTCGGTGGGGAATCATAGCTACGGATCTCGAAGAGTGCCTAATACCTTCTCTTTGAGGTAATTTGAGACCTTACCCGATCTTTGGTGACAGTAACTAGTTATAACAGAGTTATTTCCAAATAGGTGCCCCAACGTACCTCAAAAATCGTTAGGCGACGACTCTTCTCTTTTAATACCCTTTAAAAGAGTTGTCATGTGTCAAAACCCGCTTTCACGAGAAAATGGGGCGCGACAACATAGTGACTCTGCTAGAGAAACATAGGTGCTTACCGTAATGGATTTTGCTTATGTGGATTATTGAATTTCTTGTTTGACTTCTTTCACGTACCCCCCTTTCTCGTCCCCTTTATTTTGCTCAAAATTTCCATATCATGAACCTCATTTTCCCCTCTCCTCTATTTGCTTCGTTCAAATATGTTTTTTTCAAATTTCGTAATTATTTCCTTTGTTTATTTTTTCCCTTTCTCTCTCGCTTATTTTATCGCATTATTTAATTTTGCCTTTATGTGCTTTCACTGTGTAAATTACTTGACTATATGTTATCACTTGCGCATAAGCATGTCTTCAACATCATGTTCCACTTATTCCAATTATCAACATAGCGGCGCTTGATGAGTGTCTCCTCTTTCCATAAATACCCTTGTCAAATTGGAAAGGCTTATTAGCGGTAGATTAGTCGATCAACAGCGCAGTCGACGGTCTCGTGCCTTTCCCTCTCAAATCGTCTACTTGAGATTATCAGTCTAGATCCTTCTAGAAACCTACTCTGATTGAGAATGTGCATGCATCGTGTTAAACCTAGGATGGATCAAATATCCATGGCATATTAAATCTGTTTAGATAAGCCTTGTCCAAAGTCCAAAGGGATCTTTACAATCCCGAGGGACACATTCATGTTATGTACATTACTTGGAGAAAATGTGCCAATGTGTTGATTGTTATCGCGTAATTAATCAAATCAGGGGAGGGAAGGGCTGGCTCTTTTGTTTGATGCAGAAAATAAAGCACGAAATTCCCAGATTCGGCATGGTCTAGAATATCCCACTTCTGTTGATTGATTGGTGGAACGACCTCGCACCATGTGACAGAAATCATGTAAGAAGGGTATTGGATAATTTACCATCCTTGATGGACATTCGGACAAGCAGAGAACTAATTGAGGTTGCCACTATGTTCTGGGATATGAAGAGGGCTGTCTTTCGGTTTGGAAATATGGAGATGACCCCTCTTTTGGAAAAAATTGGAGGTTTCTCCAGACTCCCCTGGGATAATTCGGGTTTGTTGGTGCTAGAAAATTGTACACCTCGTAGTTTTTTGAAAATGGTTGGGAAGAATGATGAGTTGGGTTGCCTGAAGAAGTCCTAAATTTCCTTTGACTTTTTGTATGAATGGTATGGACATAGAAAATTGTACTGCTTGTATCATGAAGAATTGGCCATCACCTCTATTGGATGGGTTCATCGTCGAGTTTATGTCTTCATAGTGTGTTTTCTAGGTTTGCTGATCTTCCCAATGCAATGAGGGAAAATTCACACTCGTTTAGCCATAGTTTTCAGGACCATGATGGAAGGAATTGAGGGAAAAACTACACTATTGTTCCTATAATACTAGTTGAGATGTACCGAGCCTTGGACCGATGCAAGCACGGGGCTAGTTATTTTAAGGGATTCAATCTCCTGTTACAAGTTTGGTTGTTAGAACATCTCCAAAGAGGCGAATACCATCAGGAGTTCCATCACAAGCCAATTAATGACTATATTGCCAACCATCACCCAAAGAAGATGACATTCGCTCCTGAAAGATTTGCTAGGCCTGTGAATGCTGAGGGATTGGTACGCCTTTTCAACAATCTGACTAACGAACGGGTACACTGGATATTTGAGTGGTTTACCAGCAAGGAGTTCATAATCTGATAGAAGAAGTCCACCCATTTGGTGTTGATTGAATTATGAGGCATTTACCCTTATGCTCCAATAAGGGTGATGAGGCAAGCTGGGAGGAAGCAGGTTATACCCCAAGTAGCCAACATGACATAGTATAAGGCAGACTTCAAGGGGATGTCATTCCATTCAAGTTCGAGGCTCAACACATGTGGAATTAAAAGATCATTGTAGATGGAGAGACTATATAGCCCGATAGGTATCATGTTGGGAACATGTATTACTACCTTTCATGGCTAGAAGATGACATAACCGGGGATGTCAAACCGGGATCAAGCTGAAGGGAAGGATCATAGATGACGAGGCTGAAGCTTAGGTAAAATACAAGAGGTTGCACAAGAGGGTCTTCTTATCTGAGGCCAACTTGGAACAACATATGACTAACATGGAAGCAATAAGGGAATGGAAAGAGATAGAAAACAAATTGACAGAGAGGTTGGAGCACTTAGAACAAGCGTTAATGGAGTTAGAGGACAAAATAAGGAAGAGGTTCTAGGACTGCCAGGGTATGGGCTATGACGAAGGAGGAAAGCTAGCAATCGCTTACTTGCTGCTCGACATGAGTGACCTTGGGACGTGATCGATGGGGCCAAGAAGGCTGGACCAAGTAGAATAGGAGAGTTTTCTTTTATTGTTTTATAGTTAGATTTCATTTAGAGTCGATGTAATAAGGCTTTGTGCCATTAGTAACTCTATATCAATATTTCGATTTATTAATAGATTGGTTTGATTTATTTTTGCATTAATTGGATGAAGCAACGTTGGCACAAATTTCTCCAAGTTTATTTGTCTCTTAGTCCTGCCTCGGGCACAACGACGTCCCCAAATTAGGACGTGAACCATTGCATGCCTTATATGCTATCTATTTAAATACCACAAGACTATTTTGTTCCGCCTTACTGACTTGATTACCTTCTTTTTTGCTTTCTTTTGATTATTCCCATTCCCGAAGGTTGGTTTGTGCACTCTAGAAATATCAACATACCATACCAGATCTAGAGGTCCTCTACCTTCTCCCCCTCCTAACGATATCAAAAGCAAAGGTAAAGGAAAGATGGACGATTTGAGTGGCAACAGGATAGACAACGCACCTTTGGCAGAGAATGTGGAAACTTCAGATGGAAAAAGTACACCGGGGCAGAACGAACTGGTTTTGCAATTAGAGCAAAAGATTTTGGAATTACAAGGCAAACTCGAGCAGGTACGCAACCTTGCTAACCTATCCCTCACCTTAAACATCCCTGATATCAATCACCAAAATACCACCACAACCCCGAAGTATGATCCTCCTACTTTCAGTGGTACAGCTTCTGAGGATACATAAGGTTTTCTGGATCAGTGTCACCGTATTCTGCGCACTATGAGCATAGTTGAGATGAGCGGAGTTGACCTTACTACTTTCAAGCTGATGAGGCCAGCATTTAGATAGTGGCAGGCTTATGAGGAGAGTAGGCCAGTTGATGCAGTACCACTTACTTGGGCTCAGCTCACTGATCTGTTTCTGAGGGAGTTTATCCCACAGACCCTCAGTGATGCATTGTGCATCGAATTAGAGCATTTATGCCAGGGGGCCGTGACAACGTCAGAGTATGCTATGAGGTTTGCTGAGTTATCTCGTCAAGCACCTGCTTTGGTTCCACTATTAGGGAGAGAGTCCACATATTTATTGAGGGACTCGGTTCTCAGATATAGAATGGCATGGGAGTTGGAGATTGATACTTCATTTCATCATGTTGTGGATATTTCTAGGTGGTTGGAGAATATTCATGGCCAGGAGAGGGATGCCTCTCAAGGTTTTGGAGCATTTAATAGATTATATTCTTCAGCTCTGAACCAACATGGCACGGGCTCTGTCAGTCGGCCAGTCCAGTCCGCACTTCAAGTTACCTGTAGTGCTCCGGCTAACCAGGGACCCCAAGGTACTCGTATCGGACAACCATCTTTCAGTTTTCCTACTGCATGGGGTTCTTACAACAGTTATTCCAGTCATCGGGCATAGACTTAGTACACGCAGCCATGCCCAAGAGGGGTTGTTATGAGTGTGGTGATACTAGGCACATCATGAGAGATTGTCCCAGACTCCAGAGAGGTGGACTTCATCAAAGTACTCAGGCTATGGATTCCACTCCAGTTTCAAATCCACCTGCACACTCATCTAGAGGTGGAGGACATGCGGGTAGAGGATGTCCTAGAGGGGGAGGTCAGGCCCATTGTTATGATTTTCCTTGTAGGACCGAGGCTGTTGCACCAGATGATGTCGTTGTAGTTATGGTTCCGATTTTTCATTAAGATGCATCAATTTTATTTGATCTAGGTTCTATTTATTTGTATGTGTCATCTTATTCTGCTTCATGTTTAGATATGCCTCGCGATTCATGAGTACCCATGTTTATGTCACGACCCAAACTGGAGGGCCATGACTGATACCTGGGCCATACCTGCCGAGCACCAACATATATTTTATTTAACCTTTCTTATTATCTATAAGGGCCGACGAGATCAACATAACTAGACATGAATCATAAAGAACAAACAATGACAGATAATAGCATGAATATATATAACATGGGCTAACAAGGCCGTCATGAAGCTATATATAAGTTATAAGCAGGCAAGGCTGCCATGATAGACTATACAACAAAAACCAGCCGACAAGGCTATCCAATATTATACATGAGATGACACATGTCTATGAGCCTCTAAAGGAACATAAGTGTTGTAACATTGCCTGAACAGGGCTCCGACATACCCGTAATGTCTATAACAAAAAATACATACCAAGACCACGACAAGTCCGGAGAAGTTAGTTCACTCGGTCATATGTAGTCAGTCAATGGGTGTTGTGTTACGTCTAGGCCCAGGTTCGGGGTGTGACATACAGCATCGATAAATAAAAGGGACATCAATACAAATAAAGTACTGAGTATGTAAGGCAAGAAGCATAAATAAGAACAGTAATGTAAAGAGGGATAGAAAATATACAACCTGTAACATCTGAGTGCCTCTGAGAGCGACTGACATGAAATATTCAGCTCTTTTTTTTCTCTCTCTCTATCTTCTGTATTCTGTCTGTCTAAAAACTCTCCTCCCAAAATCTGATCAAGTTTCTCTATTTATATCTCTCGGTAAAAACGTACCCTACCAGCATAAGGCTCAGTAGAATCGTACCTGGCCACGTGGAGCTCCGTAAAACCCAACAGATCACTAGTTGCACAATAAGTCCTGTACCCAACCGACTATAGCGCAGCTCAGTAGAGTAAAATAGATACATATATATAATGCATGTTGGACTCATGGAATCACGTTCTAAACCTTTCGGAGTGACATAAAGTCGGTAACCTCCGTATTCGTTATTAGAGTTAATTCGTCATCATGAATCTTATAGGAATCAGGAAATACCAACAACATTTGATACACAAGAATAAGATAAGCAACATCAACATCAATCTTTCCATAAAAAGGGAAACAATGTGAGTATTGCTAGATTCTAAGAGTGGAGTATCTTTGAAAGCTCATTCGTTACATTATGTACAATCGGAGTCGAGCAAAAGAAGGAAAGATATAGCCTCACATACGTTGTATATACTTTCCAACCTCAAGCTATGCAAATGTCGCGTCTCCTCAATCTATAATAAGAGAAATGATACTATCGTTATTGTTTAAACGTCGTAACTATTATATATCGACCGCAACCTATTTTACGACAAAACGGACAATACCTACCCTATTTACATGACTTCCCACAAGTTACAATAATTACCAAATAGCCCAAACAACAACAATAATAATCATATTAAGCCTCCCAAAACAGTCAACCAATCAACAACATTACTAACAAGACTTTCGATAGATATCTCACAAGTTCTAGCATCAACGACTTAGCCGAAACTTGGATAAGCTTAAATACATGTAGAGTAAGAAGTTCCTTACCTTTACGCAGAGATAATAACTCCAATTTGAGCTTACTTCACCACAAAATATGCTTCCAATGCAGCCACAAGAACAAGGAAGCGAAACTAGCAATCAATTCGGGTTTCTCGGCACTACAATCACTTTGGAAGACTTGAAATCACCTAGGGTTGATATGAAAACCTTGGGAGAGTATTTTACAAAACTTAAACCACTTTAAACAACCCCCCACACGAGATGGAACCACACCAAAATCAGCAATAACAAGAAGAACAAGAAACTCACTAACGTCATCGGACTCCCGACACTTGATTTGTGTTATTTGCCCTTTGTCTGGGTCTTGGATCATGAGATATCTTTGAGAGAAATTTTTTAGGTGTCTAGGGTATGAAGAGAGTGAAGCATAATGAGTTAAAATGGGATGTAGGCATCACATATATATATATATATATATATATATATATATATATATATATATATATATATATATATATATCAAGATATGTCAACCGCCTAAGTGGATCCCATAGGGAGCTACTTGTGCAGTCTCGCAAAAATGCAAATATTTCTCTTCTCCTACATCGTATCGATAAACGGTTTAATGTTTTGAAAACTAGATGTGTAGATATTCAATTTGGTGGGTGGATCACCTCGTAAATCAAAGTACATTGATAGAAAAGCTCAGTAATATTAGACCTAAATTTTTAGTAGAATTATGAACGTAACTTGGGACAACTTTTGTCGACTTTTATTTCATAAATTGCTGGACTTAAAAACTTATGCTACGGATATTATATGATTCAAATACCTTAAAATACGACCTCCTTATAATATTAAGCACCCTTAGTTTTACCCCAAAAGTACGGGTTACAACATCCTTGATTCGTTTAACTTCTAACTTTTAATACTTGTTTGCCACTCTTATACACCCTTGTATCATTTAAGACCAATAGGATTAACTTCTTATCATCACCAAGATAATCTCTTCTCGAATTTATGTCGACTAACTTACGACGTGATTTAACGTACGCAAATATGGGTTGTAATAGTTTATGTGTCTACGCATGTTGGGGGATTCAATTGTGGTAACCGTGTCTATCGTTCTTGTTTTGCCACTATTGGAGGTTGTGAGACTAGGGTTGATTTGATGTTACTCGATATGGTGGTCTTTGACGTGATTCTGGATGATTTGGCCATGACATGCGATTGAGGTGCTCTATAGTCATGGGGAGTTCATTGCGTGTTGTGATTTTGTTCTACGGGAATGAATTAGTTAAAGGTTTTCAGTTGTCGAGATGTTTATCCTACTTGTTGTTCCAGGTTGAGGATGGGATCCTTGTAATCCTTGTGGATCGGTATGTTTGGATAGGGCTATGTGCCGCTGTGGAGTTATGTTAGGATGAGATTCTTCGTGGTTGTTGCATGTGTTTTGCTTCTTCCTTGTGGGATGGATTCATAGTATGGTGCTGATGGGGAGTTGTACCCATTGGACTTGTTGGATAGTTCTCTCATGTGTTTCTTTTTCCATCTTCGGTTATATGTGGGTTGTGCTTGTAGGGTACAGGTTGCGATATTTGTGCCTAGGTGGCAATTGGTGTGGCTTGTTGGTCGGGTGAGTGATTATGAGTTTTCACATGTTTCTTATATCATTATCAGTGTTGTGAAAGTAACAAGGTTCTAGTTGATATAAGGATATTTACCGGTACCGGATTTGATAATGGGTAGCTATTGTGATTGGAGGTACTGCTATGGGCATATGGGCGATGAATTACATTGTGTGGTTATACCATGTGAGCATACTTATGATTTTTAGCAGGTGGTTGAGGTTGACACAATGTGTATATGTGAGGATCGAGTTTTAGGAGGAGGCTTGGGTGATGAGATTAGGATCTAAGGATTGTGGACTAAGACTAAAGGTAGTGTTGACAGACTTATATGGATTAAGTTGACATGGGATCAACTGTTTGTATGTGTATGGTAAGTTTATACAATAATTTGATGGCTTTGGAATGACTTTTGGCATGTTCGAGGACGAATATTTGTTTAATAGGGGAAGAATGTACCGACTCGGCCAGTCATTTTGAGCTTTAGTATTCCTTTTGGTGGTTTGAGATCTTGAGTAGCTTCATGTGATGTGTTGTGACGTGTGTGTATGGTTGGCTTCGATTATCGAGTGATTCAGAATTGATTTGGAAGAATGATTTTCATTTTAGAAATTTTAAATTGGAAGAGCTGACCAAGTTTGTCTTACGCGTAATTGATATTGGATTGAAGTTTTGATAGATCTGTTAGGTCTGGATGGTGATTTCGGACTTAGGCATATGTCCGGATTTGGATTTGGATTTGGAGTTTTTTAGGTTGTTTTGGCTTGAATTGGCCAAAGTTGGAAAGTTGAAGGTTTAGAAGGTTGATAGGCTTGACTGAGGGTTGAATTTATTGATATCGAGTTTGGATTGTGGTTTCGAGATTTGGTATAGGTCTGTCGTGTCATTTGGGACTTGCATGCAAAATATGAGGTTATTCCGAGTTGATTTGGCATGGTTCGATATGAGTTTTAGAAGTTGAAAGTTCATTAGGCTTAAATTGAGGTATGATTCGTAGTTTTGATGTTGTTCGGTGTAATTTGAGGCCTCGAGTAGGTTCGTGTTATGTTTTGGGATTAGTTGGTGTGTTTGGACGGGGTCCCCGGGGCCTCGGGTGTGTTTCGGATGGGCTATGGGGCATTTCCTCATGTGTTGAACTATTGTTTCTGATGTCTGGTGATTCCTTCATCGAGATCACGACCAACGAGTCACATTCGCGGAGGACATTTTGGCATTTTGTAGGTTTGTACTTTATGTTTGCGAAGAAGGGGACGCATTCGTAAAGCTTTGGGGATGTAGTGCATTGCGATCGCGAGCTGGGAGACGCGATCGCGTAGAAGGATAGGCGGGATGGGGCATCTGGCTTTTGGTCTTCGCGTTCAGGGGCGTCAAGGCGTATTCACGTAGGCGCGTTCGTGACTGAGATGTCGCATTCACGTAGAAGGTTTTGGCAGCTGGGTGAATTTGTTCTTCGCGATCGCGAAGGTATTTCCGTGATCACATTATGTATACATGGGCATCCCTATTTAATATTATATTTCGAGGGCGTTTGTTATTTATCACATGTTAAGTTAGAGAGCTTGATTTTGGGCTATTTTGGAGGGGATTTTCACGATTTGGATTGGGGTAGGTATTTTTTATTTGCTTATATTTCATGATTTCAACCTTGAATCTAGCGATTGTTTGTTGATTTGGATTGAAGAAATTCGGGATTTTAGAAAAAACTTTTCTAAAACTAATTTGATGATTTGAAAGTCGATTTGAGGTCGGAATTGGATGAAATTTGCATGGTTGGATTCGTATTTGGATGGGTGTTCGGGAATTTATGAGTTTTGTCGAGTTCCTAGGTGCGAGCCCATGATTGACTTTGCATAATTGAGCCAAGATCGTAGCTTTATCATTTGGGCTTGTTTTCTATGGCTTTTATTGATATTATTAAGTCATTTTAGCTAGATTTGAGCTGTCTGGAGGTTGATTCACGCGGAAAGGGATTTTGAGAGTACTGATTTGGTTTGTTTGAGGTAAGTATCTTGCCTAACCTTGTGTGGGGGAAAACCCCTTAGGATTTAGTCTAATTGCAATGTGAACGACGTGTACATAAGGTGATGAGTGTGTGCACGGGCATATGTGTTGGTTATGACTAGATTTGACCCGAGGTTTCTTTTATTGATTTGGCTTGATGGAGAAGTCTTTGTTTTATGTGATGTCACTTTGATCGTTTACTTGAGTTTATATTCCATGAAAGAGATCATATTTTATTCCTTATTTGGCCAAGTGTGAGATTCTTGATAATTTGAGGTAGCTTTCATGCTTTTATGTTGAACACCTCTCCGCACTTCTATATTACTGACATGTCCTGGTGCAATTTGATGATAAGTTGTGAGCTTATAACGTGACAAAGCTCAGATACTACAGTCTTGTGATATTGTGGCATATGTGGACTTGTTGTGTGGATTGATTATTATTGCGCGGAGTATAAGGGTGGCATTGTTTGATTGTGAGAAGCGATACGGGTGGCTATTCATATACTATCTGGGCCGAGTGATACTGGTGGCTATTGTGTTACTGTCTGTGTGGAGCGATAGAAGTGGCTATTATGTTATTGTCAAGGCGGAGCGATATGGGTGACTATTGATATATTGCCAGGGCGGAGCGATACGGGTGGCTATTGATATATTATCTAGGAGGAGCGATACTAGTGGCTATTATGATATTGTCAATACGCTGAGATAAAGGTGACTATGTGGGGATGATATGTGATGGCCTAGAGGCATGTTGTTGTATTCTTTCTTGCGCTTATGACTTCCTCGTGTGCGTCATGCATCTTACGTGATTTGTTGTGTTGTTATCAAGGTACTACTCTGTGTCTCTGTTATTATTTGATGCTTTGGATGCCAAGATGGATTTACCTACGTAGAATTATTATCTCATATTTTGTTGAGACATTGGTAACATAACGGATTGAAATAAAAAGGAGATGTTATCATGCTTTACTCTATTTGATCCTTGATGAATTTCTCTTGAACGTGTTATTGGTAATTTGCACGAGGTCTTTGCCGTGTAGTTGTGTGCGGGTGTGACTTATGATGTGGCACGAGGCCTTTGTCGTGCGAGGTGATTGACAATATGGACACGAGGTTCCATATGTGTGCGATTCTATAGGATGAAGTATTGTTGAAATTGAGCTTTAACTGTATTAAATTGCTATCACTTGTTCTGATAAGATCTCAACTATTGTTTCCTGTTATTCTCCATGTTGCTCATCTTTGATATTATTGCACAGGTTATTTAACTAGTGAGTGTCTTGACTTGAACCTCGTCACTACTCCACTGAGGTTAGTTTTGATACTTATTGGGTACCGACCATGGTGTAATCATACTACACTTCTGTATATTTTTGTGCAGATCTAGGTGCTGGAGATAGCAGATCGGCAGTGAGAGTTCTTTGATCGTGAGGATTCAAGGTAGAGCTTCTTTGATCATCACAGTCCCTTGGAGTCCTTTCCTTACGTTTATGCTGTCAGTTCTCTATCCAAATAATATTGTATTTTGAGTTAATTTTATGTATTCAGTTAGCGTTCACGACTCTATACTTTCTAGTTCTGGCATATGTAGTGATTATCGTCATGTTGGCTTGTATCACCGTTATTTTCGCATTTATGTTTACACCTGTTCAGTATATCATATTTGTAATGCTTTAAAAATTGATAAGTGCTTACCTAGTTCTAGAGACTAGGTGCCATCACGATTCACAAGGTGGGATTTTGGGTCGTGACAAATTTTATTAACAAGTAGCATGTAGCAATTCAAGACCTATAGGCATGTTTTCTATTGGCAAGTAGCACATAGGAATTTAAAACCTATAGGTATGTTTTCTACCCTTAATATAAGTTAAATGCTATAGGCATGCTTTCTAAAGGATAGAATACTCGACCCCAACATCCAATATATCCCACATAACTATTTTTACAGGAATTATTATTACAGGCCTAACAGAAAAAGATAAAAGATAAAGATATACACTGGCCACAGGCCCAGTGATATAGTGTAACTAAATACAGTGTGAACCCAGGTGTATCTGGGCCTTCAGAACTTCCAGAAAACGGATGAGGCCCATAAGTTGCACCTACAACCCAGCAACAGTGAAAAATGGCCATGTTGCGTGTGATACTTGACTAATCTTGAAGGCAATACTCACTCAGCCCATACTCTTGACGGTTTTAGAGGACTAGGCTCAACTAGACATACATTCCCTAGAGGCAGACCTTTTAAATGCACATGCTAAACACACAGTGTATGCTTTTAGGAAATGAATCATTCAACGAGATGTGGAGAGGACGACTTCAAACAAACTGCACAAGTGATAAGCTAGGCAATGTGTGTTATACCCTATCATGCTTGTCACTAATTCAAACAAGAAAAAAAAATGAAACCAAGTCTTAATGGACCAAAATTTGCACCAAACGAGTGGCTAAAGATCTATAGGCAGATTCATTACTAACAAGAAAGAGGCAGGTCTTAAGAGGTTGTAGATATCCATTCTTACCATAAAAACTTAAGCATGAATGCACATAAAAAGATGTTTTTCAATTCCAGGCCTTACTAACGATAAAAAACAATAGGAGCAGGATTTTTAGCAAACTTAAGGTCATGGTTAAAGAGCACATGCAAGGCCTCTTGTTAAATAATAGGTGAGATGAATCTGTAAACCATACTCTATCAATCCTAATCAATTTCAATCACATTCTAAGTTTAATAGAAACTAACAAGCTATTGACATGGTAGAACAGTCATCAAAGAGTTACAAGTTAAACACCAAATTCAAACAATATCCTCATCTAGTCGATTGGCTAAATCTAATTATATAAAAAAACAATCGAGCCTAGTCCTGATTATAACAGTAAATATCAACAACTGAACTTCATAAGGTGAACCAGTAGCAAAGATTTCCTACGAGCATGCTTTGACTAAGAAAGTTAAGAAGAGAACATGATTGGAAAACCATTCACGGTAAACTCTACAATTAAGCGGACAAGAGTAAAGTGGAATGGCTAAGGATACTAATCAGCCAAGATGATAACAAGAACAAGTAGTAGAAATTGAAAAGAGTTCCAAATTTTGTTCCCAGAACCTTGAATCCTGGAAAATCAGAGTTCATGAGGACCTCCAGGGATCCCGAGCAGTGCTTATGCCGGGAAAGGTTTAAAAATTGATAACCCGTTGGCCTTGGCTTTCAGCTGGCCACAAATCAGTCAACCAAGTAGTGAAACCAGAGAGCAACAGAGCAACTAGAATCAACGAGTACAAGTGAGAGACGAATGATGTACGACCTAAGGTCTACCTCTAAAAGGGAAATGGGAGAGGGGCTTATATAATACTAGCATTAGGTGAAAAAATAAGGAAAGAAGATCAATCACATGAAAATAAGGGAAAACACCACATGCAAATCGATTTCATGTCGCATTAGGGCAACAAATGGTGCATACCCTATTTGAGCAGGAATCGATAGAGATCTGCTGAATCGAAAAGATATTCCTTTTCTTTTGATGTACATAGCCTGAATCTTGAAAAATCTCAAAAACAGGGTCCATTCGGACTCGATTCATACAAAATACACTTTACATAGAAAGAGCAGTATCAAATATTTTCATCTTTGAGAGGTAAGTACCTAGAAAAGGTGTTAGCAGTTTGGATTCAGAAGAAAAGAAGTCTACAGCTAAGAAGAAGAAGAAGAAGAAGAAAAAACTAGGGCTAAACTATAAAAATTTCATTTCATAACCTCAATCGGATAATTATATTTGACCTGTATCCTCAGCTAACAGACAAAACTATCTAACACCATATAGGGCCCATTCTGCAAATACTAAAATATAAATAAGACATCTTAAGGGACTTAAATGTATTCAAGAGATACTTACACTATTGACCTTCTAATTAACTTAACTACTCGTACAGTTCTTTAAGAAGCTAATATTCTTCCTTAACCTTCTTCTTCTAATTTCATATCAGTCTTTCCCCTTAAGAGCTTCCTTGTCCTCAAGGAAGAAAACTAGGGAAACGAATTCTCATAGCTTGATAGTCTTCCCATGTGGCCTGGTCAAGTGGAAGCTTGTCCCATTGCACCAACACTTGAGTGATTGCCTTATTCCCTTTCTGCACCATGCGCCTATCCAAGATCTTCTGAGGTTGAGGAAAGTAGGGGCTAGAAAGCTCAACTACATAAGGATGGTTGATTATATCAGGTAAGCTATGGCATAACTTCAGCTGGGAAACATGAAAGGTGGGGTGTAACAGCAACTGAGGAGAAAGAGATAACTTGTAAGCAATAGTTCCCACTTTCTGAAGGATTTGATATGGTCCATAGTACCTAGCAGACAACTTAGAAAAATGATAGCCAACCATAGAGACTTGTCTGTAAGGTTGGACTTTTACATACACCCAATCCCCTTGTTGATACTGTTTATTAGACCTGTGCTTATTAGCCTGGTCAGTCATTCTTTGTTGTGCTCTTTGCAAATGGTACTTCAACAACTGCAACTTGAATTCTCTAGTGAGTAAACTTCTATCTACCTCTTCCATAGTAGAGTCTCCAGCAGCATAGGGTAAGTGTAAAGGGGGAGGTTGCCCATATAAAGCTTCATAAGGAGTAAATGGAATGGAGCTGTGGAAGGTGGTGTTGTACCATCATTCAGCTGTGGCCAAGTATAACTGCCAGTCACTTTGAGAATCTGAACAAAAACACCTGAGATAGGTCTCTAAGCATCTTTTGACTACTTTTGTTTGCCCATCTGTTTGGGGATGATAGACAGTAGAGGTGTTAAGGGTGAATCCCATCATTGAGAACAACTCTTGTCATACCTTACTGGTAAATATAGGGTCTCTATTATCCTCAGGTATCCCATGTAGTCTGTGAACATGTTCCATAAATAGTTTTGCTATATCACTGGCTGAGTAAGGATGAGACAGCCCTATAAAGTGTACGTATTTAGTCACCCTATCTACTATCACCCAGATTACTATCTTGCCCTTGGATTTTGGGAGACCCTCTATAAAGTCCATGCTAATGCTGCTCCAAGATGATCCTGGTACCTTGAGAGGTTGCAATAGTCCAGGTTAGGGTGCAGTATCATATTTATGTCTTTGGCAAACATCACAGGCTTTGACATGCTTGTGAACATCTTCCCTCAATTCTTTCCAATGAAATAAAGCAGCTAATTTCCTGTAGGTGTGATCAATCCCTGAATGTCCCCCTACTGGAGTGTCATGCCAAAGTTGAATAATACCCTTTCTTAGTTCTGGATTAGCTCCCACTACTAACCTTCCCTTCTTTCTTAATTGGTCTTGTATCCAAGTGTATCCTTTGGCATCCTCTTCACCCACTTTGAGCTTCTGTATCAACTCTTGTAAGTCAGGATCTTGGTTCCAGCTTTGTATGATCAAGTTTAATAACTCAGTCTTCATAGTTGATAGGGTCATAGAGGTTAATTCTATCATTGGAAGCCTGGACAAAGCATTAGCTGCCTTGTTTTTTTTTTTCCTTTCTTGTACTCAATTGTAAAGTCATACTGCAATAACTTAGTGATCCACTTCAATTGAGTCCCAGTATGCAATTTCTGTTCTAACAAGAATTTAAGGGCTTTTTGATCTATCTTTATCCCAAAGGGTCTTCCTGTTAAGTATTGTGATCATTTGTTCATAGCCATCACTAATGCTAGTAACTCTTTATCATACACAGAGAGTGATTGGTGTTGAGTGGAAAGTCATTTACTGAGAAAAGCAATGGGTTGCCCCTTCTACATCAATACAGCTCCAATTCCCACATTACAAGCATCAGTCTCTACTACAAAGAGCAAGAAAAAATCAGGGAGTGCTAGTACTGGTGCAGTGGTCAACATTTCCTTGAGTCTCTTGAAAGCTCTCACTGCCTTGTCTGCCCATTTGAAATATCTTTCTTGAGCAACTCAGTGAGAGGTTTGCTAACCACTCCATAGTTCCTCATAAATCTCCTATAGTATCCAGCTAGCCCCAAAAACCCCCTCAATTGCTTGACAGAGGTAGGTTCAGGCCAATTCTGTATAGCTTCCACCTTCCTAGGATCTGTAGCTACCCCTTCTACTGAAATGTAATGTCCCAAATATTCAACCTTAGTTGCAGCAAATACACACTTGCTCTTTTTTGCTAACAACTGATTCTGAGCAGGTAATTCAAAGGTGACTCTGAGGTGATGCAAGTGATCCTCCAAACTCTTACTATACACTAAAATTTCATCAAAGAACACTAAGATAAATATCCTAAGATGTTCTTGAAATATGAGGTTCATCAAGCCTTGAAAGCTAGAGGTACATTGGTTAGCCCGAAGGGCATGGCAAAATATTCATAGTACCCAGAGTGTGTCTTGAAGGCTGTCTTAGGAATGTCAGAAGATGCCATCCTAATTTGGTGATACCCTACCCTCAGATCTATTTTGGAGTAGACTTGAGAGCCCCCCAATTCATCTAACAACTCTTCTATAACATGGATGGGAAACTTGTCTTTTACTGTCACTTTATTCAAAGCCCTATAATCAACACATAACCTCCTTGAACTATCTTTGTTCCCTACTAGCACTAGTGGAGAAGCATAGGGGCTTGAGTTATATTGAATAATCCCCTGGTTTAGCATCTCTTGAACCATCTGTTCTATGACATCTTTTTGGATAGATGAGTCTATAGGGTCTAGAGTTAACAGGAGAACTACCCTCTATTACAGGAATATGGTGATCAAACACACCTCTTGAAGGAGGTAATGCTTTTGGTTCTCCAAAGATCCCCTCAAATTCTTCAAGCAACTCCTAAACAAGTACAAGCCCCTCATTCTATTTTTCAGTTAGCTCGAGAGGTTCTGTTTCTGCACTCCTCACCTGAACCATGAAGAACTGTGAGGTTTCTACTGTTGTTTTGTTTAGTGACTTAGCATCAATAGTTTTGAATCTTGGTTGAATTCCCTATAGTGTGAGCAGTTTCCCTTGATACTCAAATTCCATCTGCAGCCTTCTAAAGTTAAATTTGATATCTTCCAAAGGGCACATCCATTGCATTCCCAAAACTACATCATTATTGACAATAGGAAATATTAAGAAATCATCCTGAAATACTGCACCTTGCATCAACCATTTAAATCCCTTGCACATCTTGTCAGTTGAGACCTCTCTCCCATCACCCACTTGTACTAACTGTGGTCTAATCTTGGTGATTTCATATCCTAACCTCACAACACCTTCTTCATCAATGAAATTGTGGGTTGATCCACAATCAATGAACACTTCAAGAGGCTTTTGTTCTGTAAAACCTCTGAGCCTCTGAGTTTTGAACCCCATTGTACCATTGATTGCCTGTAAGGATATATCATAGTTATCCAATGCTTCTGTTAGCATTTCCTTATATTCTTCCTCATACTGTCCTTCTATTGTCTCCTCTCCTTCCTCTATGTATTCTTCAACTCTATCCAGTTCCAGTGAGAATAATTATCTCTTTGCCTTGCACTTGTGACCAGGTACAAACTTATCATCACAGAAAAAACATAGGCCATGGGCCCTCTTTTCATCCATTTCTGCTGGGGTCAGTCTTCTTCTTCTATTAGTATCCATCTTGGCAGTGATAGGTCTCCTGGTAGTGCCTGTACTGCCCTTCTCTAGATTATTCTGACTGTATCCCATGCACATAGATGAATTGCTCAGATGAGTTCCTGAAGAAGTACCCCTATAGCCTTGCTTTGTGCAGCAAAATTAGATTCTTGCATCCTTTCTAGATAGTAGGCTTGGGGTAGAGTGCATGGATTTCCAACCTTTACTGCATTGCTTAGTTCAGGTTTAAGGTTGTTCAGGAAAATACTAATGGCATGCTCCACTGATAGGTTAAGTCTGGTCATGACACTGTTAAAGGCTCTTTGATACTCCTTCACTGACCTTGTGTGCTTGATATTCATGATCTCTGTTATAGCATCAGAATATTCAGCCCAAAGCTATTAGTTAAAGCCCACAGATATTCTTCCCAATTTGGAAGAGGCATTTGCCCCCTACTTCTCATGTATCCTAGGTGCCACTGCAATGCATCACCTTCAAAATGTAATGATACCAGCTTCATCTTTTGTTGGATAGAAATATCTTCCTCTGCAAAGAACTGCTCCACTTTATACAGCCATATTCTTAAGTCATCACTATTGAATTTAGAGAACTCCACCTTAGTATATTTAGTGAAAGGAATGTCGGGTAAAGTCACATTATGGTTGTTCTGGGGTGCTGGATATTGATTGATGGGTGTATTGTGGTAAGGAATGGGAGTGGGCAAATATGGAGTTTGGTGATATAAGGGAGGTGGCATATGTGTCGGTTGAACATTATAAGAAAAAGGGTACTGAGTGTTTTGAGCAAAAGGATTATAAGGAGACTGCATTCCAAAGGTCATCGGATTAGCTTGGTAATACCTACCTTGGTCAGGAGGCATATGAAAGGGCTTCGGTTGACACAAAGGTATTCTAGACTGAGGGATGTTTTGGGAACTAATATTCTGAGTAGGTGAAATATAGTGTTGTTGTGTTTGGTCTGTGTAAGAGGTAGCAAGGTGGTTGTAATTTTGGGGTAGATTTTGGTTGTGCTGAGCATAGCTACCCTGAGGTTGACTATTTTGAACAGCTATAAATTGGGAATTCAGGTTGTTGTTGAAATTGGCCATACCCTGGGAATTGGGGAATTGGGATTGATAGTATTGGATCTAGGGGTTAATGGAATTACCCCCAATTGTATGCAAGTTAGAACTAGGGGGTATAACAGGTACAGAACTTTGCAATGAAATAGTACCCCTCAATGGACCAGTACTTGGTGAAGGAACACTAGTTGAGGGATTCAGTTGATGCGTGTTAACAGAGTTGTGAGCATTCAGAGGAAGAGGAGATGGAATCGTCAGCTCCCCAATCGCTAGTAGAGTACCTGAAGGAGAATACAGTTCACTACCACTGGGAGTGGGGTCTTTGTCTCTTTTCGATCTTTTCCCCCCATTAACAACCTCTTGCAGATCACGCAGAGCCAGATCCTGAGCCTTGAGGACCTATTCCTGTTTTTCCTCGAATTGTTCTTGCCTACGATTAAAGTGGATCATCTCTGCGTACATTTTGTCAAGAACATCCATCACCTCCGACATCTCTGCAGCCAAGGATTCTACAGAGCCAAGATCTTACTCTGATACCACTGTTAGCAGAATGGATTCAGAAGAAAAGAAGTCTACAGCTAAGAAGTAGAAGAAGAAAAAACTAGGGCTAAACTATAAGGATTTCATTTCATAACCTCAATCGGATAATTACATTTGCCTTATATCCTCAGCTAACAGACAAAACTATCTAACACCCTGTAGGGCCCATTCTGCAAATACTAAAATATAAATAAGACGTCTTAAGGGACTTAAATGTATTCAAGAGATACTTACACTATTAACCTTCTAATTAACTTAACTACTCGTACAATTCTTTAAGCAGCTAATATTCTTCCTTAACCTTCTTCTTCTAATTTCATATCAAAAGGTAAGAAAATCTTTGACTCACAAAGTAATGAGAGGGGAAGGGTGAAAAGACATTGTGGTTGCTAGGATTCTTCATGAAAGAGAGAGAGAGAGAGAGAGATGAGAGGGGGTGGGTAAAGGGAAAATGGTATTAGGGTTGGGGTTCGCCGGATAAGAAAGAGGGGAAGAGTTGGGAGTCGTTGATCATTTATGACAAAGGTCAAGGATTTTTAAGGGGTGTTGGGTCGGGTGTGTCGGGTTAAGGTTCGTATTTAGATTGGGTCCATGTGTTGGGTTGCCTTGTTGGGTTCAAGGAAGTTGGGCTTAGGGGTTTTGGACCTCTTTTTTGTCTGAAGTTTAGCCTAATTGGGTTGTATTTTAAAACACATAAAACTAATTAAAAACAAATTCTAAAAATAGCTAAGAAATACATAAAAATAACATTTATGAAATTAAAGACCTTAAAATAGTAAATTATGATTATAAAAATATAAAAACATTATTTCACATAAATAGTGTAATAAATATAATAATGTGAAAGTATAGGTTATTAATGCAAGATAATGCACAAATAATATAAAGTGTAATACAATTGCAGGAAATGATATAAAATTGTCATAAAATATTATAAAATTATTAGTAACTATTTTGGCCAGTTGGTCACTCATAAATGATTTTAAGAAAATAATAAGTAAGTTGCTTATTAGTTGTAAAATGCTAGAATCAATTGAAAATGTTTATGATATAAATGAAAATTATTTATATAAAACCTCTATAATAATAATTTAAGAAAAATTCTTATGAAGTAATAATAAGGTAATAAATTGAAATTTTAAATATATCATGAAGTAACAATGCAGGGAAATATCCTATAAATAATACTTAAAAATATAACAGCCCACAAAGGCTAAATGAAGAAGCATGAGGGCAAAATTGAGTATCAATAGCCTGCACCCACGGTTAATACTTGACTCCAGAGGGGTGGGTCCTTGCCCAAGAGCTGATCTGATCTAAGTCAGTGATCAATATCACTTAGCCCAATATAGGGCATGGAGCATGTATCGCCTCATAATCAATACCACTTAGCCCAACATGGGGCATGGCACACGCGTCACCTCACTATCAATATTAAATCGGCTCTATGGCCAAGATCAGTCATCAATTCGCTCAAGTCTCTATATGCCAACATTTCACAGAAATATAATTCAATATACCACAAGGAATATACCAATATGCCACAATTCAGCTCAAACTCGTATCAGGCACAAGGACACCAACGACATGTGAGATAACATATAAAAAGTGCACAGAAAGAGAGAGATATAACACACGGATATAGTATCATGACTGAATAGTATGACTACGGCTAAGGCAAATAGCTCAACATAGCAAAACCAATCCTATCATGTCTAAAACAAATAAGCAAATAGCCTAGATATGATACCTAGCATAAATTATATCTCACATAGTCATACAAATAAAGAAAATATGATATCAAAGAAGTATGATAGCAAAACAAGGGATATAATAGTCTAAAATATACCAGGATCATGAATAACCACGATGCACGCATTTACGCTCGTCACCTCGCATATACTTCCCCTCCCCCAAAATAACACAAACATCACACCCTACGGGTAAATTACCCTCAAACCAAGCTTAGTCAAGATATTTGCCTCATCCGAGCTAGTCTTTAACCTCGTATCGCATCAAAACCTCGATCTAGCCATGAACCCTCGATCTTTGATGCCATAAGAACGATCTCAATCCATAAAGCTTTGATCTTTGAAGTACTTCCCAAAAGTTGATAAAAGTCAACCCAGGCCCACGTACCCAAAATCAGAAATCGATACCAAAATCTGAACACATATAACCTGCCGAGTCCAAATATGTAGTTAGTTTTCAAAACTGGGCCCAAATCAATACTCAAATCCCCAAAATACATTCTCTTAAAGTGTAGGCAAAACCCCCCCAAAGTTCTTCCTTATATTTACCATTCAAATGCCAAAATCGAAGATACAATCATGAATAATACTCAAAATCCGAGTTAAGAACACTTAACAATCGCTCCAATCTGAGCTCTCAATCTCAAAATATGATAAAATGAAGCAAATCCCTCGAATATAACATCCTGCTAGGGATTTCTGCTTCTACGGTCATAATGGTCGCTCCTGCGACATTGAATCTATGGCAAAACCTTCGCAGATATGAGATTCACTTATCATGTCGGCCGCCCACTTCTATGGAAATTCGCATCTACGGATGAGCTTTTGTGCATGAACCCTCGCATACGCGGCCCCGCACTCCAACGCATATGCAATCCACCTGGACCACTGCCATCTCCCGCTTGTGTGCACAAAGACTCGCACATGCAGATCCTCAAGTGTGTTGTTACATGCCGTGGGTGCGATGCACCAGATTGCTGCCAAAAACCAGCAATGCCTAAATGTACTCAAATGATCCGAAATCAACTCGAAAAACTATGGAGCCCCACAGGACCCTGTCCAATCATATCAACAAGTCCAACTATATTATTTCAAACTTATCCATAAGCCCCAAACACCGTAATTAACATCAAAACCAAGAATCATCGATCAAGATCTACCTCTTAAGTTCATAAACTTTTAACTTCAGACCAAGTATCCGATTCAAACCTAACCAATCCGGAACGAAACCAAACTTTGCACACAAATCCCAAATGATGAAACGGACCTAGGAACAACAATATTAACCCAATACCATCAAAGTCAACTCCCGGTCAAGCTTGTGAATTCTCCAAAACTTTAAATTGTCAACTTTCGCCAAATAGAGCCAAAACCTTCTAGGAACATCCAAAATCAAATTCGAACATATGCCCAAGTCCAAAATTGCCATACGAACCTATTGTAACCATCAAATCCCGATTCAGAGGTTGTTTACATAAAAGTCAAACCTTGGTCATCTCTTCCAACTTACAGCTTTTGAATTAAGTATTACTCTTCCAATTCAACTCCGGACATCTCAAAAATCAAAACCAACTATACACACAAGTCATAATGCATAATGTGAAGTTGCTAAAGGTATGAAACCCCTGAACAAACCACTGAAGCTCAAAACGACCGGTCAGGTCGTTACATTCTCCCCCACTTAAATATACGTTCGTCCTTGAAGAATCATTCCAAAGTTTCCAAATCACTGAATAACTCATCATACACATACCTATAGGCAATCTCATGACACCTCAAACCACATAAGGCCATTGCACAATCCGGACTGAAATTTCTTCCTTCAACTTTATCTTAAGAATCTATAGGACCAACTTCTAACTTCTGGAGATTTCTCTAAGATATGATTCTTAAATGAATAAACTGTATAAACCTCAACAAGCAGTATCAAAGCATACATATACTCCCAAGATGTAACCATACGATGTACCATATGACTCATATGCTTATGGTAATGACTTCTTACCACAATAGCTGCTCATTACCAAATCCGGTACCGATAATATACTCATGACATATGAAACCTTATTCCAACCCTCGCAATACTGTAAATGATGAAAGAACCGTGTAAAAACTCGTGAACCACTTATTCCCTCTTATACATCTGGTAGTACCTCCAACCCAAGTACCTGTTTTGAAGAAACCTTCTATGAATCTGAAGTCGTTCCCTTCATCTCTCAAACGCTACCTCCCAGAACCGATAATGATATAGAAATGCTTCAAGTCTCTTTCACATACCAACACAATTCTCGAATCTTTAGTCACACACAAATTCAAAAATCTTTATATACCACATATTGAATCTTGAATCCATTAGAACCTTCTCGAGAGTCACCCACTCAGTCATGTCTCGAATACATAACTAATCATGTCAGATGATTAGAGCACCTCTAGCACATAAATACTTTGAAAAAAGACAACCACTTGAATCCTTCCCTTGCACACTACCTACACATAAGAATATTAAACATGAGTCCTCCCACAGTCTCCATATATCACCAAGGTGAAATACAATACGCACCCAGCAATACCTTGCTCGAATCATCCTCAAGGTCATCCTCCTAGGATCCTATCTAATCTACAAGCATCCCTAAGTCAAGAATTTATCTCATCACATGACTAGGTGACCCAATCTCCTCTAGTAGACTCCCCCACTTGGCCTCAAGCCACAATCACGTAATCCAAGAACTCGTAATGACTGCTCCTCCTTAACTGCCATAATCCTACATTGTTACTCAGCTCAATTTCTCATAAGCCCATGCTACACCAACCATAATGTATCCCAAATCATTGACCTAAATGCACGTAGAACCTCATAAAAGTCGTGCCATTTTTCTCAAGCGATTCGAACCCATATCATAGCACATGCACCTCACCTGGTAGAAGGTAGAACCCTGCATAAAAACCTCATAAGAAATCAAGCAACCCCCAACTTTCTCACAGGAGATAGCCCACCTGCGTAATCTCATATCAACAACTTTCCATGACCTTCCATGGGTTACAACTTCCATGTAATCAATGACTCCTTCCTAGTCCACACTTGTCCACAAGCTGCAAAAATCTATTTTCCTTCCACCAATGTACAACTTGAAGACCCTTCATCACATCCAACAGAAGACGGTATGCATACCAAGATGATAATCAATCATTCACAATCCATTAGTAGCTCAAATAAACCCTTCTCGTTAAATTCGAACTCTCAAAATATAAGAAACCACCACCAATATGAAATGCCCTCAATAGTGCATAATTACCCAACTAGCTTCAAACATCCTCGAAATTCGTGTCAATCCTAGCACAAAATCCACAATGATATGCTCTTTCTTCATAACCATCTTCCGAAGTAACCACGGTCTCTGATGCTTATTCTCGACATTTTGACAATCAAACACCATGAGACATGCCCAATGAAGTTGTCTCAGAATCATTATACCTCTATATATCACCCCTACAAATAAAATACCAAAATTATGTGCCTCATCAAGGATCATCTCCCTCGAATCATCAACACTGGGAATGCAAATCCGGCCCAAAAATTGCAACACACCATCCACACTAAGAACCACCTCCTTAGCACTACCTCGCACACCGTGTCCCTGGGGACGAACAAATAGAAACCATCATTCTGACAATCCTCAATGTTCTCAAACAAATATGACCGTGCAACAACATAAGCGAGAAGTCTACTAAGCTCAGAAATACCCTATCTTGCAACTCTATCAACTAAAGCCTGAACATTTATAGCACAATATCTTTCTTCCGAGGAACAAATGCCAAACTCCAAATCGTAAATCAGATAAATTTTTCTCATGGGGTTGTTACTCCCGCAAGCTTAAGCAATCACCCTGACATTCTGTACCAATACCGCATCAAGACCAACGCGTGAATCATCACAATACAATGTATAAGGCCCCAAACCCATGGACAACACCAATACTAGGGCTAAAATAGGCGGTAATTCACCTGTGAAGAGACAATAGTGGTCTGACCTTATACACAAAGGGAAAATATCCCGCACTATGTATGCATAATCATCAAATCTCGTTGGTGCCCATCTAACATCGAGTACTCAAAATCGCGTACAAAATGAGTAGGAAAGAATTGAAGATATAGGCTTAAAGCCAAGATAAAGTCGCACGATAAGGATTTAAGAAAGATGAAGTTTCCTAAAGCCCTATAGCCTCTTGAAGATAAGTACAGAAGTCTCTATACCAATTCATAAGACTCTACTAGGCAAGCTCATGACTCATGAGACATATGTGAACCTAGTGCTTTGATACCAACTTGTCACAACCCAAACTCCCACCGGAGCTGTGACACCGCCTAACCGCTTGCTAGGCAAGCCAACAATTAATGAACAATAATAAACTCAAATAACTGTATTAAATGGTCTCAATAGAGGAATAATCAATAATAGCTGAAGTCCACAGTCACAATACAACTAAAACCATCCCATGAATTGGTGTCATTGAGTACATTAGCTCAATAGAACAAGTAAATACAAGATCTGAATCAAATACAATATTGTCCGAAAGACTAAACAGTGTTAACATAAAATAAGGAAAGTGACTTCAATGCTTGTGAACAGAACAGTAGTGTCACCTCAAAATCTCCAAGCTAATCCAAATTCGACTCACGCGCAACTACCACGATCAGCAACACTTAGATCCACACACGAAGTGTAGAGTGTAGTATGAGTACAACCGACCCTATGTACTCATTAAGTAGCAAGGCTAACCTCGGGCTGAAAGTAGTGACGAGTTCGTCAAGGTCCAATGCTCATTTTCCACAGACAACAATAGTAATAACAGCAGAATAATAGCATATGAAGGAAAACAACTCAAATAATAACAGACTCAGCTTAGCTCAACAGAAGGAAAAATAGACATACTTTTCAGATATAACAGTCAAGGCATCAACTTCCACAAAATCAACTTAGATAAGAATTTAACAAGATAGATAATACAACTTTATGCATGCATGTCAGTTATACATACCAAATAAACAAAGAATCATAGTTTAAACATCATGTGTATATAATCTTAGCACATTCATAGTGTCTGACACAAAGTACCCCGTAATCATACTCCAAGAACGCTCACGGTGCCTGGCTTAAAGACCATGGACCCTCAGAGACACACATACACACATACATATACTCAGCACTGTACAGGTTCCTGACACAAGTATAGCTCCACTCGGGTATTGTATTTTACCTCGTATTATTATTATTTGCCGTGGATATTATTTATGGACGAGATTATTATTTTTCCTAACATTTCTGACCACCTTTAAAAGTTAAAACAATAGAGAAAAAGTCTGATAGATGATATTGTTATCTATTTGTTTTTGTATATATAACATGAATAGTGTACATAATACAAGAATTTAATTTGGGGATGCTGATCATAATTTTCTATTGGTCAATACGCACCCACATTCCACGGCTAGGCACGCCGCGGTGAACGACAAAGAGTAAGTAGTAGCCTGGAGGAGACTAATAACATATCAACCATACACCCATGTAGTCATGTCTGCCATACTACTACCAATTTTAATGTTCAAGAATACCACGCTAAGTGGCTTAAGGCATTAGTAGTTAACAAAACAATACACTCAATACCAACCTTACCAGGTTTATTTCCTATCGTAAGTCAAGGATGATGATCTCAAAAGTTTACATTTATCATCTCGTTCGCGTTAGGGATGCGAAGGCGAAGCCGCCTACTCTACAATCAATCCCTGCGGTCAGTCAATTTCCAGATGTTTTCCCAAATGAACTCCCACGCCTTCCTCCTGAAAGGGAGATTGAGTTTAACATTGATGTATTACCTGACACTCAGCCAATCTCTATCCCTCCATACATGATGGCCCCGGCAGAGTTGCGAGAGTTGAAGGCGCAATTAAAGGACTTGATGGATAAGGGCTTCATTAGGCCTAGCACTTCACCTTGGGGTGCGCCAGTCTTGTTCGTGTGGAAGAAAAATGGGTCGTTAAGGATGTGTATTGATTATCTTCAGTTGAATAAGTTTACTATAAATAATAAGTATCCACTTCCAAGGATTGACGACCTGTTTGACCAACTCCAGGAGGCCAAGTATTTCTCCAAGATTGACTTACGTTCAGGGTATCATCATGTGAGGGTTAAGGAGAAGGATACTCCAAAGACGGCCTTCCGGACAAGATATGGGCACTATGAGTTCTTGGTGATGTCGTTTGGGCTAACAAATGCCCCAGCAGCTTTTATGGATCTCATGAATAGTGTATTCAGACCCTATCTTAACGTGTTCGTGATCGTATTCATTGATGATATTCTAGTGTATTCTCGTTCAGAGGCGGAACATGCAGGCCACTTATGGATAGTATTACAGACCCTTAACGATCGTAAGTTATATGTTAAGCTCTCCAAATGTGAATTCTGGCTCAACTCAGTAGAATTCCTTGGCCATGTGATATCTGACGAGGGTATTAGTGTCGACACTCAAAAGATCGATGCAGTAAAGAATTGGCCGAGACCTACAACGCCGTCAGAAGTCCGCAGCTTCGTGGAGCTAGAAGGATATTATAGGTGGTTTGTAGAAGGGATTTCCTCTATATCAGCACCATTAACTAAGTTAACACAGAAATCTACCAAGTTCCAGTGGTCTGACACTTGTGAACGTAGTTTTCAGGAGCTAAAGAATCGATTGACATATGCGCCAGTGCTCACTCTCCCAGAAGGAACAGAAGGTTATGTAGTATATTGTGATGCCCCAGGTATACGTTTGGGGTGTGCATTAATGCAATGTGGGTAGGTGATTTATTATGCATCGAGACAATTGAAGAAACATGAAAAGAATTACCCGACTCATGATTTGGAATTGGATGAAGTAATATATGCTTTGAAGATATGGCGGCACTACTTATATGGAATCCATGTTGACATTTACACATATCACAAGAGTTTACAATACATCTTCAAGCAGAGGGAGTTGAATTTGAGGCAGCGTAGGTGGCTTGAATTACTAAAAGACTACGATGTCGAGATATTGTACCATCCTGGTAAAGCCAATATTATGGCAGACGCTCTCAGTCATAAGTAAATGGGAAGCTTAGTACACATTGAGGCAGGTAGACATGGGTTGACTAAAGAGCTTCATCAGCTGGTCAATATAAGAATTAGATTGTTAGACTTTGATGAAAGAGGTGTTACTGTACAGAATACATCAGAATCATCTTTGGTAGACGAGGTAAAAACACGGCAATATGAAGATCCTACCTTTGTACGATTAAGAGAGAGCATTCAGCAGTGTAAAATTACGATTTTTGAGATCGGAGAAGATGGGGCACTGAGATACCAGGGCCGATTATGTGTTCCTAATGTGGCAGGGTTGTGAGAGAAGATTATGATTGAGATTCATCAGTCCTGATATTCCATCCATCCCAGCTCGACAAAAATGTATCATGACGTTAAGGAGCAGTATTGGTGGGAAAACATGAAGAAGTCTATTGTAGAATTTATAGCCCAACGTCCTAATTGTCAACAAGTAAAGATCGAGCATCAGAAGCCCAGTGGGTTGATTCAGAATATAGAGATTCCGGCCTGGAAATTGGAGGTGATCAATAAGGACTTCATTACTGGATTGCCTCGCTCTTATCATAAGTTTGACTCCATCTGGGTGATAGTTGCTCGACTTACAAAATTTGTCCATTTTCTACCAGTTAAGGCAACTTACACGGCTGAAGATTATGCGAGGTTGTATATCGAGGAGATTGTTAGGCTTCATGGTGTGCCGGTATCTATTATATCAGACCGAGGAGCTCAATTTACGGCTAACTTTTGGAGGTCTTTTCAGAAGGGTTTAGGCACACAAGTAAATCTCAGCACTGCATTCCATCCGCAGACTGACAGACAGGATGAACGTACCATTCAGACACTTGAAGATATGCTACGAGCATGTGTTCTAGATTTCAAGGGGAATTGGAATGACCATCCTCCACTCATAGAATTTGCCTATAATAATAGCTACCATTCCAGCATTAAAATGGCTCTATACCAGGCATTGTACGGGAGGAGATGTAGATCACCAGTTGGATGGTTTGAAGTCGGTGAAATAGAACTATATGGGCCAGATTTGATTCACCAAGCCATTGAGAAGGTGAAAGTGATACAAGAGCGACTGAGGACGGCGCAAAGCAGGCAAAAGTCTTATTCTGATGTCCAACGTCGTGATCTGGAGTTTGAAGTTAGTGATTGGTTTTCCTAAAGGTCTCACCGATAAAGGGTGTTATGCATTTTGGGAAGAAGGATAAGCTGAGTCTGCGGTATATCGGGTCATACAAAATTCTTTTCCATGTATCTATGTTGAGGATATGTATTGGAGACCCTTCTCGAGTCATCCCTATCAAAGATGTACAAGTTACAGAGAATCTATCATATGAAGAAGTGCATGTGGCTATATTAGATCAACAAGTCCGCAAGCTGAGAACATATAGCTTCCGTAAAAGTATTGTGGAGGAACAAGAATATGGAAGAAATGACATGGGAAACAGAAAAGGAGAGGAAGTCTAAATACCCTTACCTATTCCAGATTGAAGATATCGAGGATATCAGGGGTACGCAGGACGCATTAGAAAGTGAAACGACTCTATGAGGTAAGCAATAGCTTGAGAATACTCTTCCTTGATACAAAATAGTGATATACGGATAATGTACATATCCATAATGCTTTGTATAGCCTTGTGAGGCCATAAGTTGGGTTTAACTGCTTGCAAGTTTGGCTAGTGTCCATTTTATAGGGGAAAACTCGGCCGGAAATTTCCATCGGAATCCACGATGAGTTAGACTCCCCATAAACATTTACATTCGAGGATGAATGTTCCTAGGGGGGAGGGTGTTACAACCCATATTCGCATACGTTAATTCACGTCGTAAGTTAGTCGACGTAAATCCATGAAAAGATTATCTTTGAGATGATAAAAAGTTAATCCTATTGGTCTTAGGTATTACAAGGGTATATAAGAGTGGTTAATACGTAGCAGAAGTTAGAAGTTAAACAAATCGAAGAAAACGTGTTTCGTCGGAGGGACCAAAGTTAAGGATATTAAGAATTAAGAACAATGTCACGTATATGTCCGGAAGGATAAAGGTTAAGTGACTAGAAGAAAATGCATTTAGACAATGTACGATAGGTAGGGTGAATATATTATTTCAAACATACATATTTTATATTACTACACATTACCATATATTATATAGATAACAATTATCTATCAACAAAGGAATGGAAAATGAGGTGTTTGCTTCACCACCACATTTAATGAGCTACTTGCTTGTCATCGCCTTGATGAGCAAGTGTATGAGTCATACAAAGCATATATATCTATTTGTGCGCCCCATAGTACATAAGGTAATTATACAACTTGAGATCTATTAGGTTGCTGATTTTTCTTCACAACAAAAATGTTCCAGCACTTTAGAGCCTCATTTAGCTTGGAAAGTTTCTCATGAACATATGTAGAAACTTAGTTGACCTTAGAAGGTTTCATACACTATTTTGGATGTTCTCTCGAACAAGAAAAAACATTTTCAAGTTGTTCCTTTTGAATCAAGGGAAAGAAGGAAAACTTCTAGCATCTTGAAGCTTCACTTTGCTCAATTAAACCCTATCCACAAGCAAGTACTAGTTGAATTAATGTGGGAATAAGAGTTATTCTTGTAAATATATGGTAATAAATCCCTCTTTCTTTATGTGTGTGAGATTTTGTAAGTGTTGGAATTATTAGTACCATAAAATCATATGGAGCAGTAACTAGAAATAGTGGACTAGTATTGGATATAGTTTCATTAGATTGTGAGAGTTGCTCTTGCATATTTTTGAAGAGGCTGAATAGGTGGTAATGGGTTATTGATATTGTATTGTTGTTGGTAGTTTAATATCATAAGTATAATGTTGTTGTGTCTGTATACATATTCACAGGAGAAGAAAGGGATTTAAACTATAGTTCGTTAATCGTAACCAAACTTACCGCTCGTAACAATTGTTAAGTTATTTGGGAGGCTTAATATGATTATTGTTGATGTTGTTTGGGATTTTTGGTGGTTGTTGTAACTGGTGGAAAGTCATATAAATAGGGAAGATGCTGTTGTTTTATAATAAAATAGGTCGTGGTCGATATATAATAGTTACGACGCTTAAACGATGATAATAGTATCATTTCTCTTATTGTAGAAAAAGGAACAGTGACCTTTGCATAGCTTGAGTTTAGGCAGTATATACAAGGTATGTGAGGCTATCCCTTTCCTTCTTTTGCTTGACTCCAATTGTACATAATATAATGAACTAGCATCCAAAGATATTCCACTCTTCGAAGCCAGCAGTACTTACATTGGTTCCCTTCTTATGGAACGATTGATGTTGATGTTACTTCTCTTATTCTTATGTTATCAATGTTGTTGGTACTTCCTGATTCTTATAAGATTCTTGATGAAGAGTTAGTCCTAATAATGTGTACCGAGGTTACCGACCTTACGTCACTCCAAAAGGTTAGAATGTGATTCCAATGAGTCTAGCATGCATTATATATATGTACCTATTTTACCCTACCGAGCTGCGCTATAGTCGGTCGGGTACGGCACCTATTGTGCAACCACTGATCGGTTGGGTTTTATCGAGCTCCACGTGGCCGAGTAGGATTTTACCGAGCCTTATGATGGACGGGTACGTTTTATCGAGCCTAATATGTTCGAGTACGATATGATGATGATGATACCCGCAGAGGCATATGTTTTGAAAGTTTATGTATATATGTATATATATTTATCTACCATGTATTTCATGTCAGTAGCTCTCAGAGGTACTCAGATGTTACAGGTTATATATTTTCTATCCCTGTTTACATTATTGTTCTTATTTATGCTTTCATGCCTTACATACTTAGTACTTTATTCGTACTAATATCCCCATTATCTTTGGATGCTACATGTCATGTTGCAGTTCCTGATAGACAGGTAGACGCAGCTCCCCCACCACAGTAGGCTGCCCAGTTCAGCGGTTATTGGCAAGATCCCTTCTTCGAAATTGTCATGGTCATGGTATGCACTTTTGTTATAGATATTATGGGTATGTCGGGGCCTTGTTCCGACAATGTTGCAGCACTTATATTCCTTTAGAGGCTCATAGATAGGTGTCGTCTCATGTATAGTTTTGGATAACCTTGTTGGTTGGTTTTTGTTGTATATAGCTTCATGACAGACTTGTCGGCCATGTTACATGTGTTCATGTTGCTATCTATCATTGTTGATTGTTTAAAATTCATGTCTACCATTTATATTGGTCTCCTCGGCCCTTATAGATAATAAAGAAGGTTAGATAAAATGTATGTTGGTGCTCGGTAGGTATGGCCCGGGTGCCAGTCATGGCCCTCCAGTTTGGGTCGTGACAAACTTGGTATCAGAGCAAGTCTGTCCTAGGGATTGTCTATGAGTCGTGTCTAGTAGAGTCTTGATTATGGGTGTGTAGCATGCCACATTTATAATCAAGAGGTTACATGACATCTAGGGTTGTTACCTTCTTCGTGAATCTAGATCGTGCATAGAGTTGAGTCGTAATTATTCATCTCTAAAATTCATCTTGTTTTCTTTCAGCGATGCCTTTGACTAGGAAGCAAGCGATTAGTAGATGGCTTGATATAGCTGCGGGAGAGGGTACCATTCAAGTGCCTCCAGCCAGAGCAGGCCAAAGTGAGGCTCAGAGAGAAATGTCGTCTCATACCTCTTGTACTCCGTCTCCTCCAGAGGATATTATGAGGGACCCAACACCTCCAGTTACTCTGTCTGGAACTACAAACCACGATAAGCACAGTGCGGTGTAGTTGTTGACTAGATTGGTAGCCGCTCAGGCTCAGAGGCAGAATACCGGTACTGCTGATAAACCGGTTAGTGCGAGAATTCGTGATTTTATTAATCTTGACCCTCCAGTGTTTACCGGATCAGACCCCAAGGAGGACCCACAGACTTTTATTGATCAGGTTCATCGTACACTGCGAGTTATGCACACTAGTGATACTAAGGCAATAGAATTAGCTTTTTATCGGTTACGGGATTTAGCGATTTTCTCGTATGATAGTTGGGAGAGATCCAGGGGTCCGAACGCTTCTCCAGCTGTATGGAAAGAATTTTCTGAGGCCTTTCTTCGTCACTACTTGCCAGTTGAGATACGACGAGCTAGAGCTGATAAGTTCTTGAACCTTAGACAAGGTAATATGAGTGTGCGATAGTATAGTATGCATTTAGATTCTTTAGCAAGGTATGCTCCCCATATGGTGGCCGAGATGAGCGATAGGGTGCACATGTTTGTGAACAGGTTGGGACCACATATGATAAATGAGTGCACAACAACTTCTTTGGTGAAAGACGTGGATATTTTCCGTATTCAGGCTTATACCCAGACACTAGAGTATCGTAAGTGCCAGTAAAGTGTAAATAGGGAGCAGGATAGGGGTCAGCATAAGAGGGCAAGATTTACAGGGTATTCTGATGACTTCGGAGGTAGTATCAGGCCCCAATCTTTGAGGAGTTCGGCACCACCTGTAGCTAGTTCTCCTTCACAGTTTCAGAGGCCTCGGTATGATCGATTTACCTATTTTGGTCCAGGTCAGAGTTCGTGGGCATCAGGCTCACAATATCATAGGGATACTAGTCATACAAGACCCCCAATACCCCATTGTGATTAGTGCGGCAAGGCCCACTATGGGATGTGCCTTCGAGGTTCTGATGCATGCTATTCTTGCGGACAGCCTGGCCTGATGATGCGGGATTGTCCTAACAGAGGAGATGGTTATATGGCTCAGCCAACTGGATCTATGTCTGGTTCTTCTTCATCAGTTGAACCTTCAACACGAGGTTTTCAGCAGTCAACAGTTCATGGTAGAGGTAGAGGTGCAGTGCCGAGTTCGAGTGGTACTCAAAATCAAACCTATGCTTCTAGTAGGTCGACAGGATCTCGAGTCGTCTCCAGATGTTGTTATAGATATATTGTCTGTGTTTTCTTATGATGTATATGCGCTGATTGATCCAGGATCTACATTATCATATGTTACACCCTTTGTGGCTAATAAGTTTGGAATTGAACCTGAATTGATAAGTAAACCACTTGCGGTATCTACTCCGATAGGAGATTTTGTGATTACTAGAAGGGTATATAGACAAAGGAGCAGTGACCTTTGCACAGCTTGAGGTTAGGCAGTATATACAAGGTATGTGAGGCTATCCCTTTCCTTCTTTTATACAACTCTGATTGTAAATAATATAATAAACTAGCATCCAAAGATATTCCACTCTTAGAAGCTAGCATTACTTACATTGGTTCCCTTCTTATGGAATGATTGATGTTGATGTTACTTCTCTTATTCTTATATTATCATTGTTGTTGGTACTTCCTGATTCTTATAAGATTCTTGATGAAGAATTAGTCCTAATAACGTGTACCAAGGTTACCGACTTTATGTCACTCCAAAAGGTTCAGAATGTGATTCTAATGATTTTAGTATGCATTATATATATGTACCTATTTTACCCTACCGAGTTGCACTATAGTTGGTCGGGTATAGCACCTATTGTGCAACCACTGATCAGTTGGGTTTTATCGAGCTCCACGTGGCTGGGTACGATTCTACTGAGCCTTATGATGGACGGGTACGTTTTACCGAGCCTATTATGGTCGGGTACGGTATGATGATGATGATGATGATACGCACAGAGGCATATATTTTGAAAGTTTATGTATATGTATATGTATTTATCTACCATGCATTTCATGTCAGTAGCTCTCAGAGGCACTCAGATGTTACAGGTTATATATTTTATATCCCTGTTTACATTACTGTTCTTATTTATGCTTTCATGCCTTACATACTCAGTACTTTATTCGTACTGACATCCCCATTATCTTTGGATGTTGCATGTCGTGCTACAGGTCCTGATAAACAGGTAGACGCAGCTCCCCCACCACAGTAGGTTGCCCAGTTCAGCGGTTATTGGCGAGATCCCTTCTTCGGAATTGTTATGGTCATGGTATGCATTTTTGTTATAGATATTATGGGTATGTCGGGGCCTTGTTCCGACAATGTTGCAGCACTTATGTTCCTTTAGAGGCTCATAGACATGTGTCGTCTCATGTATAGTTTTAGGTAGCCTTGTCAGCTGGTTTTTGTTGTATATAGCTTCATGAAAGACTTGTCGGCCATGTTATATGTGTTCATGTCATTATCTGTCATTGTTGATTGTTTAGGATTCATGTCTACCATTTATATTAGTCTTCTCGACCCTTATAGATAATAAGGAAGGTTAGATAAAATGTATGTTGGTGCTCGGTAAGTATGGCCCGGGTGCCAGTCATGGCCCTCCAGTTTGGGTCGTGACAAATGTTTAAGTGTGGGGTGGTGATGTTAGGCAAAAATGCTATATTTTTAGTACATTACTCGGCTTACATGTTGTTAGTTTAGTGGTTAATTGTGCGATATTTGAGCTAAATTATGTTGTTTTATGTGTAGGATCATCGAAAGACAAAGATGAGTGAAGGTTGCACAAAAAGAGGACGAAAATGCAAGAAAAGAGCACAAAAATGACAAGTTCCCAAACCATGCTACAAACCAGGCTTCGCGAGGTCTATAGCCAGGTTGACCACGATATAGACCAGGCTTCGCGAGGTCTATAGCCAGGTTGACCGTGCTATAGACCAGGCTTCGCGAGGTCTATAGCCAGGTTGACCGCGCTATAGACCTGGCTTCGCGAGGTCTCTAGCCAGCTTGACTGTGCTATAGATCAGGCTTCGCGAGGTCTATAGCCAGCTTGACCGTGCTACAGACCAGGCTTCGCGAGGTCTATTGCCAGGTTGACCGCGCTACAGACCAGGCTTCACGAGGTCTATAGCCAGCTTGACCGCGCTATAGACCAGGCTTCGCGAGGTCTATAGCCAGGTTGTCCGCGCTATAGACCAGGCTTCGCGAGATCTATAGCCAGGTAATTAAAAGTCGCCGGTTAAAAGACTCCGACCCAGATTTGGACTCAACCCTAGCCTATAAATACTCCCTAAACATGTCTAAAGAAGGGAGGGCCGTTTTCAGGGTGGATACAACCAAAAAGGATTGTTTTTAGGGCAGATTCAACCAAAGGGGCATTTTTGGAGATGGGATTTCGACCTAAGGAGGCAAGAACACACCAGGAGCAAGGCAGTGATTTCTTCTATGTGTTTTTCAATTCCTTCTTCCTATTTGCATTATTCGTTATGAATTATAGTATTGTAGTTTTGTATACTATTATGAATAGCTAATTTGTTATCTAGAGTTTTGATAGAACATTTGTAGGATAAATTCTTGAACAACTGTAACTAAGCCTTAGTTCTATGTGGGATTCGACTCTGGACTTGTAAACCGGATTATATTTGCAACGACCACTTAATTCTTTCTATAAGGCATAGTTGGGCGTGATCAACCTGCAATCATGGATTCTGAAAATCATTCATGGCTGTAGGCATAGCTACGTATCGTTGGAGAATATATTGTGTACATAAAAAATTATATTTAGTATATAGGTCAAAAGTTACTTTTATATACGTAAATTAAATCTTATACTTAGCAAAAATTTTGATTTCGCCGCCGAGTAATGCAAGCAAAACTTGGTTATGGTATTGTTCGTGCAAATGTGGAGAAAAGGACATCTGGCGATTGCATAAATAACGTAACTGGCGATAATTCGATTCGAGGATGATGATAGTTGAAGCAATTTGAACCATATTCACAACTTGCTCCAAACCCTTAATCATCACCTTATGATACCTCATGGATCAAGCTCATTACTGAAAAATAGTAAATCAAAAGATATAATTTACCCAATATAAAAGGATCAAATTTGCCACTTGTACTATTTGTGCAACTTCTCAGATCTATATTGGATCACGTTGTTTAGTTCGTTTCAGTTATCGTGTTTTTCAATTGTTACTATTTGGGAGTACTACTTGTTCTTTTCTCTCTCTTTTTTTTCTTCTTCTTCTCACCTTTTCTGAGGCGGGTGACTGTTGAAAATGGCCTCTCTACCTTCACTAGGTAGGAGTAAGGTCTGCGTATACAATTTCCCTTCCAAACCTCGGCCCACCTGTGGTAATTAGGAGTTACAAACATACGGGTCGGGTTGGATATGGGCAGGTCAAAAATGGGTAATGCAAAATAGATAAATTATCCGACCCGATCTATATTTAATACGGATAAAAAATGAGTTAATCGGCGGATAATATGGATATCCATATTAATCGGGGGAAGCGGACATGGTAGTGAGGCTCGACTCACAAGTCATCCCCATAAGAGAAAGTTTTAAGTACCTAAGGTAAATCATCCAGAGAGATGGGGAGATCGACGAGGATATCACGCATCGTATTGGGGTGAAGTGGATGAATTGGCGGTTAGCGTCTGGAGTCTTGTGTGATAAGAAGGTATCACCAAAACTCAAAGGTAAGTTTTACAGAGCAGTGGTTAGACCGGCTATGTTGTATGGGGTTGAGTGTTGGCTAGTGAAGAATTCACATATCCAGAAGATGAACGTTGCCGAAATAAGGATGTTGAGATGGATGTGTGGGCATACTAAACTAGATAATATAAGAAATGAAGATATTCGATAGAGGATGGGCGTTGCCCCCGTGGATGACAAGATGCGGGAAGCGAGGCTTAGGTGGTTCAGGCAAGTGCGGAGGAGAACCATAGATGCCCCGGTTAGGAGGTGTGAACGGTTGGCTTTGGCAGGTACGAGAAGAGGCAGAGGGCGGCCTAAGAAGTATTGGGGCGAGGTATTCAGGCAGGACATGGCGCGGCTTCAGATTTCCGAGGATATGGTTCTTGATAGGAACATATGGAGGTCGAGCATTAGGGTGGTAGGTTAGGGGGTAGTCGAGAGTTCTTCCCTCTTTGTACCAGGTAGTCTGATAGAGTTTTGTTTAGGTTTGTTGGCGGTCTATGTTGTGTCCATATTATTATTTTGCATAGTTTTATGTTATTATACTTTCACTTATTCGTTGTTATTATTATCTTTCAGGCATCTTTTGTTGTTACAGGACTTTTCTTTTGTTTCTTTTCTGATATTATTATCTCTTCTGTTGAGCCGAGAGTCTCCCGGAAACAGTCTCTCTACCCTTTTCGGGGTAGATGTAAGGTCTGCGTACACTCTACTCTACCAGAGCCCACTATTGAAATTTTACTGGGTATGATATTTTTCTTGAATATGATCACTTTTGAAAAATTCCTACTCTCTAAAACTTGAGGAACTCTTAATTTAAGACTTTAAATGTAAATATTAAACTCATTAGTTATTCATTAGTTATATATCCATTTTCTAAGTAGATAATATGATTTTTATTCATATTTGACCCGTTTTTAAAAAATTTATTATCCAACCCATTTTTAGTGGATAATATATATGCATAAGTGTTTCCTTGTATCCATTTCACCACCACTAGTGGGAATCTATCTATCTATATATAATAGGAGAAGCAAATTCATATTATTATGCCAAGTGTCAAAACAATAATTGAACATGTGTTCACTTTTTGGACAAACCTCCAACGAACTTGGAGGTTAAAAAATAATTTTAAATAATGAAATATTTACAAAGAAATGGAGGGAAAAAAGAAAATAAACAACTCATCTATCTATGTAGAATAGGAGAAATAAATCCATAATATTATGCCAAGTGTCAAAACAATAATTGAACATGTGTCCACTTTTAGGACAAACTTCCAACTAACTTGGAGGTTAAAAAATAATTTAAAATAGAATTAATTTTAAATAAAGAAAATATTTACAAAGAAATAGGGAAAAAAGCAAGAAAAAAACACCTGATACAATTCAAAAAGAATAAACGAGTGTCCCCACCCACTTCTTTGTTAAAAACCTGTAGTTGAATTCTATATTATTTAAATAAATAAATTAAAAGATGACAAAACCTCCCATCATCCCATGTAATTATAAAACTGCTGCATAAAAGTTACAATTAAACCTCTCAAAATTAAGAAATATTAATTACAAAGAAATGGGGGGAAAGAAGAAAAAACAGTTACAATTCAAAAAATAATAAACGAGGGTGTTTTTCTTTTTCCCCCTATTTCTTTGTTAAAAATCTATAGTGAATTCTATATTATTTAATTAAATTAAATTAAAAGATAAGAAACCCCACGATCCCACGAAATTGCAAAATCAAGCCTACAAAAAGGGTAACAAATTAACATAGCGAAAACTGTTGCAGAGATCAGTGTTTTCTTTTTGGGAGAAGTTTTAAACACATCTAATTTCATCAAATGATGACTAGATCGACGAACCATAGGTTGTTCTACTATTTTCATTAATATGAATGGCAGGAGATCTGTACAAATAAGGACCAGATCGAAGAACCACCGATTCCGATGACAGATTTGTGATGAACCAAAAATATCATCTTTAATTTAAACATTTATTTATGTATTTTATGAAAATGTTGGGAGCTTACCTGCTATGAGTTACGTATCACCTGAATAGTTGATGTTAATGTCGTTCCTTTTCTAGAAATATATTGCTTATGAGGCCACTATTAGTATTGTTTTCATGTTATGTTACGTTGATTGGATTATGTATGTGTTGTTAGGATTGGTTTCTGGAATTCTCTGGCAGGTGGATAGTCCCAGTTACAAAGGAAACTCTGGCGAAATGTTTTGAAATTTTGGGAGTAAGTAAAATTCGGGAAATTAAAATGTGCGAAAGAAGAGATAAGTTATGTTATGTGTTTGGAGACGGACTCTACTTCTCATCCGAGGACTATTAACATGATGGATACCTATTGGATATGATAGTAAGTGTACGAGGCATATTATAAGTGATATGAGGTCTAAGAAAAGTCCTAAGTGTAAACCAAGTTGAAAGATTTCATAATAGACTAAAGTTCCAAATGAGTACGCACAAGACCAAACTTTGGACGAGAATATCTACATATATATAAGGAGTTATGTGATGGATAACCTATCAAATGAAAGATTTTCGAGTCTAGTTTCTAACGCTTCAAACCGTTCGTCATTGGATACTCCTACAAGAAGTTATGACCAAATTACCAAACGCTAGCAGAATTTGTACTACCGCAGCGCCCGGCGCGCCGCGCCTATGAGAAATTCCAGAACGCTCCGAAATTTCATTTCCATAAACTTTTTGCACAGTCGCCCTACGGCGCCCCACGCGCCGCGGCTGTATAAAAATGGATTTTTATGACCCGAACCCCATTTTATTGAACTCGATTGGGGTTCATTTTTTGGGCAATTTCTGGTGTTTTAGAGAGAAAGGAGAGCAATTCTAGAGAGAGAGAAAAGGGAAGAACTAAAGATTTCACTACTCTTCCATGAATCAAACCTTGAATTCGCATCAAAGGGTTGTTAAGGCTTCAAAGAGGTAAGAATTTCTTTCCCCAATTCTTCAGTTCGAAATCCAACTAGAAATGGGTAATTAGTAAGATGATTCTTGGATGTGAGAGTATTAGTTATACATGCTTGTACCAATAAAGTTTGTGAAAAGATTTTTGAGTTCAAATGGGTAAAGATTAGGTTGAAAATGGTAGAAATCTTTAAAGACTTTAATTGAGGATTTGAAAGGCAATCCGATGTCGGAATTCGATAATTTTTGCATGGTTGAACTCGTATCGGAACGGGTGTTCGAATTTCGTGAGTTTTTTCGGAATTCGAGACGTGGGTCCCACTTTAGATTATTTTTAAAGAAAATTTTGGATTTTAATCCGAAAAATTAGTAAATTCATATTGAATTAATTCCTACAATTCGTATTGAGTATATTAAATTATTTGTGACTAGATTTGAAGCTTTCGGATGCGAATTTACGAGGCAAAGGTTTATTGCAATCTTGAATTTGGTTACAAAGCGAGATAAGTGTCGTGGTTAACCTTGACTTGAGGGAATTAAGAACCCGCAGACTATGTACTATGTGAATTTTCTGTGAGCGGTGTATATGCGAGGTGACGAGTGCTTATGTGCCGCCGAATTATCTGTTTTCCCACTTTTCCTTAATTATCTCTTTCCATGTCTTAATTGTTATATGCTCTAATATATTTCCATGCTTAACTGCTACTTGTTAATCAATGTCTTCTCCTGTTAATGATCTTAGCTTTTTTCATAGTTTCATGATCTCTTACTATTTGCATAAGTTAGTTTATTTGCACCTTCTAGTTATAAATTTCTGGACTGGTCTCACTGTGTAGTATTACTTATGTAGATTGTCATGTTGTACAAGGTTTTCTATTTGGTTCAGTTTGGTATTTATTGATCGTAAAAGCTTTTTGTGATTTGAATTGTTAATTTTACTGTACACATTGAGTATTTGGTATTGATATGGTGGGATCGGGTTGCACGCCGCAACAGGTAAAATAAGGATAGATTGACATGGTGGAATAAGGGTGAATCTATAATGTACGGTGGGATCGGGTTGCACGCCGCAACAGGTGGAATAAGGGTGGATTGTTGGGTGAAATAAGGGTGAAATATGATACCAATATTATGATATGGTAGGATCGGGTTGCGCGCAGCAACACACATATATATAATTTATTGTTGTTAATGTTGTTACAAGGAAATAAGAGAGAATTATGTGATGTACAGTGGGATCGGGTTGCGCGCCGCAATAACCTATGTATTTATATTTCCTTGCGCTGTGTTAGTTTACGGTATTTTCTTTTGAACTTTAAGGATTGGTAATTTTGAACGTCACTGGCCTATTTCCTAAAGTTATAGTTATTATTTTCAAATTGACTGCCTTATTTCGTTCTGTATTTCCTTTTCTGTCCTTATTATATATTGCGTACAGGTTGTAGTGTGAGTGATCCGCCTTAGCCTCGTCACTACTTCGTCGAGGTTAGGCTCGGCACTTACATAGTACATGGGGTCGGTTATACTCATACTACACTCTACACTTCTTGTGCAGATTTTGGCATTGGTCCCAGCTGATCGAGAGGCGTAGCAGCTCGGACTGGTTCATTGGAGACTCAAGGTAGATCTGTTGGCGTCCGCAGACCTTGAAGTCCCCTTCCATCTTTCCCTATTTTTACTATTTCTTTTCGTTCAAAACAGTTGTATTTCTTTCAGACTTTGTTTGTAGAAAATCCTAGAAGTTCGTGAATTGTGACTCCAAATCCGGATTGTAGTAAATATTATGGGCATTTATATTATTCCGCACTCGTTTTATTTCATTTTGGCTTAATTGACTTCATTGATTGAAATTGAATAATAATTGGTTTAACGGTTCTTTAACGTTGGCTTGCCTAGCAAGTGAAATGTTAGGCATCATCACGGTTCCGAAGGTGAAAATTTCAGATCATGACAAGATTGCGAAAGAAGACGACCCAATTGGTGGTTGTGGGCATGAAATCTGATGTTTGTCACATAGAAAACAGGTTCTTTGTTCTCCTTTTTTCATTTTTATTTATCTTCTATTTGAAACTTGAATTGAATTTTAGTATAGCCAAATCAATTTGGTAGACGAAATCTGGTACTCGATTTTGACTTTCGCCAAAACAATTGAGTTGAATGATGATACGAGACTTTTTAATGATTGATTGGTACAACAGACAAAAGGATACAAGAAGAATGAAGGAAGGTGTTAAGCAGAGAATCAAAAGTGTTCCTTCTCAAACATCACTTCACAAAGTGCTCAGTGTTCTCTTATTGAATGAGGTTCTTCATCCGATTTTGTGTGTTATCTGCTGTGTATAAAATACTCAGTGAATTTTTTACTATTCAGTAATCATATATTTGTTGATTTCATCCTCACCTGAATCAGAAAGTTGATAAACACAAGTTGTGGCCTCAAGAATTCTCCTTGACCAAGAAAAATGGCATTTGATTCAGGATAGTTATACTGAGTAGTGGCTAATCAGGGACTTTTTTCAGTACACATGCTCATATATTGTTGGTTAGAGATTCATTTGGAGCATTCCTATGATGGTAATTCCATTGACTGCCCGTGACTCTTTAAATCGCTATATAACTTATGCACACTTTTGTTGTTTTTTAGCATTTTCATTTTTGACTTGTGGCATAGATGGTTTATAAGGTTTAGTACATGTGTGACAAGAGGGATACATTTAAGTAATGATTAACTGGTATTTATAGTTTCATATGCCATACCTTGAAATTTGAGAATGATGGAATCAGTCTTTCCATTTCAATATGCACATAAATTTAAACTTATATATATGAATGAAGCAAATGATTTTGTTTCTCTAATCAGTTTGGTGTGCAAGAAATATATTATTTGTTTTGTAATTTTGATCTTAAAACTTTATGTGTCCTCCTTTCTTGTATCTTAATTGGCTCAATCATTCATCAAACTTTACCTCAAAGAATATATTTGAACTTTTTTGGATACTTAACTGGAGGAAAAAATGAGATATATATATATATATATATATGTGTGTGTGGGGAAAAAAGTTTTACTACTCTGAAGATCTGTGAAATATGATTTCAAACATGACGTTTGAGTTTTCTTTCAGAAAAGCTTCAAACACTAAACCCTCTCTATATTTTAATAGTTGGATCGCTGCTGGAAATAGAACAATCCTTAAGAAAATTGATCTAAATGCAAGTGAGGATAAAAGGAAGTATTTCATACAATCCCAAATGACTGACACTCTAAGTTTAAGTAGGCAACATCCTTTAAATTCAGACTCGACTTCATATCCCACAAACTCAAAAAAGACCAATAGTGTACAAGTAGAGAAAAATAAATAACACAAGATGCCTTCATTTCAAATCAGTGATTGATGTTTTATATGCAGAAAAAAAGAAAGATGAGTTGAATCGCTAAATTATAAAGTGGCGTGATAGTGCTATAGTAAATAAGGTTGTTCGGCCGAAAGATTTGACTGAACAACCGTGGAAATAGGTGAGAAAGAAGTTGATGAGTAAATGGTTATGAAATCACCGAATAGGTAGATTGAAGTGTGAATGTGCAGAGAAATTTGCAATTTTAGTGTTCCTCCTTATGAAGAAAAGGTTTGTGTTCATGTGTTTTCTATATTAGTTGTGTGCGAATATGAATGTGATAGTGAATTTGTGGAGTTTTTGAGGTCGCTCTGTGATGTTCAAAGTTGCAAATTCAAACAAGTAGAAGGAAAATTGGCATTGTAATGTTCCAAGCAGTTTTATTTAAAAAATATTAAACTAATAAGATATCACTATATAAACCGGTCAGTCAAACCTCATAGAAGTTGTAAACATGCATTTATGAAGATTTTTCGCGGGATTGCACATGGATGGTTTGCGAGGTACAAAGATAAAAATAAATTAGTGGCTATAAGAGGCTCATCAAGATATGTTGGGTGGTCCGGGAAGCATCTCAAGTGAGTTCCTCTCATTGTCATTATCTACTGCTCTATTTCGAATAGGTTATGAATGCAAAATTTAGTTATTAGATTGTGCTTCTTGGTGTTGTAATTTGGCATGTTTACCTCTAAAGTAACTTTCACTACTAGAAAAATGTTAATTTCTAACCGAAATTTGTGACTGAATATATAATGGTTTTGTGACTGTAGTAGTCGGAAAATGATTTTAATTTTATTACCTATTTTTCTAAAATAATATTGACTGCTATTCCGACTAAAGCAGTGGAAAAACAACCCGGAAATTTCCCGCCTTCACATTTGCGACCAATTCAGTCGCAAAGTGAAAAGTCAAAAAGATATGTTGACCTCATAAACTGACTGCATCGGTCGGAAATATAAAATTTAAACAAAAAAATATATTTTTGACACTTTGCGACTGCGGTAGTCGGAAACCCAAATTAAAAAAATAGATCCCTATTTCCCCAATTTCTTTCAGCGATCTCTCACTCTCTCTCTATATTGTTCCTCTCTACTTTCTCTTCCACTGACCTATCGACTGACGGCAGCAAACAATGGTTGAAGATAACAGCAAATGGTGGATGATGACGGCAGACATCAGTGCAAAGATCTGTGAAATCCCCTCTTCTCGTTAGTTTCTCTCATTCTTATAACCTAGAAACTTTGTGAGTTTAGTCATCTAGTAAAATTTCGAATTTCTTAACAAATAATTTCACTTGCATTGGTATTTATCAGTTAAATAAGTAAAAAAATATTCTGTAATTTTGCTTCATTAATGGCTATTTTGGTGAAGATTTGGTTTGCATAATTTCATGGACATATTAAGGGTGTGACTGAGATGGGATGGGAGACCATGTGGTAATGAGGAGGAAGTTCAGGCAACTCTTGTGAATTTTGAAGCTGAAACATACTGTAGTAGGGAAGGATCTGTTTTAATGAGAGGAAACAAAATTTTATACAAGAGATTTTTAAGCCTATCAGCACTTTTTTAGCACGAAATACTTTGCCAAATGGGCTGGAAGATTGATTATACAAAGGAATCTGATAAAACTTGCATAGTAGTGTTCTTTCATATTATTTTTCTTTAATGAAAATTTTGGGGCTGTGAGCCGTAAAACTTGCATATAAATCCAGTAGTTGGGGTTGTGAGCTGTGAAGCTTTGTTTATTCAAAATCATTGGGAACAAGACTATTGGTATACATCTGGGGTTCTTTCTTTTTGGATGAAAATGAGATCTAATTTTCACTACCTCATCCTAATTGTTGAGACAAAAGATGTAACTTAAGTAAGGGGTAGTTTAGTCTATTTATGTGTTAGCAAATTAGTGCATAAGTTAGTCAGTTAATAGTGCATATGATTGGTTAGAAAGGTGGTTAGAGTAGTTAGTGGAGTTGTGTATATGTACATGTTGTTCAGGTAATGCAAAGGCAGAGCATTCATTTCTTTCACTGTTGCATTCATCTCGTTGCTCCTCCTCTCTTCTCTCTCTCTCTTCTCCCTTGTCAGTTAGGGCTTATCTCTCTCTTTCAATCTCCATCTCAGCATGGTATCAGAGCTCGAGCACTGAGTTGAAGCTCACAAATCGGTCTCTGCTTTCTCTCCTACTCTATCACTTTCTTCTCTACTCTGTTTTTCCTTCTCTGCAGTCTCAAACAATTGAGACCTCACTTTTCTCATTTGAGGCCCAAAATTATTCAACAATGGCGATTGATGATTTGGATCACAAAAATGCAACAGTCACAGCTGAAAATGCATCACATGCATCCTCTGATGATGAATTTGAGGAAGGAGTTACAGTTGCAGTCACTCATCCACTATACCTAGCTCCGGGTGACACAAGTGGAATATCTTTGATTTCATTCCATCTAACTGGCACTGATAATTACTCCTTATGGTATCGATCCATGCGGATTGCATTACTTGGCCGTAATAAACTGGGTATTATTGATGGCAGATGGCCAAAAGAGCGATTTCGTAAGAAGTATTGGTATCAATGGGAACGATGCAATGCAATTGTGTTGTCATAGATGATGAACTCAGTTGCACCAATCCTAATCAATGGTATTGCTTATGCCACTAATGCACAGAAGGTGTGGATGGATTTACAAGAGAGGTTTGACAAAGTGAATGATACTCGTTGCTACAATTTGCACAAAGAAATCGCCACCCTAAGTCAAGGTACTTCCTCTATTTCTGTCTATTATTCAAAGGTCAAGGACTTTTGGGATGAATCTGACTCTGTTATACCTACTCTTGACTGTGATTGTGTCAAGACTAAAGAGTTTATTGTGCATCTTCGAAAGCAAAAAGTGTATCAATTTCAAATGGGCTTGAAAGATTCTTACTCTCAAGCTCGTAGTCAAATACTTATGATGAAGCCACTTCCTTCAGTGAATCAAGCATATGCCATGCTTATGAGTGATGAAAGATAAAGAGTTATAGCTGCTTCTACTGGTATTTTAGGATCCTCACCTACTGTAAATGCCATGCTTATGATTCAACTGCACTATATAGTGCCAAACCTAGTTTCAATCCAAAATTTAGGAAGAATTACAATATTTGAGTTTTGCAAAATGAAAGGTTACAGTAAAGAAAACTGCTACAAAATAATAAGTTATCCATTAGATCATAAATTCAAAAATAAAGGGGGAGCTGGTGCTTATAATGCAATAGTCGAATCTGGATACACTATGCCTATGTACTCCAATCATGTCTCACACCAGGCTTCTCGGCAAACTTCAATGCCTCATTTGCGTGCATATCAAAAGCCTCAACAGATCATGAATCAAGGAGTTGAATTTTCTCAAGCTGTGAATCAGGCACAGGGTCATTCTGGCATTCAAGCTCTAGCACGATCCTCCTCTACACAGGCACAGAGACCTTACACGGATTCCTTTCCACAGACTCAATGAAGTGTGTTCCCTTTCACTAAAGACCAGTATGATCAGATAATGCACATTCTGAATAACTCAACTTCAACTTCCTCTGCTCAAGCAAATGTGGCAGGTACTAGCACTGCTCTCTTAGAATCTACTAGTCCACAAGAATGGATTATTTGTAACAACCTGAAAAAAATTTTAAGTATTTTAAGACCATTAAGAAGATTGGCGGATACTAAATATATCAATTCGGGTATGAACAAGATTGGTAATTTGAATGATATCAATTTATCATGATAATATATGTATGAGGTATATTAAAAATTGTTAAGGGTCTAAGAAGAGCCCTAAGGCTAAGTCAAGTTGAAAATTATATGATTGGATAAAGTTTCAAGTGAGTTTGCATACGATCTAATTTCAAAGGATCATAACTCTTCAGATATGAGTAGTTATATGGTTTATAACCTATTAAATCAAAGCCTTTTGAGTCTAGTTTCCAACTCATCAAACCGTTCGTCATTTAGAGATTTCTACAAGAAGTTATGACCGTTTTACTAAAGAGTAGCAGAACAGCTACGCGAGTCTGCGTAGCCTACGCACCATTGCGTAGGACCAATCAGTATGGAAGTGAAGGGGAGGGTTAAGCTGTGTATCCAATCTGCATAGGCTACGCAGCCAGCCTACGCAGCTCATTTATTTAATAAAACAGGGGAGGTTCGGGGAGAGAGAAAAAGATAATATTTTTGGCTAAGTTTTGGGTTCTAGAGAGAAGGTGGAGCATCCTCAACCCAAATACACATCAAAGGTGAGTTTTATGATATTTTTATAATGGATTAACACTAGTTAATGGTAGTATTAACATCTACATGGATTGAAATTCATAGAAATTTCTCTAATCTTCAAGAATCATTCAAAAGGGTTCAAGTTAGGGTTTGAGCTACAAGAGGTAAATTCTCCACCCTACACTTAAATACAACTATGGATTAAGTATTTAGAATGTATTGTGAAGTAAAAAGTACCAATTGGTTGAAGAATTATGCTAATCCTTGAAATGGGTATTGTGAGTTAGGGTTCTTGAATGGAGAAGAAGATGAATAGTGAATTTTTGAATCTTGTTAGGATGGTCGGTGATTCTAGTGCTTAATAGCTTAATAATGATTAATTATTGAATCATATAACCTAGATTGGGGCTTAAAGGCTAAGGATGAAATCTATTAAGGATAAAAGGGATATGTATGGGTGAATTGGGCTTGTTGAAGACTTTAATTGAAGATTTGAGGGTCGAGTTGATGTGGGAATTTGGTGAAATTTATATGGTTGGACTCGTGGTTGGATGGGCATTCATATTTTATAATTTTTGTCGGATTCCGAGATGTAGGCCCCATGGATGATTTTTGGATGAAATTTTGGATTTTTATGAAAAAATTATATTTTGATATGGAATTAATTCCTATATTTTTTATTGACTGAATCGAATTATTTGTGCTAGATTTAAAGTGTTTGGAGGCCAATTCACGAGGCAAAAGCATAGCGAAATAGAAAATTACACAGGTTGAGGTAAGTAACAATTTTAAATCTGGTCCTAAGGGTATGAAACCCCGGATTACTCAACATTATAAGGAGCACACATACGTAGATTACTCCGCAAGAGATAACCCACCTGCTTAGCCTCAAATTGACATCTTGCTATACCCTTTCGCACCTACAATTACCACTGAATCACTTAATATTTCTGAGTTTAAACTCATCAACACGACATGAAAATCTACTTCGCTCCATAATTAAAAAACATGACAGATCCCTCAACGCACTCACAGCTCAAGACTGTACATCACATCAAAACAGGTATCAAGTACCCAATAGCAGACTCTTGAGTCACAAGTAAACTTTATCCATCTCATTCAACCCACCTGACACATGCCACATTCACATCATACTCATCATATAGTCATTTCCACCGCTCATCGAGCCACAAATTCTACTCGTAGGGACATTACCGGACATATGAGTCCAATGTACAAGTTCTCACAATCAAAACTACCGAGCCTAAGATGCGGTCTAACCCCGACCTCAAGTCCTCCAGACTGGCCCATCATCAAAACACAGAATACTCATCTCGAACCTCGTTCTTGGAATCACAAGCCGATGATACACAACTGATACCGAGCACTCACATGCGCACACGAATACGTGGAAGGAATTTAAATAGTTATGTTTCAAGCTGAATCAATTCCGTACGATAGAATACAAGAAAGTAAAATTTTTCTAAGGGTTCGACAGCCTCTTGAAGATAAGTACAGATGTCTCCGTACCGATCCACAAGACTCTACTAAACCTGCTTATGACTTGTGAGACCTATGTTACCTAGAGCTCTGATACTAATTTGTCACGACCCAAAATCTCACCCGTCGTGATGGAGCCTATCTCAATACTAGGCAAGCCGACAATCTCAATAAATCACATATCTTTTAAATTTGAAAACATAATGATTTAATTTAGCGGAAGAAATCTCACAAGTATAAATATAAATACTCTCAAAACTCGGTGTCACTGAGTACATGAGAATATAATATGAATACAAGTCTGGAAAATATAGTACATAATAGTCTGAGACCAGATACAGTAAATAAGGAGATATGGAAGGGGAGGCAAGGTCTGCGAAAGATGGTAGCTACCCCTGAATCTCCGAAAAAATCAACTGTGCAAAAGAAATCAACACCCTCTATGTCCGAGAACACCTGAATCTGCACACGAAGTGCAGGGTGTAGTATGAGTACAACCAACTCAGTAAGTAACAATAATAAATAAAGAACTGAGAAGGTAGTGACAAGCTATACAAATACAATTTATTTTTAATAAATCCAGCAAAGAATAGACATGCTTCGAATCCGGCAGTTTAAATCAAATCTGTTTTATACAGTTCAAGTTCAGGTAATCCGGATATAAAATCTTTCAGAAATTTCACAACAATGACAGATAGCAACTAAGTGCAACAACAAATGAAAAGCAAGTACAGCCTCTCAGGGCAACAGTCACTCAACTCATCACAACAACTCAATCACTCAGCTCTCAGCCCTCAGTACTCATACTCAATAGGTACCTGCGCTCACTGGGGATGTACAGACTCCGAAGGGGCTCCTACAGCCCAAGCGCTATAATCCGCATGGACAACTCACGTGTTGTACGTACAACTCATGTGCTATAGTATCAATATCTGAATCCGCACGGATAACTCACGTGCTGCACGGATAACTCACGTACTATAGTATAATATCTAGATCCGTACGAACAACTCATGTGCTATAGTATAATATCTGGATCCACACGGACAACTCACGTGCTATATTATAATATCTCACAATCAGGCCCTCGGCCTCACTCAGTCATAAATCTCTTCAGTCTCTCGAGCTCTCAATGATCGTGCAAATCAGCCCAAACAACAATAATATGATTCATCAATAATAAACAATAGAGACTAAGATAAAATAAACAAGTAAACTGTGACTAAGTATAAGACAACAATTTAGCAGATAATTCAACATGTGCATGGCCTATGTGGTCTTTACAGCACCAACACATAGCCTAAGCATGATTCACTGTCAAATTTCTATAGCACAGAAAGGGCACATAGCTAACAACAAGCTTATTCAACTTTCCAGTTTCACGGAATGGACCAAGTCCCAATTCCCACGGTCCATGCCCACACGCCTGTCACCTAGCATGTGCGTCACCTCCAAAATACTCACATAATACAAGTGGAGAGTTTCTTTTCTACCAGCTAGACGTATGTATTGAGATTTGAATTTGAATCCTGTTGAGAAAGTTGACTTGACTGTCACAAGAATAAATATGGACTTAGCGGATGATTGAGGTATTTTATGGTGAGTGTTGCATAAGCTTGAGAAGAATTTTCGTTGAACTGACTACGGTATTATGGCAGTAATAAAGTATGATATTCTGAGTTATGGAGTGTTTTGTTGTATGACTTTGAGCCAAGTGGGGGAGCCTGCTATTGACAATTCAATTTCATAGATATATGTTAAATTTTAGTTTTGGTCTGAGGCATACTTGTGGGTTAGTTATGACTTGCAGAGGTAAAAATCGAGAATGACTCGGGTAAGAAAATTCCTGGATATGGGTTACATTGTACTTTATGAAAATATATAAATTATGGAATGATTAAGTTATTATTTTGAAGGATATAGTGTGCAAGAATTATGAATTTGATTGGTCATGTTAAGGTAAGATTACTTCTTTGAGTGTTGAGTGTGCTAAAGGAACACGTGTCTTTTGGCCCGTTTGGGCGGAGCAAATTAGATTTGAACAGAGTGAATGACTCTCGAGAGGGTTCTAATGGATTCAAAATGTATATGTGGCAATTGAAAAAATTTTGAATTTGTATATCACTAGAATCGGTTACTTACACTGGATAGTATCGGGACGTGCGATAATTCTGTTTGACTATGGATTCTACATTTCAGTATAAGAAAGGAAAGAGGAACAATTTTAAATTCACATAAGGTCCTTAAGAGTGGGTGTCTCGGTTGTGGTTTTTATGGAGGTGCTTAAGAAGAATATAGTGAGCTTTGGGTAAGGATCGTAGTGTTTTGACAAGGAGAAGTGTCAACATGAGGGTAATTCAGAAGAAACTAGAAGAAAAATAGGACAACTGGGTAGTAGGCTAGACCAGTATGGTAATGGTATGTTCGGTTCTTTTGGGATAATTATGATATGGTGAGACTTTACAGATATTTCTATGGCAATATTCTTGGGTTTGGTGACCTGCGTGGATTGGTCGAGTTAGAGGAATTCTGTTTTGATAGCTTGGTTATGTGCAAATGTATTTGAAAGTGTTCTTGATGGTTTCTACTATGGTTTGAACTAGATATTTCTACCGGTGTGGGAGACATGTTGTACATTGTGAATTCCTCATGGATGAGAGGAAATGGAAGGCTTCTAATTGATCGGGTATGTAATATACTTGTGACTCAGAGTTAATAAGGAGGTTCTCATGCTTGTCACATAATGGCATAATAAATGTGGTGTGTTGTGCGGGATTAAGACTTACAATACAAGGTGGCAGTTCATTCTGGAAAGCAAAACCACGAATTATGGGCAGAATGGTCAATTTCAGATGTTTAGATAGATATTATAACTACTCGGTAATCCCTGAGAAGGGTGTGTATTTCAAAAGGGGCATTGTGTTTTGACTTTCGGATGTCATCGGTATTGTAGTACTCACCCGGTTGATAGACTGCTTATATTCCAATTATTGCTATGTGGCACGGAAGAATTTTGAAAGTATTCCTTATGGGAAGATCATGAATGGATGATGTGTTAGTCATTCTAGTGCTGGAGTTGGGATCAGTTATAGTGATTCATGTATTTGATGAATTTGGAGACTGGGAGTTCTCAGAAGTATATTGTTTCGGGTTGCGGCCTGTTTGAGGTGAGTATTTTATTTTAACTCAATGGAGTTACTAGTTGCGTTAATTATTTGTGATATCTACACGCTATAAGTGTGCATATATGTAAGGTTTGAGCCAATGTGCGGGTATCGGGGCAAGTATTCATACTCAAAAGAATGCTTAGGATATGATATGCCTAGTGTTGACTGTTAAGCGTAAAGTTATAATGTTTCTCATGTCCGTACCTTTGTTGAGAACTATCTGGGCTACATTTGAGGTTACAAAGAGGCTAATTCCTCTAAATAAACGGGATAGTTACTATTTCTGCGTTAACTTGCCCATTTGAAGTGTGACAACAAACTTTGCACATGCTTATGCTATGGCGTGTTAATTATACCAGTCCAGGAGCATGAGAATATTATTTCATTATCATATACATGTGTACTTGTTTAATTGCTCTTGTATGATATGGTGGGACTGGAGGCCTGTGACCATGCTAGGCGATTTATATTATTGGCACGTGAGTTGTCTGTGCCGTGTGTGGGAATTTTATTTCAATGATAATTTATCTGATTTATTAATTTCCTTCCTCTACAATTGTGCATATGCTCCTACGATTATCCTCTTCACAAAATTTGAGGAGTTGGTTGTAACATTGCGGTTGTGGTGGTGCTTGTTGAACTTGCAATACGGTTCTCTTCCTTGAGATATCTCCTATATTTGGGTACACAGATAGCATAGTTGTGGCTTGAGTTATATTGATGTGGCGTGTCTGTGGGATAGTTGTGTTTAATAAAATAAGGTCATTGAACCTAGAATGGGTACTATCATGCTTGATTATGGTATATTCGGGAAGATAATATTGAAAGTCGGCTTAGGAGAGGATTGTGGTTTTGGTTGGGGCGAGAGAGCTCCATCACTTGTTGATCTGATAAGGGGTTATGAGATTCCACGTGTTTCTTTTATTATCAACAGTGTAGGAAAGTTTTGGAACGAGGTTTTGTGGGATGTGGGGTTTAATATAGTACTTGGTTGGTTTGGAGTAGTTACCGATATCGGAAATGGTGCTGCGAGTATGCGAGTTATGTGATATATCATATGATCACATCGTGAGTTATGGCTATGGCTTGATACAGTTTGTTCGGACTTAAACAGTGTGTGGATGTGAGATTCGGGTCTTGAAAAGAATTTTGGATGTTAGAAATGAGGCTCCAAGGTTTTTGGGCTAAGGTTAAATTAGTGATTTTCAGTTATGTTGTGTTGTCAGGCCTATATAGAATATAATGTCGTGGGATCACCCCGGATATATGCGTAGTGTGATGACCCAAAAGGTCATCTTGTGTTTTAGAACTCGAATCTGTGCTCTTAAGCCTTAAAAATCTCATTTTTATCCTCCTCGATTTGCATGCGCAGTCCGAGCATGTTTCCGGAAAGCTTTTGTATTGAAAATTGATGAAAATAAGAATTTATGCCTTAAAAATTGATTTTAATAGACTTCGGTCAATATTTTTGGTAAACGGGCCAGGATCTGTATTTTGACGGTCCCAGTGGGTCCGTATCGAATTATGGGACCTAGGCATATGCCCGGAATCGAATTCGGAGGTCCCTAGCTTGAGTTATGAATTTTTGAAAAAAATTAAAAGTGTGGAAATTAATTGATTTTAAGAATTGATTGATGTTTGGCATTGTTAGTGCTGGGTCCATATTCTGGTTCTGGAGCCCGGTACAGATTCATTATGATATTTAAGACTTGTGTGTGAAATTTGGTGAGAAACGGAGTTGATTTGACGTGATTCAGACGTCCAGTTGAGAAGATATGAATTTTAAAGTGTTCTTGAGAATTTCATTTGATTTGGTACTAAATTCGGAGTTCTAGGTGTTATTTTGGCAATTTGATCATGCGAGCAAGTTCGTATGATATTTTTAGACTTGCGTGCATGTTTGGTTTAGAGCCCCGAGGGCTCGGGTGAGTTTCGGATAGGCCACGGGATGTTTTGGACTTTGGAAATCTGGTTTTTCTGCAGAGTCTAGATTCTGGCATGTCCTTCTTCGCGTTCGCGAAGGTACACTCGCGAACGCGAAGAGTAAACTGATGAGGCCGGAATTTCTTCATCGCGAACGCGAAGGCTTGATTGCGAACGCGAAGCGATGGGGGCGTTACCCTTCGCGAACGCGACAAGACCATCGCGAACGCGTAGTGTTAGGCACTGGGGAGGGGGGTCAGCCTTTTCTTCATCGTGAACGCGAACAATGACTCGCGAACGCGAAGACCAGTGAAGGGTAGCCTACACGAACGCGAGCACTGTCTTGCGAATGTGAAGGCTTGGCAGTCTATACTCTTTGCGAATGCGATAGTGCTCACGCGAACGCGATGAACACTGTCGCCCAGCACTTAACAGAATCCAAAAATTTATTTTTCTCAAAAATCAAAAGGCGAGAGGCGATTTTTCAAGAGTCATTTCTTCCCCAAAGTGTTGGTAAGTAAATCTAAACCATTTTCTTTCAATTACCCATTACATTTCTTGAATTTTTAACCTATAATCTAGAGTTTTCATGGTAGAATTAGGGGTTAGGGTAGAAACTAGGAATTTCGGAAATTTGGGGATTTAGACCTCAATTTGAGGTCGGATTCCAAAACAAATTATATATTCGGGCTCGGGGATGAATAGGTAAATGGATTTTGGTCCAAACCTCGGGTTTTGACCAAGTGGGCCCAGGGTCGATTTTTCAACTTTTTGGAGGAAAATTTGGGAAATCTGTAATTATTCATTAAAGTTGATTCCTTTAGCAATATTTGATATTATTGAGTCATTTTTGAATAGATACGAGTGTTTTGGAGGTGAATTCTAAAGGAAAAGTTGTGATTGAGAATTAAGTGGCCTTCGAAGCGAGATAAGTATCGTGTCTAACTTTGGCTTGAGGGAATAGGTATTATGTGTTCATTTGCTACGTGTTTGGTTGTTAAATACGATGTATAAGTGAGGTGACGAGCCTCTATGCATTGTTGTCAAGTCATAGCATGCGAGTGAAATTCTATTCTTGTCTATTTTGTAGCCTTAAACTCTACTATCCATGCTTAGCGGGTTATTTGAAATGTTGGGTGACTTATATCTGGTTTCACTGAGATTTGGTAACTTTCGAATATTGATTCAAGGTTGAGGTTACGTTGTGCTATTGATTATGGGTAAAATACTGGTTTCTTTATGATACTCATATCTATCCGTTGTGATTGATTCTGTGATTTGTGAGGAGGAGTGTAAAGCACGAAGGGTGATGTCGTGCATGCATTATTTATATTGTGAGAAAGAGTGTAAAAGCACGAAGGGTGATACCGTGTATATTATGTGAGGTTTAATGCACGAAGGGTGATGCCGTGTCGTTCTATTTATTTATTTGGTGAGGTTGAGAGTAAAAGCATGAAGGGTGATGCCGTGCCGTTCTATTTATTTATTTGGTGAGGTTGAGAGTAAAAGCACAAAGGGTGATGTCGTGCCATTCTATTTATTTATATTATAAGAGGTTTAATGCACGAAGGGATGCCGTGTCGTTCTATTTATTTATTTGGTGAGGTTAAGAGTAAAAGCACGAAGGGTGATGCCGTGCAGTTTTCCTTTGTTGTTTTAATTACTCAATTCATTTAAGGATTTTCGGTTTAATTCTGTCTTTTCATTATTCTTGCTCTTTATATTGTATTCCCCCACTGTATGTTCCCTTCTCATTATTTCTGCGTTATTTCTTTATTTACTGTTGTTGCCACTAGCATGATTATACTGTTCAGGTTATATGTGGGTGTCTTGTCCTAGCCTCGTCACTACTTCGCCGAGGTTAGGCTCGATACTTTTACCAGTACATGGGGTCGGTTGTACTGATGCTGCACGCTGCACTTTCTGTGCAGACTTTAATACCGGCTCATGTTGATCGAGATTTTTGTTATTGGTCCGATGTAGGGAGACTCAAGGTAGATCTGTCGGCGTTCACAGACCTTGAAGTCCCCCGCCTATCTTTTATGTCACTGTTGTTTTCTTTCATTCAGACTGTTGTATTTCCTTCAGAATATTACTTATAGTAAATTCTAGAATGCCCGTGAATTGTGACTCCAGATTCGGGTGATAGTAATTAATGCAGTTTTCTGATATTTCGCACTTATTATATTTCATCTTAGTTAATTATTGTTAATTACTGAATGGGAATGAGGAAATGGTTTAATGATTCTCTAACGTTGGCTTGCTTAGCAAGTGAAATGTTAGGCGCCATCACGGTCCCGTCGGTGGGAAATTTCGGGTCGTGACAGTTGGTATCAGAGCACTAGGTTACATAGGTCTCACGAGTCATGAGCAAGCTTAGTAGAGTCTGAAGAATTGGTACAGAGACGTCTGTACTTATCTTCCAGAGGCTATAGAGTTTAGGAATAATTCTACTTCTTATATTTCATATCGTGCAGCATTGATTTATCTTGAAACATATCTCATATTCCTTTGTATCCAGTCGTGTATGACATTGCGCACTCGGTATCAGTTGTGCGTCGACGGTTTGTGATGCCGTAGGTGGACTACGAGAGTGCCAGAGATGCTCAACATTGCCTCAACGTGTGGTTCCAACTGAAGATGCAGACGTATCGAGAGATCAACCAGTGAATCATGTGAGGGGTGCAACGGACCTTGGCATCTGGTTGATTTATACGAGCGATGAAGGTTAATATTATGGATCATCGGGCGTGGTGAACTATGACTTCACGTCGAGTGGGGGAGTCCACTATCAATGGATAGATTGCGGGGTCATGTGTTATATCAGTTTTGGCATGAAATGTATATATGTGGTACTGAAAGGTCATGTTTAAGGCCAGAGATTTTGTATAGGATATGGTTGGGACTTGCGGTATGTCCGCCTACTTAATAATCCTATACTTTAGTACCCAAGGAGTTAAATTTACAGAAGGTCTACTCAACGTGGATGCCATGGTTGCAGATTTTGGGGTGCTTCGGGGGAAGTACAGTGGTTGACGATATTCTGGACTATGTGGTTCGTGCCAAGATTTGTCTATATGGAGCTCTACTTTTATGATCGTTGTGTATAAATAGGGGTAAGGGTTACCCCAAAGAAGATTCGAAGATTATGTTAAGAAATGGGTCAGCTCAACAGTGTAGAGTCAGCATAACAAAAGAAGAAATTGGCCTTGGGAGGGATAATTCTCCACAGGTGTCCGTGGCAAGCCTATGAAGAGGGCAGTATGACTGTTACTCAGTATGAGTCCCGTTTTATGGATTTGGCCCGTCATGCTCTCCTTTTACTACCTACTGAGGGAGAGAGACTGAGAAGGTTTATGGAGGGACTCACTCACCCTATCAAGCTTCAGATGGCCAAGGAGACCGGAAGTGAGGTTTCTTTTCAGGCGGCTGCTAATGTTGTGAGGAGGATCGAGATGGTTCTTGCACAGGAGAGAGGGTAGAGGTCTGATAAGAGGCCTCATCAGTTTGGTGGTTTCGGTGGTGCCTCGTATGGAGGTAGGGGTACTTATGGCAGGGGTCAGGTACCTAGAGGTGGAGGTCAGACCGTTAGAGGTGGAGGACAGACGGGTAGAAGGCGTCCTAGAGGTGGAAACCCAGCCGTTGTAATATTTGTTTTATGGTATGGTGGAGGTTGTTACATCAGATGGTATCGTTATGGGTACGACCTCGATTTAAAATAAAGGAATAATTTCCTTAAATTGATTCAGTTCTGAGCATCAAGACGAGTCCTCATATTGTGCTCCACGTATGAGAAAGCTTCGTAATTCTATAATCTACTTATGTGTTTACTCCTGTTGGGAGATTCTGTGAGGATAACTACGCCTATCATTACATGTTGGTCACTAATAAGAGCCGTGAGGCTAAATGTGGCTTTCTGTTACTCATTTCGGTAAGTTTTGATATAATTTATGGATAATTAATTATAAATTATGAATTATATGCCCTATCGGTGTAGGGTTAATTATGCGTTGTGATTTGGTGTAACCGGAAAAAAAAATTAAAGAAGAAAATGGAAATTTTTGATTGGCACGATGTGCATATTACTTGTGATTCGAAACTGAGGTCGAGATCCTCACACTTTAACATAAATTGATATGTTTAAACCGGGCTACGAGCTGCGGTGGAAGTTATATAAGGATGAGATCCTTGTGAGCAAAATTCTTGTGTTTAAGTTCTCCCTTGTGAAATTAAAGTTGTACTATAGCAATAATAGGGAGTCATGCCTGTTAGGTCTAATTGAAAACTCTTGTATGAAATTCTTTGTGCATACTTGCCAAATTTGTGTTGTAATTATTGTGTTTTAACCTACGAGATAGATGCCTGCCCAGGTGGTATTAAATGTGACTCGTTAATTTGGGTAAATAATTATGAGGTCTAATTACCATCAATTGAAGATTAGGGCATCTGATATCCCCAAATCAGCTTTTCGGACTCGGTATGGGCATTACGAATTCCTAGTAATATCATTTGGGCTTACCAACACCCCAGCAACACTTATGGATTTGATGAATCGGGAGTACAAGCCCTATTTGGGTTCTTTTGTGGTTATATTCATTGATGATATCTTGATTCACTCCAGCAGTCGAGAGGAGCATGGGCAGCATCTTCGGAGTGTGCTTCAGACTTTGAGGAATAATCAGTGTTATGCCAAATTTTCAAAATGTGAGTTTTGGCTAGACTTAGTTGCCTTTTTGGGGCCTGTTGTATCGGCAGAAAGCATAAAGGTGGATCCTAAGAAGATTGAGGCTGTTCAGAATCGGCCTCAATTACAGAGATCCGGAGTTTCCTGGGTTTAGCATGTTACTATCGTCGGTTCATGGAAGGGCTTTCATCTATAGCAAGCCCATTGACTAGACTGACCCAGAAAGGTGTCTCGTTCAGGTGGTCAAATGAGTGTGAGGTGAGCTTTCAGAAGCTCAAGGCAGCTTTGACTACGGCACCGGTATTGGTGTTACCCACAGGTTCAGGATCTTATACAGAATATTGTGACGCATCTCGTATTGGTTTGGGTGCAGTATTGATGCACAGTGGCAAGTTTATTACATATGCTTCGCGGCAGTTGAAGGTTCATGAGAAGAATTATCTTGTTCATGACTTAGAATTGGCAGCCATTGTTCATGCGCTGAAGATTTGGAGGCATTACCTCTACGATGTCTCGTGTGATGTATTTACTGATCATCGTAGCCTTCAGTACCGGTTCAAACAAAAAGATCTTAATTCGAGGCAGAGAAGATAGTTGGAGTTGCTGAAAGACTATGATATCACCATTTTGTATCACCCCGGAAAGGCCAATGTGGTGGCCGATGCTTTGAGTAGAAAGGTTGTGAGTATGGGTAGTCTTGCTTATATTCCAGTTAGTGAGAGACCACTAGCATTGGATGTTCAGGCCCTGGCTAACCAGTTCGTAAGGTTAGATATTTCTAAGCCCAGCCATGTCCTAGCTTGTACAGTTGCTCGGTCTTCTTTGTTTGAGCGCATCAGAGATAGGCAGGATGACGATCCTCATTTACTTGTCCTTAGAAACACAGTGCGGCACAGTGGTGCCAAGCAGGTTACTGTTGGAGATGACGGAGTTTTGAGGATGCAAGGTCGTATTTGTGTGCCTAATATGGATGGGCTTCATGAGTTGATTATTGGGGAGTACCACAGTTCCTGATATTCTATTCATCCGGGCGCCGCCAAAATGTATCAAGATTTGCGGCAACATTATTGGTCGAGGAGAATGAAGAAGGATATAGTTGCATATGTAGCTTGGTACCTGAATTATCAGCAAGTTAAGTACGAGTATCAGAGACCTGATGGTTTGCTTCCGAAAATAGAAATTCCTGAATAAAAGTGGGAGCGTATCACTATGGATTTTGTTGTTGGGCTCCTACGGACTCAGAGAAAATTTGACGCAGTTTGGGTCATTATGGACAGGTTGACCAAGTCAGCACATTTCATTCCAGTGGCAGTTACCTATTCTTCAGAGCGGTTAGCTGAAATTTACATTCGTGAGATTGTCCGCCTTCACGGTGTGCCCATGTCTATCATTTCTGATCGAGGTACGCATTTCACTTTGCACTTCTAGAGGGCTGTACAGCGTGAGTTGGACATGCGGGTTGAGTTGAGTACAACATTTCATCCACAAACACACGGACAGTCAGAACGCACTAATCGGATATTGGAAGATATGCTTCATGCTTGTGTTACAGACTTTGGAGGTTCTTGGGATCAATTCTTGCCACTTGCGGAGGTTGCTTGTAATAATAGCTACCAGTCGAGCATTCAGATGGCTCCATATGAGGCATTATATGGAAGGCGATATCGTTCGCCAGTTGGATGGTTTGAACCGGGAAAGGCTCAGTTGTTGGGCACAGACTTAGTACAGGATGCCTTGGATAAGGTCAAGGTTAATCAAGATCGACTTCGCACAGCTCAGTCTAGACAAAAGCGTTATGCCGACCGTAAAGTTCGTGGTATTGCATTCATGGTTGAAGAAACAATATTGCTTCAGGTTTCACCTATGAAAGGTGTAATGAGGTTTGGAAAGAAGGGCAAGTTGAGCCCTAGGTATATCGGACATTTTGAGATTCTGGAGCGAGTGGGAGAGGTGGCTTACAGGCTTGCGTTGCCACCTAGTTTAGCATTTATTCATCCGGTATTCTATGTGTCCATGCTTCGAAAGTATCATGTCGATCCGTCCCATGTGTTAGATTTCAGCTCTATCCAGTTGGACAAGGATTTGACTTACGAGAAAGAGCCGGTGGCAATTCTATCCCGGCAAGTTCGCCAGTTGAGATCAAAGAGTTACCCTTCAGTTTGAGTGCAATGGAGAGGCTAGCCAATTGAGGCAGCTACTTCGGAGTCCGAGTCCAATATGTGGAGTAGATATCCCCACCTTTTTACCAGCCCAGGTACTTTTCTGTGTCCGTTCGAGGACGAACGGTTATTTTAGAGGTGGAGAATGTGATGACCCAAAAGGTCATCTTGTATTTTAGAATTCGAATCTGCGCTCTTAAGCCTTAAAAATCTCATTTTTACCCTCCTCGATTTGCGTGCACAGTCCGGGCATGTTTTCGGAAAGCGTTTGTGTTGAAAATTGATGAAAATAAGAATTTATGCCTTAAAAGTTGATTTTAGTTGACTTTGGTCAACATTTTTGGTAAACAGGGCCGGATCCGTATTTTGACGGTCCCGCTGGGTCCGTATCGAATTATGGGACCTGGGCGTATGCCCGGAATCGAATTCGGAGGTCCCTAGCTTGAGTTATGAATTTTTGATAAAAATTAAAAGTGTGAAAATTAATTATTTTTAAGAATTGATTGATGTTTGGCATTGTTAGTGCTGGGTCCGTATTCTGGTTCTGGAGCCCGGTACAGGTTCATTATGATATTTAAGACTTGTCTGCGAAATTTGGTGAGAAACGGAGTTGATTTGACGTGATTCAGACGTCCAGTTGAGAAGATATGAATTTTAAAGTGTTCTTGAGAATTTCATTTGATTTGGTACTAAATTCGAAGTTCTAGGTGTTATTTTGGCGATTTGATCGTGCGAGTAAGTTCGTATGATGTTTTTAGACTTGTGTGCATGTTTGGTTTGGAGCCCCGAGGGCTCGGGTGAGTTTCGGATAGGCCACTAGATGTTTTGGACTTTGGAAAACTGGTTTGTCTGTAGAGTCTGGGTTCTGGCATGTCCTTCTTCGCATTCGCGAAGGTACTCTCGCGAACGCGAAGAGTAAACTGATGAGGCCGGAATTTCTTCTTCGCGAACGCGAAGCGATGGGGGTGTTACCCTTCGCGAACGCGACAAGACCATCGCGAACGCGTAGTGTTAGGAACTGGGGAGGGGGGGTCAGCCTTTTCTTCATCGTGAACGCGAACAATGACTCGCGAACGCGAAGACCAGTGAAGGGTAGCCTACGTGAACGCGAGCACTGTCTTGCGAACGCGAAGGCTTGGCAGCCTATACTCTTCGCGAACGCGACAGTGCTCTCGCGAACGCGATGAACACTGTCGCCCAGCACTTAACAGAATCCAAAAACGGGATTTTAGCCAAAATTTTATATTTCTCAAAACCCAAACGACGAGAGGCGATTTTTCAAGAGTCATTTCTTCCCCCAAAGTGTTGGTAAGTGAATCTAAACTATTTTCTTTCAATTACCCATTACATTTCTTGAATTTTCAACCTAAAATCTAGAGTTTTCATGGTAGAATTAGGGGTTAGGGTAGAAACTAGGGATTTCGGAAATTTGGGGATTTAGACCTCAATGTGAGGTCGGATTCCAAAACCAATTATATATTCGGGCTCGGGGATGAATGGGTAAATGAATTTTGGTCCGAACCTCGGGTTTTGACCAAGCGGGCCCAGGGTCGATTTTTCGACCTTTTGGAGGAAAATTTGAGAAATCTGTAATTATTCATTAAAGTTGATTCCTTTAGCAATATTTGATATTATTGAGTCATTTTTGAATAGATACGAGTGGTTTGGAGATGAATTCTAAAGGAAAAGCTATGATTGAGAATTAAGTGGCCTTCGGAGCGAGGTAAGTATCGTGTCTAACTTTGGTTTGAGGGAATAGGTATTATGTGTTCATTTGCTACGTGATTGGTTGTTAAATACGATGTATAGGTGAGGTGACGAGCCTCTATGCGTTGTTGTCAAGTCAAAGCATGCGAGTGAAATTCTATTCTTGTCTATTTTGTAGCCTTAAACTCTACTATCCATGCTTAGCGGGTTATTTGAAATGTTGGGTGACTTATATCTGGTTTCACTGAGATTTGGTAACTTTCGAATATTGATTCAAGGTTGAGGTTACGTTGTGCTATTGATTATGGGTAAAATACTGGTTTCTTTATGATACTCATATCTATCCGTTGTGATTGATTCTGTGATTTGTGAGGAGGAGTGTAAAGCACGAAGGGTGATGTCGTGCATGCATTATTTATATTGTGAGAAGGAGTGTAAAAGCACGAAGGGTGATACCGTATATATTATGTAAGGTTTAATGCACGAAGGGTGATGCTGTGTCGTTCTATTTATTTATTTGGTGAGGTTGAGAGTAAAAGCACGAAGGGTGATGACATGTCGTTCTATTTATTTATTTGTTGAGGTTGAGAGTAAAAGCATAAAGGGTGATATCGTGCCGTTCTATTTATTTTTTGGTGAGACTGAGAGTAAAAGCACGAAGGGTGATGTCGTGCCGTTCTATTTATTTATTTGGTGAGGTTGAGAGTAAAAGCACGAAGGGTGATGCCGTGCAGTTTTCCTTTGCTGTTTTAATTGCTCAATTCGTTTAAGGATTTTCGGTTTAATTCTGTCTTTTCATTATTCTTGCTCTTTATATTGTATTCCCCCACTGTATGTTCCCTTCCCATTATTTCTGCGTTATTTCTTTATTTACTGTTGTTGCCACTAGCATGATTATATTGTTCAGGTTATATGTGGGTGTCTTGTTCTAGCCTCGTCACTACTTCGCCGAGGTTAGGCTCGACACTTACCAGTACATGGGGTCGGTTGTACGGATGCTGCACGCTGCACTTTCTGTGCAGACTTTGATACCGGCTCATGTTGATCGAGATTTTTGCTATTGGTCCGATGTCCGAAGACTCAAGGTAGATTTGTAGGCGTTCACAGACCTTGAAGTCCCCGCCTATCTTTTATGTCACTGTTGTTTTCTTTCATTCATACAGTTGTATTTCTTTCAGAATATTACTTATAGTAAATTCTAGAATGCTCGTGAATTGTGACTCTAGATCCGGGTGGTAGTAATTAATGCAGTTTTCTGATATTTCGTACTTATTATATTTTATCTTAGTTAATTATTGTTAATTACTGAATGGGAATGAGGAATTGGTTTAATGATTCTCTAACGTTGGCTTGCCTAGCAAGTAAAATGTTAGGCGCCATCACGGTTCCGTCGGTGGGAAATTTCGGGTCGTGACATGTAGTAAGGTGTAATAGTGATTCGAAGGTTTAGGAACAACTCTTAGCACGCAGTTTACATCATAGTTTTGGAGGGCAGTACGGCGAGAATTAGGTACACGGGTTCAACTGAATACAACATTTCACCTTCAGACAGACGGACTGTCCGAGCGCACTATTCAGATATTGGAAGATATACTACACGCTTGTGTTATAGATTTCGGGGGTTCTTGGGATCAATTTCTATCAGTGACAGAGTTTGCTTACAATAACAGCTACTAATCGAGCATTCAGATAGCTCTGTATGAGGCTTTATATGGGAGATGATGCCGGTCTCCGGTGGGTTGGTTTGAGCCGGGTGAGACTAGACTATTGGGTACTGATTTGGTTCAGGATGTTTTGGAGAAGGTTAAATTGATTCAGGAGCGGCTTCGCAGGACGCAGTCTAGACAAAAGAGTTATGCCGACCGGGAGGTCCGTGATGTTGCTTACATGGTTGGGGAGAAGGTTCTACTCAATATTTCACCCATGAAGGGTGTGTTGAGGTTTGGGAAAAAGGGCAAGTTGAGCCCTCGGTATATTGGGCCTTTTGAAATACTTAAGAAGATTGGAGAGGTGGCTTATGAACTTGCATTGCCACCTAGTCTATCAAGTATTCATCTAGTGTTTCATGTGTCCATGCTCCGAAAGTATGTTGGAAATCCATCTCATATTTTGGATTTCAGTACAGTGTAGCTGGACGGTAATTTGACTTATGATGTGAAGTCGGTGGCCATTTTAGACCGACATGTTTGAGAGTTGAGAAATAAAGAAATTGCCTCCGTGAAAGTGTTATGGCGAAACCAACAGGTTGAAGAGGCCATTTGGGAAGCCGGGGAGGAAATGAAGAAGAAGAACCCTCATTTGTTTGAATAGTCATGTATTTATAAAGTTGTGTTCTACAAAAATGCTAAGAGTTACCTTCTATGAATTATGTATCAACTGTATAGCTGATGTTAAAGGTGTTCCTTTTTGGTAGTATACTGCTCGTGAGGCCACGGTTGGCATTTTTTTAATGTTATGTTGCGTCGTTGGTTCATGAATATGTTGTTAGGACTGTATTTGGTGATTCTCTGACAGGTGGTTAGGCCAATTGTAGAGGACACTCTGCCGAAATTTCTGAAAAGTTTGGGAGTTAGCCAAATTTTGGGGCCTTAAGGAAATTGAAATGTTGGAAGAATATCTAAGATCTATATGAAGTCAAAAATGATTAGAGATGATGGTTAAGGTGAAAAGAGGATAATACTATGCCTAATAATGACTTGTAAAACATTCGAGGACGAATATTCTTAAGTGGGGGAGAATGTAACACCCCGGAAGAATTTCCAAGTGTTTTAAGACCATTAAGAAGATTGGCAGATGCTAAATATATCAATTCGGGTATGAACAAGACTGGTAATTTGAATGATATCAATTGATCATGATAATATATGTATGAGGTGCATTAAAAATGGTTAAGGGTCTAAGAAGAGCCCTAAGGATAAGTCAGGTTGAAAATTATATGATTGGATAAAGTTTCACATGAGTTTGTACAAGATCTAACTTCAAACAAGTATAACTCTCAGGATATGAAGAGTTATATGGTGTATAACTATCAAATTAAATCCCTTTGAGTCTAGTTTTCAACGCATCAAACCGTTCATCATTTGGAGATTTCTACAAGAAGTTATGACCATTTTACTAAAGAGTAGCAGAACAGCTATGCGAGTCTGCGTAGCCTACGCACCATTGCGTAGGCAAAATCAGTATGGAAGTGAAGGGGAGGGTTAAGCTGTGTAGCCAATCTGCGTAGGCTACGCAGCCAGCCTACGCAACTCATTTTTTTATAAAACAGGGGAGGTTCGGGGAGAGAGAAAAAGATAAAACTTTTGGCTAAGTTTTGGGTTCTAGAGAGAAGGTGGAGCATCCTCAACCAAATAAACATCAAAGGTGAGTTTTATGATATTTTTATAATGGATTAACACTAGTTAATGGTAGTATTAACATCTACATGGATTGAAATTCATAGGGATTTTTCTAATCTTCAAGAATCATTCAAAAGGGTTCAAGTTAGTGTTTGAGCTATAAGAGGTAAATTCTCCACCCTACACTTAAATACAACTATGGATTAAGTATTTGAAATATATTGTGAATTAGAAAGTACCAATTGGTTGAAGAATTATGCTAATCCTTGAAATGGGTATTGTGAGTTAGGGTTCTTGAATGGAGAAGAAGATGAATAGTGAATTTTTGAATCTTGTTAGGATGGTTGGTGATTCTAGTGCTTCAATAGCTTAATAATGATTAACTATTGAATCATATAACCTAGATTGGGGCTTAAAGGCTAAGGATGAAATCTATTAAGGATAAAAGGGATATGTATGGGTGAATTGGGCTTGTTGAAGAATTTAATTGAAGATTTGAGGGTCGAGTTGATGTCGGAATTTGGTGAAATTTGCATGGTTGGACTCGTGGTTGGATGGGCATTCATATTTTGTAACTTTTGTTGGGTTCTGAGATGTAGGCCCCACGGGCGATTTTTGGATGAAATTTTAGATTTTTATGGAAACATTATATTTTCATATGGAATTAATTCCTACATTTTTTATTGACTGAATCGAATTATTTGTGGCTAGATTCAAAGTGTTTAGAGGCCAATTCACGAGGCAAAAGCATAGCGGAATAGAAAATTACACAGGTTGAGGTAAGTAACAGTTTTAAATCCGGTCCTGAGGGTATAAAATCCCGGATTATTGTATTATGTGAGTATTTTGGAGGTGACGCACATGCTAGGTGACAGGCGTGTGGGCATGCACCGTGGGAATTGGGACTTGGTCCATTCCGTGAAACTAGAAAGTTGAATAAGCTTGTTGTTATCTATGTGCCCTTTCTGTGCTATAGAAATTTGACAGTGAATCATGCTTAGGCTATGTGTTGGTGCTGTAAAGACCACATAGGGCGTGCACATGTTGAATTATCTGCTAAATTGTTGTCTTGTACTTAGTCACAGTTTACTTGTTTATTTTATCTTAGTCTCTATTGTTTATTATTGATGAATCATATTATTGTTGTTTGGGCTGATTTGCACGATCATTGAGAGCTCGAGAGACTGGAGAGATTTATGACTAAGTGAGACCGAGGACCTGATTGTGAGATATTATAATATAGCACGTGAGTTGTCCGTGCGGATCCAGATATTATACTATAGCATGTGAGTTGTCCGTGCAGCACGTGAGTTGTCTGTGCGGATCCAGATATTATACTATAGCACGTGAGTTGTCCGTGCAGCACGTGAGTTGTCCATGCAGATTCAGATATTGATACTATGTCACGTGAGTTGTCCGTGCAGAACGTGAGTTGTCCGTGTGGATTATAGCGCTTGGGTTGTAGGAGCCCTTCCAGAGTCTGTACACTCCCAGTAAGCACATGTACCTATTGAGTGTGAGTACTGAGGGCTGAGAGCCGAGTGATTGAGTTGTTGTGATGAGTTGAGTGACTGTTGTCCTGAGAGGCTGTACTTGCTTTTCATTTGTTGTTTCACTTAGTTGCTATCTGTCATTGTTGTGAAATTTCTTAAAGATTTTATATCCGGATTACCTGAACTTGAACTGTATAAAACATATTTGATTTAAACTGTCGGATTTGAAAGCATGTCTATTCTTTGCTGGAATTATTGAAAATGAACTGTATTTGTATAGCTCGTCACTAACTTCTCAGTTCTTTATTTATTATTGTTACTTACTGAGTTGGTTGTACTCATACTACACCCTGCACTTCGTGTGCAGATTCAGATGTTCCCGGACATAGAGGGTGTTGATTTCTTTCGCACAGTTGATTTTTTCGGAGATTCAGGGGTAGCTACCGTCTTTCGCAGACCTTGCCTCTCCTTCCCTGTCTCCTTATTTACTGTATCTGGTCTCAGACTATTATGGACTGTATTTTCCAGACTTGTATTCATATTAGATTCTCATGTACTCAGTGATACCGGGTTTTGAGAGTATTTATATTTATACTTGTGAGATTTCTTCCGCTAAATTAAATCATTATGTTTTCAAATTTAAAATATATGCAATTTATTGAGATTGTCGGCTTGTCTAGTATTGAGATAGGCGTCATCACGACGGATGAGATTTTGGGTCGTGACATTATTGATACTGGAGCAACTAATCATATGGTGTCAGATGCTAACTTGCTTACTAAGACCTCTATAGTTACTCCTTCTAAGCTTAGGACAGTCTTGTTACCTAATGGAGATGTCACTCCAGCACACTGGTGACAGCAATATTTCGAACAGAAGCACACTTAAAGATGTATTCTATGTACCTCAGTTCAAGTTTAACTTATTATCAATCTCCAAAGTGACAAGAGATCTTAAATGATGTGCTTCCTTTTATCCTGATTTTTGTGTCTTTCAGGATCTCTTCAGTGGCAGGGTGAGGAAGATTGGTAGAGAAAGAGATGGTCTATACTTTCTGCAGAAATATGGTGGAAAGATGCTCACTGCATTATCATTAGCTACTGCTGGAATAAAGTCAAGACAGGGTGACACTACAATTGATGTTTTCTTGTGGCATAAAAGACTAGGGCATGTATCTAGTATTGTTCTTAGTAAATTATTTGTTGCCGAACTAGCTAGTATCAATGACACTATCAATAAGTGCAGTGTATGTCCTTTGCTAGGCAAACCAGGCTGCCATTTCCTTCTAGCTATATTAAGATTGTTACTGCATTTGATCTAATACATCTTGATGTTTGGGGTCCATATAACTATGCAACTTTTGATGGCAATAGATATTTTCTGACTGTTGTTGATGACTTTACTAGGATGACTTGGATTTTTTTTACTGAAACTCAAATCTGATGTAAGTGTGGTACTTACTCAGCTTATTGTACTCATTCAAACTCAGTTTAACAAAGTTGTAAAGGCAGTCAGGTCAGACAATGGTTCTGAGTTTGTCAACTCTACCTGTACCACATTGTTTCAGAAGTATGGTATCATTCATCAAAGAACTTGTGCCTATACTCCTCAGCAAATGGAGTTGCTGAGAGAAAGCACAGGCACATCCTAGAAGTCACGCGAGCTTTAAGGTTTCAGGCCTATATTCCTATCAAGTATTGGGGGCATTATGTGCTTGCAGCAGTGTACCTCATAAATAGGATGTCATCTTCTGTTCTTCATGGCCTTTCTCCTTTTGAACTATTGTATGGTAGAGCACCTAATCTGGGTCACTTAAGAATTCTTGGATATCTGTGCTATGCCAAGCAAGTTCATGAAACAGACAAACTCCTGCCCAGAGCTAAGCCATGTGTTCTCATGGGCTTCTCTGACACTCAAAAGGCCTACATTCTACTGGATCTTACTTCTCATTGTTTTTTTATCAACAAGGATGTATCCTTTAGGGAAGATATATTTCCCTTCAAAGACATCACAGATACATCACCACCTATTTTCTTGTCTCCTGAATTGCCTAGGTCTAGCGAAGAGCAGCCTTCACTTCCTCCTGTTCCTGCTAGGCATGAGTCTACTGACTCTTCTTCTTTACACCAATCTGCAGCAGATGTGATACCTTCTATTACTCCTTCTATGCCCTCTCAACTCTCCACTGGTCTGAGGAGATCTTTGAGGACAAGGCAGGCTCCTATTTGGATGAAGGACTTTGTGTCACAACCTGGACACAAATCTGTTCCCTATTCCATTGCTAACTATGTGCCCTATGATAGAATTTCTCCCAAATATCAGGTATATTTGACTGCATTCTCTTCAATACAGGAACCTACTTCTTTTGAGCAAATTGCTCAAGATCCTAGGTGGGTCGAAGCTATGCAAGCTGAAATTGCTGCACTAGAATCCAATCACACCTGGGATGTGGTGTCCTTGCCTGAAGGCAAGGTGCTTATTGGTTGTAAGTGGATCTATAAGGTGAAGTATAAAGCTACAGGAGGGGTGGAGAGGTTCAAAGCCAGGCTTGTGGCTAAAGGGTACAGTCAACAAGAGGGTATTGACTACTAAGAGACATTTAGCCCAGTTGTTAAGATGGTTACTGTTAGAACCATTCTAGCTATGGCTGCCTCTGAGCAGTGGCACATTCACCAAATGGATGTGTACAATGCTTTTCTTCAGAGAGATCTCTATGATGAGATATATATGACTTTACCTCAGGGCTTTCAGAGCCAGGGGAGACAAGACCAGCATGTAGACTCATGAAATCCCTGTATGGGCTCAAACAAGCACCCAGACAGTGGAATGCTAAGTGTCTGAGGCACTTCTGGGATTTGGCTTCATGCAAAGCCAACATGATCACTCATTGTTCATCAAAGGGTCAGGGGAATATATCATAATCATCTTAGTTTATGTTAATGATATGCTAATCAATGGGCCTAATCTGACACTAATAGCTGAGATGAAGACCAAGCTGCAGCTGAAATTCAAAATGAAAGATCTAGGGGAGCTTAAATACTTTCTTGGCATTGAGTTTGCCAGGTCACAGAGAGGCATCCTGATGCACCAAAGGAAGTACACTCTAGAGCTGATTTTTGAGCTTGGACTAGGAGCTGCAAAACCTACAGCAACACCTATTGAAGCCAACATCAAATTGACCACAAAGAAATATGATGAACATACTAGCAGCTCTAGCGCAACTGATGATGAAGTGTTAGCAGACATCATCCAGTATCAAAGATTACTAGGAAAACTACTCTACCTGACTGTCACAAGGCCAGACATAGCATATAGTATTCAGACACTAAGCCAGTTTATGTAGAAACCAAAAAGATCTCATTTGGAAGCTACTCAAAGGGTGGTTAGATATGTGAAGAATCAACCAGGTCAAGTCATATTGTTATCTAGCAAACAGAGAAATACTATCACTGCATATTGTAATGTAGACTGGGCAGCCTTCCCTATCACTAGGAAGTCAGTAACAGGATTCTTCATCAGATATGGTGATTCCGTGATATCCTGGAAGTTAAAGAAATAAAGCACTATTTCTAGGAGTTCTGCAGAATCTGAGTACAAAAGTGTTGCATCAACTGTAGCTGAATTGGTGTGGATACTTGGTCTTTTCAAAGACATTGGTATAAAAGTTGACCTCCCTGTGAACATCTACATTGGCAGTAAATCAGCAATTCAAATAGCTGCTAATCCAGTGTTTCACGAACGAACCAAACACATTGAAATAGGCCATCACTTTATAAGGGAGAAGATACAGAATGGTCTGGTGCGAATAGAATATGTAGCTATAAAAGAGCAGTTAGTAGACATTCGAACCAAAGGTCTACCATAAGCACAACACGAGCATTTGCTGTCCAAGCTAGGTGTACTTGATGTCTTCCTACCACCTAGCTTGAGGGGGAGTGTTGAAACAAAAGATGTAACTTGAGTAAGGGGTAGTTTAGTCTATTTATGTGTTAGCAGATTAGTGCATTAGTTAGTCAGTTAATAGTGCATATGGTTGGTTAGAGAGGTGGTTAGAGTAGTTAGTGGAGTTGTGTATATATACATGTTGCTCAGGTAATGCAAAGGCAGAGCATTCATTTCTTTCACTGTTGCATTCATCTTGTTGCTCCTCCTCTCTTCTCTCTTTATTCTCCCTTGTCAGTTAGGGCTTATCTCTCTCTCTCAATCTCTATTTCAGCATTAATATGTTTGTTCTTTAATTTCCATTAGGATACAGCTATTGCTAAAACAGAAGGGCATGTTAGTATAGTTCAATGATTTTCTTTTAGTCAAAGGTTCTCATTATACTATTTTACGGTAAGTATGAATTTGGTAAATTGAAAAGTAAGACAGGTAATGTACTATACTCAGTTAAATCATATTGATAATATAATATAAATTGAAAAGTAAGACAAGAATGTTAATGAATGAATCATGCTAGTAAAATATCAATAATAGTTCTTTAATCAGTGAAAAGTGTATTAATTGGACACTTCATATGGGCTCTTCTCTGATGGTTGGATCAGACCCATTTTTAAGTTTTTTTGTTCAAGTAATTGGACATGAGGTTTGTTACTGAGTGAAGTTATAGCAATGAGAGGAAAACAAAAGAAGAGTTGTGAAGGGATATTTATCACTTACTCAAAAGCGTGATTGTTTGATTTTTAGGATAACAAACATGCTTTTCTAAGATACAAGTAGTATGTTATCAGTTGTCTTAAAGTAATTGATTTGCAGTGAAAGAGTGATTCCATATAGAGAAGTTTAGCAGTAGTTGCGCGGGGCTGAATAGTAGGCCACGCGCTAGCTAAGAATAAATTGCAATATATGTATATCTTTTGAATGACTTGATAAAGGGAAGTATGTCATTTGGAAAAAAGTACAATAGCTTTAAATGCAAAATAGATTAGAATTTAAATGCAAAATATATTAGAATTTAGAGTTTATGAGGTTTAAATCATTAAGGCTTAGATAATCTTGTTATCTTTAGTGCTATTGAATTCCATTCTGCAAATGTTAGGTTGATTATTAAGCTTTTGCTGGATATTCAGCTTTATTTTCTACTGAGTCTGTTCTTGAGTAAGTTAATATTGTAATTAACAACAACAAAATTAAAATCTTCTTACAAGCGCAAACCATGTAAAATTTTATTAGTTCAACAATATAAATCGATACACTCGCAAGATAAACAATGGAATAGAAAAAAATAATAACTACCATATTTTTTGAACATTAACACTAATTTAATGTAACTTGAATAGGTAGTTCTATGTGATATAGGTGCATGGAGTTGGCTGTGAAGAGAAAACTAAGGCATGGACTACTAAGTGCAGAGATCAGAAGACATTTCCTTACAAAAGTAGGGTTTTGATCCAAACTGAGAAATATCAGAACTCATTGCCAGTACTACTCATTATGTTTTAGGAGTATGCAAATGCTAAAAATATGGAATTTGCATGTTTTAGAAGTATGCAAAGATGTTCGGCAGTTGGCTTGACACAGAAATTTCAGGCAGTTCTATAATGTATAGGAACTAAGATTTTATTGGTGATCTCTTGTGCATAGTTAAGGTTTAGATTCAGTAACAATGACATTAAATACTATACTTTTGCAGAACACTTTAAATCACATGTCTTCTCAAATACTTGATTCAGAAGAAAGATAAAACACCTATACTTCATTTCCTCAATAGTTCCATAAATAAGCAAGAATCCCAGAGTACAAAACAAAAAAAGGACCTCATTTACTTTGTTGTTCCTTACAACAGAAATAAATGTTACTTCTATTATTCCTTGAACTTTCCCTCTAGAGTCTAGACCATATGTCGATAACAACCGGAAACTATCTTATCACACTGATGTAAACAACTACTAATTTCTTCTTGTCTGGTGATGCGAGTTATTCGCAGGATCACAAAGAGGTGGAAGCATTACGAAAAGAAGTTGAAGAGTTGAAGGAGGAACGGAAAGAAGATCGCATAAATTTTAACAAATTGCAGAGTCTTGTGGAGAAATTTATGAGAAGACGTCCATTTGATCCTTTGAATGGAGAGGATGGCGGGGATAATGAGTTTTAGTTTATTATGGTTGTGATGTTTGAGACATTATTATTTGGTGTAGTTAGATGTTTAGACTTGGTAATGTTTACACTTGACTATGATTGTAATATTTTAGACTAGATTGAATGGTACTAGAATGATTAACTCTTTTTGGATGTTTTAGTTACAAATATTTATGTTTTCTATAATTGTTTGCATTTTATGGATTTGATTAGTTGAAATGGTGGATTGATTGGTTAGCATTGTGGATTAATTGGTTGGCATGGATATTGATTAGTGGCTGTATATTTGAACTGGCAGGTGGTGCTACTTTAAAAGAGCTAGAAATTGTCAAAATATTCCGAGTTGTCTGACTGATTTCCGACCACAATAGTCGCAAAGCGCTTCAAAATTTTCCAGATTCATGAACATTTGCGACTGTTGTAGTGGGAAAGTTAAATAAAAACTAAAATATTAAATTAGATTTGCGACCACAGTAGTGGAAAATATAAATAAATAAATAATTTTAAATTAGTTTTGCGACCACAGTAGTGGGAAAACTCAAATAAAATAAAAATACTTTATATTATTTGCGACCACTCCGGTGAGAAAGATTAAATAAAATTTTAATTATATATACCGTTTGCGACCGAGGTAGTGGGAAAGTTAATATAAAATTAAAATTTAATTTAAATTGTTTGTGATCGCGTCAGTCGGACAGTTGACGACATTTATTAGTAGTTTTCTATTTTGACTTTACGACTGCTGTAGTCGCAAATTACGAACGGATTCGGTCGCAAACTATTTCAGACCAGCTATTTTTGCGACTACGCATTTTCGGTCTGAAAATAATCGAAAACTAACATTTTCTGACCGCTTTCTGACCATTTAGGCGGTCAGAAAATAGCCATTTTCTAGTAGTAATTTATTGGTTTAGCTTGGATTAAACATTAATTTTTTTTATTTTTTTTTTTGGTAAAGCAAGATTAAACATCAAGTCTTAGTCTTTAGAACTAGAACAACATAAAGAATAGGAAAAAGTTGAGCTTAGAATGATCGGATGAAAACTTGCTTTTTTCAAAGTACATGCAATGAGTGATATGCTTTTGGATTGCTCGCTGCCATTATTAATCTTTAGCTTGTGGTAATTTAGGAGCTTCTCTATTCCGCATAGAGATTTTTCAGAATGTATCAATTGATAAAAAGGAATAATTAGCATCGATTTATTAATTATAACTATTTTCTTCAAGATGACCAATATTGTTGAAGGCAATTAAGGATAAAAAAAAAATAATATATTCAATTTTCGATCCAGTTTTTGTATTTGTTAGACCACCAACATGATCATGAACAATTATTTTATTTTTTCTCTTTCTGACCATCATAGAAGCAAAGCTAAAAAATATAACTTCACAAATTTGTTCTCAAATGAATATACCAACAACTTTTGGTTAATGGATCAAACCCATACTATATGTCCTTCTTTTCAAATAAATAATAATAATAAATTCTATGACATGGTAGATGTTATCAGCATGTGTCAATTAAGTCATCTTTTATGGCGATATCTTAAAGATTTTGAGCCAATAAGTAAGGAGCTTCTTCTTTACTCTCCATCCTTTTAGGAACATATACAAAAGAGAACCAAAACCCATAAGAGAGTCTTATGATTGTTTTCAGTCCATGCTGCTAACTGTATTATAACATTGAACCAACATTTCATGTTATGATAATATTTTACTTTGTTAATAAGTAAATATAAAAAATCTCGCACTTCATATATATATATATATATATATATATATATATATATATATATATATATATATATATATATATATATATATATATATATTAACAGATGTAATAAGACAACAGAACAAGTGAATAAAAGACAAAATAAGGTATATAAGCGTGTTAGTCGTTCTCTTCAGATCAGGGAAACATAATCTTCTTCAATATATTATTTTTCACATTTGTTTTAGGTTCGCGTCATTTGTGTCTGCTACAGAGTTGACCGATCGAATGCCTTATGGCGGTGGAACGTAATGCAAAAGAAAAGTAACTAGAAATTAAGCCTTTTATTCTGCTACAACATTTTTCTCTTGGTCTTTAAAGATTATCTTTGCATATGTTCTGGCATTTGTTTCGTTATTTTATTAAAATTTTGTCCAAAATGTGGTGCTTCTTTTTTTTTTCCCTCGGTCTCGAAGATGCATATCTTTAAAGATTTATCTTTGCATATGTTTTGGCATCTATTTCGTTATTTTATTAAAATTTTGTCTAAAATGTGGGGTTTCTCTCTTCTTCTTTTTTACTATATATTTGCCCCGTCTCAAGACATTCAGATAGACAAAGTTGTATTTGAGGAAGATGCACCTCGTGATGGAACTGCATTACTTTTTATGTTTCGCAACCAGGTTAATATTCAGTATTATTAGGTTCTTCTATTTTTGACTAGCTTTTCGCATGTGTACCATGAAGGAAGTTTAATCGTTATATTTCTTCATTCATATCATTTATCTTACATTTTAGACGTGCAAGATCAATTTTTCACTTACAGTCTAGGTCTTCCTTTCTATAATTTCTTCTATATATCATCAGCTTTTTTTGGAGATCTTTTTTTTTCTTAGCCTGATTCTTTTGTTGTTGTTATTGAAAAACAGTTCTGAAAAAAGTTTGTGCAGAGCAACAACAGATATTAGTCTTCATACTGTCAATTGGAAGTTTATTCATTGGAGTTTTATTTTGCAGGTTTTTTACATGTTTTTCCTTTCCATAAATATGGTTGCTGTCATTGAATTCTGATCCTTAGCCATACATTTTCTTATATACTTGAATGGCTTGATAAGAAAAGTGAGGTGATGATATTGTTGACAAGCTTTAGTCTCAACTCTACGTCTTTCCTACTTATATACAAGTCCAGTTATTATATATTGTGAACATATTTTCGAGATACTACAAGTAACTTTTGTGAGGCTTAATAACTATTTTTTATTTAGTTATCATTGACAAGGGTGGGTTGCTCTAGCGTCAAGCACCCTCCACTTCCAATCAAGAGATTGTGAGTTCGAGTTACCCGAAGAGCAAGGTGGTAGTTCTTGGAGGGAGGGAGCCGAGGGTCTATCCGAAACAGCCTCTCTATCTCGAGGAAACAAATGCTTATCGTCATGCGAAATAGTACATACACTAGAAGTGCAGAGCAAGGTTGGTGTTTGAGGTTACATGGCATCGGCTCAGCCGACCGGTGCCGATGATATATATCCGGATACTTTGAATTGGAGATCTGCAATTTTGGATGGATGAATAATATCTCTATAGCTGCTTTTGCAAAAGTTGGAGATGTATTAAAGTTTCTGAAATACATTGTTATGCTGAGTGTTTTAATATGTAAACTGTATCTTATGGAGAAGAATAACTCTTTTAAATTGTTGTGAGAATTGATAAGTATTTGATGTTGTCATATGCTTTACATTGATTTTCTACTGATACATTGATTTTCTACTGAGTGTAATGCAAGTTTATCTGAGGTAAAAGAATATTACGCACTGGTGTTTATATGCAGCAACAAATTTATATGATAAACTAAGTATCAGTAACATCTTTATATTATCTCGATTGACAAGTTTAAGAAAGTTACCAAAATGATTTACCCGTTAAAATCATTTATTTTCCATAATATTTCCAAATTACGATCCTTCCTTTGTACGTACTCAAAATTGCACAGTTGAAGGCCGTTCACAATATGAAGAATGCGTGGAGTTTTTCAAAAATAATTTTGCATTCAAAGGTTAATTTAATTTATACAAATATAAAGTTCATTGGTTACAACATGCATAAATATATTAAAAACTTTTCTCTCTCTTCCTAATTCTTTTCCTACGCAGTATCTATTTTCTCCTTATTAGTTTACCGATTGTTTCTCCTATTTATTTCATCTCTTTTCTCCCTCTTTGCGGCAAAACTATTTTTGAATATTCCATATACAATCTTCACTATAATTTTCTTTATTACAATTACAATGATGCCGTGTATTTTTTTTAGTGGAGTCCAAATAAAAAATAAACGTCAAATTGCTTTAAATTGTTGGAATCAAAGTTAAAAATCTCCTTGTAATAATCCTAATAGGGATTTTGTCTTGTCGAAGTAGGAAATGAGTTAAAATATAATATTAGATATATAACTCATATTCAAAAGTGAATTGGATGAATTGTAGATACGTTATAATGTTTGTTTTTTACTTGGACTCCATGGAAGAACAAAAGTACAAGATATGTTATCTAAAACTTTTCCACAACAATCATTTCTGAAATTGAACTCTGTTTTTCATATTTTCTACTACACGTGTAACTTTTCACATCTAATTGGACATGTACGTACAAATAAGAAAATGATGAGAGGGGAAGGCTACATAAATCTTGACGTCAACTAATTAATAAACACACTAACTATAATGCAAGATCTGCAAAAAAGCTACTCTAACTTCAAGCCGTCCGCGCGCTGCATTAAAGGGTTGTTCACAGTAAAGAACTAATGGTTTTCTGTAGTAACATGCAAGCAAGTGTTCGTTTGATTTGCATTGGCTAAATACGTTTTCGACAAGAAAATATCTGTAGAGAATTTTACTTTTTTCTCAGATGAGATACAATTACCACTATATGGATAAGTTCATGGGGTTTAGTTTAATGAGCATGTGATTTAAAATAAGGTTTTAGTTTTAAGTTTTACTCGTTTACTTAGATCTCAATTTTTTTAAGTGGAAGTTGAGGTTTCTCAAGTTGTTCAAGAAAGCTATTCAAAAGAATTTAAGTTCTAGGATGGTGTGATGACCCAAAAGGGTCATTTTTAAATTTAATAATAAATTTTGTGTTTTAAAATCCCGAAAATTATTATTCATCATTCATCGACTTGCGTGCGCAATCCGTATTATTTTTCGGAAGGTTTTATGTAAAAAATGGATTAAAATGTGAAATAGAGCCTTAAAACCCAATTGAGTTGACTTTGGTCAACATTTTGAGCAAACGGACTCAGATCAGTATTCTAACAGTTTCGGTAGGTCCGTATCGTAATTTGAGACTTGGGCGTATGTCCGGAATTTAATTTGGAGGTTCCTAGCTCAAGTTATGGCCATTTAATAGAAACAAGAAATTTAAAAGCTAAAAAATTTCTAAAGTTTGACTACGGATTTGACTTTTTGATATCGGGGCTAAATTTCTGGAAATTGAAATAGATCCATTATGTCATTTATAACTTGTCTGTCAAATTTAGTGAGAAACGGAGTTGATTTGACATAATTCGGACGTTCGGTTGTGAAAATAGAAGTTTTAAAGTTTTCTTAAAAATTTCATTTGATTTAGTGTCTAATTCGTAGTTCTAGGCATTATTTTGGTATTTTGTTCACGCGAGCGAGTTCGTATGAGATTTTTGGACCTGTGTGCATGTTTGATTTGGAGCCCCGGGGGCTCGGGTGAGTTTCGGATAACCTACGGACCATTTGAACTTTGGAAAAAATTGGTTTTTGAGCTTCTGCTATCATCTGGTGCATGGTGCTCCGCGATCGCGAAGAGAAAATTATGAACCGTGAGTTTTACCCTTCGTATTCACGAAGATAGGCACGCAATCGCGGAAGGTTAGCTCCCAGTGCACCGCGAACGCATAGAATGGATCGCGTTCGCGAAGAAGGAATGAGGCAAAAGCTGAAGCACAAAATTTGTGCTACGCGATCGCACAGAGTGGTCCGCGATCGCGGAAGGCTGAGAAGTTGTGCTTTGCATTCGCGAGAGCATTGCCGCATTCGCGTAGTGCAAATTGGCAGCCCATGCAAATTGTGCTTCGCGATCGCGAAGCCATTCCCGCGATCGTGAAGAGTAAAATGGACCTAGGCAGAAATTGTTCTACGCATCGCGAACGAATTCCCGCGATCGCGATGAGTAAAAATATGGGCAAACAAAACTTAAGTTCTGAAAATGGGATTTCGTCCCATTTTTTCACTATTTACGATTTTGAGCTCGGGTAAGAAGCTTTTTGGGCGATTTTCACGGGGGAACATTGGGGTAAGTATTCCTTATCCTATATTGATTATATTTCATGATTCTATACTCATTTATATGTGACGAGTACTTATGCATTATGGTTGAGTCAAAGCATGCGGGTGAAATTTGTTTAATATGAATAATTGCCTATTTAATTAAGATATTCTTGTTTAAGTTTATTATTGATTATTTGATCATTATTCGTGAAATTATTATTCATTTAATTATTGTTGAATATTTTGGAAGGTGAAATCGGTATTCTGGTATTGAATTGATTGATAAGTGCATATCCCCGCATTTAAATACTCTTCTAAATTTATATTATTATTTTCATGGTAAGAAAGAGTGTAAAAGCACGAAGAGTGATGTCATACTGTTTTTATTATTTATAATATCATTGTCATGGTAAGGAAGAGTGTAAAAACACGAAGGGTGTTGCCGTGCCATTTGTGAGTGTAAAAGCACGAAAGGTGTTGCCGTGCCATTTGTCAGTGTAAAAGCACGAAGGGTGATGCCGTGTCATTTTCAAAAAATGTAAAAGCACGAAAGGTAATGCCGTACCAAATGAGAATAAAAGCACGAAGGGTGGTGACATGCCCTTTTCACATTATCAATTGCTTATTTTATTGTTGATAAATTAAATGGTTGCTAAGTGATACTTCTCCTGCTGAAATTATTATGTCATTCTCCTCCGCATGTCCCCTCCCAAATTATAAATTGTTATTTGTTGTATTATTGTTACTTTGTGTTTGTATATACTTGTACAGGTGGTTTACGTACGTGTCTTGTCATAGCCTCGTCACTACTTCGTCGAGGTTAGGCTCTGTACTTACCAGTACATGGGTCAGTTGTACTCATACTACACTCTACACTTCTTGTGCAGATTTTGGAGTTGGTCCCAGTAGTGTACCATAGACGTGCTCGGATTCAGCTATTCAGAAGAGACTTGAGGTATAACTGCACAGCGTTCGCAGTTCTGAAGTCTCCTTCTATTCTATCTCAGCTATGTATTATCTTTCAAAGAGCTTGAATTTTATTTAGACCTTTATTTGTATCATTCTAGTAGCTCGTGCACTTGTGACACCCGATTCGGGGATGTATTTTGATAATTCGGCATTTATGGTCTTTCGCACTTTATTTCAGTAATTGATTTCTATTTAATTAAATTTGCTTTAAAATAGTTAAGATTATTTTAACGTTGGCTTGTCTAGCAAGTGAATGTTAGGCGCCATCACGATCCTGAAGGTGGAAAATTTCGGGTCGTGACAGTTGGTATCACAGCACTAGGTTACTTAGGTCTCACGAGTCACGAGCAAGCTTAGTGAGTCTGAAGGATCGGTACGGAGACGTTGGCGTGGCCCAGAATGGTACATTTCCAGTGGTACCAGCCATCTCACGGGCTGGGGGAGGAGCACAAACTCCCACTACTCTCGCTCTGGAGCAAATGGCTCCCCAGAATCAAGCTCCAGCAGCCCCGACAGTTGGAGTAGTTCAGACAGTTGTTGCAGCCTAGACTGATGATAGGCCCGCCATGTCTTCTGAGGCCTTATTGAGGCTGGATAAGTTTACTAAGCTCTTTCCAATTCACTTTAGTGGTACGCCTTCTGAGGACCCACAGGACTATCTTGACTGTTCCCATGAGGTACTGGGGAACATGGGTATAGTTGAGACCAATGGGGTCGATTTTCCTGTATTTCAGATGACGGATTCCGCCAAGAGGTGGTGGGGAGATTATACATTGACCAGATCAGTTGGATCGCCTACATTGACCTAGGAGCAGTTTTCACGGCTATTTCTAGAGAAATTCCTCCCTATCACATTGAGAGAGGATTACCGCAGGCAATTTCACCGTCTACAGTAGGGCAGTATGACTGTTATTCAGTATGTGTACCGTTTTATGGATCTAGCCCGTCATGCTCTCCTTTTACTTCCTACTGAGGGAGAGAGAGTGAGGAGGTTTATTGAGGGGCTTACTCACCCTATTAGGCTTCAGATGGCCAAGAAGACCGGAAGTGAGATTTTTTTTCAGGCGGCTGCTAATGTTGCTAGGAGGATCGAGATGGTTCTTGCACATGAGAGATGGCAGGGGTCTGATAAGAGGCCTTGTCAGTTCGGTGGGTTCAGTGGTGCCTCCTCTGGAGGAAGGGGTAATTTTGGTAGGGGTCATCCTCCCAGGCCATTTCATTCAGCACTCCAGGCATCCTACAGTGCACCTCCGATCCAGAGTTCAGGGTGGTTACTCAGGTCTACAGGGACAATTTTAGGGTAAGCAGTCACAACAGCCGAGGTCCTGTTATACTTGTGATGATCCGAGGAACATTGCTAGATTTTGCCCCAGGTCTCAGGGCAGCATGTAGCAGCAGGGCTCTAGTGCTATGATTCCAGCACTAGTTGCTTCATCGCCTGCTCAGCCAGCTAGAGGTAGAGTTCAGGCAGCTAGAGGTGGAGGTCAGGCCATCAGAGGTGGAGGTCAGGCCGTTAGAGGTGGAGGCCAACTAGTTAGAGGTCGTCCCAGGGACGCAGTTCAGAGTGGTGGGGCCCAGCCCCGATTTTATGCTTTTCCAGCTAGGCCTGAGGCCGAGTCATCTAATGTTGTGATCACAGGTATTATTCTAGTTTTTCATAGAGATGCTTCAGTTCTATTTGATCCAGGATCTACTTATTTCTATGTGTCCTCCTATTTTGCTTCATATTTGGTTGTGCCTCGTGATTCTCTGAGTGCTTCTGTGTGTGTATCTACACCGGTGGGAGACTCTGTTGTAGTACATCATGTCTATTGTTCGTGTGTGATTACTATTGATAGTCTTGAGACTAGTGTGGATCTTCTACTTCTTGATATGGTAGATTTTGATGTCATCTTGGGTATGGATTGGATGTCACCTTATCATGCTATATTGGATTGTCATGCCAAGACAGTGACCTTAGCCATACCGGGGTTACCTCGGTTAGAGTGGAAAGGAATTCCTGGTCATTCTATCAGCAAAGTTATCTTTTATGTGAAAGCTCTGTGTATGGTCGAGAAGGGGTGTCTAGCTTATTTGGCTTATATTCGCAATCCCAATGCGGATGTTCCTTCTATGGATTTAGTCCTAGTTGTCCGTGAGTTTCCAGATATATTTTCTGCAGATTTGTCGAGGATGCCACATGACAAAGATATTAATTTCTGTATTGATTTGGCTCCGGGCACCCAACCCATTTCTATCCCACCATACCGTATGGCCCCGCCGGAGTTGAAAGAATTGAAGGATCAATTACAAGACTTACTTGATCAGGGATTCATTAGACCCAGTGTCTCACCCTCGGGTGCACCAGTGTTATTTGTAAAGAAGAAAGATGGTTCAATGTGAATGTGTATAGATTATCGGCAGTTGAACAAGGCTACTATCAAGAACAAGTATCCACCAAGAATTGATGACTTATTCGATCAGCTTCAGGGTGCCAAGGTGTTTTCAAAGATCGACTTGAGGTCTGGTTACCATCAGTTGAAGATTAGGACATCTGATGTCCCTAAGATAGCTTTTCGGACTCGGTATGGGCATTACGAATTCCTAGTGATGTCATTTGGGCTGACAAATGCCCCAGCAGCATTTATGGATTTGATAAATCGGGTGTTCAAGCCCTATTTGGATTCTTTTATGGTTATATTCATTGATGATATCTTGATTTACTCCAGCAGTCAAGAAGAGCATGAGCAACATCTTCGGAGTGTGCTTCAGACTTTGAGGAATAATCAGTTATATGCCAAATTTTCAAAATGTGAATTTTGGTTAGACTCAGTTGCCTTTTTGGGGCATGTTGTATCGGCAAAAGGCATAAAATTGGATCCTAAGAAGATTAAGGTTGTTCAAAATTGGCCTAGACCTACTTCAGTTACAGAGATCCAGAGTTTTCTGGGTTTGGCAGGTTATTGTCACTGGTCCGTGGAAGGATTTTCGTCTGTAACAAGCACATTGACCAGACTGACCCAAAAAGGTGCCCCATTCAGATGGTCAGACGGGTGTGAGTTGAGCCTTCACAAGCTCAAGACTGCTTTGACTACGCGCCAGTGTTAGTATTACCCACAGGTTCAGGATCTTATACGGTATATTGTGATACATCTCATATTGGGCTTAGTGCAGTATTAATGCAAGATGGCAGGGTGATTGCATACGCGCCACGGCAATTGAAAGTTCACGAGAAGAATTATCTTGTTCATGACTTAGAATTGGCAGCCATTGTTCATGCGCTGAAGATTTAGAGGCATTACCTCTACAGTGTCTTGTGTGAGGTATTTACTAATCATCGTAGCCTTCAGTATCTGTTCAAACAAAAAGATCTTAATTTAAGGCAGAGAAGATGGTTAGAGTTGTTGAAAGACTATGATATCACTATTTTTATCACCCCGGAAAGGTCAATGTGGTGGTCGATGCTTTGAGTAGAAAGGCAGTGAATATAGGCAGTCTTGTGTATATTCCGGTTGGTGAGAGGCCGTAAGCTGCAGATGTTTAGACTTTGGCTAATCAATTCGTGAGGTTAGATGTTTCAGAATCCAGTCGAGTTCTAGCTTGCACAGTCGCTCGGTCTTCTTTATATGAGCGCATCAGAGGGCGACAGTATGATGATCCTCATTTACTTGTCCTTAAGGACATGATACGACACGGTGATGCCAAACAGGTTGTTGTGGGGGAAGATGAAGTTTTGTCAATACAGGGTCATATTTGTGTGCCTAATGTGGATGGGCTTCTTGAATTAATTCTCGAAGAAGCCCACAATTCCAGGTATTCTATTCATCCAGGTGCCGCCAAAATGTATCAAGATTTACGGCAATATTATTGATGGAGGAGAATGAAGAAGGATATAGTTGCATATGTAGCTCGGTGTCCGAATTGTCAGCGAGTTAAGTACGAGCATCATAGGCCTGGGGGTTTACTTCAGAAGTTAGAAATTCTTGAGTAGAAGTGGGAGCGTATCACTATGGATTTTGTTGTTGGGCTTCCACGGACTCAGAGAAAATTCGACGTGGTTTGGTTCATTGTGGACAGGTTGACCAAGTCAGCACATTTCATTCCACTGGCAGTTACCTATTCTTCAGAGCGGTTAGCTGAAATTTACATTCGTGATATTGTCCATCTTCATGGCGTGCATGTGTCTATCATTTCTGATCGAGGTACGCAGTTCACTTCATATTTTTGGAGGGCTGTACAGCGTGAGTTAGGCACGCGGGTTGAGTTGAGTACAGCATTTCATACACAGACAGACGGACAGTCAGAGTGCACCATTCAGATATTGGAAAATATGCTCTGCGCTTGTGTTATAGACTTTGGAGGTTCTTGGGATCAGTTCTTGCCACTTGCGGAGTTTGCTTGTAATAATAGCTACCAGTCGAGCATTCAGATGGCTCCATATGAGGCATTATACGGAAGGCGATGACGTTCGCTAGTTGGATGGTTTGAACCGGGAGAGGCTCGGTTGTTGGGTACCGATTTGGTACAGGATGCCTTGGATAAGGTCAAGGTTATTCAGAATCGACTTCGCACAGCTCAGTCTAGGCAAAAGAGTTATGCCGACCGTAAAGTTCGTGATATTGCATTCATGGTTGGAGAAAGAGTATTACTCCGGGTTTCACCTATAAAAGATGTAATGAGGTTCGGAAAGAAGGGCAAGTTGAACCCTAGGTATATAGGACCCTTCGAAATTCTTGAAATGGTGGGTGGAGTAGCCTACAGGCTTGCATTACCACCTAGTTTATCAGCGGTTCATCCGGTGTTCCATGTGTCTATGCTCCAAAAATATCATGGTGATCCGTCCCATGTATTAGATTTCAGCTCAGTCCAATTGGACAAAGATTTGACTTACGAGGAGGAGCCGGTGGCTATTCTATCCCGGCAGGTCCGATAGTTGAGGTCTAAGAGTTATCCTTCAGTTCGGGTGCAATGGAGAGGTCAATCGATTGAGACATCTACCTGGGAGTCTGAATCTGACATGCAGAGTAAATATCCACACCTTTTTACCAGCTCAGGTACTTTTCTTATTCTGTTCGGGGACGAACATTTGTTTTAGAGGTGGAGGATGTGATGAGCAAAAAAGGTCATCTTTAAATTTAATAATAAATTCTGTGTTCTAAGACCTCGAAAAGCACTATTCATCATTCATTGACTTGCGTGCGCAGTCCGTATAATTTTTCGGAAGGTTTTTATGTGAAAAATAAATTAAAATGTGAAATAGAGCCTTAAAACCCAATTAAGTTGACTTTGGAAAATATTTTGAGCAAACGGACTAGGATCAGTGTTCTTACAGTTTCGGTAGGTCTGTATCATGATTTGGGACTTGGGTGTATACCCGAAATTTAATTTGGAGGTCCTTAGCTCAAGTTATGGCCATTTAACGGAAACTAGAAATTTAAAGGCTAAAGATTTTCAAAGTTTGACCACGGATTTGACTTTTTGATATATTGACCGGAATCTGATTCTGAAAATTAGAATAGATCCATTATGTCATTTATGACTTGTTTGTCGAATTTGGTGAGAAACGAAGTTGATTTGGCGTGATTCGGACGTTCGGTTGTGAAAATAGAAGTTTTAAAATTTTCTTAAAAATTTCATTTGATTTGGTATTCGATTCGTAGTTCTAGGCATTATTTTGGTGTTTTATTCGCGTGAGCAAGTTTGTATGAGGTTTTTGGACTTGTGTGCATGTTTGGTTTGGAGCCCCGAGGATTCGGGTGAGTTTCGGATAGCCTACGGACCTTTTGAACTTTGGAAAAATCTGATTTTTGAGCTTCTGCTGTCATCTGGTGCATGGTGCTCCGCGATCGCGAAGAGGAAATTGTGAGCCGTGAGTTTTACCCTTCGCGTTCGCGAAGATAGGCACGCGATCGTGGAAGGTTAGCTCCCAGTGCACCGCGAATGCGTAGAATGGATCGCGTTCGCGAAGAAGGAATGAGGCAGAAGCTGAAGCACAAAATTTGTGCTACACGATCGCACAGAGTGGTCCGCGATCGCGGAAGGCTGAGAAGTTGTGCTTCGCGTTCGCAAGAGCACTGCCGTATTCGCGTAGTGCAAATTGGCAGCCTGTGCAAATTGTGCTTCGCGATCGCGAAGCCATTCCCGCAATTGCGAAGAGTAAAATGGACCTAGGCAGAAATTGTTCTACGCGATCGCGAACGTATTCCCGCGATCGCGATGAGTAGAAATCTGGGCAAACAGCACTTAAGTTCTGGAAATGAGATTTCGTCTCATTTTTTCACTATTTACGATTTTGAGCTCGGGTAAGAAGCGTTTTGGGCGATTTTCATGGGAAAATATTGGGGTAAGTATTTCTTATCCTATATTGATTATATTTCATGATTCCATACTCATTTATATCATTAATACGTGAACTTATTGAAGAAAAATTAGATTTTTATAAAATCTTCCAAAAAGGTAAAATATAGATTTGAAAGCCAATCCAATATCGGAATTTGATAATTTTTATATGGTTGAACTCGTATCAGAACGGGTGTTCAGATTTCGTGAGTTTTTCTGGGATTCGAGAAGTGGGTCCCACTGTCAATTTTTGAGATGAATTTCGGATTTTAATCCGAAAAATTAGTAAATTCATATGGAATTAAATCTTATGATTTATATTGAGTATATTGAATTATTTGTGACTAGATTTGAGGATTTCGAACACGAAATCGCGAGGCAAAGATGTATTGGATTCTTGAATTTGGTTGTTGTCACGGTCCAAAATCTAACCATGGTCGTGATGGCACCTATCGTGTTACAAGACAATCCTATTTCCCAAAATATTACTACTAAATCGATTATAAGAATTTAATAAAACAATACCAACATTTGAATTTCTCATCAACTAAATCAACTCTAAATATAATATAGAAAATACGAAAACGAGCCCCAAACATCGGGGTGTCACTAAGTCATGAGCATCTAAAACTATGAACTAAGATATATAAGTTGTCTAACTGTCCAAAAGAAGAAATGACAAGAGGAGTAACAAGGTCTTGCGGACGCTAACAGCTACCTTACAGTCTCCAAAGATAGCCAGCCTGAACTCAACGATCGTCGCTTTCTAACTCACCTAGATCTGCACATAAAGTGCAGGGTGTAGTTTGAGTACAACCGACTCAGTAGTAACAGAAATAACTAAGGAACTGAGCAGTAGTGATGAGCTAAGCAGAAAAATCCAATTATTATTTCCACAATTAAGTACAAACAGGAGTAGACAAGTAATTTCATAAATCAGTAAGACTACAAGGAAAATTAACAGGTAAATGCAGCAAAAGCAAAAGTAAATGCAACCTCACAGCAATGTCACTCCATCACTCAGCACTCGCACTCAACACTCAACGCTCAACACTCTACACTCTGCGCTCACTGGGGGTATGTACAGACTCCGGAGGGACTCCCAAAGCCCAAGCGCTAAGCACGGACAACTCACGTGCCATCATATCAATACCTGGATCCGCACGGTCAACTCACATGCTACGCGGACAAATCACGCGCTATGGTATCAATACCTAGACCCACAAGATCAACTCACGTGCTACGCGGACAACTCACGCGCTATGGTATTAATATCCGCACAAGCAGGCCCTCAGCCTCACTCAATCATGTACCTCACTAGCCTCACCATCATCAACAAATAAGGGAACACAGCCCACATCAAGTATCATAGCATATTAGCAAATAATAGAGACTGAGATAAATATGTACAATAATTTCTATGACTGAGTACAATAATGTGAGCATGAATAAATCCTAAGAATGATCTCTAACATGAAGGCAGATAAATTCAACAACAAGTAACTACGTAAACACATATGATGGCCATGAAGCCTCGCGGGACGGACCAAGTCTCAATTCCTCGTGGTATACACTCACACGTCCGTCACCTAGCATGGGTATCACCTCCAAACAGTCACACGATATCAAATTCTCCGGGTTTATACCTTCAAAGCCAGAGTTTAAATTGTTACTTACCTTAACAGCGTAAAATCCTACTCTGGGATGCCCTCGTCTCTAGACTCGGTCTCCAAAAGCTCTGAATCTAACCAAAAATCAGAATACTACTATCAACATAGTCTAAAGAATCGAATTCCACAATAAAAATTGCATAAATATGCCAAAAATCCGAAATCGGCCAAAACTCGGCCCCCGGACCCACATCTCAAAATCAGTCAAAAATAGCAGAATAATAAACCTCGTCCCTTCCCGAGTGTAACCATATAAAATTTATCAAAATCGGACTCCATTTGGCCCCTCAAATCCTCACTTAAACTCTCCAAAACTCAAACCCTAACTCCCTCAATTTTACTTTGAAATCATCAATCAAATCCCAAAAACGAAGATGGATTCATGAAATATAACCAAAACAGAGTAGAGAACACTTACCCCAATCCTTATGGTGAAAATTACCCCCAAAATCACCCAAATCCGAGCTCCCCAACTCAAAATATGACCGAATGAACAAACTCTCATTTTATATATTTTTTTGCCAGTTATTGTGCCTCATTTCTCATGCCAAACGATCCCGAAACTTGCTTTTTATACCTCCAATAGATTCCTTGTGAAATTTTAGTCAAGTTAGGCTTTTGAATCACTCAGTTTGACCTTATAATGAAGGAAATATGTAGGTTTTAATATTTGCAAATAGTGCAGATTTTTAAATACGAATTCAGTGGCAATTTCGCAATTAATCTGACAAATCTCGCAACCCAATTTATTTTAGTAAAATGACCATAAATTCCTCATACAATACCCAAATTCGACGATTCTTTTTTCTATGGCTCCGTAATTACGATACGGATCTAATTCTTCAATCAAAATAGAAATCGGAGCTCATTTGCTTAATGTGGTACCATTTATGCTGGAAGAAACGATGTCGAAACATAAGAAAAACGAGCACAACGCAGCCCAAACCTATCCGAAACTCACCCGAGCTCCTCGGGACCCCGTACGAACATACTAGCAAATCCTATAACATAACACAGACCAACTCAAGGCCTCAAATCATGCATAACAACATTTAAACGACGAAACGTGCCTCAAATCAAACTAAATGAACTTTCGAACTTTCGACTTCCAAAAACTCGCGCCGAAACATATCAAATCAACTCGGAATTAACTCAAATTTTGCACACACGTCACAAATGACACTACGAACCTACTCCGACTTCCAGAATTGCATTCCGACCCTGTTACCTAATTTTTCACTGCCGACCAAAATCGCCAAATTTCTAACTTTCGCTAATTCAAGCCTAATTCTACCACGGACCTCCAAATTACATTCCGGACACACTCCTAAGTCTAAAATCACTCAACGAAGCTAACCGAATCATAAGAATCCAAGTCCGAACTCGTTTACTCATAAGTCAACTTTCGGTTGACTTTTCTAACTTAGCTTTCTAACTAAGACACTAATTGCCTCATTTCACTCTAAAACGACTCCGAACCCAAACTACCAATTCAAAATAACTCAACACATCTGAACAACACATAAATAAGCAGAAATGGGAAAAACAGCGCTACAACTCTCGAAACGACAGGCCGGGTCGTTACAGGGGTCGTTACAGTTGCAAAACGAGATAAGTGTCGTGGTTAACCTTGACTTGAGGGAGTAGGACTTATTTGTATATTTGCTACGTGATTTAACGTGCGGGTATAACGTATATGTGAGGTGACGAGTACTTATGCATTGTGGTTGAGTCAAAGCATGCGGGTGGAATTTGTTTAATATGAATAATTGCCTATTTAATTAAGATATTCTTGTTTAAGTTTATTATTGATTATTTGATCATTATTCGTGAAATTATTATTCATTTAATTATTGTTGAATATTTTGGAAGGTTAAATCGGTATTCTGGTATTGAATTGATTGATAAGTGCATATTCCCGCATTTAAATGCTCTTCCAAATTTATATTATTATTTTCATGGTAAGGAAGAGTGTAAAAGCACGAAGGGTGATATCGTGCCATTTTTATTATTTATAATATCACTGTCATAGTAAGGAAGAGTGTAAAAGCACGAAGGGTGTTGTCGTACCATTTGTGAGTGTAAAAGCACGAAGGGTGTTGTCATGCCATTTATGAGTGTAAAAGCACGAAGGGTGATGCCGTGTCATTTTCAGAAAGTGTAAAAGCACGAAGGGTGATGCCATGCTAAATGAGAATAAAAGCACGAAAGGTGGTGTCGTGCCTTTTTCACATTATCAATTGCTCATTTTATTATTGATAAATTAAATGGTTGCTAAGTGATACTTCTCCTGCTGAAATTATTATATCATTCCCCTTCGCATGTCCCCTCCCAAATTATAAATTGTTATTTGTTATATACTTGTACATGTGGTTTACGTACGTGTATTGTTATAGCCTCGTCACTACTTCGTCGAGGTTAGGCTCGGCACTTACTAGTACATGGGGTCAGTTGTACTGATACTACACTATGCACTTCTTGTGCAGATTTTGGAGTTGGTCCCAGTAGCGTACCATAGACGTGCTCGGATTCAGCTACTCAAAAGAGACTTGAGGTATAACTGCACAGCGCTCGCAGTTCTGAAGTCTCCTTCTATTCTATCTCAGCTGTGTATTATCTTTCAAACAGCTTGAATTTTATTCAGACCTTTATTTGTATCATTCTAGTAGCTCGTGCACTTGTGACACTAGATTTGGGGATGTATTTTGATAATTCAGTATTTATGGTCTTCCGCACTTTATTTCAATAATTAATTTCTATTTAATTAAATTTGTTTTAAAATAGTTAAGATTATTTTAACGTTGGCTTGCCTATCACGATTCTGAAGGTGAGAAATTCCGGGTCTTGACAGATGGTTTGTTGAATGTTTAGATTTTAAAAAAAGAATCACATGTCATGCCAAAGAGTTTGTGATTTTTTAATCTCTATTCATGATGTTTGAGTTTAAAGAAAGGTTTATCAACATGGTCATCAGTTGGGTCTCATTTAAACTAGAAGACACTTAGAAAATGTCTCGCCATGATTTTGTTGATGATATAAGTTAACTCATGACATTTTATCTTAAACTTTATATTATTAAAAAAAAAAAAAAAAAAGAGGTGACGATAGAAAATTGTTTTCGTTGAATTTTTGGAATGAAAGTGGGTTTTAAAATATTGATCGATTGCTTCTGAACCATATCGTTAATTGAAGTCTGTTATGTTTCATTTTCTTTTAATTATTTTTTGTTGTTGTTTTGTATATTTTAAGTTTGCCAAATCTTGAATTAACAGAATAATCTTTTAGTATTAGTGACTGGGAGGTCTTTAGCTAATTGAGATAAGTTAAAGCAATCTTTACATAAATAGACGGCCATATTTATTGTTATTTTTTCTAGACATATACATAGATTATACATTGAATATACTTAATTATACACATATAATATATAAATTATACATATATTATATATCCACCGACTATTTTTAGTTTAAGCAATTGGATTGATGGCTATTTAGATTAATTATTCATTGAGTTCATTGAGGAGCTTAAATTTGACAAGCCCAATACATTAAAGGCTTGCTAGCCCATTCTTTAAACAAGTTGGCCTGTCCGGTGCCAAACTCAATAAACTAAGCTGGCTCATATTTAAATAATATGTTGGCCAGCTTTTTACATTTTAATTTAGTCATAAAATTATAATAATCTAATTTTTTTTAAATAAGTTAATCATATTTAATTAATTTAAATGCTAGGCAATTAATAGGCACGCTTTAACTTCACGGACTCGCTTGTGTAACGGAATATTTAACCTTCAATTAATTCATTAATTCCATACCATATATCCAGTAGCTTTAATTAATTCCTAATTTAGTTAATTTTTGCTATAAATCGTGGATTCGCTTGCGTAACGCGATAGTTGACATTTGATAAATTCTAAAATTAATTTCCTCAAATGTAGTGATTTTTTCAAATGTAATAACGTGTTAATAATTCTTTGTCTTGACTGCAGATTCGCTTGTGTAGCATTGTTATGACAAAATTAATAAATTTCGTCTCGATCATGCAATCGCTTGCGTAGTGTGGTTACGACATGTTATTATTCCAAACATCCTTTAATAATTCTAATAATCAAGCAATAAATGCGGAAAGGTAAAATATGGAAATTAAATAATTGCACAGTTTGTCCAAAATTAATTCAAGATTGGTTGTAGTCAATAATGCGACTGTGCTAGAACCACGGGATTCTGGGAGTGCCCCACACCTTCTCCTCAGTTAATAGAATTCCTTACCAAGTCTCCTATTTTCGTAGACCAATAAAAATAAAGTCAAACCTTCCTTTGACTAGGGATTAAAATAAAAGGTGACTTTGAATACCCAAAAATCGAATCCAAGTGGCGACTCTGTAAAAAAAATAACACATAATCAAGTTTGTCACTTTAATTGAAAAACTCTTTAACACACAATCCATAACTTATATCTTTTGGGCTAAAAAAAAGAAGTGTGACAACTAGACTTCATACGTTGCATTATATTTAGGCTACCTAGGTGCAATAACATAAAGGCAACGAGAGTTTGTGCTTGAAAAGTATTTAATTGGAATTAAAAGCTTTACAAAAGAAATTTATTGGCCAGTTTGAAATCATTGAAAAGAAATTTACATCTCACATGCACATGTCATAAATAATTAGGAGTTATATTTCACAAATGTATTTCATGTATTTTCTCTTTTTTAGTTTACTCGAGGTGTACCAATTTATAACCAATAATTACATAGGGGGTTTCTTACTCTTTTTTTTTTGGGTTTCATACCCATGTTCGATTTTTGTATTGAGCTCGTAAATCCAAAAATTGTTGGAAATTTTACTTTTGGGATAAATCACTTCCTCACAAAAGCAATTTTATATTCGGGGTTCGAACACGAGACCTCTAATTAGGTACTTATCACTTTACCACAACTTTGTAGTTGGTTTCTCAATTTTTATTTTACTAGCTAGCTTTAGTGACTTGCTTTTTCATTATTATGGCAATGATTCTTTGCATTTTATTTTCATAAGTACCTTTTTGCACCTTAGAGAGCTTAATTATGTACTTGCATGAAGCATTAGGGTCTAAACTAAGGTTAATTATTAAGTTCCATTATCCATCAAAGTAAAAGGTACGGGCAGCAGCTTAAAGTTGTTTAGTAATAATGCCTTTACGTTGAATCATTTAATTCGTCACAATTATGACGAGTAGATTCAACAGTAAATTACAACGAATCAATTGTCATTAATTTTAAACATTAAACAGGCTATAGAAACAGTGACAAAATAATGAAGTTTCCGGTGACAGGTTGTTTTTCATAAATAGAGAGAAGTAAGAACAAATTTCTAGATTGGCAAGTTCGAAGAAGTAATTCATATAACATCTTAGGCAAATTATACATTAAGCACAAGTTTATTTGGTATCGTGATTTTAAACTCAATAATAAATTCATGATTAATAAGTGATAAAGGAAAAGATTAAGGTAGAAAAAAGGATCTTTATTTCAATTGGGCATTCAATGATTTCACTGTGTAATTTAATGCCTCCAATTATACTACACAGACTATTATACCAGTGAAAATAAAAAACAACCTAATCTAGTACTAGTGTAGCTATATTGTCATAATTTGTAATAGTGTACCTAAATAGTGTCATTGAGAGGGACACATGTTTACTTCAATAAACCTAATCTATTAATGTAGCTATAAATTTTGGACCATATAGCTTTTATATGATTTACAGATAGAGTTAGTTAAGTGAAATTTAGGGATTGATCAGTTTGAGGACAAGTTATGTTGGGATTAATTATATTGAAACTAGTTATCATACGATTATTTCTCCATACAATCAGTAAACTTTTAAAAATACCCCTTAATCTGCTAAGTAATCTAAAATCAGTCAAATTCATTTTATTTAAATCACTTGTTATTCTTCTTGGTCCACTATTTTTTTAAAATTACTATTTATGTGAATGCTAAAGTTACTAGACTATACAAATTATTCATAGTTTTTTAAAATTACCAATGCACCCATTTCTCTTTTTGTAATAAATAAAATTGATTTAAAATTGTATTTATTTTTCAATCATATACACACCATAGAATTTAGTGGGTCTATTTATTGTGTATTATATGCAGCTGATTATCATGTATGTAGTATGTACATATATATTCAAATATATTTTATCATTGCCTGGTTAGTATAGAGTTTGATCGACTAATTTAAAAGCGCACAATGATATTTAATTAAAGCAAAGTTGAATTAGATAATGTAAAGTCTCCGAGAAACTTCTACTTCAATCACTAATACTTGCAAAGTCTCCATATATTTGGTGCACCGAATTCGTTAAAATTGGGATGATGTAAATACTTTTAGAATTTAGAAAAGCTACCTAATTTAGAATTTTCAATTTACTATACTTTGTTTATTCGGTTGTATTATTTAATATTTTTTTCTCTTATTTTATTTTTTCTAATTCAGAAAGCATGTAAATGCCAATTATTTCAAAAATAGTGGACCAAGAAGAACAACAAGTGATTTAAATAAAAGGAATTTGGGATATTTTGGATTACTTAACAGATCAAGAGGTATTTTTTAAAATTTGCTGATTGTACGAAAAAATTTGGCCTGATGGTATAACGGTAGGGGTAAATTTGGCCAGATAATACAACAAATGTAAAATGTAGACAATATATAAAAGTAGAGGGATATATTTGACTCTTTTCCCTTTACAGATAGAGTTAGTTGAGTGAAACATTTAGGGGGAAGTAAAAGATATCTTAGACAAATATTATTATATGATCAACATTATTAGTAAATATTTTTTCTTAAGAAGTGTACAATAATATGGATCAGATTGAGTAATTTTTGCTATCATACAAATTTGAAGGAATCCAACATACATCATGCCGTAAAATCATGAAAACATGTTTAGTGTTTCTCTACATTAAAAAAATTTCTAGTGTTGTCAAGTTGTGATTGAACAAAGTAATTATACATAATCGTTAAAGATTGTGGTAGAGTTAATAAATATACCAAAAAAATTTAGGTTTGAACTCGATAAATGGAATCACCTTTACATTCTACTCTTAAAAGGAGATTTTCTACTTAAATATAAATTAATCATGCGAATACCAAATATAGAATTTAAAAACAAAAGAACGGAATTCTACATAAATTACCTATGAAGAATAATTAGGACCCGTTTGTCCATTTATTTTTTTTTTGAAAACTTGTTTAGCTATACAATATACATTAGATTGAATTTTTCAATTTTCTTTTTGAAGATGAGTTTCCCAGTTTGGAAAGTGAGTGTTACCACTTTTACATATAAAATTTTATTTGCCTTCACAAAATTACAATATTTTTCAAGTAAATTGCATATTCAAATACAGTTTCAAATCTTAAATATAAATTTTTAACTTAATTTTAAGAATTATTTTTTTCAAAAAAATAAATATTTTATGTCCAAATGCCTACTTAAATAATCATCAATATGAATACACCCATACACTGATAAAGTTCTCTTTCTCTCTTCCCAAATCCCTATATAATTTTGGATGGATATACAGAAAACTGGGTGATGTGTAAAGGCAATAGTCAATGGTCGGTGATTATTAATAGAAAAAAGACTATGCCAAATTCTGTACCCATGTGACAGACATATCTAACTTTTTTGTCCCTCGTATACTTAATTAGTGCACCAACGACCATCCAATATAATTTTACTAGTCAAATGTGTACGCAGATCTTACTCTTATCTTGAGATAGAAAGGGTGTTTCCGATAGACCTTGTTCTTGAGATAACTCGAACTCATAACCTCGTATACTTAACTACTCCTTTGTATTGTTAAGATCTTTTTTTCTTTTTCTTCTAATTTCCTCCCACTAACATTGTAGGAGACAAGAGAAATAACATGGACAAGTGTTCAAATTTATTTTATTGAGTTTTCAGTTTGGTGTGATGTTGGGCGGGTTGAACTAATTTTAAGCAAGTCAAAATAGGCGAGTAAATAAATAAACTTAGTCATAAATGTGACATCTAAAAATTATTTGAACTGAAATGAGCTGGGTCAATATATGGGATTACTTATAAATTATATACAATACATTATTAGTGTCTTAAATTAAGGGATTTAGTTATATCTTTTTCCTATTTTCTCTCCATTCCTCTTCTAATAAGTCTCCTTCCAGTTGTGTATTACATATTTTAAGCCATAACAAATAAAATTTAAGTTACAAAAAGAGGAAAAAGATACGCTACAATATGACAACAGCTTTGAACGCAATTGTCGCCAAAATTTATCCTTGTTTTCATCTTTACGATTGGTCTACTCTGCTTTTACTGAATAATTTCTTAACAACATTGTCAAACTACAGCACCAATCGTAGTTGAATCAAAAGGCATAATTGAGCAGATTCGAAGTTTTAGCAGATTTTAAATTAAATTCAATCACCTCCAAACTTCAGATTCAACTTTGTTTTAGTATTTCTAACAAGAATATATGCTACCCAGTTAATTTCTCACACAAAATTCAAAATCTCACATAAAACTAAGTTTCTCCGAAGTGCGACGATGTCTCTTTTAATGTGAAACTCAAAATTTCTCAACCCAAATCATTCAGTTCTCATCAAATATTCAAGTTTTTTTGTTCAAACAAATATGAATCAGTGCACATGAGTCGATTTGGAATTCAATATCTACATTTCTTTCCTTAATAAATCAATTGAGAAAAGAACAATGTATGGTACATCAACATACAAATTAAAAATAAAGTTCATACAAATTTAATGCAAATTTGAATATCTACAACAACATATATAGTAAAAATAAATTTCATACAACTAATTATATAGTATACAACTTATCTACAACTTTCATACATTGTTTATACCCAGTTAAATATAACTACAACATCATACAATTTAAATACAAATTTTATACAATATATTTTTTGTATATAATTTGTATATATTTTGTAAATGGTGTTTATTCTTCCTCTCTGAAATTTCAGTCAAAACTTTATCTCTTAAAATATTTTTTATATATATCAACAACTTTATGTAGAAAGATAGTTGTATTTATAACTTAAATACAAATTTCATACAACAATTCATACATTATACGACTAATTTTTAATTTTCATACAACAATCAAAATAAAAATATATATAATTATAACAGAATACAATTTACATACAACTTTAATACAATTTCGTAAGTATATTGTATGTCATGTGTTCTTTTTCTTCTTCCTCTTCTTCTTCTTTTTCGACTTTCAAACTGTAATTCAGCCAAAACTAAGTGTAATCTTTACCAAACACCCTCAAAATTGAGATATTAACTCCAACGAATATTTCCAAATATTTGTAACAAAACCCAATCTAAACAAATACTCTCTCCGTTTTAATTTATGTGAACTCGTTTGACTGAGCACGCAGTTTAAAAACAGAGAGAAGACTTTTAAACTTGTGTTTAAAATGAGTCACATATATTTGTGTTTAAAATGAGTCACATATATTTTGTGTGGCTATAAATCATTGCATAAAGGTAAAGAGTTTCCAAATAGGGAAATGGGTCATTCTTTTTGGCACGGACTAAAAAGAAAATAGGTTCACATAAATTGAAACGGAGGGAGTAATAGTTTTTGAAAACCAAAATGCGAATTCAAAGCTTCAGAACTTTTTAATGGTTGTCAATGGTAGGGAATCAAATGCATTCAAAATTTATAAATTGACAATTTTAATTCGAACACCAGTTGTGCAACATGAAAGAAATTTGCTAAGTTAAAACTCTATATTATAACAATTGAAATTCATTGATGAATTTTCTTGAAAACAAAAAAGGATAAAAAATAGAGAAAAATGAAGGAAGAAAATTGGGAAAAGAACAGAGAGAGACAGAGAGAAAGAAAGAGAGAAGAGAGAGAGTGCAGGGATGAGAATCCTTATTCAATTCCTAATATAAAGAAACTTATTAATACTAATTTATATATAGTTGGTAAATTGTATATGCTTGTGTAATTAAGTTAAAATTTGATTAGAGAGGGTAATAAAGTTTCATATATAGTATAAGAAGGTAAAATTCCCTAAAAATTATCCCAACTTTAGATGGGATGAGATGAGTTGGGTTAAGATGAGCTAAGTTCAACAAATTGATGGGTTAATGACTGACCCAATCTTGGACGGGTTGTGCGGGTCAAATGAATTCGGGCTTAAATTACAACCTGTAATATCTGATATTTATTTTAAAGCTTCACTAATTTGGAATTTAGAAAAAAATTAAATACTTTTTACTAATGATAATTTTATAATTAGAGCTCGAACTCGGGAGCCTTGGTCAAATTTTCACTTGTTATGAAGGGAGTTTGTTAAAGAGGAAGAAAAAAAAAAAGGAGAATTCTCTCATTGATTAAATGAGACTGCATTGAAAGAATACTTTAGAAAAATCATCATTGGCAATATGAATTAAGAGTGATCAATCTGAAAATTCAGTCCATCGTTATCAAAACGAGCACGTGAACGAACGACAATAAATTCATATTAATAACCTTTTATTTAAAAAGAGAAATGCAAAAGTAAAAAGAAGAACAAATATTTGAAGATTAAAGTAAATAAAGATAAAATGAATAAATATATAACTACAAAAACAGAGCACGGGGCTCAAGAAAGGAAAAAGAGAGGGGGCCTGTTTCCAGAAAGAGAAAGAGAGAGACAAGTGAACATAAATTCACGGAAAGAGGGAAGCGTGATGCCGTACACTTCCTAAAGCCATATTGGGACCCACTACTCCCTCTGTCTTTTCTTCTCTTTTTTTCACTTCTCTCAATGTTCCTTTTGCGCCATTTAGCTAGCGTGGGTGTGGTTACATATTTTCAAATTTGTGTAAAAAATACTTTTTGATTTTGGTGAAATTTGATTTGAATATCAAAATCTATTTAAACATGGTTTTAAAATTATTATTTTTTAAAAAAATATAAATTATGACTTATACTCATAAGTTCTAAAAACTATCAAAAATATTCAATAATACCAAACAAACAAACTTGTTAGTCATGTATATTCAAAACTTTTATCGATGTCATTCATTATCATTATCACAAACCATAGTCATGAACATAGATAAGTTTGGCACATAATTATTATTTTTATAATGAACTATGTAATACACTATCCTAAAACAATAACATGATATTTTAATATCAACTACTAATAACTCAATTAATAGCCATTATAATTCATCAAATTGTAATAATATTACAAGATCCATCAGTCCAAAAGAAATTAATGATAGTAATTAGCCGGTGGATTAGTTGGGTCATAATAAATGGTGAATTTTTTTATAAAATACAAAAGTTTGAGGTAATTTTTGAAATTGTTAAAATATCCAATAGTAATATTTTGGGCAAGTTTAGAGCTAGTTTTGGGATTTTAAATTTTTATTTTCAAAATCTACCAAAACATGGATAGAATCTATAAACAAACATGTTTTGCCAAAAAAACAAAAAATTGGAAAAAACTTGGCAAAATCCATAGTCAAATGGGGGCTTAATTTTAATTAGCATTTAAGGGAGTCTAAGAGTAACAGTAAAATTATTTTCGTGGGATATGTAAATTACAGGTTCGATAGAGGTGTTCGTCGGTCGGTCGGTACGGTACAGAATTTTCGATATTCGATTTTTTAAAATGTTATACCAATACCATACTTAATTACATTCAGTGTGGTTTGACTTTTCTTCTTTCGGTTTCGTTTTATTCGGTTTCGATAATTTCAGTTTAATTTATTCGGTTTGAATATTAACTAGTGCATAGAGTTATAGACTATAATATTCTTAATTAAAGTACTCAATGAAAACGTTCTAAGTTCTATCCAAGACCATCAAGTATCAACTAAGAGAAAAAAGGTACATAAAAGAGTACATTTGATCATAGAAAATATCATGTTATTTGCTAAGAGTTAGTTGTTGAAATTAGAGAATATAACAAGGACCAATCCAACATATGTAACAATAACACAAGAATAACGGAGTAAGAAATAAACTAAAACTGTTGAAACATTACGTTAAACTGTTTGGCAACCCAAATCATGACAACAACAGAAGTACGAAGGAGCAAAACACGCAAAGTACATAAACAAATCATGGCAAATAAGAAAGGCTTAGATGAAAGCAAAAACAACCATTTATATATATAGACAAAAGTTTCTTACAAAGGCTCTTGAAGATGCCATAAAAAATACACAAAATTATAAAAAAAACTATTCATGGCCATCGCCAACACGACCCACAAGATCCACACCAGCCTGGTCTTCAACACCGTCACCGCCCCGATATTCAGCACCATCTCCATCATCACCTGGAGGGTAAATAGAATCTTACTGGGCCTCATCCTCAAGATAATCTATAGTGACCTCCCCATCCTCATCTTCTTCGCCAGGGCGAAGCGTAGCCAGATCGTAGCCACAAGCAACCCAAGACTCGCGAGCCTTGATTTGAGTATCCTCAAAGTCCGCGGCAGGAACGGAGCCCGCAACATGCAACTCACGAAGCACATCCAGTTGGGTCTCGGCATGAATCCATTCCTCATATATCTCACACGGGGCATTGAGGAAGCCATAAGCCGTAGATGAAGAAGGTCGTGCAAGAAGTTGGCTTTCTCGGCCTATAAAGCAGAAACTCGATCATAAAGATCGGAGATCTCTTTTTCCAACTCCCCACGCCTTTCATCGAGTCGTTCTTCTTTAGCCCTCGCCGTCGATAAGTCATTTTATCGCTCAAGATAAAGGTTTCAGTTCACCAATTCAAGTAACTCCACCCTTCTCTAAGCCTCCGACCGAGCAGACTCTGCCTTATTGAGCTCTTCCTGCTTCTCGGCGACCTCGCCTCTGAGAGCCTCCGCCTTGAACTAGTACTCTTTAAGTTGACCTTACTGCTAGTCCACTTGGGCTTGGAGATCGCTGCATTGGGTCTCTACTCCCCTATTAAGCTCAAGCTCCTCCTCTTTGTTTTTCAGTGCCCCTTCAAAGACGCTACATTTCTCCACAACCTGCATCAGCTCCTCGTCCCTCTTCTTTAAGTCCACTCTCATGGCCCCCAGATCGCCGCCTTCGCGAAGCCGACATCGGAGCTACCGGTATTTCCCAAGGCACATTGTATACTTATCTTTTAACTTCACGTAAATTTATTTACTTCTCTTCTCCCGACGAGCACTCTCAATCTCCGAAATAATCGTCTACAAAACAAAGAAAAGGAGTTAGAACTTACAAAGAAATAAAAGCATAAAGAAAAAAATATATGATAGTCATACATACCTGGAGACGAGACCATCAATGTTATTCTACAACGCGCCATCATTTATTGTCTCGAGGGTCGTACCCTCAATCTCAGAACAAAGAGGATCGATGGCAAATGATTACCTCCTCGGTATTTATAAGCAGATTACGATCCATTGGGATCGCAATAGTTTTGGAGTCCCCTTTCAACTTCACTTCGAGTTGAGTAAGTCCCTCATCGATAAACCTCAACTAGTCTAGATCCATATCGGAGTTGGATCCGGCGTCATCTTCAACAACGTCCTTCTCTCTACCATCAGCAGAAGAGGGGACATCCACTACAACCCTAGAAGACGAAGCCTTCTCTTGCCTCGGGAGTGCGAGGATGTCGCCTTCGACCGTCTCCCTCTGGGGATGCATCGATGCGCTCATGTTCATCTCATATGAGTGAGGACGTCGGAGCCCACCCCAGTGTACTCTCCAACATGCATTGTGGCCGTCCTCTAGGATCCTTGGCTCTCCTCTTACGCGGCATTAGACTACCGTCCTCAGGAGAGACATTATCGTCCTAATCAATCAACGAAAGGTGTTAAGGAGAAGAAGTAGAGGAAAGAATGGGGACAGGTTGTTCGACTGCGGCGGCCAATGGAGTGGTCGGCACAGAAGCGGCAGTAGTCGCAATAGGGGCAGAAGCTGAAGGGGAAGCAATCTTCCTCCAAAAGGATAGCACAGGTGCCCCGCTCCTTCAAGAAGACCCCCTACCTCGGAAACAAACAAACCTTGAAGTTAGCAAAATGAATCGGCGTACAACAAGAAATGAAACAACCACGAGCAAATAAAAAAGGTTACATGTCGAAGGAAGTGCCACTCTGAACTTCTTGATGAACCTCGGCCAGTCGCGGATCCCTACGGCGCGGGGGAGGATTTGCTCGACCCAGTAAAGGAACGCAAACAAAAAATGATCACTTACGTGTGTAATTCCAAGCCTCGTGAAAGCCATCGGCGTTAGCGACCACGTCCTCAGTCCTGACGTAGAAAAAATTAAGCCAGAACTAGCGACTCACCTTATCATCCGTCTTCACCACCTAATATTTTCCTCCACGATAGTGAAGATTCAATATCGTTCCCCAATAAAAGCTAGGGGCGAAGAGATGAACCAAATACTGCATCGTTAGTCCGACCCCGACAAGCTCGGCAAATTTGGTCAGCATTCTAATAATTTTGTAGACGTACCGCTCAAACTGAGCATGGCAGATGCCGTATTGACGACAAAATTCCCCCACCAATGGAAAGAGGGGGAACGAAAAACCAATTAGGAAGGGATAAGCGTATAGAGCATAGTATTCAGGGCGATGAACCTACACGTCCTCATCAGCCGAGATCAGTTCGATATGGTTTGGAAGGCCAAAATTGGCCTTAAGTTCTGCCAATTCTTTAGGCGTTATTGTCGATTGGAAAATCCCAAGCGCGACATCCAGTAACTTTGTAAAGTCGGACCTAACCTTAGGATTGTGGGGGATTGTTTCCTCCACTGTCAGGAATGCTTCATCATCAATAGTGGCGGAAGCACCCTCCCATGAGAAGGAAACACAACTGTTAAAGGAGCAACGTGGCTCCCTTCACCAGCGTTTGATGGTAAGTTAGACATGATGCAAAGTAGTAGAGAAGAATAACAAGCGGAAAATGATGGGGATGGACTAAGGAAACTGAGTGAGGAATGGAAGTTTAGAGAATATGGCAAGAAGAAGGATGGTGATCTGGAAAGTTAGGAGAAACAAACTTCAAACTAAAGTCTAAAAACCTCAATTTATAGAGAGCATGCCACTAAACCCGAAAATGGCTCGTCATAATTGGCACCAGAATAGAAACGGAAGATCCAATTAAGGGTCACGCATAAATCGAGGCAACGTATCGGGAATATGCGTCATAATGATACTTGATATCATGACATCATTCTATTCCATGGACAACATAACTCCAACACATCGCCCGGGAAACTTAAGGTATTTGAAATATACGGCTCATAGAGGGCCACGTGGCCTGTTCGACATAATGATTACGATTCTAGTAGCTTACTCGATAAGTTCGATCGAAAACGACATTATCCGCTCATTAAGCTCACATGCGAGGACGACCTCAATAACTGTATGGGCAAAAACTATCTCAAATATGATTAACCATGTTAACATTAAGGAGGCATTCACAGACTGGCATGTGTCACCAATACGACTCCAATAAAGACCTGCCCAAGGTCGAAGTGGTCCCAGAAATTGATGAAGGTTGCGGTCGAAGAGTCGGCAATGATCAAGGTCGAGAAGTCATCATAAATCAAGGTCAAGGTCAAGCATCCTAGACAAAGTTACAACGACTAGTTTCAAGATAGGACACTAAAGAGAATATTCTAGTGGATATTCTCTGTACCTGTATTGTTAGGGTTTCTATGAATATGTTCCCTATAAATACAAAGAGATACAATGATAGGGGACATGAGATATTCACTTTTAAGAAAACACATTGACTTTATAGAGAGAATCTAGTCATATTACAAGCATACAAAATAATATTTTTTACTAATATTCTTGTCTAGCTTTTTCACTTAATAGAAGAACAACCTGAGTGTTATAAGGCTCATTAATCATTCTTCAATGTCAGAAAAAATATTCAGAGATCTTACTCCCTTTCGGGTGACTCACACATTTTTTTTTTACTTAAATGTCATTTATTGCTCTTTATTACTATTTATAGCTTGTTTGGCCAAACTGGAAAAATTAGCTTATTTTGAGAAGTATTTTTTTCAAAAGTAGTTATGAAAAAAGTACTCTTAAAAGCACTTTTGAACAAGCTTTTCAAAAAGTGCTTTTAAGTATCAAATTACGAATAAAGACATGAATATATTTATTTAATAGTTAATATTATAAGTAAATAAATAATCTTAATTTTTTTTATTACAAGCAATAATTAAATCTTTTCAGTTTAATTAAGTAAAATATGAAAATAAAATTACAAAGTACTTTACTTCTTTTAATATTATTCAAATATATTAAAAATTATTTAACAAATATAAAAGCATTCACCCCTAAAGTCACTACATATTAGAAAACTATCCTAAAAATAAGAAGAAATACTTATACATTAATATCCTAAGTATTAGATTTAACACTTATTTTGGTATCTACTATATTTTGTTAAGGGTATTTTTGGTAAGAAAAAAAGTCAAAACTGCTTCTGCTTCTGCTTCTGCTTTTGGAAAGAAGCTACTTTTTTCTGTTTTATGGAAACTGCTTATGCTTTTCCCAAAAGTATTTTGTTTCCCAAAAAATCTTGGTCAAACACCTTTAAGTTAAGAAAAATAAATGCTTTTGAAAAGAAAAAAAAACTTTTGGCCTATTGGAGAAGTTTGGCCAAACATGTTATTAATGTTATCTTCCATATTTTTGGATCATTGAATAATGTTATTAGTGTTCACATTCATTACCATTCAGTCAATATATATATTATGTGTCATAAAGTCGATAACCTTATCTTTTGGATATTATTAAGAGTTAATATTGACTTTTCATTATTTAAATTTAATTGGTTGACAAGATTAATATTTTGAGTCAAACAAATAGTATTTAATATATTCGATCGTGAGCCTACCCTTAACCAAAAAGTTTAAAAAGTACCATGCATACACTTTACTCAATTTCTCTATTAAACTTGATTAACGAATCCAATTATTCTTTTTTTAGCCAAATGGAATATTTTATTTTTAATTTTACATGATTAATTAACAGAAAATGGGTAGAAAATAGAGGAGAATTATGTAATAAATCTCACAATTTTGAGTAATAAAACTTGCTTCCTCTACATTATTATTATTATTATTATTATTATTATTATTATTATTATTTTTATAATCACAAAATGATTCAGGATTAAGTTAATTCGTATAAACTTGTTAATAAAATGGAAAGTTGAATCAAACTTAACTTACCATGAGACATGACACCACAAAAGGGGTAACTTTTTCTTGTAGAAAAAGTAAAAGGGAGTGTAATGCTTGTCTCTTTTTGTTTCTTGGATTAATTCAAGGGTTTCTTTAGACTTTAGGAAGTAACAACAAACAAAAGGAAATGAATAAAACTTAGAGAGAAAAGTGAGAAATAAAGATTCTATATGCATGGTTGAAAATTGAAATGGACGAAGAGCCCTCCTCCCTTTTTCTACACTCACATTCCCTATTAGTTCCAAAGCAAGAATTCAACTAAAGATGTCTTTTGATTATCAGTAAATAATGATTTTCTTTTGGTTTTTGTGGATGAGGAGAAATCTTTTATCATTTTTATTACAATGTTTAGCAACCAATTTAGTGTATTTTTTCAATTATTAGTTTCACTTTTTATTAATAATTAAGTGATGCGATATGGTAAGAATTCTTTTTATTGTCAATATATACAAGTTAAAAGCTCCTTCGTTAGTTTATTTTTTTTATGCATTCGATGTCCGCATCGAACTTGATTAATATGATTTCATGTAAGACCTTACTACTACAACAACAAAAATAAATAAATTAAATATCAGTTTAATCCTATAAGTATGGTCAAGCAAAAATAGTGTACATATAAATTTTATTCTTATATTGTGAAGATTAAAATATTTTTTTACAATAGACTCTGACAAAAAAAAAGGAAGGTAATCGCTTAATAAATTCCTACCAATGCATTATATCACAACTGCAGTATAATTTAATTGTGTGTACATTTACGTATAATAACTAGGTCAAGTGCTACAATTGTAGGTTAAGGTGGTAACATGAATTTTAACATAGAAAAGATAGAAATTGGGAAGTGTCAAGGGTGGGGGAAAGAAAAGAAAGCTAGACATGTGACTTTTTAGACTTTGGAGATAATGATGCAATAACTACAATACAAAATGCTCCCTCTCCACTCCTTTCAACCCCAACCACCCCCGTTTATCTCCTCTCTTTTTCATCTCAATCTCAACTATTCTCTCTCCAATAATATCAGTTTATATTTGCCAGTAGTTTTTTTTTCAAAGAGAGATAGCAAGAAAGAATCTCAGAGAAGGAGGCAAAAAGAGAAACTGTCTGATGATAAATAGAGAGAAAGTTCAGTTGCCATTTAACAACAAGAAAGAAGCAAATTACACAAGAAAAATTATAGCATAGAAGAAGAAGAGAAGAAGAAGAAGAAACAAGAAAAGTTCCCAACTCAGGAAAGGTCGTTATTGAACTTGCCTTTTTAGCTTCAAGAAAACAGAACTTTTTTTTTTGTTCACAAGAAATATTAAAGGCAAATTTGGCAGACTGTAGAAGAAGTATTAGTATAGTATCAGTAGAAACTCAGAAGCTGCAACAGCAGCAGCAAGAAGAAGAAGAAGAAGCCTCAGTACTCTGCCAACTGTTATTCACCAGTCAGTAATTAGTGCAAATACAGACCTAAAGTCATCAACTAGATCTCTCTTTTTTTCTCTAAATCTTATTCTGAAAAAGAATTTCAGAAAGACCCCACATCTTTTTTTTGTTTTGTTTTTTGCTCTAGTTGATCTCTAGATTTTCCAAGGTTTTGCAACATCAACAGCTTACTTCTCTTGCTATTGTTTTTGTTGGGTAAAGGACAAAAAAGATAGTAGAAGAAGAAGAAATCTGTTAAAGTCTGCAGCTGTGGCTACTGCTAGGAGGCTGCTGCAGGCTTCAGATTCTGGAGCTTTTGCAGACTGGGTAGCTAATTCTTCTAATTCAGCTACTGGTGTTGCTGCTATTGGGGACCTATCTTTAGGTTTCAACGCTGGCACCACCATCGGTAGCGGTGGAGGAAATGGTCCTCACACCGCTGCTGGCGGTGGTGGTGGAGGCCATAATGGGATATGGTCTGCATCGTCGTCTCGACAGATGCAGATCAACTATGGCCTCTCACCTGAAATGGGTATGTTTGTAGTACATCCCGCTTCGTTTCACCACCACCATCACCATCATCAAAATTCACACCAAGAAAATAGCATCAATTTTGACCCCATAAACGGTTCCAATATCTCTACATCTCATGCTACAAACACATCTCTTGGTGTTGGTGTTATTCCGCTACTCACAGCTACTCCTTTAACGAACATGGTAAGCTTCGATGATCAAGATTTAGTTAGTAGAAATCGAGGAAATGATACTGAAGGTGGTGGTTTTCAGTTCTTTTCAAACCAACAACCCCAAAATTCTTATACCAAAAATAGTAATGTTCTTGGTAGTGGCAATGGCAACAACAATATTGTTGGTTCAGTTTCATCAACAAGTTCAGCAACATGTCAAGATTGTGGAAACCAAGCTAAAAAGGATTGTCCACACAGAAGATGTAGAACTTGTTGTAAAAGTAGAGGTTTTGATTGTACAACACATGTAAAAAGTACTTGGGTACCAGCTGCAAGAAGGCGCGAGAGACAACTAATTGGAGGTACTTCAACAAATGTAAATGTTGCTGCTGGTTCTTCTTCTCAGTCAACTTCAAGTGCTAAGAAACCTAGACTTGTCAATTCTCAAGCTACTACTACAGCTTCTCATACTTCTACTTCAAATACTACTACTCCTAGAAGTTTTGATACTAGCTCTAGTCATCAAGGTAATTTTGCACATTATCTTCTACACATTAAGTTGTTTCAAATATGTCATCTTATGTTTTAGTTTTAGTAAATGAATAGTTAAGGTGCCAACAAATTGACTCATGACGTTTTTGTTAAGAAGAATGTTAAGTGTTAGTGTATATGATATTCTAGCCCGACCCCTACCAAGATCAAACTTTTAAGAAGTATGTCATCTTATGTCACACATTATCTTCTACACATTATGTTGTTACAAATATGTCATCTTATGTTAATTGTATCGATGGAATAGCCGAGGTGAGCGGCAAAATGTTTGTGTATATGATCTTCTCGCTTGACCCCTACCAACTTCAAACTTTTAAGAAGTTTTAGTACTAACAAGAATATCATGATTTTCTATACCCCCAACTCCCATTAACCCTAATCTTTAAAGAAGTTTTTAGTACTAGTACTGTAATATAACATACGATCTTCTATATACTCTCAGGCCCCCACTACCTCTTAATTTTGAACTTTCAAGAAATTTTTGGTTTGAATTTTGACTAGTATACACTCCCAAAAGAATTTTTAAACTATCCATTTATTATGGACAGTCACATGCTTTTAGGTGATTTGACGTTGTAAAAGTAAATAAAGTTAAAACTCTTAGGGGTTTGGTTCCAAAGAGGGTTTGTCCAGTGATTAATAATCGCAGGATGAGATTGTTGTTCCACATCTAATGTTAGGTTAATTAATACCAAGATGTCGGCTATAAAATTTATACTAGTATATTAACTAATATTTATAACTAAATATGGGATAAAATGTTATCTCAGATTCTATTTCGAGATTATACTCATACTCCTTAGAATATTAGTTCTTGATGAGCATTATTCAAATGTGATTTTATTATTTTTGTTTGTCTTGTATCTTCTTATTTTTAGATTTTTATTACTACATGTTTCTACCTTTGTTTCGGTTTACTTATTTTCTTGCTGGTGTTATTGTTTGCTACTACTGCTTCTTTTTTTATTTCCCGAGTTTCTATCTGAAACAACCATTCTATATTCTTAAGGTAGGGATAAGGCTGTGTACACACTACCCTTCGCGAACCTCTCTTGTATGTGGAATTACAGTGGGTATATTATTGTCGATTAACCTTTCCTTGATTTTTTTTTTCATGCAAGTATATATTTTGTTGTATATTATTGTAGATGCAAGTTTTAAAGCCTCATTGCCAGGACAAGTGAGAGCACCAGCTGTATTCAAGTGTGTAAGAGTAACTTCAGTAGATGATGGAGAAGATGAATTTGCATATCAAGCTGTTGTTAGAATTGGTGGCCATGTTTTCAAAGGTTTTCTATATGATCAAGGAATTGAAGAAGGCAAAGATAATAATAATTTCCCCAATTTATCTGATTTGCATTTGGGTGGCAGTGGTAATATTACTAATGAAACTTCTGATCTTTATGCTGCTTCTACTGGTGGTGGTGGATTACTTGGTGGATCAAATTATGGTAATCAAATAAATTAAATGTTTATTATTTATTCCTCTTTAAAAACAATTGAGGAAATGAGTATTTGTATCTTCATTAATCATCTATGATTTCTTCATCAAATTATAAGGTTTATGACATTGATTATAATCTTTATTTTTCTTGTACATGAACTTCTGTGGTTTTTTTTTTTGGTTTCTCGCGGTTTTAGCAGAAAATAGGATCTATATTTTCAAGAAGTAATTTTTCCTTTTTATGGAAAATTTTGGAATCCATGAATTGTACTGTCTTACATCTATGGCTTGTTCTTTTTGAACTCGTTCCTTTTCTTAGAGAAAATCTAGTTGTGGCAATGTAAGGCATAGAATTAGCTTCTGTCATAGATTTTGGCTTCATTTAATCAAAAACAAAATAAAAAATATTGTGTTTATGAAATAAGATCATGCTTGTAAAATTTGTTTTAAAAAAAAATTCAAGTTGTCCAAAACTGAGTTTTGCCGGTTTTAGGGTGAATTTTTTTTCCTACTTACTAAACGTCAACTTTTCTCCTTATAAAATGTTCAAACAGAATTTTAACTTTTAAGAATTTTTTTTTTTTCAAGTTCCAATCAAAGTTATTTCTAGACACCAGCTTAATCTTATTCATAGGTATGGGTAATTTGGAAAAGAAACTTATATATACAGACAATTTTTATCCTGTCGTCAGTGTAGTTTACCATAATGTCCTAGGTAACTTCTTTATTTTTAGGTTATTAGTTTTATTTATGATGAATAATTATTCGTAATTTTTGCGGTGACTTGATATAATAGAACTTTTATGATGTCACTGTCTAAAAGCTAAACGCTCACTTTATTAACACCTAATAGATGGTGTTCGAGATATTTTTAACATTATAATTATAATGCTTTACTTTATCTTGTGTTATAACACATAACAATGATATACTTTCACTATATATTACTTGATTATTAAGCTACTGTATTATGAATAATCAAACATGCAAAGATAAATTGATTATATTGCTGAATTATAAGTTCATGTTACTTTGGTATATATTTGATGGTGTGGTTTTATTGATCATTACTTGTCATTATTTCTTTTTTGCTTTACTCTTGAAGTAAACAATTACTATATTTATAGAGTATTAATTCTCTATTTTTTTGGGCAACAATTAATTCTCTACATTACTGCTTCTTGTGCCTGTATTTCCTTTTTCCTTTTTCTTTTTTTATTTCTAATTCTTATATTTAAACATGAAAATTTTGAAAATTTACACTTTTGCTATTAGACCTTTGTTTAGTGATGTGATGTATTTTCTTTTAAAGCATGAACCAGCCATCATATAAAATAATATTTGTTGCTTTTTTTGGTTCAATTTTCTTCCCATTTTTCCTCTCTTAATCATGTTCTTTGCGTATTTTTCGGATATTGTCGAACATTTCATTCCTTTTTTCTTCCATTTGATGTAAGTGCTCTTTTGTCCCACTTGCCTTAGTAAAGATCAAATTGTTATTCAAACTGTTGCTTTACTCTACAATTATTTTCATTTTTCTTGACATTTGACACTTCCCTATTTGGTATTTAGTGAGGCTAGTTGACCTGCTGTCAGTACAACATGATTCTTGAATTTTTACGTTTGGCATGTATAGAAGAGATTCATAGTGTTCAAATCGTTGGATTCTTGAAATTTTTATTTTTATAAGGGAATATACACCATAGTTTAGAAGGTCAATTGTTGTCATGTAATCAGGAGGTCACGGGATTCTAGTTGTGGAAACAGTCTCTTGCAAAAATACAAAGTAAGACTGTGTAAAATAGAAATTTTTGTGATCAGACCAATCTTCGGATCCCGCACATAACGAAAACTTAGTATACCAGGCTGCCATTATAATTTGAGTCAGTTGGATTAACAAAAAAAACAGAATAATGTAAAAGTCCTTACAGTCTACGTTGGTTTGTTGTGCGATTTGATGTTTTGTTTGTGAAGCTTTGGTTGTGTGTCAGTCGAGGTGCACGCAAGCTAATTTAGTTATACCGCGATGATTAGAAGATATTTTTTTTTGGATGTGTGTTGGGGGTTTGCACTTCTCTGGGTGTTTGGGTTTGGTTGACATGAATTTCACTAGATTAATAAGTGGCAAATTTTAATGACAATTTCCATGATTTTATGTGTCAAAATTCAAATTCTGTTGAAGTTTTATGACATTGTACATATGAATTTTCATCTTTCTTTCTTTCTTTCATTCTTTTTCACCAAAAGTTTAGCTTACTTTCATACTCTTGGACATTATTGTGAGTTCATTTAAAACTGAAAAAAACAAATAACAATAAGCTATATGACCTACATATTAGCTGCTAGAATAAAACACTAGCTCAAAACTTTTCCAGAGGTTGTGGCTTTTATGCCTTTTTAACTGCTATATATGCATTGAGCCACTCAAAACCCTATAAAGTGAAACCTATATAGCACTTGGGAAATGGAGATTTTTCACTCTTTCCCTTTACTTGACGCTACACAATTGCCACTTGTTATCATGTTGGAACATATTGGGAAGATATAGGGGTACATGTCTTGGGTTCGAACTTATAAATAACAAAAATTTAATTGGATTTTCATTTGAGAATGCTTTCTTTCTTAAAAAGAGAATATTAAATACCAAGTAGAAAATCAAAGAAAAATCAAATAACATATCTTAATTTTCTTTATTTTTTTGGTTGGGATAAGAGATAATAATTTCGTGATAAAATGTGAGATTATTTTATCTCGCGTTTGCCCGTGGTATTAATTAGTTGCAAAAATTATTTTGTACTAAAATGGTATGATTAGTTATCCCATATAGAAGGGGAGACAATTAATTTAACGAGATATTCAACCCATATGATATCGTTATTTATCCATCTTGATAACCAAACAACCCCCGAAGAATCAATGGAATGACAAAATAAGAATTTTAGTCCTTGCATCGAAGGGTGTCGCTGAGTGTTAATGACACTTACCTTTTTTTTTTTTTTTAGATTAAAATATTTGAATCTGAATAAACGTCTGAATATCAAGATTTGTATTAAGATTAATACATCTGAATCTGAATACACATATGAATCTTAATATGTGTATTAAGATCTGAATACTAAATGATTAAGACTGCTTGATTTTTAACATCTGAACGTATAAAATTTACGTTTATTTAAAAATTAATAAATATAAAATTTAAATAAAATACTAATTAATCTAATATTTCATCACTAAAATATATAATTTTTTAAAATATGATAGTTGTTGGTGGTGATGACTAACAGGTGTGCTTGTGAATGCCGACTAAAAGTGGTGGTTGGTGGTAAATTTAGTTGATGGTGGTAGTTTAGGGTAGTATCTAGTGGTGATTGGTAGTGGTAGCTATTATGATTGAAGATGGTGGTGGTGGGTGGTGATAGTTAATAATGGCGGGTGGTGGTTTGTGGGTAGTTGTGATTGAGAAAGATTGTGGTAGGTGGTGGTAGTTTATAATGGTGGGCAGTGCAAGCTATGGTTGTTTGATGGTGATGGGGTGGTTAGTTGTGATAGTTGAGGTTGATGAGTGTTGGTTGTCATTGAGAATGATGGTGGTGGGAGTGGTGGGGATGGTGGGTGGTGGTAGTCGACAATGGTGGTGGTGGGTGGCATGATGCTGGTTGATAATGGTAGACGGTGGCGTCAGTTAATGATGAATATGGGTGATAATATTTTAATGAAATTAAGTCTATGTTATAGATCTTAATGATACAGACGTATTCAGATACATTAAGTGGTTGTGAAATAAAAAAAACAAACACACTTAACGATTAAGATTTGAACAAATGTACTTAATGTCTGAGATCTAAAATAATTAAAGATTCAGACTTGCATTAAGTGCAAACAAATGAGGCCTTAGAAAACTACGAGGTATATCATGTTCAAATTCTAGCAATGACAAAAAAAATTAAGTGATTTTTCCTTATATATCTACCTGAGCCTTGAATACATAATTGGCTCCTCATTTCACTTCCTTGTGTCTCGAATTCAATTTGCTGAGAACTCATTGATTGTCAAAGCTCTAGTGATCAGAAACACATTCAATTTGCTGAGAATTCATTGATAATTGAATGTGTTTGGATGCCAAGAGCGTGGTTCAAATGTTGGGCAAAGACAGCCCGTTGTATCAATCCAAGGATCGCTAACAGTTGAATTCGAATAAGGCTGCGTCGGTCAATGCTACCCTCTCGGTTTCAATTTACGTGTAATGTGTTCAACGAAGAACACCTAAACTGCAAACCTAAGGGGTAGAATTGGGGAACTACTCCTGAACAGTATCGCAATTGAGAGGAGATTAAAGATTGAGAGAGAGAGAAAGAGTTATTCTTCTGTAAAACAATCAATAGAATCCCAATTACAGATGAAGGTGGTATTATATTCAGCTAACTTCCTCAACCACGGTTAACTAACTTCTAACAACTTCTACTCTCTTAAACCGCCTAACTATTTCTTTTGTCTCTAGTGACTAATTGATCCCCTCAACTATCCTGTTGTACACTTAGGTCCCCCACTCCAATTAGCATATAACATTATGTGATCCTATTTTCTTTTTAGTCTGTACAAAAAATAATGACACATTTTCATATTTGAAAATAATTTACTTTTATCCATTGATTTATAGCCACACAAAATATATGTGCTTTATTTTATACCATAAGTTCAAAAGTGATGGTAGGCTATAATCTCGTATTTTAGACGCTTATTACACTTTAATTCAATGCACTTTACTTGTGTTGAGCTTTAATTAGTAGTATTTTATACTTATTTTATGTTTTATGCCGTGTAGGAGTAATTTTCGAGTTATGTAGATGTTGTGGAGCTAATTCGAGCTATTTCGAGGTTTGAAGTCTAAGTAGAAGCCCAAGCAATTAAGCCGGGATCACGTTCGAGGGTCCAAAATATAACGACTCGACTTGTCGTTCTAAGAATTAACGCCCCGTTCAATGACTTAAATTTTCGGGCAACTTCATAATATATATTATGACCCACGGGTGTGGTCGAGTTTGATTTTCAGAAGATTTAGAATTTAATTGAAAGAGAAATTCTCATTTTAAAGTTTAAATGGAAAGAGTTGACTTTTGAGCAAACGACCTCGGAATAGAATTTTGATGATGTCAATATCTTTGTATAGTAATTTCGGACTTAGGCGCGTGTTCGGATTTAGATTTGAAAGTCCGTAGGACAATTCAACGCATTTTGGCGAAAGTTGGAAAATAGACGATTTTCGGACAGTATTATCGAAGGTTGAATTTTTGATAACGAGGTCAAAATCCGATTCTGAAAATTTGAATAGGTCCGTTATGTCAATTATGACTTGTGTTCAAAATTTGAGGTCAATCGGACTTGATTCGATAGGTTTCGGCATCGAATGTTGAAGTTGGAAATTTCATAAAAGACTAAAATTTTAAGTGAGTTCACACAAGACCTAACTTCAAACGCGCATACCTCTCTTTATATGAAGAGTTATATGGTGTTTTACTTATCAAACGAAAGGTCTATGTGTCTAGTTTCCAACGCTTTAAACCGTTCATCATTTGGACATTCCTACAAGAGGTTATGACCAAATTACAAAAAGCTGAAAAAATATAATTCTGCGACCAATTATGCGATCGCAAAACAGTTATGTGATCGCAAAACTGCTTCTGCGACCACAAACTGGTTGCAGAATGGACCAGAAGAGCCCAGTTCTGGGCACCGATTTTGTGATCAATTTTGCAGCCCTCATACCCATTCTGCGGTCCATTATGCGACCGCAGACCTGCTTTAGGAGAGTTAATTTTTCTATTTTCATAACCCGACCCCATTTTGATAAATAGGCTTTGGGGCTTATTTTGGGGTGTTTTTCTGAGGGTTTTAGAGAGAGGTAAGAGCATTTTAGATAGAGAAGGAGGGAACCTAACATTCTAATCATCCAATCTTCAAGAATCAAGGAAGCTAATCACAAGATCTTCATCAAAGAAGTAAGATTCAACCCGTAGTCTTTAATTTCGAGTTTGGGGTAAAAAATTGGTGATTGGGAGTATGATTCTTGGGTGTAAAAGTATTATGTATATATGCTTGTACCAATAAGGTTTGTGGAAAGATTGTTGAGATCAAATAAGTAAAGATTGGATTGTGAAATGAAGGAAATCTTGTAGAAGAACCTTGTAACCAAATTTGCACACCTAGTATTTGATAAAATGCTTGAAACCATGAAAATCTTCCTCATTATGGTTCACTTTTATTATGTTTATAAATAGATTGAAGTTGTTAGGATTTCCGAAACCTCATAGTAATGTAAGGAAGGCTCAAGAAAGATTGGAATCGTCCGGAGGTCAATTCACGTGAGAAAGCTATTTTGGAATATCGACCTAACTTCAAAAAGGTAAGTGTCTTGCTTAACCTCGAGTGGGGGAATTTTTCCTTAGGCATTGAGTCTTATATGCAATTTGTGTAATTGAAAACTATGTACGCGAGGTGACGAGTACGTACTTGGTTTATATGTGCAAGTTTTATTGAGTTAAAGTCTTGAGCATATTGTGTAGTAAATTGGATAATTGTTGGCATATATTTAATCATCTATTTGTCGTGTATGACAAGTTGCTGTGATTGTTATTTGATTATTTATGAAATTCCGTGAATTTGCTGGTTTGATAATTATTGGAATTTAATTTCATTTTGGATTTTTTCTTCTGCAAATAATTAATTAAATGAGCTTAAGAAGAGGTGTTTATATAATTATCAAAAATTTGAAGTTAATAAAGACTTTGCTTTATTTTGAGTAATTTATATCTTTGTTGATTATTTTTGGGTATTGTATACATTGTGTGGAGCCTTCGACTATTTGTTGTGAAATTAATTGACTTGGTTATATCTTTAGAATTTTGGTTGTAGCCATTGGGCAAATTGTGATATGAATTAATTTTGTTATGTTGCCGTGATAATTTCCCGTGTAAATTATTGTGTTGTATTAATTATTATTTTGGGGAGATAAGGGTGGCATTTCACCATTGATATTATGTGAGTATAAGGGTGGTATTTCACTGTTGTTGTGTTTGTTGAAATATTATCTGGGCGGAGCGATAAAGATAAGAGCGATAAGGGTGGCAATAGGAGCGATAAGGGTGGTTATTGATATTGTCTGGGCGGAGAAATAAGAGTTGTTATAGGAGCGATAAGGGTGACAATAGGAGCGATAAGGGTGGCTATTATTAGGGACGATATGTGATGATGTGGGGTTGATAATTTTCATGTGATGTTGTGATATTCTTGTGTTTATTTTTATACCTTGTGCAATTTTTCTTGTTGTTGGTAAATTGATGACAATCTGATTTATGTTGAAATTGAGAGCATGTGGCTAATGCCAGGCGGATTATAAAATAAAATATGAGCACGATGTTCCGTGAGTAAATAATGAGGATATTGACACGTGAAATGTCCGTGCAGTTGTGATATGAATAGTGGGCACGGGGTGCTGTGATTAAATGATAATGATATTTGGCACGTGAATTTTTTTCATGCAGTTGTGATATGAAATGAGGTCACGAGGTGCCGGTGGAATTATGATGATTTAATTATGGGCACGAGGTGCCGTGAAAATATGAAAAATGGGTTGAGACCCGTGTTTACGAAAAATATGAAAATGAGCTGAGACCTGTATTTTTATGATTATGAAACGAGTTGTCACATGATGACTTTTTAATTGAAAGGATTATATTTAAAATATTTATTTGAAAGGATTTTTATGTAGAAGGTATTATATGAAAGAATTATATTTGAAAGGTAATTATTTGAGAAAATTGTATTTGAAAGAGAGTTATTTGAAAGAATTATATGTGAAAGACATTTATTTGAAGGATTTGATTTATTGTGTGTAATTTTATTTATTAATTGTTAAGCGATATTAATGGTATTCTTGTTGTCTGCTGTGCATATTACTGGTTGTTTTATGTTGCCCTTATTGTTGTCTGCTTCCTATTATTTTGTATATTATATTGCACAGGCTATTAGACTAGTGAGTGTATTTACTGTACCTCGTCTCTACTCCATTGAGGTTAGTCTTGATACTTACTGGGTACTGACCGTGGTGTACTCATACTATACTTCTGCACATTTTTGTGCAGAGCCAGGTATTGGAGTTATTGGGCTTGAGAAGAGTTAAAGCGGGATCGTAAGGATTCAAGGTAGAGCTGCTTGGTCGTCGTAGTCCCTTGGAGTCTTTTCATTTCATTGTAGTGTTAATTTTTAATCAAACAGTATTGTATATTCGGTCCTCGTGATCATTCCATGTGTTCAATTAGAGTTCGTGACTTAATACTACCAGTCTTGGGAGGTTGTACATTCATATTTGTTTCGCTGTTAGTTTTGGTTACTTATTTAATTAAAAAAAATGACTCCAAAAATATAATTGAAATCGGCTTACCTAGTCTTCGAGACTAGGTGCCATCACGACACCTGTGGTGGGATATTTGGGTCGTGACAATTGATATCAGAGCTCTAGGTTCATAGGTTCTACGAGTCACGAATGATTCTAGTAGAGTCTTGCGGATCGGTACGGAGACGTCTGTACTTATCTTCGAGATGCTACAGCACTATTAGGTAATTTTCATTTCTTTCATTCCTGTCGTGCGAAATTTGTTGAATTTGGAATTTGAACCTTTGTATCTCCATTCTCTCACCTATGGTGAGTACACGTGCTACTGGGTTAGCTGAGCAGGCATCCGCACATAATGCTAGGGCTGCAAGAGGCCGGCCGAGGTAGAGGTCGAGGAAGGGCATGTGCTGCGACTAGAGCACCTGTCAGAACAACAAGTGAGGAGCCACTAGTAGCTCCAGTTGGGGGGTAGGTACTAGAAGCATCTGTTGTTACCCCATGACTTCAGGAGACTTTAGCACAGTTCTTGAGTATGTTTGATACATTAACTCAGGCGGGATTGATCTCTGTTGTACCAAACATTCCGCAGATTGGGGGAGTAGCTCAGAATCCTACCACAACTACAGAGCAGCAGGTTTACGTTGGACAGGTTCCGGGTGTAGTACCGGTACAACCTGTTATTCTGGTTCGGCCTGAGGTCAGGCCCGAGGCATCAGAAGAAGAACAAAAGAGACTTGAAGGGTTTAAGAAATATGATCCACCAACTTTCAGTGGCACAACTACAGAGGATGACCAAGGATTTCTGGAAAATTGTTACTGTATTCTTCGCACCATGGGTATTGTGGAAGATAGGGGAGTTTCCTTTACTACATTTCCACTGTCAAGCGCAGCGTATCGGTGGTGGAAAATCTATGAAGAAGGTAGACTAGCCGATGCCACATCACTAATTTGGGCTCAATTTTCGGAAATGTTCTTGAAAGAGTTTGTTCCCCAGACTCTCAGAGATGCATGGCACACAGAGTTTGAACGGTTGCGTCAGGGCACTATGACAATGTCAGAATATGCTATCAGGTTCAGTGAGTTAGCCCGTCATGCACCTATCTTAGTTCCTACAATCAGAGAACGGGTCCGCAGATTCATTGGGGGGCTCGATTATGATATTAAAATATGCATGGCTCGAGAGTTGCAAACTGATGCTCTATTTCAACAAGTAGTGGAGATTGCAAGGAAGATTGAGGGTGTTTCAGGCGAGGAAAGGGAGTCTAAGGAGGTCAAAAGGTCTCGAAGGTCTGGAGGATTCAGTGGGTTTTACTCTTTATCTAAAACCCATTTTAGCGGAGGCTCAAGCAATCGGTCAGCTCAGTCCGCACATCAGATTACTCGGAGTGCTCCAGTTTATAGTGCACCACCGACACGAGATTCTTACAGTGGTTATTCCAGTTATACGGCACAGACTCAGTACGAGCAGCCGCGACCTCGGAGGGGTTGTTATGAGTGTGGTGATACTAGGCATATCATGAGAGATTGTCCCTAACTTGGGAGGGGTGAATTTTATGTGAACACTCCAGCCACAAACTTTATTCCAGTTGATACTTCACGTGCATAGTTAGCTAGAGGTGGAGGACAGGCGGGTAGTGGGCGCTTAAGAGGTGGAGGCCCGACCCGTTGATTAAATCATTATGATTTGGCTGAGGACAAAACACCAGATGATGTTGTTATAGGTATGATCCTGATTTTATTATAAAATGATATTTTCCTTAATTTGATTCGGTTCTGAATATTGAGGTGAGTCCTCCTATTATGCTCCACTTATGGGTGATCTTCGTAAATTTGTGACCCACTTATATGTTTATCCCTGTTGGGAGATTTAAAGATGTGAATCCGTGTCTGTCATTTTATTTTTGGTACACCATTGAGGGCTATAAGCTCAAAAGTAATTTTTATTATTCATTACAGTGGTTTTAATGTATTTCAGAATAATTGATTCCAATTTTTATGAATTATATGCCCTACTGTTCATTATATGTTGTGAAAATTATTTATGAAATATATTGAAAAGAAGAAAGAAAGGAAACTGAAAATTTCAGTTGGCACAATGTGCAACATACTTGTGATTCGGAGTTGAGGACGAGAACCTCACATTTTCACATAATGTGAAATATTTAAACCGGGATACAAGCCGCGATGGAAATTATGTAAGGACGAGGTCCTTGTGGTGAAATATTTATGAATTTAAAATTTTTCCTTTGTGAAATTTAATTGTACAATAGTATTAATCGGGAGTCATGCCTGTTAGGCTTATTTGATAATTCTTGTATATATTTCTGTGCATATTCAGCCATTTTCGTGCTATAAATATTAAGTTTTAACGTATGAGATGAGTGCCTATGTGGCGTTAAATGTGACTCATTAATCCGAGCAAGCAATCATGAGGTCTTCATGCCTCACATTCTGTTGTCAGTGTTGTGAAAATTTAAAATGAGGTAGTGTTTAATAAAAGATTAATTGATAATGCTGGAATTAATTATGAGCAGCTTTTAAGACCAGAGATGTGGTGATGAGCATACATATGATGTGCTTCATATCCTGATATCATTATAATAATGCAATACTTGTAATGCTGAGATTGATGTTATTGATATACACCTTGTGGTATTTTGTTGGGTTGTGGATATGTTGTTAGGAGTTGTTTTGGTGTTACTCTAGCAGGTGGATAGGCCCAATTACAGGGGGGACTCTGCCAAAATTTCTGAAAATTTTGGGAGTTAGTAAAATTTGGAGGATTGAGATTTGCAAAGGAAGAGATAAATATGTTATGTGTTTGAGGGCGAATGATTCTAAGCGGGGAAGAATGTAGCAATCCAGAAAAAAAAATTGAAGTACTTCAATACTATCAAGAAAGTTGATGTGTGCGTAGGCACGAGTTACTATAGCCAGTTGAGACTAATACCGTGTGTCGAAGTAAAAATCAGGCCTTTTGGAAATGATTGGAGAGTTAGGAAATTTGCTTTAAAGCTTATAAAAATGGAGAAAAGAAGTAATCTCAATTGAGATGGTGTCGTCGGATCCCGGATAAATTTCGGGAACGTAGAATCACCCACAAGTATGTGTGTAAGAATACACTCAGTAATTTAAAGTCCTCAAAAAGATTCTTGGCACGTTCGAGGATGAACGTATATTTAAGAGGTGGAGAATGTAACGACCCGACTTGTCGTTCTAAGAATTAACGCCCCGTTCAATGACTTAAGGTCCCGGACAACTTCATAATATATATTATTACCCGCGGGTGTGGTCGAGTTTGATTTTCGGAAGATTTAGAATTTAATTGAAAGAGAAATTCTCATTTTGAAGCTTAAATGGAAAGAGTTGACCAAAGAGTTGACTTTTGAGCAAACGACCTCGGAATAGAATTTTGATGATGTCAATATCTTTGTATGGTGATCTCAGACTTAGGCACGTGTTCGGATTCAGATATGGAAGTCCGTAGGACAATTCGACACATTTTGGCGAAAGATGGAAAATAGACGATTTTCGAAAAGTTTTATCGAATGTTGAATTTTTGATAACGAGGTTGAAATCCGATTCTGGAAATTTGAATAGGTCCGTTATGTCACTTATGACTTGTGTTCAAAATTTGAGGTCAATCGGACTTGATTCGATAGGTTTCGGCATCGAATGTTGAAGTTGGAAATTTCATAATAGACTAAAGTTTTAAGTGAGTTCGCACAAGACCTAACTTCAAACGTGCATACCTCTCTTTATATGAAGAGTTAATGGTGTTTTACCTATCAAAAGAATGGTCTATACGTCTAGTTTCCAACGCTTTAAACCGTTTATCATTTGGACATTCCTACAAGAAGTTATGACTAAATTACCAAAGGCTAGAAAAATCTAATTTTGCGACCAATTATGCGATCGCAAAACAGTTATGCGATCGCAAAACTATTTCTGCGACCGCAAACTGGTCGCAGAATGGACCAGAAGAGCCCAGTTCTGGGCACCGATTTTGTGATCAATTTTGCGGCCCTCATACCCATTCTGCGGTCTATTATGCGATCGCAGACCTGCTTTAGGAGAGTTAATTTTTCTATTTTCATAACCCGACCCCATTTTGATAAATAGGCTTTGGGGCTTATTTTGGGGTATTTTTCTGAGGGTTTTAGAGAGAGGTAAGAGCATTTTAGATAGAGAAGGAGGGAACCTAACATTCTAATTATCCAATCTTCAAGAATCAAGGAAGCTAATCACAAGATCTTCATCAAAGAGGTAAGATTCAACCCGTAGTCTTCAATTTCGAGTTTGGGGTAAAAGATTGGTGATTGGGAGTATGATTCTTGGGTGTAAAAGTATTATGTATATATGCTTGTACCAATAAGGTTTGTGGAAAGATTGTTGAGATCAAATAAGTAAAGATTGGATTGTGGAATGAAGGAAATCTTGTAGAAGAACCTTGTAACCAAATTTGCACACCTAGTGTTTGATAAAATGCTCAAATGAGTTGAAACCATAAAAATTTTCCTAATTATGGTTCACTTTTGTTATGTTTATAAATAGATTGAAGTTGTTAGGATTTTCGGAACCTCGTAGTAATGTAAGGAAGGCTCAAGAAAGATTGGAGCCGTCCGAAGGTCAATTCACGTGAGAAAGCTATTTTGGAATATCGATCTAACTTCAAAAAGGTAAGTGTCTTGTTTAACCTCGAGTGGGAGAATTTCCCCTTAGGCATTGAGTCTTATGTGCAATTTGTGTAATTGAAAACCATGTACGCGAGGTGACGAGTACGTACTTGGTTTATATGTGCAAGTTTTATTGAGTTAAAGTCTTGAGCATATTGTGTAGTAAATTGGATAATTATTGGTATATATTTAATTATCTATTTGTCGTGTATGACAAGTTGATGTGATTGTTATTTGATTATTTATGAAATTCCGTGAATTTGCTGGTTTGATAATTATTGGAATTTAATTTCATTTTGAATTTTTTCTTCTGCAAATAATTAATTAAATGAGCTTAAGAAGAGGTGTTTATATAATTATCAAAAATTTGAAGTTAATAAAGGCTTTACTTTATTTTGAGTAATTTATATCTTTGTTGATTATTTTTGGGTGTTGTACACATTGTGTGGAGCCTTCGACTATTTGTTGTGAAATTAATTGACTTGGTTGTATCTTTGGAATTTTGGTTGTAGCCATTGAGAAAATTGTGATATGAATTGATTTTGGTATGTTGTCGTGATAATTTTCAGTATAAATTGTTGTGTTGTATTAATTATTATTTTGAAGATATAAGAGTGGCATTTCATCGTTGATATTATGTGGTATAAGAGTGGAATTTCACTGTGGTTGTGTTTGTTGGAATATTGTCTGGGCGGAGCGATAATGGTGGCAATAGGAGTGATAAGGGTGGAAATAGGAGCGATAAGGGTGGCTATTGATATTGTCTGGGCGGAGCGATAAGAGTCGTTATAGGAGCGATAAGGGTGGCAATAAGAGCGATAAGGGTGGCTATTATTAGGGACGATATGTGATGATGTGGGGTTGATAATTTTCATGTGATGTTGTGATATTCTTGTGTTTATTTTTATACCTTGTGCAATTTTTCTTGTTGTTGGTAAATTGATGACAATCTGATTTATGTTGAAATTGAGAGCATGTGGCTAATGCCAGGCGGATTATAAAATAAAATATGAGCACGATGTTCCGTGAGTAAATAATGAGGATATTGACACGTGAAATGTCCGTGCAGTTGTGATATGAATAGTGGGCACGGGGTGCTGTGATTAAATGATAATGATATTTGGCACGTGAATTTTTTTCATGCAGTTGTGATATGAAATGAGGTCACGAGGTGCCGGTGGAATTATGATGATTTAATTATGGGCACGAGGTGCCGTGAAAATATGAAAAATGGGTTGAGACCCGTGTTTACGAAAAATATGAAAATGAGCTGAGACCTGTATTTTTATGATTATGAAACGAGTTGTCACATGATGACTTTTTAATTGAAAGGATTATATTCAAAATATTTATTTGAAAGGATTTTTATGTAGAAGGTATTACATGAAAGAATTATATTTGAAAGGTAATTATTTGAGAAAATTGTATTTGAAAGAGAGTTATTTGAAAGAATTATATGTGAAAGACATTTATTTGAAGGATTTGATTTATTGTGTGTAATTGTATTTATTAATTATTAAGCGATATTAATGGTATTCTTGTTATCTGCTGTGCATATTACTGGTTGTTTTATGTTGCCCTTATTGTTATCTGCTTCGTATTATTTGGTTTATTATATTGCACATGCTATTAGACTAGTGAGTATCTTGACTGTACCTCGTCTCTACTCCACTGAGGTTAGTCTTGATACTTACTGGGTACCGATCGTGGTGTACTCATACTACACTTCTGCACATTTTTGTGCAGAGCCAGGTATTGAAGTTATTGGGCTTGAGAAGAGTTAAAGCGGGATCGTAAGGATTCAAGGTAGAGCTGCTTGGTCGTCGCAGTCCCTTAGAGTCTTTTCATTTCATTGTACTGTTAATTTTTAATCAAATAGTATTATATATTCGGTCCTCGTGATCATTTCATGTATTAAGTTAGAGTTCGTGACTTAGTACTACCAGTCTTGGGAGGTTGTACATTCATATTTGTCCCGCTGTTAGTTTTGGTTACTCATTTAATTAAAAAAATAGCTCCACAAAAATGTAATTGAAATCGGCTTACCTAGTCTTAGAGACTAGGTGCCATTACGCTGCCTGTGGTGGGATATTTGGGTCGTGACAGAAAACTAAGTATGGACATCAAAAAATGAGAAAACGAATTCACTCTGAGAAAATTGCACTACCACCTCGCGGGCCTCATAGCGCTAGTACAATTTTCCTGCAAAGTGAAAATAAACTCAATTTCTGGCCAAATTTACACTGTCGCGCCGCATGGCGTGGCACGACAGTGCAAAAAGTGGCTAGATATGAATTTTTGGCACGTTCTGGAATTCCATACATGCGCGCCGCATGGGGCGGCGCGGGGTGCGGCGTGGTAGCACAAAAATGTTAGAGCGACTTTCTATTTCCGCTAAAAAGGGTAGTTTCGTCAGAGGTTTATTTTGGAGGGGCGGCTTAAATACACCAAAACACCATTTTAGATGAACTTTTGACACATTTTTGACCTAAGGAGGCTAAGGAAGAACACAAGCACAAGGATTTCGTCATTCCTTCCTCACTCAAGATCCAGGTTTTGATTGTATTTATGTTTTTCTATACTTTAGTTTTATTTGTCTCTTCCATGTCTATAGAGTAGTTCCTTTTGGGTTTTAATGGATTTGGTGTATTAATCATTGTTTGTGAGTTATAACTCTATTTTTATGTATTTGAATCGTTTTTGGAAGATTTGATTGTTCCATCTATATTCACTTATTTTTGTAATCGAAAGAGGCATAACTTGTGATATCTTTATATTAAATTGTTGGTTGAGTTCATAGATTCTTCTAAGTAATCGAAAGAGGCTAATTGAATCATTGATTAAATCTAGTTAGGAGAATAATCGAAAGATGTTTTCCTAAAGACCGACCCACTACGCATTCTTTCATATCTTCACAGTGCTTAATTTGGTTCATTTCGTGAGGTTAAGACTTAATCGAGAGAGGAGTTTTTGCTAAACGTGTGAACTAATAATAGAGTGAATTCGGGAGACTTACTTGAACATTGGAAGTGAATTATCTAGAGATAGATCCCGAATAATTATCTTGCACTTATTCTGTCAAAACCCTATCCTCTTCTATTGATAACCTTAATTGCTTATTCCTTGTTTCGATAATCACTAGTCAATAGCTGTAGATTTTAGATTCTTAGTTAAATTATATTATTAATCATACAAATCTCAATTGTTGATCATCTTGGATAGCAATCTAGCTATAAACTATGATAATACTGTTTAACTCCAATCCATGTGGATACGATATTATATTATATTATATTCGACTAGCGAGCATATTTAAGTGTGTGTTTTGCGCTCATCAAAAAGTCTTCTCTTTTTTCTTAACTCCGTATCCAGTTAAATAGGTTCACATAAATTGAAGCAAAGAAAATATATCACAGTGGAGGGTGAGAATTATTGTCTTTAAAAGAGCGAGTTGAGGATTCTAACTATTGAAGCTCCTTTTGGGTTAAAGCCCCGAGGGACAAAACTGTGAGGCCTTAAAGATTAGATTAGAGCGGATAATATCTCTATTTAACTCCTTTGTTCATGTGGTGATTGGGTTGAATGTTGTTATTAATAATAAAATAATAATAATAATTATTATTATTATACTTATTCTCCTGGAAAAAAATAAACGTATTATATATTTAACTCAAAACAGTCTAGTAATTTAGAAAACCACCGTTGGAAAGTATCTTTGCATCCATTTTCTACAGTTGGACTTCATTTTCTTTCCTTCGTGTGAGAAATGTGGGCATGTTAATTGTATAGATGTAGAAAACATAAACAATATACAAATTTAAAGTGTGGGCTTTAAGAAAAAGTAGAAGAGAAATGGGTATTATCACTTTTGGCCCGCCAAAAATAATTTACATCTGATAGCCGAAAAAGTGTATAAAATTTATATAATTCATATATATATATATATATATATATATATATATAAATTTTATATATTTTTTCGGTTATTATTTTTACAGCGATTATACAGTGTCATTTTTCCTATAAGTAACAGGTGAAGCCCAAAAATAACTTTTCAATGCTATAGGCCTAATGCAAATGGCCCAGTCAAAGTATGTCAATACTAGAGTCAATCCAAGCCCAATTTCAGTAAACAAAACATGTGGACAATAAAATTTAGAGAAGTTTCTCAATTTTCTAAGTCTCAACATGGGTTGATAGTTAGAAGTCAGCAAATAATCCACGTTCACCCTTAATTAGAGATCTATTTTAGTCATTGGATGGGAGAACTTCTAGCCTATTCAACGCAAATCTAAATTAACAAATAGGTGATTTTTTTATATCAAATGATTTTAAAAAAGAATGAACCAGAAAGTAAATGAATATAATTATTTAAAAATAGAATCCCAAAAGTTATAATACATGATGATATTGAGCATTTTTATTTACTAATGCTTGTTTATAAATCATTTGATGTTCTTTTATTTGTTTTGAATTTTTTTACAGGAGGCATATAATTGAATTTTGTTATTCATTTTATTTTTAACAGATATTCATTATTTTATACTTGTTAAAATTAAGAAATATTTTTAAAAATAACGGCGGGAGTATATCACATTTTTTTTTGGGTAATATATATCACAAATTCAATAGTGATTCAGTATTATATGTATAGATATCCTATCCGTATTTTAACCAGATAACTTTTATCATTTATAAAATGATTTATTTTTCAAATTTGGCAAGTCATTCATATTTGCTTGGACATTAAGAATTTAGCATAAAATTAATAGATTTCACATGTGTAAAATTTTTGAGAAAAATAAATAAAACCAAAAGTTTAAAAAATGATAAAATTGTCCGATTTCAAATAATACAAGTTTCACCTTTTTTCCCCCCTTATAAAATCAGCAAAAAAAAATTGTGATCCCCAATTTTTCTTGTTTGGTGGGGTAGGGTTGTGAGGGTAGGGGGTTGTTAGGGGTGGCTGGTTTAGGTGGATTACGTGGGACATTGTATAAGTTGATCTTTGTATGTGATCCGCGTTGGCTTCGTCCCCCTGTTCGAAGCTCCTCTTTCCTCTGGAATCAAAGAATTATCCTTCAGAATCAATCTTCCCCTCCCCCCCCCCCCGCCCCACACCCTTCTTTTTCCTGTAATTTTCTCCATTTTTATATATACTGAAACTATTCGGTAGAGTATATAATTATCTCTTAGTTTCTTTATTTAAACCTTACCCTAACTTTACCTTATGGCCACAGTTGTCGAGTTTGAATGTCAACAACTCGTCAACGAACTTCAAGATCTATCCATTGAACCTCAGGTAAATTGGGGTTCTTTTGTTATTTATTGTTTTTTTTGGTTATTTCTAGTTTTTGATTTTGTTGGTTTGTTTTAGTGTTAATTGTGGTTCAAGATCCAATTTTTATTTGAAATAATTATGTGGGTGTTGATTATTTTGAGGTAATTGCTGACCCATTGTGTTCTTTGGGCTGTTTTTACTTTATTATTAGCTGGGTCTGTTTGAATATTTTATCTGATCCAAAATTCAGTTTTTCCTTGAGATGATTTTGATTATATTTAAGTAATTGAGTATCACGCTTCCTTGGATTAGGGTCTGTTCTTTATTGATCTGGTAATTTTGCTGTTTCTATTGAGTAATTTTTCCTCCAACAAAATTGGATTTTCTATCTAGTAGATTGGAGTGTTAGATTATGGAAGTTTAGTTGTTAATCTGAATTAAGATTTGTGTGATGGGTATCGGAATAAAGGATATATAGGATTTAAATGTGAAAAGGAAACATATGCTAGACTAGATTGGGATCAATGTGTAGTTTTTTTATAACTGAGAAATCCCTCATGACCAGTGGCGCACTGTTAGAAACTCAGGCCAACCCCTCTACCAATTTCCATTTAGATACTAGGCTTTTGTCTACAACAAGGTTTGAACCATTGACATGCGCCTAACCCACACATAACAAATTGTGCTCTTATCACTAGTCCAAATCCCTGGGAGGAGGATCAACGTAGTTGAGTGAAGATTTGTGTGATGGGTTAGTTTTGTGATGATAATTGATGCTTGTTGTAAATTTTCACGAGTTTTTGAGAGAAGCGGGAATTGTTAGAATATCTTGAGTTGACACTATTCATCTGATTTTATTTGATGAAGAGTGTTAGTTATGGCAAGGTGATTATGAGATTTGATTAAAGTTGGAACTTTTGTCTTTTAGTCGATTTGCAAGTTTCTGCTTGTTGTGGTTCCTGGAGTTTCTTGTATATGCTACTTGTTTGTTATCATAAAGTAGGCCTTTTATCTGGACAGCTTATAATGGAAGGGAGTAGTAATTGTGTGCAAAGAACTGCTGAAAATTGGTTAATTTGAATGGCAATGCGTTATATTTAGTAACTTGTCTAATAGACTATATAACCTTTCTATTTGGGCGTACTAAACTAACTATATCTTTTGCGTTGTGAATTTACAATAGCTCGGAATTTTCTGTTTCTATCTTATGCTTGTGTGGATTGAGTTTAGATGCGATATTGGGGTTCACTATATGGGTTCCATTGATTGATATGGGATTTCCTTTCAGAAGAAAATGAAGAGCACAGCTGAGGAAACACACCGAGTTGGGTGCGAGAATAACCATCATGGGATTTGTGCTATTTGTTTGAATAAGATAATGCTTGAAGAAACTGCCCTGGTAAAAGGTTGCGAGCATGCTTACTGGTTTGTCTAACCAACCATTCTCTTTTGTCTGTTTACTGCCATTTGATCAGCAGACACTTGATTCGGTTCTGTTCATTCCTGTTTTAGATAAATATATCACGTTAATTTGGTTTTGCACCTAAATATCCACTTAGATGATGTTACAATTATTTTGTTATAATGGAGATCAAAATGGCAGTAAATGGAGGTTAATAGTGAGGGGGGAGAATCATATATGTCAGGTTACTGCAAGACAGGGAAGAGAAGGAAAAGAGACTTTTCTTGCATTTTTTTTTTGTTGTTACTGCAATGACATTCTTACATTTTTTGAATCCAAACTTTTATGGAGACAATCATATATGTCAGGGGTGCTAATTCTGTTTAGCAACTCTTTTAATTGCGAGACGGGGAAAGAGAAGGAAAAGAGACTTTTCTTGCATTTTTTGGTCTGGTTACTGCTATGACATTCTTACATTTTTTGAATCCAAACTTTCATGGAGACGGGTGCACTGGAGATGTGCAGTGGTGAGGTAAGGAAAATATGAAAAGGATTCTTTACTTTTGCATACACTACTGTATATTTTTGGGTTGGGGCAGAAGTAATGTGTCGTGTAGTTTCCCCATAGTCCTCAGTCATAAATACAAGCTATGTTTTATGGTGGTCTCTGTTATTGGTTTCTTCACCAGCATCCTACCTTATCCACTGCCCAAAATGTCTATCCCAGTGGTCACACAGATACTTTTTTTTGGATATTGTGAAATGTGGCCTTGTAATGTGTTTCGGCTTCTGTTTATGATAGGTTCTTGTGATTGCATGGTTCACCTATTAGTGTGTGCTAGATATCAAATATTATGGTTTTGTGACTGCCGTGCTTCTGCTTGATATATGTTTATTTCTGACTACTTTATTTCTAGGAAACCCATCATTTTAAGGGTGTATTGATTTTCTAATTTCTAAGGTTTGCATTAATTTTTAAAATTGTGTCCTTTACGTGTCTTTTCTTTGTAATTAAAGGAAAATGTTGTGATGATAATATGTTTCTCCTTTTATTGTTCAGTGTGACTTGTATCCTTCGATGGGCAACCTATAAAAAGGAACGAACGTGCCCTCAGTGTAAGCATCCATTTGACTTTATCTACATCCATCGCGCACTTGATGGAAGGTAACTAATCAGTTTTGAGTAATCTTTCTTTCCTTTAAATTTTGTGATACATCATGATGCTAATAACTCGGTCTATGTGGTATCTCATTAACACTGTTATCTGCATTAATATGTCATTGCCTTATTTGCCGGAATAACATATCGATTTTATTTTCCAATATCTTTTGTACAGAGCAATTACCTTGGTAACTTCACCTTCAAATTTGAATTTTTTTTCCAGCATTGTCCCTGCTTACAATCTCTCAATTAGCACAGACACCAGATACAATGACTCCCTAGATTTAGGCTAATGGGAATAATTCATGGTGGTCGAACCTTGGTCCCAATGTTGTTCTTCAACCCTTCAATTTCTAGAAGGCTAGTTCCTTAGGGGCAACACCTTTAAAGTTGTGGGATATGAGTTGCCTTTTCTTTGCTTTGGTTGGGGCATGGTGAAATCTCTAGAGGGAGGGAGGAAGGGAGGTGAAGTTTTGTGAAGCATATTATTAAGAGTTGGGAAAAGGGCCAAATATACCCCTCTACTTTGGTATATTGTTCACATCTAACCTCCGTTATACTATCGGGACATATCTACCCTTACCGTTAACAAAACTTTTTAAAAATACCCCTATCTAACGGAATCCACCAAATTAATAAAATAATCATTTTAAAAAAAATTCATTAACCCATAACCCGTTAAACCCATCATATAAAAATACGGAACTTTGATTTCTGAGACGTCTTAACACATTTTATTCATTTAGAGAGAGATCGAGAATAATGGCGGAAGTAGGATTAGTAAGAATTTATATTTTTGGTTCTTAGTTCATGGTGGTGTTAGGATGTCATGTTATCACTTTTGGTTGTATTTTTTGTGGTTATAATATGGCATCCCTTTGTCTAATGCAATGCACACTTGATAGTTAGTTTGTATGTCAGTAACAACTGATATATAATCAATATTTTGTTTGGTTAATGCATGAAGTTAGTGTACTTAGGTTGTTAAGTTACTTTCCAACTTGTTGGTGTACTTTCTTTCATTCTTTGATGATTTTCGTAGACTCTAGCTTGATATTAAATTGAATCTCCTCTAATTATTTTCTAATTTTTGTTCCTTATAAGTTCAGTTGTTACTAAGAATTATGAGTATCCCATCCCATAGCTTGAAATCTAACTTTGATTCTTAAGGCGTGATTTGGCGATAATTACTCGTTGCTCAAATGCTTAAAGCAGACTAAGAAAATATGGTGCGTGAGTACTCATCAACAAAGGCTCATTGTTGAAGGAAGAAATAGCTCGGTAGTTGCTTTAAGACTTCATAATTGTCAACCTAATAAGATGCTATAAATATTCACGTTATGGTGGGAAAAAATCATGGTGAATACTCGGCACAATTCTGCATGGTGGGAAAAAACAAAGAGAAAAGCTAGAAGAAAAAAAAATTGAAAAGGTAAAATATAATAAACATACAATAAGGATATTAAAAGAATCGTGACTCAATATATAAATGAATATATGATTGTCGGTATTTTTGTCTTTCACGTCTTAAGTTCAACTACGAAGGAGATGACTAATCTGTAAGGAAGAAGTGCAGTAAATAAAAAAGATTTAACAGGTTATTAATGAGTTTTTAAAAAATAGGCATTTTTTTAATTTGGTGGCTTTCCGTTAGGTGGAGGGTATTTTTAAAAAGTTTGGCTAACGGTAATGGTAGATATATCCCGATAGTATAACGAAGGGTAGATGTGAACAATATACCAAAGTAGAGGGGTATATTTGGCCCCTTTCCCTTTTAATTATAATTAAAATATCTAGGTAAAAATATATTAGATAATATACAATATAGAAGGTATTACATAAATTTGAGGATTTATAATGTTAAGAGCATGGTTTACCAAGCTCAGGTTGTGCATCAAGTAACTATCAAATTTCTACCCTTTTACATTGTCTCATATCTCTTGGTGATTCAGAAGGTGTTCAAATTAATCTTGTCCCTTTACCTTGCAAAGACACCTAAAACATTAGGATGAGCCTGACTAATTTCAACATTCCCTAATTAATAAGAAGGATGTGTTGTTGTCATGATATTAACTATTCTTCACGGTTTTCTTTACAAAATATGAATTCTTTGTAGGTTGTATTGATAACAAAAAAAGAAGCTTTGTAGGCTGTATTGGAGACCAAACTTGTCTAGTGGTTTTTCTTTGCATGTTGATGCATTGTTGCATCTGTTTTTGCCATCTATACTTTATTTGGATTTCGATTTCCTTGGCTAGAAAAAAATTTTCTTAGTTGCAGCTGGTGACTTCTCGCCTTATAAGTAATAATGATTCGGAGATCAAATTATTTTTCCAGTTCTCTTTTTTGCTTTGACATATTGACTTGGCGCATTGTTGTTTCTGTGTTCACCATCTATTATACTTCTTTGGATTTAATTCCTTTGTTGCAGCTGGTGACTTCTATCCTCATGTGTAATAATTGTTTGTCCATTTTTTGTCCATTTTAACAGCCTTCGGGACTACATGTTTGAGGAGAGTGTTTGCCTTCTCCTCAGGGCATCATGGTTTAAACCTTTGATTGTGGAGGAAAGGGCGGAGGTTAATGATGATATGGATGACTTGTACATGTATGATTATGAAGAAGAAGAAGATTTAGCAGAAGATTATTTCGTTAGTAGTTCATCGAGACTCCGTATAGGCAATAGACGATGGGGTGATAATGGATATGTCAGTGCAGGAAGGCAAGAAGCAAGGCCTGTTTATCGACCAAACTCTCAGGAATCCAGTGCTGGTCCCTCTCGCGAGCCTAAGAAGAAGGAGGATGCTGTTCCTAAAGAACTTGTTGGCCGGCGTGCAAAGAGGGCACTGAAGCGTGAAGCTGCTGATAAGGCGGCCGCTGAGAAGCACCAGCAGCGTTTGGTTAGGATGGGTCGGAAGTGAGTTGTGCTCCTAGACAACCCTAAAGATCACTTCATGAATCGCGCACCCATGTACAGTATTTAACTTCTCTTGTTTGTAAAATAATTGTTTACTGGTAAAATGGGATGAACCATGTTCATGTCCCTGTTGTTATTTCCAGATATTTATTATCCTTGACAAAGGGGAAAGAGAACTCCTTATTTCCCCAATAAATGTACATTGTTAGGTGAATTTCATAGTTGTCTTTAGATTCTTGACATTTAGTAATCTTATTCAATTCTCTTATCTGCTTCAGATATTAAGATAGCATTGGATGGAGGATTCAGAAAGATCTGTAAATATGTTCCATTTGTTTAATTTTTAATAATGGCAGTACTAATTTCTTTGAAGTGAGTGGCCTTTTTATCCACACATTTACCAGTTTTGGGCAGATTCTAATTGAATATTCTCATAGTGCCTTTTCCAGGATGGATCATTCAAATTAATGGATTTTAGTTTAGTTAACAATAAAGTTATCTTTTCGTGTGACCTATAGGTCACCGGTTCGAGCCGTGGAAGCAACCACTAATGCTTGTATTAGAGTAGGCTGTCTATATCACGCTTCTTGAGGTATGACCCTTCCCCGAACCTACGTGAACGCTAGTTGCTTTGTGCACATGGGTGCCCTTGAGTTTAGTTCAACTCTTGGCTTGACATTTATTGAACTGCAACATCTTTTATCTTTTCTTTTTGGTTCCAACATCTTTACTCATCACATTAGATCTAACAAGATTCAGCACTAAGAATTCAACCTTCCTTTTACTGTGATTTTCATGGAGTAATTCTTGCATGTCCATGATTTACTCACTATGATGATTGCTAGTAGTTAGTAGATGGATATATAAAGTGAAATGGATGAAACTGATCAACTCTTAGCTACATGATCAACCCTTAAATCTCTGTGTTAACAAATCTAAACCCTCCACATGTATCAACTGATACCTAGTGTCATGGCAGTGTTCGGACTTGCCTATCGACTATTCCACCGGATACTTGCTACTTTAGATCAATACAAGCACTGTGCAACTCTTCCCTTCACGCTTTAGGCAGATGAAAAGTAATCATTTAGTAATTTTTCTCGGTTGAGATATGAATCCTAGTCCCCCATGAATTTTCACTCACTTTATTGACGGTTAGATTGCATATACTTAATGCTCATTTGATACGAGGGATAAGGGATAATTAATCTCGAGATTAAATATGAGATGAGTTTATCCCATGTTTGGTTGATAAAATAACGATATAACTAATCTCGGGATTACTTGTAGTGTTCTTTTTATTCCTATGGGAGGGTGGGATAACAATTCCGTAAAGACTAATAACATGATAATTAAACCCGAGATAACTTATTTCCGAACCAAACGACCTCTTAAATCACATATTTTCTTAACTAAACCAATAAATCTTAGTAAACTATTTCAAGACACCTTAAAATAGGAGTAGGTAAAGTTATTGTAACACATGACAAAATCTATTGAGACTTTGAAGAGAATCTTTGAATAAGAGTCAAGAATGATGAAATGGAGATGGTAGGACCTCCATTTTCAATAGGTAGTGATAGGAAATGAAGGAAGCTGCAATGCCAAGCAAAGCAAAACCCCACACTTTAACCAAATATCTCTCTATCTTTCACCCACTCCACAAAAGCTAGAGAAAACATTTAAAAGTGGAGGAAGAAAAATTAGTCCTTCTTCTCATTTCATCATCATTTTCATCATGCCCCTTTTAGAAAATTCTTCCCCTTTTCCAAAATATAAAATTTTAAAAATATTTTTGAGAAAGATCTTCACTCTAAAATGCTGTTAAGCAATCAAACCAACAAGAAGTTTAAGTCAAAATAAATAAAAACATGAAAATCTCATAGTTAGTTATTATACTTAAAAACAAACTCTTCTTCTCATCTTGCTGGCTCTTTCCTATTAGTTCTTTGTGAACTTATTTTGTGTACATCGGCAATATAAAGAGTGTAATTTTATCTGTTGAAATAATTAATCTATCTTGTTTTCCTGGTTACTAATTCTATGTTTTATGAATTATTACTCGTAGTTATCTTTTAGTGACCAAATAGTATACAAACATTTACACGTTAAGTGCATAGAAGTTTAAGTACTTATTTTCTGCCCTTTCCATACTATATTAGTACATACATCTCACTTCTTTCCACCTACACAATTCCTATAGAAACTTCTCTAGTTCAATTGTAAGTCACTCAAATCCTTGTCCTCCCACCCCTTAAAGAAACCAGAAAGAAATGTTCCAAACCTCCAATGCCATGTTTGCACTTCAAGTAATATGCTATATGTACTAACACAATATTTTTTTAGCTTGTTCTTGCCTCCCAAACCTCCAAAAGAACCAAATAAAGCAACATCAAATGTGTATTTTTGATCTTTCATGTTGTTCTAGCTATAGCAAATTAGCACACAAGACATCAGCCTATCCCCTATTCCATTTCTTGATTTGAAAGAACTAGATTCTTGATTTTCCTTTTATGGGTTCCTTCAAGCAAACTTCAACAAGTTTTCTATACAATCCAAATATAAGTACAGATTCAGAATCTGAATTCTCTGGAATTCTTGAAATTCATGTCCACAATGCTAGGAACATTCACAACATTTGTATCTATGACAACCAAGATGTTTATGCCAAATTTTCCCTAACTTACAATCCTGATGAAGCCATGTTAACAAGGATCATAAATGGTGGTGGCAAAAATCCAGATTTCAATGAAGATTTAGCCATGAAAGTATCCCAAATCGACTCGATCCTCAAATGTGAAATATGGATGCTTAGTAGAGCTAAAACACTAATGGAAGATCAACTCTTGGGCTTTGCTTTAGTACCAATTTCTTCAATTATTGGTAAAGGGAAAACCACTCAAGATTTTAGCCTTTCTTCTACTGATTTGTTTCATTCCCCTGCTGGTACTGTCAAATTGTCACTTTTCTTGAATACCAACAACCCCATTTCAGTATCAAATAATCCTTCTTGTTCACCATCATCTTCTTCTTCTATAAGTTCTGAAGTTGTATTACTAGACAGAAACACATCTCAACTTGTTCTTGATCCGATCGAGTATTCAAGAATTGAGTTTCCTGAGATCAACTTAGTTAAAGAGAATCAAGAAATGGTGTCCCAATATTTTGACTTAGGTGGTTCATTTCTCCAACTTTCTGCATCATTTCACAGTCAACAACAGCAGCAGCCCGAGAATCATGACTACGAAATGGCTGCAATTAATCCATCAGAAGAAGAAGAAGAAGATGATGAAATTGCTGATGATGATCATGACTCAAATATTTCTCCAAAAGAAAGTATTCACAATTCTTGGTTCCTTAGCTCCTCATTGACAAGTACACTAAGTGAAGACAGGAACTCAGCAGGCTCATCACCAGATAAAAAGATCGATAAAAAGGTTTCGATTAAGAACGAAAACGAAGAAAGGAAAGAACCCCATGTGGTATTTTCAGCTCCATTAGGGAATATAATCAAGATTGATGCAGAACAATCAGCTATGCAGCAGCAAATAGTTGATATGTACATGAGAAGTATGCAGCAGTTTACTGAATCATTAGCAAAAATGAAGCTGCCTTTGGATTTGGATAAATCAGGAGCTGATCTTGATGATCAGAAAGATCATGTGATTCAGAATCATGGAAGTTCATCAGATATGAATAACAATAAGAGGAAAGAGAATTCAAGAGTGTTTTATGGTAGTAGAGCTTTCTTTTGAACGTCTATGTTTGATCATGGTATGCAAAATCTGGTTTTTAAACAGTATTTTGGTCATCCAAAGGTTGGTGCCACGTGACCAGGAGGTTAGTAGTTCGTGTCGTGGAAACAACCTCTTGCAAAAATGTAGGGTAAGATTGCGTACAATAGACCCTCGTGGTCCGACCCTTCTCCGGACCCCGCGCATAATGGGAGCTTAGTGCACCGGGCTGCCTTTTTTATTATGGTCATCTAATATTCATCTTTTTATGTTGTGTTAAGTGTGACTAAGAGCGACATGACAAAAGTAACCTAAGTTATTCTCATATGAGAATTGTTCCCATTAGCCATTATCTCACAATCTCTTTTCAAGATCAGGTGTTTTATGTGATTTTGATTAATTTTTTCTTGCAATAGTTCCTAAATGGTAATTGGATTATGTTTGTATCAAGTATTTTCCTTTGAAAATAGTAGTCTTGTTTATTCCGATAATCGTTGATGCAGAAAAAACTAGTTCGGACATTATTAAATATGGAACTATAGAAATGAATTCAACTATGAAACAAAAAACTTGATTGCAATTTGACGATTCAACATATTTAGGCCAAAATACCAAATGAAAATAGGACGATTTTTTTTAAATTCCTAAAAAGGTACATATCTTGCCCGAATCTTTTTTCATAATGGTACGAAATATGAATAACAGATGGAAATGATATCAACTTATCAAGTAGCAACTTACAATGTATTTAAAGATTAACCAATCTTGCTCAAATTTCAGGACATGGCATCTTGAAGTTTAAACCTCATTGTACCATAAAGTTCAAAAATTATATCTAAAAATTTAAATTTTATGTACTGAATTTTAAATTAGCAGTTCAGAAATTCAGTCCTGAATTTCAAATTAGTAGCTCAAAAATTTAGGATACTAAATCTTGAATTCCAAATTAGTAGGCCAAAAATTCAGGATAAAAATATTCAGGATACTTAGTCCTGAAGTTTAGGTGAATTGACTCATCCTTAAATATATTATAAATTATGGATATATTTTAAAAAAACAGGCTTGGAAATGGCTACTAGAGCACTTCGCTCGAATAATACTATAGTTGGGCCTTGTTTTTGGGCTAGTTTGCTATTTCTCTGGGCCAACAAAATGTTCAGATATTTACGATCAAAAGATAGGGAAATTTTCGTAGTTACTTAAGAATTCATAAAATATTCCATAATCTACAACTTGTATTAGAATTACAAATTCTACAACAAAATATAAAAGATACACTCTAAAAATATTGTAGATTCCCTATTAATGAGGAATCCTATTTTGAAACGTATCCTTATTTGTTTGTAAAAATTCTCCAATTTATTAATATTGATTACCACTACAGGCACCCACATGCCTTAATTATTCGTGTATTATGCATCAATCAAATCATATCCCCTTGTATTATGCATCAATCATATCATATCCTTACCAAAAGAAACATGCCTTTGTTAGTTTTAATTTTTTTTTACGAAATTATTTCTCTCTATTAGAACTCCTATGCTATACACTATCCAAAAATCTCAAAGGATTTTCCAAATTTGATTCTTCTTCACCTCTCTGACAATGCAAAACCTTGTTCCCCCAAGTTCTTTTATAATATAATATTGTATATTTTTTAATATATACATGATATATATTATACTCTATGTAGTATATTTATTAATGATATTTTTTTTTCAGTTCAGTGTTTGTATATTGTATATTAATCATATAACATACATTTTGTACAAGAAATATACAATATACAATATATTAATGGAGAAATTAGAGGGAAAATTAATATGATAGATACTTTTAGATGAGAGAGAATTTTAAAAGAGACTAACTTTAGTGTACGTGTGTTGCACGTGTGTTTCGCGTCAATCGGTATAAAATATATATAAGAAAAATAAATTATTGCATACATTGAAAAAATATCTTCTTAACATACAAAGATGATGAATTTAGTTGAATTATTTATATAATAGTTGTAATTATAATATCTTGTTAAATAAGATATAAATATGTTATGTTGGTATATCTCGCCTAACATCTCTTTGGAATACAAGTAATACAAATCTGACTATCAATTTGACCAATGACAGTATTATATTGCATAAATAAAAATTAAAAAAAAGTATAAGTTTTTAAAAATAATTGATATTGATAGATTCGTTAAATTTACATATCTAAAAACTACTTCAAAAGTACTATAGTCACATTATTTAAAAATCTAAATATTTAGAAGGCATATAAAAAATTACGATTAAAAAAAAACTCGTTTGACTATCAAAATTCAAATACTGCCATATAAATGGAGGCGGAGGGAGTATATATTATGTTTTAAAGAAATAGTACATGATTGAAGGATAAGAGGATTTGTCAACGCTAAAGGATATATTCATCCACAAATAATGACATGAGTTATAATTCTTAGTTTTATTGACAAATTAATGTTAAATATAATTTTATAAAAAAGTAAGGATGGTTCATTTCTTACATAAAATTAACATGAACCTCGACACTTTTTTAAGAAGAAATTAGATTGTATTCAAAGTAAAAACATAATAAATTAAAATTTTAAAACGTAAATACAAAAGGGTTAAGAAAAGACTCATAAATTTTTGTTTGATAAGGAGCAATGTTCTCAAAAATTCCCATGCCAAAAGTAGTTAATTAGAATTTTCTTTTTAATAAATTATTTACGCTTTATTTACAATTCTATTACTTGTTGAAAAAATATTTTTTTTCTTTTATTTAGCTTAAATTTTAGGAAATGAACAAAATCTAATTATTTTTTGAAGGGATCTTTACACAAATAGCCGGTCATTTTCATTGTTTACTTTTTCTAGCTATAAACATAGATTATATATTGAATATACATAATTATACATATATAATACATAAATTATGCATATATTATACCTTCATCTGTCACGACCCAAAATTCTCACCTTCGGGATAGTGATGGCGCCTAACATTTCACTTGCTAGGCAAGCTAACGTTAAAATAATATAAGCCATTTTAAAATAATTTTTAAATTAATTAATAACAAAGAAACAAATACGGAAGTAAAGTCTAAAATGTAGTGAATAATCCATAATAATAGTGATGTCTAAATACCATCCCAGAATTGGTGTCACAAGTACACGAGCTACTAGAATAATACAAATAAAGGTCTGAATGAAAATAAAGCTGCCTGGAAGAAATACACAGCTTCAGAACTGCGAACGCCATGCAGCTATACCTCAAGTCTCCTGCGAATAGCTGAATCCGAGCAAATCTACTATACACAGCTGGGACCAACTCCGGTATCTGCACAAGAAGTGCAGAGTATAGTATGAGTACAACCGACCCCATGTACTCAGTAAGTGCCGAGCCTAACCTCGACGGAGTAGTGACGAGGCTAAGACATGTCACTTATATTAACATGTACGCAATAACAATAATAACAACAATAATAGAAATAAAACACGTATCTCTTTTCAACAGTTGAAGCCAACTCGACAGTCATAACCAATTATTATTTCAATGAGTTTCAGTTGCGGCGTGCAACCCGATCCCACAATATATTCATATTCAATTCTGTTGTGGCGTGCAACCCGATCCCAATATATCATTTCAATCAATTCTGTTGCAGCGTGCAACCTGCTCCTCCAATATATTCATTTCAATTAATTCTGTTGCGGCGTGCAATCAATTCTGTTGCGGCGTGCAACCCGCTCCTTCAATATATTCATTTCAATCAATTCTGTTGCGGCGTGCAACCCGCTCCTCCAATTTATTCACTTTCATTTCCGTTGTGGCGTGCAACCCGCTCCTCCAATATATTCATTTACCAATTCTTATAAAAAAAATTACTCCAATAAATACAACAATTAATATAAAATTATAAGACAACAAGCATACAATAATTATGATTTATTAGAAATAAATGATGACAAGTAATAATTAATTGTGGAAATTAAGGATGTAATAGGCATTTTAATAATTAGTATGCTAAACGTCAAGTGGCAATTAAGTCACATAAATCAAATAAGCATGTAGTAATTATAGCATAGATTCAACTATTCAAGGCATGATATTGAGCAAAGAACACGAGAGAAACTATTAATATAATAATTAATTCATGATTCAAAATAATTTATGATTTTTCAAGTGATTATGCAAACCATTAATTTGACGACGTATAGACACTCATCACCTCGCCTATACGTCGTTCACATGCATTTCACATAATAAATAATTTAAGGGTTCTATTCCCTCAAGTCAAGGTTAACCACGACACTTATCTCGCTTTGCAAACAAATTTCAAGATTTCAATACACCTTTGCCTCGCGAATTCGTGTCTGAAAGCTTCAAATCTAATCACAAACAATTCAACATACTCAACACGAATCGTATGAACTAATTCCATATGAAATTATAAATTTTTCGGATTAAAATCAGAAATTTATTTTAAAAATCAATAGTGGGACCCACATCTCGAATCCCGAAAAATTCATAAAATCCGAACACCCGTTCCGATACGAGTTCAACCATACAAATATTATCGAATTCCGACATCGGATTGCCTTTCAAATCCTCAATTAAAGTTTTGTTTGAAGATTTCTACCATTTTCAATCTAATCTTTACCCATTTGAACTCAACAATCTTCCCATAACCTTATTGGTACAAGCATGTATAACTAATACTCTAACATGCAAGAATCACACTCACAATCACCTATCTTTACCCAAACTCGAAATTGAAGAATAGGGGTTAGAACCTTACCTTTGGGGTGAAGATCTTGTGATAATTCCTTGTTGGATTTCAAAGTTTGCACAAGATTTTTGATGAACAAAGTACTTGAGCTTCTTTCTCTCTCTAAAACACTCTCACTTCTCTCTAAAATCATCAGATAATTGCCCCAAAATAAGCCCCAAAGCCTATTTATCAAAATGGGACCGGGTTATAAAAATAGAAAAATTAACCCTCCAAAATCGGGTCTGCGGTCGCATAATGGACCGCAGAATGGGTATGCGGGTCGCATAATGCACCGCAGAATCGGTGCCCCAAAATGGGCTTCTCTGGACAGGTCTGCGACCAGTTTTGTGACCGCATAACTACTTCTGCGATCGCATAATAGTTCTTTGATTGCAGATTTGGCCGCAGACTCGCATTCTGCAAGCCTTTGGTAGTTTGGTCATAACTTCTTGTAGGAGTGTCCAAATGACAAACAGTTTAAAGAGTTAGAAACTAGACTCGAATATCTTTCATTTGTTAGGTAGATCATCATATAATTCATTATATATAGGTAGATATGCTCGTTCAAACTTTGGTCTTATGTCTACCCATTTGAAACTTTAGTCTATTATGAAATTTTCCAACTTGACTTAGACTTAGGCCTCTCCTTAGACCCTACATCACTTATAATGTGCCTCGTACACTTGCTATCATGTCCAATTGGTATCCATAATATTAATAGTCCTCAAATTAGAAGTAGAGTCCGCCCCCAAACACATAATATAACTTATCTCTTCTTTTACCCATTTCAATTTCCCGAATTTTTACTAACTCCCAAAATTTCCAAAAATTTCGCCAGAGTTTTCTTTGTAACTGGGCATATCCACCTGCCAGAGAATTCCAGAAACCAATCTAACAACACATACATAATCCAATCAATGTAACACAACATAAAAATAATACTAGCAGTGGCATCATAAGCAATATATTACTAGAAAAGGAACGCCATTAACACCAACTATTCAGGTGATACGTAACTCATAGCAGGTAAGCTCTCAATATAGAGATGAACGTTTAAATTAAAGATGACATTTTTGGGTCATCATAATCTCCACCTCTAAAACAAACGTTCGTCCTCGAACAGAATTAGAGAAGTACGTGAGCTGGTGAAAAGATGTGGATATTTGCTCTGTATGTCCGAATCGGACTCCCAAGTAGCTGCCTCAATCGGTTGACCTCTCCATTGTACCCGAACTGAAGAATAACTCTTAGACCTCAACTGACGGACCTGCCGAGCTAGAATAGATACCGGTTCCTCCTCATAAGTCAAATCTTTGTCCAATTGAACTGAGCTGAAGTCTAACACATGGGATGGATCACCATGATATTTTCGAAGCATGGATACATGAAATACCTGATGAACTGCTGATAAACTAGGTGGTAGCGCAAGCCTGCAGGCTACTTCACCCACCCTTTCAAAAATTTCAAAGGGTCCGATATACCTAGGGCTCAACTTGCCCTTCTTTCCGAATCTCATTACACCTTTCATAGGTAAAACTCGGAGCAATACTCTTTCTCCTGCCATGAATTCAACGTCATGAACCTTACGGTCGGCATAACTCTTTTGCCTAGACTGAGCTGTGCGAAGTCGATCTTGAATAATCTTGACCTTATCCAAGGCATCATGTACCAAATCGGTACCCAACAACCGAGCCTCTCCTGGTTCAAACCAGCCAACTGGTGAACGACACCGTATCCCGTATAATGCTTCATATGGAGTCATCTGAATGCTCAACTGGTAGCTGTTATTATAGGCAAACTCCGCAAGTGGAAGGAATGATTCCAAGAACCTCCAAAGTCTATAACACAAGCGCAAAGCATATCTTCCAATATCTGAATAGTGCGCTCTGACTGTCCGTCTGTTTGTGGATGAAATGTTGTACTCAACTCAACCCGTGTGCCTAACTCACGTTGTATAGCTCTCTAGAAGTGCGAGGTGAACTGTGTACCTCGATCAGAAATGATAGACACGGGCACACCGTGAAGGCGGACAATCTCACGAATATAAATTTCAGCTAACTGCTCTGAAGAATAGATAACTGTCACTGGAATTAAATATGCTGACTTGGTCAATCTGTCCACAATGACCTAAACTGCGTCAAAATTTCTCTGAGTCCGTGGGATCCCAACAACAAAATCCATAGTGATACGCTCCCACTTCCACTCAGGAATTTGTAACTTATGAAGCAAACCACCAGGTCTCTGATGCTCGTACTTAACTTGCTGACAATTCAGACACTGAGTTACATATGCAACTATATCCTTTTTCATTCTCCTCCACCAATAATGTTGCCGCAAATCTTGATACATTTGGGCGGCACCCAGATAAATAGAATACCAGTAACTGTGGGCCTCTTCAAAAATTAATTCACGAAGCTCATCCATATTAGAAACACAAATACAATCATGCATCCGTAGAACTCCATCATCTCCCACATCAACCTGTTTGGCACCACCGTGCCGCACCATATCCTTAAGGACAAGCAAATAAGGATCATCATACCGTCGCTCTCTGATGCGCTCATATAAAGAAGACTAAGCGATTGTGCAAGCTAGAACCCGTCTGGGTTCCGAAACATCTAACCTCTCGAACTGATTAGTCAAAGTCTGGACATCTGCAGCTAACAGTCTCACAATCATTCTACTCAAAGCATCGGCCACCAAATTAGCCTTTTTAGGGTAATATAAAATGGTGATATCATAGTCCTTCAACAGCTCCAACCATTTTCTCTGCCTCAAATTGAGATCTTTTTGTTTGAACAGATACTATAGATTACGAGGATTAGTAAATACATCACACGAGATACCGTAAAGGTAATGGGACCCACGTCTTGAATCTCGGAAAAACTCCCAAAATCTGAATACTCATTCTGATACGAGTTCAACCATATAAAAATTATCGAATTTCGATATCGGATTGCCTTTCAAATCCTCAATTAAAGTTTTGTTTGGAGATTTCTACCATTTTCAATCCAATCTTTATCCATTTGAACTCAACAATCTTCCCATGACCTTATTGGTACAAGCATGTATAACTAATACTCTCACATGCAAGAATCACATTCACAATCACCTATCTTTATCCAAACTCAAAATTAAAGAATAAGGGTTAGAACCTTACCTCTTGGGTGAAGATCTTGTGATAATTCCTTGTTGGACTTCAGAGCTTGAACAAGATTTTTGATAAACAAAGTACTTGAGCTTCTTTCTCTCTCTAAAACACTCTCACTTCTCTCTAAAATTATTAGATAATTATCCCAAAATAAGTTCCAAAGCCTATTTATCAAAATAGGGTCGGGTTATGAAAATAAAAAAATTAACCCTCCGAAATCGGGTCTGCGGTCGCATAATAGACCGCAAAATGGGTATGCGGCTCGCACAATGCACCGCAAAATCGGTGCCCAAAAATGGGCTTCTCTGGACAGGTCTGCGACCAGTTATGCGGGCGCATAACCACTTTTGCGATCGCATAATGGTTCTGCGATCGCAGATTTGGCCGCAAACTCATATTCTGCTAGCCTTTGGTAATTTGGTCATAACTTCTTGTAGGAGTGTCCAAATGATGAACAGTTTGAAGAGTTAGAAACTAGACTCGAATATCTTTCATTTGTTAGGTAGATTATCATATAATTTATTATATATAGGTAGATATGCTCCTTCAAAGTTTGGTCTTGTGCGTACCCATTTGAAACTTTAGTCTATTATGAAATTTTCCAACTTGACTTAGACTTAGGCCTCTCCTTAGACCCTACATCACTTATAATGTGCCTCGTACACTTGTTATCATGTCCAATTGGTATCCATAATATTAATAGCCCTCAAATGAGAAGTAGAGTCTGCCCCCAAACACATAACATAACTTATCTCTTCTTTCACCCATTTCAATTTCCCTAATTTTTACTAACTCCTAAAATTTCCAAAAATTTTGCCAGAGTTTTCTTTGTAACTGGACATATCCACCTGCCAGAGAATCCAAGAAACCAATCCTAACAACACATACATAATCCAATCAATGTAACACAACATGAAAACAATACTAATAGCGGCATCATAAGCAATATATTACTAGAAAAGGAACGCCATTAACATCAATTATTCAGGTGATACGTAACTCATAGCAGGTAAGCTCTCAACATCTTCATAGAACACAGAGATGAACGTTTAAATTAAAGATGACATTTTTGAGTCATCACATCATCGGCTATTTTTAGTTTAAGTGGTTGGGTGAGCGGATGTTTGGGTTAATTCTTCTTTATTGAAAACATATTTTTTTCATTTATTTAAGTATGGATTTTAGGAATGCATGTTTTTATTTTTCTTTTATTTGCGTGAGGAATTTAGAAGTGTTCTATTTTTCTTTTAAAACTTGTTTTTTTTTACTTGTCGTAAGTATATTTCATAGTATTAGACAAAGTTGTAATTACACTCAGTATACGTCTTTTTATTTAAATTTAAAATTGCTAAATACTTTGAGGATAATTCCGTCCTTTCTTGAAAAAATAATTTTTTATTTACGTTTAGGATATTTTTATTTTTCGTAAAAAACATATTTTGGAACTTTGACATAAAAGAAATAAGATAATGAACATATTTCAAAGGATCAAATTAACAATAGAATGTTGCTTTGATATCTTTTGGTTGCCAGAAAGGAAGAGAAAGTTTTAAAGGCTCTTTTTTTTTCTTTTACTGCTTGATAAGCAGCAAAATTAAAGTTTCTCACAACAAAAATAGATAGATTTTCCTTCTTACGCAATTTTGAGAATTAAAGTTGAAATACAAATGCCTAACTATTAGTTTAGTCCAAGATACATTTTCTTTGTTAAAAAGATGTAGAAAAAGTCAAAGTTGGATAATTTTAGTAAACTTCAAAAGTTCTAAATATATTAGGACATCTTAAATTAAATAATTCAAATAAGGAAATATCTAATAATCTAATTTTTAGTTGATTTCAAGTCAAATGACTATTTTATTTAATGTGAACTCTATTTTAAAAGGGTAAAAAAGGCAAACGATATTTCGTTAAGGGCCTCCGTGCTTTTAATATAGTATAGATATATTAGGATATATTTTAGGTGAGATAATCTCAAGAGATATATATTAAGAATATGAAAAGTTGTAAATTTTAAAATAAATTGTATTATATGTAATTTTATCAAAGCAGTTGTAGGAAATTAAAATAAATTGTATTATATGTAATTTTATCAAAGCAGTTGTAGGAAACTTAAATAAATGTTAAAAATGTTGTATTCTATGTAAATTCCTCCAAAGGATATAAATCCGAGAGGAGAAGAAATTGCTTTGGACTCTTTCCATTTTTGCAATAACTAGGTAAACAAGTAAACTAACCAAAATTGGAAACATCTTAATTAGATTGTGGTAATGAGATTACTAATAAAAAGAATTTTTTATATGACTTAATTAGATAATAACAATAAGAGTGAAGAGGTAAAATTATCTCTTTGTGGCATATAAAATAATTAATTTTCCATTATAGTATAGTATATTATTAGTTCCTCCTATGATACTAACAAACCAAACTCAGTTGTTAGACTTGCTTAACCTAGATATATTTAGGTACATTTTCCACGCTCACCTAATTGAGAATTTAATATCCTTTGACGATATATTCATTGACGATGTAAATATTTTTTTTCACAGTTAGTGTAGTGTGTAGTTTTACATATCTTTTTTCTTTTTCAAATTTGTCCACCATCTTCTACGTAAACAATACGTGTAATTATGGGCAAAGCTAGGAGGAAGGGAGTTCATTCGAAAAATTACGCTGTATATAAGGTCTCAAATTTTAATTTTTTGTATATACTATAGATGATGAATCTCTTTAATGTCTTTCTGTGTAATGCTAATAAAATATGGATTCAACATTTAACCAAGAATAATTAAAATGTTGTGTTCTATAATTTACTGTATATTACAAAATGATGGATCATAATTGTAAACAAACATTAATCTCGTTGTCTGATCTCCTTTCCTTTCTAGTTGTTAGAAAAGATTGATAGATTATTAATACTTTTTGCTATTACCTATTTATAACATGATGCAATAGACGATTATCAAATAAGGTAATTATTTTAATATATATGTAACAAAATCCATTGTATAAGGTAATTCTTTTAATATACTTGCAACAAAATCCTTTGTTTATATAGTAATTATTTCAATATGCTTGCAATAAAATCCATTATAAAGTAAATAATTTAACTTCTTGGATAAAAGCCTTTAATATATAGTACAAATTTGGCTCTCTATCTTATTTATATCTTTGCTCTTTGTATATTAAACAACACTGGCTTCTAATTGCCTTAAACAATCATATAAAATCATTACTTTTTGTCCCCAAATTTAGACTTTGTGAATACCATGTGCCACTTTATGTAAATAAAAAAACAAAAAAGTGGCTAGGTAGTGTGGGAGATGGGAATTTAATTATATCAACAAATATTCCCTCCATTGACACTATTTGTAATATTCTTTTTACAATTTTCAAGTTATTCATACTTTAAATATATATAAAAAAATTCATATACCGTTAATGCATAAAACTTAAACTAGAAAAATAGAACCAAAAAGAGTAAGTCAAATTTAAAATAATATGTGCCTCAATTACGGTTAAAAATAAAAATATAGTAGGACCAAAAGCATACATCAAATTCTCTTCTCTAATATAGCACCTGTGAATGTAGCCAAAGTAGGGCCAACCTAAAATAACATAGGTATAACACTAAAAGTATACTTGCAAAATTTTCTTCTCCAATAAATGTAGTATGGTTAGTATTCAAATCCGAGTAGAAAAACAAAAAGCAAGCGATTTTTTTAATTTATTTAAATAAATTAAAAGCTTAATTGGAATAAATTAAATAAATTATACGTAGATACTAAATGATATAATTGGAATATGCGCAAATAAATTCAAACACCACTAATATTATCTTCTCTAAAATACTATCTTCCAACTAAGCATTAACATGAAGTATGAGTTGGAAAAGGGAAAAAGGAAAAAGGAAAAAGGAAAGAAGGGGAATCAATAGTGACTAGAACGTGAGATATAGTTTGAATTGAAGTTAGTTAGGTGTGTGCAAGAAAAATTGAAAGGTCAAATGTACGAAAAAAATCAAGTTGTGATTTGACTTTACTCAGGTTTTATTAAAACTATAAAAATTGATTATATTTAGTTTATTTTATATTGAAAAAGTTTTTTGAATCAAAACGAGTCAAACTAACAATAATAGTATAGATAATATAAATAGGTATAATATCGAGACAAGATGAATTGCACGGATTCTAGGTTAGTAAGCTTCTGAAAAAGTGTGCTTATGACATATTAGGTAAATCTATGTCAAAAAGGAAGAGAAAAATAAAATGTTATAGAAAGTCATAACGCTAGTACACATGATATCTAAGTTTATGGTGAAATACACCCAATGTTCACGTGAATTCAATTAAAAAAAACAAAAAAAAAAACCATGAAAACAATAATAGTATAACTGCTTCCAAAAATAATAACCGACAAAATATATATTTAGAGCATATTTGAATTGTCTTATTTTAAGTACTTTTAAATCAAAATAATTTTTTAAGTCATTTTGTAGTGTTTGAATAAAGTAAAAAAATATTTTTAACCGATAAAATATATATTTAGAGCCTCTTTGAATTGTCTTATTTTAAGTGCTTTTAAATTAAAATAATTTTTTAAGTCATTTTGTAGTGTTTGAATAAAGTAAAAAAAATATTTTTAATCACTTGTTTTTAAGTTAAAAGGACTAAAAGAAACCAAACGGCAAAAACCAAAAGCTAAAATTATTAAGTTAACTTAAAATAAGCTACACTATATATTAAACCTCCAATTTTGACAATCAACAGAACAAACAAAAAACACATACCTTCCTCACAGTACAAGTCTTCAACTTGTAGAGCTTTGCAAAAATCTTTCCAAAATTCCCTTTACTTTCTTCTTCTCTTCTCTTCAACACCCATTTTCAAAATCATAATCCACATTTGTATGATCCGAATCACAAAATGATACCAAGAAAGAACAACATGGGTCGGGTTTCCCCATTGTTACTGGTGTTACTCGCATTAGGTTTCTTCTTCGCAACGTACAATTTAGTCGCAATGATAATTCACAACAAGGTCGGTAGAAGTAACAGTACTGAAGAGTTCGACCCGGTTCCGAAATCGGGTCTGTCGGGTTTAAAAGCCAGCGGGCGGAAATTCCACGTGGCATTGACGGCGACCGACGCGCCGTACAGTAAGTGGCAGTGTAGGATCATGTATTATTGGTATAAGAAAATGAAGGATCGGGCTGGATCAGATATGGGTGGGTTTACTCGGGTTTTGCATTCGGGCAAACCCGATAATTTGATGGAGGAGATTCCTACTTTTGTTGTTGACCCCCTTCCTGAAGGATTGGATCGGGTCAGTATATGTTTGTTTTTTTAATGTGAATTTAAGAATTATTTGTTTTTTTGTGTGTTGTGTTCAATTTTGTGTTTTTTTGGATAAAAAGATAACAGAATGATGTTTTGTTTTGTTTTATGGTTAAATTTGGAAGAATTTAATTTATATACACTAACCGTCAATGAATTTTATTGATAGACTTATCACTTATCTATAATTACTTAATAAATGACCTGATTGTAAACGTACATTGCATAGAACTTAAACTCTCGATAGGATTTACGTTATGGCTGACAATGTAAAAGATCATGTTACATTATTAGTGAATTTTAACATGTGATAGTAGGTCAGTTACCATTTTTATCAGTATACCGATTAATATTATCAAGGATTTACTTGTATTACCTAATAACTGACCTGATTATATAATATTTTCTTGCACCGTTAGTGTATAGAACTTATTGGATTTTGGGGGAGTGAGTTTCAGTTGCTTATGCAAAGAATTAGTTTTATTGGATTTTGGGTATTTTCGAAAAAATAGAAATTTATTAGTTTTGGGTATGTGGCAATTTGTGTATCGTCACTTGTGTATTGTTCTGTGGTATGGAATTTGAACAATAATGTGGTCTTTTGGTCAATGAAGTGGGAGGAGAACCATGATGCCTCATGCTCAATTCGAGGCAAAAACAATTAGCAATTCTTCTTATTTGCCTAAGCCTTGGTAGGCAAAATTACGTGCTAGTGGAAGTTAGCAGGTATCTGATAGAATAATCAGGTGCATGCAAGCTGGGCCGGACACAACCGCGTCACAAACAAAAAAAGAAAGGAAGATATTTGCACACCCTTTTAAGCTTTATTTAGGATTTAGTTGGGGTTGAGTGGTTGAGACTCTGAGGAAGTTATTTTCAGTTTCTCTTATTTAAAATTAGTTCTTTCCTAGGGCTCAAAGTACATTTGATCTTTTGGGAAACTTTAGTCAATGGCATTGCCTTGGCTGTTCAAAATTTTTCGTTGTTCAAGGAAATTATTTGGTCTACACAAGTAGTTGTGTCAGAGGGAAACTTAGAGTCATTTCCTTAGAAGCTAAAGCCTAGAAGAGGAAGATGATTTAACTTTTCCTCTTTCAAAGTTTTAAAAATGGAGCAACACACGGTCATCTTCTGTTTGAAAACCATGGGGAGCCTCGAGTAGTTTACCGGAAATTGAGTTGTCGCGACAATATCTTCAATTTCTTCAAAAGCTCTGGTTCTCTGTGTTTAATTACTTTTCTAATCCTAACTTGTAGTCTTCTAAATTTTTTCCATTTTATCTCCAGGGTTATATTGTCCTTAACAGACCCTGGGCTTTTGTTCAATGGCTGGAGAAGGCACCAATTGAAGAAGAGTAAGTCAGTACTCTGGATAATGTATTCCACTTCCTCTTGTATGCATATGGTCTGAACAGTACAATATGCTATGACTGATGCAGATACATTCTAATGGCAGAGCCCGACCATGTATTTGCAAATCCCTTGCCAAACTTGGTTCTTGGCGATCACCCAGCTGCATTCCCCTTTTTCTACATAAAACCATCTGAACATGAGAAAATTATACGAAAATATTATCCAGAGGAGCTGGGCCCAGTGACTAATGTTGATCCAATTGGAAATTCTCCAGTAATAATTAAAAAGGTTAGCTTTAATATGCTGAACCAAACAGTATTCTTTTGTTGCCGGCAAAGGTCTTTTTAGTAACTTGCCTGCTGAATGGCATTAAGTATACTGTATACTATCTGATGACGATGCTGTTTGATCTCATTATTCAGTCTAGTTCTATTGGGTGCTCATTTTACTCTGGTTCATTTAATCATTTTTCTGTTTTCTGTCTTGCCCTTCTGATTGTTTCAGTCCATTTTGGAGAAAATTGCTCCCACATGGATGAATGTTTCCTTGAGGATGAAAGACGATCCAGAAACTGACAAGGCTTTTGGCTGGGTTCTAGAAATGTGATGTTTATGTTTCTCGTTTCTATTGATGCTCATAGTAGATAATATGTTTGATCACTAACAAAATCTAAAATTTTGTTTGTATGTCCTCGTTCCAGGTACGGCTATGCTGTGGCATCCGCTTTACATGGTGTACGGCACATTCTTCGTAAGGACTTCATGCTACAGGTCTACAAGAGCTAAATGAAACTATTTTTTTTCATTACGTTATGCTGAACTAATACCTGGCTAACAAACATCATTCACTTTCAGCCCCCATGGGATCTGGAAGTTGGCAAGCGGTTCATCATTCATTATACCTATGGATGTGATTATAATATGAAGGTAAATTGATCACTTCCTCAGATTCCATTCTCGACGACACAGTACTTGATTGGCATAAGTTCTACAACAAACATTGTTCTGGTGGTTGGTCATTTAATCCTTTTGATGATTAAACAGGGAGAGTTGACATATGGAAAGATTGGTGAATGGAGATTTGACAAAAGATCTTACCTTCGCGGTCCTCCACCAAAGAATCTCACTTTGCCCCCTCCAGGGGTTCCCGAAAGTGTGGTATGTTTAAACCTTCTGTTCACAGCTTTAAAGTATGTTGGAGAATTATTAACTGAAAAAAGTGCTTGGGAATCGATCAAATTGCATTTTTGTGGACTTAAAAATTGAGATAACAGATTTATATGCTATGTAAAAACAGAAGCTATCTGTAGTTCTGACATTGTCCCGTTGCATTTGTTTTGCATACTTCTGTCTGATTGACTTCCTTTTTTGATGTGGTCAAAAGCTACTAGCTTATGTTATGGCTTCCCTTGCTTCCTAGCTTTGTTTATCGCATATGGTCATTGCTATATATCTTTTTTCTATCAGTGAAGTCTGTGGCTATAGAATTTTAAGCAATAACTTGATGGTTTTCCTCGAGTTATTCATGCCGGGATGAAAGCTGTGGGATGGACTAATGGGAATGGAGTGACTACTATCATTCAAATCTAATTCTCTTGCGTACCCGCTGTTGTTTTTATATTTTACTGCCATTGAAAAGACTACTAAATATATGTCTCTACCTACCTGCTTCATTTAGAACCTGACATATCTGCCTCAGTTAGAGTGTGACATGTCTGTTCGTACCCATTCCTCATGGCTTGTTAGATCCAAAGCGTGTCAGTTTTTTCTCATTTTTCCTTATCAATAACGTGCCTGTGAACAATTGAACATTTGATATGAAGGCGATTAAAGCTCAGAGTAACGGTTGATGCACGGAGGCATGCATGTTATATCACTGCACGCATAGATCACGTGTCCTGCATGCAATATTCGGAAAAGAAAAGATGCATGTAGGTGCTTATCACTGCTCGTGTCCTTTTCTTTTTGCAGGTAAGATTAGTGAAGATGGTTAACGAAGCTACTGCTAATATCCCTGGATGGGAAACAGAGTGAGAATGAGTTAAACCCGACATATGTACTTACCTATATTTATACTTTGCTCATTTTGTGAAGGCCAATGCATGTAAAGGGTGCCCAATTTTTGTCAGGCTTCAAGATGGATAATCTTTAGAGCAATATATGATTTAAACAAGCAAAATAGATATGGTGCCGTACTAGATAAGTTCTGTCATTAGATATTCTTCTTTCTCCCTCCATGGCACTTTTGGACTAAACTATAGAGATAGTATTCTTTTTGTAAAATTATGTTGCTGAAATGTCTTTTAAGTGTAACAGGAGATGTGACGAGCTAAATGAGGACTCAAAAAGTTTCTTTGAACCTACTCTCAAAAATGCTGATTACTGTTCAAGAAAACTTGAGTTTCTTTTGCTGAAGTTGATGAGTTGCCTATGGTTTTTAACAAGGCAATATCTGTAGTTGTATTATAACAACAACCCAGTAAAATCCCACAAGTATGATCTAGGGAGGGTAGTGTGTACGTAGACCTTACCCCTACCCAGGGGTAGAGAGGTTGTTTCCGATAAACTCTCAGTTCAAGATGACGAAAAGAGATAATAGATAAGTAGCAGCAACAAAAAGCAGTAAAATAATAACAGTATCGTAAGAACCCGAAAATATATGGAAAAACAATAACAATAACCAGTAATAAAAGCTCGATACTATGAAAAAGGGAAAATAGTGTGAACATTACATTAACCACTAGCAGTGCAACTCAAAACACTATCAGACTAGCTTCACATTTGGTACGAAGTAGAAAAACGCTCAACTACCTCCTAACTTCAACCCTAATGCTCGACCTCCATACCTTCCTATCAAAGTCGTGCCATGTCTTGCCTGTTCACCTCTCCCAAATTCTTCTTAGGCTGCTTTCTACCTCTTCTCATACCTGCCAAAGCCAACCGCTCACACTTCCTTAGGGCCATAAAACTGGAATTTCGTCTATTTCGCCCACGCCAAATGTATGGGTCCGGGCCAACGGACCCGGATCGCCTAAGATTTTGCCAGCCCATCAAAAATGACCTAAGGAACAATAGTCATTGCCTCGCCGTGACTGTTACTCGTTTTTTTTTCCTGCGTTTTAGGGCAATAAAACTGGAATTCGCCCGATTTTTAAATTTTTTGTGTTAAAGTCCACGCCATCTGCATGGGTCCGGGTGACCATACCCGGATCACCTAAATTTTCTTCAGCCCATAAAAAACAACCTAAGAAACAATAATCATCGCCTAGCCATGATCGTTCCTCATTTGTTGGCATTTTAGGGTTATAAAACTTGAATTCCGTCCGACTACCAGATTTTCGTGTGCTATAGCCCATGCCATTTGCCCGGACCCGAATCACCTAAAAATTTATCGGCCCATAAAAAATGACCTAAGGAACAATAGTCATCGCCTCGTCGTGACCATTCCTTATATTTTGGCGTTTTGGGGCCATAAAATCGTAATTCTGCCTGATTCTCAGATTTTTATGTGTTATAACCTACGCCATCTCGGATCACCTAAAATTTTGTTGGCCCATAAAAAACGATCTAAGGAACAATAGTCATCGTCTTGCCATGACCGTTCCTAATTTTTTTGGCATTTTAGGGCTATAAAACAAGAATACCGCCCGATTCTTATATTTTCGTGTGCCATAACCCATGCCATTTTCATGGATCCGGACGACCGGAACAGGATCACCTAAAATTTTATCGGCTCATAAAAAATGACCCAATTAACAATAGTCATTGCTTTGTAGTGACCATTTCCGTGTGCTATTGCCAACACTATCTGCATGGTTTCGGGCGACCGGACCCGTATCGCCTAAAATTTTGCCGGACCATAAAAAATGACCTAAGGAACAATAGTCATCGCCTCGCCATGACCGTTCCTCTTTTTTAGGCGTTTTAGGGTAATAAAACTAGAATTTCGTCCGATTCTCAAATTTTTATGTGTTTAGCCCACGCCATCAGCATGATTCCGGCCGATCGGACCCGCATTGTCTAAAACTTTTTCGGCCCACCAAAAACGATCTAAGAAACAATAATCATCGCCTCGCCATGACCGGTCCTCATTTTTTGGCGTTTTAGGGCCATAAAACTGGAATTCTGCCTGATTCCAAGATTTTCGTGTCCTATAGCCCACACAATCTGCATGGGTCCGGGTAACCGAACACGGATCGCCTAATATTTTTTCGGCGCATAAAAAAAAAACCTAAGGAACAATAATCATCGCCTCACCATGACTGTTCCTCGTTTTTGGCGTTTTAGGGCCATAAAAATAAAATTTCGCCTATTTTTCAGATTTTCGTGTGCTATAGCCCATGCCATCTTCATGGGTCCGGGCGACTGGTCCCAAATTGCCTAAAGTTTTGTCGACCCATAAAAAACGACCTAAGAAACAATAGTCATCTCCTCGCCATGATCGTTCCTCTTTTTTGCTTTTTAGGGCCATAAAATAAAATTCCGCTGGATTCCTAGATTTTTGTGTGCCACGCCATCTGCATGGATGCGGCGATCGGACACGGATCACCTAAAATTTTGTCGGTCCATAAAAAATGATCTAAGGAACAAATAATCATCGTTTCACTATGACCGTTCCTTTTTTTGTTTTGTTTTTTGCTTTTTAGGGCCATAAAAAGGAAATTCTGCCAGATTCTCAAATTTTCGTGTTCTATAGCCCACATCATCTGCATGGGTCCATGTGACCGGACTCGAATTGCCTAATTTTGCCGGTCCATCAAAAATGACCTAAGGAACAATAGTCATCGCCTCGCCATGACCGTTTCTATTTTCTTTTGGCATTTTAGGCCCATAATATTGGAATTTCGTCTGATTCTCATATTTTCGTGTGCTTTAGCGTACGCCATCTGTATGGATACGGGCGACAGGACCCGGATCGCCTAAAATTTTGCCGGCCCTAAGGAGTAATAATCATCGTCTCACCGTGACCGTTCCTCATTTTTTGGTGTTTAAGCCATAAAACTGGAATTCCTCTTGATTTCCAGATTTTCATGTGTTATAGCCGACCCAATCTGCATGGGTCTGGGGTACCGGATCCTGATCACCAAAAATTTATAAAATATGACCTAAAGAACAATAGTCATTGCCTTGCTATGACCGTTCCTCAGTTTTTAGTGTTTTAGGGCCATAAAACTAGACTTTCTCCCGATTCCCAGATTTTCGTATGCTATAGCCCACGCTATTTGCATGGGTCCAGTCGACCGGACTCAGATCGCCTATAATTTTTCGGGCCATAAAAAATGATCTAAGGAACAATAGTCATCGCCTTGCCGTAACCATTCCTCTTTTTTTGGCTTTTTAGGGCCATAAAACTTAAATTCCGCCCGATTTTCCAAATTTTCTTGTGCTATAGCCCACGCTATCTGCATGGGTCCGGGCGATTGGACCTGGATCGCCTAAAATTTTGCTGACCCATCAAAAACAAACTAAGGAACAATAGTCATTGCCTCGCCATAATCATTCCTCGTTTATTGGCATTTTAGGGCCATAAAATTAGAATTATGTTCGATTCCCAAATTTTTGTGTGCTATAGACCACATTATATGCTTGGGTCCGGTCGCCCGGGCCCGGATCGCGTAAAAGTTTGCCGTCCCACAAAAAACGACCTAGGGAACAATAGTCATAGTCTCGCCATGTACGCTCCTCATTTTTTGACGTTTTAGGGGCATAAAATTGGAATTCCGTCTGATTCTCATATTTTTATGCGCATAGCCCACGCTATTTGCATGGGTCCGGACGACCGGACCCGAATCATCTAAAAAATTTTCGGCCCACCAAAAATGATCTAAGAAATAATAGCCATCATCTCGCCATGACCGTTCCTCTTTTTTGGCGTTTTAGGGCCATAAAAGTAGAATTCCGCACGATTTTCAATTTTATGGTCATCCGCATGGTTGCGGGCGACCGGACCCGGATCGTCTAAACTTTTATCGGCCCATAAAAAATGACCTAAGGAACAATAGTCATTTCCTCGCCATGATCGTTTCTTGTTTTTGGTGTTTTAGGGCCATGAAACTAAAATTCTCCCCGATTCCAAGATTTTCATGTGCTATAGCCCATGCAATTTGCATGGCTCCAGGAGACCGAACACGGATCGCCTAATAGTTTTCTGGCGCATAAAAAAACCTAAGGAACAACAATAATCGTCTCGTCGTGACCGTTCCTCATTTTTGGCGTTTTATGGCCATCAAAATGGAATTTTGCCCGATTTTCAAATTTTTTTTGGGCTATAGCCCACGCCATCTGCATGGTTCCGGCGACCGGTTCTGGATTGCCTAAAATTTTGTCGACCCATAGAAAAATACCTAAGGAACAATAGTCATTCCCTCGCCATGACCGTTCCTCTTTCTTTGTTTTTAGGTCCATAAAAATGGAATTTAGCCAAATTTTCAAATTTTTGTGTTCTATAGCCCACACCATTTTTAATGGGTCCGGACGCCGGACCCGGATAGCCTAAAATTTTGCCGATGCATCAAAAAGATCTAAGGAACAATAGTCATCACCTCTTCATGACTGTTTCTCACTTTTATAAAATTAAAATTCTACCCCATACCTAGATTTTTGTGTGTTATAACCCACGCCATCTGCATGGGTCTGGGTGACCGGACCGAAATCTCCTAAAAAAATTTTCAGCCCATCAAAAACAACCTAAGGAACAATAGTCATCGCATCGCCATGACCGTTCCTCATTTTTGGCGTTTTAAGGTCATAAAACTAAAGTTTCGCTTGTTTATCTCATTTTTGTGTGCTATAGCCCACGCGAGTTCGGACAACTAGACTCGGATCGCCTAAAATTTTGCCAGCCCATATAAACGACCTTAGGAATAATGGTCATCGTGTCGCCATGACAGTTCCTAGTTTTTTGGCATTTTAGGCAATACAAATGGAAATGCGTCAGATTCCCAAATTTTCGTTACTATTGTTCCTTAGGTCGTATTTGATGGACCATCTGCATTGGTTCGGGCGACCGGACCCAGATGGCCTAAATTTTGCCGGCATATAGGAACGACCTAAGGAACAATAGTCATCGTCTCGCCATGACCGCTCCACATTTTTGGCATTTTAGTGTCATAAAACTGGAATGGCGCCTGATTTCTAAATTTTCGTGTGCATAGCTCACGCTATATGTATGGGTCCGGGCGACCGGATACGGATCACCTAAAATTTTGTCGGCTTATCAAAAACGACATAAGGAACAATAATCATCGTATCGCCATGACCGCTCCTTGTTTTAGGGCGCTATAAGACTAGAATTTTACCTGATTCCTAGATTTTCGTGTGCTATAGCACACGCCATCTACATGGGTCCGGGCGACCGGACCCGGACTGCCTAACATTTTATCGATCCATCAAATACGACTAAAAGAACAATAGTCATCTCGTCGTGACCGTTCCTCATTTTTTGGCGTTTTCGGACCACAATACATGAATTTCGCCCGATTCTCAGATTTTTATGTGCTATTGCCAATGCCATCTACATGGGTCCGGGCGACCGGAAACGAATTGCCTAAAAATTTTGGGCTGATCAAGAATAACTTAAGGAACAATAGTCATTATTTTGCCATGATCATTCCTCATTTTTTGGCATTTTAGGGACATAAAACTTGAATTCTGCCCGATTTTTAGATTTTTGTGTGTTACAGTCCACACCATCTGCATAGGTCCGGGCGACCGGACTCGGATTGCCTTAAATTTCATCGGCCCATCGAAAATGACCTAAGAAATAATTGTCATCACCTCGCCAAGACCGTTCCTCTTTTTTGGCATTTTGGGCCATAAAACTGAAATTCCTCCCGATTCTCAAATTTACGTGTGCTATAACCCACGTCATATTCATAGGTCAGGACAACCGGAACCGGATCGCCTAAAAAAATTTCGGCCCATCAAACACGACCTAAGAAATAATAGTCATCGCCTCACCGTGACCGTTCATAGTTTTTTGGCGTTTTAGAGTCATAAAATTGTAATTTCGCCCGATTCTCAGATTTTTATATGCTATAGCCTACGCCATCTGCATGGGTTTGGGCAACCGGACCCGGATCGCCCAAAATTTTGTCGGCACATTATAAACGACCTAAGGAACAATATTCATCGCCTCGACATGACTGTTCCTTATTTTTTGGCTATTTATAACAAAAACAACAACAACAACGCAGTATAATCCCACTAGTGGAATCTGGGGAGAAAACTGTGTACGTAAACTTTACCCCTACCCTGGAGTAGAGAGGTTGTTTCCGATAGACCCTCGGCTCTCTCCCTCCAAGAACTCCCCACTTTGCTCTTGGGGTGACGCGAACTCACAACCTCTTGGTTGGAAGTGGTGGCGATTTAGAATCATAAAACTTAAATTTCGTCCAATTCCTTGATTTTCATATGTTATAGCTTAAGCTATCTGCATGGGTCCAGGCGATCGGACCCGGATCGCCAAAAATTTTGTCGGCCCATCATAAACGACCTAAGGAACAATAGTCATCGCCTTGCCGTGACTGTTCCTCGTTTTTATGCATTTTAGGGCCATAAAACTAAAATTTCGTCCGATTTCCATATTTTTGTGTGTTATATCCCATGCCATCTTCATGGGTCTGGTCGCCCGGATCCAGATTGCCTAAAATTTTGTCGGTCTATCAAAAATGACCTAACGAATAATAGTCATTGCCTCGCTATGACCGTTCCTCGTTTTTGGCATTTTAAGGCCATAAAACTGAAATTATGCCCGATTCTCTTATTTTCATGTGCCATAACCAACGCCATCAGAACAACCTAAGGAACAATAGTCATCGTCTCGCCATGATTATTCCTTGTTTTTGGCATTTTAGGGTCATAAAACTGGAGTTCCGCCATATTCTCAGATTTATGTGTTATAGCCACGCCATCTGCATGGGTCCAGGCGACCGAACCCGAATCGTCTAAAATTTTGTCGGCCCATAAAAAATAACCTAAGGAATAATAGTCATTGCCTCGCGGTGATCGTTCCTCGTTTTTTGGCTTTTAGGGCCATATGACAGGAATTTCGCCTGATTCCGAGATTTTTTTGTGCATAGCCCACGTCATCTACATATGTCCGGGCAACTGGACCCGGATCGCCTAAAATTTTATCGGCCCATCAAATACGATCAAAGGAACAATAGTCATTGCCTCGTCATGATTGTTCCTCATTTTTTGGCATTTTAGGTCAATAAACTGGAATTGAACTGGAATTCCAGATTTTTGTGTGCTATACCCGATGCCATCTGCATGGGTCCGGGCGACGGGACCCGGATCGCCTAAAATTGTCGCCCTATAAAAAACGACCTAAGGAACAATAGTCATCGCCTCGCCATGATCATTCCTCGTTTTTTGGCATTTACGTCCCTAGAACTGGAATTCCGTCTAATTCCGAGATTTTCGTGTGTTATAACCCACGCCATCTGCATGGGTCTGGGGCGACGGGACCCAGATCGCCTAAAATTTTGCCGCCCTATAAAAAATAACCTAAGAAATAATAGTCGCCTCGCCATGACCATTCCTCATTTTTTGGCATTTACGGCCCTAAAACTAGAATTCTGTCCAATTTCGAGATTTTCGTGTGTTATAGCCCACATCGTTTGCACTAGTCCGAGCAATAGACCCGGATCGCCAAAAATTTTGCCGACCTATAAAAAATGACCTAAAAATAAGTGATTGCATCGCCATTACCGTTCCTCATTTTTTGGCATTTTAGAGCCATAAAACTGGAATTTCGCGAGATTCTCAATTTTTTCGTATACTATAAGCCCACGCCATCTACATGAATACTGGAGACCAGACCCGAATCACCTAAAATTTTACCAACCCATCAAAAATGACCTAAGAAACAGTAGTCAATGCCTCACCATGATCATTCCTCATTTTTTGGCGTTTTACGACCCTTAAACTAAAATTCCGTATGATTCCCAAATTTTCGTGTGTTATTTATGCGTTTTAGCCCATAAAAAAGGAATTTCGCCTAATTCCCAGATTTTTGTGTGTTATATTCCATGCCATCCATATGGGTCCGGACGATCAGACCCGGATTGCCCAAAATTTTACCAGCCCATAAAAAACAACCAAAGGAATAATAGTCATCGTCTCGCCATGACCGTTCCTCATTTTTTGGCGTATTAGAGCCATAAAACTAAAATTTTGCCCGATTCTCAAATTTACGTATGCTATAGCACACGTCTTTTGCATGGGTCCGAGCGACCGGATCCGGATCGCCTAATATTTTGATGACCCATCAAAAACGACCTATAGAACAATAGTCATCGCCACCATGATCGTTTCTCATTTTTTGGCATTTTAGGGCCATAAAACTGGAATTCCACCCGATTCTCAGATTTTCGTGTGCTATAGCCCACGTCATCTGTATTGGTCCAGGCAATGAACCCAGATCGCCTAAAATTTTGTCGTCCCATAAAAAATGACCTAAGGACCAATAGTCATCGCATCACCATAATCATTTCTCATTTTTTGGCGTTTTAGGGCCACAAAATTAGAATTTAGCTCGATTCCCAGATTTTCGTGTGCTATAACTCACGTCATCTGCATGAGTCCGGGCGACCGGACCCGGAACGCCTAAAATTTTGCTTCTAAAACGATCTAAGGAACAATAGTCATCGTCCGCTATAATCATTCCTCGTTTTTTGGCGTTTTAAGGCCATAAAACTAGAATTTCGCCTGATTTTCAATTTTTCATGTGCGCCATCTGTACGAGTCCTGGCAACCGGACCCGGATCACCTAAATTTTTGTCAGCCCATCTAAAACGACCTAAGGAACAATAGTCATCGCCACGACATGACCTTTCTTCGTTTTTTAGCGTTTCAAGGCTATAAACTAGAGTTTCGACCGATTCCCAGATTTTCGTATGTTATAGGTCACACTATTTGCATTCGTCTAAAATGTTGCCGACCCACGCCATTTGCATTCGTCTAAAATGTTGCCGACCCATCTATAACGACCTAAAGAACAATAGTCATCATCTCACCGTGATTGTTCCTTGTTTTTTGGTGTTTTAGGGTCATAAAACTAAAATTCCACTCGATTCCAGAATTTGTGTATGCTATATAGCCCACGCCATCTGCATGGGCCTCGGCGCACGATCCCGGATCGGCTAAGTTTTTGGTCAGGCCATAAAAAACGACCTAAAGAACAATAATCATCGGCTCGCCGTTACCGTTCCTCGTTTCTTGGCGTTTTAGGGTCGTAGACCGATTCTCAGATTTTTGTGTTATTATACAGCGGGAAGTATTCATTTATTTTTTCGGTGTAATTCAAAATGAATGATATAACTAAAACCAAAAAAGAAGTGGAAGAAACAAAAGGGTACATATGGTAGTACATAAAGTACATGACAGAGTTATATGCTATGATACAGAGGATGTACAAATGCTGAGATATTGGCCGCTTCCCTTCACGTGCCTCTACAAAACATTTAGTCAGTTCCACGGAGGAGATGGAGGTTTGTACATAAAGTCTTGAGATGTTGATCCATAGTTTAAGTCGAGGTTATGGAGTTGCTCCATGAGCTGAGACCGTCTTTCTTTGAAGAAGTCCAGACGCGTTGTTAATTCTACCAAAGTGGAAGATGTAGCTGAGGGATGTCGGCTATAATCCATCGCCTGCTAAATTCATCGTCAAAGATCATCACAACATGACAATGAAGTTCAAAATAATCATATATGCGCTAGATCTAACAGAGGTCCGACTAAATCCAGACTCATGCCATAGAAAACCCACTATAGGAGGTTTTAGTGCTCCCTCGAAGAGGACTCCATTCTTAGAGCTCGAATTCGAGATCTCTAGTTAAGGGTGATCTAACAAAGTTACTAAACAACAAGTCTGATGTTGCTAAATCAAAAAGTGACAAGAGAAAACCATGCTGGCTAAAATTCCTATATAAGGAATCCTGCCAAATTATGTTATAGCATTTCTATAGCATTGGGGTCATCCAAGGGGGCATGAGTTTGCACTGTAGCCTATAGTGTGACCACTTGTTCATGAGCTGTTGAGAACGAGAAGCAGCAGAAGTTTTTATTTCTGTTACCTCAGCGGTCCTTGAAGTAGAACGCACGGAGGGAGAATCAATGGCACCGAGTTCATCCAAGGATAAACTAGTTGAAGCCTCAATACTCTTGGAATCACTTGAGGTTGTATCAAGAAATAGCTTTCGGGCAGGTTGTCTACTGCTGGGGCCAGATGTCAGTACTTGTCCTTTAACATTCCTCGTATCTGCACCCAGCAATTCCTGCATTAATTTCAGAAGTTTTAGCATTTATGAAAATTTATACACAACTGAAGAATATTGGATGAAATCATGAAAATTGTGATTTACTACCTTGAGGTCAGAATTTCAAGAAGATATGCATCTATCCTTTTGACAAATAATTTTCATTGACAAAGGAAAAAAAAGAGAGGCTTTTTTGGCCCAACAGTTCAGCTCTAACAGCATTAGTTAAATGCTCAAAAACCTTTTAAATTTCCTGCAGATTCTAGTGGTTACTAGAGATAATAAAGACGCCTAAATATCTGTCATTAGGTGATGAACTTCAACAGATAAACCTCACCCACAGAATATACGAGGCTATCATTTTTTCAGCTCCTAAGTCCAATCTCGGCACAAGACATGTGCATGGATCTAACAAGCTATAAAACTATAACATGGAACAAAGTAAGAAGTTATTCCACCAATTACAAGAGAGTAATTTCTCACAGCTTGTAGGTGGATATCTGCACAAATGGGAAGAGAGTTGACATTCACATCTTCAGGTACGAAAAGAAGAGGAAATGATGCAATAGCGGTAAAGGTCGAAAGAGCCTTTGAGTGAATCAAAGTATATATTTATGTAAAGATTGATCTTCCATGGTTTTTCAGCGAATCCCATGGTTACTAGCTATACGTTCTCAACTTATAGCTCATGTAGTACTAGAAGTAAAGAACTCATAAAATATACAGGACAGGGGTTTAAAATTTGCTCCCTTATAGACAAAAAAGCAGGGTCTCCAACTACAGAGTACTTATCATACAAAATTACAGGAAGAAGCAAGATATAGCTTAAGAGCACAGATAAGAAGATGCAACATCAATTACAGTGCGATTAAGAATTCTGAGATCCAGGTCGAGACCCAGATGGGATGCTGCAAGTTAACCTCTATGAATGAGCCAATATTGTGTAATGAAATGTGCATACCCATCATTATGCTGATTAAGCTATAAAAGATAAAAATCACCTCACTTCTCTGTCTTCTTTCATGATTACAGAAAGCAAGTGTTGTGTCAAAATCTTGCTGGAAATACTTCCTGCAAATAAAAACACACTTCATAAGGAAAAATTTATCAATAACATGTTAGATGAAAGATGATTTCACTTCAATCTCCCCCCAATTCTTTCAAATATGCATGCCCAAAGATGAAATGTAATTCCAATATCTCATGCTGAACTCTTTCTCAATTTCTATGACAAGGGAAAAAACAATGTGTTGCGGTGTTGTAACATGGAGGCAGTACCCACACCCAGATGCTAAATAATCCAAGCTTAAATAATAGGCACATATCCAACTGTTCCATCTTAGAAGAAAAGTATTGCCTGCTTTTATTTCTGTAATGCCTAATAATGGCTGAGTTGTTGGACACCAAAAGATACCCAACTTCCACAGCTGAATAAATCGTTCCTCGGCTAAAACTTATCTACACTTGCAGCTACAAGTCAAAGAACGATCACTTCTCAGCCGGATTATTACTTATCTGTCCCAATTTGCATGACATTCATTTCCATTTTGGGATTTCTAACGTATTTGATCCTATCTAGTCATAATATTATCTCATACGACTTTCACAAATTTCAGAACATTAGATTCATTTAACAATTAAAATTTAAACTTTGATGTTGTATTTTCTCTTCCAAGCAAATCTTTCAACTACTATAAAAATATTTTCTTGCATCATTACTTATATGAAAAGATTAACGTATAAGACTGTACTCAGTCAAATAGTGTAACAGAAAAGGGAACAGACAGTGCAATAAAATGACACTGAGTTATAAAACCATAAAGCTTTACTAGCTTAAAACTTGCTGAAGCCATCAATGTAATTAACATGAGGTTACTCCTTGAGCCACAACAAAACCACACATTTTCACAAATTAAGACAAATCAATCCTCTTTTCCTAAAAATAGACCAAATTATTCCTTCTTTTGTCATTTTCTCCACCATCTTCTGCTATAGTACATAAGAAAAAAGGGTACTATCACTAGCACTTGCAGTGGTATTAAATTATTCTCTGCTTCGAACAAAAATACACGGACAATATTTTTTTCGTTCGTTTTAATAGCTTAGATCATCATTTAAATGTTTAATCAAACTGAAAAGCCCATGATGAAAAGTTGGAAATCCATTGAAGAATTCTTCATAAATAATAAGTATTCCCTCCGTCCCAATTTATGTGGCAGTGTTTGACTCGGCACGGAATTAACGAAAAAAAGAAAGACTTTTGAAACTTGTGGTCTGAAACAAACCGTAGATATTTGTGTGGCTGTAAATCAATTCATTAAGGCTAAAGTAGGAATTCTGAAGATAATTGTTTCTAAATAAGGAAAGATTTGGGACCGACTAAAAAGGAAGAGTGCCACATAAAGTGGGACGGAGGGAGTATATTGTTAATGGCTGCATGCAACCAAGAAGTACATGAAATTGAAGCAAGGGACCTGAAAACATTCAAGACTACTCCAAAACTTACAGTTGAGAATTATGGTTTTGCCCATGTTGAAGTCGATCACAAGCATCAGATAGTGAGCCATAGTGATGCTGCCGTTGCTGATTAAGTTGATGATGCAACTCAGCAACTTTCTGCTTTAATCTAGCCACATCTGCTTCTGCCAGGGCTATCTCTTCAAGCTCAGCCCTAGTCTTTAAGAAAGTACAAGTCCTTTCAGAAACATAACAAAATCAACCAAAACAGGAACAATATAAAACTACCGAATCATCAATACAAACCTTGGAATCCATAGCACGAGAGCCCGACAATTGTCCGGAAGACATGCTCAAACCAACTTCCAGTGCAGCTCTTAGATCCCTCTCAGCTTGTAGCTGTTCTTGTAGTCTTGCAACCTTCAACAAAATCACACAGTATCTCACACATTCGAAGATGCATAGAAGCTTGTGGAACAAAGAGTTTCATCAACTACAAGTGCACAGCACATCCTAAATTAGAATGAACACATAGAAGGAGAAGTAGAAATTTTATCAACGAGAAACCAGCTATATTTTCTATAGTGACCAAAAGACAAAAAAAAGTTAGATTAAATAGAAAGGAATGAAATTGAATGGGAAAGGTTAAATAATCACCCCCAAAAAAGGGTATAAATGACAAAAAAAGAAAGAGGTCGCCAAGAATATGGTTCAGTAGTAGTGTATATATGTAGATCTAGTGCAGCCACTACATATTTAAACACAGACCCTCCTGGAAAACGGAAGAAGTTAGCTAGAAAATACACAATTATTTGTAGGCTTTCTAGGAATTATTACACACGGAAATAAATCATACATCTTGCTCAAGAGCCAAGCGGCGCTCATGCAAGGCTTGCTTCCGTCTCTCCAAGCTCGCCTGCAGAATTGCATTTCCTCTTGCCTAGCAAAAGTTTAAGGTAAATGGTCTCAGAAAAAAGGAATGATAAGATGAATTACGAGGTCAAAGCCTACTGATGTAACTTACTTCCTTTGCAATCCTATGGCGCAAGTCATTTTTGGTAATCTCAAGTCTCTGTATAGCGAGCCTATCGAAAAGTCATCACATTAGAAAGGACATTGAATAATAATGGAATGACAAGATTTAAACTAACTCATTAATGTAATAGAGTATGAAAGTGATAAAGCATTTTATCTTTCAGTATTGAATGTATGATTTGAATCCAGAAAAATGTGAGTCATACAAATATAGAGAGGCGCACATACTTATAAGGACATCACATCCAAAACAAAGTGCAAGTTTGTCATAGAACATTACTGATGAATATTAGGACACTTCAAGAGAGCACAAGTTTGTACAGAACAATCCTAAGACCCAAAACAAAGTACAATAAGAAAGGAAGTAAATATCCAAATTGATGCCACAGAGATATCTGTTGATCATCAATCTTCAATTATTTAATTTAAGTAAAAGGAAGTTGTCATATTGACATCATAGAGGCATCTATTTATCCCCATAAGAGTGAATGATTACATTTCAATTAGATGAAACAAGTTTCTCTAGACACCACAGGAGATAGAGAGAGAGAGGGGAAGGGAGGGAGGGGGGGGGGGGGGGAAGTTAGTGGAAGAAGCCGTACTCTTCCTCTCCAGAGGAATCAATTGATTCCGTTGATGGCGTCTTTCTGGCCTGTGCAAAAGAAAACAAACAAAAGATCAGATTTCCAATGTCAGCTGTCATCATAAGGGTAACAGACACAACCCTTTCATTTGTTTTATACTTAAAGCAAGTAAACTAAGTTTTCATGCTACTGATCAATAGTTCTCACAAGCTTGATTACCTATTTAAGGAAAATAAAGCAAATTGTTGTTTTTGCCCGACATATTTAAAGTTCTATTAATATGATTATCTTATCCCAGTCAGCACTCTCATTTAGCTGTGGTCTCCACCGGTACAGCATGCAATGACTAAGCCTGACGTTTCAAGCCCGAGAAGTTTCCTAATTGCAAGATCTACATATGCAAAAGGTAACACAGATAATTCTCAAAAAATACAGAAGTTTCAAAATTTGATTGTTGTAGACACTAGAGAAACCCCACAGATTTGCAGATTAATGCCCACATAAGTTAAACTAAACACGTGATCGGGAAAAAAAAGCTCCATGTGTTTAAGAAAAGAAACTACGCAACTAACTACAACTGAAAAGGTGTTTAAGCAACAAAAACTAAATAGTTCAAGTGAAATCAGTCGACAAAAGTCAAAACTCACACTGCTTCTCCCCCAAAAGGTTGATCTTTTGACATTCAGGTTAGAAGGAGTTAGCTTGCTGCTAGTCTTGTCTGCATGTGAATCAGGTCCGGAGACACCATGAGGTGGCCCAGGATCCCTAGATGAGAGTATTTCACCCATAGACCGCTGAGACTCACTAGTAGCTAATTCACAAGGACCATCAACCTCATTTCCACATCTTTCCAGCTGTTCGCTGAATGGAACATTAGAACCTGCAAGGGGCTGAGTATCCACAGTTGGTTTTAACGTCACTCCTTGTACACGACTATCCCTAGGCGATCCAACATCTGAATCATCACCGCCGAAACCCTGCATATCAAATTAATGCACACCCTAAATAAATATCTGCAGAAATCTAATACACCAAGGGCAGGAAATTCTAGTTGCCAACGGTCCATATAAGAAATTAGCAGAATTCAGGCTGACACAAACCAGAGTAACTATATCCTCGTACAGAAAGAGCCGTAAGACGAATTGACTGCAATAAATGCAGTAGTAGCCAATTTTTAAATAGTTGGCAGACATATATGAACCAAACTTTTTCATTTATTATGTTGGTTTGACTATAACAAATTTAAACAAATCATGTACTGCACATATTCCAAGACAAAGTATCCTAATAAGACTATTCATTGTTAAATCATTTTATCACAATTTACTGAGTAGGGAGATACATCTTGCCTACTCTTAGATTTGGTCCTAGAGCACCTATAAATGTCTACTTTTAGCTTGGATAGCAACGAGAGAAGCCACTCTCATCGCCGAGGATTGGAGAAAGAGGACGGTACTCCATGCCACTCAGTGCTCTGTGCGGAAGAGACTGGAAGGATGCATTTGTGAAGCACAGTTTGGAATATGTTGTCAAACATTTGATGTCAGCTACTGTCAAACAATTGAGGAAGAGGAAGGTAATCCATGCTACTTGGCTGCTTTATCTTATCTCCAATGTTCCCTGAGCCGAGAGTCTATCGGAAACAGCCTCTCTACCTTTATAAGGTAGGGGTAAGGTCTGCGTACACACTACTCTCCCCATACCCCATTTATGGGATTACACTTGGTTTGTTGTTGTTGTTGTTGTTGTTGTTGCTGCTGCCAGCTACTATCAAACATTTGACGTCAGGCTAGACATTTAGAAGGAAGAGGAGAAGAAGTAAAGTATGGGAAGTGGTCACTGGCAATTATGTGTACGATTTGAAAAGAGAGGAACAACGGAACAGAATTTTTCGAGCACCTACGAGATTTGATTATCATGGATAAGTGGGTGTGCTTTTCAGAGAATTATATCTGTGTCTAGATTCTTTATTTTTGCATGCATATCATCCACAATCATATTAATGGAATAATTGCTTTCTCAGAAAAATAAAAAAGGCTGTCATAACAGTTCAGATTCAGCAAATAATACAACTTCAAATAATAATAAATGAAGAAGCTGGAGAAAGAGAAAAGAAGAAATCGGTAAGTGCAATGGAAAACGGAAACACTTTATTCATGTCTCAGGACCGAGGAAGAGAAAGAGCAAGAACCTTATAATCATAAAGATCACTGGCAGCAGAGCCACTGCTTTCACTTAATTTTCCACTCAATACACGCTCACAATCATCGTCAGTGTCTGGGTCAACCTCATTTTCAGCATCATGATAACCATTGTCCTTCATATCCAGATTTTCATCATCTGACGACTCTTCACTCCCACTATTTCCAAATTGAGAATCTGCTGAAATAGAGCACCTATGAAGATTATCATCCTGTAAGCAAAGCCAACAAACAGCTAAGCTCAACTATCACAGTAAATTCTGCAAAGGACAGAGCTAGTTCAACAAATATGTACGGTAGTAGGATAGACCAAGTAAGTCAATAAACAGAAAATATTTTCATGAGAAAGAGGAAGTCTTGAATGAACTAAAAGAAAATAAATGCAGAGAGAGATGAAAGGGTATCCCATGGGAAAAAGATAAACGCCATAAATAAAGGAGAATGGTGAAATAAACTCATAAATAAGGAAAAAGGACAAAGAAATTGCACCACAAAAGGGGAAAGAAATGAACTCTTAAGCCACTTCAGTGTTTTAATTTTTGGTGAAAGCACTTTTGTCAGTTATTTTGGAGCCACTTACATCAAAAATATTCTCATATTCCTCAAGAAGTGTCGTAATGATAGCCTGGGCATTGTTTGCTGCATTAGCGGCAGCAAGAAGCTGAGCAGAGTTATCTCCACTAACGTCAAAGTCATCTTCCAACTCGCATTCACCCGCTAAAAGAGGGCGTAACAGCAATGGTGCCATACAAGCAGCAACAGCAGATGGAGTCATCCGATTTTCAGATGCATGTGAAGAAATTGTATGCATCATCTTCAGAATTCTACGGGAAGAACATTATAGGTTAGGTTGGTAAACTGATGCATGAACTTGAAGCTTAAAAAAAAAACAAAAAAGTACTTCTTTCACTAGTATACAGAGTTCATCTTCCTCAAATAAAGGTGTAGGATAACTACTGTGTAAATATGATTCGAGTTACTGTAGAACTGAGACTATAAGAGCATGTCCGTCTCTCTGTCTCTATCCCTTTTATTTTCCTCACGTTTGTCAGAAGTATATTGAAATATTGCATCTTAATAAAAAAAGTATATGGACAAAGAAAATTAATGAAAGTGGGCAAACTTTGAAAAAAGTCAACCTGAGCTCCCAGAGAAACAAAATGCGTCAGACAAAACCTTATACAGATTATAGAATTTTGAGTAATGGAACAAGACCATACAGTTAGAACTTATCCCCTAACAGTAGTTGAAAGCTTTGGGATAACCCGCTCAGCGCTAAACATTTCTCTGGGATTTTGATTCTAGTATCCAGAGGGATTTTCTTTTTTTGACAGATAATTAATATCCGGACGGATTTTGCAATTCAATTGTCTAAGACTCTGTATATCTATCAGGACGTTGTGATACCAATTAGAAGCAGAAGACAACAGCACCATAAAAGATTCCATGAAAAACTGAAACCCAAGGATCCAATCCGAATCACACGCAGACTAATCAGCAAATACAAAATGGATCTACCTCTGTAATAAGCGCCTATTGGGTTCAGGAAATGTCTCAAGAATGGCAGAGCGCATAGCATTGACCCGAGCTTCCTTCCGATCGATTTCTATTATGGCCAAAAGTGGAACAACTTGAACTTAGAAAACCAATTGCTTATGTGTCAACAGTCTAAAGTGGAGAATATTAACTGATCATAAACAGTAGTCCATGTAATCACAAAGAAAAGAAAAACTCAAGCAACCAAGACATGGATCTACAGTAACTTCAACTAAGAAATATAAATAGACTGGTACAACTCAGGAAGTATGTAATGGATGTCCTAATTTAATCACAACTGATAATCTAGCTGAGTTCCAAGAATAATTAACTAAAATCTTAAAGTTGATAATTTATATTATTTGACTGCTGGAAGCAAGAAAGTATCATGAACTCGGGGAAAAAAGGTGGAAGATGGCAACGGTTTTTTTTTCTTTCTTGGCAGGTATGGAAGATGGCAAGACATCATTGCCTAAAGCTGAAACACATAGTTTAAAGTTTCTTTCATCTCTGTTCTGATTGTCATTTGAGAGAAGTCTCGTCTTTTGTCTTTAGTTTTTTTTGGCTAAATAGGTATATAGACACCCGCACTAGCACGGAATTCTGTTTCCGGCCCCCCAACTCCACGGGGGCCAGGTTTTCATCGAGACACCTGAACATGTTTGAAACTGCTATTCTGACCACTGACCGAGCTTCTGTGGCATTTATATTGTTGAGTTGGACATAGTGCGTGCTATACATGACTTTAGGGAGCGTGAAACTAAACAAAAAATTATAATGTAATAAATTTTGTTAACTTTGAGGAAAAAACATGAGTTTAAGCCCACAACTTGGGCACCTTTTCGCTATAAAAGCAAATAAACACACGAGTATAAAAGAGACTACAAGGAATAACAAGAAAGAGAGCCACGTGGTGACTACAAGTAACAAGAAAATTAGAAATACTCAGAAAATGGTTACAAAATCTCTTATGATCATTTCTTAGATTCTGTTGAATTGTATCAAATCCATTTTCGATTTTAAAGCGAGAATAGAATCCAGAGCAGCTAAGAAAAAAAATAGAGTAGCTTGCAGACCGGACGTCATTGCACACTAGCTGGTCAGTGGGGGGTAAGAGATAAAGGAATTGGAAATTTACTTACTGTAAGCTTCCAACAAAGCGGTGCAACAGGAAGCAGGAACAGGAGATGATGGCAGCTCACGAAGCACATGCTGCATAAATGTAGCACCAATTATGTTGTACTTAAAGAGCATCAAGATATAAAAATGAGAAACAACATTAGGGGGGAGCATCAAATGAGTGTAAGTTCATCAAATATTAACCAATACCTTGACGCAGTCGCCAATTACATGAGCATCCTCTTCCGGCACAAATTCAGTTTTTCCTATGGAGATCAATTTGAAATCAGCAAGCTAAGGAGAATCCACGATTTAACAGGACAACAGGACATATAATAAACCACCAAAACAGATTCTCCTTCATGTTCTTTTTCAAAAAACAATTAGCTAGACCACATCCACAACACTAAAAGAAAGGAGAATAAAAGCAGGGAGAAAACAGAAAGAGATAATGGTCGTACACGAGTTCTTGTGAATAGCAATTATTTCATCATCAGTTATAAAAACTGATAGATCGGACAAATAGATGGGGCCATTGCATTAGAAAACACAGGATTGGACCACTAGTGAGACCCTAGTTCTGTTGCAAAGCACTACATTGACCTTTACTCAAATGCAATCGGTACTCTACACTTCATTAAGGGCATTTCTGCGAGGAGCAATGCAAAAGCAAGCGGGAGGAGAAGCAATGCCATGAACATTCTGCTAAGCCTGGAAAACAAAAGCTCCCCCTAAAGCAGCTAGCTTTGGTTGGACAGCTGCAATGGAAGCTTGCTTGACTTAGGACGAGTTACAGGGAAGGGATTCTCCCTTGGAAACAGATGCTTCTTATGTGAAGAATCCTTGGAATCCAATAGACATCTCTTTTTCCATTGCAACTTCTCTTGACATATTTGGCCTCCGAATATATTTGGAGTAAGTTGGATGATGCCACAAGATGTGAAAGGCCATCTCACTCTCTGGCAGAATCAGAAGTTGGACATGAGCTTGAAGCCAACTTGGAAGACCATCCCACTGTGCATTATGTGGACTACTTGGTTGGAGAGGAACAATAGGTGTTTTGAAGGGGAAAAAACAACATATTTCATTCGTAAAGTATAGATGCGTGCAAACTTTTACTTGTGAAGTAGGGGCAGTATGCTGAAAAATCCAGCATTTCTTTTGGATTTTTTCGAACCTTGTTGCAGCAACTGTTGAGGTTATCTGGTTTGGATCTTTTGTACTTTTGCAGTACCTTCAGTACTCTTCATTATTAAAACTATCTTACCGCAAAGAAAAAAAATTGCTAAACCAAGGTACAGACTATAACAATCAGAGATAAGAATTACACAACCAAAATGCATTCCAGACCTAAACAATACTTCAATTTCTTGAAACATAGCGAAATTAGATGGTACAGATAGACAACCCTTTTTGAAATGTGATAGTACACCCAACAGATGGCAGTCATGCAGTAGAGCAGATGTACCTTGTTCGTATTCTTTTACTCTCCGCTCCACTTCCTCGACATCTGCAGATTGTCGCAATATACCTTCGACCTTGGTTCCTAAATAGGCAGTTTATAATCAAAATAATTTACGCTAAATGACATTGTATAGTCGCTGTAAAAATAATAGCCGAAAAAATGTATAAAATTTATATATATTTGTATATATATACATTCTATATGTTATATACAAAAATTATACAAATTTTATACACTTTTTCGGCTATTCGTAAATAGTTTCTGGCACGGGCTAAAAATGATAATACCTCAATAATTTACAAACATAACCTGATCATCATTAACCCCATTCAACATCCTCAGTAAGTGAGAGATAACAATGTGAACATCATAATATGTGATTTAAGCAGATATTCAATATTGCAACAAGTATCAGAGTAAAGGAAAATAGGTTCAGAAACTAAAGAGAAACAAGAGAGAAATTGGGGCTCTTCACAGACTCAGAATTTCCATCATTCAATTTCCTCAAGACCAACGTAACACCCAGAGCTTATAGAACAGCTATTTTTTTATAAGGTAAATAATTTATTAACAAGTGGGGACTAACCCCGTATATAAGTCGTGTACCAAAAAAAGAGAGCCTACACCAAAATATGGTTCTCAACAAAAGAGATCCAATCCTCTATACAAATAGGGACCTCATGAGTACACCAAAAAGAAACTAGGAACGAAAAACTACTTTGCAATAATCCACAAAAGAAACTGGAACAGCTATATAATCCACAGTTTATATCAACGCTCCTCTAATTATAATCAACAGCTTGTAGAACATCTTTATAGCTAATAGGTATGCACAAATAAGAAAGAACAAGTTTGGGTTTGCTTCTTGTGTTGAGAATCAATATGCCTGAGCTTTCTAGATTTTCCAAATTTTCTGGCCATAAGTTGTTGGAAAATGGAAAATTTCCAAGCAATATCAATATCAAGTCCGCCTTAATCCACGTTTCCAAACACAATAACATCTAAAGTTTATCCAACAAAAGATATTACACCAACCGAAAAAGGTTATCCAACTAAAGTAACCACGTAATTTAAAGCAAACAATATTTCAATATTACTCTTGCACAACCCATATTTCAGGAGGGAACGGGTTGCCTTACCAAACTTCTCGAGAAACCTCAGTGCCTTTTCAAGAAATGATGGGCCTCCATCTATATCTTCTAAGGCGAGCAAAATTGGTCTTCCGACAACTAAAGATTTAACAGGACGTTTATCCCTCCCTGAATAAAAAGAAACCTGGTCAGATCTTTACGCCCTAACAACAAACAGGGAACAGGCAAGTTTTATCTGGACATAGCAGCCAAATCTCATCTGGAGCATTAACAATGTAAAACCGGAAGTCTTGGAAGATAACATTACTAACATTGATGGAAAGACCCTTCAATAGAATCACCAGTGTCATTTCGGAAAATGCCATTGTGTCCCATAACAAGAGCAGCACTAGGTGCGTGTGCAAGAGCATGCTCTAGGGCGGTCTTCCACTCGTACAGATCCTCCAATGTCTCTGCCTGCAGTTCAAAAGATGATTTCTACTAATTTATGATCCAGGAATAAGTATACTTTAGCAGGCATGGGAGCTTGGTGTTGGGTGTTGGGTGTGTGTGTGTGTGTGGGGGGGGGGGGGGGGAGTTCATACATTTTGGAATTGTTCCTACTGTTAACTATAACAGTCCACTATATATATGTACTCATCAGGCTTATCTAAGACGATAATAGGCCTGTATATAGTGTTTTGCTGAAACAAAATTATTTAAAATCAGTTACCCTTTTCTCACAAAAAATATTTAATTTCAGTTTGGAGCACGTCCTTGAGTTGCAAGTTCAGGTTTCTATAATCCTAAAGTTAAAGAGTATAAAGAGACCAGTGTAAAGTAACCCGTGGAGTTTCAAACTGTTTAGAAAAGAATAACCAGAAATTCAACTTATTTTGCTGCCCAACTCCTCCAAGTAAATTGCCTGTAACATGCATTAAGAGTTCCTGGAATGATATTTGTGTTTAGAAGAGAGAGAGAGAGAGAGAGAGATAAATACCTTAAGAGTAAAAGCTCGCCCATCACGTCCATCGGGAAACAGAACGGTCAAAAGCTTTTTATCTTCTCTAACGACAACACTGAATAGCAAGGAACTGTAGTAAGAGCAAGGCATAGACTCCGAACATACAAAAATAACAGACCATGATTCATTTATTACCTCCCTGAATTATTCAAGTCAATTCCTCCCAGAGTTAGATTCACTTCACCTCCTCGCTGTGAAAGTGTACTCTACATGAGGAGCGTAATGAATCAGTAGCGTTCAGATGATAAAATCAACAAGAGAAAAAGCTTCACAACTAAAAGTTAATACATGCATTAAGAGTAAACGAGATCTCCAGACTTTAAGCATCCAAATTACCATTTAAAAGCAAATTAGACCACCAGTTCACATAGCCTTCCAAGTCTTTTCAATATTAATTGGGGTCGGCTATATGAATTCTCCATATCAACTGTACTCTATTCATGTCCATTTCATTCCATTATCAAATAACTTCCCTTTTAAGGGAAACTAAGGGTTCTCTAAATTCAAACTTATCCCGGCAAATTACATAAGTTACCCCCTGAACTAAGGACCAAATCCCTATTACACACTTTTTGCGGACAAAAATCACCTTACACACTTAACCTTTCTAAAATGTGTCTAATACACACCTCTTTTGCTACGTGGCATGCGCGTGTTAGTTACACAAGAGAAGCGAGTGAGTGCTAAAAATTGTGTCTGAAGCTTATACGGATGCCATGTGTCCAACTTTTAATTGTTTGTTCATTTTTTGAGTTATTTTCATTTTTCTATTCCCCGATCCGTCTTCGCCTATGACATTTTTGCACTCCACAATTCACCTGCACACAGAATATCCACTGAGTTTTAATTCACTGTCATGTTCACATACTCACCATCCACAATTCACAATCATCAAGAAGCTCATACACACATATTTTTCATATATTTCTTCACCTGAACGCTGCAAATTTCCCATAGAAACAGTCCCGTCTACTTCTCTTTACCCATTTGACATTGCAGTAGTCTCTTCTCCATTTTCACATCACCCATTTGACAGAAACAACTCCAGTGATTATTCCCTTTTTTTTTTTTGTTGGAATCTAATTAGTGATGGATTTTGTGGTTGAAAATGAAAGAACAATCTTGCAATGATGGTTTCTCGAGGGAGTAGAGGTGTATGTGGGAATAAAAAAAAATGGGGAGAAGAGGGGTTTGTGGTTGCTGGTTTGTGTCCTATGTTTTGAAAAATGGGGGTCTTGATATAGGGAAGGGGGAGCATTGTGGTGGGGGCTGAAGATTATTATAAGATGTAATTAGGAGGAATTTATGAGTTTTGTTGAGGGAGGTGACTGAGGGAGAAGATGGAGATGTTGCCGACGAGGGTTCCGGACTTCCAGCGAGTTGTTTTCTTTTTCTTTTTCTTTCTGTTTTGAAAAAGGAGGATTTTTCATTTTCTTTTTCTTTGTTTAAGTTAATGACACGTGTCATATCATTACTGGCGCGTGGTATACACTTGTTAAAAAAAAAGTGGTCAAACACAGAAGAGAAGGTTAAGTGTGTAAGATGATTTTTGTCCGCAAAAAGTGTGTAATAGGAATTTGGTCCTTAGTTCAGGGGGGTAACTTATGTATTTTGCCAACTTATCCCTATATAACTAGTTTAATTCCAATTAATTAGTATTATATATATGGATCCTTAACTTTTATTATATCCTAATCTTAACTAAGGTTTCACTGATGCAACTTTCCTCCATGTGATTTTGAGCAACCTCATCCCTTTTTAGTACCTTCGGTCATCAAAATAACACACTTATGAGCTAGTGTATCAGGAGGCCCACATATGACATAGTCAAACAATTTCAAACGCCTTTTTCTCTTCTTTTTTTTTTGCATGTGTTACTTTCACCCGTTGTCGGATGTGATCCTCCCTTTTCTTTTTTCTTCCTTTTTCATAAATGTGGTGTTCGGGCTAGGTTTTGCGCACCTCTATTATTCTATTGCATCACCAATACAGTAAACCTGCTCACTAAGACTTTAGTAGATTGGGAGAAATCACTTTTATTGTCTCGACTGAGATTTGAACCCTGGTTTCCCATTGCATTCATTGTGCTTAAAGCATTCTGACAAGTCATTTTTAAGATCTAAACCGAAAAGAACCCTTCAAGCAAGATCATGTAGAATAGGCATTTAAGCAAGAAGGGCACGGTTCATTCAGGAATGCCATTATTAGAAGACTAGGTATGTGGTAATTTTGAAGAATCTAAAGATAAATCTTAACCAAAAGGGATGATGATGATGATGCAATAAAAAGATTTTTTTAAAAATGGAAGGGACTAAATAAGCAACTTTTTTGTGAAATTACATTCCCCATTGATGTGAATAAGCAACTTGTTATTGTTAGAGTTCAACGAATCAAGACAATGACACTGCTTGCTTTTATCAAATTTGATCCTCCTTTCTTTTTCCTCCTCATTCTTCTTCAATGAAAAAATTAAAGCTTGAAATGTGATACTTGATTCTCTAACCATTTTCTCAAAGTTAATGTTGCTTCTGATTTTGTCCATTTGTTATTCTTTTTTAAATAAACTTATCCTCTAATGTACGGATTATAATATGACACAAGTTATTATGAGGTCAATCAGTTCTTCTTGCTCAAGTAACATGACTAGAACCTTTTTTTTATAAGGTAAAGATTTTATTAATAAAGGTACCAAGATGGTACAAAGGTTACATCAAGAGCAGCCAAACACCTGCAGCAGCAGAACTTCAATTACAAGTTTCCTAACGGATCCAAAAACTCTAAATAGTGATCCACACTCTCAACTAAACGTCATTTACACCAAAAAAATAATTTTATCATACAATTATTTTTAATCCTAGAGATGTGAATCCTCCTATTATCAAAGCAAGCATTGTTCCTTTCTTCCCAAAAGGTCCAAAAGATGCATAAAGGAATGGTCCTCCAAAGCTGCTTCTTACTTCTTATTATCTTCTGTCCTTGCCAGCTAAACAGTAATGATTTTATGTCTGAAGGCATAGTCCAAGAAACACCACTCAAATTCAAGAAAAGCTCCCAGCACTGTTTAGCAATTTTACAGTGGATAAACAGATGGTTAACAGTTTCCAACTCTTCTTCACATAAATAACACTTGTTAATCAGACTAAATCCTCTCTTTTGTAGATTATCTTGCATAAGACAAGCTTCTCTGATGGCAATCCACCCAAAACAAGCCACTTTGGTAGGCGCTCTGGTTCTCCATAACATTTTCCAAGGCCAATTAGAATCATAAGAATCAGATTGTTTCTGGAGAAGGTTATAACAGCTTTTAATAGAATATTGCATATCACTACTTGTTGTCCGTACCAATCGATCCTCCTTGTTTTGCTCTATCACTGTTGTGCTCAACAATTGGAGTATTTGACCCACTTCTTCCATCTCCCAGTCATTAAAACCTCTTCTGGAGTTTAATTGCCAGCCATTTGTGGAGTAAAACTCGGCAACATGTCCATCTTTGATAATAGAGCAATTATATAGGCTTGGAAATCTGTTACTTAACCACACATCCCACACCCATACTTCAGTCCAGAATCTGATTTTACTTCCATTTCCCAGCTTCAGTCTAGTGTGTTGTTGAAATTCATTCCACAGCTTACTAATATTGCTCCAGATATTGCCTTTTGTAGAACTGTGAACAGTTGCAAGCCTCCATGTATCCTTCTTCACATATTTGGCATCTATAAGTTTTTTCCAAGTGCTTTCCTTTCCATCATTGTATAGGAAAACAACTCGCCGGAAGTCCGGAACCCTCGTCCGCAACATCTCCATTTATATAGTGAACTCTTATTGTGCATTCTCAAGTTTCTAACCCCCATACCTCCTCCCTTTTTAGCAGTTATTACCTTTTGCCATTTTACCAAATGTAGCTTCTTTCTATCTGCATTTCCTTCCCATAAGAACTTACTCCTCATAGTATTTAACTAGAATCTTTTTATTTGCTAATATAGATGATGGTTCCAATAATGATCCACTGTAAGTTTCTTTCATTTTTTCTCACTATATTTTCTTATTTGATCTTTTCCCGTACTATGTGAATTATCTTAGGCTCCTCAGATGTTTGGTTTATTCTTAAATGGATGTTGAGCCAATATCTACATGTATGGAAAAAGATTCTACTACCTCCTGGACAAAATAAGTGTCTTTTAAAATTTTGCAAATTACTCATTAATCTCTTTTTGTAAATGTAAATTAGCATGGAAAGACTTTACAAAGGTGTACTTATTATTTATCAGGGCAAGGATAAATTTAAAAAAAGATAATGCCTTCTTGATTAAAATGATATTTATTTTGGTCCAAATTTGTAAGTCCAAAAAGACACTTATTTTGGACAGAAACAAAGAATTCTGGAGAAGAAAAGGAGAGGATAAAGGTAAAGGAGTTGTTATAATTAATTGAGAGGTAGGACTTGCATAGTGCCGTGTGTCAAATAAAATAAAATGGCATGGCAAAATTGATAACGAATATGTAAAAATTTCTCACTGTGTGTTTTGCCTTATGCAATATACAGCACTCGTACTACTCTCTCATCAGTTTTGTCACATGAAATTGTTGATGTCAAACCATGTATTGACAAAACCCATGTGAAATAATCACTTTCTAGAAAAAAGAAAATCATTTTAGTTTATCCATATTCCATCAATTACATTTGAGTTTGTGAACTGCTACCATGTCAACATAAAGCTTATTTCTCTAGGTCTATCTTAAAATATTTGGTGCCAAACAACAAGTTTTGCAGATCCAGCGGACTCTTCCTAGTGGGAATACAATTTTATTCAACAGATATGTGGTCCTATTTGCTTCCTTGTATTTATTCAAAAGATAAGTGATCCTATTGCTCATTTTCTATAGAATAGCATTTTGCACATTAATAAGCATGAGGTAAGATATGATGTATTGTGTTGCTAATTAAGTTGGAAAGCGCTTTATGCATCCTTCAAGAATGATTTCTTGTTCCCTACAGTTTAAATTTGACAGTTTAGATAAACGGAAAAAATTGCATTTAATTCAGCTAATGGATGTAGTGCGCATTGGAAGTTGCAGACTTATTGCTTTTTATTTGTCGCGTGGCTCCAAGCAAATTCGAAATTTCAAATTCTTGAAGAATATGTGTTGCAACTTCAAAAGCACACTACGTTCCTCATGTGAATTGAACTTCAAAGAGCAAAGAGAAGGAAAGAGTAACTTCTAGGTGTTTTCCTAGAACTAAATCATCAGCTTGAATTCAAGCTACGATTCTCTCTTTTCTTTAGAAATAGAATATGAAACCAAGTAAATAGTCGAACAAAAATATCAACTTTGGAAGTAAAGAACACTCAGAGAAATTATACTGACAGGATCATTCTTGAAAAAGACCAGAGATGTACGTGTAAGGATGAACCAACGCTTTTTCCATGACTTCCAACCTAATCCTGCAGAAAGTTATTCTTTGAGAATTAGATGTCAAGCGACCAAATTGGTCAGATAATCAGAGTTTGCTTAATAAATTGAACTGCACAGAACTCTGCATCAACCAACTAGTGCAAGCCCAAAAATAAGTTCTACAACACTTAGATTGGACCAGCAGCAACTGCAAATCCCAGCATTTCATTTTGTATTTTGTTTTGACCTAATGTATTGAGCATTTGAACTTATCCAAGAAAAATGTACTGAGTATTTCAAACTCCTATTCTCCTTTGGACAGTAGTTCTTTAACATATTCCTTGCGTTTGCGGTTTGCCGTAAGTGAAGAAAAGCTGGTGAAAATAAGACAGTTTTCTTATCATCATTTCAATCAAAAGTGTCATCTGCTAAAGGGTATGAATACCTAGCAGGGTAAGGAACACTAGTGCACACTGATCTCTTAGTTTCAATCTCATCAGTAATGGAACCTACTGCCCCATCACAATCTAAAATCCTCCAAATATTGGACCAGCCTTCTCAGAATAAAGGCAAAATTACTCTTTTTATTCTGAAGGATAATTTTGAACTCTTTTAAACCCGAAAAAAGTGCAGCCCTTAAGTTATATATAATATAAAGCCAGCATCAAGTAAAGGCTTGTTGACAGAGTTTTAGGCAACTAGTGCCTAACAAATAAGCCAAATCATGACGGACCAGTGCAATAATCATCAACATAAAGGCATCAAGGAAACTGGAAAAGCATTACGGACCTTTTGAAGAGATAAACAGTGGCCCACTCTTGAAAACCTGCAAACAATTAGCCAGTTAAAAAATTGAAACCCAAGAATTTTAATTGCAAAGCACGAATAGAAGTAACTGGTGCTAGTTAGACTGTCAGGTCAAAAGTTCTTAAATTTAGATATTTCACGCATTGAACAAAATAACATAATAGATATTGACACCTATAAGGACGTACATGTTCTATTTATCAAATAACCAATACATCTCTCACCTTCTCTTATTATTTCAGATGGTATCAGAGCCTCTATAACTTTTGGTAGAGATATAAGTAGCTTTTGCCAACTGGCTCGCAGCAAAAAAACATTCCTTCTTTTTCAATTATTACTTGGTGGGAAATTCTTTTTTCTTTTTCTACTTCTCTTTATAATAATGGTGTGCGAGCCAACTTGTTCGCATCTCGCCTACTCCAGTAAGTACCACCTGCTATTCTGGATAACTCTACCACCAAGACTTAGATATAAGGCAAGCAATCGCCTAACCTTTTTCCTCTAGTAGGATTTGACCCGGATCTCCCGTAACTGTTGTTCTACCTGAATCAACCACTATGTCATTATTCACCAAGTCCCGAATTGTAGGTCAGCGGCCCTCGGGGATTTCTTGATTCTCAAAAAAAAAAACTTTGCTCTAGCGATAAGAGTACATACGTGATTTGGGTTAGGCGCACATCACAGCTTCAGATCCTACTTTTACTGAATCACAAATAATATGGTTGTAATTGACTTCAGAATGAGCCTATTTTGCACTAAATTGCAACTTCAATTTTGGTAAAATAAGTGTAACTCCAACCAAGAGATCATAATTTCTCTAATGCAAATCACTCGACTATAATTGACTTCACACTGACCCAATTTTTATCTTTCTTTAGCTTATCCTTTGAGGAAAACAACTGCAAAAGTAATCAAAATACCCTAACTTCATTAATTTGACTATAATTGACTTTAGAGTAACCCAAATTTTACTTCTCTTTTCTAACTACGTTTTTTGGGGGAAAAGATATAACTCCTACCACCTAGAAAAAAAAAAAAGGAAAAACTCCTACATCTTACAAAATAAAAATCATTTGATTATCATTGATTACAAAATGATCCAAAACTAACTCTAATCCAATCCAAAAAATTTATAAAAATAATCCTATTTTTCTGAAATAAGTATTTGACTATAATTGACTTCAAAATGACCCAGAGATTCCTTTCTATCTATCTTATCATCTGGTTAAAACAACATTAAATGAAAATCCTAAAAAAAGTCCACGGAACATTAACAGAAAATCCTAAACTTTTTAACAGATGACCCCCATTTTCTCTTATATTTCTATCTTATCCATTAATTAAAACTGGTATAACACCATCAAAACATAATCTTTAATATCATACTATTTCACATTGACCCAATTCTTTTTCTGAAAACTCCAACTTATCCATTATGCTAAAGAACTCTAACCCAATTCATAAAAAGTCTCAAATTCTTTCATTTTGACCATCCGTGACTTCACAATAACCCCGCAATTTTCTTCTCTATTACCAGAGAAAAATCTTTCTTTTTTAACTATACCAACTTGCATAGACACAAAACCTTCCTCTCTGTTCTTTTTTTTATAATAAAAAAATCAGCAAGAGCTAGTGGCGCACAGTTCGAACTTCCGTAGATAATAGACTCGTACCTCTACCCTCCTCGACTTAAATACCATGTGTTTGTCTGCGACAAGGTTTAAACCAATAAGATGCGTCTAACCCACACATCACGTGTTGCAATCTTACCACTAGACGCAAAATCTTCTTTTACAATTCTAACCCTTTTTTTATATAAGTACAATCTAACTTATCCATCGGGCTAAAAACTATATCCATTTCAAAAGTCCCAATTTTCTCAATTTTGACCATCATTGACGTCACAATACCCCAGAATTTTCTTCACTATTAGCAGCCCCAAAAAATCCTTTTTTTTAAACAATGCCTACATAGACACATTTTTTCTTTTCCAATTCTAACTTATCCATTAAATTTCCAATTTTTTCCCATTTTGACCGTCATTGACTTCACAATGACCCCACATTTTTCTCCCTTTTTTTTTAGATTATGCCATTCTAAATAAACCCAATTTTTTTCTTTTACTATTCTAACTTATCCATTAGGCTAAAAGAAAAACTCTAACCCAATTCATAAAAAGTCCAAATTTTGGCCATCAGTAACTTGACAATAACCCCGCAAATTTTCTCCTAATCCCAGCAATAAAACACATAATCATTGAAATAAAACATAGAATATAAAAAAATTTAAAAATAAGAAACTTTACCGTATTTGAAGTACCAATTCGTGGACGCTCAAATGCAGCAAGTGAAGCCGACATTTTCATAAAGGGGTTCAAAATAGTGAACCCCACATTGCAAAAAATATGACACAAAATAAATAGTATCAAGAACTGAGTTGAACTCGGATCGAGAGTACAATAACTCGGTTTTAACTCAGTAAAGGAGAATCTAAGTAGGAGATCTAAAGGGTTCTAATAATAATTTGCTGCTGGTGAAAGTAGATTGATGAAGAAGAAAGAAGAACCAAACAAAACAACAGAGGGAGGTTTGTGGGTTGTGTTGTGTCTGTCTATTTTTGTTTTGAGGTTTTGGGGGTGGGTGGGGTGGGCGGGTAGGGTGAGTTGGTGGAGTGGATTGTAATAGTGGTAAAGTTGAGAATTAATTAACTTTAGAGACACTGTTTGACTGACTGACCAGATTTTTATACTAATATTTAATATTATTACATATTAAATTGAAATTATTATTACGGCCATTATTTAATATCGAAAAGTATCACACTTTTAAATTGCATAGTTAAATAATTCTTTAAAAAAAATTAAAAGAAAGTTTGCATTTGTGACATAATACATGCATTTTGGGAACAAAGTTAATATGCAATTACTATATAATTAAGGTATTTAATCACACATAATCAAAATTGTTATATGAAAATTATTATGTTGAGCCTTAAGACGCAATAATCAATTATAATATGATTATAGTAAAAATACACATTAAGATATACACAAAGTACATGAGTATAAATAATAATCACATTCAATATAATTGATACATAAAACGGGATTGATAATAAAATACATATAATTGACTCAACTAATTTTGGATTAAAGAGTAATAGATTCTTATTGGCTTATTTCAAATTTGTAAAATATTATAAATCATAATGTTAATTGAGTGATGATAAATATTCATAAAATCAAAATGAAAAGAGTGAAATAAATTGGGGACAAAAAAATAATCTAGCATTGGGAAAAAAGCAAGGAAAAAACTTACATATTTCTTTTGAGTTCGTGTATTTATTTGAATTTGCTTTTTAGTTTTTATCTTCTTTTTGGCCGTTCTGCGGATTGCTTGCAGATTTCACACAAAAAAGAGAGAAAGGAATACTACGGAGTGAATATAGGAAAAGTAGGATGTCAGATTTGGATCGTTTATTAATATTTAATTATCGTTTAAATTATAATTAAAAATAATTATTTTTTAAGATAAAAATAATATTTGGATAAAAATACTAAGGTTTAGTTCATTTTATAACGGTCTTATATATTCTGTATTTTTTTTCCATTGTTAGATGTTTTATGTTTAGATATCAGTCATAAACTCTATTAAAAAGTTTGGTATTACCATGAAAATATTTGCGTTAATTAAAAGATAAATAAATACTAGTGCATAAATTTAATTCATAAAATAAAACAAAATAAAACAAAACAGAAGTAATTAATTTTGGAGTTCCAATTTTGATGTGGACCAATTAAGGACCACGTAGTGAAATTGATATTGACTGTTGTTGAAAATATGGTTTCATAGTCTATTCTTCTCGTGTGACATTTCAGTCCATGTATTTAACAGAACATATCCAGCTCAAATCAGGTGATTTTAAGGAGGATTTAATTCCTTTAATTAATGCTTTTGGGCAATTATTTGTCCTTTTTGTTTGGTAACCTAAAAATAAATGTTTCTTTTATTACTCTTAGGGGTTGTTTGTTATGGATATCTCATTGGATTAGTTATCACGCGTTCTATATGGGATAACTAATTTTATTATTTTGGTGTAAAATTATTCCAGAATTAATTAATACCCCAAATCAAACATGGGATAAAGTTAGTCCTAAACTTTATTCAGAAATTATTATCCTTATTCAATATACCAAACGACCCCTTACTAGTAAGGCTTATGCCCCAATTTTGAGGGCCCCGTTTTTTAGAAATAACTAGTTTCTGAATACTTGCGTTGCACGTGTAACTCATACTAATACGTACAAATTTTTTTAAACTGTATAGATAATATTAAAATATGAGTATAATGAATAACATGAAATTTGAAGGGGAAAATGAAAACTCAAACCAATGAAAGGATGTTTCCATTTTCTGGTGATGAAGTAGAAATATGAGAGAAAAAAATATTTCATTAGTAGTTGTCTTCTACTTCGGTCACGATTATAGTTTGTATTTGTACACGGTCAACAAATTCAGTATTACATTTTCATAGTTGGTTAAAATTCATTTTTCGATTTACCATTATGTGTAGTTGTATTTACACTGTTATAATGTGGTGATGATAAAACTCAATGCAACAGAGATGAACTGAAAATTTGGTCTTTCTTTTTTATTTGTCTAAATTGTTTTTTTTGTGTAATCTTGTAAGTTTGAAACTAGGTCATCCTTGCACATGTTGTATCAGTTTCTGCTCAAATTTTAGATTTCATTTTATGAATATGAGAGTTTCCTTTTTATTAAATTTATTTTTTTCTATATTACTGGTTAATCTTCTAAGTTAGATATATGCATGGCTCGATTGTAAACTGAATTTGCCAACAATTAGTGGATGATATAATGCAAATATTTATATTTAGGTACGGGAGAACGTGGTTACTTTGTGGCATTCTGAACAATATACATTCATTCAGAAGGTTGTTGAATTGTCTCAAAGGCTCAAACCAAAAGTTTACCAAGTGACTTTTGGATAATATACACTGATTCGTCAATTGGTGGTTACTGAAGAAAAAAATAAGAAGGCACTATTTCATATCAAAGAGTATAGGGAGTGTTACTTAACCAACCTTGCATAAGCAATGCTATTTGGTGAATATCTATATGAAAGTAAAAAAGAAAAAGAAAAGGTACTTACATCTTAAAACTGCAACCGTCACGACTCAAATTCTCGTATAGGCTGTGATGGCGTCCAACGTCGCCGATAGGCAAGCCAACGGTGAACTGACTATTTGATTACTCTTTTAATAAGTTTTTAAGTAATTAAATTCCATTTATTAAGAGATTAAGGAGTAAAAAATTTAATAAAACAAAACAAAGGCAATTGAGTGTGCAAATATAGTGACATAAATACTCCAAAATCATAAAGTCTACTAGCATGTGTGACCTAGTATCACAAGTGTATGAGCAACTAGTAGAATATACAAAATTCTAACTACTGTCTGAAATAAAGTAGACAGAAAATAGATACAAAGAGAGACTCTAGGTGCATAAGGAAGCAGCTCATCACTAGGCCTCGGGGGTAACGGGGGTGCGCGCCGATATGACCGCCATATGTACATGCCTCAGATCCTGCACGATTAGTGCAGAAGTATAGCGTGAGTACGTAAACAATGTGTACCTAGTAATTATCTAGTCTAATCTCAAAAAAGTAGTGACGAGGGGTCGACTTCGACACTTACTATGGGCTATAAATAAAATATAAAAATTTTAAATAAGCATGTGTTATATAAACAATAATTATAACTCAACAACAAGCAGTAAATACATAATTCTTTCACTAATCGTAACTTCCAGGTCAAATTATGTCATTAATAATTACAACCTCTCAAGCCATAAAATAATATCAAGTATAATTAGGCTCCGAGTATTATTACATATGATTTATGTCGAGGTCGTACGGTCCGATCCAGAATAATGTGTACACTGCCGAGGGTCGAGCGGCACAAGCCATAGATGCATCTATCTACTGTCGAGGCGTTCGGCCCGCTCCAAAAGAAGAGAGGATACTTTATGAACATCCGATTTAAAAGTTATTACAAGGCTAATACACAAAGAAGCACAATTTCTATTAACGATCAAGTAACCCGCCAAAACTTAAGTAAGTGAAATTCAGTCTTTTACAATTTTTCTATCAAGTTCCAATATAATTTAGGCACTTTAATTAGCAAGGAGGGTGCAAATATTACAAATATTTCATGATTTGGGTCCTAAACTACCCGGATATAAGCATAATTAGTAGTTACGCACAGACTCTCGTCACCTCGTGCGTATGTAGCCCCCACAATTAGAAACAAATAGTAATTTAAATCACCTATGGGTAAATTCCCTCTTACAAGGTTAGGCAAGAGACTTACCTCGTCTCAAAGCTCACTTTCCGATCACAAATTCACTCTAAAGACCCTACTTGGTGCCAAACAATCCGCAACTAGCTAAATGTTATATAAAATAATCAATATACGCTCAAAAGTTAATAATTTAACTATTAGAGTAATTACCCAACCCAAATTGGAAGATTCTTAAAATTCATCCCGGATCCACGTGCCGGATTCTGAAAATTTTTGAAGAAAATTGTTACCCATAATCCCACGAACTCAAAAATATAATTTTCATTTGATTCCACAATTATTTTCGTGGTTAAATCTCATTTTTATCAAAATCTAGGTTTTTCATCTAAACCCATAATTTTCACAAATTTACATGTTAAAATCTACCCATAATCTATGTATTTAACTTACATTGGGTAGGAATTACTTACCTTCAATAGCTAGGTGGAAATCCCTCTTTAAGAAGCTCCAAAATCGCCCAAGAAATGAAATAAATGAACCAAAAATGGCCTAAGTCCCGTATTAAATGGACCTCACTGCCCAGCGACTTCCGCTTATGTGGAATATTCATCGCAAATGCGGCTCTCCCTCAGCTGGCCTACTTCCTCATCTGTGAAAAAATGGCTCGCTTTTGCGGATCTTGCCCGCTTCTACGGACCATTGACCGTTTCTGCAGTCGCGCAGCTGTGCCCCCATGTCTGCACCTGCGGACTCAGCCCACACAGCCCACAAAGCACACCTGCGGCCAATCTTTCGCAGGTGCGAATGCACCATAAGCCCTACTGCTTCAGCAACTCCTTCCAAGTCCGAACGAGTTTCGCGCATCATCTGAATGGCATCCGAGGCCCCCGAGGTCTCGTCCAAACATATCAACAAGTTCAAAATCATAACGGACCTGCTTGACCTCGCGAAACACGAAAAACAATACCAAAACTAAGAATCATACTCCAAACCAAATCGAATCAACTTATGAACTTCAAGCTCTTCCAACTTGTTTCGAACGCACCGAATCATACTTAAACTACTCGGAATTACACAAAATTTTGCGTGCAAGTCTTAAATCACCATACGGAACTATTATCGGGCTTGAAATCCCTAACATATCTCGATAACACCAAAACCTACTCCAAGCCAAATTTAAAGAACTATAAAACCTTCAATAAGCCAACTTTCAACTTTAGGTGCCGAAACGCTCCCGGGTCATCCAAAATCCGATACTAATATACGTCCAAGTCCAAAATCATCATATGAACCTATTGGGACCGTCAAATCCCAGTTCCGAGGTTGTTTACTATAAATATTGACCCAAGTCAAACTTAACCTTTTAAAGTCAATGTTAAGGAACTAAGTGTTTCGATTTCAACCCGAACCCTTCCAAACCCGAACTAACCATCCCTGCAAGTCATAAAATAGTAAAAGCATATATGAGGGGTCTTATTTAGGGGAACAAGAATCTAGAAAGCAAAACGATCGGTCGGATCATTACATTCTCCACCTATTAAACAAACATTCATCCTCGAACGGGTCTAGAATCGTACTTGGAGTGTCGAATAAGTGTGGGTATCTGCTCCGCATGTCCTCCTCGGCCTTCCAAGTCGCCTTCTCAACTGGTTGGCCCCTCCATTGAACTTTTACCGCATAAATCTTCTTGGACCTCAACTGGCGAACCTGTCTATCAACAATGGCAACTGGCTCCTCCGCATAACCCACGTTCTCATCTAACTAAACCGCGTTATAGTCTAACACATGCGAACTATCGGCATTATACTTCCAGATCATAGACATGTGGAAAATCGGATGAACCCCCGATAGATCGGGAGGCAAAGCAAGCTCATATAAGCAACCTCCCCAACTTGCCTCCTCAAATGGACCTATAAACCGTGGACTCAACTTGCCCTTCTTCCCGAACCTCATGATTCCCTTCATTGGTGAGACTTTCAAGAGAACCTTCTCGCCCACCATAAATGATAAGTCACGCGCCCTCTGATCCTATAATGAACCGACTGGTCATTTTGCTTTTTAGATCCCTGTTCCCCTAAATAAGACTCCCCATATGTGCTCTTACTATTTTATGACTTGCGGGGATGGTTAGTTCGGGATTTGGAAGGGTTGGTTGAAATCAAAATATTTGGTTCCTTAGTTTGGCTTTTAAAAGGCTCAGTTTGACTTTGGTCAACATTTTGAGTAAACGACCTCGAAACCTGGATTTGACTGTTCCAATAGGTTTGTATGATGATTTTGGACTTGGGCGTATATTCAGATCGGGTTTTGGATGACCACAGGAGCATTTCGGCGCTTAATGTTGAAAGTTGGCTTATTCAAGGTTTAAAAGTTCTTTAAATTTGGTTTGGAGTAGGTTTTGATGTTATCAAGGTCCGTTTGGGATTTCGAGCCTGAGAATAATTTCGCATGGTGATTTAAGACTTGCACAAAAAATTTGGAGTCATTCCGAGTAGTTTAGGTATGTTTCGGCACGTTCGGAGTAAGTTGGAAGAATTTGAAGTTCATAAGTTGATTCTATTGGTTTTGGGTTGCGATTCTTAGTTTTAATATTGTTTTTCGCGTTCCGAGGGTGTGAGCGAGTCCGTTTTATAATTTCGAACTTGTTGGTATGTTTGGTCGGGGCCTCGGGGCCACCGTACTAGTTTCAAAGGGTCGGCAGAGTGTGGTTTCCTATTTTTAGAAGGGCTACTGGTGCCTGGCATCTGTTGCGTTCGCATCTGCGGTGGGGCCCAAGGTCCACAGAAGCGGAATTGCTAGAGGCAATGAGGGATTTTATTGCGGGAGTTAGGCCTTATTCCTCACTTTTTCATTTAGTCTTGGGGAATTTTGAGAGCTCATTGGAGGGGGATTTTCATAAATATCCTAAGGTAAGTAACTCCCACCCATTGTTGAGTTAATTACGTGGGTTTTCGCTAGATTTAACATGAAAAGATTGTGAAACTTTTTGAAAATGTGAAGAACCTAGGGTTTTAATAAAAATAAGATTTAACCACATATAACTAGTTTTGGATTGTTCGGCACCGAGTTGAGGCTATAGAACGAAATTATAACCGGAAAGTGAGTCTTGAGACGAGGTAAGTCTCTTGTCTAACTGTAATGATCCGGCCGATCGTTTTGAGAATTTAAGTCTCGTTCGGCGGCATAAGGTCTTGAGAATCTTCGTATTATGGGTATCGACTTGCGTGCTTAGTTGAATTTAGTTACCGGGTGATTTAGAGTCAAATCGGAAGAAGGATTCAAGTTTTGGGAAGCTTAAGCGGTAAGAGTTGACCAGAAGTTGACTTTTGTGTGAACGACTCCGGTATAGGTTTTGGATGATTCCAACAGCTTCGTATGGTGATTTTGGACTTGGGTGTGCGTCCGGATTCGGATTCGGATTTGGAGGTCCGTAGGGTAATTTAGAGCATTTCAGCGAAAGTTGGAAAAGTGGGAGTTTGGAAGGTTGGGAGGTTTGACCAAGAGTTGACCTTGGAGATTTCAGGGTCGGAATGCGATTCCGAGAGTTGGAACAACTCCGTTATGTTATTTGGGACTTGACTGCAAAATTTGACATAATTCCGGGTTGATTTGGTAGGTTTCGGCGTGAGTTTTAGAAGTTGGAAGATTTAAAAATTCATAAGTTCGATTATGGTGCGATTTATAGTTTCGACGTTGTTTGATGTGATTTGAGACCTCAAACGAGTCCGTGTTAGGGTATAGAACTTGTTGGTATGCTTGGACGGGGTCTCGGGGGACCCGAGTGTGTTTCAGACGAGTTTCGGTTGGTTTTCATAGTTTTGGTCAGGTCTGGTTCTGGTGTCTCGCACCTGCGACATCTTGGAGCGCTGGTGCAGCTCCGCTTCTGCGTGAGCCTGATTGCTTCTGTGATCACAGAGGCCTAGGGAGCTAGCTCGCTTCTGCGGATACTGGCACGCAGGTGCGAAGGCTGCTTCTGCAGTTGAGTGATCACATCTGCGAATGAGTTCGCTTCTACGCTCCTATTATCGCTTCTGCGACGCCGCTGGTGCGGCTATATTGTCCGTAGATGCGGATCTAGGTCTGGTAAGTCAAGTTCGCAGATGCGAACGTCTGCCCGCAAATGCGATAACACAGATGCGCTTATTTGTCCGCAGATGCGGAAGTCCTGGGCAGAGAGTTTATATTAGAGGGTTTTGCCATTTTCTCCATATTTTGAGGTTTAGACCTCAGTTTTGGGAGATTCTTTGTGGGTTTTTCAAGCAAATCGATTGGGTAAGTGTTCTTCACCTAGAATTTATTATATTCCATATTTTTATCTTTATTTTTATCATTTAATTTGTATTTTGAGTTGAGGAAAATGGAGGTTTTTGAAGAAAATTTTCAAAATGAAAAATCATGATTTGAGGGACGAATTGGTATCGAAATTTGATAATTTTAGTATGATTGAGCTCGTATCAGAATGGGTGTTCAGATTTTGTGAGATTTGTCGGGTTTCGAGGTGCGGGCCCGGGGGTCGATTTTTAGATTTTGATAAAGATTGAGGCTTTATGATCCGAAATAGTTTCTTATGAGTTTTATTTGTGCTTTGAAGTTATTTTGGTTAGATTTGAGCCGTCCGGAGGCCATTTCACCGAGAAGTTCATTTTTGAGTATCGGTCTGTCATCTTTAAGGTAAATATCTTGCCTAACTTTGTGTGGGAGAACTACCCCTTAGTATTTGAGTCTTCTATGCTAATTGTAGTCCATGTACGCGAGGTGACGAGTAAGTGCTCAGACTTATTTGTGGAAAATCGGCCGTTTAGGGTTGTTAGATCATTGTATTCACTGAATATGTAGTTGTTCTTGTTATGATTATGTTTCTTAATTACTAGTTTCATATCTACCTAGTTTAATTAGATATAATTGCTTCATGATCCACTCTTATTGCTTATTTGATTCATATGTGCCTTAATTGAAATTGTTATCTCTTCTATTGCCATGTTATCCTTCCCCTAACTACTTATCTTTTTTTGAAGTTATAGTTATCTCTTCTGTAATTGTTCATCCTTAATTGAGGTTGTGATTATCTTTCTGCTGCTTATCCTTAATTGAATTTATTTTGCCCCTTTTCATAATTGCCCAACCTTAAAAGAAGTTTAGATATCCTATATCTTAGTTGACTTGTCCTTATTTGGGATTATTCGACTTGTGTTAGCTCCCTTGCTGTTGAACTATATATCGTGGGCCGTTGTTACATATTATTTCCTTCCTTATTGAGTTGTTCTTGTTATGACTAGCATTCCCTATTATGGCTACTCCTTGTGAATTAGTTCCTCCATTTTTTGAGTTCTGGAATCTCTGAGTTGACTTATTTGGCGTGCCCTTGTATTATTGTCATTGTTGTTGTTGTTGTACTTGTTATTGCGATGCACGAGGTTTATGCCGTGCGGTTGTTGTTATTGTGTTGCACGAGGTTTCTGTCGTGCTATTGTTACTACTGATATTTGCACATGCGGCGTGACAAGGCGGGCTATATGTATATGGGTTGCGCATGTGGCGAGACAAGGTGGGAACATTATTATGCACGTGTGGCGAGACAAGGTTGGCATTCACTTTACTATTGCACATGTGGAGAGACAAGGTGGGTTGTGTTAGGGATTGATTTGTGATGACTTGTGATGGCCTGGGGGCATTCTTATTGTTGATATTTATGTAATGGTACACTTACCTGTGTGAGCTTTATCTTGTGGAAAGTTGTGGGAAAACATTCTACGTGCTATCCATTTCTTTTCCTATACTTACTAGCTGGCATGAACTATGTTAGGATACTTGCACAAGTATACACGTAGTTAAGCACTCTTATTGGTTAAGAGGTTTCTTGATATTGTTTGGTATAGATGCACACCCTTGTTTACTTGCCTTCTTTGTGAGAATGGCTCTATTTGGCACGTGAGTCGTTAGTGCAGTTATAAATTGTAATGAGAGCACTGATGCTAAGTGTTAGGGTTCAGGAATTAGGACCCGTGAGTTGTGAATATTCTGAGGTTCGGTACCTCGTGGAGGTTATTGGCTAAAACCCGGTGTGAAAGCGGTCATTTTGTTGAGTTGTTATTTGCCTTTCATTTATTTGTGCTCACCGGATTTAGACCGTGTTTCCGTACATCTACCGTGTCATTATTATGGTATTCCGCTGATAGTTGTTGTTTTCCTTTCTTAATGAAATTACCGTATTATTTGCTATTTTGTGTAGTTTTTATATAGATATCATACTCTGTTGTTCCTATACTTATACTTGTTTAGGTTATTTAGTCCAGTAGGTGTCTTGACTGTCTCTTGTCACTACTCCACTGAGGTTAGTCTTGATACTTGTTGGGTACCGCCGTGGTGTACTCATACTGCACTTCTGTACATTTTTGTGCAGATCCAGGTATTTCGAAGTCAGTTGATCATTAGCTAGATGTGTGGATTGTTGTTGTGGAGACTCAAGGTAAACCTGTTGATGCATTCGCATGCTTCAGAGTCACCTTCTGATTTGTATTCACACTATTTACTTTATTTCAAACAGTTGTATTTAGAAAATTGTAGCAAACTTTGTAGAGCTTATGACTTGTACTACCGGTTTTGAGAATTGTAAATTTTATAAAGGTTTCTATTTCATAAATTGTTAGATGTTATTTAATTATTGTTGTTATTTGGCTAATGTTAGGCTTACCTAGTCCCTAAGACTAGGTGACATCACGACACCTAATGGAGGGAAAATTGGGTCATGATAAGTTTGTATCAGAGTTCTAGGTTCATAGGTGCTACGAGTCATAAGCGAGTTTAGTAGAGTCTTGCGGATCGGTACAGAGACGTCTGTATTTATCTTCGAGAGGCTACGGAACTATTAGGACAGTTTCACTTTCTTCATTCCTATCGTGCGAGTTTATTGATCTTGAAGTTTGAACTTTTATCATTCCATTCTCTCACAGATGGTGAGGACACGAGCTACAATTACTAATGATGTTACCCCCGGAGCAGATGTCACTAGGGGCAGAGGTAGAGGCCGACGAGGAGCACGTGTCGCAGCTAGGTCACCTATCAAAGCAGCAGTTGAGGAGCCGCTAGTAGTTCCAGTTGGGGGGCAGATACCGGAGGCGCCTGTTGTTACCCCCGGACTTCAGGAGACCTTAGCACAATTCTTGAGCATGTTTGGTACATTGGCTCAGGCGGGGTTGATTCCGGTTGCACCAACTACTTCATTAACCGGGGGAGGAGCTCAGACTGCCACCGCCCACACTCCGGAGCTGCGAGTTCATGTTGGTCAGGTTCCACGTGTCATGGTGACACAACCTGTGGTTCCAATTTAGCCCGTGGTTAGGGCAGCAACATCTGAGGAAGAACAACTTAGACTTGAGAGGTACAAGAAGTACCACCCTCCTACCTTCAGTGGATTGGCGACATATGATGCCTAGGGTTTTCTGGAGTAGTGTCATCACATTCCCCGTACTATGGGTATTGTGGAGACGAGCGGGGTTGCTTTTACTACGTTCCAGCTCAGGGGAACGGCTTATCAGTGGTGGCGGGCATATGAGTTGGGTAGCCCGGCCGAGGCAGCTTCACTTACATGGGTTCAGTTTTCAGAGATGTTCCTGAGAGAGTTTGTCCCTCAGTCCCTTCGGGATGCATGGTGCACGGAGTTTGAGCAGCTGCGCCAGGGCACTATGTCAGTATGAGAGTATGCCGTTAGGTTCATTGATTTGGCTAGACATGCACTTGTTTTGGTGGCTATAGTTAGTCATTTGTTTTTATTCATTATTGAGAGTTACGAGGCTAGAAGTGAATTCCTGTTGTCCATTATGGTATGTTTTGATGTGATTCCTAAGTAAGTTGGTTATGAGTTGTAATTTAGATGCTCTACCGGGGTGAGAGTACAGTAAGTTTTGTGATTTTATTAGTAGAATTGAGTTAGTTAAAGGTTTCAATTGGCATGATGTGTATTCGACATGTGATTCAGAGTTGAGGGTGAGACCCTCGTGATTCCATATGATTTGATATGTTTGAGCCGGGCTGCGTGCCACGGTGAAAGTTATATATCAGGATGAGATCCTTGTGATTTGTTCATGTACTTTGATTTTTCCTTGTAAATTGATTCGTAGTATGGTACTCATAGAGAGTTGTGCCTGTCGGGCTTGTTTGATGTTTCTCTTATGTGTTTCTCTTTACATACTCAGTCATTTTCGTTCTGTGCTTCTTGAGTTTTAGTTTGCGGGGTGTGTTCCCGGTGGTGTTAGTTGTGACTTGTTGATTCGGGTGTATAGTTATGAAGTCTTCATGTTTCTTGAATCATTGTTAGCGTTGTGGAGGTTTGAAATGGGTTCTAACGGATACGGGGCTAATTGCCGGTGCTGGTTTTGAATTCGGGCAGCTATTGTGATCAGAAATGTTATTATGGTACTATGTGTGGTGTGTCATATTGAGTGGTCATACCTTGTAGGTGTAGGCATAAGTTGTTGCAGCTGGTTGGGGTTGATACCGGATATAGATTTAGAATCGGGTCTTTTGGAGTTGAACGAAAGGTGAAAAACTTGACTCTAAGGCTTATTGGTGTTGGTAGAAGGGATAAATTACAGTTGAGATGGTGTCGTTAGGCTTATGTGGATTGGGGTGACGTGGGGTCACCCGCAGGTGTATGTTGGATGTGTGCATTCAGTGATTTGATGACTTTGAGGCGATTCTTAGCACGTTCGAAGACGAACATTTGTTTAAGAGGGGGAGAATGTAACGACCCGGTCGGTCGTTTTGAGAATTTAAGTCTCGTTTGGTGGCATAAGGTCTTGAGAAGATTCGTATTATGGGTATCGACTTGCGTGCGTGGATGAATTCAATTATCGGATAATTTAGAGTCAAATCGAAAGAAGGATTCGAGTTTTGGGAAGCTTAAGATGTAAGAGTTGACTGGAAGTTGACTTTTGTGTGAACGACTTCGGGATAGGTTTTGGATGATTCCAACAGCTTCGTATGGTGATTTTGGACTTAGGCATGCTCCCGGATTCAGATTTGGAGGTCTGTAGGGTAATTTGGAGCATTTCGGCGAAAGTTAGAAAAGTTGGAGTTTGGAAGATTGGGAGGTTTGACCAAGAGTTGACTTTGGAGATATCAGGGTTGGAATACGATTCCGAGAGTTGGCATAACTTCGTTATGTTATTTGGGACTTGCCTGCAAAATTTGATGTAATTCCGGGTTGATTTGGCAGGTTTCGGCGCGAGTTTTAGAAGTTAAAAGATTTGAAAATTCATAAGTTCGATTATGGTGCGATCTGTAGCTTCGACGTTGTTTGATGTGATTTGAGACCTCGAACGGGTCCGTGTTAGGGTATGGAACTTGGTGGTATGCTTGGACGGGGCCCCGAGTGTGTTTTGGACGAGTTTCAGATAATTTTCATAGTTTTGGTCAGGTCTGGTTCTGGTGTCTCGCACCTGCGACATCTTGGAGCGCTGGTGCGGCTCTGCTTCTACGCTGATCGCTTCCGCGATCATAGAGGCCTGAGATCTAGCTCGCTTCTGCGGATGCTGGCACGCAGGTGCGAAGGCCGTTTCTGCGGTTGAGTTATCGCATCTGCGAAAGAGTTCGCTTCTACGCTCCTATTATCGCTTTTGCAGCGCCGCTGGTGCGGTTATATTGTCCGCAGATGCAGACCTAGGTCTGGTAAGTCAAGTTCGCAGATGCGAATGTCTGGCCGCAAATGCAATAGCGCAGATGCGCTTATTTCTCCGCAGATGCGGAAGTCCTCGGTAGAGAGTTTATATTCGAGGATTTTGCCATTTTCTCCATATTTTGAGTTTTAGACCTCGATTTTGGGAGATTCTTTGTGGGTTTTTCAAGAAAATCGATTGGGTAAGTGTTCTTCACCTAAAATTTATTATATTCCATGATTTTATCTTTATTTTTATCATTTAATTTGTGTTTGAGTTGAGGAAAATGGAGGTTTTTGAAGAAATTTTTCAAAATGAAAAATCATGATTTGAGGGACGAATTGGTATCGGAATTTGATAATTTTAGTATGGTGGAGCTCGTATCGGAATGGGTGTTCGGGTTTTGTGAGATTTGTCGGGTTCTGAGGTGCGGGCCTGGGGGCCGACTTTTGGGTCGATTTTTAGATTTTGATAAAGATTGAGGCTTTATGATCCAGAATAGTTTCTTATGAGTTTTATTTGTGATTTGAAGTTATTTTGGTTAGATTTGAGCCGTCCGGAGGCCATTTCACTGAGCAATTCATTATTGAGTATCAGTCTGTCTTCTTTGAGGTAAGTATCTTGCCTAACTTCATGTGGGGGAACTACCACTTAGGATTTGAGTCTTCTATGCTAATTGTAGTCCATGTACGCGAGGTGACGAGTAGGTGCTCAGACTTATTTGTGGAAAATCGGCCGTTTAGGGTTCTTAGATCCTTGTATTCACCGAATATGCAGTTGTTTTTGTTATGATTATGTTTCTTAATTACTAGTTTCACATCTACCTGCTTTAATTAGAATTAATTGCTTCATAATCTACTCTTATTGCTTATTTGATTCATATGTGCCTTAACTGAAATTGTTATCTCTTCTATTGCCATGTTATCTTTCCCCTAACTGCTTGTCTCTATTTGAAGTTATAGTTATCTCTTCTGTTATTGTTCATCCTTAATTGAGGCTGTGATTATCTTTCTGCTGCTTATCCTTAATTGAATGTGTTGTGCCCCTTTTCGTAATTGACCAACATTAAAAGAAGTTTAGATACCATATATCTTAATTGACTTGTCCTTATTTGGAATTATTCGACTTGTGTTAGCTCCCTTGCTGTTGAACTGTATATCGCGGGCCGTTGTTACATATTATTTCCTTCCTTATTGAGTTGTTCTTATTTTGACTAGCATTCCCTATTGTGGCTACTCCTTGTGAATTAGCTCCTCCGTTTCTTTGAGTTCTGGAATCTCTGAGTTGACTTATTTGTCGTGCCCTTGTATTATTGTCATTGTTGTTGTTGTACTTGTTATTTGTGATGCACGAGGTTTCTGTCGTGCGATTGTTGTTATTGTGATGCACGAGGTTTCTGCCGTGTTGTTGTTGTTATGGGGTTGCACGAGGTTTCTGCCATGCTATTATTACTACTGATATTTGCACATGCGACGTGACAAGGCGGGTTATATATATGTGGGTTGCGCATGTGGCGAGACAAGGTGGGAACATTATTATGCACGTGTGGCAAGACAAGGCAGGTATTCACTTTACTATTTCACATATGGCGAGACAAGGTGGGCTGTGTCAGGGATTGATTTGTGATGACTTGTGATGGCCTGGGGGCATTCTTGTTGTTGATATTTGTGTAATGGTACACTTACCTGTGTAAGCTTTATCTTATGGAAAGTTGTGGGAAAACATTCTACGTGATGCCCATTTCTTTTCCTATACTTACTAGCTGGCATGAACTATGTTAGGACACTTGCACAAGCATACACGTAGTTAAGTACTCTTATCAGTTAACAGGTTTCTTGATATTGTTGAGTATAGATGCACACCCTTGTTTACTTGCCTTCTATGTGAGAATGGCTTTATTTGGCACGCGAGTCGTCAGTGCGGTTCTAAATTGTAATGAGAGCACAAGATGCTAAGTGTTAGGGTTCAGGAATTGGGACCCGCACGTTGTGAATATTCTGAGGTTTGGTACCTCGTGGAGGTTATTGGCTAAAACCCGGTGTGAAAGCGGTCATTTTTTTTGAGTTGTTATTTGCCTTTCATTTATTTGTGATCACCGGATTTAGACCGTGTTTCCGTACATCTACTGTGTCATTATTATGGTATTCCGCTGATAGTTGTTGTTTTCCTTTCTTAATGAAATTACCGTATTATTTGCCATTTCGTGTAGTCTTTATGTAGATATCATACTCTGTTGTTCCTATACTTATACTTGTTCAGGTTATTTAGTCCAGTAGGTGTCTTGATTGTCCCTCGTCACTACTCCATTGAGGTTAGTCTTGATACTTGCTGGGTACCGCCGTGGTGTACTCATACTGCACTTCTGCATATTTTTGTGCAGATCCAGATATTTCGAAGTCAGTTGATCATTAGCTAGTTGTGCGGATTGTTGCTGTGGAGGTTCAAGGTAAACATGCTGATGCATTCGCATATTTCGGAGTGACCTTCTAATTTGTATTCACACTGTTTACTTTATTTCAAACAGTTGTATTTAGAAAATTTTAGCAAACTCTGTAGAGTTTACGACTTGTATTACCGGTTTTGGGAATTGTAAATTTTATAGAGGTTTCTATTTCATAAATTGTTAGATGTTATTTAATTATTGTTGTTATTTGGCTAATGTTAGGCTTACCCAACGGAGGAAAAATTGGGTCGTGACACAAACCTTGTAAGAGGGAACTTGCCCCATAGGTGATTTAAATTAATATTTGCTTCTAATTGTGTGGGCTACGTACGCACGAGGTGACGAGAGTCCGTGCGTAGCTATTATTTATGCTTATGTCCGAGTAGTTTAGGACCCAAATCATGAATTACTTGTAATGTTTGCACCCTACTTGTTAATTTAAGTGCCTAAATTATATTAGAACTTGTTAGAGGAATTGTAAAAGACCGAATTTCACTTGCTTGAATTTTTAGCGGATTACTTGATCGTTAATGGAAATTTTATTATATTGTATATTAGCCTTATTATAACGTTTAAGTCAAATACTTATAAAGTATCCTCTCTTCTTATGGAGCGGGCCGAACGCCTCGGCAGTAGATAGATGCATTTATGGATCGTGACGCACGTTTCTCGACAGTGTACATGTTATTCTGGACCGGGCCGTACGACCTCGGCATAAATCATGCTTAATAATACTCGGAGCCTAATCATACTTGATATTATTTTATGGATTATGAGGTTACACTTATTAATGACGAGAATTTATTAAATTATGAGAGAATTATTTGCTCCTGCTTGTTAATGAGTTATTATAATTATTTACATAACTCATGCTTATTTAGAATTTCTGTATTCATATTGTTAGCCCTTAGTAAGTGTCAAAGTCGACCCCTCGTCACTACTTATTCGAGGTTAGACTAGATACTTACTGGGTACATATTGTTTATGTACTCACACTACACTTCTGCACAAATCGTGCAGGATCTGAGGCAAGTACATCTGGTGGTCCTACCGGCGCGCATCCCAGATATCCCGAGGCCTAGTGGTGAGCTGCTTCCTGAGCCGTTCCGCATCACCTAGAGTCTCTCCTTTGCATTTATTTCTGTCTATTTTTATTTTATACAGTAGTTAGAGTTTTGTATAATCTATTAGTGCTCATACACTTGTGACACCAGGTCTTGGCACACACACTAGCATATATATGGTTTTGGATTTTTCTATTGTTATGATTGCACTCAACTGCTTTCGTCTATTTATTTAAAATTTGTCGTTTCTTAACCTTTTAATTAATGGAATTTAATTACTTGAAAACTTATTAAAAGAAAATCAACATGATTTAATTCACTGTTGGCTTGCCTAGCGATAACGTTGGGCGCCATCACGGCCTATAGGCGAATTGGGTCGTGACAATATGATATGATCTATAAGTATTATATAAGTATATAGGTATTTAAAAATAATGCTTTAGTACTTTCAGTACAAAAATAGAATTTTTCATATAAAAGAAAAGAAAACCTTTTAGATATGTAAATAAAGTAAAGATTTGACTTACTTAACAACTTTACATCTCAAAAAGCTAGAAGAATAAATTTTCAATAAAAATATACTACTATGTAATATCTTTCTTGTAAAAATTTAGGTCTCATATTAAACTTTGCCTTTAGGTCATACATGTGCTTGAGCCGCACTGGGTGGAATGGATAAGATATTTTACCTCTTAACTAATCCCGGGTCCTAGTCATGAGAATGAGAAATCTTGATAGTGAGTGCTTCTCCCTTTAATGGATATTATATAGCGAGAATCTAAATTGGTTAGAATCTCAATGCATTTATAGAGCATCATGTGAAATCTTTTTTAAAAAAAACCAAGATCGGGCCTTAGACGAATCAATCTTTGAAGCCAAGTGTAGAAACAGGAAAATGACACTGTATAGCCGCTCTCAAAATAATAGCCGATATATATCATTATAAAAGTATGAATACAATGTCGGTTTATCAAAATAACCTTATAATATTAAGCATAATAACTCATAATAAAGGGACATAACCGGAATTTTAGATATTAACCTTATAATCCTAATAGTTCTAGAACATAATACTATACGTTAGGAATCCTAAATGATTACCTTTAGGAATCCTATTAGTATAATTATTTTTGGGCTGTCTAATTCATATAAAATTGAACAAGTAAATATCTTTAGTCATGTAATCCTATTATTTTTAGGATATACTTCTTAAAAATTCCTATTACTAATTTAATTTGAAAATATATTATAATATCCTATTACTAATTTAATTTGAGAATGTATTATATTGTCCAAATCCATTTAGAAAAATGAGAGCCTATATTATTATAAAAGTACAAATATAATATTAATATATCAAAATAGCCCTAAAATGTTAAACGGAAGATCTCATAGGGAAAGGGCATAACTACAATAACCTATTTTTGGACTATAATACCTTCTATGCTAATTTTTAATATTTAAAATTTTAAAAGTAATAAAATTTTGCCTATTAAATTCTCATTAAAAATATGTAGAAAGATTTAATAAAATCAATTTCATAAGAATCCTCTGTATTGGCAATATATTACCATTACATAATGTCCAATATGAAGAAAAAATAAGAGTAATTTTAAATGGATTGCATAAAGAGTTAAAATTGAGAAACAAATATCGCCACGATAATATATTTGAACTATTTTCCTACTCAAATGATATTTTTTAATCAATTTTTTGTGTAATATTGAAAATACCTAATTATTAAAAATCAATTAAGAATATAAATGTGTGAGAAAGAGAGAAAAAATAGTTGGTAAGAATCAATACCATTAATAATTCTACAAACATAAAGATCTAAAAGTGAAATGTCATATCAATCTTTTACTCTTTGAAAATAAATTTATAGTGGATAAAATTATATTAAGATTAAATATTCAAAACAAGAGATGAACTAACATTAAGATCTAAATCAATATAGAATAGATTATTTTTATGTTAAAACAAAATAATTAAATCTTTTAATTAATTATTTAGCAAGAGAATCCAATTCAATTATTTTTTAAATTCATCATATGAGTAAAATCTTATTCAAGTTAAAAATAAATCTTAGGATATATAAATTAATTCCATAAAAAGAGCGTTAGAACACAAAGTAAAAAGGTTAGTATATTACTAAGAATTAAAATGTTATACAAGTGTCAGAGGAAGCACAATCAAAGCTAAATGCTAAACAAGAACTGTCATGACCCAAAATCTATTACAGGTCATGATGGCGCCGGATACCGCTGTCAGGCAAGCCAAAAATAAATACTTAATTTGGTTCTCATTTTAATATTTTTGAAGTCATATTTTTCTTCAATTAAATAGTAAAAGATCGAATTCACAGTATAAATAATAATATTCTTAACAATTTTAATACAGAACAACCCATAATCACCCCAAAACCTGATGTCACAAGTACATGAGCATCAACTAAGAATGTAAAATAAAATACAGCATATGTCCGGAATACAAATTTGGACAGAAGAAATATAAATACTCTGAAGGAGACTCTACCGGCCGCGGGTCGTAATATGGAATGTAGCTCACTTAAGTCCCTGCATGCATACACGCCTCTGCTCTCACAAGGCCACTAGTCATATATGTAGCTGCACAAAAATATGCAGCAAGTGTAGTATGAGTACGTAATCAACGTGTACCCAGTAAGTATCTAGCCTTACTCCGGAGGAGTAGTGATAAGGGGTTGACATCGACACTTACTAGCGGTCCAATAATATCAGGTACAGTAAAGTGGTAAGTAAATATGAGGCAGAGTAAATAAATGAGATAAACAAGTATAAATCACGTGGTACAAATCCCCCTATTTACGAGGAACTCAATCTCTTTATTAGAAATTTCCTCCTTAACCGGAGCATATATATAGATATATTGGATCTCATCAGATGGATTGTCATAACTCAAATCGGGAAAACTCGCAGATACACTGGCTTCTTGCCAAATATTACGCACGATTCCATGAGGATATGATATAGGAAATGCCGAGGCGTACGGCTCGATCCAACATAAATATTTAAATTGTGCACTGCCTCGGGTCGAATGGCATGAACCATAGATGCATCTATTAAACTGTCGAGGCGAACAACCTACTCCCATGAGAGTGTGGTATATAAATCCTGCCGAGGCGATCGGCCCGATCCCATAAGAGTGAAATACAAAATCCTGCCGAGGCGAACGACCCGATCCCATTAGAATAAGAAGCTTTGACGGGTCCTTGACCCCACTCACGAATAAACGTGTGAGTTGTAATTTCTTTAATAAAAAGCTTTCAATGAAGTATATATATCACGAAAACATGCCGTAAGAGGGGTAAAGTTATTCGGTGACTAATCATGAACTCGTGAAGTTTCTACAATAGCAAGTCTAGTCTCAAGTAGAAATGTAAAACAAAGGAATTTAATAGGCGAGAGAAAGCTCAAATAGTGCAGATACATCATGATGTGAACCTAAGCCTACCCGGACAATAACAAGAATGTACCTACGTACGGTCTCTCGTCACCTCACGTGTACGTAGCCCCCACAACAAGTAGCACACATTAACATACAACACCTAGGGGTATTTTCCCCCTCACAGAGTTAGACAGGAGACTTACCTCGTCTCAAAGCATACTTTCCCATCCAAAATTGTGCTTTAAATCCTCAACTCGGTGCTAAATAATTGAATCTAGTCAAATGTTATATAAAATAGTCAACACATACTCAAGAGTTCACAACTTAGTTATTAAAGTGATTTTTCCAACCCAAATTGAAGAATTCCTAAAATTCACCCCCTGGTCGTTTTGAGAGTTATAGCCCTGATCCCCTATTTACTGCTTTCCCCGTATCTGTTTCAGCTTATATGACTTGCGGGAGGTTTTGTTTTTTTGATTTCGGAGTATTTTGAGACACTTAGTCCCTAAACAGAAGCTTAAGCCTTAGAATTTTGTCTATAGTTTATAACTGTATGAAGATGACTCCGGAATAGAGTTTCATCAATTCTGTTAGCTCCGTTGGGTGATTTTAAACTTAGGGGCGTGTCTGGATTGTGTTTTGGAGGTCTGTAGCTCATTTAGGCTTGAAATGGCGAAAGTCAAAATTTTGGAGATTTTGACTGGTTGTGGAATTTTTGACATCAGAGTCGGATTCTGATTCTAGAAGTTGGAATGGGTCCGCAATGTCAAATATGACTTGTGTGCAAAATTTGGGTTCAATCGGACGTGGTTTGATAGGTTTCGGCATCGGTTGTAGAAATTTAAAGTTTCAAGTTCATTAAGTTTGGATTGGAGGGTGATTCGTGTTTTTAGCATTGTTTGATGTGATTTGAGGGCTTGACTAATTTCGTATGATATTTTAGGACTTTTTGGAATGTTTGGTTGAGGTCCCGGGGGCCTCGGGTGGATTCTGGATAGCTAACGGATCGAAAAAAGGACTTAGTGTATGACTAAAGAAGGACTCTGCTGGTGTAACCGCACATGCGGAGCTTTGATCGCAGGTGCAAGCTCACAGGTGTGGGCCAGGTTGCGCAAATATGAAGGTTTGGACTGGGGGCTGTGGAGCGCAAATGTGGAGGGTGTTCTGCAGGTGCGAACTCGAACCTGCGCTTGGAGGGTCGCAGAAGCGGACGCGGGAGTTTGAGGCTGGTCCGCAAAAGCGGGTTTTGTTGCGCAGAAGCGCGCCCGCAGAAGCGGGGTTATGACCGCAAAAGTGGTTGGGAGGCTTAGTTCCCTTCGCAGATGCGAGGGCCGGACCGCAAAAGCGGTGCCATAGAAGCGGCTAATGTGAACGCAGAAGCGAGAAGCCTGGGCAGTGTTTAAAACCGAAGGGCTTCGTGACTTTTGTCATTTTGGACTTTGCAAACTCAGTTTAGGGCGATTTGTGAGAGCATTTTCAAGGAATTTCTTGAGGTAAGTCCCTTGTGCTTATTTTTGATCAATAATCTTGCTTCCCCATTTATTTTCCCACCTAGTTTATGTGTATTTAAGGTGGAAATTGGGAGTTGGAGGCTAGGGATTTAGTGAGTTGATTTGAGGAACTGAGTTACAAATTGATATCGGATTTTGATAATTTTGGTATGCGTGAACTCGTGGTCGAGTGGGTGTTCGTATTTTGTGACTTTTACCCTATTCCGAGACATGGGCCCAGGTCGACTTTTGGGACGAATTTCGGAATTTTTGTTAAATCTTGATTTCATTAATTAGATTAGTCTATTATAGTTGTATTTATGATATGTAATTGATTTTGGCTAGATTTGGGCCATTCAGAGTTGGATATTCGTGGAAAAAGCATTGTTATAGATTGATTTGATCTTGGTTCGAGGTAAGTGGCTTGCCTAACCTTGTGTGGGGGAAATCTCCTTAGGATTGGTGTTGTTATGATATGTGAGCGCCGTGTACGCGAGGTGACGAGTGCGTACACAGGCTATTTGTGGAAAAACTTGATTTTTATTGAGTAATAGCCTGTTTGTCATCTTATGTGAGTATACTAGCATGTGTAGTTATACTGTTAGCCTATAATAGCATGTCTACGTGTCCTAATTGCCTATTTGAACTCTTTGCAGCATGTTTAGTAAGTCCTGTTTCTTTCTTGACTTGTACTTAGCCTAAATTATAGGTTTTCTTGTTGTAACTGTTATATTCATTTGTTTGAAGTTGCGTATTTATTTTGGGACTACAGGACGGTATCCCGGGAGATCCCCCTGTACTGCATATTTACTTTGGGACTACAAGGAGTTTACTCGGGAGATCTCCCAGTACTGCATATTTACTTTGAGACTACGAGGCGATTCCTCGGGGGTTCTCCATGCACATTTACTTTTGATACTACGAGGCAGTTCCTCGGGAGTTCTCAATGCACATTTACTTTTGAGACTACGAGGCGGTTCCTCGGGAGTTCTCCCTGCATATTTACTTTTGGGACTACGAGACGGTATCTCGGGAGCGCCCCTGTTGTTATATCATTGTGCGGTGTTGTTATTGCTTTGTGATAACTTGCTGTTGTCTTCTCCGTTTTTACTTCATGTTTATTATAACATCTGTCTTATTATTATATACCAGTAGGGTCCGGACCTGACCCCGTCTCTACTCTACCGAGGTTAGGCTTGGCACTTACTGGGTACCGTTGTGGTGTACTCATGCTACTCTTCTGCACATGTTTTGTGTGTAGATCCAGGTACTTCTTATCAGCCCCGCTACTAGCTGAGAGTGCTTGCTTCTATACGGAGACTTCAAGGTATATCTGTCGCGTCCGCAAACCTTGGAGTCCCCCTCCATTCCCTCCTATGTCATTTACCTTCCTTATATTTTTTTTATTAGACTCTGGTGTATAGAGATACTAGTTTTCCTCCTGTATCTTGTGACTTATGATGTTCCGGGTTTTGGGAATACTATGTATTATTAGAGTGTTGGTTGTTGTAAATGCCAAGCGGTATTATTATCAGTTATGTAGTTATCTGTTACAGTTAGTTGTTAAGTTTTGTTTCCATTTTTGTTATTTCCGCATCGTCACGACATCTTACGGAGGGAGAATTGGGCCGTGACACTTGGAAATTGAAAGCTTATGTAACTTACCGACTTACCCCATTATTGCCATATGCCTCATATCTGCTTATGTTTTATTATATTGCTTTATTGGACCTTTAGTAAGTGTCGATGTCGATCCCTCGTCACTACTTCGCCGGGGTTAGGCTAGATACTTACTGGGTACGCGTTGATTTACGTACTCATGCTGCACTTCCGCACTAAGCGTGCGGGATCTGATAGGTTCATTGGATGATCATCTTGGCGCGTAGGTGCATCTGTTGAGGAGACTTTACGTGAGCTGCAACTCGGGCTATGCATCGTAGTCCATCGAGTCTTCATCGTACTAATTATTTTATCGTGTCTTATTTATATTCTTGATAGATGTTTATTGTTGTTATGCTTCTTAGAAAATGCTCATGCACTTGTGACACCGTGTTTTGGGGGTTCTTTCGGGTTATTCATTATTGTGGTTCGTGTAAATATTTTCATTTACTCTATAAAATTCTAGTTTATAATGTTCAATTAAGGAAAAATTATGATTTCCAAATATTAAAATAAGTAATTAAATTGGTAAATCACCGTTGGCTTGCCTGACGGCGGCGTTAGGCACCATCACGACCTATAGTGGATTTTGGGTCGTGACATGTACGGCCTCATAATTAAATCATTATTGGTATACAATTTGCTATTATTGTTAACAGTATCATGCATCTTGATCTAACATTTGCAAGTAATGCATAATATAGGAATATTATTTCGATTCCGTCGGAGGCATCTACAAAGAATAATCCTGCAATACCAATGCCAACTCTTTATAATATAGTATTGAAAGCTTTGTTCTTGTTCAAAATTTAGCTCTAATTGTGCTTCCTCAAACATTTGTGTAGATTTTTGATTCTTAATACTATACTAACCCTTTTTATTTTGTGTTTTAATTTTTTAATTCTCTAACGTTCTTTTTATGGAATAAATTGATGTACCCTAAGACTTCTTTTAACTTGAAAAATAATTCTACTCATATGAAGAATTTAAAAAATAATGAATTGACTTCTCTTGCTAAATAATTAATTAAAAGATTTAATTATTTGGTCTTAACATAAAAAAATATTTTATTTTATGTTGATTCAGATTCTTAATATTAGTTCATCTCTTGTTTTGAATATTTAATTAAGATTATAATTTTATCCACCATAAATTTTATTTTCAAAGAGTAAAATGATTGATCTACATTCCAATTTTAGATCTTTATGTTTGTATGATCATTAGTGGTATTGACTCTTACCAACTATTTTTCTTTTTTTTTTCTCACATATTTATATTCTTAAATATTTTCTTAGTTGTATTAAAATAATTGGGTACTTTTTTTTAATATTATCCATGTAACGACCCGATCGGTCGTTTTGAGCTCTAGCACGTCATTCAGCGGTTTGAGACCCTGAGCAACTTCACTTCAGGTATTATGACTTGTACGTATGGTCGGAATTGAATTTTGGGAAGTTCGGAGTTAGTTTGGGAAGAAAATCCTAATTTTGGAAGCTTTAAGTTGGAGGAATTGACTAAAGTGTATTTTTGAGTAGACGAGCTCGGAATCGGGATTTAAAGGTTCCAACAGGTTCGTATGATGATTTTGGACTTGGGCGTATGTCCAGATCGGGTTTTGGATGACCCGGGAACGTTTCAGCGCCTATTGTGAAAGTTGGCATTTTGGAAGAATTTCCTAAATTTGGGTTGAAGTGCATTTCAATGTTATTGATGTCCGTTTGGGATTCCGAGTCTGGGAATAGCTCCGTAAGGCAATTCTGGTATTGGGAGGGCGTCCGAATGTGGATTTGGAGGTTCGTAGGTCATTTTGGGGTCATTTGGCGAAAGTTAGAAATTTGAAGGTTTTTGAGAAGTTTGACCGGGAGTGGACTTTTTGATATCGGGGTCAGATTCCGATTCCGTAAGTTGTAGTAGGTTAGTAATGTCGAATGTGACTTGTGTGCAAAATTTGAGGTCAATCGGACGTGATTTGATAGGTTTCGGCATCGAATATAGAAATTTGAAGTTCTAAAGTTCATTAAGCTTGAATTGGGGTGCGATTCATGATTTCGATATTGTTTAATGTGATTTGAGGCCTCGAGCAGGTCCGTGTTATGTTATTGGACTGGTTTGTGTGCTTGGACGGGGTCCTCGGGGCCTCGGGTGAGCTTCGGATGCTTAACTGATCAATTTTTGGACTAAGGAAAATGCTAAGGCAGCTGGTATCTGGTGTAACCGCACCTGCGAGGTTTTGGCCGCAGGTGCGGAGCCGCAGAAGCGGCCATGAGGGTCACAGAAGGGGTTTTGGGTGAGCCGGGAAGTGCCCGCAAGTGCGAAAGTTTTGGCGCACCTGCGTGACCGCAGGTGCAAGAGAAGTAGTCGTAGGAGCGGATGGGCTCGCAGAAGCAGTCCCTTTTGTACGCAGATACGGAGCTTGGCCATGTAAGGGAAATGCGCACCTATGAGGATTTTGTCGCAGGTGCGGGACCGCAGGTGCGAAAAATCGATGGGTAGAATCATTTTAAGAGCGGGATTTGGCTCTTCTTCTCTCATTTTTCACTTGATTGGGGCGATTTTGGAGAGCTTCAAGGAGGGATTTTCATCATCTATGTCAAGGTAAGTGATTCCCGCGTATTGTGAGTTAAATACAAGATTTATACATGGATTCAAGCATGAAAATTTGTAGAAATTTGGGATTTTGAAGAAAAATCTAGAAATTGGTATTCTTGAATTTTGATCATGAATTTGGGCATGAAATTGAGAATAAATTATATATTTGACTTTGTAGTGCTATGGGTAATGTCTGTCTTCGAAAATTTTCGGAATCCGGACACGTGGGCCCGAGGGTTGCTTTATCGATTTTTCGAGCGGAGTTGAAAATTGTTATAAATTGATTAATTATGAGTATTAGAGTACATTTTGATTGGGTTGCATCTTAATTGACTAGTTTTAGAGCGACAAGCATCGGTTTGAGGTGTTAGAGGGCTTTGGAGCCGGTTATGGAATTTCGGAGCGAGGTAAGTCTCCTGTCTAACTATGTGAGGGGGAAATTACCCCTAGGTGTTGTGTATTGATGTGTGCTACTTGTTGTGGAGGGATACGTTCGCGCGAGGTGACGAGAGCCCGTACGTAGCTACATTTATGTTATTGCCCGGGTAGGCTTAGGTTTACATCATGCTATAGCTGTATTATTTGAGTAGTCTTTCGCCTATTAAATTCCTCTATTTTACATTACTACTTGAGACTAGACTTGTTATTGTTGAGACTTCACGAGTTCATGATTAGTCACCGAATAATTCTACTTCTCTTACGGTATGTTTCTGTGATATATATACTTCATTGAAAGGTTTTTGTCAAATAAATTACAACTCACACGTTTATTCGTGAGTGGGGTCAAGGACCCGTCAAAGCTTCTTACTCTTATGGGTTCGGGCCGTTCGCCTCGGCGGGAATTTGTATTTCACTCTTATGGGATCGGGCCATTCGCCTCGGCAGGATTTATGTACCACACTCTCATGGGAGCGGACCGTTCGCCTGAGCAGTTTAATAGATGTATCTATGGTTCGGGCCGTTCGACCCTCGACAGTGCACAATTTAAATATTTATGTTGGATCGGGCCGTACGCCTCGGCATTTTCTATATCATATCCTCATGGATTTGTGTGTAAAATTTGATAAAAAGCCAGTGTATCTGTGAGTTTTCCCGATTTGAGTTATGATGATCTATCTGATGAGATCCACCATATATATATATATATATATATGCTCCGGTTAAGGAGGGAATTTCTAATGGAGAGCTTGAGTTCCTCGTAAAGAGGGTGAATTTGTACCACATGATTTATTATTTGTTTACCTCATTTATTTACTCTGCCTCATATTTACTTATCTCTTCACTGTACTTGATATTATTGGACCACTAGTGAGTGTCTATGTCGACCCATCGTCACTACTTCTCTAGGGTTAGTCTAGATACTTATTGGGTACACGTTGATTACGTACTCATGCTACACTTATTGCATATTTTTGTGCAGGTACATATGTGACTAGTGGCCTTGTGAGAGTAGAGGCATGTATGCATACGGGGAATTACGTGAGCTGCATTCCACATTACGACCCACTGCGGACAGAGTCTCTTTCAGAGTATTTATATTTCTCCTGTCCAAATTTGTATTCCAGACAGATGCTGTATTTTATTTTACAATCCTAGTTGATGCTCATGCACTTGTGACACCGGGTTCTGGGGTGACTATGAGTTATTTTGTATTGAAATTTGTTAAAAATATTATCATTTACTCTGTAAATTTCATCTTCTACTGTTTAATGGAAGGGAAAATATGATTTCAAAATATTAAAACGAGAACCAAATTGAGTAATTATTTTTGGCTTGCCTGACAGCGGCGCCCGGCGCCATCACGACCTTAATGGATTTTGGGTCGTGACAATCCAAAAATTAATAATAAAAAAAATATTATTTGAGTATGAAAGAAGATAAAATATAATATAAAAATATCTTATCGTGGAGATATTTTTTCTTAATTTCAATGCTTTATGCAGTCCATTTAACATTTCTTTTATTTTTTTTGTATTGGACATTATGGAGTGACAATGTATTAGCAATATGGAGGATTCTTATGAAATTAATTTTATTAAACCTTCTTACATATTTTTAATAATAATTTAATAGATAAAATTTTATTAATTTTAAAATCTTAAATATTAAAATATTTTAACATAGAAGGTATTATAGTCCATAAAAATAGTCTATTACAATTATGTCCTTTCCCTAATAGTTATTTTATTTGATATTTTAGGGCTATTTTGGTCTATCAATATTGTATTCATACTTTTATAATAATAATAATAATAATAATAATAATAATAATAATAATAATAATAATAATATAGGTTAGCCTTTTTTTAAATGGATTTGGACAATATAATACATTGTCAAATTAAATTAGTAGTAGGACAATATAAAACGTTGTCAAATTAAATTAGTAATGGAAATTTTTAAGAAGTATATCCTAAAAGTAATAGAATTACATGGCTAAAAACACGTCTCTATTCTGAATTATAGTAATAGGAAACCTAACGTATTCTTAGAGATATTAGGTTTACATGCTAACATGTAGTATTATATGTCTATGCCCAAAATTAATTATACTAATAGGATTCCTAAAGATAATCACGTAAGATTCCTAATGTGTTGTATTATTGTCACAACCCAAAATCCATTAAAGGTCGTGATGTCGCCTAACACCGCCATCAGGTAAGCCAGTGATTGATCAACTTAATTACTCATTTTAGTATTTTGAAATCATAATTTTCCTTAATTATATAGTATGAAATAGAATTTACAGGGTAAATGATAATATTTACATGAACTACAATAACGAACAACCCGTAGAAAATTTCCAAAACCCGGTGTCACAAGTACATGAGCATTTTCTAAGGAGTACAATAATAATAATACAACATCTATCCAGAATGTAAATAAGACATGTTAAAATAAATAGTACAATGGAGACTTGGTGGACTGCGATGCGTAGCATGAATTGCAGCTCACATAAAGTCTCCTCAACAGATGCGCCTACGCGCCAAGATGATCACCAAATGAACCTGTCAAATCCTGCACATTTAGTGCAGAAGTCCAGCATGAGTACGTAAATCAATGCATACCCAGTAAGTATCTAGCCTAACCCCGGAGAAGTAGTGATGAGGGGTCGACATCGACACTTACTAGAGGTTCAATAAAATAATATAATAATTCATGATAGATATGAAGTGCACAACAATAGTGGGGTAAATCTGTAAGTTTCATAATCTTCCAAATATTTCTTTTAAAGTATAAATTTCTCGATCTTGTATTCTACCTTAATAGCTCAGAAAATGCTAAGTGTCAATATCAAATAAATAAGAAATACCATAAAATGCCGGACATCAGTGGAAGGTTTATCTCATGAATATTCGGACTACTAGCGATATAACGCACGATTCTGCCGAGGTCGTTCGGACCGATCCAGAATAATATGTACACTACCGAGGGTCGAGCGACACGAACCATAGATGCATCTATTATATTGCCGAGGTGTTCGGCCCGCTCCACAAGAAAGGAAGGAAGCTACCAAATTATGAGACACATGTTTACAATACAGTAGATGAGCACATAACGAATATAATCTTTACCGTTTCTCAAATAACTCACCCACAACTCAAAGTGTTAAGGCTCGACCTATTATACATATATTTATTTCTAAATCAAATTCAGTTATAACTTTAATTAATTAAGCCAGCAGAACGAGTTTAAATAATTCAATTATTGCATGATAAAGTCCTAAGTCTACCCGGACATAAACATGCTTTAGCTACGTACGTGTAACGACCCTACTTGTTGTTTTAAGAATTTATGCCCCGTTCAGCGACTTAAGGTCCCGAGCAACTTCGTAATATGTATTATGACTTGTGTGTGAAGTCGAGTTTAGTTTTTGGAAGGTTCAGAATTTAATTGAAAGAGAAATTCTCATTTTTGAAGCTTAAATGGAAAGAGTTGACCGGAGTTTGACTTTTGAGCAAACGACTCCGGAATGGAATTTTGACGATGTCAATAGCTTCGTATGTTGATTTCGGACTTAGGCGTACGTCCGTATTTGGATTTGGAAGTCCCTAGGACAATTCAGCACATTTCGGCGAAAAGTTGGAAAATGAAGTTCTTGAAATATTCATAAATTCGACCGTACTTGTGTGTAAAATTCAAAGTCATTCCGGATTGATTTGATACGTTTCGGCGCAAAATATAAAAGTTGGAAGATTTAAAAACTCATAATTCGATTCGATGCACGATTCGTAATTTTTGTGTTATTTGACGTGTTGAAGCCTCAACTAAGTTCATATTGTATTTTAAGACGTGTTGGTATATTTAGTTAAGGTCCCGAGTGGCTCGAATGAGTTTCGGACGGGGTTCCGATCGAATTTGGACATGTTAAAGCTGTTGGAAATTTGACTGCTGGTGTGATCGCTTATGCGGAAGCTTTATCGCAAAAGCGACCTCGTAGAAGCGACCTGGAAAGGACTTGGGCGGGCTGGTTAGGAATCATAGAAGCAGAAAACTCCACAATTCTACGGCTTCGCAGAAGAGACACACAGGATCGCAGAAGCGATGCTTCTCGCAGATGCACACTGGCCATCGCAGAAGCGATTTGCGCAGATGAGGCATTATGTCTGCAGGTGCGAGCTTGGGCTGGGCAGTGAGGATCGCAAATGCAAGTTTTGCCTCACAAAAGCTAGACCGCATATGCGGCATATTCGTTCGCAGAAGCGAAAATGGACAGAAACATAAGGGAGTCGAAAATCAGTCATTTCTTCATTTCGATTAGGATTTTTGGAGCTTGGTTCTTGGGCGATTTTGAGGAATTCTTCATGACTTTGACTGGGGTAAGTGTTCTACATCCGAAAGTGATTATATTTCATAAATACATGGTTAAATTCATCGTTTAATTCAAGTTTCAATGGAAGAAATTGTTTTTTTTTGCAAAATCTTTCAAAAACGGAAATTTAAGATTTAGAGGTCGAGTTGTTATCGGAATTCAATAAAATTGGTGTGTTTGAACTCGTATCGGAATGAGTGTTCGGATTTCGTGAAAATTCTTTCGGGTTTCCGAGAGGCGGACCTCACGTTGAGTTTTGTTTGACTTTTTAATGTGAATTTTTAAGTCGACGTTTTATTATCTGAAATTGTTTCTGATAAATTTTAATGAAGTTATACAATTAATTTGGTTAGATTGGAGCTATCCGGAGGTCAATTCAAGCAAGAAGGTTATTTTGGAATATCGGCCCAACTTCAAAGAGGTAAGTATCTTGCCTAACCTTGAGTGGTGAAATTACCCCTTAGGCATTGAGTCGTATGTGCCATTTGTGTAATGTGAAAGCCGTGCACGCAAGGACGAGTACGTACTCGGGCTTATATGTGCAAATTGTATTGGTTTAAAGTTGTAGGAATTCTTAAGTATTAAATTGGAAATTTGCTGGCACTTATTAAATCCTTATTTGTCATGCCTCGTTCTTTGTTTGTCGAATTTGTTTTATATGATAATTTGGTGTGATTGACACTTTGATCCTTATGTGGATTCCGTGTGCTAGTTGGGTCGACATTTTCTGGAAATAATTACATTTTGGATTTTTCATCTGCAAATAATTATTAAATAAGTTTAAATGGAGACGTTAATACATTTATCAGAAATTTGAATTTAAGAAGAGGTTGTTCTTGCTGAGTTACTCTTCCATCTTTGATTTTGCATATTTACTTTGGGACTATGAGGCGATACCTCGGGAGATCCCCCTGTCTTGCATATTTACTTTGGGACTACGAGGCATACCTCGGGAGATCCCTCTGTCTTGCATATTTACTTTAGGACTACGAGGCGGTACCTCGGGAGATCCCCCAGTCTTGCATATTTAATTTGGGACTACGAGGCGGCACTTTGGGAGATCTCCCTGTCTTGCATATTTACTTTGGGACTATGAGGCGGTACCTCGGGAGATCCCCTGTCTTGTATATTTACTTTGGGACTACGAGGAGGTACCTTGGGAGATATCCCTGTCTTGCATATTTACTTTGGGACTACGAGACAGTTGTTGATACCCAATTTTGTCCTCATATTTTTTAAAATAGTATATATACTTTCAAAATATCATTTTGCATCATTACATAATTTACAAGAGTTATACAAGTATTTTTTGTAATATTTATAATTTTTAAAGCTTTAAAATTGATTTTCTTGCATTTTAATTACTTGAATAAGCATTAATTACCCCTTTAAATTATTTTGTGACGACTTAATTGTCAAAAAATATTATTTGCACTCACATATATGTTTTATAATATTTTACTTCATTTGCATAATTTAGCAATAATAGCCTATATTCTATGCATAATTATATTTTATTACATTACTTTTGCAAAAATAGCATTTTAATTTTTTATAATGTTAAGCTATTATTTTTAATCATTTTACTGTACAAGTAATATTTTTATTATTTATAAATTACTTTTTATAAATTATTTTAAATAAATTTAGCATATTTAATATACAACCAAATACAAGGCTAATTTCAGACCAAATTACAGGCCCAAACACTTAGCCCATTCATTTTTCTCTTCAGCATCCCAATCAAATGACCCCTTTTAAAACCCGGTCGCGACCCGTTTATTCAACCCGCCTCACCTTCCTTTTATTCTTGGCCGTTGATCTCAATTGATCAACGACCCAAAATAAAACCCTCTGTAAAGACCCGACCGGTAGTTTTGAGCCCTAGCGCATTCGTTCAACGGTTTGAAGCCTTGAGTAGCTTCACTTCAGGTATTATGACTTGTACGTAGGGTCAGAATTAAATTTCGGGAAATACGGAGTTGATTTAGAAAGAAAATTCTCATTTCAGAACCTTTAAGTTGGAAGAATTTACTAAGGTGTGATTTTTGAGTAAACGACCTCGGAATTGGGATTTGAAGGTTCCAACAGGTTCGTATAATGATTTTGGACTTAGGCGTATGTTCGAATCAGGTTTTGGATGACCCATGAGCGTTTCAGCGCCTGGAAAGTTGGCATTTTGGAAGGATTTCATAAATTTGGATTGAAGTGCATTTCAATGTTATCGATGTCCGATTGGGATTCCGAGCCTAGGAATAGCTCCGTATGGTGATTCTGATCTTAGGGGTGCGTCCGGAAGTGGATTTGGAGGTCCGTAGGTCGTTTCGGGGTTATTTGGCGAAACATGAAAATTTGAAGGTTTTTGGAAAGTTTGACCGGGAGTGGACTTTTTGATATCGGGTTCCTATTCCGATTTTGAAAGTTGAAATAGGTCCGTAATGTCAATTATGACTTGTGTGCAAAATTTGAGGTCAATTAGACGTGATTTGATAGGTTTCGGCATCGAAGGTAGAAGTTTGAAGTTCTATAGTTCATTAAGCTTGAATTAGGGTGCAATTCATGATTTTAGCGTTGTTTGATGTGATTCAAAGGCTCGACTGAGTTCGTAATGTGTTTTGGGATGCATTGGTATAATTGGTTAAGGTCCCGGGTGTAACGACCCGACCTGTCATTTTGAGCTCTAGCACATCGTTCGATGGTTTGAGACCATGAGTAGCTTCACTTCAGGTATTATGACTTGTACGCGTGGTCGGAATTTAATTTCAGGAAGTTCGAAGTTGATTTGGAAATAAAATTCTAATTTCGGAAGCTTTTAGTTGGAGGAATTGACTAAAGTGTGATTTTAAGTAAACGATCTCGGAATCGGGATTTGAAGGTTCCAACAGGTTTGTATGATGATTTTGGACTTGGGCGTATGTCCGGATCGGGTTTTGGATGACCCGGGAGCGTTTCGGCGCCTATTGTGGAAGTTGGCATTTTGGAAGAACTTCATAAAAATTGGGTTGAGGTGTATTTCAATGTTATCAATGTCCGTTTGGGATTCTGAGTCTGGGAATAGCTTCGTATGGTGATTCTGGTATTGGGAGCACGTCCGGAAGTGGATTTGGAGGTCCGTAGGTCATTTCGGGGTCATTTGGCGAAAAATAGAAATTTGAAGGTTTTTTGAAAAGTTTGATTGGGAGCGGACTTTTTGATATAGGGGTCGGATTCCGATTCCGGAAGTTGGAGTAGGTCCGTAATGTCAATTATGACTTGTGTGCAAAATTTGAGGTCAATCGGACGTGATTTGATGGGTTTCAGCATCGAATATAGAAGTTTGAAGTTCTAAAGATCATTAAGTTTGAATTGAGGTGCGATTCATGATTTTGATGTTGTTGGATGTGATTTGAGACCTCGAGCAAGTCTGTGTTATGTTATGGGACTGGTCCGTGCGATTTAGACGGGGACCTCGGGTTAAGGGTGGCATGTGGGCCGGTCTCGGTCCTAAGTGGGCTTCGCGGGCCCGGTCCTAAGTGGGCCGGTCCTAAGCGGTCCCGGGCTTCGCGTGCTTCTTGTTGGAACCGGCCTGGGACCAGGACCACGAACTAACGGTCCCGGGTTAAGTGGACCGGTCCCGGGCCTATGTGGGCCCAACAGATACTTTCTATTTTTTAATTTTTTTTTATACAAGTTAGATTAAAAAAATGGTAATAAAAATATCTAAGGCAATTCCTTGTAAATTATATTATAGAATTGTCACCTAAATTTTTTAATTCAAATTTAAAGACAAAAATATTGTGGGCCTCGAGTTAAGGGTGGCATGTGGGCCGATCCCGGTCCTAAGTGGGCTTCGCGGGCCTGGTCCTAAGCGGTCCCGGGCTTCGCGGGCTTCTTGTTGGAACCGGCCCGGGACCGGGACCACGAACTAACGGTCCCGGGTTAAGTGGACCGGTCCTGGGCCTAAGTGGGCCCAACGGATACTTTCTATTTTTTAATTTTTTTTTATACAAGTTAGATAAAAAAATGGTAATAAAAATATCTAAGGCAATTTCCGTTCGTGGTGGCGGAAAAGAAGCTTGGTCATCACCGCTTCCAGGCGAAGCATCATCCTCCGCAAGTTTAGTTAGCATTTCTTCGTAAGCTTCGTCTACCTTTGGTTGTGATTCAGCAAGTTCAAAATTTCTTCTTTCCGAACGGATCCAATCTCTGAAAAGTACTGATTTTTCCAAGCTCTCCCTCATAGATGCTCTATAATCACCGAGTTGAAGTCTTGCTTGACTGAAAGCGCTCTCTGATGCCACTGTTGAAGCTTGAATAGTTAAAATGTCTCGGGCCATCCTTGAAAGAATCGGAAAGTGTTTTTCTTTGTCCTTCCACCATTCCAAAATATTAAAGGAACCGTCAGGATTCACTTTCTCAATTTCCTGTGACAAATAAACTTCAAGCTTATTTAGTTGTGAAAAATTACTAGTACTAGAACCTTAAGAACCCCTGAACCCCGCCCAAGCAATCAATGCTCTTACTCCTGTAGTTCTTTTAGATGATTGAGAACTAGAAGAAGAAGGAGTTAGAATATTTGGTCTAGCATGATCTAATGCAACTTGATAAGCATTATAAATTGTTTGAACATTTATTTTAATTGAGGCTATTGCGTCCGGAAGTTTAGATAACTCCTCATCTTCAAGTGCTAAACCATTATAAACAGTTTCATACCAAAATTGAGGACCTCCTAATTTCATAGTAGGATTTAACAATGTAGCAACACCATAAATAGGGGGAATATGGAAAAAATATTTTTAAAACTTTTTTCTCATAAAATCAATAGCAAGTTGATAAATTTTCTCACCCTCTGAAAAATGGTCAAACAAATTTGCAAGTTCTGCAATATAAACTAAACAGTTAGAAATAGTAGGATAATATTGCCCAGAAAATTCATTTGTAGCAATATAAAATTTTTCTAAAAAATCTACAAGCATTTTAATATTAGCCCAATCTGCATTTGTAAGGTGCTCATCATCATCACTTACATGAGCATTAAACGTTGATTTTATGGGTTTTCTATATTTATATGCAATAACTAAACTTTCATACATGTAATTCCATCTAGTTGGACAAGGTTTAGGAACCTTTCTTTCTCTTAGGCCAAATTAATCGCATCTTTTAAAATATTCTCTAAGTCTACTTCTACGGTTTGAATAAAAAAGCCAATTAAGAGCCATTTTAACCTTTTCAATTTCAACATTTAAAATTCGCATACCATCACTCACAATTAAATGGTAAATATGACAAATACATCTAACATGAAAAATGTTACTAAATGCAGGACTTAGTGTAGTGGTAAGCAAGGCTACAACGTTTGTGTTACTAGTAGCATTATCCATTGAAACTGACATTATTTTATCACTAATGCAAAAATATCTACAAATATCCGTAATCGTGCTAGAAATAAACTGCCCTATGTGACGTGAATTAATTATTCTATAAGCAATAATGCGCTTTTGCATTATCCAATCCTCATCAATCCAATGACTGGTAACAATAAGGTAATCACAGTCATTACCACTTCTACCAATATAAGTTGTAATAGCAACATGACAATTTATATGAGTAAATAAATAGCGCAAATATTGTTCATATTCATGTTTATATTTATAAATATCGCTCTTTACGGTTGTGCGAGGAAAACCTTTATAAGTAGGATTATAAACTTTTCTAATATAATGCACAAAGTGAGGGTTAGAAGCAAAACTATAGGGTAAGCACATAACAGTAACCATTTTTGCCAATTCTTCCCGATCTTTTTTTGGATCATAATATAAAATACCACCGGTAACAGTGTTAATTCCCGGTTGAAATTGATTTGACCCGGTACTAAGGTCAGCCTGACTAGGTGCACTTGTCCCCTCGGCCAAAGCTTTCATACGAAAATATCTAGCTTTATCTTGAGGGTGTAGCAATATGTGTCTAGTCAAATTTCCCGTCCCCTCCGACTTCCAACATATTTAAAAACTAACTCTTTGCCACAAATTTTACACTTAGCCCTATTTTTTTCTCTTAGTTTAGTAAAAAATGGCCAAACAACAGATGTTTCTGCCCATTTAGAAGGTTGTCTAGAAAAAGTAGGGGCAGTAACATGAGGGTCAGACGGGGCATCATTTGGATTATTATTAGTTGGGTTTAACTTCAGGAGCAGGACTAGTGGGTGTATCGTCATCCAGTTGCATTTCATCAAAATCTATTTCTTCATCATCATTTTCATCAATAGTTGGATTACCATAAAGAGCATTCATATATTCATGGTTTAATTGTTCACCGGGTGCAATATTATGGCAAAATTGACTCTCGGTAAATTGTAATAAACTATTATCGCTATCAAGAATAGGAGGTGTAGGACGGGTAACATGTTTTGGGTCGGGGAGCCGGGGGAAGTGGAGGAGGAACAGATTGGCCACTAGATTCGCCACTCTTGGATTTTCCCTTATTTTTACTAAATATTTTTTTTAAGGAATAAACCATCTTAATTAATCAAGCAAAGTAAATAAAACAAACAAAACTATAATATTAAAACTTAAGAGTTGGAACAAGTTTGCCGAATTGGCGAACAACTTGTTGAAAATTAATTTTCGTTGAAGACTTGAAGACTTCAATTCACCAACTTCACAATTTTGCACAAATTGTAACAATTAAGTAAGCAATAATAGAAGAATATTAGAGAGAGATTGATGATTTTGTGAGAAAAATGAAAGAATGAGGGGATATTTATAGTTGAAAATAGGGAAAAAGTGTAATTATAAAAAGTTTGGAGTTCAAACAAAGTTTGGGGGGGGGGGGGTTAAATGGCTATTTTGCAAATAGCCAACGGCTAGTTTGGCAGACCAAACGGCTAGTTTTTAAATGGCCAAACGGTCAATTTTTTTTAAAAAAAATTATCCGTTGGGCACGGATAGGCCTGTTTAGGACCGCTTGAACCGGCCCACTTCTCAGCCGGTCCCGGTCCCAAACGGTCCCGGTCTCGCGGGCCTCACCTATAGGACCGGCCCACTATCCAGCCCACCTTCCTACAATCCCGGTCCTATCCGGTTAGGACCGTTTAGGCCCACCGCCCATTTGGGCTTGCGGTCCTGGGCCGGTCCCGGTCCTAACTGGACCACATGCCACCCTTACTTCGGGTGTGTTTCGGGATGATTTCAGATTATTTCGGGCTGTTTTGGACTGCTATTGCTGGTGTCTGGTGTCCTTCTTCGCGAATGCGAAGGAAGTCCCGCGTTCGCTTAGAGGAAAATTGTGAGGCTGCTGGGTTGGCCTTCGCGAACGTGAGCAAACGGATGCCCACGCGAGGCAAGAGCTGGGCAAGCCTTCACGAACGCGAAGAAGAAGGGGAAGATGGGCCTAAGGCCATTTGGCTTACGCGAACGCGAGGGGTCTGGGCAGCTGGCCTTCGCGAATGCTATCAGAGTGTCGCGAACGTGAAGAGGAAATTGGAGGCAGTGTTTCTTTGGCTTCGCGATCGCGAAGAAGGGCGGACCTGGGTAGTGAAGTTTTAAAGACGGGATTTGGCCATTTTCCTCCATTTTTCATTGGTTGGGCGATATTTGGAGCTCTTGGAAGGGAGAGTTTCGTCATCTATGTCAAGGCAAGTGATTCCCACCTATTACAAGTTAAATACTTGGATTATATATGGATTTAGACTTAAAAATTTGTGAAAATTTGGGATTTTGAAGAAAAACATAGAAATTGGTATTTTTGAATTTTGACCACAAAATTGGACATGAAATTTGGAATAAATTATATATTTGGGTTCGTGGTGTTATGGGTAAAGTTTATCTTCGAAAATTTTTGGAATCCGGGCACGTGGGCATGAGGGTGATTTTTATCGACTTTTCAAGCGGAGTTAGGAATTGTTGTAAGTTTAATTATAATGAGTATTAGAGTATATATTTATGGGTTTGAACATTTATTGACTAGTTTTGGAGCATTGGGCATCAGTTTGAGTTGTTGCAAGGGCTTGGGAGCCGGTTGTGGAATTTCGGAGCGAGGTAAGTCTCATTTCTAACCTTGTAAGAGGGAATTGACCCCATAGGTGAATCAAATCATTATGTGTTTCTATTTGTGGGGGCTACATACGCACGAGGTGATGAGAGTCCGTGCGTAGCTACTATTATGCTTATGTCTGGGTAGTTTAGGACCCATATCATGTTGTACTTTCGATGTTTGCGCTTTACTTGTTAATTTAATTGTTTAAGACATTTAGAAACTCGATAAAGGAATTGTAAAAAGGTTAAAATTCATTTACTTGACCGTTAAATGAGAATTTGAAATTTTGGAATATTTTCCCCTTAATAAATCTTGAATTGGTTGTTTAATGTGTTTTCTCTTTTGTGGAGCGGGCCGAACGCCTCGGTTGCAGATAGATGCATCTATGGTTCGTGCCGTTCGACCCTCGGCAGTTCACAGTTTAAATATTATGTTGGATCGGGCCGTACGACCTCGACATGATTTGCGCATGATATATTTTTGGAATTGATAATAATTGATATTGCTTTCATTGGCCCGAGCTACAAAAATGTTAAATGACAAAAATAAATTTGGAAATTTCGTATGAACAAAAGAATTGTTTACCTATTTTGTGATATTGAGCTTACAGCCGTTCTACATAATCCATGCTTAATTATATCATTGTCATTTTATTTATAACCCATAGTAAGTGTCGAAGTCGACCCCCCGTCACTACTTCTTCGAGGTTAGGCGGGATATACTGGGTACGCGTTGATTTACGTACTCATACTACACTTGCTGCACATTTTTATGCATGCATATATGTCTAGTGGACTTGTGGGCGCAGAAGCGCGGTTGTTCCGGGGACTTAGGTTAGCTGCATTCCACGTTACGAGTCCGCAACCAGCAGAGTCTCCTTTAGAGTATTTATATTTCTCATGTCCGAATTTGTATTCCGGACAGATGTTGTATTTTATTTTACATTCCTAGTTGAGGCTCATGCACTTGTGACACCGGGTTTTGGGGTGATTTGGGTTGTCCTGTATTGTAATTGTTAAAAATAATATTATTTACTTTGTAAATTCCATCTCTTACTATTTAATTGAAGGAAATATGATTTCAAAAATATTAAAATGAGAACCAAATTAAGTATTTATTTTTGGTTTGCCTGACAGCGGTGTCCGGCGCCATCACGATCTTTAATGGATTTTGGGTCGTGACAACATGGTCGAACGAGTCATGAGCGAGTCTAGTAGAGTCTTGCGGATCGGTACGGAGACGTCTGTACTTATCTTCGAGAGGCGACAGGACTATTAGGAGCACTTCCCTTCTTGATTCCTCATCGTGCGATTTGATTCCTTTGAGGCTTATGCCTTCATTTCCTTCCTATTCAATCTTGTGTGACGCGAAGTGCTTGTTATAAATTGGGAATCGAGATATTTTAATGGTACTATAGATGTGGTGCAGGATGTTTCTCCTTGCTTATTTGATTGGACTATTGTCGTCGCCTTGCGGAAGGCCGTTATGTCATTTCACCTCAGTATCAGTATTGCCTATGGTTTGAGATTTGGCACTGATTGTTATGATGATTCGTGCATTGCTATCGCATAGTGTTGGTCTAATGGTAGGGTGCTTATCTATGGATTGTGGCAGTAAATGTCTTGATAGAAGGACTTCTCATTTCACGGCTTAGAGGTTCAGCATTTAGTTTCGGTGGAGGAAAGGCAATCGGACTAAGAATGCTCAGGTTGGATTGATGGAGTAACGAGACTTGGTATTTTCGAGTATGGTGGAATTTTCATCTGTGATATGGTGTCATCGTCCTGGATTGGATGCATAAGTTTGCTGGTGTTGTGGTCTTCTTCAATTCGCCTTCGGGGCGGGGTATTGTGAAATGGTGCCAGAGAAGAGGTTGTCAGAAATAACGGGGTGTAGAGATTTCGGAATCGAATTGGTGTTTCTAGTGTTGATGGCTCGAGGAAGATGATCTTCGGAAAGGTTTAAAGTTGGTAGCGATCGATTGGTTCAAGTGCTACAGAGATAGATTTTGATTTAAGGCAACAACTAGGCAGCGATGGATGAGGAAGACATATGGGAGGTGTCTTGTCACGGTTAAGTTTCTAGAAGGCCAAGTGTGAGAAGCAAAAGTCGAGTAGTTGCTTAAAGGAGAGGGTTTGACCAAAGTGGGAGAGTGGCAGAGTATCAGATGGGTTCTGTGGTAGGATAGCTACACGCGTTAAGGAAGTATTAGAGTGATTTGGAACTCATGGTGGACAGTGACTAAGTCGACGAACCTAATTTGGAATATTGGCTGCTACACGGAGAAGGGTTGGATACGACGGAAATGAGTTGCATGATATGAAGAAGGATACAACATGACTTTGGATTGGAATGTATTGTCGCACCTTTAGTTGATGTCCGTGAGGAGTGAACGGACTTGTACGGCTGATGAACGAGCACAGGCTCAGGATGGTTTATTGGTTTCGTGGTAATTGTACTCGGTGCAGCGTTGTTGGAAGATGTCAGCATGGAATTTCCACAAGTGGGTTATTTCCGGCGAGCGGGTTAACCGTTGCGTGGTGCTGATGAAGCTTCTACGAAAAATTTTACTGGCTATCCGGTAAGAGGTCAAATATATAAATATGGCTAGTGATTCAAAGCGTTCATGAAATGGTTAACATAAGGATTTCAAGGAATTTGTCGGGTCGATTGCGCGAGGTCATGTCGGTAAGGGAGAAGGAATCTTGGTAGGTTCCAAGGTCATATAATAATAGCTTCAAGCTTAAGTGGGAGAGCCCCACCGCCTACGATTGGATTGCATGGTTGTCTACTTGTGAGGCTTCTGGTTATCGACATATTGGTGGGTTGTTACGACTAAGGAAAGAGAACAACAGTGGTGATTTGAGCCAAGGATTTGAGAAATGTGTGCTACAATTGGCCTTATCGATTCATGTTCAGGCTTTGGGAAGACTCGGAGTTTATGCTTCGTGTAGGTGTGATGTACAAGGAAAGTGAGTCAGCCGAGTGCTTCTTTGAGAAGGTGTTCATGTGCTAGCAGGGCCTTGGAGTTTGATTATAATTGGGAACAAGTCAGAGTGGGTTACTCTCAACAATGGTTCTAGTGGGTTCAAAGATTCAAAGTGCGGTGCCTAAGAATTTTGATCCAGTAGTATGGTTAAGTATTGAGCTTTTGCAGTGGATTATGAAAAGTGGCTTGGAGTGTTCTACGTTATCTTTGGTCTGCGGTGTGGCATTGGAGGAATGGGAGAAAATAACTTCGGATTCATAAAGGGATTTTCAGAATGGGTGTACCAGTTGAAGATGCAAATATGCTCATAAGGAGGGTACAGGATGGTTCGTGGGTTTTGGAGACAACGTGGTCTCATGAAATAAGGTCACTCAGGATGAGTGCGGATTTGGGTTCATGATGTTTTGAATGGAGCTATTATTATTTCTAGGGCAAGTCCCGAGTAAATTAGAAGAAGTGGCTCGGTTGGTAATGGTTGAATCAACACGGTTATGGCAGTGACCAGTTTCTCCAGCGTGAAGTTATACATGTAGTTTGTGGTTGTATACTTGGGCTTGAGCGCCACCCCAACTTGGTTGATTTGGGAGGTATTCGATTCGTATGGCTTTGTTGTGTTAAGGGATTTCTGGAAGAGTTATGGTAGTTTAGATTACGACATGAGGTTGTATTTTCTGCGGTTTGGGAATTTAGTTGCGTGTTGCATTGGTTCTTCTGAAATGAGCTAAGTAAAAGGTTTCTATATGATGAAGTGCTTATCCTATTAGTGGATCAGGGGTTATTATGGAATTCTAGTACTCTCACGTATTGGCATGTTAGGTGCAATGAGCGGCATGGGGAATTGGAAGCTGAGGATCAAGGTTGCGGTTAGATGTTAACAAGAATGTCACGAGCTCAGATGATCAGGGAAGAATTCAGATGGTTAGAATCAACTGGTATTGTCTTTAGCATCACCTGAGATCAGTGTCCTGTATAAGAGGCTTTGTGTACTGATTTGCGGCTTCTTGATTTGCTTTACAACATTAGTGTGGCCGGTGGTATGGATGCAGACTTGTTACCTGGTGCGGAAGGTCGTGGGAGTGTATACCACGGGAAGACGGTATAAGTGTGACCTGTAGTCACTTGATTGCCAACTATTACCCAAAGAAAATGACGTTTATTCCAGACAGGTTTGCACAGCTTGGAAATGCTGTAAGTTGGGGGCGTTTCTTCAGCAATCTGACAGACGAGGAGGTATATTGGATGTTTGAATGGTTTTCTAGTAGCGAGTTCATTATCAGGTCAAGGGGGACTACTCATTTGGTACTGATCGGGTTGCGAGGCATCTATCCTTACGCTCCGATAAGGGTAATGAGACAAGCTGGAAGGAAACAAGTCACACCTCAGGTTTCCAACATGGTCCAGTACAAAGCAAATTTCATGGGAGACGTCATTCCATTCAAGTTCGAGGTGCAACATATGTGGAACCAAAAGATCATTGTGGAAGGAGAAACTATCGAGCCCGACAGGTATCACGCTAGTCATATGTACTACTATCTATCATGGTTGGAAGACGACATAGCAGGAGACGTCAAGCCAGGAGTCAATCAAAAGGATAGGATCATAGATGAAGTGGCTGAGGCACAAGTTAAGTACAAGAGGCTACACAAAAGGGTGTTCGAGTCTGAAGCTAAACATCTGGAGCAGCACAAACTGAACATGGAGGCGATTGGGGAATGAAAGGAGATTGCCACTAAGTCAATAGAAAGATTGGAGTACTTGGAACAAGGACTGATGGAGCTAGAAAGGAAGATGAGAAAAAGACTCTCGGACTGTCAAAGCATGAATGACAATGAAGGAGGAAATCTGGAAAAAGCTTAATTGCTGCCGGATATGCACGATCTGGGAAACCTGATTGATGGGGTCAAAAGAGCCAAGCATGGAGAAGGTCCTTCAGGGATCCAGTAGAATAGGATATAATATTCTTTACTGCTTTCTAGCTTAGATTAGATTTCGATGTAATAAGGCTTGATGCCATTAGTGACTTTATTATTATTATTATTATTATTATTATTATTGTCGATTTAGTGAAAGTTTGTTTGGCCTATTTTCACATTAATGAAATGAAGCAAAGTTGGCATCAATTTTCTCCAAGTCTATGTGTCGCTTAGGCCTACCTCAGGCACAATGAGATCCCTAAAATTAGGACGTGAATTATTGCATGACTTTATGAAACATGTTTAAATACTGGGAACATTCTTTTATTTTCACCTTACTAACTTGGTTACCCTTTGATTTTCCTTTTCTTTTTTGATTATTCCCAATCCCAAAGGTTGGTTCGTGCATACTGGCATCATCATCAAACCACACTAGATCCAGAGGTTCTCCACCTCCTCCTCCACCTAGCGACCCGAAAGTCAAAAGCAAAGGAAAAAGGAAGATGGATGATTTAAGTATCAGGAAAGACAATGCTACTGTGGAAGAAAATGTGGAAACTTCAGATGGCAGAAGCACTCCGGGGCAGAATGAGCTGGTTTTACGTTTGGTGCAGAAAATCTTGGAACTACAGGGCGAGCTTGAGCAGGTCCGAAATCTGGCAGACCTCTCCCTTACTCTCAATGTTACCGACATCAACCAACAAAACCCGACTACCCAGAACCAAACACCACCACAAAACCCGTAAAACCAAAATCCATCACCAAATCCTCCTGCACCACACTAGTATCATAATCCCTCACTTCCCCAGAACCTTAACCCACCACCAGTGCCAACCCCTCAACAACACCACCATCATCCAACTCAATAACTGTAAACCACTACTTATTACACCCCCCAAAATGCACCACAATCCGCTCCCGATCCCTAAAACTCGACCAACGACCATCCATATACCCAAGTTCCGGGAACTCATCAAAGCAACCCGATATATGTGGAAACCTTACCCCATACCCCGCAGCAAACTTTATACATACCCAAGTAAACTGAGAAGGACCTGCTCATTAAAAACACGGTGGAGTAACTCAAGGAGATCACAGGGAGAGTCCAGAGTGTTGAAGGTGGAAAAGTCATTGTAGGTCTAAACTATGAGAACCTATGCATTCAGCCGGATGTGGAACTGACAAAGGGTTACAAACCTCCTAAGTTCGAAATGTTTGATGGTACTGGTGATCCGAAGGTGCATCTGAGAACATACTGTGACAAGCTTGTGGGAGTGGGTAAGAATGAAAAAATACACATGAAACTGTTCATGCAAAGCCTTACGAGAGTATGTCACTCATTGGAGATCAGAGGCCGCAAAGGTAAGACCAGCACTTGAAGAAGAACAAATGAACAAGTTCTTTGTTAGAGCTCAAGATCCACAATATTACGAAAGTTTAATGGTCATTTAAAATCACAAGTTCTCCGACATCATCAAGCTAGAAGAAAGAATAGAAGAAGGAATTAAGAGCGGTATGGTAACCAATTTTGAGGCACTACAAGCCACGAATAAAGCTTTGTAATCAGGAGGTATTTCAAAGAATAAGGAAGTGGGTGCCGTGATGGTAGCCCAGGGTCCCAAGTCTCCCCTCACATACCAAACACCTCTACCCACATATTAGCCCTCACCCCCAAAATATCAATACCCTGCCACCGCATACCATACCTACAACACTCAACCTGCATATTACCATTCACCTCCACCCGCCCACCAAAATTACTTAAAGCCACGTCCAAATTTTGACCGCAGACCTCCTAGACAATACACCCCAATTTGTGAACCCATAGCCCAACTGTATGAGAGACTGAAGGCCGCTGGTTACGTCACCCTTATTTATGCTGTTGTTGTAGAAAATACTTACCAATGGATCAACCCCAACAAAACATGGGCTTATCATTCAGGCATGAAGGGTCATACCATTGAGAAGTGCCGCATGTTGAGAGACAAAATTCATTCGCTAATCGACACTAAGGTTATACAAGCAAATGAAGCTGCACCAAATGTTTGCAACAACCCTCTCCCGGATCACAGAAGTGAGGGAGTGAACATGATAGGAATTGATGAGGAGTGGGACTAGGAAGGGTCCATCGAACTCATTCGAGAGGGAGACGCTCCTAAAACATCTTCGGTCACCCTCATGCCAGTTGTGGTTCAAACCCAAGTGCTATTTGAAGTTGAGGTAGCTACACCCTTTACTGTGATGGTAGCCCCCACACCATCTTACCATTCTGATGCTGTCCCGTGGGATTATGTTGCCGAAGCAAAAAGGAAATGAAAAGCCAAAATGGAAGAAATAAGTGCCTCGCAAGGTATGACCAGAACTGGCAGAGTTTACACACCGGAGAATCTGGGAGGAACAATCAAAGAAACGGCACCTAAGCTACCTGTCGTCGATAGTGGCACTAATGATCTCTGGAGGAAGATACAAGCAAGGGAGTATTCTGTTTTTGACCACTTGAACAAAACCCCCGCTCATATATCCATCTTATCACTATTACAAAACTCAGATGCGTACATGAATGCTTTGATGAAGGTGTTGAGCGAAGCTTATGTACCCACCGATATCACTAGTGGAGAGATGGCTAACATGGTCGGACAGGTATTGGAGAGCAACAAAATCACTTTCCACGAAGACGAGTTACCACCAGAAGGTTTGAGTCACAACAGGGCTATGCACGTCACAGTGCAACTCGAAGATAAGTTCATCGCCAAGGTCTTGATAGATGGAGGTTTGAGTCTGAATATATGTCCGCTGACCACTCTAAAAAGATTGGGTAAAGGCCTGCACGAGATACGAATGAGAAGCATGAATGTAAAAGCGTTCGATGGATCTCAGAGAGCCACTATCGGAGAAATCAACCTCAATCTACAGATGGGTCCGACTTGGTTTGATGTCGAGTTCCAAGTTCTAGATATCTTCTACTTACAATCTATTGTTAGGACAACCATGGATACATGCAGCCAGGGCAGTGGCTTCAACTCTGCACTAGACTGTGAAGTTTGAGTGGAATCATCAGGAGGTGATCATCCATGGAGATGGGAGCAACCCCATATACACCAACCAGATCGTTCCAGTCGTTGAAAATAAAAGGAAGCTGGGTGGAGAAACATATCATCACATTGAATGGGTTAACGCAATTGAAAAGGACCGATGGTGGAGCAACAAGATAGAAAGCATATTGCTGTGGACGGGGTATGAACCAGGCAAGGGTCTCGGCAAAAAGCTTCAGGGGATTGCCAAACCCGTACAACTACAGTACCATGGCACGACTTTTGGACTCGGATATGAATACACATGGTAAGAATATCAAGATTGGATACCACCATGGCGTTCTCCTTATTATCCACTGGAACAACCTGTACCACCTCTGCACCAGACATTCCATCAGGCTGACATGATGTGGGGATCTGAGGAGGATGAGGTTTTGGATGGCATGAGGAAGATGTTTCTAGATGAAGAAAACATGGACTGCAGTGCAATTATTGAGGATGATGATGAGGAGGAAGACCGTACCATTCAAACCATGGAAGAAGGAGTTGTTCTCAAGAATTGGACCGCTACACCATCCCGGGCTCGCCGAGTTCCTGAGTAGCCTCGCAAATTAGCATGAATTATTTTCAAATAGTTTTGAGCATTTAAGACATTTTCAGTATTTTGTTTTGAAATAATTACTCGAGCCATCGAGTTGTACTTGTTGACATTTTTAAAGTTTTATTAATACATTACTTGTTGATACCCAATTTTGCCCTCTTTTTTTTTTCTTTTATAAATGTCATTTATGCTTTAAATATCATTCATGCACCATCACCAATTTACAAAGAGTCATACAAGTATTTTATATAATTTTTCATAATTTTTTAAAGCTTCAAAAGTGATTTTTCTTGCATTTAAATTATTTGAATATTTATTAATTCCCCTTTCAAATTATTTTGTTATGACTTAATCATCCAAATTTGTTATTTACATCCACATACATATTTTAAAATATGTTTTACTTCATTTCACATAATTATATTTGCATTTTTGAGCCATTTATGCAATATTTGCAATAATAGCCTATATTATATAAATAATTGCGTTTATCATATTATTTATGCCAAAGTAGAATTTTATATTTTTTATAATGTCGATTTATTATTTTAAAATATTTTTACAGTATAAATATTATTTTTACCATTTATTATATGATTTAATAATTTATTTTTGGTAATTTTAAAGGGTTTCAAGAGCTGGCCCAAAACATGCCAATTTTTCGGACCAAATTTGGCCCAAACCATTAGCGCAAAACCCCAGCCCAACCAGACAACCCTTTAGATGAACCGGTCATGACCCATCAAATAACCCGCCCCGTTTCCTCTTTGATCATGGCCGTTGATCTTAAATGATCAACGACCCATAATAAACCCTTCCCTTCTCCTTATATCCCCATAACCCAAACCCTAACCCCATTTTCAACTATCAGCCACCCTTAAACCACTCAACCTCTTCCTCTTCTGAGAAACCCTAGTAGCCGCCTCCCGATTTCTCTCCGATTTCAACTTAAAAATGGAATCAATCCGTAATTCACTTACCTATTTTGTGATACTTTGCTATTGTATACATGTCTATGGTGTTATTTAGTTCTCGTCCTATTTTTGGCAACAACTATCTTTCAAGAGCAGGCCTGATTGACTCTGATTTTGTGAAGATCTAGGCGATGTTTCGTCTATATACACTCTACAATGGATGATTCTTGCATTATCGGTCCGATTTATGGCCGTTGGACCCAACTAGGGTTTGAAATTTATGTCATATCTTTTACCGGATCTGTTACTGATTGCATGTGATATTTTCCTTCCTTATTTATGATTATTTGATTATTTTCCATGTTTGTTCATCATAATCTGTCACTATATAAACCCCTCCCCAATTTTCCCTTTACATAGACTGTAATCGCTAAGAAAAAAACTACTACTGTCTTTCTTATTCTCACCTTACACTATTTTGAAACTTAAACTCTTGGCTGGCTAAAAGCCAAGGCCACCGGAATTCGATTATTTGACCTTTCTATTATTCGTTTTGCTACTGACATTCGAGATATTGCTGAAATTGTTCTTTGTTTACTTACTTATCAATTAGTAACTGGTAAGTACCTATGACCCTTGCAATTTCATTCTCTTTTCGTTTGAGTTCCTGTTCAGCATATCTATGTCTCTGAGATTTGTTTTTATGAACCAACATGCTATTGTATGCTCTGAAGCTCTTCTTGAGGCTCTACACCTTCTAGTAATCGAATTTGCCTATTCGTTGCCTTGATTCTGTAATCTTAAAGCCCGTTTATTCTAATGAGCTGTTTATTCTGGATTTAGCTTCTTGCCTTGTTCTCTACTCTTGTAAAGAGTCGAATCATGCCCAGAACCTACTCTAATTCTTGTTGAATCATTCATGTGCAACTTAATGTTATATAGTTAATTCCTGATTATGTTATTAGCCTAAGCATTCTTTCCTTGCTACTTGTGGATTAATGCGTGTCCCATGCCTTGCCCTATACCTTTGTGATAAATCCATGCATGTGTTTCAGACATGGTTAAGTCATTCTTGTCCAACCTGCTGAATTCCTGATGTTATACTGGTTAGCTATAGCCTGTCTTCATGACATTTAAGCTCTAATATATGTTTGAAACTTATGTAATCCTATGCTTTTCAGCACTGTCTGGGACCTTAGGAAACCTCATAACCAGTCTCTCCTCTCCTATATGACCAACTAGTATCAGGTTCAATACTAGCCTATCTTGCTTCTGAAGATTGACATGTTTCTCGTATTATGATTAGTGTTCAGCATGCTAAGATTTCCCTGTTCCATTAAGCAGTCACTTGATCATGAGTTTTGCTCTGTTAAGTTGTTCTTTTCATTGGTTTTCTATGATGAACATTCTATGTGTTGGTTGTACTTTATTTGCTTCTTGTCTGAATCTACTAGACCTTCATCTAGGGTTCCCTAGATTGACTCTGAATCATGCCTCCTTATAGAAACTCTTTAGAATGGTTTGCTATCCTATGTAGTCAAATAGATCACTCTCAAACTTGTCACTGGAACTATGAGCATAAATTTGCCTTATATGTGTCTTGAATGCCTTCCAACTTAGCATGATTTTGTTTATATACCTCGACCAGAGTTGCTGCTAGTTTCACTGAGTGTTTGAGTTGTCCAATTAATTTTATGAGTAGTTTGTTACTTGTTTGGTCGAGTTTGGCATCCATTTGGGTAAGTAAATTATTTGTTGGGCCTGGAAGGGGGCCATGTGTGTTTTTGGACTTGGTCACAGGATTCAGGGGGCACTCTAGTTATTTTCTTATGAGCCTGTGGTTTGGGCCTGCTGTTGAAGGCCTAGGATATCCCCGGGTTACTTTGTATTGGGCCTGTGATTGCCTTAACGAACTTGTACTTGTTTAGTCTATAGTTTGTCATCTTTAAGTATGTATTATTTTCTTCTGGGCCTGTAATGATTTGTAAACTGAATGATGGGGAGATTAATAAAAAAGGGGGCTGGGGTATTCTACTGCTTTCATAAAAGGGTAGAAAACATGCCTATAGGGTCTATGTGTTCTATTTGCTATTTCGTTCAACATGCCTTATATGTATTTAGTGTGTTTCACACCAATAGAAATCATGCCTACAGGAATCACGTACACACTGCACTTAACTTGTCAAACATGTTGGCTCAAGTAATTGCTACGCTTGTTTCCATGTGCACTGCTAAACGCTTTAGATGGCATGCCTATAGGATACAATAACACATGTTTGCTAATGTCCATCTAGATACTATGTCTATAAGGTTTCAATTAATCAATCAATCAACTGCTTCTATTGCATTTAGCATGTTTCTCCTTTAGATATCGTGACTATAGGATCTTAATCAACTAATAAATTACTTTGTTACTTCATCGCATTACCACACTCAGACAACACTCCTATAGGGATAAAGTATATAAAATTAATTTCAGTTGTTAACTGCTAGAAATCCTGCCTATAGGACACTGTCACCTACCTAAGAAACATGTCTGTAAAATCAGCATTGGTAATTCAGAGTTCTGGGATCATTTCGCTGCCTCATTACGCAGATAACTAGAGATCATGCCTATAGGTTTGTAATGTCTTTAATTTGCAAAATCTGTTAGCCTAAAAGTTGCAACACTGCTTGTACACTGCTGGAAATCAAAATCGCCTAGAAATTATGCTTATAGTACTTAACGGCTATAATGCGTCTTAATCCTGAAAACTGTTTATCGCTGAATCTGTCCGCGTGCATGTGTTGTTTATGTGTGAATGCTAACTTGAACCTTTAATTGACTTTATGTGAAGTCCTGTTTGTTTTGAATGTCGCCTAGTTTTTTTATCATTTTGAGCAACCTAGGAGAAGTCTAGAACCACCCAAATAGAGGTCCAAAGCCTCCTGGACCATAGGTATGGGACGGGTAGTGCACGCATAGGGTACGACCTAGAATTGAATTAGAGCGCCTTTAGGTAAACAACTTTAACATAGTAATCGGATAGCAGGAGATGATAGTCTGTGCCCGCTGAATAATATGAGCAACCCCTACCTCAAAGAAGTTGCGAAGTATTATTTATGTTGCACGGGGTGATCCTTTAGGCTAAAAAACTTAGGACCCCCTCCCCTTTCTTTACTTGTTATTTACACTTAGTCATTTAACATAGATAAATGTAGTTGTATCTCTATAGTCATTAAGATTTTTGCCGATTCTCACGTGTGATGAGTGGTGATTTTGCCATTTATTTTAGTCTCTTTTTTTTAGATTTTGCGTCCTTTAATTATAATATGAGGTTGTTTATGGTGTGTATTGCTAGATTTTCAGGTAAATGATTCCATGAAAAGAGTTGAATTCAATTGAAGTGGAATTGAGCAAAAAAGAGTTGAAACAATGCAAAATCCTTCAGATATCTCGCATATGCGGAAGGCAGATCGCTTATGCGATCTCGCATCTGCGAGAAAGGACCCGCATCTATGGAAGAAGACCTCGCTGGTAGAAAGCGCTTATGCGATCGACTCACCACATCTGCGGTAGCGCTTCTGCGCGTGCAAGCTCGCTTCTGTGGAGCCAGTGTTTCCCATCAAAGTTCGCTTCTGCGATAGGCTATCCGCATCTGCTGAGCCGCACCTGCAAGGATCCTTCCGCAGGTGCGGTCAACTAGGGGTAGGCATTCGGTACTTTGGTTCGGTATTTAAGAATTTCGGTTCGGTATTTCGATATTCGATTTATCAATTGTGTATACCAAATACCGTACCAAAGTATTTCGGTACAGTTCGGTATTTCTTATTTTGGTTCGGTACAGTTTCGGTTTAAACCATTTTCTGCTTCATGGACCACAACAAAGGTATAGGTTTTTTCTGGTGTAGCTAGAGGAGTGTTCAGTAAGCAGAACGTTTAGTTTGTGTTGTAATGCTTTTGGTAACTGTTAGAACCTTTGCTGGTATGGTTGATCCACTTTTTGCTTGATATTTTGCCTTTAAACCAGTGAAAATGAAAGCTTAAGCAGGTATTTTTATCAACTTTTTAAATTTTCCAAGGACGATCTTGATTTTTTCCTACTTGTATTTCGCAATTAATATATTAGTTTTACTGCTATTATTATTACTCAATCACTACATTATTTAAATTTTGGTACTTATTAAAAGATGAGTAATATTGTGTACTAGTCCTATTAAGGAAAACCAAACAAAATGAGTACAAAGAAAAGATCATAATATTTTCAAATAAACATAACTGTAGCAAGCATCAATTAGTGTCTCAATTTATAAACTATTTCGGTATTATCAAAAACCCAATACTGTATACCGTACCGAAATACCGAAAAAACCGAAACCAAAATATCAAATTAATTCGGTTCGGTTCGGAATTCGGTTTTTCAGATTTTATGCCCACCCCTACGGTCAACGAGCTTCAGCTATGGACAGTCTTGGCATTTCACATTTTCTAAACTCCAAACCCATAAATACATGACCTAGCTTATTGGAAACACATCTTTGGCTTATTTTTCAGTCCTTAGACTAGAGAAGACAAGTTTTGGAGCTAGGGTTCTTGCACGCACACTTGGGTCTTGAAGATTTGAAGCTTTTGGTTGAGAATTTCTTACTCATCTATGCTCATTTCTTCATTTCCTTGCTTTGTATTTAATATTTAAGTGTGTAGTATTTTTCCAACACTTGAATCTTGTTTATGGAAATATTCATATTTAAAGTGTGGATTAAATATCTTGTTGTGCTTATGTATTGAATGACTTTTATTTATTATAAAGTGAGTTATTGTTTCTTTAATTATTCTTGTTCCTTAATGTTTCCAAAGGGATTAGCTAACCCTAGGACTCGCCCATTAACCTCGAATTAATTTTGGGAAAGATAATTTGGGGTTGGAAAAGATTAATTAACAAGAACTTGAGGCTTTAACCCTCACTTTATAGATTCTACCTAGGGATAGGATTGAACTACTTGTAGCCATATCCGGGTGTGCTTAATCTCTTAATTGTTTTAGGGATAATTCAATTAGAAAGTCTTGTTAGTCTTCAGAAGAAGCTAATATAGAATTATTACCCGAGGCTAATTAACATAAACTCGTTCATATTTGTAAAATCGTGAAATACATTGGATCGTTACTTGAGTGTAATTCCCCATGTATTCATGCTTGTAGCCATTGATCATTTTACTTGCTTTCTAGGTTATTTTGTTTTCGCATTTAGACATTACTATTTTCTAAAAATATTTCTAAATGTTTGGCTTAGCATAACAAGTGATAATTCTCTTACATGCCTAATCGCCTACATATTGTTCTCTGTGGGATTCAACCCCATCTCATAGTTGGGTAAATTATATCGCATGCGACCATATCCATTTACTTTTTAGTAGTGGATTTGGACGTCATCAAACTTGGTGCCGTTGTTGGGGAAATAATTTGGCGTATTTAGGTTGTTTGAGAAGTAAGCGTAAGTGCTTTGGTCCAAACTTGTGAATATTTGTGTAAGTATTCTCTTATCTTTGTATATCTTCTTATTTGTTTTCTTGTTTATTTTCTTAGTTTTTGAAAAAACAAAATGGCATCATATAATGAAAATTGGTCGGATGGTAGTTGTTCATACTTTGATGACCCTTGTCCTTATTGTGGAGGACCACACTCGTGGCAAAATTGTTTAAATTCTCCCGGGGACGGATTGTGCGCACAATCTCAAACCCATGAGTGGAGTATTTGTGATAAGTGTGGTCGTCAATATGGTCATTGGGATAATTGTGCTTATTTGTCCTTCCCTTCCCCAAACCCCTGCTATGATGATTCTACTTTTTATGATGACAATTATAGAGATATGGAAGTGGAAGAAATTGAGCATGGTCAAAATGGAGAGTTCAAGCTCATGTTAGAATTCCTACTTGAAGGAGGAAACAAAGAGCAAAATGCCTTGGAGGAGCTTTTGGAAAAATAGCCTCCAAAATGATTTGGCGCTTGAAAGGTTGCAATTACAAATGGGAGAAATGCTTGAAGCTTTAGAGGTCCAAAAAGCCTCGGAAGTGAATAATAGCCAAGAACCTTCCTTAGATGTGGAAGCCGAAAATCCTTCCTTGGCACTTGATCAAAACCAAGAAGAACTCTCAAATGCTCAAAATGAGAGGATGATGCTCATGTTGGAGGCCATTCTTGAAAATGAGGAGAAGCACAACTTGGCACTCGAGGACTTGAAACAAGCACTAACTCAAAATGATGATGATATCCGCACCTTCGAAAAGCAAATGAAAATATTGGCTGAGGCTTACTATGCCCACCAACTTGAGAGTGTGGAAAGAGATCAAGAAGAGTCCGACATAGAGGAAGAAAGTGAGATTTATTTTGAGCAATCAAGAATTGAACATCCGCCAACCGACTCCATGCTTTTTAGTGATGCCAAGAAAAATATGAAATTAGAGTCAACCGGTATAATTAAAAATATGGTTGAGATTAACTCTAGTCCGGGGGAAAAAGAGGATGTCAAAATCCGGGAAGAATTGCAATTTGAAGGCTTGAGGTCGCATTCCAAGCATTTTTCAACTTTGGAATTGCATGGTGATATGGGAATTGAGCCGTGCGAATCCATATGGAAGTGCAAAGAAGAAAAACAAGAGCCATACATTTTGCATATTCAAGAAGGCAAAATGACATTCCTCACAAAAAAGCCAAGAAATGCAAAATAAAGAAATTAATGCGTGGCTTGATCATCTACTTACCACCCCCCATTTCTCGTGGTCAAAAACTTGAGTCCAAGTTAGGTGCCCAATTCATATCGTCCAAGTGGCGAGAAAAGTGGTAAAGTTGATCCGCGTCATGCCACGACGTTAAATGCGGTGCTTGGTGGGAGGCAACCCATCGTTTTCAAAATATTTGGTCATTTTTGAATTCTTTTTTTTAGAATATTTTATTATGTTATTTTTGACTAATTTTCAAAGTTTTAGAATTTTTGGAATTGAATTAAGGGGTTTGAGGTGTTGGAAAAAGCCAAAACAGTGGCTGCCCAGAACTGTCCAGCTGAAGTGTGGAGCAACTGCACCTGCGGACACAATCATGCAGGTGCGCTCACGCAGAAGCAGAAATCTAGGCGCAGATACGCAGGTGCGGTAGCTTAAGCGCAAAAGCGGCTTCGCAGAAGTGCTTCCTTAGCCGCAGGTGCGAAAAATCGGGCAGGTTTAATGAACCAAGCCCTCATTTCATCAAGTATACTCTAACTTTATTTTCCCCCAAACTCAAGCTCCTCTTATCTCTCACACCATCTACTCATACTCGAATTCTCACACACAAGACACACAGGTATGGTTCTTAGTCCCCTCATCTACTCCTCTCTTCTACTTCTCCTTTCTTCTTCTTCTTCTTCTTCTTCTTCTTCTTCTTCTTCTTCTTCTTCTTCTTCTTCTTCTTCTTCTTCATACAGTCCCGTTTTTATTTAAATTTTTATTTTATTTTATTTTATAATCATTGTTAGTTTTAGGAGTGAGGGAAATTGGTTGAGAGTGTGCTTTTGCGGGCTGTTGAGGATTAAAAACAACTTCAGGGGAAGTTTGAGTACCCAATTTGTGTAAAGAAGCATAATTTCTCACTGCTTGCAATGTGTTCAACGAATTGTCCAAAAGAAAATTGTTTGCTAAGTACCACAAAATAAGGTTTAATAGAGTCATAGGTCCATGTAGTGCACTAATTTAGAATTCTTGAGTATAAATTATGTGCTAAAATCATGCTTAGAAGTGAAAAGAGTCGAAAAATTCTGGGCTTTTGAACCCTTTGATGAACATCGCAGAAGCGAAAAAAAATGCCGCAGATGTGGTCTCGCACCTGCATTGAAAGTTCCGCAGGTGCGATTTCTGATCAGCTGGGCAAAACCGCAAAAGCGAAAGGAAACCCGCAGAAGCGGGACCGCACCTGCGATGGTTTTTTCCACAGGTGTGGTGCCAAAAATAGTAGCTTCACAACTAGAGCTTCTGGGGCCCGTTCGACTTGATTCTTTGGCCTAATTGCATTATTTTGAATTTCTTAACATGATTCTATTGCCCGACTAACATTGTTTTGAATTTTTGAAGGTACTTTGAGCTAAAATAGACCCGAACATGAACGAAAATACTCCGCTTGATCATGAAATTGAGGATGAGGCTGTGGAGGAATAATTTGATAACTCACGCTTCATGTCAGCTGACTGTCATCGACGGTATTATGACAACCTTCTCACAAAAAAGATCGTGCTTGAAAAGGGGATCGCCGAGGAGAAATTGGCCGAGCTACTTCCAGAATTCTATGGCCATCTACAAGCCTTCGGCTGGTCGTGCTTCATGCCTACTCCGTGCAAAGCCAATGAGGAGTGGGTTCGTGAGTTTTACTCTAATCTTAAGCGTACAAATTTTGCGGACCCACAACTCACCATAAGGGGCAAAATAGTGAGGTTTGGGACTGAACAGATCAATGACATTCTAGGGCTTCCTGACCATCCACTTGAGCCGATGCGAGAAAAGGATCATTGCAACAATGGAGAATGGCTTGTTGCTAAACTCTATCCCGCAAGCATGAGAGCAAAATGGGCCAACAAGAGAAAGGGTTTGAAGTTGATTGACTTCATAGCTGAAGCCAAAATGTGGCTCTATATCCTTTGCAACAGGGTATCACCCTGTGGAAATGTTTCAGATGTTTCATACACCAGATCCTTGATCATTGCATGCATTCTAGACGGCATTCCTGTGAATGTTGGTCACTATATCCTATGGGAGCTGAGAGAGTATTTGCTAGACGACAGCCTAGGGTTGATGTTTCCTTCACTGATTACCGAATTGTGCAGACGGGCAGAGGTTGAGGTTCGCAACACCGATCATTGGTTGCCGGGCGACAAACCCTTTCATCCGTTGAGAGTAGCATGCGAGGGTAGTGTAGTAAAGAGCAAGAAAAGGAAAGTCACCACTGTTGTCGAACCAGAGTCATCCTCACAGGCAGCATTGCCTGAGGGACCATTTGGGATGCTGAACTCACAGCTTGGTGTTATCTGTGACTTAGTGTCACAGCTCCCTAGTGGACCCTCAGACCCCTAGCCCAGGCCCGAGTACTTTACCAGGGAAGACATGAAGACCTACCTAGATTCACAGAAACAACAGGCAGAGTCTCATGAGAAGATGGCATCTACTATTGACAGACTCAAAGGAGCCTATGGCAACTTGGCCAAGGCACATGTAGATCTTCAGTCCTACTTCCAAAAGGAGAAAGCGAGAAATAAGAAGAAGGGAAGGTATATGATCAAGATGTGGAGAGGCATCAAGGCCATCTTCAAATGGGGGAAGCCAAACAGGAAGATACCTGTTGCGGACGATGATGATAGCGAGGAGTACTCCTTCATGTCGAGTGTTGTTGGTGATGATGCTGATGATACTGATGAGGATGAGGCCGAGAGTTCTTCACGGCAATTATTAGCCTTATATTTGAATAATCTTCCACAATTACGAAAAGCAAATTTCTATATCTCGCATCTACTTAAATTCTGTGAATATGAGAATCTCTTTCGTTGAATTGAAAGAATTTTCTATTGAATGGAAGATGATTTTGGATTATTTGGTACTAATAAAATTAGTCTCTTGTATGTGAAGTGTGAATTAAGAATACCTCTCCGAATTTTGGTTTTAAATTGAAAAAGTAAGTTGCATGGGGAAGAATAATTTTTGTGACAACCTTTTGGCTCATTTGGTGACTCTTTACCCACTGGTTGGCATAATATTGCTCTAAATGCTCTTATCAAGAAGTGAAATTGAGCCGTCTTGATTAGTTCATGTGCCATGTGTGTTAGTTCTTGTTAAAAATAATTCTTGTATTTACTTCTATCAACTAGAACATGCCCGGTTGGTCTTTCAATGCTAATGTTAATTATGTTTGGTTGGAGAGATGACCTTAGGCATTCTTTGTGATCTTTGAAAAAGCCTATTTAGCCTTTCAAGTCTACCATTGCATAAATATTATCACTAGTTTACCCCATTTGAGCCTTTAACCTTTTCTTTGGCTACCTCATTACAAACCTTTACCCTTTTGTGAAATAATTCCCTCTTTTGAACCCGTCACTCCTTGAATATTGAGAATGAGGCTAAAAGCCTAAGTTGGGGTGTTGGTGTTAAGTTGGAAATTGGTAAGGTTGTACATTGAGTGTAGAAACATATACCTCAAAGTTGTTTATATGAAGATACTCAAGCTCCAAAAGAAAGTAGTTATATATATAATAAAAAAAATATGGAGTCTTGAGAAAATTAGAGAGGTACTTTAAAGTGATTCTATGTTGGTAACTAGATGTCAACAAGGGCTATTTGTTTTAAAAAAAGAAGCAAAGTGCAAAATAAAGACAAATGTGAGTAGTGTTCAAGGAGGGTGTAGTCACTTGTATCCCAAATACTTATATGACCCTTCCCTAAACCTACATTACAAGCTTAAAAAGTCCTTATGGGATCTCCAACCGAATGTTCTTGAATAGGCGGCGAATTAAAATAAGGGCAAGCTTATGGCATGATATTTTGTAACACTTAAAATTCTTTGTTGAGAATGAGTGTCTTTGTGCATTTGTCCCTTGTGTTGTTATTGTAAATATGGTGATTTTGGGACTTTCTTTCTTGTGAGGGCACATGAATTAGGATGGATTGATGACATTGATGTATCCCGAAATGAGTAAATTGAGCATATGTAGTAGACTAGTGCTTTTGAGTCACTTCTTGAGGCTTTTTGTTGTCACTTGATCATTTTGAAATTCCTTTGCATTTCTTGAAGTTGTTTCTAAATGAGGGAGTTATTTGGTTAAGATTCACATGCTTGAGCCTAATTATTAGTACCAACCAAATCCATAAGTATGGTGCTTAATTGGAGAATGTGATTTGTAAATGATAGCAATACTACTTGTGCTTTAAATGGTAGAACCTCATTGAATTGTTGGTTTTGATTTTCTAGAGGACAAGTAAAAGCTTTAAGTTGGGGGTGTTGATGAGTGGTGATTTTACCATTTATTTTAGTCTCTTTTCTTTAGACTTTGCATCCTTTAATTATAATATGAGGTTGTTTATGGTGTGTATTGCTAGATTTTCAGGTAAATGATGCCATGAAGAGAGTTGAATTCAATTGAAGTGGAATTGAGCAAAAAAGAGTTGAAACAATGCAAAATCCTTCAGATATCTCGCATCTGCAGAAGGCAGATCGCTTATGCGATCTCGCATCTGCGAGAAAGGACCCGCATCTGCGGAAGAAGACCTGTTTAGCAGAAAGCGCTTCTGCGGTCAACTCACCACATCTGCGGTAGCGCTTCTGTGCTTAATATTCGCATTTGTGATCGAGCATCTGTGATCGCGCATCTGCGAGTGAAGACCGCTTCTGCGGAGCCAGTGTTTCCCATCAAATTTCGCTTCTGCGGTATGCTATCAGCATCTGCGGAGCGGCACCTGCGAGGATCCTTTTGCAGGTACGGTCAACGGGCTTCAGTTATGGACAGTTTTGGCATTTCACATTTTCTCAACACCAAACCCACAAATACACGACCTATCTTATTGGAAACACATCTTAGGCTTATTTTTCAGTCCTTAGACTAGAGAAGAGAAGTTTTGGAGCTAGGGTTCTTGCACACACACTTGGGTCTTGAAGATTTGAAGCTTTTGGTTGAGAATTTCTTACTCATTTATTCTCATTTCTTCATTTCTTTGCTTTGTATTGAATATTTAAGTGTGTAGTATTTTTTCCAACACTTGAATCTTGTTTATGAAAATATTCATACTTAAAGTGTAGATTAAATATCTTGTTATGTTTATGTATTGAACGATTTTTATTTATTATGAAGTGAGTTATTGTTTCTTTAATTATTCTTGTTCCTTAATGTTTCCAAAGGGATTAGCTAACCCTAGGACTCGCTCAATAACCTCAAATTAATTTTGGGAAAGATAATTTGGGATTGGGAAAGATTAATTAACAAGAACTTGAGGCTTTAACCCTCACTTTATAGATTCTACCTAGGGATAGGATTGAACTACTTGTAGCCATATCCGGGTGTGCTTAATCTCTTAATTGTTTTAGGGATAATTCAATTAGGAAGTCTTGTTAGTCTTCGGAAGAAGCTAATATAGAATTATTACCCGAGGCTAATTAACATAAACTCGCTCATATTTGTAAAATCGTGAAATACATTGGATCGTTACTTGAGTGTAATTCCCCATTTATCCATGCTTGTAGCCATTGATCATTTTACTTGCTTTCTAGGTTAGTTTTTATTTTCGCATTTAGACATAAATATTTTCTAAAAACATTTCTAAGTGTTTAGCTTAGCATAACAAGTGATAATTCTCTTACACGCCTAATCGCCTGCATATTGTCCTCTGTGGGATTCGACCCCGACTCATAGTTAGGTAAATTATATTGCATGCGATCGTGTCCATTTACTTTTTAGTAGTGGATTTGGACGTCATCAACGTGCCCTAATAAGACTCTTCGACTTCTAAATTTCCCTTTATTTATTTGATCACCTAGTCTAATTACATAATCCACATAGTTTAAAGTTCGATTGGGACCCACAGTTGTGGACCTCGAAGAGTGCCTAACACCTTCTCTTTGAGGTAATTTGAGCCCTTACCCGATCTTTGGTGACATAGACTAGGAAAATAGAGTTTCTTGCAAATATGTGCCCTAACGCACCTTAAAATTATTAGTTGGCGACTCTTCTCTTTTAATACTCATTTAAAAGAGTTGTCACACGTCGAAACCCGCTTTCGCGAGAAAATGGGGCGCGATAGCATGGCGACTCTGCTGGGGATTTACAATTAGGCTCTTAGCATAATGAACTTGACTTATGTGGATACTTTCTTTTTTACATGCACATCCCTATTCACCTTTATTTGTTTAAATTTGCTATGACATGCACATCCCTTCCCCTATTCACCTTTATTTGTTTAAATTTGCTATGACATGCACGTCCATTTCCTTATTCTCCTTTGTTTGACATGCTATTCATTTCTTTTCATCTTGACTGCTACATTATCCGTATTTTCATACCTGCTTCATTACATTCTCGCACATTTTCATGAGCCAAACTGACTTCTTTCTTTTGTCTTTATTTTCTTTTCTCTTCTTTTCATGCTCACTTTTGCTATTTTATTTACTTCTTTTTACACACAAATGCTTGGCAATATGTTATTATTTCTACGTGAATCATGCTCCACATCATACTCCACTCGTGCCAATTATCAACATAGCGGCACTTGATGAGTGTCCGCGCTTTCCTGAAAATCACCCTTTTTAAATCAGAAAGGCTTATTTGCGGTAGACTAGTCGATCAACAGTGCAATCGACGACCCCGTGCCTTTCCCTCTCAAGTTGTCCACTTGGGAGTACTAGTCTAGACCATTCTAGAAACCCACTTTGATTTGAAATGTACATGCATCATGCTAAACCTAGTATGGGTTGGAGCGTTATTAACGTAACAACCCGCTAAGATGAACCCTGTCCAAAGTCCGACGGGATTTCCACAATCCCAATGGACACTATTATATTATGTGTATTACTTGGAGAAAATGTGCCAACATGTCGATCATTATTGCGTAAATAGTCAAATCTATAGGGGGAAAGGGCTAACCTTTGTTTGTCTGCAGAAAATGAAGCATGAAATCCCCAGGTTCGGCATGGTTCAAAACATCCCACCTTTGTTACTCGACTGGTGGAAAGACCTTGAGCCTTACGACAAAAATCATGTGAGAAGAGTACTTGATGACCTGCCATCCTTGCTAAACATTCAACCAAACAGGGAATTGATTGAGGCCGCTACCATGTTCTGGGATGAGAAAAGAGCTGTTTTCTGAATTGGAAATATAGAAATGACTCCACTCCTAGAAGAAATAGGGGGCTTCACCAAGTTTCCATGGGATAGTCCGGGATTACTGGTACCAGAGAATCGCACTCCCCGTGATTTTTTGAAAATGTTGGGTTTTTAGAAGAATGATGAGCTGCTCTATCTAAAGAAATCATACATCCCTTTTCAATTTCTTTACAAGTGTTATGGGCATAGCAAGTCATATCGTCTTCACCATGATGAACTAGCCATTACTTCATTGAGATGGGTGCACCGCCGGGTTTATGTGTTCATCGTCTGCTTCTTGGGGCTATAGATATTTTCGATGAAAGAGGGAATGATTCATACTCGCTTAGCCATGGTCGCTAGGACCTTGATGGATGGAATCTAGGGACAAACTTATACCATCATCTCTATGATCTTAGCTGAGATGTACCGTGCTCTAGATCGGTGCAAGCAAGGATTTGGACACTTTGAGGGTTGCAATCTATTGCTACAAGTCTGGTTACTGGAACACTTTCAGAGGGGAGAGTATCATCAAGAGATTCTGTGAAAGCCATTAAATGACTACATAGCCGACCATCACCCAAAGAAAATGACGTTTATTCCGGAAAGGTTTGCAAGGCCTAGAAATGCTGTAAGTTAGGTGCGTTTCTTCAGCAATCTGACAAATGAGCAGGTGCATTGGATGTTCGAATGGTTTCCTAGTAGTGAGCTTATTATCAGGTCAAGGGGAAATACTCATTTGGTACTGATCGGGTTGCGAGGCATCTATCCTTACGCTCCCATAAGGGTAATGAGGCAAGCGGGAACAAAACATGTCATACCTCGGGTTTCCAATATGGTCCAGTACAAGGTAGATTTCAAAGGAGATGTCATCACATTTAAGTTCGAGGTGCAACATATATGGAACCAAAAGATCATTGTGGAAGGAGAAACCATCGAGCCAGACAGGTATCACGCCGGTCATATGTACTACTACCTATCATGGTTGCAGGACGACGTAGCATAGGACGCCAAGCCAGGAGTCAATCCAAAAGATAGGATCGTAGATGAGGTGGCTGAGGCACATGTTAAGTATAAGAGGCTACGTAAAAGGGTGTTCGAGTCTGAAGCAAAACATCTGGAACAACACAAAGTGAACATGGAGGCGATAAAGGAATGGAAGGAGATTGCCACCAAGTCAACAGAAAGATTGGAATACTTGGAATAAGGATTGATGGAGCTCGAGGGGAAGATGAGAAAGAGACTCTCAGATTGCCAAGGCATGGATAGCAGTGAAGGAGGACATCTAGCAAAAGCTTACTTATTGTTGGATATGCGCGATCTAGGGAACCTGATTGATGGGGTCAAGAGAGCCAAGCATGGAGAAGGTCCTTCAGGGACCAAGTAGACTAGGAAATGATGTTCTTTACTGCTTTCTAGATTAGCTTTAGATTTCGATTATAATAAGGCTAAATGCCACTAGTAACTTTATTATTATTGTCGATTTAGTAAAGGTTTGACTCATTTTTCGCATTAATGAAATAACGCAAATGTTGGCATCAATTTTCTCTAAGTCTATGTGTCGCTTAGGCCTGCCTCAGGCACAATGAGGTCCCCAAATTAGGAAGCGAATTATTGCATGACTTTTTTAAAACATGTTTGAATATTGCAAACACTCTTTTATTTCACCTTACTAACTTGATTACATTTTGCTTTTTCTTTTCTTTTTGATTATTCCCATTCCCAAAGGTTGGTTCGTGCATACTGGCATCATCAACATACCATACCAGATCCAGAGATCCTACACCTCCTCCTCCACCAAGCGACCCCAAAGTCAAAGGAAAAGGGAAAATGGATGATTTAAGTGGTACCAAAAAAGACTATGCTAATATAGCAGAAAACATTGAAACTTCAGATGGCCGAAGTACTCTGGCACAGAATGAGTTGGTCTTACATTTAGAGCAGAAAATCCTGGAATTACAGGGCGAGCTTGAGCAGGTCCGGAATTTGGCAAACCTCTCCCTTACTCTCAATGTTCCCGACATTAACCAGCAAAACCCGACTACCCAGAACCAAACACCACCGCAAAACGCACAAAACTAGAACCCACCACTAAATCCTCCCGCACTACACCAATATCCTGCACCTCCCCAGAACCTTAACCTGCCACCAGTACCGACTCCTTCATAACACCACCATCACCCAACTCAATACCCATAAACCACTACTTATCACACTCCCCAGAATGCACCACAACGTACTCCCGATCCCCCAAACTTGACCAATGACCACTCTTATACCCAAGTTCCAGGAATCCATCAAAGCAATCCGATATATGTGAAAACCTTACCCCACACCTCGCAGCAAACCCTATACATAACCGAATCAACTGAGAAGGACCTGCTCATTAAAAACATGGCGGAGGAACTCAAGAAGCTCACTGATAGAGTTTAGAGTGTTGAAGGTGGTAAAGGCATTGAAGGTCTAAACTATGAGGACCTATGTATTCAACCGGATGTGGAACTGTCGGAGGGTTACAAACCTCCCAAGTTTGAAATGTTCGATGGTACTGGTGACCCGATGGTGCATCTGAGAACGTATTGTGACAAGCTTGTAAGAGTGGGCAGGAATGAACAAATCTGCATGAAACTGTTCATGCGAAGCCTTACAGGAGAAGCCTTGTCTTGGTATATCAGTCAAAACCCAAAGAAGTGGGTTAGTTGGGTGAGTATGGCATCAGACTTCATGGATAGATTTAGGTTCAATACGGAAAATGCGCCAGACATTTTCTACATTCAAAACCTCAAGACGAAGCCGACAGAAACCTTCCGCGAGTATGCTACTCGTTGGAGATCATAAGCCGCAAAGGTAAGGCCAGCACTTGAAGAGGAACAAATGAATAAGTTCTTTGTCAAAGATCAAGACCCGCAGTATTACGAAATGTTGATGGTTATTGAAAATCACCAGTTCTCCGACATCATCAAGTTAGGAGAAATAATAGAAGAAGGAATTAAGAATGGGATGGTGACCGATTTCGAGGCACTGCAGGACACAAATAAATCTTTGAAATCATGAGGCATTTCGAAGAAGAAAGAAGTGGGTGTCGTGATGGTAGTCTATAGCCCTAAGTTTCCCCTCACATACCAAATACCTCCACCCCCATAGAAACCCTCACCCCCAAGATACCAACACCCTGCTTCCATCTACCATACCTATAATACTCAACCTGCATATTACCATTTACCTCCACCCGCCCGCCAAAACTACCTGAAACCACGTCCAAATTTTGATCGCAGACCTCCTAGACAATATACCCTAATTGCTGAACCTATAGACTAATTGTATCTGAGACTGAAGACCGCTAGTTATGTTACTCTTATCCCTTTTGTTGTTGTGGAAAACCCATCCCAATGGATCAACCCCAACAAAACATGTGCTTATCATTCAGTCATGAAGGTTCATACTATTAAGGAGTGTCGTACGTTAAAAGACAAGATTTAGACGTTGATCGACACTAAGGTCATACATGCAAAGGAAGTTGTGCCAAATGTTCGTAACAATCCTCTCCCAGATCACAGAGGTGAGGGAGTGAATGTGATAGAAACTGGTGAAGAATAGGATCAGGAAGGGTCCATCGGACTCATCCAAAAGGGAGACATTCCTAAAACATCTTCAGTCACCCTCACGCTAGTTGTGGTACAAAACCATGCACTATTTGAAGTTGAGGTAGCTACACCCTTCACTGTGATGGTAGATCCCACTCCGTCTTACAAGTCTGATGCCATCCCATGGGATTATGTTGCAGAAGCAAGGAGAAAAGGAAAAGCAAAAATGGAGGAAACAGGTTCGGCGCAAGGTATGACTAGAACTAGCGGAGTTTATACACCTGAGAATCTGGGAGGAACAAGCAAGGAAGCTGCGTCTAAGCCACCTGCTGTCGAGACTGGCACTGATGATCTTTGGAGGAAAATACAAGCAAGGGAGTATTCTGTTGTTGAGCACCTGAACAAAACTCCCGCTCAGATATCCATCTTATCACTGCTACAAAACTCAGACACGCACAAGAATGCTTTGATGAAGGTGTTAAGTGAAGCTTATGTGCCCACCAGCATCACTAGGGGAGAGATGGCTAACATGGTTGGACAGGTATTGGAAAGCCACAAAATCACCTTACACGAAGACGAATTACCACCAGAAGGATTGAGTCACAACAGGGCGTTGCACATTACGGTGCAATTTGAAGATAAGTTCATCACCATGATCTTGATAGATGGAGGTTCAAGTCTCAATATATGTCCATCGACCACTCTAAAGAGACTAGGTAAAGGCATGCACGAGATATGAATGGGAAGCATGAATGTGAAGGCATTTGATGGATCTCAGAGATCCACCGTTGGAGAAATCAACCTTAGTCTACAGATGGCCCCGACTTGGTTTGATGTCGAGTTCCAAGTGCTAGATATATCTGCTACTTACAACCTATTATTGGGATGACCATGGATACATGCCGCCAAGCAGTGGCTTCAACTCTACATCAGGCTGTGAAGTTTGAGTGGAATCATCAGGAGGTGATCATCCATGTATATGGAAGTAACCCCATCTACACCAATCAGACCATTCCGGTTATCGAAAACAGAAAAAAGCTGGGTGGAGAAACATACCATCGCATTGAACGAGTCAACGCGATTGAAAAGGACCGATGGTGGAGCAACAAGATAGAAAGCATACTACTGTGGATGGGGTATGAACCCGGAAAGGGTCTCGGCAAAAATCTTCAAGGGATCACCAAAATCGTACAACCACAATACCATGGTATGACTTTTGGACTCGGGTATGAATACATATGGCAAGAATACCAGGATTGGTCACCACCATGGCGTTCTCCTTATTATCCATTGGAACAACCGGTACCACCTCTACACCAAACATTCCATCAAGCTGACATGATGTGGGGATCTAAGGAAGATGAGGTTTTGGCTGGCATGAGGAAGCTGTTTCTAGATGAAGAAGACATGGACTGCAGTGCAATTGTTGAGGAGGAGGAGGAGGAGGAGGAGGAGGAGGAAGACCTTACCATTAAGACCATGGAAGAAGGAGTTGTTCTCAAGAACCTGACCGCTGCACCATCCCGGGCCCGTCGAGTTCCTGGGTAGCCTGGCAAATTAACATGAATTATTTTAAAATAGTTTTGAGCATTTGAGACATTTTTCAGTATTTTGTTTTGAAATAATTACTCGAGCCATCGAGCCGCACTTGTTGACGTTTTAAAAGTTTTATTAATGCATTATTGCTTTTTATATTTATTATTATCTTTCTACATTTCTTTTTAGCATAATTAATACATATCCTGATGAACTTACGACTGTGACATGTAATGAGACAACGCGACATAAGGACAGTGATTCAGAGGATCTGGAAGATGATATAATACCTGAGGAAATCGTCAGAGAAGTAGAAGACTTTGAAAACAAACCGAAGTCTAATTTGGAAGAAACTGAGGCCGTCAACTTAAGGGATTTCGAAACAGTCAAGGAAACACGTATAAGCATTCATCTATCACCGTCAGAGAAGGAATAGTACATCATATTTCTAAAGGAATATGAAGACATCTTTGCATGGTCCTACGGCGATATGACTGGTTTAAGCACATACATAGTAGCTCACAAACTACCCACCAATCCTATGTGTCCACCAGTAAAGTAGAAGCTCAAAAAGCTCAAGCCGGATATGAGTTTGAAGATAAAAGAGGAGGTCATCAAACAAATCAAATCCAAGGTTCTCCGAGTGGTCGAATACTCGACTTGGTTGGCCAACATTGTGCCAGTTCCGAAGAAAGATGGGAAAGTTAGAGTATGTGGGAAACCGAGATCTGAACAGAGCAAGTCCTAAGGATGATTTCCTGTTGCCCAATATACACATACTGATTGACAACTGCGCCAAGCATGAACTCCAATCCTTTGTGGATTGCTTCGCAGGATACCATCAGATCTGGATGGACGAAGAGGATGCTGAAAAGACAGCCTTTATCACACCATGGGGAATATACTGTTACAAAAAGATGTCGTTTGGTTTGAAGAATGCTGGAGCCACCTACATGAGAGCCATGACAACCATCTTCCATGACATGATACACAAGGAAATAGAGGTGTACATGGATGACGTTATCATCAAATCTAAAAGGACTTTGGATCACAATTCAGACCTGAAGAAATTCTTCGACGGCTTCGAAAATATAACTTGAAGTTAAACCCTGCAAAGTGTTCCTTCGGAGTTCCTGCTTGAAAATTGTTAGGTTTCATCGTCAGGAGCCGAGGTATTGAGCTAGACCCATCAAAAATCAAAGCTATCCAGGACCTACCGCCTCCAAAGAATAAGAAAAATGTGATGCATTTTCTAGGGCGCCTCAATTACATCAGCCACTTTACAGCACAATCAACCGTGATATGTGAGCCAATCTTCAGAATGCTGAGGAAAGATGCTGCGACAAGCTGGACTGAAGAATGCCAGAGAGCCTTCGACAAAATCAAGTAGTATTTATCTAAACCACTTGTGCTGCTCCCACCAGAACCGTGAAGACCTCTGTTGCTTTATCTGTCTATGTTGGATGGGGCTTTTGGTTGCGTTCTAGGACAACATGATGAAACGGGAAGGAAGTAGCAGGAGATATATTATCTGAGCAAGAAATTCATGCCTTATGAAGCCCGATACACTTTATTGGAATGCACCTGCTATACTTTAACGTGGATAGCTCAGAAGTTGAGACATTACTTATGTGCATACACTACATATCTCATATCAAGGATGGATCTGCTAAAATACATCTTTCAGAAACCCATGCCTAAGGGTAAGTTAGCAAAGTATCAGATATTGCTAAGTGAGTTCGACATCATCTATGTGACTTAGAAGGCAGTCAAGGGGCAAGCATTAGCAGATCATTTGGCAGAAAATCCTGTAGATGGAGAATACGAACCATTGAAAACGTATTTTCCCGACGAAGAGGTGTCGTTTGTAGAAGAAGATATATGATGGTTGGAGGATGTTCTTCGACGGAGCAACAAACTTCAAAGGAGTAGGCATCAGAGCTGTCTTAGTATCAGAAACTGGTCAACACTATCCGGTATCCGTAAAACTCAGGTTTCCATGCACTAACAATATGGTGGAGTATGAGGCCTGCATCCTGGGACTCAGATTGGCTATTGACATGAACATTCAAGAGTTGCTGGTAATTGGAGATTTCAGATCTTTTGGTGCACCGGGTTCTAAGGGAATGGGCTACAAAGAACACCAAAATATTGCCATATTTACACTGTGTATAAGAGCTAATCAAGATGTTCACAAAGATAGAGTTAAAATGTTCCAAGAATTCAGAATGAGTTTGCAGACGCATTAGCCACTTTGTCTTCCATGATACAACACCCAGATAAGAATTTCACCAATCCTATCCCAATAGGAATTCATAAGCAGCCAGCTTATTGTGCTCATGTTGAAGAAGAGATTGACGGAAACCCGTGGTTCCACGACATCAAGAAGTACTTGGAAAAAGAAGAATACACAGAGAGAGCTACCCAACTATTTCTTTCAAAGTGGAGGAATTCTGTATAGAAGGACTCCTGACTTGGGATTACTGCAATGTGTCGATGCGAAGGACGCATCCAGATTGCTTGAGGAAATACATGCAGGAACCTGCAGACCCCACATGAATGGTTTCATTTTGGCCAAGAAGATACCAAGAGCAGGGTATTTCTGGATGACTATGGAAACAGATTGAATCAAGTACGTTCAAAAGTGTCACCAATGCCAGATACATGCTGACATGATACGAGTACCACCCAACGAACTTAATGCAACAAGTTCACCCTGGCCTTTCTCCACTTGGGGTATTGATGTTATCGCACCAATCGAACCCGCTGCTTCAAACAGACATAGGTTCATTCTGGTAGCCATCGACTACTTTACAAAATGAGTTGAAGCCACATCTTACAAAGTTGTAACTAAGAAGGTTGTAGCAGATTTTGTTCGGGACCGCATTGTTTGCCGATTTGGGGTACCAGAGTCAATCATTACTGACAATGCCGCCAATCTCAATAGCGATTTGATGAAAGCCATGTGTGAGACATTCAAAATCAAACATTAAAACTCTATAACGTACATGCCGCAAATGAACGGAGTCGTAGAAGCCGCCAATAAGAACATCAAGAAGATATTGAGGAAAATGGTAGACAATTACAAACTATGGCATGAAAAGCTACCATTTGCTTTACTTGGGTATCGTACCACAGTTCATACATCAACTGGGGCAACTCCCTACCTACTGGTTTATGGTACTGAAGCCGTTATTCCCACCGAAGTGGAAATTTCTTCTTTTATGGTACTGAAGCCGTTATTCCCACCGAAGTGGAAATTTCTTCTTTAAGAATCATACAAGAAGATGAGATCAGCGATGCAGAATGGGTACGAAGACAGTATGAACAACTAGCTCTCATTGATGGAAAAATAATGAATGCGGTATGTCATGGTCAACTCTACCAGAACAGAATGGCAAGAGCTTTCAACAAAAAGGTCAGGTCGAGGCAATTCACACCGGGGCAGTTGGTACTAAAGTGAATCTTCCCACATCAGGATGAAGCAAAGGGGAAATTCTCACCCAACTGGCAGGGCCCTTACATGGTTCACCGAGTATTGACAGGAGGAGCACTTATACTTGTAGAGATGGATGGAGAGATTTGGCCAAAACATATCAATTTGGACACTATGTTTAAGATTATGTTTGCACTTTCTATTTGATGTAACTGAACTATGCTTGACCTGATTCTTGTTTAAGATGGGATATGTAGGCAGCCCTATGGGTTCTATCACATCACAATAAAATCTTCATTTTCCCTATGGTCAGAAATTGGGGCAAAGTCTTGAGTTCGCCCGATCTCATCACATTTGGAACTGCCAAGGAATGTGTTTCCGGAAGTATGCATTTAAACTAGGGCAAAATTTTGAGGAGGATCCTCAAAATCCCGAAGCAAGGAGGTTGCAACGTCTCAAAATGCGTCACAATCACCGGTTCATCAAAATCATTTGATCTCGTATATTATCACATATTTCAAACAACTACATTTCTACAAATAATTTGTCAAATACATGTATGTTTTTTGAAAGTTTTGTTTCTATGGCAGCCAGACGTTACCCAAGGTGACTCAAGCAGGGCCTCAAGGCAAAAGGCGAAGCAAGGAAATCGAGAGCACGAACCAACCTTTTTCCCGCAAAACTCATGACTTTTCTTTGGATGCAGGCAAAATGAACATAATAGGAACGTCCGCAAATATATACACACAACAGGATCATTATCTTCACAACAACAAGAATTGCCAAACACAAACGCATCAAGCTAAGAAATGCTTTATCCTCTCGCACTTAGTCATTGATTTTTCTAGCATAGGGCCAAGCACTACCCTCATCACTGCATAATGCCAAGCATTGCCTTTCCTTGCATGAGGCTAAGCATTGCCTCCATTATTTCATAAGGCTAAGCACTGCCTTTCTTTGCATAAGACTAAGCAATGTCTCCATACCTTGCATGAGGCTAAGCATTGCTTCAATTACTGCATAAGGCTAAGCACTGCCTTTCTTTGCATGAGACTAAGCATTGTCTCTATACCTTGCATGAGGCTAAGCATTGCCTCCATTACTGCATAAGGCTAAGCACTGTCTTTCTTTGCATGAGACTAAGCATTGTCTCCATACCTTGATTGAGGCTAAGCATTGCCTCCATTACTGCATAAGGCTAAGCATTGCCTCTATTATTGCATAAGGCTAAGCACTGCCTTTCCTTGCATGAGACTAAGCACTGTCTCCATTATTTGAATGAGACTAAGCACTATCTCCACTATTGCATATGGCTAAACATTGCCTTCTTTGCATCAGACTAAACATTGTCTCCATCCTTTGCATGAGACTAAACATTGTCTCCATCCTCTGCTTGAGACTAAGAACTGTCTCCACATTGCATAAGGCTAAGCACTGCCTTTCTTTGCATGAGACTAAGCACTGTCTCCACTATTGCATACGCCTAAACATTGCCTTCTTTGCATGAGACTAAACATTGTCTTCATCCTTTACATGAGATTAAACAGTGTCTCCATCCTCTGCATGAGACTAAGCATTCTCTCCACATTGCATAAGGCTAAGCACGACCTTTCTTTGCATGAAACTAAACACTGTCTCCGCTACACTGCATAAGACTAAGCACTGTCTCCCTTATTCATATAGGGCTAAGCAATATCCTCATCTTATACAAGACTAAGCCTTGTCTTGTCTCGTCCTCGCATATGACTAAGCATCACCTGATTTCTCCATCAAACGATCGATATTGCCACATCTTTGCATTTCATGGGCTAAAACATTGCCACATTGTCCAAAGGCATCATCCTCATAGCCTGAAGACATCATTCCATGGCCTGGGGATCTCTCGAAACTGCACATCATTAATCAAAGGCGTCATAGTCCGGAGTCATCATCCTCATAGCCCGAGGACACCATTTCATGGCCTACGAATCCCTTATCATACACTTCATGGCCCAGGATATCATGGTCTAATTACATCATCCTCATCGTCCTAAGGCAACCTCCATGGTCCAAAGGGAATTTGCATCAGGTTTAAATTTTCGCAATAACCCATATATATTCGTATGCATCGTGTTTTAAGTTTTGCAAATAACTCGGAAGGTAACCATTCTACAAACAGGAGCGATTATTGCTCTGGTTCCGTTCACAACGTTCACATCCTTCGATCAGGTACAGTGAACATAAAAGGAACATCCGCAAACACATACACACAGCAAGATCATTATCTTCATACCAACCAGAATTGCCAAACTCAAATACATCAAGCTAAGAAATGCTTTACTCTCTCGCAGTTAGTGATTTTTTTTCTTGCATAGGGCTAAGCATTGCCCTCATCATCGCATAAGGCTAAGCGCTGCCTTTCTTTGCATGAGACTAAACACTGTCTCCATTCTTCGCATGAGTCTAAGCATTGCCTCCACGTTGCATAAGGCTAAGCATTGCCTTTCTTTGCATGAGACTAAAAACTGTCTCCATTCCTTGCATGAGGCTAAGTATTGCCTCCATTATTGCATAAGGCTAAGCACTGCCTTTCTTTGCATGAGACTAAACACTGTCTCCATTCTTCTAGGAGGCTAAGCATTGCCTCCATGTTGCATAAGGCTAAGTGTTGCCTTTCTTTGCATGAGACTAAACACTGTCTCCATTCTTTGCATGAGGCTAAGCATTGCCTCCATTATTGCATAAGTCTAAGCACTGCCTTTCTTTGCATGAGACTAAACAGTGTCTCCATTTTTCGCATGAGGCTAAGCACTGCCTCCACGTTGCATAAGGCTAAGCATTGCCTTTCTTTGCATGAGACTAAACATTGTATCCATTCCTTGCATGAGGCTAAGCATTGCCTCCATTATTGCATAAGGCTAAGCACTGCCTTTCCTTCCATGAGACTAAGCACTGTCTCCATTCTTTGCATGAGACTAAGCACTGTCTCCATTCCTTGCATAAGGCTAAGCATTGTCTCCAAATTGAATAAGGCTAATCATTGCCTTTCCTTGCATGAGACTAAGCACTGTCTCAATTCCTTGCATGAGGCTAAGCATTCTTTTCGCTATTGCATAAGGCTAGGAGTTGCCTTTCCTTGCATGAGACTAAACATTGTCTCCGCTCTTCGCATAGGGCTAAGCACTGCCCTCATCTCATACAAGACTAAACCTTGTCTCGTCTAGTTCTCCTATATGACTAAGCATTACCTGTTCCCTCTACCAAACGATCGCTATCATCATATCTTTGCATCTCATGGGCCAAAACATTGCCATATTGTCTGAAGGCGTCATAGTCTGAGGGAATCATCCTCATAGCCTGAAGACATCATGCCATGACTGAAGGATCTCTCGAAATTACATATCATTATTCAAAGGTGTCATAGTCCAGAGGCACCATCCTCATTGCCTGAGGACACCATTCCATGGCCTGTGAATCCTTTACCATACTCTTCATAGCCCAGGACATCATGGTCTAAGGACATCATCCTCATCATCCGAAGACAACCTTCATGGTCCGAAGGGAATTTTCATCATGTTTAAATTTTCGCAATAACCTATATATATTCGCGTGCATCGTGTTTTAAGTTTTGCAGGTAACACAGAAGGTAACCGTTCTACAAATAGGAGCAATTCTCGCTCCGGTTTACATTCTCAACATTCGTATCCTTGACTATCTCAAACGTAACCAACGACCAGCAATTGATTACCTTTTGTGCCATAACCGCTCAAATACTTGCCTTATATATCCATAACGTTCAAAATTGCATCCATAGCTCCACCTAAAATCATCTGTTACTCACAACAATATCGCATGCAAAAGATCCTTTTCGAAACATACGACCACTCTTATAACAACTCCATCGGTTTCATTTGCCGTTGGATCTAGAACTACACACGGCCTGATTCCCGTAATACATGCAACTCAAGAACCAGGGTTCGGCCCCCATTATTTTTCAAAACACATCACTCCTCACTCACTTTGGACAAAATTGGTTATCAATTTCTTTACCCGACAACTCTTTCATCATTCCTAGGTAAAAAGAGGCAGCTGTTGATACCCAATTTTGCCCTCATATTTTTTAAAATAGTATATATACTTTCAAAATATTATTTTTTATCATTAATTAATTTACAAGAGTTATACAAGTATTTTCTATAATTTTTATAATTTTTAAAGAATTAAAATTTATTTTCTTGTATTTTAATTACTTGAATATGTATTAATTGCCCCTTTAAATTATTTTATGATGACTTAATAGTCCAAATTTATTATTTGCACCCACATATATATTTTATAATATTTTACTTTCTTTTCATATAATTATATTTGTATTTTTGAGCTATTTGCATAATTTTGCAATAATAGCCTATATTATGTACATAATTACATTTTATTACATTATTTGTGCTAAAATAGTATTTTATATTTTTATAATGTTAACTTATTATTTTCAATCATTTTACTACACAAGTAATATTTTTATTATTTATAAATTACTTTTTATAAATTAGTTTAAACAAATTTTGCATATTTAATTTACAGCCCAATACAAGGCTAATTTCGGACCAAATTACAGGCCCAAACACTTAGCCCATTCATTTTTCTCTTCAGCATCCCAATCAAACGACCCCTTTTAAAACCCGGTCACGACCCGTTTATTCAACCCGCCCCACCTTCCTTTTAATCTTGGCCGTTGATTTCAAATGATCAACGACCCGAAATAAAACCCTCACTTTCCTTATATCCCCACCCCAAACCCTAGAGACCATTTTCTTTTCCCAGCCGCCCTCACACGCTCTCATCTTCTACGAACCCTAGCTGTCTTACCCCCCAAAAATCTCTCCGAATCCGGTTATACTATGGAGTCCTACGATCTGCTTACCTTATTTACACTACCATGCTACTACTCACACGCTCTTGATGTTACTTAGTACTCGCCTATTCTTGGCAAATATCTGGCTCTGAGTTATAAACAACCGTCTTCAATGTTGGAGACTTAGACGATATTTCATCTATATACACTCACTACCAGACTCTATGGGTCTCATTCAGTGAGATTTTTTACCATTTTTGTTCTTCGTTTTAAATTAGGGTTTGCCTGTTTCTTCTTAAATTGATTTTGCATGTTATATTTTCCTTATTTGTGTTTAATCGAATGTCTTTCCTTGTTTGGGTACTCAATTTTGATGCTATATAAACCCCTCCCCAATTTCCCCTTTAAACAGAAGCTAGTCGCTAAAAACTACAATTATCTTTCTTATTCTTTCTTGTCTTACACTATTATGAGGCTCATTCTTTTGGCCGGCAGAAAGCCAAGGCCACTGTATTCTATAACCCATATATATTCGCATGCATCATGTTTTAAGTTTTGCAAGTAACTCGGAAGGTAACCATTCTACAAACTCTCCTGCAATTGCTGCTATTCCTGATATTCTGAGTTTCTCGTTCTTTATTCATTTGTTTGCAACTGGTTAGTGCCCTGTACCCTCGTAATTCTACTCTTTTCTGTTTGTGCTTATGTTATGTGCGTTAGTGTTGCATGGATTTCTCTGAGTTAATTCCAGTATTATGCCATTTCATATACGATTCTGTTTATTTTAGCATTACTCTATAGTTCCATTAGCTCCAATTTTGTGCAAGTCTTGATGTTAACTCATATGTGTATAGTTAAGTTGATTCATGATGTCTGCCTGATTCGTAATTGAAACTTAATTGATAGTTGTTGAACTTTGTTTAATTTCTCGCACTGAAACCCCTTTGTGAGACTATATTCTTGCTCAAAATTGCTTTCTTTATGTTGAATCCCTTATGCCTAATTTGCTATTTCTCTGCAAGTCATGCCTAAATGCTTAGCCTAATATGCTAACCTTAATTGTGTCCAACCTGAATGACTATCATGTTTACCTATTGCTTATTTTGAGTTTGGATTCTTGCCTTGTTCTGTACAATCATGATAACCAACTCATGTATTCCGATACTTTAAATGTGATCAATTCCTAATTGGCTGCCTGTTGGCTATCCTAGACCATGCCTACTTGTTTGTTTACTATGTCTAATTGCCATTCTCTAACTATGACTTTATTAGACCTTCATGCCTTAGACTCCCAGTTTTGAATCTCTTTTAGGAAAACTTTGGCTTATGCTTCACTATAAACTCGTTGTTCTGAAAAACTAAGTGTGTATATGTGCTTACCATATCAACCTAAGTGATATGCCTCTCCAACTCTGCTAATATTGCGCATGTTATACTCTTTCACTTGTTATGAACTTATGCTGTTAGTTTTTCATGTCATGTGGAGACTAATTTCTACCGGTTCTCTTAGTTTCATGCTTAATACCTTGTTTGATCAATCCTATCACCCTATCTCCTAAAAATGCAAGTGCCAATATGCTTTCATGTGAATCCTGCTGAATGTCATGTAATCATGTCCCTATGAGGTATTAACTCAAGGTGGTTCGATTGATTCCTATGTGTGTTTCGTTAGCTCATATGGCTAAGTTGTTTGTCCGTAATCATTGGGTGTGGCATGAACTCATGCGTAGCCCTGGGCTGTGCAAATGACACACCCACCTATTTGAGATGCGTTTGGATCTGGGTCTGTTGTTCAAGTGGGAATGAATCTGTTGAAGGCGCAGACATTGCTGGGTTATTTTCATTTAGGCCTGCCCTTAGGCCAGCAGTTGTCCAGTGTGTAATATTTATACTCATATTCATTATTTTGGGCTGTAATAATTTGTAAACTAGACAGTTGGGGAAATCAGTGAAATATGGGAAACATATATATAACAAGGACGACAAGGCCAATATAAACACAACGGGTCCACTAAGAAGGACGACAAAGCCATGCAAGACTATTATATACAAGCCTCTAGAGGGTACAATAACATCTTGTTGGGACTGGACCCCGACATATCCAACTATCTATATACATACAACCACCATACCTATATCGGGTACATTCTAATGCTTGCATAAAGGGTAGAAAACATGCATATAGGATCTACGTGGTCTATTTGCTATTTTGTTCAACATGCCATATATGCTATTTAGTTTCATGTGTTGTACACTAATAGAAAGCATGCTTATAGGAATCACGCACTTCACTTCATTTGGCAAATATGCTACATTTGTTTCCATGTCTACAATCCAACACTCTTAGATAACATGTCTGTAAAATGTAACAATGCAATACCTTTACTTACCTAGATGCCATGACTATAGGGTCATAACTAATTAATCAACTACTTCGTGTTGTTTTTATACTGCTTCACTTAGATAGCAAGCCTATAGGGATAATGTATTACAAAATTGAGTCCATTTGTCAACTGTTAGAAATCATGCCCATAGGATGTTGATTGACGCTGCCAATCTTATGTTTCTCAAGTGACTTCACTACCTAATTATGTGACTGTTAGAGATCATGCCTATAGGGACTGTTACCTGCCTAAGACGCATGTCTATAAAACCAACATTAGTAATTCAGAATTATGAGGTTGTTTTCACTACCTTATTACGTAAACAATTAGAAATCATGCCTATAGGACTTGTAATGCTCTAATCTGCCCGTACGTTAGTCCAGAAACTGCAGCACTACCTGTATAATGTTGGAATCATATAGAGATCTTGCCTATAGGACTTAAGGACTCTAAGTCTTAATTTGGAAATGTTCTACTGCCTAAAATCAGAAATTAGTCTGCGTGCTTTCTTGTATGTGTGGAGGTTATTTGAGTCTTTTATTGCAATTATATGCAGTCCTATCTGTTTTTGATTGTTTCCTAGTTTTATCATTTTGAGCCCTTGAGTTGAGTTTAGAACTACCAAATAGTAGATCGAAAGCCTCCTGGACCATAGGCATGGGACGGGTAGTGCACGCATAGGGTACGACTTAGAAATGAATTAGAACGCCTTTAAGTAAATAACTTCAACATAGTAATCGGGTAGCGGGAGATGATAATCTATGCCCGCTGAATAATATGATCAACCCCTACTTAAAGGGAGTTGCAAAGTATTATTTATGTTACACGGGGTGATCCTTTAGGCTAAAAAACTTAGGACCCCCCTTTTATTTACGTGCATGTTATCCATACTTAACATAAATCAACGTGGTTTGTACCTACATAGTTATTAAGATTTGTATCGGCTCTCATATGTTTTAACAAGACTCTAAGACTTCTGAACCTCCTTTCTATTTATTTGATCACCTAGCTTAACTATATGATCCACGTAGTCTAAAGTTCGTTCAGGACCCATAGTTGTGGACCTCGAAGAGTGCCTAACACCTTCTTTTTGAGGTAATTTAAGCCCTTACCCGATCTTTGGTGGCATTAACTAGTCAAACAGAGTTATTTTCAAATAGGTTCCCTAATGCACCTCAAAATTGTTAGGTGGCGACTCTTCTCTTTTAATACCTCTTTTAAAAGAGTTGTCATACATTGAAGCCCGCTTTCGCGAGAAAATGGGGTGCGATAGCATGGCGACTCTGTTGGGGATACCTAGGCTTTTTCCATAATGAACTTGACTTATGTGGAATGCTTTCTTTTATTTTTCTTTATTTGTTTTAAAATTGCTATTACATGCACATCCCTTTCTTTATTCACCTTTGTTTGTTTTAAAATTTGCTATGTCATGCACATCCCCTCCCTTATTCACCTTTATTTATTTAAATTTGCTATGGCATGCACATCCCTTTCCTTACTCTCCTTTGTTTGCTATGACCGCCCTCCATCTCTTTTCATCTTGTCTAAGACTGCTATATTATGACTCTCCCATCCCTATTTCCTTACATGCTTCATTACGTTCTCGCACATTTTCATGAGCTAAACTGACTTCTTTCTTTTGTCTTTCTTTTCTTCTTTTCATGTTTACTTTACTATTTTATTTACTACTTTTACGTACTTTTATCGTGCAAATACTTCGCAACATGTTATTATTTCTGAATAAAGCATGCTCTGCATCATACTCCACCCGTGCCAATTATCAACATAGCGGCGCTTGATGAGTGTCCGCACTTTCCTGAAATTACCCTTTTTAAATTGGAAAGGCTTACTTGCGGTAAACTAGTCGATCAGCGGTGCAGTCGACGATCCCGTGCCTTTCCCTCTCAAGTTATCCACTTGGGAGTACCAGTCTAGACCCTTCTAGAAACCCTACTCCAATTTGAAATGTACATGCATCATGCTAAACCTAGTACGGGTCGAAGCGTTGTTAATGTAAAAACCCGCTAAGATGAACCTAGTCCAAAGTCCGACGGGATTTCCATAATCCTAATGGACACTATAATATTATGTGCATTACTTGGAGAAAATATGCCAACATGTTGATCATTATTGCGTAAGTAGTCAAATCTAGAGGGGGAAAGGGCTAACCTTTGTTTGTTTGCAGAAAATGAAGTACGAAATCCCCAGGTTCGGTATGGTCCAAAACATCTCACCTTTGCTACTTGACTGGTGGAAAGACCTTGCACCTTGTGACAAAAATCATGTGAGAAGAGTACTTGGTGACCTGCCATATTCGATGAACGTTCGACCAAATAGGGAGTTACTCGAGGCCGCCACCATGTTCTGGGACGAGAAAAGAGATATTTTCCAATTTGGCAATATAGAAATGACTCCTCTCCTAGAGGAAATAGGAGGTTTCGCCAAGTTGCCATGGGATAGTCCGGAATTACTGGTACCAGAGAATCGTACTCCCCGCGGTTTCCTGAAAATGTTGGGTATTAAGAAGAATGATGAACTGCTATGTCTAAAGAAATCATACATCCCTTTTGAGTTTCTTTACGAATGTTATGGGCATAGCAAGTCATATCGTCTTCACCATGATGAACTAGCCATTACTTCCTTGGGATGGTTGCACCGCCGGGTTTATGTGTTCGTGGTATGCTTCTTGGGTTTGTTGATATTTCCAATGAAAGAAAGAAGGATTCATACTCGCTTATCCATGGTCGCCAGGACCTTAATGGACAGTATCGAGGGACAAACTTACACTATCATCCCTATGATCTTAGCTGAGATGTACCGCGCTCTAGATCGGTGCAAGCAAGGATTCGGACACTCTGAGGGTTGTAATTTATTGCTAAAGGTTTGGCTTCTGGAACACTTTCAGAGGGGCGAGTATCGTCAACAGCTTTTGCGAAGGCCACCAAATGACTACATAGACAACCATCACCCAAAGAAAATGACATTTATTCTAGACATGTTTGCACAACCTGGAAATGTTATAAGTTGGGTGCGTTTCTTCAGCAATCTGACAGGCGAGCATGTACATTGGATGTTTGAATGGTTTTCTAGTAGCGAGTTCATCATCAGGTCACGGGGGACTACTCATTTGGTACTGATTGGGTTGCGAGGCATCTATCCTTACGCTCCTATAAGGGTAATGAGACAAGCTGAAAGGAAACAAGTCATACCTCGAGTTTCTAACATGGTCCAGTACAAAGCAGATTTCAAGGGAGACATCATTCCATTCAAGTTCGAGGCGGAACATATGTGGAACCAAAAGATCATTGTGGAAGGATAAACTATCAAGACAGACAGGAATCACACTGGTCATATCTACTACTATCTATCATGGCTGGAAGATGACGTAGCAGGAGACGTTAAATCAGGAGTCAATCTAAAGGATAGGATCATAGACGAAGTGGTTGAGGCAAAGTTAAGTACAAGAGGCTATGCAAAAGGGTGTTCGAGTCTGAAGCTAAACATCTGGAGCAGCACAAAGTAAACATAGAGGCGATAGGAGAATGGAAGGAGGTTGCCACTAAGTCAACAGAAAGATTGGAGTACTTGGAACAAGAACTGATGGAGCTAGAAGGGAAGATGAGAAAGAGACTCTCTGACTGTCAAAGCATGAACGACGATGAAGGAGGAAATCTGGCAAAAGCTTACTTGCTGCTGGATATGCACGATCTGGGAAACCTGATTGATAGGGTCAAAAGAGAGAAGTATGGAGAAGGTCCTTTAGGGTTCCAGTAGAATAGGATATAATGTTCTTTACTGCTTTCTAGCTTAGATTAGATTTCGATGTAATAAGGCTTGATTCCATTAGTGACTTTATTATTATTGTCGATTTAGTGAAAGTTTGTTTGGCCTATTTTTGCATTAATGAAATAAAGCAAAGTTGGCATCAATTTTCTCCAAGTTTATGTGTCGCTTAGGCCTACCTCGGGCACAATGAGTTCCCCAAAATTAGGACGCGAATTATTGCATGACTTTGTGAAACATGTTTAAATATTGCGAGCATTCTTTTATTTTCACCATACTAACTTGGTTACCTTTTGATTTTCCTTTTATTTTTTGATTATTCCCATTCCCAAAGGTTGGTTCGTGCATACTAGCATAATCAGTATACCACACTAGATCCAGAGGTCCTCCACCTCCTCCTCCACCTAGCGACCCGAAAGGCTAAAGAAAAAGAAAAGGGAAGATTGATGATTTAAGTATCAGGAAATACAATGCTACTGTGGCAGAAAATGTGGAAACTTCAGATGGAAGAAGCACTCCAGGGCAGAATGAGCTGGTCTTATGTTTGGAGCAGAAAATCCTGGAACTACAAGGCGAGCTTGAGCATATCCAAAATCTGGAAAACCTCTCTCTCACTCTCAATGTTCCCGACATCAACCAACAAAACCCGACTAACCAAAACCAAACACCACCACAAAACCCACAAAACTAAAATCCACCACCAAATCCTCATGCACCACATCGGTATCATAATCCCGCATTTCCCTAGAACCTTAACCTGCCACCAGTGCCAACCCCTCAACAACACCACCATCATCCAACTCAATACCCGCAAACCACTACTTATCACACACCCCCAAAATGCACCACAATCCGCTCCTGATCCCCAAAACTCGACCAACGACCACCCATATACCCAAGTTCCGAAAACTCATAAAAGCAACCCGATATATGTGGAAACCTTACCCCATACCCCGCAACAAACTTTATACATACCGGAGTCAACTGAGAAGGACCTGCTCATTAAAAACACGACGGAGGAACTCAAGAAGCTCACAGGGAGAGTCCAGAATGTTGAAGGTGGAAAACTCATTGACGGTCTAAACTATGAGGACCTATGCATTCAGCCGGATGTGGAACTGCCAGAGGGTTACAAACGTCCTAGGTTCGAAATGTTTGATGGTACTGGTGATCCGAAGGTGCATTTGAGAACATACTGTGACAAGCTTGTGGGAGTGGGTAAGAATGAACAAATATGCATGAAACTGTTCATATGAAGCCTTACGGGAGACACCTTGTATTGGTGTATCAGTCCAAACCGAAAGAAATGAGTTAGTTGTGTGAGTATGGCATCAAATTTCATGGATAGATTCAGGTTCAACACAGAAAATGCGCTAGAAGTTTTCTACATTCAAAACGTCAAGAAGAAGGCGACAGAAACCTTTCGCGAGTATGCTACTCGTTGGAGATCAGAGGCCACAAAGATAAGGCTAACACTTGAAGAAGAACAAATGAACAAGTTCTTTGTTAGAACTCAAGATCCACAGTATTACGAAAGGTTAATGGTCATTGAAAATCACAAGTTCTCTGACATCATCAAGCTAGGAGAAAGAATATAAGAAGGAATTAAGACCGGTAGGGTAACCAATTTTGAGGCGCTACAGGCCACGAATAAAGCTTTGCAATCAGGAGGTATTTCAAAGAAGAAGGAAGAGGGTGCCGTGATGGTAGCCCAGGATCCCAAGTCTCCCCTCACATACCAAACACCTCCACCCACATATCAGCCCTCACCCCCAAAATACTAATTCTGCCACTGCATACCATACATACAACACTCCACCTGCATATTACCATTCACCCGCCCGCCAAAATTACCCAAAGCTACATCCAAATTTTGACCGCAGACCTCCTAGACAATACACCCCAATTGCTGAACACATAGCCCAACTGTATGAGAGACTGAAGGCCGCTGGTTACGTCACCCCTATTCCTGCTGTTGTTATGGAAAATCCTTCCCAATGTATCAACCCCAACAAAACATGTGCTTATCATTCAAGCATGAATGGCCATACCATTGAGGAGTGTCACACGTTGAAAGACAAAATTCAGACGATAATCGACACTAAGGTTATACAAGCAAAGGAAGCCACACCAAATGTTCACAACAACCCTCTCCCGGATCATATAGGTGAGGGAGTGAACGTGATAGAAACTGATGAGGAGTGGGATCAGGAAGGGTCCATCCGACTCATTCGAGAGGGAGACGCTCCTAAAATATCTCCGGTCACCCTCATGCCAGTTTTGGTTCAAACCCAAGCACCATTTGAAGTTGAGGTAGCTACACCCTTCACTGTGATGGTAGCCCCCACACCATCTTAGTAGTCTGATATTGTCCCATGGGATTATGTTGCGGAAGCAAGAAGAAGGGATAAGCCAAAATGGAAGAAACAGGTGTCGCGCAAGGTATGACCAAAACTGGCAGAGTTTACACACCGGAGAATCTAGGAGGAACGGCCAAGGAAGCTGCACCTAAGCCGCCTGTTGTCGAGACTGGCACTGATGATCTCTGGAGGAAGATACAAGCAAGGGAGTATTCTGTTGTTGACCACTTGAACAAAACCCCGCACAAATATCCATCTTATCACTGTTGCAAAACTCAGATGCGCACAGGAATGCTTTGATGAAGGTGTTGAGTGAAGCTTATGTACCCGCCGGCATCACTAGTGGAGAAATGGCTAACATGGTCAGACAGATATTGGAGAGCCACAAAATCAATTTCCACGAAGACGAGTTACCACCAGAAGGTTTGAGTCACAGCAGGGCTATGCACATCACAGTGCAATTCGAAGATAAGTTCATCACCAGGGTCTTGATAGATGGAGGTTCGAGTATGAATATATGTTCGCTGACCACTCTAAAAAGATTGGGTAAAGGCCTACACGAGATATGAATGGGAAGCATGAATGTGAAAGCGTTCGACGGATCTCAGAAAGCCACTATCGGAGAAATCAACCTCAATCTACAGATGGGTCCAACTTGGTTGATGTCGAGTTCCAAGTGCTAGATATATCTGCTACTTACAATCTATTGTTAGGATGGCCATGGATACATGCATCCGGGGAAGTGGCTTCAACTCTGCACCAGGATGTGATGTTTGAGTGGAATCATCAGGAGGTGATCATCCATGGAGATAGGAGCAACCCCATCTACACCAACCAGACTGTTCTAGTTATTGAAAACAAAAGGAAGTTGGGTGGAGAAACATATCATCATATTGAACGGGTTAACGCAATTGAAAAGGACCGATGGTGGAGCAACAAGATAGAAATCATATTGTTGTGGATGGGGTATGAACCAGGCAAAGGGTCTCGGCAAAAAGCTTTAGCGGATCACCAAACCCGTACAACCACAGTACCCACAGTACCATGGCACGACTTTTGGACTCGGATATGAATACACATGGCAATAATATCAAGATTGGACATCACCATGGAGTGCTCCTTATTATCCACTGGAACAACCCGTACCACATTTGTACCAGACATTCCATCAGGCTGACATGATGTGGGGATCTGGGGAGGATGAGGTTTTGGCTGGCATGAGGAAGCTATTTCTAGATGAAGAAAACATGGACTGCAATGCAATTATTGAGGAGGAGGAGGAGGAGGAAGACCTTACCATTCAAACCATGGAAGAAGGAGTTGTTCTCAAGAATTGGACCGCTGCACCATCCCGGGTTCGCCAAGTTCCTGAGTAGCCTAGCAAATTAGCATGAATTATTATCAAATAGTTTTGAGCATTTAAGACATTTTTAGTATTTTATTTTGAAATAATTACTCGAGCCATCGAGTCGTACTTGTTGAAATTTTTAAAGTTTTATTAATGCATTACTGCTTTTCATCTTTATTATCATCTTTATACATTCTTTTCAGCATAATTATTACATATCCTGATGAACCTACGACTATGACATGTAATGAGACAACGTAACATAAGGACATTGATTCAGAGAATTCAGAAGATGATATGATACCTGAGGAAATCGTCAGAGAAGTATAGAACTTTGAAAACAAATCAAAGTCTAATTTGGATGAAACCGAGGCCGTCAACTTAGGGGATTCCGAAATAGTCAAGGAAATACATATAAGCATTCATCTATCACCATCAAAGAAATAAGAGTATATCAGATTCCTAAAGGAGTATGAGGACATCTTTGCATGGTCCTACAATGATATGACTGGTTTAAGCACATCCATAGTAGCTCACAAGCTACCCACCAATCCCATGTGTCCATCGATGAAGCAGAAGCTCATAAAGTTCAAGCCAAATATGAGTTTGAAGATAAAAGAGGGGGTCACCAAGCAAATCAAAGCCAAGGTTCTCCGAGTGGTTGAATACCCGACCTGGTTAGCCAACATTGTGCCAGTTCCGAAGAAAGATGGGAAAGTTAGAGTATGTGTCGATTACCGAGATTTGAATAGAGCAAGTCCTAAGGATGATTTCCCATTGCCCAACATACACATACTAATTTACAAATGCACCAAGCATAAACTCCAATCCTTTGTGGATTGCTTCGCAAGATACCATCAGATTTAGACGGATGAAGAGGACGCCGAAAAGACCATCTTTATCACACCATGGGGAATATATTGTTACAAGATGATGCCGTTTGGTTTAAAGAATGCTGAGGCCACCTACATGAGGGCCATGACGACCATCTCATATCAAGGATGGATCCGCTAAAATACATCTTTCAGAAACCCATGCCTACGGGTAAGTTAGCAAAGTGGCAAATATTGTTGAGTGAGTTCGACATTGTCTATGTAACTCAGAAGATAGTCAAAGGTCAAGCATTGGCGGATCACTTGGCGAAAAATCCCGTAGACAGCAAATACGAACCATTGAAAACGTATTTTCCCGACGAGAAGGTCTCGTTCATACGAGAAGATATCACTGAGGCGTATGATGGTTGGAGGATGTTCTTCGACGGAGAAGCAAACTTCAAATGAGTATGTATCAGAGCTGTCTTAGTATCAGAAACCGGTCAACACTACCCGGTATCTGCAAAACTCAGGTTTTCGTGCACCAACAATATGGCGGAATATGAGGCATGCATCTTGGGACTCAGATTGGCCATTGACATGAACGTTCAGGAGTTCCTGGTAATCGAAGATTCAGATTATTTGGTGCACCAAGTTCTAGGGAAATGGGCCATGAAGAATACCAAAATATTGCCATATTTGCACTATGTGCAATAGCTGATTAAGAGGTTACAAAGATAGAGTTCAAACATGTTCCAAGGATTCAGAATGAGTTTGCAGATGCATTAGCCACTTTGTCTTCCATGATACAACACCCAAACAAGAATTTCACCGATCCTATCCCAATAGGAATTCATAAGCAGTCAGCTTATTGTGCTCATGTTGAAAAAGAGATTGACGGAAATTTGTGGTTCCACGACATCATGGAATACTTGGAAAAAGGAAAATATCCAGAGAGTGCTACCCATACTCAAAAGCGCACGCTTCGTAGATTGGCCTACCATTTCTTTCAAAGTGGAGGAATTCTGTATAGAAGGACTCCTGATTTGGGTTTGTTGTGATGTGTCGATTCCAAGGAGGCATCTAGATTGCTCGAGGAAATACATGCCGGAACTTGTGGACCCCACATGAATGGTTTCGTTCTAGCCAAGAAGATATTAAGAGCAGGGTATTTCTAGATGACTATGGAAACAGACTGCATCAAATATGTTCAAAAGTGTCGTCAATGCTAGATACATGCTGACATGATACGAGTACCACCCAACGAACTCAATACAACGAGTTCGCCCTGGCCATTCTCTGCTTGTGGTGTGGATGTCATCGGGCCAATTGAACCCGCTGCTTCAAACGGACATAGGTTCATTCTGGTGGCTATAGAGTACTTCACAAAATGGGTTGAAGCCATATCTTGTAAAGCTGTAACTAAGAAGGTTATAGCATATTTTGTTCGGGACCGCATTGTTTGTCAATTTGGAGTACCGGTGTCAATCATTACTGACAATGCCGCCAATCTCAACAGCGACTTGATGAAATCCATGTGTGAAACATTCAAGATCAAGCATCGGAACTCTACAGCATACAGGTCACAAATGAACGGAGCCGTAGAAGCCACCAACAAGAACATCAAGAAGATATTGAGGAAAATGGTAGACAATTACAAACAATAGGACGAGAAGCTACCATTTGCTTTTCTCGGGTATCGCACCACAGTTCGTACATCAACTGGGGAAACTCCCTATCTACTGGTTTACGTTTGTGAAGTCGTTATTCTCGCCGAAGTGGAAATCCCTTCCTTAAGAATCATACAAGAAGCCAAGTTCAGCGATGCGGAATGGGTATGAAGCCGGTATGAACAACTATCTCTCATTGATGGAAAAAGAATGAATGTGGTATGTCATGGTCAACTCTACCAGAATAGAATGGCAAGAGCTTTCAACAAAAAGGTCAGGTCGAGGCAATTTACGCTGGGACAGTTAGTACTAAAGCGAATCTTCCCACATCAGGATGAAGCAAAGGGGAAATTCTCACCCAACTGGCAAGGCCCTTGCATGGTTCACCGGGTATTAACAGGAGGAGCACTTATACTTGCAGAAATGGATGGAGAGATTTGGCCAAAACCTATCAATTCGAACGCAGTCAAAAGATACTATGTTTAAGACTGTGTTTGCACTTTCTATTTGATGTACTGAACTACGCTTGACCTGATTCCTATTTAAGAGGGGATACGTAGGCAGCCATGTGGGTTCGGTCACATCATATTAAAATCTTCTCTTCCCCTATAGTCAGAAACTGGGGCAAGGTCTCAAGTTTGCCCGATCTTATCATGTTTGGAACCGCCAAAGAATGTATTGCCAGAAGTATACATTTAAACTAGGGCAGAATTTTAAAGAGGATCCTCAAAATTCTGAATCAGGAAGGTTGCAATGTCTCAAAATACGTCACATTCATCATATCATCAAAATTATTTAATCTCATGCATTATCACATATTTCAAATAACTACATTTTTACAAATAATTTGTCAAATGCATGCATGTTTTTCGAAAATTTTTGTTCCTATGGCAGCCAGATGTTACCTAGGGTGACTCAAGCAGGACCTTAAGATAAGAGTTAAAGCGAAGCAAGAAATCGAGAGCACAAACCAACCTTTCCCCCTCGCAAAAACTTAAGATTTCGTTTTTGGACGCAGGTACGGTGAACATAAAAGGAACATCCGCAAACACATACACGCAGCAAGATCATTATCTTCATACCAACCAGAATTGCCAAACTCAAATACATCAAGCTAAGAAATGCTTTACTCTCTCATAGTTAGTGATTGTTTTTCTTGCATAGGGCTAAGCATTGCCCTCATCATCGCATAAGGCTAAGCACTGCCTTTCTTTGCATGAGACTAAACACTGTCTCCATTCTTCGCATGAGGCTAAGCACTGCCTCCACATTGCATAAGGCTAAGCATTGCCTTTCTTTGCATGAGACTAAAAACTGTCTCCATTCCTTGCATGAGGCTAAGTATTGCCTCCATTATTGCATAAGGCTAAGCACTGCCTTTCTTTGCATGAGACTAAACACTGTCTCCATTCTTCCAGGAGGCTAAGCACTGCCTCCATGTTGCATAAGGCTAAGCGTTGCCTTTCTTTGCATGAGACTAAACACTGTCTCCATTCTTTGCATGAGGCTAAGCATTTCCTCCATTATTGCATAAGTCTAAGCACTGCCTTTCTTTGCATGAGACTAAACAGTGTCTCCATTTTTTGCATGAGGCTAAGCACTGCCTCCACGTTGCATAAGGCTAAGCATTGCCTTTCTTTGCATGAGACTAAACATTGTATCCATTCCTTGCATGAGGCTAAGCATTGCCTCCATTATTGCATAAGGCTAAGCACTGCCTTTCCTTCCATGAGACTAAGCATTGTCTCCATTCTTTGCATGAGACTAAGCACTGTCTCCATTCCTTGCATAAGGCTAAGCACTGTCTCCAAATTGAATAAGTCTAATCATTGCCTTTCCTTGCATGAGACTAAGCACTGTCTCAATTCCTTGCATGAGGCTAAGCATTCTTTTCGCTATTGCATAAGGCTAGGAGTTTCCTTTCCTTGCATGAGACTAAATATTGTCTCCGCTCTTCGCATCGGGCTAAGCACTGCCCTCATCTCATACAAGACTAAACCTTGTCTCGTCTAGTTCTCGTATATGACTAAGCATTACCTGTTCCCTCTACCAAACGATCGCTATCATCATATCTTTGCATCTCATGGGCTAAAACATTGCCATATTGTCTGAAGGCGTCATAGTCTGAGGGAATCATCCTCATAGCCTGAAGACATCATGCCATGACTGAAGGATCTCTCGAAATTACATATCATTATTCAAAGGTGTCATAGTCCAGAGGCACCATCCTCATTGCCTGAGGACACCATTCCATGGCCTGTGAATCCTTTACCATACTCTTCATAGCCCAGGACATCATGGTCTAAGGACATCATCCTCATCATCCGAAGACAACCTTCATGGTCTGAAGGGAATTTTCATCATGTTTAAATTTTCGCAATAACCTATATATATTCGCGTGCATCGTGTTTTAAGTTTTGCAGGTAACTCAGAAGGTAACCGTTCTACAAATAGGAGCAATTCTCGCTCCGGTTTACATTCTCAACATTCGTATCCTTGACTATCTCAAACGTAACCAACGACCAGCAATTGATTACCTTTTGTGCCATAACCGCTCAAATACTTGCCTTATATATCCATAACGTTCAAAATTGCATCCATAGCTCCACCTAAAATCATCTGTTACTCACAACAATATCGCATGCAAAAGATCCTTTTCGAAACATACGACCACTCTTATAACAACTCCATCGGTTTCATTTGCCGTTGGATCTAGAACTACACACGGCCTGATTCCCGTAATACATGCAACTCAAGAACCAGGGTTCGGCCCCCATTATTTTTCAAAACACATCACTCCTCACTCACTTCGGACAAAATTGGTTATCAATTTCTTTACCCGACAACTCTTTCATCATTCCTAGGTAAAAAGAGGCAGCTGTTGATACCCAATTTTGCCCTCATATTTTTTAAAATAGTATATATACTTTCAAAATATTATTTTTCATCATTAATTAATTTACAAGAGTTATACAAGTATTTTCTATAATTTTTATAATTTTTAAAGAATTAAAATTTATTTTCTTGTATTTTAATTACTTGAATATGTATTAATTGCCCCTTTAAATTATTTTATGATGACTTAATAGTCCAAATTTATTATTTGCACCCACATATATATTTTATAATATTTTACTTTCTTTTCATATAATTATATTTGTATTTTTGAGCTATTTGCATAATTTTGCAATAATAGCCTATATTATGTACATAATTACATTTTATTACATTATTTGTGCTAAAATAGTATTTTATATTTTTATAATGTTAACTTATTATTTTCAATCATTTTACTACACAAGTAATATTTTTATTATTTATAAATTACTTTTTATAAATTAGTTTAAACAAATTTTGCATATTTAATTTACAGCCCAATACAAGGCTAATTTCGGACCAAATTACAGGCCCAAACACTTAGCCCATTCATTTTTCTCTTCAGCATCCCAATCAAACGACCCCTTTTAAAACCCGGTCACGACCCGTTTATTCAACCCGCCCCACCTTCCTTTTAATCTTGGCCGTTGATTTCAAATGATCAACGACCCGAAATAAAACCCTCACTTTCCTTATATCCCCACCCCAAACCCTAGAGACCATTTTCTTTTCCCAGCCGCCCTCACACGCTCTCATCTTCTACGAACCCTAGCTGTCTTACCCCCCAAAAATCTCTCCGAATCCGGTTATACTATGGAGTCCTACGATCTGCTTACCTTATTTACACTACCATGCTACTACTCACACGCTCTTGATGTTACTTAGTACTCGCCTATTCTTGGCAAATATCTGGCTCTGAGTTATAAACAACCGTCTTCAATGTTGGAGACTTAGACGATATTTCATCTATATACACTCACTACCAGACTCTATGGGTCTCATTCAGTGAGATTTTTTACCATTTTTGTTCTTCGTTTTAAATTAGGGTTTGCCTGTTTCTTCTTAAATTGATTTTGCATGTTATATTTTCCTTATTTGTGTTTAATCGAATGTCTTTCCTTGTTTGGGTACTCAATTTTGATGCTATATAAACCCCTCCCCAATTTCCCCTTTAAACAGAAGCTAGTCGCTAAAAACTACAATTATCTTTCTTATTCTTTCTTGTCTTACACTATTATGAGGCTCATTCTTTTGGCCGGCAGAAAGCCAAGGCCACTGTATTCTATAACCCATATATATTCGCATGCATCATGTTTTAAGTTTTGCAAGTAACTCGGAAGGTAACCATTCTACAAACAGGAGCGATTATCGCTCTGGTTCCGTTCACAACGTTCACATCCTTCGATCAGGTACAGTGAACATAAAAGGAACATCCGCAAACACATACACACAGCAAGATCATTATCTTCATACCAACCAGAATTGCCAAACTCAAATACATCAAGCTAAGAAATGCTTTACTCTCTCGCAGTTAGTGATTGTTTTTCTTGCATAGGGCTAAGCATTGCCCTCATCATCGCATAAGGCTAAGCGCTGCCTTTCTTTGCATGAGACTAAACACTGTCTCCATTCTTCGCATGAGTCTAAGCACTGCCTCCACGTTGCATAAGGCTAAGCATTGCCTTTCTTTGCATGAGACTAAAAACTGTCTCCATTCCTTGCATGAGGCTAAGTATTGCCTCCATTATTGCATAAGGCTAAGCACTGCCTTTCTTTACATGAGACTAAACACTGTCTCCATTCTTCTAGGAGGCTAAGCATTGCCTCCATGTTGCATAAGGCTAAGCGTTGCCTTTCTTTGCATGAGACTAAACACTGTCTCCATTCTTTGCATGAGGCTAAGCATTGCCTCCATTATTGCATAAGTTTAAGCATTACCTTTCTTCGCATGAGACTAAACAGTGTCTCCATTTTTCGTATAAGGCTAAGCACTGCCTCCACGTTGCATAAGGCTAAGCAATGCCTTTCTTTGTATAAGACTAAACACTGTCTCCATTCCTTGCATGAGGCTAAGCATTGCCTCCATTATTGCATAAGGCTAAGCACTGCCTTTCCTTCCATGGGACTAAGCACTGTCTCCATTCTTTGCATGAGACTAAGCACTGTTTCCATTCCTTGCATAAGGCTAAGCACTGTCTCCAAATTGCATAAGGCTAAGCATTGCCTTTCCTTGCATGAGACTAAGCATTGTCTCAATTCCTTGCATGAGGCTAAGCATTCTTTTCGTTATTGCATAAGGCTAGGAGTTGCCTTTCCTTGCATGAAACTAAACATTGTCTCCGATCTTCGTATCGGTCTAAGCACTGCCCTCATCTCATATAAGAATAAACCTTATCTCGTCTCGTTCTCGCATATGGCTAAGCATTACTTGTTCCCTTTACAATACGATCGTTATCATTGCTTCTTTGCATCGCATGGGCTGAAACATCGCCATATTATCTGAAGGCGTCATAGTCTGAGGTCATCATCCTCATATCCCGAAGACATCATGCCATGGCTGAAGGATCTCTCGAAATTACATATCATTATTCAAAGGCGTTATAGTCCAGAGGCACCATCCTCATGGCCCGAGGACACCATTCCATGGCCTGTGAATCCCTTACCATACTCTTCATGGCCCAGGACGTCATGGTCTAAGGACATCATCCTCATCCTCCTAAGACAACCTTCATGGTCCAAAGGGAATTTCCATCATGTTTAAATTTTTGCAATAACCTATATATATTCGTGTGCATCGTGTTTTAAGTTTTGCAGGTAACTCAAAAGGTAACAGTTCTACAAACAGGAGCAAATCTCGCTCCGGTTTCCATTCTTAACATTCGCATCCTCGATTATCTCAAACGTAACCAATGACCAGTAATTGATTACCTTTTGTCCCATAACCGCTCAAATACTTGCCTTATATATCCATAACGTTCAAAATCGCATCCATAGCTCCACCTGAAATCATTTGTTACTCACGACAATATCGCATCCAAAAGATCATTTTCGAAACATACGACCACTCTTATAACAACTCCATCGGTTTCATTCGCTATTAGATCCAGAACTACACACGGCCAGATTCCCGTAATACCAGGGATATGTAGGCAACTCAAGCACGAGAGTTCGGCCCCCATTTGTTTTCAAAACACATCACTCCCTATTCACTTCGAACAAAATTGGTCATCATTTTCTTTACCCGACAACTCTTTCATCATTCCCGGGTAAAGAGGGGCAGCTGTTGATACACAATTATGCCGTCATAATTTTTAAAATAGTATATATACTTTCAAAATATCATTTTGCATAATTACTTAATTTACAAGAGTTATACAAGTATTTTCTATAATTATTATAATTTTTAAAGCTTTAAAATTGATTTTCTTGCATTTTAATTACTTGAATATGCATTAATTACCCCTTTAAATTTTTTTGTGACGACTTAATCGTCCAAATTTATTATTTGCACTCTATATATATATATATATATATATATATATATATATATATATATATATATATATATATATATATATATATATATTTTATAATATTTTACTTCATTTTCATATAATTATATTTGTATTTTTGAGCTATTTGCATAATTTTGCAATAATAGCCTATATTCTATGCATAATTATATTTTATTACATTATTTGTGCCAAAATAGCATTTTATATTTTTATAATGTTAAGATATTATTTTCAGTCATTTTACTACACAATTTATATTTTTATTATTTATAGATTACTTTTTATAAACTATTTTAAACAAACTTTTACATATTTAATTTACAACCCAATACAAGGCTAATTTCGGACCAAATTACAGGCCCAAACACTTAGCCCATTCATTTTTCTCTTCAGCAGCCCAATCAAACGACACCTTTTAAAACCCGATCGTGACCCGTTTATTCAACCCGCCCCACCTTCCTTTTAATCTTGGTCGTTGATCTCAAATGATCAACGGCCCGAAATAAAACCCTTACTTTCCTTATATCCCCACCCCAAACCCTAGAGACCATTTTCTTTTCCCAGCCGCCCTCACACGCTCTCATCTTCTATGAACCCTAGTTGTCTTACACCCCTCCCTCCTAAACAAATCTTTCTGAATCCAGTTATACTATGGAGTCCTACGATCTGCTTACCTTATTTACACTACCCTGCTACTACTCACACGCTCTTGATGTTACTTAGTACTCGCCTATTCTTGGAAATTACCAGGCCTTGAATTATGAACAATCGTCCTCAATCTTCGAGACTTAGATGATATTTCATCTATATACACTCACCACCAGACTCTATGGGTCTAATTTAGTGAGGTGTTTTACCATTTTTATTCTTCGTTTTAAATTAGGGTTTGCCTTTTTCTTCTTAAATTGATTTTGTATGATATATTTTCCTTATTTGTGTTTAATCGACTGTCTTCCCTTGTTTGGGTACTTAATTTTGATGCTATATAAACCCCTCCCCAATTTCCTATTTAAACAGATGCTAGTCGCTAAAAACTTCTATTGTCTTTCTTATTCTTTCTTGTCTTACACTTTTCTGAGGCTCAAACTTTTGGCCGGCTAAAAGCCAAGGCCACCATATTCTGTTAACCTTCCTCCAGTGCAAGCACTGCTCGGGGTCCGTTTTGAGGCTCTTGTGAATTTTGAAGCACTGGAGGTTTGGGATTTTTCATCACTCTCCTGGAATTGCTGCCATTCCTGAGATTCTGAGTTTCTCATTCTTTATTCGTTTGTTTGCAGTTGGTTAGTGCCTTGTACCCTCGTAATTCTACTTTTTTCTGTTTGTGCTTATGTTATGTGCATTAGTGTTGCCTGGATTTCTCTGAGTTAATTTCAATATTATGCCATTTCATATATGATTCTATTTATTTAAGCATTACTTTATAGTTCCATTATCTCCAATTCTATGCAAGTCTTGATATTAACTCACATGTGTATAGTTAAGCTGATTTATGATGTCTGCCTGATTCGTAATTGAAACCTAATTGATGGTTGTTCAACTTTGTTTAATTTCTCGCACTGAAACACATTTGTGAGACTATATTCTTGCTCGAAATTGCTTTCTTTATGTTGAATCCCTTATGCCTAATTTGCTATTTCTCTACAAGTCATGCCTAATATGCTAGCCTTAATTGTGTCCAACCTGAATGACCATCATGTTTACCTGTTGCTTATTCTAAGTTTGGATTCTTTCCTTGTTCTGTACTATCATGATAACCAACTCATGTGTTCCGATAATTTAAATGTGACCAATTCCTAATTGTGGTGTCAGTCAATTGTGAGCTTAATGTGTGTTCCATGTTTGGTCCAATCCTGTGTTGCTTGATACTACTTATAGCCTATAAGATGAAATGCAACATCTAGCCTTTATGTGACAATCTAGTCTTTGCCTATTATGAATTCTGACCCTCTCAAGTGTCACCTGACCTTCATATTCATCATGAATTCTTTAGACTTTGGAATCTTTGTGTTATACTCAGCATGCTAGGCTTCATGTTGGCTGTCGTAGACCATGCCTACTTGTTTGTTTACTATGTCTAATTGCCATTCTCTGACTATGACTTTATTAGACCTTCATGCCTTAGACTCCTAGTTTTGAATCTCTTTTAGGCTAATTTTGGCTTATGCTTCACTATAAAATCGTTGTTCTGAAAAACTAAGTGTGTATATGTGCTTACCATGTCAACCTAAGTGATACGCCTCTCCAACTATGCTAATATTGCGCAAGTTATACTCTTTCGCTTGTTATGAACTTATGCTGTTAGTTTTTCATGTCATGTGGATACTAAGTTCTACTAGTTCTCCTAGTTTCATGCTTAATCCCTTGTTTGATCAATCCTGTCACCCTATATCCTAAAAATGCAAGTGCCAATATGCTTTCATGTGAATCCTACTAAATGTCATGTAATCCTGTCCCTATGAGGTATTACCTCAAGGTGATTCGATTGATTGCTATGTGTGGTTAGTTAGCTCATATGGCTAAGTGGTTTGTCTGTAATTACTGGGTGTGGCATGAACTCATGTGTAGCCCTGGGCTGTGCAAATGACACACCCACCTGTTTGAGATGCATGTGGATATGGGTCTGTTGTTCGAGTGGGAATGAATTTGTTGAAGGCCCAGACATTGCTGGGTTATTTTCATTTGGGCCTGCCCTTGGGACAACAGTTGTCTAGTGTGTAATATTTATACTCATATTCATTATTTTGGGCTGTAATAATTTGTAAACTAGACAGTTGGGGAAATTAATGAAATTAGGGAATCGGGTACATTCTAATGCTTGCATAAAGGGTAAAAAACATGCCTATAGGGTCTACATGGTCTATTTGCTATTTTGTTCAACATGCCATATATGCTATTTAGTTTCATGTGTTGTACACTAATAGAAAGCATGCCTATAGGAATCACGCACACACTTCACTTCATTTGTCAAATATGCTACATTTGTTTCCATGTCTACTATCCAACACTCGTAGATAACATGTCTGTAGAATGCAACAATGCAATACCTTTACTTACCTAGATGTCATGACTATAGGGTCATAACTAATCAATCAACTACTTCGTGTTGTTTTTGTACTGCTTCACTTAGATAGCATGCCTACAGGAATAAAGTCTTACAAAATCGAGTCCATTTGTCAACTGTTAGAAATCCTGCCCATAGGATGTTGATTGATGCTGCCAATCTTGTGTTTTCAAACGACTTCGCTGCCTAATTATGCGACTATTAGAGATCATCCCTATAGGGATTGTCACCTGCCTAAGACGCATGTCTATAGAACCAGCATTAGTAATTTAGAATTATGAGATTGTTTTCACTACTTTATTATGCAAACAATTAGAAATCATGTCAACAGGACTTGTAATGCTCTAATCTTCCCATACGTTAGTCCAAAAACTGCAGCACTACATGTATAATGCTGGAATCATATAGAGATCATGCCTATAGGAGTCTTAATTTTGAAATGTTCTACTGCCTAAAATCAGAAATCAGTCTGCGTGCTTTCTTGTATATGTGTGGAGGTTATTTGAGCCTTTTATTGCAATTATATGCAGTCCTATCTATTTTTGATTGTCGCCTAGTTTTATCATTTTGAGCCCTTGAGTTGAGTTTATAACTACCAAATAGTAGATCCAAATCCTCTTGTACCTTAGGCATGGGACGGGTAGTGCATGCATAAGGTGCGATGTAGAAATGAATTAGAACACCTTTAAGTAAATAACTTCAACATAGTAATCGGGTAGCAGGAGATGATAGTCTCTGCCCGCTGAATAATATGAGCAACCCCTACTTAAAAGGAGTTGCGAAGTATTATTTATGTTACACGAGGTGATCCTTTAGGCTAAAAAACTTAGGACCCCCCTTTCGTTTACGTGCATGTTATCCATACTTAATATAGATCAACGTGGTTTGTACTTACATAGTTATTAACACTTGTATAGACTCTCATATATTTTAACAAGACTCTACGACTTCTGAACTTCCTTTCTATTTATTTGATCACCTAGCTTAACTATATAATCTACGTAGTCTAAAGTTTGGTCGAGACCCACAGTTGTAGACTTCGAAGAGTGCTTAACACCTTCTCTTTGAGGTAATTTAAGCCCTTACTCGATCTTTGGTGGCATTGACTAGTCAAACAGAGTTATTTGCAAATAGGTGCCCTAACGCACCTCAAAATCGTTAGGTGGCGACTCTTCTCTTTTAATACCTCTTTTAAAAGAGTTGTCACACGTCGAAGCCCGCTTGCATGAGAAAATGGGGCACGATAGTGGTACCTCGGGAGATCCCCCTGTCTTGCATAATTACTTTGGGACTATGAGGCGGTACCTCGGGAGATCACCCTGTTGAGCATTTACATTTGGGTTTACGAGGCGATACCTCGGGAGCGCCCCTGTTGTTTACCTCTATGTGTTGTGCTGTTACTTTTTTATAAATTCTCGCCGTTCACTTCTCAGTCATCTCCTTAAATTATTATATCTCCTGCCTTGAGAATTGCCCGTACGGTTGTGATAGAAATATGGGCACGAGGTGACGTGAGATATGAAAGTGGGCTGAGACCCGATATTTTCAGGATTATGAGGTGAAGTGTCAACCGGTGATTTTAGTTAGAAGAATTATATTCGAAAGGTTTTTATTTGAAAGAATTATATTTGAAAGGTTTTATTTAAAAGAATTATATTCGAAAGGTTTTTATTTGAAAGAATTATATTTGAAATGTTTTATATTTATTCGAAAGAATTATATTGGGAGATACTTATTTGAAATATTTACATTCGTAGGATATTTATTTGGAGGAAGTATATTCGGGATATATTTAATTGAAAGGATTACCTTCTAAAGATTTTTATTTGAAAAACTTATAGATAAAAGATGTATATTTTAAAGGACTTGATTAATTGATTGTACTTGACCTTAATATTTATGTGGGCAATATTTATGGTGTTCTTGTTGCCTTATTATTTATATCGTTAGTTGATTATTGTTGCTATCAATGCTATATGTTTTCTATTATTTTTGAATGCTATGTTGCTCAGGTTATTTTACTAGTGAGAGTCTTGACTGCACCTCGTCACTACTCCACCGAGGTTAGTCTTGATACTTACTGGGTACCGACTGTGGTGTACTCATACTATACTTCTGCACATTTTTGTGCAGAGCCAGGTATTGGAGATATCGGACTCGGTAGAGTTAGTGTGTTGATCGCAAGGATTCAAGGTAGAGCTGATCGGTCGTCGCAGTACCTTGGAGTCTTTCTATTTTATTGTACTATCAACTCTTATTCGAACAGTATTGTATAGTCGATCCTTGAGATCATTGCATGTATTTAGTTAGAGTTCGTGACTCAGTTTTACCAGTCTTGAGAAGTTTTTATATTTGTTTCCGCTTCTGATTTCGACACTTGGATTAAATTATATGTTTAAAAAAACTGGCTCGAAATGTAATTGTAATCGGCTTACCTAGTCTTAGAGACTAAGTGCCATCATGACGCTTGAGGTAGGATTTTGGGTCATGACAGTACGGAATCTCGTCACCTCGTGCGTACGTAGTATCCACAGCTAGTTGCACATAACAATAAATATCACCTAGGGGTAGTTTCCCCTCACAAGATTAGATAGGAGACTTACCTCGCTCTGAAGTTCCATGAATGGCTCCAACACCTCTCTAATACCTCAACTCAAAGCCAAACGGTCCGTAACTAGTCAGAAAATGTGCAACTCAATAAAAATATACTCCAATGCTTATAATTAATCAATTCATAAAAATCCCCAAGTCAAAAAGTCAATGAAATCAACCCTCTAGACCACGTGCCTGGATTCAGAAATTTTTTCGAAGATATACTTTACCCATAGCACCACGAACTCAAATATATAATTTATTCCTAATTCTATTTCCAAAATCATGGTCAAAATCCAAAAATATCAATTTCTAGGTTTTCCACCAAAATCCCAAATTTCTACAAATTCTCATGCTTAAATCCATATATAAACCATGTATTTAACTCACAATGTAAATAAATCACTTACCCCATAATAGATGATGAAGATGGCACTCCATATTTGCTCCAAAATCGGCTCTCATAGACGAAATGAAGTGGAATTGAGCCAAACCCCCATTTCAAAAGAAACACTGCCCAGCCTGACCTTTGCTCCTGCGGTCCATTAGCCGCTTCTACGGCTCTGCACCTGTGAAAAATCCATCGCAGGTGCGGCTCCAGCTAAACCGAACAGTCCTCGCATCTTCACCCCCAAGTAGCGCATCTGCGCTTCCGCTTCTGCGGGACTCAAGCGCTTCTGCTGTAATGACCCGGCCGGTCATTTTGAGCTCTAGCATGTCGTTCGGCAGTTTGAAGCCTTAAGGAGCTTCACTTTAGGTATTATGACTTATATGTGTGGTCGAAATTCAATTTCGGGAAGTTCGGGATTTATTTGGAAAGAACATTCTAATTTCGAAATCTTTAAGTTGGAAGAATTGACTAAGGTTTGACTTTTGAGTAAACGATCTCGTAATATGGATTTGAAGGTTCCAACAGGTTTGTATGATTATTTTGGTCTTAGGAGTGTGTCCAGATGTTGATTTGGAGGTCTGTAGGTTATTTCGGCGTCAATTGGCGAAAGTTGGAAATTGGATGATTTTTGAGAAGTTTGACCGGAATGGACTTCTTGATATCGGGGTCGGATTTCGATTTCGGAAGTGGGAGTAGGTCTATAATGTCAATTAAGACTTGTGTGCAAAATTTAAGGTCAATCGAACTTGATTTGATAGGCTTCGGCGTCGAATGTAGAAGTTTGAAGTTCAAAAGTTCATTAAGCTCGAATTGGGGTGCGATTCATGATTTTGATGTTGTTTGACGTGGTTTAAGGCTTCAACTAAGTTCTTATTGTATTTTGGGACGTGTTGGTATATTTGGTCGGGGCCTCGGATGCGAATCGGATATAAAACAGATCGAGTTTGGACTTGGGAGAAGTGTTGAGGCAGCTGGGATCTGGTGCAATCGCACCTACGTGGGAAAAGGCCGCAGGTGCAAGCCCGGAGAAGCGGCCCAGTGGCCGCAGAAGCGACTTTTGGACTACACTGGGATGGCCGAAGATGCTAGGGTTTTTCTGCATCTGCGAGCCCGCAAATGCGAAGCAAGCTCCGCAGAAGCGGAAGATGAAAGGGGCAGTTGGGGTCGCAGAAGCGGATAATCTCCGCATGTGCGGAAGCGCAAGAGCGTGTGGTGGACCGCAGAAGTGGTGGCGCAGAAGCGAAAAGTGGTATGCAGAAGCGGATTTCATTTGGCCTGGAGGGAAGCGCACCTGCGAGGGATTTTCGGCAGGTGCGGAGCCGCATGTGCGGCTGGTGTTCCGCAGGTGCGGAAGGTCGGCTAGGCAGATTGTTTTAAAATCGGGGTTTTGCTCATTTTCCTCATTTTCTCACTTGGTTGGGACGATTTTGAAGAGCTTCAAGGGGAGATTTTCATCAAGCAACATAAGGTAAGTGATTGCCACCTATTACAAGTTAAATACATGGTTTGTATAAGGATTTAAACGTGGAAATTAGTAGAAATTGTGGGGTTTAGTAGAAAACCTAGAATTTGGTATTTTTGGATTTTGATCACGAAATTGGACATGGAATATGAAATAAGTTATATATTTAAGTTCGTCGTGATGTGGGTAAAGTTTATCTTCGAAAATGTTCGGAATCCGAGCACGTGGGCCCGAGGGTTGATTATATTGACTTTCCGAGCGGAGTTGGAAATTGTTTAAATTGATTAATTGTGGGTATTAGAGTATATTTTGATTGGATTTCACCTTGTTTGGCTAGTTTTGGAAAGACCGGCATTGGTTTGAGGCATTAGAGAGGCCTTGGAGCCGATTATGGAACTTCGGAGTGAGGTACGTCTCTTGTCTAACCTTGTGAGGGGGAAACCACCCCCTAGGTGATATTTATTGATATGTGCAACTAGTTGTGGGTGCTACGTATGCACGAGGTGACGAGAGTTCGTACGTAGCTAAAGCATGTTTATGTCTGGGTAGACTTAGGACTTTATCACGTATAATTAAATTATTTGAACTCGTTCTGCTAGCTTAATTAATTAAAGTTATAACTGAATTTGATTTAGAAATAAATATATGCATATTAGGCCCAGCCTTAACGTTTTGAGTTATGGGCGAGTTATTTGAGAAACGGTAAAGATTATATTCATTTTGTACCCATGTACGGTATTGTAAATATGTATCTCGTAATTCAGTTACTTCCTTCCTTTTCTTGTGGAGCGGACCAAACGCCTCGGCAGTATAAATGCATCTATGGATCGTGTCGCACGTCCCTCGGCAGTGTAGTCATTATTCTGGATCGGACCGAACGACCTCAGCGGAAATCGTGCGTTATTTTGCTAGTAGTCTGAATGATCACGAGATAAACCTCCCACTGATACCCGGCATTTTATGATATTACTTATTTATTTGATATTGACACTTGACATTTTCGGGGATATTAAGGTAGAATACAAGATTTAGAAATTTATGCTTTAAAGGAAAGAAATTGGAAAATTATGAGATTACAGATTTACTCCACTATTGTTGTGCACTTCATACCTGTTATGGATTATTATATTATTTGCTTGGACCTCTAGTAAGTGTCGATATCGATCCCTCGCCACTACTTCTCCGGGGTTAGGCTAGGTACTTACTGGGTACTCGTTGATTTACGTACTCATGCTGCACTTCTGCACTAAATGTGCAGGATCTGACAGGTTAACTGATGACCACCTTGGTGCGTAGGCGCACCTGTTGGGGAGGCTTCATATGAGCTGCATTCCAGGCTATGCATCGCAGTCCATCGAGTCTCCATTGTACTATTTATTTTATTCTATCTTATTATATTCGGGATAGATGTATTATTATTGTACTCCTTAGAAAATGATCATGCACTTGTGACACCGGATTTTTGGGGTTCCTTCCTGTTATTCATTATTGAGGTTCGTGTAAATATTTTTATTCACTCTGTAAAATCTATTTTATACTGTTCAATTAAGGAAAATTATGATTTCAAGATACTAAAATGAGTAATTAATTCGGTAAATCGCCATTGGCTTGCCTGACGGTGGCGTTAGGCGCCATCACGACCTATAGTAGATTTTGGGTCGTGACAGCTTGGTATCAGAGTGTTAGGTTCACTTAGGTCTCACGAGTCATGAGCAAGTCTAGTAGAGTCTTGCGGATCGGTACGGAGACGTCTGTACTTATCTTCGAGCGGCTACAGGGCTGTTAGGAGCACTTCCCTTCTTGATTCCTCATTGTTCGATTTGATTCCTTTGAGGCATGTGCCTTTATTTCCCTTTCTACTCAATTTTATACGACGTCAAGCGTTTGTTATCAATTGGGCGTCGAGGAGTCGTAATGGTACTGCAGACGTGGTGCAGGATGTTTCCATGTGTGTTCAGGCAGGCTATTATCGTCGCTTTGCGGAAGGATGTTCTTTTGTTCCAGCTTAGTATCTGTATTTTCTATGATTTCGAGGTTGTGCACGGATTGCTACGATGTCTATGCATTGTTATCGCACGATGTTGCTAGGCAATTTAACAGTGAATTAAACCATGTTATTTCTCTTTTAATAAGTTTTCAAGTAATTAAATTCTATTTAATAAGAAATTAAGGAGTGAAAAATTCAATAAATGAAACGGAGACAACTGAGTGGAAATCATAGTGATATAAGTGCTCCAAAACCATAAAGTCTACTAGTGTGTGTGCCAAGATCTGGTGTCACAAGTGTATGAGCAACTAGTAGAATATACAAAACTCTAACTACTGTCCAAAATAAAGTAGTCAGAATATAAAATACAAAGAGAGACTCTAGGGGCTGCAAAACATCTCACGAAGTAGCTAACCACTAGGCCTCGGGATATCTGGGATGCGCACCGGTAGGACCGCCAAATGCACCTGCCTCAGATCCTACACGGTTAGTGCAGAAGTGTAGCGTGAGTACATAAATAATATATACCCAGTAAGTATCTAGTCTAACCTCGAAGAAGTAGTGACGAGGGGTCGACATCGACACTTACTATGGGCTAACAATAACAATACAGAAATTCTAAATAGGCATGAGTTATGTAAATAATAATAACAACTCAATATCAAGCAGGAATGAACAATTCTTTCACATTTAGTAATCTCCAAGTCAATTTTCTGTCATTAATAATCAAAACCTCATAAGACATAAAATAATATCAAGTATAATTAGGCTCTGAGTATTATTAAGCACGATTTATGCAGAGGTAGTACGGCCCGATCCGGAATAACGTGTACACTGCCGAGGATCGTACGGCATGAACCATAGATGCATCTATCTAATGCCGAGGTATTCGGCTTGTTCCACAAGAAGAGAGGATACTTTATAAGCTTAAACGTTATAATAAGGCTAATACACAATGTAATACAATTTCCATTAACGTTCAAGTAATCCGCTAAACATTTAAGTGAGTGAAATTCAGTCTTTTACAATTCCTCTAACAAGTCCTAATATAATTTAGGCACTTAAATTAACAAGTAGGGCGCAAACATTACAAGTAATTCATGATTTGGGTGCTAAACTACCCAGACATAAGCATAAATAGTAGCTACGCACGGACTCTCGCCACCTCGTGCGTACATAGCCCCCACAATTAGAAGCAAATATTAATTTAAATCACATATGGGGCAAATTCCCTCTTACAAGGTTAGACAAGAGACTTACCTCATCTCAAGACTCACTTTCTGGTCACAATTTTGTTCTAAAGCCTCAACTCGGTGCCGAACAATCCAAAACAAGTCAAATGTTATACAAATTAATCAATACATGTTCAAAAGTTCATATTCTAACTATTAAAGTGATAACACAACCCCAATTGAAAGATTTCTAAAATTCAACCCCGGGACCACATGCCCGGATTCTGGAAATTTTTGAAGATAGTTGTTACACATAACCTCACGAACTCAAATATAAAATTTTCACTCAATTCCATAACCATTTTCGTTGTTAAATCCCATTTTTATCAAAACCTAGGTTTTTCATCTAAACCCATGATTTTCACAATTTTACATGTTAAAATCTACCAATAATCTATGTATTTAACTCACATTATATAGAAATTACTTACCTCAAAGTGCTAGGTGAAAACCCCTCTCCAAGAGCTCCAAAATCGCCCAAGAGATGAAAGAAAATGAGCCAAAATTAGGGCTGCTTATCGGGCGGATTGGGCGTTTATTTACTCTTAACGGTTTGGCTTATCGGTTATCGTTTTTTAAATGTATTAATCCTCTAGCCACCCGATAAGATATCAGGCAGATTAGTATCAGTTTAGCTATTATCGGGCGGTTATCGGTTTAGATTATGCCTTTTTAATTAGTAGATCCAGTAATAAACCGAAGTAAAAATCTAAGATACACAGAGAGATAGCATTTCAGATCTGCACGAGTTCCAACAGCAGCATCACGTTTGAGGCCTTTCTTCAATATAAAACTCGTTCCAGTGAAGTTCACTAAGTGAACAAGCCTGTTGGGTCAAAGACTCAAAGTTAAAAGTGTCATTTATACAAGTTGGGAGTAATAATTAAAAACCTGTTTTTATTATGGGACCGAACCGATAAAATTAAATAAAAGGGCTACTGGAACAAATAATTATAACTACAACACCTCTGCCTAGATAACTAATTAACCCTCTACTATTCTCTGAAAACCCCATCTTCTCTCTGTCACTTCTTCTTACTTCTCCAAACATGGCAATTACATCTGTCAAAATGAGTCCAGAAATTAGATATCCTGTCAAACAAAGTAAAAAGAAAAGGAATCAGATACTATTCTGCCTAAATACTAGTAGTATATTGTATGAACTTTAGAATATCTTCTCAGCAAACTCATAGATAGGATAGTTTAGAATACTTTAGAATCAGATAACATGAGTATCTGGTGATACTTTTGAACCTCATAGATCCATTCCACTAAATTTTGATAGAACTCATTGGTTTAACCTGCACTTATCTTTGATTAGGTGGGGGAAGTTTGTCTTAAGTAGTAGTTAGGATAGTTTTTAGTGCTCTGTCATTCCCTCATACCCTTGAAAAGAGCAAGAGAGAGTTATTACATATGCTTCACAGAGCTATAAACCTGCACTTATCATGATATTAGCCATTACATATGCTTCACAGAGCTATAAACCATAGGGAAGGAATATGACTGATGCACATCCATAATTTGAATTCTTACCAGATATATTAACACTACACAATAGTTAGTTTGAGAAAACAATTGGCAATGAGCTAAAAGAGATAAAACCCTCAACTAAAAGACTCAAACCAAGCTTTGTTCAGATAGGAAAAAAATAAATGAGCCTTACCAAACATTATAGTAGCTGGTCTAAATAATCAATTTTTCCCCAACAGCAATTATAAAAGAAATATCCCTACTCCAAGCCACACCCCTCCAGAATATATTTCTGAAAAACTCAATGGCAAACAATGGTAAATACAAAAGAATAAAGTCATACAACATTGCCTTTCCTGTGTTAATTTGGAAAGTTCAGAGGATTATCTACAGAAACATTTTATGCCAAGCAGCAAATGCCAAACATACATGTGATACTACAGGGATTTAACTGCAGACTAGAACGAAACTAGATGCAAAACTAATCTTAACAAATACCTCAAGAATGATGTTATTTTCATATCCGTGAAATGGCTGAATACTTGAGATGCTCTCTGATTTTAAAGGTGTAAACAACAGTGAGGACCGAATATTCTGAGGACATCAACAAGAAAAGAGACTAACCATCTGTTGCTCTGGCTATGGCGAGAGGCGAGAGGCGAGAGGGAGGCGGCGAGTCGGTGAGAGGAAGAGGGAGAGGTGAGACTCGATAGGGCTGGCTGGCCGCTGGGTTTCTAAGGGAAATTAGGGACTTAGGGTTTCTAAAGTCTAAATGTCTAATAGAGTAATACTTATTACTGGTCCAGTACTTGAAGTGAAAGTGTAAGTGTGGAAGGAATTTTTATTATTTAATATACATAGTAACATATGGATAAAAATAAATTATATATATATATATATATATTCTCAACGGGTTAACGGATTATTCGTTAAGAAAATTGAATAATCCGCCCCCAAACCGATAAGCCATTAATAAACAAACTTCAATTTGTTCCCCATCCGTTAAACCGTTAACCCGATACCAATAAGGCGTTAAGCCACTTTTGCAGTTCGGTTTTCTGTTTCGGTTTGGTTTCGAACACCCCTAGCCAAAATAGCCTAAGTCCCGCATTAAATGGACCATTCTTCCTCCAGCAATTTTGCACCTGCGGAGGGACGGCCCCTTCAGCGGCTCTGCAACAACAACAACAACGACCCAGTAAAATCCCACTAGTGGGGTCGACGGAGGGTAGTGTGTACGCAGACCTTACCCCTACCCCGAGGGAATAGAGAGGTTGTTTCCGAAAGACCCTCGGCTCAAGAAGACGAAAAGAGACAATATCAGTATCACCAATAGAAACCAAAGGAAAAATAACATCATGGAAATGAGAAAGTAGATGCAAAGCAAACGCGATAGACGATACACAACAATGCCACTAGCGAGATCGATAAAAACCCTACCAAACTAGCCTCACAAAGGTACGAAGTAAGGGAGACTCAACTACCTCCTAACCTGCAACCCTAATACTCGACCTCCACAACTTCCTATCAAGAGCCATGTCCTCGAAAATCTAAAGCCTCGCCATGTCCTGCCTGATCATCTCTCCCTAATACTTCTTAGGTCGTCCTCTACCTCTTCTCATGCCCTCCAAAGCTAGCTGCTCACACCCTCCTTACCAGAGCATCTAAGTTTCTCCTTTGCACGTGTCCGAACCATCTGAGCCTCGCTTCCCGCATCTTGTCATCAATGGGAGCCACGCCCACCTTCTCCCGAATATCTTCATTCCTAATATCCATCCTAGTGTGTCCGCACATCCACCTCAACATCCTAATTTCTGCTACTTTCATCTTCTGAATATGTGAGTTCTTAACAGGCCAACACTCAACCCCATACATCATGGCCGGTCTAACCACCGCTTTGTAAAACTTACCTTTGAGTATCGATGGCACTCTTCTATCACACAAGACTCCAGATGCTAACCTCTACTTTATCCACCCCACCCCAATACGGTGTGTGAAATCCTCATCAATCTCCCCTCCCATCTGGATAACCAACCTAAGGTACTTGAAATTGCCACTACTTGGTATGACCTGTGATTCAAGCCTCACTTCCATGCCCACTTCCCTCAGCTCAGTGCTGAACTTACACTCCAGCTATTCCGTCTTCGTCCTGCTCAGCTTGAAACCCTTAGACTCAAGGGACTGTCTTTATACCTCCAACCTCTCGTTAGCACTGGTTCGCGACTCATCAATCAGAACGATGTCATCGGCGAATAACATACACCATGGTACCTCCCCTTGAATATGGTGTGTTAACGCGTCCATCACCAGGGAAAATAAGAACGGGCTAAGCGCAGAACCTTGGTGTAACCCCATAACAACTGGAAACTTCTCAGAGTCGCCTCCTACCGTCCTAATCCAAGTCTTAGCCCTATCATACATGTCCTCAATTGCCAAAATGTAGCCAGCCGGCACGCCTTTTGCCAACTTTTCTAGGAACCTTGTCATACTGTCACGACCCGAAATTTCCCACCGACGGGACCGTGATGGCGCCTAACATTTCACTTGCTAGGCAAGCCAACATTAGAAAATTGTTAAACCAATTCCTTATTTCCATTCAGTAATTAACAAAAATTAACTAAGATGAAATATAATAAGTGCGGAATATCATAAATCTGCATTAACTAGTACTACCCGGATCTGGAGTCACAATTCACGAATATTCTAGAATTTACAACAAGTAATAGTCTGAAGGAAATACAACTGTCTGAATGAAAGAAAACAGTAAGACATAAAGGATAGACGGGGACTTCAAGGTCTGTGAACGCCAACATATCTACCTTGAGTCTCCGGACGGCGGACCAGTAGCAAATCTCGATCAACCTGAGCCGGTATCAAATTCTGCACAAAAAGTACAAAGTGCAGCATCAGTACAACCGACCCCATGTACCGGTAAGCGTCAAACCTAACCTCGGCGAAGTAGTGATGAGACTAGGACAAGACACCCACATATAACCTGAACAGTATAATCATGCTAGAGGCAACAACAATAAGTAAAGCAATAAATGCAGAAATAAAGGGAGGGGAACATACAGTGGGGGAATACAAGATAAAGAGTGAGTATAATGAAAGGACATAATTAAACCGGAAATCCTTAAACGAATTGAGCAATTAAGACAGCAAAGAAAATTGTACGGCATCACCCTTCGTACTTTTACACTCTTCCTCACAATATAATTAAATTATGCACGGCATCACCCTTCATGCTTTACACTCTTCCTCACAATATAATTAAATTATGCACAGCATCACCCTTTGTGCTTTACACTCTTCCTCACAATATAATTAAATTATTTACGGCATCACCCTTCGTGCTTTACACTCTTCCTCACAATATAATTAAATTATGCACGGCATTACCCTTCGTGCTTTACACTCTTCCTCACAATTCACATAATCAATAACAATGGATAGAGAGAAGTTTCACAAGAAATCAATATTCACAATTTTATCGGCCTTGGTGGGACCGTATACAAGTCTCCCAACATAACAACAACAACAATAAGCATGGATAACAAGATTTAAGACTACAAATTTGCAAGAAATGGAATTTCACTCGCATGCTATGACTCGACCACAACGTATAGATGCTTGTCACCTCAACTATACATCGTATTCTACAACAAAACACGTAGCAAATACTCACACAATACCTATTCCCTCAAGCCAAAGTTAGACACAACACTTACCTCGCTCCGAAGGCCACTTAATTCTCAATCACAGCTTTTCCTTTGGAATTCACCTCTAAACCACTCGTATCTATTTAAAAATGACTCATTAATATCAAATATTGCTAAAGGAATCGATTATATTTCATAAATTAAATTTCCAAAATTTTCCTCCAAAAAGTAGAAAAAAATCGACCCCGGGCCCGCTTGGTCAAAACCCGAGGTTCAGACCAAAATCCTCTTACCCATTCACCCCCGAGCCCGAATATGTAATTAGTTTTAGAATCCGACCCCGAATTGAGGTCTAAATCCCCAAATTCCCGAAATTCCTAGTTTCTACCCTAACCCCTAATTCTACCATGAAACTCTAGATTTTAGGTTGAATTCTAGTAAAATGAAGTAAAAGATTGAAAGAAACGAGTTAAGGAACACCTAGCTATGATTTGGGGAAGAAAATGTCTTTGAAAAATCGCCCTAGGACTCCTATCCTTTTGAAAACGAGAAGAAAAATGGCTGGAGTCCGAATAAAAATGCTCACTGCCCAGCGACCTTCGCACATACGGTGCTTTGGTCGCAGCTGCGCATCCGCATGTGCGGACGGAATGTGCGCTTCTGCAGAAATGGACTTGGCCAACTGGGGCCGCACCTGCGGATAGGGTTCCGCTTCTGTGGTCCCGCTCCTGCGTAGAAAAGTTCGCATATGCGGAAAAACGAAGTCCAGGCCTGGGTCGCATCTGCGGGGCTTTCGCTCGCAGGTGCGGGCACACCAGATTTGGTGCACCAGCAGCCTTGTTGAGGTTTGAACTCAACCCGCGCATCGCCTGAATGGCACCCGAGCCCTCGGGGCTCCAAACCAAACATGCACGCAAGTTTAAAAACATCATACGGACCTGGTCAAATCGCCAAAATAACACCTAGAACTCTAAATTTAGCACCAAATCAAATAAAATTCTCAAGAACACTTTAAAATTTCTATTTTCTCAACTGGACGTCCGAATCACGTCAAATCAACTATGTTTCTCACCAAATTTCACAGACATGTCTTAAATATCATAATGAACCTGTACCGGTATCCGGAACCAAAATACGGACCCGATACTAACAATGCCAAATATCAAACAATTCTTAAAAACAAATAATTTCCAAACTTTTAATTTTCATCCAAAATTCATAGCTCAAGCAAAGGGCCTCCGAATTCGATTCCGGGCATACGCACAAGTCCCATAATTCGATACGGACCTATCGAGACCGTCAAAGCACGGATCTGGGCATGTTTACCAAAAATATTGACCAAAGTCAACTAAGATCAACTTTCCATTAGTTTTCAACATAAAAGCTTTTCGGAAACATGCCTGGACTGCGCACGCAAATTGAGGAGGGTAAAAATGAGATATTTTAGGCTTAAGAGCGCAGATTCGAGTTCTAAAACATAAGATGACCTTTTGGGTCATCACACGTACGCTTCTCTAAATCAATAAATACCATGTGCAGATCCTTCTTCCTCTCCCTGTACCATTCCACCAACCTCCTAATAAGGTGTATAGTTTCCATAGTAGAATGACCCGGCATGAATCCGAATTGGTTGTTGGAAATAGATACTGTCCTACTCACCCTCGCTTCAACCACCCTCTCCCAAACTTTCATGGTATGACTCAGTAATTTGATACCTCTATAATTGTTATAACTCTATATATCACCTTTGTTCTTATACAACGGAACCACCGTACTCCACCTCCACTCTTCTGGCATCCTCTCCATCCTAAAAATAACATTAAACAACTCGGTCAGCCACTTCAAGATTGCTCTGCCCACACACTTTCAAAATTCAATCGGAATTTCGTCTGGCCCGGTCGCTCTGGCCCTACTCATCTTACGCATAAATCCCACGACCTCCTCAACCTCGATGCGCCTGTAGTCCCCAAAGTCACGGTGACTCTCAGAATGCTCCAATTCACCAAGCACAATATCAAGATCCCCATTTTCATTCAAAAGTTCATGAAAGTAAGTCTGCCATCTCCTCTTAATCTGAGCATCTTCCATCAATACTCTACCATCGTCGACCTTGATGCATCTCACTTGGTCCAAATACCGGTCCTTCCTCTCTATCGTCTTCACAGCCAGAATAACTTCTTCTCTACGTCTTTTTCCCCCAGTTCCTCGTACATACGGCCATAGGCTGCAGCTTTAGCCTCCGTGACTGCCAGCTTGGCTTCCTTCCTAGCTACCTTATACCACTCCATGCACGCTCTTCTCACCTCCTCACTTGTGCTCCCTACTAATTTTAGGTATGCTGCCTTCTTCGCTTCCACTTTACCTTGGACCACTTCATTCCACCACTAGTCTCCTTTGTGCCTGCCAGAGATGCCCGTCAAGATCCCTAACACCTCTCTCGCAGCCTCCCTTATACAGTCTGTTGTCGTCGACCATATAATGCTCGCATCACCACTGTTCCTCCACGCTCCCATAGCCGACAACTGCCCTCCAACTCCTGGGCTTTATCCTTAGTCAAGGCACCCCACCTGATTCTCGGTCGGACCTTTTCCTTCTCTTTAACATAATACCAAAGTCTATCACCAAGAGCCTATGCTGTATCGTGAGTATCTCACCCGGAATGACCTTACAATCCTTGCACAGCCCTCTGTCACACCTTCTGAGAAGGAGATAGTCAATCTGAGTCGTCGCCACAGCATTTTGAAAAGCAACCAAATGTTCCTCCTTCTTCGAAAAGCTAGAGTTCGTAATCACCAACCCAAAAGCCTTAGCGAAGTACAATAATGAAATACCTCCTCCGTTTCTCTCCCCAAAATCGAAGCCTCCATGTACCTCGAAATAGCTGCCTGCGGACGACCCAATATGACCATTGAAATCCCCTCCTATAAATAGCCTCTCAGTAGGCGGGACTTGACACACAATATCATCTAACCCCTCCCAAAATCGCTGTTTAACCTCCTCATCCAGGCCCGCATGCGGCGTAGGCGCTAACGATGTTTAGGGTGCACTCGCCAACTACCAACTTAATAGTCATCAATCTATCATTCACCCATCTAACCTCAACCACCGACTCTCTAAGTTCCCCATCCACCAAGATGCCCACTCCATTCTTACCCTTCCGAACTCCGGAGTACCAAAGCTTATACCCGTCTGCATCCCTCGCCCTAGACCCTACCCACCTAGTGTAACGGCCCGATCGGTCATTTTGACCATTTGTACTTCGCTCGGTAGTTTAAGGGTGTAAGTAGCTCCATATGATGTATTTTGACTTGTGTGAATCGTCGGTTTGGTTTTCAGGTTATTCGGGACTCATTTGGAAGAATGATTCTCAACTAGGGAGCTTTAAATTTGAAAGAGTTGACCAAATTTGACTTTTTAGCATTTGACCTCGAATTGGAATTTTGATGGCTCCGTTAGCTACGTTGGGTGATTTTGGACTTAGGATCGCGTCCGGATTGTGATTTGGAGGTTCGTGGTTGAATTTGGCTCGAAATGGCGAAAGTTAAAATTTTGGAAAGGTTGAACGAAAGTGGACTTTTTGATATCGGGGTCGGATTCTTATTTCGGAAGTTGGAGCAGGTCCGTAATGTCGAATGTGACTTGTGTGCAAAATTTGAGGTCAATCGGACGTGATTTGATAGATTTCGGCATCGGTTGTGGAAGTTTGAAGTTCAAAGTTCATAAATTTTGATTTGAGGTGTGATTCGTCGTTTTGATGTTGTTATGTGTGTTTTGAGGCCTCGAGTAGGTCCGTATTATGTTATGGAACTTGTTGGTATATTCGGACGGGGTCCCGAGAGGTTCGGGTGAGTTTCGGACGAGGTTTGGATCATTTCATTGCATTTTGGATTTTTGCTAAGATTTCTGGTTCTGGTGTTTTCGCATATGTGGAAGAGTGGGCGCAGATGCGGACAATTGGCCACAGAAGCGTAGCAGGCTTGGCTGGAGGTCATCGCAGGTGCGGAGGAGGAGTCGCACCTCCGAGTGCGCAGAAGCGAAAATTGTTCCGCAGGTACGGGGTTTGCTGGGCAAGGCTATTTTCGTAGAAGCGGTGGTCGCAGATGCGACGAATTGTCCGCAAATGCATAATCGCTGGGGAAGAAGCTATATTATCGAGGGCTTTGGTTCTTTCTTCATTTTGGGAGCTATGGAGCTCGTATTGAGGCGATTCTTGAGGAAACTTTCATCATATGAATTGGGGTAAATGTTCTCTACTCGGCTTTGGGTATATTTCATGAATCTACCTTCGTTTGTGGTAATTGGATTGTAAATTTTATAGATGAAATTAAGGGTTTTGGCCTAAAGTTTCATAATATGAATTTTTGAGCTTTGAACATCAAATTGGGGTCAGATTTGAGTGAAACTAGTATGGTTAGACTCGTAATTGAATGGGTTGTTGAATTTTGTAAATTTTGTCGGGTTCTGAGGTGCGGGCCCGGGTTGGGCTTTTGGCCGATTTTGGGCTTTTGATTCAATATTTTATCTTTTCGATCGGGATTGGTTCCTTTAGCATTGTTTGATGTATTTGAGTTGTTTTTTGTTAGTTTTTGAGCCATTCGAAGATCGAAACGCGCGAGATGGCATTTTGGAGCATCGGTTGGCTTGCTCGGTGTTGGAATTGGCTTGTTCGAGGTATGTAACACTTCTAATCTTAGTGTTGAGGGTATGAAACCCCGAAATACGTGTTATGTGATTGGTATTGAGGTGACGCGCATGCTAGGTGATGGGCGTGTGGGCGTGCACCGTGTGAATTGAGAATCTGTTGTTCCCATGGCACTGTATAGTGGTCCTACTATGTTGATATTCGTATTTTCACCATGTGATAAAGTAGTTAAGCTGTCAATCATGCTAGATATCATGTTTAGGCATTATGCCGATACTGTTTGGACCCATAGTGGCAGTTTCTTACTGTCATCTCACTGATTTCATTGATATTTCATACTCAGTCATATCCATGCATTCATACCATATTTCAGTCTCAGATATTATTTATTGATACATCATATCATTGTTGTCAGGCTAGTTTCATGACATTGTGAGCCCGTGAATGAGACTGGAGAGATTGATGACTGAGTGAGAGAGACATTTTGGGATCGGGCTGCACGCTGCAGCATATTATATTGATTATATTTTATATGGATCGGATTGCATGCCGCAATATATATATATATATATATATATATATAGGGTTACACGCTGCAACAATATTGGATCGAGTTGCACGCCTCAACAATATTGGATCGGGCTGCACACTACAATAATATAGCGCTTGGGCTGAATGAGCCCCTCCGGAGTCTTCACACCCCCAGTGAGCGCAGTCGATTATATATATGTGGATCGGGTTGCACGCCGCAACGAGCCTTATGGTCATATATGGATTGGGCTGCACGTCGCAGCAGGTATTGTACAGCGCTGAGTGATTGAGTGTGCTGAGAATTGAGCATAGTGAGAGAGAATGTGAGACAGTGAGATTGAGTACTCTGAGAGTGTGGGTACATGAGCTCATCATTGAGATGCATTGCATTTGACATGCGTACTTGAGATACATGCATAGAGATGCATTTCCTTCTGCTACCCGATTTTGGGGACATTTATGATTTTACCTGTATCTTGACATGTAGGCATAGAGAAGTACTTTCCTCATGCTATCTGAAAATAAAACATCTTACTTTTTGTTGAAAGGAGTTTTGGGAAAAATCACAGTTTTCAAACTTACTCGTACTTTGGCTTTTTTCGGTAAAAAGATTTGGGTTTTCACTGAGATATATGAAAAGAAATGCCTTTTTTTTTTGGAACTGTGAACGAACTGAGCCTTTTATTTTCGAGATACTTTTTTGTTATTGTACTATGCTGTTATGAACTGTGGTGGAATATTGGTGTTGTACCCGACCTTTTTGTTAGCTCATCACTACTTTCAACCTAAGGTTAGGTTTGTTACTTATTGAGTACATGGGGTCGATTGTACTCATACTACACTTTTGCACCTTGCGTGCAGATGTTGGCTGATGATGTTGCTGTGTTCGATGGTAGATGGATTGAAGATGTACCTGCATCCCGGTTGTAGCTGCCTCTTTTTCGTGGTAGCCTAAGATCTATAAAACTTTGTTTATGTACTTTTCAAACAGACTATATATATATATTTCATTTTTGCTTTGTAAACTCTATTCTTAGAAGCTCATGATTTGTACTACCAGTTCTTGGGGAATGTATAAGATTCAGATAATTTCTTTTGATTAATTGTCCTGTTAAATATTATTAAAATTGGATAGTTATTAGTTGGCTTACCTAGCGGGTTGGGTTAGGTGCCATCACGACTAGTGAATTTTGGGCCGTGAAATCTAGTCTCCTGGACACACGCTATATTGACCCTCCTCTTCCGGAGGATCTTTGCCAACTCTATAGACTTATCCGTTTGTGTACCTACATTCCATGACCCGATTCTCAACCTATAGGAACCCATGTTCTCCTTACCTCCCTTGCCTGCCTTTTGCGGCTCCGCATCTGCGGAAAATCATCGCAGATGCGGCCCTTGCCCAGTTGACCTTCTTCCGCATCTGCGCACAGCTAGCCCGCTTCTGCGGGACCGCTTTTGCGATGTGAGTGTCGCTCATGCGGCTTTGGCCGCTTCTGCAGTTGCTTCCATCGTACCTACGCATTCGCAGGTGCGCGCCATGTTCCGCATTTGCGGCTTCTGGGATGTTCATGCTAGGCCGCTACTGTGGCTGCTGGCTGGCTTCTGCGAGCTTGCACCTGCGACTGGCCCTCCGCAGGTGCGATTGCACCAGAAGCTGGGTGTTTTAGCTGTTCACCCAAGGCCAAACGACCTCCGCGTATCGTCTGAATGGCATCTGGGGGCCCCGAGGCCCTGTCCAAATATACCAACAAGTTTGAAATCATAAAACAGACTTGCTCGTACCCTCGGTACGCGGAAAACAACATTAAATCTAAGAATCGCAACCCAAAACTAATAGAATCGACGTATGAACTTCAAATTCTTCCAACTTACTCTGAACGTGCTGAAACCTGCATAAACTACTCGGAATGACTTCAAATTTTGCGTGAAAGTCTTAAATCACCATACGAAACTATTCCTAGGCTCGGAATCCCAAACGGACCTCAATAACATCAAAACCTACTCCAAACCAAATTTAAAGAACTTTAAAACCTTCAAGGTGCCAACTATCAATATTAAGCGCTGAAACGCTCCTGGGTCATCCAAAACCCGATCCGAACATACGCCCAAGTCCAAAATCGTCATATGAACCTATTGGAACCATCAAATTCTAGTTCCGATGTCGTTTACTCAAACTATTGACCAAACTCAAACTTAGCCCCTTTTAGCCAACCTTAAGGAACCGAGTGTTCCGATTTCAACCCGAACCCTTCCAAATCCCAAACTAACCATCCTCACAAGTCATAAAATAGTAAAAGCACATACCGAGAGTCTTATTTAGGGAAATGGAGATCTAGAAAACAAAACGACCGATCGGGTCGTTTCCCAAAAAGTTATCTTGTTTAATATTTTAGGGCTATTTTAGTCTATCAATATTGTATTCATACTTCTATAATAATAATAATAATAATAATAATAATAATAATAATAATAATAATAATAATAATAATAATAATAATAATAATAATAATAATAATAATAATAATAATAATAATAATAATAATAATAATAATAATAATAATATAGGTTCTCCTTTTTCTAAATGTATTTGGACAATAGAATACATTGTCAAATTAAATTAGTAGTAGGACAATATAAAACGTTGTCAAATTAAATTAGTAATAGGAACTTTTAAGAAGTATATCCTAAAAGTAATAGAATTACATGGCTAAAAACACGTCTCTATTCTGAAAGTAATTATAGTAATAGGAAACCTAACGTATTCTTAGAGATATTAGGTTTACATGCTAACACGTAGTATTATATGTCTATGCCCAAAGGTAATTATACTAATAGGATTCCGAAAGGTAATCATGTAGGATTACTAACGTGTAGTATTATGTCCTAAAACTAATAGGATTACAAGGCTTATGTCTAGAATTCCATTTATGTCCTTTTATTGTGAGTTATTATACTTAATATTATAAGGTTATTTTTTAAACCAACATTATATTCATGCTTTTATAATATATATATATATATATATATATATATATATATATATATATATATATATATATATATATAGAATAAAGGGCACTTCTATTAATTATTATTGGACATTAAATAACTTAAATTCCAAAGCATGTCGATTTTAATAAAAATAAATACCCTTAAAAAGTTTATGATGGAGAATATGGAATAAGTGACTTTATTAGAAGTGTTTGGTCCTCCTTTTTTTTTTTTTTGAACGAATTCATATAATACGTTCTCAAACAAAATTGAAAATATAGTTCAAACAAAAAAGGGAAAGGAAATCAAGTTATTTAAATTAATATGAGTACTTATTATCGTTGTTGTCCAAACATGAACATGATTATAGGTATACTTGGTCCAAAAAGAAGTATGTCTATGTCTGACAAGTAATTACTAATGGGATTAAGAAGGAATTTAGGATCCAAAAGGTAATATGTTTACATGGCTACGTGTTCCTAATAAAGGTAGTTGATATTCCTAAAGGTAATTGGATTACATTAATTGGTATTCCTAAAGGTAATTGGATTATATAGCTAACATGTTGTATACATGTATGTCCTAAAACTAATAGGATTATAAGATTAATGTCTAAAATTTCAATTATATCCTTTCATTATGAGTTATTATGCCTAGTATTGTAAGGATATTTTTTGTGAACTAACATTGTATTCATACTTTTATAATAATATAGATATAGATAGATAATAACAATCAAAGGATCTTCTATTGTCATACATGTTAGTTTTTTTTTCAAGAAAAATGTGTCCATACCATGCTACTGAGAAACTTAGGACTGTCAGATGGCTTATGTAATAGTTCAAGCACGGTATGTAGAGGTTTTGACAATAACGCCATATATGCATAAATCATTATGGGTCAAGGTGCTTCCAAGTATGTGTTTATCCCTGAATTCATCTTTCGCCTTCAAAAAATAAAGAATATCCTTTTAAATTCGTCCAATAGTAATTTTCAGTACACATATATTTTGCAATGATAATAAATAAAGATCAAACTCAAACAATTTCAAATGTTGAATTGTATTTGTTGCAACATGCTTTATCACACTGACAACTATGCATTATACTATTAAAAGGGATATAACTAGAGTTCTCATCATGAAGGAGCAAACAAAGAGTCAAAAGGAAACATATACTGAAACAATATCGTTTATCCAAAAAATCTTAGGTAAGATATGATCATAACTACAGAATAATTTGTGATATAGTATTGTGATGACCCGATAGGTCATCTAGAATTTTAAGTATTAATTCTATATTTCGAAACCTCAAATAGCTTTTTTTAGCCTTCCTCACTTTGCGTGCATTGTCCGATCCTTTTTCCGGAGAGCGATTATGTGAAAAATTGATTAAAAATGAATTTGTGCCTTAAAAATCTATTTGGGTTGACTTCGGTCAATGTTTTGAGCAAACGGACCCAGATCCATATTTTGACGGTTTCGGTGGGTCCGCATCGTGATTTGGGACTCGGACGTATTCTCGGAATCGAATTCGGAGGTCCCTAACTCGAGTTATCTTAATTTGTTAAAAATTTGAAGTTTAAAGGTTTAAAGAACTCATAAATTTGACCGATATTTGACTTTATTGATACCGGGTCCTAATTTTGGTTCCGGAACTTGATATAGGTCCATTACGATATTTATGAGTTGTCTGCCAAATTTTGTGCAAAACGGAAGTGATTTGACATGATTAAGATGTCCGATTGTTAAAATAGAAATCCTTAAGTTTCATTAAAAATTTCATTTGATTTGGTATTCGATTCGTAGTTCTAAGTGTTATTTTGGTATTTTGATCGCGCGAGCGAGTTCGTATGAGATTTTTGGACTTGTGTGCATGTTTGGTTTGGAACCCCGAGGGCTCGGGTGAGTTTCGGATAGGCTACGGATATTTACTTAGAAAACAATCTGGATTTAAGCTTCAGCTGTCATCTGGTGTGTTGTGCTTCGCGATCGCGAAGGGGAATCTGGGACTGGGAGGACTTGTTCTACGGGAACGCGAGGGGATGGACGCGAACGTGGAGTAGTCGGGGTTCTGCCTTTCGCGAATGCGCCCATACCTACACGAAAGCGTAAGGCTTTAGGCCTTGGGAGGGGGGGGGCTATTGGGTTAGTGCTATGCGAACGCGAACGCGATGGTCAGGGGAGAAGAACCATCGCGAACGCAGAGCACCTCACGCGACCGCAAAGGCCATTCTGGCCGCTGCCTTTCGCGATCGTGTCAGGACCTTCGCGAACGCGAATAAGGCCTTGCGCCAGTGATTTAAGACAGTCCAAACGTCATTTCTTCCATTTTTCATAAACTCTCCATTTGAGCTCGGTCTAGAGGAGATTTTGAAGGGAAAACTCAACATCAATTCATAGGTTTGCACACTTTAACTCATTTTCTTCCATTTCTAACATCACCCATCAATTTCTAGCCTTAATCTTTGTTCTTCCATGGTAGAAAACTAAGGATTTAGACCTCAATTCGAGGTCGGATTTCAAGACTAATTACATAATCGGGCTCGGAGGTGAATGGGTAAATGAATTTTGGTCCGAACCTCGGGTTTGACCAAGCGAGCCCGGAGTTGATTTTTTTGACCTTGTGGAAAAAGTGTAAATCCTATCTTTATGTATTGTAATTGATGCGAGTCAATTGTGGTTAGATACGAGTGATTTGGAGACGGATTTTAGAGGAATGGCCCCGGTAGAGCTCTGAATTGACTACGAATTTGAGCATGGAATTGGGAATAAATCATATATTTGAGTTTATAAGGTTATGAGTAATGATTATCTTCAAACATTTTCGGAATCCAGGCACGTGGACCCGAGGGTGATTTTACCGATTTTTCGAGCGGGGTTGGAAATTGTAGTGAATTGAATTATAACGAGTATTAGAGTATATATTTATGGATTTGCACATTTATTGACTAGTTTTAGAGCGTTGGGCATCGTTTTGAGTTGTTGGAAAGGTTTTGGAGCCGTTTATGGAACTTCGGAGCAAGGTAAGTCTCCTTTCTAACCTTGTAAGAGGGAATTAACCCTATAGGTGAATTAAATAAATGTCTGTACCTAATTGTGGGGGCTACATACGTACGAGGTGACGAGAGTCCATACGTAGCTACTATTATGCTATTGTACGGGTAGTTTAGGACCCGTATCATTCTATACTTGGAATGTTTGTGTCCTTACTTGCAAATATAATCACTTAGTCATGATAGAAATTGATAAAAGAATTGTATAAGGTTAAATTCACGTACTTGTATTTGGACATTGTAGAATTGTATAATAATAATAATAATAATAATAATAATAATAATAATAATAATAATAATAATAATAATAATAATATAATATAGGTTCTCCTTTTTCTAAATGTATTTGGACAATAGAATACATTGTCAAATTAAATTAGTAGTAAGACAATATAAAACGTTGTCAAATTAAATTAGTAATAGGAACTTTTAAGAAGTATATCCTAAAAGTAATAGAATTACATGGCTAAAAACACGTCTCTATTCTGAAAGTAATTATAGTAATAGGAAACCTAACGTATTCTTAGAGATATTAGGTTTACATGCTAACATGTAGTATTATATGTCTATGTCCAAAGGTAATTATACTAATAGAATTTCGAAAGGTAATCATGTAGGATTACTAACGTGTAGTATTATGTCCTAAAACTAATAGGATTACAAGGCTTATGTCTAGAATTCCATTTATGTCCTTTTATTGTGAGTTATTATACTTAATATTATAAGGTTATTTTTGTAAACCAATATTATATTTATGTTTTTATAATAATAATAATAATAATAATAATAATAATAATATATATATATATATATATATATATATATATATATATATATATATATATATATATATATATAATAGAATAAAGGGCACTTCTATTAATTATTATTGGACAGTAAATAACTTAAATTCCAAAGCATGTCGATTTTAATAAAAATAAATACCCTTAAAAAGTTTATGATGGAGAATATGGAATTAAGTGACTTTATTAGAAGTGTTTGGTCCTCCTTTTTTTTTTTTGGAACGAATTCATATAATACGTTCTCAAACAAAATTGAAAATATAGTTCAAACAAAAAAGGGAAAGGAAATCAAGTTATTTAAATTAATATGAGTACTTATTATCGTTGTTGTCCAAACATGAACAGGATTATAGGTATACTTGGTCCAAAAAGAAGTATGTCTATGTCTGACAAGTAATTACTAATGGGATTAAGAAGGAATTTAGGATCCAAAAGGTAATATGTTTACATGGCTACGTGTTCCTAATAAAGGTAGTTGATATTCCTAAAGGTAATTGGATTACATTAATTGGTATTCCTAAAGGTAATTGGATTATATAGCTAACATGTTGTATACATGTATGTCCTAAAACTAATAGGATTATAAGACTAATGTCTAAAATTTCAATTATATCCTTTCATTATGAGTTATTATGCCTAGTATTGTAAGGATATTTTTTGTGAACTAACATTGTATTCATACTTTTATAATAATATAGATATAGATAGATAATAACAATCAAAGGATCTTCTATTATCATACATGTTAGTTTTTGTTTTCAAGAAAAATGTGTCCATACCATGCTACTGAGAAACTTAGGACTGTCAGATGGCTTATGTAATAGTTCAAGCACGGTATGTAGAGGTTTTGATAATAACGCCATATATGCATAAATTATTATGGGTCAAGGTGCTTCCAAGTATGTGTTTATCCCTGAATTCATCTTTCGCCTTCAAAAAATAAAGAATATCCTTTTAAATTCATCCAATAGTAATTTTCAGTACACATATATTTTGCAATGATAATAAATAAAGATCAAGCTCAAACAATTTCAAATGTTGAATTGTATTTGTTGCAACATGCTTTATCACACTAACAACTATGCATTATACTATTAAAAGGGATATAACTAGAGTTCTCATCATGAAGGAGCAAACAAAGAGTCAAAAGGAAACAAACACGAAACAATATCATTTATCCAAAAAGTCTTAGGTACTACAGAATAATTTGTGATATAGTATTGTAATGACCCGATAGGTCATCTAGAATTTTAAGTATTAATTCTATATTTCAAAACCTCAAATAGCTTTTTTTAGCCTTCGTCACTTTGCGTGCATTGTCCGATCCTTTTTCCGGAGAGCGATTATGTGAAAAATTGATTAAAATATGAATTTGTGCCTTAAAAATCTATTTGGGTTGACTTCGGTCAATGTTTTGAGCAAACGGACCCAGATCCATATTTTGACGGTTCCGGTGGGTCCGCATCGTGATTTGAGACTCGGGCGTATTCCCGAAATTGAATTCGGAGGTCCCTAACTCGAGTTATCTTAATTTGTTAAAAATGTGAAGTTTAAAGGTTTAAAGAACTCATAAATTTGACCGATGTTTGACTTTATTGATACCGGGTCCGAATTTTGGTTCCGGAACTTGGTATAGGTCCATTACGATATTTATGACTTGTCTGCCAAATTTTGTGCAAAACGGAAGTGATTTGACATGATTCAGATGTCCGATTGTTAAAATAAAAATCCTTAAGTTTCATTAAAAATTTCATTTGATTTGGTATCCGATTCGTAGTTCTAGGTGTTATTTTGATATTTTGATCGCGCGAGCGAGTTCGTATGAGATTTTTGGACTTGTGTGCATGTTTGGTTTGGAACCCCGAGGGCTCGGGTAAGTTTCGGATAGGCTACGGATATTTACTTAGAAAACAATCTGGATTTAAGCTTCAGCTGTCATCTGGTGTGTTGTTCTTCGCGATCGCGAAGGGGAATCTGGGACTGGGAGGACTTGTTCTACGGGAACGCGAGGGGATGGACGCGAACGCGGAGTAGTCGGGGTTCTACCCTTCGCGAATGCGCCCATACCTACACGAAAGCGTAAGGCTTTATTCCTTGGGGGAGGGGGGGGGGGCTATTGGGTCAGGTGCTATGCGAACGCGAACCAGGGGACGCGAACGCGGTGGTCAGGGGGGGAAGAACCATCGCGAACGCAGAGCACCTCACGCGACCGCAAAGGCCATTCTGGCCGCTGCCTTTCGCGATCGCGTCAGGACCTTCACGAACGCGAAGAAGGCCTGGCGCCAGTGATTTAAGACAGTCCAAACGTCATTTCTTCCATTTTTCATAAACTCTCCATTTGAGCTCGGTCTAGAGGAGATTTTGAAGGGAAAACTCAACATCAATTCATAGGTTTGCACACTTTAACTCATTTTCTTCCATTTCTAACATCACCCATCAATTTCTAGCCTTAATCTTTGTTCTTCCATGGTAGAAAACTAAGGATTTAGACCTCAATTCGAGGTCGGATTTCAAGACTAATTACATAATCGGGCTCGGAGGTGAATGGGTAAATGAATTTTGGTCCGAACCTTGGGTTTGACCAAGCGAGCCCGGAGTTGATTTTTTTGACCTTGTGGAAAAAGTGTAAATCCTATCTTTATGTATTGTAATTGATGCGAGTCAATTGTGGTTAGATACGAGTGATTTGGAGACGGAGTTTAGAGGAATGGCCCCGGTAGAGCTCTGAATTGACTACGAATTTGAGCATGGAATTGGGAATAAATCATATATTTGAGTTTATAAGGTTATGGGTAATGGTTATCTTCAAACATTTTCGGAATCCAGGCACGTGGACCCGAGGGTGATTTTACCGATTTTTCGAGCGGAGTTGGAAATTGTAGTGAATTGAATTATAACGAGTATTAGAGTATATATTTATGGATTTGCACATTTATTGACTAGTTTTGGAGCGTTGGGCATCGGTTTGAGTTGTTGGAAAGGCTTTGGAGCCGTTTATGGAACTTCGGAGCAAGGTAAGTCTCCTTTCTAACCTTGTAAGAGGGAATTAACCCCATAGGTGAATTAAATAAATGTCTGTACCTAATTGTGGGGCTACATACGTACGAGGTGACGAGAGTCCGTACGTAGCTACTATTATGCTATTGTACGGGTAGTTTAGGACCCGTATCATTCTATACTTGGAATGTTTGTGCCCTTACTTGCTAATATAATCACTTAGTCATGATAGAAATTGATAAAAGAATTGTATAAGGTTAAATTCACTTACTTGTATTTGGACATTGTAGAATTGTATAATAATAATAATAATAATAATAATAATAATAATAATAATAATAATAATAATAATAATAATAATAATAATAATAATAATAATAATATAATATAGATAAACCTTTTTCTAAATGTATCTGGACAATAGAATACATTGTCAAATTAAATTAGTAGTAGGACAATATAAAACGTTGTCAAATTAAATTAGTAATAGGAACTTTTAAGAAGTATATCCTAAAAGTAATAGAATTACATGGCTAAAAATACGTCTCTATTCTGAAAGTAATTATAGTAATAGGAAACCTAACGTATTCTTAGAGATATTAGGTTTACATGCTAACATGTAGTATTATATGTCTATGTCCAAAGATAATTATACTAATAGGATTTCGAAAGGTAATCATGTAGGATTACTAACGTGTAGTATTATGTCCTAAAACTAATAGGATTACAAGGCTTATGTCTAGAATTCCATTTATGTCCTTTTATTGTGAGTTATTATACTTAATATTATAAGGTTATTTTTGTAAACCAACATTATATTCATGCTTTTATAATAATATAGATAGATTATTATTGGATATATATATATATATATATATATATATATATATATATATATATATATATATATATATATATATAGAGAGAGAGAGAGAGAGAGAGAGAGAGAGAGAGAGAGAGAGAGAGAGAATAAAGGGCACTTCTATTAATTATTACTAGACAGTAAATAACTTAAATTCCAAAGCATGTCGATTTTAATAAAAATAAATACCCTTAAAAAGTTTATGATGGAGAATATGGAATTAAGTGACTTTATTAGAAGTGTTTGGTCCTCCTTTTTTTTTTTGGAACGAATTCATATAATACGTTCTCAAACAAAATTGAAAATATAGTTCAAACAAAAAAGGGAAAGGAAATCAAGTTATTTAAATTAATATGAGTACTTATTATCGTTGTTGTCCAAACATGAACAGGATTATAGGTATACTTGGTCCAAAAAGAAGTATGTCTATGTCTGACAAGTAATTACTAATGGGATTAAGAAGGAATTTAGGATCCAAAAGGTAATATGTTTACATGGCTACGTGTTCCTAATAAAGGTAGTTGATATTCCTAAAGGTAATTGGATTACATTAATTGGTATTCCTAAAAGTAATTGGATTATATAGCTAACATGTTGTATACATGTATGTCCTAAAACTAATAGGATTATAAGATTAATGTCTAAAATTTCAATTATATCCTTTCATTATGAGTTATTATGCCTAGTATTGTAAGGATATTTTTTGTGAACTAATAGTGTATTCATACTTTTATAATAATATAGATATAGATAGATAATAACAATCAAAGGATCTTCTATTGTCATACATGTTAGTTTTTTTTTTTAAGAAAAATGTGTCCATACCATGCTACTGAGAAACTTAGGACCGTCAGATGGCTTATGTAATAGTTCAAGCACGGTATGTAAAGGTTTTGACAATAACGCCATATATGCATAAATTATTATGGGTCAAGGTGCTTCCAAGTATGTGTTTATCCCTGAATTCATCTTTCGCCTTCAAAAAATAAAGAATATACTTTTAAATTCGTCCAACAGTAATTTTTAGTACACATATATTTTGCAATGATAATAAATAAAGATCAAGCTCAAACAATTTCAAATGTTGAATTGTATTTGTTGCAACATGCTTTATCACACTGACAACTATGCATTATACTATTAAAAGGGATATAACTAGAGTTCTCATCATGAAGGAGCAAACAAAGAGTCAAAAGGAAACATACACGAAACAATATCGTTTATCCAAAAAGTCTTAGGTAAGATATGATCATAACTACAGAATAATTTGTGATATAGTATTGTAATGACCCGATAGGTCATCTAGAATTTTAAGTATTAATTCTATATTTCGAAACCTCAAATAGCTTTTTTTAGCCTTCCTCACTTTGCGTGCATTGTCCGATCCTTTTTCCGGAGAGCGATTATGTGAAAAATTGATTAAAATATAAATTTGTGCCTTAAAAATCTATTTGGGTTGACTTCGGTCAATGTTTTAAGCAAACGGACCCAGATCCATATTTTGACGGTTTCGGTGGGTCCGCATCGTGATTTGGAACTCGGGCGTATTCCCGAAATCGAATTTGGAGGTCCCTAACTCGAGTTATCTTAATTTGTTAAAAATGTGAAGTTTAAAGGTTTAAAGAACTCATAAATTTGACCGATGTTTGACTTTATTAATACCGGGTCCGAATTTTAGTTTCGGAACTTGGTATAGGTCCATTACGATATTTATGACTTGTCTGCCAAATTTTGTGCCAAACGGAAGTGATTTGATATGATTCAGATGTCCGATTGTTAAAATAGAAATCCATAAGTTTCATTAAAAATTTCATTTGATTTGGTATCCGATTCGTAGTTCTAGGTGTTATTTTGATATTTTGATCGCGCGAGTGAGTTCGTATGAGATTTTTGGACTTGTGTGCATGTTTGGTTTGGAACCCCGAGGGCTCGGGTGAGTTTCGGATAGGCTACGGATATTTACTTAGAAAACAATCTGGATTTAAGCTTCAGCTGTCATCTGGTGTGTTGTGCTTCGCGATCGCGAAGGGGAATCTGGGACTGGGAGGACTTGTTCTACGGGAACGCGAGGGGATGGACGCGAACGCAGAGTAGTCGGGGTTCTGCCCTTCGCGAATGCGCCCATACCTACACGAAAGCGTAAGGCTTTAGGCCTTGGGAGGGGGGGGGCTATTGGGTTAGTGCTATGCGAACGCGAACGCGATGGTCAGGGGAGAAGAACCATCGCGAACGCAGAGCACCTCACGCGACCGCAAAGGCCATTCTGGCCGCTGCCTTTCGCGATCGTGTCAGGACCTTCGCGAACGCGAATAAGGCCTTGCGCCAGTGATTTAAGACAGTCCAAACGTCATTTCTTCCATTTTTCATAAACTCTCCATTTGAGCTCGGTCTAGAGGAGATTTTGAAGGGAAAACTCAACATCAATTCATAGGTTTGCACACTTTAACTCATTTTCTTCCATTTCTAACATCACCCATCAATTTCTAGCCTTAATCTTTGTTCTTCCATGGTAGAAAACTAAGGATTTAGACCTCAATTCGAGGTCGGATTTCAAGACTAATTACATAATCGGGCTCGGAGGTGAATGGGTAAATGAATTTTGGTCCGAACCTCGGGTTTGACCAAGCGAGCCCGGAGTTAATTTTTTTGACCTTGTGGAAAAAGTGTAAATCCTATCTTTATGTATTGTAATTGATGCGAGTCAATTGTGGTTAGATACGAGTGATTTGGAGACGGATTTCAGAGGAATGGCCCCGGTAGAGCTCTGAATTGACTACGAATTTGAGCATGGAATTGGGAATAAATCATATATTTGAGTTTATAAGGTTATGGGTAATGATTATCTTCAAACATTTTCGGAATCCAGGCACGTGGACCCGAGGGTGATTTTACCGATTTTTCGAGCGGAGATAGAAATTGTAGTGAATTGAATTATAACGAGTATTAGAGTATATATTTATGGATTTGCACATTTATTGACTAGTTTTGGAGCGTTGGGCATCGGTTTGAGTTGTTGGAAAGGCTTTGGAGCCGGTTATGGAACTTCGGAGCAAGGTAAGTCTCCTTTCTAACCTTGTAAGAGGGAATTAACCCCATAGGTGAATTAAATAAATGTCTGTACCTAATTGTGGGGCTACGTACGTACGAGGTGACGAGAGTCCGTACGTAGCTACTATTATGCTATTGTCCGGGTAGTTTAGGACCCGTATCATTCTATACTTGGAATGTTTGTGCCCTTACTTGCTAATATAATCACTTAGTCATGATAGAAATTGATAAAAGAATTGTATAAGGTTAAATTTACTTACTTGAAGGTTTGTATGAGATACTTGACTGTAAATGATAATAATAATAATAATAATAATATAATATAGGTTCTCCTTTTTCTAAATGTATTTGGACAATAGAATACATTGTCAAATTAAATTAGTAGTAGGACAATATAAAACGTTGTCAAATTAAATTAGTAATAGGAACTTTTAAGAAGTATATCCTAAAAGTAATAGAATTACATGGCTAAAAACACGTCTCTATTCTGAAAGTAATTATAGTAATAGGAAACCTAACGTATTCTTAGAGATATTAGGTTTACATGTGTCACGACCCCAAATTCCCTCCGTAGGATGTCGTGATGGCACCTAGTCTCTAAGACTAGGTACGCCTATCAATGCGGAATAATAATAAATATCTGAAATAAATAAACTACAATTCAAATAATTTCAACTCCCAAAACCTGGTAGAAATAAGTCACAAGCTTCTAAGAATTTATTCTTAATGTCTCTATATGTCAAGGTCTAGATAAAATATAAGGAAGCAACATAAAATGATAGAAGGGGACTCCGGAGTCTGCGGACGCTGGCAGATATACCTCGAAGTCTCTGTGCGCAGGTAACTCAATGACGTCTAGGCTGGTAAAATGTACCTGGATCTGCACAAAAAGATGTGCAGAAGTGTAGTATGAGTACACCACAGCGGTACCCAGTAAGTGCCAAGCCTAACCTCGGTAGAGTAGTGACGAGGTCAGGTGAGGCCCTATTGGAATATAATAATGGCATGGTAAAATGTTTATCAATGTAGTAAAATAAAATGACATTGAAAATGAATCAAATAGTATGTCACGTTTAATGACACCAAATAATTGCAAATAATATCTCGTGAAAATCAAAATAGAATTTCCTTCAACTTTATGAAAATCACAATAATAATCAAAGGCAACTACGGCCATAAATCAATATCAACAAGGGCACTCCCGAGGTACAGCCTCGTAGTCCCAAATCATAAATAAATTCACAATATCTCATTTTCTTATATCACCGCGGGAGCCTTCACAATTTATTTAAAGAAAATATTTTTCCCGAAATAGCATCCCGCATTTTAGCCACCCTTATCACACCGCATGACTTCTAGTAGTTCCCCTACTAGCCACGCGTATCAAGCCACCCTTATCTCACCGCATACGTTTCAACACCCAGACCTTATACCACCGCATGCATATCAATATCACAATATATTACAATTTGCACCTCAAGCGTTCAAATAATTTAACTTGCCAAAATAAATCATCAATAATAGTTTTCCACAATAAAGAGCTCACAGTTCATGTCAAAATAATTCATCAATAATATTTTTTCACAATAAAGAGCTCACGGGTCATGTCAAAATAATTCAACAATAATATTCTTCCACAATAAAGAGCTCACGGCTCCCTCACAATGAGTATAAAAATATTCAGGAGTAAATAATTTAGGAAAATAATATTTCAAAATCTTTACTACGTTGCTTCAATATCAAGTTTAAAAATGTCAAATATTTCATATTAATAATATTTAATTTAAAGAAAATCAACCTTCAAATAATGCACAGAATAAAAGAAATCAAGTTTCAACTAAACAGGTAAAACAATTAGTAAGAAAAGATCAAACAAATCTGAAGTATATATCTCACATCAATGATGAAGATTATAACAAAATAAAATAATTTAATAAATGCGCAACAGTGATCTACATAATTTAAAAATATAATCTTTCGCAATTTAGCCCGTGTACACACTCGTCACCTCGTGCACATAACTTTCAACACATTTCAATAATCACGTCAATACCAATCCTAGGGGAAATTTCCCCCACACAAGGTTAGACAAGTCACTTACCTCGACTTGCTCCAATTTAACCAAGTATTATGCTTTTTTCTCGATTTTCCGACTCCGATCGACTCGTATCTAGTCATAATTAATTCGATACAGTCAACAAAAATTATAGTAATCAATTTCATAAGAAAATATTATATTTTTATTAAAATCCGAAATTAGCTCAAAATTTGCCCGTGGGGCCCACATCTCGGAATCTGGCGAAACTTATAAAATCCGACAACTCATTCAATTACGAGTCCACCCATACCAATTTTACCAAAATCCGATAACAACTCGACCTCCAAATCTTAAATTTTCGTTTTTGGAAGATTTTGCAAAAATCTTGATTTTTCTTCCATAAATTCACGGATTCATGATGTAAATGAGTATGGAATCATGAAATATAATCAATATAGGATAAGGAACACTTACCCCAATATTTTTCCCTGAAAATCGCCCAAAAATCGCCCAAGAACCGTGCTCCAAAAATCCAAAACGAAATGAATGAAATGACCATTTTTGGTCCTTAAGTTTCTGCCAATCCGTCACTAAAAGTCCATTTTCCGTCACTAAAAGTCCACCAGAAACTGCTCTACCAGTCTTCCTTCAATTTCTCATAACTTTATGTATAAATGTACAAATGATAAATGGTTTAACTTTCTGGAAACTAGAATCAACCGACTACAACTTTCATGTTTTGCAATTATTCCGATTCCTTATGCATTGCGAGATATAAGCTCCCAAAGTCGGCTGCATGCATCAGAATTTCTGGCGAAACTGCTCTACCAGCCTTCATTCAATCCATCATAACTTTCTGTACAAATATCCAAATAATGCATAGTTTAACTTTCTGGAACCTATAATCCAACGACTACAACCTTCATGTTTTGCGCATTTTCTGATTCCTTATGCATTGCGAGATATAAGCTTCCAAACTTGGCTCCACGCACGGAATTTCTGCAACAGAAATTTCTGCACACAGAAATTTCCAGCACTTTGTCCGAAATCCATTCTGTTTACCTTCCGAAATCCACACGAGACCCTCGGGACCTTAACCAATTATTCCAACATGTCCCAAAATACCATACGAACTTAGTCGAGCCTTCAAACTACATCAAACAACATCAAAACGACTAATCACACCTCAAATCAAAATCAATGAACTTTGAACTTTCAAATTCTATATCTTGTGTCGAAACACATCAAATCAATTCGGAATGACTTCAAATTTTGCACACAAGTCATAAATAATATAACTGAGCTATAAAAATTTTCAGAATCGGATTTCGACCCCGATATCAAAAAGTCAACCTCTCGGTCAAACTTCCCAAAAATTCAACTTTAGGCATTTCAAGCCTAATTCCACTACGGACTTCCAAATAAAATTCCGATCACTCTCCTAAGTCCAAAATTACCATACGGAGCTGTTGGAATTATCAAAATTCTATTCCGGAGCCGTTTGCACATAATTTGATATCCGGTCACTATTTGAACTTAAACTTTTAATTTTTCATCAAAATTCCATATCTCGGGCTAGGGACCTCGGAATTTGATTCCGGGTATACGCCTAAGTTCCAAATCACAATACAGACCTACCAAAATTGTCAAAATACTGATCCGAGTCTGTTTGCTCAAACTGTTGACCAAAGTCAACTCAATTGAGTTTTAAAGCTCTAATTCACATTTAAATTTATTTTTCAACTAAAAACTTTCCGAAAAATTTTTACGGACTGCACACGCAAGTCGAGTAATGATAAATAGTATTTTTCGAGGTCTTAGAACATAGAATTAATTATTAAATTTAAAGATGACATTTTGGGTCATCACAACATGCTAACATGTAGTATTATATGTCTATGTCCAAAGGTAATTATACTAATAGGATTTCGAAAGGTAATCATGTAGGATTACTAACGTGTAGTATTATGTCCTAAAACTAATAGGATTACAAGGCTTATGTCTAGAATTCCATTTATTTCCTTTTATTGTGAGTTATTATACTTAATTTTATAAGGTTATTTTTGTAAACCAACATTATATTCATGCTTTTATAATAATAATATATATATATATATATATATATATATATATATATATATATATATATATATATATAGAATAAAGGGCACTTCTATTAATTATTATTGGACAGTAAATAACTTAAATTCCAAAGCATGTCGATTTTAATAAAAATAAATACCCTTAAAAAGTTTATGATGGAGAATATGGAATTAAGTGACTTTATTAGAAGTGTTTGGTCCTCCTTTTTTTTTTTGGAACGAATTCATATAATACGTTCTCAAACAAAATTGAAAATATAGTTCAAACAAAAAAGGGAAAGGAAATCAAGTTATTTAAATTAATATGAGTACTTATTATCGTTGTTGTCCAAACATGAACAGGATTATAGGTATACTTGGTCCAAAAAGAAGTATGTCTATGTCTGACAAGTAATTACTAATGGGATTAAGAAGGAATTTAGGATCCAAAAGGTAATATGTTTACATGGCTACGTGTTCCTAATAAAGGTAGTTGATATTCCTAAAGGTAATTGGATTACATTAATTGGTATTCCTAAAGGTAATTGGATTATATAGCTAACATGTTGTATACATGTATGTCCTAAAACTAATAGGATTATAAGACTAATATCTAAAATTTCAATTATATTCTTTCATTATGAGTTATTATGCCTAGTATTGTAAGGATATTTTTTGTGAACTAACATTGTATTCATACTTTTATAATAATATAGATATAGATAGATAATAACAATCAAAGGATCTTCTATTGTCATACATGTTAGTTTTTTTTTTCAAGAAAAATGTGTCCATACCATGCTACTGAGAAACTTAGGACTGTCAGATGGCTTATGTAATGGTTCAAGCACGGTATGTAGAGGTTTTGACAATAACGCTATATATGCATAAATTATTATGGGTCAAGGTGCTTCCAAGTATGTGTTTATCCCTGAATTTATCTTTCGCCTTCAAAAAATAAAGAATATCCTTTTAAATTCGTCCAACAGTAATTTTCAATACACATATATTTTGCAATGATAATAAATAAAGATCAAGCTCAAACAATTTCAAATGTTGAATTGTATTTGTTGCAACATGCTTTATCACACTGACAACTATGCATTATACTATTAAAAGGGATATAACTAGAGTTCTCATCATGAAGGAGCAAACAAAGAGTCAAAAGGAAACATACACGAAACAATATCGTTTATCCAAAAAGTCTTAGGTAAGATATGATCATAACTACAGAATGATTTGTGATATAGTATTGTAATGACCCGATAGGTCATCTAGAATTTTAAATATTAATTCTATATTTCGAAACCTCAAATAGCTTTTTTTAGCCTTCCTCACTTTGCGTGCATTGTCCGATCCTTTTTCCGGAGAGCGATTATGTGAAAAATTGATTAAAATATGAATTAGTTTCTTAAAAATCTATTTGGGTTGACTTCGGTCAATGTTTTGAGCAAATGGACTCAGATTCATATTTTGACGGTTCCGGTGGGTCCGCATCGTGATTTGGGACTCGGGCGTATTCTCGGAATCGAATTCGGAGGTCCCTAACTCGAGTTAACTTAATTTGTTAAAAATGTGAAGTTTAAAGGTTTAAAGAACTCATAAATTTGACCGATGTTTGACTTTATTGATACCGGGTCAGAATTTTGGTTTCGGAACTTGGTATAAGTCCATTACGATATTTATGACTTGTCTGCCAAATTTTGTGCAAAACGGAAGTGATTTGACATGATTCAGATGTCCGATTGTTAAAATAGAAATCCTTAAGTTTCATTAAAAATTTCATTTGATTTGGTATCCGATTCGTAGTTCTAGGTGCTATTTTGATATTTTGATCGCGCGAGCGAGTTCGTATGAGATTTTTGGACTTGTGCGCATGTTTGGTTTGGAACCCCGAGGGCTCGGGTGAGTTTTGGATAGGCTACGGATATTTACTTAGAAAACAATCTGGATTTAAGCTTCAGCTGTCATCTGGTGTGTTGTGCTTCGCGATCGCGAAGGGGAATCTGGGACTGGGAGGACTTGTTCTACGGGAACGCGAGGGGATGGACGCGAACGCGGAGTAGTCGGGGTTCTGCCCTTAGCGAATGCGCCCATACCTACACGAACGCGTAAGGCTTTAGGCCTGGGGGGGGGGGGGGGGTAATTGGGTTGGTGCTATGCGAACGCGAACCAGGGGACGCGAACGCGGTGGTCAGGGGGGGAAGAACCATCGCGAACGCAGAGCACCTCACGCGACCGCAAAGACCATTCTAGCCGCTGCCTTTTGCGATCGCGTCAGGACCTTCGCGAACGCGAAGAAGGCCTGGCGCCAGTGATTTAAGACAGTCTAAACGTCATTTCTTCCATTTTTCATAAACTCTCCATTTGAGCTCGGTCTAGAGGAGATTTTGAAGGGAAAACTCAACATCAATTCATAGGTTTGCACACTTTAACTCATTTTCTTCCATTTCTAACATCACCCATCAATTTTTAGCCTTAATCTTTGTTCTTCCATGGTAGAAAACTAAGGATTTAGACATCAATTCGAGGTCGGATTTCAAGACTAATTACATAATCGGGCTCGGAGGTGAATGGGTAAATAAATTTTGGTCCGAACCTCGGGTTTGACCAAGCGAGCCCGGAGTTGATTTTTTTGACCTTGTGGAAAAAGTGTAAATCCTCTCTTTATGTATTGTAATTGATGCGAGTCAATTGTGGTTAGATACGAGTGATTTGGAGACGGATTTTAGAGGAATGGCCCTGGTAGAGCTCTGAATTGACTACGAATTTGAGCATGGAATTGGGAATAAATCATATATTTGAGTTTATAAGGTTATGGGTAATGATTATCTTCAAACATTTTCGGAATTCATGCACGTGGACCCGAGGGTGATTTTATCGATTTTTCGAGCGGAGTTGGAAATTGTAGTGAATTGAATTATAACGAGTATTAGAGTATATATTTATGGATTTGCACATTTATTGACTAGTTTTGGAGCGTTGGGCATCGGTTTGAGTTGTTGGAAAGGCTTTGGAGCCGGTTATGGAACTTCGAAGCAAGGTAAGTCTCCTTTTTAACCTTGTAAGAGGGAATTAACCCCATAGGTGAATTAAATAAATGTCTGTACCTAATTGTGGGGGCTACGTACGTACGAGGTGATGAGAGTCCATACGTAGCTACTATTATGCTATTGTCCGGGTAGTTTAGGACCCGTATCATTCTATACTTGGAATGTTTGTGCCCTTACTTGCTAATATAATCACTTAGTCATGATAGAAATTGATAAAAGAATTGTATAAGGTTAAATTCACGTACTTGAAGGTTTGTATGAGATACTTGACTGTAAATAAGAAACTTGTGTTTTCTTGAAATAATTGTTATTTGTGGATCGGGTCGAGCACCTCGGTAGTGAATAGATGTATCTATGGTTCGCGCCATTCGACCCTCTGGCTGTGCACAGTTTAAATATTATGTTGTATCGGGTCGTACGACCTCGACATGATTTGTGCATGCTTGTATTGCTTGCCCTGAAATTTATGACAATTGATATGGTCTCACTGGCCGGAGATGTAAATTGTTAAAACATGAAAATAAATTTGGAGATTCTTAATTATAATAGAATTGCTTTCTTACTTCAAAATAATGAGCTTACAGCCGTTCTATGAAATCCATACTTAATCATACTATTGGTATTTCATTATAGCCCATAGTAAGTGTCGAAGTCGACCCCTCGTCACTACTTCTTCGGGGTTAGGCGGGATACTTACTGGGTATGCATATATTTACGTACTCATACTATATTTGCTGCACATTTTTGTGCAGGTACACATATGTTTAGCGGCCTTGTGGGCGCAGAGGCGCGATCATGGCGGGGATTTAGGTGAGCTGCATTCTATGCAACGCACCGCAGCCAACAGAGTCTCCTTCAGAGTATTGTATTTTCTTTCCCGTCCAAGTTGTATTCCGTACAGTTATTGTATTTTATTTTAAATTTCTAGAAAAGGCCCATGTACTTCTGACACCGGGTTCTGGGATGATTATGGGATGTTCAGTATTGAAATTGGAAAGCATTTTTATTTATTTTGTAAATTCATCTTTTTACTAGATAAATTGAAGAAATTTGACGATTTCAAAAATATTAAAATAAAGATTTAATTAACTATTTAGTGTTGGTTTGCCTGACAGTAGAGTTTGGCGCTATCACGACCTTTATGGGTTTTGGGTCGTGACAACATGGTATCAGAGCACTAGGTTCACTTAGGTCTCACGAGACATGAGCAAGTCTAGTAGAGTTTTGCGGATCGGTACAGAGACGTCTGTACTTATCTTCGAGAGGCTACCAGACTGTTAGGAGCACTTCCCTTCTTGATTCCTCATCGTGCAATTTGATTCCTTTGAGGCTTATGCCTTCATTTCCTTCCTATTCAATCTTATGCGACGTGAAGCGTTTGTTATAAATCAGGAATTTGAGGAATTGTAATGGTACTACAGATGTGGTGCAGGATGTTCCTCCTTGCGTAATTGCTTTGGACGATTGTCGTCACCTTGTGGAAGATCGTTCTATCATTTCAGCTCAGTATCAATATTACCTAAGGTTCGAGAATTGGCTTTGATTATCATGACGATTCGTGTGTTGCTATCGCACAGTGTTTGTGTAATGGTAGAATGCTTGTATATGCGTCAGAACAATGAATGACTTGGAAAGGGGTTTACTAAGTGCATGACTCAGAGGTTCAGTATTTATTTCCGGCGGAGGAAAGGCAATTGGCCTATGAAGGTTCAGGTATGGGTTGATGGAGCAATGAGACTTGGTATTTTCGAGCGTGGTAAAATTTGATCTGTGAGATGGTGCCAGATAAGCGGTTGTCAGGGGTAGCAGATTGTAACAATTTCGGAATCATATGGATATTTTTAATGTTGATGGGCTCGAGGAAGATGATCTTCGGAAAGGTCTAAAGTTGGTAGCGGTCTATAGGTTCAAGTGCTACAAAGGTAGATTTTGATTTAAGGCAACAACTGGGCAGCGAAGGATGAGGAAGGACATGTGGGAGGTGTCTTGTGTTGGTTAAGTTCCTAGAAGGCCATGAGAAACAGAAGTTGAGTAGTTGCTTAAAGAAGAGGGTTTGACCAAAGTGGGGGAGTGGCAAGGTAGCATATGGGTTACGGGGTAGGATAGCTACACGTCTTGAGGAAAGTTTGGAGTGATTAGGATTCATGGTTGACAGTGACTAGGTCTACGGGCTTAATTTGGAATATTAGCTGCTATATTGAGGAAGATTGGGGTTACAGGAGGGGGTAGCTTAATATGAAAAAGGATACAACATGACTTTGGGTTGGAATGTATTGTCGCATGTTTAGTTGATGCCAATGGGGAGTGAACGGGCTTGTACAGCTGGTGGATGAGCACGGGCTCAGGATGGTTTGTTGGCTTCGTGGTAATTGTACTCGGTGTATCATTGTGGAAATATGTCGGCATGTAATTTCCATAGGTGGGTTATCTCCTGTGAGCAGGTTAGCGGTCGTACGAAGCTTCTGCGAAGAATTTCTTCTGACTATTCAGGAAGAGGTCGAATATGTGCATGTGGCTAGTGATTCATAGTGGCTATGAAGAGTTTAACATAAAGGTTTCGAGGAATTTGGTGGGTTGATTGTGCAAGATCGTGTCAACGATGAAGAAAGAATCTTGGCGGGTTCTAGAGTTATGCCATGGTAGCTTCAAGCTAAGCGGGAGAGTCCCACCGCCTACAGTTGGATTGCATGGTCGTCTATTTGTAAGATTTTTGGGATATCGGCATATTGATGGGTTGTTACAACTAAGGAAAGAGAACATCAGTGGTAATTTGAGCGAGCAATTTGAGGAATGTGGGCTATAGTTGGCCTTATCGATTCATGATCGGGCTTTGGGAAGACTCCAGATTTATGCTTCGTGTAGAGGCGAGTTACAAGGAAGATGATTCGGCCAAGTGCTTCTTTGAGAGGTTGCTCATGTGCTAGCAGAGCCTTGGAGTTGATTATATTCGTCACCAAGTCATAGTGGGTGACTCTCAATAACGGTCCTAGTGGATTCAAAAGTTAAGGCGTGGTGCCTGAGGATTTCGAGTCCATTGTATGGTTGAATATCGAGCTTCTGCAGCGGATTATGATAAAAGAGCTTGGAGTGTTCCGTGTTATCTTTGGTCTATGAGGTATAATGAGAGGAAGAGGAGCATGTAACTTTGGATTTATAGAAGAATCATCAGAATGGGTGTATCAGTTGAAGACGCGATTATGCGCACAATGAGGGTATGAAATGGTTCGTGGGTTTTGGGGACAATGTGGTCTTATGAAATGGGGTCACTCGGGATGAGTGCGGATTAAGTTCGTTATATTGATAAAGGAGCCGTTGTTATTTCTAAGGAAGATTCAGAGTAAATTAGGAGAAGTCGGGTTTGGTTAGCAATGGTTGAATTGGCATAATGATGGCAATGATCAGCTCTTTCAGTGTGTTGCGTTATTCATGTGATTTGTGACGATACGTGCGAGGTTTGACGGGCGCCGTAACAGACGTTAGTTGGAGGCTTTCGAGTATTATGGCCTATTATGTGCAGATGGATCCTGGAGGGGTTATGGTGGTTTAGACCACTACTTGAGGTTGGTATTTTCTGCGGATATGAGGATTCAGTCATGTGTTGCAATGATTCTCCTGAAACGAGTAAAGCGAAAGGTTTCTATAAAGTGAAGTGTGCATCCTATTAGTGGTTTAGGAGCTATGATGCAATTCTTGGGTCCTCGCGCATTGGTAAGATAAGTGCGGTGAGCGGCATAAAATTTAAAAGATTAGGGATTGAGGTTGCAGTTCGGTATTGACAAGGATGTCACAAGCTCGGATGAGCAGGAAAAGGAATTTAGATGTTTAGAATAAGCTGGTATTGTCTCCAGCGTTACCTGAGATCAGTGTCATGTGTAAGAGGCTTTGTGTACTGATTGCAGATTCTTCATATGCTTTACAACATTAGTGTGACCGGTGGTATGGATGTGCAGACTTGTTACCTGGTGCGGAAGGTCATGGGAGCATGTCCAACGAAAAGATTGTGTAAGAATGGCATGTAGTCACTTGATTGAGTGAAGATTGAAACCAAATATGAAGATTGTGGTAATATCGCTGATTCGAGAATTTATGCCTGGAGGGCGCTCGGTTCACTTGGTTGTGGACTGTGGAAGTTTGTTCCGGTTATGATGGTTGTTCTTGTGTGTTATGGGAAAAAGGGTTATTATGGATCCTTGAAAGGTTATTATCCTAGTATGGTGCGATCAGAATCAGCTTGAGGTCTGTGGATGGATTTAAATATGATTATGGGCTCTATATCAGGCCAGATGTGTTTATTTTAGCATAGCGCTCCTTATGGAGGAGTATTCGGACGTTGGATGTCGTTTCGTCATCGGCTATTTCATGTAATACTATATTGTGCCATTTGAGTTGTGAAACGGCTTGGTAAATTTCTTATGTGTTGAGGTTCCGCATAGCAATGGTGTTATGTGAGCAGGATGGCTCTCGAGATTCAAATCATATACTGCACCTTAGTTGTGCTTGAGTTTTGTAGCGTATGGCGCTATCTGTCTCCCCAGGGATAATATTATGCACTTAGCGTGCTTGTGGACGATATTCGGGTATTTTGTAGTAATGAGCATTCTAGCTCGGTAAGTACCTCTTTATGTAGATTTTATGTGTGGATCGGGTGGCACGCCGCCACGAGTATGTTATTTGGATCGAGTTGTATGCCGCAACAATGGGATGTTGATTACAGTCCCCCTATATCTATTTTCATGTGTTTTGTTTTCCATTTTTCTGGGAAGGTTCATAACACCTTTTCGGTTGTCTAATTAGTTGCGTGGGTTGAGTAATCCCTTCCAGAGTTCATTTTCCCTATGTATCATGTTCGAGTTGGTAGCTTGTTGGCACATTGTGGCATCACATGAGACTTTTGATCATGTCTAAGGTGGCTTGTTGCCTGAGCAGCTTATACTGGGTGAGACGAGATTTTTAGACATGGGATCAGTGCGATCGGATTATATGAAGTATATTAAAGAGCAAATACCATTATTTGGTTCATAATGAGGTGATGATTCTAGTCAAGAGGAGAGGTTCAATGGTTTGTTGACTCGGCAGTTGGTTATGAATTTCTACACATCTCTTCCATCGTGGCGGTATTGCCAGAGTTGAAACAAGACTTATATATGTCATGAGGTGTATTGTGAGCATCGAATTCGTGAGATTTCGGCTATTATGATCAGAGAATGTTATTATGGTCATGTGAATGTTGCGGTGCATGGTGTGAATTCAGCAAAGGTATGCAGTCATGTTCTGGTACATCGTGTGGTGATTGATACGGTGTTCGTATGTGGGAAGCCGGCCTGGCAGAGAATTTCGAATGATGGAATTGGACTCTAAGGCTTATTTGCATAAATAAAAGAGAATATCTTTAGAATTGATCAAGCTAATGTGCTCAACTGAGTTGCGGTAGCACGAGTAGGTGCACGAGGTATTAAACAATTATTTCGGACAACTCCAGCATAGTTCTTAGCACGTTAGGACGAACTTATGTTTAAGTGGGAGAGAATGTAACAACCCGACTGGTCGTTTTGAGCTCTAGCGCGTCGTTCAGCAGTTTGAGGCCATGAGCAGCTTCACTTCAAGTATTATGACTGGTACGCGTGGTAAGAATTGAAATTTCGGAAGTTCAAAGTTGAATGAAAAGAAAATTCCCATTTCGGAAGCTTTAAGTTGGAAGAATTGACTAAGGTTGGATTTTTGAGTAAAGGATCTCGGAATCAGGATTTGAAGGTTCCAACAGGTTCGTATGATGAATTCGGACTTGGGCGTATGTCCGGATCAAGTTTTGGATGACCCGGGAGCGTTTCGACGCCTATTGTGGAAGTTGGCATTTTGGAAAAATTTCATAAATTTGGGTTGAAGTGCATTTCAATGTTATCAATGTCCGTTTGGGATTCTTAGTCTGGGAATAGCTCTGTATGGTAATTCTGGTATTGGGAGCGCGTCCGAAAGTGGATTCGGAGGTTCGCAATTCATTTTGGAGTCATTTGGCTAAAGCTAGAAATTTGAAGGTTTTTGAGAAATTTGACCGGAAGTGGACTTTTTGATATCGGGGTTGAAATCCGATTCCGGAAGTTGGAGTAGGTCCGTAATGTCAAATGTGACTTGTGCACAAATTTTGAGGACAATCGAACATGATTTGATAGGTTTCGGCATCGATTGTAGAAGTTGAAGTTTCAAAGTTCATTAAGTTTGAATTGGGGTGCGATTCATGGTTTCGATGTTGTTTGATGCAATTTGAGGCCTTGAGCAAGTTTGTGTCGTGTTTTGGGACAGGTTGGTATGATTGCACGGGGTCCCGAGCGCCCCGGGTGTGTTTCGGGTTGGTTTCGGGTCAATTTTCCCATGTTTTTTCTGCTGATGTTGGTTCTGGTATCCTTCATCGTGAACGCGGGGAGGAGATCGCATTCGCGAATAAGGATTTGTGGGCTGGAGGAAATTACTCATCACGAACGCAAGGTGTAGGTCACGAACGCGGAGAGGTTGGGCGAGGAAACTACGCGAACGCGAAGGGGCAATCGCGAACGCGTAGAAGAAATGATGAGCATGGCCTAAGGCCATTTGGCCTACGCGAATGCGTAGAGGGTAACGCGAACGCGAACGCGAGGGGTATAGCCAGCTGGCAATGCGAATGCGAGGGGTGAACTGGCCTTTGTGAACGCGAAGAGGAAATTTGGGTCAGGAACCTTTGGCCTTCGCGAACGCGTAGAAGGGCGGACCTAAGCTGTGCAGAATGTTTTTAAGCGGGGTTTGAGTTTATTTCACCCATTTTTCTCACAGCTTGCGGCGATTTTCGGAGCTTTTGAAGAGGGGATTTCATCATCAAGCATGAGGTAAGTGATTTCTACTAGTTGTGAGTTACATACAAGGATTATACACGGATTTAGACATGAAAATTTGTAGAAATTTGGAATTTTGAAGAAAAACCTAGAATTTGGTATTTTGGATTTTGACTATGAATTTGGGCATGGAATTGGTAATAAATCATATATTTGAGTTTATAAGGTTATGGGTAATGATTATCTTCAAATATTTTCGAAAATCGAGCACGTGGGCACGAGGGTGATTTTACTGATTTTTCGAGCGGAGTTGAAAATTATAGTGAATTGAATTATAACGAGTATTAGAGTATATATTTATGGATTTGCACATTTATTGACTAGTTTTGGAGCGTTGGGAATCAGTTTGAGTTGTTGAAAAGGCATTGCAGCCGGTTATGGAACTTCGGAGCAAGGTAAGTCTCCTTTCTAACCTTGTAAGAGGGAATTAACCCCATAGGTGAATTAAATAAATGTTTGTACCTAATTGTGGGGGCTACGTATGTACGAGGTGACGAGAGTCCGTACGTAGCTACTATTATGCTATTGTCCGGGTAGTTTAGGACCCGTATCATTCTATACTTAGAATGTTTGTGCACTTACTTGCTAATATAATCACTTAGTCATGATAGAAATAAATAAAAGAATTGTATAAGGCTAAATTCACTTACTTGAAGGTTTGTATGAGATACTTGACTGCAAATGAGAAACTTGTGTTTTCTTGAAAATAATTGTTATTTGTGGATCGGGCCGAGCGCCTCGGTAGTGAATAGATGCATCTATGGTTCACGCCATTCGACCCTCTGGCAGTGCACAGTTTAAATATTATGTTGGATCGGGCCGTATGACCTCGGCATGATTTGCGCATGTTTGTATTGCTTGCCCTGAAATTTATGACAATTGATATGGTCTCACTGGCCGGAGATGTAAATTGTTAAAAGATGAAAATAAATTTGGAGATTCTTAATTATAAAAGAATTGCTTACTTACTTCAAAATAATGAGCTTACAGCCGTTCTACGAAATCCATACTTAATCATATCATTGGTATTTTATTATAGCCCATAGTAAGTGTCGAAGTCGACCCCTCGTCACTACTTCTTCGGGGTTAGGTGGGATACTTACTGGGTACGCGTTGATTTACGTACTCATACTACACTTGCTGCATATTTTTATGCAGGTACACATATGTTTAGCGGCCTTGTGGGCGCAGAGGCGCGAACATGGCAGGGACTTAGGTGAGCTACATTTTATACAACGCACCGCAGCCAGCAGAGTCTCCTTCAGAGTATTGTATTTTCTTTCCTATCCAAGTTGTATTCCGTACAGTTATTGTATTTTATTTTAAATTTCTAGAAAAGTCCCATGCACTTGTGACCCCGGGTTCTGGGATGATTATGGGATATTCAATATTGAAATTGGAAAGCATTTTTATTTATTCTATAAATTCATCTTTTTACTAGATAAATTGAAGAAACTTTACGATTTCAAAAATATTAAAATGAGGATTTAATTAACTATTTAGTGTTGGCTTGCCTGACAGTGGAGTCCGGCGCCATCACGACCTTTATGGATTTTGGGTCGTGACAGTTCAAATTGTTAAAACTTATCAGACAAAAAAAATGGAACTTATATTTTTGAAGTTCTTGGCAGTAATCTAACCAACATGAAAACCTTAGCAACAAAAGTTTAAAAATCAACCATTAACTTAAACAAATCAATATGAAACCCAAAACGGCCCAGTTGTCTCATCTAATAGCCCATATTATAAGACAATCTATTATTAATCTTGAAAACTACTAGTATACATCAAAACTTAGAAATTTTATTCAATTGTAATATAACAACAAGAGAAAACTAATAGGCTACTAATCACCTAAAAGAAATTATATTGTCAAGGCAATAATAAAGAAGAAGAGTGGACCTCTCTTTTGCTAAATTTTTTTTCTGCTGCGTACAATGATATGGAAGCTCCTGAAGCAGAACTCTCGGAACGAGCCATCAACCATGACCTCGAACCAGAAAACTCGAACATCACCTTACTCTAGCGATGGTTTTGGGACTAATTTTCAATATGTTTCTATGAACTTATCTTGGCTGGAATTTTGGTATTAAAGGGTGGTGAAAGACGGAGAAAGAATGACACAAATAGAAATTTCCTTAGCATAGAGGAAGAAAACAAAATTCTCTCAATTCCCTCCTCTCTTTTTTTCCCTCCTTTTCTCCCTCCTATTTATAGGAAAAATTTCAGAATTTCCAGATTTTTTATTATTATTATTATTATTATTATTATTATTATTATTATTATTATTATTAATTAAAAAGAATTCTCACTTCCCATTTTTCTTCTTTTTTTAAAAAAAAAATCTCCACTTTCCTTTACTTTTATTTTTTAATTTCCCATTTTTTCACTTTTATTATTTTTAAATTCCCACTTTTTTTACTTTTCTTTTTTTATTTGCCACTTATTTTACTTTTTTTTTTTATTTCCCACTTATTTTACTTTTATTTATTTTTTAATTTCTAATTACTTTACCTTTTTTTAAAAACAATTCAGCTACCTTTACTTTTATTTTTTAATTCCAACTTTCTTTTACTTTATATTTTTTAAATTTCCACATTCTTTTACTTTTATTTTTTTTAATTTTTCACTTTCTTTTACTTTTTTATTAAACAATTTCCACCTACTTTTACTTATACTTTTTTAATTATATATTTCTACTTTTCCTAATTTTTTATTCCCATCCGAAATTTTAAAAAAGAAATATTTATTTTTTTCGGTTTTTTAATTTATTTTATTTTAAAATAAAGATCAAAATAAAAATAAAAATAATACTAATAGTAATAATTGACCTTTTAAATTATTATTAATTTTTACCCTATATATAAAAAAAAGTGTAACAAAGCTAAAAATATATATATTAAATTTTTGAAAATATTTACATAGTAGAAGGTGATAAAAATTCAAATATGATAAAAAAATTAGGTGCTCACACTCGTACTTCAGACGTCACTATCATTATAGGATTATCTAATCTAAGCTCAAAAAGGACAAAATCCTGTTACAAGGATAAGAAAGGTTTACCGAAGTCTTAAGTAAGTTAAGATGAATATGAGACTTGTTAATCATAATTTAAATGAGTTTAAAGTCATGATATGACTATATATGATATTTGGATATGAAATATAAAGTTTGAAAAAAATCGGATTTAAGTTGCGGAAACATCGAGCTAAGATTTGCCTTGTAATGAGCCGTTTGAGAAATTAATTCGTAAGATTTATGATGTCCTTTTAGGACATATATCATACCAAAATGAAGGTATTTGAACCTAGTTTCCAACGGTCCAAACCATTTATTCATACGATATCGGGGTAGATAAATATGAATTTTTAAAGTAGGATCGCCAAGTCACGTCGCCGCACTTCGGAGAAACTGGCAGGTTTATAGGCCAGGTTGCGAGGCCGTTTTCTCCCAATATATTGAGAGTTACCGGGATATATTTATATTTAATTAAAGCCTCATGTATCTAGTTTCTAACTCTGCAAACCGTTCGTCGATACGACATCGGAGTAGAGAGATATCCGCATTTTCGCGAGACTGCGCAAGCAGCTCGGTTGGGAGCCGCTTGAGATGGCCACCGACCCTACGTCTTTTAAAAGATGTTTTAGTCTCATTTCGGGTCATTTCTCACCCAAATTTCGTCCAAAATCTCTCCAAAACCCTCCCTAACATATCCCAAGATCCTAAGAACTAAACTCAATGAAAATCAACTCAAATCATCATCAAAGGTGTTAAAGACTACAAGAGAATGCTTCTATGATGTTGTAGTATGATTGAGGATTGTTATGAGCTACACCAGCTGGGGATTTCAAGTTGTATCTACTGCCTAAGGTATGTAAATCATGTTCTTGGTGGTGCTTAAGGTTAATCATGTGTTGTTTGAGTTGTTTGAGTTAAAATCTTCAAGATAGTAATAGACATAGCATAAGGAATCGTTATCGTTTTTTATGGGTTGTGTTGAGGCTATATATATGGTTTGTTGTGGCTGGAAATTGTTATAAATAGTTTGATTATGTTTTGGCTGCTGTTGTTAAGCTTATATATGTGCTAATTCAGTGGATTGAAGAAGATAACATGAAAAATAAGAGGTTGACGATAAAGGTTAAGGTGCTAGGCGTGTGGACTATTTTTGAAGATTATTCTTATGATGTTTTGGGAAGAAAATGATATGGTAAGCATAAGTATGATGTTATATAAGTTGTAGGTAGATTCATGGAAAATGAATTGGATTAAATTATATTTTGTTAATTGTAAATCGAGCTTGCCGCTCAAAATGGTTGTTGAAGTAATGAGAGAGCTTATTGTGAATTATATTGTTGTTGTTTGGGTTGTTTGGTGACTTTTAGTAACTTATGGGATGTAGTAAAAACAGGGGAGGTGCTATCCGTTTTCTTGTAGAATATTGGTTTTGAAATATGAGAGTTACAATGCTTATATGATGACGACGAAGTCGGGATACTCATTGTAGACGTAAGAAGATCATATTGAGCTTGGTTGACGATTGGAGAGAAGATTGCAAAGGTATATTAAGGATATACCTTCTTTCCTTTTGGCATGATCCATATGATGCAACGAAACGAGCAAGCACGCAATTTTCACAAATGATTCTATTCTTAGAAGTACTAGGGGTGCCTATGTTCTTGATTCCCCATGTGTCCTATTATTCTATCGTTTGTTCATGGGTCTCAGAAAATACGAAGTTGATAAAGTTTATTTCAAAATATTAACCGAAGGCATATTGATCTTATGACATTTTGAGAGATCTTACTAACTTACTTCATTATGCATTGCATTCATTTATATATGTACAATGACCCATGACCAGATGGCGTTATATATGCGTATAGTATATGTATATAGGATATGGAAAAGGTTATGGCGTTATATACATACCACCACCTGATCAGCTAGTATATGTTGATGATTTCACCCACAGTGGTTGAGATGATATGATGGGATACCGTCAGAGGCTTAATGATGTTATGTACGCATATACCTATGCACGGTTGACATTTATACGCACATGCATGACATTATAAAATTTTCATGATTCACAAAGCTATTCAGAATTACAGGTTGAGTTCTATACTCCATGTTCCTTTCATGTCTTTTATATACTACTGTCATGCCTTACATACTCGGTATTTTATTTGTATTGACGTCCCTTTTGCCTGGGGACGTTGCGTTTCACACCCGCAGATTCCGATAGACAGGCTGAGAGTCCTCCTAGTAGGCTATCAGCCCAGCGGAAGGTGTTGGTGCACTCCACTTGCTCCGGAGTTAACTATTTGGTCAGTATGATTTGGACATTTATTAATTGGTATGGTGGGACCCTGTCCCGACCTTTATGATGTTTATGTACTCTTAGAGGCTTGTAGACAGATGTCATGTATATGGATACTTGTATGGCCTTGTCGGCCTATGTTTTGAGTATACAAATGATCATGTCGGCCTTATAGGCTCGTATGTCGCATCCATATGATTCTATATCATGTTGGGCCATCCCATATCGAGTATTCTCTTATGTTTAATTCTAGTTATCTCATGACGGCCTTTCAGGTTCATTTACCCATGATAGTATAATAAGAATGATACGTTACGTTGGTACTCGGTTGGTCATTGACTTGAGGGATTAGGACTTGTTTGCCTATTTGCTACATGTTTAAAATGTCGAGTGCAACGTATATGTGAGGTGACGAGTACTTATGCGTTGTTATTGGGTTAAAGCATGCGGGTGAGACTTGTTTATTGTAATTTACTTCCTTATTTGATTATGATACCCATGCTTAGACTAGTTTATTACTTAATTGATCGTCTTTCCGCATTTATGAACTATTTGTGATAATTTAGCATTATTGGAAGTTGAGGTTCGGTATTGTGGAACCGTTGTTGACGTAAGGATTATTCTTGCTTATTCTTCCTCCCAAATGTTATATATATTTTGCTACATGGTAAGGGAGAGTGTTAAAGTACAAAGGGTGATGCCGTGCCGGTTATTATTTCATTTATTTATTTATATATGGTAAGTAAGAGAGTTAAAGTACAAAGGGTGATATCGTGTCATATTTATCGTTGCATAATGAAATTGAGAGTAAAAGCACGAAGGGTGATGTCGTGTCGTATTTATCATTTCATGGAGAGATTGAGAGTAAAAGCACGAAGGGTGATGTTGTGCCATTGTTATTGTTTCATGGTGAGGTTGAGAGTAAAAGCACGATGGGTGATGGCGTGCAGTCTTTACTTATTATGTTTTCTCTGTTTTCATTGGTTGAAGGTTTATTGACTGTTTCGTGTTGTCATTTCCTATTGTAGTTGTCGTATCTTGTACTAATTTTCATGTCCCCTCCCAATCGTACATGTTAAATCTTTATTTGTTGTTATGTTGTACGTATATTTTCGGCTGTACAGGTTTAATTACGGGGGTGTCCTGTCATAGCCTCATCACTACCTCGTCGAGGTTAGGCTCGACACTTACGGAGTACATTGGGTCGGTTGTACTCATATTACACTCTGCACTTCTTGTGCAGATTTTGGTACTGGTCCCAGCTATCCGTGAGACGCATCAGCTCGGATTAGCTTATTTGGAGACTCGAGGTAGATCTGCTAGTGTCCGTAGACCTTGAAATCCCCTTCCTTCTTCCTTATTTATTGTTCATCTTATTCGAGACAGTTGTATTATTTCATACTCTATTTGTAGAATCTCTAGAAGCTCGTGTACCTCTGACTCCAGATCCGGGTTGTACTAGATATTGGATTATTATGCTATTTCGTACTTTATTTTGGCTCCATTTCTATTTAATTAGTTTTACTTATTTGAATTGTTAAAAAATACTGGCTCAAGGATTTCTCTAAAGTTGGCTTGCCTAGCAAGTGAAATGTTTGGCGTCATCACGGTCCCGAAGGTGGGAATTTTGGGTCGTGACAAGTTGGTATCAGAGCACTAGGTTACCTTGGTCTCACGAGTCACGAACATGCTTAGTAGAGTCTGTAGGATCGGTACGGAGACGTATATATTTATCTCCCAGAGGCTATGGAGTTTAAGAACAATTTGACTTCTATTCTTCTCTGTCGTGCGATTTTATTCTATCATTAATGATGAACTCTTCTATTCTTGCTCTCTCGCGGATGGCGAGGACACATACTGCATCTTCAGCTGGACAGCAGCCGGAGTCCCCAGTGGAAGCTCCTACGAGGGGTAGAGGTCGAGGCCGAGGTCGCGCCAGAGGCCGAGGCAGGGGCAGAGCTTAACCTAGAGTTCGAGCACCAGCACCAGCAGTGGAGCCTCAGGTGGATTTCGATGAGGAGTTTCCAACTCAGACTGTGCCTATTGGACCGGCTCAGGTTCCGGAGGGGTTCATCGCCACTCCAGTGCTTCAGGACGCTCTAGTCCATTTGGTGGGCCTTATGGAGAGTGTGGCCCAGGCCAGTCCATTTCCGGTGGCACCAGCCGTCTCTCAGGCTGGGGGAGGAGCACAGACTCCCACTACTCTGTCACGACCCAATTTACCCTCCGTTGGGTATCGTGATGGCACCTAGTCTTAGGAACTAGGTAAGCCTAATATTTACTGAATAACAACAATAACAAATAACATCTAACAACTTTTGAAATAGAAATCTCGATAAAATTTATAATTCCCAAAACCGGTAGTGCAAGTCATAAGCTCTATAGAGTTTGCTACAATTTTCTAAATACAACTATTTGAAATAAAGTAACAGTATGAATACAAATCAGAAGGTGACTCTGAAGCATGCGAACGCAGCAGCAGGTTTACCTTGAGTCTCCACAGCAATAGTCCGCACAGCTAGCTAATGATCAACTGACTTCGAAACACCTGGATCTGCACAAAAATGTGCAGAAGTGTAGTATGAGTACACCACGGCGGTACCCAGCAAGTATCAAGACTAACCTCAGTGGAATAGTGACGAGGAACAGTCAAGACACCTACTGGACTAAATAACCTGAACAAAGTATACGTATAGAAACAACAGAGTATAATATCTATATAAAGACTACGCGATATGACTAACAATACAGTAATTGCAATAGGAAAGGACACCAACAACTATCAGCGGAATACCATAAGAATGACACAGAAGGGTGAACGTAAACACAACCTAAATCCAAAATCACAGATACAGCAAGAACAAATAATAACTTAGCAACAACGAACGCTTTTACATCAAGTTTTAGTCAACAAACCCCACGAGGTACCGAACCTCGGACAAATCATAACTCATGGGTCTCAATACCTGAACCCTAACACTTGGCATCCTGTGCCCTAATTACACCTCATAACCGCATTGACGACTCACGGGCCAAATAGAATCATTCTCACATAGAAGGCAAGTAAGCAAGGGTATGCATTTACACTCAACAATATCAAGAAAACCCCTTATCTGATAAGAGTGCTTAACTACGTATATGCTTGTGCAAGTGTCCTAACATAGTTCATACCAGCTAGTGAGCATAAGGAAAAGAACAGACATCACGTAGAATATTTTCTCACAACTTTCACAAGATAAAGCTTACACAGGTAAGTGTACCACTACACAAATATCAACAACAAGAATGACCCCAGGCCATCACAGATCATCACAAATCAATCCCTGACATAGCCCACCTTGTCTCGCCACGTGTGCAATAGTAAAGTAAATGCCCGCCTTGTCTCGCCACACGTCCATAATAATGTTCCCACCTTGTCTCGCCACCTGCGAAACCCACATATATATATATCCCCTCCTTTTCATGCCGCATGTGCAAATATCAATAGTAACAATAGCACGGCAGAAACCTCGTGCAACCCCATAACAAAGAGATGTCAACAAAGGTCACTCCCGAGATACCGTCTCATAGTCCCAAAAGTAAATGCTCAGCAGGGGATCTCCCGAGGTACCACCTCATAGTTCCAAAAGTAAATATGCAAGACAGGGGGATATTTCGAGGTACCGCCTCATAGTCCCAAAGTAAATATGCAAGAACAACAAGTACAACAGCAACAATAACACTAATACAAGGGTACGACAAATAAATCAACTCAGATATTCCAGAACTCAAAGGAACGGAGGAATTAATTCACAAGGAGTGGCCACAATATAGAATGCTAGTCATAATAAGAACAACTCAACAAGAAAGGAAATATTATGTAATAACGGTCCACAATGTACAGTTCGACAACGAGGGAGCTAACACAAGGCAAATAATTCCAAATAAGGACAAGTCAACTAAAATATAGGATATCTAACTCCTTTTAAGGTTGGCAATTAAGAACGAGATACAACAAATTCAATTAGGGATAAGCAATAGAAAGATAATCATAGCCTCAATTAAGGATGAACAATTACAAAAGAGATAATTATAACTTCAAATAAAGATTAGCAGTTAGGGGAAAGATAACAAGGCAATAGAAGAGATATTAATTTCAGTTAAGGCACAGATGACTCAAATAAGCATCAAGGGCGGATCATGAAGTAATTAATTCTAATTAAAGCAGTTAGAGGTGAAACTAGTAATTAAGAGACGTATTCATAACATAACAACTACATAATCAGTGAATACAAGGACCTAAGAACCCTAAAAGGCCAACTTTCTATAAATAAGTCTGCGCACGTACTCGTCACCTCGCGTACACGGACTACAATTAGCATTGAAGACTCAAATTCTAAGGGGTAGTTCCCCCACACGAAGTTAGGCAAGATACTTACCTCGAACCAAGCTCAATCAATCGGTGACAATGCTTTTTCCTCGATTATCCGACTCCGAATGGCCCAAATCTAACCAAAAACAATTACATATCATAAATATAACTATAATAAACTAATCTAATTAATGAAATCAAGACTTTAACAAAAATTTCGAAAATCGTCCTAAAAAGTCGACCCAGGCCCATGTCCCGGAATCGGGTAAAAGTCACAAAATACATACACCCAATCAACCACGAGTTCACTCGTACCAAAATTATCCAAATCCGATATCAAAATCCCAATCAAAACTCAAAAACTTAGTTGAAGAACTTCACCCATTTTTTCCCAAATTTCTCAACCAAATTCCTTAATTAAATGATAAAATAAACTATAGATTAGTGGAATATAACCATAAATTAGTTAAGAATCGTTACCCAAAAGCTTCCTCTGAAAATCTCCCAAATTATCGCCCATATCCGAGCTCTCAAAGTCCCAAAATAAAAATGAGACCAAACCCTCGAAATTTCCTCTTTTCTGCCCAGCGATCTCACACCTGCGGACCCATAGTCGCACCTGCGACGCCGCACCTGCGAAAAATCCATCGCAGGTGCGGACTTAGCTTACACACATGGGTCCGCTTCTGCGATCAAATGGCCGCACCTGCGAGTGCGCGCCTGCGAACAAATGTCCGCTTCTGCGTACTGCCCCTCCAGCTCACTCTCTGCATCTGCGGAACTTCAAGCGCATCTACGGGTTCGCAGATGCGGAACTTCCCTCGCACTTGAGACCCCTAGCCATCTCCTCAATCCCACTTTTGCACTTGGCCTCACGCACGTGCGTGTCCGCACCTGAGGCCACCCCACCGCAGGTGCGATTACACCACAAGCTTGAAAGCTTCAACAATTACACAAGTCCAAATTTCGGTCCGTTAAGCATCCGAAACTCACCCGAGGCCCCCGGGACCTCAACCAAATATACCAACCAGTCCTATAACACAATACGAACTTAGTCGAGGCTTTAAATCTCATCAAACAATGCTAAAAATATGAATCACCCTCCAATTCAAACTTAATGAACTTGAAACTTCAAATTTCTACAACCGATGCTGAAAACTAACAAACCTCACCCGATTGACCCCAAATTTTGCAAACAAGTCATATTCAATATTACGGACCTACTCCAACTTCCGGAATCGAATTCTGACCCCGATATCAAAAAGTCCACAACCGGTCAAAATCTCCAAAAAATTGACTTTCGCCATTTCAAGCCAAAATGAGCTACAGACCTCCAAAACATAGTCCGGACACGCCCCTAAGTCCAAATATCACCCAACGGAGCTAGCGGAACCTACGAAACTCCATTTCGGAGTCGTCTTCGCACAGTTCTGACTACGGTCGAAATCCTAAGGCTTAAGCTTCCGTTTTAGGGACTAAGTGTCCCAAATCGCTCCGAATCATCCGGTAATTGAATTCAACCATGCACGCAAGTCAATACACATAATACGAAGCTGATCAGGGCCTTATTCCCGCTGAACGAGACTTAAATTCTCAAAACGACCGGTCGAGTCGTTATATACTCATACTCCGGAGTAGATGGCTCCCTAGTATCAGACTTCAGCAGCCACGCCAGTTGGGGTAGCTCAGCCAGTTGTTACGACCCAGGCCGGTGATAGGCCCGCCATGTCCTCTGAGGGCTTATTAATAATGGACAAGTTTATTAAGCTCTTTCTAATTCACTTAAGTGGTGCACCTTCTGAGGACCCACAGGATTATCTTGACCGCTGCCATAAGGTGTTGCGGAACATGGGTATAGTTGAGACCAATGTGGTCAATTTTGTTGGGTTTCAGATGACGGGTTCCGCCAAGAGGTGGTGGAGAGATTGCATGTTGGCCAGACCAGTTGGGTCGCCTACACTTACTTGGGAGTAGTTCTCACAGCTATTTTAGAGAAGTTTCTCCCTATCACACTGAGAGAGGATTAACGCAAGTAGTTTGAGCATCTCCAGCATGGCAGTATGACTGTTACCCAGTATGAGACTCGTTTTATGGATCTAGCTTGCCATGCTCTTCTCTTGCTTCCTACTGAGAGGGAGAGGGTGATGAGGTTTATTGATGGACTCACTCACCCTATCATGTTACAGAGGGCCAAAAAGACCGGGGGTGAGATTTCCTTTCAGACGGTTGCTAATGTTGCTAGGCAGATTGAGATGGTTCTTGCACATGAGAGAGGGCAGGGGTCTGATAATAGGACTCGTCATTTCGGTGGGTTCAGTGGTGCCTCGTCTGGAAGCAGGGGTATTTTTGGTAGAGGCCATCCTTCTAGGCCGTTTCACTAGGTGCTCCAGGCATCTCACAGTGCTTCAGGTAGTCGTGGCCCTCATATGTCTTATCCCTATCAGCTAGCCTACAGTGCACCACCAGCTCATATTAGTACACCTCTACTCCAGAGTTTTCAGGGTGGTTACTCAGGTCGACAGGGTAAGTTTCAGGGTCAGCAGTCACAGCAGCCGAGGTCCTGTTATACTTGTGGTGACCCGAGGCACATTGCTAGATTTTGCCCACGGGCACCAGGCAGCTCACAGTAGCAGGGTTCTCGTGCCATGGTTTCGGCACTAGTTGCTTCACTGCATGCTCATCCAACTAGGAGCAGGGGTCAGACAGACATAGGTGGAGGTCAGGCCGTTAGAGGTGGAGGCCGGGCCGTTAAAGGTCGAGGCCATCCAGTTAGAGGCCGTCTTAGGGATGCGATTCAGAGTGGTGGGGCCCTGCCCTGATTTTATGTTTTTCCAGCGAGGCCTGAGGCTGAGTCATCTGACACTATTATCACAGGTATTGTCCCAGTTTGCTTTAGAGATGCTTCAGTTCTATTTGATCCGGGCTCTACTTATTCTTACGTGTCATCCTACTTTGCTTTATATCTGGTAGTGCCTCGTGATTCTTTGAGTGTTCATGTGTATGTGTACACACTTGTAGGAGATTCTATCGTAGTAGATCGTGTTTATCGTTTGTCTGTGGTTACTATTAAGAGTCTTAAGACTAGCATAGATCTTCTACTTCTTGATATGGTAGATTTCAATGTCATCTTGGGTATGGATTGGATATCACCTCATCATGCTATATTGGATTGTCACGCCAAGACGGTGACCTTAGCCTTGCCGGGGTTGCCTCGATTAGAGTGGAGGGGGACTCCTGGCCATTCTACCAGCAGGGTTATTTCTTATGTGAAGGCTCGGCATATGGTCGAGAAAGGGTGTCTAGCTTATTTGGCCTATGTCCATGATTCTAGTGCGGGGGTTCCTTCCATGGATTCATTGTCTGTTGTTCGTGAGTTTCTAGAGGTATTTCCTGCAGACCTACCGGGGATGCCACCCGATAGGGATATTGATTTTTGTATTGATTTGGCTCTGGGTACTCAGTCCATTTCTATTCCGCTGTACCGTATGGCCCTGCCAGAGTTGAAAATATTGAAGGAGCAGCTGCAAGATTTGCTTGATAAGGGCTTCATTAGACCTAGTGTCTCGCCCTGGGGTGCGCCTGTGTTGTTCGTGAAGAAGAAACATGGACCGATGAAGATGTGCATAGACAATCGGCAGTTGAACAAAGTCACCATCAATAACAAGTATCCATTGCCAAAGATTGATGACTTATTTGATCAGCTTCAGGGTGCCAAGGTGTTTTCGAAGATTGATTTGAGGTGTGGCTACCATCAGTTGAAGATTAGGGCATCTGATATCCCTAAGACAGTTTTCGGACTCGGTTTGGGCATTATGAGTTTCTAGTGATGTCATTTGGGCTGACTAATGCCCTAGCAGCATTTATGGATTTGATGAACCGGGTGTTCAAGCCCTACATGGATTCCTTTGTGATTGTATTTATTGACGATATCTTGATCTACTTCCGCAGTAGAGAGGATCACGAGAAGCATCTTCGGATTGTACTTCAGACTCTAAGGGATAGCCAGTTATATGCCAAGTTTTCAAAGTGCGAGTTTTGGTTAGACTCAGTCGCCTTTTGGGGGCACGTCGTATCGACAGAGGGAATACAGGTGGATCCTAAGAAGATTGAGGCAGTTCAGAACTAGCCTAGACCCACTTCAGCTACGGAGATCTGTAGTTTCCTGGGCTTGGCCTGTTATTACCGTCGGTTCATGGAGAGGTTTTCATCTATAGCAGCCCCATTGACCAGATTGACCCAGAAGGGTGCCCCATTCAGATGGTCAGACGAGTGTGAGGTGAGCTTTCAGAAGCTCAAGACTGCTTTGATTACGGTGCCAGTGTTGGTGTTGCCCACAGGTTCAGGATCTTACACAGTGTATTGTGATGCATCTCATATTGGGATCGGTACAGTATTGATGCAGGATGGCTGGGTGATCGCATGTGCGTCGCGGCAGTTAAAGGTTCATGAGAAGAATTATCATATTCATGACTTAGAGTTGGCAGCCATTGTTCATGCACTGAAGATTTGGAGGCATTATGTTTACGCTGTGTCGTGCGAGGTATTCACGGATCATCGGAGTCTGTAGTATTTGTTCAAGCAAAAGGACCTCAATTTGAGGTAGAGGAGGTGGTTAGAGCTGTTAAAAGATTATGATATCACCATCTTGTATCATCCAGGGAAGGCCAATGTGGTGGCTGATGCCTTAAGTAGAAAGGCAATGAGTATGGGCAGGCTTGCATATATTCCAGTTAGTGAGAGGCCGCTTGCTGCAGATGTTCAGGCTTTGGCCAATCAGTTCGTGAGGTTGGACGTTTCAGAGCCCAATCGTGTTCTAGCTTATACATTCGCTTAGTCTTCCTTGTATGAGCGCATCAGAGAACGGCAGTATGATGACTCTTATTTGCTTGTCCTTAGGGACACGGTGAGGCACGGTAGTGCCAAGCAGGTTACGGTGGGAGATTATGGGTTTTTGAGGATGCATGGTCGTATTTGTGTGCCCAATGTAGATGGACTTCGTGAGTTGATTCTTGAGGAGACCCACAGTTCCTGGTATTCTATTCATCCGAGTGCCGCCAAGATGTATTAGGACTTACCATAGCATTATTGGTGGATGAGGATGAATAAGGATTAGTTGCATATATTGCTCGGTATCTAAATTGTTAGCAAGTTAAGTACAAGCATCAGAGACCTAGTGGTTTGCTTCAAAAGTTAGAGATTTCTAAGTGGAAGTGGGAGCGTATCACTATGGATTTTGTTGTTGGACTCCCACGGACTCAGAGGAAGTTCGACGTGGTATGGGTCATTGTGGACAGATTGACCAAGTCAGCGCATTTCATTCATGTGGCAGTTACATATTCTTTAGAGTGGTTGGCTGATATTTACATCCGTGAGATCGTCCGCCTTTATGGTGTGCCCGTGTCTATCATTTTTGATTGAGGTACGCAGTTCACCTCACACTTCTGGAGGGTCGTACAGCATGAGTTGGGCACGCAGGTTGAGTTGAGCACAGCATTTCATCCCAGACGAACTAACAGTCCGAGCGCACTATTCAGATATTGGAGGACATGTTTCGCAATTGTGTTATGAATTTCGGGGGTTCTTGGGATCAATTCTTGCCGCTTGCGGAGTTTGCCTATAACAATAACTATCAGTCAAGCATTCGGATGGCTCCCTATGAGGCATTATATGGGAGGCGGTGTCGTTCGCCAGTTGGATAGTTCGAGCTGGGGAAAGCTCAGTTGTTGAGTACAGATTTGGTACAGGATACCTTAGACAAGGTCAAGATTATTCAAGATCGACTTCGCACAGCTCAGTCTAGGCAGAAGAGTTATGCTGATCGTAGAGTTTGTGATGTTGCATTCATGGTCGGAGAGAGGGTGTTGCTCCGGGTTTCACCCATAAAGGGTGTGATAAGGTTCGAAAAGAATGGCAAGTTGAGCCTTAGGTACATCGGGTCTTTTGAGATTCTTCAGAGAGTGGGTGAGGTGGCCTACAAGCTCGCATTACCACCTAGTTTATCAGCATTCCATCTGGTGTTCTATGTGTCCATGCTCTGGACGTATCACAATGATCCATCCCGTGTTAGAATTTAGTTCAGTCCAGTTGGACACGGATTTGACTTATGAGGAGGAGTCTGTGGCTATTCTAGCTCGGCAGGTCCGGCAGTTGAGGTCTAAGAGTTATCCTTCAAGTCGAGTGTAATGGAGAGTTCAGCCGGTCGAGGTAGCCACTTGGGAGTCTGAGTCGGACATGCAGAGTATATATCCACACCTTTTCACCAGTCCAGGTACTTTTATATGTCCGTTTGAGGACGAACTATTGTTTTAAAGGTGGAGAATGTGATGAACGGATAGGTCATCCAGAGTTTTAAACCTTAATTTTGTGTTTTAAAACCTCAAATAGCTTCTTTTAGCCTTCCTCGATTTGCATGCGCAGTCCGCCCTTTTTCCGGAAAGCGTTTATGTGAAAAATTGATTAAAATATAAATTCGTGCCTTAAAAATCTATTTGAGTTGACTTCGGTCAATGTTTTGAGAAAACGAACCCGGATCCGTATTTTGACGGTTCTGGTGAATCGGCATCGTGATTTGGGACTCGATCGTATGCCCGGAATCGAATTCGGAGGTTCCTAGCTCGAGTTATCGCAATTTGTTAAAACTTTGAAGTTTAAAGGTTTAAAGAACTCATAAATTTGACCGATATTTGACTTTATTCATACCGAGTCTGAATTTTGGTTCCGGAACTTGGTATAGGTCCATTACGATATTTATGACTTGTCTGCCAAATTTTGTGCAAAACGGAAGTGATTTGACATGATTAAGATGTCCGATTGTTAAAATAGAAATCCTTAAGTTTCATTAAAAATTTCATTTGATTTGGTATTCGATTCGTAGTTCTAAGTGTTATTTTGGTATTTTGATCGCGCGAGCGAGTTCGTATGAGATTTTTGGACTTGTGTGCATGTTTGGTTTGGAGCCCCGAGGGCTCGGGTGAGTTTCAGATAGGCTACCAATGTTTCGAACTTAAAAAAATCTGGTTTTGAGCTTCAGCTGTCATCTCGTGTGTTGTGCTTCGCGATCGCGAAGGGGAATCTGGGACTGGGGAGGATTTATTCTACGTGAACTCGAGGGGATGGACGCGAACACGGAGCAGTAGGGGGTTTGCCCTTCGCGAACGCGCCCATACCTACACGAACTCATAAGACTTTAGGCCTGAGGGGTACTGGGTTGGTGCTATGCGAACACGGACCGGGGGACGCAAACGCGGTGGTCAAGGGGGAAGAACCATCGCGAACTTGGAGCACCTCACGAAGGCCATTCTAGTCGATGCCTTTCGCGATCGCGTCAGGACCTTCGCGAACGCGAAGAAGGCCTGGCGCCAGTGATTTAAAACAGTCCAAACAAGATTTCTTCCATTTTTCTTAAACTCTCCATTTGAGCTCGGTCTAGAGGCAATTTTGAAGGGAAAACTCAATACCAATTCATAGGTTTGCACACTTTAACTCATTTTCTTTCACTTCTAACATCACCCATTAATTTCTAGCCCTAATATTTATTCTTACATGGTAGAAAACTAGGGATTTAGGAAGAATTAGGGATTTTTGCAAATTCGGGATTTAGACCTTAATTCGAGGTCAGATTTCAAGACTAATTACATAATCGGACTCGGGGTAAATGGGTAAATGAATTTTGGTCCGAACCTCGGGTTTGACCAAGCGGGCCCGGGTTTTTTTTTGACCTTGTGGGAAAAGTGTAAGAATCTTATCTTTATGTATTGTAATTGATTCCCTTAGCATTATTTGACGTTATCGAGTCGATTGTGGTTGGATACGAGTGGTTTGGAGGCGGATTCTAGAGGAAAGGCCCCGGTAGAGCTCTGAATTGACTGAGGAGTGAGGTAAGTGTCGTGGTTAACCTTGACTTGAGGAATTAGGACTTGTTTGCTTAGTTGCTACATGTTTAAAATATCGGGTACAACGTATATGTGAGGTGACGAGTACTTATGCGTTGTTATTGGGTTAAAGCATATGGATGAGACTTGTTTATTGTAATTTACTTCCTTCTTTGATTATGATACTCATGCTTAGACTAGTTTATTACTTAATTGATCGTCTTTCCATATTTATGAACTATTTATGATAATTGAGCATTATTGGAAGTTGAGGTTCGGTATTGTGGAACTGGTGTTGACGTAAGGATTATTCTTGCTTATTCTTCCTCCCAAATGTTATATATATTTTGCTATATGGTAAGGGAGAGTGTTAAAGCACGAAGGGTGATATCGTACCGATTATTGTTTTATTTATTGATTTATATATAGTAAGGAAGAGAGTTAAAGCACGAAGGGTGATGTTGTGTCGTATTTATTGTTGCATGATGAAATTGAGAGTAAAAGCACGAAGGGTGATGTCTTGTCGTATTTATCATTTCATGGAGATATTGAGAGTAAAAGCACGAAGGGTGATATCGTGTCATTGTTATTGTTTCATGGTGAGGTTGAGGGTAAAAGCACGATGGGTGATATCGTACAGTCTTTATTTATTATGTTTTCTCTGTTTTCATTGGTTGAAGGTTTATTGACTATTTCGTGTTGTCATTTCCTGTTATAGTTACCGTATCTTGTACCTTTTTTTATGTCCCCTCCCAATCGTACATGTTAAATCTTTATTTGTTGTTATGTCGTACGTATATTTTCGGTTGTACAAGTTTAATTACGTAGTTGTCCTGTCATAGCCTCTTCACTATCTCATCAAGGTTAGGCTCGACATATACGGAGTACGGGTCGGTTGTACTCATATTATACTCTGCACTTCTTGTGCAGATTTTGGTACTGGTCCCAGCTGTCCATGAGGCGCATCAGCTCGGATTAGCTTATTTGGAGACTCGAGGTAGATCTGCTGGCGTCCGCAGACCTTGAAGTCCCCTTCCTCCACCTTATTTACCGTTCATCTCATTCGAGACAGTTGTATTTATTTCAGACTCTATTTGTAGAACCTCTAGAAGCTCGTGTACTTGTGACTCCAGATCCGGGTTGTACTAGATATTGGATTATTATGCTATTTCGTACTTTATTTTGGCTCTATTTCTATTTAATTGGTTTTACTTATTTGAATTGTTAAAAAAAAAAAACTTGCTCAAGGATTTCTCTAACGTTGGCTTGCTTAGCAAGTGAAATGTTAGGCGTCATCACGGTCCCGAAGGTGAAAATTTCGGGTCGTGACAAGTACATACTAATATTATCTAACTTAACTAAATTTATCATTTATGCAAGTTCAGATGACGTCCAATTAATTTGAATTCAAGTATTATACTAATGTAATAACATTGACCTCTGGCATTTAGAGGGTTGTTTTATTTTTTCATATTAATTGCTTTATATCAATTCTTTATAACTTCCGGCACACATATATATGTGTGTATATATAAAAATTATATGTTATTTATTCATATAAATAATTGACTAAACACTTACACGCTAATATTAACGTGCAACGCACGTTCGTAGAAACTAGTATATATATATATATATATATATATATATATATATATATATATATATATATATATATATATATATATAATTTTATACACTTTTGCGGTTACCAAATATAAATAATTTTGGCACGGGATAAAAGTGATATTTGCCCGTAGAAACACTATACAATGGGACATCAACTCTAGTAGTTGAACTCTATGCAGCATATTAGAAAAAAAAACTCTATGCAGCAAAGGAATCAAACCATTTTTGGGTAAGGAGTTGGATGTTATTTAAAAGACAATTCACATGTAAAAATTCTATTAGCAAGAAGCAAAGTATTTTGCAGACACTGATGTTATTCTCGAAGCTATTCAAATACGAAGCAACACTCAGAAACATGAAGTCATTCAAGTTATACTTGTTAAGAAAATTAACTCATTAAACATCCAATTTAAGTATTTTAAAAGTTTATATGACTTTGACATTAAAATCTTTGCCCTTTTTGAATGAAGGGGTTTAGTCTAGTGCACTTCAAATTTATAGACCAGCAATCCCTTTGCATCTGAATAAAGTTTGCAACAGAATAAATATACATTAGTTATCTCTTTGGATATATTATACTAAAGAAAATCTATCCTCAAACCTAGACATCCATATTCAAACGTACAATATACAATAAATCATTTCTTAGTCTCAAATTTTGTTTACTTTAAAAGTTCTAAATAAACTTATCGTTTAGTGTCTTATGTTGTATAAAATATTCTTCTGTTCAAAAATATTTGTTACCTACCTGAGAGTCCAAATAAAAAACTTTGACAATTCTGAATGTTTTCTCTTAAAAATTATGCCCGCCCGTAGGGCTGGCCTGCTTCCCGCAAAAAAAAGAAATGCTCACTAGCTAGCTGGCCTAGTGGGGCCCTATCCGGAGATATACTAAAAACTATACCTTTCGAGCCGAACACAATGCTCGCCTTCCAAATATAAAAGGGCCTTCTCACCTCTTATGAATCGTCCGACGAAAAAGACTTTCTGAATAGTTAAAATATGAAGTAGCTTTTAAATATCGATTTTTTTTTTAATTTTACCTATTTAGTCACTGAAGTTGATTAATTCAACCAAGCATAAGATCATCAAAAGTTGTGCTTGAATAGATATGATATGTCTATCCTATATTAGACATCTTAAAGTCGAGCATTGAAAATGAATTGTTTTGGTAAAAAATATTTTCCCTATGTGGATTCAAGTGGCGCGACGACTTAGCCGCGGCCCTAATGCTGGTATCGAACACCAAGTTTAAAATAAAATAATAACCATCCACAATTATAGAAAATTTTGGTTGACATTACATCATTTATCAAAGTTTGGGGGTCAAATTTCATATTTATCTACTTAACATTTCCACTTGCAGCACGTGCAAAAATCTCTGATAGAACCTCGACCTTTCTTTGATAGAATCACTGAGAAATTCCCGTTCTCCGATTGCCGCCTCTCCGACATCCATCGCCGGCGGCAAGTTTCCCGGTTCGCCACCTTCATCATCACCTAGGTATTCACCTTCACGCTCTCAAAAATCTAACTGGAATGACGTAAATATCATTCTTTATTGACCTTACTCACCATCCCTACACAAGCATATAATATATTAATATTTAGTTTATAAAATGATGATTAGAAAGCAATCATCTAACATCTGTGTTTGTTTTCAAGCACCCTTTAACCCCCAGAAAGCAATTTTTTTGGAATATTTGTGTACAACAATACAAGCTAGAGGTACAACTACTAGTACAGGTTGTTCAAAAAATGTTCAAGAGTTGAATGAGAAGTGTTGGCTTTATAAAAATGTTAACTTTCATTGTTTTGGAATACCATTTAACCCCCCAAAAGCAATATTTGTGAAAAACGTGTATACAACAGTACCAGCTGGAGGTACAGCTGCTACTGCAGGTTGTTCACATGTTCAAGAATTGGATGAAAAGTTAAAGTGGCTTTGCGAAAAGCTTAATTCGCATTGTTTCCGAGTAGCTCTTAACCCACCAAAAGCGAGTTTTGTGAAATATTATTGTGCAAAAGCAGTTACAGAACATACTACAATGGATGTACACGCATTGGATGCAGAGTTGAAGGGTCTTTGTGAAAAGCCAAATCCTCAGTATGTTAATGCTTATAAACTTTTTAACGACGCGGTTAATTCGGGTCGAATACCTTCTGAGTTTACTTGCAATTTTCTTGTTGCAACAATGGCAAAGAATAAGGAGTACAGCTTGGCTTTTAAGGTGTATGGTAGGATGAGAGAGGTGGGGATATCCCCGTGGTTTTTGTCGTTGGCTGCTTTGACTGAATGTTTAGTGCATGTTCAAAGACCAAAATTGGCGATTTCTGTGTTGGGGTTGATTTTGAAGTATGGTTTCAGGGTTAATGATTACCTTGTTAATATTGTATTGAAAGGATTGTGTGAAAATGGTATGGCTATTAAGGCTGTAGAAGTTTTTCAGTGTTTATATATGAAAGAAGTGACTCCTAATGTCGTTAGCTTAAACACCCTTATGAAAGGACTTTGCAGAGAGAGGAAATTGGAGGCGGCTTTAGATTTGAGGAGTAGAATGGAAAAGGTGAATGTAGCTCCCAATATGATTACTTATTCCATTTTGATAGATGGTCTTTGCTCAGAGAGAAGGTTGGATGAAGCTATGGGATTGCTGGAGGAGATGACAACTAAGGGTTTGAAAGCTGATGTTGTAGTGTATAGTTCACTCATAAATGGACTTTGCAACAAAGGATGTGTTGATAGAGGGAAAGAGCTCTTGAATGAGATGTTGAAGGAAGGAATTTCGCCAAATGTGGTTACTTACTCTTGTTTATTACATGGCTATTGTAAGCAGGGCCAATTAAAAGAAGCAACTATGTTATATGATGATATGCTGAAGCGCAAAATCCAGCCGGACGTCATTACATTTATCAGTATGATTAGCGGGCTTTGCAAAGGTGGGAGGGCTGTGAAAGCAGTGGAATTGTTTAAATTGACGGTGGAGAAGGGTGAAGAGCCTGGAAACATAGCTTACAATATTCTTCTGCGTGGACTTTGCAAGGAAGGGTTACTTTCTGATGCTTTTAACATTCTGCAGCAGATGATAGAAAAGGGCAAGAAGCCTGACTTGATTACTTACAATACACTGGTGAGAGGACTTTGTGAAAATGGGAAGGTGGACGATGCCTTGACACTTTTTAATTCAATGTTAGCTGATGAGACATATGTTCAGCCAGACATTACGACAATGAATGTACTGATTCAAGTGCTTTGTGAAGGAGGACATCTAAGTAATGCTGCCAAAATTCATGAGAAGATGGTTGCTAACAAGACACTGGTTGACATGAGAACTTTTACTGTGCTTATTGGAGCTTACATAAAAGCAGACAATGTTGTTAAAGCTATGGAACTCTTGAAGCAGGCAAATGAATTGGGTTTTATTCCAGACTCATTGACCTATGGCACTATGGTTGATGGTTTTTGTGAGTTGAATGTACTAAATATCGCGAAAGGTTTGTTTCTTCGGATGAGAAACAATGGATATTGCCCAACCGTGATTGATTACAATATCTTGATGGAAAGCTTATGCAATGAGGGTAGCTTGGAACAAGCTAGGAGGTTGTTTCAAGAGATGTTAGATGGCAATTGTGAGCCAGATCTTGCGTCATACAATATTATCATTGATGGAACGCTCAAAGCAAAAAGCTTAAAATCTGCTAAAGAGTTACTTGTTCATATGCTTCATATGGGTTTGAATCCAAATGCTTTCACATATTCCATATTAATAAATAGGTTTTCAAAACTAGGGCTGTTGGATGAGGCAAAGAATTTATATGAGAGGATGAATGCATCTGGCTTGACACCGGATAACTCTGTGTATAATTGTTTACTGAAAGGCTTTAGCTTGAATGGTCAAACTAGAGAAATTATTGATTTGCTTAACCAAATGGCTGTTAAGGGCATTGATCTGGACTCAAAACTCACTTCAACAATCTTGACGTGTCTTTGCAATATATCTGAAGATGTCAATGTGGCAGAGCTGTTGCCAAACTTCTCCAGAGAAAAATCAGAAGTATTTAGCATTCCATGCAGTGAATTGTTGAACAAGCTTCACAATAGTTTATCCAAGCTTCAGTTGGATTCTGCTCAGCAGGTACTATCTCAGAAAGCTCCTAGTGCTGTAGACGTAGCGATTCTCTTCACATTTTATAGTTATTAATTCTTTTTTAAAGTTTTTAGAGGACATCGGTATGTGTTGTTATTCCATGGATAGCCTCATGTTTCCCCTTAATATTTTTTCATTCTTGAAACAGTAGAAAGTTATCCTTGGTTACGCGGTTCATGCGATCATGGGAATAGGCTATTCTTTTGTAACTCCTTTTCGTTTTTTGGGTGATGTAACTCTATTATTTCTAAGTTCGAAACTTGGTGGATAATGGGTGCACACATCTACCTTTCACCACTTAAATACCAAACTTTGTTCACCCGTCAGGATTCAAACTCGTAATGTGCGCCTATCAGACATCCCACATTGTACTACCTTCTTGTTGAACCAATGCTTTAGGGGAAATAAATAGATCAAGTGATATATCATCTTCAGGCACTTGTCCCTCATGAGATGAACAGAAAATAACGTTTCCCTTTTTTCTTGCTTTTTCACGAACATAATAATCAACTGCCTGCTGAATCTCACTAGTCACTAGACCCTTTTATGCCTTGTCAAATACTCCTTTCAGTCACGGAAAGAAGAAATCTTTGAATCTAGTATATTGTTTCCCATCTAATGATTCTTCTTTTATTGAACTTTTCAGTGCCAATGATAAGCTTCAGGGATTGGGGTTCCTCCACAAGCAAAATTCTTATGCCTGCAAAGGTGTGTGAGCGAGAGGCTTCATGATAACATCTTACATACGGTATGTGACATACTCAAAGGTATTTATCCCTGGTTTTTCTTTCCGCGAATTTAGATTTTTATAGGTTTGTGTTTGTAGCTTAGTGTAATGTTTAATTAAGTTATCGTGCCGGCTCGCGAGTTGCTTCTAGCTGAATTTGCATGTTGTCTTTGGATCAATCCTAGCTAAAAGTCAATATAATCAAAGCATTGAAGTAATGGAGTGATGTGAATGAGAAGTTAATTGATGCAGCTATGTTGCCTTTGAAGAAAGAAGTGCACGACTTTTTCATGTATAGCAGCTATGCAGCTATTGTTTATCTCTGTTTTATGATTTATGTGTGCCATAATAGCAATTTTTGTCTTGCTGAAGCAAGTAAATTCAGTAATATTAGCTTCTTTTGCAGTTTTGGATGTGAATCACATCTGCAATCAACAGCAACGGGAATGATGGTTCCCCGCTTGATTTGCATTCATACCTCAAACTTGCTTCGGTTGTTAACTATCTGGAGTAGGAGAGCTGCTTATTTAGCAAAAGTAGCTCAATCAAAAGTTCTGAATAAACATCTGTATTCTCTTACCAGCTGGGGAGCGGACCTCCCCTGGACCCTGCGTGAAGGTGGGATACTTCGTGCATCGGGCTGCCTTTTTTTATTCTCTTTTCAGCTGCCTGACCTAGTCACTTGCCAGTGTAGATGATAAGCCACGTATCTTCCAGAAGAAGCAAAGAAATTTAGGAGAAGATAATTCCTGGAGCTTTCAGTTATTAGAAGTTTATTAGAAGGTATCTGTTTAGCAGTTTTATTATGGTTATTAGAAGTTATCTATCTTTATCCTAATAGGTTATGCAGTAGTTATGGTCAGCCTATTATATAAGTAATAGATCCGGTAATGTGTAGGTATCATTATCAGAATTAAACTACTTTATTCTGGAGCATTGTCCTCTCCATACGGACAACTTTATTGGTGTAGTTGTGTTTAAGATTCTTGCACAAACTATTGCCAATAATATTAACTTCTTTGTTCTATTTCTTCAATTATCTACTTCTGGTCACTATCAGTAGATCGTTTTTTACATGTGAGGTCATATCATGTCAGTCAAGAAGCTGCAAATAAGTTATCAGGTGATAATTGTATCTGATTAGATCAACTTCAAGAGATGAATTTAGCAGCTGGCAAGTCCAATATTGGAAGCTACCTCTGTATTGTGTCAAACTAAGTTGTGTTGACAATCAACTTCAAGGAGATGAATTTTACAGGTAAAAATCTTCAGCTTATTGATCCAAGTTGAAGTTATTTATCAACTTCCTTGAATAATATATCTGCATTAGGTGAACTTTGGGTGTATCGACCTAAGTTCACATGGTTCATCACCTTCCTAGAGCTTTGCATCTGCGACGAGGAAGGAAGTGCTTTACTTTTGAGCGTTCATCTGGCTGCTGTGGACATCTCTGGCAACAAGGAAGCTGCTTCTAACGGGAACATTGAAACTTTGATGGACTGATATCCACAAATGCCCCGAACCATGATAATATGCGCAGAATGCTTGATAACAGTGTTCAGCTTAGTTCTTGATACTTGGTGTTTGGTGGTAAACAAGAGAAGAAATTTTATCATGAGAGATTTTATTAATGGACAGAGAGATTCACTTTAGATGTCGGAAAATTCTTGGTGGCTGGATGCTGCAAATCAAATGGCTGATGGCATAGACAAATCCAGGATTTAGAATCCATGATTTAAAGTCAATGAGTTAATAATGAGTGTGATCTTATTATGTGTATAAATTTTACATTTTCTTTTTGCTTATGTATACGTTGTTTGAATCGAAAATAATGAATTCAGTTGAACCCACAGGTCACTGCCATAATTCTGCTTTGGGCTGATAGAGTTGAGTGCAGCGTGGAAGTTGAACTCTTTTTCAAATCAAAACATATTAATGCAGACTGTTTCCAACCAATGTTCTCTGATTTTCAATACAGCTTAGAATGAAGTTAGCTAGGTTGTCTTGAAAATAAAAATTAAAGAATGAGAGAAAAAAGTAAATAATGTCTTTTCATTTTCCATATGCATAAAACGAGCAATTCCTGTGATTGTGATTATTGTTTTTGGAGAATATGGCAAAATTTAAGAGAAATAAAGATAGTCTCTCTCTCATTTTTCTTACATTTTATTTAAATTTTGAATCTCTAATGACTCAACTTATATGAGAACAAATAATTTTTCACATGCTTAACTGCTTAGCTCCCTGTTAACTTAGTTTATATATATATATATATATATATATATTTATATTTTTTTTAAAAAAGAAAAGAAGCAGGTGAAATTAAATGTTGTTGGGTCATAATTTATTTGTAGTGAAATTAATAGCTTAGAGTTGCATTTAATGCTTGCTTACCTAGAATCCTCATGAATTATGTAAATCACTTGTGATTTTATATAGATAGATGATAATCGAATGCTTAATTTCACTAAAAATCTGAAAAGGCGGTTTAATTTTTCGTAAAGTAGCCAAACACCCTTTAATTCAAATTAAAACATGCCCATTTTCGTAACATAAAAATTTTCAAGTGAAAGCGTTAGGCCATAGAATATCATTTTAGTATTTGCAAATTTCGAATTTCAACTTTTGCAAATATAATTTGGTTATGTTTAAATGTTAAAATTCAATATTTGAACTTCCAATGAAATATCTCCCTCTCTTGTTATATCATATTTTCTCACCTTTAAATAATGCAAGGCAAATGTTGAACGAACATTATTGTGTCGAAAGTCAACCCAAAAGGAAAATAAATAGGTTTGTTTGGTTTTGTTAAAGAAAAAGTTATTTTTATAAGTTCCAAATCAAATTTGGAATAAATGAAAGCCAACGACTTTATATCTCATTTAATGTTCAAAATATTGGATGGAGATTTTGTTGAAGGTCCATATACATCCCAAGTGGTGTTCTCTTAATTGTTCTGGGAGACTATTTTATCACCTTAACGTAATAAAAAAATTATATTACATTAAATGTAAAAAATATTACGACACTAGATAATTTGAAATAAACAAAGTGTCTTATAGTTACAAAATACTTTGGGCTTAATAGCAACAAGTTAATTAGTTGAGCTAGTTCAGGAATTGATGGAATATCGTAGCGTCAATAAAAGATAATAGAAGTGATTGGAAGGATGTGCTTTCTCTTTCGTATGTTGTAAAGGAAAGTAAAAAATCGTTATAGTTCTAAAATGCTCGTTTGACTTTGATGTCGTTCGTAAATTTACGAAGATCATTTTGATTGTTGCCTGCGATAAAATGACGATATACAATCAAATAAAATCAACGATAAGATTACTATATAAATGAAACTTTTAAAGTTACAAAAAATGCACATATTACCCATCTAGAGAGTACGACAATATTAAATAGAGTCACAATATTACGCCAAATCTTAACGGTTTAGACGACTTTAAAACTCAACTACATAAATACAAATTTTTCAAAGTTTAACTAACAATCAACTTTTCGATGCATCTCTAATTAGTTACATTTTAATTATTTACCAGGTACACAATTACACCAACAATAATATCATTTATACTCGACCTTTCAAGCATTATTATACACCAACTTAATAATATCTTTGTTTTGTGGCCAGATGGATAGACAATAGATTATGGTCTCGATGTCTTAGAAAAATATGAGGAGAAAAAAAGGGTGTTTAATGTCGGTGGAAAATAGGAAAAAAAAAGCACCAAAATAGTACATTAATTATAATTTTATACATAATAGTAGTTGTCCTAGTAACAGAGTAATATGTACACACTGAAAAAGGGATCTGTACAAACACATCTTTTTATTTTTTTCTCACCTCTCTATCTTCCTCACTATAAATACATATTTTTCACTTTCTTGATCTCCCTTTTTCTCTCTCTATATCTCAAGAAAATTACTCTTAACTGGACCTTTTTTTCACTCAATCAACTTTCAAGAAAGCTGCCTTTTGGTTAGTTACTTTTTATTTCTTGATGTTTATGGTTTTATCTCTTAACCTATGTGAAGATTGCTGCTTATTTTTATGTGGGGTTTGTTGTTTTGTGATGCTTTGTGGTTTTTGTATTTGGGTTTTGTGCATTAGCTTAAAAAGATTGAATCTTGACTTGGGGTTGACTTGTATGATGAGTTTTTTCAGGGTGGTTTGAAATTGGTGTGTGTTGACTCAATTGAAAAAAAGTGGAGCTTTTGGGAGAAAGTTTGTAGCTTTGGGATTTGTATCAAGTGTTTGGATTGACTCAGATTTGAATCTATGCTAAAGGTACTTTTTTTTTGGGTTTATGCTCTTTTTTCTTGATTCCATTTTTGGTCTTTGCTTTACTTGTGATGGAGCTGAAATATGATGTCTATGATTCTTGTTTTATGGGTATTTTACCTTTTTGATGGATAGTGAAGTAGCTGTGTTTTTGGAATTGCTGTCCACATCTTTGAGTTGTGGATTGCTAATTGCATAGACTATTGTGTACTTTGTAGTTTCTTTGAGTTGTGGATAGCATAATCAATGGACTGTTGTATAACTTTTGGTGTGTACACCTGGAATTGTGTTGCAAGTTTTCAAACTTATCTTTGTTGTTTCCAGTTTAATTACAAGGATATACTTTTAAGAACCAGGATATGATTTTGTATTGAGAAACTTGCTTTTGGACCCAAATGCAGATCTTTTAAGCTGCAGAACATGTGGTGGTTGTGATACGGACACAAAGTTGCCGTTAGAGCTCTAAAGTAGAGGGGTTGTAGGATGGGCTGTGAATGTTCAAAACTCGCCTCGTGTTGCTGGGATGGACAGAATGGTCCCGTTCACGAGGCTAAGAATCCTGGTATGTAAAGCTATTTTTTTTTGTGGGTATTTTTCTATCACTATCCGAGGACAGTTGAATTCAGAATTATAATTTTGTCGGATTTCCTTCTTCTAATAGATGACGAGGAAAAAGATGAAGTTAGTGATTTGCCTACATTCCGTGAGTTTACTCTTGAACAGCTGAGAATAGCTACTTCTGGATTTGCCGTAGAGAATATAGTTTCCGAACACGGTGAAAAAGCTCCAAATGTTGTTTATAAGGGAAAGTTAGAGAACCAGAGGAGGGTTGCTGTCAAACGCTTTAATAGATCTGCATGGCCTGATTCCCGACAGTTCTTAGTAAGTTATTCTAAAGAGGATTTATGTAATACCATCTGGTAATTAAGTTTCTATATGCATTCCAGTAGCGAGGATATTTAGTGTTTCTTATATAAGACAACCGAGCCATAAATGGGAAATTGAAGTATGACGCTTTACACGTCTTATTCTTTGTCCTTAGTGCATGCACTTTTTTCGATGTATTAATAGCTCGAAGCTAAGAATCTTGTTTTTTTCCTACTGACAAGCACTTTACTTTGTTTAAGCAATAGACTTTTAACTTCCTTTTCTTTATCCTTCAAATTGAGAACTTCAGGAAGAAGCAAGATCGGTTGGTTCTCTCCGCAACAGCAGGTTAGCAAATCTTCTTGGTTGTTGTTGCGAGGGTGATGAGAGGTTGCTTGTGGCAGAATTTATGCCCAATGAGACACTTGCAAAACATCTTTTTCACTGTAAGTTCAATTATATTTGTACTTTTGTTTTCCATCCTAGTCCTGGAATTTAGGGCTTGATTGATTCCTGAAGTCTCTTTTTGGTGTAAATATTGTTGTTTGCTTTGTTAATTATCCTCCTATCACATCACCTCCACAATACCTTTTCAAGTCATCCTATTTTAGTTTCGTTCGTTACATTTCCACTTACCGTGCTATTTTATGGGTAGATCTTGCTTAGATATCTTAATTGTCTGTATATAGGTGCCACAATCTCATCTAATCTCATTTTAGTTTTTTTTATGGGGGATATAAACTTGCATTTGCCTATGTTCCTTCTTATTCTTATCCATAAAACGCTTTATCTCTAAAGTGATCTTCATAGTTTGAACTATTGGTTGACTTGCACTAGTTTCATTAATTAACAAGAATATCATTTGCCAAATAACTTGCACAATAAAAACTCATCTTGTATACTATTGGTTAGCTTATCTATAAGTTGGCTAAACGAGTAGACTCATGCCAGATTTTTGTGCAAGCCCATAGTATATAGGGAGAATCTTTCTCTGTTTTCAAATTTGTGGCTGGTCTTTCATATTTATCATTTTTTATATGATATTCTTCTCAATCATCCGAAAAGGGGTAATCTATCCTGCGGGGGTTTGGGGGGGGGGGTGGGTAATTTGTGGTTTGTGTCATCGTTACTTGCATGCTATATGTATGCGTAAGAAAATTATAGTTAGGTTACTTGATGTTGGAAGGCTCAACCATGATTAATTTTCTACAGTAGTTCTAACGTGTGTCAAGTGTTAAATCGACATGATGAAAGGAGCAACCAGGGTTTTATTGAGAAGAGACGGAAGGAGTAACTGATATGGAATTCAAGGGACAAGTGATAAAGATGATTCATATACCTGACCCAAACTAATTTGGAATTTAAGCTTGGTTGATTGATTGATATAATATTTTTTTTTTTTTGCAATTATATTTTTTTACACCATCACTTGTCCAGAAAATATAAAGATTTTCAAAATAAACCTAATTATGAATTTATCTGAACTTCACCTAGAAACTCGGTGAAAATGAGATTGGACGAGATGGGAACACTCGAATTTTTACTGCTTTAATGAAGGAAAATGGGAATCACGACTTGTGTGAAGATTTAAGGAAGATATGTATATCTTTGTGATTGGTGAAATTCAAGTTGACTTATCATATTTATATATCCAGGGGAAACGCAACCCATGAAATGGGCAATGCGGTTAAGGGTGGCTTTGTATCTTGGACAGGCTCTTGAGTATTGTACAAGCAAAGGGCGTGCACTTTATCATGATCTTAATGCTTATAGAATATTATTTGATGAAGTAAGTACATAGTTCCATGATCATTCTTTCGTTGTTTATTGTTAAATATATTATTTGAGTGCCTCTAATGATCTACCCTTTGGATATTTCTCAGGAAGGTGATCCTCGTCTCTCTTGCTTTGGTTTGATGAAGAACAGTCGAGATGGAAAAAGTTACAGCACGAACTTGGCATTTACTCCTCCTGAATATTTGAGGACGGGTAAGACCTCTCTTAGTTGCTGTGTATCGACAAATAGTATTTAATTTTCTAGCTTAGTTGCTTGACATTTTGCTTCTCGTTTTATCTGTTTATGAAATTTCAATAACATGTATATCTGGTAAAGCAGTAACATGAGTACTGCTGATAGATAGGTGCAAAGAGGAGAGAAAGTTTCTGTAAGGACAGTAAACACTTGACTCTTCAAAAGTTGTTCTCTCTCCCCGAATTTTCCTTAAAATGTGTGCGGCTTGTTTACAATTATACAAGTGAAATAAGCTGTTCAGACCTAACAATTTTAGACACATACCACTTTGAGTGGTATTGGATGAATCTGGATGATCAAAATGCTTGGTACCGACGTAACTTCTCATCCTCTAACGTCAAGGTGGCATTAGGTAGTAAGTACAATTGATGAATGCTCTTATATGCATGTGTGTTTATTTATATAATGGTGTTGTCGAGACCAGCTTGTGGTATTGCATCTGATCTAACGAATACCTACTATCTCCCACCAGCATACATATCGGTAAAATCGTCGACAATGACTTACGCAGAGAGAAAAATTAAACTAGTGTCGCCTCTATTGAGATTTGAACTTTGGTTAAACTTGGCCTTCTTCTAGTTATACAAAACGTAGGTGACTGATTCATAAAATACGATATTAAAATTTAATGTGTGTGTTGACGGACTTCTTTTCTGATGAACTCGTGATAGTCTCTCCTTGATGACAGTGGTTTTTGTTATTTGAAACTTCCCCTCCCATCCTAAAAGGGGAAGGAAGAAGGGGGTTTTGGTTTGGGGGGGGGATATTTTGCAGCATTTACCTAGCATATTGCTTGATTATCTTTCTTTGTTCTTAGAAGGCTAAAGGGGGATGATCTTTACAAGCAATTTTTACCTTATGTCATTGGTTTATTCATTTAGCTGTATTCTACTTGGATTAGTGCCTCTTCATTGATCTCCACGATCTTAACAATATTTCTGGTCAAGAATTGTTGAATTTGTCATCGTTCACTCGGTTATTCTGAAATGTTTGTAGGAAGAATCACCCCGGAGAGCGTCATGTACAGCTTTGGGACACTGTTGCTTGACCTTCTCAGTGGAAAACATATTCCTCCAAGCCATGTATGTTCTTTTCTGCCAATTTTGAAGACGATATTGTTTTACTTTCTTTTGGGACAAGAACACGTGACATATTAATGTGTTTCATTTGTTCTAGTTTGTGTCCGACACATCTTTTATATAAACAAGTAAATCTTTACGATCCAAGCCGGTTTGAGTTTAAAGATATTGTTATTGATATTGAGCCGAGGGTCTATTGAAAACAGCCTCTCTATCCTCACAAGGTAGGGGTAAGGTCTGCGTACACACTACCCTCCCCAGACCCCACGGTATGGGATAATACTGGGTATATTGTTGTTATTGAAATTTAATGATGACTATATTCGAAAAGCTGTGATTTTCGTTTTATTGTTTTACAGATGATCTTACCCTAGGAAAAATAACAGTAAGATGCAAGGTTGGGCAGGGAAATATTGTTACTCCCTCCGTTTCAATTTATATGACACACTTTCCTTATTAGGCGTTCCAAAAGAATGACATTCTATATTTGGAAACAATTTGACTATAAACTTTTCCTTTTACCCGTTTTACCTTTAATGAGAAGTTTCTATAGCCACACAAATGGAAAGCCCCACATAAGCTTTTACCCTTTAAGCTTTTAAGGCCACAAGTTTCAAAAGTCTTTTCTTTTTTTTCTTTTTAAACTTCATGCCGAGTCAATGTACATCTCATAAATTGAAACAGATGGAGTAATATATATATTTACCAAAAAAAATTGTTAATATATGGGCTTTCTGAGCACAGATGCAAGTGCAACACTTCCTAACATAACTCAAGAGATAGAGAAATCCTGGCTGTATTATTCTCCAGAATGCAATGGACATTCAGGAGCTATTTGTACAACAAAGCTGGCAGTTCTGATGTCTAGACTCGAGTAATATTCATGGTTGTCTTCGTTGATTAGGTTCCTAGAAGAGCTATTACTGAAACACCATGGGCATCTTATTCTTGTTCGTCTTTTCCTATTCCTGCCTCTCCCATTTTTTAGTAATCTATCTTGTTCAATCTCAGCACTGATGCTTAGACTGCTAATTAAAAGTTATCCGAACAGTCTAAATCATGTTAAGACACTAATTGTTATCATATAATTTTATAGTTATGCACCTGTAAGAAAATGGAAAAACGAGAATTTCAAGCTTGGAAAAATTGTTTAAACCAGGCATCAAATTCAATTTGGGGTGGGGGTTGGTTTCCCTGATTGTTGAAGATGATGAGTGGTGCTACAACAACTAAATTTTTGTAAAGTAGGATCGATTTTATCAAGCATAACTGTTTATGACAAAGGATATCTGGTTGCTGTAATTAAGTCATTGATGAGGCACTCTTAACTTTTTTTATTTTCGGGTGGTCATCCTCTTCTAATACTCTTATATGTTTTTTTCAGGCCCTTGATTTGATTAAAGACCGGAATCTTCAGATGTTAACTGATTCTTGCTTGGAAGGTCAATTTTCTTCTGATGATGGAACTGAGTTGGTACGGATAGCTTCAAGATGTCTGCAATACGAGCCACGTGAGCGGCCAAATCCAAAGTCACTAGTCGCTGCTTTATTTCCTCTTCAGAAAGAAACCGAGGTCTTGTTATTTCTTGTCCTGATTATCCATTAGTATCCTTAAGGTTTATACTGAGTTTGTATTGTGTGTTTTCTGCCTGTGTACTTTCCTTTTTCTTTCTTTTGTTGGGGTTTTGGGGGGGGGGGGGGTGAATTTGAGTCATTCAACCACCTCATAATCACTACCACCAACCCCCGTCACCACTACTCACCGCCTCCAAATGTCTCTACCATCAGTCTCCACTGCGCAAGTACCACCGCCAATAACCTTTACCTCTAGTCACCAAACACCTGTACCACCAACTTCTACTGCACAACCATCATCTCCACTGTCAGTCACCACCATCAGCCACCACTGCACAACCACCATCTCAACCTCCTCCGCACTACCATGACCACTGATAGCCCGCTGCAGCTAGATTTTAGAGTGTGCTTCATCAAAGAAACAATATATATAAACTCTCTATTTATTAGGTCAACAACAACAACAACAAACCCAGTATAATCCCACAAGTGGGGTCTGGATGTTGTAAGCACAAAATCTTAAGTATTCAATGTTGAGATTCAGACGTCTTAATCGAATAAAATCAAATGGGGCCTAAGTAGTTCCATGGCACTAGTAATGTCAAAACAATGGTTCCATGACAGTAGTTACTTAAAATTAGTAAAAACAGTAATTTGGATAAGGTGAGAAACTTTTTAGATTACATTATTTTCCCTTAATATTGATTTTCTATATTGGCTGACTGTAAAATGCCAAAAATCACATTAATTATAGAACTTAGCTGGAATAAACTTTTTAAACTTGTTCTGCAGGTTCCTTCTCATGTGTTGATGGGTATATCACGTAATAGTGAAACTATGTCTCTGTCTCCACTTGGTGAAGCCTGCTTGAGAATGGATTTAACTGCCATCCATGAGATTTTAGAAAAGCTCGGGTACAAAGACGATGAGGGAGCAGCTACTGAGGTTTGTTTCTATCAATGATTATTTTGAGGCGTTGATGTCTTCATCCTGTACATGCATGTTATCAATCTTTTATCTTTTATCAATCCTTTTGGCGTAAGTTTCCAATGCAAGTAGAATGATTGTTCTCAGTTCTCCGACACGTGAGACAATTTGAAGTATCAATCAGCTCCTTAGCAGTTTCATTTTGTAACTTATTGCTTGTTCATATGGTTATCAAATCCAACTTACTATACACCTTTGGAAGCCAATTATCGAAGTCTCATGATAGCCATACACCTTCGGAAGCCAATTATCAAAGTCTCATGATAGCCACACTTTTCAATGTTGGTTGCAGCTTTCATTCCAAATGTGGACAAATCAGATGCAGGAAACATTGAACTCCAAGAAAAAGGGTGATGCTGCTTTCAGGCACAAAGATGCTAAGGCTGCCGTCGAATGCTATACACAGGTTGGAAATTATTATTCTCGATTGGTTTTAATACTCTTAATCATTTCACTAAAGTTTGAATATGATACCTATGTTGCATTGAGGCTCTGATTCATTCTTTACAACTGTGCTTTCTTAGGGGAGATATAGCTTGTAGACTAAGGCTTTATACACTCGGGTAACGGGATAAATAATAGTGCACAAAATATGGTTTAAACAGAATGGTAACTTATTCTTGAGATTGTTACTGAACTCTTGGGACTTATTATAATGATAACATATTCTTGAGATTGTTACTGAACTCTTAGGACTGATTATAGTGATAACATATCCTTGAAATTGTTACTGAACTCTTAGGACTGATTATTGTAGTGTCGATTAATGTTTATAGGGAAAGTGGTGGTGGATTTAATCTATTTATGAAGTACATTATTCATTTAGTATGTTGCTTGGTTTTGCAGTTCATCGATGTTGGAACAATGGTCTCCCCAACTGTGTATGCTCGACGTAGTCTGTCTTATCTCATGAGTGATATGCCGCAGGAAGCCCTTAATGATGCAGTACAAGCACAAGTAATATCTCCTGTTTGGCATATTGCATCATATTTACAAGCTGCTTCTCTTTTTGCGATGGGAAGGGAAAATGAGGCACAAATTGCACTTAAAGAGGGTTCTGTTCTTGAAGAAAAGAAGAACACAACATCCTGACTGTGGCGAGCTGAACCGCTGTGATCTTTTACTTTATTGCTCCGTTGCAGGGGTTTGGACATAGATCACAAAAGTGTTGTTTTTCGAACAGAGGCTGTTCGATCTGTCGCCTTGTGCATTCGATGATTAAGTAGGTTTGGTTTACTTCAGAGCATTCTTTGGCAACATATAATTGGATGGGGTTGGTTTTGGTCACAGCTTTTGTGGGAATCGATTGGCCTTTTCCAATAACAATATTCTCTGGGAATAATCCAATGCCATTGGTTCCTTAAGGATCCAAGATCTGTGGAAAAGGAAAGCTGGAGAAACTTGCTGTGCTGTAATTTATGTACAGTGCTATTTGGCTGCTCAACTAAGATTGTTTTGATTCTCTCTTAGTCTTATGTTATCTTTTTTCTTGAAAATCCTTCCTTTTTCTTTCTTCTCTTGGAGTTGGGGGGTCAATATCCTTTGTTTGTGGTGGTAATTTATCTTGCAGTACTTAATTTAAGTATTTGTTACTGGTCTAACTTGCAGAATATTGTTTGTAACGTTTGTATCTTATTTCAAGAATCAAGTTTGAAGGCTTGTGGCAAATTATTTATACAGCTAGTAGCTCATTCACATTTTGTTGGAATATAAGTTCTCTTTTCCAATTTGTTATATTGTCTCACATAGGTTAATAACTCCTTATATTATCTGTGGTTTTCCCACTTCAAGAGTTAACTTTTGTGGTTGAGTTAGGCGTAAAGTTCATTTTCTTAATATGGTACAAGACCTGAGTTATGCATGGTAATGTTGAGTTGTTACCTAGTTGGTATCGATGCCAGATCTATCCGTATTCTTGGTTTATTCAATATTCTGCCTCCATCTTATGTTGTCCACTACCCAATCTTGTGCATTCGGGGAGCTCATATTTTCTTATATGGTCTTGGGCTATTCTCATCTCAAGAGCCGGCTCCATGGGGTTGAGTAGGAGTCGGCTCATGGGATTGAGTAGAGCCTAAGGTCCGATTTTTTAACTATCTTCTTTCCAAACAACCCTAAGCATATCTTTTCCCCTCCTAGGGTTGGGAGTTTGTTAATGATGGGTGAAGTTCAAGTTATAGCCATTTAGAATTATTGCCTTTGTTTTGCATGGAAGTACGCGTCATAGCTTAACAAGTACACGTCACTTGATGAATAGATCATACTAATTCAGTAATCTTGATTAATATAGCTCTCAATCATTAATCTAGAAATGACACCAGTAGCCACTCTACGGGGCTGCTATTTAACTTTTAGCCAATGCAACTTGAATTTCATTTTTTCAGAACAAAATTGTCATGAATTTTCTTGAAGTTAAGGTTTTTTGTTTAAAATTTTATGATAAAATAAGTACTGGCTAATTTCTAAATAGCATCCATGAGAATGACTATCTGTGCACTTGCCCCATCATTAATGATGCTTTGAGATACTACATATCCCCCACCATCATAAGATTATTATTTTTAACTCATCTTACTTGGGAGCCTGGGAGCAATGATAAAGTTGTCTCTGTATGACCTAAAAGTCACGAGTTCGAGTAATGGAAGCAATCACTAATGTTTGCATTATGGTAGATTGTGTAAATCACATCCCTTAAGGTATGGTTTTTTCGCGGACCCTTCATGAATGCATGTTGCTTTGTGCACCGGCTGCCCTCTGGCAAAAGTTGATTGAAGGTAGTTTTTTTTAGTTTCCCACCCGGTATTCGGTATCCGCATTGGAGCCCGACTATATCCGGATTCGCGCCGGATAGGGCCTCATTTGGGGGGAAGTGCTCCCTACCAAGGATTTTTCCATACCCAAGACTCGAACCCGAGACCTCTAGCTAAGGGAGGAGCAGTCTCATCCGATACACCACATCCTTTGGTGATGTTTGAAGGTAGTTGATTACAAATGCAACAATTATTACCTATTTCTAATACTGCACAAACTATATAGCAACACTAATAGGAAATCCATTGTCTCCAAATAACAATTAAGCACCAACCACACAACAATTTGGCAACAAAAGGATTTACCTTATATATACATAGATAATGTAAAGAATATCTCCCACTCTTAACAAAATCCCAAAAAAACTCATGAATTCTACAATCTCATTTTTTCAAATTTGCTTTTAGGAAAAATGATAGTTATTTAATTTACATAATCATCCATGAACTTTTGTAAATTTCATGAATGACTCTTAAAACTTTACAAAATAAGCCATTGGTCTTCCCTCCAATAAAAGTACCAATGACTTTGATTTTTTTCTTTAATTTTGAATTCTTTTTATATTAACAATGAAAATTTATGCAACAAATGACTCCCTTCTTTTCTTTAGATTTGCTGCAGTTTCTGGAGTTCCTTTTCTCATCATAGCTACAAACTCTTCATAGTTGATTCGACCATCCTGCAAAAATAAATAATTTTATTTATTCATGAATTACCAAATATATTTGAAAATTTAATGTTTGGTAGAAAGGGAAAATATATTTTGAATAATATTTTATAAAAAATGGCTTCTTTATAGAGTAGTTATATTTCAGGGGTGCTCAGTTGGAGAGTGAAAAATACTTTTCAAAATAAATAATATAACTGACATTTATAATAATGTTAGCAAGTCGGATAGTATTTTGATGAAAATTTTCCGTATATTAAATATTAATAGTAATGTGTAACTATTGGTTGGAGCAATGACATGAAGTTTCTTGTTGAGATGATTGTGAACGAAAATAACTTTATCCCAAAAATGCGGAAATTCATTTTTCATCTTTTGGTGAAAAATGTTTTTTTTTTTAGAAAATATTTTTTTGATAACCAAACATCAGAAAATAACTTGTTGTCCCGAAAACCTTTTTTTAAGAAAAAATTTGGAAAATATTTTCCGTCATACCAAGTATTTCATATAACGTGTACTCATGTTTTAAGCTTACATTATTAGAGTCAACTTCAGCAACAATTTCCTTTATATCCTTTCCATCAGTCATTCCAAATTCTCTTAAAGCTTGCTCTAACTCTTCTATTGTAATGTACCTGGACAAATTGAAAGAAAATAAATCAAATTTTAATCTATGAGAAAGTTGGTTACAAATATTACAGAGGTAACTAATTCTTCTTATGCGATCAGTATGTATAAATTAAATCCTCGAACAGGACTTACCCGCTATTATCCTTGTCAAAATATTGGAATGCAGTGTAAAGATGTTCTTCTTTGTCCATTCTGTTCATGTGCATTGTTGCTGTAATAAATTCTTCATAATCTATGGTTCCATTTCCATCAGCATCAGCCTAATTTAATATATTCAATGAAAATTAACATTAACTTGACGCAGTGGCGGACGTAGGATTTTCATCAAGGGAATTCAACAACAACAACACAGTGGAATCCCACAAGTGGGGTCTGGGGAGGGTAGTGTGTACGCAGACCTTACCCCTACTCCGGAGGGGTAGAGAGGTTATTTTCGATAGACCCTCGGCTCAAGAAGATGAAAAGAGATAGTGGAGCAGTAATAGCAAAGGGAGCAAGAAAGATAACATCAACAACATAATAACCATAAAATAGAGAGAAAAGAAATAACAATAGGCAGTAACAATGGCACAGTACTATATACACAATGGAGTAATATGGATACAACAAGAGCCACTAGCATCCTAAGACACTACACTATCGGACTAGCCTCCTACGACCTAACCTGCAACCCTAATGAAGTAATATGGACACAATTGAAGCCACTAGCAGCTTAAGGCAAAATACAGACTAGCCTCCTACCTCTTAACCTACAACCTTAGTGCTCGCCCTCCACAACGTCCTAACAAGGGCCATGTCCTCGGGAATCTGAAGCTGCACCAAGTCCTGCCTGATCATCTTTCCCCAATATTTCTTAGGCCGTACTCTACCTTTTCTCACACCCGTCAAGGCCAGTCGTTCACACCTCCTAACCGGGGCATCCATACTTCTCCTCCATACGTGCCCGAACCATCTAAGCCTAACTTCCTGTATCTTGTCTTCTATGGGAGTCACGCTCACCTTCACCAGGATATCTTCATTCATAATCTTATCCAGCCTAGTCTGCCCACACATTCATCTCAACATCATCATCTCTGCAACTTTCATCTTTTGGATATGAGAATTCTTGACTGACCAACACTCTGCACCATACATCATGGCCAGTCTAACTACCGCTCTATATAACTTACCTTTAAGTTTTGGGGGCACCTTCCTGTCACACAAGACACCAGACGCTAGCCTCCATTTCATCTACCCCACCCCTATACGGTGTGTAACATCCTCATCAATCTTCTCATCCTCTTGGATAACCGACCCCAGGTACTTAAAACTCCATTTTTTGGGAATGACTTGAGAGTCAAGCCTAACGTCCATGTCTGCTTCTCCCGAAACGCCGATAAACTTGCACTCCATATATTTTGTCTTAGTCATGCTCAACTTGAAATCTTTAGACTCAAGGGTCTATCTCTAAACCTCCAACCTCTCGTTAACATCGCCTCGCGTCTCATCGATAAGGACAATATCATCGGCGAATAACATATACCATGGCACCTCCCCTTGGATATGGTGTGTTAGTATGTCCGTCGCCAAGGCAAATAAGAACGGGCTTAGCGCCGATCCTTGGTGTAAACCCATAACAACTGAAAAATGCTCCTAGTCGCCCCCCACTATCCTAACCCGAGTCTTAGCTTCATCATACATGTCCTTAATCACCCTAATATAAGCAACCGGAACACCTTTCACCTCCGGGCATCTCCAAAGAACTTCCCTAGGAACCTTGTCATATGATTTTTCTAGGTCAATAAATACCATGTGCAAGCTTTCTTCCTATCCCTATACAGATCAACCAATCTCCTTATAAGATGGATAGCTTACATAGTATAACGACCAGGCATGAATCAAAACTGGTTATCGGATATTGACACTGACCTCCTCACCCTCACTTCCACTACCTTCTCCCAAACTTTCATGGTATGACTTAGTAACTTGATACCCCTATAGTTGTTACAATTCTGGATATCACCTTTGTTCTTGTATAGTGGTATCATCGTACTACACCTCCATTCTTATGGCATGTTCTTCGTCCTGAAAATAATATTAAACTGCCCAGTTAGCCACTCCAATCCTGCTATACACACCAACCTCCAGAATTCTACCAGAATCTCGTCGGGCCCGGTCGCTCTTCTCCTGTGCATATTACGCATATCCCCTACGGTCTCCTCGACCTTAATGCGCCTACAGTAGCTAAAATATCGGTGACTCTCGGAGTGCTCCAATTCCCCTAGCACAATATCTTTGTCCCCTTCGTCATTCAGCAATTTATGAAAGTAGGTCTGCCATCTCCGTTTAATCTGAGCATCTTCCATCAACACTCTGCATTTCTCGTCCTTGATGCACCTCACTTGGTCTAGATCATGAGCCGTCCTTTCTCTCGCCTTGGCCAGCCGGAATAACCTCTTGTCCCTGCCTTTGTCCCCCAGCTCTTCGTACAAGCGACCAAATGCTGTAGTCTTAGCCTCCGTGACCGCTAACTTCGCCACCTTCCTAGCTGTCTTATATCTTTCTCTGTTCATCCTCCTTTCCTCCTCGTCTGTACTCTCCACTAACCTCCGGTACACCATTTTCTTTTCTTCCACCTTTCCCTGGACCTCGGTGTTACACCACCAGTCGCCCCTGTGACCGCCCGAGTAACCCTTCGAGACTTTTAACACCTCTCTCGCAGCCTCTCTTATACAATTTGCCGTCATTTTACACATATCGCTCGCGTCCTCACTACTCCTCCAGGCCCCCATAGTCAACAACCTCCCCTCCAACTCTTGGGCTTTATCCTTCGTTAAGGCACCCCACCTAATCCTCGGATGGCCCCGAACCACGTTCTTCTTCCTCCTTATCATGATGCCGACATCCATCACCAAGAGCCTATGTTGGGTCGCGAGTGTTTCACTCGAGATAATCTTGCAATCCTTGCACAACCCTCTATCACACCTCCTTAGGAGTAGATAGTCAATTTGGGTCTTAGCCACCGAACTTTGAAAAGTAAAAAATAAAATAAAAAGTAAACACGCAAAGAAGCGCTAAGAGGATTCTACAACTAATATATATGCATAAAGTTTTTTAATATAGAGTGTAATTTTCGGCGAAGGAGGTTCGGCTGAACCCCCATCTGCCCACCTAGCTTCGCCCATGGCTTGACGAATAAGAGACTTGCAAGTTGCAACATTTTCAATAATCTTTATTGCACAAAGATTACTGGAGGGTGGGGTACCTTGTTGATACTATTGTTTGTTTATTGCTCCCTTTTCTGTTCTTGAGCCGAGGGTCTACCTGAAACAACATCTCTACCTTCATAAGGTAGGGGTAAGGTCTGCATACACACTAACTTCCCCAGACCCCATTTGTGGGATTATACTGGGTTGTTGTCGTTGTTGCTGTTTCCGATAGAGCCCCGACTCAAGACGTTTTTTTTAGGTCCCCATTGCCATAAATTATGATATAAGCTCAACCACTTGGGCCGACCTAAGGTGGATACCCTCCTAAGTGCAATTGATATTACTAACAACTTAATTAGGAATTAACAAGTTAAATATAAGAAAATAATTTGGTATTTGCAATAATAAGTAATTAGAGAACTTACAGCTTCCATTAACTGTTGAATCTCATAATCAGATAATTTTGTGCCTTGTTTGGCAAGTCCTTGTTTTAGCTCCTCAAGTGTTATTGCCCCACTGTTATCAGTATCCATGCTTTTGAACATTTGCATCAATCCCATAATCTCTTCCTCTGATAGACATCCTGCAATTACCTGTAATATATTCCTCCAAGTGAATATTTTGGTACATTGATAATTAATTCTTAAAATGTACTTGACGTCAAAAACTTATGTTACTCAGATTCTTTAAAAATGTCGTCACATTCGTGTCGGATCATCTAAAAATAATATATTTTTTGAGAATCCGACACGGATACAGCAACATTTCTTGAGGATTCGAGCAAATATATTACCCGGAGAGCAACTTTCTTGAAGTTGTTCATAGCTCTAAATTGTTTGAGCCTACTCAAAACAGCATTGTCAAGTGGTGTATCTGGTGCTTCTCCATCTTCCTTGATCCATGGATGATCTTCATATAAAAAGTTTGTTAGCTATTATGTAAATTATGTTGCTCGGACTCTTCAAAATTGTTCGCACACGTATCAGATCCTTAAAAAATGCACTACTTTTGGAGGATCCGACACACACCTGACAACATTTTTGAGGAGTCCTTTCGAATATCCTTTAACAAATTACTATATTGGCAGACAGATTATAAGAGGGGATGATTGAATTCTACTGAACAATGTAAAACACTTACTTAAGACTTGGATTGCTGTCAACCTCTGCTTAGGGTCTATAGTCAACATCTTCTTGACAAGATCTTTGGCACCATGGGAAATTGCAGGCCATGGATCACTTGAAAAGTCAATATGTCCTCTCAATATTGCATTGAATATTCCATGTTCAGTTTCTGAAAACAAATTAATAATAATCATTCATTAATCTCTAATTAATCTCACTCTATTGTAACATAGACTATTCTTTCTCTACATACCATTACTAGGATTTTCTTAGTCCATGAAGTTCATTTCCACAAATATATACTAATATTTTTGTTTTTTGGGGTTCCTATCCAGTGTCCGGTATCTGCATTGAAGCCTGACTAAATCCAGATTCGCGCCGGGAAGTCCCATATTGGGGGATAAAGCGCTCTTAACAAAGGCGACTCCATACCTAGGACTGATCTCAAGACCTCTGGTTAAGGATGGAGGAGTACTTACCACTCTACCACAACCGTTGTTGGTAAAAATATACTAATATTGTACGAGTTCAACAGAAACACGGCTTTCAATTTGAACTTATATATATTTCAATAATCTAAATCCTGAATCCGACACTGAGATAAAATTACAAAGGGTAAGGAGGAGATTTTATTAATTACTTACTTTAAGCGACTCGATATCTCATTTTGCTTTCAATACCTATTCTCTTCCACATGATAATATATTCACGTGAACCGATGACTCACAAATCAGATATTAAAAACATATGTGTTTATTTTGCCTCTTATTTTTCTAACTTAAAGAATACTCTAAGGTTTGTGTTAGTGATATACCCGCCCAAAAAGGAGGAACACCAGAAAGAAGAATATATAACATAACTCCCACACTCCATATATCAACTTCTGGACCATATCTTCTTTTCAAGACTTCAGGTGCAATGTAATATGCACTACCCACAATGTCCTTAAACACATCTCCTGCACAATACAAAATTTTAAGAGATATATTAATATTACATCCAAAGTCCCAAGAATAATCATGCTAACCAAATATATTCCAAAAATCATACTAACAAAATATAATCAAAGAATCATGCAAACCAAATATAATTTCAAGAACCAAGCAAATTATATCATAATACGCTAAATACTTATCTACACTGCGTGTTTAAACCAAATCGAACAATATAACCATAAGAGTCACAAATTAAAGTGAGAAAAGAAATGGCAGCATGGTGGACGAAGCATCCCGCGTTCATGCAGGATCCGGGGAAGGGCCGCACCTCAAGGAGGTGTGATGTAGGCAGCCTACCCTGATGCCAACATCAGTTGTTGATTCCACGGCTCAAACCCGTGACGTATAGGTCACACGGAGACAACTTTACCGTTGCTCCAAAGCTCCCATTCTAAAGTGAGAATACATCAGTATTTATATAATTATATCTTACATTCAGTTGTTTGGTATAAACATTGAGTAAACAACAACAACAACAACCCAGTAAAATCCGACAAGTAAGGTCTGGGAAGGCTAGTGTGTACGCAGACCTTACCCCTACCCCGAGGGAGTAGAAAGGTTGTTTCCGATAAACCCTCGGTTCAAAAAGACAAAAAAGATAATATATCAGTACCGCCAACAGAAATCATAAAATAATAACAGCATCATAAGAACCAGAAAATAAATGAAAAGCAATAAAAGGCGTAAACATTGAGTGCGAATAAATATATAATTCTTACCTTGTTTGTAGAATACAGAAAGACCAAAATCTGTAGCCTTGAGAGGTGAATCTTCATCTTTATTAAGTAGGAGGAAATTCTCAGGCTTAAGATCTCTATGAATAACTCCCATAGAATGACAAGTATGTACAATTTGCACAATTGTTCTTAACAAAGTTGCAGCTGCCCTTTCAGTATAATGTCCTTTAGCAATAATTCTATCAAATAATTCACCACCAGCACATAATTCCATAACCAAATGCACTGAATGTTTATCTTCATAGGCCCCTTTTAATTCAACAATATTTTGTTGCCCTGTTAAATGATGCATTATTTGTACTTCTCTCTTCACATCTTCAATATCCTCTTTATTAACCAATTTCCTCTTTGCTATAGTTTTACATGCAAATTGTTCACCACTTTGTTTGTGTGTACATAAATGTGTAACACCAAATTGACCCCTCCCTAATTCTTTACCTATAGAATATGTTTTTCTAACATCTTCCATTGGTCTGCCTAAAACTGGACCTATAGGGGAATTTTTTGATGGTTTTGAAGAAGGATCAGGAGATTTTGGTGGTGTAATTGAACCATGATTTTGTTGTTGTTGAGAATTATTTGAAACTGATTGATCATTTTTGGTATTGGATTTTTGTCTAGTATGATCATTATTATTTGTATGTTCATTATCAGGTTGGCCCCTTGAGCAACAGTTCCCCATTGTGTAAAAGGGGGACTAAAAGAGGCTAAAGAAATGAAGATGAAGAAGAAATAAACACAATATGAGAAAATATGAAAAGAGAAAGAGAGTTAATTTAGGAGAAGGAAAGAAAGAAAAAAGAAAGAAAATATAAGTTTGAAATAAATGAGTGAATGAAGTAAAGTGATGGTGATTGGTTACTCATTTTTTTCACAAGCAAAATGACTTAGAGTTAGAGGTGGAGAAATATCTTTAATTTTTTTTTATTTTTTTTATGACTATGAGTGTTTGTTGATAAGATATAGTTAATGAGTTTAACTTATATACGATGACAATAAAAAAAAGTTCACTCTATCAAGTCATTTAAAAAATAGTTATAGATAATCGTCCATAATAAATAAAAATACTGACGTATAATAAGCCATGTTATTATATGTTACAACATGTTAATATATACGAATATATAAACTCATTGACAGTTGATGTAGATAAGTATATTAGTCATAGTTAATTGGTTGTGACTATGTTTCTCCTGAGTCGATGGTATATCGAAAACAATCTTTCTATTTTCACAATGTAGGATTAAGATTGCGTACACACTCCCCGCCTCGGACTTCACTTGTGAAATTATACAGAGTTTGTCGTTGTTATTATTGTGTTGATTAAGTTGTCAAATATGTGCTTAAGAATTCTTTGGATGGCTTAAACTAGTCAACACTCTGAATGGTAAATGTTGCCTAGAGATAACTTTGAGTAAAGGAGGCTCAGAGTATTTTTTGAAGAAATTTAACAAACTAATTGTTGGTAATTATTGTTAGTTTAGTTACACCATAGAAGTTTACCTAACTAAATTAGCAACTGCAAGTCTACTGATACTACAAATGGAAGGAGAAGAATAACTTATCCTACCAAGAAAAGCTTGTATTATCTTAGTTTTACTAAATGTCTTTGAATAAATTTTATTGTTATGACGAGTAAAATTCAGTGATCTTACTCTTATAATAGATAAAATTTAGTTATTTTGTTATAAAATAAAGACTGTAAAGTAAAGACAAGTATAGAGAGAAATTGATATCTTATTCAAACTTCAAACTTCCGTACATAATGAACTGAATTCTCCTCTATTTATAGAAAAAAGGAAGCTGCTACTGCAAGCTGCTGTGTAAGCTGCTTGTAAGCTGCTGCTCTAAACTATTGTGCCAGATATAGATAATCTTCTATCATGGGTAATATTTATCCATAGCGGAGTACTGAAAGGATAAGCTTCTTCAGGAGGCTTATTTCCAATAGAGTACTAAATAGATAAATATATTTATGGCGGAGTCTCATATGGATAAACTTCTTCATGAAGCTTATTTACAACGGAGTACTAAATGAACATCCATAATATAATATATTCATAACACTCCCCCTTGGATGTTCATTAAAAGATAATGTGTCTCGTTAAAACCTTACTAGAAAAAATCCAGTGGGAAAAAATCCTAATGAAGGAAAAAGAGTACACATATTTAGTAATACGCATTGCTAACTGCCTCATTAAAAACCTTATAGGGAAAACCCTGTGGGAAAAAACTTAATAAGAAAAAAAGAGTACATCGCGTATTTTACTCCCCCTGATGAAAACCTTGTTTCAAATATTTAAGTCTCTGCATTCCAATCTTGTATACCATCTTCTCAAAAGTTGAAGTTGGTAAAGATTTGGTGAATAAATCTGCCGGATTGTCACTTGAACGGATTTGTTGCACATCAATGTCACCATTTTTCTGAAGATCGTATGTGTAGAATAATTTTGGTGAAATGTGCTTCGTTCTATCTCCTTTTATAAATCCTACCTTCAATTGGGCTATGCATGCAGCATTGTCTTCGTATAAAATTGTGGGTCTTTTCTCACATTCCAAACCATATTTTTCTCGAATAAAATAAATTATTGATCTCAACCATACGCATTCCCTACTTGCTTCATGAATAGCTATTATTTCAGCATGATTTGAAGAAGTAGCAATAATAGATTGTTTTGTGGAGCGCCATGATATGATAGTACCTCCACATGTAAACACGTACTCGGTTTGAGATCTAGCTTTATGGGGATCAGATAAATAACCTGCATCTGCATAACCAACAAGATCTGCACTATCTTTGTTAGCATAAAATAAACCCATATCAAGAGTTCCCTTTAAATATCGCAATATATGCTTAATCCCATTCCAATGTCTCCGTGTAGGAGAAGAGCTATATCTTGCTAGTAAATTAACAGAAAATGCTATGTCAGGCCTTGTAACATTAGCAAAATACATAAGTGCACCAATTGCACTGAGATAGGGTGTTTCAGGACCCAGGAGCTCCTCATCCTCTTCTGGAGGTCGGAACGGGTCCTTATTCACTTCAAGTGATCGAACAACCATTGGTGTACTCAATGGGTGTGCTTTGTCCATGTAAAAGCGTTTTAAGACCCTTTCTGTATAGGCAGATTGATGGATAAAGATCTCGTCTGCTAAATGTTCAATTTGCAGACCAAGACAAAGTTTTGTCTTCCCAAGATCTTTCATCTCAAATTCTTTCTTAAGATATTCAATTGTCTTTTGGAGCTCTTCTGAAGTTCCAACAAGATTTATGTCATCAACATAAATAGCAAGTATAACAAATTCTGAAGCCATTTTCTTTATAAAAATACATGGACAAATAACATCATTTATGTAACACTCTTTCAGCAAATATTCACTGAGGCGATTATACCACATGCGCCCAGATTGCTTTAAACCGTACAAAGATCTTTGTAATCTGATTGAGTACATTTCCCGAGATTTTGAATATGCTTCAGGCATTTTAAATCCTTCAGGGATTTTCATGTAAATTTCATTATCAAGTGACCCGTACAGATAAGCTGTAACCACATCCATTAGATGTATTTCAAGCCTTTCACGTAAGGCTAAACTGATGAGATATCGAAATGTTATGGCATCCATAACGGGTGAATATGTTTCTTCATAATCGACTCCAGGTCGTTGTGAGAATCCTTGTGCGACAAGGCGAGCCTTGTATCTTTCAACTTTATTTTGCTCATTCCTTTTTCGCACAAAAACCTATTTATGACCGACTGGTTTTATACTAGCAGGTGTTTGGACTACTGATCCAAAGACCTCTCTTTTAGCAAGTGCGTTCAATTCTGATTGAATTGTCCCTTGCCATTTTAGCCAATCAGATCTTTGTTGACATTCTTCGACAGATCGGGGTTCAAAATCCTCACTATCTTGCATAATGTTAAGTGCAACATTATATGTAAAAATATTATCCACCACTATTTCAGATCGATTTAAATTAATCCCATCACCAGTAGAACTTATTAAAAGTTCTTCGCTCACTTGAGTCTCGGGTTTATTGATTTCTTCAGGAATCTCATAACTAATCAGATCTTGGGTCTCTTCAGGAGATCCCTTCATAATATCATTTTGATCATTTTTCGATTTTCTTTTTCTAAGATTTTGATCCTTAGAACCCATAGGCCTACCACGCTTCAGGCGTGCTTTAGGTTCACTAGCTCTCATGCTAATAGATGGTCCTGCTGGGACATCAATTCGAATAGGCACATTCCCTGCAGGGATATGTGACTTAGTAATCCTTTTCAAATCAGTAAATGCGTCTGGCATTTGATTTGTTATATTCTGTAAATAGATGATCTTCTGGACCTCCTGATTACATATAGGGGTACGTGGATCAAAGTGAGATAATGATGAAACTTTTCACACAATTTCTCTTTTGATTTCCTTTTTCTCTCCCCCTAATTGTGGAAAATTTATTTCATCAAATCGACAATCTACAAATCGAGCAGTAAATAAATCTCCCGTCAATGGTTCAAGATAGCGAATAATAGAGGGTGATTCAAACCCAATATATATTCCTAACCTTCTTTGGGGGCCCATCTTACTGCGCTGTGGTGTTGCTACTGGCACATATACAGCACATCCAAAAATTCGTAGATGGGCAATATTTGGTTCATGACCAAAAATAAATTATGACGGAGAATATTTATTATAATGGGTTGGTCTGAGACGGATAAGTGATGCTGCGTGCAAGATAGCATGGCCCCAAACAGTAGTGGACAATTTTGTTTTCATAAGTAGTGGTCTTGCTATCAATTGCAGTCGTTTAATAAATGACTCTGCAAGGCCATTTTGAGTATGAACATAAGCTACCGGATGTTCAACTTTTATCCCAACTGATAGACAATAATCATCAAAAGCTTGAGATGAGAATTCTCCAGCATTATCAAGGCGAATAGCCTTTATAGGATAATCTGGGAATTGTGCCCTTAATCGAATTATTTGGGCTAATAACTTTGTAAACGCCAGGTTGCGAGATGATAATAGGCACACATGAGACCATCTTCAAGATGCATCTATTAGGACCATAAAATATCTAAACAACCCACTTGGTGGGTGAATAGGTCCATATATATCCCCATGTATACGTTCTAAGAAGGTAGGGGACTCAATGCCAACCTTTATTGGTGATGGTCTAGTGATCATTTTGCCTTGATAACAAGCATCACAAGAAAATTCATTATTTGTAAGAATCTTTAGGTTCTTTAATGGATGCCCACTCGAATTTTCAGTAATTCGTCTCATCATTATTGATCCAGGATGGCCCAAACGGCCATGCCAAAGTACAAAAGTATTTGAATCAGTAAACTTCTCGTTTACGATAGAGTGTATTTCAACTGTACTAATCTTTGAATAATATAAGCCAGAAGATAAAGTTGGTAACTTTTCTACAATGCATTTCTGGCCAGAAATATTCTTTGTAATACAAATATATTCCACATTCATTTCATCTATTGTCTCAACATGATACCCATTTCGGCGGATATCTATAAAACTCAACAAGTTTCTTCGGGACTTGGAGGAGTACAATGCATTGTCGATAATAAGTTTTGTTCCCTTAGACAGAAATACAATAGCTCTTCCGGAGCCTTCAATTAAACTTATATTACCAGAAATTGTAGAAACATTTGCTTTTTCCTTATGCAAATAAGAAAAATATTTCTGATCTTTGAATATGGCATGAGTTGCTCCACTATCAACTACACAAATATCTTCATGATTGGTCTTTGATCCAAACATAATTTGAGGATTATCCATATTCTTCAAAATAACATAAACAAAATAAATATGATAGTAAACATTATTATCAAAGCATAACTTTTATTTATGTACAATAATTACATAACCATACTATCTACTACAAATAACAAAAATTAAAATATTTACATCTCTACAGATTCACTACCGATCACATGACTTGTTTCTCCTTCTGGGAGTGCAAAATAATCAGCTACATCCAAATGCATGAAGTCTAAATTGTCTTCAGAAATAAAATTTGCTTCAGCATTTTTCTCTGTCTTCTTCAGGGAGGCTTGATACAGCTCAACCAGGTATTTTGGCGTACGACATGTACGTGACCAGTGCCCTTTTCCTCCACATCTATAGCATGCATTTTCTGGCTTTGCTGCTTGCACCGCTTCATGCTTTTGCTCCTTCCTTTTCCACTGCTGGTGGTGAGGAGGGTTCTTTGGTGCATTATTATTATCATGATTAGAGTTTCCTCCCCGACCACGGCCATGACCATGACTGGGGCCACGTCCTCTTCCACGCTTAGCTTGGTGGAAGTTCGTCTCATTTACTTCAGGGAATGGACAAGAACCAGTAGGTCGGCTTTCATGATTTTTCATTAATAGCCTATTATGTTGCTCGGCTACAAGAAGATGTGAGATAAGTTCAGAATACTTTTTAAATCCCATCTCTCGATATTGCTGCTGCAGGAGCATATTCGAGGCATGAAAAGTGGTGAAAGTTTTCTCCAACATATCATGATCAGTAATATTATCACCACATAGTTTCAATTGGGAAATAATTCTGAACATAGCAGAATTATACTCACTGATAGATTTAAAATCTTGTAGCCTTAGATGAGTCCAATCATAACGTGCCTGTGGAAGAACGACCATCTTCAGGTGGTCATATCTATCTTTCAAATTATTCCACAGTATGACTGGATCTTTAACAGTAAGATATTCCATTTTCAGGCCCTCATCAAGGTGATGGCGTAGGAATATCATTGCTTTGGCACGGTCTTGGTTTGATGCCTGATTTTTATCTTTGATGGTGTCTGCCAGACCCATCGCATCAAGATGAATTTCGGCATCAAGCACCCAAGACATGTAGCTTTTGCCCGATATATCCAGGGCTACAAACTCAAGTTTAGAAAGATTTGACATTATTTAGAAAAAGAAAGTTCGTACCTCTGATACTTTTAAAGTATTTTCTCGAGATGGCAGAGTCTCGTGCTGATAACGTGTTATAAAATAAAGACTGTAAAGTAAAGACAAGTATAGAGAGAAACTGATATCTTATTCAAACTTCAAACTTCTGTATATAATGAACTGAATTCTCCTCTATTTATAGAAGAAAGGAAGCTGCTGTGTAAGCTGCTACTGCAAGCTGCTGTGTAAGCTGCTTGTAAGCTGCTGCTCTAAACTGTTGTGCCAGATATAGATAATCTTCTATCATGGGTAATATTTATCCATAGCGGAGTACCGAAAGGGTAAGCTTATTCAGGAGGCTTATTTCCAATAGAGTACTAAATAGATAAACATATTTATGGCGGAGTCTCATATGGATAAACTTCTTCAGGAAGCTTATTTACAACGGAGTACTAAATGAACATCCATAATATAATATATTCATAACACTCCCCCTTGGATGTTCATTAAAAGATAATGTGCCTCGTTAAATTATTATAGGAAGTTCAGTGCTTATACGTAAAATTAGTCCAATAGTTGTGCTCGGCAAATTATTGTAGCATTTGATGAATAACTAGATAATACCAAAATTAATTCCAATTTTTATATTTTCCACTTATGCCAGTTGACTTAGTCAAACTAGGACGAGTCAACTTGAGGTTTAAAGCATCAATTTAAATTGTCGATACAAATAATTTGGTTTATGAAGACACTTAATAAAGAATTTAATGGAAATCCAGGTAACCTCAAAGTCAAAGCGATCAAAATCAGAAAGTCATTAATCTACCAGAAAACTTTATTACCCTCCCTAATCAAGCTTTAACTTAATTATATTGGTATATATAATTTACCAATTATATACAAATTAGCATTAATGAGTATCCATTTATATTAGGAATTGAATAGGAAATCTCAATCCATGCGCTCTCTCTTCGTCGCTCTCTCTCTCTCTTTGTCTCCTTCACTGTTCTTTTTCCAATTTTCTTCCTTCGTTTTTCTCTGCTTTTTATCCTTTTTTTCCCATAAAATTCATCAATGAATTTCAATTGTTATAATTGTATACGATTAAAATCGATCCTCGATCATGAAGATCGATCGAGGATGGCATCTCAGTCAAGGGGTATCTTCATGGAGAACCCGAACGAATTCCGAGATGGGGGCGTCGAGCTGGGGGCATACGAATTGACCGAGGTAACATCGACCGATACAGGTCCCGAACATCGATGCCCGAAAGTGATCACCAAGCTCGAAACCAAGGCCGAGGTTCCAATCCGACACCGAGCTCGAGTCGGTATCGAGTTCACAAACAAAAAGCTGTTACAACCGCACCAAAGGAGAGAATCTTGGCGGGAATTAAGGAGGAGACACACCATCATGGGTCCTCTACTAGTAATATTATTCCATTATGTTGCTATAGATAAAGTAGTGATCCTTGGCTATAAAAGGCAAGATAGATTGTAATAGAAGACATCTTCCCTGGGATTAAGAATTCATTGTGTTTATCTTTCTAAAGCCCACTAAGTATCTTTGTTCATCATTTTCTATTTTGCATCATAAATACGTGTATTGTTATCTTCATATTAAAGGAATCTACTTACCCTTAGAACCATACATAAATTCAACGTTATCCAATTTTTCGGGTAAACAGTTTGGCGCCCACCGTGGGGCTAAGGATAACAAGTGATTATTTGATACAAATATACAGTACACTCCAGCTTACAACTTCATACCAGCAATGGCTCTGCCAATCGACCTCGAAGCCGGCCTTCAGGATAAAACCAACAACTTGGTGCCCGTGGCCGAAAGGCTACCCAATAACGGCAACGAGGCTCGAATCGAGGAACCCGAAATTCGAGCTAAAGTACCAGTAGATATCAATTCACGAATGGCTCTAGAAGCGAATCAGCGTTCCGAGTAGGAAAGAAGCGTTCAGGGTGGCGCTTGACCCATAGCCCGAGACACCCACAGCACGGGGGAAATCGGGGTCAGCTTGCGTATGATTTTCGAAATGCTACAAGCCCAACAAGTAGCGATAGCTCAGTTGCAGAGCCAAACTCATATGCAAAGTAATCCAAACTCCAATCCACTTCTTCGAGAAGTAACCCCCAGAACGGAGCCCGACACAGTGAAATCGAACGAGCGAGAATCAGGAACCGCTCCTGAAATTGCTAAACTACTCGAGGAACTCACAAAACGAGTCGAAGCCAACGACAAAAAATTCGAAACATATGATGCTAGGATCGATCAGATCCTGGGAGCTCCGCCCATGATGAAAGGGCTGGATTCGAAGAAATTCATACAAAAGCCTTTTCCATCGAGCGCGGTCCCGAAACCGATCCCAAAAAAGTTCCGTATGCCCGTAATTCCCAAATATAACGGTACGACCGATCCTAACGAACATCTCACCTCCTATACATGTGCCATCAAAGGCAACGATTTGGAAGACGATGAGATCGAGTCCGTATTATTGAAAAAGTTCGGAGAGACCCTCGCAAAAGAAGCAATGATCTGGTATCATAACTTGCCACCAAATTCTATCGATTCTTTTGCCATGTTAGCAGATTCGTTCGTAAAAGCACATGTTGGTGCCATAAAGGTCGCAACGAGGAAATCGGATCTATTCAAAGTAAAATAAAGGGGTGATGAAATACTGAGGGAATTCGTATCCCGTTTTCAAATGGAACGCATGGATTTGCCACCAGTCACAGACGACTGGGCCGTACAAGCTTTCACCCAAGGGTTGAACGGACTGAGTTCGACAGCATCACGTCGGCTGAAACAAAGCTTGATCGAATACCCTGCAATAACTTGGGCGGATATACACAATCGGTATCAATCGAAAATCAGGGTCGAAGATGATCAATTGGGATTTCCGTATGAACCCACGCGTCAGAACCGCGCAACCACTAAAGTTCTGAAGGAAACCAACAGAGAACAAAGGTCAAACAGAGACCGATACCAGCCGTACGTCACAGATCGGGTGAACCACGGTTCGGCACATGAGACAGTTAGGAATAACTGCATGTATGATCGGGACAAAATTCTCGGGGACTTATGAGCAATAGAGGTTTTGATAAATATGCCGATCCTATAGAAGTTCCTCGATTATCGGAATATAAATTCAACATCGATGCATCCGCCATCGTATCGGCTATCAGACGCATCAAAGATACCAGATGGTCTCGACCCATGCAGACCGATCCGGCCCAAAGGAGTCCCAATCAAATATGCGAGTATCATGGCACCCATGGTCACAAAACGGAAGAATGCAGACAATTAAGAGAGGAAGTAGCCCGCTTGTTCAACAAAGGGCACCTTAGGGAATTTTTGAGTGATAGGGCGAAGAACCATTTTAAAAACAAGGACTTCGGCAAGCAAAACGAAGAAGAAGAACCACAGCACATCATTCACATGATCATCGGCGGCGTCGATGCCCCTCAGGGACCTATGCTTAAATGCACTAAAACGTCGATTGTGAGGGAAAAACGATCTCGAATTCAAGATTACACTCCCTCAGGGACTTTATCGTTCAATGATGAAGATGCAGAGGGAATCATCCAACCCCATAACGATGCACTGGTAATATCCGTACTCATGAATAAAATTAAAATTAAGCGTGTGTTAATTGATCCAGGTAGCTCGGCCAATATCATCAGATCGAAGGTCGTAAAACAGCTCGGCCTACAAAACCGGTTCGTATCCGCAACTTTGGTTTTAAACGGATTCAATATGGCATGCGAAACCACCAAAGGCGAGATAACCCTACCGATAAACGTCGCCGGAACAATTGAGGAAAAAAGTTTCACGTGATCGAAGGCGATATGAGATATAACGCCCTTTTCGGAAGGCCGTGGATCCACAACATGAGAGCTGTACCTTCGACCCTACACCAGGTCCTCAAATTCCCAACACCGACAGGTGTCAAAATAGTGTACGGAGAACAACCAGCCGCAAAGGAAATATTCTCCATCGAGGAAGCAAAACCAACATCTTCTTCTTCGCCGGCGAATGGATCGGGTTCAAAAGAAGGCACAGTCGAAGGCCGGAACGCCAAATAGCAACCAAAGACATCGGCCTCGACCCAGCCAGATAAGCGGAGCATCGAAAAAGATAATGATCAGTGGATCCCTTGATCCTTCGCGCCCCCTGATGACTCCGATGCCACCAAATCAACTATTGAGGAATTGGAGCAAATCATTTTGATCGAACACTGGCCCGAACGAAAGGTATACCTGGGAAGGGGTTTGAGCCCCGAACTCAGGAAGAAAATCATTCAATTTCTTATCGATAACATCGATTGCTTTGCTTGGTCCCATTTAGATATAACAGGAATCTCGCCGGACATAACGACACATCGACTAAGTGTGTCCCCTAGATTCAGACCGGTGAAGCAAAAAAGAAGACCCCAATCGGAGGTGAAGCACGCATTCATAAAAGATGAGGTAACTAAACTGCTCAAAATAGGATCCATTAGAGAGATAAAATACCCCGAATGGTTGTCCAATGTGGTCGTAGTGCCTAAAAAGGGAAACAAACTTAGAATGTGTATAGACTACAAGGACTTGAACAAATCATGCCCCAAAGATTCTTATCCACTGCCCAACATCGATCACTTGATCGATGCCACGGCCGGCCACGAGATCCTTACTTTTCTCGATGCCTATTCCGAGTATAATCAAATCCAGATGAACCCGGAAGATCAGGAAAAGACTTCGTTTGTGACCAGACATGGAACATATTGTTATAACGTAATGCCCTTCGGGCTAAAAAATGCAGGAGCTACTTATCAACGCCTAGTAAATAGAATGTTCAAAGAACAAATAGGTAAATCAATGGAAGTCTATATTGATGACATGCTAGTCAAGTCCCTGCGCGCAGAGAACCATTTGACCCATTTGCAGGAAACATTCGATATTCTGAGGAAATACAACATGAGGCTCAACCCCGAAAAATGTGCTTTCGGAGTCAGCTCGGGTAAGTTCCTTGGCTTCATGGTGTTAAATCGGGGAATCGAGATTAACCCAGACAAAATCAAGGCCATTGAAGACATCACCATCGTGAACAGCGTGAAAGCTGTACAAAGGTTAACAGGAAGAATAACAGCCTTAGGCCGATTCATTTCGAGATCATCAGATCGAAGCCACAAATTTTTATCTCTACTCAAAAAGAAGAACTACTTCGCTTGGACACCGGAATGCCAACTAGCGTTACAAGAACTGAAACGATATCTATCGAACCCACCACTACTGCACACTCTAAAAATCGACGAAAAACTTTACCTGTACTTAGCAGTATCAGAAGTCGCCATAAGCAGTGTCCTGGTTCGAGAAGAGGAAGGTACGCAATTTCCTGTTTACTACGTAAGTCGGACCTTAGGGGAAGCGGAAACTAGATATCCGCACTTGGAAAAATTGGCGCTTGCGCTGATTAGTGCCTCTAGGAAGTTACGACCGTACTTCCAATGCCACCCCATAAGCGTATTAACCACCTGCCCACTTCGTAATATTTTACATAGGCCTGAACTGTCGGGCCGATTGGCCAAATGGGCCATCGAACTCAGCGGGTATGATATCAAATATCGACCTCGAACGGCCATTAAGTCTCAAATTTTAGCAGACTTCGTGGACGATTTCACGCCGACCCTCGTACCCGAAGTCGAAAAAGAACTACTGTTAAAATCAAATTTATCGACGAGGGCATGGATCCTCTTTACGGATGGAGCTTCGAACGTAAAGGGGTACGGGCTAGGCATAGTTTTAAAATCTCCCACGGGTAACATTATTAGGCAAGCTATTAAAACTATCAGGTTAACTAACAACGAGACCGAGTATGAAGCCATAATTACAGGTCTCGAGCTAGCTAGAAATTTGGGAGCGGAGGTCGTTGAGGCCAATTGCGACTCTTTGCTGGTAGTGAGTCAAGTAAACAAAACCTTCGAAGTCCGAGAAGGCAGAATGCAAAGGTATTTGGACAAACTGCTTATCACTTTGAACCATTTCAAACAATGGAGTCTACGACATGTTCCATGAGAACAGAATAACGAGGCCGATGAGCTTGCTAATTTGGGATCATCGGTCGAGGTGAATGATTTGAACTCGAAAACTGTCGTTCAACTTTCAAGATCTGTAATCGAAGAAGGACATGCTGAAATAAATTCTACTAGCTTAACCTGGGATTGGAGAAACAAGTATATTGAATACTTAAAAAACGGAAAGCTCCCTTCAGACCACAAAGAGTCCAGGACCCTTCAAACTAAAGCTGCTCGATTTACTTTGACTGCGGACGGAACGTTATATCGAAGAACATTCGATGGACCGATGGCGATATGCATAGGTCCGAGAGATACCAATTACATCCTCCGGAAAGTACACGAGGGCACTTGTGGCAATCACTCCGGTGCCGACATGTTAGTACGAAAAGTGATCAGAGCAGGGTATTATTGGATTGATATGGGCAAAGACGCAAAAGAATTTGTTCGTAAATGCGATAAATGTCAAAGGTTTGCTCCAATGATCCATCAGCCCGGAGAACGACTTCACTCGGTCCTATCCCCATGGCCATTCATGAAATAGGGAATGGACATCGTCGGCCCCCTACCATCGACCCCAGGTAAAGCCAGATTTATTTTGTTTATGACTGACTATTTTTTAAAATGGGTTGATGCGCAAGCGTTCGAGAAAGTAAGAGAAAAAGAGGTTATCGACTTTTTGTGGGATCATATCATATGCCGATTCGGGATACCATCCGAAATAGTATGTGATAATGGGAAGCAATTCATTGGCAACAAAATCACAAAATTCTTCGAAGACCACAAAATAAGAAGGATACTAGCAACCCCGTACCACCCCAGCGGAAACGGACAAGCCGAATCAACAAACAAAACTATTCTTCAAAACCTGAAGAAGAGATTGAACGACGCTAAGGGAAAATAGAGAGAAATCCTGCCCGAAGTCCTTTGGGCATACCGAACAACATCGAAATCCAGTACAGGGGCGACCCCATTCTCCTTAGTATATGGCTCCGAGGCATTGATACCAGTCGAAGTCGGAGAGCCTAGTCCCAGATTTTGATTCATGACGGAGGAATCAAATAACGAGGCTATGAACACCAGCCTTGAATTATCGGACGAAGGACGAGAAGCTGCCCTCATCCGGTTGGCCGCACAAAAGCAACGAATCGAAAGGTATTACAATCGAAGAATTAACTTTGCCACTTCAAGCCAGGGGACTTGGTGTTAAGGAAAGTCACCATCAATACTCGGAATCCAAACGAAGGAAAACTAGGACCAAATTGGGAAGGACCATACCAGGTGCTCGAGAACTTTGGGAAAGGATCGTACAGGCTCGGCATCATAAACGGCAAACAACTATCAAGCAGTTGGAATGTATCACATCTAAAACGGTACTACTGCTAAGGTCCGACCTTTCCCATATTTATTCAATTGTCCCGCATAGAAGTTCGAACAAAGAACAAAAGTATTCTTTTACTCAAAAGCACGTGTTGCAATCTTTTTTCCTTAGACCGGTTTTTTCCCAAATGGGTTTTTGCGGCAAGATTTTTAATGAGGCAACCATCGATCGTGTTGCGCTTTTAAAACAGTATCCGAGGCTTTCGACCCTTAGCCTGAACGGCCTCGAATACTGGGGGGCACCAGGCCCTCAAATACATCGAGTTCAGATGCAACAAAGTCTTCTCACAATAATAGAGGAAAAATTGTAAAAGCCAAAATGGTCAAAATGAACCATGCTAATATAGATTGCCCCAAAACATATGTACAATGACTTGAGATTTATTATGCAACCAGCCTGCGGGCATATCGAGTTATCTCGAGTTTGAAATAAACACTCGAATATTAAGCCTACGGGCTACTTCTATATCGAGTTCGAAATAATCAGTCGACCGTTGAGCCTACGGGTTACTTCAACATCGAGTTCGAAATAATCACTCGAATATTAAGCCTACGGGCTTCCACATTATCTCGAGTTTGAAATAATCACTCGAATATTAAGCCTACGGGCTACCACATTATCTCGAGTTCGAAATAAACACTTGAATATTAAGCCCACGGGCTACTTCTATATCGAGTTCGAAATAAACACTCAAATGTTAAAGCCTACGGGCTGCCGAGTTCGAACAAGGACCCAATCGAGTTTGAAACATTGAAAAAGCTACGTTTACTCAGAGTTTACGTTAACCACCACATTATCATCAACTCAACAAGCAAAACGTCACTCCAAATCTGATCGATCAAAATCGACCTTGTTATATATATACATATAATTGCCTACGTAATTAATTTACAAATATGGAGAATTAGACTCTAAGCTTCTGGGTCGGGGTCTTCCCTACCCTCGGACCCGCTTTTTCTACCATCATTGTTATTATCGTCATCATTATCAGAAGCCAAGTCTTCAGCTTCCGCTTCAAGCTCTTTTGCCTTTCTTACCTCTTCGGTAAGGTCGAAACCTCGAGCATGTATCTCCTTGAGGGTCTCCCTCCGAGATCTACACTTAACAAGTTCGGCAACCCAATGAGCTCGAGCATCGGCAATCTTCGCCGCTTCCCGGGCCTCCACCTGAGCAGCCTCAGCATCAGCTCGATATACAGCAATAGACTTATCCGCCAAAACTTTCGACGACTCAACCTCCGCCTTAGCCTCAGCAAGTCGTATCTCAAGCTCATCGATTTTCTTAGCCTGAACCGACACCTTTTGCTTGACGTTTCGAAGCTAAACATCGGCTGATAATAACTTTGTTAAGATGGTTTCTTTCTCCGCTGTCAGGTGGTCAATAGTCTCCTTCCACTGGTTGCATTCGGCCCGGATTTGATCGACCTCCTCTCGAAGTAGCCCGATCTTCTCGATTTTTTGCTGCAACTGAGACAACTAAGGGTTAACTTCCACAGTCGAGTCGAATCCATACTTTAACAGAACGAGGCTCACCTGTTGATCGAGCTCGACATTTTCTTCACGAACCTTAGCCAAATCCGCTTGAAGATCCTTTATAACCTCCTCCTTTTTGCTACGAAGAAGCCGAAGGTCATCTCTTTCACCTAGGACCTTCCGGAGTTCGGCCTCACACTGGCTAAGATCAACTCGAAACCTACCGATGGCCTGCATAGTTAGAAACTGTCATCAACACCAATAAAACAAAGAAGGATCACCGATATCGGAACCGTCAAGTATGGAAAAGAACAAAGAAGCCAAGTATGGAAGAATCATTACCCGAGTAATAAAACGCTGAGCTTCCTCTAACAAAAGAGAAGCATCACCGATATCGGAACTGTCATCAACACCAGTAAAACAATCCTTAAAAGGATCCACTGCACCTGAGCTAGCACCAATATCGGGAGTCTTCAGCTCTCGAGCCTCCTTCAACGCCTCCTCAGAAAAAGACGGAAGAGAAGGTGAATGACCCATTGCCATTGCCCCGAGCAAATCACTCGGAGTACTCCGATCGAGACTTAGGTCTTCGAAACCAACCCCGATGGGCACGGTCGCCATCGGCTCAACATATCTAGCAACCTCGACTGCTTTCGTAGGTCAAACTACAAAAGCCGAGGAGCTATCTTCTTTGTCTTCTTCCTCCCTCAGTCGTTGGACCGAGTCGATCGAAAGGGCAATGATTTTTCTCCTCACCTTTCGAGTTTTGGGCTTAGGGTCCTCCGGCCGAGAGGAAGCCCTTCATTTCTTTTCATTTCCCTGTTCCAGGACCGGGGACTTGTTTCCTTCATCACCGTTCGAAGGCCTCAAAACGGCATCCCTAGTTACACCTATATACAAAGGAAAAATCGATAACGAAATGAACGCAGAATATACCTCGAGGGAAACAGGAACCAAACCTCACCATGATTCTTGGCCTCCCATCTACCTTTAGCCAAATCACGCCAAGCGCGATCGGCATAGGATGAAGTCGAGGCTAACTTTCGAACCCAATCCTCGAGATCAGGCACAGCTTATGGCATCCAAAGTGCAGCTGGACATCAGAAAATAATATTAACAAAAACGAAAAAAGACACGAAATGCAAACAAGAATCACTTACGATCGAAATTCCATTTTTCATGAAATGGCATTTTTTCCTCCGGGATAAGATCACGAGTCCTCACTCGAATATATAGACCCATCCAACCTCGATCCTTATCTTCATCGATGCTCGACATCAAAGCCTTCGATGCTCGACGATGTAGCCTAATTAGTCCACGATAAATCTGAGGCCGATACAGTCGTATAAGGTGGTTCAGAGAAAAATCCAACCCTCCGGCTTTGGTAGAGAAGAAACGCAATAAGATGACTATACGCCATAAGGAAGGATGAATTTGGCCGAGGGTGACCTGATATCTCCTGCAGAAATCAAAAATCACGGGATCGACAGCTCCCAACATAAAAGGATAGGTGTAAACACTTAAAAATCCCTCCACGTAGGTAGTGACGCTCTCATCGGAGGATGGGATTTGTAACACAACCTCAGAACCCCAGCCGCAGTCTTTTCTGACGGCCTCGAGGTGAACCTCCGCTATAGAGCACGTATACATCGATACGTGCTCACACCGACCCGGAACGGACGAAGGGTTCTCCACCCTAAAATCAGTTTTTAAAATACATGGGTCGGGAATATAATCTTGAACGGACGGCTCTGTCGGCGCGTTATCGTCACACGGCCGTGAGGAGGAAGCTTTCTCCTTGTGAGGTACGATTTTTGAAGTTTTCGCCATCAATATGAGAAGAAAAAGTCGCAAAGGAAGGTGAAGGAGGGGACAACACCAAAACTCTGGTATAAGCGGCACTAAAGCAACGAAGTAGAGAAAATAATCAAAGGGAATTTGGGAAAAGAGGAAGAACAAAAGTGGAAAATATTATATGGGAAAACTATTTATAAGGCATGGAGATTCATTTCTAGCGGTGGCCGACTACCGACTGACACACATTAAATGCCTCGATAAAACCAAATCGATGGGACAGCTATCACGCACGTCATAGTCAAAGTCGATAAAAACGTCATCATTGATTCGGTCGAACCTTAGGGAAATCACATCGTTTCTCGTCATCTCCTTTTCAAGAAACGAGGGGGCTATCTGTATATGGTTAAAATCGATTCTCGATCATGAAGATCGATCGAGGATGGCATCTCAGTCAAGGGGTATCTTTACGGAGAACCCGAACGAATTCCGAGATGGGGGCGTCGAGCTCGGGGCATCTGAATCGACCGAGGTAACATCGACCGATACAGGTCCCGAACATCGATGCCCAAAAGTGATCACCAAGCTCGAAACCAAGGCCGAGGTTCCGATCCGACACCGAGCTCGAGTCGGTATCGAGCTCACAGACAAAAAGTTGTTACAACCGAAAGGAGAGAATCTTGGCGGGAATTAAGGAGGAGACACACCATCATGGGTCCTCCACTAGTAATATTATTCTATTATGTTGCTATAGATAAAGTAGTGATCCTTGGCTATAAAAGGCAAGATAGATTGTAATAGAAGACATCTTCCCTGGGATTAAGAATTCATTGTGTTTATCTTTCTAAAGCCCACTAAGTATCTTTGTTCATCATTTTCGATTTTGCATCATAAATACGTGTATTGTTATCTTCAGATCAAAGGAATCTACTTACCCTTAGAACCGTACATAAATTCAACGTTATCCGATTTTTCGGGTAAACAATAATATAAAGTTTTAGTTTAGCAATTTCCTTTCATGTTGTACAATTGGTGTTCGAATTGAAATTATCAATCAATAAATTTTGAAGGTATTTGATTCTCCACCATTGACAGCCATTAACAAGTTCTGAAGCTTTGATTTTGAATTTGGGTTTTCAAAAACTATTGTTTGTTTGGATTGGGTGTTGTTGCAAATCATTAAAAATATTCTTTGGAGTTTATATCTCAATTTTGAGGGTGTTTGGTGAAGATTAGACTTGATTTTGGCTGAATTTCAAATTAAAACTCGAAGAAGAAAAAGAAGAAAAACACGTGACATACAATAGTTACGATATTGTATTAAAGTTGTATTCTGTTCATAAGTAAATTGTATTTATATATATATATATATATATATATATATATATATATATATATATATATATATATAATTTGAATATTGTATGAAAATTGAAAAATAGTTGTATGTAGGCGTTTGGACATAAGAATTGTAAAATTCCAAAATAGGGGGAAAAAAATTTCAAGTGAAAATGGTATTTAAAATTTAGAGTCGTGTTTGGACATGAATATAATTTTGGGTTGTTTTTGAAGTTTTATGGGTGGTTTGAGTGAAAATTTTGAAAAATAATCTTTTGGAGTTTTTCAAATTTTCAAAATACATCTTCAAGTGAAAATTGGAAATTTTATGAACAAATGCTGATTTCGAAAAAAGTAAAAAAAATTTGGAAGAAAGGGAAAATTTTCTTATGTCCAAACGGGCTCATATGAATCGTTGTATGAAATTTTTATTTAAATTATAAATACTATATTTTTACATAAAGTTGTTGATATGTATCCAGATTGTATTAAGAGAGGAAGTATTAATTGGAATCTCAGAGAGGAAGAAGAACACATCACATACAAAATATATACAAATCATTTACAAAACACATACAACAGACATATTGTATAAAATTTGTATGAAATTGTATTTAAGTTGTATGATGTTGTAGTTGTATTTAACTGAGTAAAAATGATATATGAAAGTTGTAGATAAGTTATAAATAAATTGTATACTATATATTTAGTTGTATAAAATTTATTTTTAGTTTATATGTTGTTGTAGATGTGTCAAATTTGTATCAAATTTGTACAAAATTTTAATTTTAATTTTTATACTGTTGTACCATACAAATTTATCATCATCGATTTTCTACTGTTGATGCTGCTTGTGCTACATCGAAAGAGGTGGAGGTATTGGACATTTTACTTAAATTTCGAGTTTCACATAGGTGTGTGTCCAGAATTCAATATCTAATTCTCCATGTTTTTGGTAGAGAAATGTGGCAGAGAATAGGGATACAAATTAAAATTAATTTTTTGATAACTGAATGATTCAACGTATTCGATAACTGGAAACTAATACAAATTAAAACTGATTTTTTGAGCAAATAATACTTCCAAATATTTAGAAGGAAGAATAATAAATCTGAAAAAAAGAAGTCAAGAACTTCAATCGGAGCTTGAAATTGCAAACTCTGAGGTTGAAGAGACAAAAGTGAATTGGCCAGGAATTAAAGTGATTTGTTGAGTGAATAGAGTGAATTGACGAGGAATGAATCTACTATTCAAAATCTTGAGGTTTTCAATCTCCCTCGTATTTTTTTAAAAATAAATAAAAGATGACATTGAAAATAAGAGATAAATGTTCTTTTTAATCAAAGCTTGCAATAATAAAAGAATAATTCCGATTCTGTTGAGTCAAGAACGCAAGAGCCACCATTAAACGATTAATGGAGTTTTAGGTGGAGAGAAGCAGTACAAAAGATGTGACTAAATCCTCTAATTTAAGGTATTAATAATGAATCATATATAATTTGTAAGTAATCATTGGACAAGAGTGGGTTGCTCTAGTGGTGAGCACCCTTCACTTCCAACCAAAAGATGTGAGTTCGAGTCACCCTAAGAGTGATGGAGCCGAGCGTCTATCGGAAACAGCCTCTCTACTTGTTGTTATAAGTAATCATTGCTTAGGGAGGATAATATACAAATCTAGAACAATTTTGATAAATAAGTTTAAAATATTGTATAGGAAGGAAAAAATCCATTTTATAAAAGGTCAAAAATAGAATATTATTCACTTTAAGTACTTTATTCTGAAAATAAGTATAAAAATTCACTGTAAAATACTTTGTGTCCAAATGTCACTAAATAGTACTTTTCCTATCCCAATTTACCGAATATTATTCTTGTTATGAAACATTCCAACTTCCAACAACTCATTCTAATAAAATATTTTTTTATAAATATAACATTTAAAGATCAGTTATTCAAATTCATTAAATTAAATTAAATCCACCTTAGATGTGATATTTGCTTCATAAAACTAGCATTTCACTTGTTACATTGTAATACTTTCTTCTACTATTATTTATATACAATAGACAAGTCAAATAAACATGTAAAATTTCAAAATCAATCAAATAATATCTACATAAACTGGAACACGAGAGCCGTTGTTTCTAGCATTTCGATCATAGATGAGATTACTATAATAAGATTTTTGTTTTGTTTTATATTGTAACGACCCGATCGGTCGTTTTGAGTATCATAGTCACGTTCCTTCATTTACTGCTCAATTTATGCCTTACAGTTGATTTATAACTTATCGGGTTAGTTGGTTCAGGTCCGGAAGGATTTCTGAGTAAAATGAGACATTTAGTCTCATAATTGAAAATTTAAGTTGAAAAAGTTGATCGGACATTCACTTATGTATAAACGACCTCGGAATTGAATTCTGATGATTCAAATAGCGTGTCCATATGATTATTTTGAATTTAGGAGCGTGTCCGAAAAATTATTTGAAGGTCCGTAGTAGAATTAGGCTTGAAATGGCGAAAGTTGAATTTTTGGAAAGTTTGAACAAGGGGTTGACTTTTTGATATCGAGGTCAGGATCCGATTCCGAAAATTTGAATAGGTCCGTTATGTCATTTATGATTTCTGTACAAAATTTGAGGTCAATCGGACTTGATTCGATAGGTTTCGGCATCGAATGTAGAAGTTGGAAATTTCATAATAGACTAAAGTTTAAGTGAGTTCGCACAAGACCTAACTTCAAATGAGCATAACTCTCCGGATACGAAGTGTTATATAGTATATTACCTATCAAATGAAAGATCTTAGAGTCTAGTTTCTAACGCTTCAAACCGTTCGTCATTTGGACATTCCTACAAGAAGTTATGACCAAATTACCAAAGGCTAGAAAAATGCGATTCCGCGACCAATTCTGCAATCGCAGAACTATTATGCGATCACAGAAGTAGTTATGCGACCGCAAAATGGTCGCAGACCTGTCCAGTGAAGCCCATTTCTGGGCATCGATTTTGCGGTGTATTTTGCTACCTGCATACCCATTCTGCGGTCCATTATGCGACCGCAGGCCTGCTTTCGGAGGGTTAATTTTTTTATTTTCATAACCTAACCCCATTTTGATAAATAGGCTTTGGGACTCATTTTGGAGCAAAAATCTGACCTTTTTTTTAGAGAGAAGGGAGAGTGTTCTAGAGAGAGGAAGAAGCTCAAGTGCTTTGTTCATCAAGATCTTGTTCAAGTTTTAAAATCCAAGTGAGTTTGTTCATCAAGGAAGAAGCTCAAGTGCTTTGTTCCGTGCAACACGTGAGTTGTCCGTGTAGATTATAACGCTTGGGTTGTAGGAGGTCTACCGGTGTGGGAAACATGTTGTGTATTGTAATTTTCTCCTGGAAAGAAGCAAGAGAGAGGTTTCTAACTAATAGGGTATGTAATTTGCTGGTGACTCAGAGTTTATAATGAAATTCTCGTGCCTTTCACATGATAGATGTGATGTGTAGTGCCGAATTTAGATTTACATGTACAAGGTGACAGTTCATTCTTGAAAGGAAGATCATAAATTTTGGACAGAATGGTCAGTTTTAGATATTTAGATGAATGTTATAACTGCTCGATAATCCCTGAGAAGGGTGCGCATTTCAAAAGGCGCATTGTGTTTTGACTTACGGATGTTCATTGGTATTGCAGTACTCACTTGGTTGATAGATTGCTGATATTCAAATTATTGCTATGTGACACGGAAGAATTATGAAAGTACTCCCCATAGGAAGATCGTGAATGGAAGATGTGTTAGTCATTCTAGTGCTGGAGTTGGGATCAGTTACGATGATTCGTGTGTTTGATGAATTTGGAGACTGAGAGTTCTCGGAAGTATATTGTTTCGGGTTGCGGCCTGTTTGAGGTGAGTATTTTATTTTTACTCAGTGGAGGCACTAGTTACGTTAATTATTTGTGATAGCTACGCGCTATAAGTGTGCATATATGTGAGGTTTGAGCCAATGTGCAAGCATCAAGGCAAGTATTCATACTCGAAAGAATGCTTAGGCTATGATATGCCTAGAGTTGACTGTTAAGCATAAAGTTATAACGTTTCTCATGTTCATACCTTTGTTGAAGACTATCTGGGCTATATTTGAGGTTACAAAGAGGCTAATTTCCTTGAATAAATGGGGTAGTTACTATTTCTGCGTTAAATTGCTGATTTAAAGTGTGATAGCAGACTTTGCACATGCTTACACTATGGCGTGTTATTTATACCAGTCCAGGAGCATGAGAATCTTATTTCATTATCATATACAAGTGTATTTATTTAATTGCTCATGTATGATATGCTGGGACTGGAGGCCTGTGACCATGCCGGGCGATTCATATTATTGGCACGTGAGTCATCCGTGCCGTGTGTAGAAATTTTATTTCTATGATAATTTATCTGATTTATTAATTTTCTTCCTCTACAATTGTGCATATGCGCCTACGGTTATCCTCTTCATGAAATTTGAGGAGTTGATTGTAACATTGCTGTTGTAGTGGTGCTTGTTGAACTTGCAATACAGTTCTCTTCTTTAAGACATCTCCCATATTTGGGTACACAGATTGCGCAGTTGTGGCTTGAGTTATATTGATGTGGCGTGTCTATGGGATAGTTGTGTTTAATAATATAATGTCATTAGACCTAGAATGAGTACTATCAGGTTTGATTACGGTATATTCGGGAGGATAATATTGAAAGTCGGCTTAGAAAGTGATTATAATTCTGGTTGGGGCGAGAGAGCTCCATGACTTGTTGCTCTGATAAGGGGTCATGAGATTTCTGCATGTTTCATTTATTATCAGTAGTGTACGAAGGTTTTTGGAACGAGGTTTGGCTTGATATGAGGTTTATACTAGTACTTGGTTAGTTTTGAGTAGTTACTGTGATCAGAAATGGTGTTACGAGTATGCGAGTTATATAGTATATTATGCGATTATATCTGGGATTATGGTTATGGCTGGATATAACTTGTTCAGGCTTATACAGTGTGTAGATATGAGATTCAGGTCTTGAAAAAAATTCTGGATGTTAGAAACTTGGCTCCAAGGTTTTTGGGCTAAAGCTAAATTAATGATTTTTAGTTAGGTTATGTGGTCATGACTATATAGAATAGTGTGACGTGAGATCACCCCCGGGTATGTGCGTGATAAGGTGGAATAGAGATTTGAAGGTTAAGAACAACTCTTGGCACGTTCGAGGACGAACGTATGTTTAAGTTGGGGAGAATGTAACGACCCGACCGGTTGTTTTGAGTATCACAACCCCGTTTCCCCATTTACTGCTTAATTTATACATTACAGTTGATTTATAACTTATCAGGTTAGTTGGTTCGGGTCCGAAAGAATTTCGGAGTGAAATGAGACGCTTAGTCTCATAATTGAAAACTTAAGTTGGAAAAGTTGATCGGATATTCACTTATGTGTAAACGATCTCGAAATTAAATTATGGTGATTCCAATAGTTCAGTATGGTTATTTTGGACTTAGGAGCGTGTCCGAAAAATTATTTGGAGGTCCGTAGTAGAATTAGCTTAAAATGGCGAAAGTTGAATTTTTGGAAAGTTTGACCGATGGGATGACTTTTTGATATCGAGGTCGGAATCCGATTTCGGAAATTTGAATAGGTCTGTTATGTTATTTTTGACTTGTGTGCAAAATTTGAGGTCAATCAGATTTGATTCGATAGGTTTCGGCATCGAATGTAGAAGTTGAAAATTTCATAATAGACTAAAGTTTAAGTGAGTTCGCACAATACCTAACTTAAAATGAGTATAACTCTCAGGATATGAAGTGTTATATGGTGTATGGTGTATTACCTGTCAAATGAAAGATCTTCGAGTCTAGTTTCTAACGTTTCAAACCGTTCGTCATTTGGACATTCCTACAAGAAGTTATGATCAAATTACCAAAATCTGAAAAATATGATTATGCGACCAATTCTGCGATCGCAGAACCATTATGCGATCACAAAAGTAGTTATGCGACCGCAAAATGGTCCCAGACCTGTCCAGTGAAGCCCATTTCTGGGCATCGATTTTACGGTGTATTTTGCGACCCGCATACCCATTCTGCGGTTCGTTATGTGACCGCATACCTGCTTTCGGAGGGTTAATTTTTCTATTTTCATAACCCGAGCCAATTTTGATAAATAGGCTTTGGGACTCATTTTGGAGCAAAAAACTGACATTTTTAGAGGGAGAGTGCTCTAGAGAGAAGAAGAAGCTCAAGTGCTTTGTTCATCAAGATCTTGTTCAAGCTTTTAAATCCAATAAGGAAATATCACAAGATCTTCACCCAAGGGGTAAGGTTTTAACCCCTAGTCTTCAATTTCGAGTTTGGGTAAAGATGGGTGATTAAGAGCATGATTCTTGGGTGTAATAGTATTATTTATACATATCAATAAGGTTTATGGAAAGATTGTTAAGCTCTAATGGGTAAAGATTGGGTTGAAAATGATTAAAATCTTCAATGACTTTAATTGAAGATTTAATGGTCGAGTTGATGTCGGAATTTGGTGAAATTTGTATGGTTGGACTCGTAGTTAGATGGGCGTTTATATTTTGTAACTTTTGTTGGGTTCTGAGACGTGATTTTTGAGATAAAATTCAAATTTTTATGAAAAATTATATTTTCATATGGAATTAATTCCAATAAATTTTATTGACTGGAACGAAATATTTGTGACTAGATTCGAGGCATTCAGAGGCCGATTTACGAGGCAAAGGCATAACAGAGTAAAGAATTTCATGCTCTGAGGTAAGTAGCAGTTTTAAATCTGGTCCTGAGGGTATGAAACCCCGGAAATTTGTATCATGTGATTACTTTGGAGGTGATACACATGCTAGGTGACAGGCGTGTGGGCGTGCACCGAGGGGATTGTGACTTGATCCGTCCCGTGAGACTGTAGAGTTGAATAACTTGTTGTTAGCTATGTGCTCTCTATGTGTTGAAGAAATTTGACTGTAAATCATGTTAGAAACCATGTTTCGGCTATATGTTGGTACTGTTGGGACACACAGATGCCGTGTACATGTTGAACTATCTGCTTAATTATTGTTTTGTACTTAGTCAAAGTTTACTTGATTATTTTATCTCAGTCTCTATTATTGATGCATCATATCATTGTTCTTTGGGCTGATTTCACGATTGTTGAGAGCCCGAGAGACTGGAGAGATTTATGACTGAGTGAGGCCGAGGGCCTGATTGTGAGATATTATATTATAGCACGTGAGTTGTCCATGCGGATCCTTATATTATATTATAGCACGTGAATTGTCTGTGCAGATCCAGATATTTATATTATGGAACGTGAGTTATTCGTGCAACACGTGAGTTGTCCGTGAAGATTATAGCGCTTGAGCTGTAGGAGCCCCTGCGGAGTTTGTACACCCCTAGTGAGCACGAGTACCCATTGAGTGTGAGTGCTGAGGGCTGGGAGCCGAGTGGTTGAGCTGTTGTAACGAGTTGAGTGATTGTTGCCTGAGAGGCTGTACTTGCTTTTCATTTGTTGTTGCACTTAGTTGCTATCTGTCATTGTTTGTGAAATTCTCTGAAAGATTTTATATCCGAATTACATGAACTGCATAAAATTGATTTGACTTAAACTGCTGTATTTGAAAGCATGTCTATTCTTTTGCTGGAATTACTGAAAGCGAACTATAATTGTGTGGCTCGTCACTATCTTCACTTTTTTATTTATTATTGTTACTTGCGGAGTTGGTTGTACGCATACTACATCCCGCACTTCATGTGCAGATCCAGATGCTCCCAAATATAGCGGGTGTTGATAATTTCGCGCAGTTGATTTTTCGGAGATTCTGAGGTAGTTGCCGTGTTTCGCTGACCTTGTCTCTCCTTCCCTATCTCCTTGTTTACTGTATTTGGTCTCAGACTATCATAGACTGTATTTTTCAGACTTGTAATCATATTAGATGTTCATGTACTCAGTGACACCAGGTTTTGGGGAGTGTTCGTATAAGTATTTGTGGGATTTTGTATTGTATTTAAATATTATATTTTTTAAACTTAAAGGAAATCAGGGTTATTGATGTTATCGGCTTGCCTAGTATTGAGATAGGCGCCATCACTACAGGTCAGATTTCGGGTGACATATATTATCCCTTTCCTTGATATTTTGGCTCTTTTTCCTATTCTTGTCCTCTTTTTATTTTTTATTTTTTTTATAAATACTGATGAGTTAAAAGTGAAATATTTGATAAAGGAATATTTTCAATATTTTTTTCCATGTATTATAGACTGCTCAATCAGCGCAAGTAAGAAAAGTAGAATTCACTTTTTCTATGATTAATTTGTTTTTTAAAAAAACGCGAATAGCCAGTTTACTAATAAGAGAGAAGCGCTCCTTAAAATAATTTTTTCCTTACGATTAATAGTGATGGATCATATCTATCCTATCAAGACTCATGTTGGTTAGGATTAATTTGTTTATGTCACTTGTCTGTGTGATTAGATGACAAATTTTGACCATAGATATAGACTCCACCTTGGTCACGTTTAAGACAAAATTATTTTACTTTTTCACTTTTTATCTGTCAACTTGACCACCTTTAAAATTAATATTTGACATGAAAAATTCTTTCAGTCTACAATAATAATACCATAGTTCCAAACAAGCTGAAATAGGTTATATAACTTCTTATTAATCATGCCATTTTATTTAACTTCATTTCAATCTAATATTATAATAAAATAAAAATATTTGAAGTTTTTTATATTTTCTAATAATATTGTGTTAGGATCGGGAACCCGAGTAGTGCAGAATTTAGCCAAACAACGGTATAATGATAATAATAAAGACAATGAAAGTTGATAACAACGACAATTAAAGCATATAAAAAAGACACAAATTTAACGTGGTTCGGTCAAAGTGACCTACGTCCACAAGCGGAGAGGAGCAATTTCACTATACCAATAAGAGTACAAAAGAGAGTACGAAATTAGAGTAAACACTCTAATTAATCCCAAATACCCTAAGAGAATAACCTCACAAGATCACTCAAAAAAAAGGGTTCACACAAGTACTTCCCAACACTAATTCTCATACAAAACAATCTTAATAAAGGAGGAAAGGAAGAAACAAGAAATGAAAACTCAAGTCTTGTTTGTGTGTATAAAATGAACTAATGGTCTTCCCTTTTATATGCAAAAAAGTCTTGGCCTTTTAGGTGTAAAAGAAGAGATACAACTCGTGCAAATATTGTCGATCACACACTGCAATATTTTTGGGTCCCAAAAAATATTGCCAACAAAGTCTACACTTTGCAAAGATGTTTATGCTTATGTGAGATGAATTTCGTTAGCCAAAATATTGACCATAATTACGTATTGTGATGTGTGCTTAAGTGAGCGTATTTCAAACTTTCAATAATATATTCTATATTGTAAGAATTTTTTGTAACCTGTCTAGTTTTACGCTCATTGCTATCCCCTAATCGCAATCCTCCTACTATATAAAATAATAATAAAATTTAAAACACATTTTGTAGTTTGACACAAATTAATATTATTTTATTAATTTTTGGTGCAATTGATCCTCTAAAACAAAAATGTGACCAAAATTTTGATAAATAAGAGAATTTATTCTCAGTAGCAAATTTTTTGTTTAGTAGAGTTAATATTTCCAGACCCCACTAGTAGGATTATACTGAATTATTGTTGTTATAGAGTTATAGGGGTAATAATTTTTCATAAAATAGCAAAATATAGGCAATAAAATAAACGAAATATACAAACTGATCCAAGCATCACTATTATTATAATAAAATAAAAAGCATTTCTACGAATATTTGGAACCAACTTTGGAGTTTCTGCCAACTGTAGTTGCTTCAATAATTATAAAAGTAAAAATAAAATTACCCCACAAGAAAAAATAGGAAATAATAGAGTGAGAGTGACCAAAAAGTCAAAATTGGCTGGTAAGAGAGAGAAAGAGAGCTGACAAAGTATAGACGTCACCGCCCATTTTCTCAAATTTTCACCTGCTTCTTTCTCATCTAGGAACTTCCCAACAACTGGGGTTGATTGGTTTTTATTTGCTGATAGTAAACTTCAGAAATCTCACTGATTTACAGAAACAGCTGAGGCAAAAAACCCAAGAAAAATAGCAGAAAAAGGAACAAGATTTGATAGTTTTGTTGTCTAACTTTGGCTTTGTGGCGAAGTTTGAGCCTTTTGCTATAGACCCTTTTCGTTTCTTGAACTGTAAGTGGCTTTAATCTTCAGTTATTATGTAACATGCTACTGTATTGCTTGAATTTTCAGTTATTATGTTACTTGCTACTATATTGCAAACTGTTTTTTTGAAGTTGGGTGTGTGTGTTTGGGGTTGGAAGTTTATAAAGTTTGGATTTTGAGGTTCTGATGAGCAAAAAGTTTATTTTTTTTTCTGTTGAGGGTGGGGAGGTGGGGGGTGGGATGTGTATTGGGGAGGGGATTTTGTTTGGATTTTACTATATATGAGTTGTGAGCTTGATTCTTGATCATGGTATAGCTTAGTAAGTTTAGTTTTAGATTAGTAGTGTCTTGATAACAAAATCCCCACCCCTTCCGGAGAATCATCGAGGTCTCGGGTTCAAATCCAAGCGGAGGCAAAAAGAACACTAGATGAGTTCTTCCGCATCTGAATAAGACTTGGTTGGCAGAGTTATCAGTATCTGTGCGGGTGGGAGGTTCTTGATACTCGATGGAATAGTCGAGATGTGTGCAAGCTGGTTCGAACACCGCAGTCAGGAAAGCAAAAAGATTAGAGAATTAGATGAGCCGTTCTTTCACATTTTTGTTATTTTGCTTTTGATATGAGGAAAAGCTGTATGAGCTCTGAAGATGTTCTTCAGCTTAGGCCAAATTACTTGTTAGGAAGGCTTTTATAGCAATGCCGATGTATTTTTTATTTCTGGGGCTGTGTATTCATCAATTCTTTGCTTTTGATAGTTCTTTCCTCAATAGAGAGTTGGTAGTGATATGTGGCTGGTACTTGCTGGTTTTTCTTATATAAACTTTTTCATTTGCTTCTTTAGTATTGCTTAGGTTTCAGTACGTTGTTTTCTATTTGCTGTAATTTGGTGTAAGATGAATAACTTTACTCATATAGAATAGAGAAGTAAACTGTATATCAAGCATTTGAAAAAGAAAAGGTGTCAAATAGACGTTTTCAACCTTTTTTGTTCTTCCAGATGTAACTTATTAGTTGATGGAATCTTGTTGTATAAGGTGCCAGAATAACAAGTCTTTTAGTCTGCAGCTTAGTTTTGTTTGCTTCAGCATGAAACTTTTAGCATCTTTCGGAGGGACCATGTGAAGTCAAGTCCATTGCTACTGACCTCGCCACCCTGATTCATCCCTCCCCCCACCAAAATGAAAGACGATTTTGCATTTTGCAGCCAATAATTTGAGGGGTTGGGTATTAAGCAACAACTGATTCTGGTATTGACCATAACAACTTGAGGTTTTGTAGAATAAAGCATTCAGAAGCCTCTTGATAGATAAAGTAGTAAACTTTTATGGATCACCATCGCCAAAGAACTTATCCCCAGTTGGCTGCTCATCTGATGAATGAACCTATTGGCCAATGTTCATGAGGCTGAAGCTTAGTGTTAGAGAGGAGTGCGCATTTTCTTGCTAGACAAATACTTAGGACATGATCTTTTCTTGAATTTGTTATTGGTTTATGGTGAACAAAATTTGCTTGTTGTAGAATGCTATATGCATAAATAGACCTTGACTTTCCAATATCCATCTTAGCCAGCTTGTTAGTTTCTTTTCTGTTTCAGAAAATTATGTTACGACGTTGAGGGAGATGATTAGATATTCACGTGTTCATCATATGTAAAGTTAAATAACAAGATGTGCTAAACAAGATGCCTTCTCTTTGTAACCTAGGCCAAACTGTATTGCTTATTGCAGAGACAAGTCTTTTGTGGTTTAATATTGTTACCAAATATCTTTGGCAGTTAACAGTTTGACGTCCGCACATCAATATGTATTGATATCTCCTTCTTCCTTGGTGTTTTTACAGAAGATACTACATCTGATTTGTTTTCCAATCTGAATTGATCATCCAAAAAGTTGGCGGTAGTCCACGATGGCTGATATCAGTCCTAGTACATCAACAGATGCCGATACGGAAGATAAGAACAGGGTAAGGCAATTACTTCTCGAATCCATCTCTAGTCTCTAATTTGTAATTATATGTTTTGAGCTATGACCATTCTTGACTTCAGTAAGCACAAGTAGGCTCGTTGACTGGTTTTGACTTCATAAGTTCAATCTTGGTTTTCCTTTAAAAGCAGAAAAAAGTACAGCTTTTTCTTTTTTAGTTTATTGTAAAAATAAACATGTCTGTCCCCTTAACATATTAACCCATGGACTTTCCTGAATTTGGTTTCACTACATTTTATCCTGTAAAACAATCTGTACTACAAATTCTTGATGAAACTGAAATTCAATCACTGCTGGTGCAGTTCCTAAATTCTCAACAACTGGGTGCGGTAGCTTCTGACGGAAGTGACAGGACAAGAGATCAGAAGGTATCCTATATTTATTGTTACATTTAGACTGACAGAATATGAGTGGAAAAACAAAAGTTTATATGATGTTAAACTCTTGTTATGCAGACACTTCGTAGACTTGCCCAAAATCGTGAAGCGGCTCGGAAAAGTCGTCTAAGGAAAAAGGTAAGTTCTCTTGCTATAGCACTATTTTCTGTTCATTTGATATATACTGTATTCGTTGTGCCTGACATTAAATTTGGAATTGTAATTAATGGCCTTTTGGTTTGTGGTCGTCCAAAACCTGCCTTAGCAGGTCCTCTCATTTAAGTTTTAGCTGGTGCATCTGAAAGTTTAATGTCATAATACTAGTCAAAATGGAAAAAGAAGGTTCAATGCCACAATTTATTAGCTCAGAATCTAGTGTACCCTGAATAAATGAAGGATTTGTGCATTCAGTAGAAGATTGGTGATAATAAGTGGGCTTACGTGTACCTTTCTCTCACCAAACAAAAAAAAACAAAAAAACAAAAAAACAAAAGAGAGCTTATGTGTACCCATGAGGTCCGTATTTGTATAGAAGGTTGAGTTTCTTTTGTGAAGAACCAAATTTTGGTGTAGGTTCTCTACCTTTTGGTATATGGCTCGTATATAGGGTTTCCCCCATCTTTAATAAATTTATTTACCTTGATAAAAAAGTGGGCTGATGCGCATATGCTCCATTTTTAGGAAAAATCGTAAAGAAAAATAGCACACTTTATTCTTTCAAGTATTGATGTAGGAGCTTAGAGTTATTCTTATCGATGAGATAAGAATGAAAATGAATTATAATGCTGAAGGTTTCTGAACGAAATGTGGTATTGCGTTTTTCACAGCGAAGAGATCTTAGTGGACCCCATTCTTGAACATGACTGGAAACCTAGGGGGATGTTAGTGTAGTTTAGTGCGTGTTAATGAATAGATGCCCATCTATTAGTTCTTTTTTGGAACATTGGAGTAGACTACTTCTTGAGAACTTATAGTTTGAGATTTATTGTTTAAGTGACGAGTAACATTATTTCTTGGTCTAGAGATCCTCTGAGCATTAGAAAAACGTTGTTGAACTATGTTAACACGACAAGTTATGCTGAGATTTTTTTTTTTGGTAATAAAGTTATGCTGAGCCAAGTTATGTTGAGATTAGTTATGTTGGGATTAGTTATACTAGGATTAGTTATACTGGTATTATTTCTTATTGACTGTTTGGTATGTTGTATTAATCCTGGGATTGTTAATTTTACTGCTTTATCCTGGGAATACTATTCCACCCTCTGGCAGGTATAAGTTATCCTGGTACTATTTTTAATCCTGGGATAACTTATCCTAGGATTAGCAACCAAACAAGGGATAAGGCAATACTAAATTTTTATCCTAGGATTATTTTTGCTTATCCATCATATCAAACGACCCCTAAGAGAATAGGTATTTTCCTTTATCTATGCTTGTGAGATGGGTGTCAGTACTACATACACGCGGATTGTAATGTCAAAAGTAGATCTAGTATCAAATATAATTCCTTATTTTGTGGCTTTTGTTGGTCTAGGCATATGTTCAACAGTTAGAGAGCAGCCGGATGAAGCTGACACAACTAGAGCAGGAACTTCAACGAGCTCGACAACAGGTTTGTTCAGCATTTCTTGTGTCCTCGTCTATTTTTCTCTTTTAACACTTACAGCTAGCACCTCCATAGTTATTAGCTCGCGGCCTTTCGGATGATCAGCTCTTTTGAGATATTTTTTTTTTCCCCCAAGGGAATATTTATTTCAGGTTCAGGAGATCAATCACAGTCGATGAGCGGAAATGGTATGCTCATCTTCCGCATTCAGACTTCTCTTATTAAAAGTTATGCACTTCTCATTTTTATTTTGGATAATCCAGTATGACTGGTTTATCAAAAAAATAAACAAAGTTATCTACCACTGCCCCTCGGGGATTTCTCGGTTTATTAAAAAAATACAAAGAAATATAGTATGGCTGACTAATGAGGGGTATAACTATCTGTTATAATCAAGTAAAAGTAGATTAGTGGTAGAATTGGTGCGTGGAACCTGAACTAACCCTCTTGTCCATATTGATGTATGGATATCCTTCTGATGATTATAATGCCCTCTGAGTAGTTTATTGCTGACTTCGAGTTGGTTTCACATAAACTTAATGTAGTCAATAGTAAGTGTCTCAGTTACTCAGAGTCTCAGACAAGTAAATACACGATTAAATGAATTTTGTTCAATTACGGAAATTATTATATATTCCCTAGTTGATCTGATTTATTCTAACTTTTCCGATGTACTAGCTTTTTTGTATAAAAAGGTTATTTCATCTACCAGTTTGATATCTTAATGTCATATTTCTCAGTCTTGTGTATTATTCCGTCTGTGAAAAGTAAAAGCATTAAAAGTGGGTAATCAAACAGCATTTTTGGTTTTTCTTCTCTTTCCTTTTTGCTTTGGGTTGGGGGGTGGGGGGATTGAAGTGAAATGCTGTATTTGAAGATTTTGAAGAAGTGAGTGTCCTTATTATTTTAACTACACAGAACCAAGGACAAAATTTGTCTGGAGTTGAAAATTTACCCCACAAAAAATGGGTTTCCAGTTGTAGTCAATATGGCTAAATATTTGGATAAAAGCTTTAGAAAAGGAACTACTACTTTCAGTACTTAGTGTATTTTTTTGTGGCATTCAATTTGAAATGTAATCTATAGACAAGTATTATTTCTTCTACATACTTTCAAATTTCATTATTGGCTTTCTTTATTGGAATTATTGGACTATGTTGCTATATTCATCCATATGTTTCATCATGCCAAGGAAATCATTGCCGACGTGTTATACTTATATAATTAAAAAGGAAAATGGAAGTACTATAGCTTGTGAAGAGTGAAGAAGAATCTAACTAGAGTAGTGAAGAAAGTTGAGTATGGAGGTTATTGCATTCTTTTCCTTTTCTGGATAAGTCAAATGCATCTCATTAATTACTTACCAAGATAGCGTGGTACGAATGCACACATAGGGCGTGTGCTTAAAACATTCATCCATCCAGATAGTCCATTTCTCTATACAAAAAGGAATTATCTCCTTGCACCAGAAGTATAAGCAAAACAAGAACCTCTGTAGTCTTCATATCATTCTCACTATAATAGAATAATCTCCTATTTCTTCCGATCCAAATAATCCAAAAAAGGTACAACAGTGTAGTTCTTCAAGCTGCATTCCAGCTATACATTACTTCCTCGACTGTTCTAGTGAACACATATGAGATGCTAGAGAAGGAGCACACAAGGTCCCATAGCTGTGATGTGTCCTCTCTTAGCCTCTTGCATAGGCAGCACCACCCCGTGACAATTTGCCGCCTCTTTGGTTACCCGCTGTTATTAAGGAGGAGCATTAACCATGAAGGCAGCTTTTAGATAGTCATTAACAATTATTCTCCTTCGGAGTAGTGATTCATCTGCTATTTGGTCGTCTTTATTCCTTTAGATAACATGGAATTCCCTTGAATTCAGAATATTTGATTTTGTAAAAACTAGTTTGAATATAGAACTCCATGAAAGTAAGTAAAGCTAACTTACGGTCCTTCTAGGAGCTTTGGCATTTGATGTAGAATATGCCCGATGGTTGGAAGAGCAGAACCGACGAATTAATGAGTTAAGGGGAGCTGTAAATTCGCATGCTGGTGATGGTGAACTTCGCATAATTGTTGACGGTATCTTGGCACACTATGATGACATATTCAGGATAAAAGGGGATGCTGCAAAGTCTGACGTTTTTCACATATTGTCGGGCATGTGGAAAACTCCAGCAGAGAGATGCTTCTTGTGGCTTGGTGGATTCCGTTCGTCTGAACTCCTCAAGGTGAGAGCCTTTTACTTCCCACAAGTGATTGTGCAGCTTGGTGAATAGCTTTTCCCCCCTCCCTTTGGCTAAAAAAAGAACTGAAAAAGAAAAGCTCTTAAATTTGTGAATGGTGGTTGGACATGTGAGATAATGATGCCTGTGCTTGAATTAAACAGGATGCATTTGGAAAATTTGTGATGGGGATTGTAGTTGTTCATAGCCTGGAAAGAGTTCTCAAATTTTGAGGCTTAAATTTCAAGAATTAAACCCAATGTCTCAGCAACCCATAAAGGGATCCAAGCACGTGTAGCGTGATAGAAGTCAGTTTTTCTAGTAAAAGAAGTTTCTTTTTCTGTATTTCACACATTCTAACATGAACTGTAGAGGTCAAATATAAATTTCTGACCTAAGTTGTTGCGACATGTTGATGAACCTGTGTTTACTTCTCTAACTGGAAGTTCTCAGTAAGGATGCTCTTTCTGGGGGGCACTGCTCTGGTTCCAGTATGCTCCACGCCTCCGCCTCCTATTTGTTTTCCCTATGATGGTGGTTCTTGTGCAGAGAATGAACAGTTCAATTATCTCTGAGCTCCCTACAGTCTCGCTTTTGTTATAACTCGTCCCTCCACCCTTACCTTCTTCCATTTTGGTTCTGATGATTAGGTTTAGTCATCTAAAATCTTTGCATGTTACCGTCCTCCTCCACCTGCTTACTTCTCTGCGTACAGCCCATTTGCATGACCTCAGCGTATTTCTCTAGCTGGAAGTTCTTGGTGAAGATTCTTTCTTGGGATGCACTGTTCTTATTTCGTCATGCTTGCAACTCCATTTGTTGTGTTTACATTGCTGTGCTTGTTAGTGAAATAAAGGTCTTGCTTTAGTCAAACCTCTCCCTCAACCCGTGTCGTCCAGTTCCGAAAAAATTCCTACAGTCTAATACACAGTCGACATTTCCTTTCTTTTTCTCTTTTCAAGGGGTAAAGGTGACGGGAAGATATTATTGACTTAGTTTTTCTGTTAGTTCTTGAATTTCTTGCCATTTGGTTGCAGCTCCTCATTAACCAGTTGGAGCCTTTAACCGAACAACAATTATTGGCAATCAACAACTTGCAACAGTCATCCCAACAGGCTGAAGATGCTTTATCCCAAGGAATGGAGGCACTGCAGCAGTCTTTGGCTGAGACTCTGGCGGGGTCCCTTGGACCTTCAAGTTCCTCGGGGAATGTTGCCAATTATATGGGTCAAATGGCCATGGCGATGGGGAAGCTCGGAACTCTCGAGGGCTTCATACGACAGGTGCTTAATCCTTCATATTCTGTGTCTATACCTTTGAAATAATATGCTTGATTGTGTGAAGAGCTTCTTAACAGCCTAAGATTCATCATTGACGTGTCAAACATTTGCATCTTTCTGTTGCCTAGCCTTTTCCGAGTTGCCTCCTTGAAAGAAAAATGAAAGAAGCAAAGAAAGAAGGGAAAGGGGAAGTTAATATATTCGAAGCCCCTTTGTTAGATCCTTTTTAGTCGTTTGCAACTTCCAGAGAATGGATTAATGCCACAAGCAGCTGAGAATCGTCTAATGTCTCTCATCATAAACACCTCCTTGTACCAGTATTACTCAGCTTACTATTGCCTTAAGTTAATAAAGTAAAAGTCTATGTCCTAGTTTGTGCCAAGACCTTATTTGTAAGTTGCTTACTCCTTGTTATTTTAGGAGCTGTAGATACTCCTGGTGTGAAATAGTTGGACGAATCTGACTGGCAAAGATCCGTGATGAGTCGTTATTGATTGAAGATTTTAAGATCTATCCAGGGGAATGTTCTCTCTTCTTAAAGCCTTAAGTTTGTGTCTTTCTCTCAAAAATGGAGGAGAGGAGAAGGGGGTTTATTGATCTCCCCGCTCATTGCTCAAAGGGTGGCTGTAGTATAGATGATAATTTACATAAATTTGCTTCAGAACATATGGGGAATGTCTACCTGCATTTTGTACATGTTTGAAGCTTTTCTTTGCATGCATAGGCTAATCTATGAAATGTCTCCTCAGGCTGATAACCTTCGGCAACAGACATTGCAGCAAATGCATCGTATATTGACAACTCGCCAATCAGCTCGTGCTCTCCTTGCGATCAGTGATTATTTCTCTCGTCTTCGAGCACTGAGCTCTCTCTGGCTTGCTCGCCCCCGGGAATAACAACTGCTTTCTTCTAATACTTTGCTGTGAAAGATTCTTGGTAACATTTGTAAATGAGAAACCTTCTTCTGGGAGAGCTACCGAGCTTTAACGGATATAATTATTAGATTTTCAGGCGCCAGTTCTGTCCTTGTTTATTTCTTGTAATGGTATTTGTAACGCTGTTTCATTTTTAACTTTGATAGACATAAGCTGATCAATGATTGTTGTATTTTAGCTTGTCTAATTGTTCCAGTTAGGTTAATGAAAAGGACCCTGGCTGACTTCCCCTTCAATTTTTGCATTATTATTTAGCTGTTTTATTTTCTTTTGTGATTGTATCCTTGCCCCTATGGATTGAGGTGTAGTATTTGTTCTAGTATTATTTTTCTGGCCATTTTTCTCACTCCATCTATCTTTTCTTGCTTTAGAAAGGTTGGTTTCCTTTTTCTTTTATTAATGTATCTTTTCTTGTTGAGAAATCTAATAAAAATGCGAGAAAGAAAAATGAATATCCCCTTTGTATGGGATCTAAAATAAAATTTTCAATAGGAACATAAAAAAAATAATTACTACATAAAAGATGAAATTTTTGTTCTCAAATTTTTTGACAACTCATACAATATGATCGTATTTTAATGAAAAACAATAACAATACACAATAGCAAGTACTTCTGCAAAAGAATAAAAGACGTTTCTTTCTATTTGCCTAAGCTTTAGTGGACGGAATTAGAACAAAGTTTTCCGATATCTTTGCTGCGTGAGGTAGCAGGTACCCGTTGAGGTAGGGGTAAGTTGGCCCGAACTCACCGTCATACAAAAACCAACTAACAATACAAAATAGCATGATGATGCCGCTCTTAAAACTGCAAATGGAAGTGTGAAAATAGAGAAAACCTAATAATGTGATGAATCAAGGCTGTTGTTGAGCATCCATGTAACCAGCATCAACAAGAACTTTCTCTCTTTTGGCCAACTCAACATCCTCATCCACCATCATCTTCACTAATTGCTCGAACCCGACTCTGGGCTTCCAACCCAAAACCTTTCTCGCCTTGCTCGAATCTCCCTTTAGATTATCCACTTCTGTAGGCCTAAAGTATCTCTTATCAATCACCACATGATCCTTCCAATTCAATCCAACGTATCCGAATGCCACCTCCAAGAACTCCTCCACCGTATGCGACTCCTCCGTCGCCACCACGTAGTCGTCCGGCCTCTCTTGCTGCAGCATCATCCACATTGCTTCCACGTAATCCCCGGCAAAACCCCAGTCCCTGGATGCCTGCGAAGTGCACAAATAGCCACTTTTAGGACTGCTATTTTAAGCATTGCTGAAATTAACAAAAAGTTCAAAATTAAACTGCCTCTTCAAATTTTTGGAACTTCGAGCTTTCCAGTTAAAACCGCTACTTGGTAACATTCATATTTTTGAAAAAATAACCAATGTCCTGGAGTTTCAAATCCCACTGGTGAAACCGAAACTGCAGGACATTACATTGACTATTTTTATAGTATTCGAGCTGAAAAGTAGTACTAGTATTTTTTATTACAGAAGCTGAAAAGTTAATATTTTAATGAAAAATTTCCCCATTTCTACCTGCAAATTACCCAGAAACAGCTTGCTCTGTAGCCCAATTTTGATCCGACCAACAGCCCGAGTGATCTTCCGGGTCACGAAGTTCTCGCCCCGCCTAGGGGATTCATGATTGAAAAGAATACCATTACAGGCAAAGATCCCATAGGCTTCACGGTAATTAACGGTGTACCAATGCGCAGCACACTTGGATACAGCGTAAGGCGATCTAGGATGAAACGGCGTAGTTTCGGACTGGGGCGGAGGAGTAGATCCGAACATTTCGGATGAACCGGCTTGGTAATACCGGATGTGGGACCTACCAGTAGCGGAAATGTGAGAACGGACAGCTTCGAGAAGACGGAGAGCACCGGTGGCGACGACGTCGGCGGTGTAATCGGGGATCTCGAAAGAGACGGCGACGTGAGATTGTGCGGCGAGGTTGTAGACTTCGTCGGGGAGAATCGTATCGAGCCAACGCCGGAGTGATGACGCGTCGGTGACGTCAGCGTAGTGGAGCTTCATACGCGCCTTGTGAACGTTGTGTGGATCGATATAGATGTGATTCACGCGTTGCGTGTTGAAATTGGAGGATCGGCGAATTAGACCGTGGACTTCGTAGCCTTTGTCAAGGAGGAATTCGGTAAGGTACGAGCCGTCTTGACCAGTAATGCCGGTGATCAGAGCTACTTTCCGGCGACCTCCATTCGAATCCGCCGCATCGGCCGGGATAGATTCAGATCTGTTGGATGCCATTTTTGTGTGATTCTGTATGGGGTTTGAGCTTTTTCTATGAAGAGAGAAACGTAAGTTTGTTTAAATTGGGAAAGATCAACTAAATAGTGCAAGTTGAAGGACAACAAATAAAAAAAAACAGATAGGGGTATTTGGATAAATTTGGTTTAATTTAAAATGATACTTATACTTGTGTCACTTTGTCATGTCGGTCCCCAAACTTATTATTTTGCCAATTGAACACTTACACTCGTTCAAATCGTGTATAATAAACGCTTATGACAGGAGGCTACCAGTGCGTGTAATATAATCTCCGACACGTAGGACTTCACGTCATTACTAGTGCCACATAAGAAAATAAACTATTGAAAAATAGGACTGACCACCCAAACCTAATATTTTCTGTCATTTTACACTTTATCGATTATTCCACGTCATTGTTTATTTTCTCAGAAAGTATTTTTTAAAAAAATTTGAAGAAAAATCAAAATGCCTCAATAAACAACCTCATAGCCACCATTACAACCTCTTTCTTAATCTGACCACCGTGAATCATTCCCTAACCACCAGCAAAGATCGTCCTTTCAAAATCCTACCCAGCAACATAAGATTTTCTAAGGGAGGCAGTAACACCGAAGCACGCAAGCACACACAAGTGCTGCAAATCTTCAACAAAAAACAAAACTCCAGATATGCAAGAACACTAAGCCAGAAATCAGAAGTCGTTGGGGGTAGTGAATGCCTAATGATTCGGACTCATTAGCGGCAAATTGTAACCTTGATTCACCAAGTTTTTTCAGCCAACCTAACCAAAACAAGTGCAATGGAATAACAGTAACGAGACAGAGCCAAGGGAATGTTCACCCGAGGATATGAGTTTTGCCGAAAAGTGTACAAATACCAATAGTAAGGGCCACCAGACAAATTATTCCGGCGTGACCAGTTCCAAATAGCGAAACACAACAACAATAATCAAAACAGATCCGTTCGTCAACCTAAAGAGTCGTCGGAATCAGTGACGCTACTACCACGGGTAAAACACTGGAGCAATATCGTAGGAGGAACAAAACTCGCCGGAACCCTAATCAACTGGGTTTTAATTAAACAGAAAAAGAAATAAGAAATGTAAAAGATTCTTTTGTTAAAGAAATAGAGAAAAATAGTATATTTCTGCTTGATTTTATGATTTTGAAGGTTCGTCCATTGTTTACAGTAGTGTGGAGGGAAAAAGAGGAAGGGGGAAAGAGGGACAGGGGGCGAGAAGAAAGGTGGGAGAAACTAAGAAAGAGAAGAAAATTGGGAGGGGAGGGTGGTAATTTTGATTAACTTATTAATTTTATTTTTTTTAGTTTAATTCATTTTTATTCAAAATCACTAGTATCACTCTCTTTACACGCGTGTGTTACACATAATTTGTCCACCTCATCTATGTCAATACCACATAAGCTCGGTCAATAGTCGTAGGGATTTAGAAAATTAGTTTTGAACGAGTGTAAGTGTTCAATTGGCAAAATGATAAGTTTGGGTACCTGATAAGTGGGGATTTTGACCGATTATTTGCTCTCTTTTACTTGTGATTTAGCTCAAAAATGCTTAAAGGCATTCCCGGAAACTAACAAAATGTGCTTACTTGTAGGAATATTGGGACACGAGCCAAAGAAGTTAAAATCAACTCATAAAAGAGTCAAAAGTGAATAAGAACTAAAACAGGGCAGAAAAGGCAAGCAGTGCGGCTGCAAGGGGGAGATTCAGAGAGTAGTCTTTGGGCCAGCTAAAGGCATGCGGACCGCAACAAAATTGTGCGGCCATAGGAGGCCAAGTGCGGCCACATTCATTATTATGCGGTTCGCAAAGTTGAAGAATCAGAGAGCTGTGTCAAGTCCAAAAGCAAGTAGTGCGGACCGCAACAATTTTGTACGGCCGCATAATCATAAGTGCGGCCGCACCCATTTTTATGCAGACCGTAGAAGCTCCCAAAGTCCAAGCCCAAGTTCCCAAGAATGCGGACCGCACGATAATTGTGCGGCCGCAGTAGCTCATTGTGCGGACCGCACCAGAATAATGCGGCCGCACAACCTTCGTAGGGGCATTTTTATCAGATATTTTTAGCTTAGTATAAATAGAACTTTTTGTCATTTTTAGGTTAAGTGGAGTTTTCAGAAGTGCACCTGAACTTTTTGTCATTTTTGTCTTTGCTATTTTGAGAAAGTTTATACTAGATTTACTTCTTAACATTAGATTTTCTTTGTCTTAATTTCTTCTTGTATTTCTTTATTTTTAATGAGTAGCTAAATCTTTAGCTAGGGTTGTGACCCAATCCTAGTGTGGGTATTTGATGAGTGATTAATTTAGGGCTTATTTTTTATTGGGTTAGTGATATTTAGCCTTGTTCATGATTGAACCCTAGAATCAATGGTTTCAAACACTGATTCATGCCTATTTGACTTAGCCTCTACTTAAGAAAGAGAGACTAAGTCTAGGAAAACTTGGCTAATAAGAAATTGGGGTGAACTCAAGAAATTGATAACCCCAATTAAAGGGTTAAACCTAGGGATAGTAATACCCGACTTGAGCTAATATCACTTGTATTGTGCAAATACCCAATTGGTTTTGAGAAAACCTAATTGGGCAAAATCACTCGAACTACCGAGGGGTATAGAGTGAGTACCCGAATGTGATTGCTACATCACGATTCTAACTAATCAAATTTGCCCTGGAGTTTACAACCCATTAGATAACCACCTAGGTAGAAGTCACGACCCTAGTCCCCTTTAATCATCTGAAAAACTCAAAACCAAAAATATTGTCCTTAGTTTTATACTTGCAAACAATAGAGTAAAGTAGAAGTAGAACACCAATCAAGTTTGTGGAAGTACAATTGAAGCCAAAACTTGCAATTAACTTATACCACACATGTATTCTTGGGGGGGGGCTCCCTGTGGATTCGATCCCGACCTTTGTTGGGTTTATTATTGCATTGACCGCCTCGCTACTTAATTGTGGTGTGGGATTGGCCGAGATCAATTTTTGGCGCCTTTGCCGGGGAGTTAAACGGATTTAGCTATATATCTAAGTATTTGTGTGTTTTGTCTTTCTTTCCTTCCGAGCCACTAATTTTGTTTGTGAATTGCTTTTAGGAACAAAATGGCCCTTAACAACGAGCCCCTCGGAAATTTACCATTGGGGGAGGAGGTAGATGATGATAAAGTGGATGAGGTTCATCTCGAGCCTCAAGTAAACAGGCGAGGCCGACCGCCTAATGATAATGTCCCAAACCCTCCCCCACCTCCACCAAGAACAGCACACCGGGTGTTGCCGAACGAGGGCTATGCAAGTGCAATAGTCCCGCCCCGGATTAGGGCGGGCAACTTCTAAATAACCAACGTGATGCTTACACTGCTTGAGCAGCGGGGTTTCTTCACCGGAGCTCCACACCAAAATTCCTACAAGCATCTCAAGGGTTTCGTTGATACTTGTTGGGGGAACAAGCAAACAAATGTCTTCGAGGATGCACTGCGGTTAAGGTTGTTTCCCTTTTCTCTACGGGGAAAGGCTTTGGACTGGTTATAGAGATTGCCCAATCATTCCATCCACACTTGGGATGAGTTGGCTGAGAAGTTCATTGCCAAATTATTCTCTCCGGGGCACATGGCTACTCTAAGGGATGAAATTCTAGCTTTCAAACAAGAGCCCACTGAGCCATTGCACGAGATTTGGGAAAGATATCGTACCATGGTCAAAGAATGCCCGAACAATGATATGACCGAGGCCATGATCTAACAGACCTTCTACAGGGGGATCAACACAACGAATCAGTGTGTGGTAAATCAACTCGCTGGGGGTAAATTCATGAACACGCCTTATTCTGAAGCTTGTGAAATCTTGGATGAGATGGCGGACACCTCTTTGGCGTGGCAAAGTAGAGCCAATATTCCTCAGGGTGACCCAAATATTATTCACCTACACAAGGAGCTACATGATCATGGGAAAGCTATTGCGGAGTTGAAAACCACCATGAACCAATTGGCCAAGGCTCAACTTCAACAGGTTCAAGGGCCGAAACAGGTGAATGCTATGGAAGGGGTGAACATGATGCTAAACAAGAGACAACAACGAGGTCAACAAGTACAAAACCATCCAGAACAATTTGAGCAAAGTAATAGTGGATATAATCAAGATGATTCATATGATGAGCAAGATGAAGAGGTTCAATATGTCAACAATTATCAAGGTCAAAGAAGCAACGCTCCAAATCAACAACAATGGAGATCACAAGGGAACCAAGAAAATTGGAACAATCAAGGTCACCAAGGAAATTGGAGTGGTGGCAACAACAATAATCAAAGCAATTGGGGTAATCAAGGTAATCAAGGCAATTGGGGAGGAAATAATCAAGGTAATTGGGGTGGCAACAATCAAAGTAATTGGGGAGGCAACAATAATCAAGGGGGTTGGAACAATAGCAATCAAGGAAATCAGGGGTCGGGCTTTCAGAGGTCCCCGATGTTTCAACAACCAAACAACCCGCCTCCATATCCTTCGCAAGGTCCTAGTTCTTCCAATAGTGAAATGGGACAGATTGAAAACATGTTTAAGCAAATGATGGAGAAAAACGCCAACTATGATGCCTAATTAGCCTCCCACAACACTTTTATCCGCAACTTGGAGGTTTAACTTGGCCAAATTTCTCAAGCTTTAAATACTCGCCCAAAGAGGGCACTACCTAGTGATATGGTGGTGAACCCGAAAGGTGGGAATACGGGGCATGCAATGGCCGTGACAACAAGAAGTGGGAGAGGTGGAGTTGCTAGTACCTCAAACCAAAGAAGACATGTGGATGATGTGTTGGTGCAAGATGATGATGATCCAAGCAATAATGTTCAAGCTAATGAAGAAGCGAGGATTGATATTGATGAAAATGTGGAGGAGACGCAAGAAGATGTGAACCTGTCTAGGGAGCACGTGTTGACATACCGGAGCTGGTAGTTCCAAAGGCTAAGGCACCAATGCCAAGGCCTCCTCCTCCATACCCACAAATACTTGCAAAGCAACACAATGAGAATCAATTCAAGAAATTCATTGATATGATGAAAAGTTTGTCCATAAATGTGTCGCTGGTTGAAGCCTTAGAACAAATGCCAGGATATGCCAAGTTCATGAAGGATTTGGTAACAAAGAAGAGATCAATGAACTGTGAAATGATCAAAATTTCACATCAAGTTAGTGCTATTGTGCATTCCATGGCTCCAAAGTTGGAAGACCCTGGTGCTTTCACAATCCCGTGCACTATTGGGAGTGCCAATTTTGCCAAAGCTTTATGTGACTTGGGGGCAAGCATTAACTTGATGCCCTATTCTGTGTTCAAAACGTTGGGGATTGGGCAACCAAGACCCACATCCATGAGGTTGCAAATGGCGGATCGGACAATGAAAAAGCCATTGGGGATAATTGATGATGTGTTAGTTCGGGTCGATAAGTTTATCCTTCCCGCAGATTTTGTGATACTTGACTGTGAGGTTGACTACGAGGTGCCAATCATTTTGGGTAGACCTTTCCTTATTACAGGGAAGGCCTTAGTTGATGTGGAAGCATGCGATCTCACCTTCCGGATGGGCGATGAAAAAGTGGTGTTCCATGTTTGTAGATCAATGAGGCAGCCAAATAGCAACGAAGTGTGTTCGTTCGTGGATCTTGTGACCAAAGTAATTGTTGATGACATAAGTGTTGTGATAAATGTTGAAGATACCTTAGAATCTGTGTTGTTGAATCATGATGAGGATGAGAAGGAAGGCTTTGTAGATTGTGTCAATGCTTTGCAAGGAATGGGATCATATACTTATGAGCCCCGAAAACTTTCCTTGGATCTTGAAAACCGTAAGACTCCACCAACAAAGCCCTCAATCGAGGAGCCTCCCACCTTGGAGTTAAAGCCTTTGCCTTCACACCCCAGGTATGAGTTTCTAGGCCCTTGTTTCACTTTAACTGTTATTCTTTCCTCGTGCTTAACTAACGTGCAGGTAGATTCCACCCTTGTGGTGCTCCAAAGGAGGAAGAAAGCAATAGGTTGGACATTGGCGGATATTTATGGTATAAGCCCCGCCTTTTGCATGTACAAAATCATTTTGGAGAAGGATGCCAAACCCTCCGTGGAACATCAAAGACGATTGAATTAGGTCATGCAAGAGGTAGTAAAGAAAGAGATCATCAAATGGTTAGATGCCGGGGTTTTTTACCCCATTTCCGATAGTTCATAGACCTCGCCGGTGCAATGTGTCCCAAAGAAAGGGGGCATGACTGTGATAATAAATGACAAAAATGAATTGATCCCCACAAGAATTGTCACCGGGTGGAGAGTGTGCATGGATTATAGGAAGCTCAACAAAGTTACTCGGAAAGACCATTTTCCGCTTCCATTCCTTGATCAAATGTTGGATAGGTTAGCCGGACGTGCTTATTATTGCTTCCTTGATGTATATTCCGGGTATAACCAGATTCTTATTGCTCCTGAAGACCAAGAGAAGACCACCTTCACTTGTCCCTATGTCACTTTCGCATTCTCGCGGATGCCATTCGGGTTATGCAATGCACCAACAACTTTTCAACGGTGCATGATGGCATGGTGGAGGACTTTCTCGAGGATTTCATGGATGATTTTTTTTGTCGTGGGGAATTCTTTTGAAGAGTGCTTGGATAACTTAGATAAGGTATTGGAACGTTGTGAGGAAACTAACTTGGTGTTGAATTGGGAGAAGTGTCACTTTATGGTCGAGAAGGGCATTGTCCTCGGTCACAAGATTTCCAAGAATGGTATTGAGGTTGATAAAGCAAAAATTGAAGTGATATCCAAACTCCCTCCCCCTACTTCCGTGAAGGGAGTGAGGAGCTTTCTAGGTCATGCGAGGTTTTACCGCCGATTCATCAAGGATTTTTCTAAGGTGGTAAACCCCTTGTGCAAACTTTTGAAGAAAGATGCTAAGTTCCTTCTCAATGAAGATTGTATGAAGGCATTTGAACTACTCAAGTATAAGTTGACAACCACTCATATTATCACCGCGCCAAATTGGAGCTTACCATTTGAGCTTGTAATGCAAGCGATGTGGCGGTTGGAGCGGTATTGGGGCAACGAATTAACAAGATCTTTCATTCGGTCTACTATGCTAGCAAGACCATGAACGAGGCCCAAGTCAACTATACGGTGACCGAGAAAGAACTCCTAGCCATGCTATGGAGAAGTTCTGCCCGTACCTAATGGGTACAAAGGTGATTGTTCACACCGACCATGCGGCACTTTGTTATTTGATGAGTAAAAAAGACTCTAAGGCAAGGTTGATGTGGTGGGTGCTTCTATTGCAAGAATTTGATCTAGATATTCAAGACCGCAAAGGTAGTGAGAATCAAGTGGCGGACCACTTGTCCCGATTGGAGGAGGAGGGGAGGCCACATGATGGCCTTGAGATCAATGATTCATTTCCTGACGAACAACTCCTTTCCATTTCTATGACTGGGTGGCCAAAGGAAAAAGCTCAAACAGGACTGCCTGGACTACTATTGGGATGAGCCATATCTCTTCAAAATTTGTACTGATGCTGTTATCCGAAGATGTGTACCACAAGAAGAACAATTGGGCATTCTTGAAGCTTGCCACTCTTCGCCATATGGTGATCACCATGGTGGAGCGAGAACTGCTACAAATGTGCTAAGTTGTGGATTCTATTGGCCTACCCTTTACAAGGACACTAGTGATCTCATTAAGTATTGTAATAAATGCCAAAGGGCCGGTGGGATCTCCAAGAAAAATGAGATGCCTCTCACTACCATCCTAGAGATTGATATTTTTGATGTTTGGGGCATTGATTTTATGGGTCTGTTTGTGAGCTCATGTGGGAACACCTATATATTGGTAGCTGTGAATTACGTGTCCAAATGGGTTGAAGCTGTGGCTTTGCCCAACAATGAAGCTCGGGGTGTGGTAGTTTTCTTGAAGAAGAACATATTCACAAAGTTTGGTACTCCAAGGGCCATCATTAGTGATGGGAGATCACACTTTTACAACAAAGCTTTTGATACTTTACTCTCCAAGTATGGTGTCACTCACAAAGTGTCGATCCCCTATCATCCTCAAGCAAGTGGACAGGTTGAAGTCTCCAACCGGGAGATTAAGAGTATTCTGTCAAAGACTGTGAATGCCAACCGGACAGATTGGTCGAAGAAACTTGACGATGCTCTTTGGGCTTACAGAACAGCTTACAAAACACCAATTGGTATGTCTCCGTATCAGTTAGTGTTCGGGAAATCTTATCACCTTCCGGTGGAACTTGAGCATAAGGCTATGTGGGCGTTGAAGAAGCTTAACCTTGAGTAGGATATAGCTGCAAATATTAGGGTGGAGCAATTGAATGAACTTGATGAGTTTCGGTTCCATGCATACTCCAGTTTGTCCTTGTATAAGGACAAGATGAAGTACCTCCATGACAAGTATATCCGGAACAAAGAATTCAAAGAAGGTGATCTTGTGTTGTTGTTCAACTCTCGGTTGCAGATGTTTCCGGGAAAGCTGAAATCAAAGTGGAGTGGCCCATTTGAAGTTGTACATGTGACACCCTTTGGTGCTCTAGATTTGAAAAATAAGAATGATGAGGTGTTTAGAGTTAATGGGCATCGGGTTAAACATTATCTTGGCAAGGTTGATGATGGCCACGTTGTGGCGTTGCTCCATTTCAAGTGATTGATGGTAACATGCATCATGCCATGACGTTAAATCAGGCGCTTCTTGGGAGGCAACCCATGTCTTTTTCTTTCTTTTGTTTTTCTTCTTTAGATAAGATAGGCTTTGTTTTGTGCTAACTAGTTTTGTAGTGTATGCAGAAATGGGTGTGCATGGCAGGGACTGTGTAAGAAAATTTGGGTAAGTGTCAAAATGCATGGTCTCTGAAGTTTAGCCTGTCAAAAATGCTGAACAAATTGCGGTCGCACACATTTTTGTGCGGTCCGCACTAATGCTGCGGCCGCACTCACTTTTGTGCGGTCTGCAGTGAGACTTCTCAAAGGAAAGTAAGGAGTGCCGTTCGCATCAAAATTATGCGGCCACACTCAGGTAACAATCTGGGGCCCACGGGTAAAAGTATAAATAGGGTTTCTCTCATCATTTTACACTTTTCGATCTTCTGAGCCCTGAAGCTAGATTAGCACAGTAAATTTCCCTATTGCTCTCAAATTGTCCCTCATTTCATCACATGCATCTTCATAACTGGTATGTTAATTCCATATATAGATTTCTCATCTTTTGTCTTGTTTTGTTCTTTGAATTAGGGTTAATTACATATCAAAAATGTCAATAGTTAGTCTTTTTCTGCTTACAATCATGTGGGTAGCATATTAAGTGTTAATTGGGGTCTGGGTAAGTAACTATCCATGTTTAATTGTGCAAACCATGTCTAGATTATAAAAAGATCGCATGAACCCTAATAAGTGCCCGTGAATTTTGAATTATGCTGCCGCACTCATTTTTGTGCGGTCCGCACTAGAGGCTATGCGGCCGCACACACTTTTGTGCGGTCTGCAGCTCTTTGAGTTAGGAAAATTGTGTGTTTGAATTGTGCGGCCGCATTCAAAATTGTGCGATCCGCAGTGGACTTGTGCGGCCGTAATCATTTTTGTGCGGTCCGCACGGATGAAACATCAGAGACCCCAGTAGTCTGAACCTGGGGCTGTGCGGCCGCACTCAAAATTGTGCGGTCCGCACTATTGGTTATGTGGACGCACTCACTTTTGTGTGGTCCGCACCGGGCAGAATGCGGCCGCTCTCACTTTTGTGCGGTCCACACTGGGTATGTTGCGACCGCACTCACTTTTGTGCGGTCCGCACCGCCCCTTCTGAGACTGCTTTACTACAATTGTTATGCATGCACCTGTGGTTTACAAATCTAACTGACTCTTATCCTTATGCATTGCAGACAATGGTTCGCTCACGTGGTAGAGGAGATGCATCGCAAGGGAGGTGTCATGCCCCAAACTCAGAGAGCGCGACCGGCGCTCAACCGAGTAAACCCGACTGAGCAAGCTTGTTAGATTTCATTCTACCCAAACTCATTCATGAAATAATAGGAGATGTACTCCATTAATCAAACACTTAGAAGATTTTATTAACAACTTTCATTCATTCCATTAGCAACTTCGTTCATAATTTCCAAAGTATTACAAGTTTATAGATATAATTAAAAATATGTTTGCCAAATAGCAACAATTTTAGTTCAATTCCCAATATCATACACCACCCACAACCTATCTACGGAGCCTCTAAATATGACAGAAGAATAACATGGAAGTGACGGCAATAAGGCCCCGGCTATACCTCAAGACACAAAGTGTAACATCAAGTGACATTGAGCCCGAAATAGAGTAGGGCTCACCAAAACCTGTTGAATAGGGAGTAAGTGCTAACGAGGACCAAAGTTGCACCGCTGATGAATCACCTACATCCATTGAAGATGCAGCGCCCCCGGCAAAAGGGACGTTAGAACATATGGAATAGTACTAGTATGTAAAGCTAACTGTCCTGTTTCAAAATAAAATACCAATGTAAGAAAGGGATATCCTTAGAAACAACAATTCACAATCAATGATATTCAGATTCCAAGTTAAAACATAATAATTTCCAAAATATGAAGATAACACTATGAAGTGATAATAAATTATGATGATAATATTTATTTATTTTGGGAGATCTTTAGCACCGATATACCACTGTTCACAATATCACTGTTCACAATACCAATATTCACAATACCAATAGTCACAATACCAATGTTCACAATACCAATGCCACTTTACGTTTTAGTATCAAGTCCGATCACGACCCGACCGACTAGGCTATCTTATTTGAAGACATCAACCACAATTACTATCAATACCAATACAACCGTAATTTTAGCACAGAGTCCGATCTCGACCCGACCGGCTAGGCTATCTCATTAGAGACATCAACCACAATTACTATCAATACCAATACCACCGTAATTTTAGCACGGAGTCCGATCTCGACCCGACCGGTTAGGCTATCTCATTAGAGACATCAACCACAATTACTATCAATACAAATACCACCGTAATTTTAGCACGGAGTCCGATCTCGACCCGACCGGCTAGGCTATCTCATTAGAGACATCAACCAAAATCTCAATTTCAATTATAATTTCCAGCACAATCACCACCATGTATGCGGCATGGTGTCCGATCACGACTCGACCGGCTAGGATGTCTTATTCAAGACATCAACCTTTTTATATCAATCATCGCATTTCGTACTTCTTTCACATCTTTACATTTTATTGACACTAATGGCCATAATTATATAATCATTCTTGTCACGTTCGCCGTATTTAGTGTTTCATGCTCACATTTTCACTTTCCAACATCAACGTCATCAATAACAATAATAACATTTCAAATCAAGGCATGTAGTACATATGTGAGCAATTAAGGTCTATGGCACATAGAGATTCTACACAAAATTTGGCATAATATCCTTCGTTTGAACTTGACTTGAAGTCGAATATTTTTAATGCACAACCCATATTTTAACACATCCTCAATTGATAACATAACATAGATAAAGCATTTGGGATACTTGTGAACATATGTCTTTCAGCCCAATCTTACTCGGAATAGTCAATTTTATAATGAACCATTCGGGACTTACACAATTTACATAAATATCGTGGGATTCAATTCTAAGAGAAGAGTTTAGCCAACATACCTTTTCTTGAGCTTTCCTTACATTACTACGATGTTCCGTAAATTCTAGCAACTTCAATCTATTTAGAAACATAACAAAAGTAAATAATAATTAGGAAGATATTCATGGGTTCACCTCACTTAAGCATTTCATCAAACACTAGGTGTGCAAATTGGTTATAAGGTTCTTCCACAAGATTTGCTTCACTTCACAACCCAATCTTTACCCATTTGAGCTCAACAATATTCCCACAAACATTATTGGTACATGCATGTATAAATAATACTCTTACACCCAAGAATCATACTACCAATCACCCATCCTTTACCCCAAACTCGAAATTGAAGACTAGGGTTAGAACCTTACCTCTTGAGTGAAGATCTTGTGAGATTTCCTTGTTGGATTTCAAAGCTTGGATAAGATCTTGATGAACAAAGCACTTGAGCTTCTTCCTCTCTCTAGAACACTCTCACTTCTCTCTAAAAATATCAGATTTTTGCTCCAAAATGAGCTTCAAGGGTTATTTATCGAAGTTGGGTCGGGTTATAACAATAGAAGAATGGATACTCTGAAATTCCGGACCATGCTACAGACCTGGCCTCGCCAGGCTAAGTAGCCAGCTATAGACTTGGCGAGGCACACTCTATAGCCAGCTATAGACGTGGCGAGGCACGCTCTATAGCCAGCTATAGATGTGTCGAGGCACGCTCTGTAGCCAGCCATAGACCTGGCGAGGCACGCTCTGTAGCCAGCTATAGACCTGGCAAGGCACGCTCTGTAGCCAGCTATAGACCTGGCGAGGCACGCTCTATAGCGTGGTCTAGTGCGCTACAGACCTGGCTTCGCGAGAGATATAGCACGGTCTAGCGCACTACAAGCTGGGCGACGCGAGATTGAAATATTTCAACTCCCCAACACACTGTTCAATCCCAAAACTCCAAAAATATACTACATTAGCTTACCTTGGCACCACAGAACCTTAAATTCCTTAGCGAAATTTTTTGGGGCCTTACAGGAGGGCAGAACCCTCCTGAGGCTGAGGTCGAGGTAAAAGCAACCTAACTCTAGAATTCAAAGGGATGTACGTAAGAAAGTTACAATCAACAGACCTCCCGAATCCTCCGAAACCAGTGAGTATGTCCCATCTGGGGAAGCTTCTGAGGGTAACTCCGTGCAACCACAACCGGAAGCAATAATTCCCGGGGAAATTTCATTTGGTAGATGAGTTTTCTTCAACTGCCAGTTCATCTGAAGGTTCAGAAGAGGGTAGTCAAGATTCTGAGCCCTCTTCCTCACATGCTCCAGATGACCCAATTAATGTGGACGATAATGATGATGTCCCAGATGATGGGAGAGGGGATGAAACTGTAGTGGGAGGTTTGGAGAGATCTAAGAGACCAGAGGTATGGGATGATAGATTTGCCAGTGCTATCACCTTTGCAAAGTTTAGGGAATGGTGGCCACAGAGGTCGCTCACTCTTGAGCAACAATTTTTGATGAAAGATTTGAACAAGCACAACCCCAATGTCCTTAGGCAATTCCAGGAGCGGAAAAGATGGAAATGGTTCACCACCAGCGTCCTAGATGCAAATGAGTACTTGGTCAAGGAATTCTACGCAAATATTGCTCACATCAAAAAAGGAACTAAGGTGACAAAAGTGCGGAATCTGAAAATCCGCTTTGACTCATGTGCACTGAACAAATATGTTGGGTTTGAAGAAGTAGAAGTAGAACCACGGACGAGCTACATCACCCATATATCGGGTTTGAAGAAGTAGAAGCAGTGCAATATTTGGAAAATCTAGCTATGGGTGATGTAGCTCGTCCGTGGTTAGCTGAGATTCTAGCAATCCTAGGGTCAACACCTCTGTGGCCTACAACAGGGGTTCCAATTGTCCGGGCCACCCCAAACTTTGAAGCAAAAGGGTGGCAAACGTTCGTGTGTAGCCGCATTGACCCATGCCTCAATGAAAACATGCTTCCACTTCCCCGTGCAATCTTGGTTGCTTCAATTATGGCGGGGTATCCGATAAATGTTGGTGCCATCATGTCTACCAACATCACTTTAGCTGTCCAAAAAGGTGAAAGATCATATCCGTACCCGAACTTCCTTAGAGAATATTTCAAGGATCAAAGGGTGGAGCTGAAGCATTATGATACAGAAGTGAACGCCAAGAAGCCTTTTTCATGGTACCACCTTCAGGGAGCTGACAACCCGAAATTCAAGGGAAAAGCTACTACCTCTACTGGCCAGTCTGAGGAGCCAGCGGTAATGGCTACTGATTCAGCTGTCGAGCCTTCCACCGCAGCCGGTACTTCCACCAGGACAGTAGCCATGCCACCCTCATCTTCCGGTCCACATGCTTCTGCTAGACTATCAGTGCCATTATCAGTGCCATCTTCATCTACATATCCTCAAACTGCGCTGCGAGTCTCCTAGACATTGGTGAGTCTCAACAACTGGATGCAGGCAGCTACAACAAAGCTGACTGATATATCCAGTGTTGTTGCAGCACAGTCCTCATCCCCAGCAGAGCCACAGGTACCTCCGTCAGTGGAGGAATCATTGAAGATGATTCTGGAGAACCATAAGACCATTATTGATACTCTGGCATCGCATGGGAAGGTCATTAAGGATTTGGGCAAACAAGTCAAGAAGATGCGTAGATCCCAGGCATCAAAGAAGTTGGTAGAGAAGCTGAGCAAAGAAGTTGAAAAGATTGCATCTGCCGGAGATATTCCATTGGACTTCCTTATGGAGCAGACAGTCCCAGCAACACAGGCAACACCAGCAGAGGCACCAGAGACGGCAGCCGGCCAGTCTGAGGAGCCGGTTGCGACTGCACACACTGCGGAGGAGATGATACAGATGCTCAGCAACCCTGTTGTCCCTCAGCCAGGAGATGATGACATATAGTTGGAGGAGACAGAGGGTGCTGATGATCTTATGCAGACTGAGACCACATAGGGAGTTCTCTTAACTCTCTACCATTTCCCTGTTCTTATTGTTGTTAAGCATTGAGGACAATGCTTATTTTCATTTAGGGGGTGGTCTATTTTGATTATTTGACTTTGATATTTGACATTTGGGCTGTAATAACTCTGATACTATTTTTTATTTCATCTTTATTTTCCTTTGGTATGTATATATTCTCCCCATTTGATGTAAATATTCATTTTCCTTATGTATATATTCATTTGACTTCGGTTTGTATATTCATTTATCTCGCTTTCCGTAGTTTACTTCATAGCTTCTTTAGTTTGCTTTTCCTTAGTAGTATAACTTCTTATTTACTTTAGTAGCTTCTTTAATTTGTTAGCCTCTTTTTACTTTTTGAGTGAACAATGAGCCTTTGGTTTTCTTAATGCCACGGTTCTTTCCAAAGGTAAATTTTGTGTGAACCGGATAGCTCTTCCCAACAATGGATGGCATGACAACCTTCTTAAGAGATTGAGTCCGTTTTCTTTTATGTTTTGACAAAATATAGTAGTAATGAATAAAAGTGTCTCGAGCATACTTCACTTGGTACCAACACAACTACCTTTGACCGTATGGTTAAAAATAAAGTTGTTGGCATAAAATAGCTCTAGTTGTGACCTTTAGACTCTTGTGTTGACTCAAACAGTCATCAAGTGATTCAGTCGAGCCATTTGTGATTCTCAATCCTAGCTAGGGTTGTTGTGGGCTCTCGACTCCGTTCTCTTTAGAAATCCAACAGTGTGAGAGGTGAGGTATTGAATTGCAAGTCCAAGTTCCCGTGCCAATAGTCTAGAACTTGCCCTGAATGTTTTTCTAGGCAAAATTCTAAGTGTAGCTTGGCTTGAGAAATGATTGTAGGCTCTCCTTGATCCAATTTGAAATTGAAATCTTCCATATCCTACCAATGTGATATCCCTAGTCAATCCCTTTGACCCGAAGCCTTTGTCTTTCAATAACCAAGCTACAAGCCTTTATCCGTTCTGAAATGACCCTCTCTTGGCACCCAATCTTTCCTTAGCATTCTTGAGAAACAATTGGTAAAAACATAAGTTTGAGGGAGAGACGAGGAGTTTGCAGTGATAAAAGGTACAAAGAAAAGGAAGAAATTAAAAAAAAAAAAAAAAAAAAAAAGGGAAGGCAAAAAGAAAAGAAAGAAAGAACAAAAAGAAAGTGAATAAAGTGAAGAGTTGAAGGGAATTCAAAAGAAAATGAGGATAAAAGGCCGAAGTAAATAGAAAAGGAGAAGAATGAATGTCATGATCAAGAAAGAGCGACGTTACGTCTCTTTAGTTCCCCCGAGGAAGAAGAAAATGACTCAAAGAATCGAGAAAGTATGAGCCGAAAAGAGAATATGGAGTGCTTAAGGAAAGATGAAACCATTCTATTCCAACAAGTCCTACCTTGGTCCAAAAGCCTTCATTACATCCCGCAAAAGCCCTACATGATTTCAAGTTGAGTGAGCTTATATTAGTGATGATTTACATGAGGGGCAAGCTTATGGTACTTAGAGCCGGACTTGTGGCATTCTTTTGAGAGAGATGAGTGAATTTTTCACAATCCTTGTATCGAGTGCTGCATTTTAAAGTGAGATGTGCTAATGGAGAATAGAGGAAGAGGAGTTTGGGATCCACAATGGCCTACTTGAAAAAGCGAGCTTCCTTGATGAATAGAGTCAACTCTTGATGATCTAGTGTCACATTAGAAAATTATTGCATTGTTGATAATTCATATATGTTGTGGGTAATTGTTGGTCCCAATTGATGTGTGATTGATTCACCTTAGGCCAGCTGAAATATCTCTTTTTCTAGTGGAGGTGGGAATTGCCTTATTTGCTTGAGGACAAGCAAAAGCTTAAGTTTGGGGGAGTTGATAAGTGGGAATTTTGACCGATTATTTGCTCTCTTTTACTTGCGATTTAGCTCCAAAATGCTTAAAGGCATTCCCGAAAACTAACAAAATGTGCTTACTTGCAGGAATATTGGGACACGAGCCAAAGAAGTCAAAATCAACTCATAAAGGAGTCAAAAGTGAATAAGAACCAAAATAAGACAAAAAAGGCAAGAAGTGCGGACCGCACAATTCTAGTGCGGCCGCAGAGGGGAGATTCAAAAAGTAGTCTTTGGGCCAGCTAAAGGCATGCGGACCGCACCAAAATTGTGCGGCCGCAGGAGACCAAGTGCGGCCGCATTCATTATTTTGCGGTCCGCAAGGTTGAATAATCAGAGAGTTGTGTCAAGTCCAAAAAGCAAGGAGTGCGGACCGCAGCAGTTTTGTGCGGCCGCATAATCATAAGTGTGGCTGCACCCATTTTTATGCGGACCGCAGAAGCCCCCAAAGTCCAAGCCCAAGTTTCCAAGAATGCGGACAGCACGATAATTGTGTGAGTAGCTCATTGTGCGGACCGCACCAGAATTATGCTGCCGCACAACTTTCGTAGGGGCATTTTTGTCAGATATTTTCAGCTTAGTATAAATAGAACTTTTTGTCATTTTTAGATTAAGTGGAGTTTTCAGAAGTGCACCTAAGCGGTTGTCTTTGCTATTTTGAGGGATTTTGTACTAGATTAACTTCTTAACATTAGATTTTCTTTGTCTAATCAATTATTATGCATTCTATCTTAATTTCTTCTTGTATTTCTTTATTTTTCATGAGAAGCTAAATCTTTAGATAGGATTGTGACCCAACCCTAGTGTAGGTATTTGATGGGTGTTTAATTTAGGGCTTATTTTTGATTGGGTAAGTGATATTTAGCCTTGTTCATGATTGAACCCTAGAATCAATGGTTGCAAATACTGATTCATGCCTATTTGACTTAGCCTCTACTTGAGAAAGAGAGACTAAGTCTAGGAAAACTTGGCTAACAAGAAATTGGGGTGAACTCAAAAAATTGATAACCCCAATTAAAGGGTTAAACCTAGAGATAGTAATACCCGACTTGAGCTAATATCACTTGTATTGTGCAAATACCCAATTGGTTTTGAGAAAACTTAATTGGGCAAAATCACTCGAACTATCGAGAGGTATAGAGTGAGTACCCGGATGTGATTGCAACATCACGACCCCGACTAATCAAATTTGCCCTGGAGTTTACAACCCATTAGATAACCACCTAGGTAGAAGTCACGACCCTAGTCCCTTTTAATCATTTGAAAAACTCAAAACCAAAAATATTGTCCTTAGTTTTATACTTGCAAACAATAGAGTAAAGTAGAAATAGAACACCAATTAAGTTTGTGGAAGTACAATTGAAGCCAAAACTTGTAATTAACTTAGATATACACCTAATCCCATATTCTAACTCCCTGTGGATTCGATCTCGACCTTTGTTGGGTTTATTATTGCATCGACCGCCTCGCTACTTAATTGTGGTGTGGGATTGGCCGAGATCAGTACCGGCATGACAAAGTGGCACAAGTAGGGGTGTACAAAGAAAACTGATAAACCGCACCAAATCGATAATTCGAGTCAAACCGGCAAAAAACAATCCGATGTGGTTTGGTTTTGTATTGAAAAATAAAACCCGACCATAATTGGTTTAGTTTGGTTTTAACTAAAAAAAGCCAAACCGATACCAAACAAACCCGATAGTACATTTATATAATTTTTAAAAATATTTTATACATATAAATATTTATTGTAATGTAATTTATAAATATTTGTTAAACATTTTCACAATTTAATCTTTTAACGTATTATTTCAAGTTTAGACTTAACATTCTTGAATGGTAAATAAATTTTATAGCCCATAAATGTAGTAACTCAAATAAAGTTCAAATCAATACTAATGCTAACAAAAAAAAAATTCAATTCAATACTAGGAATGATTATAGTGTTGGATAATTATTTTAGTTTTACATTGGTTTATAATGAAAATGCATAACTTAGTTTATCTTTTTCTTTAGTGTATTAGTTATGTAATTAATATTAGCACTTATTAGCTATACTTATTTTAGCATGACCTATATAGTATTTTTAGATTATGTTAATTTTCATTATGGCTTATTAATTAGCAATATTTGTTTTATGTAATTTTATTATTTTATCTTTATTATTGAATATTTTAGTATAATGCTATGACTTATCTCATATTATTGTGTTCGTTTCTTGGAAAATATATTATATAGTTGTATTTTACTAGGACTTAAGAAATATTTGGAGCACAAGTTACATATTTTATGCTATGAAGACTTTACCGGGGAAAAAAAATTCGAAAATCCGAAAAACCTGACTTTGTTGGTTTGGTTTGGTTTATAAATTTAAAAACCCGACACCATTGGTTTGGTTTGGTTTGATAATTGAAAAATCCGAATCAACCCGACCTATGTACACCCCTAGGCACAAGTATAAGTGCCATTTAGGCTATTGTGCCTAAATTTTATGCACGATAAAGCAGTTTTACGTTGCATTTCTACTCAAGGTTGTTCCACGATGACAATTTGCGTCAAGACTCCTCTTCATAAGTAAATCTCTATAATAAAATAGTAATTAATAATTTAATAAAACAGTAATTAAAATAAAAGATTCAATGACAAAGTGCTATTCTCAAAGATTGAGATGGATATTCTAAGAAATAAAAGATTTGGGCGTCTATAAAATTGAAAAAGGAAAAGAAGAAAAGAGTTGGGGGGGGGGGGGGGAGTATATAGTGAATTTTTAAGGGAAGTGGCGAGAAGAAAATTTCCTATTAACTTAATTTTTTTTAAGAGATTCTATAAAAGGGCTTATTGTTAAAAGGGAATTTTCCTCAGCAAAGATCTAAGGAAAACAAGGAAAAATTAAAAATAATACAAGTATACCCTCTTTTACTTTTCATTTGACATCCAAAAAGAGAAAGAAATCTTTTTAATACTTTTCCTCTATTTTTATAAACTAACCAAATTAATCTTAGCAATTCCATTGCTCTTTATGCTTTTCCTTCTTTTTCTTTTTTTTTGGGTCTAATGTATACCTTTTAATTTTTACCTGTAGTTTCTTAAGGCAATGGATATGAATGAATAGTTAGAATATGTGGCAAGTTAATTTAAACTCCATAAGAAATTAGAGGCTTATATATACACGAGACAAACACATAATTAATCTCTTCTCAAAAAATATTCCACCATTTTCTCTCTTCTTTTCCTATCCAATTTTCTGCTCCAAAATGGCGAAACAAAGGGAGGTATGTCTCTTATTTTGTTTTCCTGTTATCTTGAAAGATTGTAATTTTTATTATGTATTTCTCACATATTTGTTTTTCCTTTTCTTTTCTTTTGAAGATTGTTTAATTTTTTAATGGAATATGATAGAGAAAATTGCTATTTTAGATGAAAACGATGATAGAGTAGTTAATGTATCTTTATGAGTTGGAGATTTTGTTTCTCAGGATCCATTAAAGTTTTTTTTATTGTACTTTTTTCTGGATATTTCTTTATTGCTTTTGTTTTGTTTCTCCTGCTGTGTCTTCTGTTTATGCCTATATGGCCTTCACGATTTCCTAAGGAATAACAATAATAATACTGAAATATTTAAAAAAAGGCAGCCCGATGCACTAAGCTCCCGCAGGGTTCGGGGAAGGACCATACCATAAGGGTTTATCGTACGCAATCTTACTTTCCATTTCTGCAAGAGGTTGTTTCCATGGTTCGAACCCGTGACCTCCTGGTCACATGGCAGCAACTTTACCATTTACGCCAAGGCTCGACTTCAATAATATTGAAATATGATTTTAGAAAAATTAAGATCATCATCATTAATGTTAAGTATTAATTTATATGGCTCTTAGCGTGAATTTAATTGTTAGAGATACCCTTATGATTCTCTTGTACACTAAAATATTTCAGTTCTTTTCTTTAATTAATAACAGGATACATTTATTCTTAATGTAGATATATTAGTCATAAAACCCTTTTAGTATTGTCTTATTATTTGTGCAATAATGTCTGTATAAATTACAAGAATTACTTTCATCTCTTTATTCACTCAATTGTAAGTCGTACTATATTTTAGTTTAAAAGTAATATCTGAGAAATCATAACAATATCATAGGATGGAGAGCTATTATTTCTCCCAAGTTTTCTTTGCACGTACGTTGTTAATGCGGGTCCATGCATATTGAGATAATTATGCCACGTGAGTTGTTTGTGGACGTACTGGTCATGTTTCTGTTTGCGTGTGATAAGGATCCATCCCTCTAAGATCAACCTCTTATGTTTCTATCTTGATGGTGTACATGTTGTGGGGGTGTCGGGGCACTAAGAGTGCCAGTTGTTGTAAAGTTTAAGCTTTTCTTTGGTTCACACTCGGTATCTAATATTCATTTTGGGGGCCGACTCCCGTTGAGGGGTAAAATACTCAATATCAAAGGCAACTCCATTCACAGCACTCGACCCAATACCTATGATCTCCAAGTTAATTATCCTACTTTATGTATTTGGTTTTCCCAAAATTGTATCTAGAAAGGGGAACTTATTTGCATACACAGTATCCTGTAGAGAGTTCACTAGTGTGAACATTCCCCAAATTACTCATAATCTTTCTCCTTGGACAAGTCAATGTAGTTTACAATATGCTTAACTATTCGATGCTTATATAACATCTCATATCATAGATGTAACACTGTATTATCATTGTTTAACTACTTAAAACAGTTTTATCTTTCGATATATACAGAAAAATGGATCGCCGTCTGTGCCTCAGTTTGGAGCTTGGGATCATAAAACTGGGGACAATCTTAATTTTTCGATGGTATTTTCCCAAGCTCGGGCAAACAAGAAGCAGAATAGACATAATCTAGCACAGCACAACCTGGGAAATGACCAAGAGATTCTTACCAAGCTCCAAGAAGTTTCACCCAGAGTAAGAAATATTTTTTTCTACAATCATAAAAATCTTTGGTAGTGCAACAATATGAATACTGCTCCTTATTTTGTTAAGAAATGCGGACATTAGTCCTAATTTGACTCCAAAAATTTAACTCATGAGGTGAGGATTGGCGTTAAATTAAGAGGAACCATCACCTTATCAAGATCATTTATCGATCTCCTTATGCAAGTTATTCTAGCATACAATATATTTAATAATTAATTCACAGATAACCTTTCATATGTATTGCAGAGAGGAGGTAACTTACAATGTCATCGTTTAACTAATAGTTTTTCTGGATCTGTAGAAAGATAGTTCAACGCCAGTGCCTCAATTTGGAGCACGGAATCAAATGACAGAGAGAAATCCTGATTATTCCAAGGTGTCCCCGAGAGCTCAAGCCAACAAGAAGCCACATAGACATGATCTAACACGCCGAAGCCTTGGAAATGAGAAAGAACTTGGCAAACATCAAGAGGTTTCATCCATGGTAAGAAATACTACTTTGTTTCTAATACTTGAATAATTCATTTACACATGCAGATGCATTTTCATCTAATGCATTATATAACTATCAAAACATTCCTCTAACAATATTGCCAGGAGTTCCTTTAACATTTCATGTCTTCTAGTGAACGGATAACTGATCGTAGTGTTATTGTTAAATTTGTAGAAACGTCCTATGTCTGTGCCTCAATTTGGAGTGTGGGATCAAAAGAGTGGGGGTAGTCCTGATTGTGCGAAAGTTCCCCCCCAAGCTCGTGCCGACAAGAAGCGGCATAAACATGATATAGCACGCCGCAACTTGGGAAATGAACAGGAGCTTAACAAGCACACCGAGGTTTCATCAAAGGTAAGAAATACTTGCTTCTTGAGTCTCAAGACAAACTTCCTTTTAGTTATATTTAATTGTGTGATGATCACCTCATCTAAAAGTTAAGCTATTAGAGAGGAAACATTTTTATTTACTTAGTTATGTCTTCAACAAGTCATACAATAGAAACTTGTCCATGGCATGGCAAAACAAACTTGATTACTAGCCTCTATTTTGCATATGTAAATCAACAATTTTAGACCATGAGTAGTATGGCTTATACTAAGGCGAGCAAAAGAAGGTTTTTTCCTTCACCCACCCAAGGGGGTTGAACGGTGTTGCTACTTACCCCCAAAATGACGCGAATGCCCAACCAACTAGTTGGATGTCGAGCTGCTTCATCCGTACAAGTTGAGGGCAGTTTCTAGCAGGGAAGACGTGCTTCCTAGGAAACAAGTAGGAAAATCAGCAAGTGATAGTAATGGTTCTGCTTGGCACCACGAGATGTCAAGTCTCTTAACCATTTCTTTTAGTTAGTTCCATGAGAATCATAGGTTAGGTCAGGAGTCCCGACCATTGAGACTTTGTAAATCCATTTTACCAATCGGGCTAGAAGTGTTTGTTAGCTGGCAAAGAAGAGAAAAGTAGAAAGGTCATGGAATTCTTTACTGCAAACCATTTACCATGTATTTGTCCATTTTACTATGTCAATTATGCAACTGGTGATTTGAGATTAGGAGTTGCACCTGTCCCTAAGAAAGAACTATCCTATACATCATCCCAGATAAGTCTAGTCTGTGTAGTTTGTAATTTAGCGTGTGAATTTGTGTTGACAAAGGGAAATTTTGACCAATACATCGTAGGATAAGAACAAATTCCAAGAAAGAGAACAAAGGTACTACACATATATATTACACCAAAACCGGATGCATGTGAGAAAGGTGCAGCGAAGAGATCAGGATTCAAATTGTAGTGTCACGAATTCTAATCCAAGGTCTTTAAGCAATTCTGATCCAGTTAAATCTTTCCTCTTTTCCTATAACTTTGTAATAAAAAGGAAAATAGAAGGTGCAAATGAGAAACTTTCTGGTGCAGTAGCTATAAAGTATACATATGTACTGACAAAATATACGTCAAAAGTTCACCACATATGTGAATTTAATTCCGGTTTTAATGCTACATTCATCAAGTTGTGTTAACTTCGTTTTATAGCACTATGTTCATCATGTTTTGTGTTAGTTAATGTGCATTGACCATGGGGATATAAACTAATAGAAAAGGCTAAACTATGTTTCCCATCTCATCATTTGTGACCTTGTTTCAAATCGTATAAATTTCGTTTACCATAGTTTATGATATATTTAATGATTCAAAACTTAAAGAGCATTTCAAGTCTTCCAGAGAGATGGTAACTCATAGTGTTCAGTGTGTCACTGATAGTTCTATTTTTTTCTCTTTCTGAAATTTTAGAAAAATAGTCCCGTGGCAGTGCCTCAATATGGAGCACGGGATCAAAAGACAGGGGACAATCCTAACTATCCCACAGTGTTCTCCCAAGCTCGTGCTAAAAAGCAGCAGCATAAACAACACAGCGTGGGAAATGAGCAAGACCTTGGCAAACACCGGGATGTTTCACCTATGGTAAGAAAATTGTTTCTGAACTCATGAAATTTCATTCACATAAGCAGACATATCTTCATTTTAAGTAATTATGAGACTCTGGAGACAAACTTTCCTTTAATCATATAATAGAGACTTGTATTTGGTTTGGTAACTGCATGATTATTGGCCTCTATGGTGCAATATATCCACAAGATGAACATGAAAATGTGAATGTCTACATGTAATTAACACACATGGAGGATAAAATGAGAGAATGTCACCTAAGATAGTTTCATCATGTCCTAGTTAGACCTCTATAGACAATATGATGTAGGCTCGCCTCTAAAGCTGGCATAGACCTCCATACGCATGTTGGTATGACAATAGAAAGTGATAAAAGAAGATGAGGTATGGCTAAAAATCACATGATAAGAAGTTATGCAGCAAGACCCATGACCTCTCAGGTAAATGCAAATTCAGCTAAAAAAAGAACACCTAGAAGTGTGAGATATTTAGAATGTCTAATTTTGGATAATCATTATTTTTCTTAAAATATAATTTATTTAGTAGCGGAACAAAATAACCTAAATTGGGCAGAATGGATACAAAAGATTCATATAAGCCGACCCTATAGAATACCTAGAGCCCACGAAGAACGAAAAATTACGGAAAGCAACACCAACCATAAATAACAAGTGATCATTACTGCACCTAGAAGTCTTACTTCATGTGTAAAAGTGTTCCCTTTATAGCAATCTCTCCCTCAAATTGTTTATGTTCATTATGTTCACACTTTTAATCATGGACTGCAAAGTTTTATTAGTCATGAATTCCTACTATGAGCTTTGTACGAGGAAACTACTCACTAGCTATTAATAACTTATCAGATGATTTTCTAAATTTGTAGAGAACTGGTTGGTTGTCTGTACCTCAATTTGGGGAGTGGGATCAAAAGACTCCGAGTGAGACCAATTACTCTGTGGTGTTCTCTCAAGCGCGCGCCAACAGGAAGCATCACAAAAGTGATTTAACTCATCGTAGCTATGATTTTGAGCAGGAGCTTCTTTGCAGGGAGCGAGAGCAAGCTGCCAGGGTAAGACATCCTAAACTCAAAAAAAATATATGTTACATGGTAAACACATCTTCAATACTATGCATTATAAGATTCTCAAAACAGAATTTCCTCAAGTAACTGAATAGAAGTGCATATTGGGGTTTGTTCTGATCCATATTCGTCCTTACTTGACGCCCTAGGATCAGAACATCCAAACATTATATACCAAAATAGCTTCCATACACATTGTAGTTATGCAAGCTGCAACCATACCTCTAATCATTTTGGACATGTCCTTTGTGCAGAGGAAAAAGAGCAAGTTCCTGACCTACCTTAGTTGCTGTCTTCCTGTATGATGCCGCGGTTTTTTAGTGTGCGCGCGCAGCCCCCTTTGTAACTGTCTTGAACTGACTATTTCTCTCATGTGTTCTTAAATGTAAGCATGAGAGAGTTTTATCAATTTTTCATTAGGGTATATGTATGCATCCAAGCCTCTTGCTTGGAGTAAAACTCAAGTAAATATAGCAGTGTTACAATCAATAGCTATGTGATTCTTGGTATCTATTTATATTATGCATAATGAGTTAAAATTTTAATCTCCATTCAGTAATCCAGCTATACACCATTGTACAATATCCTTTATGGAATAAACATCAATTTGATAAAACAACATTATGTGCCCAATGGCCTAGTAACACTACAGGAGCAAAAATGTCCTTATAGTTGTTCTGTATTTACCAGTGAATGGAAACAAATCTCTTTTACTGAAAATGAAAACTGAATTTGCTAAATCAAGTTGTTGACCGTTTTACTGGTGCTCTTAAGGAAGAGAGGTACTTTGCATCTGCCTTGTCTATCCCGTCAAAGAGATAACTAAAAGGTGGCATTTCAATGTACTTGCCAGCACCACGAACAACTTTCAGCTCATCATTTTCCCAAACAATCCTTCCTCCTGCAATTGTAACTTCAACCTTTCCCTGCATAAAGAATAAAAAGGAAAAAGAAGAAAGCATAGATTTAACAAATTGGGAACGTAAAGCAGTGGCAATGTTTGAAAAAAGAAGGGGGCAGTTGGAATTAGGTGACTTGAGGGCAAGGCAAATGTTGTTGAAAAAAAACAAAAAACAGAACTTCAGCAGATGGTTAAATTATAGAAAATTTTACTCTGCTGGAAAACATAGTGTTCCCTCTCCTGACAATAGAAATTTTCTTTATGGAATTGGACAATTACAACTTTCACATGAAGTGAGAATATCTTATTGAAGGCACAAGTTCTTAAGGGTCACATTCAATTGCACCTATATCGATTTTTTTCCTTAATATCACACACAATGTAGTGCATCCTGGTAACTGTTTAGATCAGGTTCAGAGTCAAACATGTATTAATGTGAAAACAGATAATAGTTTCTCACTATTGTAAATAAAGGACATATCAGTAAATCATATTATGAAGAGTGCAAAACTGGGTTTGAAAAAGTTAAAATGAAGGTCTGATGTAGTACTTTCTTACTTTTATTAAGTAAATTCACTAGAACATCAAACAATACAATCACTGGATTCAACAAAGTTCTGCAACATACTTTTGGCAAGGATTATAGGATACATAAAACCCAATAATTTGCGAATCTTACCTTGCCTCTCCAACCCTCATAGACATTGGTATCTGTCCTATAATGGTGTGACTTTGAACTAATCTCGAAGCTCGAATTTGGATTTAATATGATTATATCTGCATCAGACCCAACAAGTATTGCTCCCTTCCTTGGATAGACATTGAAAATACGAGCACTAAAACACAAGATCAGGTATTTCAAGTTAAGCTTCCGTTATAAGACAGTTGAATTTGTACAGCGGATTTAAACCAAAGAAGAGAGCATAAGCATTAGGCTGGTGGGTGGAGATTCAGATTGAAATAAACATCAGAAGATCTACAAAAGTTTTGGCTCAAGTTTACCATTCAGTGCTTGTTATGCGGACATAATCAGTGACAGATATTTGACCAGATGCCTGACAAAAAAATCGAAAGTAAGTAAACAATATAGTTGCATATCACACAATTCATTTGAGCATCATCTCATATTAAGAACAATATATAATGCCCCAGCTTACCACCATAGTATCCCAAACCAAATGCATCCTTTCCTCCATACCTATACAGAAACGGGTTATCCTGAAGAACTTAGAAATAGCGTAAAAGGAAGCTAAAGACAAAGCAATAGATATATGAAAGGAAAAAGGAAATTTTTCTTACCATTAACACCATTCGGTATTTTCCGGAAATCACCAATTCCTAGGGCTTTCTGAGTTGAGTTGAAGGTACAGTGATCAGTTCCTACCAGCTGCATATATGAAGCCATGCTGATCAGTTCAACACCAATAACTCATGTCTTGCTCATATGAGTTGACGGATAGAATCATATGACGGGGAAAGCGGAATATTCAGATATGGGCTATGGCCAATGGAATCCCAAGTAGCATTCAAATTTGTGATAACACAATAAAGCACATTTTATATCTATACAATGATCAAGGGGAAAACCTGCAGAAGCCCCGTTGCAAGAGCTCCTTGAAGAGCTGTCCCATGACCTACTGCTCTGATTGGTGGGCTCATCACATACCTGAACTAGTAAAAATGTTCACGCACATTTTATGCCATATGAAGGGAGAAAAAGAAACTATAAACCACAGAGGAGAAAATGATTTTACCTAGCTGCAAAATGGAAGTCAGGGTCCCAAAGTACTGAATCATTAAGAACTAAACCTGAAACTACTGGCTCCCCGACAACTCTCTGACCTGAAATGAGATGGTAAATGTAATCTAGAGGCATAAGTCAAGTGGCATGAAACTGGTATCTGAAGCATACTTTTTGATAAATAACATTGACATGGAAGTAAAATAGGATCAAATCTACAAGCATGCGAATAAGCATGTGTTTCAAAATGCAAACAGATGATTTAGAGGTAAAAACACTACATGTATAAGTAAAGTTTTAATTACAAGCTCCCAGTGAAGATCGGTAACTTCAAAGTTGAGGAAACAATTTCATTACTGCTAGAGACCAGAAAAGGACCAAACAGAAGAGCTCCATGGTCAATTAGGAAAGACTGAACAAAAATTTAACTCCAGTCTGGGTTTGCATGAATGATTTGATGAGGCTGAAACCAAGAACTTGAATATTACTACATACTAGTATTTCTTAGACGGGAAAAGGAATCAAGGCACATTCGCCATAAAGTAGGCACTATGAAGCCACTCATTCAAATTGACATAAAAAACAATATTCAAACAGTTTATGCCAAACCTGACTTCCGAGCTCTGGCAATTTCTTCCATCGCGTCAATGCTCATGACATGAACAACATACAGTGGAGTGTTCACAAAGCCAGCCAAACGAATAGCTCGAGCAGTAGCCTCTCCCTCCAGCTGCAATTATTGATGACATTGCAAGGAACGCCATTAGGAAAAGTTATACAAAGAATGAAATAGCCTTGTCAAATGAAAGCACAAACATTCATAGTCAGAGTGAGGACATTGTTGGCTAGAACAACAACAAACCCAGTGTAATCCCACAAGTGGGGTCTGGAAAGAACAGAAATACGACAAATAACAACAAACTTGAAACCATGATTATCCATGACTTACAACTATAGTTACCAAGCTTTGTTGTGTCCAAAAACTTTTCCCATTATCTGACTAATGGTCACGTCTATCCTATGCCGTCAACATATGCAGAAGACCCAAACATGTTTATTACGTATTCATATATAATCCAATTATATTTCTACACAAATATCGTTCATTGAATTAGCCCATATATTCAGTTTAACCCGCTAATAGGAATAAAACAAGTACTTACATTTCTTCATCTCAATCACTTATAATTTATCTAGAAAGCAAGTTCTGTCATGTCGAACAATACACTCACATTTGTTTCTATGCAGCACAATTCTCATCCTGCTCTTAATTAATTAATTTCACGAAAGATAATCGGCAGAATAGTAATGCCGCACTTTCACATTATACAGTAAAACAGAATTAAGATTCAAAGATATTATTTGGTGAGATTGACCAACACAAGCTATTACAATGATGAATACTTTTTTCTTTTGAGACACAGTTGGCGAACTGTTAAAACATTTTCTACCAAAAGAGAAACAGCACAAATATTTAAGAAAGAGAAAGGGAGAATTCCAGAGGAACCTTAACCACATAAAAGCTTAAAGTGAAAATACTTCACTTCACTATCTCTGTCAAGCTGTCGCAGATAGAATCTATATCTTGCAAGGTTGGTCACCATGCCTTAATATCTTGTCTCAAAATGTTATGCCTTGTAATATACATTCCTTGCTAGAAAGTGAAAAATATTTCCAATGCTGCGATGTACTAGACATAATTCTCTGCTCTTGTTTTACTAGTTATTACAATGCGACAGAATAAAAATTCTACAGCACAAATGTCTACCAAATAATTGGTTCTTTCTTGAACTTAAAGTGCCATTTACTTGGTGGCAATGGAGCAAAAGTGCATGCATGCATGTTGACAAGCTAGGAGACAAAGAAAAAACTAAAGCAGCTTTATCCCTAGGCATGAAGCAAAATTGGTCGACTTTACCACTGGAGGCCTTGATAATGCATGTCCCTCTGGACCAGTAATACCAAGTTCAATCATTCTTTTTTGACCTTCAAATACAGCATCCCCATTTTCTGCATGAACCATAGCTAAGGCACCAAGGGACTTGCATCTCTTCAATCCCTCCATAAGAAGCTCATCATTAACCATAAAAGATCCTTTGTAAGCAAGGAAAAACTTGAAAGAGTTGATACCTAGGGTAAGAGAAAGATAGTCAAGAAGAGTGACGCAAAGTCACAAAGAGACAACAAAAAGTGCAGTAGAAAGATGCTTCCCAATGGCATGCCCTGCAAGTATGAACCGAAAACTAAAAAAGTATTCATGCAAATTACACACTCTCTAGAAATAAGAAGAACCTTTCTCCTTGACCATAATTTCCATATCCTCTGAAACAGTTTCATCCCATTTTGTAATTGCCATGTGAAAACCATAATCCATGCATGACCTCTTTGCTTTCTCTACGTAAGCTTCATAACCTGCAGATAAGCTTCCATTTACCGGAATAACAAAGTCAATATGCATTGTTGTTCCACCAGCTAATGCAGCCGCCTGTCCACTGAAGAAGTCATCAATTGTCTCAGAACCCATAAATTCCATAGCGAGGTGTGTGTGAGGATCAATTCCTCCTGTCATCATCATGAGAATCAGCAAATGAAGTAATTGTATGCTAGCAAGGTTTACTAGAAAGACTTGTTTATTAGGAACTATAACTTCGAGAAAATGCTCTCATGTACTCAAAGTTGAATATTTTGTATTAAGCAAGGGAATCTCGCAACAGGAAAACTCTCTCCTTATTCACATAAAATTACAATAAGTAGAACTGATGTAAGAGCTGCATATATGACAATAAAAAGTATTTGTCTACAGTAGACATGCATTATAGGTCTTTCTGGCAGAGAAAAAGCAAAAGTATGATCCTGATACTAGAAGATGCAATCAACTGAACACCATGGCCTGAAGAAAGAAACTCTACCTGGCATGATAAACTTTCCAGTTGCATCAATGACTCTGATATCATCACCAACCTGCAGATGATCTTGTAAACTGAGATGTGCATCATATTCAGACAAACAGCAATGAAAACACTCACCAAAGATAAAAATTATCAATCACTGAGAACATACAAAGAGTTTCAGGAATACATAGCCAGCTTGAGTGGGCAGCTTTTGCATATTAGTAGGTATACTTAAGTAGTAAATGAATTAAATGCGAATCATTTTGCTGATCAACAAGTAAGGACACATACGAACCTAAAACACAAAGTTAAAGACTAGCAAGACTAAGTCAACTCTCCCACCTCAGCAAACTTCAGCATCATCCTATGAGAATTTAAAGGCAAGAAGTTTTAGTTATCCCTATAAAGAATGGAGATAATTTATCTCCAGCAATAATGGTGCGGCGTCTAGCAATATGGTATTAAGTTAAAAAAGCTATTTCTTCTCGGTAAACGCCTTCCATAGGATCCTACATCCATATATCCACCATATTGCGTCCAGGTGATTTTTTAGCTATCCTCTAGAATCTCGTCTTATCCATCTATAGACTACTTAAAAACATACTTTACTTCCTTGCTAAGTTAAGCATCACATTGATTTACTAGGGCACAACCCAGGGTTTCCCAATATTTTTCCAGACCTGAACATTCTGCTCACAATTTGGACATGATAATCTCATATTATCGTAAAGCATGTGAATTTATTTGGATTTGTCTTCATCAGAAACTAGAAAGGAAAACAAAAAGAAGATAGTATCATACTGCACTGAGCAGTAACATGTTCTCCTTAAATAACTCGCAAGAGTTGCTATTCTTTCGATCTTGGTATACCAGGGACAAGGTTTATTTATATCTCGAATTAAATTGCAGAAGTTTCAGGTACACGGGGCTATTTATTTCAGGAATGTATTAATCAAACTTGAAACATATGAAAAACGTTTTTCTGTTGTTCAGATTACAACAACAACAACAACAACATAATACCCAGTATAATCCCACAATAGGGTCTGGGGAGGATAATGTGTACGCAGACCTTAGCGCTACCCTGTGGAGGTAGAGAGGCTCTGTTGTTCAGATTGTTAGAAGAATAACAAATTATGTGTTAGACCCTTTCGTTATTCCCACATTATAAGAACTAAACATAGCTACAAATGAAACAAAACAAAAATTGGCATCAAATTCAGCTATCCGGACAGAGAGATCAATCACAATAGACAAGAAGCCCTACTAGCTTTCCTACAGAAGATCTATTATTCACTTCCCAGTCAATTAACAAACTCAAACTAAAAAGAGAAACTTTAGCAGTTACCTTAATGTTAGGCTGCACTGCCACGATTATTCCATCTTCTATATACACATCAGCGACCTCCTTGTGATGAGCGTTCACTACTGTTCCTCCTTTTATCAGCATCTTTGATGAAACTGACGGTGGAGCATTGCACCCAGAATCTCCATAAACAAATGTGGAATCACAAAACTACAAAACATAAAAAATCGATTAGACCCTCCTAGAAAAGAAACTGCTTGGCATTGATACGACGATTCTATTTGTTTTCTTTACTCCACAAAATCATGTCCATATGACAGTTCATATGTCTCCTTATCAAAAAAAAATGACAGTTCATATGTCTAATCATCCACCATGATTCAAATGAGAGGTCCTCCGCACAATCTGAACTTTCTCGTTCATTGAGTACAAAAGCAGAAGGAAAAATGAAATAAATCAACGTCTTAGAAATACACCAGAAGATTCAACTACTTTTCATTTTCAATGCATTCAAATTTTGAAACTTTCTGTTAAGTTTTATCAAAGGGAAAAGCTCCTGTCTCATTTCCTTCATGCCAACGTTTTCGGCATCCACTATTTTATTCGCATAGCTACACAAAACAAGAATTCCACCACAAAGATCCCACCTTTTCTAACTAATCCTCAGTTTATTGAATACAAAAAGACAAAGAAACAACTAACAATCCACACCAGACTGCCTCTTTCTGCCTAATTTAAGAAGTATTCTTACCTTTCCAAAATATAGTGTTATTAAAAGAGAAAAAAAACAACAAGGTTTGTGGAGCTTGAAGCGAAAAGCAAGAACTAAAGGACAGACACATAATTTATAGATAATTAAAAATATCATACCTATAAGAATTTAGTACTATAAAATAGTCAAATTTCAATTCTTATAACCTAATCCAACATTCCAACTCCTTAAAGTAGAAATTCAAAAAATCGGACCACTTCATTAGCTCAAAATTCTGATGTATATTATTGCCGTTATTGTAAAATTACAAACTTGCAACTCTGCCTCTTATTTTCAAATTTTGGAATTCCTTTCAGAAAGGGAGAATTTAATCATCTGTTGGTTAAGTTCAAAACATAAGAAAGACGAGCAATCAATTCAAATACACAAGTTAATCTTATTAGCTTAGGATTAGATAACAAGAAAAAAAGGGTCAAATCAAATACAGAAACATTGACATACCTCGTTGGATGCAGAAACAACAGCGAAAATGGTGGAAAAAAGAGCAATCACATAAACCAAAGGAATCAATAACTGAACTCTGTGACAAAACTCCATTGACTTGTAGTTCCCTATAGAGCAGGAAATGTTAACTTAATAGAGTCGGAAATGTAAACTTATGGAGTTGGAAATGTTAATAAATAAATCGCAATTGGTAAATACAGACTTATAATTCGGCTTGGTAAATTTTCTATTATCTATTTATATTATTATATTCCTATACTTTCCTATACTATACTATTAATAAAGGAGAGTTGAGAGCTTGGGGTTTTAGGAGTATCTTGGGAATTTCAGGTCTAACGAGCCCAATATTAAAAATCTAAAATTATTTAGAGGTGTTCCAACATTTTTAAATAATATTTTCAAATATTTAAGGGAAAATTTATAAAATTTTTAAGTATTTAACTGATTAAAATATGTATATTGGCCGAAGAATAAATAATATATATTGCATGGATTAGTAATAGAAATTGTTCCAAGTGCATACAAGCACTGAACTTCACGAACAAAAGTGTAGATGGTATCCATAATTAAAGAAACTCAATAATCATTATTCGGTTGTATTCACCAATAACTTCAAATAGTTTCTGAATTTTAAAAATGCCTAATATCCAATTTAATATACATAAAGTAAGATATGTAAGGTTCCAAAATAGGTTGTACATTGATCAATTTTTTATGTATCAATTATTATTAGCTCGTTAATAAATTAACAAAAAACTATCCCATTTTATTTCATCCTTATGAATAACCAAGGAGCTTGAATTTTTCTTGGTTGACATTTGATTAGTTAATAATATTAAATAAAATGATATTTCTTTTTTTAACATAAGGAAAAATAATCATAAAATGCAAATGATAAAGATATTAACCGTTGGACAGTAATACCATGAGTTCTAATTTAACCTCAATTTCTCTTGTCAAAAGGAATGCAAGATTCACATAAGATATAAAAATATAATTAATTTACCATTAATATTTAAACTAAATTGGAGCTAGTGTTTTTTTTCAAAATGGGAATGGCTTGAGTAATGATTGATAAAAGTAACTTAACGTTTTGATTTGAGATGGTGCAATATCATTTAAGAATTAGCCTTATGTAAATAATTTGTGGCTTGGTTATAATAGTTAATATTCTCCTTGTTCTTATTTTAAAATCAAATAAGAAATTAAGAGAAAAGCTGTTTACACACTTCTAAAAATATTAAAATAAAAAATTGATTACAAACTTTTAAACATTATATATTTAGAAAAATATAGAACTTTTACTTTACATTTAGGAATATAAATTGTTGGATTTTCATTTTTTATATTTTGAACTATCTTATAATACATCTTGCGATGTAATTAAATACAAAGCTCCTCTCAACCCCAAATAAAATTTGATTGATAAAAAATATATAGTAACAAATAAATGATATTATCAAAGTACATAAATATTCAAAAGTTACATAAAATAAAACTTGTAAGAGACGAAAAATAGAGTATTGTACCACGTTCATACAATGATATCATCACTTCAGTAGTAGAGGAGTCTAATAAGTAAAGCAATAAGAATTTAGTGGGCCAAACCATAATCAACGTAGAAGTTTAAAACAAAGAAGCAAAAGTCGTTCCACGTGGCAGCCTACATTTTAGGCCTTGAAAATGCCTCAATGTTTCGCCTATTTACATCAATATGTGATGGCAATTGATATAATAATATACAAATGCAGGGGCCAATAGGTGTTCCATTAAAACAGACATGGCTTGGCAATTTGGGTATGAGAATGCCTCAAATATTTTCTTTATTTACCAAATTGTGTGATGGCAATTGACGTAATAAGATGCAATAATAGGGGCAACAATATTATTGGTGAAGGTGGCATGTCAACGAAATAGAAACTCAAAGGATAGTTTTGTCAATTCACTGGACGACCCTAAGCTCCCCTCTTAGCCGCTTCTATAATAGTAGTAATATAAAACAAATATAAAATCAGCTTACTTATTTTATGAGACTATATTAGCTTCAGATAATTATGGAGATTTTCTTTGAAAATCAAAACCAAATAATTGATAGCACTGTTTGGTTTAGACAAAAGCTGTGAACCGTAGTTACTCCTTTACAACAATCATATTATTTAAACTTATGTTTTTAAATATATCTCTTCGTCACAGAGTTTTAAAAAGCACATATTTTTTTCTTTAAGTTTATTACTTAACAAGTTTCAAGAGATCACGCAAAATGAAACAAGGGGATCAAGTAGCAGTACTAATAAATTCAAAATACGAATAATACGACTATAGCAATGTAGTGTTTGGACATGAAAATTTCAGAAATTTACTTGAAATTGAACAAATTTTAAAAACTTCACAGTTTTCAAAATTTTCGCTTCAAATCACTTATAAAAATTTAAAAACAACTCCAAATTGTATTCATCTCCAAAAACAATTCTAATTTTCAAATATCATTTTCACTTGAAAAAGAATTTTACTTTTTTTTTTCAAAATTTCACAATTCTTATGCCCAAACGCCGACTAACTTTATTTTATTTTATTGAGGTTTGAGCATTTGAACATAAAAATGTGAGCTTTGAAAAGAAAGTAATTTTTGAAGTTAAGTTAAAAAAATATTTTAAAATTAAAATCATGTATGGACATATCCTTCACTTAAAAAAATATTGCAGCTTTTTTAGAGGAGAAAAAATACCAACTTTCAAATTCGAACATATTCAAAAAAAGTTTAAACATTTATTCCAATATATCAACCAATATTTTAAAAACATATCGCCTTGAAAATCTTATTTAGTGCTTATATAAGATCATTAAAATAATTTATTATAAATTGCAACTTGTAAGATTCCTTGATAAAAGCTAACAAATTGACATTACATTTATTGCTCAAAATTTAGATATCCTTGCTGACTTAACATTTTGAATTCTTAAGTTTTAGAGTGAAATGAATAAATAATGTGTACCGAGTCAGAAAATCTCTTAACATTCTGAAATAAATCAAATTTACCAAAGTATTCTAGGTAAACTAGGAAAATACCACTATAATATGCATTCAAAAATGTGAACTGACATGGCATTATGATAAATTGTACCTATGTCCACCAAAAATAGAAATTAACTGGGCTATTTAAAGTTTCTTGAAGTGATAAAATTTACAATCACTCAAATATCCAAATTTAAAATTATAACATGAAATATAATATATTTAATGCTATTAGAAATAACAATTGATTAAAATGCAATCATAAACGGCACATATCAAATAAAATAGGAAATTTTACCTCCTATAGCAAAGGTATACACCCTATTTATTATAAACCAAAATTATTTTAATATTATTTTTTATAGCTACCTTTTATATTTATAGCAAAATAAGTATTTTATGATATATACTACCATTGAGGCATGAAATACGCTATTTATGTTTTTTCTCTCTCTTAGACAGCTGGACATACCTATTTTTAAGGGATTGTCGTATTGTATTCATGAATACATGGCGCGAATACATGTGAATACATGCGCGTACAACTGTATTCATGAATACAACAGCGCAAATATATGTGAATACATGCACGTATAGCTGAACTGCACTGATTTTAGGCGCTTTATGCTGTTGTATTCATGAATACATGGCGCGAATATATGTGAATACATGCGCGTACAGTTGGACTGCCCCTGATTTTAGGCGCTTTTTACTGTTGTATTCAAGAATACAGCAGCGCGAATACATGTGAATACATGCGCGTACAGCTGGATTGCCCTAATTTTAGGCGCTTTTTGCTGTTGTATTCATGAATATATGATGCGAATACATGTGAATAAATGCACGTACAACTGAACAGCCCTGATTTTAGACAATTTTTGTTGTTGTATTCATGAATACAACAACGCGAATATACTAACGTAACAACTTAATAATAGTTATAGAAAGTAATTATGTATAGCTACACGAAATTAATAGTCATTAAACAACATTGATTTCTGAAAATTCTTCAATAAAATACTCTAATTGTTAGGCCCGTGTCCTGCTCTTAAGAGTATTTTGGTAATCTCATATGCATTGTCCATTTTCAGTGGTTATTACACAAGTGTTACATTAGATGCTTCCTAAAATTATGCATGTACGGACTGTTATGTCCTTGAAAAAAGAGCAACTTCTATTAATCCCGGAAGTGGTTCCTACTTGCATTTTTCATCCACGCGCTCAATTTGCTCTCTTCTTGAAACATTAGTTGTAACTGTGGTGATCACCGTCTATTTTCAACCAAGAGGTTGTGAGTTCGAGTCACCCCAAGAGCAATGTGGGGAGTTCTTAGAGGAAGGGAGCCGAAGGTCTATCGAAAACAGTCTCTTTACCTCATGGTAGGGGTAAGGTCTGCGTACACACTACTCTCCCCAGACCCCACTAGTAGGATTATACTGGATTGTTATTATTGTTGTTGAAACATTACTTGTAAGTTAATTTATTTATTAGCAACACATTTAAGTAGTTGTAGGAACAAAGTAATATATATGTAATATATTACATATAACTGTGCCCTAGTTCTTTTTTTTTTTTTTTTTGCAAGTCACATTTTGCCCCTGTTTTATTTTAATCATTTAAGTTGCCTCCACCAAATACAGTTGGATGAATATAAGCTTCAAAAGTTTATGAATAATACTAGACGTATAACCATTGAGAATAGACAAAAAACCCAAGATATACAATTAGTCAACCTATTACAAGCCGACTCAAAGGCATAAATCTATATCACTATATGCAAAACAAACATGACGAATTTAAAAGTTTATGTAATTGCTTTGTTTTTTCTCCTTCTTAGCTTACTCTTTGGTTGCCACGTGTATATTTGATAGCTGCTACCAAATATATCTCATAACAAACAAAAGAGATACATATGCACACTTAGAAATGCAAGGAGGTGCTGGTTTAAGATAATTGATTACTCCAAAATATTTTAAATTAATACATATCTTAGCAGGATATTCACGAGGGGCTAAATATATGACCATTATTAGTTGTAAATAATAAAGAATAATTTATATATCACTACTAACAAAAATCTTTATATATGGGATTTCAAATTATATTCATGAACTCGCAGGATTACAAATAATCTTTACTGAATTTTAGTAATTTTCACTTGCTTAAGAGAGCAATAATATCTTAATTGACTACCTTGCATTACCTCATGTGTTTACATAAATTAGGTTATAATGGAGCTTTTTCTAGAAATTCATGGAATGCTACAAATAGTGAATCTCTTTTTGTCCCTGATTTTGACACTTACAACATTACCAACGCATGTACAATTTATTAAATTGAATTTAATGTACTCTGGGGATTTATTTGAACACCAAAAAAGGACATAAAAGTGATAGTTTTAGGAAAAAATTATAGTTACACGTACGCCCACTTTTATACTTGTGTAAAGGAATTTTACACGAATAGTCTGTCATATTCATTGTTTACTTTTTCTAGATGTATACATAATTTATATATTAATTATATATAATTATACACATATAATATATAAATTATGTATATATTATACTTTCAACTGGCTATTTTTAGTTTAAGCAGTTGGGTAGTCGATTATTTGGGTTAATTTATTGTTAAAGTAACGGTTACAACGAACCCACTTTGTAATGTCCATTGGGCAGCCAAATTTATGAACTGGACCTGATTTAAATGCTTACTAAAAATTTAATCTTTGTAGAAAATTAATTTTGATCAAATATAATTTATTCAAACTTCTTATTTCTCGACCAAAGAAGAAATTATTCTAAAGATGAATCATATATTATGTTACTCTAAGTATTTTTTAAAGACTACCGGTATAAAAAAAGTTTCAAATTTGTATATACTGCTTTGTTGAAGTATTCTAAAGTCTAAATCGCATAAAACAATCAGATTGCTTATTCTATGAGACTAATATTTAGCTTGAGATATATACGGAGATTTTCTCATGAAATCAGAAATAAATAATTGATAGTTAGACAAAAGTTATGTTGCAAACTGTAATTACTCAATTACAGTAGTTGCACAACATAAAAATCTCTTTTATTATAAATAAGAAGGGAAAAAGAAAAGAAAAATAAAACTACACCCCAAGATTTAGCATAGAGTTATTGGGCATGTGCTCAGCAGGGATTATCTGTAACTAGTTACTACTATTATAGAAGCGATTAAGGAGAGGAGCTCGGGGTAGTAAGGGTATTTTGGGAATCACATTTTTTGGCTTCTAGACACGTGCAATCTCTGATTTCCCGATCTCTGCCATATTTTAGCATAAGCCATGAAGATGGCCGCCGAGAACATCTCGGCCTTGCAGTTGAAGAAAGGGGGTCAAAAGATATGAACCCACGTTCCTGGCTACCCTCTGCATTGAAGATATAGTGTTACATCCCTTTTTTTTGTACGTGAAAGTACGTCGTGAATAAATTGGTGAAAGCTCGAAAATGAGATGTTACATCCCGCATTTTTGTACGTTAAAGTTTCGTCGTAAGTTAATCGACGTAATTTCGGGAATGAGATTATTTTGGAATTATAAGTATTATGCTATTTCAAACATGCGATAAGCAATTTCGTGAAAGTGAGATGGTAAGCAAATCACAAAAAATGAGTTTCGTTTGTTACATCCCGTACTTTAATATTAGGATGAATCGTAGTAATCCATATGAGCTTGAAGAGATTAAGGCCGTACATGAAGTTATAGGCGTAAGTTTATTGAAATTTGAAAACGTTATATATTGCCTTGATATTGTACTTTCTTTTAAGAGAAACATTCTTTTGTAAATGTTGGATAAATATGATTATCAAAAGTTACTAGTATAATATTATTTTATAAGTTTTAGTTAAACACATGATATAAAGAAACTTTTAAATAATATTTTATGTATTATAAGAAAAGAAATTTCTTCCTCATAAGAAAAGTTATATTTTTATCCTTTTTATAAAAATTTTGTCTCATAATAAAAGTTATCCTTACCTATTTTGAGAATTAGTAGTACAAAAATTTATACTCTTGATATTTGGATGAAAAAAAAATATTATTATAATTTTATAATATTTATTTTCTAGATTTCATAATGTTTATGATATATTAGTATAGTTTAAATTTATAAAGCACTTATGATTTTTTTTAATAGAAATATGATGAGTTGTTTATTAAATAATTTTGAAAGTATAAGACAAGGACTTTTAGTTTTCAATTGCATTACAATACATGAATTTGTTATTTATTTGCGCTTACCGTGATGCTTTTAAAGAAGATTAAAGGGATGGAGAATCTAATTTGTCTATCTAAGTAGGTCCCACCTAATAAAGGGACATTCTTATCAATGTTGGGATAAGAAAAAGATATTTGTTAAAGGTGCTATATACGTGTGATATTTGAATCACTTTCTATGACTCGTCCCTCCAAATATTATTAAATTAGGTGGGAAAATGGGCCTTACATGTGCTTTACACTACTACTAAGACACAAATAACGTACAGATATACTAAGAAGGGAAACAACTTGAAAGTGATAATCTTCTGTAGCTAGAAAATATTTCTTAGAAGGTATATTTTGCAATGAACCAATAATGGCAACAACGAAGGCATCCTTGCTGTTTAAGGAGTGAAATTATCTATTAGTGTAACTAATTAAAGAATCTGTTTCTTTTTCACTTATTGAGATTATGAGTGGAGAAGGCCAAGTTCATCGCCTTCGATAAAATCGTCATTAAAGGTATGTTAAGGCTATCCCTTTTTTGACATGATCTGTACGATACAAACGAAACGAGCAAATACGCAACTTTCATAAATGACTCTATTCATAGAAATATTAGGGATGTCTATATTCTTGATTCCCTATATGAATTATTATTATATCCTCTGTTCATGGGTCTCAGAAAAATATGTATTTGATAAAGTTTATCCGAAAGACATATTGATTTTATGATATTCAAGAAATCTTATTAACGTATTTCTTATGCATTTCATGCATTTATACATGTACATTGACCCATGACCAGAAGGCGTTATATACACGTATATTTTATGTATATGGGATATGGAAAGAGGTTATGGCGTTATATACGCACCACCACCTGATCAGCTGGTATACGTTGATGATTTTGCCCACAGTGGCTGAGATGATATGATGGGATGCCCTCAGAGGCTTGATGATGTTATGTACGCATATACCTATGCATGGTATGGCATTTATATGCACATGCATGACATTATAAATTTTCATGATTCACAAAGCTATTCATAATTACAGGTTGATTTCTTTACTCCTAGTTTCGTTCATGTCTTTTATATACTACTGTCATGCCTTACATACTCGGTACTTTATTTGTATTGAAGTCCCTTTTGCCTGAGGACGCTGCGTTTCATGCTCGCAGGTCCCTATAGAGAGGTTGAGAGTTTTCCCAGTAGGCTATTAGCTCAACAGAAGGTGTTTGTGCACTCCACTTGCTCCGGAGTTGCCTATTTGGTCAGTAGGATTTGAATATGTATTGTTTGGTATGGCGGGGATCTGTTCTGACCTTTATGATATTTATGCACTCTTAGAGGCTTATATAAAAATATCATGTATACGGATACTGGTATGGCCTTATAGGCCAGTATGTCATATGTATAAGATGGCATTACACGTTGTATTCTACTTATCTCACGGCAGCTCTAAGTGAGGAATTTCGTTATCCTTGGTATAAAAGGATTACCGCGAGGAGATTAAGGATCATCGATAATGTGAAAAGATGCCAAAGATGAAAAGGTAAAATATCTATACGTAGATCGACGTAGCTCCAATTCGTAGTACTCCTTTAAAGGGGGGAATATGGAGTGATGTGGCATTAAGTCAGAATTAAGCGGTTCTAGTAACTATGGAATGGTAAAAGAATGCGATAAAAAAATGAGAAAAGGGATGAGATTGCACTGATTCAAATCTTACAGATATTCTACGATTCCAGAACATTATGCAAGCACAATGACAAGAAGAGTAAGTATGGGTTCTTACCTGAGATGTTATTGATAGATAAGGAGCTAGTGCAGGACGTAAGTTAAGATAAAGGAAATGACCCATGAAAGATTACACAGAATATTAATATGAGAATGAGCTAATGAGTAGTTAGTAGTTGATTCAGGAAGAGCCTATTTATGGCTAGACAAGAGGATAGAGACAAATCAACAGACCGTGCAAGATAAACATAGTGAACCCCAACATGAAAAATTCAGTCTCGCGGATATGACATTGTAATACTTGAAAAATATTCAGATAGGAGTCGGGGTAGTTAAAGGTACCATATGAATGTTATGGAAATAAAAGATAGTCTCACTGGGAAGGCAATCAAAAATTTACTTCGGGAGTAACCCTACAAGCACAAGGGCGTGGAAATAAGTAATTACGGATAATTATAGACAAGGAAGAACATCAAAAATTCTGTCAAGTATACGTTGTAATAAGCTCGCAGCTTCACAAGAGTCGGAAGGTCTTCCCTAAGTACTACAATGAAAGACTAGATGAGGAAATAAGGAAGAAGGCTTCAACCTAAGCACAGTGACCTAAAGAGGAAATGGTCTTGTAACAACACTCTCACTACAATATTATATGCACTCTATAAGAAAGTGGCACCTACCGTGGCTAATGAACGGGAAGTAAAATTAAAAGTAACAATCGAGATCGTATGAGTTGTACGAAAATTCTGGCATGCGTGGGAACTAAGATAACCTAAGTATGCACACAACAAGGGGGCATAAAGCTGACAAGGAACGAAAGAAATTATCCGATCAATAATCCAGAGTTAGTTACGTTATGAATGTACTTAAGATGGAGTATTATCCATGCAGCGTATATGTTGACAATCATACAGTCGTAGAAAACTCCGGTATAAGTTAAAAGAAAGAATTGAGTCCAGGTCATAGATAAAGGATTGAATTATTAGAAGATTACATCATGGATATTCCATAGCACCCATGAAAGGCTAAAGTAATAACTAATATCGTGAGCCACAGATCAGAAGATAGCTTAATCCTACATAAAGGCTGATCATAAGGAAGAGGAAACTAAAGAGTTACAACAACCAAGTAAATCAGGAGTCTAATTATTGGGCCCAGAAAATTATAGAAATCGTGATTGAGAACACTGCAGGATCACTCTTAATATCTGAGGTACAAGAGAGATAGTACAGTAGCCATATTCTATAATGGTCTACGATAAAGTCAGTTAGAAGAGTACCGGCCTCATAAGAAGTCAATATGAAGCTCCCACCAGAGTGTGTATGCACCAGAGGTGCAAGTATTATAATAGAACTTCAAGTCGTGGATGTGGATTATATCAATGTGGAAGAGAGGTCATGAAAGAGATAGAATATGTAATGCGAGATTTTAAGGTAATTAAGGTAAAGGTGAACAACGTACGAGATACTCAAATGCAAAGATCGTGAATAGTCCATAATTCGGATAGAAGGCTAGAAGCGCTGGGATTCAGTATCCAGGAATGATGTTTGGGCCTTCGATTGAGTAATGATTTCATGCATTATACAGGATTAAAATACCCACGTAAGGTAAACCATAATAGGATGTTATGACAAACGGTTATGAAAGTATAGTATCGTATCACCCCCAAGTAGATCAGGAAAAATTACTTCAAATGTTCCACGATGCAATGTGGGCCCTAACGGCAGTGTTACATAAGAGGTCAAGTTATCAGTGGTAGATTATGGAGCAATGTTAAGGTAAATCAACAATAGATGGATAAAGTTCCAACGTATGAGAGGAGATAAGGATTACATCCTTTAGATGAACAATGATAAGGAAATATTGAAGGAATTGGATTTATACATCTATGATAAGAAGCGAGAGAGTAACCTAGAATTGGGTAGCAGACCTTGATAATAATAAAACCAAGGTAAGAATTATGGTATAGCATGACTTACCTAGATGCAGTAAAGTCATACAGATGAATAACCAGTTCTATGATATATGATATAACAATATTCGTAAGTTCGACAAAGTACCGAGCGAAGAACTTCAGTATAGATGCCAAGAGGAACATCTTATTGAGCTCTGTATATGTTTACCAAGTGAGGTCTAGAGATTGGCTACAAGCTGGAGGAAGAAGGAGAGAGAAGTCGTATAGGTGCACTTACAAAGTTAGAGTCGTACAAGTTGGATGATAAAAGATAGCAACAGTTACGAGATTGGAAGGATTCCGACCACGAGCCGTGGTGTGAGAAAGAGGCCTAAAGGGGGGAATGCCCTGGCCTTTGGGATTCATTCACAGAACAGTTGCCTAGATGGCAAGAGGAGTACTACAATATTCGTAATAGCTATGGGTTATGAGAATGATAAGTGCATCAGTCAACATTCATTGACGAATGTTCCAAAGGGGTTATAATGTTACACCCCATATTTTTTTATACGTGAAAGTACGCCATGAATAAATAGGTGAAAGTTCGGAAATGAGATGTTACATTTTGCATTTTTGTACGTTAAAAATTTGTCGTAAGTTAATCGAAGTAAGTTCGGGAATGAGATTATTTTGGAATTATAAGTATTATGCTATTTCAAACATGTGATAAATAATTTCGTGAAGGTGAGATGGTAAGCAAATCAAAGAAAATGAGTTTTGTCTGTTACATCCCCTACTTTAATATTAGGATGAGTCGTAGTAATCCATATGAGCTTGAAGAGATTAAGGTCGTACATGAAGTTATAGATATAAGACCACGTAAGTTTATTGAAATTCAAAAATGTTATATATTGCCTTGAAATTGTACTTTCTTTTAAGAGAAATATTCTTTTGTAAATGTTGGATAAATATGATTATCAAAAGTTACTAGTATAATATTATTTTATAAGTTTTAGTTAAACACATGATATAAAGAAACTTTTAAATAATATTTTATGTATTATAAGAAAAGAAATTTCTTCCTCATAAGAAAAGTTATGTTTTTATTCTTTTTAGAAAATTTTTGTCTCATAATAAAAGTTATCCTTACCCATTTTGAGAATTAGTAGTACAAAAATTTATACTCTTGATATTTGGATGAAAAAAAATTATTATTATAATTTTATAACATATATTTTCTATATGTCATAATGTTTATGATATATTAGTATAATTTAAATTTATAAATCACTTATGATTTTTTAATAGAAATATGATGAGTTGTTTATTAAATAATTTTGAAAGTATAAGACAAGGACTTTTCGTTTTCAATTGTATTACTATACATGGATTTATTATTTATTTGCGCTTACCGTGATGCTTTTAAAGAAGATTAAGGGGATAGAGAATCTAATTTGTATTACTAAGTAGGTCCCACCTAATAAAGGGACATTCTTATCAATGTTGGGATAAGAAAAAGATATTTGTTAAAGATGCTATATACATGTGATATTTGAATCACTTTCTATGATTCATCCCTATAAATATTATTAAATTAGGTGAGAAAGTGGGCCTTACATGTGCTTTATACTACTACTAAAACACAAATAACGTACAAATATGCTAAGAAGGGAAACAACTTGAAAGTGATAATCTTCTGTAACTAGAAAATTTTTCTTAGAAGGTATATTTTGCAATGAACCAATAATGGCAACAACGAAGGCATTCTTGCTGTTTAAGGAGTGAAATTATCTACTAGTGTAACTAATTAAAGAATCTGATTCTTTTTCACTTATTGAGATTATGCGTGGAGAAGGCTAAGTTCACCGCCTTCGATAAAATCGTCATTAAAGGTATGTTAAGAATATCTCTTCTTTTCTTTTGACATGATCTCTATGATACAAACGAAACGCGCAAATACACAACTTTCATAAATGACTCTATTTATAGAAATATTAGGGATGTCTATATTCTTGATTCCCCATGTGAATTATTATTATATCCTCTGTTCATGGGTCTCAGAAAAATATGTAATTGATAAAGTTTATCCGAAAGACATATTGATTTTATGTTATTCGAGAAATCTTATTAACGTATTTCTTATGTATTTCATGCATTTATACATGTACATTGACCCATGACCAGAAGGCGTTATATACGCGTATATTATATGTATATGGGATATGAGAAAAGGTTATGGCGTTATATACATACCACCACCTAATCAGCTGGTATACGTTGATGATTTTGCCCACAGTGGCTGAGATGATATGATGGGATGCCCTCAGAGGCTTGATGATGCTATGTACGCATATACCTATGCATGGTATGGCATTTATACGCACATGCATGACATTATAAGTTTTCATGATTCATAGAGCTATTCAAAATTACAGGTTGAGTTCTTTACTCCATGTTTCTTTTATATCTTTTATATACTACTGTCATGCCTTACATACTCGGTACTTTATATTTGTACTGACGTTATTTTTGCTTGGGGACGCTGCGTTTCATGCCTGCAGGTCCCGATAGACAGGTTGAGTGTTCTTCTAGTAGGCTATCAGCTCAGCAAAAAGGTGTTTGTGCACTCCACTTGCTCCGGAGTTGCCTATTTGGTCAGTATGATTTGAATATATATTATTTGGTATGGCGGGGCTCTGTCCCGACCTTTATGATATTTATGTACTCTTAGAGGCTTGTAGAAAAATGTCATGTATACGGATACTGGTATGGCCTTATAGGCCAGTACGTCATATGTATAAGTTGGTATTACACGATATATTCTACTTATCTCACGGCAGCTTCTCCGGCTCAGTTATCTATGATAGTATGATATAAAAAGATATGTCATGTTGGTACTCGGGAGAGTAAGGTATCGGGTGCCCGTCGTAGCCCATCGGTTTGGGTCGTGACATATAAAACGCTCCTCGGGTCCCTTTCCTGCACCCATGAAGGAGCTGCTACTGGAATTTGACGACATCATGCCACAAGACATGCCAAAGCGACTCCCACCTAGGCGCACTGTGGACCATGAGATTGAGTTGGTGCCGAGTGCGAAGCCACTTGCCCTGACGCCATACCGAATGTCACAACCCGAACTCACCGAGCTTCGGAGACAATTGACGGAAATGCTAGACACATGGATCATCGTACCCTCCAAGTCCCCATACGGGTCCCCTGTGCTATTCCAAAAGAAACATGATGGCAGTTTACGACTCTATGTGGATTACCGGGCTTTAAAAAAAATCACCGTGAAGAACAAATACCCTATTCCGCTAATGGCAGATTTGTTCGACAGACTGGGTGGTGCGACGATGTTCACTAAAATAGACCTGAGGACAAGTTATTGGCAAGTTCGGATTGCAGAGGGTGATGAACACAAGATGACCTGCGTGACAAGATATGGGTCGTATGACTTCCTGGTTATGCCATTCGGCTTGACTAATGCGCCAGCCACATTTTGCACCCTGATGAACCAAGTCTTCAGAGAATACATTGATTAATTCATGGTGGTATACTTGGATGACATTGTGGTATATAGCCAGACATTGGAAGAACACCTAGAGCACTTGCGGAAGGTCCTAACCCGATTGCGGGAGCACGAATTATATGCGAAACTATCCAAGTGCTCCTTTTCTCAGAAACAAATTGAATTCCTCGGACATGTCATCGAGGAAGGGCAGATCAAGATGCACCAACAAAAGATTCAAGCCATCACAAATTGGCCGCCGCCTAAGGATATACACGCCTTGAGGTCATTTCTTGTCCTATGCAACTTCTATCGGCGATTTGTGAAAAATTACTCCCTCATTGCAGTACCACTGACAGAACTTCTCAAGAAGGTCACACCCTGGGATTGGGGACCCAGGCGAGTAGAGGCCTTCAATACATTGAAAGCGGCTATGTCTAGTAGCCCCGTCTTAGCTCTCCCTGATTTGGCCAAGCCATTCGAGGTACAAATGGATGCCTCCGACTATGCCCTTGGTGGAGTCTTGCTACAAGAAGGGCACCCCGTAGCGTACGAAAGCCGGAAACTGAGGGATGCAAAGCGGCGCTATGCCACCTACGAGAAAGAATTATTGGCTGTCGTTCATTGCTTACGCCTTTGGAGGCATTATCTACTAGGAACCCCGTTCGTGGTCAAGACAGACAACATAACTGTTAGCCATTTCATGACCCAACCGAAGCTGAATGGTCAACAGGCTAGGTGTCAGGAACTCGTAGCAGAATTTCACTTCAACCTGGAGTACCGAAGTGGAAAGACTAATCATGTTGCTGATGCGCTCAGTCGGAGAGCTGATCTAGCATCAATGTGCCTACTCGCCAACCTAAGGGGAGCGAAGTAACCACCACCATAAAAGACCAGATACAAGATCTACTCATCAAGGATCTTGATGCTCAATATTTGGTTGATTTGGCAGGACAGGGCAAGACTCGCCAGTTCTACACAGAAGATGGTTTCCTGAAAGTGAAAGGGAACCAGCTTTATGTTCCTAAAGGAGGAGATCTGCGAAGGACTTTTCTGGCGGAATGCCACGATACTTTGTGGGCTGTTCATACCGGTGAAGAACGCACCATGGCATTACTTCGCCATAAATATTATTGGCCTCAAATGACAGATGACATCGCTCAGTATGTGAAGACTTGTCTAGTATGCCAGAATAAGTCGGATCACTTGACGTAAGCAGGACTCTTGGAACCACTAGCTGTCCCAAAAAGATCTTGGAAAAGCGTTTCCCTGAATTTCATCACCGGATTACCCAAGGTCGGAGATCTCACAACTATCCTGGTTGTGGTGGATTGGTTTTCCAAGTATGCTACCTTTATAACAGCCCCACAGTATATATCAGCAGAAGAAACAACTCGACTCTTCTTCTCTTATGTCGTCAAATATTGGGGCCTGCCTAAAGACATCGTTAGTGATCGCGACTCACGCTTCACTAGCAACTTTTGGACCCAACTCTTTAATTGTCTCGGGTCAAAATTGAGTCATAACTCAAGTTTGCATCCGCAATCGGATGGCCAGACGGAGCAATTCAATGGCATGCTGGAGGAATATATCTGCCACTTTGTAACCAGATCGCAGAAGAACTGGGTGAAGCTTCTATATGCTGCTCAGTTGTGTTTCAATTCACAAAAGAGTTTTAGTACCAACAAAAGTGCTTTTGAAATCGTTACCGGACAGCAACCGCTACTCCCACACACTGTGAATGCACCGAACATGTCAAAATCTCCTCGAACTGCTAGCTTCTCAAAAGAATGGAAGCAAAATTTGGAGATAATGCTGAGCTATCTTGTCAAAGCCCAAAAGCGGATGAAAAGGTATACTGATTAAAATCGTCGCTTTGTTGAATACCGAGTAGGAGACAAAGTGATGGTCAAAATCCCAAAGCGGTACTTGTTTGCAGGGGTCCACGACCCTCGCCTATTGCAAAAATATATTAGACCCTTGTCCATTGAAAGGCGCATTGGGTAAATTGCATACCAGGTGGATACCCCAACTTGGTGAAAAATCCATCCTGTTTTCCATGTCAGTCTATTGAAACCTTTTCGGGAAGATATGGAGGATCATTCACGGAGCCAACTCACAGTACCCAGTATTCGAGGTCCCAATTCAACAGGAAAAAGGCATGTTGAAGCTATTCTGGATGATCGAGTGATTCACGCCTCAAGAAAAGATCACCAAGAGTTCTTGGTGAAATGGCAGGGATGTGATGCTGAGGAGAATACCTGGGAGAGGGGAACAAACCTCAAAGCCTACAAGAGCCTACTGGATGATTATCTTGCAAGTAAGGCATCGATGACGTCGCCAACTTAGGTGGGGGAGAATATCATGGGCGGCTTTCCAGCCATGCCCCATGACCCCTTGGACGTGCCCCGTGGTGTCCTGGCAAGCCTCCCAATGCCGAGCGCCACGGTCGGCCCCACCGCTAGCCATCGTCAGCGCCCAGCCACAGGCAGGCACCAATAGCGCCGCGCGCACAGACCTTGATGCTAAAGACAAAGTTGCTGTCAGCGGACCTGTTTCTACCTTATAGAAGACTAAGTCCTTTTCATTGTAAATATAGAGTAGTTTTACTGCATTTTCTTTAAGCGTGCTTTTACAGCTTATTTAGGTCAAGTTATGTAACTTTGGTTTATGTTTTCTAATCATTATTAAGGGGACCGAGCAATCAAACTTTCTAGCCAGCAAACAATTTTCTGTACTGGTGTCTCTCCCCCCGACACCGTATTTTTTTTTGTAATAGCTTTCATTCAATGCAATCAAGTTTTCTTTCATTCTCAATTCTCTTTTGTGCTCTCTCTCAATTGCTGATGACACATTGATTTTTCCTATGACACTGACAATCTAGCCTAGCGTACGGAGGGGAATTCAGTTGGCGGACATCAATCGCACTGATATGGATTGCTCAGCCTTACGTTGCCCTTCCAAAGAATCTCAGGAAGGCGCCGCGTAACACTACGTCTGCCTCTATGTGAAGCCCAAAGCGACAGAATTCCGAAGAAAGTCCATACTACTACTCTTTCTCCAGATTTTCATTACTTTCTCAATTCCTCTTCTATTTTCCTTAAATCTCTTCCGATCTTCTCTCCTGCGTCTGAGTTTATGTGCTTCGCCGAAAAAGTTATCAGGTTAGTTATGTTTTGCCTGGAATTTCGCTTCCTTTACCCCAACTTTTGTGTATTTCTCTGAGAATAAGGGTCTTATATGTGTTTGAGAAAGTTCTTCAATGAATCAGACTTTCTATTCAATTTCTATTATTGTTTTTGGATTTAGTTTCTTGCTTTGATCGGGCGAAGAATAGTTTAATAATTTTGATTTTGGATAAACGGTGCGCCGAACAGGGATAGATTTTGAGGTTCTTGCGTGTGGTATGTCGATTTCATTGTTTTTGGTTCTCTAACGTGTTTGATTTTATTATTAAGAATTGAATTTTATGATTTGCCGGTAAACTCTTTGGAATGGATTTTACTATTTTTAGCAGAAGTAGAAGGGACTATCAGTTCAGGATTTTACTATTTTTAGCAGAAGTAGAAGGGACTATCAGTTCAGGTACGAACATAATTGAACTAGAATATGAGAAATTGCCTCAATGGACTATATTTTCTTTAGATATACAAAGTAGGGAAGGTATTTATGTTGCAGCTGTTAGTTCTATTTCACAAAAAAACTAACGGGAGGATATAACTTGCTAATCTATATATATTGAAGGCCATAAGAGAGGTAATGTGGCACTTTATTAGGCTAGAATTCCTATTTATCTTTTACCTCCATTTTTTAGGCTTTCCCCCCCTTTATTTTTTATTTTAATTTAATTTTAATGTAATATTTTAAAAGTCGAAAAGTCACCTCATTAATTCTCTATATAATTGTACCTGTTCAGACTACTAAAATCCTAAAAGTCACTATTAGATAAACAACGTTACTCTATAAGAATTAAAGTAATAATTATTATTTATCCTTGTGATTTTATGTGTAGTTTATTTCTTTTTCTTGGACTAGGAAGGAAAGGAGGTACATTGCAGCGTTGTGGGTAACAGGTATCAATATTTATTCCACTCGTATGTTAAAACCAGTACAATAGTTGATAATTGACAGTATTAAGATCACTTGGTGCAGAGCAGTTCTTCACTTCTTGGATATGACAGCAAATGGTAAGATCTAAAAGAGTATAAGTTTTGGGAGAATAAAAAATTCATAAACTTTTATCCACGTATGAAGTAAAAAGGTTTTACTTCCCCTTTCCCGTAATTGTTTACATATTTTTTTTTAATAAAATAAACATTAACTTCTCCTCCTCAGTTGAAATTTGAGAGGATTGTTCATCGAGTACTCTTTCGTTGTAAGAGTACAAAAATGAGACTATACTTTATTTATTTGGATTTGTTTTTCTGTTTAATCTTTCCTTTTATAGCATTTCCTTTTACATTTGTTTATATGTATTTCCGTATGCATGCCTTAGAATATTTGTATGTTTTTGTACTTTTGGTAGTATAAGAATTTTTCCCTACAATATGAACTAAATTTAGAAGAAATAAAGCATTTAAAGGAGTAGAGACATAAATTAACTTGTATTTTGGTCATTTTTGAAGTAAAATCATGCGATAAACTACTCTTTTTAAGTGAATAACTTTCAGGGTATTCATCAAATGTATAAACAAACTTACTTTCAACTCAACACTTTTGCTTAAACATATAAATGTTAATGCATATAATCAATTTCCATCACATAATGTTTGAAACTGATCTACAACTTTCGTCCAGTAATAAGAGTATAATATGTGATGCGTGAGTTATATACATATTCTGCCGTAGAAAAAAATTAATATTTAAGTGAAAAATATATAGTAGCAATCAACATTATTCACTTAATTTCGAATTGTGAACCACTAGCCCTCTAAAATTTCTGGACCGAAACCGAAAAGATTCTATCTTTTTTTCTCGCGGGATTGAAAGGAATAGTCCCTAAGGGGCTGGTCTTAGCTGGATGTCTCCAAAATTATGAAAGTGACACTAGGTAGCCACTCTAAAGGGATACTATTTAGGCGTTAGCTAGTTTGTTCTGAATTTCAGTTTTTCAGTTTAACTTTTGGGAAAAAATGTCCTGAAATTAAAATTTTTAGAGTACTGGTGAATCTCTAAATAGTATCTCTAAGAATGACTATTTGTGTACTTGTCCCAAATATAGCCCCCGACCTGCACACAATTATTGCTCTTTAATATTTTTCTACTAGATTGATAGAGTTTATGTTATTTACTTTACTTTATCTGTTAAGTTGTTCATCAAAGTCTACCAGGCTAGCATGATTTTGTTCTTCAAGGATTTTTTCTATCGGATTGGTAGAATTTATATATATTTACTTTACCTATCTATGAAATTATTCATCGAAGTATACCCGATTGGTATAATTTTTTGTTTTGTTTTAACAAAGTATTTTTCGAATTGCAACTTTAATTTCGATCATATCACCCCAAATCTGATCCAAATGATCTCAAATTTAAAATAAAACTTTCAAATACCAACATAATCAATTCCCAATCACCAATTTAGTCAAATAATAATAAATTAAAAGACCCACTTATCTTCTTTAATACTTTATAAGGTCCAACAATAAAATTTTGAGCTTTTTATAATAAATTACTAAATTAATATTTAAACTAAAAATTTAAGCATAAATTATGGAACATTCAAACGATTTTAATAATAACAGATCATTAATCTTTTACTTTCAATGATATGTTTTTTTTTATAGAAAACTCTCTCCCCATCCTCTCGGCGTAGTTTAAGCTAAGGTGCGCCGACCTCATCCATGGCAGGAAAGAGATCACGCGGTCAGCCTAGGAAGGAACAAATTAAGGTGGATGACAATATACCAAGACTCAAAAACACTGGAGGAAGCTCACATGCGGTTATGGCATCCATTTCTAGAGCTTCAAAGACACATGCGGAATCTGGAGTCTAGTATATATTTCATTAATAATCATTCTATTGCAAAACTTGTATGGATCTGTATCTATTCTGGAATTGCAAAGCGTGGCTGACATAAGGGAAGCTTTGAAGGCAAACATGAGGGGAAAGGAGCATATAGAGAAGTTATCATTGGAGTGGAGTGGAGATATTGCCGACAACTCACAAAATGAAGGAGACATACTTGATGAGTTACAACCAAATACAAACATAAAAGAAGTCGAGATCATCGGATATAGAGGGACAAATTTTCCAAATTGGCTAGTTGATCATTCCTTTCTTAAACTGGTGAAATTTTCTCTTACTGACTGCAAGGATTGTTATTCGCTGCCAGCACTAGGACAACTTCCTTCTTTGAAATTCCTTACCATTAGAGGGATGCATCTAATATCCGAGGTGACTGAAGAATTCTATAGTAGTTTGTCTTGCAAAAAACCATTTAACTCTCTTGAGACGCTTGAATTTTCAAAGATGCTAGAGTGGAAGTGGTGGCATGTATTAAGGAATGGGGAATTTTCTACACTTCAGTACCTCAGAATTGAAGATTGTCCCAAGTTGATTGGGAGGTTGCCTGAAAATCTTTGTTCTTTAACAACATTGAAAATTTTAAAATGTCCTAAACTCAATTTGGAGACACCTATCCAACTTTCAGGTTTAAAAGAGTTTGAAGTTGTTGGTTCTCCTAAGGTTGGAGTTCTTTTTGATCATGCTGAAATGTTTACATCCCTACTTCAGGGAATGAAGCACATAGTTAAATTAAATATTATTGAGTGTTACTCTCTTACATCCTTACCTATTAGCAGTCTGCCAAGTACCTTGAAGGAAATAAAGATATATCAAAATCAGAAATTGAAATTGGAGTTGTCAGTTAGTGAGATGATCTCTAGTAGAAGTAACATGTTTCTCGAGAGATTGACACTAGCTGGATGTTATTCTATAGATGATATACCAGCTGAGTTGGTCCCAAGTGCACACATTTTGAGAATTGAGCGTTGTTACCGCCTCATAAGGATTTTGATTCCCATTGGGATTGAGATACTCGAAATTAACAGATATGAGAATCTTGAAATACTTTCGGTGGCATGTGGGAATCAGACCACGTCATTGCATGATTTGCATAATAGCAAAAGTCAGAAGCTGAAGTAGCTACCAGAAGGAATGCAAGAATTCCTTCCATCTCTGAAGAAACTGGTACTAGAAAATTGTCCAGAAATCGAGTCCTTTCCTGAAGAAGGATTGCCCTTCAATTTAGAAGTCCTTCACATCATCGATTGCAAGAAACTGGTGAATGGCCGAAAGGAGTGGGGTTTACAGAGACTATAATTATGGCCAATATTTTAGCTAATGGAGTCCATCTCACATAAGTTTAAGTATCTTTGCAAAGTATAGACTTTGTTGGCAATATTCTTTGGGACCCAAAAATATTGCATTGTGTGTTGGACATCATTTGCACAAGTTGTATCTCTTCTTTTACACCTAAGAGGCCAAGACTTTTTTGCCTATAAAAGGGAAGGTCATTAGTTCATTTTAGACACACAAACAAGACTTGAGTCTTCATTTCTTGTTTCTTCCTTTCTTCCTTTATTAAGAGTGTTTTGTATGAGAGTTAAGTGTTGGGAAGCACTTGTGTGAACCCTTTCTTTGGAGTGATCTTGTGAGGTTATTCCCTTAGGGTATTTGGGATTAATTAGAGTATTTACTCTAATTTTGTACTCTCTTTTGTACTCTTATTTTTATAGTAAATTGCTCCTCTCCGCTTGTGGACGTAGGTTACTTTGACCGAACCACGTTAAATTTGTGTCTTCTTTATCTACTTTAATTGCCGTTGTTATCAACTTCCATTGTCTTTGTTATTGCCATTATACCATTGTTTGGCTATATTTCGCACTACCCGGGTTTCCAATCCTAACAAATTGGTATCAGAGCCGGATCTAACTGGGTTAGTTTCAATAGCCAAAATGACTCTAACAAAGACCTATGTTGAAAAATTTGACCGAAGTGCAAACTTCGGAATGTGGCAATTAAAGATGGAAGCTATCCTAGTTCACGATGGCTTAGACTTGGCGTTACAAGGAAAGGAGAAGACGACGGATAAAATAACGGACGAGGAGTTTGCCATCATAGACAAAAAGACAAAAACAGGTATCATTTTAAATCTCTCACATGAGGTTTTACGTGAAGTTTCTATAGAAACCACAGCTAAAGGCATGTGAAAAAAATTAAAAACCTTATATATGAAGAGGACGGTGGAAAATACACTTTACCTGAAGCAGAAGCTTTATACTATTCACTCTCATCTTGACACCTTTGACTCCATTCTTATGGATTTGAGTAATATAGATGCTAAAATTAAAGATGAGGATCAAGCCGTGTTACTGCTTTGTTCTCTACCCCCATCTTTTAAGCATATAAGAGATACTATAATTTATGCAAAGGATAATATCTCTTATAAGTATATTAAATCTATCTTAAAATCAAAAGATCAAATAGATAATGATATTACTAGGGAAGCTAGTGGAACTCAAGCGAAAGTTGGCTTGTCTGTTAGGGGCAAATCCGACTCCATATCCAGATACAATAATTTAGAGTGTCGCTATTGTCATAAGAAAGGTCACAATATCTTCGAATGCTATAAGCTGAAAAATAAAGAAAAGCAACGAAGCAAGTGTAGTTGCTGATGAGACTGAAGGAACTATTTTTTTAGCAACTAATAATAGTTTCAAATCTAACAATGAGTGAATTTTAGATTCGAGTTGTTCTTATCATATGCATCACAATCGTTATTTATTTACCACATATGAATCTATTGGAGGTAGAGTTGTCTTGATGGGCAACAATGCTGCTTGTAAAGTTTTTGGAAAAGGTACAGTCCGAATCAAGCACGATAGTGTGGTGAGAATTCTCACTAATATTAGACATGTTGCTGACTTGAAGAAAAGTCTCATCTCTTTGGGCACTCTAGAATCTCTTGGGTGCAAGTACACAGGTGAATGTGGAGTTCTGAAAGTTTCTCATGGTGCTCTTGTGATCATGAAAGCACACAGATCTGGTTCGTTGTATACTTTATTGGGATCCACTGTTATAGGCCTTACTACAGTTTCAGTATCATACAACTTGTCTGATTTTGATGGCATTAAATTTTGACATATGCCCATTGGGGCTTTTTGTGGAGAAGGTGGAAAAAATTTACTATATCACCCAAAATTAGGCCAAGGTGGAGACTTGTAATTATGGCCAATATTTTGGCTAATGGAATCCATCTCACATAAGCATAAGCATCTTTGCAAAGTGTAGACTTTATTGGCAATATTATTTGGGACCCAAAAATATTGCATTGTGTGTTGGACATCATTTGCACAAGTTGTATCTCTTCTTTTACACCTAAGAGGCCAAGACTTTTTTGCCTATAAAAGGGAAGGTCATTAGTTCATTTTAGACACACCAACAAGACTTGAGTCTTCATTTCTTGTTTTTTCCTTTATTAAGAGTGTTTTGTATGAGAGTTAAGTAGTGGGAAGCACTTGTGTGAACCCTTTCTTTGGAGTTATCTTGTGAGGTTATTCCCTTAGGATATTTGGGATTAATTAGAGTATTTATTCTAATTTTGTATTCTCTTTTGTACTCTTATTGTTATAGTAAATTGCTCCTCTCCGCTTGTGGACATAAGTTACTTTGACCGAACCACGTTAAATTTGTATCTTCTTTATCTACTTTAATTGCCGTTGTTATCAACTTTCATTGTTTTTGTTATTGCCATTATACTATTGTTTGGCTATATTCCGTACTACCCGGGTTTCCGATCCTAACAGAGACTTCCGTGTCTCACAAGTTTACGCATCTTCCATGATGGCAGTGACCAAGAGATTCTTGGTGATGAGAATTGGGAGTTGCCTTGCTCTATTCGACGTCTTTGGGTATCCAATCTGAAAACATTAAGCAGCCAAGTTATCAAAAGCCTCACCTCACTTGAATTTCTATTTACTTACAATTTACCTCAAATTCAGTCACTGCTAGAAGAAGATCTTCCCTCGTGTCTTTCTCATCTAACATTAAATGATCATCATGAGCTCCATTCACTACAAACCGAAGGTCTTAGGCGCCTCACTTCGCTTCGAAGCCTAAAGATATACCACTGCCATCAACTCCAATCCATTCCAGAATCAGCCTCCCTCTTTGAGTTGTTTATTGAAAACTGCCCTAATCTCCAATCTCTTCAAGTAAAAAGAAAACCGTCCGTCCTCTCTCTGCTGCATATCTGTCACTGTGGTAATCTCCAACCTCTTCCAGAATCAGCGCTGCCTTCCTCCCTATCTAAGCTGTTTTCTTTCATTGCCCTAAACTCCATTCTCTTCCTGTAAAAGGGATGCCCTCTTCCATCTCTACACTATGGATTCACAACTGTCCATTGCTCAAACCAAGTCTAGAATTTGAGGAGGGGGATTACTGGCCAAATATTTCTCAAATTCCCACCATAAAAGTCGATGAGGAATACCTCTAATGATTATGACGAGTGGTGCTCTGATAAATGTAAGTTTTTTTTTCCAGTAGCTCTTATTTGTTGTTACTACTTCTTTTTGCTTGTTTGTTAATTCTTTCCCTTTGTTAAATTTTGTTGTCAAGGCTATTGCACTGTGAAGCTGAAGCATATATGAAATTAATAATGTGCACCTAAGTAGATCTCAACAACAATTCACGTTAGTTTCCCTTTTTGCAGTGAGTTGAGATGGTTCACTCCTGAGATTTGATCTGTCTTCTGGGACTTAAATGTCTAAGTGAAGAAAGGTACTTCTCTTTTGTGTGGAATTTGGCAGTACTACTACACTTTTGCAAGTGAAGAACATCTCCATTTTCTTCTATGTTCGGTTGATCAGTTTCTCTGTTCTATTTTGAATCGATATAATGTCAGTTCTTTCAGTTTGTAGCTGAAATTTGCCTCCAGATCCTATGCAAGAACTCCTTCCATTTCTCGCGAATTCTAGTTATTTGATTCTCAGAAAATGAGTCCTTTTGTCATCTATGAAACTCTGATGGTTGTTCACTGCTCAATCTGGATTTCAAAATTAAGAAAATGGAAATTCTAATGTAAAAGAAAAGGAAAAAAAACAAGATCTTTGACATGCAGACATTTAGCTTAACATTCTTACGTTTGAGTATTATCATCTGAATAACTTTTGTAAACTTGTCTATTTTTATTAGGATTCTGGCATCAGTACAAAGTTTGCTAGATCAGATGTTGCTCAATATGGGAAGGAAAAGATGGGTAGAGAGTTGTCAAGGTTCACTCCTATAGGAATACGGGGACTAGTTTTGAAATATTCCAGAGACCTTTTTTCCCCACTCAATGTGGTAGTACGAGGATGTAGTTCAACTTTTGGACTATAATTAAAGAATGTTTTCCCATTTATTGGTTAGGTAATTAAGGAGTTCATTTGATCAATATGGTAGTAAGACGATAAAGCTCAAGATAATCTGAAGCCTTCAGAAGAAAGGGAAGATTTTTAAATTTTAATTTAGTTTCTCCAAGTGCTAAGCGATTAGACAAACCTCTGTCTTCGTATAACCAAAATATGAATATATGAAGGAAGAAACTCTTTACTCGCTCAAGTAGTATATTCAAATTGAATAACTCAGTCTCTTATATCTTGGAACATTGTGGTAACTTGTGTGATTTAAATACATTATACAACTATAACAAAAGGAGCATTGTTATTTGTATTTAAATTTACAGTAAAGTTTGAACAAAAGAGTTCTTATTTTGGGATCACAACTCAGTGGTGTTGTTCCATGTGCATGAGTGATAACTAACCTTCCTCAAGTCCGAAAAATGCTGATAACTTGTGTTTACTGACACATTGTGCTAAAAGATGTGCATAAAGTTTCCTCTTTGGTGGTTGAGGTTAGATAAAGAAAACATATTCTACTTTTAACTTGTTTCCTCTCTTTGTGAAACTCCTGTAGTACCAAAGAGTGTGAAACATATATTGCGGTGCATTTCTGAAATAACTAAATAAATATGTTTCGCGTTGAAAGTAGGAGATATGTCTCAACTATGACTATCATTTGAAAGTAGAGTCAAATGTTTGGAATCACAATCTCCATGCTTATAAGTTCGAGTCTTCAGAAGACATTTAAAGCATGAATGTGCAGTACGCCCACCAGGTAGAATAGAAGCAGCAACACCAGAAGTCACAAGAAACTTTTTCTTCATATGCTTATTTGGAATTTACATCTAATACTAACAATTGTTGTGACCATGAAAACATATAGTTGCTTTAGCTGCATTTTGATATAAGTACATATACTTCTCGCACTTGAATACGCATTTCATATTATGTGTTCTGCTCATGAAGACAAACAAAGCTCTTCTTTTACACTTTATTCTCAATTTGAGTTACTGGAATCTTGCTATGGGCAAAGTGCCAGTGTATAATTTTACTTTCTGTAACCAATCTTTCTTATAGTTACTTTTGGAATTCTTTGTTAAAATCATTGTATACTTTAGGTTGGACTATAACAAAGAAAAGATAGAGACAGCGAGTGACACAGTGATTGGAAACAAGTAGTATTTCGGTTATGTTGTATGACAAAAGCTACTGTTACTGCACAAAATACTCATGCTCAATTATGTTTTATTTGTATTGCAAGGTTAACGATAAAATTTTGGACAAGCTCTAAACTTTGTTGCTTAAGAGGCCAACGTAATTTGTATTCTGCTTATTGCTTAAGAGAAAATATAGTTGTTTTGCACTCTGCTTAGATAAAATCTGAATATACTACATAGATGTTGGGACCGGGCATACCGAAGTTGGTCGACCAAGGGTAGTTTCGAAATTCCGCATATATTAAGGGATAAATTGGTAATTCTGCCACTTATGCCATAGATACATCTTTGCATATTCCGTAGCTATCAATATCTCTCTCTATAAGAAGCACTCCCTCAATCTCTCTCTTCATAAGCAAACATACTTCTTCATCCTAAGGTGCTTCTTTTCTTTTTTCAATTATTGTTATGTTTTTGTCTGCTTCGTATTCTCTATCTCTGTTTCACAAGCCATATATGTAGGTTATAGTTTCCAAAGGGCAACAATGCAGACGAAGAAGATAAATTTTTCAGAAATTGAGTATACTAAAGGAGCCAGTCTTCCCTATATCGTGACAAAGAAATAACAAATATTGAAGTAGACTATGCACATATGGTATTTGATGATATGCCTTACCCATCTAATGTTGTTGTGTGCTTACTAATTCCTTTGAGCATTTGCTTTTACTATTTTGTTTCTTTTTTTGATGTTGTTATTTATTTACACTTTTTATACATCGAATCTAAAAAATGATGCACTTTTTTATCGAAACAGTTTGTGTATTTACCTTTTGATCTTTAATGGTGTCGTTGAGACAAATGTTTTCATGGTATTGATTCGAAATTTCTTCGGTCTCTTTGGAAACGCGGAAGGTGATGCCTCCACTAATAGCTACTTCCTAACTGATGTTTGATAGGATGGAGCAAGAGAAAGCTCCAAAGAAGAGACCAAACCCAGCATATGGTCATTTGTTCACATAAACGTAATAAAATTGAAAAAGAGGAAGTATTAAATAGGAGTATCGGAGAGAGGTAAGTGACATAAAGATACTCTTTCAAAGCCGGGATGAACCTTTAAAATAATTCTTTGTACTTGAAAGCAAAAAGGGTACAATAATTTATTTTTACAGTGTTGCCGTTTAGTAATTCAGATGGTGTGCGAATGTGAAATCTTTCCAAAATTCTGCTGTTAGATTGTGATGGTCCTATTGAAGTTTAGGTACATAGTATATTCAACAGTCTCATCTTTCACAACAGGAAATTCTAAGACGAAATGTTAAGAAAAGCAAAGGTCATGTCTTTGACCACCCTTTCTTTAGTTCATCATCAAGACAAAGCCAAGTTGGTTGCATATTTAAATGAAATGAAAGAAGTGAAAGTTAGGATGCTTGTAGTGTTAAATTATGATGCTTAAGGTGTTACACTCCATGTTTCCATACGTGGAAGTACGCTATAAGTAAATTGATGTAAGCTCGGAAATGAGATGTTACATTCCGCATTTTCATACGTTAAAGTTTTGTCATAAGTTAATTGACGTAAGTTCGGGAATGAGATTATTTTGGGATTATAAGTATTACGTTATTTCAAACAAGTGATAAGTAAATTCCTGAAGGTGAGAGGGTAAGCAAATCGAAAAAGATGAGTTTCGTCGAAGTTTGTCATTTTGAGATAAAATACGGTCCAAGCTACAATGCCCCGTATATATAGACTTGTGCCATACAAGGTACCACATGACCATGATAGTGAGATGTATAAGGTATATTAAAAGTGAGTAGTATTTTAATTAATTTGAGATAATTCTTAATTATGTGGATAATTGATTAATTGTGGGGATAATTATGATTAAGTAGATAAGGATCTTTTTGGGGCTGTCACTTGGCATTAAGCTAAGCCAAAGTGGCACCAATATACATGATGAGTCATTAAGACATAAAATGCCTTGGTTACACGTAAGAATGAACCTTTGCTTGGTCACTTTATTGATAATATAACTTGAAAAATAAGAATGAAGTTATGGCATGCTTGCATAAAATGCCTTGGTTAAACGTAAGAATTCTTGGAAACTTTTCTTGGTCTCTTTATTGATAATATAACTTGGAAAATAAGAATGAAATTATGACATGCTTGCCACTTTAGAACTTAGACCAGCAACATTGGTGATTAACGGGTTTAATGGTTATTCGTCATTTCAAATGTTATCTTTCAATAGAGTGAACATTAGTAGGATAAGAAATAAAGTGCTATGATATCAAAAATATCATACGGATTTTTTCCTATTTCGATCCACCGTTACGTGATTTTTCGCAATTGACGTATGTTAGATGGATTGTCAAGAGAATCAACTCAGGTATGTTAAGGCTATCCCTTCTTTCTTTTTGGCATGATCAATACGATACAAACGAAACGAACAAATGCACAATTTTCATAAATGACTCTTTCATAGAAGTACTAGGGGTGTCTATATTCTTGATTTCCCATGTGAATTATTATTATATCTTCTGTTCATGGGTCTCAGAAAAATACGTATTTGATAAAGTTTATCCGAAAGGCATATTGATTTTATGACATTCCGAGAAATCTTATTAATATATTTCTTATGCATTTTATGCATTTATACATGTGCATTGACTCATGACCAGATGACGTTATATACTCGTATATTATATGTATATGGGATATAGAAAAAAGTTACGACGTTATATACGCACCACCACCTGATCAGCTAGTATACGTTGATGATTTGCCCATAGTAGCCGAGATGATATGATGGGATGCCTTCAGAGGCTTGATGATGTTATGAACGCTTATACCTATACATGGTATGATATTTATACGCATATGCATTGTAAATATTAATGATTCACAGAGTTATTCAGACTTACATGTTGAGTCTTTTACTCCATGTTTCTCTCATGTCTATTATTTACTGATTTTCATTCCTTACATACTCGGTACATTATTTGTACTGACGTCCCTTTGCCTGGGGACGCTGCGTTTTATGCCCGCAGGTCCCGATAGACAGGTTGAGAGCCCTCCAAGTAGGCTATCAGCTCGACGGAAGATGTTGGTGCGCTCCATTTGCTCCGGAGTTGCTATTTGGTCAGTATCATTAGGACATGTATTGATTGGCATGGCGGAGATTTGTCCCGACCTTTATGACAATTATGTATTCTTAGAGGCTTATAGACAGATGTCATGTGTACGGGTATTTGTATGGCCTTGTCGGCCTATGTTTTGAGTTTATAAATGATCATGTTGGCCTTATAGGCCCGTTTGTCATGTATATCAGGTTGGGTCGTTCTATGTCGGGTAATTCCCTCATGTTTACTCTGTTTATCTCATGACGTCCCTTCTGGCCCACTTACCTATGATGATGTAATAAGAAAGATACGTTATGTTGGTACTCGATTGAGTAAAGTACCGGGTGCCCGTCGCGGCCCATCGGTTTGGGTCATGACAAAAGTGGTATTAGAGCAGTTTTGTCCTAGGGAGTCTACAAGCCGTGTTTAGTAGAGTCTTGTTTATGGGTGTGTTGTGCACTACACTTATAAGCAGGAGGCTACAGGGCATTTAGGACTGTCACTCTTTTTTCTTACTCTAGATCGTGTGGTAGAGCTCAGTTGTAAGAACTCAATTTCCTAAACTCTATCTTATTCATAATACGACGATGCCTGCATCCAGGAAGACGGTTGGTAAGAGATATAGTTGCGGAAGAGTTGAGTCAGAGGAACTCGATTTTTGCATCATGCTTATGATGGATAAATATGAGGTATTCAGCAGATCATGTGTGTACTAAAACGTGTAAGCTTCTTGATAAGGATCCCTAAGGCAAGAATGTCTGTCCACTCTTACTGTAAAAAGGAATAAGAGAATCGGAAGGTAGACACAAGTTTCAGCAAGTAAAAAAAGCAAGGTGAAGAAGGATACATGGTACCCAGTTAATGAAGATTAACAATATTTACAATTCAAGCAGAGAAATATAAGCATTTTTGAGTTACCTTCAATTGTAACAGAGGTATGTACAATTAGTGACACCCATCTCAGTTATGATCTATGGGAGCCAACAGATATAGTTTAAGAGAAGGACGGGATATCAGGATCCAACTGGAGTTAAAGTAACCCAAAATGTTGGATGGATTGTTAGCGTTAACTAACATTCCGAAGGATATTGCGAATGTGCTAATAGATCTCCTTGTGAGACACCCAGATGGTGCGCTCTAAAATAGTACAGCTAGATATGAGTACTGCAAAGATAGGCACTGGAAGACTTGAAGGGATAAATATTACCTTAGTGTGGCTCCCGTCCCTAGTAGAGAGAGAATGTTAGGCAACCTGAAGAGCCAGTAGATGGAGCAGGGGGAGATAAAAGCAAAAGAATATCTTGTTGAAGTTTTCAGAATAAAGTGATAGACAGAAATGTTAGCAGGAAAATAAGCAGAGGATTAATGAAGCATTATGAGTAAGATATGATACATAGATGGCAAGGGTAGATCAAGAAAATGATAGTATTACAGAGTCTATAGTCAAGTGAAGGAAAATACGAGAGGTGACAGGCCTTGAGATAACAAAAGAGTATAGGCCATAAAGTCATATCCTCATTTCGAGAAATAAGTTCGTGACTCCAACATGACTACTGGAAGGAAAAGTTAGACCCCAGAATAATAGAAATCAGTATGGGCTGGTGAACAAGATAAACTAAACATGAATTGGGGACTGCGTGATTTGATAATAGTCGGCATCATGAGAATTTCAGAGATTGCATCCCGATGATAATAGAATGGACGACAGAAGAATACCCTTTAAAGGTCATTTAGGAAGACGCTTCCCTAAAGCAAGTAAGGTGAGCAAAGTTAAGCTTAAGGGATTGTATGTGCCAGTTACACTAAGTGTCACCCTGGCGAGTAAGGAATTTCGTTTTCCTTGGTAACAAAAGGATTATCGAGAGGCGGTTAAGGATCATCGATGATGTGGAAAGACGCCAAAGATGAAGAGGTAAAACATCTATACGTAGATCATCGTAGCACTAAATCTTAGTACTCCCCTAAAGGGGGGAATATGGAGTGATGTGGCATTAATCAGAATTTAGTGGTTCTAGTAACTATGGAATGGTAAAGGAAGAATGCGATAAAAATGAGAAAGGGATAAGATTGCACTTATTCAAATCCTACCGATATGCTACGATTCCAGAACATTATGCAAACACGACGTCAAGGAGAGGAAGTAAGGATTCCTACCTGAGATGTTATTAATAAATAAGGAGCCAGTGCGAAACGTAACTTAAGACAAAGGGAATAACCCAAGAGGGATTACGCAGAATACAAATATGAGAATGGACCAACGAGCAGTTAGTAGTTGATTCAGGAAGAGTCTGGTTATGGCTAGACAAGAGGTTACAGACAAATCAATAGATCGTGCAAGATAAACATAGTGAACCCCAACATAGGAATTCAGTCTCGCATATACAACATCGTGACCCTTGAGAAATATTCAGATAAGAGTTGGGTAGTTAAAGGTACCGTATGAATGTTATGGAAATAGAAGATAGTCTCACTGGGAAGACAGTCAAAACTTCAGTTCAAGAGCAACCCTACAAGCACAAGGGCATGGAAATAAGTAACTACGGATAATTATAGCCGAGGAAGAACATCAAAAATTCCGTCAAGTATATGATGTGATAAGCTCGTAGCTTTACAAGAGTTAGAGGGTCCTCCCTAAGTACTACAATGAAAGACTAGTTGAGAAAATAAGGAAGAAGGCTTCAACCTAAGCATAGTAACTTGAAGAAGAAATGGCCATGTAAAAACAGATTCACTACAATATTGTATGCACTCTATAAGAAAATGACACCTACTGTGGCTAATGAACGGGAAGTAAAATCAAAAGTAATATTCGAGATCATATGAGTTGCACGAAAATTTCGGCATGCATGGGAACTAAGATAAGCTATGTAAGCATGCAACAAGTGGCAAAACGACTAGCAAAAGTAATTGCTTATATTTAAAGAAAGTTGAGAAGGAACGAAAGGAATTATTCGATCAGTGATCGAGAGTGAGTTACGTTATGAATGCATTTAAGATTTATAGTTATGACTGTTAAATACAGTCTCCCTTTAGCATGCAGCACTTTGCTTTATAAAGCATCCTAACAAAACCTTTTAAGTGTACAAAAACATATTCCATAACATGTTTCTTTTGTATGCCCCAGAATAGATTTGAGTACTTGTATAGCTCTATTAACAAAAATACTAAATTGCTGTACCCTCACTAGTATTTTTTTTTCTCTTATTAACAAGGGACAGTTGAGGAACTTGGGGGTCGTTAGGGGCAATTTCGGAAGACTGTAAATGTTTTGGCCTAAGGCACGTGCTAACTTTACCTTAATTTTGGCACGTTCCCTTACACCGCTCAAACGAACATCTACACTCTGCTTCCTCCAGCTTTTGCACAGCCTTGCTATTTTTCCTCCAAATTTTCCCAGCTGCTCAACTCCTCCTCCAATTTCCTTTGTCTCTCTTCCTGCATAGTTTATTCGCATTCGTTGTACAATTACAAGGTAAGTATTGCTTTCTTATTTCCTGTTTTTTGGAATAGCTGTTGCTGCCAAAGCTTTCACATGCCAATTTTATGTGGGAACTCAAATTTTTGTTTTAATTACTCTTCTAATGATCCTATTTGTGCGAGGAAAGCTCCTTCTTGATTTTTATTTGCTTTTGTGTTTGAAATCTGGTCCTTTATGGTGGACTGTCATTTTAAAGTTTGGACCCTTTCTATTCTGTCATGGGGAAAAATTGAACTGGAGTTCCGTTTTTATCTTTTGGAATTTGGACTGGAGTTACGCAGCTTCTTCCTTTTTCGCTTAGTCTTTTGTGTCGAAGTAATTAATCTCCATGTGAAATTATCTACAACTTGAGTGGAGAATAATGGAGTCGGATTCACAAGCGATTTTTAATAGCAATATATTCCATTTCAACACAGTACAGAAGCACTTGCTACTTCTTGTTTCTTGTTTCCTTCTCCATCCAAACACAGTAGCTGCTTGAGAGAGTGTGTGTGTGTGTGTTGACAAAAGTGCAGGAGAGTGTTATAGTGTGCCTGTCGTTTAAGGATTTCTTACTAAGGTTTTAGTCATCGAACAATTTGATGTTTAAGTCCTCTGAAGCATACACAATTTACTGGAGCTTTTGCGTCTGCAAGAGAAAATTAAAGTCACTACCATGTAAAACGAACAATTCTTTAGTATATCTCCTAAAGTTTTTAAATGTTGTTGTTGTTTAAATTTAGGGAACATGAGACTAAAACTGATAAGAAATAGATTAACTTTGTTGAATGGCATAACATACGAAAGGTATACAATGGGCGAAAATTCAACGTACATATCAGTTATGAAGTAGAGGTGTAACGACCCGATCGGTCGTTTTGAACATTTGCATTCCGTTCAGCTATTTGAAGTCATGAGTAGTTTCGTATGATGTATTATGACTTGTGTGAATTGTCGGTTTTGATTTTCAGGTGATTCGGAATTTGATTTGGAAAATGATTCTCAACTAGGAAGCTTTAAGTTGGAAGAGTTGACCAAGTTTGACTTTTGAGTATTTGATCTTGGATCGGAGTTTTGATGATTCCGTTAGGTCCGGATGATGATTTTGGACTTGGGCGTATGCCCAGAGTTGCATTTGGATATTTCTAGAAGGTTTTGGCACTATTTGGCTAAAATTGGAAATTTGAAGGTTTGGAATGTTCATAAGTTTGACCAGGACTTGAATTTGATGATATCGGGTTCAGATTGTAGTTTCGGGAATTGAAATAGTTTTATTATGTCATTTGGGACTTGTGTGCAAAATTTGAGTTTATTCCGAGTTGATTTGATATGTTTCGGCACGAGTTTTGGAGGTTGAAAGTTCAAAAGTTCATTAAGTTTAATTTAAGGTGCGATTTGTGGTTTTGATATTGTTATGCGTGATTTGAGGCCTCAAATATGTTCGTATTATGTTATGGGACTTGTTGGTATCTTCGGACGGGGTTCCGAGGGGCTTGGGTGAGTTTCAGACGTGGTTCAGATCATTCTTGGTCATGTTGGCAATTCTGGTGTTGTTTCTTCGCACATGCGCATATTTGGCCGCAGGTGCGGACGCGCTTATGCGATGGATTTCTCGCTTCTAGAAAGAGGAGGTGTTGTGGTGATTTCCGCTTCTGCGGAGGGAAAAGCGCAGATGCGCAAGCGCTTCTGCGGGGTCAAAATCGCTTATGTAAGAATGGGTACGAGCTGGGTGTTCGCTTTTGCGGTGGGGCAGGCGCTTCTGCGGAGTCGCAGGTGCGGTCTTGGTTCTTTAAGTTGTAGCCGCAGATGCGACGTGTTGTCTCGCGAATGCAAGGCCGCAGGTGCACCATTTCTGTCCGCAAATGCGAAAAGGCCTGGGCAAAAGCATATATTTCGAAGGTTTGTTGATTTATTCACATCTTGAGTTGGAAGCTCAGATTTGGGTGATTTTAGAGGCAATTTTCACCACATGCATTGGGGTAAGTATTTTCTGCTCGGTTTTGATTATATTTCATGGATCTATCTTCGTTATTGGCATTTGATTTATGAATTTCAAAGAGAAATTTGGGGCTTTTGTCTAAAAGTTCATAAAGTGAGTTTTTGAGTTTTGAACATCGATTCAGAGTCGGATATGAGTGAAACTAGTATGGTTGGACTCGTAATTGAATGAGTTGTCGGATTTTGTGAGTTTTGTCGGGTTCCGATGTGCGGGCTCAGATTTGACTTTTTGGTTGACTTTGGGGCTTTTGATTAAAGATTCGACCTTTATCGATTGAGTTTGTTCCCTTTAGCAGTATTTGATGTTCTTGATTTGCTTTTGGCTAGTTTCGAGCCGTTCGAAGGTAGGTACGTACGGGATGGCATTTCTAGAGTATTGTTTGACTTGCTCGGTATTGTTTTGACTTGTTTGAGATAAGTATATTATCTAAACTTGGTTGAGGCACTAGTTGCCTGAATTATTTGAGATAGCTACGTGCTATAGGTGCGCACATGTATGGGGTTTGAGCCCATGTGCTAACACCAAGGGTATTTATCCATGCTCGGGTTGTGCTTCATAAGCCAATTACTGATTGCTCAATCGATTTATCTTCATATCTCAATTCTAAGTAACTCTCCTTGAGGCTTTGTCTTTGCCTTAATTTACCCCTCACTCTAGCTTCTTGAGAATCAAGTCCAATTATGTTTATCATTAGTTGGCACCTCTAGCAAGGAAGTCGTTACTGTTTCTTCTCTACCATTTGTACTTATACATTATTATAGAGTCGTTACATATTTGTAGGGTCTGAGTAAATACAATCTCATTTGTTTCAAACCTCTCGTCGTAATCCTTCTTACTGCTCTATCACTAAGGGAACCACATTATTCTGCCTCAATACTATATCGTACCATCTTTTTCCCTAAGGAGAGTAATTAACTCCTTATGCTCTTGAATTCCACTCTTGTAGAGGTCACATCGTTACCTCTTCACCTCTTGCAATTCTTCGCACTTTCGGTGGCTTATAACTTGCCTTAGGGATAATCTTTCCTTACTAGGGCAACTGGATCACTTATATGCATGTAATGTCGTATACTCATATGCATTTTTGATATTGATGAGCTTAGGTTTGCTCATGACGCTTGTCTGAGGGAGACTTGTTTCTAATAACCCTCAAAGGTTGTTCTGCTATCATTCATCCTCTTACAGCCTAATCATTCACTTAGCATATATTACAATACCAACTATTACAGAAATCATTCGAGTTCCTAACTTGCATATGGTTATATTAGGTTACTACCCAATATTGGTATTTCTTAATCCAAAGGCTAGATTGATCTTATGATATCTCTTATTGAAGCCGCCAATTCACTTCTTGTAATTACGACTTATACCTTTTTATAATCCAAAACTTGCCTTCTCTTGCTTTCTTTTCTTCTAGATTATGAACCTCATCGTACTACTATACTTTAGTTCATAATCGTTAACCATTTCCCATACCTACTCATAAAACTTCACTTATCCTTCTATCTATCCTTACTAAGGCTGGCAAGTGGGCCGATCCAGGTCCGGGACCGCGGGCCAAACTGGCTAAACGGGCCAAGACCGTTAGACCCGGTTTTAGTGGACCTGGGCCAGTCTCGTGGGTCGGTCCTATGCTTTGGGCCCGCCAGGCCCGGGACGATTTGGCCCGCCAGGGACTGGGACCGGACCGGTCCCTTAGCGGGCCAAACGGTCCCAACGGCTATATTTAAAAAAAAATTTTAAAAAAATATAGCCGTTGGTTATTTATAAAATAGCCATTTAACCCCTCCCCAACTTTGTTTTAACCCAAACTTTTTATAATTATATTTTTTCCCTATTTTCAACTATAAATACCCCTTCATTCTTTCATTTTTCTTACAAAATCATCAATCTATCACAATTTCTCTCTAATTTTCTTCTATAATTGCTACTATTGCTTACTTTATTGTTACTAAGTGTATAATATATAAGCTATATTCGATATATATATATATATATATATATAGCTTATATATTATACATTTAGTATATATACTATACTATACTATATATACATCTTATATAAGCTATATAAGATGTATATATAGCTTATCGAATATAGCTTTTATATATATACTATACTATACGTACATCTTATATAGCTTATATACTATACTTAGTATATATATATATATATATATATATATATATACCTTATATATTATACATTTCATTTAGTATATTTAAGAGACATTATATTTAGCTATGCTACTAGTGTAGCTAGCCGATAAAGAGGATAATATATCTAAGAATGACAAATGAGTTGAAACTGTAATCTGAGTTGAGCTAAAACTTGATCTTCTATCATTCCATATTTATACTAGCTAAAAAGTACCATACTTTGGTCCTTTCATGTTACTACTAAAAAGTATATATATATATATATATATATATATATATATAGTATAGTATATATACTAAATGTATAATACATATGAGCTATATAAGATGTCAAAAATAATCGTTGGCTATTTATAAAATAGCCATTTAATCCAGAATAACTATTTTAATAATATATTATCTCACCGTAAACTTAATTATAATAAATCAATATAAGATCTGGTGATGTTGCTAACCTCCCTTTTGTTTTATCCGTCCGATATTTCTCTAATCATCACCTATACAATAAACTATCTTTGTCATCATTCAAATATTCTGTTATTTTAATGGTAAAGTTCATCCGGTAAGTTATGTCTAGACCTTTATTAATTGTTGTTAAAAGATCATATTAAATAATGATTTGCAATGGTCCCAATACGCTGTGTTTGTGGCTGCTATACATTAAGTAGGAATCTTGGTATCAAAAGCCAGTAATTTTTGTGGCTCAAGATAATAGACAATATATATACTAAGTAGACATGTATATATAGTATATCTTAAGCTATACATATAGTATAATATAGTATATATATATATATATATATATATATATATATATATACTATATTATACTATATGTATAGCTTATATATATTATATACTTATATATATATATATATATATATATATATCGATATAAGATGTATATACAGTATAGTATATATACTAAGTATATAATATAATATACAAATTATATTCTATATAAGATCACAATTCTATAATAAAATTTATAAGGCATTGCTTTAGATATTTTTCTTATATCCTTTTGTATCTAATTTCTATTTATTATTTTTTTAAAAAAATATGTTGGGCCCACTTAGCCTTTTTAGCCCGCGGGCCGGGACCGGTTAGCCCGGGACCAAACGGTCCCGGTCCCTACAAAAAGATCGCTTGGCCCGTTTAATTTGGGACCGGCCCGGAATCGGAACCGGAACCGTTTAGACCGGCCCACTTGCCACCCCTAATCCTTACTGACATTACTATCTCTTATCTTTCTCTGGAGGACCAGTGAGACTTTCTTTCGCTTCTAGCTTCCCCCGCTTCATTTGGCCTATATTCTTTAGCACTTAATATCCCTTCTTCACTGGAAACACGAATTACACAGAAGTCAGTACTTATCCCACACAAGAATTCAATTGTCAAATCTATGAAACTTATAATCACTCGAGAAGTTATACCAGACTACATTTCCAGAGTACACCATTTATGTGCCTTATAAAAAGGAACTATCCACATGTTCGTAATACCATTCAAAAATATCGTCTAGTTATTATGTTAATAAGCAGAAGTTGAGGAGCTTGGGGTCGTCAGGGTTATTTTGGTAAGACTAGAACTGTTATTTTGGAAAACCTGTAACTATTTTAACCTAACACACGTTTTATCTATCGGTTTATTGTAAGTCTCCAGGTCGTCTGCTTTTTCCTTGCTCTTTCTCTTGCACTTCAGTGGATTATTGTGGTAATTATTCTTCTTTCTTATCTTCTACTTTTTTCCATCTTTCATAGGATACTAGGATCTAACATTCTATTGCTGAAACCGTTAAAAGTTAAAACCAACGCTTAATGGAGTAAAACACATCAAAAAATCAAAAAGTGAAATATTAATTGGGAACTGACCTCACTGATTTTTCTATTCTCTGGTATCAAAATTGACTGTAACTGTGATGACCCAAAATGTCATCTTATGTTTTAGAATTCGAATCTGCGCTCTTAAGCCTTAAAAATCTCATTTTTACCCTCATCGATTTGCGTGCGCAGTCCGGACAGGGTGTAAAGCACAAAGGGTGATGCCGTGCATAATTTAATTATATTGTGAGGAAGAGTGTAAAGCACGAAGGGTGATGCCGTGCATAATTTAATTGTATTGTGAGGTAGAGTGTAAAGCACGAAGGGTGATGCCGTGCATAATTTAATTATATTGTGAGGAAGAGTGCAAAAGCAAGAAGGGTGATGCCGTGCAGTGTTCTTTGCTGTCTTAATTGCTCAATTCATTTAAGGATTTCCGGTTTAATTATGTCCTTTCATTATACTCACTCTTTATGTTGTATTCCCCCACTGTATGTTCCCCTCTCTTTATTTCTGCATTTATTGCTTTACTTATTGTTGTTGCCTCTAGCATGATTATACTGTTCAGGTTATATGTGGGTGTCTTGTCCTAGCCTCGTCACTACTTTGCCGAGGTTAGGTTCGACACTTACCAGTACATGGGGTCGGTTGTACTGATACTGCACTTTGTACTTTCTGTGCAGATTTTTATACCGGCTCAGGTTGATCGAGATTTGCTACTGGTCCGCTGTCCGGAGACTCGAGGTAGATCTGTCGGCGTTCACAGACCTTGAAGTCCCCGTCTATCCTTTATGTCTTACTGTTTTCTTTCATTCAGACAATTGTATTTCCTTCATACTATTACTTGTTGTAAATTCTAGAATGTTCGTGAATTGTGACTCCAGATCCGCGTGGTAGTAATTAATACAGTTTTATGATATTCCACACTTCTTATATTTCATTGTAGTTAACTAATGTTAATTACTGAATAGAAATAAGGAATTAGTAAATGATTCTCTAACGTTGGCTTGCCTAGCAAGTGAAATGTTAGGCGCCATCACGGTCCCGTCGGTGGAAAATTTTCGGGTCGTGACAGTTGGTATCAAAGCTCTAGGTTTCTTAGGTCTCGCGATTCACGAGCAAGCTTAGTAGAGTCTAGAGGATCGGTACGGAGACGTCTGTGCTTATCTTCCAGAGGTTATGAAGTTTAGGAACAAGTTTCACTTCTTTTCTTCTATGTCGTGCGATTTTGTTTTCTCAATGCTGATTGAACTCTTTTACTCTTATTCTCTCACAGATGGTGAGAACACGTACCGTTTCCTCAGCCGAGCAGCAGCCAGAGCCTCAAGTGACAGCTCCTACGTGGGGCAGAGGTCGAGGTCGAGGCCGTGCCAGAGGCCGAGGCAGGGGCAGGGCTCAGCCTAGGGCCCGAGAAGCAGCCCCAGCAGTGGAGCCTCAGATAGAGCTTGACGAGGAGGTTCCAGCCCAGACTGTTCCTGCCGGACCAGCTCAGGTTCCGGAGGGATTCATTGCTATCCAGTACTTCAGGACGCTTTGGTCCATTTGGTGGGCCTTATGGAGAGTGTGGCACAGACTGGCGCATTTCCCATGGCACCAGCAGTATCTCAGGCTGGAGGAGCTCAGATTCCCACTACTCCCGCTCCGGAGCAGATAGCTCCCCAGTATCAGGCTCCAGCAGCTCAGCCAATCGGATTAGTTCAGCCGGTTATTGCGGCACAGGTCGGAGATGGGCTAGCTATGTCTTCTGAGGCCTTATGAAGATTAGACAGGTTTATCAAGCTCTTTCCTGTTCACTTCAGCGGTGCTCCTTCAGAGGATCCCCAGGAGTATCTTGATAGCTGTCACGAGGTTTTACGGAACATGGGTGGCACGACCCGAAATTTTCCACCGACGGGACCGTGATGGCGCCTAACATTTCACTTGTCAGGCAAGCCAACGTTAAAGAATCATTAAACCAATTCCTTATTTTCATTCATTAAGTAACAATAATTAACTAAAATAAAATATAATAAGTGTGAAATATCATAAAAAAATATATTAATTACTACCACCCGGATCTGGAGTCACAATTCACGAGCATTCTAGAATTTACTACAAGTAATAGTCTGAAAGAAATACAACTGTCTGAATAAAAGAAACAGTAGAACAGAAATGATAGACGGGGACTTCAAGGTCTGTGGACGCCGACAGATCTACCTTGAGTCTCCGGACAGCGGACCAATAGCAAAATCTCGATCAACCAGAGCCGGTATCAAAATCTGCACAGAAAGTGCAGATGCAGCATCAGTACAACCGACCCCATGTACTGGTAAGTGTTGAGTCTAACCTCAACGAAGTAGTGACGAGGCTAAGGCAAGGCACCTATAATTAACATGTACAATTTAACAGTGTATACACAAATAACAGGAATGAAGAACTAAATAAGAAATGTCGGGAGAGGAAACATACTGAGGGGAATACAAGATAAAGAACTATAACAGAATGATCACCGGAGCAGTCAATATACCATAAATCAACAGGAATAGTGAATACAGTAAAGAAGAATACACGGCATCACCCTTCGTGCTTTTACTCTCAATCTCACCATAAAATTAATAGAAATGGCACGGCATCACCCTTCGTGCTTTTACTCTCATATCATGGCACGACATCACTCTTCGTGCATTAACACTCACAATATGGCACGACATCACCCTTTGTGCTTTAACACTCACAATATGGCACGACATCACCCTTCGTGCATTAATACTCACAATATGGCACGGCATCACCCTTCGTGCATTAACACTCTCCCTTACCATAATGCAATGCATAAATATCAACAGAGAGATAGAATAGCAAGTACAAACCTTACCTCAACATTTGGTTCTATAACATCAATCTCAACTTTGAAATAAAAACTCAATTATCACCAGAAAATCCGTAATATGATGAGAACGATAAATTGAACAACACTAGTATAACACATCGCAATTAGGCATAGGATTCAGACAATATAAGAAAAACTGAGAAACATGGAAAAAAGGTAAATTGGCGGCGCATAAGTACTCGTCACCTCATATATACGCCGCTCACATGAATTTCACTTAGCAAGTAATCTAAGGTTCCTAATTCCCTCAAGTCAGGGTTAGACACAACACCTACCTCACTCTGAAGGCCACTTAATCCTCAATCACAACTTTTCCTTTGGAATTCACCTCCAAACGACTCGTATCTATTAAAAAATGACTCAATAATATCAAATATTGCTAAAGGAATCAATTATATTGCATAAATTAAATTTCCCAAATTTTCCTCCAAAAAGTAGAAAAATCGTCCCCAGGCCCGCTTGGTCAAAATCCGAGGTTCGGACCAAAATTCTTTTACCCATTCACCCCCGAGCCCGAATATGTAATTAGTTTTGGAATCCGACCTCAAATTGAGGCCTAAATCCCCAAATTCCCGAAATCCCTATTTTCTACCCTAACCCCTAATTCTACCATAAAAACTCTAGATTTTTGGTTGATAATTCAAGGAATGTAATGGGTAATTGAAAGAAAATGGTTTAGAATCACTTACCAACACTTTGGGGAAGAAAATGACTCTTGAAAATCGCCTCTACCCGTTTGGTTCTTGAAAAATGTTGAAGAAATGGCTTAAACCCGTGTTTGATTCTGTTTTATGCACTGGGCGACAGTGTGCATCGCGTTCGCGAGGCCACTGTCGCGTTCGCGAAGGGTACTGGCTGCCAAGCCTTCGCGTTCGCGGGACGTTGCTCGCGTTCGTGATGGTTACGCTCCACTAGCCATCGCGTTCGCGAGACGTTACTTGCGTTCGCGATGAAAGAACGACCAACCCTCCCCCAGGTCCCCAAGTGCTTCGCGTTCGCGATGAGCAAGTCGCGTTCGCGAAGGGTAAATCCCTCATCACTTCGCGTTCGTGACCAGGCCTTCGCGTTCGCGAAGAAGGATTCTCAGCCTCACCGGATTACTCTTCGCGTTCGCGAGAGTACCTTCGCGAACGCGAAGAAGGACATGCCAGAACACAGATTCTGCAGAAAAACCAGATTTTCAAAGTCCAAAACATCCCGTGGCCTATCCGAAACTCACCCGAGCCCTCGAGGCTCCAAACCAAACATGCACACAAGTCTAAAAACATCATACGAATTTGCTCGCATGATCAAATCGCCAAAATAACACCTAGAACTCTAAATTTAGCACCAATTCAAATGAAATTCTCAAGAATACTTTAAAATCCATAACTTCTCAACTGGACGTCCGAATCACGTCAAATCAACTCCGTTTCTCACCAAATTTCACAGACATGTCTTAAATATCGTAATGAACCTGTACCGGGATCCGGAACCAAAATACGAACCTGATACTAACAATGCCAAATATCAATCAATTCTTAAAAATAAATAATTTCTAAACTTTTAATTTTCATCAAAAATTCATAACTCAAGCTAGGGACCTCCAAATTCGATTCCGGGCATATGCCCAGGTCCCATAATTCAATACGGACCTATCGAGACTGTCAAAGCATGGATCCAGACCCGTTTACCAAAAATGTTGACCGAAGTCAACTAAAATCAACTTTTAAGGCAAAAATTCTTATTTTCATTAGTTTTCAACATAAAAGCTTTCCGGAAACCTGCCCGGACTGCGCACGCAAATCGTGAAGGGTAAAAAAAATGAGATTTTAAGGCTTAAGAGCACAGATTCGAGTTCTAAAACATAAGATGACCTTTTGGGTCATCATATTCTCCACCTCTAAAACAACCGTTCGTCCTCGAACGGACATAGAAAAATACCTGAGCTGGTAAAAAGGTGGGGATATCTACTCCGCATATCGGACTCGGACTCCCAAGTAGCTGCCTCAATAGGCTGACCTCTCCACTGCACTCGAACTGAAGGGTAACTCTTTGACCTCAACTGACGAACCTGCCGGTCTAGAATGGCCACCGGCTCCTCCTCGTAAGTCAAATCCTTATCCAATTGGACAGAGCTGAAATCTAACACGTGGGACGGGTCACCATGATATTTCCGGAGTATAGACACATGGAATACCGGATGAACTGAGGATAACCCTGGAGGCAATGCAAGTCGATAAGCTACCTCCCTCATTCTCTCGAGGATCTCAAGTGGCCCGATATACCTAGGGTTCAACTTGCCCTTCTTCCCAAATCTCATAACACCCTTCATGGGAGATACCCGAAGCAATATTCTTTCTCCAACCATGAATGCAATATCACAAAATTTACGGTTAGCATAACTCTTTTGCCTGGATTGAGCTGTACAAGTCGATCCTGTATAATCTTGACCTTGTCCAAGGCCCCTCCTGAATTAAATCTGTACCCAAAAACCGAGCCTCCCCCGGCTCGAACCACCCAACTGGCGACCTACACCGTCTACCATATAATGCCTCATAGGGAGCCATATGAATGCTCGACTGGTTGCTATTATTGTAGGCAAACTCCGCTAACGGGTAAAACTAATCCCAAGAACCTCCAAAGTCAATAACACAGGCGCGAAGCATATCCTCCAAGATCTGAATAGTACTCTCGGACTGCTCGTCCATCTGAGGATGAAATGCTGTGCTCAACTCAACCCGCGTACCCAACTCACGCTGAACTGCCCTCCAAAAGTGCAAGGTAAACTACGTACCTCGATCAGAAATGATAGACACGGGCACACCGTGAAGACGGACGATCTCACGAATATAAATCTCTGCAAACCGCTTCGAGGAATAGGTAACTGCCACAGGAATGAAATGCGCTGACTTAGTCAGCCTATCCACAATGACCCAAACCGCATCGAACTTCCTCTGAGTCCGTGGGAGTCCAACAACAAAGTCCATAGTGATACGCTCCCACTTCTACTCAGGAATATCTACCCTCTGAAGTAAACCACCAGGTCTCTAATGCTCACACTTTACCTGCTGGCAATTTAGGCACCGAGCTACATAGGCAACTATGTCCTTCTTCATTTGCCTCCACCAATAATGCTGCCTCAAGTCCTGATACATCTTGGCGGCGCCCGGATGAATAGAATACCGGGAACTGTGGGACTCCTCAAGGATAAACTCACGAAGTCCATCCATATTAGGCACACAAATACTACCCTGCATCCTCAAAACTCCGTCATCTCCAACAGTAACCTGCTTGGCACCACTGTGCCGCACTGTGTCTCTAAGGACAAGTAAATGCGGATCGTCATCCTGCCGATATCTGATGCTCTCAAACAAGGAAGACCGAGCGACTGTACAAGCTAGAACACGGTTGGTCTTAGAAACATCTAGCCTCACGAACTGGTTGGCCAAGGTTTGAACATCCAATGCAAGTGGTCTCTCACCAACTGGAATATATGCAAGGCTACCCATACTGACTGACTTTCTACTCAAAGCATTGGACACCACATTTGCCTTCCCGGGATGATACAATATGGTGATATCATAGTCTTTCAATAGCTCCAGCCACCTCCTCTGCCTCAAATTGAGTTCCTTCTGCTTGAACAAATACTGCAAGCTCCGATGATCAGTGAATACCTCACATGGCACGCCGTAAAGATAGTGCCTCCAAATCTTCAGTGCGTGAACAATGGCTGCCAGCTCTAGATCATGAACAGGGTAATTCTTCTCGTGAACCTTCAGCTTCCGGGAAGAATATGCAATAACCTTGCCACCCTGCATTAATACCGCACCCAGACCAATACGAGATGCGTCATAATATACTATATAAGATCCTGAACCTGTGGGTAACACCAATACCGGTGCCGTAGTCAAAACTGTCTTGAGCTTCTGAAAGCTCGCTTCACACTCATCTGACCACCTGAACGGGGCACCCTTCTGGGTCAATCTGGTCAACGGGGCTGCTATGGATGAAAACCCCTCCACAAATCAACGGTAATAGCCTGCCAAACCCAGGAAACTACGGATCTTTGTAGCTGATGTGGGTCTAGGCCAGTTCTGGACTGCCTCAATCTTCTTAGGATCCACTTGAATACCTTCTGTTGATACAACGTGACCCAAGAAAGCAACTAAACTCAACCAAAACTCGTGTTTTGAGAACTTAGCATATAACTGGCTGTCTTTCAAAGTCTGAAGAACGATCCGAAGGTGCTGCTCATGCTCCTCTCGACTGTGGGAGTAGATCAAGATATCATCAATAAACACAACCACAAAGGAATCCAAGTAGGGTTTGAACACCCGATTCATCAAATCCATGAAGGCTGCTGGGGCATTTGTCAGCCCAGATGACATCACTAAAAACTCATAATGCCCATACCGAGTTCGAAAAGCTGTCTTAGGAATATCGGATGCCCTAATCCTCAACTGATGGTAGCCAGATCTCAAATCAATCTTTGAAAACACCTTGGCACCCTGAAGCTGATCAAATAAATCATCAATCCTCGGCAATGGATACTTGTTCTTGATGGTGACTTTGTTCAACTGCCGATAATCTATGCACATCCTCATCGATCCATCTTTCTTCTTCACAAACAACACGCGTGCACCCCAGAGCGAGACACTAGGTCTAATGAAGCCATTATCCAGCAAATCTTGTAACTGCTCCTTCAATTCTTTCAACTCTGGCGGGGCCATGCGATATGGCAGAATGGAAATAGGCTGAGTGCCCGGAGCCAAATCAATGCAGAAATCAATATCCCTGTCAGGTGGCATCCTCGGCAGGTCTGCAGAAAACATCTCTGGAAACTCACGAACAACTGGAACCGAATCTATGGAAGGAACCTCCGCACTATAATCGCGGACATAAGCCAAATAAGCTAGACACCCCTTCTCGACCATATGCCGAGCCTTTACGTAAGAGATAACCCTGCTGGTAGAATGGCCGAGCTTCCCTCTCCACTGTAATCGAGGCAACCCCTGCAAGGCTAAGGTCACCGTATTGATATGACAATCTAATATAGCATGATAAGGTGACAGCCAATCCATACCCAGTATGACATCAAAATCAACCATGTCGAGAAGTAGAAGATCTACACGAGTCTCAAGACTCCCAATGGTGACCACACACGAACGATAAACACGATATACAACAATAGCATCTCCCACTGGCGTAGACACATATACAGGAACACTCAAGGAATCACGGGGCACAACCAAATAGGAAGCAAAATAGGATGACACATAGGAGTAAGTAGATCCCGGATCAAATAGAACTGAAGCATCTCTACTGCAAAATGAAACAGTACCTGTGATAACAACGCCAGATGACTCAGCCTCAGGCCTGGCTGGGAAAGCATAACACCGGGGTTGGGCCCCACCACCCTAAACTACGTCCCTGAGACGGACTCTAGCTGGCTGGTCTTCACCTCTAACGGCCTGGCCTCCACCTCTAACTGTCTGGCCCCTACCTCTGGCTGCCTGACCATTACCTCTGGCTGGCTGAGCAGGTGGTGCAACAACTGGTGCCGGAACCATGGCACGAGAACTCTGATGCTGTGAGCTACCCGTTGCCCGAGGGAAAAATCTGGCAATGTGCCTCGGGTCACCACAAGTTTAATATAACCTTGGCTGCTGACCCTGAAACTGACCCCGTCGACCTGAATAACCACCCTCGTAACTCTGGAGTGGAGGTGCACAAATAGGAGCTAGTGGAGCACTGTAGGCTAGCTGGTCGGAATAATGCATCTGAGGGCCACGGCCACCTGAGGCACCGTGGGATGGCTGGAGCGCTGAATGAAATGGCCTGGGAGGATGGCCTCTACCAAAGTACTCTTGCCTCTAGATGAGGCACCGCTGAACTCACCGAAATGACGAGGACTCTTATCAGACCCCTGACCTCCTTGAGTAAGAACCATCTCGACTCGTCTGGCGACATTAGCAGCCGCCTGAAAAGAAATCTCACTCCCAGTCTCCTTAGCCATCTGCAATCTGATAGGCTGAGCAAGTCCATCAATAAACCTCCTCACCCCCTCTCTCTCTCGGTGGGAAGCAGAATAATGGCATGATGGGCCAAATCCACAAAACGGGTCTCATACTAAGTAACTGTCATACCGCCCTACTCGAGACGCTTAAACTAACGGCGACGCTCCTCCCTCAATGTGATAGGCAGAAACTTCTCTATGAAGAGTTGAGAGAATTGGTCCCAAGTAAGAGCAGGCGACCCAGATGGTTTGGTCAACAAGTAATCTCTCCACCATTTCTTGGCGAAACCAGTCATTTGAAATGCAGCAAAATCGACCCCATTAGTCTCCTTTATACCCATGTTCCGTAGAACCTCGTGATAGCTGTCAAGATACTCCTGGGGGTCCTCTGAAGGGGCGCCACTGAAGTGAACAGGAAAGAGCTTGGTAAACCTATCCAATCTCCATAAAGCCTCAGAAGACATAGCTGGCCCATCTCCGACCTGTGCTGCAATAACCGACTGAACTAATCCGACTGGCTGAGCTGCTGGAGCCTGATACTGCGAAGAAATCTGCTCCGGAGCGTGAGTGATAAGAGTCTGGGCTCCTCCTAAAGCCTGAGAGACTGCTGGTGCCATGGGGAATGCGCCAGTCTGGGCCACGCTCTCCATAAGGCCTACCAAACGGACCAAAGCGTCCTGAAGAACTGGGGTAGCAATGAACCCCTCCGGAACCTGAGCTGGTCCGACAGGAACAGTCTGGGCTGGAACCTCCTCGCCAATCTCTATCTGAGGCTCCACTGCTGGGGCTGCTGCTCGTGCCCTAGGCTGAGCCCTACCCCTGCCTCGGCCTCTGGAACGACCTCAGCCTCGACCTCTACCCCGCGTATGAGCTATCACTGGAGGCTCTGGTTGCTGCTCAGCTGAGGAAGCGGTACGTGTTCTCGTCATCTGCGAGAGAATAAGAGTAGAAGAGTTCAATCAGTGTTGAGAAAGCAAAATCGCACGACAAAGAAGAATAGAAGTGAAACTTGTTCCTAAATTTCATAGCCTCTGGAAGATAAGCACAGACGTCTCCATACCGATCCTCCAGACTCTACTAAACTTGCTCGTGAATCGTGAGACCTATGTAACCTAGTTCTCTGATACCAACTGTCACGACCCGAAATTTCCCACCGACGGGACCGTGATGGCGCCTAACATTTCACTTGCCAGGCAAGCCAACGTTAGAGAATCATTAAACCAATTCCTTATTTTCATTCATTAAGTAACAATAATTAACTAAAATAAAATATAATAAGTGCGGAATATCATAAAAAAATGTATTAATTACTACCACCCGAATCCGGAGTCACAATTCACGAGCATTCAAGAATTTACTACAAGTAATAGTCTAAAAGAAATACAACCGTCTGAATAAAAGAAACAGTAGAACAGAAATGATAGACGGGGACTTCAAGGTCTGTGGACGCCGACAGATCTACCTTGAGTCTCCGGACAGTGGACCAATAGCAAAATCTCGATCAACAAGAGCCGATATCAAAATCTGCACAGAAAGTGCAGAGTGCAGCATCAGTACAACCGACCTCATGTACTGGTAAATGTCGAGCCTAACCTCGACGAAGTAGTGACGAGGCTAAGGCAAGGCACCTACAATCAACATGTACAATTTAACAGTGTATACGCAAATAACAGGAATGAAGAACTAAACAGGAAATGTCGGGAGGGAAAACATACTGAGGGGAATACAAGATAAAGAACTACAACAGAATGATCACCGGAGCAGTCAATATACCATGAATCAACAGGAATAGTGAATACAGTAAGGAAAAATGCACGGCATCACCCTTCGTGCTTTTACTCTCAATCTCACCATAAAATTAATAGAAACGGCACGGCATCACCCTTCGTGCTTTTACTCTCATATCATGGCGCGACATCACCCTTCATGCATTAACACTCACAATATGGAACTGCATCACCCTTCGTGCTTTAACACTCACAATATGGCACGTCATCACCCTTCGTGCATTAATACTCACAATATGGCACGGCATCACCCTTCGTGTATTAATACTCACAATATGGCACGGCATCACTCTTCGTGCATTAACACTCTCCCTTACCATAATGCAATGCATAAATATCAACAAGGAGATAGAATAGCAAGTACAAACCTTACCTCAACATTTGGTTCCATAACATCAATCTCAACTTTGAAATAAAAACTCAATTATCACCAGAAAATCCGTAAACATGGTGAGAACGATAAATTGAACAACACTAGTATAACACATCGCAATTAGGCATAGGATTGAGACAATATAAGAAAAACTGAGAAACATGAAAAACAGGTAAATTGGCGGCGCATAAGTACTCGTCACCTTACATATACGCCGCTCACATGAATTTCACTTAGCAAGTAATCTAAGGTTCCTAATTCCCTCAAGTCAGGCTTAGACACAACACTTACCTAGCTCCGAAGGTCACTTAATCCTCAATCACAGCTTTTTCTTTGGAATTCGCCTCCAAACCACTCGTATCTATTCAAATATGACTCAATAATATCAAATATTGCTAAAGGAATCAATTATATTGCATAAATTAAATTTCCCAAATTTTTTTTCAAAAAGTAGAAAAATCGACCCCGGACCCTCTTGGTCAAAACTCGAGGTTCAGACCAAAATCCTTTTACCCATTCACCCCAAAGCCCGAATATGTAATTAGTTTTGGAATCCGACCTCAAATTGAGGTCTAAATCCGTAAATTCCCAAAATTCCTATTTTCTACCCTAACCCCTAATTCTACCATAAAAGCTCTAGATTTTTGGTTGATAATTCAAAGAATGTAATGGGTAATTGAAAGAAAATGGTTTAGAATCACTTACCAACACTTTGGGGAAGAAAATGACTCTTGAAAATCGCCTCTACCCGTTTGGTTCTTGAAAAATGTTGAAGAAATGGCTTAAACCCGTGTTTGATTCTGTTTTATGCACTGGGCGACAGTGTGCATCGCGTTCGCGAGGCCACTGTCGCGTTCGCGAAGGGTACTGACTGCCAAGCCTTCGCGTTCGCGAGACGTTGCTCGCGTTCGCGATGGTTACGCTCCCCTAGCCTTCGCGTTCGCGAGACGTTACTCGCGTTCGCAATGAAAGAACGACTACCCTCCCCCAGGTCCCCAAGTGCTTCGTGTTCGCGATGAACAAGTCGCGTTCGCGAAGGGTAAATCCCCCATTACTTCGCGTTCGCGAAGAAGGATTCTCAGCCTCACCGGATTACTCTTCGCGTTCGCGAGAGTACCTTCACGAACGCGAAGAAGGACATGCCAGAACACAGATTCTGCAGAAAAACCAGATTTCCAAAGTTCAAAACATCTCGTGGCCTATCCGAAACTCACCCGAGCCCTCGGGCTCCAAACCAAACATGCACACAAGTCTAAAAACATCATACGAATTTGCTCGCGCGATCAAATCGCCAAAATAACACCTAGAACTCTAAATTTAGCACCAATTCAAATGAAATTCTTAAGAACACTTTAAATTCCATAACTTCTCAACTGGACGTCCGAATCACGTCAAATCAACTCCGTTTCTCACAAAATTTTACAGACATGTCTTAAATATCGTACTGAACCCGTATCGGGTTCCGAGACCAAAATACGAACCCGATACTAACAATGCCAAATATCAATCAATTCTTAAAAATAAATAATTTCCAAACTTTTAATTTTCATAAAAAATTCATAACTCAAGAGAGGGACCTCCAAATTCGATTCCGGGCATACGCCCAGGTCCCATAATTCAATACGGACCTACCGGGACCGTCAAAGCACGGATCTGGGCCCGTTTACCAAAAATATTGACCGAAGTCAACTAAAATTAACTTTTAAGGTAAAAATTCTTATTTTCAATAGTTTTCAACATAAAAGCTTTCCGGAAACCTGCCCGAACTGTGCATGCAAATCGAGAAGGGTGCAAAATGAGATTTTTAAGGCTTAAGAGCGCAGGAATGAAATGCGCTGACTTAGTCAGCCTGTCCACAATGACCCAAACTGCATCGAACTTCCTCTGAGTCCGTGGGAGTCCAACAACAAAGTCCATAGTGATACACTCCTACTTCCACTCAGGAATATCTAACCTCTGAAGTAAACCACCAGGTCTCTGATGCTCACACTTTACCTGCTGGCAATTTAGGCACCGAGTTACATAGGCAACTATGTCCTTCTTCATTCGCCTCCACCAATAATGCTGCCTCAAGTCCTGATACATCTTGGCGGCGCTCGGATGAATAGAATACCGGGAACTGTGGGACTCCTCAAGGATCAACTCACGAAGTCAATCCACATTAGGCACACAAATACGACCTTGCATCCTCAAAACTCCGTCATCTCCAACAGTAACCTGCTTGGCACCACCGTGTCGCACTGTGTCTCTAAGGACAAGTAAATGCGGATCGTCATCCTGCCGATCTCTGATGCGCTCAAACAAGGAAGACCGAGCGACTGTACAAGCTAGAACACGGTTGGGCTCAGAAACATCTAGCCTCACGAACTGGTTCTTACTCAGCGAGGTGAGGGGTCTGACAAGAGACCTCGTCATTCCGGTGAGTTCAGCGGTACCTCACCTAGAGGCAGGAGTACTTTTGGTAGAGGCCATCCTCCCAGGCCGTTTCATTCAGCACTTCAGGCATCTCACGGTGCCTCAGGTGGTCGTGGCCCTCAGATGCATTATTCCGACTAGCTAGCATACAGTGAACCACCTGCTCCTATTAGTGCACCTCCACTCCAGAGTCATCAGGGTGGTTATTCAGGTCGACAAGGTCAGTTTCAGGTTCAGCATTCACAGTAGCCGAAGTTATGTTATACTTGTGGTGATCTGAGACACATTGCTAGATTTTACCCTCGGGCAACGGGCAGCTCACAGCATTAGAATTCTCGTGCCATGGTTCGGGCACCAATTGCTGCACCACCTGCTCAGCCAGCCAGAGGCAGGGGTCAGGCAGCCAGAGGTTGAGGCCAGACTGTTAGAGGTGGAGGTCAGGCCGTTAGAGGTGGAGACCAGCCAGCTAGAGGTCGTCCCAGGGTCGTAGTTCAGAGTGGTGGGGCCCAACCCCGGTGTTATGCTTTCCTAGCCAGGCCTGAGGTTGAGTCATCTGACGCTGTTATCACAGGTACTGTTTCAGTTTGCAGTAGAGATGCTTCAGTTCTATTTGATCCGGGATCTACTTACTCCTATGTGTCATCCTATTTTGCTTCCTATTTGATTGTGCCCCGTGATTCTTTGAGTGCTCCTATGTATGTGTCCATACTAGGGGTGGCATGTGGGCCGGCCCAGTCCTAAGTGGGCCGGTCCTAAGCGGTCCCGGGCTTCGCGGGCTTCTTATTGGAACCGGACCGGGATCACGAACTAACGGTCCCGGGTTAAGTGGGTCGGTCCCTGGTTAAGTGGGCCCAACCCGGGCCTAAGTGGGCCCAACAAATACTTTTTATTTTTTTAAAAATTTTATAGAAGTTAGAGAAAAAAAATAGTAATAAAAATATCTAAAGCAATTCCTTGTAAATTATATTATAGAATTGTGACCTATATATATATAAGCTTATATATATACTATACTATACTATATATACATCTTAAGATATATAAGCTATATTCGATTTATATACTATATATACATCTTAAGATATATATATATATATATATATACACACACACACATAAGTCATATTCGATAGTATACATCTTAAGATATACTATATATACATCTTAAGATATATATATATATATATATATATATATATATATATATATATATATATTAAGATGTATATATAGTATAGTATAGTATATACTATATTATACAATATATACAGCTTAAGATATATAAAAAGACAAAAATATTTTAAAGAGATATTCAAAGCAATGCGTTATAATTTTATTATAGCATTAAAAAATCATGGCAATATCTTTCTTAGTCTTCCTCCCCCCTATGGAATGAGCACAATAATGTGCTAATACCACCATTGAGAAGAAAAAGAAACTAATCAGGATGTGCCAAAATACAAGTTATATATTAATTTACATGGTATCTCTTACGAATTTCATAAATCCTTCAAGGTCTGGAGGAATTTCCGTTGGTGGTGGCGGAAAAGAAGCTTGGTCATCACCACTTCCAGGTGAAGCATCATCCTCCGCAAGTTCAGCTAGTATTTCTTTGTAAGCTTCGTCTACCTCCGGTTGTGATTCAGCAAGTCCAAAATTTCTTCTTTCTGAACGGATCCAATCTCTGAAAAGTACTGATTTTTCCAAGCTCTCCCTCATAGACGCTCTATAATCACCTAGTTAACGTCTTGCTTGACTGAAAGCGCTCTCTGATGCCACTGTTGAAACTTGAATAGTTAAAATGTCTCGGGCCATCCTTGAAAGAATCGGAAAGTATTTTTCTTTGTCCTTCCACCATTCCAAAATATTAAAGGAGTCGTCGGGATTCACTTTCTCAATTTCCTGTGACAAATAAACTTCGTTGTAAAAAATCACTAGTACTAGAACCTTGAGAACCCCTGAACCCTGCCCAAGCACTAAGTGCTCTTACTCCCGCAGTTCTTTTAGATAATTGAGAACTAGAAGAAGAAGGAGTTGGAACATTTGGTCTAGCATGATCTAATGCAACTTGATAAGCATTATAAATTGTTTGAACATTTATTTTAATTGAGGCTATTGCGTCCGGAAGTTTAGACAACTCCTCATCTTCAAGTGCTAAACCATTATAAACAGTTTCATACCAAAATTGAGGACCTCCTAATTTCATAGTAGGATTTAACAATGCAGCAACACCGTAAATAGGGGAATAGGAAAAAAATATTTTTTAAACTTTTTTCTCATAGAATCAATAGCAAGTTGATAAATTTCCCCACCCTCTGAAAAATGATCAAATAAATTTGCAAGTTCTGCAATATAAACTAAACAGTTAGAAATAGTAGGATAATATTGCCCAGAAAATTTATTTGTAGCAATATGAAATTTTTCAAAAAAATCTACAAGCATTTTAACATTAGCCCAATCCGCATTTGTAAGGTGCTCATCATCATCACTTACATGAGCATTAAACGTTGAGTTTATGGGGTTTCTATATTCATATGCAACAATTAAACTTTCATACATGTAATTTCATCTAGTCGGACAAGGTTTAGGAACCTTTCTTTCTCTTAGGCCAAATTCATCGCATCTTTTAAAATATTCTCTAAGTCTACTTCCACGGTTTGAATAAAAAAGCCAATTAAGAACCATTTTAACCTTTTCAATTTCAGCATTTAAAATTCGCATACCATCACCCATAATTAAATGGTAAATATGACAAATACATCTAACATTAAAAATATTACTAAATGCAGGACTTAGTGTAGTGGTAAGCAATGCTACAACATTTGTGTTACTAGTAGTATTATCCATTGAAACTGACATTATTTTATCACTAATGCAAAAATATCTACAAATATCCGTAATCGTGCTAGAAATAAACTGCCCTGTGTGACGTGAATTAATTATTCTATAAGCAATAATGCGCTTTTGCATTATCCAATCCTCATCAATCCAATGACTGGTAACAGTAAGGTAATCACAGTCACTACCACTTCTACCAATATCAGTTGTAATAGCAACACGACAATTTATATGAGTAAATAAATAGCGCAAATATTGTTCATATTCATGTTTATATATATAAATATCGCTCTTTACGGTTGTGCGAGGAAAACCTTTATAAGTAGGATTATAAACTTTTCTAATATAATGCACAAAGTGAGGGTTAGAAGGAAAACTGTAGGGTAAACATATAACAGTAACCATTTTTGCCAATTCTTCCCGATCTTTTTTGGATCATAATATAAAATACCACCGGTAACAGTGTTAATTCCCGGTTGAAATTGATTTGACCCGGTACTAAGGTCAGCCTGACTAGGTGCACTTGTCCCCTCGACCAAAGCTTTTATACAAAAATATCTAACTTTATCTTGAGGGTGTAGCAATATGTGTCTAGTCAAACTCCCTCTCCCTCCCGACTTCGAACATATTTAAAAACTAACTCTTTGCCACAAGTTTTAAACTTAGCCCTATTTTTTTCTCTTAGTTGAGTAAACAATGGCCAAACAAGAGATGTTTCAGCCCGTTTAGAAGGTTGTCTAGAAAAAGTAGGGCCAGTAACAAGAGGGTCAGACGGGGCATCATTTGGATTATTATTAGTTGGGTTAACTTCAGGAGCAGGACTAGTGGGTGTATCGTCATCCGGTTGCATTTCATCAAAATCTATTTCTTCATCATCATTTTCATCAGTAGTTGGATTACCATAAAGAACATTCATATATTCATGGTTTAATTGTTCACCGGGTGCAATATTATGGCAAAATTGACTCTCGATAAATTGTAATAAATTATTATTGCTATCAAGAATAGGAGGTGTAGGATGGGTAACAGGTTTGGGTCGGGGAGCCGGGGGAAGTGGAGGAGGAACAGATTGGCCACTAGATTCACCACTCTTGGATTTTTCCTTATTTTTACTAAATATTTTTTTAAGGAATAAGCCATCTTAATTAATCAAGCAAAGTAAATAAAACAAACAAAACTATAATATTAAAACTTAAGAGTTAGAACGAGTTTACCGAATTGACAAACAACTTGCTGAAAATTAATTATCGTTGAAGACTTGAAAACTTCAATTCACCAACTTCACAATTTTACACAAAAATGTAACAGTTAAGTAAGCAATTGTAGAAGAATATTAGAGAGAGATTGAGAGAGATTGATGATTTTGTGAGAAAAATGAAAGAATGAGGGGGTATTTATAGTTGAAAATAGGAAAAAAGTGTAATTAAAAAAAGTTGGGGTTAAAACAAAGTTTGGGGGGTTAAATGGCTATTTCGCAAATAGCCAACGACTATTTTGGCAGACCAAATGACTAGTTTTTAAATGGCCAAACGGTCAATTTTTTTTTAAAAAAAATTATCCGTTGGGCCCGGATAGGCCCATTTAGGACCGCTTGAACCGGCCCACTTCTCAGTTGGTCCCGGTCCCAAACGGTCCCGGTCTCGCGGGCCTCCCCTATAGGACCGGCCCACTACCCAGCCCATCTCCCCACGGTCTCAGTCCTATCCGGTTAGGACCGTTTAGGCCCCCCGCCCATTTGGGCTTGCGGTCCTGGGCCGGTCCCCGTCCTAACCGGCCCATACGCCACCCCTAGTCCACACCAGTGGAAGATGCTATTGTTGTAGATCGTGCTTATCGTTCGTATGTGGTCACCATTGGGAGTCTTGAGACTCATGTAGATCTCCTACTTCTCGACATGGTTGATTTTGATGTCATACTGGGTATGGATTAACTGTCACCTTATCATGCTATATTATATTGTCACGCCCAGACAGTGACCTTAGCCTTGCAGGGGTTATCTCGATTAGAGTGGAGAGGAAATCTTGGCCATTTTGCCAGCAGGGTTATCTCTTATGTGAAGGCTCGGCATATGGTCGAGAAGGGGTGTCTAGCTTATTAGGCTTATGTCCGCGATTCTAGTGCGGAGGTTCCTTCCATAGATTCGGTGCCGGTTGTTTGTGAGTTTCCAGAGGTATTTCCTGCAGACCTGCCGGGGATGGCACCCGACAGGAATATTGATTTCTGCATTGATTTGGCTTCGGGCACTCAGCTGTCACGACCCAAAACTAACCCCTTTCGTGATGACGCCTATCGTGGAACTAGGCAAGTCGACTCATTTCCAAAACAAACCGATATTTTCATTTAAAGATAATTTCAAGGTTATTTGACATAAAACCTCCATTAAAAGAGTTCAAATCAAAGAAAAGAAGAAGTGCGGAAAAGAAAAAAAGCCCGACATCGGGGTGTCACTAGTCATGAGCATATACTACAATCTGTCTAACAATATCAAGGCTAACTCAGCCCGGAAAATAGCTAAATACATCTAGAAGAAGATAAGAGGGAGAAGAGCAGGGGCTATGATCGCCAAACAGCTATCTTGCTATCTCCAAGAAAATCTGCAACCAGAACACTCAATAACCGTTACCATGTCCAGCTACACCTAAATCTACACACAAGGTGCAGGGAGTAACGTGAGTACGCCAACTCTGTAAGTAACAACAATAAATAAAGACCGAGCAGTAGTGACGAGAAATAAGGCATATAACGCTCATATCAAGAAATCTCAATAAAATACCGCATGATTTTAAAATCAGGATTTGAATCAAACATCTCGTTTAAACCCAGTTCCAGTAAAAAAAAAATCATTTAAAGACATTTTTCCAACAATTTTTCAAACAAAGGCTCACTGCAAAGGTGAGCAAAAATGATGAAATCATAAACAGCCCCTCGGGCAAAACATCACTCATATACAGCCCCTCGGGCAAACCTCACAGTCACTCGTGCCACTCGGGCATACCTCACAATCACTCTTGCCACTCGGGCATACCTCACAATCACTCATGCCTCCCAGTCACTCAGCACTCGGCACTCGGCACTCGCACTCAGTAGGTACCGGTCTCACTGGGGGTATGTACAGACTCCGGTGGGGCTCCTTCTGCCCAAGTGCTATAATCTACACAGACAACTCACGTGCCAAAATAATAAAGTATGCTGTAGGCGGGCAGCCCCGATCCACACTCATCCTCACAAATCAGGCCCTCGGCATCACTCAATCATAAATATGTTGTAAGCGGGCAGCCTCGATCCACACGCATCCTCACAAATCAGGCCCTCGGCCTCACTCAATCGCACAAGGCCCAAACATGGCATTCAGCCCAATTTACAGAAATTCTTTCTAAAACATATAAGTATCATATGGTTTCAACAAAGTATGCAACTTTACAGTTGCTACGGGACGGACCAAGTCACAAATCCCTAACAGTGCACGCCCACACGCCCGTCACCTAGCATGTGCGTCACTAAAAATAGTAGAATGATACGAAATCCGGGGTTTCATACCCTCAGGACTAGATTTACAATCGTTACTTACCTCAAAACGTGAAACTTTTTACTCTGCTATGCCTTTGCCTCGCAAATCGGCCTCAGAATGCCTCGAATCTAGTCACAAATAATTCATTTCAGTCAATAAAATTTATTGGAATTAATTCCATAAGAAAATACTAATTTTTCATAAACAAATCCGAAATTTAGCTCAAAAATTGCCTGTGGGGCCCATGTCTCGGAACCCGACAAAAGTTACAAAATCCGAAAGCCCATTCAACCACGAGTCTACCCATATCAATTTTACCAAAATCCGACCTCAACTCGACCCTCAAATCTACAAATCTTATTTCCAAATTTCTAAGTTCCACACTCCGATTTACACCTCAAAATCATGTAATCTAGTCGGATTATTCGATGATAATTCAATATTATGGAGTAGAAATCATCACAAGGGACTTACCTCAAGTTTTCCTTGAAAATATATCAAAAACTGCCTCTCCTCAAGCTCCAATTTGTCAAAAATGGCAAATGCGACGAAGTCCCTGTTTTTATAATTCTGCCCAGACAACCTCGGTTCTGCCTCGATCTTGGCCTTAGATCTTGGCCTTCGATCTTGGCCTTTGATCGAGGTCCTCGATCCTAGGCCTTCGATCATGTCTTCGACCTGGCCTTCGACCGTGACCCTCGACTCTGGGCTCGATCATGGCTTCGATCGTGGCCCTCGACTCTGGGCTCGATCATGGCTTCGATCGTGGCCCTCGACCCTGGGCTCGATCATGACTTAGATCATGTCCCTCGACCCTGGGCTCGATCATGACTTAGATCGTGGCCCTCGACCCTGGGCTCGAATCTGGTAGAAGAATTTCCAACAGAAGGAAATTGCAGCAGCTGTTGTAGTTCAATTTTTGATCCGTTAACTATCCGAAACTCACCCGAGGCCCTCGGGACCTCAACCGAATATACCAACAAGTCCTAAAACATCATACAAACTTAGTTGAATCCTCAAATCACCTCAAACAATGCTAAAACCATGAATTTCGCCCCAATTCAAGCCTAATGAACTTTGAAATTTCTAATTTCTACAAACAACTCCGGAACCTATCAAATCACATCCGATTGACCTCAAATTTTGCACACAAGTTCTGAATGACATAACAGAGGTATTCCAATTTTCAGAATCGGATTCCAACCCCGATATCAAAAAGTTAACCCCCCGGTCAAACTTCTCAAAAATAAAACTTTCGGCATTTCAAGCCTAATTCCTCTACGGACTTTCAAATAATATTTCGGACACGCTCCTAAGCCCAAAATCACCATACGGAGCTATTGAAATCATTAAAATTCAAATCCGAGGTCGTTTACACATAGGTCCATATCCGGTCCACTTTTCTAGCTTAAAATTTTTAATTATGAGACTAAGTGTCTCATTTCACTTCGAGTTCCTTCTGGACTTGAACCAACTAACCCGATATAACATAATATAGCTGAATAACACAAAAGGAAGTAGGAATGGGGAAAACAGGGTTATAACTCTCGAAACGACCGGCCGGGACGTTACATCCTCCCCCTCTTAAACATCCGTTCGTCCTCGAACGGGTCTAGAAACATACCTGGAGTCTCGAATAGGCGTGGATATCTGCTCCGCATCTCCTGCTCGGTCTCCTAGGTGGCCTCCTCCACAGCTTGACCTCTCCATTGCACCTTCACTGAAGCTATATCCTTTGACCTCAACCTTCGAACCTGCCGATCTAAAATAGCTACCGGCTCCACATCATAAGTCATATCACCCTCCAACTGAACCGCCGAATAAATCCCTTATCAAGGAGTTCCTGAAGTTGTTCTTCCAATTCCTTCAACTCCGCCGGTGCCATACGATACGGTGGAATAGAAATGGGCTGAGTGCTAGGCACCAAATCAATACCAAAGTCAATATCCCTGTCAGGCGGCATGCCCGGTAGGTCTGCAGGAAACACATCCGGAAAATCACGTACCACCGGAACAGAATAAATGACAGAAGTCTCTGCACTAACATCCCTCACAAAAGCCAAATAAGATAGGCAACCCTTCTCAACCATGCGCTGAGCCTTCAAATATGAAATCACCCTACTTGGTACATAATCTACAGAACCGCTCCACTCAACCCTCGGAATTCCCGGCATAGCCAATGTCACCGTCTTAGCATGACAATCTAGAACAACATGACATGGAGATAACCAATCCATACCCAATATCACATCAAAGTCAACCATACTAAGCAACAATAAATCTACTCGGGTCTTCAGACCCCCAATAGTCACCACACATGACCGATATACGCGGTCCACAATAATAGTATCGCCCACAGGGGTAGATACATGTACAGATAAAACTAAGGACTCACGGGGCATATCTAGAAAATGGGCAAAATACGAGGAAATATATGAATATGTGGAACCAGGGTCAAATAATACTGAGGCATCTCTGTGGCAAACTTAGACAATACCTGTAATCACAGCATCTGAAGCAATAGCATCTGGTCTGGCAGGGAGAGTGTAGAAACGGGCCTGACCACCCCCTGATCTGCCTCCCCCTCTAGGGCGACCCCTAGCTGATTGACCTCCACCCCGAGATGACTGGGCGGGTGGTGAGGAAGCTGGTGCTGTAGTTAGAGACTGACTCCTCTGCTGAGACAGACCTCCATGACGATGAGGGCACTGCCTCCACATATGCCTAAGCTCCCCACACTCAAAACAACTCCCTGGTGCTGGCGGCGGAAATTGAAAGGAACCCCTAGCACCGGGATGAATAGTAGAAGAACCTGGCATGGAAGAGCCCTGAATAGGTGGAGCACGGGACGAACTCTAGACTGGAAGGGCACTAAGTGATGAGTGGCCCTGATGAGAACTGTGGGAAGCATGGCCATACGATACACTCCGATGAAATGGCCGAGCTGACTGAGCCTGTCTGAAATGATAACCTCTACCGTGCTGGAACTGACCCCCAAAAGGAGCACCCTGAATCCACCCTGACCACGAGGCCTCTTGGCCTTCCGCTCAACCCTCTCCTGATCGCGAACCATCTCAATCTGCCGATCAAAGGTAGCACCCGAAACCCATTCCCTGGTCATGAGCAACTGTAGCTGATAAGTGAGGCCATCAATAAACCTCATGATCCTCTCTCTGTTCGTGGGAACCAACCAGATAGCATGACGGGCCAACTCGAAGAACCGCATCTCATACTGCATCACAGACATATCATCCTGATGGAGCCGCTCAAACTGTCTACGTAGCTCCTCTCTGCGGGATCAAGGCATGAACTTCTCCAAAGAGACCACGAAGAACTGCTGACAAGTAAAGGGTGATGTGCCAACAGGCCTACGCCTCTCGTAAGTCTCCCACTATCTGAGTGCAGCCCCAAAAAACTGAAAGGTAGTGAATGAGACCCCACAAGTCTCCAAAATACCAGCAGTATGGAGTATCCTCTAACACCTGTCCAAAAAGTCCTGAGCATCCTCTCTCTCTGTACCACTGAAATATGGTGGATGAAGTCTCCCAAACCTCTCCAACCTACGCTGATCATCCTCAGGCATAGCAGGAACCACATAATCCTGAGAAACAGCAACCGGCTGGGCTGGTGGTAGCTCTGGTGTCTGAAGTCCCTGAATAACCTTCTCGGGTGTGCGAGCGATGGGAGTTTAAGTGCCTCCCCTGTCCTGAGAAGTGGCTGCGACTCGTCGAAATAGAGACCGCCTGAGCAAGGCCAGTACACGCTGTTAGAATTTGAGCTAGGGCCTCCTGAAGGCCTGGAATCACGATAGGCACAGGTGGTGCCTGAGCTAGTGCATCAACAACTGGAACTTGGTCCTGATCTGGGACAACTGGTGGATCTGTAGGTACTGCCCCAACTTCTGTACGGGATGCACCTATGCCCCTACCATGGCCTCTACCGCGGCCTCGACCACTCGCGGCCCTGGCTGGTGGTACTGGTAGCTGGCCCTCCTGACCGGTAGCACGAGTCCTCACCATCTGTGAGAGAATTAAACAACAGATGTTTAGTTACTAGAATCAACAGATTCGCACGACAAGAATTCAAGAATGTGGAGTTTTCTAAAGGTTCTGCAGCCTCCTGAAGATAAGTACAGACATCTCCGTACCGATCCGCAAGACTCTACTAAACCCGCTCATAACTCGTGAGACCTATGTAGCCTAGGCTCTGATACCAATCTGTCACGACCCAAAACTAACCCCTGTCGTGATGGTGCCTATCGTGGAACTAGGCAAGCCGACTCATTTCCAAAACAAACCGATATTTTCATTTTAAAGATAATTTCAAGGTTATTTGACATAAAACCTCCATTAAAAGAGTTCAAATCAAAGAAAAGCAGAAGTGCGAAAAAGAAAAAAAGCCCGACATCGGGGTGTCACTAGTCATGAGCATATACTACAATCTGTCTAACAATATCAAGGCTAACTCAGCCCGAAAAATAGCTAAATACAACTAGAGGAAGATAAGAGGGAGAAGAGCAGGGGCTGCGATCGCCAAACAGCTACCTTGCTATCTCCAAGAAAATCTGCAACCAGAACACTCAATAACCGCTACCGTGTCCAGCTACACCTGAATCTGCACACAAGGTGCAGGGAGTAACGTGAGTACGCCAACTCAGTAAGTAACAACAATAAATAAAGACTGAGCAGTAGTGACGAGCAATAAAACATATAACGCTCATATAAGGAAATCTCAGTAAAATACCACATGCTTTTAAAATCAGGATTTGAATCAAACATCTCGTTTAAACCCAGTTCCAGTAAAAAAAATCATTTAAAGACATTTTTCCAACAATTTTTCAAACAAAGGCTCAATGCAAAGGTGAGCAAAAATGATGAAATCATAAACAACCCCTCGGGCAAAACATCACTCATATATAGCCCCTTGGGCAAACCTCACAGTCACTCGTGCCACTCGGGCATACCTCACAATCACTCTTGCCACTCGGGCATACCTCACAATCGCTCATGCCTCCCAGTCACTCCGCACTCGTCACTCGTCACTCGACACTCGCACTCAGTAGGTACCTGCGCTCACTGGGGGTGTGTACAGACTCCGGAGGGGCTCCTTCAGCCCAAGCGCTATAATCTGCGCGGACAACTCACGTGCCAAAATAATAAAGTATGCTGCAGGCGGGCAGCCCCGATCCATACTCATCCTCACAAATCAGGCCCTCGGCCTCTCTCAATCATAAATATGCTGCAGGCAGGCAGCCCCGATCCACACTCATCCTCACAAATCAGGCCCTCGGCCTCACTCAATCATAAATCTCTTAAGCCACTCGGGCGTTTCAATAAAATAAGGCATTCGGCCCAAAACATTTATATGCATCAAAATAGAGTCATAAGACTGAGTTATGCGGTAAACATGTATAAACATAACTGAGTATAGATTTTCAATCGAAAACAATGAGAGGATGGTAAGAAACAGCCCCTAAGGGTCCAAACAGCTTTGGCGCAAGGCCCAAACATAGCATTCAGCCCAATTTACAGAAATTCTTTCTAAAACATATAAGTATCATATGGTTTCAACAAAGTGTGCAACTTTACAGTTGCTACGGGACGGACCAAGTCACAAATCCCCAACAGTGCACGCCCACATGCCCGTCACCTAGCATGTGCGTCACTTCAAAATAGTAGAATGATACGAAATCCGGGGTTTCATACTCTTAGGACTAGATTGACAATCGTTACTTACCTCAAAACGTGAAACTTTTTACTCTGCTATGCCTTTGCCTCGCAAATCGGCCTCCGAATGCCTCAAATCTAGTCACAAATAATTCGTTTCAGTCAATAAAATTTATTGGAATTAATTCCATAAGAAGATACTAATTTTTCATAAACAAATCTGAAATTTAGCTCAAAAATCGTCTGTGGGGCCCACGTCTTGGAACCCGACAAAAGTTACAAAATCCGAAAGCCCATTCAACCACGAGTCTACCCATACCAATTTTACCAAAATCCGACCTCAACTCGACCCTCAAATCTACAAATCTTATTTCCAAATTTCTAAGTTCCAATCTCCGATTTACACCTCAAAATCATGTAATCTAGTCGGATTATTCGATGATAATTCAATATTATGGAGTAGAAATCATCACAAGGGACTTACCTCAAGTTTTCCTTGAAAATATATCAAAAATCGCCTCTCCTCAAGCTCCAATTTGTCAAAAATGGCAAATGCGACGAAGTCCCTGTTTTTATAATTCTGCCCAGACAAACTCGGTTCTGCCTCGATCTTGGCCTTAGATCTTGGCATTCGATCTTGGCCTTTGATCGAGGTCCTCGATCCTAGGCCTTCGATCATGTCTTCGACCCGACCTTCGACCGTGACCCTCGACTCTGGGCTCGATCATGGCTTGGATCGTGGCCCTCGACCATGGGCTCGAATCTGGCAGAAGAATTTCCAACAGAAGGAAATTGCAGCAGTTGTTGTAGTTCAATTTTTGATCCGTTAACCATCCGAAACTCACCCGAGTCCCTCGAGACCTCAACTAAATATACCAGCAAGTCCTAAAACATCATATGAACTTAGTCGAATCCTCAAATTGCCTCAAAAAATGCTAAAACCATGAATTACGCCCCAATTCAAGCATAATGAACTTTAAAATTTCTAATTTCTACAAACAACTCCGGAACCTATCAAATCACGTCCGATTGACCTCAAATTTTGCACACAAGTCCTGAATGACATAACATAGGTATTCCAATTTTCAGAATCGGATTCCGACACCGATATCAAAAAGTCAACCTCCTGGTCAAACTTCTCAAAAATAAAACTTTCGGCATTTCAAGCCTAATTCCTCTGCGGACTTCCAAATAATATTCCGGACATGATCCTAAACCCAAAATCACCATACGGAGCTATTGGAATCATCAAAATTCAAATCTGAGATCGTTTACACATAGGTCCATATCCGGTCCACTTTTCTAACTTAAATTTTTTAATTATGAGACTAAGTATCTCATTTCACTCCGAGTTCCTTCTGGACTCGAACCAACTAACCCAATATAACATAATATAGCTGAATAATACAAAAAAGCAGGAATGGGGAAAACGGGGTTATAACTCTCGAAACGACCGGCCGGGTCGTTACATCAGCCTGTTTCCATTCCGCCATATCGCATTGCCCCGCCAGAGTTGAAAGAATTGAAAGAGCAGTTGCAAGATTTTCTTGATAAGGGCTTCATTAGGCCTAGTGTCTCGCCCTGTAGTGCACTTGTGTTATTTGTGAAGAAGAAATATGGATCGATGAGGATGTGTATAGATTATCGGCAGTTGAACAAAGTCACCGTCAAGAACAAATATCCATTGCCGAGGATTGATAATTTATTTGATCAGCTTCAGGGTGCCAAGGTGTTTTCAAAGATTGATTTGAGATCTGGCTACCATCAGTTGTGGATTAGGGCATCTGATGTTCCTAAGATAGCTTTTCGGACTCGGTATGGGCATTATGAGTTTCTAGTGATGTCATTTGGGCTGACAAATGCCCCAACAACATTCATGGATTTGATGAACCGCGTGTTCAAACCCTACTTGGATTCCTTTGTGGTTATGTTTATTGATGATATCTTGATCTACTACCACAGTTTAGAGGAGCATGAGCAGCACCTTCGGATCGTTCTTCAGACTCTGAAAGACAACCATTTATATGCTAAGTTCTCAAAATGCGAGTTTTGGTTGAGTTCAGTTGCTTTCTTGGGTCACGTTGTATCAACAGAGGGTATTCAGGTGGATCCTAAAAAGATTGAGGCAGTCCAGAACTGGCCTATCAGCTACAGAGATCCGTAGTTTCCTTGGTTTGACGGGCTATTATCGTCAATTTGTGGAGGGGTTTTCATCCATAGCAGCCCCATTGACCAGATTGACCCAGAAGGGTGCCCCGTTCAGGTGGTCATACGAGTGTGAAGTGAGCTTTCAGAAGCTCAAGACAGCTTTGACTACGGCACCGGTATTGGTGTTACCCACAGGTTCAGGATCTTATACAGTATATTGTGATGCATCTCATATTGGTCTAGGTGCGGTATTGATGCAGGGTGGCAAGGTTATTGCATATGCTTCATGGCAGCTGAAGGTTCATGAGAAGAATTACCATGTTCATGATCTAGAGCTGGCAGCCATTGTTCACGCGCTGAAGATTTGGAGGCACTATCTTTACGGCGTGCCATGTGAGGTATTCATTGATCATCGGAGCTTGCAGTATTTGTTCAAGCAGAAGGAACTCAATTTGAGGTAGAGGAGGTGGCTGGAGCTATTGAAAGACTATGATATCACCATATTGTATCATCCGGGGAAGGCCAATGTGGTGGCCGATGCTTTGAGTAGAAAGTCAGTCAGTATGGGTAGCCTTGCATATATTCCAGTTGGTGAGAGACCGCTTGCATTGGATGTTCAGGCCTTGGCCAACCTGTTCATGAGGTTAGATGTTTCTGAGTCTAGCCATGTTCTAGCTTGTATAGTTATTCGGTCTTCTTTATTTAAGCGCATCAGAGATCGGCAGGTTATCCTTAGAGACACAGTGCGGCACGGTGGTGCCAAGCAGGTTACTGTTAGAGATGACAGAGTTTTGAGGCTGCAGGGTCGTATTTGTGTACCTAATGTGGATGGACTTCGTGAGTTGATCCTTGAGGAGTCCCACAATTCCTGGTATTCTATTCATCCGGGCGCTGCCAAGATGTATCAGGACTTGAGGCAACATTATTGGTGGAGGCGAATGAAGAAGGACATAGTTGCCTATGTAACTCGGTGCCTAAATTGCCAGCAGGTGAAGTGTGAGCATCAGAGACCTGGTGGTTTACTCTAGAGGTTAGATATTCCTGAGTGGAAGTGGGAGCGTATTACTATGGATTTTGTTGTTGGACTCCCACAGACTCAGAGGAAGTTCGATGCAGTTTGGGTTATTGTGGACAGGCTGACCAAATCAACGCATTTCATTCTTGTGGCAGTTACCTATTCCTCAGAGCGGTCAGCAGAGATTTATATTCGGGAGATCGTCCGTCTTCACGGTGTGCTCGTTTCTATCATTTCTGATCGAGGTACGTAGTTTACCTCGCACTTTTGGAGGGCAGTTTAGCGTGAGTTGGGTACGTGGGTTGAGTTGATCACACCATTTCATCCTCAGATGGACGGGCAGTCTGAGCATACTATTCAGATCTTGGAGGATATGCTTCGCGCCTGTGTTATTGGTTTTGGAGGTTCTTGGGATCAGTTTTTGCCGTTAACGGAGTTTGCCTACAATAACAGCTAAAAGTCGAGCATTCAGATGGCTCCCTATGAGGCATTATATGGTAGACCGTGTAGGTCGCCAGTTGGGTAGTTCGAGCCGGGGGAGGCTCGGTTATTGGGTACAGATTTAGTTCAGGAGGCCTTGGACAAGGTCAAGATTATACAGGATCGACTTCGTACAGCTCAGTCCAGGCAAAAGAGTTATGCTGACCGTAAAGTTTGTGATATTGCATTCATGGTTGGAGAAAGAATATTGCTTTAGGTATCTCCCATGAAGAGTGTTATGAGATTTGGGAATAAGGGCAAGTTGAGCCCTAGGTATATCGGGCCATTTGAGATCCTCGAGAGAGTGGGGGAGGTAGCTTATAGACTTGCGCTGCCTCCAGGGTTATCCTCAATTCATCCGGTATTTCATGTGTCTATGTTCCAGAAATATCATGGTGACCCGTCCCACGTGTTAGATTTCAGCTCTGTCTAGTTGGATAAGGATTTGACTTACGAGGAGGAGTCGGTGGCCATTATAGACCGGCAGGTTTGTCAGTTGAGGTCAAAGAGTTACCCTTCAGTTCGAGTGCAGTGGAGAGGTCAGCCTATTGAGGCAACTACTTGGGAGTCCGAGTTTGATATGCGGAGTAGATACCCCCACCTTTTTACCAGCCCAGGTACTTTTCTATGTCTGTTCGAGGACTAACGGTTGTTTTAGAGGTGGAGATTGTGATGACCCAAAAGGTCATCTTATGTTTTAAAACTCGAATCTGCGCTCTTAAGCCTTAAAAATCTCATTTTTGCCCTCTTTGATTTGCGTGCGCAGTCCGGGCAAGTTTCCGGAAAGCTTTTATGTTGAAAGCTAATGAAAATAAGAATTTTTGCTTTAAAAGTTGATTTTAGTTGATTTTGGTCAACATTTTTGGTAAATGGGCATGGATCCGTATTTTAACGGTCTCGGTAGGTCCGTACCGAATTATGGGACCTGGGCGTATGCCTAGAATCAAATTCGGAGGTCCTTAGCTCCAGTTATGAATTTTTGATGAAAATTAAAAGTCTGAAAATTTATTTATTTTTAAGAATTGATCGATGTTTGGCATTGTTAGTATCGGGTGCGTATTTTGGTTTCAGAGCACGGTACAATTTTATTATGATATTTAAGACTTGTCTGTGAAATTTGGTGAGAAACAGAGTTGATTTGACGTGATTTGGACGTCCAGTTGAGAAGATATGTGTTTTAAAGTGTTCTTGAGAATTTCATTTGATTTGGTGCTAAATTCGTAGTTCTAAGTGTTATTTTGGAGATTTGATCGCGCGAGCAAGTTCATATGATGTTTTTAGACTTGTGTGCATGTTTGGTTTGGATCCCCGAGGGCTCGGGTGAGTTTCGGATAGGCCACGGGATGTTTTGGACTTTGGAAATCTGGTTTTTCTGCAGAGTCTGTGTTCTGCCATGTCCTTCTTCGCGTTCGCGAAGGTACTCTCGCGAACGCGAAGAGTAAACTGGGCAGCTGAGGATTTCTTCTTCGCGAACGTGAAGCGATGGGGGCGTTACCCTTCGCGAACGCGACAAGCCCATTGCGAACGCATAATGTTAGGCACTGGGGAGGGGGGAGTCAGCCTTTTCTTCATCGCAAACGCGAAGACCAGGGAAGGGTAGCCTACGCGAATGCGAGCACTACCTCGCGAACGCGAAGGCTTGGCAGCCAGTACCCTTTGCGAACGCGACAGTGCTCTCGCGCACGCGATGAACACTGTCGCCCAGCACTTAACAGAATCCAAAACGGGATTTTTTCCAAAAAACTCATTTTTCTCAAAAACCAAACGGTGGGGGGCGATTTTTCAAGAGTAATTCCTTCCCCAAATTGTTGGTAAGTGATTCTAAACCATTTTCTTTCAATTACCCATTACATTTCTTGAATTTTCAACCTAAAATCTAGAGTTTCATGGTAGAATTAGGGGTTAGGGTAGAAAATAGGGATTTCGGGAATTTGGGGATATAGACCTAAATTTGAGGTCGGATTCCAAAACTAATTACATATTCAGGCTCAGGGGTGAATGGGTAAAAAGATTTTGGTCCGAACCTCGGGTTTTGGCCAAGCGGGCCCGAGGTCGATTTTTTGACTTTTTGGAGGAAAAATTGGAAAATTTAATTTATGAAATATAATTAATTCCTTTAGCAATATTTGATATTATTGAGTCATTTTTGAATAGATACGAGTGTTTTGGAGGCGAATTCCAAAGGAAAAGCTGTGATTGAGAATTAAGTGGCCTTCGGAGCGAGGTAAGTGTCGTGCCTAACTTTGGCTTGAGGGAATAGGTATTGTGTGAGTATTTGCTACGTGTTTTGTTGTTGAATACGATGTATAGTTGAGGTGACGAGCATCTATACGTTGTGGTCGAGTCATAGCATGCGAGTGAAATTCTATTTCTTGCAAATTTGTAGTCTTAAATCTTGTTATCCATGCTTATTGTTGTTGTTGAAATGTTGGGAGACTTGTATCCGGTTCCACCAAGGTCGATAAAATTGTGAATATTGATTCGAGGTTGAGATGTTAAATTGTGAAAGTAATCATTGATGAAATATTGATTTCTTGTGAAACTTCTCCCTATCCGTTGTTATTGATTCTGTGAATTGTGAGGAAGAGTATAAAGCACGAAGGGTGATGCCGTGCATAATTTAATTATATTGTGAAGAAGAGTGTAAAGTACGAAGGGTGATGCCGAATATAATTTAATTATATTGTGAGGAAGAGTGTAAAGCATGAAGGGTGATGCCGTGCATAATTTAATTATATTGTGAGGTAGAGTGTAAAGCACGAAGAGTAATGCCATGCATAATTTAATTATATTGTGAGGAAGAATGCAAAAGCATGAATGGTGATGTCTTGCAGTGTTCTTTGCTGTCTTAATTGATCAATTCGTTTAAGGATTTCCGATTTAATTATGTCCTTTCATTATACTCACTCTTTATGTTGTATTCCCCCACTGTATGTTCCCTTCCCTTTATTTCTGCATTTATTGCTTTACTTATTGTTGTTGCCTCTAGCATGATTATACTGTTCAGGTTATATGTGGGTGTCTTGTCCTAGCCTCGTCACTACTTCGCCAAGGTTAGGTTCGACACTTACCAGTACATGGGGTCGGTTGTACTGATGCTGCACTCTGCACTTTCTGTGCAAATTTTTATACCGGCTCAGGTTGATCGAGATTTGCTACTGGTCCGCTGTCCGGAGACTCGAGGTAGATCTATCGACGTTCACAGACCTTGAAGTCCTCGTCTATCCTTTATGTCTTACTGTTTTCTTTCATTCAGACAGTTGTATTTCCTTCAGACTATTACTTGTTGTAAATTCTAGAATGTTCGTGAATTGTGACTCCAGATCCGGTGTCACGACCCGAAATTCCCTCCTTCGAACCGTGATGGCGCCTAACATTTCATTTGCTAGGCAAGCCAACGTTAGAATAATATTAACCAATTTTTAAATAATTTTTAAATTATTAATAATCAAGGAAACAGAAACGGAAGCAAAGTTTGAAATATAGTGAATAATCCATAATAACAACGGTGTCTAAATACCATCCCAGAATTGGTGTCACAGGTGCATGAACTTCTAGAATAAATACAAATAAGGTCTGAATAAAATAAAGTTGTCTGGGAATAAACACATAGCTAAAGTAAAATAGACGGGGACTTCAGAACTGCGGACGCCATGCAGTTATACCTCAAGTCTCCTCTGGTAGCTGAAATCCGAGCAAGTCTATGGTACGCCGCTGGGACCAACTCCAAAATCTGCACCAGAAGTGCAGAGTGTAGTATCAGTACAACCGACCCCATGTATTGGTAAGTGCTGAGCCTAACCTCGATAAAGTAGTGACGAAGCTAAGGCGGTTTACATACATTAACCTTTACGCAATATTAGTAACAACAACAATAATAGAAATAAACCAGGTAATTCATTTATAATAATTGAAGGCAACTCAGCAGTCATAACCAATTATCATTTTCATTAATTCTGTTGCAGCGTGTAACCCGCTCTCACAATATATTCACATTCAATTCTGTTGCAGCGTGCAACCCACTCTCACAATATATTCACATTCAGTTCTATTGCAGTGTGCAACCCGCTCTCACAATATATTCACATTCAGTTCTGTTATATATTTATTTCGATCAAGTATAGATATAGACTTTTAAATAAGTCTGTTGCGGCGTGCAACCCGCTCCTCTAACATATTCATTTTAATCAAGTCTGTTATATATTTATTTCAATCAAGTATATATAGAGACTTTTAAATAAGTCTGTTACGGCGTGCAACCTGATCCTCCAATATTTTCATTTCAATCAATTCTTATAGAAGAAATTCCCCAATAAACGCAACAATTAATATAAAATCATAAGACAACAAGCATACAATAATTATAATTTAATTATGAAACAAACAATGACAATTAATAATTTATTATAGAAATCAGGGATAAAATAGGCAGTTTAATATTTGATATGCTAAATGTCAAGTAACAATTAAAATACATAATTCAAATAGCATGTAATAATTAATGCAGGAATCCAAGAATTAATATTTTTATAAAGAATAAGAGAGAAACAATTATTAGAATAATTAATTTATGATTAAAATAATTTATGATTTTTCAAGTAAGCAGGCAAATAATTAATTTGATGACGTATAGACACTCGTCATCTCGCCTATACGTCGTTCACATGCAATTCACATAACAAATAATTTAAGGGTTCTATTCCCTCAAGTCAAGGTTAACCCCGACACTTACCTTGCTTTGCGAATTCCAATCAATTATTCAACCACAACTTTTTCTTTTAAATTTGCCTCCGAAAGCTTCAAATCTATTCACAAACAGTTCGATATATTCAATACGAATCATAGGAATTAATTCCATATGAATTTACAAAATATTCGGCAGTGGGACCCACATCTCAAATTCCGAAAAAACTCGTGAAATCCGAACACCCGTTCCGATACGAGTTCAACCATACCAAATTTGTCCAATTCCGATATCAAATGGACCTTCAAATCTTAAATCTTCGTTTTTGGAAGATTTTATAAAAATCTGATTTTTCTTCCATAAATTCACGGATTCATGATATAAATGAGAATGAAATCATGAAATATAATCAATATAGGACAAGGAACACTTACCCCAATGTTTTCCCGTGAAAATCGCCCAAAAATCGCCTTAACCGAGCTAAAAAATGGGAAAGAATAAAACGGGTCGAAACCCCATTTCCAGAACTTAAGTTCTGTTTCTGGGATTTTTACCCTTCGCGAACGCGGTCAGTGCCTCGCGTTCGCGAAGCACATTTTTTTTGCTGCCAAAACTTTGCTCTTCGCGAATGCAAAGCCGATACACCCTATGCGAACGCGAAGCTTTAACGCTTGGTGCCCGGTCAGGCCTCGCCTTCTACGCGAACGCGAACGCTTCCACGCGAACGCGAACGCTTCCACGCGTTCGCGATGAACACTACCCTATTCCCTTCGCGAACGCGTCCCTCTCTTCGCGAACGCGAAGAGTAAATTTCACCTGCCTCCAGTTTCTTCTTCGCGAATGCGAGCTACCTCTCGCGAATGCGAAGAAGGATACCAGAAGCAGATTTCTGCAGTTTTTCGCAAGTCCAAAAATGGTCTGTTAACCACCCGAAATCAACCCGAGCCCTCGGGGCTCCAAACCAACACATGCACCCAAGTCCTAAAACATCATATGAACTTGCTCGCGCGATCGAATCACCAAAATAACACCTAGAACTACGAATCGGACACCAAATCAAAGGAAGTTTTCAACAAAACTTTAAAACTTATATTTTTACAATCGGACGTCCGAATCACGTCAAATCAACTCCGATTCTCACCAAATTTGGCAGACACATCATAAATATTATAGTGGACCTATACCGGGCTCCGGAATTAAAATACGGACCCGAGGTCAATAAATCCAACATCAGTAATTTCTTAGAAATCATTAACCTTTCAAGCTTTTAATTTTTCATCAAAATTCCATAACTCGGGTTAGGGACCTGGGAATTCGATTCGGGACATACGCCCAAGTCCCAAATCACGATACGGACCTACCAAAATTTTTAAAACATTGATCCGGGTCCGTTTTCTCAAAATGTTGACCAAAGTCAACTTAGTTGAGTTTTAAAGCTCTATTTCCCATTTTAATCTATTTTTCACATAAAAACTTTTCTGGAAAAATGTACGGACTGTGCACGCAAGTCGAGGAATGATAAATGGTGCTTTTTAAGGTCTTAGAACACAAAATTACTTATTAAATTTAAAGATAACATTTTGGGTCATCACATTCTCCACCTCTAAAACAAACGTTCGTCCTCAAACGGAGTTAGATAGAAGTACTTGAGCTTTTGAATAAGTGTGGATATTTACTCCGCATGTCCGACTTGGACTCCCAGGTAGCTGCCTCTACCGGCTGACTTCTCCATTGCACCCGAACTGAAGGATAACTCTTTGACCTCAACTGTCGGACCTGCCGGGCTAGAATAGTCACCGGCTCCTCCTCGTAAGTCAAATCTTTGTCCAATTGGACTGAGCTGAAATCTAACACATGGAACGGATCACCATGATATTTTCGGAGCATAGACACATGGAACACAGGATGAACCACTGATAAACTAGGTGGTAATGCAAGCATGTAGGCTACTTCACCCACCATTTCAAGAATTTCAAAGGGTCCTATATACCTAGGGCTCAACTTGCCAATCTTTCCGAACCTCATTACACCTTTCATAGGTGAAACTCGGAGCAATATTCGTTCTCCAACCATGAATGCAATATCACGAACTTTACGGTCGGCATAACTCTTTTGCCTAGACTGAGCTGTGCGAAGTCGATCCTGATTAATCTTGACCTTATCTAAGGCATCCTGTACCAAATCGGTACCCAACAACTAAGCTTCTCCTAGTTCAAACCAACCAACTGGCGATCGACATCGCCTTCCGTATAATGCCTCATATGGAGCCATTTGAATGCTCGACTGGTAGCTATTATTATAAGCAAACTCCGCAAGTGGAAAGAAATGATCCCAAGAACCTCCAAAGTCTATAACATAAGCGCGGAGCATATCTTCCAAAATCTGAATAGTGCGCTCTGACTGTCCGTCTGTCTGTGGATGAAATGATGTACTCAACTCCACCCGCGTGCCTAACTCACGTTGTACAGCCCTTCAGAAATGTGAGGTAAACTGCGTACCTCGATCTGAAATAATAGACACGGGCACACCGTGAAGGCGGGCAATCTCACGAATGTAAATTTCAGCTAACCTCTTTGAAGAATGGATAACTGCCACTGGAATAAAATGGGCTGACTTGGTCAACCTGTCCACAATGACCCAAACTGCGTCAAATTTTCTCTGAGTTCGTGGGAGCCCAACAACAAAATCCACAGTGATACGCTCCCACTCCCACTCAGGAATTTCCAACTTCTGAAGCAAACCACCAGGTCTCTGATGCTCGTACTTAACTTGCTGACAATTCAGACACCGAGCTACATGTGCAACTATATCCTTTTTCATTCTCCTCCACCAATAATGTTGCCGCAAATCTTGATACATTTTAGCGGCACATGGATGAATAGAATACCTGGAACTGTGTGCCTCTTCAAGAATTAACTCACGAAGCCCATCCGCATTAGGCACACAAATACGGCCCTACATTCGCAGAACTCCATCTTCCCCCATAGCAACCTGTTTGGCATCACCGTTCCGCATTGTGTCCTTAAGGACAAATAAATGAGGATCATCATACTGCCTCTCTCTGATGCGCTCATATAAAGAAGACCGAGCAACTGTACAAGCTAGAACCCGACTGGGTTTTGAAATATCTAATCTCACGAATTGATTAGCCAAAGCCTGAACATCTGCAGCTAATGGCCTCTCATTAACCGGAATATACGCAAGACTGCCCATACTCACAGCCTTTCCACTCAAAGCATCGGCCACCACATTGGCCTTTCCGGGGTGATACAAAATGGTGATATCATAATCTTTCAATAACTCCAACCATCTTCTCTTCCTCGAATTAAGATCTTTTTGTTTGAACAGATACTGAAGGCTATGATGATCAGTAACTACCTCACACGAGACACCGTAGAGGTAATGCCTCCAAATCTTCAGCGCATGAACAATGGCTGCCAATTTTAAGTCATGAACAGGATAATTCTTCTCGTGAACTTTCAACTGCCGCGACGCATATGCAATTACCTTGCCATTTTGCATTAATATTGCACCAAGCCCAATGTAAGATGCGTCACAATATACCGAATACGATCCTGAACCTGTGGGTAATACCAATACTGGCATCGTAGTCAAAGCGGTTTTGAGCTTCTGAAAGCTCAACTCACACTCGTCTGACCATCTGAATGGAACACCCTTCTGGGTCAATCTGGTCTTAATAGTTATTCATAATCAATTACAGAATCATCAATTAACTTCATGTTAACAAAAATCTCGTTTTAAATATTCACAATACTAATAACGAGATGCGAGGCATGAAGACCTCATAATTGTTTACCCGAATTAACGAGTCACATTTAATGTCACCTGGGCGGGCACCTACCTCGTAGGTTACAACTCAATATTACAACACGAATTTGGCAAGTATGCACATAGAATTTCATACAAATATTTTAAAATAAGCCTAGCAGGCATGACTCCCTATTAGTACTATAGTACAAATTTAATTTCACAATGGAGGATTTAAACACAAGGATTTTTATCACAAGGATTTCGTCCTTATATAACTTCCACCGTAGCTTGTAGCCCGGTTTAAACATATCATTTTATATTAAAATGCGAGGATCTCGTTCTCAGTTTTGAATCACAAGTAATATGCACATCGTGCCAATCGAAAATTTCCATTTTCTCCTTTTAAATAATTTCGGTTACACAAAATCACAACACATAATGAACCCCACACCGGTAGGGCATATAATTCACAATTTATAATTAATTATCCGGAAATTACATCAAAACTTATTGATATGAGTAATAGAAAGTCACATTTAGCCTCACAGCTCTTATTAGTGACCAATATGGAATGATAGGTGTAGTTATCTCCATAGAATCTCCCAGCATGAGTAAACACATAAGTAGATTATAGAATTACGAAGCTTACTCATAAATGGAGCACAATAGGAGGACTCGTCTCGATACTCAGAACCAAATCAAGTTAAGGAAATTATTCCTTTTATTAAATCGAGGTCGTGCCTGTAACGACACCATCTTATGTATCGACCTCCGCCATACCATAAAATAATTGTATCAACGGCTGGGCCTCCACCTCTAGGACGCCTTCTACCCGCCTGTCCTCCACCCCTAACTGGTCATGTGGGTGGTGTAGCAACTGCAATGGGGCACGTAGTCTGAGTGCTTTGATGAAATATGTCTCTCCCATATCTGGGATAATTTTCTCATGATGTGCCTAGTATCACCGCATTCATAACAACCCATTTGCGAGTTTGGCTGCTCATACTGAGTCTGTGCCAGATAACTGGAATAACCATTGTAGGACACTTATGTCAGTGGTGCATTAAAAGAACTTATTGGAGCACCTCGATTAATCCGATGTGAGAACTGAGCTAGCCGACTGTACGAGCCCCCGCCATAATGATTTATACTCACAGAGTAGAATCCACTGAATCCCCCAGAACCTCGAGACGTCTTGGTCTCCTTAGTTTCCTTTTTTACTCACCCCGAACACATTCTAATATCTTGGCAATTTCTACCACTAGTGGAAATGAAATATCAGCATGTAGCTCCCGATTCATACAAAATTTTACGATCATAATTGAGTCCTTTAATGATTATGTGGACTCGCTCTCTGGCTGTAAGAAGCAAAGTAGGAATATGACGGGCTAACTTATTGAACCTGATGGCATATTATGACACCGTCATGGTGACCTGACGCAATTATTCAAACCCTATGCACCATGCATTATGGAGAGTCCGGGAAATAAACTCTTTCAAAAGTATTCCTGAGAACCGAGCCAAGTGGGCGGTGTTGTATTGGCTGGTCTGCCCTCTTCATAGGCTTGCCACAGACACCTGTGGAGAATTATCTCTCCCAGGGCCAATTTCTTCTTTTGTTATGCTGACTCAACACTGTTGAGCTGACCCATTTCTTAACATACTCTTCGATTCTTCTTTGGGCTAAACTTTACCCTTATTTATATACAATGATCACAAAAGTAGAGCTCCATACAGACAATTCTTAGTCCAGAATCTCGTCAACCACTGTACTTCTTCCGAAGCACCCCAAAATCCGCAACCGTGACGTCCACGTTGAGTAGGCCTTCTGTAAATTTAATGTTGTTTCTCTAACTCCTTTGGTACTGAAGTATAAGATTATTTTGCAGGCGGACATACCGCAAGTCCCAACCTTATTCTCTACAAGATATCAGGCCTTAAACACATGTAAATTTTGGGAGAACCTTTCAATACCACATATGTATATTTCAGGCCAAAGCTGATATAACACATGACTCGCAATCCATTCATTGATAGTGGACTCCCCCACTCGGCGCGAAGTCATAGTTCACCTCGTTCGATGGTCCACAATATTAACCTTCACAACTCGCATAAATCAAACTGATGCCAAGGTACGTTACACCCCCTACATTATTCACTGGGTGATCTCCTTATACGTCCGCATCTTCAGTCGGAATCACACGTTGAGGAAATATTTGAGCATCTCTGGCTCCCTCGTAGTTCATCTGCGGCATCACGAACCGTTGACGCACAACTGATACCGAGACCGCAATGTCATACACGAGTGGATACAAAGGAATGTGAGATATAGGTTTCAAGCAAGATCAATGTCGCACGATAAGGAATGAAAGAGGTGATATTGTTCCTAAACTTCATAGCCTCTAAGAGATAAGTACAGACGTCTCCGTACCGATCCTTCAGACTCTACTAAGCTTGATCGTGACTCGTGAGATCTATGTAACCTAGTGCTCTGATACCAATTGTCACGACCCGAAATTCCCTCCTTCGGACCGTGATGGCGTCTAACATTTCACTTGCTAGGCAAGCCAACGTTAGAATAATATTAACCAATTTTTAAACAATTTTTAAATTATTAATAATCAAAGAAACAAAAACGGAAGCAAAGTTTGAAATATAGTGAATAATCCATAATAACAACGGTGTCTAAATACCATCCCAAAATTGGTGTCACAAGTGTACGAGCTTCTAGAATAAATTCAAATAAGGTCGGAATAAAATAAAGCTATCTGGGAATAAACACACAGCTAAAGTAAAATAGACGGGGACTTCAGAACTGCGGACGCCATGCAGTTATACCTCAAGTCTCCTCTGGTAGCTGAAATTCGAGCAAGTTTATGGTACGCCGCTGGGACCAACTCCAAAAGCTGCACCAGAAGTGCAGAGTGTAGTATCAGTACAACCGACCCCATGTACTGGTAAGTGCTGAGCCTAACCTCGACGAAGTAGTGATGAGGCTATGGCAGTTCACTTACATTAACATGTATGCAATATTAGTAACAACAACAATAAAAGAAATAAATCAGGTAATTCATTTATAATAATTGAAGGCAACTTAGCAGTCATAACCAATTATCATTTCCATTAATTCTGTTGCAGCGTGCAACCCGCTCTCACAATATATTCACATTCAATTCTGTTGCAGCGTGCAACCCGCTCTCACAATATATTCACATTCAGTTCTGTTGCAGCGTGCAACCCGCTCTCACAATATATTCACATTCAGTTTTGTTATATATTTATTTCAATCAAGTATATATATAGACTTTGAAATAAGTCTGTTGCGGCGTGCAATCCGATCCCCCAATATTGACTTTTAATAAGTTTGTTGCGGCGTGCAACCCGATCCTCCAATATTAACTTTTTAACAAGTCTGTTGCGGCGTGAAACTCGATCCTCTAATATTAACTTTTTAACAAGTCTGTTGCAGCGTGCAACCCGATCCTCCAATGTTAACTTTTAATAAGTCTGTTGCGGCGTGCAACCCGATCCTCCAATATTTCTATTTCAATCAATTCTTATTGAAGAAATTCCCCAATAAATGCAACAATTAATATAAAATCATAAGACAACACGCATACAACAATTATAATTTAATTATGAAACAAACAATGACAATTAGCAATTTATTAAAGAAATCAGGGAGGAAATAGATAGTTTAATATTTAATATACTAAATGTCAAATAACAATTAAAACATATAATTCAAATAGCATGTAACAATTAATGAAGGAATTCAAGAATTAATATTTTTACAAAGAATAAGAGAGAAACAATTATTAGAATAATTAATTTATGATTAAAATAATTTATGATTTTTCAAGTAAGCACGCAAAAAATTAATTTGACGACGTATAGACACTCGTCACCTCGCCTATACGTCGTTCACATGCAATTCACATAACAAATAATTTAAGGATTCTATTCCCTCAAGTCAAAGTTAACCCCGACACTTACCTCGTTTTGCGAATTCCAATCAATTATTCAACCACAACTTTTCCTTTTAAATTTGCCTCCGAAAGCTTCAAAACTATTCACAAACAATTCGATATATTCAATACGAATCATAGGAATTAATTCCATATGAATTTATAAATTTTTCGGATAAAAATCCGAAATTCATTAAAATATTCGGCAGTGGGACCCACGTCTCAAATCCCGAAAAAACTCGTGAAATCCGAATACTCGTTCCGATACGAGTTCAACCATACCAAATTTATCCAATTTCGATATCAAATGGACCTTCAAATCTTAAATCTTCGTTTTTGGAAGATTTTATAAAAATCTGATTTTTCTTCCATAAATTCACGGATTCATGATATAAATGAGTATGAAATCTTGAAATATAATCAATATAGGATAAGGAACACTTACCCCAATATTTTTCCGTAAAAATCGCCCAAAATTCGCCTTACCCGAGCTCAAAAATAGGAAAGAATTGAAAATGGGTCAAAACCCCATTTTCAGAACTTAAGTTCTGTTTTTGGGATTTTTACCCTTCGCGAACGCAGTCAGTGCCTCGCGTTCGCGAAGCACATTTTTGTGCTGCCAAAACTTTGCTCTTCGCGAACGCGAAGCCGATACACCCTACACGAACGCGAAGCTTTAACGCTAGGTGCCCGGCCAGGCCTCGTCTTCTACGCGAACGCTTCCACGCGTTCGCGATGAACACTGCCCTCTTCCCTTCGCGAACGCGTCCCCCTCTTCGCGAACGCGAAGAGTAAATTTCACTTGCCCCCAATTTCTTCTTCGCGAACGCGAGCCACCTCCCGCGAACGCGAAGAAGGATACCAGAAGCAGATTTTTGCAGTTTTTCCCAAGTTCAAAAATGGTCCGTTAACCACCCGAAATCAACCCGAGCCCTCGGGGCTCCAAACCAAACATACACCCAAGTCCTAAAACATCATACGAACTTGCTCGCGCGATCGAATCGCCAAAATAACACCTAGAACTACGAATCGGACACCAAATCAAAGGAAGTTTTCAACAAAACTTTAAAACTTATATTTTTACAACCGGATGTCCGAATCACGTCAAATCAACTCCGATTCTCACCAAATTTGGGAGACACGTCATAAATATTATAGTGGACCTATGCCGGGCTCCGAAATCAAAATATGAACCCGAGGTCAATAAATCCAACAACAGTAATTTCTTAGAAATCATTAAGATTTCAAGCTTTTAATTTTTCATCAAAATTCCATAACTCGAGCTAGGGACCTCGGAATTCGATTACGGGCGTACGCCCAAGTCCCAAATCACGATACGGACCTATCAAAATTTTCAAAATACTGATCCGTGTCCGTTTGTTCAAAATATTGACCAAAGTCAACTTAGTTGAGTTTTAAAGCTCTATTTCCCATTTTAATCCATTTTTCACATAAAAACTTTTCTGAAAAATTATACGGATTGCGCACGCAAGTCGAGGAATGATAAATGGTACTTTTCGAGGTCTTAGAACACAGAATTACTTATTAAATTTAAAGATGACATTTTGGGTCATCACATCTGGGTGGTAGTAATTAATACAGTTTTATGATATTACACACTTGTTATATTTCATTATAGTTAACTAATGTTAATTACTGAATGGAAATAAGGAATTGGTAAATGATTCTTTAATGTTAGCTTGCCTAGCAAGTGAAATATTATGCGCCATCACGATCCCGTCGGTGGAAAATTTTCGGATCGTGACGGTAAAACCTAGCTCTGTAGCAAGAGGAAACACAGGTTGCTCTCCGTCAACGTGCGTGCTAACATGTAATAGGTGACATTGAAATGATGTCCTGTTTTGACCAACTAAAATGAATTTGACTCTGAAAGAAAATATAATAAACACATTGGAACTAACATAGTGCAATCGACTTAGGATTTGTGGGACGAAAGAATATGAATAATTCTGGAAGTTATCTGTTAAACTCTACTAAAATCTGTAGAGGTTTTAAGCCAAGCTTTAAGTTAAAGTGAATATACTTAAGAGTGTGGAATGAAAATCATAAGAAATTTGAAATTAGATATAAATATTATGTGATTTTTTTATATTATCAATAAAACACTACATAACTTTCTAGAAATGCTTTTTACTTATTCAGACGTTACTTTTAAAATTGTTGTTATAAATTTAGAATCAAGATAACATAGTGAAAGAGTTTCATGTAAAAACTTGATTATCTTGTATTGTACTTTATGGGATTTTTTTTTCATGTCTCTCTTTGTTGCACAATTTTTTTCTATATATGACAATTCTATTATCTCTTTAAGAAACATTATTTCATTTATTTTATTTATTAACTATTTCAGGTAAAGAAGATTTTATTAAAACAATTTAGTGATAATTTGATTAGTATTTAGAGTGATCGAGAGATTAATTTATTTTTAATATTATGTCATTAAACTAGAACAAAATACAAATTTTCTTGTTAAAAATTCTTAATAATTAAAAATCACAATTATTATTTCAAAGAACCAAAAAATACCTTTTCATCAACTATTTGGGAATAAAATTAATATGTTTTATTATTCAAATTTTGATTGGTATAAAAAAAAGTAATACATTAACACAACTGAAAATACTAAAAGAATAAAACTATATATCATTCAATTTAAACAATGAGAAAAATACATCACGGCTTATTTTTCAACTGACTTTTTATTCATTATTTTATAGTAATTAATTTAAGTTTGGTGGTGCAAAAACTTTTTAAAATAAAAAAGTGCAGACCCTATGTAGAAATAATTTAAATTGTACTTGAATTATTATCTAATCATTGTATAATAAAGTATCAAACTTCGACAAGTATTACAAAGTGATTGGTATCGTAATACGATTTCAGAAAAATTAAAATGCACATAATGCAAAAGATAAATAACAATAAATATAATTATGGTTTTATACGTTATTACATAAAAGCCTATTCTCTTTCTTCTTTCCCTAAAGAAAGTAGAAAGTGTGTAATTAGCAATAGACCAAGAAATATTAAAAGGAAGAAAACAAGAAGAAGAAAAAAAAAGTCATCTAGTTAGTTTATAGAGTCGGAAATGTTAACTTTTGGAGTGTGAAGTATAAATCGCAATTGATAAATGCGACTTCTAATTTGAGTAAATACGTTTTATACGCCTTAAGGCGTATCTTTTACCTGTCGCTACTCGCTACTACAGAGAGTTTTTGTAAAATAAATTCTGAGCATTTGAAATCTTCTAACTTTTTTGGAATAATAAATAAGAAACTACTTTTAGGATAATGTAAGACATGTAGAATTTCACACTATTACATAATTTAAAATCTAATTGCAAGTAATTTTGTATAATAAATATTAGTAATGGTTAACCTGCAAAAAATGGTAAAAATGATATGTTAGAGACAGTAAATTGCAATAATACTAATACAAAAATATTTTACACTGTGAGAGATCATTTATCATTTGTTTGATTGTCATTATTTTCTCGCTATAGCTAATACCGGTATGATTTATAATTCAATTTAAATATTATCTTACACTTCATACAATATCGGATATCTAATATTAATGTTAGCCATACTGAGTATTATTAATCTTGCATATATAATTATGCACTATAATCCCAGTGTAACTGATTTATGAACTAATCAGCTTACAGTTTTTATTAATTTTCTAATTTTTATTTAAAAAGTTGAAAGGGAAAATGAAGAAAGCAATAAGTCTGTAATTTTTTATCATGCCTCTGGTAATAATTGGGCTTAAACCCAAATATAAGCCTAAATTGGGCCATAAACTTGCTTTCACCCATTACAAAAGGGAACTAGCCCAATATTGGGAGGAAAAATTACCAAGGGAAACAAGAAGATACAAAAGAAAAAGGGGTAAATTATACATTTGACCAATCGGCTAAATATACGTAATGTATATTATTTTTATTTAAAATATATATATATATATATATATATATATAAAGTATACAATATACCGATTATTATTTTTAGAGCGATCATACTATGTAGTTTTCCCAAAGAATAATCTGGGATACGAATCTCGTCAAATTGTTGATAAGGAAACAATTTTTTCTAACATGCAATTTGGGGTTAATAGAGAGAAATCATTCATCCTTAAGCTCACCTTGATCAATCCTTTAAATCCAGCATTGCCGACACCAACAATCTTGATCAAGAATCTTATCCAATCGTACGATGGAAAATAGTTCTACAGGGGCGACCTGAGAACATATGTATTACTAAAATTATCAAAAACAAAAAATGTCGTACACATGATCTCAGGTTGCCCCCGTTGAACATTTCCACCTATTTATATAAAACACTTGAACTTTTGTGGCAAATTATGTTGATCTTGAAGACATATAAAGGGGGAGATTTTAAAGGTGTGGAATTGTATAACACAGTACTACAAATTGTACTGGTACTTCTAGGACAATAACTTTGTATAATATGTGATGTCTTTGTCAATAATAAAGTACAAATTATATAGTGTACTACACACATTTTACTTCACTCATTGGTACTACAAATTTGATTAGTTGAACATTTTGTGAGTAAATCAATAGACTTGCTTCAGTTGTAGTGTACCTCTGTAATGTATAGCAAGTACTGCAAATGATAAAATACATATTGTAAGTACAAGATCGTAACTACACTTAAAGTTGTACCATTCATATATCACTTAATCATAATTAACTAATATAAGCTCGTGTACATAGAAAAACTTAGTTAGTGTACATAGAAAAACTTAGTTAGTGTTGAATATTTGGATCTGTCACGACCCAATTTCGCCTATAGGTCATGATGGCGTCCAACACTACAGCTAGGCAAGCCAACTAATAAGTCAAACATACATTGGTTAAACTTTTATTCCAAGAAGATAATAAAATACCAATTTCTACTAATGTGTGTGCCAAGACCCGATGTCACAAGTGCATGAGCATTTAGTAACTTATACAAAACTCCAAATACTGTCTGAAATAAAATAGACAGAATAGAAATATCAGAAGAGACACGGGCAGCTGCAGAACGGCTCAGAAAGGCAGCTCACCACTATGCCTCGAGATGACGTGGGTATGTGATGATAGGTCCTCTACTAGTACCTGTTTCAGATCCTGCACAAAAAGTGCAGCAAGTGTAATATGAGTACGTAAACAACGTGTACCCAGTAAGTATCAAGCCTAATCTCAAAGTGGTAGAGACGAGATGGTCGACTTTGACACTCACTATAGATCAATAATAATTGAAATAAAACTAAGATATTTAAATCAGCATGATTTACAGAATTTACAAATAATTTATTTACTCAGCGGAAATAATCAAATTCCTACAAATGTAACAATTCTCAATATATTAATTAAGTTCCTTCAACTCAAATAATTTCTAATTTATCAATTAAATCTCATTTACAGGAGTAACAATTAATTCCTTAACAAGCAAGAATAATAATTTATTAAATTTCAAGGATTTTTTAATTTATTAATTAGCTTCACGAGCTAAAATAAACTATTAAAGTATCGTGTAATTATTATTATTAAGCACGATTTCTGCCGAGGACGTACGGCCCGATCCAGAGTGTCGTGTACACTGCCGAGGGACGTGCGGCGCGATCCATAGATGCATCTATCCTGCCGAGGCGTTCGGCCCGCTCCATAAGAAAGGAGGACATTTTCTTATGTGCCTCCGGAAGGAGAGTATATTAATTATGAGATGAATTTGGGAGAAGAACAATTTCTTTTAACAATTAATTTATTTAAACAGACAATAAAACCTATGAGATTTCTATCCTTTAATATCTTTATCTAACAATTCACAATATATTCATATAGATATCAATTAATATAAATAAATTAAAGAATATAATTTACACAAGTAAGGCATGCTTTGAGTCCTAAACTACCCGGACTTTAGCATTAATAGTAGCTACGCACGGACTCTCGTCACCTCGTGCGTACGTAGCCCCCACAATTAGCAATAATTATTTAATTTTTAATCTCCTATGAGGTAATTTCCCCCTCACAAGATTAGACAAGAGACTTACCTCGTCTTGCTCCAATTTAATCCACTATAAGGCCTTTTCCACGATTATCCAACTCCGTCTAGCTCGAATCTAGCCAAAATAATTTGATACAATCACTAAATATTATAGGAATCAATTCTATAAGGAAATACTACATTTTTGATAAAAATCCCGAAATTAATTAAAAATTTACCCGCGGGGCCCACATCTCTGAATCCGACGAAAGTTACGAAATCCGACAATCCATTCAATTACGAGTCCAACCATACCAGTTTCACTCAAATCCGACTCCGAATCGATACTGAAATCTCAAAATTTTGTTTCTATGAGATTTCTAAACTTTTCCAAATTTCAAATCTCAAAACACTAATTAAATTGTGAAAACAATGATATACTTGTATATGTAGATCAAATTCGAGTTAGAATCACTTACCCCAATGTTTTTCCCTTAAAAATCTGCCAAAAGTCGTCTCTGCTCAAGCTCAAGTTCGCCAAAAATAGCATATGGGACGAATGTCCTCTGTTTTTATAACTTACAGCTCTGCCCAGTTCGATCAAGGAGCTCGATCATGGGAGCTCGATCTCGGGAGCTCGATCTCAGGGAGCTCGGTCTCAGGGAGTTCGATCAAGGAGCTCGGTCTCAGGGAGTTCGATCAAGGAGCTCGATCTCAAGGACATGGTCATGGCCTCGATCAGGGTATCGAGGTTGGGCCTTCGATCATAGCCTCAAGCATTGCATCGAGCTTGAGCCTTCGATCAGGGCATCGAGCATGGGTCTCGATCCTAGCCCTCGAGCCTTACCTTCAATCATGCCCTCGAGCCTTGCCTTCGATCGAGGCTTCGATACTGAGCCTCGTCCCTGGCTTCGACTCAGGCCTCGATCGTGGGCTCGATATCTGGGGCTCGATCTGAGGCTCGATCTGAAGCTCGATCATAGCCCAAAATATGCAGCAGAAGAGAAAATTGCAGCAACTTTTTAGGTCCAACTTTTGATCCGTTAATCATCCGAAACTCACCCGAGGCCCTCGGGACCTCAACCAAATATACCAATAAGTCCTAAAACATCATACGAACTTATTCGAACCTCTAAATCACATCAAACAACGCTAAAACCATGAATCATACCCCAATTCAAGCTTAATGAAACTAAAAGTTTTTAACTTCTACATTCTATGTCGGAACTTATCAAATCAACTCCGATTGACCTCAAATTTTACACACAAGTCATAAATTATATAACGGAGCTATGAAAATTTTCAGAACTGGATTCCGACTCCGGTATCAAAAAGTCAACTCCCCGGTCAAACTTTCAAACTTTAAATTCCTATTTTAGCCATTTCAAGCCTAATTTCACTACGAACTTTCAAATAAAATTTCGATCATGCTCCTAAGTCCAAAATCACCATATGAAGCTGTTAGAATCATCAAAATTCTATTACGGGGTCATTTTCTAAAAATATTGACCGAAGTCAAACTTAGCACATTGAAGATTCAGTATCAGAACTTAATTTGAAGTACAAAAGAATAAAGCAAGGGAGAAGATAATTAGGATTTAGGAGCATTAAGCAGTTGATGTGGAAGTAAAGAAACTAACTAATAAGTTAATTAAAGAAAATCAACATATAGTTGAAAAGATTTGGTGAAGTGGAGCCTTGGAGCAATGATAAATTATTTTCGTGTTACATATAGGTCACGGGTTCGACATGTGGAAGCAGCTATTAATACTTGCATTAGCGTAAACTGTCTATATCACACTTTTGGAGTACGGGCCTTCCTCGAATTCTGCCTGAACGCGAAATACTTCGTGCACTGGACAACTAATTTGATCTAATAAGCTAAGTTCTATCTACACTATTGTTCCATAAAACAATATTCACTAATCAACATTCTAATACTTCTTAATCAATCATTTGATGGTGCAATCTCTTCTTCCCACATAAACTCACTCCGAGCAACTTTACACTACTACTCTTTGGCTCTTCATCTTCAATATTTACTTGTTGATCACGGCGATGATCGTTAACTCTTAGACTCATACCTCCATTAAGTGAAAGCAAACGAGACTTCTGATCGACGGGTTTGACATGGTTCTGAATGAAATAAATAATGTCGTTGTAGAGATTCTTCATGTGAGCGAGTTCAGATAATAGTAAATTGTTTCTCTTCCTCAGCCTTTGATTGTCTTGTGTGAGTGTTAACAAAAGGATATCATCAGTACTAGGGTTATTTTGTGTTTCTGGCTGATAGAATATGGTTTTTGTGATATTTTCATGGTAGGGTTTCAAATGGTGTAATTGTTGTTGAGGTGTAGTCTTTCTTCTTTGGATCTCACAAAGTAATTGTTTTTGTCCTTTTTTGAAATTTTCATTTGCATACTCCCATCTATCTGGAACTATCTTCTTAAATCCCTGAAAAATAAAAACAAGGAATGAAAAATAGAAATTTGATACTCCATAATAAGGCAAGGGTTTTAGATATAAAGTGTACATTTCTAAAATTATGGGTTTTTATTTTTATTTTTCACCTAGTGTCCCTTACCTGGTTTGGAGTCCAATAATTTGAGTTCGGGCCGTGTAAGGACCGTTAAAGGAGAAAATGCTCCATATAAAAAATATATATTCTCAAGGCTTAATTCGAAACCTTTTGATAAAAGATAAAGAGAACCTATAAGTTCCACCATAATCTTTAGGGGCATAAGTTGGCTTATTAAGTAAGCATTTGTCCATAAAATTTTTTTTTTTTTTCGTTTTTTTTTTCAAAAATATGTTTGTCCGTAAAATTTTGCAAGTTTTTGAAAAAAATCGAAAATGAGTTTTTCAAAAATCACTTTTTCAAAAATTTTAATTTTTTTTCATCACTCACAAACTGCAACGTTTTTTCAAGTGAAATACATATTCAAATATAATTTCAAATTTCAAATACTATTTTTTAACTTACCTACAAATACTACTTTTTTCAATAATTATAATAATTTTTATGTCCAAACGCCTACTAAAAAAGTTACTCCAGCCAAAAGGTGTTTCTTTTCCCCTTGATATTTGTAGACCAAAGAAAATGATCCATGAAACGAGTTTATGCATTAAATGACGTAAAAAAATATATAATCACATTATTATAAAGTAACTCTAAAAGAATGTTGTGATAAATATTAATTAGATGATAATCAAATAAAAAACGATAATAATTATACTTATAGTGTAAACTCTTTCTACTATTAGCAATGGTAAAGCTACAAACTATCAAGGGTAGTCAATTGACAACCCTTGGTCGAAAAATTATATTGCGTATGTAAGTAAAATTTTAGGTTTTAGAGGTATATAACATATATTGAACACCCTATATCGGAGAATATTTTTTACTTTTTTTAAGTTTGAACACCCTTACCAACAAAGTTGTGGTAGAGTGGTAAGTACTCTTTTATCCTTAACCAGAGGTCTAGGGTTCGAGTCTCTGGGTATAGAGTCGTCTTTGTTAGGGAGCGTTTTACCCCCCAATATGGGACTTCCAGCGCGAATTCGAATTTAGTCGGACCCCAATGTAGGTATCGGACACCAGATGGGAAACTAGAAAACCAAAATATCCAATCTTGGATAACGGAGTTGATTTTGGCTGTACTTTTTTTTTTTTTAATTTGGGATTCTTAGCTACATTTTTATAATATGGTCTAAGTTTCACCTATTCTTTGAACAAATTAACAGTGCTCATCTAAAGTCAAGTAACACAAAGCAAAAGATAGATTTTTTTCTAAGGTCAAGTAACACAAAGCAAAAAATAAAATTCTTCTCTAGTCTAATTTAAAATGATCAACCATTATTTTCTCCAACTCTCTAAGCTCGTCGTTCAATGAGAAATTCAAAGAAGATTAAAAAAGAAAATATTCCTCATATAAATACCCTTTCAATAGGTAGACATATCTAGAGAGGATTCTACGCGCTCAACTATAGCAACAACAAACCCACAACAACAACAAACTTAGCGAGTGGGAGGACAGAGAGACTGTTTCTAACCTAAACCTAAAATTTCAAAAGGTATATATTATGAGATCACATTTATGTTGGATACACTGATTTTGAATCCTAAATTCGTCTCTCCTAACGGGGATAGGGAAGATTTATTTTATTTTTTGAGTTCCCAAATTTGAGTTCACTCTCACTGTTAATCTACACACTCTCATCAAATGTTTCATATATCTCCTTCAATCAACACTTAATATATAGTAAGTCAAAGAAGATGGGGAAAAACAAAGAACTCCATTTAATTTTTTGGTAAGGTTGAGAGAACACAAAACAATAACAATAACAACAACGACGACGACGACGACGACGACGACGACAACAACAACAACAACAACAACAACAACAACAACAACAACAACAATCAGAGGCGGAACCAGGATTTCAGCTTTATGGGTTCTAAATTTTGGAATAACGACGTCAAATACTAACAACTGGATTCTAAATTTAATATTTGTCCATTTATAATGAATTTTTTAACATAAATATACAATTTGAGCAAAAGCTACTGGGTTCGTCCAAACCCGTAGTCGGGCTTCTAGCTCCGCCCCGACAACAACAACATACCCAGTGTAATCCCACAAGTGGGGTCAGGAATAGTAAAGTGTACACAAACTTTACTCCTAAATAGAGAGATTATTTCCGATAGACTTACTGTTCAAAAAAGTTTAAGAGATCACAAAAGACCCCAAAAAAGAAAAAAAATACTTACATAAGTATTGAGCTGCCTAACGAAGCTGGAGAAATTGTTGTGTTTAAAGTAGTTGGGAAGAAGATCCTTAGCAAACTGAGGAGGTTTCCAAACAACAAAAGTAGTGTCATTTTCACCCCATGAAACAATGTGATTACTACTTTGATCATCTACTAATTGGTATGTTTTTGTCAAGAATGGTGCAGCCATTATTGCCCTTTGACAATCTTGGACTGTGAAAATCATCTCTGAAGAAGACATTAAGGATAAACTATTTAATTAAGAAAGAAATTTGTCTTTTAAGGAAGAAAAAGAATGTCTCCTATCCCTTCTTAGTGTGTGCTTATGTTGTAGTTGCATGTGCACATGTGAGTATTTATAGGGTAAAATTATTTTACCGCACTCCATATTTACATCAATTTAATAAATACAGTACGATACATATTTTCACACATATTCTTAATTAATATGCATTCTCACCTTAATTTATGACTCAACCATGTAAATTAGTATGATAAGCTTTTACCGTGTTTAGATTGGCATTGTAATTTATGTCTATGTTATCAGTATTTTGTTAAAGTATGTCATATATAATTTTTTTTAAATCAAATTAGGCATTACATAAAGTTATCTATTGTTGGAGATCATTGATATAATTTGAAGATTTAAAAAAATTATACAGCATGTTAGATTGTTAGTGGTGGCGGAGCCACATGCACTCAAGGGGTGTCCCCTTTGTCGGAAAATTAACCGTGGAGCTACGTATTTTAAAAAATAATATGTATATATACTATGTATTGACACTCTTTAACTTCTTGGTGAGTTTATTTTTTTATATTTTTATCCCCCTCCCCCCCCCCCCCCCTTAATGAAATCCTGGCTCCGCCACTGACTGTAAGTAGACAGAAAATAAACTTTTGTTTAATTTGTCTTCAAGTTGGGAATTACCGGCTTGTTTGGATGGTTGTTAAGTATCGTTTCATAATATATCGTATAGTATTGTATTGTAATATACTATATCATTTTGATGTATATAATATTTTTATTTTTTATCGTCGTTTCATGAAATCATGCACTAACAATATTAAGAATAAAGTTGCAATATTATAAAAAAAAAAATTAAGGTACGATGTAGAATTATTATATTAAAAAGTAGGGTAAAAGATAAAATAGGATTATTTAACAATAAGGAAGGGCAAGATGAGAGGAAAAAATAAGGTAACGACACGACCACACCAAATTGATCGTTCCATAAAGTGGCCGCACTTTTCGCCGTTATGTAACAATAGATTTAACGATACGATACAATAAATAACAATCAACACAAATATTATATTTAAAATAATAATACGATACAACACAACATGTAACAATCATCCAAACAAGAGAACAAAATGTGTCTCTCATTCCTCTTGTGAATGAGTGTGTATGTTGTTAGAGGCGGATTCCGGATTTAAACTCTATGAGTTCAATTTTTAAGATTTTAACATTGAACCCATTATATTTTTAAAATTATGAATTCATATCTACTATTTTTACAATTTTAACATATTTTTATATATAAACTTTTACTCCACGTCAAAAATTATGATTTCAATTAAACCCTTCGTTATAACACTACATCTGACCCTGTATGTTGTGGTTGCATGTGCATATGTTAACATGTTACAACTTACAATAAGTTAGTCTGCTTTAGTTTTTAGGTAAATGATTTCACTTATTTTAGGTAAAAAAAAAAAAAAATACACTACTAACCTAGAAGCAAGTTCTTTGCCACTTGAAATTAGTCACTACATAAGTCACTCTTTACTCGTTTCTAATGTTTATAACATCAAGAAAGGCATATGAACCTTGTCAGTATTATATTTATGTCGCTTTAGATTTGGTATATAATGAGATCCAATAAATGAACTAACTATTTAAACAATATTTTTTCCATTTTGCCTTTTGGATTGAGTAACATGTAGTGCACCCTCAGTTTTTGTTGTATATAATAAGTTATTTTTTCAGAAGTCAAATTGGTCAAATCACTTTTAATCTGTGATTTCATATTAAAACTAGGAGTTTAATACTTTCTCTAAATTTTTGTGCCCAAGTGTATTATTTTGGCCATTGAGCTTATCTTCTAATAATAACAATATCTAATTGAAAACTAAGTCTGTCGTCTCATGCTCAAATCTTCCTAAAAAGGATTTTCTGTGGCTATCAAGCTTTGTAACTTTTACAAGTACAAATTATCGGGAGCGGATTAATGATTTAATATTTTTGAGTTTTTATAACGATATCAAGCTAAATAATTAAATTTACATCCAAATATTTAAAGATGTTTAGTAAATCTCTTAATACTCATATATGATCTGGACAAAGCTATTAGGTTCACTTACGCCGTAGATTTTACAAGTTAAATCTGCCTCTATAACTTATATGAAAATAATTATAAACTAAAAAGATGTTACTATTTAATTTTAGTGGTGCTTGCTTAATATGTAAACATATTCCATTATTTGAGTTATAGATATTTAGTGGGGAAAATGACATGTTTTTCCTGGAATATATCAAACTTTTAGTATTTACTATTTATTTGAAACACAACAGAAATATTTTCATGTACGAAATAAAATCGATTTAATAAGTAATACCGATGAAAGTATCCCACACAATAGGTGCGGATTCAATTCTTACTATCCCCTTATTTTTTCCTCTTTCTTGATCCCCCAATTAATAGAAAAAATTAAAAGGAAAAGAAGTAGAGTTAATAACTAAATATGATCATTTTAATAAATCGGTAGTTGTAACTACTTTTGACGACTTAAAAGATGTAATAATTGACACTTCTTTGTCAGAAAATTATAATGTATAGGTAGGTAAAAAGAAATTATATATATATATACTATATATTAAATCTCTTTAACTTCTTTGTATAATTTTTTTTATTTTGATTTCTCTTAGTGAAAATTCTGGTTTCGTGACTGATCTCTTATCTTTTAACTCCTCGTATATTGTTCATGTTCAGATATAATAAAAATAAGAGAAAAAGATACAAGAATTTTAAACTTCATTCTTTATAAAGAGGTGTATTAAAGTCCTTTAACTTTTAAAAAATTTCTCATAAAAGTTCAACATAAAATTATTAATTCTTTAACTGACCATTACATTGATTAGAATCTAAAGATCAGAGATTGACACTAAAATTTCAGAGAACGCATGTTAGGGGTGCCTCTTTTGATGGTTTTCTTAAATAATTCTTTTTTAAAAAGCTTTGTTCTTTAGTTAAAAAGTCTCTAATTTTTTATTATAATCACCTTATGTTATAAGCTACAGATCTAGTTGTAGGAACATTCCTAACTTTTATTTTTCCTTAGTCCAAGACTCCAAGGCATACCCGTGAATGAAAAAGTTTTATGGTTTGGAAAGTTCTTGGACTAAACTATAGTTTTTCCTTCTTTCTGTAAAAAGTAAAATTCGAGTTTACATCCTGTTTAAACGATGAAAATTAACGATCAAAATTAATGGTTTGAACATATTTTTTTAACTTGGTACACTTGGGGTGTACTGATTAATCCGCATTTATTCGCGCTAGAAAGTTTCACTTTGAAAATAACGTGCTCACTATCAAATGTGATTCTCCACTTAAAGCTCGAACGCTTGAATTATTAATTTTTCACTTGAAGAACGTTAAAAATTATATCTGCATATATTAGAGTTCACAGTATAATATTGCAAATTCATATCGAATGGCCTCTTGACCAATTGGATCTCCCTTTTCTCTAATAGATTCATACATAAATAAAAAAAAAATTTAAAAACAACTTACATTATATGGGAAAAACTGTATAGTTACATTATGCTTTTCTGAATAAATTGAAATATGTGGATAAAATTATTACTGATGCAATTTACATGCATATGGGGTTGTCTTTATAATTTTCACTCTTTGAAGGTAGTCGAACATAAGTCACATTATTATAAAATTTTAACCCAAATCTTTTTCATTGAAACACTTGATGCCTTCTCTAAAGGATAACAGTTCGGTATTTGCATAAAACCCCTTCTAGATTTTGAAAAGGACTTACAACTCCCTTTCAAGTTTCAAGTATTGCTTAATTACTACTCCATCTTTTATCCTTAAGATTGATAATATGGTAAAAGAAACTATAAATTTCCCAGGCGACTTTCGATCCACTGCTCAAGCTGTAAAATATCACTGTATACGATCAAAACTGGTTTTGCCCTTCATGTATTTAGTCGATATTGGAACATGATGGACCGAGGATCGTTATCATAATATCGAGATGAGATATAAAGTAGAGTTATCGAGCTCAAAATTCAGGGACTAATCAATATCGAGCTCGAATCAATACCGAGCTCACACCAATATCGAGCTCGAGTCAATATCAAGCTCGGGATCCAAAGATCGACCAATACCAAAACCGGCCAAGATCGAGCTAAGAGATAAAGAGTCGTTGTAGCCGCACCAGGGGAGAGAATCTCGGCGAAAATTAAGGAAAAGCTAATTAATTAATCTATCATGGGATCCCCACTATGTATTTTTAATTATATCCAAAGTAAGATTCATCCACTATATAAAGAGTGGCTATCATTTCTGTAAAGGAGGGGCATTGAACATTGAGTACATTCTCACATCTCAAAGATTATTGATTTGAGATAGAAATATAGCAGAGATTATCCTTTTTTGGGCTTTGGACATTGATTCATCTTGCTTATTTATAAATTATTCTCTACACAATTTGGTTTGTGTTTCATTCCTTTTTTACAGTCAATATTCGATATATTTTTTACCTATTTTTCCGATTTGTATCAAGTTATACCATGTATCCTTAGAACTAGGAACAATTCAACACTATTCATTTTTCGGGTAAACAGTTTGGCGCCCACCGTGGGCTAAGGATAATAGTGGTTATTTGGTACAAATCTCTGCAAAACACACCATTTTACACTTGCTATTGGAAGTGTATTTGATTTCAGGTTAAAAACAACGAACTCTCAATTAATGGCCCTACCTATTGACAACGAAGTTGGCCTTCAAGATGAGAACAACAACCTGACGACCGGGGATGAAAGGCTGCTCGTCGATCCCGTTGGAACTCGGGCCGCAGATCCAATCGACGTCAATTCACATGTGGCCATCGAGGCGAACCAACATTCCGACCCCGAAAACAGCATCCTTGGTGGAACTCGACTTGCAGTTCGAAATACCCAAAATGTTGGAGAAGACGGGATCAACATGCGTATGATCTTCGAAATGTTACAAGCTCCACAAGTAGCAATAGCTCACTTGTAGAGCCAAACCCAGGCACCGAGCAGGGCCGAGCCCGGTCAATCTCGAGAAATCACCCACGAAACGGGGCCAGCTGTAGTAGATCAAATGAACAAGGATCGCGGACTAATCCCGAAATTATTAAGATGTTAGAGGAACTACCAAAACGAATTGAGACAGGATAAAAGAGGATTGAAGCAAACGACAAAAAAGTAGAAACTTATAAATCCAAGGTTGATCAGATCTCGGGGGCACCACCGGTATTGAAGGGCTTGTATTCCAAAAAATTCATACAAAAACCTTTCCCCCCGAGCGTGGCTCCTAAACCGATCCCTTAGAAGTTTCACATGCACGAAATTCCTAAATATAATGGAACGACCGACCCCAGCGAGCATGTCACCTCTTACACATGTGCCATTAAAGGGAACAACCTAAAAGACGACGAGATCGAATCTGTACTATTGAAGAAGTTCGGGGAAACCCTGTCAATGGGGGAAATGATATGGTATCATAATTTACCGCCTAACTCTATCGATTCTTTTGTTATGCTTGCAGATTCTTTCGTAAAAGCACACACCGGAGCCATAGAAGTCGAGACCAGGAAGTCGGACCTTTTCAAGGTAAAGCAAAAAAATAACGAGATGCTAAGAGAATTTGTATCTCGTTTTCAAACGGAACGAATGGATCTGCCACCGATCACGGACGATTGGGCTGTACAAGATTTCACTCAAGGACTGAACGAACGAAGCTCGATGGCTTCACGACACTTGAAGCAGAATTTGGTTGAGTACCCAGCTATTACCTGGGCCGATGTGCACAATCGATATCAATCGAATATCAGAGTTGAAGACGACCAGTTGGGTTTTAGGTCCGCTATTAAAAGGGACGTCGACCAAGAACCAAGGTCGAACAGGGATCGGTATCAACCGTATAACAGAGATCGTAGGGGTAACGAACCTACACGCAACTTTGTACGAGGCTAAATGAGAAGTGATCGAGGACAAGGGTCTCAGGGGCTGATGAATAAGAATGGGTTCGACAGGCATATTAGACCTAAGGAAGCACTACGGTTATTAGAATATAACTTCAGCATCGATGCATCTGCCATCGTGTCGTCTATCAGATGCATCAAAGATACTAAGTGCCTTGACCTCTGTAGTCCGATACAGCCCAAAGGAATCCCAATTAAATATACAAATATCATGGCACCCATGGCCATAGAACCGAAGACTGCAGGCAATTGAGATAGGAGGTAGCCCTGTTTATTCAATGAAGGGCACCTTCGAGAATTTTTAAGTGACTAGGCCAAAAACCATTTCAAAAATAGAGATTTTAATAAACAAAACAAACAAGAAGAGCCACAACACATCATCCACATAATCATCAGAGGGATCGATGTCCCCCAGAAAACAGTGCTTAAACGCACTAAGATGTCTATCGTAAGAGAAAAGCGATCTCGGACTCAGGATTACACGCCTAAAGGAACCTTGTCCTTTAGTGATGAAGACGCGGAAGGAATCATGCAACCCCATAATGATGCACTGGTAATATCTGTACTTATGAATAAAACTCAAGTTAAACGTGTGTTAATTGATCCAGGTAATTCGACCAACATCATTCGATCGAGGGTCGTAGAGCAACTCGGCCTACAGGACCAGGTCATTCCCGCAACCCTGGTACTAAACGGATTCAATATGGTATGTGAAACTACTAAGGGCGAGATAATCTTGCCAGTAAACATGGTCAGGACTATCCAGGAAACGAATTTCCATGTAATCGAGGTCGATATGAGATATAACGCCTTGTTCGGGAGGCCATGGATCCACAACATGAGAGCAGTGACCTCGACCCTTCACCGGGTTCTAAAATTCCCAACATCGGAGGGAATCAAAATGGTCTACAGGGAGAAACCGGATGCAAAAGAAATATTTGTCGTCGATGAAGTGATTTCGATATCATCATTATCATCAACAAAGGGATCAGATTCGAAGGAAACACGTTACACCAAATAGCAATCACAAATGTCAGCCTCAACCCAACTAGAAAAATAGGAGACTGACGAAGATGATGATTATGGGATTCCTCGATCCTTCGGGTCCCCGATGATTCCGATGCTACCCGATCAACGGTCGAAGAACTGGAGCAAATCACGCTAATCGAACATCTGCCAGAGCAAAAGGTATACTCGGGCACGGGATTAGATCCCGAGCTCAGGGAAAAGCTTATTCAATCTTTCATAGCTAACATGAACTGTTTCGCTTGGTCCCATCTTGACATGACAGGAATCCCACCGGAAATAACCACTCATAGATTGAGCTTGGATCCGAAATTTTATCTGGTAAAGCAAAAAAGAAGGCCCCAGTCCGAGGTCAAACATGCATTCATCAAGGACGAGGTAACCAAACTACTTAAAATAGGATCCATTCGAGAAGTAAAATACCCCGAATGGCTGGCCAATATGGTGGTGGTCCCTAAAAAGGAAAACAAACTTAGAATGTGTATGGATTACAAAGACCTGAACAAAGCATTCCCTAAGGATTCTTTTCCTTTGCCTAGCATCGATCGTATAATCGATGCCACGGCCGGCCATGAGATTCTCAGTTTCTCAATACCTACTCCGGGTATAACCAGATACAGATGAACCCGGAGGATCAGAAAAAGACCTCGTTCATCACTAAGTACGGTACCTATTGTTATAACGTAATGCCATTCGGTATAAAAAATGTTGGTGCAACTTATCAATGCCTAGTAAACAGAATGTTCGAAAAATAAATGGGTAAATCAATGGAAGTTTATATTGATGACATGTTGGTTAAGTCCCTGCGCGCAGAGGGCCATTTAAAGCATTTGCAGGAAACTTTCGACGTGCTAAACAAGTACAATATGAAGCTCAACCCCGAAAAATGTGCATTCGGGGTTGGCTCAGGCAAATTTCTTGGTTTCATGGTGTCCAATCGAGGAATCGAGATGAACCCTGACAAAATCAAAGCTATAGAAGACATCAAGGTAGTAGATAATGTGAAGGTCGTGCAAAGGTTAACGGGAAGGATAGCTGCCCTGGGACGATTCATTTCGAAATCCTCAGATAGGAGCCATCGATGTTTCTCACGGCTTAAGAAGAAAAGCAACTTTGCATGGATTCCGGAATGCCAGCAGGCTTTGGAAGAACTAAAGCGGTATTTATCGAGCTCGCCTCTACTTCATACCCCGATAGTGGACGAACAACTTTACTTGTACTTAGCTATCTCAAAGATAGCGGTAAGTGGAGTCCTGGTTCGAGAAGAACGAGGTACGCAATTCCCTATTTATTATGTCAGTCGGACCTTAGGCAAGACCGAAACTAGATATCCACACTTAGAAAAGTTAGCGCTTGCATCAATAAGCGCCCCTAGGAAATTAAAACCCTATTTCCAATCTCATCTGATACATGTTGTAACAACTTATCCTCTTCGAAACATTTTGTGCAAACCCGAGATAGAAATCGGTGGATACGATATCGAGTATAGACCCTGAACCGCTATCAAATCTCAAATCTTGGCAGACTTCGTGGCTGACTTTTCGCCAGCCCTCATACCCGAGATTGAAAAAGAGCTACTGATAAAATTGGGTACTTCTCCGGGAGTCTGGACCATTTTCACGGACGGTGCCTCGAACACGAAGGGGTCCGAATTAGGCATTATGCTAAAATACCCACAGGTAATGTAATTAGACAGTCTATCATAACTACAAAATTGACTAACAATTAGGCCGAGTACGAGGCCATGATTGTAGGTCTCAAACTAGCTAGAAGCTTGGGAGCGAAGATCGTAGGAGCTAAGTGTGATTCCCTCCTTGTGGTAAACCAAGTTAACGGGACTTTTGAAGTCCGAGAAAATCGAATGCAAAGGTACTTGGATAAATTACAGGTGACTCTACATCAATTTAAAGAATGGACTTTGCAACATATACCCCGAGAACAGAACAACGAGGCCGACGCTCTTGCGAACTTAGGTTCATCAGTCGAAGATGACAAACTCAACTCGGGGACTATCGTACAACTCCTAAGATCGGTGGTCGAAGAAGGTCACGCCGAGATAAACTCCACAAGTCTAATCTGGATTGAAGAAACAAATATATAGAGTACTTCAAGAACGGGAAGCTTCCATCAGATCCAAAGGAATAGAGAGCTTTGCGCATAAAGGCAACACAGTTCACCTTGTCCGAGGATGGAACACTATATAGAAGGACGTTCGATGGACCATAAGTAATATGTTTGGGACCAGGAGATACCGATTACATCCTACGGAAAATTCATGAAGGCACTTGTGAAAACCATTCCGGTGTTGATTCGTTGGTCCACAAAACAATCAGAGCAGGGTATTATTGGACCGATATGGGCAAAGATGTGAAGGAGTTCATTCGAAAATGCGACAAATACCAAAGACATGCGCCCATGATTCATCAACTCGGGGAACTACTCCATTCGGTCATATCTCTATGGCCTTTCATGAAACGGGGGATGGACATCGTCGGCCCCTTTCCATCAGCCCCAAGTAAAACTCAGTTTATTTTGTTTATGACTGATTATTTCTCTAAATGGGTTGAAGCACAGGATTTCGAGAAAGTTAGATAAAAAGAAGTGATAGACTTTATTTGGGACCACATCATATGTCGATTCGGGTTGCCAGCCAAGACTGTATGTGATAATAGAAAATAATTCATCGACAGTAAAGTAACTAAATTTCTCGAGGATCATAAGATCAAAAGGATCCTATCAACACCGTACCATCCTAGTGGAAACGGACAAGCTGAATCGACCAATAAAACCATCATCTAAAATCTTAAGAAGAGATTGACCGACGCCCAAGTAAAATGGAGAGAAATGCAACCCGAGGTCCTATGGGCATATCGCACGACATCGAAATCTAGTACCGTAGCAACGCCATTCTCGTTGGTCTATGGCATCGAAGCTTTGATCCTGGTTGAGGTCGGAGAACCTAGAATCAGGTTTCAATATGCTACAAAGGAGTCGAATAACGAGACCATGAACACGAGCCTAGAATTATTGGACGAAAAACGAGAAGTCGCTCTCGTCTGTTTGGCTGCTAAAAATAGCGGATCGAAAGATACTACAATCGAAGAACCAATCTTCGGCATTTCAAAATTGGGGACTTGGTACTAAGGAAATTCACCCTCAACACCCGAAATTCGAATGAAGGGAAACTAGGTCTGCACTGGGAGGACCATATCAGGTTCTCGAAATCATCGGAAAAAGGATCCTACAAACTCGGAGTGATAAACGGCAAACAACTGCCGAGCAATTGGAATGTGTCACACCTAAAACGATACTACTGCTAAGGTACGACCCTCCCATGTTCATTTGTATTTCGAAATTAACCCTTGCAGGTGTTCGACCAGAAACAAGGATGGATTATTCAACTCGAAGCCTTTAGGTCTGAAAGCACGCGTTGCACTCTTTTTCCCTTAGACCGGTTTTGTCCCAAATGGGTTTTTCGGCAAGGTTTTTAATGAGGCAACCATTGATCGTGCTAACTTAGAACAATTCAACGGTATTCGAGGCTTCTTTACAATAAACCTCGAATACTGAGGGACATTATACTCGGATATATCAAGTTCGATTATCAAGTTCGATACAAGAAAGTTACTTCATGACAACAGGGTCTCGATAGAAAAATTTTGTAAGAGCCAGATGGTCAAAACGAACCATGCATGCATAGTTTGCTCGAGCCCTAGCGCAAAACATGAACACATGTATAGTGACTATAAAGAGAAATTTCTCCTTTACCGATATCTCATACCTCAGAAAGATTCCTCTACGTCATGTTCCCGATCTATTATGTAAACAGGCCTAAGGTTCGACCATGATCGAAGTTTGAATAATTACCCCATAAATCGGGGACTGCCAACCGAAAAATCAACGAGATCGAGCTCCATAAAGCCTAAGGGCTACTCTTTCTTCGAGTTCGAGCAAACACTCACTCGACCAAAAATCATAAGGGCTACATTATATCGAGTTCGAGCAAATACTCACTCGACCATAAAGCCGAAGGGCTGCATAAAATCGAGTTCGAGAAAACACTCACTCGATCATAAAGCCTAAGGGCTGCATTAAATCGAGTTCGAGTAAACACTCACTCGACCATAAAGCCTAAGGGCTACATTAAATCAAGTTCGAGCAAACACTCACTCAACCATAAAGCCTAAGTGCTACCTTAATTCGAGTTCGAGCAAATACTCACTCGACTGAAAAGCCTAAGGGCTACATTAATTCGAGTTCGAGCAAACACACTCTCAACCATAAATCCTAAAGGTTACATTAATTCAAATTCGAACAAACACTCACTCGACCATAAAGCCTAAGGGCTACAATAATTCGACTTCAAGCAAGAACTCACTCGACTATAAAGCTTAAAGGGCTACCTTAATCCGAGTTCGAGTAAACACTCACTTGACCATAAAGCTTAAGGGCTACCCTAATTCGAGTTCGAGCAAACACTTACTCGACTATAAAGCCTAAAGGGCTACATTAATCTGAGTTTGAGTAAATACTCACTCGACCATAAAGCCTAAGGGCTACCCTAATTCAAGTTCGAACAAACACTCACTCGACTATAAAGCCTAAAGGGCTACCTTAATCCGTGTCCGAGTAAACATTCACTCGACTGAAAAGCCTAAGGGTTACATTAATTCGAGTTCGAACAAACACTCACTCGACCATAAATCCTAAGGGCTACCTTAATTCGAGAAAATACCCTCACTCAACCGTAAAGCCTAAAGGGATACCTTAGTTCGAGTTCGAGAAATCACTCTCACTCGACCGAAAAGCCTAAAGGCTACCTTAGCTCGAATTCGAGCAAATCATTTTGCTTGAACCCTATTAATCAAAGTCTAAAAGTTATCCCAATTCGAGTTCGAACATTCACTCGGACCTTCAAGTAATTATCTCGTGCCAAGGCACATTTTAGCCTTTGTATAAATTAACAAGAAAGGCAAAAGATTCAGAAGCCATAAAAGAAATAAAGTCTTATATATACCAAAAATCATGTACAAAGGCACCACGACCCAATCAAGTTTTTCTACAAAAGACCAAAACGGTCTTAAAAGAAAGAAGAAAAATACTAAAAGGACTTAGTACTCTCCAGGAGCAGCATCTTCACCTTTGAGGCCTTCTTCGCTCTCAGAACCGCTCGTACTCCCGGTATCATCATCATCGGGAAAGGCCAACACTCTGGCTTCGGCTTCGAGCTCTTTTGCATTCTCGATCTCGGCTGAAAGATCGAAGCCACGAGCGCGGATCTCTTATAGAGTCTCCCTCCGAGATTTGCATTTAGCATGCTCGGCAACCCAATTTGCTCAAGCTTGAGCAGCCTCGGCAACCTCTTTTGCTCAAACCTGAGCGACTTCAGCATCAGATCGGTAAATAGCCACCATTGCATCATCATTAGCCATGGCTATTTCGGCCTCCGATTTGACCGCCGCCAGTTCCGAGACCAGTCTCTCTCGATCAAAAGTCACTGAACCCAATCGAGACTGGAACTCCTCGATATTCTTGGCTTGCACCAAGGCTCTCTCTTTCGAGCTTTGTAGTTGGGCCTCGATCGATGCCAGTTGAGCCCGGGTAGCCTCCTTTTCAGAAACAAGGCGGTCCATGTTCTTTTTCCATTCCTCGGCCCCCGCTTTCACTGCATCCACCTCAGCACGAAGCTCCCCAATCATATCAAGCTTTTGCTGAATCTGCGGGACCGAACTGTTAGCCTTCACGCCCAAATCAGTGTCATTAACTTCAAAAACTCCTTTTACCTGCTCGGACAAATTGGTTTGTTCTTTCCGAGTTGCTTCTAGCTCGGCTCGAAGTCCTCTTGCTTCTCCTTCACTCTACTCACTGAGAAGCTTGAAGGTATCTCTCTCCTCAGTAAGCCCTCGAATTTCAGCTTCAAACTGGCTTAGCTCCCATCGGGATCAGAAAAATGCCTCGAGATAGAGCGCATAAGCCTACAAGAAATAAAAGGGAGTTATACAAAAGAAGAAAAATACAAGTATGAAAGTTGACAAAAATAAAGTGAACTTACCCGATTCAGGGCCTGCTAAGCTTCGTTGAATATACGAGGAATCCCCGCTTTGCCCGAGCTCTTTTTCGAAGCCTCCAAATAGCTCGGACCGGTAGCATTTTCTACTCCAACAAAATAATCACAGAAAGGATCTTCCTCTCCATGGGATCCCTCCCCATGATAAACCTCCACAACTTGGGCGTCATATATCATAGACTGTGAAAATAAAGGAAAAGAAGGGGAATCGCCAATCTCTATTGCCCCGATTATGTCTTTCGAGGCACCGCCTCCATCTCGAGGAACCTCAAACTCGGTTCCTGCACCATCATCAATCGCCTCTTTGACGGATTCGTCACCCCGAGGTAAAACATCCTCAGTCTCCCCTTGCTCGGGAACTCGGTTCGAAGTCTTCTCCTCGACTTTGTCGGACTTGGGTGAAGCAGAATCAATCCCCACCGGCCCTAAAGCTTTACAAATATCGGTGTCAGTCTGAGCACGGGCCACCGGTTCAGAGTTATCTTCTTTTTCTTCTTCTTCTTCTTCTTCTCCATCCCTTAGACGCAGGACCGATTCCATAGTCAATGGGATTGTGGTTCCCTTGGGCTTACGGACTATCATCTCCTTAGGTTTTTGACACTCGGAAATCGAAGTCGCTTTTCTCTTAATTTCCTTTAACAGCTTCAAGACAGGTGGTAAAACTTCCTCAACACCAGACGGGGGCCTCATGACCGCATCTTTTCCAAGGCCTGCGAAGGGAGAATATAAGTAAACTCATGCTTCGAATAAACATGTCATCTCGAATGACAAACAAATCGGTAAACCAAGATGAAAGCTTGCCATGAGTACGAGCTTCCCATCGACCCTTTGATAAATCGCGCCAAGCGCGCTCGGCATATGTCGACGTTGAAACCAGGATCCTAAACCAGTTCTCAAGATGGGGAACTGCTCCCGGCATCCAAGCAACGGTTGTGTCAAGAAAAGCACCGATAAGTAAAAATGAAGAAGTAAAAATGACAAAAGTTAAAAACGAAATCATACTTACGATTCATATTCTATTTCTCGGGAAATGGCATACTCTCAACCGGGATTAAGTCTGAGGTTTTCACTCGGACAAACCAGCCTATCCAACCCTGATCTTTGTCTTCATCAATGCTCGAGGTGAACGCCTTGGTGGCTCAATGTTGGAGTTTTATCAGCCAACCTCGGTAAAGACGAGGGCTCTATAATCTTATTAGGTGGTCGAGGGTGAAGGGAAGCCCGTCAATTTTGCTCACAAAGAAACGGAGCAGTATTATAATCCTCCAGAAAGAAGGATGTATTTGGCCGAGGGTTACTTGGTACTTTTTGCAGAAGTCTATGATGATCGGATCGAGGGGACCCAGCGTGAAAGGATAAGTGTAAACACTCAAGTACCCTTCCATGTGGGTAGTGATCGCTTCTTCCGGTGCCGGTATCTTCCCAACCACAATCTTTCTTTACCAAATCAATAAGGCTTTGAGGTATCGAGCATATATATCTCGATACCGGCTCACATCGACTAGCAACCGACGAAGTTTTCTCGACTTTAAAGTCGGAATAGAAAACACATCCCCCGGGAATGAGTTCTTCGAGACATGGATCCACCACCGATTTCTCACCGGCCGACCGAGATGAGGAAGCAACCTCTTTCTGAGGAACAGTTTTAGATATCTTGGCCATCTAAATTCTCAAGAACAAGCAAAGAAATTCTTAAAACTGAAAATAGAGAACTTTGGGGAAGGAGAAGAGCTGTGAAGATTGGAATGAGAAGAATTGAAGGTAAAGGTTTAAAATAATGAAGAAGGAGTCTATTTATAGATTTGGCAATGACGGTTCAAAATCAGCAGTGGCCGACCATCGTCTGACGCACATTTAATTCCTTGGTAACGAAATCAACAGGACATTTGTCACATACATCATAACCAGGCTCGACGCAGACGTTAGTGTGTGTCTATTCAGAGGTTGAAAAAATCATATCGTTTCTCGCCACATTCTTTCCGAGAAACGAGGGGACTAAATACATGAAGGTCAAAACCGATTTTGCCCTTCATGTATTTAGTCGAGATTGGAACATGATGGACCGAGGATCGTCATCATAATATCGAGATGAGATCTGAAGTAGAGTTATCGAGATCAAAATTCAGGGACCAATCAATATCGAGTTCGAAGTCAATATCGAGCTCGAATTCAATATCGAGCTCGAATTCAATATCAAGCTCGAATCAATACCGAGCTCAAGCCAATATCGAGCTCGAGTCAATATCAAGCTCGGGATCCAGAGATCGACCAATACCAAAACCGGCCAAGATCGAGCTAAGAGATAAAGAGCCGTTGTAGCCGCACCAGGGGAGAGAATCTCGGCGGAAATTAAGAAAAAACTAATTAATTAATCTATCATGGGATCCTCACAATGTATTTTTAATTATATCCAAAGTAAGATTCCTCTACTATATGAAGAGTGTTATCATTTCTGTAAAGGAGGGGCATTGAACATTGAGACATGAATACATTCTCACATCTCAAAGATTATTGATTTTACACAAAAATATAGCACATATTATTCTTTTTGGGCTTTGGACATTGATTCATCTTGCTTATTTATAAATTATTCTCTACACAATTTGGTTTGTGTTTCATTCCTTTTTTAAGTCAATATTTGATATATATTTTTACCTATTTTTCCGATTTGTATCAAGTTATACCACGTATCCTTAGAACTACGTATAAATTCAACTCTATCCGTTTTTCGGGTAAACAATCACATATTCCGTGAACAACAATCTCTAGCAATCACCATAACTCTTATCCCATAAAGTCAGAGGCGTAGCCAAGATTTGAAACTTATGAGTTTGGGGTTCAAGTCCTTTTAAGTTACTGGATTCTAAATTAATAATTTGTACATATTCAATGGATTTGTTATGACAAATACATAGATTGGACCAAAACGATTGGGTTCAACCGAACCCATACTCGATGGGCTAGCTCCGCCTCTGCATAAAGTACTCATATTTTCAAATCATAGAGAACAAATTGAACTGAGATTATCTTATGAAATTTCTTTCACGAAATAATTTTACAAAGGAACAATATGTCAAATTTCAGAGTCTTAGACATTTGCGTTAAATTTTAAAATAATTTTTAGTTAGAATTTTGTAAGCCCTCCAATAATAGTGAACTTGCATCTTCGAACTATTCTAATTACACACAAAAAAAAAGGAAGTAAGAAAATATTGTGTGTTTAAGTCTTGCGTTTGAACCTCAATTGAATCTATATTTGTTGAAGCTGAATGTCTTACACAAATAGCCGGCCATAATAATTGGTTACTTTTTCTAATCATATACATAAATTATACATTGATTATACATAATTATACACATATAATGCATATATTATACATCCACCGCTATTTTTAGTTTAAGTGTTTGGATGGGCGGTTATTTGCGTTAAATCTTCGACATACATCTCCAACTGGACTTAGATTTTTGGGTCTCATAATGGGCCTGGTTTTTGGGCCTCATGATGGGCCTGCTTTGTGACCTTTTAAACTTAACGAGAACTTTACACAAATAGCAGGTTGGATTCTCTGTTTATTTTTTTAATTCTGTATACATAGATAATACACTGATTGTATATGATTATAAACATATTATACTTAAATCATATATATATATTGTAACGACCCAACCGGTCATTTTGACTTTTAGAACCCTGTTTCCCTAAATAAAACTTCTCGTATGTGCTTTAAATGATTTATGACTTGTGGGATGGTTGGTTCGGGATTTGAAAGTGTTTGGGTTGAAATCGGAACAATTATTTCCTTAAGTTGGTTTTAAAAGGTCAAGTTTGACTTTGGTCAACTTTTTGAGCAAACAGACTCAGATCAGTATTTTGACAGTTTCGGTAGGTCCGTATTGTGATTTGGGACTTGGGCGTATGCCTGGAATCAAATCCCGAGGTCCCTAGCCCGAGATATGGAATTTTGATTAAAAATAAAATTTAACTTCAAATAGTGACCGGATGTCGAATTATGTGAAAATGACCCCGGAAGAGAATTTTGATGATTCCAACAGCTCCGTATGGTGATTTTGGACTTAGGAGTGTAATCGAAATTTTATTTGGAAGTCCGTAGTGAAATTAGGCTTGAAATGGCTAAAACAAGAATTTAAGTTTGTAAGTTTGACCGGGGAGTTGACTTTTTGATACCAGAGTCGGAATACAGTTCCGAAAATTTTCATAGCTCCGTTATATCATTTATGACTTGTGTGCAAATTTTGAGGACAATCGGAGTTGATTTGGTAGGTTTCGACATCGAATGTAGAAGTTAAAAATTCTTAGTTTCCTTAAGCTTGAATTGGGGTATGATTCGTGATTTTAGCGTTGTTTGATGTGATTTAGAGGTTCGACTAATTTCGTATGATGTTTTAGGACTTGTTGGTATATTTGGTTGAGGTCCCGAGGGCCTCGGATGAGTTTCGGATGGTTAACGGATCACAAATTGGACTTAAACAGCTGTTGCAATTGTTTTTCTCTTCTGCTGGAAATTCTAGGCTATGATCGAGCCCAAGATCGAGGCCCAAAATCGAGGCCCAAAAATCGAGCTCCCAAGATCGAGCTCCCGAGATAGAGCTCCCCGAGATCGAGCTCCCAAGATCGAACTGGGCAGATCTGTAAGTTATAAAAACAGAGGCATTCGACCCATTTGCCATTTTTGACAAACTTGAGCTTGAGCAGAAGCGGCGTTTGGCAGATGTTTCAAGGAAAGACATTTGAGGTAAGTGATTCCAACTCGGATTTGGTTTATATACACAAATATATCATTGTTTTTACCATTTAATTAGTGTTTTGAGATTGAAATTTGAAAAATTTTAGAAATCTCATAGAAACGAATTTTTGAGATTTCGGTATCGATTCGGAGTCGGATTTGAGTGAAACTGGTATGGTTGGACTCGTAATTGAATGGGTTGTCGGATTTTGTAACTTTCGCCGGATTCTGAGATGTGGGCCCCACGGATGAATTTTTATTAATTTCGGAATTTTTATTAAAAATGTAGTATTTTCTTATAGAATTAATTCATATAATTTTTAGTGATTGTATCAAATTATTTTGGCTAGATTCGAGCCAGGCAGAGTTGGATTATCGTGGAAAAGGCCTTATAGTGGATTAAATTGGAGCAAGACGAGGTAAGTCTCTTGTCTAATCTTGTGAGGGAAAAATTACCTCCTAGGTGATTAAAAATTAAATAATTATTGCTAATTGTGGGGGGATACGTATGCATGAGGTGACGAGAGTCCGTGCGTAGCTACTATTAAATGCTAAAGTTCGGGTAATTTAGGACTCAAAGCATGCCTTACTTGTGTAGATTGTATTCTTTAATTTATTTATATTAATTGATATCTATATGAATATATTGTGAATTGTTAGATAAAGATATTAAAGGATGGAAATCTCATATGTTTAATTTTTGTTTAAATCAATTAATTGTTAAAAAGAAATTGTTCTCCTCCCAAATCTATCTTATAATAAACATACTGTCCTTCCGGAGGCACATAAGAAAATGTCCTCCTTTCTTGTGGAGCGGGCCGAATGCCTCGGCAGGATAGATGCATCTATGGATCGCGCCGCACGTCCCTCGGCAGTGTACACGACACTCTGGATCGGGCCGTGCGTCCTCGGCAGAAATCGTGCTTAATAATAATAATAATTACACGATACTTGGACAGTTCATTATAACTTGTAAAGTTATTTGATAAATTGAAAATTTATTAAAATTAAATTGTAGCTTGTAAAGCTATTTGATAAACTGGAATTTTTATTGAAATTGAAGGATTTACTTAATAGATTAGAAATTATTTGAATTGAAGGAATTTAATTATTATACTGAGAATTATTGGAATTGAAGGAATTTAATTATTTCTACTGGTTCAATAAATTATTGTTAATTATGTGAATCATCGTTGATATAAATATTTCTATTTTCATGATTATTTAATATTATTGACCCATAGTGAGTGTCATAGTCGGCCATCTCGTCTCTACCTCTTCGAGATTAAGGCTTGATACTTACTGGGTACACGTTGTTTTCGTACTCATACTGCACTTGCTGCACATTTTATTGTGCAGGTACATATATGTATAGCGGCCTTGTGGGCGCAGAGGTGTTATAAAAATTGTGGGGACATAGGTGAGCTGCATTCTATATTACGATCCGCAGTTAACAAAATCTCCTTCAGAGTTATTATATTTTCCTGTCTAATTTGTATTCTGGACAGATGCTGTATTTTATTTTAATTCCCTAGTAAATGCTCATGCACTTTAATTCCCTACAATTTTATTAAAGAAATTTTTATTTTAAAAATACTAAAATGGGTAATTAAGTTAATTGATTATGGTTGGCTTGCCTGACAGTGGTGTCCGGCGCCATCACGACCTTTTGGATTTTGGGTCGTGACAACATGGTATCAGAGCACTAGGTTCACTTAGGTTTCACGAGTCATGAGCAAGTCTAATAGAGTCTTGCAGATCGGTACGGAGACGTCTGTACTTATCTTCGAGAGGCTACAGGGTTGTTAGGAATACTTCCCTTTTTGATTCTTCATCGTGTGATTCAATTCCTTTGAGGCTTATGCCTACATTTCCTTCCTATTCAATCTTATGCGACGTGAAACGCTTGTTATACATTGAGGATTGAGGAAAATTTTAATGGTACTACAGATGTAGTACAAGATATTTCTCCTTGTGTAATTAATTGGGCTATTGTCATCGCCTTGCGAAAGGCCGCTCTGTCATTTCAAATTAAATATCAGTACTACCTAAGGTTTGAGATTTGGCATTGATTGTTATGACGATTTGTGTGTTGTTATCGCACAGTGTTTATGAAATGGAAAAATGCATGTCTATGTGTCAGGGCAGTAAACGACTTGAAAGAAGGTTTTCTCAGTACATGATTCAAAGGTTCCATGTTTTAATTCCAGCGGAGAAAAAGCAACCGGACTATAAATGTTCATATTGGGGGTTGATAGAGTAACAAAGCTTGATATTTTCGAGTGTGGTAGAGTTCTCAATTTTGATGTGGTGTCATCGCCTTGTAAAATGCGTTAAGGTTCGCCAGTGTTATTATTTTCTTCAACTCGCCTTCACGACGGGGTGTTAGGAACTGGTATAGGGGAAGCAGTCGTTAGAGATCGCGGTGTGTAGTAATTCAGGATCGAAGCAGCATTTCTAGTATTGATGTCTCGAGAAGGATGATCGTCAGAAAGGTTTAAAGCTGGTAACGAGCTATTGGTTCAAATGCTACAGAGACGGATTTTGAGTTAAGGCAACAACTGGGCAGCGAAGGATGAGGAAGGACATGTGGAAGGTGCCTTGCGGTGGTTAGGTTCCGAAAAGGCCAAGTGTAAGAAAACAGAAGCAGAGTAGTTGCTTAAAGGAGATGGTTGACTAAAGTGGGAGAGTGGCAAGGTAGCACATGGGTTACGTGGTAGGATGATTACATATCTTGAGGAACATTATGAGTGATATGGGATGTAAAATGGACAGTGACTAGGTCTACGGACTTAATTTAGAATATTGGCTGCTATATTGAGGAAGATTGGATAAAACAGGAGAGAGTTGCTTGATATGAAGAAGGATACAACATGACTTTGGATTGGAATGTATTATCGCACCTTTAGTTGACGTCCATGAGGAGTGAACGGACTGGTGCAGCTGGTGAATGAGCTCGGACTCAGGATGATCTACTGATTTCGTAGTAATTGCACCCAGTGCAGCGACGTTGGAATATGTAAGCATGTAATTTCCACAGGTGGGTTATCTCCTGTGAGCAGGTTAGCAGTCGCGTGGTGTTGACGAAGCTTCTGCAAAGAATTCTACTGCCTACCCGGTAAGAGATTTAATATGTAAATGTGGCTAGTGGTTCAGAGTGTTTATTAAAGGTTAATAAAAGGATTTCGAGGAAATTTGGCGAGTTGCGTGTGCAGGATCATGTCAACGATAAAGAAAGAATCTCGGTGGATTCCAGAATTTTGTAATTGTAGCTTCAAGCTAAGTGGGAGAGCCCCATCGTCTATGAATGGATTGCGTAGTGTCAAGTTGTGCGGTTTCTGGTTATCGGTGTATTGGTGGATCATTGCAACTAAGGAAAGAAAACATCAGTGGTAATTTGAGCAAAGGATTTGCGGAATGTGTGCCATATTTGGCCTTATCAATTCATATTCAGGTTTTTGGAAGGCTCAGAGTTTATGCTTCGTGTAGATGTAATGCACAAGAAAGTGAGACAATCGGATGTTTCCTTGATAAAGTGCCCATGTGCTAGCAGGGCCTTGGAATTGATCATGTTTGGGAACAAGTCAGAGCAAGTGACTCTCAATAACGGTCTTAGCGGGTTCAAAAATTTTAAGTGCGGTGTCTAAGGATCTCGAGTTCGTAGTATGGTTGAGTATCAAGCTTTTACAGTAGATTATGAAACAGGGCTTGGATTACTCTGCGTTATCTTTAGGTTATGGTGTAGCATTTGAGAAACGGAAGAAAATAACTTCGGATTCATAAAATAAGTATCAGAATGGGTGTAACAGTTGACGATGAAAAAGTGCGCACAAGGAGGGGTATGAGATGATTTGTGGATTTTGAAACAGCGTGGTCTCGTGAAATAAGGTCATTTGGGATGAGTGCGGATTTGAGTTCTTGATGTAATGAATGAAGCTATTATTATTATTTCTACGGTAAGTTGAGAATAAATTGAGAAAAATACGGGTCGGCTAACAACGGTTGAATCGGCATGATAGTCGCAATGACCAGTTCCTTCAGCGCATAGAGTTATGCATGTAATTTGTGGCGGTACGTGCGAGGCTTGGCGGCCGCCGTAATTGATTTTATCTGGAGGAATTCAAGTATTATGGCATGTTATGTGTAGAGGGATCCCGAAAAAGTTATGGTGGCTTAGACCACTACTTGAGGTCGGTATTTTATACGGATATGGAAATTCAGTCATGTGTTGCAATGGTTCTCTTGAAATGAGTTAAGAAGAAGGTTTCTATATGATGAAGTGTTTACTCTATTAGTGATTCGGGAGTTATGATGGAATTCTTGTACTCCTGCGCATTGGCGTGGTTAAGTTCACTAAGTAGCATGGGATTCGAAAGTTGAGGATTTAAGATTTCGATTCGGTGTTGACAAGGATGTCATGAGCTCGGATGAACAGGAAATGGATTTAGATGTTTAAAAGTAAGATGGTATTGTTTTTGGCATCATCTAAGGTCGATGTCAGGTGTAAGAGACCTTGTGTATTGATTTGTGGATTTTTGATATGCATTACAGCATTAGTGTAACCCTGTAGCATGGATGTGCAGACTTGTTACCTGGTGCGAAAGGTCGTGGGAGCGTGTCTCACGAAAATATTGTGTAAGAGTGACATGTAGTCACTTGATTGAGTGAAGATTGAAACCAAGTATGAAAGCTCCCTATATCAGAGTGACATGTGTCTCTATATCAGGCCGGATGTGTTCATTTCAGCATAAAAGCTCCCTATGTTGGAGTATTCGGACGTGGGATGTCGTTTTGTCGTCGGTTATTTCATGTAATACTATATTGTGCCGTGTGAGTTATGAAATGGCTTGATAAATTTCTTATGTGATGAGGTTCTGCATAGCGATGGTGTTATGTGAGCAGGATGGCTCTCGAGATTCAGATCATATATCGTACCTTAGTTGTGCTTGAGTTTTGTAGCGTATGGCGTTGTCGGTCCTTCCAGGGATGATATTATGCACTGAGCGTGCTTGTGTCCGATATTCGGATATTTTGTAGTAATGAGCATTTTATCTCGGTAAGTATTTTCTTATAGATTCTTTTTGTGCGGATCGGGTGGCACGCCGCCACGGGTATGTTGTTTGGATCGGGTTGCACGCAGCAACGGTATCATGTGTGGATCGGGTTGCACGTCGTAGTAATGTGATGTTGAGTACAGTCTCCTATATTCTATTTTGTGTATTTGTGTCCCTTTTTCTAAGGAAGGTTCATGACACCTTTTCAGTTGTCTAATTAGTCACGTGGGTTGAGCAATCCTTTACAGAGTTCGTTTTTCTTATGTATCGTAATCGAGTCAGTAGCTTATTAGCTCATTATGGCGACATATGAGGCTTTTTTATCGCGTCTGAGGTGGTTTATTGCCTGAGCAGCTTATACTTAGTGAGACGAGATTATTGGATACAGGATCAGTGCGATCGGATTATATGAAGTGTAATAAATAGCAAATACCATTATTTGGTTATAATGAGGCAATGGTTCTTGTCAGAAGGAGAAACTCAATAATTGTTGACTCGGCAGTTGATTATAAATTTCTACACATTTCTTCCATCGTGGAAGCATTTCAAGAGTTGGAACATGACTTATATGTATCATGAGGTGTGTTGTGAACATCAGATTCATGGAATTTTGGCTATTGTTATCGGAGGATGTTATTATAGTCATGTGAATGATGCGGTGCATGGTCTAAATTCAACAAAGGTATGCAATCCTATATTAGTGCATCGTGTAGCGATTGTTACGACATTCATAGGTTGGAGACAGGCATGGTGGAGAATTCTAGATGTTAGAATTAGGCTCTAAGGCTTATTTGCCTAAATAAATGGGAGAATTTTAAGATTGGCTCGAGTTAATGTGCTCAACTGGATGTGGTAGCACGGGTAGGTGCACGAGGTGTTCAACAGTAATTTTGGATAACTCCGGAACACTCCTTAGCACGTTCGAGGACGAACGTATATTTAAGTGGGAGAGAATGTAACGACCCAACCGGTCGTTTTGACTTTTAGAACCCTGTTCTCCTAAATAAAACTTTCCGTATGTGCTTTAAATAATTTATGACTTGTGGGATGGTTGGTTCGGGATTTGAAAGTGTTTGGGTTAAAATCGGAACAATTGTTTCCTTAAGTTGGCTTTAAAAGGCCAAGTTTGACTTTGGTCAACTTTTTGAGCAAACAGACTCAGATCAGTGTTTTGACAGTTTCGGTAGGTCTGTATCGTGATTTGGGACTTGGGCGTATGCCCGGAATCAAATTTCGAGGTCCCTAGCCCGAGATATGGAATTTTGATTAAAAATAAAATTTAACTTCAAATAGTGATCCGATGTCGAATTATGTGAAAACGACACCGAAATAGAATTTTGATGATTTCAACAGCTCCGTATGGTGATTTTGGACTTAGGAGTATGATCGGAATTTTATTTGGAAGTTCGTAGTGAAATTAGGCTTGAAATGGCTAAAACAAGAATTTAAGTTTGGAAGTTTGACCGGGGAGTTGACTTTTTGATACCGGAGTCGGAATACAGTTCTGAAAATTTTCATATCTCTGTTATGTCATTTATGACTTGTGTGCAAATTTTGAGGAGAATGGGTTATCGAATTTCATAATTTTCGCCGGATTCTGAGATGTGAGCCCCACGAATGAATTTTTATTAATTTCGGAATTTTTATTAAAAATGTAGTATTTTCTTATAGAATTAATTCATATAATTTTTAGTGATTGTATCAAATTATTTTGGCTAGATTCGAGCCAGGCAGAATTGGATTATCGTGGAAAAGGCCTTATAGTGGATTAAATTGGAGCAAGACGAGGTAAGTCTCTTGTCTAATCTTGTGAGGGGGAAATTACCTCGTAGGTGATTAAAAATTAAATAATTATTGCTAATTGTGGGGGCTACGTACGCACGAGGTGACGAGAGTCCGTGCGTAGCTACTATTAAATGCTAAAGTTCGGGTAATTTAGGACTCAAAGCATGCCTTACTTGTGTAGATTGTATTCTTTGATTTATTTATATTAATTGATATCTATATGAATATATTGTGAATTGTTAGATAAAGATATTAAAGGATGGAAATCTCATATGCTTAATTTTTGTTTAAATCAATTAATTGTTAAAAAGAAATTGTTCTCCTCCCAAATTTATCTTATAATAAACATACTGTCCTTCCGGAGGCACATAAGAAAAATGTCCTCCTTTCTTGTGGAGCGGGCCGAACGCCTCGGCAGGATAGATGTATCTATGGATCGCGCCGCACGTCCCTCGGCAGTGTACACGACACTCTGGATCGGGCCGTACGTCCTCGGCAGAAATCGTGCTTAATAATAATAATAATTACACGATACTTGGACAGTTCATTATAGCTTGTAAAGTTATTTGATAAATTGAAAATTTATTGAAATTAAATTGTAGCTTGTAAAGCTATTTTATAAACTGAAAATTTTATTGAAATTGAAGGATTTACTTAATAGATTAGAAATTATTTGAATTGAAGGAATTTAATTATTATACTGAGAATTATTGGAATTGAAGGAATTTAATTACTTCTACTGGTTCAATAAATTATTATTAATTATGTGAATCATCGTTGATATAAATATTTCTATTTTCATGATTATTTAATATTATTGACCCATAGTGAGTGTCATAGTCGGCCATCTCTTCTCTACCTCTTCGAGATTAGGCTTGATACTTACTGGGTACACGTTGTTTTCGTACGCATACTGCACTTGCTGCACATTTTATTGTGCAGGTACATATATGTATAGCGGCCTTGTGGGCGCGGAGGTGTTATAAAAATTGTGGGGACATAGGTGAGTTGCATTCTATATTACGATCCGCGGTTAACAAAATCTCCTTCAGAGTTATTATATTTTCCTGTCTAATTTGTATTCTGGACAGATGCTGTATTTTATTTTAATTCCCTAATAAATGCTCATGCACTTGTGACACCGTATTTTGGGAATGGTTGTGAATTGTTTAGAAATTTAGCTGCAAAAATATTTATCATTTACTCTATGAGTTTTTATCTCTATAATTTTATTAAAGAAATTTTTATTTCAAAAATACTAAAATGGGTAATTAAGTTAATTGATTATGATTGGCTTGTCTGACAGTGGTGTCCGGCGCCATCACGACCTTTTGGATTTTGGGTCGTGACATATATATATATATATCCACCGACTATTTTTAGATTAAGCAGTTGAGTCAGCGGCTATTTAGGTTGATTATTCTTAAACAACTTATACAGAACCTACAAAAGATAAATAAACACGATATTCAAGTGAAATAAATTTGAAAGTTGATACCATTTTCTTTTCATTATTATAGAAAAAGAAGCATGTGCCATTTTTCAAATTGGAGAAGCACAACTAATTTTATTAAATTAGCAGAGACATCTGTATAATTCACCTAACCAAAATTGACTAAATCTTTAAGGACCATTTTTTTTTTTTGTTAATTTGCAAAGATTAAGACACAACGAATACATATCTTATCATTGATATATTGTCTTTAAATATGAATGATCTAGACATATTATAAGCAAATAAGTGGTTATAAAATTAAAAAATACATACACCTAATTAGTTGAGATATGAATAATTCAGCTTCAAATCCTCATTTAGTAACAACAAATGGACGCCTTTTTATCCTTCTAAAAGTAGTTGCGCATTTCTTACTAATAAAAGAAAAATTAAGATAGTTTAAGAAACGGCAAAGGGCCAAATATACCCTCTACTTTCGAAAATGGTCTAAGAATATCCCTCGTTATACTATTGGGTTATTTATACCCCTGGAGTCATACTTTGGGTTCAAATATACCCCTCATTTAAACGGAGGGACACATGTCATCGTCCTGTTGGTCAATTCTAAATATCTTCTAATTAATTAAAAAGACCCATTAATCATACCCGAGAAGCAATTTTTTAAAGTAATTTTTTTTTGTAAAAACTAGAAAAAACTGAAATTATTTTTACTAAAAACTGAAAAAAATAAAAATATTTTTTTTTTCAATTTTTACAAAAGAACTGCTTTAGAAAAAACTGAAAAATATTTTCTAAAACAATATTTTTGAAAAAAAAAAGAGCTGAAAATCAATTTTCTAGAGAAATATTTTTTGTAAAAACTGAATTGCATTGTTTTGTAAAAACTGGAAAAAAAAATATTTTCGCTTTTTTCAGTTTTTAGTAAAAAAATTTTTATTGTTTTTTTCAGTTTTTACAAAAAAAGAATTATTTTTCAGGTATGATTAATGAGTCTTTTTAATTAATTAGAAGATATTTAGAATTGACCAACAGGACGATGATACGTGTCCCTCCGTTTAAATAAGGGGTATATTTGAACCCAAAGTATGACTAGGGGTATAGATAACCCAATAGTATAACGAGCGATATTCTTAGACCATTTTCAAAATTAGAGGGTTATATTTGACCCTTGGCCGTTTAAGAAAAGATATTTGAACCTTGTACGTCACTATTTTTGAAAAACTTCTCTATCCACATCCTTAGACGATGGAGTCATCTTTATCAATAAGCGCTTTACCCTTCCTCCCCTCCCCCTCCCCCTTCCCCTCCCCCTCCAAAGTAAGATTTTTAAATGCAAATTCGAATTTAGTCGGGCTCGAATAGGGAAAAAAAATAATTGTTTTATCTAGTAGATGAAGCACTTTACTGCCAAGGACAAATTCCTAATTAAGGATATAAATGCAAATTAATGATTATGGATTCAGTCACCTTTCCACTTTTGCAAGTAGCAATACCTTTTATAATTTTCGATCGAATGCATTGAACTTAGACACGTTAATTTAAGCTGCGAATTAGCACATTTTTTAGTCAAAATCAAAATAGGACTACATTAATTTATCATTAGATATGATCCTTTCGAAATTTCTTTGTCTAAGTTGCGCTATAAATGCAGTATTATTTAAATTAACTTTTATACCATGATAATTCAGAATATTACATTATCACGTCTTTCAAAAGATGAATATCTATATATAACTGTCTGCAATAAATGTGATTAGTAATGCTATAATAGGTCAAATACAAGTAATATGTTGTTAAATCCTAAAAAATTAAGTTAAATCCTATCCGTATATAAGTTAAATCCTAAAAAATTAAGTTAAGCAGTGCTTATTATTATTATTATTATTATTATTATTATTATTATTATTATTATTATTGTTATTATTATTATTATTATTATTATTATTATTATTATTATTATTATTATTATATACCATTAACACTACAAACTCCACAATCCATTAATAATTGTTTAATACTAATTATGGATATTTTACTTTTGATTGATGACAAATCTCTACTCTTTTCTTTGCTTGAAAAACTATTAAAATAATGTATCTAACATTTTCTTAAATAATGTTCCCCGTTTTCAAGAATATATTGCGATAGCTTTTTGTGCATTTTCACCCCTTAGAGATATAAATGTATTATAATATTAACTCACTATAGGAACGCAAAAAAGAAAGTGGTCTAAAGTGGACATCACTATGAACAAAAGCTGATAATTTTTAATTTTGAAAGCGAAGTGGTTCAACTTTTGGAGACAGACTTTAAGAATTAAGGGTAACCAATTTTATTACTGCTCCCCCTTAACAAATTTTTTCTCTTATTATATTATACATTTCATTGTAGCCAATTATATTGACTAGTTCATAGTGATGTCCACTTTAGACCACTCCTAAAGGTATAAATATATTTTTTTTCGGCTAACGGATGTAAATAGTTTCGGCTAGTGATGGTAGGCTAAAATCACATGTTTAGTCATAGTTTGCACTCTAATTACTGTATTTTACTTGTGTTGAGCTTGAATGTTAAGTTATTACACTTATTATATGTTTTATGCCTTGCAAAAAGTGATTTCAAGTTAAAAAGATATTCGAGAACTAAATGGAACAAGTTGGAGTCTTGAAGTTTGAGTAAAAGCCCAAGGGATTAAATCGGGATCGCGTTTGGGGGTCGGGAGCCAAGTCTGGATGTCAAAACGCGAAGAAAACGAAACACTCTTTAAAAACTTCATTGTCGCGCTGCATGGGGCGGCGCGGCAATGTATTTCTGCTCTACAGTTAGAACGTGCTCTCTGAACTTTCCCACTAGCGTCACGCATGGGGCGGCGCATGCCGCGCCACTCGTGTGTGATTTTCTGAGAGTAATTTCCTGTTTCAGCTTGAAAAAGGTAATTTTACATGGGACCACTCTTACATGGTATAAATACACCATAAAGACGTTTTTGAAGGGACTTTTGACCTTGGAAACTAAGGATTTCATCATCTTTCCATCAATTTAATACGGGAGTTTGGATTGTAATGTTAGATTAATGCTTCCTTACTCTTTAATTATATTTGTGATGACTTCCTCCATAATTATGGAATAGTTTCCATTAGTTTTTGAAGGATATGATGTTTTGATAAATATTTTTGGATTTTAACTCTAGTTCTTTGCTTACAGGGGCGGCCCGTCCATAAAGCAGGTAAAGCAACTGCTTTAGGCCCCACATTTGTGGAGGCCCTATTTTTTTTTCACTCTCTATATATATATTTTTTAAAATAGTTATGTGAAGTAAAAATATTTGATTTCTTTATTTAACAAAGGCCAAATATATAGACAACCACCTAAACTTGACACCAATTTTCACTTAAACACTTAAACTAAGACTTGTTCCTATTAGGCACTTAATCTATCTTCAAACTAACCTATTAGACACATTCAGCTTACGTGACAGAATGCGTGTACCACACTTCATATTCGAGCGTGAACAATCAGAAACATACCTGGAGTCTCGAATAGGCATGGATATCTGCTCCGCATCTCCCGCTCGGTCTCCCATGTGGTCTCCTCCACAGGCTGACCTCTCCATTGCACCTTCACTGAAGCTATATCCTTTGACCTAAACCTTCGAACATGCCGATCCAAAATAGCCACCGGCTCCACATCATAAGTCATATCACCCTCTAACTGAACCGTGCTGAAATCCAAAACAGGGGACGGATCTCCAATATACTTCCGGAGCATGGAAACATGAAATACTGGATGCACACTCGACAAGCTGGGTGGCAAGGCAAGCTTATAAGCCATCTCTCCTATCCTCTGAAGCACCTCAAAAGGCCCAATGAACCGGGGGCTTAACCTGCTCTCTTCCCAAACCTCATAACACCCTTCACGGGTGATACCTTCAGTAAAACCTTCTCCCCAACCATAAAAGACACATCACGGACCTTCCTATCCTCGTAGCTCTTCTTCCTAGACTGCGCCGTGCGAAGTCGCTCCTGAATCAATTTCACCTTATCTAATGCATCCTGGACCAAGTCTGTACCTAAGAGCCTAGCCTTACCCGGCTCAAACCATCCAACCAGAGATCTACACCTTCTCCCATACAAAGCCTCGTACGGAGCCATCTGAATACTCGACTGATAACTGTTGTTATATGCAAACTCCGCGAGTGGCAGAAACTGGTCCGATGAACCTCCAAAGTCAATGACACAAGCACGTAACATGTCCTCCAATATCTGAATAGTGCACTCGGACTGCCCGTCCGTCTGAGGGTGAAAAGTTATGCTTAACTCAACTTGAGTACCCAACTCTCGCTACACGGCCCTCCAAAACTGCGATGTGAACTAAGTACCCCTATCTGAAATGATGGAAACTGGGACACCATGCAGGCGAACGATCTCTCGGATGTAAATTTCAGCCAACCGCTCTGAAGAGTAAGTATTACCAATTGGAATGAAGTGCGCGGACTTGGTCAGCCGATCCACAATAACCCAAATAGCGCCGAACTTCCTCGAAGTCCGTGGGAGCCCAACTACAAAGTCCATAGTGATCCTCTTCCACTTCCACTCCGGGATCTCTAACCTCTGAAGCAAGCCACCCGGTCTCTGATGCTCATACTTAACCTGCTAACAGTTTAGACACCGAGCCACAAACCCAACTATATCCTTCTTCATCCGCCTCCACAAATAGTGCTGCCTCAAATCCTGGTACATCTTCGCGGCACCCGGATGGATGGAATACCACGAGCTATGGGCCTCCTCAAGAATCAGCTCTCGAAGCCCATCTACATTAGGCACACATATCCGGCCCTGTATTCTCAGCACCCCGTCATCACCAATAGTCACATCCCTAGCATCACCTCTCTGAACTCTGTCCTGAAGAACGAGCAAGTGAGGGTCATCATACAGACGCTCCCTGATACGGTCATAAAGAGAAGACCTGGAGACCACACAAGCCAATACCCGACTAGGCTCTAATACCAATCTGTCACGACCCAAAACTAACCCCTGTCGTGATGGCGCCTATCGTGAAACTAGGCAAGCCAACTCATTTTCAAAACAAAATGATATTTTTATTTCAAAGATAATTTCAAGGTTATTTAAACATAAAACCTCCATTTAAAAAGTTCAAATTAAAGAAAAACAGAAGTGCGGAAAAGAAAAGCCCGACATCGGGATGTCACTAGTCATGAGCATATACTACAATCTGTCTAACAATATCAAGGCTAACTCAGTCTGGAAAATAGCTAAATACAACTAGAGGAAGATAAGAGGGAGAAGAGCAGGGGCTGCGATCGCCAAATAGCTACCTTGCTATCTCCAAGAAAATCTACAACCAGAACACTCCATAACTGCTACCGTGTCCAGCTACACCTGGATCTGCACACAAGGTGCAAGGAGTAACGTGAGTATGCCAACTCAGTAAGTAACAACAATAAATAAAGATTGAGCAGTAGTGACGTGCAATAAAGCATATAACGTTCATATCGGAAATCTCAGTAAAATATCACATACTCAAAAAACAATCAGGATTTGAATCAAACATCTCGTTTAAACCCAGTTCTAGTAAAAATCATTTAAAGACATTTTTCCAACAGTTTTTCAAACAAAGGCTCAATGCAAAGGTGAGCAAAAATGATGAAATCATAAACAGCCCCTCGGGAAAAACATCACTCATATATAGCCCCTCGGGCAAACCTCACAGTCACTGGTGCCACTCGGGCATACCTCACAATCACTCTTGCCACTCTGGCATACCTCATAATCACTCTTGCCACTCGGTCATACCTCACAATCACTCTTGCCACTCGGGCATACCTCACAATCACTCTTGCCTCCCAGTCACTCAGTACTCGGCACTCACACTCAGTAGGTACCTGCGCTCACTGGGGTGTGTACAGACTCCGGAGGGGCTCCTTCAGCCCAAGCGCTATAATCTGCACGGACAACTCACGTGCGATAATAATAAAGCATGTTGCAGGCGGGCAGCCCCGATCCACACTCATCCTCACAAATCAGGCCCTCGGGCATTTCAGTAAAACAAGGCATTCGGCCCAAAACATTTATATTCATAAAAATAGAATCATAAAACTGAGTTATGTGGTAAACAAATATAAACATGACTGAGCAGTAAGAGGATGGTAAGAAACAGCCCCTAAGGGTCCAAACAGCATTGGCGCAAGGCCCAAACATGGCATTCAGCCCAATTTACAGAAAATCTTTCTAAAACATATAAGTATCAATGGTTCCAACAAAGTATGCAACTTTACAGTTGCTACGGGGCGGACCAAGTCACAAATCCCCAACAGTGCACGCCCACACGCCCGTCACCTAGCATGTGCGTCACTAAAAATAGTAGAATGATACAAAATCCGGGGTTTCATACCCTCAGGACTAGATTTACAATCGTTACTTACCTCAAAACGTGAAACTTTTTACTCTGCTATGCCTTTGCCTCGCAAATCGGCCTCTGAATGCCTCGAATCTAGTCGCAAATAATTCGTTTTAGTCAAAAAAATTCATTGGAATTAATTCCACAAGATAATAATGATTTTTCCATAAAAATCCGAAAATTAGCTCAAAAATTGTCCGTGGGGCCCACGTCTCAGAACCAGACAAAAGTTACAAAATCCGAAAGCCCATTCAACCACGAGTCTACCCATACCAATTTTACCAAAATCCGACCACAACTCGACCCTCAAATCTACAAATCTAATTTCCAAATTTCTAAGTTTCAATCTCCGATTTATACCTCAAAATCATGTAATCTAGTCGGATTATTCGATGATAATTCAATATTATGGAGTAGAAATAATCACAAGGGACTTACCTCAAGTTTTTCTTGAAAATATAACAAAAGTCGTCTCTCCTCAAGCTCCAATTTGTCAAAAATGGCAAATGGGACGAAGTCCCTGTTTTTATAATTCTGCCAGACATCCTCGGTCCTGACCCTCGATCCTGGGCTCGTCATGCCTTCGATCGTGGCCCTCAACTTTGGGCTCGATCTGGGCTTCGATCGTGGCCCTCGACCCTGAGCTCGATCTGGGCTCACATCTGGGCTCGATTTCTGGGCAGAAGCAATTTCTAACAAAAGAAAATTGCAGCAGCTGTTCTAGTTCAATATTTTATCCGCTAACCATCTGAAACTCACCCGAGGCCCTCGGGACCTCAACCAAATATACCAAAAAGTCCTAAAATATCATACGAACTTAGTCGAATTCTCAAATCACCTCAAACAATGCTAAAACCATGAATTATACCCTAATTCAAGCCTAATGAACTTTGAAATTTCTAATTTCTACAAACAACTCTGGAACCTATCAAATCACGTCCGATTGACCTCAAATTTTGCACACAAGTTCTAAATGACATAAAAGAGGTATTCCAATTTTCAGAATCGGATTCCGACCCCGATATCAAAAAGTCAACCCCCCGGTCAAACTTCTCAAAAATAAAACTTTCGGCATTTCAAGCCTAATTCCTCTACGGACTTCCAAATAATATTCCGGACACGCTCCTAAGCCCAAAATCACCATACGGAGCTATTGAAATCATTAAAATTCAAATCCGAGGTTGTTTACACATAGGTCCATATCCGGTCCACTTTTCTAACTCAATTATTTTTTTCAATTATGAGACTAAGTGTCTCATTTCAATCCGAGTTCTTTCCGGACTCGAACCCACTAACCTGATATAATATAATATAGCTGAATAACACCAAAAAGAAGTAGGAATGGGAAAAACGGGATTATAACTCTCGAAACGACCGGCCGAGTCGTTACAAAAATACAAATTCATCTCTTTCTGTTTAACTCTCTCTACAGATCTTTGAGGACCTCATATAACTACAAAAAAGAAAAACGTATAGGCGCATATTTCCCAATAATTTACTCTTTGTGCAATATGATGGACTTTGGAATAGAGAGCTACACCAACCTAACCGCCACCACCGCAACTGCCGACGGTAATTCCGATTATGATATTCCTCGAATGTTGTCGTCCTCCAGTGTTTATCAAACCCTTCTTCTCATTAAATTCGATGACTCACTTTGAAAAATTAGGCGGCTAGGGAAATTGGACACCTCACATAAATTTCTAATTGTTATCGCCACTATTTCTCCAACACCGTCAAACTCCTCTTCAACTCTCCGCCATCAAACACTGACCGTAAAAGCATTTGCCGTAGCCCTGAATTTTTCAGCACTTGTTTTGTTTCATAGCAAGATAACTCTGAAATTTGCCGGAAATAGTGAGAGGGAGGAAGGGGGTGCGACGACTGTTTTATTTGTTTCATTTGCTCAAAATCTTTTTTTAACTGAAAAGACACTTGGCATTTTTTATTCCTTATTCTATCATGTAAGAGCGTGTGAATTTCACGCAATGTATTTTGTGTACGGGTCAGTCACAAAGTGTTTAATAGGTATAGATTGACTTAAGTTAAAATGTCTAATAGGAACAAGTATTAGTTGAGGTGTGTAAGTGAAAATTGGTGCCAAGTTTAGGTGGTTGTCTATGTATTTGGCCTTTAACAAATAAAGAAATGAAGGATTTGCAACTGCTTCTATTTCTCCCAAGAAAATTACATTTGAAATTAATATCGAACCCGAATTTCATTAAAAAAAAACGTGTAATATATAGGAAGAAACAATTTGAGGAGAATGTTAATAGAGAAATCTCAAAATCTCTCAAACATCTTTAGAGTTGATTACTTTTTATACATACTCCCTCTGGTCCATAATAAATAACTTTTTAACATTTGATGTACCTCTTAAGAAAATACTGAATCCTATAACAAAATTGTATTTTGACTGAATTATCCTTAATTAAAATTTATATGTTGTTAACTTGACACATTGAGATATGTAAATAAGAGCAAATTTTGAAAAAATAAAGTTAATTCCTTCTCGATTATATAAAAAGGACATTTATTTGGGACCAAAATAAAAGTCAAAAAAATCACTTATTATGGACCGGAGAGAGTAGTAGACAAGGTTATTTTCACTTTAAAATAGATTTGAACAATTAGATGTATATGAAAATATTTTTGGTTTTATATTTAGCTGTAAAAACTGAGATCACTAGTTGATGGAAATTTGAAAACATATTGCCTTCATCTTGAATGCTCCTTAAATCATAATAATCAGCCCGATATTGATAGTTTAGATTTATTTTCTAAATCAAAAATATTTAAAAAATAGTACAATTAGAAGATAACAATTTAATTGATATACTCAATCAAATAAAAATGTTTGATTATTTTTCAAATGCCAATATTACTTATAGAATAATGTTAATAACTCCTATTATCGTTACTTCCGCGGAAAAAAGTGTTTCAAAATTAAAATTGATAAAACCTTACCTACGATCAACAATGTCTCAAAGATATTAAATGAATTAGCTATATTGTCAATTGAGAAAGATAGGAGAAATTGATTATAAAAAATTAATAATAACTTTGCATCTAAAAAAAGTTAGAAAAATAGATTTCAAATAAAAATAAAATATTTTTTATTAATAAAAAATTCAAGGCCCCTCATAAAGTTTGGCTTTAGGTCACGAAATTGGTGGGGCCGCCCCTGTTTGCTTGAATTCGTTTATGGAGCCTTGAATTGTTGCAACTTTATTCACCGGTCTATTTAATGGAAAGAGGAATATTTTGGTGATTATCTTTGCATTATTTTGTTTGATGTAATTCATTGATTCTATTAAGTAATCGAAAGAGCTTGGTGAATTGTTGATTAAGTCAAGATAGGAGAATATTCGAGAGACGTTTTCCTAAAGACTAATCCATTAAATAATGCTTGCATACTTTCACAGTGCTTGTATTAGTTCACCTCGTAGAGTTAAGATTTAATCGAAAGAGGAGTCTTGACTACACGTTTGAACTTATCTTCGAGTGAATTCATGAGAATCGTTCGAACATTAGAGTGAATTAAACTAGAGTTAAATCCCAAACAATTATCTTGCACCTATCATGTCAACCCCTTATTCCTCACATTGGTAAGAAACCAACTATTTGAATCTCCAATTCCTTGCTGTCAATTGTCAATTGCTTTATTTTAGTAGTTAACGTAGTTCATAATCACTTAACTCAAGTGTTGATCCTCCTGAATAACAATTAGCCCAGAAATTACTCGAACATTATTTAAATTCAATCACCGTGGAGACGATATTTTACTATACTATCTTTGATTAGCGAGCATCAATTTTGTGTTGTGTTTAGCGCTCGTCAGATGGGGCTAAAAGCAATCTTTGCCCTACTTTATATATAAGAGTAATAAAGTTCAAGTTTGGGACATGATTGCAAATGAATTGGACATGATAGGAATTTAAAGTTTGAAAGTTTGACCGGGGAGTTGACTTTTTGATACCGGAGTCGGAATCCAGTTCCGAAAATTTTCATAGCTCCGTTATATAATTTATGACTTGTGTGTAAAATTTGAGGTCAATCGGAGTTGATTTGATAGGGTTCGACATTGAATGTAGAAGTTGAAAACTCTTAGTTTCATTAAAGCTTGAATTGGGGTATGATTCATGGTTTTAGCGTTGTTTGATGTGATTTAGAGGTTCGAATAAGTTCGTATGATATTTTAGGACTTGTTAGTATATTTGGTTGAGGTCCCGAGGGCCTCGGGTGAGTTTCGGATGGTTAACGGATCAAAAATTTGAGTTAAAAAGCTGCTGCAATTTTTCCTCTTCTGTTGGACATTCTGGGCTGTGATCGAGCCCAGATATCGAGCCCAGGTATCGAGCCCAGGGTTGACGAGGTACATGCTCGAGCTAGTGTATCGAAGCCATGATCGAAGGTCTAACTCGAGGGCCATGATCGAAGGTCCAGCTCGAGGGCCATGATCGAAAGCAAGGCTCGAGGGCCAGGATCGAGACCCAAGATCGAGGGTCACAATCGAAGGCTCAAGCTCGATGCCATGATTGAGGCTATGATCGAGGCCATGACCGAGGTCCAGGCTCGAGCCTGTGATCGAAGCCGCGATCGAAGGCAAGGCTCGAGGGCATGATCGAAGGTATGGCTCGAGGACTAGGATCGAGACCCAAGCTCGATGCCCTGATCGAAGGCCCAACCTCGATGCCCTGATCGAAGGCACATGTTCGATGCCGCGATCGAGGCCCAGTTCGAGGACCAGTTCCGAAGGCTGCTGGGCAGTTTTATAAAAAGAGGGCATTCGTCTTATTTGCCATATTTGACGAACTTGAGCTTGAGCAGAGACGACTTTTGGCAGATTTTCAAGGGAAAAATATTAGGGTAAGTGATTCTAACTTGGATTTGATCAATATACACGAATATATCATTGTTTTCACAATTTAATTAGTGTTTTGAGATTGAAACTTGGAAAAAGTTTAGAAATCTCATAAAAATGAAATTTTGAGATTTCGGTATCGATTCGGAGTCAGATTTGAGTGAAACTGGTATGGTTGGACTCGTAATTGAATGGGTTGTCGGATTTTATAACTTTCACCGGATTCCGAGATGTGGGCCCCGCGGGCGAATTTTTAATTAATTTCGGATCTTTTCTTTAAAATGTAGTATTTTCTTATAGAATTGATTCCTATAATATTTAGTGATTATATCGAATTATTTTGGCTAGATTCGAGCCAGACGGATTTGGATAATCGTGAAAAAAGCCTTATAGTGGATTAAATTGGAGCAAGACGAGGTAAGACTCTAGTCTAATCTTGTGAGGGGGAAATTACCTCATAGATGATTAAGATTAAATAATTATTGCTAATTGTGGGGGCTACGTACGCACGAGGTGACGAGAGTCCCTGCGTAGCTACTATTAATGCTAAAGTCCGGGTAGTTTAGGACTCAAAGCATGTATTACTTGTGTAAATTATATTCTTTGATTAATTAATATTAATTGATATATATATATGAATATATTGTGAATTGTTTGATAAAGATATTAAAGGATGAAAATCTCATAGGCTTGATTTCTATTTAAATCAATTAATTGTCAAAAGAAATTGTTCTCCTCCCAAATTTATCTTATAATAAACATACTGTCCTTCCGGAGGCACATAAGAAAATGTTCCTCCTTTCTTGTGGAGCGGGCCGAACGCCTCGGCAGGATAGATGCATCTATGGATCGCGCCGCACGTCCCTCGGCAGTGTACACGACACTCTGGATCGGGTCGTACGTCCTCGGCAGAAATCGTGCTTAATAATAATAATTACACGATACTTTAATAATCTATTTCAGCTTGAGAAGCTAATTAATAAATTGGAAAATCCTTGGACTTTAATGAGTTATTATTCTTGCTTGTTTAAGGAATTAATTGTTACTCCTGTAAATGAGATTTAAATTGATAAATTGAAATTTTTCTGAATTGAAGGAATTTAATTAATATATTGAGAATTGTTACATTTGAAGGAATTTGATTATCTTTGTTGATTAAATAAATTATTGTAAATTCTGTAAATCATGCTGATTTAAATATTCTAGATATATTTCAGTTATTATTATTGACCCATAGTGAGTGTCAAAGTCGGCCATCTCGTCTCTACCACTTCGAGATTAGGCTTGATACTTACTGGGTACACGTTGTTTACGTACTCATACTACACTTGCTGCACTTTTTGTGCAGGACCTGAGGCAAGTACTAGTGGGGGACCTATCGTCTTACACCCACGTCATCCCGAGGCATAGTGGTGAGCTGCCTTTCTGAGTCGTTCTGCAGCTACCAGTGTCTCTTCTTATATTTATATTCTATCTATTTCATTTCAGACAGTATTTGGAGTTTTGTATAATCTACTAGATGCTCATGCACTTGTGACACCAGGTCTTGGCACACACACATTGGTAGAAGTTGGTATTTTATTACTTTCTTGGAATAAAAGTTTAACCAATGTATGTATGACTTATTAGTTGGCTTGCTTAACTGTAGTGTTGGGCGCCATCACGACCTATAGGTGAAATTGGGTCGTGACAATATGGTATCAGAGCATTAGGTTCACGTAGGTCTCACAAGTTATGAGCAGACCTAATAGAGTCTTGCAGATCGGTACGGAGACGTCTGTACTTATCTTCGAGAGGCTATATGGTGTTAGGAAACTACCTTTCTTCATATTCTATCGTGCAATTGATGTAGTACTAAATATCCTTCTCTTATTCTCTCACAGATGGTGAGAACACGCTCTAATGAGATTCCAGACCAGGGAAGAGCTACTCCCCCAGTTGCTAGAGGCCGAGGGAGGGCTCCAGCCCGTGGTAGAGGGCGAGGACGTCCCAGGACTATTCCGGTTATGCCGCCAGTGGATCCAGTAGAGAATCCCATTATTGAGGAGCAGGGTGAGGTGCCTGTGGCAGAGCCAGCTCCGGTGGACTTCACATCTGCACCGGGATTTCAGGATGTTATGGGTCGTATACTGCGATTCATGGATAATATGACTCAGGCCGGTTTATTTCCGGCAGACCCAGCCACATCTCAGGCGGGCGGGGGAGCACAGACCTCTACTGCGCAGGCTCATGGACAGGCAGTTGCTGTATATCAGACCCAGGGTGCATTACCCGTGGGTGGAGTCCAGCCAGTGGCAGCAGCTACACCTGAGCCCAGGCCAGCTGTAGCCGCGGATCCTCAGAAACTATTGGATAGATGGACTAGACTACATCCTCCTGTCTTCGGGGGTGAACGACATGAGGATCCACAGGATTTCATTGATCGTTGCAAGGATAGACTGTACAACATGAGGATATTGGAATCCCATGGGGTTGATTTTACTACTTTTCAGCTAGAGGGTAGAGCCTGTAGATGGTGGCAGTCTTATGCTCTTGGCAGACCAGCAGATTCTCCTCTCATGACTTGGAACAGGTTCACGCGTATCTTATTGGACAGGTATATTCCACCCTCCCAGAGGGAAGAGTTGCAGTTCCAGTTTGAGCAGCTCCAGCAGGGTCAGATGTTAGTGACCGATTATGATGCGAGGTTTTCCGAATTATCTCGCCATGCACTAATGATACTCCCTACTGAGGCGGAGAGAGTGCGAAGGTTTGTAGCCAGTTTACATACTGGTATTCAGGCCACTATGGCTCGAGAGATTGAGATGGGTACTTCTTATGAGCGAGTTGTGGAGATAGCCCGGAGGATTGAGGGTGTACGTCAGCGGAGCCGAGAGCAGATTATGAGAGATAAGCGGTTCAGGTACTCTGGAGAGTTCAGAGGTGCTCCGTTCGGGGGCAGAGGTCAGTTCGTGAGGGGACAGTCCAGCATACCCCCCATATCCAGCACTACCACCTCCTCGAGGTGCTCCAGTGTGACCTTATCTCAGTGCTATCCCAGAGAGTTCTTACCGCCCACCAGCTATTCAGGGTCCTCCCAGTGGGTATTCAGGTCCCCAGGGCCATACACTTAGTCAGCAGCCCATCGCACCGAAGATTTGTTACGAGTGCGGGGATCCCAGTCACATGCAGAGGTTTTGCCCCAGGCTTTGAGGTAGACCAGTACAGCAGGGTCAGCAGCCTATGCTTACCAGACCAGTTGCTCCACCAGTAGTCCGACCACCCAGAGGTGGAGGACAGGTGGGTAGGGGCCGTCCTAGAGGTGGAAGTCAGCCAGGCGAAGGCCAGACAATTGGCGCTCCAGCTCGGTTCTATGCTTTTCCGGATAGACCAGATGCAGAGGCCTCAGATGCTGTGATTACGGGTATTATTTCTGTTTGTGGCAAAGATGCCTCAGTATTATTTGATCCAGGATCTATGTATTCATATGTGTCATCTCTATTTGCTCCATTCCTGGGTGTTTCTCGTGAGTCCTTGAGTACTTCTGTATATGTGTCCACTCATGTGAGAGATTCTATTATTGTGAACCAGATCTACCGGTCCTGTATTATTACATTCTGTGGTTATGAAACTAAAGCAGATCTCCTATTTCTTGAGATGACCGATTTTGAAATTATTCTGGGCATGGACTGGTTATCTCCATATCATGCTATTCTAGATTGTCATGCCAAGACTGTTACCTTGGCTATTCCAGCATTGCCTAAGCTGGAGTGGAAAGGTTCGCCTATTAGTTCATTTAATCGAGTTATTTCTTTTATAAAGGCTCAACACATGGTTGAGAAGGGTTGTTTGGCTTATCTAGCCTATGTTCGGGATACTACTGCAGAGACTCTGGCTATTGATTCAGTGCCTGTAGTTCGGGATTTCCCCGATGTATTCCCGCCAGATCTTCCAGGTATGCCACCTGATCGTGATATTGATTTCTGTATTGACTTGGCTTTAGATACCCAGCCTATATCTATCCCACCGTATCGCATGGCTCCAAAAGAATTGAAAGAATAGCTTGAAGAGTTACTAGCCAAAGGGTTCGTCAGACCGAGTGTATCGCCTTGGGGTGCACCAGTATTATTTGTGAAAAAGAAGGATGGAACAATGCTGATGTGTATTGATTATCGCCAATTGAACAAAGTCACTATTAAGAACAAGTACCCGTTGCCGCGTATTGATGATCTATTTGACCAGTTGCAGGGTGCTAGGGTATACTCTAAGATCGACTTGAGGTCGGGGTACCATCAGTTGAAGATTTCAGGATTTGAATGTTTCGAAGACTGCTTTCCGTACTAGATATGGTCATTATGAGTTTATGGTAATGTCTTTTGGTTTAACTAATGCCCCAACAGCATTTATGGATCTGATGAACAGGGTATTCATGCCATATATTGATTTGTTTGTCATTGTCTTCATTGATGACATATTAATCTATTCGCGCAGTAAGGAGAAACATGAGCAGCATATGAGATTAGTGCTTCAGACATTGCGGGAACAAAAGCTATATGCTAAGTTCTCTAAATGTGAGTTCTGGCTTGAGTCTGTAGCATTTTTTGGACATATTGTATCGGGCGAAGGTACTAAAGTTGATCCCAAAAAGATTGAGGCAGTTCAGAATTGGCATCGTCCCACTTCGGCGACTGAGATCAGGAGTTTTCTGGGTTTGGCAGGTTATTATCGTCGGTTCGTGGAAGGTTTTTCATCTATTGCAGCACCTTTGACCAAATTAACCCAGAAGGGTGCCCCATTCCGATGGTCCGATGATTGTGAAGTGAGCTTTCAGAAGCTCAAGACATCATTGACTACAACACCAGTGGCAGTGTTGCCTTCCGATTCGGGGATGTATACAGTGTATTGCGACGCTTCGCGCGTTGGCTTTGGTTGTGTATTGATGCAGGAAGGGCAAGTTATTGCATATGCTTCACGTCAGTTGAAGCCCCACGAAAAGAATTATCCGGTACATGATTTGGAGTTAGCTGCGATTGTTCACGCTCTTAAGATTTGGAGGCATTATCTTTATGGGGTGTCTTGTGAAGTTTACACTGATCATCGTAGTTTGCAGCATTTGTTCAAGTAGAGGGACCTAAATTTGAGACAGCGCAGATGGCTGGAGTTACTAAAAGATTATGATATTACTATCTTGTATCATCCGGGCAAAGCAAATGTGGTTGCAGATGCCTTGAGCAGAAAGGCAGAGATTATGGGTAGTTTGGCTTTCATTTCAGCAGAGGAAAGGCCATTAGCCTCAGATATTCAGTCCTTGGCTAACATACTTGTGAGGCTGGATATTTCAGAGCCCAGCCGAGTTCTTGCATGTGTTGTGGCCCAATCTTCACTATTTTAGCAGATTAAGGCTCGCCAGTATGATGACCCACACCTGGTGGTTCTTTGTGAAACGGTACTACGAGGTGATACCAAGAAAGTTACTATTAGAGCGGATAGTGTTCTGCGACTCCAGGATCGTCTATGTGTTCCTAATGTGGATGGGCTAAGGAAAAAGATCCTGGAAGAGGCACACAGTTCTCGATATTCTATTCATCCAGGTGCTACTAAGATGTATCGTGACTTGAGGCAACATTATTGGTGGCGACGAATGAAAAAGGACATAGTTGAGTATGTAGCTCGGTGTCTAAATTGCCAGCAAGTTAAATATGAGCACCAGAGGCCAGTGGCCTACTCCAACAGATGACCATACCAGAGTGAAAATGGGAACGAATTACTATGGATTTTGTAGTTGGGTTGCCGCGGACCTTGAGGAAGTTTGATGCAGTTTGGGTGATTGTTGACAGGTTGACCAAGTCAGCACATTTTATTCCTGTTGTGACTACGTATACTTCAGAGAGGTTGGCCCAGATTTATATTCAGGAGATAGTTCGGTTGCACGGTGTGCTAATTTCCATCATATCAGATAGAGGCCCTCAGTTTACTTCACATTTCTGGAGAGCAGTACAGAGTGAGTTAGGGACCCGTGTAGAGCTCAGCACAGCCTTTCATCCGCAGACCGATGGACAGTCAGAGAGGACAATTCAGATTTTGGAGGATATGCTCAGGGCATGTGTGATTGACTTTGGAGGTCAGTGGGATCGTTTCCTGCCTTTGGCCGAGTTTGCCTATAATAACAGTTACCAATCCATTATCGAGATGGCTCCATTTGAGGCTTTATATGGTCGGCGATGTCGTTCACCTATCGGATGGTTTGAGCCACGTGAGGCTAAGTTATATGGTACTGATTTGGTAAGGGATGCCTTGGAAAAGGTAAAGTTGATTCAGTAGCGACTTCGTACAGCACAGTCCAGACAAAAGAGTTACGCGGATCAGAAAGCGCGTGATATATCATTTATGGTAGGTGAAAAAGTTCTCTTGAAGGTTTCGCCGATGAAGGGAATTATGAGATTTGGGAAGAAGGGCAAGTTGAGCCCAAGGTTTATAGGCCCATTTGAGGTGTTGAAACGAGTTGGGGAGGTTGCTTATGAGCTTGCCTTGCCTCCCAGCCTATCGGGAGTTCATCCGGTTTTTCACGTATCTATGCTCCAGAAGTATCATGCCGACCTATCACATGTGTTAGACTTCAGCACAGTTCAGCTAGATAATAGCTTGGGTTATGAAGAGGAGCCTATTGCCATTGTTGATAAACAGGTTAGCCAGTTGAGATCGAAGAGGATTTCTGCGGTAAAAGTCCAGTGGAGGGGCCAACCAGTCGAGGAAGTGACTTGGGAGACCGAGGAAAACATGCGGAGCAGATATCCAGACTTATTCAACACTTCAGGTATAATTCTAAACCCGTTCGAGGACGAACGTTTGTTTAAGAGGCAGAGAATGTAATGACCCAACCGGTTATTTTAACTTTTAGAACCCCGTTCTCTAAAATAAAACTTTCCGTAGGTGCTTGTAATGATTTATGACTTGCGGGGATGGTTGGTTGGGGATTTGGAAGTGTTTGAGGTGAAACCGGAACACTTGGTTCCTTAAGTTGGCCTTAAAGTGCTAAGTTTGACTTCGGTCAACATTTTGAGAAAACAACCCCGGAATAGAATTTTGATGATTCAAACAGCTCCGTATGGTGATTTTGGACTTAGGAACGTGATCGGAATTTTATTTGGAAGTCCGTAGTGAAATTAGGCCTGAAATGGCTAAAATAGGAATTTAAAGTTTGAAAGTTTGACCGGGGAGTTGACTTTTTGATACCGGAGTCGGAATCCAGTTCCGAAAATTTTCATAGCTCCATTATGTAATTTATGACTTGTGTGTAAAATTTGAGGTTAATCGGAGTTGATTTGATAGGTTCCGACATTGAATGTAGAAGTTGAAAACTCTTAGTTTCATTAAAGCTTGAATTGGGGTATGATTCATGGTTTTAGCGTTGTTTGATGTGATTTAGAGGTTCGAATAAGTTCGTATGATATTTTAGGACTTGTTGGTATATTTGGTTGAGGTCCCGAAGGCCTCGGGTGAGTTTCGGATGGTTAACGGATCAAAAATTTAAGTTAAAAAGCCCCTGCAATTTTTCCTCTTTTGTTGGACATTCTGGGCTATGATCGAGCCTAGATATCGAGCCATATATCGAGCCCAGGTATCGAGCCCAGGGTTGACGAGGTACATGCTCGAGCTAGTGTATCGAAGCCATGATCGAAGGTCCAGCTCGAGGGCCATGATCGAAGGCAAGGCTCGAGGGCCAGGATCGAGACCCAAGATCGAGGGTCACAATCGAAGGCTCAAGCTCGATGCCATGATTGAGGCTATGATCGAAGGCCCAACCTCGATACCCTGATCGAGGCCATGACCGAGGTCCAGGCTCGAGCCTGTGATCGAAGCCGCGATCGAAGGCAAGGCTCGAGGGCATGATCGAAGGTATGGCTCGAGGACTAGGATCGAGACCCAAGCTCGATGCCCTGATCAAAGGCCCAACCTCGATGCCCTAATCGAAGGCACATGTTCGATGCCGCGATCGAGGCCCAGTTCGAGGACCAGTTCCGAAGGCTGCTGGGCAGTTTTATAAAAAGAGGGCATTCGTCCCATTTGCCATTTTTGGCGAACTTGAGCTTGAGCAGAGACGACTTTTGGTAGATTTTCAAGGGAAAAACATTGGGGTAAGTGATTCTAACTCGAATTTGATCAATATACACGAATATATCATTATTTTCACAATTTAATTAGTGTTTTGAGATTGAAACTTGAAAAAAGTTTAGAAATCTCATAGAAACGAAATTTTGAGATTTCGGTATCGATTCGGAGTCGGATTTGAGTGAAACTAGTATGGTTGGACTCGTAATTGAATGGGTTGTCAGATTTCATAACTTTCGCCGGATTCCGAGATGTGGGCCCCGCGGGCGAATTTTTAATTAATTTCGGATCTTTTCTTTAAAATGTAGTATTTTCTTATAGAATTGATTCCTATAATATTTAGTGATTGTATCGAATTATTTTGGCTAGATTCGAGCCAGACGGAGTTGGATAATCGTGGAAAAGGCCTTATAGAGGGTTAAATTGGAGCAAGACGAGGTAAGTCTCTTGTCTAATCTTGTGAGGGGGAAATTACCTCATAGGTGATTAAGATTAAATAATTGTTGCTAATTGTGGGGGCTACGTACGCACGAGGTGATGAGAGTCCATGCGTAGCTACTATTAATGCTAAAGTCCGTGTAGTTTAGGACTCAAAGCATGTATTACTTGTGTAAATTGTATTCTTTGATTAATTAATATTAATTGATATATATATATGAATATATTGTGAATTGTTTGATAAAGATATTAAAGGATGAAAATCTCATAGGCTTGATTTCTATTTAAATCAATTAATTGTCAAAAGAAATTGTTCTCCTTCCAAATTTATCTTATAATAAACATACTGTCCTTCCGGAGGCACATAAGAAAATGACCTCCATTCTTGTGGAGTGGGCCGAACGCCTCGGTAGGATAGATGCATCTATGGATCGCGCCGCACGTCCCTCGGCAGTGTACACGACACTCTGGATCGGGCCGTACGTCCTCGGCAGAAATCGTGCTTAATAATAATAATTACAGGATACTTTAATAATTTATTTCAGCTTGAGAAGCTAATTAATAAATTGAAAAATCCTTGGACTTTAATGAATTATTATTCTTGCTTGTTTATGGAATTAATTGTTACTCCTGTAAATGAGATTTAAATTGATAAATTGGATTTTTTCTGAATTGAAGGAATTTAATTAATATATTGAGAATTGTTACATTTGAAGGAATTTGATTATCTCTGTTGATTAAACAAATTATTGTAAATTCTGTAAATTATGCTGATTTAAATATTCTAGATATATTTCAGTTATTATTATTGACCCATAGTGAGTGTCAAAGTCGGCCATCTCGTCTCTACCATTTCGAGATTAGGCTTGATACTTACTGGGTACACGTTGTTTACGTACTCATACTACACTTGCTGCACTTTTTGTGCAGGATCTGAGACAGGTACTAGTGGAGGACCTATCATCACATACCCACGTCATCCCGAGGCATAGTGGTGAGCTGCCTTTCTGAGCCGTTCTGCAGCTACCAGTGTCTCTTCTTATATTTATATTCTGTCTATTTCATTTCAGACAGTATTTGGAGTTTTGTATAATCTACTAGATGCTCATGCACTTGTGACACCGGGTCTTGGCACACACACATTGGTAGAAGTTGGTATTTTATTATTTTCTTGGAATAAAAGTTTAATCAATGTACGTATGACTTATTAGTTGGCTTGCCTAACTGTAGTATTGAGCGCCATCACGACCTATAGGTGAAATTGGATCGAGACAGCTGACTTAAGAAAAAGTGAAATTTATTTGGAAAAAACTTTAACCAAATTTTATGTCCAAATGGGCCCTATATATGTTCTACCATGACATTTTCAAAGTGGCTGTGTTCTATACTACACTAAATGGCATATCTAGACATTAGTGGCTATATTACACTAAATATAGCCACAAATGGGTATTTATTAACATGGTTAATAACATAATTAGATAGACCTTTAGTACTCTCTCTGTATTCTACGCGAAGAAATCAGAAATAGTCTGATTTACCACTGCTAATTGAAAATTAGCCATAATTTCAAAAATAATTAAAATTTAGCTACTTTTTTAACTAAAACACACATAAAAATCGGAAAAATTCCAGCATAATATGGTGGAGTTCGAATTTTTTATATATGAGATTCCATCATAATGAGGTGGAATTCATAATGTGCTAGAGTTCCAATATAATATGCTCGCAGTTTATATGCAGGAGTTCCATAATCCAACATGTTATGCTGAAACTTTCTGTGTTTCAGTTAGGGTACTTATGTTCATATTTTATCTCCGCCTTAAATAGCGACTACTTTTCAATAGATTTACAAACACTGACTATTTTTCAATAATCGCCGTTATGCTATGCCATTTTGGCCATATTCTACCTTGTGAAAAACTTAAATAAAACTATATTAAGTTCTTGATGTCATAATAGCGTGTGAGAAAAAGCTAACACGTTGGGTAGTTCAGATACAAAGTGGAGTTGCATGACAAATATAATTATTGAGATATAAGATATGGTTGGTGGGATAATAAATTGATATATCACCAATAAATAAATTAAAGAATAATTGTATTCACACGAACGAGTATAGATCTAAGATGTTAGCAAGATCTTTCGTGTTGCTTCCTAAGATTTAGGCTGGCAACAGCAAGTCCAAATAATTGCAAATTAAATTTCACATGAATATTTTTTTAAAAATAATTTTATCCAAACATTGTATTCATTAAACGATACAATACAATATAATACGATACATCATAAAACGATATGTAACAACCATCCAAACAAGCTGTTAGCGTTAACATACTTATGACTTTCTCTTAACAAATAGGAAAATATTTAAGTTTAGTGTTGAAAAAGTTAAAATCATAAGATAAGGGTAAATTTCACAAACGGTCATATAGCTATAATTTTTTTCATCAAAGTCATATAACTTTGTTTTCTCACACAAAAATCGTATAACTATGTCTTTTTTTACTAACTCACACAAAAATCATAGTGATCGAAAAATATAAATTTTCAGTAGTATTTTCTTATTTTGTGATTTTTATTTTTTATTTTCAGTCTAATAAATAATAATCCAATTAAAATTGGGATGACCCAACTCGACCTGGCCCACCCGACCCAATAATATATATATATATATATATATATATATATATATATATAATAAAAATAATACTAAATGTGAATAGTAAATTCTTCAAAATATGATACTTCTATCTTCTTCTTTTTTCAAGAGTTTTATTGAAATTGATAACTTTTTCATTTCAAGTGTTGTCTAATTATACGTTTTATTTCTTTATTTTTGTGTTAGAAACTCATGCATTCCGAACTAAGTTTTTTATGGGGGAAGAATTAACTTTTCGTATTATTTTAACTTGCATATATGGTTATTGGGTCAGGCTCGGTTGGGTCATTCCTATTTTAAGAAAAAAATATAAAATTAACTGACTGGTCGAAACTAATGGCATTGCTAGCCAAAATATATATAGAATGTGTATGTTATATGTATATAATACACACATATATAAAAAATATTTTATCGGCTATTATTTTTGGGAGGGCTAAAAATATACTCATATTTTTCCTATTTTTATTGGGTAATTATTAATTAGACCGAAAATAAAAAATAAAAAAACATAAAGCAAGAAAATATTTATTTTTTAACCTCTATGATTTTTATGTGAGTTAGTGAAAGATTTATGATTTTTGTGTGAGAAAACAACATTATATGACTTTTGTGAAAAAAAAATCATAGTTATATAATTTTTGTGTGAGAAAACAAAATTATATGACTTTGGTGAAAAAAGTCATAGTTATATATAAATTTGTGAAATTTACCCCATAAGATAATACTCTTTCTTTGAATTTGTATTTCACTATAGTACTCATTATAGTATAAGTTTTAATCGCATAATATCTACGATATAATTTTATGAGGTAATTGTTTCAAATTACTTATGATTTTAGTCACGATGACAAACTTGTATTCATTTTCTCCATTAGAATTATTTATATTTAACAAAATAAGGATATAATTTTGGTCATATTTTACTTGTTTTTAATATTTCACAAAGGGAGTTTAGAAAAGATGATTTTTTTTCATAAGAAAGAGGTTGACTTTGACTGCTTTTTTGAATTTTGATTGGAGAGTACGAAATTTTGATGGATTAATTGAATAGTTCCCTTTTGACTTTCTTGTTTCTTACAAATCTTGCTTACTAGGGGCATTTCTCGTTCTTTTCCCTCTAAGTTAATCAATCAAGGTCATAAAAAAATTTAGTGTAATCTCGCAAGTAACGTTTGAAACGAGTAGTGTGTATATACACATTACCCTTACCTTGTAAAAATAAAAATATTGTTATATTAATTAAATAAACAATAAATTATTTTCTTATTTTAGACAATAAATGTAAACCCGAACAATCCTACAATAAACGAAGAAAGAAACTAATATAAGAGTACACTTAATCATAAAAGATCACCACCGTTAGTCAAAGTTTTGAGTTCGAGCTACGAAAATAGAGAAATCATTGGTAGAAAATGAGTATTATTTTTAATAATTTTTACACGGCACAAATTTTTTTCTTTCACCATGCAGCATAAATTTGAATTAATGAAATCAATGGCTAAAAAACATCATATAGTTATACACAAAAATCATAAAAGAGCCTTAGACTTGATATAAGATAAATTTCAATAGTATATATAGACAGCATATATTGTAGCTAAGTTTTTTTTTTTCTGTTTTGAAACCAAATAGGAGTACATATTCTTGCTTGCATTGGCCAACAAACCCAAAAAAGGAAACAAAATTCACGATTGGTTTTGGTGGAATTAGGCATATAAGTTCATCAATCTTGTTGTAGCTGTAGATGAGCTACACTCTCACCTTTCAATTATTATTATTATTATTATTATTATTATTATTATTATTATTATTATTATTATTATTATTATTATTGTTATTATTATTATTGTTATTATTATTATTAAAGTAAAAATTATCGCTGTTAGAGCTAGAGATCATGAATTTTCCGGCAAAATTACAAGCTAAGACTATTTACATAAGACTTATAGTCTGTTTGGCCAGACTTCTTCAAGCCAAAAATACTTTTTTTTAAAAGTATTTTTTTTTCAAAGTTGAAGTGTTTGGCCAAGCTTTTAGAGGGAAAAAACGTACTTTTGAGTAGAAGCAGAAGTAGAAAAAAATAGTTTCTCTCCAAAAATACTTTTTTGAAAAGCAATTTTGAGAAAAATACACTTAGAATAAGTTTTTAAAAGCTTGACAAAACACCAATTGCTGCTCAGAAGTGCCTTTTAAGTAAATTAGCCAAAAGCAAATTGCTTCTCACCAAAAGTACATGAACTTTCTCGTACTCGCACATGATGGAACTTAGGTTTTGTTTGGCCATAAAAAAAAAAAATACTTTTTTCGATTTTTTTTTACTTTTTTTCGGAATCAGTATTTTGCCATGAAAAGCACAAGTTTCACTTGAAATTGAATTTTGAAATTTTTAGGAAATTTAAAAAGCTCCAAAAAGATGTCTTTCAAAATTTTACTTTAAACCACGTACAAAAATTTGAAAACAGCTCCAAATTGTATTCATGTCCAAACACAACTTTAATTTTTAAATACAATTTTTACTTGAAATTTTTTTTCATTTTTTTTTTCCGAAATTTCACAATTCTTATATCCAAACGTCCACTTAATACACCAAATTGCATTTGTTATTATTATTGTTATTGTTACTTTTATAATTTTGCATCATAGAATAACACATAATACTACCAACAATTGCATTTACTGGTTTAGCCGCTATTTCCTCCCACTTGTGTGTATGTTAGTTAGTAGTAACCAATAGGGGTGTTGTGTTTTGGGCGGTGCTACTTGCTGTGGGAGAGCAAATCCAAAACTTTTGCATTGAAATCCACAAAATAACAAAATAAAACTAACCAATCCATAAGCTTCTCTTCAACTATAAACCACACATTTCAGCTTTCTTGTTTTTGCCTTGTTTTCATTGGTTCTTTGCTCAACTTACCATTTCTTGTCCCTTACTTCCAAGAAATAGTGAGAAAAATAAAGGGTAGTGGTCAATTTTTTTTGTTTTTTGTTTTTTGTGATGAAGAATTTAGGTGGATGATTGAAAAGGGACAACCCCACTTGTTTAAAACTTCCATACTTCAATCATCCATTATTGTTTTTTACATTCATCTCCATATTTTCTTCTTCATTTGCCTTTGTATAATTACCTCAATTGGGAGTCTAAATAAATAAAATCACATAGTTTTGGTTTTTCAATATACAATCTTTGATTTTTTCAAGAAAGAGGTTGGTGACCTTTGTTTGTTCCCCATAAATTTGTACTATAAAAAGTTGGTATTTTTGATAAAAGGAGGGGTCTTTGTATCTGGACTTATCTCCTACTTTTTTCATCATTTGGGGATTTTTCCAGGTGTCAGAGACCCATATCAGATCTGTTTTCCCATCTTAGAATACAATAAAAGAAAAAAAAAATCCAATCTTTATTGTGTATATGAACTGATCTTGCACTCTCTACTGGATTATTGATATGGGAATTTGAGAACAACATAAATAGAGGAGAAGTATTCCACTTTCCTTTTGCTGTTGTGTCTAAATTTATGTGACCACTTATCCTTTGTTTTATTTCTTTTTGCTCATAAGAGTAAAAGGATTGTGTATATAGTAATAGATTTTATTTAGTTAAAGCTTTGTTTTTAGTCAATCTTGTTAGACTTTTGGTGAGGCCCACTCTTTGTTTTGGTGGGCTTCATCAAACCAATAGAAGGATAAAACCTGTATTTTTGGAAGGGATTGGTGGGGATCCCCTTTATCTCCTTTTTAAGTAGAGTTGTAGTTTAATAATTGTTATATAGTAGGAAGAAAGAGTAAAAGCAAATGAGTTTCTATTTATTTACCTAACTTTTGATCTTCTCCCCACATGATTTATGCTTAAATTGAATCATCAAAAACCTTTTTCAAATGCTTTTCTTATTGATAACTTGCTTCACCTTCATCACTTTCCTTTATAAGTCTCTTTCCCTTAAACCACTTCCCTTATGGAGTTCTGAGGTCAGATTGTTATCAATCTATTTTTGGAAAGATTTCTTGATTTTGAAACCTTTCAAGAAAGCATTTTGGAAGCTGGTTTTATCCCTTTTATTATTTCAAGAATGTCACTTAGGAGAAAGAGTTTCAGCTCTAGAGTAGAGAATGTTGATCGAAATTCAGAAATGTCTGTTCTTGATTTGCCTGAATTGGCTTTGGATTGTATTCTTGAGAGGCTCCCCCCTGAGGGACTTTGCAATATGGCCAGTGTTTGTAGTTTTCTGAAAGAGAAATGCAAAAGTGATTATCTTTGGGAAAGACATATGAAAGAAAAATGGGGTAGAGTTATTGGACCTGCTGCTTATAGGGAATGGCAGTGGCATATTGCTTCAAGAAATGATTCAAGTTTCTTTAACCAAGCTAAACAAAGAGGTTTTATGACTTACCTCTCTCAGTTTTGGCCTATTTCATTAGTTAGTAGATCTAATTCTAGCATTAGTAGTATCAAGAAAAAACATACCCCACCACCTGTTGATTCAGTTATGTCTTGGTATCTTGCTCTTGAATCTGGCAAGTTTTGGTTCCCTGCTCAAGTTTACAATCGAGAGGTATCATCAAATTTCTTCCTTCAAATCTTCAGTTTGAATCGTTTCCTTTTGTGAAATGTAACTGTTAATAAGATTATTTTCTCTGTTTCTAATTTGCAGAATGGGCATGTTGGTTTTATGCTATCTTGCTATGATGCTGAGCTTAGCTATGATCTAAGAACTGACACTTTCCAGGCTAGGTAATTGGAAATATATACTCACAAATCTTGATTCTTAAATGTTTCTCCTCTTTTTGTGGGCTAAAACCAGTGGAATTGTCATTGTAAGCCGTGTCGGAGCCATAAATTTCACTAATAGGTGTCAAAATATAAAGAAGTTAAATACACGAAGAGGCTAATTAGGGGAGTAACATATAGTATATATACATGAAAATAATTTTTTGACCTAGCTATACATTGTAATTTTCCGGCTTTGTCCACTGACTCCGGCCACTGATTGTAAGTTAGATATAAGTTCCTGTTACTTTCCTTTTTGCTACATATGAAATTAGAAGTTCAAGAAATGCTTTTCTTGTTGTAATAATATATGTAAATGAGTTGTGAAAAATTAGTTTTGTTTCTATAATTTATTTTGCAGATATCCTCCACATGGAAGGAGGGCAATTGCAATAGAGACAGGTGTAACATGGGATAGATTAAGAGCTCCCCCTCTTGATACTTCTCCACATGATCTTTATATCTCTGATTGCTTAACTGAATTATGCCCTGGTGATCACATTGAGATTCAATGGAGAAGAAACAAAGAATTTCCTTATGGTTTGTTCCTCCATTAACTCTTCCAACATTCTCTACCATTTTCATTCTTTTTGATTTAGTGTAATTTTTTGCCATACTGTATTTTGGTCTAAGGGAGCTTTGGTGTAAACGGGTAAAGTTGCTGCCATGTGATCAGAACGTCACATGTTCGAGCCGTGGAAACAGCCTCTTGCAGAAATGTAGGGTAAGGCTGTGTACAATACCCTTGTGGTCCGGCTCTTCTCCGAACCTTGCGCATAGCGGAAGCTTAGTGCACCGGACTGCCCTTTATTTTATTTTGGTGAAGTCAGCTACTATTCTAATGTTCCTTAATTGTGGATGATGTGTTACAAAACAAACTTCCTGGTAGTATCTAGGAAAGAGGACTAATCCTAGTCCTATTTCCAACTTGTTAGAATCTTTTTCTTTTTTTCAAGTAAGGTCCCCTTCTCTTGATCTCCCAAAACGTGTTCAACTGTTAAGCCTGCCTTAATTGACCACAACTTTTTGATGGACATAGTGGAACTTTTTCACTATTGATGAATTTGGGGATATATTTTCAGCAGTACATGTTGGGTGTGCTATGAACAGTTAATTCCTAGTTCCTACTCATCTCTTCCATTGTATATGATCTTATGATTAATGAAATGTCATGAAATATTCAAATTACAAGCTCTAAAGATTCTTTTGGTACGTGTAAAAAGCCAATCGCGGTCAGTATAAAATGAATTGGAGAAAGTCATTGTTTTTCAAATGGAAGGTGGCCAGTCTTTCTTGTTTGGTAGAAAGTTGCATCAGTTGATCAACAAAAACTTAGGATTCCTATTTTTTGATTTGAGTCCACTGTCAATTTCTTTCTAGGAAACGTGACTTACTTTGATTGGTGTTTGAATCTTGAAGATATGAACAAATCTATCTTTTGGTTTTGCAATCTTTGAATTTTTGGGGCATACTTTTGCAGGCTGGTGGTATGGTATTGTAGGCCACTTGGAAACATGTGATGGAAATGAGTTTTACTGCCGTTGTCATGATAGTGGTGAGTTATTTCCCCTTTCACATCTACTATAGCTAGTAGTGTTTTTTAGCTATATACTTTTACACTAAGTTGGAGAATCTAGTCTGTAGCTTTACTTACCACTTATCTGTCAACTGTCTTATTAAACGGGCTAAAATCCAAGATTTAGCTATATACTTGTACACCACTAACTCCATTACTAAACGGGCCAAAATTCAAGAAACGTAAACATCAGTTCCCGTTCGCGCATGTCAAATTCAAGATCACAAGTCTCATTTGTGGTCCACTATTAGAACAACAAGACATATATTATGGTTAGATCGATATTATTGTTGTTATTAACCATCCGAAGAAAGGGTGGACCTACAAAAGCTTGTGGACTTGCCTAGTTGTTTACATTCAAGATTTTCGCACACACATGTATAGGAGAGACATCTTAGCTGTGAATATAATTTGAGTATGACACATTACTTGTTTGTAGTCTACGTGCTTTACATCTTTAAATTTTTTTGATGAAATTGTCAATTCATCCTTATCGAAGATAGCGTTGGCGTAACTGGTAAAGTTGCCTCCATGTGACTAGCAGGTCACGGGTTCGAGCCGTGAAAACAGTTTATTGTAGAAATGCAGGGTAAAGCTACGTATCTATTGTAGTCTGGCCCTTCCCTGTACCCTGTGCATAGCGGAAGCTTAGTGTACCGAGCTGTTCCTTTAGCTACAATTGTTCATTATCACAAAAAAAACCTTTTCTTCCCTTCATTTTGCATGTGGGCCCATCTTTTATGCCACACAATTGGTCCCCAAGACAAAGTCCTATTCAGTTTGTCATCTTTTCTTCCAACATGATCATAAGTGCCGTCTCAGTGGAGCATATTTAATGATAAGCAAACTGAAAGAGACTTGTAATTCTCTCAGCCTATGATTCTTTCTTATGGAGCTGGAATTATTCTGCCTTTTAATATTGAGATTATTGTATTGATCCAAGATTTTTTATTTTCTCAGTCTTACTATTCTTGGATCAACTGATATTGGTGAATCCTAAAGTCCTAGTTTCACATTTAGTACACCAGCATGCATTGCTTCAAACACTACTCTCCTTTTGTGAAGTTTGTCAAGATCTTTCATAATTCAAAAGATTAACTTCTGCCCCTAACTCTACACCCATTAAATATTACATAGATTTTAAACTCATCTTTTAGTAATAGTAGGAAGGGGAGTCTTGGCGTAACTAGTAATGTTGTTGCCACGTGACCAAGAGGTCACGGGTTCAAGCCGTGGAAACAACCTCTTGCAGAAATGCAGGGTAATGTTGCGTACAATAGACCCTTGTGGTCCAGTCGGCCCTTCCTCGAACCCTGCGCATAGCGGAAGCTTAGTGCACCGGACTGCCATTTAGTAATAGTAGCAAGCAAACTATAATAAATGTACATTCACTTTGAACACCTTCTGTCAGTTGAGAAGATCTCCTAAAAAATGGTTAAGTCCTCAAGCCTTCATTTAATCCATCAAAAACTGTTCTTCATTTTTAAGTCAGCTATACGAATCATCTATATCTATTTCGCTCTAAGGCCTCATTTAGCCAAGTTCTCTCTTTCAATTAGTTGAAACTTGATGTAAGGTTTCAAAGGTGTAATATCTCACATTGTAAATGAAAAACGGGTCGGGGGAATGGAGTAACAAGAGGATTACATACTCTAGCAGATATGAACTGTTCTAAGGAAAAATCAATTCAGTACTAGAAAACTAATACTATATATCTTTGATCTTATGAACCACTACAGCGCCAATGTGATCCCTTTTAATCTTGCTACTCGAAACTTTTTCGTTCTAGTGTGTTGTCATGGTTTCTGAATATCAATGTGGTACCTGCAGATACTGTAATTCTAGAGTTCAATCAATATACTCCTGGATCGCGGTGGAGAACAACAACCATTGATAGGAAAGATCATCGCGAAGAAGGAAATGAAGCTGATGGATTTTATGGAGGAATTCGGAAGCTTCAGAGCAACGAAGAGATTTCTATGTGGAGACACCTCTGGCCAACCGATGCGTTGGAGTAAGTTGAAAAAGAGTATTTGGAAGTTACTCGCTTAATGCTTCACTGTTGTTGGCAAAAAGATCACCATTACAAAAGCTCATTTGTTCCTTCAGAATGTGAAATAGTTACACAAGAACTTAGAAGTTCACTTCCACTAGCATTTTCAGTGCCTTTTTTCAGTCATGTCTATTGTTTGTGATCAGTGGGGGAGTTAGAAGAGGTTATTTTGATACTGCAGAGATTGCCTTATTTGCTTCTCCACAAGTCCAAATTGTTTGTAAAATAATTACCACGTTTACAGATTGATTTGTTTAGTGAATCTATTAAAGCTTTAGTATAGCTTCTTGTACTAAGAAATTAGATTCTTGATTTATCTCTTACCACCTTTATGGTTTCTTTTGATCAATGAAAGGATAGATGCTTAGTTATATATATATATAAAGAAAAAAAAGGAGCTAATAGTCGAGTGCGCACAAGCTACCATTATTTAAAAAGATACAAAATGAGCTAATTTAATATTTCCATGTCTATAATATTTCCATGTCGAAGAAATGAGGATATCAAGGTGGATGTGCATAATAGATAAGATTAGGAATAAAGTTATTCGAGACAAGTTAAGAATGACATCCGTGGAGGACAAGATGGGGGAAAATACTGGCATATGAAGAGGAGAAGCACTTGTTCTAAATAACTACAACCACAAAAACTCGATTTCATAACTGAATTTTTTTTTCTTTTGATCAATGAAAGAGATTGGTTTGTTAATGACATCTAATAATACAGAAAACTTTTCTTTCAAGAGAAACTCTCACAAATTTGTTCAACCCTATATGGAACATAAATCACTTATCCTATCAAATGAAAATCCTATGACTTCCTTTTCTATCACTAAATAAAGAAAGTTTCAAGTTTACATTATAGGACAAAATAAAGAACCAAAAATACTACTGATAGACATATCTTTCTTTAAGCTTTTTCAAGTCCATAACCCAAACAAAGTGCTGGTTTGTACTTCACAATCACCAACTTTGGCTCCCCTCCATTTACCTTTTTACTCACATTGTCATTACCATTTCCCTTGAACTTGAAACTCAATTTCTTGAAGTAATTTGGCTTCCATAGAGCTGATATTGGATTATTCATCTTTCCTTCACTATTATCCTTTCTAAATGATGCATATTTCACTAACATTCCTTTGAATTTTTGCATTTTGGTTTCCACAAAAACATCCCCTATAGTAGAGTACTCTTGAGCAACACCATTTGAAGTGGGCTTGTTGGGCTTTGGCTCTTTCTTTCCAAAAAGCAAGTTTTTGGGCTTCTTGGATTCTTTTGGGCCTGGCCCAATAGTCATAGAATGGTCTAGAACCCATCTTCCATATGATGCTCCCTTGGCCTTAGACTCAATGGGCTTTCTTGTGTTTGGGCTTGAAGGTTGAATTGGTGTCATGGACACAATTTCTTGTCTCATTTCCTCAATAGTCCATTCCATATTTTTGGCTCTAAATGGTGAGAGTGACCTTGTTCGTTTATGGTGATTTGAATTGTTACTTCTCCCTCTATTTTCTTCATTCATCACCTTTTGCATGGAAACAACGAAAGGATCAACGTTACGGCGAGCAAACGGAGACTTAACTATTGCACTCGGAGCGATAGTTGAACATGTAATCGATCGTTGGCTAGTATATTTCGTGTCATTGTTGTCACATTGGAGCCTTGGTGGTAGTTTAAGGGGCATGACTTGACCATTAGAGAAAAGTTCATCAGCAAATGCCAAATCAGGGAGTGAGCCACCCCGCTCTCTTCGTTTTTCTTGCCATGACTGATCATCCTTGGAGTGCTCAATGTTCTCACACGTCTCAAACTCCATGCAATTATCAAACTTTTTACTCGTTTCAAATTCAAAATCACTCAAGGTCAACTCACAAGCGTCATCAGTTGTAACACTACCAAACTTTTTACCTGGACTAGCCGGAGCGCTATGGTACTGCACCATGTAAGAAGTTGGGCTAGTTGGTGCTGTCACATAAGGAGAAGTTGAAGATGGAGATAAAAACTCCATAACTATAAGTTTGAGAATTGAGTTTTAGGCAAATGCAAATGAGAAGGTTTTGAATTTGCTCTTAAGAACAAAGAATGACTTGGAAAGGTTTTTGAGTGCTGAATATTTTGCTCCTGAATTTAAGGATTCCCTAAGTCACAAGCACTACCATTTAGTGTAAAATAATCTTCAAACCTAAAATAACATAGAAAATGCTAATTCATGTCCCTAACTATAGACTAGCTTAAAACATTCAAAATATTGGTGTATAGTTGTTTGATTACAAAAATGGTCATATGTGGACCAACCACAATAACATTTTGTGCATATTTAGATATTTTGGTGCTTCTTTCTTGGACTTTTCTATTGTTCAAAGACCAAAAGCTTGTCTCATAAACTTTAAAAAAACAAACCACTTAGTTATCTTATTTCTATTAGAGTTAGTGAAAGTATTTGGTCTTGCACATATTTTGGATATTTATAATTTGTGGGACGAGACAAAAGGGATAAGAAACACAGAAGTGATTTATTATTCTATGCAATAAGATAATTGTATTATTGTATATATAAGTTTGACAGATGTACTTATTAATTTGTCATGTCCGTGTTTTCCTCCATTTTGTGTCTTTTTATTTCCTTTTCTTTCTCTTCTATCCTCTTTGTCCTAAATAAAGAATTATATGGTAGAAAATTACAAGAAGACACAAACAAAAGCATGAATAGATTATATAGCTATCCAAGATGTGATTCATATACACATTCACACGTTTGACTCAATCATGGATGGTCTACTTGAATCTCATTTTCAAAAATTTAAGTTTGAATTACTCCATGATGAAGCCATTCGTGAATTGATCTTAGTACATGTGGATAATCATCAACGGTCAAATACTTAGTTTATTGGATTTTGCGTAAACGCTATCGATCTTCTATTATTATTATTATTGTTGTTGTTGTTATTATTATTATTGTTATTATTATTATTTAATTTTTAAATAATTTAAGTATGAGATTGATGTTAGTGCATATAAATACATATTCTGGCTTAAAAAAATGTTATTTCCATATATAAAATGATTTTTTTTAATGAAGCTACTAGTATCAAATGGCGTCCCTCACTAGAAGGTTCATTCGCCATTGCCAACAATCAAACACCACTAGATATTCTTGTTCTTGCAATAAAATAATATTGCCAGCGCACCCATTATTTTTGGCTCGATCTATTTTTATATAAATAATTTATAACAAAGATATGTGGACCTACCCCTAATGGACATTATGCTTGCAATTCCTCTTCTTTCCTTCTTCAATTTCCACAAAAAAGCATTATGTCTCCAAAGGAATGATTCAAATTTAAATAGTGACACTACTAAAAAAACATGAATTATCGACGGACAAATTCTGTAGCTAAATAAAAAAATTTGTCGTTAAACCTATTTGGCGAGATTATCAAAAAGTTTTATTAATGATGAACGATTTAGCGACGAAGTTCGTAGCTAATTCTAATTTTTTTTGTTGTATGGAAGGTATAGAGAAATCATATTAGAATTTCATCCATCAAACTTTAATGTAAGTCCATTTATTTGGGATGAATATTATTACTCAACTTCTTTACTTATATATTTATTGTACTGGACTGTCCCATCATATAATCAAGTTCGCACGAACCGTCCAAGAAAAATTCACAAAAGCATAAAACAATGAGGAGAAGCTAGCCAATCAAGTTGGGATTTTGAAAAGATTTGACTTTCCAACTTGGAGTCTTTGACTGTTTTATCAAACATGCTTTCTTGCCAAACCCACTTTTCATTCTTTCATTGGTATTGGTATTGGTATTATACCTAAATAAAAATGGCGTTATATAAAACGACATCGTTTACTAACTGAACTGGAAGTGACACTTCCTTAAGAGTCAACTCAGTAATTCTAATTCCGCTCTAGGCTAAAATTTTAGTGCCCTTTTGAAATTCAAACAAAAATATAAAAATATTAGCTAGCACTCTCCTTACATCTCTTCTTTCCACATAATATACCAAATAAAGAATTACTTGTTGTATTTCTTTTCATTATTTTAAATTTTATTTTTTTGTTCTTTTTTCATACAAATTGAGGAGTTGACAAACCGGTTGGTTGAATGAATTCAAGGTAATTTGGTGACTCTTATATCTCTGTGTGATCCAATATATCATGTATGTATATAATTTCATAATGGGTCAGTTTTATTTTATTTTATTTACCTAAAGATTTAAACTTTGTGGTCTTTTTTTGAGTTCTTGATTGGTAAATGGAGAGACCTTTGTTCTTGTTTTCTCTTATCATTTGGGTGTAACAAATTTTGCAATAAAATTTGTATCTTTTCTGCCTCTGTTTATATATTTATTTTTCCAAAGAATTGAATTTCAGCCTTTGCTGCTTTCTTGGTCTAGCTGTATATTTGAGCTGATCAATGCATCATATCAGTTTCAAGGCTTTTTGAAACAATGAAAAGAAAAAGGACAAATTTTGAGGAGGGGGAACTGCCAATGTGTGCTTGTTTGTCTGCTGTATACTGTTTGTGTTGCATCATATTCAAGCTGTGATAAGGAAAAGGGGGGGGGGGGGAGTATAGTTTTACTTGTTTGAATGATGAAGATAATATGGGCAGCCCGGTGCACGAAGCATCCCGTGTTTACGCACGGTGGAAGGGCCGCACAAGCATCATTGGCTGATTTCACGGCTTGAACCCGTGACCTATAGGTCACACGGAGTCAACTTTACCGTTGCTCAGTCAACTTTACCGTTGCTCCAAGGCTCCCCTTCCGAATGATGAAGATAATAAGATACTGTTAACTGGTTCTTGAGAAAAAAATGTTAGTAAGTTTTTAGTTTTAGTTTAATTTGTGAAGCAGGAAATATGTCAAAAGAAGTTTTTTGCTTCATTTTTGTTAATAAGTTGGCTGATAGAGTTTGGGTTGCAATGAAGCTCAGTTTTATAAGCTTTTTTTAGCCTGCATCGCTGCATGGTAACATAAAGTCTCTTTGAGGATGGATAGAAATTAGATTGTGCTATACTTTAATATTTATGAGGTTAGTAAGCTGAAATGGTACAAATGGTGGGGCTAAGTTAACCATTTCACTTTTCAAAGTCTAGCATGGGCCTCCTTTAATTGTTTTGGCTGATGTTGATGAACGTTATTGGCTGGATCAGTGCACCCTAGGTTCTGCTTAATAAATGTCAGAAACAAGGAAAGTTTCAATCTTTGTTTCCTTTATGTTAAATATTTCTGAGTTTGAGTTTAAGCTGCATTATGATGTTCATGCTCTACATTCCTGGAATCCGATGTTATATGCTTCTTGTATGATGAGTTCTTATGGTTGGTGTTAAGTTACAGCTCTATTTGACACTTTATTGATGCTTATAGCCTTAAATAATTTTTTTTTCTAATTGAAGAGGTTTATCCGTGGCTTCCTCTCTGGATTCTCCTGATCCACTTTCGGAAAGGAGTCTTATAGAGGATAGTAATAACAGTAGCCAAGGCGGGGAAAGAAACTTCTTTGATCATCAACCTATTTTGCTGGATCACGTCTCCAGTTCTTTCAGAAGAGAAGTAGTTAACAGGTGCACTTAATTGATGCCCTTATCGTCTTCCTTTGTCATTATATTTTAGTTGTCTTTCATTATCATTACTTACATTGGTTCATTTCTGGTTGGTGGAGCTTATTATTAATCCTTGGTGATATGTTTGCTTCTTGTTGGTGGACTTGTTAATACTGATAATGCATTTCATTTCAACGTGGTGGTATTTTAATAGATACTACCGCTGCTACTTGCTCTAGGTCTCTTGGAGATTCACCCAGTTTTACAACTGTGAACATATCTATTATATGAAGATTTATATTTTTGGTATGTTGATATGCATAGGTTTCAAGACTATAATCCTTGTACATAGCGCTTACCTTTCAAGACTATAATCCTTGTACATAGCGCTTACCTTGCAAACATCATGCATCTTTTCTTTCTTCCTAGTAGTGGTTGCTACAAACACTGTATTTCTACTTTGGATACAAGTATTCATATTGCATTGTATTTATGAAATACTGGCAGACTTGGAGCGGACAATATCACCAATATATTTCCTAATATCTTAAGGGCAGTCCTGTGCACTAAACTCCCGCTCTATGCAGGCTCGGGGGAAAGGTCGGACCACATTGGGTCTTATGTGTGTTTCTGCAGAATGATGCATTGCAGTATGTTCTTTTGTGGTTCACAACGTAATTTTTTATTATATATTATGCCTTGTGAAAGCCATTTTGGTATGCTACTGCATGGCCAGTGAGAAATAAAATATTTTTTTGCAGGGATTAAAGAGGCAATGAGAGTTCAATCATCTGTCGTTGCACTCTTTTCTCTTTTGGTGGAAAGAGGGTAATAGGGAAAAAATATTTTTCATGTTGTTTTTAGCTCTCATCTAATTTGCAGATTCTTAAGCGCTCCCTTCATTGATGTGCTAAATTATATGTTGCTTCTCTGAGTTACAGCTGGATGATGGCTATGTTTTCTCCTTAACATTATTTTCCTTTTTGCAATATTAGGGACTCTATTAAGCTGTTGCCTTGGTTTGTTTGTTTTTCATGGCCATGCTACTAATTTTGATTAGAATAATTTCAAATACACTGTAATTGAAATTACTATTTTTTAATTGTCTTCAGATCCTTTTCCATGAAAGCTGTAAATAAAAATGATGAAGATTTGGAAAATGGGATGTTGGAGAAAGATACAGAGAAGTCAGCACGCAGCAATAAAGTTGTCACAGTACACAATAAGGCCTTGCTATCCGGAGTCGCTTATTGTATTTCGTCCTGTAGCATGATATTAGTGAACAAGTATGTACTCTCCAGCTATGACTTTAATGCAGGGATTTCATTGATGCTCTATCAGGTGCTTCCCAAGCTTTGTTACATTTTTGAGCTATCGAGGTATATAGGTTGGGTAGTGACAATTAATCTTTGATCTTTTATGCAGAATTTTGTCTCGGTTGTGGTGGTTTCTACCTTGAGACTTTTTGGGGTAATTTCTACAGAACCACTCACTTGGAAGCTAGTCAAAGTCTGGTTGCCTGTTAATGTTATATTTGTTGGGATGCTTATAACAAGTATGTTCAGGTACAAGATACTCCCACGTCACATTTGTTGTACCATGCATTTCATTTTTTGAATATGTCTATTGTTTTATTTCCTGCTGGTTGCACAAGTCATTCATTGAGCCCTATTATGTTGGAACTTGGAAGTGCATCTATGATGCACAGTTCTTTGGGAACAGTTTGTCGATGTGATCGAGTCAGCTGGACCTTTATGCAAGATTATATTTCATGGGAATTCATTGCTTTCCATAGGCATATTTGAATATGCCTATTGTTTTATTTTTTGCTGGTTGCACAAGTAACACTCAAAACCCCCCACACACGCGCGCGCGGGCACTGTGTATGTTTGGAGGTTCTCTAATTCATGTATCTTCTGTTTGGTGTCTTATGTATGTCAATTCCTCTCTCTTTAGATGAAACAAAAGATGCTTAAGATGTAGGTCATAAACACTCAAATTGTGATTACACGGCATGTCAAAAAGCAGAAAAAGGTAAAAAAACATTAAAATTCAAGAAAAAAAGGTTTCAACTGCAGCTATTTATGTTCTTCTGCTCCACCATTTTCATCACTAATTTCAGTACTCTTCCATTTTATCTACATATTGTGCAGCAGCATTAAAAGATGCTTTAGCATACAAGTTGCTTTAGCGTTTACCAATTAAAGCTGTGATTCGATGAATCTTGGCTGAATAGCTTACTTCTAATTGTCTTATTTCCTGCAGTCTAAAGTACATCAATGTTGCTATGGTCACTGTCCTGAAGAATGTCACTAATGTGATAACTGCTGTTGGTGAGATGTATTTATTCAACAAAACCCACGATAACAGAGTTTGGACTGCTCTTTTCCTGATGGTATGATATTAGCTTAAATAGCTAAAATAGATTTTTTGCTTCGGTAGCATCATAGCTACTATCATGGTATGTTGGCTGTGTGTAAGTGGGAGCAAGATAGCATGTACCAAATTGTCTGCGGTTGATCAAAATCAGTTATTACTCTAGGCTTTACATTTTCTTCTTGTCACTTGCACATAAGAGGAACTCTGCTGTTGTTTCGTGTTAGTTTTTCCTCTTATGTCTGCTAATCTTTTTTTAAAAATCTGCATCATACCTATTACTGATTCATGTGTTAAGCGCATCATAAAGTTCAAGTACCCTAATCCTCGGTCAAAGGCATATTAAGTGATGCCTACTGGGAATAGAATGAATCTCATGGTGGGACTAAATGCTATATGCTGTATTGAGGACAAACGGCAGTTATGATAATGAACGGTGTGCCATCTTTTTTTTTTTTTTCCTTTTCGAGTATTGCTTCTGGTACCAATGGTACTCTCTGGTAACTAGTGCTATCAGTAGTTTTCATGAGTATAAGATCAAGATCAGTAGTTATTGGAATATCCATCGTCAACCCTAAAATCATCAGATTTAATGTGATTTCGCTACCAACTTTGAAATATAATGTACTTGTGAGATGAAAGCTTTAGAGATGTAACTCGTTAGTTGTGTTGTGCAGATTATTTCAGCAATTTCAGGAGGAGTTACTGATCTTTCTTTTCATGCCATTGGTTATACATGGCAGATTATTAATTGTTTCTTGACAGCGTCATATTCTGTAAGTGCATCTTTTTCTTGTGTTTCCTTTATGATCAAATATATATGGGCTCAATATCTGTGCTTTCTCTATAAAAAGAATGATGCCCACATGTGAGGAGGCAAGTTGATGACGATATTGAATAGATACATCACTGTCCTGGATATCCTTTGTAACAACTTAATCTTTTACTAAAAGGAGCTGCAAAATTTTAGATTACACTCTGATGTTTCCTACTGAAGAGATATAATAGGAACGTATCCCCTTGTAAACTTTGAACTCTGAAAGTATCTTAGGCAGTAACTGAATTGCCATATACCTCTTTATGTGCTCTCAGTATGAAATTAAAATGATGATACAGTTTTGACCTTGTAATCATGTAATGTTAATCATGGTATTCATAATGTTGCTGTCTGTCCAGGTAAAGAGATTTAATGTTTCCTGATTTAATTCTTAAAAACTCAATTATTTGAAAATATATAGTGTTTTAGTTAATATAATTTGAGATCGAATTGAGACTCGAACTTGAGCCTTGTTAGCTTGTGTTCAATTTGAAGCTTGTCCCATATTCCATTAGGCAGTAAGCTAGATCCCAGCTATTCAATGTTTCAGTCAAGCTCAAAACATCCAGAACTTGACTCGGCATTGATTTCTTCTTGATAACACCTCCAATTCTGTTTTCCATCAGTAATGGGACAAGCAGCAGAGTTTACCAGAATTGATTTGTGAGCTTCTTATCTCCGTCATTTTTCTTGAGGTCACATTTGATTTGATGTTCTAATTAATCATTTAAAACTTCTAATATGTTTTGTGCATGTCAACGCGTTGACCTGATTTCCCACGCTAATGCTTAAATTTAAAATAATGTTGTGATCTTCTGGTGAAGTTGACTCTACGCAGGGTGATGGACACTGCCAAGCAAGTGACTAAATCCGGGAACTTGGACGAATTTTCAATGGTTCTGCTAAATAACACGCTTTCACTGCCTTTAGGCATTGTGCTTATATTAATATTCAACGAGGTGGACTACCTTTCTAGAACGTGAGTTTTGGTTTCGTAAAGTAGCAATTTGTTCTCCTCAATTCTTTTTTTGATTTATCTCGTCTGTAAGTAGTAACCATTCTCTTAGGCACTCACACATTCACATGTATGTACATGCTTTGTGCCTATTGTTTAAACCTGTGATAATTTCTAATACATATTGCTACTTACTGAAGGCGAATACTGCTATATTGCACATTGAAAATTTTGCGACATGTTTTTTGGTGCAGGCCACTATTACAATTGCCAACATTCTGGTTGGTAACAACCTTTAGTGGATTTTTGGGCTTAGCAATTAGCTTCACATCTATGTGGTTTCTTCACCAAACAAGTGCCACCACTTATAGGTATGGTTCTTTTCAAATGACTGCGCTATTTCATTTTTCTTTGATTAATTTGACATTAAATCTTTCCCTATTTGATTTTTCTTTGATTTCGGATTCTGCAGTCTTGTGGGATCACTAAATAAGATACCACTCTCTGTTGCTGGTATTTTCCTCTTCCATGTCCCAACAAGTCTGGAGAACTCTGCCAGTATATTCTTTGGTGAGTGTTTACTCTTTCTCTTTACTCCAGCAGCGTACACAAGATTTTGCACGAATATTTGATTCATTGTCGCACAAGGTAGGGCTAAGGGGAAACTGAGTTCTAGGACTTAACGTCCTATCTCAAATTGATGTTTACTTTGCATGATTTTAAGCTTTTCGGATTACACATTATTTTTAGAAAAATATTATGTATGTGTGTGTGCGCGCGCTGCATTTAATTTTTCTGCGAAGCAGTGTTTGCTGTCACTACTTGGTTGAAGGTGCTTTCGGCACTACTTTACCCTACTACCTTTCTAAATCAAAGATGTGCTTCATTTAGCTAAGAACAATATTAAGGAAAAAGTATGTGTTGCATTTTGCAGGCCTCTTGGCTGGAGTATTTTTCGCCCGAGCAAAGATGCAGGAGAAATCTCAATCTCGATCTTGAACAGTGGAAACTAACACCCTTTCAATTGTATATTAGCTTTTCTTGTACAACAAAAAATGTGACATGATCAATCAATTCAAGAGATAGATCAAGATTTTCATTCATCAATGGACCTGCCTATTCTGATACAAACCTCTTTACTGTGGCTGCTGATTCTTGACTCTTGAGTCAAGTTTTATGAGCTTGTATTTTTCCAACATCTTTTTAAGCTAAAACCACCTATATAACCTCTTTTCAAACACCTAAAATTAGTTTCAGATAAATAAGCCTAAGGTCTCTTTCGCCTAAAAGTAGTTTCAGATAAATAAGCCTAAGGTCTCTTTCGAATCAAAATCAGAAGAGTACATATAACCCAGTATAATCCCACAAGTGGGGTATGAGGAGGGTAGTGTGTACGCAGACTTTACCCCTACCCTGGGGTAGAGAGGCTGTTTCGATAGACCGTCGGCTCCCTCCCTCCAAGAACTCCCCACCTTGTTCTTGGGGTGACTCGAACTCACAACTTCTTGGTTGGAAGTGGAGAGTGCTCATCACTAGAGCAACCTACTCTTGTCCAGAAGAGTGCCTTTAGAAAATGGAAGAGGAGTCGCCACAAGGAAGACGGCAACGATTGTTTTAATAAAAAGCGCAGCCCGGTGCACTAAGCTCGCGCTATGTGCGGAGTCCGGGGAAGGGCCGGACTACAAGGGTCTATCGTACGCAGTTTTATCCTGCATTTCTGCAAGAGGTTGTTTCCACGGCTCGAACCTGTGACCTCCTGATCACATGGCAACAACTTTATCAGTTATACCAAGGCTCCTCTTGTTTTAATAAGCCAAACTAAATAAGTCCCAAACTCTAGGAGTGCCTTTAGAAAATGGTAAAGGAGTCACCACAAAGAACATGTTACCTAGACTGCAATTTGATATTAGAGTAAAGGGATCAATAAAGATGCTTCTATATCTAACAGATGTAAAGTATTGAGCCATGAAATAGTTGCCTTAGGCCAAAGACTAGCTGGTTGAAGGTGCAGAGATAAAAATATCCGCACAAACATCTCACAGTAACACCAAACAAAAGCTCAAAATAGCAAAAGTGACTTCTATTCTACTACAGAATTTGGAAGGATCAAAAGGAGAGCTAAAACTAGCTCACTATCATCTGCATAATATAGATTGCACCAGAAGATTAAGATAATTCTGGAGAAAAAAATGATACACATTACAAGATTACTTGAGGGCTTAATGTAACTTTCTGTTTCCTGGAATGTCAAAATTACACTTGAAAAAACAGGTTTTTGTGGCAATTAGAGCCTTTTTGTCTTTTTTTTGTCTTTGACTAATAGCTTTTTCTGTGCTCCTTGGAACTGTGTACTTTCTCATTCAACTGGTGCTAAAGAACTCAGTTATCGATTGGCAACTCTAATGATTAGTCGCTATCTCAAATATAACTCCTTCGTGATTCTTGATATTACATCGAGTCCCAGAAACTTCATTTATCTGCAGACCATGCCGAATTGCTTCATCGATGACCATAACATCCATGCTGCATATAGAATGATCGATTAGTCACACAAAGACCAATAATAAATCAAGAACGAAAATGAGTGAAGTCGCTAAAAACAATGTCAACAGGCATTTTTTCATTTTCTTCCACAAGATGTTAGTTGAAATTATGTTGAAGAAGAAGGGGTATATACTAGTATGTAATCTTTGTAGACAACGTGAAGTCTTTAAGTGAAACTTGCAGCGTTTCATGATCACAATAATTTTTACATGGATTTTCCATACATTCAGCAAAGCCTTCCAAAATTTTGCAGCCATTCAATAGCCATGATCACAATAACCAAGATAGTGAAAGGCACTTACACTTTTGCTCGTGAAACATAGCCCAAAATAAATTTGCATTTGCTCTGATCACGACCTCTGAATAGCTGTTCAACAGTATCAAAAAGCAAAGGAACATTTGCCTGCTGAAAACTTAAAGCTTGTCAAGGATACACTCTATTCTTTCTCGACTACAATATCATCTAAATGATGAAAAATGTAACCAAAACTAAGTTTACAATTCAATCATTATTCAGTTAAGACAATCTTGTTGCTAGTGAGTTTCAAATATAGATCAGTTGATTTAACATTAGTACCAATTAAAGCATTAGGACATAAATCTAGTAGGATATAAATGTCAGCTCCGAGAACTAAATCGAATCCTTCTGGGCGCTGCTGTAATATGTGATTCAGCTGATCGGAGTTGCCCCATTCCAGCTTCTCAGCTTTTAATTCTGCATTGAAGATAAAGGTTAAATGATGACATGACCTTATAAAATGACAATTACAGTCCTCAATCGTTCACAAACCTGCACAACATAGAGAATCGTCTGAAGATTCCTGCAGCTTTATATTTTTATTCAGAATCTGGAATGAGATAAAAAAGATTAGAGGGTGAACTTGCAACACATTCCTGCGGCAAAATTCAATCGCTCAACCTTGCCTTGAGAACTTCCTCATTATGGTCTGTCATCACTACTTCACGACAGAATCTACTGCAGAGTACTCCTGTTATACCTGTATATACGATGCAAACAAACTAATTTAATCTTAACTAAAATAGAGAAGGAGAAATGATATAGAAATTTAAATAGAAAGAAGTGCAAAGACATGTTCTTTCCTTTGCCTTGGGAGAGGAACTATGTAGTGTTATTAGCACTTAAGATTGTGAATAGTTTAGGAACTTAATTCATGTCTTTCGTCAAAAGTGGCCTTTAAGTTATATAACCTCTCTTACTTTGCTCGTGTTTCACACTTCAATTTTTTCCTTGGTTTGCTGAAGAAGTTCTCCTTCCCAATTGCCTATAATTTTTACAAAAAGAGGTATTTTAAGACTCACTTTTATCTTCCAAAAAAGTTCTTACTCTTCAGAAAAGTAAAATCCAACTCTAATTTCAGACACAGTTCCTTTTAAGGTTAATACCATAAAATTTTAATTTTTATCTTAATAGTGATGGCCAAACAGAAAAAGACACAAACGGGGACAAAGAAAATACACATCCTATGTTAATTTATTGAGGTTTCGGGGATGATACTAACCGACACCAGAGCCTAGTTCGATGACAGAACATCCTTGGAGCATGTTCGCATTCTTTGTAAGATAACCATTCAACAGCTCCGCCCCGGGCCACACCAACTGTCCTGTTAAATCAAAATCAGCTGTTCCACAAATAGTCAGCCCACAGTTATTATAATGGGTAATACTAATACAAGCATGCGGACATAAAAAATTATCCAACAACAACAACCAAGTAAAATCTCACAAGTAGGATCTGGGGAGGTTAGTGTGTATGCAGACCTTACCCCTACCCCGGAGGAGTAGAGAGGCCGCTTCCGATAGACCCTTGAACATAAAAAATTATCCGAGGAATAAAAAGTAAACATATCAAAATGGAATTTGGTTCTGCAGTGCTACTGCTAGGTAAAATTCTACAAGTAATGGGACGAGAGAGAGAGCTACTGTATTCATCAACTACACATTGTTGTTGGTATATTCAGACAGGTTTATATCTGGTGAATCTTAATCATCTTAGGATATCCCCCAACCCCACCTCATTTTCTTATTTCTCCAGTTTTTTAATTTAATGAGCCCATCGATTGCTCGTAATAAAGCCTCTCCAATGAGAACTATGCTTATTATGTTGTACTTCATGAAAGTAGTACTGTTAGTCCTTATAACACTGCTTTAGATAAGTAAAGGACCCCAACGAGGACGCGACCCCTATTTATGATAGAAAACTTAAACATTTCTTTGAGCATGTGTAATAAACCTGATCATTCTGTATGTCACAATAGAATAAGCATTTTCCTTAATCCCTTCTTCCCCTTCTATGCCAGCACAAGCTTCCTAACCTACCAAACATTACCATTTGCCTCCATTTTTCTCCATTCTAAGATCTCATATGGCTTAATTTGTTAGAGCATGTTCGGTAGTCCATTTAAAGAGAAAGAAGACTGAGGATGGTTTTTGTAGCTGTTAGGATCGGGAACCCGGGTAGTGCGAAATATAGCCAAACAACGGTATAATGGCAATAACAAAGACAATGGAAGTTGATAACAACGACAATTAAAGTAGATAAAGAAGACACAAATTTAACGTGGTTCGGTCGAAGTGACCTACGTCCACAAGCGGAGAGGAGCAATTTACTATAACAATAAGAGTACAAAAGAAAGTACAAAATTAGAGTAAATACTCTAATTAATCCCAAATACCCTAAGAGAATAACCTCACAAGATCACTCCAAAGAAAGGGTTCACACAAGTGCTTCCCAACACTAACTCTCATACAAAACACTCTTAATAAAGGAAGAAAGGAAGAAACAAGAATTGAAGACAAGTCTTGTTGGTGTGTCTAAAATGAACTAATGACCTTCCCTTTTATAGGCAAAAAAGTCTTGACCTCTTAGGTGTAAAAGAAGAGATACAACTTGTGCAAATGATGTCCAACACACAATCCAATATTTTTGGGTCCCAAAGTATATTGCCAACAAAGTCTACACTTTGCAAAGATGCTTATACTTATGTGAGATGGACTCCATTTGACAAAATAATGGCCATATTACAAATCTCCACCTTGGCCTAATTTTGGATGATATAGTAAATTTGCTCCACCTTCTCCGCAAAAGCCCCAACGGGCATATGTCAAAATTTAATGCCATCAAAATCAGACAAGTTGTCTGATACCGAAACTGTAGTAGGGCCTATAATAGTGGAGCCCAATAAAGTATACAACGAACCAGATCTGTGTGCTTTCATGATTACACGAGCACCTTGAAAAATTTTCAGAACTCCACCTTCACCAGTGAATTTGCACCCAAGGGATTCTAAAGTGCCCAAAGATATGAGATTTTTCTTCAACTCAAGAACATATCTAACATCGGTGAGAGTTCTCACCACATCATCATGCATTCTGACCCGAATTGTACCTTTGCCAATAACGTTACAAGTAACATTGTTACCCAATTGGACAACTCCACCTGCAACTGAATCATATGTAGAAAACAAGTCCCTTCTAGGACACATATGATATGAACAACCGGAATCTAAAATTCACTCATTGTCTAATCTGAAACTAGTTTCAGTTGCTAAAAATATAGTTCCCTCAATCTCATCAGTTGCTACACTAGCTTCGGCGGTGTCAGTATTTTTGTGCTCATTTTTTTCTTTCCTTATGCTTTTCTTTATTTTTCAGCTTATAGCATTCGGAGATAATGTGACATTTCTTATGACAATAGCGACACTGTAAATTATTGTATCTGGATATGGAGTCGGAGTTGTCCCTAACAAACAAGCCAACTTCCGCTTGAGTTCCACTTGCTTCCCCAGTAATATCACTATCTATATGTTCCTTTGATTTTAAGATAGATTTAATATCCTTATAAGAGATATTATCCTTTGCATAAAGCATAGTATCTCTTATATGCTTAAAAGATGGGGGGTAGAGAACAAAGCAGTAACACGGCTTGATCCTCATCTTTAATTTCAGCATCTATATTACTCAAATCCATAAGAATGGAATCAAATGTGTCAAGATGAGAGAGAATAGAGGTACCTTCACCCATACGAATTGTATAAAGCTTCTGCTTCAGGTAAAGTCTATTTTCCACCGTCCTCTTCATATATAAGGTTTTCAATTTTTTTCACATGCCTTTAGCTGTGGTTTCTACAGAAACTTCACGTAAAACTTCATTTGAGAGATTTAAAATAATACCTGCTTTTGCCTTTTTGTCTATGATGGCAAACTCCTCATCCGTCATTTTATCCGGCTTCTTCTCCTTTCCTTGCAACACCAAGTCTAAGCCATCCTGAATTAGGATAACTTCCATCTTTAATTGCCACATTCCGAAGTTTGCTCTTCGGTCAAATTTCTCAACATAGGTCTTTGTTAGAGTCATTTTGGCTATTGAAACTAACCCGGTTAGATCCGGCTCTGATACCAATTTGTTAGGATCGGGAACCCGGGTAGTGCGGAATATAGCCAAATAACGGTATAATGGCAATAACAAAGACAATGGAAGTTGATAACAACGACAATTAAAGTAGATAAAGAAGACACAAATTTAACGTGGTTCGGTCGAAGTGACCTACGTCCACAAGCGGAGAGGAGCAATTTACTATAACAATAAGAGTACAAAAGAAAGTACAAAATTAGAGTAAATACTCTAATTAATCCCAAATACCCTAAGAGAATAACCTCACAAGATCACTCCAAAGAAAGGGTTCACACAAGTGCTTCCCAACACTAACTCTCATACAAAACACTCTTAATAAAGGAAGAAAGGAAGAAACAAGAATTGAAGACAAGTCTTGTTGGTGTGTCTAAAATGAACTAATGACCTTCCCTTTTATAGGCAAAAAAGTCTTGACCTCTTAGGTGTAAAAGAAGAGATACAACTTTTGCAAATGATGTCCAACACACAATGCAATATTTTTGGGTCCCAAAGAATATTGCCAACAAAGTCTACACTTTGCAAAGATGCTTATGCTTATGTGAGATGGACTCCATTTGACAAAATAATGGCCATATTACAGTAGCCCAACAAACAATTTTGTCAGAAATGAGCCAATAATGACCGGTCTACTAGAATTGCATTAAAGACAGAGACGGATCCAGGATTTAAGTTCTATGGTTTCAACATTTAAGGTTGTTAGTATTGAAACTACTGTATTTTTAAAATTATGAGTTCATACGACCTACTATTAAAGACATACTATTTGTTGCAATTTTAGTATATTTTTTATATAAACTTATGCTCTGCATCGAATGTACTTAGTTCAGATCAACCCGACAACACAACACCCCATCGGCACCTCATTAAAGAACCCTTTATTTCAGTAAACATTGTATTAAAGAACCCTTTTTTTCCTTTAAAAAAGAGCTATTTTTTTTATTCCAACTCTGCAAGAATCATTGTTAAATCGTTACTTAGTCCACATATCACAAATCAACAGTATAAGTGTACAAGATTGTGTCCCAAAAATCCCCCCACCCGCAAAAAAAACACCAATTATTCTTTTCAATAAACTACAGAAAGTAAAATAGGTTTACTAACTTGAAGCAGATTGGAGGCAGTAAAGCTGAAGAACATGAGACCCAAACGTAAAATCTGTAATTTGGTAGCTGCAAAAGAGTGAAATTAAACTCATTTTCAGTATACACAAAGCATAAACTTATATGTACATATCTGCAACCAAAAAAAAAAAAAAAGAGAGATACCCACTTGTCATTGATGAAGAAAGATTCGTCTAAACACACTATATCTTCTTCTTCTTTACTCATGTTTGATGCCAGTTTTCTGTTTTCTTCTTTGTGCACAGCTCCAGTGCCAACTCCAAAAGCTTCTTTAACTTCACTTTGTTTCTTGTGAGCCTTTTGGCCTCCTACTTTCAATTTTCAATTTGATGTGCTTGGGCTTCAAAGTTTAACAAAGTAAAATTTAATTAGCAAAAGTATAAACCCTATTTATTATAAATCAAAATTATTTTAAAATATTATTTTTTATACCTATTTTTTATATTTTATAGCAAAATAAGTATTTATGGTATATAATACCATTGATGCATGAAATACACTATTTATGTTTTTCCTCTCTTAGACAGCTAAACATACTTATTTTTAAGGTGATTGTCGTTATTGTATTCATGAATATATGGCGCGAATACGTGTGCGTACAGATGGACTGTATAATTTTTACTCCTATATTCATGAATACAACAACGCGAATACATGTGAATACATGTGCGTACAACTGGACTTTATGATTTTAGGCGCTTTTTGTTGTATTGATGAATACATGGCGTGAATACATGTGAATGCATGCGCGTACAACTGGACTGTCCTGATTGTAATGGAAGAGGTGATGAAGCGATATAAGGAGTCTTGGCCGGAAAACGCCATCTCCGACGAACTTTTTTCTCTTCTTTGCTATTTAGTCACATACAATGATAGAAATACATTGTATTATGTACAAATTTACTCAAACACATTGTATTTTTGTATAAATATATTTTTTTTGGCATGTGTTTATGTATTTCGAATATCTCTATTTTTTTAATACAACTGAATACACCGGATATAAGCATTAAAATACATTGAATACAAATATTAAAATAGAACATAATATAAACAATGAATACATTTAATTTTAAAATACAGTAAAATACACTAAATACAAATAGAAATACAATGAATGCAACCAATGAAATATATTGAATACAACAGTAATAACATGTATTAGGAAACTAAAATACTGAATACAAAGATACTGAATATAAAATAGCGAACACAGTAAATACACACGTTGAATCCAATGAATGCAACAGTAAAAATAAATATTGAAACACACTAAATACAAAAGTTATATACAACTGAAAAATCATTCTAATTAATTGGGTTGATAATGATACATGTTATAATTGATTTTGTTGAGTTATATTAGGAGCATATCACGCTAATTAATATTATTTCCGTTATTAGATAGCTGGACATACCTATTTTTAAGGTGATTGCCTTTATTGTATTCATGAATACATAGCGTGAATACATGTGAATACATGCGCGTACAGCAGGACTGACCTAATTTTAGGCGCTTTTTGCTATTGTATTCATGAATATAGCAACGCGAATACATGTGAATATATGCGCATACAGCTGGACTGCCATGATTTTAAGCGCTTTTTGCGTTTATATTCATGAAAATACATGTGAATATATTCGTGTACAGCTGGACTGCCCTGATTTTAGGCATTTTTTACTGTTGTATTCATGAACATGACGCGAATACATGTGCGTACAGCTGGACTTATTTTAGGCATTTTTTGTTGATGTATTCATGAATACAACAGCGCGAATACATGTGAATACATGTGCGTACAAGTGGACTGCCATGATTTTAAGCGCTTTTTGCTGCTATATTCATGAATACATGGCGCGAATACATGTGAATACATGCGCGTACAGCTGGACTGCCCTGATTTTAGGCGCTTTTTGTTGCTATATTCATGAATACATCAGCGCGAATACACATGAATACATGCACGTACAACTGGATTGCCCTGATTTTAGGCGCATTTTGCTACTATATTCATGAATACATGGCGCGAATACATGCGCGTACAACTGGATTGCTCTAATTTTTAGGCGCTTTTTGCTGTTGTATTCATGAATACAGCAGCGCGAATACAACGAATACACTACCGTAATAACTGCATAGTAGCTATAGGAAGTTAATAGCCACTAAATAATAGTGGTTTCTGAAAGGTCCTAACAAAGGAAATTTTACCATTATTAGATAGCTGGACATACCTATTTTTAAGGTGATCATGTGAATACATGTGCGTACAGCTAAACTGCCCTCATTTTTAGGCGCTTTTTGCTGCTGTATTTATGAATACAACATCGCGAATACAACGAATATATTACTGTAACAACTGAATAGTATCTATATATATATATATATATATATATATATATATATATATATATATATATATATATATATATATATATATATATATATATAGTAGCTATAGGAACCAACTTGTCACGACCCAAACTCCCTTCGTATAATGTCGTGACGGCACCTAGTCTCTACGACTAAGTAAGCCTAACAAATTTCGGAAAATAACAAAATGAAAGTAAAACCTGGCAACCAACAGCAGTGGATAACTGAATAACTAGTAACAATGCCGCTCGACATGTACAATAACCAATACTCTATAAATACACAGTCTTCCTAAAACCCGAAACATCGTAAGTCACAAGCTACAGAAGGAAGATAGCATCTCTATACATCAGAGTCTAATAAAAGGAATACATGAAGTGTTTGACATAGGGGAGAATAGAGGGGGGGGGGGGACTCCTAGGTCTGCGGACACGGCAGATGTACCTTGAAGTCTCCGTACACCAACAAGCACTCTCACCTAATAACGGGGCTGATAAGAAGTACCTGGATCTACACACAAAAATATGCGCAGAAGAGTAGCATGAGTACACCACAACGGTACCCAGTAAGTACCAAGCCTAATCTCGGTCGAGTTGTAACGAGGTCAGGTCAGGCCCACTGGTATATAATAATTAAAGTAGGGGAATATAACAGTATATTAAGAGACCGGAATTTAACAAAAGGAAAACACAGCAAAAATAGCAGTACAACACAGGGGTAAATAGCAGGGGATCTCCTAAGATACCGTCTCGTAGTCCCGAAGTAAAGAAACAAAGAGATCTCCCGCGGTACCGCCTCGTAATCTAAAAAGTAAATGTGCAGGGAGAACTCCCGAGGTACCGCCTCGTAGTCTCAAAAGTAAATGTGCAGGGAGAACTCCCAAGGTACCGCCTCGTAGTCTTAAAAGTAAATGTGCAGGGAGAATCCTGAGGTACCGCCTCGTAGTCTCAAAAGTAAATGTGCAGGGAGAACTCCCGAGGAACCGCCTCGTAGTCTCAAAAGTAAATATGCAGGGAGAACTCCTGAGGAACCGCCTCGTAGTCTCAAAAGTAAATGTGCAGGAAGAACTCCCAAGGTACTGCCTCATAGTCTTAAAAGTAAATGTGCAGGGAGAATCCTGAGGTACCGGCTCGTAGTCTCAAAAGTAAATGTGCAGGGAGAACTCCCGAGGAACCGCCTCGTAGTCTCAAAAGTAAATATGCAGGGAGAACTCCTGAGGAACCGCCTCGTAGTCTCAAAAGTAAACACACAGCTCAAACCGATAAATACAACAGTACCAAATCCTAAGGGGATTTCCCCCGCACAAGGTTAGGCAAGCCACTTACCTCGAACCAAGCTCAAGCAATCGGTAACAATACCTTTTCCACGAATATCCAAATCTGAATGGCCAAAATCTAGCCAAAATCAATTACATACCGTAAATACAACTATAAAAAATTAATCTAATTAATGAAATCAAAGCTAAAGCAAGAAATTAGAAAATCGCCCTAAAAAGCCTCCCCAGGCACACGTCTCGGAATTGGGTAAAAGTCACAAAATATGAAAACCCATTCACTCACGAGTTCTCTCATACCAAAATTATCCAAATCCGATATCAAAATCTCAATCAAAACCCAAAATCTTAGTTGAAGAACTTCTTCCCATTTCCCCCAAAATCCAAAATTAAAAGATGCAATTAGTGATATATTAGTGGGATATAACCAAAATCAAGTGAAGAATCGTTACCCAATTAATGTCTCTGAAAATCCCTCAAAATCTCGCCCAAATCTGATCTCTCAAACTCAAGTTTCGATAAAAATGGCCAAACCCTCGTTTTTGAAATCTTATATTCTGCCCAGGCAAATCCTTCTTTGCGAACGCCGAAGGACCCTCGCTTTCGAGAAGCACAAACTTACTTTGGCCCAGAATCCCTTCATTCCGAACGCGATACCATTGTCGCGAACGCGAAGACCACTCAGCTCAACCCTACGTGAACGCAGGACCAACATTGCGAGCGCGTAGGCAAAAAGGCCTGTGGTCCCAGTCGCTCAACTTTCTCTACGCGAACGCGATGCCCGTCTCGCGTTCGCAATGCACTGCCTAACAACCCCTTTGTGAACTCAAAGAACAATCTTCCTTCTGCCTCTAGCTCCTCTTCGCGAATGCAGAACACCCCTCGCGAATGCGAAGAAGGAAACCAGCAACTGGGAAAACCAGAAATTCTGCTATTTTTCATAAGTCCAAAATGATCTGTTAAGCATCCGAAACTCACCCGAGATCCCCGGGACCTCAACCAAACATACCAACTAGTCCTAAAATACTATAAGAACTTAGTCGAGCCCTCAAATCACATCAAACAACGCTAAAAATATGAATCACCCTCCAATCCAAACTTAATGAACTTGAAACTTCAAATTTCTGCAACCGATGCTGAAACCTATCAAACCACGTCCGATTTACCTCAAATTTTGCACACAAGTCATATTCAACATTATAGACCTACTAACCCCGATATCAAATTGTCCACTTTCATTCAAAATCCAAAAATTTAACTTTCGCCATTTCAAGCCTAAAACAGCTACAGACCTCCAAAACACAAATCGGACACGCCCCTAAGTCCAAAATCACCCAACGGAGCTAACAGAACCAACGAAACTCCATTTCAGAGTCGTCTTCACACAGTTCCAACTATGGTCAAAATCCTAAGACTTAAGCTTCGCTGAAATCCAGCACATGAGACGGATCACCATGATACTTCCGGAGCATCGAAATATGGAATACTGGATGAACTCCTACTAGGCTGGGAGGTAGGGCAAGCTCATAAGCAACCTCCACAACACGCCACAGCAGCTCAAAGGGACTAATGAACCTTGGGCTCAGCTTGCCCTTTTTCCGGAACCTCATAATGCCCTTCATAGGCTAAAACCGGAGCAAGACCTGCTCTCCAACTATGAATGCAACATCGCGAACCTTCCAATTCACATAACTCTTCTGTCTGGACTGGGCTATGCAAAGTCGATCCTAAATCACATTCACCTTATCCAGGGCATCCTGAACCAAGTATGTACCCAATAATCTAGCCTCGCCCGACTCGAACCAACACATTGGAGACCGACACCGCCTACCATATATAGCCTCATACGGTGCCATCTGGATGCTCGACTGATAACTGTCGTTGTAGGAAAACTCCGCAAGTGGCAAGAACTGATCCCAAGAACCTCCAAAATCTATCACACACACACGGAGCATATCCTCTAATATCTTAATAGTGCGCTCGGATTGTCCGTCTGTCTGATGGTGAAATGCTGTGCTCTCCACTCTATCACACATGCACCGAGCATACCTAACTCATACTGTACGGCCCTCCAGAACCGTGATGTAAACTGCGTACCCCGGTCAGAGATGATAGATACCAGTACGCCATGAAACCTGATGATCTCGCGGATATAAATTCGAGCCAGCTGCTCGGAAGAATAGGTAGTCATCACAGGAATGAAATGAGCTGACTTGGTCAGCCTATCCACAATCACCCAAACTACATCAAGCTTCCGCTGGGTCCGTGGAAGCCCAACAATGAAATCCATAGTGATCCTCTCCCATTTCCACTTCGGAAACTCTAACTTCTGAAGCAACCCACCTGACTGCTGATGCTCTGACTTCACCTGCTGGCAATTTAGACACCGAGCTACATACTCCACTATGTCATTCTTCATCCTCCTCCACCAGTAATGCTGCCTCAAGTCCTGGTACATCTTTGCGGCACCCGGATGAATGGAGTACCGCGAGCTGTGAGCCTCCTGGAGAATCAACTCACGCAACCCATCTACATTTGGCACACAAAGCCTGCCCTGCGTCCTTAATGCACCATCATCCCCAATAGTGACCTCCTTAGCATCACCGTGTCCCTAAGGACAAGCAGATGGGGGTTATCATACTGACGCTCCCTGATACGATCATAAAGAGAAGACTGAGAAACCACACAAGCCAATACTCGACTCGGCTCAGAAATATCCAATCTCACAAACTGGCTGGCTAAGGCCTGAACATCCAACACCAATAGCCTCTCTGTTGCTGGTAAATATGCTAAACTCCCCAAACTCTCTGCCCGGCGACTCAAAGCATCGGCCACCATATTGGCCTTCCCCGGATGGTACAAATTGGTGATGTCATAATCCTTAAGCAGCTCCAACCACCTCCACTGATGCAAGTTAAGATCCTTCTGTTTGAACAGATGCTGTAAACTCTGGTGATCGGTGTAGATCTCATAAGGGACACCGTACAAATAGTGCCGCCAAATCTTCAAGGCATGAACAATAGCTGCTAACTCAAGGTCGTGGACAAGATAGTTCTTTTCATGTACCTTCAGTTGTCTGGACGCGTAGGCAATCACCCTACCATCCTGTATCAACACCGCACCGAAACCAATCCGCGATGCATCACAATATACAGTATAAGACCCCGAACCTGTAGGCAATACCAATACTAGGGTTGTAGTCAAAGTTGTCTTGAGCTTCTGAAAGCTCTCCTCACACTCCTCTATCCACCTAAACGGAGAACCCTTATGGGTCAGCCTGGTCATAGGTGATGCAATAGATGAGAATCTCTCTACAAAACGACGGTAATACCCTGCCAAACCAAGAAAACTCCAGATCTCCGTAGCCGATGACGGTCTAGGCCAACTCTGCACTGCTTCTACCTTCTTCGGATCTACCTTGATCCCATCACTCGATACTACATGACCCAAGAATGCTACTGCATCTAGCCAAAACTCACACTTTGAAAATTTTGCATATAACTTCTTTTCTCTCAAGGTCTGAAGCACAGTCCTCAAGTACTGCTCATGATCCTCCCGAGTCCGGGAGTACACCAGAATGTCTTCAATAAACACAATGATGAAAGAGTCAAGATAAGGCCGGAACACACTGTGCATCAAGTGCATAAAAGCTGCTGGGGCATTGGTCAGCCTAAATAACATCACAAAAAACTCGTAGTGACCATACCGAGTCCTGAAAGCAGTCTTCGGGATATCTGGCTCTCGAATCTTCAACTGATGATAGCCGGAACATAAATCAATCTTGAAAAACACCCTGGCACCCTGTAGCTGATTAAATAAATCATCAATACGAGGCAATGAATACATGTTCTTCACTGTAACTTTGTTCACTTGGTGATAATCAATGCACATACGCATAGAACCATCCTTCTTCTTCTTCACAAACAAGGCAGGAGCACCCCAAGGTGACACACTGGGCCGAATGAAGCCCTTATCAAGCAACTCCTGTAACTGCTCCTTCAACTCCTTCAACTAAGGAGGAGCCATACGATACGGAGGAATAAAGATGGTTTGAGTGCCCGACAACAAATCAATGCCAAAATCAATATCTCTGTCGGGCGGCATGCCCGGAAGATCAGCTGGAAACACATCTGGAAAGTCCCTCACTACTGGGACTAACTCAAGTGCAGGGGCATCAATACTGACATCTCTCATATAAGCTAGATACGTGTCACACCCCTTCTCAACCATTCGTTGAGCTTTAAGAAATGAAATAACTATGCTGGGAGTATACTCTAAGGTACCTCTCCACTCTAATCGCGGTAGACCTGGCATAGCAAGCGTCACAGTCTTAGCGTGAAAATCAAGAATAGCATAATGGGGGGACAACTAGTCCATGCCCAAGATAAGATCAAAGTCTACCATACTGAGTAATAATAAATCGGCTCTGGTCTCAAAACAACTAAGAGAAATCAAACATGACTGATACACGCGGTCCACAATAAGAGAATCTCCCACAAAAGTAGACACAAAAATAGGGGAACTCAAGGAATCCCGATATACGCCCAAATACGAGGCAAAATAAGAGGATACATAAGAATATGTAAAGCCTGGATCAAATAAGACCGACGCGTCTCTATGACAGACCAGAACAATACCTGTAATGACAGAGTCGGAAGCAACTGCCTCTGTACGAGCCTGAAGAGCATGATATCTGGCCTGGCCTCCCCCTCTAGGGCGACCTCGTCCTCCCCGACCTTTACCTCGAGTTGGCTGAGCAGGTGTGGCAGTAGTTGATGCTGGAATCATAGCCTGACGACCCGGTGGAGCACGCGGTGGCTGAGAATTCTGTGGAGGTGTACCCCTCCTAAGTCTGGGGCAATCCCTCACCATATGGAGAGTGTCTCCATACTTAAAACAAGCTCTCAGAGAGCGTGGCTGCTGTGATTGGATCGGGCCAGGTCTGCTGGACTGACCGCTAAAAGCACCCCGTGTAAGAGGCACACTAGACACTGGTGGCACATAATAAGGCTCCTGGGGCCTAGAAGGGACCAAAATACCACTGACACCTAGAAGAGCTGAATGAACGTGGCGACTCCCATAGCCCCTACCATGGCAAACTGCAGCTAGGGCACGAGTACCACTGTAAGTGCCAGACTATCGAGAACTCTTGGCCTTTCTCTCCTCTCTATCCCGAGCGAGCATGCCCTCCAATCTCCTAGCAATACTCACAACCTGCTAGTAAGAAATATCCATCTCCAACTCCCTGACCATACTAATCTTGATACTAGGGTGGAATCCCTTAATAAACCGACAAACCCTCTCTCGAACTGTGGCAACCAAGGCCAGTGCATATCGGGCTAAATCACTGAAACGAACTACATTCTCTGACACAGTCATAGCACCCTGGCGCAACTGTTCAAACTCTGCGCACCATGCGTCCCTGAGGCTCTGAGGGACATACTCTCTCAAAAATATGTCCAAGAACTGAGTACATGTAAGTAAAGTTGCCTCAGCCAGACTACTCAACTCATAAGCACGCCACCACTAATAGGCTGCTACTCTAAGCTAGAATGCAGTAAAGGAAACCCCACTCGACTCTGATATACCCATAGTACGGAGAATAGTACGGAGAATACGGTGACACTCCTCCAGAAAACCCTTAGCATCCCCGAAAACCAATCCATTGAAGGTAGGAGGGTGGTACTTCTTGTACCTCTCAAGTCTGAGCTGCACCGACTCAGAAACTGATGCTCTAACCTTAGGCTAAACTGGAGCTACCGACTGTACTGGTATGATCTCTAGATCCCGGTCTACCTAAACTCACTGCTATGGGGTACTGGCGATGGGAGTCTGAGATGTGGCAGGAGCAAGTGGAATCTATGCTCCCAAGTAGCTCCTCCTCCGGCATGAGATGTGGCAGGAGCAAATGGAATCAATCCAGCCTGAGCTAAGGTGCTGAACATGCTTAGAAACTGAGCTAGAGTCTCCTTAAGGGATGGTGCAGCAACATGTATCTCAGGTGTTTGCCCTCCAGTTGGAGCTACTGGGGGATCCTCTGTAGCAGCTCGTGCGGGTGCTCTGGCTGCACCGCGTGGATGTCCTCAGCCTCTACCCCGGCCCCGGCCTCTCGCGGCTCTAGCAGGGGGCGCGGGTACCTGGTCATCAGATCCGCCTATACGTGTCCTCACCAGCTGTGAGAGAATATAATATAGAAGTGTAGAATTTCGAAGTCAACAATTTTGCACGACAAGGAATCAAAGAAGTGTAATGTTTTTCCTAACAGTTCCATAGCCTCATGAAGATAAGTACATACATCTCCGTACCGATCCGCGAGAATCTAATAAACTGTCTTGTGACTCACGATAATTATGAACCTAGAGTTCTGATACCAACTTGTCACGATCCAAACTCCCTCCGTATAACGTCATGACGGTACATAGTCTCTACGACTAGGTAAGCCTAACAAATTTCAGAAAATAACAAAACAAAAGTAAAATATGGCAACCAACATCAGTGGATAACTAAATAACTAGTAATAATACCGCTCGGCATGTACAATAACCAATACTCTATAAATACACAGTCTTTCCAAAACCCGAAACATCATAAGTCAAAAGGTACAAAAGGAAAATAGCATCTCTATACACCAGAGTCTAATAAAAAGAATACATGAAGTGTTTGACATAGGGGAGAATAGAGGGGGGACTCCTAGGTCTGCGGACACGGCAGATGTACCTTGAAGTCTCCGTACAACAGCAAGCACTCTCAGCTAATAGCTGGGCTGATAAGAAGTACCTGGATCTACATACAAAAACATGTGCAGAAGAGTAGCATGAGTACACCACAACGGTACCGAGTAAGTGCCAAGTCTAATCTCGGTCGAGTAGTGATGAGGTCAGGTCAGGCCCACTGGTATATAATAATAAAGCAGGGGTATATAACAGTATATTATGAGACCGGAATTTAACTAAAGGAAAACACAACAAAAATAACAGTACAACACATGGGTAAACAACAGGGGATCTCCCGAGATACCGTCTCGTAGTCCCGAAGTAAAGAAGCAAAGAGATCTCCCGAGGTACCGCCTCGTAGTCTTAAAAGTAAATATACAAGGAGAACTCCCTAGGTACCGCCTCATAGTCTCAAAAGTAAATATTCAGGGGAGAACTCCCAAGGTAACGCCCCGTAGTCTTAAAAGTAAATATGCAGGGAGAACTCCCGAGGTACGGCCTCATAGTCTCAAAAGTAAATATGCAGGGAGAACTCCCGAGGTACCGCCTCGTAGTCTCAAAGGTAAATGTGCTGGAAGAACTCCCGAGGAACCGCCTCATAGTCTCAAAAGTAAATATGCAGGGAGAACTACCGAGGAACCGCCTCGTAGTCTCAAAAGTAAACACACGGCTCAAACCGATAAATACAACAATACCAAATCCTAAGGGGAGTTCCCCCACACAAGGTTAGAGAAGCCAGTTACCTCGAACCAAGCTCAACCAATCGGTAACAATGGATTTTCCACGAATATCTGACTTTGAATGCCCCAAATCTAGCCAAAATCAATTACATACCATAAATACAACTATAAGAAATTAATCTAATTAATGAAATCAAAGCTAAAACAAGAAATTAGAAAATCATCCCAAAAAGCCTCCTTAGGCCCACGTATCGGAATCAGATAAATGTCACAAAATATGAATACCCATTCACTCAACAGTTCACTCGTACCAAAATTATCCAAATACTCTTACAAACGCGAAGAACGAAACCAACAACTGGGAAAACCAAAAAATCTGCTATCTTTCACAAGTCCAAAATGATCCGTTAGGCATCTGAAACTCACCCGAGGCCCCCAGGACCTCAACCAAACATACCAACCAGTCATAAAATACCATACAAACTTAGTAGAGCCCTCAAATCATATCAAACAATGCAAAAAATACGAATCACCCTCCAATCTAAACTTAATGAACTTGAAACTTCAAATTTCTACAACCGATGCTGAAACCTATCAAACTACGTCCGATTGACCTCAAATTTTGCACATAAGTCATATTCAACATTACGGGCCTACTCCAACTTCCAGAATCAGAATCCAACCCCGGTATCGAAAAGTCCACTTCCGGTCGAAATCTCCAAAAATTCGACTTTCGCCATTTCAAGCCTAAATCAGTTATAGACCTCCAAAACACAAATCGGACACGCCCCTAAGTCCAAAAAATCACCCAACGGAACTAACAGAACCAACAAAACTCTATTCCGGAGTCGCCTTCACACAGTTCCAACTACGATCAAAATCCTAAGACTTAAGCTTCTGTTTAGGGACTAAGTGTCCCAATTCACTCCGAAATCACAACAACAACCTCCCGACAAGTCACATAAGCAGAAAAAGATACAGAGAAAGCAGTAAACAGGGGGTCGGGACTAATACACTCAAAATAACCGGTCGGATCATCATAAATAGCCACTAAACAATAATGGTTTCTGAAAATTTCTCATAAAGGAAATTTTACCGTTATTAGACATCTGGACATACCTATTTTTAAAGTGATTGTTGTTACTTTATTCATGAATACATGGCGCGAATACATGTGAATACATGCATGTACAGATGGACTGCCCTGACTTTAGGTGCTTTTTGCTGCTGTATTCATGAATACAGCAACGCGAATACATGTGAACACATGCACGTATATCTGGACTACCCTAATTTTAGATGCTCTTTACTGTTGTATTCATGAATACATAGCGTGAATACATGCGCGTACAGCTGGACTGCCCTGATTTTAGGCATTGTTTGCTGTTGTATTCATGAAAATTGCACGAATACATGTGCGTGCAGATGGACTGTCCTAATTTTAGGCACTGTTTGCTACTGTATTCATGAATACATGGTACGAATATATGTGAATACATGCGCGTACATGTGGTCTGCGCTAATTTTTTTGCGCTTTTTGAAACTCCACAATTGTTGTTAGGAAAAAAGTACGAATTTGTCCCTGTACTATTGCCAAAGGTATACGTTTGTCCTCCATTTTACTTTACATTCAATACCCACCATACCGTTAACAAAGTGATTGGAAGTGCCCCTAGCCCTAAAGGATGGCCAGTGTGGCACCTGACCCCGTAAAATAATTTGCCACATAGGAGCCAACTCAGCCTTCTACTAAAATTACCCTAAATTATAACGACTCAATCCCAATTATCTTGAACCATTTGACTCCCAAGTAACTAACGGAACCCAACGACCTCTTCTTCTCCCCCAAAAGACCCTCTATTGCTGAGAAATTAAGGTTCCACTGAAAATTTTCATAAATCTCCCTTTTTCTTCATTCTCCTCGTATCTTTGGTTCATAAATGTTGCAACGTAGCTGTTCATTTTTTATTAGGTGTCGTTATGGCATTATAGCTAACCACTTCACTTCGTCGACTCAAAATAACTGCGAAAGAAAATTCTATAAATATCCGAGGCCTAAGATTGTTTAATTATAGCATTTCCCCCCTTTTTTGAAGTTTAGTGTAATTTTTAATCTACAAGTGAAGTTTTATAATGATCAACTAATTGATCTTTTTGAATTATGTTTGACGGCCTAGTTCATGTGACTTTTGGGAATGGGAAGATGAAATCTTCCCGCAAAGTGATTGGACTAATATTAAAGATTTAACATCATTGTTGGGTGAGGTTAAGATTAAAAGAGACAAATTGAAGGAAAAATTAATTGCCATGGAGGCTATACACCAATATAAATTGAATAAAGTCATAAATTTGGAAGATAAACTTGCAAAGACGAGGATGTTGCTTATGATTTTATGGAGACTTTTTCATCTTGGTTTTGTTGGAGCCTCGATGATGAAGTGACTTTCTTTCGGATAATATTGTCGTGTGTTCTTATGATGGTATGTATGTGTAGCTAACCTTTAGGTCAATTAAGTGCTCTAAATACTACTTATAAGGCAACACTTTATTACTTACTTATATTTTCATTTACATAATTATTAATTGTATATAAATTAATGTAATATGCTTTAATCTTTCCTATTTTCTCTCCCTCTTCTTCCTCCCTCGTTCCATCAGAACAATAATTGAGTCGTTGTTCGCCGAAGGAGTTGGGAGCGTTTGGGAGCTTTGAAGCTCAAAAGGTTGGGTTTATACGAAGTCAAAATAATAGAATAAATTATAAAAAATACAATAAAATTGATCTGCAAGTATTATATCAAGTTAAAAACATAAATAGTGAAATAAGATCGTCTATATATGTGACTTTGAAATGGCACATTATTTATATGTGTAGTATAATTGCTAATAAGACGAAAGTACAGAATAATGCACCTAAGTTGACCTTGAAGTATTTTAGTCCAGTTACAAGTTTGCAAATGTGTAGCCAAATATCAATAAGCTTAGATCTGATTTTTTTTATTTTTTTATTCTCTATATCTTCAGGCATAAAACATCAGTGAGTTTCTATTCTCCTTTTTCCTCGAGTTTTTACATACCTATTATAGCTACAAAAAAACAAAAAGAGAAATATAAAATCCCATCTCCTTCAATGCTAATCTTGTTAAATTTTGAATATGATTGTGTGAGAAATTTGGAGTGAGTATTGTTTGAACTTGTTAGCAATAGTTTAAGTACGCTGTATACAAAGTTTGAAGTCATTTGGTAGAGATTTGGACTAGTTTTAAACAAGAATTGCAAGTGAAATCGTACAAAAAGTCCCTCAGAGATGCTTATACACTTTTATACAATGTTATATATTTTTTATACAAAGAGGTACATTATTGCCAGGACCCAATTTCCCTCTGTGTGACGTCGTGATGGCACCTAGTCTCTACAACTAGGTAAGCCTAGCATTCTGCGGAATAATGAAATAAAAATATAAATTTAACCAACTATTCAAAAATACACAACAATCCCAAAATATGGAACATCGTGAATCACAAACTACAGGAGGAAAATCTAGTGTCTATATACATAAGAGTCTATCAAAAGAAAATATAGAAGATAATGGACATGGGGAAGAGTAGAAGGGGACTCCGAGGTCTGCGGACGCGACAGATATACCTTGAAATCTCCAAAGCTGTGAAGGGGACTGATAGTGCGGATGATAAGGAGTACCTGGATCTGCACACGAAAAATATGTGTAGAAGAGTAGCATGAGTACACCACAATCGGTACCCAGTAAGTACCAAGCTTAACCTCGGTAGAGTAGTGACGAGGTCAGATCCAGGCCCTACTGGAATAGGATAATAAAGCAAGGCAAGAATGAAATATCACAGTAAAATAAAGACTGAAGTTTAACTAGAAAGAATTCATAGAAGGTAACAGCTTAATACACAGAAATACAACAGGGGATCTCCCGAGATACCGTCTCGTAGTCCCAAACGTAAATGTGTAGGGGGGATCTCCCGGAAGACCGTTCCGTAGTCCCAAAGTAAATATGAAAGACAGGGGTATCTCCCAGAATACCGTTCCGTAGTCCCAAAGTAAATATGCAGTATAGGGGGATCTCTCGGAATACCGTTCCTGTCATGGCCCGAAATTTTCCACCGACGGGACTGTGATGGCATCTAACATTTCACTCGATAGGAGCCGACGTTAGAGAATCATTAAACTAATTCCTTATTCTCATTCAGTAATTAACAATAATTAACTAAGATGAAATATAATAAGTGCAAAATATCATAAAACTGTATTAATTACTACCACCCGGATCTGGAGTCACAATTCACGAGCATTCTAGAATTTACTACAAGTAATAGTCTGAAAGAAATACAATTGTCTAAATAAAAAAAACAGTATGACATAAAAGTTAGACGGGGACTTCAAGGTTTGTGAACGCCGACAGATCTACCTTGAGTCTCCAGACAACGGACCAATAGCAAAATATAGATCAACCTGAGCCGGTACTTAAATTTGCACAGAAAGTACAGAGTGCAGCATCAGTACAACCGATCCCATATACTGGTAAATATCGATAATAACCTCGGCGAAGTAGTGACGAGGCTAGGACAAGACACCCACATATAACCTGAACAGTATAATCATGCTAGTGGCAACAACAGTGAATAAAGAAATAATGTAGAAATAATGGGAAGAGGACATACAATGGGGGAATACAATATAAAGAGTGAGAATAATGGAAAGACAGAATTAAACCGAAAATCCTTAAACGAATTGAGCAAATAAAATAGCAAAGGAAAACTGCACGGCATTACCCTTCCTGCTTTTACTCTCAACCTCACCAAATAAATAAATAGAACGGCACGGCATCACCCTTCGTGATTTTAGTCTTAACCTCACCAAATAAATAAATAGAACGGCACGACATCACCCTTCGTTCATTTACTCTCAACCTCACCAAATAAATAAATAGACGACACGACATCACCCTTCGTACTTTTACTCTCAACCTCACCAAATAAATAAATAGAATGGCACGACATCACCCTTCGTTCTTTTACTCTCATAATATACACGGTATCACCCTTCATTCTTTTACACTCTTCCTCACAATATAAATAATGCATGCACGACATCACCCTTCGTGTTTTACACTCCTCCTCATAAATCACAGAATCAATAGCAACGGGTAGATAGGAGTATCACAAAGAAACCAGTATTTTACCCATAATCAATAGCACAATGTAACCTCAACCTTGAATCAATATTCGAAAGTTATCAAATATCAGTGAAACCAGATATAAGTCACCCAATATTTTAAATAACCCGCTAAGCATGGATAGTAGAATTTAAGGCTACAAAATAGACAAGAATAGAATTTCACTCGCATGCTATGACTCGACAACAACGCATAGATACTCGTTACCTCACCTATACATCGTATTTAACAACCAAACACGTAGCAAATGAACACATAATACCTATTCCCTCAAGCTAAAGTTAGACACGACACTTACCTCGCTTCAAAGGCCACTTAATTCTCAATCACAGCTTTTCCTCTAGAATTCAGCTCCAAACCACTCATATCAATTCAAACATTACCCAATAATATTAAATATTTCTAAAGGAATCAATTATATTACATAAATTAAATTCCCCAAATTTTCCTCCAAAACTAAAAAATTGACCCCGGGCCCGCTTGGTCAAAACCCGAGGTTCAGACAAAAATCCATTTACCCATTTACCCCCGAGCCCGAATATATAATTGGTTTTGGAATTCGACCTCAAATTGAGGTCTAAATCCTCAAATTCTCGAAATCCCTAGTTTCTACCCTAACCCCTAATTCTACCATGAAAACTCTAGATTTTAGGTTGAACATTCATGAAATGTAATGGGTAATTGAAAGAAAATGGTTTAGAATCACTTATCAATACTTTGGGGAAGAAGATGATTCTTGAAAATTGCCTCTCACCGTTTGGTTTTTGAGAAAAAAGAAATTTTGGCTAAATCCCGTGTTTGGATTCTATAAAGTGCTGGGCGATAGTGTTCATCGCGTTCGCGAGAGCACTGTCACGTTCGCGAAGAGTATAGGCTACCAAGACTTCGCGCTTGCGAGACAGTGTTCGCGTTCGCATAGGCTACCCCCTAGCCTTTGCGTTTGCGGGCCATCGCTCGTGTTCGCGATGAAGTTCGACTGAATGCGCACACAAATCGAGGAGGTAAAAATGAGATTTTAAGGCTTAAGAGCGCTGATTCGAGTTCTAAAACATAAGATGACCTTTTTGGTCATCACATTCTCCACCTCTAAAATAACCGTTCGTCCTCGAACGGACATAGAAAAGTACCTCGGTTGGTGAAAATGTGAGGATATCTACTCCGCATATCGGACTCAGACTCCCAAGTAGCTGCCTCAATAGGCTGACCTCTCCACTGCACTCGAACTGAAGGGTAACTCTTTGATCTCAACTGGCGAACTTGCAGGGCTAGAATTGCCACCGGCTCCTCCTCGTAAGTCAAATCCTTGTCCAACTGGACAGAGCTTCAATCTAACACATGGGACGGATCATCGTGATACTTTCAAAGCATGGACACATGGAATACCGGATGAACAACTGCTAAACTAGGTGGCAACCCAAGCTTGTAAGTCACCTCTCCCACTCTCTCCGGAATCTCAAAAGGTCCCATATACCTATAGCTCAACTTGCCCTTCTTCTCGAACTTCATTACACCCTTCATGGGTGATACCTGAAGTAACACTCTCTCTTCGACCATGAATGCAACATCACAAATTCTACGATCGGCATAACTCTTCTGCCTGGACTGAGCTGTGCGAAGTCGATCCTGAATAATTTTGACCTTATCCAAGGCATCCTGTACTAAGTCTGTGCCTAATAACCGAGCCTCTCCTGACTCGAACCACCCAACTGGCGACCGGTACCGCCTACCATATAATGCCTCATAGGGATCCATCTGAATGCTCGACTGGTAGCTGTTGTTGTAGGCGAACTCTGCAAGGGGAAAGAACTGATCCCACGATCCTCCGAAGTCTATAACACAAGCGCAGAGCATATCCTCCAAGATCTGTATAGTACGCTCGGATTGCCCGTCCGTCTGAGGATGAAATTCTGTGCCCAACTCAACCCGCGTACCCAACTCACGCTAAACTGCCCTCCAAAAGTGCGAGGTAAACTGCGTACCTCGATCGAAAATAATAAACACCGGCACACCGTGAAGACGGACGATCTCACGGATGTAAATCTCTGCCAACCGCTCCGAGGAATAGGTAACTGCCACAGGAATGAAATGCGCTGACTTAGTCTACCTGTCCACAATGACCCAAACGACGTCGAACTTCCTTTGAGTCTGTGGGAGTCCAACAAAAAAGTCCATAGTGATACGCTCCCACTTCCACTCAGGAATCTCCACCTGCCGAAGCAAACCACCGGGTCTCTAATGCTCATATTTTACCTACTGACAATTCAAGCACCGAGCCACGTACGCAACTATATCTTTCTTCATCCTCCTCCACCAATAATGCTGCCGCAAGTCCTGGTACATATTTATAGCGCCCGGGTGAATAGAATACCGAGAACTGTGAGCCTCTTCAAGGATCAACTCACGAAGCCCGTTCACATTAGGCACACAAATACGACCCTGCAATCCTGAAAACTCCGTCATCTCCAACAGTAACCTGCTTGGCACCACCGTGCCGCACTATGTCTCTAAGGACAAGTAAATGAGGGTCATCATCATGCCGATCTCTGATGCGTTCAAACAAAGAAGACCGAGCAACTGTACAAGCTAGAACACGGTTGGGCTAAGAAACATCTAACCTCACGAACTAGTTGGCCAAGGCCTGAACATCCAATGCAAGCGGTCTCTCACCAAGTGGAATATATGTAAGGCTACCCATACTGACCGACCTTCTACTCAAAGTATCGCCCACCACATTGGCCTTTCCCGGATGGTACAATATAGTAATATTATAGTCTTTTAATACCTCCAGCCACCTCATCTGCCTCAAATTGAGTTCCTTATGCTTGAACAAATACTGCAAGCTCCGATGATCAGTGAATACCTCACATGGCACGCCGTAAAGATAGTACCTCAAATTCTTCAATGCGTGAACAATGGCTGCCAGCTCTAGATCATGAACATGGTAATTCTTCTCGTGAACCTTCAGCTGCCACGAAGCATATGCAATAACCTTGACACCCTGCATCAACACCGTACCCAGACCAATACGAGATGCATCACAATATACTGTATAAGATCCTGAACTTGTGGGTAACACCAATACCGGTGCCGTAGTCAAATCTATCTTGAGCTTCTGAAAGTTTGCTTCACACTCGTCTGACCACCTGAATGGGGCACCCTTATGGGTCAATCTGGTCAACGGGGATGCTATAGATGAAAACTCCTCCACAAATTGACAGTAATATCCCGCCAAACCCAGGAAACTACGGATCTCTGTAGCTAATGTGGGTCTAGGCTTGTTCTGAACCTCCTCAATCTTCTTAGGATCCACCTGAATACCCTCTGCTGATACAACGTGACCCAAGAAAGCAACTGAACTCAACCAAAACTCACATTTTGAGAACTTATCATATAACTGACTGTCTTTCAGAGTCTAAAGAATGATCCGAAGGTGCTACTCATGCTCCTCTCGACTGTGGGAGTAGATCAAGATATCATCAATAAACACAACCACAAAGGAATCCAAGTAGGGATTGAACACCCGGTTCATCAAATCCATGAATGCTGCTTGGGGTATTTGTTAGCCCAAAGGACATCACTAGAAACTCATAATGCCCATACCAAGTATGAAAAGTTGTCTTAGGAACATCGGATGCCCTAATCTTTAACTGATGGTAGCCAGATCTCAAATCAATCTTCGAAAACACCTTGGCATCCTGAAGCTGATCAAATAAATCATCAATCCTCGGCAATGGATACTTGTTTTTGATAGTGACTTTGTTCAACTGCCGATAATCTATACACATCCTCATCGATCCATCTTTCTTCTTCACAAACAACATAGGTGCACCCCAGGGCAAGACACTAGGTCTAATGAAACCCTTATCAAGCAAATATTGCAACTGCTCCTTCAATTCTTTCAACTCTGGCGGGGCCATGCGGTATGGCGGAATAGAAATGGGCTGAGTGCCCGAAGCCAAATCAATGCAGAAATCTATATCCCTGTCGGGTGGCATCCCCGGTAGGTATGGAGGAAACACCTCTGGAAACTCACGAAGAACCGGCACTAAATCCATGGAAGGAACCTCCGCACTAGAATCGCGGACATAAGCCAAATAAGCTAGACACCCCTTCTTGACCATATGTCGAGCCATCACATAAGAGATAACCCTAATGGCAGAATGGCCAAGATTACCTTTCCACTCTAATCGAGGCAACCCCTGCAAGGCTAAGGTCACCATCTTGGCATGACAATCTAATATAGCATGATAATGTGACAGCCAATCCCTACCCAGCATGACATCAAAGTCAACTATGTCGAGAAGTAGAAGATCTACATGAGTCTCAAGACTCCCAATGGTGACCACACACGAATGATAAACACGATCTACAACAATAGCATCTCCCACCAGTGTGGACACATACACAGGAGCACTCAAAGAATCACGAGGCACAACCAAATTGGAAGCAAAATAGGATGACACATATGAGTAAGTAGATCTCGGATCAAATAGAATTGAAGCATCTCTACTGCAAACTGAAACAATACCTATGATAACAACGTCAGATGACTCAGCCTCAGGCCTGGCTAGGAAAGCATAACATCGGGGCTGGGCCCCACCACCCTGAACTACGTCCCTCGGACGGCCTCTAACTGGCTGGTCTCCACCTCTAACAGTTTGACCTCCACCTCTAACAGTCTGGCCTCTGCCTATGGCTGCCTGACCCCTGCCTCTGGCTGGCTGAGCAGGTGGTGCAACAACTGGTGTTAGAACTATGGCACGCGAACTCTGATGTTGTGAGCTGACCGTTGCCCGAGGGCAAAATCTAGCAATATGCCTCGGATCCCCACAAATATAACATAACTTCGGCTGCTGTGACTGTAGACCTTGACGACCTGAATAACCACCCTAATAACTCTGGAGTGGAGGTGCACTAATAGGAGCTGGTGGTGCACTGCATGCTAGCTGGTCGAAATAATGCATCTGAGGGCCACGACCACCTGAGGCACTGTGGAATGCCTGAAGCGCTGAATAGAACGGCATGGGAAGATGGCCTCTACCAAAAGTACTCTTGCCTCTAGATGAGGCACCGCTGAACTCACCAGAATGACGAGGTCTCTTGTCAAACCCCTGACCTCCCTGAGAAAGAACCATTTCGACTTGTCTGGCAACATTAGCAGCCGCTTGAAAAGAAATCTCACTCCTGGTCTCCTTAGCCATCTGCAATCTGATAGGCTGAGCAAGTCCATCAATAAACCTCCTCACCCTCTCTCTCTCGGTGGGAATCAGAAGAATAGCATGACGGAACAAATCCATAAAACGGGTCTCATACTGAGTAACAATCATACTGCCCTGCTGGAGACTCTCAAACTGACAGCGACGCTCCTCCCTCAATGTGATAGGCAAAAACTTATCTATGAAGAGCTGAGAGAACTGGTCCCAGGTAAGAACAGGCGACCCAGCTGGTCTTGTCAACAAGTAATCTCTCCACCATTTCTTGGAAGAACCAGTCATCTGAAACGCAGCAAAATCGACCCCATTGGTCTCCACTTTACCCATGTTCTGTAGAACCTCGTGACAACTGTCAAGATACTCCTTGGGATCCTTTGAAGGAGCACCACTGAAGTGAACAGGAAAGAGCTTGATAAACCTATCCAATCTGCATAAAGCCTCATAAGACATAACTGTCCCATCTCCAACCTGTGCCGCAATAACCGGCTGAACTAATTCGACTGGCTAAGCTGCTGGAGCTTGATACTGGGGATCTATCTGCTCTGGAGAGGGAGTGGTAGGAGTATGGGCTCCTCCTCCAGCCTGGGAGATTGCTGGTGCCATGGGAAATGCGTCAGTCTGGGCCACACTCTCCATAAGGCCCACTAAACGGACCAAAGCGTTCTGAAGTACTGGGGTAACAATGAACCCCTCCGGAACCTGAGCTGGTTCGGTAGGAACAGTCTGGTTGGAACCTCTTCGTCAAGCTCTATCTGAGGCTCCACTGCTGGGGTTACTTCTCGGGCTCTAAGCTGAGCCCTGCCCCTGCCTCGGCCTCGACCTCTGCCCTACGTAGGAGCTGCCACTGGAGGCTATGGTTACTGCTCAGCTGATGAAGTGATGCGTATTCTCACCATCTGCGAGAGAATAAGAGAAGAAGAGTTCAATCAGCATTGAGAAAGAAAAATCGCACGAGAGAAAAGAATAGAAGTGAAACTTGTTCCTAAACTTCATAGCCTCTGGAAGATAAGCACAGACGTCACCGTACCGATCCTCCAGACTCTACTAAGCTTGCTCGTGAATCGTGAGACCTAGGCAACCTAGTGCTCTGATACCAACTGTCATGACCCGAACTTTCCCACCGACGGGACCGTGATGGTGCCTAATATTTCACTTGCTAGGCAAGCCGACGTTAAAAAATCATTAAACCAATGCAGAATATCATAAAACTGTATTAATTACTACCACCTGGATCTGGAGTCACAATTCACGAGCATTCTAGAATTTACTACAAGTAATAGTCCGAAAGAAATACAACTGTCTAAATGAAAGAAAAAAATAGGACATAAAAGATAGACGTGGACTTCAAGGTGTATGAACGCCGACAGATCTACCTTGAGTCTCCGGATAGTGGACCAATAGCAAAATCTCGATCAACCTGAGCCGGTACCAAAATCTGCACAGAAAGTGTAGAGTGCATCATCAGTACAACCGACCCCATGTATTGGTAAGTGTCGAACCTAACCTCGGCGAAATAGTGACGAGGCTAGGACAAGACACCCACATATAACTTGAACAGTATAATCAAGCTAGTGGCAACAACAGTGAATAAAGAAATAATGTAGAAATAATGGGAAGGGGACATACAATGGGGGAATACTATATAAAGAGTGAGAATAATGGAAAGACAGAATTAAACCGAAAATCCTTAAACAAATTGAGCAAATAAAACAGCAAAGGAAAACTGCGTGGTATCACCCTTCGTGCTTTTACTCTCAACCTCACCAAATAAATAAATAGAACGACACTGCATCACCCTTCGTGCTTTTACTCTCAACCTCACCAAATAAATAAATAGAACAACACGTCATCACCCTTCGTGCTTTTACTCTCAACCTCACCAAATAAATAAATAGAACGGCACATCATCACCCTTCGTGCTTTTACTCTCAACCTCACCAAATAAATAAATAGAACGACACGGCATCACACTTCGTGCTTTTACTCTCATAATATACACGGCATCACCCTTCGTGCTTTTACACTCTTCCTCACAATATAAATAATGCATGCACGGCATCACCCTTCGTGTTTTACACTCCTCCTCACAAATCGTAGAATCAATAACAACGGGTAGATAGGAGTATCACAAAGAAACCAGTATTTTACCCTTAATCAATAGCACAATGTAACCTCAACCTTGAATCAAAATTCGAAAGTTACAAAATCTCAATGAAACCAGATATAAGTCACCCAACATTTCAAATAACCCGCTAAGCATGTATAGTAGAATTTAAGGCTATAAAATAGACAAGAATAGAATTTCACTCGCATGCTATGACTTGACAACGATGCATAGATGCTCGTCACCTCACCTATACATCGTATTTAGCAACCAATCACGTAGCAAATGAACACATAATACCTATTCCCTCAAGCCAAAGTTAGACACGACACTTACCTCGCTCTGAAGGCTACTTAATTCTCAATTACAACTTTTCCTCTGGAATTCACCTCCAAACCACTTGTATCTATTCAAAAATGACCCAATAATATCAAATATTGCTAAAGAAATCAATTATATTGCATAAATTAAATTTCCTAAATTTTTCTCCAAAAGTCAAAAAATCGACTTCAGGCCCGCTTGGTCAAAACCCGAGGTTCGGACCAAAATTCGTTTACCCATTCAACCCCGGGCCCAAATATATAATTGATTTTGGAATCCGACCTCAAATTGAGGTCTAAATCCTAAAATTTCCGAAATCCTTAGTTTCTACCCTAACCCCTAATTCTACCATGAAAACTCTAGATTTTAGGTTGAAACTTCATGAAATATAATGGGTAATTGAAAGAAAATGGTTTAGAATCACTTACCAACACTTTGGGGAAGAAGATGACTCTTGAAAATTGCCTCTCACCGTTTGGTTTTTGAGAAAAATGATTTTTTGGCTAAATCCCGTGTTTGGATTCTGTTAAATGCTGGACGACAGTGTTCATCGCGTTCGCGAGACAGTCTTCGTGTTCGCGTTTGTGTAGGCTACCCCCTGGCCTTCGCGTTCATGGGCCATCGCTCGCATTCGCGATGACGGAAAGACCAACTCTTCCCCATGTGTGCCTAACACTACGCGTTCGCGAGGAGCTAGTCGTGTTCGCGAAGGATAACGCCCCCATTGCTTCGCATTCGCGACCAAGCCTTTGTGTTTGCGAAGAAGAAAACTCCAGCTGCCCAGTTTACTCTTCGCGTTCGCGAGAGTACCTTCGCGTATGCGAAGGACATGCCAGAACGCCTGTTGTAGCAAAATACCAGATTTTCTAAGTTCAAAACATCTCGTGGCCTATCCGAATCTCACCCGAGCCCTCGGGGCTCCAAACCAAACATGCACACAAGTCTAAGAACATCATACGAACTTGCTCGCACGATCCAATCGCCAAAATAACACCTAGAACTACTAATTTAGCACCAAATCAAATGAAATTCTCAAGAACACTTTAAAATTTCTATTTTCTCAACTGGACGTCCGAATCACGTCAAATCAACTCTGTTTCTCACCAAATTTCAAAGACAAGTCTTAAATATCATAATGAACCTATATCGGGCTCCGCAACTAAAATACGGACCCGATACTCACAATGCCAAACATCAATCAATTCTTAAAAATAATTAATTTTCAGACTTTTAATTTTAATCAAAAATTCATAACTCAAGCTAGGGACCTCCGACTTCGATTCCTGGCATACGCCCAGGTCCCATAATTCGATATGGACCCACCGGGACTATCAAAGTACGGATCCGGGCCCGTTTACCAAAAATGTTGACTGAAGTCAACTAAAATCAACTTTTAAGGCAAAAATTCTTATTTTCATTAGTTTTCAACATAAAATCTTTCCGGAAACATGCCCGGACTTCGCACGCAAATTGAGGAGGGTAAAAATAAGATTTTTATGGCTTAAGAGTGCTGATTCGAGTTCTAAAACATAAGATGACCTTTTGGGTCATCATAGTTCCGTAGTCCCAAAATAAAAATGCAGTACAGGGAGATCTCCCGGAATACCGTTCCATAGTCGCAAAGTAAATATGCAACGCAAACAATAGAAATACCACTACATCACTAAAAGCTTACGAGTTAGACTAAGTAACAGTCAAGGAAGAAGTAGGAAATTCACTAAGCATGCTACCCAGAATTCACATAAGCAATTAAGACACGTAGACATGTTGTATTAGACTAAACATGATAGCTACACATATTGGAATAAATCAATTAAGAATGAAAAATAGATTAATACACATTAAAATAGTATAGCTCAAAACAAAAGGAAAACATGTTGCTGCTTAGTAAGAAAAGCAGTGTTTTTTTCATAACTAGCCCGTGTACGTACTCGTCACCTCACGTACACGGCGCTCACATATCCCAATAATTCCAAATCTTAAGGGGATTTCCCCCACATAAGGTTAGGCAAGCCACTTACCTCGAACCAAGCTCAATCAATCGATCACAATGCCTTTCCCACGAATATCCGGCTCTGAATGGCCCAAATCTATCCAAAAGCAATTACATATCATAAATACAACCATAATAGACTCATCTAATTAATAAAATCAACACTTTAACAAAATTTCTAAAATTAACTCAAATATCGCATGTGGAGCCCACGTCTTGGAATCGGATAAAAGTCACAAAATACGAACACCCATTCACTCACGAGTCTAACCATATAAAAATTACTCAACTCCGACCACAAATCCCCTTTCAAAACTCGAAATCTTTGTTGAAGAAGTTCTTCCATTTTTCTCCCAATTTCAACCCCAAAATCCGAAATTAAAAAGGAAATTACTGATAGATTAGTGGAGTATAATAAAAATGGAGTTGGGAATAGTTACCCAATGACTCCTTCTGAAAATCTCTCGAAATTTCATCTTCTACCGAGCTCCCAACTCAAGTTTTTGATAAAAATTGCAAAACTCCGTTTTTGGAATGTTTAAGTACTGCCCAAGTAAATCCTTCTCCACGAACACGTCCATCTCCTTGCGTTCGCGTAGAGCAAAAACCCACTGATCGAAATTCCTCTTTCGCGAACGCGAGAGTCCTCTCGCGAACGCGTAGCTTCACCTGCCAGACCCTTCGCGAACGCGTTCTCCTCTACGCGAACACGTAGAACAAATTCTTGGGGTCCCAACCGTTCCATTTTTCCTTTATGTGAACGCGTCCTATTCCTCACGTTCGCGATGCTTCCACTGGACAAACCTTCGTGAATGCGAGCTCTTCTTTGTGAATGCGAAGAACAAACTTCTGCCACAAAAACCAGAAAAATTTGCTATCTTTCCAAAGTCCAAAATGATCCGTTGAGCATCCGAAACACACCCGAGGCCCCCAGGACCTCAACTAAACATACCAACAAGTCCTAAACACCATACGAACTTAGTCGAGCCCTCAAATCACATCAAACAACACTAAAATCACGAATCATCCTCCAATTCAAACTTAATGAAACTTGAAACTTCCAAATTCGACAACCGACGTCGAAACCAGCCGAAACCACGTCCTATTGACCTCAAAATTTGCACACAAGTCATATTCAACACTACATTCCTACACCAACTTCCGGAATTGGAATCCGACCCCGATATCAAAATTTCCGCTACCGGTCCAAATCTCCAAAAATTCGACTTTCACCATTTCAAGCCTAAATAAGATACAGACCTCCAAAATACAATTCGGACATGCTCCTAAATCCAAAATCACCTAACGGAGCTAACGGAACCGACATATTTCTATTCCAGAGTCTTCTTCACACAGTTCCGACTATGGTCCAAATCCTAAGACTTAAACCTCAATTTAGAGACTAAGTGTCCCAAAACACTCTGAAACCAAAAACAAAATCTCCCGGCAAGTCACCTAAGCAGAAAAAGGTACGGGGGAAACATTAAATAGGGGATCGGGGCTATTACTCTCAAAGAGACCGACCGGGTCGTTACATACTCCCCATCTTAAAACAATCGTTCGTCCTCAAATGAGTATAGAGACATACCTGAAGTGGTAAAAAGATGAGGATAACGGCTAAGCATATCCTGCTCGGTCTCCCAAGTCGCCTACTCAACCAGCTGTCCCCTCCACTGAACCTTTATAGAAGCAATGTTCTTTGACCTTAGCTTCCTGACATGCATGTCTAAAATAGCCACTGGCTCCTCAACATAAGATAGATCCTTGTCCAACTGGACTGAGCTGAAATACAATACGTGAGCCGGATCACCGTGATACTTCTGGAGCATCGAAACATGAAATGCCGGATGAACTCCTGCTAGACTGGGAAGTAAGGCAAGCTCATAAGCAACCTCCCCAATACGCTGCAACACCTCAAAATGACCAATGAACCTTGGGCTCAACTTGCCCTTCTTTCCGAATCTCATAACGCCCTTCATAGGCGAAACCCGGAGCAAGACCCGCTCTCCAACCATGAATGCAACATCGCAAAACTTTCGGTCGCGTAACTCTTCTGTCTGGACTGGGCTATGCAAATTCTATCCTGAATCACCTTAACCTTTTACAAGGCATCCTGAACCAAGTCCGTACCCAAAAATATGGCCTCGCCCGGCTCGAACCAACCCACTCGGGATCGACACCGCCTACCATACAGAGCCTTATACGGTGCCATCTGAATGCTGGACTGATAACTATTATTGTAAGCAAACTCCGCAAGCGGCAAAAACTGGTCCCAAGCACCCCAAAATATATCACACAAGCGCAGAGCATATCCTCCAGTATCTGAATAGTGCGCTCAGTCTGTCCGTCTATCTGAGGGTGGAATGATGTGCTCAATTCAACCCGAGTACCCAACTCATGCTGTGCAACTCTTCAGAACCATGATGTAAACTGCGTACCCCGGTCAGAGATAATAGATACCGGTATGCAATGAAGCCTGACGATCTCACGGATGTAGATTTTAGCAAGCTGCTCGGAAGAATAGGTAGTCATCACAGGAATGAAATGAGCCGACTTGGTCAGCCTGTCCACAATCATCCAAACTGTATCAAACCTCTGCTGAGTCCGTGGGAGTCCAACAATGAAGTCCATAGTGATCCGCTCCCATTTCCACTCCGGAATCTCTATCTTCTGAAGAAACCCACCCGGTTATTGATGATCATACTTCACCAGCTGGCAATTAGACATCTAGCCACATACTCTACTATGTCCTTCTTCATCCTCCTCCACCAATAATGTTGCCTCAGGTCCTGATACATCTTCGCGGTACATGGATGAATGGAGTACCGTGAGCTGTGAGCCTCCTTAAGAATCAACTCACGCAAACTATCTACATTGGGCACACATAGCCTACCCTGCATCCTCAATGCACCATCACCTCCAATAGTGACCTCCTTAGCATCACCGTGCTGGACCGTGTCCTTAAGGACAAGCAAATGGGGGTCATCATACTGACGCTCCCTAATACGATCATAAAGAGAAGACCGATAGACCACACAAGCCAATACTCGACTCGGCTCATAAATATCCAATCTCACAAACTAGCTGGCTAAGGCCTGAACATCCAATGCCATGGGCCTCTCTGTTGTTGGTAGATATGCTAAACTCCCCAAACTCTCTGCCCGACGACTCAAAGCATCGGCCACCACATTGGCCTTCCCAGAGTGGTATAAAATGGTGATATCATAATCCTTAAGCAGCTTCAACCACCTCCTGCGATGCAAATTAAGATCCTTCTGCTTGAACATATGCTGTAAACTCTGGTGATCGGTGTAAATTTCACAAGGAACACCATATAAATAATTTTGCCAAATCTTCAAGGCATGAACAATAGCTGCTAACTCAAGGTCATGGATATGATAGTTTTTTTCATGCACCTTCGGCTGTCTGGACGCGTAGGCAATCACCCTACTATCCTGCATCAACACCGCGCCGAGGCCAATCTGTGATGCATCATAATATACAGTATAAGACCTCGAACCTGTAGGCAATACCAATACTGGGGCTGTATTCAAAGATGTCTTGAGCTTCTGAAATCTCTACTCACACTCCTCTGTCCACTTGAACGGAGCACCCTTCCGGGTCAGCCTGGTCATAGATGCTGCAATAGAAGAAAATCCCTTAACAAATCGACGGTAATACCCCGCCAAACCAAGGAAGGTTCGAATCTCCATTGCTGAGGACGGTGTGGGCCAACTCTACACTACTTCAATCTTCTTCGGATCCACCTGGATCCCATCACTCGATACTATATGACCCAAGAATGCCACTGAGTCTAGCCAAAACTCACACTTTGAAAATTTTGCATATAACTTCTTTTCTCTCAAGGTCTGAAGTGCAGTCCTCAGGTGCTGCTCATGATATTCCTGAGTTCGGGAGTACATCAGAATGTCGTCAATAAACACAATGACGAATGAGTCAAGATAAGGCCAGAACACACTGTGTATAAAGTGCATAAAAGTTGTTGGGGCATTGGACATCCCAAATGACATAACAAGAAATCATAGTGACCATATCTGGTCCTGAAACCAGACTTCGGGATATCTGGATCTCGAATCTTCAACTGATGATATCCAGAAAAAGTCAATCTTGGAAAACACTCTGGCACCCTGTAACTGATCAAATAAGTCATCAATACGAGGCAATGGATATATGTTCTTCACTGTGACTTTGTTCAACTGGCAGTAATCAATACACATCCGCATAGAACCATCCTTCTTCTTCACAAATAGGACAGGAGCACCCCAAGGTGATACACTGGGTCGAATGAAGCCCTTATCAAGCAATTCCTGTAACTCCTCCTTGAACTCCTTTAACTCAAGAGGAGCCATACGATATAGAGGGATAGAGATGGGCTGAGTGCCCGACAACAAATCAATGCCAAAATCAATATCTCTGTCGGGCGGCATGCCCGGAAGATCAGCTGGGAACACATCTGGAAAGTCCCTCACTACTGGAACTGACTCAATTGTAGGGGTATCAATACTGACATCTCTCACATAATCTAGATACGCGTCACACCCCTTCTTAACCATTCGTTGAGCTTTAAGAAATGAAATAACTCTGCTGGGAGTATACTTTAAGGTACCTCTCCACTCTAATCGCGGAAATCTTGGCATAGCCAACGTCACGGTCTTAGCGTGACAATCAAGAATAGCATAATGGGGCGACAACCAGTCCATGCCCAAAATAATATCAAAGTCCACCATGCTGAGCAATAATAAATCGGCTCTGGTCTCAAAACCACTAAGAGAAATCAAACACGACCGATACACGCGGTCCACAACAAGAGAATCTCCCACAGGAGTAGATACATAAACAGGGAAACTCAAAGAATCCCGAGATACGCCAAAATACGGGGAAAAATAAGAGGACACATAAGAATATGTAGAGCCTGGGTCAAATAATACCGATGCATCTCTATGACAGACCGGGACAATACCTGTAATGATAGAATCAGAAGCGACTGCCTCTGTACGAGCAGGAAGGGCATAATATCTGGCCTGACCTCCCCCTCTAGGGCGACCTCTACCTCCCCGACCTCCACCTCGAGCTGGCTGAGCAGGTGGGGTGGTAGATGGTGCTGTAATCATAGCTTGAGGACCCGGTGGAGCACACTGTGGCTGAGAAGTATGTGGAGGTGCACCCCTCCTAAATCTAGTGCACCCTGGGAGGGCATGGCTGCTGTGACTGACTCGGGCCAGGTCTGCTGGACTGGCCGCTAGGAATACCCCGTGCAGGAGGCACACTAGATATTGGCGGTGCATAATAAGGCTCCTGGGGCCTAGAAGGGGCTGGAACACCACTGGCGGCTAGAAGAGCTGAATGAATGGGGCGGCTCACATAATCCCTACCATGGCGAGCTGCTGGGACACGAGCTCTAAAATAATAACCAGTCTCTCGAGACTTCTTGGCCTCCCTCTCCTCTCTATCCTGGGCAAGCATTTCCTCCAATATCCTGGCAATACTCACCACCCACTGATAAGAAATATCCATCTCCAACTCCCTGGCCATACTAATCCGGATGTTGGGGTGCAGTCCCTCAATAAACCGTCAAACCCTCTATTGAACTATGGCAACCAAGGCCGGTGCATGTCGGGCCAAATCACTGAAACAGACTGCATACTCTGACACAGTCATAGATCCCTAGCGCAGCTGCTCAAACTTCGCGTGCCATGAGTCCCTGAGGCTCTGAGGAACATACTCTCTCAAAAACATGTCCGAGAATTGAGTCCATGTAAGCGAAACTGCCTCATCTGGACTACTCAGCTCATAAGCACACCACCACTGATAGACTGCTCCTCTAAGCTAGAATGTAGTAAATGAAACCCCGCTCGTCTTCTCTACGCCCATAGTACGGAGAATACGATGACAATCCTCCAGAAAACCCTGGGCATCATCTGTAGCCAATCCGCTGAAGGTAGGTAGGCGGTACTTCTTATACCTTTCAAGTATGAGCTGCTCCACCTCAGAAGCTGCTGCCCTAACCTCAGGTTGAGCTGGAGCTACCGGCTGCATTGGTACAATCTCTGGAACCTGGTCGACCTGAACCCGCTGCTCTGGAGTATCGGCGAAGGGAGTTTGTGCTCCTCCCCCAGCCTGAGATGTGGCAGAAGCAAGTGGAATCAATCTAGCCTGAGCTAAGGTGCTGAACATGCTCATAAAATGAGTTAGAGTCTCCTAGAGGGCTGGTGCAAAAACAAGTACCTCAGGTGTCTTCCCTCCAGCTGGAGCTACTGGGGGCTCCTCTATAGCAGCTCGTGCGGGTGCTCTGGCTGCCCCACGTGGACGTCCTCGGCCTCTACCCCGACCCCGGCCTCTCGCGGCTCTAGTAGAGGACACTACTGACTGGTCATCTAGTCTGCTTATACGTGTCCTCACGATCTGTGATAGAATAGAATACAAAAGTTTAGAATTTTTGAAGTCAACAATTTTCGCACGACAAGGAATCCAAGTAGTGGAATTTTCCTAACAGTCCCATAACCTCCCGAAGATAAGTACAGACGTCTCTGTACCGATCCGCGAGACTCTACTAAACCGGTTTGTGACTCACGACACCTATGAACCTAGAGCTCTGATACCAACTTGTCACGACCCAATATATATATATATATATATATATATATATATATATATATATATATATATATATATATATATATATATATAGAGAGAGAGAGAGAGAGAGAGAGAGAGAGAGAGAGAGAGAGAGATAGATAGATAGATAGATAGATAGATAGATAGATAGATAGATAGATAGATAGATAGATAGGTAAAAGTGCATAAAGATGTATAAGCACAATAGTGAAAATGTTAGTGATACACTATGTATATAGGTGTAGTAGTTGAAGAAGAAGAAGAAGAAGAAGAAAAAGAAGAAGAAGAAGAAGAAGAAGAAGAAGAAGAAGAAGAAGAAGAAGAAGAAGAAATGTGAGAAATCCACCAAATACCTGTAAATAATAGATCAACCTTGTATAAAATAATGTATAAGAGGTGTTTATACACTATTATATATTATTTATACAATATTATACAAGTGAATCCTATTAATGGAGCTTCACGGGTTCTTCTTCTTCCTTGGACATCTTCTGAAATTCAACTCAAATCTAGGTTAAATCTACTCCAAATCACTTCAAATTTGAGTTTTGAACTCCCCTTGATGATCCCAATCAATTGGGACAACACTCAATCCAAACAACAAACAAAATACGAAAATTCAATTTCTAAAATTGAAGCTTCGAACGACCTTTAATGGTGACTCCAAAAATATATTTTTTCTTCTCATCTAAATAATGGTTATCAACTTTGAATCTGGAAGGAGAATTGAAGAATAAATATAATAGTAGGGAAATTTTGGGGACAAAGTCGTGATATAAGGAGAAGAAGAATGAAGAAAAGGAAAAAAACAATTAAATGGAATGGACTAACTCGTGAAAAGTAATTTTCAGATTATGTACAACCTAGGCCATATCAGGTAAAGGCTTCAAATGTGGGCCATTTTCTGATGGGCTGTTGGGCCAAGTAACAAGGAGCGTAATCCGCCCAAAAAAGAATGAGCAAACTAAAAGATCATAAGAGAGGTTTTTATTTAACTCCACTCACAACTATTAAAAAGGTTCGGTGCTTTGAATTCGAAAATCAGGTCTTACGAATTTGTTATTTGATTAGATTGAGCGTTGTCGCAAATAATTGAGTTCTTTGGTTGGATTTTCATATTGAAACTCAAAAAGAAGACATAAATAAATTATACGCAAATTGTATGTTGGGTGCATGAATGACATACAAAATACATACAACTAGCTTAAATTGTATGCAAGTTGTATGTGTTTGATTGAATTTTGTACAACACAAAATTATTATAAATTGTATAAAAGTTGTACGTAAATTGTAACTTTTGACCGAATTTTGTACAAGAAAAAATAGTATACAAATCATATATAAATTGAAGCTTTGACAAATTTGTACATATTATGTAAAAGAAATTAGCTACTTTTATTAAATAGGAATATTTAGCTAAACCGGATAAATATTGTCCTTATTTTGTATATACAAGAAAATTATGGGATAATTTGCAGATATAGTTACAAAAGTAGACCAGTTTGAAGTTTGAAACTAGTACTTGCCAAATTCAATTTCATATCTACCTAACACAACACGCACCACCAAATAAAAAAATAAAAAAATAGAGCATATTTCCACAATTTGGCCTAATAAATATGGTAATTCGGGTAAACACAAACAAAGAAAAGGAAAAACAAAATACACTGTAATAAACAAGACAAAATGGTTTTGGTGGTTAGGTGAACAAAACATGATATAATTGTTTGCCAAATACTAGTGAAAATTTTAGCTCACCAACAGCGTTTCCATATTATTAAACAAGATAATTATATACTTATCACTTTGTAAGTTCCAAATTTTTTGAAATATTTCTTTCATTGATTTGTTTTTTAATTTAATGACACATCAAATAATTACACTATAGAACAAAATAATCTTATCTATCTCACCACAACATGTCGGCATAACTACACTACTTTTCATTCCTAAATTATTAGTTATCGCTTTTTTACTAATAGGAAAAAAAATTAGTTATTCATGTACTTACTAGTATTAGCACCCGCGCGGATGCGCGGACACTAACCATGTTAAATATAATGACCCAATCAGTCATTTTAATTTTTAGAATCTTGTTCCCCTAAATAAAACTCCTCATATATGATTTTATTAATTTATGACTTGCGGGGATGGTCGGTTCGGGATTTGGAAGTGTTCGGGTTGAAATCGGAACACTTAGTTCTTTAATTTGGCTTAAAAAGCCCAAGTTGGATTTCGCTCAACATTTTGAGAAAACGACCCCAGAATCGGGATTTGATGGTTCCAATAGGTTCGTATGATGATTTTGGACTTGGGCGTATGTTCGAATCGGGTTTTGAACAATCCGGGAGCGTTTCAGAGCTTAATAGTAAAAATCAATTATTTGAAGGTTTAATGTTCTTTAAATTTGGTTTGGAGTAGGTTTTGGAGTAATTGAAGTCCGTTTGAAATTCTGTGATGACCCAAAAGGTCATCCTTAATAATTAATTCTGTGTTTTAAGACCTCAAAAAGCATTATTCATCATTCCCCGACTTGCGTGCATAGTCCGTATAATTTTTCGAAAATTTTTTATATGAAAAATTGATTAAAATGTGAAATAGAGCCTTAAAACTCAACTAAGTTGACTTTGGTGAATATTTTGAGCAAACGGATACGGATTAGTATTTTGACAATTCCGATAGGTCCGTATCGTGATTTGGGTCTTGGGCGTACGCCCGGAATTTAATTTGGAGGTCCCTACCTTGAATTATCGCCAGTTGGCGAAAACTAGAGGCCTAAAGGCTTAAAGATTTCAAAGTTTGAGCACAAATTGACTTTTTTTGATATCAGAGTTGGATTAGAGTTCTAAAACTTTTCATATGTCCGTTATGTTATTTATGACATGTCTGTCGAATTTGGTGAGAAACAGAGTTGATTTGACGTGATTCCGACGTTCGGTTGGAAAAATAGAAGTTTTAAAATTTTCTTGAAAATTTTATTTGATTTGGTGTCCGATTCGTAGTTCTAGGCATTATTTTGGTGTTTTGTTGAGCGAGTTCGTATGAGGTTTTTGGACTTATGTGCATATTTGGTTTGGAGCCCCGAGGGCTCGGGTGAATTTCGGATAGCCTACGGACCTTAATTCTTTGAAAATTTTGGTTTTTGGGACTTCGCTGGATTCTGGTGTCATGTGCTTCGTGAACGCGACGCCTTCATCACGAACGCGAAGAGGAATTTGGGACAGAGGAATTTTTTCATCGCGATAGCTGGGTCGCGAACGCGAAGCAATGAGGGGCCTTACCCTTCGCGAACACGACCAGCTTCCCGCGAACCCGTAGGCTTGTGATTTGGGGAGGGAGAATCGTTGTTTCTTCTACACGAACGCGAGTATTGACTCGCGAACGCGAAGGAGGACTCGCGAACACGAAAGCCACTCAGGCTGCTTCTCATCGCGAACGCGACAGGCCCTTCGCGAACGCGAAGAAGGCCTGACGCCCAGACACTAAAACAAAACCCAAACGGGATTTTTCCTATTTTTCACAAACCCTCAATTAGAACTCGGTTTAGGGGCGATTTCAAGGGAGTTTTTCACGATTTCGAACTGGGTAAGTGTTCTTTATCATATGGTGATTATATTTCATAAATCTAAGTCTATATTCATCATTTATTTCGGATTTAGATGAGAGAAATTGGAATTTTTGTAAAACTTTCCAAAAACGAAAATTTAAGATTTGAAGGTCCATTTGACATCAGAATTTGATAATTTTTGTATGGTTGGACTCGTCTCGGGACGGGTGTTCGGATTTTGAAAGTTTTCTGAGATTTGAGACGTGAGTCCCACTGGTGATTTTTGAGATGAATTTCAGATTTTTAATCCGGAAAATTAGTAAATTCATATGGAATTAATTCCTACGATTTGTATTGAGTATATTGAATTGTTTATGACTAGATTTGAGGATTTCAGACACGAATTCGTGAAGCAAAGGTTTATTGGATTCTTGAACTTGGTTGGAAAGCGAGGTAAGTGTCGTGGTTAACCTTGACTTGAGGGAATAGAACCCCTGAATTATTTGCTATATGAATTTCATGTGCAACGACGTATAGGCAATGTGACGAGTGCCTATACTTTGTCAATTTAATTGTTTGCTTAATTATTTAAACATCTTAAATTATTTTAAGATACGAATTAATTGTTATAATAATTGTTTCTCTCTTATTCCTTGTCAAATATTAATTCTTGAATTTTTGTAATAATTGTCACATGCTTATTTGATTTATGTGTCTTAGTTACTACTTGACATTTAGTATATTAAATATTATACTGCCTATTTTCTCCCTGATTTCCACGATTAATTGCTACTTGTCATTGTTTGTTTCATAAATAAATTATAATTATTGTATGCCTTGATGCTTAATAGTTTCTCATTTAATGTGGTATTTATTGGAGTATTTTTATTATATTTAAGAGTTGTTAAAATATATGGGGGGATCGGGTTGCACGCCACAACGAAAATAAAAATAAATATATTGAGGGATCGAGTTGCACGCCGCAACAGAGTTGTTTAAAGTTTATATTGGGGGATCGGGTTGCACGCCGCAACAGAGTTGAATGTGAATATATTATGGGATCGGGTTGCACGCCGCAACGGAAACTGATTGAAATAATAATTGGTTATGACTGCCGAGTTGGCTTCAATTATTGAAAAGAGATACCTGTTTTATTTCTATTATTGTTGTTATTATTATTATTGCGTACATGCTAATGTAAGTGACCTGCCTTAGCCTCGTCACTACTTCGTCGAGGTTAGGTTCGTACTTACTAATACATGGGATCGGTTGTACTGATACAACACTCTGCACTTCTTGTGAAAATTTTGGAGTTGGTCCCAGCGGCGTACTATAGACTTGTTCGGATTTCAGCTACCTAGAGGAGACTCGAGGTATAACTACACAGCGTCCACAGTTTTGAAGTCCCCGTCTACTTTATTTTAGCTGTGTGTTTGCTTTCAGACAACTTTATTTTATTCAGACCCTAATTTGTATCATTCTAGAAGTTCATGCACTTGTGACTCCAGTTCTGAAATGGTATTTAGATATCGCGATTATTATGGATTATTTCAAACATTATTTCCTTATTTGTTTCCTTGGTATTAATTAATTTAAAATTTTGTTTAAATGGCTAATTATATTCTAACGTTGGCTTGCCTAGCAAGTGAAATGTTAGGTGCCATCACTGTTCCGAAGGTGAAAATTTCGGGTCGTGACAGTTGGTATCAGAGCACTCGGTTACATAGGTCTCACGAGTCACGAGCAAACTTAGTAGAGTTTGAAGGATCGGTACAGAGATGTCTATATTTATCTTTCAGAGGCTATGAAGTTTAGGAACAATATCACTTCTTTCTTATCCTATCATGCAATTTTATTCTATCATTGATGATTGAAACATTCTATTCTTATTCTCTCGCAGATGGCTAGCACATGTAATACATCTACTGATGGACAGGGACCAGAGCCCCCGGTGATAACTATGGACAGGGGTAGAGGTCGAGGCGCTAGAGGCTGAGGTTATACTAGAGGCCGAGGCAGAGGTAGAGCTCAGTCTAGAGCTCGAGCAGCAGCACCTGTTGTAGAACCTCAGGTGGATATTCAGGGGGAGGTTCCAGTTCAGAATGTACCAATTGGACCATTTCAGGTCCCGGAAGGATTTATAGCTACACCAGTGCTTCAGGACGCTCTAATACATTTGGTGAGTCTTATGGAGGGCGTGACCCAAAATGGTATATTTCCAGTGGCACCAGCCGTCTCACAGGCTGGGGGAGGAGCACAAACTCCCACTACTCCTGCTCCGGAGCAGATGGCTCCCCAGAATCAGGTTCCAGCAGTCCCGCCAGTTGGGGTAGTTCAGCTAGTTGTTGCGGCACAGGCTGGTGATAGGCCCGCCATGTGCTTCTGAGGCCTTATTGAGACTGGATAAGTTTACTAAGCTCTTTCCAATTCACTTTAGTGGTACACCTTCTGAGGACCCACAGGATTATCTTGACCACTACCATGAGGTGCTGCAGAACATGGGTATAGTTGAAACCAATGGGGTCGATTTTGCTGTATTTCAGATGACGGGTTCCGCCAAGAGGTGGTGGAGAGATTATACATTGACCAGACCAGTTGGATCGGCTGCATTGATCTGGGAGAAGTTTTCATGGCTATTTCTAGAGAAATTACTCCCTATCACATTGAGAGAGGATTACCGCAGGCAATTTGAGCATCTACAGCAGGGCAGTATGACTGTTACTCAGTATGAGTCCCGTTTTGTGGATTTAGCCTGTCATTCTCTCCTTTTACTACCTACCGAGGGAGAGATAGTGAGGAGGTTTATTGAGGGACTCACTCACCCTATCAGACTTCAGATGGCCAAGGAGACCGGAAGTGAGATTACCTTTCAGGCGGCTCCTAATATCGCGAGGAGGATCGATATGGTTCTTGCACAGGAGAGAGGGCAGAGGTCTGATAAGAGGCCTCGTTAGTTCGGTGGTTTCAGTGGTGCCTCATCTGGAGACGGGGGTAATTTTGGTAGGGGTCATTCTCCCAGACCGTTTCATTTAGCACTTCAAGCATCTTCCAGTGCTTCAGGGAGTCACGGTCCTATTATGCCTTACTCTAGGCAGCCAACATTTAGTGCACATTCAGCTCCTATCAGTGCACCACCACTCCAGAGTCACTACAACGGTTATCCGGCCCGTTCGGGCCAGCTTCAGCTTCAGCAACCATGGTATCGGGATGGGTGTTATGAGTGTGGGAACATAGGTCACATCAGGAGGTATTGCCCTAGGTTGTTGCATAACAGATCTCGGAAGGATTCTCCTACCATCATACTGGCACCGGTTGCTTCACCGCCTACTCAGCCATCTAGAGGTAGGGGTCAGGCAGCTAGAGGTAGGGGTCAGGCCATTAAAGGTGGAGGTCAGACCGTTAGAGGTGGAGGCCAGCCAGTTAGAGGCAGTCCCAGGGACGCAGTTCAGAGTGGTGGGGCCCAACCCCGATTTATGCTTTTCCAACTAGGCCTGAGGCCGAGTCATCTCATATTGTGATCACAAGTATTATTCCAGTTTTTCATAGAGATTCTTCAGTTCTATTTGATCTAGGATCTACTTATTCCTATGTGTTCTCCTATTTTGCTTCATATTTGGTTGTGTCTTGTGATTCTCTGAGTGCTTCTGTGTGTCTATATACATCAGTGGGAGACTCTGTTATAGTAGATCATGTCTATCGTTCGTGTATGGTTACTATTGGTAGTCTTGAGACTAGTGTGGATCTTCTACTTCTTGATATGGTAGATTTTGATGTCATCTTGGGTATGGATTGGCTCTCACCTTATCATTCTATATTGGATTGTCATGCCAAGACAGTGACCCTAGCCATCCCGGGGTTACCTTGGTTAGAGTGGAAGGGAACTCCTGGTCATTCTACCAACAGGGTTATTGCTTATATGAAAGCTCAGTGTATGGTCGAGAAAGGGTGTCTAGCCTATTCGGCTTATATTCGCGATCCCAGTGCAGATGTTCCTTCTATGGACTCAGTACCAGTTGTTCGTGGATTTCCAGAAGTATTTCCTGCAGATTTGCCGGGGATGACACCCGACAGAGATATTGACTTCTGTATTGATTTAGCTCCGGGCACTCAGCCCATTTCTATCCCACCATACTGTATGGCTCTGCCAGAGTTGAAAGAATTGAAGGAGCAGTTACAAGACTTGCTTGATCAGGGATTTATTAAACCCAGTGTCTCTCCCTGGGGTGCACCAGTATTATTTGTAAAGAAGAAAGATGGTTCAATGCGAATGTGTATAGATTATCGGCAGTTGAACAAGGCTACTATCAAAAACCAATATCCACTGCCAAGAATTGATGGCTTATTCGATCAGCTTCAGGGTGCCAAGGTATTTTCAAAGATCGACTTGAGGTCTGGTTACCATCAGTTGAAGATTAGGGCAACCGATGTCCCTAAGACAACTTTTCAAACACGGTATGGGCATTACGAATTCCTAGTGATGTCATTTGGGTTGACAAATGCCCCAGCAGCATTTATGGATTTGATGAATTGGGTGTTCAAACCCTATTTGGATTCTTTTGTGGTTGTATTCATTGATGATATGTTGATTTACTCTAACAGTCGAGAGGAGCATGAGCTGCATCTTCGGAGTGTGCTTCAGACTTTGAAGAATAATTAGTTATATGCCAAATTTTCAAAATATGAATTTTGGTTAGACTCAGTTTCCTTTTTGTGGCATGTTGTATCGGCAGAAGGCACAAAGATGGATCCTAAGAAGATTGAGGCTGTTCAAAATTGGCCTAGACCTACTTCAGTTACAGAGATTCGGAGTTTCCTAGGTTTGGCAGGTTATTATCGTCGGTTCGTGGAAGGGTTTTCATCTATAGCAAGCCTATAGACTAGATTGACCCAGAAAGATACCCCATTCAGATGGTCAAACGAGTGTGAGTTGAGCTTTCATAAGCTCAAGATTTCTTTGACTACGGCGCCAGTGTTGGTCTTACCCACAAGTTCATGATCTTATACGGTGATGCATCTCGCGTTAGGCTTGGTGCAGTATTGATGCAAGATGGCAGGGTGATTGCATATGCGTCGCAGCAGTTGAAATTTCACGGAAGAATTATCCAGTTCATGACTTAGAATTGGCAGCCATTGTTCACGCACTGAAGATTTGGAGGCATTACCTCTACGGTGTCTCATATGAGGTATTTACTGATCATCGTAGCCTTCAGTATCTATTCAAACAAAAAGATCTTAATTTGAGGCAGAGAAGATGGTTGGAGTTGTTGAAAGACTATGATATCACCATTTTGTATCACCCCGGAAAAGCTAATATGGTGGTCGATGCTTTGAGTAGAAAGGTTGTGAGTATGGGAAGCCTTGCTTATATTCCGGTTGGTGAGAGACCGTTAGCTGTAGATGTCCAGACTTTGGCTAATCAGTTTGTGAGGTTAGATGTTTCAGAACCTAGTCGGGTTCTAGCTTGCACAATCGCTCGATCTTCTTTATATGAGCGCATCAGAGAGTGATAGTATGATGATCCTTATTTACTTGTCCTTAAGGACACGGTGCGGCACGATAATGCCAAACATGTTGTTGTGGGGGAAGATGGAGTTCTGCGAATGCAGGGTCGTATTTGTGTGCCTAATATGGATGGGCTTCGTGAATTAATTCTGGAAGAGGCCCACAGTTCTAGATATTCTATTCATCCAGGTGCTGCCAAAATGTATCAAGATTTGCGGCAACGTTATTGGTGGAGGAGAATGAAGAATAATATAGTTGCATATGTAGTCGGTATTTAAATTGTCAGCAAGTCAAGTACGAGCATCATAGACTTGGTGGTTTTCTTCAGAAGTTAGAAATTCCTGAGTGGAAGTGGGAGTGTATCACTATGGATTTTGTTGTTGGGCTCCCACAGACTTGGAGAAAATTTGGCGCAGTTTGGGTCATTGTGGACAGGTTGACCAAGTCAACACATTTCATTCTAGTGGCAGTATAGCATGAGTTAGGCACATGGGTTGAGTTGAGCACAACATTTCATCCATAGACAGATGGACAGTCAGAGTGCAGCATTCAGATATTGGAAGATATGCTTCGCGCTTGTGTTATGGACTTTGGAGGTTCTTGGGATCAGTTCTTGCCACTTATGGAGTTTGCTTATAATAATAGCTACCAGTCGAGCATTCAGATGGCTCCATATAAGGCATTATACGGAAGGTGATGCCAATCGTCAGTTGGCTGGTTTGAATTGGGAGAGGCTCGGTTGTTGGATACTGATTTGGTACATGATGCCTTGGATAAGGTCAAGGTTATTCAGGATCGACTTCGCACAGCTTAGTCTAGGCAAAAGAGTTATGCCGATCATAAAGTTCATGATATTGCATTCATGGTTGGAGAAAGAGTATTGCTCCGGGTTTCACCTATGAAAGGTGTAATGAGGTTCAGAAAGAAGGGCAAGTTGAGCCCTAGGTATATAGGACCCTTCGAAATTCTTGAAAGGGTGGGCGAAGTAGCTTACAGGCTTAAATTACCACCTAGTTTATCAGCAGTTCATCCCGTGTTCCATGTGTCTATGCTCCGAAAATATCATGGGGATCCGTCCCATGTGTTAGATTTTAGCTCAGTCCAATTGGACAAAGATTTGACTTATGAAGAGGAACCAGTAGCTATTCTAGCCCGGCAGGTCCGACAGTTGAGGTCTAAAAGTTATCCTTCAGTTCAGGTATAATGGAGAGGTCAGCCGGTAGAAGCATCTACCTGGGAGTCCAGTCGGATATGAGGAGTAAATATCCACACCTTTTCACCAGCTCAGGTATTTTTTTCTAATTCCGTTCAAAGACGAACATTTGTTTTAGAGGTGGAGAATGTGATGACCCAAAAGGTCATTCTTAAATTTAATAATTAATTCTATGTTCTAAGACCTCGAAAAGTATTATTCATCATTCTTCGACTTGCGTGCGCAGTCCGTATAATTTTTCGGAAAGTTTTTATATGAAAAATTGATTAAAATGCGAAATAGAGCCTTAAAACTCAACTAAGTTGACTTTGGTCAACATTTTGAGCAAACAGACACGGATCAGTATTTTGACAGTTTCGGTAGGTCCTTATTGTGATTTGGGACTTGGGCGTATGCTCGGAATTTAATTTGGAGGTACCTAGCTTGAATTATCGCTAGTTGGCGAAGACTAGAAGCCTAAAGGCTTAAAGATTTCGAAGTTTGACCACATATTGACTTTTTTTCATATCGGGTCGGATTCAAGTTCTGAAAATTTTCAAAGGTCCATTATGTCATATATGACTTTTCTGTCAAATTTGTTGAGAAACGGAGTTGATTTGACGTGATTCGGACGTTCTGTTGTAAAAATAGAAGTTTTAAAGTTTTCTTGAAAATTTTATTTGTTTTGGTGCCTGATTCGTAGTTCTAGGCATTATTTTGGTATTTCGATCATGCGAGCGAGTTCGTATGAGGTTTTTAGACTTGTGTGCATATTTGGTTTGGAGCCCCAAGGGCTCGGGTGAGTTTTGGATAGCCTACGAACCTTAATTCTTTGAAAACTTTGGTTTTTGGGACTTGGGAAATTTCTTCATCGCAAACGCGAAGCAATGGGGGGCCTTACCCTTTCCTGAATGGGTCCAGCTTCCCGCGAACGTGTAGTCTTGTGATCTGGGGAGGGGGACTCATTGTTTCTTCTACCCGAACGCGAGTATTGGCTCGCGAAGGCCAGGGGGAGAAGCCTTCGCGAACGCGAAGGAGGACTCGCGAATGCGAAAGCCACTCGGGCTGCTGCTCATCGCGAACGCGACAAGCCCTTCGCGAACGCGAAGAAGGCCTGACGCCCAGACCTTAAAACAGAACCAAAACGGGATTTTTCCCATTTTTCATAAACCCTTAATTAGAACTCGGTTTAGGAGTGATTTCAAGGGAGTTTTTCACGATTTCGGACTGGGTAAATGTTCTTTAACATGTGGTGATTATATTTCATAAATCTAAGTCTATATTCATCATTTATTTCGGATTTAGATGGGAGAAATTGGAATTTTTGTAAAACTTTCCAAAAACGAAAATTTAAGATTTGCAGGTCCATTTGACATCGAAATTTGATAATTTTTGTGTGGTTGGATTCGTCTCGGGACGGGTGTTCGAATTTTGAAAGTTTTTCCAAGATTCAATATGTGGGTCCCACTGATAAATATTTAGATGAATTTTTGATTTTTAATCCGAAAAATTAGTAAATTCATATGGAATTAATTCCTACGATTTGTATTGAGTATATTGAATTGTTTATGACTAGATTTGAGGATTTCAGGCACAAATTCACGAGGCAAAGGTTTATTGGATTCTTGAACTTGGTTGCAAAGCGAGGTAAGTGTCGTGGTTAACCTTGACTTGAGGGAATAGAACCCCTGAATTATTTGCTATATGAATTTCATGTGCAACGACGTATAGGCAATATGACGAGTGCCTATACTTTGTCAATTTAATTGTTTGCTTAATTATTTAAACATCTTAAATTATTTTAAGACACGAATTAATTATTATAATAATTATTTCTCTCCTATTCCTTGTCAAATATTAATTTTTGAATTCATGTAATAATTGTCACATGCTTATTTGATTTATGTCTCTTAATTGATGCTTGGCATTTAGCATATTAAATATTATACTGCCTATTTTCTCCCTGATTTCCACGATTAATTGCTACTTGTCATTGTTTGTTTCATAAATGAATTATAATTATTGTATTCCTTGATGCTTAATAGTTTCTCATTGAATGTGGTATTTATTGGAGTATTTTTATTACACTTAAGAGTTGTTAAAATATATGGGGGGATCGTGTTGCACGCCGCAATGGAAATGAAAATAAATATATTGGGGGATAGGGTTTCACGCCGCAACAAAGTTGTGTAAAGTTAATATTGGGGGATCGGGTTGCACGCCGCAACAGATTTATTTAAAGTTTATATTGTTGGAGTGGGTTGCACGCCGCAACGAAAATTTATTGAGGAATTATATTGTGGGATCGGGTTGCACGCCGCAACAGAATTGATTGAAATAAATATATTGGAGGATCGGGTTGCACGCCGCAATAAGAATTAATTGAAATGAATATATTGGAGGATCGGGTTGCACGCCGCAACAGAATTGAATGTGAATATATTGTGGGATCGGGTTGCACACCGCAACAGAAACTAATTAAAATAATAATTGGTTATGACTGCCGAGTTGGCTTCAATTGTTGAAAAGAGATACCTGTTTTATTTATATTATTGTTGTTGTTATTATTATTGCGTACAGATTAATGTAAGTGACCTGCCTTAGCCTCGTCACTACTTCATCGAGGTTAGGCTCGGTACTTACCAGTACATGGGGTCAGTTGTACTATAGACTTGTGCAGATTTCGGAGTTGGTCTCATCGGCATACTATAAACTTGCTCGGATTTTAGCTACCCAGAGGAGATTTGAGATATAACTGCACAGCGTCCGCAGTTCTGAAGTCCCCGTCTACTTTATTTTAGTTGTGTGTTTGCTTTCAGACATCTTAATTTAATTCAGACTCTAATTTGTATTATTCTAGAAGTTCGTGCACTTGTGACTCCAGTTCTGGGATGGTATTTACATATCGCGATTATTATGGATTATTTTAGACATTATTTCCGCATTTGTTTCCTTGGTATTAATTAATTTAAAAATTTGTTAAAATCGTTAATTATATTCTAACATTGACTTGCCTAACAAGTGAAATGTTAGGCGCCATCACGGTTCCGAAGGTGGGAATTTCGGGTCGTGAAAACTTCCGAGCTTGTGAATAGATTCGTATGGTAATTTAAGACTTGCACGCAAAATTTGGTATCATTCCGAGTAGTTTAAGTATGTTTCGGCGCGTTCGGAGTAAGTTTGAAGAATTTAAAATTTCTAAGTTGAATCAATTTGGTTTGAGATATGATTCTTAGTTTTTGTATTGTTTTACATGTTACGAGGGTTCGAGCGAGTCCGTTTTATGATTTCAAACTTGTTGGTATGTTCGGGCGGGGCCCCGAGGGCCTCGGGGGTTAACCGGACGAGGCTCAGAACAATTTTGGAAATTGGAGCAACTGCTGAAGCTTCCAGCTTCTGCTGCAATCGCACCTGCGGTTGGGAAGTCGAAGGAGCGAGTAACTGATGTCGCCCAAACTCACACCACTAATTTAGGTTGCGAGGCAGTCGATGCAATAATAAAAATTCAACGCAAGTCGGGGACGATTTCACAGGTAGCTTGATGTGGGATTAGGTATATACCTAGTGTGAATGTATGACGTACCTAAGATTACACTTCCACATTTTCAATTGTTGTTTCTACTTCTAATTTTACGCTACTACTTGTAATTGTAAAGCTAAGAGACAATGTTTTTGGTTTTGGTTGTTTTTCAAGTTATAAAAGATCTAGGGTTGCGACTTCCGCCTAGTTGGTTACCTAACAGATTTAGAGCTTTAGGGCATGTTTGGTTGATTGGGCTACAATATAGCAATCACACTCAGTTACTCACTCTATACTTTTCGGTAGTTTGAGTGATTTTTCCAAAATTTGGCTTTCTCAAGTCCAAATGGGTATCTCACGAAATAAGTGATAAATTCTCAAGTCGAGTCTTACTATCTCTAGATTCGACCCTTTAATTAGGGATATCAATTTCTTGAGTTCACCCCAAATTCTTATTAGCCAAGTTTTTCTAGACTTAGTCTCACTTTCTCAAGTAAAAACTAAGTCAATTAGGCATGAATCAACATTTACAACCATTAATTCTCAAATTCAAGCAAGAACTAGGCTAAATATCATATACCCAATCATAAATAAGCCCTAAATCAATTATCCATTAAGTACCCATACTAGGATTGAGTCACAATCGTAGCTAAGGGTTTAGCTACTCCTGGAAAATGAAGAAAGTAAAGAAGAAACAAAGAAAAAATGCATAATAATTTATTAAGGAAAGAAAACCTAATGTTTAAATGCTAAACTGGCACAAAGAAAAAGTTACGCAATACAGTAAATAAAAACGGCTCCAAGTGTTCAAGTGCACCAAACTTAACCTAAAAATGATTAAAAGATCTATTTATACCCAGTTGAAAATATCTGACAAAATTACCTCTGCGAAGGTTGTGCGGCCGCATAATTATGTGTGCGGTCCGCACTTTGAGATTGACTGGCCAGGTTGACTTTCTGCGGTCACATAAAAGTGAGATGTGACCGCACTTCCTCTAATTGTACGGACCACACATTTCTGAGTGCGGTCGCACTCTTGTTCTTGGATTGGATCTGGGCTTCATTATGCGGACCGCACATTTATGAGTGTGGCAGCATTTTGGCATCTGGGGACCGCACAATAATAGTGAGTCCGCACATCTTTAAGCTCCCAAACCAAAGTCTCTGAATCTAGTCTTCTGCGGCCGCACAATAATTGTGCGGTCCGTATTCTGTGAAGAAATTTTATCAGTGCATCTTCAGAGTTTGCGGCCGCACACAATATTGTGCAGTCTACACTGTAGCCTTTTTGCCTTATTTTGGTTCTTGTCCAATTTTACTCCTTTTTTAGTTGATCTTCACTTTTTTGGCTCGTTTCCCAATATTCCTGCAAGAAAGCACATTTCATTAGTTCTTGGGAATACCTTTAAGCATTTTTGAGCTAAAACGTAAGTAAAAGAGAACAAATAAGCTGTCAAAATCCCTGCTTATCAACTCCCTCAAACTTAAGCTTTTGCTTGTCCTCAAGCAATTAAGGCAATTTCCCACCTCCACTAGAAAAGGGATATTTCAGCTGGCCTAAGTTGAATCAATCACGAATCAATTGGGACCAACAATTACCCACACGCTTATGAATCATTATCAAGCTTATGATTTGAATGTTAAAGCACAAATGGCTCTAATGTGATGCTTGGGCATCAAGGGTTGACTTTGTTCATCAAGGAAGCTCGCACTTTCATGCAACTCACTATGGATCCCAAACTCCTCCTCCTATATTCTCCGGAAGCTCATCTCACTCATGAATGAAGAATTCAATTCAATGACTCGAGACAAATTCGCTCATCACTCTCAAAAGAATGTCACAAGCTTGGCTCTAAGTACCATATGCTTTCCCCTCATGTAGATCACCACTAATGTAAACTCACATAGGGATTGTTCGGCATGTAATGAAGGCTTTTGGACTAAGCAGGGAAATATCGAAATGGAATTGGTTCATCTTTCCTTTAGCACTTCATATTCTCTTTTTGGCTCTTACTTTGCCGGCTCTTTGAGTTAATTTCTTCTCCCTTAGGGGGATTAGAGAGACTTGACATCACTCTTTCTTTGTCATGCTATTCATACTTTCCTTCTTTGTTATCTCCATGCTTTAAACTTTTGCTTCTTTTTTTTTTGCATCTTTTCAACCCTTTCACAATATTCACTTTCTTTTTGTATTTTTCTTTTGTTCTTCCTTTCTTTCTTTTTTCTTTGCCTTTTCTTTACTTCATTTCTTTTCTCCTTTTGTGCCTTGATACCATCTTTAAACCCCTAGACTCTCCCCCAAACTTATGTTTTTGACATTTGAATCACATGAGTACTAAAAAAAGTTCGGGTGCCAAGAGAGAGTCACTATAAAACGGGTAAAGGCTTGTAATGTGATTATCGAATAAAAAGGCTTTAGGCTAAAAAGGGTTTAATAAGGATGATATCATTGGTGGGCCATGGAAGGTTTCAAAACGGGTCAAGGAAAGCCTACAATCACTTTTCAAGCCAGGCTAACTTAGAATTTCTCCTAGAAACACATTCGGGACAATTTCTAGACCACTTGCACGGGTACTTGGACTTGTAACAAAATACCTCACCTCTCACACAATCGGATTGTCAAAGAGAATAGAGTCGAGGGTCCACAACAACCGCATTCAAGATTGAAAATCGCTAATGGTTCAACTAAATCACCCGATGATTGCCTAAGTCAATACAAGAGTCACAAGGTCACTAATTAGGGCTATTTCTTTACAAAACCTTATTTTTAACCATAAGCGCGCATTTAAGTGTGTTGGTACCAAGTGAAGCATGCCCTTATTTATTCATTAATACTACTTGTTTCTACCTAATCATCAAAGACTGACTCGATCCCTTAAAAAGGTTGTCATGCCATCCATCGTTGGGAAGAGTCACCGGTTCACACAAGATCCACCTTTGGAAAGAACCATAGCATTAAAAAAACCAAAGGCTTATTGTTCACTAAAACAGAAAAGAAGCTATACTATTAAGAAAACAAAATGAAGAAGCTATGAAATAAACTACTGAAAGTAAGGCAAATGAATATACAAACCAAGAGGAATAGAATATATACATGAGGGATGAATATATACATAATGAGGGAGAAAATAAAAAATAAAAGAAAAAGAGAATTAAAGTTATTACAGACCCAAAAGTAATCAAATGTCATCAAAATGTATCACAGTCATCCAAAATGAACCTGTCACGACCTAATTTCACCTATAGGTCGTGATGGCGCCCAACACTACAGCTAGGCAAGCCAACTAATAAGTCAAACGTACATTGGTTAAACTTTTATTCCAAGAAAATAATAAAATACTAACTTCTACCAATGTGTGTGCCAAGACCTGGTATCACAAGTGCATGAGCATCTAGTAGATTATACAAAACTCCAAATACTGTCTGAAATGAAATAGACAGAATATAAATATAAGAAGATACACTGGTAGCTGCAGAACGGCTCAGAAAGGCAGCTCACCACTATGCCTCGGGATGACGTGGGAATGTGATGATAGGTCGTCCATTAGTACCTGTCTCAGATCCTACACAAAAAGTGCAACAAGTGTAGTATGAGTACGTAAATAACGTATACCCAGTAAGTATCAAGCCTAATCTCGAAGTGGTAGAGACGAGATGACCGACTTTGACACTCACTATGGGTCAATAACAATAACTGAAATAAAACTAGAATATTTAAATCAGCATGATTTACAGAATTTATAATAATTTGTTTAATCAGCAGAGATAATCAAATTCCTTCAAATGTAATAATTCTCAATATATTAATTAAATTCCTTCAATTCAAATAGTTTCTAATTTATCAATTAAACCTCATTTACATGAGTAACAATTTATTCCTTAACAAGCAAGAATAATAATTCATTAAATTCCAAGGATTCTTCAATTTATTAATTAGCTTCACAAGCTGAAATAAATTATTAAAGTATCGTGTAATTATTATTATTAAGCACGATTTCTGCTGAGGACGTACGACCCGATCTAGAGTGTCGTGTACACTGCCGAGGGACGTGTGGCGCGATCCATAGATGCATCTATCCTGCCGAGGCGTTCGGCCCGCTCCACAAGAAAGGAGGACATTTTCTTATGTGCCTCCGGAAGGAGAGTATATTTATTATAAGATAAATTTGGGAGGAGAACAATTTCTTTTAATAATTAATTGATTAAAACAGACAATCAAGCCTATGAGATTTTCATCCTTTAATATCTTTATCTAACAATTCACAATATATTCATATAGATATCAATTAATATAAATAAATCAAAGAATACAATTTACACAAGTAAGGCATGCTTTGAGTCCTAAACTACCCGGACTTTAGCATTAATAGTAGCTACGCACGGACTCTCGTCACCACGTGCGTACGTAGCCCCCCCACAATTAGCAATAATTATTTAATTTTAATCACCTATGAGGTAATTTCCCCCTCACAAGGTTAGACAAGAGACTTACCTCGTCTTGCTCCAATTTAATCCACAATTTTACCTTTTCCACGATTATCCAACTTTGTCTGGCTCGAATCTAGCCAAAATAATTCGATACAATCACTAAAAATTATAGGAAATAAATTCTATAAGGAAATACTACATTTTAAATAAAAATCCCGAAATTAATTAAAAATTCGCCCGCAGGGCCCACATCTCGGAATCCGGCAAAAATTATGAAATCCGACAACCCATTCAATTACAAGTTCAACCATACCAGTTTTACTCAAATCCGACTCCGAATCGATACCGAAATCTCAAAATTTCGTTTCTATGAGATTTCTAAACTTTTCCAAATTTCAAATCTCAAAACACTAATTAAATTGTGAAACAATGATATATTTATGTTCATAGACCAAATCCAAGTTAGAATCACTTACCCCCAATGTATTTTCCTTGAAAATCTGACAAAAGTCGCCTCTGCTCAAGCTCAAGTTCGTCAAAAATGGTAAATAGGACGAATGTCCTCTTTTTATAAAACTGCCCACCAGCCTTCGGAACTGGTCCTCGAACTGGACCTCGATCGCGGCTTCGATCACAAGCTCGAGCCTGGACCTCGGTCATGGCCTCGATCAGGCCATCGAGGTTGGGCCTTCGATCAGGACGTCGAGGTTGGGCCTTGGATCAGGTCATCGAGCATGGGCCTTCGATCAGGGCATCGGGCATGGGCCTTCGATCAGGGCATCGAGCATGGGTCTCGATCCTAGCCCTCGAGCCTTACCTTCAATCATGTCCTCGAGCTGGAACTTCGATCGTGGCTTCGATACTGAGCCCTGTCCCTGGCTTTGACTCAGACCTCGATCGTGGGCTCGATATCTGGGTTCGATCCGGGGCTCGATCACAAGCCTAGAATATACAGCAGAAGGGAAAATTGCAGCAGCTTTTTAAGTCCAACTTTTGATCCGTTAACTATCTGAAACTCACCCGAGGCCCTCGGGACCTCAACCAAAAATACCAACAAGTCCTAAAATATCATACAAACTTAGTCGAACCTCTAAATCACATCAAGCAACGCTAAAACCATGAATCATACCCCAATTCAAGATTAATGAAACTAAGAGTTTTCAACTTTTACATTCAATGTCGGAACCTATCAAATTAACTCCGATTGACCTCAAATTTTACACACAAGTCATAAATGACATAACGGAGCTATGAAAATTTTCGGAACTGGATTCTGACTCCGGTATCAAAAAGTCAACTCATCGGTCAAACTTTCAAACTTAAATTCTTGTTTTAGCCATTTCAAGCCTAATTTAACTAAGGACTTCCAAATAAAATTTTGAGCACGCTCCTAAGTTCAAAATCACCATACGGAGCTGTTGGAATCATCAAAATTCTATTTCGGGATCATTTTCTCAAAATGTTGACCGAAGTCAAACTTAGCACTTTAAGGCCAACTTAAGGAACCAAGTGTTCCGGTTTCACCTCAAACACTTCCAAATCCCGAACCAACCATCCCCGCAAGTCATAAATCATTACAAGCACCTATGGGAAGTTTTATTTTAGGGAACAGGATTCTAAAAGTTAAAATGACCGGTTGGGTCATTACAGAACCAAAATAAACAACCCCCCAGAATAAAAACGAGCATTGTCCTCAATGCTTAGTACAATCAAAACAAAAGAGGATAGAGTGTAAAGAAAACTCCCTATGTGGTCTCAGGGTGACTGGCACCATCTCCATCCTCAGTCTCCTCCAACTGTATCTCATCATCGTCGAGCTGAGGGACAACATGGTTGATGAGCATTTGAAGCATCTCCTCAGCAGTGGGGGCAGTGAGATCTGGCTCGTCATACTGGCCAGCTGGTGTCTCTGCTGATGGTGTCACTAGGTCAGCTGGTACTAATGGATCTATCTCCATAAGTATGTCAAAAGACAAGTCACTTGCTGCTGCTATCTTCGTCACCCCCGTGAGCCACCAGTGTATCCATAATAGTCTTCTGGTTGTCCAGAATCTAATTCAATGTTTCCTCTATTGATGCAGGGACCTGTGGTGCTACTGGGGTAGAGGACTGTGTTGAAATAGTATTGGATATGTCATACAACTTAGAAGTGGTTGTCTGCATCTAGTTGTTGAGGCTCGCCAAAGTTTGGGAGACTCGCAACGCAGTGAGAGGATAAGTGGATGAGGCTGGCACTGGTACGGCAACTGATGACCTAGAAGATGAAGGTGGTGGCACTTCGGCTGACCCGGTGGAAGGCCCGGCTACTGTAGAAGGCATGAGAGTTGTAGATGGGTCAGCAACAGCCTCAGAACCAACCACTGATGGCTCTTCAGGCTGGCCAATGGTGGTAGTGACCTTACCCTTGAACTTTGGGTTATCAGCACCCTACAGGTGGTACCATGAGAAAGGCTTCTTAGCCTTTATTTTTGTGTCATATGACCTCGTCTCTACCTTGGCATCATTGAAGTACTCTGTTAGGGTGTTTGGATAAGGGTTGGACTTTTTACTTTTTCGGACAGCCAATGTGATGTTGGTTGACATGATGGCACCTACATTGATCGGGTACCCCACCATAATAGAAGCTACTAGAACTGCCCAGGGAAGTGGGAGGTTGTTCTCATTCAAACTAGGATCAATCCGGCTACACACAAAGGTTTGCCACTCTTTAGCTTCAAAATTTAGGGTGGCCCGGAGGATAGGAACTTCTGTTGTAATCCATGGTGGTGATGGTCTTCGGGAAGCCAAAATCTCAACTAGCCAAGGGTGAGCTGCATTACCCAGAGCCAACTTCTTTAGGTACTGGAATGCCTCCACGTCTTTGAATCCCACATAAGTGTTCAAAGAGCAGGCGTCGAAGCGGACTTTCTAATATCTCACCTTTGTCACTTTGTCCCCTTCTTGATGTGAGCCACATTGGCGTATAACTCCCTGACCAAGTGCTCATTTGCATCGATGAAACTGTGGGTGAACCACTTCCACCCCTTGCGCTCGTGAAACTGTCTAAGGACATTTGGATTATGAATATCCAAATCTTTCATTAAAAACTGTCGCTCAAGTGTGAGCGACCTCTGGGGCCACAATTCCCGAAACCTGTTGAAGGCTATCAAGCTCACGAAATGATCCTCCCATATTTCCATTCTTTACAACCTCGCAAGGCCGCCCACTCGAGTGTCCCCCCCTCTACCATCATCCGGGACATCATCATCATCGACATCAATAACTACAGGTGCCGAAGGAGTAGGTGTAGAGGAGGGTTCGTAACCCTAGCTTCCTACATCAGAACCTTTATAAGAACTAGATATATGTTCGTCACGCAATTGAAAATGCCCAATGGGTTGGGATGGTTGGGACAAGGCCTCAGGTTGGACCTCTATTGAATGACCCTCGGAGGCTTCCCTGGATGGGGCATAGGAACTGGATTATGAGGGCTCTGTGGCCCTTCCTCTCCCGGTGGTCAGCTTTTTATCAATAGGCTTCGATTGCACTCGCAGAGGGCGAGTGCCTTTTCCTCTACCTCAAGAGGATTCACCTCTCCCTTTTGATGTATCGCCTCTACTACGCGATCTAACCATTATTTCCAATACAAGGTACATAGTTCAGTTGAGTTCAAAACAATTCAAACATTTGTAGAACAATTGCAGCACAACAGTCATCAAAGGAGACAGTGCGGACCGCCCAATTTTGAGCGCGGTCGCAGACTATCTAGTGCGGAGCGCACAATTTTGAAGTTCGATCGCACCCCTTGAAGTGCAGATCGCATAATTGTGAGTGTGGCCACACATCCTGCAGTGCGGGCCGCACAATTTTGAGTGCGGCCGCACAAATCCAATCCTGAGATACTGATGCTCTGAAGTTCAAAAGTACGGTCGCACAAATGTTTATGCGGCCGCACAATTGTTTTGCGGACCACACAATTTTGAGTGCGGTCCGCACATTTCACGCATAATATTTGCCATATTCAAGTGGTCTGTGGACCGCACAAATTTGTGTGCGGCCGCACAATTTGAGCATTTACGACAGTAAGGTTAGGGTTCATGCAATATTTTCACAATTTAGACATAGAATGCACAAATTAACATGATTAATGGTCTACCCAGTCCCTAATGAACATATATGAAACTACCCACATGATTTTAAGCACCCATGACTAACAATTGACATTTTAGCTCTAACAATAACTCTACCACAAAAGAACAAAAACTAAAAGAAATTGCAAAATCTAAAGATGTAATGAACATACCAGTTATGAAATATACAGGTAAGAATATACATTGATTAAATGAAGGAAGATTGTGGACTAATTGATCGTGCACTGTGTTTGCTTAGGGTTCAAGAACTCAGAGTGGTAAAGGCCTTGAGGTTTTATTTATAGGTTGACCAAGTCGCCCCAAACCTAAGGCGAGTGCGGACCGCACTCTTTACCTGGACCTTGAATCAACTCTGCGGTCCGCATAAAAGTGAGTGCGACCGTAGAATTTGTGCGGACCACACAATTTTATGTGCGGCCGTAGATTGGCTATGAATTTTGACAGGCCAACTTCAGAGAACTTGCAATTTCGGTCTTCCAATTATGCGACCGCACACAGAATTGTGCGGCAGCAGAGTGATTTCTATTGCTGCCTTTAGAATTGTGTTGTCCGCACAATTAATGTGTAGTCCACACTCTTTCAACACTTAGCCAAATTTTGACACAGTCCCTGCAATGCACATTCATTCCTACATATACTTCAAAACTAGTTAGCACAAAACAAAGCCTATCTAATGTAAAAGAAAAAGAAAAAGACACATGAGTTGCCTCCCAAGAAGCGCCTGATTTAACGCCGCGGCACGACGTAGGTTACCATCAATCACTTGAAATGAATTAACTCCACAACATGCCCATCCTCAATTTTGCCAAGATAATGTTTCACCCGGTGACCATTGACTCGAAACACTTCATCATTCTTGTTCTTCAAGTCTAATGCATCAAAGGGTGTCACACAACCTCAAATGGACCACTCCACTTGGATATCAACTTTCCCGGAAACATCCGCAACCGAGAATTGAACAATAGTACAAGATCGCCTTTTTTGAACTCTTTGTTCCGGATGTACTTGTCATTGAGGTACTTCATCTTGTCCTTGTACAAGGACGAACTTGATTATGCATGGAATCGAAATTCATCAAGCTCATTCAGTTGTGCCACCCTTAAGTTGGCGGCGACATCCCATTCAAGATTAAGCTTCTTCAATGCCCATATAGCCTTGTGCTCAAGTTCCACCGGAAGGTGACAAGCTTTCCCGAACACTAACCGGTATGGAAACATACCAATCAGTGTTTTGTAAGCCGTCCTATAAGCCCAAAGAGCATCACCAAGTTTCTTTGACTAATCCGTCCGGTTGGCATTCACTGTCTTTGACAAAATACTCTTGATCTCTCGGTTGGAGACTTCTACTTGCCCGCTTGCTTGAGGATGATAGGGGGTCGATACTTTATGAGTGACACCATACTTTGTGAGTAAGGTATCAAAAGCTTTGTTACAAAAATACGACCCCCCATCACTAATAATGGCCCTTGGAGTACCAAACCTTGTGAAGATGTTATTTTTTAAAAAATCCACTACACTCCGAGCTTCATTGTTGGGCAAAGCCACAGCTTCCACCCACTTTGACACATAATCCACAGCTACCAATATGTAAGTGTTCCCACAAGAGCTCACGAATGGACCCATGAAATCAATGCCCCACATATCAAAAATGTCAATCTCCAAGATGGTGGTGAGGGGCATCTCATTCTTCTTAGAAATCCCACCGACCCTTTGACATTCATCACAACGCTTGACGAGATCGCTAGCGTCCTTGTAAAGAGTAGGCCAATAGAATCCACAACTCAACACTTTTGTTTCCGTTCTAGCTCCACCATGGTGACCACCATATGGCAAAGAGTGGAAAGCCTTAAGAATTTCCATTTGTTCCTCCTCCGGTACACATCGTCAAATCACACTATCGGTACAAATCCGAAAGAGATAAGGCTCATCCCAATAATAGTCAAGGCAATCTCATTTGAGCTTCTTCCTTTGGTTTGAAAAGAACTCATTCGGTACAATGCCACTCATAAGATAATTGGATAAGTCAGCGAACCATGGCATCCCGGACATAGAAATGGCTAGGAGTTACTCGTCGGGAAATGAATCATTTATATCAAGGCCATCATGTGGCCTCCCCTCCTCCTCCTAGCGAGACAAGTGGTCCGCCACTTGGTTTTCACTACCTTTTCGGTCTTGAATCTATATATCAAACTCTTGCAAAAGAAGCACCCACCGCATTAGTCTTACTTTAGAATCTTTCTTGCTCATCAAATATCGAAGCATCACATGGTCGGTGTGAACAACAACCTTTGTACCCATCAAGTACGGGCGGAAATTCTCCATAGCAAAAACAATAGCAAGGAGCTCTTTTTCGGTCATTGTGTAGTTGACTTGGGCATCATTCATGGTCTTACTAGCATAGTAGACCGGATGAAGGATTTTGTTGATACTTTTCCCTAACACCGCTCCAACCGATACATCACACATGAGCTCAAAAGGTAAGCTCCAATCTGGTGCGGTGATAATAGGAGTAGTAGTCAACTTAAACTTGAGCAATTCAAATGCCTTTATACAATCTTCGTTGAAATGGAACTTGGCATCCTTTTTCAAAAGTTTGCACAGGGGGTTTACCACCTTAGAAAAGTCCTTGATGAATCATCTATAGAACCCCGCATGACCCAAAAAGCTCTTCACTCCCTTCACGGATGTAGGGGAGGGAGTTTGGAGATCACCTCAATTTTGGCCTTATCGACCTCAATACCATACTTTGAAATTTTGTGGCCGAGGACTATGCCTTCCTCGACCATGAAGTGACATTTATCCCAATTCAAAACCAAGTTTGTTTCCTCACATCTTTCCAATACCTTGTCCAAGTTGTCCAGGCACTCATCAAAAGAATTCCCTACCACGGAAAAGTCATCCATGAAGACCTCAAGAAAATCCTCCACCATATCGGTGAAGATGGCCATCATACACCGTTGAAAATTTGTCGGTGAATTGCATAACCCAAATGGCATCCACGAGAATGCAAAAGTACCATAGGGACAAGTGAAAGTAGTCTTCTCTTGGTCTTCTGAAGCAATAAGAATTTGATTGTAGCCGGAGTATCCATCAAGGAAATAATAAAAAGTACATCCGGCCAGCCGATCAAGCATTTGATAAAGATATGGAAGTGGAAAATGATCTTTCCGAGTGAATTTGTTGAGCTTCCTATAGTCCATGAAAACTCTCCACCCGGTGACCATACTTGTGGGGATCAACTCGGTCTTATCATTTGTTACCACAGTCATGCCCCCTTTATTTGGGACATATTGCACCGGAGAGGTCCACGAGCTATCAGAAATGGGGTAGACAACCCCGGCATCCAACCATTTAATGATCTCCTTCTTCACTACCTGTTGCATTGCTTTATTTAATCTTCTTTGATATGCAACGAAGGGTTTGGAATCCTCCTCCAAAAGGGTTTATACCCCAAATATCCGCCAATGTCCATCCTATAGCTTTCTTCCTCTTTTGGAGCACCGCCAAAGTAGAATCTACCTGCACATTAGTTAAGCAAGAGGAAAGAATAACAGGTAAAGTAGAACATGGGCCAAGAAACTCATACATGAGATGTGAAGGGAATGGCTTTAACTCCAAAGTAGGAGGCTCCTCGATTGAGTGCTTTGTTAGAGGAGTCTTCCGGTTCTCAAGATCTAAGGACAATTTTCGGGGTTCATAAGTATATGACCCCATTCCTTGTAATGCATTTACACATTCCACAGCCATCCTTCTCATCATCATCATGATTAAGCAATACGTCTTCCAAAGTATCATCAACATTCATCATTGCACTAGAATCATCAACAATTACCTCGGTCACTAAGTCCATAAATGAACAAACTTCATTACTATTTGGTTGCCTCATAGATTTGCACACATGGAAAACCACATTTTCTTCGCCCACCCGAAAGGTGAGCTCACCGGCTTCCACATCAACAAGAGCCTTCCCCATAGCAAGAAAAGGTCTACCCAAGATAATAGGCACCTCATAGTCCACTTTGCAATCAAGAATCACAAAGTCCGCTGGAAGGATGAACTTATCAACACGAACCAACACATCATCCATAATACCCAATGGTCTCTTCATAGTACGATCCGCCATTTGTAACCTCATAGATGTGGGTCTTGGTTGCCCAATTCCCAAAGTGTTGAATACCGAGTAGGGCATCAAGTTGATACTCGCCCCTAGATCACATAGAGCTTTGGCAAAGTCGGTGCTTCCAATAGTGCAAGGGATTGTGAAAGTGTCGGGATCTTCCAATTTCGGAGCCATTGAGTGTACAATAGCACTCACTTGATGTGTCATCTTGATAGTCTCACAATTCATTGATCTTTTCTTTGTCACCAAATCTTTCATGAACTTTGCATAACCGGGCATTTGTTCCAACGCCTCAACCAATGGCACATTAATGGATAATCTCTTCATCGTGTCAATAAACTTCTTGAATTAGTTCTCACTATTTTGTTTGGTGAGCCTTTGAGGGTATGGAGGAGGAGGCCTTGTCATTGGTGTCTTGGCCTTTTGCACTACCGGTTTTGGTATGTCAATCACGTGTTCCCTAGACAGGTTCACTTCTTCTTGGGTATCCTCCACATTCTCATCAATATCAATTCTCACTTCTTCATTAGCTTGAACCTCGTTGCTTGGAATCTCATCTTCTTGAACCACTACATCATCATCCACAATTATTCTTTGATTTCAAGTGGTTGCATCTCCACCTCTTCCACTCCATGTTGTTACGGCCATGGTATGTCCCGTGTTGTTCCCATCCTTCGGGTTCACCACTGTATCACTAGGTAGTGCCCCCTTAGGATGAATGTTTAAAGCTTGCGAGATTTTCCCCAATAGAACTTCCAAATTGCAGATTGATGTGTTGTGAGAGGCTAATTGAGCATCGGAGTTGGCATTTTTCTCCATCATTTGTTTGAACATATTTTCAATTCATCCCATCTCATTGTTGGAAGAACTAGAACCTTGATACAGATAAGGAGGCGGGTTGTTTGGTTGTTGATACGTCGGGGGCCTTTGAGAGCCCAGCCCCCGATTCCCTTGGTTACCATTCCAACCCCATTGGTTGTTGCCTCCCCAATATCCTTGATTGTTGCCACCCCAATTGCCTTGGTTGCCTTGATTGTTCCAATTGCCTTGATTATTGTTATTGTTCCAATTACTTTGATTGTTGGTACCACCACTCCAATTGCTTTGGTGGTTTTGATTATTCCAATTTCCTTGAGACCGCCATTGTTGGTGATTCGAGCCTTGAGAGTTGTTCCTTTGACCTTGGTAGTTATTCACATATTGTACTTCTTCCTTTTGCTCATTGTATGATTCGTCTTGGTCGAACCCACTATCATCTTGCACAAATTGTTCCACACGGTTTTGCACTTGTTGACCCTTTTTGCCTTCGCTTGTTCACCATCATATTGACACCTTCCATTGCATTTACTTGCCTAGGATCTTGAACCTGTTGAAGTTGAGCTTTGGCCAATTGATTCATTGTAGTGGTCAACTCGGCAATTGCTTGCCCATGATCGTGCAATTTTTTGTGTAGGTGAATCACATTTGGATCGCTTTGAGGAACATTTTCTCTACTTTTCCATGCCGATGAAGTATCCGCCATTTCATCTAAGATTTCACAAGCTTCGGCATATGGTGTTGTCATGAAATTTCCACCGGCAAGTTGGTTGACCACGCATTAATTGGTAATATTGATCCCCCTGTAGAAGGTATGTTGAATCATAGCCTCGGTCATATCATTATTCGGGCACTCTTTCACCATAGTGCGGTATCTTTACCAAATCTCATGCAATGACTCATTAGGTTCTTTCTTGAATGCTAGAAAATCATCCCGAAGTGTATCCATATGCCCCGGAGAGAAGAATTTGGCAATGAATTTTTCCGCCAACTCATCCCATGTATGGATGGAATGATTGGGCAATATCTCTAACCAGTCCAATGCCTTTCCCCGTAGAGAAAAGGGAAATAGCTTCAACCGCAGCGCATCCTCGGAAACATTGGTTTGTTTGCTCCCCCAACAAGTATCCACGAACCCTTTGAGATGATTGTAAGAATTTTGACTCGGAGCCTCGATGAAAAATCCTCGTTGCTCAAGAAATGTAAGCATCACATTTGTGATTTGGAAGTTGCACGCCCTATTGTGGGGCGGGACTATGGCAGCCACTCTTAGTGGAGGTGGGGGAGGGTTGGAAATGTAGTCATGAGGCGGTCGGCCTCGCCTATTTGCTTGAGGTTCGGGATAAACCTCATCAACTTGATCATCATCCACTTCCTCCCCCAATGGAAAATTCCCTAGAGGCTCATTGTTAACATCCATTCTTGTACCTATGATCAATTCAAAAACAAAATTAGTGACTCAGAAGGAAAAGAAGACAAATCACACACAAACCTAGATATCTAGCTAAATCCGTTTTCCTCCCCTGCAAGGGTGCCAAAAACTGGCGTTGCCCATACTTACACCACTAATTTAGGTTGAGAGACGGTCGATGCAATAATAAAAATCCAACGCGAGTCAGGGTCGATTCCACATGGATCTTGATGTGGGATTAGGTATATACCTAGTGAGAATGTATGATGTACCTAAGATTACACTTCCACATTTTCAATTGTTGTTTCTACTTCTACTTTTACGCTACTGCTTGTAATTGTAAGGCTAAGAGACAATGTTTTTGGTTTTGGTTGTTTTTCGAGTTATAAAAGAGCTAGTGTTGCGACTTCCGCCTAGTTGGTTACCTAACGGATTTAGAGCTTTAGGGCATGTTTGGTTGATTGGGATACAATATAGCAATCACACTCAGTTACTCACTCTATACCTTTCGGTAGTTTGAGTGATTTTTCCCAAATTTGGCTTTCTCAAGTCCAAATGGGTATCTCACGAAACAAGTGATAAATACTCAAGTCGAGTCTTACTATCTCTAGATTCGACTCTTTAATTAGGGCTATCAATTTTTTGAGTTCACCCCAAATCCTTGTTAGCCAAGTTTTCCTGCATTAAGTCTCACTTTCTTAAGTAAAAACTAAGTCAATTAGGCATGAATCAACGTCTGCAACCATCAATTTTCAAATTCAAGCAAGAACTAGGCTAATTATCATATACCCAATCATAAATAAGCCCTAAATCAATCATCCATTAAGTACCCATACTAGGATTGAGTCACAACCATAGCTAAGGGTTTAGCTACCCATGGAAAATGAAGAAATTAAAGAAGAAACTAAGATAAAATGCATAATAATTGATTAAGGAAAGAAAACCTAATGTTTAAATGCTAAACTAGCACAAAGTAACCCAATACAGTAAATAAAAACGGCTCTAATTGTTCAGGTGCACCAAACTTAACCTAAAAATGATAAAAAGATCTATTTATACCGAGTTAAAAATATCTGACAAAATTGCCCCTGCGAAGGTTGTGCGGCCGCACAATTATGTGTGCGGTCCGCACTTTGATATTGACTAGCCAGGTTGAATTTTTGTGGTCACATAAAAGTGAGATGCGGCCGCACTTCCTCTAATTATGCGGACCACACATTTCTGAGTGCGGCCGCACTCTTGTTCTTGGACTGGATCTGGGCTTCATTATGCGGACTGCACATTTATGAGTGCAGCCGCATTTTGGGGTCTTGGGGCCGCACAATAATAGTGCGATCCGCACATCTTTAAGCTCCCAAACCAAAGTCTCTGAATCTAGTCTTCTGCAGCCGCACAATAATTGTGCGGTCCACACTGTGTGAAGAAATTCTCTCGGTGCATCTTCAGAGTTTGCAGCCGCACACAGTATTGTGCGGTCCGCACTGTAGCCATTTTGCCTTGTTTTGGTTCTTGTCCAAACTTACTCCTTTTTGAGTTGATCTTTACTTTTTTGGCTCGTATCCCAATATGCCTGCAAGAAAGCACATTTCATTAGTTCTCGGGAATACCTTTAAGCATTTTTGAGCTAAAATATAAGTAAAAGAGAGCAAATAAGTGGTCAAAATCCCTACTTAACTGTAATCGCACCTGTGGTTGGGAAGTCGCAGGTGCGAAGGAGCAGGCACAGAAGCGGAAATGGCGCAGGTGCGAGGGCATTGGTCGCACCTGCGGACGCGCAGAAGCGGCCCACTTCGCCGCAGGTGCAAAGCCAGGTCAAGTGGAGAAATGCGTACCGCAAGTCCCAACCTTATCCTCTACGAAATCTCAGGCCTTAAACATGTGTAAATTTTAGGGAACCTTTCAGTACCACATATATACATTTCAGGCCCAAAACTGATATAATACATGACCCCGCAATCCACCCATTGATAGTGGACGGCGTGAAGTCATAGGTCACAATATCCAATGATCCACAATAATAACCTTCACAGCTCGTATAAATCATCCAGACGCCAATGTCCGTTGCACCTCGCACATGATTCACTAGGTGATCTCTCAATACGCCCACATCTTCAGTCGAAACCACACGTTAAGGCAATGTTTGAGCATCTTTGGCTCCCTCGTAGTCCATCTGCGGCATCACAAACCGTCGATGCACAACTGATATTGAGTGCGCAATGTCATACACGAGTGGATACAAAGGAATATGAGATATATGTTTCAAGCTAAATCAATGCCGCACGATAAGGAATCAAAGAAGTGAATATTTTTCTAACAGTTCCATAGCCTCCCGAAGATAAGTACAGACGTCTCCATACCGATCCACAAGACTCTACTAAACCTGCTTGTGACTCATGACACCTATGAACCTAGTGCTCTGATACCAACTTGTCACGACCTCAAATTCCCTCCGTAGGATGTCGTGATGGCACCTAGTCTCTAAGACTAGGTAAGCCTATCAATGCGGAATAATAATAAATATCTGAAATAAATAAATTAAAATTCAAACAATTTCAACTCCCAAAACCCGGTAGAAATAAGTCACAAGCTTCTAAGAATTTATTCTCAATGTCTCTATATGTCAAGGTCTAAATAAAATATAAGGAAGCAACATAAAATGATAGAAGGGGACTCCGGAGTCTGCGGACACTGGCAGATATACCTCGAAGTCTCCGTGCGCAGGTAACTCACTGACGTCTAGGCTGGTAAAATGTACCTGAATCTGCACAAAAAGATGTGCAGAAGTGTAGTATGAGTACACCACAGCGGTACCCAGTAAGTGCCAAGCCTAACCTCGGTAGAGTAGTGACGAGGTCAGGTAAGGCCCTACTGGAATATAATAATGGTATGGTAAAATGTTTATCAATGTAGTAAAATAAAATGACATTGGAAATGAATCAAATAGTATGTCACATTTAATGACACCAAATAATTGCAAATAATATCTCGTGGAATCAAAACAGAACTTCCTTCAACTTTATGAAAATCACAACAATTAATCGAAAGCAACTATGGCCATAAATCAATATCAACAAGGGCATTACCGAGGTACCGCCTCGTAGTCTCAAGTTATAAATAATTTCACAATATCTCATTTCCTTATATCACCGCGGGAGCCTTCACAATTTATTTAAAGAAAAAAAATATTTTTTTCCCGAAATAGCATCCCGCGTTTTAGCCACCCTTATCACACCGCATGACTTCTAGTAGTCACCCCTACTAGCCACGCGTATCAATCCACCCTTATCTCACCGCATGCGTTTCAACACCCAGACCTTATACCACCGAATGCGTATCAATATCACACTATATCACAATTTGCACCTCAACTGCTCAAATAATTTAACTTGCCAAAATAATTCAACAACAATATTTTTTCACAATAAGGAGCTCACGGCTCATGCCAAAATAAATCATCAATAATAGTTTGCCACAATAAAGAGCTCACGGCTCATGTCAGAATAATTCATCAATAATATTTTTCCACAATAAAGAGCTCACGGCTCATGTCAAAATAATTCAACAATAATATTTTTCCACAATAAAGAGCTTACGGCTCATGTCAAAATAATTCAAAAATAATATTCTTCCACAATAAAGAGCTCACGGCTCCCTCACAATGAGTATAAAAATATTCAGGAGTAAATAATTTAGGAAAATAATATTTCAAAATCTTTACTACGTTGCTTCAATATCAAGTTTAAAAATGTCAAATACTTCATATTAATAATATTTAATTTAAAGAAAATCAATCTTCAAATAATGCACAAAATAAAAGAAACCAAGTTTCAACTAAACAGGTAAAACAATTAGTAAGAAAAGAGCAAACAAATTTGAAGTATATATCTCAGATCAATGATGAAGAATATAACAAGATAAAATAATTTAATAAATGTGCAACAGTGATCTACACAATTTAAAAATATAATCTTTCGCAATTTAGCCCGTGTACACACTCGTCACCTCGTGCACACGACTTTCAACACATTTCAATAATCACATCAATACCAATCCTAGGGGAAATTTCCCCCACACAAGGTTAGACAAGTCACTTACCTCGACTTGCTCCAATTTAACCAAGTATTATGCTTTTTCCTCGATTTTCCGACTCCGATCGACTCGTATCTAGTCATAATTAATTCGATACAGTCAACAAAAATTATAGTAATCAATTTCATAAGAAAATATTACATTTTCATTAAAATCCGAAATTAGCTCAAAATTTGCTCGTGGGGCCCACATCTCGAAATCCGGCGAAACTTATAAAATCCGATAACCCATTCAATTACGAGTCCACCCTTACCAATTTTACCAAAATCCGATAACAACTCGACCTCCAAATCTTAAATTTTTGTTTTTGGAAGATTTTGCAAAAATCTTGATTTTTCTTTCATAAATTCACGGATTCATGATGTAAATGAGTATGGAATCATGAAATATAATCAATATAGGAGAAGGAACACTTACCCCAATGTTTTTCCGTGAAAATCGCCCAAGAACCGTGCTCCACAAATCCAAAACGAAATGAATGAAATGACCATTTTTGGTCCTTAAGTTTCTGCCAATCCGTCACTAAAAGTCCATTTTTCGTCACTAAAAGTCCACCAGAAACTGCTATACCAGCCTTCCTTCAATTGATCATAACTTCATGTACAAATATCCAAATGATAAATGGTTTAACTTTCTGGAAACTATAATCCAACGACTACAACTTTCATGTTTTGAAAATATTCTGATTCCTTATGAATTGCGAGATATAAGCTTCCAAAGTTGGCTCCATGCACGAAATTTCCAGCACTCTTGGTCCGAAATTCATTCCGTTTACCTTCCGAAATCCACCCGAGACCCTCGGGACCTTAATCAATTATTCCAACATGTCCCAAAATACCATACGAACTTAGTCGAGGCTTCAAACTACATCAAACAACATCAAAACGACGAATCGCACCTCAAATCAAAATCAATGAACTTTGAACTTTCAAATTCTATATCTTGTGTCGAAACACATCAAATCAATTCGGAATGACTTTAAATTTTGCACACAAGTCATAAATGACATAACTGAGCTATGAAAATTTTCAGAATCATATTTCGACCCCGATATCAAAAAGTCAACCCCTCGGTCAAACTTCCCAAAAATTCAACTTTCGGCATTTCAAGCCTAATTCCACTACGGACTTCCAAATAAAATTTCGATCACGCTCCTAAGTCCAAAATCACCATACGGAGCTGTTGGAATCATCAAAATTCTATTGCGGGGTCGTTTGCACATAATTTGACATCCGGTCACTATTTGAACTTAAACTTTTAATTTTTCATCAAAATTCCATATCTCGGGTTAGGGACCTCGGAATTTGATTCCGGACATACGCCTAAGTCCCAAATCACGATACAGACCTACCAAAACTGTCAAAATACTGATCCGAGTCTGTTTGCTCAAAATGTTGACCAAAGTCAACTCAGTTGAGTTTTAAAGCTCTAATTCACATTTTAATTCATTTTTCACCTGAAAACTTTCCGAAAAAATTTTACGGACTGCACACGCAAGTCGAGTAATGGTAAATAGTGCTTAGATCACATAATTAATCATTAAATTTAAAGATGACATTTTGGGTCATCACATTCTCCACCTCTAAAACAAACGTTCGTCCTCGAACGGAGTTAGAAAAAGTACCTAAGCTGGTGAATAAGTGTGGATAACAGCTGCGCATATCATGCTCGGTCTCCCAAGTCGCCTCCTCAACCGGATGACCCCTCCACTGAACCTTCACGGAAGTAATGTTCTTTGACCTCAGCTTTCGAACATGCCTATCCAAAATAGCCATTGGTTCCTCAACATAAAATAGATTCTTGTCCAACTGAACCGAACTGAAGTCTAGCACATGAGACGGATCGCCGTGATATTTCTGAAGCATGGAAACATGGAATACCGGATGACTGGCAAAGAGACTAGGTGGTAGTGCAAGTTTGTAAGCCACCTCTCCAACTCTCTCAAGAATCTCAAAAGGCCCAATATACCTAGGGCTCAAATTGCCCTTCTTCCCGAACCTCATCACACCCTTCATAGGCGAAACCCGGAGCAATACCCGCTCACCAACCATGAATGCAACATCACAAACCTTCCGATTCGCATAACTCTTCTGTCTAGATTGGGCTGTACGAAGTCAATTCTGAATCAACTTAACCTTTTCCAAGGCATCCTGCACCAAGTATGTACCCAATAGCCTAGCCTCGCCCGGTTCGAACCAACCCACTGGGGACTGGCACCACTTACCATACAAGGCCTCATACAGAGCCATCTGAATGCTTGACTGACAACTGTTATTGTAAGCAAGCTACGCAAGTGGTAAGAACTGATCCCAAGCACCCCCAAAATCTATCACACACGCACGAAGCATATCCTCCAGTATCTGAATAGTGCGTTCGGACTGCCCGTCTATCTGAGGGTGAAATGTTGTACTCAACTCTACTCGAGTACCCAACTCACGTTGTACTGCCCTCCAGAACCGTGATGTAAACTGCGTACCCCGGTCAGAGATGATAGATACCGGTATGCCGTGAAATCTGACAATCTCGCGAATATAGATTCGAGCCAACTGCTCGGAAGAGTAGGTAGTCATCATAGGATTGCAATGAGCTGACTTGGTCAATCTATCCACAATCACCCAAGCTGCATTGAACTTCCTCTGAGTCCGTGAGAGCCCAACAATGAAATCCATAGTGATCCTCTCCCATTTCCATTCTGGAATCACTAACTTCTAAAGCAATCCACTAGGTCGTTGATGCTCATATTTTACTTACTGACAATTTAGACACCGAGCTACATACTCTACTATGTCTTTCTTCATCTTCCTCCACCAATAATGTTGCCTCAAGTCCTGCTATATCTTCGCAGCACCCGAATGTATGGAGTACCGCAAACTGTGAGCCTCCTGGAGAATCAATTCACGAAAACCATCTATATTAGGCACACATAGCCTGCCCTGCATCTGTAATACATCTTCATCTCCAATTGTGACTTCCTTGGCATCGTCGTGCTGAATTGTGTCCTTAAAGACAAGCAGATGGGGGTCATCATACTGACGTTCCATGATACGCTCATAAAGAGAAGACTGAGAAACCACACAAGCAAAACTCGGCTCGACTCGGAAACATCCAGTCTAACAAACTGGTTGGCCAAGGCCTGAACATCCAAGGTTAGAGGCCTCTCTGCTACCGGTAAATATGCTAAGCTGCCCAAACTCTCCGCCTTATGACTCAAGGCATCGGCCACTACATTGGCCTTCCCAAGATGATAGAGAATGGTGATATAATAATCCTTAAGTAACTCCAACCATCTCCGCTGCCGCAAATTAAGATCCTTCTATTTAAACAGATATTGTAGATTTTGGTGATCGGTGTAGACCTCACAATGGACACCGTACAAATAATGGAGCCAAATTCTTCAAGGCACGAACAATAGTTGCTAACTCAAGGTCGTGGACGGAATTTTTTTATTATTTTTTTTTTTATGTACCTTTAACTGTCTAAACGCATAGGCAATCACCCTACCGTCTTGCATCAACATCGCGCCGAGACCAATATGTGACGCGTCACAATACACAGTATAAGACCTTGAACATGTAAGTAATACCAACGCTTGTGTCGGAGTCAAAGTGATCTTGAACTTCTGAAAGCTTAACTCACACTCGTCTGACCCTGTAAATGGGGCACCCTCTTGGATCAATTTGGTCTTAATAGTTGTTCATAATCAATTACAGAATCGTCATTTAACCTCATGTTAACAAAAATCTCGTTGCAAACCTTCACAATACTGATAACTAGATGCGAGGCATGAAGACTTCATAATTATTTACCCGAATTAACGAGTCACATTTAACGCCACCTAGGCAGGCACCTACCTCGTAGGTTAAAAATTAATAATTACAACACGAATTTGACAACTATGCACAGAGAATTTCATATAAGAATTTTCAAATAAGCCTAACACGCATGACTCCCTATTAGTACTATAGTACAAATTTAATTTCACAAGGGAGAACTTAAACACAAGAATTTTTCTCACAAGGATCCCGTCCTTATATAACTTCCACCGCAACTCGTAGCCCGGTTTAAACATATCAATTTATATAAAAATGTGAGGATCTCGTCCTCAGTTCTGAATCACAAGTAATATGCACATCATGCCAATTGAAAATTTCCATTTTCTCCTTTTAAATAATTTCGGTTACACCAAATCACAACACATAATGAACCCCATACCGGTAGGGCATATAATTCATAATTTGCAATTAATTATTCAGAATTTACATCAAAATTTACCGAAATGAGTAACAGAAAGCCACATTTAGCCCCGCAGCTCTTACTAGTGACCAACACGAAATGATAGGCGTAGTTATCTCCATAAAATCTCCCAACAGGGATAAACACATAAGTAAATTATAGAATTATGAAGCTCACTCATAAGTGGAGCACAATAGGAAGACTCATTTCGATATTGAGAACCGAATCAACTTAAGAAAATTATTCCTTTATATTAAATCGAGGTCGTACCTGTAACGACACCATCTGATGTAGCGACCTCCGCCATACCGTAAAATAAATATATCAACGGCTGGGTCTCCACCTCTAGGACGCCTTCTACCCGTATGTCCTCCACCCCTAACTGGTCGTGTGAGTGGTGTAGTAACTTCAATGGGGCACGTAGCCTGAGTGCTTTGATGAAATATGTCTCTCCCAAGTTTGGGACAATTTTCTCATTATGTGCCTAGTATCACCGTATTCATAACAACCATTTTTGCGGGTTAGGCTGCTCATATTGAGTCTGTGCAGATAACTGGAATAACCATTGTAGGAACTCATGTCGGTGGTGCATTAAAAGAACTTACTGGAGCACCCCGAGTAATCCGATGTGCGGACTGGGCTGGCCGACTGCCCGAGCCCCCGCCATAATGATTTGTACTTGCAGAGTAGAATCCACTGAATCCCCCAGAACCTCCAGATGTCTTGGTCTCCTTAGTTTCCTTTTTCCTCACCCCGAACACATTCTAATATCTTGGTAATTTGTACAACTAGCAGCAATGAAGTATCATCTTGTAGCTCCCGAGTCGTACAAAATTTTATGATCATAATTGAGTTCTTTAATGAGTCTATGGACTCGCCCTCTGGGTGTAGGAAGCAAAGTAGGAGTATGACGGGCTAACTTATTGAACTTGATGGCATATTCTGACATCGTCAATGGTGACATGACGCAACCGTTCAAACCCTATGTGCCACGCATTACGGAGAGTCCAGAAAATAAACTCTTTCAAAAGCGTTTCTGAGAACTGAGCCAAGTGGGCGGTGTTGCATTGGCTGGTCTGCCCTCTTCATAGGCTTGCCACGAACACTGGTGGAGAATTATCTCTCCCAAGGCAAATTTCTTCTTTTGTTATGCTGACTCAACACTGTTGAGCTGACCAATTTCTTAACAAACTCTTCGATTCTTCTTTGGGGTAACCCTTACCCCTATTTATACACAACGATCATGAAAGTAGAGCTCCATACAGACAAATCTTATCACGAACCACATAGTCCAGACTCTCGTCAACAAGTGTAAATACTCCGAAGCACCCCAAAATCCGCAACAGTGACGTCCACGCTGAGTAGACCTTCTATAAATTTAGAGTTGTTTCTATAACTCCTTTGGTATTGAAGTATAGGATTATTAAGGAGGCGGACATACCGCAAGTCCCAACCCTATCCTCTACGAAATTTCAGGCCTTAAACATGTGTAAATTTTAGGGAACCTTTCAGTACCACATATATACATATCAGGCCCAAAACTGATATAATACATGACCCCGCAATCCACCCATTGATAGTGGACGGCATGAAGTCATAGGTCACAACGTCCGATGATCCACAATAATAACCTTCACAGCTCGTATAATTCAACTAGACGCCAATGTCCGTTGCACCCCGCACATGATTCACTAGGTGATCTCTCAATACGCCCACATCTTCAGTCGGAACCACACGTTAAGGCAATGTTTGAGCATCTTTGGCTCCCTCGTAGTCCATCTGCGGCATCACAAACCGTCGACGCACAACTGATATTGAGTGCGCAATGTCATACACGAGTGGATACAAAGGAATATGAGATATATGTTTCAAGCTAAATCAATGCCGCACGATAAGGAATCAAAGAAGTGAATATTTTCCTAACAGTTCCATAGCCTCCCGAAGATAAGTACAGACGTCTCCGTACCGATCCACAAGACTCTACTAAACCTGCTTGTGACTCATAACACCTATGAACCTAGTGCTCTGATACCAACTTGTCACGACCCCAAATTCCCTCCGTAGGATGTCGTGATGGCACCTAGTCTCTAAGACTAGGTAAGCCTATCAATGCAAAATAATAATAAATATCTGAAATAAATAAACTACAATTCAAACAATTTCAACTCCCAAAACCCGGTAGAAATAAGTCACAAGCTTCTAAGAATTTATTCTCAATGTCTCTATATGCCAAGGTCTAAATAAAATATAAGGAAGCAACATAAAATGATAGAAGGGGACTCCGGAGTCTGCGGACGCTGGCAGATATACCTCGAAGTCTCCGTGCGCAGGTAACTCACTGACGTCTAGGCTGGTAAAATGTACCTGAATCTACACAAAAAGATATGCAGAATCGTAGTATGAGTACACAACAGCGGTACCCAGTAAGTGCCAAGCCTAACCTCGGTAGAGTAGTGACGAGGTCAGGTAAGGCCCTACTGGAATATAATAATGGCATGGTAAAATGTTTATCAATGCAGTAAAATAAAATGACATTGGAAATGAATCAAATAGTATGTCACATTTAATGACACCAAATAATTGCAAATAATATCTCGTGGAATCAAAACAGAATTTCCTTCAACTTTATGAAAATCACAACAATTAATCGAAAGCAACTATGGCCATAAATCAATATCAACAAGGGCACTACCGAGGTACCGCCTCGTAGTCCCAAGTTATAAATAATTTCACAATATCTCATTTCCTTATATCACCGCGGGAGCCTTCACAATTTATTTTTAAAAAAAAACATTTTTTCCCGAAATAGCATCCCGCGTTTTAGCCACCCTTATCACACCGCATGACTTCTAGTAGTTACCCCTACTAGCCACGCGTATCAAGCCACCCTTATCTCACCGCATGCGTTTCAACACCCAGACCTTATACCACCGTATGCGTATCAATATCACACTATATCACAATTTGCACCTCAACTGCTCAAATAATTTAACTTGCCAAAATAATTCAACAACAATATTTTTTCACAATAAGGAGCTCACGGCTCATGCCAAAATAAATCATCAATAATAGTTTGCCACAATAAAGAGCTCACGACTCATGTCAGAATAATTCATCAATAATATTTTTCCACAATAAAGAGCTCACGGCTCATGTCAAAATAATTCAACAATAATATTTTTCCACAATAAAGAGCTTACGGCTCATGTCAAAATAATTCAAAAATAATATTCTTCCACAATAAAGAGCTCACGGCTCCCTCACAATGAGTATAAAAATATTCATGAGTAAATAATTTAGGAAAATAATATTTCAAAATCTTTACTACGTTGCTTCAATATCAAGTTTAAAAATGTCAAATACTTCATATTAATAATATTTAATTTAAAGAAAATCAACCTTCAAATAATGCACAAAATAAAAGAAACCAAGTTTCAACTAAACAGGTAAAACAATTAGTAAAAAAAGATCAAACAAATTTGAAGTATGTATCTCAGATCAATGATGAAGAATATAACAAGATAAAATAATTTAATAAATGCGCAACAGTGATCTACACAATTTAAAAATATAATCTTTCGCAATATAGCCCGTGTACACACTCCTCACCTCGTGCACACTACTTTTAACACATTTCAATAATCACATCAATAACAATCCTAGGGGAAATTTCCCCCACACAAGGTTAGATAAGTCACTTACCTCGACTTGGTCCAATTTAACCAAGTATTATGCGTTTTCCTCGATTTTCCGACTCCGATCGACTCGTATCTAGTCATAATTAATTCGATACAGTCAACAAAAATTATAGTAATCAATTTCATAAGAAAATATTACATTTTCATTAAAATCCGAAATTAGCTCAAAATTTGCCCGTGTGGCCCACATCTCGGAATCCGGCGAAACTTATAAAATCCGACAACCCATTCAATTACGAGTCGACCCATACCAATTTTACCAAAATCTGATAACAACTCGACCTCCAAATCTTAAATTTTCATTTTTGGAAGATTTTGCAAAAATCTTGATTTTTCTTCCATAAATTCACGGATTCATAATGTAAATGAGTATGGAATCATGAAATATAATCAATATAGGATAAGGAACACTTACCCCAATATTTTTCCGTGAAAATCGCCCAAGAACCGTGCTCCGAAAATCCAAAACGAAATGAATGAAATGACCATTTTTGGTCCTTAAGTTTCTGCCAATCCGTCACTAAAAGTCCATTTTTCGTCACTAAAAGTCCACCAGAAACTGCTCTACCAGCCTTCCTTCAATTGATCATAACTTCATGTACAAATGTCCAAATGATAAATGGTTTAACTTGCTGGAAACTATAATCCAACGACTACAACTTTCATGTTTTGAAAATGTTCTGATTCCTTATGAATTGCGAGATATAAGCTTCCAAAGTTGGCTCCACGCACGAAATTTCTGCAACAGAAATTTCCAGCACTCTTTGTCCGAAATCCATTCCGTTTACCTTCCGAAATCCACCCGAGACCCTCGGGACCTTAACCAATTATTCCAACATGTCCCAAAATACCATACGAACTTAGTCGAGGCTTCAAACTACATCAAACAATATCAAAACGACGAATCGCACCTCAAATCAAAATCAATGAACTTTTGAACTTTCAAATTCTATATCTTGTGTCGAAACACATCAAATCAATTCGGAATGACTTCAAATTTTGCACACAAGTCATAAATGACATAACTGAGCTATGAAAATTTTCAGAATCGGATTTCGACCCCGATATCCAAAAGTCAACCCCTCGGTCAAACTTCCCAAAAATTCAACTTTCGGCATTTCAAGCCTAATTCCACTACGGACTTCCAAATAAAATTCCGATCATGCTTCTAAGTCCAAAATCTCCATACGGAGCTGTTGGAATCATCAAAATTCTATTGCGGGGTCGTTTGCACATAATTTGACATCCGGTCACTATTTGAACTTAAACTTTTAATTTTTCATCAAAATTCCATATCTCGGGTTAGGGACCTCGGAATTTGATTCCGGTCATACGCCTAAGTCCCAAATAATGATACAGACCTACCAAAAATGTCAAAACACTGATCCGAGTCTGTTTGCTCAAAATGTTGACCAAAGTCAACTCAGTTGAGTTTTAAAGCTCTAATTCACATTTTAATTCATTTTTCACCTGAAAACTTTCCGAAAAATTTTTACGGACTGCACACGCAAGTCGAGTAATGGCAAATAGTGCTTAGATCACATAATTAATTATTAAATTTAAAGATGACATTTTGGGTCATCACATTTTGAGAGGAGATTTCATCTAGCAACTTGAAGGTAAGTTAATTCTACACACTTTGAGTTAAATACATAGATTATGGGTAGATTATAACTTGTAAATCTTGGAAATCAAGGGTTAGAGGAAAAACCTAGATTTGTATAAAAATGAGATTTTAACCACGAAAATGGTTATGGAATTGGATGGAAATTGTATATTTGAGTTCTTGAGATTATGGGTAACGATTTCCTCCAAAAATTTTCGAAATCCGGGCATGAGGGCCCGGGGTAACTTTTAGGAAATTACCATTTTTGGATAGGGTAATTTATTTAATAGTCTAATTTTGAATTTTTGAGGATGTATTAATTATTTTATATAAGTTTTGGATAGTTTCAGATTTTTCGGCACCGAATTGAGATTTTTTGTGACATTGTGATCGGGAAGTGGGCTTTGAGACAAGGTAAGTCTCTTGCCTAACCTTGTAAGAGAAAATTTACCTCATAGCCGATTCACATTAATAATTGTTGCTAATTGTGGGGACTACGTACGCATGAGGTAACGAGAGTCTGTGCGTAGCTACTAATTATGTTAATGTCCGGGTAGTTTAGGACTTAAATCATGAATTACTTGAGATAATTGCTCCTTTTATTTAATAAAATTATTGCAATTATATTGTAAATTGTTTGAGGAAAGAGTAAAAGATAGAAACTTCATATACTCGAATTTTGTGTAAATTATTTAATTGTTAATAGAGACTGAACATCCTACATGTTAATATTATAATAACTTCTCATTCCGGAGGTTCATAAGAAATGTCTTCCTTTCTTGTGGAGCGGGCCGAACTCCTCGGCAGCATAGATGCATTTATGGATCGTGTCGCACGTCCCTCGGCAGTATACACGACACTCTGGATCGGTTCGTACGACCTCAGCAAAAATCATGCCTAATAATAATAATTACACGATACCTTGATATTTTAATTGTTGTTGGTGAAGTTAATTGATAAATTAGAAATTATTAAAATGTAAGGAATTAATTATTTCTGTTTGTTAAGAAAATTATTGTTGTTCATCTAAAAATCATGTTTAATTCAATATATTCTATTGTAATATTATGGACCCATAGTGAGTGTCAAAATCGACCTCTCGTCACTACTTCTTAGAGATTAGGCTTGATACTTACTGGGTACACATTGTTTACGTACCCATGCTACGCTTGCTGCACTTTTTGTGCAGGACCTGAGACAAGTACTATCGGAGGACCTATCGGAGTGCACCCACGTTATCCAGAGGCTTAGTGGTGAGCTACATTTCTGAGTCGTTCTGCAGCAACTAGTGCCTCTTCTTGTATTTGTATTCTGTCTATTTTATTTCAGACAGTATTTAAAATTTTGTATAATCTACTAGATTCTCATACACTTGTGACACCAGGTCTTGGCACACACTAGTAGAATTTGTGGATTTAATTATTTTAATCGGGATTTAATTTATCTTATTTTTCTCATATCTTCTTAATTTTTTTGAAATTTTGAGGAGTTTGATTATTCGGATAATTTTTTAAAGAAATGCATATATGTTTAAATCATTAGTTGGCTTGCCTAGCTGGGATGTTGGGCGCCATCATGACCTATAGGTGAGTTTGGGTCGTGACAACATGGTATCAGAGCATTAGGTTCACGTAGGTCTCACAAGTTATGAGCAGGCCTAATAGAGTCTTGCGATTCAGTACGGAAACGCCTGTACTTATCTTTGGGAGGCTATAGGGTGTTAGGAAATCTACCTTTCTTCATATCCCATCGTGCAAATAAAGTAGTACTAAATATATTTCTCTTATTCTCTCATAGATGGTGAGAACGCGCTCTAATGAGGTTCAGGACCAGGGAAGAGCTACTCCCCCTGTTGTTAGAGGCCGAGGCAGAGGGAGGGCTCCAACCAGTGGTAGGGGACGAGGACGTCCCAGAGTTGTTCCAGTTATGCCACCAGTGGGTCCAGCGGAGGATCCTATTATTGAGGAACAGGGCGAGGTGCCCGTAGAAGAACTAGCTCCGGTAGATTTCACGTCTGCACCAGGATTCCAGGAGGTCATGGGCCGTATGTTGCGGTTCATGGATACTATGACTCATGCCGGTTTATTTCCGGCAGACCCAGCCATATCTCAGGCGGGCGGGGGAGCACAAACCCCTACCGCACATGCTCATAGACAGGCAACTATTGTATATCAGACCCAGGGTGCACTACCCGTGGGTAGAGTCCAGCCAGTGGCTGCAGCTACACCTGAGCCCAGACCAGCTGTGGCCGCCAAGCCGCAGAAGCTATTGGACCAATGGACTAGACTACATCCTCTTGTCTTTGGGGGTGAGCGGCATGAGGATCACCAGGATTTCATTGGTCGGTGCAGGGACAAACTACACAATATGAGGATATTGGAGTTTCATGGGGTAAACTTTCCTACTTTTCAGCTGGAGGGCGAATCCCGTAGATAGTAGAAGTCTTATCTTCTTGGCAGACCAGCAGATTCTCCTCCCATGACTTGGACAGGTTCACCCATATTTTTCTGGATAGGTATATTCCACCATGTCATAGGGAAGAGTTGCGGTTTCAGTTTGAGCAGCTCCAGCAGGGTCAGATGTCAGTGACCAATTATGAGGTGAGGTTATCTGAGTTATCTCGCCATGCACTTATGATACTCCCTACAGAGGCAGAGAGAGTGCAGAGGTTTGTTGGGGGTTTACATACTAGCATTCAGGACACTATGGCCGAGAGATTGAGATGGGGACTTCTTATAAGTTGGTTGTGGAGATAGCCTGGAGGATTGAGGGTGTGCGTCATCGTAGCCGAGAATAGGTTATGCGGGATAAGCGATTTAGATATTCTGGAGAGTTTAGAGGAGCTCCGTCTGGGGGTAGAGGTCAGTTCGTGAGAGGGCAATCCAGCAGGTCCCCCATATCCAGCACCATCACCTCCTTGGGGTGCCCCAGTGCGACCTTATTTCAGTGCTATGCCAGAAAGTTCTTATCGCCCACCAGCTATTCAGGGTTCTTCCAGTAGGTACTCGGGTCACTAGGGTCATACTCCTAGTCAACTACCCATCGCACCGAGAAGTTATTACGAGTGCAGGGATTCCAGTCACATGCATAGATTCTGCCCCAGGCTTCTAGGTAGACCAGTGCAGCAGGGTCAACAGCCTATGATTACCGCACCAGTTTCTCCACCAGCCGTCCGACCACCTATAGGTGAAGGGCAGGTAGGTAGGGGTCGTCCTAGAGGTGGAGGCCAACCAGTTGGCGCTCCAGCCCGGTTCTATGCTTTTTCGGCCATACTAAATGCAGAGGCCTCAGATGCAGTGATTACAGGTATTATTTCTGTTTGCGGCAAAGATGCCTCCGTATTATTTGATCCAGGATCTATGTATTCATAAGTGTCGTCTATATTTGCTCATTTCCTGGGGGGTTTCGAGAGTCTTGAGTACTCATGTTTATGTGTCTACTCCTGTGGGCGATTCTGTTGTTGTGAATCAGATCTATTGGTCCAGTGTTGTTATGAGACTAGAGCAGATCTTCTGTTGCTTGATATGACCGACTTCGAGATTATCCTGGGCATGGACTGGCTATCCCCATATCATGCCGTCCTAAATTGCCATGCTAAGACTGTTACTTTGGAAATGCCGGAATTTCCTAGGTTGGAGTGGAAGGGTTCGTCTGTCAGCGCATCTAATGATGTTATTTCCTTTCTAAAAGCTCGACATATGCTCGAGAAGGGTTGTTTGGCTTATTAATCCTATGTTTGAGATACTAATGCAGAGACTCCAACTATTGATTCAGTACCTGTAGTTCGAGAATTCTCCGATGTATTTCCTTCAGATCTTCCGGGCATGCCACCAAATCGTGATATTGATTTTTGTATTGACTTGGCTCCAGATACCCAGCCTATATCTATCTCACTGTATCGCATGGCTCCGAAAAAATTAAAGGAATTGAAAGAATAGTTTAAGGAGTTACTAGCAAAAGGGTTCGTCAGACCGAGTGTATCGCCTTGGGGTGCACCGGTGTTATTTGTGAAGAAAAAGGATGGAACTATGCGAATGTGTATTGACTATCGCCAACTGAACAAAGTCACCATTAAGAACAAGTACCCGTTTCCGCGTATTGATGATCTATTTGAGCAATTGCAGGGTGCTAAGGTATTTCTAAGATCGACTTGAGGTCGGGGTACCATCAATTGAAGATTCGGGATTCAGATGTTCCGAAAACTGCTTTCCGGACTAGATATGGTCATTATGAATTTCTAGTGATGTCCTTTGGTTTGAATAACGCCCCGGCAGCGTTTGTGGATTTGATGAACAAGGTATTCAGGCCATATATTAATTTGTTTGTCATTGTCTTCATTGATGATATTTTGATTTACTCGCACAGTAAGGAAGAGCACGAGCAGCATATGAGAGTGGTGCTTCAGACACTGCGGGAACAAAAGCTATATGCTAAGTTCTCCAAATGTGAGTTTTGGCTAAATTTTATAGCATTCTTGGGGCATATTGTATCAGGCGAGGGCATTAAAGTTGATCCTAAAAAGATTGAGGCAGTTCAGAATTGGCATCGTCCCACTTCGGCGATTGAGATCAAGAGTTTCCTAGGTTTAGCAGGTTATTATCGTCGGTTCGTGGAGGGTTTTTCATCTATTGCAGCGCCTTTGACCCAATTAACCTAGAAGGGTGCTCCATTCTGATGGTCTGATGATTGTGAGTTGAACTTTCAGAAGCTCAAGACAGCATTGACTACAGCACCAGTGTTAGTGTTGCCTTCCGGTTCGGGGATGTATATAGTGTATTGTGACGCTTCTTGCATTGGTTTGGGTTGTTTATTAATGCAGGAGGGGCAAGTTATTGCATATGCCTCACGTCAGCTGAAACCCCACGAGAAGAACTACCTGGTACATGATTTGGAGTTAGCTGCAATTGTTCACGCTCTTAAGATTTGAAGGCATTATCTTTATGGGGTGTCTTGTGAAGTTTACGCTAATCATCGCAGTTTGCAGCATTTGTTCAAGCAGAGAGACCTAAGTTTGTGGCAGTGAAGATGGCTTGAGTTACTAAAAGATTATGATATTACTATCCTGTTAATGGTTCTTCGAGAAACGGTACTACGGGGTGGTGCCAAGGAAGTTACTATTGGCGCGGATGGTGTTCTGCGACTCTAGGATCGTCTATGTGTTCCTAATGTGGATGGACTGAGGAAAAAGATCCTAGAGGAGGCATACATTTCTCGGTATTCTATTCATCCAGGTGCTACGAAGATGTATCGTGACTTGAGGCAGCATTATTGGTGGCGGTGGATGAAAAAGGACATAGTTGAGTATGTAGCTAGGTGTCTAAATTGCCAACAAGTTAAATATGAGCACCAGAGGCCGGGTGGCCTACTTCAGTAGATAACTATACCGGAGTGGAAATGGGAACGCATTACTATGGACTTTGTAGTTGGGTTGCCGCGGACCTTGCGGAAGTTTGATGCAGTTTGGGTCATTGTCGATAGGTTGACCAAGTCGGCACACTTTATTCCGGTTGTGACTACGTATACTTCGGATAGGTTGGCCCAGATTTATATACAGGAGATATTTCGGTTGCACGGTGTATACTTGGGTCGTGACATTAAATATTTGAGTTATTTGGCTTATATGTAAATAATCTTAAAATTTAAGCCTTCTGGATAAATATAGATAATCATTGGATATTAATTAAGAAACACTACATGAAAATGATTAAAAATTTCTCAAATCTCCTAGTTATAATTCTATTTTTCTTTTTTGGTACCATTCACGCCGGTGTCATTGGATCCAAAAAATAGTTAGGAAGCAAAATAATAACTCATATTGATGGCAAAACAATCAAAGGTTGAGACTATGAAAGACTCTTTGGATATGACTTGACTCATTTACTACTGCTTGAACTCTTATTTGGTGTGTTGATATTTTTCAAAAAATATTTCTATTTTAAAATTTTAGTTTCTAAAACTTTATTTTTCAATAATAATTCTTTTTATAATAATATAAGTGAAAATATTATTCTTAATTCAAAACTCATTTTAATCGGCTATCTAAAATTTAAAAAATTCTTCAGCCAATGATTTTTTTTCTAGTATGACTCCATTTTGATATGTGACATTAACCATGTTAAATATCTGAGTTATTTGAATTATATATAAATAACCTTAAAATTTAAACCTTCTAGATAATTATAGATAATCGTTAGATATTAATTAATAAACACTACATGAAAAAAGGCTAACATTTTCTCAAATCTCGTAGTGATAATTTTATTTTTGCACCATTCTTATTAGTGTCATTGAAACCTAAAAAAGTCACAAAGCGAAATAATAACTCGTATTCATGAGCTATGGCAAAGCACAAAGGTTGGCACAATATGAACGATTCTTTGGTTACGACGTGACTCTTTTACTACGATTTAAATTCTTATTTGGTATGCTATTATGTTTAAAAAAAATATTTCTATTTTGAAATTTTAATTTCTAAAACATTATATATTTTTCAATAATGATTATCTTTATAATGATGCAAGTGAAGATATTATCCTTAATTTAAAATCCACTTTAATCGGCTATCTAAGAATTTAAATGATTCTTTGGCCGGTGAAACTTTATTTCAGTATGACTCCATTTTGAGTCTATCGATATATCTAGCTACAGATTTTGAATTTTGAATACCCTACATATACATATTTTTTGTTATTTGAATCATTAAATGTTAGATTAATTGATTGTTATTATATAACATTGCATATATTGTCTTAAAATTACCAAGTAGTTTTTTTTCGATACCATACTTGGCTTAACTTCAATGCAAACTACTTAAATTGCATTCAAATTCAAATTCGAATATCATACCAGTTTGTTAGTAATAGTAATTTTTTTTAAAACGACACACAATGTAAATAAAAAAAAAAGTATTCTAAGATATTCTTATCTTATAATATATGTATATGAGTTGAAAAAAATATTTGAAATCGATGAGATTCGATTCCAAATTTTTACACTGAACAAAGATGAAACAGAAGAAGAAATTCATTGTCGTCTCTTATTTCTGGTTTTTAGATTTTTCATACATTTTTTTCTATATTTATTTTCTTTATCTTATTTTTTATGTATTTCTTTCTTTTGTTACAAAAAATTAATTTATTTCATAATAAAAGGATGAGTTTTAATAGAAATTGTATACATAAAAACTTTATTTATATTTTTAGTCTTTGGTTGAAATTTTGTCATATTTTTCTTTTGGATTTATCTTATCAGCCTAAACAGGTGCTCACCCAACCACTTACATTAAAAAGTTGAGGATGTGAAATATATATATAATTTATATATAGCAGGTGTATAATTGTGTATTGTCGGTATATCATCTACGTAAATTAGCTATAAAAAGTAAACAATAAATTTGACCAGATATTTATGTAATAATCCGTAAGATTTCTGTTTCTTGATTTTATCCATGATATGAATTCTATTACAATTATTTTAAAAACTCTCTACTAAAATTTAAAAACATCTTATCTTTTATTTTAAAAATTATATTTTAATTTAAAAAATAATCCCATTTCGAAATAATTTGTTTACATTTTAAAAATAACTATTTCACGTCATACCAATTTATTTTTTAAAATATACTTTTTGTTACACTTGAAAATCGCTATAGAAACTATCAATTAGAAACCAATATCCCTCTTGTTGAATTTGAGAAAAAAAATCTTTCACATAATCTAATGATTCAAAACTAATATTCTTCAACGAAAAAAATACTATACCTTTGCAATGTTGGTTTTGACTGCAGCTAAATGAAGAGGTTTCGGCTTATACCCTTCAATTCCTTGAAGGTGTTAAATAGAAATTAATGATATCGATTGTATAGCCAAAGTTTTGTTATTTGTTTGATGTCCATTTATACAAATTGACTCTTCAAAAAAATTTTTTTAAAAAAAAAAAATAATAATTTATTTTGTGTTATAAAATAAAAACTATAAAGTAAATAAACCGAAGACAAGTATAGAGAGAGATTGATTTGAAGTTTGAATAATATATCAATCTCTCTCTATACTTGTCTTCGGTTTATTGACTTTAATGCCAATTATATATGGTAATATTTGGTAAGGAAGCAGCTGCAAGGCTTTTTTTAGCTGCTTGTAAGCTGTCTGCATGACCTGCTTGCAACCACAATGCCAATTATATATAGTAACTTTATTCCTATATATATATATATATATATATATATATATATGGAGCAGCTTATACGGAGATCAATTTTCTTGGATAACGTACCTAACGACTAAAAAGACTAATTATAACTTTATATTTTTTAGTATATCTCATTTTTTGATGAAATCAACCGAATATTCGTAAAAAATATGTGATGACCCGATAGGTCATCTTTAAATTTAATATTCAATTCTGTACTCTGAGACCTCGTAGTAATATTCCATTTCAGTTGGAAAATGCAGTCAAGTGTTTGGGGCAGTGTAAGTGATCAAGGGGTAGTAACTCATATCACGGGAGGAAACTGTAATAGCGCCATTCAGCATTCATCGACTTGCGTGCGTAGTCCGTATATTTTTTCGGAAAGCTTTTAAGTGAAAAATTGACAAAAATGTGAAATAGTGCTTTAAAACTAACTTAAGTTGACTTCGGTCAACATTTTGAGCAAATATGCAAGGATCAATATTTTGACAATCCTGGTAGGTCCGTATCGTAATTTGGGACTTGGGCGTATGCCCGAAATTTAATTTGGAGGTCTCTAACTTGAGTTATCGCCATTTATCAAAAAACTTAGAAGTTTGAAAGCTTAAAGATTTTAAAGTTTGACCACAAATTGACTTTTATTGATATCACGCTCGGATATCGATTTCGAAAGTTAGAATAACTCTGTTATGTCGTTTGAAACTTACATGCAAAAATTTAGGTCATTCCAGACTGTTTTGACGTGTTTCAATGCGAATTTTATAATTAAAATTATTATAAATTCATTACGTTCGAATCGAGGTGCGAATTATAGATTTGTTGTGATTTGAGACCCCGAGTAGGTTCGTATGATGTTTTAGAACTTATTGGTATATTTGGTAGAGACCCCGGGGGCCTCGGGTGAGTTTCAGATAGTTAACGGATCAAAATTTGGATTTAAGGAAAATCTGGAATTTTGGCCTTCTAGTGCAATAGCACCTGCGGATTTTTGACCGCAGGTGTGAGCTCACAGAAGCGAGGTGAGCATCACAGAAGCGACCTTTCAAGGGGTTGCGCAGTGTGCACAGGTGCGAAGCTTTTGTCGCATCTGCGAAGCCGCATAAGCGGCTTGTTGATCGCAGAAGCGGAATGCGGAGGGGCGAGCTGCTTCGCAGAAGCGGACAACCTCTTCGCAGAAGCGAGTCCACAGATGCGGAAACACTGGCAGTGTTAAAAACGTAGGGGTTCCGACATTTTTGTCATTATGGACATTTCAAGCATAGTTTGGGGAAATTTTTCGGTGGGAATTCACGGGAAAGCTTTAGGTAAGTCACTTCTGATCATTGTTAGTCAATAATATTAAATTATCGTCGAGTATTTCGACTAGATTACATGTTTATGAGCAGAAATCTGAGGATTTGGGCCTAGGGATTTGGAGGTCGAGTTAGTGTCAGAATTTGGTAAAATTTGTATGGTTGGACTCGTGGTTGAATGGGGTTCACATTTTGTAAATTTTGTGAGGTTTCGAGATGTGGGCCCCACTATTGATTTTTGAATTGAATTTCGGATTTTTAATTGGAAACTTTAGTATTTTCATATAGAATTGGTTTCTATAATTCGTGTTGAATATATTAAATTGTTTGTGACTAGATTCGCGGCATTCAGACACCAATTCTCGAGGTAAAGGTTTATTGGAATCTTGAGTTGGTTGCAAAGCGAGGTAAGTGTCGTGGTTAACCTTGACTTGAGGGAGTAAGACTTGTTTGTCTATTTGCTACGTGATTTAATGTGCGGGTACAACGTATATGTGAGGTGACGAGTACTTATGCATTGTGGTTGAGTCAAAGCATGTTGGAGAAATTTAATTCATTGTGAATAATTGCCTATTTAATTAAGGTATTCCTGCTTAAGTTTATTATTATTTATTTGATCATTTTTCATGAAATTATTGCTAATTTAATTATTGTTGAATATTTTGGAATGTGAGGTTGGTATTCTGGTATTGAATTGATTGACAAGTATAGATCCCCGTATTTAAATACTCTTCTGAATTTATATTATCATTTTAATAGTAAGGAAGAGTGTAAAAGCATGAAGGGTGATACTGTGCCATTTATACTATTTATATTATTATTATCATGGTGAGGAAGAGTGTAAAAGCACGAACGATGATGCCGTATCATTTTCACATTATTATTTTTTGATTTATAAAGTGAGAAAGAGAGTCAAAGCACAAATGGTGATGTCGTGCCATTTAAATTATTTTTTCTTCATACTGTGGCAAGAAAGAGTGTAAAAGCACGAAGGGTGATGCCATGCCATTCATATTATTTATTTATCATTTCATGGAAAGGATGAGAGTAAATACACGAAGGGTGGTGCCATGCCATTTTTATATTTCAGCTACCTATTTTGTTGTTGGTGCATTATTTGGCTGCTACGTGACACTTCCTGGCTTAAATTTGCATACCATTTCCCTTCACATGTTCCCTCCCAAATTGTAAAATTTGTTAATTACTATGTTCAATATTGCTTCGTATATGTATATACTTGCACATATTGTTTACATATGTGTCTTGTCATAGCCTCGTCACTACTTCGTCGAGGTTAGGCTCGACACTTATGGATTACATGGGGTCGGTTGTACTCATACTACACTCTGCCCTTTTTGTGCATATTTTGGAGTTGGTCCCGGCGGCGTACCATAGACTTGCTCGGATTCAACTACTCAAAGGAGACTTGAGGTATAACTGCACATCGTCCGCAGTTCTGAAGTCCCCTTCTTTTTTTTTGGTAATTAACTTTCTTTTGTATTAGTCGCCAAAGAGAAACTGTACAAACCATAGTCATGCTAACTCAGCTGACTATCTCAAAGCTGAAAGACAAAACAAAGGATACCTATTTATAAACAAAACTAATGAATCTACTCTGTTCCTAGCCAAAACTGTTGTATGTAGCTCCTAGCTCGAGTAGCTACTCTAACATTGCATATCTATGTTATCTCCCTCATAAGGACATCACTCCCTCGGTACCTTTGCTCAAATATACGTGTGTTTCTTTCAATCCATATTGCATGCGAAATCTCATCATAGATCATTTTGAAGATGCTAGCCTTCTTGGATTTCCCCTTTCCTTGCTTGATGATCCACTGAAGATGTTGATCCCAGCAAGTGGTAGACATATGTGATGTTTGAACCCAAGTCATTACTTTTTTTCACAGTTCTCTAGTGTATGGGCATGTAACAAAGAGGTGCTCCCTTGATTTATCCTGACCTTCACAAATAATACATTGAGAGGTAGCAGTTATACACCAGCTGGCTAGCCTATCTTTAGTTGGCAATCTACCATGGAGCAACAACCACATAGTGAAGACTGCCTTTGGCCTAGCAGTATTCTGGAAAATCAAGCATTTCCAGCTTACTCTTGGTAAATCACCTAGGAGCTGCAGGTATATTTGTCTAATAATGCTTTTGTTGTTATCATTTATACTCTGTTTCTGCAGCAGAGTTGCTCTAGATCTAATTATATGTCTCACCATCCAACTGGCTTGCTGTGGTATTGGCATATGTTGTAGCTGTTGTTGTTTGATATAATATGCATTGATCCGCCTTATCCATAGCTTGTCTTGTTTGTGTGCTAAATCCCGGCAAGTTTTGAAAATTGCTGCTTTGTTCCACAAAGGAAGGTTAATGAGGTTAAGTCCACCAGCTAACTTGGGAGTACAGATATTTTCCCATGCTACTAAGGACTTCTTGGTTATTGTGTTAGTTTCAGACAAGATGTAGCTTCTACAGAATGCTTCTATCATTTTCAGTACCTTAGTAGGTAAGATAAATAATTAAGCCCAGTATGTTTGTATGCCAAAGATTACAAACTGGACCAGCTGCACACGACCATCACAAGAAAGCTTTTTAGCAGTCCAGGAAGAAATCTTAGTTGTGATCTTTTCAATCAATGGTTGCCACTGGATGAGAGCTATTTTCTTTGTAGACAAAGGAATGCCTAGGTACTTGAAGGGTAATGCACGGCTTCCTACATCTGGGATGATATTGGAAGTGAGGCTCCTTCTTAAGTTCATGCAGTGATCTACTCAAGTACTCCATCACTATTGCAAAGAGAAAAGGGGAGATGGGATCTCCTTGTCGAAGACCCTTGGCAGCATTGAAAGGTTCTGTGGTTTCTCTATTCACAAGAATAGTATAGTTGACAGTCTTAATACATTCCATTATCCATCTAATAAACCTGTCAGGGAATCTAAGCTCCTTCATCACTTGTTGTAACAAGATCCATTCTACTGAGTCATAAGCTTTCTGGAGACCAATCTTTATCATACATCTAGGGGATATATGGGCTATAGTGTAAGATTTGACAAGCTCATGAGCTAGAATGACATTATCTGCAATCTTTCTACCAGGAATGAAGCTTGCTTGAGCCTCACAAATGATGTAAGGCATGACTTTCTGTAATCTGGAACCCAAGATTTTAGAGATCATCTTATATAGGATTGAACAGCAGGCTATTGCTCTGTACTCTTTGACTGTGGTGGGTTTATTCACTTTAGGTACCAATGTAACATTAGTGCAATTTATAGCCTTATAGAGTTTTCTAGTCGAGAAGAACTCTTTCACAGCATCTATGATCTGAATATTGATAATGTCCCAGGCTTTCTTGAAGAAAACTGCATTAAAGCTATCACGACCCGAAATTTCCCACCGACGGGACCGTGATGGCGCCTAACATTTCACTTGCCAGGCAAGCCAACGTTAGAGAATTGTTAAACCATTTACTTATTTCGATTCAGTAAATATCAATAATTAACTCAAATGAAATATAATAAGTGCGGAATATCATAAAACTGTATTAATTACTACCACCCGGATCTGAAGTCACAATTCACAAGCATTCTAGAATTTACTACAAGTAATAGGCTGAAAGAAATACAACTGTCTAAATAAAAGAAACAGTAGAACATAATTGATAGACGGGGACTTCAAGGTCTGTGGACGCCGACAGATCTACCTTGAATCTCCGTACAACGGACCAATAGCAAAATCTATATCAACCAGAGCCGGTATCAAAATCTGCACAGAAAGTACAGAGTGCAGTATCAGTACAACCAACCCCATGTACTAATAAGTGTCGAGCCTAACGTTGACCAAGTAATGACGAGGCTAAGGCAAGGCACCTACAAATCAACCTGTACAATTCAACAATGTATATACGAATAACAGAAATGAAGAACTAAACAGGAAATATCGGGAGGGGAACATACTAAGGGGAATACAAGATAAAGAACTACAACAGAATGATCACTGGAGCAGTCAATATACCATGAATCGACAAAAATAGTGAATACAGTAAGGAAAAATGCACGGTATCACCCTTCGTGCTTTTACTCTCAATCTCACCATAAAATTAATAGAAACGGCACGGCGTTACCCTTCGTGCTTGTACTCTCATATCATGGCACGACATCACCCTTCGTGCATTAGCACTCACAATATGGTACGACATCACCCTCAAATTGAGTTCCTTCTGCTTGAACAAATACTGCAAGCTCCGATGATTAGTGAATACCTCACATAGCACGCCGTAAAGGTAGTGCCTCCAAATCTTCAACGCGTGAACAATGGCTGCCAGCTCTAGATCATGAACATGGTAATTCTTCTAATGAACCTTCATCTGTCGTGAAGCATATGCAATAACCTTGCCACCCTACATCAATACCGCACCCAGACCAATACGAGATGCGTCACAATATACTGTATAAGATCCGGAACCTGTGGGTAACACCAATACCGGTGCCGTAGTCAAAGCTGTCTTGAGCTTCTGAAAGCTCGCTTCACACTCGTCTGACCACCTGGACGAGGCACCCTTCTGGGTCAATCTGGTCAACGGGCTTCTATGGATGAAAACCATTTCATAAATCGACGGTAATAACCCGCCAAACCCAGGAAACTACGGATCTCTATAGCTGATGTGGGTCTAGGCCAGTCCTCGACTGCCTCAATCTTCTTAGGATCCACCTGAATACACTCTGATAATACAATGTGACCCAAGAAAGCAACTGAACTCAACCAAAACTCGCACTTTGAGAACTTAGCATATAACTGGCTGTCGTTCAGAGTCTTAAGAACGATCTGAAGGTGCTGCTCATCCTCCTCTCGACTATGGGAGTAGATCAAGATATCATCAATAAACAAAACCACAAAGGAATCCAAGTAGGGTTTGAACACCTGGTTCATCAAATCCATGAATGTTGTTGGGGCATTTGTCAACCCAAATGACATCACTAGAAACTCATAATGCCCATACCGAGTCCGAAAAGCTGTCTTGGGAACATCAGATGCCCTAATCCTCAACTGATGGTAGACAAATCTCAAATCAATCTTTGAAAACACCTTGGCACCTAGAAGCTGATCAAATAAATCATCAATCCTCGGCAATGGATATTTGTTCTTGATGGTGACTTTGCTCAACTGCCGATAATCTATACACATCCTCATCGATCCATCTTTCTTATTTACAAACAACACAGGTGCACCCTAGGGCGAGACACTAGGTCTAATGAATCCCTTATCCAGCAGATCTTGCAACTGCTCCTTCAATTCTTTCAACTCTGGCGGGGCCATGCGATATGGCGGAATGGAAATAGGCTGAGTGCCCGGAGCCAAATCAATGCAGAAATCAATATCCCTGTCAGATGGCATCCCCGACAGGTTTGCAGGAAACACCTCTGGAAACTCACGAACAACCGGCACCGAATCTATGGAAGGAACCTCCGCACTAGAATCGCGAACATAAGCCAAATAAGCTAGACACCCCTTCTCGACCATATGCCAAGCCTTCACATAAGAGATAACTCTGCTAGCAGAATAGCCAAGATTCCCTCTCCACTCTAATCGAGGCAACCCTTGCAAGGCTAAGGTCACCGTCTTGGCGTGACAATCTAATATAGCATGATAAGATGACAGCCAATCCATTCCCAGTATGACATCAAAATCAACCATGTCGAGAAGTAGAAGATCTACACGAGTCTCAAGACTCCCAATGGTGACCATACACGAATGATAAACACGATCTACAACAATAGAATCTCCCACTGGTGTGGACACATACACAGGAGCACTCAAAGAATCATGGGGCACAACCAAATAGAAAGCAAAATAGGAAGACGCATATGAGTAAGTAGATGCTGGATCAAATAAAACTGAAGCATCTCTACTGCAAACTGAAATAGTACCTGTGATAACAACGTCAGATGACTCAGCCTCAGGCCTAGCTGGAAAAGCATAACACTAGGGTTGGGGCCCACCACCCTCACCTACATCCCTGGGATGGCCTCTAGCTGGCTGGTCTCCACCTCTAACGGCCTGACCTCTACCTCTAACTTTCTAGCCCCTACCTCTCGCTGCCTGACCCCTGCCTCTGACTGGCTGAGCAGGTGGTGCAGCAACTGGTGTCGGAACCATGGCACGAGAACTCTAATGCTGTGAGTTGCCTGTTGCTCGAGGGCAAAATCTAGCAATGTGCATCGGATCACCACAAGTATAACACAACCTCGGCTGCTGTGACTGTTGACCCTGAAACTGACCTTGTCGACCTAAATAACCACCCTGATAACTTTGGATTGAAGGTGCACTAATAGGAGCTGGTGGTGCACTGTAGGCGAGATGGTCGGAATAATGCATCTGCGGGTCACGACCACCTGAGGCACTGTGGGATGCCTGGAGCGCTGAATGAAATGGCCTGGGAGGATGGACTCTACCAAAAGTACTCCTGCCTCTAGATGAGGCACCGTTGAACTCACCGGAATGACGAGGTCTCTTGTCATACCCCTGACCTCCCTGAGTAAGAACCATCTCGACTCGTCTAGCGACATTAGCCATCTGCAATCTGATAGGCTGAGCAAGTCCATCAATAAACCTCTCCACCCTCTCTCTCTCTCTCTCTCTCTCGGTGGGAAGCAGAAGAATGGCATGACAGGCCAAATCCACAAAACGGGTTTCATACTGAGTAACAGTCATACCGCCCTGCTGGAGACGCTCAAACTGACGGTGACGCTCCTCTCTCAATATGATAGGCAGAAAATGCTCCATAAAGAGCTGAAAGAACTAGTCCCAAGTAAGATCAGGCAACCCAGCTGATCTGGTCAACAAGTAATCTATCCATCATTTATTGGCGGAACCAGTCATCTGAAATACAGCAAAATCAACCCCATTGGTCTCCACTATACCCATGTTCCGTAGAACCTCGTGACAGCTGTCAAGATACTCCTGGGGATCCTCTGAAGGAGCACCACTGAAGTGAACAGGAAAGAGCTTGGTAAACCTGTCCAATATCCATAAAGCCTCAGAAGAGCTATCTGCTTGGCCCATCTCCGACCTGTGCCGCAATAACCGGCTGAACTAATCTGACTGGCTGAGATGATGGAGCCTAATACTGGGGAGCCATCTGCTCCGAAGCGGGAGTGGTAGGAGTTTGGGCTCCTCCTCCAGCTTGGGAGACTGTTGGTGCCATGGGAAATGCGCTAGTCTGGGCCACACTCTCCATAGGCCCACCAAATGGACCAAAGCGTCCTGAAGTACTGGGGTAGCAATGAACCCCTCCAAAACCTGAGCTGGTCTAACAGGAACAGTTTGGGCTGGAACCTCCTCGCCAATCTCTATCTAAGGCTCCACTGTTGGGGCTGCTGCTCGGGCCCTAGGCTGAGCCCTGCCCCTGCCTCAGCCTCTGGCATGACCATGACCTCTGCCCCACATAGGAGTTGTCACTGGAGGCTCTGGCTTCTGCTCAGCTGAGGAAGCGGTACGTGTTCTCGCCATCTGCGAGAGAATAAGAGTAGAAGAGTTCAATCAATATTGCAAAAGAAAAATCATACGACAAGGAAGAATAGAAGTGAAACTCGTTCCTAAACTTCATAGCCTCTGAAAGATAAGCACAAACGTCTTCGTATCGATCCTCCAGACTCTACTAAGCTTGCTCATGAATCATGAGACCTAAGCAACCTATTGCTCTGATACCAACTGTCACGACCCGAAATTTTCCACCAACGGGACCGTGATGGCGCCTAACATTTCACTTGCCAGGCAAGACAACGTTAGAGAATTGGTAAACCATTTCCTTATTTCGATTCAATAAATATCAATAATTAACTTAAATAAAATATAATAAGTGCGTAATATCATAAAACTGTATTAATTACTACCACCCGGATCTGGAGTCACAATTCACGAGCATTCTAGAATTTACTACAAGTAATAGTCTGAAAGAAATACAACTGTCTAAATAAAAGAAACAGTAGAAAAGAATTGATAGATGGGGACTTCAAGGTCTGTGGACCCCGACAGATCTACCTTGAGTCTCGGGACAGCGGACCAATAGCAAAATCTATATCAACTAGAGCCGCCATCAAAATCTGCACAGAAAGTGCAGAGTGCAGTATCAGTACAACCGACCCCATGTACTGGTAAGTGTCGAGCCTAACCTTGACCAAGTAATGACGAGGCTAAGGCAAGGCACCTACAAATCAACCTGTACAATTCAACAGTGTATATACGAATAACAGAAATGAAGAACTAAACAGGAAATGTCGGGAGGGGAACACACTGAGGGGAATACAAGATAAAGAACTACAATAGAATGATCACCGGAGCAGTCAATATACCATGAATAGACAAAAATAGTGAATACAGTAAGGAAAAATGCATGGCATCACCCTTCGTGCTTTTACTATCAATCTTACCATAAAATTGATAGAAACGGCACGGCGTTACCCTTCGTGCTTTTACTCTCATATCATGGCACGGCATCACCCTTCGTGCATTAACACTCACAATATGACACGACATCACCCTTCGTGCATTAACACTCTCCTTTACCATAATGCAATACATAGATAACAACAGGGAGACAGAATAACAAGTACACAACTTAATTCAATACATGGTTCCATAATATCAACCTCAACTTGAAATAAGAACTCAATTATCACTAGAAAATCTGTAAACATGATAAGAACGATAAATTAAACAATACTAGCATGACACGTATCAATTTGACATGGAAAATGATAATATAAGAAAAACAGAGAAACATAGAGAAAAAAATAGGTAAATTTGGCGGCGCATAAGTACTCGTCACCTCACATATACGCCGCTCACATGGATTTTACTTAGCAAGAAATGTAAGGTTCATAATTTCCTCAAGTTAGGGTTAGACACAATACTTACCTCGCTCTGAAGGCCACTTAATTTTCAATCACAGCTTTTCCTTTGGAATTCACCTCCAAACCACTCGTATCTATTCAAAAATGACTCAATAATATCAAATATTGCTAAAGGAATCAATTATATTGCATAAATTAAATTTCCCAAATTTTCCTCCAAAAAGTCAAAAAATCGACCTCGGGCCCCGCTTGGTCAAAACTTGAAGTGCAGACCAAAATTCTTTTACCCATTCACTCCCGAGCTCGAATACATAATTAGTTTTGGAATCTGACCTCAAATTGAGGTCTAAATTCCTAAAATCCCTAGTTTCTACCCTAACCCCTAATTCTACCATGAAATTCTAGATTTTAGGTTGAATTCTAGTAAAATGAAGTAAAAGATTGAAAGAAACGAGTTAAGGAACACTTACCTATGATTTTGGGAAGAAACTGTCTCTGAAAAATCTCCCTAGGCCTCCTATCCTTTTGAAAACAAGAAGAAAAATGGTTGGAGCCCGAAATAAATGCTCATTGCCCAGCGACCTTCGCACCTGTGCATCCGCATGTGCGGACGGGATATGCGCTTCTGCGAAGAAGGACTGGGCCAACTAGGGCCGCACCTGCGTACAGGGTTTCGCTTCTTCGGTCCCGCTCATGCGGAGAAAAGTCTGCATCTGCGGAAAAATGAAGTCTAGGCCTGGGTCGCATCTGCGGTGCTTTCGCTCGCACCTGCGACCAAAGGCTCGTAGGCGCGGGCACACCAGATTTGGTGCACCAGCATCCTTGTTGAGGTTTGAACTCAACTCGCGCATCGCTCGAATGGCACCCGAGCCCTCGGGGCTCCAAACCAAACATGCACGCAAGTATAAAAATATCATACGGAACTGCTCACGCGATCAAATCGCTAAAATAACACATAAAACTCTAAATTTATCACCAAATCAAATGAAATTCTCAAGAACACTTTAAAAATTTTTATTTCCTCAACTGGACGTCCGAATCACGTCAAATCAACTCTGTTTCTCACCAAATTTCACAGACATGTCTTATATATCATAATGAACCTGTACCGGGATTCGAAACCAAAATACGGACCCGATACTAACAATGACAAACATCAATCAATTCTTAAAAACAAATAATTTTCAAACTATTAATTTTCATCAAAACTTCATAACTCAAGCTAGGGACCTCCGAATTCAATTCCGGGCATACGCCCAGGTCCCATATATTGATACGGACCTATCGGGACCGTTAAAGTACGAATCCGGGCCCGTTTACCAAAAATATTGACCGAAGTCAACTAAAATTAACTTTTATGGCAAAAATTCTTATTTTCATTAGTTTTCAACATAAAAGCTTTCCGAAAATCTACCCGGACTGCGCATGCAAATCGAGGAGGGTAAAAATGAGATTTTTAAGGCTAAAGAGCGCAGATTCAAGTTCTAAAATATAAGATGACCTTTAGGGTCATCACAAAAGCCATCAATACCTGGAGCTTTACCATCACCAATTGCTTTGAGGCTCTCAACAATCTCTTGATTGGTTACTTCTGCACATAGATCAACCCTTTTATTGGTGAGATAGTGTAGGACCATTCTTTATGTACATTCTGTTGATGGCGGGCAAGGTATTGGTAGTTGTTCCCATTAGGCTTTTATAGAAATCAACAATCTCTCTTTTGATAGCATCAGGGTCAGTCTCCTTGTCTCCTAGCAAAGTTGTAATTTCTATGATTTGCTTCTTTTGAGTTCTATCCTTCATTACTGCTGTGAAGTACTTAGAGTTTGAATATCCAAGTTATATCCATTTTGATCTAGCCTTCTGCTGAAGGACACTCTCTTCAATTAAAGACCACTTCTCAAGGTTCAGTAGTACTTTTTTCTCCATATCAAGTAAAGCATCAGTGCAACCCTGTGAAATTTTCCCTTGGATGTCACTCAGCTCTATTCCAGCCTTCTCAATTTTCTGAGTAATGCCCTTGAATTCCTTAGAGTTCAGAGCTTTCAAAGCAGGTTTCAGATCTTTCAATCTTGCCCAAATTGATTTCAGTGTACCATATGGACTATGTAAACTCCATATGCTAGCAACTATTTATGAAAATTCATCATGTTCTACCCATATGTTAAAGAATCTGAAAGGCACTCTACCTTTCCATGTGGAGGTTGTCAGAGATAATAGCATAGGAGCATGGTCTGGAATTTGAGTCAATCCATAGTTTGTCTCTACATGACCCCATGACATCATCCATTCATAATTGCCAAATATTCTATCTAATCTACTGCTGACCCTATCAGTTCCAGGCTGCTTGTTAGACCATGTATAGTAGTCACCTTTCCAAGGCACTTCTATTAATGCAGTGTGTTGAAGGCAGACAGTAAATCTTGGATTTCTGAGTAGCTTATTGAGTTACTAGATAACTTGTTAATGGGTGATAACACTGCATTAAAATCCCCATCTATCATTCATGGGACTGCTATACTTAGATATAGTTGCTGCAATGTATCCCAGAGGGCTCTTCTTTGTTCAAGCCCATTGTATCCATATACTACTGTTAGTAAGAAGTCAATATCTCTTATTCTACTTTTTACCTGACAGTGTATTATTTGAGCATCACATTTAATACCATTAACAATCAGGTTAGTGGTATCCCATAGTATCCAGATTCTTCCATTACCTGAAGTCCCCTTCTACTTTATCTTATCTGTATATTATCTTTCAAACATCTTGAATTTTTTTAGACCTTTATTTATATTATTCTAGTATCTCGTGTACTTGTGATACCATATTCGGGGATGTATTTATATGATTCAGTTGTTATGGTCCTCCACACTTTATTTCAGTAATTGACTTTGTAATGATCCAACCGGTCATTTTTACTTTTAGAACCTCGTTCCCCTAAATAAAACTCCTCGTATGTACTTCTATAAATTTATTACTTGTGGGGATGGTTGGTTCGGGATTTAAAAGTGTTCGGGTTAAAATCGGAACACTTGGTTTCTTAAATTGGCCTTAAAATGCTAAGTTTGACTTCGGTCAACATTTTGAGAAAATGACGCCGGAATAGAATTTTGGTGATTCCAACAGCTCTGTATGGTGATTTTGGACTTAGGAGCGTGTTCGGAATTTTATTTGGAAGTCTGTAGTTAAATTAGGCTTGAAATGGCTAAAATAGAAATTTAAGTTTGGAAGTTTGACCGGGGAGTTGACTTTTTGATAACAGGGTCGGAATCCAGTTCCGAAAGTTTTTATAGCTCTGTTATGTCATTTATGACTTGCATGCAAAATTTGAGGTCAATCGGACTTGATTTGATATGTTCCGACGTCGTTTGTAGAAATTAAAAGTTTCAAAGTTTATTCGGCTTGAACCTATGTGTGATTCGTGTTTTTAGTGTTGTTGGATGTGATTTGAAAACTCGACTAAGTTCGTATGATATATTAAGACTTGTTGGTATATTTGGTTGAGGTCCCGAGGGGCTCGGACGTGTTCCGGATGGTTAACGGATCAATTTTGGCCTTGGTGAGATAGCTGATATCTGCTGCTGCAATTTTTTTGGTTTCCTCTTTCGCATTCGCGAGAGGAGCCTCGCATTCGCGAAGAGTGTTCTGAGCTAGTGAGAATTTTGTTCTCCACGTTCGCGGAGGAGAGAACACGAACGCGAGGGGGTAGGGCAGTGTGTGCATCGCGAACTCGAAGGAGAGTGAGGCAGCTAGGGAACCCCAGTCTTTTGTCTACGCGTTCGCGAGGTAAGGGACGCGTTCGCGAAGGTCTGAGTTTGCAAAGCTTCGCGTTCGCGAAGCGTAGGTCGCGTTCGCGAAGAGGAAAGTTGGGCAGCACAGTTTTTGTGCTTCGCGAACGCGAGGCAAGGATCGCGTTCGCGAAGAAGAAACCACTGGACATAATGTTTAAGTTGGAGCTCAGATTGAGGCGAGTTTTGGGAGATTTTAAGAGAAAACATCGGGATAAGTGTTCTTAACTCAATCTTGGTTAGATTACCCTAATCCATCACTGTTTTTAACATTTAATTGGTGATTTAAGTTGGAAAATTTTGAAAACCCTCTTGGATAGATTTGAGGATTTGAGGGTCGGATTATTATTGGAATTTAGTCATTTTGGTATGGTTAGACTCATGGTTGAATGGGCGTTAATATTTCGTAAATTTCACTGGATTCCGAGACGTGGGCTCCACATGCCATTTTTGAGAAAATTTCGGTTTTTATTGAAAAATATAGTATTTTCTTATAGATTTAATTCTATAATTTCTGTTGACTGTATCGAATTAATTATGACTAGATATGAGTCGACTGGAATCGAAAAATTGAGGAAAAAGCATATTACTTGGTTAAATTGGAACAAGTCGAGGTAAATGACTTATCTAACCTTGTGTGGGGGAAATTTCCCCTAGGATTGGTATTGATGTGATTATTGAAATATGTTGAAAGTAGTGTACACGAGGTGACGAATGTGTACACGGGCTAAATGTGAAAGATTATATTTTTAAATTATGTAGATCACTGTTGCGCATTTATTAAATTATTTTATCTTATTATATTCTTTATCATTAATCTGAAATATATACCTTAAATTTGTTTGACCTTTTCCTGCTAATTGTTTTACCTATTTAGTTGAAACTTGGTTTCCTTTATTCTGTGCATTATTTGAAGGTTGATTTTCTTTAAATTAAATATTATTAATATGAAGTATTTAACATTTTTAAATTTGATATTGAAGCAACGTATTAAAGATTTTGAAATATTATTTTGCTAAATTATTTATTCCTGAATATTTTTGTAAGAATTTTGTACTCATTGTGATGGAGCCATGAGCTCTTTATTGTGGAAAAATATTATTGATGATTTATGTTAGCATGAGTCGTGAGCTCTTTATTGTATGTTGGCATGAGCCGTGAGCTCTTTATTGTGGAAAAATATCGTTGTTGATTTACTTTGGCAAATTGAAATATTTGGGCACTTGAGGTGCAAATTGTGATATTGATACGCATGCGGTGGTATAAGGTCTAGGTATTGAAACGCATGCGATGAGATAAGGGTGGCTTGATATGCGTGGCTAATAGAGGGAACTACTAAAAGTCATGCGGTGTGATAAGGATGGCTAAAACGCAGGATGCTATTTCGAAAAAAATATTTTCTTTAAAATAAATTGTGAAGGCTCCCGCGGTGAGATAAGAAAATGAGATATTGTGGATTTATTTATGATTTGGGACTATGAGACGGTACCTCGGTAGTTCCCTTGTTGATATTGATTTATGGTCGTAATTGCCTTTGATTTTTGTTGTGATTTTTCTTAAAATTGAAAAGAAATTATGTTTTGTTTCCACAAGGTATTTATTTGCCATTATTTGGTATAATTAAATGTGACATACTACTTGATCCATTTCCATTATCATTTTATCTTATTATATTATTTAAGTATTTTTTTCATGTCATTATTTATTCTTCGGTAGGGTCTGACCTGACCTCGTCACTACTCTACCGAGGTTAGGCTTGGCACTTACTAGGTACCGCAGTGGTGTACTCATAATACGCTTTTGGACATCTTTTTGTGCAGATCCATGTACTTCTTACCAACTCAGATTAGTGAGTTACCTGCGCACGGAGACTTCGAGGTATATCTGCCAGCGTTCGCAGACTCCGGAGTCCCCTTCTATCATTATTGTGTTGCTTCCTTATTTTCTTTAGACCTTAATATATATATAGAGACATTGAGGATAAATTCTTAGAAGCGACATTGAGGATAAATTCTTAGAAGCTTGTGACTTATTTCTACCGGATTTTGGGAGTTGAAATTGTTTGAATTGTAGTTTATTTATTTCAAATTTAAATTTTATTCTGCATTGATAGGCTTACCTAGTCTTAGAGACTAGGTGCCATCACGACATCTTACAGAGGGAATTTGGGGTCGTGACAGACTTTCGTTTAATTTGATTTGTTTAAAAATGATTAAGATTATTATAACATTGGCTTGCCTAGCAAGTGAAATGTTAGACGTCATCACGGTCCCGAAAATAGGAATTTTGGGTTTTTAACAAAATCTGTTTGAATATTATAAACTCTGCATTGTTGAACCGGCAAAACTCCGTGCAAAAACCATATTCTACATTTTTCCTTTCCACTTATATTCACGGTTCACCATCTTTATTTGTTCAGTTCTCATTTGTTATCTTACCCACAAAATAACAGTTTAAATTGCTCTTAGAGGGTGTTTGGCTAAGCTTATAAGTTAGTCAAACTCACTTATAAGTACCTTTTGGTTTATTTACGCGTTTGGCAACACCCAAAGTGCTTATAAACTAAGTGCTTAAGCTAAAATCAGTCATAAATTGATCACCTCCAACTTATGACTTTTCAGCTTATAAGCACTTTTAGTTTGACCAGGGTTTTTACTAATTTATCCTTAGTAATAATTTTTAATTCACAAAATATTTTTCCCAAAATAAATTTTCTAACTTTCTCTTTATTCCATTTTCAATATTCATCATTTTCTTTACAACGAAACTTATTAATTTATAGTAATCTTTTATAAAGTTTTAAGGTTATTTTAGTCATTTTAACAAAAGAATAGCTTATCAGCACTTTTCTACCAAACAACTTATTATCAGTTTCAGCATGTCTATCCAAACGCGTAAATATTTATTTAAAAAATTAATTTCAGCTGTTAAATATATTTTTTAGCATTTCACGCTTATCAGTTATTTACAATCAGCTAATCCAAACAGGTTCTTAGAAATAAGCATGCCATGCCAATTTTCAAATATTAAATTCGAGGCATAAAAGAATCCTAGTTGTCCTCATTAAGGTCCGTTCATGTCCTATTTCTTCTAGAAATTACGACTTGGATTTGCGTCAAAAGAGTTTATCTTACATGCTACAAAGATTCTAGTGGACCGATAAGTATTTCCTCATTATTAATAAATAAAATAAAAAAATTGCCTAATATTCCTTTATTTTCCCCCCAAACGTCTATAAACGTTATCATTTTCCAAATTCCTTGTTTGCTAATTTCAACAAAGAATTGCAGTTGGGAAAATGCAGGCTTACTGCACCATTGTAAAATATTCATGCGAGATGGCACAACCTTAGCTGAATTCACAAATCAACAAACAACATAATGAACATGTATAAATTCAACCGATTTTTACCGAGCTATACACTTTATGAAACATTTTATCCTCTCTACTCATATGAAAATATCTTTAAAACAGTACAAGGCATTTCAGATCTTATCAAATCATGTAATTTCATTCGTCTCCATATACACTCGCGCACCCATATCGTTCCGAATTTTCATTGGAGGATACCGTTCGTTCACTCTGTATTTGATCTCGATGATTTTTACAGAAGTATTTGTCATTAGGTGTTCTGCAATTGCGGCATTCAAAGCACTATAACTTGAATCTTCATTGATTACAATTCTGTCAACATCAAAATCTATATATCTCCCGAAGCTATCCCACCGACCATTGCGCTGAATTATTATCACCAGTTTTGACATTGTAATCCAGTCGTATCCACAAATTCAAGCTAGACAAAATAATTTCGCAATCATATAATTTTTTTAGAAATCTACTATATGGTCAGAGCTAATTGAGAATACTTCACATTCATATGCAATCGGTTTATTCTGAAAGGATTTTGCTTTGAATTTGTTGCCTTTTTGTGAAAAAGCTAAGGAAAACATCGTAGAGAATGATTATGCAGAAACTTGGGAGTTAATTGCGTATTATTTTGGTTGTAGATTGCAGCATATAAATTTTGCAACTGAAAAATATTCTCTCTCGCGCGTCTAATTATAGATGCCCACAGAAATAAGGAGACTATATTAGGCGATTGTATAATTTTTATAGGGAAAATATATTTATGGTGGGTAATTTATAATATTTGAACATTTTAGGTAAATAAGTTTCATATAGTGTATAGAAAGGAAAAAATCCCAAAATTCAATTTTAGAGTTACATTTGACTATAATGCCTTTAATAAAAAGTGCTTTACTCCTAATTGGAACATTTCGGCGCGAAATTTAATTAGACCACGCCAAAGCGAATATTGAATAGCGGATGAAATGCCAAAAGAAGAGAAAACAGGCCACAAACATACCTTTGGAGCTGTGACTTGTGAGCTAGATTGACCCCTTATTAATATTGGGGCCAATGGAAAAGACAAGAAAAAAATAGAAATATTGTGTAAAAAACACAAGAGAGACAAAAACAGAAAAAATATTGTGTGAACTCTAGTGTGCCATATGGGTGGAATGGTTGGAAATAATTATTTGTATTCAATGTTTGTATTAAATTAATAAACGTAGAATATTTTAACTAAAAATAACTTTATCCATGTTTCTGAGGATTCTTATCTTTTTTTTTGGGGGGGGGGGGGTAAGGAATTAATAAAATTTTAACAAGGAGGACTCAATCTTTTTATATTTAGATTAAAGATTATATCTGCAATTGGCATGTATATTGTTTAATTTTTTATTTACTTATAAGAAAATCACTTAATATAAAATAATAGTATTGGTGCTTCTAGGCCCCGTTTGGATTGGCTTAAAAAAAATAGCTTTTAAGTTAAGTGCTTAAAAGCATTTTATAAGTGTTGGAACTTGTTTTATAAATAAGCAGTTATGTGTTTGGATAAAAGTGCTGAAACTTAAAACAAGCTGATGAAGTGTTTGGTAAACAAGTGCTGGTAAGCACTTTTTCTTGTTAAAATGATTGAAATATCCTTAAAGTTGTTAACATTATAAAGAAGATGATGACTATAATATTATATTTTTCGTTCATAGCTTCAAATTCAGGGGTAACACGTAAATTCATTGAATGATTTGATTTTAGAATATAGTTACACCAATTTAAAAAAAAGAAGGATTCAACAACCAAAAAAATTAAATGTTATGGAACCAAAAAAGAAGCCAAAAGAACAATATTTACAAAATATTGGAATGTATCAAACATTATTTTAAAAATTATTGTTTGCTTCACGTTAAGAACTTCAAGAAATTGACAAATATTGGAGAATGGAGAAAAAAAATAGTATGTTGTAGGGTTTTTACTTAGGGGTAATTTTGGAATTAAGAAAAATTATAAGGGATAAGAATGTAATATCCTTGGTCAAAGCAATATGGCTTTTAAGCCAATTTAGAAAAAGTTGTGTTTTTCAACTTATTGGTTTTGTTTTTTTTAAGAAGATTTTAACTTTTTTTAAGTTTATTTTTTGATTGCAAAATACTTTCTCAAGTTAAAAACTGCCGCTTTTAAGCCCATCCAAACAGGCTCCTAGTCTAGTATCCATAAATTTCAACAAAGTTGACTCCATTTTGTTTTTTAAAAGACTCAATAAATTACGCAACCAATTGTTACGTTGACATCCATAGCTGGCATGAAATATGGACGGCTACATTTAATGGAAATAAAAATAGTTATATTCTACCACTTCAAACATTGTCACAAAAATTAAATAAAGAAACAAAATAAATAGACGAAATTAAAAATATAAGAAACAAGGAGATAATAAATTCCATTGCCAGTCGTTTCTATTCAAGATCACCATTTATTTTTAACAAAATAACAAATTATATTCCGTGAAAACTGGTCAATTATTAAAAGAACAATATCTTATGCACAATGTATAAGTTTCAATTCCGTAATCTCCTTGTCGCCGTTGACCCATTGGGTCCCCTATTAACGAAAAAAAGGAAAATAAACAGATTATAAAATTACTTAAAAGCAAAATAAAATAAAAAATAGCACCTTATGCTGATATAAGATAATTTTAAAGGTTTAGAAACAATATTTACTAATTTAAAAGAGAAGTGGATACTTTGGAAAACAAAACAAAAACAAAAATAAATGATAGGTTGATATTAAATAGACATTGTCTTCTTAAAATCACCGTTAATAATAATATTTTAAGATAAAAAGGGGGAAATAAGTATTTATAGCTTAAAGTTGGATGAGAATCATTTTTTCCAACACAAAATTAGAGGAAGAAAATATTCACTTAAAAATAAAGTATAATTGTATAAATGCTTGCATTGGAGTTTTTTTTTTTTTTTTTTTTTTGTATAACACACTAGATTAATAGCTACCAAATTCAATTAAGGTAACATAATACACTTCGATTTAGCTAATGGGGAGAGTTACACGTATCTTTACCAAGGTTCGGCATATTTAACATATCTTTGTATGGTCTTAAATATTAGGTACATTTCTCCAATTTCTAATTTTAGTTTTTCCTATTACAAATGATTATTTAAGTAGTTAACTTATATAACTAGTTTCAAGTTATCACTTTATATTTTTAGACAGTTAACAGGCTTTTAGATAATAATATAAGGAGTTTAAATATTTTGATAATCATTAATTTATAACCTAGTTAAATTGATAATTAACCTGGTATTACGGGTTAAAATTCACTGTTAATCTATAAAAACGATTTGCATTGTCAGTATATATAACTTAAGTTTTATTGTAAAATTATTTTTACACAATCTAAAAATTAACAAAATTTGCTAGATATTACACAGTGAGTATGTTATTCGGTGCGCGCCCGAATATAGTGGCCGCAGGTTTCCTTTGAATTTTATTTTTTTAAAAAAATTAACAAAATATTTGCCGGTAGACTACCCCACAATGACAAAGTATGGGAAATAATTGCAATTGCGAGAACCTAAAGGGAATAGGAGTTATAACCAATAAATTTTAGTGCAAAGAATTTGACCAACTGCCTACCAATAACAACTACCTACCACCTTCTTGTCCTAATAATAAACCCCACCTCTACCTCTACCTCTACCTCTACCTCTACCTCTACTCCCTCCAAATTGTTGGCGATTCAATTCACATCACAAGAAAAAACAATAAAAACAAACAACAAATAGTAACAAGAAAGAAGTTTCTGAAAGTTATTAATTACTGTAGCTTTATACACACACCATATATATTAGCTACTGATCACCAAACACAGACAAAGACTCTCCCCAAAACAACAAAGAACTCTCCTTCACGTTTCCTTTGTGGGGTACTTTGTGGGGTAAATATTACTTCCTCTATAGTTTATTATAATTTTTTCCACTGTTTTCAGAAATACCCTGAAAAAAAAGTTTAGAGCTTTGATTCTTGTATTGACCTTTTTCTTGATTTTTCAGGTGAGTTTCTTGTTTTTCTGCTAAACCCACCTTTGTTTCTTGTTGAAAAGAATTAAAGTTTGGAAATTGATTAATTTGGGTAGTTGGTATTGGTTAAATTTTGAAATTGAACTGAGTTTTAGAAGAATACATGTGAAAGCTTGGATTTCTTTTAGTTATCTTGGTTATCAGTTTGATTTATGGGAAGGACTAAGTAAGAATTTGTATTTACTGGAAGAAAGTTGTGATCTTGATGTTATGGAAAGGACTAAGTAGGAATTTTTTTATTTTTTTTTATTTTTTGGAGAAGAAAGTTGTGATCTTGATGATATGGGAAGACTAAGTAGGAATTTATCTTCTTTTTTGGAAGAAAGATGTGAATTGTGATTCTGATGTTAAAGGGTGCATAATTCCTGTTGAGTGTAGCTTTTGAGTGAAATCCTTTATTTGTTGCAATTGTTGATAAAGAACAATGAAGAAGGGAGCCTTGGAGCAATGGTAAAGTTGTCCCGTGTGACCTATAGGTCACGGGTTCGAGCTGTGGAAGCGGCCATTAATGGTTGCATTAGGGTAGGCTGTCTATATCACACCCCTTTGGGTGCGACCCTCTCCCGGACCCTGTGTGAATGCGGGATGCCTTGTGCACCGGGCTGTTTTTTTGTTTTTTTTTAAGTTGATAAAGAACAATGAAATTTGGTGCATAGTCAGCTCAGGATGTGTCAATGATACTACACCCTCGTCGAGGAGACCGGAGATCATATACAGTTTACATAATTCTTGTCATTTAGCGGGAAACTGATATGGTGCATTTCATTTTAGGGAGTGAGAGTGTTTAAACTTTGGTTACTTTAGTTAGCTTATGTTGATCATTTGCTGCATGATTCCCTTTGAAAAAGTCTTGAGGCTCATCTGAGGGAGAACTGGATGCAGAAGTTTTTCATTGCAGGTCGATAGTTCAGCATTGCACAATGTAGGGGATGAATAAGTTAATGTTAGTGTTTGTGAATCTCCTTTTTTATATGCTTAATTTTGGGGTTCAGGCTTAAAATTGGAGGAATGCTCAAACAAAGCTATGTGCTTGGACAAAAGATAATGAATGCTGTTGTGATCAATTCTGAGTGGTATTTGTTGCTATGGGTTTATGATTCTCCTTCTCTACACCTACAAAGCTATGTGCTTCGACAAAACGAGTAAACTATCCTGACGAGCATAGTGCAATGTGCATTTCCAATAGACTCTTCTACAATTGATTTTTTTCTCTCACCAGCCACACTTATTTGAGTTCTTAATATTACTTCAACAGTACAAGATGGTCAAACCCTTGAATTGTTATGGATCTGATTCTTGCTAGAAAGTCTCTTGGCGAATTTTTAAGGCAAAGTGCTTACTTTTGTCTTGCTTTATTTCTCGTTCCAGCAGCTTCATCCCCCCCAACAATGTCAAGCTTGGAAGAGCCTCTTAACCTGGACAGGTTGCCAAGTTTGAGCAACATTGATTGGCTAGAGAGATTCTCATCTGGTGGCTGCAGGCCTATAGGAGAAGATATGGCGATGGGGGACTCCTGGACTGATGGGAGAAGTTGCAGCTCATCCAACAGCTGTGTGTAAGTAGATAAAGTGTTGCTCTTATTAAGCTAGTATATATCATGACTCAGGTTGTGCTTTTCGGTGTTTCTCTCTGCACAACTTAGAGTGACAAATAGTGATGGGGAGCCATTTCTTGTACTGTATATGTCTTTGCACGGGGTTAGATGCTTATATCCTTTTTTTGCAAGTTGTTCCTCTTGCTCATTCTTATTATATTTGACTTCAAGGTGCCTGCTCCTTCCACTGATTTGTTTTTGAGTAACAAAGGTTCAAATAGGCCGATATCTTGGGTAAAATTGAAGCCTGCATGAACATAAAAATCGGTGTTAGGAAAAATTATTCATAATGTAGATCTGTTTGTATTGCTATTATAATGGTTTCTGTTGTTTTGGATCATTAATTTCTATCAATGTCTTGAGCAATGTTTTAAACAAAGCTAGAATGTTATCTTTTTCGTGACAAAGGACACAACTTTTTCCACTCTTTCTTTGAATAAAAGAGTTCCTATCATTTGGTGGTTCATTAACAGAGGCACTATTATCTAATAATCCTTGAAGTTTCTCGCCACTTGGCATCTCGACGTGGATTTTTTTTTTTTTTAGGAATTTTCGCCTTGATGTGCTTGACTGAATTTCCCAGACCCCACTTGTGGGAAATTACTGGGCTTGTTGTTGTTGATGATGTGCTTGACTGAATTTGATGTATGAAATTCCTAATATGTTTGTCTTCAGTGAAGATGATGACGAATATGGGAGAGAGAATTTCAAATGGAGAAGACATGGATCGCGTAACGGCATCTCAAGTCGAAGGTCCAAGAGTTTTAGCACTAATTATAGAGTATGTGGAACTGTGTCTCATTCACAGTACTTGACAGATCATCAATATAAATCTTACAGCAACCATAGAAGTACAGTGAGTAAAACGTTCAAGGTAATTCGTCGAAGTCCTTTTTGTCCCTCTGTTAGCTCGTCTAGAAAACATGGAATGAACAGTGATTCTGGTTTGCCTGAATGTTTTTGGTTTATCGTAGATCAGTTGGAGATCCAGCACAATGATAATGTTTTATTTCAAGACAATTGTTTCTTTATTACGTGCACAGATTTCCGGTCCTTCTTAATCATTTTAATTTCCTGATTGTTTCTTTGTCTGGTAACAGTTGTTTGATGGCATGCCAAAGTATGTGAAGATAGTGGAAGTTGGTCCAAGGGATGGGTTACAAAATGAAAAGAATATTGTTCCTACATCAGTGAAGGTTGAATTAGTTCAAAAACTTGTCTCTTGCGGGCTACCTGTTGTTGAAGTGACGGGGTTTGTTTCTCCAAAATGGGTACCTCAGGTAATTCTTCCTCCTTTTATATATAAGGAAACCTCTTTTGCTGAACTTAAACATTGGCTATAGCCTATATAGAAGCTTGCTTTAGACTCTGTGATTAAATAGCTTGATTTTTATGCGTTTATTCTGTGAAACTTTTCCTTACTATACTCATTCTCCTGCTTCTTTTTGATAGCTGTCGGATGCCAAGGATGTAATGGAGGCAGTGAAGGATCTGGAAAGTGCCAGATTGCCTGTATTGACACCTAATATGAAAGTATGTAGCACTTATTGGAAAAAATTTCATGCTTTAGCTACCACTTTCTTCGTCTGATAATTATATTGGTGTTATTTGAATTTCTGTTAGGGCTTTGAAGCAGCTGTTGCAGCTGGGGCGAAAGAAGTAGCTGTCTTTGCATCAGCTTCGGAGTCTTTTTCAAAGTCAAACATTAATTGCAGTATTGAGGAAAGCCTTGTCCGATATCGAGCTGTTACTTCTGCTGCCAAAAAGCTGTCAATACCCGTGCGCGGGTATGCATTTCATGCCCACATATCTTTATATTAAATGAAATGCTCTTTCGTTTTCTATTTTTCCCATGAGTTCGAATTCATTGACCTCTAATGATCATTTGAATTGCCTTAATTTTGAAGCGAGCCGTCTAAATTACCTCACTTCCTAACTTCAATTTCATTAGTAGACTAATGACAGGATGAGGACCTTAATATTATTGGATCAACAATCCTTGTTACTAGTAGCTATCAGTTTGTTTTTAGTATTTATCTCTTTAGATTAGATTGCATTTATCGATATTATAGTTAGGTATTCAGAGTTATCCCTTTGATTTAGATAGGATTCGTCAGTTATTTGGTTTACATAAAACTCTAGAAAGATGGTTACTGTAACTTGTATTTAAACTCATTGAGGCATTCAATAACAGAAATAGTATTTCCATCATCTATTCAAGTGTTCATAAATATTTCTATAGGGAAAGAGAAGAAGAAATCTTATTAGTTTGCTGCAGCCAGCTTGGATGTTGTAGCATGTTGCATTTTATGCCTTACCATCATATGTGGTTCAAACTTAAAAATCTGACCTTTCAATGCGTGACAGATATGTATCATGTGCTATTGGTTGCCCAGTCGAAGGAGAAATTTCACCTTCGAAAGTGGCATATGTAGCAAAGGAACTTCATGACATGGGATGCTTTGAAATCTCCCTTGGAGACACAATAGGAGTCGCTACTCCAGGTAAAATATTTTGAACGATGTACTTTACTTTTCCAGTGAAAAATGCCTTAGTTTTTCAGTGATTACTTCAACTGAAATGCTATTTATGTTTCTGAACTAGTTCTATGATTAGGTTCCTAAACTCAAGTTTTTTCTTTTTGGTAAGTGGTTCAAAAACAAAAGTATTTTGTTGCTGAAAAAAGGATTTTTTCCAGTGTAACCAAGCTTATTGGATTAGAAAATACAACATATACAGTTAAGATATAGCTTCGACCTCTTATCTTGCTTTAGTTGGTATCTAAATCGTATTTCAATTGGATGGTTGGTAAGAGCGGATAGGAACGAAAAACAGAGTTTCTACATATTAAATTTGTGGAGTGACTTCCTAAAAAAAAGTGTGTGACTTAACTTCCTTTCCATGTTATTTTGTTTTACAGGAAGTGTTGTTCCTATGCTTGAAGCTGTGATGGCTGTGGTTCCTGTTGAAAAGCTTGCTGTGCATTTCCACGATACCTATGGACAGTCTCTTTCTAATATTTTAGTTTCCCTCCAAGTAAGTTCTTCTCTTGGAATTCAAGTACAAGATGAAAGTTTAGGTAGCCAATCAACTGAGCTTCTAATATTCCCCTCTTAGTCTGGCTATTGTTGCAGAGTTTTCAAATGTGTAAAAGATTTCAAGAATGTTCAACTCATGTTACTACTGTCTGTTGTATTGTCCACAGATGGGTATTAGCACAATAGACTCGTCGGTTGCTGGACTCGGAGGCTGTCCATATGCCAAAGGAGCAACTGGCAATGTTTCAACTGAAGATGTTGTTTATATGCTTAACGGTCTAGGGATAAAAACCAACGTCGATATACAGAAACTCTTGCTAGCCGGAGAGTTCATCAGCAAGTATTTGGACCGGCCATCCGGATCTAAAGCAGCCATTGCTTTGAGCAGAGTCACAGCAGATGCATCCAAGATATAGGAAAGTAAACAACTCGCGCCCAGATGTGATCAAATGGTCTCACTTAAGGTGCAAAAACCAGAAGATAGAGATTATAATATATATGCCACTTCTATAGAGTATACTTATCAAAATTTGATGAAAAATAATGTATTTGAGACTCTGTTGTCAAAATGAAGATGCCATCTATGACTACATCAGGCTGCTCATTGCAGCATATCTAATACAAAGAGTATTGATTTATGCTTCCCTTTTTCTTCTTCATATTTGTTCAACTTGTTATCAACTTCTCACCAGGCTTTCTTTGGCGTAGACGTCATTTTGAACTTCGTAAAAAAGGAAAAAAGAAAAGTTGCACAGTGCACTAAGCTCCCGCTATGTGCCAAGTCCGGGGAATGGTCAGACCATGTTGAGTCTATTGTACGGAACCTTACCTTGCACTTCGGTAGGAGGTTGTTTCCATGGCTTGAATATGTGACCTCCTGGTCACACGTTCCATTATCATCGAGATACACAAAGAACCTTCTTAGTGTGTCTGTATACGCACACATTATACAGTGTGTATATACATATACATAAAAAAAAAAATCCAGATTTAGCTCAAACAACCATTCTTTAGTAAAACTTAAAAACTGATTTTGCAAAATCAAAAACTCCAAATAAACGCCAAGGTATACTTTCAAATGAAATTTGGACAAAAAAAAATACAAATGAACATAAAATGGAGAACGAAACTATATATATATGTATATATTCCGGTGGTGACTACCTAATCTTCAAAGTAGCTGGCTCATATCTATATCCGTGAGGTTGTTCGTCTCCATGGTGTGCCGGTGTCCATTATCTCCGATCGAGGCACGTAGTTCACATTGCATTTTTAGAGAGTCATGCAGCGTGAGTTAGGCGCACGGGTTGAGTTGACTACAACATTTCACCACAGACGGACGGGCAGTCTGAGCGCACCATTCAGATCTTGGAGGATATGCTACGCGCATGTGTTATGGATTTCGAGGGCTTCATGGATCAGTTCCTACCGCTTGCAGAGTTCACCTACAACAACAACGACTAATCGAGTATTCAGATAGCTCCTTATGAGGCCCTATATGGAGGTAGTGTCGTTCTCCAGTTGGTTGGTTTGAGTCGGGAGAGGCTAGGTTGTTAGGTACTGATTTGGTTCGGGATGCCTTGGAGAAAGTCAAGTTGATTCAGGATCAGCTTCGTACAACACAGTCTAGACACAGCTGAATTGAAGTAAAAGTTGAAAGAATCTCTTCTTTGCCTTGTACAAATTATTGGAAAAAAAAAAAAAAACTTAGGTTCATAAACTTTTTATTCATGTGAAGGAATGTCGAACAAATTTCTTTCCTTTGTTCTCCGTCAATCAAATGATAAAAAAAAATATTGTTTATTTCGAGCATATTTGTTTATTTTCCTTTTTCTCGAACAAAGGAAGAAAAAGAAAGAAAGAAAGAAAGAAAGAAAGAACATAATCTTTTTTTATTCGTCCTCAAGCTATAATCGTGTGATTTATAAGTCGCATTTTTTGAATGAGATTTATAAGTAACATTATTGAATGTGATTTATATTCGCTAATGGACACGCCTCAATTTTTTTCCATTCTCGATCCGCGTTTGGATCCTTAATCGTATTCATATAATTTTCCCCCCAAAATTTTAGCTCTTTATTTATAATTCTCTGGTAGAGAATGACTTTAAAAAAAGATGAGATTTGTCCTCTACAAAGTAATAATTTATTCTTCAATGTAGCATAACGCATATTTAATGTATTTACTAAGCGCCTACATAAAATTTAACTGATTAAGCATTATTGAGTAAACTAGTTTATGTTTACGTGCGTTGCACGTGTTATTCTGCGTAAATCATTACAAATTTACATGTCAAAACAATAAATTTATACGTGTATATAATATTAACAAAAATAGGAAAAATTAGATATAGTTCCTTTAATTTATATCAAAGTTATGTAACTAATGTCATGGATGTATCTTTTGTAATTTTAATAGATATGCTATTTTAATCACATTAATATTGACAAATTTATAATTAACTTTAAAGTCTAAAATATGAAGTTCAATCTAGCGTCGATGAGTGGTTCTCCACTACTCTTATGGAGTATATTGAACTTTTCTTTCGAGAATTTGGAGAACCGGGAAGACTTGAAATGTAGTAATAGGTCACTCAGTTTTAATATAATAAGACCTTCAATTGGGACTCCATAGAACATACTTCTCCCACAATTACATTTTCGATTAGGATAAAATTCATGAAATTCTCCCGCAACTCGAATTTTCACTTTGTGGTTGTATTCTATTTAATTTGTGATTAGTTACCTTAATTCTTCAATTATATCTTAGACGTGGTCAAGCACAAAATTTGTCCAGCATGGAAGTATATAGGTCAAGTTTAGTTGATTTCAAACACTTGTTAGAAAAGTATTGCAATTTTATCCAATCGAAAGCCATATAATTATTCGAATTAATTAGTTTTCAAAGGGCATAAAAGACAGTTAAATTTTCAGGATATTTTCGTCATTTAACATTCAACGTTTTAATATTCATGCTTTTATAATAACATAGATATAGAAATAGATAGACATGGGTTGATTCGCCTTGCGACCTACGGGTTCACGTGAACTCGGTAGCTTTTTGTCCAAATAGTGTAAATGTGTTCGAAAAATTCACTAAATATCTATAAATGTTTGAATGTAAATCCAGTTACTATAGAAAATTTACTCGAAGTCATTATTGAAACACATAAATATTAAATTCTGAATCCACCTCTGTAGATAGATTATATCAAACCGTTATTAGCGATATAGTTTTGATGTAATATGTTTATTAAAAATATCTGCCAATGTCTCGTTACAGAGCTTCATACTTTTATAATAAAATAAAATAAAAAAGATTTAAAGGTGTAAAAAAGCAAGAATGCGTATATTTTGGAATATTTCTTGTTTTATTGTGAACATGAAAATTTAGAGTAAAACTTAAAAGCTCTAAAAAAGGTTTACTATTTTTCTAATGTCATACACGAAAATAATAAAAAAATTGTTAACTAAAATCTAATACAAGGAAAACAATAAAGTTCTTTAATTATTAAAGGTCAAATGATGAGTAAGAAATTAATGAGTTCATAAAAAAAATATTCTACTATAAATGTTTCCTGACATTCATTTCGAGATCAAAATGTGATTATTAAAAATGTGTCATTTATACCAATTGTCGCTATATTGCATGGATGAACAAATCAACATGTAAATATATTTGGTGGCTCTCCCTCTCAGTGAGAGTACTGTTGATGAAAATCAAATTAGGCATAAGAAACTGATAATATCTATGATAAACCTTAAAAGAAGATCATATGCTAAGTAGGAAACTTGAAAAATAAACACAAATAAATCAACAGCAGTGAAAGAGATATGAATGTCACATACCTCGTAGTCCATTTAATCAGGTTAATGTCATCCAAAGTCCTGAAAATTACAACATGAAAGGAGGAATTAGCATAATTCAAAGTAATACTCTCACTGTCTCGATTTATATGATGGTGTTCAATTGAGCAGGAGTTTAAAAATAATTAAAGTTTGTGTTCCTAAATAATATTGTTGGTGGATTTTATTTTTCTAGAGGCAACCGATATAGAAATTTACAAAACCTAAGTAGATGCATATTCCTAGTATTAAAGCAACATCAATTAAAAAGTTAATTTCCCAAAGTTATGAAATAAAAACTACACATGAAACACCATTAGAGGCATCAAGAAAATAAACACAAAATCTAAGAATGATATATCTACTAATGCGATATATCGGGTAATACCAACATGTAGCATAAATCATAGAAAGCACTAAAACAAGACTACATAACATTATAATATCAATAGAGCAAAACGATTGAGAAAACAATAGAATTGTAGCCTAATGCATTCTTTTCATTGTTAAGGTTCTTTTATATAGGGTTTTTTATTTGTTTCCTTGATTATGAGTAGGAGTGTTATTGTACCGATTTCATAGGAATGAGTTTTTAAAATCTATATAGTAATAATGACGTAAGGAAATAATTATTACGCCTGCTTTTATTTGTTTCCTTGGATTATAAATAGAAGTGTTATTGTACCGATTTCATAGGAATAAGTTTTAAAATCTGATATAGTTATTTTGATGTAAGGAAATAATTAAGTCTTTAAAATTAATTGATTTACAATACACATCGTAATAAATAAAAAATTTAAAGAATCCCTAAAACTAAGGGGGGAAAAGACCAAAGGAAAAAAAGTCTATAACGAAAGAATCCCAATTCTAAAGAATCCTAAACCTAAAAGCAAGCACAAGGCAATTTTTAATTTTGCCCCAAAAAAAAAAATAGTGATTACATTACAAGTATATCCAACATAAAAAAGACGAACTAATATTTTGATAGGTGTTCGTACTTTTAATATAGCATACATATATGACTGAATGCGACTTATAATAGGCAGAGGTGAATGCAATTTATAAAGCGCAAAATAGAATGCGATTTTATAAATCGCAATATCTGAAATCCAACGCTTGCTTATAAATTCCCTTTTTCCTTTCTTTTCCTTTCCCAACGCTTGTTTCCGCTCATCTTAAGCAAATTTTAACAACACACTTTCTCCAGCAGTTTTTGGCAGAAGAGAGATCAGAAAAATGGACGAGCAAGAATTTAGACGCCTTCTTGAGCTCTTCCCAGCCGTTCGCTCTCCCGATTACTACGTAAAGCTCTCCCCTTTTTCCTCTCTATAAATGAGCAATCTTTAATAAATCATTCATTAAAATTGAAAAAATGGGTTCTAATTAAGTATCCTTTTCACTTAATACCCACTTGATTATCTTTTTTTTTTTGGGGGGGGGGGGGGGGTTCTGGGTTTTGGGTTTTTTCTAATCAAGTTCTCAAGTAGGGTGATTAAGGTTATTATATGCTGACTTGATTCAAGTTGATTTTGAACTTGATTAAGGTTATTAAGCTCCAAATTGATGTTTTGGGTGTTTTCATGCTGTAGTTTTTTTAAAACTTGGAGCTTATTAAGTAATCTGAGTTTCCCCATTATCATCAATTTTCTGCAAGTAAAATGTTTCCTTTTTATTTTATTTTTAAATTTTGAGATTTGCAGTGTTAGGGTTACTTTTTCTAATCAAGACTTAGAAATTACAATTTTTAAAAAATTATGAGAAATTAACTTAAATAGCTGCCCGCCAATAAAATAGCCCAAAAATGTATATATTATACATAATTAGTGTATAATATATGTATAATTATTTGTAACTTCTCCTAGAATTATCGTGCTAAAGTTCTCATTTTTTTGGTTGATCCAACTTGCTTTGTGGAATCTTGGACCAAATTGGGATGCTGAATTTTTAGTCGTAGGCCTGGTGATTTTAGCAACTCAAACAGCCTGTGAAGTTTATGTTAAGTTTGAATCCAATTGTGGAGTATAAAAGGAGCTTTTGAAGCCATTACCTTGATTGTTCCTTTTTTCCCCCTTGAAGCGCGAATGAATTAATAGGCCAACATTGTCTTTATATGCATCTATTTAAAAAGAATTTATGTTGCTCTGGAAAGAAGGCAGTAGGTGAGCTTAGATAAGAAATATAGGAATTTATTCTCTATATCAACCTTCGATAAAGCAAGAGACGTCTATAAAAAAACTGGCTTTTCCATTTACTGGAAGAAACGTTGTCAAACTGAATTGCTTTTCTAGTGTAATGTGATTTAAATTCATCACTGTAAATTAATATCAATATCCCCTGCTTGGTCTATTACTTCACAGAATTAACTGATATGGTCTAAACAATAAAAAGCAATTGTCCTCTTTCAGCTTCTTTCTGCCCTGAATCTACAGTTATACACTCATAAGTATTCAAATCTCAACAAAAGTCCACTCCATAGTCCATACCAGCCTAAAGGCTCTATTAGGTTGTTTGTCTTCTATTCCCTTTGGAGTAGTATTACATGATTTCATAGCCTTTTTGTTAGGGTCCAAAAATAGAAAAGAGTGATGTAAACTCTGCTGTATGGTGGGATTTAACTCAACTTTTTTTGGATGTAAATGAGGAAGATGTGAAATGGAGGGATGTCCAACTGTAAACTCTTATGCTTCAATGAATGTGGGATTGCTGAAATAGAATTCAAATATCTGAGATGTGAAAGTGTGAATTCTAGACAAGTATATCCCAATACCTGTCATGCTCCCATCCTGATCATATTGATCTCATCTAGTGCTAGTTTCATTTATTTTCCAGCTGGTTCTTTTTCTTCTTCAGTTTCCTAGTGCTTTCTTTTTAATCGTCTTACCTGCTGACTCTCCTTTGTGTTGTGTTGTTCCCATCAGCTTGAGTTGGATACATCAAGGCAATCAACTTCCCAATCCAAGCAGAAAGAGGAGGTATGGCAGAAATTTTTCCTTATGTAATCGTCTGAAGCTTTGCTTTCAGGTTATGATTATTTCTCCTAACACCAAAAGCTTCATCAGGTGAAGCAATTGCTAGACGGGCATAGTAAGGGAAGTGTAGAGTCCAGTACTCGAGCAATGGATCATGGTGGTATGTTATGACGTTATCAGTTGCTTTGCTCGGGTGAAAATGACCAAAAACTATTCTTTATCATGTAGTAATAACTTTGGAATTTTCAACCTGCATGAGAATACTGCTGTCTTTAGATCGTAAAAACTAAACAACCTACTCAACTGCGTTTCTTAAGGGTGCGCTCATTTCTCTAAAGTATATATTCTTAGAGATTGTTAGTCATTTAATATCCATCTTAAGTTACTGCGTACTGTCTTTTGTTTTCATTTTCTTCTCTTTTCGGAGGTCCCCTCTTAAAGTTTCTGCAGCAATCTTCTTGTTAGTAATTTAAATTCCAAAAACCTATCTAAATTTTTTGATATTGAAAATAAAATTCAAAAACTCTACTTATTTTGATTCTTTTCAGAGTTGAAATTATTTTTAATGGTAATGAAGTTATTTGGCAATATTGAGATTGCTCAGTTTGTATCTCTTACACCTTTATGGAAAGATCTCAGTAACTGAATCACTTTCTTGTTACAGAAGCATTTTGGGGCAAACTAAAAGCAGCTGCTGAGAAAAAGGTGTGTCCTGTTATAATCGTTGTTTATGTAATTTTTGCGTAGAGTGAAGATCCCTATGCTGTACTACTAGATATTGTCCAGCTATGCCTAGTAGATTCAAAACTTTGCTTTGAATTCATGTCTGCATACTATAGGGGGGTTATTAATACGTCTTATTGTTCTGAATCTGTTATTCCTTCATATAATTGCTTGAGCAGATGGAGTGAGTTCATTACTACAGTGTTTCCTTAGGTCTGTACATCCTAATAATTCTTTCATTGGGCTGTTTTAATGATTCTTCCTAGGGATAAATCATCAAATTTTGATAAATAGTTCATATTCCATCAATGATCAAAGAGGATACATAAACAAACTCCTAAATCGATACCTTCAGATTGGGGAGGAAGTTGAATGGTTTGTTGGTTAAGTACTAATGCAAGTTTAACCAAATGCCCATTTTCGATTAGCATGAGGCTTCTGGAAGTAATAGAATTTGGTGGAAACGTTTAGGAGGACTGCTTTAATTAGAGGCATTAGAAGGCGAATTAGTTCAAATGATCACCACCCTGGAGATTTTTCTGACCTAGAAGACCGAAATAATATAGCTAAAACTACAGCACATTTAATTCAAAAGTCATTTATGTTTTGTGCTATGTTAGAAGGGACGATTAGGTAGGAACAACTACTGAAAAAGCTGCTGAATGACCAAGCAAGCAGTATTGCTCTCGTTGAGAGTTGAACTCAATAATTATAATCCTAGTTAGACGGTTGAGAATGTCTTGAACAAAACTTCATCAGATGGTTTGTGTACAATATTTCATCTTACTAGCCCCCGGGGCTTTGGCTCAGTGGTAAGAGTGGTAAGACCACAACACATGATATGTAGATTAGGTGCACGTCACGAGTTCGATTCCTGCCGAAAGCTAAAAGCCTGGTATTCAAGAGGGGCTGACAGATTATCCACGGAACTTTGAACCGTACACCAGCTACCTCTCAGGAATTTCTCGGTTATAAAAAAGAAAAATACATCATCTGTGATAACGACTAACAAGGTGTTGGTCTGGCTTTCTACAGATGGGTCCAGCGGAAGCGGAAACTTTTTGCAAGGCATTTCAACAAGTTTACAGGAAACTTGTAAGTAAATACTTCTGAAGTAACCCAAGCAGAAAATTTTCCTGCTTTCTCTACGTATGATTCACTTATAATGTGTATCTTCATTTCGTTTTAGCCAATCGCCTAAAAACTTTCTGCTGTAAGTTATACTTTGGAAACCTTCATGACTTTCAGGTGAATGAAGAACTGAGTTTGGAAGCTGCTCGGAGCTTGCTGAATTCATGATTTTTTTCCCTGAACTGTTGTTACTTTTAATCACTTGATGTTCTGGATATAGCTATTGTGTAACTTATATTTTCTTTTTTGTTAATGTATTATTACATTGAGTTATATCTTCTTCTTTCTTTTAGTGAAATTATGTTTACTCTGTAAAGATCTTTTAGCTTTGATTTGCTCTTCCTAATTGTTTTGTCACATCTTTATTTTATTTTTTGGGTTAAATGGTTGGTGACCAATGCTATTCTTGTTGTTTACTCACTGCCCTCTCCTCCTCCACTGCGCACGACCACTACTTTCTTCACCTCAACCTGGAGTAGTTACAATTGAATATTTTTACATGATTAATGTAGTTTAACATATTACAACTGATTAATTATCTTTTTTTATCAGATTACTAATCAATAATAGGACTGCTCTGCACTAAGCAACGAAGGGTCACTCTACATCTTTGTTGTGGCAAATGGCAATGTCAGTACCACAAAATCTTGATGTATCAGCATCTTTTCCAATGGATCCCTCTACAATTTGGTTGGCAGTAGCTTGGTTAAGGGAATCCACCGGAGTCATCGCCGAAGCGAGTCTTCATAGGGCTATTGCTTATGGACCCGTACTTGGGTGATCTTAAGTGGAGGTTTGAACCGACTGATGTTGAAGAATCACCGAGGGAGTCGTGGTTAGGGGTGAAATACCACTCGAACCTAGAGTTAGTTGGTTCTTCCCGAAATGGGTTGAGGCACAACAATTGATTGGACATGTAGGGGTGAAGCATATTCACATGGAACTGTTCTCACGAAAGGAGTATTAAATCACTAGATATATACTCCAGCCTAGTAGGTCAACGATACAGCACGATGTAATAATATACTGACATAAGATTCAAGTCATAGAGATGAGTAGATTGAAGCTAAATTATTAAGAAAAACAAAAAAAAATATCATTTGTCTCACTTCCTTCAAAAGAAAAAGAAATTTATGGTGATCAAGATTGTAGATGATAGTTACCACTATAACCAGTAAAATTCTCACATTTAAAGAAAGCTATCATTTAAAATGGTTGTCATTTAAATAATCCCAATCGTCAGATCAAAATCAAGCAAATAAAACTCTTGATGTTTGACTATTAAAAAAGCATTATTTGCAGTGTTTCACAAATTTAACAATTTCATAGTATTTGTATCCTATTTTAAGAAATGACGACTCTCATTTTCTAGTTTCTGTTACTCTGAAAGTTTGGTCAAATGAGCATAAAAGTCAATTTAGGACCACTAATTAGATTCTTTTTCTTTTTTGGTATATACATATAACTTTAACTATCAAACCCAACAAGAATTTGGACAAAGGGAGCAGTAAAACATTCCTTAAGAAAATTTATTATGTGGCACAATTAATATTTAAAAAGTCAAATAACTTTATGTAGAAAAATTTATTTTTAATATATGTAATTTAGCATAAAAGTTCTTACCCGGTTAAAATTGTGTTAATTTGGAAAAGTAATATCCCATCTTAAATTATCTGTCATAATTTTTTAAAATAGTTTTTCGGATTAGTTATCATTTTAGAAGTTCGAAACAAAAATATTTTTTTTATTTTACCTTTAATATTAATTATTTTTGAAATAAATAATATATTTTAAGACATAAAAAAAAAAGTTCAAAACTCATTTTAATTAATATTTTCCAAGAGGCATACATATTTTCTTAACATAAAAATCGCATGTGAGGATATGCACATGAAACAAGAAACAAGAATCATGAATCAAGAATGAGTATATACCTTAGATGACTATGATCTAAGGCTGGTATTTTCTCCAGTGTCAGACATCGTAGGACCCATTTGTGCTATCTTCAAGAATGAGCTGGATCTGACAAATTGCAGCACATACAATATGCCAATACAATCCTATTAAAAAAAACAACAAGTGTAAAAAAGAAAGGAACTTTTCTGTGATTGAGTTCAAGATTTGATGACCCAATAAAGAAAAGTTGATGATTTTCACATTTCCATGAAGAAAAAAAGAAGAAGAAGAAGAAGAAAGAAAAAAGAAACAGAGGTTTTTTAAACATGGTTTTTTCTAAAGATAATATGACTGGGATCATTTTGGCTTTGCTTTCAAGTGTGTTTATAGGGGCAAGCTTTATAATCAAGAAAAAAGGTCTTAGAAGAGCTGCTGTAGTCTCTGGTGTTAGAGCTGGTATGTGGGGTCTCTAATTTTCTGTTTGTTCTATTATGGAAGTGTGTAAAGTTTTAATCTTTTTGGCTTTTTGTTGCTTGTTCTGTAGCATGAATCTTGTTTGAGTTTTCTTGGTTTTTATTTTTGTAGGTGTTGGTGGGTATTCATATCTATTGGAGCCCCTTTGGTGGATTGGAATGGTCACAAGTAAGTTTTCTCCTTTTTGTTTCTGTTTTCTGCTGTCCTAATATCCTTAATTACAGCATTTTGTCTGTGTGTGTGTGTTCTTAGAATGTTTTGATACAGTGCTACTGCTAGAAAGGACTGGTAGAAGTGTATATTTAAATATAATTTATTGAAATTTTTTTGGAAGTAAGATTAATAATTGGTTAGTGTGGTCCTTTCTTCTTCTTTTTTCTTTTATAATTTTGTACTAATATTGGTCGTAGATGAGCTTTAATGAAGCGATATGGTCACTGTTGATTCATATAACCGACCTTAATTTGCTTGTGATTGAGGCATAGTAGTAGTTGTTATTGTAGTTATCTTAATCAACCACCTAGCCTATTGATGTTATTGATATGTTTCCTGAATTTGTTCTAACAGAAGTAAGGTGTGTCCTATGTCTAGTTTTTTCTTTCTTGGCCATTGGCTGACTGTCCATAGGATGTTCTTGTTGTTTTGCTTCTCATAGTGATTGTCGGAGAGGTTGCGAATTTTGTGGCATATGCATTTGCTCCGGCAGTTCTTGTTACCCCTCTTGGTGCATTGAGTATCATTGTCAGGTGTGTAATCTTGGTGATTCGGTAAGACTGAAGATATACTTTTGGTTGTTTAACTGTTTTTATGGCCAAAAACTCTTGCAGTGCTGCACTAGCTCAGATTGTTTTGAAGGAAAAGTTGCATCCTCTTGGAATTTTGGGTTGTGTGATGTGCATTGCTGGTTCTATCGTGATAGTTATCCACGCACCACAGGAGCATGCTATCGCTTCTGTCAAAGAAATATGGTACATGGCAACTCAGAAAGGTGAGACGCTTCTATCTTGACCAAATCGTCTAGTTCCTTTGCGACCATCTACACTTTTCTAACTTCATTTTCTTTTCAATTCCAGCATTTTTGCTCTATGTAGGATCGGTGCTTGTCTTGGTTTTCATTCTTGTCTTCTACTTTGCTCCTCAATGTGGACACTCGAACGTCCTTGTTTTCACTGGAATATGCTCATTGATGGGTTCTCTCTCGGTAAAACTTTAAATTGGATGCTCTTGCCTTGTGGTCTATCTTCTAAATGCTCAATTTCTGCAAATCTTATTTCTGCCGGTTAAGTGAATAACAAAAATCTCTGTAATTACTAGAATTTATGTCCCTCTATTCTGTTTAATATGCAGGTTATGAGTGTTAAAGCCCTTGGTACTTCACTAAAGTTAACTGTTGAAGGAAAGAACCAGTTGATGTATCCGGAAACCTGGTTTTTTATGTTTGTTGTCGCAGTTTGCGTCGTTACACAAATGAACTATCTCAATAAGGTGAGTAGCTACTATTCTAATTATTTTTGTAATGTAACACATTTTGTCCACAAACTTCCTCTTCAAATTGACTGCTAATTCATCCTTCGAGATTCTAAGAGTGCCCTGATAATTTTCTGCTCACCTTGTCCTCTTTCTTTGAATTCCTTGTTTCCTTCTTTTTGCCCCTCTCTTTTCCTATTTATTCATTTATAGAAGTAAGAACCAGGTGAGAAAGTAGAAACTATGATACTACGTAGATTAGGTAAACAGTTTGGGAAAATTGCCCTGTTTGTACTTCTCTTACTGATATTTAACTAATGAAAATAACAATAAAAATAAGAAAAAAACTGTCTTTTTATATGATCCTTGCGTGAAGCCTGATTCATCAAGTTTCGGTTCAAATTTGTTATATTTACATTTACCTGGTATTAGATTTAGTCTCTTGATAATATTTCTGATTGCCAGATCTTTTTTCCCCCCTTTACTTGCTAATTTTTCAAGTCTAAAGGAGGTTCTAAGTATGCTCCAAGTAATGTTGTTCTCTACTTATCGGAATCTCCACTTCTTTGTATATTAATCTCTTATTGCTTTTCTCTTGATCATCTTGGAACCAATGAATTGGCAGCTGACGACACTACATTCGTTTCAATCTGGGTGATATTTGAGATAATGCAAATCCTTTGCACTGTCAGATATTATGCCCAAGGAAAGATAGACGATATTTCTAATCCGTTCATTTTCTTTTGCCTTTTTTTCTCCCTTTGTTGTGCTTTTCCTTTTATCGATAAAGTAATAGTTTGTTGATGTTGTGGGGGAAACACCATATACAAGAAGTATATCAAATTGTAGAGAACTACGCGAAAATATTATTCTCTATAAAACACATCCAGCTATACTAACAGGAACCTCATTGGTGCTCCAACCATTATCTAAATTATAAGCCATGTTCTAATCTTTACAAAGCCGTATTCCACCCCTTCAAAATCTGTCAGTTATTGTGCTATTATTTATCAGTATACTATTTACTGCATCAGAGAAGTACAAGGCAGCCTCTAATTTTGTATATTGCAAGTCATGAGAGAGAGGCTTTGTCAAGAAGTTTATTCTTTCAGATTATTGAATAGAAAAATATTATAATTTTGAGCTTTATCTTATTCCTTATTTTCAAATACCAACATTGTCAACTTAGAACTTCCCTCAAACAATAAAGGGCAGCCCGGTGCACGAAGCATCCCGCATTCATGCAAGGTTTTAAGGTAGGCAGCCTACCCTGATGCAAGCATCAGTAGCTTATTTCACGGCACGGCTCGAACCCGTGACATATAGGTAATAGGTCACACGGAGACAACTTTACCATTGCTCCAAGGGTCCCCTTCAACTTCCCTCGAACAATGCCAAAACCATTTCATTGCAACTCAAAAACTTTATAAAAGGTGCAAAAATCTTTAACTGCATGATGGGTTGATTTTCATCAAAATGAATTCATTTTATCATGACAGTAACTTTATGTGTCTAGGTTTCATTCAGTCCTTGTAGTTGATTTTCTAGAATAATAGTATATTGACAAAGTATATTAACAATGAAGCAATGAAAGAAGTGACAGAAGAATTTGAGGAAGGCTGAAAAATCAGTATCATATATCTCTTGAAAAAACAGTTTCTAGATAAAGATTCTAAAACATCTAATTGAAGAGTTTTAGATTAACTTTTAGATACTATTGTTTTATGAAGGTCGTTCTCGTTGCAGATATCATATTTTTTTTATTTTTTTTCTTTGTCAATCTTCAGACACTACTTCATTTTCTTGTTGGTACTGTATGCAGCCTTTCTTGAAATTTTAGCATTTATTCTTGAACTTCTTTAGGGTATCAATCTTAAATAGTGTGATAGCATCTTCCTCTTATTATTCCTGATTCCTGATTTCTAGTGTAAACTGATAATCTCTTCTTTAACATCACTTTTTGCTTTCCATGTTTCAGGCCCTTGATACCTTCAACACTGCCGTTGTATCTCCTATATACTATGTTATGTTCACAACATTGACTATTGTTGCCAGTGTCATCATGTTTAAGGTATTAGCATCTACCTTTTTTTCTTTTGTTGCTTTGTGTTGAGCTTGCTATAGAATGATGAGTACAATTAGAGTCAATCCGCTTCTTGGGAATTTATCCCAAAGTTTACGGACAGTCACAAAATAGCATGACTTGGAACGAAGCTAGGAATTTCGCTAATGGTGTTCAAGATTTAATATATATCTATATTATATTAATATATTAAGAGCACGAAGGCCCTTAACGAAATGTCGTTCGTCTTTTTTACCCTGTAAAAATAGAGTTCACACTAGACAAAACAGTCATTTATATTAATTTCCTAATATGTAGGAATGATCATTTAATTAATTTCCTAATATTTAGGAATAGTCATTTAATTACAACCTAAATACTTAGGGCTTTAATTTTAACTAAAATTTGGTTAATATTGGTAAAAAGTTCTCATATTTAGAAATTCAAAAGCAGTATATTTCTACTTACAAATATGGTAGTCAATATTTCTAATTCCTATTTCGATATTCTAAGTTTGTTATTAAACTAAGACAGAAAAAAAAGGTTGTTAACTTATCAATTTCTAACTCAAATAAGGATATGATAATAACAAAACTATCAATTTGTTTGACATTGAATGTCTTTTATTCGTAGACAGAATTTTATGCATTAAATTCTTTCTTATGTATTTCTGCAAAATTTTTCTTTTTTGAATGATGTAACATAGTAATTTATAAAAGACAATTAATACCATAAATTAAACAATTAACACAAAATAAGTAAAAAGTAGTTATTACTTATTGTATGTTTGAATTACTCTTTGGCGCATAACTATAACCAATTAATTTTATCTTAGTAAAAAAGAAATTAGAGAAAGACAAAGTTTAAATTACAACGGAAGTCGATAAAGTCGACCGGCACTTCTTCGATTTTTCTTATTCTTAATTCTAGATTTATTATCAAATGTAGAATTCCCATAAATTTTGCATACTTTAATTATCTTAGTAAAATGAAAAAGAAAAGCCCTTTACGTGAAAAATTATGATTGATTCTCTGGTATACAATAGAATATCCATTATCCTTTGACCAAACATGCCTTCTATAAAATTCATGTATCAAAATGTAAATAAACATTCTAATAAATACGATAATTAGATATAAATAGCCTAACTTCTACAATTACGATACTCTGTTACTCAACATCAAATTTAATAAGTACTTTTAAAATGACACATTATAATTGCACGTGGGATAGTCACATAGTTGCATATACTCTAAAAGTACGGAAAAGGCCTCTTTTCATTTATGTATGAAGTCATATTTCGTAGGACTTTAAAATTCATTAAAAGCAGTTAGAAATGGTTACTTAAATATGTAGAAAGTCCTCTTTCGACCAACATTTTCATTTTCATAAACTTATATTTTTCTATTTAATTTTTATTTTATAACTCAAATATATTGGTAAAAATGTTAATGTAACTTTTTAATATATATACTTATTAATGTAGGTACATGCGCAAAGCGCGTACCCTAAGACTAGTATGTATAAAAAGTATTATTTGATCTATGTACACAATTTATTATTTTCCAGCAAAGGGTGTTCAACTGACCATCCTTTGCTAAGGGTAGCTCCGCCCTTTCTTGGAAATAACACCAACAACTGCGTCTCAATCCTAATCAAGTTAGGTCTGATATCAGTGTTGTCAAAGGCTCATTTAAGGCGCTTCGCGTCCCTTGAGCTGTGCTTCAGTGTAGGCAAGCCACCAAAGACGTGCCCCTTATTGCTCATGAATTCTATCTTGAATGGAGCAATGCTAGACTACAAATATAATCGGCAAATAAGTGTATTAGTTGTTATGGAAAATAATATGAATGATTGTGAGTTGTTTATTTCAAGAATAGGTTGTTACTTTTCTATTGAATTACATATATATTTTTATTTTTTTCTAGCATTGCGCCTTTTTTATCTAAAGCCCACACTTAAAATTGTGTTTTGCGCTTAAAGCCCCAATTGACCTAGAGCGCTTTTTAGAGCTTTTCTCCTTTGACAACACTGTCTGATATATGAATCTTCACTTACCATAGCGCTCCATTTAAGGTCATCTCAGATCAATATTATACATGACTTGGAAATATCGACTAACAAGAACAAAAAATTCTATGCTGTTAGGGATGTCAAAGACATTTCTGCATATTGATGATGTGGAATATGATTAGTTGTCCGAAACTCTGATGTCATACTTATCGACCTATTTATACTAAATTATGTAGGACTGGGATGGCCAGAATGTTGGGAGCATTATATCAGGAATATGTGGTTTTATCGTTGTGCTGTCCGGAACCATCTTGTTGCATGTTACCAAAGATATGGAGAGAAGTTCATCTTTCAGAGGTTCATTATTCTTCATACTATAATTTTTATGAAAAATACTGATATTCTTCCCCTAAATACTTAATATCATAAATGCTCTAGCTCTAAAAGTAATATCAAAATGCAGGTACAAGTTACACACCTTTATCCCCGACATTATCAACCCGACTATGTAATACAAATGGGGAATCACTTAAGCATGAAGAAGAAAGTGGATCGTTTTCTGAGGAAGTCGATTCTAGACGACAGGAACTCCAGGTTTAATATGAACGATTTTTTATTAGAAAGTGAAGCATGCAACCGTTAATCCATAGCAAACGTCCAAAGCTGCAGCGTGTCAATTTCTTCTTCTATTGCATCTGTTTTTCTAGCAGCAAGGTAAGGATTTCGCAGGATCTTAAAGAAAGAGCTATTGAAAGATCATCACATGGCAGCTTTCGTTGTGCTTTCGTTGGCAGAACGAAAACTAAAGAATTTGTTTATAGTTATAGCAGTTTCAAATATTGGTTTAGTGTACATCCTTAAGCATCACAGTTGTAGTCGCGGTGAATTGCAAAATATCTATAATAACAGAGGAATGATGAAAGGTTGAATATTAGGAGTGATTTAATTCTTTTTTGCTTTTTCTCTTTTTCCTGTCCCTAATTTTGCTGGAATGTATCTTGTATATGTATAGCATTTGTTTTGAAGTATTGGGTGGAGTTTTTGTTTATGTTTCATTTTTTAATGAACTTGAGATCAGATGATGTTTGATTGACTTCAATAACACTGCCTTTCTTTTCAAGCGATTTTACACTGTCAGTGTATTAGGGTAGAAGGCTAGTAGGTAATCGAGAGTTCCCCTTTCATTACCTATAGTATTAGTAGCACTCTTGTATTTTCATATTCTTCTATATCTATTATTTGCATGTTGTTTCGTTCGCTTTGTTTATTTTATTTCCCTGTTGTTACTATTTGATGTTACTTTTTCTTCTTCGGCTTCTCCTCTTCTCCCCTTCTTCCTTGTCTTTTGTTTTCTTCTTCTTTCGTTCTTTTTCCCTTTTCACCTTTTCTTGAGTCGAGTGTCTATTAGAAACAGCCTTTGTACCTCACCAGCTGTAAGGTTTGTGTACACTCTATCCTCCCCATACCTTACTTGTGGGATTATACTGGGTATGTTGTTGTTGTTTATTTATCAGTGTATATAAGTTTAAAATCCATAGACTAATAAGAGGTAGGGATTCTTTACCTCTTTGACTAATAGATTCTCATCTTTTAGCACTATTCAGTAACTCAGCCTTGACTTTCATTTATCATCTTGATCTCTATTTAAATTCTAATTTTTTATCTTACTTTTTCCCAGCCACTCGAAAAGGTTAAGATCTCTTTTATTAAATCCATGTTTACGTTTTGGTAAGCGAACATTGAGACTAATCTATTTTACCTAATTACACTTTGTACAGTTTCATTGATCTCATTATCACACAAAACTACTCAAAAATTATCTTTAAGAAAAAGGAGCTGTAATATTCGTCATATTTTTTTGACTTCAATTATTTCACTTTGTGCAGTTAACCATGAATTTTTCTGGAAAATGATTTTTATAAGATCTTCGTGAAACTCACAACAAAAACCTTCATGCAAGTAGAGGTGGGGAGAGGTGATTAGGCAAGACATGGCGCAACTTCAGCTGACCGAATACATGACCCTTGATAGGAAGGTATGGAGGTCGAGGATTAGGGTAGTAGAGTAGGTAGTATAGAGTGTTCTTAACAGTAGTATCGGCACGCAGTATCGCTTTCTGTTGGTAGTGGGTTTTAATTGACTAACCGTTGTTTTCTTTCATCGTTATCACCTTACTATCTTGTTATCTTTATTCTACTTTTTATATGGCTTTTTTGGATTGTTCCTTCTTGTCTATATTTTCAGTAATGTGGTGCTTATGCCGAGGGTGTATTGGAAACAGTTTATCTATCCTAACAAGGTAGGTGTAAGGTCTATGTACACACTACCCTCCCTAGACCCCACAGTGTGGGATAATACTAGGTATGTTGTTGTTGTTTGGGTCCTACAAACCATAGGGAAAATGTTAAAATCAGACAAACGGCAAAGAAATGGAAAAAATGTTTGAAAACAAAAAACATTTTATTTATTTATAGGTCCTACAAACAAGAGGGAAAATGTTAAAAGCAGACAAACGGCAAAGAGTTGGAAAAAATGTTTGAAAGCAAAAAAAAAAAACGATCACCGACTCTGCTGGGGATCGAACCCAGAATCTCTGGTTCCGTAGACCAGCGCCTTATCCATTGGGCCACAGAGTCTTGCATGTTTTATTACTTGACTTAATATATTTTATTAACCAATACATCGATTACTTGAGAGTAAACACATTTGAAGATAAGTCATGATATTCGGGATCGGACAAAGTCTACTATAAAAGCGGATCCCTACTAATAGTGATACCTCACTTCTCGTTTTTCCCTCGAAAAAGTTGGTAGAAATGAACATTTTGCACCTCATATGTATCATGTTTTAACTTGAATCCTTTTGTTTTACAATGTTCTCCCTAATGTAAGCAACATTTCTTGATTTCACAATGTCTTTTGACTTTTTCTAATTTGCTACCAAATGTATCACAGTCTATCAGAAACAACCTTTCTATCTTCAAGTTAACCGTAAGGTTTGCGTACACTCTATCCTCTCTAAACCCCACTTATGGGATTAATTGGGTTGTTGTTGTTATTTGCTACCAAATGTATCACTACGATTTATTTTGCGCCTTTTGCTTTTTAATAAACGGAAAAGGTCTAAATATGCCCTTGTACAGTACGAAATTGAGCACATTTGCCATTCGTTAATACTTTAGCTCAAATATGCCCTTACCGTCATATAGTTGGTTCATATATGCCCTTAGAGTTACACAGTTGGCCCATATATGCCCTTTTCGAAACGGAATCCACCCAAACTAATTAGCTATTTCGTTAATTATATTAAAGTGTATTACAAACACTATTTCCTTTTTATTAGTACTTTTTTTTTTCTTTACCTTTCTTTTTTCTTTCTTCTTTTTTCTTTTCGTTCTCTTTTTTTTTTTTCCCTTTTTCTTTCACCCTTATCCGATTTCCTCCATTACTGATGTCTTCTCCATTTTCGTCACCAATTTCACTTGACAAAACTCATGAATTTCAATTACTAAGAAAATTCTCCCATAAGAATACTTTTATAGATCATATGTTTGTCAATTTTTTAATTTTTACTGAACATATATTTAGTTCTAAAAAATTTAACAAAGTAAGATTGAAATAATATTTATGTAACAAAAAATCCGAAAAATCCAACAAAACCGAACAATCCAAACCGATATAATTGGTTTGGTTTGGTTTGGTTTTGATAAAAACCGAACCAACCCGTTCCATGTAAACCCCTAATTTTCATAGTTAATAAAAAAAATAGATCCAGTTGAAAAAAGATGAAAAAAGATTAACAACTTAAATTTATAACATTACAACTTGAACTTTAGGCTTTTAATCATTAAATTATCTTTCTGAAAATAATTTAAATATTTTGGTCTTTTGAGTATTGTTAAAGGTTGAGATGCTTTTATTATTTTAAAGTTTAAACCATAATTTTTGGAACAATTTAATTTCGTTTATTTAGAGGGCTAGTGAAATTGGAACTTGATTACCTTATGGGAGAATTTTCTTAGTAATTGGAATTCATGAGTTTTGTCAAGTGAAATTGGTGACGAAAATGGAGAAGACATAAGTAATGGAGGAAATCGGATAAGGGAGAAAGAAAAAGGGGGAAAAATGAAGAAAAGAAAAAAGAAGAAAGAAAAGAGAAAGGTAAATAAAAAAAAGTACTAATAAAAAGGAAATAGTGTTTGTAATACACTTTAATACAATTAACGAAATAGCTAATTAGTTTGATTGGATTCCGTTTCGAAAAGGGTATATATAAGCCAACTGTGTAACTCTAAGGGCATATATAGACCAACTATGTGACGGTAAGGGCGAATTTGAGCTAAAGTATTAACGAAGGGCAAATGTGCTCAATTTCGTATAATACAAGGGCATATTTGAACCTTTGCCCTTTAATAAATCATAAAAACACTTAATTTAAAGGGACAGAATCGACTACTATACATTTCAAAAGCAACATAGCAACTACCAGAAATTATAGCAAAATAACACACTTCTTTCAATGACTTCTAGAACGAGAATTATGTTAAAATGTCAGTGTTTAACGGGATTGGTGTGACAACTGAGGCAGAACTATAAATTTTGATGAATGTCTGCTAAAGTGTGCATTTTTCTAAGGATTTGGAGAACCAAAAACGATCTTTAAAAGTGCAATTGATTAGGATAGAGAAAGGTGATTAAGTAGTGAAGGAGAAGAAGATCAACGAACGCAGGGATGAAAAATGAGTTGGAAAGAGAGTAGAGACAACAACAACAACAACAACAACAACAACGCATCCAGTAAAATCCCACAAGTGATTTCCGATAAAAAATGAGTTAGAAAAAGCGAGTAGAGAGATGAAGATATGTTGTTCTTGTACAATATTCCATTGTACAAGAAAAAATGATGCTTTTCTCTATGTAGACAATGGCAGATCCAACCATGCGTTTACTAACTCGAGAAACCCAGTCCTTTCAAGTCTCCTTATATATGTGTGCGTAAAAAAAAGTGTAGATAGAGTTAGATATACATTTTAGACTCATTCTCTCAACCTGGAATCCATGGCGTCTAAATTTCTGAATCCGCTACTGTGTGTAAATAGCCAGTTATGAACAAGTTAAGAGTTCGGCGAAACCTTCATGATTTCAATACGCAAAGAAACCCGAATATCAGAGGGAGAAGGGAAACCAACTCTTGTTGTATAGAACATTTCTGCTAGAATTTAGACGAACATAGACAAGTCATCATTATTACAAATAAGACCATCAAACAAAGCTACCTACATCCTTGCTTCAGTTGCAGCTGTCAGTGTTTCTATAAAGAAAGAAGTATCAAAACCTCAGATGTATACATAGACCAGTGCGGGGGAGTCCGTTATGCACGTTAGTGGTTACCGATGGGTCATTTCTTGCGGGATAAAGCAGCTACAATTCCACCAGCCAGGATACCAACTGCAGTAACAGCAGTAGCAGCAATGCCAATGCCAATAACTCCATCTGCTAGGACAAAGCAAAATGAGTAACCCTTAAACTCTTTCTTTAACCAGAAACAGATTCTGATAAATAATTTAAGACATATATTCCGTTTGCTACCTTTTGTGATTTTGTCTTCAATAGTTTGTTTGAGTGTCAAAGCCTGTCTCCAATCCGGTGCAATCTACAGATTCAAACAGCTACAAATTAAGACTGTTGAAAAACAGAGGTTGAAAGAACTGAAAGACTAATAGAACTCGAGCTTAGTTCAAGTATGCAATTCCTAAATTTCATAAATCAAGCTGCCAAAAACTTCAGTCCAAAACATACTTACAGAGAAAACATCATAGCCTGGAAACAAATATCTCAAGTTTTTAACGCCAATGTGAAGAGATAATATCCCAGCAAAGATTGAAAGACAAAGATCAAACCTCCAAACAACGCTCAACAAGCTGTCTGCTTCTTGCATAGTCCCCACTTCTGTAGTAGCCAACAGCCAGAAGATAAATCTTTTCCCTCATTTGCAGGGGACTGTTACTGCCACCCAGAGATGCTGCAAATGACAAAATAAGTCAGACATCTTCCAAATAGCCAGGTAGGAACTATATTTCAAAGGAAGGAAGCTGGTTAAAAGAGAAGTTACAACAATAAATTGCAACGCAAAAGGAGAAGATAGGAGGAGGGAGAGGAGTACAAAGCTAAAACGATTAAGAGCTAGGGAAAAGACAAATTTATAAGCCAAAACATGGATTCCAGGGGGCATGAAAAGCAAGAACATGCCAGAGTCGAGAATGAAAAGGGGGCATGGATTCCAAAGCAAGAGGATTAAAGATCTCACCTTCAAGCATTGCTATTCCACGTTGCACGTCTTCTGGCCGTTTTGAGTGAACAAGAGCCCATGACAGACGCATGATGCATTCACTTTTGAGTTCATCAGAGGAACCTTTTTCCGCCTCAGCAACTTCATGTTCACAACCCTGTACAGTGTACACAGATTGCCCTCGTGAGAGACTCAGATACTCTCAATATTACCTTGATCAGGTCTCGCTAGCAAATGCAAATCAATTATAAATTTACACGTTATTCTCTTAAACCAAGCAAGTCTCTTTCAGCAAGATATACAGAGAGAGTTTTCAAACTTTCTGGAAGACGCGTTAACCAACATCTTCCAAATATTTGTTGGCAAATGATTGCCTAAGATGCTATCTACTATGCTATCCTTCAAACATACTCTCCCCTTTAGTCCCTGTTATAATTATCAACACCATGAATCCCTAGAGATGGTTGGCACCCCACAATGAATTTCTGCTTCGAATGTGTAATGATTATTCAAGGAAAACACACAAAATTGACGCACGATCATCCAGACTCCAGAGAGCCAAGTGAGCAGACCGACCTAAACTCTTTTGTTCTGTTGTCTTGAGTGGAATGGTTTGTGGGCATCAGATATGCTTTAAGTGCCTCTGATTTGAGTTCAGAAATCACTTGAGAGTCATATCTCATATCTGAACTCCAATAGTAGTTAAAAATGGTACTGTCTTTCAACAAAGTAAGCAACACCAGTCTGATATACATCATATAAATAGTTTGTAGTAAAGTTGCCACGACAGCTTACTCATTTTACCTGGAAGCTTTTCATCTCTCGGGTGGTTGTGTTTCTCTAACATATATTTCTTTCTTGCTTAAAGCTACTGATTTATGTTACCTTCTGGAAATGAGATCAAGACCTCAAAAGACAACTATTGAAAGTAAAACAAAGAAGGACTGGGGAAGCTAAAATTGGTAAATCACTTGCTAAGTCAATTATGTTGCACTTAAAATGTAAATATTCTCCAGATCGCCGCTCTATATAAATCAAACCCATTGCAAACATATTCATACTGCTCGGAAAAAATAAAAAAATAAAAAGCAAAGTTCATTTTGAGCTCTTATTTTGGATTGATTTGAAAACCACTTGAAAACGTGCCTTCCAAAATCTTAAACCGAAACTTATAATTTTGAAATTTCCTCTTTATCCACATTTCTTTGTTCAAACCATCCCTAACCATTTTTATTCCCCCCACTCCCACCCCCAAAAAAACCACACGCACACACACCCGACCTTCAGCTAAAGAATCCCTCAGCATGCACCTAAACAGGCTACTCCATAATTTGCCGCAAAACCCATCTGAGTTAGTTCTTTCCTTCTCAACTTCAAAATAAAGAAACAACAAACAAACAAACTTCAACTATGCCTCAGTCCCAACCAAATTTGGAGTCAACTATATGAATCCTCACTGACCATGTTACACCATTTAAACTTATATCATCCCAATATTATGCAAATAGACATAAAAATTATCATAAGTTCTCTATATTTCCGAACTTATAAATCTCTGAAAGGCTAAATCATTTCGTTGATACAAGGACCTAAAGTAAAAGTGCTAACATCTCAAACATATTCTCAACTAATAGGTAACGCTATGCTCAATCTTTCACTGAGTCTGCACGAATACCTAGAGATCATAGGATAAACACCAACTATACAAAATTTCAAATGAAAAAAACAGATGTATTGATAAAATAGCAATTTACTGATAAACCCACCAAAGCTTTATAAATCAAATTGCAAAATTATTGATAAATAAGGTGCTTACAGTGACAATATTGGAATCACACCAAGGAATCTGATCTCCGCCGCTGAAGAAATTTCCGACCGATTCCATGAATTTTCCGATCTTCGCTTCCATGTTTCTCTAGCTTGTACGTTATGCTGCTAGTATTGTACGTAGTGGGGTTTAAGGAGATGTGTGTAACCAGAGGGGGTTTTCTGAAGTAAGGAAATACAACTTGGGAGTATAAAGTGAATTGCTTTTTGACTCACTTTGATGGTTGAAAATTAGCGTCTGCGCCCATAGAGTTTTAAAAATTGAACTTAGATCCTAAACTTTCCATTGTTCTTAAATAGTCACTTCCTTCCTTTTTAGTTGTCATGTTTTCCTTTTCAATAGTCAATTTAAACAATCTTTCAAGGATCAATTTAATATTTAAAAATTATATAAAAAGTACTACAAATTACTATTCTTCTCATGTCAATACATTCAAATGTTATATTTTTTAAATATTGATCAAAGTTCACATAGTTTGAATTTCGAGAAACAAAATATGACAATAAATTTGGAAAGAATGGAGTATAAATGTGTGTCATGCTGGTTTTCGATTTTTAGTTTGTTCCCAAATGATCCTTAGATATTCACTTTGGTCTTTAAGTGACCTCAAAATGGTTGTTGCTGGATGGGTATTAGTCGATTTGGCGATTCGACAATATGTTTATAAATATGCTAAATCAATAATAAAACCAATAAAATATCAGTTATTGGATATCAATTAATCGGTTCGATCATAACTATTCAATTATTGATTTATCCGATAAGACAAGGTAATGCCTTAATAATCAAGGAGATAACAAGATATTAATATTTTTTTTAATCAGAAGCTTTATAAGTTTAGAAGATGGATATAAGTAATGCCTTAACCGATCAACTATAGAGGTTGCTGGTTTTTAACAAATATGGGCATGTAATATTCTTTTAGCAATGATATTAAAGCTTACCTAAGGTAGCTTTTACACCTAAGAATAAAATTATTATTAATAAAGCTTATTGGGGTATCTTAAATCGTTAATTAGGTAAAATGTTATTTAATTAACCAAATAACCCGATATTGATAATTCAATAACGTATTTTCAATTCGAACTATCGTTTCCTTTAGTTGTTGCTAAGTCAATTTCATATCTTTTGCTTTATGTTTTAGACACCTACAATATGACAAATCAAGAGAAGAGAATAGTGACAAAATTGAAGTATTTAATTTCTGAATACAGTGAATGCATGATTTGCATTTACTCTGTGAATCTAAAGAGAGTTTCATCTAATTCTTATTTTAAAAAAATTGATTCAAAGTATACTAAATACATTAATATTTTTTTGTGTGTACTAGATACATTAATAATTAACCTCTAAAATCAACATGAAGATTAATAAATATCTTATTTTGTTGGTATTGTCAAACAAAACCCTTTTCCTAAAAAAGAAAAACAAGCCCCCCTTCACGGTGTGCAAAATTGAAAGCATTTAATTCCCAAAAAAAAAAAAGTAACTGTAAAAATCAATAATTCTCTTATTCTATAAGTGAGAGTTTAGTAGCTTTCGGTCAACATGTCTGTTTCACTACAAGGGTATTTCCGATATTTCACACTTTATCTGCTTTATAGGTATTGTACATGTTGATAAATTTTCAGGGGCCACATGAATTTTTCACGCCGCATGTTCGTGACAGCTTTTTTGAAATGGCCATTTCCTAATCACGTGGGTCCCTCAACAATATATAACAACTTTTTTTATGATCTCTTTTTGCAGCCACGTTTACTGCCTATACCCAACCCTCTTTTTCCTCAATTTCCGTATCATTTTTTGTGCAAATTTTTATATTATTTGTAGTTATAAATAATGTATTGTCAAGTCCCAGAATCAAAATTCATTTCTATGTTCCTTGAAAAGCTTTTCATAATGCCTTAGTTTTTTTTTGGGAATTTAACCTTTTAAATTTTTTACTATCCAACCCTATTTCTCATATAAAAAGGATCATTAAATTTTTTACTATCCAACCCTATTTCTCATATAAAAAGGATCACCTTGTTAACTTTTAAATTTCAAAGTTATTATTCATTCCAATTTAAGGTCAATTTTTGTTGGAGTAAAGAAAATAACAGTATACGAACCTAATACAGTGGAGATAATATAAAATACTTATTGTAGTAAAGAAAATTACTTTTTCTTAATAATAGATTACTATAAAAAATATAACATCATACATAACTAGGGGTGTACATGGACCGGGTTGGTTCGGTTTTTATCAAAACCAAACCAAACCAACTATATAGGTTTGGATTGGTTCGGGTTTGTCGGATTTTCGGGTTTTTTATTACTTAAATATTATTTTAATCTTACTTTGTTAAATATTTGGTAGGTAAATATATATTTAGTAAAAATATAAAAAATTGACAAACATATTATTGATTAAAATATTCTTATGGGAGAATTCTATTAGTAACACATAATAGTTTTTTTTAGGCGTCTAACAATAATTTTTTGTTGATGTACACTTTCAGGTTAACCGAATTTAGTAATTAAACATAAAAATCAATATGATACCTAAATATTAATAATCACTTCACATTCGAAAAAGATATAAGAATTTAATAGATCTTAACATATGATATGAATATGGAAGAACAAAGAAATAGACGTATTTCAGTAACACTTGATAAGAAAGTGATCATACAACCCATTATTTAAGGTCAATAAAAATGGAGCACTTCATGTTCTATTAAAATTTATTTCCCGCAAGAGAATCCCAAATATATCTAGATATTTTTTAAAGAAAATTCTATATAAAGTCTTAAAAGTATATATATAAAATATATATTTATATGTCGGTCTGGTTCGGATTTTTTTACTCAATACCAAATTAAATCAAACCAAACCTAGTCGGATTTTTTAATCAATTTTGTTTGACTTTTCGGTTTGGTGCGGTTTTTCGATTCGGTTTGTACACCCCTAATACAAACCTAATATTGTAGAAGTAGCAGAAGATATTCATTTCCAAAGAAGCAAATATTTTTTATTCAACAATTTGTAATAAAAGTAAAATGAATTAGGCACACATATTGATATGAAGATTAAATTCTGAAATGAACAATAAGCAAGCAAAGTTCAACAGTTTAAATACAAGTATTATCAAGCTACATAATTATATCTTATGCAATTTACTGTAATATTGTTGGAGGTATTAGCTATTTTACAATGATATTAAAGATAGATTCTCTAATAAAGTAGAAGAAGATCATATACATTATGCTAATATTATAAAAACGGAGCAAGTACTTACTGGATTTTTACATAAGAATAAAATAGACAAAGAAGAATTTAATTGGGATCCAGAGGGTAAAAAGATAAAATGACAAAGTACTGCTTAGGTAACTATCTATAATTATAGGAGTAGAATTTAATTATGATATTAATGAAAGGGAATTATTACCATACTGAAAATATAAAATAAAAATTAGATATTTTGATCATTATACAATGTCATTATCGTTCTTATAAAGACAACGAGAATAATATAATTATAGTTTTATATAGATTTTAGTCACATTTTATTATACATCCTTTTTCCTTTGAAAAAAGTGCCTAACACAAGTTAGTTTATGTATAATCTTGTAGGGTTTGAATTTAATTTTTTGTAAGCATTCAATAATATTTGATTAAGGTTTAGAAAAAGTATTTGAAATTGAAATTGAAAAAAGATTGTGCATTATATTTGGACATGAACTTGACTTCAATACTGAAAATTTGTGACTAAAAATCATATTTATTTCGTAATAAAATTATTAATTAATTAAAATTGTTTAATTTTTTTATTTGAGGCACTATCCTTACTAGTAAACAAAAGAAAAGGGGGAATTTAGGAAGTATAGCGCTATTTATTTATTTTGCCGCAATAGTAAAGTGAGTATTAAATTCAGAAAATTAATTGAAAATACAGAGAGAGAATACGAACGTGTAATAAAGAAGAAAAGAACTCAAAGCAAAACAAGCAAAGCAAAACCATAAGTCCATAACTTCTTCCCAGTGGCCATTTAATTTTTTCCTTTATTTTCACAACAATTCTCTTACCCTTCTGATAATAATTCCTTCTCTAATACAGATTTGTGTCAAATTACAATTTTATTGATTTTTTCTTTTGCATATACAAATCTATTTTTTCCCCAATTTTTTCATCTGCATAAGATGCACAAAAGGGTGCTTCAATTCTTGCATTCTCCACCTGGAAGGTATTAAGGTTTAGTCTTTGAGGTGATAGAGCAACGTATAGAGGAAATAAGGAAAACCCCAGAAAAATTTTGGTGAAAAATCATGGAAGGTATAAAAATTTGACCTTTTTTTTCCATTACAGATCAAAATTTAATTGTAATTGGGTGTTTTACCACTGTGTTGGATTTTACGATTTTGGGCGTTTTATTGGTTTTAGAAATATTGAGTTCTGTGTGCAGTTTTAAGTTTTGTTCTATGGGTAAATTACAGTTTCTGCTTTGTTGTGAGTTTAAAGTTTTGCAATTTTTAGTTCTGTGATATTGAGTTAGATGTTCTTTTTGGTGATAAATCATAATGAAAGGTATCAAAATTCTACCTTCTTTGGTTACAGATCAAAATCAAATGTAATTCTGGGTGTTTTACCACTGTGTTGGATTTTGCAATTCCAGGTGTTATTAGAAATATTGGGTTCTGTGTGCTGTTTTAAGTTGAGGTCTATGGGTAAATTACAGTTTCTGCATTGTTGTGAGTTTTAAGTTTTGCAATTTTTAGTTCTGTGATATTGAGCTGATGTTCTTTTTGGTGATAAATCATAATGAAAGGTATCAAAATACTACCTTCTTTGGTTACAGATCAAAATCAAATGTAATTCTGGGTGTTTTACCATTGTGTTGGATTTTGTAATTGTAGGTGTTTCTTGGATTTTAGAAATATTGGGTTTTATGTGCTGTTTTTAGTTGAGTTCTATGGGTAAATTACAGTTTCTGCATTGTTGTGAGTTTAAAGATTCTGATATTGCAGCTGATGAGCTTTAGGTGTTCTTTTTTGAGAGATCGATCGTTGGATTTTTGTACAGTGATTAAGCCTTGATGTTCTCTTTAGTAGAGAATGTTGATATCTGATAGTTCATGGTGTATAAATATTGTAAATCATGCTTCATGGCTAAAGAAAACAATAAAATTAAATAACAATGGTATTGATCGGAATAGATATAGAGGATTCACATAATCTGATCAGGGGTTGGGCGCAGTTGATTGATGATCGATTAATAAAGGTTCCAGATGATTGGGCAATTTGTTGATTGAATATTCCTTTTTACCTTGAGATTACGTGCAATGTAGGTATTTTGTGGTTTTGTGTGCCTTTTAGGGGGTGGGGATTTGAATGTTTTGCTGGCATGCAGATTACCTTATTTGTAATATGATATTTGCAGTGTTCTGACAAAGGAGGTGTTAATTGGTTATGATGATAGGGAATGGATTAAATTTGGAATTAACTTCGAGTGGTTGAAACTTGACTCCTGATTAAGGAAAAAAAAAGTGGTTGAAACTTGGGATGATGATGGTTGAGATTGCCTTTTTTCCCCCTTTCTATGCTAGGTGCATGACTAAGATCACTGGTTATCAAGTACGTAGTGTATTTGAATTGGGGAATGCCCCTTTCCTAGTACTGGAATTCACTTATAAGTTAAACTCAAAATAAATTATATGGATGTGCTAAAGTGATATAGCCAGATGTGACTAGAGTCAATTCAGATGAGATAGGGAGGAGTAAGTAATGAACTACTGTTTCGTCTTTTATACCTATCACCTTCTGAAGTGCTCCATTATCACAAAATTGTTATACATGATCCCCTCCCAAAGTCCCTTCTTTTAAATGCTTACTGGTTACTATACCAACTTCAGTCTCTAGATTCCTTGAGAAAAAGTTCTTTTCTTTTTTTTCTTTTTGGTTTTGGATTCTTGATGTTTCATATAATAGTTATGAATTTGGTCAATTTATATACGAAAGCAAATATTATTTCTTTTTGAAGTAGAATCCATTATTGTTGGAACAGTTAATAGTCCTTATTTCCTGCTTGGATAATAGTTAAATTATTAAGGCTGTCAACCTTTTGCAGATTTATGTGAAGTGCATTCTGAAGACGATAAAGGCCACCATGAGAAAAACAAGAAAAGAATAATCAAGACACGTGCTCAGGTCGAAGCCCTAGAGAAACTTTATGAGGGTAAGAGATCGTATTTACTATTTTTTGTTTTGCAGTTAGCTACTACATCATACCTGTTGTTCCGGACATAGCAATAAGAGAAAGCTTATTAATTTTCAGAACACAAGTACCCTACAGATGAGATGAAAGCTGATCTGGCAGAGACATCGGGATTAACAGAAAAGCAAATTTCTGGTTGGTTTTGTCATAGGCGGTTGAAGGACAAGAGGCTGTCAAAAGGAGAAATATATGCAAATGGAAGACAAGATCGTTCAAGTGGCGTCATTCAGGACCATGGCAGTGGATTTAGACAGGATTCTTGTGGTAGCACCAAGCAAGCGGATGATAAGAGATTTGATCATCGGGAAGTTGAGAGTAGAAGATTAACTGGCCCAGAATTCTCAACTGCAGAGGTGACATATGAGGTTGGCACTCATTTTAGAGGGAAGTCTAATCGCATGGATGACGCATCTTCAAGAAGTAGCTCTTCATTACGGAATGAATGTTTTTCGCAAAATGCAGAATCATATGATATAGCAACTTCGAGATACATATCGCAGAATTTACCTACTGACTTTAAGGGTGTAAAACCAAAGAATGGCCCATCTGGGTATTTAAAAGTAAAGGGTCAGGTAGAGAATGCTGCAATTACTACTGTGAAGAGGCAATTGGGGAGGCACTACCGACTGGATGGTCCAGCCCTTGGTGTTGAATTTGATCCACTTCCACCTGGTGCTTTTGAATCAGCAGTGCCAAATCCTGTCAATGGTGAGGTCAAATGCTTGTTTGTTTTTTGGTGTTTTGGTTATCCAAGTTTTACGAGCCTGTCTGGAATTACTCTCTTTTTTTCAGCTCGTATGCCTTAATCTTTCAAGAAGATGCCTCCTTTTTTCTGCTTTGCCATGCTTAGTTCTTATTCAGTGGGGCTGCTTACTTGTTGTCGTGTATCATATTTTATATGAATACACAACTTTTTGTCTTATCAAAGTTTTATCTTAGAAACAGGATTATGCTGCCAGCTATGTTTTGCTTCAGCTTTCGTTGCGTCTTCCATATATTGGGCAATAACTGTTAAACTTATCTTCTTCACATCTGAGGGGATTAAAATTGGAACATTTTTCATTATTTTATCAACTATGCTGAGCACTTTATTATACACATGGAATTTTGTTTGTAAAATTATTCTTAGGCATTAGTCCATGGTGTATGATATTGACATAGATGTCAACCTTGATTCTGTATTTACAATAAGAGTTTGATGGATTTTTCATGCTGAATTTCATGCTGAATGTCAAGCGCTTATTAGTATGTCCAGTATCACCTCAACTCTGTTATATATCTGCAAGTTTATATTCTTAATGTTACATTTCTTGGTTGTATGTCTGAAATATGGATTCCCAAGTAACTTAGTTTCCTGATACAAAGCATTGCTCACTGATACTGTGATATGAATGTTTCACAGACCCTTGTTATGCTACTGAACCTGTTCCAGATTGCTCACCAGATATGTCCAATGTCTACAGGCGGTCAAATGTAAGTGGATCTTGCCGCATTCCTCTTAATTAATTTGGTAAACCTCAATTTAAGAATTTCAGAAACGTGAACGTTCTGCATATTCCGCTGTCTCTTTACATCTTCTTGAGTTGAGGGTCTTTCGGAAACAGCCTCTCTACCCTCTCTACTCCTGGGGAGCAGGGGTAAGGTGTAAGGTATGCGTACACACTACCCTCCCCATACCCCACTTGTGGGATTCCACTGGGTTGTTGTTGTTATTGTTGTTGTTGTTGTTGTGAATGTTCTGCATATTGCACAAGAATGCTTAATTTGTTCTGTCAACTCAATCAAGGATCTAAGGAAGTGCCATATTTAGAAGTTTGTAGCAAAACTGCACAAATTTGTGTATAATTCACTGTACTTCAACTATTGTGTGATATGGAATGTTGAAACATATTTGAAGCTTGCGGTGGTAAATTCTTAGATGGTGCATCTTTGATGGACTAGATTGCCCTTTTGATTACTGGTATGGTGGCCAAAATTATAGATTAGTTATTATCTCACAAAAGCTTGTACAAATTCAATAATATTTTTCTTGGCTTGCATCTTTGGCGAATTAGAGTGCTTTATGGTTGGATTATCGGCCCAAAGTTTCTAACTGACCAAAACAAAGTTCTTAAAAAGTGTGCATCCAATATACACGACCTAACTATCTCTTCTATGCATTTACATCTTCTTCTTTTCTTTTCCTTTTTTGATAAGGTAAGATAGATATGTATTTGCATCTTCTGGATGCTTATTAATGAAATATCTTACTTCATCAAAATAAAAACTTGCTCTTTAAATATTACTCCATATTTTTCTTCGTTTTTTAGAATTTTTCTCTTCCTTTTGTCCATGAAGAGAGGCTTGTTTCAACTGGACTATAAGATACCAGATTGGATCTTTCATGGCAAAACTATTTTAAATTGACAGGGGTTACTATCTTCAGCTAAAGATGGTTATATCTGTGGTCACAGTGGCGTAGCCACATAGAGTGAAGGGCCCTCATCGGAAAATTATACTATGCTATATAGAAATTATACTGTTAATATATGTAAAAAATATTTTTTATACATATATATTAAAATTGAACCTTGTATACCCTTCGCGAAAGTTCTGGCTTCGCCACCCTGCGGACTTATCAAACTAAGGATCGTTATAGCAATGGAAACTTTTAGCAAAGGAATGGAAGGTTCTGGAGGCTGCTTCGGTGTTGTCGATTTCCTTTAAACATTATAGTCCCATTATTTTTGATAAAAATAATATAATACACTTCTAAAGTTATTACCAGTCTAATCACTTTGTTACAAATAAAATGCTTTTCTCCAAGGGATTTACCAGTACTTGGTGTAAAGTACCAGATTAGATTCTCTATATCATGACTAACCTTCTCCAAATTCAGTGGAATTACTGGCCAAGAATAAAGATTAGTACATTAATGGACTCTTTAGCAAAGTAAAGTAAGGTTTTGTAGGCTGCTTGAGTTCTATTGATATTCTTTTGAAATCAGCTCTGGTATGAGAATCATGCTTTTGAAAGTTTGAAAGTGATGGTTGCACTAATCAAGAGAATTCCTGAATTCTTACAGAAAGGCTGCTTTGTGATTACACCAGTGATTTCGTTTGTCACTTACCTTTCTTGGGAATCAATAAATAGTCTGTACTCTGAAGTAACCTCTGTCTTAGGAATAAAAATCACTCCTTTTTATATACGTATCTTTTAATTTTTAGGATGGACTAAAACAGAATTGTGCTTTACTTGTTTTTTAGGGCCACTCATCTTTCCAAGTTACCATATAGATCTTACTATCTGAACCAAAGTCTCGTGATATGTGGTTTCTATAATTATACATATTTTGTTTTTGCATTGCCCCATCAGGGACACAGATCCAATTCCAAGTCCAACTCGCATGATTCTGATCTGGATGGTTTGAGATTCAAAAGAAAAACCAATTCCGCTCTTCCTGAATATCACTTCAACCTAAAGCCTAAGCCGAATTCCTCTGAGCATAATGAATATCCTAAGTGGAACTCGTCATTAGACATGTATGAAGGCCCTGCAAGAAAAATTGCAGCTGACAGCAGAGACAGCTGTAAGTTTATGCTCAAACATGGACGTGCAGAAATTAGAGCTAGTACTGGCTCGAGCAATGGTCTTCGAAGTCCTTATTTTGGAAAAGTCAACGGGGAGCAATTGAAACCTCGGTTCAGTAGCCACAGTGAAGTGAGCCTTAAGGCTGTTGAGAAGGAACATTTTGATTGCAAGCCTTCTGATTATAAGGGAATTAACTATCATAATTTTGAGGGGAAAGAGCTCCCCAAAATAGTGGAAAAGGTATAGTATAGTACCATATTTGCTTTATGTTACGTTGTTTTGTGGTTCAGCAAATCCTGATACCTATTTCTTGAAATAATATATAGGATCACATCAGTGGAAAAAGGACAGCAGTTGATGAAAACCACGATCTAGTTCGTGTGAAGGTTCCGCGGCACAATGAGACAAGGGTAAGCTTTATGGTTGTTTTTGGTTAATTCTTGCAATTTCCTTTTGGTTTGGACATGCTTATGGGTTCTCTAAATTAAAATTTAAAGGTTGTACATCGTCCAATGGATGAAGTTCCTGACCATCAAGAGTACTTGAGGAGAGCACCTGTGGTAGAAATTCCACTGCAGACAAATCACCGGATAAGGTTAGACCAACTTAAAGAACTTGATCTTACACCACTTTGTATGCATGAATTTGCATCTGTGACTAGATGTCATATTTACTCTTTGAATGCCTTCTCTTATTCAATTTCGAATTTAAAATGGTAATTTGATGTACAGAAGAATATATGGCTGTCCTTCTCAAAATATTTTTTTTCTCAAAAGGAAGAATATATGGCTGTGTGTCATGCCATCTTAGAACTGATTTAAGACCTTTATTTGCTTATCTTGGTCCATCTCTAGAAGGTTGATTCATGAACAAAGTGCAGGCTAATATTATCTAGTACATGTGCATTTATCTTCTCGGCAGTTGCTAAGTTGTGATGTTATCTTATCGAATTTCCTACCTGCTATGACCAATTATAAGAGCAAGGTGTTACGTACTATTTTGCAAGCAAAAACCAAAGATTTTGTAAAATTCTTTCTGGTTAGCAATGACTCTGTTTGTGTTTGCTATAGGACTGCTGCAGAGATGCGCCGTAGCTTTAGTGAAGATGATGAAACAGAAGAAACGAGTTCCTTTGAGGATTAAAAGATTTGATATTGACTGAAGGAAAGTAACAGGTCCATTAGTTAGGGATATTTGTTGGATTTCTGCGTCGATAGGACTCCTTTGGATTTGTACAGTTCAAAAGCAACTTAAATTCGCTCGCCTGTATTCCATCATGTGAAGAGATCCTTCAGGGCTTGTATAGTTCAAAAGATTTGTATCCCATTTTGTAGCTTGATGCTGAAATAGGAATACTATGAGTAATATATATTGTCAATTGTCATTTTGTTTTGAAGTAAGGTACTTCCTTTATATAGAAGAGGAGACCATTTCTCTATTTGTGCGTGTCATCCTTGAACAGAGGCCATGCCTACTTAATCTATATCGTTCCGATCTTATCGGAAACCTCCCTGCAGTTACTGCTACAGTAGCTTGATGATCCCTTGAATTGGATCTAAGTAAATGCAGCACTATCATTTCATTGAAGACTCTGTATCCTCAACTTTTTTTTGGGTCATATTCGTAGTAGTGCTGCGGAAATTGCCTCTTGCAAATATGCAGCGTAAAGTTGTAAATTAGGAATATTTACAAAGCAGGAATTAAATTTGGGTGTAATTGTACAATTTGATATATTTATCTAGTCAAGTAATTGGGTGTAATTAAAGGGGTCAAATTATATTATTCAATTCTCAAGTGGATGTATGAACTGGTGGTAGTAATTACAAGCTAATGTAACTCTTAAAGAAATTATTTTCATTTTTCAAATATATTAAGTACTGCTATTATTTTAAAATTATTTCTCTTCCAATTCTCTTATCCTCCCTTTTCAACCTTACAATGTGTTGATTATGGTGTGTTTCCATATAATTTTGTAACTTCTCATATTTTGCTTCTTTTTTTTCTTTTTTTCTTAGTCGTTAAACACAATTTTGTAGTTTACTAGCTTTATTTTCTATCATTAGTATAAATAATTTATAAGAAAAATACCTTCAAAATTCATAACTATTTTTTTAATTTAAAAATACAATAAATTATAAATTTCATATTGTATTCATATGAGTTTGTAGAAAAAGTTAAATTCATAATTGAAGATTTTATAATTGTTTTAAATCAAGACATTAATTATTTGAAAGAAGTCAAGTTAAGTAATTTAAGATACCAATTATTTTTTATGATATTATTTATTAATTTATAATTATTTAACATATTTTTACGGCAAAATATTTGTTCTAAATACCTCTTAGTTAATTACTTTTTTGATATTTATGATTCACATACATGCCATATCATAAAATTTATCCACATGTTAATTTGAATTTTTTGTATTTAACTATGAAATTACACTTGTCCGATCAAACATAACAGTAAAAATTACATTATAATTACATTGTGGCAAACAAACAGATCATTGTAATTATTATATTGTGTAATTACCAGAGTGTGCAATTATTACCCTAATAATTGAAACGGTCAGATAATTACACATGGCTTTCCAAACAGGACCCTTAGTGTAATTTCTCACCATTTTTATAATTTAATCTATTTTTAGATGCTATTATCTCTTAAGCTGTTAAAAATTAAAAATCGTGGGACTTATGCTTGCATCAGGCATTTAATCTAATCCAAGATGGCATCAGGCATCTATTCTAGGTAATAAAAAAAAAAAAAAAAAGGACAATAGATTTTTTGGACTATTTATAAGTTATCCGAGTATTATTTTTAATACCGGAATAACTTATTCCAAATTTAATAACCAAATAATGTATAAGGTGGTATTAAATTTTCATCCCAACACTATTTTTTATTTATCCCTCTTACCAAACGACCCCTTATGGTCATTTTAGTATCTTTGCTCTATGCTATTCCATTATATTTGGACTAAAGGCCTCCTTTCCAGGTGCTTTTGTACACGTGGATTTTTTACTATACCCAGACCTACCTTATACAATACTAATTTTGAAGGTATTTTTCTTATAAATTATTTTTACTAATGATAGAAAATAATGCTAGTAAACTACGAAATTGTGTTTAACGACTAAGAAAAAAAATATACGAGAAGTTACAAAATTATATGGAAGCACACCGTAATGAACACATTAAACTGTTGAAAAGGGAGGATTAAAGAAAATGAAAGAGAAATAGTTTAAAAATAATAGTACTTAATATATTTGAAAAAAAGAAAATAATTTTTTTTAAAGTTACATTAGCTTGTAATTACTACCAGCAATTCACACACCCCTTGAGAATTGAATAATATAATTTTACCCCTTTAATTATACCCAATTACTTGACTAGATAAATATATCAAATTGTATAATTACATCCAAATTTAATGAATGAATTACAAAAAAATACACGTGACTTCACACCATAACAAAAAATGACCCATGTTTTTAAGTTTTACTCGACCTAGCCCGTATTATACATATTTTGAAAGCACTAACAAATTCAAAATATGTGTTCTTACAACCATTGCTTCTAAAAGCTATGGAGTTAAATATGTGTTCTCACAACCATTGCTTTCAGTCTCTCTTCTTCTCACATCTTCTACATATGCTTCAAGGGGCCGTGTATTTTCTGCTACCCCCTCTATGTTACCTGGCTGCAATATAAGAAAATTGAAGAGTAGAAGTCCACCATTGAAGACCATTCAAAGCTTTGCTTTCGAAAATAGAATTTTTTGAGTTTGTTAATTATTTGGATTGGGTGTTGTTCCAATTGATTGAAAATATTAAAATGAGTTCAAAATTTAAATTTGAAGTGATTTGGAGTAGATTTGAGTTCAATTTCAGAAAAGACGCAAAGAAGAAGACGAAGTTAGTCTTTTATATAATTATGTATAATCTTATATAATAGTGTATATGAGTGTATAAACACATCTTATACACTATTATACACTTTTATACACCTTTATACAAGCGTACGTAGACGAACTTCTTCCACGATTTTCAGTTGCAATTCTTGTTCAAAACCAGTCCAAATCTCCATTAAATGACTTCAAATTTTATATACAACCTCCTTATACTATTTCTAACAAATCTAAATAACACCCACTCTAAATTTCTCACAAAATCAAATTCGAAATTTAAATCCACATATTAAACTTGTTAAAAATCTAATTTTTACCACCTAAATGGATTTGGCTTGTTGAACTAATATTTGAGTTACAGTTACTGATTCGAAAATTAACTTAAAAGTTTGAGCAATTTTTTAAAAAATTAAATAGTAATTTCGAGAACTTATTGGAGTTGTACATTTGAATCTTAGTCTATTATTTTTGGGCTAGTTGGTTGTAAATTGAAATGTGAGCTATAAAATTGAAAAGTAAGGAATCAGTTGTTCTTATATGAAATTTTCCCAAATTTAATTCCTACTTTGCAAATATTCCTAATTCTCTACTCCTTCACTCCAGCCTCCAAGTCTAGAGCGACCGAACCGGAGTCCACAATCCAAACTTAATCAGGTAGCTCTATTCCCATTGTTGTTTGCAATTTTACACATATATCGCAAACATAAACTTGTATTTGCTTCGTAGCTTTCGCTAAGTGACATATTCTTTGAACAAATTAGTTATTATCATTGGATAAATTTGATTTATCGATGTGCTTTTGTTTCAGCAGAATTTCACAGAAATTGCAAGCAAAATGAAAACTTAGGTTAGGCAGTAATGTTTTGATTTTTCATTTTAGGCCGGATGACCTGTTGATTTAACCGATAACCGACCGATAACCGCTAAACCGATACCGAACCAACCGAACAACATACCCAGTTTATTCCCACAAGTGGGGAGGGTAGTATGTAGTCAGTCCTTACCCCTACCTTGTGAAGCAGTTGGCTAGTGGAGTAGTATCAATCGAACCATTAAGCGCAAATATCCAACCGATCTTCCCTATAAGCAGCCCTAGTAGAAAGCACAAGTTGAATTCTAGTTATGAATTAGGTAACAAGTTAAATATGTTCACAAATATTTAACTTTCGTTAACTTTAAGGATCAAAACCAGACTTTTGAACTAATTAAAGGTTATAAGTGCTTAGTCAAATAAATTAGCGACCAAAATTGAAATTAAACAATAACACAAGGATTAAAATTGCTATTTCCCCGATTTAAATCTGCCTTCTAGGTGGTTTTGGATTTGTTCTAATGATTTGTTTGGTTTGTCATAGATAGAATATGATGTACTGGAAAGTGCAGCTGATGACACAATCATATTTCTCTATGATATGGATGATATTCTCTGGATTTATCCAAAATTGTTAAATCTCTTATGTAGTGGGTAAAAAATTCATACCCCTTATTGGAATGTAACTTGAATTAATTTTTAACCAAAACTCTAATAACTGTGAACTATTTTGGTGTCTATATATGTGTTTATTTTATGCTTAATTTGTTAGACTAGAACTTTAAGACCCTGTTTTTTTTTAATCTGATCATATTCAAATGTTATTCATTTTCTCACATGCCTATTCGAATAGAGAAACAAATGATTACATGTAATGCATAAGAACGTCAGTGAAATCATACAGCATATCCACTTAACAATTTTTGCTCCAAGTCTTCGTCAAGATAAACAAGGCAGATTCTATCATAAGTCGTTCCCGCCAAGAAAAAATGTGCAGCACCAATAAATCCATGAGAAATTAGCTGCAAATCTGTATGCTATTCCAAGTCTTTTTTAGGTTAGCATACAAGTCAATCTTAAGTAGTGTAATATTTTCATCACGTAGTTTTCTGTGCACTAGTGCTAATTATAATATACTCGTAGGATAGGAGATTTGTTTTGCTCTGGGTATTGATATTGTATCCAAATCTAATGCATTTTGTAAATGAGATCTGTCCTAAAAGGCTAAAACTAGAGTCATCAGAGCTTGAAGCTATTTTTATTTACTGGTTTGGTAAGCCAAAATGACTCCTAATCTTTTGTTTTTATCAACCCGTGGCAGGTTCACTCTAATGGTTTCTGCGGAGCTAGTGGCGCTGAGTGCATAATATCAGAACAATTCGTTCCTTTAAGCAGTCCTGATGAGTAAAGTAAGTTTTGTTTGACATATCGACAATGAATTTCATAACCATTTTGCGGCAACAGAGGATCATTAGTGCAATTCATCCAACAGTTGTTATATCTTTGTACAAACAAAGTATTGATTCATGTCACAGTTTTTGCTCAAAAGTATCCGATGCAAATGAGAACTCAAAATCAAAAAGAGAAGAAAGGTTGGTAGATCAGGGAATGTTGGCAACAAGGAACAGCTTAAGTCAAAGAATTGAAAGTGTACCCAAAGGAGAGTACATCGGATCCGCTTTCCAAAGCTGGATGGGTGATGGTCTACCTATTCATAGAGGTGATATTTTCCATACTATCAATCGTTTGCGCAAGCTCAAATTCATCAAGCGCGGTCTTGAGGTTCTTTTACTCTGCCCCCTCTTGCCAAATCTGAACACGGGCATTTTACCTATTATGAATTACGTGAAATATTCAACCTACTGAGAAAATCACTACAGTGCACTTACTCGATGTGCTTGTTTGAGAAATCTAAGTCTAAGGGGTAATAGTAGTGATGTTATTACGGAAAGAGGAAAACTTTGTCTTGCACAGTTCTGTCACATGTTTCAGGTAAGCTGCTGCAGAGTGGTGTGTTCCATAGTGAGCTACCCTGGCATTTTCATGACTGAATTTGCTCTATACTGTTGTTGAGCTCATTCTCAAGTCTTACTTATCATAATGTCAAATCAAGCTCGTTTGTAGTTGCTATTGACAATCTTTGAGGTTCTTAATCTGACTGTATTCACTTGCATTTGATTGTTAGATTCAGTTATTAATTAAATAAATAGAATTTGATGCTAACAATTAAAAAAAAGGATACAATTTGGTGCTCAGTTGGAACTTCAAACGAAATCATATTGATATTGAGCGGTATGCTTAATCTTCTGCGGTTTACTTTTCTCAGGTGATGGAATGGGTTATAAGGGAGAGACCTTACAGACCAAAGGAACTAGATTACTCATATTTACTAGAATTCACTTCTAAGCTTCATGGGATATCACAAGCTGAAAGCCTTTTCTCACGAATACCATCTGAGTTCCAAAATGAGTTGCTCTACAACAATCTTATACTTGGGTGCTTGAACAGAGGCCTAATAAGGCTTTCACTAGCATATATGAAGAAAATGAGAGAGCTGGGTCATCCCATATCTTATTTGGTGTTCAACCATCTCATTATTCTCCACTCCTCCCCAAGCCGCAAGAAGTCCATACCTAAAATCCTGACGCAGATGAAAGCCGATAAGGTCATTCCACATGCCTCGACCTTTAATATTCTGCTCAAGATAGAAGCAAATGAACACAATATTGAACGCCTGTTAAAAGTATTCGGTGACATGAATAGAGCAAAAGTTGAACCGAATGAGGTATCATACTGCATATTGGCCACTGCACATGCTGTGGCTAGGTTATATACAGTTTGTGAGACCTATGTTGAAGCTCTTGAGAAGTCTGCAACTGGACGAAACTGGTCTACATTGGACATTCTTATCATACTTTATGGGTATTTGGGGAAGCGGAATGATTTGGAGAGGATATGGGGCATCATTATGGAGCTGTCCCATGTCAGGTCTAAGAGTTATGTCCTGGCGATCGAAGCATTTGGTAGGATCGGAGATATCTGTCGTGCTGAAGAGCTATGGTCCGAAATGAAATCAAGGAATTCTTTGAAGTCAAACGAGCAGTTCAATTCTTTGATAGCTGTATACTGCAGACATGGACTTATCACCAAAGCCACTGCATTGTATAAGGAGATGGAGAAAAGTGGGTGCAAGCCAAATGCCATTACTTATCGGCATCTTGCTCTTGGTTGCTTGACAGCGGGGTTAATTAAGGAGGCTATTAAAACTCTTCAACTGGGGATGGATATGACAGCAAGCATAAAGGTCAAAAGATCAACTCCATGGTTGGAGACTACTCTTTCAATAATCGAAATATTTGCAGATAATGGTGACGTAGAGAATGCTGAAAAGGTGTTTAAAGAACTGAAGAAAGCAAATTATACTAGGTATACCTTTGTGTACAATACGTTAATTAAGGCGTATGTTAAGGGGAAGGTATATGATCCAAATCTACTTAAAAGAATGATTCTTGGAGGGGCGAGGCCAGATTCTGAAACCTATAGCCTTTTAAAAGTTGTTGACCAATTTCGGACGTGATTATATTAGAATTATTTTATATGCTTTTATACTGGTGGTTCAAGAACTCAGCTAAGAGTAAGCCTATTTTTCCATTTGCTGAAGATAACCATACTTAACGTGCCCCTTTTGTTCGAGTCTTGGAGAGATGGTGGCAGGTTAGACAAGTTACACTATATTACATAGATACTTGGAGAGATGGTTGTACATCGTCCTATGGATGAAGTTCCTGAGCATCAAGAGTACTTGAGGAGAGCACCTATGATAGGAATGCCACTGCAGACAAATCATCGGATAAGGTTAGACCAACTTAAAGAACTTGATCTTACACCACTTAGTATGCATGAATCTGCATATGTATTTTTAACATGTTTATTTAATAGGATTTTTGGAATATAACTCCATTGTGAGATGATCATGTTATTAGATGTCATAATTTGCCCTTTGAATGCATTCTCTTATCCAATTTCAAATATAAAATGGCAATTTGAAGTACAGAAGAATAATGGCTGTGTCTCATGCCATCTTTTAACTGATTTAAGACCTTTATTTGCTTATCTCGGTCCGTCTCTAGAAGTTTGATTCATTAACAAAGTGCAGGCTAATCTTTTTGTAGTACCATGTGCATTTATCTTCTTGGTAGTTACTATGTTGTGATGTTATCTTACTGAGACTTTCTACCTGCTATGACCAATTATAAAAGCAAGATGTTATGTACTATTTTGCAAGAAAAAACTAAAGATTTTAAAAATTCCATGGTTAGCGTCGTCTTATTAAGCAGTCATAATGTTTTTTTTTTTGCAAGCAAAACCAAAGATTTTGAAAAATTCTTTATGTTAGCAATTACTCCGTTTGTATTTGCTATATATAGGACTGCTGCTGAGATGCTGCGTAGCTTTAGTAAAGATGAAGAAACAAGTTCTTTTGAGAGTTAAAAGATTTGCTTTTGACAGAAGAAAAATAGCAGGTCCATTAGTTTTTAAGATATTTGTTGGATCTCAGTGTCGATGGTACTCTTTCTGATTCGTACAGTTCAAAGCAACTTGAATTCACTCGTCTTTACTCCAGCATTTGAAGAGATTCTTCAGGACTTGTATAGTTCAAAATATTTGTATCCAATTTTGTAGCTTGATGCTGAAATAGGAATACTGTGCGTAATCTTTATTGTCATTCAGCTTAAAGTAAGGTACTTCCACTGTACAAAAGAGGAGACCATCTCTCTATTTGTGTCATCCTTGCGCAGGGGCAAGCTTATCTACTATGTATCGTTCCAGTTTTATCAGATGTTTCGGAAAGACTTATGCAAAAGAGGAGGGTTTACCAAAATAAACCTCCCTTGCTGCTGCAATAGCTTGATGATCTCTTCAATTGAATCTAAGTAAATGCATCACTCTCATTTCAGTGAAGACTGTGCCCTCTGAAGGGCAGATGTGGATATGAACCAATAAACAATAGCAACATGGCAATTTTAAATAGGAATTTGTTTCTCTTCATAGAATCTAAATCCTATTTGTATGATTGATTGTTAAAAGTCTTTTTATATTCATAGTAGTGTGTATGTTTGGATATAGTAGGAATTCTGTGTATAAAAGCACCAGGGAGGCCCTGGGCCCTAGTCCAAATATAATAGCTTACAGGAGTTGCAAGAGTGAAGATACTAAAGTGATATGACATTTCTGGTCACCTTTTCTCTTTTTTAGGACTCTCAATTACAGAGGTATGATAATAGAAAATTAATGACAGTATAAGTTGTCAGAAGCTAAGTGGCAAAACTAGTTATTGCCTGTGTTGGCACTGAATCCAAAAAATGTGTTGTTGTTTTTAAGATTTTTCTTACCTAGACTTGATGCCTGATGCCATCTAGCAAGGTTAAGTTACTATTGCCAGATCCATAATTTTATATATTTATAAGGCCTTTGAATGTTTGACAGCAATTAGAACAAAGACAAGATGAAACTTATTCACTCGAAATGATTTTTTTTTAGTAAGTTAATCACTTCGCTTCTTATAATTGGCTATTGTGTTTTAAAAAGTTAAAGTGTAAGGTGAGACGTTTTACTTATCCTTATTGCAAAATGAAGTATGAGTCTCATGGGTTACATAAATCCTAATATGTCACAATTTTTAACTTTTATGCTGAATGACTTTACAAACCCCTAAATTTTTCCAGATGGTTATTAATTTGCGAGTTTTCCATTTAAGCACTTTTACTTGAAGAGGTAACCGTCAAAAAACCCACTGAGCGTGTCTTTTTTTGATAGCTATGTTTAGACAATGAATATCTCTCAAGAATAAATAACTTATTTCTTCATACACCGGGCTTCTTGCATCACGGGTTCAAGTCATAGAATTATATGTTCGAGTTGTGGAATCAGTCATTAATGCTTGTATCAGGGTAAACTACCTACATTACACCTCTTGGGGTGCATCCCTTCCTCCGACCCACGTGAACACGTAATACTTCGTGCATCAAATTGCTATTTATCAAGGATCGTCACATGACAAAGCGTGTCTCTTTTTGATAGCTATATTTAGACAATAAATATCTCTCAAGAATAAATAATTTCTTCCGCCGTTCACCGGGCTACCTACATCAAGGGTTGGAGCCGTGGAGTTACGGGTTCTAATTGTGAAATTAGCCACTGATACTTGTATCAAGATAGACTGGTTACATTATATTCTTAGGATATGACCCTTCCTCGAACCCGCATGAACACAAAGTGGAGAGTACTTTGCTTGAAGATCTTTTCATCTTTGCATGTGGCAAATGGTTGTTGACTTTATAATTGATGAGCACATTACCCAAACATAATTTTGTAAAAAGGAACTAGGGGACCATTTTAATTTGCATAATTCTCCCTTGTGGATCCTTCTATCTTTTCCTTTTTTTCTAAAAAAAAGTGCATAAAACTTATGGTGATAGTTATTGTCAATGTGTTGGAAAGACAAGTGTTCTTGTCAAGGGTATTTTTGGTACATCTCCATTATATTTCTGACTTGTTTATTTAATTTAATAATTTTTTTTTGGTCCACATTTTTATAGATTTGGAAAAAGTTTTAGTAAGAAATATATTGGAAGAATTGTAATGTTTTAGGTATAATTCTATTTGAAGATAGGGTTGTCTGTAAATGTAAAACTATACTCCTAATACTTTTTAAGTTAATTTGAAATTTGAAACTAGATAAAAGAATTATTTTTCTGTGAAGTCTAATACACTTTGTGTTTAATCTTCTCTCCCTCATGTGACAGACTAATTTAAATAAGTCAATTGACGCTACTGATTATTTATCTTTTCAAATATTCTATAATTTTTTCTTCAAAATATTAACTCTAATCCCATTAGTGTTTATCAAAATATTAATTTTTACATTATAGAAGCTAAACTCTTTCAAATAAGCGTGGAGTGACCTCTCAAGAATTAATCTTTCTAATTAACCTAAAACATTTATGAACCCTAATAAATGGTCCAGTATTTTTATTTTTATTTTTTGTGATAAATGCTGCAATTTTTATGGTTATTAAAATTTTTAAGTGTTTGTAACGGCTAACAATATGATATCTTTTTTAAAACCATCAAGGTGACAGGTAGCTTGGATTTTATTAATTAAACAAGAAAAATGAAAATTAAACTTATAATATAAAGAAATAATCTATGAGTAACTTTGAATTTATAAATTATCTGTAGTTAATAATTAACTACTAAGGATTATGGTTGGTTGAATAGGATCCCTCGCTCAAACTGAAAAAATTTCAGTTGGAACGTTTTTCCCCTTTGATAGAATACGTAGCGCAACCCCGAATTAGTCGAGACATCAAAACAAATATTCGAAAATTTTGATTATGTATAGGAGAATCAGAATGTTTTTTCAACTTTGGAATTTTGGAATGGAATTTTTCTCTTGGAGAGAATTTGGACAGAATTCGAACCATATGCTTTGAATGTAGGAAATGAAAGGAAAAAGGAAGAGATGTATAAAAGGTGAAAATATGAGTGAAAATGGGGGAAAGAATTATTGGACTCATGAATCATGACAATATTACTTTTGATTTGGGAGTCAAATTTTTGTTCAATATAATCTTTTAATATTTAAAAATATATCTTTACGAGAAAAAGATGATTTTATCAAAAGAATGATTTGTAATGCTATTTATGTGATTTCTAAATATAGATTTAAAATATGTTTAGAGATTTCATTAGTATCACAAGTTCACAACTTCCACTCTTACTTACCATGGTGAACTACAAATCAAAGAATATTAAATTAAAAAAATTATCTTATTTTTTCATTTTTTTTTACTTTTCATATGTATTTCCTTTCTTCCTTTCCAAATACAAAATAGGATCACAATATACTTATAATTTTACTTACCATATTTCTGGTAAGATGATAAATATCTCCCTCTCCGTAATTTGAGCTTTCGAGTTTAAATGCAATATTCTTTTGGAGGAAGTGTCTTAATCTCAAATGAAATTTCCTTGACATAAATTCGAATACGCTTAAACTTCAAAAGAAAAAAAGAAGAAGAAGAAATTACTTAAAATAAAGAATAATTAATAAGAAATGAGTCAAATGTAACAATTACAATCTAGTACTTATATGATTTTTCTTTTTAAGAAATGTACACTTTTGACTCAATACTGAAGATATGCAAAACGTATATGTGAATTGCTATTTAAAGAAATACTGAAGATATGTAAAACGTATATGTGAATTGCGATTTAAGAATAAAGCATACGAAAAACAGACCGAAGTAGTTAATTCTTACAAACCATATGATGTGTCAAATGAACTTTTTTATTCTATACCTCACACAACTAATATAAATTGTGTGAGGTTATGGTGCTTTTTCAAAAATAAATAACTTGTATTTCTTTGTCATGTTGTGATTATGTTTTCTTTGAGCCTAGAGTCTTTCAAAAATAATTTTTCTGTCTTCACAAGGTAGAGATATTTTATCCTTCGGGACGACCCAATTGGTATGGAGGGAGTTATTCATAGTGATGACCTGTGATCGATCCATTCTCAATGACTTCTGGGTCTGAGTCTGTTGCACAGAGCTTGCCTAGTGTAATTTATATCCCCTGTGTGATTTGCAGGCTATTACACAGTGGGAGATTTACCCAGTGCGCACAGAGTGCTCACCCGAAGGGTAGAGGTTGTGGCAGAGGCTGTAGCGGCAACGAGTTTTCCTGGGGTTCCAAAGAAAAAAAGGTAGGGATATTTGCATACACGCTATCTTTCTCAGACCCCACTTGTGAGATTGCATCGGATATATTATTATTATTGTTGTTGTAAAAATAAATAACTGGAGAAGGCAAGAGAAGTGGAAGGACTATGAGGCAGGGCCCACAAAAATCCAGATGTCAAAGGTACAATGGCCTTACACAACCAAGGTTAGTTATGTAATACATAGAATAAATTCAGATAAACAGATCGCCTACGGTTCCAGCGACCTACAAGTTTCATTTAAAAAACAACAACTTTTAATTAATAGGAGTAACTGCTATTTCCTCAATTTAAAGAAAGTAAAATTAATATTAATATTATATTCCATTCTCCTCAGTCCACCTTTCTTCTCTCTCTCTCTCTCTCTCTCTCTCTCATCAGTCATCTTCTGTAGCACTTTTGTGTGTGCGTGTTTTTGCTGCTTCTCTGCACCCATTGCCCAAAACAAAAACAAAAAATCAGATCAAACCTTAGATTCTGTTGCTTCACTTTTATCAGCTGATCTCTCTCTCTCTCTCAAATTCACAAGCAGTGACGTTTATTTTCTTACTATAAAACTCTCATTTTCAATCGTTTTCACAGTTTCAGCTTTCTGGGTCTTGCTAATTTTAGCTATTTTTTAATACCCACTTCAGTTCTTGAATTTTTACTTCACACCCAAAAAAAGTTTCACTCTTTTTTTTTTTAGTAGTTGCAAATTGCAATTTTTGGGGGGCTATATAGGATCATTGTAATCAGTAATTTTTCACTTTTTTTTTTCTAGGGCATTTGGTGAATTTTGAATAGAACTTGTATTCAATGTGATTGGAATTGAAAATTTTATTTTAAATGAATGCGAGGGGTTTAGAGATTTTAGGGCTAGTTTTGGAAGTGGCAGATTTTGGTGTCAATTGATAGAATGAATTCAGATGCCAACAGAGCTAGTGGACAAGTTGAAAGGGATATTGAGCAGGTACAAATTTAATATACTGTATTTTTTTAAATTTTTTTAAATTTTTATATACTGTAGTAAACCTGCACTTTTTAATATTGTTTAAACAATTAAAGTTTTATTGAGTATTACGGTTTTTGTTAATTGTGTATTTTATTACTGATAAGCTGAGTCCAACTAGAAGGAATCCTAGAATTACGTCTGTTTTTTGGTTTTGATTGAGGCGTAGTTGATTGAATTGTATAGATACTGAAGTTTGTTGAGTATTGTTGCTTTTGCCGATTCTATTTTTTTTAGATAAGCTGACCCTAACTAGTTTGAGATAGAGGCGTTAGGCGCAGTCAATTCAATTGTATTTTGTTACTATAAGCTAAGGCCAGCTAGTTTGGGATTGAGGCATAGCTGATTGAATTATATTTTATTATTGATTAGCTGACCAGCTGGTTTAAGATTGAGGAGTAGTTGATTGAAATGTATTTAGTTATTGAAAAGTCGGCTCCAACTAGTTTGGAATGGAAGCGCAGTTGATTGAATTGTATTTGGTTATTGATAAGAATCCTTATTAGTTCGGGATAGAAGCATAGTTTGATTTTATTGTATTTCATTATCGGTAATCTCTGGAAACTTGTCGAATGCCCTATTATTTTTAATATATGTGACTACTTCTTTTTTTACTTATGAGAATGCGGCAATACTTTCTCCACTTCTCATTTTCTTTTTTCGTGGTTTCGTAATTTAGTGTTAAAAATATTTGTTGGCATTCTGTGGTGAGAATTCGTAATCAACTTCCTCTTTATGGTGTTATGCAAGATGAATCGTAAAAGAAAGCATGTTTAATTGAGACACAATAATTTTATAATCATTTTATACATAGAATAGAAATGGCAAGTAAGGTAATAATACTAGGATATCATGTTTTAGAAAGAATTAGCAATTGGCATGTCATAAGATTGTGTGAATATTGTTGCTGCTGTTGAAGTGCCAAGTAATATAAAGCGTTGATTTTGGTAGCAAGAGCAATGAAGTCCAATTTAAGTAATTTCAGTTACCACCTAAATATAACTACTTCTGAAAATTGGGCTATTAGTGTTGCTCGTTCATTGTTTATTTATTAGGTTCAAAATCTCTCGACTTTTTAAACTTCTTTTCAGCTTCTATTTCTTCTTATGATTTACATCAGGCGATAACTGCTCTAAAGAAGGGTGCATACTTACTCAAGTATGGAAGAAGGGGGAAGCCAAAGTTTTGTCCCTTTCGGTTGTCAAACGTAAGTATCAGTTCATGTTTCTTTATCCTGTGTAAATTACTTTGTATTCTTACCCCAATTTTTTCTTTGTCATCTATGAATATTCTCGTAAGATATCATTTGTACTAGTCAAAATAAAAATAAAAAATATTTCTGTCTTTATTGTTGAGTGTAGCATGAGGTTAAGATGCAATTTACTCTTTTTTTCCCAATCATGTAGTTTAATATCTATGCTGGTCTTTGCTTTTGTCAATTATGCTACAAAACCGTGATATTCGACGCTTGACGTGTAACTCCTTTATTCTATAATTTATGGGGTAAGAATAAGAACTTCTAGAGTCTATCAAGCAGCAGCTAGTAGTCTACCGGGTTCATTTTTTGATTGCCTTAAAAAATCAAATAAATTAATCTGTCTGGTTCTGCAGGAGATGTTTGATATTTGCCTAATTTTTGAGTTAAGGTGCTTGACGTGACCCTTGTTTGTATAATGCCCCAGTGTAAAATTGGATTAAGGAAGGGCAAGAGAAGGGGTTTAGTATCGTGTAATAGTATAAGCAGTAATAGAGAGAATATTCCTATAAAAGGGGTTAGCAAACTATGCATTTCCTATTGTAATTTCCCTCTACATTCTCCGGTTGATTTTACAGCTGCTCTGAAGTTTGTGGAATCTTCAGTTTTGTGTCTTACTGTACATCGGTTATCCAAAATGTGTGTTGCAGCCTATCTACTTGAGAAACCCTTTTCTGATCCGAATTACCTAATGTTCACTTCACACATGCTTACTGTATCAGTTCCTTTGCCTTTCTATTTAGAATTAATGTACGTGCGTGTGTGGTGTGTCCATATGAGTTTTGTATTTAAGATAGGAGGATCATCATTCAAACGATAGCAATACTACATGACATAAGGAAAATGTGCTTTATCAAGCATGAAAAGTAAGCATCAGTTAGTCCAGGCTCCTTAATCTTTCTGCTACTATGAAAGCAATACGTGATATCTGAACTGCCTCACACCAAAGAGAAGCAAAAGTAGCATTTAATCTATGCAGAATAATATTTAAAGTTGAGTTACAAGCGAAATGCAGCAAAAGTTGGTAATCGTATTGTCTTCCGAAGTCCTATCCTGTCATGTTATCCAACACCAAAACTTAGAAATCATTCATTTATGCTGAAACAAAATGGATAATTTCCATAAACACATACACCTAGAGTGGTTCTTTATTCAGGTATGCTGTTTTTCTCATACCTGAAAGAGAATCAACCATTTTTTAGAACGGTACTTTTTACTGTTTAAGGGTGCAGCATGTAGTTCAATGTCATGGAATCCATTTATTCTTTGTTTCCTTCTTCTGAGCTGTCCCAATAGTTGAGCTTCAGTCTCTTGTTGAGGTTTAACGCTTGATGCTGGCCATTTCTGTGTCTGTCTTTGCTGATGACTTTGGTTGTAACAAAAACTGTGTTTTCATAAGAAGAGTTCTTTCATGCTGCACAGATTGTTTGTCTATACCTTTACTAGAAATTGGATTTGCTGTTGTATCTCAGTTAAACGGAATTTTCTTCCCTTTATTAAGTTGAAGTTTGGACTTTACCTATCAAAAGAAGTTCTATAAAAATAAAATTAGTCTGAAGTCTGGACTACTTTGTGTCCTTTGAAATCTAGCTCTAATTGAGAATTAATGCTTTAGTATCTAAAAATTAATTCTGACTGTGGTTGCAGGATGAGTCTGCTTTAATATGGTTTTCAGGTAAAGAGGAGAAACACCTGAAGCTAAGTCATGTGTCAAGAATAATATCTGGGCAGCGCACTGTAAGTTCTCCTCATGGTGAAAAGCCTGGTTCTGTCCTGAAACTTTTTTGATTGGTATCTCCGTAATACAAATGAATCCGTCTGTGTATCTTTTTGTGTGGTATCAATACTTGTGATTGAAGAGTCTATACACTAGAAGGGGAACTTAAGTGATATCTGATGAAGTCACAGAGAACCTTAACACTGTTTGTGAATAGTTATGAACTTGCTAGAAGTTTTGGCTCTAGGCACGCTTCTCCTGGCATAATACTTTGTCTTCTGTTCGATGTGATAATGTACTTTTTGTTATTAAAAAAAACTTGAGAGTAGATGAAAGATGAGGAAAAAGTAGATGGGTGGAGAATGAATAGGACCAAGGTCCAAACACTGCTAAAAGAAGGTTGCTCAATCCATAGTTGATTTGATTAATTGTGCTGTATGAATCTGTCAGTTTTTGTCTTTCTTGCCTTCTCCCACACATACACACACACATCTCTCGCTATAACTGTCAACCATAACAAGGCAAACGTTCTCGTTAGTATTCACTGATCTGAATTAATGCTCTATTCCAGCCAATTTTTCAAAGGTACCCACGACCTGAGAAGGAGTATCAGTCATTTTCACTTATATACAATGATAGATCACTGGATTTGGTAAGAGTTTCATTAGTAACAGCTGTGTCTTTCATTTAGAGAAAAAAATTTATTGTGATTTTTGTTGCTTTGTATTATCCCGTGTTTGTCAGATATTGGTTCTTGCACCAAATTCATCACACCTTTGCTTGTCACTTTCTCTTTTTAGATATGTAAAGATAAAGATGAAGCGGAGGTTTGGTTTAGTGGTTTGAAGGCCTTAATTTCTCGTGGGCACCAGAGAAAATGGAGAATAGAATCAAGGAGCGATGGAATTTCTTCTGGTGCTACTAGTCCTCGAACATATACTCGAAGAAGCTCTCCTCTGCATTCTCCATTTAGTAGTGGTGACAGCTTGCAGAAGGTACTATAGCATCCACATGTCTCCTTATGCATATGCAGATGAAATGTATCCTTAAATTTTTCATGTTTATATTTTGGTTTTATTTCTCTCTCTGAGATTTTGAATGAGATCCTATATGTCCTTCAGGATGGTGGTGATCAGCTTCGGCTTCATAGTCCATATGAAAGCCCTCCTAAAAACGGTGTAGATAAGGCGTTTTCTGATGTAATTCTGTATGCCGTACCACCCAAAGGGTTTTTCCCTTCAGATTCTGCTAGTGCTTCTGTTCATTCCTTGTCTTCTGGAGGTTCAGATAGCATACATGGTCAGATGAAGGGAATAGGGATGGATAATTTTAGAGTAAGCCTTTCAAGTGCAGTTAGCTCATCAAGTCAAGGTTCTGGTCATGATGATGGTGATGCTTTGGGGGATGTTTTTATATGGGGAGAAGGCACTGGGGATGGTGTCCTAGGTGGTGGACCTCATAGAGTTGGCAGTTCTTTTGGTGCAAAACTAGATTCTTTGTTTCCCAAAGCTTTAGAGTCTGCAGTGGTATTGGATGTTCAAAATATAGCTTGTGGTGGCCGACATGCAGCACTTGTGACAAAGCAGGGCGAGATTTTCTCCTGGGGTGAGGAATCAGGAGGTAGGCTTGGTCATGGTATTGATTCTGATGTTCTGCATCCGAAGCTTATAGATTCACTCAGCCATTCAAACATTGAGCTTGTTGCATGTGGTGAGAATCATACTTGTGCCGTAACACTCTCCGGAGATTTGTACACATGGGGTGATGGTGATTTTGGTCTTCTTGGGCATGGAAATGAAGTTAGTCATTGGGTCCCCAAAAGAGTAAATGGACCCTTAGAGGGCATACACGTTTCCTATATCTCGTGTGGGCCCTGGCATACTGCTGTGGTGACCTCTGCTGGTCAATTATTTACTTTCGGCGATGGTACTTTTGGTGTTCTTGGTCATGGAGACAGAAAAAGTGTTTCTAAACCTAGGGAAGTGGAGTCTTTAAAGGGGCTTCGAACTGTTCGAGCAGCTTGTGGGGTTTGGCATACTGCAGCGGTTGTTGAAGTCATGGTCGGAAGCTCAAGTTCAAGTAATTGTTCATCAGGAAAACTTTTTACTTGGGGAGATGGTGATAAAGGTAGACTTGGGCATGGTGATAAGGAGTCAAAACTTGTACCTACCTGTGTTGCAGCTCTTGTTGAACCAAACTTTTGCCAGGTTGCTTGTGGACACAGCTTGACAGTTGCATTGACGACTTCTGGTCATGTATATACAATGGGGAGTCCTGTATATGGGCAATTAGGTCATCACCAAGCTGATGGGAAGCTGCCCCGTCGTGTTGAAGGCAAGCTGGCAAAGAGTTTTGTGGAGGAGATTGCTTGTGGTGCTTATCATGTTGCTGTCTTGACTTCTCGAACTGAAGTTTACACATGGGGAAAGGGGGCAAACGGAAGATTGGGTCATGGGGATACTGATGACAGAAATTCTCCAACTCTAGTGGAAGCTTTAAAAGACAAGCAAGTCAAAAGTATTGCTTGTGGTACTAATTTTACTGCTGCTATTTGCCTTCATAAATGGGTATCAGGGGTCGACCAATCCATGTGTTCTGGCTGTCGTCTTCCTTTTAACTTTAAAAGGAAACGCCACAACTGTTATAACTGTGGGCTTGTCTTTTGTCATTCATGTAGCAGCAAGAAATCACTGAGGGCATCAATGGCACCAAATCCCAATAAACCCTATCGTGTCTGTGACAATTGCTTCAGTAAATTGAAAAAAGCTATTGAAACCGATGCTTCTTCTCAGTCTTCTATGAGTCGACGAGGAAGCACGCATCAGGCGTCAACTGATATAACAGACAAGGACACTAAGTCAGAAACAAGGTCTCGGCCTCAACTCGCTAGATTTTCTTCAATGGAATCCTTCAAACATGTAGAAAACCGTTCTTCCAAACAGAAGAAAAAACTTGAATTTAACAGCAGCCGTGTGTCACCTATTCCAAATGGTACCTCTCAATGGGGAGCTCTCAACATTTCCAAGTCTTTTAATCCAGTATTTGGCTCGTCCAAGAAATTCTTTTCAGCTTCAGTTCCTGGATCAAGAATTGTTTCTCGAGCAACATCACCAATATCTAGACGGCCAAGTCCACCTCGTTCTACTACGCCAACTCCAACATTGGGTGGACTCACATCTCCAAAGATTGTTTTGGACGACGCTAAAAGGACAAACGATGGCCTTAGCCAAGAGGTTATCAAATTAAGAGCACAGGTATGTCATTTGTATTTGTGTAAGGAGCAGTCATCTACTTGGGACGCATTTTCCTCAGTTTGCTCCACATATTATCCGTGGCTGATGTGAGTTCAAAAACAAAGATTTAAGCTTCTCTATTAATCTAAGAATTTTTGGACACTTTCTGTAATGTGAAGTGTCAAACATGAGATGTGGGGCAAGAATTCCTCTAGAGTTTCTAGAGAACACCATATTCATAGCATATTTTTTCATACAATGCTGAGAAAATTCATCCAAGTTTATAAGAAGTATTACTTTATTGATCGGTTCATTAGAAGTGTCATAAGACGTGATAGTGTAACTAAATGGACAGTGAATCGGAGAATTTATTTGAGAGGTAAAATCAGAGACTTATTAGTAATATGCCATCTTGTACTGAATTTTTAACAATCTTTTGAGCCTCCAGGTCACTGATATATCTTCTTTTAGGCGCTATCTTGTGGTATGATCCCCTGGTTGCTGCTTTTCCCTGTTCAATGTATCTGACAGGCTAAAAACCTAACCTAAAGGACAATCAACTGATCAAAATTGTAATCCATCTAGAGATTAAAATAGATCTTTATTTGCAAGAGTGCATGGCTGAATGTGGGAATCCCTTCACTCTTAATAATGACTCTACTAATCTGCTTCATTGTAGATTGTGGAGGATTACCTTTTAGAAGTTCACACCTGCATAGAAATAGTATCTGCATGAAACTTAAGTCGCTGTCAAGGCTTGTCTTCTCTGTAAAATCATAGAACAACTAAGATTATTCATCGGCATCTGGCATCCGATCATTTCCCAAAGATGCCTATAAATACATCTCTGTGGCATCCTTGCCCAACAGCGGATCCATGGTTCTTTCACATCAATGCAACATGTATTGCGCAGATCAACTTGACCTTAAAGAGTAACGCTATAATAGAAACTACCTTTTAGGACTTATAATTGTAGTAGTGAGAGGAAAAAAAAGGAGTTAGAAAATGTACTTCAGATCCTTGTATTTGGGCAAGTAGCTTTATTTGGTAAATGCCAATTGTGGTGAAGAATGGTCGAATACAGTAAGTAAACCTAATATGTACCTGTTTCTGTACCATCGTGGTACGAGTTCAATAAAAGATCTTACCTACCCAAAAAAAGTAAGTAAAGCCAATTCGTTAGCTTGTGCAGAAACATGTCTCTCATTCATTTGCTTTTTTTAAAGAAATATATCTCATCCCAATTGTAATTAAACTAAAAAAGAAACTCGCTATCCAAAAAAACAAAAATAGTAAACTAAAAAAGACATAAAAGAAAGTGTTTCTCATTCCTGTATGTTTTAGAATACAAAAAAGGTTAAGTAAAGAAAACCTGTCTCTTTCCTATTCCGAAACGGAAAAAGGTGCAATATCTTGCATCAAGATCTTAATATGATTTCTCAAGCACATCATTTACAATGTAATAGATATGCATTTTATTCTACTAGTTTTTATTTACGTGCACTGCATATATATCCCATGATAATTCGTACAAAATCAATTCAAAGATTTGGAAAAGCGAGGAAGTGTATATTTTGAAATGTTTCTTGTGGAAATTGGGAAAAAAACTTGAAAACTTTGAAAGTAAATTTATTAATTTTATAACAATCAAAATTAGTTTTTTCTGTTTTTATTATGTCACTGTAAAATGAAATGGTGAAGTTTTTTTTGCCTTTTTAAGTTGTGGAAGGATGGGTTTATCAATGGATGTTTGGCTTTGCTTTGGAAGGAGAAAATACTCGCGTTAATTTTGACTTAATATTTTACCTTATTTTTACTTTTTCAAAGAAAGAACGAAAAGGGATTTCCATAGGAAGCAAATTTGGGGTCTTTGGGCCAACATCATGTAACTACGAAACTGAGTTATTTATTTCATCTTTTAATTTGGAAAAAAGAACAAGAATAGGAACTCCAGAAAAAGAAAAGTTAGGGTCTCTAGGCCAACACCACGTAAGAATGTAATTAATTTGGCTTTAAGAATGATAATAGGTGCATGATGTCTAAATAATGAAGCTTTCGTATTAATTAATAAGGTCAAATAATGAATATAAGGAGATATTGAAGTTTTTAAATGAATTCTATTTACAAGTCTATCCAAAATGGAATGCACTTATGAAAGATAAAAAAGGTCTATCGACATGTGTTAGAGTATAGATAGACACTAGACCTTTGTTTCTTTTTTACCTTTCTGCTTTCCTCTTTGTCTTTTTGTGTGTTCTGGGAGGAAGAGGCAGGGGGGGCAAGAAGGGAATAATTGAGTCATCTACCAGATCAAGGCTTATCCCCATATGAAATGCAATTGCTTACACTAAAAATGTAAGCCTGCGGGAAAGTTATGAATTATAGTCCATCAATGATCTCCTCCTGTTTTGACTGAGTTTAATCTCCCGATCAAATGCCCTTTTGTATAGTACCATGTACTTTATGATGTCCTCCAGTCTTGCTTAAGTACATCTTGTATGTAGAGATTTTAGGTTCGGATAAATATCAACCAATCATCTACGTTTCAATCCGAATCCAAGTGGAGTCGGCTAGTGAATCTTCTATATCCATTTTGTTCTATTCTGATTTATTACATTCCAATACCGGACAATTTGCCTTTTTAGGCAAATCAGCTGTGTGGGGACCTTTTTTTCCATTTGGTCCTTCAATTGTGCTACTTACCTCTTTGGTTGGATAAGATCATTTGTAATCTTCTCTGTTTTTAAAAATAGAGATGAATTTTTGTATTCTTGTCCTTATTCAGTCTAATATCTTGCATATTCTTGTCCGTATTCATCTTAATATCTTGCATACTTATGGCAGTCATCCATGGATATGTTGGGCTTTAAGCCTCAATATTTACTCCTAGATATATGCATGTCTCAACCATCCTATAAAACTTACTGTTCACCTTTTAGTTATCTTTCTGTCCATGGCATTATCGCACTTTCCATTTCAGGCGTCCTTTTTAATGCTGTGTTACATCTTATATATAGTGCCATTCTCATGTAAGTGTGAGACTAGGATCTAAATTGTCTGTATTAAGCATCACGATTTTTTAAAAATTGAATCATCCGAATCAAATGAATGAATTATTCATTAGAAAAAGCACTGTGTTGAACGATCTTCATCATAGGTGGAAAATCTCACGCGCAAGGCTCAACTTCAAGAGATAGAACTGGAAAGATCTGGTAAGCAGCTAAAGGAGGCAATAGCCATTGCTGGAGAAGAGACTGCCAAATGCAAAGCAGCAAAAGAAGTTATCAAGTCACTTACTGCTCAGGTAAGCTGCTTTAGTTTTTATGTCAAAAAGTTGCGCATGCTTATGATGAAATATATGCCTGTCTTCGGAATAAGTTTCCCAGCACAAATTGTTTCTGTTTTGACTTCATGAAATGCGGCAACTCTTATAAATAAGAATGTGTTCCACTTAAAAAAATCTAAAGCTGGATTAGGAAAATAAAGCTTTCATTTACTCTAATAAATTATTACTGCTTAATTTATTAAACAGACTTTCAAGTAAGATGGTCTAACAACATTGAGATACATATACATATAGGTCTATGATTTTTATGCAGTCGTTTGATATAGACACAAATTAATTTCTGACCAACGAAGTATGTGGTTGTCATTACTCAGAGTATCTCTCTGTTTTGGTCTAGATGCGAGTGTGCATTTTCTTTTGTCATCGTGTTATCAGTTGTGCTAAAACACTTAATAATGCATACTTTATCTTTTGTGTCTTTAGGTCATAAGTTTTTGTAAAATGACTACTTTAATCTTATGGCATTTCTCGAATATGCATCTCGGAATTGTCTTTTTGTTATGTCAAAGTAATTGCGTGTGATTTTGGTTCAACAATCGTATTCGATTAACAATCTACTTCATCCTTTTCAAATAGAATGTCATTTATTTCTCTCCCAAAACTATTGGGATTTCTTTCGTACCAATGTCTAGCTTCATGAAATCCGAGTTCCAACATTTTTTGTATACCTGCAAAAGTTAAGTGGACCCAAATTTTATACGTGACAAAATTGCAATTCTACTTTTTTTGTTGGCAGTTAACCTTTTAAGTTCACATGGAATATAGCTTGCGTGTAAAAGGATGAAGACACTCAGTCTGTAAAACAACAGATGGAAAAAAGAAAGTTTCTTTATAATTTGCCGTTCATTCTTTTGGATTTGTTTTAACAGTTCAAGCTTTTCATAGTTTAGCTTGTTTTCCTTAGTGGTCAGGTTATGTGCGATTGCTCATCAGTATCCTTTTAGTTTAGTATTTTTGTTGCCCTTCTATTGAAGATAGAGATGATTTGTAAAGTTATTGAAAACATAATTTTCTGTTGACCTGCCTTTCATTAGCTTCTTTTGCTGATAATCTGTTTTGTCGTCTTTATCTTTCATAGCTGAAGGAGATGGCTGAGAGGTTACCAGTAGGTGCTTCCCGGAACATCAAATCTCCTACATCTTTTTCCTTGGCTTCCAATCTTACCGCCGGTGATATACCAAATGGCTGTATTGACCGAATTCATAGTCAACTAACTTTCCAAGATGTGGAGTCAAATGTATCTAACAGCCAACTACTTTCTAACGGATCAAGCAATGCCAGTAATCGCAATGCTGTTCAAAACAGACAAGGGTTTCCAGAACCAACCCCAAGAAATGGGGCCAGAACAAAAGAAGGTGATTCTCGTAATGAGAATGAATGGGTCGAACAAGATGAACCAGGTGTATATATTACACTTACCTCCCTACCTGGAGGTGTCAAAGATCTTAAACGTGTTCGCTTCAGGTACGCTAACTATGGCTTAAGGTCACCAAATTTGATGGAATTAATCCTCTGCATTATTCTTGTCAAAATAAATGATCTCCTGTAATTATTCATTATGTTATTTCTGCGGGTAGTTACTTTTCAATTTCTCTGAGCACATTTCAAGGAATATGGTTTGAGCCTGGCCATGCTATCTCTCTGTTAAAGTGATCCATCTCTCTTTAGTAGAAATGAGAAAAATATCCTCATTAGGAATCGCTCCTGTCCTTGGACTGATTTCCTAATTTTTCAAAAAAAGGATATTTTAGTTTGACGCAAAAGATCCTTCATGCATTTAGTTCTTTTGCATGTAGTTGTTGACTACATGCTTCTATGTTGGTTGTCAAAACTTCGTTTTACCATTTAGACATCATAAACGGAACGGCATGGTCACTAAGGATTCATATCGAACCCAACTTCCTTGGTACAGAGGCATAGTTGCTGTACATTGGATTCATCTCCAGTAGAGATTTGTTACCCATGTAGGAATAAGCTTGAGATCTTAGAGAAGTTCTAGTTCTAGATGATCCCTAATTTTCCTTAAAATGGAAATTATTTAGCATCAGAGTGATATTAGTCTAACTAAAGTAGAATGCATACGATTCATATAGCCGACCCACATAGTTTAGGATTGAGGCATAGTTGATTGATTGAGAATTCATTTCAGAATCCTGCACAAAGAAAAATGTTTTGTTTGTTTGCTTAAAAACAATTGGTTGGTTGATTACAATGACATTCTGTGTGTGAATGCTTTAAGTTTCATATAGCCACTTTTCCGTTGGAATCAAAAGACTGATGTGTCCTAAAATGCAGTCGAAAACGATTTAGCGAGAAACAAGCTGAACAGTGGTGGGCAGAGAACCGCGCAAGAGTTTATGAGCAGTATAACGTCCGCATGGGGGACAAGTCAAGTGTTGGCAGTGTAAGCGAGGACTTACCACATTGAAACATGCTAATAAATTTGTAAGTGATTTTTTCTTTTCTTGGCCTCTTCTTTTTCTTCTTCCCTGTCGGAAAAATCTCTGCTTTACGGGGAAGTTCATATTCATCGCTTAGTTTGGCTTCTCAAATCTGTGGGGTGGTATCAGGGGTTGTCATAAAAAAGAACTAGGATTAGAGGTTTGCTTCTAAGTTTTCATTAGATTTTTCATCTTCTTCTTATGGCTTGACCTGTTATTTTTCCTTTTTCCATTTCCCCCCTCCATAATGGTGTTTGTGGGGAATTGAGGGTGAGAGATGTAAAGTTTTAACTGCTTGCTCTTATTGAGAGTAGCTTCCTTGTAAATTTCTCTAGTAAATGCATCTTCTGATTTCAAATCCCTACCCTCTTTTTACATTCCATTTTTGTTGCAAGTGGCTTTGCTTATGCAATTAGGGGTCGTTTGGTTGCTGATTACAGGGTAAGCTATTCATGTATTAGGGGAAACATAACTAATACCATGTTTGGTAACCTTTAGTTACTTTATACAAAAGTTATGTATTATTTAGAATGTACATGTATTGGTTTTACATGGATTAAACAATCAAATGACCAAAACCCCCTCATATTTGTTTTAAATTACACATTGTATAATTAAAATAAATTAAACATTTAACAAGAAATAATATCTACATTACAATCCATAAATTACTAATCTATGCATTACTAGTCCTTGCGTAACTAATCCCTTCATAATTAATCCCTACATAAGTCATAACTAATACTTGCATAACTCTAACTAGTAACCCTACTTAGTACTTGTTTGTCTCTCTTCCTCTCAGCTAGTTGAAGCATGCAGATATTTTCATTATTTATCTTTATTAACCCCGGTGTCTCGGTCAACTTGAGCGCACCTCGACTAATTTCATGGGATACCGATTTGACTATTTATATTAAGCAAAGAAAGGACAATTTTGAGGAGATTCAGACCAAGACATCCACGAAGATACAATTTGGGAAAAAGATAACATGCCTGCAAATTATGTTTCACGTAAAGAGAGAAACTTACCGGTCCATGCGGAGACATTTTCGCTATAAAGAAGTTAAAATTCAAGACACAACTCGCAATTCGGATCACAGTAGGGGTGGCAAACGGGCGGATCGGGGACAGATATGAGTGGGTCGAAAATGAATAAAATATCTGACCCGACCCATATCTAATATGGATTAAAAAAATGGGTTAACCGATGGATAATATGGATATCTATATTTTTCATGGCTTCTTGAATATGATCACTTCCAGATAATTCTTACTCTCCTAAACTTGAGTAATTCCCAATTTGAGTCTTTGCAAGTGTAAAAGTTAAATCCATTGGTTATCCATTTTTTAAAGTGGATAATATAAACTTTATCCATATTTGATCCATTTTTAAAAAGTTCATTAACCAACCCTCTTTTTAACGGATAATATGAATGGATAACTGAATTTTTTATCCATTTTGCCACCACTAGATCGCAGTATCACGGATTTGAATTATCATGAGAGATTGCTATCAGTATAAATTATGTTTAGAAGCAACGTTGGCGCTTGACTTGAGTAAATGAAAAACGCAAATATAAGCAAAGTTAAAATGTGTAACGTTTAAGCTGCTCTCTCAACATATGTCAATATAATCATTTAAAAGGAAACAACAGTGAAAATGTCTCAAACTGCAAATCCGGAGTTACCATTCGAACACGCTATAAAACTTTTTCCCTTCTCTTTTTTTGATGATTATTGTTAAATGATGGAAAGAGGGGAACGAGGTTACACCATGGCCTACCAACTGAGCCATAAACTGCAGCAGAAATGTTAGAGAAAAGCTCAATTTTGAATCACCAATTCAAGCATCATAACTTAACTGAAATACACAAAAAAATATAGGAATTACACAGGCACACTAGTCTGATAACGACTCGGGTAATCAAAAAGTTTAACTGCAGCTAGCAAAGATATGCTTAGTAAGACTTTCCACAGTGTATCAAGCTCCCAGCACCCAAGAAGAGACCAAAAATGGCTGCACTGCCCAAAGTTGTTTGTCCAATGTATCTGATTTTCATAAGACCAGGCACCTGCAATTTCCATTAAAGTTAACTGATATCATTAGGCTAATACGTCGAAGCAAATTGCATTTAGCAGCAACACTTTTTTCCAAAATAAAAGTCTATAACTTTTTTCCAAAATGGCAATATCCGGGCCAAACCATGTGCACCTCGACTATCCACCGACTACCTGTTACTTCCCACCAGCATAAGCAATAAATAGTTCTCCCTCCAAAACTTAGGTAGATGGAAAGAAATCAGTGGTTTTTCTTCTATACTGTGACAGTAACTTTATGCTCGCGAAAATGTTCATACCAGATCCCTCTCTAATTTACCAGAATTACTTCTGATCTTTCTGTAATGTGTTAAATCTTGCAACTTTCCAGAAATGACATTAGAGGAAATTACCAACGGATGCCAATAAAAAAAGAGATACCAAGCCTGTATGCTTTACTTGTCATATTTTCAGCATCTTAATAATAAATCTAAAAGATCCATCTCTGCCATAAATTCAACAATGACATAACAAAGGCATTAATAGTAATTTGTTATCATCGGATCAAAAAGAGAGAGAGAGAGAGAGAGAGAGAGAGAGAGAGCTTTACCCTGTATCTAATAGCCTCATAAGTCCCATAAACAGCACCTACAAATAAATACATGCATCAGATGCAATGTTAATATATTAAATACATTGCTAACATTCAATCTAGACATTAATGTCGATCTCATTATTTTCAGAATGAAATCATCAGAGTCAAATACTACTGAAATCATTTCTAACAGAGACAAATGTGCTGAGAGTGAAGATATGACAAAGTAGTTAACAAAGAATCTGTCACTGATGGCATCACAAAGTCAAAATGGTTCTTCAGACATGCCTCAAAGAAGTCAGAACAGATTCCAAGTTCTAAAACCTCAAACCTCCCTATCACAGGATTACCAATCAGCAAAAATAAAGAGATTTTGGAAAATTATAGAGAACCAAATCAGGGCAGGGTATGCTAAAATGTGCTCCAACAATATGATGATTGATTTATGGCCCTGGAAACTAGTATGGAAGACAAAACTGCCAGCCAAAGTCTGCTGCTTCAGCTGGTTGGCCTTAAAGGATGCCTGCCTCACCCAAGACAACCTCACCAGAAGAAACTTTCAGCTGGCCAACAAGTGTTACATGTGCCAAGTGAAGTCAGAATCTGTTAACCATCTTTTCCTCCACTGTTCAGTAGCCACAGACATATGGAACATGTTTCTCAGTATTTTTGGTCTACACTGGACTATGCCATTCTCTGCTAGAGATGCCTATGTGAGCTGGAGCTCAAGGGAAGTTGACAGAACCATCAAGAAAGTCTGGAATATGGTACCTGCAAGCATTTTTTGGTGTATTTGGGTCGAAAGGAATAGCAGATGTTTTGATGGATTATCAACTTCAATAGGCTGCTTCAAGGCTAGATGTTTGGTTAACTTGTTTCACTGGGCATTACTACTGTAAATAACTCTGATGTTTTCAAGGACTTTGTCAGCTCTCTAGTTTTATAGCACTTAATTGTAAATGAGCTGTCAAACTCACTTCTTTTGTAACTTTTTGCATCTTCTTGATGCCTTTTATGATATATTCTACTTACTTCATCAAAAAAAAAATTATAGAGAACCAAATCAGCACTGTCACTTATTACCAACTGTATACTGTCTACAACTCAGCCAAGAAAGACAGGGCTGCCTAGGAGCCTGGAATTTGGATACACAGTATTTAGGGGGCTTCAAAATACTCTAGTAGACTTGGCTATAACCATTGCATATGATCCATTGGATGTGTCAAAAAATTGAAATTACTTGTTAAAATGCCTCTATATAGCATAAACCCAGACTGTTCACCAAGAACCCAGTTAATCAAAAATTAGAGCTGATCTTTCTCCTTTTTCAGCTAAATCCAAGTAACTGGAGGTTATTTGTTAAAGGGTATCTACTATAACAATTACCCAGTCCACTAACAACTGAAAAGAAATGATCTTTACACTTAAAGGTGCCTAGCTACAGCATTTTCATTCATTCTTTGCCCATATCAAAAAGGAAGGGCTATGTCCAACACATAATAAATAGAATATATAACCCATAAAGCATTTCTAATATAACAAGAACAAAATTTGAGGTATAAATAGAATCAACAAGTAAATTGAAAAATAAAAAAAGAAAATGGAAGTTATTTATTCAAGTGTCTGAATCTCTATTATAACACTTGCCCAGTTCACCAAAAACTGAAAAGATATGATCTTTACACATAAAGATGTCTAACTACCGTTTTTCATTCATTCTTTGCTCCAAAAAAAAAGGAAGAAACAGATATATCTAACACGTAGAAAATTGAAGAAATAACCCATCAAACATTTCTCATATAATAAAGAACAAAACTTTAGAAATAAATAGAATCATCGACAGGGGCGGAGCCATAGTGTTTGTTGCTGGTCCGGCCAAACCCAATAGCTTTTATTCAAACCCTATATTTGTATTAAGAAATCCAATGAATATGTACAATTATTAATTTAGAACTCGGTCCCATAAGGTTCAAATCCTAGCTCCGTCTCTGATCATCGAGTAAAATTAATAAAAAAAACAACACTTACCCAGTTCACCGAAAACTGAAAAGATATGATCTTTACACTTAAAGGTGCTTAACTACAACTTTTTCATTAATTCTTTGCTCAAAAAAAAAGTAAAAGAAACAGATATATCTAACCAATAATAAACAGAAGAAATAACCCACCAAATATTTCTCATATAATAAATACAAATTTGAACCATAAACAGAATCAACAAGTATTGAAAAATAAAAAAAAAAGGGGGGGGGGGGGTAGTAGGTTTTTTAAAAAATTGAAATATTGAAAAGGGATTTTAGGGTTTATTACCAACAGCGCCACCAACTGCACCGCCCACAGCAACCCCAGCAGTTATTCTCGCTAGACAACTATCTTTTGCCATCTCTCTCTCTCTCTCTCTCTCTCACACACACACACACACACACAGTGACTTTGGTTCTACTTTCAGAGGGTTTTTGAGAGTTTCAATAAATGGTTCCTATTGGTGACCCTTTGGTTATAATATGTAAGTTTTAAGTTTTAACCTTATATTGCTAGTAGCGTAATGCCTTGGAAGACAATTCTCAAATTACTCCCTAATTAACTTTATTTGTTGGAAAAGTTAAGTTAGGGTCTGTTTAGAACGTCTAAAGCCTAGGGCAGTAATTACACAATATAGTAATTACGAGTACCTGTTTGTTTGTCATAACGTAATTATAATGTAATTACAGATATACCGTTTAATTACACAAGTGTAATTATACAGTTAAATTAAATTTTAAATAAAGTAATTATCAAAACTTAAAATTTAATATAATAGATATATGCCTATAAATAATTTTTTATAAGTATAAATGATATTAGATTAGGTATTTGAGATGCATATTTTTTCTTGAATATACATTAATTAGTAATCTTCTATCTATATAGAATAAGAGAAACAAACGCATTATATTAAAACAAGTGGCATAACCACAAAAAGTCAAGTGGCATTGTTAATTCAAAATAAACTACCTTTCTAACTAAAAACTTTTTGAATTTTTAATTTTGAGTTAATTGATTACTCTACTTGAATTAATAAATATAAATATCTTATAATTATCTATAAAAAATAAAAATATAAAAAAATAAACTATTCATTCAAATTGGGGAGTAGTTTTAAATCAGAATTTTAAAATTATTTTAAATAAAAATTAATAAAATAAATAAATAAAGAATCACCAATTCAAATTGGGGAGTAATTTCTTCATAATATAAATAAATATATATATATTATAAGACAATTAGCGTAGATTTTTAATAGAATTAGCGTAACTATAAGACAATTAGCGTAGATTTTTAGGACAAAACTTTCAAATTATTTTAAACTAAAAAACGACATTAAAAAAAAGTTACCAATTCAAATCTATCTATATAGAATTTTTAATACTATTAAATCGATATACGAATATTTAATAATTTACCAGTTTAGTATAATAACTAATCCCAAATTTGAATTGAAATTTTTTTATTTCCTTATTTTTATTTTATTTTAAATAATTTTAAAACTCCAACTTGAAACTACTCCCCAATTTGAATTGGAAACTTTTTAATTTTTTTATTTCGTTTTTATTTTAAAATAATTTTAAAACTCCAACTTTGTTGGAGCTTTTTCCTAAAAATCTACACTTGTCGTCTTATGGTTATGCCACTTGGCATCATATAATTATCTACTACTCCCCAATTTGAATTGGTAATTTTTTATTTTTTATTTTAAAATAATTTTAAAATTCCAACTTGAAACTACTCCGAAATTTGAATGAGTTATTTATTTTTTTAATATTTTTATTTTTTACATATAATTATAAGATATCTATATTTATTAATTCAAGTAGAGTAACTAATTAATTCAAAATTTAGAATTCAAAAAGTTTTTAGTTAGAAAGGTAGTTTATTTGAATTAACAATGCCACCTGGCTTTTGTGGTTATGCCACTTGTCGTAATATATTATTTTTGCTTCTCCTATTCTATATAGATAGATTCGAATATCGATTTAATAATATTAAATAATGGATAATACAATTAGATAAGCAATGAACAAAGAAGAAATAAAATATAAATGTATGGAAAAATATAAAAATATAAGACGTATAATTAGAATTATTACAAGAAAAGTCGTAGATATACACATAACTAAAATCATAATAAACAAACAATCATAAAGGGAGAATACTAAAAAAAACATAAAAATTTATATACTAATTAAATTTCTCATGTAGGAAATTTTAGTTAATAAATAGAACTCGTAATTTCATAATGAAAAATACAAAAATGTAAAGAAACTATTAGGATATTATACATAAGATAATATATTATATATAAAACACAAATTATTAATTATTAACATTATTAGTATATTTTTTATAAAAAATAATAAAAGGTTTATCTCCTTATACTTTTTGATGAATTCAAAATTATAATTTATTAAAAAAATATTATTTAAATTTTCAGTAAAATACAAAATGAGAAAACTAATCAAATATTACAGTAGAAAAGAATATACGAAAATAGGGGATAAAGATAATTTTATAATATTTATATTTTAAATTAATAAATAACATTCAAGAAAATTATTGATAAATTTAGACAATTGAAGAATTTTGAACAGTATAACATAAGTATAAAAAAAATTCGGGAATAAGAAAATATATACTTATGTTATATTAAAAGAGAAGTAGTATCAAAATATTAAGCCAAGAGAAAGAAGAAGAAGAAAAAGAAAGAAAGAAGAAAGAAATTCTTTTAAACATTTTAGTTAATCACGCGCTCAAGAGCGAGTGTAAATCACTCTCTATGTCACCTCATCATGAGGTATTTAATTGGCACATTTTGTACACGGTTAAAGTGTCTAACATGTAATAGACTCGGTTAAAGTGCCTAAGTGAAAAATAGTGACAAGTTTAAGGGGCTATCTATATATTTGGCCTTAATAAAAAGACACATTAGTAAATGTATCATACTAACTACTTGCTAATTTAATAAAGAATAAACAAGGAATAAATATTTTATTTGATTACTATATGATGTGTATCATTTGATTTTGTATGGATTTTGTTAAGTTTCTGTAAATTCTATAAAAAAATAACTAATATTAATTAAAATAATATGATATATTGTATCATAATTTTATAAGATTAATATTCTGTCAATTATTCTGCGCATCGCGCGGGTTCTAACACTAGTCATATATTTACAACTAATATTGTAAAATTAATTGATATATATTTTATAAATTAATAATATTTAGATTAATTAATTATATAAACTAAAACATAATTTTTGTAAGAACGTCATGGAATGCATGTTTGATAAAATAAATTAATATTTAGAAATATAATGTCATAACATTATCCAAATGTTTGACAAAACAAATCTATCAATTCTAACTAAAAAATGAACAACATCCAAGGCAAAATAACAAGTCAATACTATTAAAACAAGTGAATTGGAACCATAAATATAACACAATTTTAAAATAAAAAAAGAGATTAACTTAATATATGTCATATTCAAGCATAATAAAAATAAAGTCCAATACAACATACGATTAGGAAACATCATAAATTTATAACCTCATTCAACAACGAAATTACTTTAATTATATCACTCGTTATATGCCAAGTTTACTAATGACTCATGATGGTAGTCTAGAATTCCGTGTTTTAGTCATAGTTTGCGCTCTAATTACTGCATTTTATGTGTGTTTGAGCCTGAATGATAGTAAGTTGCACTTATTGTGCGTTTTATGCCTTGCAGGAAGTGATTTCGAGTTAAAAAGATAATCGGGTGTTGAATCAGACAAGTTGGAGCTTTGAAGTATGAGTAAAATCCCAAGTGATTAAATCGGGATCGCGTTCTGGGGTCGAGGGTCGCGTCTGGATATCAAAAATCGACAAAACAACAGCACTCTGTAAAAAGTCCACTGCCGGGCGCGTGGGGCGACGCGGCAGTGGAAATGTCTGCTGCTTGTCAAAAAGTCGCCCTCTAAACTTTTCCACTAATGCCCCACATGGGGCGGCGCATGGTGTGGCGCGCCTATGTGATTTTCTTCGAGTAATTTCTTGTTTCGGCTCAGGTGGCTAATACTGAGAGAAACCCAAAAGAGACAATAAATACGGTGTCTTTGAGGAGTGGGCACGAATTATAGGATCTCAGGGCAAAACAAAAGGATGAGTTGATTGAAAGAAAAGTGGAGATTGTGGGAGCAGAAAAATGATAACATTAAAAAGGGTGCAATGATGGTAGATGATGGTTTGAAGAAGAAGAAGAAGGGGAAGACTAGAGCTTAGAAGAAGAAGAAGAAGAAGAAGAAGAAGAAGAAGAAGAAGAAGAAGAAGAAGAAGAAGAAGAAGAAAGATGAGAATGCAACAAATGAATAGACTGAAGAAAGTAAATACATGCATGCTCTACCTTTTCCACATTAAGTAGAGAAGAGAGAAGTTGGACAAACAATTCGGGCGCTTTCTAGAAGTGTTCAAGCACCTGCATGTGAATATACATTTCACAGAGGTGTTTTTACAGATGCCGGCTTATGCTAAATTCTTGAAAGATATATTGTCCGAGAAGTGGAAAGTAGAAGAGACATCACTGGTCATGCTCACAGAACATTGTAGTGCCATCCTGCAAAATAAGCTCTCCCAAAAGTATGAAGATCGAGGAAGTTTTACAATACCTTACTCTTTAGGAAGTACTAAGTTTAAAAAATCTTTGTGTGACTCAAGTGCTTCTATTAATCTTATGCCTTTGTCTATTTTCAGAAAATTTAAGGGAAAGATAGAAGGAATCAGGTCGATACCAGTATCCGTGCAGCTGGCGGATCAGACCACAATCATACATGAAGGAATAGTAGAATATGTGTTAGTTCGGGTAGACAAACTTGTGTTACCTGTAGACTTCATTGTGGTGAACATATAGGAGAATAGGGAGGTCCCTCTGATTTTAGGAAGACATTTCTTGGCTACGGGCAGAGCAATTCTGGATATTCAGGAAAGGCATCTCATGCTCAGAGTGGGGGAAGAAAGGCTGATCTTCAAGATGGAAGGAGAAAGGGATCCCTAAAGTGGCAACTTGTAGAGATTAGAACTGATAAATGTGGGGTGTACCCAAAGAAGGCGAAAAAGAAGCTATCGGTATGGATGTGTGCACTGGGACGGGCATGCAAAGGAGATTCCGACTTCAATTCGGACCCCGACTAGATGAATCAGGGAAGTTTTCTTTACCTATTGCTTCTTATTTGTGTGTCATGGGGACATGCCACAATTTAAAGTGGGGTGAGAGACGTATATATGTATATGTGTGTTTGTGTTCGTTTCTTTGATTGATTTTTTTTTTTTTTGGCTTTTTCCGACGATGAATTTCCTCGATTGTCTTTTTGAGGGATCAAAGTCGAAGAAAAAAATATTTTATTTTTTTTAGGTAGTGTAACAATCCCCCCTTATTTTTTTTTTGTCGCGGTTCTTTTCCAAAGATTTTGTTTGAATCAGGTGTAGTTAGTTTTTCTTTTGTTAGGAATAGTGAAGTCTTGTGCTATGATATTAAATGAAGATGACTTGTCTTGACCTTGTTGTGCCTTGAGAGTAGTGAGTGCCTTTGTTGTGATGTCTAGGATTAGTCTTGACTCATAGATAAGTGCCTTAAATTGGTTGATCTTGACTTTGCTTAATTGTTTTGACTAGAGAATCGGGATAGACCCGATCCTAAGTGAGTTATGTGCCAATATGAGAGTGAGGTTTGTGTTGATATCACGTGCATGTGAGTTGATGTCTAGAACTTTCCCCATATGTTTGCAAAGCGAAATAGTAGTCTTGTTCAGTCTAGGAAGTGATATAGACATTTCTTTGTTGAGCCAGTTATATGTGTTTATCCACCTAATGAATGTGTATCTTAGTTCTCCCGTTGAGCATGTAATCATATTTTATTTGGCAACCACACTACAAGTCTGACCCCTTGGTCCGAGTTGACTATCTGTTCGAACCTTCTATCTCTCTTGAGCACTTGCTTTTGTTATGAGCTTGTAAAAGCTAAGTGAGGTATGGTCGGAATTTTCATCGGAACTATAGGAAAAAGGAGAAAGGTGCACTGTTTGAACAATTGTGAGAGCCACTTGTAGGGAATTGAAAAAAAAATGAGTTTGCTTGAAAAAAACAGAACTTAGGAAAAAAAGTTGTGCATATATTAGAAGAGGAAAAAACTAATTCTTGGCTAGTGGTAGTTCTCATCGTGCTTGTGCTTAAAGACATTGGGGCCTTGATGCTATTATGTATGACGGTTGGGGTTCGGTTCAAAATAAGTGTGGGGTTCAAGTTGTGAAATTGTATGTATAAGTGCTTATGGAGGTATAGATTAAAGTCACTATACCCTACCCGTCCTGCAATTTACATTACAATCGAATTAAATTCCTACTTGATCCTTGACTGAATGAGCTCAGTTTAGTAAGAGTACTACACTACGGGCAAGCCTATGGTACGTCTTATGTGGCATATGAATCTTAATTTTGAGAGCGAGTTAATTTTTTCTATCTTGAGTTCCTATTTATTCTTGAATTTTATTATATGTGGAACTACTCTCTATCTTTGGTGTGAGGGCACATGATTTGCAAAGGAAAGGTAATGTCTTTGGCCTCTATGTTTGAGTAAGTGAGCGAGTTTTTGAAAAATACGTGGTGCTTTTGAGTCGAGTCTTGAGGCTAGGATGTTATGATGGGGGTACTTAGTTTGCTTTAAATATTCTTGGCATGATAAGCTTAGTTTGATTGCTCAAGGACGAATAATGGGTTTAAGTGCGGGTGTTGATGGTAGGCTAGAATCCCATATTTTAGTAATAATTTGCACTCTAATTACTGTATTTTACTTATGTTTGAGCCTGAATAATAGTGAATTGCACTTATTATGTGTTTTATGCCTTGCTGAAAGTGATTCCGATTTAAAAAGATAATCGGGAGCTGAATCGAACAAGTTGGAGCTTGGAAGTCTGAGTAAAAATCCAAGGGATTAAATCAGGGTTGCGTTCAGGGGTCGAGGGTCGCGTCTGGATATAAAAAATTGACAAATCAACAGCACTCTGTAAAAAGTCCACTGCCGCGGCGCGTGTGGCGGCACGATAGTGGAAATGTCTATTGCCTGTCAGAAAGTCACCCTCTAAACTTCTCCACTAATGCCCCGCATGGGGCGGCGCATGGTGCGGCGCGTCTGTGTGATTTTCTCAGAGTCACTTTCATGTTTCGGTTTGGAAAAGGTAGTTTCGCCGAGGCCCACTCCTACAAGTTATAAATACACCAAAAATATATTTTTGAAGGGACTTTTGACCTTGGAACCTTTGGGAAAGCATTGGAGCCTACAAGACACATAATTTCATCACATTTCCATCAATTCGATAAGAGAGTTTGGATTGTAACGTTAGATTGATGTTTTCTTATTCTTTAATTATATTTGTGTTTTGTGATGACTTCCTCCGTGATTATGGAGTAGTTATCCTAGTGTTTGACGTAGATGATGTTTTGATAAATATTTGTGGATTTCAACTTTATTACCTTGCTTGAATTCGTTTATAGAGCTTTGAATTGTTGCAACTTTATTCACCGGTTTATTAAATCGAAAGAGGAATATTTTGTGATTATCTTTGCATTATTTTATTTGATTTAATTTACTGATTCTCTTAAGTAATCGAAAGAACTTGTTGAATTGTTGATTAAATCAAGTTAGGAATATTCGAGAGACGTTTTCCTAGAAACTAATCCATTAACGCAATGCTTGCATACTTTCACAATGCTTATACTTGTTTACCTCGTAGAGTTAAGATTTAATCGAGAGAGGAGTCTTGACTACACATTTTAACTAATCATCGAGTGAATTTCTGAGAATCAATAGAATATTATAGTGAATTAAACTATGGTTAAATCCCAAATAGCTATCTTGCGCCTATCCTGTCAAATTCTTATTCCTCACATTGATAAGAAACTGACTTTGCTAATCTCTAGTTCTTTGAAGTCAATTGTTAGTTGCTTTACTTTTGTAGTTAATCGTATATAGTAATCATTCCAATCAAGTTTTGATCATCTTGAATAGTAATTAAGCCATAAACTACTGGAACATTGTTTAAATCCAATCACTATGAAGACAATAATCATACAATACTATTTATGGCTAGCGATGATCAATTTTGTGTTGTATTTTATGCTCGTCAACTCGTTATTTCTAATATTAGGAGGTGTAGTTTCAAAAACTAGAATAATAACGCAGTTACGCTAAATGAAGAAAATAAAATATATGAGCAATTATACGAAATCACAAGAAGTAAAAGTAGAGAAATAAAAGATAAATAATGTACAAAAAAAAATATTTTAAAATTTAAAAAGAAATTAAAAAGTAAATATAAAATAAAAAGAAATTAAAATGATGGAAATAAAAAGTTATAAAGAAAATAAACTATAATAAAAACAAAAAGGGAAAAAATGAGAACATAACCTTGTAATTATACAATGTAGTTACCATCAATTCTCACCTCCCCCTTGAGAATTGGAGAGTGTAATTATACCTCTCCAATTACACCTAATTCCATGCCGACCAAGTAATTACTTGGCCAGACAAAAATATCAAACCGTGCAATTACGCCTAAATTCAATTCCTAGATGACTTTCCAAACATGCTCTTAATTTATTTAATGTGATGCGTGTTTTATAAATTTTACTATATTAGAGTTACTTCGAGTATCACATTTATTTTGAAATTGCTTACTTTGAATAATCACTTTTGGTTCATTCATGTTCTTGATGTAATAAATTATGGGAAACTACCGGCCATGTTTATTTATAAGTAACTTATTACAAAAATTAGTCAATTCATAAAATATTACTAATATTAACCAAATCTTACCAATACTAGCCAACTAGCTATTTGTAGCCAAAAAAGGTCAATTTTTTGCTTTCTTTTGAGTGTGTTATTATAATAGATTGGTATATCTTAAAGAGCTTGAATCTCAGTTTTGGGATGATTTGATGGAGTTTTGAGGTGGTTTGAATTGAAAATTCGAAGTAGAAGATGAACATGAAAAATGATATGTGTATCACATTATGTATCATTTGTGTATCACATATGTATCATATTTGCATCAAATGTGTATCACATGTATATCCATGTATACATGTGTGTGAGATACATGCGTCGCAGAAGAATCTTTTAACTCGATTTTAACTACGAATTTTGATACCAAATTAATTCAAATCACCTCCAATCTTCCTTAAATTTTGTATATTGACTCATCTACATGTTTTCAATAAATTTCAACCATACCCATTGAAAAATTGTCCTTTATTGCTTAGATTTTTGGAATCTTATATATAACATTCATCACCTTATTTGCTACCTCATGTCCTCATCAATGAAATTTCCTTTCCGTCTTGTATCTAACATTGTTAATCACGCTTAAAAATATGGAAGGAGATCTTTGCGTGTGATTCTTGGAGAGAAAGAACCTTATTTATTTGGATTTTCAATTTTTATATGTGCTCGACTAGTTTTGATAAGTCTATAATTAATGGCTCGAAGTTGGTAAGTTGAGACTTATTTAGGATATTTCTGTAAGATTCCCATAAATTATCTCACATTTTGTGTTTATCTCTAATTGTACGAGTAAAAACTTCATTTGACATATTTGGTCCAATCAAATGCAATAAAGCCTACGATGGTGGTGACCTGTCGAGATGACTCCGAAGGGTCGAGGTCAGAGGTGAAGGACAAAGTGGTACCGAGGTCGAACTGGCTTAGTAGATGACGAGGACGCGGATGAATATTCATTCTCGACATGAAGTGATGGCCGACCTTGGAATTTAGATTTTCTGGAGAATATTCTATGTATATTCCCTTTTGTTGTACTATCTAGGTTTTTATAGTCGATGTGCTATTATAAATAGGAAGAGATGTAGATCAGAAAGGGGATTAGATCTTTTATAAAGAATTTCGTCAATATTTTTTGTACAAGATTCTTGCTTTATTGAGTAGAAACAAAGCTTGACTTTACACTTTCTTTCTTTTATCACTCTTCTCCCCGATCCAAGAAGGATCAAAATATATGATTGTTTATCATCATCCATCATTACGAGGAGGACATTTGGGGAACTTATCTTTGTCAGGTTATCTTTGTCTCATTTACTATTTGAAAGTCACTTATTGTCATTTATTGCTTTCCTTTATATTTTCAGGTCGTTATTGCTCCATTATTATTCCAAGTTGCCTTCTATAATGTTATACATTAAATACTCACCGTAAAATACTAGATTTATCCTTGGATATTAAAATTGACTATGATTAACCCTACTATCAAAATAGACAACGCATTAAGAAAAGTTCGAGGATCAATTATTGTGAAAAGACAATCAAGCTTGGGCAAAACAGGATATAATGTCGTGCCACAATAGTTGAGTCGAACATTAGTCAAACATTCGTTCATAACGAGTTTGATATAAAGAGAATCTAGAAACCCAGTACATTCCCAATAAAAGTTCATTGATAAACCGAATTGAGCGACATTAACAGTCATTCATCTTATTTTAACATTAATATATAAATCATTATAATATGATCAATTAGTGCCTAAATATCCCTTTTCTCTATCTTGGTCTCGTGTATGTAAATAACTACCCAATATGATAAACTCGGAGGTATCAAATAGTAGCTTTTGGTGGTCATAAAAGGGTGAGTTTTTCCTACAAATAGCTGAAAAGGATAAGTCGAGCAACACCCATACATAATAAACTTTTCATTCAATACTATTTTATGATTAATAGAAGAAGAAAAAAAAAGATAGATATAGATTAATACAATGGGGAATGGAATAGATTAATACAATAAGAAATGAAAGTTCCATTGGCTTGTCCATTCTGGGAGAGAAAGTATTTCACACTGGTTCTTTTAATATGATATGTTTTCCTATATTTGGAAAAAGGTCCTAGCTTGGCAAGGGATAAGCAGAATGGTAATGGATTGGCAAGAGGAACTAAAGTGGGCTGAAGTTTATGCAAGGGGAAGAAGAGTCGAGGCAGAAATATACAGAATAGCACTTGTAGCGAGTGTGTACTACATTTGAAAAGAAAGAAATCAAATGGCATTCCAAAATACGCAATAAGATTATGAAACAAATTATCCAAGAGGTATATTGTAGAGGAACACTGCATGCAAGATTAGTTAGGAAACTTGATCAGTTAAATTTCTATCCTTAACTTTGTGATTGTAGTAGTTATCCATGGTGTAGTTGTGAGATGATATGGGTTGCTTCTATAGATCCTGATGTTGGGGCATCTTGTCCAATAATCAGTTTATTTTTTTCCCTTATGCATATATCGTTTCGATTGGTAATAAAAAAACTATTTACCATAAAAAAAGAAGAAGAGATAGAGCATACCTCACATGGTAGTAATTCAACGAGGAAGAAAAGATCAATAAAGCCGATCAACTTAAGAATAAAGTGTGAAATTTACTGTAATTATACCAACCGTACACTCTTATGCTCAACTTGTATACACAATCAAATATCACAAATATGAATTTTTCTCTCTCATATGAGGGGATATTCATACACGGGACAAAACAACATAAGTGAATAAATGCTCCCAATCAACAAGTAGTTGAATTATTACTTAAATATTATTTGAAATATCATAAGTTTATAATCCATTTTAGCCTGAACTTTACTCTTCTTGTTATCATTTTGTGTTTGGATACTCATTATCCACGAAAAATATCAAAACCAAAATATACGTTTAGTAGTACAAATATTGTATTTGCATAGTACAATGTGAAAGTATTAACACACAATAGACATTTAAGATCTCTATTACATGAAATTCATTAAATGAATCTTACACGATTTTGATGGGCAACAAACGGTGAAACACTTTATTAAAATATTGTAACGACCCGACCGATCGTTTTGAGAGTTGTAACCATGTTCCCTCATTTACTGCTCATTTTGTACTTTATAGCTATTATGTGACTTGCAGGGGTAGTCGGTTCGGGTCCGGAGGGATTTCGGAATGAAATGAGACACTTAGTCTCAAGGTTGAAGCTTAAGTTGAAATGGTTGACCGTATGTTGACTTATGTGTAAACGACTCCTGAATGGAGTTTTGATTGTTCCGTTAGCTCCGTTGGGTGATTTTGGACTTAGAAGCATATCTGGATTGTGATTTGGAGGTCCGTAGTGGAATTAGGTTTGAAATGGAGAAAATTGAATTTTTGAAAAGTTTGACCGAAAGTGGACTTTATGGATATAGGGCTCGGATTGTAATTCCAGGGGTTGGAGTAGGCTCGTGGTGTCATTTGTGACTTGTGTGCAAAATTTGGGGTCAATCGGACGTGATTTGATGGTTTTCGGCGTCATTTGTAGAAGTTGGAATTCATTAGTTTCAATAGGCTTGAATTGGGTGTGATTCGTGTTTTTGATGTTATTTGATGTGATTTGAGGACTTGACTAAGTTTGTATCGTGTTTTAGGACTTGTTGGTATGTTTGGTTGAGGTCCCGGGGGTCGGGTTGATTTCGGATGGTTTTCGGATTAAAGTTTGAGTTCGAAAGACTGCTAAAGCTGTGACTCTGTTGCTGTAACCGCACATGCAGAGCTTTGATCGCAGGTGCGAGCTCGCAGGTGTGGGCTATGTTGCGCAAATGCGACTTTTGGAGGGGAGTGTGCAGTGGTCACAGGTGCAAGGGAATTACCACACCTGTGTGACCGTAGATGCATCAGTGGGAAGCGTAAATAGAAATGAAAGCTGAGTCCGCATAAGCGGCTTGGTGGCTCGAAGAAGCGAGTCCACAGGAGCAAAGTCTGGGCTGCAGGAGCGGAGGAATCCGCAGAAACCGGAGTGTGGTCGCTTCTGCGACACCGCAGAAGCGGGTAAGTGGCCGCATAAGCGAGAATGCTAGGCAGATTATTTAAAAATGAGGGTTCACAATTTTGCTTCATTTTAAACATTTCAAGCTCGGGTTTGGGAGATTCTTGAGAGGATTTTCGAGGGGTTTCTTGAGGTAAGTCCCTTGTGCTCATTTTTTTTATCAACAATCTTGTTTCCCCATTGAATTTTCCACCTAGTTTATGTGTATTTAAGGTGGAATTTGGGAGTTTGAGACTAGGAATTTGGAGAGTTTGATTTGGGGATTTGAGTGATGATTTGGAGTCGGATTTTGGTATGGTTGGACTCGTGGATGAATGGCCTTTCGGGTTTTGTGACTTTTATCAAATTTTGAGACGTAGGCCCGGGGCCTGGCTTTTGAGCCGATTTTTGACTTTTGATTAATAACTTAGTATTTTTCTTCTGGAATTGATTCCTTTAGCCCGTGGTTATTATATCGAATTATTTATGGATAGATTAGAGGCATTCAGAGGCCGTTTCACAAGGCAAGGGTGTGTTGGAGTAGAGATTTGCTCGGATTAAGGTAAGTAACAGTTCTAAATTTGGTTCTGAGGGTATGAAACCCCGTATTATATGTCTTGTGTTTGGTTTTGAGGTGAAGCACATGCTGGGTGACGGGCGTGTTGGCGTGCACCATAAGAATTGTGACTTGGTCAATTCCATGAAACTGTGTAGTTGAATAATATGTTGTTATCCGTACATTCTCCACGTATTAGAGAAATTGAACTACAAATCATGTTAGAAATCATGTTTAGACCATGTGTTGACATTGTAGGGACCCACATAGGTCGTGTACATGTTGAATTATCTGCTAAATTGTTATTTTGTACTCAGTCACAACTTTACTTGCATATTACAACTCAGTCTCTATTGTTCATTATTGATGTATTATATCATTATTGTTTGGGCTGATTATCATGATTTCTGAGAGCCCGAGAGACTGGAGAAGTTGATGACTGAGTGAGGCCGAGGGCTTGATTGTGAGGATATTTATGGGATTGGGTTGCACGCTGCAACATGTTTCATTGATTTATGCCATGATTGGCTTGTTATAGTACTTGGGCTGAAGGAGCACCTTCGGAGTCTGTACTTATCCCTAGTGAGCACATGTACCTGCTGAGTGCCGAGTGCTGAGTTATTGAGAGGAATGAGTGACTGTGAGGAATGAGTGATGATGAGGTTGGAGTGAATGGGAGGATTGAGTGACTGTTGCTCTAAGAAGATGCATTTGACTTTCATTTCTGTTGCACTTCAGTTGTCATATATCACCGTCTTGCAATTTCTGAGAGATATTATATTCTGTTTCATCTGTACTTGACATGGATTAATTGTTGTGGCCTAAATTGTCGAACTTGAAAGCATGCCTACCTTCCTATGTTGAAAATTACTGTAATTGAACTATAACTGCGAAGCTCATCACTACTTTCAGTCCTTTATTTAGTCTTGTTACTTACTGGGTTGGTTGTACTCACGCTACACCCTGCACTTCGTGTGCAGATCCAGGTGTTTTCGGACACGGTGGGTGTTGATTCCTTTCCACAGTTGATCGTTTGGGGATTTCAAGTTAGCTGCCTGGCGTTTCGCAGACCTTGTCTCTCCTTCCCTATCTTTCCGCTTTATGTGACACCCCGATGATGGGAATTTCTATATTGGTTTTGACTTTCAATCCATTTTAGAGTTTTGTTGATTAAAACCTGTGTTATCCTTATTTTTCATTTAAAATGTGGAACTATTTTGAAGTGTCGGCTTGCCTAGTATCACGTTAGGCGACATCACGACAGGCTGAGTTTTGGGTCGAGACAAGTTGATATCAGAGCCTAGGTCACATAGGTCTCACGAGTCATGAGCAAATTTAGTAGAGTCTTGCGTATCGGTACGGAGACGTCTGTACTTATCTTCAAGAGGCTACCGAACCCTTAGGAAACTTCATATTCTTGTATTCTTGTCGTGCGGATTTATTGATTTCGATAACTAAACTTCTGTATTTTATTCTCTCATATATGGTGAGTACATGTGCTACCGGTCAGGACAGACAGCCACCAATACCACCAGCTAGGGCCATGAGAGGCCGAGGTCGCGGTAGGGGTAGAGGTGCAGCTCGTACATCAGCTAGAGCAGCACCTGTGGATCCACCAGTCGCTCCAGCTCAGGAGCAGGTACCAGATACGGTTGAGCCAGTGGGGCTAGCTCAGGCACCAGCTGTGCCCATTGTGATTCCAGGCCTTTAGGAGGCTTTGGCTCAGATTTTGACGATATGCACTAGCCTTGCTTAGGCGGTCTCTGTTTCGGCCGCAACTGCCACTTCTCAGGCCAGGGGAGGTACTTAGACTCCCTCTGCATGTACTCTAAAGCAAGTGATACAGGGTCTTTAGACACCGGGGTACTACCAACCCAGCCTATTGTAGCTGCTCAGGCCCAGGTGGTCCCTGCTATGACTGATGACGAGCAGATGAGATTAGAGAGATTTGGGAGACTTCAGGTTCCATCATTTAGCGTGGATGAGTCAGAGGATGCTCAAGGCTTCTTGGATAAGCGCCAGTGGATTCTTCGCACGGCTGGTATTCTGGAGACCAGTGGTGTCTCGTTCACTACTTTTTAATTCAATGGGGTTGCCTTTATATGGTGGGAGGCTTATGAGAGGCGCATGCCAATCGATGCAGCACCACTTACATGGCAGGAGTTCTCTATTCTCTTCTTGGAGAAGTTCGTGTTGCAGTCTCGCAGGGAGGAGCTACGCAGACAGTTTGAGCAACTACATAAGGAGGGCATGTCTATGACGCAGTACAAGATGAGGTTTTCTGAGTTGGCTCGTCACGCAGTTTGGTTGGTTCCCACTGATATGGAGGGGATTAGGAGGTTCATTGATGGCCTCACATATCAGCTGCACAGAGAAGGTATCTGGTGCTACTTTCGACAAGGTGGTTGATATTGCTCGGTAGATAGAGATGGTCCGTAGTCAAGAGCGTGGTGAGTGGGAGGACAAGAGGCCTCGTGGATAGGGTGGTTTCAGCGGTTCCTTCTGGGGGTCAGTTCTACCACGGCAAGGGTCGTCCTTATAGGCATGCTCAGACGACTCGTCCATCTCACCATGGTGCATCATCCACCCATGGTTCATACAATGCTCATCAGGGCCAGTCATCTCTCAGTGCCCTTCCAACTCAAAGTTCGTCTCGTGCTCCATCGGTTCAGGGTTCATCTATGCCAGGTCCTTCTAGCAGTTATCCCGGTGCTCGGGGATCCCTTCAGTCCCTACCACCAGCATCGGGGAGTTGCTTCGAGTGCTGGGAGTTTGGGCATATGTGGAGGCAGTGTCCTCGTCGTCCGGGAGGTCCAGTGTAGTAGAGGAGTTAGGTTGTGACTTCCTCCCTAGTTACTTCACCATCCGCTCAACCAGCTCGGGTTGGGACCCAGGCAGCTAGAGGTCGCTCTAGAGGGGGAGGCCGATCAGGTGGAGGTCAAGCATGATTCTATGCTATTCCAGCCAGGCCAGATGTCGTTTCTTCAGATGCAGTGATCATAGGAATTGTCTTAGTATGCCACAGGGATGCCTCTGTATTATTTGACCCTAGTTCCACTTATTTGTATGTATCATCGTATTTTTCTCATTATCTAGATATGCCCCGTGACTCCTTAGTTTCATCTGTTCATGTATCTGTGCTAGTGGGCGATACTATTATTGTGGACCATGTATATCGGTCATGTGTAGTGACTATTGGGGGATTGAATACTAGAGTTGATCTCTTATTGCTTAGTATGGTTGATTTCGACGTGATTTTGGGTATGGATTGGTTGTCTCCATGTCATGTTGTTCTGAATTGTCACGCTAAGACCGTGACGTTGGCGATGCCGGGGTTGCCAAGGATTGAGTGGAGAGGTTCTCTAAACTATGTTCCCAGCAAAGTGATTTCATATTCGAAGGCCCAGCGTATGGTTGGGAAGGGTTGTTTATCTTGTTTGGCCTTTGTGAGGGATGTTGATGCTGATAGTCCTACTATAGATACTGTTTCGGTGGTGCAAGATTTTTCGGATGTGTTTCTTGCAGACCTGACGGGCATGCCGCCCGACAGGGATATTGACTTTGATATGACTTGGTGCCGGGCACTCGGTCCATTTCTATTCCACCGTATCGTATGGCACCAACTGAGTTGAAGGAATTGAAAGAACAACTTCAGGAACTTCTTGATAAGGGGTTTATTAGGCCAGTGTGTCGCCTTGTGTACTCTCGTAGACAAGAGGAGCATGTCTAGCATTTGTATAACGACCCGACCGGTCGTTTTGAATATCACATCCTCATTCCCTCATTTACTGCTCAATTTATGCCTTACAATTGATTTATGACTTATCGGATTAGTTGGTTCTGGTCCGGAAGGATTTTAGAGTGAAATGAGACACTTAGTCTCATAATTAAAAACTTAAGTTGAAAAAGTTGACCGGATATTCACTTATGTGTAAACGACCTCGGAATTGAAATTTGATGATTCCAATAGCTCTGTATGGTTATTTTGGACTTAGGAGCGTGTCCGAAAAATTATTTGGAGGTCCGTAGTAGAATTAGGCTTGAAATGACGAAAGTTGAATTTTTGGAAAGTTTGACAGATGGGTTGACTTTTTGATATCGGGGTTGGAATTCGATTCCAGAAATTGAAATAGGTCTGGTATGTCATTTATGACTTGTGTAAATTTGAGGTCAATCGGACTTGCTTCGATAGATTTCGACATCGAATGTAGAAATAGGAAATTTCATAATAGACTAAAGTTTCAAGTGAGTTCGCACAAGACCTAACTTCAAATAAGCATAACTCTCATGATACAAAGTGTTATATGGTTTTTATATATCAAATGAAAGATCTTTGAGTCTAGTTTCTAACACTTTAAACCGTTCATTATTTGGACATTCCTACAATAAGTTATGACCAAATTACCAAAGGCTAGAAAAAAATAAGATTCTGCGATAATTCTGCGATCGCGAAAGTGCTTCTGCGACCGTAAACTGGTCGTAGAATGGACCAGAACAGCCCAGTTCTGGGCACCAATTTTTGCGACCATTTTGCGACCCGCATACCCATTCTGTGGTCCATTATGCGACCACAGGCCTGCTTTCATAGGGTTAATTTTTCTATTTTCATAACCCGACCCCATTTTGATAAATAGGCTTTGGGACTCATTTTGGAGCAAAAAATCTGATATTTTTAAAAGAGAAGGGAGGGTGTTATAGAGAGAGGAATAAGGTAAAGTGCTTTGTTCATCAAGATCTTGTTCAAGCTTTGAAATCCAACAAGGAAATATCACAAGATCTTCACCCAAGAGGTAAGGTTCTAACCCCTAGTCTTCAATTTCGAGTTTGGATAAAGTTGGGTGATTAAGAGTATGATTCTTGGGTGTAGTAGTATTATTTGTACATATCAATAAAGTTTATGAAAAGATTGTTGAGTTCAAATGGGTAAAGATTGGGTTGAAAATGGTAAAAATCTTCAATGACTTTAATTGAAAACTTGAGGGTCGAGTTGATGTCCGAATTTGGTGAAATTTATATGGTTGAACTCATGGTTGGATGGGCGTTCATATTTTATAATCTTTTGTCATGTTCCGAGACGTGGGCCCCACGGGCGATTTTTGAGTATAATTTCGAATTTTGTGGAAAAATTAGTATTTTGATATGGAATAAATTCCTATAATTTGGGTTGACTAAATCAAATTAATTGTGATTTGATTCGAGACGTTCGGAAGTTGTTACGCGCAGAATAGAATTTTTGGAGCATTGTTTAGCTTGCTCGACATTGTATTCAGCTTGTTCGAGGTAAGTAACTCTTCTAATCTTGGAGCTGAGGATATGAACCCTGAATGTATGTATTATGTGAATTGATGGGAGGTCACGCACATGCTAGGTGACGGGCGTGTGGGCGTGCACCATGGAAATTGTGACATAATTGTTTCCGTAGAATTTTATAGTCAAATAATTTTGGCATTTTCTATATAGTTTTATGTTAAATACATTGAGCTGAGAATCATATTAAAAATCATATTGAGGCTATGTGCCAGTATTATTGGGACCCACATAGGTCATATTGCTGTGAATTATTTGTTTTAAATTGAAAATTCATACTCAGTCATATTCATGTCATTACATATCATATCTCAGTCTCTGTTGTTATTTATTGATACATCATATCATAATTTTCGGGCTATTTTTATGCCCATGAGAGAGAGACTGAAGAGATTGATGACTGATTGAGGCCGAGGGCCTGATTGTGAGGATAATTATGGGATCGGGCTATACATCGCAGCATGCCATATTGGCTTTATATACTTTATTATTATGTGGATCGGGGCTGCCCGCCTGCAGCAGGCCTTACAGGCTTTATTATATTATGTGAGTTGTCCGTGCAGATACAAATATTGATACTATAGCACGTGAGTTGTCCGTGCAGTACGTGAGTTGTCCGTGCAGCACGTGAGTTATCCGTGCAGATTATAGCACTTGGGCTGAAGGAGCCCCTCCAGAGTCTGTACACACCCCCAGTGAGCACAAGTACCTATTGAGTGCGAGTGCTTAGTACCGGGTAGTGTTTTAAAAGGTGTGGGCGTAAGGCGGGGCATTTTATATATGTCTCAGCTGGGCGTAAGCCCCATAGATATTTAATTTTTAATATTTTATAAAATAATATAATGACAGTTAATATTTATAAATAGGTAAAATTGCATAAAAATTGAAGAAAACTATATATATGTGTGCTCTATCCCCACAAAAAACAAATCAAATAATCTATTATACGTTACTTACAAGCACAAGTAATTTGAATCTAAAAGAATAAAGTTTTCTATATTGAGGAACAAAAAGGATGATTAACCTGCAATTTGAACTTTGGATTTGCTGCTATGAAGAAAAATGTAGTTCTATTTGTATTTGTAAAAAAAAAAAAAATATTCGTTGCTTTTGGGAGATATTAGCAAACTAGCGGACAAGATAAAAAATTGAAAAAATCATGAATTAGAGCTTAAATTAATAAAAAAGATTTTTACTTTTAAATTTAATACTTTTGAGTTCCTTTTTAAACCTTTTGAGTAATTACCAAACTGACTTTTGAGAATTTGGATATTATATGAAGGACTAATTCAAAAAAATTTGTTTTAATTTGAAAAAGTCTCTAGGGCTTACTCCTTACTAAAAAAACGCGCCCCGAACGTCCGGGTGTACGCCCTGAACGCCCGGGGCCTACGCCCCATATTGCGGGGCGTACGCCTCTTGAGACTCTCGCCCCACACCATCGCCCCGGGGCATTTTTGGTATGCCTCTCCCCGGGGCTCGCCCCAAAAATGCCTTTTAAAATAGAGGTACCGGGCGATTGGGAGGACTGAGTGACTGAGAGAACTGAGTGACTGGGAGGACTGAGTGAAATGATACTCTGAGAGTATGCATATGATTTTATCACTGAATTGCATCGTATTGACATGCACACATGACATATAGGCATAGAGATGTATTTTCCTCATGTTGTATAGTATCACATTATTCATGATTTCTCACACATGTTGACAGATGGGCATAGTGATGCATTTGTTTTACACGGGTTATCTGGAAAGAAAATGAAACATTTTATTTATTATTGAAAGGATTTTTGGGGAAATTATTGTTTTCAAACTTATTCATATATTTGGCAACTTCAGTAAACGATTTGGGTTTTCAGTGATGTACTTGAAAGGAAGAACTATTTTTTTTTTGAAATCATGATTTAGCCGAGCATTTTATCTCTGAGTTACTTCTTGTATTATTTGCTTTACGTGATTATTGACTGTTGTGGACTATTGGTTTTGGACCCGACCTTGGTACAAGCTTATCATTATTTTCAACCTAAGGCTAGGTTTGTTACTTATCGAGTACATGGGGTCGGTTGTACTCATACTACACTTCTGCACCTTGCGTGCAGATGTTGGCTGCTGATATTGCTATGTTCGTTGGGAGCTGGATCTGAAGATGTACCTGTGTTCCGGTTGTAGCTGCCCCTTGTTCATGGTAGCCTTAGATTTATAACAATATGTTCATGTACATTTCGAACAGATGATGTATTATTTCATATAAGTTTTGTAAATTCTATTCTTAGAAGCTCATGATTTGTACTACCAGTTCTTGGGAAAATGTATTGGTTTTATATATTTTCTTTTAATTAATTGCCTTATTAATTTCATTGGAATTAGATAGTTGGTAATTGGCTTACCTAGCGGGTTGGGATTATGTGCCATCACGCCTAGTTGGATTTTGGGTCGTGACAAGGTGGTATTAGAGCTCTAGGTTCATAAGTTCTACAAGTCATGAGCAAGTGTCTAGTAGAGTCTTGCGGATCGGTATGATGACGTCTATACTTATCTTCGAGAGGCTACAGGGCATTTATGATAATTTCCCATCTTTATTTCTTTATCGTGCGGAATTGATTCAACTTGAAATATAACTCTTTGAATTCCTTCCACGCATTCGTATGCGCGCATGAGCTCTCGGTATCAGCTGTGCATTGCCGACTTGTGATTCCATGGACGAGGTTCGAGGTGAGTATTCTGTGTTTTGGTGATGGGCCAGTCTAGAGGACTTGAAGCCATGGTTAGACCGCAGCTTAAGATTGGTAGCTTCGGTTATAACTTGTACAATTGGATTCATATGTCCGGTAATGACCATATGAGTGGAATTTGTGGCTCGATGAGCGGTGGAATGATTGTGTGATGGGTATGATATGACCGCGGGATGTGTTAAGACGATTTGAATATGACGAGAAGTGTTTCCTTGAAATGTAAAGGAAAGGGCATTGGGTGCTTGATTTTCGATTTGATGTGATATACAGTCTCGAGTATGAATGTTTTGAAGGATCTTTCACGTTGTTAAATTCTGGGACAAACTAAATTCTCATGTCTTGTTAATAAGTTTGGACTTGGAAAGATTAAGTGATTGTGTAGTAATTGTGACTGCGAACGGGTATAACAAGATACCAATTTGAGGCTAAGCATGTGCGTTATCCCCTACGGAGTAATCTACGTAGGTATGTTCCTTATATGTGAGTAGAGAGTTTCTTTTCTTCCAGCAGGGAGTATGTATAGATATTTGAATTTGAATCTGGCTGAGAAAGTTGACTTGAGTGTCAAGAGAATGATTGCGAGCTTAGCTGATGATTTCGGGTATTTTTATGGTTGGCGTTGCATGAGTTTGAGAAGAAGTTTTGTTGAACTGATTATGGCATTATGGTAGTAATAGAGTATTGGTATTGTGAGTTATGAAATGTTTTAATCTATGGCTTTGAGCCAAGTGGGGGAGCCTGTTATTGATAATTCAATTTCATGGTTATATGTAAAGGTTTAGTTTTGGGCCGAGGCATACTGGTGGGTTAGTTATGACTTGCAGAAGTTGATATCGAGGATGACTCGAATAAGAAAATTCCTGGATACGGGTTATATTGCACTCATGAGTATATGAAAATCGTGGGATGGGTGAGTTGTTATTTGTGAATGATGTAGTGCGCAAGGAGTATGAATTTGACTGGTGGTATTAAAGTAGAGTTACTTCTTTGAGTGTTATTGTGCTAATGGGGCACGTGTCTTTTGGCCCATTCGGGCGGTATAATGTGGATTTGAACAAATGGGGTGACTCTCGAGAAAGTTTTAATGGATTCGAGATTAATATGTAACAATTGAGAATTTTTGGCAGATTTGTTTGTGGCTAAAATCTGAGATTTAAGTTGGATGGTGTCGAGACTTGTGGCATTTTTGTATATCATTATGGATTTTATATTTCGGTATCAGAAAGGTGAATGAAATGACCTTAGACTCAAATAAGGTATTTTCAGAGTGAGTGTTTCGTTTGTGGTATTTATAGGGGTAATTATGATGTGGTGAGACTCTACAGATATTTTGGTGGCAATATTCTTGGGTTTGGTGACCTGCGTGGTTTGGTCGAGTTAGAGGAATTTAGTTCTAATAGCTTGGTTATGTGTAGATGAATTTCAAAGTGTTCTTGATAATTTCTACCATGGTTGAATCGAATATTTTCTACTGGTGTGGGAAACGTGCTGTGTATTGTGATTTTTTCCTGGAAGGAAGCAAGAGGAAGGTTTCTAACTAACCAGATATGTAATTTTCTAGTGACTCGGAGTTGATAATGGGATTCTTGTACTTATCACATGATGGCATAATAGATGTGGTGTGTTGTGCGGAATTAGGATTTACATGTACAAGGTAACAGTTCAGTCTTGAAGAGAAGGTGACGAATGTTGGACAACATGGTCAGTTTCAAATATTTCGATTAATGTTATAATTGCTCGGTAATTCCTGATAAGGGTGCGCATTTCAGAAGGCACGTTGTGTTTTGACTTACGGATGTTCATCGGTATTGCAATACTCACCTGGTTGATAGAATGTTGATATTAAAATTATTGCTATGTGTCACGGAAGAATTATTAAAGTATTCCTCATGGGATTATCGTGAAAGGAAGATGTGTTAGTCATTTTAGTGTTGGGGTTGGGATCAGTTACGGTGATTCATGTGTTTGATGAATTTGGAGACTGAGAGTTCTCAGAAGTATATTGTTTCGGGATTGCGACCTATTTGAGGTGACTATTTTATTTAAAACTCGGTGGAGGCACTAGTTGCGTTAATTATTTGTGATAGCTATGCGGTATGAGTACACATATATGTGAGGTTTGAGCCCATGTGCGGTCATTAGAGCAAGTATTCATTCTCGAAAGAATGCTTAGGCTATCATATGCCTAGAGTTGACTCTTAAGCATAAAGTTATAATGTTTCCCGTATTCATACCTTTGTTGAGAACTATCTGGGCTATACTTGAGGTTACAAAGAAGATGATTCCCTAAATAAACGGGATAGTTACTAATTCTGTGTTAAAAAAAATCCGATTTGAAGTGTGATAGCAGACTTTGCACGTGCTTACACTATGGCATGCTATTTCTACTAGTCTAGGAGCATTAGAATCTTATTTCATTATCATATACAAGTGTACTTGTTTAATTGCTCTTGTATGATATGTTGGGAGTGGAGGCATGTGACCATGCCAGGCGATTCATATTATTGGTACGTGAGTTGTCCGTGTCGTGTGTGGAAATTATATTTCTATAATAATTTATCTGATCTATTAATTTCCTTCCTCTACATTTGTGCACATGCTCCCACGGTTATCCTCTTCACAAAATTTGAGGAGTTGGTTGTAATATTGCGGTTGTTGTGGTACTTATTGAACTTGCAATACTGTTCTCTTCCTTGAAACATCTCCCATATTTGGGTACACATATAGCGCAGTTGTGGCTTGAGTTATATTGATTTGGCATATCCGTGGGATAGTGGTGTTTAATAATATAAGGTCGTTGGACCTAGAATGGGTACTATCAGGCTTGATTATAGTATATTCGGGAGGATAATATTGAAAGTCGGCTTAGGAGAGGATTATGGTTCTGGTTGGGGCGAGAGATCTCCATGGCTAGTTGATCTGATGAGTGGTTATGAGTTTTTTATTATTTCTTTCATCATTGGCAGTGTACGAAGGTTTCAGAATGAGGTTCTGTTGAATGCAGGGTTTTATACTAGTACTTGGTTGGTTTTGAGTAGTTACTGTGATCAGAAATGGTGCTACGAGTATGCGAGTTGTGTAGTATGTTATGTGATTATATCTGGAATTATGGTTATGGATGGATACACTTGTTCAGGCTTATACAGTGTGTAGATGTGAGATTCGGGTCTTGAAAAGAATTCTGGATGTTAAAAATTTGGCTCCATGGTTTCTTGGCTAAGGTTAAATTAATAATTTTCAGTTATGTTGTGTAATTAGGCCTATATAGAATAGGGTGACGTGAGATCCACCCCGGGTATGTGCATGGTAAGGTGGAATAGAGATTTGAAGGTTAAGAACAACTCTTGGCATGTTGGACTACGAACGTATGTTTAAGTGGGGGATAATGTAACGACCAGACCGGATGTTTTGAGTATCACAGTCTCGTTATCCTATTTACTGCTCAATTTATGTTTTACAGTTAATTTATGACTTATCGGGTTAGTTGGTTCGAGTCCGGAAGGATTTCAGAGTGAAATAAGACACTTAGTCTCACAATTGAAAACTTAAGTTGGAAAAGTTGACCGGATATTCACTTATGTGTAAACGACCTCGGAATTGATTCTGATGATTCCAATAGCTCCGTATGGTTATTTTAGACTTAGGAGCGTGTCCGAAAAATTATTTGGAGGTCCGTAGTAGTATTAGGCTTGAAATGACAAAAGTTGAATTTTTTGGAAAGTTTGATCGGGGGGTTGACGTTTTGATATCGGAATTGGAATGGGCCTGTTATGTCATTTATGACTTGTGTGCAAAATTTGAGGTCAAACGGACTTGATTCGATAGTTTTGGCATCGAATGTAGAAGTTGAAAATTTCATAATAGACTAAAGTTTCAAGTGAGTTCGCACAAGATCTAACTTCAAATAAGCATAACTCTCATGATATGAAGTGTTATATGTTTTATTACCTATCAAATGAAATATCTTTGAGTTTAGTTTCTAACGCTTCAAACCGTTTGTCATTTGGACATTACTACAAGAAGTTATGACCAAATTACCAAAGGCTAGAAAAAAAAGAGATTTTGCGACAATTGTGCGATCGCGAAAGTGCTTCTCCGACCGCAAACTGGTCGCAAAATGGACCAGAACAGCCCAGTTCTGGGCATCGATTTTTACGACCATTTTGCGACCCGCATACCCATTCCGCGGTCCATTATGCGACCGCAGACCTGTTTTCGGAGGGTTAATTTTTCTATTTTCTTAACCCGACCCCATTTTGATAAATAGGCTTTGGGACTCATTTTGGAGCAAACAATCTGACATTTTTAGAGAAAAGGGAGAGTGTTCTAGAGAGAGGAAGAAGCTCAAGTGCTTTGTTCATCAAGATCTTGTTCAAGCTTTGAAATCCAACAAGGAAATATCGCAAGATCTTCACCCAAGATGTAAGGTTCCAACCCCTAGTCTTCAATTTCGAGTTTGGGTAAAGTTGGGTGATTAAGAGTATGATTCTTGGGTGTAATAGTATTATTTATACATATCAATAAGGGTTATGATAAGATTGTTGAGTTCAAATGGGTAAGATTGGGTTGAAAATGGTAAAAATCTTAAATGGCTTTAATTAAAGATTTGAGGATCGAGTTGATGTCAGAATTTGGTGAAATTTGTATGGTTGGACTCGTGGTTGGATGGGCGTTCATATTTTTTAAATTTTGTCAGGTTCCGAGATGTGGGGTCCCACAGACGATTTTTTAGTGTAATTTCGGATTTTGTGAAAAAATAGTATTTTGATATGGAATAAATTTCTATAATTTGGGTTGACTGAATCAAATTAATTGTGATTAGATTCGAGCCGTTCAGAAGTTGTTACGTGCAGAATAGAATTTCTGGAGCATTTTCAAGCCAAAAATTACGGTATCAGCCTTCAGCCAATCGATCATAACTTTCGGTACAAATGTCCAAATGATGAATGGTTTATCTTTCTGGAAACTAGAATCGCTACAACTTGCATGTTTTGTTAATTTCCAGATTCCTTATAGATTGCGAGATATAAGTTTTCAAAGTCAGCCCTGTGCATCAGAAATTTCTGGTGATGCACACTGCCAGGCAAACAAAAACTGCATTACCAACCTTCAGTCAATCGATCATAACTTTCCGTACAAATGTCTAAATGATGAATGGTTTATCTTTATAAAAACTAGAATCAAAGAGCTACAACTTTCATGTATTGATAATTTTCATTTTCCTTATAGATTGCGAGATATAAGATTCCAAAATCAGCTTTGCGCATCACAAATTGCGCACATTGCTGTCAAAAACCAACAGTTAAAATGACCCAAAAATAGTCAGAAACCACTCTGAAACTCACCCGAGCCCCTCAGAACCCCATCCGAACACACCAACAAGTCTCAAAACATATTATGGACCTAGTCGAGGTCTCAAATAACACATAACAACGGCGAAACTATAAATCGCGCGTCGATTCGTACTTATGAGTTTATGAAATTTTCAATTCTATAACTCGCGCCGAAACATGCTAAATCAATTCGGAATGAACTCAAATTTTGCATGCAAGTCATAAATGATATAATGAAGTTGTTTCCATTTCCATAATCGAATTCCGACCCCGATACCAATAAAGTCAACTCCCGGTCAAACTTTCAAAAAATCTTCTATTTTTCAACTTTCGCCAAAATGCGCTGAATTATCCTAAGGACATCCAAATCCAAATTCGAACATGCGCCTAAGTCCGAAATTACCATACAAAACTATGTGAATTGTTGGGAGGTGACGCACATGCTAGGTGACGGGCGTGTGGGTGTGCATCATGAAAATTGTAACATAATTGTTTCTATGGAATTTTGTAGTCAAATAATCTTGGCATTTTCTATGTAGTTTTGTGTTAAAGAAATTGAGCTGAGAATCATATTAAAAATCATGTTGAGGCTATGTACCAGTATTATTTGGACCCACATAGGTCATATTACTGTGAATTATTTGTTTTATATTGAAAATTCATACTCAGTCATATTCATGTCATTACATATCATATCTCAGTCTCTGTTGTTATTTATTGATACATCATATCATTATTTTCGGGCTATTTTTATGACATTGTGAGACCATGAGAGAGAGACTGAAGAAATTGATGACTGAATGAGGCCGAGGGCCTGATTGTGAGGATAATTATGGAATCGGGTTGCACACCGCAGCAAGCCATATTGGCTTTATATACTTTATTATTATGTGATCGGGGTTACCCGCCTGCAGCATGCCTTATAGGATTTATTATAGCACGTGAGTTGTTCGTGCAGATACAAATGTTGATATTATAGCACGTGAGTTGTCCGTGCAGCACGTGAGTTGTCCGTGTAGATTATAGCGCTTGGGCTGAAGGAGCCCCTCCGGAGTCTGTACACACCCCCAGTGAGTGCAGATACCTATTGAGTGTGAGTGCCAAGTGCCGAGCGATTGGGAGGACTGAGTGACTGGGAGGACTGAGCGAAATAATGCTCTGAGAGTATGCATATAATTTTATCACTGGGTTGCATCGCATTAACATGCACACATGACATACAACCATAAATATGTATTTTCCTCGTGTTGTATAGTATCACATCATTCATGATCTCTCACACATGTTGACAGATGGGCATAGTGATGCATTTTTTTACACGGGTTATCTGGAAAGAAAATGAAATATCTCATTTATTATTGAAAGGATTTTTGGGATAATTATTATTTTCAAACTTATTCATATTTTTGGCAACTTCGGTAAATGATTTGGGATTTCACTGATGTACTTGAAAAGAAGAACTATTTTTTTAAAATCATGATTTAGCTGAGCATTTTATCTCTGAGTTACTTCTTGTATTATTTGCTTTACGTGGTTATAGACTGTTGTGGACTATTGGTTTTGGACCCGATCTTGGTACAAGCTCGTCACTACTTTCAACCTAAGGCTCGGTTTGTTACTTATTGAGTACATAGTGTCAGTTGTACTCATACTACACTTCTGCACCTTGCGTGCAAATGTTAGTCGTTGATGTTGCTGTGTTCGTTGGGAGGTGGATCTGAAGATGTACCTGTGTTCCAGTTGTAGCTGCCCCTTGTTCATGGTAGCCTTAGATTTATAACAATCTGTTCATGTACATTTCGAACAGATGATGTATTATTTTATATCAGTTTTGTAAATTCTATTCTTAGAAGCTCATGATTTGTACTACCAGTACTTGGAGAAATGTAATGGTTTTATCTATTTTCTTTTAATTAATTGCCTTATTAATTTCATTGAAATTTGATAGTTGGTAATTGGCTTACCTAGCGGGTTGGGTTAGATGACATCACGACTAGTTGGATTTTAGGTCGTGACAATTTGAGGATTGTGTTGCAGCGGTTGAGGGAGGAGAAACTTTATGTCAAGTTCCCTAAATGTGAGTTTTAGCTTATTTCGGTGGCGTTCTTACGATACGTGGTGTACAGTGAGGGGATTCAGGTGGATCCAAAGAAGATAGAGGCAGTTCAGAGTTGGCCCGTACAGTCCTCAACTACGGAGATTCGGAGCTTTCTCGGCTTGGCTAGTTATTATCGTCGCTTAGGTTTCTCATCTATTGCATCACCTTTGACCAAATTGACCCAGAAGGGTGCTCCCTTCAGGTGGTCAGATGAGTGTGAGGAGAGCTTTCAGAAGCTCAAGACTGCCTTTACCACAGTTCAAGTTCTAGTTCTACCTTCAACTTCTGTATCTTATACAGTGTATTGTGATACTTCTTAGATTGTTATTGTGTGCGTATTGATGCATGGAGGTAGAATGATTGATTATGCTTCACGTCAGTTGAAACCCCCATGAGAAGAACTACCATGTTCATGATTTGGAGTTGGCTGCCATCGTTCATGCATTGAAGATTTGGAGGCATTATCTCTACGGTGTGTCTTGTGAGAAATTTACGAATCATCGCAGCCTCCAGCACTTGTTCAAACAAAAAGATCTAAATTTGAGGCAACGGAGATGGTTGGAGCTGCTAAAGGACTTTGATATCACTATTCTGTATCATCCCGGGAAGGCCAATGTGGTGGCCGATGCCTTGAGTAGAAAGGCAATGAGTATGGGTAGCCTTGCATTCATTCCTGTTAGTGAGAGACCTCTTGAAGTTGATGTTCAAGCCCTGGCCAACCAGTTCGTGAGATTAGATGTCTCGGAGTCCAGTCGGGTTCTAGGTTGTGTGATTTCTCGGTCTTCCTTATATGATCGCATCAGAGAGCGCCAGTATGACGATCCTCATTTCATTGTCCTTAAGGACACAGTTCAGCACGGTGATGCCAGAGATGTTACTATTGGGGATGATGGGGTATTGAGGATGCAGGGTCAAATTTGTGTGCCTAATGTGGATGGGCTACATGATTTTATTCTTAAGAAGGCCCACAATTCATGGTATTCCATTCATCTAGGTGCCGCAAAGATGTACCAGGACTTGAGGCAGCATTATTGGGGGAGAAGAATGAAGAAGGATATAGTGGGGTTTGTAGCTCGGTGCCTCAACTGTCAGCAGGTAAAGTATGAGAATCAGAGACCGGGTGGATTGCTTCAGGGGCTAGAGATCCTAGAGTGGAAATGGGAGCGGATCACTATGGATTTTGTAGTTGGGCTCACACGGACTTCGAGGAAGTTCGATGCTATTTTGGTGATTGTGGATCGACTGACCAAGTCCGCGCACTTCATTCTAGTTGGGACTACTTATTCTTCAGAGTGGTTGGCTGAGATTTACATCTACGAGATAGTTCGCATTTACGTTGTGCCAATGTCCATCATTTCAGATCGGGGCACGCAATTTACATTGCAGTTTTGGAGAGCCGTGCAGCGAGAGTTGGGCACCCAGGTTGAGTTGAGCATAACATTTCACCCTCAGACGGACGGACAGTCCGAGCGCACTATTCAGTTATTGGAGGACATGCTACACATTTATGTCATTTATTTTGGGGGTTCTTGGGATCAGTTTTTGCCGCTCACGGAGTTTGCCTACAATAACAGCTACCAGTCGAGCATTCAAATGGATCTGTATGAGGCTTTGTGTGAGAGACGTTGTAGATCTCTGGTGGGTTGGTTTGAGCCAGGTGAGGCTAGGCTATTGGGTACTGATTTGGTTCAAGATGCTTTAGACAAGGATAAATTGATTCAGGATCGTCTTCGCACGGCGCAGTCTAGACAGAAGAGTTATGCCGACCGGAAGGTTTGTGATGTTGCTTACATAGTTGGGGAGAAGGTACTGCTCAAGGTTTCACCCATGAAGGGTTTTATGAGGTTCGGGAAGAAGGGCAAGTTGAGACCTCGATATATTGGGCCGATTGAGGCACTTTAGAGGATTGGAGATGTGGCTTACAAGCTTGCTTTGCTACCTAATTTATCGAGCGTACATCTAGTGTTTCATGTTTCTATGCTCCAGAAGTATGTCGGTGATCCGTCTCATGTTTTAGATTTCAGCACGGTTCAATTGGATGGTGATTTGACTTATGATGTGGAGCCGATGGCCATTTTGGATCGGCAAGTTTGAAAGTTGAGGTCAAAGGACATAGCTTCGGTGAAGGTGCAGTGGAGATGTCAACTAGTTGAGGAGGCTACTTGGGAGACCGAGCGGAAGATGTGCAGCAGATATCCATACCTATTTGAGACTCCAGGTACGTTTCTAGACCTGTTCAGGGATGAACATTTGTCTAAGAGGGGGGGTTTGTAACGACCCGACAGGTCATTTTGAGAATTGTAGCCTCGTTCCCCTATTTACTGCTCATTTTGTACTTTATAGATTTTATGTGACTTTCTAGGGTAGTCGGTTCGGGTCCGGAGGGATTTCGGAATGAAATGAGACACTTAGTCTCAAGGTTGAAGCTTAAATTAAAATGGTTGACCGGATGTTGACTTATGTGTAAACAACTCTGGAATGGAGTTTTGATGGTCCGTTAGCTCCGTTGGGTGATTTTGGACTTAGGAGCATGTCCAGATTACGATTTGGAGGTCCTTAGCGGAATTAGGCTTGAAATAGCAAAAATTGGATTTTTGGAAGGTTTGACCGAAAGTGGACTTTGTGGATACTAGGCTCCGATTGGAGTTCCGGGGGTTAGAGTAGGTATGTGGTGTCATTTGTGACTTTTGTGCATAATTTGGAGTCAATAGGACGTGATTTTATAGGTTTCGGCGTCGTTTGTAGAAGTTGAAATTCCTTAGTCTCAATAAGCTTGAATTGGGGTACGATTCGTGTTTTTGATGTTTTTTGATGTGATTTGAGGGATCAACTAAGTTTGTATCATATATTCGGACTTGTTGGTATGTTTGGTTGAGGTCCCGGGGGCCTCGGGTTGATTTTGGATAGTTTTCGGATCAAAGTTTGAGTTTGAAAGACTGCTGAAGCTGGGACTCTGCTGGTGTAACCGCACCTGCGGAGCTTTGATCGCATGTGAGAGCTCGCAGGTGCGGGCTGTGTTGCGCATATGCGACTTTGGAGGGGAGTGTACAGTGGTCGCAAGTGCGAGGGAATTATCGAACCTGCGTGACCTCAGATGCGGCAGTGGGATCGTATAAGCAGAAATGGAAATGGGAGCTGGGTCTGCAGAAACGGCTTGGTGATCATAGAAGAGAGTCCGCACGAGCGGAGTCAGGGGCCGCAAGAGCGGAGGAAGCCGCAAAAGCGAAAGTGTGGTCGCTTCTGTGACACTGCAGAAGCAGGTAAGTGGCCGCAGAAGCGAGAATACTGGGCACATTATTTAAAAACAAGGGTACGTGATTGTGCTTCATTTTAAACATTTCAAGCTCGGGTTTGGGCGATTCTTGAGAGGATTTTCGAGGGGTTTCTTGAGGTAAGTCCTTTGTGCTCATTTTTTATCAACAATCTTGTTTCCTCATTGAATTTCTCACCTAGTTTGTGTGTATTTAAGGTAGAATTTGGGAGTTTGAGGTTAGGGATATGGAGAGTTTGATTTGGGGATTTGAGTGACGATTTGGAGTCGAATTTTGGTAATTTCGGTATGGTTGGACTCGTGGATGAATGGGCTTTCAGGTTTTGTGACTTTTATCAAATTTTGAGATATGGGCATGGGGGACAATAGATAAATCTTGAAAACGTCAAATAGGTGCGGCTCAATGACCCGAGCAATTATTTCAAAACAAAACATGCTTAAAACAAAATACTGAATTTTTTTTAAATACTCGAAAAAATTGCTTTTAAAATAAATGATGCTGATTGCCAGGCTACCCAGGAACTCGATGGGCCCTTGATGGTGCAGCAGTCTAGTTCTTGAGAACAACTCCCTTCTCCACGGTCTGAATAATGAGGCCTTCTTCCTCTTCCTCCTCAACTATCACACTGCAATCCATGTCCTCTTCTTCCAAGAACAGATTTCTTAAGCCATCTAGAACTTCATCTTCTTCAGATCCCCACAGCATGTCAGCCTGATGAAAGGATTGGCTCAAATGTGGTATCAACTGCTCAAGAGGGTAATATGGACCACGCCATGGCGGTGACCAGTTCTGATACTCATGCCAGGTGTATTGATATCCCAATACAAAGGTCGTACCGTGACGTTTTAGCTGTATTAGCTTGGCAATACCCTGGAGATTCTTCTCGAGCACTTTACCGGGTTCATACCCTGCCCATGCTAGTATGATTTCTATTTTGCTGCTCCACCATTTATCTTTCTCAATTGCATTGATGCGCTCGATGCGATGATAAGTCTCTCCACCCAATTTCCTTCTATTTTCCATGACCGGAACAGTTTGGTTGGTGTAAATAGGATTACTCCCATCTCCATGAATGATCACCTCTTGATGATTCCATTCGAATTTCATAGCGTGGGGTAAAGTAGAGGCCACGGCCCCAGCGGCATGTATCCAAGGTCGTCTCAGCAATAAGTTGTATGAGGCGGGTATATCGAGTACTTGGAATTCAACATCAAACCAAGTCGGGCCCATCTGTAAGAATAGATTGGTTTCCCCAATTATGGCCCTTTGGGACCTATCGAACGCCTTCACGTTCATAGTCCCTGTTCGTATTTCATGCAAACCTTTACCTAATCTTTTCAGAGTTGTCAGCAGACAGATATTGAGACTAGAACCTCCATCTATCAAAACCCTGGCAATGAATTTATCCTCGCATTGTACCTTGATGTGCAGTGCCCTGTTGTGGCCTAATCCCTCTGGTGGCATTTCGTCTTCATGAAAGTGATCTTGTGGCTTTCTAGTACTTGCCCTACCATGTTAGCCATCTCCCCCACTGGTGATATTGTTAGGTACGTAAGCTTCATTCAATACCTTCATCAAGCCATTCCTATGCGCCTCAGAATTCTGCAGTAATGATAGGATGGATATCTGAGCAGGAGTTTTGTTCAGATGGTCTACCACAGAACATTCTCTCACTTGCACCTTTCTCCAAAGATCATCCGAGCCAGTTTCAATGATGGGTTGCTTGGAAGCAGCTTCTCTACTCGTTCCTCCCAAATTCTCAGGTGTATAAATTCTACCAGTCCTGGTCATACCTTGTGCTGCGCTAGATTCTTCCATTTTTGCTTCTCCTTTCCTCCTGGCTTCTGCAACATAGTCCCATGGTACGACATTGGACTTAGCCGATTTTTTACTTTTGATTAATAACTTAGTATTTTTCTTCTGTAATTGATTTCTTTAGCCTGTGTTGATTATATCGAATTGTTTATGGCTATATTCGAGGCATTCGGAGGCCGTTTCACGAGGCAAGTGTGTGTTGGAGTAGAAATTTACTCGAATTGAGGTCAGAGGCGGACCCAGAATTTTTACGCGACGGGGAACATTATTCTGCTCAACCAGTGCCCCATAAAGGCTTTTAGTATTGAGGGTACCAACTGATTTAACTTAATCATTTTCAAGGTATATACGTATATATATACAGGATTTCGGCCGAAGTTTATGGAGTTCGGTGACCCCTCACCCATACACATAGGTTCGCCTCTGATTGAGGTAAGTAACAGTTCTAAATTTGATTCAAAGTGTATGAAACCCCGTATTGTGTGTCATGTGTTTGGTTTTGAGGTGACGCACATGCTAGGTGACAAGCGTGTGGGCGTGCACCATAGGAATTGTGACTTGGTCAATTCCATGGAACTGTGTAGTTGAATAATCTGTTGTTATCCGTACATTCTCCACGTATTAGAGAAATTAAACTGCAAATCATGTTAGAAATCATGTTTAGACCATGTGTTGACACTGTAGGGACCCACAGAGGTCGTGTACATATTGAATTATCTGCTAAATTATTATTTTGTACTAAGTCACAGCTTTACTTGCATATTACATCTCAGTCTCTTTTCATTATTGATGCATTATATCATTGTTGTTTGGGCTGATTATCATGATTTCTGAGAGCCCGAGAGACTGGTGAGGTTGATGACTGAGTGAGGCTGAGGGCCTGATTGTGAGGATATTTATGGGATCGGGCTGCACGTCGTTGCATGTTTTATTGATTTATGCTATGATTGGCTTGTTATAGCGCTTGGGCTGAAGGAGCACCTCTAGAGTTTGTACACACTCCTAGTGAGCGCAAGTACCTACTGAGTGCGAGTACCTAGTGTTGAGTGATTGAGAGGAATGATTGATTATGAGGAATGAGTGATGGTGAGGTTGGAGTGAATGGGAGGACTGAGAGATTGTTGCTCTGAGAGGATGTATTTGACTTTCATTTATGTTGCACTTCAGCTATCATATATCACCGTCCTATAATTTCTTAGAGATATTATATTTTGTTTCACCTGTACTTGACATGGATTAACTGTTGTGGCCTAAATTGTCGAACTTGAAAGCATGTCTACCTTCCTATGTTGAAAATTAATGTAATTGAACTATAACTATGAAGCTCGTCACTACTTTCAGTCATTTATTTAGTCTTATTACTTATTGAGTTGGTTGTACTCACGCTACACCCTGCACTTCGTGTGCAGATCCGGGTGTTTCCGGATACGGTGGGTGATGATTCTTTTGCACAATTTATCGTTTGGGGATTTTAAGGTAGTTGCCCGACGTTTCGCAGACCTTGTCTCTCCTTCCCTATCTTTCCGCTTTATGTATTTAGTTTCAGACTATTGTAGACAGTACTTCCAGAATTATGATGTTTAGATGTTCATGTACTCAGTGACACCCCGTTGGGAATGCCTGTATTGGTTTTGACTTTCTATCCATTTTTAGAGTTTTGTTGATTAAAACATGTGTTATTCTTATTTTTCATTTTAAAATGTGGAACTATTTTGAAGTGTCGGCTTGCCTAGTACCACGTTAGGCGTCATCACGACAGACTGAGTTTTGGGTCGTGATACTATGTTTCGGGGGTTTGGCTCATTTTCATCTCATTCCTTCCATGGGAGCCGACTTTAGTTATAAAATAAAAATTAAAAAAATAATAAAAGTTCCCAAATATGATGAATATTGATTCTATGTTAGCTAATTACATAACGAAATAAATATTGCCTCACAAAAATCCTCAATCATCGTATGCTTTATTGAAATTATGGACATGAGTTTTGTAGTATTTGTTTATTAGCCCGTACAAAATAAGTTAGAATTCTCTTTTTAATAAGGTATATAATTTTCTCTTTTAAGTTAGGAAATTTTAGAATTGATAATAATTTTACTCCTTCTTGAAAAGATATTTTTGTATTTTATTTAACTTAGGATTTTTGGAATTGAAGAAAATATGATTCCTTCTTGAAAAAGTATCTTCTCACTTATTTATGACTGGAATTTTAGGATTTGTTTTTTACTTTTTCTTTATTCACATTAGATATTTTAGGAATATTCAAGTTTTTTTTCAACACGTAGCTCAAGTATTTTATTTTACATTTCATATTGGACTATTTGAACTCCGTATATTTATTTTCTATTTAAAATAGGAATTGTTAAACACTTTGGAAATAATTTGAGAAAATTAAATTACTTGTAGGAATTATATTCTCAAGCTATATAATGTTTTAGTGGTGTGAGATGCAAGTACATATGAAACTTAAGGCTATCGTTGGGTTGTCAAAAAGGAAGAGGGAAGTGGTCAAGGTTTTTTTTTTTCCTTCAAAGTTTTCGATAAACATCAATTTTCTTCTTACTAGGAAAAGGATGGAACGAAGTCCTAGCTAATAGAAAATAATTTTTTTTAAAATATTAAAAAAATAATTAAATATTTCTTCCTAAATATTAGGAGAATAATTAAATAATTATTTTGTCTAATGTAAAATTAATTTAAGTGTAAAAAGGATGAACAATATTTCGCTGAGTGACTTTGTCCTTTTAGTATAACATAAATATAGATAGATAGATAGATAGATAGATAGATAGATAGCTAGATAGATAGAGATTAAAGTTGTCTGCTTGTTACGTATTCTTCACAATTTTGATAAAAAGAATTTTAAACCTAAAGTAAAATTAAATTACTGCGATATTCTTTGTTATAAATATTTTAAATTTATAATTGTAACGACCCGATTAGTCGTTTTTTCTTTCTAGAACCTCGTTCCCTTAAATAAGACTCACTGTATATGTTTTTACTGTTTTATGACTCGCGAAGATTGTTAGTTCGGGTTTGAAAGGGTTCGCATCGAAATCGGAACACATAGTTCCTTAATATTGGCTTTAAAGGGTTAAGTTTGACTTGGGTCAACATTTCTAGTAAACGACCTCGAAATCGGGATTTGACAGTCCCAATAGGTCCGTATGATGATTTTGGACTTGGGTGTATGTTCGGATCGGATTTCGAATGACCCGAGAGCGTTTCGGCACATAAAGTTAAAAGTTGGCGCATTGAAGGTTTTAAAGTTTTTAAAATTTGATTTAGAGTAGGTTTTGGTATTATCGAGGTCCGTTTGGGATTCCGAGTCTCGGAATAGTTCTGTATGGTGATTTAAGACTTGCACGCAAAATTTGGTATCATTCTGAATAGTTTAAGTATGATTCGGCGCGTTCGGAGCAAGTTGGAAGAATTTGAAGTTCATAAGTTGATTCTATTGATTTTGGGTTACGATTCTTAGTTTTAATATTATTTTCCGCTTTCCTAGACTGTGAGCGTGTCCGTTTTATGTTTACAAACTTGTTGTTATGTATGGACGATGACACGGGGGCCTCGGGTGCTATTCGGACGATACGCGGATCAAGTTTGAATTTGGAGAAGGTTGTATGTGTAGCGACCCGGCCGGTCGTTTTGAGAATTTAAGTCCCATCCGGCGGCACAAGGCCTTGAGCAGCTTTGTATTATATGTATTGACTTGCGTGCGTGGTTGAATTCAGTTATCGGATGATTTAGAGTGATTTGGGATACTTATTCCCTAATACGGAAGCTTAAGTCTTAGGATTTTGGCCGTAGTTGGAACTGTATAAAGACGACTCCGGAATGGAATTCCGACGGTTCTGGCAGCTCTGTTGGGTGATTTTGGACTTAGGAGCATATCCGGACGGTGAATTTGAGGTCTGTAGCTGATTTAGACTTGGAATGGCGAAAGTCGAATTTTCGAAGATTTTGACAGGAAGTGAATTTTTGATATCGAGGTTGGAATGCGATTCCGAGAGTTGGAACAGCTCCATTATGTCATTTGGGACTTGCCTGCAAAATTTGACGTCATTCCGGGTTGATTTGATAGGTTTCGGCATCGGTTGTAGAAATTTAAAGTTTCAAGTTCATTAAGTTTGAATTGGAGGATGATTCGTATTTTTAGCGTTGTTTGATGGGATTTGAGGGCTCGACTAAATCTGTATGGTGATTTAGGACTAGTTGATATATTTGGTTGAGGTCACTGGGGCCTCGGGTGCGTTTCAGATACTTGACGGATTGAGATTTGGAATTGTGTAGTTGCTGAAGCTTTCAAGCTTCTGGTGTAATCGCATCTACGGTGGGGTGGCCGCAGGTGCAGACTCGCACATGCGGAAGGAGGAGCACATGTGCGGTTTGGTCAAGCTTGGTCTGTGGGCGCAGGTGCGAGATTGGCCCGCAGAAGCGGAGCCGCATCTGCGGTAGATGGAGCATAGAAACAGACGGGCCTCGAGCGCGAGGATCGCAGAAGCGGAAGATATCCGCAGGAGCGGCCCCTTGCTCGCAGATGCGGACCCAGCCTCCTTAAGTCATTTTTGCACATGCGAGGGTAATTCCGCAGGTGTGGCGTCGCAGGTGCGATCGGTGGTCCGCAGATGCGGTAATGCCTCGGCAGAACCCTTTTAAGCGATGCTTCGAGTTTTTTGGCCATTTTCTTCATTTTTGAGCTCGGGTTGGCGATTTCTTGAGAGCATTTTCGAGGGATTTCGTGAGGTAAGTTCCTTGTGCTTATTTTTTATCAATAATCTTGCTTCTCCAATTATTTTTCCACCTAGCTAGTGTGTATTTAAGGTGGAATTTGGGAGTTTGAGGCTAGAGATTTGAAGAGTTTAATTTTAGGTTTTGAGTGGTCATTTGAGGTCAGATTTTGATAAATTTGGTATGGTTGGGCTCGTGAGTGAATGGGCTTTCGGATTTTGTGATTTTTTCCTGATTCCGATATGTGGTCCCGGGTCGACTTTTTAGGACGGATTTTCAAATTTTTGTTAAAGTCTTGATTTCATTAATTAGATTAGTCTATTATAGTTTTATTTATGATATGTAATTATTTTTGGCTAGATTTGGGCCATTCGGAGATGGATAATCGAGGAAAAGACATTGTTACCGATTGATTGAGCTTGGTTTGAGGTAAGTATCTTACCTAACCTTGTGTGAGGGAACTACCCCTTAGAATTTGAGTCTTCTATGTTGATTGTTGTCCGTGTACGCGAGGTGACGAGTACGTGCTCGAACTTATTTGTTGAAATTGGCCTTTTAGGGTTCCTAGGTCCTTGTATTCATTGAATATGCAGTTGTACTTGTTATGATTACGTTCCTTAATTACTAGTTTCACCTTTACCTGCTTAATTAGAATCAATTGCTTCATGATCCACTCTTACTATTCACTTGATTCATATGTGCCTTATTTGAAATTGTTATCTCTTCCGTTGCCATGTTATCTTTTTTCTAACTGCGTATCTTTATTTGAAGTTGTAGTTGTCCCTTTTTATAAATGTTCACCCTTAATTGAGGTTATGGTGATTTTCTCGCTACCCACTTTTATTTGAGTTGGTTGTATCTCTTCCATAATTGTCCAAACTTAAAAGAAGCTTGGATATTATATGCCTTAGTGGACTTGCCCTTATTTAGAATTATTTGACTCATGTTAGTTCTTGTTGTTGAACCGTATATTGTTGGATCATTATTACATATTATTTCCTTCCTTGTTGAGTTGTTCTTATTATGACTAGCCTTCTTTATTGTGACTACTCCTTGTGAATTAGTTCCTCCGTTTCTTTGAGTTCTGGGAGTTCTGAGTTGACTTATTTGCTGTACCCTTGTATTATTGTCATTGTTGTTGTTGTTATACTTGTTGTTGTGATGCATGAGGTTTCTGCCGTGCGGTTGTTGTTATTGTAATGCGCGAGGTTTTTGTCGTGCGAGTGTTATTGGGTTGCACGAGGTTTCTGTCGTTCTATTATTACTATTGATATTTACACATACGGCGTGATAAGGTGGGATATATATATATATGTGTGTGTGTGGGTTGCGCATGTGGCGAGACAAGGTGGGAACATTATTATGTACGTGTGGCGAGACAAGGCGGGCATTTATTTTACTATTGCACACGTGGCGAGACAAGGTGGGCTATGTCAAGGATTGATTTGTGATGATTTGTGATGGGGGACATTCTTGTTGTTGATATTTGTGTAGTGGTACACTTACCTGTGTGAGCTTTATCTTGTGAAAGTTATGAGAAAATATTTTACGTAATGTCTGTTCTTTTCCCTTGTGCTCACTAGCTGGTATGAACTATGTTAGGACACTTGAACAAGCATACACTTAGTTAAGTACTCTTATCGCATAAGAGGTCTTCTTGATATTATTGAGTATAGATGTACACCCTTGCTTACTTTCCTTCTATGTGAGAATGACTTTATTTGGAACGCGAGTCGTCAGTGCGATTATGAGGTGTAATGAGGGCATAAGATGCCAAGTGTTAAGGTTCAGGTATTGAGACCCGTGAGTTGTGATTTGTCCGAGGTTCGGTACCTCGTGGAGTTTATTGACTGAAACTTGATATGAAAACGGTCGTTGTGGTTGAGTGATTACTTGTCCTGTCTGTATCTATGATTTCGAATTTATGTTGCATTTCCGTTCATCCTTCTGTGTTATTATTTTGGTATTTCGTTGATACTTGTTGTTGTCCTTTCCTATTGCAATTACTGTATTGTTAGACATATCATGTAGTTTTTTTAATGTAGATATTATACTCTGTTATTTCTATACTTATACTTTATTCAGGTTATTTAGTCCAGTAGGTGTCTTGAATATACCTTGTCACTACTCCACTGAGGTTAGTCTTGATACTTGATGGGTACCGCCATGGTGTACTCATACTACAATTCTGCATATTTTTGTGCAGATCCAGGTATTTCGAAGTCAGCTGATCATTAGCTAGCTGTGTGGACTGTTGCGGTGGAGACTCAACCTGCTGCTACGTTCGCAAGCTTCAGAGTCACCTTCTGATTGTATTCACATTGTTTACTTTATTTCAAACAGTTGTATTTAGTAAATTGCAGCAAATTCTGTAGAGCTTATGACTTGTACTACCGGTTTTGGGAATTGTAAATTTTATAGAGATTTCTATTTCAAAAGTTGTTAGATGTTATTTAATTATTGTTGTTATTCAGTAAATGTTAGGCTTACCTAGTCCCTAAGACTATGTGCCATCACGATATCCAACGGAGGGAAAATAATTAGGTCGTGACAGTTAGTGCCTATCATCTGGTGCGTTTGCACCTGCGATGGAATGGCCACAGAAGTGGCACCGCAGATGCGTCTCCTTGCTCGCAGAAGCGGAAAAGGGAGGGGTCAGCGAGCTCCGCAGATGCGGAGAGAGACAGCCTGGCCATGATCGCAGGTGTGCGAGGCGAGCCGCAAAAGCGAGCTCGCAGATATGGGACTTGGCCGCATGTGCGATGGGTCATGGGTCGAGTGTGTTCCGCAGATACGGACAGTTGACCACAGAAGCGAAGATCCTTCCGCATGTGCGGAAAGACCGTTGGTCAAAAGGGTTGCATCTAAGTCGAGACTTAAGCATATTTCTTCATTTCTCTCACTTGTTGGTCGAATATAGAGCTCTTTGAAGATGGATTTTCACCTAGCACTTTGAAGGTAAGAAATTCCTACCCAATATTAGTTAAATATATAGATTATGGGTAGATTTTAACATGTAAAATTGTGAGAATTTTGGGTTTAGATGAAAAATCTAGGTTTTGATAAAAATCTGATTTAACCATGAAAATAATTGTGGAGTTGGGTGAAAATTATATATTTGAGCTTGTGAGGTTATGAGTAACATTTATCTTCGAAAATTTTTGGAATTGGGGCACGTAGGCCCGGGGGTAAATTTTAGGAATCTTCCAATTTGGGTTTGGGTAATCACTCTAATAGTTAGATTATGAACTTTTGAACATGTATTGATTTATATATATAATCTTTGACTAGTTTCGGATTGTTCGGCACCGAGTTGAGGCTTTAGAACGAATTTGTAGGCCGAAAAGTGAGCTTTGAGACGAGGTAAGTCTCTTGCCTAACTTTGTAAGAGGGAATTTATCCCATAGGTGATTTAAATTACTATTTGCTTCTAATTGGGGGGGCTACGTACGCATGAGGTGACGAGAGTCCGTGCGTAGCTACTAATTATGCTTATGTCCCGGTAGCTTAAGACCCAAATCATGAAATACTTGTAATATTTGTACCCTACTTGTAAATTAAAGTGCCTAAATTATATTGAAACTTGTAAGAAATTTGTAAGGACTAATTATACTTACTTGAGTTTTGGCGGGTTACTTGACTGTTAATAGAAATTGTGCTTCCTTGTGCATTAGCCTTGTATTAGCTTCTAAATCGGTTGTTCATAGAGTATTCTCTCTTATTGTAGAGCGGGCCGAACGCATCGGCAGTAGATAGATGCATCTATGGTTCGTGCCGCTCGACCCTCGACAGTGTAAACATTATTCTGGATCGGGCCATACGACCTCGGCATAAATCGTGCGTGATAATACACGAAGCCTAATTATACTTGATATTATTTTATGGCTTGAGATGTTGTAATTATTAATGACAGATTTTGACCTGGAATTTACGATTAGTGAAAGAATTATGTATTTATGGCTTGTTATTGAGTTATATTATTGTTTATATAACCCATACCTATTTAGAATTTCTGTATTTTATTGTTAGCCTAGAGTAAGTGTTGAAATAGACCCCTCGTCACTACTTTTTCGAGGTTAGACTGGATACTTACTCGATACATATTGTTTATGTACTCACGCTACACTTCTGCACTAATCGTGCAGGATCTGAAGCAGGTGCATTTGGCGGTCATATCAGCGCGCACCCCCATTATCCTGAGGCCCAGTAGTGAGCTGCTTCCTGAGCCGTTCTGCAACACCTACAATCTCTCTTTTGTATCTATTTCTTGTCTACTTTATTTTAGACACTAGTTAGAGTTTTGTATATTCTACTAATTGCTCATACACTTGTGACACCGGGTCTTGGAACACTTACTAGTAGATTTTATGGTTTTGGGAGTACTTATGTAACTATACTTGCCCACTCAGTTCATTTTATTTTATTAAATTTTCTACTCCTTAATCTCTTAATAAATGGAATTTAATTATTTAAAAATTTATTAAAAGAGTAATCACATGGTTAGTTAGCGGTGACGTTGGGCACCATCATGACCGGTAACGTTGGGCACCATCATGACCTATAGGAGAAATTTGATCGTGACAGTAATCATAAAAGGAGTTGCCTGCTTATTACACGTTCTTCACAAAACAGAATAAATTTCTTTTTCCTACCACAAGAGCCAAGAACACATAATATTTGTACTTATTCTTACTATCCGTTTGAGTTAAGAACAAAGATAATAATATAATATAATAAGTCTATGTGCTGTTAACAAAAATAACATTATGTGTTCTTTAAAAAAGAAGTATAATTTTCTTTTCTTACGGCAACACTAGCAAAGGAATCCTAAAGGATCTATATTTCTTTCTGAAATAATCTTTTTCCTCTGATTCTTTTAGAAGTAATATGATTCCTTAATTATAGAAAATATTATGGAAAGATTTAAATTCCTAAATATTAGGAGTTTTTACATAATTTAAATAAGAAAATATTTAATAAAAAAGATTTAGTTAATTTTAAAAGTCCTAAAAATTAGAAATATAATGAAATGCCAAATTAATCTAATGTGAAATATATTTTTTAAGGGTAAAAAAGGTGAATGATATTTCACTAAAGGCCTTCGTTCTTTTAATATAATACTAGTTTCAGGATACGCGCGATGCGTGTGTACTTTATATGTATGAATATAACTTTTTAAAAATTAAATAAATAGTATTAAATAATATATTTGAGTTACAAATTAAAATTTTTAAAAATACAAGCTCTTGTAAATAACAAATATTGATCTTATTTAGTTAAAAAAAATAACGGATGACCTAACTAAATATGGAAATAATTCATATAATTTTAAAAGCTTAATGATCTATCACGTATCCACTTCTTTCATTTTAACTTTGTATGAAAGTGATTGTATAGGTACTGTGTATTCTAGACAGGTCAACTAAAAGAAAAATCGCGACAGATAAAATATGTAGCTAAGCAGCAGAACTTTATCGCTGAATAAAAAATAACGACAATTAATCAAAAATCATATTCAGTTCAAGGTCTTATGTATTAGTTATAATATCCTTAATATCATTAACTGAATATAAAGAAGAATAGAGATTTTATTTTGATCCTCGTGCCATAATCTTCCTACATTTAGTGGGCGTTTGGACATAAAAATTGTAAAATTCTAAAATAGGGAGAAAATTTTTTCAAGTGAAAATGGTATTTGAAATTTAGAGTTATGTTTGGACATGAATATAATTTTGGGTTGTTTTTGAATTTTTGTGAGTGATTTGAGTGAAAATTTTGAAAAATAGCTTTTTGAAATTTTTCAAATTTTTGAAAATTTTCAAAATGCATCTTCAAGTGAAAATTAAAAATTTTATGAACAAACGCTGATTTCAAAAAAAAGTGAAAATTTTTTGGAAAAAAGAAAAAAATTTCTTATATCCGAACGGGTTCTTAATTATTATCACCATCTTCTAAACAACACGATCATTAAGAAGGACAAATTTTATCTGTATTTAAAAAATTAGAAGGAATAAAAGTGGTTAAAAAAGAAAATGGCCAACACCACGTTACCTATTTTATGCTTGGAATGGTTCCTTTTTATGTAGGAAAAGAATAAGTAGTCCTAAATATTAGGCCTACTAACAAAAACTTGTACAGAATCGTGAAAGTAAATATTTTAAATAATGATAGTTAATTACTAAAACTTAATTTAGAAATTGAATTCGGTTGTCTTTATTAAAAGAGTCTAAATTAGTTAAAATATATTGCTCTTATGCCTTTTAAAATTCTTGAAATTGTATTAAAGTAAGGAAATGTTTTTAAAATCTTGAAATTGTATTTAAATAAGGAAATGTTTGATAGTAAAGTATTACTACTTAATTTTGAAATCCTAAATATTCGAAAAATAATAAAATAACTATTTTGTCCGGTAGGAACTCTATTTTAAAAGGGTAAAAAAAACGAATGACATTTCGCTAAGAATTTTCGTGTTTTTAATATAGTACTAGTCCTAAAGTACGCGCGTTGCGCGTGTATTTTATGTCAATGAATTATATATTATAAAAATTATATAGATATTATTCACAAAATTATCTGAATTAATTAATATAAAATTTAAAAAATTCAAATTCCTTAAAAAAACAATGAGCTTTAATCACATTTATCCAATTTAATAAAAGAAGATCAATGCTCTACGAATACCTTATTTTGGACTTTCATTAAGGATATATTTAGATTCTCAGGCTATCCTTTCTAGGTAGATTCAATCATTATCATGATAAAAAGATTATACATGCTAATAAAGGTTGGTACTTCACTTTGCTCAATAGTGATGGGTAGTATCAACTAGTCGCATATTAATAATTTTGTCACGATTCAAATTTTTCTCCGTTTGAGTATCGTGATGGCACTTAGTCTTACGAACTAGGTAGGCCTAAAAATAATTAAAACAACGACATTTTTGAAATAGAATCTCTTACAATTCTCAAAATCGGTAGTACAAGTCATAAGCTCTACAGAGTATTTGCTAGAAAACTTCTAAATACAACTGTCCAGAAATAAGAATAAACTATGCAAAACGAAAAATGGAAGGTGACTCTGAAGCCTGCGAACGCAGCAGCAGGTTTACCTTGAGTCTCCACAGCAACAGTCCACACAGCTAGCTAACGAACAAGTACCTGGATCTGCACACAAAAAATGTGCAGAAGAGTAGCATGATCACACCACAGCGGTGCCCGGTAAGTATCAAGACTAACCTCGGTGGAGTAGTGGCGAGGAATAGTCAAGACACTCACTGGTCTAATAAACTGAACAGATATAAGTACATGAACAACAGAAGCATGATATCACATAAAGACTATGTAATATGGCTCACAGTACAGCGATAGCAATAAGGAAGGAAACAACAAGTATCAGCGGAATATCATGAAAATGACACAGAAAGATGAATGGAACACAACCTAAATCTGAAATCACAAATACAGTAAGGACAAGTAATAACTCAGCATCTACAACCGCTTTTACATCAGGTTTTAGTCAACAACTCCACAAGGTACCGAACCTCGGACAAATCACAACTCACGGGTTCAATACCTGAACTCTAACACTTGGCATCTTGTGCCCTCATAACATCTCATAACCGTACTGACTACTCGCGTACCAATAGAGACATTCTCACATAGAAGGCAAGTAAACAAGGGTGAGCATCTATGCTCAACAATATCAAGAACATCTCTTATCCGATAAGAGTGCTTAACTACGTGTATGCTTGTGCAAGTGTCCTACCATAGTCCATATCAGCAAATAAGCATAAGAAAAAAGAACAGACAACACGTAGAATATTTTCTCACAACTTTCACAAGATAAAGCTCACACAGGTATGTATACCACTTCACAAATATCAACAACAAGAATGCCCCCAGGCCACAAATTATCACAAATAAATCCCTGACATATCCCACCTTGTCTCGCCACGTATGCAATAGTAACATAAATGCCCGCCATGTCTCGCCACATGTGCATAATAATATTCCCACCTTGTCTCGCCACACGCGCAACCCACATATATATATATATATACACATATCCCGCCTTGTCACGTCGCATGTGCAGTAACAATAGCACGGTAGAAACCTCGTGCAACCCCATAATAACAACCGCACGGCAGAAATCTCGTGCATCACCACAACAAGTACAACAACAACAATGAAAATAATACAAAGTACGACAAGTAAATCAACTCAAGAACTTTAACTCACAAAGAAACGATAGAACCAATTCACAAGGAATAACCACAGTAAAGAATGCTAGGCATAAAGAGAACAGCTGAACAAAGGAAAAACTAATGTGTAGCAACGATCCCACAATATACACTTTAACAACAGGGAAGCTAACACGAATTAAATAATGCCAAATAAAACAAGTCGACTAAGATATAGGATATCTAAGCTTCTTTTAAGGTTAAGGAAATTACAAAGAATATTCAATAATTCAATTAAAGATAAGCAGCGAAAAAATAATCATAACCTCAATTAAGACTGAACAATTATAGGATGAAATAATATAAATTCCAAATAAAAATAAGCAGTTATGAAAAGATAGCATGGCTATAAAAGAGATAACAATTTCAATTAAGGCACATATAAATCAAGTAACAATAATAGTGAATCATGAAGCAATTGATTCTAATTAAGCAGGTAGATATGAATTTAGTAATTAAGATATATAATCATAACAAGAACAACTGCATATTCAATGAATACAAGGACCTAAGAACCCTAAAAGGCCAACTTTCCACAATAAGTCAGTGCACGTACTCGTTACCTCATGTACACGGACTACAATCAACATAGAAGACTCAAATCCTAAGGGGAAGTCTCCCACACAAGGTTAGGCAAGATACTTACCTCGAACCAAGCTCAAACAATCGGTCACAATGCCTTTCTACGAATATCCGGCTCCAAATGGACCAAATCTAGCCAAACACAATTGCATAACATGAATACAACAACGATAGACTCATCTAATCAATGAAACCAATATTTTAACAAAAATTCCGAAATTCACCCTAAAAGTCGACCCGGGCCCACATCTTGGAATCGGGTAAAAATAAAAAAATATGAATACCCATTCACTCACGAGTCCAACCATATAAGAATTACTCAAATCCGACCACAAATCCCCCTTCAAAACTCAAAATCTTTAATGAAGAAGTTCTTCTAATTTTTCCCAATTTCAATACCAAAAATCCGAAACTAAATGAAGAAAACAACTATAGATTAATGGAATACAACCAAAAACGAGTTAGGAATCATTACCCCAAAGCTTCCTCTGAAAATCCCTCGAAAAATCGCCAAATTCCGAGCTCTCAAGTCAAAAAACGAAGAATGAAATCAAACCCTCGAATTTCGCTTTTCTGCCCAGGCGTGACTGCACCTGCAACGTAATTAGCCGCATCTGCACGACCGCAGGTGCGCATGTCCAAACCGTACCTGCTCTTCCTCCCGCTTCTGCGCGCAAAAATCCGCTTATGCGGAGCCGCTGATGCGCACAAATTCTCCGCACCTGCGGAGACTGTCAAGTCCAGCTCTTCTCGCACCTGCGCCTCAATCTTCGCATCTGCGGGCATCGCATATGTGGAATTTTCCTCACACCTGCGACCCTTGGCACTCCTCCATTTGTCCGTTTCCGCGTACCGCAGGTGCAAAAATACCCGAAGCCTGAAGACTTAGCAGCAACACAAATCAAACTTTTAATCCGTTAAGCACCAGAAACTCACCCGAGGACCCCGGGACCTCAACCAAACATACCAACCAATCCTAAAACACCATACAAATTTAGTCGAGCCCTCAAATTACATCAACTAACGTTGAAACTACGAATCACACCATGAATCGAACTTATAAATTTTCAAATCTTTCAACTTCTAAAACCCCGTGCTGAAACCTATCAAATCAACCCGGAATGATGTCAAATTTTGCAGGCAAATCCCAATTAACATAACGGAGTTGTTCCAACTCTCAGAGTTATATTCCGACCCCAATATCAAAAAGTCCACTTCCGATCCAAATCTCCAAAAATTCGACTTTCGCCATTTCAAGCCTAAATCAGCTACGGACCTGGATTTACAATCCAGACACGCTCCTAAGTCTAAAATCACCCAACGGAGCTAATGGAACTGACGGAACTCCATTCTGGAGTCGTCTTCACATAGTTCCGACTACGGTCAAAATCCTAAGACTTAAGTTTCCGTTTTAGGGACTAATTGTCCCAATCACTCTGAAACATCTGGTAACCGAATTCAACCACGCACGCAAATCAACACACATAATATGAAGCTGCTCAGGGCCTTATGCCGTCGGACGGGACTTAAGTTCTCAAAACGACCGGTTGGGTCGTTACATCATTCCCCTCTTAAACAAACATTCATCCTCGAACGTGCTAAGAATCGCCTTGAAGTCTTCGAATCACTGAAAGTACATATCTAACATACACCCACGGGCGACTCCACGTCACCCCAATCCACATAAGTCTGACGACACCATCCCAACTGTAATGCATCCTTTCTGCCAACACCGATAAGCCTTAGAGTCAAAATTTCTCACCTCCATTTATCTTGAAAAGACCCGATTCTAAATCCATAACTGGTATCAGTCTCAACTAGCTGTAACAAAATATGCCTATACCCACAAGGTACGACCACACAACAAGACACACCACACGTAGGCCCATAATAATATTTCTGATCACAATAGCTGCCCGAAATCAAAACCATCACCGGGAATTAGCCTCATATCCGTTAGAGCCCTGTTCAAACCTCCACAACACTAACAACGATGCAAGAAACATGAAGACCTCTTAACTATACACCCGAATCAACAAGTCATAACTAACACCACCGGGCACATACCCCACAAGCTAAAACTCAAGAAGCACATAGAGAATGACTGAATACGTAAAGAGAAACACATAAGAGAAATATCAAACAAGCCCGACTGGCACAACTCTCTAACAGTACCATACTACGAATCAATTTAAATAGGAAAAATCAAAGTATATGAACAAATCACAAGAATCTCATCCTGATATAACTTCCACTGCGGCACGCAGCCCGGTTCAAACATATCAAATCACATGGAATCGTGAGGGTCTCACCCTCAACTCTGAATCACAAGTCGAATACACATCATACCAATGGAAATCTTCCACTAATTCAATTCTGCCAATAAAATCACAACACTTACTAAAACCTCACCCCAGTAGAGTATCAAATTACAAATCGTAACCAATTTACTCAGGAATCACATCAAACCTGCCATAATGGACAACATGAATTCACTTCTAGTCTCGTAACTTTCAAAAATGAATAGAAACAAACGATAGACACGGGCTACCACTCATAGAGTCTCTCAACAGGGTAAACAGATAAACATAATACTAAGTCATGAACTCACCCATAGGTGGGACAACAAATAGGGGAACCCGCCCAGATAAGCAGAACCGAATCAAAATACGAATGGTGCCCCTCTATAACAAATCAAAAGCATATATGTATGACATCATCTGGCGCAGTGGCCTCAAGCCTACTATATGAAATACATCAACGGGTCGGGCCTTCCCCTCTTGGGCACCCTCTACTCGCCTGAATACTCTGCTGTGACACACCTATCTGGAGTCTAAGACAATCTCTCACCCTGTGGCTGGTATCTCCACACTCGAAGCAACCTCCCTACTGACGTGGCCGGGAGAACTGTGCGGTACGGGTACTCTGAGACCCATGAGCATCTAAAACACAGTGCGAAGCCTGAAGTGCAAACTGAACTGGTTGACCCACAAAATCTCTACCATGTCGTACCCTGCCTCCAAAATAAGGACTAGTATATCTCTCCAGTCTACGAGGCCTCCTCACCTCCCTGTCCTCTCTCTCCTGATCTCGCTTGTACTCTCTCTTATGGCCTCGTCTGTTTTCTCTCTCCTAGTCCCACATGCCCTTTACTCGGCGAGCGATCCCTACCACCTGCTGAAATGAAATATCTGACTCTATCTCTCGAGCCATGCTGAACCGAATATCATGCCTGAGTTCCTCAATGAATCTACGGACATGCTCTCTAACTGTGGCGACCAAAGCAGGCGCATGCCTGGCCAAATCACTGAATCTCACGGCATACTATAACATTGACATAGTGCCCTGGCGCAGCTGCTCAAACTTCGCGCGCCATGCATCTCGAAGGGACTGAAGTACAAACTCTCTCAGGAACATCTCTAAAAACTGAACCCATGTAAGTGAAGCTAACTCGGCTAAGCTACCCAACTCATATGCCCGCCACCACTGGTAAGCCGCTCCCCTGAGCTGGAACGTAGTAAAAACAACCCCGCTCGCCTCCATAATACCCATAGTACGGAGAATGCGGTGACACTCTTCTAGAAAACCCTGTGCACTCTCTGAAGCCAAACTACTGAATGTGTCGCCGTGACACCTGGAACCTAACCAACATGAACTCGCTGCTCTGGGTATGGGCGGCGGGAGTCTGGGTTCCTTCCCCTGTCTGTGAAATAGCTAATGCAACCGGAATCAACCCCGCCTGAGCCAATATACCAAATATGCTCAGGAACTGTGCTAAGGTCTCCTGAAGTCTGGGGGTAATAACAGGCGCCTCCAATACCTGCTCCCTAACTGGAACACTGGCGGCTCCTCAACTGCTGCTCTGGTAGGTGTTATGGCTACGACACTTACTCCTCGTCGGCCTCTACCTCATCCTCTAGCGATACTTGCTCTGGGAGCAGCGTCGTCTATAACTGTAGCTGGTGTCCTCACCATCTGTGAGAGAATGGAATGATAAAAGTTCAACCTCCAAGATCAATAAGCTCGCACGATAGGAACGAAAGAAGTGAGATTGTCCTAATAGTTCTGTAGCCTCTCGAAGATAAGTACAGACGTCTCCGTACCGATCCTCAAGACTCTACTAAACTCGCTTATGACTCGTAACACCTATGAACCTAGAGCTCTGATACCAACTTATCACGACCCAAATTTCCCTCCGTTTGGGTATCATGATGGCACCTAGTCTTAAGGACTAGGTAAGTCTAACAATAATTAAAACAACGATATTTTTTTAAACAGAATCTCTTATAATTCCCAAAATCGGTAGTACAAGTCATAAGCTCTACAGAGTATTTGCTAGAAAACTTCTAAATACAACTGTCCAGAAATAAGAATAAACTATGCAAAATAAAAAGTGGAAGGTGACTCCGAAGCCTGCGAACGCAGCAGCAGGTTTACCTTGAGTCTCCACAGCAATAGTCCACACAACTAGCTAACGAACAAGTACCTGGATCTACACAAAACAATATGCAGAAGAGTAGTATGAGCACACCACAGCGGTGTCCAGTAAGTATCAAGACTAACCTCGGTGGAGTAGTGGCGAGGAACAGTCAAGACACCCACTGGTCTAATAAACTGAACAGATATAAGTACATGAAAAACAGAAGCATGGTGTCACATAAAGACTATGCAATATGGCTCACAGTACAGCGATGGAAATAAGGAAGGAAACAACAAGTATCAGCGGAATATGACACAGAAAGGTGATTGGAACACAACCTAAATCCGAAATCACAAATACAGCAAGGACAAGTAATAACTCAGCATCTACAACCGCTTTTACATCAGGTTTTAGTCAACAACTCCACGAGGTACCGAACCTCTGACAAATCACAACTCACGGGTCTCAATACCTGAACTCTAACACTTGGCATCTTGTGCCCTCATAATATCTCATAATCGCATTGACGACTCACGTGCCAATAGATCCATTCTCACATAGAAGGCAAGTAAACAAGGGTGAGCATCTATGCTCAACAATATCAAGAACACCTCTTATCCGATAAGAATGCTTAACTACGTGTATGCTTGTGCAAGTGTCCTACCATAGTCCATATCAGCAAATAAGTATAAGGAAAAAGAATGGACAATACATAGAATATTTTCTCATAGCTTTCACAAGATAAAGCTCACACAGGTATGTATACCACTTCACAAATATCAACAATAAGAATTCCCCCAGGCCACAAATCATCACAAATCAATCCCCGGCACAGCCCACCTTGTATCGTCACGTGTGCAATAGTAACATAAATGCCTGCCTTGTCTCGCCACACGTGCATAACACACACACACACACACACACACACACACACACACACACACACACACACACACACACACACACACACATATATATATATATATATATATATATATATATATATATATATATATATATATATATATACACACACACACACACATATCCCGCCTTGTCACGCCGCATGTGCAGATATCAATGATAACAATAGCACGACAGAAACCTCGTGCAACCCCATAATAACAACCGCAAAGCAGAAACCTCATGCATCACCACAACAAATACAACAACAATAATGATAATAATATAAAGTACGACAAGTAAATCAACTCAAGAACTTTAATTCACAAAGAAACGGTAGAACCAATTCACAATGAATAACCACAGTAAAGAATGCTAAGCGTAAAGAGAACAGCTCAACAAAGGAAAAACTAATGTGTAGCAAGGATCCCACAATATACACTTCAACAATACGGAAGCTAACACGAATCAAATAATGCCAAATAAAACAAGTCGACTAAGATATAGGATATCTAAATTTCTTTTAAGATTGAGAAAATTACAAAAGATATTCAACAATTCAATTAAGGATAAGCAGCGAAAAAATAATTATAACCTCAATTATGACTGAACAATTATAGGATGAAATAATATAAATTTTAAATAAAGATAAGCAATTATGAAAAGATAGCATGGCTATAAAAGAGATAACAGTTTCAATTAAGGCACATATGAATCAAGTAACAATAATAGTGGATCATGAAGCAATTGATTCTAATTAAGCAGGTAGATGTGAATCTAGTAATTAAGATATATAATCATAACAAGAACAACTGCATATTCAATGAATACAAGGACCTAAGAACCCTAAAAGGCCAACTTTCCACAATAAGTCTGTGCACGCACTCGTCACCTCATGTACACGGACTACAATCAACATAGAAGTCTCAAATCTTAAGGGGACGTCCTCCACGCAAGGTTAGGCAAGATACTTACCTCAAACCAAGCTCAAATAATTGGTCACAATGCCTTTCCACGAATATCCGGCTCCGAATGGCCCAAATCTAGCCAAACACAATTGCATAACATAAATACAACAACGATAGACTCATCTAATCAATGAAAATAATATTTTAACAAAAATTCCGAAATTCGCCCTAAAAGTCGACACGGGCCCACATTTCGGAATCGGATAAAATCACAAAATACGAACACACATTCACTCACGAGTCCAACCATATAAGAATTACTCAAATCCGACCACAAATCCCCCTTCAAAATTCAAAATCTTTATTGAAGAAGTTCTTCCAATTTTTTCCAATTTCAACACCAAAAATTCGAAAGTAAATGGAGAAACCACTATAGATTAATGGAATACAACCAAAAACGAGTTAGGAATCATTAACCCAGAGCTTCCTCTGAAAATTCCTCTAAAAATTGTCAAATTTCGAGCTCTCAAGTCCAAAAACGAAGAATGAAATCAAATCCTCGAATTTCTCTTTTCTGCCCAGGCGTGACCGCACATGCGACGTAATTAGCCGCATCTGCGCGACCGCAGGTGCGCACGTCCAAACCGCACCTGCGCTTCCTCCCGCTTCTGTTCGCAAAAATCCGCTTCTGCGGAGCCGCTGATGCGCACAAATTCTCCGCACCTACGGAGACTATCAAGTCCAGCTCTTCTCGCACCTGCGCCTCAATCTTTGCATCTGCGGGCATCGCATATGCGAAATTTTACTCGCACCTGCAACCCATGGAACTCCTCCATTTGTCTGCTTCTGCGCTTGCCTCTCCGCATGTGTGCTCCCGCACCTGCGGTCTCTTCACCGCAGGTGCAAAAATACCAGAAGCCTGAAGACTTAGCAGCAACACAATTCAAACTTTTAATCCGTTAAGCACCAAAAACTCACCCGAGGCCCCGGGGACCTCAACCAAACATACTAACCAATCCTAAAATACCATACGAACTTAGTCGAACCCTCAAATCACATCAACTAACGTTGAAACTACGAATCGCACCATGAATCGAACTTATAAATTTTCAAATCTTTCAACTTCTAAAACCCGTGCTGAAACCTATCAAATCAACCTGGAATGACGTCAAATTTTGCAGGCAAGTCCCAATTAACATAACGGAGTTGTTTCAACTCTCAGAGTTACATTCCGACCCCGATATCAAAAAGTCCACTTCCGATCCAAATTTCCAAAAATTCGACTTTCGCCATTTCAAGCCTAAATCAGCTACAGACCTCGGATTTACAGTCCAGACATGCTCCTAAGTCCAAAATTACCCAACTGAGCTAATGGAACCCGACGGAACTCCATTCTGGAGTCGTCTTCACATAGTTCCGACTACGATCAAAATCCTAAGACTTAAGCTTTCGTTTAAGGGACTAATTGTCTCAATCACTCTGAAACATCCGGTAACCGAATTCAACTACGCACGCAAGCCAACACACATAATATGAAGCTGCTCAGGGCCTTATGCCGCCGTACGGGACTTAAATTCTCTAAACGGCCGGTTGGGTCATTACAAATTTGATATTTGTTTACAATTACATATAAGACCTATCCGGTAAATAGATTTATCAACACTATGAGCGACCACGAAACTCTATGACAACGCCTTTGAAAAGTATTTATTAACATTTTCTTATAAAAGAATAGCTTGACATAGCTAATATTTTTAACATTACCAACTTTAAATCTTCAAAATTTTAGCAATCTGAAAATAATCGTGAGCTTTTGGATCTGATTTTTGTATAATTTGCTTTATGTTTTCGTCTCTTGGTATCTTGAAGTGGAAGATTTCTAATATTACTTGGATTATTATTATTCTGGGTAAAATAATAACCTCTAAAATTATGAATTCTTGTGAAAAATAATTTATCTGACTTATATAAGTAATTTCACTGTAACTACATTCCTAATATTAGGAGTTCTTATATAGTTCAAATAGAAAGATAAAATAGTCAAAACTTTAGTTAATTTTAATGTTCTAAATATTAAAAAAATATTTAAATGATAATTTTATTTAATGTGATATTTATTTTTAAATGATTAAAAGGTCAGTCGATTTTGCGTTGAAGTTTCGTACTTTTATAATAGTCTAGATTGATTGAAGAAGATAAAATTAAAAGAAAAGAGAAACATTATTTTCCTATATATTAATAGTTTTTAATTTTAGTCTCACATTATTTATCACATAATTAGAATAACTAATATAATTTATTGCAAATACTAAGTGAAGTAAAATTGTTCTTCAACAAAATTACTCATAGACGTTAAAAAATTATGTTGTTCATCATGAATACAATTAAAGTACTATTAGGGTGTCAATTTCCAATTGCCCCGTAAAACCTATTTCAAAAGGCGTCTATAAATTTTATACTATCGTCCAAATAAAGACTCTTTACACATTTATTTAAGGTACAATTTTAAAGTCCTAAATTTTAGGTACCTAGTTTAAATAAGTGTAACGACCCAATCGGTCGTTTCAACTTTTAGAACCCCGTTTCCCTAAATAAAACTCTCCAAATATATTTTTAATAATTTATGACTTGCGGGGATAGTTGGTTCGGGATTTGAAAGTGTTCGGCTTGGAATCGGAACACTTGGTTCCTTAAAGTTGGCTTTAAAACGCCAAGTTTGACTCAGGTCAATATTTTGGGAAAACGACTTCGGAATTGGGATTTGACGGTTCCAATAGGTTCGTATGATGATTTCGGACTTGGGCGTATGTTCGAATAGGATTTTGGATAACCCGGAAGTATTTTGGCATTTAATAGTGAAAAATAACTATTTGAAGGTTTAAAGTTCTTTAAATTTGGTTTGAGGTAAATTTTGGAGTAATGGAGGTCTGTTTGGAATTCCAAGTTTGGAAATAGTTCCGTATAGTGATTTAAGACTTGCACGCAAAATTTCGTGTCATTCCGAGTAGTTTAAGTATGTTTCGGCGCATTGGAAGTAAATTAAAAAACTTAAAGTTCTTAAGTTTGAATCAATTTGGTTTGGGGTATGATTCCTAATTTTGATGTTGTTTTACACGTTTCGAGGGTTCGAGCGAGTCCGTTTTACGATTTCAAATCTGTTGGTATGTTCGGGCAGGGTCCCGGGGACCCCGAGTGTCAATCGGACGAGGCTCGGACCAAGTTGGAAATTGGGAGCCAGAACTAAAGCTTCCAGCATCTGTCAGAATCGCACCTGCGCATGGGCCAGCCGCAGGTGCGAGCCATACGTTGCAGGTACGAAGGAGAGGAGTTGTCTAGCAACCACATATGCGAATGAATGGGCGCACCTGCGCTTGCGCAGAAGCGAGCAATTTGTCTGCATGTGCGGTGCCAGGCCAAAAGAGGAAATGCGCACCTGCGAGGAATTTCTGCAGGTGCGAAAGACGCATGTGCGGTACTCCTCCGCAGGTGCGAAAATCACTGTTGGGCATAACCTTAAAACGGACGAAGCTCAGTCCATTTTTGTTCGTTTTTCTTCCATGTTTGGGCGATTTCAAAGCTTTTTGAGAGGAGATTTCAACTAGCAATTTGGAGGTAAGTTAATTCTACACACTTTGAGTTAAATACATAGATTTTGGGTAGATTATAACTAGTAAATCTTATAAATCAAAAGTTTAGATGAAAAACCTAGATTTTTATAAAAAACGAAATTTTAACCACGAAAATGGTTATGCAATTGGGTAGAAATTATATATTTGAGTTCTTGAGGTTACGTTAAACGTTTTCATATGAAAATTTTCAGAATCCGGGTACGTGGGCCCGGGATGAATTTTAAAAATTTTACCGTTTTGGTTAGGGTAATTTATTTAATAACCTAGATTCGAATTATTGAACATGTATTAATTATTTTGTATAATATTTGAATAGCTTCGGATTTTTCGGCACCGAATTATGAATTTAACGCGATGTGATAATCGAAAAGTGGACTTTTAGACAAGATAAGTCTCTTGTCTAATATTGTGAGGGGAAAAATTATCCCATATGTAATTAAATTAATAATTATTGCTAATTGTGTGGACTACGTACGCACGAGGTGACGAGAGTCCGTGCGTAGCTACTATTAATGCTAAAGTCCGGGTAGTTTAGGACACAAATCATGAATTACTTGTGCAAATTGTATTCTTTATTTAATTAATATTATTTGATATATATTTATATATTGTGAATTGTTATGTAAAAATATTAAAAGATGATAATCTCATATGCTAAATTTCTGTTTAAATTAATTAATTATTAAAAGAAATTGTTCATCCTCTCGAATTTACCTCATAATAAATATACTCTCCTTCCGGAGGTACATAAGAAAATGTCTTCCTTTCTTGTGGAGCGGGCCGAATGCCTCGGCATGATAGATGCATCTATGGATCGCGCCGCACGTCCTTCGGCAGTGTACACGACACTCTGGATCGGGTCGTACGACCTCGGCAGAAATCGTGCCTAATAATAATAATAATTACTCGATACTTTGCTATTTTTAATTGCAACTTATGAATTAAATTAATAGATTGAGAATTGTTGCATTTGAAGGAATTTAATTGATAAATTGGAAACTATTGGACATTGAAAGAATTTATTATCTTTGCTTGTTAAGGACATTATGGTTATTCCTGTAAATGAGGCTAATTGATAAATTGAAAATTATTAGAATTGAAGGAATTTAATTATTTCTGTTGGTTCAATAAAATTATTGTTAACTCTGTGAATCATGTTGATAAAAATATTTCTATTTTTATGTTACTTATTATTATTGACCTTTAGTGAGTGTCAAAGTCGACCATCTCGTCTCTACCTCTTCGATATTATGCTTGATACATACTAGGTACACGTTATTTTCGTACTCGTGCTGCACTTGTTGCACATTTTAATGTGCAGGTACATATATATCTAGCGGCCTTGTGGGCGCAGAGGTATAGTTAATCATTGTGGGAACATAGGTGAACTGTATCTTGTATTACGATCCGCAGCCAACAGAGTCTCCTTCAGAGTTATTATATTTTCCTGTCTAATTTGTATTCTGGACAGATGTTGTATTTTATTTTTAATTCCCTGGTAAATGCTCATGCACCTGTGACACCGGGGTTTGTGAATGGTTGTGAATTGTTTAGAAATTAGTTACTAAAAATATTTATCATTTACTCTATGAGTTCTATCTTTATTATTTCATTGAAGAAATTTTGATTTCAAAAATATTTAAATAGGTAATTAAGCTAAGTATGTATTGTTGGCTTGCCTGACAGCGGTGTCCGGTGCCATCACGACCTTTAATGGATTTTTGGGTCATGACAACATGGTATCAGAGCACTACGTTCACTTAGGTCTCACGAGTCATGAGCAAGCCTAGTAGAGTCTTGCGGATCGGTACGGAGACGTTTGTGCTTATCTTCGAGAGGTTACGGGGCTGTTAGGAATACTCCCTTTTTGATTCCTCATCGTGCGATTCGATTCCTTTGAGGCTTATGCCTTTATTTCTATCCTATTCAATCTTAGACATGAAGCGCTTGTTATAAATTGGGTATAGAGGAAATTTTTAATGGTACTACAGATGTAGTGCAAGATGCTTCTCCCTGTGTAATTAATCGGGCTATTGTCGTCACCTTGCGGAAGGCCGCTCTGTCGTTTCAAGTTAAGTATCGGTACTACCTAAGGTTTTGAGATTTAGCATTGATTGTTATGACGATTCATATGTTGTTATCGCACAGTATTTATGTAATGGTAAAATGCATGTCTATGTGTTAGGGCAGTAAACGACTTGAAAGAAGGTTTTTCTCAGTACATGATTCAGAGGTTCTATGTTTTATTTTCAGCGGAGAAAAGGCAATCAGACTATGAATATTCAGGTTTGGGGTTGATGGAGTAACGAAACTTGATGTTTTCGAGCATGGTAGAGTTCTCAATTGTGATGTGGTGTCATCGCCTTGTTAAATGCGTTAAGTCGACGGTGTTATGGTTTTCTTCAACACGCCTCCACGGCGGGGGGTTAGGAATTGGTGTAGGGGAAGCAGTCATTAGAGATCGCGGTGTGCAGTGATTCAAGATCGAAGCAGTGTTCCTAGTATTGATGGCTTGAGAAGGATGATCCTCAGAAAGGTTTAAAGCCGGTAACGACCTATTGGTTCAAGTGCTACAGAGACGGATTTTTAGTTAAGGCAACAACTGGGCAGCGAAGGATGAGGAAGGACAGGTGAAAGGTGTCTTGCGGTGGTTAAGTTCCGAAAAGGCCAAGTGTAAGAAAACAGAAGTCGAGTAGTTGCTTAAAGGAGATGGTTGACCAAAGTGGGAGAGTGGCAAGGTAGCACATGGGTTACGTGGTAGGATAGCTACCCGTCTTGAGGAAAGTTTAGAGTGATTTGGGATTCATGGTGGACAGTGACTAGGTCTATGGGCTTAATTTGGGATATTGGCTGCTATATTGAGGAAGATTAGGTGTGACAAGATGGAGTTGCTCGATATGAAGAAGGATACAACATGACTTTGGATTAGAATATACTGTCGCACCTTTAGTTGACGTCCATGAGAAGTGAACGGACTGGTGCAGCTGGTGAATGAGCTCGGACTCAGGATGACCTACCGATTTCGTAGTAATTGCACCAGTGCAGTGGCGTTGGAATATATCGGCATGTAATTTCCACAGGTGGGTTATCACTTGTGAGCAGGTTAGCGGTAGCATGGTGTTGACGAAGCTTCTGCGAAGAATTATATTGGCTACCCGGTAAGAAATTTAATATGTAAATATGGCTAGTGGTTCGGAGTGTTTATAAAAGGTTAATAGAAGGATTTCGAGAAATTTGGCAAGTTACGTGTGCAGGATCATGTCAACGATGAAGAAAGAATCTCGGTGGATTTCAGAATTTATGTAATTGTAGCTTCAAGATAAGTGGGAGAACCCCACCCTGTCTATGATTGGATTGTGTAGTGTCAACTTGTGCGGTTTATGGTTATTGGTGGGTCATTACGACTAAGGAAAGAAAACATCGGTGGTAATTTGAGCAAAGGATTTGAGGAATGTGTGCCATATTTGGCCTTATCAATTCATATTCAGGTTTGTGGAAGACTCAGAGTTTATGCTTCGTGTAGATGTAATGCACATAGAAAGTGAGACAGTCGGGTATTTCCTTGAGAAGGTGTCCATGTGCTAGCAGAGCCTTGGAGTTGATCATGTTTGGGAACAAGTCAGAGCAAGTGACTCTCAATAACGGTCTTAGTGGGTTCAAAAATTTAAAGTTTGGTGCCTAAGGATCTCGAGCATGTAGTATGGTTAAGCATCGAGCTTTACATCAGATTTTGAAAAGGGTTTGGGGTGTTCTATGTTATCTTCGGTCTGCGGTGTAGCATTGGAGGAAACGGAAGAAAATAACTTCGGATTTATAAAAGAAGTATCAGAATGGGTGTACTAGTTGAAGATGTAAAAGTGCGCACAAGGAGGGGTATGAGATGATTCTTGGGTTTTGAAACAGCGTGGTCTCGTGAAATAAGGTTACTCGGGATGAGTGCGGATTTGAGTTCGTGATATAATGAATGGAGCTATTATTATTTCTAAAACAAGTTGAGAATAAATTGAGAAAAGACGAGTCGGCTAACAATGGTTGAATTGGCATGATGGTGGCAATGATCAGTTCCTTCAGCGTATTGAGTTATGTATGTGATTTGTGGCGGTACGTGCGAGGCTTGATGACCGTCGTAATTGATTTTATTTGGAGGAATTCAAGTATTATGGCATGTTATGTGTAGAGGGATTTCGAAAGAGTTATGATGGTTTAGACCACTACTTGAAGCCAGTATTTTCTACGAATATGGGAATCCAGTCACGTGTTGTAATGGTTCTCTTGAAATGAGTTAAGTAGAAGGTTTCTATATGATGAAGTGTTTACCCTATTAGTGGTTCGAGAGTTATGATGGAATTCATGTACTCCTCCGCATTTGCGTGATTAAGTGCACTAAGTAGCATTGGATTCGAAAGTTGAGGATTCAAGATTTCGGTTCGGTGTTGACAGGGATGTCATGAGCTTGGATGAGCAGGAAAAAGATTTAGATGTTTAAAGTAAGATGGTATTGTTTTCGGTGTCACCTAAAGTCGATGTCGGGTGTAAGGGACCTTGTGTATTGATTTGTGGATTATTGATATGCTTTACAACATTAGTGTGACTGGTGGCATGGATGTGCAGACTTGTTACCTGGTGCGGAAGGTCGTGGGAGCGTGTCCCACGGAAAGATTATGTAAGAGTGGCATGTAGTCACTTGATTGAGTAAAGATTGAAACCAAGTATGGAGATTGTGGTAATATCGCTGATTCGAGAATTTATGCCTGGAGGGCGCTCGATTTATTTGGTTGTGGATTGTGGAAGTTTGTTCCGGTTATGATGGATGTTCTTGTGTGTTATGGGAAAGAGGGTTATTATAGATCCTTGAAAGGTTATTAGCCTAGTACGGTGCGATCAGAATCGGCTTGAGGTATGTGGATGGATTTAAATATGAATATGGGCTCTATATCAGGCTAGATGTGTTTATTTCAGCATAAACGCTCCCTATGGAGGAGTATTCGGACGTTGGATGTCGTTTCGTCATCGGTTATTTCATGTAATACTATATTGCATCGTGTGAGGTATGAAACGGTTTGGTAAATTTCTTATGTGTTGAGGTTCCATGTAGCGATGGTTGTATGTGAGCAGGATGGCTCTCGAGATTCAGATCATATATCGCACCTTAGTTGTGCTCGAGTTTTGTAGCGTATGGCACTGTCGGTCCTCCCAAGGATGGCATTATGAACTTAGCGTGCTTGTGTCCGATATTCAGATATTTTGTAGTAATGAGCATTCTAGCTCGGTAAGTATTTCCTTATAGATTCATTTTGTGCGGATCGAGTGGCACGCCGCCACGGGTATGTTGTTTGGATCGGGTTGCACGCTGCAACAGTGTGATGTTGAATACAGTCCCCTATATTCTATTTTGTGTGTTTGTGTCCCATTTTTCGAGGAAGGTTCATGACACCTTTTCAGTTGTCTAATTAGTCACGTAGGTTGAGTAATCCTTTCCAGAGTTCGTCTTCCTTATGTATCGCAATCGAGTTTGTAACTTATTAGCTCATTGTGGCGACATATGAGGCTTTTTGCCGTGTCTGAGGTGTCTTATTGCTTGGGCAACTTGTACTGAGGTGAGACGAGATTATTGGACATGGGATCAGTACAATCAGATTGTTTTTTATGAAACATATTAAAGAGCAAATATCGTTATTTGGTTCATAATGAGGCAATGATTCTCGTCAGAAGGAAAAACTCAATAATTTGTTGACTCGGCAGTTGGTTATGAATTTCTACATATTTCTTCCATTGTGGAAGAATTTCAAGAGTTGGAATAGGACTTATATGTATCATGAGGTGTGTTATGAACATCAGATTTGTGGAATTTCAGCTATTGTTATCAAGGATGTTATTATCGTCATGTGGATGGTGCGGTGCATGGTCTAAATTCAATAAAGGTATGCAATCCAGTATTGGGGCGTCATGTAGTGATTGATACGGTGTTCGTAGGTTGGAAACAGGCATGGTGGGGAATTCTGGATATTAGAATTGGGCTATAAGGCTTAATTGCCTAAATAAAGGGGAGAATCTTCAGATTGGCTCGAGCTAATGTGCTCAATTGGGTGTGGTAGCACGGGTAGGTGCTCGAAGTGTTAAACTGTGATTTTGGATAACTCCAGAATAGTCCTTAGCAAGTTCGAGGACGAACGCATATTTAAGTGGGAGGGAATATAACGACCTAACCGCCCATTCCCCTAAATAAAACTCCTTGAATGTGTTTTAAATGATTTATGACTTGCGGGGATGGTTGGTTCGGGATTTGGAAGTGCTCGGGTTGGAATCGGAACACTTGGTTCCTTAAGTTGGCTTTAAAAGGCCAAGTTTGACTTCGGTCAACATTTTGAGAAAACGACCTCGGAATCGAGATTTGACGGTTCCAATAGGTTCGTATGATGATTTCAGACTTGGGCGTATGTTCGAATCGGGTTATGGATAACCTGGGAGCGTTTTGGCGCTTAATAGTGAAAATTAACTATTTGAAGGTTTGAAGTTCTTTAAATTTGGTTTGGAGTAGGTTTTAGAGTAATGGAGGTCCGTTTGGAATTTCGAGTTTGGGAATAGTTCTGTATAGTGATTTAAGACTTGCACGCAAAAATTCGTGTCATTCTGAGTAGTTTAAGTATATTTCGGTGCATTGGAAGTAAATTGAAGAACTTGAAGTTCTTAAGTTTGAATCAATTTGATTTGGGGTATGATTCCTAGTTTTGATGTTGTTTTACATGTTCTGAGGGTTCGAGCAAGTCCGTTTTACGATTTCAAACTTGTTGGTATGTTCGGGCGGGGTCCTGGGGACCCCGAGTGTCAATCGGACGAGGCTCGAACCAAGTTGGAGATTGGGAGCCAGAACTGAAGCTTCCAGCTTCTGTCAGAATCACACATGCGCATGGCCCAACCGCAGGTGCGAGCCATACGTTGCGGGTGCGAAGGAGAAGAGTTGTCCAACAACCGCAGATGCGAAGGAATGGGCGCACCTGCGCTTGTGCAGAAGCGAGCAATTTGTCCGCAGGTGTGGTGCCAGGCCAAAAGAGGAAATGCGCACCTGCGAGGAATTTCCGCAGGTGCGAAAGCCGCATGTGCAGTACACCTCCGCATGTGCGGAAATCACTGTTGGGCAGAACCTTAAAACGGACGAAGCTCAGTCCATTTTTGTTCGTTTTTCTTCCATATTTGGGCGATTTCAGAACTTCTTGAGAGGAGATTTCAACTTGCAATTTGGAGGTAAGTTAATTCTACACACTTTGAGTTAAATACATAGATTATGGGTAGATTATAACTAGTAAATCTTAGAAATTAAAGATTTAGATGAAAAGCCTAGATTTTTATAAAAATGAGATTTTAACCACGAAAATGGTTATGGAATTGGGTAGAAATTATATATCTGAGTTCTTGTGATTATGGTTAACGTTTTCATCTGAAAATTTCCAGAATCCGGGCACGTGGGCTCGGGGTGAATTTTAGAAATTTTACCGTTTTGGTTAGGGTAATTTATTTAATAGCCTAGATTCGAATTATTGAACATGTATTAATTATTTTGTATAATATTTGAATAGCTTCGGATTTTTCAGCATCGAATTGTGAATTTAACGCGACGTGATAATCGGAAAGTGGACTTTGAGACAAGGTAAGTCTCTTGTCCAATCTTGTGAGAGAAAAAAATTAACCCATAGGTAATTAAATTAATAATTGTTTCTAATTGTGGGGACTACGTACGCACGAGGTGACGAGAGTCCGTGCGTAACTACTATTAATGCTAAAGTCCGGGTAGTTTAGGACACAAAGCATGAATTACTTGTGCAAATTGTATTCTTTGTTTAATTAATATTATTTGATATATATTAATATATTGTGAATTGTTAGGTAAAAATATTAAAAGATGAAAATCTTGTAGGCTTGATTGTCTGTTTAAATCAATTAATTGTTAAAAAAAATTGTTCTCCTCCCGAATTTACCTTATAATAAATATACTCTCCTTCCGGAGGCACATAAGAAAATGTCCTCCTTTCTTGTAGAGCGGGCCGAACGCCTCGGCAGGATAGATGCATCTATGGATTGCGCCGCACGTCCCTCGGCAGTGTACACGACACTCTGTTTCGGGCCGTACGTCCTCGGCAGAAATCGTGCTTAAATAATAATAATAATTACATCGATACTTTGTTATTTTTAATTGCAGCTTGTGAATTAAATTAATAGATTGAGAATTATTGCATTTTAAAGAATTTAATTGATAAATTGGAAACTATTAGAAATTGAAAGAATTAATTATCTCTGCTTGTTAAAGAAATTATGGTTATTCCTGTAAATGAGGCTAATTGATAAATTAGAAATTATTGGAATTGAAGGAATTTAATTATTTCTGTTGATTCAATAAAATTATTGTTAACTCTGTGAATCATGTTGATAAAAATATTTTTATTTGTATGTTACTTATTATTATTGACCCTTAGTAAGTGTCAATAGTCGTCCATCTCGTCTCTACCACTTCGAGATTAGGCTTGATACTTACTGGGTACACGTTGTTTTCGTACTCATACTGCACTTGCTACATATTTTATTGTGCATGTACATATATGTCTAGCGGCCTTGTGGGCGCCGAGGTGTGGTTAATAATTATGGTGACATAGGTGAGCTGTATTTTGTATTATGATCCGCAGCCAACAGAGTCTCCTTCAGAGTTATTATATTTTCCTGTCTAATTTGTATTTTGGACAGATGTTGTATTTTATTTTTAATTTCCTAATAAATGCTCATGCACCTGTGACACCGGGGTTTGGGAATGGTTGTGAATTTTTTAGAAATTAGTTACTAAAAATATTTATCATTTACTCTATGAGTTCTATCTTTATTATTTCATTGAAGAAATTTTGATTTCAAAAATATTTAAATGGGTAATTAAGCAAAATATGTATTGTTGGCTTACCTGACAGCGGTATCCGGCGCCATCACGACTTTTAATGGATTTTTGGGTCGTGACAATAAGAAAAGATATAACAAAATTTTAATGAATTCTGAAGTCCTAAATATTATAATTAAATGACTATTTTATCTAGTGTGAACTCTATTTTTTAAAGGGTAAAAAAGGCGAACGATATTTCGCTAAGGGCATTTGTGCTTTTAATATAATACTAGTTTTAAGATACACGCGTTGTGCGTGTACTCTATCGTTGAGTATAATTATCTTTAAAAAATTACATATTATTTAATAATATATTATTGAATTGTAAACTACATTAAAAGAAAAAATTCAAGCATATGAAATTGACGAAGATTAGTGACATTTAGCTAACTCAACAATGAGAAAAAGTCTTACTTCTACAATGTCCTTAAAAAAATCTCACACAATATATTATTCTCATCAACTCCCATATAGCAGTATGATTATAGAGTTAAATTAAATTTAAATAATTTGATTTTCGGAATGTCATCCATTTAAAAATAATTTATATCACAATCACTTGCATTTTGTTGTCTTCGTCATGTCGATGAAAAGCAAACAGATTGCTAGACAAATAAATATAAACATAGGCTTAAAAAGGAATTTTCAATTAGTTAAAAATATTTTGACGACAGTTTAGACGCGGAATTTGAATAATTTAATTAATACTAAAGTTTTGTTTTTGTTTGTCATAATTAGTCTTTAGTAATTTCATGGATGAACAAAAAGAACGGTCAATGTGTAATTTTAACTTTCTTAAATTTACAAAAATTTAAAGAATTAATATTTCTATTAATTAAATTCTTGCTATCTCTCAATCAACCTACATCACAATTTACGATGCGCTCAAAATAGTAATCGTAATTAAAAATTTTATTTGCGTATTAAATATGTATTTATTCAAAGAGAATGCATTGAAATTGAAATTGAAATTGAAAATAGAAGTCTATACTATATATGAATTCATTTCGATCACTTTTCCGATGTTAATTTACAAGTGGTATTATTATTCAATTTTACGTCAAATAAGGTAGGCATTCGATTCCTATTCAAATTAGGCGTGTTATATCAAAAAGTTTTCATATTAGACATGAAAGTCATATTAAATATATACAAGCTACTCCCTCCGTCTCATATTAATAGTCATGGTTACTAAAAATAATTATCTCAAATTATTTGTTATTTTATAAGTTCAAGACAAAATTGATTATTTTTCCCCTTTTTTACACTTAGTAATAGTAATTGTTCTTGAAGATCGAGATAACACATAAATAGAACAAATATTTAATGAAAAAAGATTATATCTTAAGACATAAATAAGGGTAGAATAGTCTAATCCTTTTTCTAATTAATATTTCTTAAGGGTCGTGTAAAAGAGAAATACGATACATAATATGAGACGGAGGGAGTATAATATAACCATCCTAATAATAGGTAAAACTCTTAAAGTTGGCGTAGTTACTGCTTCCACTTTACTTTGTTCTTTTGCTCGAGTTTTTTATTTTAAACCAAAATTTGACTACGAATACAATTCTTGGTAATACTTTTGACATACACAACTTTATAATATATTAGACTTTAACCTTCATTGAGATTGACACGTAGAATTAATCTTTGAAAAAGAATTTATATGTCGAGAAAAATAAATTACCTCAAGAAATATGTACTATTATTCCCTACGGTAATGGTTGTTTAAACCTGAAACAAGGGAACACAACCAAATAATTAATAGAAGATTGGTTATTGTTTCGCTGTGTAAAAGTACTATACCAAATTAAAAATTGTAGAATAAATTGGAATGGTTGATAGCATTACTATGGTTAAATGCACCAAATTAAACCTCATATACATATTCTAAAAAACCTAAAGTAAATTCTAAACCTTAAAAAAAGAAAAGAATCCCCGGCCTAAAGAATCTTTAAGCGAAAATAACACGGGTATTAAAAGAATCTCAAACCTAAAGGACTAAAGAATCCAAAACAAAACCTAAAGAATCCTAAATCTAAAGAAAAACCACACGGCACTAAAGAGTCGTAAACCTAAATAAATAAAGAGAAGCAATATATGGCCAACAAAAAACGGTAATACACGATAGTTTTTCATTTTTTTTCTCACAAAAAAATAGTTGTTGGTTACAATTACAATTATATCCAACATAAAATATATATACAAAGGGTAAAAAAGACGAACGACATATCGATAGGGGTTTCGTGCTTTTAATATAGTACTAGTCATATTGCACGTGTGTTGCACGTAAATCTTTAGTCAGAACTCTTATGTGAAAGAACAACTAACTAAATTTATCAACAAATTATTTACAAGATGAAATGATCATTATAGAATAATTGACGTGATAAAAATACGACAATCATTTTGAATCTAGAAATTAATGGTATTACATAAACAAAATACTGGAATTCAAAATGATACCGTCTTAACTTACAAAGATGATAAATTTACTTAATTAGTCTCATCTGCATCATTAGAACCACTTTTGTGATGATCCAAAATGTCATCTTTAAATTTAATAATTAATTCTCTGTTCTAAGACCTCGAAAAGCACTATTTATCATTACTCGACTGTCACGATCCAAAATCCCACCACAGGCGTCGTGATGGCACCTAGTATCTAAGACTAGGTAAGCCGATTTCTATTATATTTTTAAGCCATTTTTTTCTTTTAAAATCTAACAGCGGAAATAATTACAATACACAACCTCCCAAGACTGGTAGTACTGAGTCACGAACTCTAATTGAATACATGGAATAATCACGAGGACCGAATATATAATACTGTTTGATTATAAATTAACAGTACAATGAAATGAAAAGACTCCAAGGGACTGCGACGGCCAAGCAGCTCTATTTTGAATCCTTATGATCGCGCTTTAACTCTGCTCAAGTCCGATATCTTCAATACTTGGCTCTGCACAAAAATGTGCAAAAGTGTAGAGTGAGCACACCATAGCGGTGCCTAGTAAGTATCAAGACTAACCTCAATAGAGTAGAGACGAGGTACAGTCAAGACACTCACTAGTCTAATAACCTATGCAATATAATATATAAAATAATAGGAAACAAATAATAATAAAGGCAGGATAAAACAACCAGTGATATGCACAACAGACAACAAGAATACCATTAATATCACTCAACAATTAATAAACACAATTACACCCAATTAAATCAACCCCTTCAAATAAATGTCTTTCACATAGTTCTTCCAGATAACTCTCTTTCAAATATAATTCTCTCAAATAATTATTTTTCAAATATAATTCTTTCAATAAATCTTTTCAAATACAATTTTCTCAAATAAATATCTTTCAAAATACAATTCTTTTATATGATACTTTCTAAGTAAAAATCCTTTCAAATAAATATTTTGAATATAATTCTTTCAATTAAAAAGTCACCATGTGACACCTCATTTCAAAATCATCAAAATACATGTCTCATCCCATTTTTATATTTTTCGTAAATACGAGTCTCGTCCTATTTTCATATTTTCACGGCACCTCGTGCCCATAATTAAATCATCATATTTGCCCGGTACCTCGTGCCCTCATTTCATATCATAACTGCACGGACAATTTACGTGCCAAATATCATTATCATTTCATCACAACACCTCGTGCCCACATTTTATATCACAACTGCACGGATAATTCACGTTAGGGGTGGGCATTCGGTACTTCGATTCGGTATTTAAGAATTTCAGTTCGGTATTTCGGTATTCGATTTATCAATTGTGTATACCAAATACCGTACCTAAATATTTCAGTACTGTTCGGTATTTTCTTATTTTGGTTCGGTACGGTTTCGGTTTAAACCAAATCTATGTTATAAGGCTTCTGCCTATTCAATATGTAGCTCTTCGGGTTGAAAAGATACGTTTCAACTTTTGAAAAGATATGTACATGTAAATTTAACAATCCAACATGTTTTACATAGCCTCTTGCATCCAGGCTCCCATGCACCATCTATATATTGAACATCCTCAAGGCAACGTCAAGAGAGGCATATCACTGTAATGTACAATAATTACAAGAGTTGGATATTAAGATATTAGATATCCACTACAACAGCTAAAAACTAATTATGCTTAGCAGCCATATTTGAAGTACAAGACCTGGATATGTCTAATCAATAGAAACAGTCTCATGATGGATAATGGCAAGATCTGGATAGATTATCTATAACAACTAGCAAAGTAGCTCATGTTTAATTGCCACTCTTAAAGAAAAAAATATTCGGAGCTCATCTGAAGAAAGCATGAGTCAAAACTCAAAAGGAACTGAAAAATAAGCAAGAACTTATAAAAAGAAAAAAGAGAAATGTGAAAGCCAAAGTGAGAATCATGAATTACAAATCGCAATATGGACAACTGATAACAATCTGGTGAGGAGAATTTAAAAACAAAGAGCTTCATGGTTCAATCCACAACGTTGTACATATGTAAAGGAAGCAAAGAGAGAACAGAATGTGGTTCAAATTAATTCAAACAAATTTGGGGGGAGGGGATGAAGAAAAGAGATAAGTTATTGGGCTAAAAAAAAATTGTGCTTCGACTAAACTATTTCGGTATTTCGGTATACCGAAATACCGAAATACCAAAAACCCAACACCGTATACCGAACTGAAATACCAAAATACCGAAATTTCTGTACCGAAATAAACCGAAATACCGAAAAAACCGAAATCGAAATACCAAATTAATTCGGTTCGGTTCGGAATTCGATTTTTCGAATTTTATGCCCACCCCCAATTCACGTGCCAATATCCCCATTTCATATCACAATTCACGGTACCTCATACCCATATTTCATTTTATAAACCGCATGGCAATAGCCACAGACTCCCAATTTCAACAAAATCAGATTATTATCAATTTACTAACAACAAGACAAGTTGCACAAGGTATAAAAATAAACACAAGAAAATCACAACATCAGATGAAAATTTTTAACACCACAACCCCATATCATCACATATCGTCCCTGACAATAGCCACCCTTATCGCTCCTATTGCCACCCTTATCGCTCCTATAGCCACCCTTATCACTCCGCCCAGACAATATCAATAGCCACCCTTATTGCTCCAATTTCCACCCTTATCGCTCATATAGCCACCCTTATCGCTCCGCCCACACAATATCAATAGCCAACAAATACAACAGTAAAATATCACCCTTATAACCACATAATATCAACGGTGAAATGCCACCCTTATCTCCCCAAAATAACAACTCACACAACACAACAATTTACACGAAATTATCACAACAACATAACAAAAATTAATTCATATCACAATTTGCCCAATAGCCACAACCAAATTTCAAAGCTACAACCAAGTCAATTAATTTCACAACAAATAGCCAAATGCTCCACACAATGTGTACAACACCCAAAAATAATCAATAGAGATAGAAATTACTCAACATAAAGTAAAGTCTTCATAAAAGATCAAATTTTCAATAATTATATAAACACCTCTTCTTAAACTCATTTAATTAATTATTTGCAGAGGGGAAAATCCAAAATAAAATTAAATTTCAATAATTATCAAGCCAGCAAATTCACGAAATTTCATAAATAATCAAATAACAATCACATCACATTGTCATATAACAACAGAGTCAACAACAAGGGTTTAGGCACGACAAGTAGATGATAAAATATATGCCAACAATTATCCAATTTACTACACAATATGTTTAAGACTTTAACTCAATAAAATTTGCACATATAAACTAAGTACGTACTCGTCACCTCGCGTACATGATTTTCAATTATTCAAGTTGCACATAAGACTCAATGCCTAAGGGGAATTCCCCCCACTCGAGGTTAAGCAAGACACTTACCTTTTTGAAGTTAGGCCGATATTCCAAAATAGCCTTCTTGCTTGAATTGACCTCCGGACAGCTCAAATCTATCCAAATTAATTATATAACTTCATTAAAATTCATCGGAAATAATTTCGGATGATAATATGTCGACCTAAAATTTTATTCCAAAAAGTCAATAAAAATCAACGCGGGACCCGCCTCTCGGAACCCGACATAATTTTTATGAAATCCGAACACCTATTCCGATACGAGTTCAACCATACCAATTTTATCGAATTCCAATAATAAATCGACCCCCAAATCTTAAATTGAAACCAAGAGGGTTTTCTAAAATTTTCAACCCAATTCACTAATTTAGTGCTAAAAACAACAATAGATTCATGTAATTTAACCAAAATCAAGTTAGAAATTCTCACCCCAATATTTTTCTTGAAAAACTCTCGAACAATCGCCTCACCCGAGCTTCCTTGGTCCAAAAATGGAAGAATGATACGAATTTGGACTTTCTTCTGCTGCCTAGGGGTTTGTTCTTCGCGTTCGCGAAGAACAAATTCTTCAAAAGTCATTTTCAAACTCTTTTCAAACAACCTTTAGTATAATGATCATAACTTTTTGTAACAAAAATCCAAATGATGAATGGTTGTACTTTATGAAGACTAGACTCCAAGGGTTATAACTTTCATTTGTTGCTTATCTCCCAATTCCTTATAGATTACGAGATATAAGCTTCCAAGATCAGCCCTATGCAACAGAGATTTCCAAACTCTTTTCGGACAGCCTATAGTGTAGCCACCATAACATTTTGTACAAAACTCCAAATAATAAATGGTTTACCTTTCTGAAAATTAGACACAAAGGGCTACAACTTTTATTTTTGAATTATCTCCAAATTCCTTATAGATTGCGAGATATGAGCCTCTAAAGTCAGACGACGAACAACAAAATTTCCTTCTTCGCGAACGCGAAGAACAAAGTCCTAACACCAAAATCCTTCTTCGCGGACGCGAGAGGCTCCTCGCGAACGCGAAGAACAACACCAGAACCAGCAACCAACAGCATCAAAACACCCAAACTTGGTCCGGAACCACCCCGAATCAAACCCGAGGCCCCCGGGACCCCGTCCAATCGTACCAACCAGTCCCAATACATAACACGAACCTGCTCAAGGCCTCAAATCACATCAAACAACATCAAAGCCACGAATCATACCCCAATTCAAGCCTAATGAATTTGAAATTTCAAATTCTATATCTTGTGCCGAAACACATCAAATCAATCTGGAATGACTTCAAATTTTGCACACAAGTCGTAATTGATATAATAAGGCTATTCCAATTTCCAAAATCGAATTTCGGCCCCCGATATCAAAAAGTCAACCCCCCGGTCAAACTTTCAAAAAATTTATTTTTCGCCATTTCAAGCCAAATTCCTCTACGAACCTCCAAATAATTTTTCGAACACGCTCCTAAGTCCATAATCACCATACGGAGCTATTGACATCATCAAAATTCCATTCCGGAGTAGTCTTCACACAGTTCCGACTACAGTAAAAATCCTAAGACTTGAGTTTCCATCTCAGGGACTAAGTATCCCAAATCTTCATCCGTAAATCAAACTCGACTACACACACGGGTCATAATACATATTGCGAGGCTGCTCAAAATCTTAAGTCACTAAACGGGACGTAAATTCTTAAAACGATAAGTCGGATCGTAACATCGACTTGCGTGTGCAGTCCGTAAAATTTTTTCGGAAAGTTTTTATGCGAAAATGAATTAAAATGTGAATTAAACCTTTAAAACTCAAATGAGTTGACTTTGGTCAAAATTTTGAGCAAACGAACTCGGATCAATATTTTGACAGTTCCGGTAGGTCCGTATCATGAATTGGGACTTGGGCGTATGCCCGGAATCAAATTCCAAGGTCCCTAGCCCGAGATATGGAATTTTGATGAAAAATTAAAAGTTTAAGTTTAAATAGTGACCGGATGTCGAATTATGTGCAAATGACCTCGGAATAGAATTTTGGTGATTCCAACAGCTACGTATGGTGATTTTGGACTTAGGAGCGTGATTGGAATTTTATTTGGAAGTATGTAGGGGAATTAGGCTTGAAATGCCGAAAGTTGAATTTTTGAAAAGTTTGACCGAAGGGTTGACTTTTTGATATCAGGGTCGAAATTCGATTCTGAAAATTTGAGTACCTCAGTTATGTCATTTATGACTTGTGCGCAAGTTGAGGTAAGTGACTTGTCTAACCTTGTGTGGGAGAATTTTTCCTAGGATTGGTATTAATTGTAATGTGATGAAAGTCGTGTACACGAGGTGACGAGTGTGTACCCAGACTAAATGTGAAAGATTATATTTTTAAATTGTGAAGATCACTGTTGCATATTAATTAATTTATTAAATCTTGTTATATTCTCCATCATTGATTTGATTTGTATACTTTAAATTTACTTGACCTTTTCCTGCTAATTGTTTTACCTGTTTGGATGAAACTTGGTTTCTTTTATTCTGTGCATTATTTGAAATTGATTTTATTTAAATTAAATATTATTAATATGAAGTATTTGACATTTTAAATTGGGTATTGAAGCAATGTATTAAAGATTTTAAAATATTATTTTGCTAAATTATTTATTCGTGAATATTTTTGTAAGATTTTTGTACTCATTGTGATGAAGCCGTGGGCTCTTTATTGTAAAAAATATTATTGATGATTTATATTGGCATGATCCGTGAGCTCTTTATTGTGGAAAATATCGTTAATTTATTTTGGCAAATTAAAATATTTGGGCACTTGAGGTACAAATTGTGATATATTGTGATATTGATACGCATGCGGTGGTATAAGATATAGGTATTGAAATGCATACGGTGAGATAAGGGTGGCTTGATACGCGTGGCTAGTAGGAGGAACTACTAGAAGTCATGCGGTGTGATAAGGATGGCTAAAACGCAGGATGCTATTTCGGAAAAAAATATTTTCTTTAAAATAAATTGTGAAGGCTCCCGCAGTGAGATAAGAAAATAAGATTTTGTGAATTTATTTATGATTTGGGACTACGAGGCGATACCTCGGTAGTGCCCTTGTTGATATTGATTTATGACCATAGTTGCCTTCGATTAATTGTTGTGATTTTCATAAAGTTAAAAGGAATTCTGTTTTGATTCCACGAGATATTATTTATAATTATTTGGTGTCATTAAATGTGACATACTATTTGATTCATTTTCATAGTCATTTTATCTTATTAAATTATTTAAACATTTTTTCATGTCATTATCTATTCTCCAGTAGGGCCTGACCTGACCTCGTCACTACTCTACCGAGGTTAGGCTTGACACTTACTGGGTACCGCTGTGGTGTACTCATACTACGCTTCTGCACAGCTTTTTGTGCAGATCCAGGTACATCTTACCAGTCTAGACGTCAGTGAGTTACCTGCGCACGGAGACTTCGAGGTATATCTGCCAGCGTCCGCAGACTCCGGAGTCCCCTTTTATCATTTTTGTTGCTTCCTTATTTTTCTTTAGACCTTGATACATAGAAACATTGAGAATAAATTTTTAGAAGCTTGTGACTTATTTCTACCGGGTTTTGGGAGTTGTAATTATTTGAATTGTAGTTTATTTATTTTAAATTTTTATGATTATTCTGTATTGATAGGCTTACCTAGTCTTAGAGACTAAGTGCTATCACGACCTTCTACGGAGGTAATTTGGGGTCGTGACAAGTTGGTATTAGAGCACTAGGTTCATAGGTGTTATGAGTCACAAGCAGGTTTAGTAGAGTCTTGCGGATCGGTACGGAGACGTCTGTACTTATCTTCGAGAGGCTATGGAACTGTTAGGAAATATTCACTTTTTTGATTCCTTATCGTGCGCCTTTGTTGATTTCAAAGTTCTAAATAATTGTCTTTCTATTTTCTCACAGATGGTGAGGACACGCACAACTGGATCTGATGATCACACACTCGCACCCCTTGTTGGAGCCGCAAGAGGCAGGGGTCGGAGCAGAGGCCGAGCCAGAGGCCGAGGAAGACCACGTGGTGCAGCCAGAGTACCTGCACGAGCTGCTGCACCAAAGCCACCAGTAGCTCCAGTTGGAGAACAGGCACCTGAGACGCCTGTTACTACTCCTGTACTTCAGGAGACTCTTGTCCAGTTTTTGAGCATGATTGGCACTCTAGCTCAGGCATGGTTAATTCCACTTGCTCCTGCCACATCTCAGGCCGGGGAAGGAGCACAGACTCCCGCCGCCCGTACTCCAGAACCACAGGCCCAAGTTGACCGTCCCCAGAGGTTATACCAGTACAGCCAGTTCGGCCTGAGATTAGGACAACAGTTTCAGAGGGGGAGCAGCTCAGGCTCGAGAGGTATAAGAAGTACCACCCTCCCACTTTCAGCGGTTTAGCTTTAGAGGATGCTCAGGGTTTTCTGGAGGAATGTCACTGCATCCTCCTTCGTACTATGGGTATTGTGGATTCCAGTGGGGTTTCTTTCACGGCCTTCCAGTTTAGAGGAGTAGCCTACCAGTGGTGGCGGGCATATGAGTTGGATAGTCCCGCTGAGGCATCTTCACTCACTTGGACTCAATTTTCGGATATGTTCTTAAGGGAGTATGTTCCTCAGAGTCTTAGGGATGCATGGCGCGCATAGTTTGAGCAGTTGCACCAGGGTTCTATGACCGTGTCAGAGTATGCGGTCCGAGTCAGTGATTTGGCTAGGCATGCACCAGTCTTAGTTGCTACTGTTCGAGAGCGGGTTCGCAGATTTATGTAGGGTCTTCACCCTAGTATCAGATAAAGTATAGCCCGAGAGCTAGAGATGGACATCACATACCAACAGGTGGTGTCAATTGCTAGGAGATTGGAAGGTATGCGGACTTGGGAGAGGGAAGAGAGGGAAGCTAAGGGACCTCGAGATTCTGGCACATATAATAATTCTCGTGCCCCAGTTGTAGCCCGTCATGGTAGAGGTTATGTGAGCCGTCCTATTCATTCAGCACTTCTAGCTTCCAGTGGTATTCCGACTACTCTCAGATCTCAGGTTCCATATTATGCACCACCAGTGTCTTTTGTACCTCCTACACGGGGTGCTTTTAGCGGACAGTCTAGTCGATCAGGCCCAAGCCAGTCCCAGCAGGCACGTTCTCCGAGGGCTTGTTTTGAGTGTGGTGACACTCGTCATATCATGAGGGATTGCCCCATACTTAGGAGGGGTGCACCTCCACGGATTTCTCAGGCCCCACATATTCCGCAGGGTCCTCAGGCTTCTCAGGCCATGATTACTATACCAGTTGCCACTCCACCTGTACATCCAGCTAGAGGTGGAGGTCGGGAAGGTAGAGGTCTCCCTAGAGGGGGAGACCATGCAAGATATTATGCCCTTCCTGCTAGGACAGATGTTTTTGCATCCAATTCTGTTATCACGTGTATTATTCCGGTCTGTCATAGAGACGCATCAGTCTTATTTTATCCAGGCTCCACTTATTCTTATGTGTCATCTTATTTTGCCCCGTATTTTGGCGTATCACGTGATTCCTTGATTCTTCTGTTTATGTATCTACACCCGTGGGTGAATCTATTATTGTGGACCGTGTGTATCGGTCGTGTTTAATTATTATCAGTGGTTTTGAGACCAGAGCTGATTTATTATTGCTTAGTATGATGGATTTCGATATTTATTTTGGGCATGGACTGGTTGTCGCCCTATCACGCTATTCTTAATTGTTACGCCAAGACGGTGACGTTGGCTATGCCAGGTCTACCGCGGCTAGAGTGGAGAGGTACCTCGGATAATGTTCCTAGTAGAGTTGTTTTATTTCTTAAAGCTCAATGAATGGTTGAGAAGGGGTGTGATGCATATCTGGCCTATGTGAGAGATGTTAGTATTGATACTCCTACTGTAGAGTCAGTTCCTGTAGTAAGGGATTTTCCTGATGTATTTCCAGCGGATCTTCCAGGTATGCTACCCGACAGGGATATTGACTTTGGCATTGATTTTCTACCGGGCACTCGGCCCATTTCTATTCCACCATACTGTATGGCTCCAGCAGAGTTGAAAGAATTAAAAGAACAGTTACAAGAGTTGGTTGATAAGGGTTTTATTCGGCCTAGTGTATCGCCTTGGGGGTGCTCCTGTCTTATTTGTAAAGAAGAAGGATGGTTCTATGCGGATGCGTATTGATTACTGCCAGCTGAACAAGGTTACCGTGAAGAACATGTATCCATTGCCACGTATTGATGACCTATTTGATCAACTTCAGGGTGCTACAGTATTCTCTAAGATCGACTTGTGTTCAAGCTATCATCAATTGAAGATTCGGGAGCCAGATATCCCAAAGACTGCTTTCAGGACTCCGTACGGTCATTACGAGTTCCTTGTGATGCCTTTTAGGCTAACCAACGCCCCAGTAACATTTATGCACTTAATGAATAGTGTATTTCAGCCCTATCTTGATTCCTTCGTCATTGTGTTTATTGACGACATTCTGGTGTATTCCCGGAGTCGGGAATACCATGAATAACACTTGAGGATTGTGCTTCAGATTTTGAGAGAAAGGAAGTTATATGCAAAATTTTCAAAGTGTGAGTTTTGGCTTGATTCAGTGGGATTTTTGGGTCATATAGTTTCATACGAGGGGATCAAGGTTAGATCCGAAGAAGATTGAAGCAGTGCAAAGTTGGTCCAGACCGTCCTCAGTTATGAAAATTCGGAGTTTCCTTGGTTTGGCTTGGTATTATCGCCGATTTGTAAAGGGTTTCTCTTCTATTGCTGCATCTATAACCAAATTGACCCAGAAGGGTGCTCCGTTCAGGTGGACCGAGGAATGTGAGGAGAGCTTCCAAAAGCTCAAGACAGCTTTGACTACAGCTCCAATATTGGTATTACCTACAGGTACATGATCTTATACTATGTATTGTGATGCGTCATGTATTGGTCTCGGTGCAGTGTTGATGCAAGACGGTAGGGTGATTGCCTACGCGTCCAGACAGTTAAAGGTGCATGAGAAGAATTATCATGTACATGACCTGGAGTTAGCAGCTATTTTTCATACCTTAAAAATTTGGCGGCATTATTTGTACGGTGTCCATTGTGAGATCTACACCGATCACTGGAGTCTACAACATCTGTTTAAACAGAAGGATCTTAATTTGCGGCAGCGGAGATGGTTGGAGTTGCTTAAGGATTGTGATATCACCATTCTCCATCATCTTGGGAAGGGCAATGTGGTGGTCGATACCTTGAGTCGTAAGGCGGAGAGTTTGGGCAGCTTAGCATATTTACCGGTAGCAGAGAGGCCTTTACCCTTGGATGTTCAGGCCTTGGCCAACCAGTTTGTTAGACTGGATGTTTCCGAGCCGAGTCGAGTTTTGGCTTGCGTGATTTCTCAGTCCTCTCTTTATGATCGTATCAGGGAACGTCAGTATGATGACCCCCATCTGTTTGTCCTTAAGGATACAGTTCAGCACGGTGATGCCAAGGAAGTCACTATTGGAGATGACGAAGTATTACAGATGCAGGGTAGGCTATGTGTGCCTAATGTGGACGGTTTGCGTGAGTTGATTCTTCAGGAGGCTCACAGTTCGTGGTACTCCATTCATCCGGGTGCTGCAAATGTGTATCAGGATTTGAGACAGCACTATTGGTGGAGACGGATAAAGAAAGACATAATGGGGTATGTATCTCGATGTCTAAATTGTCAACAGGTGAAATATGAGCATCAACGACCGAGTGGATTACTTCAAAAGTTAGAGATTCCAAAATGGAAATGGGAGCGGATCACTATGAATTTTGTTGTTGGGCTCCCACGGACTCGGCGGAAGTTTGATGCAGTTTGGGTGATTGTGGATAGGCTGACCAAATCAACTCATTTCATTCCTGCGATTACTACTTACTCTTCAGAGCAGTTGGCTCATGTATATATTCGCGAGATTGTCAGACTTCAAGGTGTACCGGTATCTATCATCTCTGAGCGGGGTACACAGTTTACCTCACAGCTTTAGAGGGCAGTACAATGTGAGTTGGGTACTTGGGTAAAGTTGAGTACAACATTTCACACTTAGACGGACATGCAGTCCGAACACACTATTCATATACTGGAGGATATGCTTCGTGCGTGTGTGATAGATTTTGGGGGTGCTTGGGATCAGTTCTTACCACTTGCGGAGTTTGCTTACAACAACAGTTTCCAGTCAAGCATTCAGATGGCTCCGTATGAGGCTTTGTATGGTAGACGGTGCCGGTCTCCAGTGGGTTGGTTCGAACCGGGCGAGGCTACACTATTGGGTACAAACTTGGTTCAGGATGCCTTGGATAAGGTTAAGTTGATTCAGGATCAACTTCGTACAGCCCAATCCAGACAGAAGAGTTATGCTGATTGAAAGGTTCATGATGTTGCATTCATGATTGGTGAGCGAGTATTGCTCCGGGTTTCGCCTATGAAGGGTGTGATGAGGTTCGGGAAGAAGGGCAAGTTGAGCCCTAGGTATATTGGGCCTTTTGAGATTCTTGAAAGAGTTGGAGAGGTGGCTTACAGACTTGCGCTACCACCTAGTCTCTCTGCAGTTCATCCGGTATTCCATGTTCCTATGCTTCAAAAATATCACGGCGATCCGTCTCATGTGTTAGACTTCAGTTCGGTTCAATTAGACAAGGATCTATTTTATGTTGAGGAACCAGTGGCTATTTTAGATAGGGAGGTTCGAAAGCTGAGGTCAAAGAACATTGCTTTTGTGAAAGTTCAGTGGAGGGGTCATCCGGTCGAGGAGGCGACTTGGGAGACCGAGCATGATATACGCAGCCGTTATCCGCACTTATTCACTAGCTCATGTACTTTTTCTAACTTCGTTCGAGGACGAATGTTTGTTTTGGAGGTGGAGAATATGATGACCCAAAATATCATCTTTAAATTTAATAATTAATTCTGTGTTCTAAGACCTCGAAAAGCACTATTTATCATTACTCGGCTTGCGTGTGCAGTCCGTAAAATTTTTTCGGAAAGTTTTTATGCGAAAAATGAATTAAAATGTGAATTAAAGCTTTAAAACTCAATTGAGTTGCCTTTGGTCAATATTTTGAGCAAACAGACTCAGATCAGTGTTTTGACAGTTCCGGTAGGTCCGTATCGTGAATTGGGACTTGGGCGTATGCCCGGAATCAAATTCCGAGGTCCTTAGCCCGAGATATGGAATTTTGATGAAAAATTAAAAGTTTAAGTTTAAATAGTGACCGGATGTCGAATTATGTGCAAACGACCCCAGAATAGAATTTTGATGATTCCAACAGCTCTGTGTGGTGATTTTGGACTTAGGAGCGTGAACGGAATTTTATTTGGAAGTCCGTAGTGGAATTAGGCTTGAAATGTCGAAAGTTAAATTTTTGGGAAGCTTGATCGAGGAGTTGACTTTTTGATATCAGGGTCAAAATCCGATTCTGAAAATTTGAGTACCTCCGTTATGTCGTTTATGACTTGTGCGCAAAATTCGAGGTAAATCGGATGTGATTTGATAGGTTCCGGAGTCATTTATAGAAATTAGAAATTTCAAAGTTCATTAGGCTTGAATCTATGCGTGATTCGTGTTTTATTATTGTTGTATGTGATTTGAAGACTCGACTAAGTTTGTATGATGATTTAGGACTTGTTGGTATTTTCGGACGGGGTCCCGAGTATCCTGAGTGCGATCCGGATCGAAATTGGATCAATTTTTTGATTTAGGCAAATTCTAAAATTTGCAACTTCTGGTGTCATCGCACCTGCGGAGGGACTGACCGCAGGTGCGAACTTGCACAAGCGAGCTGTGGCTCGCAGAAGCGAACGAAGGGCTTCCCAGTTAGAGCCGCAGATACGGCTCATACTGTGCAGAAGCGAGAGGAAGGGCGCATGTGCGGGCAGGTCCGCAGGTGCGATGGAATTTTCCGCACCTACGAAGGTACATATGCGGTCCAAAGCTCGCAGAAGCGAAGGCAGCTGGGCTGAGCAATTTTCACATATGCGGTATTTCACCGCATATGCGAAACCGCAGGTGCGAGAATTTTGTCCGCATGTGCGTAAGCAGTGACTAGATTACAAAAACAGAGGAGTTCCGGTATTTTTGTCATTTGGACATTTTCAACACGGATTTGGGCGATTTTTCAGAGAGAATTCACGGGGAAACTTGAGGTAAGTCACATGTGATCATAGTTAGTCAATTATATTGGATTATCATTGAAAATTTCGAATAGATTACATGTTTTTGAGGTGAAATTAGAGGATTTGGGCATAGGGATATCAAAATGAGAATTTGAGATTTGAAGGTCAAGTTGATGTCGGATTTTTGTAAAAATGGTATGGTTGGACTCGTAGTTGAATGGGCGTTCATATTTCGTAACTTTCACCGGATTCCGAGACGTGGGCCCCACATGCCATTTTTGAGTTAATTTCGTTTTTTATTGAAAAATGTAGTAGTTTCTTATAGAATTAATTCTACAATTTTTGTTGAATGTATCGAATTAATTATGACTAGATACGAGTCGATCGAAATCGAAAAATCGAGGAAAAAGCATACTACTTGGTTAAATTGGAGCAAGTCGAGGTAAATGACTTGTCTAATCTTGTGTGGGGGAAATTTCCGTTGGGATTGGTATTAATTGTAATGTGATGAAAGTCGTGTACACGAGGTGACGAGTGTGTACCCGGACTAAATGTGAAGGATTATATTTTTAAATTGTGAAGATCACTGTTGCATATTAATTAATTTATTAAATCTTGTTATATTTTCCATCATTGATTTGATTTGTATACTTTAAATTTGCTTGACCTTTTTCTGCTAATTGTTTTGCCTGTTTGGATGAAACTTGGTTTATTTTATTCTGTGCATTATTTGAAATTGATTTTTTTTAAATTAAATATTATTAATATGAAGTATTTGACATTTTAAATTGGGTATTGAAGCAACGTATTAAAGATTTTAAAATAATATTTTGCTAAATTATTTATTCGTGAATATGTTTGTAAGATTTTTGTACTCATTGTGATGGAGCCGCGGGCTCTTTATTGTGGAAAAATATTATTGATGATTTATGTTGGCATGAGCCGTGAGCTCTTTATTGTGGAAAACATCGTTGATTTATTTTGGCAAATTGAAATATTTGGGCACTTGAGGTGCAAATTGTGATATATTGTGATATTGATACGCATGCGGTGGTATAAGGTATGAGTATTGAAACACATACAGTGAGATAAGGGTGGCTTGATACGCGTGGCTAGTAGGAGGAACTACTAGAAGTCATGCGATGTGATAAGGATGGCTAAAACGCAGGATGCTATTTCGGAAAAAAATATTTTCTTTAAAATAAATTGTGAAGGCTCCCGCGGTGAGATAAGGAAATAAGATTTTATGAATTTATTTATGATTTGGGACTACGAGGCGATACCTCGGTAGTGCCCTTGTTGATATTGATTTATGACCATAGTTGCCTTCGATTAATTGTTGTAATTTTCATAAAGTTGAAAGGAATTCTGTTTTGATTCCACGAGATATTATTTGTAATTATTTGGTGTCATTAAATGTGACATACTATTTGATTCATTTCCATAGTCATTTAATCTTATTAAATTATTTAAATATTTTTCCATGTTATTATCTATTCTCCAATAGGGCATGACCTAACCTCGTTACTACTCTACTGAGGTTATGCTTGGCACTTATTGGGTACCGCTGTGATGTACTCATACTACGCTTCTGCATATCTTTTTGTACAGATCCGGATACATCTTACCAGTCTAGACGTCAGTGAGTTACCTGCGCACGGAGACTTCAAGATATATCTGCCAGCGTCCGCAGACTCTGGAGTCCCCTTCTATCATTTTATGTCGCTTTCTTATTTTTCTTTAGACCTTGATACATAGAAACATTGAGAATAAATTTTTAGGAACTTGTGACTTATTTCTACCGGGTTTTGAGAGTTGTAATTATTTGAATTGTAGTTTATTTATTTCAAAATTTTATGATTATTCCGCATTGATAGGCTTACCTAATCTTAGAGACTAGGTTCCATCACGACCTTGTACAGAGAAAATTTGGGGTCGTGACAACTTTACTGTCATGTAAAAGAAAGATATTCATAGAAACTTGCCCCTGTATTTTTTTCCTTTAAGATTAGATTTTATATTTTAAAAATTATTATTTAATTATTTTTTATTAATTAACATTTTAAAATTAACTCAATTATTTGAATTATGTAGTAGCTCATAATATTTAGGAACATAAAGTATGTTATAAAAGATATCTAACTTAATTTAGTTTTTAACTTTTTATGAACTAATATAAATTAAGATTTTAAAGGGTTGTAAGATTTTTTTACTTAACTTAAAATGTTATAAATATTTTTAGAGCTTAAGACTAATTTTTTCTTTTATACTTGTAAAAATTTAATATCCCTAAATTAAATTTTTTTCCTTCTCCAAATAGAACTCAAAATTCCCACGTTCCGGAATTGCCGCACTCAAGGGAAAATTAAGCATATAGACTCTTCCTTTTTCAAATGCAACAAATCGTGAGGAAGAATCTTGTATTGACTTTATAATATGCTACGTAAATCTCCTATTCTCCCACAATTATATATTTTATTGTAATTAGGAATAATAATTCCTTTTTAAAAGAAAATTATGGACATACCTTTTTAATCCAAGTAGAATCAACTTTGTAGGGTTGGTGTATATGTAGTTTAAGTCGAAAAAGAATTTCATCATTAGTTAATTTACAATTAGATCCTTAAATTATATAAATATTTAAGTGCATAAAAGTCAATCAATATTTCAGGTATATTTTAGTCGTTCAATATTTAGCATAAATTATTCGTGCTTTTATAATAATATAGATAGATATAGATATAGATAAATAGATCGATTAAATTATCTTAGTAAATGAAATATTTGTTTATCCCAATTCTCACCCACGACCCAACCACTCACGTGCACGTGACTGCTATTGCAGCGAGAAAGAGAAGGTTGCCATAAAGAAAACGCATTTCACTTTAGTTTCAAACTTCAAACTCCTCTCTCCCTCTCTCTCTCCTTGCATTTTCTAGAGAGAGAAACACACACACACACACCCAGCTTTCATTTTCTCTCTCTACGATACATACACAACATATACTCCTTTATATCTAACCACATTCGTAGAGAGAGAAACCCAAACCCCCCTCTCTCTCTCTCTCTCTCTCTCTCTCTCTCTATCTCTCTCTCTCATCATAATTCTGGGGTTTGTAGGGGAGATCGTAAAACCCTAGAATTTGGGGCAAAGGAAATGGGGGAAGAGTATATAGGGAGAAGAGTCAACAAAGAAGTCAAAGGCGTTGGAGCATTTAGTGGTACAGTCAAATCCTACAATTCTACAACTGGGTTTTTCGAGATCCTCTATGATGTGGGCGATTCCGAGGTTCTTGACTTGTCCCAAGTCCTCTGCTTGTTGAACGGATCAGTGTCACGTCAGCAACAGCAGCCTGTTGGTCGGAAACCCCCAAAACGACGTCGTATAGCGAAAAATTCAGGTAATAATGCTGACGTGGAAATGAATTATGATGAGAATTGTAGTGAAATGAACTTGAATTTGGGAAAAGATGGTATGCTGAATAATGGGTTGAATTTGGATTTGAATTATGATGTGATGGTTAATTTGAATGACGATGATGACGATGCGGTAGTTGATTTGAATAGGAGTCAACTGGATTTGAATAAAGGGGTGGATTTGAATGTTGAGGAGAATATGGGTGGTGTTAATGAGGTAAAGTTGGAAACTTTGGAGGGAACATTGAAGAATAGAAGCAATGTGATTGATTTGAATGTGGATGCAAATGGGGACGTGGGGGGTCGTGTTTCGGAGGATATAAGGATAAAGGGTCGCGGGCACTGTTTTGACTTGAATTTAGGGCTAGATGAAGAAAGTAAGAATGTAGATGTTGTTGTTGGTGATGAGACGTCGAAGGAAATGATGGCTTGTTGTTTTGGAGAAGGAGGAACTCGGGAGAAAGAGTGTAGTCGAGATGAAGAGAAGGTCCCACTGAGTTTGGATACTTGTTTTACTGTGAATGAGTTAACGAATGGCACTCTGCAGGAAGTTGAGGTGAAGTGGACGACGCCTGATAAGGGTACTAGTGGGTTGGAAGTGCAAAATGGTGCTTCGGGGAGCTTGATGAAGGGGAAAAGGGGTAGAAAGAAGAGGAAGCTCCTGGATGCTGGCAGCAAAGGTGGTACGGAGACGGTGTTGAGAAGAAGTGCTCGTAGAGCGAGAATAGATTCCGTTTCTGCTGAAGATCACATTTATTGTGCAGTAGTGTCTGATGTAGCGAGTAATCCATTGTTGTCTCCTGCAGTTAGTGTGGTTTCAGAGGAGAAAATTATAGTATCAGGTCATGAAGAGTCTGATAAACATGACAATCTTCTGCCAAAGATGGATTTGCCTCCTACTTCGAGTAGTTTAGATTTAGATGGTATTCCTGTGCTTGACGTCTTCTCTGTCTATTCATTTTTGAGATCGTTTAGTACTTTATTGTTCTTGAGCCCCTTTGAGTTGGAAGACTTCGTAGCGTGCATAAAAGCAGATGCTCCTACTTTATTATTTGACTCCATTCATTTCTCTCTTTTGCAAATATTGAGGAAGCATTTGGAGGCTCTTTCAGATGAAACTTCTGAATCTGCATCTAATTGTCTTAGGTAAAGTTTTGAACTCTCAAAAAGTTGTGTATAAGTATTTTTTTTTTTTTGCTTGAATTCCTTTGATACTCAATTTTATCTGTACATTTACAATTGTGGAAGTAGGTCTCTTAACTGGGATTTGCTGGACCTGATCACATGGCCTGTCTTTATGGTTGAATATCTACTATTACATGAATCAGAACTGAAGCCAAGTTTTGATCTTTGTCACTTTAAACTATTCGAGATCGATTACTACAAGCAAGCAGCTTCTTTGAAGATTGAAATGCTTAGGTGTCTTTGTGATGATGTGACTGAAATAGAGGCCATACGATCAGAGCTTAACAGAAGAACTGTGGCAGCAGAGAACACAGATTTTGATCGGGATTCGAAGTTTGACAGTTCCAAGAAGAGGAGGGGTGCCATGGATGTTGCTGCTGGTTCATGCTTGAGTGAGGAAGTAGTCGATGAATCAACAGACTGGAACAGCGATGAATGCTGCCTCTGCAAAATGGATGGTAACTTAATATGCTGTGATGGCTGCCCTGCTGCATTTCATTCCAAGTGTGTTGGTGTTGCTAGTAGTCACTTGCCAGAAGGTGATTGGTATTGCCCTGAATGTCTGATTGGCAAAAAGAAGCCGTGTTTGAATTTGGCAAAATCAATTCGAGGGGCAGAGTTGTTGGCAACTGATCCATACGGCCGGCTATACTATAGCTGCTGTGATTACCTATTGGTGTAAGTTCCATCACCCTAAAGTTAGTAAGTGATTGTACCTTCTCTGACAGTCAGGTTGCTCTTTGAAGCTTAATCAGTCTGTTTATGTTTTAACATTTATCTTTCGGCACAAACGTTTGCACTGTTTGGAACAGTTTGCATTAGATAGTTTGAATCGGTATATGGTCTAGGTTGCTGTTGGCAATAACATTTTCCATTTGATGTGGTGATCCGTTAAAAGGAAAATTTCACAAGCAAAGTAGTATTGTAATGTTTGTGTCTCAATGGAGTCAAATAATTACAAGGGATTCATATAGCCAAATCCTACATTATTTAGGACTCAGTCATAGTACATTTACACTGATGTTGTGATTCTTGAATACGTCTGATGTCATGACAAGTTTGTTACTAGCTTTATCTCCCTTTCATTCTTGAGAGTGTTATTATTCGTATTTAATAAAATCACCATTTGTCGTAAAGAAGCTTAAGTGACAAAACATGAATAGCACTGACCAATAAAACTTTCCCTTCCATTTAGTAGTAGAATGTTTTTTGGAAACAAGCTTGATTTGTACTATCACCTTTTTCTAATTCTAATGTCTTTATTGAAGTATAGAGGAGTGAATGAAGATGGCAGATGTCATTTATATAAGAAAAAACACTTCTCTCTAACCTTGACTCAATCAAATCTCAATTCATTGTGGGTCTCTCACTCTTTGTTAATAATGACGAACCCATCTCTAACATCCTATATTATCCGATTGCACCAAGTAATACAAGCTTAGTGTATCATAAAGAGAAAAGTGGATCAAGATATAGTGCTTGATAGAGAGTGTAGTTATAAGCTGGTCATGTTAGTATCTATATATGATTAAGAGACATTGGTGAAAGTTGAAAGCTCTTCTTGAAGACGTGCTTTATTGGTCTCTTTGATTGCCAAGTTGCTTCCATAAATGGATTCACAGTCTCACGGAGGGGGTGGCTAGGTTGCAGAAGGTAACTGCTCGCCTCGAGGTCGCTAGGTTAGTAGTTTCACATTCTAAAAGGTCTCTAGGCTAGTAGTATCATTGATCATGTTGCTTTCTTGGTCTCTTCGGCAGCCGGGTTGCTTCCATCAAAAGGGTCATGGAGTGAGCAACTAGGTTAGCCTCAATACGGGATTTTCCCACATTAATAAAATTATTTGCTTTATTTAAAAAAATAGAATTGTCTACTTGTAAGGAAAAAGTCGTGTTAAATAAAGAATAAATAAAGCTTTACTGAGTGTGTTAGCTAATTTCTAGTTGTCGATCATAGTCTCAAGGGTGGAAGCTAATGGTGTCATATCCACCGCGATTGTCTAACTTTTGATCTCCTTTAATTCTAATTTTAAGTTTTACATTATGGTCTGACACTGCATCTTCTTTTATTATCTGTGCCAAAATGTGGTAGTTGTCATTTCTAATCTGGGGCATCAGACTCCTGTTTTTCTTGTTATTTTCTGTTCTTGACACTTTATCATTTCTTTACCAGTTTCTTGGTTTAAAATAATACTTAATTATGCTCACAAGTTGAGTTTTGTGCTGCTGTCCTTGCAGGTCTGATCCATGCGAAGACGAGTTCTCACTTAAGTATTACCACAGAAATGATTTGGCTGTGGTTTTAGGGATGATGAAGTCATCAGAACATATTTACGGAACTGTCTTTAGTGTGATTATGAAGCTTTGGGATATAAACTGTATGGCTGCAGTTGTAAAATGTGATCTGGATACCCAGCTGAAAACTCTGCCCTCAAATTCTCCGGTATTGATCCTGTCACAAAATGAAGAGAAGGTAAATGAAGGAAATCAAGCGGAAAAGCTCTTGTCATGTTCGGATGATGTAGGATATGACAAGTCAGAGACTGTAGACCCATCAATGAAGACGGGAAATCTACCGCCAGGATCTGAAGGATCAGCTGAAGTATCTCAGGTTGTTACTGACAATCAAAATTACAAGGAGGCTGGAACATTTGAAGATTCTGATCTTACAGAAAAAAATATGGAGACTAGAAGAACACTTAAAGAAAGAAAGGGGAATGAATCTTTGGATTTGGGGACATTAACAACGAGCAGTAAAGAAATCATATCCGAGGAGCAGTATGCGGAAAGTTATGTGAACTATTATAGCTTTGCCCGAATGGCATCATCAGTTGTTGAAGAGTTAACAAAGAAATCACCCGGTAAGTTTGGTGAAGATGCTATAAAAACAGAGGAGGAAATTATTTCAACGCAGCTGAAGGCCATATCTAGCAAATCTACTGAATTTTGCTGGCCCAATGTTCAGAATCTGAAGATTGATGCTTGGAAAGAAAAATGTGGGTGGTGCTTCCCTTGCAGAGTTCCAGAGTGTGAAAATGACTGCTTGCTCATCCAGAATTACGCAGGTCCTGCTCCAGAAAGTTTTTCTAGTGATGCATTGGGTGTCTGTTCTAGGAAGAACAGGAAAAGCCATCTTGTTGATGTCCTTTGCTATATAGTGAGCATTGAGGATCGTCTTCATGGGCTTCTGTTGGGTCCATGGTTGAATCCGCACCACTCTCAAAATTGGCGCAAAAGTGTTCTTAAAGCACATGAAGTTGCTGGACTAAGAGCTTTTTTGCTTACGGTAAGGATGATCATCCCTATCTTTTTTATATTTTATTTTATTGATAAGTCAAAAATGTTTCATTCATTAGCAAAGAGTTGGTGTAAAAAAGTATGTACAGGAGGTGCATGTTATTCTGCATCCATTGTCTTCCAGTTCCACCTAGTTTAGCTACTACCATACGGCATGGTGTTTTCCCTCGCACTAAAAATACAAGTGAAATAAAAAAAGAGCTCTTAATGTTTTCTACATCATTCTTAATATTATCATCCCGCTCTTTTTGTCATTTTCATTTGCTAAATGTCTTCTACTTCAATGAAAATGATGTGCTCGTAGTTCATTTTTTCATATCCACATGGAGCTTGATCTTCCCGGCTGTTCTTAATGCTTCATGTCGGTGAAAATATTCTTTTAGGCAGTTATTTGTGACTTTGATAGTTTAGTAGGAAGCTATATCCCTTCTCAGTCCCTAAAATTTTTTTTGGAGGGCGGAAAGGTCAGCTGCACTAGCTATTTCCAGTTATGTGTACTATGTGATCTTAAAGTTTCACATGGTATGACAGAGAAACTGGTTTGGACTGCTAAATGCTTTTTTCTTTTGTGGTCCAGTGTGTATATCACAATTCACAACTTCCTAGTATGATTGACTAAACTTTATGCACACTGCTGTCGATCATGGGGAAAAAAAGTGCCGATATCACGCTCAAAAAAATTATATATGACATGACTTTGTTAAATATTGTCTAGTACTTGGGATTCTTTCCTAATACAAAGTACGTTAGTCTAAGAACATAGTGAACATGAACCAACATAAAGATGGATCTTTTGGCGCGGTTTCAAAAGTCCTCTTGTTGGAATGAAGGCTTGTCATAACAGTACGCTTAATTTGGGTTCAGTGCCTGTTTAGAGATGTGTGTGACAGTATAAATTGCAAAGAATTCGTAGTGTCAGAGAACCGCAAGGTATTGAATGTTGGAGTAAAATGAGTCTAAATGGGGTGAAATGGATGGTGAGAATTCATATAGTCGATCCTGACTAGCTTAGAATTGAGACATAATAGTAGTTGTAGTAGTTATTATTGCATTTCATATCTGTATAGATTTCTGACTGATACTTTTGGTGCCAGTTAGAGTCGAACTTGCGGCCTCTAGCACTTACCCCTGATTGGCTTAAGCATGTGGATTCTTTAGCCAAAGTGGGTTCTGGGCATCATATCGTTACCAATTCACCACGTGTGTCTTCTAAACATGGAATTGGCAAAAAGAAGGCTAGGTATTTGGAGCCTGAGTTAAATCCATCTTCAAATGCTGGAAGTGGATTGGGCTTGTTTTGGTGGAGGGGGGGAAGGCTATCTCGTCGTCTATTCAACTGGAAGGTTTTGCCTCAATCATTGGCGCTCAAAGCTGCCCGACAAGGTCTAAACATTTGTTTTGTTTTCTAATACAACTTGGGTTTCTGGTCAACTGAACAGTTGAGCTTAATTTACCTAGAATTATCATGTGCAGGTGGATGTAAGAAGATACTAGGCCTGTTATATCCGGATAATTCAGACTTTGCCAAGAGAAGTAAGTGCATAGCCTGGAGGGCTGCTGTTGAAACTTCAAGATCTGTGGAGCAACTTGCTCTCCAGGTACGCTTTCCATGCAATTCAGTTTCGGCTACTAATGTTTAACCTGAGAGAAATGATCTTCCTGGATCTGCTACCTTAATGTGGCACTTCAGCGGTCCAGATGATAGAGATATGGTCCTATATGAAGTACCCAAATTGACTCCATTGGACATAGATAGTTACTACTTGCGTTAATTACAGTAGCACTTTTCCTTGTGGGCTATGGCTTGTGTTGAAAGGACATCTTAGTTGTCTTTGTTATTGTTGACATAGATGCATGCTTGAGTGTAGTTTATTGAGCTTTTGGTTCATCATTTTCTCTTTTTCAATTTTCAGGTTAGAGATCTTGATGCTCATATTAGATGGAATGATATCGGAAACACCAATATCCTTGCAATGATGGATAAGGAATTTCAAAAATCTGTCAGATCATTCAAGAAGGTTATTGTACGCAGGAAAAGCTCTGAAGGATCTGTAGTTAAATATCTTCTTGATTTTGGTAAAAGAAGATTCTTACCTGACATTGTTGTTCGATGCGGAACAATGCTAGAAGAGGCTTCAAATGAAAGAAAGAGATATTGGCTAGAAGAATCTCACATGCCCTTGCATCTTGTGAAAGGATTTGAGGAGAAAAGAATTGCTCGCAAATCTAGCAAGATAACTGTTGGGAAGCATCGTGAGACCAAGAGAATAACGAAAAAACCTTTGAAGAAAAAGGGCTTCGAATACCTTTTCCTCAAAGCAGAGAGATCAGAGTATTATCAGTGTGGGCATTGTAACAAAGATGTCCTAATTAGGTATGATGCTTCTTGATATTTGTGAAAAAGCTCCAGTCAGTTAATAGCATGCACAAGTTATCTAGCTTACATGGATGAATTAACACTTCTTTCATAATCTGGGGAGTTATTAAAATGCTGTTTTTGCTATTTATAGTAAATGTGGATAAGGTTTTTCTGCTGAAAAAGAAAGAGAGTAGTTAGTTATGGGAAACACGTGTCGTGCAGCAACTTCTGGATAACCTTGCGAGTTCTATCTTTTTCATTCAGTTACTTTCTTCATAAAAGTCATTTAGCATTTCAGTCTTAGTTTCAGCACATTTCTGTTGTGTTTACTTTTCCTGCTTTCCTTCTTCTTCTTCTTCTTCTTTCACCGTTTACTTAGTATTACCATTAAGAAACAAATAACTGTAGCAACTTTTGCAAATTCAAGACAATATTGATTGTTTACCTTTGATCACCTTGGGTTCTGATATCAGGTACCTTGTCTACTGTTAAACAACTACAACAGCTACACCGCAGTCCCAAACAAAGTTGTGGTTGCCGATATAAATCCTCACTTCTTTCTTTAAGCTCAACTCATATAATCATCATGCCAAACTAAAATAATAGTAGTCTACTGTTAAATGACAATTTGTACAGCTTTATACCATTATCCCCCCCCTTCCAAAAAAAATAAAAAAAAAAAATTGAGCAGCTTGCAGATGACTTTTGACCTCAAAATCTTGATGTCATACATGTGTATAAATCAATGCTGTTAGAAGCACTTAGATCCTGAAGTTAGGTGCAGCTAAGGTTGGGCTTTAGCCTCACTAAGGCGGTGTTCTGCGGCAGGCACTATTATTTAGATCTCAGTTTTAGTCGGAGCAGATATATGGCTTAATTATCAGCTTATTATCCAAAAGTGATATAAGTGGCGAATCTTGTGTATATGCAAAGGTAAAGAAATGGCTGTGTTTTATGCAGCTGCAAACCCCATAGGAAAAGGGAAAAACAAGAAAGAAATTAGAAAGGAGGGATCGTAATATGTGATACTTGGACTGTTATAATTTTTGGCCTTTAAATAATATGGAGTCTTATATTTGGCAACATTTGATTATTACTGTCAGACAAAGCAGCTAGTATTTCCTTGTTATGTCCAGGACCATGATTGCAACTCTGCTTTAGCAGTTGATGTAGTTTCACCTTGCGAGGAAAAATTTTCTACCTCCTTGGAGATGCTGCCATCTTGTTGGTCGCTTCTCTGTCCTATTTTTTGGGTATCGTTTTTACTTTGAAGCAAGCAAGTGTGAAAATATTGTCACCCTTGAATTATGTTCATTTTCACTCTTCTGTAGAGGTCTACACAAACTTGCCCCTGAATAACATTGCGGGAATAGTTTCAGATTTCCAGTATTGTGTGGATCTGATTTTCGAGAATATTTTCTTTTCGCTTGTTTGGGCATGTTAGTTGTCGTCGTCCAGTTTCTAACTGGCTCTCTATGTTCTGGTACGAGTCCTAACTAGATAAAATTAGGTATTATATCTGTGTACAGTTAATAGAATGAAGAATTTGGTCTTCCATTTTCACTAGATGTTTTACTCTGAATTTTTTTTCTTAAGATTAATTTTCGTTTGTTACTTGCAGGGAAGCTGTGAGCTGTCAGTACTGCAAAGGTGAGTACTTCAGTTTCTCCTAATAAAACTTTCTTACCGCTCTACCCACTTGTGAACTGTCAAGTGGCCATTTTATAAATATTCTTAAGTACATCAGGTAACTGATGACATTCAATGACATGTGAAATATTTTGGGATATTAACATGACATAAATGATACAATTGATCTTTGGAACCATATTGGTATCTGCATGTTATACTCAATCAAAAAGCAAGGATATGCCGTTAGTTGGTTGATTTTTTCCATGACCCAAGATTGGGTTAGGTGGTCGTCTTATTAAGCACCAGTTGCACCCTCTGCAGGGTTTCTGCTGTACACGTTGTCAGATTTGCATCATACTTCCAAATAGCAGTTTCGAATTGTCTGCTATTTCTTTGGCACTTCAGATTTTGATTTATTACTAATTGGGATGTTGTTATTTTAGTCTCTGTTCTTAGTTTTGCCAATAACATCTTGATGTAATTGCATAGTACTGACGACAAATACAAATAAAAAAATAGTTTTCCATCTCAAATAACTTACACTATCAGATGAGACAACAATAACAACAACAACCCAGTATAATCCTACTAGTGGGGTCTGGGGAGGGTAGTGTGTACGCAGACCTTACCCTTACCCTGGGGTAGAGAGGCTGTTTCCAATAGACCCCCGGCATCCTTCTCTCCAAGAATTCCCCACCTTGCTCTTGGGGTGACTCGAACTCACAACCTCTTGGTTGGAAGTGGAGGGTGCTTACCATCAGTGCAATCCACTATCAAATGAGAAAATAACATAATTCAATAGGTATTGGGGCTTGTGAAAGTCCTTCGTTTCTAGTAAGTCCTTGGTCTCTAGTCTCACCATCATCAATGATCATAGAATTTCCGTGATAGTTGAATTATCAACCCACATGTGATGGCCATACTTAAGACAAGTATTCCTCCTCTAATAGTTAAAGCTATTAAATTGCTTGATGAGATGGTCACATAATTCAATACTAATAAGTTGGAGTAACACAAAGATCTATTGTTTGTTTGATTTAGGCAAAAGGTCCTCCTTTTATTTAGTGTCGAGGCTTCAGTACCTTTTCTGTTTGGTGCTGAGACTTTTTTCTCCCTCGAGTTTCCTGTATCAGTTCCATTGTTCTTTTTTTCATTCAGTTCCATGTGGATTTTGTTTGTTTACTTTTACATGTGTTGATTCAAATACTTCAAAGTTAATTTGGTCATCAGTTCAGTGTACTTTCGTCTTCACTTCCACATCTCCCTTAACTTTTCTCTGCTTTTTGTTCAATTAATCTGATATTTTGTCATTTTCTTCAGATTTCTTCCATAAACGACATGTTAGAAAGTCAACTGGATTTGCCGCTGCTGAGTTTAAATATACATGCCACAAGTGTGCGGCTATGGATAATAATGGGAGAAAGAATATCAAGAGGGGGAGGATAGAGTTGCAAAAGAGTAAGAAAGTATCGAAAGCCTTGAGGCCACTGAGCTCAATAGTTAAATCCAGAGGCACCAAAAATAAACAGCCAGCAAAATCACAGAGTAGTAAAAAAGAGCCTGTTGCTATACCCCTCAGGCGTTCTGCTAGGACAGCTAAATTCGTAGCTGTGCAAAACAAAAAAATAGTACACAAAAGAGGGAAACAAACAAAAGCTGGAAGGGGTAGACCTAAGAAAAAAGCAAAAGTTGACATATCGGAGAAAAAGAAACCAGCAGAAGTTGCTTGGCAGAAGAAGAGAATGCAATTATGCCGGATATACTGGCTAAATGGTCTATTGCTCTCACAAAAGCCAAATGATGAACGAGTGACACTCTTCAGGAGTAAAAAGCGTCTTGTTCTTTCTGGAGAGTTGGCTGCTACAGCGGATCAGCCGAAGTGCAGTCTTTGTGGTGAACTAGAATATACACCTACTTCAAATTACATTGCATGTGAAGTTTGTGGAGGTAAGGGTTTTATACAGTGTTGTGTCTATGTCGACGATCCCTTTGGTTATCTTGTTGGTTGCTGTCTACCATATATCTTGAGTTGGTTTTATATCTTGTATATCTAATTGTTTTCCTGCGGGAATGCATTCATTTATTTTCAGTTGTCCATCATGTTTAACAAATGATGTGACATTGTCTAGTATAACATTATCGCTCTTGGGTCTGGTCTCCTCTAAGTCTGCTGTTTCAGTTTGTAATTGTTAAACTATAGGTGATAAGTGATAGTGTGAATACTTTCAGTTTATATAAAAGTGATAGTGTGGATCTTATATTATAAAAATTTGAACTGGAATATGATCGCGACAGGAGATTTTAGAGGTAGTGTTGCAGAAGACAAGCTATCAATAGCGGTTGCTGTTCAATCCATTTTTGTTTGAGCTCCCTTTCTATTTCTCGAGTTACACTGTTTAATTTGTGCTACAAAGGTTGCTTGAAAAATGATATTTTAATGGGTCTTTTAATAAAGGAAACTCCTATATCTAAATTGCACTTTATGAATCTGATTATTGGGTGTTGAGATGTTTATATATTTTCCAGACTTTTCTTCTTTTTTCTCCTTATATCTCGCGCCTTACCTTATTTTCCTGTCTGATTACTCCATCCTGCAGACTGGTTTCATGGAGATGCTTTCGATCTTACAGCTGAAAGAATTACTAAGCTAATTGGATTTAAGTGCCACAAATGTCGGCAAAGGTCCCCTCCTTTTTGTGCTCATATGCATACAATGGGTAGCAAGGGTAAGCAGGTTCCTTTGGAGAGTAATAAGCGTGAATCTGCAAATGAAACATGTAACATTGAGCCCTGCTCAAGTAAGGGACCACTAGAACAGAAATCTCACTTGAATGATGAATCAGGATCTTGTTTTACTGGTGATAGTGATGAAAAGCATCCGCGAGGGGCTCTCCCTGATTCATGCCGTGCGGAGAATGGAAGTTTGCCTATTATTAGTTCAGAGCAGGGAGAAACTATTGATAGCTGTAGCAAGATGGATATTGTACTTCCAGATGAACCGGGCTTATTGAATGATAATGTTAAGTGTATCAAGGAGGAGGAGGATCAGAGACCATCAAATGAGTTGTTGTCATCTGATGACAGCTCTTTGCTGAATGATCCCGCGATAGAGGTGAAGGATGTGTCAGTTGGATCTGGGGAAAGACTTGAAGAGAATACAACGCTTGTGACAGGATGTACATCTTCCAAGTCTGCAGAGGATCTAACAGAAACAGGATTACCTTCATTAACATGATCAACAGAGGAATGGCAAAGCAACAGTCACTCCCTAATCTGTGGTAGATAGAGCTGTTGTTGACGGACCTGAATTGTCCTCAGAGAAAATTTTAGTTTCAGATTAATTTGTAGGTGTTGAAGGGAAAAAATTAGGTTAGAGGTGTAGAATATACTTCGACTCATACAGTTACCGTCCGTAGTGTTACGGACATTAGCTCATTTGTGAATCTTTTTATGTTATTGGGATGTTCATTTATAAAGCAATATTTTGATACTTCAGTCATCATTGGAGTAAACAAAGAGATGACTTGAGGCGTGTTTCTTTCCCTTCCAATGCATTCTTTGATTTTAGTGGACACAAATTGGTTAATGCATTATTTTTAGAGGTGGCAAATGGATGGTGCCAATACCAGATTAAGTGCTTGGTGATGGTTAGACTTTTGTCCAGACACTTTTTTTCTTTAGTTTAGATCATGTTAAGAAGCTTCTCAGATTTCTCTGGTTCCGCTTTCGACTTCTGGGAATGACATGCTATGCAGGCACTAGATGTTGATTCGAGACCTGGATTATTTTGAGGTGTACCCAACCCCTTGGTTTAAGTAATGAAATTATTAGTCATGCAGTTTTATCACTGTACTTTTCTGTTTTACAGGTAAGTCCCTATATGGCGAACTCTCCTTCAGAGATGGATTCAACTACAGGGTCTTCAGTCTTCATAATCACTTGATGAGAATCAGTAGGAAAGGGAATTTGCACCATGGGTTCATGTTACCAATCATAATTTAATCATATGAATTGATAAATCTTCAGTGATTTTCAGTGACCTTATCTGTATGGTATTTTGATTGGTTTTCAACCTCCATTTCAAAAGTCTCAAACTTCTTGCATTGCTCAGGTGGAGTGTACTTCATCTGGCGAACGAATTGTCCGGCTTGAAACGGACGTTATTGCAAATGCAGCAAATGCTGATTCTTTTAGGCGGATATAAACATCTGCAAGGAGTTAAAGAGCGCTTTATTTTCTGAAACTGCTTGTCTGTCATCTTTGTGTTTTTAAAGTTAGTCGTTGAGAGCTTTTGATGTCTGGTGTGCATGTTGAGAGACTAGTTTGTCTCTCAGTATAATTATAATAGGATGAACCAACTAAGTACTTCATTTCCCCAACCCAGCTTTTAGAACTCCAACCATCTTTTTAGTGTTTGTACGATTGCTTTTGCTTTAGTTGTGAGTTATGGCTGCCTTATGCGGAATCCTATTCACTAATATCTCTCTTTTTTTTTCTTTTTCTTCTGGGTTAGTTCAATAATAAGTTCTGTTGTGTGCAAAGCAAACTAGATCATAAATATACATCGAAACAATGAACTTCAAATGGATGTCTTATGGTTGGACATTTCAACTGCACTCTGATCTAGTGCTGCTTACAGTTTGCCTTGCTTACTTGTGGCTTTGGATATCAGTGCATCATTCTGTTCTGAATATTTACCTGATTGTTTTACGTTTCTTGGGTTCTCTAGCTTTGCAGTTTGATGAAAAGTCTTGCGGTGCCTCGTGGTATGAGCTTTTATGCTTGGTATTGTCATTAAATTTTGCTAACGAGTAGTACGTCCTCATCTCTTTCCTACTTCACTTGGATTAGAATCTTTATTTTTGGTTCCTTTTGTGCGTTGTAGAAAAGAAATCATGTTTGAGAAAGCCTGTCTGGTGTAATTTATCAATATCAAACATAATGAAGGGTTGTCCATCTCTAACTGTGCTAACTGGAAGCCTTTGACTGTCTCGGATGTGATCCTTTACCCTTCCACGTGCTATCAGCTTTATAATTATCTCTTTCTTTTCCCTCTCCCTGTCTGTCTCTCGCCTTGGTTTTATTCTTGCCTCTTGTCAGCAGAAGGCAAGAGTTCTTTGGCTAAGCCTAACTGGAGTGAAACACATCTTTCCACAAAATATTGTACCCAGGAGAGATAGTTCCATCACTAAAAGCCTATTAGCGGATTCTGAATGAAGATGCGGATATCAGAACGGGAATTATGCAGCTATACATTAACTTATACTAAACAAACAGTTGTCCACCTGCAATTGCTATTCGACAGATTGATCAGGATGCCACAGTTGGCTTGATGAGAGGATGATGTACTTGAGAAATGAGAAGACGGGGCTCCTGGTCTGTAATGTTTGACATTCCTTTTCGTCAGCTTGTTGGCTTTGAAGAATGACAAGCTTCAAAGCAGCGTAAATGATATTTTTTTTCCTAGTAAGAGTGGGCTAAGGATATTATGGACTTTGTGCCCTATTAGCTCAGTGTGCTGTGAGTCTACAATATCATTCCCTTAATCTTTGCTATCAGGTTAAGGGAAGTGATTCATAATATCATCCTAGCTAATGAATTGAGACCAGATATGGTGTATCATGCTACTGGAGCTTCTCTGATTGATGTTATGCCAAGCTTGGGGTTCAGAAGTAATGGACTGCATGTTGTTTCCGTAGGCAATTCAAGGTTTTATCTTGTTGATGGAACTCCATAGAGTTCTTTACAACTTTGATACGGTTCGTGAAGGCAATTCTCTATCACCTCTTCTATTAATCCTGCTCATGGAGGGTCATAGAGAACTTTAAAAGTTGCTCGCATTGGCTGGTTCAAATGTTTTACACACGAAAGGGCAATGCAATGCAACTCACTCTTCTTAATTTGGGGACGACACCATCATAATATCTGAAGCAAAAGAATAACTAAGGAACCCCAGGGTGATACTGTTGTGCTTTAAAGCTGCTTCTAGCGTGTATATTAGTTTGACAAAAGTAAAATCTCTGTTATCGGGGGGGGGGGGGGTCGAAGAGTTGCTACACTGGCTAGTATCTTGCGACGTGCTATTGATTAATTTGCTAATATTTATCCAGGTCAACCACTCCACTAGGATCCAGCTTTGTGATCATGCCAAAGTCTGACGAGGGCACTTGATGGAAAAGACCATTACCTGTTGAAGGGTGGGCTGCTTCCATTTATTGATAGCGTCCTCAGTAGCATACCTTGTTCGTCCCATGGCAAGATCTGGAGGATGAGGTCAAGCACCACATAATATGAGGTAAAAGATCGAAATTGTTTGCCAACTGTCAGATTTTGGTTGGAATGAGCAATTGCAAGTGTATTAGTAGAAGGGGTTGGGGGTTGGAATGGCTTCCTTGAGAATATCCTGTTCTTAAGAACTGAATACTGGTCAAGTTGTTGGCTGGGACATTTGCCTTTAAATGATACTGTCTGTTGTATTTTGGCTGAAAACTGAGTTGCATTGGCACCAGACGAAGACACTCTATATCAGTTATTTGCTCAAACGAGGACAAGGGCATCAAATCACCTCAGGCCCTCTGGTAATTCTCATCCCTGAATTTTTAGGTTTAGAAGCAACTACAACTACAATCACTGAGAAATGTAGCTTGTCAGCAAGACCTACTGGGAGATGACTTTGTAAGTAGCATTGCAACGGTAGTAGGACAGACGAACCTACTCGGACATCTACCAATGGACTTGTCTCTGGTAAGTCCTCTTTCTCGTTCTATCTGGTAACATTTAGCATAGTGAGGATGTTCCTTGAAAAACAAATTTGAAACAGGTGGTCCTCCCTGAGTTCATGGTTTGAATAGAATCACTTGAATCCAACTTAACCTATACATTCTTCAGTGAGAGATAGAAGACTGGCAAACTTCTGCTTCCATTTTAGGAAATCAGAGTCGTCGTTCAGCCACTTGTTTCTTCACCGTGAGACGGTCCAAGATCTCTGTCACATGTTATATTCTCGTTTCAGCATATGATGGAACAATCTTGAATCGCTTGGCACTTGTTCGGAGAATGATCTATTAGTTAAAATTTTGTGATTAGCTCCACTTAACTAGTTTTGACATCGATATGGAAGTCGAAATAGCAACAACCAAGCTGCCATACATCTCCGCTTTGTTACATATCTCCTCTGGTTTTATTTCGAACCTCTTTTTGACCTATTCTCTTTATCATATTGTAGGACATTCAAAACACTCAGATACAGATGAGAAAGAAGCTGTTTTTTCCAAAAACAATGCGATGGTTTTGAATGAATAACTATTTGTACTCTTGTATTTTACAAGCTAATTGATTCATTAGAAATATACTTTATTTGGAATTTCACATTATGTTTTGATTTTCCTAACTATCCTAAAAAACGAGAATATATCGCAGTTGTCTTGTTTTCTTTCTTTTCTTGTTATTGTATGGTTGGTTGCTTCCTTGTCACTGTTCCTTGAGCAGAGGGTTTATCGGGAACTACTTCTCTATCTTGACAAGGTAGTTGTTGTTGTCGTCGTCGTCGTCGTAGTTGTCTATTTGGCACCAAGTAATTTAAAAGGAGTGATACATAATAACAATTAAGCAAGAGTAAAAGTAACTTTTCTAGTTAACGAAAAATATTGGGAAAATGACACTGTATAGCTGCTCAAAGAAACTTTAGTTCATGAACTATTGATTGCACTTCCCATAAAATTAAATTCTGATTTTACTCATTTTCAAAATTGTTGGGAACGTAGAAAAAATAGGTAATACCGATAGCAGTTGAATAAGTAATATATGGTGAATATAGTACGGACTAGCTAGTTTTCGGACTGGTAATTGAAAAATAGTCAGTGTTTGCAAAGTCATTGAAAAATAGTCACTATTTTGCTGCAACGCTGAAAGTTTCAGCATAATATACTGGAGATTGGTGCACCTGTGTATGAACTTCCAACATATTATGCCGGAATCCAGCACATTATGCTGGAACTTCAACACATATACTGGAACTCCAATATATTATGCTGGAAGTTCACATGTAAAAAATTTGAATTTCAGTATATTATGCTGGAATATTTTCAGGATTTTGAACAATGTTTTCGTTCAATTTATCTTTACATGAAAAATAGATAAATTTCGATTACTTTTGAAACTGTGATTATTTTTTAATTATCACTTGTAAATCTGATTATTTCTGAATTTCACCCCAAGTATATTTGTGAAATTACTGACAGGCCTGTAAAGTCGTCCTTTCATTGAAGGAAGCATATTGATCTAATCGGAAGTAATTACCATCTGTATAATGATTACTGAATAAACTGTGATTGATAATTTATTTTGTAAAGTACCAGTTAAAAAATCAAAGGAAATATGGAAACAATTACTTGTGGAAAGAAGGGAAAAGAAATAAGCACTGTATATTTTCTGCCCATGTTTTCGCTATCGTTAAAAATAATTAAATGAATTAAATTTTTCTTCCAAATTGCATAGAAGCAAAATTAACAACAAAAATCTAAAATAGAAATAGGAAATAAAAGGAAAATCTTTTGCCTAAACCTTCACTTTTCTTCTTTTCCTTAAATTGTCACAGCAAGCTTAAATTAGATCATGAGAGACGTAAAAAAGAAAGGTAATACCATGTATCTAGAGGCGGATTCAGGATCTTGAAGTTTATGAGTTCTGGATTCTAACCTTTTTAAATTATTGAGTTCTAAATTAATAATTATACATATTAAATCAATTTTTGTGACATATACAAAGCTACTCTCAAACTCATATTGTCAATTCTACATTCGCCCTGCCGGTATCGATACCGATACAGTACCGAGCCGTAAGAAAGATGAGCAGCATTCCTTCTACCGGCCTTTATAGGAGTAAGAGAGCGTGGTGAGATAGATAGACGTCCAATTCTGTAGAAGCTAGTTGCTCGACCTTAGTCTTGGGCTAATCTCAAACTTTAATCAACCCCTTCGTACTTCGATCCAATCAATCGATCTATCAAAATGCTAATCTCTTTTATTAGGTAACCAATGTCACAATCAACGTGCGCACAATTTAATCCAGACACGATCATTTTATCGATAACTATACCTCAATTTCAAGCTAGGTTGGGGTCATCACCATTGGTCAGGACAAAAAAAAAAAGAAGACAAAGTGGGAGAGAAGCCAATATGCCAAGTGGTCTACCTTTGGGCTAACTTATATTCAAAATATTATTTGGGCTTTTATCTTTTGATGGGCTTAGTTTGAGCTAATGTTGAGTTCAAAACATTAATTGGGCCTTTATCTTTTGATGGGCTTAGGCCCATTTCATCTCTAAATAAAATTCTTAAAACCTCATATGATATTTTTCTCAAAAGTCACTCTCTTTTCTCCTGCAGTCACTGTTTTAACTCTCTCCTTCTCTTCAATGGCTACAGACAACAAATCAAGGCCGAAAGCTACCAACAAAACAAAGAACAAGCAACGTTATCGTCCCAACAATGTAACCCCTTTATACTCCTTGTCTTTTTCTATCTTTATAGATGTAAAACACATGTATATATATACGTATTACAGTGCTGTAATTTTTTTAAAAGGTTAATTGGTGATTAATTATGAGGTGTAGCGCTGCGTACAATAGACACTTGTGGGTCCGGCCCTCCTCCTCACCCTATGCGCGGGAGCTAAGTGCTTTTTTATTTTTTTTTATTTTTAAATTGGTGATTAATTATGGGTTTTTGTGCATAAAATAGAAAACAGTGAAGAAAGGTGGATACCCTTTAAGGCCAGGAGTACAAGGGTTTTATATAACATGTGATGGTGGAAGAGAAAGACAAGCCTCTCAAGAAGCTGTTAATGTTATTGACTCTGTATGTTTCAAAATCCCAAAAAGTTTCTATTTTTTATAATTATCTTCAAGTTACTGTTTATGTGTGTGAAGATATTCATTTCTGCATTTTGGCTAGCTAAACTTTCTTTTTTTGTTTTGCTTATGAGGGTTAATTTTACTAATTTTTGCATATAATTGAGACATAGTAATTTATATTTTTTTTAAAAGAAATGAAGTTTTGATATTTTCGAAACGTCAGTAGAATATTAGAAGTTGGTATTTTCTTTGAATGAACACCACACTTACCTCCTTTATTGACAAAGTACGAGTAACTGCATTGATCCAGACATTTGGTCGTTCGTACATCCGATTAGAAATTACTCTCTGCAAATATTTCTTTTAGTTCTAACTATGAAGCTAGACTGAGAAAGAACGGAAAAAGTTAGTTATTGTGTAACGATGATTACTTCTTTTATTTTGGACTTCAGTTTGTTGCAAGGGTTCAATGTCTGTTAGTAAGACAAATTCTTATGTCGAACACCAGAAAGGACAAGCTCATAAGGTAGTCTGTGAAGAGTTTAGAAAGCGCACTTGTGAACTAGATTTTTTTTTTCATGAGACTTCTGATCCTTATGCTTTACCTGTTATCTAACAATATTTACTACGCCTCAATTCCAAAAACAATCTGGTCGACTATATGAATCCACCGCCCTGGCCTTGTTTCTCTATTTTAAGCTCAACTCATGTCATTATCATACCAAATAAAAATAAAAAGTGAAAAATAAGTTAAATATATATAAATAATAGTAATGATAATAATAATAATATTAAAAGTTCCTTATATTTTTACTGGTTATGAATCTATGATAAGGTCAAAAAACTCCTCGAAAAGCAATAGGTTCAAAACCAGCATAATAACAAGACAAACCTATTTCCAAGTAGTAGATATTTTTCCTGTTATCTAAAGAATGTCAAAAAGGGATACTTGTTATTTGAAAATTAAAAACTGTAAAAGAATTTGTTTCAAAATATCTTTGGCCTCCAGTATGACTTTTTGAGCCTTTGTTCAGATTCGAAGCTTGCCTCATATCTTGATTCGTGGAGAAGGACAAAACAATAGAAAGCATCCGCCGCCTTCTTTCTTTGTTCGGTTTATGTAGGTTGTCGTAGGCGCGACCCATGATTTTTTTCCCTTTTGTGCAGTTTTACGATGAGCTGGTACAGGGGACAGGTTCAAGTTTAGGACATGGAGAATTATCAGAAGAACCTAAAAACAAAAAGATTGTTTTCACATATTCTGATTCATCTAGTAGTGATGATGATGATGGTGGTGAAGGTGATGAAGACAAAGGAAATGATGAGAACCAGACCAAGGAGGAGACATCAAAAATTGAGCAGAATCAGGAGAAAACTGATGAAGAAATAGGCAGCTTGAAAAATGGTGGATCAGGGCCTGAAAACAAGGACAACACCTCTGCCGATGAGCTAATACAAGGAAATGCTGATAAGAAAGAGGAGCTAGAGACAACTCATAAACAGAAAGATAGTGAAGTGGGGGAGCCACCCTCAAAGAAACAATGTGTGGAAAGAGAAGCACCAAAAGCTGGAAATATTGTTGTTGGTAAGACAGAGGAGAAATCTGTTGATAAACTAATTGAAGCTGAGCTTGCTGAGTTGGGAGACAAAAGTAAGGTAACTAGATGTAATTATTTCTATTTTTTTCACGTAAGCTACTACTTTAGTTCCTGTGCTAGGTAAGTATATTACTCATGGCTAATTTTATGTGTGAACAAGTATCTATGTTGCATGTCTCCTGCTCATCCATGATAGATGTTTGTTAGGGCCATTTCTATTTGAGCACAATGGAACGAAATGTCTTAATAATCTCACACCGAAAGGGTGAGATTGTTTTCCTCCCCTTTGAATGTGTGGTTGACATAGGTCTATATACTGGTATAAGATACTCTCTGTCTGAATACTATTGTACTTTTAACTTTTGTACAAATGTGCTTTTGTCTGTTGCTTCTCATTTGAGTTAATCAAAAAGCACCAACTCTAGCGGATAACTTTGTGAACCGGTTAACAAATTGTTTGGTTCAATGTAGTTCTTCTTACTTGTTTCTGGAAATATTTTCGTAATACATTGCTTTCTTTCTTAAAACAGAGGCGTTTTAACTACCTCGACTCAGGTTGCAATGGTGTTGTTTTTGTTCAAATGCGCAAGAAAGATGGAGATCCCAACCCTAAGGAAATCATTCAACATATGATGTCCTCTCTTGCCTCGATGAAGAGACACGTATCAAGGTTCTTTTATCTGCTAAAATTTATTCCTAGACAGCTCTATAAATATGTTCACTTTATGTGAGGCAGGTTACTTTGTTTAATATCTCTTGCTCAAGAATGTCATAGCCTTCAACAGGTTCATATTGAGAGTGTTACCAATTGAAGTAACATGTTATGCATCAGAGGAGGAAATTGGAAGAGCAATAAAGCCTCTTGTTGAACAGTACTTACCTGCTGAAACTGACACTCCAAAAAAGGTCATATTCATACTTCCTAGGCCATTGTTTCCACTATGAAGCCTCTTCTCTTGGAATGTCATCGAAACCTTTCTAATGTTTGAATGTATAGCTAGAAATGATAGTGAAACTTAACAATCACTTTTGTGGATGTATTCTGCATTTGCAAGAGGCCTTGCACTTAATTGATCCAGGATCTTTTAGCTACATGATATCCACTTCTCTTTGGACATGCTTTGGTTTCAATATATTTTTATGAAATATAATTATCTGTAACTTTTGTTGACTCAAGTGTCAGAGATGTGAAAATAGGATGATATTATGTTTTGTGAACTGCATTTATGTTGCAGTCAACTCATATTTTTGGAAGAGAATCAAATCTCTAGCCTAATCAATATTCTCTCACAGTTTGCAGTGCTTTATGAAGCTCGAGCAAATACTGGAATTAATAAGATGAAAATCATTGATACAGTGGCTAAATCTGTTCCTTCACCTCACAAAGTTGATCTTAGCAACCCTGAGATAAACATAGTGGTTCAGATAGTCAAGGTACACATCTTTGCTTATAAATGTGTTCTATAGTTTTTTTTGCATTTCTCTACCGTACAAACAACTCGGTTCTTTTGGCCCTGGCTGTACTACTCCTATTTTCTCTTTTCGTTGATATATGCAAAGCATTCAGCATTAGATACTCTACTAGTCAGCTAACACCAAGGAAGAATAAACTGTCAAAGGAGTGTCTAATACTCCCAGTAAATCCCCCATGAGAGTTTAGCTTTACTATGTGCAAACGAATGTTGTGCCATGAAAGCTAGATTATATTCTCTTCGTAGGTCCGTATAGTCCATGACTTGGGGCAGTGTGTTGAAGGCATACTAGCCATCTTCCTACCCTGTAATGGCGTCGTTGATGAAGCCAGCAAAAGGCATTACTATAGCCATTCAGATGGAAAGAAGAGTATAATTTACTTTCCAGCAATAGCATTATATATCATTAATTAGGTGTTTTATCTGTTCATCTATCCTGATGCACATGCGGAACCTATTCGCAAGGTTTAAATTCAACAATGATGTTGAGATTGAATCGTATCAAGAATCTTTGATAGGAGATAATTGGATATATCATTAGAGAAAAAACTACTCCTAATAATTAGTTCTTTACACCCTTGATGTCCATTACTTCTGGTTGAAATGTTAAAGAAAAATGACTTATCTGATCGATGTTTTCTTCATATTTTGCAGACTGTATGCTTGCTTGGAGTTGTTGAAAAGTACAAGGAATTGTCCAAGTATAACTTGAGGCAGCTTACCTCGAAGAATTAATTCTACTCAAACATCATATAGTCTTTTGGAACAATCATCGAGATCGAAGAGAATTCTGTTGGGTGCTTTAGATCTGCCATGTTTAGCTTTTCAACTCCTTAGAGAACCCTTGAGGAGATTTATGCGTTCAACGATCAATGTATTATAGAATTATAATGCAGAGGTCTTTTCAAGTCTTGTTGGAACCGTCTGTTAAAAGAGTTATGTTTTTAGCTTGAACTTCTGGTAATAATTAACATGGTTTTAGCATTTGCTGGCTTTACCGTATTAATCAAAGTAATGTTTTTAACTATGTTCCTCTTGTCAAATTTTGGCTTTGTACCTGTGGAACTATGAAATAGTACTAATGCAATCTAATTATAAGGATTATTGTTCCTATATTCACTTGGTTTGACCAAAGTTTGACGAAGATTCCTCCATAGCAGTTGGCATATGAATAACCATCCCTGTACCTATTATTTTGTTTAACCGTCTGTTACTGTTACGCATCAATTTCAAGTAAGTTGGGGTTGGCTATATCAATTCTCAATTTGGGTGTCGCTCAATTTAAGCTTGTCTCAGTCCAATAGTTGGCTATATCAATTCTCAATTTGGATGTCGCTCAATTTAAGCTTGTTCCAATAGTGAATGCCTTGACAATATGGATATATATGAATTCTCAATGTGGATGTCGCTCACAAAAAGCCTCGTCTTGCTCGCGGCAATTGTGACCTCTCGGCAAAATCGATAACCGCATCAAAGATGCAGTGCAAACATGAGATTACTTAATTGGCTAGTTGTAAATAGCCCCAAGACTATGGAAAAAAGAATTATCTCGGTAATTTTCACGACCTGGTGGTCGGCTTAACAATTCTACTAAGTTCCAACTTAGCAACGAACTGTTTCATTACTATGTTGATATGCTACTGTTTACTAAGATAATAATATAGATTATTAATGCGTGCATTCCATTATCGTGAAGTATTCCCATGGCACACCCAGAAATGAAGACACTACTTATTTTCTGCCTACTAGCAATACAAACTACTCCTGAGAAATAGTGAAACTGAACTGCTAAAGGCCATGGAAGATACCGACTCTATAATACCTTCCACAATCAGGGCTTAGGTCCGCATTGTAGTGTCTTTTCTGAATTGAGAGAGGAGAGTTCTCATGTCGCATTACCAATACTCCTTTTGTACTCATTTCAAATCTAATTCCGGTTGGCAGAGGTTTGGCGCAAAAGACATGCCTAAATCAAAACTCGATTGCATGGTGAAATCCTCCGTTGCCTCGCTAATGAGAGGCAATGTGATTCCAAGATGGAGTTGAGTAAACCGTCTCAGTGACCGAGGGAGAAGTTGGGATAAAGAAGATGATGAATGGAATGGTCCGAAAGTCGCTATAGAAGATCAGAATCTTAGTCCATTGATCAGATAGAAGAAGGGGCCATGGTAGACAATGCAATTTACACATATCCTATCAAGATCTGTTAACAATACTGTCTTGTCCCCATATTGGCTTAGTTTCAGCATTTTGACATGATTTCAGTATTTAGATAACACACCAAGGAATTGGAGAAAGAAGAGATAAAATTTGAAATGATACTCTATATCACATAAAAGTACAGCGTTTCCTCTTTCTCATAAGAGAGGATTATCCAATATCATCAACAAGAAAAAAATAGCAATGAAACAGTTCCAACTAAGTTTGCTCCATATGAAGAAAAATGGAATCCTGCACTAGTAAGCTAGCTATGCACTAGGCTTGTATAGCTTCTCAACCATCTTTCTGTATTCTGCAGAAAGAAAGAAAAAGGCAATGACTTGTTAAAAAGAACAGTTGCTAAGTTATACTCATAATTTGAACTTACAAGAAGTTTAAGGATTTACCTTCTTGATTGCACCAAAGAGCTGCAGCCTGAGTGTTTAGAGGTGAGCTTATGTTTGGCTCTGATACATTCAGAAAAGGATATCAAGAAAAGATATTAGAGAATATTTAAGATGATAATATCAAAGTGGAAAATGTCAGAAAATTGCATAGGCAAAAACCTCCAAGCAAACTCTGAATTGAGATAAGTATAGTCCTCACATCATAAGCAGATGACCACTTATCCTGTAATAATATAGTTTTCCACACATCAGAACTCATTGTATATCTATGTTTTGTGTCGAAAATACCAAGTACAGATGAAACAACTAAACAAAGGCTGCGTCTGGCTGTGGATGAGACCGTCGAGCTGTTACCTGAAGAATGTCTAAGCAGATGTTGCCATAGACATCAACATTAGGATGAAAGCAACCAGTCTCAAATTTAACCTTTGGTGGTTTGAAAGGGTAATCAGCAGGAAATGAAAGAGAGAGCTTGTATTCTGTTCCTTCAAAAACTGTATCTTTGCTACCAGTTATTGTCCCTTTCCAAACAAATATGTTGTCTTCTTCAGGAAATGCAGATATCCCAGAATCACCACTCATCTAAAATATCAATTGAAACAACTTTAAGTTAAAGGATATTTCTCAAAAAGAAGTAAAAATGAAAAGTATTAGATATCTTAGATTCCTCACCATTAGAGCCATCAATTCAGACTGCAACCTGATTATATACAACAACAAAAACCTTCATCAGAATAGTGAATAACATGAAATATAAACACTGAAACATATAAGTGCTCAAAAATTTAACTATTGTATGCAAAAAATTTGAGAAACAAGGAATATTGATATCCCAACTTATGCAACATAAGCTGAGAGTCATGAGTTCATAGCCTAAACAGATCAACTCTTCTCAGGAGCTACTTAGACACATCAATCTTTATACATTCAGGCAACAGTAACGTACCAAAATCAAATACTAGAAACACCACTCTTTCCCTACAAACACAAGAATGACAATAATGACAAGAGCGCCTTAGTCTCAAACAAGTTAGGTTCGGCTATATGAATCCTCACTTCTTCATTTAAGCTCAACTTATATCATGCTATTCCCCTAGAAATGGTATTCAGAAACTACTAACTTCATATGAAGAAACCAGTAACTCAACATCAATGGAAAAACACCACTTATAATCTATGTTGCCCGGACTCTCCGAAAATGTCGCTGGGTGCGTGTTGCATTTTTGGAGAATCCAACATGGGTGCAGCAACATTTTGGAGAGTCCGCGCAACATAGCTTATAAAATATATCTTGTGAGTAAAACCCCTTAAAAATCTTAGCTAACTTACCTACTAACTGAATCAATCATTCACCATACAGATCAAAAACATCCCCAAAACCTCAGATCAAGAGACCAAAATACATGAGCACTAAAAACCACATCAAACATACAGGTATATACTACCAAAATCCACCATTTCAATAAATCGCTAATAAAAACATTACAAGAAAATAACGACGACAACAACAACAACAACAACAACAAACCCAGTGTAATCCCACAACTGGGGTTTGGGGAGGGTAGTGCGTACAAAGCCTTGCCCCTACCTTGCAAAAGTAGAAATACTATTTCCGATAGACCCTTGGCTCAAGCAAGGCATAGTTATTTCAAGAAAATAACATATATTTTAAAATCTATATGACTGATAGTTTAAAAATCGATATGACTGATCCACATACGGATCAAATCAGTAATCATCTTATAATCCAGATCAGGAAAATTAGAAATGCAATACATAAACACGAGAACCACATCACAAACATACCCGGATACATAAATCATCAAACCCTAACTATTTGCAGAAATAGCACAATTTGAACATCAAACTGAACGATTTACACAGGGGATTCAAAACTTTGCAAAAACCAACCGCAGATAAAGAAATTAAACGCATAACAACAAATATCACATCCCTAACATATCCAGATGCATAAAATTAATTTTACACCAATAAATTCTTAAATATATACCTTTTAAGAACAGACTGGGTATCAACAGTTTTTGCAGTAGGCAATGTCTGTTTAAGAGAAGGCATAACTTGAGCAGTTGCCGGAGTATTGCTGTTGTTCCCACTGTTCATTGTAGCCATCTAAATTTTTAACGCTTTCTAATTTCAAGAATGTTTTTTTTAACAGAAAAAAGAGAGGATTTTTTTTTGTTTTGAAGAGTATTTTCTTCTTCTTCTTCTTGATTATTTTTTAGAAACTGAAGGGGAAGAAGAAGAGAGAAGGGTTGAGAGAGATTTTGATTGAGAATATAAAGGGATTTTGTGAAGAATATATATAGAGATTTTGGGAAAAGAGAGTTTTTTTGAACGTTAGGGTGGGCTGCGCAAATAGGGTGTTCTGAATTCTAACGGCTAGTTTTATAACCTAATTCCTTTATTGGGAGAAAAAAGGAATAAATTTATAATGTTTATTCACTTAATCTAGTTTGCTCAAAAATGCAAATTTGAAATCAAAATTGTCTAGTTTTTAAAAAATTAGTATGACATGAATTTAAAGCATGTTGGAGCCAGTTATATAAATTGTTACTGAATTTTACGTTTAAGGGCGAATATATAAATTGTCATTGTTCATGTAGCTGTAGTTAAACATCTTTTGATGTAAAGAAAGACTATAAATGGTAAATTTCACAAATGGTTATATAACTATAATTTTTTTTTTTACCAAAGTCATATAACTTTATTTTCTCACACAAAAATCATATAACTATGATTTTTTTCACCAAAGTCATATAATTATGTTTTCTCACACAAAAATTATACAACTTTTATTAACTCACACAAAAATCATAGTGATCGGTAGTATTTTTTTATTTTGTATTTTTTATTTTTTTCAGTCTAGTAAATAATAATTTGCTTAAAATAGGGATGACCCAACTCAACCTGGGCCACCTGACCCAATACTCATATATAAAAATTAAAATAATACTAAAAGTGAATAATAAATCCTTCAAAACATGATACTTCTATCTTCTTCTTTTTTAAGATTTTTATTCAAATTGATATCATTTTTATTTCAAGTGCTTTCTAATTATACCTTTTATTTCTTTATTTTTTTGTCAGAATCTCATGTATTCCGAACTAAGTTTTTTATGGGGGAAGAATTCACTTTTAGTATTATTTTAACTTATGTATAGGGGTATTGTGTAGCACCCCGAAAAATTTTGAAGTGCTTAAACTCTATTAAGAAAGTTGATGTGTGCTAATTATATTATTTTATGTGCAAACGAGGACTATTAATATGATGGATATTAATTGGATATGATAATAAGTGTACAATGCATATTATAAGTGATGTGAGGTCTATAGATAGCCCTAAGTCCAAGTCAAGTTGAAAATTACATGATAGACTAAAGTTCCAAATGAGTACGCACAAGACCTAACTTTGGATGAGTATATCTACATATATATATATATATATATATATATATATATATATATATATATATATATATATAAGAAGCTATGTGGGGGACAACCTATCAAATGAGAGGTCTTCGAGTCTAGTTTCTAACGCTTCAAACCGTTTGTCATTTGAATATTCCTACAAGAAGTTATGATCAAATTACCGAAGGCTGGCAGTGAAGTATTGCCATAGTGTCCGAGTCCTCATCCGAACTTCGAAGAGGAGTGAACTGGGGATGCGAAGCATCCGGGGCCGCATCCAAGACCCAGAAATCTGGGCCTATAAATACAAAATCAGGGGAAGAGAGTATTTTGAGTATTGGGGGTTAGGGTTCTTAAGGTAAAGTGGCGAATTTAAGCTCAAATCAAGTCCAACCAACTAAGGTAAATTGTTAATGATATTTTGGGTTGATTCTTACTCAATATACATGAATTCTAATATCATTCTTACAACCAAATACTAGATTTCATCATCAAATCCTCAAGAACACAAAAATCACCAAAGTTGTGATTTGTCAAGATTGATCTTCTAGCGGTAATTCCAATGCTTCAACCTCGTTTATTATGAGTAATTAAAAGTATTTGAAGCATTTGTTACAAGTTTTAATGGTTGAAAGATTGGATTATAAAACTCTAGTTCATGGCATGAATAGTACTTTTGAGAAAATAAGAGAGAAAATGAATAGTAATCTTGGCGATGAAATTGATGAATACAATGAACCTATGGAACTATTTGTTAGAAAAAGTTATAGGTGATCAACTAAGTAATCGCCCGAATTGTATATTTTGCAAGTGTTGATTATGGAAGACGATGGATAATAACTTTGTGGCATTAAACAATTGATGTAGTATTATTAATGACTTCGAATGGGTATTAAAATATAAGAATGAAGTTGAATGGACTAGCATGTGACTCTATTCGGCGATTTGAGTTGTTGGAGGCTTGTAGCCAACTTATGAGCCATAAATGGTTATTGATAAATATTTTAGGTCATATTTTGATGTAATTAGGATATCTAATTGTAGATATCAACTTGTTGGTGATTTTTGAGCATTTTAATCAACATTGAAACGATGCAAGAGGATTGAAAGCTTGTGAATGTTAATAAAGGAAAAGAGATGTAAGTCGATTAAAACTTACTCTTCTTGAGGGACTTTCTCTAAAAACATGTTTCGAGTTAATACTTAAAGTGTTTGCAAATGTGCTTTCGTGCTTGTACGGACAAACAAGTACGGATGTCTCCAAGTACAAAAATATTATATTGCATATATAGTCTCACGACCCAAAATCCGCTAAAGGTCGTGATGGCACCTAATATCGCCGTCAGGCAAGCCAACGGTGATCTATTAACTTACTTACACGTTTTCGTAATTGAAATCAAAACTTTGCCTTAATTAACTCGTATGAAATAGATTTTTACAGAGTAAGTGATAAGATTTATACAACTACAATAACAAATAACCCGTAGGAACCCCCAAAACCCGATGTTATAAATGCATGAGCATTTTCTAAGGAGTACAATAATAATACAACACCTGTCCCGAATGTAATAAGACAGAATAAAATAAATAGTACAATGGAGACTCGGTGGGCTGCGATGCGTAGCCTGAAATGCAACTCACGTAAAGTCTCCTCAACAGGTGCGTCTATGCGCCAAGGTGATCATCAATGAACCTGTCAGATCCTGCACTGTCACGACCCAAAACCTAACCAGTCGTGATGGCTCCTATCGTGATACTAGGCAAGCCGACCTTTCCAAAACACTTTCATAATTTAACAGAAATGATTTAAGCCATTTAAAATAACCGGAGTTTTTCATAAAAATGAGGATAAAACCCAAATAAAACATAAGTGCGGAAAAATAGCCCGACATCGGGGTGTCACTAAGTCATGAGCATCTAATAACTAATCTCAAAACAGAGTCTACTACAGTCTGTGCCAAATGCCAATACAAGAGAGAAAAGATAATAAGAAAGGAGAAACAAGGACTACGGACGCCAACAGCTACATTGTAAGTCTCCGATAATCAGCCCGTGCACGAACTCAGCGACCGCTAGGTGCAACCCGATCCAATAATATATATATATATATATATATATATATATATATATATATATATATATATATATATATATATATATATATAGAGAGAGAGAGAGATGCGGCATGCAACCCGATCCAATATTATTGCGGCGTGCAACCCGATCCAATATACCTCACAGCTTGCAACTCGACACTCAGGCCCTATCTCAGTCACTAACCTCTCCAGCCCCTCGGGCTCACAGAATTTCATAATAATTAGCCCAAACAGAGAATACAACAAGTTTTAACAAGAAATGAGAGAGAACGGAGATATAACACACAAGGGAGAATGTGACTGAGTACAGGACAACAATTAGCAGTCAATTCAACAAGTATTCGACTGTTGCGGGTCCCAACAGTGATATCATATGGCCTAAGCATGGTTTTTAACATGAAAGGCAGTCAATTGCTCAAAGACAAGAAAAAACAAATAATAACAATGGCTATTCGACTTTACAGCCTCACTGGACGGACTAAGTCACAATCCCTCGCGGTGCACGCTCACACACCCGTTACCTAGCATGTGCGTCACCTTCAAATATTCACATCATACAAATTCTCGGGGTTTCATACTCTCAAAACCAGATTTAAGACTGTTACTTACCTCAACCACGCAGAAATCCTACTCCGAAATGGCCTTGCCTCTCGAATCGGCCTCCAAATGCCCCGAATCTAGCCACAAACAGTACGAGATAATCAATATTGGGTAAAAGGATCAATTCTACAAGAAAACTCCTAAAATATAGTCCAAAATACGATATCGGTTCAACCCGCCCCCCTGGGCCCACATTTCGAAACCCGGCGAAAGTCACAAAACCCAAAAGCCCATTCACTCACGAGTCTAACCATACCAAATTTATCAAAATCCGACCTCAATTTCCCCTCCAAAACCCCAAAATTCACTCTCCAATTCCCAAGCCCTAATCTCCCAAATCTCACCTCAAACACTCACCAACTAGGTGGAAAAATAGTGGGAAAATACCATTATTGAAGATAAATAGGCACAAGGAACCTACCTCAGTGATTACTCCGAAATCTCTCTCAAAATCCCCAAAATCCGAGCTCAAAATGATGAAAATGGTAAAAAATCTCGAAGTGTTCTATTTATAGGTTCTGCCGAGACTTATCACACCTGCGACTCCATTTCTACATCTGCAGGCAACTCCCCGCTTCTGCGGAAAAATCCCTAAACTCAGTCTCCGCTCCTGCGATCCAATGACCGCATCTGCGGTCTTCGCGGGTGCGGGAAATACATGGCACCTGCGGTCCAAACTCGCACCTGCGGCCCTAAATCCGCTTTTGCGACCATCGCAGGTGCGGGAGTGCCATCACACCTGCGTCCTCTGCCCAGATCCTCTTTAGCCGCAGCTGCGGCTCCTCCTTCGCTTCTGCGGGCTCGCACCTGCGGTTCCCACTCCGCAAGTGTGGTTACACCAGTAGCAGCAGCTTCAGCTGCAATTCTTTAACTCCCATCAAGCCGTTAACCACCCGAAATCACCCCGAGGCCTCTGGGACCTCAACCAATCATACCAACAAGTCATATAACCCCATGCGAACTTAGTCGAACATTCGAATCACTCAAGACAACATTAAAACACTAATTACACCCAGATTCAAGCCTAAGGAACTTCTAAACTTCCAAATTTTACAAACTACGCCGAAACCTACCAAACCACGTCCGATATACCTCAAATTTTACACACAAGTCAAAAATGACACCACGAACCTATTTCAACTTCCAGAAATCCAATCCGACCCCGATATCAAAATTTTCGTTGCCGGCGAAAAATTGCCAAAATTCCATCTTTTGCCAATTCAAGCCTAATTCTACTACGGACCTCCAAATCACATTCCGGAAGCACTCCTAAGTCCAAAATCACCTAACGGAGCTAACTGAACCATAAAAATTCAAGTCCAAGGTCGTTTTCCCACAAGTCGATGTCCGATCGACTTTTTCAACTTAAGCTTCTAATTAAGAGACTAAGTGTATCAATTCACTCCAAAACCACTCCGGACCCGAACCAACCAACTCGGTAAGACATAATACAGCTGTAAAGCACAAAAGAAACAGAAATGGGGGAAACGAGGCTATAACTCTCGAAATGACTGGCTGGGTCGGTACATCCTCCTTCTCTTAAATAGACGTTCATCCTCGAACGGGTCTAGAAACATACCTGGAGTCTCAAATTGGTGTGGATATCTGCTCTGTATCTCCCGCTCGGTCTCCCAAGTGGCCTCCTCCACAGGCTGACCTCTCTACTGCACCTTCACTGAAGCTATATCCTTTGACCTCAACTTCCGAACGTGCCGCTCCAAAATGGCCACCGGCTCCACATCATAAGTCATATCACCATCCAACTGAACCGTGATGTAATCCAAAACATGGGATGAATTGCCGATATACTTCCGAAGCATAGAAACATGAAATACTGGATGCACACTCGACAAGCTAGGTGGCAAGGCAAGCTTGTAAGCCACCTCCCCGATCCTTTAAAGTATGTCAAAAGGCCCAATGAACAGAGGGCTCAACTTGCCCCTCTTCCCAAACCTCATAACATCCTTCATGGGTGATACCTTCAGCAAAACTTTCTCCCCGACCATGAAAGACACATCACGGACCTTCATGTCAGCATAGCTCTTCTGCCTAGACTGTGCTGTGCGAAGCCGCTCCTGAATCAATTTCACCTTGTCTAATGCATCCTGGACCAAGTCTGTACCCAAGAGCCTAGCCTCACCCGGCTCAAACCATCCCACCGGAGATCTACAATGCCTCCTATATAAAGCCTCGTATGGAACCATCTGAATGCTCGACTGATAACTGTTGTTATATGCAAACTCCGCGAGCGGCAGAAACTGGTCCCATGAACCCCCAAAATCAATGACACAAGCGCGTAACATGTCCTCCAATATCTGAATAGTGCGCTCGGATTGTCCATCCGTGTGAGGGTGAAAGGCTATGTTCAACTCAACCTAAGTACCCAACTCTCGCTGCACGACCCTCCAAAACTGCGATGTAAACTGTGTGCCTCTATCTGAAATGATGGAAACTGGGACACCATGAAGGCGAACAATCTCTTGGATGTAAATCTCAGCCAACCGCTATGAAGAGTAAGTAGTACCAACTGGAACGAAGTGCGCGGACTTAGTCAGCCGATCCACAATCACCCAAATAGCATCGAACTTCCTCGAAGTCCGTGGGAGCCTAACTATGAAATCCATGGTGATCTGTTCCTACTTCGACTATGGGATCTCTAACCTCTGAAGCAAGCCACCTGGTCTCTAATGCTCATACTTAACCTACTGACATTTGAGATACCGACCCACAAACCCAGCTATATCCTTCTTCATCCTCCTCCACCAATAGTGTTGTCTCAAATCCTGGTACATCTTCGCGGCACCCGGATGAATGGAATACCTCGAGTTGTGGGCCTCCTCAAGAATCAACTCCCAAAGCCCATCCATATTGGGCACGCATATCCGGCCCTGTATCCTCAACATGCCATCATCACCAATAGTCACATCTCTAGCATCACCTCACCGAACCCTATCCTGGAGGACGAGCAGATGGGGGTCATCATACTGACGCTCCATGATACGATCATAAAGAGAAGACCTAGAGACCACACAAGCCAATACCCAACTCGGCTCCGAAATATCCAATCTGACAAGCTGGCTAGCTAAGGCCTGAACATCCAATGCCAAGGGGCTCTCTGTTGCTGGAAGATATGTAAACTCCCCAAACTCTCCGCCCGACGACTCAAGGCATCGGCCACTACGTTGACCTTCCCGAGATGGTACAGAATGGTGATACCATAGTCCTTGAGAAGCTCCAACCACCTCCGCTGACGCAAGTTAAGATCCTTCTGCTTTAACAGATGCTGCAAACTCTGGTGATCAGTGTAGATCTAACAATGAACCCCGTACAGATAGTACCGCCAAAGCTTCAGGGCGTGAACAATAGCTACTAACTCAAGATCATGGACATGATAGTTCTTCTCATGGGTCTTCAACTGGCACGAAGTATAAGCAATTACTCTACCCTCCTGCATCAGAACACACCCAATACCAATCTGCGAGGCATCACAATACACTGAGTAGGAACCAGAAGCTGATGGCAGAACTAGAACTAGAGTTGTGGTCAAAGAAGTCTTGAGCTTCTGAAAGCCCTCCTCGCACTCATCCGACCACCTGAATGGAGCACCCTTTTGGGTCAATTTGGTCAAGGGTGATGTAATAGATGAAAAACCCTCCACAAAATAATGGTAATAGCCCGCCAAACCCAGAAAGCTCCTAATCTCCGTAGCTGAGGACGGTCTGGGCCAACTCTGCACCACCTCTATCTTCTTCGGATCCACCTGAATACCCTCACTGGACACCACGTGCCCCAAGAATGCACTGAACCGAGCCAAAACTCACGCTTGGAGAACTTTGCATAAAGCTTCTCATCCCTCAATCTCTGTAATACAATCCTCAGATGCTGGGCATGCTCTTCCTGGCTACGAGAGTACACCATGATATCATCAATGAATACAATAACGTACGAGTCCAAATAAGGCTGAAACAAACTGTTCATCAAATGCATAAACGTTGCTGGGGCGTTAGTCAGCCCAAAAGACATCACAAGGAACTCATAATGGCCATATCGGGTCCTGAAAGCTCTCTTAAGAATATCTGAATCCTGAATCTTCAGCTGGTGATACCTGACCTCAAATCAATCTTGGAGAACACCCTCGCCCCCTGAAGTTGGTCAAATAGATCATAAATACGTGGCAAAGGATACTTGTTTTTGACTGTGACCTTGTTCAACTGCCTGTAGTCAATGCACATCCTCATAGAACCATCTTTCTTCTTTACAAATAGAACCGACGCACCCCAAGGTGACACGCTAGGCCGATAAACCCCTTATCAAGGAGTTCCTAAAGCTGTCCTTTCAACCCCTTCAAATCTATCAGTGCCATACGATACGGTGGAATAGAAATGGGCTGCGTGTCCGGCACCAAATCAATACCGAAGTCAATATCCCTGTCAGGCGGCATGCCCGACAGGTCTACATGAAACACATCTAGAAAATCACACACCACCGGAATAGAATCAATGGCAGAAGTCTCTGCACTAACATCCCTCACAAAAGCCAAATAGGATAAACAACCCTTCTCAACCATCCGCTGAGCCTTCAAATATGAAATCACTCTACTGGGAACATAGTCTATAGAACCGCTCTACTCAACCCTCGGCAACCCTGGCATCGCCAACGTCATAATTTTAGCGTGACAATCTAGAACAACATGACATGGAGACAACCAATCTATGCCCAATATCACATCAAAATCCACCATACTGAGCAACAAAAGATCCACTCTGGTCTCCAGACCCCCAATATTCACCACGCATGACCGATATACGTGATCCACAATAATAGTATCACCTGCAAGAGTAGATACATAAACAGATGAAACTAAAGACTCATGGGGCATATCCAAAAAATGAGCAAAATACGAGAAAACATATGAATAAGCGGAGCCGGGGTCAAATAATACAGAGGCATCTCTATGGAAAACTGAGACAATACCTGTAATCACAGCATCTGAAGCTAGGGGTGGGCGTCGGCCGGTTTGCTTCGGTTTTCATGAAGTTCGGTTCAGTTTGTTCGGTTTTTGGTTTTCTATTTGGTGCACCAATAACCGAACCAAAATTAGTTTGGTTTCTTCGGTGTTTGCTAATTCGATTCGGTCAATTTTCGGTTCAATTCGGTCGGTTTGGTCTTGTCGTATTGAGCTTTTAAATAGGACTTTTTCTACTAAAAATATGACTAATTTCATGTTTTAGTGCAACTAAAACTCGAAAACGAGATTATATCATTCATATAATAAAATATTTCTAATTAAAATATGAAAATACCAAAATTATCATAAATATATTGGTGTTATTCTGTTATTATACCATTTTGTATAATTAATACTTATTTAGAAAAAAAAGAAGAGAAAGGGTTTGGATGGGATATGGAAAAAGCGTGATTACAAGTGAGAGATTTTGTTTGTTATAAGTTTCTGATATGGAAAGAAACATTCTGTTGCCATCTATGTAAATCTCCTTATGATGCTAGGATTATGTAATTTTTTTTGAAACCGTGTCTAGTTTTAAAACTTCTTTCAAATAAAAAGGGATAATTTTTGAATGTGGGACTTTATTTGTGTTTGGGCTTCAAATTTTATAATTTAAATATGTGGAAAAGTTGGGCCAGACAACTTAAAAGGAGCCCAGAGGTTAGGACCCATATTAGAAAACTTCGGTTTTTCGGTTTAACTGAAAACTGAAGTTGCAAAATCGAGCACCGAACCGAACACCGAAATTATAGAAAATATAAACCACAAACCGACCGAATAAGCCAAAAAACCGAAATCGAATAAACCAAAATTTGCGATTCGGTCGGTATTATGCCTACCCCTATTTGAAGCAACGGCATCTGGTATGGCAGGGAGGGCATAGAAATGGGCATGGCCACCCCCTGATCTCCCTCCCCCTCTCGGGCGACCCCTAGCTGACTGGGCTCCACCCCGGGCTGGCTAAGCGGTTGGTGGAGGGGCTGGTGTTGATGACATAGACTGGCTCCTCTGCGGAGCTGGACCTCCCACTATACGGGGACACTCTCTCCTCATGTGACCAAACTCCCCACACTCATAACAACTCCCCGGTGCTGGTGTAGGGGACTGAAGCGAGCTCCAAGCATCGGGATAACTGGCAAAAGGACCTGGCATAAACGAAACCTGACCCGATGGAGCACAGGATGAACTATGTGCTAGGAGGGCACCGAGAGATGAACGACTTTGCTGATAATTATGAGAACCATGGCCAGATGATGCACCACGGTGACCTGGACGAGCCGTCTGGGCATGTCTAAAAGGACGACCTCTACCGTGCTGGAACTGACCCCCAGAAGGAGCACCGCTAAATACTCCCTATCCACGAGGCCTCTTGGTCTCCCTCTCAACTCTCTCCTTACTACGAACCATCACAATCTGACGAGCAATGTCGACAACCTCATCAAAAGTAGCACCAGGCACTGTCTCTCTGGTCATAAGCAATTGTAGCTGATAAGTGAGGCCATCTTTAAACCTCCTGATCCTATCCCTATCTATGGGAACCAAACAGATAGCATGATGGGCCAACACCGAGAATCACATCTCATACTGTGTCATAGACATATCACTCTAATGAAGATGCTCAAACTGTCTATGCAGCTCCTCTCTGTGGGACTGAGGCACGAACTTCTCCAGAAAGATAACGGAGAGCTGCTGCCAGGTAAGGAGCACTGCGCCGACCGGCCTACGCCTCTCGTAAGCCTCCCACCAACTGAATGCAGCCCCATAGAACTAAAAGGTAGTGAACGAGACCCCACTGGTCTCCAAAATACCTGCTGTACGGAGTATCCTCTGACACCTGTCCAAGAAACCCAGTGCATCCTCTTCCTCTGCACCACTGAAAGATGGAGGTTGGAGTCTCCCAAACCTCTCCAATCTATGCTGCTCATCCTCAAGCATAGCAGGAACCACATAGTCCTAAGCAGCTGCAACCGGCTGGGCTGGTGGTGCCCCCGGTATCTGGAATCCATGCACCACCTGCTTTGGTGTGCGGGCAACGGGAGTCTGAGCGCCTCCCCCGGCCTGAGAAGTGGCTGCTGTGGCCGGAATAGAGACTGCCTGAGCAAGACTGGTACACGCGGTCAGAATCTAAGCTAAGGCCTCCTGAAGTCATGGAATCACAATAGGCATAGATGGTGCCTGGGCTGGTGCATCAACAACTAGGCAACTGGTGGATCTGCAGTTACTGCCCCAGCTGCTCCGCGGGATGCACCTCTGCCCCTACCGCGACCTCGGCCCCTCGTGACCCTGGCTGGTGGTACTGGTGGCTGTCCATCCTGCCCAGTAGTATGAGTCTTCACCATCTGTGAGAGAATGAATCAACAGATTTTTAGTTACTAGAATCAATAGATTCGCAGACAAGAGTTTAAGAATGTGGAGTTTCCTAAGGGTTCTGCAGCCTCTCGAAGATAAGTACAGACATCTCCGTACTGATCCGCAAGACTCTGCTAAACCTGCTTATGACTCGTGAGACCTATGTAACCTAGGCTCTAATACCAACTTGTCACGACCCAAAACCTAACCGATCGTGATGGCGCCTATCGTGATACTAGGCAAGTCGACCTTTCCAAAACACTTTCAGAATTTAACAGAAATGATTTAAGACATTTAAAATAACTGGAGTTTTTCATAAAAATGAGGGTAAAACCCAAATAAAACATAAGTGCGGAAAAATAGCCCGACATCGGGGTGTCACTAAGTCATGAGCATCTAATAACTAATCTCAAAACAGAGTCTACTACAGTCTGTGCCAAATGCCAATACAAGAGAGAAAAGATAATAAGAAAGGAGAAACAAGGACTACGGACGCCAACAGCTACATTGTAAGTCTCCGATAATCAGCCCGTGCACGAACTCTGCGACCACCAGAACCGTACACACCTGGATCTGCACATGAAGTGCAGGGTATAGTATGAGTATAACCAACTCAGTAAGTAACAAAATTAAATAAGGAACTGAGAAGCAGTGATGAGCTATAAAAAATATAGTTCATATCAAAAGTTTTCAGTAAAGAGTGAACATGCTTTCAAATCCAGTGGTATAAGTCAAATCAGTTCGAGCCCAAGTAAAACAGATATGAATCTTCCAGAAATTTCACAACAACATCGGACATCAACTAAGTGCAACAATAAATAAAAGCAAGTATAGCCTCTCAAGGCAGTAGTCACTCAACTCATCTCATCAGCTCAAACTCTCGGCTCTCAGCCCTCAATACCCACTCTCAATAGGTACCTGCGCTCACTGGGGGTGTACACACTCCGGAGGGGCTCCTTCAGCCCAAGCGCTATATTGTTGCGGTGCACAACATGATCCAATTTTATTGCGGCGTGCAAATCGATCCAATATTGTTGCGGCGTGCAACCCGATCCAATATTGTTGCGGCGTGCAACCCGATCCAATATTGTTGCGGCGTGCAACCCGATCCATATACCTCACAACTCGTAGTTCGGCACTTAGGCCTTGTCTAAGTCACTTGTTGCGGCATGCAACCCGATCCAATATTGTTACGGCGTGCAACCCGATCCAATATACCTCACAGCTTGCAACTCGACACTCAGGCCCTATCTCAGTCACTAACCTCTCCAGCCCCTCAGGCTCACAAAATTTCATAATAATTAGCCCAAACCGAGAATACAACAAGTTTCAACAAGAAATGAGAGGGAACGGAGATATAACACACAAGTAAGACTGTGACTGAGTACAAGACAACAATTAGTAGTCAATTCAACAAGTATTCGACCGTTGCGTGTCCCAACAGTGATATCATATGGTCTAAGCATGATTTCTAACATGAAAGGCAGTCAATTGTTCAAAGACAAGGAAAAACAAGTAATAACAATGGTTATTCGACTTTACAGCCTCACGGGACGGACCAAGTCACAATCCCTCGCGGTGCACGCTCACACGCCCGTCACCTAGCATGTGCGTCACCTCCAAATATTCACATCATACAAATTCTCGGGGTTTCATACCCTCAAAACCAGATTTAAGACTGTTACTTACCTCAACCGCACAGAAATCCTACTCCGAAATGCCCTTGCCTCTCGAATTGGCCTCCAAATGCCCCGAATCTAGCCACAAACAGTACGAGATAATCAATATTGGCTAAAAGGATCAATTCCACAAGAAAACTACTAAAATATAGTCCAAAATCCGAAATCGGCTCAACCTTGCCCCCGGGCCCACATTTCGAAACCCGACGAAAGTCACAAAACCCAAAAGCCCATTCACTCACGAGTCTAACCATACCAAATTTATCAAAATCCGACCTCAATTGCCCCTCCAAAACCCCAAAATTCACTCTCCAATTCCCAAGCCCTAATCTCCCAAATCTCACCTCAAACACTCACCAACTAGGTGTAACATCAGTGAGGAAATACCATTGTTGAAGATAAATAGGCACAAGGAACTTACCTCAGTGATTACTCCGAAATCTCTCTTTAAATCCCCAAAATCCGAGCTCAAAATGATGAAAATGGTGAGAAATCGCGAAGTGTTCTATTTATAGGTTCTGCCCAGACTTATCGCACGTGCGACTCCATTTCCGCATCTGCGGGCAACTCCCCGCTTCTGCGGAAAAATCCCTAAACTCAGCCTCCACTCATGCGATCCAGTGACCGCATCTGCGGTCTTCGCGGGTGCGGGAAATACATCGCACATGCGGTCCAAACTCGCACATGCGACCCTAAATCTGCTTCTTCGACCATCGCAAGTGCGGGAATGCCATCACACCTGCGCCCTCTTCCCAGATCCTCCTTAGACGCATCTGCAGCTCCTCCTTCACTTATGCGGGCTCGCTCATGCGGTTCCCACTCCGCAGGTGCGGTTACACCAGTAGCAGCAGCTTCAACTGCAATTCTTTAACTCCCATCAAGCCGTTAACAACCCAAAATCACCCCGAGGCCTCAGGGACCTCAACCAATCATACCAACAAGTCATATAACCCCATGCAAACTTAGTCGAACCTTCGAATCACTCAAGACAACAAACACGAATTACACCCTAATTCAAGCCTAAAGAACTTCTAAACACTCAAATTCCACAAACTACACTTAAACCTACAAAACTACGTCCGATTGACCTCAAATGTTACACACAAGTCAAAAATGACACCACGAACCTATTCCAACTTCCAGAAATTCAATCCGACCCCGATATCAAAATTTTCACTGCCGGCCAAAAATTGTCAAAATTCCATCTTTCACCAATTCAAGCCTAATTCTACTACGAACCTCCAAATCACATTCCGGACGCGCTCCTAAGTCCAAAATCACCTACCGGAGATAACAGAACCATAAAAATTTAAACCCGGGGTCGTTTTCCCACAAGTCGATGTCCTGTCGACTTTTCCAACTTAAGCTTCCAATTAAGAGACTAAGTGTCTCAATTCACTCCAAAACCACTCCGGACCTGAACCAACCAACCCGGTAAGACATAATACAGCTGTAAAGCACAAAAGAAGCAGCAATGGGGGAAACATGGCTATAATTCTCGAAACGACCGGCCGGGTCGTTACATCCACATTTAGTGCAGAAGTGCAGTATGAGTACATAAATCAACGAGTACCCAGTAAGTATCTAGCCTAACCCCGGAGAAGTAGTGACAATGGGTCGACGTCGACACTTAATAAAGGTCTAATAAAGCAATATAATAAAACATAAGCAGATATGAGGCACACGACAATGATGGGGTAAATCTGTAAGTTACATAATCTTCCAATTTCTTCTTTCAAAGTATAAATTTCTAAATCTTGTATTCTACCTTATCATCGCGGAAAAATGTCAAGTGTCATTATCAATAAGTAAGGAATACCATATAAAATACCGGGCATCGGTGGAAAGTTTAGCTCGTGAATATTCAGACTACTAGCGATACAACGCACGATTCTGCCGAGGTTGTTCGGCCCGATCACTACCGAGGGTCGTGCAACACGAACCATAGATGCATCTATATATTATTGAGGCATTCGGCCCGCTCCATAAGAAAAGGAAGGAAGCTATCGAATTACGAGACACGTGTTTACAATACCGTACATGGGTACACAATGTATATAATCTTTACCGTTTCTCAAATAACTCGCTCACAACTCAAAGTATTAAGGCTTGGCCTAGTATACATATATTTATTTCTAAATCAATTTCATTTATAACTTTAATTAATTAAGCCAGCAACATGAGTTCAAATAATTCAAATATTACAAAATAAGATCCTAAGTCTACCCCGACATAAACATGCTTTAGCTACGTACATACTCTCGTCACCTCGTGCGTACGTAGCACCCACAACTAGTTGCACATAACAATAAATATCACATAGGGGTAGTTTTTCCCTCACAAGGTTAGACAAGAGACTTACCTCGCTCCGAGGTTCCATAACCAGCTCAAACGCCACTTAAACACCTCAACCTGATGCCTGTCTCTTCAAAACTAGTCAAATAACGTGCAAACCAATCTAAACATACCCTAATACGTATAATATAACAAATTTTAAAATGATTCCCAACTTCGCTCAAAAGCCAACAAGGATAACCCTCGAGTCCACGTGCCCGGATTCAGAAAATTTCTGAAGATAAACTTTACCCATAACACCACGAACTAAAATATATAACTTATTCCAAATTCCATGTCCAATTTCGTGGTCAAAATCCAAAAATACCAAATTCTAGGTTTTCTACCAAAATCCCAAGTTTCTTCAAATTTCCATGTTTAAATCCATATAGAAACTATTTATTTAACTTGTAATAGGTAGGAATAACTTACCTTGTATTTCTTGATGAAAATCTCCCCTTGAAGCTCTCCAAAATCGCCCCAACCAAGTTAAAATGGAAGGAAATGGGCCAAATCCCGTTCTTAAAAGAACACACTGCCCAGCGACCTCTCGCACCTGCGGCCACTTGACCGCTTCTGCGGTCCCCCTTTAGCCCCCTTGCCTTCGTATCTGCGGAGTCGCACCTGCGACCAAAAGTCCGCTTCTGCGATCTCGGAGATGCGGCACAAACCTCGCACTTGCGTCTCTAGCCTGCCTCACTCCCTACCGCTTCTACGACCCCTGGGCCACTTCTGCGGTCCCACAGGTGCAGGAATTCCTTCGCACCTACGGCCTCCTCTCAGCCCCCTTCTAGCCGCTTCTGCAGTCCACTGCCTCGCTTCTGCGATGAAGCTTCCGCAGAAGCGGTTGCACCAGCAACCAGAATCCTCCAGCTTTTCCTTAAGTCTAAAATCCGATCCGTTAACCATTCGAAATCCAACCGAAGCCCCCGGGACCTTGACCAAATATACCAACACGTCCCAAAATACAATACGAACATAGTCGATGCCTCAAATCACGCTAAACAACATCGAAACTACGAATCTTTTTAACTTTCAAACTTCGACGAACGCGTCTGATTCCTATCAAAATATTCCGGAATGACGCCAAACTTTGCGCGCATGTCACAAATTTCTATACGAACCTATTCCAAGACTCGGAATCCTAAATGGACATCGATAACACCAAAGCCCACTCCAAACCAAACTTAGGAATTTCTTAAACTTTTAAAATGTTAACTCTCCATAATAAACGCTGAAATTCTCCCGGGTGATCTGATACTCAACCCGAACATACGCCCAAGTCTGAAATCATCATACGAATCTATTGGAACCTTCAAGTCCCGATTTCGAGGTTGTTTACTCAAAAGTCAAACCTTAGTCAATTCTTCGAACTTAAAGCTTTCGAAATTAGAATTTTCTTTCCAAATCAAATCCCAAACTTTACGAAATTCGATTCCGACCACACGTATAAGTCATAATACTTGAAGTGAAGCTACTCAAGGTCTCAAACCGCCGAATGATTCTAACATACGAACACCGTACCAATCACCACACATTGTACCAAAACATGATCATGTACCTATGCCAAAATCACACCATGCACCACGTAAGTCGGTTGCCCATAATAACATCCTCCGACCACAATAGCTGTAATTTTACGAGTCCGATGCCCGCAATACATCTCATGACACATATAAATCCTGTTCCAACTCTCGCAATACTGCCATGATGAAAGAGACGTGTAGAAACTCATAACCACCTGTCGAATCAATAATTCATGGAGTCTCTCCTCATGACAAGAACCATTACCTCATTCTGAACTGAATAACGATATCTTCTCTTTAATGTACCTTATATAAATCTGATTGCACTAATTCCAGGTCCAATAATCTCGTATCACCTAGTACAAGCTGCTCAGGCAATAAATCGTCTCAGACACTGCCAAAAATCTTATATGACGCCTATAACGCGCCGACAAGCTACAACTCGAATATGATACATAAGGAAGAACGAACTCTGGAGAAGGACTACCCAGCCCGCGTAACGAATAAAACTGCCGAATAGATGTTGTGAACCTACCTTAGGGATGAAAACAAGTAACACAAAATAAGTGTAAGGAACTATGCTCCACATCTCGTTGTTGTGACGTGCAACCCGGTCCGACATGACACTGTTGCGGCGTGCAACCCGATCCACATAACATGCTCGTGGTGGCGTGCCACCCGATCCGCACATAACAATCATGAAGAAAACATACATGACAAGCCGTAATTCTCCTACTTACGAAATGCCCAAATATCGACCACAAGCACGCCAAGTGCATAATACCAATCCTGGGGAGACGAATAGCGCCATACGCTACGAAACCCAAGCACAACTATGGTGCAATAAATAACCTGCTTCTCGAGAGCCATCCTGCTCACATGACACCACCATCTACACGAGACCTCAACACGTGTGCGAATAATCAAGCCATCTCACAACCTACATGGTACAATAGAGATTTACACAGAATAGCTGATGACGGGAATAACATCCCATGCCCGACGACTCCTCCATAAGCAATGCTATGACGAACGAACAAATCCGACCTACCGTAGAGCACATACTCACATTAGTCCCACTAACTGACCTCACACCGATTCTGATCATACCATACTGGGATAATAACATTCTAAATATCCACAATGGCCCTATTCATGACATATAAGAACAACCGTCAAATCCGAAACAAACTCACAAGGGCCACAACCCAAGGAATAGGACGCCTCTCAGGCATAAACTCTCACATTTGCAATATTACTAGAACCCCCATACTTGGTCTTAATCTTTAACAATCAAGTGACTAACATGCCATACTTATACAAATCTCCTAGTGGGGTACGTTCCCACGACCTTCCACTTAGGTAGAAAAGTATGCACATCCATACCACCAACCATACTAATTATGTAAGGCAAATCACAATCCGCAAATCAATACACAATGCCTCTTCCATAAAACACCATCCTCATGGGATACTAAGATAACGCCAACTTACTCTAAACATCTGAATTCTTCCATGCTCATCCGAGCTCGTGACATTCTTATCAACACCGAACCGCAACCTTGATCCTCAACTTTCAATTCCCATGCCGCTCACTGCACCCATCACGCCGCTACGCGAGAACATAAGAATTCATCATAACCCCTGAATTACCAGTAAAATAAACACATCATTGGCTAAAAACCTTTCACATAACTCACTTCAGAAGAACCAATGCAACACGTAACCGAATTCCTAAACCACAGAAAATACAAACCTTAAATCATGATCTAGACCGTCATGTCTCTTCCAGAGTCCATTTACACAACAAGGCCATTTGAATCAAATACCTCCCAAGTCAATAAAGTTACAGTGGCTATCAATCCCTCACATACATCCACAAACCACATGTATAACTTCACACACGGAAGGAACTGATCATTGCCACAATTATGCTGATTCAACCATTACTAACCGACCCAACTTCTTTCAATTTACTCTTGACCTGACTTAGAAATATAATAGCTCCATTCATAACATAACGAACCCAATCTGCACTCATCCCGAGTGACCCGAATCGTGAGATCACGTCGTCTCAATAACCATTAATCATCTCATACCTCCTTACGCGCACAATAGCATCTCCAACTGGTGCACCCATTCTGCAAGACCTTCCGTGTATCTGAAGTTATTTCTTCCTTTCCTCTAATACTACACCGCATACACAATGATAGCGTAGAACATTCCAAGTCCCGTCCGTAATCCTCTGTGAAAACTCGATCCTTAACCACACAACGAACCCGAAATACTTAGGCACCGCGCTTAAATTCTTGAACCTACTAGGACCTTTGTTGAGAGTCACCCACTCTGACCTGATCCTGAATATAACCAAACTCCATCGCCCTGCTAGCACATGAACACCCTATCAAAGAAACAACCTGTTGAATTCTTGTCCTTGTACATTACGTCCACAAGAAGCATAAACTCTGAGTCCTCCCAAAATCTGCACCTGAATCGATAAGGCGAAGTATAACACACATTCATCAAGTTCCTTGTTCGAATTACTCATGATATTTTCTTTTCTTAGTCATAAATAATCCACTAACGCATTGATAACCAGAAACCGCATAAGCAGACAACCATGTGATCCAATCATAGACGGTGGGGCTCTCCCACTTAGCTTTAAGCTACTATCACATAATGTAGAGCCCACAACGATTCCGCCTTCTCAATTACCATGATCCTGTACCGTTAACTCGCCAAATTTCTCGATGTCTTTTGTTAAGCCTTTCATGAACATTCTGAATAATCAGTCACAATCACATATTCGACCTCATACTGAGTAGCAAGTAGTATTCTTCGTAGAATCTTCATCAACATCACGCAACCGCTAACCTGCTCACAGGAGATAACCCACATGTGGAATTCCTTACCGACATCCTCCAATGACGTTGCACTGGGTATAACTACCACGAGTTCAGTAAACCCTCCTGAGCCCGTGCTCGTCCACCAGTTGTACAAGTATGTTCCTTCCCTATTGACATCAACTGAAAGTTCAACAATACCTTCCAAAATCAAAGCCATGTTGCATCCGAAACGATAATCAAATCTTCACACCCTTCTTTATTTCAAGCAAACTCGTTTCTGCCATATTCAATCTTTCTCCGTACAGTAACCACCATTCTAATTATAATTTGTGGACCTAGTCACTTTCCACCATGCCTCCCAAATTACTCTAATCTTCCTCAAGGTACGTGGTTGTCCTACCAAAGAATCCATATGCTACTCTGTCACTCCCACTTCAGTTAAACCATCTCATTTAACAAACTTCTCAACCTCCGCTTCTCATGCTTGACTTGCTAATAATTTATTCGCCGCGAAACACCTCCCGCCATATCCTTCCTCAAACTTCGCTACCCAAATGTTTCCTCAAATCAAATCTATACATGTAGCACCGGAACTAATGAATTGTTACCAACTCTAAACCTCCTAGAAGATCATCTTTCTCGAGTCATCAACATTAGAAATACCATTTCGATTCTGAATCGCTGCACACCACTATCTACGACAACTACCCCTCTCAGGCACCATTTCACAACACCCTGCCCCGAAGGCAAAATTAAAGAAGACCATAACACTGGCGAACCGTAATGTGTTCAAATAAAGACGACGACACCGCATCACAACGAAAATTCCACCACGCTCGAAGATACCAAGTCTCGTTACTCCATAAACCAAAATTGGAACATCCATCGTCCGATTGCCTTTCCTTTGCTAGAATTAAATGTTGAACCTCTAAATCATGTACCGAGAAATCCTCCTTCCGAGCCATTCACTATCGCAATCCATACATAAGCACTCTACTATTACACCAACACAGTGCGATAACAACTCATGAATAACATAGCAATCCGTGCATAGCCTCAAAACTGTAGAAAGTACAACTACTGAACTGAAGCGACAAAACATCCTTCCGCAAGGCGACGATAATAGCATGCCCAAAAACGCAGAGAAAAACATCATGCACCATGTCTGCAGTATCAATACCACTACTCGACATCCAATTGATAACAAGCATTTCACGTCGAATAAGATTGAGTAGAAAGGAAATAAAGGCACAAGCCTCAAAGGAATCAAATCGCACGATGAGGAATCAAGAAGGGAAGTGCTCCTAACAGCCTTGTAGCCTCTCGAAGATAAGTACAGACGTCTCTGTACCGATCCGCAAGACTCTACTAAACTTGCTCATGACTCGTGAGACCTAAGTAAACCTAACACTCTGATACCAAGCTGTCACGACCGAAAATCCGCTAAAGGTCATGATGGCGCCTAACACCGCCGTTAGGCAAGCCAACGGTGATCTATCAACTTACTTACTCGTTTTAGTAATTGAAATCAAATTTTTTACTTAATTAACTCATATGAAATAGATTTTTACAGAGTAATTGATAATATTTACACAACTACAATAACGAACAACCCGTAGGAACTCCCAAAACCCGGTGTCACAAGTGCATGAGCATTTTCTAAGGAGTACAATAATAATACAACATCTGTCCCGAATGTAATAAGACAGAATAAAATAAATAGTACAATGGAGACTCGGTGGGTTGCGATGCGTAGCCCGGAATGCAGCTCACGTGAAGTCTCCTCAACAGGTGCACCTACGCACCAAGGTGATCATCAATGAACCTGTCAGATCCTGCACATTTAGTGCAGAAGTGCAGCATGAGTACGTAAATCAACGCGTACCCAGTAAGAATCTAGCCTAACCCCGGAGAAGTAGTGACTAGGGGTCGACATCGACACTTACTAAAGGTCCAATAAAACAATATAATAAAACATAAGCAGATATGAGGCACACGATAATAATGAGATAAATCTGTAAGTTACATAATCTTCCAATTTCTTCTTTCAAAGCATAAATTTCTAAATCTTATATTCTACCTTATCATCTCGGAAAAATGTCAAGTGTCATTATCAATAAGTAAGGAATACCATATAAAATATTGGGCATCGGTGGAAAGTTTAGCTCGTGAATATTCGGACTACTAGCGATACAACGCACGATTCTGCCGAGGTCGTTCGGTCCGATCCGGAATAATATGTACACTGTCGAGGGTCGTGCAATACGAACCATAGATGCATCTATATATTGTCGAGGCGTTCGACCCGCTCTACAAGAAAAGGAAGAAAGCTACCGAATTACGAGACACGTGTTTACAATACCATACATGGGTACACTATGTATATAATCTTTACCGTTTATCAAATAACTCACCCACAACTCTAAGTGTTAAGGCTTGTCCTAGTTTAAATAATTCAAATATTACAAAATAAGATCCTAAGTCTACTTGGACACAAACATGCTTTAGCTATGTACGGACTCTCGTTACCTCGTGCGTACGTAGCACCCACAACTAGTTGCACATAACAATAAATATCACATAGGGGTAGTTTTCCCCTCACAAGGTTAGACAGAAGACTTACCTCACTCCGAAGTTTTATAACCGGCTCCAACGCCAGTCAAACACCTCAACCCGATGCCCGTCTTTTCAAAACTAGTCAAACAACGTATAAACCAATCAAAACATACCCCAATACGTATAATCTATCCAATTTTAAAATGATTCCCAACTCCGCTCAAAAGCCAACAAGGATAACCCTCGAGCCCACGTGCCCGAATTCCGAAAATAGCTGAAGATAAATTTTACCCATAATACCACGAACTATAATATATAACTTATTCCAAATTCCATGTCCAATTTCATGGTCAAAATCCAAAAATACCAAATTCTAAGTTTTCTACCAAAATCCCAAGTTTCTATAAATTTCCATGTTTAAATCCATATAGAAACTATGTATTTAACTTGTAATAGGTGGGAATCACTTATCTTATGTTGCTTGATGAAAATCTCCCCTTGAAACTCTCCAAAATCTCCCAACCAAGTGAAAATGGAAGGAAATGGGCCAAATCCCCTTCTTAAAAGAACACACTGCCCAACGACCTCTCGCACCTGTGGCCACTTGACCGCTTATGCGGTTCCGCATGTGTGGAATAAATACCGTTTCTGCGGTCCCCCTTCAGCCTCCTTGCCTTCGCATCTGCGGAGTCGCACCTGCGACTAAGAGTTCGCTTCTGCGGTCTTGCAGGTGCGGCACAAACCTCGCACCTGCGCCTCCAGCCTGCCTCACTCCCTACCGCTTCTGCGACCCCTGGGCCGCTTCTGCGGTCCCGTAGGTGCGGGAATTGCTTCGCATATGCGGCCTCCTCCCAGCTCCCTTCTAGCCGCTTTTGCGGTTCACTGCCTTTGCACCAGCAACCAGAATCCTCTAGCTTTTCCTCAAGTCCAAAATCCGACCAGTTAACCATCCGGAATCCCCCCAGGACCCCGGGACCTTGACCAAATATACAAACACGTCCCAAAATATAATACAAACTTAGTCGAGGCTTCAAATCATGCCAAACAACATCGAAACTACGAATCAACGATCCAAATCCCTCTTTAACTTTTAAACTTCGACGAACGCATCTGATTCATATCAAAACATTCCGGAATGACGCCAAACTTTGCGCGCAGGACCCAAATTACGGTACAAACCTATTTCAAGACTCAGAATCCCAAACGAATATCAATAACACCAAAGCCTACTCCAAGCCAAACTTAGGAAATTCTTAAACTTTCAAAATGTTAACTCTCCATAATAAACGTTGAAATGCTCCCGGGTGATCCGATACTCAACCCGAACATACGTCCAAGTCCAAAATCATCATACGAACCTATTGGAATCTTCAAGTACCGATTTCGAGGTCGCTTACTCAAAAGTCAAACCTTACTCAATTCTTCCAACTTAAAGCTTCCGCAATTAGAATTTTCTTTCCAAATCAAATCCCGAACTTTCCAAAATTCGATTCCGACCATACGTACAAGTCATAATACCTGAAGTGAAGCTACTCAAGGCCTCAAACCGATGAACGACGTGCTAGAGCTCAAAACGATCAGTCGGGTCGTTACATGTACTGTTATGCCGTTTTATAAAATTTTATTTTTAATCTTGTTGGCAAAATGACACTCAAGATAAATGTTATAAGTTTTTATCAAAACTTTTGTATTGACAAGAGTATATATATTTAAGTGATAAAGATAAGTTTTCATGGAAAGTATTCCTTTTGAAAATTGATAAGCAAAATAGCATTTGTGGTATCTTCTAAAGATTGATGTTAAACTGCCAAAAGGCTTTAACATGTAAAAAGGTTATTTATTTAAATTTTGTTCAAATGGCTTAGATTTCTATTAATGCTATAATTTGATAAAAATAGATCCTTTGAGGATGCTATGCTATGAATCTATTTTTGGAAGTATCAAATATTTTGGGAGTTACTTGTGTTCACCGAGATTGACTTCGGATATATTGTGTTCGTCGTTATAAAACTACACGTGCTGATGTAGGCGTAGATGGCCACTTTGTGGTGATTACGGCAGAGTGCTCTCCCTCTAGATGGTACTATTTTGTGCTATTATTAGCATGGCTGAGTCGATTCGTACGGCACTACGACAAGACGACCTGAGCAAATATGGTATATGATACTTGCCGCTAGGTACATAACCTAGTTGACCTTCTTATGTTGGTGATGGTATAGTACTCCCGGTGAAAGGTAAGGATGGTTTTCTTATGTTTAGGCCTAAGGAACCGAAAGTGATTTTAATGACTTAAAGCAAATGGAATGATTTTGTATGATTTTATCCAAAATCTTGAGTTAATATAAATGTTTTAAAAGTTTACATTGTGGGTTATATTTCACTTGACTTTCATTTAAAATGACAAGGATCATGAATGGATAAAATTTCTTATCGTTTTATATCAAATATTGATGCATTATTTTTAATAAAGTTTGTCCCAAGAACTTAAGTTAGAGAGAGTGTATGACACTTATTGAGTAACGATGTGGTATACTCAGCCCTTAGGGGGCCCCCTCCAGGGTCCCACTTACTTTACATGTTTCAGGATGAGGTAGGATACGTGGCATGCGATCAGGGCTAGGATGACTCTCTTCCTAAGGTATATGGTGAGGCACCACTCCTATTTCGTGGTAGTTATCATGTTATTTTCTTAATTTATGCTAGTCGGGTATTAGCCCAAGTGTTTAATTCTATTCTTTATAGGCTCCATAGATAGTTGTGAAAAGTTGTAGTAATGGGGTTGTACACGACATACATGAAAATATATTTATTTTATTAAGTCTCATTGTTATTATCATGGAAGACGTCATGTGTGATTTCGAAATTGAAAAATATTTTATCATTTAACTTGAAAATGTATTTGATTTTCAAGGAGATTCCGCAGTTAAATTAGTTTTCATGAATATGATTTGGGTGCATCACATGGTTTGATTCGCTCGGGTTGGATAGTGTGTCGGGTGTCGGTCATGTAATTTTGGGTCGTGACATATTGGGTCAGGCTGGGTTGGATCATTCCTATTTTAAAGAAAAAATATAAAATTAACCGGTCGGCCGAAACTAATTGCATTTGCTAGCCAAAATATATACAGAATGTGTTTATTATATATATATAATACACACATTATATAAAAAATATTTTTTCGGCTATATTTTTGGGAGCGGCTAAAAATATACTCATATTTCTCCTATTTTAATTGGGTAATTATTTATTAGACTGAAAATAAAAAATAAAAAAAATATAAAATAAGAAAATACTACCGAAAAATTTATTTTCCGACCATTATGATTTTTGTGTGAGTTAGTAAAAATTTTATGATTTTTTTGTGAGTAAACAAATTTATCTGACTTTAGTGGAAAAAAAGTCATAGTTATATGATTTTTGTGTGAGAAAATAAAGTTACATGACTTTGATAAAAAAAAAAATCATAGTTATATGACCATTTATGAAATTTACCCAACTATAAAAGATGGTGTCACTAGAAGAATATGATACGGCTCTTATCATTTCATTTGTTTTGCTAAAGACATGTTGGTATTTTATTTCGCTATGAAGAGCGAAGTTCTAAAAATTTTACTCAGCCTTTGTAGCTTTTAGATAGCATAAGAAAAAAAATTGAAAAAATATATATTGATGTTAAACTATAAGCCCTTTACACTATAATAGAGAGAATGTCGCAGTAATTTACAATGTAAATATCATAGAAGCTTATGATACATCTACTATTGGTATTTGTGAGATTAACGATATCGATGCACATGGATATTAGTATATATAACTTATCCCCTTCGAGTTGGAGTAAAAGTTTCCAGAATTTATGAATTTCCAATTCAGATAACTTTATTAATCAAGCCAACAAAAATGTTAAACCAAATGTTTTCTTATTGTTCCTTTTTGGAGCTATTTTTTGCCCGAAATCCAATTTCAAGAGACATGCACATTTAAAACCAAATATGTATTAGAGTATGATTCAAATGGAAAGTTGTTGAAGGGCCAAATACCACTTAGTTTTAAGGTTATTCTCTACCTTTAATCAATGCCTTATTTGCCAAAAAGTTACTAATTCAATTCCCATGAGTACTTTGGAATCAAGTTTTAGTATAATACTTGTTTCAAATAGAAAATAATAGAAGGACAGAGTTGCTATATTTGGGATACTTGAAAAGGGTTAACTACTGCACAAAGATAATTGGGGGGTGGAAGTTGCCACAAATAAATAGTTGAAAGGCGTCTATGACACTTTTCCTTAAAAACAAGGGCGAAGCTAGAATATAGCTTAATGGTTCGATCGAACTTTGTTCCAAAATTTATATTGTATAAATGTCACGACCCAATTTCCCCTTTGTATGACGTCGTGACGACACCTAGTCTCTATGACTAGGTAAGCCTAACATTTGCGGAATAATAAAATGAAAACATGAATTAAACAACTAACTGTTCAAAATACACAGTAATCCCAAAACCCGAAACATCATAAGTCACAAGCTAGAGAAGGAAACTAGTATCTCTATACACCAGAGTCTAATAACAGAAGTAAGGAAGGTAAATGACATAAGAGGGAATAGAGGGGGACTCCAAGGTCTGCGGACGCGGCAAATATACCTTGAAGTCTCCGTACAACAGCAAGCACTCTCAGCTAGTAGCGGGGCTGATAAGAAGTACCTGGATCTGTACACAAAACATGTGCAGAAGAGTAGCATGAGTACACCACAATTGGTACCCAGTAAGTGCCAAGCCTAACCTCGGTAGAGTAGTGACGAAGTCAGGTCCGGGCCCTACTGGAATATGATAATCAAGCAAGGCAAAAATAAAATATCACAGTAAAATAAAGACAGAAATTTAACAAGAAAGAATTTATAGAAGGTAACAGCTCAATACACAGAAATACAACAGAGGATCTCCCGAGATACCGTCTCGTAGTCCCAAACGTAAATGTGCAGGGAGGATCTCCCGGAATACTGTTCCGTAGTCCCAAAGTAAATATGCAAGACAATGGGATCTCCCGAAATACCGTTCTGTAGTCCCAAAGTAAATATGCAGTACGGGGGGATCTCCCGGAATACCATTCCGTAGTCCCAAAGTAAATATGCAGTACAGGGGGATCTCCCGGAATACCGTTCTGTAGTCCCAAAGTAAATATGCATTACGGGGAGGGGCGGGGGGAGATCTCCCGGAATACCGTTCCGTAATCCCAAAGTAAATATGTAGCGCAAAAATAGAAATACAACTACATCATGAAATCTTACGAATTAGACTAAGTACCAGTCAAGTAAGAAGCATGAAATTCACTAAGCATGCTGTACAGAGTTCACATAAGCAATTAAGACACGTAGACATATTGTATTAGACTAAACAGGATAGCTACACATATTGGAATAACTCAATTAAGAATGAAAATAGATTAATACTCATTAAAATGGTGTAACTCAAAATAAAAGGAAAACAGGTTGCTGCTCAGTAAGAAAATTGGGTTTTTCCACAACTAGCCCGTGTACGTACTCGTCACCTCACGTACACGGCGCTCACATATCACAATAGTTCCAAATCGTAAGAGGATTTTCCCCCACATAAAGTTAGGCAAGCCACTTACCTCAAACCAAGCTCAATCAATCGGTCACAATGCCTTTCCCACTAATATCCGGCTCCGAATGGCCCAAATCTAGCCAAAAGCAATTATATATCATAAATACAACCATAATAGTCTCATCTAATTAATGAAAGCAACACTTTAACAAACATTCCTAAATTACTCCCATTCACTCACGAGTCCAACCATATAAAAATTACTCAAATCCGACCACAAATCCCCTTTCAAAACTCGAAATCTTTGTTGAAAAAGTTCTTCCATTTTTCACCCAATTTCAATCCCAAAATCCGAAATTAAAAGGAAATTAATGATAGATACTGAATCGATATTTCTGAAACTCCCTCAAAATCTCGTCCAAATTCGAGCTCCCAACTCAAGTTTTTGATAAAATGGCAAAACCTCCATTTTGGAATGTTTAAGCACTACCAAGTGATTCCTTAACACCTCACGCGAACATGATGCACTAGCTGCTCACACCTACGCGATCACAATTGTCCTCATGCGACCGCGAAGAGTAACACTCAAACTCCACTACTGCCTCACTTCTTCTTCGCGAACGCGGCCTAACCCACACGTTCGCAGTGCACTGTCTGATAACTTTACGCGATCGCATCTTCATCTTCGTGAATGCGAAGAGAAATTTTAGCTGACCTCTCAGATGACCTACGCGATCGCGAGATCTCCCTTGCGAACACGATGAAGAAAAATGTCTGCAATAACACCAGAAAATTTGCCAACTCCCTAAGTCCAAAAATGACCCGTTGAGCATCCTAAACATGCCTGAGGCCCCCGGGACCTCAACCGAACATACCAAACAATCCTAAAACACCATACGAACTTAGTCGAACCCTCAAATCACATCAAATAACGCTAAAATCATGAATCACCCTCCAATTCAAACTTAATGAAACTTGAAACTTCCAAATTCGACAACCGATGACGAAACCAACCAAACCACGTCCGATTGATCTCACATTTTGCATGCAAGTCATATTCAACACTATGTACCTACTCCAACTTTCAGAATCGGAATCCGACCCCGATAACAAAAAGTCCACTACCGGTCAAAATCTCCAAAAATTCAACTTTTGCCATTTCAAGCCTAAATAAGCTACGGACCTCCAAAACACAATCCGGACACGTCCATAAGTCCAAACTCACCTAACGTAGCTAACAGAACCGACATAATTCCATTCCGGAGTCATCTTCACATAGTTTCGACTACGGTCCAAATCCTAAGGCTTAAACCTCTATTTAGGGACTGAGTGTCCCAAAACACTCCAAAAACCAAAACGAAACCTCCTGGTTAGTCACAATAGCAGAAATAGATATGGGAGAAGCAGTAAGTAGGGGATCGGGGCTATTACTCTCAAAACGACCGGCCGAGTCGTTACATCCTCCCCCTCTTAAAACAATCGTTCGTCCTCGAACGAGCATAGAGACATACCTGAAGTGGTGAAAAAATGAGGATAATGGCTGCGCATATCCTGCTCGGTCTCCCATGTCGCCTCCTCGACCGGCTGTCTCATCCACTGAACCTTCATGGAAGCAATATTCTTTGACATTAGCTTTTTGACCTGCCTGTCTAAAATAGCCACTGGCTCTTCAACATAAGATAGATCCTTGTCCAATTGGACTGAGCTGAAATCCAATACATGAGCCGGATCACCGTGATACTTCCGGAGCATCGAAACATGAAATACCGGATGAACTCCTGCTAGGCTAGGAGGTAAGGAAAGCTCATAAGCAACTTCCCCAACATGCCGCAACACCTTAAAAGGACGAATGAACCTTGGGCTCAACTTGCCCTTCTTCATAGGCAAAGTCCGGAGCAAGACCCGCTCTCCAACCATGAATGCAACATTGCGAACCTTTTGGTCCGCGTAACTCTTCTGTTTGGACTGGACTGTGTGAAGTTTATCCTGAATCACCTTAACCTTTTCCAAGGAATCCTGAATCAAGTCCGTACCTAATAATCTGGCCTCGCCCGGCTCGAACCAACCCACTGAGGACCAACACCGCTTACCATACAGAGCCTCATACGGCGCCATCTGAATGCTAGACTAATAACTGTTGTTGTAAGCAAACTCCACAAGTGGCAAGAATTGGTCCCAAGCACCCCCAAAATCTAACACACAAGTGTGGAGCATATCCTCCAGTATATGAATAGTGCGCTCAGATTGTCCGTTTGTCTGAGGGTGAAATGTTGTGCTCAACTCAACCCGAGTACCCAACTCATGTTGTACGACTCTCCAAAACCGTGATGTAAAATGCGTACCCCGGTCAGAGATGATAGATACTGGTACGCCATGAAGCTTGACGATCTCACGGATGTAGATTCGAGCTAGCTGCTCGGAAGAATAGGTAGTCATCACAGGAATGAAATGAGCCGACTTGGTTAGCCTATCCACAATCACCCAAACTGCATCAAGCCTCCGCTGAGTCCGTGGTAGTCCAACAACAAAATCCATAGTGATCCGCTCCCATTTCCATTCCGGAACCTCCAACTTATGAAGCAACCCACCTGGCCGTTGATGCTTCCGTTTAGGGACTAAGTGTCCCAAAATACTCTGAAACCAAAAATAAAACCTCTCGACAAGTCACAATAGCAGAAATAGATACGAGGGAAGGAATAAATAGGGGTTCAGGTCTATAACTCTCAAAATGACCGGTCAGGTCGTTACATCCTTCCCCTCTTAAAATAATCATTCATCCTAGAACGAGCATAAAGACATACCTGAAGTGGTGAAAAGATGAGGATAACGCCTGCGCATATCATGCTTGGTCTCCCAAGTCGCATCCTCGACCGGTTGACCCTTCCACTGCACCTTCACGGAAGCAATGTTCTTTGACCTTAGCTTTCTGACCTGCCTATCCAAAATAGCCACTGGCTCCTCAACATAAGATAGATCCTTGTCCAACTGGACTGAGCTGAAATCCAACAAATGAGCCGGATCACCGTGATACTTCTGGAGCATAGAAACGTGGAATATCGGATGAACCCCTGCAAGGCTGGGAGGTAAGGCAACCTCATAAGCAACTTCCCCAACACGCCACAACACCTCAAAAGGACCAATGTACCTCAGGCTCAGTTTGGCCTTCTTTCCGAACCCCATAACGCCCTTCATAGGTGATACCTGGAGCAAGACCCGCTCTCCAATCATGAATGCTACATTGCGAACCTTTCGGTCCACATAACTCTTCTGTCTGGACTGGGTTGTGCGAAGTTGATCCTGAATCACCTTCACCTTATCTAGGGCATCATGGACCAAGTTTGTATCCAATAATCTAGCCTCGCCCGGCTCGAACCAACCAATTGGGGACCGACACCACCTACCATACAGAGCCTCATACGGTGCCATCTGGATGCTCTACTGATAGCTGTTGTTGTAGCAAATTTCGCAAGTGGCAAGAACCGGTCCCATGACCATCCAAACTCCATCACACACGCACAGAGCATATCCTCTAATATCTGAATAGTGCGCTCGTATTGTCCGTCCGTCTGAGGGTGAAATATTGTGCTCAACTCAACCCGAATACCCAACTCCTGCTGTACAGCCCTCTAGAACAGTGATGTAAATTGTGTACCCCGGTCAGAGATGATAGATACCGATACACCATGAAGCATGACGTTCTCACGGATATAAATTCGAGCCAATTGCTCGGAAGAATAGGTAGTCATCACAGGAATGAAATGTGTTGACTTGGTCAACCTATCCACAATCACCCAAACCACATCAAACCTTCGCTGAGTCTGTGGGAGTCCAACAACGAAATCCATAGTGATCCGCTCCCATTTCCACTCCGGAATCTCTAACTTCTGAAGTAACCCACCCAGTCGTTGATGCGCATACTTCACTTGCTGGCAATTTAGGCACCGAGCCATATACTCCACTATGTCCTTCTTCATTCTCCTCCACCAGTAATGCTTCCTCAAGTCCTGATACATCTTCGTGGTACCCGGATGAATGGAGTACCGCGAGCTATGAGCCTCTTGAAGAATCAACTCATGCAAACCATCTAAATTAGGCACACATAACATGCCATGCATCCTCAATGCGCCATCATCCTCAATAGTGACCTCCTTGGACCGTGTCCTTAAGGACAAGCAGGTGGGGGTCATCATACTGACGCTCCCTGATATGATCATAAAGAGAAGACCGAGAGACCACACAAGCCAATACTCGACTTGGCTCAAAAATATCCAATCTCACAAACTGGCTAGCTAAGGCCTGAACATCCAATGCTAAGGGTCTCTCTGCTGCTGGAAGATATGCTAAACTTCTCAAACTCTCCGCTCGGCCACTCAAAGCATCGTCCACCACATTGGCATTTCTCGGGTGGTACCAAATGGTGATATCATAGTCCTTAAGTAGCTCCAACCACCTCCGCTGATGCAAATTAAGATCCTTTTGCTTGAACAGATGCTGCAAACTCTGATGATCGATGTAAATCTCACAAGGAACACCGTACAAGTAGTGGCGCCAAATCTTCAGGGCATGAACAATAGCTGCTAACTCAAGGTCATGGACAAGATAGTTCTTCTCATGCACCTTCAGCTGTCTGGACTCGTAGGCAATCACCCTACCGTCCTACATCAACACCGCGCCAAGACCAATCCATGACGCATCACAACACCGTGCCAAGACCAACCCGAACCTATAGGCAATACCAAAACTGGGGTTGTATTCAAAGCTGTCTTGAGCTTCTGAAAGCTCTCCTCATACTCCTCTGTCCACCTGAACGGAGCGCCCTTCTGGGTCAGCCTGGTCATAGGTGCTGCAATAGATGAGAATCTCTCTACAAAATGACGTTAATACCTCGCCAAACCAAGAAAACGTCGGATCTCTGTAGCTGATAACGGTCTAGGACAACTCTGAACTACTTCCACCTTCTTCCGATCCACCTGGATCCCATCACTCGATACTATATGACCCAAGAATGCCACTGAGTCTAGCCAAAACTCACACTTTGAAAATTTTGCATATAACTTCTTTTCTCTCAAGGGTTGAAGCACAGTTCTCAGGTGTTGCTCATGATCCTCCCGAGTCCGGGAGTACGCCAGAATGTCGCCAATAAACACAATGACGAAGGAGTCAAGATAAGGTCGGAACACACTATGCATCAAGTGCATAAAAGTTGTTGGGGCATTGGTCAGCCCAAAAGACATAACAAGAAACTCATAGTGACCATAACGAGTCCTGAAGGCAGTCTTCGGGATATATGGCTCCCGAATCTTCAACTGATGATAGCTGGAATATAAATCAATCTTGGAAAATACACTGGCACCCTGCAGCTGATCAAATAAATCATCAATATGAGGCAATGGATACCTGTTCTTCACTGTAACTTTGTTCAACTGGCGGTAATCAATACACATCCGCATAGAACCATCCTTCTTCTTCACAAATAAGACAGGAGCACCCCAAGGTGACACACTGGGCCGAATAAAGCCCTTATCAAGCAATTCTTGTAACTGTTCCTTCAACTCCTTAAACTCAGGAGGAGCCATACGATACGGAGGAATAGAGATGGGTTGAGTGCCCGGCAACAAATCAATGCCAAAATCAATATCTCCGTCGGTGCCATGCCCGGAAGATCAGCTGGAAATACATCTGGAAAGTCCCTCACTACTGGGACTGACTCAACTGTAGGGGTATCAATATTGACATCTCTCGCATAAGCTAGATACGCATCACACCCCTTCTCAACCATTCGTTGAGCTTTAAGAAATGAAATAACTCTGCTGGGAGTATACTCTAAGGTACCTCTCCACTTAAATCGTGGTAAACCTGGCATAGCCAGCGTCACAGTCTTAGCGTGACAATCAAGAATAGCATAATGGGGCGACAACTAGTCCATGCCCAAGATAATATCAAAGTCTACCATGCTGAGTAATAATAAATCAGATCTGGTCTCCAAACCACTAAGAGCAATCAAACACGACCGATACACGCGGTCCACAACAAGAGAATCTCCCACAGGAGTAGACACATAAATGGTGGAACTCAAATAATCCCTAGATACACCCAAATACAGGGCAAAATAAGAGGACACATAAGAATATGTAGAGCCTGGGTCAAATAATACCGATGCATCTCTATGACAGACCGGAACAATACCTGTAATGACAGAGTCGGAAGCAACTGCCTCTGTACGAGCCGGAAGAGCATAATACCTGATCTGGCCTCCCCCTATAGGGCGACCTCGACCTCCCAGACCTCCACCTCGAGCTGGCTGAGCAGGTGGGGCAGTAGCTGGTGCTGGAATCATAGTCTGAGGACCCGGTGAAGCACGTGGTGGCTGTGGAGGTGCATCTCTCCTAAGTCTGGGGCAATCCCTCACTATATGGCGGGTGTCGCCACACTCAAAACAACCTCTCGGAGGGCGTGGATGTTGTGACTGACTCGGGCCAAGTCTGCTGGACTGGTCACTAAAAGCACCCCGAGTAGGAGGCATACTAGATACTGGCGGTGCATAATAAGGCTCCTAGGGCCTATAAGGGGACGGAACACCACTGGCGGCTGGAAGAGCTGAATGTACGGGGCGACTCACATAACCCCTACCATGGCGAGCTATTAGGGAACGAGCTCCAGAATAAGAACCAGTCTCTCGAGACCTCTTGGCATCTCTCTCCTCTCTGTCCCGGGAAAGCATGTTCTCTAATCTCCTGGCAATACTCATAACCTACTGATAAGAGATATCCATCTCCAACTCCCTAGCCATATTGATCCTGATGTTGGGGTAGAGTCCTTCAATAAAGCGACGAACCCTCTCCCAAACTGTAGCAACCAAGGCCGGTGCATGTCGGGCCAAATCTCTGAAACGGACTGCATACTCTGACACAGTCATAGAACCCTGGTGCATCTGCTCAAACTCCGCGCGCCATGCATCTCTAAGGTTCTAAGGGACATATTCTCTCAAAAACATATCCGAGAACTGAGTCCATGTGAGTGAGGTTGCCTCATCCGGACTACTCAACTCATAAGCACGCCACCACTGATAGGATGCTCCTCTAAGCTGGAAAGTGGTAAAAGAAACCCCACTCATCTTCGCTACGCCCATAGTACGGAGAATACGATGACACTCCTCCAGAAAACCCTGAGCATCCTCTGTAGCTAATCCGCTGAAGGTAGGTGGGTGGTACTTCTTGTACCTCTCAAGTCTGAGTTGCTCTGCCTCCAAAACGGCTGTCCTGGTCTCATGCTGAACCGGAGCTACCAACGGCATAGGAATGAACTCTGAGGACTGATGAACCTAGACCCTCTGCTCAGGAGTACGGGCCGCTGGAGTCTATGCCCTTCCCCCGACCTGAGATGCGGCGGGAGCTAATGGAATCAATCCAGCCTGAGCTAAGGTGTTGAACATGCTCATGAACTGGGATAGAGTCTCCTGGAGAGCTGGTGCAGCAACAGGAACCTCCGATGCCTGCCCTCCAGCTGGAGCTACTGGGGTCACCTCTATCGCAGCTCGCGCGGGTGCTCTGGCTGCACCGCATGGTCGTCCTCTACCCCGGCCCCAGCCTCTAGCGGCTCTAGCAAGGGGCGCAGGTGCCTGGTCATCAGATCCTCCGGTACGGATCCTCACCATCTGTGAGAAAGAATAGATTACAAAAGTTTAGAATTTTATTTTTGATGCCAACAAATTTTGCACGACAAGGAATCAAAGAAGCATAATTTTTCCTAACAGTCCCATAGCCTCCCAAAGATAAGTACAGACGTCTCTGTACTGATCTGCGAGACTCTAATAAATCGGCTTGTGACTCACGACACCTATTAACCTAGAGCTCTGATACCAACTTGTCACGACCCAAACTTTCCCTTCGTGAATCATCGTGACGGCACCTAGTCTCTATGACTAGGTAAGCCTAACACTTGCAGAAAAGAAATGAAAAACATAAAAATTAACAACTAACAGTAACATATATTTTAATAAGCAATTGAGATGCCGCTCGGCATATACAATAATCAACTCTCGAAATATACAAAACACTCCCAAGACCCGGAACATTGTAAGTCACAAGCTTCTACGAAGTTCTAACTGTTCTATATATTGGTGTCTGTAGAAATAAAAGAAGAATCAATATAGGGGGAAAGGGGGGGACTCCAAGGATCTGTGGACTCGGGCAGATGTACCTTGAAGTTCTTCGAAAACAGCAGCGACTGCAACTAAGGACGAGGCTGGTAAGAGAAACCTGGATCTGCACACGAAAAGCATGTGTAGGAAAGGGTGTGAGTACACCACAACGGTACCCAGTAAGTGCCAAGCCTAACCTCGGCCGAGTAGTGACGAGGTCAGGTCAAGGCCCTACTGATATATAATAAACAAGCAGGAGAGTATAACAATATAATAAGATACTGGAATTTAAACAAAGAGAACATAGCAAAGTAGCAATGCAAAACACAGGGATAAACAGTAGGGGATCTTCCGAGATACCGTCTCGTAGTCCTAAAATAAAAGTGCAAGGAGATCTCCCGAGGAACCGCCTCGTAGTCTCAAAAGTAAATATGCAGGGAGAACTCCTGAGGAACCGCCTCGTAGTCTCAAAAGTAAATGTGCAGGGAGAACTCCCGAGGAACCGCCTCATAGTCTCAAAAGTAAATGTGCAGGGAAAACTCCTGAGGAACCGCCTCGTAGTCTCAAAAGTAAATGTGCAGGGGGATCTCCCGGGATACCGTCCCGTAGTCCCAATATAAATGTGCAACTCAAACAAATGAATATAACAGTTACATCAAGAAACCTACGATTTAGACTAAGTACAAGTCAAGAAAGAAGCAGGACTTACTAAACATGTTGCAAAGAGTTCAAATAGGCAATTAGGACACATAGACATGTTATTCTAGGCTAACAGGATAACTACACATGCTAGTATACTCAGATAAGATGAAAACAGGCTATTACTCAGTAAGAAAAATCAGGTTTTTCCACGAATATCTCGTGTACGCAATCATCACCTCGCGTACACGACGCTCACATGTCATAACAACACCAAATCCTAAGGGGATTTCCCCCACACAAGGTTAGACAAGCTACTTACCTCGAACCAAGCTCAATCAATCGGTAACAATGCCTTTTCCATGAATATCCGACTCTGAATGGCCCAAATCTAGCCAAAATCAAATTCATACCACAAATACAACTATAAGAAACTAATATAATTAATGAAATCAAAGCTAAAGCAAGAAATTAGAAAATTGCCCTAAAAAGCCTCCCCGGGCCCACGTCTTGGAATCGGGTAAAAGTCACCAAATATGAACACCCATTCACTCACAAGTTCACTCGTACCAAAATTATCCAAATCTGATGTCAAAATCCCAATCAAAACCCAAAATCTTAGTTGAAGAACTTCCCATTTTCCCCCAATTTGCAACCCAAATCCGAAATTTAAATGATGAAATTAATGATAGATTAGGGAGATATAATCAAAATCAAGTGTAGAATCCGAGCACCCAAACTCAAGTTTTGATAAAAATGGCCAAACCCTCGTTTTTGAATCTTTATATCTGCCTAGTTAATTCCTTCTTCGCGAACGCGGTCAAAGCCTCGCATTCGCGTTGAACAAAAAATGTTGACAAGAATTTCCTCTTTCGCGAATGAGAGTGACCTCTCGCGAACGCGTACCTTTCACTGGCGGACCCTACGCGAACGCGGGACCCTCTTTGCGAATGCGTAGGCTTAAATGCCTGAAGCTCCATCTGCATGTTCCTCTTCGCGAACACGAGGACCATGTCGCAAATGCATAGCCTCAGGGTTCCACATCTTCACGAATGCGAAGAGTAACTCAGCTGGCCTTGCCAGATGCCTTACGCGAACGCGAGAACTCCCTCGCGAACACGATGAAGAAAATGTCTGCAACAAAACACCAAAAAAACCGCTATCTTCCAAACTCCAAAAGTGATCTGTTAAGCATCCGAAACTCACCCAAGGCCCCCGGGACCTCAACCAAACATACCAAGCAATCCTAAAATACCATACGAACTTAGTCGAACCCTCAAACTACATCAAACAACGCTAAAATCACGAATCGCCCTCCAATTCAAACTTAAAGAACTTGAAATTTCAAATTTCCACAACCGATGCTGAAACCTATCAAACCACGTCCGATTGACCCCAAATTTTGTACACAAGTCATACTCAACATTACGGACCTACTCCAACTTCCGGAATTGAAATCTGACCCCGATATCAAAAATTCCACTACCGGTCCAATTTCCAAAAATTCGACTTTCGCCATTTCAAGCCTAAATAAGCTATGGACCTCCAAAATACAATCCGGACACGCCCCTAAGCCCAAAATCACCCAACGGAGCTAACGGAATTGACAGAACTCCATTCTGGAGTCGTCTTCATACAGTTACGACTACGGTCAAAATCCTAAGGCTTAAGATTTCATTTAGGGACTAAGTGTCCCAAAACACTCCGAAACCAAAAATAAAACCTCTCGACAAGTCACAATAGTAGAAATAGATACGGGGGAAGCAATAAATAGGGGTTCGGGTCTATAACTCTTAAAACGACCGGCCGGGTCGTTACACTTTTCCCTCTGCATAGATAGATCTAACATGGTAGGTAAAAGAGAAGAAAGAATGAGAATAATTAGTGACCTCCCAACCAACCTCACGAACATCATCCATGAGAGCTCTGAAGAAGTAGACGAGGACTCAACGCCCAATACCTCCCCCAGGCGAGGTGGGTCACCCCCTCCCCACTACAGCATCACAAAATCTCTTGGTAAGACAGCCTCCACATCCGCGGTAGAGGAGGCACCACCAGCAATAAAGAAGCTCCTTGAGGCATGGCTAAATGATACGCTGACCGACGTCCTCCATAAGTGTCACGATCCAAAATTTCCACCTTCGGGACCGTGATGGCGCCTAACATTTCACTTGCTAGGCAAGCCAACGTTAGAATAATTTTAGTCATTTTTAACAGTTCAGTTTGAATTGTAATAAAGAAACTAATTATCTGGAATAATCTGATATAGAAATATTCTACAATTCCCAAAACCGGTAGTACAAGTCTTAAGCTCTACAGAATTTACTAGAAAATCTCTAAATATAACTGTTCCATAATATATTCAATAGTGCAATGAAAACATCAGAAGGTGAATCTAAGGCCTGCAAACGCGACAACAGGTATACCTGGAGTCTCCACAACAATGCTCGATCAGCTAACAAGAATATCAATAACTCTGGGGTACCTGGATCTGCACAAAAAGATGTGCAGAAGTGTAGTATGAGTACACCACATCGGTACCTAGTAAGTATTAAGCCTAAACCTCGGTAGAGTAGTGACGAGGTCAGGTCAAGACACCTACCAGACATATAAAGTTGTACAATATGTTACATTAAGCTAACAAGAAAAGAGTATCAATGTAAGGCCAATAATAGAAGAATTTCCAATCCAAATCAACAATGAAAATAATGAGAACATGAATGGCATCGAGCAAACAATCAAGCAATTGAGTAACAACACATTCAGAGTACAAATATAATATAAAAATAGCACGGCATCACCCTTCGTGCTTTTAATCTCGTCCTTACCATGAAATGATAAATAATTTAAACACAATTAACACAATTCCAACTTGAACATAGTAAAGAGTCAAATGAGTTATTAAGTCAATTTAGGATTTAAATAAAGTAAAATAGTGGATAGGTTGTGCAAATAGAATATCAATTGAGTTTAGTTTAGAAATATATGAGATCCAATATAATATTATATTTATACAAATTAAGGCATTCGATCAAATTTTAACGAGATAAATATGGGATTTATTAAAGTAATAATAATTTTTTCACATAAATTACATGACAATAAGATAATGAGGAAATTGAGGTATCAACTAGAGTAAAAATATAATCTCCATTTAAATTAGTAGATCTTCGAATAAGATATGAGTTTTATTTTTGAAAGACACACAAGTGGAACAACTTGAAAGTTCTTTCATCTATATCTGCTAAATTTTCAGCAACTTAACATATCACATAGAATGCATGATTCACACAAGAAGTCCATATTATTCCATTTTTAATATATTGATGGTTAATTAATTATAATCAAAATACAATGAGGTGATTTAAGAAACCACAGTAACCGTCCTAGCATGAAATGCATCATGAGAATCATAAATGGGAATTAACTTTAATTTTTGCAATAATTTCATATTTGTACATTCGTTACGGCATGTAACCCGCTTCAGCAGTCATAATCCCTCAATTAATTTCTGTTGCGGCGTGCAACCCGCTCCAACAATATAAACTTAAAATAAAATCTGTTGCGGCGTGCAACCCGATCCAACAGCAACCCAAATTAAGCAACCAGTTTACAACCAACTACGGTATACCACAAAGTCAAAAGGAATAACGAGGCTATACAAAGAAGTCACAACTAATGAAAAAAGCTATACGATAGCTCACGAAATCAAATAGCAAGGAAATGACAATCCATAAGCCAATGCACAATTTATGAGTATCAATTGACAATTAAGGCATGTGGTAGGTAAAGCATGAATTCAATGAGTGGTTACAATCAGCAATTGGCATATAAGGTGAACAACAAAGATGGAACATGTGCTAACAATTTCAAGTAAAGCACGTACAAATAATTCTAACACAAAAGATGTAGTCATGGAACAATAGTTACGATTAGTTACATGCAGGGAGCCTACAGTCCAAACCGATCAAATACCATATATAGGTCGTGTACTTACTCGTCACCTCGAGTACATGACCTCCACATAACACGAATGATATAATCATCTCAAATCTTAAGGGGTGGTTCCCCCCCCCCCCCACAAAGTTAGACAAGACACTTACCTTAACGGAGTTAGGACGATGTTCCAAAATAGTCTTCTCTCGTGAAATGACCTCCGTACGGTTCAAATCTAGTCAAATTAATTACATAAAATAATTACAATTCATAGAAAATAATTCCGGATAATAATACGTCGATTTCTAATTTTATTCTAAAAGTCAACTCGAAAGTCAACCCCGGGGCCCTCATCTCGGAACCCGACAGAAATTCATGAAATCCAAACACCCATTCCGATACGAGTTCAACCATACCAATTTTATCAAATTCCGATAAAGAATCGACCTCCAAATCTAAAATTTTTGTTTTTGAAAGATTTTGCAAAAATCTCAATTTCTTCCATCAAAACTCGAATTAAACGATGAATATAACCATAGATTCATGAAATATAATCACTTTCGGATATAGAACACTTACCCAGTTCAAACTTGTGAAAAAAACCTTCTGAAAATCGCCCAAACTGAGCTCCCCAACTCTATTTTTGTTAAAAATGGCAAAACTCCCCGTCTTATAGGGGTTTATGTCTGTAGCGCCACAGATGGCGTGGGGCGCTGCCTGTGGCGCCGTTTCAAGAACTCCAAAAATTCCAGCACAAGGGATAGCGCCCCACGCTACCCTGGACGCTGGCAACGACGGGAAATATTTTTCGACACGGAAATGGGCATAACTCTCTCATACGATGTCTCAATTCGACGATTCTTTTTGCTATGGCTCCGAAATTTCAATACGGATCTAATGGTTCAATCAAAACTGAAATTGGAGATCATTTTCTTAATGTGATACCACGTATTCTTGAAGAATCGACGTCGAAACATTCTAGAAATATCCAAATTAAATTCCATTAAATCCACTTGAGGACCTCGGGACCTCAACCAAATATACCAACAAGTACTAAAACATCATATGAACTTATTTGATGCCTCAAATCACATCAAAAAACACTAAAACAAGAATCACACCCCAATTGAAGCTTAAATGAAACTATCGAATTTCAACTTCTACATTCGATGCCGAAACCTATCAAATCAAGTCCGATTGACTTCAAATTTTGTACACAAGTCATAAATGACATAACGGACCTAGTCAAATTTCCAAAATTAGATTCCAATCCCGATATCAAAAAGTCAACTCCCGGTTAAACTTCCAAGCCTTCCATTTCCAACTTTCATCATTTCAAGCCAAAATCAACTACGGACTTCCAAATAAATATCCGGACATACTCTTAAGTCCAAAATTACCATACGGAGCTATTGGAACTATCAAAATTCTATTTTGGAGTCGTTTTCTCAAAAATTGACTCTACTCTTTTCTTTTAAGCTTCTTAAATAAGAATTATTCTCCCAATTTGATCCCGAATCGTCCGAAAATCAAACTCAACCACACACGCAAGTCATAATATGTATTACGAGGTTGCTCGAGATCTTAAGCCGCTGAACGGGATGCTAATTCTCAAAATGACAAGTCGGGTCATTACAATAAGTACGTCCGGGATATGGCCACAGAAAACGCAAGAACTTGTGTTATACCACCAGCGGACGAGTAACACGGTCAACCTCCTCCTCCTGCCGCAACGACAGGTAGCACTTACAATATTGTTAGTAATGCAGGTGAAGACGCCCTCGCGGCCATTCTGAAAAGGATGGAGGAAATAGAAAATGAGAACAAGGTACTTCGGGACCAAATGAGAGAACACCAGGAAAGGGTCGACAAAATACCGGCCGCTCCTAATTTCTTGTCGAAGAGGGATGTCGGTCGGTTCGTCGAGCAGCCATACAGTGATAGTGTTGCCCCACATGCCATACCAAAGACCTTTAAAATGCCGCCATATCTGAAAATATACGATGGTACAACCGACCTTAAAGATCATGTGACTCACTACGTCACCGCCATGAAAGGCAATGACCTCGCTAAAGAACAAGTATCCTCCATTCTGTTAAAGAAATTCGGCGAGACCCTCACTGGAGGCGCATTGACCTGGTATTCATAATTGCCCGCACATTCCATTGAAACCTTCGAGGAAATGGCCAATAAGTTCGTAACGGCCCATGCCGGGGCCAAAAAGGCCTAGGCAAGAGTAAACAACATTTTTGCTATTAAACAGTCTCTGGGAGAAGGGTTGAGGGATTTTCTCGCCCGTTTTAACCGAGTAAGAATGACCTTGCCAAATGTATTGGAAGGAATGGTGGTAGCAGCGGGCTAAGCAGAAATGGTTCAAGAGCGACAAGAAAATTATTAAGTCGACTTATGAAGTATCCCCCAACGACTTGGGACGAAATACATAACGCATATTGTGCCGAAGTCCGAGCAGACAAGGACGACCTCAATGGGCCGACCCATCTAGGGGTAGGCGTTCGGTTGGTTCGGTTCGGTTATTTGGTTTTCGATTTTATAAAAGTAATAACCGAAACCAAACTGAAATAAGTTCGGTTCAGTTCAATTTTTTAATTTCAGCTTGGTTTATTTCTAATCGGTTTTTGGTTTGAACATTATCATATTAGGCTCTTTCTATGTAATAATTAGACCGACGAATTTGTTGATTTTCTTTCAAAATTTTGGCCTTCTTGTGTTGCTTGAATGTGATTAATCATAAATCTGGTTTGTTGTTTTTATAAATTTGATTTGCTCGTACTATTGTTCAAGAATGAGAGAAATATAACAAAAAATAAGCTTACCTGGACAGTAACAAGAAATCCGACGACAACGAAAATTGATGGGGCACTACTGGCACAAGCGTATCAATGGCGATAGAGGCACAATTAAAGCTTGAAGAACCCTAGCGGCAACTTAGAATAAAATAGTAAGTTTTGTTAGAGTTAAAAGTCTTAAGGAATGGGAAATTAGGAACAACCGATTGGGTTACTTATTTGGATTGGGTCTTTGATGGACTTCAAAATTGGGCCTATATTATTACCTATGGGCTTAGCCTATATATAACTTAAAGAATCTATCTGCTAATAATTTGGTTTTTTAGTTAACCGAACCAAATAAACTAATAACCGACAACCGAACCGAAAAATTGAAATTTTAAAATTTTAAACTGAAACCGACCGAAAAAATCGAATAACCGAAACTAAAATAAAAATACTTTTGGTTCGGTCGGTTTCTTCGGTTTTGACCGAAATATGCCCACCCCTAGACCCATCCACTGACCTCGGTGCAAGCAGAATACAGAAAGATCGAAGAAATGATATCAAAAGAGATCTCGCGGCCTCACAACCAAAGAGGAAACGACATCTCCCATATGTCAGAACCACCGCTACATCCTCATTCCGCCATGAAGAAGGCCCATCCCGGTCAAGAATAGGGACTCACTGGAATGAGAGAGGTATCCCCCATTTACTATTCGCTCATAATTTTTGCGTGTCACCTACAGAGATAGTCTATGCCTTGGGAGAAGCTCGGACCGAAGGTGAAATGGCCATAAAAGATGAGGTCAGACCTGAATACCAGAAAAGCAGATGCCCTCTGCGAGTTCCAACAAGAGCGAGGACACAAAACCGAAGATTGCATCGCCCTAAGACAGGAGGTCGTAAACACGATGCGACAGGGATACCTCAAAGAATTGTTGAGCGATCGAGCAAGGACCAATTTTTTCAAGGGATGTGAACAACATAAAGGACCGTCAAAATCGCCATCGCAAGCCCGCACCATCCACATGATCATCGGAGGCGGGGATGACGCTTCCATCAACAGTGTGAAGTTAACCACAACCTGCAAGCTTAAACGGTCGATCACCCATGAACGGTATGATGAACTCGAAGAAAGTATCATCTTTGATAAATCAGATACCAACGGTTTGGCTTTCCCTCACTATGATGCTCTTGTTATCACTTTACAAATTTTAGATACCGGCGTAAGACGGATTATGGTAGACGATGGGAGCGGCACGTGTATTATCCATCCTCGAGTACTTGCACAAATGAAACTCGAGGACAAGATAGTGCCACGTTGCATCAAACTAACAGGCTTTAACAATGCAGTTGAGCGAATATCTGGCGAGGTTACACTCCCCGTCCTAGCGGGTGGCATCACTCTGGAAACCACATTCCACATCATGGACCAGGACACAACATACAATTCCATAATAGGGCGATCACGGATACACACCATGAGAGATATCCCCTCCAGCTTGTACCAAGTCATCAAATTCCTAACTCCATGGGGAATATTCAGTACACGAGGGGAGCAACACACATCCCAGGAATGCTACCGCATCACCTTAGATTGTACAGCCACCCAACAAACAAAGGATAAAGAGAAAGAGGCATAGCAATCAACAGGGTTGAGGTCAGTATGCGATGACATCGAGGACGTCATCAGAGAACCCGATATGGTCGAGGCCGCAGGATGGACCATAGAGGACCTCGACCCCGTTCAATTAGACAGCAACGACCACAGCAAAAAAGCTTACATCGGCTGCAAACTTCAGGAACCAAGTAAGTTTTATGAATTTTTAACAGAAACACGGACTTGTTTGCTTTTAGCCATGCAGATATGCCAGGCATCCGAAAGGAGATCGCCACGCACAAATCAAACGTCGATCCACTCTACCCCCGGTTAGGTAGGTTAGGTGTAAGTTCGACTCCACAATTAATGACGCAATACGCGAAGAAGTGGAAAAATTGTTGGAAAATGGCTCTGACAGGGAGTCGAAGTACCCCCAATGGGTCGCCAACGTAGTCATGGTGAAAAATAAGAACGTAAAATGGCGGATGTGCATAGATTTCACTAACCTGAACAAAGCTTTCCCCAAGGATTCATTTCCATTACCCCATATTGACCAACTCATTGACGCAACAGCCGGGCACGAGCTACTAAGTTTCTTGGATGCCTACTCGGACTATAATCAGATCCTCATGGAGAAAGAGGACCAGGAAAAAACCACCTTCATCACCCACCAGGGGACGTACTGCTATAGAGTCATGCCCTTCAGACTGAAAAATACGGGGGCAACTTACCAAAGGTTGGTGACGAAGATGTTCAAAGACCAACTCGGTAAAATGATAGAAGTCTACATAGACGACATGCTGATCAAATCCAAAAGGAAAAAAGATCACATCAACCACTTGAGAGAAGCCTTCGGCATACTCAGGCAATACGGCATGAACCTGAACCCCGAAAAATATGCATTCGGCGTGGCCTCAAGAAAACTCTTGGGTTTCCTAGTGTCGCAGAGAGGTACCGAGGTCAATCCCGACCAAATCAAGGCCATCGAAGGGATACCAGAGCACTTGACCAACAAAAAACAAGTCCAAAAATTGACTGGCCGTATCGCCGCCCTTTCGAGGTTCATTTCACGATCCTCTTATAGGTGCTATAAGTTCTTCGGCGTACTCAAAAAGGAGAATGACCTCCATTAGACCCCTGAGTGCATCGAAACCCTGAAGGAGTTAAAGGTATACTTGTCATCGCCACCATTGCTTTCAAAACTAGAATCGGGACAGCCCATCTTCATCTATCTCGCCATGTCCGAAGTAGCTGTGAGCGCGGTCCTGCTCCAAGAAAATAAAGGTACGCAATCCCTCATTTATCACATTAGCAAAACAGTAGTCAACACCGAGACAAGATACCCCCATCTCGAAAAACTGGCTCTGGCCTTGGTCGTAGCTTCACGAAAGCTTAGACCATTGTAGGCATATAAATTTTATTGAAATTAAATTCATAAAATAATTTGGACTAAATTTTAAATTCAAGATATATTAGTTCAAATAAATTTATTGGGCTAATATAATTGGATTAATTATAAGTACAAAATATATGGATTAAATAAATAAATCTTAATCCTTTGGGCTAGTCTATTTAGTTGGGCTACAAATGATGAACCCGCTTCATTAGGCCCAATATGGCATCTTCCTAGAGGCCCAATTTGGTGCCATGTGTCAAATGACGTGGCATGCCAAGTCAAACAGAAGAGCCAATGAGATCATGCCACGAGTCAAAATGACAAGGCATGTCAAGTCAAATTAAAAGGTCAATGAAATCGCGCCACATGTGCAAGTGACATGTTCTGGCAAATCAAATGCGGCCTTGTCACATCGCAATCTGATTGTTTGGAAAGAGTTTATTCTCATCACAACACTTCCCTCCTACAACTATAAATAGGGGTCTTCATAACTCAGAAAAGGACATCAAAAGTTATAACAAGAAGACACAAGGGAGCTTACGGATCAAAGGTCACAATTCTCTACAAACTGCAAGTGTTCAAGCATTCAAGCACTTCAACACAAATTTCAAGTATTCAAGATCAAGAACAAAGTCAAATTAAATACAAGGCATTCAAGATCAAGGCTACTTGTTCGTGATACAATTCGTGGCAACGATCAGAGTGTTCGCGATGGATAAATCAAATTAAAATTCAAGATCAAGCTCAAAGGCCCTTGAATTTATATTGGAAAAGTAGAATCAGAGGAATCATAGAGATTGTAACACACAAATTACTTGAAATCAAATACTACGATTGTTGTAATATTTTTCGATCTCGGTTATTTTTGACGCAATTTTATTGTCTACAAATTCTGGCATGCCCAGTGGAACAATCTCTACCTCTCATCTCTCCTTTTCGATCACCAAGATTCAAGAACGTCGAAATGTCTTCAAAAAAAAAAATCAACTCCAGATCAACTTCCACGAAAGCTGCTAATTCCAAGTTTTATGCTGATGTGGAAAACATCCTCAATAGATTTGGGCCAGTTACAAGGAGCAAAGTAAGCTCTTTAGGACAACAAACACTTCAAGTGTAGTCCGCATCAACCTCTGTTGTCGGATCTTCATCCTCAAAAAGAACAAGATCCTCTACAAGCGCGACCCAAAAAGGGAACGATGTCACCGAAAGGTTCGAAAAGGTTCTTTCTCAACTTAGTTTATCTAAGTCCAAGAAACCTTTCATGCAAGTCAATAATGATGACTTGAGCGTTGGATCTCCTCTAGTCTCCATTAATGTGACCTATAAGCTCTATCCCAATAATGTATATTATTTTTCATCCTCGATGGCGATCATGCAAGCAATGGTTATTGAAACTTCTACTGTAGAAGAACAACTTGCAAATTTGACGAAAGCAGTTGAAAGCCTATCAAAACGCGCGCAAGATCAAGATGCTAAACTTTCCAAGTTAACAAATACAATGGATAGCATAGTAGAGGGAGAATTCACACAAACACCTTTAAATATGCAAAGATCACAAGAGAAAGAAGACTCATCTGAAAAGCAAGCAACGACAACCAATGAGATTCAAGTCTCCGCTGAAGGTCTGATTCCCGTTGAGAAATTAAAGGACTTCATCATGGAGGCTATCAAATATAAGCCTGAGTCGTCCAAATAATCTCTCGCATATGCAAAGCCATACACACAAAGAATCGATAACTTGAAGATGTATGTTGGTTATCAACCTCCTAAGTTGTAACAATTCGACGGCAAGGGAAATTCGAGACAACATGTAGCACACTTTGTTGAAACTTGCAAAAATGCTGGAACGTATGGCGGTTATCTTGTCAAACAGTTTTTGCGATATCTCAAAGGTAATGCATTCGATTGGTACACTGATCTCGAATATGGTTCCATCGATAGTTGGGAGCAATTAGAGCAAGAATTTCTGAATCGTTTCTATAGCACATGACGCATCGTAAGCATGATTGAACTTACAAACTCTCATCAATGAAAGGATGAGCTAGTTATTAACTTTATCAACCGCTGGAGGAGCTTAAGCCTCAACTGCAAATACCGCCTTAGCGAAACTTCTAGCATCGAAATGTGCATTGAAGGAATGCGTTGGGGTCTTCGCTATATCTTGCAAGGCATAAAGCCCAAAATATTTTAAGAACTAGCAACTCGTGCTCATGATATGGAACTAAGTATGTCCCCAAGTGGAGACCAAGAGCTACCTGTCTTTGAGCCTTACGACGAAGAAGAAGAAGAAGAAGAAGAAGAACAAGAAGGCGAGGATGAGGGCAAGTTTTCATTCCAAAATGAAACCGAAGAGTATATGCATGTCACTATGCTCCTTAACGCATGAGCCTAAATGGCAAGTTATAATGCTCCTTAATGCACGAGCCTAAACTGCAAGTTATAATGCTCCTCAACGCACGAGCTTAAACTACAAGTTATAATGCTCCTTAACGCACGAGCCTAAACTGCAAGTTATAATGCTCCTCAACGCACGAGCTTAAACTGCAAGTTATAATTCTCCTCAATGCACGAGCCTAAACTGCAGGTTATAATGCTTCTTGGCACATGAGCCTATATTATATGTCACGAAACTCCCCAAATTTGAACTAAATCTTTAAGATTTTAAAGATCTTCAAATTCGACCAAAGTGTTCAAGTTGTAAAGCTCTTCAAATTCGAGCAAAGTGTTCAAGTTGCAAAGATCTTCAAATTTGAGCAAAGACTCAAGTAAAAAAAAACTCTTCAAAGTCAAGCAAACATGTCAAGTCACAAAGCTTTTCAAATTCAAGCAAAGACTCAAGTCGAAAGCTCTCCAAAATCGATCAAAGACTTCAAGTCGCAAAGCTCTTCAAATTCAAGCCGAACTTCAAGTTGTGATGCTCTTAAAATTTGAGCTATCTTCAAGTTACTATGCTCCTTGACGTACGAGCCTAAACTCCATGTTCCTTCACTCCTGGCCCGCAATAGTATAAATTGTGTACGACCCCAAAAAAAAGTCCGCTAGGTTGAAAACCTCGAAAGAGGCGGCCTAGGCAAAAGTTAGGACATAAAAAATAAAAAAATAAAAAAAATAATCACCCATTTTGAACTACGGTATGACTTGATCATCTTCACCGAGGTACATAGGTAGCTTAGAGTTTCATTCTTAGTTCTGTCGCATAAGTTCAAAAGATACATATTGCCCCAATCGTTGTCCAAATGAAGTATGGTGGAAGTAATTCATTCAACCAACACTTAAAAATCGGGTTGAAATATCATTATTCTGTTGAACTTTGGATCTCATATGACTTATATGGGGCAATCCTCCATGGTAAACCAGTGTCTTCAATGGGACGATTATAGTCTCTTAGGAGGCTACCAAGTATTTGCACTAAAGTTCAGGGATCGCTATATCTTCATGTTTGCCAAATCATTAAGTCCGCTGATCTTCAAGGTCGTTGCTCTTCAAGTTGAAATATTTAAGCCCTCCGAATCTTCAAGTTGAAGTCTTCTAGTCCGTCGGTCTTCAAGTTGAAGTCCTCAAATTTGCCGGTCTTCAAGTTGAATTGTTTAAGCCCTCCAAGTCTTCAAGTTGAAGTCTTCAAATCTGCTAATTTTTCAAGTTGAAGTTTTAAAGTCCACCACTCTTCAGGTTGAAGCGTCAAAGTCTGTTGAATCTTCAAGTCCATCAAATCCTCAAGTTTGTTGGTCTTCAAGTTGAAGTATGCAAAGTCCGCCAAATCTTCAAAGTTCGCAAAATGTTCAAGTCGATGTCGTCAAGTCCACCAAGTCTTCGAGGTGAAGTTTTCTAGTCTTCCAAATCTTAAGGTGGATATTTAAGTCCCTTTGCACCTTAAGTTGGCCTCTTCGTGGGTTTGTCCTTAAAAGGAATTATAACTCTCCAATCTTAAGTTGGACGTTTAAGTTCCTTTGCACCCTAAGTTGACCTCTTTATGGATTTATTTGTCTATATACTGATGTGGATTTGTTCGTCTATATGGTGATATAGATTTGTCCGTCTATACGGTGATATGAATTTGTCCGTCTATATAGTGGTGTGGAATTGTCCATCTATACGGTGATGTGAATTTGTCCGTCTATATGGTGATATAGATTTGTCCGTCTATACGGTGATGTGGATCTGTCCGTCTATATGGTGATACAGACTTGTCTGTCTATATAGTGATATGGATTCGTCCATTTATATGATGATATGGATTTGTCTGTCTATATGGTGATACGGATTTGTACGTCTATATAGTGATGTGGATTTGTCCGTCTATATGGTGATATGGATTTGTCCGTCTATATAGTGATGTGGATTTGTCAGTCTATATGGTGATGTTGATTTGTCCGTCTATATGGTGATGTGGATTTGTCCGTCTATATGGTGATGTTGATTTGTCCGTCTATATGGTGATGTGGATTTGTCCGTCTATATGGTGATGTGGATTTGTCCGTCTATATGGCGATATGGATTTGTCATCTATGTATTGTGATGTATTTGTCCTATATGTTGCGAGGAATTTAGCCTTCTATATGTTGTTGAGGATTTGACATCTACATGCTGTGATGGATTTATCTTTCTATGGGACGTCATGGAATTGCTCGTCAACTTGGCACTCAACGACTCTTCTTTTCTTAGCCTAAAAAAAAAAAAGAACAAAAGAAAGCGTAGAACAAAAGAAAGAATTTACCTTAGCCGTGAGTGCTCCCTAACCGTAGCTTATGAATGTTACAACTGATGCCAATTGAATGAAAATCACGTCGTTATTTATAGAGCTTCCAAAGACGGGTGTTGAAGAGTTAATATTGATGTGGGATTGGTGGTTATCAATGCTGAAGAAGGACTAGGTATTCTATTCCTAATTCATTCTTTTTAAAGCAAATATGGCATTAGGCATGTTGCCTAGTACCTATATTACATTAAAATGCCCCAATGGGTTCAATTGTTACAAGAATAGCAAATAAAGAAAATACAAAGTCTACGTATTACATGTGTAATGTTGCGTAGCTGTAAACTAGTTATTACGAAAGATCTACCATATGTATCCACACACCACTTGCAAAAACTCCGAAGTAGCACCTACAAAGCTCTCACCAGGCACCAATTTTTGCACAGTAAAGAAGGCATCAATAAATACAATTTTGCCACACCACAACAATGAGAGTGTCGTTAAAACTGTAGCGTAGAGGATGCTGAATTGTGAAAGTCCAAGCAAGAAGAATTTTTAAAAATTCTGCACCATCAGAATACTATTAGTTCCGAAACCAAGTGCTGCAGCTGAAAATAGAGACAAGAACATATTTGAAAAATTAGTGTAACAGTTGCTGGTTATGCAACTGGCCAGCACGTTCCTATCTGATGAAATACCATTCCCAGAATGAGCAAAGTACGATGCTAATACCACTAGGAAATGATACCACAGCAGGTAGTGCATAGGTTCAACCCATGCTATTGAACCTAAGCATTTTGAGCTCCAGTAATGTAACTTCTTTAAATTTCCCTTTGAATGATATGAATGAAACCTTCTCCTTTTTCATTGTCTTCCTTCCCAATGTTGCATGAATAAACCCATGTTGCAGCCTTATCAGTCATCTTGAAATTAAAACCTGGATAATGTTGTAGTTAAACAGCCGGATCCCATGTGTGACAGGTGGTTGTGTTTTGGATAGGCCTTTGGAATATGAATAGCATTATCCTGTAGTATGTCTCACTCTATTTTTGCAGAGTTGAACAGCTTGGTAGTGCCTCTGCCTTTTCAGATTCAAACATGATTATCTTGAGTGACAATCGGTCAACCATTTGCTTATCAGATCTGTTACGTAGCTCACAAGGACACCACCAGAATGAGCACGATAACATGCTAATAACACGGGTAGATCTCTTAGTAAAACATAGCAACAGTAAGTAAATACAAATGAGGAAGCATCTGTCATTTTGTTAAGATTGTTATCCTAATTCAATTGGAAAAGCTACTTGCGGTGAAAAATTTTTCCAACACATTTGGAGTTGGACAAACCATTATCCAAGTAATACCTACCGTAGCTTTTAACTTCTAATAGGATCTATAAAGAGTCCAAGTAAAATACAAAAGAATTGTCCTATGTGTATTGGGAGGCTTATCCTTTATCAATATTAAATAATTGATCAAAGAAAGGTGACACTAAGTTTATTAGTGAGACAGTCACGTGAAGTTATACAGAAGGCTAACATCTTCATAAGTTCCATTCTTCTTAAGTTACAACTACACGTGAGGAGATCGACTGAGCATTTACAAGAAATCAATCAATGAAGTGTAATAATTGCTTTTTATATACTTCAAGTTTTGTCTTCAAAGCTCGACAAGTCTACACCGGACAAATCTTGAAGTAGGGGCATTTGTAGGCATATAAATTTTATTGAAATTAAATTCATAAAATAATTTGGACTAAATTTTAAATTCAAGATATATTAGTTCAAATAAATTTATTGGGCTAATATAATTGGATTAATTATAAGTTCAAAATATATGGATTAAATAAATAAATCCTTATCTATTGGGCTAGTCCATTTAGTTGGGCTACAAATGATGAGCCCACTTCATTAGGCACAATATGCCATCTTTCTAGAGGCCCAGTTTGGTGCCACGTGTCAAATGACGTGGCACGCCAAGTTAAACAGAAGAGCCAATGGGATCATGCCACGTGTCAAAATGACAAGGCGTACCATGTCAAATTAAAAGGTCAATGAAACCGCGCCACGTGTGCAAGTGGCATGTTCTCGCAAATCAAATGCGGCCTTATCACACCGCAATCTAATTGTTCGGAAAGAGTTTGTTCTCATCACAACTCTTCCCTCCTACAACTATAAATAAGGGTCTTCATAACTCAGAAAAGGACATCAGAAGTTATAACAAGAAGACACAAGGGAGCTCGTGGATCAAAGGCCGCAATTCTCTGCAAACTGCAAGTGTTCAAGCATTCAAGCACTTCAACACAAATTTCAAGTATTCAAGATCTAGAACGAAGTCAAATTAAATACAAGGCGTTCAAGATCAAGGCTACTTGTTCGTGATACAATTCGCGGCAATAATGAAAGTGTTCGCGACGGATAAATCAAATTCAAATTCAAGATCAAGCTCAAAGGCCCTTGAATTTATATTGAAAAAGTAGAATCAGAGGAATCATAGAGATTGTAACACATAAATTACTTGAAATCAAATACTACGATTGTTGCAATATTTTTCGATCTCGATTATTTTCTTGACGCAATTTTATTGTCAACAACCATATTTCAAATGCCACCACATCTCGGTCGTCACGACTTTCCCCTTAAGAAGCATTTTGCATAAACCCGAGCTATCGGACAGGTTGGCCAAATGGGCCATCGAACTGAGCGAGCACGATATTATATATCGGGCGCGAACGGCGATAAAGTCACAGGTCCTCGTAGACTGTCGCCGACTTCAGTGCAAGAATAATGCCCGAAGTCGAAAAAGAAGTCGTCCACGCTTCTCACCAAACACAAGACCTCTGGATCCTATACACTGATGGCGCGTCTAACGGGTCGGGATCTGGGCTGGGACTCGTACTCGAAGTCCCAACAGGCGAAGTGATTCGCCAGTACATAAGATGCATGGACATGACTAACAACGAGGCCGAGTATGAGGCTGTAATTGCAGGACTAAGACTAATACTCAAACATGGGGCGAAGCAGCTAAAACTGTGCTGCGATTCTCAACTCGTGGTCAACCAAGTCACAGGGACTTTCCAAATCAAGGAGCAAAGGTTACAAAAGTACCAGACTGAAATCTGCAAGCTTCTACCCGAGTTTGACCAATGTCAACTCGACCAGATCCCCCGAGCACAGAACACTGAGGTGAATGGCCTCGCCAAACTAGTCATAGCCACCAAAAACATCACAACCGGAGAAAGAAATGTGGTCCACCTCCTCAACTCATCGATAGATCAAATCGAGGTAAGAACCATAAACCTGACTTGGGACTGGCGCAATTGTATTGTTACATATTTGTAGGATGGTGTACTCCCTAATGATAAAAAAAAGGGCCAAGAAGCTGTGAATGCAAGCAGAAAGATACAGCATCATTCACAACGACATGTACAAGAGGACATATGGCGGCCCTCTGGCGAAATGCTTAGGCCCAAATCAGACGCGGCGCGTCCTTGAAGAAGTATATGAAGGCCACTGTGGAGCTCACTCCGATAATCGAGCTTTGGTCAGATGCCTCATACGGGTAGGGTATTACTGGCCCACCATGAAAAAGGAGGCCGCGGATTTCGTGAGAAAATGCGAGCAATGCCAGAAGTATGCCCAATGATCCACCAAGCAGGCGAACACCTACACTCAGTAACTTCCCCTTGACCGTTCATCAAATGGGGAATGGACATTGTGGGTCCCCCTCCAGGCAGGACGAGGTGATATACGATTTCATTTAACTGACTATTTCTCCAAATGGGTAGAAGCAGGAGCATTCGCCCAAATACGCGAACATGACTAAGGTACGACAACGGACCTCAGTTTGCGGGAAAAAAGGTCGCTGAGTTTTTTGAAAAATGGCACATCAAAAGAATACTCTCAACGCCATACCACCCTGCGGGCAACGGGCAAGAGGAATCCTCCAATAAGTCGATACTGAATATCATGAAGAATAAACTCGAAGACGCCAAAGGATTGTGGCCGAAAATATTACCAAAAGTACTCTGGGCCTACCGAACAACGCCAAAGATGAGCACAGGAGAGACACCATACTCATTAGTCTATAGGATTGATACAGTAATACCGGTCGAGGTCGGGGAGCCAAGTCTAAGGTACTCCCATGAAAGCAGACCCCGAAACGACGACAGCAGAAGGCAGGAGCTCGACAAAGTCGAGGAACGAAGAGATATGGCCTACGTAAGAATGGTCGCCCAAAAGCAACAAGCAGACCGCTATTATAACAAAAAGACAAAGATCAGGCCACTCAAAGTCGAGGACTATGCGCTTAAAGCTAAAACACAAGCGAGCAAAGACCCACGGTAAGGCAAACTAGGAACGAATTGGGACGGCCCGTACAAAATCACGGCAACAGCGAACAAAGGGTCATTCCAACTAGAAACGATGGAAGGAAAGCGACTACCAAACAACTGGAATATTACACACCTCAAGTACTTCAACTTCTAAAAGATGAAGCGCCCTCCCCCCCCTCCCCCTCCCAAAGTCGTACTTTTTTTCCCTCACTTGAATTTTGTCCCAATTAGGTTTTCTCGAGGAGGTTTTTAACGAGACGACGAAGGGAACACTTCAAGATTGAAGTGTGCACAAACGAAGGCACTGGACGGCTAGTTCATTGCTCGACCTCTCAATACTTTTCCAGGTCGACCAATGAAGGGACTAGATAGACTAGGACTGGGACTGAAATGCCAGCCAGTGCCCGGAAAATATGTAAATATCTCCAAGTGTATGAACAAAGCACAAATACATTAAGTTTATTTCTGTTCTCTCTAAGCATAGGTTACTTTCGACCTCATTCGAATCAACACCTAATCGGCACTCGGCCATAATTAAGAATAGGTTACATTCGACCTCGTTCGAATCAACACCTAATCGGCCCTCAGCCACAACTAAGCATAGGTTACATTCGACCTCGTTCGAATCAACACCTAATTGGCCCTCGGCCATAACTAAGCATAGGTTACATTCGACCTCGTTTGAATCAACACCTAATCGGCCCTCGGCCATAACTAAGCATAGGTTACATTCGACCTCGTTCGAATCAATACCAAATCGGCCCTAGGCCATAACTAAATATAGGTTACATTCGACCTCGTTCGAATCAATACCTAATTGGCCCTCGACCATAAACAAACATATGATATGTTCGACCTCGTTCGAACTAACGTCCACTGGCCCCCGACCATGATCAAACCTAAGTTTGTTTCGACCTCGTTCGACCCCACTCGAACTAGATTATTACTACCAAGAAAACCAAGGCAACTAAGCAACAAAATCAAAAAGCATACAAACCCAAACAGAAGAAAAAAGGATCGGGTACAAATAACGAAACTTGTATTTCATACTTAGAATATATTTTACAAAGGCTTGAGAAGATGTCTACCAAAAATCGCACAAGTCTGTGGCAACACAAAAGAAGGAAAATAAAAGCTGCTAATCGTCGCCTGGCCTAGACGCATCATCGGCCTGGTCGCTTAGACTGTTGTCGTCCGCCCCTTCGCCATCACCATCGCCATCAGGATACTCATCTTCATACCAGGCGTCCTCTTCAATCCGATCCATGCTCGCATCCTACTTGTTGTCACCGGCCTCCAGTTTAGCAGGATCATAACCACATGTGACCCGAGCTCCACGTGCCTTAACACGAGCATCCTCGAGGACGGCTTCTGAAACGGTTCCTGCCTTCATCAAATCTCTGAATATATCCAGCTGGGCCTCGGCATGAACCCACTCCTCGTATAAATCTTGAGGAACATCAGGGAAGTTAGAAACACAGGAAGATGATGGTCGAGCCAATAATTGTGCTTTCTCGGCCTCCAGAGCGGCGACCCGATCACAAAGGCCAGAAGCCTCTTTCTATAATTCTCCAATTCGTTCATCAAGCCGCTCTTCTCTAAGTCTGGCCGTCTCCAAGGCATTTTCTTGCTCGGCTCGGAGAACACGGATGACAATCTCCAAAGCCTCAATCTTCCTCATAACCCCCAACTGAGCTAACTCCGCCTTCTCGAGATCTGCTGCCTTCTCAGCGACCTCGTCCCTTAAAGCATCGGCTTTCAATTCAAACTCCTCGAGCTCAGCGCGCAACTAGAGGACTTGGGCTTGGAGATCGCCGCACTGGGCCTCGACCCCTCTACTAACCTCCAGCTCCTCCTCTTTGTCCCTTAGAGCCCCCTCGAGAACACTGCATTTTTCAATGACCTTCACCAGCTCGTCATCTTTTTCCTTCAGCTCATCTCTGAGAGCTCGAAAGTTGACGCCTTCGCCAAATCGCCTACAAATCTCGCGATACTTACCGCGGTACTCACGGTATTTTCTCTCCATCTTCAGAAAATAGATTTACGCCTCTCCTCTCTTCGGGCGCTTTCAATTTCCAAAATCACAGTCAAAAAGAAAGAGAAAAAGAAAACGAAGAGTAAGAACGAAACAAACTTTGAGCTCGACAAACAAAAATGAGAGGGATTAAAAAGCTTACCCTAAGAGCGAGGCCGGCTATGCTCCTAGATAAGGTAGCATCCTTCAGTTTTTCAAGGGTTTTACCCTCCACATCAGAACATAGGGGACCAAAAGAAGAGACCACGTCCTTCGTGTCAACCAACAAATCTCGATCCATGGGGATCGCAATAGTACGTCTACATCAGAGCCCGTCTCGTAACCATCCTCGGCTACACACTTTCCTTTAATGTCGGCCATCGAATAAGGATCCTCGGCCGGTCGCGAGGCCGATGGCTCATCCCGCCGCAAGTTATCAGGGACTCTCGTTGACGACCCTTCAGCTTCTATCATGGTTTCAGGAAGAGGCATACCCTCTGCGGCTTCAGTCGATGGCAGAACCACGGGAAATAACTCGGTGTCATCTTCAAGCTCTATGGTCGTCGTTTCTCATATGACAAAATCGCTCATCACTAAACCCACCACTTGGATAACCCCTTTGCCGACATCCACCGATCTCCTCTTGCGGGGAACCAAACTACCATCACTCGGCGACGATTCCTCTTCTACCAGATGAAGCAAAGAAGAAGTCGGAAGCTCCATTGTTAATGTATCCGCGAGCGCAGAAGAAGACGGTACGAAAGCAACAATAGGTATGGTCGACGAACGAGAAGGCTTGGCCGCAGTGGAAGAACGAATAGAAGCAGAAGACCGAGCAGGCCTAGCCTCGGTCACAGCAGGAATAGACTCCAAAGAAGAAGCGGCTTTCCTCTTGAGAAACGTAGGAGGAGGAGCCCTCGGCCTCCTCGAAGACCCTCAAAAGTTTCATCACCACCAATAATGAACCATAGCGTGCAAGCAACCACGTGGTCAAAAGAGAACTAAAAATAATAGACAAACTCACCGACCAAGGAAGAAGCATGCCCGAACCTCTTGAGAAAGCCCGGCCACTCACGAATCCCCATCGTGTGAGGCAGAATCTGGCCAACCCTATCGAAAATGTCTTCGACCAAAGGAAGAGTCGCGGCTTTGGTTGTACAAGGAAGAGAGAATGTTAGAACCCACGACCAGAAACAAACAAATCAAGTACTTTTCACAAAAGACGAGTACTTACGAGCGCGATTCCAGGTCTCAGGAAAGCCGTCCGAGTTGGCTACCAAGTCCCCAGTTCTGATGAAGAAGTAGTTGAGCTAGAATTAACGATTCGATTTATCGTCCATCTTCACCACCAAGCATTTACTTCCTCGGTGATGAAGATACAACATCGTCCCCCTATAAATCTAGGGGTGAAAATATGCATCAGATGGCGGAGTGTGACCTCGACTCCGGTCAGCTCAGCAAATTTTGAGAGCATCCTGATAAGCTTATATATGTACGGAGAGAGTTGGGCTGGACAGACACCGTAATAGCGGCAAAATTCCTCCGCCAATGGGAGAAGGGGGACAGTATAACTGACCTGGAAAGGATACGCATAAAATGCATAATATCCAGGGCGGTGGATTTGCACCACGTCGCGCCCTGCTGGGATCGGATCGATGTGGGCAGGGATATTGAATTTTTCAATAAACTCGGTCAGATCGACCCCTCCCATCATTGATTCTGAGATTTCAAGTTCACCTTCGGGCGCCTTCGAGAAATCAGACCTGACTTTCTCACTACGAGGGATTATCCTCCACCGTAGGAATGTTCTCTTCCTCTATGGCGATAGAAACCCTATCAGCGTGGAGGGGTATAAGTACCGCCAAAGGGGTAGGATCAATTTCCATACCAGAAACAGAGGATACCTTAGACATGTTGATCAAGGGAAGATGTTCGAACAAGGAAATGTTAGGAGCAGCGAGAATCACTAAAACCAGTAAGAAATTCCAAACAATGGAAGAAGAAGAAGATACAGAGTTTGTTGGGTGCAAGAGGTTTCGTAAATGTTGGAATATTACACGCACACCCCTATTGTCCCGACCCGAAATTCCCACCTTCGGAACCGTAATGGCGCCTAACATTTCACTTGCTAGGCAAGCCAATGTTAGAATAATATTAGCCATTTTTAAATAATTTTTAAATTAATTAATAACAAAGAAACAAATGAGGAAATAAAGTCTGAAATAAAGTGAATAATCCATAATAATAGCGATGTCTAAATACCATCCCAGAACTGATGTCACAAGTGCACGAGCTTCTAGAAAAATACAAATAAGGGTCTGAAATAAAAATAAAGTTGTTAGAAAGAAAGCACACAGCTAAGATAAAGTATAAGGAGACTTCAGAACTGCGAACGCCATGCAGTTATACCTCAAGTCTCCTGCGAATAGCTGAATCCGAGAAAATCTACTATACGTCGTTGGGACAAACTCTAGTATCTGCACAAGATCTGCAGAGTGTAGTATGAGTACAACCGACCCCATGTACCCAGTAAGTACCGAGCCTAACCTCGATGAAGTAGTGACGAGGCTAAGGCATGTCACTTACATTAACCTGTACAGAATAATAATAATAACAACAATAATAGAAATAAAACAGGTAACACAATTCAACAAATGAAGCCAACTCGACAGTCATAACCAATTATTATTTCAATTAGTTTCCGTTGCGGCGTGCAACCCGATCCCACAATATATTCATATTTAATTTCGCTGCGGCGTGCAACTCGATCCCACAATATATTCATTTTCATTTCTATTGCAGCGTGCAGTCCGATCCTTAATATATCTTTTCAATCAATTCTGTTGCGGCGTGCAACCCGCTCCTTCAATATATTCATTTCAATCAATTCTATTGCGGCGTGTAACCCGCTCCTCCATTATATTCATTTCAATCAACTCCATTGCGGCGTGCAACCCGCTCCTCAAATAATATAATTTACCAATTCTTATAAAAGAAATTTCTTCAATAAATGCAATAATTAATATAAAATTATAAGACAACAAGCATACAGTAATTATGATGTATTTAGAAATAAGTGATGACAAGTAACAATTAATTATAGAAATTAAGAAGGAAATAAGCAATTTAATAATTAGTATGCTAAATGTCAAGTAGCAATTAAGTCACATAAATCAAATAAGCATGTAGCAATTATAGCATGGATTCAAGCCATAATATTGAGCAAAGAATATGAGAAAAACAATTAATATAAAAATTAATTCATGATTTAAAATAACTTATAATTTACAAATAATTATGCAAACAATTAATTTGATGACGTATAGACACTCGTCACCTCGCCTATACATCGTTCACATGAATTTCACATAACAAATAATTCAAGGGTTCTATTCTCTCAATTCAAGGTTAGTCGCGACACTTACCATGCTTCGCAACCAATTTCAAGATTCTAATAAACCTTTGCCTCGCGAATTCGTGTCCGAAAGTTTCAAATCTAGTCACAAATAATTCAATATACTCAACACGAATCGTAGGAATTAATTCCATATGAATTTACTAATTTTTCGGATTAAAATTCGATATTCATTTTAAAAATTGACAGTGGAACCCACGTCTCAGATCCCCGAAAAACTCACGAAATCCGAACACCCGTTTCGACACGATTTCAACCATACAAAAATTATCGAATTCCGACATCGGATTGACCTTCAAATCAAAAATTTTGTTTTTGGAAAGTTTAAAAAAAAATTACAATTTTCTTCCATCTAAATCCAAAATAAATGATGAATATAGACATGGATTTATGAAATATAATCACTATATGATAAAGAACACTTCCCTAGTTCAAAATCGTAAAAAACTCCTTTGAAATCGCCCCTAGACCGACCTCTAATGGAGGGTTTGTGAAAAATGGGAAAAATCCCGTTTTTGGTCTGTTTTAATCACTGGCGTTAGGCCTTCTTCGCGTTCGCGAAGGGCCTGTCGCTTTCGCGATGTACAGCAGCCCAAGTGGCCTTCGCGTTCGCGAGATACCCTTCGTGTTCGCGAAGGCTTACACCCACCAGCCTACGCGTTCGCGAAGAGTATTGATCAATTCCCCTCCCCCAGGTACGCAATAATAATAATAACAATAATAATAGAAATAAAACAGGTAACATAATTCAACAGTTGAAGCCAACTCGGCAATCATAACCAATTATTATTTCAATCAGTTTCCGTTGCGGCGTGCAACTCGATCCCACAATATATTCATATTCAATTCCGTTGCGACGTGCAACCCGATCCCACAATATATTCATTTTCATTTATGTTGCGGCATGCAACTCGATCCTCAATATATCTTTTCAATCAATTCTGTTGCGGCGTGCAACCGCTTCTACAATATATTCATTTAAATCAATTATGTTGCGGCATGTAACCCACTACTCCAATATATTCATTTCAATCAACTTTGTTGCGGCGTGCAACCCGCTCCTCAAATAATATAATTTACCAATTCTTATTTTAAAAAGAAATTCAATAAATGCAATAATTAATATGAAATTATAAGACAACAAGCATACAGTAATTATGATGTATTTAGAAATAAGTGATGATAAGTAACAATTAATTGTAAAAATTAAGGAGGAAATAGACAATTTAAAAATTAGTATGCTAAATGTCAAGTAGAAATTATGTCACACAAATCAAATAAGCATGTAGCAATTATAGCATAGATTCAAGGCATAATATTGAGCAAGGAATATGAGAGAAATAATTAATATAAAAATTAATTCATGATTTAAAATAATTTATGATTTTCAAATAATTATACAAACAATTAATTTGACGACGTATAGACACTCGTCACCTCGCCTATACGTCGTTCATATGAATTTCACATAACAAATAATTCAAGGGTTCTATTCCCTCAAGTCAAGGTTAGCCACGACACTTACCACGCTTCGCAACCAATTTCAAGATTCCAATAAACCTTTATCTCGCAAATTCGTGTCTGAAAGTTTCAAATCTAGTCACAAACAATTCAATATACTCAACACGAATCGTAGGAATTAATTACATATGAATTTACTAATTTTTCGGATTAAAATCCGAAATTCATTTTAAAAATCGACAGTGGGACCCACATCTCGGATCCCGAAAAAATCACGAAATCCGAACACCCGTTCCAACACGATTTCAATCATACAAAAATTATCGAATTCCGACATCGGATTGACCTTCAAATCAAAAAATTTATTTTTGGAAAGTTTTACAAAAATTACAATTTTCTTCCATCTAAATCCAAAATAAATGATGAATATAGACATAGATTTATGAAATATAATCACTATATGATAAAGAACACTTACTCAGTTCGAAATCGTGAAAAACTCCTTTGAAATCGCCCCTAGACCGACCTCTAATGGAGGGTTTGTGAATAATGGGGAAAATCCCCCCGGGCCTTCTTCACGTTCGCGAAGGGCCTGTCGCGTTCGCGATGTGCAGCAGCCCAAGTGGCCTTCATGTTCACGAGATACCCGTCGCGTTCGCGAAGGCTTACACCCACCAGCCTACGCGTTCGCGAGCCTTGTGTCGCATTCGCGTAGGGTAAAATCCCACCCAGCCCAGTTCACTCTTCGCATTCGCGAGAGTGCTTTCACGAACACAAAGAAGGAAACCAGATGACAGCTGAAGCTAATGAAAAACCAGATTTTCTAAGTCCCAAACCACCCGTAGCCTATCCGAAATTCACCCGAGCTCTCGCGGATCCAAACCAAACATGCACACAAGTCCAAAAATATCATACGAACCTGCTCGCATGATCAAAACACTAAAATAGCGCCTAGAACTATGAATCGGACACCAAACCAAATGAAATCTTCAAGAAAACTTTAGAACTTCTATTTTAACAACCGGACGACCGAATCACGTCAAACTAACTCCGTTTTTCACCAAATTTGACAGTCGAGTCATAAATATAGTAATGGGCCTATTCCGGATTCCAAAACCAAAATACGGACCCGGTATCAACAAAGTCAAACATTAGTCAAATCTCTTAAGTCATTAAACGTTTAAACTTCAAAATTTCGACAACAAGCGATAACTCGAGCTAAGGACCTCCGAATTCGATTTCGGGCATACGCCCAAGTTTCAAATCACGATACGGACCTACCGGAACTATCAAAAAACTGATCCGGGTCCGTTTGCTCAAAATATTGACCGAAGTCAACTCAGTTGAGTTTTAAAGCTCTATTTTCACATTTTAATCAATTTTTTTAGATAAAAACTTTCCAGAAAATTATACGGACTGTGCACGCAAGTTGAGGAATTCTGAAAGGTGCTATTTGAGGTCTCAGTACATAGAAATGAATATTAAATTTAAAGATGACCTTTCGGGTCATCACATTCTCCACCTCTAAAACAAACGTTCGTCCTCGAATGGAATTAGAAAATTACCTGAGCTGGTGAAAAGGTATGGATATCTACTCCGCATGTGCGACTCGGACTCCCAGGTAGATGCTTCTACCGGTTGACCTCTCCATTGCACCCGAACTGAAGGATAACTCTTAGACCTCAACTGTCAGACCTGCCGGGCTAAAATAGCTACCGACTCTTCTTCATAAGTCAAATCTTTGTTCAATTGGACTGAGCATGGGACGGATCACCATGATATTTCCGGAGCATAGATACTTGAAACACCGGATGAACTACTGATAAACTAGGTGGTAGTGCAAGCCTGTAGGCTACTTTACCCACCCTTTCAAGAGTTTCAAAGGGTCCGATATACCTAGGGCTCAACTTGCCCTTCTTTCCAAATCTCATTAAACCTTTTTTAGGTGAAACCCGGAGCAATACTCTTTCTCCTGCCATGAATGCAATGTCATGAACTTTACGGTCGACATAACTCTTTTTCCTAGACTGAGCTGTGCGAAGTCAATCCTGAATAATCTTGACCTTATCCAAGGCATCCTGTACCAAATCAGTACCCAAGAATCGAGCCTCTACCGGTTCAAACCAGCCAACTGGCGAATGACATCGCCTCCCGTATAATGCTTCATATGGAGCCATATAAATGCTCGACCGGTAACTGTTATTATAGGCAAACTCCACAAGTGGCAAGAACTGATCCCAAGAACCTCCAAAGTCGATAACACAAGTGCGAAGCATATATTCTAATATCTGAGTAGTGCGCTCTGACTGTCCGTCTGTCTGTGGTTGAAATGATGTATTCAACCCAACTTGCATACATAACTCACGTTGTACAGACCTCCAGAAGTGCGAGGTGAACTGTGTACCCCGATCTGAAATAATAGACACGGGCACACCATGAAGGCGGACAATCTTACGGATATAACTCTCCGCTAACCGCTCTGAAGAATAGGTAACTGCTATTGGAATGAAATGTGCTGACTTGGTCAACTTGTCCACAATGACCCATACTATGTCAAACTTTCTCTAAGTTCGTGGGAATCCAACAACAAAATCCATAGTGATACGCTCCCACTTCCACTCAGGAATTTCTAACTTCTGAAGCAAACCACCGGGTCTCTGATACTCGTACTTAACTTGTTGACAATTCAAACACCGAGCTACATATGTAACTATATCCTTTTTCATTCTTCTTCACCAATAATGTTGCCGCAAATCTTGATACATTTTGGCGGCACCCGGATGAATAAAATACCGGGAACTATGGGCCTCTTCAAGAATTAATTCACGAAGCCAATCCATATTAGGAACACATATACGACCCTGCATCCGCAAAACTCCATCATCTCCCACAGCAACCTGTTTGGCATCACCATGCCGCACCGTGTCCTTAAGGACAAGCAAATAGGGATCATTATACTATCACTCTCTGATACGTTCATACAAGGAAGACCGAGCGACTGTGCAAGATAGAATCCGAATGGACTATGAAACATCTAACCTCACAAATTGATTGGCCAAAGTCTGAACATCGGCAGCTAATGGCCTCTCACCAACCGGAATATACGCAAGGCTGCCCATACTCACAGCATTTCTACTCAAAGCATCGGCCACCACATTGGCCTTTCCGGGGTGATACAAAATGGTGATATCACAGTCTTTCAACAGTTCCAACCATCTTTTCTACCTCAAATTGAGATCTTTTTGTTTGAACAGATATTATAGGCTACGATGATTAAGAAATACCTCACACGGGACACCGTAAAGGTAATGCCTCCAAATCTTCAGCGCATGAACAATGGCTGCCAATTCTAAGTGATGAACAGGGTAATTTTTCCCATGAACTTTCAACTGCCGCGACGCATATGCAATCACTCTGTCATCTTGCATTAATACTGCACCAAGCCCAATGCGAGATGCATCACAATACACCGTATAAGATCCTGAACCTGTGGGTAATACCAACACGGGCGACGTAGTCAAAGCAGTCTTAAGCTTCTGAAAGCTCAACTCACATTCATCTGACCATCTGAATGGGGCACCCTTCTGGGTCAATTTGGTCAGTGGGGATGCTAAGGATGAAAACCCCTCCACAAACCAGCGATAATAACCTGCCAAACCCAGGAAACTCCGGATCTCTGTAACTGAAGTAAGTCTAGGCCAATTCTGAACTGCCTCAATCTTCTTAGGATTCACTTTTATGCCTTCTGCCGATACAACGTGCCCCAAGAAGGGAACTGAGTCTAACCAAAATTCACATTTGGAAAATTTGGCATATAACTGATTATTTTTCAAAGTCTGAAGCACACTCCGAAGATGCTGCTCATGCTCCTCTCGACTGCTAGAGTAAATCAAGATATCATCAATGAATATGACCACAAAAGAATCCAGATAGGGCTTGAACACTCGGTTCATCAAATCCATAAATATTGCTGGGACATTTGTCAACCCGAATGACATCACTAGAAATTCATAATGCCCATACCGAGTCCGAAAAGCTATCTTAGGGACATCAGATGCCTTAATCTTCAACTGATGATAGCCAGACCTCAAGTCAATCTTCGAAAATACCTTGGCACCTTGAAGTTGATCGAATAAGTCATCAATTTTGGCAATGGATACTTGTTCTTGATAGTAGCCTTGTTCAACTGCCGATAATCTATACACATCCGCATTGAACCGTCTTTCTTCTTCACAAACAACACTGGTGCACCCCAGGGCGAGACACTAGGTCTAATGAATCCCTGATCAAGAAAGTCTTGTAACTTGTCCTTCATTCTTTCAACTCCAGCGGGGCCATACGGTATGGTGGAATAAACATGGGCTGAGTATCCGGAGCCAAATCAATACAAAAGTCAATATCTCTGTCAGGTGGCATCCCCGACAAATCTGCAGGAAATACTTCTGGAAATTTACGAACAACTGGTACTGAGTCTATAGAAGGAACATCCGCACTGGGATCACAAATATAAGCCGAATAGGCTAGACACCCCTTCTCGACCATACACCAAGCCTTCATATAAGAAATAACCCTGCTGGTAGAATGACCAGGAATCTCTGTCCACTCTAATCGAGGCAACCCCGGCATGGCTAAGGACACCGTTTTGGCGTGACAATCCAATATAGCATGATAAGGCGACAGCTAATTCATACCCAAGATGGCATCAAAATCTACCATATCAAGAAATAGCAGATCCATGCTAGTCTCAAGAGTCCCAATAGTAACTACACATGAATGATAGATATGATCTACCACAACAGAATCTGCCACCGGTGTGGAAACACACACAGAAGCACTCAAAGAATCACGAGGCACAACCAAATATTAAGCAAAGTAGGAGGACACATAGGAATAAGTAGATCTTGGATCAAATAAAACTGAAGCATCTCTATGGAAAATTGGAACAATACTTGTGATCACAGCATCGGATGACTCGGCCTCAAGCCTAGCTGGAAAGGCATAAAATCAGGGCTGGGCCCCACCAGTCGGAGCTACATCTCTGGGACGGCCTCTAACTGGCTGTCCTCCACCTCTAATAACCTGACCTCCACCTCTAGCTATCTGACCCTTGTCCCTAGTTGGCTGGGCGGGCAGTGGAGCAACCGGTGCCGGTATGATGGCACGAGAATCCTGCTGAGATGTGTTGCTCGACAACCTAGGGCAATACCTCCTGATATGACCAATGTTCCCACACTCATAATACCCATCTTGTTGTCATGGCTGCTGAAGCTGAAGCTGACCTGAACAGGTCGAATAGCCGCCATAGTGACTCTAGAGTGGTGGTGCACTGATAGGAGCTGGATGTGAACTAAATGTCAGCTGCCCAGAGTAAGGCATAATAAGACCATGACTCCCTGAAGAATCGTGAGATGCCTAAAGTGCTGAATAAAATAGCCTGGGAGGATGACCCCTACCATAAGTACCCTTGTGTCCAGATGAGGCACCTCTGAAATTACCTGAATGACGGGGCATTTTACCTCACACTGACCCTCTCTCATGTGAAAGAACCATCTTGATCCGTCTGGCGACATTAGCAGCCATCTGAAAAGAAATCTCACTCTCGGTCTCCTAAGCCATCTGTAGCTTGATAGGCTGAACGAGTCCATCAATGAACCTCCTCACCCTCTTTCTCTCGATAGGAAGCGGAAGAAGCGCATGATGGGCTAGATCCACAAAACGGGTCTCATACTGAGTGACTGACATACTTCCATGCTGGAGACGCTCAAACTGCTTGCAGTAATCCTCTCTCAATGTGATAGGGAGGAACTTCTCTAGAAAATAGCCGTAAGAACTGCTCCCAAGTAAGTGCAGGCGAACCAACTGGTCTAGTAAATATATAATTTCCACCACCTCTTGGCGGAACCAGTCATCTGAAACACAGCAAAATCAACCCCATTGCTTTCGACTATCCCCATGTTCTGCAATACTTCATAGCAGCGGTCAAGAAAATAATGTGGGTCCTCAGAAGGTGTACCACTGAAATGGATTGGAAATAGCTTGGTAAACTTGTCCAACCTCAACAAAGCCTCAAAAGACAAAGTAGGCCTTTCACCGGCCTGTGCTGCAACAACTGGTTGAACTACCACAACTAGAGGGGCTATTGGAGCCTGATACTGGGGAGTTGTCTGCCCTGGAGCGGGAGTAGTGGGAGTTTGTGCTCCTCCCCCAACATGTGAGACATATGGTGCCACAGGAAATGTACCATTTTGGGCCACACCCTCCATAAGACTCATCAAATGGACTAGAGCGACCTGAAGCACTTGAGTAACAATGAACCCTTCTGGGACCTGAACTGGTCCAACAGATACAGTAAGAGCTGGAACCTCCACTCCCAAATCCACCTGAGGTTTTACAACAGGTGATGCTGCTCGAGCTCTAGATTGAGCTCTGCCTCTACCTCGGCCTCTGGCGCGACCTCGGCCTCGGCCTCTGCCCCTGGTCGTAGTTGCCACTTGGGGCTCTAGTCCCTGTCCGTTGGTAGATGTATTATGTGTTCTCACCATCTGGGAGAGAATAAGAGCATAATGGTTCAATCATCGATGATAGAATAAAATCGCACGATAGAATAAGAAAGAAGTGATATTGTTCCTAAACTTCATAGCCTCTGAGAGATAAGTACAGACGTCTCCGTACCGATCCTTCAGACTCTACTAAGCTTGCTCGTGACTCGTGAGACCTATGTAACCTAGTGCTCTAATACCAACTTGTCACGACCCGAAATTCCCACCTTCTTGACCGTGATGGCGCCTAACATTTCACTTGCTAGGCAAGCCAATGTTAGAATAATATTAGCCATTTTTAAACAATTTTTAAATTAATTAATAACAAATAAACAAATGCGAAAATAAAGTCTGAAATAAAGTGAATAATCCATAATAATTGCGATGTCTAAATACCATCTCAGAACTGGTGTCACAAGTGCACGAGCTTCTAAAATAATACAAATAAGGGTCTGAAATAAAAATAAAGTTGTCTGAAAGAAAGCACACAGCTAAGATAAAGTATAAGGGGACTTCAGAACTGCGAACGCCATGCAGTTATACCTCAAGTCTCCTGCGAATAGCTGGATCCGAGCAAATCTATTGTACGCCGCTGGGACCAACTTCGTTATCTACACAAGATGTGCAGAGTGTAGTATGAGTACAACCGACCCCATGTACCCAGTAAGTGCCGAGCCTAACCTCGACGAAGTAGTGACGAGGCTAAGGCATGTCACTTACATTAACTTTTACGCAATAATAATAATAACAACAATAATAGAAATAAAACAGGTAACATAATTCAACAGTTGAAGCCAACTCGGCAATCATAACCAATTATTATTTCAATTAGTTTCCGTTGCGGCGTGCAACCCGATCCCACAATATATTCATATTTAATTTCGTTACGGCGTGCAACCCGATCCCACAATATATTCATTTTCATTTCTATTGCGGCGTGCAGTCCGATCCTTAATATATCTTTTCAATCAATTCTGTTGCGGCGTGTAACCCGCTCCTCCAATATATTCATTTCAATCAATTCTATTGCGGCGTGTAACCCGCTCCTCCATTATATTCATTTCAATCAACTCCATTGCGGCGTGCAACCCGCTCCTCAAATAATATAATTTACCAATTCTTATAAAAGAAATTTCTTCAATAAATGCAATAATTAATATAAAATTATAAGACAATAAGCATACAGTAATTATGATATATTTAGAAATAAGTGATGACAAGTAACAATTAATTATGGAAATTAAGAAGGAAATAAGCAATTTAATAATTAGTATGCTAAATGTCAAGTAGCAATTAAGTCACATAAATCAAATAAGCATGTAGCAATTATAGCATGGATTCAAGCCATAATATTGAGCAAGGAATACGAGAGAAACAATTAATATAAAAATTAATTCATAATTTAAAATAATTTATGATTTTCAAATAATTATGCAAACAATTAATTTGACGACGTATAGACATTCGTCACCTCGCCTATACATCATTCACATGAATTTCACATAACAAATAATTCAAGGGTTCTATTCCCTCAAGTTAAGATTAGCCACGACACTTACCACGCTTCGCAACCAATTTCAAGATTCCAATAAACCTTTGCCTCGCGAATTCGTGTCCGAAAGCTTCAAATCTAGTCACAAACAATTCAACATACTCAACACGAATCGTAGGAATTAATTCCATATGAATTTACTAATTTTCCGGATTAAAATTTGAAATTCATTTTAAAAATTGACAGTGGAACCCACATCTCAGATCCCCAAAAAACTCACGAAATCCGAACACCAGTTCCGACACGATTTCAACCATACAAAAATTATCGAATTCCTACATCGGATTGACCTTCAAATCAAAAAAAATGTTTTTGGAAAGTTTTAAAAAAAAATTACAATTTTCTTCCATCTAAATCCGAAATAAATGATGAATATAGACATGGATTTATGAAATATAATCACTATATGACAAAAAATACTTGCCCAGTTCGAAATCGTGAAAAACTCCTTTGAAATCGCCCCTAGACCGACCTCTAATGGAGGGTTTGTGTACAATGGGGAAAATCCCATTTTTGGTCTGTTTTAATCACTAGCGTCATGCCTTCTTCCCGTTCGCGAAGGGCCTGTCGTGTTCGCGATGTGCAGCAGCCCAAGTGGCCTTCACGTTCGCGAGATACCCTTCGCGTTCGTGAAGGCTTACACCCACCAGCCTACGCGTTCGTGAGCCTTGTGCCGCATTCGCGAAGAGTATTAATCAGTTCCCCTCCCCCAGGTCCACAAAGCTACGCGTTCGCGATACACTGTCCGCGTTCGCGAATGGCAGCCCCCCTCCACTTTGCGTTCATGTACAACCCTTCGCGTTCGCGTAGGGTAAAATCCCACCCAGCCCAGTTCACTCTTCGCGTTCGCGAGAGTGCCTTCACGAATGCGAAGTAGAAAACCAGATAACAGCTGAAGCTAACGAAAAAACAGATTTTCTAAGTCCCAAACCACCCGTAGCCTATCCGAAATTCACCCGAGCCCTCGTGGATCCAAACCAAACATGCACATAAGTCCAAAAATATCATATGAACTTGCTCGCGTGATCAAAACACTGAAATAGCGCCTAGAACTACGAATCGGATACCAAACCAAATTAAATCTTCAAGAAAACTTTAGAACTTCTATTATAACAACCGGACGACCTAATCACGTCAAACTTACTCCGTTTTTTACCAAATTTAACAGTCAAGTCATAAATATAGTAATGGGCCTATTTCGGGTTCCAGAACAAAAATACGAACCCGGTATCAACAAAGTCACATATTAGTCAAATCTCTTAACTTATTAAACCTTTAAACTTTAAAATTTCGACAACAAGCGATAACTCGAGCTAGGGACCTCCATATTCGATTCCGGGCATACGCTCAAGTCCCAAATCAGGATACGAACCTACCGAAACTATCAAAATATTGATACTGGTCTGATTACTCAAAATGTTGACTGAAGTCAACTCAGTTGAGTTTTAAAGCTCTATTTTCAGATTTTAATCAATAAACTTTAAAATTTCCTTTAAGCTTTAAAATTTCGACAACAAGCGATAACTCGAGCTAGGGACCTCCGTATTCGATTCCGGGCATACGCTCAAATCCCAAATCATGATACGAACCTACCGAAACTATCAAAACATTGATACTGGTCCGATTACTCAAAATGTTGACTGAAGTCAACTCAGTTGAGTTTTAAAGCTCTATTTTCAGATTTTAATCAATTGTTTATATAAAAACTTTCCGGATAAATTATACGGACAGTGCATGCAAGTCGAGAAAAGCTAAATGGTGCTATTTGAGGTTTTATAACACATAAATAATTTTAAAATTAAAGATTACATATTGGGTCATCACATTCTCCACCTCTAAAACAAACGTTCGTCCTCGAACGGAATTAGAAAATTACCTGAGCTGGTGAAAAGGTATGGATATCTACTCCGCATGTCCGACTCGAACTCCCAGGTAGATGCTTCTACCGGTTGACCTCTCCATTGCACCCGAACTGAAGGATAACTCTTAGACCTCAACTGTCTGACCTACCGGGCTAAAATAGCTACCGACTCCTCTTCATAAGTTAAATCTTTGTTAAATTGGACTGAGCATGGGACGGATCACCATGATATTTTCGGAGTATGGATACATGAAACACCGGATGAACTGCTGATAAACTAGGTGGTAGTGCAAGCCTGTAGGCTACTTCACCCACCCTTTCAAGAGTTTCAAAGGGTCCGATATACCTAGGGCTCAACTTGCCCTTCTTTCCAAATCTCATTAAACCTTTTATAGGTGAAACCCGGAGCAATACTCTTTCTCCTGCCATGAATGCAATGTCATGAACTTTACGGTCAGCATAACTCTTTTTCCTAGACTGAGCTGTGCGAAGTCAATCCTGAATAATCTTGACCTTATCCAAGGCATCCTATACCAAATCAGTACCCAATAACCGAGCCTCTACCGATTCAAACCAGCCAACTGGCGAACGACATCGCCTCCCATATAATGCTTCATATGGAGCCATCTGAATGCTCGACTGGTAACTGTTATTATAGGCAAACTTCGCAAGTGGCAAGAACTGATCCCAAGAACCTCCAAAGTCTATAACGCAAGTGCGAAGCATATCTTCCAATATCTGAATAGTGCGCTCTGACTGGCCGTCTGTCTGTGGATGTAATGTTGTACTCAACTCAACTCGCGTGCCTAACTCATGTTGTACAGCCCTCCAGAAGTGCGAGATGAACTGCGTACCTCGATATGAAATAATAGACACGGGCACACCGTGAAGGCGGACAATCTTGCGGATATAAACCTCCGCTAACCGCTCTGAAGAATAGGTAACTGCTACTGGAATGAAATGTGCTCACTTGGTCAACCTGTCCACAATGACCCATACTGTGTCAAACTTTCTCTGAGTTCGTGGGAGTCCAACAACAAAATCCATAGTGATATGCTCCCACTTTCACTCAAGAATTTCTAACTTCTAAAGCAAACTACCGAGTCTCTGATACTCGTACTTAACTTGCTGACAATTCAAACACCGATCTACATATGCAACTATATCCTTTTTCATTCTTCTCCACCAATAATGTTGCCGCAAATCTTGATACATTTTGGAGGCACCCGGATGAATAAAATACCGGGAAATGTGGGCCTCTTCAAGAATTAATTCACGAAGCCCATCCATATTAGGAACACATATACGACCCTACATCCGCAAAACTCCATCATCTCCCACAACAACCTGCTTGGCACCACCGTGTCGCACCGTGTCCTTAAGGAAAAGCAAATAGGGATCATTATACTATCACTCTCTGATACGTTCATACAAGGAAGACCGAGCGACTGTGCAAGATAGAATCTGAATGGACTCTGAAATATCTAACCTCACGAACTGATTGGCCAAAGTTTGAACATCGGCAGCTAATGGCCTCTCACCAACCGGAATATACGCAAGGCTGCCCATGCTCGCAACATTTCTACTTAAAGCATCAGCCACCATATTGGCCTTTCCAGGTGATACAAAATGGTGATATCATAGTCTTTCAACAGTTCCAACCATCTTCTCTGCCTCAAATTGAGATCTTTTTGTTTGAACAGATATTGCAGGCTACAATGATCAGTAAATACCTCACACAGGACACCGTAAAGTTAATGCCTCCAAATCTTCAGCGTATGAACAATGGCTGCCAATTCTAACTCATGAACATGGTAATTTTTCCCATGAACTTTCAACTACCGCAACGCATATGCAATCACTCTGCTATCTTGCATTAATATTGCACCAAGCCTAATATGAGATGCATCACAATACACCGTATAAGATCCTGAACCTGTGGGTAATACCAACACGGGCGACGTAGTCAAAGCAGTCTTGAGTTTCTGAAAGCTCAACTCACATTCATCTGACCATCTGAATGGGGCACCCTTCTGGGTCAATTTGGTGAGTGGGGATGCTAAGGATGAAAGCCCCTCCAATAATCAGTGATAATAACCTGCCAAACCCAGAAAACTACGGATCTCTGTAACTGAAGTAGGTCTAGGCCAATTCTGAAGTGCCTCAATCTTCTTAGGATCCACTTTTATGCCTTATGCCGATACAATGTGCCCAAGAAGGGAACTGAGTCTAACCAAAATTCACATTTGGAAAATTTGGCATATAACTGATTATTTTTCAAAGTCTGAAGCACACTCCGAAGATATTGCTCATGCTCCTCTCGACTGCTGGAGTAAATCAAGATATCATCAATGAATACGACCACAAAAGAATCCAGATAGGGCTTGAACACCCGATTCATCAAATTCATAAATGTTGCTGGGGCATTTGTCAGCCCGAATGATATCACTAGAAATTCATAATGCCCATACCGAGTCCGAAAAGCTATCTTAGGGACATCGGATGCCCTAATCTTCAACTGATGATAACCAGACCTCAAGTCAATCTTCGAAAATACCTTGGCACCTTGAAGTTGATCGAATAAGTCATCAATTTTGGCAATGGATACTTGTTCTTGATAGTAGCCTTGTTCAACTGCCGATAATCTATACATATCCGCATTGAACCGTCTTTCTTCTTCACAAACAACACTGGTGCACCCCAGGACGAGACACTAGGTCTAATGAATCCCTGATCAAGCAAGTCTTGTAAGTGGTCCTTCAATTCTTTCAAATCCTGCGGGGCCATGCGGTATGGTGGAATAGAAATGGGCTGAGTGTCTGGAGCCAAATCAATACAAAAGTTAATAACTCTGTCATGTGGCATCCCCGACAAATCTGTAGGAAATACTTCTGGAAATTCACGAACAACTGGTACTGAGTCCATAGAAGGAACATCCGCACTGGGATCGCGAATATAAGCTGAATAGGCTAGACACCCCTTCTCGACCATACGTCGAGCCTTCATATAAGAAATAACCCTGCTGGTAGAATGACCAGGAATCCCTTTCTACTCTAATCGAGGCAACCCCGGCATAGCTAAGGACATCGTTTTGGTGTGACAATCCAATATAGCATGATAAGGCGACAGCTAATCCATACCCAAGATGACATCAAAATCTACCATATCAAGAAATAGCAGATCCACGCTAGTCTCAAGACTCCCAATAGTAACTACACACGAATGATAGATATGATCTACCATAACAGAATCTCCCATCGGTGTGGAAACACACACAGAAGCACTCAAAGAATCATTAGGTACAACCAAATATGAAGCAAAGTAGGAGGACACATAGGAATAAGTAGATCCTGGATCAAATAAAACTGAATCATCTCTATGGCAAACTGGAACAATACTTGTGATCACATCATCGGATGACTCGGCCTCAGGCCTAGCTGGAAAAGCATAAAATTGGGGTTGGGCCCCACCACTCGGAGCTACATCTCTGGGACGGCTACTAACTGTATATCCTCCACCTCTAACAACCTGACCTCCACCTCTAGCTGTCTGACCCCTGCCCCTAGCTGGCCGGGCGGGCGGTGGAGAAACCGGTGCTGGTATGATGGCACGAGAATCCTGCTGAGATCTGTTGCTCGACAACCTAGGGCAATACCTCCTGATATGACCAATGTTCCCACACTCATAACACCCATCTTGCTGTCGTGGCTGTTGAAGCTGAAGCTGACCCGAACGAGTCGGATAGCCGCCATAGTGACTCTAGAGTGGTGGTGTACTGATAGGAGCTGGATGTGCACTAAATGTCGGCTGCCTAGAGTAAGGCATAATAGGACCATGACTCCCTGAAGCACCGTGAGATGCCTGAAGTGCTGAATAAAATAGCCGGGGAGGATGACCCCTACCATAAGTACCCCTGCATCCAGATGAGGCGCCTTTGAAATTACCGGAATGACGAGGCCTTTTACCTGACACTGGCCCTCTCTCCTCTGAAAGAACCATCTTGATCCGCCTGGCGACATTAGTAGCCGTCTGAAAAGAAATCTCACTCCCGGTCTCCTTGGCCATCTGTAGCTTAATAGGTTGAACGAGTCCATCAATGAACCTCCTCACCCTCTTTCTCTCGGTAGGAAGCAGAAGAAGAGCATGACAGGCTAGATCCACAAAACGGGTCTCATACTGAGTTACTGACATACTACCATGATGGAGATGCTCAAACTGCTTGCAGTAATCCTCTCTCAATGTGATAGGGAGGAACTTCTCTAGAAATAGTCGTGAGAACTGCTCCCAAGTAAGTGCAGGCGAACCAACTGGTCTAGTAAATACATAATTTTTCCACCACCTCTTGGCGGAACCAGTCATATGAAACACAGCAAAATCAACCCCATTGCTTTCGACTATCCCCATGTTCTGCAATACTTCATAGCAGCGGTCAAGAAAATAATGTGGGTCCTCAGAAGGTGTACCACTAAAATGGATTGGAAATAGCTTGGTAAACTTGTCCAACCTCAACAAAGCCTCAGAAGACAAAGCAGGCCTATCACCGGCCTATGCTGCAACAACTGGTTAAACTACCATAACTGGATGGGCTATTGGAGCCTGATACTGGGGAGTTGTCTGCCCCGGGGCGGGAGTAGTAGGAGTTTGTGCTCCTCCCCCAGCCTGTGAGATGTCTGGTGCCACTGGAAATGTACCATTTTGGGCCACACCCTCCATAAGACACACCAAACGGACTAGAGCGTCCTAAAGCACTAGAGTAGCATTGAGCCCTTCCGGGACCTGAACTGGTCCAACAGATACAGTCAGAGCTGGAACCTCTGCTCCCAAATCCACCTGAGGTTTTACAATAGGTGTTGTTGCTTGAGCTCTAGATTGAGCTCTGCCTCTACCTCGGCCTCTGGCGTGACCTCGGCCTCTGCCCCTGGTCGTAGTTGCCACTTGGGGCTCTAGTCCCTGTCCGTTGGTAGATGTATTATGTGTTCTCACCATCTGGGAGAGAATAAGAGCATAATGGTTCAATCATCGATGATAGAATAAAATCGCACGATAGAATAAGAAAGAAGTGATATTGTTCCTAAACTTCATAGCCTCTGAGAGATAAGTACAGACGTCTCCGTACCGATCCTTCAGACTCTACTAAGCTTGCTCGTGACTCGTGAGACCTATGTAACCTAGTGCTCTAATACCAACTTGTCACGACCCGAAATTCCCACCTTCTTGACCGTGATGGCGCCTAACATTTCACTTGCTAGGCAAGCCAATGTTAGAATAATATTAGCCATTTTTAAACAATTTTTAAATTAATTAATAACAAATAAACAAAAGTGAAAATAAAGTCTGAAATAAAGTGAATAATTCATAATAATAGCGATGTCTAAATATCATCCCAGAACTAGTGTCACAAGTGCATGAGCTTCTAGAATAATAAAAACAAGGGTCTGAAATAAAAATAAAACTGTCTGAAAGAAAGCACACAACTAAGATAAAGTAGAAGGGGACTTCAGAACTGCGAACGCCATGCAGTTATACCTCAAGTCTCCTGCGAATAGCTGCATCCGGGCAAATCTATTGTACGTCATTGGGACCAACTTCGTTATCTACACAAGATGTGCAGAGTGTAGTATGAGTACAACCGACCCCATGTACCCAGTAAGTGCCGAGCCTAACATCGACGAAGTAGTGACGAGGCTAAGGCATATCACTTACATTAACTTGTACACAATAATAATAATAACAACAATAATAGAAATAAAACAGGTAACATAATTCAACAGTTGAAGCCAACTCGGCAATCATAACCAATTATTATTTCAATTAGTTTCCGTTGCGGCGTGCAACCCGATCCCACAATATATTCATATTTAATTTCGTTACGGCGTGCAACCCGATCCCACAATATATTTATTTTCATTTCTATTGCGGCGTGCAGTCCGATCCTTAATATATCTTTTCAATCAATTCTGTTGCGGCGTGTAACCCGCTCCTCCAATATATTCATTTCAATCAATTCTATTGCGGCGTGTAACCCGCTCCTCCATTATATTCATTTCAATCAACTCCATTGCGGCGTGCAACCCGCTCCTCAAATAATATAATTTACCAATTCTTATAAAAGAAATTTCTTCAATAAATGCAATAATTAATATAAAATTATAAGACAATAAGCATACAGTAATTATGATATATTTAGAAATAAGTGATGACAAGTAACAATTAATTATGGAAATTAAGAAGGAAATAAGCAATTTAATAATTAGTATGCTAAATGTCAAGTAGCAATTAAGTCACATAAATCAAATAAGCATGTAGCAATTATAGCATGGATTCAAGCCATAATATTGAGCAAAGAATATGAGAGAAACAATTAATATAAAAATTAATTCATGATTTAAAATAACTTATAATTTACAAATAATTATGCAAACAATTAATTTGATGACGTATAGACACTTGTCACCTCGCCTATACGTCGTTCACATGAATTTCACATAACAAATAATTCAATGGTTCTATTCTCTCAATTCAAGGTTAGTCACGACACTTACCATGCTTCGCAACCAATTTCAAGATTCTAATAAACCTTTGCCTCGCGAATTCGTGTCCGAAAGCTTCAAATCTAGTCACAAATAATTCAATATACTCAACACGAATCGTAGGAATTAATTCCATATGAATTTACTAATTTTCCGGATTAAAATCCGATATTCATTTTAAAAATTGATAGTGGGACCCACGTCTCAGATCCCCGAAAAACTCACGAAATCCGAACACCCGTTTCGACACGATTTCAACCATATAAAAATTATCGAATTCCGACATCGGATTGACCTTCAAATCAAAAATTTTGTTTTTGGAAAGTTTAAAAAAAATTACAATTTTCTTCCATCCAAATCCAAAATAAATGATGAATATAGACATGGATTTATGAAATATAATCACTATATGATAAAGAACACTTCTCTAGTTCGAAATTGCGAAAAACTCCTTTGAAATCGCCCCTAGACCGACCTCTAATGGAGGGTTTGTGAAAAATGGGAAAAATCCCGTTTTTGGTCTGTTTTAATCACTGGCGTCAGGCCTTCTTCGCGTTAGCGAAGGGCCTGTCGCTTTCGCGATGTACAGCAGCCCAAGTGGCCTTCGCGTTCGCGAGATACCCTTCGTGTTCGCGAAGGCTTACACCCACCAGCCTACGCGTTCGCGAAGAGTATTGATCAATTCCCCTCCCCCAGGTCCACAAAGCTACGCGTTCGCGATACACTGCCCGCGTTCGCAAAGGGTAAACCCCCCCCCCACTTCGCTTTTGCGTACAACCCTTCGCGTTCGCGTAGGGAGAGTGCCTTCGCGAACGCGAAGAAGGAAGCCAGATGACAGCTGAAGCTAATGAAAAACCATCTAAGTCCCAAACCACCCGTAGCCTATCCGAAATTCACCCGAGCTCTCGGGGCTCCAAACCAAACATGCACACAAGTCCAAAAATATCATATGGACTTGTTCGCACGATCAAAACACCAAAATAGCGCCTAGAACTACGAATCGAACACCAAACCAAATGAAATCTTCAAGAAAATTTTAGAACTTCTATTTTAACAACCGGACGTCCGAATCACGTCAAACTAACTTCGTTTTCAACAAATTTGACAGTCAAGTTATAAATATAGTAATGGACCTATTCCGGCTTCCGGAACCAGAATACAGACTTGGTATCAACAAAGTCACATATTAGTCAAATCTCTTAAATCATTAAACCTTTAAACTTCAAAATTTCGACAACAAGCGATAACTCGAGCTAAGGACCTCCGAATTCGATTTCGGGCATACGCCCAAGTTCCAAATCACGATACGGACCTACCGGAACTATCAAAAAACTGATCCGGGTCCGTTTGCTCAAAATATTGACCGAAGTCGACTCAGTTGAGTTTTAAAGCTTTATTTTCACATTTTAATCAATTTTTTTATATAAAAACTTTCCAGAAAATTATACGTACATCGCATGCAAGTCGAGGAAAGCTAAATGATGCTATTTGAGGTTTTAAAATACAGAAATAATATTTAAAATTACAGATGACATATTGGGTCATCACACCTATTTATAACGATTAAGGCATCGAAACCAAGGAACTAACCATCATTACATTGCACTGTAACCAAAGTGGCAGACTCAATCAGGAAACGCGCGCGGAATGGAGCAACGTCTCGAGAAATCGCGTCATAATGACGTTAGTCGCCATGACATCATCCTGATTTGTGGGACTTACAACCTCATAAATTGCAGGTCACAAAAGGACACGTTATCAACTCGCCCCAGTCATCACGGCCCGTTCAGGTCATCCAAACACTTCAACCACATTATACAATATCCGCTCATCGAGCCCGCCTGAGGTCGGCCTCAATAAGCGGAGGGACTAACTTTATGGGACAAAATCTAGCCTAGAATATTTAGGGTAATATAGCATTAAGGGAGGAGTCAGCCGAGGACGGCCATGGAGCAGCAAGATTCGTGGTCGAGATGTCAACAATGATCGAGATGGAGCATCGCTGATAGAGTAGTAACGGCTAATTTTTGAAATAGGATTTTAAAGAGAATATTCTAGTGAATATTCTCTGCACTTGAACCATTAGGGTTGGTTAGAGATATGTCTCAAATAAACAAGAAAAGAGAGAGTAAAAAAAGGCATGTAAGATTCACTTGATAAGAACATTTTTTAGAAGAAAAATCTCTCTTGTAAAGATACAAAGATTACCTTTTTATCAAGATTCTTGCTCATATTATTCCACACTTTTCCACCAGATCCGAGAATAGTTCAAACAAACATAGGATTTATCTGTCATTCATCATTGTCAGGAGGAACATTCGACCAATCTGTCCTTTATTGGGTGAATCATCCCCTTTATTTATTTAAATATCATTTATTGTTAGTTACACCTCAATTATTGATCATTCTTTATGAACGTTTTGTGCCTATCATTGTCAACATTTCCCTGGATTTGTCCCATCTCACGCACGTTTCTAAGATTCGCATATATAGTTATTATCTTTGACTAGATTTAACCCATTATTACGTAAATATAATAGTTTACCGGAAACCATACTTTTTGGTCAAACAAATATCATATAAAAACATATTAATTCTAAGTGATAATGCATAATACTCTATTGATGCAATACATATCAATATATCTTTTTGCCTTTAAATATTCAGTGTACGAAAAAACATATTGGCTTGATTTATTCAAATTAGTGTTGCAAAGAGTATAGTGTTACTTTTACTTCCCAATTTATGTGATATCAATATTTTGAAATATTTTTTTTATCGTAGTGACATAAAAAGAATTGTAACTTATAGTCATATTTTTTGTATAATTTTTAAATATTTTAATTTTAATTTTTAAAATATTAAATTGATCTACTTCTGAATTAATCATATTTAATGCGGAAAACGATAAGTGTTACGTAAATTGGGATGCTTGTCATCATTTGCTTCATTTACCCTTTTTCATTTTTTCACCCACAATTTTCTTTTTTCACCAACTTTGCAGCAGAGGTTTTAGGCCTACAAGGCCTTTTATAATTGAATTTAAGAAAATATTTTTTTTAGATTTCTTATATATAAAAGAAAGATCTTTTATGTGTAAAAATAAATTTTTTATGTGTACAAAAAAAAAATTATAAAACTAAAAAAAAAAATTATAAAAAGCCAAAAAATCAATTGACTCCTTTCCAATACCTTGCTTTAACCCCCAATTATTTTTTACATATCTGTCATTTTTTTCCTTTTCCTCAAAAAAACCTCTGCAAGATTTCCTATTTTGCATCTCTGAGTCTCTGACCAGACCCCACCCACTCCCCCTCATCACTCCACCCCCTCCACTCCACTCTCTTCCTTAGAGAGCCAAACCCTAAAAACTCCCGCCACCCCCACTAACCCCCCACCCCCAAACCCACCCACCTATCTCACTCTGTGAGCTCAAATTACTGTTTTTCCCTATATTTTCATGTCTTCTTTCATTTTTGCAGCTGCTTTGCTCTGTTCTACTCATTTTTCATGTGCTCTGCTTCACCAGATTCAACCCCTCTTCTCTGATTGCCTCTACTATGGATTCCATTTGAGGGTTTTGTCCACCCTTGGAAGATGAATGATCAAAAGGTACTCAAAGACTTGACCTTTTTTGCATAACTGTACATTTTGAGGTGTGATTTTTCTACCCTTTTAAGGGTTTTTTAGAATTGGGAAATTTGATGCCCTTTTTACTGCAAATGATTCCTAAAGGTACGCAACGACTTGACCTTTTTAACATAGCTCTACATTTTGTTGTATGTTTTTTCAACCCTTTTAAGGGGTTTTCAGGAATTGGGAAACTTGAGGCTTTTTTTGACTAAATGATTCCAACCCCCACACCCACCCCAGAAAAAAAGTTTTTTTTTAAAACTTCTGTTTGATAGGTTATGTGCAGTTGCTTTATGGGGTTTGAGTAAATTGAATAGCTAGGAGAATGATGCTAACTATCAGAAGAAAGAATAAAGAAAAAAGATAAAATTTTGCTGATTTTCTTTTGGGTTCTATATGGTTGTGCTTGGTGCTATAGAGATGAAGAGAAATTAATGAAATCTTGAGTAGCTAGAAAATGATTCCGACGCTATTCTTTAACAAAAGATGTGGAGATCTCACTTCGAATTCCCAGCTTCAGCACTCAGTGATGCTCCATCTACTCTGGCATTGGTGGGCTTGCTGTGAGCTGTAGCAGGCTGTCTGATGGAATGTCAGTTGCACGGGAGCTGGCTAGGACACCACTAACAATTAGAAGCAAGAAAAACAAACAAAGACAAAAATGAGAAGCGGAGGATTTAAATGGAAAAGTCTTGTTTGTTTAACCTTGATTCTGTATGGTAGCTTCATGTGTTAGAGAAATGGGGGAGAATTTGTAAAAAAAAAAAAAAAAAAAAAAAGGCTTACACTACTCCTTTGCTTGTGTGCTTGTGGGTTATAGTAGGTTAACCGGTGGATTAGTTGAGGTTCGCATAAGGACACCAATGTCATAAAAAAAGGGGAAAAAGCAACCAAAAAAAGGCAAAAAGAGAAGCAAAAGCTCAATGGCAATTTCTTTTTTGTTTTTCAACCTGGGTTCTGTAGATATATGGTAGCTTCATTGTGTTAGATAAATGATAAAAATTTGTAAAGAGCTAGTAGATATAAATGTTGCATTTGCAGTCATCTGGTATCTATTTCTGAGATATGTCTCAACAAAGAGCAAAGTTCGCAATGCAAAATCAACACAGGTTCTTGCATTGGTAATGTAGATGATAATGAGCTGGTTTGCTGCTGGTGAATACAGAATGTACATAATCAACCATTTGTATTATATTTTATATGAACTTAATAGTTTGTTCTGTTTTTTTAAGTGTTCAATGGAGCTTTGCTTTTATATTATTTCAATTACTATTATTATTTTAGGTGACAAAAGCTATTACTGTATGCCTGTATGGGATAAATAACTCTGAGCAAATCTTCTACAATTTGGTGAATACTTCACTAGTTCATTGTATACTTGGACAATTAGGCTTGTTTAAAGATGTTAGAAAGTGTGTAGCAGGGTAATCTTGATTCTAGATAAGAGAATTTATTTTTATTGTTAATTAGTTTTTGTTGTCTGGGGGAATTATGATGTGAACAATGTAGAAAGACATTTTCTCATTTTTGTCATGAACTATTAAGACTGGATTGCACAATTGTTCTGTCCATCTTATAATGCTCCATTTTTCCTTCCCTTTTTCATGCCTTCCAGTTTGTTGGTAAATTTGGTGACAATTCTGAAAACATCTCTCTTGAAATCAACAGTTCCCAGTTTCTACAATATCTCCAACCTAAAGTTCTTCTGTTGTCATACTTGTGTGAGTAGTCTACTGGCTTCTGCTTTTTTTCCACTTTTGGGAGTCCACTAGTTTGTTTATTAGCTACTGATTTGGGATGAAATCAGTGTTATCAAAGGCGAAAAGCGCAAAAAAGCTCTAAGGTCCTTTGGGGCTTTAACCGCAAAGCGCAAATAAAGCACGGGCTTTAATAAAAAAAGGCACAACCGGAGAAAAAGTAAAAATATGCATATGTAGTCTAAGAACAATAATTATAAGCATGAATAACAAATATATGGACAAAGAAATTGAAAAAAAAAAGATTACGATAAAGTGAAATATCAATTATTTAGTGTCGCCTCTTCAGGATTACGCTCATTGGCAAGTAAAAGTATGACTTAGAGCCTTGATGCGACACTGAAGCGCCCACAAAGCGAGGCGAAGCGCTCAACATGTTTTGAGCCTCGCTTCAGGGCTTAAGCGCGCTTTAAGCGCGCCTTTGACAACACTGGATGAAATTGCTTTGATGCTATTAGTACATCTTCCTCGAACTAGAAAAAATTGCGTTCTGGTTATGTTGCTTCTTGCATCTCTTTTGTGGTTCGGTATATTTGGTTTACCAACTATTTTTTTCTTTTTATCATCAGGTGTTGATTTTTGGGTCATTTACGGAAGATGAGATTAAAACTTTGCAAAGTCAGCCAACAACAACTGATGTAGGGATCATATTTGGTTCGTTGGATTCTGCAACTTTGAAATCTGTGGGCCTTTTCAACACTAAATTGACCGACCTTGATCATTCTAAGAAACCTCAGCTACCAGAGCTTGCTCATAAAGAGAATGTCGCCGAGGGTCATAGCAGTATAGGGAAAACCATAAAGTCAGCAGGCAAAACTATAAATGAATATGGTAGTTCTAGTTTTACAAATCCTGATTACAATAGGAGCGTGACAGATTTGAAAACTTTCCGCGAAGAATTACATCCAACAGTGAACACCGGAAGTACTTATGATTCAGCAGAGAAATCAAGCTTGTCTCAATCGTCTCACAGTGTGGAAGACGTTAATTTGACTAATCAACTCAAAAACTATAACTTGCTGAATGGTAGACATAAATCTTTAAATGGGTCTGTTGTGGTTTTCAGAAGTTTGTTAGCTCGAGGGTTGGTCAACTTGGGGAACTTGTGCTTTCTTAATGCAACTCTTCAAGCTCTTCTCTCGTGCTCTCCTTTTGTTCTTCTCCTGCAAGAACTCAAAACACGCGATATACCACAGGTATGGCGATAACATACTTGTTAAAAACTCTTCTAACCTATAACAACCTTAAGTTCCCAATTTTGGTTTTGCTAATTACAGGCTGGGTATCCCACTTTACATGCCTTTATTCAGTTCATCTCTGAGTTTGGCATATTCAGTGATTCAAGTATGAAGAAAAAGGAAACAATTTTTCCGGAAATTGGGCAGCCTTTTCGACCTTTAATGTTTGAATCTGTCCTACAAAACTTTACTCCGGATGTCCCAAATAGCTTGACAGGCAGACCGAGGTATGTTACTGACAGCATATAAGTGATTTCTTGTTTCTTACTTGGTTTTTCTTTGGTGCTATGAGCAACAGTTTCCAGTTTTTCTCAACTGGATTCTTTTATAAAGATGTTCCAATGAGTTTGTTTAGTTGAATTGCACCTAGCAACTGCAGTTTGAAGAGAAATTTGATTGACACGAAAATTTGATGGAACAGTGTCCTGTATTTAATCTTTCTGTATTTTTACGGTGGAATGGCTAATTACAGGCAGGAAGATGCTCAGGAGTTCCTCAGTTTTCTCATGCATCAGATGCATGATGAATTGCTAAAATTAGAGGGTCAAGTACCAAATGGTATCGGGAGAAACTCCTCTCTGGTTTCATCAACGGATGACGAGGAAGAGGATGATGATTGGGAGACTGTTGGCCCAAGGAATAGGACTGCAGTTACTAGAACACAGAGCTTTGTCCCGTCAAAATTGAGTGAAATTTTTGGAGGCCAATTGAAGAGTGTAGTGAAGGCTAAAGGTAAACCGAACGCATGACATTAGATCAGAATACCTTTGTATTTATTTAGTTATATATTTGCTTATGTGTTTGAATTTCCATCTTGGTTGAGTGAAATGACACTGGTGATCATTGATCCGCTACGTTTTCTTATTTCTCTTTTGTTCATGTAAGTTGTTTACTGTTGGGACTCTCTTATCCATTTGTTTAAGAGATCTTATTCATTGGTTTAACAAGGTAACAAAGCCTCAGCAACAGTACAACCATTTCTTCTGCTCCACCTTAACATTTTTCCAGAGCCTATTTGCTCAATAGAAGATGCACTTCGGATGTTTTCTGCACCAGAGGCACTTGAAGGATATCGAACATCAGCAGCTGGAAAGGTACTCTATTATGTTATGTGAATTTTAGAATCTCATGATGATTAAGTATACAGGTATATACTCGTCCTGAGGGTTATACCCTTTTTAGTATACAAGAATATGATCATACTCTGGCATATACTTTTTTCCCCTAAAGGGTTAAAAAGAAGAAAATTAATTTATTTTCTTCTGTATTAGGTGACATAAAGAAAACACAGTAGTGCTTACTTTTTCTGAAAAAGTCAATTAGGAAATTATTATGCTTATGGTACTTTTGTTCTGCCATTGTCAAGAAATTTCTGCGGACTGTCGAGGTGGTGAAAAACTATAAAAGTGCCCCTAAACATGCTATGTTTTTCGATAATGTAACAAATCTCAGGAGCACAAATGGTGAGCGTTAGATGCACAATTGAGATTAGGACGTGTCTAGGAGGTGCGCTTGCGTGGGTTTTTTGTGTTGTTTTTCTCCTTCAGATGTCTGGCATGTTCTCTGCAAAACTTAAGACTAAAATGTGTGGAGATGATCTTATACGGCAGATCAAATGAAGCATTACAATTTGAATTCTGGTTATATTTATGCTTGAGTATGCTATAGACAGTATCAACCAGAGTTCATGATGTTATGTATTATAAGGTTTTCAGTAAGTGTAATACCTTTAGAAAGATAACGATCATTTTTCTTACCATCATGAAGCAGCATTTAAAAATGTGAATTTTCAGGTGGCTATGCTTTCCTTTTTCTTCCAGACATTTGGTTAAATTCAAGTTATTTGTGGCAAGTTGCTTCCAATTTTCACAGATTGCTCTCTTTACGTGTTCGGGACTTAGACCCCTGACTGAAGTGTCTTTTCTTTGGATGTTAAATATTGCAAATATCTTAGGGAATACTTCATGATTTTCTCAATTAATCATATCTCAGGCCGAAGTAGTCAGTGCCAGCAAGTCTGTTAAGATTCTGGAGCTTTCTGATATAATGGTGTTGCATTTAATGCGCTTTAGCTACGGAAGTGAAGGGAGCACCAAGTTGCATAAACCCGTGCACTTCCCTTTGGAGCTTGTGTTTGGACGTGAATTACTTGCCTCTCCCTCTTCTGAGGTGAGATTATCTCCTTGTTCTTAGAAGTGTGGCGTTGACGAGTGTATCTAGTAAAGCGTATATTTCCATTTTATTACTACAGGTTAAGAGGTATGAACTCGTTGCGACAATCACTCATCATGGAAGGGACCCTTCAAAGGGTCATTATACGGCCGATGCCCGTCATCAAAGTGGCAAGTGGCTGCGTTATGATGACGTGTCAGTCACAGTCATCCCGAAAAGCTCGGTGCTGCATGATCAAGCGTACGTTCTCTTCTACAAACAGTTGTAACTTGTATTTGGTACTTTCAAGCTGCACTAATTGGTTCAACAATGAAAAAAAGAGATTAGGGAATATATTCTTGTACATGTATAAGAAAAGTTCAATAGATAACAGATGCAAATATAGGAGCAAAAGATGTAGAGGAAGAGAACCTATAATCAGTCACAACTCAGAAGAGCAATTTTGTGTTCGAGTTGATGTTCGAAAAAAAGTAGAGGTAGATGATCGAAAATCCCCCACCCCCACCACCCCGCCCCACCCCCGAACACCCCATTTTTTTTTACTCGGTTTTTACAGGACTGAAGATTGTATTCTATATTCTTGATGTGAATTAAACTGGGGGGAAAAAAAACAGAAAAATTATTGATCTTATTTTACCTTTGAATGGAGGTTAACAACTGTTTCCAGAATGGCCTAATGATGGTGGATTTATTCATTGGAAACAATGAGAGATTGAAAAGAAAGAAATTGTCTTGTGTTAGTTGCAGAATGATTATATTTTTTTGTTGGTGAATAGCTTTGATGAATTGCAAACTATAAAAATCAGAGTAAATTCTGGGGAAAAACTTGTACGTACGTGGTGTTTACACCATGCCAATATATCCATGATACGTGTTTAGCACATGCACACTTCTATTACTTAATGAAGTAATGAACCATGGTAAGTTAATGTAATTTGGTGTTTTTTTTTTTGTTTGTTTGTAAATTCGTGGTGTTTCTTGGGTTTCAAGGTGAAAACTTAAGCATGTAACGGGAAATAGGGAAGTCAGAAATAACCAGATTTGCAACTTATAATTGAAAAGTAGCCATAGTTTCAAAAGTAATTGAAACTTAGTCATTTTTCATGTTAAAACAAAATTTAAACAAAAACACCCTTAGAAATCCGGAAGAATTTCAGCATAATATGGTGGAGTTCGTTTTTTTTACATATGAGATTCTAGCATAATGTGCTGGAAGTTTATACGCAAGAGCTCCATAATATTGGCTCCTGTATGCTTTCTGTGTTTCAGCAAAATATTGGTTATTTCAATTATCAGTCCAAAAACTGACTAGACCATGCTATTATCATCGGGAAATAGCTCCCGTTCTTCGCACTCCTTAAACTCAATGTACCCCTGAAATCATAAGCGTTATTTTATTAAAAATAAGTAGTGTAGAAGGCAAATTAATGTTACATAGGCATGAATTTGGCATAACTTTGGTAGGGTCCTGCAAATTTTAATTTTAACTGCAACGTGTAAATCAATATATTGGGCAAGATAGTACAATTAAGGTTTTAACAATGAAAGTAATATTATTAAGTGATAAAAAAACAATAAAAGTAATATTGCGAATAGTAATTATTACGTATATCCTATTTATCTATGAGCTTCAAAGTCCCTGTTACCTTTATGCTTATCTTATATTTGTTCTTTTCATTGGTTAATCAGGCCAAGTATTTGAAAAGGTAAAAATCAGACTAATTAAACATTACACAATGTAACTGAAACTAGCATGCAAAATGGTAAAAAAATAAATAAATTAGGCCAAGTAAATTTACAAAATGTATTGAAATTTGAAACTAGCATACAAAATGGTAATCTAGTGGACACAAATGTTCGTAAAAAGTTATCCTTGGGCCATCCATCTTGCCCGCAACTATATTTAGGCCGAAAAAGATAATAAATGAATCAATACTAACGAGTGTGGTGGGATCGATAAGATTCCTCTTTCAATTAACTAAAGGTCTCGGATTCGGAATTTGGGAATAGGTTTCTAATAGAGAGCGCTTCATCTAATGCTACATGATACAAATCTGAATTAATAGTTTCTAACTTATTTGAATTGAAGTGTAATTATCTTCTTTTTTTCTTTGGTAGGAGAGGCGTAATTATTGTATGCATACCAATCATATTCATTTATAAATATCCAACTATTTCGTAATATCCCTTCAATCAATATCTAGATGTTGTCAACTTTTAATACTAGAATATATATATCTTTAAAGCACTATTACCATACATGGTCATTCTTATACCGTATTACTCCTTATACGATTACCACATGTCATTTACTGTTACACCTTTTTTCTAAAATTAATAACAGTAGCATCCGAATTAATTTGCGTGCATCTCAAATATTTTTACTGCATACCTTTACCATCATATCTATCATGTAATGTAGCATCCGAATTAAATTGCGTGCATCTCGATTATCTTCACCGTATACCTGCTACCTCTACTATCATAGCTATCACAACAACAACAACCCAATATAATCTCACTAGTGGCTAAGAGGGATGCAACACGAGGACTTCCCGAGGAGTCACCCATCCTAGTACTACTCTCGCCCAAGCACGCTTGACTTCTGAGTTCTGATGGGATCCGGTGCGTTAGTGCCGGTATGATCGCATCCAGCTATCACATAATGTCCACCAAAATTACCTCTTTCACTTCTCTTGAACCGGGGGTCTTTCGGAAACGGCCTCTCTCTCATAAGGTAGGGGTAAGTCCTGCGTACACTTTACCCTCCCTAGACTCCACTTGTGAGATTAACACTATTTTTTTTTGTGTGTGTGTATATATGCTACCTCTACCATCATAGCTATCACATGAACTAATTTGCGTGCACCTCGATTATTTTCTCCACATACCCACTACCTCTACCATCATAGCTATCACGTAATGTAACGTCTGAACTAATTTGTGTGCACCTCGATTATTTTCACTGTATACCTGCTACCTCTACCATTATACTATCACGTAATGTCCACCAAAATTAAGATAGATGAAAAAAAAATTATCTTACAAAAATACAAAATCCCATTTTACAAAACATAATTTTCATTAATAACATATTTTTTTCGTCGAAGCAGAAGCGGATCCAGAATTTGATGACTACGGGTGCCACTATATTTAATGCAAATCTATCACTAACCAAGAAAATTGAATTAGAGTATACATTTGGTCGGCTCGCTCTTTCTTGAATTAATTCGGTTCGGGTCCATTTTAAATTATTTTTTCGTTTCACAAAATTTTTGGTGCATAATTAAATACACGATAACCAAATCGAAGATGTTTGGTCCTTTATTTGACATCAAGGGAAAACTCACATTAGATGATAAAAAAGAAATATGATTAAAATCATATTCAAATAAAATTTTTGTGGTATAGAAAAAGAAAACAGAAGGAAATAAATAATTTAAAAGTATAATAACAATGGGGTTGTACAATGAGAAGAAATACAAAGATGAAAAAAATAACAAAAAGAGAAGAATTGGAAAAAATCCAAGAGGAGAAACAAAATTGAATGGCCATTAGTTGGTCTCGATCTTGGGTGTCATGGCTGAAAAAGTGAGTCCGTGACCATGGCACTTCTAGTTATTTAGTTACTTTGCATGCCACGCCTTAAATATATACTATCAATTTTCCTCAAGATAGTACTATATTCTTGAAGTTTTTATTCGAGCGTGCGGGTCAAGATAGTACTGTATTCTTGAAGTTTTTATTCGAGCGTGCGGGTGACGTATCACCTCCACTGCTCTACATAGATCCGCCCCTGCGTTGAAGTAAAATTTTTATAACGGAAAAGGTTCATATATGTCCTTGTACTATACGAAATTGAGCACATTTGCCCTTCGTCAATACTTTAGCTCAAATATGCCCTTACCGTCACATAGTTGATCCATATATGCCCTTAGAGTTACACAGTTGGCCCATATATGCCCTTTTCGAAACGGAATTCACCCAAACTAATTATCTCTTTCATTAATTGTATTAAAGTGTATTACAAACACTATTTTCTTTTTATTAGTATTTTTTTCTTTACCTTTCTCTTTTCTTTCTTCTTTTTTCTTTTCTACTCTTTTTATTTTTTTCCCTTTTCTTTCTCCCTTTTCCGATTTCCTCCATTACTGATGTCTTCTCCATTTTCGTCACCAATTTCACTTGACAAAACTTATGAATTCCAATTGCTAATAAAATTCTCTCATAATAATACTTTAATAGATCATATGTTTGTCAATTTTTTAATTTTTACTGAACATATATTTAGTTCTAAAATATTTAACAAAGATTGAAATAATATTTATGTAACAAAAAAACCCGAAAAATCCAACAAAACCGAATAATACAAACCGATATAATTGGTTTGGTTTGGTTTTGATAAAAATCGAACCAATCCGTTTCATTTACACCCATAATTTACATAGTTAATAAAAAAAATAGAAAATGTCCAGCTTTAAAAAGATGAAAAAAGACTAACAACTCAAATTTATAACACTACAACTTGAATTTTAGGCTTTTAATCATTAAATTATCTTTCTGAAAATAATTTAAATTTTTTGGTCTTTTGAATATTGTTAAAGGTTGAGATGTTTTTATTATCTTAAAGTTTAAACCATAATTTTTGGAACAATTTAATTTCATTTATTTAGAGGGCCAGTAAAATTATAACTTGATTACCTTATGGGAGAATTTTTTTAGTAGTTGGAATCATGAGTTTTGTCAAGTAAAATTGGTGACCAAAATGGAGAAGGCATCAGTAATGGAGGAAACGGATAAGGGAGAAGGAAAAAGGGAAAATAAAGGTAAAGAAAAAAAGTACTAATAAAATGGAAATAGTGTTTGTAATACACTTTAATACAATTAACGAAAGAGCTAATTAGTTTGGGTGAATTCCTTTTCGAAAAGGGCATATATAAGCTAACTGTGTAACTCTAAGGGCATGTATGGACCAACTATATGACGGTAAGGATATATTTGAGGTAAAGTATTAACGAAGAACAAATGTGCTCAATTTCGTACCGTAGAAGGGCATATATGGACCTTTTCCGTTTTTATAATGACCTATTAGATTCTATCACAAGGAAGAAAGATGACATGTAAAACCAAACCTTTATGCTTTTATCTTATTGGTCAAAAAAGCAAATAATTTTACGCTTTCGGCAAAGTGAGATCCCATAATGAATAGGAACCGTGGGTCCTACGTGTCACTGACGTAATAATGACGTGGCAGATCACGTGACCATTCAGCAGCAAGTTGGAGGTAGCCCTGATAATTGTACCACGTGAGAAAAAATGTTTGAACGTGTGGGGCCCATCAGCCATGAAAGGGGTAAAATAGGAATTTGAAAGAAGTGAATTGGCTATGAGCTGTCAAAGCAGGGAACATGAAACGTGTCGTGCGTAGAAGAAAGTGCTTTGGGCCAGTTGCGAATCTCATTTGTATTTGTTTTAGTAAGCAGAAATAATTTTAAAATTGAATTAAGGGAATAAATGTTTATTTTATTTAAAAAATATGAAATTATTAAGTTGCATATTGTCAATGACATATGTATTAACAGAAATTACTATACGTTCAACATTTACCAATTTATTCTTACAAATTAATGATTTTGAACTCGACTGAAAAAGTCTGCTAACATTGTCCTCTATTAATTTTTTAATATATAATTATAACAATTCTTATCGTTTGAATAATCAAATTAGCTTTTTAAATCATTTTTTTATTTAAAATGTTATTAAGTATAAAGTTAAAACTTAGAGTGTTGAATATGGTATTAAAGGCAAATGTAATGTTTCAATTCCACGAAACGTTTTTTTTCTCTTTTACTAATACGAGCTTACTTCATTTAAAAATATATTATATTATTTAATTTTTTAAGTTCAATTTATTCAGTGATCGATAGTGTCGCGTGATGTTCAAAGAAGAAAATATTTTTTACCAATAATTTTTTTATTCTCAAATATTGAATTCGAAATCTCTGATTAAGAATCGAAGTATCACGTCCATTTTAAGATATTATTGGTTTTGGAGCAACACTTGGATTATGAATGAAAATTAATAAATAAGTAGACTTTTCTGGACTTTTTCGGTCTTTCTTATTTATTTGTTTTTTATCTAAGTTATATTTAATTTTCAGCTAAAAAATGGACAGCTCTCACTCTCAGCAATCAGCAATGGTGCCGACACTTAGAAAAATTAGCAGCCAAGCAGATTCTACCGTTTAATGTCACGTCCATTGTCGTCTATTTGATATTTTTTTTTTTGAATTTTTAATAATGGGTGGTTTTTGGACCACGTGTTGTTTACAAGCCTATAATATTTTACAAGATATTCAAACGCTCCTGTTATTATATTGCAACTAACAATATGATATATAAATATAATTGTCATCATAAATTTTTGTATTATTTATTGAATAAATTTGATATTCGTCACTTATCATTACTGATATAATATTTCATGCTATTTTTTTCCTCGCATAATTAATACATCCTTATAATTGTTTGGCCCAAAAATATGATTCTTGGTTCAAATAATTAAATTTATATAATTATGGGTTAATCTTAGTTAACAATAGTACTTCTAGATGCAACATCCGAGAAAATGGCAAACGTCAGATAGATCTGGTCGAGTGTTGATATCGATATGCAATAACTATTTCAAAAAGTATGAGTAATAATATAGCACTTAATAGCAATAAATAACAATAAATGACACTTGAGTAAATATGAGGAATGATTCACCCAATAAAAGATAAACTAGATGATTGTTCCTCGTGACAATGATGAGTGACAAATATACCTTGAATGTTCGAATTACCCTCAGATCTAATGGAAAAACATAGAATAATATCGACCAGAATCTTGGTGAAAATGTGATGTTTGTATCTTAGTAAGAGAGAGAGAGAATCTTTCTTGTCAAAGTGTGTTCTTACAAATAAAAATCACATGCCTTACATCATTGTCTCTTTTTCTATTTATGTGAGACATATTCCTATTAAACTCTAATAGTACAAGTACAGAGAATATCCACGGAATATTCTCTTTAATATCTTGTTTCGAAAACTAGCCGTTACAGCTTCATCGACGATGCTCGACCACGGCTCATATCGACTCTTCGATTATGCACTTTGCTACTTCCTGGTCCAGCTCAACTAACGACGGCTCGAGAATCCTTCGCTTAATATTATCTTATTTTAAACATTCTAGGGCGAATTTTGACCCGTACAGTTAGTCCCTCCGCTTATTGAGGCCGGCCTCAGGCGGTCTTGATGAGCGAATTCTGTTCATAGTGGTTGGAATGATTAGACGAGTTGATCGGGTCGCGGTGATTGAGGCAAACTTGCAACGTGGCCCTTCGTGAGCCGCAAATTTTGGAGTTGTGTTGTCCATGAATCGAAATGATGTCACGACCTCATGCATCATCATGACGCGTATTCCGATGCATCGCTTTGTTTTGCGTGGGACTCCTGATTGGTCCTGCCACTTCGATTCCGATGCCAGATGATGATGAGGCAATTTCTCTATTCTGACGCATGAACTCTTATAAATTGTAACGACCCGACTTGTCGTTTTAAGAATTTGCGCCCCGTTTAGTGACTTAAGATCTCGAGCAGCTTCACAATATGTATTATGACCCGCGGGTGTGGTCGATTTTGAATTAGTGAAGATTCAGAATTAAGTTAAAAGAACAATCCTTATTTAGAAATTTAAATGAAGAAGAGAAAAGTTGATCGGATATTGACTTATGTATAAACGACCTCGAAATTTAATTATGATGATTCCAATAGCTCCGTATGGTAATTTTGGACTTAGGAGCATGTCCGAAAAATTATTTGGAGGTCCGTAGTAGAATTAGGCTTGAAATGCCGAAAGTTGAATTTTTTTAAAGTTTGACCGGGGGTGACTTTTTTATATCGAGGTCGGAATTCGATTATGGAAATTGGAATAGCTTCGTTATGTCATTTATGACTTGTGTACAAAATTTAAAGTTATTCCGGATTAATTTGATGTATTTCGGCACAAGATATAGAATTTAAAAGTTTAAAGTTCATTAGGCTTGAATCGAGGTGTGATTTGTGATTTTAGCGTTGTTTGATGTGATTCGAGGCTTCAACTAAGCTCGTATGATATTTTAGGACTTGTTGGGGTGGTTTCAGATCATTTCTAGGCCATTTTTAATTGCTGGTTTCTGCCTACAGAGGTGTGCATTACGATCGCGAACTTTTGGTCGCGTTCGCGAAGAGCAAACAACCGTTTGGGGCCTTGCGAATCGCGATTGCGGAAGCTCTTTCGCGATCGCGTAGAACAAATCTCGGTTGCACTAACCCGATTTTGGAAACTTATATCTCGCAATCTATAAGGAATTTGGACATGATCCAAAAATAAAAGTTGTAGTCCTTGATGTCTAGTTTTCAAAAAAGTAAACCATTTGTCATTTGGAGTTGTGTACAAAAAGTTATGGTAGATACACTACAGGCTGTCCGGGAAGAGTTTGGAATTCTCTGTTGCATAAGGTTAATTTTGGAAGCTTATATCTCGAAATATATAAGGAATTGGAATATGAGCAACAAATGAAAGTTATAGCCCTTGGAATCTAGTTTGCAGAAAGTTAAACCATTCATCATTTAGAGTTTTGTACAAAACGTTATGACCATTATACTAGAAATTGTCTTGAAGAGTTGGGGAGTTTGTTCTTCGCGATCGCGATTGGTTTTTCGCGATCGCGAAGAGTAAATACCTGGGCAGTAGCTATATTTCGAGTTTTCAGCCATTTTGACATATTTGGAGCTATAGAGCTCATATTGAGGCGATTTTCACCACATAGATTGAGGTAAGTGTTCTATATCCTAAAGTGTTTATATTTTATGAATCTATGATTATATTCATCGTTTAATTCGGATTTTAATGGAATAAATCAAGATTTTTGTAAAATCTTCTAAGAACGAAAATTTAAGATTTGGAGGTCGAGTTGTTATCGGAATTTGATAAAATTAGTATGGTTGAACTCGTATCGGAATGGATGTTCGGATTTGGTAAAAATTACGTCGGGTTCCGAGGGGCGAGTCCCGTGTTGACTTTTTGGAATAAATTTTTAAGTTGACGTATTATTATTCGGAATTATTTTTGATGAATTTTAATGAAGTTATACAATTAATTTGGATAGATTTGAGCTATCTGGAGGACAATTCAAGCAAGAAGGCTATTTTAGAATATCTGTCTAACTTCAAAAAGGTAAGTGTCTTGCTTAACCTCGAGTGGGGGAATTACCCCTTAGGCATTGAGTCTTATGTGCCATTTGTGAAATGTGAAAAGCCGTGTACGCGAGGTGACGAGTACGTACTCGGGCTTATACGTGCAAAATTCATTGAATTAGAGTCTTAGAAATTATTGTGTAGTAAATTTGAAAATTGTGGAAAATTATTAAATCATCTGTTTGCCATTCCTAAATCCTTATTGTTGAATTTATTTTTATATGCTAATTTGATGTGATTGTTACTTGAAATATTTATGAAATTTCGTGAGTATTGTTGGTTTAATATTTCTTGGAAATTAATTCCAATATGAATTTTCTTATGCAAATAATTAATTTAAGCGAGCTTAAGAATAAGTATTAATATAATTATCTAAATTTACATTAATGAAGGCTTTGCTTTATACTGAGTAATTTCTATCTCTATTGATTGTTTTTGGGTGTTATATACATTGTGTGGAGCCTTGGGCTATTTGTTGTGAAATTAATTGATTTTTGTTATATATTTGGAATTTGGTTGTGGCCATTGGGCAAATTGTGATATGAATTAATTTTATTATGTTGCTGTGTTAATTTTCCGTGTAAATTGTTGTGTTGTGTGAGTTATTATTTTGGGAAGATAAGGGTGGCATTTCACCGTTGATATTATGTGGGTATAAGGGGTGGCATTTCACTGTTGTCGTATTTGTTGGAATATTGTTTGGGCGGAGCGATAAGGGTGGCTATAGGAGCGATAAGGGTGGCTATTGATATTATCTGGGCGGAGCGATAAGGGTGGCTATAGGAGTGATAAGGGTGGCAATAGGAGCGATAAGGATGGCTATTGTCAGGGACAATATGTGATGATGTTGGGTTGTGCTGTTGATAATTTTCATGTGATGTTATGATTTGCTTGTGTTTATTTTTATACCTTGTGCAATTTGTCTTGTTGTTGATAAATTGATAACAATATGATTTATATTGAAATTGGGAGCATGTGACCATTGCCGGGCGGATTATAAAATAAAATATGGGCACGAGGTGCCGTGAGTAAATAATGAGGATATTTGGCACGTGAATTGTCCGTGCAGTTATGATATAAAATGTGGGCACGAGGTACTGTGATGAAATGATAAGATAATTGGCACGTGAATTGTCCATACAGTTGTGATATGAAATGAGGGCACGAGGTGCTGGAGAAATATGATGATTTAATTATGGGCACGAGGTACCGTGGAAATATAAAAATAGGTTGAGACTCGTATTTTTATGATTATGAAATGAGGTGTCACATGGTGACTTTTTAATTGAAAGAATTATATTAAAAATATTTATTTGGAACGATTTTTATTCAAAAAGAATTATATGAAAGAATTGTATTTGAAAGATATTTATTTGAGGAAATTATATTTGAAAAAATTTATTGAAAGAATTATATTTGAAAAATAATTATTTGAGAAAACTACATTTGAAAGAGAGTTATTTGGAAGAATTATATGTGACGGATATTTATTTGAAAAACTTGAATTAATTAGGCGTACATGTATTTATTAATTATTGAGTGATATTTATGGTATTCTTGTTGTCTTGCTGTGTATACCACTAGTTGTTTTATCCCGCCCTTATTGCTATCTGTTTCCTAGTATTTTATATATTATATTGCACAAGTTATTAGACTACTTAGTATCTTGACTGTACCTCGTCTCTACTCCATTGAGGTTAGTCTTGCATACCTCTGTTGTTTAATACCTTAATCTATTTCTTTGAAACATGTCTAATGTACCTTCTGAGTCTAGCGAGGGGAGCGACTCGATCCCAATAGCGATGATGTTTCCCCCTCATGCGGAGGATGTTTCTGCGGCCACCGAGGATAGTAGCTTCCCACTGGTGGAGGAGATAGTACCTCGTAACCCTGATATCAGGTCTGACTTCTTGAAACTGCTTGAGACTGACCCCCGAACCTTTAAATCAACGATGACGGAGGCTGATTTGATGGAGCTCAAGGCAAAATACGGCCTTCCCAGCCACATCGAATTGATCCCTACCGGGTGGGATGTGGTGCAGGTTCATCACCTTGGGTATTGCGCCTTCTACGCCTACCCCTTCCACGTCGACTACACTCTTCCTCTTCTTCCAATGGCGGAGGAGTTTTGTCACTATTACGGCATTTTCCTGGCTCAGCTTGTGCCGTACGTTTACCCTTGGATCTGATGGAAAAGCATAGAATAATATCGACCAGAATCTTGGTGAAAATGTGATGTTTGTATCGTAGTAAAAGAGAGAGAATCTTTCTTGTCAAAGTGTGTTCTTACAAATAAAAATCACATGCCCTAGATCATTGTCTCTTTTTCTATTTATATAAGACATATTCCTAGTAAACCCTAATAGTACAAGTACAGAGAATATTCACAGAATATTCTCTTTAATATCTTGTTTCGAAAACTAGCCATTACAGCTTCATCGACGGTGCTCGACCTCGACCATGATTGACATCTCGACCACGGCTCATGTCGACTCTTCGACTATGAACTTTTCTACTTCCTGGTCAACCTCAACTAACGACGGCTCGAGAACCCTTTGCTTAATATTATCTTATTTTAAATATTCTACGGCGGATTTTGACCCATACAGTTAGTCCCTCCGCTTATTGAGACCGGCCTCAGGCAGGCTTGATGAGCGGATTTTGTTCATTGTGGTTGGAATGATTGGACGAGCTGATCGGGTCGCAGTGATTGAGGCGAACTTGTAACGTGGCTCTTTGTGAGCCGCAAATTTTGGAGTTGTGCTGTCCATGAATCGAAATGACGTCACGACCTCACGCGTCATCATGACGCGTATTCCCGATGCGTCACTTTGTTTTGCCTGGGACTCCTGATTGATCCTGTCACTTCGATTCTGATGCCAAATGATGATGAGGCAATTTCTCTATTTTGACGCCTGAATTCTTATCAATAGGGATGTGAGGGTTCAATCCCAAATTTTACAGACTTCCTGCATCGAAACCCTATATTTGCTACTTTCTTTTCCATTGTTGTGCATCTTTTCCCTTCGTTCCAGCGATCCTTATCGACTTTAATCCTCTATTATTTAATACCTTCCTCTATTTCTTTGAAAACATGTCTACCTTCTTAGTCTAGCAAGGGGAGCGACTCGATCCCAATAGCGATGGTGTCTCCCCCTCATGCGGAAGATGTTTACGCGGCCACCGAGGACGGAAGCTTCCCAATGGTAGAGGAGATAGTTCCTCGTAACCCTGATATCAGGTCTGACTTCTTAAAACTGCTTGAGGCCGACCCCCGAACCTTTGAATCAACGATGACGATGGCTGATTTGATGGAGCTGAAGGCAAAATACGGCTTCCCCAACCACATCGAATTGATCCATGCCGGGTGGGATGTGGTGCAAGTTCACCGCCCTGGGTATTGCACCTTCTACGCCTACCCCTTCCACGTCGGCTACACTCTTCCTCTTCTTCCGCTGGCGGAGGAGTTTTGTCACTATTACGGCGTTTGCCCGGCTCAGCTTGCGCCATACGTTTACCCTTGGATCTGATGGAAAAACATAGAATAGTATCGACGAGAATATTGGTAAAAATGTAATGATTATATCTTAGTAAAAGAGAGAGAATCTTTCTTGTCAAAGTGTGTTCTTACAAATAAAAATCACATGCCCTAGATCATTGTCTCTTTTTCTATTTATATAAGATATATTCCTAGTAAACCCTAATAGTACAAGTGCATAGAATATCCACGAAATATTCTCTTTAATATCTTGTTTCGAAAACAAGCTGTTACAGCTTCATCGACGGTGCTCGACCTCAACCATGATTGACATTTCGACCACGGCTCATGTCGACTCTTCGACTATGAACTTTTCTACTTCCTGGTCCACCTCAACTAATGACGACTCGAGAACCCTTTGCTTAATATTATCTTTTTTTAAATATTCTACGGTGGATTTTGACACATACATTTAGTCTCTCTGCTTATTGAGGCCGGCCTCAGGCGGGCTTGATGAGCGGATTCTGTTCATTGCGGTTGGAATGATTGGACGAGCTGATCGGGTCGCGGTGATTGAGGCAAACTTGCAACGTGGCCCTTCGTGAGCCGCAGATTTTGGAGTTGTACTGTCCATGAATCGGAATGATGTCACGACCTCACGTGTCATCATGGCACGTATTCCCGATGCGTCGCTTTGTTTTGTGTGAGACTCCTGATTGGTCCTGCCACTTCGATTCCGATGCTAGATGATGATGCGAAAATTTCTCTATTCTGACGCCTGAATTCTTATAAATAGGGATGTGAGGGTTCAATCCCAATTTTTACAGACTTCATGCATCGAAACCCTATATCTCCTACTTCTTTTTCCATTGTTGTGCATCTTTTCCCTTCGTTCCAGCGATCCTTATCGACTTTAATCCTCTGTTGTTTAATACCTTACTCTATTTCTTGGAAAATATGTCTAATGTACCTTCTCAGTCTAGCGAGGGGAGCGACTCGATCCCAATAGCGATGGTGTTTCCCCCTCATGCGGAGGAAGTTTCCACGGTCACCGAGGACGGAAGCTTCCCAATGGTGGATAAGATAGTTCCTCATAACCCTGATATCAGGTCTGACTTTTCGAAACTGCTTGAGGCTGACCCCCGAACCTTTAAATCAACGATGACGGAGGCTGATTTGATAGAGCTCAAGGCAAAATACGGCCTCACCAACCACATCGAATTGATCCCTGCCGGGTGGGATGTGGTGCAGGTTCACTGCCCTGGGTATTGCGCCTTCTATGCCTATCTCTTCCACGACGGCTACACTCTTCCTTTTCTTCCATTGGCGGAGGAGTTTTGTTGCTATTACGGCGTTTGCCCGGCTCATCCTGCACCGTACGTTTACAAACTCTTGAGGATGCTCACCAAGTTTGCGGAGCTGGCCGGGGTCGAACTCACAATTCGTCATCTTACGCACCTGTTCGCTCCCAGCCTTTATAGGGGGCGCTTTTGAATCTACGCCACCGAGGAGGAAAGTGCTTAGTGGTAAAGATGGATAATAAGGCTAATTGCCAATTCTGGCTCAACTTCTTCTTTGTTCGAACTAAGGACGTGGTGGCCAATGCTGAGGGTTTTCCTGAGACTTGGAATTATACTCGTAAGTACACGACTTCCTCATTTGTAAGTATCTAATTTCCTGTCATGCTTGGTTGTGGTTATAACCTACTATCCTTTTTGTGCAACTACACCTTCGCCTCCTCCCTTGGTTGGCGATATTTCTGACTGGGTGGGATGGCTTCTCCCTCGTATCATGGGGATATGCGAGTGGCCAGGCTTCTTCAAAAGATTTGGCCCCATCTCCCCTGACCAGTAAGTCATTTTTATCGTTGGCTTCCTAGTTGCTTCCTTCTTTGGGTTAGTTTTGGCTGACTTTCTTTTTCCTTTGTTTGTCGCTTGATTTCAACCGAGGGTCTACGAAGAAGTTGAAAGCTCCCGCCCTACATTCCGAAAGAGGAAAAATGCAAAGTCCTCAGTTTCCGCCCCCTCATCGACTGTGTCCTTTTCTGCTCGTGCCTCGGTTCCTCCTTCGACCGTTGTTACCACTGCTCGTGACTTGGTCCCTCATGTTGGTGCATCTCGACCTCTTTCTTCTTTGACCTCTTAACTATACCGTCTTATATACGAAGACGATGAGGAGCCGGCATCTAGCAAGGAAGATTTGATGTCTCGCAAGAGGAGGTCTGTGGATATAGGTGACGGGGTCGACCGGGCCGTCAATGTAACGGAAGGTGATTTTACACTGCACGAGACGACGACCATCGTCATCGAAGACGAGTTCAAACCAGTGTCTGAAATCCCGAGGTTAGCGGAGGCCGACGTAGGTACGCCTCTTCCTTCTATGATGGCGGAGGCTGAAGGGTCAGCTACTGGAATCTTCGACGCTTCGCGACCAGAGAGGCTGTCAATTTCGCGTCGAGCTGATGATACTTCCTTGCCGGCCGATGAGGGAGGCAAAGGTGTTGCTGAAGATGGCTATGGGACGGGCTTAGACATTGATGCTGGCAATCTAAAGATAATGGAGGAAGGGCTTACCCAACTTGAGGTAAGGTTGGAGGGATCTACGAGGACTATTGTGATCCCCATATATCGTGATTTGCTAAAAAAGACGGAGAACGTGATGCCTAGACTCGGCCCCCTTTGTTCCGAGATAGAGGTCAAGACTTTTAAAGATATGGATGACGATACTCTATCTAGGAGCATCGCTGGTCTTGCCCTTAGAGTAAGTGTTCAGCGTTTTACTTTTTTGTTCTTTTTGCCCTTATTTTTCAGGGCGTCTTCGGTTCTAACTCACTCCTTTTCTTTTTCTGAACGTAGACGATGATCTTGGAGATCGAGAGTGCTCGGAGGGAGAAGAGGCGTAGGGAGATTTTCATAAAGCTGAAGAACAAGTACCTTGTGTATCGACGCAAGTACCGTATATTTCATCAGCGACTCGAGGAGGGAGAAAAATGACAAGCTGGTGAAATCCATTGAGAAATGCAGTGTCCTCGAGGGGACGTTGAGGAGCAAAGAAGAAGAGCTTGAAGTCAGCAAGGGCGTAGAGGCCGAGTGTAGTGATCTTCAAGCGCAAGTGGTCGAACTACGCAGGCAGTTGGAAGAATGTCAGCTTCAGCTGGCAGGCCTCGGTGGTGAAGATGCAGAGAAGCAGAACGAGCTTGAGAAGACAGCGTCTTTTCGCTTGGACGTTCGAGGAAATTGGAGATGCTTGAGCTAGCGAATAATGCCCTTCAGGCCGAGCGGGAGAACGACCAATCCACGGCAAAAGCTAAGGAGAATTGACTAGAGGGGAGGGTCAGAGAACTGGAGAAGGATAACACCCTCCTTCATGGTCGGGTGGTCGCATTGGAAGCTGAGAAGGCTCAACTGCTTGCCTAACCCTCTTCTTCTCATACTGCGGAGTTTCCCAATGTTCCTCGGGCATTGTATGAGGAATGGATTCACGCCAAAGATCAATTGGACATATATCAAGATTTGCATAAGGCGGGATTTGTTTCCAAGGTCGCCCTCAAGGATGTTCATGTTAAAGCCCGTGAAGCTCTAGTTGCTTGTGGGTATGATCCTGCCACGCCTGAGGGTGATGAGGGCGATGATGAAGGTATGGATTGGCTTGAAGAGGACATTTGGTACGACACTTCTTATCGTGAGGGTGAATGAGGCGAAGGTGGGGGTGATCACGGTGGCGAGGATATTGATGGTCAAGGTGGCAAAGGCGCAGAAGCTCACAATGGCGGTGATCAGTAGTTTATCTTCTTCTCTTTTTGTAAACTTTTGTGTATTTTTTGGCGGCGTCTCCGTGAGCCTTTGTAAAAGTGTTTTTAAGTATGAAATGCCAAAGTTGTTCTATGCGTCTGCTTCTTTTCCTGTAGTTTGTTTTCTGTACTTGTATGTTTTTTGCTTATGTTGTTTGGCTGCCTTGGCTCTTTCGTTAGATTGCGGTCAAGGATTATTAGATGTTTTTCCGAACAAGGTCAAACATAGCCTGAGTTTAATTACGACAGAGGGCTAGTGTTTGTTCGTTCGAACAAGGTCGAATGTAACCTAACCTTAATTATGGCCGGGGACCAGTAGGTATTAGTTCGAACAAGGTCGAACATAACCTAAATTTTATTATGGCCGAGGGCCAATAGGTGTTAGTTCGAACAAGATCGAACATAACCTAACTTTTATTATGGCCGAGGGCCAATATGTGTTAGTTCGAACAAGGTCGAACATAACCTAAATTTATGTTATGGCCGAGGGCCAATAGGAGTTAGTTCGAACAAGGTCGAACATAACCTAAATTTATGTTATGGCCGAGGGCCAATAGGAGTTAGTTCGAACAAGGTCGAACATAGCCTAACTTTTATTAAGGCCGAAGGCCAGTATGTGTTAGTTCAAACAAAGTCGTGAAGAAAGAACATAACCTAACTTTTATTATGTGAAATATTGTGTCATTTTACGTGAGATAAAATGTTAAATAAAAATTTCATGTATTAGCAATAGAAATAATTCATAGAGCGGCTAAGTAGGTGTTTGGATATAAAAATTATAATTTTTGAAAAAAAATGGTATTTGGAATTAAGTTGAAAAATGATATTTGAAATTTGAAATTATATTCGGACATGCATCTCACTTGAAAAAATATTGCAGTCTTGTGAGTAGGAAAATTTTATTTTATTTTTTGAAAAAGTGGTCAAAATCACTTTTTGATTTTTGAAAAACCCATTTTTGAAAAAATTTCAAAAACTTACAAAATTTTATGGACAAACAAATTTTTGAAAAAAAAACGAAAAAACTAATAATATTTTTTATGGACAAACGGGTCCTAAAATTACTTTAAACCAAGGTGTCTTGGTTTGGTAATAAAACTAAAATTATAATACAAATACATGGTTGTGTTATATAATAAGAAATCTTAGTAATTTTTAATTTATTTTGTTAAATAAAAGTGGGGGACAGATCGCAAGTAGCTCCTTATTGGTCGGTGGCATCTTCTTGTCAAGTCATTTCACTCAAATCTTTTCTTTCTATTGGGAAATAGATCTGAGTATATCTGACGTATACAAAAGTTTGAAGAATTTTCACAAATCCGTTAAAATGGCAAACACACTATTTATATTTAAAAGAAGAACAAAATGAAAATTCCATAAATGTCAAGAAAATAAAAGTGAAGAAATGATATTTTATGCTATATTTTCTCCTTTTTATTGAAGTGTACGTGAAATTAAAAAAAAGAAGAAGAGAGTCTCGGACACACCATCTCGTCTTCACCTAAGGTTTGAGGAAGGACCGCACCCCAAGTGAATGTGATGTAGGCAGTTTACCTTAATACAAATATCAATGACTGATTCTACAGCTCGAATACGTGATTTATATGTCACACGAAAATAACTTTACTGTTACTTCAAGATTTAAAGCATACGTGAAATATTCTTTTAAATTTGGGTTGAATCATAAATTTGCATTTTTAAGTAAGAGAACATGCGATTAATATGTGATTTTTGGTAAAGAACCCGCAAATGAGTTTGGAGTCAAGTTTTAATATTAAAAAAAAAAACACTTAATAAATAAATTAGATGTTATATAAAGATTCTTTTAAGGGAAAGGTGGGCCATGGCATTACCGCCCGTTATATCCCTGTCAAAAACTTTAGAAAAGCTTTCAATTTTCTAAAGCTATACGTGGATATTAGAATCCTACGATAATGACTTGTTTTGATTATGACAACTGATTAAAATATATGTTATTATCTCTTAAGTGTTGTTGCTCAATAAACTTTTTAAGAAATACCAATAAGTATTGTGGTGCTTTTATCCTTGATAAGGGATTTCGTGTTCGAGTTTAAGGTATGAAATTAATTTTGTTAGGAAATACTTTATACTTTACATCGCATCTCTCGTAATGCGGTCTTTTCTGAATTCTACTTAATCGCGAAATACTTTGTGTATCGAACTATCTTTTTTACTTTGCCGCATATATAGAACTATTTTGTACAAATTTATTCGTGCTCCAATATTGATAGCGGATATCAGAACATTTTTTTTTTTTTTAGAAATAATTGGTAAGGTCAAGCCACCACTTGATCACTATAGGAAATGCTTGCTACTTTAGCATGCTTAATTGAGCCTTGATTATAAAGGCGGGTTTTGATAGTGATATTCAATTACTCATGCTTTTTCTTTTATTTTATTTATACTTTTTAGGAAGTAACTACAATAACATGCCAACATTTCAAATATATATAACAAAATCAATTTTTTATTGTCATTATACTTGGGTGTAATTTTGGTTCATCGTCATAAGAAAACGCTCTTTTCTTCGCTGCTAGATGCTTCTATTTCTTACTCATAGATCATAAATTAATATATTATTAGGTGAGAATAATCAAATCTTTTTTTTTCCTGAGAATATTGATGGGAGCCTTGGAGGAATAGTAAAGTTGTCTTCGTATAATCTATATGTCACGGATTTGAGCCATGACATATATGTCGCGGGTTTGAGCCATGAAATTAGCCACTAGTACTTGTATCGGAGTAGGCTGCCTACATGACATCTCTTGAGGTACGCCCAGAAGCGGACCTATGTTATCAAGTGAGGGGTCACCGACACCCGGAAAATTCGGCAAATTGTTCATGAATATATGTATACGATTTTAGAAAATACTAATATATTAGTAGTGACACCCTGTATACATAGTAGATTTTGGTTGAAAGCAAAAGTGCACTCCCAATCTTCAAATCCTGGATCCGCCTCTGAGTATGACCTTTCTTCGGATCTTGCATGAACGCGGAATATTTCGTGTACCAGACTACTACTTTATTTTAATAACTTGAAAATAATTACGACTCCTAACTCCCTTAGGCATGTTAAGACCCCATGATAGGGCAAAATGAACATGTAAAAAAGATATATCAATTATATAAGTTTATTTTACTTAGGAGTGTACTTATAAAAATAAGAATGACTAATAAGGACAATAAAGATGGAAGTTTTCATTGGTCAAATCAAAGTCAAAACATATATTGCTATAATATTTGGCGCATGAGAGCCAAGACGGATTGTGTAGCTATGAAAGGGACCACCCCACTTCCCTTTTAAAAAATAAAAACTATAGTATATATCACAAAATAAAATAAAAATTAATGAGGATACGAATATTCGAAATTGCCAAGCTGTATAAATGGCCAAGTAATTAACACACAGATTCAACATGTAAAACAAAGTTGATTAATTATTGTCTCTTTCCCACCCCCCCTCCCCCCCCCCCCCCCTCCCTTTTTTTTTGAATGTCAGTTTAATGATTATTTTTTAAAAGGAGATAAATGGTTGAACCGAATTAATCCAACGTTAAAATTAAACACGGTGTAACTAAAATTACATGCATGTCGTATAAAGTAATAATAAGTATCACTTTTGGATTTGGCTTATATGTATTATAATGTAAATATTATTTTACGTAATCAACAATTTCTAAAATGTAATAGCATATTAGTTACTATATTTACTAGAATACAATTAAATATGTATTAAGAAAGCCTACTACTATTTAATTATTGGAGATTTTACCATACTTTTTGTAGCTTGGCTTAACGACACTAAATAATTTAAAGTATGACTAAGTTACCCCATCATAATTAAACATACTTTCTCAGGTACTTTGTCTTGTAGTTGTTCCAAATCTAATGGTTAATACTTAACCACGATTATTCTCTTCCATTTAACGCAATTATACCTCTATCTAAGTCACTTTCTTTTACTATCTTTCTTTTTCCTATTTGGATATAAATAATATCTTATATTAGTAGTATATAAAACTATCATAATAGGGTAAGTATGAACATTATTGGAAGTTAATTTAGTCTTTTTATAGGGGAATTTTGTATGGGATGAATATTATATTGGTGAAATTGAGAGAAAGTAATCAGAATAAGGAAATTTGGTAATACAAGTTTAATTTGTTTTTAAGTTGAACATGGAAATAAATTATTGGCATGACAATTATTAATCCTATTTATCAAAAAGTAACAAAAGGATAATCAAACTATTTTAAATTCCCTTTTTAATGCCCAATATAAGAGAATGATAAAGAGAAGGACCTAGTGAGCAGAGAATTGTATCTACATTTATACAAGGCAGAAGCTCTCTATAAATGAGCTACCATTCAATTGGCAAACTAAGATCTAAAGTCATAATTGTATAGTAGATCATTAGGAGGGAAATAAATTCCCACTTGGTTTACAAATAATAATTTGATCAAGCAAGTAAAATAAAGCACTTTTATGCATATTTCAACTATGTTGGAAGTAAGATGTATTAGCACCATAGGTAGCTTTTTTTTTTTTTTTTTTACCCCGGTGTCTGATACCTACTTTGGGGTCTCTCCTTCAAGCTTGGCAAGGAGGGGCGTATGGTCTCTGATACCTACTTTGGGGTCTCTCCTTCAAGCTTGGCGAGGGGAGGGGCGTATGGACCACTCAATTCAAAGTATCAAAAAAGACTGTTGCACCCAGTAGCAAAGCAAACCATCAGAACTAAAGTCACATTTGTATGCCTTCAGAGTCGATAATCTATTCAGCCCAAGATCCTCTCTCTAACTTGACGAAGCGCGCGAGCAATTTATCCTTTCTCTCTTGGGGTTAGAACTTACTGAACAACTACCTTATTTGACTTTCATGACTTTTTTCATTCCCAATGCTCGAAACAGAGACCTTTTGCCCTTTGAGGAATCTTATCCATTATGCTACATTTTTTTTGTGGCGCACTAACAATAGTTATTATTATTATTATTATTAATATACAACGATGAAAACCCAATAACAATAATAATAATAATAACACGTTCCACATATTCCTACAATATAGAGTCCACAGAGGATAATATATACGCATACTTTACTGTTACCTTGTGGAGGTAGAAAAATTATTTCCGATAGAATCTCGGCTCAATACTTCACATTTTCTTTCTATTTCATTTTTTTGGTAATTTTATTGGAATATGGTGTGTGTGTGTTTGGTGGGAGATGGGGGGTCTAGGGGTGGGTGGTTCAAAGGGGTAGTAGGGTGTGTGGGTGTGTGGAGGACATAAGAAAGAGAGAGAGAGAGAATAGTACAGCTATGGGGGTGCATTCTATTGTCTTTTGTACTGTCTAGTGAAATGTAATGAAACATTTTTTTTCCCCACTTTTTAATGCTTAGCTGGAATTAGCGGAACACAGCTGTCATTATGGTACGGTCCGCAGCGTAACCGCACCTTCCAACGTCGCCGTTTTTCCACATATTTCCTTTTTATTTTTCCTTCTGAAATTTGCTGTCTTTTACCTACCCACCCCCAATAAGTAAGTTCCAAATGTCTATTTTGTCCAAGACGTTTTTAATTAGTGACACTTTAGTCCCTCATTTTTCATTTGATATGAGTTTCATCAAAGTGGAATCACTTTGTTGGTTCTCTACATAAAAACTTGTGGGGATGGGAGGGACCAAAAAATTTATTTCGTGAATTTACTCAATTGCCCTCCTTTTGATTCACTTTTTATGATTGGATGAAAATAGAACATTTTGTTATAAATGCAACCTACTCCATATAAAATATCATAAAGTTACAAATCCTTTACATGGATTTGAGTGAGAGATTTCATTGAATGTAACAAATCTTGTACATAGATTTGTATATGGAATTATTAGCCGACGGCATTAATTTAGATTAGGTTTAATTTGGTCTACCATATTTATTTGGATTTGATAGATTACTTATAATAGAAAATCTAATATGGAGATATTAAATGAATAGACATCTTAAGTGAAAAATTCAAATGTGGGGTATAAAATGAGAAAAGTTCAACAAGATAATACCCGCAATTAATATAGTTATAAAGATCAATTCCATATGATGGTAAAATAGGATTATAGATATGAATTTCTTAAATTTATAAAGTATTTACGTAGATATACGCTTGAAGGTGATGGTCTAAATATTTATTCCCTCCACTCCATATTAATTTTCTGGATCTCTTATCGTATCGACATAAGAATCATACGTTTGGTGTGAATTAACAAAATCCTCAAGTACTGGGCTCAATATAAGTTAAAAAAGAATAAGAAGAATAAGCATAAGTCATTATATCACACTCTTTATAATTTTATAAATTCACATCAACTTATTACAAAAAAAAACTCATCTTTATTAGAGTCAAAAGTATTAATTTTAAGCAGTATCGTAATTATTAGAAGTTCAAATATAATTGTGTATGCATGACTATAGTAATCCATTTAACTAATATAACTAGTAACTAGTTTAAATGAATGACAAGATACTAATGATTTTCATTCATATGTAGCAAAAAGATATATACATAGATCTTGAAACGTAGATTTTATATTGTCAAAATTTACGTCAATGTATGAAAACGATTCACATGCCCAATTTATTCAGTTGGTATACTAATAAGAACATTTAAACTATTTATTCATTATTCAAAATGCTCTCTTTAATCATATTCAAACTCAAATTCAAAAAAGAGGAAAGACCTAGAGCCCGTTTGGAGATAAGAAATTTTTTTTTTTTCAAATTTTTTTTTTTTACTTTTTTCCGAAATCAGCGTTTGTTCATAAAATTTTTAATTTTCACTTGAATATGCATTTTGGAAATTTTCAAAAATTTAAAAAACTCCAAAAAGTTGTTTTTCAAAATTTTCACTCAAATCACTCACAAAACTTCAAAAACAACCCAAAATTATATTCATGTCCAAACACAACTCTAAATTTCAAATACCATTTTCACCTGAATTTTTTTTTTCCTATTTTAGAATTTTACAATTCTTATGTCCAAACGCCCACCTAGTCATATTCCTTTCAACTATCAAGGAAAATATAGAGTCAAAAGTAGTAAATCTTTAAAACTTTTCTAAAAGAACAAAATAAAAAAACATAATGTAATAATTATGTAAATTTCAAAGCACATATATCAACAAAATCTTTGTTATTCACAAGTCAACAGTTTAATCATATTAAAGTTCAAATCAAACAAGTCAAAAGACTAGTCACATAGCTTTCCACTATTAAGGAAAAAAGAGAAAAACAAAAGTCCCTATCACAAAACTAAGTCAAATTTAATCAACCAAAACTTTTCAAATAATTAAGGTAATCCAAAAATTCCAATTCCAATGGCAAAAACGTAAATAAATATCAACCTGGTGCCTTAACTTTACACAAAACACCAAAATATAGTAAATTCTTTTCCCCATTTCACGATAATAGTAAAAAAAGAAGCGCTACAAATCTGTCATTTCCTAACTTTACCGAGGGTAAAACAGTCTTTGTAAATCACCTATAAATATCGGAAGTTCGCTTTCACATACACCCCCTACACACACACACACAGTACAAAAGCGCAACACCGCCCTTCTTTCTCTCTCTACCCTCACTCTTTCTCTCTCTAGTATTTCTTCAAACAACTGGTCGTCGCCTGAAAAACATCCGTCAACGTCGCCGGGAAAAATCCGTTAACGTTGTTGTTGCCGGATATTGCCGAAAACATCGCCGGAGAATATTCCAACGGATGAACTGTTTAACAGTTTCACTTTCAAGCAAAATCTCCGTGCTTCTGGCCACATCTATAGAATAACGACATTCTCAGCCGTAGACGGTGGCCGGACGGACGACAGAATAGGCGGTGACAGTAAGTTTTAGTTTTCACTATTGGATAACGACATCAATCACGGCGTTGATTACCGGAAAGTACGCCGTTGTTTTAGTTTTGGAAACACTGAGCTGTGTGTAACTGTGTATTGTGTGTGTCACCGGGAAAAGGAAACGGCTCTATTCCGTCAGACGACGCCGTTTAAGTGATTTTTATCAGCAAAGGTGTTGTGTTTTTTGATTAAAAGGAGGGAGTTTTAAATTAAAACGGGGTATTTGATTTGAAACGGTGTCGTATTTATACATAAAAATGGTTTGACTGATTTATTCTCGAAACGGGAGAAAGACAGAAGAAAAAGCACAAATAAAAAGAAAAATAAACGGTGTCGTATGGGGAGGTTAGCGGTGGGGATATCGGCGGGGTTTGCGGTGGCGGCGTGTATTGTGGCGGCAGCTATGGTGGGTAAGAGGGTAAAAAGGAGGAGGAAGTGGAAGAAGATGGTGAAGGTTCTAGAAGAACTGGAAGAGTCGTGTGGTACACCCGTGGGTAGGCTAAAGCAAGTAGTGGATGCTATGGCTGTTGAAATGCACGCTGGACTTGCCTCTGAAGGCGGGAGTAAACTCAAGATGTTGCTTACTTATGTTGATAAGCTCCCAAATGGGTATACATATTTACCATAAAGTTTCAACTTTGGTTTTCATACTGATTGCTTTTCGTTATTGTTTTTGGTTTGGTATACTCCCTCCGTCCATTTTATGTTTGACTGGTTACTGGATTTAAGAAAGAAAGAACCACTTTTGTCACTTATATCTAAAGCGCAGCATAGACATTTGTGATAGCTATAAATCATCTCATCAAGGCTAAAATGAAAATTTTAAATTGTTTCTAAAGATAGAAATGTGTTAAATTGTTTCTAAATATAAAAAGATGTTAGACTAAAAAGGAAAGCATGTTACATGAAATGGGACGGAGGGGGTATAACACATTCACTAATTCACTCGGCAACTTCAAGTACGGGCAACTTTAGTATATCCATGTCATGTTTTTCTCTTGTGTGAGATCAGTCAACCATCCCTTTGGCGGAAACAATTTGATTTGTGCTGATTGCTTAGCTGTTACGTTTTTTAAAATTCATATGGACATTTGCGTATACATATGAGTGCTTCTCTTATCTGTTTCCTTATGATTAATTTGTTCTTAAATTCATTCATTAGCCATGCTTGCTCGCTGTGTATTGCTAGTGGTAATATAGACAAAACGTTGAGAGGCTTATTTTTTTGTGGGGGCAGGGGTTTTTACAAGTGTGTGCATCTGCAAGGAGGCCGTGTGTAAAAGATTGTGTTACGTGGTATGTGAGAGATCTTTTGTCTTTTATGGTTGGCTAGGGGTGTGCATGGTTTTGCTATTTTGGATGTATTATGTGGTTAGAGTCGTGAAGTACGAGGAACAATGCAATGCTCTCTTTGTTCAACTAGTTTGATCACGATACAATTTGGGAGCAATAACAGTTGATTTGTTATTTTCCTTCTGACAATTAATGTACTCTATTTTTTTGTTCATGCTGGTTTATTAACTATGGCTAAAGTTTTCCAGAATTTACCACACTGATACTCTTTCATTGCATGAGACTGGGCACAGTGATTTTGACTGTTTATATTTGTTTTTCTATTTCTCTCTTCTTGTGTCTCCCTTGGGGTTTTCATGAGTGTATTCTTTAAAATTTAGATGGCTAAGGTTGTACACTAGGAGAAAATTTCAGGTTATTACTTTGTCAAAATTTGAGAATGCTTCTTGATTAAAAAAGGAAAAAAGAAATTGAGAATGCTTTCTTTGTTTGTGAATAGTCTGTAAAGGACATGACTGGGTTTCAGACATGCAGTTGCTAGTTTAAAATGCTTTTGGTTAACTAAGACATAATGTGGCTTTTGAGATGTATATGTGATGCATGAGTCCAGTGGTAAGTATGCTGCTGTTATGCAGAATTTAATAATATTGTCTCTAAGGTAAGTAACTAGCCTGATTGTTCATTGAGTAATTCAATGTTAAATATTCCCTAACACAAGCATCGATGAGCCCTTCATAAGGTAGGGGTAAGGTCTACGTACACATTACCCTCCCCAGACCCCACTATGTGGGATTGCACTGGGTTTGTTGTTGTTGTTGTTGTACAAGCATCGATGAGTTCACCATAAAGATGATTCTAATTTAGTGCTCTGTATAGACTTATCATTTTGCCTTCTTCTGATTTTCCAAAGAGTGTTTTGGGTAGATGATATTGGATAGCAGGTTCATTTTGATCGATGATAATAGTCACTAGATAACGACCTTGAAAGCTGGAGTAATTGATTCAATCTAACTTTGCTTCTGCTGCTTGTTTCTGTTTCCTTATATACCCCCTTTGATTTGCATGTGCACTTGACTAAGGAATTTTCACTTAGTATTCATCATGAAAATTAGCCACTGAAATATTACTAAATAATCTTCTGTTTTTATTGGATATTTAATATCTTCCATTTTCTCCTTGAGCGTTGACATATGCTCGAAAGGGATGTTTTTTAAAACATGAGGACGTAGTAATAGGGAAAGATTTACTCATCATGCCCTAAAAAGGTAATTGGAATATAATTTTCTTCAAGAAAAATTCAAATGTACATCAAAAAATTTGAGGCTTTTCAGATTGAATCGCCACTTGAGCTAGTGAAATACATTCCTTGCTATAGCCTGCAGTTATAATGTTTGCTGACAGGTGGATACTTTGTTAATTATCTCTAATGGTCATATTCTTTTTGTTGTTTGATAACTAACCTTGGGCTTATGTTTTTTTAGGAGGGAAAAGGGAACATATTATGCTCTGCACCTTGGTGGTACGAATTTTAGAGTCTTGAGAGTCCACTTAGGAGGCCAAAGGTCTGCTATTCTTGGACAAGATATAGAACGACAACCCATTCCGCAACATCTAATGACTAGCACAAGCGAGGTGGCCGAGATTGAGCCTCTAATGTTCTGTTATCTTTTTGCAAATAACAAAATTACATTTGATTTGGTAGAGATCAACATAGTTTTTATCCCTTTTCCTGTTATTATGTGCAGGATCTCCTTGATTTCGTTGCGTCATCATTAAAGGACTTCATTGAAAAGGAAGGTAATGGCTTGGAGCAGCCTTCACCCAGGAGGAGAGAACTTGGCTTTACATTTTCATTTCCTGTGAAGCAAACTTCCGCCTCATCTGGCATTTTGATCAAATGGACAAAGGGATTTTCGATTGAAGACATGGTTAGTTAGCAGGAGTCTTTGCCTTTTGGATTCTATATAATGAAAAGTTGTAATTATGCATCATTATCTTTCATAAAAAAGATTGTAATTATCATGCGGGGTGTAACCTACTTTCCTTTTCAGTGCTTCCGGGTCTCTTTTTGTTTTTGTGCTACATGTATTACTCGTAGTCTCGAACTAAATTTTACGACCATGCAAAGCTTAGAGCTAGAAAAGTGTTTTCGTAGCTGACCCAGTCAAGATTGCCTTTATATTAAGTGACTACATGTCAGATGTAGCTATTATTGATGTGAATATGTACTGTGGATTTATTAACCAATGCATGCCCTTTATTCTTTTAAGATCATTAATATGTGGTTGTCCATTTCTGATAGATCCTTGTTTCTGGTTTTATTTTTCTCATTATTTTTAGATTGGAAGAGATGTTTCTGAATGTCTACAACAAGCAATTGCTAGAAAAGGTCAAGATGTGCGGGTGGCAGCATTGGTGAGCATTTTCCTTTGCCAGTTTCTTGCTTCTTTAAAACTTCTGTTAAATGGACATGTTTCTTGCTCATGTTTGTGAGATTTACTCTTGGGTACTTATTAGCTTCCCGTAGACCATGCCGTCCCCTTGTTTTCACCTTCAGATGTAATTTAAAGCTGTATGATACTATGATATGAGGCTTTTACCTTCTATTCATGTATCGTGCCATATAATAGGATAGTTAATATTAGAACTTGTTTCAATGATACTGATAAAGAAAAAGGGAGCTTGTTTCAATGATGAAGCTGCACAATTAGACGTCTAAAACTTTATCTTTGTCAGTGTATTAAGTACTATATTATTATAACGAATGTAATTTTCTACTATGAGCTACCTCACCTTCTTTAAGATTTCAGTCCAGGTTGATGCTGGATTATCCAGTTTAGAAGATGCCGGACACAGGTGGTTTACTGAGGATGATTCAGTTCTCTGGGGCATTTGACGTTATCATTAACTTTATGTAGTATTAGGAGACAATGTCGTTGGTCCTGAATTCCAGTGTCAGAATGATAACCTTCTCTACAATCTGGAAAATCATTTATCGTCACCAGTTTAAAATGTCTTCCCTTCTATAGAAGTTTCAGATGTTTTTCTCCTCTCCCTTGTATGATATAGTTTTCTCCTTCAAATTTTGATTGAGGATTGATTAGTTTTAGCTCTTGAGTGCAATGGCTGTTAGATTTTATTAATGCCGCATTATTCCTCAGATAAATGACACTGTGGGAACTCTAGCTCTTGGACATTATAATGATGAAGACACAGTTGCCGCGGTTGTAATTGGGACCGGCACTAACGCATGCTATTTGGAGCGGGCAGATGCAATTATTAAGTGCCAAGGTCTTTTAACAACATCAGGAGGCATGGTATATATGCTTTTTCATATTTTTGTTAAGTGCCAAGGTCTTTTAACAACATCAGGAGGCATGGTATATATGCTTTTTCATATTTTTGTAGTCTCAGTAGTTTATACTTTATATAAAGGTTTTGCTTGCTTGTCTTCTTACTTTCTGCAAACATAGGTAGTCAATATGGAATGGGGAAACTTTTGGTCATCTCATTTACCTAGAACCTCATATGATATTGACTTGGATGTTGCTAGCCCAAACCCAAATGATCAGGTAAAGTTTTTATCCATTGGACACTCGGTGATTATTATCTTACTCAGCAGCAAGCATCATATCAAGGATTTTGCTGCAGGGTTTTGAGAAAATGATATCAGGACTGTATTTGGGAGACATTGTCAGGAGAGTACTCCTTAGAATGTCACAGGAATCAGATGATTTTGGACCTGCATCATCAAAATTAGCAGTTCCTTTCGCCTTGAGGTACATACCATGTTTTCTGCTTGTCAGATTTTGCGCCATGTGAAGCCTTTCGTTTATCCGAGACTAATTTGTATTGATATATATGGGATCTCGCTGCATCATCACACTTCTCTGCAATATGATATTTATTAGTTTTACTGGGAATAATGGCAGGACACCGTTGATGGCTGCTATGCACGAGGATGATTCACCTGACTTAAGTGAAGTAGCCAGGATTCTGGGAGAAGTTCTAGAGGTAGACCCTCTTATCTTCTTATCCTTACACTTGGTATTGCAACTTAGCCAATTGTGGCATATTACACCTGTCCACTTCTCATTTAATTCTTGGTATGTTGCTTGGTTTCTTACTGTCTGCTTCTTGGGATCTTCGACTTTCAGTTACCTGATGTCCCAGTGAAAGTTCGGAAGCTTGTAGTGAAGGTATGTGATGTAATTACTCGAAGGGCTGCTAGATTAGCAGCTGCTGGTATCGTGGGAATATTGAAGAAGATAGGTCGAGATGGAAGTGGAGGCATAGCTGGTGGAAAATTCAGGAGCGATAGACCAAGTCGGATGAGAAGAACGGTTGTGGCTATCGAGGGTGGTTTATACACAAGTTACACCTTATTCAGAGAATACCTGAATGAAGCGATGAAGGAAATTTTAGGGGAAGAAATTTCCTCGAACGTCATTCTTAGGGTCATGGAAGATGGATCAGGGATTGGAGCAGCTCTTCTTGCTGCTGCAAATTCAGCCTCTGAAGTGGATAGGGTACAGCTGCACTGAATATAAAGCAAATACTACTATATATACATATCTATACACAGCTTTGTAAATTGTAGAAAATTGTTTCAATATTAAATCCTATCAAATGTAATAGGAAGGTTGTGTATATGTGTCATATATGTTCAAATCTGATGTTATAGTCTAGAATATCCCCATTGTGTTCTTAGAATGATCATTGGAAGTTGTTGTATGTGAAATTAATGCTATTGATGATTTCAGTATTTATCCCCTTTCTGTATTTTGTGTATGTAAAGAGAAACCATCTTTTGAAACGCTTCCATTTAATTATTTATTCATTCGTTTATTTTTCATACACAGCCCACTATTTCCTTTCCAACTTTTGTAGTACATGACATGGTTTTATGCTTTACTGTTGTCTCTTCATTTGTCCTTGAACATTGACTTGCCCAGCACTTCAAGAACTAGAAGAAAGAAGCACTTGGCTAGTGCTACACGGTCCAAACTCCAAACTAGGGGTGGCAAATGCGCGGGTCTGATATGAGCGGGTTAAAAATGGGTAATATAAAAATGAATAAATATTCAACCATATTTAATAGGTAGAAAGACTGTTTTCGGAAGACCCTTGGTTCAGGAAATATAAAGAGGAATTCAACCATATTTAATAAAGGGCAGCCCAGCGCACTAAGCTCTTGCTATGTACGGGGTCTGGGGAAGGGCCGGATCACAAGGGTCTATCGTACGCAGCCTTACCCTGCATTTTTGCAAGAGGCTGTTTCTACGGCTCGAACCCGTGACCTTCTGGTCACATGACAACAACTTTACCAGTTATGCCAATGCTCCCCTTCTATTCAACCATATTTAATATGGATAGAAAATGGGTTAACCTGTGAATAATATGGATACATCCATATTATCCATGGATTTTTGAATACGATCATTTTTGAGAGAATTCTTAGTCTTCTGAACTTGGGAACCCCCAATTTGAGTTTTTGTAAATGTAAAAGTTAAACTCATTGGTTATCCATTTTTAAGTGGATAATATGGATCTTATCCATATTTAATCAATTTTTAAAAAGTTCATTATCCAACTAATTTTTTAGTGGATAATATGGATGTATAATTGTTTTTAATCCATTTTGTCACCACTATTCCAAACTGTTAGGAGGAAGAAGCAGATGGAAAATATGATCACCCGCGAAAGATCAAAGCATCAGTTGCTTCCATGTACTGTCTTCTTCGGTTGCCTTAGACACCTTAACATTGAGTTCCCCTTATTCCATGAGTGGGTGGATACATCGGAAATGTCACGACCCAATTTAGGATCATGACCGGCGCTTGGGAACAAGTGCCCTCAAGTAAGCCTCATCGGTATTTTACAAAAAATTAGACAGAGTTTTCCCTAATTTAGGACTATCCAAAAGTTTTCCTCTCTCATAAACAAATAACAACCAACTCATATTCACCTAAATCAATCACAATCTTCACCAACTAACCAAAAATGAGTCTTCACCAACATTATCAACCTTATCAACATAATAATACTAAACTCATCTCAAAAATACGGAAAGAAGTACAATACTAGTATCTAGTCCAATATAACGAATGAATGCTCATGACACTAATAAAAATGACTATGGAGCGACTCTAAGAGTTCATGAGAGAAGACGATAACAAATAAATAAACTCTTGCCCATGCGAACAAGTGCGGGGCTCACCAGGAACTATCAAATCATGTACTCTAATTAACAAAATTCTCGCTCGCGTCAACTGCTGTTTCTGTAAAAACAAATATAGCGGAGAGTGAGTAGCTAGCTCAGTGAGTAATAACACTTAACTACAACCGTTTTTAATTGGGGGCAAGTGAGAAAGAATGCATGTTTAATAATAATCAGAAACTATCATAAAAATAAAATGCCCTCTCAAAAAAGGTAAATATAATCAGTCTATTCTTGTACTTCCTGTGACAGAAATCAATTTAACAAATCGATAATAAACACGGTAGACACTGTCTCATTGTTAAATCTTTATGTTTGGGAGGTTTCCAAGAAAGGATCATGTAATCTGTATCACTGTGTGGATCCCTTCATAAAAGGAGTCAAATATAACTTGTAGGTCCCTACTCGAGGGAAAACTGTAACTGTATGCTAGTTCTACCTTCCCACTAGCGAGGGCTATAACTGTAATCGGTAATATGTAAATATAAGGTGCACCAGGTCTAACGAACTCTCCATTAGCTACTGGATCCTTCAAAGTTTCCTCCCATTTATATTTTTTCTTGTAACCAGTAAATATTCATAAGAAAGCATTTTTAAAATAATAAAGGGCATATCAATTCTTATCAAATCATGTAAATCCATTTCAGTAATGGTAACCATATCTCAAGTAAGAGTAAAACATGTCTAGTAACAATGAGAACATTTTAAATAATGGTAAACATCTCCAGTAAACTGTTCAGTACCATATCAAGTAAAGGACTTGTCCCACATGCAATATCAAACATTCGGTAACACATTTTATTTTCAAAATAACATATAAACCATGCAGGTAATGAAAACACAAATTGTGGTAAGATTACTACTCACAGTACTAGTGTCAAATACCAAACTGCTCACCTCGAGCGATCCGTACAACTTCTTCCGATTAATCTATAATCACGTCATATCAATCTCGTGTCAATTTTCTAGTTTAAACTAATTCATAATTAATTTAAAATATATATTAACCCTCAGAGGTTCATGTTTGATCATAATTTGCTGAATTGTATTTACCGATACTACGAGTAATTCAACTAGTTCATAATCAATAACTTTTTAGCGTATTCATATAATATATCTGCTTAATTCATGAAAAGTCTTATGGATTTCTCTCAGTTCCCTAACCTCCTCTTCTAACTCAGAATCAAATCCCACATTATATTTACTTAGTCTCGCGAGAAAGCATGTATATAAACTACTATTGTTTCAGAAAGAAGGAAAATATATATAATTACCTGGGGCTTATCGGTGAGACTAAAGATTATATGCCAATGGTTTGAATGGAAATAGTATTTTGCACGAGGCAACACTAGAAAATGTTTTCCCTTTTTTTTTTGTTCCCTTTGTGCGTTAGCAAAAAGGGGATTTTCTCTTATTTTTCAACCCCTTTTTTGCTTCTGTTTGTCTTAGCCGCAACTTGCTGCGTTCCCCCTTTTCCCTTTTCTTTTAGTTCTTGTGGGCTTTGCCCCTTCTTTTAATTTGACTAGGTTTCTTCTTTTTGTTTTATTTTATTAGTTTGTTCTTTTTTTTCCCTTTCTTTGGACTTAAATTATTTTCTAAATGTCCAATATGTCCTCACTTAAAATATTGGGGTATTACATCCTCCCCACCTTATGAAATTCGGTCCCCGAATTTAACTCAAATGCGTACCTGTAGACTGAAATAAATGGGTATACTTTGCTTGCATATCTTTTTCTACTTCCCAAGTAGCTTTTTTAATGGTATGATTTCTCTATAAAACTTTAACGAACACAATTTTTTTTGACTGTAGCTTTCTTACTTGCCTATCAACAATAACTACCGACTCCTCCTCGTATAATAAGTTCCCATTTAACTCTATAATCGGTACTTCAATCACATGAGAGGAGTCTGATACACATTTTCTTAGCACAAAAACATTAAATACTTGATTTATGAAAGACAATCCGGGAGGAAGTGCCAAACAACACGCCACAATTCACACTTGGTCTAGTATTTTGTACGCCCCTTTAAATCTCGGGCTCAACTTACCTCTTTTTTTTTTTAAATCACATTACACCTTTCATAGGAAAAACTCGTAAGGACCCTCTACCCCGAATTGTGAAAACTAAGTCCATTCTCCTCTAATCCGCATAAGACTTTTGTCTCTTATGAGTTGTGAGCAATCTGATCACCGGACCTTGTCAATAGATTTTTGTACTAAGTCGGGTCCTAATAAGTTAGTCTCATCGGCTTTAAACCATCCGATAGGAGAACACCATCATATACTATACAATGCTCCATACGGTGCCACCTAAATACTTGATTGGAAGCTATCATTGTAGGCAAATTCAGCTATAGATATATAAGCGTACAAGTTACCTCCAAAATCAAAATGTAAGCTCTCTACATATACCTCAAGATTTGTATAGTACGTTCAGATTGCTCGCATGTCGGCTGATAGAATAGGATACTAATATCTATCTACTCGTGTAACCAATGTTTCTTGGAAAGATTGTCGAAATCGTGTAGTAAATTGTGAGTATCTATCAGACATGATGGGCAATAGACCACATATAGTTCGATAATTTTCCATTCATGTATATTTGAGTATATTTATCCTCAATGTGCGAAGTTTTGACTGGCAAAAGTGTGACTACCATGTAAGCCAATTTCAATTACCCACATATAATTATAACTTCTAATTGTTTAAGGTAGTTTTGTCATAAAATTCACTTTGATTATATTTTATTTTCACTTTGAAATCTCGAGTTGTTGTAGGGTGCATGAGAGTCACAAATGTTGACATGCTAACAAGTTTAAACTTTTAGAAACAAGGTTAAGTTAATCTTCCTTCTTTCTTTTTTTACAAATATAATTTTTTTCTAGTCATGGTATATTTTACTAGGCTTTGGATGTACAACGTATCTAGGATTGTGAGCTCTTCAAGAATAACTCGTCTTAACACATCTACATCTAGTACACATAACTAGTTACCTAGTCGAGAATACAATTTCTGTCAATAGTTATATCCTTCTTTTACTAGCTAGAATCTCATCTTGATGTTTGCATAATCGCTCATCTATATATTGAGTTGCCTTTATGTGCTTTACTAATGAAGACTTTACTTGAACACAAGCCAAAAGTTTAGTTTGTGCATATTTTTAACCAAAAGTTTCGCTATAGGATCTATATGTGCCGAACTACCCCACAATTGTTTTTTTACTTAATGCATTGGCCACAACAATGGCATTTCCGGGATGATATAGAATAGTTCAATAATAATAGTCCTTAAATAGTTTTATCTATATACCTTGCTAAAAATTTAAATGTCTTTGCTAGAAGGCGTATTTTAGACTCTTGTGGTCTATAAAATCTCGCAAGTTTCATTGTACAAATAGTGTCTGTAAATCTTCAGAGCAAATACAATTACGGCAATCTCCAAATCATAAGTGGGATAATTCTGATTGTACCCCTTTAGTTGTGTTGAAGCATAAGATATCACATGATCAGTCTACATGAGAATATATCCTAATCTAACATTCGAAGCATTACATAACACTGTAAATCCTCTAGAACATGATGGTAAGGCTAATATTGTTAGTGGTAAAAAATATCTTGAGCTTCGAAAAGCTCTGCTCACATTTTTTCGTCCACTGAAACTTTGATTTTTTTTTTCTATGTTAACTTGGTAAATGGCGCCGCTACTATAAAATAATTCTACAGAAATAGATTGTAGTAGCCTCCCTAGCCCAAGAGGTTATGAATCTCCATAGAAGTATTTGATCCTTGCAACTTTTGAACTGCTTCTATCCTATTGGGATCTACCGTGATCACATCCTTGTTACAATATGCCCGAGGAATGCCTCTGAGTCTAGCCAAAATTCATGCTTCGAGAACTTGGTAAAAAGATGATTTTCTCCAGCGTCTTTAACACATTTTTCAAGTGATCCTCATGTTCTTCCTGGCTACGAGAATTTACACGAATATTGCTTTTAAGAACTATGAAATTTTTTTTTTCCTCCAAAAGCCAACTTGAAAACTTTCTCCATTATGTACATCAATATAGCTGGAGCATTGATCACTCCAAAATGTATCACAAATAACTCTTAATGTATGTACCTAGTTCTAGAGACGGACATCGAAATATATTCCTTTCTTATTCTAAGCTGATGATAGCTAGAATGAAGATCAATGGCTTTTTATAATAGATCAAACAAGCAATCTATACGAGACAATGAATATTTATTATATGTTTCTGCCTTGTTAAGAGTCTATAGTTTATGCACAACTTTCTTTTTTTGGTCTCGTCTTTCTTTTTCTCAAACAATATTGGTGCATCCCATGAATATATACTCGACTTGATAAAATTCTTATCAGTAGGTCTTGCAACTATTCCTTTATCTCTATCTAGCTCCGCTGGTTTCATACAATAGGGGGTTTCGATATGGGTTGCATGTTAGGTGTCAAATCGATACCAAAGGCTATTCTTGTACTAGCTAATCCTAGTAAATACTCAAAAATATATCAAAGAATTCTCTAGCTATTGGTACCTTTTTCCGAGTTAGGTGTCTTGTCTCTTTATGTCTCTTATCATAGCTAAGGACCCCAACAACCAATCTTTAGTAACATTGATCCTTGATACGTGATATAACCTTATTTATCTTTGGAAATTGTTCTGCTCTTAGGATAAAATTGGATGAGTTCAGTATCTCAAACTCAACTTCCTTTGCATGTAATCGAGGGTGGCATGGCAAGAAGATAACCGATCCATTTCAAGTAGACCATATTACTAATATCAAGTTGACTAATATATCCCTACGTTCAACTTAAATTTGGCAAGCTCGTTAAATATATTCAGTTAACTTAGATCCTCCCACATGAGTAACAACCCAAAGAGATCATTCAACATCTCATAGTCCATGTTTCCAATTGTTTGACCCCCGCTAAAATTCTCACCTAATGAATTCCCCAATATTGTGCTTCCCACATAAAACTTTTGTTGCATACCTGTCACACCCATATTTTCAATATTTTAGCAAGCTCAATTAACATAAAATAGATCATACTCTTCATATATGAGGTTACCATAAAAGGTTAATCACCCCTTAGACAATTCCTTAAACTTTAGATAATGTGTATTTAGCTAGCCGAGGAAGTCTAGTGGCATATATCTGTACTTCTATTGTGTTAACCAATTTCTTACATAGTAGATTCATGCTTTTGGCTTAAAAGAAGGAAGCGATTCATAAATAGTTTAGAGAACTCATTCTAAAGTAAAATATGTTGCTCCTATCGATGTTCCTAATAATACGATATTATACCACTAATTGGCTAGTTCTCCGGTCGGTATAATTGGCTAGTTCTCTGGTCTGTAAACTCTAGCTAAACAGACCTTTTGTGTCACGAACCAAAGTTCATTTAAGGTCGTGATGGCGTCGGACACCGCTGTCAGGAAAGACAACACTATATAGTTAATTAAATCCTCTTTTAGTATTTTTGAAATCAAAATTTCTTCAATGAAATAATAAAGATAGAACTCATAGAGTAAATGATAAATATTTTTAGCAACTAAATTTCTAAACAATTCATAACCATTCCCAAAATCCGGTGTCACAAGTGCATGAACAATTACTAGGGAATTAAAAATAAAATACAGCATTTGTCGAGAAAACAAATTAGACAGGAAAATATAATAACTCTGAAAGAGACTCTGTTGGCTGCGGATCATAATACAGAATGCAGCTCACCTATGTCCCCACAATTATTAACCAACCTCTGTGCCCACAAGGCCGCTAGACATATATGTACCTGCACAATAAAATGTGCAGCAAGTACAACATGAGTACGAAAATAACGTGTACCCAGTAAGTATCAAGCCTAATCTCGAAGAGGTAGAGACGAGATGGCCGACTTTGACACTTACTAAGAGTCAATAATAATAAATGAAATAAAAATAGCAATATCTAGATCAATATGATTTATAGAATTTACAATAATTTTTTTTAACTAGCATAAATAATTAAATTCCTTCAAATGCAACAATTCTCAATATATTAATTAAATTCCTTCAATTCCAATAAGTTTCCAATTTATCAATTAGCCTCATTTACAGAAATAACAATAATTCCTTAACAAGCACAAATAAATAATTTCTTTAAATTCCAAAGATTTTTAATTTATCAATTAGCTTCACAAGCTACAATAAACTATCAAAGTATCGTGTAATTATTATTATTAGGCACGATTTCTGCCGAGGTCGTACGACCCGATCCAGAGTATCGTGTACACTGCCGAGGGACGTGCGACACGATCTATAGATGCATCTATCCTGCAGAGGCGTTCGGCCTGCTCCACAAAAAAGGAGGACATTTTCTTATGTACCTCCGAAAGGAGAGTATATTTATTATAAGATAAATTAGGGAGGAAGAACAATTTCTCTTAACAATTAATTAATTTAAACAGAAAATCAAGTATATGAGATTTCCACCCTTTAATATTTTTATCTAACAATTCACAATATATATATATATATATATATATATATATATATATATATATATATATATATATATATATACACCAAATAATATTAATTAAATAAAGAATACAATTTATACAAGTAATTCATGCTTTGAGTCCTAAACTACCGGGACTTTAGCATTAATATTAGCTACGCACGGACTCTCTTCACCTCGTGCATACATAGCCCCCACAATTAGCAACAATTATTACTTTAATTACCTATGGGGTAATTTTTCCCTCACAAGATTAGACAAGGGACTTACCTCAATTTACTCAAATTTAATCCACTAGAAGGCCTTTTCCATGATTATCCAACTCTGTCTGGCTCGAATCTAGCCAAAATAAATTAATACAATCACTAAAATTTATAGGAAGTATTTCTATAAGAAAATACTACATTTTCAATGAAAATCCGAAATTAACTCAAAAATAGCCAGTGGGCCCATATCTCGGAATCCGGCGAAACTCACAAAATCCGACAACTCATTCAATTACGAGTCCATCTATACTAGTTTCACTCAAATCCAACTCCGAATCGACACCGAAATCTCAAAAATTTATTTCTATGAGATTTCTAAATTTTTCCAAATTTCAATCTCAAAATACTAATTAAATGGTGAAAACAATGATATATTCGTGTATATTGACCAAATCCGAGTTAGAATCACTTACCCCAATGTATTTCCTTGAAAATCTATCAAAAATCGCCTTTGCTCAAGCTCCAATTTGTTAAAAATGGAAAATGGGACGTAGTTCCCTCCTTTATAGTTCTGCCGAGGCAACCTTCGGAACTGGGCCTCGATCGTGGCTTTGATCATGGCCCTCGAGCCCGGGCCTCGATCATGGCCTCGAGCCTGGGCCTTCGATTGTGACCCTCGAGCCCTGCCTTCGATCTTGGGCCTCGATCTTGGGCTCGATATTGGGCTCGATCACAACCCAGAATATCCAGCAGAAGAGAAAAATTGCAGCAGCTGTTTTAAGTCCAACTTTTGATCCGTTAACCATCCGAAACTCACCCGAGGCCCTCGGGACCTCAACCAAATATACCAAAAGTCCTAAAACATCATACGAACTTATTTGAAACCTCAAATAACATAAAACGAACTAAAACCACGAATTATGCTCCAATTCAAGCTTAATGAAACTTAAAATTTTCAACTTCTATATTCGATGTAGAAACCTATCAAATCAAGTCCGATTGACCTCAAATTTTGCACACAAGTCATAAATGACATAATAGAGCTATGAAAATTTTTAGAACTGGATTCCGACTCCGATATCAAAAAGTCAACTCCCCGGTCAAACTTTCAAACTTAAATTCCTATTTTAACCATTTCAAGCATAATTTAACTACAGACTTCCAAATAAAATTTCGAACACGCTCCTAAGTCCAAAATCACCATACGGAGCTGTTAGAATCGTCGAAATTCTATTCCGGGGTCATTTTCTCAAAATGTTGACCGAAGTCAAACTTGGCCTTTTAAAGCTAACTTAAGGAATCAAGTATTCTGATTTCAACCCGAACACTTCCAAATCCCGAACCAACCATCCCCGCAAGTCATAAATCGTTAAAAACACATATGGAAAGTTTTATTTTTGGGAACGAGTTTCCAAAAGTTAAAATGACCGGTTGAGTCATTACATTCTCTCCCACTTAAATATACATTCGTCCTCGAACGTGCTAAGGACTATTCCGGAGTTGTCCAAAATCACAGTTTAACACTTCGAGCATCTACTCGTGCTACCCCAACTAATTGAGCACATTAGCTTGAGCCAATTTGACGATTCTCCCCTTTATTTAGGAAATTAAGTCTTAGAGCCCAATTCTAACATCCAGAATTCTCCACCATGCCTGTTTCCAACCTACGAACACCGTATCAATCACTACACGATGCACCAATATAGGATTGCATACCTTGGTTGAATTTAGACCATGCACCGTACCATTCGCATGCCCATAATAACATTCCCGATAACAATAGTCGAGATTCCACGAATCTGATGTTCACAACACACCTCATGATACATATAAGTCCTGTTCCAACTCTTGAAATGCTTCCACGATAGAAGAAATGTGTAGAAATTCATAACCAACTGCCGAGTCAACAAATTATTGAGTTTCTCCTCCTGACTAGAATCATCACCCTATTATAACCAAATAATGGTATTTGCTCTTTATTATACTTCATATAATCCGATCGCACTGATCCCGGATCTAATAATCTCGTCTCCCCCAGCATGAGCTACTCAGGAAATAATCCACCTCAGACACGGAAAAAAGCCTCATATGATGCCACAATGAGCTAATAAGCTACGGACTCGATCACGATACACAAGGAAAACGAACTCTGGAAAGGATTTCTCAACCCACGTGACTAATTAGACAACTGAAAAGGTGGCTTGAACCTTCCTAAAAAAAAGGGAAACAAACACACAAAATAGAATATAGGGAACTGTAATCAACATCACGCTGTTACGGCGTGCAACCCGATCCAAACAACATACCCTTGGCGGCATGCCACCCGATCCGCACAAAAAGAATCTATAAGAAAATACTTACCGAGCTAGAATGCTCATTACTACAAAATATCCGAATATTGGACACAAGCACACTAAGTGCATAATACCATCCCTAGAAGGACCGACAACGCCATGCGCTACAAAACTCAAGCACAACTAAGGTGCAATATATGATCTGAATCTCGAGAGCCATCCTGCTCATATAACACCATCGCTACGCGGAACCTCAACACATAAGAAATTTATCAAGTCGTTTCACAACTCACACGGTACAATATAGTATTACATGAAATAGCTGACGAAGAAACGACATGCAACGTTCAAATACTCCTCCATAGGGAGATTTTATGCTGAAATGAACACATCCGGCCTGATATAGAGCCCGTATTCATATTTAAATCCATCCGCAGACCTCAAGCCGATTCTAATCGCACCATACTAGGCTAATAACCTTTCAAGGATCCATAATAACCCTTTTTTCCCATAACACACAAGAACGACCATCATAACCGGAACAAACTTCCACAGTCCACAACTAAATGAACCGAGCGCTCTCGAGGCATAAATTCTCGAATGAGCGATATTACCACAATCTTCATACTTGGTTTCAATCTTCACTCAATCAAGTGACTACATGCCACTCTTACACAATCTTTCCATGAGACACGCTCCCACGACCTTTCGCACCAGGTAGCAAGTCTGCACATCTATGCTACCGGTTACACTAATGCTGTAAAGCATATCAAGAATCCATAAATCAATACACAAGGTCTCTTACACCTGACATCGACCTTAGGTGATGCCGAAAATAATACCATCTTACTTTAAACATCTAAATCCTTTTCCTGCTCATCCGAACTCATGACATCCTTGTCAACACCGAACCGAAATCTTGAATCCTCAACTTTCAAATTCCATGCTACTTAGTGCACTTAATCACGCAAATGCGCAGGAGTACAAGAATTTCCATCGTAACTCCCGAACCACTAATAGGGTAAACACTTCATCATATAGAAACCTTCTACTTAACTCATTTCAAAAGAACCATTGCAACAAGTGACTGAATTCCCATATCCGTAGAAAATACCGGCCTCAAGTAGTGGTTTAAACCACCATAACTCTTCCGGGATCCCTCTACACATAACATGCCATAATACTTGAATTCCTCCAAATAAAATCAATTACGGCGGCCTCCAAGCCTCGCACGTACTGCCGCAAATTACATGCATAACTCTATGCGCTGAAGGAACTGATCATTGCCACCATCATGCCGATTCAGCCATTGTTAGCCGACCCATCTTTTTCTCAATTTATTCTCAACTTGCCTTAGAAATAGTAATAGCTCCATTCATTACATTACGAACTTAAATACGCACTCATCCCGAGTGACCTTATTTCACGAGACCACGATTCAAAACCCACGAATCATCTCATACTCCTCCTTGTGCGCACTTTTACATCTTCAACTGGTACACCTATTCTGAAACTTCTTTTATGAATCCGAAGTTATTTTCTTCCGTTTCTCTAATGCTACACCACAACCGGAAGATAACGCAGAGTACCCCAAGCCCCATTTCATAATCTGCTGTAAAAGCTCGATACTCAACCATACTACGGACTCGAGATCTTTAGGCACCGTACTTTAAATTTTTGAACCCTTTAAGACCGTTGTCGATAGTCACTTACTCTGACTTATTCCCAAACATGATCAACTTCAAGGCCCTGCTAGTACATGGACACTTTCTCAAGGAACACCCGACTATCTCACTTTCCCTGTGCATTACATCTACACGAAGCATAAACTCTGAGTCTTCCAAAAACCTGAATATGAATCGATAAGGCCAAATATGGCACACATTCCCCAAATCCTTTGCTCAAATTACCACTGATGTTTTCTTCCCTTAGTTGCAATGACCTACCAATACACCGATAACCAGGAACCTCACAAATAGACAACCATGCAATCCAATTGTAGATGGTGGGGCTCTCCCACTTAGCTTGAAGCTACAATTACATAACTCTGGAATTCACCGAGATTCTTTCTTCATCGTTGACATGATCCTGCACAAGCAACTTGCCAAATGTCTCGAAATCCTTCTATTATCCTTTAATAAACACTCCGAACCACTAGCCACATTTACATATTAAATCTCTTACCGGGTAGCCAGTAGAATTCTTCGCAGAAGCTTCGCCAACACCACGCGACCGCTAACCTGCTCATAGGAGATAACCAACCTGTGGAAATTACATGCCGACATATTCCAACGCCGCTGCACTGGATGCAATTACTACGAAATCAGTAGATCATCCTGAGTCCGAGCTCATTCACCAGCTGCACCGGTCCGTTCACTCCTCATGGACGTCAACTAGAGGTGCGACAATACATTCCAATCCAAAATCATGTTGTATCCTTCTTCATATCAAGCAACTCCCTCCCATTGTATCCAATCTTCCTCAATATAGCAGCTAATATTACAACTTAAGTCAGTAGACCTAGTCAATGTCCATCCTAAATCCCAAATCACTTCAAACTTTCCTCAAGCCGTGTAGTTATCCAACCACGTAACTCATATGCTACCTTGCTACTCTCCTTTAAGCAACTACTCGATTTCTGTTTCTCACACTTGGCCTCCTAGGAACTTAACCACCACAAAACACCTTCCACATGTCCTTCCTCATCCTTCGCTGTCCAGTTGTTGCCTTAACTAAAAATCTGTCTCTGTAGCACTTGAACCAATAGGTCGTTACCAGCTTTAAACCTTTCTGAGGATCATCCTTCTAGAGCCATCAATACTAGGAACGCTACTTTGACCCTGAACCACTGTACACCGCGATCTCTAACAACTGCTTCCCCTATACCCATTCCTAACACCCCGCCGTGAAGGCGAGTTGAAGAAAACTATAACACCGGCAAACCTTAACGCATTTAACAAGGTGATGACACCACATCAAAATTGAGAACTCTACCACGCTCGAAGATATCATGCTTCGTTACTCCATCAACCCCAAACCTGAACATTAATAGTCTGATTGCCTTTTCTCCGCTGGAAATAAAACATGGAACCTCTGAATCATGTACTGGGAAAAACATTTTTTCAGGTCGTTTACTACCCCTGACACATAGGCAGGCATTCTACCATTACATAAACACTGTGCGATAACAACGCACGAATCATCATAACAAACAATGCCAAATCTCAAAACCTTAGGTAGTACTGATACTTAACTTGAAACGATAGAGCGACCTTCCACAAGGCGACGACAATAGCCCAATTAATTACACAAGGAGAAGCATCCTGCACTACATCTGTAGTACCATTAAAAATTTCCTCGATCCCCAATTTATAACAAGCGCTTCGCGACGCATAAGATTGAATAAGAAGGAAATGAAGGCATAAGCCTCAAAGGAATCGAATCGCACGATGAGGAATCAAAAAGGGAAGTATTCCTAACAGCCCTGTAGCCTCTCGAAGATAAGCACAGATGTCTCCGTACCGATCCGCAAGACTCTACTAGACTTTCTTATGACTCGTGAGACCTACGTGAACCTAGTGCTCTGGTACCATGTTGTCACGACCCAAAATCCATTTAAGGTCGTGATGTCGCCGGACATCGCTGTCAGGCAAGACAACACTATATAGTTAATTAAATCCTCTTTTAGTATTTTTGAAATCAAAATTTCTTCAATGAAATAATAAAGATAGAACTCATAGAGTAAATGATAAATATTTTTAGCAACTAAATTTCTAAATAATTCATAACCATTCCCAAAACCCGGTGTCACAAGTGCATGAGCATTTACTAGGGAATTAAAAATAAAATATAGCATTTGTCGAGAATACAAATTAGACAGGAAAATATAATAACTCTGAAGGAGACTCTATTGGCTGCGGATCGTAATACAGAATGCAGCTCACCTATGTCCCCACAATTATTAGCCAACCTCTGCGCCCACAAGACCGCTAGATATATATGGACCTACACAATAAAATGTGCAGCAAGTGTAGCATGAGTACAAAAACAGCGTGTACCCAGTAAGTATCAAGCCTAATCTCGAAGAGGTAGAGACGAGATGACCGACTTTGACACTCACTAAGAGTGAATAATAATAAATGAAATAAAAATAGCAATATCTAGATCAATATGATTTATAGAATTTACAATGATTTTCTTTAACCAACAGAAATAATTAAATTTCTTCAAATGCAACAATTCTCAATATATTAATTAAATTCCTTCAATTCCAATAAATTTTTAATTTATCAATTAGCCTCATTTATAGAAATAACAATAATTCCTTAACAAGTAGAGATAAATAAATTCTTTAAATTCCAAAGATTTCCAATTTATCAATTAGCTTCACAAGATGCAATAAACTATCAAAGTATCGTGTAATTATTATTATTAGGCATGACTTTTGCCGAGGTCGTATGGCCCGATCCAGAGTGTCGTGTACACTGTCGAGGGACGTGCGGCACGATCCATAGATGCATCTATTGTCACGACCCAAAATCTAACCATGGTCGTGATGGCGCCTATCGTGTTATAAGGCAAGCCTATTTTTCAAAATATTACTACTAAATCGATTATAAAAATTTAATAAAACAATACCAATATTTGAATTTCTCATAAACTAAATTAACTCTAAATATAATATAAAAAATACGAAAACGAGCCCCAAACATCGGAGTGTCACTAAGTCATGAGCATCTAAAACTATGAACTAAGATATATAAACTGTCTAACTGTCCAAAAGAAGAAATGACAAGAGGAGTAACAAGGTCCTGCGGACGCTAACAACTACCTTGCAGTCTCCAAAGATAGCCGGCCCGAACTCAACGATCGCCGCCTTCTAACTCACCTGGATCTGCACATAAAGTGCAGGGTGTAGTATGAGTACAACCGACTCAGTAGTAACAGAAATAACTAAGGAATTGAGCAGTAGTGATGAGCTAAGAAGAATAATCCAATTATTATTTCCACAATTAAGTACAAACAAGAGTAGACAGGTAATTTCATAAATCAGTAAGACTACAAGGAAAATTAACAGGTAAATGCAGCAACAACAAAAGTAAATACAACTTCACAGCAATGTCACTCCATCACTCAACACTCACACTCAGCACTCAACGCTCAACACTCTGCGCTCATGGGGGTGTGTACAGACTCCGGAAGGGCTCCCAAAGCCCAAGCGCTAAGCACAGACAACTCACGTGCCATCATATCAATTCCTGAATCCGCACGATCAACTCACGTGCTACGCGGACAACTCACGCGCTATGGTATCAATACCTGGACCCACATGGTCAAGCTCACGTCCTTCGCGGACAACTCACGCGCTATGGTATTAATATCCTCACAACCAGGCCCTCGGCCTCACTCAGTCATGTACCTCTCCAGCCTCACAAAGCTTATAAGAATGGAGAAAAGAAACAATCTCAAATGAGATGGTGTTCATTGCGAACGCGAGGGGAGTCTCGCGAACGCGAAGAATAAGGGGACACGACCCACATCAAGTATCACAACATATCAGCAAAATAATAGAGACTAAAGTAAACATGTACAATAATTTCTATGACTAAGTACAAATAACGTGAGCATGAATGAAGCCTAAACATGATCTCTAACGTGAAGGCACACAAGTTCACCAACAAGTAAATGCATAAACACAGATAATGGTTATTAGGCCTCACAGCCTCACGGGACGGAGCAAATCTCAATCCCTCGAGGTATACACCCACATGCCCGTCACCTAGCGTGGGTATCACCTCCAAATAATCAAATGATATCAAATTCTCTCAGTTTATACTCTCAAAGCCACAGTTAAAACAGTTAATTACCTTAACAACATAAAATCCTACTCCGGGATGCCCTCGTCTCTGGACTTGATCTCCAAAAGCTCCAAATCTAACCATAATCAGATTAATACCATCAACATAGGCTAACAAATCGAATTCCACAATAAAAACTACAAAATATGCCAAAAATCCGAAACCGGCCAAAACCCGCCCCTGGCCCACATCTCGAAATCACTCAAAAATGGCAGAATAATAAACCTCGTCCTCTCCCGAGTCTAACCATATAAAATTCATCAAAATCGAACTCCGTTTAATCCCTCAAACCCTCACTTAAACTCTCTAAAACTCAACCCCTTACTCTCTCAATTTCACTTTGAAATCATCAATCAAATCCCAAAAACAAAGATAAATTCATGAAATATAATCAAAACTGAGTAGAGAACACTTACCCCAATCCTTATGGTGAAAATCGTCCCCAAAATCGCCCAAATCCGAGCTCCCCAACAAACCCTCGTTTTATATATTTTTTTGCCAGTTATTCAGCCTCGTTTCTCATGTCAAACGATCCCGAAACTCGTCTTTTATGATTCCAATGGATTTCTTGTGAAATTTTAGTCAAGTTAGGCTTTTGAATCACTCAATTTGACCTTATAATGAAGGAGATATGTAGGTTTTAATATTTGCAAATCGTGCAGATTTTTAAATACACCGTCAGTGGTAATTTCGTAATTCATCTGACAAATCTGGCAACCCAATGTTTTAGTAAAATGACCATAAAATCCTCATACGATATCCAAATTCGGCGATTCTTTTTGCCACGGATCTGTAATTACGATACGGATATAATGCTTCAATCAAAAAAGAAATCGGAGCTCATTTGTTCAATATGATATCATTTATGCTTGAAGAAACGACGTCGAAACATAAGAAAAACGAGAGCAACACAACTCAAACCTATCCGAAACTCACCCGAGGCCCTCGGGACCTCTACCAATAATTCCAACAAGTCATATATCACTACCTAAACTTAGTCGAACCTCCAGAACACCTAAAACAACACCAAAACACCAAATCAACCTCGAATTCAAGCCTAAGAACTTCTAAACTTCTAACTTTCGCTAATTCAAGTCTAATTCTACTACGGACCTCCAATTACATTCCGGATATACTCCTAAGTCTAAAATCATCCAAAGAGTTCGTTTATTCATAAGTCAACTTCCGGTTGACTTTCCTAACTTAGCTTTCTAACTAAGGGGCTAAGAGTTTTATTTCACTCCAAAACTACTCCGGATCCAAACCTACCAACTCGATACAACTCAACACCGCTGAACAACACATAAAGATGCAGGAATAGGAAAAACATGGCTATAACTCTCGAAACTACTGTCCGGGTCGTTACATCTATCCTGGCGAGGCGTTCGGCCTGCTCCATAAGAAAGGAGGACATTTTCTTATGTACCTCCGGAAGGAGAGTATATTTATTATAAGATAAATTCGGGAGAAAGAATAATTTTTCTTAACAATTAATTAATTTAAACAGAAAATCAAGTATATGAGATTTCCATCCTTTAATATTTTATCTAACAATTCACAATATATATATATATATATAAAGAATACAATTTACACAAGTAATTCATACTTTGAGTCCTAAACTACCCGGACTTTAGCATTAATAGTAGCTACGCACTGACTCTCATCACCTCATGCGTACGTAGCCCCCACAATTAGCAACAATTATTACTTTAATTACCTATGGAGTGATTTCTCCCTCATAAGATTAGACAAGAGACTTACCTCAATTTGCTCCAATTTAATCCACTAGAAGGCCTTTTCCATGATTATCCAACTCTGTCTGGCTCGAATCTAGCCAAAATAATTCGATACAATCATTAAAATTTATAGGAATCAATTCTATAAGAAAATACTACGTTTTCAATGAAAATCCGAAATTAACTCAAAAATAGCCCCGTGGGGCCCACATCTCGGAATCCGGCGAAACTCACAAAATTCGATAACCCATTCAATTACAAGTCCAACCATACCAGTTTCACTCACTCAAATCCGACTCCGAATCGACACCGAAATCTCAAAAATTCGTTTCTATGAGATTCCTAAAATTTTCCAAATTTCAATCTCAAAATACTAATTAAATAGTAAAAACAATGATATATTCGTGTATATTGACCAAATCCGAGTTAGAATCACTTACCCCAATGTCTTTCCTTAAAAATCTATCCAAAATCGCCTCTGCTCAAGCTCCAATTTGTTAAAAAAGAAAAATGGGACGAAGTTCCCTCTTTTATAGTTCTGCCCAGGCAGCCTTCGGAACTGGGCCTCGATCGTGGTTTCGATCATGGCCCTCGAGCCTAGGCCTCGGTCATGGCCTCGATCATAGCCTCGAGCCTGGGCCTTCGATTGTGACCCTCGAGCCCTGCCTTCGATCATGACCCTCGATCGTGGCCTCGATCTTGGGTTTCGATCTTGGGTTTCGATCTTGGGCTCGATCATAGCCCAGAATATCCAGCAGAAGAGAAAAATTACAGCAACTGTTTTAAGTTCAACTTTTGATTCGTTAACCATCCGAAACTCACCCGAGGCCTTCGGGACCTCAACCAAATATACCAACAAGTCCTAAAACATCATACAAACCTATTTGAAACCTTAAATTACATAAAACGACGCTAAAATCATGAATTATGCTCCAATTCAAGCTTAATTAAACTTAAAATTTCCAACTTCTACATTCGATGTCTAAACCCATCAAATCAAGTCCGATTGACCTTAAATTTTGCACCCAAGTCATTAACGACATAACAGAGCTATGAAATTTTCAGAATTGGATTCCAACTCCGATATCAATAAGTCAACTCCTCGGTCAAACTTCTAAACTTAAATTTCTATTTTAGCCATTTCAAGTCTAATTTAACTACGAACTTTCAAATAAAATTTCGAACACGCTTCTAAGTCCAAAATCACCATACAGAGCTGTTGGAATCGTCGAAATTCTATTCCGGGGTTATTTTCTCAAAATATTGACCAAAGCCAAACTTGGCCTTTTAAGGCACACTTAAGGAACCAAGTGTTCCGATTTCAACCCGAACACTTCCAAATCCCGAACCAACCATCCCCGCAAGTCATAAATCATTAGAAATATATACAAAAAATTTTATTTTAGGGAATGGGGTTCCAAAAGTTAAAATGACCGGTTGAGTCATTACATTTTGCTAGTATATTCTAGAGCCCATAACACTAAAAAAAGTCCTTAAAGTATCTGAGGATCCTCCTAACTATGAGAAATGTTAAACTTGATAGTTTCAACTTTAGGAACTTTATTAAGGATACATCTTTATTTTTGATAATCTTTGCCAATTTAGGTGTCTGAGGCCTCTAAATCTTCAGTTTCTTTCCATCCTTCTCTTGTCTATCCATTATATCCATTAATATCTAAATTTTTCCTTTTACATGAAGGTAAGTAACTTTGTGACTACTTTATTCTATTGTTATAATAGTAAACTAGTGCTATTTTCTAAAATGTAGTCTATTACACATCTTAGGAGTATGAAAGCTCCTTGTTGCGGTACAATAACCCTTTTTATTGGCCTTTCTATTAGTTCTGTTACTTTCCTTTGCTGGGAGACGATTAATTGTTCACTGGCAACACATGTGTCTTTGAACCTCTAGCCAAATTCTATTATTAGATAATTGGTCCTAGCCAAATCAGAACAAGATAAAAAGTGACATATTGAGTTATCTAGCCCTACTCGCCACACACGTAAGGAGGAATAAGAAGAAAAACAAGACACATCCTATCACACCTTCGCAAAATCAGGATTATGGGAATGGCCGGCTACATAACCATAATTGAGATTCTACTACTGACATGTGCTCCATTAGTCACAAGAATAACCTAGGGTTCTGATACCAACTTTGTCACGACCCAATTTAGGATCATGACCGACGTTTGGGAGCAAGTGCCCCCAAGTAAGCCTCATCGGTATTTTACAGAAAATATCGGACAAAGTTTCTCCTAATTTAGGATTATCCAAAAGTTTTTTTGTCTCATAAACAAATAACAACCAACCCATATTTACCTAAATCAATCACAATCTTCACCAACTAACCAAAAACGAGTCTTTACCAACATTACCAACCTTATCAATATAATAATACTAAACTTATCTCAAAGATACGGAAAGAAGTACAATACTAGTAACTAGTCCAATATAACGAATGAATGCTCATGACACTAATAAAAATGACTATGGAGTGACTCTAAGAGTTAATGAAAAAATACGATAACAAATAAATAAACTCTTTGCCCACGCGAACAAGTGCGGGGCTCACCAGGAACTATCAAATTGTGTACTCTACATAACAAAATTCGCGCTCGCGTCAACTGTTGTCTCTGTAAAAAAAAAAAATAGCGGGGAGTGAGTCGCTAGCTTAGTGAGTCATAACACTTAACCAAAATCGTTTTTAATTGGGGACAAGTCAGAAAGCATGCATGTTTAATAATAATCAGAAACTATCATAAAAATAAAATGCCCTCTCAAAAACGGTAAATATAATCAGTCTATTCATGTACTTCCTGTAACAGAAATCAATTTAACAAATCGATATTAAACACGGTAGACACTGTCTCATAACAAATCTTTATGTATGGGAGGTTTCTAAGAAATGATCATGTAATATGTATCACTGTGTGGACCCCTTCGTAAAATGAGTCAAATATAACTTGTAGGTCCCTACTCGAGGAAAAACTGTAACTGTATGCTAGTTCTACCTTCCCACTAGCGAGGGCTATAACTGTAATCGGTAATCTAAACGAAGCCGCCATTAGCTACGGGATCCTTCAAAGTATCCTCACATTTATAATTTTTCTTGTAACTAGTAAATATTCATAAGAAAGCATTTTCAAAATAATAAAGGGCATATCAATTCTTATAAAATTATGTAAATCTATTTCAGTAATGGTAACCATATCTCAAGTAACAGTAAAATATGTCTAGTAACAGTGAGAATATTTTAAATAACGGTAAATATCTCCAGTAAACTGTTCAGTACCATATCAAATAAAGGACTTGTCCCACATGCAATTTCAAACATTCGATAACACATTTTATTTTTAAAATAACGTATAAAGCATGCAGGTTGAAAACACAAATTGTGATAAGATTACTATTCACAATACTCGTATCAAATACCAAACTCGTCACCTCGAGCGATCCTTACAACTTCCTCCGATCAATCTATAATCACGTCATATCAATCTCGTGTCAATTTCCTAGTTGAAACTAATTCATAACTAATTTAAAATATATATTAAACCTCAGAGGTTCATGTTTGACCATAATTTGCTGAATTGTATTTACCGATACTATGAGTAATTCAACTAGTCCATAATCAATAACTTTTTAGCGTATTCATATAATATACCCGCTTAATTCATGAAAAAGTTTATGGATTTCTCTCGGTTCCCTAACCTCCTCTTCTAACTTAGAATCAAATCCCATATTATATTTACTTAGTCTCGCGAGAAATCATGTATATAAAGTACTATTATTTCAAAAAGAAGGAAAATATATGTAATTACCCGGGGCTTATCGCTGAGACTAAAGATTATATGCCAATGGTTTGAATGGAAACAGTATTTTGCACGAGGAAACACCAGAAATTTTTTTCCCTTTTTCGTTTTTCTCCCCATTGTGCGTTAGACAAAAGGGGATTTCCTCTTATTTTTTAACCCCTTTTTGCTTCTGTTTGTCTTAGCCGCAGTTTGTTGCGTTCCCCTTTTTCCCTTTTCTTTTAGTTCCAGTGGTCTTTGCCCCTTCTTTTAATTTAACTAGGTTTCTTCTTTTTGTTTTGTTTTATTAGTTTGTTCCCCTTTTTTTCCCTTTCTTTGGACTTAAGTTATTTTCTAAGTGTCCAATATGTCCTCACTTAAAATATTGGGGTATTACATCCTCCCCACCTTATGAAATTCGGTCCCCGAATTTAACTCAAGTACGTACTTGTAGACTGAAATTAATGGGTATACTTCGCTTGAATATCTTTTTCTACTTCCCAAGTAGCTTCTTCAATGGTATGATTTCTCCATAATGCTGGCCGTCCCTCACTCGCATTTTGTATTGCAAACATGTCTTCAAATGTGAATTCTTCCAAAAGATTATACCGATATAAATTATGCAACACCAGGCAAGGATGATCAAAGAAGGGTATTGTACGATGAAAGAAGTTGCAAAACACAACTTGTGTTGGCTCCGCCTGACCTTCTTCTTGCACTAGAGCAACTTGATTGGCATCATAGTTATGAAAAAGGGAGACCTCAGAATCCAGGTAACGACATTTTTTTTTTTAAATTTATAGTTCCATCATCATAATGGAGGAGTTAAGGCCTTGGCCTCCAAAACAGTGTGATAGCTGACTGCACTCAACCTACGATACACAAGTGAACAAAAGTATTTCGCTTGGGTAAGAAGAATGTCATGACCCAAAACAAACCTGTCATGATGGCGCCTATCATAGTACTAGGCAAGCCGATGTAACGACCCGGCCGGTCGTTTCGAGTGTTATAACCCTGTTTTCCACATTCCTACTTCATTTTGTGTTTTCAGCTATATTATGTTATATCGGGTTAGTTGGTTCGAGTCCGGAAGAAATTCGGAGTAAAATGAGACACTTAGTCTCATAATTGAAAAATTGAGTTAGAAACGTGGACCAGATATGGACGTATGTGTAAACGACTTCAGATTTGAATTTTGATAATTTCAATAGCTCCGTATGGTGATTTTGCGCTTAGGAGATTGTTCGGAATATTATTTGGATGTCCGTAGAGGAATTAGGCTTGAAATGCCGAAAGTTTAATTTTTGAGAAGTTTGACCGGGGGTTGATATCGGGGTTGGAATCCGATTCTGAAAATTTGAATACCTCTGTTATGCCATTTAGGACTTGTGTGCAAAATTTGAGGTCAATCGGACGTGATTTGGTAGGTTCCGGAGTTGTTTGTAGAAATTAGAAATTTTAAAGTTCATTAGGTTTGAATTGGGGTGTAATTCATGGTTTTAGCGTTGTTTGAGGTGATTTGAGGATTCGACTAGGTTCGTATGATGTTTTATGACTTATTGGTATATTTGGTTGAGGTCCGGAGGGCCTCGGGTGAGTTTCGGATGGTTAGCGGATCAAAAATTGAACTAGAATAGCTGCTGCAATTTCCTTCTGTTGGAAAATTTTTCTGTCAGAATCGAATTCGGGAATCGAGCCCAGAAATCGAGGGCCATGATCGAAGCCCAGATCGGGCCCAGGGTCGAGGGCCACGATCGAAGCCATGATCGAGCCCAGGGTCGAGGGTCACGGTTGAAGGCCGGGTCGAAGATATGATTGAAGGTCTAGGATCGAGAACCAGGATCGAGGGCCAGGATCGAGAGCCACGATCGAAGGCCAAGATCGAAGGCCAAGATCGAGGCAGAATCGAGGATGTTTGGGCAGAATTATAAAAATAGGGACTTCGTCTCATTTGCCATTTTTGACAAATTGGATCTTGAGGAGAGGCGATGTTTGATATATTTTCAAGAAAAACTTGAGGTAAGTCCCTTGTGATCATTTCTACTCCATAATATTAAATTATCATCGAATAATCCGACTAGATTACATGATTTTGAGGTGTAAATCGGAGATTGGAACTTAGAAATTGGAAATAAGATTTGTAGATTTGAGGGTCGAGTTGAAGTCGGATTTTGGTAAAATTGGTATGGGTAGACTCGTGGTTGAATGAGCTTTTGGATTTTGTAACATTTGTCGGGTTCCGAGATGTGGGCCCCACAGGCGATTTTTGAGCCAATTTCGGGTTTTGGTCTAATTTTATAGTTTTTCTTGTGGAATTCATTCCATCAGCGCGTATTGATGGTATTGTACTGATTGTGAATAGATTCAGAGCATTTGGAGGCCGAGTCCAGAGGCAAGATTATTGCGGGATAGAGATTTGACCGGTTTGAGGTAAGTAACGATTGTAAATCTAGTCTTGAGGGTATGAAACCCCGGATTTCGTATCATTTTACTACTTTGAGGTGACGCACATGCTAGGTGACGGGCGTGTGGGCATGCACCGTTGGGAATTGGTGACTTGGTCCGTCCCGTAGCAACTGTAAAGTTCCATATTTTGTTGAAACTATATGATACTCATATGTTTTAGAAAGATTTTTTGTAAATTGGGCTGAATGCCATGTTTGGGCCTTGCGTCAAAGTTGTTTGGACCCTTAGGGGTTGTTTCTTACCATCCTCTCACTGTTTTCGATTGAAAATCTATATTCAATCATGTTTATACTTGTTTACCGCATAACTCAGTTTTATGACTCTATTTTGGTGCATATAAATATTTTGGGCCGAATGCCCTATTTTACTGAAATGCCCGAGTGGCTTGATTTGTGAGGATGAGTGTGGATCGGGGCTGCCCGCCTACAGCATAATTTATGACTGAGTGAGGCCGAGGGCCTGATTTATGAGAATGAGTGTGGATCGGGGTTACCCGGCTGCAGCATACTTTATTATTATCGCACGTGAGTTGTCCATGCAGATTATAGCGCTTGGGCTGAAGGAGCCCCTCTGAAGTCTGTACACACTCCCAGTGAGCGCAGGTACCTACTGAGTGCGAGTGCCGAGTGCTGAGTGACTGGGAGGCAAGAGTGATTGTGAGGTATGCCCGAGTGGCAAGAGTTATTGTGAGGTATGCCCGAGTGGCAAGAGTGATTGTGAGGTATGCCCGAGTGGCACGAGTGACTGTGAGGTTTGCCCGAGGGGCTGTATATGAGTGATGTTTTGCCCGAGAGGCTGTTTATGATTTCATCATTTTTGTTCATCTTTGCATTGAGCCTTTGTTTGAAAAACTGTGGGAAAAATGTCTTTAAATAAATTTTTTACTAGAATTGGGTTTATCGAGATGTTTGATTCAAATCCTGATTTTTAAGAGCATGTGGTATTTTACTGAGATTTCCTGATGTGAACATTATATGCTTTATTGCTCGTCACTACTGCTCAGTCTTTATTTATTGTTGTTACTTACTGAGTTGGCGTACTCACGTTACTCCCTGCACCTTGTGTGCAGATTTAGGTGTAGCTAGACACGATAGCGATTATTGAGAGTTTTGGTTGCAGATTTTTCTTAGAGATAGCAAGGTAGCTGTTTGGCGATCGCAGCCCCTGCTCTTCTCCCTCTTATCTTCCTCTAGTTGTATTTAGCTATTTTCTGGGCTGAGTTAGCCTTGATATTGTTAGACAGATTGTAGTATATGCTCATGACTAGTGACACCCCGATGTCGGCCTTTTCTTTTCCGCACTTCTGTTTTTCTTTGATTTGAACTCTTTAAATGAAGGTTTATAGTAAAAAACCTTAAAAATATCTTTAAAATGAAAATATCGGTTAGTTTTGGAAATGAGTCGGCTTGCCTAGTTCCACGATAGACGCCATCACGACAGGGGTAGTTTTGGGTCGTGAGAGATTGGTATCATAGCCTAGGTTACATAGGTCTCACGAATCATGAGCGGGTTTAGTAGAGTCTTGCGGATCGGTACAGAGACGTCTGTACTTATCTTCGAGAGGCTACAGAACCTTTAGGAAACTTCACATTCTTGTATTCTATCGTGCGAAAATGATTCAGCTTGAGACATAACTCCTTGAATTCCTTCCACGCATCTCGTATGCGCACATGAGCGCTCGGCATCAGTTGTGCATCACCGGCTTATGATTCTATAAACAAGGTTGAGATGTGTATTCTGTGTTATGGTGGTGGGCCAGTCTGGAGGACTTGAGGCCATGGTTAGACCGTAGCTTAGGCTCGGCAGATTCAGTTGTAACCTATACATTTGGACTCATAAGTCCGATAATGTCCCTACGAGTTGAATTGTGGCTCGATGAGCAGTGGAATGGTTTTGTGGTGAGTATGACGTAACTGCTGGAAGTGTTAAGACTATGTGAATGTGACGAGAAGTGTTTTCTTTGAAAGTAAAGGAAGGCCATTGGATGCTTGGATTTTCGTTTTAATGCGACGTACCGCTCGAGTGTGAATGTTTTGAAGGATCTTTCACGTTGTTAAATTTTAGGGCAAATTAAATTCTCATGTCTGTCAATGAGTTTGAACTCAAGAAGAGTAAGTGGTTGTGTAGTAATGGTGGTTGCGAATGGGTATTTTGATGTTGATGGCTCGGGAAAGATGATCTTTGAAGGGACTTAGAGTCGGTAATATTTTATTGGTTCAGGTGCGACAGAAATACATTTCGATTTGATGCAGCAGTTGGGTAGCAAAGTATGAGGGAAGACATGGCGGGAAGTGTTCGCGGTGGTTGAAGTACTAGCAGGTCAAGTAGGAGAAGTAGAGGTTGAGAAGTTTCTTAAAGGAGATGGTTTAACCGAAGTAAGAGTGGCAGATTAGCATATGAATTCACTAGTAGGGTAGTCGTGCGCCTTGAGAAAGTGTAGAATGGTTTGGAGTCATGTTAATATGTGAATCAGCCTGCATACTCTGTATACTCTAAATTGAATATGGCAGAAATGAGTGTGTTTGAAATGAATAGAGGCGTGAAGATCTGATTATTGTGTCAGGTACAATATGACTTGAGTTCTAAAGGTATTGTTGACGTACATTTGATGTCAATAGGGAAAGTGTAGACTTATATAAATGGTGGACGAGCATGAACTCAGGGGAATTTACGAATTTCGTGGTTGTTGCACTTAGTGCAGTGTCATTGGGAGATGTCGGTAAGGAATTCCACATATAAGTTATCTCCTGTGTGCAGCTAGCAGTGGCATGATGTTGATGAAGCTTTTGTGAGGAATATTACTAACTACCCGGTAGGAGGTCGCTTGTGTAATTTTGGCTGGAGATTCAGAATGTTCATAAAAGGCTTAATAAAAGACTTCGAGAAGTCTGGCAGGTTAACTGTGCGAGACCTTGGTAACTGAGAAGGAAAAATCCTTACGGGTTCTAATTTTATATAATTGCAGCTTAAGGCTAAGTGGGGGAGTCTGCTATCGACGAGTGGATTGCACGGTTATGGGTCGTATTAGTTTCGATTTGGGGTATACCGGTGAATCAGTTATGACTTGCAGAGGCCGAGATCGAGATCGAGGATGACTCGGATAAAGGAATTTTTGGTCACAAGTTGTATTACACTCTATGGTTATAGGAGGACCATAAAAATAATTGAGTGTTTATTCACAGAGAATGTACTGTACATGGAGCGGGAATTTGCTCGGTTGCGTAGGAGTGAGGGTTACTCTTTATTCCCTTGGGTGTTGATGTGCTAATGGGGCACATGTCGTTTCGGTCCGTTTGGTCGGTTAATTCGAGAATGGTTACAATGGATTCAAGATTTATAAATATGGCTAGAAAACTGGGAGTTGCATTGAACGGTGTTGAGACTCATGGCATCTTATATCATTGTGAATTATGCATTTCAGTATCAAGAAGGTGAAGGATACAGTTTTAGATTCACCTAAAGTCTCTTCGGAGTAAGCATTTTTGGTTGTGGAACCTTTGGAATACATAAAAAGGGAATTCGGCGGCTTATAAGCCTTAGGGCGGTGTGATTCTATGCTAGAGTTCGCGGGGCAAGTTTTAGTTAAGGATAGTAGTGTTCTAATAAGGAAATAAAATAGCAATTTGAAGGCAATTTGGAAAGGACTTGGGGGAATAGGACAGTTTGGAAGTAGGTTGGGGTAGCACAGTAATGGGTATGATCGGTTATTTGTGTACTTATGACGTGGCTAGTATCTGCAGGTGCTTCGTGGCAATGCTCCCAGATTTGGCAACCTGTGTGGCTTGGTGAAGTTAGAGGAATTCGGTTCAGAAAGCTTGATTATGTGCAAATGGATTTCAAGTGTTCATGATGGGTTCTACCATGGTTTAAACCAGATAATTTCTACCGATGTATGGAGCGTGTTGTGTGTTATGATTTTCTCCTAGAAAGAAGCAAGAAAGAGGTTTCTGACTAATAAGGTATGTAATTGCTAGTGACTCAGAGTTGATAATGGAATTCTTATGCTTGTCACATGATGGCATAATAGATGTGGTGTGTTGTGCGGGAATAGGATTTACATGTACCAGGTCACAGTTCAGTTTTGAAGGGAAGGACATAAATTCTTAGGTAGCATGAACGGTTTTCGATGACTAGGTAAATGATATTACTATCTGGTATAGCTTGATGAGAGTGTATATTTCAGAAAGGGGCAATGTGTTTTGATTTATGGGTACTTCGCTCGTATTGCGACACTCTCCTGGTTGATCGACTGTTGATATTTAAATATTTGCCAGGTGGCACGGAAGAAGTTTCAAAGTATTTCTCATGGGAGGATTGTGTATGAGAGAGGTGTTAGGCATTCGGGCGGTGGAGGTGGAATCAAATAGGGTGATTCATGTGTTCTATGGAATTGAAGATTGGGAGTTCTCATGAGCAGATTATTTCATGGTGGTGGACTGTGAAGTTGTGGCCGGAGCTAGCCAGATGATAGAAGGTGTTATGATTCCGTCATTGTGGACTTTCGGAGGTTGTTTATCTATTGGTGGCTGACCATAGTTGATTCGAGGCCCATTTGTAGGCCCAATTAGGATGTGTATTCTACACCGTGCCGGATTGATTTGCTCTATACTGCTATTGTTGAAGGATGTGCCGTTCGATTGATGTGAAGCTTATTCGTGCTCTGAAATGATCAGTTAGTTACTCTTCTATGCTACAAGGAGTTGGGATTTGTGGTTATATGCACATATGGTGCGGTTCTATTGTGGCCTTATAGCGGAATTTGAGCGAGAATAGTATTGGATATTGCTTAGTTGATGACGTATTGGTCGTGTTCTTTCGGGTTTTATGTGGCATGGTATCGTTTGCTTCTCTGTGGTTATGGTAATGCACTTTGGGTACTTGATGTCGAATTGCGCGTGGTTATTGATTTTTAGCAGGGTGACTTGAGGTGTTTCATATGGACTAGTATTTGGATAGGATCGCGTATTGCAGCAGAGTTATGTGGAAATATGATCCCTTGTGTAAGATTCGTATGTTGTGGTTCTACGGTGTGTGATGGGTTCTTAGCATTGCGTCGGGGTGGTACTCGTCGAGCTTGCGGAATGGTTCTCCTGTTTGGGTCATTATTACGATTGGGTGCATTTGGAATGTTGCTATCTGGTGCACGGATTGCATGGGTTATGGCTTTAAATTGTATTGATGTGTCATGTCACTAGAGTGGTCGTATTGGAGGAGACGACGTCATTAGGCCTAGAATGGATGCTATCAGATTTGATTGTGGTATAATTAGGAGGATAATATCAGAAGTCGGCTTTGAAAATTGGCTATAGTTCTTGTAGAAGGAACGAGAGCTCCATGACTTGTTGGTCTAATGAATGGCTATGAATTTGGTATGTTTCTTTCATCATCGGCAATGTACGAAGGTTTTGAAAACAAGGGTTTGTTTGATATGAGGTTTATTACTGGCACTGGATTGATTGAGTCGATACTGTGATTTGAAATCATTGCTTTGAGCATTTGAGCTATGCAGTATTTGAATTTGGGTATTTGAGTTATGGTTACAGCTTTTGGTACCGATTGTTCAGACTTATATGGTATGTAGATGCAAACTTCTCATCTTATAGGAAATTTCGGATATTGGAAATTTGATTCGAACGCTTGTGGGCTAGGTTGAATTGAGAAATTTCAGTTATGCTATTCTATCAGACCTGTATGGGATAGGGTGACGTGGGGTCACCCCCGGGTATGTGTATGTGAAAGCTACACAGTGATTTGATGGCTTTTGTAATAACTCTGGGCACGTTCGAGGACGAACGTATGTTTAAGAGGGGGAGAATGTAACGACCCGGCCGGTCATTTCAAGAGTTATAACCCCGTTTTCCCCATTCCTACTTCCTTTTGTGTTTTCAGCTATATTATGTTATATCGGGTTAGTGGGTTCGAGTACGGAAGGAACTGAGAGTGAAATGAGACACTTAGTCTCATAATTAAAAAATTGAGTTAGAAAAGTGGACCGGATATGGACCTATGTATAAACGACCTTGGATTTGAATTTTGATAATTCCAATAGCTCCGTATGTTGATTTTGGGCTTAGGAACGTGTTCGGAATATTATTTGGAGGTCCGTAGAGGAATTAGGCTTGAAATGCCGAAAGTTTAAATTTTGAGAAGTTTGACCGGGGGGTTGACTTTTTGATATCGGGGTCGGAATCTGATTCTGAAAATTTGAATACCTCTGTTATGTCATTTAGGACTTGTGTGCAAAGTTTAAGGTCAATCGGACGTGATTTGATAGGTTCCAGAGTTGTTTGTAGAAATTGAAAATTTCAAAGTTCATTAGGCTTGAATTGGAGTGTAATTCATGATTTTAGCGTTGTTTGAGGTGATTTGAGGATTCGACTAAGTTCGTATGATGTTTTAGGACTTGTTGGTATATTTGGTTGAGGTCCCGAGGGCCTCGGGTGTGTTTCGAATAGTTAACAGATCAAAAATTGAACTAGAACAACTGCTGCAATTTCCTTATGTTGGAAAATTTTTCTGTCGGAATCGAGCCCAGGAATCGAGCCCAGAAATCGAGGGCCACGATCGAAGCCCAGATCGAGCCCAGGGTCGAGGGCCATGATCGAAGCCATGATCGAGCCCAGGGTCGAGGGTCACGGTCGAAGGCCGGGTCGAAGATATGATCGAAGGCCTAGGATCGAGAACCAGGATCAAGGGCCAGGATCGAGGACTAGGATCGAGGGCCACGATCGAAGGCCAAGATCGAAGGCCAAGATCGAGGCAGAATCGAGGATGTCTGGGCAAAATTATAAAAACAGATACTTCATCCCATTTGCCATTTTTGACAAATTGGAGCTTGAGGAGAGGCGATTTTTGATATATTTTCAAGGAAAACTTTAGGTAAGTCCCTTGTGATAATTTCTACTCCATAATATTGAATTATCATCGAATAATCCGACTAGATTACATGATTTTGAGGTGTAAGATTGGAACTTAGAAATTTGAAAATAAGATTTGTAGATTTGAGGGTAGAGTTGAAGTCGGATTTTGGTAAAATTGGTATGGGTAGACTCGTGGTTGAATGGGCTTACGGATTTTGTAACTTTTTTCGGGTTTCGAGACGTAGGCCCCACAGGCAATTTTTGAGCCAATTTCGGGTTTTGGTATAATTTTATAGTTTTTCTTATGGTATTCATTCCATTAGCGCGTATTGATGGTATTATACTGATTGTGAATAGATTCAGAGCATTTGGAGGCCGAGTCCAGAGGCTAGATCATTGCGGGATAGAGATTTGACCGGTTGGAGGTAAGTAACAATTGTAAATCTAGTCCTGAGGGTATGAAACCCCGAATTTCGTATCATTTTACTACTTTGAGGTGACGCACATGCTAGGTGACGGACGTGTGGGCGTGCACCGTTGGGAATTGGTGACTTGGTCCGTCCCGTAGCAACCGTAAAGTTGCATATTTTGTTGAAACTATATGATACTCATATGTTTTAGAAAGAATTTCTATAAATTGGGTTGAATGCCATATTTGGGCCTTGCGCCAATGCTGTTTGGACCCTTAGGGGCTGTTTCTTACCATCATCTCACTGTTTTCGATTGAAAATCTATACTCAGTCATGTTTATACTTGTTTACCGCATAACTCAGTTTTATGACTCTATTTTGATGCATATAAATGTTTTGGGCCGAATGCCCTATTTTACTGAAATGCCCGAGTGGCTTGATTTGTCAGGATGAGTGTGGATTGGGGCTGCCTGCCTGCAACATACTTTATGACTGAGTGAGGCTGAGGGCCTGATTTATGAGGATGAGTATGGATCGGGGCTGCCCGCCTGCAACATACTTTATTATTATCGCACGTGAGTTGTCCGTGCAGATTATAGCGCTTGGGCTGAAGGAGCCCCTCCAGAGTCTGTACACACCCCCAGTGAGCGCAGATACCTACTGAGTGCGAGTGCCGAGTGCTGAGTGACTGGGAGGCAAGAGTGATTGTGAGGTATGCCCGAGTGGCAAGAGTTATTGTGAGGTATGCCCGAGTGGCAAGAGTGATTGTGAGGTATGCTCGAGTGGCACGAGTGACTGTGAGGTTTGCTCGAGGGGCTGTATTTGAGTAATGTTTTTCCCGAGGGGCTGTTTATGATTTCATCATTTTTGCTCATCTTTGCATTGAGCCTTTGTTTGAAAAACTATTGGAAAAATGTCTTTAAATGATTTTTTTACTGGAATTGGGTTTAAACGAGATGTTTGATTCAAATCCTGATTTTTAAAAGCATGTGGTATTTTACTGAGATTTTCTGATATGAACGTTATATACTTTATTGCTCGTCACTACTGCTCAGTCTTTATTTATTGTTGTTACTTACTGAGTTGGCGTACTCATGTTACTCCCTGCACATTGTGTGTAGATTCAGGTGTAGCTGGACACGGTAGCGATTATTGAGAGTTTTGGTTGCAGATTTTTCTTGGAGATAGCAAGGTAGCTGTTTGGCGATCGCAGCCCCTGCTCTTCTCTCTCTCTTATCTTCCTCTAGTTGTATTTAGCTATTTTTCGGACTGAGTTAGCCTTGATATTGTTAGACAGATTGTAGTATATGCTCATGACTAGTGACACCCAGATGTCGGGCTTTTCTTTTCCGCACTTCTGTTTTTCTTTGATTTGAACTCTTTAAATGAAGGTTTATGCTAAATAACCTTGAAATTATCTTTAAAATGAAAATATCGGTTTGTTTTGGAAATGAGTCGGCTTGCCTAGTTCCACGATAGGCGCCATCATGATAGGGGTTAGTTTTGGGTCGTGACAGCCGACTACTCAAATATTTCCAATCCTTTAAAACTTTGAAAGATATGAAAACAACTTAATTAAAGGAAAATCTTTTAAAAACAGGATAGGAAATCACAACTCAATACATAATCTCTCCAAAAATCGGGGTGTTACCGAGTACATGAGCATCTACATAAGGATATAGTCTGGTACACTGTCTAGAAAATAAAACTGAAATAAATAACATGAAAGATAAGGGAGGAGAGTCAAGGTCTGCGAACGCCCAACAGCTACCTCGATGATCTCCAAATGTACGAACTCCGCAATCAACGACTGCCGTGCCCGAAAACACCTGAATCTGCACACGAGGTGCGGGGTGTAGCATGAGTATAACTAACTCAGTATAACAAGACTAACTATTGGACTGAAAGTAGTGACAAGCTCAGCAGGTACAGTTCGATATAGAATTTACAGTGCAAAAATGTAGGCATGCTTTCAAGTTCAACATATAACCCAATACAAGAAAAATAGATCAACTCAAAATGATATGAGGAATGTGACATCTCTATATCTACATGCCAATGTAAATATTGTATGAGATGCACTACAATGGAAGTCTCGTGGACTCACACTATCAGAATACTCAAACACTTAGTTTTGTATATGGCCAATCCAGCCCAGGGAAGATCCATCCCTCAATATAAAAAATTAGGCAAGATCCATGCCGAGGCAAGATCCATCCCTCAATATAATATCAATTGCGCTCATTGTGGGTATGCAGACACCGGAGGGGCTCCTTCAGCCCAAACGCTATAATGAGCCAAATCCAGGCATAAATCAATAAAACATCCTGCGGCGTGCAGTCCGATCCTATAAACATCACTCACTATCAGGCCCTCGGCCTCACTCAGTCATAAATCTCTCCAGTCTCTCAGGCTCACAATGTCATGAAACAAGCCCAAAATGATGATATGATATATTAATAAATAGCAACAGAGATTGAGATATGATATGCAATGATAGATGTGACTGAGTACATAATTATAAATTAAACAAGTAATTCAACAACAACACGACCTCTGTGGGTCCCACAAATATCGGCACCTGGCCTAAGTATGATTTTAACATGAGTCTCAGCTCAATTTCTCTAACATATTGAGGGTATGTGGGTATTGACATGATTATTTGATTATGCAACTCCACAGAAAAATTAAGTCACAATTTCTATGGTGCACTCCCACACGCCAGTCACCTAGCATGTGCGTCACCTCCATACCAATCATATAACACGTAATTCGGGGATTTATACCCTCTGAACCAAGTTTAGAAGTGTTACTTACCTCAAACCGTGCAAATCTCTACTCCAACACACCTTTGCCTTGGGAATCGGCCTCTAAATGCCTCAAATCTAGACAAAAACAGTTCGATACAATCAACACGGGTTAAAGGAATCAATTTCATAGGTAAATACTAAGCTATTAATCAAAAATCAAAAAAGTCGACTCAAAAGCTGGCCCCTGGGCTCACGTCTCGAAATCCGATAAAAGTCATAAAATCCGAAATCCCATTCAAGCACGAGTCTAACCATACCAAATTTACCAAAATCCGACACCAAATCGTCACTCAAATCCCCAAATTAAACTCTCCAAATCCCTAGTCTCAAATTCCCAAATTACACCTCAAACCACACAATCTAGGTGGGAAAATCAATGGGGAAACATAATTATTGAACAAATTTAACCACAAGTGACTTACCTCAAGAAATCTCCTTGAAAACCCTCTCAAAAATCGCCCAATCCCGAGCTTGAAATGTTCAAAATGAAGAAAAATTGCGAACTCTTGAATTAATATGCACTGTCAATGGCTATGCTTCTGCGGTCCTTTTAGTTGCTTCTACGGCACCGCTTTTGCAGCCAGGGATCCACATCTGCGGTCTTACAGTCGACCCCTGACCTACTGGTTCTGCGGTCAAGGTCTCGCACCTGCCACTACTAGAAACATAGCATTTTCCACGAAAATTTTCCATGAAATAATTGTCAGTGGAAATTACCACCAAAATTCAATGGGAAAATTAAAATTTCCTTTCCAGAAAAAAAAAAATTCCCATTGACTGTCCGTGGGAACGTTTTGGCGCAAAATGCGCGTAGTCTAGTTCCTTCTGATTCAGTGGGAAAATTCATTAAAAAATAATTATATAAAACTAAAAACAATTCCCAGAGAAGACAATGAGAACTTAAACAATAAATAAAAAAACATTTTAAAATATTTCCACAGACTCAGTGTGTACGAAATTTTTTAAATTTTTAATTTCTTTTTATAATTATGAAAAATATTTCCCACAGAGTAGGAAAGCTTATTATTATTAACGTTTTATAAGTTTTCTCTTAGTCTATTCATTCACATAATGTTTTATAAGTTTTATAAGTTTTCTCTTAGTGTTCCCGTGTGTACGAATTTTTTTGAATTTTTAATTTTTTTTATAATTATGAAAAATATTTTCCACAGAGTAGGAAAGCTTATTATTATTAACGTTTTATAAGTTTTCTCTTAGTCTATTCATTCACATAATGTTTTATAAGTTTTATAAGTTTTCTCTTAGTGTTCCCGTGTGTACTCACTCCACACACATACGAGTTTTCACTCCATTCCCAAGTAAGTCGACCTCTCTCTCTCTCTCTATCTCTCGCTCTCTCTCTCCCTTTCACTCACTCACCCGATCTCCTTTTTCGTTTTCGATTTTCCCCATAAAACTTCGAATTTTAGGAATTTTATACTGTTTTAAACCCTAGGTTTAAAAAATTAATGTTGTTCTCTTGTGTATATATGGTCTTAGAAATAATTAATTTGTTGAAAGACAATATTTGGTTGATTTATTCCTGTTTGTTTGGTCTATTTTTCAGATATATATTTTTATATAGGTATTTGGAATTGTAGCGTGAATTAATGGTTCTTGAGGTATGTCATAATGTGTTAATGTGACAAACGGTTGGATCCCTGAAGTCATAGGCAAATAACGAACTCGTATGAGCCCAAAATTTTACTTCTTTCCTACATTTTGGATTATCTAAAGCATAGAACTGTTAGCAAGAGAAGCATAACTGACCTTTCTGTAGGAGTGTATCAATGAGTGTAATGACCCAACCGATCATTTTAACTTTTAGAACTCGTTCCCTAAAATAAAATTTTCTGTAGGTGCTTGTAATGATTTATGACTTGCGGGGATGGTTGGTTCGGGATTTGGAAGGGTTTGGGGTGAAACCGGAACATTTGGTTTCTTAAGTTGGCCTTAAAGTGCTAAGTGTGACTTCGGTCAATATTTTGAGAAAAACGATCCCGGAATAGAATTTTAATGATTCCAACAGCTCCGTATGGTGATTTTGGACTTAGGAGCGTGTTCGGAAGTTTATTTGGAAGTCCATAGTTAAATTAGGCATGAAATGGCTAAAAACAAGAATTTAAGTTTGGAAGTTTGACCGATGAGTTGACTTTTTGATACCGGAGTCGGAATCTAGTTCCGAAAATTGTCATTGCTCCGTTATGTAATTTATGACTTGTGTGTAAAATTTGAGGTCAATCGGAGTTGATTTGATAGGTTCCGACATTGAATGTAGAAGTTGAAAACTCTTAGTTTCATTAAGCTTGAATTGGGGTATGATTCATGGTTTTAGTGTTATTTGATGTGATTTAGAGGTTCGACTAAGTTCGTATGATGTTTTAGGACTTGTTGGTATATTTGATTGAGGTCCCGAGGGCCTCGAGTGAGTTTCAGATGGTTAACAAATCAAAAATTTGAGTTAAAAAGCTGCTGCAATTTTTCCTCTTCTGTTGGACATTCTGGGTTGTGATCGAGCGCAGATATCGAGCCCAGGTATCGAGCCTAGGTTTGACGAGGCACATGTTCGAGCTTGTGTATCGAAGCCATGATCGAAGGTCCAACTCGACGGCCATGATCGAAGGTCCAGCTCGAGGGCCATGATCTAAGGTCCAACTCGAAGGCCATGATCGAAGGTCCAGCTCGAGGGCCATGATCGAAGGCAAGGCTCGAGGGCCAGGATCGAGACCCAAGATCGAGGGTTACAATCGAAGGCTCAAGCTCGATGCCATGATTGAGGCTATGATCGAAGGTCCAACCTCGATGCCCTGATCGAGGCCATGATCGAGGTCCAGGCTAGAGCCTGTGATCGAAGCCACGATCGAGGTCCAGTTCGAGGACTAGCTACGAAGGCTGCTGGGCAGTTTTATAAAAAGAGGGCATTCGTCCCATTTGCCATTTTTAACGAACTTGAGCAGAGACGACTTTTGGAAGATTTTCAAGGGAAAAACATTGGGGTAAGTGATTCTAACTCGGATTTGGTCTACATATACAAGTATATCATTGTTTTCACAATTTAATTAGTGTTTTGAGATTGAAATTTGGAAAAGTTTAGAAATCTCATAGAAACGAAATTTTGAGATTTCGGTATCGATTCGGAGTCGGATTTGAGTGAAACTGGTATGGTTGGACTCGTAATTGAATGGGTTATCGGATTTCATAACTTTCGCCGGATTCTGAGATGTGGGCCCCGCGGGCGAATTTTTAATTAATTTCGGGATCTTTTCTTAAAAATATAGTATTTTCTTATAGAATTGATTTCTACAATATTTAGTGATTGTATCGAATTATTTTGGCTAGATTCGAGCCAGACGGAGTTGGATAATCGTGGAAAAGGCAAAATTATGGATTAAATTGGAGCAAGACGAGGTAAGTCTCTTGTCTAATCTTGTGAGGGGGAAATTACCTCATAGGTGATTAAAATTAAATAATTGTTACTAATTGTGGGGGGCTACGTATGCATGCGGTGATGAGAGTCCGTACGTAGCTACTATTAATGCTAAAGTCCGGGTAGTTTAGGACTCAAAGCATGCCTTGCTTGTGGAAATTTTATTCTTTGATTTATTCATATTAATTGATATCTATATGAATATATTGTGAATTGTTAGATAAATATATTAAAGGATGGAAATCTCATAAGCTTGATTGTTTGTTTAAATCAATTAATTGTTAAAAGAAATTATTCTCTTCCCGAATTTACCTTATAATAAATATACTCTCCTTCCGGAGGCACATAAGAAAATGTCCTCCTTTCTTGTGGAGCGGGCCGAACGCCTCGGCAGGATAGATGCATCTATGGATCGCGCCGCACGTCCCTCGGCAGTGTACACGACACTCTGGATCGGGCCGTATGTCCTCGGCAGAAATAGTGCTTAATAATAATAATTACACGATATTTTAATAATTTATTTCAGCTTGTGAAGCTAATTAATAAATTGGAAAATCCTTGGAATTTAATGAATTATTATTTTTGCTTGTTTAGGAATTAATTGTTACTCCTGTAAATGAGATTTAATTAATAAATTAGAATTTATTTGAATTGAAGGAATTTAATTAATATATTGAGAATTGTTACATTTGAAAGAATTTGATTATTTTCGCTGATTAAATAAATTATTGTAAATTCTGTAAATCATGCTGATTTAAATATCCTAGTTTTATTTCAATTATTATTGACCCATAGTGAGTATCAAGGTCGGCCATCTCGTCTCTACCACTTCGAGATTAGGCTTGATACTTATTGGGTACACGTTGTTTACGTATTCATGCTACACTTGCTGTACTTTTTGTGCAGGATCTGAGACAGGTACTAGTGGAGGACCTATCATCACATACCCACGTCATCCCGAGGCATAGTGGTGAGCTGCCTTTCTGAGCCGTTCTGCAGCTACCGGTGTCTCTTCTGATATTTATATTCTATCTATTTCATTTCAGACAGTATTTAGAGTTTTGTATAATCTACTAGATGCTCATGCACTTGTGACACCGGGTCTTGGCACACACATTGGTAGAAATTTATATTTTATTATTTTTTTGGAATAAAAGTTTAACCAATGTATGTTTGATTTATTAGTTGGCTTGCCTAGCTGTAGTGTTGGGCGTCATCACGACCTATAGGTGAAATTGGGTCGTGACAACGTCCTTGCTATAGTGATCAATACACAGATATCAAAAAGCTACAATGTCTACCATCCCCTCCCAACCCATGAAACAATAGGGGACTTGAACCAGCTTTATCGCGCATAGATGTTGAATAACCCAAAAAGGAGAGATACAATATTAAGTGTTGGCACATAAAATTCCATATCTTCTTGAGCCATGTATAGAAAAATATGCATATTAGACATGGGATTGGTTCATGTTATTCACACAGAGATATAGACACTAACTAAACTACACAAGTAATTCCACTACTCTTCTTATTTTTCACACATTATAACTATTACACCAAACTCATCCACAGCAAATAACAAATAAAACAACTTATACAACTTTCTTTTGCTAATCCTCACTAATAGTAAAATAGAAGATTATATTGAAACAAACTGTAGTGTTCATATAAGCATCTAGTTGATTGGGGAAACACAAGGATGCCTTGCAGAGTAACTTTGAATTGTATAAAAGATATTCTAGGAATTGTTTTTCACTTTAATTGCTTCCAGCAAATACAAGTGATAGTTATATATTGAGGAAAAAAAACTAGAACTGTAGGGATGGCAATGGGGCAGTGCGGGTTTATACATATGCGGGTGCGGGGCGGGTTAAAATAAAAGAAAAATAATTTTTTGCGGGTGAGGGTGTGGGTGCGGGTGCGGGTGTGAGTTTAAAATTTTTACGAAATTATAGCTTTTCAAGTTCTTATGGTTGTTGTTATGGTATTTGTTCTCACTTTTCCTTCAAGATTATACAGGATCGACTTCGTACAGTTCAGTCCAGGCAAAAGAGTTATGCTGACCGTAAAGTTTGTGATATTGTATTCATGGTTGGAGAAAGAATATTGCTTCGGGTATCGCCCATGAAGGGTGTTATGAGATTTGGGAAGAAGGGCAAGTTGATCCCTAGGTATATTGGGCCATTTGAGATCCTCGAGAGAGTGGGGGAGGTAGCTTATAGACTTGCGTTGCCTCCAGGGTTATCCTCAGTTCATCCGGTATTCCATGTGTCTATGCTCCGGAAATATCATGGTGACCCGTCCCACGTGTTAGATTTCAGCTCTGTCCAGTTGGATAAGGATTTGACTTACGAGGAGGAGCCGGTGGCCATTCTAGACCGACAAGTTCGTCAGTTGAGGTCAAAGAGTTACCCTTCAGTTCGAGTGCAGTGGAGAGGTCAGCCTATTGAGGCAGCTACTTGAGAGTCCGAGTCCGATATGCGGAGTAGATATCCCCATCTTTTCACCAGCTCAGGTATTTTTTTATGTCCGTTCGAGGACGAGCGGTTGTTTTAGAGGTGGAGAATGTGATGACCCAAAAGGTCATCTTATGTTTTAGAACTCGAATCTGCGCTCTTAAGCCTTAAAAATCTCATTTTTACCCTCCTCGATTTGCATGCATAGTCCGGGCAGGTTTCCGGAAAAGCTTTTATGTTGAAAACTAATGAAAATAAGAATTTTTGCCTTAAAAGTTGATTTTAGTTGACTTCGGTCAATATTTTTGGTAAACGGGTCCGGATCCATGCTTTGACGGTCCCAGTAGGTCCGTATCGAATTATGAGACCTGGGCGTATACCCGGAATCGAATTTGGAGGTCCCTAACTTGAGTTATGAATTTTTGATGAAAATTAAAAGTTTGGAAATTATTTATTTTTAAGAATAGATTGATATTTTGCATTGTTAGTATCGGGTCTGTATTTTAGTTTCGGAGCCCGGTACAGGTTCATTATGATATTTATGACATGTCTGTGAAATTTGGTGAGAAATGGAGTTGATTTGACGTGATTCAGACGTCCATTTGAGAAAATAGAAATTTAAAAGTGTTCTTGAGAATTTCATTTGAATTGGGGCTAAATTTAGAGTTCTAGGTGTTATTTTGGCGATTTGATCGCGCGAGAAGGTCCGTATGATATTTTTAGACTTGTATGCATGTTTGGTTTGGAGGCCCGAGGGCTCGGGTGAGTTTCGAATAGGCCACGGGATGTTTTGGACTTTGGAAATCTGATTTTTCTATAGAATCTGTGTTCTGGCATGTCCTTCTTCACGTTCGCAAAGGTACTCTCGCGAACGCGAAGAGTAAACTGGGCAGCTGAGGATTTCTTCTTCGCGAACGCGAAGTGATGGGGGCGTTACCCTTCGCGAACGCGATAAGCCCATCGTGAACGCGTAGCATTAGGCACTGGGGAGGGGGAGTCAGCCTTTTCTTCATCGCGAATGCGAGCAATGTCTCGCAAACGCGAAGACCAGGGAAGGGTAGCCTACGCGAACGCGAGCACTTCCTCGCGAACGTGAAGGCTTGGCAGGCCATACACTTCGCGAACGCGACAGTGCTCTCGCGAACGCGATGAACACTGTCGCCCAGCACTTAACAGAATCCAAAACGATATTTTTGCCAAAAAACTCGTTTTTCTCAAAAACCAAATGGTAAGGTGCGAATTTTCAAGAGTCATTCCTTCCCCAAATTGTTGGCAAGTGATTCTAAACCATTTTCTTTCAATTACCCATTACATTTCTTGAATTTTCAACCTAAAATCTAGAGTTTTCATGGTAGAATTAGGGGTTAGGGTAGAAAATAGGGATTTCAGGAATTTGGGGATTTAGACCTCAATTTGAGGTCGGATTCCAAAACTAATTACATATTCGGGCTCGGGGGTAAATGGGTAAAAATATTTTTGTCCGAACCTCGGATTTTGACCAAGCGGGCCCTGGGTCGATTTTTCGACTTTTTGGAGGAAAAATTAGAAAATTTAATTTATGAAATATAATTGATTCCTTTAGCAATATTTGATATTATTGAGTCATTTTTGAATAGATACGAGTGGTTTGGAGGTGAATTCTAAAGAAAAAGCTGTGATTGAGAATTAAGTAGCCTTCGGAGCGAGGTAAGTATTGTGTCTAACCCTGACTTGAGGGAATTAGGAACCTTAGATTATTTGCTAAGTGAAATTTATGTGAACGGAGTATATGTGAGATGACGAGTAGTTATGTGCCGCCAATTTACTTGTTTTCCATGTTTCTCTGTTTTTCTTATATTGTCTTATTCCTATCCCAAATTGCTACGTGTTATACTGGTGTTGTTCAAATTATCATTCTTATCATGTTTACGGAATTTTCTGGTGATAATTGAGTTTTTATTTCAAAGTTGAGATTGATATTATGGAACCAAATGTTGAAGTAAGGTTTGTACTTGTTATTCTATCTCTCTGTTGTTATTCATGCATTGCATTATGGTAAGAGAGAGTGTTAATGTACGAAGGGTGATGCCGTGCCATATTGTGAGTGTTAATGCACGAAGGGTGATGCCGTGCCATGTGAGTGTTAATGCACGAAGGGTGATGTCGTGCCATATTGTGAGTGTTAATGCACGAAGGGTGATGCCGTACCATATTGTGAGTGTTAATGCACGAAGGGTGATGTCGTGCCATGATATGAGAGTAAAAGCACGAAGGGTGATGTCGTGCCGTTTCTATTAATTTTATGGTGAGATTGAGAGTAAAAGCACGAAGGGTGATGCCGTGCAATTTTCTTTACTGTATTCATTATTCCTGTTGATTCATGGTATATTGACTGCTCCGGTAATCATTCTGTTGTAGTTCTTTATCTATATTCCCCTCAGTATGTCTCCCTTCCCGATATTTCCTATTTAGTTCTTCATTCCTGTTATTTGCGTATATACTGTTAAATTGTACAGGTTGATTTTAGGTACCTTGCCTTAGCCTCATCACTAATTCGTCGACGTTAGGCTCGACACTTACCAGTACATGGGGTCGGTTGTACTGATGCTGCACTCTGCACTTTCTGTGCAGATTTTGATACCGGCTCAGGTTGATCGAGATTTGCTATTGGTCTGCTGTCCGGAGACTCAAGGTAGATCTGTCGGCGTTCACAGACCTTGAAGTCCCCGTCTTTCTTTTTATGTCCTACTATTTTCTTTCATTCAGACAGTTGTATTTCTTTCAGACTATTACTTGTAGTAAATTCTAGAATGCTCGTGAATTGTGACTCCAGATTTGAGTGGTAGTAATTAATACAGTTTTATGATATTTTGCACTTATTATATTTCATTTTAGTTAATTATTGTTATTTAATGAATGGGCATAAGAAATTGGTTTAATGATTCTCTAACGTTGGTTTGCGTGACAAGTGAAATGTTAGGTGCCATCACGGTCCCGTCGGTGAGAAATTTCGGGTCGTGACACCTATGAACCTAGAGCTCTGATACCACCTTGTCACGACCCAAAATCCAACTAGTCGTGATGGCACCTAACCCAACCCGTTAGGTAAGCCAACTATTCACTATCCAATTCCAATGTAATTTAACAAGATAATTAAGTAAAAGAAAATATCTTTTTCTTATACATACCCCAAAGACTAATAGTACAAATCATGAGCTACTAAGATTAGAATTTACAAAACTGGTATGAAATAAATACATCATCTGTTCGAAATGTACATAAACAGATTCTTATAAATCTAAAGCTACCATGAACAAGAGACAGCTACAACCGGAACGCAGGTACGTCTTCAATTCCAACTCCCGTCGAGTACAACAACATCAATATCCAATATATGCACGCAAGGTGCAGAACTGTAGTATGAGTACAACCGACCTCATGTACTCAATAAGTAACAAACTTAAACTTCAAGTAATACCAAAAGTAACTCAACGATCAAATGCTCAACAAAACATGATTTTTGAAAATAGTTCTACCTTTCAAGTACATCAATGAAAACCCAAATCGTTTACCGAAGTTGCCAAATATATGAGTAAGTTGAAAACATTAATTTTCCCAAAAATCATTTCCACAATAAATAAGATGTTTCATTTTCTTTCCAGATAGACAGTGAAAAATGCATCATTATGCCCATAGGCTAGTGGGTATGAGAAGTCATGAATAACGTGATACGGTACAACATGAGAAAAATACACCACTATGCATGTATGTCATGTGTGCATGTCAATGCAATATATATCAGTGATTATACCATATACATACTCTAAGAGTATCAATTCACTCAGTCCTCCCCATCACTCAATCCTCACAGTCACTCAATCCTCCCCATCGCTCGACACTCGCACTCATTCAGCCCAAACGCTATAAACCGCATGGACCACTCACGTGTTGCACGGACAACTCATGTGCTATAGTATAAATATCTGGATCCGCAATGACAACTCACGTGTTGCACAGATAACTCACTTGCTATATAAATATCTGGATCCGCAATGACAACTCACGTGCTATATAAAGCCTATAAGGCCTGCTGCATGCGGGCAGCCCCGATCCACATAATAATAATAATGTATATAAAGCCAACATGGCCTGCTGTGGCGTGCAGCCCGATCCCAAAAATATCCTCACAATCAGGCCCTCGGCCTCCCTCAGTCATCAATCTCTCCAGTCTCTCTCTCATGGGCTCACAATGTCATGAAAATAGCCCGAAAATGATGATATGATATATCAATAAATAACAACAGAGACTAAGATATGATACGTAATGAAATGAATATGACTGAGTATGAATGTTCAATTCAAAACAAATAATTCACAGCAATATGACCTCTGTGGGTCCCAATAATACTGGCACATAAGCCTCAACATGATTTTTAATATGATTCTTAGCTCAATTTCTTTAACACATAAAACTACATAAAAAATTGCCAAGATTATTTGACTACAAAATTTCACGGAACCAATTACGTCACAATTTCTATAGTGCACCCTCGCACGCCTGTCACCTAGCATGTGCGTCACCTCCAAACAATTCATATAATACGTATATTCAGGATTCATACCCTCAGCTCCAAGATTAGAAGAGTTACTTACCTCGAACAAGACGAATCCAATGTCGAGCAAGCTAAACAATGCTCCAGAAATCCCATTCTGCACGTATCAACTTCTGAACGGCTCGAATCTAGCCATAATTAATTCGATTCAGTCAATACCAATTATTAAAATAAATTCCATAAGGAAATACTAATTTCCAATAAAAATCCAAAATTAACTCAAAAATCGCCTGTGGGACCCACGTCTCGAAACCCGACAAAAGTTACAAAATATGAACGCCCATTCAACCACGAGTCCAACCATACCAATTTTATCAAATTCCGACATCAACTCGACCCTCAAATCTTCAAATTAAAGTCTATGAAATTTTCTACTATTTTCAACCCAAAACACTAATATATTGATAAAAACAACAATAGATTTATATATTTTAACCAAAACCGAGTTAGAATCACTTACCCCAATCCATATGGTGAAAATCGCCTAAAATATCACTTCAATCTTCCGAGCTCCATAGCTCCAAATGTGTTAAAATGGCCAAAACCTCAAAATATAGCTTCTGTCCAGGCATTTACTCTTCGCGATCGCGAAGCACAAAAATTTCCAGCCCAAAATTTGACCTTCGCGATCGCGGAAAACCACTCGTGATCGCGAAGAACAAACTCCCCAACTCTTCCAGACAACCTCTAGTATAATGGTCATAATATTTTGTACAGAACTCCAAATGACAAATAGTTTTTGATTTCTGAAAACTAGATATCAAGGGCTACAACTTTCATTTTTAGATCATCTTCAAATTCCTTATAGATTGCGAGATATAAGCTTCCAAAGTCGGGTTAGTGCAACAGAGATTTTGTTCTACGCGATCGCGCAAGAGCTTCCACGTTCGCGATTCACAAGGCCCCAAACTGCTGTTTGCTCTTCGCGAACGCAACCAAATGTTCGCGATCGCGATGCACACCTCTGTAGACAGAAACCAGCAATTAAAAATGGCCTAGAAATAGTCTGAAACCATCCCGAAACTCAACCCGAGCCCCTCGGAACCTCAACCAAATATACCAAAAAGTCTTAAAACATCATACGAACTTAGTCGAAGCCTCAAATCACATTAAACAACGCTAAAATCACGAATCATGCCCCAATTCAAGCTTAATGAAACTAAGAAATTCCAACTTCTACATTCGATGCTGAAATCTATCGAATCAAGTCCGATTAACCTCAAATTTTGCACACAAGTCATAAATGACATAACAAAACTATTCCAATTTCTAGAATCGGATTCCGACCCCTATATCAAAAAGTCAACTCCCCGGTCAAACTTCCCAAAAATTAAACTTTTGCCATTTCAAGTTTAATTCCACTACGCACTTCCAAATAATTTTTCGGACACGCTCCTAAGTCCAAAATCACCATACAGAGCTATTGGAATCATCAGAATTTAATTTCGAGATCGTTTACACATAAGTGAATATCCGATCAATTTTTCCAACTTAAGTTTTTAATTATGAGACTGAGTGTTTCATTTCACTCTGAAATCTTTTTTGGACCCGAACCAACTAACCCGATAAGTCATAAATCAACTGTAAGGCATAAATTGAGCAGTAAATGGGAGAACAGGGTTGTAATACTCAAAATGACCGGCTAGGTCATTACATTCTCCCCCACTTAAACATACATTCGTCCTCGAACGTGCCAAGAGTTGTTTTCAAGCCATCAAATCACTATTCCATCTTACCACGCATGTACCCGGGGGTGATACCACGTCACTCTATTCCACATAGGCTTGACAACACAATACAACTAAAAATCCTTAATTTAACCTTAGCACAAAACCTTGGAATTCAATTCCCAACCTTCAAAATTTCTTTTCAAGACACGAATCTTACATTTACACACTGTATGAGTCTGAACAAGATGCATCGAGCTATAACTATAATCACAGATATAATCACCTAGCATATTACACAACTCGCCCGCGCGTAGCACCATTCCTGATCACGGTAACTACTCCAAACTAATCAAGTACTAGCATTAAACCCCATATCGAACAAAACCTCATCCCAACACCTTCGTACACTGTTGATAATAAAAGAAACACGCAAAATCTCATAACATCTTATCATATCGACAAGTCATGGAGCTCTCCCGCCCCAACTAGAACCATACTCACTTTCTAAGCCGACTTTCAATATTATCCTTGCGAATATACTGTAATCAAACATGATAGTACCCATTCTAGGTCCAATGACCTTACTTTATTAAATGCAACTATCCCACGGACACACCACATCAATATAACTCCAGTCACATCTGCACAATTAGTGTATCCAAATATGGGAGATGTCTCAAGGAAGAGAACTGTATTGCAAGTTCAACAAGCACCACCACAACCACAACCACAACCACAATGTTACAACTAACTTCTCAAATTTCGTGAAGAGGATAACTGTAGGCGCATGTGCATAATTGTAGAGGAAGAAAATTAATAAATTGCATAAATTATCAAAGAAATAAAATTCCCACACACGGCACGGATAACTCACGTGCCAATAATATGAATCATCTGGCATGGTCATAGGCCTCCAGTCCCCGCATATCATACATGAGTAATTAAACAAGTACACTTGTATATGATAATGAAATAAGATTCTTATGCTCCTGGACTGGTATAAATAACACGCCAGAGTGTAAGCATGTGCAAAGTCTGCTATCACACTTCAAATCGGCAATTTAACGCAGAAATAGTAATTACCTCATTTATTCAGGGAATTAGCCTCTTTGTAACCTCAAGTGTAGCCCAGATAGTTCTCAACAAAGGTAAGAACATGAGAAATGTTATAACTTTATGCTTAAAAATCAACTCTAGGCATATCATAGCCTAAGCATTATTTCGAGTATAAATACTTGCCCTGATGCCCGCACATTGGCTCAAACCTCACATATATGCACACTTATAGCGCGTAGCTATCACAAATAATTAACGCAACTAGCGTCTCCACTGAGTCTCACCACATCATAATTACCCCTATAAATACCACAACCGAAACACTCACTCTAAAAATACCTTATTTGAGTCTAAGTCCGTTTCATTTACCTTCCTGATACCGAAATATAAAATCGATAATGATATACAAAAATGCCACAAGTCTCGATACCATCCAACTTAAATCTCAGATTTAAGCCATAAACAAATCCGTTAAAACATCTCATTTGTTACATATTAATCTTGAATCCATTAGAACTTTCTCGAGAGTCATCCACTCTGCTCAAATATCAATTGCACCGCCCAAACGGGCTGAAAGACACATGACCCATTAGCACAACAACACCCAAAAAATTACCTCTGCCTTAACACCACCAATCAAATTCATACTCCGTGTGCACTACATCCTTCACAAATAACAACTCACTCATTCCATGATTTTCAAATATTCATAAGTGCTGTATAACCCGTATCCAGGAATTTCCTTATTCGAGTCATCCTCGATATCAACCTCTGCAAGTCATAACTAACCCACAAGTATGCCTCAGCCCAAAGCTAAACCTTTACATATAACCATGAAATTGAATTGTCAATAGCAGGCTCACCCACTTGGCTCAAAGCCATAGATTAAAACACTCGATAACTCACAATACCCATACTCTATTACTGCCTTAATACGGCATTCAGTTCAATGAAAATTCTTCTCAGGCCCATGCAACACCAACCATAAAATACCTCAATCTTTCGCTAATCTCGCATTCATTCTCTTTACAGTCAAGTCAACTTTCTCAACTAGATTCAAATTCAAATCTCAACACATATAACCCGCTGGTAGAAAGGAAACTCTCCAATCAACATTATAAGAAACACACCTACTTAGCCTCAAATTGGCATCTTGTTATACCCTTTCGCATCCACAATTACTATGCAATCACTTAATCTTCATGAGACCAAACTCATTAACAAGACATGAAAATTTAATTCTCTCCACAATTAAACTGCATGACAGATCCTTCAACACACTTATAATTCAAGACTGTATGTCACATCAAACAAAAATCAAGCACCCAATGGCCCTCTTTATATTCCAAGGAAACACTTCCTGTCATATTCAATCCATCTTAACACATCCCGCACATCATCCCTAAAATCACAAGCCGACGATACACAGTTGATACTGAATGCTCACATGTGCACATGAATACGTGGAAGGAATTCAAAGAGTTAAATTTCAATCTGAATCAATTCTGCACGATAAGGAAAGAAAGATGGGAAATTATCCTAAATGCCCTGTAGCCTCTCGAAGATAAGTATGGACATCATCATACCGATCCACAAGACTCTACTAGACACTTGATCATGACTCGTAGAACCTATGAACCTAGAGCTCCGATACAACCTTGTCACGATCCAAAATCCAACTAGTCGTGATGGCACCTAACTCAACCCGTTAGGTAAGACAACTATTCACTATCCAATTCCAATGTAATTTAACAAGACAATTAAGTAAAAGAAAATATCTAAATCTTATACATTCCCCAAGGACTAGTAGTACAAATCATGAGCTTCTAAGATTAGAATTTACAAAACTGGTATGAAATAAATACATCATCTGTTCAAAAGGTACATAAACAGATTCTTATAAATCTAAAGCTACCATGAACAAGGGGCAGCTGCAACCGGAACGCAGGTACGTCTTCAATTCCAACTCCCGTCGAGTACAACACCATCAATATCCAATATCTGCACGCAAGGTGCAGAAGTGTAGTATGAGTACAACCGACCTCATGTACTCAATAAGTAACAAACCTAACCTTAGGTTGAAAGTAGTGACGAGCTTGTACCAAGGTCGGGTCCAACTTCAATAACCAACAATAGTTCATAACAAAATAAAACAAGTAATACCAGAAGTAACTCAACGATCAAATGCTCAACAAAACATGATTTTTGAAAATAGTTCTACCTTTCAAGTACATCAATGAAAACCCAAATCGTTTACCGAAGTTGCCAAATATGTGAGTAAGTTAAAAACAGATATTTTCCCAAAAATCATTTTCACAATAAATAAGATGTTTCATTTTCTTTCCAGATAGCCAGTGAAACATGCATCATTATGCCCATAGGCCAGTGGGTGTGAGAAGTCATGAATAACATGATACGGTACAACATGAGGAAAATATATCTCTGTGCATGTATGTCATGTGTGCATGTCAATGCAATGTATCTCAGTAATCATACCATATGCATACTCTCAGAGTATCAATTCACTCATTCATCCCCATCACTCAGTCCTCACAGTCACTCAATCCTCCCAATCGCTCGACACTCGGCACTCGCACTCAGTAGGTACCTGCGCTCACTGGGGGTGTGTACAGATTTCGGAGGGGCTCCTAGCCCAAGCGCTATAAACAGCATGGACCACTCACGTGCTGCACGGACAACTCACGTACTATAGTATAAATATCTAGATCCGCACGGACAACTCACGTGCTGCACAGACAACTCACGTGCTATATAAATATCTGGATCCGCAATGATAACTCACATGCTATATAAAGCCTATAAGACCTACTGCAGGCGGGCAACCCCGATCCACATAATAATAATAATGTATATAAAGCCAACATGGCTTGCTGTAGCATGCAGCCCGATCCTAAAAATATCCTCACAGTCAGGCCCGCGGCCTCCCTCAGTCATCAATCTCTCCAGTCTCTCTCTCATGGGCTCACAATGTCATGAAAATAGCCCGAAAATGATAATATGATGTATCAATAAATAACAACAGAGACTGAGATATGATATGTAATGAAATGAATATGACTGAGTATGAATTTTCAATTCAAAACAAATAATTTTACAGAACCAATTACGTCATAATTTCTATAGTGCACCCCCGCACGCTTGTCACCTAGCATGTTCTTCACCTCCAAACAATTCACATAATATGTATATTCAGGATTCATACCCTCAGCTCCAAGATTAGAAGAGTTACTTAACTCGAATAAGACGAACCCAATGTCGAGCAAGCTAAATAATGCTCCAGAAATCCCATTCTGCACGTATCAACTTCTGAACGGCTCGAATCTAGCCACAATTAATTTGATTCAGTCAATACCAATTATTGTAATCAATTCCATAAGGAAATACTAATTTTCCAATAAAAATCCAAAATTAACTCAAAAATCACTCGTGGGGCCCACGTCTCGGAACCTGATAAAAGTTACAAAATATGAATGCCCATTCAATCACGAGTCCAACCATACCAATTTTATCAAATTCCGACATCAACTCGACCCTCAAATCTTCAAATTAAAGTCTATGAAATTTTCTAATATTTTCAACCCAAAACACTAATATGTTGATAAAAACAACAATAGATTTATATAATTTAACCAAAACTAAGTTAGAATCACTTACCCCAATCCATATGTTGAAAATCGCCTAAAAATTGCTTCAATCCGAGCTCCATAGCTCCAAATGTGTTAAAATGGCCGAAACCTCAAAATATAGCTTCTGTCCAGGAATTTACTCTTCGCGATCGCGGAAAATGCTTCACGATTGCAAAGCACAAACATTTCCAGCCCAAAATTTGCCCTTCGCGATCGCGGGAAACCACTCGTGATCGTGAAGAACAAACTCCCCAACTCTTACACACAGCCTCTAGTATAATGGTCATAACATTTTGTACAAAATTCCAAATGACAAATGGTTTGATTTCTCAAAACTAGACATTAAGGGCTACAACTTTCATTTTTAAATCATTTCCAAATTCCTTATAGATTGTGAGATATAAGCTTCCAAAGTCGGGTCAGTGCAGTTGTAATGACCCGACCGGTCATTTTAACTTTTAGAAACTTGTTCCTTAAAATAAAAATCCCCGAACATGCTTTTATTAATTTATGACTCACGGGGATGGTTGGTTCGAGATTTGGAAGTGTGTGGGTTGAAATCGGAACACTTGGTTCCTTAAGTTAGCTTTAAATGAACAAGTTTGACTTCAGTCAATATTTTGAGAAAACGACCCCCGGAATCGGGATTTGACAGTTCCAATAGGTTTGCATCATAATTTTGGACTTGGGCGTATGTTCGGATCGGGTTTTGGGGGACCCGGGAGAGTTTCGGTGCCTAATAGTGAAAGTTGGTTCTTGAAGGTTTTTTAAGTTCTTTAAATTTGGTTTGGAGTAGGTTTTGGTGATACCGAGGTCCGAATGGAATTCTAAGACCAGGAATAGTTCCGTAAGGTCATTTAAGACTTGCAAGCAAAATTTGGTGTCATTCTGAGTTGATTTGATAGGAATCAGACGAGCAGAAGTCTTTTTAGAAGTTTTTGAATTCATAAGTCAATTCATGCGTTTTGGCGTCCGATTCTTGGTTTTTGATTTTATTTCCTTATTTTGATCGCTCGAGCGAGTTTGTATGAGGTTATTAGACTTGTGTGGATAGTTGGTGTGGAGCCCCGGGGGCTCGGGTGAGTTTCGGACGTTCGGAAGGAATGAAAATACATCAGTTTTCTGGTGTTTCTTGGCAGCAGTTGCAGGTCTCGCAAATGCAAGAAATTGTTTGCAAATGCGAACCTCGCATTTGCGAGAAGGGCTTTGCAATTGCGAAGAAGCCCGACCTAGACAGTGTTCGCATTTGCGATACATTTGATGCATTTGCGATCCCATCAGAGTTCTTGGAGCTTTTGGAATAGGGTTTTCACCTAGCACCTTGAGGTAAGTAATTCCTACATAACATGAGTTACATACATAGATTATTGGTAGATTATAACATGTAAATTAGTGAAAACCATGGATTTAGATGAAAACCTAGGTGTTTGACAAAAATGAGATTTAACCACGAAATTTATTATGGAACTTAGTAAAGATCATATATTTATGTTCCTAAGATTATGGGTAACGTTTCCATCCAAAAATTTCCAGAATCTGAGCATGTGGGCCCTGGGTGAATTTTAGAAGTTTTACCATTTTGGATAAGGTAATTTATTTAATAGATAAATTTCGAATCATTTAGCATATATTAATTATTGTGTATAATATTTGGATAGTTTCGGATATTTCGGCGTCGAATCAAGAATTCAACGCGACGTGGTCATCGGAAAGTGGACTTTGAGACGAGGTAAGTCTCTTGTCTAATCTTGTGAGGGAAAAATTACCCCATAGGGATTAAATTGAATAATTATTGCTAATTGCGGGGGCTACGTACGTACGAGGTGACGAGAGTCCGTGCGTAGCTACTATAAATGCTAAAGTCCTGGGTAGTTTAGGACTCAAAGCATGAATTATTTGTGTAAATTATATTCCTTGATTAATTAATATTAATTTATATATATGAATATATTGTGAATTGTTAGATAAAGATATTAAAGGATGGAAATCTCATATGCTTGATTTTCTGTTTAAATTAATTAATTGTTAAAATAAATTGTTCTCCTCCCGAATTTATCTCATAATAAATATACTCTCCTTCCGGAGGTACATAAGAAAATGTCCTCCTTTCTTGTGGAGCGGGCCTAACACCTTGGCAGGATAGATGCATCTATGGATCGCGTCGCACGTCCCTCGGCAGTGTACACGACACTTTGGATCGAGTCGTACATCCTCGACAGAAATCGTGCTTAATAATAATAATTACACGATACTTTAATAGTTATTTCAGCTTGCGAATCTAATTGATAAATTGGAGAATCCTTGAAATTTAATGAATTATTATTCCTGCTTGTTAAGGAATTAATTGTTATTCCTGTAAATGAAATTAATTGATAAATTAAAAATTATTTGAATTTAAGTAATTTAATTAATATATTGAGAATTGTTGCATTTGAAGGAATTTGATTATTTTCGCTGCTTAAATAAATTATTGTAAATTTTGTAAATCATGATGATTTAAATATCCTAGTTGTATTTCAATTATTATTATTGACCCATAGTGAGTGTCAAAGTCGGCCATCTCGTCTCTACCACTTCGAGATTAGGCTTCATACTTACTGGGTACACGTTGTTTACGTACTCATACTACACTTGCTGCACTTTTTTGTGCAGGACCTGAGGCAAGTACTAGTGGGGGACCTATCGTCTTACACCCACGTTATCCAGGGACATAGTGGTGAGCTGCACTTTCTGAGCCGTTCTGCAGCTACTAGTGTCTCTCCTTGTATTTTTTCATTCTGTCTATTTTTATTTCAGACAGTATTTGAGGTTTTGTATAATCTACTAGATGCTCATACACTTGTGACGCCAGGTCTTGGCACACACATTGGTAGAATTTGGTGTTTTATTATTTTCTTGGTTTTAAATTTTGTCAATATATGCTTAATTTATTAAGTTGGATTGCCTGGCTGTAGTGTTGGGCGCCATCATGACCTATAGATAAAATTGGGTCGTGACAATATGGTATCAGAGCACTAGGTTCACGTAGGTCTCATAAGTTATGAGCAGGCCTAATAGAGTCTTGCGGATCGGTACGGAGACGTATGTACTTTTGAGAGGCTATAGGGTGTTAGGAAATTACCTTTCTTCATATTCCACCGTGCAATTGATGTAGTTCTAAATATCCTTCTCTTATTCTCTCTCAGATGGTGAGAGCGCGCTCGAATGAGGTTCCAGGCCAGGGAAGAGCTACTCCCCCAGTTGCTAGAGGCCGAGGCAGAGGGAGGGCTCCAGCCCGTGGTAAAGGGCGAGGACGTCCCATGACTGTTCCAGTTATGCCGCTAGTGGGTCCAGCAGAGAACCCAGTTGTTGAGGAACATGATAAGGTGCATGTGGCAGAGCCAGCTCCGGTGGATTTCACATCTGCACCGGGATTTCAGGATGTCATGGGTCGTATGCTGCGGTTCATGGACAATATGACTCAGGCCGGTTAATTTTCGACAGACCCAACCACATCTCAGGCGGGCGGGAGAGCACAGACCCCTACCGTGAAAGCTCATAGACAGGAAGCTGTTGTATATCAGACCCAGGGTGCACTACCCATGGGTGGAGCCCAGCCAGTGGCAGCAGCTACACCTGAGCCCAGGCTAGCTGTAGTCGCCGATCCTCAGAAATTATTGGACCGATGGACTAGACTACATCCTCCTGTCTTCGGGGGTGAGCAACATGAGGATCCACAGGACTTCATTGATCGTTGCAGGGACAAACTGCACAACATGAGGATATTGGAATCTCATGGGGTTGACTTCGCTACTTTTCAACTAGAGGACAGAGCCTGTAGATGGTGGCAGTCTTATGTTCTTGGTAGACCAGCAGATTCTCCTCCCATGACTTGGGATAGGTTCACCTGTATCTTCCTGGACAGGTATATTCCACCCTCCCATAGGGAAGTGTTACAGTTTCAGTTTGAGCAGCTCTAGCAAGATCAGATGTCAGTGACCGATTATGAGGCGAGGTTTTCTGAATTATCTCGCCATGCACTTATGATACTCCCTACTGAGGAGGAGAGAGTGCAGAGGTTTGTAGCCGGTTTACATATTGGCATTCAGGCCACTATGGCTCGAGAGGTTGAGATGGGTACTTCTTATGAGCTAGTTGTGGAGATAGCCTGGAGGATTGAGGGTGTACGTTAGCGGAGTCGAGAGTAGATTATGAGAGATAAGCAGTTCAGGTACTCTGGAGAGTTCAAAGATGCTCCGTCTGGGGGCAGAGGTCAGTTCGTGAGGGGGCAGTCCAGTAGACCCCCATTTCCAGCACCACCACCTGCTCGGGGTACTCCAGTGCGACCTCATCTTAGTGCTATACCAGAGAGTTCTTACCGCCCACCAGCTATTCAGGGTCCTCCCAGTGGGTATTCAGGTTCCCAGGGCCAGACTCTTAGTCAGCAGCCCATCGCATCGAAGAGTTGTTATAAGTGTAGGGATCCCAGTCACATGCAGAGGTTTTGCCCCAGGCTTCGGGGTAGACCAGTACAGCAGGGTCAGCAGCCTATGCCTACCGGACCAGTTGCTCTACCAGTAGTCCGACCACCAAGAGGTTGAGGACAGGTGGGTAGGGGTCGTCCTAGAGGTGGAGGTCAGCCAGGCGGAGGCCAGCTAGTTGGAGCTCCAGCTCGGTTCTATGCTTTTCCGGTTAGAACAGATGTAGAGGCCTCAGATGCTGTGATTACAGGTATTATTTCCATTTGCGACAAAGATGCCTCAGTATTATTTGATCCAGGATCCACGTATTCATATGTGTCATCTCTATTTGCTCCATTCCTAGGTGTTTCTCGTGAGTCCTTGAGTACTCCTATTTATGTGTCCACTCCTGTAGGCGATTCTATTATTGTGAACCGGATCTACCGGTCTTGTATTATTACATTATGCGGTTATGAAACTAGAGCAGATCTCTTATTGCTCGAGATGACCAATTTTCAAACTATTCTGGTTATGGACTAGTTATCTCCATATCATGCTATTCTAGATTGTCATGCCAAAACTGTTACCTTGGCTATTCCATCTTTGCCTAGGCTGGAGTGGAAGGGTTCGTCTGTTAGTTCATTTAATGAGGTTATTTCTTTTATAAAAGCTCAACACATGGTTGAGAAGGGTTCTTTGGCTTATCTAGCCTATGTTCGGGATACTACTGCAGAGACTCCAGCTATTGATTCAGTGCCAGTAGTTCGGGAGTTCTCCGATGTATTTCCTTCAGATCTTCCAGGTATGCCACCTGATCGGGATATTGATTTCTGTATTGACTTGGCTCCAGATACCCAGCCTATATCTATTCCACCATATCGTGTGGCTCCGAAAGAATTGAAAGAACAACTTGAAGAGTTACTAGCCAAAGGGTTCATCTGACTGAGTGTATCGCCTTGGGGGTGCACCGGTATTATTTGTGAAAAAGAAGGATGGAACAATGCGGATGTGTATTGATTATCGCCAATTGAACAAAGTCAATATTAACAACAAGTACCCGTTGTCGTGTATTGATGATCTATTTGACCAGTTGCAGGGTGCTAGGGTGTTCTCTAAGATCGACTTGAGGTCGGGGTATCATCAGTTGAAGATTCGAGATTCGGATGTTCCGAAAACTGCTTTCCGTACTAGATATGGTCATTATGAGTTTCTGGTAATGTCTTTCGGTTTAACTAATGCCCCGACAACGTTTATGGATCTGATGAACAGGGTATTCAGGCCATATATTGATTCGTTTGTCATTGTCTTCATTGATGACATTTTGATCTACTCGCGCAGTAAGGAAGAATATGAGCAGCATATGAGAGTAGTTCTTCATACATCGCGGGAACAAAAGGTATATGCTAAGTTCTCTAAATGTGAGTTTTGGCTAGAGTCTGTAGCATTTTTGGGACATATTGTATCGGGCGAAGTTATTAAAGTTGATCCCAAAAAGATTGAGGCAGTTCAGAATTGGCATCGACCCACTTCGGCGACTGAGATCAGGAATTTTCTGTGTTTAGCAGGTTATTATCGTCGGTTTGTGGAAGGTTTTTTATCTATTGCAGCACCTTTGACCAAATTAACCCAGAAGAGTGTTCAGTTCTGATGGTCCGATGATTGTGAGTCAAGCTTTCAGAAGCTCAAGACAGCATTGACTACAGCACCAGTGTTAGTGTTACCTTCTGGTTTGGGAATGTATACAGTGTATTGCGATGCTTCACGCGTTGGTTTGGGTTGTGTATTAATGTAGGAATGGCGAGTTATTGCATATGCTTCACGTCAGTTGAATCCCCACGAAAAGAATTATCCAGTACATGATTTGGAGTTAGCTGCGATTGTTCATGCTCTAAAGATTTGGAGGCATTATCTTTATGGGGTGTCTTGTGAAGTTTATACTGATCATCGAAGTTTGCAGCATTTGTTCAAGCAAAGGGACCTAAATTTGAGGCAGCGCAGATGGCTGGAATTACTAAAAGATTATGATATTACTATTCTATATCATCCAGGTAAAGCAAATGTATGGCTTTCATTTTAGCAGAAGAGAGGCCATTAGCTTTGGATATCCAGTCCTTGGCCAACAGACTTGTGCGGCTAGATATTTTAGAGCCCAGCCGAGTTCTTGCATGTGTCGTAGCTCAGTCTTCACTATTTAAGCATATCAAGGCTCGCCAGTATGATGATCCACACTTAATGGTTCTTCGAGAAACGGTACTACGAGGTGGTGCCAATGAAGTTACTATTAGTGCGGATAGTGTTCTGCAACTCCAGGATCGTCTGTGTGTGTTCCTAATGTAGATGTACTGAGGAAAAAGATCCTGGAAGAGGCATACAATTCTCGGTATTCTATTCATCCAGGTGCTAAGAAGATGTATCGTGACTTGAGGCAGCATTATTGGTGGCGACGAATGAAAAAAGACATAGTTGAGTATGTAGCTAGGTGTCTAAATTGCCAGCAAGTTAAATATGAGCACTAAAGGCTAGGTGGCCTACTTCAGCAGATGACCATACCAGAGTAGAAATGGGAACGAATTACTATGGACTTTGTAGTTGGGTTGCCGCGGACCTTGAGGAAGTTTGATGTAGTTTGGGTGATTGTTAACAGGTTGACCAAGTCGGCACATTTTATTCCTGTTGTGACTACGTATACTTCAGAGAGATTGGCCTAGATTTATATTCAGGAGATAGTTCGGTTGCACGGTATGCCAATTTCTATCATATCAGATAGAGGCCCTCAGTTTACTTCATATTTCTGGAGAGCAGTACAGAGTGAATTAGGGACCCGTGTAGAGCTCAGCATAGCCTTTCATCAGTAGACCGACGGGCAGTCAGAGCGGACAATTCAGATTTTGGAGGATATGCTCGGGGCATATGTGATTGACTTTGGAGGTCAGTGGGATCGTTTCCTACCTTTGGCCGAGTTTGCTTATAATAACAGTTACCAATCCAGCATCGAGATGGCTCCATTTGAGGCTTTATATGGCCGTCGATGTCGTTCACCTATCGGGTGGTTTGAGCCCGGTGAGGCTAAGTTATATGGTACTGATTTGGTAAGGGATGCCTTGGAAAAGGTAAAGTTGATTCAGGAGTGACTTCGTACAGCACAGTCCAGACAGAAGAGTTACGCGAATCAGAAAGCGCGTGATATATCATTTATGGTAGGTGAAAAAGTTCTCTTGAAGGTTTCGCCGATGAAGGGAATTATGAGATTCGGGAATAAGGGAAAGTTGAGCCCAAGGTTTATAGGCCCATTTGAGGTGTTGAGACGAGTTGGGGAGGTTGCTTATGAGCTTGCATTGCCTCCTAGTCTATCGGGAGTTCATCCGGTTTTTCATGTATCTATGCTCCGGAAGTATCATGCTGACCTATCACATATGTTGAACTTCAGCACAGTTCAGCTAGATAAGAGTTTGGGTTATGAAGAAGAACCATTTGCCATTGTTGATAAACAAGTTTGCCAGTTGAGGTCCAAGAGGATTTCTACAGTAAAGGTCCAGTGGAGGGGCCAACCAGTCGAGGAAGTGACTTGGGAGGCCGAGGAGGACATGCGTAGCAAATATCCACACTTACTTAGCACTCCAGGTATTATTCTAAACTCGTTCGAGGACGAACGTTTGTTTAAGAGGTGGAGAATGTAATGACCCGACCGGTCATTTTAACTTTTAGAAACATGTTCCTTAAAATAAAACTCCCCGAACATGCTTTTATTAATTTATGACTCGCGGGGATGGTTGGTTCGAGATTTGGAAGTGCGTGGGTTGAAATCGGAACACTTGGTTCCTTAAGTTAGCTTTAAATGGACAGGTTTGACTTCGGTCAACATTTTGAGAAAACGACCCCGGAATCAGGATTTGACGATTCCAATAGGTTCGCATGATGATTTTGGACTTGGGCGTATGTTCGGATCGGGTTTTGGGCGACCCGGGAGCGTTTCGGCGTCTAATAGTGAAAGTTGGTTCTTGAAGGTTTTTGAAGTTCTTTAAATTTGGTTTGGAGTAGGTTTTGGTGATACCGAGGTCCGAATGGAATACTGAGACCAGGAATAGTTCCGTAAGGTCATTTAAGACTTGCAAGCAAAATTTGGTGTCATTCTGAGTTGATTTGATAGGAATCGGACGAGCAGAAATCTTTTTAGAAGTTTTTGAATTCATAAGTCAATTCATGCGTTTTGGCGTCCAATTCTTGGTTTTTGATGTTATTTCCTTATTTTGATCGCTCGAGCGAGTTTGTATGAGGTTATTATACTTGTGTGGATAGTTGGTGTAGAGCCCCGAGGGCTCGGGTGAGTTTCGGACGTTCGGAAGGAATGAAAATACATCCATTTTCTGGTGTTTCTTAGCAGCAGTTGCAGGTCTCGCAAATGCAAGAAATTGTTTGCAAATGCAAACCTCGCATTTGCGAGAAGGGCTTCGCAATTGCGAAGAAGCCCGACCTAGGCAGTGTTCGCATTTGCGACACATTTGATGCATTTGCGATCCCATCAGAATTCGCATTTGCAACTCTTTGGTCGCCTAAAGGCCAAGCTTCGCATTTGCGAGAGTTGTGTCGCATTTGCGAACCTGGTGTCGCAAATGCGACATCAGAGGCCTATGCCCAGCTCATTTAATGCGCGACTTAGGCCATTTATCTCACTTTTCTTTCATCTCTTGGGCGATTCTTGGAGCTTTTGGAAGAGGGTTTTCACCTAGCACCTTGAGGTAAGTAATTCCTACATAACATGAGTTACATACATAGATTATTGGTAGATTATAATATGTAAATTAGTGAAAACCATGGATTTAGGTGAAAACCTAGGTGTTTGACAAAAATGAGATTTAACCACGAAATTTGTTATGGAACTTAGTAAAAATCACATATTTATGTTCCTAATATTATGGGTAGCGTTTCCATCCAAAAATTTCCAGAATCCGAGCACGTGGGCCCGAGATGAATTTTAGGAATTTTACCATTTTGGATAAGGTAATTTATTTAATAGATAAATTTTGAATTATTTAGCATATATTAATTATTGTGTATAATATTTGGATAGTTTCGGATATTTCGGCGTCGAATCGAGAATTCAACGCGACGTGGTAATCGGAAAGTGGACTTTGAGACGAGGTAAGTCTCTTGTCTAATCTTGTGAGGAGAAAATTACCCCATAGGGATTAAATTGAATATTTTTTGCTAATTGCGGGGGCTACGTACGCACGAGGTGACGAGAGTCCATGCGTAGCTACTATAAATGCTAAAGTCCGGGTAGTTTAGGACTCAAAGCATGAATTACTTGTGTAAATTGTATTCCTTGATTAATTAATATTAATTGATATATATGAATATATTGTGAATTGTTAGATAAAGCTATTAAAAGATGGAAATCTCATATGCTTGATTTTCTGTTTAAATTAATTAATTATTAAAAAAAATTATTCTCCTCTCGAATTTATTTTATAATAAATATACTCTCTTTCCGGAGGTACATAAGAAAATGTCCTCCTTTCTTGTGGAGCGGGCCAAATACCTCGGCAGGATAGATGCATCTATGGATCTCGATGCACGTCCCTCGGCAGTGTACACGACACTCTAGATTGGGTCGTACGTCCTCAGCAGAAATCGTGCTTAATAATAATAATTACACGATACTTTAATAGTTATTTCAGCTTGCGAAGCTAATTGATAAATTGGAGAATCCTTAAAATTTAATTAATTATTATTCCTGCTTGTTAAGGAATTAATTGTTATTCCTGTAAATGAGATTAATTGATAAATTGAAAATTATTTAAATTTAAGAAATTTAATTAATATATTGAGAATTGTTGCATTTGAAGGAATTTGATTATTTCCGCTGCTTAAATAAATTATTGTAAATTTTATAAATCATGCTGATTTAAATATCCTAGTTGTATTTTAATTATTATTATTGACCCATAGTGAGTGTCAAAGTCGGCCATCTCGTATCTGCCACTTTGAGATTAGGCTTGATACTTAAAGGGTACACGTTGTTTACGTACTCATACTACACTTGCTGTATTTTTTGTGCAGGACCTGAGGCAAGTACTAGTGGGGGACCTATCGTCTTGTACCCACGCTATCCAGGGGCATAGTGGTGAGCTGCATTTTCTGAGTCGTTCTGCTGCTACTAGTGTCTCTCCTTGTATTTTTTTTTCATTCTGTCTATTTTTATTTCAGACAATATTTGAGGTTTTATATAACCTACTAGATGCTCATACACTTGTGACACCAGGTCTTGGCACACACATTGGTAGAATTTGGTGTTTTATTATTTTCTTGATTTTAAATTTTGTCAATATATGCTTAATTTATTAAGTTGGCTTGCCTAGTTGTAGTGTTGGGCGCCATCACGACCTATAGGTAAAATTGGGTCGTGACAGCAACAGAGATTTTGTTCTACGCGATCGCGCAAGTGCTTCCGCGATCGCGATTCACAAGGCCCCAAACTGTTGTTTGGTCTTCGCGAACGCGACCAAATGTTCGCGATCGCGATGTACACCTCTGTAGACAGAAACCAGCAATTAAAAATGGCCTAGAAATGGTTTGAAACCACCCTGAAACTCACCCGAGCCCCTCAGGATCTCAACCAAATATACCAACAAGTCCTAAAACTTCATACGAACCTAGTCGAAGCCTAAAATCATATCAAATAACGCTAAAATCACGAATCATGCCCCAATTCAAGCTTAATGAAACTAAGAAATTCCAACTTCTACATTCGATGCCGAAACCTATCGAATCAAGTCTGATTGATCTCAAATTTTGCACACAAGTCATAAATGACATAACAAAACTATTCCAATTTTCAGAATCGGATTCCGAATCCGATATCAAAAAGTCAACTCCCCGGTCAAACTTCCCAAAAATTCAACTTTCACCATTTCAAGCCTAATTCCACTACGCACTTTCAAATAATTTTTCGGACATGCTCCTAAGTCCAAAATCACCATACGGGCCTATTGGAATTATCATAATTCAATTCTAAGGTCGTTTACACATAAATGAATATCCAATCAATTTTTCCAACTTAAGTTTTTAATTATGAGACTAAGTGTCTCATTTCACTCTTAAATCTTTCCGGACGCGAACCAACTAACCTGATAAGTCATAAATTAACTGTAAGGCATAAATTGAGCAGTAAATGGGAGAACGGGGCTATAATACTCAAAATGACCGGCTGGGTTGTTACATCTACACATAAGTCCACATCCGATCAACCTTTTCAACTTAAACTTTCGACCTTGAGACTAAATGTCTCAATTCATTCTGAAACCTCTCTGGACCCGAATCAACTACCCTGGCAAGTCACATAGCAGCTATAAAATATAAAATGAGCAGTAAATTGGAGAACGAGGCTACAACTCTTAAAACGATTGGTCGGGTCGTTACAAAGAAGGTTGTGCACCAGGTAACGCCAAGTTTGGATGTCCCAAAAGTAATTTGGTTATTGTATTTGAAAGATCAACTTAATTATTTTGATTATCTTTTAGGTAAAAATTGATTCAAACCGAACCACGAATATCTCTAATAGTGGGACTGAACTATAGTTATTGTAGTTGTATAATGTGGGGCTTGATTAGGAGGCTTATCTATATCTGTACTATATTAAAAGCACGAAGGCCCTTAGCGAAATGCGTTCGCCTTTTTTACCCTTTAAAAAAGATTTCACATTAGATAAATTTATAATTTTAAGTTGCTTTCCTAAATTTAGGACTCTAAAATCAACTGAAATTTATTTATTAAATCTTTCCTTATTAAACTAGGAAGCAAATCCTAATATTTAGCACTTTAAATTATTAAACTTTTTACCTTATATGAATGTCCTTATTTAACGTCTATTAATATTAATGCTTTAAGACCTTATATGAATGTCCTTATTTGACGTCTATTATTATTAAAGGTTTAAAACTATATTAAACTATAAGATTTTCTTATTATTCAGAACTTTAGAAATTATGCGTAATATTTTCTAGAAGTAAAAACCACAATAATCCTGGAAGCACAACAACGAATCAAAATTGACATACCAATGAACAATGATTTTGGAAGCACTAAAACGAATCAAAATTGGCATACTAATCAGAAACAGTAAAACTCCAGTGCCTGCTGCGGACATGCCGGACAATGAAAAATTCATGATTGTTGAGGCGTGGAAGCAGGCAGATTTGCTTTGCAAAGGCTACATCTTAAGCGCTTTAGAGGATGACTTGTACAATGTGTACAGTGTGATGAATACTTCGAAAGAATTATGGGACACACTTGAGAAGAAGTACAAGACTCAAGATGCATGCTTGAAGAAGTTCGTGGTTGCCAAGTTTCTAGACTATAAAATGATAGACAGTAAAACTGTTGGAACCCAAGTTCAGGAGCTTCAACTTATTTTTCATGACCTTATTGCTGAAGGTATGGTCGTGAATGAAGAATTTCAAGTGGCTGCAATGATTGAAAAATTGCCTCCTTCGTGGAGAGATTTCAAGAACTATCTTAAGCACAAGCGCAAAGAAATAAAGATGGAAGATCTTGTGATTCGTCTCAAGATTGAGGAAGACAACAAAACATCCGAGAAGAAGTCTCGTGGAAATTCAACGATCATGGGAGCTAATATCGTTGAAGAGACTGCTCCAAAAAGTAAGAAGAGAAAGAGGTCTTCTGGACAGACTAAGGAGCAGAACAAAAAGAAATTCAAGGCCAGCTGCTACAATTGTAGAAAAACCGGTCACAAAGCCCCTGATTGTCGTCTCCTGAAAAAGTATAAGAAGAAGGGACATGCCAACATAGTGGAGAAGAATTATGACATTGATGATCTGTGTGCAATGCTTTCGGAATGCAACCTAGTTGGAAATCCGAAGGAGTGGTGGATTGACTCTGGAGCCACTCGACATGTTTGTGCTGTCAAGAAAGCATTTGCGACTTACTCTACTGCTGGTCCCGAAGAAGAGCTTTCCATGGGAAATACTGCAACAACTAAGATTGAAGGTTATGGGAAGATATTCCTGAAGATGACTTCCGGCAAGGTGTTAACGCTCAACAACGTTCTTCATGTTCCTACTATTAGGAAGAATTTAGTTTCTACTTCTTTCCTTGTTAAGAACAGATTCAAATGTGTATTTGTCTCTGATAAAGTTGTTGTAAGCAAGAATGAAATGTATGTTGGAAAGGGCTACCTCACAGAGGGCCTCTTCAAACTAAATGTAATGGTTGTTGACAGTATGAATAAAATTGCAGCTTCTTCTGATTTATTGGAGTCAAATGATTTATGGCATATTCGTTTAGGACATGTCAATTACAAAACCTTGCAAAAGTTAATTAATTTAGAAGTGTTGCCTAAATTCGAGTGTAATAAATCAAAATGTCAAATATGTGTTGAGTCTAAGTTTGTAAAACATCCTTATAAGTCTATTGAAAGGAATTCAAATCCTTTAGACTTAATTCATACTGACATTTGTGATATGAAGTCGACACCATCTCGAGGTGGAAAAAAGTATTTTATTACTTTTATTGACGACTGCACTCGATATTGTTATATTTATTTGCTTAATAGTAAGGATGAAGCAATTAAAGCATTTAAGCAATACAAGAATGAAGTGGAGAATCAATTGAATAAAATGATCAAAATGATTAGAAGTGATAGGGGTGGATAATATGAATTTCCATTTGCAGAAATATGTTCGGAATATGGAATTATCCATCAAACTACTGCATCTTACACACCTCAATCCAATGGAATTGCGGAAAGGAAAAATCGGACATTAAAGAAAATGATGAATTCTTTATTAATAAGTTCCGGATTACCGCATAGTTTGTGGGGCGAAGCTATCCTTACAGCTAACCGAATACTCAACAAAGTACCCCACAGCAAAACGCAATCTATTCCATATGAAAAATGGAAAGGAAGAAAACCCAACTTCAAATATTTCAAAGTGTGGGGGTGTCTAGCAAAGGTACAAGTTCCTTTACCTAAAAGGGTTAAAATCGGACCAAAAACTGTTGATTGCGTTTTCATTGGATATGCTACAAACAATAAAGTATGTCAGTTTTTGGTTCATAAATCTGATAATCCCGAAATTCACATTAATACGGTAATGGAATCAGATAATGCTGAATTCTTTGAAAGCATCTATCCCTATAAAACTGAATGTGAGTCGTTAAGTGAAAGACCTAAACGACCTCGGGAAGAAACAAAGGAAAATACTCCAAGTATAGAAGATCCAAGGCGTAGCAAACGTCAAAGAACATCTACTTCCTTTGGACCAGATTTTGTGACATTCTTGCTTGAAAATGAGCCTCAAACTTTTAAAGCAGCTATGTCATCTTCTGATTCAGCGTTTTGGAAAGAGGCAGTCAATAGTGAGATTCAATCAATTTTGGATAACCATACATGGGAATTGGTAGATCTTCCTCCAGGAAATAAGCCTTTAGGTTCGAAATGGATCTTTAAACGGAAAGTGAAAGCTGATGGCACTATTGACAAATATAAGGCAAGACTTGTTGTCAAAGGTTATAGACAAAAGGAAAGCCTTAATTACTTTGACACTTACTTGCCAGTAACGAGGATAACATCTATTAGGGTGTTAGTGGCAATAGCGGCCGTGTATGGTCTTGAAATCCATCAAATAGATGTTAAAACAGCTTTCTTAAATGGAGAATTAGAGGAAGAGATTTACATGGAACAACCTGAGGGTTTTGTGGTAACTGGTAAAGAAATGAAAGTGTGCAAACTTGTTAAGTCACTTTATGGACTTAAACAAGCACCCAAACAATGGCATGCCAAATTTGACCAAACAATGTTGGCAAGTGAGTTTAAAATCAACGAGTGTGACAAATGTGTTTACATTAAAAACACTCCAGGTCATGAAGTCATTGTTTGTTTATATGTTGATGACATGTTGATAATGAGCAAAAATATGGCAGATATAAATGCTACTAAGCGCATGTTGGCTAGCAAATTCGATATGAAAGACTTAGGAGTTGCTGATGTGATCTTAGGAATCAGAATTCACAAGACTCCACAAGGTCTAGCATTATCACAGTCATTACATTGAAAAGGTACTTGACAAGTTCAAGTATTTGGATTTCAAAATTGCCAAGACTCCAATTGACGTGAGTTATGCACTTCAAAAGAATGAAGGTGAAAGTGACTCACAATTGGATTATGCAAGAATATTGGGAAGTTTTATGTATATCATGAATTGTACACGACCAGATATAGCATGTGCTATTAGTAAACTGAGTCGGTTTACAAGTAATCCCAATCACATACATTGGATGGCAATGAAACGAGTTTTGGGGTATCTCAAACATACCCAAAATTACGCTTTGCATTATAACAAATATCCCTCCGTGATTGAGGGATATAGTGATGCAAATTGGATCACTGGATCATCTGAAGTTAAATCCACGAGTGGATATGTTTTCACAATTGGGGGTGGAGCAGTGTCTTGGAAATCATCCAAACAAACGTGCATCGCCCGTTCTACAATGGAATCTGAATTCATAGCTTTAGATAAGGCCGGTGAAGAAGCTGAATGGCTCCGGAATTTCTTGGAAGATATTCCATTTTGGCCCAAACCTTTGGCACCTATTTGTATACATTGTGATAGTCAAGCGGCAATAGGCAGGGCAGGGAGCGTTATGTATAACGGAAAATCTCGTCATATACGACGGAGACACAATACCGTTAGACAACTACTCTCTAGTGGTGTTATCACAATTGACTACATAAAGTCAAGAGATAACGTGTCGGATCCACTTACAAAAGGTCTATCTAGAGAGGCAGTTGAAATATCATCAAAGGGAATGGGGTTAAGGTCTAGGACAAGTCATCATGACGGTAACTCTACCTAGCAGACTGGAGATCCCATGAGCTAGGTTCAAAGAGATCAAATAAAGTTATGAATGACGGTTCAACATTGTCAAATAACTCAACCCATTATCGTGATGAAGACAATGTTCAGAAATCGAGGTAAAGCATTAAGGTTTTTTGATAAGTCAACAAAGCTTAAAGGTTTTTTTAATGATTTGCTAAGTCTGGCAGGATATGACCAGATAGTGTGTCTATAGGATTACACGTTTAGAAATCACCTATGTGAGTGTGAAGTATAAGCCGCTTCAAGGGGAATGAAAGTAAAGGCCCATTCTCTAAGCACTCATGAAACCAGGCGGTGTTCATGGCTGAAATGAACACAACCGTGAGAATCATAGATGGTTAAGGATTGATTGTGTGACTTATGTTGTCTAGGTATACAATAAAGCTCGACGGTTCAAAGATATCAAATCTACCAATTGACCGAGTATATCCGATATAAGTTCACTACGGAAAGTTCAAAGGGAAACCTACTTATCCAGATGCAATTAATTCTTGCATGTAAAACACACACGCGTCCGTGCATTCCTGTATTTTATAGTCATTCCCCATTCATGTGGGGGATTGTTGGGATTTTAAGATTGTGTAGCTTAAAGAAGGTGAATGAGAAATGGAGGAAAAATGAAATATTTGAGTTTTCCTTGGGAAAGGGACATTGTCCCATATCGGAGAAAGAAAAGGCTTTTGATAGGTATATATATAATTGCTCTTCTTCTAGCTCTTAAAGAGTTAAGAAAAAGGCAAGCCTCGCGCAGTTGTCGTCGTCGCTCGCTCGGCTCAGCTTCGGCTTCGGATTCGGCTTCGGCTTCGGATTCGGATTTGGATTTGGTCAAAGATCAATTGATTGATTAGTCTTTTTGGGCAAAATTCCTTTTAATTATTTAATTAATTAATTAAATAATTAACGAAAAAATTCAATCCGGAATAACCCATGACCCGCGACCTGGTTCGGTCAGGCCCGTTTTCTTTTCCGAATTATTTTAAATATATTTTTTCCGCAATATTTCAAACACCCCTTTTCCAACAGCCATGGCTGTTTCTGAAAGGTTGCAAACCTTTTCAGAAACAATGCCAACAACTCTATAAATAGAGTTTGAATCCCAGAATCTTTCCTTACGAAATTTTCTGAGCTTCTTCTTCTTCTTCTTCTGCATAATATTTTCCAGTGTGTTTTACGTTGAGTGGTTCGCAGTTCATCAGAGTTTTGGTACCAATACACTGGTGAGTTTAAATCGTTCTATCCTAGGAGGATATATTCCAGCACCTCGGGTACTTGAGGGGAATAATTTCCTTAAGGACACACTGTGTATTCAGTGGGCTCGATTTATTCCTATACTGTTTTTTTTTTTCAGAATCTATTTTGTTAAACAAATATTACTAACTTTCTATTTTGTTTTTTTAGAAAGTTTAATTGTTTATTACAGCAATACTGAATAATAACAAACACAACTCAGTGTATAGTATAATATCTTTCTGGACCATCCTTAACCTTAAGAAATTAAATAATAATGAAATATAGTCTCTAGCAAGCTAAAATTTAGAGGCCATAAAGGTGTTCCAATAAATCATTCTCGACAAAATAATTATTTTTTCAATTTGACAACTATTCTAGGTTTGATTTGCTTCTATTTCTATAGAAAAATTGCAAGCTAACATATGTCAAATTAGAAATTGGAATAGCTATGTATATATTGCACAAAGGAGTAAAAATATGTTAAAAATATCTATCTTATATAGTTTACCTTTTAGATGAAGTGTAACGACCCGGCCGGTCGTTTTGAGTATTATAACTCCGTTCCCTCATTTACTGCTCAATTTATATTTTATAATTGTTTTATGACTTATCGGGTTAGTAAGTTTGGGTCCAGAAGGAATTCGGAGTGAAATGAGACACTTAGTCTCATAATTGAAAATTTAAGTTAGAAAAGTGGACCGGATATGGACCTATGTATAAACAATCTCGGATTTAAATTTTGATAATTTCAATAGCTCCGTATAGTGATTTTGGGCTTAGGAGTGTGTTCGGAATATTATTTGGAGGTCCGTAGTGGAATTAGGCTTGAAATGCCGAAAGTTGAATTTTTGAAAAGTTTGACCGGGGGTTGACTTTTTGATATCGGGGTCGAAATCCGATTCTAAAAATTTTAGTACCACCGTTAAGTCATTTATGACTTGTGCGCAAAATTTAAGGTAAATCGGACGTGATTTGATAGGTTTCGGAGTCGTTTGTAGAAATTAAAAATTTCAAAGTTCATTAGGCTTGAATTGGGGTGTAATTCATGGTTTTAGCGTTGTTTGAGGTGATTTGAGGGTTCGACTAAGTCCGTATGATGTTTTAGGACTTGTTGGTATATTTGATTGAGGTCCCGAGGGGCTCGGGTGAGTTTTGGATGGTTAGCGGATCAAAAATTTGGACTTGAACAACTGCTGAAATTTTCTGATATGTGATGATGTTTTCCTTTTACGCGATCGCATGAATGCGTCTGTGATCGCGTAGGCTTAGTTAGTCAGTGGGGGTTTTTGTTCTACACGATCGCGTGGGGATATTTGCAATCGCGTAGGGTTAATGTGAGGAAGTGGCATTTTGTGCTTCGCGATCGCGTGAAGCGGGACACGATCGCGTAGCTCTGGGATTTTGTGACTCGCGAATGCGTGAAGAAGGTCGAGTTCGCGTAGAGTAAGTGGAGCGGAAATAGAAGTCACGCATTTTGTGTGTTGTGCTTCGCGATCGCGAAGAGTAAAATCTGGGCGATGGAAAATTATTCTTCGCGATCGCGTGGGAATGTTCGCGATCGCGTAGAGCAAATGTCTGGGCAGAGACTTTAAGTTCCCATTTTCAGTTTTTGACGGATTTGAGCTCGGGAAGAGGCAATTTTCGGGAGTTTTTCAAGGAAAATAATGGGGTAAATGTTCTTAACTCAATATTGGTTAAATTACTCGAATCCATGGTTGTTTTTATCATTTAATTGGTGAATTAAGTTGGAAAAGTTTGAGAACCCTCTTAGTTTAAATTGAAGAATTGAGGGTCGAGTTGGGGTCGGATTTTGATAAAATTGGTATGGTTAGACTCATGGTTGAATGGGCTTTCGGATTTTATAACTTTTGTCGAGTTCCGAGACGTGAGCCCCACAGGCAATTTTTGAGCTAAAATTCGGATTTTTATGAAAAATTAGTATTTTCTTATGGAATTAATTTCAATAAATTTTATTGACTAAAACGAATTATTTGTGAGTAGATTCGAGGCATTCAGAGGTCGATTTGCGAGGCAAAGGCATAGCAGAGTAAAGAATTTCACGCTCTAAGGTAAGTAACAGTTTTAAATCTGGTCATGAGGGTATGAAACCCCAGAATGTTGTGTCATGTGATTATTTTGGAGGTGACGCACATGCTAGGTGACGGGTGTGTGGGCGTGCACCGAGGGGATTGTGACTTGGTCCGTCCCGTGAAATTGTAAAGTTGAATAATTTGTTGTTAAGTTATATGCTCTCTATGTGTTGAAGAAATTTGACTATAAATCATGTTAGAAATCATGCTTAGGCTATGTGATAGTACTGTTGGGACCCACAGAGGACACGTACTTATTGAATCAATTGCTAATTTTTATCTTGTGCTCAGTCATGATTTTACTTGCGTATCATACCTCAGTCTTTCTTGATATTTGTTGATGCATTATGTTATCTTTGTTTGGGTTGATCTTTGTGATTTCTGAGAGCCCAAGAGACTAAAGAGGTTGAGGACTGAGTAAGGCCGAGGGCCTATCGATGAGGTAAGGATATTATGGCACGTGAGTTGTCCGTGCAGGATATTATAGCACGTGAGTTGTCCTTGCAGCACGTGAGTTGTCCGTGCAAATTATGGCGCTTGGGCTGTAGGAGACTGTCCGGAGTCTGTACACCCCCAGTGAGCACGGGTACCCATTGAGTGTGAGTGCTGAGGGCTGAGAGCCGAGTGATGAGTTGAGTGACGGTTGCCTGAGAGGCTGTACTTGCTTTGCATTTGTTATTGCACTTGGTTGCTATCTGTCATTGTTGTGAAATTTCTGAAAGATTTTATATCCGGATTATATGAAATCGAACTGTATAAAATTAATTTGACTTAAACTTCCGGATTTAAAAGCATGTCTATTCTTTGCCGGAATTAGTGAAAGTGAACTGTAACTGTGTAGCTCGTCATTATCTTCAGTTCCTTAGTTATTATTGTTACTTGCTGAGTTGATTGTACTCATACTACACCCTGCACTTCGTGTGCAGATCCAGGTGTTCCCGGACATAGCGGGTGTTGATCATTTTGCGCAGTTGATTTTCAGGAGATTCAGAGGTAGTTGTCGTATTTTGCAGACCTTGTCTCTCTTTCCCTATCTCCTTATTTACTGCATTTTGGTCTTAGACTATTATAGACCTTATGTTCCAAATTTGTATTCATATTAGATGCTCATGTACTCAATAACACCAGATTTTGAAGAATGTTCGTGTCAGTATTTATGGAATTTTGTATTGTATTAAATTATTGTATTTTTAAACTTAAGAGAAATTGTGATTTATCGAGATTTTCGGCTTGCCTAGTATCGAGATAGGCGCCATCACGACAGGTTGGAATTTTGGATCGTGACATGAAAATTTTTCACCAAAATGTGAATAAGCCTCGTCTGCGTACTCTCATCATCCAAAATATAATATTTTCTTCAAACAACACTTTCACCTAGACAAAAAAATTCGCAATACTATTAATAAGGTATCGTGAGAGGCCAAACGATAAGGTGACAGAAATTGAGGAAGATAAAGATTTTTAAATCAAGAAAATAAAATATGTTAAGAAGAAGTAAAAAATGTTGAATCGGAAAGCCAAAAGATCAAAGAATATCAAACGAATGGCCAACTCCCCTTGTCTTGTTTGGCTTAAACGAATGGCCAACTCCCCTTGTCTTGTTTGGCTTATATATATACAAAGATTAAAGAATACATTGGAGTGAGAGAAGAGAGTAATTAGAGTAATTAAGGTAGGGATTGAGAAAGTGACTATTGGAATGCCTAGTAACGTAATAGCACTAATATTTAGTGCACCTTAATAGACATTAATCATAGGAATGAAGGAAGGAGAAGTAAACCAAAATATTTAGAGTTATTGGGGAATAAACCAAAAAATGGAGAAAAAAGATAAATAGGATCTTATATATATATATATATATATATATATATATATATATATATATATATATATATATATATATATATATATATATATATATATATATATATATATATATATATATATATATATATATATATATATATATATATATATATATATATATATATATAAGTTTATTTGTCACGTTGACAACTCTTTAAGGTATATAAATTAATTTTTGTAGGAAGAGCATTAATGGTGAAAGAAATTTAAAAAGTCAATTTATGATATAAAATTAAGAGTGAAATTGATAATAATATGAATTTGAAGCAATAAAGATGAAATAGTAGAATACCAAATATATTATAAATGAGTTATCATTTTTTTTTCTTGCATTCAGTTATTCAGTCTTATAGGTGATAATGTCTCACTATATTATCATTTTAAATTAAGTTAGTTGTAGTAAAATACTATTCAACATTAGTTATTCTTTAAACTTTATATTGTCACTATTAATTTTTAGGAAATATAATGTCAACTTTCATCATAAATATTTAGAAGACCAAATAATTTAACATTAATTTTCAAATTTTCATATAAGTCCTTTTAAATCACAAATAAGGCATCCGAAAAACTTTTAAGGTATATGATATCTTTATTTATTGAGCTAGCTAAATGAGAACAATATTTATTATTTTCAAAAAAAATATCTTTATTTCTTAAACATTTATTTTATAATTTTATATAACTCAAATAAATTCTATTCAGTCACAATTCAAAAATGGTAAATCTTTTAAGAAGATATTATTGTCGGAAATACATATATAGCAGCTACATAAAGCGCTAATTCATGGCCAAAAAAAAGAAAAGTGAATTTAAATTCAATCCACTATTTATCAAGATCTAATGGTTTGAATTGATTTCCTTACGAAAATATGTTAGGTGTAATTTTAATTTTTAACATTCGAATGTAGTAAATTTTATTTGATAGAAAAGTTGAAAAAAATACAATAAGTACAAATTTGACTGCTCGTAGGACTACAATCTGAAGTCAAATTACCTATTGATTTCACGTTCAGAAACCTCTTTTTTCTCTTTTTTGGTTTAAAACTTTCAATTATTTCTATACATGTATTGCTATTTCAATATTTTATTTGTTCGTAAGCTTCCATGGTTAGTTATTAATTGTTGGATAGGCTTTTGAAAGTTATTTATTTCTCTTTCTGATAGGTTTTTACAGAAAAGTTCAATTTTCTTCTATTATATTTTTGTATTTGATATTTATTTATCTGATGAATATAGTATTCATATGATTTTGGGACGAGATTAGGAAGAATGAATTCTTTTAGTCTTTTAAAAAAAATTTAATGTGCCATGTATTTCATAGTTCTTGTAAATTTTTTATTGGCATGATAACATAATCCTATTAATTTATGATCTAAGCTTTAATTATTGATTTAAACTTCATGCCGCTTAGTATTTTTTATCTTCGTTTGTAACTTTATTCTCATATTTGATGTTTATTTATATATTGTTCTCATGCCATTTTTGGTTGTACAAACTTTTATGAGATCAGAATAAGCAGACGGCTCAAAAGAAGGGAATAAAATGGTGATAAAAACCCTAAATTTTTTTAGATGACTAGATTTATTTTTCTTATTCCAAAACTCTAATTTTCTAGATTGTTTTCTAAAAAATTTCCCCTTTGAAATTACAACAATTAAAAATGTAGTACAAGCTAAGGTTAGTATATATGAAAATTATCACAAATATATCAATGTTCAATTGATAAGAAAAAATATAAAATCGGGATGAACCATTTATAGTCAAACATATTATTTTTGTACATATATTTACTTGACGCGAGACACACGTGCAACGCACGTACACTAAACTAGTAATAAAAGAGGGATTAAAAATGCTAACTTGGCACCTCTTATAGGCTAGGAAAGGTATTTATCCTTTTTCTCAATTTTTTGCCATCTTAACTCATTTTTTCATGTTAAAAAATCAATATATTCATGCATTTACACCATAATTTAATTGTATTTACCTATAGTTATGAGAAATGATTGTTAAACTACCACCCTTTAATTTAATGCACAAGTTGTGTCGTTCGAAGAATATATTGCCGTTACTACACTACCCTTTCATAATTAATGGAAAAAAATGAATGCTAAACATTCACATTTTTTAATTAAAAAAAGTTACAAATCTATTTCACAAATCTGATTCACAATCTATTGAGGCCTTGGATAATGTAACCTCCACTTTCAATTCATGAGTCTCCTATTCAAACCACAGATTCAGTCTGCTTCTCTTTTTGCTGATTAAAATTTTGGAAACGGACATGACGGTCTCTACATCTTCTACTATTCCGTCGACACATTCTTTCCCTCATTTTCCAGTAAAATATGGTACCATGATTAATTTTTATGCGGTCATCATATCATGTGAACGATAATTAGTAAGGGCTCAGAATTAATTAATTTGCATTCTATTCGTTTTTATTTCTTACTTTTGTAAGTTTTATGATTTTACTCTAATTGGGCTAGCATGTCCCACTTCCGCAACTAAATATCTCTCTGTTACTTCTTTCTCTTGGCTGCCAAGGTAAATTTCCATTTTTGTTGTAAAGATTTTTATGGGTTTTCCATGTTTGTGTTTGGTGTTTTCTGTATCTTTATATTTTATATTCTCATATTTCCTGTTTATAGCAAATAAATCTGAATCTTTTGGTAATTTTGTTGCCCACTTTCTGAGAAAGAAAAAGAAAGCAACGGTTTATAAACTGATCGCTCCTATTGTTTTGCTCATCTAGCAAACTAGGTTAATCTTTTGGATATTTTGTTGTCCACTTTTGGAGAAAGAAAAAGAAGGCTATGGTCATTCATCCTTTTAGAAAGATGAAATGTTGTGATACATTTATTTTGAAAGTAAGTTTCACAACTGGAAAACTTAAGTGTATATATAGATTGTGCTTTTCCTGTAGGAATCATCTACATCAAGCTGTTTGGTGTATAGTATGTTGATCATTTGGCATGTTTAGTCCAACTTGAATATGCTTTATACTCTATGGTTTCTGCCATGACTTATTTGCATCTTTTTACTTAAACCAAGTTGTTTATTTAATCCTTTAGTGAAATACAATTATTATTGCTATCAGATTACTATTTTAGGAAAAGAATGGTTGTCTGATGACTTATTGTCTGTTGCATCTTATTTGATGCATTATGATTTGTTTTCGTATTTTTTGGTGTTTGACATTTAAGAAAAAAGGGCAGCCCGGTTCACTAAGCTCCTATGTGCGGGGTCCGGGGAAGAGTTAGACCAGAAGGGTCTATTGTACGCAGCCTTACCCAACATTTCTGCAAGAGAGGCTGTTTCCACGGCTTGAGCCCGTGACTTTTGGAGATGAACAACACCATTTGTGGACGCAATCCAATTAGCACTTTATTCCATGTAACTCTCTCTTTTTGACAAATTATTTTTTCTCAAAGAAGGTGTTGCCTTCCCTTTGTGGTTGTACATAAAAGATATTTCCATGATCAGATATGTTTCAGCTTTTCGGGCTTGAATGGGGTGTTCTCTTTACCTATATGTTTGAGATTATATTCACTATGTTATTCCTTTAATATCTTTAACTTTAATTTGATTTTTCGTTCATGTAGATATTGAAAAAACTCATCGACTAAGATAAAAACTAGATTCCCTTCGATATGAACAACCTAGCCAATATGATCCATAAGAGTAAGCATGCAGCGTAAGTTATGTATTTGCAGTGAGAAAGATTAATACTTGAACTTCATTACAGAAGTTACCTCTTTCAGGGGAGGCTAGCTAATTATGTAAATTTTAATTAAGATGACAGAATAATATATCTGAAAAATTCTACCTCTAGTATATAATTCAGGGTTTCGTTTTAGTGATAAAGGTTCATACTAATAAGAAAAAAGTACCACAAATAGAAATATTCTGTGAATGAGTCACCGTAGATTTGGTACTAAAGGTTTCCTTCTATTATCACTTATTTTAAGCATGATGGAGAAACTTAATTTATTGTGTTATAAAATGTGCAAAGAAGAAATTTCCTGTAGAAATGATCTGCAATAAGGCGGTAACATATCTATCCCTTTTACCTAACCTGTTGAAATTTTTAGATTTGCATCTTCTTCTGCTTTTTTCCTTTTAAAAAAATTGTTTCCTCTTTCTCTTCTTCTTTTTACCTATTTTTCTTTTCTTCCTCTTATAAGAAAAATTGGAAATTACAAAATATGTAACTAACTACTAATTGAAAGTTCTATCTACATTACTTAAATCTGAGATATTTTTCACATTAATTTTTTTTAATTATACCCGAGTTATCTCACATTATGTTGATGTTTCTGCTATTTTTTTAATATTGAGAAATTTGTAATATCATATTTTATTATTTTTTGTATATATTTAATTATTTAGTAAACTTGAAAAATATATTTCATGACCGCGCGAAACACGGGTAAATTTACTAGTTTATAATATTAATTGCATGGATTAGAAGTTTAGATTGATTTAAATGCATGTTAATAGATAGTAGTTGTTAAAATACATTTTTTATACTCCGTTATTGTCAAATATTAAATGTTTTTCTCTCACTTGCAAGATTTGATAATCAATTATCATAAAAAGAAATTGTACATTAATGTCAAAAGATGCATTTAAGGGCCAAAAAGTTCAATTTTATATGAACATTTTGATCTATCAATATAATGGTAATAGATAATAGATGAAGATCATAAATGACTAAGAATTTTATTTTTGACGAAAGGTTTGTCATAAAATGTTATTATTTGGGGATTATTTTAAACCTTTAGCGACCCATGATATGGCTACGAAAAAATATATTTTAGGAAAAGATTATTTTCCACAAATAAGTGAATTATTTTCTACTGGTCAAGGGTTGTAATAAAGAGCATACCAAAATTATTTCTTTTGAGTAGATTTTTAATTTTTCAGTTTGAAATTGAATCTGTTTACTTTATTCTACTAATCAAATAGGAATGACTATAGTTTCTTTTCCATTTCAGACATACTACTAGGATTCAGTTAATCAAATTCCTGACATAATTCGGAGAAACTATCATGCTACAAAAAGGAAAAAAAATTACTCTCAAACATATATTTTTGTAAAGGAAAGTACAGAAAATCTCAGTTTGAAGAGAAGTTTGTAAAAGGTGAAAAAAGAAGAAGAAAAGTTTGGAAAGTGAACACTCTTTGTTAGTATTATTTAGGAAGATTAATTATCTTATATATGCACTTGTAATTTTTTTACATTATATATGTATTTCAACCTATTGTAACATATATATAACCTGCATTATTCTCTAAGTTATTAATCGTACGTTTGTGAATGGTTACTGATTATCGTTATTTTTAAGTGATCTGATAGTGTAGAGATTTTTTTACACTATCTGTGTATATAGAAGTTAAAATTGTATAATTTATGCACAAGAATGTGTTTATATACATTAATTTGTTATTTTAAATGTATTCATATACAAACATAATTATCCAGCTTGAAGCTATAAACTTGTATCGTAATTTTAGGTAAATACATTTTTCTTCTTCCTATTTAATTAGTTGATAACATTTGTTTTTTGTTTTACTCTAGTTTTTTTTAAATAATAACATTTCCCTCTAAAGTAGTTAATTAAAACCATGGTTGGTTAATTACAACATGGTGCCAAAAGTTATAAGTGCTAAACAAGTTATTCTCATCTTCAAAAAGAAATTAGAATAAATTGCCTAGCTTGTTAATAAAAGTTGGGAAATTAGAAACGCATCATAAAAAATAAAATAAAAACTTGAAAGACGAAATAAATTAACCATTTTCTGAAGTTTAAAAGATAAGTGATAACTACTATGAATATTTAAGCACAAGGGAGAACAAACATAATTTGAAAAAAAAGAGTAACTTTTATGAACTTGATAGAAGATAATTTAACATTCTAACAAAATGAGAAAATCCTCTTTTTTGCTCCTGCTGCTTTTTTAATTAAGGTAACAAAGAAATTAAAAATACATTATCATAAAAATCTAATTTTTGGTTCAACCAAATTAGCCTATGGCACTTATTATCCTTTAAATCTACTTCACATGTCTTCTTTTTCACCTCTTCTATTTAGCCCGTCCTTTATCATGAGCATCGTGAGACTTCACTACCTTCATCACAACTACTACGATCACCCGTCTTTACTATAAATTAAAACACGCATACTATAAAAATTTATCTGTCTAAAAACATGCCCGTCTTCTTCTTGATCGTTCTACTGATCAGCCCGTCCTCCGACATGGACGTCGTGAGACTTCAGCACCTTCACCACAACTGCTATGATCACCCACAATAAGACCAGTCAAAATATTACATTCAACAAAATCAACAACATCCCAACCTGTTGGTACAATTTTCTCAATTGGCATTTCATAAGTTCTCCTCAAATGCTTAGGAATATTAATTCCATCATCTTCTTCATCTGCAGCTTTCAATGCCAATTCCAATTCCAATAAAAGCTGAGGATCAATTTCTGAATTATTCCAATCAATTTCATCAATGTAGAGATTAGGGTTTGGCTCAAAATTAGTATCAACAAATTTCAAGTTATGAAACTCAGCATTAAATCTATTTTTTGCATAATTAAATGCTTCTTCAGCAGCTGAATCATTCCATTCCAATATTTTTTCAAAATGATATGTATATCTCTTGCATTCCAAGAAATTTTCCCATGTGAATTCACCATTCTTTAAACAAAATTCCTTCTCCCATGCAGGAACTGCCGGCACCCAAATCCCTAATTGAGAAAAAAATTAGGTTAAATTTCTACACGCGAATTTTTATACTATCAGATCACGTAAACGATAAAGAATATGTAAACGTCTGTAATAAATGTGATTAGTCATTGGAAAATAAAGCGACACTGAAATAAAAAATTAGATTAAATTTTTACACGCAAATTTTTATGCTATCACATCACGTAAACGATAAAGAACATGTAAACGTCCGTAATAAATGTGAATAGAAACCGGAAAATAAAACAAGACTGAATAAATATTGAATCTAAATAAATCGATTACAAGAAATATCAGCCAATGTTCTATAAATAATCATAAATAAAGAGATTCATGATAAGAGGGTTGCCTTTTGTTTTTTTGTTAATTAATTCCTTCATTAATTTTTGTTTCTCCGATCCTAATTTTGCTCCTCATTTATTCAACTAAAAAAAAAAACACAGTTACACATTTGCAATCAATAATCTCGTGGTGTTCGCCCTTTTATTTTTCTTCTAGTTTTTAACCTTTGAAATTAAAGCTTTTATAGTTAGAGTGTAAAATGTCTAAGGCAATTAACCTTATATAAGGGGGAAAATCTTTAATGTAAGAACAAATATAAGTAAAATTAGAAATTTCTTAGCATCAACTTGTTGAGAAATTCAGACGGAAACTATTGATGATTCTCTATACCTCAGCCCTAAAAAAAGGAAACCGCTTAAAAACCTTCATTGGATAAAAAAAATCGAAGATAACATGAGCAGAGAGGGAAAAAACGAAAGCTTTCGCTTAAATGACGATAAAATAGCTTTTAAAAAGATAAAATAAATTTCTAGAGCTTAATTTCTTTATGATACTGATCAACAATCGAATATATAACCAAATTTAGGCCAAAAAATTACTTTTTCTGATATATCTGTGAGAGTGTCTCTACTTCTACTTCTTTTGTGCTTTATCTTTTTTTTTTAATCAATTTTTTCAATGACTTATAACAATTATATATCAAATGAAATCCCAAAAACAGAAAAAAAAAAAAACATAAAAACAAACAATTTAACATACAGAAGGAAAAAAAAAAAACTTACGTCTAGTAGTCTTTCTTCCATAGTAAATAGTCTGGCCATGATTTCTTGATTTGAACCCCATGATTTTTTTTTTCCTTTTTTTGGTGAAACAAAGAGAGAAAGTTGTTTAATTTTGTTGAATAGACAACAAATCAAGAAATTTTCTGATGGGAATTGAATAACAAAGGGCTTAAGAAGAGGTCTATATATAGATAAAAATTTATATAGTGTGAACAATTATTTTGTTCTTTTCATAGTATAACTGGGAAAGTTTCATTTAAGAAAATTTTCCGTTTAAGAAACCCTATAATGACAAATTGCATGCAATCCAACTCCAAATAACATTAGGAAACAAAATCTGATCTGGAATAAGTAACAAAATAAATTACAAAAATACATGAAAAAAAAGGGAAAAAAGTGGGTTAATACTTTCGAGGTGTATCGACCTTTTTTTCTTTTTTTAAGGGAAGTGGGATTCTGAGTGATAGCTATTTTATAAAAGATATTATAAAATTCAACTTAGACTATTTAAACATAGTTGAAATTACAAAAATATTTAATTCTTTTGAAATTAATAACTAGTTATAAAGTTTAAAGGTATCTTAAACCACCTTCTATCAAGTGCTTCTTATTAAGAAAGAATCCTTAAACTATAAAAGAAGGTAACTGTAATTAGAAATTAATGAAGTTGCGAAAGCTAAATATGCAAAGTTTAACACTGAAGAATCTCAACTTATTATGCCAATAACGATAGATCATATCCAGTACTCGAAATGAAAAGAGCTGCACAATTTTCTAGAGCTATAATTTTCAAATTCTCAATTTTGATTTTAATATAAATTTCAAAACTCCATTGGCAAGTATAACAACTCATTCCACTAATGATATTGTTCGCGTTACAAGAATCTAAGGTTTGTTTCTTTTGTATCCAACATCTCTCCCGTATAACTATGTGATTTGTCTACGATATTTATGTGTAACAATATATACAGTCAGACCTCTCTATAACAGCATCCTTATATAACAACACTTCACTATAAAAGCCATACTTTTCCGGAACTAATTTTTATGTTATGTTATAATATATGTTCTCTATAACAGCACTTCGCTATAACATTCAAAAATATTCGGAACAAACGAGGTTGTTATAGAGATATATATATATATATATATATATATATATATATAGAGAGAGAGAGAGAGAGAGAGAGAGAGAGAGAGAGAGAGAGAGAGAGAGAGAGAGAGAGAGAGAGAGAGAGAGAGAGAGAGAGAGAGAGAGAGAGAAAGCTTGCAACCATATAATTAGCAAGAACAATATTTTGACTAGATCAAGCCAGTCATGAATTGAGTCTTTAATTTGTCTTTCTATCCTATACTAATACATGATTTTTTTTTAAAACTTCCCTATTGGAAGTTAATATTATACTTCTTAGCTTTATTAGGATAAAACACTCCATAATGTTTCTCAGTCTCATCTCCTTCCTTCAAATTTTCATCAAACATAGCAAACAAATAAGTTTCTATAATTTTTCCAGGCTTGTGTGGAGTTCCTCCTCCTGATTTCACATGATTATTCAAATTTATATAATAAGTTCCAGCATTTTCCATACTTGCTCCAAATCCACCATCAGATGGCCATCCACTTTCAGCAACAACAATTTCTATGTTATTTCCACCAACTTTCTCAAGTGCATAATACTGTGCATCCAACATAGCATCAAACAAGTTATGATAACCCGACCCGGGATCCGCTCCCGGTTGGGTAAATAGTGCATAAGGGAGTGCAACATGGGCCGGGTCACCACGGTACGCGAAGTAAGGGTAAATATTGGCCAACAAGGGAGAGCCATTATGTGTCAGGAACTGTACTATCGGGACGATGAAATCTCTCAGATCATCGCGAAAAATCGCGTTCCAAGGAGGGTAGGTGTTTGATAAAACGCCTGAGTACATGACCGTTGAGACCTTGATTTGGTTTTGTACCCCGTACGTTGCTAATGCTCGTTGTACATTTTGGATCGCGGGGAGAATAAAGGGTGCAAATTGAGCTGTTTGAGGAAATCCTGGAGAAACTTCATTTCCAACAGCTATATATTTGATTTTAACACTTGGAAAATAGTTAATAATATTGGTATGTACCCAATTTGTAGCTGCATTTGGATCTGCTAAGGCTTGCAAGTTGTAATTGGGAATGTCAAGAATTATTTCAATGCTACTTCCCCTAAGAGCATTGAGTACTTCAGGATTTGGATCATAAATTCTCAAGTTTGTTATGCCATTATCTTTATAAAGATTTATGACATCTTGAGGAGATGGTAAATTGTTGCCATTTCTCCCATAGCATACTCCAATTGACTGCACTCCTGCATAATTAAAATAACAGATAAATAAAAAAAGTTAATATACATTCGAATACATATATTGCCGAGGGTTTATCGAAAACAGCCTCTCTGCCTTTTTAAAGGCATGAGTAAGGTCTGCATACACTCTATCGTCTCTAGAAATTATCTGAGTATTATTTGGTACATGTTGTTATATACATTCGATATATATATATATATATATATATATGTGTGTGTGTGTGTGTGTGTGTGTGTGAGACGACTTGGTAATGTATGGTATAACTAATTCCAACCTAAAATTATACAACATTACGTTGGTCGCATAGGAATATAATTCCAGCGTTATTTAATGCAACATTTGATTGGTGGTATCAAACCACACTTAAGTTATGCGAAAAATTTAAGTATTATTTTTATACGGAATAGAATGTGGAATAAGAAAATATATGCATAAAACTGACTTCCGAAAAATTAAATGGAATTATGCATCCAAGGTGCTATCTCAAAAAGAATTAAATTAACATATTACCTAATATTAGAAGATTTGGCAGCAGTGCAACAAGCAGAAGAATAGCCATTTGGAGAACTATTAAAAGAAATGTAAGAAAAGAGGAGAAATGTGTAGTGTGAAATATTATAACCATCTGATTGCTTCTTATATAGGGGAAAATGACTACTTAGCAATAAATGAAGACTTGATTTTTTGTAATTTGTGTTCATGAGTTAAGTGAGTGTAAGGAGTATTCACACTTCCAAAGGCAAAGAGTTATTAATTCATTTCGTTATAGCACAAGATTGAAATGCTTTGATCTCATCTTACATTAAAGCCTCAATTCATTTTCTTGCAATTAAATAACATTAACAAAAAGTATACATGAAATAGGGTATAATCTGACTTTTTTTGGTTTCTCACTCGGTGTCCGATACTCACGTTAGGGCCGACTAAATCCGGATTCGCGCCATAAAGTCCCGCATTGTGAGGTAAAGCGCTCCCTAATAGAGACGACTCCATTCCCATGGTATAATCTCACGAGAAAATAGAAAAGTGAAAAAGTTAAAGGAATTGAGAAGAGTCAACTTCAGAAAAGGCATTATTTCAAAAAATCATTTGTTTATTTTACCTTAACAATTTAATATTTTTTCCATAGTTTCAATTCACTTAGTATTTATTGTAATCAATCTCAAACTTTAAGAAGAAAAACCACGGTTAGACTTTTTCTAAAAATTTAATCTATGCCATATTTGAATTAATTGGTAGATGTTTATATCTATGCTATAATTGAACTAAATGCAAACTTAGATTTTTTGTAATCTCAAAAGCTATCATTTACTAAATTCTTATCCACCATAAATTTAGTTCATAGCTATAGTTTGAGCTGCTTATTCACTTATGACTCCAATTTATAAAAGCTGACCAACTTACTGTTAAATATTTATTGCAAAATACAAATTTAAAATATTAGATTGATACAAATTTAAATAGAGCAATATGGTTAATGAGAATTCATATAACTAATCCCGACTAACTTTATTGAGGTGTAATTATCGTTATTGCTTCTATCCCAATAAAGTTTGCTTCAAATTCTTGAAAACGAGCTTTTACACTAAGAACTTTTTTATTTTTTTGCAAAAAATATTTTTTATGAGTTTTTATCCGGTGTTTGGTCTTCAGTATTCACATTGAAGCCCCGATTAATCTAGGTTTACGTTGTGTAAGTTCCATTAAAGAAAAAAGCGTTTACTACAAGATTTTTTTTTTAATTCTCAAGGCTAACCTATTCCTTATTCACAATCATAGGGCGAAGTGCAGCAACAGTTACTTTTAAGCCTACTATTTAAAATATATCCATAATTTACAATGTATTTAAAGATTGGTCAATTCATCCAAACTTCAGGACTAAGTATCCCGAATTTTGAAATTCAGGACTTAGTGTCCTGAATTTCTGAGCTGTTAATTTAAAATACAGGACTAAGTGTCTTGAATTTCTAAACTACTAATTTAAAATTCAGAACATAAGATTCGAACTTCTGGACATAATTTTTCAAACTTTAGGACACGATATCCCGAATTTGAACTTTGAGGTTTAAACTCTAGGACGCTTAAACGAAATTAATTACTCTTTATATATATTATAAACTATGAATATATTTTAAACAATATGCGTAATAGTGGCTACCGAATAGGTGGAAAACTTATTAAAGGCACTCGAAAGGAAAAGCTTTTAGTTAGACTGTTGCCTTCTTCTTTTTTTTAGTTTTTGCAAAAATAAAAAGCTCTTTTTATTGATGGGACCCACCAAGGCATTATATTTCTGGCAGTTGTTTTCCCACGCATGTAATCAAGAAGATGATAAACTGTTAACTTCTTCAGCCAAAGCAAAAAGAGAGGCAGAAACTGTACTCTTTTAACACTTCAAGAATACTCCTTTTTTCCCATTAAGAAATTAAAAAGATGGCTAGTTTAGGCATGTATTGGAATACAGGATTCAAGAAAAGGGCAGTGAAAATGGCTAGTTCTGCAAAGGAGATTAATAATGAAAAGCAGAACAACAGAGTTGAGCTACCAGAGAAAGTGAAAAAATCAAGAGTATTAATATTAGGTGGAACTGGAAGAGTTGGTGGTTCTACTGCTATTTCTCTCTCTAAATTCTGTCCTGACCTTCACATTATCATTGCTGGTAGAAATAGGTAATACCCCTTATTGAATTTCAAGTTATTACTCTTTCACTTAGTTTAGTTTTTATGGGATTTTGTACTTTCAGAAATAGCACTCTGCAATTTGAGTGCTACTTTGTGCTTTCTGAACATTTCATACAGTTTAGTTACTTTAATATAACAACAACAATAACAAACCTAGTGTAATCCTACCCGTGGAGGCTGAGGAGGGTAGTGTATACGCAGACCTTTCCCCTACTCTGAGAAATTAGAGAGGCTGTTTCAGATAGACGCTCGGCGGTTACTTTAATATAGCAAGATATAGTTTTGTGACTTTACTTTTACGGTGGGTAAAGTTAAGTTAATTGAATGTGACTAAAAATTGTTTTGTGACGTTACATGTTATAGTAGGTAAAGTTTCCTTAATGTGACAAAATAATTTTGTGAATCTATTGTTATTGTTGGTGAAGTTCAGTAACTTTAATGTAACAAAAAAATAGTTATGTGATTTTACTATTGTTGAGGAGGCTTAAGAAATATTGGGGAGAGGTGATTAGGCGGGACATGACGCATCTTCAGCTTACTGAGGACATGAACCTTGATAGTACGTTGTGGAGGTCGAGGATTAGGATAGAAGGTTAGTAGGTAATATAGCGCCCGGCCCTTCCATACCGATAGCTTTAGTATTACTCTTGTTCTGGCTAAGGATCACTATTATTACCTGTTGTTGCTTTTGTTCCAGTTTGTTACTATCTTGTTGTTGCCTCTGTTTCTTTTTTATAACGTTTTCTTCATTTGTTATTCATTTCTTTACTACTGTGACTGCGCTTACCTGAGTCGAGGGTCTATCAGAAACAACCTCTCTACCTGAGGGCTGAGGTCTGCGTACACTCTACCCTCCCTAGAGCCCACTTGTAGGAATTCACTGGGTATGTTGTTGTTGTTGATTTTACTAATGTAGTGGCTAAAGTTCAGTTACCATATATATATGAAATGCAATTTCACAATCCCATGCAACATATCGCTAATATTGGCTATGTCTTTCATCCAAATCTCACAGTTAAATCTATCTCTTAGTTCATGTCATTCTCTACATGAATTTCCTTTGTTTCTTTCTAAAAATTGTTTGTTGTAATTTTGGACTTCTTGATGAATGTGGTTTTGGAGTTGGTGAATAAAGAAAAATGTTGTGCATTATTATAGGGAGAAAGGGAATGCTATGGTGTCAAAACTTGGGAAAAACTCAGAATTTGCTGAAGTAAATATAGACGACAGAGAAGCATTAGAAGCCAATTTGACAGGTTATCCTTCCTTTTTTCATAGTTTGAATTTGAGAAGTACTTTACGAAATACAGCTGTCTATTTCATGTTAATATCTTGATAAGTATGTATCATCATTACCAACATCTATGTTGCGGGACTCTCCAAAAGAGCTGCTGCACCCGTGTCAGTTCCTCCAAAAATGCACTACTTTTGGAGGATCCGGCATGCCCCCATCGACATATTCGGAGAGTCCAAGCAACATAGACCAACATCCTATGCAGTGCTATATGGTGTTATGTTCTATATCAATTTATCTTAACAGGAAAATGTTATATTAAGTCAATGTTTCTTCCTCTGTCATTTATCGCCATCCTGCTGTCACTTTAGCACCTCACTCTCAGTAAACTGATATTCGTTGCATTAAACTGATTCCTTGATCGATTAGTTAAGGAATCTGTGTTGTATGACTATAGATAAACTAGCACAATCATACTCTTCAAAGAAAATTATATTAGCATATTTTTCAGTTTGTAATTTTTTAGTGTACGACGTCATTTCTGTTTGACAAACATGTTAAAAAGTATGATTGTTAGATATGACTACGGCACTTGCTTTTGGATACTTGTAAGGTAAACTAAGACAAGTCGATATACTAGACTTCCACTGGTCAGCATAGATATAGTATAAGCACGAATGTCTCCCACACGAGTGATTTTATATGTTGGCATAGTTGATGGAAGAAATATGGGGCTTATGCCAGAAAAAGAAAAAGGAAATAAGGACAGGGAATGTCGGAAGGATCTTGTTTTTTTTCTTCTTCGTTTACATGTTAATGATGCATTCCACTTCTCATCCTACTTGTATAAAATCACACTATGTTCTTCATACTCCAAATATTGGCTGAAACATGGGAAATGTAATTCATCTTACAATCAGCCAATTTGCAGATGTGGACATTGTGGTTCATACTGCCGGGCCATTCCAACAGTCAGAAAACTGTAAAGTACTAGAAGCTGCCATTGGGACCAAGGTGAGAGAAAGGTAATCAGCATAACTTCCAAGTTTTTAACTTTCTTATAAGAAATGATTACAGAATTATGAAACTCTTCCTCTTATTAAAGAGACGATTGAAACTTTTAATTAAGTCGTGTCAATTCAACAGACAGCCTATCTTGATGTTTGTGATGACACAAGCTATGCAACACGGGCAAAGTCCTATATGAATAAAGCTCTGGAAGCCAATGTTCCAGCCATAACTACTGGTGGAATCTACCCAGGAGTGAGCAACGGTATTATATGACAGATGTTATATTGTTGTGCATTTGAACAACGGAAAAAGAACAATATCCAATAATCTCTTATTTATATGGAACAGCTTAGAATGGAAATTCCTTTTAGTTCAGCTAATTCTTTTATGGAATTATTTGTTATGGTTCACAACTATTGATGGAATATAATGGATGGCAAGTATGGCTGAATCAAGTCGATCACTTAACATATAGTTCTAGCTCAAAGTAAATTTAGGTTGCTTCTAACTCAAATAATGTTGAGCTCGAATAAAGTTCGAATATATTAATGAGGTTCAAATATTTCTAGTCTAGAATATGAAGAAGTTATTCGGCTTCAAAAACTCCAGAACTTTGCTCGATTTTCTGATGCATATGTTTTGATGTATATACATATCTAAGTAGCATATACACATATCTAGATTGTATGGACTATTTTGTGGTTCGAGAATAAAATTAAGAACTTGAAACATCATATATGTAGAATTTAATTTTTTAAGAGAATTGGAGCCAAGCTCAGTCATTTCAACTTTGGTCACTCTAGAGCTTGAGCAGAAATATAGAGTTCGAATAGCTCGAGCACAGGTTTTAACACCTGGTAAGCAAAGTTGAGTTGAGCCGATTTCCGCTTGGTTTGATCCATTGCAGCCTTAATGGACAGTAATTTCCTAGATTGGTAATCTAGCCTTTAAAACTTTGTTTATTACCTGTGAGTCTGCTTTATTATTTCATGGACTTGATCAAGAAGTGCTTCTCTCTAGTTACCATTATTTTGTTAATTAATTAATCAGATACTAAATCTGATTACTTTCCTTTTGACAAGCTGACACTGTTGTATCTTCAATTAGTCTGCTGCAATTACATCTACAATCCCCTTTGTAGGGTTGTATCGGGAAGTTAGTATGTTAATAAGTTAGAATTTACTACTCTATCAAATGAACTCAAACATTTGTCTTTTCTAATACTATGACAGTGATGGCAGCGGAGCTTGTTCGCACTGCAAAACTTGAAAGCAATGGTGAATTAGAGAGGCTTAGGTAACCTTTCCTGGTATATTATAGGGCTTGTTTATTTATTTTACCACATTGTCAAGTTTAGTCGGAGATTTGAATGAACATTGAATCATTCAGGGAATAACTTGTCATCCTAATAATTTTTCCAAAGAGAGCTTTTGTTAGATGATACATCTTAAGTTCTTGTCAACCCTGGTATATCAAAAAATTTCCATCTCTGCAGCAAAGTTTTATTTAATACTCGCTTCATGCAACGTGCATGCAACAACAACAACAAACTCAGTGTAATCCCACAAGTGGGGTCTGAGGAGCGTAGTGTGTACGCAAAATTATACATATGCAAAATAATTAATCAGCAGATCTTCCATTTTACTGGCACACATCTTCATTTATTGACTGCTTCCTTCTTTGGTTACAAAACTAAATGGACCTTGGACCTAATTTAACCTCATATGCTAGCTAACTGGAAAATATTATCAAAGATCATATAAGGAGATTACAACCCGTACACTTAACTGATGTGGAATTTTACCCTCCCGGATGCTCGAGGCTGGACATTTGGAGTGTGGACTAACAACACATGGGCCCCGACTTTAACACCACGTTAAGATAATGGACTTTGGACCTAACTCAACCCTAAAAGCTTAGCTCAAGTTGTGAGGATTATGTAAGATCATATAATGAGACTAAAGTCTACACACTTAATGGTGTGGAATTCTAATAGGACAATAAAAACGAAATATTCAAGGTCTGACTACTCACTACGAAAACAGTACTTGCTGAGACAGCTTTTCAATACTAGAGCAAGAACGGAAAATATAATTTGTTTGCTTCTGATACTATGGTTTAAGCAATGACACTTAACTTTCTTGAAAGATGATCAAGTAGCCTGGAATTTAATTTGCTTTATAATGTCAACACATTTGTCTTATCTTCTTTTCTGATACATCTTTTACATATCTAACATGTTTATATATTTATTTCAGATTCTATTACTACACTGCAGGCACCGGTGGTGCCGGACCTACTATTTTAGCTACTAGCTTTTTGCTTCTTGGCGAGGATGTAGTTGCATATAATAAAGGTCAGCTTTGCTGATGTAGGAACGGATTTTTCCCCCCGTCCCCCACCCTGAACCACTTGTATTTACTTATGATTTCACCAATAAATTGTAATTCTTGGCCAGGAGAGGAAATCAAATTGAAGCCTTATAGCGGAATGCTTACCATTGACTTCGGAATTGGGATCGGCAAAAAGGATGTTTTCCTCCTGTAAGTACTTGCAACAGAAAATTTGATATGAAGGATCTAGCTTTGAGCCTGTTTTCCTTGTATGAATATAGACTAATTTATAATATCACCCTTTTTAGGGTGGTTTTATAAATCAGTTTTTTTGTCTTTCCTTACTATCGGCTTCTTCAATACGTGTGAGCCTTTCATCACTTGAGTTCTACTTTTTTGAGTTTATCATAATTTTCAGAAATCTGCCAGAGGTGAAAAGTGTGCATGAGGTCCTTGGAGTACCAACTGTTAGTGCTCGGTTTGGAACGGATCCATTCTTCTGGAACTGGGGAATGATTGCCATGAGAAATTTACTTCCTCCTGTAGGTCTCTCAACTTGATACTTCGCTATCTCCGTTTTTGGATGCTTAAATTCCATTGGGTGCAGAATTCGTCTTTATATATTTTAAAATAAAACTACACCTGTGCGACTAACAAACTATAGCTGGTCTGAAATCTGAATAGAGATTGTGGTCTATTAACTGCTAGCGTAATAGGTCAACTGTGACGAATTCTCCGAATAGTGGACCTGTAAGAGCTAGCAGAATCGACACCATTCATATAGTTCTTAATTGATTTCTTTTTTTCCTTTTTGTGTGTATGTGAGTGTGAGTGTGAGTGTGTATATTGAAAGAGAAAGCAGAGAATCTTCGAAGCTCTGATTTTTTTTGTTTGTAAATAAAACATTCATTTCATTTTGTCTGCTTTGACCTTGATGTATCCAATAATAAGCCTTGAAATGCTGTTGACTCTTTACTATGTTTTCGATCTTGATGTCTCCAATAATAAGCCTGGAAATACTGTTGACTCCTTGCTATGTTTTCTTTCAACAGTATATCACACACTCAATAGGTGTTTTAATCACATAGTACAAAATTCTGCAGGAATTCCTGAGGGATAGAAGCAAAGTGCAGCAGTTGGTTCAACTATTTGATCCAGTTGTTCGAGCCGTTGATGGCACAGCTGGAGAGGCAGTCTCAATGCGAGTAAGTCGTAAGATGACCACCAACTATTGTTAGTTTATGTACTTAAGTTGTCTGCACTCACAGTGTATAATATTTACACCATCAGGTTAGATTACTTGTTATAACAGGTAAGTATTTATAACAAACATGATCAATCCCCCCACCCCACCCACACCCCACACACACACACAAAAAAAAAGAGTAGATAAACTGCTATAAGAGGTTAAATTACATATATAACTTAAACCCTAATAAGTTCATTCAGTTTTAATGCTGCTGAGAAATGCTAAAGATTGTCCAATCCTACTCGCAAACAGTAAACTCAGCAAGTTAGTTTGATCTTTTGTGAAACAGGTGGATTTAGAATGCTCAGATGGACACAACAGAATTGGTATATTTAGTCATAAAAGACTTTCTCGGTACGTTATCCATGTAAAAACCTTTACTTTTTCAGCTGTTGATTGTCAAGTTACTATCTGTGGGACGATCGAATCCCTGTGATTTTCTTGAGCGAATCTAAGCAAGAATGTAATGAATGCCAAAGGTTGTAAGCTTTAAAATGTTTCTTTTTCAGATCAGTGGGAATTTCAACAGCCGCATTTATCCTTGCTATTCTTGAGGGAAGCACAAAACCTGGTGTCTGGTTTCCTGAAGAGGTATGTAATGATGAACCAACATACCCGTGATTTTTTTTCTTTATAAATAGTAGATTTCGGGTCCACTTGCACACACCTCAGTTATTCCGTCAGGTTCTTCCTACTCCCACCAGTACAAGTATCGAGTAACTCTATCGTTTAAGCAGATGAGAAGAAATCACTTAGCATTTTTGTCTCTACTGATTTAACCATAATCTCTCATGGTTTTCATCATCCACCTAGAGGCGGCTCTAAAGGCTCGGGCAGTGAGGCCGTCGTCTTAGGCACCCAAAACTTGAAGGCCCCAAATTTATTTTAAATTCTTATTATTATTACTATATATTATATAAATAATATAAATAATTAGTATAAAGAAAAGTGTTACAGTATATTTTTTGTTATTTGATTGAGGTTATTTTATATCAATAAATTCATAAATTATAATAATTTTCTTCACTGTTTAATTAGTATATTTGCGATTAATTAGTATATTTGCTTCAGTCTTCAATTTTAGTTTTATCCTTTTTATATAGGAATTAAGTTAAATATATCGACAACATAATGAATTTCTTTTACAATGTTCTATCAAACTGCATAAACACAAAAGTATTCATGCACCGGTTTTCTTATAGTGTAATTCGACATATTATATTAGGTTATTTATAGGCAAAATGACCTCCCAGTCACTTAAACTTGCACCTGTTTATCAATCCGGTAAATCAACTTAGAATTTTCTCATTTGAACACCCCAACTTGGCAAAAAAGCAAATACTAAACACCTCCCGTTGAGCGTGTCTCTCAAGCGCCGTGACATGGCTGACATATCATATTCTTAGCCTATTATTATTTGACATGTATGATTAGTGGGTCCCAACTTATTGTCACCAATTTATCAAACATTCTAAAATCATTCTCTTTTTTCTTCTTCTTCTTCTTCTTCTTCTTCTTCACCGAGCAGCCACCAGCACCATTAATCTTCCATAAACATCATCCTTCTCCGCTCTAAAGTATCAAATCAATACTTAAGCAAAGTCAAAATTTTAACTTATTTTTACTCTCTTCCTTTTCACTTTTTTTCTTAAGTTTCATAGTCGTTGGTATCACCGTTCCTGCTACCTATCTCGTCGGAATTTCTGCAAATCGTAAGAAGTTTCTCTTATTCCTTTTCGTTTAGCAAAACATTCAATTTTTTATCATATTCCCTTCAAAGAGGGATTTCGTACCCCTGTGAATTGGATTTCATCCATCCGAAATTTTCCCGACGCAAGCGAGCTTGCCGGACTGATTTGCGGACTTGGGCAGATTCGAAACCTTGCTTATCTATGTCGTTTGTGGTAAAAAATCACTAGACTGCTTCTCTAGTAAGCTTGTCGTACTGATCCGGCCAATTTCTGATTTCTTTCTTCAATTTAACAATCCCCGGCGCGGCGTCTCTAACAGGCCAGCTAAGTTGTCGAACTACTTGCATTCTGTAGAAAAAGTGAGCTCTTGATACAAATGGTTGTGATTGATATTTGGGATTGAAAAGAAAATTGTAACTTCTAAGGTGGATTTTAAAGCAATTTAGTGTGTGTGTGTGTGTGTGGGGGGGGGGGGGTAGGGATTTTGAGAAGACGAGGAGATGGCAGTGTGCTGAAGTGAGGGGGTTTGGAAAAGATGGAGAGTGAGTGGGGGTGGATTTTCAATTTCTTTTTTATATTTTAGAATTCTTTTACTCAATTAATTTATACTCACGTGCCTAAATTAGGTGAATTGCACATAGTACTGCCACATAAGCATAGTCAACGGTCAAATGAATCTATTATTATGCAAATAGTTAAGTTGAGGTGTTAAAATGAAAATATTCTAAGTTCCTTTACCGGGTTGACAAACAGCTACAAGTTTAGGTGGTCTGGAGGCCATTTTGCCTTTATAATTTATTTTAGATATTCACCAATAAGCGCTACTTAATAGAATGAACTACAATTATAGTTTAAATTGATCATAAGGAGTAAATATTTTTGACACCATTAATGCTCAAAACTTAAGCTATTACGTTATGTACGTTTATTTCTTTTTCTTGTTTGTGATGATAGCCAAATCAAAATATGTGGACCTCAACATCCGATAGTCCACCACTTTATTTTTTGTACTCTTCTTCCAATTTTTTTTTATTTTTGAAATTCGCTTATTTTTGTCTTAAATGATTAATTTATTGTTTAGAAAGTAAATTTTGTTGTTAGTGTAAATATTTTATAAAATAAATTTAAGGGGCTCTCAATATGATTTCGCCTTAGGCCACGAGATCCATTGAGCCGCCCCTGCCGCTAGGCCATGCCCCTTGGGTGCAACATGCTCGTGAATTATTTTGACTGTCAACTTCATATTTAAACATTATTTGGAGCTTTCTCTGCAGCCTGAAGGAATTGCAGTTGAAGCAAGGGAAGTTCTTCTCCAAAGAGCTTCCCAGGGAACTATAAACTTCATAATCAACAAGTATGCATTTATTTCTTCGCATTTTTCTCTTGCAATGTGTGCTGCTTAAATTTTTAATACTTCAAATGTTACTTCTGGCTTCTTCTTAGGGCTCCATGGATGGTAGAAACAAATCCTAAAGAGCTCGGATTTGGAATTTATTCATAAATTCAGTATACAGATTTTACAGATCAAGTAAGTCTTCCTAAGTTTGGTGCTGGTTCATAATATGTACCTTTTGCATTTCAAATTTATAAATATATGGAGGTAGACAACCTTGACACTTGTATTGAGATGTTTTCTCGATTGTGTAAATATCTTTTACATCGTCAATGCATAGAGCTTAAATTCATTTCCTTTTTCCTTTTCCCTTTTCAGGCGTTGAGCGTGGAGCCAAAAAAGCAACCTCGCCCTGAAGATTAAAAAGATTACATTGTCTTATACATTGAAAATGCAGATAAAACAATGAAATGTCATTTTATTGTCTCCCTTTCCTTTTCTTTCCCCTGATTATCTTCTTTTATTTACATAGCTGGAGCACAATTCTATTAGAGAAGTCTGCTGAATGACAATGTTAAGACACATCTGATAATTATACATATTAAGCAGTTCCATGTTGATGCATCAAGCTGTGTTACTGTTTTAATTACCAATTATTTAGTGTTTTTGAGTAGTAGGATTTCTTTGGAAATCCTATATAACTACTTTACTTCCCTAGGTTTCGTGCGTGATTGTGAAATCCCAACACATGGGGTCTGGGGAGGGTAATGTGTACGCAGACGTTACCCTTATGAAGGTAGAGAGGTTGTTTCCGATATACCCTCGACTCTCGTGCATGATAACAAGACTTACTAAAATTTAAGTAGAGGAAGACTCAATATATAACAAAAGTTAAACAAAATGTGTAATACCCGACACCAAGTTTGTCAAATGAAATTAACAGGAAAGATGTTGTTACATTGACTAAAAACAAATCAAATAATTATCAAATTGCTCAAAAGGAATTGACTTTAGTGTATTACAAACAACAGAAAACCCCACCCACAATAAGGAAAATGAAAAGGAAAAAAAGAAACCACTCTATCATTCTTTCGACATTTCAAATACAAGCACACACTTCTGTACACAAATAAAATTACAAGTATTGCCTAAAATTTAAATGCAGAAATGAACTGGAACAGAAAATGATAGAAAAATCACTTGGAAAAAATCAGTCATATCCTTCTCAAACCGTTGAGCTGGTCTCTATAGCATGTCTGTATACATTGTCTGATAACTATACAACAGCATCCGTGCAGGCTATCCTCGTTTATTGCCGAAACATTTTTGCATGCATGAGTCCGGTTTGATGTACATTCGAATCTCTCTCAAAGTTGCTAAGCCAATGTTTGAAATCCTCAAACAAGGTTTTATGTAACAATTTTTTGTTCATCTCTGCTCGAATGACTAGTCAGGAAGTGCCAAATATGAAAGGCAGAGGTGTCGGTATGTTGAAAATACTTCATCCACAAATTCCACGCCTCTTCTTTTGTCATTTCTCACACATCCTGCGCTAACAGCAGACTACACATGCAAGCAGAATGCTGAATACGTGGCTGGATCGAACTGTATGAAGGCTCAAGCACAGCAAGTTCGTCACAACTACCAGTTTGATCTATTTCTGTCCGACTCTCTGGGCTGGGTACTCTTATATGCTCTCCAAACATCTTCCCAATGGTGTCTACTTCCACTTCTCTCAGACGGATAATTGCTAAAATCCGTGTGTGTTCTAAATGTGCTGCTCTCATTGCCTCTACTTTGACTATTTCTCATCTCTTCTTCAAGGTCATAACGTGAACGCTTCAAAATAATAGCAGTAACTCAGTTTAAGATTCAAATTTCAGCAAACAACTGTACAATCTACAGAAGGAAGCTGTAAGCAGTCGAACCACCTTAGTAAAGAAGAGAAAAAGAGAAGAAAACCAAGAAGTCCTTGCCCTTCCAACCATCGGATTGGGAGTTCGAGTCACCAAAGGAGGGAAAAAGTGAAGTGCTGTTAATCCTCTTGGGAGATGGGTGGACGGGTCAGGCACGGGAGGTGGGTTGGGCTGGCTCCTAGTGTTTTAACAATATACACCAATGCAGGTTTTGTTTTGGTTAAAGCTTTAGGCTTGTCAACTACAGCAGCTGCTTTTCTTGAAAAGCTCCTCGACTCCCAACAACAATTAAGAAAATTCCATTCAAGGGAAGGACATCTAACTTTCATAAGCTCTGCATTGACAACCCCCGCAACACTAGGAACAAGATACATGGGATAAGGCAAGGGCATAAACAAGATTGATTTCTTCGATTATATTAAAATATTCTGAAATTAATAGGCACTCAAGCAGGTTTGGTACATAAACTTGCTACAAGCCCCTAATTCCATGCCAACCTACACCCTAGGGGAAGATCCACGAGTACCCAAGACCGGGATAGGGAAAGAAAGACTAGCAACAAATTGGCCATTTTACACGCTACGCGTTCTTTGATCTTGATAACAAATTTAATTTTATAATTGTGGTGTCCGGGTCAGCTTTGTTCGCACTTTGACTAATTCCACGGAGATACCTGCTACCTCCCACCTGCAACAAGTACCAGGTAACTCTATCCACCAAGGCTTGGACAGATGGGAAGAAATCACCAAGTATTTTTTTTCTCACGCTGGGATTTAAACCTGAGATCTAAGGTTTTGAACCCACTTCATTGACCGCTAGGCCACACCCTCAGGTGTGATCATGGTAACAAATTACCTCAGGAGAAAAACTATGAAGCACAATAGAGTATGCATAAACATACCTTTGCAGAGTCCGAAAGCACTGCATAGGCCTCTCCTATCATCTTAAAGAGCCTGTCGGCATCTCTGTGGACTTCTTCTGCTATGTCTTTCCACAGTCCATCATCCGCATTGTCATTTCTAGCCAGTGATTGCCCAGCCTAGATCAGCAAAACAATGTTTAGCTAAAGTCGCCATAAGCGGTGTTATAAAGTAGCAAAGGTCCTAGAAAGAACCTTATCAGGGTGATGCTTGAGCGCAGCTTTTCTATAGGCTTTCCTAATTTCTGATGCACCAGCAGATGAATCAACTCCCCTGTCATTGTCGCATCAATCGTTAGAAAAACAATTGCTTACTAAAAAATCATACACCTGTATGCATATTATTTCCACAAACAAATACTCTCTCTATTTTTTTGATAAGGTAACAAATACTCTCTCTATTCGTTTTATAGATGTAAGCTAGAGATGTATAACATAGCAAACAAAACCTTAATATCTTGTAATTTTTAACATGCCATGTCTATTTCTATAGCATGTCATTAAAGGTAAATGTGGCCTCTTAACATTAAAGAGTTTTTAAATATCGAAAGGTGTCAATCTTTTCATGACAGAGCAAAAAATAAAGAGTTCAATAACTTGAGTCACAATTAAGAAACTTACAAGATGAGGTAAAAGTTCAAGGGGATTTCCTTTCTGGCTTCTTCCTCCATTGCCGAAAGCTTCTGTTGTGTTTGCCGAATCTCATTTATGAAACTCATTTTGTTATGTGATCCAGATCCACCAACTTTATTTTCCATATGCCTTGTCAGAAGGGACACAAGTCGCTGAAGATCTGAAGCTGCTCGTCCGTAATCTCTGATCATCTCAAAAAGAGAAGCCCGTCTAGAAAGTGCCTGCATTAGTTTATGTTGGCATTAACCGAAGATATACTGTACCCTAAAATCAGGTAGCTAACTCCACAAAATTGCTATGGATACTTCTTCACTAGAAAAACACTGCCATAACTGACCAAATTCAATGTACTAGGTTACCGAAAACTTCAGTGTAGTCAAGTGAAGTCCTCCGGGTAATGTTTAGAACTGCACAAAGAACTACTGTGCTTACCCAGCCCATTCATATGAGAGAAACAATAAAACTACCATATTTGAACCAGTAACTCAATCAGCATAGGACTTCGTGAAGCAAATGAGAAGGAATTTTTTTTTCCTATTTAAGTCATCTATGGCTATATTCATCATAAAAATATGCAAATGAAAAAAAGTAGCTAGAAAAAAGAGATCGTCCAAAATGCAGTCCTGGAGAAGTCCGATCTCATAATTATTGCAAACAAAAAACTCCATATAATAGTACGATCATGCCAATTGGGATTTTCCTGGATTTTATTATGTTGAGAGTGGGATCGGGGGACAGAGTGACAGACAAAGGAAGTGGATTAGATTCTGCACCGCTACAGTCAGAAAATCAGTCCTACTGAATGGTAGCCTGTGCGTATATTTCGGTAGCTCGAGAGGTCTAAGACAAAGCGGATCCATTATCGTCCATGTTGTTTAAACTGGTAATGGAAGCACTGAACAGAATGATGGTTTGAATTGTGACAAGTGGATACCTGAGGGGTTCTCTACAGTGTTTAGGGGTCAAGGCATTGACAGAGTTACACATCTCTTGTTCACAACAACGCTCTAGTATTTTGTGATGCCGAAGGAACCAACTGGAAACCTTGAGACATGCACTTATTAGGTTCTAGGGCAGTGCTTGGTCTCGAGATCAACCTCAGAAAGTTTGAGACCATCCAGTGGGTGAAGTGAACAAATATTGATAGTTGTACAGGTGCTCAAATGCAGGATTGAAGCTCTTCCAACCACTAGTATCAGTTGTTGGTTCATCAAACAAAGAAACAGAAGCAAGCAATCCAGTAGTAGAAAGGGTAAAGAAAATGACTTATGAGTTGGCAGAAAGATTTGCTCAAAAGGGAGAAGTAGAGAAAGGAAGTGTTAATTAAAAGCACTACATCACTTATTTCACTTGGTTGGTCGGCTAAGTAATCCGTTCATCCTCCAGATCCAACCTTTTGTGTAAGAGCTAGCTAAACAAGGTTTCCATTCATCTTTTTTACCATAGACAGCTTCGATTATTTGCTTCCAGGAAGCGTCATCTTCAGAACTGTATTTTCATAGCCACTTGAAGAGCAAACTTTTATTATGCAGTTTCAAGTTTCTAACTCCCATTCCTCCCCCTTTATTATCCCTTATTACTTTATCCCATTTGATCAAATGCATCTTTCTATTTTCAAAACACCCTTCCCAAAGAAATTTACTCCTCGGGGAGTTCAGCTTTCTTTCAACAATAGCTGGTAAAGTAAACATTGAAATTAGATAAGTTGGAATCCCATCAAGTACACTATTTATAAGCGTAAGTCTTCCCCCATATGAAAGACACTGCTTCTTCCAGGGAGTTAGTTTGTTATTGCATTTATCCCGTACTCCCTGCCATAGGTTTGGATCATTTCTTCTTGCCCTCAAGGGAAGTACTAAATATTTTGTAGGAAAATTTTCCACTTTGCACTCCAACAAAGCTGCTAATTCTTCAACCACATCATCAGCACTAATGCTATACATCCGAACCAACACAAGCCCAATCACGGCCCTCTAGTGAACACTGAACAGTACAAGCTTTCAACTCTTATGCAATAATAAACTGCAGAGGAAACCATTTTCCTCTTTTCCTTCTGAGCATTTGGAGAGTTTATGTTGGAGACAAAAAATGGGTAATAGAAAATTACCCTTCAAGGCAAGACTACACGAAAACGCAGTAGGCCTAAGAGAGAAATTACATTCAACAGCTGAACTGAAAAGACAATTCTGAAACAATACCTTCACATAATTCCCATCTAGCGCAATTGCCAGGCTGCAATCTGCAATGGCATCTGAAATTTGACCCATAGCTCGGTATGCAGCAGCACGATTGCAGAAACATATTGCAGTGAAAGGCCGCGACTCAAAATTACATGATACTGCAGCAGTATAATGCTCAACAGCTTCTGCATGCTTTCCTGATTGGAATGCTGCATTTCCAGCTGCCTGCATGGTAAAGGGTTGAATATCTTGAAGTGCAAAACAAGATGTTCTTTTTCATTTTTATATTTACTGTTTTCATGGGGTGGCGGCAAAATTTTTTTGCATTACTTGCTCTGAGATCTTTCAGAAATCAGAAAATGCAAAGAAGATGAGTAGTAAAACAAGGTAGGTAGAGATGGGTAGGAATATATTAATACTTAAAGGCTGAACAAACAAGTCGAGGTCTATAAAGAGGCAAGAGTCTGAAGCAACTAGAAACAAGAACCATAATCAGTTCACTCTGTAATGGAGCAACCCTACAATTTCATGTTTGCTGATGGATTCAGGGCATTAGGACTACTAACTTAAGTAAATTACTAGACTCACTAAAACCATACAACTTTCAGTACAAACACAACAGAATACGTCAATAATTGTATCTCATTTAGTCACGAGAATGGCTATATTATTATAGGCTTTCTCAGTAAACTGCTTTGTTGCATGTCAATCGCCATTTCTTTGTTCTTCTTTTTCAGAAAGGTTACTAACTACAGTAGCTTGCTCGTCTTAGGAGCTTACCAAAAAGGGCATCAAATAACTTTTTTCTTTCCGCCTCAAAAAAAAGTAACACAACTTTGCTAGGAAATTTTATGACTGACCAAGAATGACCAACCAAAGTAGGTGATGATAGAAAAAACATACACCCCTCAAAGAGCAATTCCTAACGCTTTTCCCCATAATAATTAATCACAATGCAACAGTAGAAGATTACTTGTCTATTTAAGGGTGGAGGAAATAAGCAGCTATTTACAGATGATAGAAAGCTTCCAAGGTCAGTAGTTAATTCCAGATAGTTTAGTGCGGAAGGAACGTAAGGATCGCCTTTTCTCAGTGAAGTTCTGATATAATGTTTTGTCACAAAATAGACAGCAAGAACAAATATGACCATGAAAATTCGTATGGAGAACAAAGCACCTTATGCAGTAGAGTGTTTTTCATGTGTCGTGTGTGAAGAAGATTATGAAGACGCAAAACAATTATTTATATATTTGTTGAATCAAAAACCAGATCTAGTACATGCTGAATTTGCTTGAAGTTATATGGTGCAGCCATGCTACATTTTTGGAATAGAAGAATAATACGAGGAGAAAAGAGTTGTGGAACACTATACCAGCGGTTATATGGTGGACTATGTGGAGGAAAGGAACCAATGATACTTTGAAGGCAAAAAGGAAAACTTTCTCAGTGGTATAGACAGAGCAGCCCTAGCAAATTTAAAGATTCAAAGACACAACTTCAAATATAAATTTTCGCTTAGTGTGATACCTAGTGAGTTGCTCTAGTGGTAAGCACCCTCCACTTCCAACCAAGAGGTTGTGAGTTCGAGTCACCCCAAGAGCAAGGTGGGGAGTTCTTGGAGGGAGGGAGCTTGAGGGTCTATCGGAAACAGCCTCTCTACCCTAGGGTAGGGGTAAGGTCTGCGTACACACTAGCCTCCCCAGACCCCACTAGTGGGATTATAGTGGGTTGTTGTTGTTGTTGTTGTTAGTGTGATACCTACCATCTCTCTCATTTATCATGGCTACTAATTAGCTAATGCAATCAGAGACCAGGATTGTCTCTTCTTCTTCTGTTATTGTTATTCCATTTACCTTCCAATTCATCCCAGAAGATCTTCAAAAATATCAATAGGTAAATCATTTTACGAGTTTCACGAAAATAGAGATTTATAGTTCAAATGGCAGCTACCACATTTAGTTACTGAATAATACATGTATAACAATGAAATAAGCTAAATATAAAAGTGATGGATGCTTGTTTAGGAAAGGGAAGATGATAAAGCACAAAGTTCACTCACCTTGAGGCACAAGAGCTCACGTATTGTTACAGCTAAAGGAACAGCAGCTTCTAAATTCTTGAGTCCACTACTGCAAAGTCAAATTATAAGACTGTAAGCTAACGCCTACCTGTAAAAGTGGATAAAGATATTCCAAATAAAGAAGCCACCTTTCCATTAGACACGTCGATTTTTCTTGGTTCTTCATAAAAGTATCAGCCTCTTCAAGCTTCCCAAGATAAAAGTAAGACTTGACTATTTTAGAAAAATACCAGAGCCCAGAGGAAGCACTTTTCTCTGTGGCCGCACTATCTAATTCCGATGACTGGTAACTGGAATTAGAAGGCAGAGCATTTGACTTAGCAAATTCAAGTGTCTTCTCACATAACTGAATCACCTCTTCGTACCTCCTCAGCTGTTCATTAAACTCACAGTTTAGTTTAATTCAAGAAATTCAAAAGATTTTTAGAGCACTTGTTGCAAACTGTTAAGTATTCAAAATTTAATTTTACAGTCTCATGGTTCAATGACAAATACCAAGAGAAGAGCATCTGCTTTCATTTCAAGAAGTTTCTCCGAATAGGTGCTTATTGTCAAAGCCTCAGAGATTGCACCCAAGGCCAAGTCTGCATCACTTTGCCTTCGCCTTTGCAGAAGTTCCACACACTGCTTCATACATTCTGATACTCTCTGAGGATATCGAAAAAGACCAATTAGTTTTCATTTATCAAGAAGTGCAACAAAGTTCATTTTGTTTGCAAAGAATTCAGATGTTGCTTAAATGTCATTATTAAGGAAGAAGCTGGACAAATAAAATCATAATCAAAATTCATTAGAATGCCAAGAACACAACCTAATGACCTATGAGTAAATTACCTATTCTGTCCGCATATTTCCAGTTTTCATTTCTTAGTGAACAACAGCTGTGGTACACGGAGGGGAGTGTCAGATAAGAAGTTATCTAGCAACAGATACTTAATTCATCCTCCACCTTCTTTTTTTTGATGAAGTAATGAATTTTATAAAAAAAGGAATCAAGAAAATGCAAGAAGACCCTCAACTTCTTTTAATCAGTACACCCTCTCGACTTTGTGTTCATATTATCCCTATTTTCTCTTCCTTTTCTCAATTTTGGGGCCCTCTAAGTGACCTTGCATCTCATAGGAGATAACATAAACAAGTTGTTCATGTCGCATGCTTTGCCAAGCTCAAAATTTTTATGACTAAAGTTTCCAGATAATCTCATTTAAAACCTAATGTAAAATCCATAGATCTTGTTGGAATTTTTCTTTTCTTTCTTTCATCAAACAACTAGTGGATTTGAAACAAACTGGGGCATAAACGACATTAATTGTGTTATTGCTGAGGTAAATAATTGCATACAAGACACGGCTACGACAATTCAAATAAGGGGGGCACAGTCTAGGAGGTAACTGTCTGGCGAAAGAATCTGCTAAAGATAAGTCCTGATAAGAAGAATGTAAAGCAAACTACTGAAGTTAATCATTTTACCTGTGTCTTTTCCAAGCCCTCCGAAGCTTCCACCAATATTTTTCTGTCCGCACATACCTCCGGCCCTTGTTGCAAGCACTTCATGAAAAACTTTGATGCATTTTTGACTTCCCCAAGGGCAAGGTAACAGCTAGAAAATGCAAAACAAAACATAGTTACAAAAACAAAGTGTCTGCTTTTCCTTCTGTCTATAAATGGTATTAACACTACTATACACTTTGGCATATACTGGATGCTGGAATGCAACTGTCTACAACATTCTAATTATACGATTAATCACCGCTGAAGTAAGTTCGTGATTTGAAGCTGTAAACAGAATTTCAGGAACTATCTAGAGTGGCTAAATCTTGAAAAGCTGCAAATTATAAAATTCGATCACCAAGAAATTTGTGACCTTTGTATAAGACCTAAATGCATCAGATGAAAAAGGACAAGAGTAAAAGCTGTATCATTGATTACACTAAATACACGCACATATCAAAAGACAGAGACCACAGTAACTGGGAAATATCAACTTTTTCTCCTTTTTCTAATTTACATATTTATAGATATTAAAAGATGAACCTAAAGGTATTGATATTCAGTTTCTAAATGAGTCTTCCCGACAAAGTTATACAAGAAATGTTGACACTGCGTGAAAACAACCAATATAACTAAGTTATCACATTAAAGAAGGTTTATCCAACAAGAATCACGGAATGATAAACTCAAGACAGAATATTATACGTGCTCCATGCACTGTGATTGTTTTAATTTTTAAATCAGACATGTTTATGCATACTAAAGGACAGTGATCAAACTTGTATCAGCCAACCATATGTTCAGAAAGGTAAGAGGAAGCTAAACCTATACCATATGGAAACTAAAGGAACTTATGACAAAGGGGAAGGTAATTAATAACACATGGATCATACTTTGCAGCTCGAACTTGGACCCTGAAAAAGTTCGGATCTAATGCAACAGCCTTCATACAATCCTCAAGTGCTTCTCTCATTCTTCCAAGAGACATACGTGTTGCTGCACGGTTGCTATAACATAACATTAAAGCCCGAAGACAGCTCTTAGATGTCTCGCTTCCAGACACACAGTTCAGTCCTTGTGTGTAGAATTCCTCCGCTTTAGACAAGTTCCCATTTGCATAGGCTTGATTCCCCCTAATATAAATAGAGATCACAAGCATGAACTTCGGACAAAAATGCAACAAAAAAAGGAATAAGTGAGTGAACAAGGTAAATCCCTCCATGATAAAAAACAGTAACTTGTACCTCAATCGCCATTTTTCACAAGCTTCCTGAGCAGCCATGCTTGCCGCAACCGTTTCATGGTTGACCTTCTGCACCTTAGCTGGTTCATCATTTCCCTGGCTATGGCTTGTCAAAGCAGGTATATATCCTTTCTTACCCTGAGTGGGAGATGAAAGAGGAGATCCAGAAACTTGCAAAAATTGCACTGGTGATGATGAGAAAGAAAATTGCGTAGTTGACATTGAACTACACGAATCATTGGTGAGCTTCGTTCGATTTTTCTTCTTCTGTTGCCGTGTTGCTGCTGCTATCTGATTTTGAGCAACAGAGGATGCACCAAATATGAAGTTACCCTCAATGCAACACTCCTCAAAATTTGAAGTAACACTAAACTGACTTCCTCCATCGCTATCTTGTCTCTCAATTGTTGATTTGGAAGTCACTTCATTTTCTGCTGCAGTTACGAAAGAATCAGTACTATAATCTAAATGCTCGGTAGCAGATTTGAAGCTTTCAGTCTCAGTCCCAGATATAGACTCTTCAAAAGGACCGCCTGTATCTACACCATGATGAATAAAGTGTCCAAATTTTACTTCTTGTGTTTCGTTGTATGTCACATCATTTTCATTGATATTCATGCGTTCTGTTGCATCTACCAGATCTTCATCTGTTACATCATTTGCAACCACTGGTCGTGAATCACTACATCCATAATTCTCATTCGGACTACAGGACTCATCGGAAGCCAAAGAAGTTTCCCTTGACAATGTATTATCTGTTGGTGGTTCACGATACGGAGAAATATCCATTGGTGAATATGGTTCGGAAGGTTCGGCATTCTCTTCTGAACTTCCTCTGAAGGCAAAGTCTTGAGCAAAGTCCACTGGAGTTGAGTGTGTTTGCTTAGGCTTCCCTTTCTTTTTCTTGTATCTGGGGTCTTTAGTCGCTTCCCTTCTAGTTTCAACTTTCTTATTTAAGCTTCCTTTAACAGTTGGTGTCTTAAATCCAAAATTTTGCATTAGCATACCATCAGACTTTGTAGTGAAACTAAATTCAACCGGATTAGTAAAGGGACTATTCCGCGTTGCTGCCTGAAATGAGAACCCTGAAGGAATTGAATCTGAAATTCCACCAGCATCGGTATTGCCCGAAAACTCAGTCTTCCCTTTATCCACATTATCTGCGGAAGCAGGCAAATCGGTCTGTGTTTGACCAAAATGGTTTCTGCTTCTGCTTCCAACTCCTGACTCATTCACATTATCATGCTTATTAACAATATTTCCACTGGGGTCACTTGAACTTGGATCAACCTTTACATTCTCATTAGCAACATAAGAACCCATAGGCTCATTTATATGCATGTTTTTCATCTTATCATGAAGCAAGGTCTCTGAGCTTCCACCCAAAGAGCCTCTTTCCATATATGCATAGTCCTTCACGTCATTCTCAATGCTTTCTTTGATATTCAACTTGTTCATCTCATTCAAGAGTTTAACTCCTACACCCTCACCAAACTTATTATCAACATTTTCACTACTCGACAAGCTGCCAAACACGTTAAACTCGGGTTTTACATTCGGTGCAGAGTCAACATTTCCCTCACTATCAATGTTTAACTTGCTCTCCATCTCCTTGCTTACCATTTCATCAAGTTTCGCATCGCCACCCGTAAACACGAAAGACCCTCCTTTATCAGCAACAGAATTAACCACATTGTTGTTTACACCACTCACATTCATTTTCTTCCCACTTTCAAGTTTCAGTTTTCTCATTTCATCAACAAGAAATGTTCCTTCGCCTACATTGATATTTGAATTTGCTCCAAACGGACCACTTTTATCATTACTACCACTAATTCTACTAGCTCCAAAAACAAACCCTTTATTACCAGCATCCCCACTACCCCAATACCCCAAATTACCCCCCGCCCCCAAATTACCTCCCACCCCCAAACCCATGTCCATTTCTTGATTTTCCACAAAACCCTTAAAAGGGTTGAAAGGTTGATCCTTTTTATGAGAACCCGTGTATTTCTTCTTATACAATCTGGGTTTTTGCAGCTTTGCAGAAGACCCAAATGGAGACGGGTTCGGATCTTGACCCTGACCCGTATGTCCAAGATTGTGATCCATTGGAACCCCACAAAATATTTTCTGCTGCTTTGAAAGATTATAAGAAGATTGAGTGTTAGAAATCTGACCTTTATGAAGATACAAATCTCCGGTATCAGTCAACGCCGGCGACATAAGTCATCTAATCGAACGGATGGCGTTTACTCCCATAAATTCTGATCATGAAATAATTTGGTTTGTTTTTGGGAGAAATCAAATGAAGCTTGTAGAGGAGGGTCTACTTCCTCCTTAATTTTCTTTTTAGCTTACTATTTTCTAATTGTTGTTTAATTATTGTTGTTTGTTTACAAATTTTCATGTTGTGTGTGTATACATTTTTATTTTTTTTAAATCTTTGGTTTCTTAATCATGAGGGTTTTTTATTTTATTTTATTCCATGACTGTGGGAATTTTATGTTTTTGAATATGACAGTTCTTTTTTTTTAATTTTATTTTATTTTTTTAAATGTTTGTCTTTATCTTTTTATAGGATCTTTTAGTGGCCTTTCATATTTTTCAGGTCCATATAATAACAATTGTTTTCATTCTGTGGTGTGATGCAAATTGTTCATCTTTTAATTTGAATAATTATTTTTACATTGAGTGTGTTTGGTGTTATTTATACGTTATGTCCCTTTATAATTTTAAATTTAAGAAAATGACCTTTTTAGATATCTTAGTGTAAAAGATATATCTCTCATGTGTAAAAAAAAAAAAAAAAAGTAGGGTCATAAAACTAAAAACAAGTTTGTAAAGAGCCAAAAAACCAATTGACCTGTTTGGTGCTATTTTGCATTGTTATTATTTTGATATGGATTGAATATTCAAATAAATACCTTTGTCCTTACAAATAATTGAGTGGAATGAATATATCAATCATATGAGACTTGAAAACAAAAATAATCCTTTTATGAGTGTTATTAAGAGATTAACTAGTTATATGAATCTATTATTTGTATCGCAATAAAATGATGTATGCACAATTAATGAAACATGAACTAGGTCAAGAATTATACGGACAAAAGGATAATTTGGGATAGAGCTTCACCAATTGACCTATACTAAGGTTAATCAATATGAAAATTCCTTAAGACACAATTGATCTTCTCGAATACAAACGACTATCAAAAAGTGACTAAACATATAAGTTTATTTTCGCTTAAATCATACCTTTTGTACACTTCATAATGTAAAAGTAATATGAAACAAGCTTTTATAAAATGGTAGCGGTTTTAAATATGCACCATTAAGCTTGATATTGTCTATTATGAATGATCTAGTCATAAGAATATCCCCTTGTACTTCACAATATAAGTGTAATAGAAACTAGCTTTATAAAATGACAGCGTTCCTAAAAATACATCATTAAGCTTGATATTGTCTATTCTAAATGATAGTCATAAAAATATCCCCTTCTACTTGAATTTCAAAACAAATTTTGTCTATAATGCATTTAGAACAACACAATTAATGAGAATTTTAATTCTCGGTAAAATAAAAATATATTTACAAGAGTACAAGCATAATTTTGATCATTGCCACGTCCAACACAATTTACAAGCATTAATCTACCACCTTATGGAAGCAAAGGTAAGGATCTATTAGGAAAAAAACGTAGGTCTAACCAAAATAATTATCTGTGTATTTAAAAAGTATTATTTTATGACGAAACTCAATGTTTTATATTGTTTTGATGTGCGTTAATTTCTTTTTTGAATTTTTTTTCTATTTTTGTTCACAGCAATGTTTTATCTGGAAAAGAAAAATTAATATTTAAAAAGTATTATTTTATGACGAAACTCAATGTTTTATATTGTTTTGACGTGCGTTAATTTCTTTTTTGAATTTTTTTTCTATTTTTGTTCACAGCAATGTTTTATCTGGAAAAGAAAAAATAACTTGTTTTTCAAATATTAATTTTTCTTAACTTCTCCACAAAACTACAAAAGAAATTATTTTGATAAAGTTTGAAACCAAAAGAATTTTCAGATAACTTGTTGAAAGTTTAAGACAACCAAAATAAACAAAGCTAGAAAACCTGAAAAGAATTTACCAAAACAATTTCAACCATTTCTCCAACCAAACCCTTTTTTTGTGTGTGTTTTGTTGATTTTTTTCTATTTTTTTTAAAAAAATTCTTTTTTCTAAAAAAAAACATTTTTATTACTCTTTTTTGAAAATCAAATCTCTTAATTCCTCAGTCCATCAGTTGCTCGCCGTCTCTGCTCCGTCTGCTCCATGTCTCTGCTTTTCTACAGAGGTTCTCTTTTTCTCCTCTTCATATTAATTCCTGTCATACTGTTCTAAAATTTGCTAAAATCTTGTTTGTCAAAGGTGCTAACTTTAGACTCTAAACTCGAGCTTAATCTTTTTTTTTGTGGGTGGGGGTGGGGTGGGGTGGGGTGGGGGGGAATTATATACTACCGAGTTTAAACGTGCGCCAATGGCCCTCGAGGATTTATGGGTTATAGAAAAAACTGAGCTTATTCTTTTTAGTTACTAACTTAAAACGTTCAAATCTGGAATCGTTCCCAATTAGCTTAAATTTTTAGTTAAGGTGTTGAACAGTTGAATAAATAAAGAAGTGATTGGAATTACTAGTGTGGGCAGCGTTCATTATGTTTGCGTGATTGAACTTTGGTTGAAACTAGTGTTGCTTTTATCATTTGATGGACCGATACAAGAATCTAGCATCATCTTTTTGCAGTGCAATTTTCTTCTAGGGTTTATAAGTTGCTAAGCACTAATTAAATGGAAAGCTATGACTGACATGTGTCCAGTGGTTTGGGGGGCTGAGGGGCTGGGAAGAAGATACTAGTATAGCAATATTGTAACTGATGTAAATAAGAAAAGCTTCTTGGTTTCAAATGCATGCTGAAGTAACTTGATACATGGCTCTTGCACATGTTTTTCTATATAATTTTTGACAGTACATATTCTAAACATGTCTTGTCTTATATTTTCAGATTTAGCATTCTTTTTGTTCCGTCAACATACACTTCAAGTGTCTGGAGCTGTATTACTCTACAAACAAGACTATAGTGAGACTTGACTATGTTTCTGACAAGCAATGTCCACCCGCGTTCTTCTGCACGTGAGTGCGTTTTCTCTATCCCAAGTGAACTCCCAACGTCTCTTTTCCGTGGAGTATGCTGTAAAGTCAGGGGCGGATCCAGCCTTTTGGTACCGGGTTCATCTGAACCCAGTACTATCGACGTGGAGCACAAATTTATGTTAAATTATAACAAATAGTAGTTATGAATCCACAACTTTAAAAATATAATCGGTTCAAGGCTAAAAATCTTAAAAATTGAACCCATAGAATTTAAATCCTAGATCCGCCTCTGTGTAAAGTTGTTGAAAAAGTTAGTTGATGATGGAACTTCAAGTTGGGAAAAGCTGTTCATGCACTTCTTGTTGTTTCTAGTAATGTCTCAGAAGACCACATAATTCAGAATAATTGTCTCATTAATCTCTACTCGAGGTGTGGACAACTTGCTGTTGCTCGGCAGGTGTTTGACAGATTGAGTCAACGAAATGTAGTTTCTTGGAGCTTTTTAATGGCAGGGTATTTGCACAATGGGTATGCTTGGGAAGTAACCAAATTGTTCAAAGACATGATTTCAGTGGATAAAATATTCCCAAATGAGTATGTCTTGTCTACCGTACTTTCTTCTTGTTCTAGCGGTGGTTTGCTACACGAAGGGCGGCAGTGTCATGCGTTAGTGTTGAAAGCAGGATTGGTCTTTCATCAATATGTGAAGAATGCTCTTCTATCCTTGTATACAGTGTCTTCAGATATGGAAGGGGTTTTGGAAATCTTGAAGTCTGTTCCTGGATTAGACATCATTACTTATAATTCTGTACTGAAGGGGTTCTTGGATCATGGGTATACAAGTGAAGCGTTGGATGTTTTCTCAAGGATGTTGGCTCACGGCTCGGCGGGGGATAGTGTCAGTTACGTGAACATATTTGGTCTGTGTGCTCGCTTCAAGGATTTGAAGTTGGGTAAGCAAGTTCACTGCAGAATGCTGAAGTCTGGTCTTCAGCTTGATGTGTTTCTAAGCAGCGCAATCATGGACATGTACGGAAAGTGTGGTGAAATTTCAGGTGCAAGATATATTTTTGATTCTTAAGCGAACCATAATGTGGTGTCTTGGACGACAATCTTGGCTGCAAATTTCCAAAATGAATGCTTTGAGGAAGCCCTGAAACTGTTCTTACGAATGGAACTTCAGGATATTATTCCAAATGAATACACATTCGCAGTGTTGTTGAATTCCTGTGCAGGTCTATCAGCACTTGGTTACGGGAAAACATTACATGCACGTGTCGAGAAGACAGGATATGGTTTTTTTGTTGTAGTTGGAAATGCTTTGATCAATATGTATTTTAGGAATGGCCATATTGAAGCCACTAGGGCCTTGTTTTCAAACATGATATGTCGAGATACTGTTACTTGGAATATGATAATATCAGGTTTCTCTCATCATGGGCTTGGTGAGGAAGCATTGGATGTGTTTCAGCATATGTTAGCTGCCAAAGAGCAACCAAACTATGTAACCTTTGTCGGGGTTATTTTGGCTTGTGGACATTTGGGTAGGATAGAAGAAGGATTTTACTACTTGCAGCATCTAATGAGGGACATCGGCCTTGAACCTGGGTTAGAGCACTATACCTGTGTTGTTGGGCTCCTAGGTAAAGCTGGAACACTTGATGAGGCTGAGAATTTCATGAGGTCGACGCCAATCACATGGGATGTTGTTGCCTGGCGTACTTTGCTTAATGCTTGTAACGTCCACCGCAATTATGGTTTAGGAAAGAGAGTAGCAGAGCATTTGTTGCAACTGAACCCCAACGACGTGGGAACTTATATCCTGTTGTCCAATATGCATGCCAAGGTGAAAAGGTGGGATGGAGTAGCAAAGATACGGAAGCTATTAAGAGAAAGGAACATAAAGAAAGAACCTGGATTGAGCTGGACTGAAATAAGAAATGAAACTCATGTGCTTGTTTCTGATGACACTCAACTCCCAGAGACGGCTCAAATCCATGAGAAGGTGAGAAAATTGTTGGCTGAAATAAAACCATTGGGTTATGTTCCGGACATAGCTTCTGTCTTGCATGACGTTGAGCAAGAACAACAAGAGGGTTATCTGAGTTACCACAGCGAAAAGCTGGCTGTAGCATATGCTCTCATGAAAACACCATCCCAAGCGCCAATTCATGTTATTAAGAATCTCAGAATATGTGATGATTGCCATTCTGCTTTGAAGCTTATCTCTAAGGTCACAATGAGAACGATAGTTGTAAGAGATGTCAATCGATTCCACAGCTTTCAAGATGGGTCCTGTTCATGTGCCGATTATTGGTGAAAAAGCACAAGTTTGACATAAAGTTTCGTACACTGTGTCAAAGGAGATTTATGCTTGCTGCTCATGTTCTCAGCCAACTAGAGATAGTGAGCTTGAACAAAGCTCTTTTAACTACACAGCCATGTAAGTTGTCTGAAACGGCCATTCATCATATAATAAGTTTGTTTCTAGCTTCCAAAATTCTAATAATATTCATTACATTGAAATCAATAAGTTAGAAATTATAATAATATTCATTCTAATAAGTTTGTTATTGCTGCTGTTGTTGTTGTATCCTTACAAAATTCTTGTTGTTTCTTCTTTTCGCCTTCTGAACAGAATTAACTATAACCTGATGGCATTGTAATTAGGTGTTCATATGTACACAAACTTATTGAGTTCATAATTTGTTTATGTTTAATTTGTGTTTGATCAAGCTGGAAACACAGTTGCCAGTATCTTACAATATGCAGATACTGTAATGTATTAGTGATTGTATCATTCCAATTTGTATTTTATGATTTCTAGACATATCTTAAAATTCTTGTACAATATAATTTAGGCTATGCCAACAGAGAATGAGATGTTCTGCAAAATTTTGGGCGGGCAGTTTTCACCGTGGAGACTTGATTCACAGAATCCACATGTAAATCTTGGACTTCTGTCTAGTTTTCCAGGGAGGATATCTAAGCTGTCACGGATGCTTGGACGCTGAGAATCACTTCAAAGATGATTTTTTGGGTGTAACCATTCGATATCCGGTACTACCGCTGCATAGGGCCATTAAATGGGAAGCGCTCCCTACCCGGAGTTTCTCCATTTTCAGGACTAAAACTCGAGACCTCTACTTTGAATTTTAGTGAAGGTAAATAAAGATATTAATTGTTCGTCTCAACTGTAATAGGGTGCCTAGGAGGTCATATAATGGTTTAGCAACTTTTGAATAAAGCTGTTACTTCCCTTTTGAGACAGATAATTTGACAATATAGCATGGGAAGGTGTATCTAAGAAGTAGACATGAGAAAGGGCTGCCTTCTAGTGCTTGAGAAAGAAGCATCTTTCCATACATCATACTGCCAAGCCAAAGTGACAGGCTTATCCTGCTAACAACTCAATTTACCAGGTTTTTCCTCCTCCGCGATAATGCAGGAGGAAAGGTGTATAGAAGAAACAGACTTGCTAGAAAAAAAAAGAAAAATTTCTGTTCTCCGAAATTGCACAAATGAAGAGAGATCACTTTACAGTAGCAGGAACATGTTGTCGCTGTGCAGTCATTTATGATATTCATCATCTTGCAGAAATGCAGGATAAGGTTGCGTACAATAGACCCTTGTGGTCCGGCCCTTTCCCGGACCCGCACCGGACTGCCCTTTTTTATCATCTGTTCAAATAAAATCTTTATAACCTTACATCACATGGAGCACACAATGTTGGTCATGATATCAATATGTCCATGAAAATAAATAGAAACATAGAGATAGCAAATCTACACTTCTCTGATCTCCCCTATCTCTCCGGAACATGTTATTGCTAAACTCAAGCCCACAGGGCTATGTTAATGAAATGCTTAGATTTGTAAATGTTGATTTGCATAAGTACTTCTGCCTGGCCAGTTGGTTCATATTTTATTGCCAGCTTAGTTACTGCCCATATAAATGTCCAATTGCTGAACTAGAGTTGACAATGAATCAAAGTTGCTTGTGCTGGAGGAGACAATGACATGAAAACATATGAAAGCCATGACATGTATGTATACAAGAAACTCTGACAGAAAGGAGAAAGAGCATCTATCTAGCATACATAGGCCCGTGGCAGGTCGCTTACATTAATATGTACGCAATAATAATAATAATAATAATAATAATAATAATAATAATAATAATAATAATAACAACAACATGAATAGAGGTAAGACATGTAAGTCATATCAACAATCGAGACCAATTCGGCAGTCACAATCAATTATTTCTTTTATCATTCTATTTCGACGTGCAATTCGTTCCCACAATATAATCTTTCTAATAAATTCTGTTGCGGCGTGCAACCCGATCCAATAATATAAACTTTCAAATATTTTTGTTGCGGCGTGCAACCTGATCCCACAGTATAACCTTTCAAATAGATTCCGTTGTGGCGTGTAACCCGATTCAATAATATAAATTAATAACACTTATACGTAAGACTACTTCAATAAATGCACAATTAATATGAAATTATTAGGCAACAAGGTATACAACAATTATAAATTATGTAGGAAGCAGATAGGGGGCAAGTAACAAATAAGTGTAGAATCAGGGAGGAGATAGACAATTTAATATACGAAATGCTAATTGTCAAGTAGCAATTATGGCACAAAAATCAATTAAACAGGTAGCAATTAAGGCATGAAATCAAAGCATAATAGTAGGCAATGAAAATAATAGAATCAATTAATTCATGAAATGAGGCAATTAGCGGATATGTAGAAACATGAAAACAAGCAATTTGACGACGCATAGACACTCGTCACCTCGCTTATACGTCGTTACACATGAAATTCACATAACACATAGTTCAAGGGTTCTATTCCCTCAAGTCAAGGTTAACCACGACACTTACCTTGCTTCGCAATTCAAGTGATCACTCGACCACAATTTTTCCTTTCGAATTAGTCTCCAACCTAATCAAACCTATCAATTTATTGGCCAACAATTCAATTGGAGCTTTAGAAACTATTCACAGTTCGAAAGAGACTTAATTTAAGTTATTTTCGGAAAAGTCAATCGAAAGTCAACGTGGGACCCACTTTTCGGAATCCGACAAAAATTCACGAAATTCGAACACTCGTTCCGATATGAGTTCAACAATACAAAAATTATCGAATTCTAACATCGGATCGCCTTTTAAATCTTCATTTTCATTTTTGGAAGATTTTACAAAGACCCCCAATTTTCTTCCGTTCAATTCACTAATTAATGATGTAAATAAGTATGAAGTCAAGGAATATAACTAATTTCGGATAAAGAATACTTACCCAACTCAAACTCGTAAAAAATCCCTCTCAAATCACCAAAAACTGAGGTCTAAAACTATAAAAATGAACAAAAGTATCGGACTTCGAACTTATACATTATGTCCAGGCAAGTCGCATGTGTGAAATGCGATTTGTCTCATTATTTCCAGGCAAAAATTTGCAGTACCAGCCTTCAGTAAATTGATAATAACTTTCTGTACAGATGTCCAGTTGATTAATGGTTTACCTTTCTGGAAACTAGATTCAAACGGTTACAATTTTCATGTTTTGATCATCTCCAAATCCCGTCTAGATTACTATATATAAGTTTTCAAAGTCAGCCCTGTGCAGCAGAAATTTCTCACGATGCACACTGCCATCCAAAATAACTGTAGTACCAGTATTCAGTAAATCGATCATAACTTTCTGTATAAATGTCCAAATGATGAATAGTTTACATTTTTCTGGAAACTAGACTCAAAGAGCTACAACTTTCATTTACGGATCATCTCCAAATTCCTTACAGGTTACGAGATATAAGCTTCCAAAATCAGTCATGTGCAACAAATATTTCTCGCGATGCACATTGTTGTAGCAAAAAACCTAGCAATTAAAAATGGCCTAGAAATGGTCTGAAACTCGTCCGAAACTCATCCGAGCCACTCGGGACCCCGTCCAATTATACCAACCAGACCCGTAACTTAACGCGGACCAACTAGAGGTATCAAATCACGTCAAACAACGTCGAAACTATAAATCACAACTCGATTCAGATTTATGAGTTTATGAAATTTTCAATTCTATAACTCGCGCCGAAACATGTCAATTCAATCCAGAATCACCTCAAATTTTGTAGGTAAGTCCCAAATGATATAACGGAGCTATTTCAATTCTTAGAATCTCAGTCCAAGTCTGATATCGACAAAGCCAAATATATTGTCAAACTTTGGAAATTTTTAACCTTTAAGTTTCTAGATTTCGTCAAATGGTGATAATTCGAGCTAGAGACTTCCGAATTTGATTCCGGGCATGCGCCCAAGTCCCAAATCACAATACGGATCCACCGAAATCATCAAAATATTGATCCGGGTTCGTCTGCTCAAAACGTTGACCGAAGTCAACTTTAAAGCACAATTTCACATTTTAATTAATTTTTCACATACAAAAATTCCGGAAAAAATATACGGGCTGCACACGCAAATCAAGAAATTCTGAATGATGCTATTCGAGATCTCAGAACACATAATTGAATGTTAAATTTAAAGATGACCTATCGGGTCATCACTGATTAATTTTATGGTCTTCTTTTTGGTATTACAATCGTCTTCATGTATTTTTTATTATTATTTATTAGTCATTTACAGATCCATTTACTCGTAAGTTGTACAATGAGCTATTGAATATGCGATCATATTACATTTTTAATCATCATTAGTGGGTAATTTTGACTTAAAATTGTGTACCAAAAATGTGATTAAGTCATAACTTTCAATGAGTTAACCAATGATGAAACTTGATTAGAGTGACATATTCTGCTAAATAAAATCAATCTCATTATAGGCAAAAATTATACACCCTATATCCCCAAAACGCTCGTCACTTATTGGGATAATTTAATCAATTTCACAGCTAAAATCACATTTGTTTATTCAATTCAAAAAGATAAGATTTTGATTTACAAGTACTATGTAAAAATGTACTAAAAATTGCATTTCCTCACATATTAAGTTGACAAAGTAATACGTTTAGGAAATTACAACCAAAGATCACTTATTTACTAATCTAAGTGGAAAAACTATACAGTATAGCCGCTTTATAAAATAATAGCCGATATATATATATATATATATATATATATATATATATATAGCAGTGTATATTTTTGTATATTTGGCTAATGAATGTAATTATTTTTGACGGACCGGCCAAATGTGTAACTTGGCTATAAAAATAGAAGAATTAACCTAAATAGCTGCCCACCTAACGACTTAAACTAAAAATAGCCGGTTGAGGTATAATATATACATAATTTATGTATTATATGTGTATAATTATGTATAATCAATGTATAAACTATATATATGACTACAAAAGTAAATAATGAATATGACCGACTATTTGTGTAAAGATTAATTATTGATCCCAAGCCCAAATTTTATGTAACGGGCCGGAGGAAAAACAAACAAATTGAGCCCAAATTCATCCATTTTCTTGCGAAAGAATTCTTTGCCAAAATCTCCTCTCTACAGTCTTCTCTTCCCCCATCTCATTACCGCAGCGATCTCCTCGCTTTTCTCATGTCCAAATCAAACCTGTATGTTTCTATTTCTCTTCATATATTCCCCTATATTTTTATGTATAATTAGACCAAGACTTTTATTCTTTTTTTGGGGCAATCATGTTAATGGATTAAGAACAAATATTAGTGAATTTTGATTTATAATGCTTTGTTTGCTTCTATTTATCTAATTAGACCAAAACCCTTTTTCCCTTTTTACAGTGATATTTAATCGGTTAAACTCAAAATTTAATATATTTGCTCAACTGTGATATTATTGCTCCTTGTGATTTTTGCAAGTTTATATGTGTTCTTTTTTTTTTGGACAACCGTGATGTCCGGCTCAACTTGCGCGCACGGTAACTTTGTCCACCAAGACTTGAACAAATGAGAATAAATCATGCTTTTGTCTCTTTTGGGATTTGAACCTGGAATTTTATGGTTATTTTTTTTCAATGTTATAATTGCTCAAATTTGTGATGGGTATATTAAGTTTGCTTTAAGAAGTAAGAATCAGCTATCTGAAAATCTAGATGGGCTTAGTTCAAATGGCAAAGGTTGAAGGAATTGAGACAGGTCATAGGTTCGACCCTATGTGAACTAAGCATGTTATTTAAGTGGGGAAGGGTAGAGGGGAGGGTCCATTATATTCGAGTTTCGAAGGCTGTTGTTGGTCCTAAGAGTTGGCCCCAGACAGATTTCTTGGCAAGCCAAAAAAAGAAATATGGGCTTACCCCTTGCTCCTTTGCTAGTACGGGGGAATTTGGATGTCTACCATACCTGGTCTTTCACTCCAATTTTTGAAAATCTTGATGACTAATTAACTTTTGTGCTCCCACGGCCTCTAATATGGACCCCTCATTGTTGTTCTTGCTTTTTCTGATTACCTATGGTTTCCTGCTGTGTTCATTATTCACCATATGTTTCTCCTCTGAGGCTTTGGTCTATCAGTAAGAGCGCAACGTGTGATGTGTGGGTTAGGTTCACGCCGTGCCATATACCAAAGCCTGGTATTTAAGTTAGTAGAGAAGATAGAAAGGCGGGCCAATCAGCCACCGAATTTCAAATTGTGTGCCATTAGCCCTCGAGGATTTCTCGATTATAAAAAACAAAAAATATTCACCATAACATCCGTAACTCTGTTTGCATCTAGGTGCCCATGATATTCCAAGGAATGACCCAACTACGTTTAATAGTTGTATGTCATAACTCATAAACTCCTTTCATTCTATCTTATGTGAGATTAATTCCTTAAATTGCAAACATGTTTGCATTTTGGTCATTTGATGGTTGTTATATATTCACTTCATTATTTTTTTTGGCAATTCATTTACTCATCTAATTGTTGTTTGTGTTTATTATTGTTCTTTTTTCATGCACGATATATAACTGCTCAGACATTATGTACTTTAAGCTTTAAGTTCTAGTAAACCTTGGCACTTTTGAGTTAAAGAGAGTACAAAATTAGAGTAAATACTCTAATCAACCCAAATACCCTCGAGAATATATGCTCGCAAGATCGCTCCAAAAAAGGGTTCACACAAGTATTTCTCGACACTCAACTCTCTTACAAAATACTCTCAATTACTAAAGGAGGAGAAGAAACAAGAAATGAAGACTCAAGTCTTATTGGTGTATTTAAAATGAACAAATTGTCTTTCCTTTTATAGGCAAAAAAGCTTTGGCCTCTTGGTTGTAAAAGAAAATATACAATTTGTGCAAATGATATCTGTGAGCACCTAATTTTTGCCTACATAGGAAATGACTCCTAAAAAATAATCCAAAAATAATTTTAATTATTTTTTTTAATGAATTTTAGAAGTTTTTCTTTATTTATTTTGTATTTATTCGCATTGTTTATGCATGTTAGAAATATCGTAAATCATAAAAATCATAAAAATATTCAAATCCTAATTTCATAGCATTTTAGATTTTAAATTGCATTTTAGGATTTAATTATATTATTTAAATATCTAAAAATCAAAAAATACATTCTTAGGTTAGTTAATTAGTCGTAGTAGTCCATCATTAGGTAAAATAGACAAATAGGCTAGTCATATAAAAAATGGGTTTTAAATAGATTTTTGAGTCTAACGTGGCTAATTTCGCAAAATCTAATATATACTATATTAAAAAGCACGAAGGTCCTTAGCGAAATGTCGTTCGCATTTTTTACCCTTTAAAAATATATTTCATACTAAACAAAATAGTCATTTGATTATTTTTCTAATATTTAGGACTTCAAAATCAACTAATATTCTGCTTCTTAAATCTTTCCTTATTTGGATCATGTAAAAATTTCTAATATTCAGGACTTTAAATTTAATATAAATTTTATTTTTATATAATATTTTTCCTTATTTGACCAACTTTTATATCCTTATGTGTGGACTTGATTTCTTTTTTGGAGTTTAATACGTGGAACTTAAAATTTTCCATGTTTTTAGATTCTTTCCCCAGATATTACCGATAATAGAATACCTACCAATCATTGGAAATCAGCAATGCATGTTCTTTTTCGTTTTGACTTTTTGAGAGTTAATTTTGATTCAAAGTATACATTTTTAGAAGTTTAAACTAACATGATAATATTAATTTAAAAAATAAATCGAGCTACAACCATATTATGTAAAATTATAACTACAATTGTTATTTTAATATTTTGATAAACTAATATATTTCGAACTTTAAAATAACTACAAAGTTTTAATTTTTTTACAAGAAGAGGTCCACTTAACTTACATATAATCTTAATGAACTTTGAAAAAAAACTTATGTAATTAGGTTACAAAGAACAAATTCCATCACCATGCTTAAAAAGACATATAACTATAAAAAAAAAAAGGTTTTAATATTAGACTCAAACCGGAGAAAAGAAAAAAAGAAACAATGAAAAATTCAAAGCACATTTTTAAACTTTAAGTCTCTTTTGTTATAAAAGTAGCTTAACTTTATTTTTTAACATATAATATTTATTTTAAAATCTTGATTTAAAATTAGATTTTATCATTCTATTCTCCAGAAAAATGAAAAACGAATTGATTGATGTAATAATTCGCATAAAATTTTTATACTCCATTTTATATCTACTAAAAGAGTGTGCACTCTCTTTTATCTAATAAAAAATATTTTTTTGGTATAATAATATTATAAATGTAGAGTTTTTAAAGAGATGTTAGATGGTATACAATAACATAATATATTTATATTTTAAATAATAAAATATCTATTAATCACAAAATATTATACAACTAATTCAATTAAATTCATCATACTCGCATGTTCAAAAGATATTAAATTCACAATTATAGTGTCAATTTAATATTAATTATTATGATTTAAATTATTTTTTGATTTATCAATTGTTATTTTCAACAATTTCTTCTACTTGTATATATTTATACTGTTTAAGGTGATGCACACGTGCAACGCACGTACATTAAAGGAATTTTTACACACCTATATATTATTAGAAACTTTATTACCCTCTCTACTCAAGTTTCAATTTAATTACATTCTATATACAAATTTACTAATTATATACACTTTAGGAATTAAATGAGTATCCCTTTATATTAGGAATCAATTATTTCCCATTTTTATTCTCTATCCCTCATGCGCTCGCTCTCTCTCTCTCTCTCTCTCTCTCTCTCTCTCTCTCTCTCTCTCTCTCTCTCTCTCTCTCTCTCTCTCTCTCTCTCTCTCTCTCATGCGCTCTCTTGCTCTCTACGTCTCTCTCTATCTCTCAATCCCTAATTCCAGTAATGTAGAGCAAAGGAAAAGAGAGCACAATTCCACCATTGACAGCCATTAAAAAGCTTTGAAACTTTGAATTCGAATTTGAGTTTTCAAAAAATATTATTTGTTTGAATTTGGTATTGTTACAAACAATTGAGAATTATTTCTACGTCTCTCTCTATCTCTCAATCCCTAATTCCAGTAATGTAAAGCAAATGAAAAGATAGCAGCAATTCCACCACTGACAGCCATTAAAAAGCTTTGAAGCTTTGAATTCGAATTTGGATTTTCAAAAATCATTATTTGTTTGGATTGGGTGTTGTTGCAAATAATTGATAATATGGTTTGGAGTTTATATCTCAATTTTGAGGGTGTTTTGGTGAAGATTATACTTGATTTTCGCTGAATTTCAGATTGAAACTCGAATAAGAAGAAGTAGAAGACATGACATACATTATACTTACGAAATTGTAGTAAAATTGTAGAAAAATTATATTCTGTTGTTTATATATATTCTGTTGTTTATATATATATATATATATTATTTAACTATTGTATGAAAGTTGAACAATATTGTATAAAAATTGTATTTAAGTTGTATGATATTGTAGTTGTATATAACTTAGTAAAAATAATGTATGACAATTATAGATAAGTTGTATAATATATATAATTAGTTGTATAAAATTTAGTTTTACGATGTATAAATTAGATACAAAATATACAAAAGACATATTGTATAAAAATTATATTTACGTGGTATGATATTGTAGTTATATATAAATGGGTAGAAATAATGTATGAAAATTGTAGATAAGTTGTATAATATATATAATTAGTTGCATGAAATTTATTTTTACTATGTATAAATCAGATACAAAATATACAAAGGACATATTGTATAAAATTTGTATAAAAATTGTATTTAAGTGGTATGATATTGTAATTGTATATAACTGGCCAGAAGGCGGAGATCACCATCACAAGGAGGGAGAGGAGAAGAAGACGGAGAAAAAGGAAAGAAGTACAAAAAGGAGAAGAAGCACGATGGGCATGACATCAACATCAGTGACAATGATAGCGATTAGATCTAATCCTCGATCACTAAATAAAGATCCTTTCTAATTAGCCTTTCTCCAATGTATTTCCAACTGCTTTATGATATAGATCATCTATCTTCCTTACCACTTAGCAGTTGCTTGTATGTTTTACATTCGGTGGAATTTAATTAATGTTTGAATCGCTTGCTGTATATCTTCTTCGATTTTTCTTTTACTTTTTGCTCGTTTTTGCAATTAAGAAAGTCACGATCAAGGTGTTTCCGTCGGCAAGAGGAGGGCATATGGATTACTAGACAAATCTGTTCATGGATCCCAAGGGTTCAAAGCAGCCGCAGGAGAGATCCCGTATCAATATTCTGGAGAGAAGAAAAAGAAGAGGAAAAAAAAGGCTTTAACTAAATTCCTTGATTGAAGGTACTAATAATGAATTAGGAGTCTTTTAAGGTGAAATGTATATATTTTGTAAATAAAACTTATGTAGGTAGGGTAAATATCAAAATATGGACATTTTTCATAATAAGATTTCAAATAGTGTATAAGAATGAGAAAATCCCTACATTATAACTAGTAAATAAAATAAGGGGCTATGGCTTCACATCTCCGAACTGGGCCAAAACCAGCCCAATTACTCCACAAGCCCGCCCCAAATTCCTCCCAAATACCCGGTCCAACAGCCATTCCTCCCAGGCCATCAAACGACGTGGTTTAACATCAAACCTACGTCGTTTCGTCCCCAACACAATCACTTTGCAATTTCAGGTTGTAAGTTTCGGCGAGTTCAAAACTTCGGAGTTCTCTGTTCTTATCAAAAATTGCTGAAAGCTAAAAAGTGATTATTGTTTCCGCTATTGTCGAGTGTGGCTCGTTTGGTCGCTGTTTCTGTTGCTGGATTTCACCTTCTATTTCAGACCTTTGTTGGTTGTCTTCAGTTTATTTTCGGCTGTTTAGGTATGTATACATTTACCCGAAATCCTCTTTTGAATATGAATGAATATTTGGATTGTTGACCCTATGAATATGTTCAATTTTCTGGATTCCTTGTGTTCAATCTCCAGATCTGTCAGCTTGTTTTTATCTGTTGATAATTTTTATTTAAAAAAAAAAATGGAATTAGTCATTAATTAGTTTGGCTTTACTGCTGCTGTTTTGTTCTAAACTCAGCATGTTAGTGGCTAAATATCATCATGTTTGGCATCTGCACTGTTAATTGAGCACTTAGTAAATTCACAAGAGTTTTGAATTGGGTTGTTTGTTACTGAAATGTTCACTCACTGAAGATAAAAGTATGAATGTTGAGATCAAGCATAAACTGATATGAATCATTTGTTTAAGACTTGTTGGCTGCAATTCGTATGAACACTCCTTAATGCCGGAGTTTAGAGAGAATGAAAATATTTGCTTGTTATCTTTATATATTAATTCGTTTCTCTCCAGATATGGTTTTAACAATGCTTTGGTTTATATTGTTTTCTTTAGTTAAAAATGCTTGTTTTGGTTGGTCCGTTGACTTGTTCTTGGGATAGTTTTCCTTAACTGTTTCATTATTCTTTTGGTATCTTTATTTTATTTGAAAGTACTTTAACGAATGTTTGAGATGGTGAGTTTGCCTATTTACGTTGATGGATTTCTTTTAACTCATGAGTTATATTAATATTAGTGATTGGAGTTTAGACTTTAGTAAAGAAAGAGCTTTAGGAAGTAACTGACTTAGATTCCTTAGGAGACCTATCCTTCACAAATGCTGTAGTATATTGGGATTTATCAAATCAGTCTTAATACATCAAATTCCACCCAAGCTTAAACTCCATAATTCTTGAACTTCGACATCAGCATCTCATCAATCATAATCCATACAGTTGAGCCTCGATTTAGTTTAGAACAATAATCACTTATGAACATCGTAGCTTGCTTTAGGCGCAATTAATAATAAAACATCGTGACTATGGGTACGGTTTCCGTGGCATAGTCATGATACATAATCCCAATTCGAGTGCGCGTTTCACGCGACTCGACTATAACTTCAAATAATAATAAAAATCAACATGTTGTAAATCGCGTGTGCGTTTTACGTGGCGTGATTTGCAATATATACAAAAACAACGAGTGCGCGACATCACGACTTGTTCAAATAAATCCCATAAATACTAAAAGCGGTTAATTATCTAATTAAAAGCGGTTAGGAAGTTAAAAATGCACAATAGGTTTTACATATGTATTAAATCAGATAATTAGGCCAATTATTAATAGTTGAGCGACCGTGCTACAACCACGGAACTCGGGAGTGCCTCACACCTTTTCCCGAGTTAACAAAATTCCTTACCCGGTCTTCTGTGTTCGCGGACCAAAAATAGAGTCAATTTCCTCGATTTGGGATTTAAAAAAAATCGTTGACTTGGGACACCATAATAATTATCCCAAGTGGCGACTCTGAATAAATAAATAATCTCATTTCGAATAATGTCACTTTAATTGAAAAAACTCCCTATCCCCTCGGGAAAAAGGAGGTGTGACAATATCCACGACACAATGCAATATTTTTGGGTCCCAAAAAATATTGCCAACAAAGTCTACTTTGTAAATAGGCTTATGCTTATGTGAGATGGATTCCACTAGCCAAAATATTGGCCATAATTACAATTCTCCACCTTGGCCTAATTTTGGTTGATATAGTCAAAATTCAATTTTACAATCTCATGGTTCAATGACAAATACCAAGAGAAGAGCATCTGCTTTCATTTCAAGAAGTTTCTCCGAATAGGTGCTTATTGTCAAAGCCTCAGAGATTGCACCTGTCACGACCCAAATCTCCCTTCGTAGGATGTCGTGATGGCACCTAATCTTAGGCTCTGTTTTAAAAGGCGTTTCTGGGGCGAGGCGTACCAAAAACGCCCCGGGGCGATGGTGTGGGGCGAAAGTCTCAAGAGGCGTACGCCTCACAATTTGGGGCGTACGCCCGGGCGTTCGGGGCGTATTTTTTTAGTAAGGAGTAAGCCCCAGAGACTTTCAAATTAAAACAAAATTTGTTGAATTAGTCCTTCATATAATACCCAAATTCTCAAAAGTCAGTTTGGTAATTACTCAAAAGGTTTAAAAAGGAACTCAAAAGTATTAAATTTAAAAGTAAAGACCTTTTTTTTTGATTTAAGCTCTAATTCATGGTTTTTCCAATTATTTATCTTGTCCGCTAGTCTGCTAATATCTCCCAAAAGTAACGAATATTTAATTTTTTTTACAAATAGAAAGAGAACTACATTTTTCTTCATAGCAGCAAATTCAAAGTTCAAATTGCAGGTTAATCCTCCTTTTTGTTCCTCCATATAGAAAACTTTATTCTTTTAGACTCAAATTACGTGTGCTTGTAAGTAACGTATAATAGATTGCTTTGATTAGTTTTTTGTGGGGATGGAGCACACATATATATAGTTTTCTTCAATTTTTATGCAATTTTACCTGTTTATAACTATTAACCGTCATTATATTATTTTATAAAATATTAAAAATTAAATACCAATGGAGCTTACGCCCGCTGAGGCATATATAAAACGCCCCGCCTTATGCCCACGCCTTTTAAAACACTGACTCTTAGGGACTAGGTAAGCCTAACGTTTACCGAAATAATAACAATACTAAATAACGACTGACAAATGCGAAGTATAAATCTCTATACAATACTTACAATCCCAAAACCCGGTAGTACAAGTCATAAGCTCTACTGAGTTACTAGAAAGCCTACAAATACAATTGTTTGAAGTAGAGGTAACACAGTGCAAGTACAATATCAGAAGGCGACTCCGAAGCCTGCGAATGCAGCAACAGGTTTACCTTGAGTCTCTACAGCAAGATCCGTACTGCTAGCGAGCGGTCGACCGACTCCACATTACATGGCTCTGCACAAAAATGTGCAGAAATATAGTATGAGTACACCACAGTCGGTACCCAGTAAGTATCAAGACTAACCTCGGTGGAGTAGTGACGTACAATCAAGACACTCACTAATCAAATAACAGGTGCAATATAGCATACAAAAAATTAATAGAAAACAAATAGCAGTGGTAGCAACAAAAATCAACTAGTGATGTAAACAACAAGGCAACAAGAACACCATAATTATTAGAGTAAGAAACACAAGTACAACCAATTAAACAAGTCCTTCAAATATAAATCTTTCACATTTAATTCTTTCGAACAAATACCCTCCAAGTATATTTCTTCAAATAAGTATCTTTCGAATATAAAACTCTTTCAAATAAATATCTCATATCATAATCATAAAATACGGTTCTTAGCCCCTTTCATATCCGCACGATTAATTTATTTTCAATAAAGTAAGGTTACAATTTTAAACCAAGTAAGAATTCAACAAAGAAATGAGTTTATTTTAGAAATAGTTTGAGCGAAGAAAATGACATTTCAATTTAAATAAAACATCAGATAAACTACTGATTTGGATGTAAAACTTATCAAATTAAATATAATAGTATTTTTTTTTATTTAAATCAAATCAATCATCAAGAACAAGTACAAACCAGAAATACAAATCCTCAAAAGTCTCGTACGAAAAAGCCAAAGCCAACACAACACTACAAGCAATACAAAACACTTAATATTAAGTCAAATAATATATCACGGAGAACACATGAATTTACATATTACGAAAAAAAAAAAAATAACCAAAGGCAAGTGCAATCATAGAGAAATATCAACAAAAAGGGCACTCCCGAGATACTGCCTCGTAGTCCTAAATCATAAATATCAACAACAACAATGCCTCTGGGCCATCATAATTCAATTCCCGACATAACCCACCTTGTCTCGCGCACATGCGCAATAATAAAGTAAATGTCCGCCTTATCTCGCCGCACGCGCATAATAATATTCCCATCTTGTCTCGCCACATGCGCAAACCCACATATATAGCCCGCCTTGTCACGCCGCATGTGCATATATCAATAGTAATAATAGCACGGCAGAAACCTCGTGCAAAACTCAACTTGAACAGCGCGTCCCCAGAAAAATACCCAAAGGTACCTCTCAACAATATCACGCGTCATTATCACAACATCTCATAAATTGCACCTCAAGTGCTCAATTATCACAATATATCACAAATTTCACATCAAGTACTGAAATATCACAACTTGCCACAGAAATCAACAATACATTAATTTCCACAATAAGGAGTCCATGGCTTGACCATAATGTGCACAAATCTTAACAAAAATGCCCGGGAGTGAACAACTCAACAAAATAATATTTCACAATTTAAAACTTTACCTTAATATGATTTACGGCCTTTATAACTCAATACTAATTTCCTCAACATGAACTGGAAAATAATTCATCAAGTAACAACGCCTTCTTTAATCCAAAATTTTGGCAATTAGATTAATGCCTCCTTTAAAAATTATTTAATAAATTATTTGCAAGTGAATAATCCATAATGAAATTATCTCCAAGAAATATCAACTCAACAAAAACACATGATTCACATAAAAATCAAGGTGGCAATCACACTAAATTATCATATAAAAACAAATTCAACAAACAAGGATTTACTATATTCCAACAATTTTCCAATTTAATACATAAGGGTGCCTACGAATTTCAACCAATGTAATTTGCGCATATAAACCAAGTACGTACTCGTCACCTCGCGTACATGGTTTTCAATTACACAATTTGCACATAAGACTCAGTGCCTAAGGAGTATTTCCCCCACTCAACGTTAGGTAAGATACTTACCTCGAACCGTGAAATTATTTACTCCGTTGTGCCTTTGCCTCGCGAATTGGCCTCCGAAATCCTCGTATCTAGTCACAATTAATTCGATTCAGTCAATACAAATTATTGGAATTAATTCCATAAGAAAATACAATTTTCTAACAAAATCCGAAATTTAACCCAAAAATCTCCCGTGGGGCCCATGGCCCCGAATCCGACGAAACTCACAAAATCCGACAACCCATTCAATTACGAGTCCAACCATACTAGTTTCACTCAAATCCGACTCCGAATCGACATCGAAATCTCAAAAATTCGTTTTATCAAATTTCTACAATCTTCTCCAAATTTTCATCTCAGAACACTAATTAAATGATGAAAACAATGATATATTTGTGTATATTGACCAAATCCGAGTTAGAATCACTTACCCCGATATTTTTCCTTTGAAAATTTCTCAAAAATCGCCTCTCCCCGAGCTCCAATTTGTCAAAAATGGAAAATGGGACGAAGTCCCTTTTTATAACTTAAAGTTTCTGTCCAGGCGCTGCCCTCGATTTCCTGCCTCGATTTCCAGCCTGAATTCTTTTTGGCCACTCTTGTTATTCGAGTTTAACTTTGAGTGGATCGTGAGATGGTTGACATTCTCCCTAGTCTCTGTACATAAGAAGCACCTAGGAATGTATTAGTTTCCTTTGCCTCAGTTTTTCCTCTTTGGTTCCCATGCCTCCGTCCAAACAAAAAGTTGACCTCCCTAGCTCTTTTCATGTTTCCTGTCACCACTGAAAAACATCCACCCGAAGGAAAAATAACCTTAAGTTTGCATTTCTGTTTGCCATTTTCCTGAGATCCATCTGTGCATTTAGTTGCACTGTATGTTCACTTTTGTTGTCAGATTGTTTTTATTCTGCTTACAACTCTGACCTCCCATTTCAGTTTAGAACATATTTGTTTTGGGTTATGATTTCTTGTTGTTGACATTCTTTCCTATATCCCGTTTTATCTACTGTGAAGTGGAGCTGAAGAGTCTCCTTGTCGGATTACTATATTATTTCTAAATGAATCAATTAGATTTCCCTGTTTCTTTTTTCAGTGGCCTATCATATTTACTTTTGCATGTGCTTGGTCTTTCTTATTAGTAATATGTTTTTGGATATATATTTTAAAGATTTTGTTGTCTAGCGTTTGTTTAAGACTGTTTATACATACATATACAACCACATGAATCAATCCTGCAATCTGGTGACACTGGGTTTGAACAATCCTGCACTTATATTGATTGGTTAGTTACTCTCTTCGTAATGAAAACTTAACATAAGAAAAGAAGAGTAAGTGTTCCAGAAGTACGTCATGCTGAATCTGTATGATTTACTGCTGCATTTGTTTTAACATTATGTTGCCTTTTGCCTTTATTGAGATGCAAATTTTCTCATATTGCCTCAAGTTGTCAATTTATATGACTAATGAATTGATTTATTTTACTTGTGAAGAGTTGCTGTCGTCATGGGTGAATCATTCACTATACAGATCAGCAGCAATTTAGTCAAACAACTTGCTGATGATGGTGAAAAACTGAAGAAAAGAACAAGGAAGCCAAAAACAAAGATACAAAGAGAGAACAAAACAGCGCATGCTAATGTGCATCAGAAGCCAATCTCTAGTGATCCTGACGCAGTGAAGGGGCCTGCTGCTACAGGATGGCCTGTTCAGCCTCCTTTGTTCATGCCAGTCCCGCCTCAACCTCAACCTGCAATCGCAGAATTAGAAGCTATTCGATCTGTCCTCAAAGAGAGTGAGAAGGTTTTGGAGAAGTTGCAGAAACAGGAGGAAAATATGTTGCAAGAAGTGACACAGAAGGCGAAGGATCTACATGATAAGGAGTTCAAGCTTCCGAATCAAAAGCCTATCCCCTGCTTGGATGAGAGAGATGCTTGTGTGAAATGCTACAAGGAACACGAAAAGGATCCCCTAAATTGTGCTAATGTGGTTCAAAATTTTGCAGAATGTGCTCGCAGAGTTAAGAAGCAAGTCGGCTTGGTGGATAAGTAGATTTAACTCACAAATGATATTTTATAAGTTGGTTGCCAGTTCAGGGCCACTCCCAACTTCACTTGGTGGAAATAAGAAAAAGAACACTAAATTGTTTTAACCATGTAGACTTGAAGAAGCTTATGGTTGTTGCTTTTTGTCCTCTTTCATGGCTTCTAAATTGTGGATGCAATGATTTTGTGGCACTTGCCAAAATGAAATTTTCCAAAACAGGTATTGCTGGTGGTTTGACCGGAGAAAACCATAAATATGGTAAATGATGGACTTGTTACTTTCTTTCTTTATCCTAAAATCTTTGTTTTATTTTCTCTTAGGGTTCTGGTCTAGTGGCATGAGCGTTATCCGTGGTGTGCGTTAAGCACATGTTACGGGTTGACTAGTATTTTAGTGGAGAAGGGTAGAGGTGCGTGATTATTTACCGAATTTTGAACCTTGTGCTTCTAGCCCTGGCGAACTTTTCAGTTTTATTGAGTGTGAAAAAAAGGGATCTTTAGATAAGTAGCTGGTTGAAATCACTATTTACTTTTCTTGTCCAGTTTATATTTGATTACATATTATTTATTATACATGGTTATACATATATTATTCATGAATTACTCGGTTATTTTTAATTTAAGCGATTGGGTGTGCATCTACTTATTTTTATATATCAGCAAAAATATTTCATTGATAATTATAATTTAAAAGCTTTAACTTTAACATTTTGAAAGATTTTTATACAATATCTATTGTAAAATATCACTCACCATTTACTTTTAAGTGATTTAATAGTTTGAAAATATTATACAATATTTAAGAACAAATTTCAAAGTTCTTAATACATATAAATATCTATGAATCGAGATTAATTAAATAAAGATGTTTAGAAGAAACTTTGTATTGTAAAATTTGACTATATTAATAAATTTTAATAGTTGAGACGAACACTAAATGTCTTTATTTACCTACACTAACTTCAAATCCTAGACCTAATTTATGTAGGATCTGCACCGAAAATGAGATTCTCTAAAAAAATATGTCCAAAGTAAAATAATATCATCCAACACAAAGAAATTATCTCCAAAATTGTTGCCCCAAGTAAAATATTTTTCTAAACAGAATGTTTTCCACTCCTGTTACATCATAGGAAAACGCACTTAGGTGAAGCATTGAGCTCATATTTTTCCTAGTTGGCATCTACTCTTTTACCACCAAGGGATATTGTAGGATGAATGGAATCGATTAATTCTAAACCAGAGGTCTCGAGTTTTAGTCATGAATATGGTTGTCCAACGGGACGGGACGGGACAAAATTAACGGGACAGAACAGGACAGGACGATATTTAGCCGGGACGGGACGACACGGGACGGGACAAACGGGACGAAACGGTAAGCCCATCCCGTCCCGCTAACAAACGGGACGAGACGGGACGGAACGGGACGGGACAGACGGTAGGCCCATCCCGTCCCGCTAACAAACGGGATGGGACGGGACGGGACGGATTCGCGGGCCTTAAGTGCCGTTTAAAAAAAAAATTATTTAAACATTGAGTTTGGGAACGTCTATTCTTTTGACAATGACTAAGTTTTTAAAATTTGCAACAACTAGTTTTTTCACTTATTTAATAAACTTAAAAATTAAACGAAAATTAGGAAACTAAGTAAAAAATTATAAAATATTAAAACAAAAGACTTGTAATGAAATATTCTAGTAATTATAAATTTATAATAGAGTTAAAATTTATTTATTATAATTTCAAGCCATTAAGTAACTAAGTAAGAGTGTAAGACAATTCATAAAAAAAATTAAACGCTTAGAGCCTTTTATTTTATTAATAGAACTTTCAAATCTCACATACAAATATAATTCTTTTGAAGAGCACCTAATCTACGCAGCCACCTTCTATGAAAGGTTCTGTTTGAACTAGGCCTCTTAGTAGCCAATTACAAATTATCATACTAATATTTGTAAGCTCCTATATAACTTCATTGTAACTTATCTATAATTTCTCTCGGACATTCTTCTGGAATTGGCAATGTTGATTGATGTTCCATGAGTTCCATGCCGTCATAGCTCCCAGTGCTAAGTATCTCATTGTATTCTTCTTCTTCTTCCCTAGTTTCACCACCTGTTGTTTCCATAGATTTATATTTATCAAACATTAATCTAACATAAGAATATATGTTAGCTTGGCAGTTTTCGAGAGATGGTTGTTTATTTTTTTGAATTGCTAAATTCTCATAAATTTTACGAAAAAGTCCATTTGCACCTCTTAATTTTAAAGATGGGTTAAGTATAATAAAAATTAAATAAACTTGGGGAATAAGAAAAAATACTTTTAAAATTTTGCAATCATTTCATTAATGGCCGGCACATAAGTTGGATTAAATTTGTAATCATTTCATTAAGCTAGTTGCTGCAGTTGTGTTAGCACTTAGCAGAAGCATTATCTAAGGTGATAGTTAAAATTTTATCAATGAGTCCATAAAAATCAATAATTTATAGAACAATAGTTGCAATATATGCTCCAGTGTATTTTGAATCAACAAATTTATAACCAATAATACATTTTTGCATGTTCCAGTGATGATCAACCCAATGACATATAACAGTTAAATAATCACAACCATTAGGACTACGACCTATATCATATGTGATAGACACTATACAATCTAAGTGAAAAAATACACAACGAATATACGGAAGATATTCGGTTTGAAATTTAAAAACATAATTTCTAACCGTGGTCTTAGGAAAACCTTGAAAAGTAGGATTATAAGTTTCTTGTATATAATGCACAAAAAAAAAATAGGACGCGATACGGGACAAACGGGACGAAATAGCCATCCCGTGTCCCGTTTAACATGGGCCCATCCCGTTTAGAATTAAGTGGGACGGGACGGGATGGGACGGGACGGCCCGTCCCCTTGGACAGCCTTAGTCCTGAATGATTCCTGGTAGGAAGCGCTTTCCCATTTAATGGCCCTACACAGCGATAGTACAGGATATCGAATGTTATACCCAAAAAAATCATCTTTGAAGAGATTCTCAGCATCCAAGCATCAGTGACAGCTTAGATATCCTCCCTGGAAAACTAGACAGAAGTCCCAGATTTACATGTGGATTCTGTGAATCAAGTCTTCACTTTGAAAACTGCCCACCCGATTATTTTGCAGAACATCTCATTCTCAGTTGGCATAACCTGAATTATATTGTACAAGAATTTTAAGATATGTATAGAAATCATAAGATACAAATTGGAACGATACGTCAAATGATACAATCAGTATTTGCATATCGTAAGATACTGGCAACTGTGTTTCCAGCTTGATCAAACAAACACAAACATAAAGAAATTATGAACTCAATAAGTTTGTGAACATATAAACACCTAATTACTATGCCATCATGTTATAGTTAATTCTGTTCAGAAGGCGAAAAGAAGAAACAACAGCAGGAACTTTATAAGGATACAGATTGAAAAGGAATGCACATAACTCACAGATGAAGCAACAGGTTTCAGTTCATAGAATCAATGCAACTGAGGAAATCTATCACAAATTGACTATATAAGATACAGTCAATTATAATTTGAAATGAATTCCGAAGTTGGAATTTGAAAACTAGACACTAGAATTGCTTGGATATACAAGAGAAAATGCGTCATTGTTTCGGTGAGAGGTGGTCTGCCTCTACCTTAATCATTTTCTAAGTTTGTTTCCCCAAAAATGTTTTCCTGTGAAGAAGTTAGGATAGGATCCTTGTGGGGAAGAAAGCATCAAGACAGTAGAGAAACTCTTCCTTTCTCCTTGTAATTCTACTGAATCGAAGGATGTGGTTTTTATGGTTGTTTAGTTGGTATATTGTTCTTTACAATAATTTGAAAAAAAGAACCTTCCCACACTCATTTGAATGATAATCAGGATTTCAGTGTTAATCTAAATGAAATAAATCTAGGTAAAATGAAGCCAGCAGTAAGGTGAAGCACTGATATCAAGACATGCCAAATATCGGATAGCAACTTGATCATGAAGCTTTAAGATGGATATGAAATTAGGAAAATTCAACTGTAAGCTCACTAGTGATGGGTATATTAAGTTTTCATGATTTAGAGCTCTTTATGAGGAAAGGACTACACAAATGAAGGGAGTAGATTTTAACACATCAGTATTCGTTGCCGTCCATTTGACGGTTCAAGGTAAAATGAAGCCTGTAGTAGTTTAGACACATAAGAGGAAGAAAGGTAAAGCATACATATCAAGACACGCCAAATATTGGACCCAATTTGATCATGGGGCTTTAAGATGGAGATGAAATTATAAGTTCATTTTTTGTATTCTCCAAGAACATCCCAACCCACTTGTCTAGCAAGAATTGAGGAGAAAGGTCAGAGAGCAAGCAACATCTCAATTGACCAAGCAAGTAGCAATACCAGTACCCGTTCAATTATCTAAGTGGACCAGACATTCGGAAACAAAACATCCCATAAACCATAACTTTTGTACAGAAGTACCTTCAGTCCCAAGGATGCACCAGTTAAGTAACTTGGCAGGCTGGTAGGAGTGACATCCATGTGAGAAAATGATGTGCTTGAACTGGAGGGAGGCAAAAGGGCAGCCCGGTGCACTAAAGCTCCCGCTATGCGCGAGGTCCGGTGTAGGGCCGGACCACAAGGGTCTATTGTACGCAGCCTTACCCTGCATTTCTGCAAGAGGCTGTTTCCACGGCTTGAACCCGTGACCTCCTGGTCACATGACAACAACTTTACCAGGTACGCCCAGTGTTTTAAAAGGCGTGGGCGTAAGGCGAGGTGTTTTACATATGCCTCGGCGAGGCGTAAGCCCCATAGGTATTTAATTTTTGAGTATTTTATTTTTAATATTTTATAAAATAATATAATTACAGTAAATATTTATAAGCAGTTAAAATTACATAAAAAATAAAGAAAACTATAAATATATGGGGAAAATATCTATATATATAGATGTGCTTCATCCCTACAAAAAACTAGTCAAAACAATCTATTATACGCTACTTAGAAGCTCAAGTAACTTGAGTCGAAAAGAATAAAGTTTTCTACATGGAGGAACAAAAATGATGACTAACCTTCAATTTGAACTTGCTGCTATGAAGAAGAATGGAGTTCTATTTGTATTTGTAAAAAAAAAAATTGAATATTCGTTGCTTTTGGGAGATATTAGCAGACTAGCAGACAAGATAAAGAATTGGGAAAGACCATGAATTGGGGCTTCAATCAATAAAAAAAAAGTCTTGACTTTTAAATTTAATACATTTCAATTCCTTTTTAAAACTTTTGATTAATTACCAAGCTGAATTTTGAAAATTTGGGTATTATATGAAGGACTTATTCAACAAATTTTGTTTTAATTTGAAAAAATCTCTGGGGTTTACGCCTTACTAAAAAAACTCGCCCCGAACGCCCGGGCGTACACCCCGAATTGCTGGGCGTACGCCTCTTGAGACTTTCGCCCCACACCATCACCCCGGGGCGTTTTTGGTGTGCCTCGCCCCGAAAACGCCTTTTAAAACACTGGTTACGCCAAGGCTCCCCTTCTGGAGGGAGGAGGGGAGGAAAATGATTGAGACGGGGGTTTCATCCATTGGTCACAATCCTGTGTTATTTGTGATAATGCAGTCTTAAGCCTATCTGGGGACCATGAGAGAAACAGGGCTTTATAAAGGACAAAAGGCAGGCAAAATATTTAATATCTTACAAGAAAATTGAATGGAGGAAAAGATTTTTAAAAAATGCAATAAAAGAATGAATATTTATTAATTCGTTTGAAACTATGGGAGGAAGTGAATGAATAAAATTACTTACACGACAGTGTCAGTCACAGCCTTTCCACTAGGATGAGTACTTTGCTGACCAAAGGTCTCAAAGACAAAGTGAAAGAAGATCCCAAACAATTGTCAAAACCCCTGTTGAGGAAATTATATTCAAAAAGAAGAAAAGAATACAAAAGAAAATCACCAGGCAGAACAAATATTTATTGGAGATCAATGTCATCTAAAGGCAATAAAAGTACCTTAAAAACTCAACATTAACAATCTCTAACTTCTGAATCAACCTCGCACATTTATCCAATAGCCTGTGTTGCATTTATGTTCAGCTTGACAGAATTCATCACCATCATCATCAGCATATCCAAGTATGACCAGTATTTACCTCAGGAGGCTAAGTGATGATCCTGTTTGTGCTTTTATTTGTTCATTGTTCCAATGTTAAGAGCGATTTCTTGAATGACCAGGTTTAGCAATCCGGCTAGGTAATTGGCTATCTTCGTCAATAAAATCAGCATGAAGATCTTCATTTTCATTTTCAGATAAAGAAGCATTCCCCTTGACATGATTTACGTCACTGTTTGTCAAAGAAGAATTTTTATCAAAAGAATCTTCATTGGAGTTTCCACTTTCTTGCGTTGCAGATCCATTAAGCAAACAAGAGTCCCAAGTATTCCTTCGAACTACCATTTAGTTTTGGCAGAAACAGGTTTCCACCCTTAAGCCAACTTGAAAATCCATTCCTCTTCGAGTCAGTTTGTATAGGATGTACAGATTTACGTGGCAGTCGAGTATTGGGAGAGGTTTCAGATGAAACTATCAAAGCTGCTCCATCACCAACCAGCCCAGCAAAGCTTACCACTTCTGTTGTCTCCGGTGGCAATATCAGCCAATTCTCCTTTTCCAGCACCATCTTGAGAGCCTGTATTAGAAAAGATATTTAATATCTTATCATGCAGAGGGTGCAAAAACACACACAGGATAACTCTAATGAAGGGTCTTTAATAATCAAATTACTAAATCTGCCTTAAGCGACTTCGTATAAAACATCCGTACATGAGTTAGGTTGCATAACCAATCAACATTTCTCCAAACACTACACGAGCACCCCAGATGATGAACATTTTCACGAATTTGAGGTTGAGTATAGAGATTGTCAAGCACAACTCTCCACTAATGTCATTATAAGACTTAACAAATCAAATACGAATGATGCTAGTTAAGATTGAGCTTTGACTGATGACTCTGTAGAAATGTGACTAACTCACAGGCAAGTAAAAGCTTGAACAATTTCTTTTTTATACAAATAACAAAAAATTACATGTACATTGAGGGTCTATACACTTGGCTTCCGAGTAAGAGAAGTACCGATCAAATTTATAGGGTAATTCTTCTATACACTTGCTACTTTATCAAATCTCAACCAAAAGCATTGCCTCTTCTCGTAAAACTGAAATCAATCACAAACATGAAAATATTTTACCCTTTATTACAACTCTCATCCCCCACACCTGGGACTGTCAAGCAAGCAGTTCTGCATAATACTGGTACAAAGGCATGCATAAGTAAGTCTAAATGGTTCCAGAAGATTCAAGTAAACGGCACCAAGAACATCTCTTACCCATTACTTCATAATGCTCCATGACATGGTGTGACAAGCGTTCAGAAATTCTGTCCAGCTGTGCTAATCTAAGAGCAGCCTACAGTTAAATACAAAGCAGAATTAATTTTTTTAGTAACGAAGCATTCATTTATACAGTTGATACATGTCTCATAAAAGCATACTGGTAAAAAGTTCTGGGGCTCTTTTATCCATGACAAAGCCAATTATAAAATGTGGTCCCTATGTTTGTTTCTACTATGAGTTGCTTTTCCGATGAAACGAGAATTGGTGACAAAATAGGAAAGAAGCTGAAAAAAGAAATGGATTCAATTCCATATAATAAAGGCAAAAATCAAGGAAAACAAGCTCCTTCACGTCATTGCAGATTGCCAAGTCGTACAACAAATAATATCAATTATTTTTTACAACAAATAAATGTTAAGAAAACTAGTACAAGATCAAAGATAGAGTGGAATATTCAACTAGTATACTCTACCACATGCACCAATAGCAAAATGTTAGTAGCATACTTCCAAGCTTACCCTCTTTGCATGCAGACAAATAACAAATTGAAAGTGACTTTCACTTAGACAAGCCTTAGGTCACCGGAAAAATTACACGATGACTAAGTTCTTTCTTCCCGGTTAACGCTGGAATGACGCACAACGATCTTTTCTCACTAATGCTCTGATACCATGTGAGAAGGCACGGGAGAAAATATGTTATTGATATTGGATGATAAATACAATACAAGAGGTCCCTATTTATAGCTATACACTACAAGGAGATATTACTCCTCTTCCAATGTGGGACAAGACTACACTATACATATCTGTAAACTAACACTCCCCCTCAAGCCGGTGCATACACATCATATGTACCGAACTTGTTACAAATGTAGCTAATACGAGAACCAATAAGAGACTTAGTGAAAATATCTGCTAGTTGATCATTCGACTTTACAAACTTTGTAACAATATCTCCTGAAAGTATTTTTTCTCTGACAAAGTGAGAGTCGATCTCAATGTGTTTAGTCCTCTCATGGAACACCGGATTTGACGCAATATGAAGAGCAGCTTGGTTATCTCACACTAGTTCCATCTTGCTGATTTCTCCGAACTTTAACTCCTTGAGCAACTGCTTGACCCAAACTAACTCACACGTCGCCATAGCCATGACCCGATATTCGGCTTCGGCGCTAGATCGAGCAACTACATTCTGTTTCTTGCTCTTCCACGAGACCAAGTTACCTCCTACTAGAACACAATATCCAGACGTAGAACGTCTATCAAAAGGTGATCCTGCCCAATCAGCATCTGTGTACCCAACAATCTGCTCGTGGCCTCGATCCTCGAATAGTAATCCTTTGCCTGGAGCTGACTTTATAAACCGAAGAATGCGAACAACTGTATCCCAGTGACTATCACAGGGAGAATCCATAAACTGACTTACAACACTCACCGGAAAAGAGATGTCAGGTCTAGTCACTGTGAGGTAATTCAATTTTTCAACCAACCTCCTATATCTCGTAGGGTCTCTAAGAGGCTCCCCCTGTCCAGGGGGGAAGCTTAGCATTCGGATCCATAAGAGAGTCAATAGGTCTGCAACCCATCATTCCAGTCTCCTCAAGAATGTCTAAGGCATACTTCCGCTGTGAAATAACAATACCTGAACTAGACTGAGCGACCTCAATACCTAGAAAATACTTCAATCTGCCCAGATCCTTAGTCTGAAAGTGCTGAAAGAGATGCTGCTTTAGATTAGTAATACCATCCTGATCATTGCCAGTAATAACAATATCATCAATATAAACCACTAGATAAATACACAGATTAGGAGCAAAATGCCAATAAAACACAGAGTGATCAGCCTCACTACGAGTCATGCCGAACTCCTGAATAATTGTGCTAAACTTACCAAACCAAGCTCGAGGGACTGTTTCAAACCATATAGTGACTTGCGCAATCTGCACACACAACCATTAAACTCCCCCTGAGCAACAAAACCAGGTGGTTGCTCCATATAAACTTCTTCCTCAAGATCACCGTGGAGAAAAGCATTCTTAATGTCTAACTGATAAAGAGGCCAATGACGTACAACAGCCATGGACAAAAAGAGACGAACAGATGCTACTTTAGCCACGGGAGAGAAAGTATCACTATAATCAAGCCCAAAAATCTAAGTATATCCTTTTGCAACAAGACGAGCCTTAAGCCGATCAACCTGGCCATCCGGGCCGACTTTGACTGCATAAACCCAACGACAACCAACAGTAGACTTACCTGCAGAAAGAGGAACAAGCTCCCAAGTGTCACTCGCGTGTAAAGCAGACATCTCGTCAATCATAGCATGTCGCCATCCTGGATGAGATAGTGCCTCACCGACTTAGGGATAGAAACAGTGGACAAAGAAGATATAAAAGCATAATGAGGTGACGACAGGCGATGATAACTTAAATCGACATAGTGGGGATTAGGATTAAGTGTGGATCGTACACCTTTGCGGAGTGCAATTGGTTGACTAAGAGGAGACAAGTCCGCAGTAGGTGCAGAATCTGATGCGGGGCGTGAATCACCTGGGAATAATGCTGGATGTGGACGACGATGATAAGTCAAGAGTGGTGGAGCTGCAGAAGGTTGAACTGGATTATGTGGAGGAGCTGGAGCTATAGGTGGTGGAACTGGAGCTATAGGTGGTGGAGCTACAACTGGAGCTATAGGTGGTGAAGCTGGAATGATTGAATCTCCAAAAGATGAAACTGATAGTACCTCAGAAATATCTAAGTGATGACCTGAACCTGTGAAGCATGATTGAGTTTCAAAGAAGGTAACATCAGCGAACTTAAGGTACCGCTGGAGGTCAGGAGAGTAGCATCGATACCCCTTTTGTGTTCTCGAGAAACCTAGAAATACGCGCTTAAGAGTACGAGGAGCTAACTTATCTGTTCCTGGAGTAAGGTTATGGACAAAACAAGTGCTTCCAAAGATACGGGGTGGAAGAGAGAACAAATGTAAGTGGGGAAACATGAAAGAGAATGGAACTTAGTTCTGGATAGCTGAAGATGGCATACGATTAATAAGATAGCAAGATGTAAGAAATGCATCCCCCAAAAACGCAACGGAGCATGAGATTGTATGAGTAGGGTACGAGCAGTTTCAACTGTTTTCCGGTGGGGTTGACTGGGGTTTGGTCGCCGGAGCCTGAGGAGTCTTGTGGTGGTGTTGGTTTTTGCACAACACCAACAGAAAGTGATTTGCTTACGGACAACCTTCTAAGTCGCCGGAAAATTGCACGGCGAAGAGGTCTTTCTTCCCGGAAGTCGCTGGAATGATGCACATCGACGTGTTTCTCACTAATGCTCTGATACCATGTGAGAAGGCACGGGAGAAAATATGTTATTGATATTAAATGATAAATACAATACAAGAGGTTCCTATTTATAGCTATACACTACAAGGAGATATTACTCCTCTTCCAATGTGGGACAAGACTACACTATACATATCTGTAACACTAACAGGAACTACAATTTAAGTAAAATGTTAAAATACTTTACTAGTCAAAATACTCAAAAATAATACGAGTATAAAGCTTGCTTAAACCAATGCGCATGGACAGCACATTTATGTTGACTATCCAACTTACATCAAGTATATATACAGTAAAAGAGAGTAGCGTCAAGAGAGTGGACAGTTTAGAGCCATGTCCCTTTGACCATTATTCTTCTTTCTTTAATAAGAAAAAACAACTCGAATTGATATGAAAGGAATAAAAGATGAGTACATGTCGTCAATGATCAATCTAAGTCGAATAACAAAGTTTCCCAAATCTTGTGGAAGATTGTAAGAGAAACATTACGCAAGTGGTAAATTGCTTTACACACAAAGAATGGAGGAAGACTGTTGTACCCAAGCATCTTGTTGCGAAAGAGACCACTCGAGAAGAGATCTGAGCTTACACTCCTTATCTTAAAAAAAGGGAGAGTTCTGGGCTTACACTCTATCTAAAATCCAAATGCGCCATAGAATAGTCAATAAAACACCTTGCAAGAGAAGTTTACCATTCATTGTGCCACCATTTTGTCCGTTAAACATTAACTGACTGAATATGGAATCCCCACAAAATTGCCAAATAACCCAAATGATCTCTGCCACAATCCACTTGCAAAAGGAAATGTCTAAGCAACTCAATGGGACATTTTAACATCCAAATGACGACGATTATTCTTTTTTTTTACCAAGAAATTCGTTTTCCAGCTTCAAATTTCGGGGGATAATGGCCCCCTCTACCGTTCTCCACTTAAATACTAGACTTGTTCCCCAACCAGGATTCAAACTAGTGACATGCGACTACCACACATCCCGCGATGTATCCCCTTCGCTGTTGAACCAGAACTTTGAGGGGCATGAGGACGGTTATGCCTATATTTTGTGGATCTGTCACTGGAATGTATCATTACCCAAGGCATAATTGGCTGGATCACTAGATCTAAAACTAGTGTGTACTGCCATGAGCCTATTGAACCCAACATAGATCAAGCACCACCTTTTTATCAGCCAACAATTAAAGGTGACTGTTTCTTTGCCAACAAAGTAATCTGATGCAGATATTGGGTACATATTTGCAGCGGAAGTAATAACTTTCAGATTCTTCATAAACCATAAAGCGGATAACAATTCTTATATCTTAAAAAAAATACTTTTTTGCTAATTGATATACAGTTAAACATAACAAACAACAATTAAACTTGTACAATGACAAGCATATGGCAAATCAAATAAAGAATTCTCCCTCAGCACCCAAAAGAAAGAATTGCAAGTACCTGTTCTTCCAAGTAAGCTAGTTCACAAATTGCAAGTACCTGTTCTTCCAAGTAAGCTAGTTCACCATCTTCAGAAGGAATATGCTCCAGAATATGTCCGACAGGATCAAATTCCTACACGTAGATATCCCAGGAACCATCACGAGAATTGGAGTGATATGGATTGCAAATGCTCAAGTACGGAGACAACTAAGGGGAAGAAAAGAAGATAAAAGTTGAAGCAACTAAGGGAATAAAAAATAGATCTCCAACAGATTGGCAATGGAGGAAGATAACGAGTAAATAACATGGCCAGGAATCAAGATGTATGTTGTACTCAAATATCCTTTCCATGTAGAAAGACAATAACCCATGCATATGCTGCAGCTTTCACATGAATGAAAGCTAGGTTCATTAACAGAACAATCTTGATGAAAAAACTAATAAAAGACATGAGTTGTTTGCTGACAGAAGTAATAGCCTAACAGGCAGGCCAACCCTTTCAGTCTACACCCACACCAAACTGTAATTAGTAGAAAGTCCACCCACAATTGGCATTTCTTGTCTACAATTCATAAACACTTGTTTCTCAACAAATGTTAAGTGTGCAGGCAATACTTTCAAAAGAGCGAAGTCTGGATTGAGCTGATGGAAGAATTTTGACTAAGAACACAAAGAAAAATCAAAAACATGCATCATGAGAAGAAAATTAGAGGTAACTATCCAATAGCAATCAAACTACAAGCAACAACAACATGACAACTTATAGAGACTGACAGCGTTAACCTTGTTCAAAGTTCATGGAAAGAGCTTTGTTACATAAATCCTGGGAAAGAAGAAGTCTGGGAATTACAGATCATATGCCTGGTAACTACTCCAATAATACTCGTGCAAAGATTGATGCAGATCTTGCCAATATATAAGAAATGAGGTATACAACGACTTTCATAGGCTCATTAACAAAGGCCAAATATTATCACATCAATGAAATCTGTATTAGGATCATCACCCGTACTATACCAATGATCCACTAGAGAACGTACAGGACAGAAAGACACGCAACTATAATATTTATTAAAATGCAGAAGGTGAAACCTCTTAATAGAATTCTTCCTCCAGCTCCTCGACAACTTGACCAGGAGGTTTGCTCCCATATATAGAGCTCAATACCTCTGGGGAGTCCAGCTAGAACACGTGCAGTGCAGCAGCGGCTGCAGCTCGTTCAGGAACCTGCAGGAAAACTTGTAAAAATAGAACTGAAGGCCGTTTTTTGCTTAGTCGTCAAAAAAAGAATAGAAATGAAGACAATTAAGGAAAATGTCGACAACCTTCACGCAATTTATAATCCTCCCTCAGAAACAGAGACTGAATGATCGCATTTTTATTTCCATTCATGTTTACTAGAGGTGCACATAGGGAGCACGCATGTGACACATTAATTGTTCTTTAAGTGTTTACACCCCAAAAACTGACAGAAATAAGAAAACTTCAGTCATAAGAGCGTACGCATAAGAGAAGTGGATGCCTTCAAGAAAAATACATAACCATGCCCTCCAATTTCTCCAAGCATCACTCTAAGGTATACCAACCTTTTTAATGTAACTTTTGCCTATTCCAGTGAAGGTGGAGAAGAGAATAAACAATCTTAGAAATAATTTCTTATAGGATGGCAATGCTGAAATTAGAAAATTGCATTTGCTTAGGTAGCAAAAAATCAAAATATGAAAAAAAGGAGGTTGACTTGGGGTGAGGATACTAGAATATAACAGAGGCTTGCTATGTTAATGGTTGTGGAGGCTTAACGATGGGAAAGCTGCTTTATGGAAACTGTTATTACTTATTATCACTAAGTATTTGAAAGAGGGTTTTGGGGATGCTAAACCGGTGGATTCCCCTTGTGGAGTTGCTGTCTGGAAGCAGATTGTTAATCTGTGGGGAGAATTCAAGAATTCTGTTAAACTGGACTATTTCCCTTTTCATACTTTTAGCATCAAGCTTCATCTGCAACTTCCTGATCTCCATTGAGATAGGAAGAACGGCTAACACAAGGACAGAAGGTAGTCACATACTCCATTAATATATCTAGTCAGCTATAGCAGATCCTTCGCTTACATTTTAATATTTCATACTAGATGATGCACTTTGCTGATTTTATAATCAATTCTTTTTAGCTTGTATATTTCAATGCTATAAATATTACTGGTATTTTGGAAACTAGAAACAAACTTATTATATGATGAATAGGTGGTTGAGTAATTACCAAACTCACTTTTGAGAATTTGGGTATTATTTTTTTTTTATTTGCACCGGGTGTCCAAGTCTCTTTGAGCCCCGACTAATCCCGGGGGTGCACAGGCCCTCGGCAAGGAGTTTCCCGCAAGTGCACCACGGTTAATTCAGGTTTTACCCAGTCCGATGGCCCTCAGAAATTGTTTGCACCCAGTGGGTTTCGAACTTGAGACCTTGAAAGGGAGCAAACCCCAAGGCTCAAGTCAATTGCCACCAGGCCAACCCTTGAGTGTTTTGGCTGAGAATACGATTATGTGAGCTTCTTTACCAATCACACATAGCAGCATGCAAAATTCTCCTTTGACGCCTTGTAAGACATTATATGTCAATCTTGTGATTTTTCACCAGTAATCTGCACAGGAACAGGACCCATCTTGAAAGCTGTGGAACCGATTGACATCTCTTACAACTATCATTCTCATTGTGACCTTTGAGATAAGCTTCAAAGCAGAATGGCAATCATCACATATTCTGAGATTCTTAATAACATGAATTGGCGCTTGGGATGGTGTTTTCATGAGAGCATATGCTACAGCCAGCTTTTCGCTGTGGTAACTAAGATAACCTTCTTGCTGTTCTTGCTCGACATCATGCAAGACAGAAGCTGTGTCTGGAACATAACCCAACGGTTTTATATCAGCCAGCAATTTTCTCACCTTCTCATGGATTTGAGCCGTCTCTGGGTGTTGAGTGTCATCAGAAACAAACACATGAGTTTCATTTCTTATTTCAGTCCAGCTCAATCCAGGTTCTTTCTTTATGTTCCTTTCTCTTAATAGCTTCCGTATCTTTGCTACTCCATCCCACCTTTTCACCTTGGCATGCATATTGGACAACAGGATATAAGTTCCCACATCGTTGGGGTTCAATTGCAACAAATGGTCTGCGACTCTCTTTCCTAGACCATAATTGCAATGTACGTTACAAGCATTAAGCAAAGTACGCCAGGCAACGACATCCCATGTGACTGGCGTCGACCTCATGAAATTCTCAGCCTCATCAAGTTTTCCAGCTTTACCTAGGAGCCCAACAACACAGGTATAGTGCTCTAACCCAGGTTCAAGGCCGATGTCCCTCATTAGATGCTGCAAGTAGTAAAATCCTTCTTCTATTCTACCCAAATGTCCACAAGCCAAAAGAACCCCGACAAAGGTTACATAGTTTGGTTGCTCTTCGGCAGCTAACATGTGCTGAAACACATCCAATGCTTCCTCACCAAGCCCATGATGAGAGAAACCTGATATTATCATATTCCAAGTAACAGTATCTCGACAAATCATGCTTGAAAACAAGGCCCTAGTGGCTTCGATATGGCCACTCCTAAAATACATATTGATCAAAGCATTCCCAACTACAACAAAAGCTCCATGTCCTGTCTGCTCAACACGTGCATGTAATGTTTTCCCGCAACCAAGTGCTGATAGACCCGCACAGGAATTCAACAACACTGCGAATGTGTATTCATTTGGAATAACATCCTGAAGTTCCATTCGTAAGAATAGTTTCAGGGCTTCCTCAAAGCATTCATTTTGGAAATTTGCAGCCAAGATTGCCGTCCAAGACACCACATTATGGTTCGCATAAGAATCAAAAATATATCTTGCACCTGAAATTTCACCACACTTTCCGTACATGTCCATGATTGCGCTGCTTAGAAACACATCAAGCTGAAGACCAGACTTCAGCATTCTGCAGTGAACTTGCTTACCCAACTTCAAATCCTTGAAGCGAGCACACAGACCAAATATGTTCACGTAACTGACACTATCCCCCGCCGAGCCGTGAGCCAACATCCTTGAGAAAACATCCAACGCTTCACTTGTATACCCATGATCCAAGAACCCCTTCAGTACAGAATTATAAGTAATGATGTCTAATCCAGGAACAGACTTCAAGATTTCCAAAACCCCTTCCATATCTGAAGACACTGTATACAAGGATAGAAGAGCATTCTTCACATACTGATGAAAGACCAATCCTGCTTTCAACACTAACGTATGACACTGCCGCCCTTCGTGTAGCAAACCACCGCTAGAACAAGAAGAAAGTACGGTAGACAAGACATACTCATTTGGGAATATTTTATCCACTGAAATCATGTCTTTGAACAATTTGGTTACTTCCCAAGCATACCCATTGTGCAAATACCCTGCCATTAAAATGCTCCAAGAAACTACATTTCGTTGACTCGATCTGTCAAACACCCGCCGAGCAACAGCAAGTTGTCCACACCTCGAGTAGAGATTAATGAGACAATTATTCTGAATTATGTGGTCTTCTGAGGCATGACTAGAAACAACAAGAAGTGCATGAACAGCTTTTCCCAACTTGAAGTTCCCATCATCAACTAACTTTTTCAACAACTTTACAGCATACTCCACGGAAAAGAGACGTTGAGAGTTCACTTGGGATAGAGAAAACGCACTCACATGCAGAAGAACGCGTGTGGACATTGCTTGTCAGAAGCATAGTCAAGTCTCACTATAGTCCTGTTTGTAGAGTAATACAGCTCCAGACACTTGAAGTGTATGTTGACGGAACAAAAAGAATGCTAAATCTGAAAATATAAGACAAGACATGTTTAGAATATATACTGTCAAAAATTATATAGAAAAACATGTGCAAGAGCCATGTATCAAGTTACTTCAGCATGCATTTGAAACAAAGAAGCTTCTCTTATTTACATCAGTTACAATATTGCTATACTAGTATCTTCTTCCCAGCCCCCCAAACTACTGGACACATGTCAGTCATAGCTTTCCATTTAATTAGCGACCAACATTGTGTGCTCCATGTGATGTAAGGTTATAAAGATTTTATTTGAACATATGATAAAAAAAAAGGGCAGCCTGGTGCGGGTCCGGGAAGGGCCGGACCACAAGGGTCTATTGTACGCAGCCTTACCCTGCATTTCTGCAAGATGATGAATATCATAAATGACTGCACAGTGACAACATGTTCCTGCTACTGTAAAGTGATCTCTGTTCATTTGTGCAATTTCGGAGAACAGAAATTTTTCTTTTTTTCTAGCAAGTCTGCTTCTTCTATACACCTTTCCTCCTGCATTATCGCGGAGGAGGAAAAACCTGGTAAATTGAGTTGTTAGCAGGATAAGCCTGTCACTTTGGCTTGGCAGTATGATGTATGGAAAGATGCTTCTTTCTCAAGCACTAGAAGACAGCCCTTTCTCATGTCTACTTCTTAGATACACCTTCCCCTGCTATATTGTCAAATTATCTGTCTCAAAGGGAAGTAAGAGCTTTATTCACAAGTTGCTAAACCATTGTATGACCTCCTAGGCACCCTATTACAGTTGAGACGAACAATTAATATCTTTATTTACCTTCACTAAACTTCAAAGTAGAGGTCTCGAGTTTTAGTCCTGAAAATGGAGAAACTTCGTGTAAGGAGCGCTTCCCATTTAATGGCCCTACGCAGCGGTAGTACCGGATATCAAATGGTTATACCCAAAAAATCATCTTTGAAGTGATTCTCAGCGTCCAAGCATCCGTAACAGCTTAGATATCCAAGATGTAAGCTAGACAGAAGTCCAAGATGTACATGTGGATTCTGTGAATCAAGTCTCCACGTTGAAAACTGCCCGCCCAAAATTTTGCAGAACATCTCATTCTCAGTTGGCACAGCCTGAATTATATCGTACATGAATTTTAAGATATGTCTAGAAATCATAAAATACAAATTGGAATGATACAATCACTAATACATTACAGTATCTGCATATTGCAAGATACTGGCAACTGTGTGTCCAGCTTGATCAAACACAAATTAAACATAAACAAATAATGAGCTGAATAAGTTTTGTGTGCATATGAACACCTAAGGAATCTAAGTCAGTTACTTCCTAAAGCTCTTTCTTTACTAAAGTCTAAACTCCAATCACTAATATTAATATAACTCATGAGTTAAAAGAAATCCATCAACGTAAATACGCAAACTCACCATCTCAAACATTCGTTAAAATACTTTCAAATAAAACAGAGATACCAAAAGAATAATGAAACAGTTAAGGAAAACTATCCCAAGAACAAGTCAACGGACCAACCAAAACAAGCATTTTTAACTAAAGAAAACAATATAAACCAAAGCATTGTTAAAACCATATCTGGAGAGAAACGAATTAATATATAAAGATAACAAGCAAATATTTTCATTCTCTCTAAATTCCGGTATTAAGGAGTGTTCATACGAATTGCAGCCAACAAGTCTTAAACAAATGATTCATATCAGTTTATGCTTGATCTCAACATTCATACTTTTATCTTCAGTGAGTGAACATTTCAGTAACAAACAACCCAATTCAAAACTCTTGTGAATTTACTAAGTGCTCAATTAACAGTGCAGATGCCAAACATGATGATATTTAGCCACTAACATGCTGAGTTTAGAACAAAACAGCAGCAGTAAAGCCAAACTAATTAATGACTAATTCCATTTTTTTAAAAGAAAAAAAAAAAGAATTATCAACAGATAAAAACAAGCTGACAGGTCTGGAGATTGAACACAAGGAATACAGAAAATTGAACATATTCATAGGGTCAACAATCCAAATATTCATTCATATTCAAAAGAGGATTTCGGGTAAATGTATACATACCTAAACAGCCGAAAATAAACTGAAGACAACCAACAAAGGTCTGAAATAGAAGGTGAAATCCAGCAACAGAAACAGCGACAAACCAGCGACCAAACGAGCCACACTCGATAATAGCGGAAACAATAATCACTTTTGGGTGTAAAGTGGTGAAGATGGGCGGCGGACAGTGGAGTTGTTGGCTCTCTTTGTATGTGAGTAGGTCTGAGAGAGTGGAGGAGGAGGAAATCCGTCTGTTGAGAATGAAAAGGGGGGGATTGTTTGGGGACGAAACGACGTAGTTTTGATATTAAACTACGTCATTTGGTGGCCTGGGAGGAATGGTTGTTGGACCGGGTATTTGGGAGGAATTTGGGGCGGGCTTGTGGAGTAATTGGGCTGGTTTTGGCCCATTTCAGAGATGTGAAGCCATAGCCCCTTATTTTCTTTACTAGTTTTAGTGTACGTGCGTTGCAAGTGTGCTTCACCTTAAACAGTATAAATGTATACAAGTAGAAGAAATTGTTGAAAATAACAATTGATAAATCAAAAATTAATTTAAATCATAAAAATAATAATTATTAAATTGATACAATAACTGTGAATTTAATATCTTTTGAACATGCAAAGATGATGAATTTAATTGAATTAATTGTATAATATTTTGTGGTTAATAGATATTTTATTATTTAAAATACAAATATATTATGATATTGTATCTCATCTAACATCTCTTTAAAAACTTTATATTTATAATATTATTATACAAAAAGTACTAATTTTTTATTAAATAAAAGAGAGTGCACACTCTTTCCGTAGATATAAAATGGAATATAAAATTTTTATGCGAATTATTACCCGAATCAATCTGTTTTTTATTTTTCTGGAAAATAAAATGATAAAATCTAATTTTAATTTATCAAGATTTTAAAATAAATACTATATGTTAAAAAAATAAAGTTAAGCTACTTTTATAACAAAAGAGACTAAAAGTTTAAAAATGTGCTCTGAATTTTTCGTTGTTTCTTTCTTTTTTCTCGGGTTTGAGTCTAATATTAAAACCTTTCTTTTTGATAGTTATATGTCTTTTTAAGCATGGTGATGGAATTTGTTCTTTGTAACCTAATTACATAAGGTTTTTTTCAAAGTTCATTAAGATTATATGTAAGTTAAGTGGACCTCTTCTTGTAAAAAAATTAAAACTTTGTAGATATTTTTAAGTTTGAAATATATTAGTTTATCAAAATATTAAAATAACAATTGTAGTTATAATTTTACATAATATAGTTGTAGCTCGATTTATTTTTTAAATTAATATTTTCATGTTAGTTTAAACTTCTAAAAAATTATACTTGGAATTAAAATCAACTCTTAAAAAGTTAAAACGAAAAAGAACATGCATTGCTGATTTCCAATGATTTTTAGGTATTCTATTATCGGTAATATTTGGGGAAAGAATCTAAGAACATGGAAAATTTTAAGTGCCACGCATTAAACACCAAAAAAGAAATTAAGTGCATGCATAAGGATATAAAAGTTGGTCAAATAAGGAAAAATATTATATAAAATAAAATTTATATTAAATTTAAAGTCATGAATATTAGAAATTTTTACATGATCCAAATAAGGAAAGATTTAAGAAGCGGAATATTAGTTGATTTTGAAGTCCTAAATATTAAAAAAATAATCAAATGACTATTTTGTTTAGTATAAAATTTATTTTTAAAGCGTTAAAAGATGAACGACATTTCGCTAAGGGACTTCGTGCTTTTAATATAGTATAGATTAGATTTTGCAAAATTAGCCACTTTAGACTCGAAAATCTAATCAAAACCCATTTTTTGTATAACTAGCCTATTTATCTATTTTACCTAATGATGGACTACTGTAACTAATTAACTAATTAACTAACCTAAGAATGTATTTTTTGATTTTTAGATATTTAAATAATGTATTTAACAATGTAATTAAATCCTAAAATGCAATTTAAAATATAAAATGCTATGAAATTAGGATTTGAACATTTTTATGATTTTTATGATTTACGATATTCCTAACATGCATAAACAATGCAAATAAATACAAAATAAATAAAGAAAAACTTCTAAAATTCATAAAAAGAATTAAAATTATTTTTGAATTATTTTTTAGGAGTAATTTCCTATGTGGACAAAAATTAGGTGCTCACACATATCATTTGCACAAGTTGTATCTTCTTCTTTTTTACAACTAAGAGGCCAAGATTTTTTTGCCTATAAAAGGAAAGACCATTTGTTCATTTTAAATACACCAACAAAACTTGAGTCTTCATTTCTTGTTTCTCCTCCTCCTTTTGTAATTGAGAGTATTTTGTAAGAGAGTTGAGTGCCGAGAAACACTTGTGTGGACCCTTTTTTTGAGCGATCTTGTGAGCATATATTCTCGGGGGTATTTGGGCTGATTATAGTATTTACTCTAATTTTGTACTCTCTTTAACTCAAAAGTGCCAAGGTTTACTGGAACTTGAAGCTTAAAGCACATAATGTCTAAGCAGTTATATATCGTGAATGGAAAAAGAACAACTATAAACACAGACAACAATTAGATGGGTAAACGAATTGCCAAAAAAATAATAATGAAGTGAATATATAACAACCATCAAATGACCAAAATGCAAACATGTTTGCAATTTAAAGAATTAATCTCACATGAGATAGAATGAAATGAGTTTTTGAGTTATGACATACAACTATTAAACGAAATTGGGTCATTCCTTGGAATATCATGGGCACCTAGATGGAAACAGAGTTACAGATGTTATGGTGAATATTTTTTATTTTTTTATAATCGAGAAATCCTCGAGGGCTAATGACACACAATTTGAAACTTTATGGCTGATTGACCCGCCTTTCTATCTTCTCTACTAACTTAAATACCAGACTTTGGTATATGGCACGATGTAAATTTAACCCATACATCACACGTTACGCTCTTACCGATAGACCAAAGCCTCGAAGGAGAAACATATGGTGAATAATGAACACAAACAGCAAGAACCCATAGGTAATCAGAAGAAGCAAGAACAACTGGGGGGGGGGGGTAAAGTTCGTGGGAGCACAAAAGTTAATTAGTCATCAATATTTTCAAAAATTCGAGTGAAAGACCAGGTATGGTAGACACCCAATTTACCCCGTATTAGCAAAGGAGCAAGGGGTAAGCCCATATATTTTTTTGGCTTGCCAAGAAATATGCCTGGGGCCAACTCTTAGGACCAATAATAGCCTTCGAAACTCGAGTATAATGGACCCGCCCCTCTACCCTTCCCCACTTAAATAACAGGCTTAGTTTACATAGGGTCGAACCTATGACCTGTCTCAATTCCCTCAACCTTTGCCATTTGAACTAAGCCCATCTAGATTTTCAGATAGTTGATTCTTACTTCTTAAATCAAACTTAATATACCTATCACAAATTTGAGCAATTATAACATTGGAAAAAAAAAATAACCATAAAGTTTCAGGTTCAAATCCCAAACAGAGACAAAAGCATGATTTCTTCTCATTTGTTCAAGTATTGGTGGACAGAGTTACCGGATACTGTTGCTTTTCTATTAGGAGGTTGCAAGTATCATATGTAATTCGTCCAGATGTGCGCAAGCTCGCCCAGACACCACGGTTGTCAAAAAAAAAACACATTTAAACTTGCAAAAATCACAAGGAGCAATAATATCACAGTTGAGCAAATACAGCATTTATAAACGAATTTATTAAATTTTGAGTTTAACCGATTAAATATCACTATAAAAAGGGAAAACGAGTTTTGGTCTAATTAGATAAATAGAAGCAAACAAAGCATTATAAATCAAAATTCACTAATATTTGTTCTTAATCCATTAACATGATTGCCCCAAAAAAAGGATAAAAGTCTTGGTCTAATTATACATAAAAATAAAGGGGAATATATGAAGAGAAATAGAAACATACAGGTTTGATTTGGACATGAGAAAAGCGAGGAGATCGCTGCGGTAATGAGATGGGGGAAGAGAAGACTGTAGAGAGGAGATTTTGGCAAAGAATTCTTTCGCAAGAAAATGGATGAATTTGGGCTCAATTTGTTTGTTTTTCCTCCGGCCCGTTACATAAAATTTGGGCTTGGGATCAATAATTAATCTTTACACAAATAGTCGGTCATATTCATTATTTACTTTTGTAGTCATATATATAGTTTATACATTGATTATGCATAATTATACACATATAATACATAAATTATGTATATATTATACATCCACTAGCTATTTTTAGTTTAAGTCGTTAGGTGGGCAGCTATTTAGGTTAATTCTTCTATTTTTATAGCCAAGTTACACATTTGGCCGGTCGGTAAAAAATAATTACATTCATTAGCCAAATATACAAAAGTATACACTACTTATATATATACATATTTATATCGGCTATTATTTTATAAAGTGGCTATATTGTATAGTTGTAACGACCCGGCCAGTCGTTTTAAGTATTATAACCCCGTTCCCTCATTTACTGTTCAATTTATGCCTTATAATTAATTTATGACTTATCGGGTTAGTTGGTTCGGGTTCGGAAAAAATTCGGAGTGAAATGAGACACTTAGTCTCATAATTAAAAATTTTAAGATAGAAAAGTTGCACGAATGTGGACTTAGGTGTAAACGACCTCGGATATGAATTTTTATGATTTCAATAGCTCCGTATGGTGATTTTGGGCTTAGGAGCGTGTCCGAAAAATTGTTTGGAGGTCCGTAGAGGAATTAGGCTTGAAATGCCGAAAGTTGAATTTTTGGGAAGTTTAACCCGGGGGAGGGGGGTAACTTTTTAATATCGGGGTCAAAATCTGATTCTGAAAATTTTAATAGGTATGTTATGTCATTTATGACTTGTGTGCAAAATTTGAGGTCAATCGGACGTGATTTGATAGGTTTCGGCGTTGTTTGTAGAAATAAAAAGTTTCAAAGTTCATTAGGCTTGAATCTATGTGTGATTCATGTTTATAGTATTGTTGGATGTAATTTGAAGACTCGACTAAGTTCGTATGATGTTTTAGGACTTGTTGGTATATTTGGTTGAGGTCCCGAGGGCCTCGGGTGAGTTCCGGATGGGTAACGGATCAAAAAGTGAACTAAAATAGCTACTGCAATTTCCTTCTGCTGCAGATTCCATCTCCCAGAATCGAGCCCTGAATCGTGCCCAGAATAGGGCCATGATCGAGCCCAGGATCGAAGCCACGATCGAAGGCAGGGTCGAGGGTCATGATCGAGTGTAACGACCCGGCCGGTCGTTTTGAGTATTACAACCTCGTTTCCCCCATTTCTGCTTCTTTATGTATTGTTTAGCTGTATTGTGTTGCATCGGGTTTGTTGGTTCGGGTCAGGAGTGATTTCAGAGTGGAATGACATACTTAGTCTCTAAAGTAGAAGCTTTAAGTTGAAAAAGTCAACCGGATGTTGATCTATGTGTAAGCGATCTAGGAATTTAATTCTGATAGTTCCATTAGCTTCGTAGGTGATTTTTGGACTTAGGAGTGTGTCCGGAATATGATTTGAAGGTCCGTAGTAGAATTAGGCTTGAATTGGCGAAAGTTGGAAATTTGGCGATTTTGGTCGGCAGTGGAAAAATTTGATATCAGGGTCGGAATGGAATTCTGGAAGTTGGAGTAGGTTTGTAGTGTCACTTGTGACGTGTGTGCAAAATTTGAGGTCATTCAGACGTGGTTTGATTGGTTTCGGCATCGGTTGTCGAATTTGGAAGTTTAGAAGTTCTTAGGCTTGAATCCGGGGGTAATTTGGTGATCTGATGTTGTTTGATGTGATTCGAGAGCTCGATTGAGTTTGCATGGTATTTTAAGACTTGATGGTACCTTTGGTTGAGGTTCCGGAGGCCTCAGGTGTTTCGGGGTGAGTTTTGAGCGAGTCCGGGTATTTCCGGAACTCAGGTATGGTTCTGGTGCTTAAAATTTCGCGAACCTCAGTAGAATTTTGCGGACCTCAGCAGAATTTCGCGGACCGCATAATTTTGCCGCGGCCGCACTCCAGGAAAAGTTTTGCAGGTCCGCTGGTCCGATTTCGGAAGCCTATATCTTTTGATCTACAAGGAATTTTAAGATGCTTCAAAAATGAAAGTTGTAGCCCTTCGTGTCTAGTTTCCATAAAGGTAAATAACTCATTATTTGGACATCTATAGAGAAAGGTATGGCCAAAATACTAAAACCTGGCATTGCAGCCACCTAAAAGTGCGGCCGCACCTGTTTTTCGCGACCGCATGACCTGGGAGGTGCGGCCGCGCTTGGAATTTCGCGGACCGCATAGTAGGAGTTCAGAGGGTGCACTATATAAATGGGGTTTAGGGCATTATTTTATATGTTGGACCCAATGAGTTCGGTTTGTGGCGAATGTTCGTGGGTTTTTCAAAATATTCATCGGGGTAAGTGATTCTTACTCGAATTTAGTTAATATATATGAATATATCAATGATTTCATAGCAAAATTGTAGAAACTTCATAAAATAAAGTTTTGGGATTTGAATGTCGATTCGAAGTCGGATTTGAGTGAAACTAGTATGGTTGGACTCGTAAGTGAATGGGTGTTCATAATTTGTGACTTTTACCCGATTCTGAGTCGTGGGCCCGAGGGCCGGGTTTGAGCCAATTTTGGGTTTTTGGTCTAAATTGGTAGTTTTTCTTGTGGAATTCATTCCATTAGCGTATATTGATGGTATTGTACTGATTGTGAATAGATTCGGAGCATTTGGAGGCCGAGTCGAGAGACAAGAGCATCGCAGGGTAGAGATTTGACCGGTTTGAGGTAAGTAACTCTTCTAATATTGGAGCTGAGGGTATGAACCCTGAATATATATATTATGTGAATTGTTGGGAGGTGACGCACATGCTAGGTGACAGGCGTGTGGGCGTGCACTATAGAAATTATGACATAATTATTTATATGGAATTTTGTAGTTAAATAATCTTGCATTCTCCATGCGATTTTATGTGTCAAAGAAATTAAGCTGAAAAATATATTAAAAATTATGTTGAGCCTATGTGCCAGTATTTTGGGACCCATAGAGGTCATATTGTTGTGAGTTATTTGTTTTAAATTGAAAATTAATACTCAGTCATATTCATTTCATTACATATCATATCTCAGTCTCTGTTGTTATTTATTGATACATCATATCATCATTTTTGGGCTATTTTCATGACATTGTGAGCCCATGAGAGAGAGATTGGAGAGATTGATGACTGAGGGAGGCCGAGGGACTGATTATGAGGATATTTTTGGGATCGGGCTGCACGCTGCAGCAGGCTATGTATATATTATTACTATTATATGGATCTGGGCTGCCCGCATGCAGCATGCCTTATTGGCTTATTATGGCACGTGAGTTGTCCGTGCGGATTCTGATATGATATTATAGCACGTGAGTTGTTCGTGCAGATTATAGCGCTTGGGCTGTAGGAGCCCCTCTGGAGTCTGTACACCCCCACCCCCAGTGAGCGCAGGTACCTACTGAGTGCGAGTGCTGAGTGACTGGGAGGCATGAGTGATTGTGAGGTATGCCCGAGTGGGAAGATACGAGTGATTGTGAGGTCTGCCCGATGGGCTGTTTATGATTTTATCATTGAGTTGCATCGCATTGGCATGCACACATGACATACAGGCATAGAGATGTATTTTTCTCATGCTGTACTGCATCACATCATTCATGAATTTCATACATTTTTGACAGATGGGCATAGTGATGCAGTTGTTTTTACACGGGTTATCTGGAAGGAAAAATGAAATATCTCATTTATTATTGAAAGGATTTTTGGGAAAAATTATTGTTTACAAACTTATTCATATTTTCGGCAACTTCGGTAAACGATTTGGGTTTCCACTGATGTACTTGAAAGGAAGAACTATATTTTTTGAAATCATGATTTTGCTGAGCTTTTTATCTCTGAGTTACTTCTGGTATTATTTGCTTTATGTTGTTATGGACTGTTGTGGACTATTAATTTTGGACCCGACCTTGGTGGAAGCTCGTCACTACTTTCAACCTAAGGCTAGGTTTGTTACTTACTCAGTACATGGGGTAGATAGTACTAATACTATACTTCTGCACATTGCGTGCAGATGTTGGCTGTTGTTATTGTCGTGCTCGATGGTTGCGGGATTTGAAGATGTACCTACGTTCCTGTTGTAGCTGCCTCTTGTTCATGGTAGCCTTAGATTTATAAAAGCTTTGTTTATGTACTATTCAAACAGACTATGTATTTCTTTCATTTCCGCTTTGTAAACTCTATTCTTAGAAGCTCATGATTTGTATAACCAGTTCTTGGGGATTGTATAAGATTAAGACCTTTAATTACTTAAATTGCTTTAATAATTATTATTGGAATTGGATAGTTGGTAATTGGCTTACCTAACGGGTTGGGTTAGGTGCCATCACGACTAGTTGGATTTTGGGTCGTGACATTTAGGTCATAGGTGCAGAAATAGCTGAGAAACCCTCTACGAAATGACGATAATACCATGTCAAACCAAGAAAACTCTGGAGAGGCTACTGGGCATTTAGGATATATAATTCCCATCTTTCTTTCCTTATCGTGCGGGATTGATTCGGCTTGAGACATAACTCTTTGAATTCCTTTCACGTATTCGTATGCGCATATGAGCACTAAGTATCAGTTATGCATCGCTGACTTATGATTCTATGAACGAGCTTCGAGGTGAGTATTCTGTGTTTTGGTGATGGGCCAGTCTGGAGGATTTGAGGCCATTATTGGACCGTAGCTTGAGCTCGGTAGCTTCAGTTGTAACTTGTACATTTGGACACATATATCTAGTAATGACCCTACAGTGGAATTTATGGCTCGATAAGCGGTAGAATGGCTTTGCGATGAGTATGATGTGATTGCGGGATGTGTTAAGACGATTGAAATGTGACGAGAAGTGTTTTCCTTGAAATGTAAAGGAAAGGCCATTGGGTGCTTGGTTTTCGATTTGATGTGGCGTACAGTCTCGAGTATGAATGTTTTGAAGGATCTTTCACATTGTTAAATTTTGGGGTAAATTAAATTCTCATGTCTGGTTAATGAGTTTGGACTCATATTGACTAAGTGATTGCATAGTAATTGTGACTGCGAAAAGATATAACAAGATGCTAATTTAAGGTTAAGCAAGTGGGTTATCCCCCGCGGAGTAATCTACGTAGGTGTATTCCTTATGATGTGAGTAGAGAGTTTCATTTCTGCTTACGTATGTGTGGAGATTTGAATTTGTATCTGGCTGAGAAGGTTGACTTGATTGTCAAGAGAATAAATGCGAGCTTAGCGGATGATTGGGGTATTTTTATGGTTGGCGTTGCATGAGTGGGAAAAGAAGTTTCGTTGAACTGACTGTGGCATTATGGCAAGAATAGAGTATGGGTATTGTGAGTTATGAAATATTTTAATCTACGGCTTTGAGCCAAGTGGGGGAGCATGCTATTGATAATTCAATTTCATGGTTATATGTAAAGGTTTAGTTTTGGGTTAGTTATGACTTGCAGAAGTTGAGATCGAGGATAACTCGAATAAGGAAATTCCTGGTTACAGATTATATTGCACGTATGAGTATATGAAAATCGTGGGATGAGTGAGTTATTATTGGTGAATGATGTAGTGCGTACAGAGTATGAATTTGATATGTGGTGTTAAACTAGAGTTACTTCTTTGGGTGTTGTTGTGCTAATAGGGCACGTGTCTTTTGGCCCATTTGGGTGGTGCAATTAGATTTGAGCAAAGTTGGTGACTCCCCAGAAAATTCTAGTGGGTTTGAAAATCATATATAGCAATTGAGGATGTCTCTGGACTTGCATATGGATAAAATCTGGGATTTTCTTTTGACGGTGCCTGGACTTGTGAAAATTCTGTATGACTATGGATTCTACATTTTTGTATAAGAAAGGTAAGAAGAACAATTTTAAATTCACATTAGGTATTCTTAGAGTAAGGGTTACAGTTGTAGTAATTTTCAAGGTGCTTAAGAAGAATACAATTGCTTATGGGCCGTAAGGCGTTGTGGTTCTCTGCTAGGTTGTGGGGTGAGTTGTGGTTAAGGATCGTGGTATTTTAGCAAGGAGAAGTATCAATTCGAAGGCAAATTCGGAAGGGACTCGGAGAAATAGGACAACTGGGTAGTAGACTGGATCGGTATGATAATGGTAGGATCGGTCTTTGGGTAATTACGATGTGGTAAGACTTTGCAGATGTTTTGGTGGCAATATTCTTGGGTTTGACGACCTGTGAGGCTTGGTCGAGTTAGAGGAATTTAGTTCTAAGGGCTTGATTATGTGCAAATGGATTCCAAAGTATTCTTGATGGTTTCTACCGGTGTGGAGTACATGTTGTGTATTGTGATTTCCTCCTGGAAAGAAGCAAGAGAAAGGTTTCTAACAAAAAGGGTATGTAAATTATTGGTGACTCAAAGTTGATAATAAGATTCTTGTGCTTTTCACATGATGGCAAGATAGATGTTATGTGTGGTACGAAAGCTAGATTTTCATATATAAGGTGGCAGTACAGTCTTGAAGAGAAGGTAATGAATGTTGGACAACATGGACGGTTTCAAATAACTAGATGAATACTATAACTACTTGGTGTTGTATGAGAAGGGAGCGGACTTCAGAAGGCGCATTGTATTTTGACTTACGGATGTATAAATTAGTATTGCGGTACTCACATGGTTGATAGACTGCTGATATTCAAATTTTACCAAGTGACACAGAAGAACTTTTAAAGTATTTCTCGTGGGATAATCGTGTATGAGAGAGGTGTTAGGCATTCGGGCGGTGGAGATGGAATCAAATATGGTGATTCGTGTGTGATATAGATTTGGAGACAGGGAGTTCTCAGGAGCAGATTGTTTCATGGTTGTGGACTCTGAAGTCATGGCCGAAGCTAGCCAGATGATGGTATGTGTTATGATTCAGTCATTGTTGACTTTCAGAGGATTATTTATTTATTTGTGGGTAACCAAAGTCGATTTGGGGTCCACAGGTAGGCCCAATTAAGATGTGTACTCTACAGCGAGCCGGAATGGTTGGCTCCATACTGCTATTGTTGAGGGATGTGTCATTCGGTTGATGTTGAACTTATTCGTGTTCTGAAATGATCTGTGAGTTACTCCTTTATACTACGAGGAGTTGTGATTCATTGGTTATGCTCACAGATGGTGCGGTTCTATTTGAGCTTTATAGCAGAATTTGAGCGTGATGAGTAATTGGGTATTGCATGACCGATTGCGTAATGGTTATGTTCTTTCAGGTTTTGTGTGGCATTTTTGTCATTTGCCTCTCTGTGGTTATTGATTTTGAGCGGGGTGGCTTGAGGTATATATTATGAACCAGCGTTTGGATGGGGTCACGCATTGCAGCGGAGATGTTAAAGTATGAACCTTGTGTTAGGACCGGGTGATGGTTCTACGGTGTATGATGAATTTTCAACATTTCGTTGTGGTGGTACTTGTTAATCTAGCGGGGCAGTTCTCTCATTTGAGTCATTTTCCATGACTGAGTACATTTGAATTGTTGCGTATTGGTGCACGGATGGCACGGGTTGTGGCTCTGAGATATATTGGTGCGACATGTCTATGGAAATAGTCGTGTTTAGTAATATAAGGTCATTGGACCTAGAATGTGTACTATCAGGTTTGATTACGGTATGTTCGGAAGGATAATATTGAAAGTCGGCTCAGAAAGCGATTTATAGTTCTGGTTGGGGCAAGAGAGCTCCGTGACTTGTTGATCTGGCAAGTGGTCATGAAATTTTGTGTGTTTCTTTTATTATCAACAATGTACGGAGGTTTTGGGATGAGGTTTGGTTCGATATGGGTTTAATACTAGTAATTGGTTGGTTTTGGAGTAGTTACTGTGGTCAGGAATGGTGCTACGAGCATGCGAGTTATGTAATATGTTAGGTGATTATGTCCGTGGTTATGGTGATGGTTATGGCTTGATATAGCTTGTTCAAACTCATACACTGTGTAAATGTAAGATTCGTGTCTTGAAAGAAATTCTAAAGGTTGGTAATTAATTTCCAAGGTTTATGGGCTAAAGTTAAATCAATGAATTCAGTGGTATGGTGTTGTCAAGCCTATATGGAATAGGGTGACGGGGGTTCACCCCTAAGTACGTGCATGGTAAGATAGAATAGTGATTTGATGGTCTAGAAACAACTCCTGGCACGTTCGAGGACGAACGTATGCTTAAGTGGGGGAGAATGTAACGACCCAGCCGATCGTTTTGAGTATTACAACCTCGTTTCCCCCCCACTTCTGCTTCTTTATGTGTTGTTTAGCTGTATTATGTTGTATCGGGTTGGTTGGTTCGTGTCCAGAGTGGTTTCGGAGTGGAATGAGATACTTAGTCTCTAAAGTAGAAGCTTAAGTTAAAAAAGTCAACCAGATATTGACCTATGTGTAAACGATCTAGGAATTTAATTCTGACAATTCCATTAGCTTCATAGGTGATTTTTAGACTTAGGAGTGCGTCTGGAATGTGATTTGGAGGTCCGTAGTAGAATTAAGCTTGAATTGGCGAAAGTTAAAAATTTGGCGATTTTGGTCGGCAGTGGAAAAATTTGATATCGGGGTCGGAATGGAATTTCGGAAGTTGGAGTAGGTTCGTAGTATCATTTGTGACGTGTGTGCAAAATTTGAGATCATTCAGACGTGGTTTGGTTGGTTTCGACATCGGTTGTCGAATTTGAAAGCTTAGAAGTTCTTAGGCTTGAATCCGAGGATAATTTGGTGATTTGATGTTGTTTGATGTGATTCGAGAGCTCGATTGAGTTTGCATGGTATTTTAAGACTTGATGGTACCTTTGGTTGAGGTTTCGGAGGCCTCGGGTGTGTTTTGGGGTGAGTTTTGAGCGAGTTCGGGCATTTCCGGAACTCAGGTATGGTTCTGGTGCTTAGAATTTTGCGAACCTTAGCAGAATTTCGCGGACCTCAGCAGAATTTCGCGGACCGCATAATTTTGCCGCGGCCGCACTTCAAGAAAAGTTTTGCAGATCCACTGGTCCAACTTCAGAAGCCTATATTTTGTGATCTACAAGGAATTTTGAGATGATTCAAATATGAAAGTTGTAGCCCTTCGTGTCTAGTTTCCAGAAAGGTAAAGAGATCATCATTTGGACATATTTAGGGAAAGTTATGGCCAAAATACTAAAGCCTGGTAGTGTAGCCACCGAAAAGTGCGGTCGCACCAGTTTTTCGCGACCGCAAGACCTGGGAGGCGCGGCCGCGCTTGGAATTTCGCGGTCCGCTAGTGGGAGTTCAGAGGGTGCACTATATAAATGGGGTTTAGGGCATTATTTCACATTTTGGACCTAGGGAGCTCGGTTTGTGGCGATGTTTCGTGGGGTTTTCAAGAAATTCATCGGGGTAAGTGATTCTAACTCGAATTTGGTTAATATATATGAATATATCAATGATTTCATCATCTGATTAGTACTTTGAGGTGGAAATTTGGAAAAAATTGTAGAAACTTCATAAAACGAAGTTTTGGGATTTGAATGTCAATTCGAAGTCGGATTTGAGTGAAACTAGTATGGTTGGACTCGTGAGTGAATGAGTGTTCGTAATTTGTGACTTTTACCCGATTCTGAGTCGTGGGCCGGGTTTGAGCCAATTTCGGATTTTTGGTCTAAATTGGTAGTTTTTCTTGTGGAATTCATTCCATTAGCGTATATTGATGGTATTGTACTGATTGTGAATAGATTCAGAGCATTTGGAGGGCGAGTCAAGAGGCAAGAGCATCGCGGGGTAGAGATTTGACCGGTTTGAGGTAAGTAACTCTTCTAATCTTGGAGCTGAGGGTATGAACCCTGAATATATATATATATATATATATATATATATCTAATCTTAGAGTTGAGGGTATAAACCCTGAATATATGTATTTTGTGAATTGTTGGGAGGTGACGCACATGCTAGGTGACGGGCGTGTGGGCGTGCACTATAGAAATTATGACATAATTGTTTATGTGGAATTTTGTAGTTAAATGATCTTGGCCTTTTCCATGCGATTTTATGAGTTAAAGAAATTGAGATGAAAAGCATATTAAAACTCATGTTGAGGCTATTTGCCAGTATTATTGGGACCCACAGAGGTCATATTATTGTGAATTATTTGTTTTAAATTAAAAATTCATACTCAGTCATATTCATTTCATTACATATCATATCTCTGTCTTTGTTGTTATTCATTGATAAATCATATCATCATTTTTGGGCTATTCTCATGACATTGTGAGCCCATGAGAGAGAGACTGGAGAGATTGATGACTGAGGGAGGCCGAGGGCCTGATTGTGAGGATATTTTTGGGATCGGGCTGCACGCTGCAGCAGGCTATGTTGGCTTTATATATATTATTACTATTATATGGATCTGGGCTGCCCACATACAGCATGCCTTATTGGCTTATTATGGCACGTGAGTTGTCCGTGCGAATTCTGATATAATATTATAGCACGTGAGTTGTCCGTGCAGATTATAATGCTTGGGCTGTAGGAGCCCCTCCGGAGTCTGTACACACCCCCAGTGAGCGCAGGTACCTAGCTGAGTGACTGGGAGGCATGAGTGATTGCGAGGTATGCCTGAGAGGCTGTATACGAGTGATTGTGAGGTCTGCCCGAGGGGCTGTTTATGATTTTATCATTGAGTTGCATCGCATTGGCATGCACACATGACATACAGGCATAGAAATGCATTTTCCTCATGCTGTACTGCATCACATCATTCATGATTTTCACACATTTTTGACAGATGGGAATAATGATGCAGTTGTTTTTACACGGGTTATCTGGAAGGAAAAATGAAACATCTCATTTATTATTGAAAGGATTTTTTGGAAAAATTATTGTTTTCAAACTTATTCATATTTTCGGCAACTTCGGTAAACGATTTGGGTTTCCACTGATGTACTTGAAAGGAAGAACTATATTTTTTGAAATCATAATTTTGCTGAGCATTTTATCTCTGAGTTACTTCTGGTATTATTTGCTTTATGTTGTTATGGACTGTTGTGGACTATTAATTTTGGACCCGACCTTGGTGGAAGCTCGTCACTACTTTCAACCTAAGGCTAGGTTTGTTACTTACTCAGTACATGGGGTCGGTAGTACTGATATTACACTTCTGCACATTGCGTGCAGATGTTGGTTGCTGTTGTTGTCGTGCTCGATAGTTGCGGGATTTGAAGATGTACCTGCGTTCCTGTTGTAGCTGCCTCTTGTTCATGGTAGCCTTAGATTTATAAAAGCTCTGTTTATGTACTATTCAAACAGACTATGTATTTATTTCATTTTCACTTTGTAAACTCTATTCTTGGAAGATCATGATTTGTACAACCAGTTCTTGGGGATTGTATAAGATTATGACCTTTATTTACTTAAATTATTTTAATAATTATTATTAGAATCGGATAGTTAGTAATTGGCTTACCTAACGGGTTGGGTTAGGTGCCATCATGACTAGTTGGATTTTGGGTCGTGACATCGAGCGCAGGATCGAAGGCAGGATCAAAGGCCAGGGTCGAGGGCCAGGATCGAGTGTCAGAATCGAGGCCGAGGATCGATGCCCAGGATCGAGGCAGGATCAAGGGCTGTCTGGGCAGAATTATAAAGGAGGGGACTTCGCCCCATTCGTCATTTTTGACAAATTGGAGCTTGAAGAGAGGCGATTTTTGATAGATTTTCAAGGAAAATTTGAGGTAAGTCCCTTGTGATCATTTCTACTCCATAATATTGAATTATCATCGAATAATCTGACTAGATTACATGATTGTGAAGTGTAAATCGGAGATTTGAATTTAGAAATTTGGAAATAAGATTTGTAGATTTGAGGATCGAGTTGAGGTCGGATTTTGGTAAAATTGGTATGGGTAGACTCGTGGTTGAATAGACTTTCGGATTTTATAAATTTTGGCGGGTTCCGAGATGTAGGCCCCACAGGTATTTTTGAGCTAAATTTCGGATTTTTATGAAAAATTAGTATTTCTTTATGGAATTAATTTCAATAAATTTTATTGTCTGAAACAAATTATTTGTGACTAGATTCGAGGTATTCGGAGACCGATTTGCTAGGCAAAGGCATAGCAGAGTAAAAAATTTCACGTTTTGAGGTAAGTAACTGTTATAAATTTGGTCCTGAGGGTATGAAACCCCAGATTTTTGTGTCATGTGATTATTTTGGAGGTGACACACATGCTAGGTGACGGGCGTGTGGCGTGCACCGAAGGGATTGTGACTTGGTCCATCCCGTGAAATTGTAAAGTTGAATAACTTGTTGTTAGCTATATGCTCTCTATGTGTTGAAAAAATTTGACTGTAAATCATGTTGGAAATCATGCTTAGGCTATGTGATAGTACTGTTGGGACCCGCAGAGATCACATACTTGTTGAATTATTTGCTAATTGCTGCCTTTTACTCAGTCATGATTTTACTTGTACATCACACCTCAGTCTTTCTTAATATTTGTTGATTCACTATGTTATCTTTGTTTGGGTTGATCTTTATGATTTCTGAGAGCCCGAGAGACTAGACAGGTTGATGACCAAGTAAGGCCGAGGGCCTGCCGGTGAGGTAAGGATACTATGGCACGTGAGTTGTCCGTACAGGATATTATAGCATATGAGTTATCCAAAAAAAAAAAAAAAAAAAAAAACCGGAGCTCCTACAGCCCAAGCGCTATAATCCGCACGCACAACTCACGTGCTGCACACCCCTAGTGAGCGCGGGTACTCATTGAGTGTGAGTGCTGAGGGTTGAGAGCCGAGTGGCTGAGCTGTTGTGACGAGTTGAATGATTATTGCTCTGAGAGGATGTACTTGCTTTTCATTTGTTGTTGCACTTAGTTGCTATCTGTCATTGTTGTGAAATACTCTGAAAGATTTTATATCCGGATTACACGAACTTAAACTGTATAAAACTGATTTGACTTAAACTATTGGATTTGAAAGCATGTCTATTCTTTGTTGAAATTACTGAAAGTGAACTATAATTGTGTAGCTCGTCACTATCTTCAGTTCCTTAGTTATTATTATTACTTGCTGAGTTGGTTATACTCATACTACATCTTGCACTTTGTGTGCAGATCCATGTGCTTCTGGACATAGCGGGTGTTGATTCTCTCGTACAGTTGATTTTTCGGAGATTCAGAGGTAGCTGTCGTATTTCGCAGACCTTGTCTCTCCTTCCCTATCTCCCTGTTTACCGTATTTTGGTCTTAGACTATTATAGATCGTATTTTTCCATACTTGTATTCATATTAGATGCTCATGTACTCAGTGACACCAGGTTTTGGGGAGTATTCGTATCAGTATTTGTGGGATTTTGTATAATATTTAATTATTATATTTTCAAACTTAAAAGAAATGGTGGTTTATTGATATTATCGGTTTGCCTAGTAACGAGATAGGTGCCATCACGACAGCTTGGGATTTTGGGTCGTGACAATAGTGTTTCCACTTGAATAGTAAATAAGTGATCTTTGATTGTAATTTCCTAAACGTATTACTTTGTCAACTTAATATGTGAGGAAGTGCAATGTTTAGTACATTTTTACATAGTACTTGTAAATCAAAATCTTATCTTGTTGAATTGAATAAACAAATGTGGTTTTAGGTGTGAAATTGATCAAATTATCCCAATAAGTGACGAGCGTTTTGGGGATATAGGGGGTATAATTTTTGCCTATAATGAGATTGATTTTATTTAGCAGAATATGTCAATCTAATCAAGTATCATCATTGGTTAACTCATTGAAAGTTATGACTTAATCACATTCTTGGCACACCAAGTTAGTTTTAAGTCTAAATTACCCACTAATGATGATTAAAAATGTAATATGATCGCATATTCAGCAGCTCATTGTACAACTTATGAGTATATGAATCTGTAAATGACTAATAAATAGAGAAAAAAATATATGAAGACGGTCGTAATATCAAAAAAAGATCATAAAATTAAACAGAGTTGCTATAAACATAAGTTTATACTAAAAAGTAATTTAATGATAAATTATTTGAAAGACGAGGAAATGCCTATTCCAATATCTCCTAGGAAGCATTGTGCGTTGAGTATACATTCGCTATCTAGCTTTCCTTAAACGATACGGCAATAGAACATCCTTAGATATAATAGCCCTTTGAAATTCATAACAAAGCATCTTCCAAAATGAGTTTCAAACTCAATGTTGACTTTTTACCAAATTGTAACTATACAGTCAAGATTACACTAACCTTCACTAATTAGAATTGAGTCAAAGAAGCAATGGATGAGAATCAAGATTGAGTGAAACACAAATAGAAAGTGAGTAAATGATAAATTATCAAAATTTTAAATCTTTCAAGTTTGAATTTACTTCAATCATAACATCTACTTTTAAAAAAATATATATTATTAGCCAAGTTTGAAAAGGCCAACATTAGACAATTGACCTATATTGAGAAAAATTTATATAAATAAATTAGATAGATAAGTGTACTCACAAGTCTTAATATATTCTGCAGAAGCACATCCACTAAAAAAACAAGGCACTGAATAATATTTTCACAAGTATAATTAGTCTTATTAATGCGGAAATAATAACTGTGTTCCAAGGAAAATATTGCAAATGACAATAAAAAAATAATAAAAAGAATAAAAGCTATCAAATAGTAACAAGGCTTATCAGTTAGTAAAGCCACTTCCACATAGAAAATAAAACATACTGTAGAATTTTTTAAAAAGAATATGTAAAAACGTACATATACATGCGAGAAATTTTAATCTCTAAATAGGTATCTATAAAGTAGATTTTGTACTGACCTTTTTCGATTATTTTTTTTGTTGCTTGAATTCAAAACCAAACCAAATAAAAATGTCGTTTATTTTTCCGGTTTAATTTAATTTTTGGTTTGTCTTCAATTTTTTGTTTATCGTGAACAATCCTTTCTATTTATTGTTAATTAATAATTTAATTGTGTAAATAATTTTTACGTAGTCAATGCACACAGTGAATGACTACTTTTTCTTCTTCTTTGTTGTGCTACTTCTCGTGGAATATATATCAATATTTTAAAATTGACATAGCATTTAAACCGCGATTTCAAAATTCATTTAAATTTTGATCTAAAATGTAAATTAAATATTGCTAGACATCTAACACAATGTAGTAAAAAAACATAATATTATCATGATATTAGATATATATTAAAAGTTAAGTCATGTCATATTCCAAAATTCTGAGGGACTACTCATAAATAATAGAGTAGTAAATCTGAACTCAAATTCTCAATTGGTCCATCAAATAATTTCCAATTCTGTACATGTGATTTAAGCTTATATGTTTATATATTAAATGACTTTACATATTCCTAACTTTGACCAAATTGCAGTAACTAATTTTAGTATTACACTCTAGTCATTTCCCCCCCTATATAAGAAGCCATCCTCTAGTCTTTTTCCTACACTTTACATTTCATAATTTGTTTCTTATTGCTTTTTCATGATGGCTAACTTGTTCATGTTTGTATTTGTTGGTATGGCAATGACATACCTTCAAATAATAGGTATTTTCTCCTCAAATTATTATCTTGGTTTTACTTTAAACATTTTATATTGTTATTATTTTTTGTTCACCTTCAAAGGATTAATTTTTCTGGGTATCCCCTATGCTTTATGCATGATTAAATAATTTACCATAATTCATTTTGAGGGTGTGTTTGGTACGAAGGAAAACAGAAAATGTTTTTCAATTTTTTCATATTTGGTTGGTTTAAATATTTTGGAAAATATTTTTCTTATGAATTCATTTTCCTTCAATCGGAGGAAAATATTTTCCTTATCAAGAGAAGGGAAAACATTTTCCAAAACTCTTTCTCAACCTTCCCCACCTTATTCCCCACCCTCACCAATCCACCTCACACCCCCAGACCCACCCACCTAACCCCATCTCATGCCTATCCACCCACCCCTCTCTCAGAAAAGGCTTTTGTTTTTTCAAATTTTAATTTTTTTTTGGTCACCACCCACCCTACTAACCCCCCGCAAAATAAATAAAAAAATTTACTTTTTTTTTTATAATTTCAAATTTCTGTTTTTTCTTTTTTCTGCACCATCCACCCCCACCCCGCCAACCCCCCTCCTCGACTGCCCCACCACCTCACAATTTGTTTTTTTTTTTACTTTTTGTTTTTTAATTTTAAATTTTTGTTTTTTCGTTTTTCTGCATCCCCACCCCCGAAAAAAATATTTTTTTTTATATATTTTCAATTTTAGTTTTTTCATCTTTCGGTTTACATGTTCGAAATTTTACAAGTTCCAAAGTTATGAGTTCGGAGGTTTATGTGTTTGGAAGTTTACGCGTACCAAACACCGGGAAATGAATAAGATTACTACTTATTTTTCAAAAAAATATTTTCTTGAAAAATATTTTCCACGGAAAATATTTTCTGTTATACCAAACACACCCTGAGTGTAAATATTTACCAATAGTTAGGGCCTTAGGCGTATTCATCATTCGATTTGGATCGGGTTTTACCTAAAAAGAAACCAAATCAATTAAGATATGTTTTAAAATATTTGAACCAAATCACATCAAATATAACAGAAACTACATCGGTTCCATTTTTGTCGATTTTACAGTTTCCCCCGGTTTTTATTGTTTTTCTTTTTTGAAAATTCTCAAGTCTCAGAGTCTTGACATCAAGTCCCTTACTTGACATCGGAAAAATTGTAGGAAATTCTCGAAATAGACTAATTGATCATATGGCTAGTGAAAAGGCCAACATCAGACATTAGACCTATATTGAGAAAAAATTATATTAATTAGATATATAGTGTACTCACAAGTCTTAATATATTTTGCAGAAGAACATCTACTCAAAAATAAGTCTTAGTGAGGGAATAATCAGGGCGGATCTAGGTATCAATTTGTGGTGCTCAAGCACCCATTAACCCCAATGTGAGCTCGGGTAGTTATATAGAAAATAGTAAAACTATATCTAAATTGTAATAGGCAACACCCAGTATACTTGGGTGCTTTGGATCAACGGCGGAAGTTAAGGCTTGTTGTTTTTTGAGGTGGCTAGGTTCGATTCTTACGCTAAGCAGTTTTTCTTAGGAAAATTTAGCTGCTTTTTATGATAGTAAATATTTTATCAGCCACGCCGAATTCCGCTACTTTCCCGCAATGCATTGCCCTTCTTTCCCTAATTCCAAATCTAACCTTATTCTTTCCATTGCTGACATTTCCTTTTTGTTCTTTTTTTTTATATACATTTTCTTCTCGTTGTGACACATAAAAGGGAAAAAGTAAGAACTAAGATTTGATTAAAGCTAGAGAAATTGAAAAGAAAAAAATGTGCCTCTCTTAATATGTTTTGTCTCATAATAATTTTTGTGGCTCAAAGAAAAAAAATTGGGTATTTTAAAAGTAAAAAACAGAAAAGCGAAAAGCTTTCGTAACTATAAGCAATGATGTTATTATTTATCGTTTTCAATATGTGAATAATCGCCGAGCACTGTTATACCTTTTGGCTAGAATTTTGTTAATAATGATAATATTGTTAGTAGTTCATTATGACTTGTGTGTAGAAGTCTTTTTTGATAATGATAATATTAATCGTAATCTTTTCATTAATTTTTTTCTGTCGTGTTTATATAATTATATACTTCTACTATGCGATTGACATCAACTTTATGTTAGAGTGAGCACCCACGATCTTCAAATCCTGGATCCGCCACTGGGAATAATAACTGTGTTCAAAGGAAAATGTTGCAAAACACAGTTTAAAAAATTTAATTGAATAAAACTATCAGACAGTAACAAGGCTTAATCAGTTAGAAAAGCCACTTCCACAAAGAAAATAAAACATACTCAACAATTTAAGAAAAATATGTAAAAACATACATATATGTGCGTAATTATAAGTTTTAAATAGGTATTTATATAATCGATTTGGTTTGATTTTTTCAATTATTTTTTGCTTAAAATTAAAATCAAACTAAATTTTATCAGTTTTAAACCAAATCAAACAAAAAAATATCGTTTTTTTGTTTTTGGTCGGTGTACTTCAGTTTTTAATTTGGTTTGGTTTTACGGTTTACATGAACACCTCCATATATAGTTAATTAATTTGATTGTGTGAATAACTTTTAGGCAGTCAAATGCATGCGGTCAATGATTTTTGTTTTTGCCCTTTTTGTGCTACTTCTCGTGGATATGTATCACTATTTTAAAATTGATATAGCATTTAAACCACAAGCTCAAAATTCGATTAAATTTGACAAAAAAAAAATTATCTATCGTTAGACATCTAACACAATGCAGTGAGGGGAAAAAAACAGATATTATGATGATATATTAAAAACTATGTCATGCTCTAATCATATTCCAAAATTGTGAGGGACTACTCACAAATTATAGAGTAGCAAATCTAAACTAAAATTTTCAATTAGACCATCAAATAATTTCTAATACTATACATACGCTTATATGTTTATGTATTAAATGACTTTACAAATACCTAACGTTGACCAAATTGCAGTAACTAATTTTAATATTACACTCTAGTCATTTTTTCCCTATATAAGAAGCCATCATTTGGTCTTTTTCCTACATCATACATTTCATTTGTTTCTTATTGCTTTTTCATGATGGCTAACTTGTTGATGTTTGTATTTGTTGGTATGGTAATGACATACCTTCAAATAATAGGTATTTTCTCATCATCTCATTATCTTGGTTTTACTTTAAACATTTTATTGTTATTATTTTTTGTATACCTTCAAAGGATTAATTTCTTTTGGGTATCCCATATGCTTTATGCATGATTAAGAAATTTACCAAATCGCTTTTTCTGTTACATAATTTATACAGACGAGTTTATGTTCTATGTACTATTGATATATAAATATTTATATAACTCGATTACTTAAAATGTAATTATAGGTAACCCTCTTTTATTAATATTGGTTGGTCGCTTGAAAAAATAGTCAACAAACTATTATAATTGATTAAACTATATCGATAACGTAAAATCTTATACAGAATAGGTGCTTTAGTTTCAAAGGGTGTCAACTTGGGTACTTATGTAATGGCGGAGGCACGATTAATGAAGGGGTTCAATTGAATCCCTTTCGTTGGAGTACTGTGTAAATAATGCGAGAATAATAATTTTCATATACATATAAACTTTTGAATCTCTCCTTGACATAGAAAAAGTTTTTATTGTAGTGACATAAGTAGTTTAGAAAATTGCTTTAGGTCGCAAGTTTGAATTTTTTGAATCCCCTTATTACAATTTTTGGCTCCGTCGCTGATTCGACAATAAATTCCTTTATTTACACTATCTTTTTTTTATTTTATGATGCAGAGGCACAACCTATTGGAGTATGTTATGGAAGAAATGGTAACAACTTACCATCAGCACAAGATGTTGTAAATCTTTATAAAGCTAATGGCATAACAAATATGAGAGTTTACGATCCAATTGCTGAAACACTCACTGCTCTTAAGGGAAGTAACATTGAAATAATTCTTGATATTCCTAATGATAATCTTCAAGCTTTAACAGATCCAAATGCAGCTACAAATTGGGTTAATGCAAATATTGTGGCTTATTCACCAGATGTTAAGTTCAAATATATAAATGTTGGAAATGAAGTATCCCCTGCTAATGTTGCAACATCTAAATTTGCTCCCTTTCTTATCCCCGCATTGCAAAACGTGCAACAGGCGATAACGAAATTTCAACTTCAGGTTAAGGTCTCAACGGCTATAGAGACAGGGATTTTGAGGAACACATATCCACCTTCTCAGTCAGTATTTAGCGACGATATAAGCAGTTTCATTAACCCACTTATCGGGTTCCTGAAACAGAATAACTTGCCTGTCCTAGCAAATATTTATCCGTATTTTGGTTATCTTGGCGACCCTGCTCATGTGCCACTCCCTTATGCACTATTTACACAACAGAATCCCGATCCATCGGGCTATCATAATCTTTTCGACGCTATGTTGGATGCAACTTATTATGCAGTTGAGAAAGCTGGCGGAGAAAACTTGCCAATTGTTATTTCGGAAAGTGGATGGCCATCTGATGGTGGAGATGGAGCAAATATAGATAATGCTGGAACTTATTACAGTAATTTGATTAGTCATGTGAAGTCAGGTGCAGGAACTCCACACAAGCCTGGAACTGCTATAGAAACTTATTTGTTTGCTATATTTGATGAAAATATTAAGATCGGGGCCGAGACTGAGAAGCATTTTGGAGTTTTCCATCCTGATAAAACTCCCAAGTATAATCTTAACTTCCAGGAGAGTAGTTGATTTTACAAAATTTGTAATTCTTCAATGATTTTAGGTGAAAACTATTGTCTCAATAAAAAGAATATATAAAGGAAGTTAGCCCCGGAAATATGTAGTTCATAATTCTCATATCTATATGCATACCACCTTTATAAATTTATTTATGCTGTCAAATTACTTGTTTAATTGCTTATTTTTTATTTATATATTAATGTTTATATACTTATTCTATAAATTTCAAACACGTCGTTATCCTGAATCATATTGAAGTTTCAAAGATTATTGGTGGAAACTAAGAGAGAAAAGGGGAAATAAATAATTGAATCTTAAAACTTGATTTTTTATTTTTGCTTTTCATGACTTAGATATATAAAATATGTAACTATTAACAAGTGATACACGTATAACGGCACGTGACTAACGACTAGTTATTTATGAAACGATCCAATTAGATTTCCTTGTTTCAATTCGGGAGCTTTACATAAATAGCCGGTCAGATTCAATATTAACTTTTTTTTAGTCGTATACAAAGATTATATACTGATTATACATGGTTATACATATATTATACATGAACAATAAGTATATTATATATCTATCAGGTATTTTTAATTCAAGTGTAACGATCCGACTTGTCATTTTAAGAATTAGCTCCCCTTTAACGGCTTAAGACCTCGAGCAGCTTCGTAATGTGTATTATGACTTGCGCGTGCGGTCAAGTTTTATTTTTGGATGATTCGAGATTTAATTGAAAGAACAATATATTCTTGTTTTGGAAGCTTAAATGAAAAGAGTTGACCAGAGTTTTACTTTTGTGCAAACGACCTCGGAATAGAACTTTAATAGTTTCAATAGGTTCGTATGATGATTTCGGACTTAGGCGTATGTCCGGAATTGGAGTTGGAAGTCCGTAGAATAATTCGGCGCATTTTGGCGAAATTAGAAAGTTGATGTATACTAATTATATTATTCTGTGTGCAAACGAGAACTATTAATATGATGGATATCAATTGGATAAAGTGAACGAGGCATATTATAAGTGATGTGGGGTCTAAGGAGAGGCCTAAGCACAAGTCAAGTTGAAAATTTCATGATAGACTAAAAGTTTCAAGTGGGTACGCACAAGACCAAATTTTGGACGAGCATATCTACATACATATAAAGAGTTATATGATGTATAACCTATCAAATTAAATCTCTTTGAGTCTAGTTTTTAACGCTTCAAACCGTTCGTTATTTGGATACTCCTACAAGAAGCTATGACCAAATTACTAAAGACTGACAGAAAGCAATTTTGCGGCCAATTCTGCGACCACAGAATCATTCTGCGAGCCGCAGAAGTGGTTATGCGACCGCAAAATGGTCGTAGACTTGTCCAGTGAAGCCTATTTCTAGGCATCTGTTTTGCGGTGTATTATGCGACCCGCTTGCCAATTGTACGGTCCATTATGCGACCGCAGACCTGAGTTCGGAGGGTTAATTTTCCTATTTTCATAACCCGACCCCATTTTGATAAATAGCCTTTGGGGCTTATTTTGGGGGTATTTTTATAAGGGGTATAGAGAGAAGTAAGAGCATTTTAGAGAGAGAAGGAGGAAACCTAACATTATAATCATCCAATCTTGCACCAATCTTCAAGAATTAAGGAAGCCAATCACAAGATCTTCATCTAAGAGGTAAGATTCAAACCCCTAGTCTTCAATTTCGAGTTTGGGGTAAAAGATGGGTGATTGAGAGTATGATTCTTGAGTGTAAGAGTATTATGCATATATTCTTGTACCAATAAGGTTTGTGGAAAGATTGTTGAGCTCAAATAAGTAAGGATTGGGTTGTGGAGCGAAGAAAATCTTGTAGAAGAACCTTGTAACCAAATTTGCACACCTAGTGTTTGATAAAATACTCAAATGAGCTGAAACCATGCATATCTTCCTAATTATGGTTCGATTTTGTTATGTTTCTAAATAGATTGAAGTTTGTAGGATTTTCGAAATATTGTGGTAACGTAAGGAAAGCTCAAGAAAGACTGGAGCCGTTCGGAGGAAAATTCACGTGAGAATGCTATTTTGGAATATCGGCTTAACTCCGTTAAGGTAAGTGTCTTGTCTAACTTTGTGTAACGACCCGACCGGTCGTTTTGAGTATTATAATCCTATTTTCCCATTTACTGCTCAAATTGTGAATTACAGTTGTTATTTGGCTTGCCGGGGTAATTGGTTTGGGTTCGGTGAGGTTTTGAAATGATTTGGAGCACTTAGTTCCAAGGTTTAGAATTTAAGTTGAAGAGGCTGACCGGATGTTGACTTATGTGTAACGACCCCAGAGAAATTTTGCTAAGGAAATTCAGGTTTGGTAGTGCCGAGGTAGATCAATTAGTACAAATATTATAAGCTCGGACTTTTTGGGTTGAACAATGCACCGATGTGTAAAGAAAAATTTTGTCGGAAAAGGGTCTTTTCTGCGACCACTATGCGGTCGCAGAATCACTATGCGGACCGCATAATGGTCACAAAGTGGATCAATAGAGGGGCAAGATTTGAGAAAAATCTGCGGTGCACTATGCGACCGCAAACCTGTTTTGCGGTGCATTATGCGACCGCAAAACAAGTATGCAGACCGCATAATGATAGCGGACCGGGTCAGTAATGCCCAGATTTGGAGGCCAAATTATGCGGCCAGTATGTGGACCGCATACCTGTTATGCGATCGCATATGCGACAACATAACTGCGTCGGAGCTTCCATTCTTTCTAATTTTTGACCCGACCCAACTTCGATTTATAGCCCTTGAAGTTCATTTTTGAGCCAAAATCTGATATTTTAGAGAGAGGTGAGAGCATTTTAGAGAGAGAAAGTGAAGACTTAGTCATTTATCCATCAATTCTTATTCAAGGTTTGAAGATTTCACAAGGATCTTGCTAGGGCATCAAAGAGGTAGGAATTTCTTTTCTCAATTCTTCAATTTCGGGTTTGGAGTAAAAATGGGTGATTTATAGTATGATTCCTGGGTATAAGAGTATTATGTATACATACCAATAAGGTTGTGGAAAGATTGTTAAGTTCAAATGGGTAAGGATTGGGTTGAAAATGGTAGAAATCTTCATAGGTTTTAATTGAAGATTTGAGGTTCGAGTTGGTGTCGGATTTTGGTGAAATTTGTATGGTTAGACTCGTGGTTGGATGAGCGTTCATATTCTGTAACTTTTGTCTGGTTCCGATATGCGGGCCCCACGAGCAATTTTTGAAGTTAATTTCGAATTTTATTGGAAAACTTAGTATCTCCTTATGGAATTAATTACAATAATGGGTATTGACTGAATCGAATTAATTATGGCTAGATACGAGGCTTTCGGAGACCAATTCTCGTGAAAAGGGCATAGCGGAATAAAGAATTACACGGTTTGAGGTAAGTAACAGTTTTAAATATGGTCCTGAGGGTATGAAACCCCGAATTTTTGTATCATGTGATTATTTTGGAGGTGACGCACATGCTAAGTGATTGACGTATGGGCGTACACCGAGGGGATTATGACTTGGTCCGTCCCGTGAAAACTGTAAAGTTGAATAACTTATTGATAATTATGTGTTCTCTAATTGTTGTGGAAATTTGACTATAAGTTAGGTTAGAAACCATGTTTAGGCTATATGTTGGTATTGTTGGGACCTACAGAGGTTGTGTACATATTGAATTATTTGCTTAAATTGTTATTTTGTACTCAGTCATAGTTACTTGATTATTTTGTCTCAGTATCTATTGTTCATTATTGATGTGTCATATTATTGTTGTTTGGGCTGATTTCATGATTGTTGAGAGCCCTAGAGACTGGAGAGCTTTATGACTGAGTGAGGCCGAGGGCCTGATTGTGAGATATTATACTATAGCACGTGAGTTGGCCGTGCAACATGTGAGTTGGCCGTGCAGATCCTTATATTATACTATAGCACGTGAGTTGGCCGTGCAGCACGTGAGTTGGCCGTGAGGATCCTTATATTATACTATAGCACGTGAGTTGGCCGTGCAGATCCAAATATTTATATTATGACATATGAGTTGTCCATGCAGCACGTGAGTTGTCCGTGCAGATTATAGCGCTTGGGCTATAGGAGCCCCTCCGGAGTTTGTACACCCCCAGTGAGCGCGAGTACCCACTGAGAGTGAGTGATGAGGGCTGGGAGCCCAGTGAGTGATTGTTGTCCTAAGAGGTTATACTTGATTTCCATTTATTGTTGTACTTAGTTGCTATCTGTCATTGTTGTGAAATCTCTGGAAGATTGTTGATATACGGATTACATGAACAGGAACTGTATAAAAATTGATTTGACATTAAACTGCCAGATTTGATAGCATGTTTATTCTTTGTTGGAATTACTGGAAATTAACCATAACTGTGTAGCTCGTTACTATCTTCAGTTCCTTATTTATTATTGTTACTTGCTGAGTTGGTTATACTCATACTACACTCTGCACTTCGTGTGCAGATCCAGGTATCCCCGGACACAGCAGGTGTTGATCCTTTCACGCGGTTGATTTTCAGGAGATTTTGAGGTAGCTATCGTGTTTCCGCATACCTTGTCTCTCCTTCTCTATCTCTTTGTTTACGGTATTTGGTCTCAGACTATTATAGACTATACTTTCCAGATTTGTATTCATATTAGATGCTCATGTACTCAGTGACACTAGATTTTGGGGAGTGTTCGTATTTGTATTTGGGAGATTTTGTATTGTATTTAAATATTATATTTTCAAACTTAAAAGAAATTATGGTTTAGTGACATTAACGGCTTGCCTAGTATCGAGATAGGCGCCATCACGACGGGTGAGATTTTGGGTCGTGACACTTTGTGTGGGGCAAACCACCCCTTAGGATTTGAGATGATTGTGTCATTTGTGTTATATGAAGGTCGTGTACGCGAGATGACGAGTGGGTACACGACCTATATGTGGTATTTGACCGGTTAGGACCGTTAGACTCCTTTTATACAATTGTTTGTAAATATCATGTTATGATTATATCTTTTATTGTTAGAATTGTTTGTACGTGCTTTACTTGAAATTGTTAGTACATGTTCCATCCTTGTTGTCAAGTTCACCCTATATGCTAATTGTTGATTGTAGTCACTTGTTGAATTAGTGCTTGTCTGCTATATGCCTTGATTGTGGATTGTTATTACCTTGCTATTTGAATTCGTGAGCTATCGTGTAGCTTTTTCATTAATTGTAACTTCTTTGTGTAGACTCGTTATTCCTTATGATTTTGTGGTACACCGTAGTTGGCTGTAAATTGGTTGTTTAATTTGTGTTGCTTGAGGAGCGGGTTGCACGCCGCAACAGATGTGTTAAAATGTTTAATTTGAGGAGCGGGTTGCACGCCGCAACAAATTTGTTGAATGAATATATTGGAGGATCGGGCTACACGCCGCAACAGAATTTAAAATGAATATATTGGAGGATCGGGTTGCACGCCGCAACGGAATTTAAAATGAATATATTGGAGGATCGGGTTGCACGCTGCAATAGAATTTAATATGAATATATTGGAGGATCGGGTTGCACGCCGCAACGGAATTTAAATATGAAATTATTGTGATATTAAGGTTAATTCCGATTGTAATTCTCATGATGCATTCCATGTTGGGACGGTTATTGTGATTTCTTAAATAACTTCATTATATTTTGAACATAATTAATTAACCGTCAATGTATTAAAAATGAAACAATATGAACTTCTTGTGTGAGTCATGCATCCTATGTGATATGATAAGCTGTTGAAACTTAGCAGATTTAAATGAATGAATTTTCAAGAGGTTTTACTTGTGTGTCTTTCAAAAATAAAACTCATATTTTATTCGGAGATTTACTAATCTAAATGGTGATTATATTTCTACTCTAATTGGTATCTCAAATTTGATCATTATATTATTGTCGTGTAATTTACGTAAAAATTATTATCACGTATTACTTTAATAAATCCCATATTTATCTCGTTAAGATTTGATTGAGTGTCTTATTTGTATAAATATAATATTTTATCGCATATCATATATTTCTAAACTGAGTTCAATTGATATTCTCTTTGTACAACCTATCCACTATTTTACCTTATTTAAATCCTAAATTGGCTTAATAACTCATTAGACACTTTACTATGTTCAAATTGGATTTGTATTTAATTGTGTTTAAATTATTCATCATTTCATGGTAAGGATGAGAGTAAGAGAACTATGGGTGATGCCGTGCCATGTTTATATTATAGTTGTACTCTGACTGTGTTGTTGCTTAATTGCTTGATTGTTTGCTCGGTGCCATCCGTGTTATCATTATTTTCATTGTTGAATGGAAAATTCTTCTATTATTGGCCTTATATTGATATTCTTTCCTTGTTAGCTTTATGCAACATATTATACAAGTTTATATGTCTGGTAGGTGTCTTGACCTGGCCTCGTCACTACTCTACCGAGGTTAGGCTTGATACTTACTGGGTACTACTGTGGTGTACTCATGCTACACTTTTGCACATCCTTTTGTGCTGATCGAAATATCTCAGTGTTGTTGATAATCTTACTAATTGATCGGACATTGCTGTGGAGACTTAAGGTATACCTACTGTCACGTTCGCAAGCCTCAGAGTCACCTTCTAATATTTTCCTGCACTGTTGATTATATTCGGGAACAGTTGTATTTAGAGATTTTCTAGTAAACTCTGTAGAGCTTGTGACTTGTACTACCGGTTTTGAAAATTGTATTAAATTTCTACTTCATATTTATTCTAGATATTTGGTTGATCTATTATCAGTTCAACTGAACTGTTAAAAATGGATAAGATTTAATCTAACGTTGGCTTGCCTAGCAAGTGAAATGTTAGGCGCCATCACGGCCCCGAAGGTGGGAATTTCGGGTCGTGACAAGTTGGTAGCAAAGCTCTATGTTTATAGGTGCTACAAGTCATAAGAAAGTTTAGTAGTGTCTTGCGGATCGGTATGGAGACATCTGTACTTATCTTCGAGAGGCTACGTAAACTATTAAGAAATTTCACTTCTTTCATTCCTTGTCGTGCGGCATTGATTCATCATGAAATATATATTGCACATTCCTTTGCATCCACTCGTGTATGACATTGCACACTCGGTATCAGCTGTGCGCTGATGGTTCGTGATGCCGCGGATTGACTACGAGGGAGCCAGGTATGCTCAACATTGTCTCAATGTGTGGTTCTGACCGAACATGCGGATGTATTGAAATATCACTCAGTGAATCATGTGGGGGGTACAAGAGAATTTGGCATGTGGTTGATTTGTACGAGTTGTGAAGGTTAATATTATGGATCATCAGACATTGTGACCTATGACATCGCGCCAAGTGGGGGAGTCTACTATCAATGGACGGATTATGGGGTCACATGTTATATCAGTTTGGGCCTGAGATGTATATGTGCGCGGTACTGAAAGGTTACCCAAAATTTGCACATATTTAAGGCCCGAGATTTTGTAGGGGGTAATGTTGGGACTTGCGGTATGTCTGTGTCCTTAATAATCATATACTTCAGAATCAAAGGAGTTAGAGAAACAACTTCAAATTTACAGAAGGTCTATTCAGTGTGGGCGTCTCGGTTGCGACATTATGAGGTACTCCAGAGGAAGTGCAGTGATTGACGAGCTTCTGGACTACGTGGTTCGTTCCAAGATTTATCTGTATGGAGCTCTACTTTTGTGATCATTGTATATAAATAGGGTAAGAGTTATCCCAAGGAAGAATCGAAGAGTATGTGAAAAAATGGGTCAGCTCAGCAATATTGAGTCAGCATAGCAAAAGAAGAAATTGGCCTTGGGAGAGATAATACTCCCCGGTGTTTGTGGCAAGCCTATGAAGAGGACAGACCAACCAATGCAATACCACCTACTTGGGCTTAGTCTTCATAAATGCTTTGAAAGAGTTTGTTCCCCAGACTTTCCGTAATGTGTGCCGCACAGAGTTTGAGCGGTTGTGTAAGGACACCACGACGATGTCAGAATATGCCATTAGGTACAGCGAGTTAGCCTGTCATACTCCTACTTTGGTTCCTACAGCCAGAGAGCGAGTCCACAGATTCATTAAAGGACTCAATTATGACCATAAAATTATGTATGGCTCGGAAACTACATGTTGATACTTCATTTCAGCAATTGGTGGAAATTGCCAAGATGTTAGAACGTATTTGAGGTGAGGAAAAGGAAACTAAGGAAACCCAGAGGTCTCGAGGTTCTAGAAGATTCAATGGATTCTATTCTACAACTATGGACCATTATGGCGGAGGCTCGGGCGGTCGGCCAGCCTAGACCGCATTTCAGAATACTCGTAGTGCTCCAGTTAATTAGGGCACTCATGTAGGGCAGTCATCTTTTAATAAACCATTGGCACGAGATTCCTACAATGGTTATTCCAGTTATCCGGCACAAACTCAATATGTGCAGCCGAACTGCATATGGGTTGTTATGAGTGTGGTGATACTAGGCACATCATGAGAAATTATCCCAGACTTGGGAGAAACCTATTTCATCAGAACACCCAGGTCGAGGACTTCATTACAATTACTACTCTACCTACACTACCAGTTAGGGGTGGAGGACAGGCGGGTAGAGGGCGCCCAAGAGGTGGAGGCCCGACCCATTGATATATTTTCTATGGTATGGTTGAGGTCGCTACACCAGGTGGTGTCATTACAAGAACGATCTCGATTTATTATAAAGTAACAGTTTCCTTAACTTGATTCGGTTCTGAGTATCGAGGCAAGTTCTCCTAATATGCTCCACTCGTGAGTGAGCTTCGTAATCCTGAAATCTACTTGTGTGAATACTCTTTTTTGGGAGATTATAAGGAGATAGTTGTGTCTATCATTATGTGTTGGTAACAAAAAATAACTGTGAGGCTAAAAGTGACTTTGTTTATCATTTCGGTGAGTATGATTTAATTTCCAGATAATCGTCACGACCCAAACTAACCTCTGTCGTGATGGCGCCTATTGTGGAGCTAGGCAAGTCGACTCATTTCCAAAACAACCGATATTTTCATTTCAAAGATAATTTCAAGGTTATTTAACATAAAACTTCCATTAAAGAGTTCAAATTAAAGAAAAATAGAAGTGCGGAAAAGAAAAGCCCGACATCGGGGTGTCACTAGTCATGAGCATATACTACAATCTGTCTAACAATATCAAGGCTAACTCAGCCCGAAAAATAGCTAAATACACATAGAGGAAGATAAGAGGGAGAAGAGCAGGGGCTGCGATCGTCAAACAGCTACCTTGCTATCTCCAAGAAAATCTGCAACCAGAACACTCAATAACCGATACCGTGTCTAGCTACACCTGAATTTGCACACAAGGTGCAGGGAGTAACGTGAGTATGCCAACTCAGTAAGTAACAATAATAAATAAAGACTGAGCAGTAGTGACGGGCAATAAAGCATATAACGTTCATATAAGGAAATCTTAGTAAAATACCACATGCTTTTAAAAATCAGGATTTGAATCAAATTATCTAGTTTAAACCCAGTTCCAGTAAAAATCATTTAAAGATATTTTTTCAATAGTTTTTCAAACAAATGCTCAATGCAAAGGTGAGCAAAAATGATGAAATCATAAACAGCCCCTCGGGCAAAACATCACTCATATACAGCCCCTCGGGCAAAACATCACTCATATACAGCCCCTCGGGCAAACCTCACAGTCACTCGTGCCACTCGGGCATACCTCACAATCACTCTTGCCACTCGGGCATACCTCACAATTACTCATGCCTCCCAGTCACTCAGCACTCGGCACCTGGCACTCGCACTCAGTAGGTACCTGCGCTCACTGGGGGTGTGTACAGACTCCGGAGGGGCTCCTTTAGCCCAAGCGCTATAATCTACACGTACAACTCACGTGCTATAATCAGGCCCTCGGCCTCACTCAGTCATAAATATGCTGCAAGCGGGCAGCCCCGATCCACACTCATCCTCACAAATCAGGAAAATGGGACGAAGCCTCTGTTTTTATAATTCTGTCCAGACAACCTCGGTTCTGCCTCGATCTTGGCCTTCGATCTTGGTCCTCAATTCTGGTCCTCGACCCTAGCCCTCGATCCTGGGTTCGATCTGGGCTCGATTCTGGCAGAAGAAATTTCCAACAGAAGGAAATTGCAGCAGCTGTTGCAGTTCTATTTTTGATCCATTAACCATCCAAAACTCACCCGAGGCCCTTGGGACCTCAATCTAATATACCAAAAAGTCCTAAAACATCATACGAACTTAGTCAAATCCTCAAATTACCTCAAACAACTCTAAAACCATGAATTACGCCCCAATTCAAGCCTAATGAACTTTGAAATTTCTAATTTCTACAAACAACTTCGGAACCTATCAAATCACGTCTAATTGACCTCAAATTTTACACACAAGTCCTAAATGACATAACATAGGTATTCCAATTTTCATAATCGGATTCCGACCCCGATATCAAAAAGTGAACCCCCCGGTCAAACTTCTCAAAAAATAAAACTTTCAGCATTTTAAGCCTAATTCCTCTACGGACTTTCAAATAATATTTCGGACATGCTCCTAACCCCAAAATCACCATACAGAGCTATTGGAATCATCAAAATTCAAGTTCGAGGTCGTTTAAATATAGGTCCATATCCGGTCCACTTTTCTAACTTAAAATTTTCAATTATGTGACTAAGTGTCTCATTTCACTCCGAGTTCCTTCCGGACTCGAACCAACTAACCCGATATAACATAATATAGCTGAATAACACAAAAAATAGGTAGGAATGGGGAAAACGGGCTATAACTCTCGAAATGACCGGCCGGGTTGTTACATCCTCCCTCTCTTAAACATCCATCCGTCCTCGAACGGGTCTAGAAACATACCTGGAGTCTCGAATAGGCGTGGATATCTGCTCCGCATCTCCAGCTCGGTCTCCCAGGTGGCCTCCTCCACAGGCTGACCTCTCTATTGCACCTTCACTGAAGTTATATCCTTTGACCTCAACCTTCGAACCTGTCGATCCAAAATAGCCACCGGCTCCACATCATAAGTCATATCACCCTCCAACTGAACCGTGCTGAAATCCAAAACATGGGACGGATCTCCAATATACTTCCGGAGCATGGAAACATGAAACACTGGATGCACACTCGACAAGATGGGTGGCAAGGCAAGCTTATAAGCCACCTCCCCTATTCTCTGAAGCACCTCAAAAGGCCCAATGAACCGGGGGCTTAACTTGCCCCTCTTCCCAAACCTCATAACACCCTTCATGGGTGATACCTTCAGCAAAACCTTCGCACCCAACCATAAAAGACACATCACGGACCTTCCTATTGCATAGCTCTTCTGCCTAGACTGCGCCGTGCGAAGCCGCTCCTGAATCAATTTCACCTTATCTAATGCGTCCTGGACCAAGTCTGTACCTAAGAGCCTAGCCTCACTTAGCTCAAACCATCTAACCGGAGATCTACACCTCCTCCCATACAAAGCCTCGTACGGAGCCATCTGAATACTCGACTGATAACTGTTGTTATATGCAAACTCTGCGAGTGGCAGAAACTGGTCCCATGAACCCCCAAAGTCAATGACACAAGTACGCAACATGTCCTCCAATATCTGAATAGTGCGCTCGGACTGCCCGTCCGGCTAAGGGTGAAAAGCTGTGCTTAACTCAACCTGAGTACCCAAATCTCGCTGCACGGCCCTCCAAAACTGCGATGTGAACTGAGTACCCCTATCTGAAATGATGGAAACTGGGACACCATGCAGGCGAACGATCTCTCGGATGTAAATTTCAGTCAACCGCTCCGAAGAGTAAGTAGTACCAACTGGAATGAAGTGCGTGGACTTGGTCAGCCGATTCACAATAACCCAAATAGCGTCGAACTTCCTCGAAGTCCGTGGGAGCCCAACTATAAAGTCCATAGTGATCCGCTCCCACTTCCACTCTGGGATCTCTAACCTCTGAAGCAAGCCACCCGGTCTCTGATGCTCATACTTAACCTGCTGACAGTTTAGACACCGAGCCACAAACCCAACTATATCCTTCTTCATCCGCCTCCACCAATAGTGCTGCCTCAAATCTTGGTACATCTTCCCGGCACCCGGATGGATGGAATACCGCGAGCTATGGGCCTCTTCAAGAATCAGCTCTCGAAGCCCATCTATATTAGGCACACATATCCGGCCCTGCATTCTCAGCACGCTGTCATCACCAATAGTCACATCCCTAGCATCACCTTTCCGAACCCTGTCCTGAAGAACGAGCAAGTGGGGGTTATCATACTGACGCTCCCTGATACAGTCATAAAGAGAAGACTTGGAGACCACACAAGCCAATACCCGGCTAGGTTCCGAAATATCTAATCTGACAAGCTGGCCTGCTAAGGTCTGAACATCTAATGCCAAAGGTCTCTCTGCTGCTGGAAGATATACTAAACTCCCCAAACTCTCTGCCAGGCGACTCAAAGCATCACCCACCACATTGGCCTTCCCCGGATGGTACAAAATAGTGATATCATAGTCCTTAAGAAGCTCCAACCATCTCTACTGACGCAAATTAAGATCCTTCTGCTTTAACAGATACTGCAGACTCCGATGATCAGTATAGATCTCATAATGAACCCCATACAAATAATGACGCCAAATCTTCAAGGCGTGAACAATGGCTGCTAACTCAAGATCATGGACAGGATAGTTCTTCTCATGGGTCTTCAACTGGCGCGAGGCATAGGCAATAACCCTACCCTCCTGTATCAGAACACATCCAATGCCTATCCTCGAGGCATCACAATACATGGTGTAAGAACCTGAAGCCGATGGTAGAACTAACACTGGAGCTGTTGTCAAAGCAGTCTTGAGCTTCTGAAAGCTCTCCTCACATTCATCCGACCACCTGAATGGAGCACCCTTTTGGGTCAATTTGGTCAAGAGCGATGCAATAGATGAAAATCCCTCAACAAAGCGATGGTAGTAACCTGCCAAACCAAGAAAGCTCCTAATCTCCGTGGCTGAGGACGGTCTGGGCCAACTCTGCACCGCCTCTATCTTCTTTGGATCCACCTGAATACCCTCACTGGACACCACGTGCCTCAAGAATGCTACTGAACTGAGCCAAAACTCGCATTTGGAGAACTTTGCATAAAGCTTCTCCTCTCTCAATCTCTGTAATACAATCTTCAAATGCTGAGCGTGCTCCTCCTGGCTACGAAAGTACACCAAGATGTCATCAATGAATACAACAATGAATGAATCCAAATAGGGCTGAAATACACTGTTCATCAAATGCATGAACGCTGCTGGGGCATTGGTCAGCCCAAAAGACATCACCAAGAACTCATAATGGCCATATCGGGTTCTGAAAGCTGTTTTAAGAATATCTGAATCCCGAATCTTCAGCTGGTGATAACCGGACCTCAAATCAATCTTGGAGAACACCCTCTCTCCTTGAAGCTAGTCGAATAAATCATCAATGTAAGACAAAGGATACTTATTCTTGACCGTGACCTTGTTCAACTGCGTGTAATCAATACACATTCTCATGGAACCATCCTTCTTCTTCACAAATAGAACTGGTGCACCGCAAGGTGACATACTAGGCCAAATAAACCCCTTATCAAGGAGTTCCTGAAGCTGTTCTTTCAATTCCTTCAACTCCGTCGGTGCCGTACGATACGGTGGAATAGAAATGGGCTGAGTGCCCGGCACCAAATCAATACCAAAGTCAATATCCCTGTTAAGCGGCATGCCTGGTAGGTCTGCAGGAAATACATCCGAAAAATCACGTACCACCGGGATAGAATCAATGACAGGAGTATCTGCACTAACATCCCTCACAAAAGCCAAATAAGATAGGCAACCCTTCTCAACCATGCGCTGAGCCTTCAAATATGAAATCACCCTACTTGGTACATAATCTACAGAACCGCTCCACTCTACTCTCGGAATTCCAGGCATAGCCAACGTCACCATTTTAGCGTGATAATCTAGAACATCATGACATGGAGATAACCAATCCATACCCAATATCACATCAAAGTCAACCATACTGAGCAACAATAGATCCACTCGGGTCTCCAGACCCCCAATAGTCACCACACATGACCGATATACGCGATCCACAACAATAATAGTATCACCCACATGAGTAGATACATGTACAGATAAAACTAAGGACTCACGGGGCATATCCAGAAAATGGATGAAATACGAGGAAACATATGAATACGTGGAACCAGGGTCAAATAATACTGAGGCATCTCTGTAGAAAACTGAGACAATACCTGTAATAACAGCATCTGAAGCAATAGCATCTGGTCTGGTAGGGAGAGCATAGAAACGGGCCTGACCACCCCCTAATCTGCCTCCCCCTCTAGGGCGACCCCTAGCTGACTGACCTCCACCCCGAGCTGACTGGGCAGGTGGTGAGGTAACTGGTGATGTATTCGGAGGCTGACTCCTCTACTGAGATAGACCTCCATGACGATGAGGACACTGCCTCCAGATATGCCCAAGCTCCCCACACTCAAAATAACTCCCTGGTGCTGGCGGCGGAAACTGAAGGGAACCCCTAGCACCAGGATGACTGGTAGAAGAACCTGGCATGGAAGAGCCCTGAAAAGGTGGAGCACGGGACGAAATCTGAACTGGAAAGGCACTAAGTGATGAGTGGCCCTGATGAGAACTGTGAGAACCATGGCCAGGTGATGCATCCCGATGAAATGGCCGAGCTGACTGAGCCTGTCTGAAATGACGACCTCTACTGTGCTGGAACTGACCCCCAAAAAGAGCACCGTTGAATCCACCCTGACCGCGAGGCCTATTGGCCTTCCGCTCAACCCTCTCCTGACCGCGAACCATCTCAATATGCCGAGCAATGTCGACAACCTCATCAAAGGTAGCACCAGAAACCCGCTCCCTGGTCATGAGCAACTGTAGCTGATAAGTGAGGCCATTAATAAACCTCATGATCCTCTCTCTGTCCGTGGGAACCAACCAGATAGCATGATGGGCCAACTCAGAGAGACACATCTCATACTGCATCACATACATATCACCCTGGCGGAGCCACTCAAACTGTCTACGTAGCTCCTCTCTACAGGATCGAGGCATGAACTTCTCCAAAAAGACCATGGAGAACTGCTGCCAAGTAAGGGGTGCTGCGCCAACAGGCCTACGCCTCTCTTAAGTCTTCCACCATTTGAGTACATCCCCAGAAAATTGAAAGGTAGTGAATGAGACCCCACAAGTCTCCAAAATACTAGTAGTACGGAGTATCCTCTGACACCTGTCCAAAAAGTCCTGAGCATCCTCTCTCTCTGTGCCACTGAAAGGTGGTGGATGAAGTCTCCCAAACCTCTCCAACCTACGCCGATCATCCTCAGGCATAGCAGGAATCACATAATCCTGAGCAACAACAACCGGCTGGGCTGGTGGTGCCTCTGGTGTTTGAAGTCCCTGAATAACCTGCTCGGGTGTGCGAGCGACAGGAGTCTGAGTGCCTCCCCTGGCCTGAGAAGTGGCTGCGGTCGTCGAAATAGAGACCGCCTGAGTAAGGACAATACACGCTGTCAGAATCTGAGCTAGGGCCTCCTGAAGGCCTGGAATCACAATAGGCACAAGTGGTGTCTGAGCTGGTGCATCGACAACTGGAACCTAGTCCTGATTTGGGATAACCGATGGATCTGCAGGTACTGCCCTAGCTGTTGTACGGGCTGCACCTCTGCCCCTACAACGGCCTCTACCGCGGCCTCGGCCTCTCGCGGCCCTAGCTGGTGGTACTGGTGGCTGGCCCTCCTGACCGGTAGTACGAGTCCTCACCATCTGTGAGAGAATGAAACAACAGATGTTTAATTACTAGAATCAACAAATTCGCACGACAAGAATCCAAGAATGTGAAGTTTCCTAAAGGTTCTGCAGCCTCTCGAAGATAAGTACAGATGTCTCCATACCGATCCGCAAGACTCTACTAAACCCTTTCATGACTCGTGAGACCTATGTAACCTAGGCTCTGATACCAATCTATCACGACCCAAACTAACCTCTATCGTGATGGCGCCTATTGTGGTGCTAGGCAAGCCGACTCATTTCCAAAACAATCGATATTTTCATTTCAAAGATAATTTCAAGTTTGTTTAACATAAAACCTCCATTTAAAGAGTTCAAATTAAAGAAAAACAGAAGTGCGGAAAAGAAAAGCCCGACATCGGGGTGTCACTAGTCATGAGCATATACTACAATCTATCTAACAATATCAAGGCTAACTCAGCCCGAAAAATAGCTAAATACAACTAGAGGAAGATAAGAGGGAGAAGAGCAGGGGCTGCGATCGCCAAACAACTACCTTGCTATCTCCAAGAAAATCTACAACCAGAACACTCAATAATCGCTACCGTGTCCAGCTACACCTGAATCTGCATACAAGGTGCAGAGAGTAACGTAAGTACGCCAACTCAATAAGTAACAACAATAAATAAAGACTGAGCAGTAGTGATGAGCAATAAAGCATATAACATTCATATCAGGAAATCTCAGTAAAATACCACATGCTTTTAAAAATCAGGATTTGAATCAAATTATCTAGTTTAAACCCAGTTCCAGTAAAAATCATTTAAAGACATTTTTCCAACAATTTTTCAAACAAAGGCTCAATGCAAAGGTGAGCAAAAATAATGAAATCATAAACAGCCCCTCGGGCAAAACATCACTCATATACAGCCCCTCGGGCAGACCTCACAGTCACTCGTGCCATTCGGGCATACCTCACAATCACTCTTGCCACTCGGGCATACCTCACAATCACTCATGCCTCCCAGTCACTCAGCATCGGCACTCGCACTCAGTAGGTACTTGCGCTCACTGGGGGTGTGTACAGACTCCGGAGGGGCTCCTTCAGCCCAAGCGCTATAATCTGCACGGACAACTCACGTGCTATAATAATAGAGTATGCTGTAGGCGGGCATCCCAGATCCATACTCATCCTCATAATCAGGCCCTTAGCCTCACTCAGTCATAAATATGCTGTAGGCGGGCAGCCCTGATCCACACTCATCCTCACAAATCAGGCCCTCGGCCTCACTCAGTCATAAACCTCTCAAGCCACTCGGGCAATTCAGTAAAACAGGGCATTCGGCTCAAAACATTTATATGCATCAAAGAAGAGTCATAAAATTGAGTTATGCGGTAAACAAGTATAAGCATGACTGAGTATAGATTTTCAATCGAAAACAATGAGAGGATAGTAAGAAACAGCCCCTAAGGGTCCAAACAGCATTGGCGCAAGGCCCAAACATGGCATTCAGCCCAATTTACAGAAATTCTTTCTAAAACATATAAGTATCAAATGGTTTCAACAAAGTATGCAACTTTACAGTTGCTATGGGATGGACCAAGTCACAAATCCCCAATAGTGCACGCCCACACGCCCGTCACCTAGCATATGCGTCACTAAAAATAGTAGAATGATACAAAATCTGGTGTTTCATACCCTCAGGACTAGATTTACAATCATTACTTACCTCAAAACGTGAAACTTTTTACTCTGCTATACCTTTGCCTCGCAAATCGGCCTCCGAATGCCTCGAATCTAGTCACAAATAATTCATTTCAGTCAATATAATTTATTGGAATTAATTCCATAAGAAAATACTAATGTTTCATAAAAATCCGAAATTTAGCTCAAAAATTGCCTGTGGGGCCCATGTCTTGGAACCCGACAAAAGTTACAAAATTCGAAAGCTCATTCAACCACGAGTCTACCCATACCAATTTTACCAAAATCCGACCTCAACTCGACCCTCAAATCTACAAAACTTATTTCCAAATTTCTAAGTTTAAATCTCCAATTTACACCTCAAAATCATGTAATCTAATCGGATTATTTGATGATTATTCAATATTATGGAGTAGAAATGATCACAAGGGACTTACCTCAAGTTTTCCTTTAAAATATATCAAAAATTGCCTCTCCTCAAGCTCCAATTTGTCAAAAATGGCAAATGGGACGAAGTCCCTGTTTTTATAATTCTGCCCAGACAACCTCGATTCTGCCTCGATCTTGGCCTTCGATCGAGGTCCTCGATCCTGGTCCTCAATACTGGTCCTCGATCCTGGCCCTCGATCCTTGGCTCGATCTGGGCTTACATCTGGGCTCGATTTCTGGGCTCGATTCTAGCAGAAGAAACTTCCAACATAAGGAAATTGCAGCAACTGTTGTAGTTCAATTTTTGATCCGTTAACCATCCGAAACTCACCCGAGGCCCTCGGGACCTCAACCAAATATACCAACAAGTCCTAAAATATCATACAAACTTAGTCGAATCCTCAAATCACCTCAAACAACGTTAAACCATGAATTACGCCCCAATTCAAGCCTAATGAACTTTGAAATTTATAATTTCTACAAACAACTCCGGAACCTATCAAATCACGTTCGATTGACCTCAAATTTTGCACATAAGTCCTAAATGACATAACAAAGGTATTCCAATTTTCAGAATCGGATTACGACCCTGATATCAAAAAGTCAACCCCCCGGTCAAACTTCTCAAAAATAAAACTTTCGGCATTTCAAGCCTAATTCCTCTACGGACTTCCAAATAATATTTCGGACACGCTCCTAAGCCCAAAATCACCATACAGAGCTATTGGAATCATCAAAATTCAAATTCGAGGTCGTTTACACATAGGTCCATATCCGGTCCACTTTTCTAACTTAAATCATTTCAGTCTTAGTTCCTTCCGGATCCGAACCAACTAACCTGATAAGTAATAAATCAATTACAAGACATAAATTGAGTAGTAAATGGGGAAATTGGTCTATAACTTTTGAAATGACCGGCCGGGTCATTACAATAATTGATTTCAATTGTGAATTATATGCCCTACCGGTATGGAGGTTCATTATGTGTTGTGATTTTGTTTAACAAAAATTATTTAAAAGAAGAAAATGGAATGTTTCGATTGGCACGATGTGTATATTACTTGTGATTCAGAACTGAGGATGAGATTCTCGCATTTTAATATGATTTGAAATGTTTAAACCGAGCTACGAGCCGCGGTGGAAGTTATATAAGGACGAGATCCTTGTGATGAAAATTTATGTGTTTAAATTATCCCTTGTGAAATTAAATTTGTACTATAGTACTAATAGGGAGTCATGTCTGTTAGGCTTATTTGAAAATTCTTGTATGAATTTCTTTGTACATAATTTTCCAAATTCGTGTTGTAATTATTGAGTTTTAGCCGACGAGGTGAGTGCCCAGGTGGCGTTAAATGTGAATCATTAATTCGGGTAAATAATTATGAGGTCTTCATGCCTCGTGTCTCGTTGTTAGTAAAGTGGAGGTTTGAAACAATATTTTTATTAACATGAGGCTAATTGTCAATGTTGTAATCGATTATGAACAACTATTAAGACCAGAGATGCGGTTATGAGCATACATATGATGTGTTTCATGTCCAAATATCATTATGATAATGCAGTGCTTGTAATGTTGAGATTAGTGTTATTGATATATATATATATATATATATTGTGGTGCTTTGTTGGATTGTGGATGTGTTGTTAGAAGTTGTTTTGGTGTTACTCTGGCAAGTGGATAGGCCCAATTACATGAGAGACTCTGCCAAAATTTCTGGAAAATTTCGGAGTTAGTAAATTTGGGAGATTGATATGTGCGAAAGAAGAGATAAGTTATGTTATATGTTTGAGGGCGGACTCTACTTCTCATTTGAGGACGAATGATCCTAAATGGGGGAGAATGTAACACACTGGGAAATTTTGAAGTACTTAAGCGCTATTAAGAAAGTTGATGTGTGCGTAGGCACGAGTTGCCATAGCCAGTTGAGACTAATACCATGCGTTGATATGAAGATCCGTCTTTTTGAAAATGTTTGGAGTGTAAGAAAGTTGGTCTTAAAGTTTACAAATATGGATAAAAGAAATAATCTTAATTGAGATGGTGTTGTCGAGATTATGTCAAATGCGGTAACATGGGATCAACCGTGAGTATATGTGTATAAGTAAAATCCTAAATTTGGTAACCTCAGAATAATTCTTAGCACATTCGAGGATGAACGTTTGTTTAAGAGGTGAAAAATATAACGACCCAATTTGTCGTTTTAAGAATTAGCGTCCCGTTCAACGGATTTAGACCTCGAGCAACTTCGTAAGTTTAGATTTCGGATGATTCGAGATTTAATTGAAAGAACAATATATTCTTGTTTTGGAAGTTTAAATGGAAAGAGTTGATCGGAGTTTGACTTTTGTGAAAACGACCTCGGAATGGAACTTTGATGGTTCCAATAGCTTCGTATGGTGATTTCGAACATAGTCGTATGTCCGGAATTGGACTTGGAAGTCCGTAGAATAATTCAGCGCATTTTGGCGAAATTAAAAAGTTGATGTGTGCTAATTATATTATTTTGTGTGCAGACGAGGACTATTAATATGATGGATATCAATTGGATATGATAATAAGTGTACGAGGCATATTATAAGTGATGTGGGGTCTAAGGAGAGGCCTAAGCCTAAGTCAATTTGGAAATTTCATGATAGACTAAATGTTTCAGGTGGGTACGCACAAAACCAAACTTTGGACGAGCATAGATACATACATATAAAGAGTTATATGATGTATGACCTATCAAATTAAATCCTTTTGAGTCTAGTTTCTAACGCTTCAAGCCGTTCGTCATTTGGACACTCCTACAAGAAGTTATAACCAAATTACTAAAGGCTGGCAGAATGCAATTTTGCGACCGCAGAATCATTCTGCGGGCCGCAGAAGTGGGCATGCGACCGCAAAATGGTCGCAGACCTGTCCACTGAAGCCCATTTTTGGGTATCAGTTTTGCGGTGCATTGTGCGACCCGCATACCTATTGTGCGGTCCATTATGCGACTGCAGACTTAAGTTCGGAGGGTTAATTTTCTTATTTTCATAACCCGACCCCATTTTGATAAATAGCCTTTGGGCTTATTTTAGGGGTGTTTTTATGAGGGTTTTAGAGAGAAGTAAGAACATTTTAGAGAGAGAAGAAGGGAACCTAACATTCTAATCATCCAATCTTGCACCAATCTTCAAGAATCAAGGAAGCCAATCACAAGATCTTCATCTAAGAGGTAATATTCAAATCTCTAGTCTTCAATTTCGAGTTTGGGATAAAGGATGGGTGATTGAGAGTATGATTCTTGGGTGTAAGAGTATTATGCATCTATTCTTGTATCAATAAGGTTTGTGGGAAGATTATTGATCTCAAATAAGTAAGGATTGGGTTGTGGACTGAAGGAAATCTTGTAGAAGAACCTTGTGACCAAATTTGCACACCTAGTGTTTGATAAAATGCTCAAATGAGCTGAAACCATGCATATCTTCCTAATTATGGTTCACTTTTGTTATGTTTCTAAATAGATTAAAGTTGCTAGGATTTCCGAAATATTGTAGTAACGTAAGGAAAGCTCAAGAAAGATTGGAGCCATCCGGAGGTCAATTCACGTGAGAATGCTATTTTGGAATATCGACCTAACTCCGTTAAGGTAAGTGTCTTGTCTAACTTTATGTGGGGGAAACCACCCCTTAGGATTTGAGATGATTGTGTCATTCGTGTTATGTGAAAGTCGTGTACGCGAGGTGACGAGTGGGTACACGACCTATATGTGGTATTTGACCGGTTAGGACTGTTAGACTCCTTTTATACAATTGTTTGTAAATATCGTGTTATGATTATATCATTTGTTTTTAGAATTGTTTGTACGTGCTTTACTTGAAATTGTTTGTACATGTTCCATCTTTGTTGTCAAGTTCACCCTTATATGCTAATTGTTGATTGTAGTCATTTGTTGAATTACTGCTTGTCTGCTATATGCCTTGATTGTGGATTGTTATTACCTTGCTATTTGACTTCGTGAGCTATCGTGTAGATTTTTCATTAATTGTGACTTCTTTGTGTAGACTCGTTATTCCTTATGATTTTGTGGTACACTGTAGTTGGTTGTAAAATGGTTATTTAATTTATGTTGCTTGAGGAGCGGGTTGCACGCCGCAATGGATGTGTTAAATGATTAATTTAAGGAGCGGGTTGTACGCCGTAACAGATTTGTTGAATGAATATATTGGAGGATCGGGTTGCACGCCGCAATGGAATTTAAAATGAATATATTGGAAGATCGGGTTTCACGCCGCAACGGAATTTAATATGAATATATTGAAGGATCAGGTTGCACGCCGCAACGGAATTTAAATATGAAATTATGGTGATATTAAGGTTTATTCCGATTGTAATTCTCATGATGCATTCCATGTTGGGACGGTTATTTTGGTTTTTTAAATCACTTCATTATATTTTGAACATAATTAATTAACCGTCAATGTATTAAAAATGGAACAATATGGACTTCTTGTGTGAGTCATGCATCCTATGTGATATGATAAATTATTGAAACTTAGCATATTTAAATGAATGAATTTTCAAGAGGTTCTACCTTTGTGTCTTTCAAAAATAAAACTCATATTTTATTCGGAGATTTACTAATCTAAATGGTGATTCTATTTCTACTCTAATTGGTATCTCAAATTTGATCATTATATTATTGTCGTGTAATTTACGTAAACATTATTATCACGTATTACTTTAATAAATCCCATATTTATCTCGTTAAGATTTGACTGAGTGTCTTATTTGTATAAATACATTATTTTATCGCATATCATATATTTCTAAACTAAGTTCAATTGACATTCTATTTGTACAACCTATCCAATATTTTACCTTATTTAAATCCTAAATTGGCTTAATAACTCATTAGACACTTTACTATGTTCAAATTGGAATTGTATTTAATTGTGTTTAAATTATTCATCATTTCATGGTAAGGACGAGAGTAAGAGCACGTTGAGTGATGCCGTGCCGTGTTTATATTATAGTTGTACTCTAACTGTGTTATTGCTTGATTGTTTGCTCGGTGCCATCCGTGTTATCATTGTTTTCATTGTTGAATGGGAAATTCTTCTATTATTGGCCTTATATTGATATTCTTTCTTTCTTAGATTTATGTAACATATTATACAAGTTTATATGTCTGGTAGGTGTCTTGACCTGGCCTCGTCACTACTCTACCGAGGTTAGGCTTGATACTTACTGGGTACCGCTGTGGTGTACTCACGCTATGCTTTTGCACATCTTTTTGTGCAGATCGAGATACCTCAGTGTTGTTGATAATCTTACTAATTGATCGGACATTGCTGTGGAGACTTAAGGTATACCTATTGTCACGTTCGCAAGCCTCAGAGTCACCTTCTGATATTTTCCTGCACTGTTGATTATATTCTGGAACAGTTATATTTAGAGATTTTCTAGTAAAATCTTTAGAGCTTGTGACTTGTACTATCGGTTTTGGAAATTGTATTAAATTTCTACTTCATATTTATTCCAGTTATTTGGTTGATCTATTATCATTTCAACTGAACTGTTAAAAATGGCTAAGATTTATTCTAACGTTGGCTTGCCCAGCAAGTGAAATGTTAGGCGCCATCACGGCCTCGAAGGTGGGAATTTCGAGTCGTGGCAAGTTGGAATCAGAGCTCTAGGTTCATAGGTGCTACAAGTCATAAATAGGTTTAGTAGAGTCTTGCAGATCGGTATGGAGATGTCTGTACTTATCTTCGAGAGGCTACATAAACTATTAAGAAATTTCACTTCTTTCATTCCTTGTCGTGCGACATTGATTCGACATGAAACATATATCTCACATTCTTTGCATCCACTCGTGTATGACATTGCACACTCGGTATCAACTGTGCACTGACGGTTCGTGATGTCGCGGATTGACTACGAGGGAGCCAGGTATGCTCAACATTGTCTTAGTGTTTGGTTCTGACAGAAGATGCGGATGTATTGAAAGATTACTTAGTGAATCATGTGGGGGTACAACAGACCTTGGACATTGTAACTTATGACATCGCGCCAAGTGGGGGAGTCCACTATCAGGGGACGGATTATGGGGTCACATGTTATATCAGTTTGGGCCTGAGATATATATGTACGCGGTATCGAAAGGTTCCCCAAAATTTGCACATGTTTAAGGCTCGAGATTTTGCAAAGGGTAATGTCGGGACTTGCGGTATGTCTGCGTCCTTAATAATCCTATACTTCAGAATCAAAGGAGTTAGAGAAACAACTCCCAATTTACAGAAGGTCTATTCAGTATAGGCATCTCGGTTACGGCATTATGGGGTACTCCAGAGGAAGTACAGTGATTTACGAGCTTCTGGACTACGTGGTTTGTGCCAAGATTTATCTGTATGGAGCTCTACTTTTGTGTTCATTGTGTATAAATAGGGGGAAGAGTTACCCCAAGGAAGAATCGAAGAGTATGTGAAGAAATGGGTCAGCTCAGCAATGTTGAGTCAGCATAGCAAAAGAAGAAATTGGCCTTGGGAGAGATAATTCTCCACCGGTGTTTGTGGCAAGCCTATGAAGAGGACAAACCAACCAATGCAACACCACCTACTTGGGCTTAGTCTTCATAAATACTTTGAAAGAGTTTGTTCCCGAGACTTTCCACAATGTATGCCGCACAGAGTTTGAACGGTTGTGTAAGGACACCACGACGATGTCAGAATATGCCATTAGGTTCAGTGAGTTAGCCCTTCATACTCTTAGTTTGGTTCCTACAGCCAAAGAGTGAGTTCACGGATTCATTAAAGGACTCATTTATGAACATAAAATTATGTATGGCTCGAAAACTACATGTTGATACTTCATTTGAGCAATTGGTGGAAATTGCCAAGATGTTAGAACGTGTTTGAGGTGAGGAAAAGGAAACTAAGGAGACCCAGAGTTCTTGAAGTTCTAGAAGATTCAATGGATTCTATTCTACAACTATGGACCATTATGGTGGAGGCTCGGGCGATCGGCCAGCCTAGACCGCATTTCAGAATACTCGTAGTGCTCCAGTCATCTTTTAATGCACCACTGGCACGAGATTCCTACAATGGTTATTCTAGTTATGTAATGACCCGGCCGGTCATTTTGAAAGTTAGAGCCCTAATCCCCTAATAACTATTTTCCCCACGTTTGTTTTTCGCTATTGGGACTTGCTGGAGTGATTGGTTATGGAATTTGGAGAGTTTTGGGACACTTAGTCCCTAGTTGTGAGTTTAAGCCTTAGAGTTTGGACCGTAGTCGGAACTGCGTGAAGATGGATCCGGAATGAAATTCCGTCGACTCCGTTAGCTCCGTTGAGTATTTTTGGGGTTAAGAGCGCGTTTGGAATGTGTTTTGGAGGTCTGTAGTAGATTTAGGCCTGAATTGGCGAAAGTTAGTTTTTCGGTGATTTCGGCCGATAGTGGAAGTTTTGATATCGAGCTCGGAATGGAATTCCGAAAGTGGTTGTAGGTTCGTAGTGTCATTTGTGACATGTGTGTAAAATTTGAGGTCATTCGGACTAGATTTGATGTGGTTCGGCGTCGTTTGTAGAATTTGGAAAATTTTAAATTCTTAGGCTTGAATCCGTGCTTAATTCATGATTTTGGTGTTGTTCGATGTGGTTTGAAGGCTCGACTAAGTTCGTATGGTGTTTTAGAATTGGTTGGTATGTTTGGTTGAGGTCCCGGGGGCCTCGGGTATGTTTCAGATGCTTAACAGAATGAATTTGGACTTAAGAAAAATCTGGTGCCTTTGCTGGTTCAGGTGTTTCGCACCTGTGGAAGGGAGGTCGCAGGTGTGAAGGGAGTGCGTAGATGAGGAACTGGTGGAGCTGGTGATGGAGCATAGGTGCGCAAGTTTGACCGCACCTACGAGCCCGCAGGTGCGAATCGTTGGCGCAGGTGCGGAGCCTGGCTGCCTTAGTGAAATGCGCAGATACGCCGATTTGGACAGCAAGTGTGAGGAATTGCCCGCAGATGCGGCCCCATCCCGGATAAGTGACCTTCGCACCTGCGATGAGTTTTTCACAGGTGCATGACCGCAGATGCGTCCCTATGAGCGCAGGTGCGGAAATCGCTGGGTTGAAGAGGCAACTTCGAGGGTTCATTTCTCATTTTTCACCAATTCGATTTAGAGCTTGATGGGAGACGATTTCTCGAGGGATTTTGAAGGAGAACTATTGGGTAACTAATTCTAACTCTATTTTGATCATAATACATTAATCTATTATTGTTTTCCTCGTCTAATTAAGGAATTTGAGGGTAGAAGTTTGGAAATGGGGGAAAAGGTTCCCCAATTGAAAATCTTAGATTTGAATGGGAATTTGACGTCGGATTTAGATGATTTTTGTTCGAGTGAACTCGTGAGTGAATGGGTGTTCAAAATTTATAAGTTTTACCCGATTCCGAGACGTGGGCTCGGGGAGACTTTTTGGGCGTTTTTCCTAATTTCACGCTTTAGCTTCGAATTAATTAGCTAAATTAGTTACTTGTAGTCATATTTACATTATGCAATTAATTTGAATAGATTCAGGCCATTTGGAGTGGGATACTCATGGCAAGAACGTGATATCGAGTTGATTTGAGCGGTTCGAGGTAAGTGGCTTGCCTAATCTTGTGTTGGGGACTTTCTTTTAGGATGTTTGATATTAATTGATGTGTGGGCACCGTGTACGTGAGGTGACGAGTACGTACACAAGCTATTATTGCAAAAATCCCGTTTTTCCTTTCTATATCATAAACTGTTTTTCCTTATTAAATTGCACTAATACGTTTAATTGTTAAACTTAGACTAAAGAAGCATGCTTACGTGTTTTAACTACCTATTTGACATTCTGTGCGCCATGCTTAGTTAAGTCCCTACTTTCCTTATTTGTGTTCAGTATAAACTGTATAACTCGATGCCATACCTGCCATTTCATCTTGCGTTGCATATTTAAATTGGGACTACGGATGTATTCCGGGAGATCCCCCTGTCTTGCATATTTACTTTTGGGACTACGGACGTATTCCGGGAGATCCCCCAGCACTACATATTTACTTTGGGACTATGGACGTATTCCGGAAGATCCCCCTTGTACTGCATATTCATTCGGAACTACAGGACGGTATCCCGGGAGATTCCCTATTTGTGTCTACCTTGTTCTGAGCCGAGAACTCCCTTAACTGTTATATTTTCGAGGATTTATTTAATTGTGTTACCGTAAACTTTACTTATATCTTTTATTGTTTAATTTATTATATTTACTCCGGTAGGGCCTTGACCCGACCTCGTCACTACTCGACCGAGGTTAGGTTTGGTACTTACTGGGTACCATTGTGGTGTACTCATGCCCTTCCCTGCATATGTTTTCGTGTGCAGATCCAGGTGCGAGCTATCAGCCTCGGGGTTAGTGCGTGCTGCTGATTCTAGGAGACTTCAAGGTACTACTGCTTGCGTCCGCAGATCTTCGGAGTCCCCTTCTACTCCCTCGCCTAGAGATTTTCTTTATTATCTTCAGACTTTTGTATAGAGCTACATAGATTATAGCAGCTTGTGACTTAGTGATATTCCGGGTCTTGAAAAATTATTTTGTATATGTCGAGTGGTACTACTCTTGGCTGTTCACAATATGTTGTTTATCTTTAAAATGTTGTGTTTTCTTTATATTTTTCGTAATATTAGGCTTACCTAGTTGTAAAGACTAGGTGCCATCATGACACCTTACAGATGGTTAATTTGGGTCGTGACAAGTTATTCGGCACAGACTCAGTATGTGCAGCCGAACCGCAGATGGGTTATTATGAGTGTGGTGATACTAGGCACATCATGAGAAATTATCCCAGACTTGAGAGAAACTTATTTCATCAGAACACTCAGGCCACGAACTCCATTACAGTTACTACTCTACCTACACTACCAGTTAGGGGTGGAGGACAAGCGGGTAGAGGGCGCCCAAGAGGTGGAGGCCTGGCCAATTGATATATTTGCTATGGTATGGTTGAGGTCGCTACACCAGGTTGTGTCGTTACAAGAGCGATCTCGAGTTATTATAAATTAACAATTTCCTTAACTTGATTCGGTTCTGAGTATCGAGGCAAGTCCTCCTAATATGCTCCACTCGTAAGTGAGCTTCGTAATCCTGAAATCTACTTATGTGAATACTCTTGTTGGGAGATTATATGGAGATATCTATGTCTATCATTATGTGTTGGTCACAAAAAATAATTGTGAGGCTAAAAGTGACTTTGTTTATCATTTCGGTGAGTTTGATTTAATTTCCAGATAATTGATTTCAATTGTGAATTATATGCCCTACCGATATGAGGGTTTGTTATTTGTTGTGATTTTGTTTAACGGAAATTATTTAAAAGAAGAAAATGGAATGTTTCGATTGGCACGATGTGTGTATTACTTGTGATTCAGAACTGAGGACGAGATCCTCGTATTTTAATATGATTTGATATGTTTAAACCGGGCTACGGGCCGCGGTGGAAGTTATATAAGGACGAGATCCTTGTGATGAAAATTTATGTGGTTAAATTCTCCCTTGTGAAATTAAATTTATTCTATAGTACTTATAGGGAGTCATGCCTGTTAGGCTTATTTGAAAATTCTTGTATGAATTTCTCTGTACATAATTTTTCAAATTCGTGTTATAATTATTGAGTTTTAGCCTACGAGGTGAGTGCCCAGGTGCCGTTAAATGTGAATCGTTAATTCGGGTAAATAATTATAAGGTTTTCATGCCTCGTGTCTCGTTATTAATAAAGTGGAGGTTTGAAATGATATTTTTGTTAACATGAGGTTAATTGGCGATGTTGTAATCGATTATGAACAACTATTAAGACCAGAGATGCGGTTATGAGCATACATATAATGTGTTTCATGTCCAAATATCATTATGATAGTGCAGTGCTTGTAATATTGAGATTATTATTATTGATATATACATTGTGGTACTTTGTTAGGTTGTGGATATGTTGTTAGGAGTTGTTTTGGTATTGCTCTGGCAGGTGGATAGGCCCAATTCTAGGAGAGACTCTGCCGAAATTTCTGGAAAATTTCAGAGTTAGTAAAATTTGGGAGATTTATATGTGCGAAAGAAGAGATAAGTTATGTTATATGTTTGAGGGCGGGCTCTACTTCTCATTTGAGGATGAATGATCCTAAGTGGGGGAGAATGTAACACCCTGGGAAATTTTGAAGTACTTAAGCGCTATTAAGAAAGTTGATGTGTGCTTAGGCACGAGTTGCTATAGCCAGTTGAGACTAATACCGTGCGTTGATGTGAAAATCGGTCTTTTTAAAAATGTTTGGAGTGTAAGAAAGTTGGTCTTAAAGTTTACAAATATGGATAAAAGAAATAATCTCAATTGAGATGGTGTTGTCGGGATTATGTCAAATGCGGTCACATGGGATCAACCATGAATATATGTGTAAACGTAAAATCCTAAATTTGGTAACCTCAGAATAATTCTGAGCACGTTCGAGGACGAACGCTTGTTTAAGAGGTGGAGAATGTAACGACCCAGCTCATCGTTTTAAGAATTAGCGTCCCGTTCAATGGCTTAAGACCTCAAGCAGCTTCGTAATGTGTATTTTGACTTGCGCGCGCGGTCGAGTTTGGTTTTCGGATGATTCGAGATTTAATTGAAAGAAAAATATATTCTTATTTTGGAAGCTTAAATGAAAAGAGTTGACCGGAGTTTGACTTTTTTGCAAATGACCTCGGAATGGAACTTTGATGGTTCCAATAGCTTCATATGGTGATTTCGGACTTAGGCGTATGTCCAGAATTGGAGTTGGAAGTCCGTAGAATAATTCAGCACATTTTGGCAAAATTAGAAAGTTGATGTGTGCTAATTATATTATTCTGAGTGGAGACAAGGACTTTTAATATGATGGATATCAATTGGATATGATAACAAGTGTACGAGGCATATTATAAGTGATGCGGGGTCTAAGGAGAGGCCAAATCCTAAGTCAAGTTGGAAATTTCATGATAGACTAAAAGTTTCAAGTGGGTACGCACAAGACCAAACTTTGGATGAGCATATCTACATACATATAAGGAGTTATATGATGTATGACCTATAAAATTAAAGCTCTTTGAGTCTAGTTTCTAAATCTTTAAACCGTTCATCATTTGAACACTCCTACAAGAAGTTATAACCAAATTACTAAAGGCTGGCAGAATGCAATTCTGCGGCCAATTTTGCGACCGCAGAAGTGGTTATGAGACCGCAAAATGGTCGCAGACCTGTCCAGTGAAGCCCATTTCTGGGCATCAGTTTTACGGTGCATTGTGCGACCCGCATACCAATTGTGCGGTCCATTATGCGACCGCAGACCTGAGTTCGGAGGGTTAATTTTTCTATTTTCATAACCCGACCCCATTTTGATATATAGCCTTTGGGGCTTATTTTGGTGGTGTTTTTATGAGGGTTTTAGAGAGAAGCAAGAGCATTTTAGAGAGAGAAGGAGGGAACCTAACATTCTAATTATCCAATCTTGCACCAATCTTCAAGAATCAAGGAAGCCAATCACAAGATCTTCATCTAAGAGTTAAGATTCAAACCCCTAGTCTTCAATTTCGAGTTTAGGGTAAAAGATGGGTGATTAAGAGTATGATTCTTGGGTGTAATAGTATTATGCATATATGCTTGTACCAATAAGGTTTTTGGGAAGATTGTTGAGCTCAAATAAGTAAGGATTGGATTGTGGAGTGAAGGAAATCTTGTAGAAGAACCTTGTAACCAAATTTGCACACCTAGTGTTTGATAAAATGCTCAAATGAGCTGAAACCATGCATATCTTCCTAATTATGGTTCACTTTTGTTATGTTTCTAAATAGATTGAAGTTGTTAGGATTTCCGGAACATTGTAGTAATGTAAGGAAAGATCAGGAGAGAATGGAGCCATCCGGAGGTCAATTCACGTGACAATGCTATTTTGGAATATCGGCCTAACTCCGTTAAGGTAAGTGTCTTGTCTAACTTTATGTGGGGGAAACCACCCCTTAGGATTTGAGATGATTGTTTCATTCGTATTATGTGAAGGTCATGTACGCGAGGTGATGAGTGGGTACACGACCTATATGTGGTATTTGACGGGTTAGGACCGTTAGACTCCTTTTATACAATTGTTTGTAAATATCGTGTTATGACTATATCATTTGTTGTTAGAATTGTTTGTACGTGCTTTACTTGAAATTGTTTGTACATGTTCCATCTTTGTTGTCAAGTTCACCCTTATATGCTAATTGTTGATTGTAGTCACTTGTTGAATTACTGCATGTCTGCTATATGCCTTGATTGTGGATTGTTATTACCTTGCTATTTGACTTCGTGAGCTATCGTGTAGCTTTTTCATTAATTGTGACTTCTTTGTGTAGACTCGTTATTCCTTATGATTTTGTGGTACACCGTAGTTGGTTGTAAATTGGTTGTTTAATTTATGTTGCTTGAGGAGCGGGTTGCACGCCGCAACAGATGTGTTAAATAATTAATTTGAGGAGCGGGCTGCACGCCGTAACAAATTTGTTGAATGAATATATTGGAGGATCGGGTTGTACGCCGCAACGGAATTTAAAATGAATATATTGGAGGATCGGGTTGCACGCCGCAACGGAATTTAAATATGAAATTATTTTGATATTAAGGTTAATTCCGATTGTAATTCTCTGATGCATTCCATGTTGGGACGATTATTGTGGTTTCTTAAATCACTTCATTATATTTTGGACATAATTAATTAACCGTCAATGTATTAAAAATGAAACAATATGGACTTCTTGTGTGAGTCATGCATCCTATGTGATATGATAAGTTGTTGAAACTTAGCAGATTTAAATGAAAGAATTTTCAAGAGGCTCTACTTGTGTGTCTTTCAAAAATAAAACTCATATTTTATTCGGAGATTTACTAATCTAAATGGTGATTATATTTCTACTCTAATTGGTGTCTCAAATTTGACCATTATATTATTGTCGTGTAATTTACATAAAAATTATTATCATGTATTACTTTAATAAATCCCATATTTATCTCGTTAAGATTTGATTGTCTTATTTGTATAAATATAATATTTTATCGGATATCATATATTTATAAACTATGTTCAATTGATATTCTATTTGTACAACCTATCCATTATTTTTCCTATATTTAAATCCTAAATTGGCTTAATAACTCATTAGACACTTTACTTTGTTCAAATTGGAATTGTATTTAAATTATTCATCATTTCATGGTTAGGACGAGAGTAAGAGTACGATGGGTGATGCCGTGTCGTGTTTATATTATAGTTGTACTCTGACTGTGTTGTTGCTTAATTGCTTAATTGTTTGCTCGGTGCCATCCGTGTTATCATTGTTTTCATTGTTGAATTGAATGGGAAATTCTTATATTATTGGCCTTATATTGATATTCTTTCCTTGTTATCTTTATGTAACATATTGTACAAGTTTATATGTCTGGTAGGTGTCTTGACCTGGCCTCGTCACTACTCTACCCAGGTTAGGCTTGATACTTACTGTGTACTGCTGTGGTGTACTCATGCTACGCTTCTGCACATCTTTTTGTGCAGATCGAGGTACCTCAGTGTTGTTGATAATCTTACTAATTGATCGTACATTGCTGTGAAAACTTAAGGTATATCTACTGTCACGTTCGCAGGCCTCAGAGTCACCTTCTGATATTTTCCTGCACTGTTGATTCTATTCTGGAACAGTTGTATTTAGAGATTTTCTAGTAAACTCTGTAGAGCTTGTGACTTGTACTACCGGTTTTGGGAATTGTATTAAATTTCTACTTCATATTTATTCCAGATATTTGGTTGATCTATTATCATTTCAACTGAACTGTTAAAAATGGCTAAAATTTATTCTAACGTTGGCTTGCCTAGCAAGTGAAATGTTAGGCGCCATCACGGCCCCGAAGGTGAGAATTTTGGGTCGTGACATTAAGCAATTGGGATGAGCGGCTATTTCTATTAATTCTTTCTTTCTATATGTTTTTAGTAAAGATATTAAGTTTGTATCATCTACTTATGATGATTAAGCCTCTTTGTCACGACCCAAAATCCAACTTGCCGTGATGCCACCTAACCTCACCCGCTAGGTAAGCCAAATAACAACAATCGATTCAATTAATATTTAACTAACTCTAATACACTCCCCAAGGACTGGTAGTACAAATCATGAGCTTCTAAGAATAGAAATTACAAAGCTGGTGTGAAATAAAAATACGTCATCTATCTGAAGTATACATGAACAGATTAAATATTCTAAAGCTATATGAACAAGAGGCAGTAATGACTGGAACGCAGATACATCTTCATATCCAGCTCCCGCCGTAAGAAGCTACATCAACATCAGAAATCTGCACACAAGGTGCAGAAGTGTAGTATGAGTACAACCGGCCCCATGTACTCAATAAGTAACGAACCTAACCTTAGGTTGAAAGTAGTGACGAGCTGGGTTAAGGGTCAGAGTCCAACTCCAATAACCAGCAACAGTTCATAACAATATAATTTAAAGCAGCACAAGTAATAACTCAATAATAAAATGCTCAGCTCGTATAAAAATTTCAAAAGAAAAAAAAAATTTCATTTCAATATAATAGTAAAACTCAAATCCTTTGCCGAAAGTCACCGAAAATATGAGTAAGTCTGGAACCTGTGATTTTTCTCAATACATTAATGACAGATAAGAAATCTCATTATTAGATGGCATGAGGAAAAATATTTCTCTATGCCTACATATCAAGTATTCATGTCTATGCAATGCAATACAATGATGAACTTATGTACTCACAACCTCAACGTACTCAATCTCACAGTACTGTATATGGCCAATCTAGCCCAAGGAAGATCCATCCCAAATATATATACATAATAACTGACATTCAGTCACTCAGTACTGTACAGGACAATTCCAGCCCAGGGAATTTCATCCCAAATATAAATTAATAAGGAAACTCCATGCCCAGGGAACTCTATCCCAAATATAAATAAATAAGGCAACTACATGCCTAGGGAACACCATCCAAATTATAAATAAATAAGGCAACTCCATGCCCAAATATAAATAAATAAATAAGGCAACTCCATGACCAAATATAAATAAATAAATAAGGCAACTCCATGCCCAGGAAAATCCACCCCAGAAGTAAATATATATGACAACTCCATGCCTATGGAACTCTATCCCAAATATAATATCCACTGCGCTCACTGTGGGGGTGCAGACTCCGAAGGGGCTCCTTCTGCCCAAACGCTATAATAAATAAATAAATAAAAATATGCTGCGGCATGCAACCCGATCCCATAATATCCTCATAGTCAGGCCCTCGGCCTCACTCAGTCATTAATCTCTCCAGTCTCTCGGGCTCACAATGTCATGAAACTAGCCCAAATTGATGATATGATGTATCAATAAATAACAACAGAGACTGAGCTATAATATGTAATGAATGAACATGACTGAGTATGAAATTACAATTTAAACAAATAATTCAACAATAATATGACCTCTGTTGGTCTCAATTATAACGGCACATAGCCTCAGCATAATTTTTAACATGATTCTCAGCTCAATTTCTTTAACACATGAAAGTACATAGATAATGCCAAGATTATTTAATTACAAAATTCTACCGAATCAATTACGTCAACAATTTACATGGTGCACACCCACACGCCCGTCACCTAGCATGTGCGTCACCTCCAAATAATTCATATAACACGTAATTCAGGGATTCATACCCTAAGCTCCAAGTTTAGAAATGTTATTTACCTTAAACTGTGCAATTCTTTATTCCAATAAGCCTTTTCCTCGTGATTCGGTATCTGATCACCTCGAATCTAGTCACAAATAATTCGATACAATCATCATGAGGTGTAGGAATCAATTCCATATGAAAATGTTAGTTTTCCAACAAAATCCGAAATTACGCTAAAAATTTACCAGTGGGGCCCACGTCTCGGAACCCGACAAAAGTTACAAAATATGAATGCCCATTCAACCATGAGTCCAACCATATCAAATTTACCAATTTCCGACAACAACTCGACCTCCAAATCCTCAATTTCAACTTAAGGGTTTTCGCAATTTTCCCAACTTAAAGCACTAATTAAATGTTAAAAATAGCAATAGTTTCGGGTAATTTGACCAAAATTGAGTTAAGAATACTTACCCCGATATTTTCCATGAAACTATCCCAAAAATCGCCTCTCCCCGAGCTCCAAATTATTAAAAATGGCTATTTTCAGAACTTAAACTCTCTGCCTAGCGATTCCTTCTTCGCGAACGCGGAAAATGCCTCGCGTTCGCGAAGCACAAATTTGTACAGCTGCCAAAACCTTCTACATGTTCGCGAGCTATCCCACGCAAATGCAATGCACACTGAGCCAGACCTTCGCGAACGCGGCCACTTCCTCGCGAACGCGATGGTCACTGACCCCAGGTCTTCGCGAACGCGGAGCCTCTCACGCGGACGCGATGCATCACCTCCCATTCCTTCGCGAACATGACTCCCCTTTCACGAACGCAAAGAACAATTCTTCACCAGTCACCAGCTACTCTTCACAAACACGGAACTCCCATCGCAAACGCGAAGAAGGAAACCAGACACCAGAAATCTGTAGCTTCAGCCATCTTCCAAGTCCAAATTCTCATCTGTTACCCATCCGAAACTCACCCGAGTCCCCTAGGACCTCAACCAAATATACCAAAAAGTCCTAAAATATCATAAAAACTTAGTCGAAGCCTCAAATCATATCAAACAATGCTCAAACAACGAATCACACCACAATTGAAGCCTAACGAAACTCAGAAATTCCAACTTCTACATTCGATGCCGAAACCTATCAAATCAAGTCCGATTGACCTCAAATTTTGCACACAAGTCATAAATGATATAGCGGACATAAGAAAGTTTTCAGAACTGAATTCCGACCCAAGTATAAAAAAGTCAACTCCCCGTTCAAACTTCCAAACTTAAATTTCCTACTTTCGCCATTTCAAAGCTAATTTAACTATGGGCTTCCAAATAATTTTACGAACGCACTCCTAAGTCCAAAATCACCGGAGCCATTGGAATCATCAAAACTCTATTCCGGAGTCGTTTGTACAAAAGTCAAAACTCTGGTCAACCCTTTTCATTCAAGTTTCCAACATAAAATTTATTCTTCCGAACTAATCCCGAAACACCTTAAACATCAAAACCGATGATTCACACACGTCATAATACATCATATGAAGCTATTCAAGACTTCAAATAGTTGAAAGGAGCATAAATGTTCAAAACGACAAGTCGGGTCGTTACATTCTGAGTCCAGAACCCATTTGTGGTTCTTTTGGACAAGTGTAACGAAAATGTGTGTTTAAAAAAAAAAATAACATTTTTATATATAGCGCTCTTTTAAAGAGCGCTATGCTTTAACGGAGTTTTGGCTGTTAAAGTATAGCGCTCTTTTAAACTGCGCTATATACATAGCGCGGTATATAACCGCGCTATACCTATTTTGTGGGCCCACCAATAAGTCTCCTGCATTTAACTGACATAACAATAATTCAAATGGGTATAACGCTCTTTAAAAGGGTGCTATACCTAAAATAATTCAGCCCACCGAGCTAGGCATTGCCTTATTTAAAGGCGTTAGGATTTTACAAAAATCCATTCAAAAATATTCCTAAATCTCGTTCAAATTTTTCTTCTTGTTAAGTCTCAAGCATTTTTTCATAATGTCTGAAGAGCGAAAAGTAAGGGTTTCATTATATTGTGTGTGGGGGTGGGGTGGGGGTGAGGGGGTGAGATTGTGGTGGCGAATAACTCTGTGAGCTATAGTTTATCTCCACAGTGTCATGTTAAGTTGCCACTTACAATGGAGTACGATAGATTGGTATCGTTGTTATGTAATAAAATGAGTGTGAGGAAACGTTCAGTGAACCTTAAAGTAACCAGAAGATATCCGTATCCCGTCACTCCGCAAAGGGTTGCTTGTTACACTGAGTTTAACATCGACGATGATGAAATTTTGAGGGATTTTTTGAGGACTCGGGATGAATACCGGGAATTTCTTGTGATAAAAATGTTGGAAATATACGTCAAGGTCGAAGACGTTCGCAATAATGAGGTTGTGCATAGTAGGGATAACCCTCAGTCATCAGGTGGTTATTCTGAAGCAGTTTTTGCCGGACAGGTTCCAGATGAAAGAGTTTACCCTGATTTAAATTTATCACCACGGGCAAATGAGGAGCGAGGAAATAATTTCTCTCCTGCTTTACATAATCTACAAGACGAGTGGTAAACTTCAATTTTCCTTAGTGTTACGATGTATATTTTTGTTGTATTGAATTTGTATTAACACTCATATATTCCACAGGGGGTACCGACCAGATATGACTTTTACAAGTTATGAACCCACGCCCAGTTGGAATATGCATAGTTCTGGTGTGTTGGATCATGGTGGTCCATCCGAGAGTCATCACCAACATGATAATGTCCATCAAGGAATGTCAACATATTACGACTTGTAAGTGAAGTGATACAACTATATGGAAAGTATTTATTAATTCCAGTAGCTTATTATTTTGTTGTTTGTGCAGTGAAAATGAGCAAGTTGAACCACATGTCCTCACTCAATTGACCGAAGACGACATATTAAATCGAGATCTAGCAGATGCACAGAGTGAGGAAGAGAACAGTGATTATGACAACAATGCCGATGATTCCGGAGATGACACACCCTTCCCTCGTGAGGATGGTGACGAAGAGGAAGAGAATGAAGGACCTGATTTGACGAGGGAGTCTGCTACATCCCCCGTTAGACCAAGAGTGTACGAGTCCCAAGTGCCGTTTCATTCAAGGAAGATTCCCTACCTTGATAACTTGCCAAGTATGCCGGATGTGGATGCTCTCACAAGGGATTTTAATGAAATTCGGACAGCAATGTGGGATGATTCTAGACCAACGGTGCTGGCAAAGGGCATGCTTTTTCCTGATAAAGTGCGCCTAAGCAGGGAGGCGAAAATGTACAGCGTAAAAGAGTGTCGTGAGAAGACGGTATGGGAGTCAAGTTCGGATGTATACAAGGTTGTTTGTCACAGATGATTTATGGGTTGTCATTGGATGCTGCGTGCAAGCAAGAAGAACATAGGTCTGTGGAAAGTGGGTAAATATATTCCCACTCACAGATGTGAAATGGACACATTCAATGGGAATCTCTACAACTTGGATATTGACTTGATTTCTCTTGTCCTTATTCCACACCTTGAAGCGTCCATAAGGTATAAAATCAAAGAGTGCATTACATCAGTCTATCAGGAATATGGTCATACCATTACTAAAAGAAAGGCATTTCTCGGGCGCAAACGTGCATTTGAAATTGTTTATGGTAACTGGGATAAGTCATTTGCAGCTCTACCCAAGTACATGGCGGCACTGCAACACTTTAACCCCGGGACGGTTGTTGAATGGAAGCTTGAGCGTAGTCCGGGAAAATCAGAATATATATTCAATTACGTGTTCTGGGCATTTAAACCAGCAATTGATGGTTTCCGCATTGCCGGTCGGTAATATCCATAAACGACACTTATGTCTATGGAAAGTATGATATCAAGCTGTTGATAGCCGTTGCAGTAGATGCTAATGGACAAATATTTCCTCTATCATTTTCTATTTGTGCCAATGAAAGCCAAGAGACATGGACACTGTTTTGAACCATTTGAAAGAGCACGTTGTCAAACAGTGTTCCGGCATTTGTCTAATATATGATCGGCATGGTGGTATCTTAAGTTCTGTAGAGAACTTGCCTACATGGAAAGAACCTTATGACTACCACCGTTACTGTGTGAGGCACTTTAAGGCCAATTTCCAGAAGGCACATCCCAACAAGGATCTGCATGATTTGATGTGGATGGCAGCAACAGACCACCAAGAGCATAAATTCCGGAGGCACATGGAATCTATCAGGCAGGAAGATAAGAGAGCCTATCATTGGTTGATGCGACATGAGCTTCAGAAGTGGACTTTGCATGCGGATGGCGGAAGAAGATAAGGAATTCTAACTACAAACGTGTCAGAGTCTTTCAACGGGTTATTGAAGTCGGTAAGAGGATTGCTTGTCACTGCCATGGTGTGGATGTCGTTCAAGCAGATGGCAGAGAGGTTTGTTGAAAGGACTGCAACTTCAACGTCATTGATGGAAAGGGGTGTTGAATTTATGCCACTGCCGATGAAGAGATTTGAGAAATGCAGGCGGCGAGCACATTGGCATTCATTTTTGCAGTATGATGCACATTGTTGAATTTGTGTGTGAATTTAAATATTTTCATAATTTTGTATGTTTATTTTGTAAATTAAATAATTAATTTTTATCATATTGGCATTGGACAGAATATATACCTATGGGTTCCAGGCTCGATATTTGAGACCCAATAGCACCAAGCTATCCTGAATTCTTGTGTGTGTCAATTTAAATTTTTTCATAATTTTGTATATTTGTTTTGTATATTAAATAATTAATTTTTATCATATTTAATTGGACAGAGTATATATACCTATGGGTTCCAGGCTCGATATTTAAGGTCCAGTAGTACCAAGCTATCCTGAATTCTTGTGTGTGTCAATTTTAATATTTTCATAATTTTGTATGTTTGTTTTGTAAATGAAATAATTAATTTTTATCATATTTAATTGGATAGCGTTACCTATGGGTTCCAGGCTCGATATTTGAGGCCTAGTAGCACCAAGCTATCCTAAATTCTTGTGTGTATCAATTTTAATATTTTTATAATTTTGTATGTTTGTTTTGTAAATTAAATAATTAATTTTTATCATCTTTAATTGGACAGAGTATATATACCTATGGGTTCCAGGCTCGATATTTGAGGCCCAGTAGCACCAAGCTATCCTGAATTCTTATGTGTGTCAATTTTAATATTTTCATAATTTTGTATGTTTGTTTTGTAAATTAAATAATTAATTTTTATCATATTTAATTGGACAGAGTATATACCTATGGGTTCTAGGCTCGATATTTGAGGTACAATAGCACCAAGCTATCCTAAATTCTTATGTGTGTCAATTTAAATATTTTCATAATTTTTTATGTTTGTTTTGTAAATTAAATAATTAATTTTTATCATATTTAATTGGACATAGTTTGTGTTTGATCTATCAGTATAAAAGATACTTAAACTATAGGGATTCTACGCTAAAAGGCTCTACATTTTACTACGCTAAAAGGGCACTAGTCTTTAAGCAAATAAATAATCTAAACTAGATAAAAACAACAAATACATTTTAATCACAAAACAAACACAAAACACTAATATCTTAGTCCGGATAAAAATAACATACTAGTTTAATCGCAAAAAAAAAACACAAAACAACATGGAAACACATTCAAAACAACTAATATGCATTATTATACGAGTTTCGACATAAACTAAATCGAAATACCTCGATTTATGTTTTTCGGAAAGTCGACGAATTGAAAATTTGAGCCCGAAATGAGGAAATCACAACCATAGAAGGCTTGGCTAGGATGTGGGACCTACAATCTTATCTTTTTGTATGATGAGTGGGGTCCACTACAATTTTTTTAGAAGGAAATTTGGGGAGGGGGGGGGGTCGATTAAGAATTTTGAATTTGGGGAGGGGGGCGTCTGGTTTGAGTGTGGGGAAGAAGGAGGGGGACCGTTTATATATATATATATATATATATATATATATATATATATATATATATATATATATATATATATATATATATATATATATATATATATATATATATATATATATATATATATATATATATATATATATATATATATATATATATATATATATATATATATATATATATATATATATATATATATATATATATATATATATATATATATATATATATATATATATATATATATATATATATATATATATATATATATATATATATATATATATATATATATATAGAAATGTCACTCTTTTTTTTAAACACACATTTTCGTCACATTTGTCCAAAAGAACCACAAATGGGTTCTGGATTCTTACATTCTCCCCCACTTAAACGTACGTTCATCCTCGAACGTGCCAAGAGTTATTCCTAAGCCCCTAAATCACTATTCCACCTTACCACGCACATACTCGGGGGTGATCCCTCGTCACCCTATTCCATATAGGTCTGACCACACAACATAAATGAAGATCATTAGTTTAACCTTGACCCGTAAACCTTGGAATTCAATTTCCAACATTCAGAATTTCTTTTCAAGACCCGAATCTCTCTTCTACACACTGTATAAATCTGAACAAATTGTATCAAGCCATAGCCATAACCCAAGATGTAATCACATGATATACCACACAACTCGCATACTCGCAGCACCATTCCCGATCACAGTAACTATTCAAAATCAACTCGGTACTAGTATTAAACCCTATATCAAACAAAACCGCGTTCCCAAAACCTTCATACATTGCCGATAATGAAAGAAATGCGCGGAATCTCATACACACTTATTAGATCAACAAGTCACAGAGCTTTCCCTCATTCAACAAGTACCATAGCCAAGTGTTTAAGCCGAATTCTAAATTATTCTTCCAACACGCTGTAATCAAACCTGATAGTATCTATTTTAGGTCAAATGACCTTATATCACCAAACACAACTATTCTAGCTATTCCAGTGTAATCCTGCCCTTTTAAAAGCCGGCACAGAACATTATTTAAAACCAACTCATCAAATTCCGTGAGAAGAATATCTGTGTGTACATGTGCATAATTTTCTCAAATTTCCATGATCAGGCAATATCATAGCATGAAGAGGAAAGAAACAGTTAATCAGATAAACGATCAAGGAAATACAAATTCCACACGCTGCACGGACAACTCATGTGCTAACAATAGAACCCGCACGGATAACTCACGTGCCAATAATATTAATATATGAATCCACACGGACAACTCACGTACCAATAACATAATCCACCCGGTATAGTCCCAAGCCTCCAGTCCAAACATATCACATGGGAGCATTTAAACAAGTATTCAGGTATATGATGAGAGAGATAAGATTCTCCTGGACTGGTATAAATGAAATGCTAAAGTGTAGGCATGTACAAAGTGTGCTATTGTAGCTCAAATCAAAATCTTTCATCACTGAGGCATTTATCAAGTTTGTTAAGGGATTTTAACCCCTATGTAGCCTCAAACACGACTCAAATAGCTCACGCAATGTTACAAATATTAGAAATATCGTAGCTTAAAGCTTAACAGTCAATTCTAGGCTTATTATAGCCTAAACGCAATCCGAGCATGGATAAATATCCCTCTAAAAAGTCCTCAATGACTTAACCATAACACGTACTATTATCTAGTTCACTTGGCCACATCTTCACAGTCCGCGACCCTGAAACAATTTGCCTCTGAGAACTCCCAGTCTCCCAAATTTGTAGAACATATGAACCACCGTAACTGATCACAACTCCAACACTCGAGTGACTATCACATCCTTCATGCACGATCGTCCCAGTAGGAATGCTTCCATAATTCTTCCGTGCCACATAGCAATAATTTGAATATCAACAGTCTATCAACCAGGTGACTACCGCTATACCAATGAACATTCGTAAGTCAAAATACAATGCGCCTTTTGACAAATGCACCCTTCTCAGGAATTACCGAGCAGTTATATCATTCATCTAAATATCTGAAACTGACCATTCTGTCCAAAATTTGTGACCTTCCATTCAAGACTGAACTGTCATCTTGTACATGTAAATCTTAACCCCGCACAACACACCACATCTATAATGCCATTATGTGAAAAGCACAAGAATCTCATTATCAACTCTGAGTCACTAGCAAATTACATACCCGGTTAGTTAGAAACCTTCCTCTTTCTTCCTTTTAGGAGGAAATCACAATACACAACACGTTCCCCACACTGATAGAAAATATCCGGTTCAAACCATGGTAGAAACCATCAAGAACACTTTGAAATCTATTGGCACATAGCCAAGCTATCATAATTGAATTCCTCTAACTCGACCAAGCCACACAGGTTGCCAAATCCGAGAGTATTGCCACAAAGCACCCGTAAAGCCTTACTTCATCATAAGAACCAAAAGAACCGAGCATACCATTACCATGCTGATCCAGCATGTTACCCATTTTTCCTATTTTCTTCGAGTTTCTTCTGAATTACCCTCAAATTGACACTTCTCTTTGTCAGAACACCACGATCCTTACCCAAAGCTCACTACAAGACATCCTAACATAAAACCACACCGCTCTGAGGCCCATAAGCCACTGTATTCTTCTTAAGCACCCCTATAAGTACCACAACCGAAATGCCCACTCTGAAAATACCTTATGTGAATTTAAAGTTGTTCTTTTACCTTTCTTATACTGGAATGTAGAATCCATAGCCATACAGAATTAACGCAAGTCCCGGCACCATCAAATGTAAATCTCAGTTTCTATCCATACACAAATTCGGAAAAATTCTCGATTGCTATATATAAATCTCGAACCCATTAGAACCTTCTAGAGAGTCATCCACTCCGCTCAAATCTAAATTGCACCGCCCAAACGAGCCGAAAGACACGTGCTCCCTTAGCTTAACAACACTCAAAGAGGTAACCCTGCCTTAACACCACCAATCAAATTCACACTACGTGCGTACTACATCCTTCATAATAACAATTCGATCATCCCATGATTTTTTTATATATACTCATTAAGTGCAATATAACCCATGTCCAAGAATTTTCTTACTCGAGTCATCCTCGATTTCAACCTCTGCAAGTCATAACCGATCCACACACATATCTCAGGCCAAAACCAATACAACACATAATAATGAAATCAAATCATAGATAACAGACTCCCCCACTTGCCTCAAAGCCACATAACAAAACATATGATAACTCACCATACCCATACTCTACTATTGTCATAATCCCATAGTCAATTCAACGAATATTCTTCACAAGCTCAGGTAACACAACCATAAAATACCTCGAATCATCTACTAAGCTCACCTTCATTATCATGACGGTCATGTCAACTTCCTTGACCATTTCAAATTCAAATCTCAACACATAGAACCTGATGGTAGAAAAATAATTCTCCACACAACATTGTAAGGAACATACCTACGTAGATTACTCAGCAGGAGATAACCCACCTGCTTAGCCCCAAATTGGCATCTTGTTATACCCTTTCGCAGCCACAATTACTACGCAATCACTTAATCTTTCTGAGTTTGAACTCATCAACACAACATGAAAATCTACTTCGCTTCATAATTAAATCGTATGACAGATCCTTCAACACACTCACATCTCGAGACCATACGTCATATCAAGCACCCAATGGCCCTTTTTTTTACATCTCAAGAAAACACTTCTCGTCACATTCAAACCATCTGAATACATCCCGCAGTCACATCATACTCATCATATATCCATTCAACCGCTCATCGAGCCATAAACTCCACTCATAGGGACACTACCGAACATATGAGTCCAAATATATAAGTTCGCGCAACCGAAACTTCCGAGCTTAAGCTGCGGTCTAACCCTGGCCTCAAGTCCTCCAGATTGGCCTATCACCAAAACACAGAATACTCATCTCGAACCTCTTTCATGGAATCACAAGTCGGCGGTGCACAGCTGATACCGAGTGCTTACATGCGCACATGAATACATGGAAGGAATTCAAAGAGTTATGTTTCAAGCTGAATCAATTCCGCACGATAAGGAAAGAAAGATGGAAAATTATCCTAAATGCCCTGTAGCCTCTCGAAGATAAGTATGGACGTCATCATACCAATCCTTAAGACTCTACTAGACAGTTTGCTCATGACTTAAAGAACCTATGATCCTAGGGCTCTAATACCAACTTGTCACGACCCAAAATCCAACTAGCCGTGATGGCACCTAACCTCACCCGCTAGGTAAGCCAAATAACAACAATCCGATTCAATTAATATTTAATCGACTCTAATACACTCCCCAAGGACTGGTAGAATAAAACATGAGCTTCTAAGATTAGAATTTACAAAGCTATTGTGAAATAAAAATACATCATCTGTCTGAAGTGTACATGAACGGATTAAAAATTCTAAAGCTATTATGAACAAGAGACAGTAATGACTGGAACCCAGGTACATCTTCATATCTAGCTCCAGCCGTACGCAGCTACATCAACATCAGAAATCTGCACATAAGGTGCAAAAGTGTAGTATAGGTACCACCGACCCTATGTACTCAATAAGTAACAAACCTAACCTTAGGTTGAAAGTAGTGATGAGCTGGGATTAGGGTCAGAGTCCAACTCCAATAACCAGCAACAGTTCATAACAAGTAATAACTCAATAATAAAATGCTCCGCTCGTATAAAAATTTCAAAAAAATATATTTTCTTTTTAATATAACAGTAAAACTCAAATCCTTTGCCGAAAGTCACCGAAAATATGAGTAAGTCTGAAACATGTGATATTTCTCAATACTTTAACGAAGATAAGAAATCTCATTATTAGATGGCATGAGGAAAAATACTTCTCTATGCCTACATATCAAGTTTGCATGTCTAATGCAATGCAGCACAATGATGAACTCATGTACTCACACTCTCAGAGTACTCAATCTCACAGTACTGTATATGGCCAATATAGCCCAGGGAAGATCCATCCCAAATATATATACATAATAACTGACATTCAGTCACTCAGTACTGTACAGGACCAATCCACCCCAGGGAACTCCATCCCGAATATAAATAAATAAGGCAACTCCATGCCCAGGGAACTCCATCCCAAATATAAATAAATAAGGTAACTCCATGCCCAGGGGACTCCATCCCAAATATAAATAAATAAGGCAACTCCATGCCCAAATATAAATAAATAAGGCAACTCCATGCCCAAATATAAATAAATAAGGCAACTCCATCCGAAATATAAATAAATAAGGCAACTCCATGCTCAGGGAACTCCATCCCAGAAGTGAATATATGTGACAACTCCATGCCCAGGGAACTCCATCCCAAATATAATATCCACTGCGCTCACTGTGGGGGGGTGCAGACTCCGGAGGGGCTCCTTCTGCCCAAGCGCTATAATAAATAAATAAATAAAAACATGCTGCGGCATGCATCCTGATCCCATAATATCCTCACAATCAGGCCCTCGGCCTCACTCAGTCATCAATCTCTCCAGTCTCTCGGGCTCACAATATCATGAAACTAGCCCAAAATGATGATATGATGTATCAATAAATAACAACAGAGACTGAGATACAATATGTAATGAATGAACATGACTGAGTATGAAATTACAATTTAAACAAATAATTCAACAATAATATGACCTCTGTTGTTCTAAATAATAACAACATATAGCCTCAGCATGATTTTTAACATGATTCTCAGCTCAATTTCTTTAACACATGAAAGTACATAGATAATGCCAAGATTATTTAATTACAAAATTCTACAGAATCAATTCCGTCAATAATTTATATGGTGCACACCCACACACCCATCATCTAGCATGTGCGTCACCTCCAAACAATTCATATAACACGTAACTCAGGGATTCATACTGTAATGACCCGACCGGTCGTTTTGAGTATTACAACTTCGTTTTCCCTATTTACTGCTTAATTTATGCCTTACAGTTATTTTATGACTTACCGGGTTAGTTGATTCGGGTCCGGAAAGATTTCGGAGTGAAAAGAGACACTTAGTTTCTTAATTGAAAACTTAAGTTAAAGTAGTGACCAGATGTCGACTTATGTGTACACGATCCCGGAATGGAGGTTTGATGATTCCAATAGCTCCGTATGGTTATTTTGGACTTAAGAGCGTGTCCAGAAAATTATTTGGAGGTCTGTAGTGGAATTAGGCTTCAAATGGTGAAAATCAAATTTTTGGAAAGTTTGACCGGGGGGTTGAACTTTTGATATCGGCGTCAAAATACGATTCTGAAAATTGGAATATGTCACGACCCAAAATCTCACCCGTCGTGATGGCGCCTATCTCAATACTAGGTAAGCCGACAATCTCAAAAAACCACCTGTCCTTTAAATTTGAAAACATAATGATTTAATTTAGCGGAAGAAATCTCACAAGTACAAATATAATTATTTCCAAACTCGGTGTCACTGAGTACATGAGCATCTAATATGAATACAAGTCTGGAAACTATGGTCCATAATAGTCTAAGACTAAATACAGTAAATAAGGAGATAGGGAAGGAGAGGCAAGGTCTGCGAAACATGACAACTATCTCAGAATCTCTGAAAAATCAACTGTGCGAAAGAATCAACACCCGCTATGTCCGGGAACACCTGGATCTGCACATGAAGTGCAGGGTGTAGTATGAGTACAACAACCTTAGCAAGTAACAATAATAAATAAGGAACTGAAGATAGTGACGAGCTATACAGTTATAGTTCAATTTCAGTAATTCCAGCAAAGAATAGACATTCTTTCAAATCCAGCAGTTTAAGTCAAATCAATTTTATACAGTTCATGTTCATGTAATCCGAGTATAGAATCTTTCAGAGAATTTCACAACAATGACAGATAGCAACTAAATACAACAACAAATGAAAAGCAAGTACAACCTCTCAGGGCAACAGTCACTCAACTCGTCACAACAGCTCAACCACTCGGCTCTCAGCCCTCAGCACTCACACTCAATGGGTACCCGCGCTCACTAGGGGTGTACAGACTCCTGAGGGGCTCCTACAGCCCAAGCGCCATAATCCGCACGGATAACTCACGTGTTGCACGGACAACTCACGTGCTGCACGGACAACTCACGTGCTATAATATCCTGCACGAACAACTCACGTGCCATATATCCTTACCTCACCGACAGGCCCTCGACCTTACTCAGTCATCAACCTCTCTAGTCTCTCGGGCTCTCGAAAATCACAAAAATCAGCCCAAACAAAGATAACATAGTAAATCAACAAATATCAAGAAAGACTGAGGTACGATGCACAAGTAAAATCATGACTGAGTACAAGACAACAATTATCAAATAATTCAACAAGTATGCGACCTCTGTGGGTCCCAACAGTACTATCACATAGCCTAAGCATGATTTTAAACATGATTTACAGTCAAATTTCTTTAACACAAAGAGAGCTTATAGCTAACAACATGTTATTCAACTTTACAATTTCACGGGACGGACCAAGTCATAATCCCTTCGGTGCACGCCCACATGCCCGTCACCTAGCATATGCGTCACCTCCAAAATAATCACATGACACAAAGATCCAGGGTTTCATACTCTCAGGACCAGATTTATAACTGTTACTTACCTCAAAACGTGAAATTCTTTACTCTGCTATGCCTTTGCCTCGCAAATCGGCCTCCGAATGCCTCGAATCTAGTCACAGATAATTTGTTTCAGTGAATAAAATTTATTGGAATTAATTCCATAAGAAAATACTAATTTTCCATAAAAATTCGAAATTTAGCTCAAATATCGCCCGTGGGGCCCACATCTCGAAACCCGATAAAAGTTATAAAATCCGAAAGCCCATTCAACCACGAGTTTACCCATACCAATTTTACAAAAATCCGACCTCAACTCGACCCTCAAATCTACAAATCTTATTTCCAAATTTCTAAGTTCAAATCTCCGATTTACACCTCAAAAATATGTAATCTAGGATTATTCGATGATAATTCAATATTATAAAGTAGAAATGATCACAAGGGACTTACCTCAAATTTTCCTTGAAAATCTATCAAAAATCGCCTCTCCTCAAGCTCCAATTTGTCAAAAATAGCGAATGGGACGAAGTCCCTTGCTTTATAATTCTGCCCAGACATCCCTTGATCCTGCCTCGGTCCTGGGCCTTCGATCGTGTACCTCGATCCTAGGCCTCAATCCTGGGCCTCAATTCTGGCCCTCGATCTTGCTGCTCGATCATGGCCCTCGACCCTGGCCTTCGATCCTGCCTTCGATCGTGGCTTCGATCCTAGCCCTCGATCATGGCCCTCGACCCTGCCTTCGATTGTGGCTTCGATCCTGGGCTCGATCATGGCCCTCAACCCTGCATTCGATCGTGGCTTCGATCCTAGGCTCGATCATGGCCCTATTCTGGGATTGATTCAGGGCTCAATTCTGGCAGATTTTGGGCTCGATTTTGGGAGAAGGAATTTGCAGCAGAAGGAAACTGCAGCAGCTATTTTAGTCCACTTTTTGATCCGTTAACCATCCGAAACTCACCCGAGGCCCTCGGGACCTCAACCAAATATACCAACAAGTTCTAAAACATTATACAAACTTAGTCGAGTCTTCAAATCACATCCAACAACACTAAAAATATGAATCACACATAGATTCAAGCCTAATGAAATTTGAAACTTTTCATTTCTACAAACAACGCCGAAACCTATCAAATCACGTCCGATTGACCTCAAATTTTGCACACAAGTCATAAATGACATAACAGACCTATTAAAATTTTCAAAATCGGATTTCGACCCCAATATCAAAAAGTTACCCCCGGTCAAACTTCCTAAAAATTCAACTTTCGGCATTTCAAGCCTAATTCCTCTACAGACCTCCAAACATTTTTTTCGGACACGCTCCTAAGCCCAAAGTCACCATACAGAACTATTGGAATCATAAAATTTCAGATCCGAGGTCGTTTACACCTAAGTCCACAACCGGGAAACTTTTCTATAAATTTTCAATTATGAAACTAAGTGCCTCATTTCACTCCGAGTTCCTTCCGGACCCGAACCAACTAACCCGATAAGTCATAAATTAATTGTAAGGCATAAATTGAGCAGTAAATGGGGGAACAATGTTATAATGCTAAAAACGATCGGCATGGTCGTTACATTCTCCCCCTCTTAAACAAACATTCGTCCTCGAACGAGTTTAGAATCATACCTGGAGTCTCAAATACGTGTGGATATTTTTACCGCATCTCCTGCTCAATCTCCCAAGTAGCTTCTCCGACTGGCTGGCCTCTCTATTGTACCTTCACTGATGCTATGTTCTTTGACCTCAGCTTTCGAACCAGCCGGTCTAAAATAGCCGCCGTCTCCACATCATAAGTCAAATTACCGTCCAGCTGTACTGTACTGAAATCCAGAATATGAGACGGATCCCCGACATTCTTTCAGAGCATGGATACACGGAACACTGGATGAACACCTGATATACTAGGTGGCAAGGCAAGTTCATAAGCCACCTCTCCAATTTTCTTAAGTATCTTAAAAGGCCCAATAAACCGAGGGCTCAACTTGCCCTTCTTCCCGAACCTCAACACACCCTTCATGGGTGAAATCTTGAGCAGAACCTTCTCCTCAACCCTTGTAAGCAACATCACGAACCTTCCTGTTGGCATAACTCTTCTGTCTAGACTGCGCCGTGCGAAGCTGTTCCTGAATCACTTTGACCTTCTCTAAAGCATCTTGAACCAAGTCAATACTCAATAGCCTAGCCTCACCCGACTCAAACCAACCCACCGGGGAACGACACCGTCTCCCATATAATGCCTCATATGGAGCCATTTGAATACTCGACTGGTAGCTGTTATTGTAAGCAAACTCCGCGAGTGGCAGAAATTAATCCCAAGAACCCCCAAAATCAATGACACAAACGCGTAGCATATCCTCCAATATCTGAATAATGCGCTCGGATTGTCCGTCTGTCTGAGGGTGAAATGTTGTACTCAACTGAACCTGTGTGCCCAATTCTTGCTACACTAGTCTCCAAAACTGTGATGTAAACTGCATGCCCCGATCTGAAATGATGGACACTGGCACACCGTGTAGGCGAACAATCTCGCGAATATAAATCCCAACCAACCGCTCCGAAGAATAATTAGTACCAACTGGAATAAAATGCGCAGATTTGGTCAACCGATCTACTATCACCCAAACAACATCAATCTTTCTCAAAGCCTGTGGGAGCCCAACTACGAAGTGTCCATGGTAATACGTTCCCACTTCAACTCCAAAATTTCAAGTCTCTGTAGTAATCCACCCGGTCTCTGATGCTCGTACTTTACCTGTTTACAATTTAAACACCGAGCTACAAATCCAACTATATCTTTCTTCATTCGCCTCCACCAATAGTGCTGCCTCAAATCCTGATACATCTTCGCAGCGCCTGGATGAATAGAGTACCACGAACTGTGAGCTTCCTGGAGAATCAACTCACGCAAACCATCTACACTAGGCATACATAGCCTACCCTGCATCCGTAATACACAATCATCTCCAATAGTGACTTCCTTGGCATCACCGTGCCGAACCGTGTCCTTAAGGAAAAGCAATTGTGGATCATCATACTGGCGCTCTTTGACGCGATCATATAAAGAAGACCGAGAAACCATACAAGCCAAAACTCGATTCGGCTCGAAAACTTCCAATCTAACAAACTGGTTGGCCAAGGCCTGGACATCTAAGGCTAAAGGCCTCTCTGCTACCGGTAAGTATGCTAAGCTGCCCAAACTCTCCGCCTTACGACTCAAGGCATAGGCCACTACATTGGCCTTTTCGGGATGATAGAGAATGATGATATCATAATCCTTAAGCAACTCTAACCACCTTCGCTGCCAAAAATTAATATCCTTCTATTTAAATAGATGCTAACTCAAGATCATGGACTGGATAATTCTTCTCATGTACCTTTAACTGTCTGGACGCATAGGCAATCACCCTACCATCTTGCATCAGCACTGCGCCTAGACCAATACACGATGCGTCATAATACACAGTAAACCTGTAGGCAACACCAATACTGGAGCTTTAGTCAAGGCTATTTTGAGCTTCTTAAAGCTCTCTTCACATTTATCCGACCACCTGAACAGAGCACCTTTTTGGGTCAATTTAGTCATAGGAGATGTAATAGACGAGAAACCCTCCATGAAACGACGATAATAACTGGCCAAGCGGAGAAAACTCCGAATATCAGTAACTGAAGATAGTCTAGGACAATTCTGAACTGCCTCTATTTTCTTCGAATCCACCTTAATTCTTTCACTGGACACTATATGTCCCAAGAATGCCACTGAACTAAGCCAGAACTCACACTTAGAGAATTTGGCATAATGTCTCTCTTCTCTCAGCCTCTGTAACATAATATCCAAGTGTTGTGCATACTTCTCCTGGCTACGTGAGTACACCAGGATATCATCAATAAATACTACGACAAATAAATCAAGATATGGATGGAATACATTATTCATCAAGTGCATAAATGGTGTTGGGGCATTGGTTAGCCCAAAAGACATCACAAGAAATTCATAGTGGCCATAACGAGTTCTGAATGCTGGCTTTAGAATATTCAAATCCCGAATTTTCAACTGGTGATACCCAGATCTCAAATCAATTTTGGAGAACACCCTCGCTCCATGAAGCTGGTCAAATAAGTCATCAATACGCAGCAAGGGATATTTATTCTTGATTGTAACTTTGTTCAACTGCCTATAATCAATACACATTCGCATAGTACCATCTTTCTTTTTCACAAACAGAACCGGTTCACCCCAAGGTGACACACTAGGCCTAATAAATCCCTTTTCAAGGAGTTCCTGAAGTTGCTATTTCAATTCCTTTAACTCAGCCGGTGCCATACGATATAGAGGAATAGAAATGGGCTGAGTGCCCTGCACCAAGTCAATACTGAAATCAATATCCCTGTCAGGTGGCATACCCAGCAGGTTTACAGGAAATATATCTGGAAAGTCTCGCACGACCGGTACTGAATCAATAATAGGAGTATCTGCATCAACATCTCTTACAAAGGCCAAATATGACAAACATCCCTTTTCAATCATACGTTGGGCCTTCAAATAAGAAATTACCCTACTAGTTACAAAATCTAGAGAACCTCTCCATTCAAACTTTGGCAACCCCGGCATCGCCAACGTCACGATTTTTGCGTGACAGTCCAGAATAGCATGACATAGAGACAACCAATCCATACCCAGGATTACATCGAAATCAACCATACCGAGTAATAAGAGATCAACTCTGGCCTCCCGTTTCCCAATAGTTACCACACACGACCGATACACACAGTCCACAATAATAATATCGCCCACCGGTGTAGATACATAAACAGGTGAAATTAAGGACTCACAAGGCATATCCAGATAATGAGCAAAATATGATGATACATATGAATAAGTGGAACCAGGGTCAAATAATATAGAAGCCTCCCTGTGGCACATTGAAAAAATACCTGTGATCACTGCATCTGAAGAAACAACATCTAGCATGGCAGGAAAAGCCTATAATCGGGCCTGACTGCCACCTGACCGGCCTCACCCTCTTGGGCAACCCCTAGCTGCCTGACCCCCACCCCGAGCTAGCTGGGCGGGTGGTGTAACTGCTAGTGCTGGTCCCATTGGTTGAGAACTCTGATGTGGAGCCCCACTCAACAAACTAGGACAATCTCTCTTGAAATGACCCAATTCTCCGCACTCGAAACAACCCCTCCTCTAACAGAACTGTTGCTCCTGATAACCCAAAGAATTACCTGTAGAAGCATGAGCGGACGAGGCATGATGAGAACTCTATGCTGGTAGTGCACTGAATGAAGACTGGCCTGAGTGAGCACTGTAAGAACCATGGCTAGCTGATGCACCACGATGAGCGGGACGACCCGTCTGAGCATGTATGTAAAAACGACCCCTACCGCGGTAAAACTGACCCCCTAAAGGAACAAAGCTGAAATCACCTGAACCACGAGACCCCTTAGCCTCCCTCTCAACCCATTCCTGATTGTGAACCATCTCAATCTGACGAGTAATGTCGACCACCTCATCGAAAGTAGCACCAGACTCTCTCTCTCTAGTCATGAGTAATCGTAGCTGAAAAGTGAGGTCATGTATGAAACTCCTGATCCTCTCCCTGTCTATGGGAATCAACTAGATAGCATGACGGGCCGACTCCAAAAATCTCATCTCATACTGCGTCACAGACATATCACCCTGACGAAGCTGCTCGAACTGTCTGCGCAGCTCCTCTATACGGGACTGAGGCACGAACTTCTCCAGGAATAGACTGGAGAACTGCTGCCAGGTAAGGGGTGCTGCGCCGACCGACCTACACCTCTCGTAATCCTCCCACCATCTGAAGGCAGCCCAAGAAAACTGAAAAGTAGTGAACGAGACCCTACTAGTCTCTTGAATACCCGCTGTCCGAAGCATCTGTTGACACTTATCCAGAAAACCCTGAGCATCCTCTGACTCAGCACTGCTGAATGGTGGAGGTTGAAGCCTCTCAAATCTCTCAAGTCTTCTCTGCTCATCATCTGCCATAACAGGAACTACCGGGGCCTGAGCAGCTGCAACCGGCTGGGCGGGTAGTGCCCCCGGTATATGATGTCCCTGTACTACTTGGTCTGGAGTACGGGCAACAGGGGTATGACTACCTCCCTCGGCCCGAGAAGTGGCAGGTGCGGCCTGAGCCGAAACCACCTGAGCAAGACCAGTGCAAACTGTCAATATCTGGGCCAAAGTCTCCTGAAGGCCTGGAATCTCAATAGGTACAGCTGGTGCCTGAGCTGGTCCTGTCGGCTCAGCAATATCTGGAATCTGCTCCTGACCTGGAGCAAGTGGTGGTACTACAGGTGCAGGTCCAACTGTTGTACGAGCTACACCTCGACCTTGGCCCCAGCCTCTACCATGGCCCCGGCCTCTCGCAGCCCTAATTGGTGGCACTGGTGGCTGATCGTCCGATCTGGTAGTACGTGTCCTCACCATCTATGAGAGAATAAAATAACAAAAATTTAGTTTCCGGAATCAACAAATTTGCACGACAGAATACAAGAAAGTGAACTGTTCCTAAGGGTTCTGCAGCCTCTCGAAGATAAGTACAGACGTCTCCATACCGATCCGCAAGACTCTACTAAACCTGCTCATGACTCGTGAGACCTATGTAACCTAGGCTCTGATACCAACTTGTCACGACCCAAAATCTCACTCGTCGTGATGGCGCATATCTCAATACTAGGCAAGCTAACAATCTCAATAAACCACATGTACTTTATATTTGAAAAAATAATGATTTAATTTAGCTGAAGAAATCTCACAAGTACAAATATAATTACTCCCAAAACTCGGTGTCACTGAGTACATGAGCATCTAATATGAATACAAGTCTGGAAAATACGGTCTATAATAATCTAAGACCAAATACAGTAAATAAGGAGATAGGTAAGGAGAGGCAATGTATGCGAAACACGGCAACTATCTTAGAATCTCTGAAAAATCAACTGTGCGAAAGAATCAACACCCGCTATGTCCGGGAACACTTGGATCTGCATACGAAGTACAGGGTGTAGTATGAGTACAACCAACTCAACAAGTAATAATAATAAATAAGGAACTAAAGATAGTGACGAGCTACACAGTTATAGTTCACTTTCAGTAATTCCAGCAAAGAATAGACATGCTTTCAAATCGAGCAGTTTAAGTCAAATCAATTTTATACAGTTCATGTTCATGTAATCTCGGTATAGAATATTTCTGAGAATTTCACAACAATGACATATAACAACTAAATACAACAACAAATGAAAAACAAGTACAGCCTCTCAAGGCAACAATCACTCAACTCGTCACAACAGCTCAACCACTCGGCTCTCAGCCCTCAGCACTCACACTCAATGGGTACACGCGCTCACTGGGGGTGTACAAACTCCGGAGGGGCTCCTACAGCCCAAGCGCTATAATCTGCACGGATAACTCACGTGCTATAATATCCTGCACGGACAACTCACATGCCATATATCCTTACCTCACCGACAGGCCCTCGGCCTTACTCAGTCCTCAACCTCTCTAGTCTTTCGGGCTCTCGGAAATCACAAAGATCAGCCCAAACAAAGATAACATAGTAAATCAACAAGTATCAAGAAAGACCGAGGTATGATGTACAAGTACGCGACCTCTGTGGGTCCCAACAGTACTATCACATAGCCTAAGCATGATTTTAAACATGATTTACAGTCAAATTTCTTTAACACAAAGAGAGCTTATAGCTAACAACATGTTATTTAACTTTATAGTTTCACGGGACGGACCAAGTCACAATCTCTTCGGTGCATGCCCACACGCCCGTCAACTAGTATGTGCGTCACCTCCAAAATAATCACATGACACAACAATCCGGGGTTTCATACCCTCAAGACCAGATTAATAACTGTTACTTACCCAAAACGTGAAATTCTTTACTCTGCTATGCCTTTGCCTCACAAATCGGCCTCCGAATGCCTCGAATCTAGTCACAAATAATTCGTTTCAATCAATAAAATTTATTGGAATTAATTCCATAAGAAAATACTAATTTTCCATAAAAATCCAAAATTTAGCTCAAAAATCACCCGTGGGGACCATATCTCGGAACCTGACAAATGTTATAAAATCCGAAAGCCCATTCAACCACGAGTCTACCCATACCAATTTTACCAAAATCCGACCTCAACTCGACCCTCAAATCTACAGATCTTATTTCCAAATTTCTAAGTTCAAATCTCCGATTTACACCTTAAAAACGTATAATCTAGTCGAATTATTCGATGATAATTCAATATTATGGAGTAGAAATGATCATAAGGGACTTACCTCAAGTTTCCCTTGAAAATCTATCAAAAATCGCCTCTCATCAAGCTCCAATTTGTCAAAATTGCGAATGGGACGAAGTCCCCTGCTTTATAATTCTGCCCAGACATCCCTCGATCCTGCCTCGGTCCTGGGCCTTCGATCGTGTACCTCGATCCTGGGCCTCGATTCTGACCCTCGATCCTGGCACTCGATCATGGCCCTCGACCCTGGCCTTCGATCCTGCCTTCGATCGTGGCTTCGATCCTGGCCATCAATCATGTCCCTCGACCCTGCCTTCGATCGTGGCTTCGATCCTGGGCTCGATTATGGCTCTCGACCCTTCCTTCGATCGTGGCTTTGATCCTGGTCTCGATCATGGCCCTATTCTGGCCACGATTCAGGGCTCGATTCTGGGAGATTCAGGGCTCGATTCTGGGAGAAGGAATTTGCCGTAGAAGGAAATTGCGGCAGCTATTTTAGTCCACTTTTTGATTCGTTAACCATCCGAAACTCACCCGAGGCCCTCCGGACCTCAACCAAATATACCAACAAGTCCTAAAATATCATACAAACTTAGTCGAGTCTTTAAATCACATCCAACAACAATAAAAACACGAATCACACATAGATTCAAACCTAATGAACTTAGAAACTTTCTATTTCTACAAACAACGCCAAAACCTATCAAATCACGTCCGATTGACCTCAAATTTTGCACACAAGTCATAAATGACATAACAGACCTATTAAAATTTTTAGAATCGGATTTCAACGCCGATATCAAAAAGTCAACCCCCGGTCAAACTTCCCAAAAATTCAACTTTCGGCATTTCAAGTCTAATTCCTCTACAGACCTCCAATCATTTTTTCCGGATATGCTCCTAAGCCTAAAATCACCATACAGAGCTATTAAAATCATAAAATTTTAGATCCGAGGTCGTTTACACCTAAGTCCATATCCGGGCAACTTTTCTATCTTAAAATTTTTAATTCTGAGACTAAGTGTCTCATTTCACTCCGAATTCCTTCCAGACCCGAACCAACTAACCCGATAAGTCATAAATTAATTGTAAGGCATAAATTGAGCAGTAAATGGGAGAACGGGGTTATAATTCTAAAAACAACCGGCATGGTCATTACAAAATACCTCCGTTATATTATTTATGATTTGTGTGCAAAATTTGAGGTTAATCGGACGTGATTTGATGGATTCCGGCATTGTTTGTAGAAATTGGAAGTTTTAAAGTTCATTAGGCTTGAATCTATGTGTGATTCGCATTTTTAGTGTTGTTTGATGTGACTGGAAGGCTCGACTAAGTTCGTACGATATTTTAGGACTTGTTGGTATATTTGGTTGAGGTCCCGGAGACCTCGGGTGAGTTTCGGGTGGTTAACGGACCAAATTCGAACTTAGAAGAAAAAGCTGAAGTTTCTGTCATCTGATGCAATCGCACCTGCGGAAATTCAATTGCAGGTGCGAGCCGGTAGAAGCGAGCTTGACAAGCGCAGAAGCGGCAATGGGCTGGTGTGGTAGAGTGTGCAGGTGCTGGCATTTTTCCGCACCTGCGACGCCGCAGGTGCGAAAGGAAACACGCAGAAGTGGAGGGAGCATTGTGGGCGATTGCAGAAGCGGACATTTCATCGCATCTGTGAAACCGTAGATGCGGCTAATCTGGTCGCAGGTGCGACAAGCCCGAGTTTTGCCATTTTTGGACCTTCAAGCAAGGTTTAGGGGCGATTTTCAGAGAGAATTCAAGGGGAACTTGAGGTAAGTCACTTGTGATCATTTCTATTTTATAATATTGAATTATTATCGAATAATCTGACTAGATTACGTATTTTGAGGTGTAAATCGGGAATTTGAACCTAGGGATTTGAAAATAAGATTTGAGGGTTTGGAGGTCGAGTTGAGGTCGAATTTTGGTAAAATTAGTATGGTTAGACTCATGGTTGAATTGGCTTTCAGATTTTGTAACTTTTGTTGGGTTCCGAAATGTGGGCCCCACGAGAAATATTTGGGTGAAAATTCAGATTTTGATGGAAAATTTGTATCTTCTTATGGAATCCTATAATTTTTATTGACTGAATCGGATTGTTTATGGCTAGATTCGAGGCGTTTGGAGACCAATTCACGAGGCAAGGGCCTAGCAGAGTAAAAGATTTCACGATTTGAGGTAAGTAACACTTCTAAACTTGGTTATGAGGGTATGAATCCCCGAATTTGGTGTTATATCAATTGTTGAAGGTGACGCACATGCTAGGTGACGAGCGTATGGGCGTACACCATAGAAATTGTGACTTAATAAATTCTGTGGAGTTGTAAAATATAAAGAATCATGTTATTATCTGAATATTCTCCTCGTGTTAGGAAATTGAGCTGAGACTCTTATTAAAGATCATGTTTAGGCTATGTGCCGATATTTTTGGGACCCATGGGGTCGTGTTGCTATTGAATTAATTATTTAAAAAATATACATTTCACTCTCAGTCATCTTCGTCCATTGTGACGATATTTATGGGATCGAGCTGTGCGTCGCAACAAGCCATATTGGCTTTATATATGTTATCACTAAATGGATCGGGGTTGCCCGCCTGCAGCAGGCCATAGTTGCTTTATACATTTTTATTATATGTATAGGGGCTGCCCGCCTGCAACAGCTTTACAGGCTTTACTATTTTATGGATCGGGGCTACCCTCCTGCAGCAGGCCTTACAGGCTTTACTATTATACGGATCGGGACTGTCCACCTGCAGTAGGCCATAAAGGCTTTATATCATGCTTGGGCTGAAGGAGCCCCTCCGGAGTCTGTACACACCCCCAGTGAGCGTAGATGATTATATATATTCGGGATGGACTTCCCAGGGCATGGACTTGCCTTACTTATTTATATTGTGATAAATTTCCATGGACATGGATCTTGTCCGTATCATTTACATTTGGGGGGATGGATTTCCCAGGGCATGGACTTGCCTTACTTATTTATATTGTAATGAATTTACCTGGACATGGATCTTGTCCGTATCATTTACATTTGGGGATAAATTACCCCAGGGTTAGATTGGCCTTATACGGTACTGAGTGACTTACTGTCAGTGGATGTGTGTATATATATACGGGTTGGAACATCCCTGGGCTGGATTGGCCATAAACTATACCGAGTGACCGAATAATTTGTGACCAGTATTTACGTGAGGTCTTTCTACTGGGATGTCATATTACTCATATCATGTAGTATTGATCTATTTCTCTTGTACTGAGTTTAACTGTTGAATTTGAAAGCATGCCTATATTTTTGTACCATTATTTATACTGGACTGTACCTGCGGAGCTCATCACTACTTTCAGCCCAGAGGTTAGTCTTGTTACTTATTGAGTTTGTTGTACTCATACTACACTCGACACCTTGTATGCAGATCCAGATGCTTCCGGACACGGCGGCTGTGAAACCTCAGTATGTTACCAGTTGGAGACTATCAGGGTAGCTGCCTGGCGTCCGCTGACCTTGTCTCTCTTTCCTTCAGTTATTGTACTATTCTATACTTTCAGATAGTTGGTTTTATCAGTCAGACATTGTATTCATATTAGATGCTCATGTACTCAGTGACACCGGGTTTTGGGAGTGTTATATTTGTATTTGTGAGATTTCTTCCGCTGAATTTAATTATTTTGTTTTCAAATTAAAAAGATATGGTGTTTTATTAGGATTGTGGGCTTGCCTAGTATTGAGATAGGCGCCATCACGACTGGTGAGATTTTGGGTCGTGACACATACCCTCAACTCCAAATTTAGAAATGTTACTTACGTCAAACCGTGCAATTCCTTATTCCAATAAGCCTTTTCCTCGCGATTCGGCATCCGATCACCTCGAATCTAGTCACAAATAATTCGATACAATCAACACGAGATGTAGGAATCAATTCCATATAAAATGCTAGTTTTCCAACAAAATTTGAAATTACGATCAAAACTCGCTAGTGGTACTCACGTCTCGGAACCCGATAAAAGTTACAAAATATGAACGCCCATTCAACCACGAGTCCAACCATACCAAATTTACAAATTTCCGACAACAACTCGACCTCCAAATCCTCAATTTCAACTTAAGGTTTTCGCAATTTTCCCAACTTAACACACAAATTAAATGCTAAAAATAGCAATAGATTCGGGTAATTTGACCAAAATTGAGTTAAGAACACTTACCCCGATGTTTTCCTTGAAAATATCCCGAAAATCGCCACTCCTCGAGCTCCGAATCGTTAAAAATGGAAAAAGGGATGAAGTCCCATTTTCAGAACTTAAACTCTCTGCCTAACGATTCCTTCTTCGCGAACGCGGAAAATGCCTCGCTTTCGCGAAGCACAAATTTGCACAGCTGCCAAAACCTTCTTCGCGTTCGTGAGCTATCCCATGCTAATGCGATGCACGCTGAGCCAGACCTTCACGAACGCGGCAACTTCCTCGTGAACGCGATGGTCACTGACCCCAGGCCTTTGCAAACGCGGAGCCTCTCACGCGGACGCGATGCATCACCTCCCAGTCCTTCGCGAATGCGACTCCCTCTTCGTGAATGCGACTCCCTCTTCGTGAATGCGAAGAAAAATTCTTCACCAGTCACCAGCTACTCTTCGCAAATACGAAACTCCCATTGTAAACGTGAAGAAGGAAACCAGACACTAGAAATCTATAGCTTCAACCATCTTCCATGTCCAAATTCTCATCCGTTAACCATCCGAAACTCACCCGAGGCCCCCGGGACCTCAACCAAATACGCCAACAAGTCCTAAAACATCATACGAACTTAGTGGAATCCTCAAATTATATCAAACAATTCTAAAACCACAAATCGCACCCCAATTCAAGCCTAATGAAACTAAGAAATTCCAATTTCTACATTCGATACCGAAACCTATCAAATTAAGTCCGATTGACCTCAAATTTTGCACAGAAGTCATAAATGACATAACAGACATATGAAAAGTTTCAAAACTGAATTCCGAATCCGATATTAAAAAGTCAACTCCCCGGTCAAATTTCCAAACTTAAATTTCCTACTTTTGCCATTTCAAGCCTAATTTAACTACGGACTTCCAAATAATTTTACGGATGCACTCCTTAGTCCAAAATCACCATACGGAGCTATTGTAATCATCAAAACTCTATTTCAAAGTCATTTGCATAAAAGTCAAAACTCCGGTCAACCCTTTTCATTTAAGTTTCCAACATGTAATTTATTCTTCCGAACTAATCCTGAAACACCTGAAACATCAAAACCGGCGATTCACACACGTCATAATACATCATATGAAGCTATTCAAGACTTCAAATAGTTGAAATGAGCGTAAATATTCAAAACGACAAGTCGGGTCGTTACAATCTCCCCCACTTAAACATACGTCCATCCTCGAACGTGCCAAGAGTTGTTCCTAAGCTCCTAAATCACTGTTCCACCTTACCACGCACATACTCGGGGGTGATCCCTCGTCACCCTATTTCATATAGGTATGACCACACAACATAAGTGAAGATCACTAATTTAACCTTGACCCGTAAACCTTGGAATTCAATTTCCAACATTCAGAATTTCTTTTCAAGACCCGAATATCACATCTACACACTTTATAAATCTGAACAAATTGTATCAAGCCATAGCCATAACCCAAGATGTAATCACATGATATACCACACAACTCGCATACTCGCAGCACCATTCCCGATCACAGTAACTATTCAAAACCAACCCGGTACTAGTATTAAACCCCATATCAAACAAAACCTCATTCCCAAAACCTTCATACATTGCCGATAATGAAAGAAACTTGCAGAATCTCATACACACTTATCAGATCAACAAGTCACAGAGCTTTCCCTCATTCAACAAGTACCATAGCCAAGTGTTTAAGTCGAATTATAAATTATTCTTCCAACATGCTGTAATCAAACCTGATAGTATCAATTCTAGGTCAAATGACCTTATATCACCAAACACAACTATTCTAGCTATTCCGGTGTAATCCTGCCTTTTTAAAAGCCGGCATAGAACATTATTTAAAACCAACTCATCAAATTCCGTGAGAAGAATATCTGTGTGTACATGTGAACAATTTTTTCAAATTGCCCTAATCAGGAAATATCATAGCATGAAGAGGAAAGAAATAATTAATCAGATAAACGATCAAGTAAACACAAATTCCACACGTCGCACGGGCAACTCACGTGCTAATAATAGAACCCGAACGGATAACTCACGTGCCAATAATATCAATATATGGATCTGCACGGACAACTCACGTGCCAATAATATAATCCACCCGGTATAGTCCTAAGCCTCCAGTCCAAACATATCACATGGGAACATTTAAATAGGTATTCAGGTATATGATGAGAGAGATAAGATTCTCATGTTCCTGGACTGGTATAAATGACATGCTAAAGTGTAGGCATGTACAAAGTGTGCTATCGTAGCTCAAATCAAAATCTTTCATCACCGAGGCATTTATCAAGTTCGTTCAGGGATTTTAACCCCTATGTAGCCTCAAACACGACTCAAATAGCTCACGCAATGTTACAGATATGAGAAACATCATAGCTTAAAGATTAACAGTCAATTCTAGGCTTATTATAGCCTAAACGCAATCCGAGCATGGATAAATAGCCCTATAAAAAGTCCTTAATGACTTAACCATAACACTTACTATTATCTAGTTAAATTGGCCACATCTTCACAGTTCGCGGTCCCGAAACAATTTGCCTCTAAGAACTCCCAGTCCCCCAAATTCGTAGAACACATGAACCACTATAACTGATCACAACTCCAACACTCGAGTGACTATCACATCCTTCATGCACGATCATCCCAGTAGGAATACTTTCATAATTCTTCCGTGCCACATAGCAATAATTTGAATATCAGCAGTCTATCAACCGGGTGAGTACCGCAATACCAATGAACATCCGTAAGTCAAAACACAATGCGCCTTTTGACATACGCACCCTTCTCAGGAATTACCGAGCAGTTATATCATTCATCTAAATATCTGAAACTGACCATTCTGTCCAAAATTCGTGACCTTCCCTTCAAGACTGAACTGTCATCTTGTATATGTAAATCTTAACCTCGCACAACACACCACATCTATCATGCCATCATGTAAAAAGCATGAGAATCTCATTATCAACTCCGAGTCACCAGCAAATTACATACCCGGTTAGTTAGAAACCTTCCTCTTTCTTCCTTCCAGGAGGAAATCACAATACACAACACATTCCCCATACTGGTAGAAAATATCTGGTTCAAACCATGGTAGAAACCATCAAGAACACTTTGAAATCCATTTGCACATAGCTAAGCTATCATAATTGAATTCCTCTAACTCGACCAAGCCACACAGGTTGTCAAATCCGAGAGTATTGCCACAAAACACCCGTAAAGCCTCACCTCATCATAAGAACCAAAAGAACCGAGCATACCATTACTACACTGATCGAGCCTGTTACCCATTTGTCCTATTTTCTTCGAGTTTCTTCTGAATTACCCTCAAGTTGACACTTCTCCTTGTCAGAATACCATGATCCTTACCCAAAGCTCACTATAAGACATCCTAACATAAAATCACACCGCCCTAAGGCCCATAAGCCATTGTATTCTTCTTAAGCACCCCCATAAGTACCACAACCGAAATGCCCACTCTGAAAATACCTTATGTGAATTTAAAGTTGTTCTTTTACCTTTCTTATGCTGGAATGTAGAATCCATAGCCATACAGAATTAACGCAAGTCCCGGCACCATCAAATGTAAATCTCAGTTTCTATCCATACACAAATTCGAAAAAATTCTCGATTGCTATATATAAATCTCGAACCCATTAGAACCTTCTAGAGAGTCATCCACTCAGCTCAAATATAAATTGCACCGCCCAAATGGGCCGAAAGACACATGCTCCCTTGTCTTAACAACACTCAAAGAGGTAACCCTGCCTTAACACCACCAATCAAATTCACACTACGTACGTACTACATCCTTCATAATAACAATTCGATCATCCCATGATTTTTTTATATATACTCATTAAGTGCAATATAACCCATGTCCAAGAATTTTCTTACTCGAGTCATCCTCGATTTCAACCTCTGCAAGTCATAACCGATCCACACACATATCTCAGGCCAAAACAAATACAACACATAATCGTGAAATCAAATCATAGATAACAGACTCCCCCACTTGCCTCAAAGCCACATAACAAAACATATGATAACTCACCATACCCATACTCTACTATTGTCATAATCCCATAGTCAATTCAACGAATATTCTTCACAAGCTCAGGTAACACAACCATAAAATACCTCGAATCATCTACTAAGCTCACCTTCATTATCATGACGGTCATGTCAACTTCCTTGACCATTTCAAATTCAAATCTCAACACATAGAACCTGATAGTAGAAAAATAATTCTCCACACAACATTGTAAGGAACATACCTACGCAGATTACTCAGCAGGAGATAACCCACCTGCTTAGCCCCAAATTGGCATCTTGTTATACCCTTTCGCAGCCACAATTACTACGCAATCACTTAATCTTTCTGAGTTTGAACTCATCAACACAACATGAAAATCTACTTCGCTTCATAATTAAATCGTATGACAGATCCTTCAACACACTCACATCTCGAGACCATACGTCATATCAAGACAGAAATCAAGCATCCAATGGCCCTTTTTTTTACATCTCAAGAAAACACTTCTCGTCACATTCAAACCATCTGAACACATCCCGCAGTCACATCATACTCATCATATATCCATTTAACCGCTCATCGAGCCATAAACTCCACTCATAGGGACACTACCGAACATATGAGTCCAAATATATAAGTTCGCGCAACCGTAACTACCGGGTTTAAGCTGCGGTCTAACCTTGGCCTCAAGTTCTCCAGACTAGCCTATCACCAAAACACAGAATACTCATCTCGCACCTCGTTCATGGAATCACAAGTCAGCGATGCACAACTGATACAGAGTGCTCACATGCGCACATGAATACATGGAAGGAATTCAAAGAGTTATGTTTCAAGCTGAATCAATTCCGCACGATAAGGAAAGAAAGATGGGAAATTATCCTAAATGCCCTGTAACCTTTCGAAGATAAGTATGGACGTCATCATACCGATTCGCAAGACTCTACTAGACACTTGCTCATGACTTGTAGAACCTATGAACCTAGGGCTTTGATACCAACTTGTCATGACCCAAAATCTAACTAGCCGTGATGGCACCTAACCTCACCCGCTAGGTAAGCCAAATAACAACAATCCGATTCAATTAATATTTAACTGACTCTAATATACTCCCCAAGGACTGGTAGTACAAATCATGAGCTTCTAAGATTAGAATTTACAAAGCTGTTGTGAAATAAAAATACATCATCTGTCTGAAGTATACATGAACGGATTAAAAAATCTGAGTAAGTCTGAAACCTATAATTTTTCTCAATACTTTAATGACAGTTAAAAAATCTCATTATTAGATGGCATGAGGAAAACTATTTTTGTATGCCTACATATCAAGTATGCATGTCTAATGCAATGCAGCATAATGATGAACTCATGTACTCACACTCTCAGAGTACTCAATCTCACAGTACTGTATATGGCCAATATAGCCCAGAAAAGATCCATCCCAAATATATATACATGATAACTAACATTCAGTCACTCAGTACTGTACAGGACCAATTCAGCCCAGGGAACTCCATCCCAGATATAAATAAATAAGGCAACTTCATACCCAGGGAACTCCATCCCAAATATAAATAAATAAGGCAACTCCATGCCTAGGGAACTCCATCCCAGAAGTGAAATTATATGACAACTCCATGCCTAGGGAACTCCATCCCAAATATAATATCCACTGCGCTCACTATGGGGGGTGCAAACTCCAGACTCCGGAGGGGCTCCTTCTGCCCAAGCGCTATAATAAATAAATAAATAAAAACATGCTGCGGCGTGCAACCCGATCCCATAATATCCTCACAATCAGGCCCTCGACCTCACTCAGTTATCAATCTCTCTAGTCTCTCGGGCTCACAATGTCATAAAACTAGCCCAAAATGATGATATGATGTATCAATAAATAACAACAAAGACTGAGATATGATATGTAATGAATGAACATGACTGAGTATGAAATTACAATTTAAACTAATAATTCAACAATAATATGACCTCTGTTGGACTCAATAATAACGGCATATAGCCTCAGCATGATTTTAAACATGATTCTCAATAATTTACATGGTGCACGCCCACACACCCGTCAGCTAGCATGTGCGTTACCTCCAAACAATTCATATAACACGTAATTCAGGGATTCATACCCTCAACTCCAAGTTTAGAAATGTTACTTACCTCAAACCGTGCAATTCTTTATTCCAATAAGCCTTTTCCTCGCGATTCATCATCCGATCACCTCGAATCTAGTCACAAATAATTCCATACAATCAACACGAGGTGTAGGAATGTATGCAAATGATAGTTTTCCAACAAAATCCAAAATTACGCTAAAATATCTCCAGTGGGGCCCATATCTCGGAACCCGACAAAAGTTACAAAATATGAATGCCCATTCAACCACGAGTCTAACCATACCAAATTTACCAATTTCCGACAACAACTCGACTTCCAAATCCTCAATTTAAACTTAAGGGTTTTCGCAATTTTCCCAACTTAAAACATCAATTAAATGCTAAAAATAGCAATAGATTCGGGTAATTTGACCAAAATTGAGTTAAGAATACTTACCCCGATGGTTTCCTTGAAAATATCACAAAATTCCCCTCCCCCGAGCTCCAAATCGTTAAAAATGGAAAATAGGATGAAGTCCCATTTTTAGAACTTAAACTCTCTGCCCAACGATTCCTTCTTCGCGAACGCAGAAAATGCCTCGCGTTCGTGAAGCAAAAATTTGCACAGATGCCAAAACCTTCTTCATGTTTGCGAGCTATCCCACACGAACGCGATGCACACTGAGCCAGACCATCGCGAACGCGGCCATTTCCTCGCGAACGCGGAGCCTCTCACGCGGATGCGATGCATCCCCTCCCAGTCCTTCGCGAACGCGAAGAACAATTCTTCACCAGTCACCAGCTACTCTTCGCGAACGTGGAACTCCCATCGCAAACGCGAAGAAGGAAACCAGACACTAGAAATCTGTAGCTTCAGCCATCTTCCAAGTCCAAATTCTCATCCGTTAACCATTCCGAAACTCACCCGAACAAGTCCTAAAAGATCATACCACTTAGTCGAAGCCTCAAATCATGTCAAATAATGCTAAAACCATGAATCACACCCAATTGAAGGCTAATGAAACCAAGAAATTCCAACTTCTACATTCGATGCCGAAACCTATCAAATCAAGTCCGATTGATCTCAAATTTTGCACACAAGTCATAAATGACATAACGGACCTACGGTAATTTTCAAAACTGGATTCCAACCCCGATATCAAAAAGTCAACTTTTCGGTCAAACTTTCAAACTTAAATTTTCTACTTTCGCCATTTCAATCCTAATTTAACTACGGACATCCAAATAATTTTTCGGACACACTCCTAAGTCCAAAATTACCATACGGAGCTATTGAAATCATCAAAATTCTATTCTAGAGTCGTTTGCATAAAAGGCAAAACTCCGGTCAACCCTTTTCATTTAAGTTTCCAACATGAAATTTATTCTTCCGAACTAATCCTGAAACACCTGAAACATCAAAACCAATGATTCACACACGTCATAATACATTATATGAAGCTATTCAAGACTTCAAATAGTTGAAAGGAGCGTAAATGTTCAAAACAACAAGTCGGGTCGTTATACTCTTCCAAAATGAGTTTTTGTGATAACCCGATAGGTCATCTTTAAATTTAACATTCAATTCTGTGTTCCATAACCTCGAATAGCACCATTCAGTATTCTTCGACTTACGTGCGTAGTCGGTATATTTTTCCGAAAAACATTTATGTGACAAATTAATTAAAATGTGAAATAGTGCCTCAAAACTCATTTAAGTTGACTTCGATCAACGTTTTGAGCGAACAGACCCGGATCAGTGTTCTAACGGTTCCGGTAGGTCTGTATCATGATTTGGTACTTGGGCGTATACCCGAAATCGAATTCGGAAGTCCCTAGCTAGAATTATCTCCATTTAACGGAAACTAGAAATTTAAAGGTTTAAAGAATTCCTAAATTGACCATAATTGGATTTTTGTTGATAACGGGTCCCGATTTGGATTCTGAGAGTTCGATCAACTTTGTAACAATATTTATGACTTTGTGTACAAACTTTGAAGTTATTCCGAGGTGCGTAGGTACCTTTTCCGTTAGTTTTTTTAAAAAAATAAAAGGTTTGATTTTATAAAGCTTGAATTTTTAAAGTTTGACCGGAGATTTGACTTTCGTGTAAACGACTCCAAAATAGTATTTTAAGGATTTCAATAGTTTCGTATGGTGATTTCGGACTTAGGCATTTGTCCAGATTTGGATTTGGAAGTCCGTAGGACAATTCGTCGCATTTTGGCAAAAAATTGGAAAGTTGAAGTTTTGAAATATTTATAAGTTTGACCGAGAGTTGACTTTTTGGATATCGGGTTCGGATTATGGTTCCAGAAATTTCAGTAGATTCGTTATATCATTTGGGACTTGTACGCAAAATTTGAGTTCATTCCGAATTGATTTGACATTTTTCAGCGCGAGTTATAGAATTAAAAATTTCATAAACTCATAAGTCCGAATCGACGCGCGATTTGTAGTTTCGACGTTGTTATGTGTGATTTGAGAGCTCGAGTAGGTCCATAATATATTTTGAGACTTGCTGGTATGTTCGGACGGAATCCCTAGGGGCTCGGGTGAGTTTCAGAGCGGTTTCAGACCATTTCTAGGCCATTTTTAACTGTTGGTTTTTGGCTACAGTAGTGTGCATCGTAGAAATTTCTGCTGCACAGAGTTGACTATGGAAGCTATATCTCGCAATCTATAAGGAATGTGGAGATTATCAAAACATGAAAGTTGTAGCCCTTTGAGATGTAGTTTCCAGAAAGGTAAACCATCCATCATTTGGACATTTGTAGAGAAAGTTATGATCGATTTACTGAGGATTGGTACTGCTGTTTTTGCCTGGAAATAATAAGACAAGTCAATTTGAGAGATGCCAATTGCCTGGGCAGATTGCTTAAAATTCGGAAGTTCAACATTTTTACTCATTTTTGAGTTTTAAGTCTCGGATTTGGGCGATTTCAAAGGGATTTTTCACGAGTTTGAATTGGGTAAGTATTCTTTATCCTAAATTGATTATATTTCATGATTCCATACTTATTTACATCATTAATTAGTGAATTGAATGGAAGAAAATGTTTTTTTTTTGTTTGTAAAATCTTCCAAAAATAAAAAATGAAGATTTGAAAGGCGAATCGATGTCGGAATTTGATAATTTTTGTATTTGTTGAATTCATATCGGAACGGGTGTTCGGATTTCGTGTATTTTTATCGAGTTCCGAAAAGTGGGCCCCACGTTGACTTTCAGTTGACTTTTCCGAAAATGACTTAAATTAAGTCTTTTTCGAATTGTGAATAATTTCTAAAGCTCCAATTGAATTGTTGGCCAATAAATTGCTAGGTTTGATTGATTTGGAGACTAATTCGAAAGGAAAGGTTGTGGTCGAGTGATCACTTGAATTGCGAAGCAAGGTAAGTGTCGTGGTTAACCTTGACTTGAGGGAATAGAACCCTTGAACTATGTGTTACGTGAATTTCATGTGTAGCGGCGTGTAGACAAGGCGACGAGTGTCTATATGTCGTCAGATTGCTTGTTTCCATGTTTTTACGTATTTCACTAATTGCCTTATTTCATGAATTAATTGTTATATTAATTGATTCTCTTATTTTCATTGCCTACTATTATACCTTGATTTCATGCCTTAATTGCTACCTGCTTATATGAAATTTGTGTCATAGTTGCTACTTGACATTTAGCATTTCATATATTTAAATTGCCTATCTCCTCCCTGATTCTACACTTATTTGTTACTTGTCCCTATTTGTTTCCTCCATAAAACATAATTGTCGTATACCTTGTTGCCTTATAGTTTCATATTAATTGTGGCATTTATTGAAGTAGTCTTACGTATAAGTGTTGTTAATTGATATTGTTAAGTAGCGGGTTGCACGCCGCAACATAATTAATTGAAAGTTTATATTGTGGGATCGGGTTGCACGCCGTAATAGAATTAATTGAAAGTTTATATTGTGTTATTATTATTATTATTATTATTATTATTATTATTATTATTATTATTATTATTATTATTATTATTATTATTATTATTATTATTATTATTATTATTATTATTATTATTATTATTATTATTATTATTATTATTATTATTATTATTATTATTATTATTATTATTATTATTATTATTATTATTATTATTATTATTATTATTATTATTATTATTATTATTATTATTATTATTATTATTATTATTATTATTATTATTATTATTATTATTATTATTATTATTATTATTATTATTATTATTATTATTATTATTATTATTATTATTATTATTATTATTATTATTATTATTATTGTTATTATTATTATTATTATTATTATTACTACTACTACTACTACTACTACTACTACTACTACTACTACTACTACTACTACTACTACTACTACTACTACTACTACTACTACTACTATTATTACCTAAACACAAAAACAGACTCATTCCCTTAAGAAGGTTATCTATTATTACTACTATTACTATTATTATTATTATTATTATTATTATTATTATTATTATTATTATTATTATTATTATTATTATTATTATTATTATTATTATCTTAGCTGTGTATTTTCTTTCAGACAACTTTATTTTTATTCAGACCCTTATTTATATTATTCTAGAAGCTCGTGCACATGTGACACCAGTTCTGGGATGGTATTTAGACATCACTATTATTTTGGTTTATTCACTTTAGTTCAAATTTTATTCCAGTTATTTGGTTTCTTTATTATTAATTAAATTGAATTGTTAAAAATGGTTAAAATTATTCTAACATTGGCTTGCCTAGCAAGTGAAATGTTAGGCGCCATCACGGTTCCGAAGGTGGGAATCTCGGGTCATGAGAGTTTTCAAAGTCAAAGTGCACCAACAGATATATAATAACGTTTTTACCAAACTATAATCATAAAGTCAAGATTACACTAGCTTTTACTATAGTTAGACTTGAGTCAAAGAAGCAATGGATGAGAATCTAGAATGAGTGAAACACTAATAGAAAGTGAGTAAATGATTGATTATCAAAATATTAAATCTTTCAAGTTTAAATTCACTTAAATTATAACATCTATAATTTTTAAAAGAGTTAATATCCTAAACTCTCCTTAGACTATCATATTTTTGTCAGTTTTCTACTTAAACTATTTGGTATCCCTGTTTACCCGTAAAATGGTACAGTTAAATTTGTTCGTGGTTTCTAGACAAGTGAATTAATTTGATCCAAAAAGTAATGAAATAATTGATGAAATATAAAATACTTAGCCTTAGAATGTAGATGGAACGACAGAGCTGATGAGTCCGGGAATAGGGTTTCTGTGATGACCCAAAAGGTCATCTTATATTTTAGAAATCGAATCTGCGCTCTTAAGCCTTAAAATCTCATTTTTACCCTCCTCGATTTGCGTGCGCAGTCCGGGCAGGTTTCCGAAAAGCTTTTATGTTGAAAACTAATGAAAATAAGAATTTTTGCCTTAAAAGTTAATTTTAGTTGACTTCGGTCAATATTTTTGGTAAACGGGCCCGGATCCATACATTGACGGTCCCGGTAGGTTCGTATCGAATTATGGGACCTGGGCGTATGCCCGTAATTGAATTCGGAGGTTCATAGCTTGAGTTATGAATTTTTGATAAAAATTAAAAGTGTGTAAATTGTTTGTTTTTAAGAATTGATTGATATTTGGTATTTTTAGTATCGGGTCCGTATTTTAGTTCCGGAGCTCGGTACAGGTTCATTATGATATATAAGACTTGTCTGTGAAATTTGGTGAGAAACGGAGTTGATTTGACGTGATTCGGACGTCCAATTGAGAAGATATGAATTTTAAAGTGTTCTTGAGAATTTCATTTGATTTGGTGCTAAATTCGTAGTTCTAGGTGTTATTTTGGCTATTTGATCGCGCGAGCAAGTTTGTATGATATTTTTAGATTTGTGTGCATGTTTGGTTTGGAGCCCCGAGGACTCGGGTGAGTTTCGGATAGGCCACGGGATGTTTTGAACTTAGAAATTTTGCTGGTATAACTGAACATGTTGCAGGCCTAATTGCGAGATCAGGCATCACAAATGCGAACATAACAGGGTTCGCAATTGCGAGGCTTTCATCGCAATTGCGATCAGAAGCCTGGGCCAGCAGTTTTCGTATTTGCGAGGTTACCTTCGCAATTGCGAAGGGAGTCTGGGAAGGGCAGGTTCGCAAATGCGAACATTTACTCGCATTTGCGAGGTTCATTGGTCGCAAATGTGACACTTTCCTCGCATTTGCGAAGGCAGCGAAATTATGAAGGGAATCGCAATTGCGATTGTTCCTTCCCAATTGCGAGCTTCGCATTTGCGAAGCTCAGGTCGCAATAGCGACACCTGCAGCTAAGTAAAAGGGGTTTAGACGGGATTTTTCATTCGTTCTTCATATTTTCAAAACCCTAAACCTTAAGAGGCGATTTTCCAAAGACCAATCTTCCCCAAATCATAGGTAAGTGATTTCTAACTCTTTTCTTTCAATCTTTTACATCTTATAACAAGATTTTAACCTAGAATCTAGAATTTTTATGGTGAAATTAGGATTTTTGGGTAGAACATAGGAATTTCGAAATTTGAGGATTTAGACCTCAATTTGAAGTCGGATTCCAAAACTAATTACATATTCGGGCTTGAGGGTGAATGGGTAAAAGGATTTTGGTCCGAACCTCGGGTTTCGACCAAGTGGGCCCGGGGTCGATTTTTCAACCTTTTGGAGGAAAATTTGGGAAATTTAATTTATGAAATATAATTGATTCCTTTAGCAATATTTGATGTTGTTGAGTCATTTTTGAATAGATACGAGTGGTTTGGAGGTAAATTCCAAAGAAAAAGATGTGATTGAGAATTTAGTGGTCTTCGGAGCAAGGTAAGTGTTGTGTCTAATTTTGGCTTGAGGGAATAGGTATTGTGTGAGTAATTGCTACATGTTTTGTTGTTGAATACGATGTATAGTTGAGGTGACGAGCATCTATGCGTTGTGGTCGAGTCATAGCATGCGAGTAAAATTCCATTCTTGCTAATTTGTAGTCTTAAATCTTGTTATCCATGCTTATTGTTGTTGTTGAAATATTTGGAGACTTGTATCCGGTTCCACCAAGGTTGATAAAATTGTGAATATTGATTTGAGCTTGAGATGTTAATTTGTGAAAGTAATCATTGATGAAATATTGATTTCTTTGTGAAACGTCTCTCTATCCGTTGTTATTGATTCTATGAATTGTGTGGAAGAGTGTAAAGCACGAAGGGTGGTGCCGTGCGTGATTTATTTATATGGTGAGGAAGAGTGTAAAGGACGAAGGGTGATGCCGTGCATGCATTATTTATATTGTGAGGAAGAGTGTAAAGCACGAAGGGTAATGCCGTGTATATTATGAGAGGTTTAATGCATGAAGGGTGATGCCATGCCGTTCTATTTATTTATTTGGTGAGGTTGAGAGTAAAAGCACGAAGGGTAATACCGTGCAGTTTTCCTTGCTGTTTTAATTGCTCAATTCGTTTAAGGATTTTTGGTTTAATCCTGTCTTTTCATTATTCTCCCTCTTTATGTTGTATATCCCCCACTGTATGTTCCCTTCCCATTATTTCTGCGTTATTTCTTTATTTACTGTTGTTGCCACTAGCATGATTATACTGTTCAGGTTATATGTGGGTGTCTTGTCCTAGCCTCGTCACTACTTCACCGAGGTTAGGCTCGACACTTACCAGTACATGGGGTCGGTTGTACTGATGCTGCACTCTGCACTTTCTGTGCAGACTTTGATACTGGTTCGGGTTGATCGAGATTTTGCTATTGGTCCGCTGTCCGGAGACTCAAGGTAGATCTGTCGGCGTTCACAGACCTTGAAGTCGCCGTCTACCTTTTATGTCACTGTTGTTTTCTTTCATTCAGACATTTGTATTTCTTTCAGACTATTACTTGTAGTAAATTCTAGAATACTCGTGAATCGTGACTCTAGATCCGGGTGGTAGTAAGTAATACAGTTTTATAAAATTCTGCACCTCTTATATTTCATCTTAGTTAATCACTGTTATTTACTGAATGGAAATAATGAATTTGCTAAACAATTTTCTAACGTTGGCTTGCCTAGCAAGTGAAATGTTAGGCGCCATCACAGTCCCGTCGATGGAAAATTTCGGGTCGTGACAGTTGGTATCAGAGCACTAGGTTGCCTAGGTCTCACGATTCACGAGCAAGCTTAGTAGAGTCTGAAAGATTGGCACAGCGACATCTGTACTTATGTTCCAGAGGCTACAGAGTTTAGGAATGTGAAAACGGTCGTTGCGGTTGAGTGATTACTTGTCCTTTCTATATCTGTGATTTCGGATTTATGTTGCGTTTCCGTTCATCCTTCTGTGTCATTATTTTGGTATTCCGCTGATACTTGTTGTTTTCCTTTCTTATTGCAATTACTGTATTGTTAGCCATATCGCGTAGTCCTTATGTAGATATCATACTCTGTTGTTCCTATACTCATATTTGTTCAGGTTATTTAGTATAGTGGGTGTCTTGACTGTTCCTCGTCACTACTCTACTGAGGTTAGTCTTCATACTTGCCGGGTATCGCTGTGGTGTACTCATACTACACTTCTGCACATTTTTGTGTAGATCCAGGTATTGCGAAGCCAGATGATCAATAGCTAGCAACGCGGATTGTTGCTGTGAAGACTCAAGGTAAACCTGCTGCTGCGTTCGTAGGCTTCCGAGTCACATTCCTATTTTGTATTCGCATTGTTTTTACTTATTTCCAAACAGTCATATTTAGAAGTTATAGTAAACGCTGTAGACCTTATGCCTTGTACTACCAATTTTGGGAATTGTAAATTTTTATAAAGAATTCCATTTCAAAGTTGTTAGATGATATTTATTATGGTTGTTATTCAGTAAATTTTAGGCTTACCTAGTCCCTAAGACTAGGTGCCATCACAATACCGAACAGAGGGAATTTTGGGCCGTGACAAGTTGGTATCAGAGCTCTAGGTTCATAGGTGCTATGAGTCATAAGCAAGTTTGGTAGAGTCTTGCGGATCGGTACGGACACGTCTGTACTTATATTCGGGAGGCTACGAAAATATTAGGACAATTTCACTTCCTTCATTCCTATTGTGCGAGTTCATTGATCTCGAAGTTTGAACTTTTATCATTCCATTCTCTTACATATGGCGAGGACACGAGCTGCAGTTCCTAATGACGTTACCCCCGGAGCAGCTGTTACTAGGGGCATAGGCAGAGGCCGATGAGGAGCTCGTGCCGCAACTAAGGCACCTACCAGAGCAGCAGGTGAGGAGTCGCCAGTAGCTCCAGTTGGGGGGCAGGTACCGGAGGCGCCTGCTGTTACCCCCGGACTTCAGGAGACCTTAGCACAGTTCCTGAGCATGTTTTTTTACATTGGCTCAGGCATGGTTGATTCCGGTTGCACCAGCTATTTCACAGACCGGGGAAGGAGCTCAGACTCTTGCCGCCCATACTCCAGAGCAGCGAGATTATGTTGGACAGGTTCCAGGTGTCATGGAGACACAGCCTATGGTCCCAGTTCAGCTCGTGGTTAGGGCATCAGTATCTGAGGAAGAACAACTTAGACTTGAGAGGTACAAGAAGTACCACTTTCCTAACTTCAATGGATTGGTGACAGATGATGCCCAGAGTTTACTGGAGGAGTGTCACCGCATTCTTCGCACTGTGGATATTGTGGAGATGAGCGGGGTTTCTTTTGTTACATTTCACCTCAGGGGAGCGGCTGGTGGCGGGCTTACGAGTTGGGTAGCCCGGCCGAGGCAGCTTGACTTACATGGGTTCAGTTTTCAGAGATGTTCCTGAAAGAGTTTGTACCTCATTCCCTTTGAGATGCATGGCGCGCGAAGTTTGAGCAGCTGCGCCAGGGCACTATGTCAGTGTCAGAGTATGCCGTTAGATTCAGTGATTTGGCCATACATGCACCTGCTTTGGTCGCTATAGTTAGAGAGCGTGTCCATAGATTCATTGAGGGGTTCAGGCATGATATTTGGTTCAGCATGGCTCGGGAGTTAGAGTTGGATGTTTTGTTTCAGCAGGTGGTAGGGATCGTTCACCGAGTGGAGGGCATGTGGGATCATGAGAGAGAGAGGACAGGGAGGCGAGGAGGTCTCGTAGGCTAGAGAGATCTTCTGGTCCTTATTTTGGAGGCAGGGTACGACATGGTAGAGGTTTTATGGGTTAGCTAGTTCAGTTTGCACTTTCCGCTTCGCACAGTGTTTCAGGTACTCATGGGTCTCAGAGTACCCGTACCGCACAATTTCCACGGCCACATCAGCAGAGGGGTTGCTTTGAGTGTGGAGATACCTTCCACACGGTGAGAGATTGTCTCAAACTTCGGACAGATGTGTCACAACGGGGTATTCAGGCAAGTAGAGGGCACCCAAGAGGGTGAGACCCGACCTGTTGAGTTTCATATAGTAGGCTTGAGGCCGTTGCGCCAGATGATTCCATACAGGTATGCTTTTGATTTGTTACATAGGGGCACCATTCGTATTTTTTTTCGGTTCTGATTATCGGGGCGAGTTCCCTTATTGGTTGCTTCATTTATGGGTGAGTTTCGTGATTAGTACTCTGCTTATGTGTTTACCCCTGTTGGGAGATTCTATGAGTGGTAGCCCTTGTCTATCATTCTTTTATTCATTATTGAGAGTGGCGAGGCTAGAAGTGAATTCCGATTGTCCATTATGGTAGGTTTGATGTGATTCCTGTGTAATTTGGTTACAAATTGTAATTTGATACTCTACCGGGGTAAGAGTTTAGTAAGTGTTGTGATTTTATTGGCAAAATTGAGTTAGTGGAATATTTCCATTGGTATGATGTGTATTCGACTTGTGATTCAGAGTTGAGGGTGAGACCCTCGCGATTCCATGTGATTTGATATGTTTGAGCCGGGTTGCACGCCGTGGTCGAAGTTATATCAGGATGAGATCCTTGTGATTTGTTCATATACTTTAAATTTTCCTTTTAAATTAATTTGTAGGATGGTACTCATAGAGAGTTGTGCTTGTCGGGATTGTTTGATGTTTCTCTTTACATATTCAGTCATTTTCGTTCTGTGCTTCTTGAGTTTTAGCTTACGGGGTATGTGCCCGGTGGTGTTAGTTGTGACTTATTGATTCAGGTGTATAGTTAATAGGTCTTCATGTTTCTTGCATCGTTGTCAGTGTTGTGGAGATTTGAAACAGGGTTCTAACGGATATGAGGTTAATTGTCGGTGCTGGTTTTGATTACGGGCAGCTATTGTGATCAGAAATATTATTATGGGCCTATGTGTGGCGTGTCATGTTGAATGGTCGTACCTTGTGGTTGTAGGCATGAGTTGTTGCAGCTGGTTGAGACTGATACCGGGTATGCATTTAGAATCGTATGGATTTAGAATCGGGTCTTTTGGAGATGAACGGAAGGTGAGAATTTTGACTCTAAGGCTTATCGGTGTTGGTAGAAATGATAAATTACAGTTGGGATGGTGTCGTCAGGCTTAGGTGGATTAGGGTGACGTGGGATCACCCACGGGTGTATGTTGGAGGTGTGCATTCAGTGATTTGAATACTTCGAGGCGATTCTTGGCACGTTCGAGGACGAACGTTTGTTTTAAGAGGGGGAGGATATAATGACCCGTTCGGGTGTTTTGAGAATTTAAGCTCAGTTCGATAGCATAAGGTCTTGAAAAGTTTCGTATGGTGATTTTGGACTTTGGCGTGCGTCCGGATTTGGGTTTTGAGGTCCGTAGGGTGATTTGAAGTATTTCGGCGAAAGTTGGAAAAGTTGAAGTTTGGAAAGTGGAAAGGTTTGACCAATAGTTGACTTTGGTAATATCGGAGTCGGAATGTGATTCCGAGAGTTGGAACAACTCCATTGTGTCGTTTGGGACATGTCTGCAAAATTTAACGTCATTTTGGGTTGATTTGATAGGTTTCGGCATGAGTTTTAGAAATTGGAAGATTTGAAAGTTCATAAGTTCGATTCATGGTGCGATTCATAGCTTCGTCATTGTTTGATGTGATTTGAGGCCTTGAGCGGGTCCGTGCTAGGTTATTGGACTTGTTGGTATGTTTAGACGGGGTCCCGGGGGCCCCTGGCGTGTTTCGGTTGAGTTTCAGATGTTTTTCATGGTTTGAAACAGCTCCGATTCTGGTGTCTCGCACTTGCGGCATTTTGGAGTGCAGGTGCGGCTCCGCTCATGCGTGAGTCTGATCACTTCTGTGGTCAAAAGGTCCTGGGAGCTCGCTCGCTTCTGCGGAGGCCAGCACGCAGGTGCGAAGGCCGCTTTTGCGGTCCAGCGATCGCACCTACGAAGAAGCTCGCTTCTGCGTTTCCCCCTTTCGCTTCTGCGGTGCCGCTGGTGCAACTGTAAATCCGCAGATGTGGTTCCAGGCCTGGCTAGTTGAGTTGGCAGATGCGGACTCTTTCTCACAAATGTGTGTGCGCAGGTGCGCCTCCTTCTCCGCAGATGCGGAAATCCTGGCAGAATCATTTATGTCGAGGGTTTGGCCATTTTCTTCATATTTTGAGTTTTAGACTTCGGTTTTGGGAGCTTCCTTGTGGGTTTTTCAAGCAAATCGATTGGGTAAGTATTTTTCACCTAGAATTTAATATATTCAATGATTGTATCTTCATTTATATCATTTAATTTGTATTTTGAGTTGAGAAAAATGGTAGTTTTTTGAAAAAAAGGTTTCTAAATGAAAAATCATGATTTGAGGGACGAAATGGTATCTAGATTTGATAAATTTAGTATTGTTGAACTCATATCGGAATGGGTGTTCGGATTTTATGCAATTTGTCGGGTTCCGAGGTGCGGGCCCAGGAGTCGACGTTTGGGTCGATTTTTAGATTTTGATAAAGATTGAAGCTTTATGATCCGGAATAGTTTCTTATGAGTTTTATTTGTGCTTTGAAGTTATTTTGATTAGATTTTAGCCGTACGAAGGCTATTTCACCGAGAAGTTCATTTTAGAGTATCGGTTTGTCTTCTTTGAGGTAAGTATCTTGCCTAACTTCGTGTGGGGGAACTACCCCTTAGGATTTGAGTCTTGTATGCTAATTGTAGTCCGTGTACGCGAGGTGATGAGTATGTGCTCGGACCTATTTATGGAAAATTGGCCTTTTAGGGTTCTTAGGTCCTTGTATTCATTGAATATGCAGTTGTTTTTGTTATGATTACGTTCCTTAATTACTAGTTTCAGCATTACCTGCTTAATTAGAATCAATTGTGTCATGATGCACTCTTATTGTTACTTGATTCATATGTGCCTTAATCGAAACTGTTATCTCTTTCATTGCCATGTTATCTTTTCCCTAACTGCCTATTTTTATTTGAAGTTGTAGTTATCCCTTTTGTAAATGTTCTCCCTTAATTGAGGTTATGATGATCTTCTCGCTGCCTACCTTTATTTTAATTGGCTGTATCTCTCTCGCAATTGTCCAAACTTAAAAAAAGCTTAGAAATCTTATGCCTTAGTGGACTTGCCCTTATTTGGAATTATTTGACTCGTGTTAGTTCTTGGTTGTTGAACCGTACAATGTGGGACAATTGTTACATATTAATTTTTTCCCTGGTGAGCTATTCTTATTACGCCTAGTATTCCTTATCATGGTTATTCCTTGTGAACTAGTTCTACCGTTTCTTGTGATCGAAGGTTCTTGAGTTGATTTACTTACCGTACTCTGTATTATTGTCATTGTTGCTATTGTACTTGTTGTGGTGATGCACGAGGTTTCAGCCGTGCTGTTGTTGATATGGGGTTGCACGAGGTTTCTGCCGTGCTGTTGTTACTATTGATATTTGCACATGCGGCGTGACAAGGCGGGATATATATATATATATATATATATATATATATATATATATATATATATATATATATATATATATGTGGGTTGCGCATGTGGCGAGACAAGGTGGGAACATGATTATGCACGTGTGGCGAGACAAGGCGGGCATTTACTTTACTATTGCACACATGGCGAGACAAGGTGGGATGTGTCAGGGATTGATTTGTGATGAGTTGTGATGGCCTAGGGGAATTCTTGTTGTTGATATTTGCGTAGTGGTATGCTTACCTTTGTGAGCTTTATCTTATGAAAGTTGTGACATTCTACGTGTTGACTGTTCCTTTTTCTTATGTTTACTAGCTGGGTTGAACTATGTTAGGACACTTGCACAAGCATACACGTAGTTAAGCACTCTTATCGGAAATTAGGGCCTTCCTTGCTACTGTTGAGTATAGATGCATACCCTTATTTACTTGCCTTCTATGTGAGAATGGCTCTATTTGGCACATGAGTTGTCAGTGCGGTTATGAGGTGTAATGAGGGCACAAGATGTCAAGTGTTAGGGGTCAGGTATCGAGACCCGTGAGTTGTGATTAGCCCGAAGTTTGGTACCTCGTGGAGTTTATTGACTGAAACTTGATGTGAAAATGGTCGTTGCGGTTGAGTGATTACTTGTCCTTTCTATATCTGTGATTTCGGATTTATGTTGCGTTTCCGTTCATCCTTCTGTGTCATTATTTTGGTATTCCGCTGATACTTGTTGTTTTCCTTTCTTATTGCAATTACTATATTGTTAGCCATATCACGTAGTCCTTTTGTAGATATCATACTCTGTTATTCCTATACTCATATTTGTTCAGGTTATTTAGTATAGTGGGTGTCTTGACTGTTCCTCGTCACTACTCTACTGAGGATAGTCTTGATACTTGCTGGGTACCGCTGTGGTGTACTCATACTACACTTATGCACATTTTTGTGTAGATCCATGTATTGCGAAGCCAGTTGATCAATAACTAGCAGCGCAGATTGTTGCTGTGGAGTCTCCAGGTAAACCTGCTGCTGCATTCGCAGGCTTCATAGTCACCGTCCTATTTTGTATTCGCATTGTTTTTACTTATTTCTAAACAGTCGTATTTAGAATGTAGTAAACTCTGTAGAGCTTATGACTTGTACTACCGGTTTTGGGAATTGTAAATATTTATAAAGAATTCCATTTCAAAGTTGTTAGATGTTATTTATTATGGTTGTTATTAAGTAGATGTTAGGCTTACCTAGTCCCTAAGACTAGATGCCATCATGATACCCAACAGAGGGAATTTTGGGCCGTGACACCTTCACACTCATGATTCAGCATCCTGAATCTTATTCCACTTAGTGTTCTGTTATATGTCCTCATGATTCATCATGTTATATTCTCCTGAGTTCTGTATTTAGGTTCTTCCATAGTCATCATGTTTAACATACAACACCCTTATAAGTTATGTTATCCTACATAGGCTTTTCTATTCATCATGCCATATCCTTTGAGTTCTATCATGTTATACTTAGGGTTGTTATTGCAGTCTCCATGATTAACATACCATGTCCTTTATAGTTCTGTCATTCTAAACTTGAGATGCAGGTTATATATGAAATATATAGGATAACCCTGCCTTACTAGGTTAAGGCTTATGAGACCCGAGTGTTCAAAATGCTTTCATAAAGGTTTATTAGTCCTTAAGTATATTTTGAATCCTAATTATGAACACTTTACATCCATATCTAACTATTAGCTTGTAAAAAGTCCCACTGGCATGTATTTTCCTTTGAACATCAGTAGTATTAGTCATGATTAGTCTATCTCCTATGAGTCAGACTATAGCTATGCCCTATTGACCATTTATGTAATCTGAAAATAATTCCATCATGTTTAGCTATTCAATCAATCCTGTGTAGTTGATTTGAGTCTGTTAAGTGTGATGTATCCCCTATCCTTAACCCCTAATGATACTGACAACCTCATTCTTCAATATTTGGGATTCATCATGTCTTGTGAAGTCATAATCTTGATTGAAATCTCTGTATGTATGGGAGTTTGGTATGAACTTTGTTTATACTCCATAACTTCACATTTTGAACACTATTTTAAACTTATACTCAGTCATTTCCTTCCTTTGTTATTCTGGATTGAATATGGTGTAAGGGAAACCTTCTACTATTATTGATTGAATGCAATACCCTGCTTGTATCTTTGTTTGAGTCTGTACTAAGAATCCCAAAAATTCCAGTAATGTGATTCACCTAGGTGTATGCTCATGATAGTGTATGGCGTCAAACTAATCTGTGATCAATGTTAAGGCATTAGTATCTGCATCTTAAAGTTGTTACAATTCCCAAACCATGTGCCTTATCTGTCTGAGAGATGAATGATTCCTGGTTGTCTAATTTTTAGCCATAACGGCAGAAGTGTACATGTTGTCATATGTGCCTAGAAGTCTTATTTTCTAAGCATGTTCAAATGTGTGCTTCACTCACTTAATGCTGAAGTATAGGGATTGTTTCTATGTGTCCATTTTCTGTGTTATTCTGCTATAGAAAGTAAGCTAATATGGTAGTAAATATCATAATGGTTGATTTGCATTGAAAAGGCCTCATTGGAACTCAAACCTATATGGAAGAGTTAGTTGTTAGTGGTTAAAGGTATTTGGGAGTAGAGTTTAACTCTAGGTTGGGCTGCTCCCCCCGGCACAAGCATTGCCCTGGGACTTAAAACCCTTAGGAATTTTAAAGTATTGGGGATTCAAAGGGGGCATCGGCCTTGAGTAGAACTCTCTCCTTAGCCTTTAATTCATTGACACTTATTACTCTATTTGGGTTTGGTGTTTAATAGCAATGAAAGGTGTTCAATGTGGATCATTCACTATACACAACCTCCACACTAGCATGATTCCCATATCATTTAGGTACTGATAGTAACTTCTTCTTCTAATCTTTGCTTAGTATGATTCACTTAGCATTTAAACACTGTCAGCAATTTTTTTTAGTCTTTATTTTAGAATTTTATATATGGATATGTATATAACGCTATTATTCTAATGACCTTTTCTTTTCTTTTTTTTTTGGGCATGTACACATGATTTGGGCCTATTGAGTTCTTTGAGAAATCAGGTCCAAGTCCAGCTCTACTTTGGTCCTAGGATCTTCCATCGCATGTCATTGTTACTGCTGGGCCTGCTTTTTGAGGCCCAAATTTCCCAGAGTCACTCCTTTTCCTTTATATCCTTACTTACTGTTTCATCATTCATTAGTCACACTATGTCATTGCTCATTGCCGTTTTCCCTGTTATTATGTCTCATTATATATATGACAAGTATATATTGGATTGAATTTTTATCCTATCTTTTAATTCATAGAATGACTTAGGCAAGCCTTAAAGAATTTAGGATTAAAAGAAGCTTTAGTTAGTAATTAATTTTATAACTACTAATCGCGAGCTTATTATCAATTCATTATGCCTTGCTAACCTTCTCCTTAAAGATTTTGAAGTCCAAAGGTTTAACAAAGGTGTCAGCCCTCTTTTCAAAGAGAAAAACAAAATTGTCGTGAATATTTCTAAAAGTAATCGGCTGTTTCGAAAGATTAAGGCGTTGTTGCCCTAAAACAAATGCATTCAAATAATTTTCTACTTTAAAACCAAGGTATATCTCAAGATCATTTTCATAACACTTTTACCACAGTCATGAACCTCCATGATTTAGTAAACAAAGTACTTAATAATTCTACTTCTTTCATTCCTTATCATGCGGTATTGATTTATCTTGAAACATATATCTCATAATTCCTTTGTATCCACTCGTGTATGACATTGCACACTTGGTATCAGTTATGCGTCAACGGTTCGTGATGCCGCAGGTGGACTACGAGAGAGCCAGAGATGCTCAACATTGCCTCAACGTGTGGTTCCAACTGAAGATGCGGGTATTTTGAGAGATCGAGCAGTGAATCATGTGAGGGGTGCAACTGACCTTGGCATCTGGTTGATTTATACGAGTTGTGAAGGTTAATATTGTGGACCATCGGACGTGGTGAACTATGAATTCGCGCTGAGTGGGGGAGTCCACTATCAATGAATGGATTGCGAGTCATGTGTTATATCAGTTTTGGCCTGAAATGTATATATGTGGTACTGATAGGTTCTCCCAAAATTTACATGTGTTTAAGGCCTGAGATTTTGTAGAGGATAAGGTTAGGACTTGCGGTATGTCCGCCTCCGTAATAATCTTATACTTCAGTACCAAAGGAGTTAGAGAAACAACATTAAATTTACAGAAGGTCTACTCAACGTGGACATCACAATTGCAGATTTTGGGGTGCTTCGGAGGAAGTACAGTAGTTGACGAGATTCTGGACTAAGAATTGTCTGTATGGAGCTCTACGTTTGTGATCATTGTATATAAATAGGGGTAAAGTTTACCCCAAAGAAGAATCGAAGAGTATGTTAAGAAATGGGTCAGCTCAACAGTGTTGAGTCAGCATAACAAAAGAAGAAATTGGCCTTGGGAGAGATAATTCTCCACAGGTGTCTGTGGCAAGCCTATGAAGAGGGCAGACCAGCCAATACAACACCGCCCACTTGGCTCGGTTCTCAGAAATACTTTTGAAAGAGTTTGTTTCCCGAACTCTCTGTAATGCATGGCGCATAGGGTTTGAACAATTGCGTCAGGTCACTATGACGGTGTCATAATATGCCATCAGGTTCAATAAGTTAGCCCGTCATATTCCTACTTTGCTTCCTACAGCCAGAGAGCGAGTCCACATACTCATTAAAGGACTTATTATGATCGTAAAATTTTGTATGACTCGGGAGCTACAGGCTGATACTTCATTTCCACTAGTGGTAGAAATTGCCAAGATATTAGAACGTGTTCGGGGTAAGGAAAAAGGAAACTAAGGAGACCAAGACGTCTCGAGGTTCTGGGGGATTCAATGGATTCTACTCTGCGAGTATAAATCATTATAGTGGGGGCTCGGGTAGTCGGCCAGCCCAGTTCGCACATCAGATTAATTGAGGTGCACTAGTAAGTTCTTTTAATGCACCACTGACATGAGTTTCCTACAATGGTTATTCCAGTTATCTGGCACAGACTCAATATGAGCAGCCAAACCCGCAAAGGGGTTGTTATGAATACGGTGATACTAGGCACATCATGAGAAAATTGTCCCCAACGTAGGAGAGGCATATTTCATCAAAGTACTCAGGCTACGTGCCCCATTGTAGTTACTACACCACCCACACGATCAATTAAGGGTGGAGGACAGGCGGGTAGAAGGCGTTTTAGAGGTGGAGACCCAGCCGTTGTTATATTTGTTTTATGGTATGGTGGAGGTCGTTACATCAGATGGTACCATTATAGGTACAACCTCAATTTAAAATAAAGGAATAATTTCCTTAACTTGATTCGGTTCTGAGTATCAAGACGAGTCCTCCTATTATGCTCCACTTATGAGTGAGCTTCGTAATTCTATAATCTACTTATGTGTTTACTTCTGTTGGGAGGTTTTATGGAGATAACTGCACCTATCATTCCATGATGGACTCTAATAAGATCTGTGAGGCTAAAGGTGCCTTTATGGTACTTATTTTGGTATGTTTTGATGTATTTCCGGATAATTGATTACAAATTGTGAATTATATGCCCTACCGGTGTAGGGTTCATTATGTGTTGTGATTTTTTTTAACGAAAGTTATTTAAAAGGAGAAAATGGAAAGTTTTGATTGGCAAGATGTGCATATTACTTGTGATTCAGAACTGAGGCCGAGGTCCTCGTATTTTAAAATAAATTGATATGTTTAAACCGAGCTATGAGCTGTGGTGGAAGTTTTATAAGGACGAGATCCTTGTGTTTAAATTCTCCCTTGTGAAAATTAAATTTGTACTATAGTACTAATAGGGAGTCATGCCTGCTAGGCTTATTTGAATTTTTTTTTCTATGAAATTCTCTGTGCATACTTGCCAAATTCGTGTTGTAATATTGAGTTGTAACCTACGAGGTAGGTGACCACCCAGGTGGCGTTAAATGTGACTCATTAATTTGAGTAAATAATTATGAGGTCTTCATGCCTCATATCTCGTTATTAGTATTGTGAAGGTTTGAAATGAGATTTTTGTTAACATGAAGTTAATTGACGATTCTGTAATTGATTATGAACAACTATTAAGACCAAATTGACCCAGAAGGGTGCCCCATTTAGATGGTCAGACGAGTGTGAGTTGAGCTTTCAGAAGCTCAAGACCACTTTAACTACAACGCTAGTGTTGGTATTACCCACAGGTTCAGGATCGTATACGGTATATTGTGACGCCTCTCACATTGGGCTTGGTGCAGTATTAATGCAAGATGGCAAGGTAATCGCATATGCGTTGCGATAATTGAAAGTTCACGAGAAGAATTATCATGTTCATGACTTAGAACTGGCAGCCATTGTTCATGCGCTGAAGATTTGGAGGCATTACCTCTACGGTGTCTCGTGTGAGGTATTTATTGATCATCTTTGCCTTCAGTACCTATTCAAACAAAAGGATCTTAATTTGAGGCAGAGAAGATGGTTGGAGTTGTTGAAAGACTATGATATCATCATTTTGTATCACCCTGGAAAGGCCAATGTGGTGGCCGATGCTTTGAGTAGAAAGGTTGTGAGTATGGGCAGTCTTGCGTATATTCTGGTTGGTGAGAGGCCATTAGCTGCATATGTTTAGACTTTGGCTAACCAATTCGTGAGGTTAGATATTTCAGAACCCAATCGAGTTCTAGCTTGCACAGTCGCTCGGTCTTCTTTATATGAGTGCATCAGAGAGAGGAAATATGATGATCCTCGTTTACTTGTCCTTAAGGACACAGTGTGGCACGGTGATGCCAAGTAGGTTGCTGTGGGGGAAGATAGAGTTCTGCGAATGCAGAGTCGTATTTGTGTGCCTAATGTGGATGGGCTTCGTGAATTAATTCTTGAAGAGGCACACAGTTTCAGGTATTCCATTCATCGAGGTATCGCCAAAATATATCAAGATTTGCGGCAACATTATTGGTGGAGGAGAATGAAAAAGGATATAGGTGCATATGTAGCTAGGTGTCTCAATTGTCAACAAGTTAAGTACGAGCATCAGAGACCTAGTAGGTTGCTTCAGAAGTTAGAAATTCCTGAATGGAAATGGGAGCGTATCACTATGGATTTTGTTGTTGGACTCCCACGGACTCAGAGAAAATTTGATGCAGTTTGGGATCATTGTGGACAGGTTGACCAAGTTAGCATATTTCATTCCAGTGGCAGCTACCTATTCTTCAGAAAGGTTAGTTGAAATTTACATTCGTGAGATTGTCCGCCTTCACGGGATGCCCGTGTCTATTTTTTCAGATCAAGGTACGCAGTTTACCTCGCACTTTTGGAGGGCAGTACAACGTAAGTTGGGTACCCGGGTTGAGTTGAGCACAACATTCCATCCTCAGACGGACAGGCAGTCCGAGCGTACTATTTAGATCTTGGAGTATATGCTCCGCGCCTGTGTTATTGACTTTGGAGGTTCTTGGTATCAGTTCTTGCCATTAGCAGAGTTTGCCTACAATAACAGCTACCAGTCGAGCATTCAGATGGCTCCATATGAGGCATTATACGGAAGGCGATACCGTTCGCCAGTTGGCTGGTTTGAACTGGGAGAGGCTCGGTTATTGGGTACCGATTTGGTACAAGATGCATTGGATAAGGTCAAGATTATTTAGGATTGATTTCGCACAGCTCAGTCTAGGCAAAAGAGTTATGCTGACCGTAAAGTTCGTGATATTGCATTCATGGTTGGAGAAAGTATTGCTTCGGGTATCGCCCATGAAGGGTGTTATGAGATTTGGGAAGAAGGGCAAGTTGAGCCCTAGGTATATCGGGCCATTTGAGATCCTCGAGAGAGTGGGGGAGGTAGCTTATAGACTTGCATTTCCTCTAGGGTTATCCTCAGTTCATCCGGTATTCCATGTGTCTATGCTCTGGAAATATCATGGTGACCCGTCCCACGTATTAGATTTCAGCTCTGTCCAGTTGGACAAGGAATTGACTTACGAGGAGGAGCCGGTGGCAATTCTAGCCCGGCAAGTTTGCCAGTTGAGATCAAAGAGTTACCCTTCAGTTCGAGTGCAGTGGAGAGGTCAGCCTATTGAGTCAACTACTTGGGAGTCCGAGTCCAATATGCGGAGTAGATATCCCCACCTTTTCACCAGCCCAGGTACTTTTCTGTGTCCGTTCGAGGACGAACGATTGTTTTAGAGGTGGAGACTGTGATGACCCAAAAGGTTATCTTATGTTTTAGAACTCGAATCTGTGCTCTTAAGCCTTAAAAATCTCATTTTTACCCTCCTCGATTTGCATACGCAGTCCGGGCAGGTTTCCGGAAAGCTTTTATTTTGAAAACTAATGAAAATAAGAATTTTTGCCTTAAAAGTTAATTTTAGTTGACTTCGGTCAACATTTTTGATAAACGGGCCCGGATCCATACGTTGACGATCCCGGTAGGTCTGTATCGAATTATGGGACCTGAGCGTATGCCCGTAATTTAATTCGGATGTCCCTATCTTGAGTTATGAATTTTTGATGAAAATTAAAAGTTTGGAAATTATTTATTTTTAAGAATTGATTGATATTTGGCATTATTAGTATCGGGTCCGTATTTTGGTTCTGGAGCCCAGTACATGTTCAATATGATATTTAAGACTTGTCTGTGAAATTTGGTGAGAAACGGAGTTGATTTGACGTGATTCGGACGTCCAATTGAGAATATATGAATTTTAAAGTGTTCATGAGAATTTCATTTAATTTGGTGCTAAATTCGTAGTTCTAGGTGTTATTTTGGTGATTTGATCACGCGAGCAAGTTCGTATGATATTTTTAGACTTGTGTGCATGTTTGGTTTGGAGACCCGAGGGCTCGGGTGAGTTTCGGATAGGCCATGGGATGTTTTGAACTTAAAAATTTTGCTGGTATAACTGAACCTGTTGCAGGCTTCTGATCTCGCAATTGCGAGATCAGGCATCGCAAATGCAAACATAACAGGGTCTGCAATTGCGAGGCTTTCATCGCAATTGCGATCAGAAGCCTAGGCCAGCAGTTCTCGCATTTGCGAGGTTACCTTCACAATTGCAAAGAGAGTCTGGGAAGGGCAGGTTCGCAAATGCAAATATTTACTCGTATTTGCGAGGTTCAGTGGTCGCAAATGCGACACTTTCCTCGCATTTGCGAAGGCATCGGGATTGTGAAGGGCATCGCAATTGCGAGCTTCGCATTTGCGAAGCTCAGGTCGCAATAGCGACACCTGCAGCTGAGTAAAAGGGGCTTAGACGGGATTTTTCATTCATTCTTCATATTTTCAAAACCCTAAACCTTAAGAGGCGATTTTCCAAAGACCAATCTTCCCCAAATCATAGGTAAGTGATTCCTAACTCTTTTCTTTCAATCTTTTACATCTTATAACAAGATTTCAACCTAGAATCTAGAATTTTTATGGTGAAATTAGGATTTTTGGGTAGAACTTAGGAATTTTGAAATTTGAGGATTTATACCTAAATTTGAGGTCGGATTCCAAAACTAATTACATATTCGGGCTCGGGGGTGAATGGGTAAAAGGATTTTGATCCAAATCTTGGGTTTTGACCAAGCGGGCCCGGGGTCGATTTTTCAACCTTTTGGAGGAAAATTTAGGAAATTTAATTTATGAAATATAATTGATTTCTTTAGCAATATTTGATATTATTGAGTCATTTTTGAATAGATACGAGTGGTTTGGAGGTGAATTCCAAAGGAAAAGCTGTGATTGAGAATTAAGTGGCATTCGAATTGAGGTAAGTGATGTGTCTAACTTTGGCTTGAGGGAATAGGTATTGTGTGAGTATTTGCTATGTGTTTTGTTGTTGAATACGATGTATAGTTGAGGTGACGAGCATCTATGCGTTGTGGTCGAGTCATAGCATGCGAGTGAAATTCCAATCTTACAAATTTATAGTCTTAAATCTTGTTATCCATGCTTATTGTTGTTGTTGAAATGGTGGGAGAATTGTATCCGGTTCCACCAAGGTTGATAAAATTGTGAATATTGATTCGAGGTTGAGATGTTAAATTGTGAAAGTAATCATTGATGAAATATTGATTTCTTTGTGAAACTTCTCTCTATCCGTTGTTATTGATTCTGTGAATTGTGAGGAAGAGTGTAAAGCATGAAGGGTGATGCCGTGCATGATTTATTTATATGGTGAGGAAGAGTGTAAAACACGAAGGGTGATGTCGTGCATGCATTATTTATATTGTGAGGAAGAGTGTAAAGCACGCAGGGTGATGCCGTGTATATTATGAGAGGTTTAAAGCACGAAGGGTGATGTCGTGTATATTATGAGTGGTTTAAAGCACGAAGGGTGATGCCACGTATATTATGAGAGGTTTAATGCACGAAGGGTGATGCCGTGCCGTTCTATTTATTTATTTGGTGAGGTTGAGAGTAAAAGCACGAAGGATGATGCCGTGCATTTTTTCTTGCTCAATTCGTTTAAGGATTTTCGGTTTAATCTTGTCTTTTCATTATTCTCACTCTTTATGTTGTATTCCCCCCACTGTATGTTCCCTTCCCATTATTTCTGCGTTATTTCTTTATTTACTATTGTTGCCACTAGCATGATTATACTGTTCATTTTATATGTGGGTGTCTTGTCCTAGCCTCGTCACTACTTCGCCGAGGTTAGGCTCGACACTTACCAGTACATGGGGTCAGTTGTACTAATGCTGCAATCTGTACTTTTTCTGCAGACTTTGATACCGGCTCAGGTTGATCGAAAGTTTGCTATTGGTCCGTTGTACGGAGACTCAAGGTACATCTGTCGGCGTTCAGAGACCTTGAAGTCCCCATCTACCTTTTATGTCACTGTTGTTTACTTTCATTCAGATAGTTGTATTTCTTTCAGACTATTACTTGTAGTAAATTTTAGAATGCTCATGAATCGTGATTTCAGATCTGGGTGGTAGTAATTAATACAATTTTATAAAATTCCGCACCTCTTATATTTCATCTTAGTTAATCATTGTTATTTACTGCATAGAAATAAGGAATTGGTTTAACGATTTTCTAATGTTGGCTTGCCTAGCAAGTGAAATGTTAGGTGCCATCACGATCCCCTCGGTGGGAAATTTAGGGTCGTGACAGTTTCCAGGCACAATAATGATCAGATCAAAAGAGAAAGAATAAAATTGTATTAAAATGCTGCATAGAATGTAGTGTAAGTTAACCAAAAAATTTCTCTTCCTACAATGATAACTGAGCTCCCTATTTATAGTTATGTCTAGGGAAGAAAGTCCTAGAATCATGCTCTTCTTTAATGTCAATTATGAGGGCCATTGATGAAGATATAACGTTGGACATAAATGCTAAATTCCTTGTAACGCACCATCATCCTCAATGCTGTAAAATATTCTGTATTAAATGTTACTGGGCGCAAAGCATTTAATACTCCATTTATGATCGTTATTCCTTCTGGTGACAAGCGGAACAACTATGTTCGGTGGACATCCCCATCTTGTGTTCCATGTGTCCTTCCTTTAAGCAGCCACATGTCACGTCGTATTTTTTCCTATACAGATAGTCCCCCTGCTTTCCGGTGACACAATCTTGAGTTACCGGAAAGTTAGTAGAAAGCACCGTTTTGGCTGGAATTACTATAACTCCCTTTGAAGTTCTCTAACAGTTGATTAGACGTACGTCTCTCCACATTTAATGTCCGGAACACGCGTTATTCCATGATTCAGTACAGCTTTTTTCGGTTATCGAGGTAATCATGGCCATGAATTTAGCCGCCAAAATTTTACTTATACGCACCATCCTTCTCTTATAATCTCTCAAACTTTTAATTTTCATCTTTATTTCCCATCTTTTCTCTTCTTCGAACCAGGAATTTTCCTTCCCTCTATTCCAATGGCTTCCTCTTCAAAACGTGCTAGTTTTTCAAAGGGAAAGAACAAAACCAAGGATTCCGTTCCTCCAACAGTGGGTTCCATCATCCCAAGAAGGCTTAGTACTTCAAAGGATTTTGAAGAGAAATTTCCTACTGCTAACCCTCGCACATGGGCTGTTAGTAGGTACCCTTCTTCTATTCTCCCTTCCAGTATTCCAGCTGTGAAGTAGGATTGCCGCTGCCATGAGTTGGACATCATTTCTCTTGACCTATCGGAGCAAGTGACCCTTCCCAGGGAAGGGTGTACATGTTTTTTCACGTATCCCTTTACTTTGGGTGCATTTTCTTAGAGCGGAGAGCTTGATTCCATGATTGCGGAGTTTTGCCTTTGCTACCAGATGTACTTGGCACAGGTAAGTCCTTTAGTGTGGACGACGGTCGCCTGCCTTCGGCGTTTGTGCTTAGAAACTGGAGAGGAGCTAACCCTAGCTCATATGATGAATCTTTATTCCCCCAAAATCTTCCGCGGGGGAATGATAAACCTTTGCAAGCATGGCCACCATGCTTTGTTATCTAGCATGGACGATGACAATGACTGTGGGTGGATAGAACGATTCATTGCAGTTGCCACCAGTGACATTACTCCAACAACGGCTTCATCCTTTCCGGTTGCTTGGAACCGCTCTCGTAAGTCTCTTTAATACACCTTTTTTTACTATATAATCTTTCATTTTTATGTTGATCCTTCAACCTTCATTTGTTACAGCGACTCGATGGATCCTACCGGTGATAGAAGGTTTGGACCGGTGGGTTCAGAAGATCTTGGACATCAGAACGCCTGAAACCTATTTGTGGAAAGAACTGTCCATTAAATACAGGTGGAAGGCCAAAAGTCATAGTAACTTTAATTTACCTCGTTTCCACTTTTTGTATATGAAGAAATTGGTTGAACCCTTTTGACTTGCTCACGAAATTAGGTCTACCTACGGGCTCAGTTGATGTCCCCGAGGAGGATGTTTTGGCTGACCCTACTGATGCGGCGAGGCTGCTTCAGGAGGCACTAACTCAAACGGGCATCTCCAGGCCTACTTCGGGTGCAAACGTTTCTTTACGGAGTCCCCGTCCAGAGAACAAGCAACCAAAAAGAAGACATTCCTCTACAGCCGGCGAAAAGAATAAGAGGGCAAAACTTGATGCCCCCCAGTCATCTCTGGTGGCGATGATGACTGGTCCTCCTTCCGGGCTGGTCATAGACACTGTGATGATCGATGATGATGAAGAAGCTGAGGATGAGGGAGCTTCTTTACATAGAAGGCTACGATCCTCATCATCTCAACATGATGCTTAACCTGTTGAGACAGTCATACCAACCGAGGATGATGTCTCGGCACTTTAGGGAGAATGTGATTTGGTAGATAATGCCAACTCCCGTTCTTGAGCCCCAATTGTTATGCTCGGTGTTGAGGGGCTAAGTACTAGGTCCTTGCCGTCTTTGGTTGGCGAGCATCAAACAACCAGCACTACATTTGATGCAGCTGCTTCTCACTCTTCAACTCCATCAGCTTCATCTCCACCTTCACCAACACCAGCAACTGCTACATCACTTCCATATTCATCCACTCTTCAAACAGCGGTTGCTACATCATCTCCATCGGCTGCACCTGACCATGAAGAAGGTATCTCTCCTCCACAGTCCCCAGTTCATTGGATTTTGGGGCAAGATTATGCTGCCCCTTCTGAAGATCCACAAATGAGGAGGAGTGTTACCCTTTCGGTCGCCACCGGGTGCAACTTGCTTTCAAGGCCTGTGGAGCTTGCTAACTATCTGAAGCCTTTGGCTTCAGCAAAAGTCTGGAAGAATATTCAGACACTCTCGGGGGAGTGTTTGTTCAACAATACTATGCATAACGCTGCAACGGTACGTTTCTTTCTTCCTCTGTTCTTTCCCCTACTTTTGAATGAATATATTTTGAGTTCTACCTCTTCTTGTTTTGTAGGCCAATTTTCTTGCTTCTGAGGGCCTTCAAAGGCTGATTCGTGAGAAGAAAGAACTTACTTCTGAATGGGATCAGCTTTTGGCGAAACGGAACCAGACTGTTCTCCGCCTCTCGGAACTGGAAACTAGAGCCTCCAAGGCCGATGTTTTGGAAGCTCGTTTGCAGCAAAGCGAGCAAGAAGTGATAACCCTCGGCCAAGAAGTTGGACCGCTGAGGGTTAGATTTGATGAAGCCAAGGCTAAAAAGGCTGAAGTCGAGGACGCCATTCTTGCTGCAACCGAGCGCAAGGCTGCCTCCGCTGAAAGAGTGATTAATTTGGAAGCAGCCTTAAACTCCAAAAGTGAAGAGCTTGCTGCTGTGGTGGAAAAACATGCCCAACTAGAAGAGAAGTACAGGAAACTATCGAGCATAATAGGCTCTTTAGTTCTACTGTCCGTGAGCTCGATGTCAGTCTCAAGTCTGCTAGTTCCGCCCGGGAAAACCTTTCTGCCGAAATTACTCAACTCAAAGAAGAACTCAAGCGCCGAGCGGCTTCCCTCATTGTTGAAAACACTTATTCCATGTATAGTATGAGGAGAAAAACCTTGGAAGAGGCCAATACTGGTATCATTGACATTGATGCCGAAATTTCTAAGGCCCGAGAGCTTGAGTTGGCTGTAAAAAATGGACTCCCGGCGCAGTCTAATGCTCCGGGTTCTTCTGATTCTATTTAGAGTTTTCGGAAACTGAAGAGGGATCAAAAAGTGATGATGTTGATGACCAAGCTAGGGAACACGTTGAGACATCAGTGGAACCATATACTACTCCCGGGGATGCAAATACTTCTCTTCCTCCTGATTCCGGAGACGTTGCAGTTTAGCTTTTTCATTCTTTTTCTATTTTGTACCTTTATCATTTTGTTGTGTCTTTGTAAATAAAAACATATTTTTTGCTCAAGTATCATTTGAGTCTTTCTTTCGTTTGAATGTTCATGCAAGTCTTTAACTTTCGTACTTGCTCAAGTATTCTATGCATGTTGTTCTGTTTGTGCTTTATTATGTGTAATCTCGGGTGCTTTTTCTTCGAAGCATTTTGGTTCCGAGTATTATCCCTTTTTCGTGAGGGTTTCCATGAGTATTTGTGCAAGTTTACTTTTTGCGTCTTTTTCGTATGCGGCTTCGGGTGTATTTTTCCCTGATGACATTCTAGATTCAGGGCATTGATTCTTCCGGAACCAACCCTTTAACGTGAGAGTTTTTATAAGAGAGGCCCCTCTTAAGTTTACAGTGCTCTTGAAGAGGACGTCTCCTGTTCATTATGGCACTAATCATTTGAAGTACTTGTTTAACTTTCAAATGGCAAAAACTCATCGTTCAGACAAGAAACAAGATAAAAACAAAAGGATTTCATTTTATTTAATTCCTTCTATTTTCAAAAGTACATAAGCATTTTGCCATGCAGAAACAAAATTGCCATGACATGTGGCTATCTTGTACTTGTTTCTACGGGGCTGGCTGTGCAGTCCCCGATCCCGATGATGTATTATATTCTCGAATTTTCGTTCCCCGGTTGACATGGCATTCGGTGTTGCCTGGCATTCAGTGTTGTCATAACCTCATGTCATTCCCCCCAGTGTTTGAATGCGAAGAATGCGACTTAGAACACTGGAGGTCTTGTATTTTCGAAGATCCAACCAATGAATTGCTAGGTAATCTTCCACTTGGCAACATATCTTGTTTCCCCTTAGGAACCCATGCTATCAAGAGAAAGAATACCTAACAATCCTCTAGTGGTTTGTGCTCGTTAACGATCGGGTAACCTACATTCGGTAGCAAACTTAACTTCCAGGTGGGAATTTTCTATCGAAGCAAAGATTATCTAATCGTCCCCAAGTGGAAACTTGTTCGTTTGCCCTGTTATGAAAGGTCTTATCACTACTGTCTTCATAGTATACTTTCCGTCGCTGCCTTATTAAAAGCCTTTACAGAAAAACCCAATTGGGACAAAAAATGAACGAAGGGAAAAAGAGTGCAGCACACACTTTCCATTTGACTGTTGTTCGTCAACAGTAATATCTTCTGAGGTGAGCCACGTTCCAGTTGTTGGTCAACTTGTCTTTGTTTTGGTTCTCCAACTCGTATGATCCTTTCCCATTGATAGCTGAAACCCAGTAAGGGTCTTCCCATATTGGGCCTAACTTACCTGCATTGAGTTCTTGGGTGTTTTGAGTTACCTTCCTCAAGACCAAGTCTCCTACTTTGAAATATCAGAGGTTGGCTCTTCGATTATAATATTTCTCTATTCTCTGCTTTTGGGCCGCCATTCTCACATGCGCCAAGTCCATGTGTTCCTCGAGCAGCTCCAAGTTGAATAGCATTACTTCGTTGTTCGATTCTTCGTCTGCCTGGAAATACCTTAAGGTTGGTTCACCCACTTCCATCGGTATCAAAGCTTCTGCGCCGTACACAAGGGAAAAATGAGTTTCTCATGTGCTTGACTTGGCCGTTGTTCGGTAGGCCCATAGGACCCTAGGTAATTCTTCGGGCTAGTTGCCTTTTTGCTGCTTCCAATATTTTCTTGAGGTTTTGAATAATCACTTTATTTGTTGACTCCACTTGACCATTTGCGCTCGGATGATAAGGTGAAGAGGTAATCATCTTTATCTTCATTTCTTCAAGGAACTTTGTAACTTTTGCGCCGAAAAACTGCGGCCCGTTGTTGCATGCAATCTCTTTTGGTATTCTAAACCTTCAAATTATATTTCTCCATAGGAAGTCGACCACTTCGTGTTCTCCGATCTTTTGATAAGGACCTGCTTCCACCCATTTAAAAAAATAGTCAGTCAAAATTAAAAGAAAATTTACCTTTCTAGGAGCCGGTGGCAGTTGTCTGATGATGTCCATCCCCCATTTCATGAACGGACAAGGGGACATAATCGAATATAGGGGTTCTGCCAGTTGATGTACTAGTGGTGCGTAGCGTTGGCACTTATCACATTTTCGTACGAATTCTTTGGCATCTAGTTCCATACAGGGCTAGTAATATCCTACCCGAACTAATTTCAGCACTAAAGAATCTACGCCCGAATGGTTGCCGCATATCCCTTCATGGACTTCTCTCATGACATAGTTAGATTCTGATGCTCCTAGGCACCGGGCCTTGAAAGGATTTTCTGTACAATTGGCCTTTTTTGAATCTATAACGTGAAGCTTTGGCGCACAACGCTCTTGATGCTTTGGGGTCTTCGGGCAACTTTCCATGCTCGAAATAATCGATTATTTTGTTTCTCCAGTCCCAGACCAAACTAGTTGAATTTACCTCATAGTAATCTGTGTCCAAGACTGAGTTTATCAGTTGTACTACCATCCCTGATTCTGATCCTTGGATTTCTGTTGATGAGCCCAAATTTGCCAATGTATCTGCTTCTGCATTATCTTCCCTCGGGATATGAGTTATTGACCACTCCTGGAATCGTGCCAATAGAGCCTGAACCTTGACCACGTATTGTTGCATACGTTCCTCTTTGGTATCCAAAATTTCGTGGACCTGATTTACCACCAACTACGAGTCACGTTTGATTTCGATGACTTCGGAGTCAAGTCCCCAGGCGAATTTGAGCCCTGTAATCAAAGCTTTGTACACTGCTTCATTGTTAGTTAAAGGAATCGTTCTGATGGCTTGCCTTAAGGTTTTCCCCGAAAGCGTTATTAAGACTATTCCGAGCCCGGACAGTTTTACGTTTGAAGCTCTGTCCGTAAATAAGGTCCAAACTCCCGATGTCGATTCTGACACCATTATTGCCTCCTTAGCTGCCACATATAATAGTCTCGGACTGAAATCGGCCACGAAGTCAGCCAAGACTTGCAACTTAATTGCAGTCCTCGATTTATACTCTATATCAAATTCGCTCATTTTGATGGCCCATTTGGCCAACCTACCCGAGAGCTCGGGTTTATGGAGGATATTCCTTAGAAGGAAAGTAGTCACCACAACTATCGGGTGGCATTGGAAATAAGTCCTCAGCTTTCGAGCGGCAACTACGAGAGCTAAGGCCAACTTTCCCAGATATGGGTAGTGAATTTCTGCTCCCGTTAAAATTTTGCTAACGTAATAAATGGGAGATAGCGTACCTTCATCCTCTCAGACTAAAACTGCACGTACCGCAACTTCTGAAACCGCGAGGTAGACTAGCAACGTTTCACCTTCTTTTGGTTTTGAGAGCAACAGAGGGTTGAGAAGTATTTCTTTGACTCCTTCAAGGCTTGCTGACACTCCGGTGTCCATTCGAAATTGTTTTTCCTTTTGAGTAGTGCGAAGAAGCGATGACATTTTTCTGATGAACGGGAAATGAACCTGCTCAAAGCTGGCAATCTCCCTATGAGCCTTTGGACTTCTTTTATGTTAGACAATTGATCCGGGATGTCCTCTATGGCCTTGATTTTGTCGGGATTTACCTCAATTCCCCTTTGTGAGACTAAGAATCCTAGAAACTTACCGGATCTGACCCCGAACACATACTTCTCGGGGTTAAGTTTCATATTATGCTCCCTCAGGATGTCGAATGTTTCTTGCAAATGCTTCAAGTGGTCACCTGCATTCAAAGACTTAACGAGCATATCGTCTATATATACTTCCACAGTCTTTCCTATTTGTTTTTCGAACATCTTATTCACGAGCCGTTGATAAGTGGCTCCGGCGTTTTTTAGCCCGAAGCGCATCACATTGTAACAATATATACCAAAATTTATTATAAACAAAGTCTTTTCCTGATCTTCTGGGTTTATCTTGATTTGATTGTACCCAGAATAAGTATCGAGGAAACTCATTAACTCGTGCCCGGTCGTAGAATCAATTATCTAATCGATGTTTGGCAATGGGAATAAGTCTTTCGGGCATGCCTTATTAAGATCCTTATAATCTACGCACATGCAAAATTTATTATTTTTCTTAGGTACTACTACTACATTGGTTAACCAGTATGGATACCTTTCCTCTCGGATTGAACCAATCTTAAGTAAACGAGTTACCTCTTCTTTGATGAATTTATTCCTTGCTTCAGCAATATGGCGCTTATTTTGCCTCACCAGAGGTATGCTGGGATCTAAGCCTAACTTGTGTACGACTATCTCCGTTGGGATTCCTGACATATCCTCGTGCGACCATGCAAAACAGTCGGCATTATTGTTAAGGAATTTAATAAAAGCAGACCCGAGTTTCGGGTGCAGTCCTGTTCCCAAATTGAATTTCCTTTCTAGGAATTCTTCGAATAACGCCATCTGCTCCAGTTCTTCTGCCGTGGATTTCGTCGCGTCTGTCTCTTATGGTACTTGAAAATACCTTTGTACCTGATATTGTTCCGACTCTTCTGTCCCTGAGTTATCTTCCTCTAGTTTGGGGGTAGGTGCCAATTCCAGTAATTGCTTTGCCGCACGTTCCTTTCCTTTGCTACTGGAAACCGAAATTGCATTCATCTCCTTTGCTGCTAGTTGATCATCCCATATCTATTTGATCCCCTTGGGTGTCGGAAATTTTAACAATTGGTGATATGACGAAGGCACGACTTTCATCTCGTGCAGCCATGGTTTTCCCATGATGATGTTATACCCCATGTCTCCATCTACTACTTCGAAAAGTGTTTCGTTACTCCCTCAGCGTTCGTGAGTAGCAAAATTTCTCACCGGGTTGTCACTCTTGCGAGGTTAAATTCAGCGAGAAGTTTTGTTGCAGGGATAATGCTTCCAGTGAGTTTAGCTTACTCCAGTACTCTCTATTGTATGATATTAGCCAAACTTTCTGGATCCACTAAAACACGTTTAATTTTAAAATCTAACACATTTAAAGAAATTACTAGTGCGTTATTGTGCGGCAGTAGTAATCCGTCCACGTTGTCGTCTATAAATGTGATCTCGTCTTCCCGGAGAAGTTTACTATGAGTTATTGATATTTTTATCTTCTTCACAGCTGAAAAGGTGACTCCATTAATTTTATTCCCTTTGAAGATCATGTTGATCATTTGGCGTGGAGGTTCCTTTCCTGCTTTCGAGGTTTCCGCGTCACCCCTGTTCCGACCATAGTTGTTTTTAGCTCGATCACTCAAGAATTCTCTGAGGTGACCATTCTTTAACAGCATTGCCACTTCTTCCCGGAGGTATCGACAGTCCCCAGTCCGGTGGCCATTAGTGCCATGGTATTCACACCATAAATTGGGATCCCTTTAGCTGGGATCGTATTTTATAGGTCTTGGGAATCGTGCCTCTTTGATATTCCTCATGGCCGACACGAACTTTACGACACTGACATTGAAGTTATATTCTGATAACTTTGGGTAAGAAGAATCTCATGACCCTGATATTTCTCTGTCCTGTAGCGATCTGTTGTTCCGGCCACGATCGGTCCTTCTATCAACGGTGAACTTGTTTGCTATCCGGAAGTTCCTGCCACGACTTTTTGTCCGCTCATAGGGAAAAAACCTCCCCCTCGAAGTCCGTCTATCCGTGTCAATATCATCTTTCATTTTTTCTCTGTTCTTTTCCCATCCTTTGGTCGACGATGGAAAGCCCACATGATCGTCTTCGATCCTTATTTTCGATTCGTACCGATTGTGGACATCCGCCCAAGTCTTTTCTTGGAACTCGAGCAGAGTTTCTTTCAACGTTCGGGAAGCGTCCGAACTTCTCGGATTTAAACCTTTGATGAACGCTTCAGCTGCCCATTCATCCGGGACTGCTGGTAGTAACATCCTTTCCTTCTGGAACCGGGTAACGAACTCTCGTAATAACTCGAATTCTCCCTGCGCGATCCTGAATATGTCGGCCTTTAGGGATTGTACCTTTCTGGCACCGGCATGAGCCTTGATAAAAGAATTAGCAAGCATCTCAAAGGAATCTATGTAATGGTCGGGCAATAATGAATACCACGTTAAAGCTCCCCTCACGAGAGTCTCACCAAATTTCTTTAGCAATACAGATTCAATTTCGTGAGGAGCCAAATCATTTCTTTTCACTGCTGTTGTATAGGTGGTAATGTGCTCATGTGGATCTGAAGTTCCGTCATACTTTGGCACTTCGGGCATTTGAACCGCTTCAGGATTAATTCCGGGGCCGCACTCGGCTTGTACAGTAATTGAATATACTTCTTCGAGTTTGGGCCTTTTAATATCAAAGCCTATAAGGCCTGCTGCAGGCGGGCAGCCCCGATCCAGAACAATAATAATGTATAAAGCCATTCTGGCCTGCTGCAGGCGGGCAGCCCCGATCCATTTAATAATAATATATATAAAGCCAAATGGCCTGCTGTGTTGCGCAACTCAATCCCATAAATATCCTCACAATGGACAATTATTACTCAGTGTGAAATGTATATTTTAGAATAATTAATTCAACAATATCACGATCCCATGGGTCCAAAAATATCGGCACATAGCCTAAACATGATCTTTATTACTAGCCTAAGCTTAATTCCTCTATCAAGTGCCACATGTTTAGATAATAACATGATTTTTTAATTTTACTACTTCACAGGATTTATTCAAGATACACTTTCGGTAGTGCATGTCTACATGTTCATAACCTATTGTCTGTGTCACCTCCAAATAATTCATATCATACCAAATTTGGGGATTCATACCCTCAGACCCAAGTTTAGAAGTGTTACTTATCTCAAACCGTATAATTCTTTATTCCACTATGCCCTTGCCACGAGAATTGGTCTACAAAAGCCTCGCATCTAGCCACAATCAATTCGATTCAGTCAATATCAATTATTGTAATAATTTCTTATGGAAATACTACTTTTCCAATAAAAATCTGAAATTAACTCAAAAATTGCCCGTGGGGCCCATATTTTGGAACCCGATAAAAATTACAAAATATGAACGCCCATCCAACCACGAGTCCAACCATATAAATTTCACCAAATTCCGACATCAACTCGACCCTCAAATCTTAAGTTAATGTCTTTGAAGATTTCTACCATTTTCAACTCAAATATTTATTCATTTGAACTCAACAATCTTTTCATAAACCTTATTGGTATGTATAAATAATACTATTACACCCTAGAATCATACTCTTAATCACCTGTCTTTACCTAAACTCGAATTTGAAGACTAGGGGTTAGAACTTTAACTCTTGGGTGAAGATCTTGTGATATTTCCTTGTTGGATTTCAAAGCTTGAACAAGATCTTGATGAATAAAGCACTTGAGCTTCTTCCTCTCTCTAGAACACTCTCCCTTCTCTCTAAAAAATATCAGATTTTTGCTCCAAAATGAGTCCCAAAGCCTATTTATTAAAATGGGTTCGGATTATGAAAATAGAAAAATTAATCCTCCGAAAGCAGGTGTGGGGTCGCATAATGGACCACAGAATGGGTATGCGGATCGCAAAGTGTATCGCAAAATCGATACCCAGAAATGGGCTTCACTGGATGGGTTTGCGACCATTTTGCGGTCGCATAACTACTTCTGCGATCGCATAATGGTTCTGCGATCGCAGAATTGGTCGCAGAATCGCACTTTTCCAGACTTTGGTAATTTGGTCATAACTTCTTATAGGAATGTCCAAATGACAAACGGTTTGAAGCGTTAGAAACTAGACTCGAATATCTTTTATTTGATAGGTTTCCATCACATAACCATTTATATATATGTAGATATTATATAACTCTTCATATCAAGAGAGGTATGCTCGTTTGAAGTTAGGCCTTGTGCGAACTCACTTGAAACTTTAGTCTATTATGAAATTTTCAACTTCTACATTTGATGCCGAAAAACCTATCGAATCAAGTCCGATTGACCTCGAATTTTGCACACAAGTCATAAATGACATAACGGACCTATTCCAATTTCCGAAATCAGATTCCGACCCCGATATCAAAAAGTTAACCCCCGGTCAAACTTTCCAAAAATTCAACTTTCGCTATTTCAAGCCTAATTCTATTACGGACCTCCAAATAATTTTTCGAACATGCTCCTAAATCCAAAATAACCATACGAAGCTATTGAAATCATCAGAATTCAATTCCGAGGTCGTTTACATATAAGTGAATATACGGCCAACCTTTCCAACTTAAGTTTCCAATTATGAGACTAAGTGTCTCATTTCACTTTGAAATCCTTCCGGACCCGAACCAACTAACCCGATAAGTCATAAATCAACCGTAAGGCATAAATTGAGCAGTAAATGGGGGAACGGGGTTGTGATACTTAAAGTGGCATGTCGGGTCGTTACATTTTAAGTAGGTAACTGCCAAAAAAATGATAGTTTAGGCGGATTTTAGGCTGGGTTAAATAGCCACGTGCAGTGCTACATAGCACGTTTTTTTAGACAATTAGGAGCGTGTACTAGACTCACCTCTTAGAATGCAATGAAGGGGTTTTAATATAAAGGGAAATATAGTTCAGGGATTTTTGGGGACACCGAATAGTTTAAGTTGGAAACCGATAAAAAATTGATAGTTTAGGGGGGTTTAAGGTATTAACTCGTTTTAAGTACTAGTTATACGATACGCGCGTTGCGCGTGTATCCCGTCTCAATAAATATATATTTTTAAAAAATCACATAAATACTTTGTTAACTAATTATATTTGAGTTATAAAATAAGTTTAAGAAAAAAGTGTGCGTTCCTGAAAATGATAATTATTGATTCTGTTTAGCAACTGAATAAATGAAGAAACAATGATAATAGAAGTCCTCAATCATCTTAGTCAATATTTTCAACTTAAGATTTATTTATTACTATAATTTCACAAGTTCTCGTGTTTCTTTATATTTTCATCAAGAGCACATAAACTCTCGACAATTTAAGAGTTTGTTTTTGAATTTTTTTTGAGAAATATATATTCTTAAGTTCACTCTAAAACACACACATGATATTCATCTAACTAACAAAAGATTTTTTTTTCTTGCAAGCAAAATGTGAATTATTCTATTTCTTTAATCAATAAGAAATACTGTAAAAAATTATAAAACAACTAAAAATATAAATAATTTTTGAGATTTTGGCCAAACAAACCCATGTTCAATCGAGGTTCACAATTAAGAATACCAAAATAAAGATGTACTTGTTGAATACGTGAATGCAAAATTTAATTATTAATATAAATACGCGAATGTAAAATTTAACTATTAATATAAATGCGTGAATGCAAAATTCAACTACCATAAAAAAATTGCTCAAAGAAGAACCTAAAAATTCTTAATTTTATAGTTGCTGCTCGAAATGCTCGAATAACGTAAAGTTTGATGATGAAAACGTAGAATTGTAGCTTCTTTTATAAAACTTTTCGGGTATATAATTTGAAACTGGAAAGGATTTATATAAAGTAAAATAATGTATAGTTTAATGATTTATTAGAAAATAAAGACTCCAAAACCAAAAAGAAAATTAGTTTTTACCTAATAGTTTTTGAAGAAATCTGTCAAAAGTTTATTAACTAAAACACTTCCAACGATACTTTCCTTGAAAGTGAATAAAATTTTCCTAAGTTAGTTGAAAGACGAAATTTTTTTAGTTTTAGTTGAATAACGAAAACTTTCCTAGTTTTAGTTGAAAGTGTTTAAAATTTTAGATCTAAAATAAATTGAAAAATAAAAGTTTTAAGTATTAGATTAATAATTAAATGATTGTTCCTAAATAGTAGGAAATTAATTAAATGATTATTCCTAAATATAGTAAAATAATCAAATGACTATTTTATTCCGTGTGAATTCTATTTTAAAGGGGTAAAAAAGACGAACGACATTTCGTTATTTCGTTCTTTTAATATAGTAATATATATAAATTTTTTAATCCACTAATGGTATAAAAACTTGAGGAAATAATGCAAACTACCTCTAAAAACTAAACTATTTACCCGATATTACCCATCTTAAACTTTATTACAATTTATACATATTTGAGCCAAAAGTATTACCCGACTACCCACTCAGCTTTAGTTGTTTTGGTATGTAGTTTTCCTACTCTTTCCTCTTTTTTTATTTTTTATTTGTTATTTTTTATGTCTACTCTTTCCTCTTCTTAGCCGTGGATTTTGGGGAACATTTTTTATTTTGCTTCTAGAAACAGAGATATTAATGGAGCAAGAAGTGTTAAAATACCACTTCATGATGTACTAGATCTATGGATTTTAGGCTCATTCTCTAAATCAAATTACGTTCATTGTAGAAGTAAGAGCTTTACGAAAATATGTGGCCTAATTATTTTTGGATTTGAACACTTTCTTTGAGGTGTTTGTTCTTTTTTATTTTTTTTCCTGGAGCTATTAACTATTAAAATAAATTGGGAAATCTACTCTAAATGTCTATTCAGGCAATTTTAATTACCCGTTACTGCCCATTCTAATTTGTCTTATAATGTGTGCCTATGCAATCTAAAGTATTTACCCAACTACCTATTTTCAAAATCATTCCCTTTCTAATCTCGGATTACGTAAAATTCCATTAATTGCCCCAACCTATTTTCTCTTTTATTATTTTCTCAAATATAAATAAACATTTTTCTTCTATCTTTCTCATTTCATAATAAAATGTACGTGCCCATTGAATATTTTTATTAATTTATTCTCCATTTAAAAATGGTATATAGTATATTATTATAATATATCTAAATTTTAGTATAATCGATGACCCACAAAATTGAGTTAATTAGATTATGTGACAACTGATATTATTTTAATTTAATAATTGAATTAAAAAAATCTTTTTTAAACTTTTTGCATACAACTGTATACCCTGTTGGTATATCTATATACTGTAATGGTGTCATATGTTAGTTAGAACCTTTTTTGGTTGTATTAGCTACATTTAATTGGTACATTATTTGATTTTTCTTTAGTAATAGTAGAATAGTACAATATCTTGAATTTTTAAAATTTTTCTTTATGCATATGTATTATGTAATCATTTTGATTTTTTCTTTATGCGTTTGCTTTATATAATAGTATTATAGTACAATATTTGAAAAATATATTATTATATTAATATGTGGTATATTATTTTTTGATTTTTCTCTTTATGCGTGTGTATTATATAATAGTAGTATAGTCATATATAGTTGCTTGGAATTAATTAGTAGATCTGTATACCCTATTCGTATAATTATATGTCATATTGGTATCATATGGTAGTTGGAATATTATTTTAGTTATTTTAGCTACATGTTTAAGTGAATTCTATTCTGAAATGATTTATATGATCATATTTTGCTGTGTTGGATTTTCTTGTACCTATGGACATAGATTTTATAGTTATAAGCAGTTGTTGGAACGACCCCGTATAACTATATACCCTATTAGTATAGCTATATACTATATTGGTATCATATGTTAGTTGAATCCGTTTTTGGTTGTATTAACTGTATTTAATTGGTACACTATTTGATTTTCTTTTAATAATAGTAATAAAGTACAATATCTTGAAATACTTTATTATATTAATATGTGGTACACTATTTTTTTATTTTTCTCTTTATGCATGTGTGTTATGTAATAGTAGTATAATCATATAGTTGCCGGAAATTTACCAGTAAAACTGTATACCATGTTGGTATAGTTATATGCCATATTGGTATCATATAGTAGTTTGAACATTGTTTTGGTTGTTTTAGCTGCATTTTTAAGTGAATTCTATTCTTGAATTATTTATATGAACATCATTTGTAGTGCTAGGATTATTTTGTGCTGATGGACATAGATTATGTGTATTATGTAATAGTTTTTATAGTTATAGGCAATTGTTGGAACGACCCCATACAACTATATATCCTGTTAGTATAGAGCAAGTTGCTTTGCGAATATTTAGCTTGCAATGCGAGTATGTAATTTTCTCATATATTTATTGCATCCTTTAATGTTTTGGTACTGTAGTATAGTCGCAGATAGTTGTAGCAATATTCTAGAGCAATCATATACTCTGTTGGTATACATGTATACCATATTGGTATCATATGGTACTAGAAGTCTTTTTTGCTACTTATACTTTTATTGCATTTTCAATATTTTATTATCATTTCTATTCTAACTAGTATATATATAGATTTGGTGATTGTAGATTGTGTTTTCTTGCTCCATAATTGGTTGTGTTATTGCTAATGATAGAGTGTGTACTCATATTCGTAGGGAAGGAGATCAAGTTTGCATGACAATCACATGTTGATTCTTAGAATCTGATTATGTAATTTATGGTGCTCAGCAGTAGTCAGTGTGATATTTAGTAAATTAGATCAAGTGACAACTGATATTATTTTAGTTTAATAACTGAATTAAAAAAATATGAAAAAGACAAAAGGTATATTATACTAGTTATATTAAAAAAAAAAAGGTGAACAAATATTTACTATATCAGTTATTTTTTTTTATTATATAAAAATAAGAATAATAAAAAACAGTGAAAACAATAAATGAAATTAGATTATGAAGAGAAAAAGAATATAAAAAAAAGTTAAATAAAATTAGAAAAGGAATAAGAAATAAAGAAAATAAATAAAAAAATAAAATAAAGGAGTCAAAATTGAGTGTGGAATAAGTTATGGTAAAAATAACAATAATACGATTTGGGCAAAAATAAATGAATAGAAAAAGAGAAAAAAAAAAGAAGAAAACGAGAAAAAAAGGAAAAAAGAAAAGAAGCATAAAAATAAAAAGGAATTGAAGAAAAAAGAGAAAATTTTCTACAAAAACTACTATGGGTAGAAAATGTAATTAGTATGATGGGTAAAAAAATAAATGGATAGGTAAGGATAAATAGTTTTATTTTTATGGGTAACTGTGCCATTCACGCTAAAAACTTTTGCAAGAGCGTAATTTGACCGATTCAAACAGGCTACCCACTCTTTAAATTGAAAATTCGTTGTGTAAACATTTATATGTAATAGGTTAATTTGATCGTGTAAATGTCTTTACGTAGTCAAGGAATTAAATTTAAACTTATTTTCGATTTGCTAAAACCTTTTTAATCAAAACACAAAAAAGTTGTTTAACTGCATCTTAAACCAAATATAGCATAATGTACTAAATTACAACTTCGTGGACTAATTATTTTTTTTTTATCATTAAAAATAAAAAATCTCATTTTTTATCTCATTTTTTTAGCATAATGCTCTTAAGCCTTAAAAATCTCATTTTTTATCATCCTCGATTTGCGTGCGCAGTCCGGGCAGGTTTTCGGAAAGCTTTTATGTTGAAAACTAATGAAAATAAGAATTTTTGCCTTAAAAGTTGATTTTAGTGGATTTCGATCAATATTTTTGGTAAACGGTCCCGGATCTGTGCTTTGACGGTCCCGGTAGGTCCGTATCAAATAATGGGACCTGAGCGTATGCCCGGAATAGAATTTGGAGGTCCCTAGCTTGAGTTATGAATTTTTGATGAAAATTAAAAGTTTGGAAATTATTTGGTTTTAAGAATTAATTGATATTTGGCATTGTTAGTATCGCGAAGGCACTCTCGCGAACGCGAAGAGTAATCCGGTGAGGCTGAGAATCCTTCTACGCGAATGCGAAGGCCTGGTCGCGAACACGAAGTGATGGGGGATTTACCCTTCGCGAACGCGAAGCACTTTGGGACCTAGGGGAGGGTTGGTCGTTCTTTTATCGCGAACGCGAGTAACGTCTCGCGAACGCGAAGGCCAGGGGAGCGTAACCATCGCGAACGCGAGCAACGTCTCGCGAACACGAAGGCTTAGCAGCCAGTACCCTTCGCGAACACGACAGTGGCCTCGCGAACGCGATGCATACTGTCGCCCAGTGCATAAAACCGAATCAAATACGGGTTTAAGCCATTTCTTCAACATTTTTCAAGAACCAAACGGGTAGAGGTGATTTTCAAGAGTCATTTTCTTCCCCAAAGTATTGGTAAGTGATTCTAAACCATTTTCTTTCAATTACCCATTACATTCCTTGAATTATCAACCAAAAATCTAGAGTTTTTATGGTACAATTAGGGGTTAGGGTAGAAAATAGGAATTTCGGGAATTTGGGGATTTAGACCTCAATTTGAAGTCGGATTCCAAAATTAATTATATATTCGGGCTCGGAGGTGAATGGGTAAAAGGATTTTGGTTCGAACCTCGGGTTTTGACCAAGCGGGCCCGGGGTCGATTTTTCTACTTTTTGGAGGAAAATTTGGAAAATTTAATTTATGCAATATAATTGATTCCTTTTTGATATTATTGAGTCAGTTTTGAATAGATACGAGTGGTTTGGAGGTTAATTCCAAAGGAAAAGCTGTGATTGAGGATTAAGTGGCCTTCAGAGTGAGGTAAGTGTCGGTGATAATTGAGTTTTTATTTCAAAGTTGAGATTGATATTATGGAACCAAATGTTGAGGTAAGGTTTGTACTTGCTATTCTATCTCCCTGTTGATATTTATGCATTGTATTATGGTAAGGGAGAGTGTTAATGCACGAAGGGTGATGGCGTGCCATATTGTGAGTATTAATGCACGAAGGGTGATGCTGTGCCATATTGTGAGTGTTAATGCACGAAGGGTGATGCCGTGCTATATTGTGAGTGTTAATGCACGAAGGGTAATATCGTGCCATGATATGAGAGTAAAAGCACGAAGGGTGATGCCGTGCCGTTTCTATTAATTTTATGGTGAGATTGAGAGTAAAAGCACAAAGGGTGATGCCGTGCATTTTTCCTTACTGTATTCACTATTCCTGTTGATTCATGGTATATTAACTGCTCCGGTGATCATTCTGTTGTAGTTCTTTATCTTGTATTCCCCTAAGTATGTTTCCCCTTCCGACATTTCCTGTTTAGTTCTTCATTCCTGTTTTTTGCGTATACACTGTTAAATTATACAGGTTGATTGTAGGTGCCTTGCCTTAGCCTCGTCACTACTTCGTTGAGGTTAGGCTCTACACTTACCAGTACATGTGGTCGGTTGTACTGATGCTGCACTCTGCACTTTCTGTGCAGATTTTGATACCGGCTCTGGTTGATCAAGATTTTGCTATTGGTCCGTTGTCCGGAGACTCAAGGTAGATCTGTCGGCGTTCACAGACCTTGAAGTCCCCGTCTATCATTTCTGTTCTACTGTTTTTTTTATTCAGACAATTGTATTTCTTTTAGACTATTACTTGTAGTAAATTCTAGAATGCTCGTGAATTGTGACTCCAGATCCGGGTGGTAGTAATTAATATATTTTTTTAATGATATTCCGCTTTTATTATATTTCATTTTAGTTAATTATTATTACTTAATGAATGAAAATAAGGAATTGGTTTAATGATTCTCTAACGTTGGCTTGCTTGGCAAGTGAAATGTTAGGCGCCATCACGGTCCCGTCGGTGGAAAATTTCGGTTCGTGACAGTTGGTATCAGAGAACTAGGTTACATAGGTCTCACGATTCACAAGCAAGCTTAGTAGAGTCTGGAGGATCGGTACGGAGACGTCTGTGCTTATCTTCCAGAGGCTATGAAGTTTAGGAACAAGTTTCTCTTATATTCTTCTTTGTCGTGCGATTTTTCTTTCTCAATACTGATTGAACTCTTCTACTCTTATTCTCTCACAGATGACGAGAACACGTACCGCTTCCTCAGCTGAGCAGCGGGTAGAGGTCGAGGCCGAGGTCGTGCCAGAGGCCGAGGCAGGGGCAGGGCTCAGCCTAGGGCCCGAGCAGCAGCCCCAGCAGTGGAGCCTCAGATAGAGATTGGCGAGGAGGTTCCAGCCCAGACTGTTCCTGTCGGACCAGCTCAGGTTCCGGAGGGGTTCATTGCTACCCGAGTACTTCAGGACACTTTGGTCCGTTTGGTAGGCCTTATGGAGAGTGTGGCCCAGACTGGTGCATTCCCCATGGCACCAGCAGTCTCTCAGGCTGGAGGAGAAGCCCAGACTCCTACCACTCCCGCTCCGGAGCAGATGGCTCCCCAGTATCAGGCTCCAGCAGCTCAGCCAGTCGGATTAATTTAGCCGGTTATTGCGGCACAGGTTAGAGATGGGCCAGCTATGTCTTCTGAGGCTTTATAGAGATTGGACAGGTTTACCAAGCTCTTTCCTGTTCAATTCAGTGGTGCCCCTTTAGAGGAACCCCGGGAGTATCTTAACAGCTGTCACGAGGTTCTACGGAACATGGGTATAGTGAAGACCAATGGGGTCGATTTTGCTGCATTTTAAATGACTGGTTCCGCTAAGAAATGGTGGAGAGATTACTTGTTGACCAGACTAGCTGGGTCGCCTGCTCTTACTTGGGACCAGTTCTCTCAGCTCTTCATAGAGAAGTTTCTGCCTATCACATTGAGGGAGGAGCGTCGCCGTCAGTTTGAGCATCTCCAGCAGGGCGGTATGCCGGTTACTCAGTACGAGACCCGTTTTATGGATTTGGCTCGTCATGCCATTCTTCTGCTTCCCTCCGAGAGAGAGAGAGAGGGTGAGGAGGTTTATTGATGGACTTGCTCAGCCTATCAGATTGCAGATAGCTAAGGAGACTAGGAGTGATATTTCTTTTCAGGTGGCTGCTAATGTCGCCAGACGAGTCGAGATGGTTCTTACTCAAGTAGGTCAGGTGTCTGACAAGAGGCCTCATCATTCCGGTGAGTTCAGCGGTGCCTCATCTAGAGGTAGGAGTCTTTTAGTAGAGGCCATCCTCCCAGGCCATTTCATTCAGCTCTCCGGGTATCCCACAGTGCTTCAGGTGGTCGTGGCCCTCAGATGCATTATTCCGACCGGCTAGCCTACAGTGCACCACCAGCTCCTATTTGTGCACCTCCACTCCAGAGTTATCAGGGTGATTATTCAGGTCGACAGGGTCAGTTTCAGGGTCAGCAGTCACAGCATCCGAGGTTATGTTATACTTGTGGTGACCCGAGGCACATTGCCAGATTTTGCCCTCAGGCAACGGGCAACTCACAGCATCAGAGTTCTCGTGCCATGGTTTCGGCACAAGTTGCTGCACCACCTGCTCAGCCAGCCAGAGGCAAAGGTAGGGGAAGACAGTTAGAGGTGGAGGTCAGGCCATTAGAGGTGAAGACCAGCCAGCTAGAGGCCGTCCCAGGGACGTAGTTTAGGGTGGTGGGGCCCAGCCCCGGTGTTATGCTTTCCCAGCCAGGCCTGAGGCTGAGTCATCTGACGCTGTTATCATAGGTACTATTTCAGTTTGCAGTAGAGCTGCTTCAGTTCTATTTGATCCGGGATCTACCTACTCCTATGTGACATCCTATTTTGCTTCCTATTTGGTTGTGCCCCATGATTCCTTGAGTGCTCCTGTATATGTGTCTATGCCAGTGGGAGATGCTATTATTGTAGATCATGTTTATCGTTCATGTGTGGTCACCATTGGGAGTCTTGAGACTCGTGTAGATCTTCTACTTCTCGACATGGTTGATTTTGATGTCATACTGGGTATGGATTGGCTGTCACCTTATCATGCTATATTAGATTGTCACGCCAAGACGGTGACCTTAGCCTTGCAGGGGTTTCCTCGATTAGAGTGGAGAGGGAATTTCGGCCATTCTACCAGCAGGGTTATCTCTTACGTTAAGGCTCGGTATATGGTTGAGAAGGGGTGTCTAGCTTGTTTGGCTTATGTCCGCGATTCTAGTGCAGAGGTTCCTTCCATAGATTCGGTTCCGGTTGTTCGTGAGTTTCCAGAGGTGTTTCCAGCAGACCTGCCGGGGATGCCACCTGACAGAGATATTGATTTCTGCATTTATTTAGCTCCGAGCACTCAACCTATTTCCATTCCGCCATATCGCATGGCCTCGCCATAGTTGAAAGAATTGAAGTAACAGTTGCAAGATTTGCTGGATAATGGCTTCATTAGACCTAATGTCTCGTCCTGGGGTACACCCGTGTTGTTTGTGAAGAAGAAAAATGGATCGATGAGAATGTGTATAGATTATCGGTATTTGAACAAATTCACCATCAAGAACAAGTATCCATTGCCGAGGATTGATGATTTATTTGATCAGCTTCAGGGTGCCAAGGTATTTTCAAAGATTTATTTGAGATCTAGCTACCATCAGTTGAGGATTAGGGCATCCGATGTTCCTAAGGCAGCTTTTCGAACTCGGTGTGGGCATTATGAGTTTTTAGTGATGTCATTTGGGCTGATAAATGCCCCAGCAGCCTTCATGGATTTGATGAACCGGGTGTTCAAACCCTACTTGGATTCCTTTGTGGTTGTTTTTATTGATGATATCTTGATCTACTCCCACAGTCGAGAGGAGCATGAGCAGCAGCTTCGGATCGTTCTTCAGACTCTGAAAGACAGCCAGTTATATGCTAAGTTCTCAAAATATGAGTTTTGGTTGAGTTCAGTTGCTTTCTTGGGTCACGTTGTATCAGCAGAGGGTATTCAGGTGGATCCTAAGAAGATTGAGGCAGTCCAGAACTGGTCTAGACCCACATCAGCTACAGAGATCCGTAGTTTCCTAGGTTTGGCAGGCTATTACCATCGATTTGTGGAGAGGTTTTCATCCAGAGCAGCCACACTGACCAGATTAACCCAGAAGGGTGCCCCGTTAAGGTGGTCAGACGAGTGTGAAGCGAGCTTTCAGAAGCTCAAGACAGCTTTGACTACGACACCGGTATTGGTGTTACCCACAGGTTCAGGATCTTATACAGTATATTGTGACGCATCTTGTATTGGTCTGGGTGCAGTATTGATGCAGGGTGGCAAGGTTATTGCATATGCTTCACGGCAGCTGAAGGTTCACAAGAAGAATTACCTTGTTCATGATCTAGAGCTGGCAGCCATTGTTCACGCGCTGAAGATTTGGAGGCACTATCTTTACGGCGTGCCATGTGAGGTATTCACTAATCATCGGAGCTTGCAGTATTTGTTCAAGCAGAAGTAACTCAATTTGAGGCAGAGGAGGTGGCTGGAGCTATTGAAAGACTATGATATCACTATATTGTATCATCCCGGGAAGGCCAATGTGGTGGCCGATGCTTTGAGTAGAAAGTCAGTCAGTATGGGTAGCCTTGCATATATTCCAGTTGCTGAGAGACCGCTTGCATTGGATGTTTAGGCCTTGGCCAACCAGTTCGTGAGGTTAGATGTTTCTGAGCCTAGCTGTGTTCTAGCTTGTACAGTCGCTCGGTCTTCCTTGTTTGAGCGCATCAGAGATCGGAAGGATGACGATCCACATTTACTTGTCCTTAGAGACACAGTGCGGCACGGTGGTGCCAAGCAGGTTACTGTTGGAGATAACAGAGTTTTGAGGATGCATGCTCGTATTTGTGTGCCTAATGTGGATGGACTTCGTGAGTTGATCCTTGAGGAGTCCCACAGTTCCCGGTATTCTATTCATCCGAGCACTGCCAAGATGTATTAGGACTTGAGGCAGCATTATTGGTGGAGGCGAATGAAGAAGGACATAGTTGCCTATGTAGCTTGGTGCCAAAATTGCTAGCAGGTAAAGTGTGAGCATCAGAGACCTGGTAGTTTACTTCAGAGGTTAGATATTCCTGAGTGGAAGTGGGAGCGTATCACTATGGACTTTGTTGTTGGACTCCCACAAACTCAGAGGAAGTTCGATGCAGTTTGGGTCATTATGGACAGGCTGACTAAGTCAGCGCATTTCATTCTTGTGGCAGTTACCTATTCCTCGGAGCGGTTGGTAGAGATTTATATTCGTGAGATCGTTCGTCTTCACGGTGTGCCCGTGTCTATCATTTCTGATCGAGGTACGCAGTTTACCTCGCACTTTTTGAGGGCAGTTCAGCGTGAGTTGGGTACGCGGGTTGAGTTGAGCATAGCATTTCATCCTCAGATGGACGGGCAGTCCGAGTGTACTATTCATATCTTGGAGGATATGGTTCGCGCCTGTGTTATTGACTTTGGAGGTTCTTGGGATCAGTTTTTACTGTTAGCGGAGTTTGCCTACAATAACAGCTACGAGTCAAGCATTCAGATGGCTCCCTATGAGGCATTATATGGTAGACGGTGTAGGTCGCCAGTTGGGTGGTTCGAGCCGGGGGAGGCTCGGTTATTGGGTACAGATTTAGTTCAGGAGGCCTTGGACAAGGTCAAGATTATACAGGATCGACTTCGTATAACTCAGTCCAGGCAAAAGAGTTATGCGGACCGTAAAGTTCGTGATATTGCATTCATGGTTGGAGAAAGAATATTGCTTCGGGTATCGCCAAAGAAGGGTGTTATGAGATTTGGGAAAAAAGGCAAGTTGAGCACTAGGTATATCGGGCCATTTGAGATCCTCGAGAGAATGTGGGAGGTAGCTTATCGACTTGCGTTGCCTCTAGGGTTATCCTCAGTTCATCCGGTATTCCATATGTCTATGCTCCGAAAATATCATGGTGACCCGTCCCACGTGTTAGATTTCAGCTCTGTCCAATTGGATAAGGATTTAACTTACGAGGAGGAGCCGGTGGCCAATCTAGACCGGCAGGTTCGTCAGTTGAGGTCAAAGAGTTACCCTTCAGTTCGAGTGCAGTGGAGAGGTCAGCCTATTGAGGCAGCTACTTGGGAGTCCGAGTCCGATATGTGGAGTAGATATCCCCACCTTTTCACCAGCCCAGGTATTTTTCTATGTCCGTTCGAGGACGAACGGTTGTTTTAGAGGTGGAGAATGTGATGACCCAAAAGGTCATCTTATGTTTTAGAACTCGAATCTGCTCTCTTAAGCCTTAAAAATCTCATTTTTTTACCCTCCTCGATTTGCGTGCGCAGTCCGGATAGGTTTACGGAAAGCTTTTATGTTGAAAACTAATGAAAATAAGAATTTTTGCCTTAAAAGTTGATTTTAGTTGACTTCGGTCAATATTTTTTGGTAAACGAGCCTAGATCTATGCTTTGACGGTCCCGGTAGGTCTGTATCGAATTATGGGACCTAGGCGTATGCCCGGAATCGAATTTGGAGGTCCCTAGCTTGAGTTATGAATTTTTGATGAAAATTAAAAGTTTGAAAATTATTTGTTTTTAAGAATTGATTAATATTTGACATTGTTAGTATCGGGTTCGTATTTTGGTCCCGGAGCCCGGTACAAGTTCATTACGATATTTAAGACATGTCTGTGAAATTTGGTGAGAAACGGAGTTGATTTGACGTGATTCAGACGTCCAGTTGAGAAGTTGTGGATTTTAAAGTGTTCTTGAGAATTTCATTTGAATTAGTGCTAAATTTAGAGTTCTAGGTGTTATTTTGGAAATATCATCGCGCGAGCAAATTCGTATGATATTTTTAGACTTGTCTGCATGTTTGATTTGGAGCCCTGAGGGCTCGGGTGAGTTTCAGATAAGCCACGGGATGTTTTGGACTTTGAAAATTTGGTTTTTCTACAGAATCTGTGTTCTGGCATGTCCTTCTTCACGTTCGCGAAGGTACTCTCACAAATGCGAAGAGTAATCCGGTGAGGCTGAGAATCCTTCTTCGCGAACGCGAAGGCCTGGTCGCGAACGCGAAGTGATGGGGGATTTACCCTTCGTGAACGCGACTTGCTCATCGCGAACGCGAAGCACTTGGGGAACTGGGGGAGGGTTGGTCATTCTTTCATCGCGAACGCGAGTAACGTCTCGCGAACGCGAAGGCCAGGGGAGCGTAACCATCGCAAACGCGAGCAACGTCTCGTGAACGCGAAGGCTTGGCAGCCAGTACACTTCGCGATCGCGATGCACACTGTCGCCCAGTGCATAAAACAGAATCAAACACGGGTTTAAGCCATTTCTTCAATATTTTTCAAGAACCAAACGGGTAGAGGCGATTTTCAAGAGTCATTTTCTTCCCCAAAGTATTGGTAAGTGATTCTAAACTATTTTCTTTCAATTACCCATTACATTCCTTGAATTATCAACCAAATATCTAGAGTTTTTATGGTAGAATTAGGGGTTAGGGTAGAAAATAGAGATTTCGGAAATTTGGAGATTTAGACCTCAATTTGAGGTCGGATTCCAAAACTAATTATATATTCGGGCTCGGGGGTGAATGGGTAAAAGGATTTTGGTTCGAACCTCGGGTTTTGACCAAGCGGGCTCGGGGTCGATTTTTCTACTTTTTGGAGGAAAATTTGGGAAATTTAATTTATACAATATAATTGATTCCTTAAGCAATATTTGATATTATTAAGTCATTTTTAAATAGATACGAGTGGTTTGGAGTGAATTCCAAAGGAAAAGCTGTGATTGAGGATTAAGTGGCCTTCGGAGCGAGATAAGTATTGTGTCTAACCCTGACTTGAGAAAATTACGAACCTTAGATTACTTGCTAAGTGAAATTCATGTGAGCGGCGTATATGTGAGGTGACGAGTACTTATGCGCCGCCAATTTACCTGTTTTCCATATTTTTTCAGTTTTTCTTATATTGTCTCAATCCTATGCCTAATTGCGATGTGTTATACTAGTGTTGTTCAATTTATCGTTCTCATCATGTTTACAGATTTTCTGGTGATAATTGAGTTTTTATTTCAAAGTTGAGATTAATGTTATGGAACCAAATGTTGAGGTAATGTTTGTACTTGCTATTCTATCTCCCTGTTGATATTTATGCATTGCATTATAGTAAGGGAGAGTGTTAATACACGAAGGGTGATGCCGTACCATATTGTGAGTATTAATGCACAAAGGGTGATGTCGTACCATATTGTGAGTGTTAATGTACGAAGGGTGAAGACGTGCCATATTGTGAGTGTTAATACACGAAGGGTGATGCCGTGCCATGATATGAGAGTAAAAGCACGAAGGATGATACCGTGCCGTTTCTATTAATTTTATGGTGAGATTGAGAGAAAAAGCACGAAGGGTGATGCCGTGCATTTTTCCTTACTGTATTCACTATTCTTGTTGATTCATGGTATATTGACTGCTCCGGTGATCAATCTGTTGTAGTTCTTTATCTTATATTCCCCTCAGTATATTTTCCCTTCCGACATTTCCTGTTTAGTTCTTCATTCCTGTTATTTGCGTATACACTGTTAAATTATAAAGGTTGATTGTAGGTGCCTTGCCTTAGCCTCGTCACTACTTCGTTGATGTTAGGCTCGACACTTACCAGTACATGGGGTCGGTTGTACTGATGCTGCACTCTGCACTTTTTGTGCATATTTTGATACCGGCTCTGGTTGATCGAGATTTTGCTATTGGTCCGCTGTCCAGAGACTCAAGGTAGATCTGTCGGCGTCCACAGACCTTGAAGTCCTCGTCTATCATTTCTGTTCTACTGTTTCTTTTATTCAGACAATTGTATTTCTTTCAGACTATTACTTGTAGTAAATTCTAGAATGCTCGTGAATTGTGACTCCAAATCCGGGTGGTAGTAATTAATACTATTTTTTAATAATATTTCGCACTTATTATATTTTATTTTAGTTAATTATTGTTACTTAATGAATGAAAATAAGAAATTGGTTGAATGATTCTCTAACATTGGCTTGCCTGGCAAGTGAAATGGTAGGCGCCATCACAATCCCGTCGGTGGGAAATTTGGGTCGTGACAAGATGTTTGGAATATCAATCTCAATAAGTATCTATTGCTCGAGATTATGGAAACCTTTTAACTCAGGTGGTGGAGAAAGAACAAAATTTTGGAGCTTCAAGTACGTCAAGTCCAAACAAGAAAAGAAATAAGAAGGTAACCTAAGATGTTCAATGTGTTTGTCCTTGTGTTTTAAGGTTAGTTTCTTGATGTTCTTCGAAAAAAAGTATAATATCCATTTGTTCCCATCAAGAACCCTACTACCTAGAGGCGGACCTACATGGTCGGCAGAGGGTCACCGGCACCCTGAAACTTCGACAAAAAATTTCATATATATTTGCTAATTTCTTCAAAAAATAGTCAGATATTAACAAAGGCCCCCGTACCAATCTTTATGAGCAGATGAATTTATATTGAATATAATGATGCTCCCTTAACTGTCGAATCTTGGGTCCGCCTCTGCTCCTACCTTACATGAAATCAGGAATACAAACTTTAAATCTCTCTATTCGACCAAGATGAAGCATAACAGACTTGGTGACAATTTTATCAAATTGATACATATATTCACGGTATTCAACACGGGATTTCTTTCTTGCAATGTCTTTAAGTTCTTTGCAGAATTCTTCATCAAAAACTAACTCCGGAATGTTTAAGTAGTAAAATCTCCACTTCTTTGATAGAACACTCGTTCTTATAGCATCACGTATAGGCATTTTCCCAAGAATACGGTATATTACATCAGTTGGCAAGTTGCTGATTATATCTTCTCGGCTTCTGCCTCTTTTAATACCTGTTGGAGACATATCTTCCCCAAATAAATGGCAAGGCAAATCTGCAAAATATTGTGAGATTGAAGAGGTGACGGAAGTTTTAGGTTTTAAAGATCATGAGGCAAGGCGGTTTTATTTTGAAAAAAAAGGTATGTATTTTAGGTATTAGGAATAAAATAATAAAATTTTGATCAAGTTAAAAGAATTTTATAATTGTGACTCCTAAATACTTAGCTTATAAGCACTTTTTAGTTTAAGACTTTAGGTGGACGACTTTCCCCAATTTTAGTGGGAGAAGAACATTGATCCAAGCCCGTGGATTAAGTATTGATATTTTTTAACTACATATATATATATATATACATACATACATATCTATGTATACATATGTATGTATACATATATATTGTTTACCCTCAAAATCGGATAACAATTAAATTTGTAAGTGGTTTTAAAGATATGCGGATTAATTTGATACAAAATAATAGATTGAGTTAGAATAGACAAGTAAAGATACAGTAAATTCAAACCACGCGAGGAGGATGATTCCAGCCTTAGTGAAGCATTCACCCTCGATCCGGGCTCACAATGGACAATTTTGATGAACGAAAGAAAAAGCTTACAATAACAGTGAAAATAGTAGTATATTGCTTTGGAATGCGTGTTACAATGTGTCTAATGAATTATCAGACCTCCCTTTCTATAGTAGGGGAATCCTACTCTAAGTAAAATTCCATAAAAGGTAAAAAAAATCTTCTATTTAACTGATTGTCGATTCTTTATCGATACGTGCCGAGATACACGCTGTGATATCCTGCTGGTCGCGGATATTACGGCCTTCTGTTGGTCGTGCTTGATTGCCCGACCATGTTCTCCAAATTCTTTCAGGATTTGGATCGATCTTGAATCATAACCCCGATATTCTCAATGGCAGGCATCGTGCCCCCGGATTCTGACTCGATGAGACCTTTGCTTCGATTCCAATCCTTCGCAATCATATCTAGAGCTAGTTTTATCCTATTGGAGGCCGGAGTGTATCATCATCTCGGTTTTTATCCGTATACAGATAGTCCCCTCTTTTCTCGGAGAGCAAGCTGACGAGAAACGATGTGAGCACCCCCATTCCTTCTTCAATACGCCATGACAGAAATGACAAAAAGCCCGAAACGTCTCGTCAGTTATGTCATAATGGCCTTAAATGCACGTCAGCCGTCAGTTGGCTGTTCTTGGACGCGAAGCATTGCGAAGCCCCTATAAATACCTCCTCCCTTGTTCATTTTTTACTTTACGTTCAAACCTCTACCCTCGTGCCTTTAGAAATCCAGTACCCTCTTTTATACTCTAACATTTTAACCTCCGTTACGCAAGTACGTTGCAGAATTTTTACTCATTTTCTACTCAAGCCAAGATATATGAGTTGTCAACTTTCACCCTTTCTCTATCTTTTTCAAATTTTTCCCATACAACAATTGCCAAAACCTCCAAATTCATTCCCCAAAAGGTCGCTTCTACCTCCCAAACGACTGTCAGAACCAATGAAACCACTTCCGATGTGTTCGACCTTGGGAGATCCACTACTAATATGGTTACCGATGAACCGGCTCCTGAACCTCCCTTGAAGATGTTCATTCCCGGGGGTTGTTTGATCGCTGATGACTTCAAGGTCGAGAAGCCCTCTTTGGTGCAGGGGCGGGGTGAGGAGGCATCGAGATATATTTGCTCGATCACTGAAGATGATCTCCTCTTAGTCCAAAAGGACTGCAACTGGGCCGAAAAGGACATAGTGGTCCCCGACTCTGAGGAGGCCATTACAACCCACGTTGAGGGATACTTAAGTGTCTACACTTATCACTTTACGTTGGGCCCGGTGGATCCGATCATTATAGACTTCTGTAAGAGGCACAAGGTATGTCTCGGCCAGATCCACCCATCGTTATGGAGGATCGTAATCCTCCTTTGATTTTTTGTGAACAAGATCGACTGCTGTCAGTTCACCATAGATCACCTGCTCCATTTATACAGTCCCCAAATCTTCCGAGGGGTACTGATAAAGCTCGTGCACCGGGCTAGTAAGGCCCCATTTTCAAGCATCGATAAAGACCGGGATCGAGGTTGACATGGGCGTTTTGTCCGGGTTAGGACCCGAGAATTGATTCTGCCCGATTCTAGGCTATTCCCTGAGAAGTGGAATGCATCACGTAAGTACAACTTCTCTTTGAATTTTAATTTCTTGCTCATCTCCCTTTTTCCTCATTGGTGTTTGTGGTGGCGCAGCTGTCGCTCAAGTCCCGAATGTCGTTCCTCGATTAAAGGAATGGATCAAAGGCATTATCTCGTAGATGCCCTACTCCGAGCACTCGTGGCACAAACTTTCGAAGGGCCGTTGGGAGGCCCGTTCTCATGGTAAGATCTTTTTCCCGAATAGGTTGTGCTAGGCTTCTTCTTCTAGCACCACGTTCTTATTATTATTTTTTTACTTCTCTTGTTCAGGTTTGCCTAAGACCGACGAGCTTAGGCCCCCGGTTGGGGACGAGGACTTACCTGTCAATTCTTCTGCTTTAGGATAGCTCAGAGCCACATCAGGGGAGAAGAAAAGGAAAAGGACCCCGAGTTCCCCGAGATCGGAGAAAAAGAAAATGAGAAGGAGGCTGGTTCGTAAGCCAAAGTGTGATGACCCGATAGGTTATCTTATATTTTAAAATCTAATTATGTGATCCAAAGCCTTAAAAATCTCATTTTACCCTCCTCGATTTGCGTGCGCAGTCCCGGCATATTTCCGGAAAGCTTTTTTATGTTAAAAACTATGAAAAATAAGAATTTTTGCTAAAAAATTTCATTTCAGTTGACTTCAGTCAACATTTTGAGCAAACAGACTTGGATTGGTGTTTTGAGGCTCTCGATGGGTCCGTATCGTAATTTCAGACCTGGGCGCATGCCCAGAATCGAATTCTGAGGTCCCTAGCCCGAGTTATTGATTTTTGTTGAAAATTGCAAGTTTGAAAGATTTATGATATTTAAGAATCGACTGATATTTGGATTTATTGATACTGTGTCCGTATTTTCGTTTCGGAGCCCAGTATAGGTCCACTATAATATTTATGATTTGTCTGTGAAATTTGGTGAGAAATGGAGTTCGTTTGACGTGATTCGGACATTCGGTTGTAAAAATAGAAGTTTTAAAGTCTTCTCGAAAATTTCCTTTGATTTAGTATTCAATTCGTAGTTCTAGGTGTTATTTTGGCAATTTGATCGCGCAAGCAAGTTCGTATGATGTTTTAGGACTTGTGTGCATGTTTGGTTTGGAGCCTCGAGGGATCGGGTGAGTTTCGGATATGCTACAAAGTGTTTTGAATTTAGAAAATATAGCAGCTGCTCCAACTGATCTACAGACTTCACATTTGCGAGGTTTGGCTCGCAAATGCGAGCCTCGTATTTGTGAAGAGACCATCGCATTTGCGAGCAGTGGGCTGGGGGGAAGACCTTCGAAATTGCGAAGTTTTGATCGCATTTACGATCCTGGTAGTCCGCATTTGCGAACACTAGTTCGCATTTGCGATCCTGGTAGTCCACATTTGTGAACACTAGTTCGCATTTGCGAACACTAGTTCGCATTTGTGAAGGCAACAGACATAGCCATTCTTCGCATTTGCGATCACTGGGTCGCATTTGCGATCAAGCCTGAGTTCGCATTTGCGAACTATTCTTCGCATTTGCGAAGATTGCAGAGGTGTGACATTTTTCGCATTTGCGATGAAATCTTCACATTTGCGGGCTTCGCAATTGCGAAGCTCAGGTCACAAATGCGACATCTGCAGCTGAACAAATATGACTTAGACGGGATTTTTGGTTCATTTCTCAAATTTTCAAAACCTAAAACATTAGAGGCGATTTTTCCATGACTTCTTCTTCCCCAAATCATTGGTAAGTTATTCTAAACTAGTTTCTTTCAATCTTTCATTACATTTCACAAGTTTTCAACCTAAAATCTAGTGTATTCATGGTGGAAATTTGGGGATTTGGGTAGAGTTAGGGATTTCTGAGGAATTGGGATTTAGACCTCAAATTGAGGCCGGATTCTAAAACAAATTACATAACCAGGCTCAGTGGTGAATGTGTAATCGGGTTTTGGTCCGAATTTCGGGTTTGGACCAAGCGGGCCCGGGAGTTAACTTTTGTTGACTTTTTCAATATTGACCTAAATTGAATCTTTTGCAATCGTGGGTTATCCGTAAGGCTTATTTTGAATCATTTGGTTGGTAATTTGCTAGATATTGTTGGTTTGGAGGCTGGTTTGAAAGGCAAAGCTGTTGTTGAGCTTTGTGTGGTCTTTGGAGCGAGGTAAGTATTATGTCTAACCTTTACTTGAGGGAATTAGGAACCCTCGGACTATTTGCTATGTGAATTTCATGTGAGTGGCGTATATTTGAAGTGACGAGTGCTTATGCGCCGCCGAATTATCTGTTTTTCCCTATATTTTCCCGTTCTTCTTATATTATCTCTTTCCCTGTCTTAGTTGTTATATGCTCTAAATGTGTTTCCATGCCTAATTGCCACTTGTAGTCATTGTTTCCTCCTGTTTATGATACTAGTTCTTTCCATAGATTCATAATCTCCTACCATTTGCTCAAGTTGGTTTATCTGTACCTTATAGTTATAAATTCTGGATTTGTCTCACTGTGTAGTATTACTTATTTGGATTATCCTACTGTACAAGGTTTCCCATTTGTTCAGTTTGGTGTCTTGGAATTGTAAAGGATTTTTCTATGATTTGAATTGTGAGTTTTACTGTGCTTATTGAGTACGTGATATTGAGATGGTGGGATCGGGTTGCACGGCACAACAAGTGAAATAAGAGTGATTTGTTGAGGTGGAATAAGGGTAAATTTGTACTATACGGTGGGATCAAGTTGCACGCCGCAACATGTGGAATAAGGGTGGATTGACATGGTAAAATAAGGGTGAATTATGATTCTGATATTGACATATGGTGGGATCGGGTTGCGCCCGAAACATACACACACACACACACACACACACACACACATATATATATATATATATATATATATATTATATTATTTACTATTGTTGAAATCCTTACGGTGAAATAAGGGAGGAATTTGTGTTGTTTGGTGGGATCGGGTTGCGCGCCGCAACAACCTATATGTTTCCATTTCTTGAGCTGTGTTAGTTTTCTTTTGGTATTTGTATCTGAATTATTAAAGATTGGTGATTCTGGACGACATTAGTTTATTCTTGAGACTGTGGTTATTATTTTCAGTTGGCTATTTAATTCCGTTCAGTATTTCCATTTTCTGTCATTATTATATACTGCATTCAGGTTGTAGTGTAGGTGACCCGCCTTAGCCTCGTCACTACTTCGTCGAAGTTAGGCTCGGCACTTACCAGTACATAGGGTCGGTTGTACTGATACTATATTCTGAACATTGTGCAAATTTTGAAGACGGTCCCAGCGGCGGCTACTAGAGAGCTCGAATTGGACAGCCTGCGGAGACTTGAGGTACAGCTGCTCAACGCCCGCAGATCCTGAAGTCCCCGTCTTTATTTTTATTTAGCTGTGTATTTTCATTCAGACAACTTTGTATTTATTTCAGACCCTTGTATGTATTACTCTAGAAGCTCGTGCACTTATGACACTAGGTTTAGGAATTTGTAGCAGATGTTTTTTCGGTTTTAGCTTCAGCATTTATATTTGGATTATTACAGTTAAATCAGTTCTTCTTCATTAATTAAGTTTAAATTGTTAAAAAGGATAAATTGTTCTAACGTTGGCTTGCCTAGCAAGTGAAATGCTAGGTGCCATCAAGGTCCCAACGGTGGGAATTTCGGGTCGTGACCGTTGGTGAAATTAGGTAAGAATTTCGGGAATGAAATGCTGTGTATTTTCATTCCAAAGACCATTCCTTCCCCAAATCATAGGTAAGTGATTCTAAACTAGTCTCTTTCAATCTTTTATATCTTATAACAAGATTTCAACCTAGAATCTAGAATTTTTATGGTGAAATTAGGATTTTTGAGTAGAACTTCGGAATTTTGAAATTTGGGGATTTAGACCTCGAATCGAGGTCAGATTCCAAAACCAATTGTATATCCGGACTCGTCTCGGAATGGGTTTTCGGATTTCGTAAGTTTTTTTGAGATTTGAGACGTGGGTCCCACTGCCGAATATTTTAATAAATTTTAGATTTTATCCGAAAAATTAGTAAATTCATATGAAATTAATTCCTATGATTCGTATTGAGTACATTAAATTGTTTGTGAATAGATTTGAAGCTTTCAGAGACAAATTTAAAAGGAAAAGTTGTGGTTGAGTAATTGATTGGAATTTGCAAAGAGAGGTAAGTGTCGTGGTTAACCTTGACTTGAGAGAATAGAACCCTTAAATTAATTGTTATGTGAATTTCATGTGAACGGCGTATAGGCGAGGTGACGAGTGTCTATACGTCGTCAAATTAATTGTTTGCCTGCTTACTTGAAAAATCATAAATTGCTTTAAATCATGAATTAATTATTATAATAATTGTTTCTCTCCTATTCTTTGTCAAATATTAATTCTTGAATTCCTGCATTAATTGTTACATGGTATTTGAATTATGTGTCTTAATTGTTATTTGACATTTAACATATTAAATATTAAACTGCATATATTCTCTCTGATTTCTATAATAATTTGCTATTTGCCTTTGTTTGTTCGTAAATAAATCATAATTATTGTATGCTTGTTGTCTTATAATTTTATATTAATTGTTGCATTTATTGGGAAAATTGTTCTATAAGAATTGGTAAATGAATATGTTGGAGGAGCGGGTTGCACGCCGCAACAGAATTAATTATAATAAATATATTGGAGGATCGGGTTGCATGCCGCAACAGACTTATTAAAAGTCCATATTGGAGGATCAGGTTGCACGCCGCAACAAACTTATTAAAAGTCCATATTGGAGGATCGGGTTGCACGCCACAACAGACTTATTAAAAGTTCATATTGGAGGATCGGGTTGCATGCCGCAACTGACTTATTTAAAAGTTGACATACATATATATATATTGGGGGATCGGGTTGCACGCCGCAACAGACTTGATTAAAATGAATATATTGTGATAGCGGGTTTCACGCTGCAACAAAATTGAATGTGAATATACTGTGAGAGCGGGTTGCATGCTGCAACATAATTGAATGTGAATATATTGTGAGAGTGGGTTGCACGTTGTAACATAATTGATGGAAATGATAATTGGTTATGACTGCTGAGTTGGCTTCAATTATTATAAACGAGTTACCCGATTTATTTCTATTATTGTTATTGTTACTAATATTGCGTACAGAAAATGTAAGTGACCCGCCTTAGCCTCGTTACTACTTTGTTGAGGTTAGGCTCAGCACTTACCAGTACATTGGGGTCGGTTGTACTGATACTACACTCTGCACTTCTTGTGCAAATTTTGGAGTTGGTCCCAGCGGCATACCATAGACTTGCTCGGATTTCAGCTACTCAGAGGAGACTTGAGGTATAACTGCACGACGTTCGCAGTTCTGAAGTCCCCATCTGCTTTACCTTAGCTGTGTATTTGTTTTCAGACAACTTTATTTTATTTAGGCCATTATTTGTATTTATTCTGGAAGCTCGTGCACTTGTGACATTAATTCTGGGATGGTATTTAGACACCGGTTTTTTTAATGGATTATTCACTATATTTAAGACTTTAATTCCGCAATTGTTCTTTGTTATTAATAAATTTAAAAATTATTTTAAAAATGAATAATATTATTCTAACGTTGGCTTGCCTAGCAAGTGAAATGTTAGGCGCTATCACGGTCCGAAGGTGGGAGTTTCGGGTCGTGACAGTACTTGATATTGATATGGTGGTATCGGGTTGCACGACACAACAGGTGAAATAAGGGTGATATGTTGAGGTGGAATAAGGGTGAATTTGTACTATACGGTGGGATCGGGTTCCACGTCGCAACAGGTGAAATAAGGGTGGATTGACATGGTGAAATAAGATTGAGCTATGATTCTGATATTGACATATGGTGGGATCGGGTTGCGCGCCGTAACTATATATATATATATATATATATATATATATATATATATATATATATATATATATATATATATATTACAGTTGTTGATATCGTTACGGTGAAATAAGGGAGGAATTTGTGTTGTCTGGTGGGATCGGGTTACGCGCCGCAACAACCTATATGTTTCCATTTCTTGAGTTGTATTGGTTTTCTTTTGGTATTTGTATCTGAATTATTAAACATTGGTGATTATGGATGACACTGGTTTATTCTTGAGGTTGTGGTTATTATTTTCAGTTGGTTGTTTAATTCCATTCAGTATTCCCATTTTTTGTCATTATTATATACTGCACTCAGGTTGTAGTGTAGGTGACCCGCCTTAGCCTCGTCACTACTTTATCGAGGTTAGGCTCGGCACTTACCAGTACATAGGGTCGGTTGTACTAGTACTACACTCTGCATACTGTGCAGATTTTGGAGACGGTCCCAGCGGCGGCTACTAGAGAGCTCGGATTAGACAGCCTGCGGAGACTTGAGGTATAGCTGCTCAGTGCCCGCAGTTCCTGATGTCCCCATCTTTATTTTTATTTAGCTGTGTATTTTCATTCAGACAGCTTTGTATTTATTTCAGACCCTTGTATGTATTACTCTAGAAGCTCATGTACTTGTGACACCGGGTTCAGGGATTTGTAGCAGTTGTTTTTACGGTTTTAGCTGCATTTATATTTGGATTATTGCAATTAAATCAATTCTTATTCATTAATTAAGTTTAAATTGTTAAAAAGGATAAATTGTTCTAACGTTGGCTTGCCTAACAAGTGAAATGTTAGGCGTCATCACGGTCCCAACATAATAATTAGGTTTGTTCGGAGGTTCGAACAATGCTCGTTCTTGATATTATTTTGTTTAAGACTCGTGGGGGGCTTGGTATGACCAACATCTTTCCCCGAAGTGTTTACTTAGAATTTTTTAGATTATAATTTTGCCGAGGGTAGCCTTTGAACCAGTTAGAAATTTTGAAGGCCTTATGTTTTGGTTACGGATCTCAGACGTCTACAAGCCGTTCTAGGACGGATGTAGCCTTTTAAGTTCGGGTGTTTCCCAATGGGCTAATTACCCCGAGTCATCTGAGCTTTCCCAAGACAATAGTCCCAGAATGGGGATGGCCGTAGCCTTTGAAGTTCGGGAACTGCCTAATAGGTTTTGTGCCCCCGGGCTTTATAGCCCGAGTTGTCCGGGCTTGCCCATGACGATAGTCCTTGAGCGGGGGTGATCTCTTGGATTCGGACAGAGGTGGCCCTTGGGCCCGATGTCCTTAAGGAACAAAATACAGTAGTTTTTAAGAGACAAAATACATATCTATAAGGTAGAAACTTTCTTTTATTTATGTGTAACATACAAGATTGCAAATGTGTACAAGCTTCATGTTATGGCCTAAGTGGTCTATGTGGGCACAGTTCATTTGGCCGTTTGGCCCTTACAACAAATCCTATCCACCAAGTCCAGATTTGTTTGAGCACGGAGTTTCCTTCCTGGCTAAAATTATTACCCGAGGGTGATGGCCCTCAGTATTCGAGGATAATCTTAGTGAGGGCTCGGATACTATTGATACGAACCTTAACTCCGGTTCATAGTCGGTCTTCAATTCTAAGTTAGCACGATCCACTGTTGCCTCATTAAAAACCTTGCTAGAAAACCAATTTGGGACAAAACCAGTTCAAGGGAAAAAGAGTGCAACGCTTGCTTTAAGGCCTAATAGTTACATAATTTCTTGGTCGTTACCTGCAAGCATTAGTCCAATTCGTATTATATTTAAAGAAGAGTAATGAATGGGGTCGTACCTTAGCAGTAGTATCATTTTAAGTTGGTTATGTTCTAGTTGTTTGGTAGTCGTTCATTGTTCAGTGTTTCGAGTTTGTATGATCATTTGCCGATGATCTCGATAATTCAATATGGACCTTCCCAATTCGGTCCCAACTTCCCTTCGTTCGGGTTTTGGGGTGCTTAGTGTCACCTTTCTTAAAACATTGAAGTGTCAAAGGTTTGCTCTCCGATTGTAATATCTTTCGATCCATTATTTTTGGGCAGCCAACCGGACAAGGGCGGCCTCACGCCTTTCGTCTAACAGTTCCAGGTTCGTACTCATGGCCTCGTTGTTTGACTCTTCGGTCGCATATCGGAACCTGAGACACGGTTCTCCTACTTTGATCGATATAAAAGCTTTGGAACCGTAGACCAACGAGAATGAGGTGGCCCTGATACTGGATTTTGAGGTCGTATGATATGCCCATAGGACTTCGGGCAATATTTCCTTCCATTTCCCTTTGGAGTGGGTGAACCTCTTTTTGAGGTTTTGGAGTAAGGTTTTGTTTGTGGACTTTGCTTGCCCATTTCCACTAGGGTGATTGGGTGTTGATAGGATCCTTTTGATCTTATGGTCCTCGAAAAACTTGCTCACTTTGCTACCGATGGACTGCTTCCCATTGTCGCACACGATCTCGGCCGGCATTCGAAATCGGCATATTATGTGGTCCCATATGAAATCAATAACTTCTTTCTCCCTGAATTTCTCAAATGTCTGGGCTTCCACCCACTTAGAAAAATAATCAGTTATAAATAAGATAAATTGAGCCTTACCGGGCGCCAAGGGCAGGGGATCGGCTAGGGTGACAAGACCGAATGCAGCAGTTCCCTGGGCTGATGGATCATCAGAGCATGACTCTGATATTCGTCACATTTTCACACGAACTCTTTTGCGTCTTTTTCCATGTTGATCTAGTAGTAGCCAGCTCTGATTATCTTCTGAACCGACGACTCGACACCTGAATAATTCCCGCAGATGCCCTCGTGGACTTCACTCAAAACATACTTGGTGTCTACCGGTTCTAGACATATGGCAAGTGGGCCATCGAATGTTCTTTTGAATAGGGTACTGTCTTTGAACAAGCTGAACTGGGCCGCCTTCGTACGCAGAGCTCTCGATTCTTTAGGATCCGAGGGAAGTTTTCCGGTCTTCATGTAATCTACGTATTTATTTCTCTAGTCCTAGGTTAAGCTTGTCAAGTTTATCTCGGCATGGCCTTCCTCCACTACCGATTTCATGAGTTGTACGACTGTTCCCGAGTTGAACGCATCATCGTCGATCGACGATCCCAAGTTAGAAAGAGCATCGGCCTCGCTGTTTTGATCCCGAGGTATATGTTATAAAGTCTACTCTCTTAATCGATGTAACGTCACCTGTAGCTTATCCAGGTATCTTCGCATTCGTTCCTCTTTAACTTCGAACGTTCCATTGACTTGGTTCATGGCGAGGAGGGAATCGCGATTAGCTTCGATCACCTCATCCCCCAGCTTTTAGCCATTTCAAGACCTATAATCATGGCCTCATACTCGGCCTCGTTGTTAGTCCATTTTACAGTTCTAATAGATTGCCTAACTACATTACCCGTCGGTGGCTTCAACATGATGCCAAGCCTGGACCCCTTTGCGTTCGAGGCACCGTCTGTAAATATAGTCCAAATTACGAAAGAGGTCCCCGAGTTCAACAACAAATCCTTCTCGACCTCCTGAATTAGGGGCGGCGTGAAGTCGGCCACGAAGTCTGCCAAAATTTGAGATTTGATGGCGGTTCGGGGTCGATATTTGATATCGTACCGGTTGATTTCCACGGCCCATTTGGACACTCTTCCCGAGAGCTCGGGTTTATGCATTATGTTTCTTAATGGGTAAGTAGTCACAACACATATGGGATGGCATTGAAAGTACGATTTTAGCTTCCTAGAGGCGCTTAGTAAAGCGAGCGCCAATTTTTCTAGGTGAGGATACCTAGTTTTGGCCTCGCCTAGAGTTCTGCTAACATAATAGATAGGAAATTGCACACCTTCCTCTTCCCGGACTAGATCTCCACTTACTGCTACCTCAGATACCGCTAAGTATAGGTAGAACTGTTCGTCTGCCTTCAGAGTATGAGGCAAATGTGGGCTCGAGAGGTACCACTTGAGTTCCTCCAAGGCTTGTTGTCACTCCGGGGTCCATGAGAAGTTATTCTTCTTCTTCAATAGTGAGAAGAACCGATGGCTCTTATCGGAGGACCTCGAGATGAATCGACCCAAAGCGGCTATGCGCCCGATTAACCTTTGAACGACTTTGATATTGTCAACAACGGTGATGTCCTCGATGGCCTTGATCTTATCGGGATTAATCTCGATTCCCCGATTAGATACCATGAATCCGAGGAATTTCCCAGACCTGACTCTGAATGCACATTTCTCCGGGTTCAGCTTCATATTATATTTCTTCAATATGTTAAAGGTTTCCTGCAAATGTTTCAAATGGTCCTCTGCTCGTAGGGACTTAACTAACATATCGTCAATGTAAACCTCCATTAATTTTCCTATATACTCTTCGAATAGCCGATTTACTAGGCGTTGGTAAGTGGCACCAGTATTTTTTTTAGTTCGAATGGCATTACATTATAGTAGTAGGTACATTATTTAGCGATAAAGGAAATTTTTCATGGTCGTTCGGGTCCATCCAAATTTGGTTGTACCCGGAGTAGGCGTCGATAAAACTGAGGATCTCATGGACGACCGTTGCATCGATCATGCGATCGATGTTTGGCAGAGGGAAAGAGTCCTTGCAGCATGCCTTGTTTAAGTCTTTATAGTCTACACACATTCTTAATTTATTCCCATTTTTATGGACTACTACTACATTTGCTAACCAATCCGGGTACTTAACCTCCCGGGTGGACCCTATTTTAAGGAGTTTAGATACCTCGTCCTTGATGAATGCATGCTTGACTTTGGACTGAGGGCTCCTTTTCTGCTTGACCGGATGGAACTTCGGATCTAGGCTCAGCTTGTGAGTAGTTATCTTTGCCAGAATCCCTGTCATATCGAGGTTGGACCAAGCGAAACAATCTATGTTAGCTATAAGTAATTGAATGAGTTCTTTCCTGAGCTCGGGACTTAACCCCGTGCCTAGGTATACTTTACGATCGGGCAGGTGTTCGATCAATATGACTTGCTCAATTTCTTCGACCATTGATTTGGTAGCGTCAGAATCATCGGGGACTATGAAAGACCTGGGAACTTCGTAGTCATCGTCCTCGCTCGTCACTCGCTTCTCCGGTTCGATCGAGGTTGGTGTCGATACTTGCTATTTGGTTTCCTCTCTGGAAACTATACTTATACCCTTCGATGTCAAAAGTGTGGATACCGGGATCACCTCATCGACCGCGAACATCTCCTTTGCGGTCGGTTGTTCTCCGTAAACTGTTTTAATCCCTCCTGAGGAATTTCAGCACCTGGTGCAGCGTAGAGGGTACTGCCCTCATTTTGTGAATCCAAGGTCTCCTGAACAAAGCATTGTACCTCATGTCTCCTTCGATCATATATAACTTAGCTTCCTATTGGTTCTGGCGGAGTTCACCGGTAATGTTATCTCCCCTTTAGTGGTCATACATGCCATGTTGAATTCGTTTAGAACTCTGATTGTAGGCACGATTTGTCTTGTAGACCTAGTTGTTCCACCACCCTCGATCTAATGATATTGGCCGAGCTACCTAGATCAATTAACACACGGTTAACTCCATATTTATTTATGAGCACATATATTACCAGTACATCGTTTTGCTACTGTACGATGCCTTCAACGTCCTTGTCGTTGAAAGACAACGTTCCTTCTAGTACATAATCTCAATTCCTTTTTTCCCTCGTGATGGATACTTTGGTGCGCTTTAACATAGGCCTCTAGGGAACGTCGACCCTACCGATGATCATGTTAATGACATGCTGAGGCTCCTCCTGCTTGATCTACTTGCTAGAATCTCTATTCCTGAAATGGTTTTTGGCTCAATCGCTCAGGATCACCCGGAGATGTCCGTTGTTGAACAACCGGGCTACTTCATCTCTCAATTGTCAGAAATCTTCTGTTATGTGGCCATGAGTGCCATGATATTTACACATTAAGTTGGGATCCCCTTGGGCTGAATCAGACTGTAGAGGTCGAGGCCACTTGATGTCTTTGATACGTTTGATATCAGATACGATGGTAGCGGCATCGACGTTGAAGTTGTACTTCGATAACCTCGGCGCTTCCTTAGGCCCGATGCACCTGTCGAAATAATTTTTTTCTCATGAGTCCTTGGTTATTTTGACCTCGATTGCTTCTTATTTCACTCCTCACATGGTTTTGTCCAGACCCGTTACCTCTACGATCACTATTGTATGATTAATACCGATCTCTACTTATCCTTGGTTCACGGTCAATGTATCTTTTGGATCTGTCACTAGCTCGGACTGGATAAATAGACCTGGAAGGGCCCCCAAGCTGATCATCTTCGACCCTAATTTTTGATTGATACCGGTTATGCATATCGGCCTAAGTTACAGCCGGATATTCTACCAGATTTTGCTTCAACTGTTGCAAAGCCAATGAGCTTCGAGTATTGGGTCCTTGGGTGAAGGCCTGAACAACCCAATCGTCTGCCACTGGAGGAAGGTCCATCTGTTCCATTTGAAACCTTGACACGAACTCCCTGAGAATCTCGTTATCTCTTTGCTTTACCTTGAAGAGGTCCGACTTCCTGGTCTCGGTCGTGATGGCTCTGGCGTGCGCTTTTACAAAAGCATCTGCAAGCATAGCAAATGAGTCAATAGAATTGAGGGGTGGGGGTAAGTTGTGATATCATATCATAGCTCATTTTTGACAAGGCCTCTCGGAACCTTTTCAGCAGGACAGATTCAATCTCATTATCTTCCAAGTCGTTCCCCTTGATGGCGCACGTGTATGAGGTCACATGTTCATTTGGATCAGTTGTTCCGTTGTACTTAGGAATTTCAGGCATGCGAAAATTGTTTGGGATCCGCTTCGGAGCTGCGCTCGGAGGAAAAGGTGGTGCTCCGGGGATTTGGTCGACCCTGAAGTTGTAGCTCTCCACCTTCTTGTCGTTGGCTTCGATTTTCTTTTCCCCTATTTCTACCCGTATTGTCAATTCCTCAAGCATATTTATTATCTCAAGATTGGTCCCGGGTTCAGCTTCATTTGGCCTATATGTGGCTGGTTCATGAGTGTTTTCCCGAGATGGTTCGGACTCAGCTCTACTGGGAGCGCGGCTTTGGTTCTGCAGTTGAGCTATCACTGCCTGCTGAGCCTGCATCATTTTGAAGATCACCCACAAGTTGATCCCATCTCCTTCACTGTTACGTGTATTTTGGGCTACCGATCAGACTCCCCCGCGGACGTTGTTCTCAGGAACGGAAGGCAAATTTGTGTTAATGGCCACATGTGAGTTGGCATCGATCGGGTCCGCGGCCGGAATTTCGTTGGGATCGGTAGGGGTCACCTCGTTACCGGGCACCATATTGTTGTTCTCTCCATGGTGGCCAGCCTCAGCAACCGTGTTTAGAGGGGTAGATTGGAAGTTCGACATTTTAAACTTAGACTAGAAATTAAAGACACTTCAAAGAACAAGTGTGAAGTAGGGTGTGTTATGGAAATTTATATCAAATTGACACTATTACACTTAGACCAACGGTGGGTGCCAATCTGTTTACCCTTAAAATCGGATAACAATTAAATTTATAAGTGGTTTTAAGGATATACAGATTAAATTGATACTAAACAATAAATTGAGTTAGAATGGACAAGTAAAGATACAGTAAATTCAAACTACGCGAGAAGGATGATTCCAGCCTTAGTAAGCATTCACCCTCGATCCGGGCTCATAGTGGAAAATTTTGATGAACGAGAGAAAAAGCTTACCATAACAATGAAAATAGTAGTATATTTCTTTGGAATGTGTGTTACAATGTGTCAAATAAATTATCATACCCCCCTTTTATATAGTAGGGGAATCCTACTCTAAGTACAATTCCATAAAAGGTAAAAAATTCTTCTGTTTAACTGATTTTCGGTTCTTTATCGATACGTGTCGAGATCCACGACGTGATCTCCGGCCGGTCGCAGATATTACGGCCTTCTGTTGGTCGTGCTTGATTGCCCGACCATGTTCTCCGAAGTCTTTTAGGATTTGGATTGATCTCGAATCATAACCCCGATATTCTCGAGGGCAGGCATTGTTCCCACAGATTCTTACTTGATGAGACCTTTACTTCGATTCTGATCCTTTTGCAATGACCCAACTTGTCATTTTGAGAATTAGCATCTCGTTCAGCAGCTTAAGATCTCGAGCAGCTTTGTAATGCGTATTATGACTTACGTGTGTGGTCGAATTTGGTTTTCGGGTGATTCGGGATCAAATTGGATGAACAATTCTTGTTTAAAAAGTTTAAAAGAAAAGTGTTGACCGGAGAGTTAACTTTTAAGCAAATGACTCTGGAATGGAATTTTTATGATTCCAATAGCTTCGTATGGTGATTTCGAACTTAGGCGTATGTTCGAATTTGGATTTGGAAGTCTGTAGGGCAATTTGACGCATAGTGGCGAAAATTGGAAAATGAAAGATTTTTAAAAGGTTTGACCGGGAATTGATTTTGTTGATGTCGAGGTTGAAATTCGACTCCAGAAATTTGAACAGGTCCATTATGTCATTTATGACTTGTATGCAAAATTTTGAAGTCAACCGGACTTGATTTGATAAGTTTCGGCATCGAATGTAGAAGTTGGAATTCGATAGTTTCATTTAAGCTTGAATTGGGGTATGATTTGTATTTTAGTGTTGTTTGATGTGATTTGAGGAATCGGCTAAGTTCGTATGATGTTTTAGGACTTGTTGGTATATTTGGTTAAGGTCCCGAGGGCATCGGCTGGATTTCAGATGGTTAACAGAATTTAATTTGGATATTTCTAGGATGTTTCTACGTCCTTTATTAAAGAATAAGTTGTATAACATTAAGAAAATGAGCTCCAAATTCATTTTTGATTTAATCATTAAATCCGTATTGAAATTTCGGAGCCATAGCAAAAAGAATCATCGAATTCGGACATCGTATGAGAGAGTTATACCCATTTGCGTGTCGGGAAATATTTTTCGTCGTCATTAGCGTCCAGGGTAGCGTGGGGCGCTATCCCTAGCGCTGGGACTTCTGGAGTTCTGGAAACGGCAGCATAGACAGCGCCCCACGCCACTTGTGGCGCTACAAACATCAGAGGCTCTATAAACACGGGTGTATTCTGCCATTTTTGACAAAAAATAGAGTTGGGGAGCTCGATTTGAGCGATTTTCAGAGGCAAATTTCACCACACAACTTGGGGTAAGTGTTCTTAACTCCCCTGTGATTATATTTCATGAATCTATGGTTATATTCATCATTTAATTCGAGTTTTGATTGAAGAAATTGTGATTTTTGCAAAATCTTACAAAAATGAAATTTTTAGATTTGGAGGTCGATTCGTTATCAGAATTTAATAAAATTGATATGGTTGAACTCGTATCGGAATGTGTGTTCGTATTTCGTAAAAATTCTGTCAGGTTCGGAGAGGCGGGTCCCCGTTGACTTTGGTTGACTTTTTTATGTGAAATTTTAAGTCGACGTTTTATTATCCTGAATTGTTTCCGATGAATTTTGATGAAGTTATACAATCAATTTGGATAGATTTGAGCTGTCTGGAGTTCAATTCAAGCAAGAAGGCTATTTTAGAATATCAGCCTAACTTCAAAAAGGTAAGTATCTTGCCTAACCTTGTATGGGGGAATTTCCTCTTAGGCATTGAGTCTTATGTGGAAATAGTGTGATTGAAAACCATGTACGTGAGGTGACGAGTTTGTACTTGGTTTATATGTTTAAATTATATCGGTTGAAATTCGTAGACACCCTTATGTATTAAATTAGAAAATTGTTGGAACTTAGTAAATCCTTGATTTGTCATGCCTCATTCCTTGTTTGTCGAATTTGTATTTTATATGATAATTTGGTGTGATTGCCACTTGGATTTTTATGTAAATTCCGTGCATTTGTTGATTTGATATTTCTTGGAAATAATCACATTATGGATTTTTCATATAAAATTAATTAAATAAGTTTAAATTGAGGCGTTAATATATTTATCAGAAATTTGGATTAAAGAAGAGGTTGTTCTTGCTGAGTTATTTTTCCATCTTTGCTGTTGCTTTTGAGACTTTTTTATACATTGTGTGGAGCCTTGGGCTATTTGCTGTGAAATTAATTAATTTCGTTGTATCTTTGGAGTTAGTTGTGGCAGGAAGGAAAATTGTGATATGAATTGTTGTATTGTGATGTCGTTTAAACACTCTCCTTGATGTTATTTATGCTTCCTACCTTGCTTGTTAATGATATACATGTGCTTGGTAAGGAAGAGTGTAAAGAACGAAGGGTGATGTCGTGCTATTTGAGAGTGTAAAGCCCGAAGGGTGATGTCGTGCCATTTGAGAGTGTAAAGCACGAAGGGTGATGTCGTGCCATTTGAGAGTGTAAATGTGATGATCCGATAGGTCATCTTTAAATTTAATAATTATTTATGTGTTCTTAAACCCCAAATAACACCATTCAGCTTTTCTCGACTTGCGTGCGCAGTCCGTAAATTTTTTATGTGAAAAAAATTGATTAAAATGTGAAATGGAGCTTCAAAACTTATTTGAGTTGACTTCGGTCAACATTTTGAACAAACGGATTCGGATCAGTATTTTGATAGTTCCGATAGGTCCGTATCGTGATTTGAGACTTGAGCGTATGCTCGGAATTTAATTTGGAGGTCCATAACTCGAGTTATCGTCATTTATTGAAAATTAGAAGTTTCAAACCTTAAAGATTCCCAGGTTTGACCGCAAATTTGACTTTATTGATATCGGGGTCGGAACCCGATACTGGAAATTTGAATAGCTCCATTATGTTATTTATGACTTGTGCGCCAAATTTGAAGTCATTCCGAATTCGTTTCGGCACGAGTTTTGTAAATGGTAAAGTTTGAAACTCCTAAGTCTGAATCGAGGTGTGAATTGTAATTTTGATGTTATTTGATATAATTTGAGACCCCGAGTAAGTCCGTATTATGTTACGGGACTTGTTGGGATATTTGGACGAGGTCCCAAGGGGCTCGGGTGAGTTTCGGACGTGTATCAGATCATTTTTATAAAAATTTGCAGGTATGGTTCTGGTGTGTCGCACCTGCGCAATTTTTGGCCGCAGGTGCGTGATCGCTTCTGCAGAGGTGGTGTCGCTTCTACGACTTTGAGGCCAGGGGTGAAGCTTCGCTTCTGCGAAGCTTGGGACGCAGGTACGATTCCTGCTTCTGCGGTGCCAAGATCGCTTCTGCGGTGCCAAGATCGCATCTGCGATCTTTCTTGCTTCTGCGGCTTCCTTCGCGCTTCTGCACAGTCGCTTCTGCGACGTAAAGGACCGTAGGTGCGGTCCTCTGCTTGGCTGCCCTGTTCCGCAAATGCAAAAATGCTGGACAGAACACATAAAAATCGGGTGTTAGCCATTTTTACTCATTTTTGAGTATTGAGTCTCGGATTTGGGCGATTTCAAAGGAGCTTTTTTCACGACTTCAACTTGGGTAAGTGTTCTATACCCCAAAGTGATTATATTTCATAAATCCACGCTTATATTCATCGTTTATTTCAGATTTAGATGGAAGAAAATTGGAATTTTTTAAAAATGTTTCAAAAATGGAATTTAAGATTTGAAGGTCTATTTGACATCGGAATTTGATAATTTTTGTATGGTTGAACTCGTTTCGGAACGGGTGTTCGGATTTAGTGAGTTTTTTCGAGATTCAAGATGTGGGCCCCACTATGAATTGTTTAGATGAATTTCAGATTTTAATTCAGAAAATTAGTAATTTCATATGGAATTAATTCCTACGATTCGTGTTGAGTATATTGAATTGTTTATCACTAGATTTGAAACTTTCGGACATGAATTCGCGAGGCAAAGGTTTATTGGAATCTTGAATTTTGTTGAGAAGCGAGGTAAATATCATGGTTAACCTTGACTTGAGGGAGTAAGACTTATTTGTCTATTTGTTATGTGATTTAATGTGCGGGTACAACATATATGTGAGGTGACGAGTACTTATGCGTTGTGGTTGAGTCAAAGCATGCGTGTGGAATTTGTTTATTGTGAATAATTACCTATTTAATTAAGATATTCCTTCTTAAGTCATTATTGTTTATTTGATCAATTTTCATGAGATTATTGCTAGTTTAATTATTGTTGAATATTTTGGAAGTTGAGGTCGGTATTCTGGTATTGAATTGATTGATAAGTATATATCCCCGCATTTAATACTCTTCCGAATTTATATTATTATTTTCATAGTAAGGAAGAGTGTAAAAGCACGAAGGGTGATGCCGTGCCAATTTCACATTATTATTTATTGAATTATGAAGTGAGGAAGAGACTTAAAGCACGAAGGGTGATGCCATGCCAAAAGAAAATTAAAGTATGAAGGGTGATGTCGTGCCAGAAGAGAGTTAAAGCACGAAGGGTGATGTCGTGCCAATCTTATTATTTATTTATCAATTTATGGAAAGAATGAGAGTAAAAGCACGAAAGGTGGTGCCATGCCATTTCATATTTTCAGTTGCTCATTTTAATGTTTATGAATTAATTGGCTGCTACGCGACACTTCTCCTGCTGAAATTACTATATCATCCCTCTTCGCATGTTCCCTCCCAAATTTATAAATTGTTATTTATTGTGCTATTGTTGCTTCTTATGTGTATATACTTGTACAGGTTGTTTACGTACGTGTCTTGTCATAGCCTCATCACTACTTCGTCGAGGTTAGGCTCGACACTTATGGAGTATATGGGGTCGGTTGTACTCATACTACACTCTGCACTTTTTGTGCAGATTTTGGAGTTGGTCCCAATGGCGTACCATAGACTTGCTCGGATTCAGCTACCCAGACGAGACTTGAGGTATAACTGCACAACGTCCACAGTTTTGAAGTCCCCTTCTATCTTATCTTAGCTGTGTATTATCTTTCAAACAACTTGAATTTTATTCAGACCTTTATTTGTATTATCCTAGAAGCTCGCTCGTGCACTTGTGACACTAGATTCAGGGATGTATTTTGATGATTCGGTTGTTGTGGTCTTCCGCACTTTATTTCAGTAATTGACTTCCGCTTAAATTGATTTGTTTAAAAATGGTTAAGATTATTCTAACGTTGGCTTTCCTATCAAGTAAAATATTAGGCGCCATCACGGTCCCGAAGGTGGGAATTTTGGGTCGTGACAGTAAAGCACGAAGGGTGATGTCGTGCCATTTGAGAGTGTAATAGCACGAAGGGTGATGCCATTCCATGTCAGTTATATTATCATGTGAGAAAAAGTATAAAGCACGAAGGGTGATGCCGTGCCATTCTTAATATACACGAAGAATAATGCCGTGCCATTTCAATTATATTATCACGTGAGGATGAGAGTAAAAGTACGAAGGGTGATGCCGTGCCATTATTTTTATATTATCATATGTTCATGGCACGAAGGGTGTTTCCGTGCAGGCGAGGATAAGAGACATATATTATATTGTGATATCTTTTCGTATGCATTCATGCCTTTATTTTGAGATGTTATTGTGCACCTATGTTTTCTATGTGACTTGTAGTCTTTGTTGCTTCCTGTGTGCCTCCCACTTTATTTCTTTTATTATTATTGGCATTCTCCCACCTAGTTGGTACTGTTATATGTATGATCTGTGAGAAAAGAGATAAATGCACGAAGGGTGTTGTCGAGCCAATTGATTTGATATATATATATATATATATATATATATATATTGGGTGAGAATGAGACAAGTGCACGAAGGTATTGCCGTGCCATTTGATGTGATATGTTGAATATATTATTCACACCAGGAAAGTTATGAATTTAATGAGATACATGCACGACGGTGTTACTGTGCCATTTGATGTGATATCTTGAATATATTTCTCACACCAGGAAAGTTAAATGAGGTGTCACATGGTGACTTTTACTTGAAAGAATTATATTCGAAAGATATTTACTTGAAAGAATTATATTCGAAAGATATTAATTTGAAAGAATTATATTCGAAAGATATTTACTTGAAAGAATTATATTTGAAAGATATATATTTGAAGGAAGTATATTCGGGATATATTTAATTGTACGGATTACATTCTAAATATTTTTTTTATTTGAAAAACTTATAGATAAAAGATGTATATTTTGAAGGACTTGATTAATTGGTTGTACTTTTGTTTATTATTCATTTGAGCAATATTTATGGTGTTCTTGCTGCCTTGCTGTTTATATCACTAGTTGATTGGTGTTGCTATCACTGCTATTTATTTTCTATTATTTTTGTATGCTATATTGCATAAGTTATTTGACTAGTGAGTGTCTTGACTGTACCTCATCACTACTCCACCGAGATTAGTCTTTATACTTACTGGGTACCGACCGTGGTGTACTCATACTACGCTTCTGCACATTTTTGTGCAGAGCCAGTTATTGGAGATATCGGATTCGGACAGAGATTAGAGTATGATCGCAAGGATTCAAGGTAGGACTGCTTGGTCGTCGCAGTCCCTTGGAGTCTTTCCATTTTATTGTACTGTTAATTTCTTATTCGAACAATATTGCATATTCGACCCATGAGATAATTTCATGTATTCAGTTAGAGTTCGTGGCTCAGTATTACCAGTCTTGGGAGGTTGTTACCCAGGGAACTCTATCCCAAATATAATATCCATTGCGCTCATTATGGGGGGTGCAGACTCCGAAAGGGCTCCTTCAGCCCAAGCGCTATATTAAGCCAAATCCAGGCATAAATAAATAAAAACATGATGCGGAGTGCTGCCCGATCTCATAAATATCACTCACAATCAGGCCCTCGCCCCTCACTCAGTCATCAATCTCTCCAGCCTCTCGGGCTCACAATGTCATGAAACTAGCCCCAAATGATGATATGATGTATCAATAAATAACAACCAAGGCTGAGATATGATATGCAATGAATGAATATGATTGAGTATGACAGTTCAATTTAAACATATAATTCAACAACAGAAACGACCTTAGTGGGTCCCAATAATACCGGCATATAGCCTCAGCATGATTTTTAACATGATTCTCAGCTCAATTTCTTTAACACATGAAAGTACTTGGAAAATACCAAGATTATTTAACTACACAATTTCACGAAATCAATTACGTCATAATTTTCTATGGTACGCGCCCACATGCCTGTCACCTAGCAGGTGCGTCACCTCCAAACGAATAATATAACATGTAGTTTAGAGATTTATACCCTCAGAACCAAGTTTAGAAGTGTTACTTACCTCAAACCATGCAATATCTCTATTCCAATATGCTTGTGCCTCGCGAATCGGCCTCCTAACGCCTCGACTCAAGTCACAATTAATTCGATAAAGTCAACACAAATTATAGGAATCAATTCCATATGAAAATACTAAATTTACCAATTAAATCTGAAAATTCACCAACCAATCATCAGTGAGGCCCACGTCTCGGAATGCGACAAAAGTTACAAAATATGAACGCCTATTCAACCACGAGTCCAACATGCTTACACTATGGCGTGTTATTTATACCAGTCCAGGAGCATGAGAATCTTATTTCATTATCATATACATGCGTACTTGTTTAATTGCTCTTGCATGATATGCTGGGACTGGAGGCATGGGACCATGCCAGGCGATTTATACTATTGGCACATGAGTTGTCCGTGCCGTGTGTGAGAATTTTATTTCTATGATAATTTATCTGATTCATTGCTTTCCTTCCTCTACAATTATGCACATGCGCCTACGGTTATCCTCTTCACGAAATTTGAGGAGTTGGTTGTAACATTGCGGTTGTGGTAATGCTTGTTGAACTTGCAATACGGTTCTCTTCTTTGAGACATCTCCCATATTTGGATACATAGATTGCGCAGTTGTGGCTTGAGTTATATTGGCGTGGCATGTCTGTGGGATAGTTGAGTTTAATAATATAAGGTCATTGGACCTAGAATGAGTGCTATCATGTTTGATTATGGCATGTTGAAAGAATAATTTAAAATTCGGTTTAAATAATTGGCCATGGTACTTGTTGAACGAGGGAAATCTCCGTGACATGTTGATCCGGTGAGTGGTTTGTGAGTTCCATATGTTTCTTTCATTACCAGCAGTGTACGAAGGTTTTGGAATGAGGTTTTGTTTGATATGGGTTTAATACCAGTACCGGGTTGGTTTTGGAGTAGTTACTATGATCGGGAATGGTGCTACAAGCAAGCAAGTTGTGTAGTATGTTATGTGATTATATCTTTGGTTATGGTTATGGCTTGATATAGCGTGTTCAAACTTATACAGTGTGTAGATGTGAAACTCGGGTCTTGTAAGGAGTTTTGGGTCTTGGAAATTGGGTTCTTAGTTTTTCAAACTAAGGTTAAAGTAATAATCTTCAATTATATTATTTTGTCAGGCCTATATGGAATAGGGTGGCGTGGGATCACCCCCGGGTATGTGCACCATAAGGTGAAATAGTGATTTGAAGGTTTAGGAACAACTCTTGGCACATTCGAGGACGAACGTATGTTTAAGTGGGGGAGAATGTAACGACCCGACTTGTCATTTTGAGAATTAGCATTCCGTTCGATGGCTTAAGGTTTCAAGCAGCTTTGAAATATGTATTATGGCTTGCGAGGGTGGTCAAGTTTGGTTTTCAGATGATTCGGGATTTAATTGAAAGAACAATTCTTGTTTTGGAAGCTTAAGTTGAAATAATTGACCTGATGGTGAATTATGTATAAACGACCTCGGAATGGAATTCTGATGGTTCCAATTACTCTGTATGGTGATTTTGGGCTTAGGATTGTGTCTGGATATTTATTTTGAGGTCCGTAGCTAAATTATGCTTGAAATGGCAAAAATAGGAAATTTAAGTTTGGAAGTTTGACCGGGGAGTTGACTTTTTGATAACGGGATCGAAATCCGATTTTGGAAATTGGAACAACTCTGTTATGTCATTTATGACTTGTGTGTAAAATTTGAGGTCAATTGGAATTGATTTGCTAGGTTTCGGCATCGATCGTAGAAGTTGGAATTTTCTTAGTTTTAATAGGCTTGAATTGGAGTGTGATTCGTGTTTTTGATGATATTTGAGGGCCCGACTAAGTTTGTATCATATTTTAGGACTTGTTGGTACATTCAGACGGAGTTTTGAGTGGCTCGGGTGTGTTTCGGGGTTAGTTTCGGCACTCTGATGTTGTTCTGGAACTTTTGGAAGTGCGGGGGCACATTTTGGAGTGTTGAAGCAAAGCCTCATGTGCGGACCGCAGAGAAAAAGTGTGGACCGTAGAAGAAAAGTGCGGACCGCAGAATTATTCTCGTGGCCGCAGAAAAGAGATTCTGCAGGTTCGATGGTCCGATTTCGGAAGCTTATATCTTTTAATCTACAAGGAATTTGGAGATGCTTCAAAAACAAAAATTGTATCCCTTTGTATCTCATTTCCAGAAAGGTATATAATTAATCATTTGGACATTTGTAGAGAAAGTTATGGTCAATTTACTAATGCCTGGTAGTGCAAAGGCTGCTGAAGTGCGGCAAAATAATTTGGAGTACGGCCATAGAACCTGGAATGTGCGGTCAGCACAATGAGGGATCAGATTTTTGTACTTTATAAACGAGGCTTAGAGTATTATTTCATATTTGGACTTTGGGAGCTCGGTTTGTGGCAATGTTTCGTGGGAGTTTCAAGAAATTCATCGGGGTAAGTGATTATAACTCGGATTTGGTTAATATACATGAATATATTATTATTTTCATCATTTAATCAGTATTTTGAGATGGAAATTTGGGAAATATTGTAGAAATTTCATAAAACAAATTTTTGGGACTTGAATGTCGATTCGAAGTCGGATTTGAGTGAAACTAGTATGATTGGACTCGCAATTGAATGGGTTGTCAGATTTTATGAATTTTGTCGGATTTCGAGATGTGGGACCCACTGCCGATTTTTCGAACGGGGTTGGGAATTTTTATAAATTGTTATATTGCAAGCATTGGAGTATATTTTGATTAATTTTCACGTTGTTTGTATAGATACAAATTTGCATGTTGTTATATTATAATTTGCACGTTGTTTGTATGGAGGTTGATACGCTCGGAATGGAATTTCTGGAGCATTGTTTAGCTTGCTCGGCAGCAGATTCGGCCTATTCGAGGTAAGTAACATCTCTAATCTTGGAGTTGAGGGTATGAACCCTGATTATATGTGTTATGTGAATTGTTTGGAGGTGGCGCACATGCTAGGTGACAGGCTTGTGGGCGTGCACCGTAGAAATTGAGACTCGGTTGATTCCGTAGAGATTTATATTCAATTAACTCGTATTTCTCCATGTATTTTTATGTGTTAGAGAAACTGATTTGTGACCCATGTTAGAAATCATGCTTAGGCAAATGTTGGTATTATTGCCTTATTGGGACCCACTGAGGTCATTTTTGCTATCGAATTATTTGTTTAAATTGTAACTTCATACTCAATCATGTTCAATCATTTCATATCATCTCTCAGTCTCTGTTGCTATTTATTGACTCATCATATCATCATTTTGGGCTGATTTTCATGACATTGTGAGCCCGAGAGACTGGAAAGATTGATGACTGAGTGAGGCCGATGGCCTGATTGGGAGGATGATTATGGGATCGGGCTACACGTCGTAGCATGCCATATTGACTTTATATATATTATTATTTATGGGATCAGGCTGCACGCTGCATCATGGTAGAATGATTTATGCCATGATTGGCTTGTTATGGCATTTGGGCTGAAGGAGCCTCTCCGGAGTCTGTACATACCCCCCAGTGAGTGCAGGTACCTACTGAGTGTGAATGTCGAGTGCCGAGTGACGAGTGCCGAGCGATTGGGAGAATTGAGTGACTATGAGGACTAAGTGACTGTGAGGACTGAGTGACTGGGAGGACTGAGTGAATTGATACTCTGAGAGTATGCATATGGTTTTATCACTGAGTTGCATCGCATTCGACATGGACACTTGACATAGGGGCATAGAGATGCATTTTTTACTCATGTTGTACGGTATCATATCATTTATGACTTCTCATAAATATTGACATGTAGGCATAGAGATGTATTTCCTCATGCCTTTTGAAAATGAAACATTTACCTGTTGAAAGTTTTGAGAAAAATCACAGATCTCAGACTTACTCATATTTCGGTGATTTTCGGCAAAAGATTTGAGTTTTACTATTATATTTAAAAAAGAAAATATTTATTTTTCTAGAACTGTATACGAGTTGATCATTTTATTATTGAGTTATTACTAGTGCTGCTTTAAATTGTATTGTTATGAGATGTTATTGGTTATGGGTGTGGACTCAGACCTTGGTACAAGCTCGTCACTACTTTCAACCTAAGGTTAGGTTTGTTACTTATTGAGTACATGGGGTCGGTTGTACTCATACTATACTTCTGCACCTTGCGTGCATATATTGGATGCTGATGTTGCTGTGATCGATGGAAGCTGGATTTGAAGATTTACCTGTGTTCCGGTCGTAGCTGCCTCTTGTTCATGGTAGCCTTAGATTTATAAAAATATGTTTATGTACTTTTCGAATAGATGATGTATTTATTTTATACTAGCTTTGTAAATTCTAATCTTAGAAGCTCATGATTTGTACTACCAGTCCCTGAGAAAAGTTTTGTATAAAAGCGGTGTATTCTTATATCTTATCTGAATAAATCTCATTAAGTTGGATAATGGTTAATTGACTTACCTGACGGATTGGGTTAGGTGCCATCACGACTAGGTAGATTTTGGGTCGTGACAAGTTGGTATCAGAGCTCTAGGTTCATAGATTCTATAAGTCATAAGCAAGTGTCTAGTAGAGTCTTGCATATCAGTATGATGACTTCTATACTTATCTTCGAGAGACTATAGGGCATTTAGGATAATTTCCCATCTTTCTTTCCTTAGCGTGCGAAATTGATTCAGCTTGATACATAACTCTTTGAATTCCTTCCACGCATTCGTGTGTGCATGTGAGCGCTCGGTATCAGTTGTTCATCACTGACTGATGATTCTATGAATGAGGTTCGAGATGTGTATTGTGTGTTTTGGTGATGAGCTAGTCTGGAGAACTTGAGGCCAGGTTTAGACCGCAACTTAGGCTCGGTAGCTTCAGTTGTTTGTACTTGTACATTTGGATTCATATATCCGGTAATGTCCATATGAGTTGAATTTGTGGCTCGATGAGCGGTTGAATGGCTATATGATAAGTATGATGTGACTGCGGGATGTGTTCAGGTGGTTTGAATATGACGAGAAGTGTTTCGTTTTGATGTATAGTCTCGAGTTATGAGTGTGTTGAAGAAACTTTAACGTTGTTAAATTGTGGGACAAATTAAATTCTCGTGTCTTGTGGTGAGTTTAGACCCAGGAAAATTAACTGATTGCGTAGTAATTGTGGCTGCGAAAGGGTATAGCAAGATGCCAATTTGAGGATATGCAGGTGGGTTGTCTCCTGCGGAGTAACCTACGTAGTTGTGTCCCTTATAATGTTGAGTAGGGAGTATCTTTACTACAAGCAGTGTATACGTGTTGAAATTTGAATTTGATTCTAGTTGAGAAAGTTTACTTGGGTGTCAAGATAATGAATGAGAGATTAGCGGATGATTGAGGTATTTTATGGTTGGTGTTGCATGATCTTGAGAAGAATTTTCGTTGAACTGACTACAATATTATGGCAGTAATAGAGTATGAGTATTGTGAGTTATCGAGAGTTTTAATCTATGGCTTTGAGCCAAGTGGGGGAGCCTGCTATTGACAATTTAATTTCATGGTTATATATTAAATTTTAGTCCCGGTTTAGGACATATTTGTGGATCAGTTATGACTTGCAGAGGTTGAGATCGAGGATGACTCGAGTAAGAAAATTCCTGGATATGGGTTATATTGCACTTTATGAGTATATGAAAATCATAGGGATGAGCAAGTTGTTATTTGTGAAGGATATAGTGTGCACGGAGTATGAATTTGATCGGTGGTGTTAAGGCAAAGATTACTTCTTTAGGTGTTGTTATGCTAATGAGGCACGTGTCTTTCGGCCCATTTGGGAGGTACAATTTAGATGTTAGCAGAGTTGATAACTCTCGAGAGGGTTGTAACAGATTCAAAATGTATATGTGGCAATTGAAAATTTTTCGAATTTGTATATCACTAGAATCGGTTATTTACGTTGGATGGTGTCGGGAATTGCGGTAATTCTTTTTTACTATGGATTCTACATTCCAGTATAAGAAAGGTAAAAGAACAATTTTAAATTCACATAAGGTACTTTCAGAGTGGGCTTTTCGGTTGTGGTACTTATGGGGGGTGCTTAAGAAGAATACAGCGGCTTATGGGCCTTAGGGCGATATCGTTTTATGTTAGGATGTCTTATACTGAGCTTTGGGTAATTATGACGTGGTGAGGCTCTACGGATGTTTTGGCGGCAATATTCTTGGGTTTGGTGACCTGTGTGGCTTGGTCGAGTTAGAGGAATTCAGTTCTGATAGCTTGGTTATGTGCAAATGGATTTCAAAGTGTTCTTGATAGTTTCTACCATGGTTTGAGCCAGATATTTTCTACCGGTGTAAGGAACATGTTGTGTATTGTGACTTCCCCCTGGATGGAAGCAAATGGAAGGTTTCTAACTGACCGGGTATGTAATTTGTTGGTAAGTCAGAGTTGATAATGAGAATCCCGTGCTTATCACATGATGGCATGATAGATGTGGTGTGTTGTGCGGGATTAAGATTTACATGTACAAGGTGGCAGTTTATTCTTGAAGGGAAGGTCATAAATTATAGACAGAATGGTCAGTTTCATATATTTAGATTAATATTATAACTGCTCGATAATTCCTGAGAAAGATGCGCATCTCAGAAAGCGCAATGTGTTTTGACTTACGGATGTTCATTGATGTTGCAGCACTCACCTGGTTGATAGACTGCTAATATTTAAATTATTTCTATGTGGTACAGAAGAATTATAGAAGTATTCCTCACGAGGTGATCGTACATGAAAGATGTGTTAGTCATTCGGGTGCTGAACTTGAGATCGGTTATGGTGATTTATGTATTATATGAATGTGGAGACTGGGAGTTGTCAAAAGCATATTGTTTCAAGGTTGCGGCATGTTTGAGATGAGTATTTTATTTAAACTCAGTGGAGACACTAATTGTGTTAATTATTTGTGATAGTTGCGCGCTACGAGTGTGTATATATGCGAGGTTTGAGACCATGTGCAGGCGTTGGGGCAAGTACTCATACTCGGAAGAATGCTTAGGCTATGATATGCCTAGAGATGACTGTTAAGCATAAAGTTATAACGTTTCTCATATTCGTACCTTTGTTGAGAACTATTTGGTCTATACTTGAGGTTACAAAGAGGCTAATTCCTTGAATAAACTGGGTAGTTACTATTTCTGCATAACTTGCCGATTTGAATTGTGATAGCAGACTTTGCACGTGCTTACACTATGGCGTGTTATTTATACCAGTCCGGGAGCATGAGAATCTTATTTCATTATCATATATATGTGTACTTGTTTAATTGCTCTTGCATGATATGCTAGGACTGGAGGCCTGTGACCATGCCAGGCGATTTATACTATTGGCACGTGAGTTGTCCGTGCAGTGTGTGGGAATTTTATTTCTATGATAATTTATCTGATTCATTGCTTTCCTTCCCCTACAATTGTGCACATCCGCCTACGGTTATCCTCTTCATGAAATATGAGGAGTTGGTTGTAGCATTGCGTTTGTGGTGGTGCTTGTTGAACTTGCAATACGATTTCTCTTCTTTCAGACATCTCTCATATTTAGGTACACGGATTGCGCAGTTGTGGCTTGAGTTATATTGGTGTGGCATGTCTGTGGTATAGTTGTGTTTAATAATATAAGGTCATTGGACCTAGAATGAGTGCTATCGGGTTTGATTATGGTTTGTTGGAAGAATAATTAAAAATTCGGCTTAAACAATTGGCCATGGTACTTGTTTAATGAGGGAAAGCTCTATGACATGTTGATCTGGTGAGTGGTTGTAAGTTCTATATGTTTCTTTCATTATCAGCAGTGTACGAAGGTTTTGGAACGAGGTTTTGTTTGATATAGGGTTTAATACCAGTACTGGATTGGTTTTGGAGTAGTTACTATGATCGGGAATGGTGCTACGAGCAAGCAAGTTGTGTAGTATGTTATGTGATTATATCCTTGGTTATGGTTATGGATTGATACATCGTGTTCAAACTTATACAGTGTGTAGATGTGACATTTGGGTCTTGTAAGGAGTTTTGGGTCTTGGAAATTGGGTTCTAAGTTTTTCGAACTAATGTTAAAGTAATAATCTTCAATTATGTTGTGTTGTCAGGCCTATATAGAATAGGGTGGCGTGGGATCACCCCCGGGTATGTGCGTGATAAGGTGAAATAATGATTTGAAGGTTTAGGAACAACTCTTGGCACGTTTGAGGACGAACATATTTTTAAGTGGGGGAGAATGTAACGACCTGACTTGTCATTTTGAGAATTAGCGTTCCGTTCGGTGGCTTAAGGTCTCGAGCAACTTTGAAATATGTATTATGACTTGCGAGGGTGGTCAAGTTTGGTTTTCGGATGATTCAGGAATTAATTGAAAGAACAATTTTTGTTTTGGAAGCTTAAGTTGAAATAATTGACCGGATGGTGAATTATGTGTAAACGACCCCGGAATGGAATTCTGATGGTTCCAATAACTTCGTAGGGTAATTTTGGACTTAGGTGTGTATCCGGATATTTATTTTGAGGCCAGTAGCTAAATTATGCTTGAAATGGAGAAAATAGGAAATTTAAGTTTGGAAGTTTGATCAGGGAGTTGACTTTTTGATATCGGGATCGAAATCTAATTCTGGAAATTGGAACAACTCCGTTATGTCATTTATGACTTTTGTACAAAATTTGAGGTCAATCGGAATTGATTTGATAGGTTTCGGCATCGATTGTAGAAGTTGGAATTTTCTTAGTTTTAATAGGCTTGAATTGGAGAGAAATTCATGTTTTTGATGTGATTTGAGGGCTCGACTAAGTTCGTATCATGTTTTAGGACTTGTTGGTACATTCGAAGGCTCGGGTGTGTTTCGGTGTGAGTTTTTAGCGAATCTGGGCATTTCGGCACTCTGATATTGTTCTGGAACTTTTGGAAGTGCGGGGGCACATTTTGGAGTACTGAGGCAAAGCCTCATGTGCTGAACACAGCGGAAAAGTGCGAACCACAGAATTCTTCTCGCGGCCGTAGAAAAGGGATTTTGCAGGTTCGATGGTCAGACTTCGGAAGCTTATATCTTTTAATCTACAAGGAATTTGGAGATGATTCAAAAACGAAAGTTGTAGCCCTTTTAATCTAGTTTATGTACATTTGTAGAGAAAGTTATGGTCAATTTATTGAAGCCTGGTAGTGGAGAGGTTGCTGAAGTGCATCCGCAGAACCCGGAATGTGCGAACCGCTCAAAAATTGTGCGGTCAGCACAATGAGGGATCAGATTTTTGTACTTTATAAACAAGGGTTAGAGTATTATTTCATATTTGGATTTTGGGAGCTCGGTTTGTGGAGATTTTTCATGGGATTTTCAAGAAATTCATCGAGGTAAGTGATTCTAACTCGAATTTGGTTAATATACATGAATATATCATTGTTTTCATCATTTAATCAGTATTTTGAGATGGAAATTTGGGAAAAAATGTAGAAATTTCATAAAATGAATTTTTGGGATTTGAATGTCGATTCGAAGTCGGATTTGAGTGAAACTAGTATGGTTGGAGTCGTAATTGAATAAGTTATCGGATTTTATAATTTTATCGAATTCCAAGATGTGGGCCCCATTGCCGATTTTTTGAGCGGAGTTGGAAATTTTTATAAATTGTTAAATTGTAAGCATTGGAGTATATTTTGATTAATTTGTACGTTGTTTGAATAGATACAAATCGTTTGGATTGAGTTGAGGAGATAGGAAAGCGTGTGGAGGTTGATACGCGCGGAATAGAATTTTCGGAGCATTGTTTAGCTTGCTCGGCAACAGACTCGGCTTGTTCGATGTAAGTAACATCTCTAATCTTGGAGCTGAGGGTACGGACCCTGATTATACGTGTTATGTGAATTGTTTGGAGGTGACGCACATCCTAGGTGACAGGCGAGTGGGTGTGCACCGTAAAAATTGAGGCTCGGTTGATTCCGTAGAGATTTATAGTCAATTAACTCGTATTTCTCCATGTATTTTTATGTGTTAGAAAAAATGAGTTGTGACTCATGTTAGAAATCATGCTTAGGCAAATGTTGGTATTATTGCCTTATTGGGACCCACTGAGGTCATATTTGCTATCGAATTATTTGTTTAAATTGTAACTTCATACTCAGTCATGTTCATTCATTTCATATCATCTCTCAGTCTCTGTTGCTATTTATTGATTCATCATATCATCATTTTGGGATGATTTTCATGACATTGTGAGCCCGAAAGACTGGAAAGATCGATGACTGAGTGAGGCCAAGGGCCTAATTGGGAGGATGATTATGGGATCGGGCTGCATGCCGCAGCAGGCCATATTGGTTTTATATATATTATTATTTAGGGGATCGGGCTGCACGTCATAGCATGGTTGACTGATTATGCCATGATTGGCTTGTTATAGTGCTTGGGCTGAAGGAGCCACTCCGCAGTCTGTACATACCCCCAGTGAGCGCAGGTACCTACTGAGTGTGAGTGCCGAGTGTCGAGCGATTGGGAGGATTGAGTGACTGTGAGGACTGAGTGACTGTGAGGACTGCATATAATCATACTCTGAGAGTATGCATATGGTTTTATCACTGAGTTGCATCGCATTCGACATGCACACTTGACATACAGGCATAGAGATACATTTTTTCCTCATCTCGTACGGTATCACGTCATTCATGACTTCTCATACATATTGACATGTAGGCATAGAGATGTATTTCCTCATGCCATTTGAAAATGAAACATTTACCTATTGAAAGTTTTGAGAAAAATCATAGATCTCAGACTTACTCATATTTCGGTGACTTTCGGCAAAAGATTTGAGTTTTACTGTTATACTTAAAAAAAAGAAAATATTTATTTTTCCAGAACTGTATACGAGTTGATCATTTTATTATTGAGTTATTACTAGTGCTGCTTTAAATTTTATTGTTATGAGATGTTATTGGTTATGGCTATGGACTCTGACCTCGGTACAAGCTTGTCGCTACTTTCAACCTAAGGTTAGGTTTGTTACTTATTGAGTACATGGGGTCGGTTGTACTCATACTACACTTCTGCACCTTGCGTGCAGATATTGGATGCTAATGTTGCTGTGATCGACGGGAGTTGGATTTGAAGATGTACCTGTATTCCGGTCGTAGTTGCCTCTTGTTCATGGTAGCCTTAGATTTATAAAAATCAGTTTATGTAATTTTCGAACAGATGATGTATTTATTTCATACCAGCTTTGTAAATTCTAATCTTAGAAGCTCATGATTTGTACTACCAGTCCTTGAAAAATTTATAAAAGCGATGTATTATCATTTCTTATCTTAATAAATCTTATTAAGTTGGATAGCTGTTAATTGGCTTACCTGACGGGTTGGGTTAGGTGCCATAACGACTAGGTAAATTTTGGGTCGTGACAAATATTGTCCCAACCCATGTTTGAAATGTCCAAAAATGAGAAAATATTGGACCCCTCTGTCTTATACACTGTCCAATGTTTTCACTTCTGCGGAATATTTAACTGTATTTGCAGTCTCGCAGATGCGAGAATTCCCTTTACTTCTTCGGTTTCATCGCTTCTGCGGACAAGAGGTCTGCTTCTGCGGACACACTTTTGCGGCGGCATTGCCGCTTCTGCAAAGCGGCCCTTCCCTTTCACTTCCGCTTCTGCGATTGACTCGTCGCTGGTGCGAGTCTGCTTCTATGGTCCTCCATGCGCACCTGAAACCACTGCCCTTTCCAAGCCAATTCTGCTTCTGCGCAACCAAGCTCGCTTCTACGAGCTCGCACCTGCAAGCCAAGTTCCGCAAGTGCGATTGCATCAGAGGGAAGAAAGTTCCAGCTTTGTTCTAAGTCCGATTTCGATCTATTAACCATCCGAAACTCATCCGAGGCCCTCTGGACCTCAACCAAATATACCAATAATTTTCAAAACATCATACAAACTTAGTTGAGGCCTCAAATCACATCAAACAACGCTAAAACCACGAATCACACCCCAATACAAGCCTAATGAAAACTAGTGAATTTCAACTTCTACATTCGATGCCGAAACCTATCAAATCGAATCCGATTGACCTTAAATTTCGCACACAAGTCATAAATGACATAACGGACCTATAAAAATTTTCAGAATAGGATTCTGACCCCGATATCAATAAAGTCAACTCCCGGTCAAACTTTCAAACCTTCTATTTCCTAATTTCGCCATTTCAAGCCAGAATCTCCTACCGACTTCCAAATAATTTTTTGGACACACTCCTAAGTCCAAAATGACCATACGGATCTATTGGAATTATCAAAACTCTATTCCAGAGTCATTTACATAGAAGTCAACATTTAGTCAATCTTTTCAACTTAAGTTTTCATCCTTGAGACTAAGTATCTCAATTCATTCCAAAACCTCACCGGACCCGAACCAACTACCCGGGCGAGCCACATAACAATTGTAATGCATAAAATGAGCAGTAAATAGGGGAAACGGAGCCATAATTCACAAAACGACTGGCTAGGTCGTTACAATATTCACTTTGTAGCACAGTTAAAATATAAATAAAGCCATATAGTATTGTATTTCTTAAAAGTCATCTTATATTATATAAAAAGATTACACAAAATAAAATTTCGCAAATAAAAAATTAATTATCCAGCAATTACATTCTCTAATTCCATATTACATAAAGAAGGTTCAAGAGACTCAACTTTATTTTTTATAAGGTGTTGAGTTTAATAAAAAGATTTAAATTGGTATTCTTTCAACAATATGTGTAAGACATGAAAGTAGTCTAAAACAAGAAAGAGAATAAATAATTTCAGAGGAAACAAGTGTCACGACCCAAAATCCCACCACAGGCGTCGTGATGGCACTTAGTCTCCAAAACTAAGTAAGCCGATTATAATTACAATACAAGCCAATTTGTTTTTTTTAAATAAAAACTAACAACAGAAATAGTTACAAACAACCTCCCAAGACTGGTAATACCGAGTCACGAACTCTAACTGAATACATGAAATGATCTCAAGGATTGAATACTCAATACTATTTGATTAATAATTAACAGTAAAATAAAATGGAAATACTTCAAGGGACAGCGATGACCAATCAGCTCTACCTTGAATCCTTGCAATCACACTCTAACTCTGTCCGAGTCCGATAGCTCCAATACCTGGCTCTGCACAAAAATATGCAGAAGTGTAATATGAGTACACCATGGTCGGTACTCAATAAGTATTAAGACTAACCTCAGTGGAGCAGCGATGAGATACAGTCAAGACACTCAAATAAATATCTTTCAAATAAATATCTTTGGAATAAAAGTTACCATGTGACACCTCATTTCAAAATCATAAAAATACGGGTCTCAACCCACTTTCATATTTCCACGGCACCTCGTGCCAATTTCTCTATCACAACCGCACGGACAACTCACATGCTAATGTCATCATTATTTACTCATGGCACCCCGTGCCCACATTTCATATCACAACTGCACGGACTGTTCACATGCCAATATCATTATTATTTACTCACGGTACCTCGTGCCCACATTTCATTTCATAATCCTCCTGGCAATAGCCACAGGCTCTCAATTTCAATATAGACCAGACTATTATCAATTTACTAACAACAAGACAAATTGCACAGGATATAAAAATAAACACAAGGAAAATCACAACATCACATGAAAATTACCAACGCAATAACCCCACACCATCGCATAAAAATTACCAACTCAATAACTCCACATCATCACGTATCATCCCTAACAATGGCCACCCTTATCTCTCCTATAGCCACCCTTATCACTCCTATAATAGCCTCCCTTATCCCTCCGCCCTGACAATATCAATAGCCACCCTTATCGCTCATATAGCCACCCTTATCGCTACGTATAATAGCCACCCTTATCACTCCGCCCAGACAACATCCCAACACACAAAATCACGGTGAAATGCCACCCTTATACCCACAAAATATCAACAGTGAAATGCCACCCTTATATCCTTATAATAATAACTCCAATCACACAACAATTTACGCGGGATATTATCACGACAACACAACACAATCAATTCCTATCACAATTTGCCCAACAACCACAACCAACTCCAATGATATAGTAAAATCAATAAATTTCTCAAAAGTAGCCCAAGGCTCCACACAACATATATAAAACCTCAAAAACAATCAACAGAGATAGATAATACTCAGTATAGGGCAACACCATCATTAATTCAATTTCTTGATAATTATATTAACGCCTCAGTTTAAACTTAGTTCATTAATTATTTGCAGATGAAAAAAATCCATAATATAATTATTTTCAGGAAATATCAAATCAACAAACTCATAGAATTTACATAAATATTCAAGTAACAATCATATCAAATTGTCATATAAAAACAAATTCAACAAACAAGGATTGAAGCATGTCAAATAGATGATTTAATAAATGTCAACAATTATCCAATTTACTACACAATAATGCCTATGACTTTAACCCAATAAAATTTGCACATATAAGCCCGAGTACGTACTCGTCACCTCGCGTACACGACTTTTCACATTTCACAAATGGCACATAAGACTCGATGCCTAAGGGGTAATTTTCCCACTCAAGGTTAGGCAAGATACTTACCTTTTTGGAGTTATGCTGATATTACAAAATTGCCTTCTTGCTTGAATTGACCTCCGGACAGCTCAAATCTATCTAAATTAATTGTATAACTTCATTAAAATTCATCGGAAATAATTCCGGATAATAAAATGTCAACTTAAATTTTTACATTAAAAGTCAACGCGTGGCCCGCCTCTCGGAACCCGACAGAATTTTTACGAAATCCGAACACCCATTCCGATACGAGTTCAATCATACCAATTTTACAAAATTCCGATAACAATTCGACCTCCAAATCTTAAATTTTTGTTTTATAAAATTTCTAAAATTTTCCCCAAATTCCCATCTCAAAATACTAATTAAATGATGAAAACAATGATATATTCATGTATATTAACTAAATCCGAGTTAGAATCACTTACCCCGATGAGTTTCTTGAAAATCCCACGAAATATCGCCACAAACCGAGCTCCCAAAGTCCAAAAATAAAAAATGAGATGAAACCCTCGTTTATATAAAACAAAATCTGATCCCCATTGTGCTGACCGCACATTTTCGTGTACGGTCGCACATCCCAGGTGCTGCGGTCGCACTCCAAATTGTGCGGCCGCACTTCAACAGCTCTACACTACCAGGATTCAATAAATTAACCATAACATTCTCTACAAATGTCCAAATTATTAATGGTATACCTTTCTGGAAACTAGATTCAAAGGACTACAACTTTAGTTTTTAAATCATCTCCACATTCCTTGTAGATTAAAAGATATAAGCTTCCGAATTCGAATCATTGAACCTGAAAATCTCATTTCTGTGGCCGCGAGAGAAATTCTGCGGACCTCACAATTTCAAGTGTCGTCCGCACAATTACCACTACTTTTGCACTTTGGGAGTTTGTGGCCGCACATCCGTACTCCAAAATGTGCCCTTGGCACTTCAACTGTCCCAAAACATCATCAGAGTGCCGAAATGCCCAAACTCATTCAAAACTCACCTTGAAACTCACCCGAGCCACTCGGGACCTCAACCAAACATACCAACAAGTCATAAAGTATAACACAGACCTAATCGAGGCCTCAAACCACATCAAATAACGTCAAAACTAAGAATCACACCACAAATCGAACTTATAAATTTCCAAATCTTCCAACTTCCAAAACTCGTGCCGAAACATATCAAATCAATCCGGAATGACTTCAAATTTTGCACACGAGTCATAAATGAAATAATGGAGGCATTCAAATTTTCAGAATCTGATTCCGGCCCCGATATCTAAAAGTCAACTCCCTGGTCAAACTTTCAAACTTAAATTTTTGTTTTAGCCATTTCAAGCCTAATTTAGCTACGGCCTTCCAAATAATTTTCCGGACATACTCCTAAGTCCAAAATCACCATACGGAGCTATTGGAATCATCAAAACTCTATTCCGGGGTCGTTTGCTCAAAAGTCAACTCTCCGGTCAACTCTTTCTTTTAAGCTTCTTAAATAAGAATTGTTCTTCCAATTTGATCCCGAATCATTCGAAAATCAAACTCAACTACACACGCAATTCATGATACATATTACAAAGATGCTCGAGACCTTAAGTCACTGCACAGAGCATTAATTCTTAAAATGATAAGTCGGGTCGTTACATTCTCCCCCTCTTAAACATACGTTCGTCCTCGAACGTGCCAAGAATTAGTCCGATGACATTAATTTACTGAGTGAATTATTTCACACATACTCATGGATGATTCTACGTCACCGTAAATTTAATAGGGGTCCAACAATACCATCTCAGTGGAGATTATTTCTTTTATCCACACTTATAAACTTTAAAGTCAATTCCTTACACTTCAATCAATTTCAAATGCCTGATTTTTTTATTTTTTATTTTATTTTTTTCATATTAACACACTGTGTTAGTCTCAACCGACTGTATCAATTTCGTGCCCACACACACATTATACGTATGCCCATAACCACATCTCTGATCATAATAGTCATTCATAATTAATTTCAGTATCCTTAATTAATCTCATATTAACCAAAATCTTGTTTCAAATTTTTACAACACTAACAACAACACGAGAGGCATGAAGACCTCATAATTATTTATCTGAATTAACGAGTCACATTTAACGTCACCTGGGCACCCACCTTGTTGGCTAAAACTCAATATTTATAGCACGAATATAGCTAAACATGCACAGAAATACATAAAAGATTTATCAATTAAGCCTAACAGGCATGACTCACTATTAATACTATAGTACAAATTTAGTTTCATAAAGGAAGAATTTAAACTCATAAACTTTTTACTACAAGGACCTCGTCCTTATATAACTTCCACCGCGTCTTGTAACCCAGTTTAAATATTTCACATCATATAAAAATGCAAGGAACTCGTCCTCAACTCATAATCATAAGTATTTTGCACATTGTGCCAACCGAAATTTTTCCATTCCCTTTCTTTCTTCTTTTAATAAATTTCGTAAATAATTTTCACAACACATAATGAACCCCCCATACCAATAGGGCATATAATTTATAAAATTGAGATCAATTATTCTAAAATCACATCAAAACCCACTATAGTGAGTAATAGAAAGTCACTTTTGGACTTATAGCCCTTAATGGTGTACAAAAATAAAAATGATAGACACGGGCTAACACCATAAAATCTCCCAACAGGGATAAACACGGGAGTGGAGTACAAATTCACTAATCCTCCATATAAGGAGTATGAAAGGAGTTCTCCCCTCGATAATCGGAATCAAATCAAAATAAGAATAGTGCTACTTTTACTATAGATTAAACCATACCTGTAACGACACCATCTGGTATATCGGCCTCAGCCAATTCATAGAAATTATATCAACGGGCCGGGCCTCTCCCTCTTGGGAGCCCCCTACCTGCCTGTCTTTCACCCCTCACTAGCTGTGCAAGTGGAGCATCAATCACAATAAAGCCTATAGCCTGAGTGTTTTGATGAAATTCATCTCTCCCAAGTCTAGGACAATCTCTCATGATGTGCCTAGTATTACCACACTCATAACAACGCCTCTGAGGTCGCGACTGCTTGTACTGAACCTGTGCCGGATAACTGGAATACCACTGTAAGAATATCGTGTCGGTGGTGCACTATAAGAACTTACTGGAGCACCCCGGGTAATCTGATGTGCAGATTGAGCTGGCCGACTGCTCGAGCCTCTTCCATAATGGGTCATAGCTGAAGAGTAAAATCCACTGAACCCTCTAGAGCTTCGAGACCTTTTAGCCTCCTTATACTCTATTTCCTCACCTAGAATATCCTCAATCCTCCTCGTAATCTCCACTACTTGTTGAAATGGAGTATCAGTTTGCAACTCTCGAGCCATGCATATTTTAAGATCATAATCGAGCCCTCAATGAATCTGCGGACCCGCTCTCTGACTGTAGGAACCAAGATAGGTGCGTGGAGGGCTAAGTCGCTGAACCTGATAGCATATTCTGACACCGTCATGGTGCCCTGACACAACCGTTCAAACTCTGTGCGCCATGCATCCCGGAGAGTTTGGGAAACAAACTCTTTCAAAAATATTTTCGAAAATTCAGCCCAAGTTGGTGGTGTTGCATCGGCTAGTCTACCTTCTTCATAGATTTTCCACCACTGATACGATGCCTGACAGCTGAAATATAGTATAGGCAACTCCACTCACTTACACAATACCCATGGTGCGGAGAATACAGTGACATTTTTCTAGAAATCCTTGGGCATCCTCTGTAGTTGTGCCACTGAAAGTAGATGGACTATACCTCAAAAACCTCTCAAGTCTCTTTTATTCTTCTTTTGATGCCTCTGGCCTGACTTCAGGCTGAATCGGAATAACAGTTTGTACCGATACTACACCCGGAACCTGACCAATGTGAACTCGCTGCTCTGGAGTACGGGCGGTAGGAGTCTGAGTTACTCCCCCAATCTTTGCAATATTTGGTGCAACAAAGATCAATCTCGCCTAAGTTAATGTACCCAACATATTCAAGAACTGTGCTAAAGTCTCCTGAAGTTCGGGGGTAACAACAGATGCTTCTGGTACCTGTCCCCCAATTGGAGGTACTGGCGGCTCCTCAAGTGCTGCTCTGACTGGTGCTCTAGTCGCGGCACGTGCCCTTCCTCAGCCTCTACCTCGGTCCCGGCCTCTTGCGGCCCTAGCACTATGTGTGGGTGCCTGCTCAGCTAACCCGGTAGTATGTGTCCTCACCATCTGTGAGAGAATAGAGATACAAAGGCTCCAATTCCACAATCAACAAATCCGCACGACAGGAATGAAAGAAGTGGAAATTTTCTAACAGTTCTGTAGCTTCTCGAAGCTAAGTACAGACGTCTTCGTACCGATCTGCAAGACTCTACTAGACTCGTTCATGACTCTTATAACCTATCAACCTAGAGCTCTGATACCAACTTGTCACGACCCAAAATCCCACCACAGGCGTCGTGATGGCACTTAGTCTCCAAGACAAAGTAAGCCGATTATAATTACAATTCAAGCCAATTTTTTGTTTTTTTAAAAAGAAAAAAACAACAGAAATAGTTACAAACAACCTTCTAAGACCGGTAATACTGAGTCACGAACTCTAACTGAATACATGAAATGATCTCAAGGATCGAATACTCAATATTGTTTGATTAATAATTAACATTACAATAAATGGAAAGACTTCAAGGGACTACGACGACCAAGCCGCTCTACTTTGAATTCTTGCGATCACACTCTAACTCTGTCCGAGTCCGATAGCTCCAATACCTGGCTCTGTACAAAAATATGCAGAAGTGTAGTATGAGTACACCACGGTCGGTACCCAGTAAGTATCAAGACTAACCTCAATGGAGTAGTGACGAGGTACAGTTGAGACACTCACTAGTCTAATAACCTGTGCAATATAGTATACAAAAATAATAATAAACAAATAACAACGATGGCAACAATAATCAACTAGTGATATACATAGCAGTGCAACAAGAACACCATAAATATTGCTCAACAAATAATGAATACAAGTACAGCCAATTAATCAAGTCCTTCAAATATAAATCTTTCGCCTATATTTTATTTTTTCGAATAATAATCTTTAGGATATAATACTTTCCAATAAATATATTTCGAATATAATCCCTTCAAATAAATATGTTTCAAATATAATTCTTTCGAATAAATCTCTTTCAAATATAATTCTTTCATATAAATATCTTTCGAATAAAAATCACCATGTGACACCTCATTTCAAAATCATAAAAATACGGGTCTCAACCCACTTTCATATTTCCACGGCACCTCGTGCCAATTTCTCTAACACAACCGCACGGACAACTCACGTGCCAATATCATCATCATTTACTCATGACACCTCGTGCCTACATTTCATATCACAACTGCACAAATAGTTCACGTGCCAATATCATCATTATTTACTCACGGCACCTCATGCCCACATTTCATTTCATAATCTGCCTGGCAATAGCCACAGGCTCCCAATTTCAACATAGATCAGACTATTATTAATTTACCAATAACAAGACAAATTGCACAAGATATAAAAATAAACACAAGAAAAATCACAACATCACATGAAAATTACCAACGCAATAACCCCACACCATCATATAAAAATTACCAACACAATAACTCCACATCATCACACATCATCCCTGACAATGGCCAACCTTATCTCTCCTATAGCTACCCTTATCACTCCTATAATAGCCTCCCTTATCCCTCCGCCCTAACAATATCAATAGCCACCTTTATCATTCTCATAGCCACCCTTATCGCTTCGTATAATAGCCACCCTTATCGCTTCACATAACCACGGTGAAATACCACACTTATACCCAAATAATATCAACAGTGAAATGCCACCCTTATATCCTCATAATAATAGCTCAAATCACACAACAATTTACACGGGATATTATCACGACAACACAACACAATCAATTCCTATCACAATTTGTCCAACAACCACAACCAATTCCAATGATATAGTAAAATCAATAAATTTCTCAAAAATAGCCCGAGGCTCCACACAATGTATATAAAACCTCAAAAATAATCAACAAAGATAGAAAATACTCAGTATAGAGCAACACCTTCATTAATCCAAATTCTTGATAATTATATTAACGCCTCAGTTTAAACTTAGTTCATTAATTATTTGCAGATGAAAAAATCCATACTATAATTATTTTCAGGAAATATCAAATCAACAAACTCACGAAATTTACATAAATATTCAAGTAACAATCACATCAAATTGTCATATAAAAACAAATTCAACAAATAAGGATTAAGGTATGGCAAATAGATAATTTAATAAATGCCAACAATTAACCAATTTACTACACAATAATTCCTAAGATTTTAATCCAATAAAATTTGCACATATAAGCCCGAGTACGTACTCGTCACCTCGCGTACACGGCTTTTCACATTTCACAAATGGCACATAAGACTCGATGCCTAAGGAAAAATTTCCCAACTCAAGGTTAGGCAAGATACTTACCTTTTTAAAGTTATGCCGATATTCCAAAATTGCCTTGTTGCTTGAATTGACCTCCGGACAGTTTAAATCTATCCAAATTAATTGTATAACTTTATTAAATTTTATCGGAAACAATTCCGAATAATAAAATGACAACTTAAAATTTCACATTAAAAGTCAACGTGGGGCCCGCCTCTCAAAACTCGATAGAATTTTCACGAAATTCGAATACCCATTCTGATACGAGTTCAACCATACCAAATTTATTAAATTCCGATAACGAATCGACCTCCAAATCTTAAATTTTCGTTTTATAAAACTTCTACAATTTTTTTCAAATTTTCATCTCAAAATGCTAATTAAATGATGAAAACAATGATATATTCATGTATATTAACCAAATCCGAGTTAGAATCACTTACCCCGGTGATTTTGTTGAAAATCCCCGAAATATCACCACAAACCGAGCTCCCAAAGTCCAAAAATAAAAACTGAGATGAAACCTTCGTTCATATAGTACAAAATCCGATCCCCATTGTGCTGACCGCACATTTTCTTGTGCGGTCGCACTCCAAATTGTGCGACCGCACTTCAACACCTCTATACTACCAGGTTTCAGTAAATTGACCATAACATTCTCTATAAATATCCAAATTATTAATGGTATACCTTTCTAGAAACTAGATTCAAGGATATACAACTTTTATTTTTGAATCATCTCCATATTCCTTGTAAATTAAAAGATATAAGCTTCCGAAGTCGTACCATCGAACCTGAAAATCTCATTTCTGCGGCCGCGAGAGAAATTATGCAGACCGCACAATTTCAACTGCGGATAGCACAATTTCAACTGCGGTCCGCATAATTATTACTGCTTCCGCACTTTGGGAGTTTGCGGCCGCACATCCGTACTTCAAAATGTGCCCTCCGTACTTCAACTGTCCCAAAATATCATCAGAGTGCCGAAATGCCCAAACTCGTTCAAAACTCACCCCAAAACTCACCCGAGCCACTTGGGACCTCAACCAAACATACCAACAAGTAGGGGCGGCTCAAGAAAAGTTGTGGCCTAAAGCCAAACTTTATTAAGAGGCCTTAAGCTTTTAACCAAAAGTTCAAATATATTTTTATTTTAATTTTATTTTGTCTAATGTTTTGAGATGTAAAATTATTAATGATATGTGTATAATTTATTTTAATCGTTCTTTTCTATTTGACAATATAAATAACATATCTAATCTTTTTTTACCACCCATGAAAGTATTAAAGTTCCAATAATAATCTTTTTTAAGTCGAGTAACCTTATTCATACTGACATATTTGAATTCTAATTTTTAATGAAAAAAAATTACATCTATGAAGTGAAAACACACAAAATATCCAAGCAAAGTTTCACTGCTTTAGTTAATTTTGATTGTTATTGTGCGTGCATTAAAACTTGAGAAATAGTAATGACAATGAATGTACAATTTAATTTATTCAATGTCCTTGTTTTTGAGAAAATAAATAGCTTTGTAGGAGAAAATAAAATACAAGTTTTATTATGAAAAAAGGAGAAGACAATATTAATGTCATACTGTAAATTGACCAACATTCATTTTCAATCCTTGAGTAAATAGTTATCTATTCATCTTCTATAAGTATTTTATACTTTTCACCTTATATTATTCAATATTTTTGAAAGAAAATTAATCATAAAAAACATAATTTAGAAAATGGGGCCCCAGAGAATTGGGGGCCTAAAGCCATGGCCTTACCGGCTTGGCTCTTCAGCCGGCCTTGCCAACAAGTCCTAAAATATAACACTGACCTAATCAAGGTCTCAAACTACATCAAACAATGTCGAAACTACGAATCACACCATAAATCGGACTCATAAATTTTTAAATCTTCCAACTTCCAAAACTCGTGCCGAAACATATCAAATCAATCCGGAATGACTTCAAATTTTGCACACAAGTCATAACTGACATAATGGAGGTATTCAAATTTGAATCAGATTCCGGCCCCGATATCAAAAAGTCAACTCCCCGGTCAAATTTCCAAACTTAATTTTTTATTTTAGCCATTTCAAGCCTAATTTAGCTACGAACTTTCAAATAATTTTTCGGATATGCTCCTAAGTCCAAAATTACCATACGGAGTTATTGAAATCATCAAAACTCTATTCCGGGGTTGTTTTCTCAAAAGTCAACTCTCCTATCAACTCTTTTGTTTTAAGCTTCTTAAATAAGTATTGTTCTTCCAATTTGATTCCGAATCATCCAAAAATCAAACTCGACTACACACGCAATTCAAAATACATATTACGAAGCTGTACGAGACCTTAAGTCACTGCATGAAGCGTTAATTCTTAAAACGACAAGTCGGGTCGTTACAACAAGAGAGGAAAAATATTTTTGAGAGGAAATCCATATGGAGAACTGAAGAAAAAATGTTAAAAATGAAAAAGAAGGTGAGAAACAAAGAAGAAAGGTGAAAAAATAAGGAAGAATGGTGAAAAATGAGGAAAAAAGATGGATATAACTAAAATAAGGAGAATATATATAAATATATATATTTTAAAAAATTAAAAGAGGGTTAGGCTAATTAGCCATTATTTTCTGTTAGGTGGACCATTTTGATGGCTTTTTTCAGCTATCACGTGCTCCCAAGTGAGTACACGTGTTATGTCAGGTCATCGACGAGTGAGTTTTAATACGAGCGGCAATATAGTTCGGGTTGGTTTTGCGGACACTGAATAGTTAAAGTAGGAAACTAACAAAAATGTGATAGTCTAAGGGGATTTTAGGATATTAACTCTTTTAAAAATTATAGATGTTATAACTTAAGTAAATTCAAACTTGAAAGATTTAAAATTTTGATAATCAATCATTTACTCACTTTCTATTAGTGTTTCACTCATTCTCGATTCTCATCCATTGCTTCTTTGACTCAAGTCTAACTATAGTAAAACTTAGTGTAATCATGACTTTATAAATATAGTTTGGTAAAAACTTTATTATATATCTGTTGGTGCACTTTGACTTTGAAAACTCATTTTGGAAGGGGCTTAATCATCATTAGTAGATGATACAAACTTAAAATCTATACTAAAAACAAATAGAAAGAAAGAATTAATAGAAATAGCCGCTAAGCCCAATTGCTTAAATTAAAAATACCTGATAGATATATAATATACTTATTGTTCATGTATAATATATGTATAACCATGTATAATCAGTATATAATCTTTGTATACGACTAAAAAAAAGTTAATATTGAATCTGACCGGCTATTTATGTAAAGCTCCCGAATTGAAACAAGGAAATCTAATTGGATCGTTTCATAAATAACTAGTCGTTAGTCACGTGCCGTTATACGTGTATCACTTGTTAATAGTTACATATTTTATATATCTAAGTCATGAAAAGCAAAAATAAAAAATCAAGTTTTAAGATTCAATTATTTATTTCCCCTTTTCTCTCTTAGTTTCCACCAATAATCTTTGAAACTTCAATATGATTCAGGATAACGACGTGTTTGAAATTTATAGAATAAGTATATAAACATTAATATATAAATAAAAAATAAGCAATTAAACAAGTAATTTGACAGCATAAATAAATTTATAAAGGTGGTATGCATATAGATATGAGAATTATGAACTACATATTTCCGGGGCTAACTTCCTTTATATATTCTTTTTATTGAGACAATAGTTTTCACCTAAAATCATTGAAGAATTACAAATTTTGTAAAATCAACTACTCTCCTGGAAGTTAAGATTATACTTGGGAGTTTTATCAGGATGGAAAACTCCAAAATGCTTCTCAGTCTCGGCCCCGATCTTAATATTTTCATCAAATATAGCAAACAAATAAGTTTCTATAGCAGTTCCAGGCTTGTGTGGAGTTCCTGCACCTGACTTCACATGACTAATCAAATTACTGTAATAAGTTCCAGCATTATCTATACTTGCTCCATCTCCACCATCAGATGGCCATCCACTTTCCGAAATAACAATTGGCAAGTTTTCTCCGCCAGCTTTCTCAACTGCATAATAAGTTGCATCCAACATAGCGTCGAAAAGATTATGATAGCCCGATGGATCGGGATTCTGTTGTGTAAATAGTGCATAAGGGAGTGGCACATGAGCAGGGTCGCCAAGATAACCAAAATACGGATAAATATTTGCTAGGACAGGCAAGTTATTCTGTTTCAGGAACCCGATAAGTGGGTTAATGAAACTGCTTATATCGTCGCTAAATACTGACTGAGAAGGTGGATATGTGTTCCTCAAAATCCCTGTCTCTATAGCCGTTGAGACCTTAACCTGAAGTTGAAATTTCGTTATCGCCTGTTGCACGTTTTGCAATGCGGGGATAAGAAAGGGAGCAAATTTAGATGTTGCAACATTAGCAGGGGATACTTCATTTCCAACATTTATATATTTGAACTTAACATCTGGTGAATAAGCCACAATATTTGCATTAACCCAATTTGTAGCTGCATTTGGATCTGTTAAAGCTTGAAGATTATCATTAGGAATATCAAGAATTATTTCAATGTTACTTCCCTTAAGAGCAGTGAGTGTTTCAGCAATTGGATCGTAAACTCTCATATTTGTTATGCCATTAGCTTTATAAAGATTTACAACATCTTGTGCTGATGGTAAGTTGTTACCATTTCTTCCATAACATACTCCAATAGGTTGTGCCTCTGCATCATAAAATAAAAAAAAGATAGTGTAAATAAAGGAATTTATTGTCGAATCAGCGACGGAGCCAAAAATTGTAATAAGGGGATTCAAAAAATTCAAACTTGCGACCTAAAGCAATTTTCTAAACTACTTATGTCACTACAATAAAAACTTTTTCTATGTCAAGGAGAGATTCAAAAGTTTATATGTATATGAAAATTATTATTCTCGCATTATTTACACAGTACTCCAACGAAAGGGATTCAATTGAACCCCTTCATTAATCGTGCCTCCGCCATTACATAAGTACCCAAGTTGACACCCTTTGAAACTAAAGCACCTATTCTGTATAAGATTTTACGTTATCGATATAGTTTAATCAATTATAATAGTTTGTTGACTATTTTTTCAAGCGACCAACCAATATTAATAAAAGAGGGTTACCTATAATTACATTTTAAGTAATCGAGTTATATAAATATTTATATATCAATAGTACATAGAACATAAACTCGTCTGTATAAATTATGTAACAGAAAAAGCGATTTGGTAAATTTCTTAATCATGCATAAAGCATATGGGATACCCAAAAGAAATTAATCCTTTGAAGGTATACAAAAAATAATAACAATAAAATGTTTAAAGTAAAACCAAGATAATGAGATGATGAGAAAATACCTATTATTTGAAGGTATGTCATTACCATACCAACAAATACAAACATCAACAAGTTAGCCATCATGAAAAAGCAATAAGAAACAAATGAAATGTATGATGTAGGAAAAAGACCAAATGATGGCTTCTTATATAGGGAAAAAATGACTAGAGTGTAATATTAAAATTAGTTACTGCAATTTGGTCAACGTTAGGTATTTGTAAAGTCATTTAATACATAAACATATAAGCGTATGTATAGTATTAGAAATTATTTGATGGTCTAATTGAAAATTTTAGTTTAGATTTGCTACTCTATAATTTGTGAGTAGTCCCTCACAATTTTGGAATATGATTAGAGCATGACATAGTTTTTAATATATCATCATAATATCTGTTTTTTTCCCCTCACTGCATTGTGTTAGATGTCTAACGATAGATAATTTTTTTTTTGTCAAATTTAATCGAATTTTGAGCTTGTGGTTTAAATGCTATATCAATTTTAAAATAGTGATACATATCCACGAGAAGTAGCACAAAAAGGGCAAAAACAAAAATCATTGACTGCATGCATTTGACTGCCTAAAAGTTATTCACACAATCAAATTAATTAACTATATATGGAGGTGTTCATGTAAACCGTAAAACCAAACCAAATTAAAAACTGAAGTACACCGACCAAAAACAAAAAAACGATATTTTTTTGTTTGATTTGGTTTAAAACTGATAAAATTTAGTTTGATTTTAATTTTAAGTAAAAAATAATTGAAAAAATCAAACCAAATCGATTATATAAATACCTATTTAAAACTTATAATTACGCACATATATGTACGTTTTTACATATTTTTCTTAAATTGTTGAGTATGTTTTATTTTCTTTGTGGAAGTGGCTTTTCTAACTGATTAAGCCTTGTTACTGTCTGATAGTTTTATTCAATTAAATTTTTTAAACTGTGTTTTGCAACATTTTCCTTTGAACACAGTTATTATTCCCAGTGGCGGATCCAGGATTTGAAGGTCGTGAGTGCTCACTCTAACATAAAGTTGCTGTTAATCGCATAGTAGAAGTATATAATTATATAAACACGACAGAAAAAAATTAATGAAAAGATTACGATTAATATTATCATTATCAAAAAAGACTTTTACACACAAGTCATAATGAACTACTAACAATATTATCATTATTAACAAAATTCTAGCCAAAAGGTATAACTGTGCTCGGCGATTATTCACATATTGAAAACGATAAATAATAACATCATTGCTTATAGTTACGAAAGCTTTTCGCTTTTCTGTTTTTTACTTTTAAAATACCCAATTTTTTTTCTTTGAGCCACAAAAATTATTATGAGACAAAACATATTAAGAGAGGCACATTTTTTTCTTTTCAATTTCTCTAGCTTTAATCAAATCTTAGTTCTTACTTTTTCCCTTTTATGTGTCACAACGAGAAGAAAATGTATATAAAAAAAAAGAACAAAAAGGAAATGTCAGCAATGGAAAGAATAAGGTTAGATTTGGAATTAGGGAAAGAAGGGCAATGCATTGCGGGAAAGTAGCGGAATTCGGCGTGGCTGATAAAATATTTACTATCATAAAAAGCAGCTAAATTTTCCTAAGAAAAACTGCTTAGCGTAAGAATCGAACCTAGCCACCTCAAAAAACAACAAGCCTTAACTTCCGCCGTTGATCCAAAGCACCCAAGTATACTTTTGTTACTGGGTGTTGCCTATTACAATTTAGATATAGTTTTACTATTTTCTATTATAACTACCCGAGCTCACATTGGGGTTAATGGGTGCTTGAGCACCACAAATTGATACCTAGATCCGCCCTGATTATTCCCTCACTAAGACTTATTTTTGAGTAGATGTTCTTCTGCAAAATATATTAAGACTTGTGAGTACACTATATATCTAATTAATATAATTTTTTCTCAATATAGGTCTAATGTCTGATGTTGGCCTTTTCACTAGCCATATGATCAATTAGTCTATTTCGAGAATTTCCTACAATTTTTCCGATGTCAAGTAAGGGACTTGATGTCAAGACTCTGAGACTTGAGAATTTTCAAAAAAGAAAAACAATAAAAACCGGGGGAAACTGTAAAATCGACAAAAATGGAACCGATGTAGTTTCTGTTATATTTGATGTGATTTGGTTCAAATATTTTAAAACATATCTTAATTGATTTGGTTTCTTTTTAGGTAAAACCCGATCCAAATCGAATGATGAATACGCCTAAGGCCCTAACTATTGGTAAATATTTACACTCAGGGTGTGTTTGGTATAACAGAAAATATTTTCCGTGGAAAATATTTTTCAAGAAAATATTTTTTTGGAAAACAAGTAATAATCTTATTCATTTTCCGGTGTTTGGTACGCGTAAACTTCCAAACACATAAACTTCCGAACTCATAACTTTGGAACTTATAAAATTTCGAACATGTAAACCGAAAGATGAAAAAACTAAAATTGAAAATATATAAAAAAAATATTTTTTTCGGGGGTGGGGATGCAGAAAAACGAAAAAACAGAAATTTAAAATTAAAAAACAAAAAGTAAAAAAAAAACAAATTGTGAGGTGGTGGGGCAGTCGAGGGGGGGGGGGTTGGCGGGGTGGGGGTGGATGGTGCAGAAAAAAGAAAAAACAGAAATTTGAAATTATAAAAAAAAAAGTAAATTTTTTTATTTATTTTGCGGGGGGTTAGTAGGGTGGGTGGTGACCAAACAAAAAATTAAAATTTGAAAAAACAAAAGCCTTTTCTGAGAGAGGGGTGGGTGGATAGGCATGAGATGGGGTTAGGTGGGTGGGTCTGGGGGTGTGAGGTGGATTGGTGAGGGTGGGAAATAGGGTGGGGAAGGTTGAGAAAGAGTTTTGGAAAATGTTTTCCCTTCTCTTGATAAGGAAAATATTTTCCTCCGATTGAAGGAAAATGAATTCATAAGAAAAATATTTTCCAAAATATTTAAACCAACCAAATATGAAAAAATTGAAAAACATTTTCTGTTTTCCTTCGTACCAAACACACCCTCAAAATGAATTATTTTTGAAGAAGAGAGGGGTAGTCTGTTTGAGTCAATTAAATTACCAACTGTGAAAAGTTTTTACACCACTATTGGCTAACAATATTTTTTTTAATAAAGTAAATGTTATGATTCAAGTAAATTCAAACTTGAAAGATCTAAAATTATACTACTGACAGTATGAGTTTCAATTTGAAACAGATGAAGCAAGTTTTAAAATTTGGAGAGGTAATAAACGTGTGAGTTATAATTTCTTTAACAAAACCTTTCAATGATATATATATATATATATATATATATATATATATATATATATATATATCCCACCACAGTCGTTGTGATGACACTTAGTCTCTAAGACTAAGTAAGCCGATTATAATTATAATTCAAGCCAATTTTGTTTTTTTAATTCAATACAGGTGTCAAAACCAATAGCGAAAATATTCACAAATGACCTCCCAAGACTAGTAACACTGAGTCACGAACTCTAAGTGAATACATGAAATGATCTCAATGATCGAATACTTAATACTATTTGATTAATAATTAACAGTACCATACAATGGAAAGACTCAAAGGGACTGCGACGACCAAGCAGCTCTACCTTGAATCCTTACGATCACACTCTAACTTTATTTGAGTCTAATATCTCCAATACCCGGCTCTACACAAAAATGTGAAGAAGTATAGTATGAGTACACCACAGTCAGTACCCAGTAAGTATCAAGACTAACCTCAGTGGAGTAGTGACGAGGTACAGTCAAGACCCGAAATTCCCACCTTCGGACCGTGATGGCTCATAATATTTCACTTGCTAGGCAAGCCAACGTTAGAACAATATTAACTATTTTTAAATTAATTTTTAAATTTATTAATAACAAAGAACAAATGCGGAGTAGTAAAGTCTGAAATGTAGTGAATAATCGTTAAAAACAAAGGTGTCTAAATACCATCCCAGAATTGGTGTCATAAGTGCACGAGTTTCTAGAATAAATACAAATAAATGTCTGAATAAAATAAAGTTGTCTGTAAAACATACAGCTAAAGTAAAATAGACGGGAACTTCAGAACTGCGGACGCCGTGCAGTTATGCCTCAAGTCTCCTCTGGTAGCTGAAATCCGAGCAAGTCTATGGTACGCCGCTGGGACCAACTCCGAAATCTGCACAAGAAGTGCAGAGTGTAGTATCAGTACAACCGACCTCATGTACTGGTAAGTGCTGAGCCTAATCTCGACGAAGTAGTGACGAGGCTAGGGCGAGTCACTTACACTAACTTGTACGCAATATTAGTAACAACAACAAATAATAGAAATAAATCAGGTAACTCATTTATAATAATTGAAGCCAACTCAGCAGTCATAATCAATTATCATTTCCATCAATTTTCGTTGCAGCGTGCAACCCGCTCTCACAATATATTCACATTCAATTCTGTTGCAGCTTGCAACCCGCTCTCACAATATATTCATTTTCAATCCTCTCATATAATTATTTTTAATCAATATATATATTTACTTTTAAATAAGTCTATTGCGGCGTGCAATCCGATCCCCCAAATATTAATTTTTAATAAGTCTATTGCGGCGTGCAACCCGATCCTCCAATATGGACTTTTTAATAAGTCTGTTGTGGCGTGCAACCTGATCCTCCAATATATCCATTTCAATCATTTTTGTTGCGGCGTGCAACCCGATCCTCCAATATATCCATTTATCAATTCTTATAGAAGCAATTTCCCCAATAAATGCAACAATTAATATAAAATTATAAGACAACAAGCATACAATAATTATGATTTAATATATTCATTTACCAATTCTTATAAAAGAAATTGCCCCAATAAATAGAATAATTAATATAAAATTTTAAGTCAACAAGCATAGAATAATTATGCTTTAATTATGAAATAAACAATGACAAATAGCAAATTATTATGGAAATCGGGGAGAAAATAGACAGTTCAATATTTAATATGTTAAATATCAAATAACAATTAAAACACATAATTCAAATAGCATGTAACAATTAATGCAGGAATTCAAGAATTAATATTTGATAAAGAATAGGAGAGAAACAATTATTATAATAATTAATTTATGATCTAAAATAATTTATGATTTTTCAAATAAGCAGGCAAACAATTAATTTCACGACGTATAGACACTCGTCACCTCGCCTATACGTTGTTCACATGCATTTCACATAACAAATAATTTAAGGGTTCTATTCCCTCAAGTCAAGGTTAACCATGACACTTACCTTGCTTTGCAAATTCCAATCAATTACTCAACCACAACCTTTCCTTTGAAATTCGTCTCCAAAAGCTTCAAATCTATTCATAAACAATTCAATATACTCAATACGAATAATAGGAATTAATTCCATGTGAATTTACTAATTTTCGGATAAAAATCTCAAATTCATTAAAATATTCGAAAGTGGGACCCACGTCTCAAATCCCGGAAAAACTCGCGAAATCCGAACACCCGTTCTGCTACGAGTTCAACCATACAAAAATTATCCGATTCCGATATCAAATGGATCTTCAAATCTAAATTTTTCGTTTTTGGAAGATTTTAGAAAACTCTGATTTTTCTTCCATAAATTCACGGATTTATGATATAAACGAGTATGGAATCATGAAATATAATCAACATAGGATAAGGAACACTTATCCCAATGTTTTCCGTGAAAATCGCCCAAAAATTCGCCTTAACCGAGCTCAAAACGACCAAAATATGAAAATAATATCGGACTCTTCAATATATACACTGCCCAGGCATTTTCGCACCTGCGGTGCCTGGACTCGCACATGCGAGCTCGCATCTGCGAAATGGGGCTGCCAGGCTAGGCTTTGCACGTGCGGAGGAAAAATGCGCACCTGCGCTGACCTCCGCTTCTGTGATTACTGTGTCCGCTTCTGCGGACGCGCGGGTGCGTGCAGGTTTCCGCACCTACGGAATTTTGCCCAGCCGCGGACACATCTGCAATGGAAGGTTAGCTTCTGCGAGCTCGCACCTGCGGTCAAAAATCCGCAGGTGCGATTACAACAGAAGGCAAAATTTCAGATTTTACTTAAGTCCAATTCTTGTTCCGATTTCGATTCGAGTCACACTCGGGGTACTTGGGACCCCGTCCGAATATACCTATGAGTCCCGTAACATAGTACGGACTTACTCGGGGTCAAAAATCACGTCAGACAATGCTGAAATTATAATTCACACTCCGATTCGAACTTTGAGTTTTAAACTTTTTCATTTGCAAATCTCGTGCCAAAACATATTAAATGAATCCGGAATGACTTCAAATTTGGCACACAAGTCCTAAATGACATAACGGAGTTATTCAAATTTTCATAATCGGATTCCGGTTCCGATATCAAAAAGTCAACCCCATGGTCAAACTTGGAAGTCTTTAGCCTTTAAATTGCTAGTTCCGTTAAATGGTCATAACTTGAGCTAGGGACCTCCAAATTAAATTCCGGGCATACGCCCAAGTTTTAAATCACGGTATGGAGCTACCGGAACTATCAAAAAACCAATTCGGGTCCGTTTGCTTAAAATGTTGACCAAAGTCAACTTAGTTGAGTTTTAAAGCTTTATTTCACATTTTAATCTATTTTTCACATGAAAACTTTTCGAAAAATTTTATGGACTGCGCACTCAAGTCGAGGAATGATAAATGGTGCTTTTCGAGGTCTTAGAATACAAAATTACTTATTAAATTTAAAGATGACATTTTGGTCATCACATTTTTCACCTCTAAAACAAACGTTCGTCCTCGAACGGAGTTAGAAAAAGTACCTGAGCTGGAGAAAAGATGTGGATATTTACTTCGCATGTCCGACTCGGACTCCCAGGTAGATGCCTCTACCGGCTGACCTCTCCATTGCACCCGAACTGAAGGATAACTCTTAGACCTTAACTGTCGGACCTACCGGGCTAGAATAGCCACCGGCTCCTCCTCGTAAGTCAAATCTTTGTCCAATTGGACTGAGCTGAAATCTAACACATGGGACGGATCACCATGATATTTTCGGAGCATAGACACATGGAACACCGGATGAACCGCTGATAAACTAGGTGGTAATGCAAGCCTGTAGGCTACTTCACCCACCCTTTCAAGAATTTCAAAGGGTCCGATATACCTAGGGCTCAACTTGCCCTTCTTTCCGAACCTCATTACACCTTTCATAGGTGAAACCCGGAGCAATATTCTTTCTCCAACCATGAATGCAATATCATGAACTTTATGGTCGGCATAACTCTTTTTCCTAGACTGAGCTGTGCGAAGTCGATCCTGAATAATCTTGACCTTATCCAAGGCATCATGTACCAAATCGGTACCCAACAACCAAGCCTCTCCTGGTTCAAACCAACCAACTGGCAATCGACATCGCCTTCCGTATAATGCCTCATATGGAGCCATCTGAATGCTTGACTTGTAGCTATTATTATAAGCAAACTCCGCAAGTGGCAAGAAATGATCCCAAGAACCTCCGAAGTCTATAACACAAGCGCGGAGCATATCTTCCAATATTTGAATAGTGCGCTCTGACTGTCCGTCTGTCTGTGGATGAAATGTTGTACTTAACTCCACCCGCATGCCTAACTCATACTGTACAGCCCTCCAGAAATGTGAGGTAAACTACGTACCTTGATCTGAAATAATAGACATGGGCACAACGTGAATGCGGACAATCTCACGAATGTAAATTTTAGCTAACCTCTCTAAAGGATAGGTAACTGCCACTGGAATAAAATGTGCTGACTTGGTCAATCTGTCTACAATGACCCAAACTGCGTCAAATTTTCTCTGAGTCCATGGGAGCCCAACAACAAAATCCATAGTGATACGCTCCCACTTCCACTCAGGAATTTCTAACTTCTGAAGCAAACCACCAGGTCTCTGATGCTCGTACTTAACTTCTTGACAATTCAGACACCGAGCTACATATGCAACTATATCCTTTTTTATTCTCCTCTACCACTAATGATGCCGCAAATCTTGATACATTTTGGCGGTACCTGGATGAATAGAATACCTGGAACGGTGTGCTTCTTCAAGAATTAATTCACGAAGCCCATCTACATTAGGAACACAAATACGACCCTGCATTCGCAGAACCCCATCTTCCCCCACAGCAACCTGTTTGGCATAACCGTGCCGCACCGTGTCCTTAAGGACAAGTAAGTGAGGATCATCATACTGCCTCTCTCTGATGCGCTCATATAAAGAAGACCGAGCGACTGTGCAAGCTAGAACCCGACTGGGTTCTGAAACATCTAACCTCATGAACTGATTAGCCAAAGTCTGAACATCTGTAGCTAATGGCCTCTCACCAACCAGAATATACGCAAGACTGCCCATACTCACAGCCTTTCTACTCAAAGCATCGGCCACCACATTGGCCTTTCCGGGGTGATACAAAATGGTGATATCATAGTCTTTCAACAACTCCAACCATCTTCTCTGCCTCAAATTAAGATCCTTTTGTTTGAACAGATACTGAAGGCTACGATGATCAGTAAATACCTCACACGAGACACCGCAGAGGTAATGCCTCCAAATCTTCAGCGCATGAACAATGGCTGCCAATTCTAAGTCATGAACATGATAATTCTTCTCGTGAACTTTCAACTGCCGTGACGCATATGCAATTACCTTGCCATCTTGCATTAATACTGCACCAAGCCCAATGTGAGATGCGTCACAATATACCATCCTGAACATGTGGGTAATACCAACACTGGCGCCGTAGTCAAAGTAGTCTTGAGCTTCTGGAAGTTCAACTCACACTCGTCTGAAAACCCTTCCAGGAACCGACGATAATAACCTGCTAAACCAAGGAAACTCCGGATCTTTGTAACTGAAGTAGGTCTAGGCCAATTCTGAATAGCCTCAATCTTTTTAGGATCCACATTTATGCCTTCTGCCGATACAACATGCCCTAAAAAGGCAACTGAGTCTAACCAAAACTCACATTTTGAAAACTTGGCATATAACTGATTATTCTTCAAGGTGTGAAGCACACTTCGAAGATGCTGCTCATGTTCCTCTCGACTGCTGGAGTAAATCAAGATATCATCAATGAATACAACCATAAAAGAATCCAAATAAGGCTTGAACACCCGATTCATCAAATCCGTAAATGATGCTGGGGCATTTGTTAACCCAAATGACATCACTAGGAATTCGTAATGCCCATACCGAGTTCGAAAAGCTGTTTTAGGGACATCAGATGCCCTAATCTTCAACTGATGGTAGCCAGACTTTAAATCGATCTTCGAAAATACCTTGGCACCCTGAAGCTGATCAAATAATTCATCAATTCTTGGCTGCGGATATTTGTTTTTGATAGTGGCCTTGTTCAACTACCGATAGTCTATACACATCCGCATAGAGCCATCTTTCTTCTTTACAAATAATACTGGTGCACCCCAGGGCGAGACACTAGGTCTAATAAATCCATGATCAAGCAAGTCTTGTAACTGCTCTTTCAATTCTTTCAACTCTAGCAGGGCCATACGGTATGGTAGAATAGAAATGGGCTGAGTGCCCGGAGCCAAATCAATACAGAAGTCAATATCTCTGTCGGGTGGCATCCCCGGCAAATCTGCAGGAAATACTTCTGGAAATTCACGAACAACTGGTACTGAGTCCATAGAAGGGACATCCGCACTGGGATCGCGAATATAAGCCAAATAGGCTAGACACCCTTTCTCTACCATACGCCGAGCTTTCATATAAGAAATAACCCTGCTGGCAGAATGACTAGGAGTTCCTTTCCACTATAACCAAGGTAAGCCCGGCATGGCTAGGGTCACTGTCTTGGCATGACAATCCAATATAGCATAATAAGGGAACAGGTAATCCATACCCAAGATGACATCAAAATCTACCATATCAAGAAGTAGAAGATCTACACTAGTCTCAAGATTACCAATAGTAACCACACACGAACGATAGACATGATCTACTATAACAGAGTCTCCCACCGGTGTAGATACACACACAGAAGCACTCAGAGAATCACAAGGCACAACCAAATATGAAGCAAAATAGGAGGACACATAGGAATAAGTAGATCCTAGATGAAATAGAGCTGAAGAATCTCTATGGCAAACTGGAATAATACTTGTGATCACAGCATCAGATGACTCGGCCTCAGGCCTAGCTGGAAAAGCATAAAATCGGGGTTGGGCCCCACCTCTAATGGCCTGACCTCCCCATCTAGCTGCCTGACCCCTACCTCTAGCTGGCTGAGCAGGCGGTGAAGCAACTGGTGCCGGTATGATGGCACGAGAATCTTGTCGGGATCTGTTACTCACTAATCTAGGGAAATACCTCCTGATGTGATCCAAATCTATAAAACGGGACTCATATTGAGTAACAGTCACACTGCCCTGCTGTAGACGCTCAAATTGCTTGCGGAACTGGAACCTCCTCCTGAAGGTCCACCCGAGGTTCTACAACAGGTGCAACTGCTCGAGCTCCGGACTGAGCTCTACCTCGGCCTCTGCTTTGACCTCTAGCACGACCTCGACCTCGACCTCTACCCTTGGCCATAGTTTCCACCAGGGTTTCTGGTCCTTGTCCATCAGAGAGGTATTATGTGTTCTCACCATCTGCGAGAGAATAAGAGTAGAATGGTTCAATCATCGATGATAAAATAAAATCGCACGACAGAATAAGAAAGAAGTAATATTGTTCCTAAACTTCATAGCCTCTAAGAGATAAATACAAACGTCTTTGTACCGATCCTTCAGACTCTACTAAGTTTGCTCGTGACTCGTGAGACATATGTAACCTAGTGCTCTGATACCAACTGTCACAACTCGAAATTCCCACCTTCGAACCGTGATGGACCTAACATTTCACTTTCTAGGCAAGCCAACGTTAGAATAATATTATTCATTTTTAAAATAATTTTTAAATTTATTAATAACAAAGAACAAATCCGGAAGTAAAGTATGAAATATAGTGAATAATCCTTAAAAATAACGGTGTCTAAATACCATCCCAGAATTGGTATCACAAGTACACGAGCTTCTAGAATAAATACAAATAAAGGTCTGAATAAAATAAAGCTGTCTGTAAACAAACACACAACTAAAGTAAAATAGACGGGGACGTCAGAACTGCGGACACCGTGCAGTTATACCTCAAGTCTCCTCTGGTAGCTGAAATCCGAGCAAGTCTATGGTACGCCGCTGGGACCAACTCCAAAATCTGCACAAGAAGTGCAGAGTGTAGTATCAGTACAACCGACCCCATGTACTGGTAAGTGCTGAGCCTAACCTCGACGAAGTAGTGACGAGGCTAAGGCGGTTCACTTACATTAACCTGTACGCAATATTGATAACAACAACAAATAATAGAAATAAATCAGGTAACTCATTTATAATAATTGAAGCCAACTCAGCAGTCATAACCAATTATCATTTCCATCAATTTTCGTTGCAGCGTGCAACCCGCTCTCACAATATATTCATTTTCAATTCTCTCATATAATTATTCTTAATCAAGTACATATATTGACTTTTAAATAAGTCTATTGCGGCGTGCAATCCGATCCCCCAAATATTGACTTTTAATAAGTCTGTTGCGGCATGCAACTCGATCCTCCAATATAAACTTTTTAATAAGTCTGTTGCGGCGTGCAACCCGATCCCCTAATATATTCATTTCAATCAATTCTATTACGTATATGGACTTTTTAATAAGTCTATTGCGGTGTGCAACCCGATCCCCAAATATATTCATTTCAATCAATTCTATTATGTATATGGACTTTTTAATAAGTCTATCGCGGCGTGCAACTCGATCCCCCAATATATTTTTTTACCAATTCTTATAAAAGAAATTGCCCCAATAAATGCAACAATTAATATAAAATTTTAAGACAACAAGCATAGAATAATTATGATTTAATTATGAAACAAACAATGACAAATAGCAAATTATTATGGAAATCAGGGAGAAAATAGGCAGTTTAATATTTAATATGCTAAATGTCAAATAGCAATTAAAACACATAATTCAAATAGCATGTAACAATTAATGCAGAAATTCAAAAATTAATATTTGACAAAGAATAGGAGAGAAACAATTATTATAATAACTAATTTATGATTTAAAATAATTTATGATTTTTCAAGTAAGCAGGCAAATAATTAATTTCACGATGTATAGACACTCGTCACCTCGCCTATACGTCGTTCACATGCATTTCACATAACAAATAATTTAAGGGTTCTATTCCCTCAAGTCAAGGTTAATCACGACACTTACCTTGCTTTGCAAATTTCAATCAATTACTCAACCACAACTTTTCCTTTTAAATTCGTCTCCCAAAGCTTCAAATCTATTCATAAACAATTCAATATACTCAATACGAATCATAGGAATTAATTCCATATGAATTTACTAATTTCCGGATAAAAATCTCAAATTTATTAAAATATTCAAAAGTAGGACCCACGTCTCAAATCCCGGAAAAACTCTCAAAATCCGAATACCCATTCCACTACGAGTTCAACCATACAAAAATTATCCAATTTCGATATCAAATGGACCTTCAAATCTACATTTTTCATTTTTGGAAGATTTTAGAAAAGTCTGATTTTTCTTCCATAAATTCACGGATTCATGATATAAACGAGTATGGAATCATGAAATATAATCAATATAGGATCAAGAATACTTACTCCAATGTTTCCCGTGAAAATCGCCCAAAAATCCGCCTTAACCGAGCTCGAAACGACCAAAATGTGAAAATAATATCGGACTCTTCGATATATACACTGCCCAGGCATTTCCGCACCTGCAGTGCCTGGACTCGCACATGCGAAAAAAAATCTCGCATCTGCGAAATGGGGTTGCCAAGCGAGGCCTCGCACGTGCGGAGGAAAAATGCGCACCTTCGCTGACCTTCGCTTCTGCGATTACTGTGTCCGCTTCTGCGGACGCGCGGGTGCGTGTAGGTTTCTGCACCTGCGGACTTTTTCCCAGCCACGCCAGGGTGCATCTGCGATGGAAGGCTCGCTTCTGGGAGCTCGCACCTGCGGTCAAAAATCCGCAGGTGCGATTACAATAGAAGGCAAATTTTTAGATTTTGCTTAAGTCCAATTCTTGTTCCGATTTCGATTCGAGTCACACTCGGGGTACTTGGGACCCCGTTCAAATATACCAACGAGTCTCGTAAGATAATACGGACTTACTCGGGGTCAAAAATCACGTCAGACAATGCTGAAATTACAATTCACACCCCGATTCGAACTTTGAGTTTTAAACTTTTCCATTTGCAAATCTCGTGCCAAAACATATTAAATGAATCCGGAATGACTTCAAATTTGGCAAACAAGTCTTAAATGACATAACGAGTCTATTCAAATTTCCATAATCGGATTCCGGTTCAGATATCAAAAAGTCAACCTCGTGGTCAAACTTGGAAGTCTTTAGCTTTTAAATTGCTAGTTCCGTTAAATGGTTATAACTTGATCTAGGGACATCCAAATTAAATTCCGGGCATACGCCCAAGTCCCAAATCACGATACAGAGCTACCGGAACTGTCAAAACACCGATTTGGGTCCGTTTGCTAAAAATGTTGGCCAAAGTCAATTTAGTTGAGTTTTAAAGCTTTATTTTATATTTTAATCCATTTTTCACATGAAAACTTTCTGAAAAATTTTATGGACTACGCACACAAGTCGAGGAATGATAAATGGTGCTTTGCGAGGTCTTAGAATACAGAATTACTTATTAAATTTAAAGATGACATTTTAAATCATCACATATATGCTTTTCAATTAATAATCTTCAACATATAATACTTTCCAATAAATCTCTTTCAAATATAATTCTTTCAAATAAATCTCTTTCAAATATAATTCTTTCAAATAAATCTCTTTCAAATATAATTCTTTTAAATAAATCTCTTTCAAATATAATTCTTTCAAATAAATATCATCATGTGACACCTCATTTAAACTTTCTGGTGTGAGCTATATATTCAATATATCACATCAAATGGCACGGCAATACCTTCGTGCACTTGTCTCATTCTCACCCAATGTATATATGTAGATCAAATTAATTGGCACGGCAACACCCTTCGTGCATTTATCTCTTTCTCACCGTGCATACATATAGCAATATCAACTAGGTAGGAGAAAAATCAATAACAATAAAAAAATAAAGTGGGAGGCACACAGTAAGCAACAACGACTACAAGTCACATAGAAAACCTAGGTCTACAATAACATCTCAAGATAAAGGCCTGAATAAATACACAACGAAAAGATATCACAATATAATGTATGTCTCTTATCCACGCCTTCACGGAAACACCTTCGTTCCATGAACATATAATAATATAAAAATAATGGCACGGCATCACCCTTCGTGCTTTTACTCTCATCCTCACCTGATAATATAAATGAAATGGCACGGCATCACCCTTCGTGCTTTTACACTCTCAATGGCGCGATATCACCCTTCGTTCTTTACACTCTCAATGGCACGGCATCACCCTTCATGCTTTACACTCTCCCTCATATGATAATATAAATCAAATGGCACGGAATCACCCCTCGTGCTTTACACTCTCCCTCACATGACAATATAAATCAAATGGCACGGCATCACCCTTCGTGCTTTACACTCTCCCTCACATTATAATATAAATCAAATGGCACGGCATTACCTTTCGTGCTTTACACTCTCCCTCACATGACAATATAAATCAAATGGCATGGCATCATCCTCCGTGCTTTACACTTTTCTCTACCAAGCACATGTATATCATTAACAAGCAAGGTAGGAAGTATAAATAACATCAAGGAGAATGTTTAAGCGACAACACAATACAACAATTTATATCACAATTTGCCCAATGACCACAACCAATTTCAAAGATATAGCAAAATCAATAAATTTCTCAACAAATAGCCCAAGGATCCACACAACGTATATAAAACCTCAAAACAACAATAGAGATGGAAAGATAACTCAACATAGGATAACGCCTTCTTTAATCCAAAATTGTGATAAATATATTAACGCCTCTTTTTAAGCTTATTTAATAATTATTTGTAGATAAGAATTCCATAATGAATTTAATTCCAAGAATATTATCAAATCAACCACACACGGAATTCACATAAAAATGCAAGTGACAATAACACCAAATTATCATATAAAATACAAATTTGACAAACAAAGAATGGGGCATGACAATTCAAGGATTTACTGAGTTCCAACAATTTTTCCAATTTAATACATAAGGGCGTCTACAAATTTCAACCAATAATAATTGCACATATAAACCATGTACGTACTCGTCATCTCGCGTACACAGCATTCACATTACACAAATGGCACATACAACTCAATGCTTAAGGGGTAATTCCCCGACTCAAGGTTAGGCAAGATACTTACCTCGACGAAACTAAACCGATACTTTAAATGATCTTCGCGAGTGAAACCACCTCCGGACGGCTCAAATCTGAAATTCGCCCCTTCATAATACTACGATGGTCCACCACACTAAACAAATTTCAGTCTACAACAATGCAACATAATTGCGCCAATATTAGCAAGATTTCTATATGTTAAGTCATTTATACATTTTATCAAACATCTAATGTGCATATTTTTCTACAACCTCCTTCAATGGAATTTCTTCACCTAAAAATCACCTTCCACACAAATGATTGATCTCACAATCATCTCTAGGTCATCCACAACTTTCCTTAGCACATGCATGCCCAACAATTCACTCCCAACCCATAAATCTTATCAATTAATTCATTTTGCAATCTCTGCAATACCATCACACCTAGGTTGGGAACTTATCACTTCCAATCACCATCCCATAAGTCCTAACACATATTTCGTACATAAATAATCACCATGAATTAGTTAGAGGTAGTAGTCATACCTATTGTAGACCAAATCTTGAAAGACAACTTTTGGGGTGTTTTTGAGATTTTGAAGAAATCCTATGGAATCCAATCAAAATCTTGTTGTAACTAGTGATTAAGAAGTGAAACCATCATAAAAACACACTTAAAAACTCACCTTAGGTGTGTATTGGAAGCCTTGGCCGGATGGGTGATGGAGAGAAAGCCCTAGTATTGAAGAAATGACTTAGCCCCTCTCTCTACCCGTCCTTGAGGTTATTTAATGGACTCCTACATGCGTGGTCGTGCATCTGGGCAAGTGTCCGCGCATCCGGCCGCGCACCTAAGGCAGAAAGTCTCAAATATGTGCGGTCGCGCATTTGGGCGCACATATGATACAGGTCCAGTAAAATGGCCATAACTTTCTGTATCCTTATGCAAATGACAAACATTTTGATGTGTTGGACACTAGACTCAAAGGGTTGTAATTTGATAGGTTATACACCATATAACTCTTCATATCTAGAGAGTTATGCTCGTGTGAATTTAGGTCCTGTGCGAACTCACTTGAAACTTTATCCCATCATATAATTTTCAACTTGACTTAGACTTAGGGCTCTTCTTAGACCATAAAACATTCTTAATGCACCTCGTACATATATTATCATGATAAATTGATATCATTCAAATTATCAGTCTTGTTCATACCCGAATTGATATAATTAACACCCGTCAATCTTCTTAATGGTCTTAAAACACTTAGAATTTTTCCGGGGTGTTACAGTAAATTTGAAAGTTTAATCCATAAGGGTATGATTTTCAATACCTCCTCATCAAAATGGAAATTCGGAGTCCAAGCTTTGGGTATTATAGGTTTGTTATTGATTGTGTATGGCCCTAAGAACAGGACCTCATCCCCTATTTACTGTTTCTCCCATATCTATTTCTGCTATTGTGACTTTTTGGGAGGTTTCGTTTTAGTTTTTGGAGTATTTTGGGACACTTAGTCCCTCAATGGAGGTTTAAGCCTTAGGATTTGGACCGTAGTCGGAACTATATGAAGACAACTCCGGAATGGAATTCCGTCTGTTTCATTAGCTCCGTTAGGTGATTTTGGACTTAGGGTCATGTCCGGATTGTGTTTTAGAGGTCCGTAGCTTATTTAGGCTTGAAATGGCGAAAGTCAAATTTTTGGAGATTTTGACCGGTTAGTGGAATTTTTGATATCGGGGTCGGAATCCAATTTCGGACATTGGAGTAGGTCCGTAATGTTGAATATGACTTTTTTGCAAAATTTAAGGTCAATTGGACGTGATTTGATAGGTTTCAACATCGGTTGTAGAAGTTTAAAGTTTCAAGTTCATTAAGTTTGAATTAGAGAGTGATTCGTATTTTTAGCGTTGTTTGATGTGATTTGAGGGCTTGACTAAGTTTGTATGGTATTTTAGGACTTTTTGGTATGTTTGGTTGAGGTCCCGGGGGCCTCGGGTGTATTTCGGATTTAATTTGGACTTAGGCTAGTTGCTGAAGATTTTCTGGTTTCTGGTGTTTTCGCACCTGCGGAGGGGAGACCGCAGGTGCGGGATGACATGTGCAAAGGACGAGCCGCATATAGTGCCAAGAAGGAGCTGGGCAGGGGCCGCAAGTGCGAAGATTTTCCCGCACCTGCGAGAGTTGCAGATGCAGGCAACTGGGCGCAGGTGCGAGGGGAAGCCGCAGGTGCGATGCATTTCCGCACCTCCGATAGTCGTAGATGCGGTCGCATAGCCGCAGGAGTGGAGCCTGGGATTCTAAGTGGAATCCACACCTGCGATGGTATTTCCATAGGTGCGGCATCACAGATGCGACAGAGAGTCCGCAAGTGCGAGACTTCTTGACAGAACGCTTAAATGCAAAGGTTCGCGAGTTTTGCTCATTTTCAACATAACGAGCTCGGGTTTGGCGATTTCTTGAGAGAATTTTTGAGGGGTTTCTTGAGGTAAGTCCCTTGTGCTTATGTTTGATCAATAATCTTGCTTCCCTATTTATTTTCCCACCTAGTTAGTGTGTATTTAAGGTGGAATTTGGGAGTTGGAGGCTCGGGATTTGAAGAGTTTGATTTGGGGTTTTGAGTAGTCATTTGAGGTCGGATTTTGATAAATTATGTATGGTTGGACTCGTGAGTGAATGGACTTTCGGATTTTGTGATTTTTGCCCGATTCCGAGACGTGGCCCCGGGTCTACTTTTTAGGGCGAATTTCAGAATTTTTATTAAAGTATTGATTTCATTAATTTGATGAGCCTATTATACTTGTATTTATGATATGTAATTGTTTTTGGCTAGATTTGTGCCATTCGGAGTCAGATATTCATGGAAAAGGCATTGTTACCGATTGATTGAGCTTGGTTCGAGGTAAGTGGTTTGACTAACCTTGTGTGGGGGAAATCCCCTAAGGATTTGTATTATTTTTGTTATATGAGCGTCATGTACGTGAGGTGACGAGTACGTACACGGGCTAATTGTGTAAAAACCCAATTTTTTCTACTAAGTAATAACCTGAATTCTTTGTTATTTGAGTTTCATTAGCATGTATAGTAACCTGCTAGATTAGAATAGCATGCCTACTTGCCCTAACTTTTTACTTTGAACTACGTGCAATATGTTTAGTGAATTTACTTGTCCTTCCTTAACTGGTACTTAGGTTGAACTATAGAATTTGGTGTCGTAACTATTGAATTTTATTGTTTAGCTGCATATTTACTTTGGGACTATGGAACGGTATTCCGGGAGACACCCCTACACATTTACGTTTGGGACTACGAAACGGTATTCCGTGAGATCCTCGGGAGATCTTATTTACTTTTGGGACTACGAGACGGTATCTCGGGAGCGCCCCTTTTGTTATCACATTGTTTGTGTGTTGTTATTCCTCTATGAATTCTTTCTGTTAAATTTTCTATTTTACTTCATTTTATTATATCATCTGTCTTGTTATTATATCCCAGTAGGGCCCGGACCTGACCTCGTCACTACTCTACCGAGGTTAGGCTTGGCACTTACTGGGTACCGTTGTGGTGTACTCATGCTACTCTTCTGCACATATTTTGTGTGCAGATCCAGGTACTTCTTATCAGCCCCGCTACTAGCTGAGAGTGCTTGTTGCTGTACGGAGACTTCAAGGTATATCTGCCGCGTCCGCAGACCTCGGAGTCCCCCTCTATTCCCTCCTATGTCATTTACCTTCCTTACTTCTGTTATTAGACTTTGCTGTATAGAGATATTGGTTTCCTTCTATAGCTTGTGACTTATGATGTTCCGGGTTTTGGGATTTTTGTGTATTTTTGAATAGTATGTTATTGCACATGCCAGGAGGCATGGTATCCAGTTATGTTGTTACTGCTACAGTTAGTTGTTAAATTTATGTTTTCATTTCATTATTCCGCAAAATGTTAGGCTTACCTAGTCATAGAGACTAGGTGTCGTCACGACGTCATACGGAGGGGAAATTTGGGTCGTGACAAGTTGGTATCAGAGCTCTAGGTTCATAGGTGTTGTGAGTCACAAGAAAGTTTAGTAGAGTTTCGTGGATCGGTACAGAGACCTCTGTATTAATCTTCGGGAGGCTATTGAACTGTTAGGAAAAATTGCACTTCTTTGATTCCTTGTATTGCGAAATTGTTGACTTCGAAATTCTAAACTTCTGTATTCTATTCTCTCACAGATGGTGATGACACATACAGGCATATCTGATGACCAGACACCCGCGCCCCCTACTAGACCCGCGAGAGACCGGGTCCGGGGCCGGGGTAGAGGCCGATGACGTCCACGTGGTACCGCCAGAGCACCCGCACGAGCTGCTACAGAGGAGCCCCTAGTAGCTCCAACTGGAGGGCAGACACCTGAGGCACATGTTTCTGCGCCAGCCCTCTAGGAGACTCTAGCCTAGTTTCTGAGCATGTTCAACACCTTAGCTCAGGCAGGATTGATCCCAGTTGCTCCTGCCACATCTTAGGCCAGGGGAGGAGCACAGACTCCCATCGCCGGTACTCCAGAGTAGCGGGTTCAAGTCGACCAGGTCCCAGAGATTGTACCAATGCAGCCGGTAGCTCCAGCTCAGCTCGAGGTTAGGACAGCATCTTCTGAGGTGGAGAAGCTCAGACTTGAGAGGTACAAGAAATACCACCCACCTACCTTCAGCGGATTGGCTACAGATGATGCTCAGGGTTTTATGGAGGAGTGTCATCGTATTCTCCGTACTATGGGTGTAGCAGAGACGAGCATGGTTTCTTTTACTAGAGTATGTCCCTCAGAACCTCGGGGTCTCATGACGTGTGGAGTTTTAGCAGCTACGCCAGGGTGCTATGACTGTGTTAGAGTATGCAACCCGTTTAAGTGATTTGGCCCGACATGCACCGGTCTTGGTTTCCACAGTTCGAGAGAGGGTTCGATGGTTTATTGAGGGAGTCCACCCCAGCATCCGGATTAGTATGGCCAGGGATTTGGAGATGGATATTTCTTATCAGCAGGTTGTGAGTATTGCTAGGAGATTGGAGGGCATGCTTGCCTAGGATAGAGAGGAGAGAGAGATCAAGAGGTCTTGAGAGACTGGTTATTATTCTGGAGCTTGTGCCCCAGCAACTCGCCATGGTAGGGGTCATGTGAGCCACCCCGTTCATTCAGCTCTTCCAGTCGCCATCAGTGTTCCAGCTCCTTCTAGACCCCAGAAGCCTTATTATGCACCGCCAATATCTAGTGTGCCTCACGCACGTGGTGTTCCTAGTGCCCAGTCCAGCAGACCTGGCCCAAGCTAGTCACAAATGCCACGCTCTCCCAGAGCTTGTTTTGAGTGTGGAGACACTCGCCATATGGTGAGGGATTGCCCCAGGATTAGGAGGGGTGCAGCTCCACAGACTTCTCAGCCACAACGTGCTCCACCGGGTCCTCAGGCTATGATTACAGCACCAGCTGCCACCCCACTTGCTCAGCCAGCTCGAGGTGGAGGTCGGGGAGGTAGAGGTTGCCCTAGAGGGGGAGGCCAAGCCAGATATTATGCCCTTCCTGTTCGTACAAAGGCAATTGCTTCTAATTCTGTCATTACAAGTATTGTTTCGGTCTGGCATAGAGATGCGTCGGTATTATTTGACCCAGGATCTACATATTCTTATGCGTCGATATTATCGGTCGTGTTTGATTGCTCTTAGTGGTTTTGAGACCAGAGCCGATTTATTATTGCTCAGCATGGTGGACTTTGATATTATTTTGGGCATGGACTAGTTGTCGCCCCATTATGCTATTCTTGATTGTCACGCCAAAACTATGACTCTGGCTATGCTAGGATTATCGCGATTAGAGTGGAGAGGTACCTTAGAGTATACTCCCAGCAGGGTTGTTTCATTTCTTAAATTTCAACAAATGGTTGAGAAGGGGTGTGAAGCATATCTAGATTATGTGAGAGATGTGAGTATTGATACCCCTACAGTTGAGTCAGTCCCAGTAGTGAGGGATTTTCCAGATGTATTTCCAGCTGATCTTCCGAGTATGCCTCCCGACAGAGATATTGATTTTGGCATTGATTTGTTGCCGGGCACTTAGCCCATCTCTATTCCTCCATATTGTATGGCTCCTCCTGAGTTGAAATAGTTGAAGGAGCAGTTACAAGAGTTGCTTGATAAGGGCTTCATTCGGCCTAGTGTGTCACCTTGGGGTGCTCCTGTCTTATTTGTGAAAAAGAAGGATAGTTCTATGCGGATGTGTATTGATTACCTCTAGTTGAACAAAGTCACAGTGAAGAACAAGTATCCATTGCCTCGTATTGATGACTTATTTGATCAGTTACAGGGTGCCAAAGTGTTTTCCAAGATTGAGTTACGTTCAGGATATCATCAGTTGAAGATTCGGGAGCCAGATATCCCAAAGACTGCTTTCAGGACCAGATATGGTCACTATGAGTTTCTTGTTATGTCTTTTAGGATGACCAATGCCCCAGCAACTTTTATGCACTTGATGCACAGTGTGTTCCGGCTTTATCTTGACTCATTCATCATTGTGTTTATTAACAACATTCTGGTGTACTTCCGGACTCGGGAAGATCATGAGCAGCACTTGAGGACTGCGCTTCAGACCTTGAGAGAAAAGAAGTTATATGCAAAATTTTCAAAGTGTGAGTTTTGGCTAGACTCAGTGGCATTCTTGGGTCATATAGTATCGAGTGATGGGATCCATGTGGATCCGAAGAAGATTGAAGCAGTGCAGAGTTGGCCCAGACCATCCTCAGCTACGGAGATTCAGAGTTTTCTTGGTTTGGCGGGGTATTACCGTCGGTTCGTTGAGGGATTTTTATCTATTGCAGAACTTATAACCAGGCTGACCTAGAAGGGTGCTCCGTTCAGGTGGACAGAGGAATGTGAGGAGAGCTTTCAAAAGCTTAAGACAGCTTTGACTACAACCCCAGTATTGGTATTGCCTATAGGTTCGGGGTCTTATACTGTATATTGTGATGCATCGCGGATTGGTCTCAGCGCGGTGTTGATGCAGGACCGTAGGGTGATTGCCTACGTGTCCAAACAACTGAAGGTGCATGAAAAGAACTATCCTATCCATGACCTTGAGCTAGTAGCCATTGTTCATGCCTTGAAGATTTGTACGGTGTCCCTTGTGAGATCTATACCGATCACTATTTGTACGGTGTACCTTGTGAGATCTATACCTATCACCAGAGTTTGCAGCATTTGTTCAAGTAGAAGGATCTTAATTTGCGTCAGAGGAGGTGGTTAGAGCTGCTTAAGGATTATGACATCACCATTTTGTACCATCCTGGGAAGGTCAATGTGGTGGCCGATGCTTTGAGTCATCGGGCAGAGAGTTTGGGGAGTTTAGCATATCTACTAGCAGCAGAGAGGCCATTGGCGTTGGATGTTTAGGCCTTAGCCAGCCAGTTTGTGAGATTGGATATTTTTGAGCCGAGTCGAGTATTGGCTTGTGTTGTCTCTCGATCTTCTCTTTATGATGGTATCAAGGAATGTCAGTATGATGACCCCCATCTACTTGTCCTTAAGGACGCGGTCCAACACGGTGATGCTAAGGAGGTCACTCTTGGGGATGATGGTGCACTGAGGATGCAAGGCAGGCTATGTGTGCCTAATGTGGACGGTTTGCATGAGTTGATTTTCCAGGAGGCTCACAGCTCGTGGTACTCCATTCATCCAGGTGCCACGAAGATGTATCAGGACCTGAGGTAGCATTATTGGTGGAGGAGGATGAAGTAGGACATAGTAGAGTATGCGGCTAGATGTCTAAATTGCCAGTAGGTGAAGTATGAGCATCAGCGATCGGGTAAGTTGCTTCAGAAGATAGAGATTCCGGAGTGGAAATGGGAGCAGATCACTATGGACTTCGTTGTTGGACTCCCACGGACTCAGCGAAAGTTTGATGCAGTTTGGGTGATTGTAGATAGGCTGACCAAGTCAGCTCATTTTATTCCAGTGATGACTACCTATTCTTTCGAGCAGCTAGCTAGAATTTACATCCACGAGATTGTCAGGCTTCATGGCGTACCAGTATCTATCATCTCTGACCGGGGTACGCAGTTTAAATCACGGTTCTATAGAGCTGTACAACACGAGTTGGGTACTTGGGTTGAGTTGAGCACAACATTTCACCCTCAGATGGATGGACAGTCCGAGTGCACTATTCAGATAGTGGAGGATATGCTCCGTACGTGTGTGATAGATTTTAGGGGTGCTTGGGATCAGTTCTTACCACTTGCGGAGTTTGCTTACACCAACTGTTATCAGTCCAACATTCAGATAGCATCGTATGAAGCTCTGTATGGTAGGCAGTGTTGGTCCCCGGTGGGTTGGTTCGAGCCGGGCGAGGCCAGATTATTGGGTACGGACTTGGTTCAGGATGCCTTGGAAAAGATTAAGGTGATTCAGGATAGACTTCGCACAGCCCAGTCAAGACAGAAGAGTTACGTGGACCGAAAGGTTCACGATGTTGCATTCATGGTTGGAGAGTGGGTCTTGCTCCGGGTTACGCCTATGAAGGGCGTTATGAGGTTCGGAAAAAGGGGCAAGTTGAGCCCAAAGTTTATTGGTCCCTTTGAGGTGTTGCTGCAAGTTGGGGAAGTTGCTTATGAGCTTGCCTTGCCTCCCATCCTAGCAGGAGTTCATCCGGTATTTCATGTTTCGATGCTCCGGAAGTATCACGGTGATCCGGCTCATGTATTGGATTTTAGCTCAGTCCAATTGGACAAGGATCTATCTTATGTTGAGGAGCCAGTGGCTATTTTAGACAGGCAGGTCAGAAAGCTAAGATCAAAGAACATTATTTCTGTGAAGGTTCAATGGAGGGGACAGCCGGTCGAGGAGGCGACTTGGGAGATCGAGTAGGATATGCGCAACCTTTATCCTTATCTTTTCACCACTTTAGGTATGTCTCTATGCTCGTTCGAGGACGGATTGTTTTAAGAGGCGGAGGATGTAACGACCCGGCCGGTCGTTTTAAGAGTAATAGCCTCGATTCCCTATTTACTGTTTCTCCCATATCTATTTCTGCTATTGTCACTTGCCGGGAGGTTTTGTTTTGGTTTTTGGAGTGTTTTGGGACACTTAGTCCCGACTTGGAGGTTTAAGCCTTAGGATTTGGACCGTAGTAGGAATTGTGTGAAGATGACCCCGGAATAGAATTCTGTCGGTTCTGTTAGCTCCGTTAGGTGATTTTGGACTTAGGGGCGTGTCCGTATTATGTTTTGGAGATCTGTAGCTTATTTAGGCTTGAAATAGCGAAAGTCGAATTTTTGGAGATTTTGACCGGTAGGGGACTTTTTGATATCGGGGTCGGAATCCAATTCTGGAAGTTAGAGTAGGTCTGTAATGTCGAATATGACTTGTGTGCAAAATTTGAGGTCAATCGGACGTGATTTGATAGGTTTCGGTATCGGTTGTAGAAGTTTAAAGTTTAAAGTTCATTAAGTTTGAATCAGAGGGTGATTCGTGTTTTTAGCATTGTTTGATATGATTTGAGGGCTCGACTAAGTTTGTATGGTGTTTTAGGACTTGTTGGTATATTTGGTTGAGGTCCCGGGGGCCTCGGGTGTGTTTCGGATGCTTAACGGATTTAATTTGGACTTAGGCTAGTTGCTAAAGATTATCTGGTTTCTGGTATTTTCGCACCTGCGGAGGGGAGACCGCAGGTGCGAAGGAGGAGCCGCAGATGCTGCCAAGAAGGAGCTGGGTAGGGACCGCAGGTGCGAAGATTTTCCTGCACCTACGAGAGTCACAGATGCAGGCAGCTGGGCGCAGGTGCGAGGGGAAGTCGCTGGTGCGATACATTTCCGCACCTGCGATAGTCGCAGATGCGGTCGCATAGCCGCAGGAGCGGAGCCTGGGATTCGCGGCGTCACAGATGCGACAGAGAGTCCGCAGGTGCGAGACTTCTGGACATAACACTTAAATGCTAAGGTTCACGATTTTTGCTCATTTTCAACATTTTGAGCTCGGGTTTGGCGATTGCTTGAGAGCATGTTTGAGGGGTTTCTTGAGGTAAGTCCCGTGTGCTTATTTTTGATCAATAATCTTGCTTCCCCATTTATTTTCCCACCTAGTTAGTGTGTATTTAAGGTGGAAATTGGGAGTTGGATACTAGGGATTTGAATAGTTTGATTTGGGGTTTTGAGTAGTCATTTGAGGCTGGATTTTGATAAATTATGTATGGTTGGACTCGTGAGTGAATGGGTTTTCAGATTTTGTGATTTTTTTCCGATTCCGAGAAGTGGGCCCAGGTCGACTTTTTAGGGCGAATTTCGGAATTTTTGTTAAAGTATTGATTTCATTAATTTGATGAGCCTATTATAGTTGTATTTATGATATACAATTGTTTTTGGCTAGATTTGGGCCATTCAGAGTCGGATATTCATGGAAAAGGCATTGTTATCGATTGATTGAGCTTGGTTCGAGGTAAGTGGATTGCCTAACCTTGTGTGGGGGAAATCCCCTTAGGATTTGTACTGCTTTTGATATATGAGCGTTGTGTACGTGAGGTGACGAGTACGTACACGGGCTAATTGTGTAAAAACCCGATTTTTTCTACTAAGTAATAACCTAATTTCTTTCTTATTTGAGTTTCATTAGCATGTGTAGTATCCTGCTAGATTAGAATAGCATGCCTACTTGCCCTAACTATTTACTTGAACTACGTGCAACATGTTTAGTAAATTTACTTGTCTTTCCTTAACTGGTACTTTGGTTGAACTGTAGAATTTTGTGTCTTAACTATTAAATTCTATTGGTTAGCTGCATATTTACTTTGGGATTACGGAACGGTATTTTGGGAGACCCCCCTGTACTGCATATTTACTTTGGGACTATGAAACGGTATTCCGGAAGATCCCCCTGCACATTTACGTTTGGGACTACGAGACGGTATCTCGGGAGATCCCCTACTGTTGTTTCAGTGTACTGAGCTGTTGACTTGCTATGATTTCATTCTTTGTTAAATTTCAATACTTATTTTACTACAATATTTCATTCTATCTTAGTTTACTTTATATTTACCAGTAAGGCTCTGACCTGATCTCGTCACTACTTGACCGAGGTTAGGCTTGTCACTTGCTGGGTACTGTTGTGGTGTACTCATGCTACTCTTCTGCACATGTTTTGTGTGTAGATCCAGGTACTTCTTATCAGCCCCGCTACTAGCTGAGAGTGCTTGTTGCTATACGGAGACTTCAAGTTATATCTGTCGCGTCCGCAGACCTTGGTGTCCCCCTCTATTCCCTCCTATGTCATTTACCTTCCTTACTTCTATTATCAGACTCTAGTGTATAGAGATACTAGTTTCCTTATGTAGCTTGTGACTTATGATGTTACGGGTTTTGGGATTTCTGTGTATTTTTGAATAGTTGGTTATTGCACATGCCAGGCGGCATGGTACCCAGTTATGTTGTTACTGCTACAGTTAGTTGTTAAATTTATGTTTTCATTTCATTATTCCGCAAAATGTTAGGCTTACCTAGTCTTAGAGACTAGGTGCCGTCACGACATCATACGGAGGAGATATTTGGGTCGTGACACCTGTACTTTTATATTGGGATGGAGTTCCCTGGGATGGATTGGCCCTGTACAGTAGTGAGTGATTGAATGTCAGTTATTATGTATATATATTTGGGATGGAGTTCCCTGGGCTGGATTGGCCATATACAGTACTGAGTGATTGAGTACTCTGAGAGTGTGAGTATGTGAGATTTTCATTATTTTGTATCACATATGACATGTACATTGGCATGTAGACATAGTGATGCCACATTTCCCATATCATTCAGATTTGTTAGTTTAACTGTTGAGCTTGAAAGCATGCCTACATTTTTTTATTGTTATTTCTATACTTGGACTATGCATGTTTAGCTCGTCACTACTTTCAGCCCAAAGGTTAGTCTTGTTACTTATTGAGTACATTAGGTCGGTTGTAATCATACTACACTCTGTACTTCGTGTGCAGATCCAGGTACTTTAGGATACGGTGGTTGCTATATTTTGGATATTATCTCTTGGAGACTATCGAGGTAGCTGCTTGACGTCCGCAGGCCTTGACTCTCTTTCCCTTTCAGTTATTTGTGTTATTTTATATTTTCTGACAGTATTTTTATCAGTCAAACTGCGTTGTCATTTAGATGCTCATGTACTCAGTGACACCAAGTTTTGGGAGTGTATTGTATAAAGACAGCGTTTTGTATTAGAAATTGTAGGATTTTACTCTTAAATTTATTTCTGGTATTTCCAAACTTATAGTAATTTGTGGTTTATTGAGGTTGTCGGCTTGCCAATATTAAGATAGGCTCCATCACGACATGTGAGATTTTGGGTCGTGACAAGTTGGTATAAGAGCATAAGTTACATATGTCTCACGAGTCATGAGCAAGTTTAGTAGAGTCTTGCGGATCGGTACGGAGACGTCTGTACATATCTTCGAGAGGCTGCCGAACCCTTAGGAAAATTTCACTTTCTTGAATTCTGTCATGCGTATTTGTTGATTTATGTAACTAAATTTCTATTATTCTATTCTCTCACAGATGGTGAGGACACGTACTACCGGATCAGATGGTCAGCCACCAGTGCCACCATTTAGGGCCACGATAGGTCGGGGCCATGTTAGAGGTCAGGGCCATGGTAGAGGCCTAGGTGTAGGTCGTACAACAGTTAGATCAGCACCTGTAGAACCACCAGTTGCTCTAGCTCAGGAGTAGGTTCCAGATATAGTTGAGCCGGCGGGACCAGCTCAGGCACCAGCTATGCCTATTGTGATTCCAGTCCTTCAAGAGGCTTTGGCCCAGATATTGACTATTTGCACTGGCCTTGCTCAGGTGGTTTCGGTTAAGACGGCACCAATCACTTCTTAGGCCGCGGGAAGTACTCATACCCCTGTCACCCGACTGCAGAGCAGGTAGTGCAGGGAATTTAGGTACCGGGGGCACTACCAGTCCAACCGGTTATAGCTGCTCAGGCCCAGGTGGGTCCTATTATGAATGACGCGGAGCAGAAGAGACTAGAGCGATTTAGGAGACTCCATCCTCTATCGTTCAGTGGAACTAAGTCAGAGGATGCTCAGGATTTCTTAGACAGATACCAGTAGATTCTTCGTACAACAGGTATTCTGGAGACCAGTGGGGTCTCATTTACTACTTTTCAGCTGGCCAGGGCACCCTTCAGATGGTGGGAGACTTATGAGAGGAGCAGACCAGTTGGTGCAGCACCACTTTTTTGGCATGAGTTCTCCGTATTATTCCTGGAGAAGTTTATGCTATAGACCCGCAGAGAGGAACTGCGTAGGCAGTTCGAGCATTTACGTCAGGAGGACCTGTCCATGACCCATTGAGATGCAGTTTTCAGAATTGGCTTGTCATGTAAACTGGTTGGTTCCCACTGAGAGGGAGAAGATCAGGAGGTTCATTAATGGCCTCAACCAGCAGTTCTGTTTTGAAATGACTCTAGAAAATGCAGCAGGTGCTAAATTCGACGAGGTCATTGATAGTGCTTGACGGCTAGAAATGGTCCGTACTAAATAGCGTGAGGAGAGGGAGGCCAAAAGGTCTCGTGGTCCGGGTAATTCCAAGGTTCCTTCTGGGGACAACCCTATCACAACAGGGGTCGTCCTTATAGGCCCGCTCAAATGGCTCGTCCAGCTCATCGTGGCGCATCAGCTAGCCATGGTTCATACAGTGCTCGACCGAGTTAGTCTTCTCTTAGTGCACTTCCAACTCAGATTTCATCTCGTGTACCATCAGTTCAGGGTTCATCTGTACCAGGTTCTTCTGGTAGTTATTCTGGTTCTCGAGGTCCGCCTCAGTACTTACCGCCATTATTCGAGAAGGGTTATTTTGAGTGTGGAGATCTGGGTCATATGAAGAGATATTGTCCCCGCCTTTCAGGAGGTCCAACTCAACAGATGAGTCGGGCTATGACTCCTGTACCAGCTGCTACACCACCACCCTAGCCAGTACGGGGTGGGGCTCAGGCAGCCAGAAGTCGCCCAAGAGGGGGAGGCCAAGCAGGTGGCGGTCAGGCCCGATTCTATGCTATTCCTGCCAGGCCAGATGTCGTTGCTTCAGATGCAGTGATCTCAGGTATTGTCTCAGTATGCCACATGGAAGCTTCTTTATTATTTGACCTTGGTTCCACATATTCGTATGTATCATCATATTTTTCTCGTTATCTAGATATGCCACGTGAGTCCTTAGTCTCATTTGTTCATGTATCTACGCTCGTGGGCGATATTATTATTGTGGACCATGTATATCGGTCATGTGTAGTGACTATTGGGGCACTGGAGACTAGAGTTGATCTCTTATTGCTTAGTATAGTTGATTTTGATGTAATCTTGGGTATGGATTGGTTGTCTCCATGTCATGCTATTTTGGACTGTCATACAAAAACCTTGACATTGGTGATACCGGGGTTGCCGAGGGTCGAGTGGAGAGGCTCTCTAGATTATATTCCCAGCAGGCTAATTTCTTATTTGAAGGCCCAACGGATGGTTAGGAAGGGATGCTTGTCATATTTAGCCTTTGTGAGAGATGTTGATGCAGACACTCATACTATTGATTCTGTATTGGTAGTGCGAGAATTTCCTGATGTATTTCCTATAGATCTGCCGGGTATGCCACACGATAAGGATATTGACTTTAGTATTGACTTGGTGCCGGACAATCAGCCCATTTCTATTCCTCTGTATCGTATTGCACCAGCTGAGTTGAAGGAATTGAAAGAGCAACTTTAGGAACTTCTTGATAAGGGGTTTATTAGGACTAGTGTATCGCCTAGGGGTGTACCAGTTCTATTTGTGAAAAAGAAAGACGGTTCTATGTGGATGTGCACCGACTATAGGCAGTTGAACAAAGTTACAATCAAGAACAAGTATCCTTTGCCACGTATTAATGATTTATTTGAACGGCTTTAGGGAGCGAGGGTGTTCTCTAAGATTGATTTGAGGTCTGGGTATCACCAGTTGAAGATTCGGGATTCGGAATTTTAAAGACGCCATTCAGGACCCGCTATGGTCACTTTGAATTTCTCGTGATGTCTTTTGGGATGACCAACGCCCCAACAACGTTCATGCACTTGATGAATAGTGTATTCCAGCCATATCTTGATTTATTTGTCATAGTATTTATTGATGATATCCTGGTGTACTCACGTAGCCAGGAGGAGCATGTACATCACTTGAGTATTGTATTACGGAGGTTGAGAGAGGAGAAATTGTATGCCAAATTATCTAAGTGTGAGTTCTGGCTTAGTTCGGTGGCATTCTTGGGATACATAGTGTCCAGTGAGGGAATTAAGGTGTATCCGAAGAAGATTGAGGTAGTTTAGAGTTGGCCCTAGCCATCTTCAGCTACTGAGATTTTGAGTTTTCTCAGCTTGGACGGTTATTATCATTGCTTTGTGGAGGGTTTCTCGTCTATTGCGGCGCCTATGACTAAATTTACCCAGAAAGGTGTTCCATTCAGGTGGTCGGATGAGTGTGAAGAGAGTTTTCAGAAGCTCAAGATTGCCTTGACCACAACTCCAGTTCTAGTTTTACCTTCAACTTCAGGCTCTTATACAGTATATTGTGATGCTTCTCGGATCGGTATTGGGTGTGTCTTAATGCAGGAGGGTAGAGTGATTGCTTATGCTTTGCTCCAGTTGAAGCCACATGAAAAGAACTACCACGTTCATGATTTAGAGTTGGCAGACATTTTTCATGCATTAAATATTTGGAGCACTATCTTTATGGTGTGTCTTGTGAAGTATTTACGGATCATCGGAGTCTCTAGCACTTGTTCAAACAAAAGGATCTAAATCTGAGGCAGTAGAGATGGTTGAAGTTGCTAAAGCACTATGATATTACCATTCTGTATCATCCCAAGAAGGCCAATGTGGTGGCCAATGCTTTGAGATGAAAAACGGTGAGTATGAGTAGCCTTGCATTCATTCCTGTTGGTTAGAGACCTCTTGCAGTTGATGTTCAGTATTTGGCCAACGAGTTTGTGAGATTAGATATTTTGGAGCCCACTTGGGTTCTAGATTGTGTGGTTTCTCGGTCTTCCTTATATGACCGCATCAGAGAGAGTAAGTATGATGATCCCCATTTGCTTGTCCTGAAGGACACAATTCAGCACGGTGATGCCAAAGATGTTACCATTGGAGATGATGGGATGTTAAGAATGTAGGATCAGATTTGTGTGCCAAATATAGATGGACTGCGTGAGTTGATTCTTGAAGAAGCCCACAGTTCACGGTATTTCATTCATCGGGGTGTCGCTAAGATGTACTAGGACGTGAGGAAGCATTATTGGTGGAGAAGGATGACGAAATATATAGTTGGGTTTGTAGCCCGGTGTTTAAATTGTCAACAGGTGAAGTACGATCATCGGAGATCGGGCGGATTGCTTCAGAGACTTGAAATTCCGGAGTGGAAGTGGGAGCGTATTACCATGGACTTCGTAGTTGGACTCCCATGGACTTTGAGGAAGTTTGATGCTATTTGGGTGATTGTGGATTGGTTAACCAAGTCCGAGCATTTTATTCCAGTCGGTACTACTTATTCTTCGGAGCGGGTGGCTGAGATTTATATCCGCAAGATTGTTCGCCTACACGGTGTGCCAGTGTCCATCATTTCAGATCGGGGCACGCAGTTTACATCACAGATTTGTAGAGCAATACCATGAGAATTAGGCACATAGGTTTAGTCAAGTACATCATTTCACCCTTAGACTGACGGAAAATCCCATCGCACTATTCAGATATTGGAAGATATGTTACGTGCTTGTGTTATAGATTTCGGAGGGTTCTTGGAATCAGTTTCTACCGCTTGCAGAGTTTGCCTATAACAACTACCAATTAAGCATTCAGATGGCTCCGTATGAGGCTTTATATGGGAGACGGTGTTGGTCTCCGGTGGGTTGGTTTGAGCCGGGTGAGGCTAGGCTATGGGTACTGATTTAGTTGAGGATGCTTTGGAAAAGGTTAAATTGATTCAGGATCGACTTTGCACGGTGCAATATAGACAGAAGAGTTATGCCGACTGGAAGGTTTGCGATGTTGCTTACATGGTAGGAGAGAAGGTACTACTCCAAGTTTAGCCTATGAAGGGGTGTTATGAGGTTCGAGAAGAAGGGTAAGTTGAGTCCTCGACATATTGGGGTTGAAATACTTAAAAATATTGGAGAGGTGGCTTATGAACTTGCATTGCCGCCTAGTCTATTGGGGGTTCATCCAATATTTCATGTATCCATGCTCCGGAAGTATGTCGAAGATCCGTCTCATGTTTTAGATTTCAGTACAGTTCGGTTCGATGGTAATTTGACTTATGATGTGGAGCCGGTGGCCATTTTGGACCAGCAGGTTCGAAAGTTGAGATTAAAGAATATAGCTTCAGTGAAAGTACAGTGGAGAGGCCAGACGGTCGGAGAAGCTACCTGGGATATTGAGCGGGAGATGGGGAGTAAATATCCACATCTATTTGAGACTCCAGGTACGATTTTAAACTCGTTCAAGGACGAACGTTTGTTTAAGAGGGAGAGAATGTAATGACTCAGCCGGTCGTTTTGAGTATTACAGCCCCGTTTCCCCATTTACTACTCCTTTTTTGCTTTACAGTTGTTATGTGCCTTGCCAGGGTAGTTGGTTCGGGTCCGGTGAGGTTTCGAAATGAATTGAGACATTTAGTCTCAAGGATGAAAACTTAAGTTGAAAAGATTTTTCGGATGTTGACTTATGTGTAAATGACTCCGAAATAGAGTTTTGATGATTCCAATAGCTTTGCATAGTGATTTTGGACTTAGGAGTGTGTCTGAAAAATTATTTGGAAGTTCGTAGTTGATTCTGACTTGAAATGGAAAAATTAGGAAATGGAAGGTTTGGAAGTTTGATCGGGAGTTGACTTTATTGATATCGAGGTCGGAATCTAGTTCTGTAAAATTTCATAGGTCTGTTATGTCATTTATGACTTGTGTGCAAAATTTGAGGTCAATCGGATTTGATTTGATAGGTTTCTGCATCGAATGTAGAAGTTGGAATTCGTTAGTTTTCATTAGGCTTGAATTGGGTTGTGATTCATGATTTTAGCGTTGTTTGATGTGATTTAAGGCCTCGACTAAGTTCGTATGATGTTTTGGAAATTAGTGGTATATTTGGTTGAGGTTCAGAGAGCTTCGGATGAGTTTCAGATGGTTAATAGATCAAAATCGGACTTAGAACAAAGCTGGAACTTTCTGCCCTCTGATGCAATCGCACCTGCGGAACTTGGCTCGTAGGTGCGAGCTCGCAGAAGCGAGTTTGGTTGCGCAGAAGCGGAATTGGCTTGGAAAGGGCAGAGGTCGCAGGTGCACATGGAGGATCGCAGAAGGGGACTCGCACCAGCGACGAGTCGATTGCAGAAGCGGAAGTAAAAGGTTAGGGCCGTTTTGCAGAAGCGGCAGTGCCGCCGCAAAAGTGTGTCCGCAAAAGTGGACCTCTTGTCCGCAGAAGCGAAGGGAATTCTCGCATTTGCGAGACCGTAGATGCGGTTAAATATTCCGCAAACGCGAAAACACTGGACAATGTATAAGACAGAGGGGTCCGAGATTTCTCATTTTTGGACATTTCAAACACCGGTTGGACATTTCTTGGGGAATCTTGAGGTAAGCCACTTGTGATCATTTTAGTCAATAATATTGAATTATCATTGAGTATTTCGACTACATTACGTATTTTTAAGGTGAAGTTCGAGGATTTGGGCCTAGGGATTTGAAAATAAGATTTGAGGATTTGAAGGTCGAGTTGATGTCAGAATTTGGTAAATTTGGTATGGTTGGACTCGTGGTTGAATGGGCATTCACATTTTATAACTTTTGTCGGGTTCCGAGACATGGTCCCCAATGTCGGTTATTCGGTGAATTTTCGGATTTAATTGGGAAATTTAGTATTTTCATATAGAATTGATTCCTATAATTTATGTTGACTGTATCGAATTAATTGTGACCAGATTCGAGGCATTCAAAGGCCGATTCACGAGGCAAGGGCATATTGGAATAGAGAAATTACACAGTTTGAGGTAGGTAATACTTCTAAACTTGGTTTTGAGTGTATAAATCCCTGAACTACGTGTTATATGATTTGTTTGTAGGTGACGCACCTGCTAGGTGACGAGCGTGTGGGTGCAAAAATTATGACGTAATTGATTCCGTAAAATAGTGTAGTCAAATAATCTTGGCATTTTTCATGTACTTTCATGTGTTAAAGAAATTGAGCTGAGAATTATGTTCAAAATCATGCTGAGGCAATATGCCGGTATTATTGGGACCCATTGTGATGACCCGATAGGTCATCTTATATGTTAGAACCTAATTCTGCGTTTCGAGGTCTGAAAAACCTCATCTTAGCCTTCCTCGATTTACGTGCGCCGTCCGAGTTTCTTTCGGAAGGCTTATATGTTAAAAACTGATAAAAAGTGAATATTGCCTTAAAAATCAATTTGAGTTGACTTCGATCAATATCTTTAGCAAACGGACCCGGACCCGTGTTTTGACGGTCCCGGTGGGTCCGTAATGAAATATGGGACTTGGGCGTATGCCTAGAATCGAATTCCGAGGTACCTACCTCGAGATATGAATTTTTGTTGAAATTTGAAAGACTAGAAATCTAATGGTTTTAAGAATTTGGTTTATGTTTGGCCTTGTGGATATCGGGTCCGTATTTTAATTCCAGAACTCGGTATAGGTTCATTATAATATTTAAGACTTGTCTGTGAAATTTGGTGAGAAACGGAGTTGATTTGACGTGATTCGGACGTCCGGTTGTGAAAATAGAAGTTTTAAAGCTTTCTTGAAAATTTCATTCGATTTGGTGTTCAATTCGTAGTTTTAGGTGTTATATTGGCGATTTGATCATGCGAGCAAGTTCGTATGATGTTTTAGGACTTGTGTGCATGTTTGGTTTGAAGCCCCGAGGACTCGGGTGAGTTTCAGATAGGCTACGGGATGTTTGGACTTAGAAAATCTGGTATTTTTACTGTAGCAGCTGTTCTGGTGTGTTCTTCTTTGCGTTCGCGAAGGGTAAGCTGGTCAGGGTGAGTTTTTCCTCTTCGTGAATGCGAAGGCTTGGTCGCGAATGCAGAGTAATGGGTGCTTTGCTCTTCGCGAACGCGACCGGCTCATCGCGAACGCATAGCATTTGGGACATGGGGGAGGGGTCAGACTTTCCTTCTACGCGAACGCGAGCACGGGCTCGCGAACACAAAGGCCAGGGAGGCATAGCCTTCGCGAACGCGGTGAGGGTTTCGCGACCGCGTAAGCCTAGCAGGGCAGCTCTTCGGGAACGCGACTGTGTCCTCGCGGACGCGATGAACACTGTCGCCAAGTTCATAAAACAGTCCCAAAACGGGACTTAAGCCATTCTTTCACATTTTCACAAGTTAGATGGCCTAGAGGCGATTTTCAAAAGATATTTTTTTCCCCAAAGTGTTGGTAAGTGATTATAAACCACATTCTTTCAATTTCCCATTATATTTTATGAATCTTCAACTTAAAATCTTGAGTTTTCATGGAAGAATTGGGGTGTTGGGTAGAAACTAAGGATTTGGAAAAAATGGGGATTTAGACCTCTGTAATGACCCAACCGGTCATTTTAACTTTTAGAACCCCGTTCTCTAAAAATAAAACATCCAGTATGTGCTTGTAATAATTTAGGACTTGCGGGGAAGGTTGGTTCGGGATTTGGAAGTGTTTGGGGTGAAACCGGAACACTTGGTTCCTTAAGTTGGCCTTAAAAGTGCTAAGTTTGACTTCGGTCAACATTTTGAGAAAACGACCCTGGAATAGAATTTTGATGATTCCAACAGCTCCGTATGGTGATTTTGACTTAGGAGCGTGTCCGAAATTTTATTTGGAAGTCCGTAGTTAAATTAGGCTTGAATGGCTAAAAACAAGAATTTAAGTTTGGAAGTTTGACCGATGAGTTGACTTTTTGATACCGGAGTCGGAATCCAGTTCCAAAAATTTTCATAGTCCAAGATGTCATTTATGACTTGTGTGCAAAATTTGAGGTCAATCGGAGTTGATTTGATAGGTTCCGACATCGAACCTAGAAGTTGAAAACTCTTAGTTTCATTAAGCTTGAAATGGGGTATGATTCATGGTTTTAGCGTTGTTTGATGTGATTTAGAGGTTCGACTAAGTTCGTATGATATTTTAGAACTTGTTGGTATATTTGGTTGAGGTCCCGAGGGCCTCGGGTGAGTTTCAGATCGTTAACGGATCAAAAGTTGGACTTAAAAAGATGCTGCAATTTTCCCTTCAGCTGTATATTCTGGGCTATGATCGAGCCCCAGATCGAACCCAGATATCTAGCCCACGATCAAGGCCTGAGTCAAAGCCAAGGACGAGGCTCAGTATCAAGGCCACGATCGAAGGTCCAGCTCGAGGGCCATGATCGAAGGCAAGGCTCGAGGGCCAGGATCAAGACCCAAGATCGAACTTGATAGAGGCCATGACCATGTCCCAGGCTCGAGGCCTGATCGAGGCCATGACCAAGTCCCAAGCTCGAGGCCATGATCGAGGCCATGACCGAAGCCCAGGCTCGAGGCGTGATCGAGGCCATGACCAAGTCCCAAGCTCGAGGCCAGGACCGAAGCACAGGCTCGAGGGCCACGATCGAGGCCCAATTCCGAAGGCTGCCTGGGCAGTTTATAAAAGAGGACATTCGTCCCATTTGCCATTTTTGACGAACTTGAGCTTGAGCAGAGGTGACTTTTGGCAGATTTTCAAGGGAAAAACATTGGGGTAAGTGAGTCTAACTCGGATTTGGTCTACATATACAAGTATATCATTGTTTTCACCATAAATTAGTGTTTTGGAGATTTAAATTTGGGAAATTTTTAGAAATCTCATAGAAACGAATTTTTGAAATTTCAGTATCGATTCAGAGTCGTATTTGAGTGAAACTGGTATGGTTGGACTCATAATTGAATGGGTCATCGGATTTCATAATTTTTGCCGGATTCCGAGACGTGGGCCCCATGGATGAATTTTTAATTAACTTCAGGATTTTTAATAAAAATATAGTATTTTCTTATAGAATTGATTCCTATAATTTTTAGTGATTGTATCAAATTATTTTGGCTAGATTCGAGTCAGACAGAGTTGGATAATCGTGGAAAAGGCCTTATAGTGGATTAAATTGGAGCAAGACGAGGTAAGTCTCTTGTCTAATCTTGTGAGAGGGAAATTACCTCATAGGTGATTAAAATTAAATAATTATTTCTAATAGTGGGGGCTACGTACGCACGAGGTGACGAGAGTCCGTGCGTAGCTACTATTAATACTAAAGTCCGGGTAGTTTAGGAATCAAAGCATGCATTAGTTGTGTAAATAGTATTCTTTGATTAATTAATATTAATTGATATATTTGAATATATTATGAATTGTTAGATAAAGATATTAAAGGATGGAAATCTCATAGGCTTGATTTTCTGTTTAAATCAATTAATTGTTAAAAGAAATTATTCTCCTCCCGAATTTATCTTATAATAAATATACTCTCCTTCCGGAGGCACATAAGAAAATGTCCTCCTTTCTTGTGGAGCGGGCCGAACGCCTTGGCAAGATAAATGCATCTATGGATCGCGCCGCACGTCCCTCAGGAGTGTACACGACACTCTGGATCGGACCGTTCGTCCTCGGCAGAAATCGTGCTTAATAATAATAATTACACGATACTTTAATAATTTATTTCAGCTTGTGAAGCTAATTAATAAATTGGAAAATCTTTGGAATTTAATGAATTATTATTCTTGCTTGTTAAGGAATTAATTGTTACTCCTGTAAATGAGATTTAATTGATAAATTGGAAATTATTTGAATTGAAGGAATTTAATTAATATATTAAGAATTGTTACATTTGAAGGAATTTGATTATTTCCGCTGATTAAATAAATTATTGTAAATTCTGTAAATCATGCTGATTTAAATATCCTAGTTTTATTTCAGTTATTATTATTGACCCATAGTGAGTGTTAAAGTCGGCCATCTTGTCTCTACCACTTCGAGATTAGGCTTGATACTTACTGGGTACACGTTGTATACGTACTCATACTACACTTGCTACACTTTTTGTGCAGGATCTGAGACAGGTACTAGTCGAGGACCTATCATCACATACCCACGTCATCCCGAGGCATAGTGGTGAGCTGCCTTTCTGAGCCGTTCTGCAGCTACCAGTGTCTCTTCTTATATTTACATTCTGTCTATTTCATTTCAGACATTATTTGGAGTTTTGTATAATCTACTAGATGCTCATGCACTTGTGGCATCAGGTCTTGGCACACACATTGGTAGAGTTTGGTTTTTTTTATATATATATATTTTTGGTTTTAAATTTTATTTATTAGTTGGCTTGCCTAGCTGTAGTGTTGGGCACCATCACGACCTACAGGTGAAATTGGGTCGTGACAACATGGTATCAGAGCACTAGGTTCACGTAGGTCTCACAAGTTATGAGCAGACCTAATAGAGTCTTGCGGATCGGTACGGAGACGTCTGTACTTATCTTCGAGAGGCTATAGGGTGTTAGGAAATTACCTTTCTTCACATTCCATCGTGCAATTAATATAGCACTAAAAATCCTTCTCTTTTTTTCTCACAGATAGTGAGAACGCACTCGAATGAAGTTCCAGACAAGGGAAGAGTTACTCCCCCAGTTGCTAGAGGCCGAGGGATGGCTCCAGCCCGTGGTAGAGGGCGGGGACGTCCCAGGACTATTCCAGCTATGCCGCCAGTGGATCCAGCAGAGAATCCCATTATTGAGGAGCAGGGTGAGGTGCCTGTGGCAGAGCCAGCTCCGATGGACTTCACATCTGCACTGGGATTTCGGGATGTCATGGGTCATATGCTGCGATTCATGGACAATATGACTCAGGCCGGTTTATTTCCGATAGACCCAGCCACATCTCAGGCAGGCGGGGGAGCACAGACCCCTACCGCACAGGCAGCTGCTGTATATCGGACCAGGGTGCACTACCCATGGGTGGAGCCCAGCCAGTGGAAGCAGCTACACCTAAGCCCAAGCGAGCTGTAGCCGCTGATCCTCAGAAACTATTGGACACATGGACTAGACTACATCCTCCTGTCTTTGGGGGTGAGCGACATGAGGATCCACATGATTTCATTGATCGTTGTAAGGATAGACTGTACAACATGAGGATATTGGAATCCCATGGGGTTGATTTTGCTACTTTTCAGCTAGAGGGTAGAGCCTGTAGATGGTGGCAGTCTTATGCTCTTGGCAGACCAGCAGATTCTCCTCGCATGACTTGGGACAGGTTCACCCGTATCTTCTTGGACAAGTATATTCCACCCTCCCAGAGAGAAGAGTTACAGTTTCCGTTTGAGCAGCTCCAGCAGAGTCAAATGTCAGTGACTGATTATGAGGCGAGGTTTTCTGAATTATCTCGCCATGCACTAATGATACTTCCTACTAAGGCGGAGAGAGAGCGAGTTTGTAGCCGGTTTACATACTGTATTCAGGCCACTATGGCTCGAGATGTTGAGATGGGTACTTCTTATGAGCGAGTTGTGGAGATAGCCCGGAGGATTTAAGGTGTACGTCAGCGGAGCTGAGAGCAGATTATGAGAGATAAGCGGTTCAGGTACTCTGGAGAGTTCAGAGGTGCTCCGTCCGGGGGTAGAGGTCAGTTCGTGAGGGGGCAGTCCAGCAGACCCCCATATCCAGCACCACCACCTCCTCGAGGTGCTCCAGTGCGCCTTTATCTCAGTGCTATCCCAGAGAGTTCTTACCGCCCACCAGCTATTCAGGGTCCTCCCAGTGGGTATTCACGTCCCCAGGGCCAGACACTTAGTCAGCAGCCCATCGTACCAAAGAATTGTTACGAGTGCGGGGATCCCAGTCACATGCGAAGGTTTTTGCCCAGGCTTCGGGGTAGACCAGTACAGCAGGGTCAGCAGCCTATGCTTACCGGACCAGTTGCTCCACCAGTAGTCCGACCACCCATAGGTGGATGACATGTAGGTAGGGGTCGTCCTAGAGGTGGAGGTCAGCCAGGCGGAGGCCAGACAGTTGGCGCTCCAGTTCAGTTCTATGCTTTTCTGGCTAGACCAGATGCAGAGGCCTCAGATACCATGATTACAGGTATTATTTCTGTTTGTGGCAAAGATGCCTCAGTATTATTTGATCCAGGATCTACGTATTCATATGTGTCATCTTTATTTGCTCCATTCCTAGGTATTTCTCGTGAGTCCTTGAGTACTCATGTTTATGTGTCCACTCCTGTGGGCGATTCTGTTATTGTAAACCGGATCTACCGGTCCTGTATTATTACATTATGTGGTAAGGAAACTAGAGCAGATCTCCTATTGCTTGAGATGACCGATTTTGAAATTATTCTGGGCATGGACTGGTTATCTCCATATCATGCTATTCTAGATTGTCATGCCAAGACTGTTACCTTGGCTATTCCAGCATTGCCTAAGCTGGAGTGGAAGGGTTCGCCTATTAGTTCATTTAATCGAGTTATTTCTTTTATAAAGGCTCAACACATGGTTGAGAAGGGTTGTTTGGCTTATCTAGCCTATGTTCGGGATACTACTGCAGAGACTCTGGCTATTGATTCAGTGCCTGTAGTTCGGGAGTTCCCCGATGTATTTCCGTCAGATCTTCCAGGTATGCCACCTGATCGTGATATTGATTTCTGTATTGACTTGGCTTCAGATACCCAGCCTATATCTATCCTACCGTATCGCATGGCTCCGAAAGAATTGAAAGAACAGCTTGAAGAGTTACTAGTCAAAGGGTTCGTCAGACCGAGTGTATCGCCTTGGGGTGCACCAGTATTATTTGTGAAAAAGAAGGATGGAACAATGCGGATGTGTATTCATTATCGCCAATTGAACAAAGTCACTATTAAGAACAAGTACCCGTTGCCGCGTATTGATAATCTATTTGACTAGTTGCAGGGTGCTAGGGTATTCTCTAAGATCGACTTGAGGTCGGGGTACCATCAGTTGAAGATTCGGGATTCGGATGTTCCGAAGACTGCTTTTCGGACTAGATATGGTCATTATGAGTTTCTGGTGATGTCCTTCGGTTTAACTAATGCCCCGGTAGTGTTTATGGATCTGATGAACAGAGTATTCATGCCATATATTGATTCGTTTGTAATTATCTTCATTGATGACGTCTTAATCTATTAGCGCAGTAAGGAGAAACATGAGCAGCATATGAGAGTGGTGCTTCAGACATTGCGGGAATAAAAGCTATATGCTAAGTTCTCTAAGTGTGAGTTTTGGCTAGAGTCTGTAACATTTTTGGGACATATTGTATCGGGCGAATGTATTAAAGTGGATCCCAAAAAGATTGAGGCAGTTTAGAATTGGCACTGCCCCACTTCGGCGACTGAGATCAGGAGTTTTCTGGGTTTAGCAGGTTATTATCGTCGGTTCGTGGAAGGTTTTTCATCTATTGCACCACCTTTGAACAAATTAACCCAGAAGGGTGTTCAGTTCCGATGGTCCAATGATTATGAGTCAAGCTTTCAGAAGCGCAAGATAGCACTGACTACAGCACCCGTGTTAGTGTTACCATCTGGTTCGGGAATATATATAGTGTATTGCGACGCATCATGCATTGGCTTGGGTTGTGTATTGATGTAGGAAAGGCGAGTTATTGCATATGCTTCACGTCAGCTGAAGCCCCACGAGAAGAATTATCCAGTACATGATTTGGAGTTAGCTACGATTGTTCACCCTCTAAAGATTTGGAGGCATTATCTTTATGGGGTGTCTTGTGAAGTTTATACTGATCATCGCAGTTTGCAGCATTTGTTCAAGCAGAGGGATCTAAATTTGAGGCAGCACAGATGGCTAGAGGTACTAAAAGATTATGATATTACTATCTTGTATCATTCGGGCAAAGCAAATGTGGTTGCAGATGCCTTGAGCAGGAAGGCAGAGAGTATGGGTAGTTTGGCTTTCATTTCAGTAAAGGAAAGGCCATTAGCCTCGGAGATTCAGTCCTTGGCTAACAAACTTGTGAGGCTGGATATTTTAGAGCCCAGCCGAGTTCTTGCATGTGTGGTGGCCTAATCTTCACTATTTGAGCAGATCAAGGCTAGCCAGTATGATGACCCATACTTGATGGTTCTTGGTGAAACGGTACTACGAGGTGGTGCCAAGGAAGTTACTATTAGAGCGGATGGTGTTTTGCGACTCCAGGATCGTCTATGTGTTCCTAATGTGGATGGACTGAGGAAAAAGATCCTGGAAGAGGCACACAGTTCTCGGTATTCTATTCATCCGGGTGCTACTAAGATGTATCATGACTTGAGGCAACATTATTGGTGGCGACGAATGAAAAAGGACATATTTGAGTATGTATCTAGATGTCTAAATTGACAACAAGTTAAATATGAGCACCAGAGGTCAGGTGGTCTACTTCAGCAGATGACTATACCAGAGTGGAAATGGGAACGAATTACTATGGACTTTGTAGTTAGGTTGCCGCGGACCTTGAGGAAGTTTGATGCAGTTTGGGTGATTGTTGACAGGTTGACCAAGTCGGCACATTTTATTCCTGTTGTGACTACGTATACTTCAGAGAGGTTGGCCCAGATTTATATTCAGGAGATAGTTCGGTTGCACGGTGTGCCAATTTCCATCATATCAGATAGAGGCCCTCAGTTTACTTCACATTTCTGGAGAGCAGTACAGAGTGAGTTGGGGACCCGTGTAGAGCTCAGCACAGCCTTTCATCCGCAGACCGATGGACAGTCAGAGAGGACAATTCAGATTTTGGAGGATATGCTCAGGGCATGTGTGATCGACTTTGGAGGTCAGTGGGATCGTTTCCTGCCTTTGGCTGAGTTTGCTTATAATAACAGTTACAAATCTAGCATCGAGATGGCTCCATTTGAGGCTTTATATGGTCGGCGATGTCGTTCACCTATCAGATGGTTTGATCCAGGTGAGGCTAAGTTATATGGTACTGATTTGGTAAGGGATGCCTTGGAAAAGGTAAAGTTGATTCAGGAGCGACTTCGTACAGCACAGTCCAAGCAAAAGAGTTACGCGGATCAGAAAGCATGTGATATATCATTTATGGTAGGTGAAAAAGTTCTCTTGAAGGTTTCGCCGATGAAGGGAATTATGAGATTCAGGAAGAAGGGCAAGTTGAGCCCAAGTTTTATAGGCCCATTTTAGGTGTTGAAACGAGTTGGGGAGGTTGCTTATGAGCTTGCATTGCCTCCCAGCCTATCGGGAGTTCATCCATTTTTCCACGTATCTATGCTTCGGAAGTATCATGCCGACCTATCACATGTGTAAGACTTTAGCACAGTCCAGCTAGATAATAGCTTGGGTTATGAAGAGGAGCCAATTGCCGTTGCTGATAAACAGGTTTGCCAGTTGAGGTCCAAGAGGATTTCTGCAGTAAAAGTCCAGTGGAGGGGTCAACCAGTCGAGAAAGCAACTTCGGAGGCCGAGGAAGACATGCGGAGCAGATATCCACACTTATTCAGCATTCCAGGTACAATTCTAAACCCGTTCAAGGACGAACGTTTGTTTCAGAGGTGGAGAATGTAATGACCCAACCGGTCATTTTAACTTTTAGAACCCCGTTCCCTAAAAATAAAATTCCAGTATGTGCTTGTAATGATTTATGACTTGCGGGGATGGTTGGTTCGGGATTTGTAAGTGTTTGGGGTGAAACCGGAACACTTGGTTCCTTAAGTTGGCCTTAAAAGTGCTAAGTTTGACTTCGGTCAACATTTTGAGAAAATGAACTCGGAATAGAATTTTGATGATTCCAACAGCTTCGTATGGTGATTTTGGACTTGGGAGCGTGTTCGAAATTTTATTTGGAAGTCCGTAGTTAAATTAGGCTTGAAATGGCTAAAAACAAGAATTTAAGTTTGGAAGTTTGACTGATGAGTTGACTTTTTGATACCGGAGTTGGAATCCAGTTCCAAAACTTTTCATAGCTCCGTTATATCATTTATGACTTGTGTGTAAAATTTGAGGTCAATCGGAGTTGATTTGATAGGTTCTGACATCGAACCTAGAAGTTGAAAACTCTTAGTTTCATTAAGCTTGAATTGGGGTATGATTCATGGTTTTAGCGTTGTTTGATGTGATTTAGAGGTTCGACTAAGTTCGTATGATGTTTTAGAACTTGTTGTTATATTTGGTTGTGGTCCCGAGGGCCTCGGGTGAGTTTTGGATGGTTAACGGATCAAAAGTTGGACTTAAAAAGTTGCTGCAATTTTCCCTTCTACTGTATATTCTGGGCTATGATCGAGCCCCAGATCGAACCCAGATATCGAGCCCACGATCGAGGCCTGAGTCAAAGCCAGGGACGAGGCTCAGTATCGAAGCCACGATCGAAGGTCCAGCTCGAGGGCCATGATCGAAGGCACGGCTCGAGGGCCAGGATCAAGACCCAAGATCGAACTTGATCGAGGCCATGACCATGTCCAAGGCTCGAGGCCTGATCGAGGCCATGACCAAGTCCCAAGCTCGAGGCCATGATCGAGGCCATAACCAAAGCCCAGGCTCGAGGCGTGATCGAGGCCATGACCAAGTCCCAAGCTCTAGGCCATGACCGAAGCCCAGGCTCAAGGGCCACGATCGAGGCCCAATTCCGAAGGCTGCCTGGGCAGTTTATAAAAGAGGACATTCGTCCCATTTGCCATTTTTGACGAACTTGAGCTTGAGCAGAGGCTACTTTTGGCAGATTTTCAAGGGAAAAACATTGGGGTAAGTGAGTCTAACTCGGATTTGGTCTACATATACAAGTATATCATTGTTTTCACCATAAATTAGTGTTTTGGAGATTTAAATTTGGGAAATTTTTAGAAATCTCATAGAAACGAATTTTTGAGATTTCGGTATAGATTCGGAGTTAGATTTGAGTGAAACTGGTATGGTTGGACTCATAATTGAATGGGTCATCGGATTTCATAATTTTCACCGGATTCCGAGATGTGGGCCCCATGGATGAAGTTTTAATTAATTTCGGAATTTTTATTAAAAATTTAGTATTTTCTTATAGAATTGATTCCTATAATTTTTAGTGATTGTATCGAATTATTTTGGCTAGATTCGAGTCAGACAGAGGTGGATAATCGTGGAAAAGGCCTTATAGTGGATTAAATTGGAGCAAGACGAAGTAAATCTCTTGTCTAATCTTGTGAGGGGGAAATTACCTCATAGGTGATTAAAATTAAATAATTGTTGCTAATTGTGGGGGCTACGTATGCACGAGGTGACGAGAGTCCATGCGTAGCTACCATAAATGCTAAAGTCCGGGTAGTTTATGACTCAAAGCATGCATTACTTGTCTAAATAGTATTCTTTGATTAATTAATATTAATTGATATATATGAATATATTGTGAATTGTTAGATAAAGATATTAAAGGATGGAAATCTCATAAGCTTGATTTTCTGTTTATATCAATTAATTGTTAAAAGAAATTGTTCTCCTCCCGAATTTATCTTATAATAAATATACTCTCCTTCCGGAGGCACATAAGAAAATGTCCTCCTTTATTGTGGAGCGAGCCGAACGCCTCGGCAGGATAGATGCATGTATGGATCACGCCGCATGTCCCTCGGCAGTGTACACGACACTCTGGATCGGGCCGTACGTCCTCGGCATAAATCGTGCTTAATAATAATAATTACACGATACTTTAATAATTTATTTCAGCTCATGAAGCTAATTAATAAATTGGAAAATCTTTGGAATTTAATGAATTATTATTCTTGCTTGTTAAGGAATTAATTGTTACTCCTGTAAATGAGATTTAATTGATAAATTAGAAATTATTTGAATTGAAGGAATTTAATTAATATATTGAGAATTGTTACATTTGAAGGAATTTGATTATTTCCGCTGATTAAATAAATTATTGTAAATTCTGTAAATCATGTTGATTTAAATATCCTAGTTTTATTTCAGTTATTATTATTGACCCATAGTGAGTGTCAAAGTCGGCCATCTCGTCTCTACCACTTCGATATTAGGCTTGATACTTACTGGGTACACGTTGTATATGTACTCATACTACACTTGCTGCACTGTTTGTGTAGGATCTGAGACAGGTACTAGTGGAGGAACTATCATCACATACCCACGTCATCCCGAGTAGTGGTGAGCTACCTTTCTGCGCCGTTCTGCAGCTACCAGTGTCTCTTCTTATATTTACATTCTGTCTATTTCATTTCAGACAGTATTTGGAGTTTTGTATAATCTACTAGATGCTCATGCACTTGTGACACCAGGTCTTGGCACACACACATTGGTAGAGTTTGGGTTTATATTTTCTTGGTTTTAAATTTTATCACTGTATGCTTAATATATTAGTTGACTTGCCTAACTGTAGTGTTGGGCGCCATCACGACCTACAGTTGAAATTGGGTCGTGACAACCTCAAATTGAGGTCGGATTCCAAAACCAATTATATATCCGGGCTCGGGGGTGAATGGGTAAATGGATATCGGTCCGAACCTCGGATTTTGACCAAGTGGGTCCGGGGTCGATTTTTTGACTTTTTTGGGGAAAGTTTAAGAAATCTAAATTTATGAAATGTAATTGATTCCTTTAGCAATATTTGATATTATTGAGTCATTTTTTAATAGACACGAGTGGTTTGGAGGTGGATTCTAGAGGAAAAGTTGTGATTGAGTATTGAGTGGCATTCGGAGCGAGGTAAGTGTCGTGGTTAACCTTGGCTTGAGGGATTAGGCATTATTTGCTTATTTGCTATGTGTTTGTATGCTGAGTACAACGTATAGGTAAGGTGACGAGTACATATGCGTGGTTGTCGAGTCATAACATGCGAGTGAGTCTTATTATTGTAATCGTGGTATTCCTTGATCATATTGTTCATGATTAGACTAGCTATTCGTTATGTTGAACAACTCTTATTATGTTTCACGAAAATTGGTATTGATTGGGTATTGACTCAAAATTGAGGTTTGTAACGTGGAATTGAATGCTGAAGTAAGACTTGTTCTTGATATTTCTATCTCCCTGTTGTTACTGTTCATTGTCTTGGTGAGGTAGAGTGTTCAAGCACGAAGGGTGATGCTGTGCAACATTTTGTGAGTGAGTGATAATGCACGAAGGGTGATGTCGTGACATGTTATGAGAGAGTTAATGCACGAAGAGTGATGTCGTGCCGTTTCTATAGTTTCTTATGGTGAGGTTGAGAGTAAAAGCACGAAGGGTGATGCCGTGCACTTTCCTATTGTTTCTTATGGTGAGGCTGAGAGTAAAAGCACGAAGGGTGATGCCGTGCACTTTTCTTTACTGTGTTTACTTGTTTCTTTCTATTAAAGATATATCGATTGATCATGTTCTCATTCCTGTTGTGATTCCTTGCCATGTAATCCCCCCAGCATGTCCCCTTCCTAATATTTCTTTCCTTGCTTCTTTAGTTGATGTTATTGTTGTATATATTGATATATATTGCACATGTTTATTTGTAGGTATCTTGTCCTAGCCTCGTTACTACTTTGCCGAGGTTAGAATCGATACTTACTTGTACATGGGGTCGGTTGTACTGATACCGCACTCTGCACTTTCTGTGCAGATTTTGGTACCAGACCGAGTTGACCCTGAGTCTAGCTGCTCGCTTGATCCATTTGGAGACCCAAGGTAGTCCTGTCGGCGTCCGCAGGCCCTGGCGTCCCCTTCTATGCATTTCCTTTACTGTTTCAATTGTATCGAAAATAGTTGTATTTCCTTCAGACATTTACTTATAGTGAAATCTTAGAAGTTCGTGAATTGTGACTCAAGATCCGGATGATAGTAATTAATGCAGTTTTTATTTTATTCCGCACTCGCTATATTTCATCTTAGCTTATTTGTTGTTATTTACTGAATGGAATAAGAATTTGGCTTAATAATCTCTATCAGGGCTTGCCTAGCAAGTGAAATGTTAGGCGCCATCACTGTCCCGATGGTGGAAATTTCGGGTCGTGACACCCACTGAGGTCGTTTCTGTTGTTGAATTATATGTTTAAATTGAACTTTCATACTCAGTCATATTCATTCATTGCATATCATATCTCTGTCTCGGTTGTTATTTATTGATACATTATATCATCATTTTTGGGCTAGCTTCATGACATTGTGAGTCCAAGAGGCTGGAGAGATTGATGACTGAGTGAGGCCGAGGGCCTGATTGTGAGTGATATTTATGGGATCGGGCTGCACGCCGCATCATATTTTATTGATTTATGCCTAGATTTGGCTTATTATAGCACTTGGGCTGAAGGAGCCCCTCCGGAGTCTACACCCCCACAGTGAGCGCAATGGATATTATATTTGGGATGGAGTTCCCTGGGCATGGAGTTGCCCTATATATTCACATATATATATATATATATATATATATATATATATATATATTCACATTTGGGATGGTGTTCCCAGGGCATGAAATTTCCTTATTTATTTATATTTGGGATGGAATTCCTTGGGCTGGATTGGCCCTGTACAGTAGTGAGTGACTGAATGTCAGTTATTATGTATATATATTTGGGATGGATCTTCCCTGGGCTGGATTGGCCATATACAATACTGAGTGATTGAGTACTCTGAGAGTGTGAGTACATGAGTTTTTCATTATGTTGTATCATACGTGACATGTACATTGGCATGTAGACATGGAGATGTCACATTTCACATATCATTCAGATTTGATCTATCTTCCTTGTATTTAGTTTAACTGTTGAGCCTGAAAGCATGCCTAAATTTTTATATTGTTATTTCTATAATTGGATTGTGCCTGTTGAGCTCGTCACTACTTTCATCCCAAAGGTTAGTCTTGTTACTTATTGAGTACATTAGGTCGATTGTAATCATACTATACTCTGCACTTCGTGTGTAGATTCAGGTACTTCCGGATATAACGGTTGCTAGATTTTGGAGATTATCTGTTGGAGACTATTGAGGTAGCTGCTTGACGTCCGCAGACCTCGACTCTCTTTCCCTTTCAGTTATTTGTGATGTTCTATATTTTCAGACAGTATTGTTATCCGTCAAACTGTGTTGTCATTTAGGTGCTCATGTACACAGTGACAACGGATTTTGGGAGTGTATTGTATAAAGACAGAGTTTTGTATCAGAAATTGTGGGATAGCGCCATCACGACTTGTGAGATTTTGGATTGTGACAAATATAAAAAAAGACTTATTAATTGGAGTGTAGCATAAAGCACAATCACAATTAAACCTAAAATTAACACTGTACATTCGATATTATTTTGGCCAAAACTCTTAGAATTAATCAATCATTCGAGAGTAATACATCATGAGTAAACTATATAAAAATATTTGTGCAAACCATAAGGTAATATAGTTAGAGAGACGTACCTTTAAAAGTCCAACATGAGGTTTTAATATATAGGAGAATATAATTCAGGGGTTTTTGGGTACACCAGATAGTTTAAGTAGGTAACTAATAAAAAAAATAATAGTTTAGGCGGGTTTTAGGCTGAGTTAAATAGCCACGTGCAGTGCTACATAGTACGTTTTTTTTAACAATTAGGAGCGTGTATTAGACGCACCTCTAAGAATGCAATGAGGCGGTTTTAATATAAAGGGAAATATAGTTCTGGGGTTCTTAGGGACACCGAATAGTTTAAGTAGGAAACTGACAAAAAGTTGATAGTTTAGTAGGGGTTTAAGGTACTAACTCTTTTTAAAAAGTACTAGTTATACGATACGTGCGTTCCCGTCTCAATAAGTATATATTTTTAAAAAATCACATAAATACTTTGTTAACTAATTATATTTGAGTTATAAAATAAGTTTAAGAAAATATTGTGAGTTTCTGAAAATGATAATTATTGATTCTGTTTAACAACTGAATAAATGAAGAAACTGTGATAATAGAAGTCCCCAATCATCTTAGTCACTATTTTCAACTTAAGATTTATCCATTACTATAATTTTACAAGTTCTCGTGTTTCTTTATATTATCATGAAGAGCACATAAACTTTAGACAATTTAAGAGTTTTTTTTAAAAAAAAAATTTGAGAAATATATATTCTTAAGTTCATTCTAAAAAACACACAGGATATTCATCTAACTGACAAAAGATCTTTTTTTTCTCGCAAACAAAATGTGAATTATTATATTTCTTTAATTAATAAGAAATACTGTAAAATTATAAAACAACTAAAAATATAAATAATTTTTGAGATTTTGGCCAAATAGGCCCATGTTCAATCAAGGTTCACAATTAAGAATACCAAAATAAAGATGCACTTGTTGAATACGTGATTGTAAAATTTAATTATTAATATAAATACACGAATGCAAAATTTTACTACTAATATAAACGCGAATGCAAAATTCAACTACCACAAAAAAATGCTTAAAGAAGAACCTAAATATTCTTAATTTTATAGTTGTTGCTCGAACCGCTCAAATAACGTAAAGTTTGATGATGAAAACATAGAATTGTAACTTTTTTTTATAAAAAGTTTTGGGTATATAATTTGAAATAGGAAGGGACTTATATAATGTAAAATAATGTATAGTTTAATGATTTATTAGAAAATAAAGACTCCAAAACCAAAAAGAAAATTAGTTTTTACCTAATATCTTTTGAAGAAGTAATCTGTCAAAAGTTTATTAACTAAATAACTTCCTACGATACTTTCCTTGAAAGTGAATAAAATTTTCCTAAGTTAGTTGAAAGACCAAACTTTTTTAGTTTTAGTTGAATACCGAAAACTTTCCTAGTTTTAGTTGAAAGTATTTAAAATTTTAGATTTAAAAGAAATTGAAAAATAAAAGTTTTAAGTATTAGATTAATAATTAAATGAATGTTCCTAATAGTAGAAAATTAATTAAATAATTATTCCTAAATATAGTAAAATAATCAAATGACTATTTTACCCGTGTGAACTCTATTTTAAAGAGGTAAAAAAGATGAACGATATTTCGCTACATGCCTTCGTGCTTTTAATATAGTAATAGATAGATAATAGATATAGATATTTTAATCCACCAATGGTGTAAAAACTTTTGCAAGAGTGTAATTTGACCGACTCAAACAAGCTACCCACTCTTTAAATTGATAATTCGTTGTGTAAACATTTATATGTAATTGGTTAATTTGACCGTGTAAATGTCTTTTGTTACGACCCAAAATCCAATTAGTCGTGATGACACCTAACTCAACCCGCTAGGTAAGCCAATTAACAACTATCCAATTTAATAAGACTTATTAAGAGAAGAAAATGATAATACAATAATTTAATACAAGAATTTTTCCAAGGACTGGTAGTACAAACCATGAGCTTCTACGACTGGAATTTACAAAGCTGGTATGAAATAATACATCATTTGTTCGAATGTACATAAACAGATTTTTAATAATCTAAGGCTACCATGAACAAGAGGCAGCTACCACCGGAATGCAGGTACATCTTCAAATCTAGCTCCCATCGAACACAACAACATCAACAGCCAATATCTGCACGCAAGGTACAGAAGTGTAGTATGAGTACAACCGACCCCATGTACTCAGTAAGTAACAAACCTAATCTTAGATTGAAAGTAGTGATGAGCTACAACAAAGGACGGGTCCAACACCAATAGCTAACAACAGTTCATAACAACATAAAGCAAGTAAAAAAAGGAGTAACTCAAAGATAAAATGCTTATCTTTTCATAGTTTTTCCGAAAATAGTTCCGTTTTTCAAGTATATCAGCGAAAGCCTAACTCCTTTACTGAAATCGTCGAAAATACGAGTAAGTTTAAAAACTGTGAGTTTTTCCCAAAATCCTTTCAACAATAAATATGATGTTTCATTTTCCTTTTAGATAGCAAGTATAAAATACCTCTCTATGCCCATATGTCAAGATGTGTGAGAAGTCATGAATGACGTGATACTATACAGCATGAGGAAAAATGCATCTCTATGCATGTATGTTAAGTGTGCATGCCAAATGCGATGCAGATCAGTGATAAAGACCATATGCATACTCTCAGAGTATCAATTTACTCAGTCCTCTCATTCACTCAGTCATCCCAGTCACCCAATCCTCACAGTCACTTAGTCTTCCCAATCACTTGGGACTCGACACTCTCACTCAGTAGGTACCCGCGCTCACTATGGGTGTGTACAGACGCCGGAGGGGCTCCCTCAGCCCAAGCGCTATAATCGGCACAGACAACTCACGTGCTATAGTATCAATATCAAAATTCGCCCAGACAACTCATGTGCTGCACGGATAACTCACATGCTATAGTATCAATATCATAATCCGCACGGATAACTCATGTGATGCACGGACAACTCACGTGCTATAGTATCAATATCCTCACAATCAGGCCATCGGCCTCACTCAGTCATCAATCTCTTCAGTCTCTCAGGCTCTCAATGACAGGAAAAATAAGGCCAAAAATAATGATGTGATGTATCAATAAATGGTAACAGCGATTGAGATATGATATGCATATGAATGCGTATGACTGAGTATGTAATGCAATAAAAGCAGATAGCTCAACAATAGAAATGACCTCGGTGGGTCTCAACAGAATAAGCATGTAGCCGAGACATGGTTTCTAACATGGATCATAGCTCAAGAGCTCAGGTACTTAGAAATTTCATGGTTACAGGTAAGACCGGGTAACTACACAGTACCACAGAAATAACAGAATTACAATTTATACGGTGCATACCCACACGCCCGTCACCTCAACACCAATCACATAACATGTAATTCGGGGTTTCATACCCTCAGCACCAAGTTTAGAAGTGTTACTTATCTCGAACGAGCCAATCCCAATACCGAGCAAGCCAAGCGATGCTACAAAAATGCCATCCCGCGCGTTCCGGCCTCCGAATGGCTTGAAACTAACCAAAAACAACTCAAATACATCAAAAAATGCTAAAGGAACCAATCCCAATCGAAAAAGATCAAATCTTGAATCAATAGCCCAAAATCGGCCAAAAAGTCCAACCAGGGCCCGCGTATCGGAACCCGACAAAAGTTACAAAATCCGACAACCCATTCGATTACGAGTCCAACCATACTAGTTTCACTCAAATCCGACTCCAAATCGTTGTTCAGAACTCGAAAATTCACATTATGAAACTTTAGGCTAAAACCCCCAATTTCTCTTTTGAAATCATCAACCAAATGCCAAAAATGAAGATAGATTCATGAAAAATAACCAAAAATGAGTAGATAACACTTATCCCAATCCATATGGTAAAAATCTCTAAAACAATCATCTAAATCCGAGCTCCATAGCTCTAAATATGCAAAAATGTCTGAAACCTTCGAAATAGAGTACTATATACACTGTTCCAGGGGTACCCTTCACGATCGCATTCACAAACATTGCAATCGTGATAACAAAATTTTGCAGGACAATATTTACCCTATGCGATCGCGGCCATGTCCCCGCGATCGTGAAGAACAAACTTCCATTTAACCCTTCCCAACTCTTCTCAAACAACCTGCAGTATATTGGCCATAACGTTTTGTATAAAATGCTAAATGACAAATGATTTGATTTGCTGAAAACTAGACACAAAGGGCTACAACTTTTATTTTTGGATCATCTCCAAAATCCTTATAGATTGCAAAATATAGGCTTCTAAAGTCGGGTCAGTGTAGCAGAGATTTTCTTCTATGCGATCACGAGAAGGCATCCCTCATCGTGATTCACAACTCCATTTTTCCTATTTTTCTCTTCGCTAACGCGACCAATTCCACGCGATCGCAATGTACACCCCTGTAGCCAAACACCAGCAACTAAAAATGGCCTACAAATGGTCTGAAATCACCCAGAAACTTACCCGAGCCGTGAAGTCTAGAAACATCAAGCGAACTTGCTCGCACGATCAAATCACCAAAACAACACCCGAAACCATGAATCGGAGACCAATATGCATGAAATTTGAAGGGAGAACTCAAGAACTTCTAGAATTGCAACCAAGCATCTTAATGCTATCAAACCAACTCCGAACGACCCTGGATTTTGCAGGCAAGTTCCAAATCATAACGCAGACCTACTCGATGTTTCAAATCTCACTTAACAACATCAAAATCACAAATCGTCCCTCAAATTGACTTAATGAAGTTAATGAACTTTTAACTTCCGAAACGCACTACACAACATATCAATCAACCCGGAATGGACTCAAATTTTGCACTCAAGTCCCAAGTGACATAATGAAGCTATTCAAATTCCCGGAACAACAATTGAAATCCTATATCTCCAAAGTAAACTCTCGGTCAAACTTATGAACTTTTCCAAACCTTAAAATTCCAAATTTCGCCAATTTGTGCCTAAACCTTCTAGAAACATCCAAATGCAAATCCAAGCATACACCCGAGTCCAAAATCACCATCCAGACCTATCGGAACAATAAAAACTCCATTCCGGGGTCAAATTCACAGGAAGTCAAACTTGGTCAACTCTTCCAACTTAAAGCTTCAACAATGAAATTCATTCTTCCAAATCGATTCCGAATAACCTGAAAACCAAAACCGACGATTCACATAAATCATAATACATCATATGGAGCTACTTATTCCCACAAACTACCGAGCGAGGTGCAAATGCTCAAAACTACTGGTCGGGTCGTTACGTCCTTCCCCACTTAAACATACGTTCCTCGAACGTGCTAAGAGTTGTTCCCAAAGCCATCAAACCGCCGTATAACCTTACCATGCACATACCCGGGGGTGATCCCACGTCACCCTATTCCATATAGGTCTGATAACACAACATAACTGAGATTTCCTAATTCAACCTAGCCCATAAGCCTTAGAATCCAATTTCCAACATCTGGAATTTTCTATAAGATCGGGATCTCGCATCTACACGATGTATAAGTCTGAACAACCTGTATCAAGCCATCGCCATAACCTAAGATGTTATCACATGATATACCGCATAACTCAAATACTCATAGCAAAATCTCCAATCACAGCAGCTACCCAAAACAACCCAATTCCGGCAATAAACCTCATGTCAAACAAAACCTCATTCTAAAACCTTCGTACACTACCGATGATGAAATAAACATGTGGAAACTCAGAACCATTCATCAGATCAACAAGTCATAGAGCTCCCTCTCCTTCAACAAGAACTATAGCCAATTTCTAAGTCGACTTCTTATATTATCCTTCCAAATATACTGCAATCAAATATGATAGCACCCATCCTAGATCTGACGACTTCATCTTATCAAATACCAACTACTCTAAGGATATGCAAAACCAATACTACCCATAGCCACAAACCGTGCAATCCATGCACCCATACGCAATAATTCAAATGTACTCAAACATGGAAAAATGACTCAAATGAGAGAACCATCATGCAAGTTCAACAACTACCCCCAAACAGAAATGCTACAAACCCATCATACCTAGTAGAACCAAGACACAGGAATCTAACACAAAGGATCGTATCTCAACATAACCCCGCTGCAATGTGTGACCCCATCCAAACACTGGTCCGTATGAAATACCTCAGCCACTCTACTCAAAATCAATAACCACGTGCAATTCGACATCAAGTACCCTAAGTACATGACCATAACCACGGAGGAACCAATAACACAATACCACAGACCGAAAAGAACATCACCTAGTGCGCAATCAGTCGTGCATCAGCCAAATACCCATCTCGCTCAAATTTCGCTATAAGGCCCCAACAGAACCGCACTATGTGTGAATATAACCAACAAATTACAACCCCTTGTAACATAGAAGAGTAACTCACAAAACATATCAGAACATGAATAATCTCAACACCAACTGAATGGCACATCCCTCAACCGTAGCAGTACGGAGTCAACCAATCCGACCCGGTGTAGAATACACATCCTCATTGGCCTACCAACGGGCCCCGAATCAACTCTGGTCATCCACAAATAGATAAATAACCATATAAAGGTCCACAATGACTGAATCATAACACTTACTATCATTTGGCTAGCTTTGGCCACAACTTCATAGACCACAACAACGAAATAATCAACTTCTGAGAACTCCTAGTCTCCAATTCCATAGAACACATGAATCACCATATCTGATCCCAATTCTGTCGCTTTAACATCTAACGCATCTCTCACACACGATCATCCCATGAGGAAATACATCGATAGTTCTCCTTTGCCACATAGCAAAAATCCAAATATCAGTAGTCGATCAACCAGGCGGGTACTGCAACACCAATAAAGCATCCGCAAGTCAAAACACAACGCACCTTCTGAGATATGCACCCTTCTCGTGAAATAACAAGTAGTGATATCATTCACCTAGTCATCTAAATCATCCCTATTGCCTAAGAATTCATAACCTTCCCTTTAAAACTGAACCTTGACCTTGCACACGCAAATCCTAATCCCACATAACACACCGCATCAATCATTCCATCATGTAAAGAGTACAAGAATCTCATAATCAACTCTGAGTCACAAGCAGAACACATACCCGATCAGTCAGAAACCTTCCATTTGATCTCATCTAGGAGAAAATCTCAATATGCAACATGTTCCTTACGCCGGTAGGAAATATCCACCTCGAACCGTGATAGAAATCATCGAGAACTCTTTGGAATCCATTTGTACATAACTAAGCTATCAGAACTGAATCTCTCTAACTCAACCAAGCCACGTAGGTCGCCAAACCCAAGGTTATTGCCACAAAACACCTATAGGGACTTATCACATTGTAAGTACCCAAATAACCGATCATATCCATTATTGTGTTAGTCCAACCTACTACCAAGTTGTCCTATTTCTCCGAGTTCCTTCAAAATTGCCTTCAAATTGATACTTCTCCTTGCTAGAACACCACGATCCTTAACCAAAACTCTTCCCACGAACTCTAGCATATAACCACACCGCCCTAAGGCCCATAAGCCGATGAATTCCCTCTTAAGTACCCCCAAAAGTACCAGAAACAAGATACCCACTCTGAAGAGACCTTCTACGAATCTAAAGTCGTTTCCTTCACCTTCTTGTTACTGAAATGTAGAATTCATAAGGATATAGAAATACCACGAGTCTTTACACCATATAATGCAAATATCAGATATTAGCCATATACCAATCCGAAATTCTTAATTGCTACATATAAATCTTGAATCCATTAGAACCATTCTCGAGAGTCATCCACTCTGCTCAAATCTCAATTGCACCTCCCCAAACGGGCCAAACGACTTGTGCACCATTAGCACAATGACACCCAAATAAGTAATCTCACCTTAACGCAACCAAGCAAATTCCTACTCCATACACACTACATCCTTCCTGAATAACCACTCAATCATTCCATAATCATCATATACCCGTAGAGTGTAATACAACCCATATCTAGAAATTCCCTTACTCGAGTCATCCTCATCCTCAACCTCTGCAAGTCATAACTGATTCACCAGTATACCTAAAACCGAAACCAATGCAACACATAACCGTGCAATTAAATTGTCGATAACAGACTCCCCCACTTGGCTCAAAGCCATATAACAAAACAATCGACAACACACAATACATATACTCTATTATTGCAATAATCCCGCACTGAAATTCAACTAAATACTTCATAAGCTCATGAATCGAGACTATACATTACATCAAGACAGAAATCAAGCACCCAATGGTCCCTTTACATCTCAAGCAAACTCTTCTCAACACATTCGAACCATCCGAACACATCCCGCAGTCACATCATACTCATCCTATAGCCATCCAATCACTCATCGATCCACAAATTCCACTCATAGGGACACTACCGGACGTATAAGTCCAAAAGTACGTGCTCACCCAACCAAAATCCCTATGCTAAAGCTATAGTCAAAACCCGGCCTTAAGTCCTCCAGACTGGCCCATCATCAGCACACCGAAATCACATCTCTCACCTCATCCATGGAATCACAACCCGTCGATGCACAGCTGATACCAAGCGCTCACATACGCATACGAATGCGTGGAAGGAATTCAAAGTGTTACGATTCAAGCTGAATCAATGCCGCACGATAAGGAAAGAAAGATGGAAAGTATATCCTAAATGTCCTGTAGCCTCTCGAAGATAGGTATGGACGTCATCATACCGATCCACAAAACTTTACTAGACACTTGCTCATGACTTATAGAACCTATGAACCTAGAGCTCTGATACCATCTTGTCACGACCCAAAATCTAACTAGTCATGATGGAACCTAACCCAACCCGCTAGGTAAGTCAATTAACAACTATCCAGTTTAATAAGACTTATTAAGAGAAGAAAATTTAATACAAGAATTTTTCCAAGGACTGGTAGTATAAATCATGAGTTTCTAAGATTGGAATTTACAAAGCTGGTATAAAATAATACATCATTTGTTCGAAATGTATATAAATAGATTTTTAATAATCTAAGGCTACCATGAATAAGAGGCAACTACCACAGGAATGCATGTACATCTTCAAATCCAACTCCCATAGAACACATCAACATCAGCAGCCAACATTTACACGCAAGGTGGAGAAGTATAGTATGAGTACAACTGACCCCATGCACTCAGTAAGTAATAAAACTAATCTTAGGTTGAAAGTAGTGACGACCTAGAATAAAGAACGGGTCCAACACCAATAGCCAACAACAGTTCATAACAACGTAAAACAAGTAACAAAAGGAGTAACTCAGAGATAAAATGGTCACCTTTTCATAGTTTTACCGAAAATAGTTCCGCTTTTCAAGTATATCAGCGAAAGCGCAACTCCTTTACCAAAATCGTCGAAAATACGAGTAAGTTTAAAAACTGTGAATTTTCCCAAAATCCTTTCAACAATAAATATGATGTTTCATTTTCCTTTCAGATAGCAAGTGTAAAATACCTCTCTATGCCCATATGTCAAGATGTGTGAGAAGTCATGAATGGAGTGATATTATACAGCATGAGGAAAAATGCATCTCTATACCTGTATGTCAAGTGTGCATGCCAAATGCGATGCAAATCAATGATAAAGACCATATGCATACTCTCAGAGTATCAATTCACTCAGTCCTCCCAATCACTCAGTCCTCTCATTCATTCAGTCCACCCAGTCACTCAGTATTCCCAGTCACTCAGTCCTCACAGTTACTCAGTCCTCCCAATCACTCCGCACTCACACTTAGTAGGTACCTGCGCTCACTGGGGGTGTGTACAGACTCTGGAGGGGATCCTTCAGCCCAAGCACTATAATTGGCACGGACAACTCACGTGATATAGTATCAATATTAGAATACGCACGGACAACTCACGTGCTATAGTATCAATATCAGAATCCGCACGAACAACTCACGTGCTACACGTACAACTCACGTGCTATAGTATCAATATCAGAATCCATACAAACAACTCACATGCTACACGGACAACTCACGTGCTATAGTATCAATATCCTCACAGTCAGGCCATCTGCCTCACTCAGTCATCAATCTCTTTAGTCTCTCGGGCTCTCAATGACATAAAAAATCATCCCAAAAATAATGATGCGATGTATCAATAAATGGTAACAGAGATTGAGATATGATATACATATGAATGCGTATGATTGATTATGTAATGCAATGAAAGCAGATAGCTCAACAGTAGAAATGACCTCGGTGGGTCTCAACAGAATAAGCATGTAGCCTATACATGGTTTCTAACATAGATCACACCTCAAGAGCTCAGGTACTTAGAAATTTCATGGTTATAAGTAAGACCAGGTAACTACACAGTACCACAGAAATAACGGAATTATAATTTACATGGTGCACGCACACACGCCCGTCACCTAGTATGTGCGTCACCTCAACACCAATAACATAACACGTAATTCAGGGTTTCATACACTCCGCACCAAGTTTAGAAGTGTTACCTACCTCGAACGAGCCAATCCCAATATCGAGCAAGCCAAGCGATGCTCCAAAAATTCCATCCCGCGGGTTCCGACCTCCGAAAGTCTCGAAACTAACCAAAAATAACTCAAATACATCAAACAACGTTAAAGGAACCAATCCCAATAGAAAAAGATCAAATCTTGAATCAAAAGCCCAAAATGGGTCAAAAAGTCCAACCTGGGCTAGCGCCTCACAAAATCTGACAACCCATTCGATTACGAGTCCAACCATACTAGTTTCACTCAAATCCGACTCCAAATCGATGTTAAAAACTCAAAAATTCACATTATGAAACTTTAGGCTAAAACCCCCAATTTCTCTTTTGGAATCATCAACCAAATGCCAAAAATGAAGATAGATTCATGAAAAATAACCAAAAATGAGTAGACATCACTTACCCCAATCCATATGGTAAAACACGCTTCAAAAATCGTCTCAATCCGAGCTCCATAGCTCCAAATATGCAAAAATATCTTAAACCTTCGAAATATAGTACTATATACACTATTACAGGGGTACCCTTCGCGATTACAAAATTTTTCAGGATAATTTTTACCATGTGCGATCACGGCCATATCCCCGTGATCACGAAGAACAAACTTCCATTTAACCCTTCCCAACTTTTCTCACACAACCTGTAGTATTTTGGCCATAACTGTAATCACCCGGCCGGTCATTTTGAATATTATAACCCCGTTCCCCCATTTACTGCTCAAATTATGCTTTACAGTTCTTTTATGACTTATAGGGTTAGTTGGTTGAGGTCCGAAAGAATTTTTGGAGTGAAATGAGACACTTAGTCTCATAATTAAAAAGTTAAGTTGGAAAAGTTGACCGAATGTTGAGTTATGTGTAAACAAACTCGGATTTGAATTTTGCTGATTCCAATAGCTCAATATGGTAATTTTGGACTTAGGAGCGTGTCCGGAAAATTATTTGGAGGTCCATAGTGGAATTAGGCTTGGAATGGCGAAAGTCGAATTTTTGGAAAGTTTGACCGGGGGGTTGACTTTTTGATATCGGGGTCGGAATCCGATTCTAGAAATTTGAATAGGTCTGTTATATCATTTATGACTTGTGTGCAATATTTGAGGTCAATCAGACGCGATTTGATAGTTTTCGATTTGTAGAAATTGGAAGATTCAAAGTTCATTAGGCTTGAATCCGTGTGGAATTCATGTTTTGAAGTTTTTTGAGTTAATTTGAGGGACTGACTAAGTTTGTATAGGGTTATAAGACTTGTTGGTATATTTGGTTGAGGTCCCGGGGACCTCGGGCTGCATTCGGGTGGTTAACGGACTTAGAAGTAAGTTGAAGAAGCAGCTGAAGTTTTTTTGCTGCTAGTGCAATCGCACCTGCGGAGTTGGAACCACAGGTGCGAGCCCACAGAAGTGGGAAGGGAGCTGCTGAAGTGGCCAGGAAGGTTGTGGGTAGGGGCCACAGATGCGGACTTGTGGGCGCAGAAGCGGTAGGATGGGCGCAGGTTCGGGCAGGCGCGCAGGTGCGATGGAATTTTCCGCACCTGCAAAGGCGCAGATGCGGTCCAACGCTCACAAAAGCGGAGGCAGCTGGGCTAAGTGACTTCCGCAGATGCAGTGTTTTCACCGTAGATGCGGAAATATGGCCGCATGTGCGAAAGCACCGGGCAGTGTACAAAACAAAAGGGTCCGAGAAATTTTGTCATTTTTGACATTTCCAAAATCGGGTGAGGCGAATTTTGAGCGAGAAATCACGGGAAATATTGAGGTAAGTCGCTTGTAATCATTTCTACTCCATAATATTGAATTATCGTCGAATAATCCGACTAGATTACATGTTTTTGAGGTGTAAATCGGGGATTTGAACTTAGGGATTTGAAAATAAGATTTGAAGATTTGGAGGTCGAGTTGATGTCGGATTTTCGTAAAATTGGTATGGTTAGACTCATGGTTGAATAGGATTTTGAATTTTGTAACTTTTGTCGGGTTCCGAGACATGGGCCCCACGGGCAATTTTTGAGCCAAATTTTGGATTTTGTTGGAAAATTTGTATTTTCTTATGGAATTGATCCCAATAAATATTATTGACTGAATCGAATTATTTGTGGCTAGATTCGAGGCGTTCGGAGGCCAATTCACGAGGCAAAGGCATAGCGATATAAAGAATTACATGGTTTGAGGTAAGTAACAGTTCTAAATTTGGTCCTGAGGGTATGAAACCCCGGATTAAGTGTTATATGATTGGTTTTGAGGTGACGCACATGCTAGGTGACGGGCATATGGGTGCGCACCGTAGGAATTGTGACTTGGTCAAATTCCATGGAATTGTGTAGTTGAATAATCTGTTGTTATCTGTACATTCTCCATGTAGTAGAGAAATTGAACCACAAATCATGTTTAGATTATGTGTGGGCACTGTAGGGACCTACAGAGATCGTGTACATGTTGAACTATCTGCTTAATTGTTGTTTTTTGTACTCAGTCACATTTACTTGTTTATTTTATCTCAGTGTCTATTGTTCATGATTGATGCATCATATCATTGTTGTTTGGGCTATTTTTTCATGATTTTTGAGAGCCCGAGAGACTGGAGAGATTTATGACTGAGTGAGGCCGAGGGCCTGATTATGAGATATTATATTATAGCACGTGAATTATCCGTGCGAATCCATATATTATACTATAACATGTGAATTGTTCGTGCAGCATGTGAGTTGTCTGTGTAGCACGTGAGTTGTCCGTGCGGATCCAGATATTATACTATAGCACGTAAGTTGTCCATGCGGATCCAGATATTATACTATAGCACATGAGTTGTCCATGCGGATCTAGATATTGATACTATAGCACGTGAGTTGTCCGTGCGGATTATAGAGCTTGGGCTGTAGGAGCCCCTCCAGAGTCTGTACACACCCCCAATGAGCGCAGGTACCTACTGAGTGCGAGTGTTGAGTGATGAGTGAATGGAATGGCAGAGTGACTATGGTCCTGAGAGCATGCATTTTATTTCATTATTGATGCACTTCAGCTGGCATGTATCACTGTTTTGGTCAATGCAGCAGAGATTTTCTTCTATGCGATCGCGAGAAGGCATTCGTGATCGCGCGATTCACAGCTCCATTTTTCCTATTTTTCTCTTCGCTAATCTGACCAAATCCACGCGATCGCAATGTCCACCCTTGTAGCCAAAAACCAGCAACTAAAAATGGCCTAGAAATGGTCCGAAACCACCCTGAAACTCACCCAAGCCCTCGGGGCTCCACGCTAAACATCCACACAAGTCTAGAAACATCAAGCGAACTTGCTCGCACGATCAAATCACCAAAACAACACTTGAAGCTATGAATCGAAGATCAACATGCATCAAATTTGAAGGGACAACTCAAGAACTTCTAGAATTGCAACCAAGCGTCTGAATGCTATCAAACAAACTATGAACTACCCTGAATTTTGTAGGCATGTTCCAAATCATAACACAGACCTACTCGATGTTTCAAATCTCACTTAACAACATCAAAATCAAAAATCGCCCCTCTAATCGACTTAGTGAAGTTAATGAACTTTCAACTTCCGATACTCGTGCCGAAACATATCAAATCAACTCGGAATGGGCTCAAATTTTGCACACAAGTCCCAAGTGACTTAACGAAGCTATTACAATTCCCGAAACCACAATCGGAATCCGATATATCCAAAGTCAATTCTCGGTCAAACTTATGAACTTTTCCAAACCTTCAAATTTCAAATTTTGACAATATGTGTTGAAACCTTCTAGAAACATCCAAATGCAAATCCGAGCATACGCCCAAGTCCAAAATCACCATCCGAACCTATCGAAACCATAAAAACTCCGTTCTGGGGTCAAATTAATAAGAAGTCAAACTTGGTCAACTCTTTCAACTTAAAGCTTCAACAATGAAATTCATTCTTCCAAATCGATTCCGAACAACCTGAAAACCAAAACCGACGATTCACATAAGTCATAATACATCATTCGGAGCTACTCATACCCGCAAACTACCGATCAAGGTGCAAATGATAAAACCTATCGGTCGGGTCGTTACATTTTTATGTAGTCAAGGAATTAAATTTAAACTTATTTTCGAATTGATAAAACCTTTTTAATCAAAACCCAAAAAAGTTGTTTAACTGCATCTTAAACCAAATATAGCATAATGTACTAAATTACAACTTCATGGACTAAGTATTTTTTTTTATATGAACCTATAACTTTAAGAATATACTAAGTTCAATACTAAAAAACTTAAAAGTTGAACCCATAAAGTTTAAATCCTGGATCTACCTCAGACTGCGAGGCAAAACCAAGCCTTATATTACTGCATCGACATTTGTTTCTCTCTATTCACTTCAACATCAAAAGCATCTAATTACCTAAAGATCATGATCTGTTTAACGACTGTACCATCGATGCTTATTATAATCATAGACAACAACTGCTTTAGGTGTTGTACGCTGAAATTTTGTTAGCTCAACGAGTATTTTAACTACTATATCAAGAGGTTCATTTCCTGGCCTAGGCTCAATTATCATAAGCTTCATTTGAGGCCTTGTCCTTGTAATGTTCACTAGTTCAAGTTAAGTCAAGTTTGGAGCGTCTGCTAAGCAGATAGATTCAAACTCATCATCATCCTTGATACGCAACAGTCACGACCCAAAATCCACCTAGTTGCGATGGCACCTAACCCCGCCCGTTAGGTAAGCCAAATACATTCAAGACAACTCAAATCAAGTAATAAGAGACAATGGATAAATTAATTAAACTTTCTATACAAATCACAAGGACTGATAGTACAAATCATGAGCTTCTAAGACTTAGAATTTACAGAAGCTGGTATAAATAAATACACCATATGTTTGAAGTTCACATAAACAGATTTGTAAAATATTAAGCTACCAAGGACAAGTGGAAGCTATAATTGGAACACATGTACATCTTCAATGTCAGCTCTCGCCACACACAGCGACTCCAGCTCCAACATCTGCACGCAAGGTGCAGAAGTGTAGTATGAGTACAACCGACCCCATGTACCCAGTAAGTATATTGTCTAACCTCGTTGAAGTAGTGACGAGAAATTTTTAGTTAAAAGATACTCACTGTTATACCTCAAGCGGTAGACTAGCAATAGAAATAGTTTTAGAACATAATAGATAAGAGTACAAGAAAACAACTATGTGAGGCAGTAAATGATTACTTGAAGATATCACGGTGGTAAATTCATAACTTTTATGGTCTAACAAATGTACTCAAGATTTCAAATCAAACGGTATGGCAACACCCTTCGTGCATTTATCTCATCCTCACAAATATATGAATGTAGGTCAAATCAATTGGCACGGTAACACTCTTCGTGCATTTATCTCTTCCTCACCGAGCATACGTATAACAATACTAATCAGGTGAAAGAAATACCAATAACAATTTAAAATAAAGTGGGAGACACACATAAAGCAATAACAAGAAACGCGGTTCATATGGACAACTGTAACAGACTAGGTAGTAGGCATAAAAATAATGACAACAATTAAGAACAAAGAATATAAATTTCACTAACTAGCATGGTAGAAGGCCTAGGTGTAGATATAACAAACAAGAGGGAAATCATGATCTTTATGAGCTAACAACTAGAAGGCATAAATAACTAACATGATAGAAAGTTATACGAAAGTGCAACAAATGAGGAACGTCATGGACGTAGATATAATAATAAGAAGGGAAACATGATATTTGTAAGTTAAACAAATAGAGGGCATGGGTAATACAACAACAATTAAGATAGAGGACAAAGGCAGAACAACAACGACAAGTCACATAGAAAACATAGGTACGACAGTAACAACTCAACGTAAAGGCATGAACGTATACACAAAGAAAAGATATCACAACATAATGCATGTCCCTCGTCCTCACCTGCATGGAAACACCCTTCATGCCATGAACGCATGATAGTATAAAAACATGATAAAATAAATGAAATAGCACAGCATCACCCTTTGTGCTTTTACTCTCATCCTCACTTCATAATGTAAATGAGATCATGATAATGTAAGTGAAATGGCACGACATCACCCTTCGTGCTTTTACTTTCGTCCTCATATGATAATGTAAATAAAATGGCACGACATCACCCTTCGTGCTTTTACTCTCATCCGCGCATGATAATGTAGATGAAATGGCGCGGCATCACCCTTTGTGCTTTACACTCTTCCTCACATGATAATGTATATGCAATGACATGGTATCACCCTTCATGCTTTATACTCTTCCTTACCAAGCATATGTATATCAATGACAAGAAAGGTCGGAAGTATGAATAACATCAAGGAGAGTGTTAAGCGAATATTTTAGATGAACATCAATCACAACTTTCAAGCCAATAACAATTCAATAATCTTCAAGTACTTTATTGTTCAAGTATTTCAAAAAGTCTCAAAAAATAATATTAAACTCAAGTATAGAATCCAATATCTCACGACTAACGGTCGTAGCGATGTATTAATGATTAAACATAGTGATAACCGAATTTAACGCATCAATGGTTTCACAAAAATCCGTCAAATTTTTAATCAATTTATAATAAGCTAAATCTCGGTTTCCAACATTTAATGTCATATTCTATGTAATCTGGAAGTAAAGTAAGACATGAAACAAGAAGGTTGCGAATTTCTACGAGGCACAATTAATCGTATAATTTACCCTCGACCATGATTAACCCTAGGACATGCATATACGCTCGTCACCTCATATATGCATAACCGCCGCATGAAGCAAATAATGGCAACTAGTATGTTAAATTCCCCCAACAAAGTTAGACAAGACACTTACCTCAAACAAGCCAAATCGATCCACTAGAAATGCCATCCCGCTCAAATCATCCTCCGAACGGATTAAAACTAGCCAAAAGTAACTCAAAATTATCAAATATTTCCATAGGAAGCAATCCAATTGATAAAGGTCGAATCTTTACAAATGTACTCAAAGTCAACCAAAACGTCAAACCCGGGTTTGCACCTCGGAACCTTACAAAACTCACAAAATCCGATAACCCATTCAATTATGACTCCAACCATACTTATTTCACTCAATTTCGACTCTGAATCGATGTTCAAAACTCAAAACGAAGATGCAATCACATAACATAATCAAAACCCCTCCAATTTCTCTTTTGAAATCATCAATCAAATGCCAAAAATGAAGATGGAATCACATAATATAATCAAAACCGAGTAGAAACACTTACCCTAGTTCATGTGGTGAAAATCGCCTCCAAGATCGCCCAAATCCGACCTCCATAGCTCAAAATATGCTAAAATATCTGAAACCTTCGAAATAGAATACTTTATATAACTGCTCCAGCAATACCCTTCGCGAACGCGGTAACAGCCTCGCGTTCGCAAAGCACAAACTCACACTGCCACACTTTACTTTACATGTTCAGGGAAACACCCTCGCGAACGCGATGAAGCACACTACCAGACCTCCGCGATCGAAGACAAACCATCACGAACGCGATGAAGAACCCATCAAGACTGACCAGGCCCGCTCAACACTACGCGATCGCATAGCCATGGACGCGAACGCAAAGTTTAAAAACATCAACCAGTGCGAACGCGATCTCTGAAGCGTGCCCTCGAAGAACAAACATCAAACAACCCTCATTGCACTACGCGATCGCGACTCGACCTTCGCGGTCGCGAAAAAGACCAGAACCAGCAGAAGCCAGCAGAACTAACATGGCCCAAAATGGTCTGAAACACGTCTGAAACTCACTCGAGCCCCTCGGGACCCCGTCCAAACATACCAATAAGTCTCATAACCTAACACTGACTTACTAGAGGCCTCAAATCACACATAACAATATCAAAACCACGAATCATACCTCAAATCGAACTTAATAAACTTTTGAACTTCTAAGTTCTAAAACTCGTGCTGAAACATACCAAATAACCTCGGAATGACCTCAAATTTTGTACACAAGTTTCAGATGACATAACGAGGCTATTACAACTCCCACAACCAAAATATGAACCCGATATCATCAAATTCAACTTACGGTCAAACTTATGAACATTCCAAACCTCCAAATTGCCAACTTTCGCCAAATTGTGACGAAACCCTCTAGAAACATCTAAATGTCAATCCGGGTATACGTCCAAGTCCAAAACAACTATCCGGACCTAATAGAACCATCAAAATTCCCATCCGGGGTCAAATATATAAAAGTCAAACTTGGCCAACTCTTCCAACTTAAAGCTTCTAACATGAGAATCCTTCTTCCGAATCGATCCCGAATCACCTGAAAACCAAAACCAATTATTCAAAAAAGTTATAATACGTCATATGAAGCTACTTAAGACTTCAAATCGCTAAACGGAATGCAAATGTTCGAAACAACCGGTCGGGTCGTTACATCCTCCCCCACTTAAACATACGTCCATCCTCGAACGTGCCAAAAGTCGTTCCAAGGCCATCAATTCACGGTGTAACCTTACCATGCATATACCCGGGTTTGATCCCAAGTCATCCTGCTCCATATAAGTATGCCAACACAATATAATTGGAGATCCTGACTTCAATCTTAGTCCGTAAACCTTAGAACCCAATTTCCAACATCCAGAATTCATTATAAAACCCAAATTCTCACATCCATACACTGCATAAGTCTGAACAATCTGTATCAAGCCATAACCATAACCCAAGATGTAATCACATGATATACCACATCACTCAGATACTCACAACAATAGCTGTTGAGCACCATAGCTGCCCAAAAGCAAATCTGGTACCGGTAGTAAACCTCATATCAAATAAAATCTCGTTCAAAGCCTTTCATACACTGCTAATGATGAAAGAAACACGCAGAATCTTTTAACCACTCATCTGGTCAATAGGCCAAGAAGCTCACTCATCCGACTAGTGCCATTGCCCAAATCCTTAGCGGAAATATGGTATCATTCTTTCGAACATTCCTTATCCCAATAGGATAGTGCAAATATCAGGTCTAGAAACATCATCCCAGCCAATACAAGCATCACAACCGACAAGTCTAAACAAAAACCATATGGATCCCCCACAACGCGGTCCCGTGCACCAACAAGTAATAATTCAGACATGACAAATAATAGTAAGAAAGTTAAATAAGAAATCTACTAAGCAAGTTAAGCAGGTAGGGAAATTTTAACATTTTCCTATGAACTATTTTCAACAAAGTGAAATCAAAATACACGAAATAATCATAAGGAGTTACATCTCATTATATCATCGTTGTGGCGAGCAACCCGATCCAATCATATCAATCCACATATGGGTACCCATCGAGCCATAATGCCCGAGCTCACTGATCACATGTGCGTCAACATCAAGCATGGTAAAGTACACAAAATATAACTGTGGGAAGATTATTAGGCACAAAAAACACTGAGAAATACAAGCACAACTATGGTGCAATAAGTAAGTCTACATCACTAGGGCCATCTCGCCCATAACATCATAAGGCCTAAATGGAAGTACAATATGCGTGCAAAAAATCATGTAACCCTCACAACCCATCATAACATAAGGGAGAAACACATAACATAGACCAAGGCGCGAATAACATCCATTCTGCATGATGATATATATGTGATAACAGCAGAGCAAGAGCAAGCAAATCTGATCTGATACAGAATACACATTCTCATTAGGCTCACAAATAATCCCCAAACCAAATCCTGATCACCCAAATAGGTAAATAGCCTTCCAAAAGTCCATATCAACCTTTCCATGACTTATACCATCAAGCATCATATCCTCAACATATCTTCACAATTTGCAATCAAGGAATAGTCTGCCAACGAGAACATCCAGTCTCTGAGCCTCATGAATATCAGAATCTCCATATCTGATCTCAACACCGCTACTCAAATGGCTGATATGTCGCTCATACCCCATCACCTTACAAAAAAATACACACAAATCAAACACAATGCACCTGTCAACATGTGCACTCTCCTCCGGTGACATCAAATAGTGCTAGTATTCTCGTAAACACATGAAATCATCCGTGTCATCAAGAACTCATATCCTTCCCTTCAAAACTAAACCGCAACCTTGAACTCGCAACTTTCAACCCCACACGGCGCACCGCCTCTAACATGCCAACTCGTAAAAAAATACAAAAATCTCATAATCAATTCTGAACCACCAACAAGTTAAACATCTCATCAACCGAGAACCTTTCATTTAACTCAATCTAAGAGAACATCACCACATGCATCATGGCTTCTATACCTATAGAAAACATCAACTCCGACCGTGGCCATAACCATGGTGAATCCTTCAGAATTCATTAACACATAATCGAGTCATCAGAACTGATCTTCTCTAACTCAACCGAATCACACAGACTGCCACCCGAGAGTAACTCAATCAGATATACTCGCTCTTAAGTAACCTTCTGTGAATCTGAAGTCGTTTCTTGCACCTCTCCAATATTGCCACGTAGAATCATTCTTGACATAAAACACCACAGGTCCGGTTACCATTCGCTACCGATCTCAAGCCATATTCATTTACCAACTCAAAAGTCCTTAAATGCCACATATGATTTGGAACTTGTCAGAACCTTTTCGATAACCACTCACCTTACTTTGATCTTCTATACACAACCATTACGCACTGAGCAACTTGCACTTCACTAACACATGACTATTCAAAGAAACAACCGAACAACCCCTCAGCCTGGAAGCTGACACAATGCATGATCCTGCAATCTGATTGTCAATAGCAGAAGACTCCCCCACATAGCTCAAAGCCATAAAACACATCATTGGTAATCTAAAGTGCCATATCTTCAAAGTTGCCCCGATCGCGCATGGCTATTTAGCTGAGTACTTCAAAAACTCATGCAATACTGGTCATAGAACACTCCAAAGACTCTGCCAAGCGCTTACCCATCCTTGTAATAGTCAAGAAAACTTCCCCAAATGCTCTGAAATGATAATTTACGCATTCCACTGAATGGAAACCCCATATTAAATAAACATCCAAACTCATCACGCATGCGATAACCCACCGGTTGTACTCAAATCAACGCCTTACCATGAACCCACCATAATCAAACAACTAGGCCACCAGCCAGTCTTTCCAAGTCCTTGCTTACTAACTAGATATAAGAACCCTCTACGTACCACAAATGAACGACTGAAAGTTCTATCATTGCATCCGCTCCCAAGACCAGACAACACAACGTGATGATAACCAAACATCCATAGCCCTTCATAATTTATCCGCAACATCACAAACTGTTGGTGCATAGCAAATACCGAGTGCGCAACATCACATATGAACGAATAGGAAGAATCAAAATCATAGGTTTCAAGCTTAAACAAGGCCGCATGATAAGGAAAGAAAGGAGGGAAATTTTCCTATATGCCCTGTAGCCTCTCAAAGATAGGTATGGACGTCATCATACCGATTTGCAAGACTCTACTAGACATTTGTTCATGACTCGTAGTACCTACGAACCTAATACTCTGATACCAACTTGTCACGACCCAAAATCTACCTTGTCATAATATCACCTAACCCTGCCCGTTAGGTAAGTCAAATACATTCAACAAAAATCAAATCAAGTAATAAGAGATAACGGATAAAATAATTAAACTTTCTATACAAATCCCAAGGACTGGTAGTACAAATCATGAGCTTCTAAGACTTAGAATTTAAAGAAGTTGGTATAAATAAATACATCATCTATTTGAAATCACATAAACAGATTTGCAAAATCTAAAGCTACCAAGGACAAGTAGCAACTATAATTGGAACTTAGGTACATCTTCAATGTCAGCTCCCGCCATACACATTAACTCCAGCTCCAAAATCTGCACGCAAGGTGCATAAGTGTAGTATGAGTACAACCGACCCCTTGTACCCAGTAAGTATATTGTCTAACCTCGTTGAAGTAGTGACGAGGATTTTTAGTTAAGAGACACTTATGTTATAACCTGTGCAGCAGACTAGCAACACAGTTCATATGGACAACGGTAACAGACTAGGTAGAAGGCATAGAAGTAATGACAGCAATTAGGACCGAAGAATATAAATTTCACTAACTAGAATGGTAGAAGGCCTATGTGTAGATATAACAAACAAGAGGGAAATCATGATCTTTATGAGCTAATAAGTAGAAGACATAAATAACTAACATGATAGAAAGCTATACGAAAGTGCAACAAATGAGGAATGACATGGATGTAGATATAACAACAATAAGGAAAACATGATATTTGCTAGTTAAACAGATAGAAGGCATGGGCAATACAACAACAATTAAGATAGAGGACAAAGGCAGAACAATAACGACAAGTCACATAGAAAACATACGTACGATAGTAACAACTCAAGGTAAAGGCATGAACATATACACAAGGAAAAGATATCACAATATAATGTATGTCCCTCATCCTCACCTGCACGAAAACACCTTTCGTGTCATGAATGCATAATAGTATAAAAACATGACAATCTAAATGAAATGGCACGACATCACCTTTCGTGCTTTTACTCTCATCCTCACTTCATAATGTAAATAAGATCATGATAATGTAAGTGAAATAGCACGGCATCACCCTTCGTTCTTTTACTTTCATCCTCATATGATAATGTAAATGAAATGGTACGGTATCACCCTTCATGATTTACACTTTCCTACACATGATAAAATATATGAAAAGGCACGGCATTATCCTTCGTGCTTTACACTCTCCCTTACATGATAATATATATACGATGGCATGGCATCACCCTTCATACTTTACACTCTCCCTCACATGATAATATATATGCTATGGCATGACATCACCCTTTGTGCTTTACACTCGTCCTCACCAAGCACATGTATATCAATGACAAGAAAGGTAGGAAGCATAAATAACATCAAAGAGAGTGATTAAACGAATGTTCCAAATGAATCTCAATCAAAACCTTCAAGCCGACAATAATTCAATAACCCTCAGGAACTTTATTGTTCAAGTATTTTCATCAATTCTCAAAATGATGTACAACACAAGTGTAGAATCTAATATCTCAAGAATAACGATCGTAGCAATGTATTAGTGACTAAGCATAATGATGACCGAATTAGACACATCAATGTTTCTCAACATTCCGTCAAATTTTAATCAGGTTATAACAAACTAAATCTTGGTTTCTACTCCCTTCGTTCCAGTTTATGTGAACCTATTTTCTTTTTGGCCTGTTCCAAAAATAATGACCCCTTTCCAAATGTGAAAATAATTTATTTTGAACTTACAATTCTATCTTTAATGAGAAGCTTTTATAAACACACAAATACTCTGGGGCCCTTTTTGATTTGTTTAGGACCCCAAATTTCAAAAGTCTTTAGTTTTTCTTAAATTTCGTGCCCAGTCAAACAGGTTCACATAAATTAGAACGGAGAGAGTAACTGTAACGACCCGACCGGTCGTTTTGAGCTCTAGTGCATCATTCAGTGGTTTGAGTCCCTGAGCAGCTTCACTTCAGGTATTACGACTTGTACGTGTGGTCAGAATTAAATTTCGGCAAGTTCAGAGTTGGTTTGAAAAGAAAATTCTAAATTTGGAAACTTTAAGTTGGAAAGGTTGACCAAACTTTGACTTTTGAGTAAACGACATCGGAATCGGGATTTGAAGGTTCCAACAGATTCGTATGATGATTTTAGACTTGGGCGTATGTACGGATCGAGTTTTGGATGACCCGGAAACGTTTCGGCACCTATTATGGAAGTTGGAATTTTTAGAAGGATTTCTTAAAATTGAGTTGAAGTGCATTTCAATGTTATAAATGTCTGTTTGGGATTCCAAGCTCCGTATGGTGATTCTGGCATTGGGAGCGCGTCCAGGTGTGGATTTGGAGGTCCGTAGGTTATTGTGGGGTCATTTGGCGAAAGTTAGAAATTTGAAGATTTTTGAGAAGTTTGACCGGGAGTGAACTTTTAATATCGGTGTCGGATTCCGATTCCGGAAGTTGGAGTAGGTTTGTAATGTCAATTATGACTTGTGTGCAAAATTCGAAGTCAATCGGATTTGATTTGATAAGTTTCGGTGTCGAATGTAGAAGTTTGAAGTTCTAAAGTTCATAAAGCTTGAATTGGGGTGCGATTTGTGGTTTTGATGTTGTTTGATGTGATTTGAGGCCTCGAGCAAGTTCGTGTTATGTATTGGGACTGGTTGGTACGATTGGACGGGGTCCCGGGGGCCTCGGGTGTGATTCGGGGTGGTTCTGGACCAAGTTTGGGTATTTTTTGATGTTGCTGGTTGCTGGTTCTGGTTTTGTTCTTCGCGTTCACGAGGAACCTCCCACGTTCGCGAAAAAGGATTTTGTTGTTGGGACTTTGTTCTTCGCGTTCGCGAAGAGAATCTCGCCTTCGCGAAGAAGGAATTTTTGCTGTTCGTCATATGATTTCAGAAGCTTATATCTCTCAATCTATAACGAATCTAGATATGAACCAAAAATGAAAGTTGTAGACGTTGGTGTCTAGTTTTCAGAAAGATAAACCAATTGTCATTTGGAGTTGTGTAAAAATAGTTATAGTGGATACACTATAGACTGTCCGGAAATAGTTTGGAAATCTCTGTTGCACAGGGCTGACTTTGGAAGCTTATATCTCGCAATCTACAATTAATTGGGAGATGATCAGCATATGAACATTATATTCCTTGATGTCTAGTTTCCAGAAAGTCAAACCATTTGTGATTTGGAGTTCGGTACAAAAGGTTATGACCATTATACTAGAGGCTATCTAAGAAGAGTTTGAAAATGGCTTTTGAGAATTTTGTGCATCGCGAACGTGATGGGGGGCTCGCGAACGTGAAGAAGGGTCTCTTGGGTAGTGTATAAGTTTGAAAAAATGGGTTTGGCTCATTTCATCTCATTTCCTCCATGGGAGCCGATCTAGGAGCGGTTTTGGAGCTCCATCTTCATCATCTATTTCAAGGTAAGTGATTCCTACCTATTGCAAGTTAAATACTTGGTTTATATACAAATTTAGGCGTGAAAATTCATGGAAATTTGTAGAAATATGGGATTTTGAAGAAAAACCTAGAAATTAGCATTCTTGGATTTTGACCACGAATTTAGGCATGGAATTGGAAATAAATCATATATTTGAGTTCGTGAGGTTATGGGAATGGTTATCTTCAAAACTTTTCGAAATCCGGGCACGTGGGCCCGATGATTGCTTTTTATCGACTTTTCGAGCGGAGTTGGGAATTATTGTAAATCGATTAATTATGAGTATTAGAGCCTATTTTGATTGGGTTGCATCTTATTTGACTAGTCTTGGAGCGACGAACATCAGCTTGAGTTGTCGGAGCGTCTTTGGAGCCGGTATTGGAATTTCAGAGCGAGGTAAGTCTCCTTTCTAACCTTGTAAGAGGAAATTAACACTATAGGTGAACTAAATTATTATGTGTTTCTATTTGTGGGGGCTACATACGCACGAGGTGACGAGAGTCCGTACGTAGCTACTAGCTATGCCTATGTCTGGGTAGTTTTAAGCTTACATCATGCCTTGTTGATATTATTATTGATTTATGTTCATTGTTTGCCTTGAGAAGGAGCGGGATTGAGTTTGATTATTCAATATTTTGAAAGGAGTTGAAATAGAGGAAAAATTGTGATCTTAAAAGTTTTCATTTGAATTTCGTATTTTGAAAAGAATGGAAGAATACTATAATAACTTAAGAAATCTATGTGTAACCGCGTCGCACGTATGTTTCACGAGCAGGGTAATTTACTTAAAAGGTTTCAAGTTGAATTTCCATTATTTTAAAGAGAATCAAGAAAGAGATATGATTTAAATGTTAAACTTATATTTGGTCGCGTCGCATGTATGATTCATGAGCGGGGACTGCGTCGCATGTATGATTCGCAAGCGATGAAATTTATAGATGCATCTATGGTTCGCGTCGTTCGACCCTCCGGCAGTGCACAGTTTAATATTATGTTGGATCGGGCCGTACGACCTCGGCATGATTTGCGCATGACATAATTGATTGTTTTGGAATTATTGATAATTGATATGGCCTCACTGGCCGGAGATATAAATTGTTAAAAGATGAAAATAAATTTGGAAATCCCCTATTAACAAAAGAATTATTTACCTTCTTCATGTTACTGAGTTTACAGTTGCCTTATAAAATCCATAATTTATCATATTATCGGTATATTATTGTTGGCCATAATAAGTGTCCGAGTCGACCCCTCGTCACTACTTCTTCGAGGTTAGGCGGGATACTTACTGGGTACACATTGATTTACGTACTCATACTACACTTGCTGCACATTATTTTTGTGTGCAGGCACCTATATATTAGTTGCCTTATGGGCGCAGCGGCGTGGTTAATGCGGGGACTAAGGTGAGCTGCATTCCATATTACAACCCGCAACCAGTAGAGTCTCCTTCAGAGTACTTATATTTTCTTTTTCTGTCCAATATTGTATTCCAGACAGTTATTGTATTTTATTTATTTCCTAGTAAATGCTCATGTACTCGTGACACCGGGTTCTAGGATGATTATGTGATATTGAATATTGAAATTGGAAAACGTTAATGTTATAACTTAAAGTTCATTTATTACTAGTAAATTGAAGGAAATTTTTGTTTTCAGAAATACTAAAATGAGGATTTAATTAACTATTTAGCGTTGGCTTGCCTGATAGTGGTGTTTGGCGCCATCACGGCCTTTAATGGATTTTGGGTCATGACAACATGGTATCAGAGCACTAGGTTCACTTAGGTCTCACGAGTCATGAGCAAGTCCAGTAGAGTCTTATGGATCGGTACGGAGACGCCTGTACTTATCTTTGAGAGGCTACAGGGTTGTTAGGAGCACTTCCCTTCGAGAGGCTTATGCCTTCATTTCTTTCAAATTCAATATTATGCAACGTGAAGCGCTGGTTATAAATCGGGAATTGAGGAATTGTAATGGTACTACAGATGTGGTGCGGAATGTTTTTCCTTGTGTAGTTGATTGGGCTATTGTCGTCACCTTGTGGAAGGATATTCTGTCATTTCAGCTCAGTAGTTGTACTTCTGAGAGCTTTGAGGCTATGCACAGGTTGCTATGATGCTCGTGAGTTATTATCGCACAGTATTTATGTGATGGTAGGATGCTTGCCTATGTGTTGGGGCAGTGAATGACTTGAAAGGAGGTTTACTCAGTGCATGATTCAGAGATTCAGTATTTTACTTCCGACAGAGGAAAGGCAATCGAACTAAGAATGTTCAGACTTGGGTTAATGGAGTAGCGGGACTTGGTATTTTCGAACGTGGTGGAATCTTTGCCTGTGATATGGCGTCACCGTCCTTGGTTGGTCACAATGTGTTAAGTTCGCTGGTGTTATGGTTTCCTTTAATTCACCTTGGGGCAGAGTATTATAAATGGTATCGGGGAAGCGGTTGTCAGAGGTCGCAATATACAGTGGTTTTGGATCGAATCGGCATTCCTAGTATTGATGATTCGAGAAAGATGATTTCCAAAAAGGTTTAAAGTTGGTAGCGATCTATCGGTTCAAGTGCTACAGAGATAGATTTTGATTTAAGGCAACAACTGGGCAGCGAAGGATGCGAAAGGACATGTAGGAGGTTCCTTGTGGTGGATAAACTTATAGAAGGCCAAGTGTGAGAAACAGGAATCGAGGTAGTTTCTTAAAGGAGTGAGTTTGACCAAAGTGGGAGAGTGGCAGAGTAACATATGGGTTCTATGATAGGATAGCTACATGCCTTGAGGAAAGTTTAGAGTGATTTGGGAACTATGGTGGACGGTGATTGGGTTTACGTACTTAATTTGATATATTGGCTATTATATGGCGGGTTAATTGTGCAAGATCATGTCAATAGGAGATAAGGAATCTTGGTAGGTTTCAGGGTCATGCAATGGTAGCTTCAGGCTAAGTGGGAGAGCCCTACTGTCTATGATTGGATTGTGTAGTTGTCAACTAGTGCGGTTTCTGGTTATCGGTGTACTGGTAGGTTGCCATGACTAAAGAAAAAGAACATCGATGGTAGTTCGAGCAAAGTATTTGAGGAATGTGGGCTATATTTGGCCTTATCGATTCGTGTTCAGGATTGGGGTAGACTCAAAGCCTATGCTTCGTGTGGAAGTGGTGTATAAGAAAAATAATTCAGCCGGTTGCTTCTTCGAGAGGGTGTTCATGTGCTAACAGGGCCTTGGAGTTTGATTTTATTCAGGGCCAAGTCAGAGTGGGTAACTCTCAATAACGGTCCTAATGGATTCAAAGGTTAAAGTGGGGTGTCTAAGGATTTCGAGTCTGTAGTATGGATAAGTATCCAATTGTTGCAGTGGATTATGAAAGGTGGCTTGGAGTGTTCTACATTATCTTCGGTCTTCGGTGTGGCATTTGAGGAATGGGAAGAGGTAACTTCGGATTCATGAAAGGGCCTTGTAGAACGTGTATACTAGTTGGCGATGCTATTGTGCGCTTACGGAGAACGTGAAACAGTTCATGGGTATTGAGACAATGTGGTCTCGTGAAATGGGGTCACTCAGGACTAGTGCGGATTTAGTTCGTTACGTTTGAATGGAGCTATTATTCTTATTTCTAAGGCAAGTAGAGAATAAATTGGAAGAAGCGGGGTCGGTTAGTAATGGTTGAATCAGCATGATTGTGGCATTATCAGTTTCTTTAGCGTGAAGTTTTACAAGTGGTTGGGGCGGTACGTGCGAGGCTTGATGGCCGCCGTAATTTATTTTATTCAGAGGCATTCAAGTATTATGGCCTGTTATGTGTAGATAGATCCTGGAAGGTACATGGTGGTTTAGACCACTATGTGGGGTTGTATTTTCTACAATTATGGGAATTCAGTCACGTGTGGAAATGATTCTCCTGAAATGAGTTATGATGAAATTCTTGTACTCTTGCGAATTAGTATATTAGGTGCAGTGAGCGACATGGGAATTTGGAGGTTGAGGATCAAGGTTGCAGTTGAGGTCGACAAGAATGTCAAGGGCTCGGATGAGCAGGGAAGAATTCAAATGTTTAGAGTAAGCTGGTACTATTTTAGCATCACCTGAGATCGATGTCCTATGTAGAGGCTCTGTGTACTGAGTTGCAGATTCTTGATTTGCTTTACAGCATTAGAATGGCCGGCAGTATGGAGGTGCAAATTTGTTACCTGGTGCTAAAGGTCGTGGGAGTGTATCACACGGGAAGATTGTATAAGTGTGACATGTAGTCACTTGATTGATTAAAGATTTAAAACCAAGTATGGAAATTGTGGTACTATCGCTAATGTGAGAATTTATGCCTGAAGGGCGCTCGGTTCATTTGGTTATAAACTGTGGAAGTTTGTTCTGGATTTGACGGTTGTTCTTGTGTGTCATGGTAAAGAGGGTTATTGTGAATCCTTGAAAGGCTATTAGCCCAGTGCGGTATGATCAGAATCGGCTTGAGGTCCGTGGATCTAAATATGAAAATGGGCTCTATATCAGGCCGGATGCATACATTTCAGCATAGCGCTCCTTATGGGGGAGTATTCGGGCGTTGGATGTTATTTCGTCGTCGGCTATTTTGTGTAATACTATATTATGCCGTGTGAGTTGTGAAACAGCTTCATAGATTTCATATGTGTTGAGGTTCCACGTAACGATGGTGTTATGTGAGCAGGATGACTCTCGAGATTCAGATCATATATCGCACCTTAGTTGTGCTTGAGTTTTGTAGCGTATGGCGCTATCTGTCTCCCCAGGGATGGTATTATGCACTTAGCGTGCTTATGGTCGATATTCGAGTATTTTGTAATAATGAGCATTCTAGCTAGGTAAGCATCTCTTTATATAGATTTTATGTGTGGATCGGGTGGCACGCGCCACGGGTATGTTGTTTGGATCGGGTTGCACGCCGCAACAGTTTGATGTTGAGTACAGTCCCTTATATCTATTTCTGTGTGTTTTGTTTCCCATTTTCTAAGAAAGGTTCATAACACATTTTTGGTGGTCTAATTAGTTACATGGGTTGAGAAGTCCCTTCCAGAGTTCATTTTCCTTAGGTGTCACATTCGAGTTGGTAGCTTGTTGGCACATTGTGGCATCATAGGAGACTTTTGGTCGTGTCTGAGGTGGCTCATTGCCTGAATAGCTTATACTGGGCGAGACGAGATTGTTGGATCTGGGATCAGTGCGATCGGATTATATGAAGTATATTAAAGAGTATATACTATTATTTGGTTGAGGTGATGATTCTAGTCACGGGGTCTCGAGGGCCTCGGGTGTGATTCGGGGTGGTTTCGGACCAAGTTTGGGTGTTTTGATGCTGCTGGTTGCTGGTTCTGGTGTTGTTCTTCGTGTTCGCGAGGAGCCTCTCACGTTCGCGAAGAAGGATTTTGCTGCTAGGACTTTGTTCTTCGCGTTTGCGAAAAGGATCTCGCGTTCGCGAAAAGGATCTCGCATTCGCGAAGAAGGAATTTTTGATGTCCGTCGTCTGACTTCGGAAGCTTATATCTCTCAATTTATAATGAATCTAGAGATGAACTAAAAATAAAAGTTGTAACCCTTGGTGTCTAGTTGTCAGAAAGGTAAACCATTTTTCATTGGGAGTTGTGTACAAAGAGTTATGGTGGATAAACTACAGACTATCCGAGAAGAGTTTGAAAATCTCTGCTGCAAAGGGCTGACTTTGGAAGCTTATATCTCGCAATCTACAATGAATTGGGAGATGATCAACATTTGAAAATAATATCCCTTGATGTCTAGTTTCTAGAATGTCAAACCATTTATGATTTGGAGTTTGGTACAAAAGGTTATGACCATTATACTAGAGGCTGTCTGAGAAGAGTTTGAAAATGACTTTTGAGAATTTTGTGCATCGCGAACGCGAAGAAGGGTCGCCTGGGTAGTGTATAAGTTTGAAAAAATGGGTTTGGCTCATTTCATCTCATTTCCTCCATGGGAGCCGACCAAGGAGCGATTTTGGAGCTCCATCTTCATCATCTATGTCAAGGTAAGTGATTCCTACCTATTGCAAGTTAAATACTTGGTTTATATACGAATTTAGGCATGAAAATTCATGGAAATTTGTAGAAATATGGGATTTTGAAGAAAAACCTAGAAATTGGTATTCTTGGATTTTGACCACGAATTTGGGCATGGAATTGGAAATAAATCATATATTTGAGTTCGTGAGGTTATGGGTAATGGTTATCTTCGAAAATTTTTGAAATCCGGGCACGTGGGCCCGAGGGTTGCTTTTTATCGACTTTTCGACCTGAGTTGGGAATTATTGTAAATCGATTAATTATGAGTATTAGATCATATTTTGATTGGGTTGCATCTTATTTTACTAGTTTTGGTGCGACGGGCATCAGTTTAAGTTGTTGGAGCGGCTTTAGAGCCGGTTATGGAATTTCAGAGCGAGGTAAATCTCCTTTCTAACCTTGTAAGAGGGAATTAACCCCATAGGTGAACTAAACTATTATGAGTTTCTATTTGTGGGGGCTACGTACGCACGAGGTGACGAGAGTCCATACGCAACTACTAGCTATGCCTATGTCCGGGTAGTTTTAGACTTACATCATGCCTTGTTGATATTGTTATTGATTTATGTTCATTTTTTTCCTTGAGAAGGAGCGGGATTGAGTTTGTTTATTAAATGTTTTGAAAGGAGTTGAAATTGAGGAAAAATTGTGATCTTAAAAGTTTTCATTTGAATTTCATATTTTGAAAAGAATGGAAGAATACTATAATAACTTAAGAAATCTATGTGTAACCGCATCGCACGTATGTTTCGCGAGCGGGGTAATTTTCTTAAAACGTTTCAAGTTGAATTTTTATTATTTTAAAGAGAATCAAGAAAGAGATATGATTTAAATATTAAACTTATATTTGGCCGCATCGCAGGTATGATTCGCGAGCGGGGTATTTTCTTAAATTTATATTTGGCCACGTCGCATGTATGATTCGCGAGCGGGAACCGCGTCGCATGTCTGATTCGTGAGCGGGGAAATTTATAGATGCATCTATGGTTCGCTCCGTTCGACCCTCCGGTAGTGCACAGTTTAATATTATGTTGGATCGGGATGTACGACCTCGACATGATTTGCGCATGATATAATTGATTGTTTTGGAATTATTGATAATTGATATGGCCTCACTGGCCGGAGATATAAATTGTTAAAAGATGAAAATAAATTTGGAAATCCCCTATTAACAAAAGAATTATTTACCTGCTTCATGTTACTGAGTTTACAGTTGCCTTATAAAATCCATAATTTATCATATTATCGGTATATTATTATTGGCCATAGTAAGTGTCTGAGTCGACTCCTCGTCACTACTTCTTCGAGGTTAGGCGGGATACTTACTGGGTACACGTTGATTTACGTGCTCATACTACACTTGCTGCATATTTTGTTTTTGTGCAAGCACCTATATATTAGTGGCCTTGTGGGCGCAGTGGCATGGTTAATGCGGGGACTAAGGTGAGTTGCATCCCATTTTACGACCCGCGGCTAGCAGAGTCTCCTTCAGAGTACTTGTATTTTCTTTCTGTCCAAATTTGTATTCCGGACAGTTATTGTATTTTATTTTATTTCCTAGTAAATGCTCATATGCTTGTGACACAGGGTTCTTGGATGATTATGTGATATTTAATATTGAAATTGGGAAACGTTAATGTTATTCCTTAAAGTTCATTTATTACTAGTAAATTGAAGGAAATATTTGTTTTCAGAAATACTAAAATGAGGATTTAATTAACTATTTAGCGTTGGCTTGCCTGACAGTGGTGTCCGACGCCATCACGACCTTTAATGGATTTTGGGTCGTGACAGTAATATTTATTTCCATATTCTCAGTATCTAGAAGTCAAGTAAGACATGAAGCAAGAAGGTCACGTAATTCTACAAGGAACAATTTATAGCATAATTTACCCCTGAGCATAATTAACCCTGGCACATGCATATATGCTCGTCACCTCATATATGCATCACCCCCGTATATAGCAAATAATGTCAAATAGTAGGACAAATTCCCTCAACAAGGTTAGGCAAGATATTTACCTCAATTCGGCCAACTAAATACTCAATTTAGCTTCTTCCTTTACAAATTCACCTCCGCTCGGCCCAATCTAGCCAAAGACGACTTAAATACATCACACAATGCAAGAGAAAACAAGTTCAATTAATAAAGTTATGACCTTTATATAGTTTCCAAAATGTCAATAAAAGTCAACCCCGGGCCCGCCCGGGTCCAAGGGTAGGTCTTGACCACTCATAACCCCATGAGTCCATATACGTGTTTTGTTTCCAAATTTGAGTCCTATTCCTTTCAAATCCTAAATTTTTATTTTTTCAAAACTTAGACCAAATCCCCAAAATTTTCCCTAGATTCTTATGAATTTGATGTTAAATCAAATGTATAATCATAAAATATAATTGAAAATCGATTAGAGGTGCTTACACAATGGTTTGGTATGAAAATCTCTCCACAAAATTACCTCCCATCCATGCTAGGGTTCAAAATATAACAAAATGAAGCTAAGTCTCGGAATAACCTAGATATATGCAGGCTGCAGATGTCGCATTTGCGAACCCCGCAAAAGCGTACAATTCATCGCAAAAGTGAACCAGGAGATTTTTTGCTATGGTCTCATTTGCGACCCAATTCTTCGCAAATGCGAAGACAGTTCCACGCAAAAGCGGCAGGGATCCTCGCAAAAGCGAACAACCACTCTTGGCAGTTGCGAGATATTTCTTCGCAAATGTGAAATTTTCCCCAGCAGCCCACTTTCGCAAATACGAGGGCCACTATGCAAATTCGATAGTCGCATTTGCGACAAAAACATCGCAAATGCGATGAAACTAGTACCAACACTCAAAAATCATAGTAAAAATCATTCTGAAACCAATCTGAAACTCACTGAGCCCCCGAGGCTCCAAATCAAACACCCACACCAATCCAAAAATACAACATGAACTCGCTCGCGCGATCAAAATATCAAAATAACCTCTAAAAGCACGAATCGGACGCCAAAACGCATGAAGATCACAACAAACTCCAAGAACTTCTAGAATCGCAACCAAGCATCCGATCCATATCAAATCAACTCCAAATGACGCCAGATTTTGTAGGCAAGTTTCATATGACGAAATGGGCCTATTCTAAGTTCCAAAACCAAAATCCGAACTCGATAACCTTAAAGTTGTCACGACCCAAAATCCAACTAGTTGTGATGGCATCTAACCCAACCCGTCAGGTAAGCCAAATAACAACTATCCAATTTAATGAGATTCATTAAGAAAAGAAATGATAATACAATTGCTTTTATACAAGAATTTCCCAAGGACTGGTAGTACAAATCATGAACTTCTAAGATTTAGAGTTTACAAAGCTAGTATGAAATAAATACATCATCTATTTGAATGTACATAAACAGATTTTCATAAGTCTAGAGCTACCATGAACAAGAGGTAGTTGTGACTGGAACGAAGGTACGTCTTCAAATCCAGCTCCCGCCGTGCACAACAACACCATTATCCAACATCTGTACGCAAGGTGCAGAAGTGTAGTATGAGTACAACCGACCCCATGTACTCAATAAGTAATAAACCTAACCTTAGGTTGAAAGTAGTGACGAGATGGGACAAAGGTCACAGTCCAACACCAATAGCCAACAACAACTCATAATAATATAATAAAAGTGGTACAGGAAATAATTCAAAGATGAAATGTTCAGCTTATTCACAGTACCAGAAAATAAGCATGATTTTCAAGTATAACAGCGAAAACCCAAATCTCTTACCGAAAGCACTAAAATATAAGTTTGAAAAATCATGATTTTCTCTCCAAAACCTTTCAACACGTAAATGTTTCATCATCAAATGGCATGAGGAAAATACATCTCTATGCCTACATGTCAATGTATATGAGAAGTCATGAATGATATGATACCGTACAACATGAGGAAAAATGCATCTCTATGCATGTATGTCAAGTATGCATGTCGAATGCAATACAACATACTGAACAACCATATGCATACTCTCAGAGTATCAATCCACTAAGTCCTGCCAGTCACTCAATCCTCCCAATCGCTCGCCACTCGCACTCGCACGCAATAGGTACCTGCGCTCACTGTGCGTGTGCAGACTCTGGAGGGGCTCCTTCAGCCCAGGCACTATAATGAGCTAATCATGGCATGAATCCGCACGGACAACTCATGTGCCATAGTATCAATATCTGGATCCGCATGGACAACTCACATGCTATAGTATCAATAACCTCACAATCAGACCCTCGACCTCACTCAGTCATCAATCTCTCCAGTCTCTCGGGCTCATAACACTCATGCTAAGAAGCCCAAATCAATGATATGATATGTGATAATATACAATAAGAGAGACTGAGATATGATATGAAATGATGAATGTGACTGAGTACATAACTGCAATTAACCAAGTAACTCAACAACATCGAACGACCATTGTGGGTCCCAATAGTACTAGCATATAGCCTAAACGTGGTTTCTAGCATAAATTACAGCTCAAGTTCTTTAACACATAGAGTACAGTAAAAATATTCAGATAAGATAGCTACACAGTTCCACGGAATCGACTAAATCATAACTCACATGGTGCACGCCCACACGCATGTCGCCTAGCATGCGCATCACCTCAATATCAATCACATAACACGTAATTCGGGGTTTCATACCCTCAACACCAAGTTAAGAAGTGTTACTTACCTCAAACAAGCCAAATCCAATACCGAGTAAGCCAAGCGATGCTCCAAAAATGCCATCCTGCCCGTACCAACCTCCGAACGGGTCGAAACTAGCCAAAAGCAACTCAAATACATCAAATAATGCCTAAGGAAACAATTCTAAATGATAAAGGTTGAATCGTTAATCAAAAGCCAAATATCAACTCAAAGGTCAAACTCAGGCCTGCACCTCGGAACCCGACAAAACTTTCAAAATCCAATAACCCAGTCAATTACGAGTTCAGCCTTACTAGTTTCATTCAAATCCGACTCTGAATCGATGTTCAAAAATCAAAAATTCGCTTTATGAAATTTTAGACAAAATCCCCCAATTTCCTCTTTAAAATTCATCAACCAATTTCTAAAAATGAAGATAGATTCGTGAAATATAGTCAAAGCCGTGTGTAGAACACTTACTCCAATCCTTGTGATGAAATTTGCCTCCAAAATTGCCCCATTCCGAAGTCTATAGCATAATATGCGCTAAAAATTGCCAAACCTCGAACTTAAAGCATTCTGCGTAGCGTTCCCGCATTTGTGGACTGTAGGTCGCACCTACGACCTTCGCTTCTGTAGAACAAAGTCACGCACCTGCGAGACAGCCTTGGCCATCAGTGGCCGCTTCTGCGATGACCAGGGTCGCATCTACGATCACGCTTATGCGCCTGTAGAATAGCTTCTGCGAAGCCTCCCCAACCAGCTTTCCCCAGGTCGCTTCTACAACCAGCTTCACGTTTCCGCGAGCACGCACCTACAGTCCCTCATGCGCAGGTGCGAAGACACCAGTAACCAAAAACTTCAGCAACTTTACCAAGGCTCCAAACGATTCGAACCCCGTCCGAAACTCATACGAGCCACTCGGGACCTCGTCCGAATATACCAACAAGACCCATAATATAACATGGACCTATTTGAGTCCTCAAATCACACATAACAACATCCAAACGAGGAATCACACCTCAAATCAAACTTAAATAAACTTTGAACTTTCAACTTCCAAAACTCGCGCCGAAACATATCAAATCAACTCGGAATGAACTCAAATTTTGCACACATGTCCCAAATGACATAACGAAGCTATTCCAATTTCCAAAACCACAATCCGAACTCGATTTTATCAAAGTCAACTCCCGGTCAAATTTATGAACTTTCCGAACCTTCAAATTTCCAACTTTCGTCAATTAGCGTCGAATCCTTCTAGAAATATCCAAATGCAAATACGGGCATACGACCAAGTCCAAAATTACCATCCGGACCTAACAGAACCATCAAAACTCTATTTCAGAGTAAAATTCAGAAAAGTCAATCTTGGTCAACTCTTCCAACTTAAAGTTTTAACGATGAAATTCATTCTTCCAAATCGATTCCGAATAATCTGAAAACCAAAGTCGGCGATTCACACAAGTTATAATACATCATACAGAGCTACTCATGCTGTCAAACTATCGAGCAATGCGCAAAAGCTCAAAACAACTGGTCGGGTCATTACAAAAGTCAACTTCCAGTCAAACTTATGAACTTTCCAAACCTTCCTATTTTCAACTTTCGCCAATTAGTGTCGAATCCTTCTAGAAATATTCAAATACAAATCCAAACATACGCTCGAGTTTAAAATCACCATCCGTACCTAACAGAACCATCAAAACTCCAATCAGAGGTCAAATGCTAAAAAGTCAAACTTGGTCAACTCTTCCAACTTAAAGCTTCAATCCTGAAGTTCATTCTTCCAAATCGATTCCGAGTAACTTGAAAACCAAAATCGACGATTCACACAAGTCATCATATATCATGCGGAGATACTCGTGTCCTCAAACTGCCGAGCAAAATGCAAATGCTCAAAACGACAAGTCGGATCGTTACAATATGCTTACCACCTTTATGAAAATTTATTTATGCAGTCTAATTAATTGTTTAATTGCTTATTTTTTCTTTATGTATTAACAATGTTTACTCCTATATATGTATTCTATAAATTTCTAACGCGTCGTTAATCTAAAAGGAATATTGAATCATATTGAAGTTTCAAAGATTATTGGTGGAAATTAAAAGAGAAAAAGAAAAATAAACAATTAAATCTTAACGAAAAAACTTGAAACTTGTTATATTTTTGCTTTTCCATGACTTGATATATAAAATATGTAATTATTAACAAGTGGTACACGTGACTAGTGACTAGTTATTTCTAAAATGATCTAGTTAGATTTCCTTGTTTCAACTCGGGAGCTTTACACGAATAACCGGTCGAGTTCAATAATTACTTTTTTCTAGTCGTATACAAATATTTTATACTGATTGTATATGGTTATACATATATTATACATGAATAATGAATATATTATCATTCGCCGGCTATTTTTAATTTAAGCAATTGGGATGAGTGACTATTTCAATTAATTCTTTCCTTCTATATGTTTTTAGTAGAGTTTTTAAGCTTGTATCATCTAGTAATGATGATTAAGCCTCTTCCAAAATGAGTTTTCAAAGTCAAAGTGCACCAATGGGTATACAATAAAGTTTTTACCAAACTATAACTATACAGTCGAGATTACACTAATTTTTACTAATTAGACTTGAGTCAAAGAAGCAATGGATGAGAATCTAGACCTGAGTGAACACTAATAGAAAGTGAATAAATGATCGATTATCATAATTTCAAATCCTTCAAATTTTGACTTACTTGAATGACGACATATATAGTTTTAAAAAAATTATTTTAATTCACTAGTGGTATAATTAATTTTGCATAAGAGTGTAATTTGACTAACTCAAACAAGCTAATAAGAAATCATTTTGAGTGTAAACATTTATACGTAATTGGTTTTTCTGATTGTGTAAATAAGTAACTCTTACGTAGTCAAAGAATTAAATTTAAACTTATTTTCGAATTGCTACAATCTTTTTAACCACACCCAAAAAAGTTGTTTAACATCTTAAACCAATATAGCATAATGTACTAAATAACAACTTTGTGGACTATTATTTGATATTTTTAAATTGGTATATCATTCAAACGTGATCTTAAAAATCATTTAGTTCTGATTTAAATTGTAAATTTTGAGGGCTACTCATAAAATAATGGCCGGTAAATCCAAATTAAGATATAAACTTAGTCCATCAATTAATTTCCAATAATTTAAATTTTGACCAATTATGTCCTATGTTATTCCAAGAAGGTAATTTGGTGTATTAAATGATTTCACATATACTTAACTTGGACTAGATTGCAGGAACTAGTTTCAACATTACACTAATAGCCAGTTTCCCCCTATATAAGAAGCCATCATCTGGCCCTTTTCCTACTGTGTACATTTCATTTGTTTCATATTTGCTTCAATGATGGCTAACTTGTTGGTGTTTGTATTTGTTGGAATGTTAATGACATGCCTTCAAATAATAGGTATTTTCTCATCATCTCCTATTCTTAGTTTTACTTTAAACATTTTATTATTTTCATTATATACTAGTATTATTTTAGCAAAGGTGCATCATTGATATGATTTTGTATCATATACATAGTTTGTTAGGTAACTTATGAAAATATATGAGTTTTAAGTATTATGCATCAATGGTGTAAAAGGTATTTATATAATCAAGTTATTTATATGTACTTATAGGTATATAACTACTGTCTTCAATTAATATTATTTAGTGACTTGAAAAGAATGGTATTTAACATTTTTATACTATCAGCATGTACAACATAAATCCTATGCAAAACGGGTCATGTATTACTCTCAACGGATTTTAAGCTATGTTGCTCGGACTCTCTGAAAATATCGTTAGGTGCATGCCGGATCTTTCAAAGTAGTGTATTTTTTAAGGATCCAACATGAGTGCAACGACATTTTGGAAAGTGCGCACAACATAAGTTTTAAGTTAGGTATTTAATTATGGTATGTGATCTTAAAACAACTTGTATTTACGGTATGATTTTTATAATATAATGCAGATGCACAGCCTGTTGGAGTGTGCTATGGGAGAAATGGGAACAACTTACCATCTGCACAAGATGTTGTAAATCTTTATAAAGCTAATGGCATAACAAACATGAGAGTCTATGATCCAATTCCTGAAACACTCACTGCTCTTAAAGGAAGTAACATTAGCATTATTCTTGATATTTCCAATGACAATCTTCAACCCTTTAGTATAGATCCTAAGGCAGCTGAAAATTGGGTCATTGCCAATATTAAGAGTTATTTCCCACAAGTCAAGTTCAAATATATAAGTGTTGGCAATGAAGTATCACCTAAAAATGTTGGGACATCTCAATTTGTTCCATTTGTTCTTCCTGCATTGCGAAACGTGCAACAGGCGATAACAAAATTCAGAATGCAGAATCAAGTGAAGGCCACAACGACGATAGATACTGGGCTTTTGACGAATACATATCCACCGTCTAAGTCAGTATTTAGCGATGATGTAACCAGTTTCATCAACCCGATTATCGGGTTCTTGAAACAAAATAACCTTCCTTTGCTAGCGAATGTTTATCCGTACTATGGTTATATTGGCGACCCTGGTCGTGTTCCACTCCCTTATGCATTATTTACACAAAAAAATCCTGATTTAACGGGCTATCATAATCTTTTCGATGCTATGTTAGATGCAACTTATTATGCAGTTGAGAAAGCTGGTGGAGATAACGTACAAATTGTTGTTGCTGAAAGTGGATGGCCATCTGATGGTGGATTTGGAGCAAGTATGGAAAATGCTGGGACTTATTATAGGAATTTGATTAGTCATGTGAAGTTAGGTGCAGGAACTATTCACAAGCCTGGAAAAGCTATAGAAACTTATTTGTTTGCTATGTTTGATGAAAATATTAAGATTGGTGCCGAGACAGAGAAGCATTTTGGAGTGTTTCATCCTGATAATACTCAGAAGTATAATCTTAACTTCGACAGGATACAAAATTTATAATTATTCAAGACTTTTAGGTGAAAATTGTTGTCTACTATCATAGAAAGAAATGTGTACTAAATAAAGTTGTGTTTTCAACTAGTATAAAATTCCAATTCACTCTCTGTATCAACTTTATATGGCACTATTACATTTGAAGAGTTAAAATAATTATTTTTTGTATTCGCGTTGAGCCCGAGCCAAATCCGAGACGGCTATTTTATTATTTTTTTAATAATGTTTTCAGTGCCTTAAAGGGGTTACGGGGTCCAAATGTTCAAATTTGGATAATCTAGATATAAGACAATTGACTAGAATAAAAGGGTCCTAAGGTGCTTAAAGGACGGCCTATATGATAACCCAAAATATCATCTTTAAAGTTAATAATTAATTATGTATTCTAAGATTTCAAAAAGTACTATTTATCATTACTCGACTTGCGTGCGCAGTCCGTAAAATTTTCCGGAAAGCTTTTATATGAAAAATGGATTAAAATGTGAATTAAAGCTTTAAAACCCAATTGAGTTGACTTTGGTCAATATTTTGAGCAAATGGACTCGGATCAGTATTTTGACAGTTCTGATAGGTCCGTATCGTGATTTGGGACTTGGGCGTATGTCCGAAATCAAATTTCGAGGTCCCTAGTCCGAGATATTGAATTTTGATAAAAACAATTTAAAGTTTAAGTTTAAATAATGATCGGATATCGAATTATGTGCAAACGACCCCGGAATAGAATTTTGATGATTCCAACAGCTCCGTATGTTGATTTTGGACTTAAGAGCTTGATCGGAATTTTATTTGAAAGTCCGTAGTGAAATTAGACTTGAAATGGCTAAAATAGGAATTTAAAGTTTAGAAGTTTGACCGGGGAGTTGATTTTTTGATATCGGGGTCGGAATCCAGTTGCAAAAATTTGCATAGCTCAGTTATGTCATTTATGACTTGTGTGCAAAATTTGAGGTCAATCGGACTTGATTTGATAGGTTTCGACATCTAATGTAGAAGTTGGAAATTCTAAGTTTCATTAAGCTTGAATTGGAGCATGATTCGTGATTTTAGCATTGTTTGATGTGATTTGAGGTTTCAAATAAGCTCGTATGATATTTTAGGACTTATTGGTGTATTTGGTTGAGGTCCCGAGGGCCTCGGGTGAGTTTCGGATGGTTAACGGATCAAAAATGGGACTTAAACAGCTGCTGCAAAAAGCTGCTGCAATATTTCTTCTGCTGAGCAATCGAGCCCAGAAGTCGAGTCCAAAAATCGAAGCCCAGAAATCGAGCCGAGGATTGAAGGCAGGCTCGAGAGACATGATCGAAGGCAAGGCTCGAGGGCCATGATCGAAGGCCAGTGATTGAAGGCTCAAGATCGATGCCGTGTTCGAGGCCATGATCGAAGGCCCAGACTCGATGCCATGACCGAAGGCCCCGGCTCGAGCCTGTGATCGAAGCCACGATCGAGGCCTAGACTCGAGGTCCATGATCAAAGCCACGATCGAGGCCTAGTTCCGAAGGCTGCCTCGGCAGATTTATAAAAGAGGGAATTTCGTCCCATTTGTCATTTTTGACGAACTTGAGCTTGAGCAGAAGCGATTTTGACAGATTTACAAGAAAAAATATTTGGATAAGTGATTCTAACTCGAATTTGGTCTATATACACGAATATATCATTGTTTTCACCATTTAATTAGTTTATCGAGATTGAAGTTTTGAGAAACTTTTAGAAATCTCATAGAAATAAATTTTTGAGATTTCTGTGTCAATTCGGAGTCGGATTTGAGTGAAACTGGTATGGTTGGACTCGTAATTAAATGGGTTATCGGATTTTATAAGTTTCGCTGGATTCTGAGATATGGGCCCCATGGGCGATTTTTGAGCTAATTTTGAATTTTATTGAAAAATATAGTATAATCTTATAAAATTGATTTCTATAATTTTTGTTGACTGTATCGAATTAATTATGACTAGATACGAGTTGATCGGAGTTAGAAAATCGAGAAAAAGGCATACTACTTGGTTAAATTGGAGCAAGTCGAGGTAAGTGACTTGTCTAACCTTGTGTGGGAAAAATTTTCCCTAGGATTGTATTAATTGTAATGTGATGAAAGTCGTATACACGAGGTGACGAGTGTGTAGACGGACTAAATGTGAAAGATTATGTTTTTAAATTGTGAAGATCAATGTTGCATATTAATTAAATTATTAAATCTTGTTATATTCTCCATCATTGATTTGATTTGTATACTTTAAATTTGCTCGACCTTTTTCCTGCTAATTGTTTTACCTGTTTAGTTGAAACTTGGTTTCTTTTATTTTGTGCATTATTTGAGATTGATTTTTTTTAATTTAAATATTATTAATATGAATTATTTGACATTTTAAATTTGGTATTGAAGCAACGTATTAAAGATTTTGAAATATTATTTTGCTGAATTATTTATTCCTGAATATTTGTGTAAGATTTTCGTACTCATTGTGATGGATCCGTGAGCTCTTTATTATGAAAAAATATTATTGATGATTTATTTTGGCATGATCCGTGAGCTCTTTATTGTGAAAAATATTGTTGTTGAATTATGTTGGCAAGTTAAATTATTTGAGCACTTGAGGTGCAAATTATGATATATTGTGATATTGATATACATGCAGTGGTATAAGGTCTGGGTATTGAAATGCATGCGGTGAGATAAGCGTGGCTTGATACGCGTGGCTAGTAGGGGAAACTACTAGAAGTCATGCGGTGTGATAAGGATGGCTAAAACGCGGGATGCTATTTCGGAAAAAATATTTTCTTTAAAATAAATTGTGAAGGCTCCCGCGGTGAGATAAGGAAATGAGATATTGTGAATTTATTTATGATTTGGGACTACGAGGCGGTACCTCGGGAGTGCCCTTGTTGATATTGATTTATGGCTGCAGTTGTCTTTGATTATTTGTTATGATTTTCTTAAAGTTGAAAGGAATTCTGTTTTGATTCCACGAGATATTATTTGCCATTATTTTGTGTAATTAAATGGTGACATGCTACTTGATTCATTTCCATTATCATTTTATTTTATTATATTGTTAAATATTTTACAATGCAATTATTATTTTCCAGTAGGGCCTGACCTGACCTCGTCACTACTCTACCGAGGTTAGGCTTGGCACTTACTGGATACCGCTGTGGTATACTCATACTATGCTTCTGTACATCTTTTTGTGCAGATCCAGGTACTCCTTACCAGCCCCGACATCAGTGAGTTACCTGTGCACGGAAACTTCGAGGTATATCTGCCAGCATCCGCAGACTCCGGAGTCCCCTTCTATCTTTATTGTGGTGCTTCCTTATTTTCTTTAGACCTTGATATATATATAGAGAGACATTGAGAAAAAATTCTTAGAAGCTTGTGACTTATTTTTACAGGGTTTTGGAAGTTGAAATTGTTTGAATTGTAGTTTATTTATTTCAGATTTAGATTTTTATTCTGTATTTATAGGCTTACCTAGTCTTAGAGACTAGATGCCATCACGACATCCTACGGAGGGAATTTGGGGTCGTGACCGCCTGGTGCACGAAATATCCTGTGTTTATGCTATGTTTGGAAAAGGATTGCACCTCAAGTGGGTGTGATGTAGGCAACCTACCCTGATATAAGCATTAGTGGTTGATTCCACGACTCCAATTTTTATTTATTTTATTTTTAAGGTGCTTATTTAGTTATACAGTCAACCCTCTCTATAACAGCCTCGTTTGTTCCGATATGTTTTGGCTTTTATAGTGAATAAATATTATATACCTATAACATCATTTGTCGTTTAGATATTTTTTGGCTGTTATAGATAAAATTATCTAATTTTTTTTTTAATGTTACATATAAAAGATAAGAAAATTATTCAAATTTAAAATCTCAAAACATATGCATATTTAGCTAGTTAAATATTGAAGAAAGCTAATACATTATTAATAAATTCATAACTAAAAGTATAAAGATTTAAACTCTAAGACCGACATTTTAAAGCTATCTAAAAAATTTAAAAAAAATCAAGATTGAAGGCAGAACTTTGTAATTGTAGCTTGTTTCGTAGATACTAGCGATATAACGCTTGAATTGGCCAAGATTCGTGTCCAAATTTTCAGTAAAAAGGTATCCAATAGTTTTCCTTTGAAGACAATCTAAAAGCGTAACAGATAAATTTCTATCTAAATATTTTTTTGAATATATCCAATGGAAAAGATATCATATGCAAATCTTCAAATTTTATGTCACGACCCAAAACTTAACCCGTCGTGAGGATGCATATCGTGATACTAGGCAAGCCGACATCTCCAAAACACTTTCAACATTTAACAGAAATGAATTAATATATTTAAAATAATCGGAGTTTTTCATAAAAACGGGGTAAAACCCAAAGCATAAGTGCGGAAAAATAGCCCGACATCGGGGTGCCACTGAGTACATGAGCATCTACACCAGGAGTAGTCTAATACAACATCTAAGGAATAAGAACTGAAATGAGAATAAGATAATGAAGGAGAGCCAAGGCATGTGAACGCCATGCAGCTACCTCGATAGTCTCCGAAATCAGCTGCTCAAATATCAACACCCGCTACGACCGGGAATACCTGGATTTGCACACGAAATGCAGGGTGTAGCGTGAGTACAACTAACTCAGTAAGTAACAAAACTAAATAAGAAACGGAGAAGGTAGTGACGAGCTATACAAATATAGTTCATTTTTAATAGTTCCAGCAAAGAATAGATATGCTTTCAAATCCGGCAGTCTAAGTCAACTCAGTTTTATACAGTTCAAGTTCAGGTGATCCGAATATAAAATCCTTCAGAAATTTCACAACAATGACAAACAACAACTAAGTGCATCAAAAAATGAAATCAAGTACAGCCTCTCGGGGCAACAGTCACTCAACTCGTCACAACAACTCAATCACTCGGCTCTTAGCCCTCAGTACTCAGACTCAATAGGTACATGCGCTCACTAGGGGTGTGCAGACTCCGAAGGGGCTCCTTTCAGCCCAAGCGCTATATCCACACGGACAACTCACGTGCTATAGTATCAATATGTGATCCGCACGAACAACTCACGTACTGCACGGATAACTCACGTGCCATAGTATCAATACCTCACAGACAGGCCCTCGGCCTCACTCAGTCATCAACATCTCTAGTCTCTCGGGCTCTCGAAAATCACAAAAATCGGCCCAAACAAAGATAACATAGTGTATCAACAAGAATCAAGAAGAGGCTAAGATATAATATGCAAGTAAAACCATGACTGAGTATAAGACAATAATTAGCAGGTAATTCAACAAGTACGCAACCTCTACGGGTCCCAATAGTACCATCACATAGCCTAAGCATGATTTCTAACATGATTTACAATCAAATTTCTATAACACGGGGAGAGCATATAGCTAGCAACAAGTTATCCAACTTTACAGTTTCACGGAATGGACCAAGTCCCAATTCCTACGGTGTACGCCCATATGCCCATCACCTAGCATGTGCATCACTTCCAAAATACTCACATAATCCAATAATCCGGGGTTTCATACCCTCAGGACCAGATTTAAAACTGTTACTTACCTCAAACCGCGCAAAATCCTATTCCGCAAAGCCTTTGCCCCTCGAATCAATCTCCAAATGCCCTGAAGCTAGCCACAAGTAGCACGATATAATTAATATAGGTTAAAAGAATCAATTCCACAAGAAAAACACAAAATTGTAAGCCAAAATCCGAAATAGACTCAAACCGGCCCTGGGACCCATGTCTCAAAATCCGACAAAGGTCGCAAAACCCGAAAGCCCATTCACTCACGAATCTAACCATATCACATTTACCCAAATCCGCTAATAAAATCCCATTCAAAATCTCAAAAATCTAACTCAAGAATTCTTCCTCTTTTTCCCAAAGTTTTCACCCAAATCACAAATTAGATGGTGGAATTAAAGGCATAATCAAGGGATTTGACCAAAATTGGATAGGAATCACTTACCCCAAACACTCACGCAAGAATCTATCCAAAAATCACCTTCTGCCGAGCTCCCACTTTAATTTTATGATATGAACTTGAAACCCTCGTTTCTAATCTTTTAAATCTGCCCAGATGGACCTTCATTGCGAACGCGACCACCCTCTCGCGTTCGCGTGGACCAATCTTCCTGCCCGTCAATTTAACTCTTTGCGAACGCGACCATAGCCTCACGAACGTGAAGCATTACCAACATCACCCTTTGCGAACGCGACCCCTGCCCTGCAAATGCGTAGACCAGGGGCCTGGGATCCCCAGCTACCTCACTCCTCTTCGCGAACGCGACACTATTCTAGCATTCGCGTTGCACACACAGACCACACCTTGATGAATGCGTCCCAATCTTCGCGAAAACGAAGAAAAACTCTAGCCGGCCTCTCAAATGCCTTACGCGATCGCGAGACATCTCTCACAAACGTGATGAAGAAAAGTCTGCAACAAAAATACCAGAAATCTGCTATCTTTCCTAAGTCCAAAATGATCCGTTAACCACTCGAAATCAACCCGAGGCCCCCGGGACCTCAACCAAACATACCTACTAAAATACCATATGAACTTAGTCGAGCCTTCTATCACATCAAACAACAACAAAAAAATACGAATCACTCTCCAATCCAAACTTAATGAACTTGAAACTTCAAATTTTTACAACCGATGCCGAAACCTATCAAACCACGTCCGATTGACCTCAAATTTTGCACACAAGTCATATTTAATATTACGGACCTACTCCAGCTTCCGGAATCGAAATCCGACCCCGATATCAAAAAGTCAACCCCCGATCAAACTTCCCAAAAAATTGACTTTCGCCATTTCAAGCATAAATTAGCTACATACCTCAAATTCACAGCCCGGGTACGCTCCTAAGTCCAAAATCACCCAACAGAGCTAACGGAACAGACGGAACTCCATTCCGGAGTCGTCTTCACACAATTTTGACTACAGTCAAAATTCTAAGACTTAAGCTTCCGTTTTAGGGACTAAGTATCCCAAAATACTTCGAAACCAAAAACAAGACCTTCTGGTAAGTCACATAAGCAGAAACAGATACGGAAAAAGTAGTAAATAGAGAATCGGGGCTAATACACTCAAAACGACTGTCCGGGTCGTTATATTTTATATCTTATGCAAGATAGAAACTTTGTGTAATGAAAAAGATTGTGTGCATATTTTTAGAATTATTATTAGTAATCTTAAAGATTCTATATGGCTGTTATGGAGGGGCAATTTTATAAAGAGCGTTTTGTTATAAATATGGTTGTTGCTATTTTAGGTAAAAAGTTGTTATATAAAGGTAAAATATAACTTCTAAAAATCGGTTATGAGAAAAACTTAATTTTTATAGTGAATAGCTGTTATATAGGGATGTTATAGATAGGTCTGACTGTAGTGAAACTTATTGAGAGGTGTGGAGAAAAGAAATATTGCTTTGTGAAATTGGACACAAATTTGGATTGAACCAAAATGGAGAATGGTACCACTAAACTGGATGGATATAGTAGCTAATATATGTATAAATATGTAAACTCGTAAAAATGTGTCTCTTAATTCATTGTTTTCCTTTTGTTATTCTATAAAACTAGTATTCATACTCTGTGTTGCACGAAGAATATTAAATATAAATTTTATAAGATAATATACTTGAAAAATACGAAACACACAAAGAAGCATATAAATGATATTATTTTATAGATATGTAAATGCACTGGATATTCATACATTCAAGTATCCAAATTCTACTGTTTTTGCTTGAATTACAATTTTATTAATTAAGTACTTGAAGAAATAAAAAAACCAGGATAAAGTTTGCATTTAAAATATTTAAAAACATTTATCATCTTTTGATTTTCTTCATGAAATAGTAGATAATATTATTATATAAACCCATCAACTGATAATTATTGCTGCAACAATAACATAACAGTAGTAATACAATTAATAGGTTAGAAAGTTACCCGTTTTGATAGATATATCCCTTGGAGAATATTTTGGCCAACCAAGAAACTTTGCTATAATGCACAATTTCATGTGTATATTGTTCGGATTGTTTGTCACCGTTTGTGAGAATGTTGAAATATGCTGGCTTAATTTCGATCAGATTGAGATTCAGAGAATAATATATTTTTAATTAAACGATGTTGGTGATGGAGTTAAGGGCCGTAGTTCTTTTCTTTTTAAAAAAAAAAAGATGTGGCTGGGGTTAGGTGTTTACTAGAGTAATGACCCGACTGGTCATTTTGAGCAATTGCAGCCAGTTCAGCAGTTAGAGGTCATGAGTATCTTCACCCTGTGTGTTACGACTTGTGTGTATCATCGGTTTCGATTTTCGGGTGATTCTGAATTAGTTTGGAAGAATGAATTTCATAGTTGAATCATTAAGTTAGAAGAGTTTACCAAGTTTGATTTTTGGGTGTTTGACCCCGGATCAGAGTTTTTATAGTTCTGTTACGTTCGGATGGTGATTTTAAACTTGGGCATATGACCGGATTTGCACTTGGATATTTCTAGAAGGTTTCGGCACATTTTGGCGAAAATTAAAAAGTTGAAGGTTTGGAAGGTTGAGAGGTTTGACCGAGAGTTGACTTTGTTGATATCGGGTTCGAAATTCGGTTTCGGGAGTTGGTATAGATCTGTTGTGTCATTCGAAACTTGTATGAAAAATTTGGCGTCGTTCCGGGTTGATTTGATATGTTTCGGCACGAGTTTTAGAAGTTGAAAGTTCATAAGTTCATTAAGTTCGATTTGAGGTGCGATTTATAGTTTTGATGTTGTTTGATGTGATTTGAGACTTCGAGCAGGTCCGCGTTATGTTATGGAACTTGTTGGTATGCTTCGACGGGGTCCTGGGGGCCTCGGGTATATTTCGAATGGGCTATAAGCTATTTCTCTATGTTTTGGACTGCTGGTTTGTTGGTGTGCCTGTTATTCTTCCCGATCGCGAAGATGATGATGCGATCGCGGAAGGTTTCGTGGGAGCTCGAGAATTTTGTTCATCATGGACGCGATCTTGGGCACCCGTTCGCGATGCTTTATCTATCCATTATCCGCGTTCGCACCTGTCTCCTCGCGTTCGCATAGTGGAGCTAGGAGCTGGTGGACTTTTACTCACCGCGTTCGCGTTTGTGTACATGCGTTCGCGAAGACTCTGGTCATTTTTTATCATGTTCGCGAGGTTTGTGCCGCGAACGCGAAGCTTTATTTTCACCGGGCAATAATTTGTTCTTTGCGATTGCGTAAGAGGAATCGCTGGGCAGAACATAAAGTACTCTATTTCGAGGGTTTTTGATATTTTATCACTTTGAGTTAGAGAGCTCAGATTTGAGCGATTTTGGAGTGGATTTTCACGTGTTGGTTTGGGGTAAGTATTCCCTATCCGGATTTGATTATATTTCATCATTCTATCTTTGTTTTTAACATTAAATTAGTAATTTGAATTGGAAGAAATGAGATTTTTTGTAAAAACTTTCAAAATATAAAATTAGGATTTGAAAGCCGAATTGATGTCGGAAATTGATAATTTTGGTATGGTTAGACTCGTATGGGAATAGGTGTTCGGATTTTATAAATTTTGTAGAGTTTCGAGGTGCGGGCCCGAGGTTGACTTTTGGGTTGACTTTTTAATTTTTCTTTAAACATCAAAACTTTATTATTCGGAATTGTTTCCTATGGCTTTTATTTATGATATGAAGTTATTTTGGATAGATTTGAGTCATCCGGAGGTTGTTTTACACGAGAGGGTAATTTTAGAGTATTGGTTTAGCTTCTTCGAGATAAGTGTCTTGTCTAACTTTGTGTGGGGGAACTACCCCTTAGGATTCGAGTTGATTGTGCTAATCGTGTTACGTGAAAGCCGTGTACGCAAGGTAACGAGTGGGTACACGGGTTAGTTCAGGTCCCGATACCTGGGGGATTAATTAAGCTTATGTGATATTTGACAGGTTTAGGTTATTTAGACTCTTTCCATGCCTTTAAGTGAATTGCCATGACGTGTTATGTCTCTCATCGTTAATCTACTCTTATATACTTTATTTGACATTATTAGTACTCATTGTACTTCTTACTTGATATTGTGCACTTATATGTGTTAGTTGAAGTTGTTGCCTTCCTTATTGTCTTGTGACCTCTTAATTGTTGCGTTTCTTCCATGACTTCGTGCTTATCTGCCACTTGTTTTAATTGTTATAATTGTACACCTTAGTTGTTACGTGCTTCACTTGTCCTGTTGCTTTTGTAATATTTGTTGCGTTCCTTGATTTTTTTTACGTGATTCCTTCGTTGTCGTGTACTCTTACCCTATGATTGTAGAAATTCTTGTAAATTGAGTATTGGATTGTTGATGTTATTGATGTATTTATGGATTAGATTACACGTCGTAACAGGTAAAAAAAGAAGGATTTATATTGATACGGTGTGATCGGGTTGCACACCGCAATAAGTGAAACAAGGGTGGATTGATATGGTAAAATAAGAGAAAATTATAATATTGACTCTGATTATAAGGTGGGATCGGGTTGCGTGCCGCAACAGGTGAAATAGGGGTGGATTGATATGGCAAAATAAGGGAGAATTATGATATTGATTCTGATTATATGGTGGATCAGGTTGCGCGCCGCAACATATATATTTATTTATTATTATTATTGATATTTACATGGTAGAATAAGGGAGGATCCGTTGTACGGTGGGATCGGGTTGTGCGCCGCAACAGTTTATGTGTTTTGTATTCCTTGTTGGATTGTGTTGGCTTCGGTTCTTTCGTACGAGACTTTGAGTATTGGTATTTCTACTTTTTATTGATTTTTCGAGGATTGAGTTGTTTTCATTAGTTTGCTGCTTTGCCGGCATTTCCTGTTTTCCTTTCCTATTACTATTATTTTGGTAAATTGATTTCAAGATGAATTTACTACGGTGAGTCATTATCTCATACCATGTCGGGTTGTAGTAACATAACGGTTTTAATTAAAAGAATTAATAACATGCTTACCTTATGTGACTCTAAAGTTAAAACTCGTCGTTTCATTCGGTACCTTACTATTTTTAATAGTCGTCACATTTCACTTGAATCGATTTCTCAACTTAATCTCCTTATCTTATCTGATGTTTCCATTTTACTTAAAAAGGAATTGCTATTATGTTGTAATTTATTAAATTCTATATTCAAATCAGTAGCTTATCTGATGCCTTATTTTATTTGAAAATGTTATTCTTTTCATCCAAATGTTTTCCAAAATAAACTCATTTTCTTATTGATTTCCTGTTTGGTTCAGAAACTATAATTTTACTTTATTATATATGAATAGATCCCGTGAATATTATTTATTAGCATTTGGCATGGATACTATGTACCTGATAGCACGTGGATTTTGCCGTGCGAAAGTGATATGAAAAATGTGCCATGTGTTAACGTTCGGAAGTTGTGATTTATGATCTGAGATTATGAGAAGTGAGATTGTTGAAATTCGTGTATTAGGAATGATTTGATTGATTGAGTTGTCATCGTTTTCCTTACTTGAACACATTCATACTTCATCTGTACCCCGACTATGTTGTTGCCTAATTACTTGGTTATTTCTCGTTGCCATTCGTGTTCCCCCTATCTTCACTGTTGATTCTAATTTGAATTCCTTCTGCTATTGGCCTTACATTGATATTCTTTCCTTGTTAGCTTTATGTCATATCCTACACAGGTTTACATGTCTGGTAGGTATCTTGACATGGCCTCGTCACTACTCTACCGGGGGTATACTCGATACTTACTGGATATATTGTGGTGTACTCATACTACGTTTTTACATATTTTTGTGTAGATCCAGGTACTTATGATCACGTTGGTTTGTGTCATGACCCAAAATCCAACTAGCCATGATGGCACCTAACCCAACCCGCTAGTTAAGCCAATTATCAACTATCCAATTCCAATAAAATTTAATCAGACAATTAAGTAAAAGAAAATATCTGAATCTTATACATTCCCCAAGAACTCGTAATACAAATAATGAGCTTCTAAGATTAGAATTTACAAAGCTGGTATGAAATAAATACATCATCTGTCTGAAATGTACATAAACAGATTTTTTTTTTAATTCTAAGGCTGCCATGAACAAGAAGCAGCTACAACCGGAATGCAGGTACGTCTTCAAATTCAGCTCTCGTCCAACACAGCAACATCAGCATCCAACATCTGCACACAACATGCAGAAGTGTAGTATGAGTATAACTGACCTCATGTACTCAATAAGTAACAAACCTAACCTTAGGTTGAAAGTAGTGACGAGCTGGAACACAGGTCGGGGTCCAATACCAATAGCCAACAACAGTTCATAACAACATAATGGAAGTAATAAAAGAAGTAGCTCAGAGATAAAATGCTCAGCTCGTCCACAGTTCCAGAAAAATAGGCTTGCTTTTCAAGTATATCAGTGAAGACCCAAATCTTTTACTGAAATCACCAAATATATGAGTAAGTTTGAAAACTGTGATTTTTCCCAAAAACTTTTCGACAACAGATAAGATGTCTCATTATCAAATGGCATAAGGAAAATACGTCTCTATGCCTACATGTTAATATGCATGTGAAATCATGAATGACACCAAAATCGGAGTGGCAGTAAAAAATGCATCTCTATGCATGTATCTCAAGTATACATGTCAAATGCAATGCTTCTCAGTGATGAGCTCATGTACTCACACTCTCAGAGTACTCAATCTCAATGTCTCACACTTTCCACTCATCATGCTCAATCACTCGATACGCTCAGTCACTTAGTATTGTATATGGCCAATTCAGCCCAGGGAAGATCCATCCCGGAATATATACATCAACTGACCATCAGTCACTCAGTACAAGATCCATCCCCAGGTATAAATAATTCAGACAAGATCCATGTCCAGGGAAGATCCATCTCTCAATATAAATCAACTGCACTCACTAGGGTGTGTACAGACTCTGGAGAGGCTCCTTCAGCCCAAGTACCATAATAAGCTAGATCCAGGAATAAATCAATAACATGATGCGGCGTTCAGTCCGATCCCATAATATCACTCACAATCAGGCCCTCGGCCTCACTCAATCATCAATCTCTCCAGTCTCTCGGGCTCACAATGCCATAAAACTAGCCTAAAAATGATGATATGATGTGTCAATAAATAGCAACAGAGACTGAGATATGATATGAAATAAATGAACATCATCGAGTATGAAATTTTAATTTAAACAAATAATTCAACAGCAGTATAACCTCAGTTGGTCCCAACAGAATAAGCATGTAGCCTAGACATGATTTTTAACATGGATCCCAGCTCAATGGCTCTAGTACGTAGAGATTTCATGGTTACAAATAAGATCAGGTAACTACTCAATATCACAGAAATAATGGGGTTACGATTCACATGGTGCACGCCCACACACCCGTCACCTAGCATGTGTTTCACCTCAATAGAAAACACATAACACGTAATTCAGGATTTCATACCCTCAGTATCAAGTTTAGAAGTGTTACTTCGAACAAGTCAAATCGAATACCGAGCAAGCCAAGCGATGCTCCAAAAAATTCTATCTCGTGTGTACCGACCTCCGAACGGCTCAAAACTAGCCAAAAGCAACTCGAATACATCAAATAATGCCAAAAGAAACAAACCCAATTGATAAAGATCAAATCTTTAACAAAAGCCCAAAATCAACCCAAAAGTCCAACCCGGGCCCATGCCTCGAAACTCAACAAAACATATAAAATCCGACAAGACATTCAATTACGAGTCCAACCATACTAGTTTTACTTAAATCCGACTTCAAATCGATATTCAAAACTCAAAAATTCTCTCTATGAAACTTCGGACAAAAACCCTCAATTGTCTCTTTAAAATTCACAATCCAATTACCATAAACGAAAATAGATTCACGAAATATAATCAAAATCGAGTAGAGAACACTTACCCCAATTCATATGGTGAAAATCGCCTCAAAAGTTGCCCAAATCTGAGCTTCCCAACTCAAAATATGACCAAATGAACAAACTCTCGATATTAAATATTGTTTGTCCAGCTGTTCTACCTTGTTTTATATAACAAACAATCTTGAAACTCGCTTTTGATGCCTTCAATGGATTCGTTGTAAAATTTTAGTCAAGTTAGGCTTTTGAATCACCCAATTTGGCCTTATAATGAGGGGGATATGATATTTTGAAGTTTTAAATGAAGTTTGAAAATTTAAGGAATAAAAAATGACATTTTCGTAATTATTTTGCACCAGAAAATCAGTAACGAAAGAATTTTCGTTTTAGCACTCAAAACTTATTCCGAACCTCTCGGACACAAATTATATATGCTTTCAGTCATAAAACACTCTACGAACATGCTCGCGCACTCAAAACACCGAAAAGAGGTCATCTTGACCTGATATTGACCATGGTCAAACTCCAAATCCTTAACTTAACTAGTTTCTCAATTAATGATCCAAAACACACCCGAGCCTCTCGGGACCCCATTCAATCATACCAATAAGTCTTAAAACACGATACGAACTTATTCGAAGCTTCAAATCACATCAAATAACATAAAACCACGAATCGAACCTCAAATCAAAATTAATAAATTTTTGAACATTTAACTTCCAAAACTCGTGCCAAACCATATCAGATCAACTCGAAATGACCCCAAATATTGCACACAAGTTTCAAATGATATAACGAAGCTATTCCAACTCCTGAAACTAAAATATGAACCCAATATCACCAAAGTCAACTTCCGGTCAAACTTATAAACATTCCAAAACTCCAAATTACCAACTTTCGCCAATTAACGCTAGAACCTTCAAGAAACATCCAAATATAAATCTGGGCATATCCAAAATCACCATCCGGACCTAACGAAACCATCAAAACTCCGATCCGTGGTCAAATATATAAAAGTCAAACTTGGTCAACTTTTACAACTTAAAACTTCAATCATGAAGTTCATTCTTCCAAATCAATTCCGAATAACTTGAAAACCAAAACTGACGATTCACACAAGTCATAATACATCATACGATGCTGCTCAAGACTTCAAATAGCTGAACGGAATGCAAATGCTCAAAACAACCGGTCGGGTCGTTATAGTTTGATACTTATATCTGCGCGGTTGGAAACTTCAAGGTATACTTGCTTGACGTTCGCATGCTCCGTAGTCACCTTCTGTTATCTTTTATTTCCAATGTTTCCTATTATTCCGAGACAGTGATGTATTGTATTGTTATTTTTGGTGACTCGTAGAAAAGCTTATGACTTGTACTACTGGTTTTGGGATATTATGTATCTACCTTGGGATTATTGGATTATATAAAAATTTCCAGTTCATGATTAATAACTATTTAGTGAATCTGTTATCTTTTCGGTATATGTTAGGCTTACCTAGTTTTAGAGACTAGGTGCCATCACGACTCATTCGGAGAAATTTTGGGTCGTGACACTAGGAATAAGGTTAATTACGTATCTTTTTAAATATTAAATTAATTATTTAGTAATTTTGACGCTTGGATAATTTTGCAGATTTTCGTGTTGACATTTACAAAATTACATCCAACTTTTACATAACTTAGCAACACAAATCATAAAAATCTTCAATGTCTAATGTAATTAGAAATGCCGCGTTTCACAACCATATTAGCAAAATTAACCATACTAATTCTAAACTAATTAATTTTATTATATTATTCATTGTCTTATCCTAATATTGTCAATTGTCTTGAGCAATGCGAAGTGACTTATTATTAGGTTGTCACTTGACTTGATGCGGATACTTGAAAGAAGAAACCGCATAAATAATTATTTGTATAAGAGAACGTGGATAACAATTAATTATAGAGGTATGTTAGAATTGTTGTTCCAAGCCTACGTTGGGAAGACATCAATCGTGGGGTTGAATTTTCGGGTGGTTTATTTTTTCTTCCTTTTTTCTTGTTTCTGTGTAAAAAAATATTAAGCATATAAATAAATTACAAACTGTAGCACAAAAAAATGTGGGAGAAAATATTAATTTCTTTTTGTATTGGAAGGTTTAATAAACATTAAAAAAAATTGGCAAACAAACGTGGGAGGAAGTATTAATTTTTCTTAAATGTGGGAGAAAATATTAATTTTTTAAATTTGGCAGGTTTAATTTTTATATTTTAATTTTCTATCAAAATATTAATTTTTAAAATTTGGCAGGTTTAATTTTCTATTTTCTATTTTAAAATTTGTAACTTTTGTTGAAGTTTTGTCCTAAAAATTTAAACTTGAAATGTTATAGTCATGACACTTGGCACGGTTTTGTTCTATAATTTAAACTTGAAAAATTATTCTCTTTATGTGTTAGTTTTTGTTCTATGATTTTTTTTTAATTTAGTATTTATCTATAATACGAATGTAATTATTATAATTTTTCTAAATAGATGGTATTGAATTAGTTCAAAGGTTACACAGAGAAGTTCTTTTAATATATATTATACATCTACTAATAGTTGTAATAATTAATTTTTTTTGTATTATGTTCAATAAAAAATTAAATTGAATTCTTCTTTCCCGTTTGTACTCAATATGAAAGTTTAATTTTTTTTTTATTAAGATTACTACATAAGAAGTTAAATTATATTTTTTTTCATTTCTTGAAATTATTGTTTATGTTTTTATCTTATCCATATAGCATGACACTGAGGAGCCCACTGAACATGAAATAGAGAAGCACGAAGGAGACCTACAAGTTAGCCTATCAGCAGACGACCTTCAGCGATTCTATCATCCCTGGAGATACTCTCTAATTATAAAACTACTTAGTAAGAGAATCCAGCACCAATACCTCAAAAAAAGGTGCAAGAAATGTGGCAAGTCACAGAATCTTTTCCACTAATTGACTTAGGTACAGACTACTACATAGTCAAGGTCAATTCAGAGGATAACATGGCACGAGCACTACAACATGGGCCATGGTTCATAAACGGTTACTAACTATCAATATAGAGGTGGTCTCCAAATTTTGTAGCAAATGAGGCCAAACCACATATATCAGCAATTTGGATTCGACTACCTCACCTCCCAACGGAATTCTACGATGGCCTAATACTACAAACGATTGGAAATAAAATTGGTAGACTTCTCAAAATCGACGCATGCACATCTGCAACTGTTAGGGGAAGATATGCTCGACTTTGCGTTGAAGTACCTATGGACACACCAGTCAAATCCTACATCCTCATTAGAACCCACAAGCAGCTAATTCAATATGAAGGTGAACACTTCCTTTGCAAAAACTGTGGCAGGTTAGGTCACACCATTCTCCACTACCCCTATGCTAAACCAACAACTGGCCATATGGAATTAGTGGGACAACCAAATACGAAGGATAACCAACAACCACAAACATTGGTTCCAAAAGAAGAGAAATGGAAGACAATCTCTTTCTCGAGAAAACGAAATGTTTTACCACGAGGCATAGCTAATTCCAATCACGAGGCTGAAGGTATTAGTGTTAAAATATTCAATGCAACAACATGTAAGTACTTGAACACTCAAAAACTTAAATATGTTAGCAAGGATCCCACTGATAAATATGACATAGACAAAAAGCGATCTCAAACCCACGTAAGAGGCTCATCCCACAATCATCTTCAAAATTCGAACAAATTAAAGCCCACAGATTTAGACAATACCACCTTGTGCACAAGGGAATGTTTTCCAACAGACCAATGCATGGCCTCTGACTTGGACTCTAGTAACAAGGCCAATAGCCACGTAGTACCCAACCATTCTCAATCATTAAAACCTCCCAAACACTCCACCTCAGATAATTACTCACACTCTAATCATCCCCAATCTACCAATCACAGTACTAACCACGCCAATTTGCAGCACTATCCTCCTAAAGACACTTCCGCAGTCCCGAATTTTCTCAAAACTATGGACACTACAAACACAACTACCATTAATACTCACCACCTGTCTAAACTTAATGCATGCAAGAGCCACATGGCCAATGGCAATTCACAAATGTCCCTAGGTTCCACCGAAAGATTTTAGCAAATCCTCTAGGTTACCCTAAACCCTCTGCATGCAAATAGACTCTATAAGTATTGATTTACCTATACCTAATACCATTACTCCTACTTCCAAAAACAACTCCAATATATATCAAGAATAAAATCATGCCAAGGATTCCATTGTCCTTAAGGAGAAGAAACAAACTCATTCAAATTCAGAGCCACCAACGCAACCAAATAATGGACAATATTCCCATTCAAATGCCCAATCCTTCAATCTACTACACCTCCCCACCCACTCCACAAAACCAACAACCACTCTCCTGGATCGAAATGGGGTCATGGGCCATGCAATTTCGTTCAATATGGAGATCAATGGGCAGGAAACTGTGCTAATCATTCAAAACTTCCAGTACCTAGCACAATTAGTCTCAGCGGGGATGCATCTGACCATGAACAACTATGTCAACCAGATGTGGATCAACAACATTCTGCAGCCACTAACCCCAAACCTTAATCCTAACCTAATTCAAGACATGCATGCACACTGGAACCTTCCCCCACATTATAACAACCAAATACCACCACTCAACCTACCATTCTTTCCACCAGAGGAGCTTACCACTCTCAACCTTATTTTTGTTCCATGGGAAGCTCAACCTCAACAGACCCAAAACCCACCTCAGGAGAATATACCAGCTCCCATGTAGGAGAATGTACCCATCAACGGGAACAACCAAATACCAAACCAAGAGGTCGAGACAGAACAAATAGAACCACACCTCCTCGAGCCGAGAGTGGAATTTACAAGACTAAGCGAGGTAAAAGTATTACTGTTCAGGGAGATGCAGGACAAGAAGTTCATCTTCAGCTGTCCAATGGCACTGTACAAGTGCTCCCTGGACATCAGGCCTCCTCAGGAACCAACTGTAGGGAAACATGCTGTGACCCTAGTTCCTTGCCTCAGACGAACCCCACCTCTCTCACCAGAGGAGGGGAGGAATGTAACCAACCCCCAAAACCTACTGATGAATAGACCTGCTAGGATTATCCTGTGGAATGTTCATGGAGCGAATAATGATAACTTTCGTAGGCACTTTCGTGACCTTATTGACACCCATAAACCTTGCGTAGTCACCTTACTTGAAACAAGAATGGAATCCCACACTACACTTCTAAATGACCATGAATTCACTAATATGATCGAAATACCTGCAGAAGGACAAGCATGAGGGATAGTTAATTCTTTGGAACAGTAACTTTGTTAATGTCCACAGCTTCATCCGAAGAGATCAAGCCATCCATGCAATGATTGAGGTAATTACCACTCGTAAAACTTGGCTCTTTAGTTCTATGTATGCTAGTACTTGCACTAACAATAGAAATAATCTATGGGATAACCTTAAAGATATTTATAATCGTTACAAATGGCCCAAAATGGTGGGTGGATATTTTAATGATGTTTTTATGGGAAAAGATAAACTTGGTGATAGATCCGTTAATCTAAAGAGATCTTCCTTACTTTGGAAATATATTAGTGATTGCAAATTAATTGATATTGGCTTTAAGGGATGCAAGTTCACTTGGTACAACTTGGTACAACCATAGAAAGAGATCGAATGGACTTATTAAAGAGCGCCTAGATCATATTTTAGTTAATGAAAATTGGCTTGATTTCTTCCCTAATGCTTTCGTCACTCATCTCCCAAAACCGTACTCTCTGACCACAACCCTCTACTCCTTACCCTCTCCAGTAACAACATTAATTTAGGTCCCAAGCCTTTTCACCTAGAACTGTTTTGGTATAATCATCCTGATTTTGTTAATGTTGTATACTCCAGTTGGACACACAAAAACCTTATCACTGCCACAAGCCACCTCCTAGATCAAGTAATTAGGTGGAAAGACACTACATTTAGTAGCATATTTAGGAAAAAAGAAGAATCCTTGCTAGGCTAAATGGCCTTCAAGCCTACAATCATTATCACACATGCGACTTCCTCAAAAATCTTGAAGATAACCTTCAAAAAGAGTATAATGGTATCCTCAAAATAGAAGAAGACCACTGGAAAATAAGATCTAGAATTGCTTGGATTAATGACAGAGACGCAAATACAAAATTTCTTCACATTAGTGCCTCCAATCGTCAAAGAAGGAATAAAATTATATTTTTCAAAGATGATAATGGCAATTGGTTTGACAGTCAGGAGGCTATCATAGAACACACCACAAAAAAATTTAACGACCTTTTCACTACCTCCGTGACAACTACTAACTGGAAACATATCATGAACAGCCCGACCAGTTTTACTACTCTGAATCTCTCATCCTTGGATAAACCCCTTTCAAATGTGGAAATCACCAATGCCATTTTACTCCTTCAAACCATTCAAGGCTCCAGGTCCGGATGGCCTACACCCTTTCTTCTTCCAGAAATATTGGCATATTGTAGGCCCCTCAGTCACCACGTTTTGCCACAAAGTTTTCAAGGAATGCTCTACTCGCTATCCCATAAACAACACCTACATCTGTACCATCCCCAAAGTTCCCAACGCGAATAACCTCAAGAATTTTAGACCAATAGGTCTTTGCAACACTATCTATAAAATCATCTCCAAAATCATTGCCAGTAGAATTAAACCATTCCTTGCATCCATCATCAGCCCTTACCAAGCCAGTTTTATGAAATATAGAAAGGCCAGTGATAATGCTATCATCATTCAAGAACTTATCAGGTCCATCAATAACAAAAAAAGGCAAGGTAGGAAACATGCTAATTAAAATTGACCTTGAAAAGGCTTTTGATAGGCTTGAATGGCCGTTCATATACCACCCTTCACCACTTAAAATTTCCTCCAAAAATTACCAAGCTAATCATGTCGTGCATCACCACTAGCCAGTTATCCATCCTGGCTAATGGTAACAAAACTAGTTATTTCAGCCCCAGTAGAGGTATCCGTCAAGGCGACCCAATCTCCCCCTATATTTTTATTCTTTGCATGGAAATATTATCACGCTATATAAATTATTTAGTAGACATCAATCTCTGGGACCCTATTAATGTAACGTCCAAAGGTCCACATTTCTCACACCTGTTTTTTGCGGATGATCTAACACTAATGGGCAAGGTCACCAAAAAATATTGCAGCACTATTCTTAGTTGAATCACAAGTTTCTGTGAACTTTCAGGTCAAAAAATCAACCACTTGAAATTAAAAATTCACTTCTCCTCCAACTGCTCAAAGGATGACATTTCCTACCTATCTAGTCAATTAAAGATTAAAAGCACCACCCACTTTGAGAAATATTTGGGATTACCCATTCACAATTGCTCCCCTAAAATAAAGGACTTCTATTATATCTTCGATAGCATGCGCACCAAACTGACCAACTGAAAAACCAACTGCCTCAACATTGCTGGACGTACCACGCTTGCAATTTCTACCCTAGCCAGTATCCCTAACTACATTATGCAATTTACTTTTTTACTTATTAAAATCTTGCAAAATATTGATAGAATTATTAGGAATTTTATTTGGGGTACCACGGATAGCAAAAAAAAGTGACATCTCCTCAACTGGAACACTGTTACAACTGATAAATCCACAGGAGGGTTAGGAGTCAAAAAAGCAAAATCCAAAAACAAAGTACTCCTAGCAAGTCTTGCTTGGCGACTATTAAACTACCCTCATTCCCCTTGGGCAAATCTTCTTATAACCAAATACATCAAAAATTCCCCCAAGAACAATTCTTTCATATGGAAGAGCCTTAAGATTGGTTGGGAAATTTGCTCTAAAGGCACTGCTTAGATTCCTAACTGCCAACCACTGCGTGAACTTCTAGTGGGGCCTCTAAATAACTCCGACATAATTCTTAACCCTAAAGACCTCTACCAAAATAACACTTGGTCTTTAAATAAAATTTCCTTTGATATTCCTCCTATAGTAATCAACAAAATTAATTCCATTATCATACCTTCTAGTAACCTTCCAGACAGAGTTTATTTGGGGGGGGGGGGGACACAGATGGTTCCTTCTCTACTAAGTCCTGCTACAAGCTTATTAACGAGTCTTGTAGTGATCAAGAGCACAATAAAGAAAACTTTGACTGGATCTAGTCTCTATATTGTCCTAACAAGATAAATTATTTTCTATGGCTATGCTACCATGACAGAATTTCATGCAAAAAGTACTTACAATACATTGGCATAAATATAGACCCAACTTGCACGTGTTGTAGAAATGGAGAAGAAGATATCCAACATATTATTTTACGTTGTAGTATGGCCAGAAGTTTTGGCACTCAATCCTACGCCAGCCTCCAAACGAAACGAGCAACAGCCAAAATAATCACTGGCTTCTCTATCTAAGAAACCTCAACCCCCATGGCTTTAACTTAACCACAATGCCCAACATAATAAGCTGGGAGGATCTCTTCCTGTTCATCATATGGAACCTTTGGCTGAACAGGAATAAGAACAACATCAACAATACCTCACATCCTTTATCAACTTCTTCTATCGTAAAACAAGCCCTCGAATACAAACTTTTCACTGACAGAGAAAATAACATTTCGAAGAGAATCCCCCTACGTATCAGTTGGCATGCACCACCTAAGGGTTGGTACAAACTTAATGTCGATGGTGCTTTTCGAAACTGAAAACTAGTCGCAGGGATTGGTGGACTCATCAGAAATGCTGATTCAAACTGGACACTTGGATTCATAAAATCAATTCATGCAGATTCTCCTATCCATGCAGAACTCCAAGCGATCCATCAAGGATTAACCATTGCAGCAGAACACAACTTTACTCCATTAGAAGTGGAAACGGACTCCACATGCGTAATATATTACCTCCAGAAGGGATACATGACTTACAACAATATTATTTTTGATTGTAGGTGGTTAATGGCCAAAATGGGGCAAGTGGTTCTCAAGCATAACTGCAGGGAAGGGAATGAAGCTGCTCATCAAAAGGCAAGGGAATGATCAAAACAGTCTACCATAAATAAACTTTTGTGTTATGCTGTTCCACCACTTTTTGTCGAATCCAGGATGCTGGAGGACAAAAGAGGTGTTGTTGTAGTACGAACTATGTTATTTAATGTTTATAAAAGTCTAGTTGAACTAGACAATGTTGATGCCATCCAGGGTATCTGTGATACTAGCAATGCTACATGTAATAGTGCTACACTACTTTAGTCTTTATGAATAAAATGCGCGTATTCTTAAAAAAAAAAGAATTATTATTCAAAAACTTGTCATCTATCTAATTATATAAAGATAGATTTGGAAAATTTCTTAATGATAGTATTTGCTTAAGAAAAGCTCCAGTTTGGGCTTGGACTCGATTTGTAACAGCTGTATCGTATTGTATTGTGTTGTATTGTATTGTTTGATGAATACAATATTTGGATATATTGTATCATTTGCCTTCGTTTCATAATATCACACACCAATAATATGAAAAATAAACTTGCAATATTACTGATAAAAATAGGATACGAAATAGAATATTATATAAAAAAGTGTGATAAATGATAAAATATGATTATTTAATAATAAAGAAGGGTAAGACGAGAGGGGAAAAAAGCAGAAAAATGACGCTAGCCCACCAAATTTGTCATTCTATAAAATGACATTTTTTATCGTTATATAACAATGAATTTAAGGATATAATACAATAAAATTTAAGTAATAATCAAACCAAATATTATATTTGAAGTAACAATACGATATAAAACAAGCTGGCCTACAACGTAAACCGCCACCTTTATAAAGCCTGCAACTCTTCGATTCACATTCAATCTGTTTCGCAACAGCGCCGCCTGGAATTTCCCCGGTAATCTTCTTCTTCCTTTTTAGTTTTTGCAATTATATTTTGAATTATGAATCGTGAAATTGTGAATTGTGAATTGTGAAATAATGTAATTGCGATTTTATTTTGAAACTAGTGAATATATATGCCCTGCATTATTTTGAATTGTACTGAAATTGGGTGGAACAGAGAAATTGGTGAAATTGTAGCGTGTGAATTGAATTGAACTATACAACTTGAAATGTTTTCTTAATTCTACGGTGTTATCACTGAGAATTCATAGATTTGATATGTCGACATATTTTCTGAATATTATGTGTGGTGATTGATGTTTTATAGTAATTTAGTTCGTTTAAATATATGACAGAAATTAATTGTTGTTTGTTTGATCCAGTTATTATTTCATATTAACTTGAGGTAACGAGAGACTGCAATAGCGGAGCTATGTATGGTGAACAGGGTTCAATTGTATCCCCATTATCAGAAAATTGTACTTCATATATAGGTAAAAAAAATATGTATGTGTATATATAAAAATTGTACTGCGTATATTAAAAAGAAAACTATGTATATATAACTTGTTGAATCTCTTTTAAATAAGGTAAAGCGTGGTGTGTTTTGAGTTACTTGCTAGAATATTTGGTTCCGCCACTAAATACAAATTTCACCGGTAGGGGAGAGTATGGGTATGGAGGACAGTTTTATTGGGAAGAGTATGGATGAGTGGGGTGGTTTCAAACTTCACTATGTGTGGGCAGATTTTTCAGTGCGAATGAGGGCAAAGATGGTGTACGAAGGAGAAGGTGGTAGATGGGAAGACTTAATCTCAACATAAAATTACTCCACTAAATAATACATTGTTTGGTTGGTTGGCAGTATAAGAATAAATAATTTGGTGGGAGGCCTTATGTGATGTGGGAATCTTGTTGTCCATTATTTTATGCAGTGTACAATGTGGAATAAGAATATATGTATTGGCAATGCAGGTATTAACTTATTTAAAGACTCAAATGCCTATTTAAAGTAAGTAATACATGTATAACAATCTCTTCATTATTAATCAGTGGATAACAATCCTTTGTTATCAATCCCTGCAGAAACATTTCCCATTGTTTCTCACATAACTAGTATGTGGACCTAACGATTGTATTCTTGATTTCGAACTCATGTGGTTTCCCCCAATTTGGAATTTTACCGGAATACGTATAGCATCTCAAGGATTTTTGCTTGCTTGATTTTAGCCAAATAAAGGATTGTAGTCTTAGTGATGTTTGACTTAATTTCTTGATAGTTTCTGATTTGTGATGTTCAGCCCCAACAGATGTCTTCTCCCACCTCTATCTTATTGCTGTTTTGGTCTTTGGTTGTGACCCTAGTGGTGGAGGATGTGTGGGTTTAATTGGGTTTGGTGTGCTTTGAATTCTGGTGGAGAGAAATCACTTTGCTAAAATTATTTCTCTCATGGCAAAATGGTTAAGCTAATAAATTAACTTTGCAGGCCTGTATCAGCTGAGAAATTTAGACTCAGTTTTCATGTATTTTCTAAAGGGATTTCCATAGTTAAAGAAGTTGTTGTGTTGCTTGTCATACCAGGATAGTTACTTGTGTGAAGATATTTATAGATCCACGATCCACATTAAGGCTCCTGATTTTAGTGCTACTGTTTTTGGGCTCTCCATCACTTAATAGATGATGGATTTGCTTTTCAGGGTAACTATTCATTGCATTCCTCTCTAATCATTTATGTGAATTCAGGTACGGGTGTTGCTGGTATTGTACTTCCTGGAAAAGAAGAGAAAGTAGTAGCCATTAGAAAGGGTGATGCTATTGCACTTCCTGTTGGAGTTGTCACATGGTGGTACAATAAAAATGCTACAGAACTTGAGATACTCTTTCTTGGTGATACCAAAACTGCAGTTAAATCTGGTTCATTCACTGACTTCTTGTTGACTGGGTCGAATGGCAATTTCTCTTGTTTTTCACCTGATTTTGTTGGCAGAGCATGGAATTCGGGATAAAGTGTTCTCAAAACTCTTGTTGGTCCCCAGCTTGTCAACAGTATCGTCAAGCTTGATCCACCCTTTGAAATGCCCGATCCTAAACAGGACCAAAGAGATGGCATGTTACTCAACTGTGAGAAAGCAGCCCCGTCCCGCTTTGACACTAATGGCAGTGGAGAGATATTGGATTTGAATACCGAAAACTTGCCAATGATTGGCGACATTGGACTTGGTGCTAGTCGTGCGACGTTAAATGGAAGTGCTGTGTACTATCCTGAAATTTCTGTTGATACAGCAATTCGGGTTACTTATATCGTAAAAGGCAGCGGCACAGTGAAGGTGCATGATTCCGGTGGTTTTGTTGCTGACAGACCCATCGAAGCTGGTGAATTGTTTGTTGTTCCAAGGTTATTAAGCGTGTCGAAAATTGCTGATCCTGATGGCATGGAGTGGTTCTCTGTTGTAACCAACCACAATGTAACTTTTATATATTTGATATCAAATTACTCTCCATTATGGCTATAAGTAGATTCTAATCTTAACCTTTTCCTGTTGCAGTCCAACAACTATCTCAAACTCGGCAGTTGGGGCCTCATTTCTGAAGTCTCTATCCCCACAAGTTCAAATTCTCCAGGCTGCTCTTAATGTGCTCGATATGTAGAGAAGCATCCAAGATTGATCAATCATGTGATTCTTTTTTTTCCCTTCAAAATTAGTCTTATTAGTCCCTAGCCATGTTAAATATAGTATTATAGCGGTTCTGGGAAGGCTTGTTCTATATTTGCTTATGGTTTTCAGTTTTCTAAACAAGTATCGTTTTCTTCTTTTCGCACATATGATGTCTTTGCTTTTTATAGTTTCCTTGTTGAATTTTGCTATCCTTTCCTCTTTCTATGCACTATACTAGTTTATGTAAATGAAGTACACCAGCAAGGCAATATTCGGGCACTTAGCAGGTTCTGGATGGGTTAGACTCCTATGGCTAATCTTGTTCTAATCTAAAGTTCTGATTTGCAGAAGATATGTGCAAGAACATCTGTTAACATTGTCTCAACAATACAGTACAATATAATATAATACCGTATAAAACGATTAATGACTCTTATCTTCTCATCATGCTCTTTCTGTAGTTTTGAAAGCCCTGACTTCTTCTTTTTAACTGCATATGTACTAATTTTACAAGAAATATTTATGAATTTCAATTTTATATTGCCTCTATTTTAATTTACGTGAACCTATTTTCTTTTTAGTCCGTGCCAAAAGAATGACTCATTTCCATATTTAAAATTGGGGAAAATTACGTGACACATCAAACATTTACACTGTATTTATCATTCGTACCTATACTTTCTGAAAATTTACCATTTGTAGCTATATTTGAATTTTATAGCAAATCCATGAAATAAGAGATTAATTGTTTTGAACTGAAACAAGAGAGCAACAAGCTCTTGTAACTCAGTTGGTTAGAGAGTCCGCTTAGTTAGGGGAGGTCTTGAGTTTGACTCTCAACAATTTTATTTTTATGTATTTTTGTATTTCGCCGTAATTGTATGCGTTGCGCGAACAATTACAATCGATACATGTTGTATCCTTTGTATACACCCATGTATAATGTCAATACAAGTTGTATCCTTTGTATACACCCTTATATTCCGTCTTAGTTGCACGAACGAATACAGTTGACACAGGATGTATTTGTTGCACGTTGTATACAAGTGATACAAGTCAATAACAATTAAATAGTAGCTACGAATGGTAATTAGGCAAACTATAGTTATTAGGCTCTAAACAATAGTGGTTTATGAAAATTCCTCTTAGAATTGTTGTTCCAAGCCCGCGCCTGGGAAGACATCAATCGCGGGGTTGAATTTTCGGGTGATTTAGTTTTTATTCCTTTTTTTCTTGTTTTTTGTAAAAAAATATTAAGTATAAAAATAAATTACAATCTGTAACACAAAAAAACATGGGAGAGAAAGTTCTTTACTAATTTCTATCTTTTTATTTGTGTTCTTGTATTTTTCTTCCTTGTTCGTATCACCATTAAAGGAGGGGACCAAAAATGCATCACCGGATTTGGAATTCTCCAGCGATGCTACGTGGCGGCAATGAAGTGGGGGTCGAGGGGTGCGGCTGTTTAGGTCTTTTGGAATTAGATTTTGTGATAAATTAGGTTTATATATAGGGTAAAAGGAATGGATTAAAAGGAATGGAGGATGGGATTTTTAAAAAGAAATGGGGTGGGTCGGCTGGGTCATAGGGGTATTGGAACATGGTTGGGTTATCATAGGAATGGATTCAAGAGAGGGATCCGAATTGGGTCAACTCTTGTCCGAAATTGGACCTTCTGATGGGCTCTCTCATGGGCACCCTCTTTTTAAAATAAGACATGGTATCAATTGATCCCAAAAAATAAACGTCTCTCTTCTTTTAATGAAAGGTACTAAATTAAAGTGAACCATATTATAAAATTTACTCCATATGAGTTATGGACAAACAAGAACTCCATTTGAGTTTCTTTTTGTAACTCTTGGGTATTATGTTACTTTTGTTCATAATCCTTTTTACCCATCTGAAAATTAGGTCCAAGGGGAAGTAAATGTGTCTTAATACAACAATAACAACAACAACAACAACAACAAACCCAGTGAGTTCTCACAATTGGGGTTTGGGAGGGTAATGTGTACGCATAGCTTACCCCTACCATTGGAGGGTAGAGAGATTGTTTCAGATATACCCTCGGCTAGAGAATAGATGAAAAGAAGCATAGGCCACAAGTAGTAACAACAACAGAAAATTAAGAAAACCAAAGCGAGAAGATATCAATCGATAGCAATCTACGAGTAACAGTGATGCATACTAATACTAATGCTACCGGTTTGAAAAAGAAAAAGCAAAATGAGTCTCCTTCATGTGTCATTACCTGTGTCTTAGCTCCATCATACATGTCATTGATCACCCTAATGTAAGTTACAGACATACCTTCAGCCTTCGAACATCTTCATAGAACCTTTCTCAGGACTTTGTCATATGCTTTCTCTAGGTGAATGAACACCATATATAAGTCCTTCTTCATCGTATGCTTTCTCTACATAAGCCACAAGATTAATGGCCTCCGTAGTCGATCGAACCTAGCATAAAAGCGAACTGGTTCTCGGAAATAGACACACTCCTCCTCATCCTCCCTTCTATCACCCTCTCCCAAATTTTCATCATGTGCTTAATACTTTGATACCCCTATAGTTATTGCATTTTTTTTTATATCACCCTTGTTCTTGTATAATGGAATTATTGTTCTCCACCTCCACTCTTCATGCAATTTCTGCGTCCTAAAAATGGCGTTAAACAACCCATAGATTCATTTTGGACTTACAGTACTTTAATATTATAAAATAATTATGGACTTAACTTTGTGTATCTTTTGATTAGAAGATGCATGTTAAATTGATCATGCTTTTTTCATTTGCATAAGACAAATTCATGTCACTTTTCACATAGTTATTTTGAGAGAGAAAAATAGCTATTCTTTTAGAGTGTTAGATGTCGCTCAAAATGACAATTCTTTTTCTTTTAACGGAAAATAACGAATTTTCTCCATGTGTTATTGCAAAATTTCTATTTTTGATATTTACGTTAATACATTAAGCATATTTAGCCTTCAAGTAATTCAAAAGTGCAATTTTGATTCTTGAAAGACTAGTAGTGCTAGAAAATTTTAACAGGATAAACAAAAGGCAGAAGACTCAAAAAAAAGCTAACAGCAGACTTCATTGTGAGGTGAAACTTCTCTGTCACTTCCAACGAGATGATCAGAATACTAGATCCCTCCTTTGCTGCTAATCTCAAACTTGGCTCTTATGTTATTATATGTGGACTTTCAAAAATATCACAGAATTATTGTTTGCTTCAGTCACTGTTGGATAAAATATAGTTTGTGAAATAAATTTCTCTGAAACAAAGTTGTTTCAGACACTGATGCAAATAAGATGAGGAAGGCATAGAACTTTCTACATTACAAACTCAAAATTCATTATTTAAATAAGCACAATTTTATGGCTTTCTTGGCTTTAATATTGTTTCTTTGTCAACTTCATTTTTGTTTTCTTCCAAATTCATATTTTAAGATCTCTTTTTTAGGAAATTTAAATGGCAAAAACAGCCTCAACAAATGCTATTGTTGTAGCATAGAGATCCTCTATCTTGGGAAAGTTACATTGCATCACTTTTCATTTATCTATCTTTTTTTGAATGTTAGAAATTAGAAGTAATATTTTTGTTAAAATTTTATAACACCATTAGTCTTAGGGATCATAAATTTGCACCTTAAGATTAATTAGAGGTTAAATAGTCTTAGCTGACTAACACATTAAAACAGGAATTATGTAACAATATAGGGACCAAAAGTGTTATTTTTCCTTCTTTTAATATAGTTCTTCCCGCCTTCGAGCTATCCTCTCTACACTCCACACACAAAAATCATGACTTCGCGCGTGTGCTCGTCTCCAACGAAAACTCTTGCTCGGTAAATCGCATCGCAATCCTCCTGATCAGTAATGTGAAATAACTGTACAAAAATATCACGAATTGTTAAAAGCTAAATTATAAAACATCAACACACCACTACTTGCCACTCAATTGTTCTCGATCATTTTTGATCGTATCATTACAATAAGACAAATTTTTCGTAAACGACCATCATTTCTTTTCCTTTCATAATTCTCCATTCCTTACCAGACAATACCTTTTTCTTCTTCTCATTTTATTTCACTTCATTATTTTATTTTAATGGTAAGGATTTTCATACTTGATTAAAATCGAGATACTTATTTTTTCCTTGTGCTACTTTTTGTAATCTTGCAAAGGTTTTATAATACTACGTTAAAAACTAAATCACGATCGTACAAGGAAAAAAAAAAAAAAAAACCTAGTGACTATATCTACATTTCATGATTAGACAGCATTTTTCCTAAAGGACCACTATTTCTATTCCTTTCATAAACCCCCATTTCTTATTGAACAATATGTTTTCTTGTTCTCATTTATTTCACTTCATTGTTTTGTTTTAACGGCAAGGATTTTCACACTTTTTTTTAGGATTTTCACACTTAACTAAAATTGAGATGCTTATTTTTTTTTTTTGTCACACCCTTTTTTCCACCGGCAAAAAATAATATGTGGATTAAAGGGTTTTTTCAATTAAAGTGACAAAATTAAGTATGGATTATTTTATTTACAGAGTCGCCACTTTGATATGATTTTGTTGGTGTTTCAAGTCACCTTTTATTTGAATCCCTAATCAAAGGAAGATTTGACTCTATTTTTATTGGTCCGCAGAAACAGAAGATCGGGTAAGGAATTGTTTGACCAGGGAGATGGTGTAAGACACTCCCCGAATCTTGTGGTTCTAGCACGGTCGCTTTTATTGATTAAATTTGGCTTGAATTATTTTTGGATAAAGTGTGTTTTATTTGCCTTAAATTACTATTGTCTAGTACCGCTTAATAATTAATTGAATTTTTTAAACTTTAGCCTAGGAGCATATAAGCACACAAGGTCTTTATTTAATTACATGTATTAAACCAAGGAATGTGTCGATACACATAGTTTAAATATAATTAATTATTAAAAAGCACAATTTATTAATTAAAGGTCAAGGAGCGAGAATGCACACGCGACCATTTTATGAATTAAATGTTGACCAAGTATCGTGTATTAACACATGGTCAACATTTGAAACGTGCCTAAAATTGCCAATCGTTTAAATTAATTAAGAGAGATTAAGCATTGAAGTTTTTTTTATATAAAAGAAAAATCTGATTTGTATTTATTAAGATTATAAATAAAATAATTAAAAAGATTAAGCCAACTTATCAATCTAAAAGGGCTGCTTGTTATTAGTTGGAAGTGGACCAGCTACTTTTAAAAGAAGATATGTGCCAACTTTCTTTATATATGTAAAATGGTCTAGCAACTTGTTAAAAGAAGAACAAAAGAAATGGGCCAGAGCAAATTTAAGGAGACATGGGCCAAATTCATGTACTTTTAAAGGCATTTGGCCCATTATTAGTTATTATGAAGCTGACTCTACTGTAATTCCAGTTTAGGCCAAAAATAATTTGCCTACTAAACGTCCAAACCAGACCATCGCCCCACAAGTACAAAACCTCTTGTCTAACTATGTAGTATGTACTACCTTTTAACACTGAAAGAAATACCACTCTATGCAAATTAATTTTTCAATAGTTGATACCATAATTAAAAGAATTAAGAAATTAACTAGCCATGAAAAGAAAATTCACCGGAAAGAGAAAAGAGAACTAACCCTCCTACATATCATTTTAAATGCAAGAACTCTTAGTATACTATACTAATTAATGAATCCGACTTATTTTACTAACACAGTATTCATACTTAGTTTTTGAACCCCGATATATTAAACCAAACTCAACATGGAACCTAAACTAAGCATGTAATTATATTATGGTTTTTATTCACTTAAAAGCATATAACATTGATCCAGAATAACTTAAAATGAATAACTTATGCCACTATATCACTACAAGAAGTCACATATTCTTCATACATGAGACAAACACTTCTTTTAGTAACATAAGGATCTAACCAGAAAGTTGCAAGAATATTCATAAATCAAGTAAGGACTTCATGCTTCTATTACTTTGAAAATGAACTACTTTACAAGCTAGAAAAGTTACCTAGACTGCAGATTCGAAAGCAGGACAACAGTAATGGATTTGGCTTCGTATATCACTATCGAAACTCATCAATCAATCCAACAACAGCAGCAACAGACCAGCAACAATCTTTTAAACCCGATACAAACCAGAAGCTCAAACCAAAAGCTTAATGACTTAGGAAAAGAAGAAAGAACTCACAAACTTTCAGTTTTTCAGCTTACTTTTGGATGTTCAGCTGATGATTTTTCTTAAGTTGTGTCTTTATTTTTTTCCGAATGTAAAAGATGATCTCTCAATACAAGATCCTGTCGCTAAAGTGAGGAAAAAAGCAGCCCTTAAATAGGCTAAGAAAATCACTTTTGGACAGATTTTGGTTCACCAAAAGTCTGTCCAAAAAGACTGACTTTGTGTGCTAAATACTGTTCAAAGGTCGTCAAAAAGGTGAAACGATAGCCTGAAAATCTGCTATGTCAGAAGAAAGGAGAAAAAAATATTATTTCAGCCACCCAACTAGTAAAAAGTAGACTAATACCCTATTTTATGATAAAATAACCTAAAAGAACTTCAGCTCTTACAATATTAGTACCAACTTATGTGATTCAAACCAAATCAAACTCAAACAACTAAGTGACAAAACAGAAACAAGACTTAAAATGTAATCAAATTAGGTATTCACACATCTAAACTAAAGCCAATCGATTTATGATAATTAACAGTAGACGACTGAAATTAGGAAATGTTGCCTAAAATATAACTTAAATAAATATTGATAAACTATCGAACAATGATTAATAGCAACCTAAACAAATGACTAAGTACCTGATTCGAAAATATTAAGCAACGACTAAATATTGAAGAAGGCTAATGAAAGTAAACTTGAACTAACAATCACGACTTAACAATTAATTAAAAATATAAAATTAAACTAAAACTTACACTCGGATGGGGAAAAAACATAAATTATGAAAAAAAAAAAGGGAAAAGGGAAAAGATTAGGGTGCGAGCTTATACCAAACTCCGGGACATCCGACGTCGAATCGAGCAATGAGACGATGCCGAGGATGCCAAGTGGTGGTTGTCCGATCCCGAGACACATATTTCTCTTTGACATACGCTAAACCAATAGATTCCGGCATCTTGCCAAAAGGAAACAAATTCCTTTGGGTCAAAAAATAAAAGACGGAGAAGCAGCGACAGTGGCAGCGGAGCCGCACGGCAGTAAGGTGGTCACTGAATTTTGGTTGACGGATTCGGGACTTAAACTAATGAAAAGTGCTAGATCGTGGAAAGATCTACAAGTTCATGTATGTATTATGGGGTAAAGTGGCCTGAAAACTCATGAACTTGGGAAAATATAAGGGGATAGGGTTTTGGATTTCTTCATATTAGCGGAGATTAGTGAAGTTTTAGGGGATTTGAGTTGAAGATATGGAGAGATTGGGAGGATAGGAGAAGATTGGTGGTAATTTTGGGGGTGTTTGGACCAACACCGGCGGTGGCGCACGGTGGTGGCAGTGGAGGGGGGCGGCAACTTAAGAGAGGGTGAGAGGATGAAAGAGTAAAGAGAGGGGTCTCTAGGGTTTGGGTTCTTAGAGAAATGGCAAAAAATCTGATTTTAAAAGGCTTTTATACCTCAAAGTTGAACAAATGAGAGCCTTTGGATCAAAGATCATGGATGGATGAGATCAAGTCTTCATATTACTAAATGAAATGACGTAGTTTCAACATAAAACTACGTCGTTCGATCTTAGAATCATCTTGGACTGGGTTAACATGATTTGGGCTGCTGCTTTGCCTCAAATTTTTGCCCAATTTGGATGAAAATAAAGAAACCCAATCCCTTGAACCTAACAACAATTAATTAAATTAAAGTCTAATTCAAAATATACAAATACACACATAACAATACTAAAAATTATAATGTGGAAGAAAAAGAAAAACAAAAATTAGTCATTTACAGTTGCCCCTCTTTGCTCGAGAACATGAAGAGTTTTCGTGCAAAGATAGTGAATAGCATGACTAATTTCTCTCACATATCACTCCAAGGGAAGCATTTTTGAAAAACATGACCGAACCTTGCTTCTGAGGTTGCTTACATATCCCTGGCTATAAAGGAATCAGGTCAGTGTAGTTTTAGGAAAATTTGGTAGCTGGGAGTATCGGACACTGGATTTAAGACTGTTGCTTCTTGTTGTTACTGCTGTTACTTTTGTTACTATTTCTGCTGCTTATATCAAAAGGAAAAAATGAAGAGAACTACATATGCCTGCAAGCTAAGAGTTACAAAATTCCTATCTATGTGTCTTGTAGAGTCAAATCTTGATTCTTGATATGCTCGCTTGTGCTGACCTTAGATTGGATCTTGACGCTCTTTGAAGAAAAGATTATGGCTCATTCTTGATTGCTTGATTTCCGGATCAGAATTTGGGAAAGTGAAACTTGAGAAGCTGGGTTGCTGACACATTATCAAAGCTAACTCCAACTATCTTGTGATCGAAAGACTTCTTTCTTCTGATGAGAAACTGAAACTGCAAGCTTTAATCATCACTTGTGCTCTACGGCAGGGCCTGCAAAGCCATCAAAGACGAACAAAACGAACAAAATTTTGTGAGTTATCAGAGAAAGCTATAAACTATCTAATCTGTTGAAAGACATGCAGAGACAGTAGTATAAAGTAGCTAAAAGAGATGAAATTTATAATGAGGGATTGTGTACCCCACGTTACCAAGAAGATATGCAAACCAGGGGGGTGGTACCCTGGGTTGCCATAAGGGAAAGCACTTAAGGAATGGCACATTGTATTACTTGAAGGAAAACGTAACTAGGGGTCGGCACCCTGTATTACTCCGAAAGGAGTGTAACTAGGGATTGGTACCCTGTATTATAGAAAGGAGTGTAACCAGGGGTTGACACCATGTATTACTGAAAGAAGTGTAACTAGGGGTTGGTACCCTATTTTACTGAGAATGAATGTAACTAGGGGTTGGTACCCTGTATTACTTAAAGGAATGTAACCAGGGGTTGGCACCCTGTATTACTAAAAGGAGTGTAACCAGGGGTTTGCACCCTGTATTACTGAAAAGGAAATGTAACCAGGGGTTGACACCCTATATTACTAAAGATGAATGTAACCAGGGGTTGATACCCTGTATTACTGAAATGAGTGTAACCAGGGGTTGACACCCTGTATTACTGAGAAGAAAAGTAACCAGGGGTTGGTACCCTGTATTACTGGAAAGGAATGTAACCAGGGGTTGGTACCCTATATTACTGAGGAGGAAAGTAACAGGGGGTCGGTACCCTGTATTACTGAAAGGAATGTAACTAGGGGTTGGCACCCTGTATTCTTAAAGAGGAATGTAACTAGGGGTTGGTCCCCTGTATTACCGAAAGGAATGTGACCAGTGGTTAGTAACCTGTATTATTGAAGAGGAATGTAACAAGGGGTTGGTACCATGTATTATCGAAAGGAGTGTAACCAGGGGTTGGTACCCTATATTACTGAAAGGAGTGTAACTATAGGTTGGCACCCTGTATTACTAAAATGAGTGTAACTAGGGGTTGGCACCATGTATTATCGAGAAGGAATGTAACTAGGGTTTGGTACCCTGTATTACTAAAAAGAATGTAACCAGGGGTTTGTACACTGTATTACTGAAAAGGAATATAACCAGAGGTTGGTACCCTGTATTATCGAAAGGAGTGTAACCTGGGGTTGGTACCCTGTATTACCGAAAAGGAATGTAACGAGGGGTTAATACCTTGTATTACCGAAATGAGTGTAACCAGGGGTTGGTACCCTATATTACCGAAAGGAATGAAACCAGGGGTTGGTACCCTGTATTACTGAAAGAAAATATAACCAGGGGTTGGCACCCTGAATTATGGATAAAGTGTTGAATCCCTCTACGCGAAAGGGTTCTACCTGAGTTAAGCTAACATAAAACAAACCTGAGCGAAAAGTACTTCTATTGAGAAATATGAGCTGGATCCCCCTAGGCAAAAAAGTTCTACATGAGTTAAGCTACGAAAATGAGAGGTATGAATAGTAGTGACGCATGCTGAAAATAAAAGAAAATGGAGATTTTGAGGAACTTACCTTTTGTGACGTTCGTCCTTTGAGAATCGCCATTATGCACTGCTTTGTTCCTGCTTCAAACAAAGAAAAATTGTGAGTTTTCAAAGTGGTATTTGGTTTATGGCCTTGATGCCCTGAGCAGTGTGAATTCATGACCACTCGTTGTCAAAGAATTGATTCTTTTGGTGCGGTACCGAGGTGCTCAGATACTCTGTATTACTTTCTGGTGACCTTGGCTTTCTGACGTTGCCACTGACTTTTTCATACCCGGATGTCCATGGTACCTCCAACTTGTGTCCCTAAGGCAAGGCAAGTTTTTCTTTAAAATCAAACTTAGTTATCTTGCACCTAGTATCAGTTTGTATTTGTAGTGCTTATCAACTTTTCCCATGAAGCAAATCTTGCTTAGGAGACCTTTTTAGTTTCTTTGAGACACTTTATTTGGCTTATCAAAAGAGATCACGGATGAATTCGTGCCTTTGTCAATGCCATATGTGCCCCAAATTGTGCTCGATATTACGGGAAAGTTGTAGCCAGTTTTGCAGCCATTTCTTTGCTTTGCTTTTTATGCAAGATTAGACCGAAGGGACTCAAAGAAAAATTATGGGAAAAAATATAAGAGCAATTAAACATTAAAAAGGAATTGTGTATAAACAAATGGTGTCCCTTTCGGGGAGAGGAATAGGGAGACTTATCTGGAGGTATGTGCCGACTTCAATGAATCATGGCATGCATTTTGGACTGGATGCCCGATCCGTCTGCGCTGTCTAATTCTCAAAATCCATCGCAAATGTTCATCTTGAAACTGTCTTAGTTGTGCTCATGCCTGGGTATCGAAGACCCTTTTTTGGCTAGTAGCACCCTTTGCGGGTTTTCGCTAACTGGCCTCTCTCATTTCTCTAATCATCGTCGTCTTATGGTGCTCATCTGAGTTCTCACCAATAAGACACTCTCATTTCTCTGCTCACTGTCTCCTTACAGTGCCCATACGGGTTCTCACCGATAAGACTCTCTCATTTCTTTGCTTTTCTTTTTTTTCTTTTTTTTATTGACTAAAATATTGCATGCGGAGGGTTGCTAAACTCCCTTGGCATGGGGATTTCAAACATTCTCAAAAGAACCTTGAACTGAATTACAACTTTTAGAACCGTTTTTACAGAAAAAAATTGTAAAATAAAACAAACTTCTGCCTCGTTTTGGAGTATTGGGAATATGGATTTTTTGTTGCAATAGGACCGAACCCAGGGTAAGGCTGCCTACGTATCCTTTCGGAATCATGTCAGACGTAGTTCACTGACTCAGAAGATTTGTTTCTTTTTTCTTTTTTTTCTTTTACAAGTACAGAGGTTCCAAAATGAGGGAAAACCAATAAGACAAATATGGCTCAAAAGGGTTAACAAAAGGATGACACCTATTTGGGGTAGTGAGCAAAGATAGCCTTCGTTATCTCGATCTGAGAAAATCATGTGTGTAAGTTCTGCAGTGGGTATGAATCAAACATAATATCTTTTGACTGCATCTGCATTAATAATCATGTATGGTACCAGTCCTTCTTCATCTACCAAGTGCAAAGCCTCTTTTGTTAATACTTTCTTGATGATGTAGGGTCCTTGCCAGTTCGGGGCGAACTTTACTTTAGTTTCTACCTGGTGCGGAAGGATGCATTTTAAAACGAGCTGGCCTACCTCAAAATGCCTTGGGCGCACTTTCTTGTTATAAGCGCGTGTCATTCTTTGCTGGTATAACTGGCCAAAACACACTGCTGCTAGCCGTTTTTCATCAATCAACATTAGCTGTTCTAATCGGGTCTTGACCCACTCAGTGTCTTCAATCTCCGATTCCATAATGATTCAGAGAGAGGGAATTTTGACTTATGCTGGTATTACATCTTCAGTTCCATATACAAGCAGATAAGGAGTTGCACCAACAGATATGCGAGCAGTCGTGTGGCATCCCAAAAGAGCAAAAGGCAATTTTTCATGCCATTGTCTGGACCCTTGGATCATCTTCCTGAGAATCTTCTTGATGTTCTTGTTTGCCGCTTCAACGACTCCATTGGCTTTTGGTCGGTAAGGGGTAGAATGGCGATGCACAATTTTAAATTGCTCATATACCTCCTTCATCTATTTAGATTGGCCGCATTGTCAGTAATAATGGTCTTTGGGATACCATAACGACAGATGATGCTGGAATGAACGAAGTCTACCACTGCTTTCTTGGTGACTGCTTTGAAAGTATCTGCCTCCACCCACTTGGTGAAGTAGTCAATGGCGACCAGAATGAATCTATGCCCATTTGAAGCCTTTGGCTCGATTGGACCAATAACATCCATTCCCCAAGCAATGAAAGACCAATGAGAGTACATGGGATGGAACTCCGAAGGAGGCGAGTGAATCAGGTCACCATGAATCTGGCATTGGTGACACTTGCGAACAAAACTGAAGCAATCTCGCTCCATAGTAAGCCAATAATACCATGCCCGCAGAATTTTCTTTGCCAAAACATGTCCATTCATGTGAGGTCCGCATACCCCTGAATACACTTCACTTATGATTCGCTCAGCTTCTGTGGCATCTATGCATCTCAATAAGTTCAAATCTGGGGTCCATTTGTACAAAGTTTCCCCATTCAGGAAGAAACCGTCGGCGAACCGCCTTATAGTTCTTTTTTTATCTCCCTTGGCATGCTCTGGGTACTCCTTTGTTTTCAAGAATCGTTTTATGTCATGATACCATGGTTCACCATCTGGTTCTGCCTCAATTGTATTGCAGTAACCATGCTGATTCCGAACTTGGATTTGCAATGGATCAATATGAGTGTTGCTTGGATAAGGGAGCATCGAGGCTAAGGTAGCCAAGGCGTCGGCTAGCTCGTTGTGAAACCTGGGAATGTACTTGAATTCGATGGATTTGAATCTTTTGCTCAGGTCTTGTACACATTGTCTGTATGGAACAAGCTTGATGTCTTGAGTCTCACATTCGCCTTGGGCTTACCGGATAAGCAAGTCAAAATCTCCCACAACTAATAGTTCATGCACCTCCAGATCGAGGGCCATTTTTAGACCCATGATACAAACTTCGTATTCTGCCATATTATTGGTATAGAAGAACCGAAGTCGGGCCGTTGCAGGGTAATGTTGTCCAATATGTGAGATGAGGATTGCCCCGATCTCAACTCCTTTAATATTGACAGCCCCATCAAAATACATTGTCCATACATGGTTGTCGTCCGGAACTACTTCCTCTATTGAGTTGACCTCTTTGTCTGGGAAGTATGTGCTAAGTGGCTTGTAATCATCATCAACTGGATTCTCTGCCAAATGATCTGCCAAAGCCTGTGCTTTCATTGCGGTGCGAGTGACATAGACGATGTCGAACTCTGTGAGCAGGATTTGCCATTTTGCGAGCCTGCCAGTAGGCATTGGCTTTTGGAAGATGTACTTCAAAGAATCCATTCTGGATACGAGGTAAGTAGTGTAGGCCAAAAGATAATGCCTCAGCTTCTGAGCGACCCAAGTCAAGGCACAATATGTCTTTTCTAAAAGGGTGTATTTAACCTCATAATTGGTGAACTTCTTGCTCAAATAATAGATTGCATGTTCCTTTTTGCCTGTTGCATCATGTTGCCCCAGAACGCATCCAAAGGAATTATCCTTCACCGATAGATATAAAACCAAAGGCTTACTAGGTTCAGGTGGGACCAGTACAGGGGATTTTGACAAATAATCTTTGATCTTGTCAAAAGCTTTTTGGAAATCGTTTGTCCACTTGGTAGCAACATCTTTTTTTAGCAACTTAAAGATAGGCTCGCATGTGGTTGTGAGCTGAGCAATGAACCTACTGATGTAGTTCAACCTCCCGAGCAAACTCATGACCTCCGTTTTGTTCTCCAAGGGTGGCAGATCTCGAAAGGACTTTATCTTAGATGGATCCAATTCGATGCCTTTCCGGCTGACTATAAAATCGAGGAGTTTCCCAGATGGAACCCCAAATGCACACTTGGCTAGATTGAGCTTAAGGTTATGCCTTCGAAGCCGTTCAAAGAACTTTTTCAAATCACGCACGTGATCAACCTTTGTCTTTGATTTTATGATGACATCATCGACATATACTTCAATCTCTTTGTGCATCATGTCGTGGAAAATGGTAGTCATGGCCCTCATGTAAGTTACCCTTGCATTCTTCAAACCGAATGGCATGACCCTGTAACAATAAGTACCTCATGAAATGGTGAAAGCGGTGTTTTCTGCATTATCCTCATCCATTAGAATCTGTTGGTACCCAGTATAGTAATCCACGAATGATTGTATCTTATGCTTTGCTCAATTATCTACAAGAATGTGCATATTTGGTAAAGGAAAATTATCTTTTGGACTTGCTTTATTCAGGTCCCTGTAGTCAACACAGACTCTGGTTTTTCCATCCTTCTTTGGTACAGGCACAACATTTGCCACCCAGGTGGTGTATCGGACAGCTCTGACCACATTGGCGCTCAGTTGCTTCATTATTTCCTCTTTGATTTTTTACTCATTTCCGTTTTAAATTTACGTTGCTTTTGTTGGACTGGTGGAAAATCAGGATATGTGAAAAGCTTATGAACCACTAGATCAACACTTAAACCCGGCATATCATCATAATACTAAGCAAACACATCTCTGTATTCAAATAAAAGCTGAATCAAGGAATCTCTGGTTTTTTGTTTGGTGTGAATGCTTATCTTTGTTTCTCTAACTTCTCCATGACTTCCGATATTAATTGGATCAGTTTCATTGGGGTTGGGCTTAGGCTTGTTTTCAAATTGTTCCAACTCTCTTTTTATTTCCTCAACATCCTCATCTTCATCATATTCGACCTCTTGATGCATTATTTCAAAATTAGACAGCGTTTTGATATCCGGGAGTGAATTCCGCATGTATGTCATATTATTAAAGCCGGCATTAACAAAACTGAAATGGAAACAAAATGACAGGAATTAGGAAAAGGAAAAGATACAAAACTTAATACCAAACTAAACTGTATTTCATTGAATTTGAAAGGATAGAAGGGTTAACATCAAAATAAAACAATCATATTGAGATGTTTGGATTACAACCCTGAAAGTAACCCAAAGTACAAAAAAAGAAGCTGCAAAAGCAAACTACCAAGACTCATTCCTTGTGGGGAGAAGAGTTGCTTCCCAGTTGTTGAGCATGGTGTCTGGGCCAATTAGTTGCATATCGGCACGACTAGTGCCTTCACCAGCCTGGATCATATTCACTTCAGAAAATATCTGGCTGAGGCCATGGCAAATTTCATCAATGTTTGCATGCGCTATGGCTGTCCAACGGGACGGGACGTCCCGTCCCGTCTCGGTCCCGTCGGTCCCGTCCCGCGTCCCGTCCCGTCCCGTCCCGTCTCACTTAATTTTAAACGGGATGGGCCCATGTTAAATGGGACACGGGATGGCCATTTCGTCCCGTTTATCCCGTCCCATTTCGTCCCGTCCCGTCCTGTCCCGCCCGTCCCGTCTGTCCCATCCCGACACACCTGTCCCGTCCCGTCCCGCGTCCCCTTTTTTGAATTATAGCCATTGGGCAACGGCTATAATTGCAAAAATAGCCGTTCCCAACGGCTAAAAACGGCCATATTTGGCCCCCACTCCCACCAAAATACCCCCTACCCCCAAACTTTTAATATAATCCCTAAGCTTATTAAATTATACTTTGGCCCTATTTTCTACTATAAATACCCCAATCCTTCTTCATTTCTTCCCACAAAAATAAATTATTCTCTCTCAAATCCCTTTCATTCTATCTATATTATTCTCTCAATTTTTTCGCAATCAAGTGATAAGTTTCAAGTATTTGGACAAATATTTGGAGCAACTTTCAAGCTTCAAATTAATTTATCAAGTATTTGGAGCAATAGTTTGGGCAATTTCTTCAAGTTTTAATATTTAATCACGGTGCACTCGTTCCATCTCCTAATTTTAATATATATTTTTTGCGCATTATTTTAGTGCTTAATTTTTGTATTTACTTTACGTGTTCTATTTTCGTATTTCATTTGTGTTTTTAATTTTTGTGTTAACTTTTTAAATTTAATTTCGTATTTAAATTATGGCACCTAAAAATGTATTTGGTGCATTTAAAAAAACTAGTAAAAAAAGTAGTAAAGGTGAAAGTAGTAGTAATCCTAATCCTAGTCCTAATCCTAGCCCTTCTCCTATAATTAGAAAACATATAGATGAAATGACTCATGTTGATGAAACTTCATTTTTCCAATCCCCCGCATGTTATAATATTAATTTCGGAGAACAACTAGATCATGAAACTTTACAAAGACAATTTGGCAAGGATATTTTTATTGAGGACGAAGAAAATGAGGATGAAGAAAATGAGGATGAAGAAAATGAGGAAGAAGAATTAGATGAAACACCCACTAGTCCCGTAACACAAGCTCCAACTCAGAGTCAATCTCGATCTGGAACTTTACCCCCTGTACCTCCTGTAAGGGGTAAGCCTAAGGGTGAACGTCCCAAAACATCACTTGTATGAAAATTTTTTAAACATGATAAAGTCAACCAACGTGCTACATGTGAAATATGTAAGTAACGATTTGTGCACACCAAAAGTGGTGGGACGGGGGGCTTATCTAGGCACTTAGGTAGGGACCACAAAGCTTTATGGATACAAGCTAAAATAGAAGCCGGACAAATATAGGATCCTAGCACTGGTACTAGCACTCCTAGTATATCTGGCGGGGGTTCTAATTTTTTACAACAACAGCTTGACCCTGCTTCTGGTACGATTTTACGCCCATATAACAAAGATAGAGATCGTGAGAACTTAGCAAAAATGGTAGCTGTATGTGGCTTACCTTTTACCTTTCCTTCTCACCCTGCTTTTGTTCATTATATACAAGAAACTTATAATCCTTCTTTTCAAGGTTTTCCTAAGACTACAGTTAGAAATGATGTTTTTAAATTTCAAACCGAATATCTTCAGTATATTCGTTGTGTATTTTTTCACTTAGATTGTAAAGTGTCCATCACATCTGATATAGGTCGTAGTCCTAATGGTTGTGATTATTTAACTGTTACATGTCATTGGGTTGATCATCACTTGAACATGCAAAAACGTATTATTGGTTATAAATTTGTTGATTCAAAACACACTGGAGCATATATTGCAACTACTGTTCTACAAATACTTGATTTTTATGGACTCATTGATAAAGTTTTAACTATCACCTTAGATAATGCTTCTGCTAACACAACTGCAGCAACTAGTTTAAGAACTAGATTTTGTCCAATTAATCCGGTAATTTTTCATGTTAGATGTGCATGCCATATTTTTAACTTGGTTGTAAAAGATGGTATTAATTTATTTTTTGATGCTTGTAGTAAAGTACAACATGCTTGCGGCTATATTTTTCGGGCTAATAAAGCGAGTAGAAGGTGGCTGCATAGATTAGGTGCTCTTCAAAAGAATTATATTTGTATGTGAGATTTGAAAGTTCTATTAATAAAATAAAAGGCTCTAAGCGTTGAATTTGTTTTATGAATTCTCTTACACTCGAAATTATATTAAATAAATTATAACTCTATTATATATTTATAATTGCTAGAATATTTTATTACAAATCTTTTGTTTTAATATTTTATAATTCTTTACTTAGTTTTCTAATTTTTGTTTAATTTTTAAATTTATTGAATAAGTCAAAAAATTAGATGTTGCAAACTTTAAAAACTTAGTCATTGCCAAAAGAATATCCGTTGTCAAACTCAGTGCTTAAATAATTTTTTTTAAAATGGCACTTAAGGCCCGCGAACCCGTCCCGTCCCGTTCCGTCCCGTCCCATCTCGTTTGTTAGCGGGATGGGATGGGCCTACCGTCCGTCCCGTCCCGTCCCATTTGTTAGCGGGACGGGATGGGCCTACCATTTCATCCCGTTTGTCCCGTCCCATTTCGTCTCGTCCCGCCACCGTCCCGGCTAAATGTCGTCCCGTCCCGTCCCGTCCCGTTGGACAGCCATAGCATGCGCCGAGGAATTTTGACCCTCTTAGAGTCGTGGCTTGACAAAAGTATAGAAAATGTGAGGGATAGGTTGCTGCAATACCCACCCATGCTTTTTGTGGTGCTTGGTTTTGTCTACGTCTGCTTGTGTTGGCCTGAAGCCTAAACCAAAAGTACCCTTGTTACTGAACGGAGAAATGGGTTCCGAAATTCCTTGCAATGATGCCCCCAAGCCTTTTCCTGACTCATAACCTTGTCTCAGCATAAGTGCCACCATTACAGATGTGGCGGAGAGATGAGGATGCAGAATGGGCTTTCCTTCCCTAACATGGTCCAAAGCAACCACTTCAAAAGCCTGATATACAATGGACTCACATCCTTCCTTGGCCTCAATACACGGGATTAATGGGTCTTTGTAAATGGATGACTCGTCTTCTCCGTGAACAATAATTTCTTACCTGTCATATTCGAATTTGAGCTTCTGATGCAAGGTGGATGGCACAGCTCAGGCCGTATGGATCTATGGCATTCCAAGAAGAAAGTTATAAGAAGTTTCCATGTCCACTACTTAGAAGATAATTTCAAAATCAACCAGCCCAATCGTCATGGTGAGGTTGATCTCCCCAATGGTATCTCTCGTTGAGCCATCAAAAGCCAGGATGCGAACATTGCTGGGTCGGATTATATCTGTATTTATCTTCATGCTTTGCAAGGTAGAGATAGGGAATACATCTACACTCGAGCCTCCATCAACTATGACTCGCTTTACATAATGCCCATCACATTTGAAAATCAGGTGTAAAGCCCTATTGTGCATAGTTCCCTCCTCAGGAAGTTCATCATCAGTAAATGAGATTATGTTTACCTCAAAAAATCTGTTGGCCACCTTCTCTAACTGATTCACAGTGGTCTTCTCTGAGACATGTGCATCGTTGAGGATCTTGATTAGTACACGGGCATGCTCTTCTGAGTGTATGAGCAGAGATAACAGAGAGATTTGGACAGGAGTCTTTCTCAACTGGTCAATGATTGAGTAATCCTGCACTTTCATCTTTTTCAAAAACTGTTCTGCCTCTTCTTCAGTGACTAGTTTCTTTATTAGCATTTGGCCTTCTCCGATTTGCTTGGCCTTCCTCAACTCTTCTGGAGAGTAACACCTCCCCGATCGAGTCAAACCTCAAGTTTCCCCCACTTCTCCTATGATTTCCTTGCCTTTGTAGGTCACCACAGTTTTGTTGTAGTTCCAAGGAATGGTTTTCGTATTTGTCATAGGGGGTTGCACGGCAGGTTTGATTATGATCGGCCTTGTTATACCCTTCGTACCACCCTGATTCTGCCTTGTGATGGGGTGGCCTTTAAAGACATACAACCTTAGGCTTGGAACATTGGAGCGAACTTCCAACCTCGAGACCTTGGGAGCAAATAAAGTTGTCTTTTCTGAGCTTGGGGAGCCTTTCTCAATCAACGGTGCATCTCGACTTGGACTTACTTCCAGTTTGGTTCCCTCTTGAATCGTTCCCGCTATCATTTCTGCTCGACCGACCAGATTGTATTCTTGATCTCAACCAATCATTCCCACAAAATGAACATCATTGTGTACTGGCAACGGGTTGTTGGTCACATTAGGTGGGTCCTCGCCATTCATCACTACAATCAATTTTTCAGCAATGAGTCTTTCTATGGCTCTTTTTAGAGTCCAACAGTCATCAGTGCTATGCCCGGGGCACCTGAGTCATATTCACATGTAACATTTGCTTGAAATTCATGTGAATCGGGATGCATATAGTGGGGAGCGATGGGTACAATCACGCCCATCTACTTCAATTTCTGGAATATACTAGAGTATGATTCAGCCAATGGAGTGAATTTTTCCATCGGCATCTGCTCTCGACCATAATCCTGCATATGACGGGCATTGTAGGGTGTCCGAAAATTTTATTGCTGAGGTCGGGGGATCCTTAGAGATGGTACCCGTACCTGTTGATTGGGAGGCCGGGCATAGGATTGAGCATTAAACAATGTATACTGTGGTGGGCCCACAAAGTACTGAGGAATTTACGGGGGATAATAATGTTGAGGGTAGCTGTATTGCCCCTGCTGATCTTGCACATAAGGGTGCGATGCCCTCTCTTTGAACTTCCCTAGATCCCTAGGTCATCATGGACCCTTCTTCTCTCTTCTTCCTATTTGCCAAACTTCCCGACCCATTTTGGATTGCTTGGGTGGTGGCTTTGAGAGCAGCTTGACTTACAATTCTTCCAGTCTTGAGGCCATTTTCGGCCATCTCCCCTATTTTAATTGCTTCTGCAAAAGGTCTACCCATCGCGGACATCATGTTCTGAAAATAATCAGGCTCTTGAGCCTCCAGAAAAATAGTGATTAACTCGTGGTTATCCATGGGTGGCTTAACTCTAGTCGTTTGCTCCCTCCACTTGATGGCATACTCCCTAAAGCTTTCAGTCAGCTTTTTCTTCGTATTGGATAGGGAATTGCGATCTGGTGCAATATCAATATTGCACTGAAATTGTTTAATGAAGGCTTGGGCCATGTCATCCCAAACATGCCAGTGAGAGATATCTTGGTCAATAAACCATTCGGAGGCTACACCCACAAGACTTTCCCCAAAATAAACCATCAGCAATTCTGTTTTTCCACTTGCACCCATCAGCTGGTTGTAGTACCTTTTCAAGTGGGTGATAGGGTAGCCATGTCCATTATATTTCTCAAATTTTGGGGTCTTGAACCCTGGTGGCAAATAGATGTCAGGGAACATGCATAAATCACTGAATGAAACACTTTTATGACCACCTAGTCCTTGTATGTTCTTTATGTTCTATTCAAAACTTTTCATTTTTTTGGCCATCTCATATGGCTCAACTGTCTTGGCAGGCTTTTCCTTTTGCACTGGTGACTCGTATTGAGGAGTCTGATTGTATGGAGCCGAGATCCTAAAAGCCATATTTGGAGAGTATTATTGGCCATCAATAGCATGAGATTATAGCTCGTAGTTTGGCCTCGTCACAGGAGGTAGTGGCAGGACTGTATATACCGGTGCACCAGACACGACGAGAGGGGTGTTCCTGATCGGTGCGACTGGAGGTCGCACATTAGAGGTACTAGGGAAAGCATGGAGGTTGTAGTTTGGCACATACCCTACCGGTAGAATGTGATCGCTCGTTGCATGGAGTGGTGGTTGAGTAGCCAGGGGTGCGGTGGAAGTTCCCTTTGAGGAACCCCGGGGTGAAGGCTGACCGAAAACCCAAGCTTGATATACATCAGACAATTGATGTCTCAATTTTCTTATTTCCTCCAACTCTTGCTCAACTGACTGACCCTGGGGGTCGTCACTGACTAGCTCGATCTCATCATTGTTAGCCATTGCTACCTTTCTCTTAGATCTGGTGAAGTAATAATGTGTTGCCAGTTTCACCACAAACCAACCACCTTAAACTTACTAGATAAGAGGCAACAAACGTGTCAGGGTTAAGCATTTTACAGATACGAATCACACGTAAATATGCTATGCTCCTAAAATTATCACCATCTCTAACATGATTTTGGAAGGCTTCATGTTTCATTCCGGCTTATAAGGTTGCTGCTTATTGATGTTCTTATTTCCTTCTTCTTCTTCCTCTTCTTCCTCTTCTTCTTCTTTTTTTTTTTTTCGTTTTTCCTTTCACTTGCCTCATTTCGATCACTCATTCTAGAGTCATTGAAAAATATTTGATCAAACCTTTTGGGGGTTGCCTATGTATCCCACCGGATTCATGAGAATCAGACCCACGTAGCTCAAACAAAACTTAAGAAAAAATTAACCGCGTAGTTCAAACAAAACTTTGATTAATTTAATTTTTTTTTTAAAAAAAACTTACACCGAACCACTTCGAAAATGTTAGTAAAAATTAGGTATCTGTACCGAACCGGGGGGAATGATTTTTTTATTATTATTTTATTTCCAACTTCGCTCTAATTTTCCTAGAGCAGGTCAACAATGCAAATAAGCTTTCCAAATGATGTAGCAAGTAGCACATAAGTGAACATTATAGTCTTTAAAAGAATATATGTCTTATATGAGCCCGACCTATGTGTCGAGCTTCGCTAAGTCGAATGATGCAACAAAACGATCCTACTAGGGATAACCGGTATGAGGTTTGTTCTTCTAGGTTCCGGCTTTACTGGTGGTTCTCCCCGCTTAAACATGTGTCATTAAATCCTTCACCGGGAGAAGGTCTGCACGTTGGCTTTATCTCAGACAGAAAATTTTGTGGAGCTGGTCAGCACACATAACACTATTACCTATCAGAAGACTCAGATGGGGTGCGAGAGAAGACAGTTTATATATACAGTTCAAACAATATAAAAATAGTAAATGAGCGACAATTAACACATTAGGCTCACATACAAAGAAATATCTAAAAATAAATAAAAGCCAAAAATTAATCAATGTACAAGCTCGAATTCTTATATTCCCCAGCAGAGTCGCCAGAGCTGTCACACACTTTTTTTCACCCGCAAAAAATAATATGTGGATTAAAGGATTTTTCCAATTAAAGTGCCAAAATTGAGTGTGAATTATTTTATTTATAGAGTCACCACTTTGAATTAATTTTGTTGGTGTTCCAAGTCACTTTTTATTTGAATCCCTAGTCAAAGAAATATTTGACTCTATTTTTATTGGTCCGCGAAAACAGAATATCGGGTGAGGAATTCTATTGACCAGGGAGAAGGTATAAGACACTCCCTGAATCCCGTAGTTCTAGCACGGTCGCTTTTATTGATTAAATTTTGCTTGAATTATTTTTAGATAAAGTGTGTTTTATTTGCCTTAAATTACTATTGTCTAGTACCGCTTAATAATTAATAAAGTTTTATTAATTTTGGCCTAGGAGCGGGTAAGTACACAAGGACTTTATTTAATTACATATACTAAACCAAGGAACATGTCGGTACACATGGTTTAAATACAATTAATTACTGAAAAATATAATTTATTAATTTAAGGTCAAGGAGCGAGAATGCACACGCGACCATTTTATGAATTAAATGTTGACCAAGGATCGTGTATTAACACATGGTCAACATTTGAAACGTGACTAAAATTGCCAATCGTTTAAATTAATTAAGAGAGATTAATTATTGAATTTTTTTTTTTTATAAAAGAAAAATCTGATTTGAATTTATTGAGATTATAAATAAAATAATAAAAAAATTAAGCCAACTTATCAATCTAAAAGGGCTGCTTGTTATTAGTTGAAAGTGATCCAGCTACTTTTAAAAGAAGATATGGGCCTCAGCTTATTAATTGGCATTGGGCCAACTTTCTTTATATATGCAAAATGGTCTAGCAACTTATTAAAAAGAAGAACAAAAGAAATGGGCCAGCAACGAATTTAAGGAGACATAATTCATGTACTTTTAAAGGCATCTGGCCCATTATTAGTTATTATGAAGCCAACTCTACTGTGATTTCAGTTTTGGCCAAAATAATTTGCCTACTAAACGCCCAAACCAGACCATCCGCCCCAAAAGTACGAAACCTCTTGTCTAACTATGTACTACCTTTTAACAGTGAAGAAACACCACTATATGCAAATTAATTTTCCAATAGTTGATACCATAATTAAAAGAATTAAGAAATTAACTAGCTATGAAAAGAAAATTCACCAGAAAGAGAAAATAGAACTAACCCTCCTACATATTATTTTAAATGCAAGAACTCTTAGTATACTATACTAATTAATGAATCCAACTTATTTTACTAACACAGTGTTCATACTTAGTTTTTGAAGCCCATACACTAAACCAAACTCAACATGGAACCTAAACTAAGCATGTAATTATATTATGGTTTTTATCATAATATAACATTGATCCAGAATAACTTAAAATGAATAACTTATGCCAACATATCACTACAAGAAGTCACAGATTCTTCATACATGAGACAAACACTTCTTTTAGTAGCATAAAGATCTAACCAGAAAGTTACAAGAATATTCAGAAATCAAGTAAGGACTTCATGCTTCTATTTCTTTGAAAATGAACTACTTTACAAGCTAGAAAAGTTACCTAGACTGCAAATTCGAAAGCAGGACAATAGTAATGGATTTGGCTTCGTATATCACTATCGAAACACATCAACCAATCCAACAACAGCAACAGACCAACAACAATCTTTTAAACCCGATTCAAACCAGAAGCTCAAACCAAAAGCATAATGACTTAGGAAAAGAAGAAAGAACTCACAAACTTTCAGTTTTTCAGCTTACTTTTGGATGTTCAACTGATGATTTTTCTTAAGTTATGTCTTTCTTTTTTTCCGAATGTAAAAGATGGTCTCTCAGTAATGCAGGGTAAGACTGCGTACAATAGACTCTTGTGGTCTGGCTCTTCCCCGGACCCCGCAAATAGCGGGAGCTTAGTGCACCGGGCTGTCTTTTTTTTTTTTTAAGATGGTCTCTCAATGCAAGAATCCGTCCCTAAAGTGAGGAGAAGACCAGCCCCTAAATAGGCCAAGAAAATCACTTTTGGATAGATTTTGGTTCACCAAAAGTCTGTCCAAAAGGACTGACTTTGTGTGCTAAACATTATTCAAAGGCTGTCCAAAAGGTGAAAGGACAACGTGAAAATCTTCTATGTCAAAAGCAAGGAGAAAAATATCATTTCAGCCACCCTACTAGTAAAAAGTAGACTACTAGTACCCTATTTTATGATAAAATAACCTAAACTTCAGCTCTTACAATATTAGTATCAAACTATGTGATTCAAACCAAATCAAACTCAAACAACTAAGAATTGACAAAACAAAAACAAGATTTAAAATGTAATCAAACTAGGTATTCACACAAACTAAACTAAAGCCAATCGATTTATGAGAATTAACAGTAGACGACAAAAATTAGGAAACGCTGCCGAAAATAAAACTTAAATAAATATTGATAAACTATCGAACAACGATTAATAGCAACCTAAGCAAACGACTAAGTACCTGATTCAAAAATATTAAGCAATGACTAAACATTGAAGAAGGCTAATGAAAGTAAGCTTGAACTAACGATCACAGCTTAACAATTAATTGAAAACAAAAAATTAAACTAAAACTTACACTCGGGTGGGAAAAAAAACATAAATTATGAAGGGGGTAGATTAGTGTGCGAGCTTATACCAAACTCTGGGACATCCGACGTCGAATCGAGCAACGAGACGATGCCGAGGATGCTAAGAGGTGGTTGTCCGACCCCGAGGCGCATATTTCTCTTTGGCAGACGCTAAACCAATAAATTTCGGTGTCTTGCCAAAAGGAAACAAATGCATTTGGTTTAAAAAATAAAAGACGGAGAAGCAGCGGCGGTGGCAGTGGAGCCGCGTGGCAGTGAGTTGGTCGCCAGATTTGGGACTGAAACTAATGAAATGTTCTAGATCGTGTAAATATTTACAAGTTCATGTATGTATTATGGGGGTAAAGTGGCCTGAAAACTCACGAATTTGGGAAAATATAAGGGGTTAGGGTTTTGGATTTCTTCCTATTCGCGGAGATCGGTGAGGTTTTGGGAGATTTGAGTTGAAGATATGGAGAGATGAGGAGGAGAGAAGAAGATTGGTGGTAATTTTGGGGGTGTTTGGACCAACACCGGCGGAGGCGCACAGTGGTGGCAAGAGAGAGTGAGAGAGAGGAGAGAGTGAAGAGAGGGGTCTCTAGGGTTTGGGTTCTTAGAGAAATGGCAAAAAATCTGATTTTAAAAGGCATTTATACCTCAAAGTTGAACAAATGAGAGCCGTTAGATCAAAGATCATAAATGGATGAGATCAAGTCTTCATATTACTAAATGAAACGACGCAGTTTCAACATAAAACTACGCCCAGTCGATCTTAGAATCATCTTAGACTGGGTTAACATGATTTGGGTTGCTACTTTGCCTCAAATTTCGGTCCAATTTGGATGAAAAATAAAGAAACCCATTCCCTTGAACCTCACAACAATTAATTAAACTAAAATCTAATTCAAAATATACAAATACACACATAATAATCCTAAAAATTATAATGTGGAAAAAAAAAGAGAGCAAAAATTAGACATTTACATTTTTCCCTATACTACTTTTTGTAATCTTGTAAACTACGAATAGTTAAAAATTAAATCACGATCGTACTAGAAAAAGTAAAAAACATAACATAGTGACTCTATCAATATTTCATGATTAGACAGCCTTTTTCCTAAAGGGCCACTGTTTCTATTTCTTTCCTAAACCCCCATTTCTTATTGAACAATATGTTTTCTTGTTCTCCTTTATTTCACTTCATTGTTTTGTTTTAATGGCAAGGATTTTCACACTTAACTAAAATTGAGATGCTTATTTTTTTCCCTTGTACTACTTTTTGTAATCTTGTAAAGGTTGTATAATACTATGAATAGTCAAAAACTAAATTACGATCCTACAAGAAGTCATAAAATACATAACATAGTTACTATATCAACATTTCATGATTAGATAGCCTTTTTTGGTAAAGGACTACTATTTCTTTTCCTTTCATAATTTTCCATTTCTTATTGAACACTTTTTCCATGTTCTCCTTATATTTAACTTTATTGTTTTGTTTTAAGGAAAAATTACACGACACATCAATTATTTACATTGTATTTATCATTCATAGTTATATTTAAATTTTATAGCAAACCCATGAAATAAGAGATTAATTGTTTTGAACTGAATCAAGAGAGCAACAAGCTCTCATAACTTAGTTGGTTAGAGCGTCCGCTTAGTTAGCGGAGGTCTTGAGTTTGATACAAGTTGTATCATTTGCATAAACCCTTGTATTTCGCCTTAGTTACATTTGATACATATAGTATTCGTTGCACGAATGAATACAATCGCGCAAATGGATACAGTTGATACACGTTGTATTCGTTGCACGAACAAATACATTTGGCACAAGTTGTATTCGTTATGCGTTTGAATACAAGTGATACAAGTTAGTAACAAATGAATAGTAGCTACGAAGAGTAATTAGATAAATTATTGTTATTAGGCTCTAAACTATAGTGGTTTACGAAAAATTCTCTTATTTTAATGCCAATGAGTGAGAGTTGCAGGCTTATAGAGGTGACGCTTTATGCTACTACCACTTGCAAATCGAGTCCAAGCCCAACTTGGAACTTTTCTTAAGCAAATACCATAAATAATTTTCCAAATAAAAATTCACATGCATAAAGAGTTCTCTAATCACTCCTCTTTATACATGGTGTGGCTGAGTGAAAGTTCAACAAGGACATTTTTGCCCTTAGAATAACTTTTTGTCGGTTCGAACTTGTAGGTACATCGAAACCATATATTACGTGTTGTATTTTTATCATTAAATCAAAAGTCTGGAAATAATGGAGTAGACAAATTCGATGTATATAATACAATACGATGTAAAATGGTACATTATGAAAATTTATTAGTTATAACGATAAAATACATATAATACAATACGATGTAAAACGGTACATTATGAAACGAACAACCCGAACAAGGTGTTAAGGTACTACTCCTTTCCCTTTAATTTCTTATCCAAAAGAGAATCATATTCATCTTTCATACTTTGATATTTTTCACTCAATTTTCTGAAAGCATCTTTCTTCTCCTCTGAAATTTCCTTCTTTTCCAATTGAAGCTTCATTTCTTCTTTCTTTTTCTTGAGCTCATTGACAATTGTTATCTTCTCATCATGCTCTTTCTGTAGTTTTGCAAGCTCTGACTTCTTCTTTTTACCTGCATATGTACCAATATTACAAGAAATATTTATAAATTTTAGTTTTATAACATTCTTTTACGAGTCTTGGCCAAAATTAGAAGCTAACTTTTTATTAGTCAATGTCAAATTAAGTTTATATAGGCATTTCATTAGGTCAAGCAATTGCCATGGTTCAAAGTAAACACGCTACTTAGTTATTATTATGTTTGGACTTTTAGCCACTTAATTAATTGTGCGCACATCGACTAAATCCACCAGGTACCTAGGTACTATTTCTCACTAGCACAGGTATCAAATAATCTTGTGCATCAATGCTTAGATAGATTAATTTGATGTACATGATCCTTGATCTCTCAATAAAAGAAATTTAGTTTGGAAGATTAACAAAAATCATGTAGAATATACATACCTGAAAAATTGAATGAGCTGTTGCCGTCCTCCATAATTTCAAAACAATTTCTGCCAATACTGAAAGTCGTAACGATATTAGAAATTCTGTTTTTATTTTACTTTAACCAAACTTAAAAGGTAAATAAAAGATGATATAATTATGTATTTTCATGTCTGTGTCAGATTTTCATGAAATTCCTTTTAATTTGTTGCTAAGTTTGCATTAAATTGCACACTTAGTGATTCTATATGATCAAAATAATTTTTTTTTTCTTTTCATTCTTCTTTTATCCTTAAACTCTGGGGTTTCAATTTTCAGCTTGTTTAACAATGGCATTTCGATGTTAGACTAAGAACTAATATATAAAAAGGAAATGTGTAATTCCCATGAACGTAAATTATTATGACCAAATGTGAAATGACTATGTTCTACAATAATCAACTGTATATAGGAGTTTGTAACAAAAAATGAATAGACCAATTCCAAATTTGCCAGAATACTCATAAATATATGAAGTTAATCACGCTAAATATTCATAAGTTGGTCATGCAAACATTACAGTAAGTTATGTGTATTGGTGGGAGGTAGCAAGTACTCTATAAAATTATTTAAAGTGTATTTAAACTGACTCGGACGCCACGGTCAGGGAAAAAAGTAACTTACCTTTGGTATCAACTTTTTAAGCCACCTTGTGTTCCACCTCTACGGACTAAAACTATCAACTATGAGAATCCTTTTATAAGTTATTTATCACAAGCTTGGACAATTCTGCAGAAAGAATACGTATTATTCTACGTAAAATGCAGGTCAGTGCATAAAGTATCCGGCATTCACGTAGGGTCCAGAAAGGCTACGTCCTAAATGGCTGCTTCTACAGCTCGAACCCATAACCTATAGGTCACACGAAGACAACTTTATCGTTGTTCTAAGGGTCCCCTTCAATATGACAATTCCTTGTATAAAATATAAAATGATAAATAAATAGCGTTTTTCAAAGTGATAGTCTTGTTCTATACTGTGATGACCCAAAATGTCATCTTTAAATTTAGTAAGTAATTTTGTGTTCTAAGATCTCTAAAAGCACCATTTATCATTTTTCGACTTGCGTGCGTAGTCCGAAATTTTTTTCGGAAAGTTCTCATGTGAAAAATGAATTAAAATGTGAAATAGAGCTTTAAAAACTCAACTGAGTTAACTTTAGTCAATATATTGAGCAAATGGACCCGGATCAGTATTTTGACAATTCTGTTAGGTCCGTATCGTAATTTGGGACTTGGACGTATGCCCGGAATCGAATTCCGAGGTCCCTAACTCGAGATATGGAATTTTGATGAAAAATTAAAAGTTTGAAAGCTTAATGATTTTTAAGAAATTATTGATATTGGATTTATTGACCTCGGGTCCGTATTTTAGTTCCGGAGCCCGGTGTAAGTCCGCTATAATATTTATGACTTGTCTGCCAAATTTGGTGAGAATCGGAGTTGATTTAACGTGATTCGGACATCCGGTTGTAAAAATATAAGGTTTCAAGTTTTCTTGGAAATTTCCTTTGATTTGGTGTCCGATTCGTAGTTCTTGGTGTTATTTTGGCGATTTGATCGCGCGAGCAAGTTCGTATGATATTTTAGGACTTGAGTGCATGTTTGGTTTGGAGCCCCGAGGGCTCGGGTTGGTTTCGGGTGGTTAACGGATTATTTTTGGACTTGAGGAAACTGTAGAAACATGCTTCTGGTTTCCTTCTCCGTGTTCGCGAGGGGAGTCTCGCATTCGCGAAGAGCAAATTGGGGCTGGCACATTTTGTGCTTCGCGTTCGCGAAGGCTCGAGGTGCGAAGCTTCGCGTTCGCGATCGAAGCCTCGCGTTCGCGAAGGGAAAAGGGCCGACCACGACATTTGCCTTCGCGTTCGCGAAGGGTATCTCGCATTCGCGAAGGCCAAGCCAGGCAAGTTTCGCGTTCGCGAAGAGTAAAATTGGGCAGTAGGAATTTGTGCTTCGCGAACGCGAGGCACTGACCGCGTTCGCGAAAGGTAAAAGCCCCAGAAACAGAACTTAAGTTCTAGAAAATGGGATTCGTCCCATTTTCAACCTTTTTTCCATTTTTGAGCTCGGGTAAGGCGATTTTTGGGTGATTTTCACAGAAAAATATTGGGATAAGTGTTCCTTATCCTATATTGATTATATTTCATGATTTCATACTAATTTTATATCATGAATCCGTGAATTTATGGAAGAAAAATCATATTTTTATAAAATCTTCCAAAAACAAAAATTTAAGATTTAAAGGTCCATTTGACATCGGAATTGGATAATGTTTGTATGGTTGGACTCGTCTCGGAATGGGTGTTCGAATTTCGTAAATTTTTCGGGATTTGAGACGTGGGTCCCACTGTCGAATATTTTAATGAATTTCGAATTTTTATCCGAAAAATTTATAAATTCATATGGAATTAATTCCTATAATTAGTATTGAATATATCGAATTGTTTGTGAATAGATTTGAAGCTTTCAGAGTCAAATTTAAAAGGAAAAGCTGTGGTTGAGTAATTGGTTGGAAATTTACAAAGCGAGGTAAGTGTCGTGGTTAACCTTGACTTGAGGGAATAGAACCCTTAATTTAATTGTTATGTGAATTGCATGTGAACGACGTATAGGCGAGGTGACGAGTGTCTATACGTCGTCAAATTAATTGTCTGCCTGCTTACTTGAAAAATCATAAATTATTTTAAATTATAAATTAATTATTATAATAACTGTTTCTCTTCTATTCTTTGTCAAATATTAATTTTTGAATTCATGCATTTAGTTTAATATTTAATATGCTAAATGTCAAATAATAATTAAAACACATAATTCAAATATATATCTTCCTTTCAACACAAAACTCTTCTCCTTCCTTCTCTTCTCTGCTCAACCAATCTCCAACCTCCGTTCTTCTCAAGATCTCCAAGTAAGTACATGATTTTATTCCTCTTTCTTAGTATTTATCTTTTTTTCTTTTCAGTGATTTTCTTTCAATCTTTTCCCTTGCTATTGTATGTATATGGCAGTAAAATCATAGGTGCTTTTCTTTGGGATTTGGATTGTGGTTTATATGTGGTATATGGAGGCTATTTGAATTGGTTGATTTGGGGGAAGCCATTGTTGGGTTTGTGAGTAATGGTAGTCTAATTAGATCTTTGGGTGACTTGGGGGGACATATGCACACTATCTGTTTGTTGATTTGCCTTAATGAGTGTTGAATATAAATTATGACCAATTGTGCGAGTAAAGTCTGAGTAACCGTCATTGGGTCACTTATTTCACTCTCCACTGATATTAGTATTTATTGTGTAGGTAACATACAACCTTCAAAGAAGAGACGCACTACCGGGGCCTCATCAAGTGGTCATGGAGGCTCATCTCGGGGACGGGCACCGGCCAGTGCAGCTCAGTTTGATCGTACCAGGTTTGTCTCCAGAGCTTCCCAAGACCGTTTCAGTTTGAAGGCTACTAAAAAATCTGTACCGGAAAGGGGTATTGACAGGGCGTCCCTCCAAGATGAGTGCCCTAATATGTATCGGGAGTTGATCAGGCGCAGATTGGACAGCATTTTCGAACTCCCTGAATTCCATAATAATCTGCTATTTGTCATTGTTTGTTTCATAATTAAGTTATAATTATTGTATGTTTGTTGTCTCTTGATTTTATATTAATTGTTGCATTTATTGGAAAAATTTCTTCTATAAGAATTAGTAAATGAATATGTTGGAGGAGCGGGTTGCACGCCGCAACAGAAATAATTATAATGAATATATTGGAGGATCGGGTTGCATGCCGCAACAGACTTATGAAAAGTCCATATTGGAGGATCGGGTTGCACGCCGCAACAAACTTATGAAAAGTCCATATTGGAGGATCGGGTTGCATGCCACAACAGACTTATGAAAAGTCTATTTTGGAGGATCGGGTTACACGCCGCAAACAGACTTATTAAAAGTTCATATTGGAGGATCGGGTTGCACGCCGTAACAGACTTATTTAAAAGTCGACATACATACATACATACATACATATATATATATATATATATATATATATATATATATATATATATATATATATATATATATATATATATATATATATATTGGGGGATCGGGTTGCACGCCGCAACAGATTTGATTAAAGGAATATATTATGAGAGCGGGTTGCACGCTGCAACAGAATTGAATGTGAATATATTGTGAGAGCGGGTTGCAAGCTGCAATAGAATTGATGGAAATGATAATTGGTTATGACTGCTGGGTTGGCTTCAATTATTATAAATGAGTTACCTGATTTATTTCTATTGTTGTTGTTGTTACTAATATTGCGTACAGGTTAATGAAAGTGAATCGTCTTAGCCTCGTCACCACTTCGTCGAGGTTAGGCTTAGCACTTACTAGTACATGGGTCGGTTGTACTGATACTATACTCTGCACTTCTTGTACAGATTTTAGAGTTGGTCCCAGTGGCGTACCATAGACTTGCTCGGATTCCAGCTACCGGAGGAGACTTGAGGTATAACTGCATGGCGTCCGCAGTTCTGAAGTCCCCATCTATTTTACTTTAGCTGTGTGTTTATTTTCATACAGTTTTATTTTATTCAGACCTTTATTTGTATTTATTCTAGAAGCTCGTGCACTTGTGATACCAATTCTGGGATGGTACTTAGACACCGTTGTTTTTATGGATTATTTCACTATATTTCAAACTTTGCTTCCACTTTTGGTTTCTTGATTATTAATAATGTAAAGATTGTTTAAAAATTGGTTAATATTATTCTAACGTTGGCTTGCATAACAAGTGAAATGTTAGGCGCCATCACGGTCCGAATATTGAAATTTCGGGTCGTGACATATACGCTTTTCTATGGTCAATTTAACTAAATTTCAGAGTTAAATTAGAACGCCATCAATTAGTAACAACATGAAGAATGCTTATATATTTTGTATTTCTTTTAGTTTTCACTCGGTATGCGTTAACCGATTGGAGTTTAATTATATTCGAATTTGCACTTGAAAGTCCCATGTTGGGGTAAAGGAAGAAGAATTGTGGACCTTTGATGAGATTTGAACCCGACACCTATCTGCTATTGGATAAAATCACAGCATTACGTTAATTACAAGACTAATCTCACAAGATCGTTTTGTTTGGCTCTATGAGTATGAAAAATGATACTCCAACCATTTCAATTTAGATGACACACTTTTCTTTCTTAAACTTTGTGACAAGTCAAACTAAATCATCTAAATATAAACGGAGCGAATAACTATTTAGGAACAAATGGAGTAAATTAAAGGGTAGACAACTATTTGTTAGAACAATAGTAACAATTATGTTTCAATCACAAGTAGAGGTCGACATATAAACTATCCATATCTATCTTGCTCTATTTTGAACCTTTTATTTATAATTTTAGAAGTGTAACGTGTGTTAAAATGTCCGCACTAACTATTTAATATTGTGAGGATTTTTTATAAATCGGCAAGCTTTATATTGATCGTCAACCTACCACAACCTTTCTCTTTTATAGGTTTAGAACCGGCAACATGAACAAGCTCACGTGAAGTTATGAACAAAGATTTGATGAAAAAACAAACAATTTTTTTTTATTTGTTTTATTTTATGTACAATTCAGAAAATCCTCCTTTGAATGGAAACAATATCCATGTCGTAGATTTCAGTACAAAGATTTGCTCTGCCATAGACATGAAAGTGTTGAAGTCCTGTGACTCATTATAATGTGTAATGGAGAATAAGAATATCACAGGTCAGTGCTATGGACAAATTTTGCATATTTCCAGAGAACGATTCCAATAACAATAATAATAACAAACCTAGTTGTATAATTTCATAAGTGGAGTCTGGGAAGGATAGTATATATGCTACTCCTATCTTGTGAAGGTAGATGGACTGTTTCCGGTAGACCCTCGGCTCAAGGAAAAGAAAAAAAAATAGCAGTACCGAAAAGAAAATTCAGTGCTCAGTAAAGAAGCCATGAAAAAAACTAGATATACTAGCAACAACAAGATAATAGGAAAATCGAAGCAAAAGAAACAGCATGTGATAATAGAAATCTAAGACAAAGAAATACGAGACTATTACTACTACTACTACAGGACTGATAAGAAGAATCTTCGATTACTTCCTAACTGGCAACCCTAATTTTCGACCTCCACGCTCTGCTATCCATAGTCATGCGAAGAACGATTCCCTTCCGGAAAATAAATTAAGCACTTATGTTTGTGTGGATGCATAAATATATAATATTATCACCGCACGATAAGATGATTGAGATGCCATCAAACATAACCATAGGTTATATGTTCGAGTTTTGAGAATGAAGAATCTTTGGATAGGAACTACTTTATCTCATTTGTGGAGTTACCGATTCGAATCTAAATCAACCTGGTGAACTTGATGACTATATGAAAGGAAAAAAAAAATATTGTGTGCAATAAACTCTTGTAAACAAGTTTAATAAAGATAGCTAAAATATAAAGTATTGATAAATGAAATGAAAGCTATAAATAAACTCCTATAAACAAGTTCAATGTCTACCAACAGGCAATAGTGGTCCAAAACCTTATAAGATTGTGGTCCAAGTCAATCAGGGTAGGAAAAAGCCCAAATTATTATTAATTGCTTCAGGTTCAAAGCAAAAAATCTAATTAAAAAGATATTGAGAAACATGATTCAAATATGCGGCTAATTATTTGTCAAAAAGCAAGTCTTTGAAAGAAAGAAAAAGAAAAGTGAAAAGTGAATAGTTTTTCAAATTTAAGGGAAAAAAACGTGTTTCCCACCCCCAAAAAAAAGTTACTACATTCCCAACACATAGCTTAGTTTATTCTATTTAGCCTAATTAAATTTTGTACCAACATAGTTATAATTTATTAATTGACTTAGCTCATTTTTAACCATTCAAATTTGATTTAATCGACCGATTTGTAATGTAATTGTCACCACGATGCGTTTTTTATTTTTCATATAGTTCTTTACAGATAGAAAGCGGATAACATTGCTCAATTCTGCTACAGTAAAGCGAGATGAAAAAATTAAGGGATTTTTACCTTCCTATAATTTAAAGCTTCAAAATTTTTTAATTGATGTCAATGATGGAATTGTTACTCTATTTTCCTTTGCTCTACATTACTGGAATTAGGGATTGAGAGATAGAGAGAGACGTAGAGAGAGAGAGCGCGGGAGAGAGAGAGAGAGAGAGAGAGAGAGAGAGAGAGAGAGAGAGAGAGAGAGAGACGGAGAGAGAACGCGCAGGAGGGAGAGAGAATAAGGATGGGAAATAATTGATTCCTAATATAAATGAATACTCATTTAATTCCTAAAGTATATATAATTGGTAAATTTGTATATAGGATGTAATTAAATTGAAACTTGAGTAGGGAGGGTAATAAAGTTTCAAATAGTGTATATGAATGTAAAAATAATAGATTGAAGTGACTTTCAATCGGTCTTTTCGCAAGGGCTATTATCACTTTTAGCTCGCGCCAGAAACTATTTACATTTGGTAGCTGAAAAAGTATATAAAGTTTGTATATTTTTTGTATATAACATACAAAATGTATATATATATACAAAAAATATATAAATTTTATACATTTTTTCGACTATTATTTTTTACAGCGACAATACAATGTCATTTTCTCTCTTCGCTGAGGGGTCGATGGACAAACAATTAAAGATATTGTTTTTTAATGTCTGTCTACCTAAATGAGAAACTAATTAAAAATTAAATACATGCACTATATTAACTCTTTAGAATTTAAATCTCTCTTCGTCTGATCAGAAATAAACAAGTGATTAAAGAGCACGTGACCTTTCTGAAACACTTTATACAATGGCGTTTCAAACGTTTTATTTTTTTATTTTTTTATTTATAATCAAGCAATCGCTAAGGACCAATTACACCGCTTAAAATTCGATGAATAATAAATAGATCGCCCTCTAATTTTTCAATTAAATACCAAGCTTTTGTTTCGTAAATATGATCCAAACCCGTGACATGCAACTACGTCTAAATCAACGTGCACGAAAAGACACCCCAATACACAAAGTATCCCACGTTCATGCAGGGTACGGGAAATGACCGCACCCTGGAGTGTAATGTAGACAGTCTACCCTAATACAAGCATTACTAGTTATTTTCACAGCTCAAACCCGTGACCTAGAGGTCACACGGAGATAACTTTATCGGTGTAATAAGGGTCACGATTAAAGTGACGTTCGCACAAAAAAATTCTTGATATATCATGGGTTAAGTGACCAATAAATATTTTATGCAGATTTTAAAGGGGCGCCGGTCTAAACCAAAAAAAAAAAAAAGGACTATCACAAATTACTATTATGTACTCGATTAATCACAGCAATGTATAGCCATTTCCATTAGTATTATTCTTTTATGCTCACACATGTTGGGGTGCAAACTCACTTGATTACATGTGAAAAAGTTTCTATATGTTCTAGTTCAGATGCCCCAGACAAAAAATTGTCTCAATTATTGCCCCCAGATTTTACTAAATTAAGAACTCCACTTTATTAAGGACAATACTCCTCTTGTCCCAAGATAATATCCTATGAATTGATTTTCAAGTCCATTTTTAACTCTAAAACATTTGTTGACTTGAGGTTCAAAATGAATTTACGCCACATATATTGGAAAATAACTCTACACGGCTGTATCTTTTCATGCTCAGAACTCATGAATCCTTTCTTTCATTTATCAATAAAGCTCTAATCGGCTACATTTCTAACCCGAAAATGACAAGTGAAAGTCAAAAAAAAAAAAGAAATTAGAAATGACATCAGGAAGCCACTGTTATTTTAAGTATTAGCCAGTGCGCACTGAATTTCGGTGACAAATGTAATGAGTTGTCCTGAAATTAAGATTTTTAGTTTAAATCTCGAGACAAAAATAAGTACTGGCTAATCTTTAAATAGAATCCCTTGTAGTGGCTATCTGTGCACTTACCCCCAAAAGAAATAACAGTAATAAAGTAAAAGTCAGCCGAGTCTTTCTTCTTTTTACGCCTAGGAAGTGTAAAGCAAGAAGAATTGATCGATCTAATTTTTCTCTTCTCTTGTTATAGTTACTATAGTTAATCTAAAGTGTGGACTTTAGAGCCAAATATGACCTCAGACTAGGGCAGATAACGTTATGTACAAAGCACAAAACTATACAATAAAACATAAATGTATGGGGCACGTGATTTCGTGGAAGAACTCAAATTTCTATGAATACTTATCTATTTTCTTGGACTTAACACCATATAAAATCAAGAGACAGAGAAACAGGAATATCTACCCTGAGGATCTCCACCAACTCCAATTGAGGGTCCCAAAATAATAGACATTAGGAAATAAAAGAACATCAATTCAATCACTTTATGTTGTATCATTATTATAAACAAATCCTGTTTAGACTCTTTAATGTTAGTGAGAAGACAAAATTATTCTAGTAGTTATTAGGGGCAAAAGGATCAAAATTTGGCTGCACATGTACACAATAGATTAAATGGAAAGCATGCCAAAACAGAACAAAAGGGCAAAGACACATTTAAGTATGAATAAGGCTATATGGGACTTGAAAGTGAAAGTGGAGTTTGGGGGGTAACCCCTCTCTGATACCATTCAAATTTTGTGTCAGTAGCCATGTGATAGTATGGCCCTTCAACCCTCATGTCCAACTAAAAGAAACCACAAAATGAGACAAAAGAGTCCCCCTTAAAGTAGCCTTTGATAGCACAAAAGAACACATCTTTTTTAACCCCACCATTTTCCCTTCAACCCCCACCCCTCCAAACCCTCCCCAAAGGAGTAGTATCCGGACCAATTTGTGTGCACTTCCATAATAACTATAACTCTAGCATCTATCATCCTCTACCAGCACAAGTATCGAATACACCAAGAGTGTTTATACAGATGGAAAGAAATTGCCTAGCTTTTTTGTCGCTACTGAAATTTGAACTCTGATCTCCTATAGTTTCACTCACTTAATTGACCGTTAGGCACAACCTTGGATGCCCCTTTCTTCCCTGGTTTCCTTTTCCAAGTATAATCCCTCTACTCCTAATAAATGATAAAGGAGTTAAAAAAGGCAAACAAAGATCTTTGCAATCTACATGCAAAGTATTCACACTTTTATTTCCCTTTTGAATACCTAGTTCCTATGTTGCTCGGACTCTTCAAAAATACTGACGGTTGCGTGATGGATCCTCCAAAAGTAGGAATATTTATGGAAGATCCGACACGGGTGTGACAGCATATTTGGGAAGTCCGCAGAATATAGCCTAGGTCCAACAAAGTAAATGGTAGTAGTATCACCCCATTCTTGAAAATATTGGAAGCTAAATCTAGAACCCCACTTAGCAGAAAGTGATGATCTAAAAGGCATTTTTCATATTTCAACTTTAATTTTTACATGATAGCAAGTTAACAACAGTGAAAAACAAAGGAAAGAGAGGAAACTACTATCATAACTAAGGGTTACTACTAGCCTGCCTTGGATCTTTTTGCTATTGTTCAAAGTGTGGTCCAGCACACAACTACAAAAGAGGGTACAAAATAAACACAGAGAGAGACCCCACTCCCATTAATCAGTTCATCTGTCCTTTACGTATACATTATGTATTTGTTGTAAGTAGTATGGTATTGATGATGACAACAATCTTGACGAGATCTTCCTTACCAATCTTTACTTCTGTTGTTGGTATACTTTGGCTATACAGCTAGAGGACTTTTACTTCTTGTATATGGTACTACTCAAACTTTTCTGCATTAAAAAACACAGAGAGAATCTAATTTAGAACAAAAATGACAAATAAAATTGAAACCAAAAGCAAATAAAAAAAGATTCTTTTACCAAGCTAGTTAATCCCTCCTAGCTAGCCTTGCACAAACTCTTAACACCTACATTTCAATGGCTTCTTGCCCAGAAGTAAACCTGGTCAATGACCACCTCAAATTAAGTTCTTTTCACTCTTTTTTAAAAACCAAAGAGAGTGGATTGAGAAAAGATGTTGAGAGGTTAAGTACCTTGGCATGTGGAAGTAACAAGATTTAAGAGAAGCCATGTTGAGGGCAGAAGTTGTGGGAAGCATAGATATATTGTTAGAAGTAGTAGTAGTAGTAGTAGTTATTGGGGATCTAACGCCGGCTTCAGCTGAATCAGTGGAGAATGAGGCCTGGTGTTCTGCAGCAGACTTTGTTGGAGAAGCAAAAAGGTTATCAGGAAGGATGTGCTCCAAGCTGCTTCAACACCAAACAAAAATCAATAACATTAGAGAGATTCCAAAAACACTAATTTGCACTATTTTAGAACCAATTCTAGCAAACTCTGACATCCTCAATGGGGACACCAAAATGAAAGGCTCGCAACTACAAGCTTGAACTAAGAATTCATGCTGTTAATAATCTTGAAATTCTATTGAAGAAATTGATGTTCAGTACCTTTCTTGAAGATTAGAGTCGTCGGTGTTGGCGGTCTGCTCCTTGCTGCCGTTCTCGTTCCCAATATCGCTAGGCAGCATTTCCTGAGACACCTTCTCATCAGATGCATTATATGGGGCCTTGGTAGCTTCATGGATATCGTTATTTTCTGTAGAAAGAAATAAAATCAGCAAAAACTCGAACCACCAAACTAAAGTAGAAAACAGCAAAGAATCTCCCAAAGGTAAACCTGCAGGGATTTCTTCATCAATGCCATTAGACAGAGGAACAAGACTATGACTGTTTTGAGAGTGAAACTGCATCTCCGAAGCAGTTGGAAGACTAGCAGAGAGACTTGACGGGAAGTGATCATTGCGGTGTTGATTCTTCAGGTCCATCAGCTGCAAATTCATTAACCTTCTGCCTTGAAGTTCAATGGCTTGCTGCAATTCAGCCTCCTGCTCTAATTTTCTTCTCAACATCATCTCATGCGAATTATAAAACATTCCTGCTCCTATATATGAAAAGACAATTAAAAACCGTCAAACAAATGAATAATCCATCTTACACTTGAGAAGAAAATCAGAAATTTAATTCATCTCTTACCAAAGGGAAGGTCATATGGCTCCCTAGACTCAAGCGCTGATGGGCTTAAACATGTCGACAGCTCTCCTCTATCCATCGAATGCTGTTGTTGCAGTTGCTTCCTTTAATTCAATCAATAAGGAAACATTAGGCATGAATAAAGGAGCCGTAATAACTCAAGAATACACTAACATGGTGATCATCAGTTCGTACTTGTCTGCGACTTTTCCTTTTTCCTTGTAGGGCTTGACAAGTACACGAGAATCACACACAAAATGAGGGTTTCCTTTAGCCAAGATCAGCTTCACAGTTTCTGGGTAGACAAACGTAACGAATCCAAACATGCGCTTCTGCTGATACGGAATTCTAACATCTTGAACTGGCCCATACATGCTTCAAAAACAAATTACAAGGGCACTTCACTATCAATTTTCATTCAAATTACAAGATTTTCAAGAATCTAGACCACAATGCACACGTACCTAAAGTAATTAGACACATCCTCCTCCTTAAATGTGCTATCAGCAGGAAATGTTAAGTAAATCTGTCGCGAACTTGAATTTGAGATACCGCCCATCGCCATTGCTGAAAAATCACTTCTATCAGGCCGGCATCGACCAAATTTGTGGAATTCTTCTCCCATCATAAACGCTGCTGCAGCCGATCTGCAGTTCAAGACCATACATGAAGATACCTCAAATGTCCAACCAATATTCCAAATCCCAAGCTCCAAATGATGTACCAAATCAGAATAACCTAAGCAGTATATACTAGACTATAACTACCTAACCTTAAACAATGACTTGCTAATTGCTCCGGATAAGTTTTTTAATACAAGTACATACCAAATCAAGCTTAAGATTAGACTAGAAAGAGCAGCATAAATCACCAAATTACTAGCAAGACAAACATTTACACGTTCATCAAGTGAGAAATATTACTACCCCAGATTCAAGAAAGTTATAAAGTCAAAAACTTTCCTTAAAAGAACAACAAACAGAAGCAAATATCAGCTAAGGATACATCAAAAATACCTTTGGTTATCATTCAAGATGTTCATACACTTGTTATAAGCAAGTGGATGATGATGAGCACCAGAAGCCATAAGAGAAGCAGCAGCAAACCTCTGTTGTTGCTGCTGTTGTAAGGCTTTCATCCTTAGAAAATCATCAAAAGAATCAACTTTATTATTACTAGGAGAACCAACAATAGCACTAGACCCATCAGAATCTTGAAAACCACCAACACTATGCAAAAACTTACAACTATTCCCATTCTTGCAAAACCCTCTTGCATAATACATGCAAGGCTTCCAACCAAACCCCCCACTACCCCCACCCCCACTATCATCTAGCCCCCCACCCCCACCAAGAAAAACATCATTCACTGAACAACTCCTCCTATGAAGATGAGGGGTTTCCTCACAATTCCCATAAGGGAAAACAAGTGAATCACTTCTACCACTAGGACTCATAATTGGATCCAATGATGACTCATCAAGAAATGACAAGACTTGATGATCTTGAACTTGAACACTAGTATTACTACCAAACTCATCATTAAGCTCATTGTTATTATTGTAAAAAGGTAGTGATAGTGAAGTAGTTGAAGACCCAGAAACAGAATTAGTTGAACCATTCACAACAGCAGCATAAGATAGTGAACTAGAGCTAGCCATTATTGGTCTAGGGCTTCTAGAAAACACAGGTGACCCACTAGACCACGGTGAATTAGGTAAAGAATGAACAAACCCATTATTGGGAATCATGATTCTTGGTGAAGATTGTGGGAAAGGGTTCAACTTTGTAGCATTTGACATGGGGTTAAAAGGTGAAGGAGAGTTAGGAGTTGAAGTTGCAGATGAAGTGTTTGATGAAAGTCCTAAACAAGCTTTAGCTTGGTTGATTAGTGAAACCAAATGGGTTTCTGGACCAAAAGCTAATCTTATCATCTCCTTTTCTCCTTGGTCTTGTATCAAAATATAACCCATGATTTTTGAAGCATTTTCTGGATCCAAACTTTGAATCCTTGATAAAACTATCTTTGTTGCTTCATATGCATCCATTGCAAAAACATTCACTACTACTAAACTACTTCACTAGTGTGAGTATCACTACTACTTCTACTACTACAAACCCCTTTGGTTTTTCCCTAAAGTTGGAACCTTTCTAGAAAGAGAAACAAGAGAGAGAAAGAAGGACAATGATAGAGGATAGAAGACTTTTAAATAGTGAGTAAAAAGATTTTAAAAAACTTTGAGAAAGAGAGTGAAAAAAGTAGTGATTTTGAGGATTTATTAGATTTTTGTGTGGGGGGGAGGGGGATTTTGGGGGTGGGGTTAGGGGAAGGTTTTTTTTTGGGAAATTATTAGGAAGAGGTGGCCAAGATATAAACCATGTTATTAAAGGTAATGATAGGGGTTTGATGTTATATTTGTGCAATCATTACATGCCTTATTCAACGTGATACTTGAGAAGGATATAATTGACCTTGCAAGGAAAATTAGTGACTCATTTTATTTGTCTCAATTTAATTGTTTTAATTTGGCTAGACATAAAAATTAAATCTAGTATAGATTGTTAATCTTCTCTATAATAGTGGTGTTCCAATGCAGTTAGTATGCATCAATTATTACCTTTTATCAGTATGAATTATTTTAACTACTAAATTCAGACAAATATGAAAAAAATATTACCTAAAAAAGGTAGTTATATGTAAAAAATATCTCGCGTTCAGGTAAGTTCTGGGGAAAGGTCGTTCTCAAATGATTTAATATAGACAATCTAGCCTAATACAAGTAATAGTGGATGCTTTCACGGCTCAAATTCGTGACTTATAGGTCATACAGAAATAACATTACGTTTGCTTTAAGACTCTCCTACACTTAATTTAGTATTATATTTGCTAGAATTAAAAATTATTTTCTAGAATTTTCACTCATTTTATTGATCGTTACAGGCTTAGAGCACACCTTTGGATACAAATAGGATTATTATTATGATCTGATTCATCATTTGCTAGGATTGTTGTTGTTTTCCTGTCATCAAAATAAGATAATATTGCTAAACAAACTAATAAAATGAGCAAAATACATGTGAAACATCAAATCGTCACATACAGCTTGGAAAAATAGAAAACGTTATGCTTGTTTTTCAAACTGATTAGATAATTAGTCAATCATTTATCGTGTTTAATACACGTGAACTGTCTGATAATTTTGTTTGATGCTATTACATCGGGTAATTAACTAAATTTTAAATTACTTTCATATTTTGAAATGAAGATATTTTTAAATCTATTTTGAAACTAAAAACTTTTTAACTCTATATCTAAATGTTATTTTCAAATATAATAAAATTCATGTACATACAACCTTTTTTCCAAAATCTGGTCAAATAAATAATGCACGAGTCCAAAATTGACAGTAGTTTAAAATATCAAAAGTAGTAGGCTAAAAGAGATAAAGGTCGTCTTTCTAATAGATTAAAAATGTAGTAAAAAATACGAATGTCTTATATAGTTTCTGAGTTTAATGCAACTTTCAAAAAGTAAAAGAGAAGTGCAGCAGGAGATTATATCCAATTAAAAATTTGATAAAGTTTTGAAATTTGGATCCAATATAGTATATAAAAATCTTTATTTTTTTTTTTTTTGTGGCATCAACTGTTTTTTTTTCTTTTCATTCTCTTTTACCCTCACCATATGCCAATATTTGTTTATCTGGCAGTAAAGAGTGCGATTGACGGATTGTTCTTTAAGGTGTATCTTGTACTACTTGATTTTCAGTCGCGATTCTAACGAATAATTATTTTTAAAAATATTATCGGTGTCATCACTAAAAAAGTTTGTGATATTTGTCTAAAATAAAAATGCAATAATAAATGACTAACTACGAACGGTTTGTAAACAAGAATTAGAAAAAATAGGCACACTCTCATTATCAGGAGGGAAACAATCCAGCTCACTATTAATATCATTTGTTTCGAATTTAAGTACGTAGAGTTTTAAAATACTTCACCAAGGGCTTAAGCTTATTTTTCTAGCCAGCATATTTTTCCTATTTTGTCAATGTAAAATTTTCCTTGGCTTTTACATAAACTCCCCTTCGTTAGGATTCAATGTCCTTATCGAAGTTTGCTCCATTATCTTCTCAAATATTTAAAATTTGTCTAAACTTAGTTGAACGCTCAGATTTGCCCCGCAACAATCGAAAGGTTGCACACTAAATAACTTCAAATATCATGTTACAATCAAGCTCACTAGTATATTATTCACTTTGTACTTAGGCTCGCATAAAGTGCGTTGCTAAAGTCTAAAACTTATTACCCAATATAAAAAAAATAGATTTAACTTTTTCAAAATCATAGAATTTTTTTGAACCGATAATTTATCGATAAAATTTAAGAGCCCGTTTGGGCATAAGAATTTTTTTATTTTTTCCCGAAATCAGTGTTTGGCCATGAAATTTTTAATTTTCACTTGAAAATAAATTTTAAAATTTTTCGAAAATTTGAAAAACTCCAAAAAATATTTTTTCAAATTTTTCACTCAGATCACTCACAAAAATTCAAAAACAACCCAAAATTATATTCATGTCCAAACACAACTTTAATTTTCAAATATCTCACTTAAAAAAATTCACTTTTTTTAAAAAAAAATTACAATTCTTATATGGAAACGCCCACTAAATTATTGTGTTTGAGGGGTAGGGATAGAACAGCAAAAAACAAGAGCATTTGCCTTGATGATGCTGCAGCACAGGTAATAAGAACCACAACTTTTTTTTCTTTTAGTTTGGGGGCAGCACAGCATAGGGGAGAGTAAATAAATTAGCTTTATCTCTCAAAGTCTAGTCTTTATCTTCCCTTATATTTTGTGGGGGCTCCTCTCTCCTCTCTTTTTATAGAAATGGACAAAATAATGCTGAGTATTTCAGATCTGCTTCACAGGGAAATGTTTCCTGTCAACCACTCTCCCCCTGTCTTCACAAGTTCGCATTCAACTAGTAATAAATTGTTGTTAATTACACTCCACAACCCATTTAGGCCATTTTTCAAAACGGGTCGGGTCATAACCTTGTGGATCATAGTAAGTTCGGAGTTTTGAAGGAGAACCTTGGACCAACGGTAAAGTTGTCTTTGTGTGACCCATAGTTCACGTGTTCGAACTGTGAAAATAACTAGTAATGCTTGTTTTAGAGTAGGTTGTCTACATCACACCCTTTGGGAGTGCGACCTTGACCCGAGCCCTTCGTGGATGCGAGATGTTTAATAAATGAGTCTACCCTAGATCATTGAGTGTTCTATTTCGCGACATCACCATCTACCCTCTACTAAAATAAATTTTGCTAAAAATTAACTATATCCGATCTTGATAGTCAGGTCATTACTTAAAACTAAATAATCAAATGCATAAGTTAACAATTAAGTAAATAATAATTGTTGAAAACTCAAAGGAAGTTCAATTTCGAGAAAAATGTTATCATAAATATAGGATTATGATACTTTTTTATAAAATAATAAAAAAAACAAATAGATATTAAAATTAGTGTTAAAACTTAAACAGGCAAAAAGAAAAGAAAAATGTTAGTACCATTTTCTTGGTTTATCTCAAACTCAATTAGCGCTAATTACCATTTACCCCTCCTTTTCACTTCTTTCTTTACTTAAACCATTCCCCAAAAAGAATACTTTTAACAATTTAAAAAAAAACAAAAACAAAAAGAGAAGAAATATTATTTTATCAATAAAACTCCGGGTCAAATGGGCAACCCGAAGTCTACACAGTACTGTCGTTATCCATTTCATATCCCCAAAAATCTAGTCAAAATTTTGTGCTACGTCTAATCACGCGCTGTGATTGAGAGTGTAATTGATTACTGGTGATGTGCGTTGGAATAGTGCACGTTCACTTTAAAAAGCAAAATTATACTGACAAACTTCTTCGTTGTCCGTACCTTTTCCCAATTCACTTAAATTTTAAATTAGATTCTCTTCTCTATTTATAAATTTTAAATATTATCGTGAAATATGGTAGGATAAATAAAATTCTTTCACACTTCTTAATTAGAGTATTCGAGTCCTTAAAATAAAATATAAAAAAATTCTAATACTTAAAATAGATCATATTCCTCTTTTTTTAGTGTCCTATCAAACAATTCTTTTTTTTTACTGTAAATAAATAAATTAAATAAATAAATAAATAGGCTAATTATTAATATTAGATTAAGGTTTCATTTAAGATTTCTATAATGTGTTTTCTTCTCAAACCTTTTCATTTGAAACTTTTTTTCCTTTTGGTTAAAAACGTACGATGAGTTCGAAATATGTGGGTCAACGCATATATTTTCGAAAATCCAGAAATTAACTTCTTAATTTTTGAAATATTAAAATAGTATTCATTAGATAAAATGAAATATAATTGACAATTGAAAACTATATACTGTTCCTTTTAATTGAGTAATTTTACATCAAGATGTATATTCTTTTTGGTCCAGGAAAAAAATTTCACTTCATATTTCACTTAATGTGTTTATATATATGCAGCTTAGTAGGAAAAAATTTTAATACATTCAATATTTACATCAAATCAATGAATATAGCATGTGTTTTATATTTATAACTTTAGTACTTAATTATAATTAAACACATTATTTTTTCCTTACCCATAAGAGTTGTGGTAGAACGGCACGTACGTTTCATCCTTAACAATAGGTCACTTCTATGTTCGAATCCTGAATAGGAAGCTACCTTTATTAGGGGACCCTTTACTCTCGGACACAAGGGTCTATTTGGCCATAAAATAAATTCTATATTTTTTTCGAATTTTTTAATTTTTTTTTCTGAAATCAGTGTTTTGACCATGAAAATTTCAAATTCACTTGAAGTTGAATTTCAGATTTTTTAAAAAATTTAAAAAATTCCAAAAAACTATTTTTTAAAATTTTTACTTCAAATTACTCACAAAAATTTAAAAACAACTCTAATTGTATTCATGTCCAAACACAACTCTAATTTTTAAATATCATTTTCACTTAAAAAAAATTTATTCTTTTCGAAATTTTACAATTTTTATGTCTAAATGCCCACTAAAACTTTTTGTGCGAATTTAAATTTAATCAAATTTCAATACAAAAAACTATATTTTTCGCTTATGTACAAGTTAATTTGGTCAAAGGCTTTCCAACTACTTCAGCTTCCATGTCATTATGCCTTTCATATCAGAGGCATAATTAATGAATGGAGCGGGTAAAAGTGCAAATATGAAGAATTCCTTGGGTAAAGAAAATACATTATTGGAATTTGTAATATAGTATACTAATGTTTATTGTCTTGTCCGAGAGACCACCTAACCCTCCAACATTAATGTTGTTAGATTAATTGTCCCTAACATCAAACCAAGTGGGATTGGGACATGCGTCTATTCAAAGGTTTTATAACATGCTTCGGTAGTACCTTTGGGGGAAAATCTTACTTTCTCGGTTCTATTTTATATAATATTATATTTTTATTAGTTCGTTAAAAAAAGTATGATATATTATCAAAACCTTTTTTTTTTATGAGAAATTTTAATAGAATGCTATGGCATACTCTGACGGGGTTAATGGACGATCAAGAAGGCCTATGGACTAGGTTGATGACCTCCCTTGTATTTTAGGAATTTCAGTTTTGTGATTCTAAAATTCCAAAAAAGGAGAAACGATTATGGTGAGTCGATAACTATTGTTTTTTAAAAGCGCCCGCCTAAGATCGGCATAACAAAAAAGTGCTACTATATCATGTTTAAAATTACAATTTTCAAAAGTTTTAAAGTCATAAAAATATTACATAATATTTAAAATCATAAGTTTTATAAATATTTTTTATTAAATTTTATGTAAAATCAAATTACGACAAATAAAGTGAAACAAACGAAACTAAATTTACGTCAAATCAACAAATCAATAAACAAAAGAGCAATGTCTCTTATATTTATATACATTTCTCACTTCATTTTATAATAGCTAAAGTTAAATTATTGATTTGACATAAATATTTAAAGCAAATAAATATAAGTTAATTCAATGATATAGGGCCCACATAATTAGGCAATCAAGCACACTCAACCTTTATAATATCTAACAAGTCCTGCAATTTTTCAAGAGAGTGACATGAGTTCTTTTGCCAAATTTGGTGAAGTGCAGATTAGTAGTACTATATATTTTCTTCTTAAATCTAGCCCTCACAAAGACACAAAATAGTATCCTTGAAATAAAAAATGATAAATAAAAAAAAAAATTAGCATTCTACGGGCGTGGTAAGATATTTATACTATATTTGAACTCTTTATACATAATTCAACTTTTGCTTTTCTTTTTTGTAATGGAATGATATTTGCAGTACTTAAGACACATTTTCTGACACATTAGCTTAGATAATATTAATTATGAAGTGGTATACACGATACATCTATAGTTTTTTTATAGGATTTTTTAAAGGAATATCTGAATCCAAGATCTTTAAATGTGAACTATTTTATTTTAATCTATTAATTATTAAATGAAATTATCTTGGATAAATTTCATATGTGGTCACTAAACTTTATTCCTTATAACAATAAAATTACCTAAACTTTTTTTGTCACTTTAAAATAACTTTAACTACCATATCACAACCTTTTTTTTGGTACCTCTGTTGACAGTGGCGGAGTCAGAATTTTCGTTAAGAGATGTCAAAATATATAAAAGTAAACATACCAGAAAATTAAGGGGAGTCAATGCATAGTATATTTACATATAATTTATTTTTTTACCTAGCTACACAGTGTATTTTTCCCGCGAAGGGGTATCATTTGACGCCCCTTAGTAGCCACTGTCTGTTGAACAGGTATGATATGAGCGTAAATATTTCAGTTCTTCGAATTACACTTTAAAAAAAAGAATAAATAAATAAATAAATGTGTGTATATATATATATATATATATATATATATAAAAACTAGATACAATTATAATACTAATTACATGCACTTGTATCAGAAACATACTTGTAAACGAGCTATATATAACATAGACTTCTACAAAAATGCATAAGCTGTAGAGTTAGAAGCATTTTAGTACTCTAATACAGTTTCTGTACAAAGAGATATGTTGAAAACTGTACAAGTTTTTCTGTTGGTTATTCTTGTATATATTTACATGTATAATTGTTGCACTTCTTGATCATTTCCATGTCCTGCAGCTATTATTGACAATGTGTTTTCATGTTATGATGCTAAAGTTGCCCAGAAATTTGATATGCAGAGGCTAGTAGGAGTGCCAATGGTACGTGACCATTTCCAATCTGTATCTCCATTCCGTCGCATTTCTGCCAACTAAAAACGATATACTCTTGTCAACAATTTTGAATGCAGTGTAAACACTACTAGAAATCCGCTAAAAACTGACCAAGAGGTACCGATCGGTCAGAAAAAGCGACCAAAAACCGTCAACATGGACAGAAACAAAAAAAAAATTACATTTTTTTTAAATTACATACCGATCAAAGTTGGTCGGTAAATTGGTCACCAAGTTGATCGAGTTGGTCAGACTTGCTTAGTCAAAGAAACTTTTTGATTACCGACCAACTTTGGTCGGTAATGTAGGCCCAATTTTTTAAACTTTGTTGTTGTTGTTGTTGTTGTTGTTGTGTTGTTGTTCTTGTTGTTGGATATGTGGATGGATTTGGGGTGAATTAGGGGTTTTATGAGGTGAATTGGGGGTATTGGTATGCTGGTAGGTGGTGTAGCTACCAAAACAGGCATTTTATGCCAAAATTAAACCCAGAAAACCGACTAACTCTGGTCAGTAAATAATAATAAAAAAAATAAATTGCATATTACCGACCAACGTTGGTCGGTTAATGAACAATGAATTCCCAGAATTCAACATTACCGACCAACTTTGGTCGGTATTTTGCCTGCACTGTTGAGCTTACCGACCAAAGTTGGTCGATAATTTTTAATTTTAATTATTTAAAAAATATACATTTTTCCAATACCGATCAAAGTTGGTCGTTTTTTTTAATAATTTATAAAAAATATATTTTCATTTTACCGACCAAAGTTGCTCGGTAATAAAAATTAATAAATTTAATACACTGACCAACTTTGGTCGGTAAAATTAAATTAATAAAATATGTTTCCGACCAGTTTTGGTCGGTAAACCATTTACAGTGTCAGATGGTCGTTTAAAGCATACCGACCAACGTTGGTCGGTAATTTCCGACCAACTTTGGTCGATATGCCTTTCCGACCGTCAAAATACCCTCAACACATAAATGGTCGCATTTTGGTCGGTAATTGGCCATAACCGACCAACTTTGGTCGGTGTTTAGCGGATTTCTGGTAGTGATAGTTATGGGGTATGTTGCGCGGACTATTCAAAATGCTGCCGCACCCGTGTTGGATCCTCCGAAAATACACTACTTTTTGGAGGATCTGCAACGCACCCAGCGACATTTTCAGAGAGTCCGAGCAACATAGATTATGGGAGATCATGGTTCAAATCTCGGTTGAGACAAAACAATGTTAGATGATTTCTTTCCATCTACGTACCTAAATATTGATGGATAGAGTTACCCAGTACAATGTTAGTGGAAGATAGTAGATACTGGTGGAATAACTGAGGTGCGTGCAAGCTGGCTTAGGCCCGCCGTTATAACTAAAAAAAGTGAAAAACTTTGAATCTACAATGTTTTTCCTTTCATGGATAGGCAAGGTGTAGATTGTAGGGATGAAATATCTCATATACTTATTCAAGATAAATCTTTTGCATCAATAATAAGTTTTTCTAGCACTTTTAATAATGTCAGATTCTGTTAAAGGGAAAGTTGTATCATGGAAAAGTGTTAAGAGCATTTTCAAGGAGACTATGAAGTGATCAAAGTTTTCAAACCTCTAAACATTCAGTCTTTGGTTGGGCATATAAGCAGCATTTAGAACTGAGGTTTTAGTGATTGTTTAAGTTTTGGCAAGTCTACTTAGCAATCTAAGGCTTTTCAAAGTAATTGACTTTATTGCTGAGAGGAGTTCAAATTTACTTACTCTGCCATCTCTGAGCTCAAATATGACTGAATCTTCAGTAAGAGGAATTGGTCTTGTAGATGCCACCTGTTTATAAACCAAAGTCAACTCGTGACGACATTTAGAGACTTTATTGCATGAACTCACATGTATCTTATGTTGCTCGGATCCTCCAAAAATGCCGTTGCATCTATGTCAGATCCTCCAAAATGGACTTACTTTTGGGGATCTAACACTGGCGTAATGACATATAACAACAGTTTACGTCTAGGGAAGACGGAGGGTCCATGTAACATAGTCTAAAGAATCAAGAAGCCAGTAGAGGAAATATTGCCGATAAACACAAACCTTGGAATCACAGTTTTTGTTTGAGGCTTGCAGGTTTTGTTCAATTATCTCTAAGCGAGCTGCAAGATCATCGTAACTACAAGTTTCTGTACGATCATGAGGGTCAGAGACATGTTCTTCATTTTCCTTGACTTTACTTTCTATATATGGAAAGCCACAGCCTCTCCATTTCCATGTCCCATTGTCCAAGAACCTAAGATATACTTTTCCATCTGAACCTATTAAGAACAAATGAGCACCTTTGAAACATGGTCCTGGTGAACCAACAAGGATGACACTTGGATTAGGTGTTCCATGTTCTATCCAATTCCATCCGTTGGACATCGGATTCCATTGATATTCAACTAGTCCACCATCTTCTGATAGCATGAAAAGAGAACCCTGTAGTGACAGTGAAGATAACCTCATTGCAGTTCCAGGAGATTTCGATAGAACCAAATATTGAGACTGGTAATGCTCGTGCCATAATCCGTTCACTTTGTTATACTGGTATAAGCGTCCGTTCCTTCCAATGACAAATACCACGTTCTCTCGGAGCAGCTCTTGGTCAGCAATGCTAGCAATCTTTGTGTTGCCTGGATATCGACAATCTTTCCATTTGAACTTTCTCAGTGCAACCTATAGAAACAGTTTATGACTCTTTAGCTTTCCTTTTATCACTATTTAGACTAGAAGCTTATTTCAAGATTTTGAATCTAATAGATGCTTAGTGCCACTCATTTTGGCCTTCATATTATCGATCACTATTTTGAATGGAAGCTTTGAGATCTCAAGTTTTTTAATCCAATATATACTTAACGCCACTCATTTTTGCCTTCATTTTATCATTATTTAGACTGCAAGAGGCTGTGAAAACAGCTTCTTGCAGAAATGCACGGTAAGGCTGCGTACAATAGACCCTTGTGGTCCGGCCCTTCCCCGGACCCTGCGCATAGCGAAGCTTAGTGCACCGGATTGCCCTTTCATATGCTTAATTCCACTCGTTTTCTTTACGATACTTACCTTTTTTTGGACCGCGAAACTAGACAAGTAGACATAGTATAATGCTACTTACTGAGAATTGTAGCAATCTCCCACTTTTGCTTACAAAGAAAACTGCATCTTCTTTAGTAACTTTTCGATATTTCCCTGGTAGATCATCCCATGGAGGACCTCCAATTACTTGTCTTCCTTTCCTCATAGCAGTGCAATTTATCCATGCGAGTTCATCGCCATTTCTTTCTCTTATGAGCAAATTCCTTTGCTCATCAACCAAAAACAAACTTCCATTGTAGTTTCCAAGGGCACCTCTTATAGCTGTTGAATGATCATGTCTAAGCCAGAACCAGACATTTTCAGCATTTAGATACTCGAAAATCAATCCATCGTTTGTTATTAGGAAGAACGATTTTCCTTCGTGCATCACCCTCAGATGGAAATTTGAGTTGATCCATTTATCCGGGATATTGTAGTCTTCCTCAGGTTCAGTAGCCTTTTTAGCAGACATATCAATTGATATGTAACTTTGTTGTTCTTTGTTACTCCTTCGCCTTCTCGCATTTGATGTTGTGAGATCAGGTTGAGTGGTTTCATCTTTGATGCCTGCAATGCAATTCGACGGTCCATGTTCTTCAGTACAATATTCTGCATTCCATCCTTCGGTTTCTGATGCATCTATTATAGACCAGACATATTTCTGTGATGATTTTCTTCTCGCATTAACCTGATAATGTGGTCCTGAATTTTCACCTCCGAGGCCGGATAGGTGAAGTTCTCCAAGCCTACCATCATCAAGTAGAAAAATAATTCTGCCAGTTTGCAATTGCACTCCTGGAATTCCTCGCGCAGCCTTGGCATGAGGAGGATAAATATGATTAATCCAACTTTCTGTAATGTCATCATCTTGTTCAATGCCTGTAGTCACGTCGAATACTCAATTTTCGAGGCATATTTACAAGACTTACTGCATCTACATGAATATTTCCTTCATTTGGTTTACTTTTTATGGTAGCATATATTAAGAAGTGTGGCGAAGCAGCATCGAACTACTCTAAAGATGCAGCTGACGCCTGTGAATGAGTGGTCGAGAATATAAGTTAGATCCAGAATGACAGAGATAGAACAGTTAGATATTCTTTAAAATTACTTGTTCTCCTCATTCTCAAAATATTGATGTTTGTTTAAGGTTCAAATGAATACTGTATCTGTTGCTCGGCAATGAATTCACACATTTATAAGGAGAATACAAGTATGTTAAAGACATACCTGAATGATCTGGAATTCGATATTCAAAGATGTAACCAGATGCAGTTGTTAGAAACAATGAGTTTGCATTTTCAGCCAAATTTTCTTCAGAAAGACATGTAATGGAAGAGAGGATATGATCTTTTGGATTTCCATGATTGATCCATTTCCATTTCCTCTGCTGTGACCGTCTCTCTATCAAGTATCCTCCCTTCATACGTTTGAAAGTTCATAAGAAAAGGAAGTCAAAACACGATATGTTAGCACTGAATTAGATAGTGATGCTATGATAGGATTTTATACACATGAGAAGCAAGAATTTGCTTGATCAAATGCATTGAATCAAGGCCTAGTTTCTTGAACTTATATATAAAAAATGACTGTTGTTGCATAGTTTCTTAGTATGGTATTCTTTTTTCTTAAACTAAATTTGTAAGCGTAGGCGATGGACAAAACAAGATCTTGTACCTCAGTCAAGAGAAATAGAGATTTTGAAATAGCTCCTATCACTCCTTGTAAACAGCAACCTAGAGATGGTTTCAGAGAAGTATTTTGGGCAGAAGACTCTTTCCTTATATGCTTCTTCCACGACGGCCTTGATCTCTCATCATATTCATAAAGATCTCCTGCGGTACTGAAGCAAAATATGACATCCATTAGACAAAGTTACAGAGGTTATTGGAATGATACTGAAACAAAAGAACTAGGATCTTTTTGCTGTTTCACCTTATAGTAAAGACTACTTCTGATCTAAATGTAGATGCGTCTGCGATTGCTGCAACATCTCCTCCTGGAGGTTTTCCATGATCTGTCCACCTAATTACATATGTAAACAGACAGTTTAGCAAACTCCATTATATATTCTTGAGCAAAAGACATTCTTGCTACCTAGTTCGCGCATTTTCTCTCCTAGCTTCTTGGCTTGTGCATATAACATTCTGACTTTGTGCAGTACTAAAAACAAAAAATTGTGTCCATTCTATCAGTAAAAAAGGGCAGCCCGGTGCTCTAAGATCTCGGCTATGCGCGGGGTCTGGGACCACAAGGGTCTTAACCTGCATTTCTGCAAGAGGCTGTTTCCACGACTTGAACCCGTGATCTCCTGGTCACATGGCACCAACTTTACCAGTTACGCCAAAGCTCCCTTTCGTCCATTCTATCAGTCATTATAGAATAAAAAGCACTTTAGTGTGTGATATGCATAAGTTGTTCTTACCTTAGAGGATCAACCTCAGAGAGTTCTAATAAAGTTCCATTCTTTGTGCAGAAATATATTCTCCTGATGTTGATGCACAAATTCAAAGTCTTATTAGCTTTAGCCTGGAGCTCACAAGTCACAACTATCTCCAGTAACATAATTTAACTTTGTTTTTCCTCAACAAAATCTTCAATAGCATAAAGCCAAGTGATTATGCTATACTCACTTCCTATCACTGGAGACAACTCCTGATCCAATTTGAATTACAGAACTTTGTGTTGTTTCTGTACTTGGTGGTGTAATATCAATCCAAACTGGCTGATCATTACTTAACTGCAACTGAGGGGAAAATATAGATTACCCTTTTTGCACTAAAGGAAGATAAAGACCATAATTTTATTGAAAATTTTAACTGATACAACAACAACAACAAAAACAACTGTGCTTCAATTCCAAACATCTTGGGAGTCAGCTATATGAATACTCACCGTACATATCGCTTCATTTAAGCCCGTCTTAGTCCAATATTATAAAGGAGGATTATAATAAGATATTCTCTAAAATTCACACCAAAGATAAACAGCAAATTTGATTGAGGATTATAATTTGATAAAACAATAACAACAGGTCAACAACAACAACAGTTACACCTCAATCCTAAGTCAGGGTCGGCTATATGAATCCTCATTGTCCACGTCGCTCCATTTAAGCCCATATCAGTCCATCATTATAAAAGAGAATTATGATCTGATATTCACTAAAATTTAGATCAAAGGAAGATAAACAACAAGTATGAGTGAGAATCATAATCTAATACAACAACAACGATTGCGCTTCAACTCCAAGCAAGTCGAGGTCTGCCATATGAATCATCACTGTCCATGTCGCTCCATATATTTCCGCATCAGTCCAATATTAGAAAAGAAAATCATATTATGATATTCACTAAATTTTATCAAAAAGTTGAATGATTGTTTACATGCTTATTTGTAGTCTATTTGGATGCTTAAAGATTACCTGATAGAGGTTTCCTGACTCTGATAGAGCAAGAATTGTCTGATTGACAATAAAAATAGAAACTGCATATCCTGCTGATAATGGCAAATCGTGAGGTGCTATTACCCACTGCAATCCATTCCAAAATCTTTCATAAATTGATCCACTTATACCAGTTATCCAAATGGATATCTCAGACATTTTTGTCAAAGAAACTCTTTTTCTCAAAGGAAGATTAGAATAAGAACAACTTTCCTCATCCTTAACTTTTGTAAATATCTCCCTTTTTTCAGGTTCTTGATAAGTAGTAGTCTTAGTAATCTGATCAATAATTCTATTGACTTTTGTACAGTTATCCTTGAAACAAGAAACTAAGTCATAAGGCAAATTCACTTGTACCCAACTCTTGGATTGCTCATCATATTCCCAAAAATTGTTGGTTTTTTGCTCAAATTTTCTCTGAGCTTGTCTTACATATTGGTGCACAAACCAAGATTCTGACTCAGAATCTGAAACAACAGCACATCTAAATGATGACAAGACAATGAAAATGGTCAAGAACATGAAATAGAACTTGAATAACATGGTTCTTGGATCATGAATAAGATATGCATATACTGCTAAGAACAGTACTTATCTAGTTTTCTGCATATAAATGACCCTTATGGGCCATAGTAAAATAGAGTTCTCTGGCACCATTCTAAGGACAACAGGTACCATTTTTGGAAGTAAGACATACTTCTAGCCAATATTCTTCATAGGGGTAGGCTAGAGGAGTTTTGTGGGGGCTAGGGGCGGAAGCCCAAAAATTACATAGTATATATAAGTTCAATTTTTTATGTAATATATAATAGATGTACTGTTGAATTTCGTTGACCTTTTCGTATGTTCACCTTTTTTTTTTTTTTAATGCAAAGGGAGCCTTATTTTATGGGACCGGGAGGTCACGGGTTCGAGCCGTGAAAACAATATTTTACAGAAATGCAGGGTAAAGTTGCGTACAATAGAACTTTTTAGTCCGGCTCTTTCTCAGACATAGCGGGAGCTTAGTGCATCGGGCTATTTTTTTTTTTCTTACTTTTTTATGCCGAAAAATTACCTTGCATATATAAGGTTTAATTTTTTTATGTATATATAATAGATGTTGAATTTTCTTGACTTTTTCGCGTGTTCACTTTTTTTACTTTTCAATTTTCCTTGGTGATAATGTTGCCTCCGCACGGGTAGGGGTTATGTTATGTATTTGTATATATAAAAAAATATCAAGTTTTTTTTCCAATTATGATGGGAGTTGTTTGAAACTGGTAATATATAGGTTGTTAAATTGTAACTACCTGTCTAGCTAGATCAACTAATGGTTTTTTAGTCAACAGAAATAGTAATTAAGACTAAGGTAATAAAGTGTTTAATGGGGGGTCAAGGTGGTTGTTTAACTTCTTCTTTTTTTCTTTTTTTTTTCCATCGACTTCCTTCTAATTGCTTTATAACTTTATCAGATATTTTAATGTTTTTTTTTTTACCTAAATTTGATGACTTTGTATAGTCTATAGTCTTTAGATTGCGATGTTAATCAAATTGAAATATCAAGCACCCAAGGGTGTGCATAGATATTTTTTCCTCATATGTTTAATAATTAGTAGCAAAAAGAGTTATTCGATATTTGTGCTGGTAGAAAGTGATAAGTATTCAGAAATATAGTTAAGATGCGCAAAAGCGAATTCAAACACCACTTTTATTTTGTGTATAAAAGAAATAACTGGAATAGCTAATAAAGAAGACTGTCAATGTCTAATATTTTATTCCATATTTTCACAAATCACAAATTGTGAATTATAAAGATACAATTTTGATTCTTGTGGACCTGATTTTTTGTGGAATCTTTCAAGATTAATAATAGAGGATCACTTTTTGCCCCCCACCACCCCACACCCCACACCCCAGTTCAACCCACCCCCAATCCAATACTTCATCTCTAAGTTGCTCATAGGATTGACACTTGGCAACAATAGACAGAATAAGATTCATTACCTTTTTTTAGTCCAAGTTGTTAGGTTCTATTCCCTAATGAAAGCCATCAAAATTGATAGTTGTAAAAGCAAAGGCTAGATATAGATACCAGGAAATTGAGATTATTGACTTTTCCTACTGGAGAAATATATTCATTTGTATGATCTTAAAATCTTCGAAATTTTTTCTATTAAGATAATATGATTTAATATGTTCAAATAAGACAGATCACAATATGATATGTTCAATATTCTTTAATATTGATCGCGAAACGAAATTTAAATATCAAAGTTAAGAGACTTGTGTGTATGTATGTATATGTATATATATATATATATATATATATATATATATATATATATATATATATATATATATATATATATATATATATAATTTCCGTTGTTTTAATTAATATATACAATTTTTATCTGAAAAATTTATATTTTAAGGTTATTTGCACATAGTTCAAATAATAACAACAACAACAGCATACTCAGTGAAATATCACATGTAAGATCTGGGAAGGGTAGAGTGTACGCAAACTTTACCCCTGCCTTTAAAAAGATAGAGGGGTTGTGTTACACCCTATATTTTCGTACGTAAAACATGCGTCGTAAGCAAACTAATGTAGGACCAAAAATGAGATAATATTTAAAAGTATATAAAGTAAGTTAATCATGTTACCTCTGAGGTTACAAATATTGAAGATCATGAACAACAAGTACAAAGAGGGTTGGACAGTTCAGAAGCTAAAGCAATTAAATAAAGCAATGTTTCGTCGAAAGTCGACAAGTTGGGAATGTTATAACATGTACCTTTGGGGTGAGACTAGGGTGATTAACATGATAAGGAGATTATATTATGATTTATATTAGTCGTATGACATCCGTGTGTTATGTTTTGAAGTCAAGCGAATTGTGGAACAAAAGTCGATGAAAGTCATCACAAGTTACATTCATAAGTTTTACTGAAACTTTGGGTCAAATGTAACTGCAATTTTCTCCCAATATACTTAGAGTTATGGGGTGTTCCACCCATCAAATTAAAGATCTATGAGTCTATTTTCCAACGCATTAAATCGTTTGTCAATACGATATCAGAGTAGAGAGATATGGGCATTTTTGCGATACTGCACAAGCTGCTAGGTGACAAGTAGGTGTGTCACCTACTTGCTTAAATGAAAGCCCCAAAATAGGCCATTTCGGGTCGTCCAAAGAGGCCTTTTAAAGGCCTATTTTCTTCATATATTAGACTTAAAATAGAGCATAATAACCAGACATAAACTCTGCAAAGAATCCTCCCAAATATTTTTCACAAACCCTAATTGATTTTCTCTCCCTTTCAAGTTCTAATTGGAGGTAAAACCTAGAGTTTGAAGAACCAAGATAGGAGCTGAGTTATCCAACAAAAAAGGTGAGTTTACTGATCTCTTTCATCCATTTTTTCTGCTGTAAATTCATGGTAAGTCGTTCTATACTTGTAATAACTCACGGGATGGTGATCGGAAGCCGTTAGTTCGAGTTATTCACTTGTAGCGGACTGTTTTGTGGACTGTTTTGTGTTGCTATTGGGCTGCGTGTTTACTACTATTTTGTGGAGTTTTGGAGGAGGAAGGGAGTGTAGAAACACCATATAAATGTAGGGTGGTTGGCTGGTCGTTCGTCATAACATTTTCGGGTCGTTTGACACTACTACGGTGGTCGTTTTGTGTGTGAAGAGATTGGGGTGTGTTGGGCTGTTTTGTAGTATTTGATGGTGTATATAGGGCTGAAAAATGATGTATATATGTTGTTATTGTTCTGTTCTTGTATTGTTGGTGTTATCTTGAATTTGGAGGAAGTAAGGATTATAGGGGAGATGCTGCCCGTTTTAATACAAAATAAGTTTGTCGTTCGTTGTGCGATAGTTGTACCTTTCATAACTTAACGATAGTATTATTATCATTCTTGTAGATTAAGGTGCAAAGAGGTGAGTTCAACTTGGTGATTGGAAAGATTGTGATAAAGTATGTTAAGGCTAAGCCCTTCCTTCATTTTGGCATGATCTCGTAGCTACATGTGTTAATAATGAGACATAAAGAGAAGTTCGTATTCATGAATTTATTCACATTATTCTAGTCTCATAAGTTACAATATTATTCCTTATCGAGACTTCATATTCAGTTTAGTTTTGTCTTTATTCAGTCAAGAGAGCAGAGGGTCTCTATATATATACAATATTATACTATTTTCACCACCATCGAGCTATAATCGGTGGGCAGACCCCTATTGGGCAACCTCTGATCAGATGGTAAGTTATATATACCGAGCCTACTGTGGCCGAGCGCCTATGAGCGAGCCCAGGATGGCCGAGGTACAGAGCTCAGTATGGCCGAGCGCCTATGAGCGAGCCTACTACGGCCGAGCAGTTACACGTACCGAGCTTTATAGGGCCGGACATTTATTTTACTTACTATATTGAAGGAGTTTAGTCACTATCAGCAGGTAAGTATATCTCCATACCATCTTTGACTCCCAGTTAATTTCAGTTATCATATTATCAGTTTAGTTTTAGATTTCAGTTATTTTATTGCCTTACATACTCGGTACATTATTTCGTACTGATGTCCCTTTTTTGGGGGCGCTGCATTTCATGCGTGCAGGTTCAGACAGACAGACGGGTAGACCTCCTCAGTAGGTGTTTTCCGAGTTCAGCCTGATCGGTAAGCTCCACGTCTTTCGGAGTTGCCAGGTCTAGAGTTTTGTGTACATCTTATGTATATCTGTATATATGTTATGGGTAGGTCGGGGCCCTGTTCCGATCATAATATATCTATCAGTAGAGGCTTGTAGACATATCCTGTTGGTTAGTACAGTATGTTGGGTTTGTAGGCCTGGTATGTATATTTGATGGTTTGTCAGCTGTAGTAGCTATGACGGCCTTGTCGGCCTAGCTTTATATTGATGTTTAGTTAGCGCTAGTTTCCATTCAGTTTTATATTTTGCTTCGCAAATTGTCTTGCAAGGTGGCCCCATGGCCAAAGTATGACATTATATGTTCAGAGTCCCTTAGTCGTAATTTGGTACGCCAGGTTAGGTGGGGCACCGGGTGTTTGTCTCGCTCCTAGGTTCGGGGCGTGACAGGTTGTTTTCAAATAACCCAAATTATAATTTGACAGAATTTGTGTTCACACATCACGCGAATACTAATACAAGTTTTCAAAAGAAGGGTAATTTTCAGCAAAGATAACATACCGTAAAATTCTGTGCTTGATGTCAATCTATTAACTTTTGGAATTTAATGGATAATGTTCGGTGACTTTTTTCTATCTGTTTAAGTTTTGAATGATAAAATTATTTAACACCTATACTGGTGGATAATAACAGGTATACCTAAAAAAAAAAATTGAGTTCGAATACTACTATTTTTTGTTAAGGCAATGGTTTACACATGAATTTGACTTTTTGTAAGTATATTATAAAGAATTCTTTGAGTAGTATCTCATGAATCAAGGGACCATTTTCTGCATTCTTAGACATTTACTAATCTTTTCATAAAGAAGATAAACTATTAACAAGTTCGTTTTCCCTTGTGACGAAGCAAAATATGTCAATAATATGTACCACCAAATATATGAGAGTTTTGTCTATTTTTTTCTTAGGGGTTCAAAAAAGAGTAACAAATAAAATGGAAAAGCTCAAACAATAGAAATGACCATGAAATAATTGAGAAACTCGTGACATTATAATCCGAATTGAGGCCTCTTTTCCAAAGGAATCTGCCCCTTGGTGACGAAACAACAATTTTATTTGCACAAGAAAATAAGTGTTCCGAACTAGTACTCAAACATATATAGTCAACCATCTCTATATAGGCTCGTTTGTTCCGATATTTCTTGGGTTTTATAGTAAATGATTGTTATACACCTATAACAACATTTGGCGTTTAAATATTTTTGGCTGTTATAAATAAAAATTATCCAAAAATCAACTATTTTTTCCTTTTTAATATTACATATAAAAGATAAAAAAATTATTCAAATTTAAAATCTCAAAAATATGCATATTTCACTAGTTAAATATTAAAAAAAGCTAATATATTATTAATAAATTTATAACTAAACGTATAAAGATTTAAACTCTAAGGCAATCATTTTAAAGCTATCTAGAAAAATAAATTATTTCAAGATTCATGGAAGAACTTTGTAATTATAACTTGTTTTGTAGATTTCATTCTCTCACTAGCGATATAACTCTTGAATTGGCGAAGGTTTGTGTCCAAATTTTCAGCAAAAAAGTATCCAATAGTTTTTCCTTGAAGATAATCTAAGAGCTTAACTTTTTAATTTTTTTATCGAAATATTCTTTGAATTTGTCAAATAGAAAAGATATCATGTGCAAATCTTTAAATCTTATATCTTATGCAAGATAGAAATTTTGTTTAATGAAAAAAATTGTGTGCATATTTTTAGAATTATTATTAGTAATCTAAAAGATTCTATACGGTTGTCATACAGGGGTAATTTAACAAAGAGCGTTCTCCTATAAATATGGTTGTTGCTGTTATAGGTAAAAAGTTATTATAGAGAGATAAAATATAAATTAAAAAATTGGTTATAAGAAAAATATGGCTTTTATAGTGAATGACTAATATATAGGGATGTTGTTATAGAGAGGTCTGACTGTAGTTAATTTTTTCACTTTAATTTTATTTCGTTTGGTCACCTAAACATATACATATATATATGTTTACCCTAAAAATTGAGTAACAATTAAACTTATATTGTGGTTCTAAAGATATGTGATTTAAATCAACACCAATTAATAAACGATGAATTAAATAGATAACTTGGACAATAAAATAAATCAAACCGGTCTGCAAACGATGCCTCGACCTTGATTCAAGATAGTCTCGAGGTTAGTTACTATGAACAATATTGGATAGAACAAGCAGTGATGAACAGTAAGTAAGACAAAGAAAGCAGCGTATATGTATATTCTTATCAGTGAATAATGATGCCTTACAAATGATTGGAACTCCTCTTTATATAGTAGAGGAAACTTAATTATGGTACAACTCTAATAACGGAAATAAACCCCATAATTGGCACTAATAACCGCTTTGATTTGATCTGTTCCGAGATTTTCGCCGTGATCTTCGACCGATTGCTGACATCTCGCCATTCTGTTATTACGCCTTACTCGAAGTAGGTCATACTTGATCTCGATTGTTGCTGGCCTCGATCTCAATGACCACTTCGATCTCCAGGCTCGATGTTCTATCTTCGAGCTCGAGCCCGATCTATTATGAGGTTACCCTCGAGGCACTCCCCTGCCGCCGAAATCGGGTATGCCCGATTTCGATCGTATACAAATAGTACCCGATTTCGATCGTATACAAATAATACCCGATTTCGATCGTATACAAATAGTCCCCTCATTTTTTTTGGAGTGTAACGAGAAGAAAACGAATTCGAGACTTCGATTTAATACCTCAATCAATTATGACGTCAATATCGTGATGTAAACGACAGAAGCGACTGAAGCGCCACGTCTGCACAGTTCCCAAAATCATTAATTAACACCAGTTGATGGTCGGCCACCAGTGCTTTCAAACCATCAAAGTGGTTATTATAAATAGACCACCTTCATAATCTTCTCAAACTTTACTTTCAAATTTCTTCTAATCTTCAAAAGCTCTTCTATCTTCTTCAAGTTCATCAATTTTGCTAGTTTCCATATACTAATCTCTTATTAAAATACAAATTCCACCTTCTTCTTCCTTAAACCTCATATAGCAATGGCAAAAACATCAAAGACCATTCCTCAAGAAGAAAAAGCCTCCTCATCGCGGCCGGCCGGTGACAAAACACCAGTGGAGCCACATATCGAAGAGTGCATCCCCGGTCCATGTGAACTTACTTCCGACTTTAAAGTCGGAAAACCCTCTTCGATTCCCGGCCGATGCGAGCCCATGTCTAGATACATCTGTTCGATATCCGAAGATGATCTCGAGCAGGTGAAAATGTACTGCCACTGGGAGAATAAAGAGGTGGTGATTCCAACCCCCGAAGAGGACATCACCACTCATGTGAACGGGTTCTTAAGTGTGTATACTTACCCTTTCACACTGGGCTTCGTCGATCCTGTCATAATCGACTTCTGCCACCAATACCGGGTAACCCTAGACCAGATCTACCCCTCTTTTTAGCGCATTGTCATTTTGCTCAGATTCTTCTCGAGCAATATCGAGGGGATGTCTTTCACCCTCGATCATCTCATTAGGCTATACAACCCCCGTCTTTATCGGGGTGGACTGATAAGGCTTCAGCGCCGGGCCACGAAGGTGCTATTCTCGAGCATAGACAAGTACAAGGACTGAGGATGGATGTGCCGGTTTGTCCGAGTCAGGACTTCCGATTTAATCCCCACCGAGAAGATGCCATTCCACGAAGAATGGAACATGAAGCGTAAGTAAAACTTCACCGATAACGTTTGATTACTTGTTATGTTTCCTTTACCTCTTCTCATCTATATTCTTCTTATGGTGCAGCTTCCCCCTTGTTTCCTGGTGCAGTCCCAAACCTTGCAGGTTGGGTTCGACAACTGGTTTCAAATTCTTTATATGCTGAGCGCTCGTGGCGTGATTTGGCCAAGGGTCGATGGGAGGCCAGAAATCATAGTAAGTTTCCCCGTCTGTGTTTGATGCTTTCCTGTGAAATACTTCCTTTTAACTTAATTTCTTCTCATACAGGTCTTGGAGATAGTGTCGTTATGAGGCCGCCTCCCCTCGGGGAAGAGGAGGTCCCGAAGTCGACCAAAGACAAGAAAAGGAAAAGGGCCTCGCCACCAGATACCCCAAAGCCTAAGAACTGCACGGCTCGAAAGTCGAAGACTGATCTCGCCGTTTTGCCTGCCGATGTAGTCCAAATGCTACGAGATAAAGACGAGGAGGAAGAGGATGTCGACTGCCTGCTGGTGGCTCAGAAGAGGGAGGGCATCGAAGTTTTGAGAACTGCGGAGCCGGTGACGGTCGAGAAGGTTCAGCCGCAGACCGAGGTGATCTCGCAGGAAGGTTCGAGCAAAGTTCCCGAGTCATCGGGTGTTGAGGATACCTCCTGCCGTGATGAGCAACCAGTGGGTTTGCTCGAAGGGTCTAGTTCTGAGGCCCTTCAAAGAGAAGAGAATGCCCCAAGTGACTCGCTTGGGGCAATTAACGTTGATGATTCGCCGCCCGATCCTACGTTCTCTGAGGGGAAGTTTCGGGATGCCCGGTCCATGGGGACACCCGATGTGGGGACAGCCCCCGAAGGGGATGATATATTTCACGGCTGCTTCACGGGGGTCGATGATGTTTCTGACATGGACGCATCACTCATTTTTGATGAGGCTCAGTGGCTTCTGATCCAAGTGAGTTTTACTTGTGGTCGATGATGTTACCATGCTTACGTTTGTTCTTATTTTTCTAAGTCTGATTTTATTTCTTTCTGCACAGGCTACGGCGCTCCATCGAGAAGCGTCCTCCAAATACTGGGCTGAGCTAGCCCGATGTGAGACTGATCTCAAAAAGCTTATGGAGGAGAGAGACTCCCTAAAACTCCTCTATGTGCAAAAAGAAGAGGAGATCATGAGTATTCGAGCCAAGCTGACAAGAGCTCATCAAGATCAGACCGAGCTCATTAAGCAAGTAATGTCAATTTTTGGGAGCTTGTTATGTATTAATTTAATATTGGCGACTAACACTTTGATTCTGCAGGTTCAGCAGAAGGCCGAATTGGTTGAGCAGCTTTGTGAGGAAGCCAAGATGAAAGAGGCAGAGACTTTGGGGTGAAAGCCGAGTATGGACCATCTCGCCTCGGAGAAAGATGCGGTTCGGGCCCAACTGTCTTTGGTTGAGCATCAACTCCAAAGTGTGAAGGTGGAGAACTTGGCCCGAGCCCAGAAGGTCGAAGAGCTCGAGACTCGGTTGGCCGCTGAGCTTGCAAGGGCCACATCCGAGGCAGAGGTGCTCGTGGCCTCCTACCGAGCCGACGCTGAAGCCGCTAACACTCGGGCAAAGAAATTTTCTGATGCTGTTGAGGTTAGATTGTCCCGTGTTGCCGATCATGCTAGGTGCCAGTATCGAAGAGAGACTCTTGAGGAGGTACATGCTCGTGGCTTCGACCTCACGGCTGATATCGAGAGTGCAAAAGTTTTGGAGGACGAGGCCGGAGCTTTGCTTTTCGATGATGAAGACTCTGCGAGTGGATCCGAGAGCGGAGGAGATGAAGATAAAGCTCCCGAAGATGCAGCTCCCGAGGCAGACTAGGCACTTAGGATTTTTTCTCCTTTTGTTTTTTGTGTAAGACTCTGTGTGGTCTTTGTAAATACTTTGCATATATGAAAGATTCCTTTTCTTTCCGTTTCGTCTCCGATTTTTGACTTATGATAAATTCTGTTTTGCCTTTGTCTTGTGAAAACTTTGTTGTAATCGGGTTGCTGTAGCCTCTATAATCGAGTGAGCAACAGCTCGAACTCAGAGAAGAACAAACCCTTAGATTTTTTAGTTAAGCGAAGGCGAGTCCCCGAGCTCAACAATATGCTCGGGATTTTGATTTCGGATGGCTTGATCGAAGCCATAATTGTACTATTTTTGTTGCCGAGTTCGAGTAAGTTTCGAACTCACAGTATCAGACCCCTTAAGGTTTTATATCAAATAATGATGAATCTTCAAGCTATATTCGAGTCAATTTTATTTGAGCTCGGAATAGTGGAACCCTTAGGTCCGAATTGAGTAAGAACAAAATCTCGAACTCTAAGTGTATTGGCCCTTAGGCTCTTTAGATTGGGCCGATATGGCCTCTAAAAGATGGCTACTTTTTCCGTTTTTCGGCTTAGAAGATTTAGTAAAAATTTCTTTATATTCTTTACCCATTGGGTTTTTTGAGGGTTCGATGTCGATTGAAACTCCTTTACCTTTTGTGCCTTAGCACATTTGTGTTAAGATAATTTGATACCTCTTAAGGTTTTTCGAGGGCTGATTTCATCGAAGCCCTTTTGTCGAGGGCAGCCTTTTTTTAACCGATTTTTTAAAGAATTCGAAGGCCTATTTTTATTGCGGGATTCGGACATCTCCGAGCCGCCTTACTTTGGCCGTAGCCTTTGAGTATGCCTCTTGGGCTTACATCACAATAACACTTCAAACTTGTTCGAAGTGTTAGTCCCCGAGAGCTATGCCCTCGGCCTATAGATCGAGGGGTGCCTCTTTGAGGTCTAGTTTAGATTACTCGAATATGTCGATCATCGATGATAGTGCCCGAGTGTACGAGGTATATTTGCACTTGGCCCTTGAGCCATTTCTCACAAAATCATAAGTATGGAGCTTGTATAGTAGAAAATTTTCTTTGAGACACAAGATGTTTGATATAGAAAGAATGCTTCTTTGTATAATCTATACATGCGTACATGTTTTGCCATCGAGGCTCGACTAATCTATACAGACATGGTTCAGTCGACCGTTTGGCCCATTACAAAGTTTCTCTATCGAGACCCTTTGACATGAAGTAGTTTCCTCGACAGTGTAACATCCGAGGATGATGCCCCCCAGTATTCGAGGTTGATTGTAAAAAAGCCTTGGATACTGTTGAATTGTCCCCAGATAGCACATAATTGTTTCCTCGTTAAAACCTCGCCGGAAAAACCCACTTGGGATAAAAATTGATCTAAGGGAAAAAGAGTGTACCGCGTGCTTTAAAACCTGAGGTCTAGATATCTTCGTTCGATCATCTGTAGTGAGTTAGTGTTGAATATATAAATGAAAAAAGGGAATAAAGTCATACCTTAGCAATAATACCGTTTGAGAAGCGATATGTTCCAATTATTTGGCAGTGTTCGCCGTCCATCGTGCCGAGCTTATAAGATCCCTTTATGATGATGTCGATGACTTGGTAGGGTCCTTCCCAATTTGGGCCAAGCTTCCATTCATTAGGATCCCGAGTGTTGATGGTGACTTTCCTCAGGACTAAGTCCCCAACTCTGAAGTGGCGAAGGTTGGTTCTCCTATTGTAATATCTTTTGATTCGTTGCTTTTGTGCAGCCATTCGAACGAGTGCGGCTTCTCGTTTTTCATCCAATAATTTGAGGCTAGTATTCATAGCCTCGTGATTTGACTCTTCTGTTGTATGTCGAAACCTGGCAATGGGTTCCCCGACTTTGACTGGAATCAAGGCTTCAGAGCCATGTACTAAGGAGAACAGGGTTTCCCCCATACTGGACTTTGATGTTGTTCGATATGCCCAGAGAACTTCGAGTAGAATTTCTCTCCATTTTCCCTTAGCATCGTTCAACCTTTTCTTTAGGTTTTGAATGATAGTCTTGTTCGTCGATTCGGCCTGTCCGTTCCCACTAGGGTGATATGGTGTTGATAACATCCTTTTTATTTTATGGTCTTCGAGGAATTTCGTCAGTTTGCTGCCGATAAATTATTTTCCATTGTCACATACTATTTCGGCGGGTATCCCAAATCAACATATGATATGATCCCAGATGAAGTCTATGACCTCTTTCTCTCTCACTTTCTCGAACGCCTGTGCTTCAACTCATTTAGAGAAATAGTCAGTCATAAATAAAATGAACTTAGCTTTACCTAGGGCCGATGGCAGAGGGCCGACGATATCCATTCCCCATTTCATGAACGGCCATGGGGCTAGGACTGAATGAAGTTGTTCTCCGGGCTGATGGATCATCGGTGCAAATCTTTGACATTTATCACATTTTCGAACAAACTCTTTAGTGTCTTTTTCCATGCTATCCTAGTAGTATCATGCTCTAATGATTTTGTGAATTAGTGATTCGGCGCCAGAGTGATTCCCATAAGTGCCTTCATGGACTTCTCATAGAACATAATCGGTGTCCCCTGGTCCTAAGCACACTGCCAATGGTCCATCGAATGTCCTTCTGTATAATGTTCCATCTTCAGCCAATGTGAATCGAACAGCTTTGGTTTGTAGGGCCCTAGACTCTTTAGGGTCCGATGGGAGCTTTTCGTTCTTCAAGTATTCAATATATTTATTCCTCCAATCTCAGGTTAAGCTTGTATAGTTTATCTCGGCATGACCTTCCTCAATCACGGATCTCGAGAGTTGAACGACAGTCCCCGAGCTGATCTCATCTTCCTCGACCGATGACCCTAGATTTGCAAGTGCATCGGCCTCACTGTTTTATTCTCGAGGTACATGCTATAAAGGCTACCTGTATCTTGTCCAAATACCTTTGCATTCTATCTTCTCGAAGTTCGAAGGTTTTGTTAACTTGGTTCACTACCAGTAAAGAATCATACTTGGCTTCAATGATTTCTGCTCCCAAGCTTTTATCTAGCTCGAGACCTACAATCATGGCCTCGTACTCGGCCTCATTATTAGTCAACTTAGAGGTTTTGATAGATTGCCTAATAGTGCTACCCGTGGGCAGCTTCAAAACTATGCCTAGCCCGGACCCCTTCACATTCGAAGCACCGTCTGTGAAAAGGGTCCATACCTCCGATGATGTACCCGATTTTAACAAGAGTTCCTTTTCGACTTCGGGTACGAGAGTTGGCGTGAAGTCGGCCATGAAGTCTGCTAAAATTTGAGACTTGATGGCCATCCAGGGTTGATATTCTACATCGTACCCACTGAGTTCGACGGCTCATTTGGCCAATCAGCCCGATAGTTCAAGCTTGTGCAAAATATTAATAAGTGGGTAAGTGGTTAATACGCATATGGGGTGACATTGAAAGTATGGTATTAACTTTCTAGAGGCCTTTATCAGTGCAAGTGCCAATTTCTCCAAATATGGATATCTAGTTTCTGCTTCTCCTAAGGTTCGACTTATATAATAAACGAAAAATTGCGTACCTTGCTCTTCTCGAACTAGGACACCACTTACCGCGATTTTCGATACTGCCAAGTACAAGTAAAGTTTCTCATCTACTTTTGGAGTGTGAAGCAGTGGTGGGCTCGATAGGTATCGCTTCAATTCCTCTAATGTCTGTTGGCATTCCGGGGTCCAGGCGAAATCGTTCTTCTTTTTGAGCAGAGAGAAAAATCTGTGGCTTCGATCTAACGACCTTGAAATGAATCAGCCTAAGACGGCTATCCATCCAGTTAGCCTCTGCACGGCTTTTACACTATCTACGACGGTGATGTCTTTGATGACCTTGATTTTATTGGGGTTGACCTCGATTCCCCGATTTGATACCATGAAGCCAAGGAACTTGCCCGAACTGACCCCTAAAGCATATTTTTCGGGATTGAGCTTCATGTTGTATTTCCTTAAAATCTCGAACGTTTCCTGCAAATGAGCCAAATGGTCCTCTGCGCGTAGGTACTTAATTAGCATGTCATCAATATAAACTTCCATTGATTTACCTATTTGTTCTTCGAATATTTTGTTTACTAGATATTGGTAAGTAGCTCCTGCATTTTTTTAGCCCGAAGGGCATTACATTATAATAATATGTTCCATACTTGGTGATAAATGAAGTCTTTTCTCGGTTCTCCGAGTTCATTTGTATTTGATTGTACCCAGAATAGGCATCGAGAAAAGTAAGAATCTCGTGGCCGTCTATGGCATTGATCATGAGATCGATGTTAGACAGTGGAAAAGAATCTTTGGGGCACGCCTTATTTAAATCCTTATAATCTACACACATTCTAAGTTTGTTCCCTTTTTTAGGGACTACAACTACATTGGCTAACCATTCGGGATATTTCACCTCCCGAATGGACCCTATTTTGAGAAGTTTAGTTACCTCGTCCTTTATGAATGCGTGTTTTACCTCGGACTGGGGTCTTCTCTTTTGCTTCACCGGTTTAAACCTAGGGTCCAAGCTTAGTCGATGCGTCGTTATCTCCGGTGGGATCCCTGTCATGTCTAAATGGGACCAAGCGAAACAATCTACGTTATCAATAAGAAATTGAATAAGCTTTTTCCTGAGTTCGGGGGTTAATCTCATTCCCAAGTATATCTTTTGCTCGGGTAGGTACTCGATCAATATAACTTGTTCCAGCTGTTCGACCGTTGATTTGGGGGCGTCAGAATCTTCGGGAACAATAAAAGTTTGAGGGATCAAAAAATCCTCCTCTTCTTCTTCTATCTCCTGCTTCCCTGATTCGGTCGAGGCTGTCGGCTGTGATTGCTATTTAACTTCCTATTTACTTTTGATGCTCGACCTTTTTGAGGTTGATAGTGTCGATATTAGCGTTACCTCATCGACCGTAAATATTTTCTTTGCAGCATGCTGTTCCTCGTATACTATTTTTACACCGGCCGTCGTCGGGAATTTCATCATTTGGTGGAGAGTCGAAGGGGCTGCCCTCATATTGTGGATCCAAGGCCTTCCGAGTAGGGCATTGTACCTCATGCCGCCCTCGATTACATGGAACTTGGTATCTTGAATGGTTCCAGCCACGTTCACTGATAGAATAATCTTCCCTTTAGTTATTTCACTGGCCATATTGAAGCCGTTTAAGACCTGAGATGCGGGCAAGATTTGATTTTGTAGGTCGAGCTGCTTCACGACCCTCGATCGGATGATATTCGCTGAGCTACCTGGATCCACTAAAACACGCTTAACTTGAACTTTATTTAATAAGATAGAAATTACCAGAGCGTCGTTGTGGGGATGAGAGAAGCCCTCTACTTCTTCGTCATTGAATGATAAAGTGCCTTCGCGCACATAATCTAGGATTCGCTTTTCCCTAGTGATTGATAACTTAGTGCATTTGAATATGGATCCCTGTGGAATGTCGATCCCACCGACGATCATATGAATGACATGTTGGGGTTCCTCCTGTTCATTTTTCCTGTTGGCGTCCCTTTCTCTTAAATGATTCTTGGCTCGATCGCTGAGGAACTCTCGAAGGTGGCCCTCATTGAATAGATGGGCTACCTCCTCCCTTAATTGTCTGCAATCCTCGGTCTTGTGACCATGCGTGCCATGATACTTGCACATCAAATTTGGGTTTCTTTGGGAAGGATCGGTTTGTTTGGGTCTAGGCCACCTAGTATCTTTGATCCTTTCGATTGCCGATACAATGCCCGATGCATCCATGCTAAAGTTATATTCCGATAACCGGGGTGCCTTTATAGGATCGGCATACTTGTCAAAACCACTTTTGCTCATAAGTCCCCGAGAATTCTGTCCTCGATCACTTCTTCGATCGCTCCGGGCGAAATTGCGTCCTGAACCATTGTTCCTTCGATATGCGGTATATGGTTGACATCGGTCTTTGTTCGATCTTGGCTCCCTGTCGACATCCCTCTAGTTTTTAACTATCGACCTGTTTGGATGTACTGAACTGGAAGGGGCTCCTAATTGGTCATCCTCGACCCTGATCTTTGATTGATATCGATTGTGCACATCCGCCCAAGTTACAGCTGGGTACTCAATCAAATTTAGTTTCAATTGACATGATGCTATCGAACTCCGCTCATTCAACCCTTGGGTGAAAGCTTGAACGGCCCAATCATCTGTGACCGGTGGCAACTCCATGCGTTCCATTTGAAATCGGGACACGAACTCCCTCAATATTTCATTATCCCTTTATCTTACCTTAAAAAGGTCTGATTTCCTTGTTGCGACCTTTACGGCCATGATGTGTGCCTTTACGAAATAATCTGCTAATATGGAAAATGAGTCGATGGAATTTGGTGGCAGGTTGTGATACCAAATCATTGCTCCCTTCGAAAGGGTCTCTCCGAAATTTTTCAACAGCACTGATTTGATTTCATCATCTTATAAATCGTTACCCTTGATGGCGTATGTATATGAAGTAACATGCTCGTTGGGATCGGTGGTCCCATTATATTTGGGTATTTCTGGCATACGAAACTTCTTTGGAATAGGCTTCGGAGCCGCACTTGGAGGAAATGACTTTTGTACAAACTTCTTCGAATCCATTCCTTTCAAGATTGGCGGTGCCCCCAGTATCTGATCAAATCGAGAGTTGTATGTCTCCATTTTTTTATCATTGGCTTCGATTCTCTTCTCCCCTGATTCAATTCTTTTCGAGAGCTCCTCGAGCATTTTCATTACCGTAGGATCAGTCCCCGATTCGTTACCATTCGACCTTTCCGGTACCGGCTCGGTACAGCAAGTAGTTTCCGGCTCAACCCTATTCGGAGATCTATGTTGATTTTGTAACTGAGCAATAGCGGCTTGCTGATCCTGAAGCATCTCGAATATCACTTGGAGACTGACTCCTTCGTTTCCCCTGCCCTGTGTTCCTTGGCCACTAGATCGGCCTTCTCTGCGTACACTCTCATCGAGATTTGTGCCTAGGTCCGAGTTTAGAGCAACGTGCGAACTGACATCGACTGGGTTGGCAACCGGTGCTCCCCCGAGATTAGCCTATGGCACCTCGACTCCTAGAGCAATCACATTTTCGGTTTCACCATGGAATAAGAGGCCATTATCACCGTGTGTGGATGCGTTTTGTGCGTTTGACATATTTTAACCTGAAAGCAAAGATACTTGACAAGAACAAGCGTAAAATAGTGTGTTTTACCAGAATCAGTACTGAGCAATTACTATTATCTTTAGCCCCACGGTGGGCGCCAAACTGTTTACCCTAAAAATTGAGTAACAATTAAATTTATATTGTGGTTCTAAAGATATGTGATTTAAACCAACACCAATTGATAAACGACGAATTAAATAGATAACTTGGACAGTAAAATAAATCAAACCGGTCTGCAAACGATGCCTCGACCTTGATTCAAGATAGTCTCGAGGTTAGTTACTTTGAACAATATATAATAGAACAAGCAGTGATGAACAGTAAGTAAGACAAAAAAAGCAGCGTATATGTATATTCTTATCAGTGAATAATTATGCCTTACAAGTGATTGGAACTACTCTTTATATAGTAGAGGAAACCTAATTATGGTACAACTTTAATAACGGAAATACACCCCATGATTGGCACTAATAACCGCTTTGATTTGATCTGTTCCAGGATTTTCGCCGTGATCTTCGACCGATTGCTGACATCTCGCCATTCTGTTATTACGCCTTACTCGAAGTCAGTCATGCTTGATCTCGATTGTTGCTGGCCTCGATCTCAATGAATACGTCGATCTCCAGGCTAGCCGTTCTATCTTCGAGCTCGAGCCCGATCTATTACTTTGTTATATATATATACACACACATAATAAATAACAAAGTAAAACACCTACTAATAATTATGACAATCGTGATGGAAGTTTGGAAGAAAATAACAAATGAGAATATTCAGTAGGAAAAATAAAATTTTCAGTGACGATATTTGTGGCGACCTACTAAGTCGCCACCGAAAGTAAGTAAATATGTCGAAGGCGACTTGCCTTCACAAATTCGCCACTAAAGCTAATATAAGGAGAAATTATCTTTTGTGGCGATTGAACTCGTCACAAAAAGTAACCAAATTTATGGAGGCTAGCTCGCCAGTCGAAATGGCGACATACAGAATTTAAATTGAGGCTACGTCGCAAGTGGAAACGGCGACATATTCATTTACTTTTAGTGGCGACTTATTAGCAGTCGCCAAAGAATGCCGTTACTGAAACTACTTTCACTACCGAAAGAGAGTTAATCGTGTCTTGTGTTAGACACGATATTAATCGCATATTGGATAAAGCTATTAGCTTCATCAATGAATGTTGCCAATTACGCACGTAATATGGTTCACATGGGCAGTTTAACGAGGAGAATCGAAAGTGGAAACCCCCATATGATTTGGCCCTCAAGTGCAATATTGATGCATCCGTCGACCTTGCAACTGGTGAAGCTGGAGCAGGGATGGTTGTTCGGGATAGGCACGGTGAGTTTTTGAGAACTACCTCTCAAAAACTTCCTTTACCGCCAACGCCACCGTGCATTTATCTCTTTCTTACCGAGCATACATATAACAGTACCAACTGGGTGAGAGAAATGCCAACAACAATAAAAGAAATAAAGTGGGAGGCACACAGGAAGCAACAAACGACCGCAAGTCATATAAGAAACATAGGTGCACAATAAACAACTCAAGATAAATGCTTGAATGTATACACAACGAAAAGATATCACTATATAATATATGTCTCTTGTCCTCGCTTGCACGGAAACACCCTTCGTGCCATGAATATATAATAATATAAAAATAATGGCACGGTATCACCCTTCGTGCTTTTACTCTCATCCTCACATAATAATATGAATGAAATGGCACGGTATTATCCTTCGTGCATAATAATGTATATGAATGGCACGGCATCACCCTTCGTGCTTTACACTCTCCCTCACATGATAATGTATATGAAATGGCACGGCATCACCCTTCGTGCTTTATACTTTTTCTCACATGATAATATATAAAAAATGGCACGACATCACCCTTCGTGCTTTACACTCTCCCTCACATGATGATGTATATGAAATGGCACAGCATCACCCTTCGTGCTTTACACTCTTTCTTACCAAGCACATGTATATCATTAACAAGTAAGGTAGGAAGCATAAATAACATCAAGGAGAGTGTTTAAACGAATGTTTCAAATTGAACATCACTCACGGCTTTCAAGAAGTATAATAACGACCAGATTTAGCACATCAGTAATTTTCACAAAAGTCCGTCAGATTTTTAATCAAATTATATTAAGCCAAATCATGGTTTCTAGCATTTAATGTCATATTCATAGAAATCTAGAAGTCAAAGAAGACATGAAACAAGAGTGTCACATAATTCTACAAAGCACAATAAATCGTATAATTTACCCCTGAGCATGATTAACCCTGGAACATGCATATATGCTTGTCACCTTGTCACGACCCAAAATCCGACTAGTCGTGATGACACCTCACCCAACCCGCTAGGCAAGCCAATTAACCACAACCAATTTCAATAATAATTTAATAAAGCAATTAAGTAAAGAAATATCTGAATCTAATACATTCTCCAAGAACTGGTAGTACGAATCATGAGCTTCTAAGAATAAAATTTACAAAGTTGAAATGAAATAAATACATCGTCAGTTTGAAAAGTACATAAATAGAGTTTTATAGATCTAAAGCTACTACGAACAAGGGGCAGCTACAACCGGGACGCAGGTACATCTTCAAATCCGGTTCCCATCAAACACAACAACATCAGCAGCCAACATCTGCATACAAGGTGCAGAAGTATAGTATGAGTACAACTGACCCCATATACTCAATAAGCAACAAACTTAACCTTAGGTTGAAAGTAGTGACGAGATAACAAAAAGGTCGGGTCCAAGACCAATATTCCACAACAATTCATAACAGCATAGTACAAGTAACAAAAGAGTATCTCATAAATAAAAAGCTCAGTTTGTTCACAATTCCAGAAAAGTAGGCATTTCTTTTCAAGTATCTCGGTGAAAACCCAAATCTTTTACCGAAAAAGCCAAAATACGAGTAAGTTTGAAAACTGTGATTTTTCCCAAAATTCTTTCAACAATAAGTAAGATGTTTCATTTTCTAATAGCATGAGGAAAGTACTTCTTTATGCCTACATGTCAAGATACAGGTAAAATCATAAATATCCCCACAACTGGGTAGCAGAAGGAAATGCACCTTTATACATGTATCACAAGTACGCATGTCAAATGCAATGCATCTCGATGATGAGCTCATGTACTCACACTCCTAGAGTACTAAAACTCACTGTCTCGCATTCTCTCTCACTATGCTCAATGCTCAGCACACTCAATCACTCAGCGCTGTACAATACCTGTTGCGGCGTGCAGCCCGATCCACATATGACCATAAGGCCCGTTGCGGCGTGCAACCCGATCCACATATATATAATCGAATGCGCTCACTGAGGGTGTGCAGACTCCGGAGGGGCTCCTACAGCCCAAGTGCTATAATCTGTAGGACAACTCACGTGCTGTACGGACAACTCACGTACCATAATATCAATATCTGGATCCGCACGGATAACTCACGTGCTATAGTATCAATATCTGGATCCGTACGGACAACTCACATGCTGCACGGATAACTCACGTGCTATAGTATCAATATCTTCACAAACAGCCCCCGGCCTCACTCAGTCATCAATCTCTCCAGTCTCACTCACGGGCTCACAATGTCATGAAACTAGCCCGACAACAATGACATGATGTATCAATAAATAACAACTGAGACTGAGATATGATATGAATGCATGAATATGACTAAGTACAAAATATCAATAAAATCAATGAGATGACAGCAAGAAACGACCACTATGGGTCCTAAAAATATCAGCATAAAGCCTAAACATGATATTTAGCATGATTGACAGCTCAGTTATTTTATCACATGGTGATAACACAGATATTAACAAAAATAGGGCCACTATACAGTGCCATGGAAACAACGGGGTCACAATTCACAGGGTGCACGTCCACACGCCCGTCACCTAGCATGTGCGTCACCTCAATACCAATCACATAACATGTAATTCGGGGTTTCGTACCCTCAACATTAAGATTAGAAGAGTTACTTATCTCGAACAAGCCAATTCCAACACCGAGCAAGCCAAGCGATGCTCCAAAATGCCATCCCGCATGTTTCGACCTCCGAACGGCTCGAAACTATCAAAAAAAACTCAAATACATCAAACAATGCTAAAGGAACCAATCCCGATTGAAAAAGATCAAATCTTGAATCAAAATCTAAATTCGGCAAAAAATACACCCGGGCCCACGCCTCGAAACCCGATAAAACTCACAAAATTCGATAACCCATTCAATTACGACCATACTAGTTTCACTCAATTCCGACTCCAAATCGATATTCAAAACTAAAAAATTCATATTATGAAACTTTAGGCCAAAACCCCTAATTTTCTCTATAAAATTCACAATCCAATTACCAAAAACGAAGGTAGATTCATGAAATATAACCAAAATCGAGTAGAGAACACTTACCCCAATTCATATGGTGAAAATTACCTCAAGAATCGCCTCAATCCAAGCTCCATAGTTCCCAAAATGAAGAAAGAACCAAAACCTCGATTTATAGCTTATGCCAGCATTTTCGCACCTGCGGCACATTAGCCGCTTCTGTGGAATCAGCGGAGGACTTGACCCTCGCACCTGCGGACAGCATATCTGCTTCTACGACATCGCAGGTGCAAGCCACCATCCGCACCTGCGAAATATCTCGCTCCTGCGCTTCATCACCTCGCACCTGCGCATCCGCATATGCGCCCAAATCTCCGCTTTTGCGGTCTTCCTCACCCAGCACTATTTTTGCTCCTGCGACCCCTTCGTCGCTTCTGCGACCATCGCACCTGCGCAAACTAGCCACAGGTGCGGTCACACCAGAACCAGCAATAGCAACATGAAGTAAAATGATCTGAACCTCGTCCAAAACTCATCCGAGCCACTCTGGACCCCGTCTGAATATACCAGCAAGTCCAATAACATAACACAGACCTACTCGAGGCCTCAAATCACGCATAACAACATTGAAACGCCGAATCGCACCTCAAATTGAAATCCATGAACTTTGAACTTTCAAATTCAATAACTCGTGCCGAAACATAGCTAATCAATCCGGAATGACTTCAAATTTTGCGCACAAGTCCCAAATAACATAACGAAGCTATTGCGATTCCCGGAATCACAATCCAAATCTGATATCAAATAGTCCACTCCCGGTCAAACTTTTTAAAATTTCAACTTTTGCCATTTCGAGCTGAATTCAACCACGGACCTCCAAATCACTATCCGGGCGCGCTCCTAAGTCCAAAATCACTTAACGGAGCTAACTGAACCATCAAAATTTCAATCCGAGGTCAAATGCTAAAAGTAAAACTTGGTTAACTCTTCCAAATTTAAAGCTCCATGGTTGAGAATCATTCTTCCAAATCAGTATCGAATAACCTGAAAACCAAAATCGACGATTCACACAAGTCAAAATACCTCATACGGAGCTACTCACACCTGTAAACTACCGAGCGATATGCAAATGCTCAAAATGACCGGTTGGGTCGTTACACACCTCATATATATATCACCCCCGCATGTAACAAATAATGGCAATTAGTAGGAAAAATTCCCTCAACAAAGTTAGGCAAAATCCTTACCTCAAACAAGCCGAATCCGCTGTCTAGCAAGTTAAACATTACTCCAAAAATTCCATTCCGCGCGTACCAAACTCCAAACGCCTTCCTATCTCCTCAATTACAAGCCAAACGATTCTAAACTAGCCAAACAACGTGCAAATTAATTAAAATATACTCCAATATTTGCAATTTAACAATTTATAAAAAATTTCAACTCCGCTCGAAAAGTCAATCAAAAGTCAATGGTGGGGCCCACATCTCAAAATTTGACAAAAATTATAAAATATGAACCTCCATTCAATCACGAGTCCAACCATACCAAAATTATTCAAATTCGACCCCAACTCGGCCTTCAAATCCTCAATTAAAGTCTATGAAATTTTTTACCATTTTCAACCTAAAACACTAATTTAATGATGAAAACAATAATATATATTCATGTAATTTAACCAAAACTGAGTTAGAATCACTTACCCCAATCCATATGGTGAAAATTGCCTCAGAAATTACTTCAATCCGAGCTCCATAACTCAAAATATGTTAAAATGGCAGAAACCTCAAAATTTTGCTTTTGTCCAGGTATTTTCTCTTCGCGATCGCGAAGCATAAAATTTTCCAGCCCAAAATTTGCCCTTCGCGATCGCGAAGAAAAACTCCCCAACTCTTCTAGATAGCCTCTAGTATAATGGTTATAACCTTTTGTACAAAATTCCAATTGACAAATGGTTTGATTTTCTGAAAACAAGACATCAAGGAAAACAACTTTTATTTTTGGATCATCTCCAAATTCCTTATAGATTGCAAGATATAAGCTTCCAAAGTCGGGTTAGTGCAACAACGATTTTGTTCTATGCGATTGCGAAAAAGCTTCCGCGATCGCGATTCACAAGGCCCCAAACTGGTGTTTTCTCTTCGCGAACGCGACCAAATGTTCGCGATCGCCATGCATACCTTTGTAGCCAAAAATCAGCAATTAAAAATGGCCTAGAAATGGTCTGAAACCACCCCGAGACTCACCCAAGCCCCTCGGGACACCGTCCGAATATACCAACAAGTCCCAAAACATATTACGGACCTACTCGAGGCCTCAAATCATATATAATAACATCGAAAGGACGAATTGCACCTCAATTCAAACTTAATAAACTTTAAATCTTTCAACTTCCAAATCTTGGGCCAAAACATATCAAATCAATCCGGAATGAACTCAAATTTTGTGTACAAGTCATAAATGACATAACAAAGCTACTGAAATTTCCGGAATCACAACCCGCACTCGATATCATAAAAGTTAACTTTCGGTCAAACTTCCAAACTTTAAATTTCTTACTTTCGCCATTTCAAGCCAAATTCAACTACGGACTTCATAATAAATATCCAGATATACTCCTAAGTCCGAAATCCCCATACGAAGCTATTGAAACCATCAAAACTCCATTTCGGAGTCATTTGCACAAAAGTCAAACTCCGGTCAACTCTTTTTCTTTAAGCTTCTAAACAAGGATTGTTCTTTCAATTTAATCCTGAATCATCCGAAAACCAAAATCGACAATTCACACAAGTCATAATACACATTACGAAACTGCTCGAGACCTTAAGCCACCGAACGAAACGCAAATTCTCAAAACGACAAGTCGGGTCATTACACTCGATGGAATGGAATGCTAGCCCTCCATCCCTTATTGTAGATGCTTTACATTTTGATTTGAATAGTTAAGATGATGGTTGTTTAAAAAAAAAAAATCCAAGAATCCTTGTGCATGGAATCTGTTGTTTTCTCAATGTAAAGTTAGTCCTCTCCCCATTTTCAAAGGAGATTAAGTTTTATGATGGATAAATAAAAGATATTTACACAATCAAATAATTTATAAATCATTATTTACTATAAGCATTAATATTTTGAGAAAAACATGCCAATTAATTAGGAAAGACTTGCTCGAGTTTGTTGTGCGACTTACAATTACCTCAGACCCAATTCATCATTTTCGGGAGATAAAATGGATTACATTATATTATTGAAAGATGGAAACTTAATTTTCTTTTCTTTACGCAATAAATTACAAAAAACTAAAGCAAAAATTTTGTTCTTGAAATTAATTAGTAGTGTTTCTCTTTTAAAAGAGCACTGTATTACGTAGTATATGAAAGCAACATGTCAGCACGACTAATTGCAGAATTCATGCATCATTGATAAGTTCAGCCTTCAAAGCAATCACTATATATGAATGGTGCAAATTAAACTAAATTTTGTGCCAAAGTTATTATAAATTAAAGTAAGTGGAAATACTTTATCTTCACTAGTGCTAATATTAATAGTATTGGGGCACGTCCAAATTTAAAGCAATCAATCACTTGTATTACTGAATTTTCAAATGGATACTATAAGGATTGTCGTGATTGATGAATATAATATCTCTATTCTTAATATGAGGTTTCGAGTTCGAATACTGAAAATTGATTTTTTTTTTATAGGAGCACTTCCACTTTTAGTGGACCTTACATAATGTTAATTCGAATTAATCGATACCCTAAAGCAGGCCTCAAAAATCCAAATGCAAGAACCACCATCAAAAAGAAAATATATATATATATATATATATATATATATATATATATATATATATAGCTTATATATCTTAAGATGTATATATATCTTAAGATCTACTGCTCGATGGTGGTGCAAATACTATAATATTGTGTGTATATATATATATATATATATATATATATATATATATATATATATAAAGCTTTATTGTTATTAATTAGATCTATCAAAATCATTTTAGACAGACAAATACAATAAATAATATGTAGAGCTAAATAAATACATTCCAGAATATGTTACTTTACAGTAGATTATTACCACCTTTCTTTCATATGTAAGTTGTGCGTTAATGTTTTACTCCTAATATAGAACATACATATAAAATGCTAGGATATACAAGTGGAAGAGTGTTAGATTAAAAAGTATAAAGTTTTCATAAAAAAATGTAAAAGAAAAATAATTTCTCACTAGATAATATGTCTTTTTATAAACAGTAAGTTATTTAATTTAATACTCACTTGAATCACATATTATAAAAAGTAGACCAACAGTGTCTGTAACGACCCGGCCAGTCGTTCCAAGAGTTATAGCCCTGATTCTCCATTCCTGCTTCTTTATGTGTTGTTCAACGGTGTTGAGTTGTATCGAGTTGGTAGGTCCGAAGTAGTTTTGAAGTGAAATGAACACTTAGTCTCTTAGTTAGAAAGTTAAGTTAGAAAAGTCAATCGGAAGTTGACTTATGAGTAAAAGAATTCAGATGTGGATTTTTATGATTCGATTAGCTTCATTGGGTGATTTTAGACATAGGAGTATGTCCGGAATGTAATTTAGAGGTTCGTGATAGAATTATGCTTGAATTGGCGAAAGTTGGAAGTTTAGAAGTTCTTATACTTGAATCCGAGGTTGATTTGGTGTTGTTTTGGGTGTTTCGAAGGTTCGATTAAGTTTGGGTAGTGATATATGACTTGTTGGAATTATTGGTTAAGGTCCCGAGGGTCTCGGGTGAGTTTCAGATAGGTTTGGGTTGTGTTGCGCTCGTTTTTCTTATGTTTCGACGCCGTTTCTTCAAGCATAAATGATATTATATTGAACAAATGAGCTCCGATTTCTTTTTTGATTGAAGTATTAGATCCGTATCGTAATTAGGGACCTGTAGCAAAAAGAATCGTCAAATTTGGCTATCGTATGAGGATTTTATGGTCATTCTACTAAGAATTAGGTTGCCAGATTTTTCAGATTAATTTCGATATTGCTACTGACGGTGTATTTAAAAATCTACACGATTTGCAAATATTAAAACCTACATATCTCCTTCATTATAAGGTCAAATTGAGTGACTCAAAAATCTAACTTGACTAAAATTTTACAAGGAATCCATTGGAGGCATAAAAAGAGAGTTTCAGGATCGTTTGACATGAGAAACGAGGCAGAATAGCTGGCAGAAAAATATATAAAACGAGAGTTTGTTCATTCGGTCATATTTTGAGTTGGGGAGCTCGGATTTGGGCGATTTTGTGGGTGATTTTCACCATAAAGATTGGGGTAAGTGTTCTCTACTCAGTTTTGGTTATATTTCATGAATCCATCTTCGTTTTTGGGATTTGATTGATGATTTCAAAGTGAAATTGAGGGAGTTAGGGTTTGAGTTTTGGAGAGTTTAAGTGAGGATTTGAGGGACCAAACGGATTCTAATTTTGATGAATTTTATATGGTTAGACTCGGGAGAGGACAAGGTTTATTATTCTGCCATTTTTGACTGGTTCCGAGATGTGGGCCCGAGGGCCGGGTTTTGACCGGTTTCAGATTTTTGGCATATTTTATAGTTTTTATTGTGAAATTCTATTCGTTAGCCTATGTTGATGGTATTAATCTGATTATGGTTAGATTTGAAGCTTTTGGAGACCGAGTCTAGAGACGAGGGCATCCCGAAGTAGGATTTTACGCTGTTAAGGTAAGTAACAGTTTTAACTCTAGCTTTGAGGGTATAAACCCGGAGATTTGATATCATGTGATTGTTTGGAAGTGACACCCATGCTAGGTGAGGGGCGTGTGGGTGTGCACCGCGAGGGATTGAGACTTAGTTTGTCCCGCGAGGCTGTGAGGCCTAATGGCTATTATCTATGGTTATGTGTTTATTTGTTGTTGAACTTGTTTGGCTTCATGTTAAAGATCATGCTTAGGCTTTATTCATGCTCATATTATTTGTACTCAGTCATAGAAATTATTGTGCATGTTTACCTCAGTCTCTATTATTTACTAATGTGCTGTGATACTTGATGTGGGCTGTGTTCCCTTATTTGTGGTGCATTGTGAGGCTGGAGAGGTACATGACTGAGTGAGGCCGAGGGCCTGGTTGTGAGGATATTAATACTATAGCGCATGAGTTGTTTGCGTAGCACGTGAGTTGACCGTGCGGATCCAGGTATTGATATGATGGCACGTGAGTTGTCCGTACTTAGCGCTTGGGCTTTGGGAGCCCCTCCGGAGTCTGTACACACCCCCAGTGATCGCATAGTGTTGAGTGTTTTGAGTGTTGAGTGTTGAGTGCGAGTGATGAGTGATGGAGTGACACTGCTGTGAGGTTGTATTTATTTGTGTTGTCACTGCATTTATCTATTAAACTTCTTTGTGGCATTTACTGAGTTATGAAATTTACCTGTTTATTTCTGTTTATTTTTAAATTGTGAAAATAAATAATTTGACTATTTTACTTATCTCGTCACTACTGCTCAGTTCCTTAGTTATTTCTGTTACTACTAAGTCGGTTGTACTCATACTACACCCTGCACTTTATGTGCAGATCCAGGTGAGTTAGAGCGCGGCGATCGTTGAGTCCAGGCCGGCTATCTTTAGAGACTGCAAGGTAGTTGTTAGCGTCCGCATGACCTTGTTACTCCTCTTGTCATTTCTTCTTTTGGACAGTTAGACAACTTATATATCTTAGTTCATAGTTTTAGATGCTCATGACTTAGTGACACCCCGATGTTTGGGGTTCATTTCCGTATTTTTCTATATTATATTTAGAGTTGATTTAGTTTATGAAAAATTTAAATGTTGAAATATTTTATTAAATTCTTATAATCGGTTTAGTAGTAATATTTTGGGAAGTAGGCTTGCCTTGTAACACGATAGGCGCCATCACGACCATGGTTAGATTTTGGGTCGTGAAAAATTGGTATTAGAGCCTAGGTTACATAGGTCTCACGAGTCATGAGCGGGTTTAGTAGAGTCTTGCGGATCGGTACGGAGACGTCTGTACTTATCTTCGAGAGGCTGCAGAACCTTTAGGAAAATTTCACATTCTTGAATTCTTTTCGTGCGGTATTGATTCTGCTTGAAGTGTAACTCTTTGAATTCCTTCCACGCATTCGTATGCGCATATTGGCGCTCGGTATCAGTTGTGCATCGACGGCTTGTGATTCCCTGGATGAGGTGCGAGATGTGATTTCTATGTGTTGATGTCGGGCCAGTCTAGAGGACATGAGGCCGGGTTTTGACTGTAGCTTGAGCACTGAGGTGTTGATTGTGTGAGCGTGTGCTTGTGGTACTTTTGGGGATATTTAAGAGAGTATTCAGCGGCTTATGAGCCTTAGGGTGGTATGGTTTTATGCTTGGGTCTCGTGTCTGAGTCTGGGTTGAGGATTGTGGTGTTATGGCGGGCAAAGTATCAATTTGAAGGTAATTCAGAAGGAACTCGGATAGATAGGACATCTTGGTAGTAGGTTGGATCGACATGGTAATGAGTATGATTAGTTCTTTGGGTGTGTATGAGGTAATGAGTTCTACAGGTGTTTTGTGGCAATGTCCTTGGGTTTTTGGTGGTTTGCGTAGCTTGGTTGAGTTAGAAGGATTCAGTCCTGACGGATTGGTTTTGTGCTATTGGGGTTCGGAGAGAGTTCTTGATGGTTTTGAGAACAACTCTTGGCACGTTTGAGGACGAACGTTTGTTTAAGAGGGGGAGGATGTAACGACCCGGCCAGTCGTTCCGAGAGTTATAGACCTATTTCCCCATTCCTACTTCTTTATGTGTTGTTCAGCGGTGTTGAGTTGTATCGAGATGGTAGGTTTGGGTCCGGAGTAGTTTTGGAGTGAAATGAACACTTAGTCTCTTAGTTAGAAAGTTAAGTTAGAAAAGTCAATCAGAAGTTGACTTATGAGTAAACGAATTCGGATGTGGATTTTTATGCTTCAACTAGCTTCGATGGGTGATTTTAGACGTAGGAGTATGTCCGAAATGTAATTTGGAGGTCAGTGGTAGAATTAGGCTTGAATTGGCGAAAGTTGGAAGTTTAGAAGTTCTTAGGCTTGAATCCGAGGTTGATTTGGTGTTGTTTTGGGTGTTCCGAAGGTTCGACTAAGTTCGGGTAGTGATATATGACTTGTTGGAATTATTGGTTGAGGTCCCGAGGGCCTCGGGTGAGTATCAGATAGGTTTGGGTTGTGTTGCGCTCGTTTTTCTTATGTTTCGACGCCGTTTCTTCAAGCATAAATAATATTATATTGAACAAATGAGCTCCGATTTATTTTTTGATTGAAGCATTAGATCCGTATTGTAATTATGGACCCGTAGCAAAAAGAATCGTCAAATTTGAACATCGTATGAGAATTTTATGGTCAGTTTACTAAGAATTAGGTTGCCAGATTTTTCAGATTAATTACGATATTGCCCTGATGGTGTATTTAAAAATCTTCACGAATTGCAAATATTAAAACTTACATATCTCCTTCATTATAAGGTCAAATTGAGTGATTCAAAAATCTAACTTGACTAATGGTTTACAAAAAATCCATTTGAGGCATAAAAAGCGAGTTTCGGGATCGTTTGGCACGAGAAACGAGGCAGAATAACTGGCAGAAAAATATATAAAATGAGGGTTTGTTCATTCGGTCATATTTTGAGTTGGGGAGCTCGGATTTGAGCGATTTTGGGGGCGATTTTCACCATAAGGATTGGGGTAAGTGTTCTCTACTCAGTTTTGCTTATATTTCATGAATCCATATTCGTTTTTGGGATTTGATTGATGATTTTAAAGTGAAATTGAGGGAGTTAGGGTTTGAGATTTGGAGAGCTTAAGTGAGGATTTTAGGGACCAAACGGAGTCCGATTTTGATGAATTTTATATGGTTAGACTCGAAAGAGGACGGGGTTTATTATTCTGCCATTTTTGACTGGTTCCGAGACGTGGGCCCGGGGGCCGGGTTTTGGCTGGTTTCAGTTTTTGGCATATTTTATAGTTTTAATTGTGGCTTTGAGGGTATAAACCAGGAGATTTGATATCATGTGATTATTCAGAAGTGACACCCACACTAGGTGACGAGCGTGTGGGTATGCACCGCGAGGGATTGAGACTTGGTCCGTCCCGTGAGACTGTGAGGCATAATAGCTATTATTTGTGGTTATGTGTTTATTTATTGTTGAACTTATTTTCCTTCATGTTAGAGATCATGCTTAGGCTTTATTCATGCTCACATTATTTGTACTCAGTTATAGAAATTATTGTGCATGTTTACCTCAGTCTCTATTATTTGCTAATATGTTGTGATACTTGATGTGGGCTGTTCCCTTATTTGTGGTGCATTGTGAGGCTGGAGAGGTACATGACTGAGTGAGGCCGAGGGCCTGGTTGTGAGGATATTAATACCATAGCGCGTGAGTTGTCCGCGTAGCACGTGAGTTGACCATGCGGGTCCAGGTATTGATACCATAGCGCGTGAGTTGTCTGCGTAGCACGTGAGTTGACCGTGCGGATCCAGGTATTGATATGATGGCACGTGAGTTGTCCGTACTTAGCGCTTGGGCTTTGGGAGCTCCTCCGGAGTCTGTACACACCCCCAGTGAGCGCATAGTGTTGAGTGTTTTGAGTGTTGAGTGCGAGTGATGAGTGATGGAGTGACACTGCTGTGAGGTTGTATTTATTTGTGTTGTTCCTGCATTTATCTGTTAAACTTCTTTGTGGCATTTACTGAGTTATGGAATTTATCTGTTTATTTTTAAATTGTGAAAATAAATAATTGGACTATTTTACTTATCTCGTCACTACTGCTCAGTTCCTTAGTTATTTCTGTTACTACTGAGTTGGTTATACTCATACTACACCCTGCACTTTATCTATAGATCCAGGTGAGTTAGAGCGTGGCGATCGTTGAGTTCAGGCCGGCTATCTTTGGAGACTGCAAGGTAGCTGTTAGCGTCCGCAGGACCTTGTTACTCCTCTTGTCATTTCTTCTTTTGGACAGTTAGACAACTTATATATCTTAGTTCATAGTTTTAGATGCTCATGATTTAGTGACACCCCGATATTTGGGGTTCGTTTCCGTATTTTTTTATATTATATTTAGAGTTGATTTAGTTTATGAAAAATTTAAATGTTGAAATATTTTATTAAATTCTTATAATCGGTTTAGTAGTAATATTTTGGTAAGTAGGCTTGCCTTGTAATACGATAGGCGCCATCATGACCATGGTTAGATTTTGGGTCATGACAGTGTCCTTTGGCAATAATTAAGTGTCCATAATTTATTTTCATCATTTTTAATTTCTAAGCCAAAAATTAACTTTTATTGACTTTTCAGATAAATATCTAAGATATCAAACGAGAAGAAATATATTTGAAGTTGAACAAAAATATTTGAACAAAACATAGTGCTATAATAATCTATATCTATATCTATCTATATCTATATCTATTCTATATTATATTATTATAAAAGCACAAATATTTCATGCTAACTATTGAATGATAAAAATATTCCTAAAATATTAATAACCTCTTATTCCCTTAAATAACTAAAATATTTGTTTAAGGAAGCAAGTTGAAGGTGGATGTAATTGTAATATTCAAAATATTATCAATTTCGATTTAAAGTACAACTTTTGTTCTAATTGCAATATAGTGCCGATCAAAACCTCCTACTAAGTTAGTTTAGTTCTAATTGTGATATGAATCAAATATCACTCTAAAATCTGCAAAATAGTTGTAACGATCCAAATTATCGTTTTAAGAATTAACGCCTCGTTCAAGGACTTAAGGTCTCGAGTAGCTTCGTAATATGCATTATGACCCGCGGGTGTGGTCGAGTTTGATTTTTGGAAGGTTCGGAATTAAATTAAAAGAGAAATTCTTAATTTTGAAGCTTAAATGGAAAGAGTTGACCGGTGAGTTGGCTTTTGAGCAAACGACCCCGGAATGGAATTTCGATGATGGAAATAGCTTCGTATGATGATTTCGAATTTAGGCGTATGTTCGGATTTGGATTTGGAAGTCCGTAGGACAATTCGATGCATTTTGGCGGAAGTTAAAAAATAGAAGATTTTTGGAAAGTCCGACCGAAGGGTGAAATTTTGATACCGAGGTCGGATTTCCATTTCGAAAATGGGAATAGCTCCATTACGTCATTTATGACTTGTCTACAAAATTTGAAGTCATTCCGGATTGATTTGATACGTTGCAGCGCAAAATATAGAAGTTGAAAGATTTGAAAAACTCATAATTCGATTTGATGCACGATTCGTAATTTCGGTGTTGTTTGACGTGATTTGAAGCCTCGACTATGTTCGTATTATATTTTGAGACATGTTGGTATAATTGATTAAGGTCCCGGGGGCCTCGGGCGAGTTTCGGATGATTAAACAGACTAAAATGGTGCTTGAAGGAATTCGGAAATTTTTCTAGTTCTGGTGCAACCGCACCTGCGATGGAAATGGTCGCAGGTGCGCGACCGCAAAAGCGACAAAATGGTCGCAGATGCGGCCTGGGCTTGAATAGGCAGAGGTTGCAGGTGCGATGCATTTTCCGCACCCGCGTAACCACAGAAGCGGAACTCTTCCACAGGTGCGAGAGGGCAGTGGTCAGTGAACATCGCAGAAGGGAGAATTGTCTCGCAAAAGCGAGCTGTGTCCGTAGGTGCGAAACTGGGCAGAATCATTAAGGACCAAAATTGGTCATTTTGCCATATTTCGATTGGGATTTTGGAGATCGGTTCTTGGGCGATTTTGGAGGAGTTCTTCAAGTCTTTGACTTGGGTAAGTGTTCTATTTCCTAAAGTGATTATATTTCATAAATCTATGGTTATATTCATTGTTTAATTCGAGTTTTAATGGAAGAAATCAAATTTTTTGAAAAATCTTCCAAAAACGAAAATTCAAGATTTGGGGGACGATTTGTTGTTGGAATTTGATAAAATTGGTATGATTGAACTCGTATCGGAATGGGTGTTCGGATTTCATAAAAATTATGTCGGGTTCCGAGAGGCGGGTCCCACGTTGACTTTTGTTGACCTTTTGGAATAAATTTTTAAATCGCCGTATTATTATCCGAAATTATTTTTGATGAATTTTAATGAAGTTATACAATTAATTTGGATAGATTTGAGCGTTCCGGAGGTCAATTCAAGCAAGAAGGCAATTTTGGAATATCGACATAACTTCAAAAAGGTAAGTGTCTTGCCTAACCTCGAGTGGGGGAATTACCCCTTAGGCATCGAGTTTTATGTTCCATTTGTGAAATGTGAAAAGCCGTGTACGCGAGGTGACGAGTACGTACTCGGGCTTATATGTGTAAATTTTATTAGGTTAAAGTCTTAGGTATTATTGTGTAGTAAATTGGATAATTATTGTCATTTATTAAATCATCTATTTGCCATGCCTAAATCCTTGTTTGTTGAATTTATTTTTATATGACAATTTGATGTGATTGTTATTTGAATATCTATGTGTAACGACCCGACTTGTCGTTTTAAGAATTTATGCCCCGTTCAATGACTTAAGGTCTTGAGCAGCCTTGCAATATGTATTATAACCCGCGTGTGTGGTCGAGTTTGATTTACGAATGATTCAGAGAGATTTGGGACACTTAGTCCCTGAGATGGAAGCTTAAGTCTTAGGATTTTTGCCGTAGTCGGAACTGTGTGAAGACGACTCCGGAATAGAATTTTGATGATGTCAATAGCTCCGTATGGTGATTATGGACTTAGGAGCGTACCCGAAAAAATATTTGGAAGTCCGTAGAGGAATTACGCTTGAAATGGCGAAAAATAAATTTTTGAAAAGTTTGACCGGGGGCTTGACTTTTTGATATCGGGGCCGAAATCCGATTCTGGAAATTGGAATAGCTTTGTTATGTCAATTATGACTTGTGTGCAAAATTTAAAGTCATTCCATATTGATTTAATGTGTTTCGGCACAAGATATAGAATTTGAAATTTTAAAGTTCATTAGGTTTGAATTGGGGTATGATTCGTGGCTTTGATGTTGTTTGATGTAATTTGAGACCTCGAGCAGGTTCGTGTTATGTATTGGGACTGGTTGGTACAATTGGACGGGGTCCCGAGGGCCTCGGGTTTGATTCGGGGTGGTTCTGGACCAAGTTTGGGTGTTTTGATGCTGCTGGTTGCTGGTTCTGGTGTTGTTCTTCGCATTCGCGAGGAGCCTCTCGCGTTCGCGAAGAAGGATTTTGCTGTTAGGGCTTTGTTCTTCGCGTTCGCGAAGAGTTTCTCGCGTTCGTGAAGAAGGAAATTTTACTGTTCGTCGTCTGATTTTAGAGGCTCATATCTCGCAATCTATAAGGAATTTGGAAATGATTAAAAAATAAAATTTGTAGCTCTTTGTGTCTAGTTTTCATAAAGGTAAACCATTTATCATTTGGAGTTGTGTACAAAAGGTTATAGTGGATATACTATAGGCTGTCCGGGAAGAGTTTGGAAATCTCTGTTGCATATGGCTGACTTTGGAAGCTTATATCTCGTAATCTATAAGGAATTGGGAGATGAGCAACAAATAAAAGTTATAGATCTTGGAGTTTTTTCAGAAAGTCAAACCATTCATCATTTGGAGTTCTGTACAAAATGTTATGACCATTATACTAAAGGCTGTCTGAGAAGAGTTTGAAAATGACTTTTGAAGAATTTGTTCTTCGCGAACGCGAGGGGAGTCTCACGAACGCAAAGAACAAACCCCTGGGCAGCATAATAAAGTCCAAATTCGTGTCATTCTTCCATTATTGGACCAAGGAAGCTCGGGTGAGGCGATTTTTCGAGAGTTTTTCGAGGAAAACATTGGGGTAAGAATTTCTAACTTGATTTTGGTTAAATTACATGAATCTATTGTTGTTTTTATCACTAAATTCGTGAATTGGGTTGAAAAATTTAGAAAACCCTCTTGGTTTAAATTTAAGATTTGGAGGTCGATTTTTTATTGGAATTCGATAAAATTGGTATGGTTGAACTCGTATCGGAATGGGTATTCGGATTTCATGAAAATTATGTCGGGTTCCGAGAGGCGGCTCCCGTGTTGACTTTTATTGACTTTTTGGAATAAAATTTTAAGTCGACGCATTATTATCCGGAATTGTTTCCAATGAATTTTAATGAAGTTATACAATTAATTTGGATAGATTTGAGCTGTCCGGAGGTCAATTCAAGCAAGAAGGCTATTTGGGAATATCAGCCTAACTTCAAAAAGGTAAGTGTCTTGCTTAACCCCGAGTGGAAAAAATTCCCCTTAGGCATTGAGTCTTATGTGCAACTTGGGTAATTACAAACCATGTACGCGAGGTGACGAGTACGTACTTGGTTTATATGTGCAAATTTTATTGAGTTAAAGTCTTGAGCATATTGTGTAGTAAATTGGATAATTGTTGGCATATATTTTATCATCTACTTGTCGTGCCTAAACCCTTGTTGTTGACTCTATTGTTATATGACAATGTGATGTGATTGTTATTTGATTATTTATGAAATTTCGTGAATTTGCTGGCTTGATAAATATTGGAATTTAATTTCATTTTGGATTTTCCCCTCTGCAAATAATTAATTAAATGAGCTTAAGAAGAGGTGTTTATATAATTATTAAAATTTTGATCTTTTATGAAGACTTTGCTTTATGTTGAGTAATTTCTATCTCTATTGATTATTTTTGGGTGTTATACATATTGTGTGGAGCATTTGGCTATTTGCTATAAAATTAATTGACTTGGTTGTAGCTTTGAAATTTGATTGTGTCCATTGGGCAAATTGTGATATGAATTGATTTTTGTTATGTTGTTGCAATAATTTTCCGTGTAAATTATTATGTTGTGTGATTTGTTATTTTGGGGAGATAAGGGTGGCATTTCACCGTTGATATTATGTGGTTATAAGGGTGGCATTTCACTGTTGTATTTATTCGCTATTGATATTGTCTGGGCGGAGCGATAAGGGTGGCTATAGGAGCGATAAGGGTGGCAATATGAGCGATAAGGGTGGCTATTGATATTGTCTGGGCGGAGTGATAAGGGTGGCTATAGGAGCGATAAGGGTGGCAATAGGAGCGATAAGGGTGGCTATTGTCAGGGACGATATGTGATGATGTGGGGTTGTGGCGTTGAAAATTTTCATGTGATGTTGTGATTTTCTTGTGTTTATTTTTATACCTTGTGCGACTTGTCTTGTTGTTAGTAAATTGATAATAATCTGATTTTGTTGAAATTGGGAGCCTGTGGTTATTGCCAGGCGGTTTATAAAATAAAATGTGGGCAGGAGGTGCCGTGAATTGTGATATGAAATGGGGATATTGGCACGTGAATTGTCGGTGCAGTTGTGATATAAAATGTGGGCACGAGGTGCTGTGATGAAATGATAATGATATTTGGCACGTGAATTGTCCGTGCAATTGTGATATGAAATGAGGGCACGAGGTGCCGGGCAAATATGATGATTTAATTATGGGCACGAGGTGCCGTGGAAATATGAAAATGGACTGAGACCCGTATTTACGAAAAATATAAAAATGGGCTGAGACCCGTATTTTGATGATTTTGAAATGAGATGTCACATGGTGACTTTTTAATTGAAAGAATTATATTCAAAATATTTATTTAAAAGGATTTTTACTTAGAAAGTATCATATAAAAGAATTGTATTTTGAAAGATATTTATTTGAGGAAATTGTATTTGAAAAGATTTATTGAAAGAATTATATTTGAAAAATAATTATTTGAGAGAATTATATTTGAAAGAGAGTTATCTGGAAGAACTATGTGAAAGACATTTATTTGAAGGGCTTGATTTAATTGGGTGTAATTGTGTTTATTAATTGTTGAGTGATATTAATGGTGTTCTTGTTGTCTGTTGTGCATATCACTGGTTGTTTTATCCTGCCTTTATTATTATTTGTTTCCTTTTATTTTGTATATTATATTGCACAGGTTATTAGACTAGTGAGTGTCTTGACTGTACCTCGTCTCTACTCCATTGAGGTTAGTCTTGATACTTACTGGGCACCGCTGTGGTATGCTCACTCTACACTTCTGCACATTTTTGTGCAGAGCCGGGTATTGAAGATATCAGACTTGAGCAGAGTTAAAGCGCGATTATAAGGATTCGAGGTAGAGCTGCTTGGCCGTCGCAGTCCCTTGGAGTCTTTTTATTTCATTGTACTATTAATTTGTAATCAAACAATATTGTATATTTGGTCCTCGTAATCATTCCATGTATTCAGTTAGAGTTCGTGACTCAGTACTACCAGTCTTGAGAGGTTGTGTAATGTAATTATTTTCGCTGTTAGATTTTAAAAAAAGTGGCTTCAAAATATAATAGAAATCGGCTTACCTAGTCTTAGAGACTAGGTGCCATCACAACGTCTGTGGTGGGATTTTAGGTCGTGACACTATGTAATTCCGTGAATTTGTTGGTTTGATATTTCTTGGAATTTAATTTCATTATGGATTTTTTCTCTGCAAATAATTAATTAAATGAGCTTAAGAAGAGGTGTTTATATAATTATTGAGAATTTTGATTAATGAATGCGTTGTCCTATGCTGAGTAATTTCTATCTCTGTTGATTGTTTTTCAGGTCTTATACACATTGTGTGGAGCCTTCGGCTATTTATTATGAAATTAATTGATTTGTTGTATCTTTGGAATTTGTTGTGGCCATTGGGCAAATTGTGATATGAATTGATTTTGTTATGCTTCCGTAATAATTTTCCGTGTAAATTATTGTGTTGTGTGAGTTGTTATTTTGAGGATATAAGGGTGGCATTTCACTGTTGATATTATGTGGGTATAAGGGAGACATTTGTAACGACCCGGTCGGTCATTTTGAGAATTTAAGTCTCGTTCGGCAGTATAAGGCCCTGCACAGCTTCGTATTATGTGTATTGACTTGCGTGCGTGGTTGAATTCAGTTACCGAATGATTCGGGGTGATTTGGTACACTCGGTCCCTAAAACAGAAGTTTAAGTCTTAGGATTTTGACCATAGTCGGAAATGTGTGAAGACGACTCCGGAATGAAGTTCTGTTAGCTCCGTTGGGTGATTTTGGACTTAGGAGCGTGTCTGGAAAATTATTTGGAGGTCCGTAGTGGAATTAAGCTTGAAATGGCGAAAGTCGAATTTTTGGAAAGTTTGACCGGGGGGTTGACTTTTCGATATCGGGGTCGGAATCCGATTCTGGAAATTTGAATAGCTTCGTTATGTCAATTATGACTTATGTGCAAAATTTAAAGTCATTCCGGATTGATTTGATGTGTTTCAGCACAAGATATAGAATTTGAAAGTTCAAAGTTCATAGATTTTGGTTTGAGGTGTGATTCATCGTTTTGATGTTGTTCGATGTGATTTGAGGCCTCAAGCAGGTCCGTGTTATGTTATGGAACTGGATGGTGTGATTGGACGGGGTCCCGAGGGGTTTGGGTGAGTTTCGGGGTCGTTTCGGACCATTTCTAGGCCATCTATAGCTGCTGGTTTTTGGCTACAGCAGTGTGCTATGCGATCGCGTGGAATTGGCCGCGATCGCGAAGCACAAAATGGAGGAAAATGGCCAGTGAATCGCGATCGCGGAAGGCCTTTCGCGATCGCGTAGAGGAAAGTTCTGTTGCATTGACCCGACTTTAGAAGCTTATATCTCGCAATCTATAAGGAATTTGGAGATGATCCAAAAAAAAAGTTATATCCCTTTGTGTCTAGTTTTCAGAAATGTAAACTATTTGTAATTTGGAGGTGTGTACACAAAGTTATAGTGGATAAACTACAGGCTGTCCGAGAAGAGTTTGGAAATCTCTGTTGCATAGGGCTGATTTTGGAAGCTTATATCTCGAAAGCTATAAGGAATTAGAATATGAGAAACACATGAAAGTTATAGTCCTTGGAATCTAGTTTTCAGAAAGTTAAACCATTCATCATTTGAAGTTTTGTACAAAGAGTTATGACCGTTATACTAGAGGCTATCCGAAAGAGTTGAGAAGTTTGTTCTTCGCGATCGCAATTGGTTTTCCGCGATCGCGAAGCGCAATTTTGGGGCTGAAAAATTGCGAAGCATTTTCCGCGATCGCGAAGAGTAAATACCTGGGCAATAGCTATATTTCGAGTTTCAGCCATTTTTGACATATTTGGAGCTATGAAGCTCGGATTGAAGCGATTTTTGAGGCGATTTTTCACCATATGGATTAGGGTAAGTGTTCTATATCCTAAAGTGTTTATATTTCATGAATCTATGATTATATTTATCGTTTTATTCGGATTTTAATGGAAGAACAAAATCTTCCAAAAATGAAAATTTAAGATTTGGAGGTCGAGTTGTTATCGGAATTTGATAAAATTAGTATGGTTGAACTAGTATCAGAATGGGTGTTCGGATTTCATGAAAATTATATCGGGTTCCAAGTGGCAAGTCCCGGGTTGACTTTTGTTGACTTTTTGGAATAAATTTTTAAGTCGACGTATTATTATCCGGAATTATTTCAGATGAATTTTAATGGAGTTATATAATTAATTTGGATAGATTTGGGCGGTCTGGAGGTCAATTCAAGAAAGGATGCATTTTTTGAATATCGGCATAACTTCAAAAAGGTAAGTATCTTGCCTAACCTCGAGTTGGGGAATTACCCCTTAGGCATTGAGTCCTATGTGGAAATTGTATGATTTGAAAGCTGTGTACGCGAGGTGATGAATACGTACTAAGGCTTATGTGTGCAAATTTGATTGGTTTAAAGTTTTAGGCATTCTCATGTATTAAATTAGATAATTGTTGGCTTTAGTAAATACTTGAATTATCACGTCTTATTCCTTATTTGTCAAGTTTGTATTTTATATAATAACTTGGTGTTATTGTTATTTGGATTTTATGTGAATTACAGGTGTTTGTTGATTTGATATTTTTCTTGGAATTAAATTCATGATGGAATCCTTATCTGCAAATGTTTATTAAATAAGTTTAAATTGAGGAGTTAATATAATTATCAAGAATTTGGATTAATGAAGGCGTTGCCCTATACTGAGTATTTTTCACCTCTGTTGATTGTTTTGAGGTTTTATATACGTTGTGTGGAGCCTTGGGCTATTTTTTGAGAAATTTATTGATTCTGCTACATATTTGGAACTTGATTGTGGTCAGTGGAAAAATTGTGATATGAATTTTTGTATCGTGTTGTGGATTAAATACTCTCCTTGATGTTATTTATGCTTCCTACCTTGCTTGTTAATGATATACATGTGCTTGGTGAGGAAGAGTGTAAAGCACGAAGGGTGATACCGTGCCATTTGAATTATATTATCATGTGAGGGAGAGTGCAAAGCACGAAGGGTGATGCCGTGCCATTGAGAGTGTAAAAGCACGAAGGGTGATGTTTTGCCGTTTCATTTATATTATCAGGTGAGGATGAGAGTAAAAGCACGAAGGGTGATGCCGTGCCGTTTCATTTATATTATCAGGTGAGGATGAGAGTAAAAGCACGGAGGGTGAGGCCGTACAAGTTTTATTTATATTATCAGGTGAGGATGAGAGTAAAAGCACGAAGGGTGATGCCGTGCAATTATTTTTATATTATCATATACTCATGGCACGAAGGGTGTTTCCGTGCAGGAGAGGACGAGAGACATACATTATATTGTGATATCGTTTTGTTGTGTATACATTCATGCCTTTATCTTGAGATGTTATTGTGCACCTATGTTTTCTATGTGACTTGTAGTCGTTGTTGCTTCCTATGTGCCTCCACTTTATTTATTTTATTGTTATTGGTATTTCTCCCACCTAGTTGGTACTGTTATATGTATGCACGGTGAGAAAGATATAAATACACGAAGGGAGTTATCGTGCCGAAGGGTGTTACCGTGCCAATTGATTTGATCTACATATATGTATTGGGTGAGAATGAGACAAGTGCACGAAGGTATTGCCGTGCCATTTGATGTGATATGTTGAATATATTTCTCACGCCAGGAAAGTTAAATGAGGTGTCACAAGGTGACTTTTATTTGAAAGAATTATATTTGAAGGATATTTACTTGAAAGAATTATATTTGAAGGATATTTACTTGAAAGAATTATATTTGAAGGATATTTACTTGAAAGAATTATATTAGAAGGATATTTATTTGAAAGAATTATATTAAAAAGATATTTACTTGAAAGAAGTATATTTGAAAGATATTTACTTGAAAGAATTATATTCGAATAATATTTATTTGAACGATTTATATTGGAAGGATATTTATTTGAAGGAAGTATATTCGAAATATATTTATTGAAGAGGATTTTATTCTAGATACTTTCATTGAAAAACTTATAGATAAAAGATGTATATTTTGAAGAATTTGATTTAATTGGGTGTACTTGTATTATTATTTGTTGAGCGATATTAAATGGTGTTGTGTTGTCTTGCTTTGCATGTCACTGGTTCTTTTATGATATCCTTATTGTTATTTGTTTCCTACTATCTTGTACATTATACTGCACAGACTATTAGACTAGTGAGTATCTTGATTGTACCTCGTCTCTACTCCATTGAGGTTAGTCTTGATACTTACTGGGCACCGCTGTAGTGTGCTCACTCTACACTTCTGCACATTTTTGTGCAGAGCCAGGTATTGGAGGTATCAGACTTGAGCAGAGTTAAAGCGTGATCGTAAAGATTCAAGGTAGAGCTGCTTGACCGTCGCAGTCCTTTGGAGTCTTTTCATTTCATTATACTGTTAATTTGTAATCAAATAATATTGTATATTCGGTCTTCGTGATTATTCCATGTATTCAATTAGAGTTCGTGACTAAGTACTACCAGTCTTGGGAGGTTGTATATTCATATTTATTCCGCTGTTAGTTTTGGTTACTTATTTTTTTTTAAAAATGGTTTCAAGAGGTAATTGTAATCGGCTTAGCTAGTATTAGAGACTAGGTTCCATCACGACGCCTGTGGTGAGATTTTGGGTCGTGACAAGTTGGTATCAGAGCGCTAGGTTCATAGGTTCTACGAGTCACGAACGAGTTTAGTAGAGTCTTGCGGATCGGTACAGAGATATCTGTACTTATCTTCGAGAGGCTACAAAACTGTTAGAAAATTTCACTTCTTTCATTCCTTATCATGCGACATTTATTCTGCTTGAAGCATATTTCTTATGTCTTTTTGCATCCACTTGTGTATGAAATTGCGCACTCGGTATCAACTATGCGCCAACGGTTCGTGATACTATAAAGGGGTTATAAGGGAGCCAGGGTTGCTCAACCATTATTACAACGTGTCATCCAGATCGAGGATGCAGAAGTATTGAGAGATCATTCAGTTGTGTACATTGAGGTGCAGCAGGTTCTGATAGCCAGTTAATAAGTATGATCTTAAGAAGGTTTAATTAATTGCCTAATCATCACAATTATGGTAGGGTCACGAGGTGGATGTAGATCTTAAATAGTTGGTGGTATTAGAGACTATATAGTTCGTATGGGATTTCTATTTAGCGAAGGGTACATACATAGCCAAGGCACTAGAGGAAGCGAGTTTAACTGTCACGAAGATGACATGCGCCAAATAAATGGCTTGAGGTGTCTTATGACCGGTATCCTATGACCGATGAAGGTTAGTATTGTGGATCATCGAAATGTATCATGTGGCTTCGCACCAAGTGAAGGGAGTCCACTATCAACGATCAAATTGCGAGGTCATGTGCTATATCAGTTGGGACCTGAGATGTATTTATATGGTATTGAAAGGTTCTCCGAAACATGTATATGATTAGGAGGTGAGATTGTATGGGATGATGTTGGGGCTTGCGGTATTTTCGCATCCTTAATAATTCTACATGTTAGTACCAGCGGGGTCACAAAAATAATTTCAGAATATTCAGAGTACTACAGTAAGTTCTTACAATGCACTACCGGCACGGGATTCCTGTAATGGTTAATCCAGTTATCCGGCACATACTCAGTGTGAGCAGCCGAACCCGCAGAGGGGTTGCTATGAGTGTGGTGATACTAAGCACATCATGAGAGATTGTCCCAGACTTGGGAGGGGTGGATTTCATCAGATCACTCCACCTACAAGCTTTATTTCAGTTAACACTCCACGTGCACAGTCAGCTAGAGATGGAGGACAGGCGGGTAGTGGGCGCCTAAGAGGTGGAGGCCCGACCCGTTGATATAATCGCTATGATTTGGCTGAGGCCGATACACTAGATGGTGTCGTTACAGGTACAATCCTGATTTTGTTATAAAAGGATATTTTCCCTTAATTTGATTGGTACTGAATATTGAGGTGAGTCCTCCTATTATGCTCTGCTTATGCGTGAACTCCGTAATTTTTTGACCCACTTATATGTTTATCCCTGTTGGGAGATTTGAAGATGTGAGCCCGTATCTGTCATTTTATTTTTGTACATCATTGAGGGCTCTAAGTCTAAAAGTAATTAATATTATTCATTACAGTGGGTTTAATGTGTTTCAGAATGATCGATTCCAATTGTTATGAATTATATGCCCTACCGGTATGAGGGTTCATTATGTGTTGTGAAAACTATTTACGAAATTTATTGAAAAGAATAAAGAAAGGAAATTGAAAATTTCAGTTGGCACAATGTGCAAAATACTTGTGATACAGAGTTGAGGACGAGATCCTCGCATTTTTATATGATGTGAAATATTTAAATCGGGCTACAAGCCGCGGTAGGAGTATATAAGGACGAGATCCTTGTGGTGAAATATTTATGAGTTCAAATTCTCCCTTTTGTGAAGTTTAAATTGTACTAGAGTATTAATAGGGAGTCATGCCTGATAGGCTTATGTGATAATTCTTTTATGTGTTTTTGTGTCATAATTGTGCTGTAATTATTGTGTTTTAGCCTACGAGGTGAGTGCCCAGATGGCGTTAAATATGACTCATTAATCCGAGTAAGCAGTTATGAGGTCTTCATGCCTCACATTCTATTGTCAGTGTTGTGAAAATTCAAAATAAGGTGGTGGTTAATATGAGATTTATTGCTGATGCTGGAATTAATTATGAACAACTTATAAGACCCGAGATGTGGTGATGAGCATACATATAATGTGCTTCATGTCCTAATATCATTGTGATGCAGTGCTTGTAATGCTGAGATTGGTGTTATTGATATATACCTTGTGGTATTTTGTTGTGTTGTGGATGTGTTGTTAGGAGTTATTTTGGTGTTACTCTGGCAGGTGGATTGGCCCAATTACAGGGGAGACTCTGCCAAAATTTTTGAAAAATTTGGGAGTTAGAAAAATTTAGGAGATTTTTATGTGTGAAAGAAGAGAAAAGTTATGTTATGTGTTTGAGGGCGGACTCTACTCATCATTCAAGGGCGAATGAACCTAAGCGGGGGAGAATGTAATATCCAGAGTACTTCAACACTATCAAGAAAGTTGATGTGTGCATAGGCACGAGTTGCTATAGCTAGTTGAGACTAATACCGTGCGTCAAGATGAAAATCAGGCATTTTGGAAATGATTGGAGAGTTAGGGATTTTGCTTTAAATCTTATAAGAATGGAGAAAAGAAACAATCTCAAATGAGAGGGTGTTGTCGGGCTTATTTCTAATGCGGTAATGTGGGATCAACCGTGAGTATATGTGTAAAAGTAAAATCATCAATTTGGTAATCTCAGAATAATTCTTAGCACGTTCGAGGACGAACGTTTGTTTAAGAGATGGAGAATGTAACGACCTGGTCGGTCGTTTTGAGAATTTAAGTCCCGTTCGGCGGCATAAGGCCCTGCACAGCTTTGTATTATATGTATTGACTTGCGTGCATGGTTAAATTCAGTTATCGGATGATTCAGGGTGATTTGGGACACTCGGTCCCTAAAACGAAAGTTTAAGTCTTAGGATTTTGACCATAGTCGAAAATATGTGAAGACGACTCTAGAATGGAGTTCCGTCGGTTCTGTTAGCTCCGTTGGGTGATTTTGGACTTAGGAGCGTGTTCGGAAAATTATTTGGAGGTCCGTAGTGGAATTAAGCTTGAAATGGCGAAAGTTGAATTATTGGAAAGTTTGACCGGGGGGTTGATTTTTTGATATCGGGGTCGGAATCCGATTCTGGAAATTTGAATAGCTTCGTTATGTCAATTATGACTTGTGTGCAAAATTTGAAGTCATTCCGGATTGATTTGATGTGTTTCGGCACAAGATATAGAATTTGAAAGTTCAAAGTTCATAGATTTTGGTTTGAGATGTGATTCATCGTTTTGATGTTGTTCGATGTGATTTGAGGCCTCGAGCAGGTCCGTGTTATGTTATGGGACTGGATGGTGTGATTGGACGGGGTCCCGAGGGGCTTGGGTGAGTTTCAGAGTGGTTTCGGACCATTTCTAGGCCATATATAGCTGCTGGTCTTTGGCTATAGCAGTGTGCTATGCGATCGCGTGGAATTGGCCGCAATCGCGAAGCACAAAATGGAGGAAACTGACCAGTGAATCGTGATCGCGGAAGGCCTTTCGCGATCGCGTAGAGGAAAGTTCTGCTGCATTGATCCAACTTTTGGAAGCTTATATCTCACAATCTATAAGGAATTTGGAGATGATCCAAAAATAAAATTTGTAGCCCTTTGTGTCTAGTTTTCAGAAACGTAAACTATTTGTAATTTGGAGGTGTGTACAAAAAGTTATGATGGATAAACTACAGGCTAAGCGGGAAGAGTTTGGAAATTGATGTTACATAGGGATGACTTTGGAAGCTTATATCTCGAAATCTATAAGGAATTGGAAGATGAGAAACAAATGAAAGTTATAGCCCTTGAAATCTAGTTTTCAAAAAGTAAACCATTCATCAATTGGAGGTATGTACAAAATGTTATGACCGTTATACTAGAGATTGTCCGGAAGAGTTGAGAAGTTTCTTCTTCGAGATCGCGATTGGTTTTCCGCGATCGTGAAGAGTAAATACCTGGGCAATAGCTATATTTCGAGGTTTCAGTCATTTTTGACATATTTGGAGCTATGGAGCTCGGATTGAAGCAATTTTTGAGGCGAATTTTCACCAAATGGATTAGGGTAAGTGTTCTATATCCAAAAGTATTTATATTTCATGAATCTATGATTATATTCATCATTTAATTCGGATTTTAATGGAAGAAATCAAGATTTTTGCAAAATCTTCCAAAAACAAAAATTTAAAATTTGGAGGTCGAGTTGTTATCGGAATTTGATAAAATTGGTATGGTTGAACTAGTATCGGAATGGGTGTTCGGATTTCATGAAAATTATATCGGGTTCCAAGGGGCAGGTCCCGGGTTGACCTTTTGGAATAAATTTTTAAGTCGACGTATTATTATCCGAAATTGTTTCCGATGAATTTTAATGGAGTTATACAATTAATTTGGATAGATTTGGGCGGTTTGGAGGTCAATTCAAGAAAGGATGCGATTTTGGAATATCGGCATAACTTCAAAAAGGTAAGTATCTTGCCTAACCTCGAGTGAAGGAATTACCTCTTAGGCATTGAGTCCTATGTGGAAATTGTGTGATTTGAAAGCCGTGTACGCGAGGTGACGAGTACGTACTAAGGCTTATATGTGAAAATTTGATTGGTTTAAAGTTTTGGGCATTCTCATGTATTAAATTAGATAATTGTTGGCATTAGTAAATCCTTGAATTATCACTCCTCATTCCTTATTTGTCAAGTTTGTATTTTATATAATAACTTGGTGTTATTGTCATTTGGATTTTATGTGAATTACGGGTGTTTGTTGATTTGATATTTTTCTTGGAATTAAATTCATGATGGAATCCTCATCTGCAAATATTTATTAAATATGTTTAAATTGAGGAGTTAATATAATTATCAAGAATTTGGATTAATGAAGGCGTTGCCCTATACTGAGTATTTTTCACATCTGTTGATTGTTTTGAGGTTTTATATATATTGTGTGGAGCCTTGGACTATTTGTTGAGAAATTTATTGATTCTGCTACATATTTGGAACTTGATTGTGGTTAGTGGAAAAATTATAATATGAATTATTGTATTGTGTTGTGGATTAAACACTCTCCTTGACATTATTTATGCTTCCTACCTTGCTTTCTAATGTTATACATGTGCTTGGTGAGGAAGAGTGTAAAGCACGAAGGGTGATGCCGTGCCATTTGAATTATATTATCATGTGAGGGAGAGTGTAAAGCACGCAGGGTGATGCCGTGCCGCTTCATTTATATTATCAGGTGAGGATGAGAGTAAAAGCACGAAGGGTGATGCCGTGCCGTTTCATGTATATTATCAGGTGAGGATGAGAGTAAAAGCACGAAGGGTGATGCCGTGCAATTATTTTTATATTATCATTTACTCATGGCACGAAGGGTGTTTCCGTGCAGGAGAGGACGAGAGACATACATTATATTGTGATATCATTTTGTTGTGTATACATTCATGCCTTTATCTTGAGATGTTATTGTGCACCTATGTTTTCTATGTGACTTGTAGTCGTTGTTGCTTCCTGTGTGCCTCTACTTTATTCTTTTTATTGTTATTGGCACTTCTCCCACTTAGTTGGTACTGTTATATGTATGTACGGTGAGAAAGATATAAATACACGAAGGGTGTTGCCGTACCAATTGAGAATGAGATAAGTGCACGAAGGTATTGCCGTGCCATTTGATGTGATGTGTTGAATATATTTCTCCCGCCAGGAAAGTTAAATGAGGTGTCACAAGGTAACTTTTATTTGAAAGAATTACATTTGAAGGATATTTACTTGAAAGAATTATATTTGAAGGATATTTACTTGGAAGAATTATATTAGAAGGATATTTATTTGAAAGAATTATATTAGAAAGATATTTACTTGAAAAAAGTATATTTGAAAGATATTTACTTGAAAGAATTATACTTGAAAGATATTTATTTGAAAGAATTATATTGGAAGGATATTTATTTGAAGGAAGTATATTCGAAATATATTTATTGAAGAGGATTATATTCTAGAGACTTTCATTGAAAAACTTATAGATAAACGATATATATTTTGAAGAATTTGATTTAATTGGGTGTACTTGTATTATTATTTGTTGAGCGATATTAAATGGTGTTGTGTTATCTTGCTGTGCATGTCACTGGTTCTTTTATGATATCCTTATTGTTATTTATTTCCTACTATCTTGTACATTATACTGCACAGGCTACTAGACTAGTGAGTGTCTTGACTGTACCTCGTCTCTACTCTATTGAGGTTAGTCTCGATACTTACTGGGCACCGCTGTGGTGTGCTCACTCTATACTTCTGCACATTTTTGTGCAGAGCCAGGTATTGGAGGTATCGGACTTGAGCAGAGTTAAAGCATGATTGTAAAGATTCAAGGTAGAGCTGCTTGGCCATCGTAGTCCCTTGGAGTCTTTTCAATTCATTGTACTGTTAATTTGTAATCAAACAGTATTGTATATTTGGTCTTCGTGATTATTCCATGTATTCAATTAGAGTTTGTGACTCAGTACTACCAGTCTTGGGAGGTTGTATATTCATATTTATTCTGCTGTTAGTTTTGATTACTTATTTTTTTAAAAATGGCTTCAAAAGGTAATTGTAATCGGCTTAGCTAGTCTTAGAGACTAGGTGCCATCACGACGCCTGTAATGTGATTTTGGGTCGTGACAGCATTTCACTGTTGTTATATGTGTTGGGATATTGTTTGGGCGGAATAATAAGGCTGGCTATAGAAGCGATAAAGGTGGATATAGGAGCGATAAGGGTGGATATAGGAGAGATAAGGGTGGCTATAGGAGTGATAAGGGTGTCTATTGATATTGTCAGGGCGGAGGGATAAATGAGGCTATTATAGGAGTGATAAGGGTGGCTATAGGAGAGATAAGGGTGGTTATTGTCAAGGATGATATGTGATGATGTAGAGTGGTTGCATTGGTGATTTTTATGTGATGTTGTGATTTTTCTTGTGTTTATTTTTATACGTTGTGCAATTTGTCTTGTTGTTGGTAAATTGATAATAGTCTGATTTATGTTGAAATTGGAGCCTGTAGCTATTGCCAGGCGGTTGTGATAAAGAAATGTGGGCACGAGGTGCCGTGAGTAAATAATGATTATTATTGGCGCGTGAACTGTCTGCGCAGATGTGATATGAAAAATGGGCACGAGGTGCCGGGAAAATATGATGACTTAATTATGGACACGAAATGCCGTAAAATATGAAAGTGGGCTAAGATCCGTATTTACGAAAAATATGAAAAGGGTTGAAACCCGTATTTTTATAATTATGAAATGAGGTGTCACATGGTGACTTTTTATTGAAAGAATTATATTCAAAATATTTATTTGGAAGCATTTTTATTCAAAAAGTATTTATTGAAAAAATTATATTTGAAAGATACCTAATTGAGGAAATTATGTTTGAAATAGATTTATGGAAAAAATTATATTTGAAAGATATTTATTTGAGGAAATTATATTTGAAAGAGAGTTATTTGGAAGAATTATATGTGAAAGATATTTATTTGAAGGACTTGATTTAATTGGGTGTACTTATATTTATTAATTGTTGAGCAATATTACTGGTTGATTTGTGTTGCCCTTATTGTTATTTGTTTTCTATTATTTTGTATATCATATTGCACAGGTTATTAGACTAGCGAGTGTCTTGACTGTACCTCGTCTCTACTCCACTAAGGTTAGTCTTGATACTTACTGGGTACCGACTGTGGTGTACTCATACTACACTTCTGCACATTTTTGTGCAGAGCCAGGTGTTGGATATATCAGATTCGGACAGAGCTAAAGTGTGATCGCTAGGATTCAAGGTAGAGCTGCTTGGTCGTCGCAGTCCCTTGGAGTCTTTCCATTTTTTTGTACTATCAACTCTTATTCGAACAATATTGTATATTTGATCCTTGAGATCATTGTGTGCATTCAGTTAGAGTTCGTGACTCAGTACTACCAGTCTTGGGAGGTTGTTTGATTATTTCTGTTGTTAGTTTTGATTACTTATAAAACAAAATGGCTTGAAATGTAATTGAAATCGACTTACTTAGTCTTAGAGACTAAGTGTCATCACGATGCCTGTGGTGGGATTTTGGGTCGTGACAAGTTGGTATCAGAGCTCTAGGTTCATAGGTTCTACTAGTCACGAACGAGTCTAGTAGAGTCTTGCGGATCGGTGCGGAGACATCTGTACTTATCTTCGAGAGGCTACAGAACGGTTAGGAAATTTCAACTTCTTTCATTCCTATCGTGCGGATTTGTTGATTGTGGAATTTGAGCCTTTTGTATCTCTATTCTCTCACATATGGTGAGGACACGTGCTACCGGGTTAGCTGAGCAGGCATCCGCACATACTGCTAGGGCTGCAAGAGGTCGGGGCCGAGGTAGAGGCCGAGGAAGGGCACGTGCCGCGACTAGAGCACCTGTCAGAATAACAGTGGAGGAGCCACCAGTAGCTCAAGTTTGGGGACAGGTACCAGAAGCACATGTTGTTACCCCCGGACTTCAGGAGACTTTAACACAGTTCCTGAGTATGTTTGGTACATTAACTCAGGCGGGATTAATCTCAGTTGCGCCAAATATTTAGTAGATTGGGGGAGTAGCTCAGACTCCTACCACAACTCCAGAGCAGCAGGTTCACGTTGGTCAGGTTCTGGGTGTAGTACCGGTACAACCTGTGATTCCGGTTCGGCTTGAGGTCAGGCCAGGGGCATCAGAAGAAGAACAAAAGAGACTTGAGAGGTTTAAGATGTATAGTCCACCTACTTTCAGTGGCACAACTATAGAGGATGCCCAAGGATTTCTAGAAAATTGTCACTGTATTTTTTGCACCATGGGTATTATGGAAGTGAGCGGAGTTGCCTTTACTACATTTCAGCTGTCAGGCACAGCGTATCTGTGGTGGAAAATCTATGAAGAAAGTAGACCGGACGATGCAATACCACCAACTTGGGCTTAATTTTCGGAAATATTTTTGAAAGAGTTTGTTCCCCAAACTCTCCGAGATGCGTGGCACACAGAGTTTGAACGGTTGTGTCAGGGCACTATGACATCGTTAGAATATGCCATCAGGTTCAGTGAGTTAGCCCGTCATGCACCTATCTTGGTTCCTACAGTCAGAGAGCGGGTTCGTAGATTCATTAAGGGGCTTGATTATGATCTTAAAATATGCATGGATCGAGAGTTGAAAACTGATACTCCATTTCAACAAGTAGTGGAGATTGAGAGGAAGATTGAGAGTGTTCTAGGTGGGGAAAAGGTGTCAAAAGAGGCCAAAAGGTCTCGAGGCTCTGGAGGGTTCAGTGGATTTTACTTTTCAGCTGGGACCCATTATAGCGGAGGCTCGAGCAGTCGGCCATCTCAGTCCGCACATCAGATTTCTCGGAGTGCTCCAATAAGTTCTTACGATGCATCACCAACACAGGATTCCTATAATGGTCATTCCAGTTATTCGGCACAGACTCAGTACGAGCAATCGCGACCTCAGAGGGGTTGTTATGAGTGTGGTGATACTAGGCATATTATGAGAGATTGTCCCAGACATGGGAGAGGTTAATTTTGTGAGAACACTCGGACTATGGACCCCAGTGTAGCTAATACTCCACGGGCACAACCAGTTAGGGGTGAAGGACAGGCGGGTATAGGGCGCCTAAGAGGTGGAGGCCCGGCCCGTTGATATAATTGTTATGATTTAGCGGAGGCCAATACACCAGATAGTGCCGTTACAGGTGTGAATCAATTTACAAAAAAAAAAAAGGTAGCACTATTCTTAGTTTGATTCGATTCTGAATATTGAGGTGAGTCCTCCTATTATGCTCCGCTTATGGGTGAGTTTCGTAATTTTGTGACCCACTTATATGTTTATCCCTGTTGGAAGATTTAAAGATGTGAGCCCGTGTCTGTCATTTTTATTTTTGGGTACCATTGAGGGCTATAAGTCCAAAAGTAATTTCTATTATTCATTACAGTGGGTTTGATGTGTTTCGGATTAATTGATTCTAATTTTATGAATTATATGCCCTACCGGTATGAGGGTTCATTATGTGTTATGAAAAATGTTTATAAAATTTATTGAAAAGAAGAAAGAAAGGAAATTGAAATTTCAGTTGGCACAATGTGCAAAATACTGGCGATTTAGAGCTGAGGATGAGATCCTCGCATTTTTTTTATATATGATGTGAAATATTTAAATCGGGCTACAAGCCATGGTGGAAGTTATATAAGGACGAGTTCCTTGTGGTGAAATACTTATGAGTTTAAATTCTCCCATTGTAAAGTTTAATTTGTACTATAGTACTAATATGGAGTTATGCCTGATAGGCTTATGTGATAATTCTTTTATGTGTTTTTGTGCCATAATTGTGCTGTAATTATTGAGTTTTAGCCTACGAGACGAGTGACCAGATGGCGTTAAATGTGACTTGTCACACCTCTTTTTTCCCGAGGGGATAGGGGATAGGGAGTTTTTCCAATTTAAGTGACAGTATTCGAAATGGGATTATTTATTTATTCAGAGTCGCCACTTGGAATAATTTATGGTATCCCAAGTCACCGATTTATTTTAGAATCCCAAATCGAGGAAATTTGACTCTTATTTTTGGTCTGCGAACATAGAAGACTGGGTAAGGAATTCTGTTAACCTGGGAGAAGGTGTGAGGCACTCCCGAGTTTTGTGATTTTAGCACAGTCGCTTAACAATTAATACTTGGCGTAATTATCTGATTTATTACATGTTTTAAACCCATTGTGCATTTTTGTCTTTTACCGCTTTTTTAATATTTATGGAATTTATTTGAACAAGTCGCGATGTCGCACACTTGTCGTTTTGGTACACATTGCAAACTGCGCCACGTGAAACGCACCCACAATTTACAACATGTTTATTTTTATTATTATTTGAAGTTATGGTCAAGTCGCGTGAAACGCGCACTTGAATTGGGGTTTACGTATCATGACTATGCCACATGAACCGTACCCATAGTCACGATGATTTATTATTAATCACGCCTAAATCAAGCTACGGTGTTCGAATATTATTCAGTTACTAATTTTGACATTATTATAAGGTCATGAGGTATGTATATTGTTATGGAGGAAATGAAGTAAATTAATTATGGAAAAAGTTGGCTAGCTTGTGAATGTTTATTTGTTTTTGGTCATGTGCAAAAATTAGCCCATAAATACGCTAGAGAAGTTCAATTAAAGTGTTACACCAATCATGGCCCAACCTAATCTCTTATAATTTTACTGCTAACCAATATTTGAAATTAGACTAAATTTATGGCAGGAAAAGATAGATACAGGCAGGATCAATTTAGTCACTAAGATAGGAGAACAAAATAAAACTAAAGCATGCTAAAATGGAAAGCCATTACTTCATTGAATAAACAAGAAAAATAACGAATTAATACATACTCATCAATAAAATTAACCGTAGAAAACTGAAGCAATCTTTTTCCATGGTCATCCAGTAATAACCTGCCTGAAGGATTTTCTTTGCAAGGACATATCCATTCATGTGAGGTCCACATACTCCCGAATGCACTTCGTTCATGATCTTTTCAGCTTCTAGGGTATCTACACACCTTAAGAGATTCAGATCTGGAGTTCTTTTGTACAAGATTTCTCCGCTCAAGAAAAAACCGTTGGCAAGCCTTCTAATGGTTCTCTTTTGGTCTCCACTAGCCTGTTCAGGATATTTCTTTATTTTCATAAACCTTTTGATATCATGATACCATGGCTGAACATCTGGTTCTATTTCAATTTTATTACAATAACCATGCCTCTCTCGAATTTGGATTTCCAGCGGGTCAATATGGACAGTGCCCGGATACGACAGCATTGAGGCCAAAGTAGCTAATGCATCAGCTAACTCGTTGTGGAATCGAGGAATATACATGAACTCGACGGACTTGAATCGTTTGCTAAGATCTTCCACATGTTGCCTATATGGGATAAGCTTGATATCTCGACCTCAGAAGGCATACCGGTGAAATTGGCCGATATAGTGGGGGTATCCAAACGGGATGAATGGGTTTGTTACGGGGATGGGGACATTAGAGATTCCACTCGTCCTGGGAAGCAGTTCAGGAAATCCGGGGATTATACTGGGCGGTTCTTTTCCATTAGACCAAGCGTCCCATATTTCTAATATGCGGATGCGTAGCCTCCTATTTTTCTCAGTGGGTGCGGACTCTGACTGTGGAATAGCCGATACAGGACTATCCTCAGGCTCAATAATTGGTAGATGACTTTCAGAGGCCATAGGAACACTGCCTTTAGATCTCGTGAAGTAAGGATGGGAAGCCAGATTACCACAAAACCAACCACCTAAACAGGACCTTTGTTATTTGCACACACAACAACCTGTTTAGTTTGAGATATTTAACAGATAAGGAATCGCATACTGGGGATGCAATGCACTTAAACAATTAAATATTTCTAAATGTCTTTGCAACGGCTGTATGTTTTATCCCGGCTTTACTATCTCTTTTCTCAAATTTCGAATCCTTATTTCTTTTTCCTTCCCTTATTACTATTTTTGCTCTTTTATTTTTCACTCTTTTTTCTTTCTTTTTCACTCAATTTTCCTTCTTTTTCTCTCTTTTTCATTATTTTTCACCTAGATTGTCTATAGCTACGATCGAATCCGATGGGGATTGCCTACGTATCATGACGTCGCATGAATCAGATCATTACGTAGTTCAGAAAATAAATGCAGAATAAAAGAAAAGAAAATTTTGGTTTTTGGTTTTTTTTTTTTCAACATTTCATTAAATAAAATCTTTTTGGGTTTTTCTATTACAAAGATTTTGGAAATACTGATGATTAAACATACATACTCAAAACAAAAAAAAACAGACTCGAAAAGGTAAAATACAGACTCAAAGCCAAAAATAATAAATAAAAAAAATCAGGAATACATAAGAGCCTCTAATACTACTCCGGGGCCCCGTGGTACATCAGTCAGTCTCGACGTGGGGCTGCGTGCAATCTCTTCTTGAAGGTACTCTAAATCATCCATCACATGACGGACAAAAGTCATCATAGAAGTAAAGAACATGGACCTTGTCATATCTTTGCATTCATGGCATTTCATTACGACGTAATCAGCGATTTCTTTAATCCTCATTCTAATGACACCCTTTTCTTGGAGCAAGTGTCCAATTTGCTGAGACCGAGCCTCCAATACTTGTGTGGTCGTATGGTTTTGGTCTTGCAATTTTTGTATGACTTCTTCCAATCGGGAAATCGATGTATAGCAATGCTCTCTTTCAGCTTTGAAATCCTCTGTCTGTTGGACCATTTTATTTTCGAGATTAGTCAGCTTTTCCCTTAAGATCGCGACCCCTCTATCATACTTTTGCTTTAAATGCTGAACACACCTTGCCTGTTCTTCTGCATTATTCGCCAATTTTGCACGAGCTTTTGCCAATTCATCCTCGGCCTTTGTCAAATCAAACCCATAATCATTAACTTTCCGTCTCAGATTGCTTATGAGTCTTTCATTTTTTTTGCTTTTTACCGGATTTTCAGCAACTATTTTTATTTTCTGAATCTGAGCTCGGAGGGCTTTATTTTCTCGGGCCAACCTTTTCTTTTCTCCTTCATCCTCAGCAGCCTGCAAACTACTGTTAAATTTGAGGTTTTTGATTTGATCCCCTAGCTTGCTTATGGTGGTCCGGTATTCCTTTTCTTTAGCTAACCAAACCCACTGTTCTCGCGCTCCATCGGTGTCTGTTAACCTGGGAGAAGGTGTGAGGCACTCTCGAGTTCTGTGGTTTTAGCACAGTCGCTTAACAATTAATACTTGGCGTAATTATCTGATTTATTACATGTTTTAAACCCATTGTGCATTTTTGTCTTTTACCGCTTTTTAATATTTATGGAATTTATTTGAACAAGTCGCGATATCGCACACTTGTCGTTTTGGTACACATTGCAAACCGCGCCACGTGAAACGCACCCGCGATTTACAACATGTTTATTTTTATTATTATTTGAAGTTATGGTCAAGTCGCGTGAAATGCGCACTTGAATTGGGGCACCGATATCCAGTAGCACCAAGACCCGTAACTCCTCATAAGTTTTTGGACCTTCTGAGCATTAGCCGGCAGGTTAAAGATGGAAATTTGGCCAAAGGATTTTGCACATTCCACTTCTTATACAGCCGGTATGGGGATCCCCGAGGATTTGAGGCTCCGGACAATGGTTTGAGTCATCAGGGAAATAAAAACAAATGGGAAGCATGCAAAGGTTTAGCCTTCGTAGTTGCCTTTTTAGGCACTCTGATATTCTCAAGGAGTGACAGACATATAGAGCTAGGACTTGCAGGAATGGCCGACTTTATGGTGAAAAAGGCCAACGGCACTCTTATACCGATGATTCTCGCACAAATCTATCGAGCTCTAACTGCCTGTCGAGCTGGGACAAAGTTCTTTGAGGGTTGCAACTTGCTTTTGCAAATGTGGCTGGTGGAACATCTTTTCCCGTCAAGACCAACATAACCTGCCATCTCTTCTAGCAAAGGGGTCAACTCAAAATCAGAGAAGTGGAAAACATTGTATGTCGGGTCCCAAAACGGTATCAAAGCTTCAATTATATCAACCCTTCAGAAGCCCGGTGAGCCCACCTAAAGCCTTTGTCACATAAAGCTTGTTGACCTCCCCCAGGTCATTCCACCACATGTGGAGTCCCAGTGGAATTTTATCTACGACCCGAAAAGGTACATTCTCAACGGTGCTCATTCTGCACACAAATAGAGGACAAAAATCAAAATCGACACATTTTCCAAAAACACAAAGTGGTTAATTTTAAAAATCCAAATTAGTAAATTTCGTAACCTTTTTTTTTTTTTTTTGCAAATACGGCCCTTGCAAAACTAACGATTTAGTGGCTATTTTTGGAGCTTTTTTTTTGGGGGGGGGGGGTTAATGATGGGTTAATGATGACTCAAAAGTGGTCAAGGGCTGGTGATTTTGGGGTGGTGAAGCTACTTTATTTTTCAAAAGAAAGCCGAAGAAAGAATGACACGAATAGAAATTTCCTTATCCTAGAAGAAGAAAAGTAAATTTTTCTCAATTCCTTCCTCCCTAGTTTTTCCTTTCTCTCTCTCACTTTTTTTCATCACATTTCTCTTCTATTTATAGAAAAAAATTTCGAAATTTTCAGTTTTTTATTTTTTATTTTTTTATTTTTAATTAAAAAGAATTTTCACTTCCTATTTTTCTTATTTTAAAAAAAAATAATTCTCCACTTTCCTTTACTTTTATTTTTTAATTTGCCACTTTGTTTTTTACTTTTAATATATTTAAAATCCCACTTTTTTACTTTTCTTTTTTTATTTCCCACTTATTTTACTTTTCTTTTTTTATTTCCCACTTACTTTTACTTTTTTAAAAAAATAAATCAAATACCCTTACTTTTATTTTTTAATTCCAACTTTATTTTACTTTTTATTTTTTAAATTTCCACATTCTTTTACTTTTATTTTTTTAATTTTCCACTTTCTTTTACTTTTTTTATTAAACAATTTCTACCTACTTTTACTTTTACTTTTTAATTTTATATTTCTACTTTTCCTATTTTTTAATTCCCATCCGAAATTTGTTGTTTTAAAATAATAATAATAATTAATTTTTATTTATTTTCGGTTTTTAATTCATTTTATTTAAAAATAAAGATAAAAATAATAATAAAAATAATACTAATAGTAATAATTGACCTTTTAAATTATTAATAATTTTTTTGAAAAATAATAAGAAAAATAATATTAAATTTGACTATTTCGAATGAACCTTGTATAGAAATATATATATATATATATATATATATATATATATATATATGAAAATATTTACATAGTACAAGGTGATAAAAATTCAAATATAGTCAAAAATTAGGTGCTCACATGACTCGTTAAGTCGGGTAAATAGTTATGAGGTTTTCATGCCTCATATTCTGTTGTCAGTGTTGTGAAAATTCGAAACGAGGTGTTGGTTAATATGAGAGTAATTGATGATGCTGGAATTAAGTATGAACAGCTTTTGAGACCAGAGATGTGGTGATGGGCATACATATGATATGTTTCATGTCCTGATATCATTATGATAATGCAATGCTTGTAACATTGAGATTAGTGTTATTGATATATACACTATGGTGCTTTGTTGGGTTGTGAATGTATTGTTAGGAGTTGTTTGGGTGTTATTCTGGCAGGTGGATAGGCCCAATTACAGGGGAGACTTTGCAAAAATTTCTGAAAAATTTGGGAGATAGTAAAAATTTGAGGGATTGAGACGTGCAAAAGAAGAGATAAGTTATGTTATGTATTTGAGGGCGAATGATCCTAAGCGGGGGAAAATGTAATACTATCAAGAAAGTTGATGTGTGCATAGGCACGAGTTGCTATAGCCAGTTAAGACTAATACCGTACGTTGATGAAAAATCGGACTTTTTGAAAATGTTTGGAGTGTAAGAAATTTGGTCTTAAAATTTACAAATATGGATAAAAGAAATAATCTCAATTGAGATGGTATTGTCGGGCTTATCTCAAATCCGGTAACGTGGGATCAACCGTGAGTATATGTGGAAAAGAAAAATCATCAATTTGGTAACCTCAGAATAATTCTTAGCACGTTTGAGGATGAACGTTTGTTTAAAAGGTGGAGAATGTAACGACCCAACTTTTCGTTTTAAGAATTAACGCCCCGTTCAGTGACTTAAGGTCTCGAGCAGCTTCGTAATATGTATTATGACCCGCGGGTGTGGTCGAGTTTGATTTTTGGAAGGTTCGGCGTATTATTATCCGAAATTGTTTTCGATGAATTTTAATGAAGTTATACAATTAATTTGGATAGATTTGAGCGGTCCGGAGGTCAATTCAAGCTAGAAGGCAATTTTGGAATATCGGCATAAGTTCAAAAATGTAAGTGTCTTGCCTAACCTCGAGTGAGGGAATTACCCCTTAGGCATCGAATTTTATGTGCCATTTGTGAAATGTGAAAAGCCGTGTACGCGAGGTGACGAGTACGTACTCGGGCTTATATGCGCAGCTTTTATTGGGTTAAAGTCTTACGCATTATTGTGTAGTAAATTGGATAATTGTTGGTATTTATTAAATCATCTATTTGCCACGCCTAAATCCATATTTGTTGAATTTGTTTTTATCTGACAATTTGATGTGATTGTTATTTGAATATCTATGTAATTCCGTGAGTTTGTTGGGTTGATATTTCTTGGAATTTAATTTCATTATGGATTTTTTCTCTGCAAATAATTAATTAAATGAGCTTAAGAAGAAGTGTTTATATAATTATTGAGAATTTGGATTAATGAAGGCGTTGTCCTATGCTGAGTAATTTCTATCTCTATTGATTATTTTTGAGGTCTTATACACATTGTGTAGAGCCTTCGGCTATTTATTATGAAATTAATTGATTTGTTTTACTTTGAAATTTGTTGTGGCCATTGGGCAAATTGTGATATGAATTGATTTTGTTATGTTGCCGTGATAATTTTTCGTGTAAATTGTTGTGTTGTGTGAGTTGTTATTTTGAGGATATAAGGGTGGTATTTCACTGTTGATATTATGTGGGTATAAGGGAGGCATTTCACTGTTGTTATGTATGTTGGGATATTGTATGGGCGGAGTGATAAGGGTGGCTATATGAGCGATAAGGGTGGCTATAGAAGAGATAAGGGTGGCTATAGGTGTCACGACCCAAAATCCAAAAAGGCCGTGATGGCGCCGGACAGCACTGTCAGGCAAGCCAACCATAATCAATTAACTTAATTACCCATTTTAGTATTTTTGAAATAAAAATTTCTTTAATGAAATTGTAAAGATAAAACTCATAGAGTAAATGATTAATAATTTTAGCAACTAAATTTCTAAACAATTCACAACCATTCCAAAAACTCGGTGTCACAAGTACATGATCATTTACTAGGGAATTAAAAATAAAATACAATATCTGTCTAGAATACAAATTAGATAGGAAAATATAATAACCCTTAAGGAGACTCTGTTAGCTGCGGATCGTAATACAAAATGAAGCTCACATACGTCCCCACAATTATTAACCACACCTCTGCACTCATAAGGCCACTAGACATATATGTACCTGCACAATAAAATATGCAGTAAGTGCAGTATGAGTACGAAAATAACGTGTACCCAGTAAGTATCAAGCCTAATCTCGAAGAGGTAGAAACGAGATGACCGACTTTGACACTCACTATGGGTCAATAATATTAAATAATCATGAAATAGAAATATTTATATCAACGTGATTCACAGAGTTAACAATAATTTTATTGACCAGTAGAAGTAATTAAATTCCTTCAAATGCAGCAATTCTCAATATATTAATTAAATTCCTTCAATTCAAATAAATTTTCAAATTTATCAATTAGTCTCATTTACAGGAATAACAATAATTCTTAACATGCAGGAATAATAATTCATTAAATTTCAAGGATTCTCCAATTTATCAATTAGCTTCGCAAGCTGAAATAAACTATTAAGGTATCGTGTGATTATTATTATTATTATGCACGATTTCTGCCGAGGACATACGGCCCGATCCAAAGTGTCGTGTACACTGTCGAGGACGTGCGACACGATCCCTAGATGCATCTATCCTGCCGAGGCGTTCGGCCCGCTCTACAAGAAAGGAGGACATTTTCTTATGTACCTCCGCGAAGAGAGTTTATTTATTAAAGATAAATTCGGGAGGAAGAACAATTTGTTTTAACAATTAATTAATTAAAACAGAAAATCAAGCATATGAGATTTCCATCCTTTAATATCTTTATCTGACAATTCACAATATATTCATATATATCAATTAATATTAATTAAACAAAGAATACAATGTACACATGTAATTCATGCTTTGAGTCCTAATCTACCCGGACTTAAGCATTAATAGTAGCTACGCACGGACTCTCGTCACCTCGTGCGTACGTAGCCCCCGCAATTGGCAATAATTATTCAATTTAATCCCTATGTGGTAATTTCCACCTCACAAGATTAGACAAGAGACTTACCCCGTCTCAAAGTCAACTTTCCGATTACCACGTCGCATTGAATTCTCAATTCGACGCCGAAAATCCAAAACTATCCAAATATTATACAAAATAATTTATATATGCTAAATGATTCGAAATTTATCTATTAAATAAATTGCCTTATCCAAAATGGTAAAATTTCTAAAATTTACCCCGGGCCCACGTGCTCAGATTCTGGAAATTTTCGGATGAAAACGTTACCCATAATCTCAAGAATTTAAATATATAATTTCTACCCAATTCCATAACTATTTTCGTGGTTAAAATCTCATTTTTATAAAAATCTAGGTTTTTCTTCTAAATCTTTGATTTCTAAGATTTACTAGTTATAATCTACCTATAATCTATATATTTAACTCAAGGGGTGTGGAATTAACTTACCTTTCATTTGCTAGTTGAAACCCCCTTCTCAAAAGCTCTGAAATCGCCCAACAATGGATGAAAAATAGAAAGAAATGGACTGAGTTTTCGTCCGTTTTAAGGTTCTGCCCAGACAGGTTTTTCGCACCTGCGGAAGAAGTACCGCACATGCGGCTTTCGCACCTGTGAAAATTCCTCGCAGGTGCGCATTTTCCCTCTTTTCCTAGTTCCCCACCTACGGAAGAAGACCTCGCTTCTGCGCAAGCGCAGGTGCGCCCATTCAATCGCACCTATGCATCCCTCCGTTTCTGCGCACAAGACCTTCGCACCTGTGCGTTCGCAGGTGCGTCAAATTACTCCGCATCTATGATGGCTGGGCAGGCTCCTCTCTTTCGCACCTGCGATTGGTGGTTCGCACCTGCAAGCTCGCACCTGCGGCTGTCTAAGAGCAGGTGCGATTATGACAGTAGCTGGGAGCTTCAGTCCTTGCTCAATTTCCCAAAATTGGTCCGAGCCTCGTCCGGTTAACACTCGGGACCCCCGGGGGCCCGTCCGAACATACCAACAGGTTTGAAATCATAAAACGGACTCGCTCGAACTCTCAGAACGCGTAAAATAACATCAAATCAAGAATCATACCCTAAACCAAATTGATTCAAACTTAAGAATTTCAAGTTATTCAATTTACTTCCAATGCGCCGAAATATACTTAAACTACTCGGAATGACACAAAAATTTGCTTGCAAGTCTTAAATCACTATACAAAACTATTCCCAAACTCGGAATTTCAAATGGACTTCAATTACTTAAAATCCTACTCCAAACCAAATTTAAAGAATTTTAAACCTTCAAATAGTTAATTTTTACTATTAAGCGTCAAAACGCTCCCGGGTTATCCAAAACCCGATTCGGACATACGCCTAAGTCCAAAATCATCATACAAACCTATTGGAACCATCAAATCCCGATTCTGGAGTCGTTTTCTCAAAATGTTGACCGAAGTAAAACTTGTCAATTTAAGGCTAACTTAAGGAACCAAGTGTTCCGATTTCAATCCGAACACTTCCAAATCCCGAACCAACCATCCCCGCAAGTCATAAATCATTAAAAACACATACGAAGAGTTTTATTTAGGGGAACGGGGTTCTAACAGTCAAAACGACTGGTTGGGTCGTTACATTCTCTCCCACTTAAATATACGTTCGTCCTCGAACGTGCTAAGGACTGTTCCGGAGTTGTCCAAAATCACAGTTTAACACTTCGAGCACCTACACGTGCTACCACACCCAATTGAGCTCATTAGTTCGAGCCAATCTGAAGATTCTCCCCTTTATTTAGGCGATTAAGCCTTAGAGCCCAATTCTAACATCCAGAATGCTCCACCATGCCTGTTTCCAACCTATGAACACAGTATCAATCACTACACGATGCACCAATACAAGGTTGCATACCTTGGTTGAATTTAGACCATGCACAACACCATTCACATGATCATAATATCATCATCCGATACTAATAGCCGAAATTCCATGAATCTGATGTTCACAACACACTTCGTGATACATATAATTCTTGTTCCAACTCTTGAACTGCTTCCACGATGGAAGAAATGTATAGAAATTCATAACCAACTGCTGAGTCAACAAATTATTGAGTTTCTCCTTCTGACAAGAACCATTGCCTCATTATGGACCAAATAATGGTATTTGCTCTTTATTATACTTCATATAATCTGATCGTACTGATCCCGGATCCAATAACCTCGTCTCACTTAGTATAAGCTGCTCAGGCAATAAGCCACCTTAGGCATGACAAAAAAAGTCTCATATGACGCCACCATAAGCTAATAAGCTACGGATTCGATTGTGATACATAAGGAAAACAGACTATGGAAAGGATTACTCAACTCACGTGACTAATTAAACAACTGAAAAGGTGTCATCAACCTTTCTCAGAAAACGGGACACAAAACACACAAAATAGAATATAGGTGACTGTACTCGACATCACACTGTTGCGGCGTGCAACCCGATTCACACATGATACCGTTGCGGCGTGCCACCCGATCCGTATAAAAAGAATCTATGAGAAAATACTTACCGAGCTAGAATGCTCATTACTTACAAAATATCTGAATATCGGACACAAGCACGCTCAATGCATAATTTCATCCCTGGAAGGACCAACAGCGCCATACACTACAAAACTCAAGCACAACTAAGGTGCGATATATGATCTGAATCTCGAGAGCCATCCTGCTCACATAACACCATCGCTATGCGAAACCTCATCACATAAGAAATTTGTCAAGCCGTTTCATAACTCACACGGAACAATTTAGTATTACATGAAATAAATGATGACGAAACGACATCCAACGTTCGAATACTCCTCCATAGGGAGCTTTTATGCTGAAATGAACACATCCGGCCTAATATAGAGCCCGTATTCATATTTAAATCCATCCACAGACCTCAAGCCGATTCTGATCGCACCGAACTAGGCTAAAACCTTTCAAGGATCCATAATAACCCACTTTTTCCCATAACACACAAGAATAGCCGTCATAATCGGAACAAATTTCCACAGTCCACAACCAAATAAACCGAGCGCCCTCCAGGCATAAATTCTCGAATCAGCGATATTACCACAATCTTCATACTTGGTTTCAATCTTCACTCAATCAAGTGACTACATGTCACTCTTACACAATCTTTCCGTGAGACACGCTCCCACGACCTTCTACACCAGGTAACAAGTCTGCACATCCATGCTACCGGTTACACTAATGGTGTAAAGTATATCAAGAATCCACAAATCAATACACAAAGTCTCTTACACCTGACAACAACCTTAGATGATACCAAAAATAATACCATCTTACTTTAAATATCTAAATCCCTTTCCTGCTCATCCGAGCTCATGACATCCCTGTCAACACCGAACCGAAATCTTAAATCCTCAACTTTTGAATCCCATGCTACTTAGTGCACTTAACCACGCCAATGCGTAGGAGTACAAGAATTCCATCATAACTCCCGAACCACTAATACGGTAAACACTTCATCATATAGAAACCTTCTTCTTAACTCATTTCAAGAGAACCATTGCAACACGTGACTGAATTTCCATATCCGTAAAAAAAAAAAAACTATTGGCCTCAAGTAGTGATCTAAACCACCATAACTCTTATGGGATCCCTCTACACATAACATGTCATAATACTTTAATTTCTCCAAATAAAATCAATTACGGCGGCCGTCAAGCCTTGCACGTACCACCATAAATCACATGCATAATTCAATGCACTGAAGGAACTGATCATTGCCACCCTCGTGCCGATTCAACCATTGTTAGCCGATCCGTCTTTTCTCAATTTACTCTCAACTTGTCTTAGAAATAATAATAGCTCCATTCATTACATCACGAACTCAAATCCGAACTCATCCCAAGTGACCTTATTTCACGAGACCACGCTATTTCAAAACGCACTAATTATCTCATATCCCTTCTTGTGCGCATTTTTTACATCTTCAACCAGTACACCCATTCTGATACTTCTTTTATGAATCCGAAGTTATTTTCTTCCGTTTCTCTAATGCTGCACCATAACCTGAAGATAACGCAGAGTACTCCAAGCCCCATTTCATAATCTGCTGCAAAAGCTCGATACTCAACAATACTATAGACTTGAGATCCTTAGACACCACACTTTAAATTTTTGATCCACTAGGACCGTTATTGAGAGTTATTTGCTCTGTCTTGTTCCCAAATATGATCAATTCCAAGGCCCTGCTAGCACATGGACACTTTATCAAGGAAATATCCGACTGTTTCACTTTTCTGTGCATTACATCTACACGAAGCATAAACTCTGAGTCTTCCAAAAACCTGAATGTGAATTGATAAGGCCAAATATGGCACACATTCCCCAAATACTTTCCTCAAATTACCACTAATATTTTTTTTCCTTAGTTGCAATGACCCACCAATACACCGATAACCAGAAACCGCACAAGTTGACACTACGCAATCCAATCATAGACGGTGGGCTCTCCCACTTAGCTTGAAGCTAAATTTCTTTAATGAAATTGTAAAGATAAAACTCATAGAGTAAATGATAAATATTTTTAGCAACTAAATTTCTAAACAATTCACAACCATTCCCAAAAATCCGGTGTCACAAGTGCATGAGCATTTACTAGGGAATTAAAAATAAAATATAGCATATGTCTAGAATACAAATTAGACAGGAAAAATATAATAACCCTTAAAGAGACTCTGTTGGCTGCGGATCGTAATACAGAATGCAGCTCACGTACGTCCCTACAATTATTAACCACACCTCTGTGCCCAAAAGGCCATTGGACATATATGTACCTGCACAATAAAATGTGCAGTAAGTGCAGTATGAGTACGAAAATAACGTGTACCCAGTAAGTATCAAGCCTAATCTCGAAGAGGTAGAGACGAGATGACCGACTTTGACACTCACTATGGGTCAATAATATTAAATAATCATGAAATAGAAATATTTATATCAACGTGATTCACATAGTTAACAGTAATTTTATTGACCAGTAGAAGTAATTAAATTCCTTCAGATGCAGCAATTCTCAATATATTAATTAAATTCCTTCAATTCAAATAAATTTTCAAATTTATCAATTAGTCTCATTTATAGGAATAACAACAATTCTTAACAAGCAGGAATAATAATTCAATAAATTTCAAAGATTTCCAATTTATCAATTAGTTTCACAAGCTGAAATAAACTATTAAGGTATCGTGTAATTATTATTATTAAGCACGATTTCTGCCGAGGATGTACGGCCCGATCCAGAGTGTCGTGTACACTGCCAAGGGACGTGCGGCACGATCCATAGATGCATCTATCATGCCGAGGTGTTCGGCCCGCTCCACGAGAAAGGAGGACATTTTCTTATGTACCTCCGGAAGGAGAGTATATTTATTATAAGATAAATTCGGGAAGAAGAACGATTTCTTTTAATAATTAATTAATTTAAACAGAAAATCAAGCATATGAGATTTCCATCCTTTAATATCTTTATCTAACAATTCACAATATATTCATAGATATCAATTAATATTAATTAAATAAAGAATACAATTTACATAAGTAATTCATGCTTTGAGTCCTAGACTACCCGGACTTTAGCATTAATAGTAGCTACGCACGGACTCTCGTCACTTCGTGCGTACGTAGCCCCCACAATTAGCAAATATTATTCAATTTAATATTATGGGATAATTTCCCCCTCACAAGATTAGACAAGAGACTTACCTCGTCTCAAAGTCAACTTTCCGATTACCACGTCGCGTTGAATTCTCGATTCGACGCCGAAAATCCAAAACTATCCAAATATTATACAAAATAATTAATATATGCTAAATGATTTAAAATTTATCTATTAAATAAATTACCTTATCCAAAATGATAAAATTCCTAAAATTCACTCCGGGCCCACGTGCTTTGATTCTAGAAATTTTCGGATGAAAACGTTACCCATAATTTCAAGAACCTAAATATATAATTTCTACCCAGTTCCACAACTATTTTCGTGGTTAAAATTTTATTTTTATAAAAATCTAGGTTTTTCATCTAAATCTTTGATTTCTAAGATTTACTAGTTATAATCTATCTATAATCTTTGTATTTAACTCAAGGGGTATGGAATTAACTTACCTTTCATTTGCTAGTTGAAACCCCCTTCTCAAAAGCTCTTAAATCGCCCAACAATGGATAAAAAATAGAAAGAAATGGACTGAATTTTCGTCCGTTTTAAGGTTCTGCCCAGACAGATTTTTTGCACCTGCGGAAGGAGTATCACACATGCGGCTTTCGCACCTGCGGAAATTCCTCGCAGGTGCGCATTTTCCCTCTTTTCCTTGGTTCCGCACCTGCGGAAGAAGAGCTCGCTTCTGCGCAAGCGCATGTGTGCCCATTCCTTCGCACCTGCGCATCCCTCCGCTTCTGAGCACAAGACCTTCGCACCTGCACGTTCGCAAGTGCGCCAAATTACTCTGCATCTGTAATGGCTGGGCAGGCTCCTCTATTTCGCTCATGCGATTGGTGGCTCGCACCTGCGGTTGTCCAAGCGCAGGTGCGATTATGACAGTAGCTGGGAGCTTTAGTCCTTGCTCAATTTCCCAATATTTGTCCGAGCCTCGTCCGGTTAACACTCGGGACCCTCGGGGCCCCGCCCGAACATACCAACAGGTTTGAAATCATATAACGGACTCGCTCGAACTCTCGGAACGCGTAAAACAACATCAAATCTAAGAATCATACCCTAAACCAAATTGATTCAAACTTAAGAATTTCAAGTTCTTCAATTTACTTCCAATGCGCCGAAATATACTTAAACTACTCGTAATGACACGAAAGTTTGCGTGCAAGTCTTAAATCACTATACAGAACTATTCCCAAACTCGAAATTCTAAACGGTCTTCAATTACTCAAAATCCAACTCCAAACCAAATTTAAAGAATTTTAAACCTTCAAATAGTTAATTTTTACTAATAAGCGTCAAAACGCTCCCGGGTTATGCAAAACCCGATTCAGACATACGCCCAAGTCCAAAATCATCATACGAACCTATTGGAACCGTTAAATCTCAATTCCGGGGTCATTTTCTCAAAATGTTGACCGAAGTCAAACTTGTCCATTTAAGGCTAACTTAAGGAACTAAGTGTTCCGATTTCAATCCGAACACTTTCAAATCCCGAACCAACCATCCCCGCAAGTCATAAATCATTAAAAACACATACGAGAAGTTTTATTTAGGAGAACGGGGTTCTAACAGTCAAAACGACCGGTTGTGTCGTTACAATAGGAGCGTTAAGGGTGGCTATTGATACTGTCAGGGCGGAGGGATAGGGGAGGCTATTATAAGAGTGATAAGGGTGGCTATAAGAGAGATAAGGGTGGCTATTGTCAGGGATGATATGTGATTATGTGGAGTGGTTGCATTGGTGATTTTTATGTGATGTTGTAATTTTCCTTATGTTTATTTTTATACCTTGTACAATTTGTCTTGTTGTTGGTAAATTGATAATAGTCTTACTTATGTTGAAATTGGGAGCCTGTGGCTATAGTCAGGCGGTTGTGATAAAGAAATGTGGGCACGAGAATAATGATTATTATTGGCATGTGAACTATCTGTGCAGATGTGATATGAAAAATGGGTACGAGGTGCCGAAAAAATATGATAATTTAATTATGGGCATGAAGTGCCATAAAAATATAAAAGTTGGCTGAGACCCGTATTTACGAAAAATATGAAAAGGGCTGAAACCCGTATTTTTATAATTATGAAATAAGGTGTCACATGGTGACTTTTTATTGAAAGAATTATATTCAGAATATTTAGTTAGAAGGATTTTTATTCAAAAAGTATTTATTGAAAGAATTATATTTGAAAGATACCTAATTGAGGAAATTATGTTTGAAAGAGATTTATGGAAAGAATTATATTTGAAAGATATTTATTTGAGGAAATTATATTTGAAAGAGAGTTATTTGGAGGAATTATATGTGAAAGATATTTATTTGAAGGACTTGATTTAATTGGGTGTACTTATATTTATTAATTGTTGAGCGATATTACTGGTTGATTTGTGTTGCCCTTATTGTTATTTGTTTTCTATTATTTTGTATATCATATTGCACAGGTTATTAGACTAGTGAGTGTCTTGACTGTACCTCGTCTCTACTCCACTGAGGTTAGTCTTGATACGTACTGGGTACCGACTGTGGTGTACTCATACTACACTTCTGTACATTTTTGTGCAGAGCCAGGTGTTAGAGATATCGGACTCGGATAGAGCTAAAGTGTGATAGCAAGGATTCAAGGTAGAGCTGCTTGGTCGTCGCAGTCCCTTGGAGTCTTTCCATTTTATTTCACTGTCAACGCTTATTCGAACAGTATTGTATATTCGATCCTTGAGATCATTGCATGTATTCACTTAGAGTTCGTGACTCAGTACTACCAGTCTTGGGAGGTTATTTGATTATTTCCGCTGTTAGTTTTGATTACTTATAAAAAAAAATGGCTTGAAATGTAATTGAAACTGGCTTACTTAGTCTTAGAGACTAAGTACCATCACGATGCCTGTGGTGAGATTTTGGATCGTGACAATAGGTGGCTTGCCGACATGCAAACCTGGAGACATTTAATACACTTCGGATTTTTGTTTGTATATGATTTATATTTATTGCATGAGTTCATGTATAATAAGGATAAGCCAAGTTTTTCTATAAAAGAAGCCATTATTTCATCATAGATTTTTAGGGAATATCACACAAAACTTATTCTCGGGCAAAGTTTTCGAAATGTACGATTAGTAACAGTAACAATTTTATTATTATACGACATTAGATTAATCACATCAATTTTTTAGGAATTAATGAGTTCTTAGGTCTCTTGGGGTGATATGAATTATTAGAAATTCCTTCTTTATATCTTTTTTTGCTGTTAACTAGATAAATAATGATGATGTTATATGTTTATCTTATCATTATTGTATGGCATTAACACGTTGTATTATCTATGACTAGCTAGATCCAGATATTTGCTTATGTTATATATATTTATGGTGCAAATATATCCCAATATATATATTTATGTTACTGGAGCACGAAGATGATAGACTAGACAAAGATATGCTAAAAATGCATTCTCGAAATTCTCTTGCAATCTATTACATGTTCTCACTTCTTTGAATCTTTTAGTTATCTTGAGTATAATTTTTATTTTTTCACCTTCCCCAACGCTTACAACTTTACTTGAGAGTATAAGTTTCTCTGAAAATTAAGAAAAATAACCTTTTCACCCCGTTCAAATTATTTGCTTCATGAATATCAATAGGTGTTCAAACTTTCTGTTAGCCCTTATCTCATGTTCTTCTTATTTCTTAGATTTTTTGCTTGGTTTTTTTATTACTAATTTTTTGGCCCTTGAATCCCAATGATATAGATCTAATTTCTCGATTTACCTTGTTCAGGCCTACGATGACAAAAATCAACTTCAAATTTTATCATCTTCTTCTAAGCAAATAACACGAGGATCAGACTCTAAATTCGTATGAAAACTAAAGTTCAGAACCATTACTAAAGTACATCAACTTTATTAGGTACATTCATCTCATAAAGTTCAAAGGTTTTGTAGAGTAAATTTGTATGTGCAAGCTCTTTTACTTATTAGATGAAAGTAAAAAGAGGATTCAACTACGAAGAGATATAGGCATTAACCAACCCGGGAATCTTGGAAATTGAGAGGACATTGGCTTAGTAGAATGATACGTATTGGTTTTAGGATTCTAATTTCAGTAAAAGATCTATCAAGTATTATCCTTTTCAAGATGATTTATTGTCACGACCCACGTTAGCCTAGGGGAAAGTCTAGTGTATTTAGCTTTAAATTTCCAATTACACAATTATGGTCAAATAATAAATTTTAGCTGAAGTCGACGTCCTAAATATTGAACAAAATATTAAATATCACATGCAAATTTATCCAACTTTGAATTATTATCTTTTTTTGTTGAAATATCGTAGCTTTCAAACCTTCCAATTTCTTCTTTGCTTGTGATAATAGTTTAACCAACTAAATATGGATGATTTCTCTAATGTTGTTCAAACTTAAAAGAAGTAATAATGGAAGGACTTTCTTATTGTATTCAAATGGATCTCCATCCTCTGATCATTGAGACTGACTCAATGGTTATGAAGAAAACCATTGAAGGAGAATGGGAGGTGCCCTGGTGCATCAGCAAAGAAGTGAAGAAGATTAATCAAATGAAGGGGCAATTCAATGTGCTTTTCCAACATGTCCTTTGTAACGACCCGACTTGTGGATTTGAGTTATTTCTCTCCATTCTAATATTTGAAGTCTTGAATAGCTTCATATGATATACTATGACTTGTGTGCAAAATTTGAGATCAATCGGACTTGATTTGCTATGTTTCAGCATCGAACCTAGGATATTTCGACATCGATTCTTCAAGAATACGTGGTATCATATTAAGAAAATGAGCTTCAGATTCAGTTTTGATTGAAGCATTAGATCCGTATTGAAATTTTGGAGTCATAGCAAAAAGAATCGTCGAATTCGGACATCGTATGAGAAAGTTATGCCCATGGGTATTGAGAAAATGAACGGAGTTGCCTTTACTACATTTCAACTGTCAGGCGCATCGTATCAGTGGTGGCAAATCTATGAAGAAGGTAGACCAGCCGATGCAACACCACCAACTTGGGCTCAATTTTCAAAAATATTCTTGAAAGAATTTATTCCCCAGGCTCTCCGAGATGCGTGGCGCACTGAGTTTGAAAGGTTGCGTCAGGGCACTATGATAGTGTCAGAATATGCTATCAGGTTCAGTGAGTTAGCCCGTCATGCATCTATCTTGGTTCCTACAGTTAGAGAACGGGTCCGCATATTTATTGAGGGGCTCGATTATGATATTAAAATATGCATGGCTCGAGAGTTGCAAACTGATACTCTATTTCAACAAGTAGTGGAGATTGCAAGGAAGACTGGGGGTGTTTTAGGAGAGGAAAGGGAGTCTAAAGAGGCCAAAAGGTCTCGAAGATCTGGAGGGTTTAGTGAATTTTACTCTTCAGCTAGGACCCATTATAGTGGAGGCTCGAACAGTCGGCCAGCTCAGTCCGCACATCAGATTACTCGGGGTGCTCCAGTAAGTTCTTATAGTGCATCACCGACACGAGATTATTACAGTGGTTATTCCAGTTATCCGGTACAGACTCAGTACGAGCAGTCGCGACCTCAGAGGGGCTGTTATGAGTATGGTGACACTAGGCACATTATGAGAGATTGTCCCAGAATCTAGAGGGGTAGATTTTATCAGAACACTCAGACTATGGCCCCCAGTGCAGCTACTACCCGACGTGCAGAGCTAGTTAGGGGTGGAGGAAAGACGGGTAGAGGGCGCCTAAGAGGTGGAGGCCCGACCCGTTGATATAATCGCTATGATTTGGCTGAGACTGATACACCAGATGGTGTCATTACAGGTATGATCCTGATTTGTTATAAATGGATAATTTTCCTTAATTTAATTTGGTTCTGAATATTGAGGTGAGTCCTCCTATTATGCTCCGCTTATGGGTGAGCATCGTAATATTGTGAACCACTTATATGTTTATCCCTGTTGGAAGGTTTGATGATGTTAGTCTGTGTCTATCATTTTATTTTTTGGCACCATTAAGGACTATAAGTCCAAAAGTAAATTTTATTACTCACTACAGTGGGTTTTGATGTGATTTAGGGATATTTGATTTTAATTTTATGAATTATATTCCCTACCGGTATGGGGGTTCATTATGTGTTGTGAAAAATTATTTACAAAATTTATTGAAAAGAAAAAAGAAAAGAAATTGAAAATTTCAGTTGGTACAATGTGCAAAATACTTGTGATTCGGAGTTGAGGATGAGATCCTCGCATTTTTATATATTGTGAAATATTTAAACTGGGCTACAAGTTGCGGTGGAAGTTATATAAGGACGAGGTCCTTGTGGTAAAATATTTATGAGTTTAAATTCTCCCTTTGTGAAGCTAAATTTGTACTATGGTACTAATAGGGAGTTATGCCTGATAGGCTTATGTGATAATTCTTTTATGTGTTTCTGTGCCATAATTGTGTTGTAATTATTAAGCTTTAGCCTACGAGGTGAGTAGCCAGGTGGCGTTAAATGTGACTCATTAAGTCGGGTAAATAGTTATGAGGTCTTCATGCCTCACATTCTGTTGTCAGTGTTGTAAAAATTCGAAATGAGGTATTGGTTAATATGAGATTAATTGATGATGCTGGAATTAATTATGAACAGCTTTGAAGACTAGAGATGTGGTGATGAGCATACATATGATGTGCTTCATGTCCTGATATCATTATGTTAATGCAATGCTTGTAATGCTGAGATTAGTGTTATGGATATATACCTTGTGGTGTTTTATTAGGTTGTGGAGGTGTTGTTAGGAGTTGTTTTGGTGTTACTATGGCAGGTGGAGAGGCCCAATTACAGGGGAGACTCTGTCGAAATTTCTGAAAAATTTGGGAGTTAGTAAAATTTGGGGGAGTGAGATTTGCAAAAGAAGGGATAAGTTATGTTATGTGTTTGAAGGCGAATGATCTTAAGTGGGGGAGAATGTAACACCCCGAAAAAAAAAAATTGAAGTACCTCAACACTATCAAGAAACTTGATGTGTGCGTAGGCACAAGTTGCTATAGCCAGTTAAGACTAATATCGTGTGTTGATGTGAAAAATCAGGCCTTTTGAAAATGTTTGTAGTGTAAGAAATTTAGTCTTAAAGTTTACAAATATGAAAAAAAGGAATAATCTCAATTGAGATGGTGTTGTCGGGCTTATGTCGAATAGGGTGACGTGGGATCACCCCCGGGTATGTGCGCGGTAAGAGGGAATAGTGATTTGATGACTTGGAAAATAACTCTTGGCACATTCGAGTACGAACGTATGTTTAAGTGGGGGAGAATGTAACGACCTGACTTGTCGATTTGAGTTATTACTCTCCTTTATACTATTTGAAGTCTTGAATAGCTTCATATGATGTACTATGACTTATGTGCAAAATTTGAGGTCAATCGGACTTGATTTGCTATGTTTCAGCATCAAACCTAGGATATTTCGACATCGATTCTTCAAGAATACGTGGTATCACATTAAGAAAATGAGATCCAAATTCAGTTTTGATTGAAGCATTAGATCCGTATTGAAATTTTGGAGCCATAGCAAAAAGAATCGTCGAATTCGGATATCGTATGAGAAAGTTATGCACATTTCCGTGTCAGGAACAATTTTCCATCGCCGTCAACGCCTAGGGTTACGTGGGGCACTAGCCCTGGCGCTGGAATGTTTAAAGGTACTGTAAATAGCGCCACACGCTACCTGTGGCGCCCGAAACAGTTGAGGCCCTATAAACGGGGGTTTTCAACCATTTTTGACAAAAATAGAGTTGGGGAGCTTGGTTTGGGCGATATTTGGGCGATTTTCATGGGTAAACATTGGGGTAAGTGTTCCTTATCCTATATTGATTATATTTCATGATTCCATACTCATTTACATCATGAATCCGTGAATTTATGGAAGAAAAATCAGATTTTTGTAAAATCTTCCAAAAATATAAAATGAAGATTTGAAGGTCAATCCGATATCGGAATTTGATAAAATTGGTATGGGTGAACTCGTAATTGAATGAGTTGTCGGATTTTGTGAGTTTCATCGGATTCTGAGACGTGGGTCCCACGGACCATTTTTGGGTTAAATTTCGGATTTTTGTAGAAAATTTGTATTTTCATATGGAATTTATTCCTACAATTTGTATTGATTGAATAGAATTAATTATGCCTAGATTCGAGCCGATCCGAGTCGGAAAAATCGAGGAAAGGGCATACTACTTGACTGATTGAGCGCAGTTTGAGGTAAGTGTCTTGCTTAACCTCGAGTGGGGGAATTACCCCTTAGGCATTGAGTCTTATGTGGAAATTGTGTGATTGGAAGCCGTGTACGCGAGGTGACAAGTACGTACTCGGGCTTATATGTGAAAATTTTATTGGTTAAAATTTAGACATTTTTATGTATTAAATTGGATAATTATTGGCATTAGTAAATCCTTGAATTATCACGCCCCGTTCCTTATTTGTCAAGTTTGTATTTTATATAATAAATTTGGTGTTATTATAACTTGGATTTTACGTGAATTCCGTGTGTTTTTTGATTTGATATTTTCTTGGAATTAAATCCATGATGGAACCCTTATCTGCAAATATTTATTAATAAATTTAAATTGAGGAGTTAATATAATTATCAAGAATTTAGATTAATGAAGGTGTTGCCCTATACTGAGTATTTTTCACCTCTGTTGATTGTTTTGAGGTTTATTATACGTGGTGTGTAGCCTTGGGCTATTTGTTGAGAAATTTATTGATTCTGCTACAGATTTGAAATTTGGTTGTGGTGAGTGAAAAATTACGATATGAATTGTTGTATTGTGTTGTGATTTAAACACTCTCCTTGATGTTATTTATGCTTCCTACCTTGCTTGTTAATGATATACATGTGCTTAGTAAGGAAGAGTGTAAAGCACGAAGGGTGATGCCGTGCTATTTGAGAGTGTAAAGCACGAAGGGTGATGCCGTGCCATTTGAGAGTGTAAAGCACGAAGGGTGATGCCGTGCCATTGAGAGTGTAAAGCACGAAGGGTGATGCCGTGCTATTTCATTTATATCATCAGGTGAGGATGAGAGTAAAAGCACGAAGGGTGATGTCGTGCAATTATTTTTATGTTATCATATATTCATGGAACGAAGGGTGTTTCCGTGCAGGCGAGGACGAGAGACATACATTATATTGTGATATCGTTTTGTTGTGTATACATTCATGCCTTTATCTTGAGATGTTATTGTGCACCTATGTTTTCTATGTGACTTGTAGTCGTTGTTGCTTCATGTGTGCCTCCACTTTATTTCTTTTATTGTTATTGGCATTTCTTCCACCTAGTTGGTACTATTATATGTATGCACTATGAGGAAGATATAAATGCACGAAGGGTGTTGCCGTGCCAATTGATTTGAATCACATATATATATTGGGTGAGAATGAGCTAAGTGCACGAAGGTATTGCCATGCTATTTGATGTGATATGTTGAATGTATTCCTCACGCCAGGAAAGTTAAATGAGACGTCACATGGTGACTTTTATTAGAAAGAATTATATTAGAAAGATATTTATTCGAAAGAATTATATTATAAAGATATTTACTTGAAAGAAGTATATTTGAAAGATATTTATTCGAAAGAATTATATTAGAAAGATATTTATTTAAAAGAATTATATTATAAAGATATTTACTTGAGAGAAGTATATTTGAAAGATATTTATTCAAAAGAATTATATTAGAAAGATATTTATTTGAAAAAATTATATTATAAAGATATTTACTTGAGAGAAGTATATTTGAAAGATATTTATTCGAATGAATTATATTAGAAAGATATTTATTTGAAATAATTATATTATAAAGAATTATATTATAAAGATATTTACTTGAAAGAAGTATATTTGAAAGATATTTACTTGAAAGAATTATATTCGAAAGGTATTTACTTGAAAGAATTATATTTGAAAGATATTTACTTGAAAGAATTATATTCGAAAGATATTTACTTGAAAGAATTATATTTGAAAGATATTTACTTGAAGGAATTATATTCGAAAATATATTTATTGAAAAGGATTATATTTCAAAGATTTTTATTGAATAACTTAGATAAAAGATGTATATTCTGAAGGACCTGATTAATTGGTTGTACCTGTGTTTATTACCCGTTTGAGCAATATTTATGGTGTTCCTGTTACCTTGCTGTTTAAATCATCAGATGATTGATGTTGCTATTACTGCTACTTGTTTTATATTATTTTTGCATGCTATATTGCACAGGTTATTTAACTAGTGAGTGTCTCGATTGTACCTCGTCACTACTCCTCTGAGGTTAGTCTCGATACTTACTGGGTACCGACCGTGGTGTACTCATACTACACTTCTGCACATTTTTGTGCAGAGCCAGGTATTGGAGATATCGGACTTGAGCAGAGTTAAAGCGGGATCGTAAGGATTCAAGGTAGAGCTGCTTGGTCGTCGCAGTCCCTTGGAGTCTTTTCATTTCATTGTACTGTTAATTTTTAATCAAACAGTATTGTATATTCGGTCCTCGTGATCATTCCATGTATTCAGTTAGAGTTCGTGACTCAGTACTACCAGTCTTGGGAGGTTGTACATTCATATTTCCGCTGTTGGTTTCGTTTATAAAAACAAAAATAGCTTCAAAATATAATTGAAATCGGCTTATCTAGTCTTAGAGACTAGGTGTCATCACGACGCCTGTAGTGGGATTTTGGATCGTGACATCCTTAGGGAGGGAAACACCGTGACTGATTTTCTAGCTAACATTGTGTTCTCTTTTGCAGGTACATTAGAATTCCAATCATTCAATGAATTGCCTAAGACTGGAAAGACACTGATAAATCAAGACAAGAGTCAAATACATAATCTAAGGATTAGGGTCACAAGAAACAGAAATACTGTCCATGTCTGACTTTTTAATAATGATGCCTACCATGACTACCCACAGATTCACCTTCAGCTATCAAAGCACTGACTTGCTACACATACACACACACACAAGCAGTGTGCATGGAAGTCTTGTTGCTGGATGACTGGCTTTCGACAGAGTTTTGCCAATTTTTCAATTGGACTGCTACTGCTCAACTACTTGATGATGATGGTTGTATCAACAGGGTCAATGATTTACTGGTATAGGAAACATCAGTGCTTTATAAGAGCATCGGCAAAAACAAATAAGGTTACCTTTGGGATACTACTTGCAGTGTGCTACATCAGCAGCACAACTGTTGACAGGAAAATCAAGCTGCATTGTGTACGCATGTCACATTCTACTGGTATGAATATTGGAGTGTCCAATTCAAAACTGCAGTTTCCTAAGTGCATAATGTACCTTACTACTGGAAGAGTATGACAGTATTTGGGCTTCTCAAAACAAATTGGGGGCTTACCACAGGTTTGTTTCAAGGATTGTAGCAACTGGAACCTTACTGTTATTACTACAGCAGCAACTGGAAATATACTATCCAGCAGTTCACTAAGGAATTCACCAGTTCTTTATTGGCTTATTACTTCTGCATGTCCACAAAATCATACAAATGTATCTTGGCAAATGGTTCTTCAATGCTACTGTGAGTACACCATCTTCAATTCCACCAACATGACAACCAAGTTATACTACAACAACATCACTACTGATACTGTGGTTTGGAAGATACTACATAGTTGTGTGCAATCTACCAACATGACAACCAAGTTATACTACAACAGCAACACTACTGATACTGTGGTTTGGAAGATACTACATGGTTGTGTGCAATCTAATTACTTCCCAGTGGTATTACCAACAAGACACAACCAACAACATTACCTCGACAGTCAATACCCAATCTTATTCACTGCTACCAGTACACACAAGAACTTGGTAGCAGAATCTTTACTCCTAACTTGTTTGTTACTTTTTGTAAGTTGCACAGATAGGTTCAGAACTTTAATTCATCTGCATGGAGTGGATCCAATTGACATTTTGCTACAAGTGATGGTGTTTTTAGCAAAAACACATAATTACTCATTCACACTGAGGCTGCAACTGAGCATCTCACAATACATCAACAGAAGACATTTCATCAGAAAGATCAAGCAGGACTCGAGCAGGAGCTGTTTGAGAACCTGGAAGTCACAGCAATATGGAACAGTATTGTTGATGCACAACAATTTTGGCTTTAAAGTTACTGACTGGCTGTCTCTTGTTGTGTCAATTCCCAATGGTATTAGCATATTAACATGCTCAGTCTGGGTGTTGGTCAATAAATTACAACATCAATACTTCAAAAGGGCAGATCTCAGCTGCCTCTGTTATTTGGAAGGGATTAACTGTGCACAAATTTGGAAGATATCAATACACTGCTCTACATGGCTTCAGCAACTGCTATATTTACACTGCCATTTGGAGAACATTGTGCTCTCTTATTACTTACCATCACCTACTTCAACCAATGCCCAACTGCTTCATCTTGCTCTCCTATAGTATTCCAAAATAAAGAATTCAAAGAAGATGCAGCACCAACAGAATTCCCCCTTCATCCACAACCTAGCCTTCTTCACATCCCCAGAACACACAAGAACCTGGGGGAACAATCTTTCCTTCTAACTTGTTTGCTACATTTTGCAGGATCCAGAGATAAGCTCGGGGTATTGAGGCATCTGCAAATAGTTCTTTTCTCAACCTCCTGCATCTGTCACCAATTTCATATACTTGTACCAGGTTCAATTGGAGCTAATAAATACAACAATTGGAATTCACCAGCACAAATACAAAAGTGTTCATTGACGCTATAGCTGCAACACTTCTTTTTCTACAACTGCATCAACAAACCATCATTTCAAAGGATGATCAAGCTGCTCTACCAATCCACCACACATCATTGTTGCAGCTGCATTTGATGCAGTGCCACAATGCTCATTATGGGTGTTGATCAACACATTACTGCAACAACACTTCAGCAACACAGATATACTAGTTGTGATTTGGTTCTGCTGTATTTATTCACAGAATTGTATGGCTGCACATATGATCAGCTTCTTGGTGTATGAATTGTTATCAAATTGAGGATATCTATTCACATGAAATACAAGGAAAAGTGCTGCTTACATCTGTTCTTAATATTTACAGTATAGTGTCATATCATTGTCTAGTAGTATTAGTGTGCATGCATGCTCAATCTGGAGATGAGAAAATATTATATTGTCCTCATGTCTCAAGCAGGCAGTACTGTCTCTATTCTGCATTCATCTCGAATTCATTTCCAATGTATCAACAACGATGCTGGAATTTTTCAGCCCCAACTTCACAATGTCCAAACTGTTTTGCTTTACAACTATTGGATTTAAACATACCTACTCCTTTGGATTGCAACAAATGGCGGCTGATGAGAGCTTTGTAGGTGCTACAACAAATTATTGGCAACTTGTGTGTGCATTCATGGTCGTCGGCAACAATTGGACGTTTCAAATTACTAGCTTTGTTTTTTTCCATCTTTCATTATACTACTGCTATATTGTATTTGATAGCAATAGCCATTGGATTTCCTTGTCGTATTGTTTGTTTGTAGTTCACTTGAACATTTTGTAAGTTTTACCCAATTTGGGATTTGTTATATATAACAGCTACTAGGTGAATAACCTAGTAGTATATTTGCTAAAAACAAACATGTTATATACCTCTAAAATCTAATATTTTACTTATATATACAGTATAAGTTTTTGACGAAGAGTAGTCAATTGACCCTCCTTAGGACAATGTAGCTTCACCCCTGCGAGCGACACCGCCTTAGTGATATCAATAAAAGTGCAACAAAAATATACACACAAAAAAAGGATCAATAACATGTTTGTATCTTTTAATAAATAAAGGTAATGTAGCTAAAAATTACATGTAACTATTTTAATGGCGATCCTTTGGGCGAATTCTGACTTCAAATATTACTCCCTCCGTTCAATTTTAGTTGTCCACAATAGACCTGGCACACCCCTTAAGAAATAATAAATGAAGTGTCACAACCCAAAACTCACTATAGGTCGTGATGGCGCCCAACGTCGTCGTTAGGCAAGCCAACGGTGAACTAACAACTTGATTACACATTTTATTATTTTCGAAATCGTGCATTTATTTAGATGAAGAAATCAACGCATTAAAATCATGAAAACTTACACTTTAAATAGAATAGATAATAAAAGTGTGTAAATGCTAAGTAAAATCACCACAACATCTAGAACTTTCCAAAAACCGGTGTCACAAGTGCATGAGCATATACTAAGGAGTACAATAATAATACAACATCTGTCTGGAATACAAGTTAGACAGAAGAATATAAATAACTCTGATGGAGACTCTGTATGCTGCGAGTCGTAATATGGAATGCAGCTCACCATAAAGTCCCCGCAATAGTCGCGGCTCTGTGCCCAAAGGACCACCAGAAATATATATATACCTGCACAATAAGTATATATATATATATCCCCTAAATTATTGCGCCCAGAGAACCACCAGAAACATATATATACCCAAAATACCATCAAACATATAAGTACCTGCATAAAAAAGTGCAGCAAGTGTAGCATGAGTACGTAAATCAACGCGTACCCAGTAAGTATCTAGCCTAACCCCAGAGAAGTAGTGACGAGGGGTCGACATTGACACTTACTAGTGGTCCAATAAGACAGGTACAGTAAGAAGTAAACAAATATGGGGCAGAGCAGATAAACGGTATGAACAAATATAATTACGAGGTACAATCCTCCTCTGAATGGTAAACTCAAGCTCTCACTAAGCAGTTACACGGATGTGTTGGTTTGTTGTCAGATATTACGTACGACGCTGCCGAGGCGAACGACCCGATCCACAAGAGTGTTTTATAGAAATGCCACGGCGAACGGCCCGATCCCATCATATTGTGTGCACTGCCGAGGGTCGAACGACACGAACCATAGATGCATCTATGATACTGCCGAGGCGAACAACCCTCTCCCATAAGAGTGTGGTACATAATCTTGCCGAGGCAAACAGCCCGATCCCATTAGAATGAGATGCTTTAACGGGTCCTTGACCCCACTCACGAATAAACGTGTGAGTTATGAATTTTTAAGGAAAACCTTTCGATAAAAACGCATAGCGGGGGAGAAATCTGTAAAAGGAGCACTATTATTCACGACTAATCATGAAGCTCGTCAAATCACTACAATAGCAAGTCTATCACTCTACGCAAGTCTAGTCTCAAGTCGTGATGCCAAATAAAGGAATTAAACAAGCAAAGATAACTCCAATAGTACAAGTATAGTATGGCGTGAACCTAAGCCTACCCAGACATAACATGAATTTAGCTACGTACGGACTCTCATCACCTCGTGCGTACGTAGCCCCCGCAACAAGTAGCACATAACAATTACATCACCTAGGGGGTAGCTTCCCCCTCACAAGGTTAGACAGGAGACTTACCTCGCTCTGAAGTTCCATAACCGGCTCCAACGCCACTCTACACCTCAAACTGATGCCCGTCGCTCCAAAACTAGTCAAACAATGTGCAAACCAATAAAAATACACTCTAATATTCATAATAAATCAATTTATAACAATTCCCAACTCTGCTCGAAAAGTCAATAAAGTCAACCCTCGGACCCACGTGCCCGGATTCCGAAATTGTTTTAAGATAAACTTTACCCATAATACTACGACCTCAAATATATGATTTATTCCCAATTCCATATCTAATTTCGTGGTAAAAATTCAAAAATACCAAATTCTAGGTTTTTCTTTTAAAATCTCACAAATTCCATAAATATTCATGTTTTAATCCACATATAAACCATGTATTTAACTCACAAGATATAGAAATCACTTACCTAAAGTTTGATGATGAAAATGGCACTCCAAAATCGCCCCAAAGTAAGCTCCCATGGAAGGAATGAGGTGTAAATGAGTCAAACCCCCGAAATATAGCTTCTGCCCAGGTATTAACCCTTCGAGATCGTGGAAAATGCTTTGCGATCGCGAAGCACAACTTTTCTCAGCTCAAAATTGCCCTTCGCGATCGCGGAAAACTAATATGCCCAACTCCTCCAGACAGCCTCAAGCATAATGATCATAACCTTTTGTACAAACCTCCAAATAACAAATGGTTTGAGTTTCTGAAAACTAGACAAACTAGACACCAAGGGCTACAACTTTTATTTTTTGGATCATCTCCACATTCCTTATAGATTGCAATATATAAGCTTCCAAAGTCAGCCCTGTGCAGCAGAAATTTTTTCTTCGCAAACGCAAATCTGCTTCTGCGAACGCGATTCACAGACCCCTTTCTCCCATTTTTCTCTTCGCGAACGCGACCCTTTACTTGTGAACGTGAAGAAGGGCGCACCAGATCTCAGAAAATAGCAGCTCAACATGGCGAAATGACCCGTAGACCCTCTGAAACACACCCGAGGCCTCCGGGGCCCCATCCAATCACACCAACAAGTCCTAATATGTGACACAAAACCTGCTCGAGGCCTCAAATCACACCAATAAACATCAACAATACAATCGACGATCGAAATCTTTCTTTAAACTTTCAAAGTTTCAAAATTCGACGAACGCGTCCGATTCATACTTACACATTCCAGAATGACACCAAACTTTATGCACAAGTCATAAATCACGATACGAACCTATTCCAAGGCTCGGAACCCCAAACGAACATCGATAACACCAAAGTCCACCTCAAACCAAACTTAAGAAATTCTAAAACCTTCAAAATGGCAACTTTCCATAATAAATGCCGAAATGCTCCCGGGCAACACGATACTCAACCCGAACATACGTCCAAGTCCAAAATCATCATACGAACCTATTGGAACCTTCAAATCCCAATTTCGAGGTCATTTACTCAAAAGTCAAACCTTAGTAAACTCTTCCAACTTAAAGCTTCCGAATTTAGAATTTTCCATCCGAATTAACTCTGAACTTCCCGAAATTCAATTCCGACCACACGTACAAGTCATAATACCTGAAGTGAAAATAATCAAGGTCTCAAACCGTCGAAAGACGTGCTAGAGCTCAAAATGACCGGTCGGGTCGTTATATTCTCCCCCACTTAAACATACGTTCGTCCTCGAACATGCCAAGAATTGATCTGGAGTTGTCCAAAATCACTTTTTAACACCTCGTGCACCTACCCGTACCACCACAACCCATGTAAGCACATTAGCTCAAGCAAGACTGAAGATCCTCCCTATAACCTGTAACGTTGTTTTGAGAATTAGCGTCCCGTTCGGTGGCTTAAGGTCTCTAGCAGCTTCGTAATATGTATTATGATTTGTGTGAATTATCAGCTTTAGTTTTTGGATGATTCGGGATTAAATTGAAAGAACAATCCTTGTTTAGAAGCTTAAAGGCAAATGGTTGATCAACGTTTGACTTTTTTGCAAAACGACTCCAGAATGGAGTTTTGATGGTTCCAATAGCTCCGTATGATGATTTTGGACTTAGGAATATATCCGGATATTTATTTTGAAGTCCGTAGTTAAATTTGACTTGAAATGGCAAAAATAGAAAATTGAAAGATTGAAAGTTTCACCGGAAGTTGACTTTTTGATATCGGGGTTGGAATCCGATTCTGGAAATTTGAATAGGTCTGTTGTGTCATTTATGACTTGTGTGCAAAATTTGAAGTCAATCGGACTTGATTTGGTAGGTTTCGACATTGAATATAGAAGTTGGAATTCGATATTTTCATTTAAGTTTCAATTGGGGTGTGATTCATTTTTTTAGTATTGTTTGATGTGATTTGAGGCATCGATTGAGTTCGTATAATGTTTTAGGACTTGTTGGTATATTTAGTTGAGGTCCCGAGGGCTTCGGGTGGAGTTCGGATGGTTAACGGTATTTAATTTGGATATTTCTAGAATGTTTCGACGTCGATTCTTCAAGAATACGTGGTATCACATTAAGCAAATGAGCTCCAAATTCAGTTTTGATTAAATCATTAGATCCAGACATCGTATGAGAGAGTTATGCTTATTTCCGTGACGAAAAAAAACAAAATCCCGTCACCAGCGCCCAGGGTAGCGTGGGGCGCTAGCCCTGGCGCTGGGATGTTTAGAGGTTCTGGAAAAGCACCACAGGCAGCGCCCCACGCCACTTGTGGTGATCGAACATTAAAAATTCGTATAAATGGGAGGTTTTGCCATTTTTGACAAAAACAGAGTTGGGGAGCTCGGTTTGGGCGATTTTCAGAGGTAAATTTCACCACACAACTTGGGGTAAGTGTTCTTGATTCCCTCGTGATTATATTCCATGAATTAATCTTCGTTTTCGGTGTTAGATTATTGATTTTTCAAGAGAAATCAGAGGAATTTTCTACAATTCCATAAAATGAATTTTCGAGTTTTGAACATCGATTCGGAGTCGGATTTGAACTGTGTTGTAAGCTTTTCAGTCTTTGAAGTAAGGTTCAATGCTAGGAAAAATGCTTTTGCTTCGCGGGTCTATCACCCAAATTGGTTTAGTTAGGAAATGTTTTATATGAGTATGCCCATATCCCGTAAGCCTTCCATCGTTACAAGCCCCTTCCATTCGGCCCAAGCTTTCTTTCGATTACGTCTACTTCCGATTATGTAATTCAGTTAGCCTTAGTTAATCGTTTAGTCAAAGTCGTACGTATGCCCCTTTCGAAACATTCTATGAGCTTTCACATAAGAGATAACCTTGCTGATAGAATGGTCAGGAGTCCCTTTTCACTCTATTCAAGGTAACCCCGGCATGGCTAAGGTCACCATTTTGGCGTTACAATCCAATATAGCATGATAAATTGACAGCCAATCCATACCCAAGATGACATCAAAATCTACCATATCAAGAAGTTGAAGATCTACGCTAGTTTCAAGACTCCCATTAGTAACCACACATGAACGATAGACATGATCTGCAGCGATAGAATCCCCCACCGGCGTGGACACGTGCACAGAAGCACTCAAAGAATCACGAGGCACAACCAAATATGAAGCAAAGTAGGAGGACACATAGGAATAAGTAGATTCTGGATCAAATAAAACTGAAGCATCTCTATGGCAAACTAGAACAATACCTGTGATCACGACATCGGATGACTCAGCCTCAGGCCTAGCTGGAAAAGCATAAAATCGGGGCTGGGCCCCACCACTCAGAGCTACATCTCTAGGACGGCCTCTAACTGGTTGGCCTCCACCTCTAACAACCTGACCTCTACCTCTAGCTATCTGAACCCTGCCCCTAGCTGGTCGGACGGGCAGTGGAGCAACCGGTGCCGGTATGATGGCACGAGAATCCTGCTTAGATATGTTGCTCGACAACCTAGGGCAATACCTCTTGATGTGACCAATATTCCCACACTCATAACACCCATCCTGTTGTTGTGGCTGTTGAAGCTGAAGCTGACCCGAATGAGCCGGATAACCGTTGTAGTGACTCTGGAGCGGTGGTACACTGATAGAAGTTGGATGTGCACTAAATGTTGGCTGCCCAGAGTAAGGCATAATAGGACCATGACTCCCTGAAGCACCGTGAGATGCCTGAAGTGCTGAATAAAATGGCCTGGGAGGATGACCCCTACCATAAGTACCCCTGCCTCCAGATGAGGCACCTCTGAAATTACCGGAATGACGGGGCATCTTATCTGACACTAGCCCTCTCTCCTGAGCATGAACTAACTCGATTCGCCTAGCAATATTCACAGCTGTCTGGAAGAAAATATCACTCCATGTCTCCTTGGCCATCTGAAGCTTGATAGTATAAGTGAGTCCATTAATGAATCTCCTCACCCTCTCATTTTCAGTAGGAAGCAAGACGATGGCATGACGGGCTAAGTCCACAAATCGGGTCTCATACTGGGTAACAGTCATACTACCCTGCTAGAGATGCTCAAACTGCCTGCGGTATTCCTCTCTCAGTGTAATAGGAACAAACTTCTCTAGAAATAGCTGTGAGAACTGCTCCCAAGCAAGTGCAGGTGAATCAGTTGGTCTAGTAATTACATAATCTCTCCACCATCTCTTGGCTAAACCAGTCATCTAAAACACAGCAAAATCGACCTCGTTGCTTTCAACTATTCCCATGTTCTGCAGCACCTCATGGCAGTGGTCAAGATAATCTTGTGGGTCCTCAGTAGGTGTACCACTGAAGTGAACTAGAAAGAGCTTAGTAAACTTTTCCAACCTCAATAAAGTCTCAGAAGATATGGCGGGCCTATCACCGGCCGGTGCCGCAACAACTGGCTGAACTATCCCAACTGGCAGAACTGCTGGAACCCGATACTGGGGAGCTATCTGCTCCGAAGCGGGAGTAGTGGGAGTTTGTGCTTCTCCCCCAGCCTATGAGACGGCTGGTGCCACTAGAAATGTACCATTATGGGCCACACCCTCTATGAGCCTCACAAAACGGACTAGAGCGACCTGAAGTACTGCAGTAGCTATGAATCCTTCCGGGACCTGAACTGGTCCAATAGGTACAGTCAAAGCTGGAACCTCCGCTCCCAAATCCACCTGAGGTTCTACAATAGGTGTTGCTTCTCGAACTCTAGACTGAGCCCTATCTCTGCCTCTACCTCAGCCTCTGGTACGACCTCAACCTCGGCCTCTACCCCTGGTCATAGTTGCCACCGAGGGCTCTGGCCCCTGTCCGTCGGTAGATGTATTACGCGTTCTCGCTATCTGCGAGAGAATAAGAGTAGAATGGTTCAATCATCGATGATAGAATAAAATCGCATGATAGAATAAGAAAGAAGTTATATTGTTCCTAAACTTCATAGCCTCTAAAAGATAAGTACAAACGTCTCCGTATCGATCTTTCAGACTCTACTAAGCTTGCTCGTGACTCGTGAGACCTAAGTAACCTAGTGCTCTAATACCAACTTGTCACGACCCGAAATTTCTACCTTCGGGACCGTGATGGCGCCTAACATTTCACTTTCTAGACAAGCCAACGTTAGAATAATTTAACTATTTTTAACAATTCATCTTAGTTAAATAGTAAAGTATACCAACAACTGGAATAATATCTGAATTTAAGTGAACAAACCAAAATAAATATGATGTCTAAATACCATCCAAAAACTGGAGTCACAAGTGCACGACCTTTTAGAATAATACAAATAAGGGTCTGAATAAAAATAAGCTATCTGAAAGTAAGCACACAACTAAAATAAAGTGAAAGGGGACTTCAGAGCTGCGAACGTTGTGCAACTATACCTCAAGTCTCCTTTAATAGCTGAATCCGAGCAAATCTACGGTACGCTGCTGGGACCAACTCCGGTATCTGCACAAGAGGTGTAGAGTGTAGTATGAGTACAACCGACCCTATGTACTCTGTAAGTGCCGAGCCTAACCTCGACGAAGTAGTGACGAGGCTAAGGCAGGTCGTTTACATTACATGTACGCAATAATAATAATAATAATAGTAACAAAAATAGAGGTAAAACCATTAAATCATATTAATAACTGAAGTCAATTCAGCAGTCATAAATCTTCAATTAATTTTCGTTGCGGCGTGCAACCCGCTCCAACAATATAAACTTAGAATTAAATCCGTTGTGGTGTGCAACCCGATCCAACAATATAATCTTTTAATTAAATTTCGCTGCGGCGTGCAACCCGCTCCAACAATATAAGCTTTCAATTTAATTCCGTTGCGGCGTGCAACCCACTCCAACAATATAAATTTAACATAAATCTGTTGCGGTATGCAACCCGCTCCAACAATATAATTTAACAATTCTTAAATGTAAAAATACTCTAATAAATACCATATTTAATAAGAAATTATTAGGCAACAAGGCATACGAAAATTATGATTTATTTAGGAAATAAGTAATGATAAGTAGCAATTAATTGTGAAAATCAGGGAGAAAATAATCAATTTAATATTTAATATGCTAAATGTCAATGAGCAATTAAGACACATAATTCAAATAAGCATGTAGCAATTATAGCATGAATTCAATACATAATATTGACCAAGGAATATGAGAGAAATAATTAATATAATAATTAATTCATAATTTAAAATAATTTATGATTTTCAGATAAATATACAAACGATCAATTTGACGATGTATAGGTACTCGTCACCTCGCCTATACGTCATTACACATGAAATTCACTTAACAAATAATTCAAGGGTTATATTTCCTCAAGACACGGTTAACCACGACACTTACCTTGTTTTGCAAATTTCAAGTGATCACTCGACCACAGCTTTTCCTTTCGAATTATCCTCCAAACCAATCAAACCTAGCAAATTATTTATCAATAATTCAATTTGAGCTTTAAAAATTATTCACAATTCGAAAGAGACTTAGCTAGCGTTTGGCCATAGATTCCTAAATTTGTTTTGAAAAATCTGATTTGGGTGAAGTTTGGTTTGAAAATGAAAATGTGTTTGGACATCAGTTTTCAAAACATATTTTCCAAATTTATTTTGGAAAAACATGAAACATGACTTATACCCATAAGTTCTAAAAACTATTACAAATACCCAATAGTACCATTATCAATAACATTCATTATATTATCGCAAACCATAGTTTTGAAAATAAATAAATTTATTACAAAATTATCATTTTTATAATGAATTACATGATACACTATCAGGTAACCGAGAAGACGAATCAACATTATTACAAAATAATAAATGGTGGGCTCTTATATAAAATATAAAAGATTTGGGCAATTTTTAAAAAATATAATAGTGATATTTTGGCCCAAAGGGATTTGGGATTTGAGATTTGGGATTTTGCCAAAATGTAGGCAAAATCTATGGCCAAACATGTGTTTGCCAAATAAAATCCAAATTTATTTTGGCAAAATCTATGGCCAAACGGGTCCTTAGTGGGCGTTTGGACATAAGAATTGAAAAAATCCAAAATATGGGGAATTGTTTTCCAAGTGAACATAGTATTTGAAATTTAGAGTTGTGTTTGGACATAAATATAATTTTGGATTGTTTTTGAAATTTTGTTAGTGATTTGAGTGAAAATTTTTGAAAAACAGCTTTTTGGAGTTTTTTTAATTTTTCGAAAATTTTCAAAATGCATCTTCAAGTAAAAATTAAAAATTTTATGAACAAACGCTGATTTAGAAAAAGTAAATTTTTTTTGGAAAAAAGAAAAAAATTTCTTATGTCCAAACGGGCTATTAATTTAAGTCATTTTCGGAAAGGTCAACAAAAGTCAACGTGGGGCCCACTTTTTGGAACCTGACGAAAAAATTACAGAATCAGGACACCCGTTCCGATACGAGTTCAACCATACAAAAATTATCGAATTCCGACATCGGATTGCCTTTCAAATCTTCATTTTATATTTTTGGAAGATTTTATAAAAATCTGATTTTTCTTCAATAGATTCGTGGATTCATGATGTAAATGAGTATCGAATCATGAAATTTAATCTATATAGGATAAGGAACACTTACCCAGTTCGAACTTGTGAAAACCTCTCTGAAAATCGCCCAAACCGAGCTCTAAATCGCGGATAATGAAAAATGGGACGGATTTCCAGAATTTAAGTTCTGCTGTCCAAGGATTTCTTCTTCGCGAACGCGACAGGTCCCTCGCGTTCACGAAGCACAAAATTGTGCTGCCCAAAATTACTCTTCGTGAACGCGAAGGCAACCTCGCGAACGCGATGCCTTACCAAGCTTGGCCTTCGCGAACACGATCTCCCCTTCGCGAACGCGAAGCTTTAGTGCCCATTACCCGGCCTGACCTCGCCCTTCTACGCGAACGCGAACGCCTTCACGCGTTCGCGATGAACACTGATGTCGACACTTTGCGTACACGGTCCCTTCTTCACGAACGCGAAGAACAAAACTCGCCTGCCTCCAGTTCACCTTGGCGAACGCGAGACCTCTCTCGCGAACGCGAAAAAGAAAACCAGACAGTGCATCAGAAAAAATCCAGCAAAGTTCCAAGTCCAAAATTCAACCCGTTAACCATTCGAAACTCACCTGAGGCTCCCGAGACCTCAACCAAATACACAAACAAGTCCTAAAATATCATACGAACTTAGTCGAAACCTCAAATCACATCAAACAATGCTAAAACCATGAATCATACCCCAATCCCTTCTTCGCGAACGCTAAAACCGATTGACCTCAAAGTTTGCACACAAGTCATAAATGACATACATATACTTATTCAAATTTCCAGAATCGGATTCCGACCCCGATATAAAAAAGTTAACTCTCTGGTCAAACTTCCAAACTTAAATTTCTATTTTAGCCATTTCAAGCCTAATTTAACTATGGATTTCCAAATAATTTTTCGGACACGCTCCTAAGTCCAAAATTACTATACGGAGCTATTGAAATCATCAGAACACTGATCCGGGTCCGTTTGATCAAAATATTGACCGAAATCAACTTAAGTGAGTTTTAAAGCACTATTTTATATTTTCATCAATTTTTCACATAAAAACTTTTTGAAAAAAATTTATGGACTGCGCACGCAAGTCGAGAAATGCTGAAAGGTGCTACTCGAGGTCTCAGAACACAGAAAATAAATGTTTAAAATTAAAGATGACATATTGGGTCATCACACATCAAAACTCTATTTCGGTGTCGTTTACGCATAAGTCACATCCGGTCAACTATTTCAACTTAAGCTTTAAATCTTGGAACTAAGTATTCCAATTCATTCTGAAACCTCTCCAACAAGTCACATAATTATAATTGAACACAGGATAAGCAAAAAATGGAGAGAACAGGGCTGTAATACTCAAAACGACCGGCCGGGTCGTTACAATACCACTAATGATTCTACAAACATAACGATCTAAGAATGAAATATCATATAAATCTTTCTCTTGAAAATAAAATTTTTGGTGGATAAAATTATAATTAAGATTAAATGTTCAAAACAAGAGATGAACTGATATTAAGATCTGAATCAAATAAAAAAATTATTTTTTTATGTTAAAACTAAATAATTAAATCTTTTAATTAATTATTTAGCAAGAGAATCTAATTCGGTTATTTTTCAAATTCATCATATGATTAAAATTCTTATTCAAGTTTTAAAAAATCTTAGGGTACATAAATTTATTCCATAAAAGAATGTTAGAACACAAAGTAAAAAGTATAGTATATTATTAAGAATCAAAATGCTATACAAGTATTTGAGGAATCACAATCAAAGCTAAATCCTAATCAAGAACAAGCTTTCAAGATTATGTTATAAAGAGTCAACTCTGGTATAACGGGATTATTCTTTGTAGATACCTCCGGCGGAATCAAAATAATATTTCTATATCATGCATTATTTGCAAATATCATATTAAGAGGCATGATACTATTAGCAATAATAGCAAGTGGTGTACCAACAATAATTTTATTGTGAGGCCATCTACTTTAGATTTGATATACCTCTTCAAACAATTTAAACAACCATCACAAATATATCAAAGTAGAGCAATTGTGCTAAATTTATAAGGAAAGCAAAATTAATAATATGGGATGAAGCACTTATGGCTAAGTGTCAAATGATTGAAATAATTGCCCAGAGTTCTAGAGATATATTGGACATTAATAAACTGTTTGGTGGAAAATTAATGGTCTGGGAGGTGATTTCTGTCAAGTACTACCAGTAGTTCCAAAATCGACAAAAGCAGAGATTGTAAAAGCTATCTTGCCAAAGTTATACTTCTCGCCTCAAATAAAAAAAATTCAACTGACAAAAAATATAAAGTAAGAACAGATCCAGTATTCAGTATCTTTTTGCTTCGCGTCGGGAACACTTGGTTCTTCCTGAACACTTGGTTATCAATCCCAATGGTAATTGTAGTGCATTTAATAAGAGAAATATTTCTATCATTAGATTAAAACGCAATTTGTGTAAATTGTACGACATAATTTAAAAGATATCTTAGTTAGCAGGAACGAATATATTGATCAACTAAATAAAAGGTTGATTGCAAAATTTTATAGTAAAAATAAAATATTTTTCAGATTTTGATTCAGCATAAAATGATACCAATAATTACTACCAAGAAGAATATTTAAATACTTTAATACCAAATGGCCTTCTACTATACATGTTTGTTGTCAAATTTATTATTTCTTACGTATGTTAGTGTCACCGTATATATAATAGACAAAGTTAAAATCGATCTTCTATTGTATATAGGTTAATTTTGAAGAAAAATATGCCTATCATGCTATTGAAAAACTTAGATAAGCCTAATAGCTTATGTAATAGCACACATATGATATATAGAACTTTTGACAATAATGTCATACATGCAAAAATTATAATACTGGTCAATGTGCTTAAGTATATTCTTATCCCTGAATTCAACTTTCGTCTTTCCAAACTAAGCAATATCCTTTTAAATTTGTGTGAAAATAATTTTTAGAATGTTTATGTTTTGCAAATATAATAAATAAAGCACAAGGACAAACATCCTAAATATTGGACTATATTTACCGCAATATATTTTCTTGCCTAAACAATTGTATGTTGCACTTTCAAAAAGGATATCAAGATCGACAACAAGAGTTCTGGTTAAGGCAGAACAACCAAATCATTAGGAGGAAACATACACAAAAATGTATCGAATTTAAGCTTTGGGTGTAAAAAATATCATGTTAGAGAGCGCTTCCATCTTTAATTGGCCTTATACGACACAAATCCGAATTAGTCGAGGCTCCAATGTAAACACCAAACACAAGATAAGAAACAAAAAAAAGAGTATTTTAAAGGCTATGCTCGCTACAAACATGACTTTTACACATCATAATCGCCTAGTTAATTATATTTACTTTTGCTTTTTCCATATAATTCTTTTCATAGTTCTATTACATTAGTTTTTTTCTCGTCCATATTTTTTCCTTTTTCCGTAGATTTTCCTTCCTTTCCATTCAGATCTCACATTATTATAAATTTGCTATATTTTTGGTCAAAGTGTTAAAATAACACGTTAAATCATTATAAGGTTAATCCGACCCGTTACCCATAACCGCTTATTTCAAACCCGACTCGACTCAACGGCCATACATCGGCGTAAAACCCTAAACCCTGCTCCAACTCTACACTTGGGGGGAAAAAAACAATATAATCCTCTGCTCTTTTCTGATTTGGGTTTCTGAAAATACAATTAAGTTAAAAAGAGAATGGAGCAAAGATTAGCAAATACATGGCGAATGACAGTGAATGAGAAGAAGTTCATAGAATCTGCGTTAGAATCTGAACTGAGAATAGACGGTCGCCGTCCCTTTGATTATCGGAGGCTTACAATCAAGTTCGGTAGGTAAGAATCTGGAATTCAATATCGTTTTTTACCTTGATTTTTAGAATTAAAAAAAAACTATGCTTTAATCCAAAATCAGTTGAGGTCCGCTATATGAATCCTCTACATTAAGAGAATTTGCTGTAGTTCATCAAATTTTACTCTAGCCATTAAGCTGCTGTAAATATGTACCTTTGCTGGTGGGAGGTATTCTTTTGTAGAATTAGTCAGGTGCGTGCCAGCTGGCCCTACACCATAGTTAATATTTTATTTTTTTTGCTTTAATACAAAGGTTTTTTTTTTTAAGAATTAGTTAGGTGGGGGCAAGCTGGCCCGAACACCACATTTTTTTTGTTGCTTTAATCCAAAATTAGTTGAAGTCGGCTATTTGAAGCCTCTATATTAAGAGGATTTGCTGTAGTTCATCAATTTTTACTCTAGCCATTAAGCTAAATATACACATATAAATTGATCTGTTGAGGTACCTAGTGGGAGGTAGCAGGTATCACATAGAATTAGTTAGGTGCCACTAGCTGCCCCAGATACTGCTGTTAAAAAAATTGCTTTAATCCAATATCAGTTGAAGTCGGTTATGAATCCTCTATATTAAGTTGTAGTTCGTCAATTTTTACTCTAGCCATTAAGCTATAGTAACCGTCCTTAATTCGACTAGGGAATTGCTTTTTTGAGGTACCTCTGCCGGTGGGAGGTAGCCGGTATTCCGTAGAGTTAGTTGAGGTACGCGCAAGCTAGCCCGGACACGTGGAATTTGAGATGGATACTGGACATAGTATGTGGAGGTATTGAAACAGAAACTATCAGCGAGTGTAGTCTTCTGTTTGTTTGGTTGTCGCTTTGTAACACATTTGGAAAGATAGAACTTTAATGTTAGAGAAGAAGACTCCATACGGATATATCTATCACAGTTGTAGGTTTTATGTTATGGACTGCTTTTGAAACTTTCAACCTCTTCTTATCATAAGTTACGTTCATTTCAAATGATTTGAGTAATCCCATGGATTAAAGTTCTTTCTGTATCCTTAATTGTTATTTGTTGTACCTCTCAGTGTCGCGCTTCCAGTATAACTTTTATATCGCACATGTTTGGCATATTATGGTATAAGGAGATAATTTAGCTATGTATGCTTGTGCGATTCATATAAGAACTTGTGTTATAAGTGCTAAGGGTTATTGATTTGCAGAGAAGATGGCTCGTCGGAAGTTCAACTGGGGCAAACTCATGTTATGGGATTTGTTACGTCGCAACTAGTGCAACCTTATCGAGATCGACCAAACGAAGGAACCCTTTCAGTATTTACTGAGTTTTCTCCGATGGCTGATCCTTCATTTGAGGCAGGCCGTCCTTCAGAGTATGCTGTGGAGCTGGGTCGCATAATTGACAGAGGGTTAAGGTAACATTTCCTTTTCTATTCTCTCCAAGAAGCATATGTCTCCCTTCGACAAGAGAATGTTACGCATCGAGAAATATATTATGAGATATATATGGTCTTTTTAAAAAAACTATAAGATGTATATTTTACAAGAAAAGGTTTTACTATCCCATGGAGAAATATAGTATTTCTTTGTCTTGCGGTTGAGAAGTGCTTATAACTTTTGAGCACTGCTGCTTCTTTTCCATTGTAGTAGTACTTGTTTGCTTTTTGAGCTTTTGCATTAGATCTTTTTGAAGGTATCATGTATTGTTATTTGTCTGTAGAAAGCGAACAATAAAGCTCACTTGCTTTGTTTTGCTGAGATAAGTACATAATTTGAAGAAAAGACATTGTTGTCTTTGGTTAAGTCTTCTTTTATGCTGATGCCAAATGCAGGGAAAGCAGAGCTGTGGACACTGAATCACTCTGTGTTGTGGCTGGGAAGTGGGTTTGGTCAATTCGTATTGATCTCCATATTTTGGACAATGGAGGGTGAGTTGCAGTGGTTCATAATTGGGCCCAGTTAAGTGCCCATCTACGTCTCCATCTGAATTTATGAAACTAATTATGTGATTTCTACAAGTGCAGTAATCTTGTTGATGCTGCCAATGTTGCTGCTTTAGCTGCTCTTTTGACATTTCGGAGGCCTGAATGTACACTAGGAGGAGATGACAGGCAGGAAGTGATACTGCATCCGCCCGAGGTCCCCTTTCTTGCTTATTTCCCTCAATTTTTTTGGGGGTTGCATTAAGTAATATTTCCTTGGACATAATCATCAGTTAAACCAATTCTTCAAAAGAAAATGTTTTTTCAAACAACTACCTTAGAGTCGTACATTTCCCTATATGTTCTTCCTTTATTGAGATTTCCTATCTGAGCGCTTGCCTTTGTCATTGTTTACGAATATCATTCTGTTATGTTGTAAATATAATCATCCCCCAAATATATATATATATATTATGGTGTGTGCTATGGTTTTCTTTATTAGCTTGTCGAAATTTGGAAGCTCTTAGTTCTGAAATAGTTTCTGCATTTTTTTGCTGCTTTTTTTTATTTTAATTGTTTTTCTAGTTTTTGCTTTAGCCTTCACCTACTCCTCCTGCCTTTTTATGTCCGCTTCTATGTTGCTCCTCCAGAGTATCACTGACTTATGCATTATTCCGTATCTGCTTGTAATGGGAAATGTTCTATTTTGTTGCTATTACTTGATGTGTTTGAAATGTTTGTTAGAAAATGTTACATGTTGAGTTATTTGAGTGCTTCTTGAATTTTGGCAGGTGAGGGAGCCACTTCCTTTGATTATACACCATTTACCTATAGCAGTAACTTTTGCATTTATTGGAGACGAGAATTTGGTATGCAACTGTTAAAATTTCCTCTTTTAATTGTTTTATGCTGTTTAATTGCATGGTATTAAAAAATCAAATGCAAATTTCTTCTAATCAACTAGTATTGGTAGGTTATAGATCCAACACATCATGAAGAAGCTGTTATGGGAGGAAGAATGTCCGTCACCCTTAACACAAATGGCGAAGTCTGTGCATTTCAAAAGCCTGGAGGACAGGGTACCATGCAAAGTGTTGTCATGCAGTGTCTACGCATAGCCTCAGTGAAGGCCGGAGATATAACTAGCAAAATTAAAACCGCTGTAAGTATATGGTAGTGCAGACTAATAACTAGCAAAATTAAAACCGCCTGTAAGTATATGGTAGTGCAGACTAATAACTAGCAAAATTAAAACCGCTGTAAGTATATGGTAGTGCAGACTAATTTTCAAGTGCTACTGGAGTCTGGTTCTGTAATCTTCATGCCTTTTCTGCTGAATGATGACTGGTTTTTTAAATCCGTAGCCCCTTTCTTTTCCCAATTAGAGCTACTATTGGTCTATCTTTCTGCTTTGCCCTTGCCACTACCATGTGCCACTTCATTTTCTCTGAGACTATCAAGAACTTACACTTAAATTGGTGAAAATATCTTTGTTATAATTTACTATATTTTGGTTTATTTGGAATTACATAAATTTGGTTTTGTATTTGGATGAAAGCTCTGTGAAGAAGAAGGCAATTCAATTTTGTTTCTCTTTTTGTTTATTCTTTTATTTTTTCTGAAATGGAGTCAAAAAATAAAAAATATTCAAGTTAGTGTTATCATGAATGGCGAAAGTATGATTTAGTTTGTTACATGTTGGATGCATTTATGAGTTGGGATAAGTTTGTGTTGACCAACCTGTACAAGTGGTTGGTAGATTGATGCCTAATAGGTTGTAATGTATTCTTTTTGTAGGTTGAATCTTACAACACAGAGAGAGCTCTCAAAATGGTCAAGCGACATACAAATATTAATGCAGTTGATGTCAATGAACCAGATCAAAAGGTACATGGAGGCATTTTCATTAGCCAAATGTATGTGTAGAACCCATTGTATTGACTGATTAGAGTCATTACCCTTAGACTTATTCAATAAGGGTAGTGACGATTAGTTAAAATGGTTTATCTTTTGAAATCAAGTTCCATTCTCACCAAAATCTGAAAAATGGTGTATATTGCTAGGAAAAGAAATCACAATTCTATCAAATCGTGTATTTGCCAGTAAATTGTTAGAAAGTATGTGTTTCATTACAATGTTCAGTCTTTAGCTGAAGCAAACTTAATTTTCAGCAGTTAGAATTTTGACTAAGATTTTTCAGTCAACTGAATTTCAGTCTTAAGACTTCAGTGTTCTGTTTTCTTATTTCCATCTCCTTACTGATAAGGCTAAGCAAATCTTGGAGGGGAAAAAATTAAAATCAGAAGAGTGCAGTGTTAGTCAGAGCGATGACATGGATGTTGAGCAAGGTAGAGTCAAGAAGAGGAGTGATAAGAACCAGCGTTTCACAGGCGGGCCCTCCAGTTGGTAAATCTTGGTCCTGTCTTATTCTGAGTTTGTTTACCAGAAAAATATTCATATGCGGTGCAATTAATGCATATATAAGTTGCCAAAATGCCCCGGGCTGCTGTCTTTGGGCTAAGAGGTTTGCTTCTTTACATGCACAAGTGTAATCTAGCATGGAAACCCAAAGCTATCATTCAGAGAAGCAGTTCGTATATTCTTGCTTTGAAAGAACTAATGCATATCTCCATCTTAAAATGCACTTATAAACTTGTTTGGACATGTTAATAGTTGATTTTGCTAACTCACTGCAAAAATTTCCTTTCTCTTGCTTAGGGATCCATATTCAGAGGGTGTTAACACAGATGAATTGAAAGCTACTCTTGCTTCTCGTGGTGAGTTTTATGATTTAGTTTTAAGTGTAAGCTTGGAGTTCCTTGTGTGCTATGATTGTTCTCTGGCTCAACATACTGCAAACAGGACTGAATGTGAATTACTAAATGAGCTTTTATGGATATTGATAATCTGAACTGTGTATAGTTTTTGGATAATTCATGTATTCTTTGTATGCATGGTTTATTATACATTTGTTAAAGATTCAAAGACTTTGCTAATCTCGTAACAGGGAGAGACTTTATTTCTGTGGGATTGTCCAGCTTCACTTGTCAAAGGAAATTTAGAAATTATACGAGGACTATCAAACAATTTTTAATTTAATCTAAGTGCTTACAAATAGAATGTCAGTCTGATACGTCTCTTGATTTGCGGATAAGGAAAACTATCTTTGTTCTAGCGGTAAGAGAGCAACACATGATGTGTTTGTTAGGCGCACGTCACAGGTTCGAACCCGCACGCAAGCAAAAGCTTGGTATTTAAGTAGAGAAGGGTAGAGCGGCAGGCTCATTATCCACCGAGTTTCGAACTGTGCGCCACTGTCTTAGGGATTTCTCGGTTATCCAAAAAACTCTCTGTGGCATGCAAACAATGTTAGATAGGAAGATATGAAATTTTATGTATGTTGTCAGCTATACAAATCACATTCCATCAATTTCATGTGTCAGTTAGTACTTGCTAAAGAAATGACCCCAAGTAACAAAAATTGCTTATATTAAGCTTATAAGAAAAAGCATACATTATAAACCATAAGAATTTTCAAATAATTTAACATGGCTTAACATAAAAAATTCAACATTATCAGTCAAAATATATAAAAAAATAATAATAAAAAAAAATTGACATTATAATCAAACAATGAAAAATAAAAAATAAAAAAATTTCAACATTGTGTTACTCAAGAGCTAAAGAGAAGCTCTTTGTTCTATCTTGAATTTTAAAAAACCTTCCCTTGTCGATCATCACATCTTCCCCAATCAGCTCCTCTTTTCTGATGACCCCAACTTTTCTTGATTTCCTTATCCTTTTAATCAATATTGACCTACCCAAAGTTAGTTCCTCCAATATTTCACATTGTTTTAGCTAAGAACTCTACTGGATAAGCCCCGTCTTTCCATTAAATACAGAGCTTCGGCGTTGGTTTACAGAATAACTAAAGTCTTGTGATACAGTAACATGAAATGTAATTCAAACCATAATAGCTCAAATTTATCGCTGATCAACGGAGAACTGTTTATGCAGCAAGTGGAAAATCCGTTGACTTGAGAGAAAATAGCAGGAATTCTATAGGATGGTTTGATTTGATAGAGAAGAGAAGAACTTAGCTAGCAACATTCATTTCAGTAACATCACTGGGTGGTGGTGTTTTATTTTGAAGCTGGCCTCAGAAGCTGCTGGCTAAATATGCAAAAGGTGGAGAGGAACGGATCTTCAGTTACATGTTTGAAAAATTCAACAACCACTTCATAAGAATAAAGATGGTACAGGGGATCGAAGAAGATCATCTCAGGAGATTGTACATGACATTGGATGGGAAATTGCTCACAAAATGTTAAAACTTTGGAATTTAGGGTAAGAGAAGGTGTTTTGTCCTTCACACGAGTTGTTTCTATTAAAGGATGACCGTTAGGAGATGTGAAGCTGGTGAATCCATAAGAGGTAGAAGGAAACTACATCACAATTGAGAACCCTCTTAAATCTAGACTAAATTCTTAAATAGATGTTTGAGAGAGATTTAGAAGTGTCAGTGATACCTGGACTAGTAGAGTAGAGAGGTCAGTCAAGGTTCGTTGAGGGATTCTGGCAGGGAGGGTGGTGGCCATTTACAATTTTGATGCCTGGAATTTGAAAATCAAGGCATTTGACAGCACAGTGGCGTGTATTGCCTTGAAATTGATCTTCTAATCAATCTTGTGATATGTTTACAAATAAACATAGGAGGTTATGCGTCTGGTGTTGACTATTTCTCTTTTTAGCACCTAATTATTGCATGAATGTTATTATTTTGAAGGATACATCTTTTCAATTCTTTGTCCCTGCATGGTTGAGCCAAATTTTAGATTTGTCATTCTATGATCCTGATCTTTGAACATGAAAATGGGTACCACCAAGAAAGTAAGGAGCTTGTGAGAACATGAAAATTGTGTCAAAGTTTGATCATTCTCTCTTGAAACAAATATGAAAGATTGGGAATAAGCTGGCTTGATATATTGATGATTATACTTTATAGGTTCAGCAGCAGTGCCTATGAAGCTAGACAATTTAGGTGATGATATTACAGACGAAAGAAAATCAGATGAACCACTTTCAGATGTTAGTCCAGTATCATCATTGACTGAGTCAGCTGGAAAAGAAATGGCAACAAGCAGAGAGAAGACTTTACAAGATGCTGTTAAGCCTAAAAACAGACGGCGAAAGAAGAAATCGTCTAATTCTGCAGTTTAGAGAATGCATGTGTCATCTGTCTTTTTTAGGTACGTGATTGATGTATGGTGTTTTTGATGTTGCAGTTTCTGATTTTGACGGGACTTTCATGGTGGTTCTGGTTAGATCTTTCTTTCACAGTTCCCGTTAAATCTAACCTTCAAAGTTTGTTAAATATTTGACGGAGATTAACCAGTTATTTTTACAAGGACTAAAACTGCTCAAGAGTATATATTTAAGGGATTATTTTAAACCTACTTCCGAACATAAGAGCCCTTTTTTTGCCATTTTCTCGCATTAAGCTGGGGGAAGTTTATATTGTAAACAACTTGGATGCTAATACGCATTGCTGTATCACCATTCTGTTATATCCGTTTTACGAAATAAGATACATCTAACTACATTCACTGTCTTCTCTCAGATTGAAATTGTCCGCCTGGCATAAGTAAATTCTGTGTCTAATTGCAAAGTTGGAGCAGCACATGAAGTTCTTGATAGTAGCACCTAAATCTCTGTCCTCAAGTTGAAGATCCTGAGTTGAAGGCATTCCTATCGATGTTCTATGTGAATGGAGGATTAAAGAATGCTGGATTTTGTAAAGTCACCTAGCTTGAGTTCCAATTACTTGATCGTGTCCAGAACTTGTGGCATCCTCGCTTTGAATCTTGATTTGAACTAGGCCGCGAAGGAAGACTTAGAATGCTTTGTTCTTTAGAGTTTTCTCTAGCTTCTATTTAGCTTTCTATGTGTTCTTTGACCATGTAGAAGATTTTTATTTATAGTTGTAGAGCAAGGACAATCATTCTTCTGGATTTGAGGCTCACTTGAGTCACTCAGCTAATTAAACTATTTATGCAGCAATTGTATTTGATTGACCTAAGCTTGTCATTTCAACACTTGGAATTTATACTTAGACATGGCAAAATATACGAGTCGAGACATTGGATTCTCACCCTTCTACACCAGTTCCAGAGCTAATATCGCTGATTGTGTGTCGGATCATCCAATTATTTACCTTTAAATAATTGGAATGAGATTTCTGAAGTACATATACCTTGCTTTCTAACAGAAAGGCTTCTCAGCTCTATGTGCCTATTGCTCTTCTTCCTCTTATATAAAAATGTCAAAGTCCAATTGAAGCTTCAAAATAGCAAGTTGCAATATACACATATTTGTGCAAGAAATATTGCTCCTTAAATTAACTTTGAATGTTGAAAGGTCCTAACAAAACAACGAGGATATATGCTTTTGCCTAGCAGATAGGGGCAATACTTATTAGTCATACATAAACTATAAGTTAAAAAAAAAGTTAATTAGGCAACAATTAATTTTTTAGAGGTACTTAATGAATTAATGGCTAGAAACAATAGAGTCAATTGATAATTCTTTTACAGCTTTGATATCTTTAACTTCTTTAACATCACTAGAATTAGGACATCACCTCACCAAATTTTTTATCAAATTAAAAAGCATTTTGAGGGTGGGCAAATAGACATTTTCTATTTACATAATCCCCGTTTGTCTTTGGTACTTCAATAGATATTATAAAATTAAAAATTCCTTAATCTTAACTATAATTATATTAGGCAGGTCCCGCCGATACCTACTTATAGAGTGAAATTAAAATAAAAGAGTATTTCAAGTCCTACTTGAAAGGCTCGTTTTCTTAACAAATATTTTTTACAAATATATATATATATATATATATATATATATATATATATATATATATATATATATATATATATATATAGAGAGAGAGAGAGAGAGAGAGAGAGAGAGAGAGAGAGAGAGAGAGAGAGAGAGAGACTAAGCACTCCTGACTATCATTAGATTTAGACTACAACAACAACAACCCAGTAAATTCCACTAATGAGGTCTGGGAGGGTAGTGTGTACGCAGACCCTACCCCTACCCCGAAGGAGTAGAGAGACTATTTACGAAAGACCCTCGGCTCAAGAAGACAAAAGGAGACAATGTTAGTATCATCACAACAATCATAGGAAAAATAGGAACACTAATGAAATCCAGAAGAAAGATGTAAAGCAAAGGGAGACTAGATTTAGACTGAAAAAAGGAAAAATGAAAGATTGAGCATTAAAAAAAAAATAGAGAATGAGCTATTACAAAACAATAGAAATTCAATAATAGTTCAATTATAAAACCATGAAGTAAGAAATTCATTTCTCTTCAATTTGTTTCATTATCATCTCACTGGTAGAGATATCCAGATTTCCCAATATAGAGGAAGTATATTTTTCTATTTATTAAGTTTATAAGGAAGTTGTTTTACTCATTAAAAAAATTGACTTGCTATCTATATGTCTCTCAAAAATTTATATCAAGAAGAATTTATCTGAATAAGTTTGTGACAGCCTTTTTAAGTTGAGTTTTCGGTCTGACTTTGCTCAAGTCAGAAATACGTGTTGGACCCAAATTAAATTCATTTCACATAGTTCAATTTAGAAAATACATTTTTATCATTTTCTTCCATCCAAAATATAATTGTTTTGTCAAATTAAATTTGTATTGAAACATTTGACGTATTATAAAAATAAAAAGTCATCTATTATTATTTTTAAAACCTGTGATTTGTTGTCCTAATTACCGCAATTTAATTAAGTGAAACATGCAAGGAGAAATACAAATTCGTTAGATAAATACTTTTATGATTAAGATTGTTAAATTTCTTTTAAAAAAACTATGAGAAAAATTTAAAAAGTAAGTAATATAAATAAGAGGAAGCATCATTTTCTCTTCCTTTTCTTTTTTCTTTTCTGATTCTACTTATAATAATGAAGGTTAATAAGGGTACACATATTAAGCATTAAAGAAATATCAACAAAATATATCGTATTATAACATGAAAAAGATATTCCTAGATCCACCGAAATGACACGTGCCATCTTTTTCATCAGTCATTGGCAGCATTTATATTTCATTTAAAATTGTAGTTGCAAGCACACATCACGGAAAATAATGGTCCAAGAATGGACAAGTAAGAAAACAATCTCAAAATTCATAAACTCAAAAGAAAAACTAAATAATAGTACTACTTTTATTTTTTTTGCCTAAATAATACTATCCACGATAAGTAACTTTTTTGCCTTTGTCGCACTCCTTAATAAAATACTAACTCTTAAAAAAAGTATCTTGACCATATTATTCTTAGTTACAATTTATATATGGTTAACTTGACACATTGAGATACGTAAATAAGTACAAATTTGACAAACTAAAGTTAATTCATTCTTGATTATGTAAAAAAAAAAATTATTTTGAACCAAAATAAAAATATCAAAATATTAATAATAAAGTCATAGCCTAGGCGGCAACCATCTCTTTATTGCAACTGTAACCTGCATGCATTGTAGTAGTTCTAGTAGTAAATTGGACCCCATTACATTTAATTCCCTTCACTTCCCACCTATCTCTTTGACATAAACCTTTGCAATAATGTCCATTATCTAACTCCAAAAATATATTCAAAACCATATATACACAGAGATGCAAACATATTAGAGAGTTGCACTTTTTGGGAAGTTTAACTGAAAAAAAAATATATGTACTGATTAGAGTCATCATTTCATAGCAAAGCAATCTTGTCTATATATATATAGTCCAAAGGGTACTTTTTTTTTTTTCTTTTCTTGTTTTTTGGAAATGGATGGGATGGAGATAGAAGTGACAAATGGTGGTGGAGATATTGAAAAAGGGGTAATGCATAAACAAGGAGTTGCATATTTAGTATGGGAAGATTTAACAGTAATGTTACCAAATTTTGGACATGGACCAACAAAGAAGTTGCTACATGGTTTAAGTGGTTATGCTGAACCTGGTAGAATTATGGCTATTATGGGTCCTTCTGGTTCTGGAAAATCTACACTTCTTGATACTTTAGCAGGTTTTTACTCCAACTTCTTAAACTTTTAATAATAATGATGGTGTCCGGTCCAGGAGGGGAGCCTTGGCGTAACTGGTAAAGTTGCTGCCATGTGACCGGGAGGTCATGACAGAAATGCAAGGTAAGGCTGCGTACGATAGACCCTTGTGGTCTAGCCCTTTTCCGGACCCGCGCATAGCGGGAGCTTAGTGCGACGGGCTACCTTTTGGTGATGTCCGGTCCAGTATATCGACTATATTACTTGATACTTGTTGTCTTTCGTTAGTATATGCATTAGGTAACTTTGCTTGCCAAGACTTAGGGAGGTAGGAAGAAATCTGTTTTTTAGGCCATAGATTTGAGTGCCTCCACTTCTCTTGAATATGATTGGGATTTTTTGTTTGCTTGTGTTTGTTTGTATTTATTTTAAAATATTTTCCTATTTTGTTTTCTATTTTCTTGCTCACTTGCCTGTCCATGTTTTGTTCAAGAAAAGGCCAGGACAGCCTGGTGTATAAGGCATCCCGCGGTCATGTAAGGTCCGGGGAAGATCCGCACCTTAAGAAATGTGGCGTAGATAGCCTACCCAATTGCAAGCATTAGTGGCTGCTTCCATGACTCGACCCGTGATTTGTAGGTCGTTATTCAAGAATGTGAAAAAAATTGAATAAACCTGTCTATTATTGGGTTATTATGGCAGATCTGTATGTAAATAATGTATTCACTTAAAGTAAACGATAGCTTTAATTAAATGTCGGCAAGGGTAGTTAGGTAGAGAGGGACAGTTCATTAAGCTTTGTTTCTAGCTAGGCACATACTTATAACTCTGTTTTATACTTAAAATTGACAAAATTCTATTTACAGTGGGTCTTATATTCAGATTATCTGGAAAAAAAGAATAGTGGAAACCTGTATTTTTCACATTTAATGATGTTGTTTGTGTTAGGTTTAGTCATGCTAGATAAAAATGGACATTTCCATTGCTGGAAAACTTTTAGTTTGTTCATTGTCAAAATAAGCCTTGGGCCGAACTCACCCCAAAAGCTAGCTCTAAGGGAGAAGGATTGCCCAAGCCTTATAAGGAAACCAGGGATCTCATCCTGGACTGATGTGGGATGCATTCCATTCATCATCCCCTCACGCCTAGATCCGGACATTCTTTATTAGGGGGTCCAATGCTCGGTCTGGAACATGCTCAATCATGAACTGGGGTATTTCCACGCCCCTTCAATTGGTCCTGGGGCATTCCGCCCCCTCTTTTGAGGGCCCACATAGATCACGGGCCGGACTCTGATACCGTGTCAAAATAAGCCTTGGGCCCTAACTCACACCCATAAAGCTAGCTCGAAGGGAGGAAGATTGCCCAAGCCTTATAAGGAGACCAGGGATCTCAGATGTGGAATTCATTCCATTCATCATTCGTTATTTGGTTAAAACCCCAATAAACGGCTTGAATTACCCTTTTTCTTATGAGTTACATTTAACAAAATAGAATTTTGGATTGCAAGGTTTTCATTGCAAGTATTCAATTGGCTTGGTGAGCTAGTGAAAATGAAGTATTGATTATGTTATATCAAATAAAACCTGAAGTTGTTTATATCAAATAAAATCTGAAGTTGGTTTGAATTTGATAATCTGAACGAGTAATCTATGATCTTTGCTGAAATACAGAGGATAGAATTAGTAGTGTTGTGAGTTTAGATGTCTTTGATGATAGAAAGGTAAAACCAGTGTATGAACATAAACTTAGAAATATTGGTGTTCATGGTCAAGGGACCTAATGTTTTCAAAAGTTCTTGTCGTTCCATTAACGGCTTGAAATAATCTCAAAATAACAGACTATGAATATTTTGCGGCCCTTCCTCAGATCCTATTTGAACGCGGGATGGTTCATGCACCGAGCTGCCCTATTTTTATATTTTGAGGTGTCTGCGCATTGCTGGTTCTGTGTCAAAAGGCTACTGCAGCCAAGTTAACCTCCTTGGTTCTGAATAATAGGTATATTTTCTTTTGGTCATGTCTTGATCTCTATACTTAGTCTTGAGAATTCTTTTCATATACCTTGTTGCCCTTCATCTCCGTCTTCTCTAATTCCTTCTTTGACTTATACTTTTCGTTGTCATACCAATGTGATTCAAGATAGGTATAAATTAAAGATGTTTCTCGTAGAATATGTTTTGCATGCTAGTCAGGTAGTCATGTGCTGTAAAAATTGTCATCTAAACCTTTATTTGATATCATCGCTAATGCATATACTTAGTTTATTGCTGAATGTAAAAAGAGGGGAAAAATTGAGAATGACAATTCACTTCTTGTGATTATAACATCTGCACTTTGCTAAATCATATGCTTGGTTTGGACTGCAGGTAGACTATCGTCAAATGTGGTAATGACTGGAAATATCCTTCTCAATGGGAAGAAGAGGAGATTGGACTATGGTGTTGTTGTAAGTTACTCTGATTGAGCCTTTAATTTGTGCACACCACATTTTAGGCACTAGCATTTGCGCGTTGGAACTTCGCCAAAAGTGTCCTTTTTCACTTAAGCAGGACATGTAGAAGTTTGTGCTATTTCCTATATATGTACTTACTTCCTTTTGCTCCAAAATAGATGGAAATTTTCTACCTGCCAAAAAAGATGTCAAAGCTAGCATGTCGTTTTCTCAAGATTCGCGAAAATTTGTTATACTATGGCATTTTCTTCATTTTCTAGAAAAAAACATTATGCTTTCTATCAGTTTGTCACGAGGGAGTCTTAATAAACATGTCGATGTTACAGAAATCTCCAAAAAGCTCAACAAACATAAGGATATTACACAAATATTCGAACTGTCCCTTTCTAAAGCAACATTTTCGTTATCAGAAACATTTTGTAGATAACAGATTTGAATGTGATAAGAACACCATCGTCCGAGTGAAAATAATGTGTACATATTTGAATGCAGAAGTTATATACTTCTTTATATTTTTGATGAGCTGCTGGAATTTTACAGGCTTATGTTACTCAAGAGGATACACTGTTGGGAACTCTATCGCCTAGAGAAACAATTACGTATTCAGCACATCTGCGACTTCCAACTAGCATGACAAAAGAAGAGGTAAACGACATTGTGGAGGGAACAATAATGGAAATGGGGCTAGGGGATTGTGCTGATCGGCTGGTAGGAAATTGGCAGTTAAGAGGAATAAGTGGCGGGGAGAAAAAGAGACTAAGCATTGCACTTGAAATCCTTGTGCGACCTCGTATACTTTTTCTTGATGAGCCTACCACTGGTCTTGACAGTGCCTCAGCATTCTTTGTTGTTCAAGCTCTTAAGAATATTTCCCGTGATGGAAGAACGGTTATCTCGTCTATTCATCAGCCGAGTAGTGAAGTTTTTGCATTGTTTGATGACCTCTTTCTGTTGTCTGGTGGAGAGGCTGTATATTTTGGTGAAGCAAAATCTGCAGTACAGGTATGGAGTGATCAAATTTGTATAACTACAACATGATTTACAAAGTCTTTTGCTTTCTATCTAATGAGATTGAATTTAATCTATACATACTGATATTTCAGTTCTTTGCTGAATCGGGGTTTCCATGTCCAAGTAGGAGAAATCCATCCGATCATTTCTTACGCTGTGTTAATTCGGACTTTGATGTCGTGACAGCCACACTGAAAGGCTCACAAAGACTCCGGGTATGACTACTACTATAGCTATGCTGTCTCCTTTTATAATCACTCTTATTACTAGTTATTAGTCCTTTTGCTGTGGCTGATGGATGTTATTTTTATGTCAAGTTTTACTTCAAATTAGAAAATGACTATTTCCGTTAGGTATAAGGATTTAGATTTTGTGACAGTAGTTTTTCTGATGATCTGAGGACCTGAAGCACCGGCACATAAAGCCTTCGCCTTATGTTTTCCACATTCTCAAACTAGTTCATTGTCATATAAATGGAAAATTTTAAGTTAAGACTTCCGGTATTGTAATTTCAGAACTTCGACAGTAGTATCCATGTTTTGGATGATATAGATTGTGTATACTTTTCTCAACAGCTTATACTCAAGAAAGATAATCTATGTTTCTGATGCAGGAAACACATAAGAGTGACTATTTAATGAATATGGCAACAGCGGAAATTAAAGAACTGCTTGCGAGCAAATATAAGCACTCAGCATATGCTACAAGGGCCAGGTCACGTATGCGAGAACTCTTGGCCACTGTTAGTTCCTCCTCATCCCACCCTTCATATGTGTTTTTCTTCCGTAGTTTGATATCTTCCTCTAACTGCAAGTTTGGCTACACTACGTGCAAACTGAGAAAGAGTGCTGTATTTTGATTTGATTTTCTTATAATCCAATTTTATTTGTTGAATAATGTGCTGTAGGATTCTGTCAACAAGCATGTATAGATCACAAAAAATATGTAAATACTTGCTTCTAAATGATTACCATTCCAATATAGGCTACTAAACTTGCAAAGTGACATTAAAAGCTGCTAAACTATGAACATTTTACTAATTTTGTTGCATATCCAAGAGAAGAGTTCCAAGAAATACAATAACTTTAGAATTATTAGGTCCATGCTTTAAAACTGTTCTATTTTTAAAGCCGCTCTAATGCATCCTTTGTTCGCAGCAAGGAGTTGAGATTGAAACAGTAAAAGGAAGTCAAGCTGGCTGGGGAAAGCAACTTTCAACATTGACGCGAAGATCATTTGTAAACATGTCAAGAGACAAAGGATATTATTGGTCTCGCATAGTAATTTACATCATTGTATCTATTGCTGTTGGTACCCTCTTCTATGATGTCGGCACCAGTTACACAGCAATCTTGGCTCGAGGAGCTTGTGGTGGATTCGTCACCGGCTACATGACTTTCATGTCCATTGGAGGCTTTCCTTCCTTCATAGAAGAATTGAAGGTAAACAACCATTTACTACTATCTTAACTACTTAACATTCTATTGAAAGTAGCAACAATAACAACAACAAACCCAATATAATCCCACGGGTAGGGTCTGGGGAGGGTAGTGAATACGCAGACCTTACCCCTACAGTGAGTGTAAAGAAGTTGTTTCCAGTAGACTCTCGGCACGAAAAAAAATGAAAATAGAGCAGTAGCAACAAGCCGTAACGAGAACAAGATAAAAAGAAAACGAAGCGAAAGAAACAACATACAATGATAGAGATCTACAATATTAGAATGCAAGACTGCCACTTATAACACTGGAATCCTATTGAAAGTAGATAGTCCTAAATTGCTTATACAAGTTTAATTAATGATTCTCAATTACGACAAACTGAACTTCAATTAAATTTGTCTTTCGAAAACAAAAATTAAAATTTCAGCTAGCAAAAGATCATTTGATTTGATTACTAAGTACAAGATAGGACAGCTATTTCGCGCCTGCAGGGGCAATTAGTTGTTTCTTTTGTGTTGCGAATTTTGAAACAATTTAGGACTGACATTATATCTCATTTTACAGGTTTTTACCAAAGAAAGGCTTAACGGGCACTATGGTGTTGGAGCTTTCATAATAGCAAACTTCCTCTCTTCATTTCCATTCTTAGTTGCGGTTTCACTCCTCACCGGAACCATCACCTACTACATGGTGTTTCGGGCTAGATTCTTTCGTTATGTGTTTTTTGTCCTAAATCTTTTTGGTTGTATCGCTGTTGTTGAGAGCTGCATGATGATTGTAGCTTCGCTTGTTCCAAACTTCTTAATGGGAATCATAACAGGAGCCGGCGTGCTTGTACGTCCAAACTGCTTAATACTACTACTTCTCATCTTATTTTATCACACTATAGGCTATAGCTGTCGAGTAATTACACTCATCACCATATTTCTGTATACAGGGACTCATGATGATGACTGCTGGATTTTTCCGTTTGCTGCCAGATCTTCCAAAGCCAATTTGGCGCTATCCGATTTCATTTCTTGGTTACGGGGCATGGGGTTTACAGGTAACAAATAAAGATGCATTTGCTACTTCTCTTTTCTCATTTTTCCTCGTGCCGAGGGTCCATTGGAAATAGCTACATTCACTGTAGGGGTAAGGTTTGCGTATATCTACCCTTCCCAGACCTCACTTGTGGGAGTATGCTGAGTTTGTTGTTGTTGTTGTTGTACCATAGAGGTTTTGATCAATTATATTGCTATGTCCATGTTGGAGACTAGTAGCATATTCTACGCGTATTAAAGAATATTTTTGACAAATACATTGAAGATGATATATGATGCAATTGCAGGGAGCATATAAGAATGACATGATTGGACTTGTATTTGATCCACTAATTCCAGGTGGAGAGAAACTAAAAGGGGAAGATGTCATCACAAATATGTTCAAATTGTCATTGGATCATTCCAAGTGGTGGGATTTACTTGCGTTATACGCCCTCATTCTGATGTATCGGCTTCTATTCTTTATTATTCTCAAGTTAAAGGAGCGAGCAACGCCATTTTTCCGATCAATGTATGCCAAGAGAACTATGCATCAACTCAAAAAGCGGCCCTCATTCAAGAGGAAACCATCTTTATCTTATTCAAGTAGGCAACATACTCTCAGGTCATTGTCTTCTCAAGAGGGTCTTAGCTCTCCAATCCCATAGAAACGATAAATCTCAAATGCTTGCACCAGAAGCAAGTACAGGAGTTGGAGTCAATGGGTTCAGAATCAATGTAATGTCTTTTATATGAAAATTAGGGAATCAAGCTGAAAGTTGTAGGTTCAATTGAATCTGCTTTAGATCCGCCTCGATCTGGCTCTTACCTGATTCTCAACATATACTACTGTTAATATCTCATAAGATAATAGAATTCTGGTAAATTGCATTGTCCTTGAGGTTTCATTTGTTGAACATTGCAATAAATTTGCTTCCATTAAAGAGCCAGACAAATTGTTGTATTATCAAATATATATACAAAAGAAGTGTCCTTTCTTTTGCTGTTAACTAAATTGAAGTGACTACTGCTTAACTAAGCATGTTTTGTTGTCTTGATGTATTTTGATATATAGGAGTATAGTGGCATGATTGAAATTCTTAATGGGTTTATCCTACGTATAGTCTAACCCAGGTCCGAACCTGCCCATTAAAGGAACGGCCCTGATTCTTGGTTAGTGGTTAAAGGGCTGGGTTTCGCCCAGCCCGAGGGTGTCGGACCCCTTGTTCTTCCATAGCTTAATTTTAAGGGAACAAATGCTGATATCCTCCCATTTAGAATTTCGCTAAGTGTGTTTTAACAATTTAAAACTTAAGCCTCTGGCAAAAATGTAAGGTAAGTGAGCGTACAATAGATCCTTGTGGTTCGACTTTTCCTCGGACCCCGTGCATAGCGGGAGTTTAGTACACCGAACTGCCCTTCTAATATATATTTCGAGAAAATAATATTAGATCTATATGCACATTATAATTTTCGATAGTAGTGTTCGATTGTCTACTTTTGAGTTTATGTGACCCCGCCAAGACCCCGCCACTGCTTTAGGTTCAAAACTGTAAATACCCTCAATTATTTTTTTTATTATTTACAAAACAAACTCAACATTCTCTTTGTCAAGAAGAGATCTTTCTAAAATAGAATCAAGAGAACGCCGGCTCCTTCTACCTTGTCTCTGGTTGAAAGGGTCTCGACTGAAGTGATAGAGACTTACTGTGCTGTTTAGAATGGAAATAATTGAACTGCAATAAAACGCAGAAATTTTACTAAAACATAAAAGGGAGTGGAATTATTTGTCTCCTTTATTCCCACTTTATTCTCAAATGATTCTATCATCCATATATAGCTAAACAGAAAATAAAAGAGAGGGGCATACAAGCAAGCATGTGTTTCAGTGGTTCGGTTCGGCCGGTTATTTTATAAAATTTGAGCTATACTTATTTTTTGATTTTTTCACTTCATATAACCAAAATTAGTCTTTTCGTAACCGTCCCAATCATCTCGGTTTCTCTTCGATATCGGTACGGTTTGGTTAATTTTTCGGTATTTTTTTAAAACGTCATGTAACAATCGCTAGTAGAAGTTAGAATGGGATAAATGTGTACTTGCATGGGACTTTGGCAAAACTCTTTAGATATTTTTATTATTTTAAAAAAATGATGAATTAAGATGTCCATAATGAAGATTCATCCCACTATTCTTTGGTAGCATAAAATAAATTAAGCAAAAATAAAAAAAATAGAGTGGAAAGATACTAATCATGTTGGGACTCAAGAACAGAATTTATTAGAAGATTAGCATCCGACGAGAGAAATCTACATCATACAAGATGAAAGACATCCAATATCCCGTGGCTTGCAACTCAAGATGTTAGAACTAATTTAGTTTCAATAAGAGTAGCAAAACATATTTAAAAGTTGGGACTTTTGGGTGTTAATTACTGGGTCACTTATAGCCATTTCCATAATTCCAACGCTCAAAGGAAAAAATTTAATGCTTTGTTAGTTTTAAACTTAATATATAAAATATATGTTTTATATATAAATTTATTCAGTACGATTCGGTATTCCTTCGGTTTATAAAATTTTAAACCGACCATATTATTGGTATGGTTATATATTTATATAAAACCTACAGGTTATTGAAAGAAACCTAATAATCGGTTCGGTACAGTTCGGTTCGGTCGATTTAGTCGGTTTTTAAAGATCTATTGACACCCCTACAAGTAAGAAAAACAACAACAATAACATACCCAATAAAATCTCATAAGTGAGGTCTTGAAAGTGAGGGTGCACACAGACCTTACCCCTATGTTGTGACAGGCAAGATGGGGAGGTTGTTTATGATAGACCCTCGGCTCAACAAGCAAAGGAGGACAAAGAAAATAAATTGCAAAAATGTTGAAACAATTAGGTTATCCAAATCTTGTACTTCTCAACTCCCTCGTAATGGCAACTGCATTAAAAAATTGTTTGGTGATAACTTTTTAAACCACCCTAGTCACAGAATATGTCTTCAATTATAGTGCTCTGGCTAAAGTTTTTCTTTTTAAGGGTAATGTATATTATTTACTAAACATTATAGTAAGATGAGTATCAAATTTATAATGTGAAGTTACTATTTTGTCAGATTACTAGTTACTATACTTATCATAGAGATTTACCTTACATTATAAGTAGCCTAATTACATAGAAATTACACGCGTTTGATCGTGCCTATTCATCAAGCTGGTTTTTATCATCCACAGTATGTACGTCCCTATCAACTGTACATATCTTCTGCTATATATTCAACAAAATGAGATATTTCAGACATCAATACTGTCTTGACTTCTGCTACACAAAACTCTAGTAGCACATTCTCTTTTTCTTATAAAGAGTTTTAACAAAGAGTATGGAGATAGAGGTAGCAAGTACAGCAGCAAGTGGTGAAAATTGTCTTGATCTTGAAAAGGGGGTGGCATTATCAGAGAATACTGTATTATCTGGAATTGAAAATGCTGCATATTTGGTTTGGGAAGATGTAACAGTAATGTTGCCAAAATTTGGGAATGGACCAACAAAAAGATTATTAAATGGGATTACTGGTTATGCTGAACCAGGTAGAATCATGGCTATTATGGGTCCTTCTGGTTCTGGCAAATCCACCCTTCTTGATTCTTTAGCAGGTCTTTCTCTGTCCCTCATATCTCTTAACTACTTTACTGACAGTTTAGAAGAATTTTTACACTATCAGATTATCTAAAATATATACCGGTAACCGTTCATATAGCGTGGGATTAGTAAGTTGGAAAATAAGGTAAATTAACTCTTATTACAACAAGTTACCTTATATACTTATAGTGTAAATTTTTTATATGAAATGATTGTTTTGATGTTCACAAGATATAAAAGACCATATCTACAAGAACAACATACGCAGAGAACAACATACGCAGTGTGATCTCTCATAAGTGAGGTCTCGGGAATGTGAGGTACACGCAGACCTTACCCTTATCTTGTGTGAGGTAAAGAGGTTGTTTCTAATACACCCTCGTATGAATAAACAACCATATCTGAAGTAACTAAACACCGACTTATGGAAATAAAGCAAGGTTATGGTGTTTGAAGCATTACATAAATTTGCCTCAATTATTTGAGCATGCAAAATGTTAATCAATATGAATCTGCATGTACTATTTTCTTCGGCTTACCGAGAACATAGCCATTGATAGAAGGGTAGAAGGATAATAGGTTGTAGGGTATTTTTCGGATCCGTTCCGGATTTATTAGGGGTAGCCCGCTAGTACCTTGTCATTGATTATCATAGTGCTAGTATTAGGGTTATTTTTAGTACTATCTTCTGCTTGTTGCTATTACTATTGCTATTGCTATTACTTTATTCCATATGTTTTGCAGTTCTTTCATTGTTGATATCATTTTTCTGGCCTTGTTGTTTATATTTACTTGTTTCTATTCTTCTTTTCGAGCTGAGGATCTTTCGAAACAGACGCGGATGTAGTATTCTACCGACGGGTCAACTGAACCCATAATTTTCGACGTGGGGTAAAAATTTGTATGTAAAAATTTATTAAAATTATAAAAATAGTACATACGAACTCATAACTTTAAAAATATAATGGGTTCAATACTAAAAGTCTTAAAATTTGAACCCATAGAATTTAATTCCTGGATCCGCCTATGTTTCGGAAACAACCTCTCCAAATTATATACTGTCAATGCAGAAATCAAATTCTTTATAGTAACACATGCAGAGAAACAGAAGATGGCATGGGGGGCTCCATAGGGCTATGGGGGGAGTAGGTAAAATCTGTTGTTGGAAATTTAATGAAGTAACACAATGTTGTATATGTCATTTTCTTTTAGTCCAATTCATTGTACACGTGGAAAGTCAAAAATAGGAGATTGAAAAGTAAGTGTAAGCAGTGCATTAATATATGTAGCAGTGAGTTTTATTGTTTCCTCTGACTAGTAATAATATTATAGGACAGGTGGTAGATAGAAAGAGATAAATAAGGCGTATATTATAAATGCAGCAGGTCACCTAATTAAATATTATAAATGCCTCATCTAGCTAACACTCTAGCTAATATTCAATCCTATGCGTATTTATAATCCCTCTAGGTATAATAGTAAAAATTTTTGTTTCTCGGTCAGTTGTCGGTACCCGTATTACGCTCCCACTAAATCCAGATTCGCACAAGAAAATCTCTCTTTGAGAGTAAAGAGTTTCTTAACAAAAGCGACTCTATACTCATGACTCGAATACAGGGGCAAAGCCACACTTTGGTAAAGGTGGTCAACTGAACAGCCTTTGTCGGAAAATTACACTGCATATATCAGGTTTAGAGGTACATAACATATATCGAACACTCTTTGTCGGAAATTTTTTTTTACTTTTCAAGTTTGAACACCCTTGAGGAAATTCCTGGTTTCGCCACTGCTCGAATCCGAGACCTCTAGTTAAGGATGAAATAATACTCACCGGTCACCACTACACCACAACTTTTGCTGGTAAAGTAGTACAATAGTAAATTGATAGTATTTCCGCTTGTCTAGTTATCTACAGCTATAATACGTAGAGTAAATTATACAGTTTTTATATTTGGAATCATGTTATGAAAGATCAATTGTTTTTTGTTTTTATTTTTGTATGTTATTCACATTATATATTATGCAAAAGTCTAATAGCCATTTTGCCAAGGATTTTCTTGGATGGCTGAATAATAGTACGAGTAATTACTTGTGTAATATTGTATTTTTGAAAATAAGATGGAGAAATATTTACTGAACTTGGTTTTACTTAGCAGGTAGACTCTCGACAAATCTCGTAATGAATGGAAATATTCTTCTCAATGGAAAGAAGAGAAGGCTTGACCATGGTGTTTTCGTAAGTGCTATCCAAAATATTATGAAAATTTGGTTAAATTGACTCTACTATTTACTTTGAATTATTTAACTAAGCCATTATCATTTGCACCAAAAAATATTGTACTCCATACAAATACATAAATTAAGCAAATTTTGGTACTTTCTTAAGTGGCGCAGATCAAATTGTAATATTTTAATGTTAATAAATCACAATACAATTTGACCAAGCCACTTAAGTTAATTGTGTTTGTGAAAAATAAATGAAATTTATAAATAAATATAGTTTCAAAACCAACGTCGTTTAAGTTTTGAATCCGTCACTGATTAATTCATGTTATTGTGGGCTATGTTGCGCGGACTCTCCAAAATGTTGCCGCACCCGTATCTAATCCTCCAAAAATACACTATTTTTGGAGGATTCAACACGCATCCGGTGACATTTTCGAAGAGTCCGACCAACATAGATTGTTACCAGTCTTATGTGACACAAGAAGATGTATTAATGGGAACTCTAACAGTGAAAGAAACTATCCAATACTCAGCCCAATTGAGACTCCCAAGCAACATGACCAAACAAGAACTAAACAAGATTGTGGACAATGTTATATCAGAGATGGGGTTAGAAGATTGTGCAGAAAATTTGATTGGAAATTGGCATTTGAGAGGAATAAGTGGTGGTGAAAAAAAGAGACTAAGTATTGCACTTGAAATTATCACAAAACCTCAACTCTTATTTCTAGATGAGCCAACAAGTGGACTTGACAGTGCTTCAGCTTATTTTGTTGTTCAAATTCTTAAGAACATTGCATTATGTGGTGGAAGGACAATAATATGCTCAATTCATCAGCCAAGTAGTGAAGTTTTTGCACTATTTGATGACCTTTTCTTGCTATCTTCCGGTGAAATGTTATATTTTGGAGAAGCTAAAATGGCTGTTGAGGTAGGACAAGCTGACTTTACTCTTATATGTCCTTTCTCATTATTGTATTTCTTTTTAATAATATTGTGATTATGCGTTTTCTGAGCCGAGAGTCTATCGAAAATCACCTTTCTACTTTCACAAGGTTGAGGTAACGTCTGCATACACACTACCACTACAAAAAAAAACCGAAATTAACTAGGAATTTCGTCGCTAATCTGTCGTTAAATTGCTCGTAGCTAACACAGTTTCTTGATATTCTGTCGCTAAATATTTTTTTGTTTAGCTACAGAATTTGTCCGTTACTATTTCCTATTTTTTTAGTAGTGTACCCTCCCCATGCCCCACTTGTAAAATTACACTGAGTTTGTTATTGTTGTTATACACCGTCATTGTACTCTAATTGATTATAGCAGGTTACTTACCGTTTCTCTACACAATCAATTATTTTTATAGCTAGGGTTTATATATAGTTGTCCTTTTAAGTGACATGATTGTGTACTGTATTTTAGGCATTCAATGCGTAGAACTTAAAACTCATTAAAATTAGGCGTATAAGTCTATATTCTAACAGTGTAAAAAATTTTGTACAAAATTATAAGGTAAACGCAAATAAATTTCGCTAAAATTGCACTGACAATTGATTTTTTTTTTTAATGTATACTTCCTCCGGTTCAATTTATGTGAACTTATTTTCTTTTTAGTCTGTGCCAAAAAGAATGACCTATTTCCTTATTTAGAAATAATTTACATTTATCCAATGATTTATAGCCACAAAAAATATATGTGCCTCATTTTATACCACAAATTCAAAAGTCTTCTCTCTTTTCTTAAACTTCGTACTCAGTCAAATGGGTTCACATAAATTAAAACTGATAGAGTATAACTTAAATCCGAAAAGTAAATGTGGTGAGAACCTTAAAGAAGAATAAAATCACGATTAAACTGTATATAGGTCAAAGTTGTACTATTTATTTGATTTTATGTTTGCAGTTCTATGCTGATTCAGGATTTCCATGTCCAACAAGAAGAAATCCTGCTGACCATTTTCTTCGATGCATTAATTCGGACTTTGACGATGTTACCGCCGCTTTAATTGGGTCGCAGAGAATAAATGTACGTATATGCATCGTTAATATAAATGTTTTTAGCATTATTAATTTACTTTTACATGTTATAGCAGATCTTTTTCACTCGTTCTTACGGTGTTCTGTTGTTTTACTTTTATTGTTTATAACATTTTCAAGGAAAAAAGATTATATTATAAGTATGTTTGGCCAAACTTTTAAAATTAGCTTATTTTAAAAAAGTATTTTTTAAAAAAGTATTTTTTTGTGAGAAACAATTTGTCTTTGTCTAATTAATTTTAAAAATATTTTTGAGGAGCAATTGGTATTTGATCAAATTTTTAAAAATACTACTAAGTGTATTTTTCAAAAAAGTGTAAAGCGGAGAAATTATTTTTTCATGTTTATCAAAAACTAAACAATTTTTAGAAAAAAAAAATTACTTTTAGCAAAACAAAACTTGGCCAAACTGGATAGGAGTACAAGTTATTGAATACAGTATTATCATGTGGGGACATATTTATTTATTTATGTTAAAGAGTAATGTATTTTATGATATTGTTGTCTTGAAAAGAGTAAAAGTGAGTCCAATCAGTTTCTTTTGTATTTAAAATGTATAAAATCTTCAATTTAATTAAACGGAAAAGGGCCAAGATTGCCCTTAGCGCATTAGAAATGGCTTAAAAATACCCTCATTCCACCTATGAGTTCAAATTTACCTTTAATATTATTTTTAGGCTTAAAATGCCCTCTCTTAACGGAAAGATGACATGGCATTGATGGACATTTTAATTAAACATGTAATATTTATTTAGTCCGGAAAAAGTGAATTTGTTTTTACTAAAAACTGAAAAAAAACGAAAATATTATTTTTTCCAGTTTTTACAAAAAAAACTGCTTTAAAAAAGCTGGAAAATATTTTCTAAAACAATATTTTTGTAAAAACTGAAAAAAAAACTGAAAAATAATTTTCTAAAGCAATGTTTTTGTAAAGGCTGAAAAAAAAAGAGGAAATATTATTTTTTTACTAAAAACTGAAAAAAAACGAAAATATTTTTTTAAAAAAGTTGAAAAATATTTTCTAAAACAATATTTTTGTAAACACTGAAAACAAAACTGAAAAATAATTTTCTAAAACAATATTTTTGTAAAAGCTAAAAAAGAAGAGGAAATATTTTTCAGCTTTTACAAAAACATTGCTTTAGAAAATTACTTTTTAGTTTTTTTTTATATTTTTTACAAAAAAATTATTTTAGAAAATATTTTTCAGCTTTTTTTAAAGTAGTGTTTTGTAAAAACTTGAAAAAAAAATATTTTTCGTTTTTTTTTCAGTTTTTAGTAAAAAAACATATTTCCTCTTCTTTTTCAGTTTTTACAAAAATATTGCTTTAGAAAATTGCTTTTCAGTTTTTACAAAAATATAGTTTTAGAAAATATAAAATATTTTTCAGCTTTTTTTTTAAGCAGTTTTTTTGTAAAAACTAGAAAAAAAATATTTTCGTTTTTTTAGTTTTTAGTAAAAAAAAGTTCACTTTTTCCGGACTAAATAAATGTTACATGTTTAATTAAAATGCTCATCAATGTCATGTCATCTTTCCGTTAAGAGAGGGACATTTTTAAGTCTAAAAATAACATTAAGGGCAAATTTGAACCCATAGGTGGAAGGAGGCCATTTTTGAACAATTTCTAATACATTAAGAGCATTCTCGACCCTTTTCCGTTAATTAAATACAATGAAAAAACTTCTAGGACATTTATTTTGGTAAGGAGGATTATGAAACATTTTTCTTGGAATCCTTCAACTAATTCTTTTTTTTCCCCTTTACTTTCAATAAGTTTCTGTATATTAGACTGCCCTATCCAAATCCCACGTGTTGGGAATATACCGGGTCCGTTGTAGTTTTTATATTACATCCAGTAGAAACTTGAGTACTTTTTGGCTTTTGCCTTCCAATTAATTCTTGTAATAATTTCTTATTAATAATCTCCTACATTTGAATTTTTTTTGTATGATTTTAAATTTTCGACGTTGTAATTTATTTTTCAAAGAATATGTACTCTTAAAATACAGGTCAAAACCTTCTAATCAAAAATGATAATTGTGGAAATATATATGTTATTCTTTCTATTCAGGATATCAAAGAGTCCTCGGGTTCACTGGTTTATCTTCCAACAGCAGCAGAGTGTAGAGTAAGGCTTATTCAAAAATACAAATGCTCTAAACATAGATTGAGGGCAAAAGCTAGGGTTCTCGAACTCGCAAATATTGTAAGTTTTCACAAGCTTTTCTTTCTTTTCTTTAATATTAGTATTCAAAATAATATTCAGACTCAAAATCACTTTACTAATACATTTAAGGAGCTGCAAAGTTTGACTGACAAATTATGAGAAAATGACGAAAATGGTTCCTTATGTTTGGGGTTAAGTTTATGATGGTTCCTTAAATATATTCTTGAGCAGTTTTGATCCTTAAATATATCAAAAACGAGCTTTTTGGTACTATCGTCAAACATTTAACGAACTCTATTAGATTTAACCAGAACTGTGAAAAAGAGTAGGATTTAACACGAACTCATAATTGGAGGTACAATTATATCGGTTTCTACTACTCTACTTTTGGTCTATTTATGAATTCTGCAGCTATTCGAGATGTAGTTTCTACTGCTCCCTTTGTCTCATATTATGTGTCGTATTTCTCTTTTACACGCTCCTTAAGAAATATTAATTAGGAAAGAGATTTGACTGTTCTATCCTTATTTATGTCTTAAGATATAATCTCTCCTCATTGAATATTTATTCTATTTATGTGTTATCTCCATCTTCAAGAACAATTATTACTAAGGGTACAAACGGAAAAAAATAATCAATTTTGTCTTGAACTTCTAAAATGACAAACAATTTGAGACAACTTTTTTAATAACCACGACTGTTAATATGAAACGGAGGGAGTATTTTTTATATCTATTTCTGGTGTCGGGTACAATTCTTGGTATTGCAAATTCTAGAATTTGATGGGACTTTCCTGCTGCTTCTGGTTAATTGTTTTACTTTTCACAGTTCCCGTGAACTCTAACAACCATAGTCTGTTAAATATTTTACGGAGATCAAAACTGCTCACTTTTGACAAATTTAGAGAACCAGAATTGCTCAGGAATATACTTAAAGGACCATTTTTGTTATTTTCTCAACAAATTATATTAATCTTTAAGCTTCAAGCTGTAGAATATAGCATTAATCCTTAACTATTGAATTTCTATTTTGGGCAGAAGGATGTTGTGATTAAGGAAAGTGGAGGGAGCCAAGCAACATGGTTAAAACAACTGTGTACATTGATAAAGAGATCATTGAAAAATATGAGTAGAGATTTTGGGTATTATTGGTTGAGGATTATAGTGTATATAATACTATCTATTTGTGTTGGTACTGTGTTTTATGATGTTGGAACTGGCCATAATGCAATATTGGCAAGGGGAGCTTGTGCTGGTTTCATTTCTGGTTTCATGACTTTCATGTCCATTGGAGGCTTCCCATCTTTCATTGAAGAAATGAAGGTAAATACATTTCCTTATTACGATATTGTTGCTCCGAGGTTTTCTTATTATCTTGTTGTTATTGTTTTTTTTATGGCTTCTTCACGATCGTATTTCTTTTATAAAGTAATACTATGATTATGATTACCTTGAATCGAGGGTCTATCGGAAACAGTCTTCCTATCTGCAAGGTAGGTGCGTACCCTTTACACTTCACAGACACCACTTGTAGGACTACACTGGATATGTTGTGATTGTTGTTGTTGATATTCTTGTTTGGACTTTCCAAAAATGTTGTTGCACCCTGTCGGATCCTCTAAAAATACACTACTTTTGAAGGATTCAATACGTTCTCAACTGTATTTTTGAAGAGTTCGAGCAACATAGATTACAATCTAATTTAGAACAGTAATTAATTAGCTAGACATTGGTCTTACAATATTTGCCTTTTTTTTCTATACTTAAGTACAACTATGTTGTGATTTTGCTCTCTTCTTCCTTTTTATGCATGAAACTAAAAGTTTTTGTATCAAAGACACTGTTAAAAAGGAGAAATACTACTAACCATAAATAGTAGTAGGATTTAGCTTTTATATCCCAATAGTGTAAAAGAGCTACCATGTCTTAAAAGATAATTATAAGTAACTGTCCGAAAAAAATGAAATTAGTAACCAGAAAAATAAGGCAAATTACTAGTTACAAAAAACAGATTAAGATACTCATAGTAACAAAATTCTAACTGTTAGTGCTTAAGAACGCCATGTTGGATTATATATTTTTAAGGACTTTCTATACTTAAATATTGGAAAAAGAATATTTTCATTTTTTTGCATTCTTGAATGTTTATGTATCATTTGAATATTAACAATTCATTAATTTTTTGTAGATATTTAGCAAAGAAAGGAAGAGTGGACACTATGGAGTTGGGGTTTTCATTCTTTCAAACTTCATTTCTTCATTCCCATTCCTAGTTGTTATGTCTTTGTGCTCAGCAGCCATTACATACAACTTAGTGAAGTTTCACCCTGGCTTCTTCCATTTTTTGTATGCTGCCATTGATCTCTTGAGCTCCATTGCTGTTGTTGAAAGTTGTATGATGCTTGTGGCTTGCTTTGTTCCCAATTTCACTTTGGGACTTGTTATTGGTGCTGGACTTCTTGTAAGTATCAAGTATCCTATCTTGCTTTTTTAGTTTATTTTTATCCGGTATTCGGGATCCGGTATCCACTTTGGAGTCTGATTGATTCAGATTCGCGTCAGGAAGTCTCAATTTGGGATAAAGTGCTCCCTACCAAAGCGACTCCATACCTAAGGTTCCAACCCAAGACCTTCGGATGAAAGCAATGGTGGAACCATGATTTTTACTCAGGGGTGTTAAAATATAAATAATTAAACATATAAAAGAGCCAAGGGGATTCGAGATATATATATGCATAAAATAAAAAAGTTTACCTAGCAACATAGTGTATTTTCCGGCGAAGAGGTGTCAGTTGGCACCCCTTAGTTAAACATAGCTCCGCCACTAGATGGAGGAATACTTACCATTTTATCACAACCTATACTGATAGTATATTTGATGAATAATGTAAAAATTCTTTGTTACCATCTTTTCCTGAAAGCGTTTAAGTTCTATTCACAGATAATTTATAGGCTCTTTACATCATCACGTAGAATTGACCTACAATAAAAGCTAACTTTTCATTTTCTTTGTTCCGTTCTTTTCTTGAAAAATTTAAGTTCTAAATTACTGACAGTGCATAAATTTTTATACCATTTTGGTAAAACTGACTTATAATAATGTAGCTAACTCTTCATATCAAGTCGGATATGGTAACCTAGAAATTAGAATGAGAACTTGTTACATCCAATTGCACTGATAGTGAAAAAGTCTTTAAAGTATTAGTGTATAACTTAAATTCCTTCTGTATATACCAAAGGTTATGATTTGATTTCTTTCGTTTGGTATAATTATTTGTTATATGCAGGGAACTATGATGGCATCAGCTGGCTTTTTCAGGCTAATCCCTGATCTTCCAACAGTCTTTTGGAAATATCCTGTTTCATATGTTAATTACATGTCATGGGGCTTACAGGTAAAATTTCTAAATCATAAAGTTATACAATAACTTAGTTAAGATTACACATTAGTTAGTTGTCCAATACACATCTCCTAAATATCTAAGTCAATATCCAAAAGGCAATTGTCCGTAAATACTAATCGTAAGTGAAATTCGTAACCTTTACTGTAAAGTCATAACTTTGACTATAGATATAAGTTGTAGGGGAGCCTTGGAGAAACGGTAAAGTTGTCTCAGTGTAACCAATAAGTCATGGGTTCGAACTGTGGAAGCAGCCACTAGTACTTGCGTTAAGTTAGGCTATCTATATCACATCCCTTGGGGTGTGCAGACCTTCCCCGAACCCTACATGAATGTGAGATGTTTAATGCATTGGACTGCCCTTTTTGACTGTGGATATAAGTTATAGACGCTTTCTTTCTATATATTCGTTTTAACGATATTTCCTCTTGTTTTTGCAATGGCAGGGCGCGTATAAGAACGATTTAATAGGATTAGAGTTTGAGGGTATAATCCCAGGTGATCAAACTATGAAGCTGAAGGGTGAAGTAATCATAAGCTCAGTGCTTGGATTTTCAGTAAAGCATTCAAAATGGTGGGATTTGGGTGTTGTAATAGCTATTCTCATATCATACAGATTGCTTTTCTACATAGTTCTCAAGCTAAAGGAGAGAGCTTTACCAGTTTTGCACACATTTTACACCAAGAAAACTCTTCAACATCTTAGTAAAAGGCCTTCATTTAGGAAAACACCACCACCTTTTCCATCAAAAAGACACTATAATGTTCACTCATTGTCTTCTCAAGAAGGCCTTAATTCTCCTCTCCACTGAGAATATTATCAGAGTTTAATATATTGTTTGGATGGTTGTTATCTATTGTATTGTATCGTATTGTTATTTTAAATATAATATTTGTTTTGATTGTTACTTAAATTTTATTGTATCGCATCGTTAAATCCATCATTACGTAATGACGAAAAGTGTCACTTTATGGAACGGCGAATTTGGTATGATAGCATCGTTACCTTGCTTTTCTCTCATCTTGTCCTTTCTTAATATTAAATAATCATATCCTATGTTTTACCCTATTTTTTATATAATAATTCTACTCTATATCCTATTTTTTCTTAGTAATATTGCAAGTTTATTCTTTATATTGTTGGTGCGTAACACCATGAAACAACAACAAACGATACAATCTATCCAAACGTTGTATTCATCAAACAATACAATACGATACATTATGAAACGACACACGTAAAAACAATCCAAACAAGTTGTAACAGAAGTACCGTTGTGCTAGTGGAAATCTATCAATACCCGTTGATTTCTTTTTGTACCTCGAAAGGGAGTTCTTGCTATGATGCTACGGACGACTGTCTGAAGTGCAAGGGATAAACTCGGGCTCCGGATATCTATGTAATATTAGTGTTTTGAGAAGGAAAAATGGGAGATTTCCTCCGTAAAACCTCCCCTTCTCCCACAGGCATTCGTAAAAGAGATTTTAGTAGTCAGTGTAATACAATTCTTTTGTTTCCCCGTGTACTTTTTGGGTGATTTATGTATGGCTATGTAGAAAATAGTTTCAATATAATATATATATTTATTTTATAGTGAAGTTTTGATATTTTTCCTTTGTTTCAACTCTAAGATGAATTTACAAGGCATGTGCTCTCCTTTCTATAATACACATTTATGGAATAAATAAATATATATATAGTCTTAGTAGATGTGCTCTTTTTCCTGTTGTTTTTGGGGTTCATAACCGGTGCTATTGAATCTACAGTTAAGCAAATATTACCGGTTCTTGGAATAAGAACTATGGGGGCTTTGAGGGAGGTTTAGCCTAGCCCTAATCCTTTTCGGAATAGAATACTTCTTTGACAGAGATTCAAGCAAGGAGGAGGAAGGCCCTCTTTTCGCCAATGAATCACTTAGTCGGAATAAGCTTATACGTTGTATGCGCTGTCGACGTAACAAAAATTTAAGAAAGTGAATGTAGTATAGTTTGTTCTAAATCAAGTAAACCATGATTTTCCTTCTTCCCAACCAAGACAACCATTTAACAAGGCACCATTATGAGGGCCAGAACTTAGTATCCTCCCGATACAGTAGCGAATCGATGATGTAGTAGATTCATTGGAATTTGCTTTTAAATATGTGCTGAACTTTTTTCCAGACACACTCGCATATATATAGTCCGAGCTAGACGAAATGCGTTAAAAATTGTGCATAAGAATGTCCACCACCACCATTATTATTGTTTCAATAGTTGAGATGGCATAAGTACTTGACATGAAATTGCAAGGATTTAAGTTTGATAGAAATTAGCAAGATAGCATCTGAACATAAGAGAAGACGAGGAAAAAAATTAAAATAATTCAAATATGAAGGATGACTAACTAGTTACTTAATACCAAACAAAGTCAAAGACGTCTATAATGGAAACTCAATATGAAAAGATCCAGATGTCAACTATTCTGGAAAATCACACAAAAGAGCCTCAACTATCAATGAAGGACCAGAACGAAAATTCAAAACTCTTCTATATTTGATACTCTCTTTCGGATTAATGAAAGGGTAAAAGTATATACACTGCAAGTTACGGGACAAGTTTAACCCCCCTTAAGACAAAAATAAAGTTGTAACAAGATTAAATAATACTGCAACGTCTAAAGCAGACAATTCTTAATTAGAAATGATCACATCCAACATACATGTGACATTATGGACATCGAAAGCGTTAAGAGGGAGTTGAAGATATACGTGATTAAATAAAAACTATATACTCTCTAATAATTTAAGTTTATAGATGGTTATACAATTCAACGTACTATGAGAGCAAATATCATCCCTATTCTAGTTTATCCAATATTATGCCACAATGTTATGTTGTCCACGCTCCAAACGTCTATTATCTATAAGCTCTTGGACAACCGTCACTTCACGATTTAGTTATTGAAGTTGTCCAAGATCCTTATAACTCATTTCCTCCACCAATATGAAATACTTGACATTCCACTCCCCCGATGTCCAAGACTAGACATTTGGAGCATGAACAACATAACATTGCGACCTAATATTGGATAAACCAAGAATAACAATTGGTCTGGCTCTGATACCATGACAAGAAGCGGACATCTAACTCAACCCCAAAATTTAGCTCATGAGTCCGAGACCATATAAAGAGACAACAAATGTATTAAAAAATAGAAGAAAGATTAGACTAACCTTAAACCTAAATTACCCTTGCCCAACACCGACCATCATCTCCAATCATCGGTGCCATCCATGCACTACAAACTCTAAATGCTAATCATCCCTTAGCCCTCATGTTTCTAAAAGTGAAAGTTAGGAAACAACAAGATTAATGAAGCTTGAAGCGAAAGCGAGAAGTGAGGCGCACACTTCAGTGAAGTACATAGTTTGACACAATTTAAAAGTACAATACATATATGATTTTAGTACTATAATAATAAAATTTCAATTAAATTATAAATGATTAGTCTTCTAATATACAATAATGCTGATATTAATAGAACTCCTAATGAGATTCAAAGAATCAACCATCGTTGTTGGATCACTTTCCGCGTCATTGTTTGTAAAAGCGCACGACTTCATCCATAAAGCAATGACCTCTCGTTTTGAATCACTTTAATCGACGAAGCGATGGCTTTTAATGACAATGCTTAGCTCTAGTGGTGGCAAAATAGATTAAAAAAAAAAAATTATCCATCCATATTATCTACTAAACAAATTGGATTATGAACTTTTTAAAAAACGGGTCAACTATAGATAAGAATTATATTATCCACTTCGAAAATAGATAACCAATGAATAATTAATGAGTTTTAACTTTTATATTTGTAAAAACTCAAATTGGGGGTACTTCAAGTTTGGGTGACTAGGAATTCTCCCAAAAGTGATCATATTCAAGAAACCATGGATACCCAGATTATCTGTTGGTTTATCCATTTTGTATCCATATTAAATATGGATTGGATCGAATAATTTATCTATTTTTGCATTACCCATTTTCGACTTGTCCATATCCGTCCCGACTTGCTCGTTTTCCACTCTACTTAGCCCTTACCCCTCATCATTTTTCTTCTTCTCATATATAATAGTAGTGCTCGGCCAACTTGTACACACCTCAACAAATCTACCAAGTACCTACTATCTCCACCAACACTCTTATATATAATGGTGCTGCTAGGCCAACTTATACACCTCAACTAATCTACCAAGTACTTACTATGACACCCTAGGCAAATCCCACATCGATAAAACACGGGATAGATCATGGATATATAAGTAGACAGGCCTTAGACACTAGTGACGCGCTTTAAAACCCTGTGGGCCTAGGCCCAAAGCGGACAATATCACTAGTGGGCTGGGTTATTACATATAATATCAGAGTCACTCCGCGTGCAACCTTGAACGGTGGTGGAGCAAACATTACTAAGGACATTGAGTCCCTAAGGGGGTGTATGTGACATCCTAGGCGAATCCCATATCGACAAAACAAAGGAGAAATGCTGGGTATATAAACAAACTTTAGACTCTAATGACGCGTTTTAAAACCGTGTGGACTTAGGCCCAAAGCGAACAATAACACTAGTGGGTTAGGTTGTTACATATGGTATCAGAGCCACTCTGCGTGCAACCTTTAACTGTGGTAAGGCAAACCTCAGCGAGGACACTGAGTCCCTAAGGGGGCTGTATATTACACCATAGGCGAATCCCACATCGACAAAACACGTGAGAGATGTTGGGTATATAAGTAGAGAGGCCTTAGACTCTAGTGACGCATTTTAAAACCATGCGGGCCTAGGCCCAAAGCGGACAATAACACTAGTGGGTTGAGCTGTTACACTTACTATCTCCACCAACACAAATATCGAGTAAATCTGCCAACAAGATTTAGGTAGATTGGAAAAATCGCTTAGTATTTTTGTCTTTAGTGAGATTTGAACCCTGATTTCCCATTGTTTTCATCCCACTTTATTAACCACTAAGTCGCACCCTTAAAAACCCTCCTTTATGATCTTAATCATGTAATCCCAACCACTTTGCTGCACTGCCTCGTCTTTCCACCTAAAACCAACTTCTTTGCTCGTCCCATCCTCCGGTAACCCTATCATGTGCAGTTGCCCAGTTGCGTCGTTGCTACAACTTGCCCTTTCCACCATACCCCTTCTACAACTCCTTCCTCCCTAACCTCTCCCACCCTGACCTTCAGCCATTCCAAAACCTTGCTTTATTTTCCCAAGAAGTCACTCATGACAAATTCAAGCTCCATAAATCACAAATTAAAAAGACATGCAAAAACACATTTTATTTAAATTTATGAATAAACATCACAAACAATGAACAACAAAAATTTTAATGTAGCATATAAATTTGAATGTCAACTGCATTTAAAATTTGCATAAGTTGGAATACTGAAGTCCACCAACATTATAATTATATGGAACACCCTGTGGATCTTTAATTCCTAAAATTTCTTTTGTTACAAGTAGACTCTTTAAGTACACCATACCTTTCTTTGGTACTTGTTCTTTTTAATTTCTTTGCGTGGCCACAAAAGTATCCATACTGTGTTCCTTTAAATGCTACAACTATCCAAAGAGTGGCATGCGCGTGTCCATACGATAAAGACAATAACAACAACAACAAATATACCCACGTGATCATATCCAACTATGTCCGTGCTTCCTAACTCAAAACATAAAGAGCACAATTAAATACGAGAAAATGGACATGAGGTCAAGCATCAGTCTCACGGCACTAACCGCTAAATTCATCAACCAGAAATTTCTTCCATCAGACAGCACATTTCTCTAATACCTTAAAGAGCTACTAAAGACTAGAATCGGGGTCTCAGCCAACTACAAGAAGACAACAACAAAGTAGAAAGTGTACAGCAGGCTACCCAAATGAAATTGATCACCCATTTTCCAGCACTCAACAGTTTACCACTTACAAAAGTTGGAACAACTAGGAGATCACGCCAAGTAGCACTCTACATTCTATTTACAGAAGTTGAACATAACCAACCTGAGTGCATTCATTGCTCAAGCTTTGCTGACCATTTCAGCAGCTTCTCCAATTTTATTTACGTGCTCTTTTACCACTTTGAGCATAGGGCACATCCTAGTTGAATGCCATGAATCACCTGTAATCAGAAAGTTTAAATCATGTTCAATCTGCCAAGATAGCTTAGATGAAATGGAGTTAGGCAGATGCAACTGCTACTTAAGGTAGTTGTTTTTCTCTTCCTAAACTACTTTTGATGTAAAATAGTAGGATGGACTAAAACTTGCGAGCTAAAAAGGAAAAAAGAAGTATGAGTCTGATTTTAGTACTGTGTGGCAACAACATTATCTTGCTTGAGAATAAAAGTGACAGATTCAGCTGCAGTGAGGAACAGCTGAAGTTGATAGCTGTAAAACTAATCATGACGTGTCAAAATTGAATAAATAAATTCAACGATTCCAATTTTTAGAAAGAATCTTTTACAAGGTTTGACTGTCGCGTAGCAGTCTAAATCAGTAAAATCAGAAAAATTACAGTGAAAATCGGAGTCAAACAACCAGTATTCTATGTATTGGTCAACATGGTAAAAGAGAAATAGCTAATTCTTTTGTTCATTGGACACACCATTCTCGACTCTTCCATCAAAGCCATGATAAGGAACTTCAACCATCGGTCTCGGAACAGCGCGCCCACCAAAATTTTCAGGAAAGCATTCAAAGTCAGGGCCAAAATTGAACTTCACAATGCAATTAGGTTGGTCGGGAAGTGTATACATTGAAGCAGCAGGGTAGTAACGACCACCATAAAGATCCTTGAAAGCAACACCTTGACATATTCCATTTTTGAAGAAAGACATCTCACTCCCTGCTCAGACAAAATACAATATTTTGTACACAGCTTAATGAACATGACAATTTGACAGCACAAGAAAAAGAATTTGCCAAACACATAAGGAGGAAACAGGGGTTACTGGAATTTCTCAAACTTGATTTCCCCAGAGATACCTTTACAAACATATCTTTTGTAAGTAGATCGTGTTTTTCAGCATTTTGGTATGGGGAGTACATAGTGAAATAGAGTTTGAATATTACACCAAAGGAGATCCTACTCATTGAGATGGTCAGCACACGCATATATACAAAGATGAGCGCACCAATACATGTAATGTAAATTGCTAAATCAAATCCGCCATAAGAACTAGAACTTCACATCTTTGATTGACAACTGTAAGAAAAGAACAACGTTCTTGCTCATAATAGTTCACAAATGCAGCAACTAAGCAACCCATACTATCTAAACAATTGAACATTCACATTTGTCATTGTGATATCCCAATACCACCATCACCATCAAAAACACCAAAGGTCTGCTCTTTGATGCTGACACGAAGGAGATGGGAGTAATGAGACCCCCTCCATCACTACTGTGAGATAGTAGTGCGCTTCTTCTTGAATTCTGAATAAGTTAATAGCTTTACTAAAGTCTTTGCAAAATTCTAACACTAGCAAATTTGGACGAAGAACATGGTGATTCATCTTCACTCTCAAAAAGTTAATCCCTTGACCAGACTCCTTCAGAAACCCCATTAACCTATAAAACTAGTAGATACATGAAGAAGACAATCAATTAAAAGAAGACCTGTGGGTGATTTGACTGAGACACAAGGTAATAAGACTTTTTGATATCCTAACTTATCAGAAGAGGTTTGCTATGATTCTATATTTGAGTAGTTTCCACACATTCTTCCCAAGTTTATTAACCTTAAAGCATTAGCTCCTCTTATACACATATCTTACCTTAATGTAACTCTTAATTAGATCTCTTTGGAGTTTAAAGCATAAGTTCTGGCACTCCCTGCATAAAAAACAAAACTGCACCAAAACACATCAATTTTTTCTTATTCATTTGTGATCAGCTCTTGAAACAACAGCAATCTAAAGGTACCAAAGCATCAGCTCCTCATTTATAAACCTAAGTTGTCCAAGTTAACTCTTAATTAGACCATCCTAAAGTTTAAATCATCATTTCAATCAGCATTCAGCATAAAAATTAAACCTTTATCAAAACAGAAGCAGCAAACAACAACAACAAAAACAACCTAGTTTTTACTCCAAAAAAAAAAAAGAACTACTCAGCCTCAATCCCAAATAAGTTGGATTGTCCATATAATCCACTGACAGCATTCAAGCAGCATTCAGCATAAAAATTGAACCTTTATTCAAATAACAGAAACTATGACTATTCCTCGGTCCCAAACAAGTTCGGGTCGGCTATATGAATCCTCAATGACAGCATTCAAGCAGCACTCAACATAAAAATTGAACCTTTATCGAAACAGCAACAACAACTACTACTACTACAACAACACCTCAATTCCAAAGAAGTTGAAGTCTGCTATATGAATCATAGTTCATCATTTCAAGCAGCATTAAGCATAAAAATTGAACATTTATCAGAAGTTCAGAACAACAACTACTACACCTCAGCCCCAAACAAGTTGGGGTCAGCTATATGAATCCTCAGTGAAAGCATTCAACATAAAAATTGAACCTTTAACAAAACAACAGCAAGAAATGTTAAAAAAGATCTAGCACTTGAGCTGGGTGTCAGTGACATACCAGGAATTATTTTGGGGGGATCTTCCTTAGGATCAGAAGCACACATATACCTCTGTCCCTTATACCAAACAAGTCTCGGCGGTTTCGGGGCATACTGACTACCTTCAGGCAAATTAATGTAAAAACCAATAACATCACCTTCACCATACCCTTGCTCCCCATATTTCTCCCTTAAAGCTTTATGAATCTTGCTACCATCAATATCTCTATACCCAAAACTATTCCCATCATATCCAACAGGTGCTTGTAAATCCCCTTTATCAGTTGACCACCCAAGTCTTGTATGCCCACTTTCACCTAATTTCATTACTTTAATCTCAAAATACCATGCTCCTTCTAATACTCCTCTTGTTGCTCTCACCATTCTGTAACCTTTAATACTCCCTGCTGTTAATCTATCTTCACTTATGTCCACTTTTTCTGCTTTGTAAACTTTTGAAAGGCAGATTTTCATATCTGGGCTGTCGTCATTTTTGTCAGGGAATCTTGGGATCGGTGTAATGTAAACTTTGTCTTCAGATTCTTGTGCTGAAACGGCGCCGTTTTTGTTGTTTTTTGTGTTGCTGCTGTTGTTGTTGTTGTTGTTTTGCTTCTTTTTTTTGCCTTTGCGTGAACTGGGTTTTGTCCAGAGGTTGTTGTTGTTGTTTTTCTTCTTGTATTTTGCTTTCTTGCTGCTTGTGGGGGTCGGAGTTTCCTTTGCTGCTGCTGTAATTGTGGGTGTTGACAAGGGCAATTTGGTCATTTCACCATTTCGCTGTTCCTCTTCTTCTACTTTTGGTGGTGTTAGGGTTAAAGTGGAAAGTGGCTTTTGCTTCTTCGGTGGTGGCTCTTCTTCTTCATCTTCGTCCACGTCATCATCGTCGTCGTCGTATTCTTCTTCTTTAGGGGGAATTTTCGGGTCGGTGATGGGCAATTCGGGTTCGGGTTCTGGAGTATTCGCACTGCCATTTTCGGCAACTGATGGTGGAGCTTCGGAGGAGGATGGTGAAGCTTCGACGGGGATTAGTGGAGCTTCGGCGGCGGACGGTGGAGCTTCGACGGCGGCGGTGCTTTCTTCTTCGTCGTCGTCTTGGTAAGTGGCCATGAGATTCTCCATTGTTAGGATTTGAGATGGCAGAATCTGGATGGTGTTTAAATAGATTGGATAATTTTGTAGGCCCAATTTCCTGTGGGCCTTATTATATAGCCCAAACGCGACGAGACATTTAACTAGAAGAATTAAGAAGAATCAACTTAAATAAGAAAGAATGGCATGACATACACGTAGAGAATTGGCAATATTTTAGCCTTATATTAGTTTTGGCAAAGGTAATTCCAAAAAATTAGCATTATATAGCCAAATTCTAAATAACCCTAGTTTCTTATTTATTCTCTCTCCCCGTATTTCTTCTCCAATCTTTTCTTCTTTTTCTTCTTCTTCAATCTAACAAATTTTTTTCTTCAATCTGGATTTAGAAGGGCATATGTTCTTTGATAATGTTCGGAAAGTTGTAATGGTTGATAATTTTTTCAGAAATATTATGGGTTCATGGAGATGAGGAGAAGCAGAGAGCGAACGCTTTTGCGAATAGTAAAGGGACCGATTGACACTGCTATAATACACACAATCCTAATGTGAAGTGTGAACCCATTTGATTTCTCGTATCTCTAGTACAACCCAAATTGAACTAATAAAAAGTTCCTCAAACTAATTTAAAAATAGATGTTTTCCTGTGAATTTTCTTATGTTATTTGTCACACGGCCAAATCTTGGTGTTGATGGGTGAATTCATCCTCATTCTTTTTTCTGTCCTCTTTATTATTTTTTTAATTAAAAAATAGTTCTAATTCTCATCTTATATATCAATGTATTTCTAGCATATATATTTGTGTATATCCACAAGAACTTATGTGTGATACACTGGGATATACAAAGGGAAAAAAATTGATATACAAAGAAGAAAAATAAATTTCTGATATATATATTTTGATATACACAAAGAAAGAAAATAAACTTGTGATATACATTTTGGTATACACATTATTTGATGTGTTATACATTACGATATACAGGAATAATATAATTATTTTTATTGTGATATACATTGATATAGAGACAACAATAAATTTTAAATAACTATTTTTATAATTTTATATTTTAGATATACAGAGAAGGAAAATAAAATTTTAATATATATTTTGATATAGACAAAGAAGGAAATAAAGTTGTGATATACATTTATTAGTCATCTAATGCCAATATCTATAAATGGGGCTTTTTTCTGCTAATTATGTGGGCACATTGTCATACTATGCCAAAATCCCCTCAAATAATCGCACACCCGACTGCTTAAACTAAAAATAGCCGATTGAGGTATATATATATAATCATTGTATAATCTCTATATACGGCTATAAAAAATAAATAATGGATATGACCGGCTATTTGTGTAAAGATCCCAAGAATTAACCCAAATAGAATTAAGGGAAACTACCGACTACGTACATTTATAAGTAGCTTATTACAAAAATTGGTCAATTCATAAAACATTACTAATATTAGCCAATTCGCTATTTGTAGCTAAAAAGGTCAATTTTTTACTTTTTTTTTGAGTGGATGTTATTAGAATAGATTTGGTACATCTTAAGTAGCTTGAATCTCATTTTTGGAATGATTTGGTGGAGTTTTGAGGTGGTTTGAGTTTATAATTCGAAGTAGTAGAAGCTGAACATGAAAAAAATGATATATGTATCACACTGTGTATCATTTGTATATCGCATATGTATCATATTTATATCAAATGTATCACATGTATATTCATGTATACATGTGTGTGAGATACATGCGTGTACATGTGTCACAGAGGAATTTTTTGAACGTGATTTTAACTACGAATTTTGATACAAAATCAGTTCAAATCAACTCCAATCTTTCTCAAAATTTGTATATTGATTCATTTATATGTTTTCAATGAATTTCAATCATATCCAATGAAAAAAGTCCTTTTTGCTTATATTTTTGGAATATTGTATATATATATTTTCGTATTTCATCACCTTATTTGCTACCTAATCCATGAAATTTCCTTTCCGTCTTGTATCTAATGTTCCTAATCATGCTTAATATTATAGAAGGAGATCTTTGTTGTGATTCTTGGAGAGAAAGAACCTTATTTATTTAGGTTTTTAATATTTATATGTGTTTGACTAGTTTTAGTAAGTCTATGATTAATGGCTTGAGGGTAGTAAGTTGGAACTTATTTGGGACATTTCGGTAAGATTTCCTAGAATTAACCCAAATAAGCGTCCACCTAATTTATTAAACTAAAAATAGCCGACGGATGTTTAATTAATATATAATTTACATATAATATATGTATAATTATGTATAATAAATATATAATTTACGTATAATATATGTATAATTATATATAATATATGTATACCGGCTAGAAAAAAATAGTGAATTTGGATATTTGTGTAACACTCCTTTAACTAAAACACGAAGAGAAATAAATTGGTATCTTTACATAAATAGCCGCTAATATACTCTGTTTACTTTTTTAATCGGTATACATAAATTATACATTGATCATGCATGGTTATCCACATATATATTGATCGTCAATTTTTAATTTAAGCAATTGGATAAACAACTATTTAGGTTAACTCTTTAAATAATTTCAGCATAGATGAGTTTCTTGAGGTTCGTCCAGCCTGCCCTTTTTCTATTTTTTTAAAGGTAAAATAACTAAAGAAACTTATGAAATTGGAACAGTTACATATATACAAATTGGACCAGTTACAACGATGGTGACGCAAATACAAAATTCTTCCACCTAAGTGTTGTAAATCGTAGAAGAAAGAATAGTATTTCCCTTTTCAAAGATAGTGATGGTAATTGGATCAATGATCCAGCACAAATCCTTAATCACACTACTCAATATTTCCAAAAAGTTTTTCAAACTGACCATATAGAAACACCCTTGGAAAATATCCTTAATTCACAAACTAACTTCGAAAATATAGATCTTTCCGAACTGGACTGCCCGATAAAAGATTTTGAAGTTACCCGTGCTATATTTTCCTTTAAACCCTTTAAGGCCCCGGGCCTTGATGGAATCATCCACTTTTTTTACCAAAAATATTGGCATGTAGTTAAAAATTCTGTCTTAACTTTTTGCCAATAATATTTTCAAGAATCTCTCAATTTCTGAAGCTCTAAACTCTACCTATATCTGTCTCATCCCAAAATTTCACAATGCGAATATTCTCAATAAATTTCGCCATATAGGACTTTGCAATACTATTTACAAGGTTATTACTAAGATTATTGTTAACATAATCAAGCCCTACCTTGATAGACTGATTGACCCTTACCAATCTAGTTTTCTCAAAGTAGAAGAACTAGTGACAACGCCATTATTATTCAAGATATCACTAACCATTTCTAAAAAATTAAGGGTCGCCAAGGGAAGGTCCTACTAAAAATCAACCTGGAAAAGGATTTCGACAGGCTTGAATGGTCTTTCATTTACCGTGCTCTACTCTTCTTTAAATTTTCCCCACAAATCACAAAGCTTATTATGAGCTGCATCAATACATCTAGAATTGCTATCTTGGTTAACGGGTCTAAAACAAAAAAAATTCATCCATCAAGAGGTATACGACAAGGCGACCCAATGTCACCATACCTTTTTATTCTTTGTATGGACTTACTATCCAAATATATTAACCATCGGGTTAATATTGGACTCTCGGATCCAATCAAGCTCAACCCCACTGGTCCATCACTCTCGCATCTGTTCTATGCGGATGACCTAACTCTTTCGGCTAATGCCAACTTAAAGTCAATCCACACAATAAAGGGTAGCCTTCTTTTCTTCTCTCAAATTTCAGGACAAAAAATTAATAATACCAAATCAAAAATCATCTTCTCCCGAAATTGTGACACTCAAACCAAAACTCACCTCGCAAATATTCTTAACATTAAAATCAGTGATAGTTTTGTAAATACTTGGGATTCCCTATTCTCACATGTAAGCCTAAGGTCTCTGACTTACTCTACATCATTGACAACATGAACTCTAAGCTTGCCAGTTAGAAAAAAAAATTTCTTTCAATCGCAGGGAGAACAACCCTAGTTAGATCAACTCTCAACTATATCCCAAATCATGCAATGCAATATCTCCTACTCCCCTCCTCCATACTCAAGCAAATTGACAAAATCCAAAGAGATTTTATCTGGGGCACCGCCACTCTGGAAAAAAAAAATCACTACATCAAATGGTCCACCGTCACTCAGCCTAAGCACGTTGGGGGCCTGGGACTTTGGAAAGCGGCTGAAAAAAATATAGTCTCGCTTGCCAGTTTTTCTTGGAGACTCTTCACCAACCCAGGTTCTATATGGGTCCACACACTAATTAGCAAATATAGCATAAGAGAAACCCCACCTCCCACTCTTTCATTTGGAATAACATTTTGACAGGCTGAAAAATCTGTAGTAAGGGTCTTGAATGGATAATTGGTCCAGGAAACGTTAGTTGTTGGCTCTCCGCATGGATACTTGGTCTCTCACCTTTAAATACTCTTATCCAAGGGCCGCTGAACCAATCTGACCAAACCTTCAAAGTCAAGGATCTTTGGATTTCTAATAATTGGGACCTCTCCAAACTGTCCTTTTTTCTTCCTCCGGATATAAGGAACAAAACTTTTTCCATTAACTACGCCACTACCAACAATACTAGAGACATCCCAACTTGGGCACATATCCCAAACGGTATTTGTTTTACGAACTCTACCTACAATCTTTTCTCCGCTCTAACACCTACTAACTATAAGTTTTATTGGATTTGGAAGCTAAAAATTCTCCATAAGATTAAATACCTTCTTTGGCAATGCTCCCATAACTAGCTTCCTACAAAAAAGTATCTCCATCACATTGGCTTTAACATTGACATTACTTGCTCAATATGCAAAGGGGCAGAGGGGACAATTACCCACATTTTCTTTGAATGTCCTATAGCCATGAAATTTTGGAACGATGCGCACCTAAACTTTCTTCCCATTAATCAAAATTCTAAGCATTGGCTCACCTTATTAAAAGACACAAACATAGCATCGGATCATTTGGGTACCTCATGGGAAGAATTCTTCCCATTTGCTATTTGGCATCTTTGGCTCAATAGAAATAACAATTCGTTTAACAATCTATGCAGCCAACTGTCTCTAGATATGGTTATCATGCGCTGCAAAGAGTTCAAATATTGTACAAACTCTCCTAGTTACACCCCTCCTACTACAACCATCACAATAAAGTGGCTTTCGCCTGAAACATTTTTCATTAAGCTCAACATTAATGGTGCCTCCAAGGGTAAGTATAAGAAAGGGGATATCAACATAATTTTTAGAAATAATCACGGGGACTGGATTTTGGGCTTTTGCACCTAAGCCGTTGCCTATACCCCTGCTTACATGGAGCTACTAGCTCTCAAAACTGGGCTACAATTAGCCTGTGAAAAAAACTTTTTAAGCTTAGAAATTGAAACTGATGCTACAGATATCATTCACATGCATGATAGAGATACTTGTTCGATGTATTCTAACTTGGTTACTGAGTGCAAGTCACTACTGAAGAAACTGGAGAATCCGCCGATCCGGCATAACTTCAGAGAAGGAAACAAGGTTGCTCACTTTTTGTCCACCCAAGGATCCAAGCAAGCAAACAACATCCCTCTATCTCTTTGGGAGCAACCACCAGATGCCTTTTTGAAAATAGTCCATGACGACAAAATTGGCTCTACTGAACCTAGGCTTGTATCTAGTAATGTACTTACTAGCTTGGCTGAACTTGGGAATTCTTTTGTAACTTGTAAACCAAATGAAAACAACACAGTGTCCGTATCTACTAATGAGCGCAATGTGACTCTAGCTTTATGTAATAGAATTAGCTAATGAATGAAAATTTCGTATTTCTACAAAAAAAAACATATATACAAGAAATATATGAAATTCTTTAATGTTCAAATAACTTGCAAGTGAAAATATTTGTTTGGCAATTGCAGTTTTTAGTTGAAAAATTAACCCAAATAGCCGTCCACCAAACCGCTTAAATTAAAAATAGCCGGTAAAGGTATAATATATGTATAGTTTATGTATTATATATGTATAATTGTGTCTAATCAATGTATAAACTATATATATGATTAGAAAAAATAAATAATCTGACCGGCTATTTGTGTAAAGATCCCTTTTTAGTTTACATACACGAAATTCGCCGCGAATGATAAGCTAATTAAATCAATAAGACTAGTGTAGTGTGATATTATAACCATTGGTGGGTAGGGTTGTAATTAAGTTATTACTATCTTACGAGCAGTTAGCTACTATATTTTATTAGTGTCTCCTTAATATCGTAAGCAACCGATGGACCACAAGTAAGTCTCTTTTTTTCTATTTACTTAATACATAAACTTTTTTTAAAGCTAAATCAGTGTTGAAGTTGGGTTGGTTGATCGCCCAAAAAATAGTTTTTATATGCATAATATTTAGAATAGAAAAAAAAGAAGTAACTCAAATTTGTCTAGCTCTTATTAAATACTCCCTCCATTCACTTTTACTTATCCATTATGGACTTTGCACGCCCCTTAAAAATAATAAATGAATTGTATAATTTACCATGATACCAATATTAATCGATGCATATATTTAATAGATTTGAAAAAATGATTTGAAATAAATAATTAATACTATGGGTATAACATGAAAAAATAAATTGTCTTCTCTTGATATGCGAAAAGTGACAAATAAAAGTGAGAATCTATTTTTAGAATACTAGACAAGTAAAAGTGAACGGAGGGAGTAACTCATAAGTCGAAATTTGCTAAACACATTATTGTTTAGTGGGTTGTTTTCTTTACTATTTTTGGAAAGGATAATAACAAGGGAACCGGAGACTAATTGGTTCATCACAAGGCTACAAACCTAATTAATTTCTGTTAATCATGTATTAAATTAATTACTACAATTTGATTTGGGAAGGGATTCTCAGATCCTTATATTGCGCCGTGGTTAGGAAAGAGGTGCCTTTAATACGTCAACCCAGATGTACAACTTACACTAATTTACTGTCTCTTACATTAATTTACTAACTATTTTTTATACATAATTCTGCGTTTTTTTGTTTATCCCAAATTATTCCTTTTTTTGCAACTTGCAATAATTCGATAGAATACAGTTTATTTATTATTTTCCGTCATACTCTTTTTTGGCACATTGGAAAAACTAAATAAATTCTTTAATATCTTTCATAAGTTACAAAGCTTAAGTCTGCTAGGAGAATAAATATCATATTCTTGAGCGTAATTTTCTCAGATTAAATACACTAAACTCCGACCTAACTACCTAAGGAGACCCTAACTTGAAACATTCATCAACTTGAGGTTTTGAACAACCAATAAAAGCAATAAAAGTTCTAACCAAAATAGACTAAATATAATAGCATGACCAAGAACACACATTTTAAACGTACTTAATCATATATTACATGAACAAAAATCAAAATTTTATCGATAATTAAGCGACAAAATTTACTATTATCTCTTTAATTTATAGGATATTAGATCCGCCTCTAGTGCTAACCACACGATTACTAAGGTACATCATTGGATTTCCATAACAAACTCTTGACTGAGTTAATGATTTGTGTCATATTCTTCTTCATTATGTGCAAAATTTAATCTTTTTTTTTCTTTCTTCTCTTTCTTTAATTTATTTTTTTGCTCTAAAGTTCAGAAACTCCCCTGAAAGTTAAAGAAAATGATGGATTAATATCATGGCTTCGAACAATACGTTGAAATTATCTGTTCTGAAGATCGTTGGCTCCATTATATCGCTTCTTCCCCTGTCTGGTTACTCCCTCTCTTTCTATCACTTTGTTTCTAAAGTTATTATTTTCCTCTTGTTTTTTTGTTTTTACGCAATACCAACAAAAACTAAATTTGGAATTTAGCCTCGACTTGATGAATATGATATGCTTGAAAATGATTTCTCTAATATCCCTCCTTTTAATTTTATATAATCGTGTTTGACTGAATATGGAGTTTAACAAAGAAGGATAAACTTTTTGCACATACCATAAATATTTCCTAGAACTTATGGTTTTTTGTTATGCCATGCCATTTTTATGTCTGTAAAAGCATGTCATTAAGGATAAAACAGAAATTTAAATTTTAAAGAGTTTCTAAATATATAAAGGTGTCATACAAAATGGAACAAAGTGGAATATTTCTTTTAAGGAGTAGTAACTTAGGGTCACCGAGTACTTGATTTCTTCCTTTTTGCCTAAGCTTTTGTGCTCAAAGTTATATGTTATTTGTGCTGATAAGATAAGAGACAGTAAGTATCCGGTAAAATATAAATGTGTACGCAAACTGCCTGTATACCACTGTTATAAATAAAAAAATTAGTAAATCAGGGTGAGTTTAGCAGCCACTATTATTAATAGCCTATTCCATAGGTGTGCTCTTGAAGGACTTAAACTAACAAAAATCTTAATTAATTATTTAATCTTAATTGTCACATGATTAGTCAATAAAATACTTCTAACACAGTAAAGAAACTGATTGTTTTTTTGCAACATGACAAATATACCTGCCTGTCAATAATACTTTGAACACAGAAGAAATTTATTGTTACACAAATAGCTGATCAAATTTAGTGTTTATTTTTTCTAGCTGATATGCATAGATAATACATTAATTATACACAGTTATATACATATTATATATATATATATATATATATATATATATATATATATATATATATATATATATATATATATATATATATAGAGAGAGAGAGAAGGGTTAATTCTTCAATTTATTACTTCTTTGCATTTTGGACTAAGCTACAGATATAAAAGTTCCCTCTTGATTTTACTCAAATAAACCAAACAATGGCATCTGCATTGGCTTCCAATTTCTTAAATACAATCAAAGAAAAGCTTAGAGTTTCATTTGACAAGTTCTTTGTTACTGATCTTTGCAGAGTGGTGCTGATTTCAGGTGTTGTTCTTTACTTTGCTTCAATTTTCCTTTTCAATGATTCCAATTGTTCATCTTCTGATCTCTTATATTTCTCAAGATCTAAAACCCCACAATTTGGTCATGATTCTAACCCTACCAACCTTAGCCATCTACTATTTGGACTTCTTGGCTCTGAGGAGGCATGGCATTATAGAAAAGAATATATTGAATCATGGTGGAGACCAAATAAAACGCACGGTTATCTCTTTCTTGATGTAACTCCAACGGGCGATGATCTTTTGCCATGGTCCTCGTCTTCCCCGCCTTATAGAGTATCCGATAACATAACAAACTTAATTGAAGAAACTAACCATGTCGCGCCAACTATGGCACGAATGGTACATGGAATAATGGAGGTGTTTAGAGAGGAACATGAAGGGGTGAGATGGGTAGTAATGGGGGACGACGATTCAATATTTTTTGTGGATAATATGGTTGATGTTCTTGCGCAGTATGATCATACGAAATATTACTATTTGGGGGGTCAATCAGAGTATCTTTTATCGAATTATTGGTATTCATTTAATCAAGCTTTTGGTGGAGCTGGATTTATTTTGAGTTATCCATTGGCAAAAGCAATGTCTAAGTATATAGAAAGCTGCTTGAGGAGATATCCATTCTTGAGATCTGCTGATCAAATAACTATGGTTTGCATATCTGATGTTGGTGTCAATCTTACTCCTCTTAAAGGTAGCCACCAGGTAAATTTTCTTTCTCAAATAGTAAAGTTATTAGTATGACAAAATCATTGATTTCCAAAACTAGTATGACGAAGGAGAGCTTTGGTATAACTGATAAAATTGCTGTCATATGATCAGAAGGTCACTCGTTCGAGCCGTGAAAATAACATTTTGAGAAATGCAAGGTAATGCTGTGTATAATAGGCTCTTGTGATCCAATCCTTCCCCGGACCCCGCACATAGCGGGAACTAGTATCTGCAAACACTAAAATATTATTTATGGCCAAATGGTTGGATATGATCAAGTCTTAGCCAGTATTGACTACACTCGTTCTGAATTTACTGACTCAAAATTTGTATATTTATCTCTACTTGTAGATAGATTTGCGCGGTGATATATCGGGTTTGTTATCGTCTCATCCAAAAGCTCCATTAATGTCTCTTCATCATCTAGATGCTGCAGACCCAATCTTTCCTTCAATGGAAAGACTTCAATCTGTACACCACCTTATGAATGCGGCAAAATTCGATCAATCTCGCATGTTACAACAAGTTATCTGCTACAACAGGCCAAATAACTGGTCGTTTTCTATTTCATGGGGTTACTCAATACATATTTATGAGAACATTTTGCCTAGGAGCCATTTACAAATCCCTATTGAAACATTTCAACCATGGGGAGTTACACCTAAAGACCCTCCATATTACTTGTTAAATACAAGGTTGCCTACAAATGATTCATGTCAAGCTCCTCATGTTTTTTTCCTAGAATCTGTTGAAACGAGGAAAAATGAAATTCTTACTATGTTTTCGCGATCATTGCCTCGAGGATTGCCAGCTTGTTCTTACAGTGGTAGCCATTCTGCAGATGATATCTCCAAGATTGAAGTTTACTCTTCAAGAAGAAAGCGAATAGACGTAAGTTCTTTCTCATCTATTTAATTTGAAATAGTTTAAATTATGTGCATCGACATTATATAGATTTTGTACACTATCAGATTAAGTTGACGCACAAAAATACCTACTAAGATAATTTTTAAAAAAATTAAATAATAACATGCTATAACCAATTAAATGGTCACTCATAATATATATTCTAAATCATATTGAGATACAATGTTTGCGTTTACTTTTGTATCAAAAGATTTTATAGATTGCCTTGTTATGTCAACTTAAATGCAATAAAAAAAATAAAATATATATATATATATATATATATATATATATATATATATATATATATATACGATCCAAACCATACAAACTCTTGTAAAGCTTTTACTTTTTTTTTTAATTATTCCCCTCCCCTTTGATTTCCCTTAGTTAGAGTTATTGTTCCTTTGATGACTCAAATCCATGATCGTGAAATTGTAGGGGAGGGGTGATGACCATCTAAATAATTAGATACTGTAAAGCTACAAAATTAAAAAAAATATATCTAATGTTGTGCTTTTTAATATTTTTTATTTTCAGATGGATAGATGCGAGTGTTGTGATGTGACACACAAAAGTGGCACAAGCAATGCAAAGGTTAAACTCAGGGAATGTCATATGGATGAGATAATTGCTTAGTGAAATATTATAACGCTTTTTCTTTTTCTTTTTGGGTTTAGATAGTTATTATATTTCTTTTTGGGTTAATTAATTTTGATTGCTTTGTGCATACCATCATTGATGTATTTATGTTATTCCATTCATTTTATTAAAATTTCCAATTTGGATTTTCAGAATTATTGAAAGATTAACTGAGTGAAATTGTTAGTTAATAAATATCGAGCTTTGATATTTTCCTTTCAATTTTATAGAAGAAACAAAAAGAATCTGTACTGAAAATACTCAACCATAATTGTTTGCGACCCGTTGAGTTTCTTTTTAGCCCGGTCCGTTTATCAAAAGCCCAATTCCTATTCTGAAGGGAGAATTTTCTCTAGGCAGCCTATTTGTGCGCATCATATAAGGCGTAACCATCTTTTTAAATTTTTTGCATCTGTAGCCAATTAAGGGTTTTCACCATTAAGATCACTATTGTTTCAAAATTGAAGAAGTGGGTCTTGAATTTCAAATGTGAAAGATGAGTTTAAATTAAGTGGGTGTTATGAGTGTTATTGGAAAAACTTATTTTCTTCTTCCAAGAGTTGTTATATACATGATCTAATGGAGTAAATTAATCACCGTTGAAGGTTACAAAATGGGGTTTTTAAATTTTTTGTTGTTTTGACAAATTGATGATTGGTCTTTGCTCTTTATGATATTTAAAACTTATATTTTAAATTTGAACTCATTTGGAGTAGATTTGGAAGTTGAATCATACATTGAATGATTAAAATTTGAAGCGCAAATTATTATTTCTAAGCATATATTATTACTTGAACTTCACACATTTATGCGTGAATTTCATGCATAAGTTCATAAAGTTCAGACAAAATATCGGGAGTTCATGCATAAGTGCCTGAAGTTCAGACAAAATTATTGTAAGTTTGATTTTGGCAAGCCAAACTTCAGGCAAAAATGTCAAAAAATTGGCCTTGTCAAACCAAACTTCAGACAAAAATATCGAAAGTTTGCTGTTGAATACTACTTAGTTGCGTATGTCTGAACTAATTCTGAAGTGGCTAAACTTATAAAGTTTTGTACATTGCGACTATGGCTAAGATAGTGATCCCAAAATCGGCTATTTGTGCACTTACCTCTAATTATGTAATTTTATTTTAGATTTTTCAAATGGCTAGGTCAAGTCAATAAACTAGTCATAACTCAACCTGTTAGTTTTGGCACCTCTAACTAAATATGGTACATACAACTCATGTGTGGTAATTAATTACAGTAATATTTTTTATTTATATGAGTTTGTAGAGTCTTAAATGTATCTCCTAAAAAAAATGTATCTCCTCGTGCAAAATAAAACACAACTTGCTATTCCGAGATACAATTAATTCTTATGCAGAGATCTGACATAACGTATAGCTCACATGGAATTAGGAACTTGGTTCTTTTAAAAGGTCTAGAATATGAAAAGTTTTGATATATATAGTTGAAGATGTAATATGATTATGTAACTAATTACCCTATAAATAGATAATTATAGGGATTGAAGATTCTAAAGTTTGGGTTTGGAAAGCCAAAATGTGTTTAAGAAAAGATATTAAAACATGTCAAATTATGCTATGACAATTGTTTTTGTTTTTTCACTCGTTATTCGGTAACTATTTTGAGGTCCCATTAATCCGAATTCTTGTTAAAAAGTCCTATCAAAAATAATTTCTCGAACCCAAAATGTATGATTAAGAATGGATAAATATATATTACTTCAACAACAACTTTTGATGGTACTACATCTTTCCCGTTCACTTTTACTTGCCCACTATACCAAAAATGTATTTTCACTTTTACTTGTCCGCTATCTAAATCAAGAAAAAAATATTTTTTTTTTCCTGTTTTATCTTCATCATTAACTACTTATTTCCCAAATCATTTCCCAAAATATTTGAATATACTATCATTATTATGGATAGAATTATAAAGTATATGGAATAGTTTATTTATTATTTTTTAAGGGGCGTTAAAGTGCACGATGGACAACTAAAAGTGAAAGAAGGAGTATATCATTGTTAATTTCCTGACAGGAAAAAGATTCTCTGTGTTGTTGGCGAGTTTTTTTTTGTTGGGTGTGTGTGTGTTTCTACTCTCTGCCTAAAACCTTGAAAAGAAGATATAACTCATATTGGGGTACAAGAATCAAATGAGCATTGGTTCACTTGTTTCCATTCTTAATTCTCAATACTCTCAAAATGTCTAGATTTGAAACATCTGTTGTGATTAGCACTTGCAAAACAGTGCTAATTTGTGGTTTAGTCCAATACATTGGCAACATTATCTTTTTCAATAATTCTGAATGTCCAATCTTCTGATCTTTTCTCTTACTTAAAAATCACAACCTCTCCTCCTAATTCTCAAACAAGTACATTATCAAATGATGCAAAAACCAACAATGCCACTAACATTAGTCATCTTGTTTTTGGAATTTTGGGGTCAGGAAAAGCATGGCATAATAGAAAACCCTATATTGAATCTTGCTGGAGACCAAATGTTACAAAAGGATATCTTTTACTAGATGTTCCTCCTAAAGATGATCTTTTACCATGGTAAATAAATTCACCTCCTTATAAAATATCTGATAATGTTCCAAAACTAGTTGAAGAAACCAAACATGTTGATTCAAGAGTTTAAGAATGGTTCATGGGATTATGGAGGTATTTAGAGAGAAACATGAAGGGGTACGATGACTCGATATTTTTCATGGATAATATGGTTGATATTCTTGCACAGTATGATCATACGAAGTACTATTACATAGGAGGACACTCAGAATTTATATTGGCAAATTATTTATTCTCATTTAATCAAGCTTTTGGTGGAGTTGGAAGTATAGAGTTATCCTTCGGGCTAAAGCATTCACAAAAAATATAATGTCTTACCTTAAAAGATATTCTCACTTGAAATCTGCTGATAAAACTATAAAGATTTGCATTGCTGATATTGGAGTCAATCTTTCTCCTCTTCAGGGTATTCATCCGGTAAGTTTTCTCGCAAACATCATCATTAGACGCCGATTTCTCTCCTTCCTCTTGAACCTCGAATAATAAACCAAGAATAAATAGTTGTATCTCGCCAATAGATAAAATAGGAGATCTTCTTTTATTCTTGGAAACCCTCGTGCACATTCAACTCCGTACTGAAAATGTTGGCTATGAATTAATGGACATCATGATTATCCTTATGTTATTAACGGGCTTTATCTGTGGTATACGTAAGATTTTTTACGAGCAGTATTAACTATTGCCATATATAATGACAATTTGTATTATACATATTAAATAATATAAAGGGTATAACTGTCATTGTACATTGAAGCTATTAGAGAGCCGTTAATTATTGTTAGAGAGTAATTAGTTAAGCTTATTGTTAGGAGTTAGTTAAGAAGCCTAAATACATTGTTAATGAAACGTGTATAAAGGCAACAATGAACTGTATTTTCAATACACTTTTTTTTAGTAATGAAATAATCTCTTTCATTGGCTTATCTCTGTTCTCTCAAACGACTACCTCATCTCCTTCTTATTCCCTTCTCTTCTTCCTTCATCTTTCTGAATCTTTAATCACTATTATGTGAATTACATCATGGTATCAGAGATTTCAAGCTAAAATTCATAGCTTGTATATCGATTCTAACTACTAGTTCCTATCTATGTTCTTCCTCTATTAAAATTAGTATCAGATCTGTTCAAGTCTTGAATTAGCAAGAAAATGGCAATAACTGATGATTCGTTGGGTCAAAATATAGGAACTCAGTTTACTACTGAACATGCAACTCAATCTATCGGGAATCAAGCTAATAGGATTGATTATAATCATCTCCTATTTCTGTCTCCGGTAGATGTGAGTGGAATTCAGATCATATCTTTTCAATTGACTGGGATTGAAAACTACTTTATCTGATTTAGGTCTATGCGAGTTGCCTTGTTAGGGAGAAACAAGCTTGGTATGGTTGATGGCACATGCAAGAAAGAAAGATTTTCAGAAATTATGTGGAACCATTAGGAAAGAGTGAATGCGATTGTGCTTTCTTGGATCATGAATTTTGTGGCAAAAGGTCTTCTTGGAGGAATCATATATGCATCTAGTGTACAAGTGGTCTGGGAAGATCTAGCAAAAAGGTTTAACAAAGTAGATGGCTCAAGAACTTTCAATCTAAATAAGGAAATAGCTACTCTATCACAAGGTACAACTTCAATGTCTGTGTACTTTTCAGAACTGAAAGATCTATGGGAAGAATTTGAAGCCTTGGTGCCAGAATCTGGGTGTGACTGTCCAAAATCAAGGGAGTCTGTGAGTTACTTACAGAAATTAAAGCTGTATCAGTTCTTGATGGGATTAAATGATTCATATTCTCAAGCTAGGAGTCAGATTCTAATGAGAAGTCCCACTCCTACTGTTAATCAGGCATATGCCTTAATTTTGAGTGATGAGGGACAAAAATTTGTTGTTGCTACTACAGGAATCTTGGGAGCTAATCCAACAGGTCAAATGGGAAGTTTTGAAGCTGCAATGTACTCTAAGATTGGAGGAAATTAGAATCAAAATCAAAGGTTTAGAAGAAATTATAATGCATATTGTGAATTCTGCAAGATGAAGGGACATAGCAAATAAAGCTACTACAAGATAGTTGGATACCCTGCAGAGTTCAAGAACAAAAGAAGAGGAAATGATGGTATACGTACAAATGCAGCCTATAATGTCAATCTTCTAACAAAAAATGATAATTTTGTGTATAGTTTAGCTGCTCAAGATCACCAATAAGGGCCTACATTTAACTATGGGAAAAAAATACTAATGTGAATGAACAGACTATTGGAAGTGGTAACAACTTAACCACTGAGATTCCTATGAGTTAGCTGGAAAATTATGCACTTATAAAGAGTCAATATGAGCAGATTCTTCAATTGCTGAACAAAAATACTGTGCCAAATAACACTACCTCCGCAACTAATGTAGCATGTATTGACACAACTTTACTAGTTACTGATTGCATTAGACAATGGATTATAGATACATGTGCTACAAATCACATAGTTTCTGATTTCAGCTTGTTAAAGAAAGAAACAGTTGCTGAAACAGAAAATCCAAAGAAAATCCTGTTACCAAATGGTGACATTACAGTAGTCACTCTGTCATGACCCGAAATTCCCACCTTCGGGGCCGTGATGGCGCCTAATATTTTACTTGCTAGGCAAGCCAACGTTTGAATAATTTTAACCATTTTTTTAACAATTTAATTTAATTAATAATAAAGAAACTAATAACTGGAATAAAATCTGAAATAAAGTGAGTAAACCATAATAATAGCGATGTCTAAATACCATTCCAGAACTGGTGTCACAAGTGCACGAGCTACTAGAATAATACAAATAAGGCTCTGAATGAAAATAAACCTGTCTGACAGAAATACACAGCTAAAATAAAGTAGATGGGGAATTCAGAGGTGCGAACGTCGTGCACCTATATCTCAAGTCTGCTGTGGATAGCTGAATCCGAGCAAATCTACTGTACGCCGCTGGGACCAACTCCGATATCTGCACAAGAAGTGTAGAGTGTAGTATGAGTACAACCGACCCTATGTACCCAGTAAGTACCGAGCCTAACCTCGACGAAGTAATGACAAGGCTAAGGTAGGTCACTTACATTAACCTGTACGCAATAATAATAATAATAATAATAATAATAATAATAATAATAATAATAATAATAATAATAATAATAATAATAATAATAATAAAATTAAACTGGTAAATCATATCAACAATCAAGCCAACTCGGAAGTCATAACCAATTATTACTTAAATCACTTTCCGTTGCGGCGTGTAACCCGATCCCATAATATATTCATATTCAATTTCGTTGCTGCGTGCAACACAATCTCACAATATAATCATTTTTATTTAATTCTGTTGCGGCGTGCAACCCGATCCTCAATATATCTTTTCAATCAATTCTGTTGCGGCGTGCAACCCGCTCCTCCAGTATATTCACTTTCAATCAATTCTGTTGCAGCGTGCAACCCGCTACTCTAATATATTTACTTTCATTTATGTTGCGGCGTGCAACCCGCTCCTCAATAATATAATTTACCAATTCTTATAAAAGAAATTATTCTAATAAATGTAACAATTAATATGAAATTGTAAGACAACAAGCATATAATAATTATGATTTATTTAGAAACAAGTGATGACAAGTAGCAATTAATTGTGGAAATTAAGGAGGAAATAAGCAATTTAATATTTAGTATGCTAAATGTCAAGTAATAATTAAGTCACACAAATTAAATAAGCATATAGCAAATATAGCATGAATTCAAGGAATAATACTGAGCAAGGAAAATGAGAGAAATAATTAATATAATAATTAATTCATGATTTAAAATAATATATGATTTCCAGATAAATGTGCAAACAATCAATTTGACGATGTATAGGCACTCGTCACCTCGCCTATACGTCGTTACACATAAAATTCACGTAACAATAATTTAAGGGTTCTATTCCCTCAAGTCAAGGTTAACCACGACACTTACCTCGCTTCGCAACCAAATTCAAGATTCCAATAAACCTTTGCCTCGCGAATTGATATCCGAAAGCTTCAAATCTAGTCACAAACAATTCAATATTCTCAACACGAATCGTAGGAATTAATTCCATATGAAATTACTAATTTTTCAGATTTAAATCCGAAATTTATTTAAAAAACCAACAATGGAACCCACGTCTTAAATCCCGAAAAAACTCACGAAATCCGAACACCCGTTCCGATACGAGTTCAACCATATAAAAATTATCGAATTCCGACATCAGATTGACTTTCAAATCTTAAATTTTTATTTTTGAAAGATTTTATAAAAATCTGATTTTTCTTCCATAAATTCACGGATTCATGATGTAAATAAGTATGGAATCATGAAATATAACTAATTTCGGATAAAGAATACTTACCCAACTCAAACTCGTAAAAAATGACTATGAAATTACCCAAAATCGAGGTCTAAAATTCTAAACATGAACAAAAATATCGGACTCCGGACATATATATTCTATCCAGGCAAGTCGCATCTGTGAGATGCGACTTGTCTCAAAATTTTCAAGCCAAAAATTATGGTACTAGTTGTCAGTCAATCAATCATAACTTTTTGTACAGATGTCCAAATGATAAATGGTTTATATTTCTGGAAACTAGAATCAAAGAGATATAATTTTCATGTTTTGATAATTTCCAGATTCCTTATACATTGCGAGATATAAGCTTCCAAAGTCAGCCTGGTGCATCAGAAATTTCTGGCGATGCACACTGCGAGGCAAACAAAAACTACATTACCAGCCTTCAGTCAATCGGTCATAACTTTTTGTACAAATGTCCAAATAATGAACAGTATTTCTTTATAGAAACTAAAAACAAATGGCTACAACTTTTTTGTTTTGATAATTTTCAGATTCCTTATAGATTGCGAGATATAAGCTTCCAAAGTCAGCTCTGCGCATCAGAAATTTCGCACACTGTTGTAAAAAACTAGTAGTTAAAAATGACCTAAAAATAGTCCGAAACCACTCCGAAACTCACCCGAGCCCCTCGGGACCCCGTTCAAGCACACTAACAAGTTTCAAAATATATTATGGACCTACTCGAGATCTCAAATCATACATAACAAAGGCAAAACTACAAATCGCGCGTAGATTCAGACTTATGAGTTTATGAAATTTTCAATTCTATAACTCGCGCCGAAACATGCCAAATCAATTCGGAATGAGCTCAAATTTTGCATGCAAGTCATAAATGATATAGTGGAGTTGTTCCAATTTCTATAATCAAATTTTGACCCCGATATCAATAAAGTCAACTCATAGTCAAACTTTCCAAAAATCTTCTATTTTTCAACTTTCGCCAAAATGCGCCGAATTGTCCCACGGACTTCCAAATCCAAATCCAAACATGCACCTAAGTCTGAAATCACCATACAAAGCTATTGGAATCATCAAAATTCTCTTCCACGGTCGTTTGCTCAAAAGTAAAATCTCCGGTCAAACTTTAGAAATTCAAGCTTTATAAAATCAAACCTTTTTATTTTTCAAAAACTAACGGAAAACATGCCTACGTACCTCAGAATAACTTCAAATTTTGTACATACGACATAAATATTGTTACGAAGCTGATTGAACTCTCAGAATCTAAATCGGGACCCAGTATTAACAAAAACCCAATTATGGCCAAATTTAGAATTTCTTAAACCTTTAAATTTTTAGTTTCCGTTAAATGCCGATAATTTGAGCTAGGGACCTTCGAATTCGATTCCGGGCACACGCCCAAGTCCCAAATCACGATATGGACCTACCTAAACTGTCAAAATACTGATTCGCCATTGGCTCAAAACGTTGATCGAAGTCAACTCAGTTGAGTTTTAAAGCTCTATTTCACATTTTAATCAATTTTTTATATAAAAACTTTTCTGAAAAATTTACGGATTACGCACGCATGTCGAGGAATGCTGAATAGTGCTTTTTGAGGTCTCAGAACACAGAAATAAATATTTAAAATTAAAGATGACATATTGGGTCATCACATTCTCCACATCTAAAATAAACGTTCGTCCTCGAACGGAGTTAGAAAAATACCCGAGCTGGTGAAAAGGTGGGAATATCTATTCCGCATGTCCGGCTCGGACTCCCAAGTTGCCTCAATTGGTTGACCTATCTATTGCACTGGAACTGAAGGATAACTTTTAGACCTCAACTGTCGGACCTGCCAGGCTAGGATAGCTACCGGCTCCTCATAAGTCAAATCTTTGTTCAATTGGACTGAGCTGAAATCTAACACATGGGAGGGATCACTATGATATTTCCAGAGTATAGATACACGGAACACCAAATGAACTGCTAATAAACTAGGTTGTAGTGCAAGCTTGTAGGCTACTTTACCCACCCTTTCAAGAATTTCAAAGGGTCCGATATACCTAGGGTTTAACTTGCCCTTATTTCTAAATCTCATTACTCCTTTCATAGAAACCCGGAGCAATACTCTTTCTCCAGTAATGAATGAAACATCACGAACCTTACGGTCGACATAACTCTTTTGCCTAGACTGAGTTGTGCGAAGTCGATCCTGGATAACCTTGACCTTATCCAAGGCAGTACCAAATCAGTACCCAACAACCGAGCCTCTCTCGGTTCAAACCAGCCAACTGGCGAACACCATCGCCTCCCGTATATTGCTTCATACGGAGCTATCTGAATGCTCGACTGGTAGTTGTTATTATAGGCAAACTCTGCAAGTGGCAAGAACTGATCCCAAGAACCTCTAAAATCTATAATACAAGCGTGAAGCATATCTTCCAATATCTGAATAGTGCGCTCTGATTGTCCGTCTGTCTGTGGATGAAATGTTGTACTCAACTCAACCCGCATGCCTAACTCACGCTGTACATCCCTCCAGAAGTGCGAGGTGAATTGCGTACCTCGATCTGAAATAATAGACACGGGCACACCGTGAAGGCGGACAATCTCATGAATGTAAATTTCAGCTAACTGCTCTGAAGAATATGTAATTACCACTGGAATGAAATGTGCTGACTTGGTTAACCTGTCCACAATGACCCATACTGCGTCGAACTTCTTCTGAGTCCGTGGGAGTCCAACAACAAAATCCATAGTGATACCCTCCCACTTCCACTCAGGAATTTCTAACTTCTGAAGCAAACCACCAGGTCTCTGATGCTCGTACTTAACTTGCTGACAATTCAAACACCGAGATACATATGCAACTATATCCTTTTTCATTCTTCTCCACCAATAATGTTGCCGCAAATCTTGATACATTTTTTTAGCACCCGAATGAATAGAATACCGGGAACTGTGGGCCTCTTCAAGAATTAATTCACGAAGCCCATCTACATTAGGAACACAAATACGACCCTGCATCCACAGTACTTCATCATCTCCCACAATAACCTGCTTGGCGCCACCGTGCCGCGCCATGTCCTTAAGGACAAGCAAATGAGGATCATCATACTATCGATCTCTGATGCACTCATATAAAGAAGACCGAGTGATTGTGCAAGCTAGAACCCGGCTGGGCTCCGAAACATATAACCTCACAAACTGATTGGCCAAAGTATGAACATCTGTAGCTAGCGGTCTCTCACCAACTGGAATATATGCAAAGCTACCCATACTCACAACCTTTTTACTCAAAGTATAGGCCACCACATTGGCCTTTCCCCGGTGATACAAATAGTGATATTATAGTCTTTCAACAGCTCCAACCATCTTCTCTACCTCAAATTGAGATCTTTTTCTTTGAATAGATACTGTAGAATACGATGATCAGTGAATACTTCACATGATACACCGTAAAGGTAGTGCCTCCAAATCTTCAACGCATGAACAATGGCTACCAATTCTAAGTCATGAACATGATAATTCTTGTCGTGAATTTTCAACTGCCGCGACGCATATGCAATCACCCTGCCATCTTGTATCAATACTGCACCGAGTCCAATACGAGTTGCAGGCGAACCAACTAGTCTAGTAAATACGTAATCTTTTTACCACCTCTTAGCGGAACCAGTCATCTGAAACACAACAAAATCAACCCCATTGCTTTCGACTATCCCCATGTTCTGCAATACTTCATAGCATCGGTTAAGAAAATATTGTAGGTCCTCAGAAGGTGTACCACTGAAATGGATTGGAAATAGCTTGGTAAATTGTCCAACCTCAACAAAGCCCTAGAAGACAAAGCAGGCCTATCACATGCCTGTGATGCAACAACTGGTTGAACTACCCCAACTGGATGGGCTACTGGAGCCTAATACTGGGGAGGTGTCTGTCTCTGTGAGACGACTGGTGCCACTGGAAATGTACCATTTTGGGCCACACCCTCCATAAGACTCACCATACGGACTAGAGCGTCCTAAAGTACTAAAGTAGCTATGAATCCTTCCGGAACCTAAATTGGTCCAACAGGTACCGTCTGAGCTAGAACCTCTGCTTCTAAATCCACCCGAGGTTCTACATGCTGCTGCTCGAGCTCTATATTGAGCTTTGCCTTTTCCTCTACCTCGGCTTCTGGCGCGACCTCGGCCTCGGCGTCTACCCCTAGTAGTAGCTATCACTGGAGGCTATGGCTCCTATCCAGCTGTACACGCAGTGCGTGTTCTCGCCATCTGTGAGAGGACAAGAATAGAAGAGTTCAATCGTTCATGATAGAATAAAATCACACTACATAGTAGAATAGAAGTGAAATTGTTCCTAAACTCCATAGCCTGTGGAAGATAAGTACATACGTTTTTGTACTGATCCTTCAGACTCTACTAAGCTTGCTCGTGACTCGTGAGACCTATGTAACCTAGTGTTGTGATACCAACTTGTCACGACCCGAAATTCCCATCTTCGGGACCGTGATGGCGCCTAACATTTCACTTGCTAGGCAAGCCAACGTTAGAATAATTTTAACCATTTATTTTAACAATTTAATTTAATTAATAATAAAGAAACTAATAACTGGAATAAAATCTGAAATAAAGTGAGTAAACCATAATAATAGCGATGTCTAAATACCATCCCAGAACTGGTATCACAAGTGCACGAGCTACTAGAATAATATAAATAAAGGTCTGAATGAAAATAAAGCTGTGTGACAGAAATAGACAGCTAAAATAAAGTAGATGTGGACTTCAGAGGTGCGAACGTCGTGCAACTATACCTCAAGTCTCCTGTGGATAGCTGAATTCGAGCAAATCTATTATACGTCATTGGGACCAACTCCGGTATCTTCACAAGAAGTGCAGAGTGTAGTATGAGTACAACCGACCCCATGTACCCAGTAAGTGTCGAGCCTAACCTCAATGAAGTAGTGACGAGACTAAGGCAGTTCACTTACATTAACCTGTACGCAATAATAATAATAACAACAATATAGGAGAACATGAATAGAAATTAAACTGGTAAATCCTATCAACAATCAAGCCAACTCGGCAGTCATAACCAATTATTACTTAAATCACTTTCCGTTGCGGCGTGCAACCCGATCCCACAATATATTTATTTTTATTTAATTTTGTTGCGGCGTGCAACCCAATCCTCAATATATCTTTTCAATTAATTTTGTTGCGGCGTGCAACCCGCTCCTCCAGTATATTCACTTTCAATCAATTCTGTTACAGCGTGCAACCCGCTCCTCTATTATATGCACTTTCATTTCTATTGCGGCGTGTAACTCGCTCCTCAATAATATAATTTACCAATTCTTATAAAAGAAATTATTCCAATAAATGCTACAATTAATATGAAATTGTAAGACAAAGAGCATATACTAATTATGATTTATTTAGAAACAAGTGATAACAAGTAGCAATTAATTGTGGAAATTAAGGAGAAAATAGGCAATTTATTATTTAGTATGCTAAATATCAAGTAACAATTAAGTCACGTAAATCAAATAAGCATGTAGCAAATATAGCATGGATTCAAGGCATAATATTGAGTAAGGAATATGAGAGAAATAATTAATATAATAATTAATTCATGATTTAAAATAATTTATGATTTCCAGATAAATGTGCAAACAATTAATTTGACGACATATAGGCACTCGTCACCTCGCCTATACGTCGTTACACATGAAATTCACATAAAAATAATTTAAGGGTTCTATTCTCTCAAGTCAAGGTTAACCACGACATTTATCTTGCTTCACAACCAAATTCAAGATTCCAATAAACCTTTGCCTCGCAAATTGATGTCCGAAAGCTTCAAATCTAGTCATAAACAATTCAATATTCTCAACACGAATTGTAGGAATTAATTCCATATGAAATTACTAATTTTCCGGATTAAAATCTAAAATTTATTTCAAAAACCGATAATGGGACCCACGTCTCAAATCCCGAAAAAAACTCAGGAAATCCGAACACCCATTCCGATATGAGTTCAACCATACAAAAATTATCGAATTCCGACATCAGATTGGCTTTCAAATCTTAAATTTTCGTTTTTGGAAGATTTTATAAAAATATGATTTTTCTTACATAAATTCCTGGATTTATGATATAAATGAGTATGGAATCATGAAATATAACTAATTTCGGATAAAGAATACTTACCCAACTCAAACTCGTAAAAAATGCCTTTGAAATCGCCCAAAACTGAGGTCTAAAACTATAAATATGAACAAAAATGTCGGACTCCGGACATATATATTCTCTCCAGGCAAGTCGCATTTGTGAGATGCGACTTGTCTGAAAATTTTCAAGCCAAAAATTGTGGTACCGACCGTCAGTCAATCGATCATAACTCTCTATACAAGTGTCCAAATGATGAATGGTTTATCTTTCTGGAAACTAGAATCAAATGGATACAACTTTTATTTTTTGATAATTTCCAGATTCCTTATAGATTGCGAGATATAAGCTTCCAAAGTCAGCCCAGTCATCAAAAATTTCTGGCGATGCACACTGCTAGGCAAACAAAAACTGCATTACCAGCATTCAGTCAATCGGTCATAACTTTTTGTACAAATATCTAAATGATGAATGGTTTATCTTTATGGAAACTAGAAACAAAGAACTTCAACTTTCATGTTTTGATAATTTTCAGATTCCTTATATATTGCGAGATATAAGCTTCCAAAGTCAGTTGTGTGCATCAGAAATTTCGCACACTGCTGTCAAAAATCAGCAGTTAAAAATGACCTAAGAATAGTCCGAAACCACTCCGAAACTCACCCGAGCCCCTCGGGACCCCGCCCGAGCACACCAACAAGTCTCAAAATATATTATGGACCTACTCGAGGTATCAAATCACACATAACAACGGCGAAACTACAAATCGTTCTTCGATTCAGACTTATGAGTTTATGAAATTTTCAATTCTATAACTCGTGCCGAAACATGCCAAATCAATTCGGAATGAACTCAAATATTGTATGCAAGTCATAAATGATATAATGGAGATGTTACAATTTCTATAATCGAATTCCGACCCCGATATCATTAAAGTTAACTCCCGGTTAAACTTTCAAAAACTCTTTATTTTTCAACTTTTGCCAAAATGCGCTGAATTGTCCTACGGACTTCCAAATCCAAATTCGAACATGCACCTAAGTCCGAAATCACCATACGAAGCTATTGAAATGATCAAAATTCTATTTCGGGGTCGTTTGCTCAAAAGTCAAATCTCTGGTCAAACTTTAAAAATTCAAGCTTTATAAAATCAAACCTTTTATTTATTTATTTTTCAAAAACTAACGGAAAATGTGCCTACGTACCTTGGAATAACTTCAAATTTTATACATAAGTCATAAATATTGTTACGAAGCTGATTGAACTTTCGGAATCTAAATCGGGACCCGGTATCAACAGAAGCCCAATTATGATCAAATTTAGGAATTCTTAAACCTTTAAATTTTTAGTTTTCGTTAAATGCCGATAATTTGAGTTAGGAACCTTCGAATTCAATTCCGAGCATATGCCTAAGTCCCAAATTACGAGACAGACCTACCAAAACTGTCAAAACATTTTATCCGGGTTCGTTGGCTCAAAATGTTGACCGTAGTCAACTTAGTTGAGTGTTAAAGCTCTATTTCACATTTTAATCAATTTTTCATATTAAAACTTTTCAGAAAAATTTAAAGACTGTATATGCAAGTCGAGGAATGATGAATAGTAGTTTTTGAGGTCTCAAAATACAAAAATAAATATTTAAAATTAAAGATAACATATTGGGTCATCACACACTCATACAAGGTCCAGTTCAATATTAGAAAGCTAAGTTATAACAAATGTGTTTTATGTTCCTCAATTTAAATATAATCTACTGCCAGTCTATAAACTAATTAAAGAATTACAGTGCACAACTCCATTTTCCCTGATTTTTGTCTGTTTCAAGAGCTTTTCACTAGGAAGGTGAATGGGATTGTTAAGGAAGATGGTGTGCTTTACCTACTATATACTGATACAAGAGAAAAATAGACAAATGGAGGCACTAACTGCAAGAAGTAATGAGACAATTGAAGCTGAAAAATCAGATGTAATATTGTTGCATAGAAGATGTGGTCATGTATCTACACAAGTTTTAAAGAAGTTGATTCAAGTAGATTTAGAAACTATCAAGAGTAGAATAAATAAGTGCATAGTTTGTCCTTGTGCCAAACAAACTAGACTGTCTTTTCCTACAAGTAGTATTCAGAGTAGAAGTTGTTTTGATCTAATACATGTAGATTTGTGGCCCCCATGTGAAATAGCTACTATGGATGGAAATATATACTTCTTGACTATTGTAGATGATTTTTCAAGAATGACATGGGTGTTCCTGCTAAAGCAAAAGTCTGATGTGTGTGTATCACTTCAGCACTTCTTTAACTTTGTCAAAACTCAATTTGAGAAGATAATAAAAATCATCAGAACAGATAATGGAACAGAGTTTGTAAACTATGTATGTGAAAATCTATTCAGAACCTTGGGTGTTATACACCAAAGAACCTGTGCTTATACCTCTCAGCAAAATGGAGTTGCTGAAAGGAAGCACAAACATATGCTGGAAGTTACAAGAGCTATCAAATTCCAAGCTCAAATACCTATCAAGTTCTGGGGATATTGCATATTAGCTGTAGTTTATCTGATAAATAGAATGCCTAGTTCAGTCATTGGAAATATGTCTCCATTTGAGAAGCTACATAAAAGAAAGCCTTCTATACAATACCTTAGAGTGTTAGGTTGCCTATGTTTTGCAAAAATTATTCAGGAGCATGACAAGTTAATGCCTAGAGCAAAACTATCTGTCCATATGGGCTATTCAGAAATCCAAAAAGGCAATATCTTATATGATCTCTCTAATCAATCTTTCTTTGTTAGCAGAGATGTCACTTTTAGTAAAGATATATTTCCATTTGCCAATAATGTAACGACCCGGCCGGTCGTTTTGAGTATTATAACCCGTTCCCTAATTTACTGCTCAATTTTTGACTTACAATTGATTTATAACTTATCGGGTTAGTTGGTTCGGGTCCGGAAGAATTTGGGAGTGAAATGAGACACTTAGTCTCATAATTGAAAACTTAAGTTGGAAAAGTTGACCAGATATTGAGTTATGTGTAAACGACCTCATAATTGAATTCCGATGATTTCAATATCCCCATATGGTGAGTTTGGACTTAGGAGCGTGTTCGAAAAATTAATTGGAGGTCCGTTGTGGAATTAGGCTTGAAATGACGAAAGTCGAGTTTTTGGAAAGTTTGACCGGGGGGTTGACTTTTTGATATCGGGGTCGGAATTTAATTCTGGAAATTTTAATAGGTCCGTTATGTCAATTATGACTTGTGTGAAAAATTTGAAGTCATTCCGGATTGATTTGATGTGTTTTGGCACAAGATATAGAATTTGAAAGTTTAAAGTTCATAGATTTTGATTTGAGGGGCGATTTGTCGTTTTGTTATTGTTTGAGGTGATTTGAGGATTCGACTAAGTTCGTATGATATTTTAGGACCTGTTGGTGTATTTGGTTGAGGTCCCGGGGGCCTCGGGTAAGTTTCGGATGGTTAACGGGTTGGATTTTTGACTTGGAGCTCTACTGGAATGTTTTTGATGCACCATCTGATTTCCTTCATTGCGTTTGCGAGTGGAGCCTCGCATTTGCGAAGAGGAATTGAGAGACTGGCAATATTTTCTCTTCGCGCTCTCGAAGAGAAGGACGCATTTGTGAAGGGTGGACTAGGTGTGCATCGCGAATGCGAGAGGTGTTATGCCTTCGTGAAGAAGAGAGGAAGCAGCTGAGGACCCCAGGCAATTGGTCTACACGTTCGCGTAGGGGGTGTCGCGTTCGCGTAGTGAGGGGGAACGAAGAATCGCATTCGCGATTGGTTGAACGCATTCGCATAGAAGGCATTGAGGCAGAGGCACTTTGTGCTTCGCGAACGCGAGGGGGATGTCGCGTTCGCGAAGGAGGAATTTGGGCGGGAACAATTTTGTGCTTCGCGAACGCGAGGCACTAACCGCGTTCGCGAAGAAGAAAAGCCCGGGCAGTGAGTTTAAGTTTTGAAAATGGGATCATTTTTGACGGATTGGAGCTCGAAAAGATGCAATTTTCGGGAGTTTTTCAAGAAAAATAATGGGGTAAATGTTCTTAACTTAATATTGGTTAAATTACCCGAATCCATGGTTGTTTTTAACATTTAATTGGTGAATTAAGTTGGAAAATTATGAAAACCCTCTTGGTTTAATTTGAAGATTTGAGGGTCGAGTTGATGCCAGATTTGAGTAAAATTTGTATGATTGGACTCATGGTTGAATGGGCGTTCATATTTTATAACTTTTGTCGGGTTCTGAGGCGTGGTCCCCACAAAAGATTTTCCGAGTGTAATTTCGGATTTTGTGGGAAAATATTAGTATTTTGATATGGAATTAATTCCTATAATTGTGTGGACTGAATCAAATTAATTGTGAATAGATTCGAGCTGTTCAGGAGTTGATACGCGTATAATGGAATTTCTGGAGCATTTTAATCTTGCTCGGAATTGGATTCATCTTGTTCGAGGTAAGTAACTCTTCTAATCTTGGAGTTGAGGGTATAAACCCTGAATATATGTATTATGTGAATTGTTGGGAGGTGACGCACATGCTAGGTGACAGGCGTGCACCATAGAAATTGTGACATAATTGTTTCTGTGGAATTTTGTAGTCAAATAATCTTGGCATTTTCTATGTAGTTTTATGTGCTAAAGACATTGAGCTGAGAATCATATTAAAAGTCATGTTGAGGCTATGTGCCAATATTACTGGGACCCACAGAGGTCATATTGCTGTAAATTATTTGTTTTAAATTGAAACTTCATACTTAGTCATATTCATGTCATTACATATCATATCTCAGTCTCTGTTATTATTTATTGATACATCATATTATTATTTTCGGGATATTTTCATGACATTGTGAGCCCATGAGAGAGAGGCTGGAGAGATTGATGACTGAGTGAGGCTGAGGGCCTGATTTTGAGGATATTTACGGATCGGGCTGCACACCGTAACATGTTTTATTGATTTATGCCATGATTGGCTTGATATAGCGCTGGGGCTGAGGGAGCCCCTCCGGAGTCTATACACACACCCAGTGAGAGCAGGTATATACTGAGTGCGAGTGCCGAGTGCCGAGCTATTGGGAGGATTGAGTGACTGTGAGGACTGAGTGATGGGGAGTACTGAGTGAATTGATACTTTGAGAGTATGCATATGAGTTCATCTCTGAGATACATTGTATTGACATGCACATATGACATACAAGCATAAAGATGTCTTTTTCCTCATGCTGTACGATATTACATCATTCCTGGTTTCTCACACATGTTGGCAGATGGACATAGTGATGCATTTGCTTTATACTGGTTATCTGGAAAGAAAAAAATGAAACATCTTATTTATTATTGAAAGGATTTTTTAGGAAAATTATTATTTTCAAACTTATTCATATTTTTGGCAACTTCGGTAAACGATTTGGGTTTTCACTGATGTACTTGAAAGGAAGAACTATCTTTTTAGAAATAATAATTTAGCTGAGCATTTTATCTCTGGGTTACTTCTTGTATTATTGCTTTACGTTGTTATGGATTGTTGTGGACTATTGGTTTGGGACCCGACCTTGGTATAAGCTCATCATTGCTTTCAACCTAAGGTTAGGTTTGTTACTTATTGAGTACATGGGGTCGGTTGTACTCATACTGCACTTCTGCACCTTGTGTGCAGATGTTGACTGCTGATGTCGCTGTGTTCGTTGGGAGCTGGATCTAAAGATGTACCTGCGTTCCAGTTGTAGATGCCTCTTGTTCATGGTAGCCTTAGATTTATAAAAATCTGTTCATGTACATTTCGAACAGATGATGTATTACTTCATACCAGTTTTGTATACTCTATTCTTAGAAGTTCATGATTTGTACTACCAGTTCTTGGGGAATGTATAAGATTAAGATCTTTATTTACTTAAATTGCTTTAATAATTGTTATTGGAATTGGATATGTGAAAGTTGGCTTACCTAACGGGTTAGGTTAGGTGCCATCACGACTAGTTGGATTTTGGGTCGTGACAAGGTGGTATCAGAGCTTTGAGTTCATAGGTTTTACGAGTCATGAGCAAGTGTCTAGTAGAGTCTTGTGGATCTGTATGATGACGTCTATACTTATCTTCGAGATGCTACATGACATTTAGGATATATACTTCTCATCTTTCTTTCCTTATCGTGCAGAATTGATTTAGCTTGAGACATAACTCTTTGAATTCCTTCCACGCATTCGTATGTGCACATGAGCGCTCGGTATCAACTGTGCATCGCCGGCTTGTGATTTCAGGGATGATGTGCGAGATGTGTATTCTATGTTTTGGTGATGGGCCAGTCTAGAGGACTTGAGGCTATGGTTGAACCCCAACTTAAGCTCGATAGATTCAATTGTAACTTATACATTTGGACTCATATGTCCGGTAATGTCCTTACGAGTGAAATTTGTGGCTCGATGAGTGGTGAAATGACTTTGTGATGAGTATGATGTAACTGAGGGATGTGTTAAGACGATGTGAATGTGGCGAGAAGTGTTTCCTTGAAGTGTAAAGGAAGTCCATTGGGTGCTTGATTTTCATTTTGATGTGACGTACAGTCTCAAGTGTGAATGTTTTGAAAGATCTTTCACATTGTTAATTTTTGGGGCAAATTAAATTCTCGTGTCTGGTAAATGAGTTTGGACTTAGAAAGATTAAGTGATTGCGTAGTAATTGTGGATGCGAAAGGGTATAACAAGATTCCAATTTGAGGCTAAGTAGGTGTGTTTCTTATAATGTAGATTAGAGAGTTTCTTTTATACCAGCAGGTTATATGTGTTGAGATTTGAATTTGAATCTAGTTGAGAAAGTTGACTTGACTATCAAGAGAATAAATGCGATATTAGCGGATGATTGAGGTATTTTATGGTTGGTGTTGCATGGGCCTGAGAAGAATTTTCGTTGAACTGACTGTGGTATTATGACAGTAATAAAGTATGGGTATTGTGAGTTATGGAGTGTTTAAATCTATGGCTTTGAGCCAAGTGGGAGAGTCTGCTATGGACAAATTAATTCATGGGTATGTGTCATTTTTTTGTTTTGGTTTGAAGTATACTTGAGAATCAGTGATTACTTGCAGAGGTGGAGTTCGAGAATGACTCGAGTTAGGAAATTTCTAGATACGGGTTATATTGCGCTTTATGAGTATACGAAAATCACGGAGTGGGTGAGTTGTTATTTGTGAATAGTGTAGTGCACATAGAGTTTGAATTTGATCAGTGGTGTTAAGGCAGGATTACCTCTTTGAGTGTTGCTGTGCTAATGGGGCACGTGTCTTTCAGACTATTTGGGCAGTGCAATTTAGATTTTAGCAAAGTGGGTGACTCTCGAGAAAGTTCTAATGGATTCGAGATTAATATGTAACAATTGAGAATTTTTGGCGGATTTATTTATGGCTAAAATCTGAGATTTAAGTTGGATGGTGTCGAGACTTGTGGCATTTTTGTATATCATTATGAATTTTATATTTCGGTATCAGGAAGGTGAATGAAACGGCCTTAGACTCAAATAAGGTATTTTCAGAGTGGGTGTTTCGGTTGTAGTATTTATAGGGGTAATTATGATGTGGTGAGACTCTATAGATGTTTTGGTGGCAATATTCTTGGGTTTTGATGACCTACGTGGTTTGGTCGAGTTAAAGGAATTTAGTTGTAATAGCTTGGTTATGTGTAGATGGATTTCAAAGTGTTCTTAATGGTTTCTACCATGGTTTGAACCAGATATTTTCTACTGGTGTGGGAAACATGTTGTTATTGTGATTTCCTCCTGGAAGGAAGCAAGAGGAAGGTTTCTAACTAACTGGATATGTACTTTGCTGGTGACCCATAGTTGATAATGAGATTCTTGTGCTTGTCACATGATGGCATAATAGATATGGTGTGTTGTGCGGGATTAGGATTTACATGCACAAGGTGATAGTTCAGTCTTGAAGAGAAGGTAACAAATGTTAGACATCATGATCAGTTTCATACATTTCGATAAATGTTATAATTGCTCGATAATTCCTGAGAAGGGTGCGCATTTCAGAAGGCGCGTTGTGTTTTGACTTACGGATGTTTATCGGTATTGCAATACTCGCTTGGTTGATAGACTGCTGATATTCAAATTATTGCTATGTGGAACGAAAGAATTATTAAAGTATTCCTCATGGGATTATCGTAAATGGAAGATGTGTTAGTCATTCTAGTAATGGAGTTGGGATCAGTTACGGTGATTCATGTGTTCGATGAATTTGGAGACTGGGAGTTCTCAGAAGTATATTGTTTCGGGTTGCGACCTATTTGAGGTAAGTATTTTATTTTAACTCAGTGGAGGCACTAGTTGCGTTAATTATTTGTGATAGCTACGCGCTATAAGTGTGCATATATGTGAGGTTTGAGCCAATGTGCGGGCATTGGAGCAGGTATTTATACTCGAAAGAATACTTAGGCTATGATATACTTAGAGTTGATTGTTAAGCGTAAAGTTATAGCGTTTCTCGTGTTCTTAACTTTGTTGAGAACTATCTGGGCTACTCTTGAGGTTACAAAAAGGCTAATTCCCTGAATAAACAGGGTAGTTACTATTTCTGTGTTAAATTGCCGATTTGAAGTGTGATAGCAGACTTTGCACATGCTTACACTATGGCATGTTATTTATACCAATCGAGGAGCATGAGAATCTTATTTCATTATCATATACAAGTGTACTTGTTTAATTGCTCCTGTATGGTCTGCTGGGACTGGAGGCCTGTGACCATGCCAGGCGATTCATATTATTGGCACGTGAGTTATCCGTGCAATGTGTGGGAATTTTATTTCTATGATAATTTATCTGATTCATTAATTTCCTTCCTCTACAATTGTGCACATGCGCCTGCGTTTATCCTCTTCACAAAATTTGAGGAGTTGGTTATAACATTATGGTTGTGGTGGTGCTTGTTGAACTTGCAATATGGTTCTCTTCCTTGAGATATATCCCATATTTGCGTACACAGATTTCGCAGTGGTGGCTGGAGTTATATTGATGTGGCATGTCGGTGGGACAGTTGTGTTTAATAATATAAGGTCATCGGACCTAGAATGGGTACTATCATGTTTGATTATAGTACATTCGGAAGGGTAATATTAAAAGTCGGCTTAGAAATTTGCAATGGTTCTTGTTGAAGGAGAGGGAGCTCCACAACTGGTGGATCTGATGAATGGTTACAAGTTTCTGCATGTTCTTTTATTATCAACAGTGTACGAAGGTGTTGGGATGAGGTTTTGTTCGATATGGGATTTAATGCTAGTACTTGGTTGGCTTGGAGTAAGTTACTGTGATCAGGAATGGTGCTTCGAGCGAGCGAGTTGTGTAATATGCTGGGTAATTATATCTGTGATTATAGTTATAGCTCGATACGTCTTGTTCAGACTTATACAGTGTGTAAATGTAAGATTCGTGTCTTGAAAAGAAATTCTGAAGGTTGGGAATTGAATTCCAAGGTTTTTGGGCAAAGGTTAAATTAAGGATTTTCAGTTGTATTGTGTTGTTAGTCCTATGTGGAATAGGGTGACGTGGAATCACCCCCGGGTACGTGCGTGATAATATAGAATAGTGATGTGATGGCTTGGAAACAACTCTTGGCACGTTCGAGGACGAACGTATGTTTAAGTGGGGGAGAATGTAACGACCCGCCCGGTCGTTTTGAGTATTATAACCCAGTTCTCCAATTTACTGCTCAATTTATGACTTACAATTGATTTATGACTTATCGGATTAGTTGGTTTGGGTCCGAAAGGATTTCAGAGTGAAATGAGATACTTGGTCTTATAATTGAAAACTTAAGTTGAAAAAGTTGACCTGATATAAACTTATGTGTAAACGACTTCAGAATTGAATTTTGATGATTCCAATAGCCCTGTATGGTGATTTTGGACTTAGTAGCGTGTCCGAAAAATTAATTGGAGGTCTGTAGTGGAATTAGGCTTGAAATGGCGAAAGTCGAGTTTTTGGAAAGTTTGACCGGGGGGTTGACTTTTTTATATCGGGGTCAGAATTCAATTCTGGAAATTTTAATAGGGTCGTTATGTCAATTATGACTTGTGTGCAAAATTTGAAGTCATTCCGGATTGATTTGATGTGTTTCGGCACAAGATATAGAATTTGAAAGTTTAAAGTTCATAGATTTTGATTTGAGGTGCGATTTGTAGTTTTGATGTTGTTTGAGGTGATTTGAGGATTCAACTATGTTTGTATGATGTTTTAGGACCTGTTGGTGTATTTGGTTGAGGTCCCGGGGGCCTCAGGTAAGTTTCAGATGGTTAACGGGTTGGATTTTTGTCTTGGAACTCTGCTGAAAGTTTTCTGATGCACCATCTGGATTCATTCATCGCGTTCGCGAGTGGAGTCTCGCATTCGCGAAAAGGAACTGAGAGGCTGGCAATATTTTCTCTTCACGTTCGTGAAGGGTTGACTGGGTGTGCATCACGAACGCGAGAGGTGTTACGCGTTCCCGAAGAAGAGAGGAAGCAACTGAGGACCCCAGGCAATTGGTCTACGCGTTCGCGTAGGGGGTGTCACATTCGCGTAGTGAGGGGAAACGAAGCATCGTGTTCGCGATTGGTTGAACACGTTCGCGTAGAAGGCATTGAGGCAGAGTCACTTTGTGCTTCGCGAACGTGAGGGGGATGTCGTGTTCGCGAAGGAGGAATTTGGGTGGGAATAATTTTGTGCTTCGCGAACGCGAGGCACTGACCGCGTTCGCGAAGAAGAAAAGCCCGGGAAGTGAGTTTAAGTTCTGCAAATAGGACCATTTTTGACGGATTGGAGCTCGGGAAGAGGCGATTTTCCAGAAAAAAATAGGGTAAGTGTTCTTAACTCAATATTGGTTAAATTACCCGAATCCATATTTGTTTTTAACATTTAATTGGTGAATTAAGTTGGAAAATTGTGAAAACCCTCTTGGTTTAATTTGAAGACTTGAGGGTCGAGTTGATGTCAGATTTGAGTAAATTTTATATGGTTGGACTCGTGGTTGAATGGGCATTTATATTTTGTAACTTTTGTCGGGTTCCGAGGTGTGGGGACCCACGAGCGATTTTCGGAGTGTAATTTTGGATTTTGTGGGAAAATATTAGTATTTTGATATGGAATTAATTCCTATAATTGTGTGGACTGAATCAAATTAATTGTGAATAGATTCGAGCTGTTCAGGAGTTGATACGCATAGAATGGAATTTCTGAACCATTTTTGATCTTGCTCGAAATTGGATTCGTCTTGTTCGAGGTAAGTAACTCTTCTAATCTTGAAGCTGAGGGTATGAACCTTGAATATATGTATTATGTGAATTTCTGGGTGGTGACGCACATACTAGGTCTCTGTTATTATTTATTGATATATCATATCATTATTTTTGGGCTATTTTCATGATATTGTGAGCCCATGAGAGAGAGACTGGAGAGATTGATGACCGAGTGAGGCCGAGGGCCTGATTGTGAGGATATTTATGGATCGGGCTGCACGCCGCAACATATTTTATTGATTTATGCCATGATTGACTTGATATAGCGCTTGGGCTGAAGGAGCCCCTCTGGAGTCTGTACACACCCCTAGTGAGCGCAGGTACCTACTGAGTGCGAGTGCCGAGCGATTGGGAGGATTGAGTTAATGTGAGGACTGAGTGACTGTGAGGACTAAGTGATGAGGAGGACTGAGTGAATTGATACTATGAGAGTATGCATATGAGTTCATCTCTGAGATACATTGCATTGACATGCACACATGCCATACATGCATAGAGATGTATTTTTCCTCATGTTGTACGATATTACATCATTGCTGGTTTCTGACACATGTTGGTAGATAGGCATAGTGATGCATTTGTTTTACACTGGTTATATGAAAAAAAAAATGAAACATCTTATTTATTATTGAAAGAATTTTTTGGGAAAATTATTATTTTTAAACTTATTCATATTTTTGGCAACTTTGGTAAACAATTTGGATTTTCACTGATGTACTTGAAAGGAAGAACTATTTTTTTAGAAATAATAATTTAGCTGAGCATTTTGACTCTGAGTTACTTGTATTATTATTTTACGTTGTTATGGACTGTTGTGTACTATTTGTCTTGGACCAGACCTTGGTATAAGCTCGTCACTACTTTCAACCTAAGGTTAGGTTTATAACTTATTGAGTATATGGGATCGGTTGTACTCATACTACGCTTCTGCACCTTGTGTGCAGATGTTGACTGCTGATGTCGCCGTGTTCGTTGGGAGCTGGATCTGAAGATGTAATAGCGTTCCGGTTGTAGCTGCCTCTTGTTCATGGTAGCCTTAGATTTATAAAAATATGTTCATGTACATTTCAAACAGATGATGTATTATTTCATACCAGTTTTGTATACTCTATTCTTAGAAACTCATGATTTGTACTACCAGTTCTTGGGGAATGTATAAGATTAAGATCTTTATTTACTTACATTGCTTTAATAATTATTATTGGAATTGGATAAGTGAAAGTTGGCTTACCTAGCGGGTTGGGTTAGGTGCCACCACGACTAGTTAGATTTTGGGTCGTGACAAATAAAGAATGTATTTCAAAGCCTGTGTTTGTGGATAACACATAAAAAACAAGAGTATTGTTTGACAAAAATGAAACATCTTTTGAAACAAGATCAGAAATTACCACAAGCAATAGTTAGTCAGACAGAATTGAAAGAGCAGAATCCAATGCAAATCAAGACATAAGAGAAGAAAATTATTCAGACATACCAGCAGACTACATGTACACTGAACTAAATGATCATATTGTTCATGATGATCCTACTCAAATAAATACAGAAGCTCAAAATCAGCAACAACCTGGGCCTTCTCAAACATCTACAAAAGCTCAGAATCAACAACAACCTGAGCTTAGAAAGTCCTGCAGCGATAAGCATCCTCTTATCTGGATGAAGGATTTTGTATCTTTAAATATTCATCAAAATATGCCCAATGCACTAGATCAATATATAAGTTATGACAAACTATCTCCTAAATATCAAGCATACGTAGCTGTAACTTCCCCAATTGCTGAACCTACCAATTACTTTGAAGTTATCCTAGATCCCAAATGGATAGAAGCTATGAATGAAGCGATAAAAGCCCTTGAGAAAAATTATACATGGGATATTGTAATACTACCAGAAGGTAAGAAACAAAATCAAATACAAAGCTTCAGGTAATGTTGAGAGGTTTAAAGTTAGACTATTAGCTAAAGGATATAGTCTAAAAGAAGGGATAGATTACCAAAAAACATTCTCACCAGTGGTGAAAATGGTTATAGCGAGAACTATCTTAAGTGTTGTAGCTTCAAATAAATGGCATATACACCAAATTGATGTGTATAATGCTTTCCTTCAAGGTGACTTATTTGATGAAATCTATATAGAGTTGCCTCATGGATTTAGAAGCCAGGGGGAAAATAAAGTATGAAAGCTCATTAAATCCCTATATGGACTTAAACAAGCTCTTAGATAGTGGAATATAAAACAGTGTGAGGCTCTACCGAAATTCAACTTCAAACAAAGTCAATTTGATCATTCACTATTCATTAAAAAGACTGCTGAAGGAATCACTATAAATTTAGTGTATGTGGATGATTTGTTAATCATAGGAGACTCTACAACTTATTGAGCAAATAAAAACATCACTGTAGAATGCCTTCAAAATGAAAGACCTGGGAAAATTATAATATTTCTTAGGTATTGAGTTTGCTAGATCACATAAAGAAATCACTATTCATCAAAGGAAATATGCTTTGGAGCTAATTTCAGAGGTTGGACTTGCTGCAGCAAAACCAGCAGTAACTCCTATTGACAATAATGTCAAACTAACCTCATAGCAGTATGATGACCATGAAAGACTCAGAAGACATTGATCCATCGGTTGATCAAACTTCCTATCAGAAACTGAGAGGAAAACTCTTATATCTAACTGTAACTAGACCTGACATAGCTTTTGGAGTTCAAACACTTAGTCAATTTCTTAAACAGCCCAAAAATTACATATGAAAGTTGCCTAGAGAATTGTCAAATACGTTAAGAATCAGCTAGGTCAAGGAATCTTACTATCCAGTACTCAGATTAATACAATCACTACATTCTATGATGCAGATTGGGCTGCATGCCCTTTGACTAGAAAATCTATCTCATGCTTCTTAATCAAGTTAGGTGACTCGTTGGTATCTTGGAAGTCAAAGAAACAAACTACTGTTCCTCGAAGTTCTGCAGAAGCTGAATATAGAAGCTTAGCAACAAAAGTAGCGGAGCTAATTTGGCTCTATGAACTGTTTAAAGAAGCTGATACTCAAATTAAGTTGCCTATTGATATTTATTGTGACAGCAAATCAGCTATACAAATAGCTGCAAATCCACTATATCATGAAAGGACCAAACACATTGAAATCGATTATCATTTTGTGAGAGAAAGAATTCAACAAGGACTTATTACTACAAATTACATCTCAACAACTGATCAACCTGCGAATATTCTTACAAAGGGACTAGCCAAAGTTCAACATGAGTATCTAAAATCCAAGCTAGGTGTATTCAATATTTTTTCACCACCTAGCTTGAGGGGGATATAAATGGTATAACTGTCATTGTACATTGAAGCTGTTAGAGAGCCGTTAATTACTGTTAGAGAGTTAGTTAAGCTTATTGTTAGGAGTTAGTTAAGAAGCTTAAATACACTTTTAATGGAACGTGTATAAAGGCAACAATAAACTGTATTTTCAATGCACTTTTTTTAATAATGAAATAATCTCTTTCATTGGCTTATTTCTGTTCTCGCAAACGAGTGCCTCATCTCCTTCATCTTCCCTTCTCTTCTTCCTTCATCTTTCTGAATCTTTAATCACTACTATGTGAATTACATCAATACACGTAACACAAACGTGGATCTATGTTTAATGGGGTTCTTAAACTTTATTTCCTATCCTAATTAACGTTTGCTATTTTTCAAAATGTGTCGACCTTTTATACGTATGTATAATTTTTTTTAAATTAATTATTTTCATATAGACATATTTACTTAAATTTATCCTCAAAACGGTGTCCAATAATATCACTTAATTGAAGGTGCAGTGAGCTTTATATGTTACAAGTAGAATCCAAAGGTCAAAGAAATGAAAGCTACCCAACTACATGCAGCTTTTCCTTAGCATAGATTGAGAATTGAACTAGAAATGTTTTATCAATCATTTATATTTATTAATCTTGTTTCTTCTTTACTACTAATACATAGAAGAAATAACCTAAATAGCCTTATAATATATGAATATTTATATTCGTGTACTATGTGTATTTAACTGTGTATAATTAGTGTATAATCTATCTATATCTATATGAATAATTCATTTACAATATGTAGATAAACGTGTATAATTAGTATACAATTCATGTATACCGACTAGGAAAAAATAAACAGTAAATCTAACTGGATATTAACTTATATAATATATACTTGGATATTAACTTGCAGATTGATCTACATGGTGATATAACAGGATTTTTATCATCCCATCCAAAATCTTTATTAATGTCACTTCACCATTTAGACATGGTAGAACCAATTTTTCCCTCTATGGATCGTGCAAAATCAGTTTTCCACCAAAAAGCTGCAAATTATGATCAATCAAGAATGTTACAACAAACCATATGCCACAAAAGATCAAGTAACTGGACATTTCCAGTTTCTTCAAATCCATTGAGAAAATTCAGAGAAATGAATTTCATACAACATATACTAGATCACGGCCTCCAGCAGTAGGAGCTTGTTTGTATATATGCTGGAAATTATTCTGCAGAGTATGTTTCTGAAATTCATGTTTATTCATCAGCAATGAAACGTATTGAGGTAATATTTTCTTACTTCCATAATCTCTCAGAGATTTCTATGTGAGTTTAACTTTATATACTAACAGTACAAAAAAAACGACAAATGACCTTATTGTCAAACATTGACCAGTCAAGGATTAACGGAAAGTTCTATTATATATGCTTGAAAATTATTTTATATTTTATATTTTATAAATAAGACTTTTTGCTGTATAGGTATGTCCATCATATAGATTAAAAAGAGAAAAAATTATAAAATTAAAAAAAGAAAAAATTAATAATTTAGAGGGTAAAAATATATATTTGACCATGAAAAGTTCGAGAAATCTGGTGGAGTGATCTTCTAAGTGCAATAAACATAGTTAAGTAATTTTTTTCTGTTATAAATAAAAAAAAACATGACTTTACAAGATATTTTTGGATAATTGAGTGACCATTTGAATAATAAACTCAATGTCTACTTGTTGCGTAAATATTACAAATCTCTACGAAATTTGTATTTGGATTCATTTTCTCTTTTTCTTTGTTTTTTCCAGATTGATAGATGTGAATGTTAGTGACATAATTCATGAGGATGGATCCAAAAAGGCTAGAATCAAGTATAGAGAGCGTAAACTAGATGAGATATATAATAGCTTGATCGGCCCATTGGGTTTCTTTTCAGCCGTTCATTTATGAGTAAACTATCCTCTATATCCCCTCAAAATTTTAATAGCCCATAATTTTCTCTATGAACTCGAAATGTCTCTCCGGCCCAAACATATTACATTTCATAAGCCAATCCATAATACACTGACCCACCCACGCTTTTAACTCACTCACATTTTTCCTATTGTACTCGGTTCTCTCTAACACAGCTTCTCCATTTTTCTCAAACACAACTTCTCCATTTTTACTCTTGCTCTAAATGTAAGTCAAAATTTCAGTAGGTTTTCCGATTTTTGTTCATAGTCGAGTCTATAATGGAAGAAAAGAAGTCTTTGAAGAAAAAGAGAAAGTTTAGGGCATCTCCAAATTCTATGAAATTAGCTGGTAAATTAGTGAAATATAACCCTAGTTTCAGTAGGAATGATGATGACGATTTTGAAGATTTACCAGAATTTGGGTGCGATTTGGGGCATGGAACCCCTAAATCTGTTGAAGGAATGCAAAATACCCCTACTGAAGGAATGCAAAGTACCTCTGTTCATAGAAGGACTCGTTCACATAGCGGGATTCCCAGCGATAGAGTAACGAGGTCACAAACTGCTTAGCGTGTAGTTGTTGAAAAAGGCACAAGTTCAAAAATAAATATTAAAATGGTGGGAAAGGATGTTGTGAAGGATAAGGGTAAAGGTTCTAAAAGGAAGGCTAAAAGGGATGGGGATGATGTTCTATCAAAAAAGAGAAAAGTTCACGTTGATCAGAAATGTTCTAGCTCATCTGATTTGAAGGTATTTTCTAATGATATAAATCTGACTTGTGTGCGCTTAGTTTATTTTAGTATGTAGAAAATTTATCCAATATAGCAGTTATGTTCCAGATTTATATATAAAATGTATCATTTTTTTTTATATTGTATATAATTTGTATCAAGTCAATAAGTAATATGCAATTTGTATATAAAGTGTATCATCTATCCACATAGTGTATACGTAATGTTTAAAGTGCATATTTGTGGTTGTTATGAAGCTTATATATATTTATATTTTTGTATTGTCTGTAACTTTGGAATTACTATATTCCTTTGGGTGATCATTATAGTACTCGTATCAGTGTGCATACAAACTGCAGTATAGTGAAATATTTAAAAGATACTTTGGATGATCAGCATATTGAGATGTTAAGAACAACATGTTTTGGTTATTTTGTGGACTTGCCCGAATTTTTTTATACAAAACCAACTTATCCATTCACTATTGCTTAGGGAAGTGGTGTCACCTAAAGATGATGAGTTATGGATTAAAGTGAATAGCACCAAGTTGCGCTTTGAACTTGCAGAGTTTTGTATTATCACAGGTTTAAAGAGTAATGGTGATCCCAATAAGCATTATGAATCTGTCCAGTCGAGTCGGTTGATGGAATTGTACTTTTCAAGCATGTCGAAAGTGTCTAAGAAATTGTTAACTGACTGTTTCTTAAAAAAGATATGAAAATCTAATGAGAACGCATTAAATATTGCAGTATTGTATTTCATTCACAGTTTTCTATTTTCTATTACGAATGATGATTTCATAATAAAGAATGATTTTCTGTTTGTTGAATCTGGTGATTTTGAGACTTTTCCTTGGGGAAAAGTGATTTTCAATGCTATGTTGGAGTCAATGAAAGATAAGGTTCGTAGTAGGAGAGAGATGTACCGATATGGTGGTTTGCCTTTGGCATTCCAGTGTTGGTTTTATAAATGCTGCCCCTATACTCGCAAAAATCTCACATACCGGATTGGAGATCTTGTGCCACGCATACTAAACTGGACTGTAAAGAAGAAGATGACCTTCAAGAGGTTGAGGAAAGAGTTTTTTCTTTAAGTCGGGAGTAGGTAAAAAATATTTTTATTTAGTTTACAACATTTTGTAGCAATACATATGAATTTACTTCTGATACATAAACTATACATTTCTGATACATAAATTATACCTTTAATATACATAATATAAATTAACTATATGATGTGTAGTTTCTACAAGTAATATATTGGTTGTCTTTTATTAGTTTAAAATTTCATAATTGTTAAGTATTTATTTATTTATTTGTAGTTGGTGTTTGGTAACATTGCCCCAATAAATGTTGAACAAACAAGGCTTGAATTACATGATTTTGTCCCGGTGTATGAAGATAAAAATGAGATGTATATCGATTCTAGAGTAGTGGCTGAAGTTAATCTACGAGATGATGTTGATGATTTCAACACTCGACCTAAAAAAATGCTAAGAAGCACCCCAAAAATAAGCTAGAATCACAACCTATAAACAATGGGAATCCGGATCCACAACCCAGTAACTTGAGTTCAAGCGAGAATGAGCTGAAACTTCTGAGAAGTGAAATCACAAGGTACAGTTCTATTTTGGCTTTGAGCAGTTCTGACAACTTAATTTATATTCGGTTTCACTTTTTCTTTTATAGGTAAACGACAAGGTTTCGTCTTTGGAGCAGTTAATGATTTCCTCATTTGAAATTTTTTTTAAAGCTTTAGGTGAACACGGTGCTTCAAAGGTATTCTCATGACTATGCTTATTTATTATTTTTACATGTTATTATAAGCTTTACAATTTTTTCTATATTTTTCCTAAACAGGGTAATAGAAAAGATGACGACCATCATGATAGTCATAGCCATCATGATACTGGTGATATTCATAATGATTATTTTGGTATAAGGATGTTGCAGAGAATAATTTTGCTAGTGAGGAAGTTATGGAGAAAAATATTGGCAGTGAGAAAGTTGTAAAGAAAAAAGTTGGCACTGAGGTAAGTCTAGAGCAAACTGTTGATGTTATGGAGGGTGTGGTGAAGGATTCTATAAAAGCTGGTAAAAGTAGTGAAGGAGTTGGTGATGACGAAGCCAGGATTGAGGATGCCGAGCCTGAAATCACTGCAATCACCTAGAAGTTTTGTGACAAAAATAATATAGATGGTGATATTGTAGTTAATATTGTAGAAGTTAAGAAAAATACTGCTAATATGGGGGGTTTGGTGGAGGATTCTGTACAAGTTATTGGTAAAAATAGTTGTGAGGAACTTGGTGAGGACAATGGGTGGACTAGTGATGCCGAGGCTCAAATAACTGCACTTACCCAAAAGTATTTCGATCAAAATATTGTACATGGTGATTGTTTAGGAGTGGAGAAAAATATTGCTACTATGGAGGAAGATCGTATAGTTGTTGTTGATCATTACACACCTGAAATGATCCTTAGAGAAAGGAAACCGGCAGGGGTCATGAATTCACCATTCAGGAACACATTTGACTCTGGTGGCACCATCCAAGTTGCTCAAAATAAGCCAACTAAGTCAAAGAAGCCCATCTTGACAAATAAGCCAAATAAATCCATATTCATTATAAAGTATCCTTTTCAGAAAAATATTGACAATCCTGTTAATTTCAGAATATTGTATAAGTGGAACACTTTCATCAATAGAGGCTTAAGGACTAATGCACCGTAAGTTTTATGTTTTAGTTTTTTCTTTTTCTTTTTTTTTCCTTGTTTATTTTCCATGTTTTGTGTTATGAACCATATCTTATTATCGTGATTCATCAGGGGTGGTGTTTATACAGAGATTAGCACTAAGCTAAATAAAATCTTTGAATTTGGAGTTGATGATATTGGAGAAAAAAATGTTCTTCACATTTGCATATCTCGGCCTACCCCTGTGTGATTCAGTAAGTCAACACTATAATGGTTCTTCATATTTTCAGCATATTGATGTTAATTTGTTAGCATAAATGCCATTTCTTTTCTTTTATCCATGTTGTAATCTATCTGTAATAAAATGAGAAATGGGACTCGGCAACCCTTGGATAGTAGGCAAAAGAAAGGACTAGAATAATAATGGCAATAGAAAATATAGTATCAACTTGGAAGACTATCTTTTATGTATATTTGCAGTATCTTCTGTAAAATGTATAATCGGTTTATACATAAAATATACATTGTAGTTTTTTCATAATGTAATTTTCTGATTATGTGTGTTTATTCTTCATATTTCAGCATATTGATGTTATTTTTTACTATTTGAGAAAGAAAGGGAAGTACGGTGATGTTCCAGTAAGATTCACAACTATTGACTGTTGGTTTAACTGCTTGATTTCGAATTTGTACAAGGAGTTTTTGGAGAAAACCAGAGACATGAATTTGATTACTAAAACAGATCCACTTGCTGAGTATATACTTGGGTATTTTTTAAGATGTAATATTCCTTGGTGTACTGTTGATGAAGTCCTTTTCCCTATAAATCTGTCTGATAAGTGGCACTGGATATTGGCGATATTGTCATTCAAAGATCTGCGCATTTATGTACACGATTCCATGAGTGGCGCGCGGCAAAATAGTGCAGTTCAAAGATCAATTGAACCATACTCAGTGTTGCTCCTATATTTCCTTCATCGTATTGGTTTTTGAGACACAAAGGAGAATCATATGGGAATTTCCGCCATTGATCCGTTTGAGATTCATGTCGTTGATGGGTCACCAATGCAAGATAACACGTAAATTATTATTGAATATTTCTGATTCTTAATTCATTTTTGTACATGAATTCCTATTTGGATATTATACTAACTTATTCAACATTTTATGTGCGACCTTATATGTAGTGACTGGGGTATTTATGTTGCTGTATTTGCTGAGTACATCATTCAAGGCAACAATATTCCTAAAGCTATTGATATTTATGGGATACGAAACCGATATAGTATATTGCTATGGGATTATGGAATGAAAAAATAAAGAGCACATGCTGTTAGTGATGACAAATCTACTGGTAGAATGAAGGATCTGACAGAAAAGGATAACAAGAAAAAGGGCAAGTGGCATGCCATTGGTGATGACAAGGCTTTGAAGGATAACAAGAAAAAAGGGAAGATGCATGCCATTGGTGATGACGAGACTCTGAAGGATATCAAGAAAAAGGGCAAGTTGAAGGGCAAGATGAAGTGGTTTGGGATAGTTTAGCGGAAAATTGACATGTAGTTTTAAGATGAAATAGTTTTGTTCTGATATTGTCTTATGATTGGATACAGTTGCATACCTATATCACGTTTTATGCTTTTTGTTTGGGATATTTTTGGACAATATGTTTGAAATGCTAATGTTGAATATTACTTTTAATTGCAACTTGTTTGTTTTCAGTTAATAGTAAAATTTTAAAAGTTTCAGATTTTGTATAGTTTTGACTTTTCTACAGTTTTAGTTTTGTAATTTATACAGTTTTAATATGTTTCGACAGGTTTTGCAAATTTAGCTGGTGTTGCTAAGTTGTTATAGGAAGTTTTGTGAATAAAGTTTTGGGGGCAGCTAAACTGTATATAAACTGTATAGTGAAAGTCTATTTTGTACTCCATCTGTTGGAAGTATAATTTTTGTATAGTAACAGTATTTTTTGTATAAGTTTTTGTATAGTAACAATATTTTTTGTATATATTTTGTATAGTAACAGTCATTTTGTATATATTTTGTATAGTGATATCTGTTTTGTATAGTCACCGTCATTTTTGTATATATTTTGTATAGTGACATCTATTTTGTATATTATTTGTATAGTCACAGTCTATTGTACGTAAGTTGTATATACAATAGTGACGATCTATTTTTTATTTTTTTTGTATAAATATACAAATTCTATTTTGTATATTTTTTGTATAGTGACATCTACTTTATATATTGTTTGTATAGTGAGAGTCTATTGTATATACATTATATAATGACAGACTATTTTGTATAGTTTTTATATAATTTTTTTATAGTGAGTTTTTTTGTATATATTTTGTATATTGACATCTATATAGTGGCATCCATAATAGTCTATTGTATGTAAATTGTATATACAATAGTGACGGTCTATTTTTTTTTGTATAAATATACAAATTCTATTTTATATATTTTTTGTATAGTGACAGTCTTGTATATAAATTGTATAGTGACAGTCTATTTTGTATAGTTTATAGTGACAGTCTTTTTTGTATATATTTTGTATATTGATATCTATATAGTGACATCCATAATAGTATTTGGAATAAAACTTCTACCAATACTTTCATTACGACAAAAAGTAGTATCTTTATTCATACATCAGAGAGAATCTGATTACAAATCTCATTATTTTTCTAATATTTTAATTGTAACATGCACAAGGAAAACAGTTACAAAATACTAAATCATTGTAGCAATATCTACTAGTTGTCTCGAGCATTCCTGCATGTTCTTCTGCCGTGTCCTTGTTTTCCACACAGTGCATAGGTAACTATTTCAGTATACAAATATTCATAAAGTCCCTTGCGTCGCGACTTTGTCGGTCTTCCTGATTTGCCCTTTACTATCAGTGGTAGGACCACATTATCTAACACCTTTGTTGGAAGGTCCCATGTAGTTTCATCTGGAAGTGGATTAACTGGCACTTCATATGTCTTCTTGAAGTATTCCTGTCACGACCCAAAATCCAACTAGCAGTGATGGCACCTAACCCAACCCGTTAGGTAAGCCAATTTACAAATATCTGATTCAAATAATATTTAACTGACTCTATTAAACTCCCCAAGGACTGGTAGTATAAGTCATGAGCTTCTAAGATTAGAATTTACAAAACCGGTATGAAATAAATACATCATATGTTCGAAATGTACATAAACAGATTCTTATAAATCTAAGGCTACCATGAACAAGAGGCAGCTATGACTGGAACACAGGTACATCTTCAAATCCAGCTCCTGTCGATTACAATAACATCAACATCCAATATCTGCACGCAAGGTGCAGAAGTGTATTATGAGTACAACCGACCCTATGTACTCAATAAGTAGCAAATCTAATCTTAGGTTGAAAGTAGTGACGAGCTTGCACCAAGGCCAGAGTCCACTCCAATAACCAATAACATCTCATAACAATACAATTTAAAGCAGCACAAGTAATAACTCAATAATCGAATGCTCAGCTTAATCATGATTTCTGAAAATAGCTCTGCCTTTCAAGTGTATCAGTGAAAACTCAAGTCTTTTACCGAAGTTGCCAAAAATATGAGTAAGTTTGAAAATAGTAATTTTTTCAAAATTGCTTTCAACAATAAATAAGATGTTTCATTTTATTTCCACATAGCCAGTGGAAAATGCATCAATATGCCCATATGCCAATATGTGTGAGAAGTCATGAATGATGTGATACCGTACAGCATGAGAAAAATGCATCTTTATGCCTCTATGTCAAGTATGCATGTCAATGCGATGCACCTTAGTGATAAAACCATATGTATACTCTTAGAGTATCATTTCACTCAGTCCTCCCAGTCACTCACACCTCCCAGTCACTCAGTTCTCCCAGTCACTCAATCCTCATAATCGCTCGGCACTCGCACTCAGTAGGTACCTGCGCTCACTGGGGGTGTGTACAGACTCCGGAGGGGCTCCTTCAGCTCAAGCGCTATAATCTGTACGGACAACTCACGTGCTGCACAGACAACTCACGTGCTATAATAAGCCAATCTGGCCTGCTGCAGCGTGCAGCCCGATCCCATAATAATAAGGTATATAAAGCCAATATGGCATGCTGCGGCATGCAGCCCGATCCTATAATTATCCTCACAATCAGGCCCTTGACCTCACTCAGTCATCAATCTCTCCAGTCTCTCGGGCTCACAATGTCATGAAACTAGCCCAAAAATAATGATATAATGAATCAATAAATAGCAACAGAGACTGAGAGATGATATGAAATGAATGAACATGACTGAGTATGAATTTACAATTTACACAAATAAATCGACAATAGAAATGACCTCTAGGGATCCCAATAATACCAACATTTGCCTAAGCATTATTTCTGACATGAGTCACAACTCGATAACTCTAGTACGTAGAGATTTCATAATTACAGATAAGTTCAGGTAACTACACAGTACCATATGAATAACAGGGTCACAGTTCAAACGGTGCACGCCCACACGCCCATCACCTAGTATGTGCGTCACCTCAACACCAAACACATATCACGTATAATCGGGGTTCATACCCTCAACTCTAAGATTAGAAGAGTTACTTATCTCAATCTGAGAAAATTCTTTATTCCAATAAACCTTTTTCTCGTGATTCGGCCTCCGAACGCCTCAAAGCTTAGTCAAAATAATTCGATACAATCAACACGAGGTATAGGAATCAATTCCATATGAAAATGCTAAATTTCATAAAAAAATCCGAAATTAATTCAAAAATAACAATGGGACCCACATCTCAAATACAGTAAAAACTCATAAAATCCAAACACCCATTCCAATACGAGTTCAACCATATAAAAATTATCGAATTCCGACATCGGATTGACCTTCAAATCTTCATTTTATATTTTTGGAAGATTTTATAAAAATCTGATTTTTCTTCCATAAATTCACGGATCCATAATGTAAATGAATATGGAATCATGAAATATAATTAATATTAGATAAGGAATACTTACTCCAATGTTTACCCGTAAAAATCGCCCAATAATCGCCTAAACGGAGCTTCCCAACTCTATTTTTGACAAAAATGGCCAAAAACCCCGTTTATAGAGCCTCTGGTGTTTTCGAGCGCCACAAGTAGCGTGGGGCTCTGCCTGTAGTGCACTTTCCAGAATCCCAACAATTCCCAGCACCAGGGCTAGCGCCCCATGCTACCCTGGACGCTCGCGGCGACGGGAAATCTTTTTCGACACGGAAATGGGCATAACTCTCTCATACGATGTCCGAATTTGGCGATTCTTTTTGCTATGGCTCTGTAATTTCGATACGGATCTAAGGCATCAATAAAAACAGAATTTGGAGCTCATTTGATTAATGTGATACCACTTATGCTTGAAGAAACGACGTCAGAACATTCTACATTCGATGACGAAACCTATCAAATCAAGTCCGATTGACCTCAAAATTTTGCACACGAGTCATAAATGACATAACGGACCTATTCCAAATTTGCAGAGTCGAATTCTGACCCTGATATCAAAAGGTTAACTCCCCGGTCAAACTTCCAACTTTTAATTTTCCTATTTTTTGCCATTTCAAGCATAATTTAACTACGGACTTCCAAATAATTATCCGGACATACTCCTAAGTGCAAAATCACCATACAGAGCTATTGGAACCATCAAAACTGCATTCCGGAATTAATTGCACACAAGTCAAACTCCGGTCAGCCCTTTTTTTTAAGCTTCCAACATGAAATTAATTTTTCCGAACCAATCCCGAAACACCTGAAAATCAAAACTGACGATTAACACACGTCATAATACATCATATAAAGCTAATCATGACTTCAAATATTAGAAAGGAGAGTAATTACTCAAAACGACAAGTCAGGTCGTTACATTCTCCCCCATTTACACATACGTTCGTCCTCGAACGTGCCAAGAGTTATTTTCCAAGCCATTAAATCACTATTCCATCTTACCACGCACATACCCGGGGGTGATCCCACTCTACCCTATTCCATATAGGCCAGATGACACAACATAATTTAAAACCACTAATTTAGCCTTTGCTCATTAACCTTGGAATTCAATTTCCAACATCCAAAAATTTCTTTTCAAGGCCCGAATCTTACATCTACATACTGTATGAGTCTTAATAAGCTGTATTAGGCCTTAACCATACCCCAGATATAATCACATAACATACTACACAACTCGCATACTCGCAGCACCATTTTCGATCATATTAACTACTCAAAACTAACCCGGTACTAGTATTAAACCCCATATCGAACAAAACCTGGTTCCAAAACCTTCGTACACTGCTGATAATGAAAGAAACATGCAAAAATATCATGACCCCTCTTCAGATCAACAAGTCATGGAGCTCTCTCTTCCCAACCAGAACCATAATTACTTTCTAAGTCGACTTTCGATATTATCCTCCCAAATATACCATAATCAAACCTGATAGTACTCATTCTAGGTCCAATGACCTTATATTATTAAACACAAATATCCCACAAACACGCCACATCAATATAACTCAAGCCACAACTGCGCAATCCGTGTACCCAAATATGGGAGATGTCTCAAGGAAGAGAACCGTATTGCAAGTTCAACAAGCACCACCACAACCGCAACGTTACAACCAACTCCTCAAATTTAGTGAAGAGCATAACCATAGGCGCATGCATAGAATTGTAGAGAAAGGAAATTAATGAATCAGATAAATTATCATAGAAATAAAATTTCCACACACGACACGGATAACTCACGTGCCAATAATATGAATCGCCTGGCATGGCCACAGGTCTCAAGTTCCAGCATATCATACAAGAGCAATTAAACAAGTACACTTGTATATGATAATAAAATAATATTCTCATGCTCATGGACTGATATAAATAACACGCCATAGTGTAAGCATGTGCAAAGTCTGCTATCACACTTCAAATCGGCAATTTAACGCAGAAATAGTAACTACCCCGTTTATTTAGGGAATTAGCCTCTTGTAACCTCAAGTGTAGCCCAGATAGTTCTCAACAAAGGTAAGAACACAGGAAACGTTATAACTTTACGCTTAATAGTCAACTCTAGGCATATCATAGCCTAAATATGTCACGACCCAAACTACCCCAGCGTGATGGCACCTATCGTGGTACTAGACTAACCGACTCATTACCCAAACTAAGCAATATTCCATTTCAGAAATTTATCTTTCAAACCATTCATTCATAACTCTTTCAAAAGAAACCCAAAACAAGGAAAAAAAAGCGGAAATACAACCTGACATCGGGTGTCACTAGTACTAAGTCCAATACAGTCTAAAAAGACGACAGGATAAGTTTAATAGAAATGAAAATAGAGGATAGGAGGGAGAAAACAAGGCTGCGATCTCCATGCAGCTACCTTGCTAACTCCGGAACAAGCTGAGGATAAATCAATACTTACTCGGACGTCCCGTGAAACCTGGATTTGCACACAAGGTACAGGGAGTAACGTGAGTACTCAACTCAGTAAGTAACAATAATAAATAAAGGCTGAGCGCAGTGATGAGCAATAAAATCACATAAAGTTCACAATATAAAGTCTCAGTGGAAACAACAATTGCCAAACTAGTATTCAAGTCAAAATATCTTATAGAAACACCAGTTTTAATGGAAAACACATAAAAACATTTTTAACAATTTCAATAGAGGCTCAACATAAAGATAGAGTGAAACAGTGATTTCATAAATAAGCCCCTCGGGCAAAACATATCACTCATGAACAGCCTCTCGGGCAAGCTTCTCAGCCACTCAGCCCTCTCAATCACTTGTCACTCAGCACTCGCACTCAGTAGGTACCTGCGCTTACTGGGGGTGTGTACAGACTCCGGAGGGGCTCCTACAGCCCAAGCGCTATATCGTTGTGGCATGCAGCCTGACCCAATACCGCTGCAGCGTGCAGCCCGATACATATATTGTTGCGGCGTGTAGCCCAATCCATATATTGCTGCGGCGTGTAACCCGATTCATATGTTGTTGCGGCGTGCAACCCGATCCATATATAATATCCTCACAAATTAGGCCCTCAGCCTCACTCAGTCATAAACCTCACAAGCCACTCGAGCATTTCATTAAAAATCAGGGGACTCAGCACAAAGCAACTTTCATATACTTTAAAATAGAGTGATGAAATTGAGTTAAACAGTAAATAGGTAAAACTCATGACTGAGGATATGCTTTCAAATCAAAACAATGTGAGGATGGTAATAAAATACCCCTTGAGGGTCCAGACAGTACATGAACCAGGCCCAAAACATGGAATTCAACCCAAGTTATAAGAATTCTTTCTAAAACATATAGCTATTATACAGCTTAAATCAAATATGCAACTCTATGGTTGCTACGGGACAGACCAAGTTTCAATCCCTAACGGTGCACGCCCACACGCCCGTCACCTAGCATGTGCGTCACCTCATTACACTGAAATAGTACAAAATTCCGGGGTTTCATACCCTCAGGTCTAGATTTACAATTGTTACTTACCTCAAACCGGACACAACTCTAGTCAGCGATGCTCTTGCCCCTTGATTCGACCTCCAAATGCTCTGAATCTATCAAAAATAAATATATATATATATATATATATATATATATATATATATATATATATATATATATATATATAAATACACGCTAAAGGAATGAATCCCATATTAAATCTATCAATTTAGATCAAAATCCCAAAATTGGCCAAACCCGACCCCCGGGCCCACGTCTCAAAATCCGATAAAATTCACAAAGCCAAGAAACCCATTCATCCCCTACTCTAATCATACGAAATTTATCAGAATCCGACCTCGAATCGATGTTCAACTCTCAAAAATCTATTTATGAAGTTTCTACAATTTCCCCCCAATTTTCATCCCAATTTTCTAATCAAATGATGGATTCAATGTTATAATCATGTATTTTAGCCAAAACTGAGTTAGAATCACTTACCCCGATGGTTTTCTTGAAAATCCCTCTAACAATCGCCAAAACCTGAGCTCTATAGGTCAAAGTATGAAAATAAAACCATGAATCTCGTATTTATAGTGCACCCCTCGGATTCAAATTTCGCTGACCGCAAAAAGCTACCGACGCCGCGAACCTCACTGCGTGGTCCGCGGAATTTCCATCGCGGCCGCGAAAGGCCTCCAGCCCCTGGGGTCGCGTCCCTAATCCGCTGTCCGCGCCAGCCCCTCCACTGACCATGGAATTTTCGCTGCCCCCACGAACTTCCACCGCTGACCGGGAAATTACGCCGCGGTCTGTGTTCCCAACTTCAAAGAACAACCCCGGAAACACCAACAACTCACCTCAGCAACACCAACACCTGTCTTTCAATAGCTAATTCACCTGCTAACCATCCGAAACACACTCGAGGCCCTCGGGACCTCAACTAACCACACCAACACGTCCCATAACATCATTCAAACTTAATCAACCCTACAAATCACTTGAAATAACATCAAACATCAACTCGAATCTCGGATTCAAGCCTAAGAACTCCAACTCCTAAATTCCACAAAGGACTCCGAAACCAATCAAACATTTTCTGAATATTCTCAAATTTTGCACACAAGTCAAGCATGGCACTACGAATCTATTCCAACTTCTAAAATTCCATTCCAACCCCGATATCAAATTTTCTCCTACTGATCAGAAATCACCAAATTACTAATTTCGCCAATTCAAGCCTAACTCTAACCCGGACTCCCAAATCACATCCCAAACCCAAACCAACCAATCTGATACCATACATTACAGATGAACATCACCTAAAGAAGTATAAATGGGCTAAAGCTCTCTGAACGACCGTCCGGGTCGTTATATCCTCCCCCTCTTAAACAAACGTTCATCCTCGAACGAGTCTAGAAACATACCTGGAGTCTCAAATAGGCGTGGATATCTGCTCTGCATCTCTCGCTCGGTCTCCCAGGTGGCCTCCTCCACGGGCTGGCCTCTCCACTACACTTTCACTGATGCTATATCCTTAGACCTCAACTTCTGAATCTGCCGATCCAAAATAGCCACTAGTTCCACATCATAAGTCATATCACCCTCCAACCGAAGCCGCTTTTGAATCAATTTCACCTTATCTAAAGCATCCTGCACTAAATTTGTACCCAAGAGTCTAGCCTCACCCGACTCATACCAACCAACCGGAGATCTACACCTCCTCCCATATAAAGCCTTGTACGGAGCCATCTGAATACTCGACTGATAACTATTATTATATGCAAACTCCGCGAGTGGCAGAAACTGGGACCATGAACCCCCAAAATCAATAACACAGGCACGCAATATGTCCTCCAGTATCTGAATAGTGCGCTCGGACTACCCGTCTGTCTGAGGGTGAAAAGATGTGCTCAACTCAACCTGAGTACCTACTTCCCGTTGCACGACCCTCCAAAACTGCGATGTGAACTGATTACCCCTATCAGAAATAATGGAAATCGGGACACCATGCAGATGAACGATCTCTCGGATATAAATATCAGCTAACTGCTCTGAAGTGTAAGTAGTACCAACATGAATTAAGTGCACAGATTTGGTCAGCCGATCCACTATAATCCATATAGCAACGAACTTCCTCGAAGTCACTATCTGCTCCCACTTCCACTCTGGAATGTCTAACCTCTGAAGCAAGCCACCCAGTCTCTGATGCTCATACTTAACCTACTGACAGTTGAGACACCGAGCTACAAATCCAACGATATCCTTCTTCATCTGCCTCCACCAATAGTGCTATCTCAAATCCTGGTACATCTTCGCGTCACCCGGATAGATAGAATACCGCGAGCTGTGGGCCTCCTCAAGAATCAACTCCCAAATCCCATCCACATTAGGAAAACATATCTAGCCCTGCATCCTCATCACACCGTCATCACCAATGGTCACATCCCTAGCATCACCTCGCCGGACCCTGTCCTGAAGAAAGAGCAAGTGCGGGTCATCATACTGACGCACCCGAATACGATCATAAAGAGAAGACCTGGAGGCTACGCAAGCCAATACCCGGCTAGGATCCGAAAGATCCAATCGCACAAACTGGCCCGCTAAGGCCTGAACATCCAACGCAAGAGGTCTCTCTGCTATCGGAAGATATGCTAAGCTCCCCAAACTCTCTGATCGTCGACTCAAGGCATCGGCCACTACATTGGCCTTTCCCGGATGGTATAGAATAGTGATATCATAGTCCTTGAGAAGCTCAAACTATCTCCGCTGATAAAAATTAAGATCCTTCTGCTTAAACAAATGATGCAGACTCCAGTGATCAGTATAAATCTCATAATGGACCCCATACAAATAATGACGCCAAATCTTTAAGGCGTGAACAATGGCTGCTAACTCAAGATCATGCACCGGATATTTCTTCTCATGGGTCTTCAACTGGCGCGAGGCGTAGGTAATCACCCTACCCTCCTGCATCAAAACATAACCAATGCCTATCCTCGAGGCATCATAATACACGGTATAAGAACCTGAAGCTGATGGCAGAACTAACAATGGAGCTGTGGTCAAAGCCGTCTTGAGCTTCTGGAAGCTCTCCTCACACTCATCCGACCACCTGAATGGAGCACCCTTCTGAGTCAATTTGACCAAGAGAGATGCAATCGATGAAAATCCCTCCACAAAGCAATGACAATATCCCGCCAAACCAAGGAAACTCCTAATATCTGTAGCTGAGGATGGTCTAGGCCAACTCTGCACTACCTCCATCTTCTTCGGATCCACCTGAATACCCTCACTGGACACCACGTGTCCCAAGAATGCTACCGAGCCAAGCCAAAACTCATACTTGGAGAACTTTGCATAAAACTTCTCCTCCCTCAATCTCTGTAATACCACCCTCAAATGCAGAGCATGCTCCTCATGGATACGAGAGTATACTAGAATATCATCAATGAACACAATAACGAAGGAGTCCAAATATGTCTAGAATACACTGGTCATCAAATGCATGAATGCCGCTGAGGCATTGGTTAGCCCAAAAGACATCACCATGAACTCATAATGGCCATAACGGGTCCTGAAAACTGTCTTAGGAATATCCAAATCCCGAATCTTCAGCTGGTGATATCCAGACCTCAAGTCAATCTTAGAGAACACCCTCTCTCCCTGAAACTGGTCAAACAAATCATCAATACGAGGCAAATGATACTTATTCTTGACTGTGACCTTGTTCAAATGCATATAGTCAAAACACATTCTCATGGAACCATCTTTCTTTTTCACAAATAGAACCGGTGCACCCCAAGACGACACACTAGGCCGAATGAACCCCTTATCTAGGAGCTCCTGAAGCTGCTCTTTCAATTCCTTCAACTCTGCCGGTGCCATACGATACGGTAGAATAGAAATAGGCTGAGTGCCTGGCACCAAATCAATACCAAAGTCACGGACCGAAAAATCACGGACCACAGGAACAAAATCAATAGTGGGAGTCTCTACACTGACATCCCTCACAAAAGCCAAATATGATAGGCAACCTTTATTGACCATGCGATGAGCCTTAAGGTACGAAATAACCCTACTAGGCACATAATCTGTAGAACCACTCCACTCCACTCTCGGGAATCCCGACATCGCTAAGGTCACGGTCTTCGCGTGGCAATCAAGAACATTATAATATGGAGATAACCAATCCATGCCTAATATCACATCGAAGTCAACCAAACTGAGGAATAACAAATCCACTCGGGTCTCCAGAACCCCAATAGACACCACACATGACCGATACACACGGTCCACAACAATAGTATCGCCCACCGGGGTGGACACATGAACAAATGTAACTAAAGACTCACGAGGCATATCCAAAAAATGGGCAAATTATGATGAAACATTTGAATATGTGGAACCGGGATCGAATAAAACCGAGGCATCTTAGTGACAGACTGAAACAATACCTGTAATCACGGCATCTAAATCCATAGCATATGGTCTGGCTGGAAGTGCATAAAAATGGGCCTGACCTCCACCTGATCGACCTCCCCCTCTAGGGTGGCCTCTAGCTGCCTGACCCCCACCCCTAGCTGCCTGGGCAGGTGGTAAAGTAATTGGAGCGGAAGTCGAGGGCTGACTTCTCTGCTGAGATGGACCCCCAAGAAGACGAGGACACTTCCTCCTCATATGACCAAACTCTCCACACTCGTAACAACTCCCTGGTGCGGGGGACGGGGACTGAAGGGAACCCCTAGCACCAAGATAACTGGTAGAAGGACCTGGCATGGAGGAGCCCTGAACTGATGGTGCACGAGATGAACTCTGGGCTGGAAGGGCACTGAATGATGAGTGACCCTGATGAGAACTGTGATAACCATGACCAGATGATCCACCACGGTGACTTGGGCGGGCTGACTGAGCATGCCTGAATGGACGGCCTCTGCCATGTTGAAACTGCCCTCCTAAAGGAGCACCACTAAAACTACCAGATCCCCGAGGCCTCTTGGCCTTCCTCTCAACTAGCTCCTGGCGACGAACTGACTCAATCTCACGAGCAATGTCAACCACCTCCTTAAAAGTAGCACCAGACACTCTCTCTCTGGTCATGAGAATCCGAAGCTGATATGAGAGGCCATCCACGAACCTCCTGATCTTCTCCCTATCTGTAGGGACCAACCAAACAACATGACAGGCTAGCTCTAAAAATCTCATCTCATACTGTGTCACAGTCATATCATCCTAACGCAGCTTCTCGAACTGCCTGCGCAGCTCCTCTCTGCGGGACTGTGGCACATACTTCTTGAGAAAGAGAGTAGAGAACTGTTGCCAGGTAAGAGGCACTGCACCAACAGGCCTACGCCTCTCATAAGCCTCCAACCAAGTAAAGGAAGCTCTTGAGAACTGGAAGGTAGTGAACGAGACCCCACTGGTCTCCAAAATACCCGTTGTGCGGAGAATACTCTGACACTTATCTAAGAAACCCTGGGCATCCTCGCCCTCTGCACCATCGAAAGCTGGAGGCTAAAGTCTACCAAATCTCTCCAATCTACGCTGCTCGTCATCAGGCATGACTGGAACCACATAATCCTGAGCAGGGGCAACCGGCTGGGCTAGAGGTGCCCCCGGTGTCTGAAGTCCCTGCACAACCTGCTCAGGTGTGCAAGCGGCAGGAGTCTGAGTGCCTCCTCCAGCCTGAGAAGTAGCTGCTGTAGTAGAAACAACGACCGCCTGAGCAAGACTGGTGCATGCGGTCAAAATCTGAGCCAAGGTCTCCTGAAGACCTGGAATAACAATAGGCACAAACGGTGCCTGAGCTGGTCCCACTGGAATATCTGCGGCTGGGACATGATCTGGAATAACTGGAGGGTCCATAGGCACTGCCCCGGCAGCTGCGCGGGCTGCACCCCTCCCTCTACCACGGCCTCGGCCTCTCACGGCCTCAACTAGTGTCTGATCACCCTGTCCGGTAGCATATGTCCTCACCATCTATGAGAGAATGAAGCAATAGAAGTTTAGTCACCAGAAGAAATGGGTTCGCACGACAAGAATTCAAGAATGTGAAATTTTTCCTAAGGGTTCTGCAGCCTCTCGAAGATAAGTACATACGTCTCCGTACCGATCCGCAAGACTCTACTAAACCTGCTCATGACTTGTGAGACCTATGTAATCTAGACTCTGATACCAACTTGTCACGACCTAAATTACCAAGTCGTGATGGCGCCTATCGTGGTAATAGGCTAACCCACTCATTACCCAAACTAAGAAATATTCCATTTCAAAAATTTATCTTTCAATCCATTCATTCATAATTCTTTCAAAAGAAACCCAAAACAAGGAAAAATATGCGAAAATATAGCCCGACATCGGGTGTCGCTAGTCATGAGTATCTACGATACAAGTCTGAAAGTACTAAGTCCAATACAGTCTAAAATGACAACAGGAGAAGTCTAATAGAAATGACAATAGAGGATAGGAGGGAGAAAACAAGGTTGCGGTCGCCATGCAGCTACCTTGCTAACTCCGGAACCAGCTGAGGATAAATCAACACTCACTCGGACGTACCGTGACACCTGGATCTGCACACAAGGTGCAGGGAGTAACGTGAGTACGACAACTCAGTAAGTACCAATAATAAATAAAGGCTGAGTGCAGTGATGAGCAGTAAAATCACATAAAGTTCACAATATAAAGTCTCAGTGGAAACAACAATCGCCAAACCAATATTCAAGACAAAATATCTTGTAGAAACTCCAGTTTTAATGGAAAACACATAAAAACATTTATAACAATTTTAATAGATGCTCAACATAAAAATAGAGTGAAGTAGTGATTTCATAAACAAGCCCCTCGGGCAAAACATATCACTCATGAACAACCCCTCGGGCAAGCCTCTCAGCCACTCAGGCCTCCCAATCACTCGTCACTTAGCACTCGGCACTCGCACTCAGTAGGTACCTGCGCTCACTGGGGGTGTGTACAGACTCCGGAAGGGCTCTTACAGCCCAAGCACTATATCGTCGTGGCATGCAGCCTGACCCAATGTCGTTGTGACGTGTAGCCCGATCCATATATCGTTGCAGCGTGCAGCCCGATCCATATATTGCTGCGGCGTGCCACCCGATCCATATGTTATTGCGGCGTGCAGCCCGATCCATATATCATATCCTCACAAATTAGCCCCTCGGCCTCACTCAGTCATAAACCTCACAAGCCACTCGGGCATTTCATTAAAAATCAGGGGACTCAGCACAAGGCAACTTTCATATACTTTAAAATAGAGTGATGAAATTGAGTTAAACAGTAAATAGGTAAAAATCATGACTGAGGATATGCTTTCAAATAAAAATAGTGTGAGGATGGTAATAAAATGCCCCTTGAGGGTCCAGACAGTATAAGCACCAGGCCCCAAACATGGCATTCGGCCCAAGTTATAAGAATTCTTTCTAAAACACATAGCTATTATACAACTTAAATCAAACATGCAACTCTACGGTTGCTATGGGACGGACCAAGTCTCAATCCCTAATGGTGCATGCCCACACGCCCGTCACCTAGCATATGCGTCACCACATTACAGTGAAATAGTACGAAATTCTGGGGTTTCATACCCTCAGGTCTAGATTTACAATCGTTACTTACCTCAAACGGGACACAACTCTAGTCCGCGATGCTCTTGCCCCTTGATTCGACCTCCAAATACTCCGAATCTATGCAAAATCAATATATATTCATCAATACATGCTAAAGGAATGAATCCCATATGAAATCTATCAATTTAGATCAAAATCCCAAAATTGGCCAAACCCGCCCCCGGGCCCACGTCTCGAAATCCGATAAAATTCACAAAGCCAAGAAACCCATTCATCCCCGAGTCCAATCATATTAAATTTATCATAATCCGACCTCAAATCGATGTTCAACTCTCAAAAATCCATTTATGAAGTTTCTATAATTTTTCCCCAATTTTCATCCCAATTCTCTAATCAAATGATGGATTCAATGTTATAATCATGTATTTTAGCCAAAACTGAGTTAGAATCACTTACCTCGATGGTTTTCTTGAAAATCCCTCGAACAATCGCCAAAACCCGAGCTCTCTAGGTCAAAGTATGAAAATAAAACCCTGAATCTCGTATTTATAGTGCACCCCTCGGATTCAAATTTCACTGACCGCGAAAAACTACCGCCGCCGCGAACCTCACTCTGCGGTCCATGGAATTCCCACCACGGCCATGAAATGCCTCTAGCCCCTGGGGTCGCGTCCCTAATCCGCTGTCCGCGCTAGCCCCTCTGCTGACCGTGGAATTTCTGCCGCCCCCATGAACTTCCACCGCTGACCGCGAAATTCCGTTGCGGTCTGCGTTCCCAACTTCAGAGAACAACCCCTGAAACACCAGCAACTCACCTCAGCAACACCAGCACCTGTCTTTCAACAGCTAATTCACCTTCTAACCATCCGAAACAAACCCGAGGCCCTCGAGACCTCAACCAACCACACCAACACGTCCCACAACATCATTCAAACTTAATCAACCCTACAAATCACTTGAAACAACATCAAACATCAACTCGAGTCTCGGATTCAAGCCTAAGAACTCCAACTCCTAAATTCCACAAAGGACTCCGAAACCAATCAAACCTTTTCCGAATATTCTCAAATTTTGCACACAAGTCAAGCATGGCAATACGAATCTATTCCAACTTCCGGAATTCAATTTCGACCCCGATATCAAATTTTCTCCTACTGTCCGGAAATCACCAAATTACTAATTTCGCCAATTCAAGCCTAACTCTAACCCGGACTCCCAAATCACATCCCAAACACAAACCAACCAATATGATACCATACATTACAGATGAACATCACCTAAAGAAGTAGAAATGGGATAAAGCTCTCGGAACGATCGGCTGGGTCGTTACATCATTCTTTCGAGTATAAATACTTGCCCCGATGCCCGCACAGTTGCTCAAACCTCACATATATGCACACTCATAGTGCGTAGATATCACAAATAATTAAAACAACTAGTGCCTCCATTGAGTTTAAATAAAATACTCACCTCAAAACAGGTCACAACCCTGAAACAATATGCTTCTGAGAACTCCCAGTCTCCTCCACATTCATACGACACATGAATCATCATAACTGATCCCAACTCTAGCATTCGAATGACTAACACATCTTTCACGCACGATCGTTCCACCAGAAATACTTCCATAATTTCTCCGTGCCACATATCAATAATTTGAATATCAACAGTCTATCAACCAAGTGAGTACTGCAATACCGATGAACATCCATAAGTCAAAACACAATGCTCCTTCTGAAATGCGCACACTTCTTAGGGATTACTGAGCAGTTATAGCATTCCTCTAAATATCTGAAACTGACCATTCTGTCCAAACTTCGTGACCTTCCCTTCAAGACCGAACTACCATCTTGTACATGTAAATCTTAATCCCGCACAACATACCACATCTATCATACCATCATGTGAAAGGTACGAGAATCTCATTATCAACTATAAGTCACCAGCAAATTACATATACGGTTAGTTAGAAACCTTCCTCTTTCTTCCTTCCAGGAGAAAATCATAATACACAGCACGTTCCCCACACCAAAAAAGAATAAATATCTGGTTCAAACCATGGTAGAAACTATCAAGAACACTTTGAAATATATTTGCACATAACCAAGCTATCAGAACTGAATTCCTCTAACTCGACCAAGCCATGTAGGTCACCAAACCCAAGAATATTGCAACAAAAACATCCGAAATGCCTCACGACATCACAGTTAACCAAAGAACCAATCATACCATTACCATACCGGTCCAGTTTACTACCCAGTCGTTCTATTTTCTCCGAGGTTCTTCTAAATTATCCTTAAGTTGACACTTCTCCTTGTTGGAACTCCACAATCCTTACCCAAAGCTCACTACAAGACATCCTACATAAAACCACATCGCCCTAAGGCCCATACGTCGTTGTATTCTTCTTAAGCACCCCCATAAATACCACAACCAAGACATCCACTCTAAAGACCGGATTTGAATTTAAAATTATTCCTCTTTCCTTTCTTATACTGAAATGTAGAATCCATAGTCATACAGAATTACCGTAAGTCCTGGCACTATCAAATGCAAATCTCAGATTCTATCCACAAACAAGTCCGAAAAAATTCTCAATTGCTATATATGAATCTCGAACCCGTTAGAACCTTCTCGAGAGTTACCCATTTTTCTCAAATCTAAATTGCACCGCCCAAACAGGCAGAAAGAGACATGCCACATTAGCACAACAACACTCAAAGAAGTAAACCTAACTTAACACCACCGATCAAGTTCATACTCCGTGCGTACTACATTATTAACAATAACAACTCGATCATCCCATGATTTTTATATATTCATAAAGTGCAATATAACATGTATACATGTTATATTGCACTTTATGAATATATAAAGTGAAACTACCGAACCATATGGACACATCATGCAGTCATATCATACTCCTCATATGGTCACCCAACCGCTCATCGAGCCACAATTCCACTAGTAGGGATACACAACTGAAACTACCGAAAGCACGTGCTCACACAACTAAAACTACCGAGCCTGAGCTGCAGTCCTAACCTGGCCTTAAGTCCTCCAGACTAGCCCATCACCAAAACACATAAATCATATATGGAACCTGATCCCTTGAATCACAAGCAGGAGATGCACTGCTGATACCGAGCGCTCACATACGCACACGAATGCGTGAAAGGAATTCAAAGAGTTATGTTTCAAACTGAATCAATTTCGCACGATAAGGAAAGAAAGATGGGAAATTATCCTAAATGCCTTGTAGCCTCTCGAAGATAAGTATGGACGTCATCACACCGATCCGCAAGACTCTACTAGACACTTGCTCATGACTTGTAGAACCTATGAACCTAGAGCTCTGATACCAACTTGTCACGACCCAAAATCCAACTAGCCGTGATGGAACCTAACTCAACCCGTTACTTATCATAACCTAAAATCCAACTAGTCGTGATGGCACCTAACCCAACCCGTTAGGTAAGCCAATTTACAAATATCTAATTCAAATAATATTTAACTGACTCTATTAAACTCCCCAAGGACTGGTATACAAGTCATGAGCTTCTAAGATTAGAATTTATAAAACTGGTATGAAATAAATACATCATCTCTTCGAAATGTATATAAACAGATTCTTATAAATCTAAGGCTACCATGAACAAGAGGTAGCTATGACCGGAACACATGTACATCTTCAAATCCAACTCCCGTCGATCAAAACATCAACATCCAATATCTACACGCAAGGTGCATAAGTGTAGTATGAGTACAACCGACCCCATGTACTCAATAAGTAACAAACCTAATCTTAGGTTAAAAGTAGTAACGAGCTTGCACCAAGGTCAGAGTCCACTCCAATAGCCAATAACATCTCATAACAATACAATTTAAAGCAACACAAGTAATAACTCAATAATAGAACGCTCAGCTTAATCATGATTTCTGAAAATAGCTCTGCTTTTCAAGTGTATCAGTGAAAACTCAAGTCTTTTACCGAAGTTTCCAAAAATATGAGTAAGTTTGAAAATAGTAATTTTTCCAAAATTGCTTTCAACAATAAATAAGATGTTTCATTTTATTTCCACATAGCCAGTGGAAAATGCATCAATATGCCCATATGCCAATATGTGTGAGAAGTCATGAATGACGTGATACCGTACAGCATGAAGAAAATGCATCTCTATGCCTGTATGTCATGTATGCATGTCAATACGATGCAACTTAGTGATAAAATAATATGCATACTCTCAGAGTATCATTTCACTCAGTCCTCCCAGTCACTCAGTCCTCCCAGTAACTCAGTCCTCCTACTCTCTCAGTCCTCACAGTCACTCAGTCATCACAGTCACTCAATCCTCCCAATCGCTCGACACTCGCACTCGGCACTCGCACTCAATAGGTACCTGCACTCACTGGGGGTGTGTACAGACTCCGGAGGGGCTCCTTCATCCCAAGCGCTATAATCTACATGGACAACTCACGTGCTATAGTATCAATATCTGTATCCTCATGGACAACTCACGTGCTATAATAAGCCAATCTGGCCTGTTGTGGCGTGCATCCTGATCCCATAATAATAAGGTATATAAATCCAATATGGCCTGCTGTGGCGTGCAACCCGATCCCATAATTATCCTCACAATCAGGCCCTCGGGCTCACAATGTCATGAAACTAGCCCAAAAATGATGATATGATGAATTAATAAATAGCAATAGAGACTGAGAGATGATATGAAATTAATGAACATGAGTGAGTATGAATTTACAATTTAAACAAATAAATCGACAGTAGAAATGACCTCCATGGGTCCCAATAATACCAACATTTGCCTAAGCATTATTTCTGACATGAGTCACAACTCGATAACTCTAGTACGTAGAGATTTCATGATTATAGATAAATTCAGGTAACTACACAGTACCACAGGAATAACAGGTCACAGTTCAAACGCCCACACGCCCGTCACCTCAACATCAAACACATATCATGTATAATTGGGGTTCATACCCTCAGCTCTAAAATTAGAAGAGTTACTCACATCAATTCAAGAAATTTCTTTATTTTAATTAACCTTTTCCTCGTGATTCGGCCTCCGAACTCCTCGAATCTTAGTCAAAATAATTCGATAAAATCAACACGAGGTATAAGAATCAATTCCATATGAAAATGCTAAATTTCACAATAAAAATCCGAAATTAATTCAAAATTCAATAGTGGGACCGACATCTCAAATTCCAAAAAACAATTCACGAAACTCAAACACCCATTCTGATATGAGTTCAATCATACAAAAATTATCGAATTCCGACATCGGATTGACCTTCAAATCTTCATTTTACATTTTTGGAAGATTTTATAAAAATATGATTTTTCTTCCATAAATTCACGGATTCATGATGTAAATGAATATGGAATCATGAAATATAATCAATATAGGATAAAGAACACTTACCCCAATGTTTACCCGTTAAAATTGCCCAAATATCGCCTAAACCGAGCTCCCTAACTCTTTTTTTGACAAATATGGCCAAAAACCCCGTTTATAGAGCCTCTGGTGTTTTCGAGCGCCACAGGTAGCGTGAGGCACTGCTTGTGGCACACTTTCCAGAATCCCAATAATTCCCAGCGCCAGGGCTAGCGCCCCACGCTACCTTGGGCGCTCGCGGCGACGAGAAATCTTTTCCGACACGGAATTGGGCATAACTCTCTCATACGATATCCGAATTCGACGATTCTTTTTGCTGTGGCTCCGTAATTTTGATACGGATCTAATGCATCAATCAAAACCGAATTTGGAGCTCATTTGCTTAATGTGATACCACTTATGCTTGAAGAAACGACGTCGGAACATTCTACATTCTATGATGAAATCTATCAAATCAAGTCCGATTGACCTCAAATGTTTGCACACAAGTAATAAATGACATAACAGACCTACTCCAAATTTTCAGAATTGAATTATGACCCCGATATCAAAAGGTCAACTCCCCGGTCAAACTTCCAACTTTCAATTTTCCTATTTTTGCCATTTCAAGCATAATTTAACTACAGACTTTCAAATAATTATCCGGACACAATCCTAAGTCCAAAATTACCATACGGAGCTATTAAAACCATCAAAACTTCATTTCAGAGTCATTTACACAAAAGTCAAACTCCGATCAACCCTTTTTATTTAAGCTTCCAACACGAAATTCATTCTTCCGAACCAATCCTGAAACACCTGAAAATCAAAATCGACAATTCACACACGTCATAATACATCATATGAAGCTATTCATGACTTCAAATATTATATAGGAGAGTAATTACTCAAAACGACAAGTCGGATCGTTACAGTTCCTTGGTGTAATAGGCAGAACAATATTTGGGTGCTTCTATGTGTGTGTAGTCTAATTCTGCCATAGCATGTGGACAAGGAATCTCATCCACTTGAAATAGTTTGCATGAGCATTCCTTTTTTTTGCATGTAGACTATGTTCCACCTTTGTTCAGCATCCATTACTACATATACATAATCGGTTGAAGGCCTCACCTAAATTTAAATAGATATCATAAGTAAAACAGGGATGTCACACTTTTTTCCCGGGGGATAGGGGTAGGGGAGTTTTTCCAATTTAAGTGACATTATTCGAAATGGGATTATTTATTTAATCAGAGTCGCCACTTGGGATAATTATTATGGTGTCCCAAGTCACCGGTTTATTTTAAAATCCCAAATCGAGGAGATTGACTCTATTTATGATCCGCAAACACAGAAGACCGGGTTAGGAATTATGTTAACCTGAGAGAAGGTGTGAGGCACTCACGAGTTCTGTGGTTTTAGCACGGTTGCTTAACAATTAACACTTGGCCTAATTATCTGACTTATTACATGTTTTAAACCTATTGTGCATTTTACCTTTTGACCACTTTTAACTATTTGCTTAACCACTTTTAGTATTTATGGAATTTATTTGAACAAGCTACGATGTCGTACACTTGTCGTTTTGATACACATTGCAAACCGCGCCATGTGAAACGCACCCACGATTTATAACATGCTTATTTTATTATTATTTGAAGTTATGGTCAAGTCACGTAAAACACGCACTTGAATTGGGGTTTACATATCATGACTATACCACGGGAACCATACCCATAGTCACGATGATTTATTATTAATCGCGCCTAAAGCAAGCTACGATATTCAAATATTATTCAGTTACTAATTTTGAGATTATTATAAGGTCATGAGATGTGGATATTGTTGTGGAGAAAATGAAGTACATTAATTATGGAAAAGTTAGTTAGCTTGTGAATGCTTATTTGTTTTTGGTCCTGGGCAACAATTAGCCGATAAATACGCCAGGGAAGTCCAATTAAAGTCTTACCCCAATCATGGCCCAACCTAATCTCTTATAATTTTATTGCTAACCAATATTTAAAATTAGACTAAATTTATGGTAGGATTAGATAGATACAGACAAAACCAATTTAGTCACTAAGATAGGAGATCAAAATGAAACTAAAGCATGCTAAAATGGAAAGCCATTACTTCATTGAATGTGATGACCCAAAAGGTCATCTTTAAATTTAATAAATTTTTTTGTGTTCTAAGACCTTGAAAAGCACTATTCATTATTCCTCGACTTGCATGCGCAGTCCGTATAATTGTCCAGAAAGGTTTTATATGAAAAATTGATTAAAATATGAATAAGAGCCTTATAACTCAACTGAGTTGACTTTGGTCAATATTTTGAGCAAACGGACTTGGATCAGTGTTTTGATAGATCCAGTAGGTCCGTATCATAATTTGGGACTTGGGCGTATGCCCAGAATTTAATTTGGAGGAACCTAACTTGAAATATCGCCAGTTGGCAAAAACTACAAGCCTAAAGGCTTAAAGATTTTAAAGTTTGACCACAAATTGACTTTTATTGATATCGAGGTCAGATTCGAGTTCTGAAAATTTTCATAGGCCCGTTATGTCATTTATGACTTGTCTGTCGAATTTGGTGAGAAACAGAGTTGATTTGACGTGATTTGGACATTCGGTTTGTAAAAATAGAAGTTTTAAAGTTTTCTTAAAAATTTCATTTGATTTGGTTCGTATCCCCAGCAGAGTCGCCCGAGCTGTCACACCTCCTTTTCCCCAGGGGATAAGGGGTAGGGGAGTTTTTCAAATTTAAGTGACATTATTCGAAATGAGATTATTTATTTAATCAGAGTCGCCACTTGGGATAATTATTATGGTGTCCCAAGTCACCAGTTTATTTTAAAATCCCAAATCGAGGAGATTGACTCTATTTATGGTCCACGAAAATAGAAGACCGGGTAAGGAATTCTGTTAACCCGGTAGAAGGTGTGAGGCACTCCCGAGTTCCGTGATTTTAGCACGGTCGCTTAACAATTAATACTTGGCCTAATTATCTGACTTATTACATATTTTAAACCTATTGTGCATTTTACCTTTTGACCACTTTTAATTATTTGCTTAACCGCTTTTAGTATTTATGGAATGTCACGACCCAAAACCTAACCCGTGGTGATGGCGCCTATCGTGATACTAGGCAAGCCGACATCTACAAAACACTTTCAAGATTTAACATAAATGAATTAATACATTTAAAAATAACCGGAGTCTTTCATAAAAACGGGGAGTTCTAGGGGGGCTGCTCTAGTGGTGAGCACCCTCCACTTCCAACCAAGAGGTTGTGAGTTCGAGTCACCCCAAGAGAAAGGTGGGGAGTTCTTGGAGGGAGGGAGCCGTGAAGGAGAGACAAGGTCTGCGGACGCCGGTAGCTACCTCGTAGTCTCTGATCGCGCACGAACTCAACGACCTCCGTGATCAAACACACCTGGATCTGCACATGAAATGCAGGGTGTAGCGAGTACAACCAACTCAGCAAGTAACAGAAATAAATAAGGAACTGAGAAGGTAGTGGCGAGCTATACAAATATAGTTCATTTTTAATAATTCCAGCAAAGAATAGACATGCTTTCAAATCCGGCAGTTCAAATCAAATCAGTTTTATACAGTTAAACTATAGGTAAATCCGGATATAGAATCTTTCAGAAATTTCACGACAATGACGGATAGCAGGTAAGTGCATCAACAAATGAAAAAGCAAGTACAGCCTCTCAGGGCAACAGTCACTCAACTCGTCACAACAGCTAAATCACTCGGCTCTCAGCCCCTCAGTACTCACACTCAATGGGTACCTGGACTCACTGGGGGTGTGCAGACTCCGGAGGGGCACTTTCAGCCCAAGCGCTATATTGTTGCGGCGTGCATCCCGATCCCATATAAATAGCCATAAGGATCGTTGCGGCGTGAAACCTGATCCATATATATATACAGCCCGGAGGCTCGTTGCGGGGTGCAACCCAATCCATATATACAGCCCTAAGGCTCGTTGCAGCGTGCAACCCGATCCATATATATAGCTCACAGCTCGGCACTCAGGCCCTAACTCAGTCACCAACCTCTCTAGTCTCTTGGGCTCTCAGAAATCATAAAGATCAGCTCAAACAAAAATAACATAGTGTATTAATAAGAATTAAGAAGAGACTGAGATATGATACACAAGTAAAACCATGACTGGGTACAAGATAGCAATTAGCAAATACTTCAACAAGTACTCGCCCTCTGCGGGTCCCAACAGTACCACCACATAGCCTAAGCATGATTTCTAACTTGATTGCAGTCAAATTTCTATAACACAGGGAGAATAGGTAATTAACAATAGGCTATTCGACTTTACAATCGCACGGGACAGACCATGTCACAATCCCCCATGGTGCACGCCCACGCGCCCGTCACTTAGCATGTGCGTCACCTCCAAAATAGTCACATCATACCAAAAATCCGAGGTTTCATACCCTCAGGACCAGATTTAAAACTGTTACTTACCTCAAACCGCGCAAAATCCTGCTCCGCAATGCCCTTGCCCCTCGAATCAATCTCCAAATGCCCCGAATCCCAATCAACTCCACAAAAATCCCTTAAAGAATCGCCCAATTCTATGTTCTCTAGCTCAAAAATATGCAAAATGGGTTCAAACCCTCGTTTTTGAAATTAATACTGCCTGCCCAGATTTCCTTCTTCGAGAACGCGACCGTCCTCTCGCGTTTTCGTAGGCCAACTCAAACTGCGTCCCAGTTTTCTCTTCGCGAACGCGATCAATGCTTCGCGAAAGCAAATTTTTACAAGCTCCACCCATCGCGAACGCGGCCCATACCTCACGAAAGCGTAGACCAAAGACCTGGGTTCCCCAGCTGCCTCACTTCTCTTCGCGAACGCGATACCACTCACGCGTTTGCGATGCACACGCAAACCACACCTTCACGTTCGCGTCCTCTTTTTCGCGAACGCGAAGGACAAAATCTTCCCGGCTCACATTAACCCTTCACGAACGCGAGGCTTCTCTCGCGAACGCGTAAGAGGAAACCAGAAAATATACACCAGCAGATATCAACCATCAACAAAAGTCCATAAATGATCCGTTAATCACCCGACACTCACCCGAGGGGGCCCTCGGGACCTCAACCAAATATATCATCAAGTCCCAAAACACTATACAAACTTAGTCGAATCCTCAAACCACCTCAAATAACATCAAAAACACGAATCACCCTCCAATCCAAACTTAATGAACTTCGAAATTTCCAAATTGTACAAACGACGCCGAATCATACCAAACCATGTCCGATTGACCTCAAATTTTGCACATAAGTCATATTAAACATTACAGACCTACTCCAACTTCCGGAATCGGAATCCGACCCCAATATCAAAAAAGTCAATCCCCGGTCAAACTTCCAAAAAATTCGACTTTCGCCATTTCAAGCCTTAATTAGCTACAGACCTCAAATTCACAGTCCGGACATGCTCCTAAGTCCAAATTCACCCAACGGAGCTAACAGAACCGACGAAACTCCATTTCGGAGTCGTGTTCACACACTTCTGACTACGTTCATAATCCTAAGACTTAAGCTTCTGTTTTAGGGACTAAGTGTCCCAAATCACTCCGAAACCAAAAACAAGACCTCCCGGCAAGTCACATAAGCAGAAACAGATACAGGGAAAACAATAAATAGGGGATCTGGGTAATACACTCAAAATGATCGGCCGGGCCGTTACATCTCCCCCTCTTAAAACAATCGTTCGTCCTCGAACGAGCATAGAGACATACCTGAAGTAATGAAAAGATGAGGGTAACTGCTGCGCATATCATGCTCGGTCTCCCAAGTTGCCTCCTCGACCGGCTGACCCCTCCACTGAACTTTCACAGAAATAATATTCTTCGACCTCAGCTTTCGAACCTGCCTATCTACAATCGCCACCGGCTCCTTAACATAAGATAAATCCTTTTCCAATTGGACTGATCTGAAATCCAATACGTGAGACGGATCTCCGTGATACTTTCGGAGCATAGAAACATGGAATACTGGATGAACTCCTGCATTATAACACACCAAATGCCGATCTGCGAGGCATCATAATACACTGTGTAAGAACCAGAAACTGATGGTAGGACTAGAACTGGAGCCGTGGTTAAAGCAGTCTTGAGCTTCTGAAAGCTCTCCTTGCACTCCTCCAACCACCTAAAAGGAGCACCCTTTTGGGTTAATTTAGTCAAGGGCGATGCAATAGATGAGAAACCCTCCACAAAACAACGGTAATAGCCCGCCAACCCAAGAAAGCTCTGAATCTCAGTGGCTGAGGACGGTCTAAGCCAACTCTGCACCGCCTCTATCTTCTTCAGATCCACCTGAATACCCTCACTAGGCACCATGTGCCCCAAGAACGCCACTGAACTGGGCCAAAACTCACACTTGGAGAATTTGCATAAAATTTCTCCTCCCTCAATCACTGTAACACAATCCTCAGATACTGAGCATGCTCCTTCTGGATACGAGAGTACACCAGGATGTCATCAATGAATACAATAACGAACGAGTCGAGATAAGGCTGAAACACATTGTTCATCAAATGCATGAATGCTGATGGGCGTTGGTCAGCCAAAAGACATCATAAGGAACTCATAATGGCCATATAGGGTCCTGAAAGCTGTCTTAAGAATACCTGAGTCCCGAATCTTTAGCTGGTGATACCATGACCTCAAATCAATCTTGGAGAACACCATTGCTCCCTGAAGCTGGTCAAACAAATCATCAATACGCGACAAATGATACTTGTTCTTGATTGTGACCTTGTTCAACTTACTGTAATCAATGCACATTCTCATAGTACTATCCTTCTTCTTCACAAATAGAACTGATGCACCCCAAGGTGACACGCTAGGCCGAATAAACCCCTTATCAAGGAGTTCCTGAAGCTGCTCCTTCAACTCCTTCAACTCAGCCGGTGCCATACGGTACGGTGGAATAGAAATAGGCTGAGTACACGACACCAAATCAATACTGAAATCAATATCCTTGTCGGGCGGCATGCCCGACAGGTCTGCAGGAAACACATCTGGGAAATCTCATACCACCGGAGCAGAATCAATAGCAGGGGCCTCTGCACTAACATCCCTCACAAAGGCCAGATAAGATAGACAACCTTTCTCAACCATCCGTTGAGCTTTCAAGTATGAAATCACTCTACTGGGAACATAGTCTATAGAGCCGCTTCACTCAACCATTGTCAACCCCGGCATCGCCAATGTCATGGTCTTAGCGTGACAATCTAGAACAACTTGACATGGTGACAGCCAATCCATACCCAAAATCATGTCAAAATCGACCATACTAAGCAACAATAGATCTACTCTGGTCTCCAGACTCCTAATAGTCACCACACATGACCGATATACACAGTCCACAATAGTAGTATCGCCCACTGGAGTGGATACATGAATAAATGAAACTAGAGACTCACGGGGCATATCCAGATAATGAACGAAATATGAGGACACATATGAATAAGTGGAATCATTTTCAAATAATACCGAGGCATCTCTATGTAAACTGAGGTAATACCTGTAATCACAGCATCCGAAGCAATGGTATCTGGTATGGCAGGAAGAGCATAGAAACGGGCCTGGCCGCCCCCTGATCGGCCTCCCCCTCTCGGGCGACCCCTAGCTGATTGGGCTCCACCCCGAGCTGGCTGGGCGGGTGGTGAAGAAACTGGTGCTGAATCCATAGACTGGCTCCTCTGCTGAACCGGACCTCCCGGAAGGCAGGAAAAATATCAACTGATGTGGCCAAACTCTCCACACTTATAGCAACTCCCCGGTGTTGGTGCTGGGGACTGAAGGGAGCCCCGAGCACCGGTATAACAGTTAGAAGGACCTGACATAGATGAGCCCTGACCCGATAGAGCACGGGACAAATTCTGAGTTGGGAGGGCACTGAGAGATGAATTGCCCTGCTGATAACTGTGTGAACCATGGCTAGATGATGCACTACGGTGAACTGGGCGAGCTGTCTGAGCATGTCTGAAAGGATGACCCCGACCGTGGTGGAACTGCCCCCAAAAGGAACACCGCTAAATCCACCCTGTCCACGAGGCCTCTTGGACTCTCTCTCAACCCTCTCCTGGCTGCGAACCATCTCAATCTAACGAGCAATGTCGACAACCTCCTCAAAAGTAGCACTAGCCACTCTCTCTCTCTAGTCATAAGCAATCGCGGCTGAAAAGTGAGGATATCTACGAACTCTTGATCCTCTCTCAGTCTCTCTGTCTGTGGGAACCAACTAGATAGCATGACAGGCTAACTTAGAAAATCTCATCTCATACTGCGTCATGGACATATCACCCTGACAAAGCTGCTCGAACTGCCTGCGCAGCTCCTCTCTGCGGGACTGAGACACGAACTTCTCCAGGAAAAGAACGGAGAACTGCTGCCATATAAGGGGTGTTGCATCGACCGGCCTACGCCTCTTGTAAGCCTCCCACCAACTGAAGGCAGCCCAAGAGAACTGAAAAGTAGTGAACGAGACCCTACTGGTCTCCAGAATACCTGCCGTATGGAGTATCCTCTGAAACCTATCTAAGAAACCATATGCATCCTCTCCTTCTGCACCACTGAAAGATGGAGGCTGGAGCCTCTCAAACCTCTTCAATCTACGCTGCTCATCCTCAGGCATAGCAGGAACCATATAATCCTAATCAGCAGCAACCGGATGGACTGGTGGTGCCCCCAGTGTCTGGAATCCCTGTACCACCTGCTCTGGTGTGCGGGCGACGGGAGTCTGAGCGCCTCCCCCGGCCTAAGAAGTAGCTGCTGCGACCGGAACAGAGATCGCCTGAGCAAGACTGGTACACGCGGTAAGAATCTGAGCTAAGGCCTCCTGAAGGCTTTGAATCACAATAGGCACAGGTGGTGCCTAAGCTGGTCCCACAGGATCATCCACAACTGGTGCCTGCTCCTGAAGTGGGGCAACTGGTGGGTCTGCAGGTACTGCCCCAGCTGCTGTGCGGGATACACCTCTGCCCCTACTGTGGCCTCTACCGCGACCTCAGCCTCTCGCGGCCTTGGCTGGAGGTACTCGTGGCTGCCCGTCTTTCCCCATAGTACGAGTCCTCACCATCTATGAGAGAATAAAACAACATATGTTTAGTCACCAGAATCAACAGATTCGCACGACAAGAATTCAAGAATATGAAGTGTTTCCTAAGGGTTCGGCAGCATCTCAAAGATAAGTACAAACGTCTCTGTACCAATCTGCAAGACTCTACTAAACATGCTCATGACTCGTGAGACCTATGTAACATAGGCTCTGATACCAACTTTTCACGACCCAAAACCTAACCCGTCGTGATGGCGCCTATCGTGATACTAGGCAAGCCGACATCTCCAAAACACTTTCAACTTTTAACAGAAATGAATTAATACATTTAAAAATAACCGGAGTCTTTCAAAAAAATGGGGTAAAACTCAAAGAATAAGTGCGAAAAAATAGCCCGACATCGGGGTGTCACTGAATCATGAGCATCTAGATAACCGGTCTAATACAAACAGTGTCTAAGTATCAATACAGAAAATAAAGAAAACATAGAAGGAGAGACAAGGTCTGCGGACGCTGGCAGCTACCTCGTAGTCTCCGATACTCGATCGCGCATGAACTCAACGATCTCCGTGATCAAACACACCTGGATCTGCACATGAAGTGCATGGTGTAGCATGATTACAACCAACTCAGCAAGTAACAGAAATAAATAAAGAACTGAGAAGGTAGTAACGAGCTATACAAATATAGTTCATTTTCAATAATTCCAGTAAAGAATATATATGCTTTCAAATCCGACAGTTCAAATCAAATCAGTTTTATACAGTTAAAGTGTAGGTAAATCTGGATATAGAATCTTTCAGAAATTTCACGACAATGATGGATAGCAACTAAGTGCATCAACAAATGAAAAAGCAAGTACAGCCTCTTAGGGCAACAGTCACTCAACTCGTCACAACAACTAAATCACTCGGCTCTCAGCCCTCAGTACTCACACTCAATAGGTAACTGCGCTCACTGGGGATGTGCAGACTCCGGAGGGGCTCCTTCAGCCCAAGCGCTATATCGCTGCGGCATGCAGCCCGATCCCATAAAAATATAATCATTATATCACTGCAGCGTGCAGCCCGATCCCATAATATAATTAATATAACATGCTGCGGCGTGCAGCCCGATCCCAAAATATCACCCTCAGTCAGGCCCTCGGCCTCACTCAGTCATCAATCTCTCAAGTCTCACTCACGGCGTACAACCCAATCCATATACATACATATAGCTCACAGCTCGGCACTCAGGACCTAACTTAGTCACCAACTTCTCTAGTCTCTCGGGCTCTCAAAAATCATAAAGATCAGCCCAAATAAAAATAACATAGTATATCAACAAGAATCAAGAAGAGATTGAGATATGATACGCAAGTAAAACCATGAATGAGTACAAAACAACAATTAGCAAATACTTCAACAAGTACTCGACCTCTGTAGGTCCCAACAGTATCACCACATAGACTAAGCATGATTTCTAACATGATTGCAATCAAATTTCTATAACACAAGGAGAACATGTAATTAACAATAGGCTATTCGACTTTACAATCGCATGGGACAGACCAAGCCAAAATCCCCCACAGTGCACGCCCACGCACCCGTCACCTGGCATGTGCGTCACCTCCAAAATAGTCACATCATACCAAAAATTCGGGATTTCATACCCTCAGCACCAGTTTTAAAACTGTTACTTACCTCAAACCGTGCAAAATCCTACTCCGCAATGCCCTTGCCCTTCAAATCAATCTCTAAACGCCTCGAATCCCAATCAAATCCACAAAAATCCCTTCAATAATCTCCCAATCCCGTGTTCTCTAGGTCAAAATATGCAAAATGGGTTCAAACCCTCATTTTTTAAATTAATACTGCCTGCCCAGATTTCCTTCTTTGCGAACCCGACTGTCCTCTCGCGTTCGCGTAGGCCAACTCAGACTGCCTCCCAATTTACACTTCGTGAACGCGAAGCTTTACAAGCTCAACCCATCACGAATGCGGCCCATACCTCGCGAATGCGTAGACCAAAGACCTGGGGTCCCCAGCTGCCTCACTTCTCTTTGCGAACGCGACACTACTCATGCGTTCGTGATGCACACGCAGACCACACCTTCGCATTCACGTCCTCTTCTTCGCGATATCTTCCCGGATCACATTAACCCTTCACGAACACGTAAGAGGAAACTAGAAAATATACACCAGCAGATATAAGCCATCAACCAAAGTCCAAAAATAATCCGTTAACCACCCGAAACTCACTCGAGGCCCCCGGGACCTCAACCAAACATACCATCAAGTCCCAAAAGACTATATGAACTTAGTTGATTCCTCAAACCACCTCAAATAACATAAAAAACACGAATCACCCTCCAATCCAAATTTAATGTTCTTCAAAATTTCCAAATTCTACAAACGATGTCGAATCCTACCAAATCACGTCCGATTGACCTCAAATTTTGCACACAAGTGATATTCAACGTTACAGACCTACTCCAACTTCTGGAATCAAAATCCGACCCCGATATCAAAAATTCAACCCCCGGTCAAACTTCTCAAAAATTTAACTTTCACCATTTTAAGCCTTAATTAGCTACAGACCTCAAATTCATAGTCCGGACACGCTCCTAAGTCCAAAATCACCCAACGGAGCTAACGGAACCGACGAAACTCCATTTCGGAGTCGTCTTCACACACTTCCGACTACGGTCAAAATCCTAAGACTTAAGCTTCTATTTTAGGGACTAAATGTCCCAAATCACTCCGAAAGCAAAAACAAGACCTCCCGGTAAGTCACATAAGCAGAAATAGATACGGAGAAAATAGTAAATAGGGGATCGGGGCTAATACACTCAAAACGACCGACCGGGTCGTTACATGGAATTTATTTGAACAAGCTACGATGTCGTACACTTGTCGTTTTGGTACACATTGCAAATCGTGCCACGTGAAACGCACCCGCGATTTACAATATGTTTATTTTATTATTATTTAAAGTTATGGTCAAGTCGCGTGAAATGCGCACTTGAATTGGGTTTTACGTATCATGATTATGCCACGGGAACCATACCCATAGTTACGATGATTTATTATTAATCACCCCTAAAGCAAGCTACGATGTTCGAATATTATTCAATTACTAATTTTGAGATTATTATAAGGTCATGAGGTATGGATATTGTTGTGGAGGAAATGAAGTAAATTAATTATGGAAAAGTTGGCTAGCTTGTGAATGTTTATTTATTTTTGGTCCTGGGCAATAATTATCCCATAAATACGCCGGGGAAGTCCAATTAAAGTCTTATACCAATCATGGCCCAACCTAATCTCTTATAATTTTACTGCTAACCAATGTTTGAAATTAGACTAAATTTATGGTAGGAATAGATACATACGGACATAACCAATTTAGTCACTAAAATAGGAGATCAAAATGAAACTAAAGCATGCTAAAATGGAAAGCCATTACTTCATTGAATAAACAAAAAAAGTAACAAATTAATACATATTCATCAATAAGATTAACCATATGAACTACCAAAAAGGACAATAAATTAATCTTAGCAAATACTCAACATGAGAATAAATTAATCTTAGCACACTCAGATGCAAACTCGACCATATCATACTCAAAGTTAAATTAAAACAAAGTGACCCAGAATATTAATGAAAAAAATAAAATAGAAAGAGAAGTGAACCTTTGTATTGATGATTGTGGATTTAAATTACAACCACTCAATGATCGGATAGCTCTCAACTGGACCCTTCGGACCACGGAAAACTCGAGCGGAAAATCTCAACTTGCAACCTCAATCGACCTTGCAAAACCGACAATTTAGTGGCTATTTTTTTTTTTGGAGTTAATGATGACTCAAAAGTGGTCAAGGGCTGGTGGCTTTGTGGTGGTGAAGCTGCTGGTTGTTTTTCGAAAGAAAGACGAAGAAAGAATGACACGAATAGAATTTTCCTTAGCGTGGAAGAAGCAAAAACATTTCTCTCCAAATCCCTCCCCTCTCTTTTTTCCTTTTTTCTCCCCTCTTTCTTTTTCCTCACATTTCTTTTCTATTTATAGAAAAAATGTCGGATTTTTTTCAGATTTTTTATTTATTATATTATTATTTTTTAATTAAAAAGAATTTCCACTTCCCATTTTTCTTCTTTTAAAAAAAATAATTCCCCACTTTCCTTTACTTTTATTTTTTAATTTCTCACTTTTTAATTTTATTATATTTAAATTCCCACTTTTTTTTACTTTCTTTTTTTATTTTCCACTTATTTTACTTTTTTTTTTTAATTTTCACTCTCTTTTAATTTTTTTTTAAAAAAATTTCAGCTACCTTTACTTTTATTTTTTAATTCCAACTTTCTTTTACTTTTCATTTTTAAAATTTCCACATTATTTTACTTTTATGTTTTTAATTTTCTACTTTCTTTTACTTTTTAATAAATAATTTTCACCTACTTTTACTTTTAATTTTTAATTCCATACTTCTACTTTTCCTATTTGTTTTATTCAAATCTGAAAATTTAAACATAAATATTTAATTTTTTTTGGTTTTTAATTTATTGTATTTTAAAATAAAGATAAAAATAAAAATAATAGTAATAGTAATAATTGATCTTTTAATTTATTATTAATTTTTACCTTATATAAAAAAAGTGTAACAAAGCTAAAACAATATATATTAAATTTCTGATAATGTTTACATAGTAGAAGGTGATAAAAATTCAAATATAGTCAAAAATTAGGTGCTCACCGCTGCCCCTCTTTGCTTGGAAACATGAAGAGTTTTCATGCAAATACTAGGTGAGCCATGTGACTAATTTTTGACCAAACCATTATTCAAAAGGAAAATAAATAAAAGATAGGGTGCAACCGAGTCCAGATTTTGGACATCCTACATATCCCGGGTTATAATGGAATCAAGTCGCGTGTAGTTCAAGAAAAATGATGGAATGATGAGTTGAGGAGTCGGGTGAGGTTCCGTCGAGGCTCCGATCCGTTGTCCTGCTATTATATCAAAATAAAAAAGAAACTAAACAAGCCTATCAATTATGAGTTACAAGATTCCTATCTATGAGTCTTCTGAAACTTGATCTTGAGTCTTGACTGGTTCTTCATGCAGACTCTGAACTAAACCTTGATGCTCGCTAGTTATAGGTTCTAGTTCATTGTTCAATAGCTTCTTCTAATCAAAACGAGACTCCAGTGCTCGTGGCTTCAGTCATGTCTTGAGCATTCCACATCTTTTCAACTGCTTTTTCATTTTGGATTCACTTATTTTTTCTTTTCATTTATTCTGAATTGAGACTTCTTCTTTTGGTCATCTCGAACTCTGTGCCTCGAGGTAAAACCTACTCAGACACCAAAACAAACAAACGAACAAAATTTTTCTACCCCAGTTTGCACTAGGAAAATTTCGTGAATAATTGTGTACCCCGAAAAAGTCATGCTATTTTTTTTTTCTTGGATGATGTTCCTTTCTTGTCAAAAAGATGTCTCAAAATAAGGATTGGTGTACCTTATGTTGGGAAAATATGGCCAGGGAATGGGATACCCTATATTGGCAAAGATATCAGGGAGTGATGTACCCTGCATTTAAGATCAAATCAACTAGGAAGTGGATACCCTATGTTGGAAAGGATAATAAGGAGTGGAGACCCTATGTCTAAAATAACATCAACTATGGAGTGAAGACCTTATGTTGGAAAAGAAGATTAGGGAGTGGAGATGCTATGTCTAAAATAAAACCAACTTGGGAGTGAGGACCCTATATTGGAAAAGAAGACTAGGGAGTGGAGACGCTATGTCAAAAACAAAATCAACGAGGGAGTGGAGACCCTATGTTGGAAAAGACGACTAGGGAGAGAAGCCCTATATCTAAAATAAAATCAACTAGGGAGTGAAGACCCTATGTTGGAAAGGAGACCAAGGAGTGGGCACCCTATGTCTAAAATAACAACAATTAGGGAGTGGAGATCCTATGTTGGAAAGGAGACCGGGGAGTGGAGACCCTATGTCTAAAATAACATTAATTAGGGAGTGGAGACCCTATGTTTGAAAGGAGACTAGGGAGTGGAGACCCTATGTCTAAAATAATATCAACTAGGGAGTGAAGACCGTATGTTGGAAAGGAGACTAGGGGGTGGATACCCTATGTCTAAAATAACATCAACTAGGGAGTTGAGACCCTATGTTGGAAAGGAGACTAAGGAGTGGAGAACCTATGTCTAAAATAAAATCAACTAGGGAGTGGAGACCCTATTTTAGAAAAGAGACTAAGGAGTGGAGACCCTATATATAAAATAACATCAACTAGGGATTGGAGATCCTATATTGAAAAAACGACTAGGGAGTGGAGACCATATGTCTAAAATAAAATTAACTAGAGAGTGGAGACACTATGTTGGAAAAGAAACTAGGGAGTGGAGACCCTATGTCTAAAATATATTAACTAGGGAATGGAGATCCTATGTTGGAAAAAAGACTAGGGAGTGAAGACCCTATGTCTAAAATAAAATCAACTAGAGAGTGGAGACCCTATGTTGGAAAGAAGACTATGGAGTGGAGACCCTATGTCTAAAATAATATCAACTAGGGAGTGGAGACCCTATGTTGGAAAAGGGACTAGGGAGTGACGACCCTATGTTGGAAATGAGACTAGGGAGTGGAGACCCTATGTCTAAAATAACATCAACTAGGGAGTGGAGACCCTATATTGGAAAAGCGACAAGGGAGTGGAAACCCTATGTCTAAAATAAATCAGCTAGGGAGTTGAGACCCTATGTTGGAAAAAAAACTAGGGAGTGGATAACCTATCTAAAATAACATCATCTAGGGAGTTGAGACCCTATGTTGGAAATGAGACTAGGGAGTGGAGACCCAATGTCTAAAATAAAATCAACTAGGGAGTGGAGACCCTATGTTGGAATAAACGACTAGGGAATGGGGACCCTATGTCAAAAATAAAATAAACTAGGGAGTGGAGACCCTATGTTGGAAAAGAGACTAGGGAGTGGAGACTCTATGTCTAAAAATAAAATCAACTAGAAAGTGGAGACTCTATGTTAGATAAGAGACCAGGGAGTGGAGACCCTATGTCTAAAATATTATCAACTAGGGAGTGGAGACCCTATGATGGAAATGAGACTAGGGAGTGGAGATACTATATCTAAAATAACATCAACTAGGGAGAGGAGATCCTATGTTGGAAAGGAGACTAGAGAGTGTATACCCTATGTCTAAAATAACATTAACTAGGGAGTGGAGACATTATGTTGGAAAAGAAACTAGGGAGTGGAGACCCTATGTCTAAAATATATTAACTAGGGAATGGAGATCCTATGTTGGAAAAGAGACTAGGGAGTGAAGACCCTATGTCTAAAATAAAATCAACTAGAGAGTGGAGACCCTATGTTGGAAAGAAGACTATGGAGTGGAGACCCTGTGTCTAAAATAACATCAACTAGGGAGTGGAGACTCTATGTTGGAAAAGGGACTAGGGAGTGACGACCCTATGTTGGAAATGAGACTATGGAGTGGAGACCCTATGTTCGAAAAGCGACTATGGAGTGGAAACCCTATGTCTAAAATAACATCAGCTAGGGAGTTGAGACCCTATGTTGGAAAAGAAACTAGGGAGTGGATAACCTATGTCTAAAATAGCATCATCTAGGGAGTTGAGACCCTATGTTGGAAAGGAGACTAGGGAGTGGAGACCCTATGTCTAAAATAAAATCAACTAGGGAGTGGAGACCCTATGTTGGAAAAAACGTAACTAGAGATTGGGGACCCTATGTCTAAAATAAAATAAACTAGGGAGTGGACACCCTATGTTGGAAAAGAGACTAGGGAGTGGAGACTCTATGTCTAAAAATAAAATCAACTAGAAAGTGGAGACTCTATGTTGGATAAGAGACCAGGGCGTGGAGACCCTATGTCTAAAATATTATCAACTAGGGAGTGGAGACCCTATGATGGAAATGAGACTAGGGAGTGGAGATACTATGTCTAAAATAACATCAACTGGGGAGAGGAGATCCTATGTTGGAAAGGAGACTAGGGAGTGTATACCCTATGTCTAAAATAACATCAACTAGGGAGTTGAGACCTTATGTTGGAAAGGAGACTAGGTAGTGGAGACCCCACGTCTAAAATAAAATCAACTAGGGAGTGAAGACCCTATGTTGGAAAAGATACTAGGGAGTGGAGACCCTACGTTGGAAAAGAGACTAGGGAGTAGAGACCCTATGTCTAAAAATTAAATCTACTAGGGAGTGGAGACCCTATGAGTGGAGACCTTATGTCTAAAATAACATCAACTAGGGATTGGAGACCCTATGTTAGAAAAGGCGACTAGAAAGTGGAGACCCTATGTCTAAAATAACATCAACTAGGGAGTGGAGACCCTATGTTGAAAAGGAGACTAGGGAGTGGATACCCTATATCTAAAATAACATCAATTAGGGAGTTGAGACCCTATATTGGAAAAATAGACTAGGGAGTAGAGACCCTATGTCTAAAATAAAATCAACTAGGAAGTGGAGACCCTATGTTGGAAAGGAGACTAGGGAGTGGAGACCCTATGTCTAAAATAACATCAACTAGTGAGTGGAGACCCTATGTTGGAAAGGAGACTTGGGAGTGGAGACCCTATGTTTAAAATAACATCAACTAGGGAGTGGAGATCCTATGTTGGAAAGGAGACTAGGGAGTGGAGACCCTATGTCTAAAATAACATCAACTATTGAGTGGAAACCCTATGTTAGAAAGAAGACTAGGGAGTGGATACCATATCTCTAAAATAACATCAACTAGAGAGTGAAGACCCTAATTTTTAAAAGAAGATTAGGGAGTGGAGACGCTATGTCTAAAATAAAATCAACTTGGGAGTGAAGACCCTATATTGGAAAAGAAGACTAGGGAGTGGAAACGCTATGTCAAAAACAAAATCAACAAGGGAGTGGAGACCCTATGTTGGAAAAGACGACTAGGGAGCGAAGCCATATCTCTAAAATAAAATCAACTAGGGAGTGGACACCCTATGTTGGAAAAGAGACGAGGGAGTGGAGACCCTATGTTTAAAAATAAAATCAACTAGGGAGTGGAGACCCTATGTTGGAAAGGAGACCAGGGAGTGGAGACCCTATGTCTAAAATAACATCAATTAGGGATTGGAGACCCTATGTTGGAAAGGAGACCAAAGAGTGGAGACCCTATGTCTAAAATAATATCAATTAGGGAGTGGAGACCCTATGTTGGAAAGGTGACTAGGGAGTGGAGACCATATGTCTAAAATAGCATCAACTAGGGAGTGGAGACCGTATGTTGAAATGAGACTAGGGAGTGGATACCCTATGTCTAAAATAACATCAACTAGGGAGTTGAGACCCTATGTTGGAAAGGAGACTGGGGAGTGGAGACCCTGTGTTAGAAAAGAGACTAGGGAGTGGAGACCCTATGTATAAAATAACATCAACTAGAGATTGGAGACCCTATGTTGGAAAAACGACTAGGGAGTGAAGACCATATATCTAAAATAAAATCAACTAGGGAGTGGAGACACTTTGTTGGAAAAGAGACTAGGGAGTGGAGACCCTATGTCTAAAATATATCAACTAGGGAATGAAGATCCTCTGTTGGAAAAGGGACCAGGGAGTGGAGACCCTATGTCTAAAATAAAATCAACTAGAGAGCGGAGACCCTATGTTGGAAAGAAGACTATGGAGTGGAGAACCTATGTCTAAAATAACATCAACTAGGGAGTAGAGACCCTATGTTGGAAAAGAGACTAAGGAGTGATGACCCTATGTCTAAAATAACATCAACTAGGGAGTGGAGACCGTATGTAGGAAAGGAGACTAGGAAGTGGATACCCTATGTCAAAAATAACATCAACTAAGGAGTTGAAACCCTCTGTTGGAAAGGATACTAGGGAGTGGAGACCCTATGTCTAAAATAAAATAAACTAGGGAGTGGAGACCCTTTGTAAGAAAAAACAACTAGGGAGTGGAGACCCTATATCTAAAATAAAATCAACTAGGTATTGGAGATCCTGTGTTGGAAAAACGACGAGGGAGTGGAGACCATATGTCTAAAATAAAATCAACTAGGGAGTGGAGACACTATGTTGGAAAAGAGACTAGGGAGTAGAGACCCTATGTCTAAAATATATCAACTAAGGAATGGAGATCCTATGTTGGAAAAGAGACTAGGGTGTGGAGACCCTATGTCTAAAATAAAATCAACTAGAGAGTGGAGACCCTATGTTGGAAAGGAGACTAGGGATTGGAGACCCTATGTCTAAAATAAAATCAACTAGGGAGTGGAAACCCTATGTTAGAAACGAGACCATGGAGTGGAGACCCTATGTCTTAAATAACATCAACTAGGGAGTGGAGACCCTATGTCTAAAATAGCATCAACTAGGAATTGGATACCCTATATTGGAAAGGAGACTAGGAAGTGGATACCCTATGTCAAAAATAACATCAACTAGTGAGTGGAAACTCTATGTTAGAAAGGAGACTAGGGAGTGGATACCATATCACTAAAATAACATCAACTAGGGAGTTGAAACCCTATGTTGGAAAGGAGACTAGGGAGTGGAGACCCTATGTCTAAAATAAAATCAACTAGGGAGTGGAGACCCTATGTTGGAAAGGAGACTAGAGAGTAGAGACCCTATGTCTAAAATAACATCAACTAGGGAGTGGAGACCCTATGTTGGAAAGGAGACCAGGGAGTGAAAACCCTATGTCTATAATCACATAACTTAGGGAGTGGAGACCCTATGTAGGAAAGGATACTAGGTAGTGGAGATCCTATGTCTAAAATAACATCAACTAGTGAGTGAAAACCCTATGTTAGAAAGGAGACTAGGGAGTGGATACCATATCTCTAAAATAACATTAACTAGGGAGTTGAGACCCTATGTTGGAAAGGAGACTAGGGAGTGGAGACACTACATTGGAAAAGGCGACTAGGGAGTGGAGACACTATATCTAAAATAAAATCAACCAGGGAGTGGAGACCCTATGTTGGAAAAAACGACTAGGGAGTGAAGACCCTATGTCTAAAATAAAATCAACTAGGGAGTGAGTGCCCTATGTTGGAAAAGACGACTAGGGAATGGGGACCCTATATCTAAAATAAAATAAACTAGAGAGTGGAGACCCTATGTTGGAAAAAGTTACTAGAGAGTGGAGACCCTATGTCTAAAATAAAATCAACTAGGGAGTGATGACCATATGTTGGAAAAGAGACTAGGGAGTGGAGACCCTATTACAAAAATAAAATCAACTAGGGAGTGGAGACCCTATGTTAGAAACGAGACCAGGGAGTGGAGACCCTATGTCTTAAATAACATCAACTAGGGAGTGAAGACCTTATGTTGGAAAGTAGACTAGGGAGTGGAGACCCTATGTCTAAAATAGCATCAACTAGGGAGTGGATACCCTATATTGGAAAGGAGACTAGGGAGTGGATACCCTATGTCTAAAATAACTTCAACTAGAGAGTTGAGACCCTATGTTGGAAAGGAGACTAGGGAGTGGAGACCCTATGTCTAAAATAAAATCAACTAGGTAGTGGAGACCCTATGTTGGAAAAGGCGACTAGTGAGTGAAGACCCTGTGTCTAAAATAAAATCAACTAGGGAGTGGAGACCCTATGTTGACCCTATGTCTAAAAATAAAATCAACTAGGGAATGGAGACCCTATGTTGGAAAGGAGACCAGTGAGTGGAGACCCTATGTCTAAAATAACTTCAACTAGGGAATGGAGACCCTATGTTTGAAAGGAGACTAGGGAGTGGAGACCCTATGTCTAAAATAACATCAACTAGGGAGTTGAGACCCTATGTTGGAAAGAACATTAGGGAGTGGATACTCTATGTCTAAAATAAAATCAACTAGAGAGTGGAAACCCTGTGTTAGAAAAAGCGACTAGGGAGTGGAGACCCTATGTCTAAAATAAAATCAACTAGGGAGTGGAGATCCTATGTTGGAAAAACTGATAGGGAGTGGAGATCCTATGTTGAAAAAATGACTAAGGAGTGGAGGCCCGATATCTAAAATACGACTAGGGAATGGGGACCCTATATCTAAAATAAAATAAACTAGAGAGTGGAGACCCTATGTCGGAAACGAGACTAGAGAGTGGAGACTCTATGTCTAAAAATAAAATCAACTAGGGAGTGGAGACCCTATGTTGGTTAAGAAACCAGGGAGTGGAGACCCTATGTCTAAACTATTATCAACTAGGGAGTGGATACCCTATGTTAGAAATGGCACTAGGGTATGGAGATACTATGTCTAAAATAACATCAACTAGGGAGATGAGACCTTATGTTGGAAAGGAGACGAAGGAGTGTATACCCTATGTCTAAAATAACATCAACAAGGGAGTTAAGACCTTATATTGGAAAAGAGACTAGGGAGTGGAGTCTCCATGTCTAAAATAAATTCAACGAGGCAGTGGAGACCCTATGTTGGAAAATAGACTAGGGAGTGGAGACCCTACGTTGGAGAATAGACTAGGGAGTAGAGACCCTATGTCTAAAAATAAAATCAACTAGGGAGTGGAGACACTATGTTGGAAAGGAGACCAAGGAGTGGAGAACCTATGTCTAAAATAACATCAACTAGGGAGTGGAGACCCTATATCTAAAATAACATCAACTAGGGATTGGAGACCCTATGTTGGAAAAGATACTAGGGAGTGGAGACCCTATGGCTAAAATAACATTAACTAGGGAGAGGAGACCCTATGTTGGAAAGGAGACTAGGGAGTGGATACCCTATATCTAAAATAACATCAACTAGGAAGTTGAGACCCTATGTTGGAAAGAAGACTAGGGAGTGGAGACCCCATATCTAAAATAAAATTAACTAGAGCATGGAGACCCTATGTTGGAAAGTAGACTAGGGAGTAGAGACCCTATGTCTAAAATATATCAACTAGGGAGTAGAGACCCTATGTTGGAAAGGAGACCAGGGAGTGGAGACCCTATGTCTAAAATAACATCAACTAGTGAGTGGAAACCCTATGTTAGAAAGGAGACTAGGGAGTGGATACCATATCTCTAAAATAACATCAACTAGGGAGTTGAGACCCTATGTTGGAAATGAGACTAGGGAGTGGAGACCCTATGTTGGAAAAGGCGACTAGGGAGTGGAGACACTACGTCTAAAATAAAATCAACTAGGGAGTAGAGACCCTATGTTGTAAAAGAGACTAGGGAGTGGAGACCCTATATCTAAAATAACATCAACTAGGGAGTGGTGACCCTATGTTGGAAAAGCGACTAGGGAGATGAGACCCTGTGTCTAAAACAACATCAACTAGAGAGTTGAGACCTTGTGTCTAAAACAACTTCAACTAGGGAGTGGAGACCCTATGTTGGAAAAAACGACTAGAGAGTGGAGACCCTATATCTAAAATAAAATCAACTAGGGAGTGGAGACCATATGTTGGAAAAGGGACTAGGGAGTGGAGACCCTATATCCAAAATAAAATCAACTAGGGAGTGGAAACCCTATGTTGGAAATGAGACCAGGGAGTGGAGACCTTATGTCTTAAATAACATCAAATAGGGAGTGGAGACCTTATGTTGGAAAAGAGACAAGGGAGTGCAGACCCTATGTTTAAAATAGCATCAACTAGGGAGTGGATACCCTATATTGAAAAGGAGACTAGGGAATGGATACCCTATATCTAAAATAACATCAATTAGAGAGTTGAGACCCTATGTTGGAAAGGAGACTAGGGAGTGGAAACCCTATGTCTAAAATAAAATCAACTAGGTAGTGGAGACCCTATGTTGGAAAAGGCGACTAGAGAGTGAAGACCCTATGTCTAAAATAAAATCAACTAGGGAATGGAGACCCTATGTTGACTCTATGTCTAAAAATAAAATCAACTATGGAATGTAAACTCTATGTTGGAAAGGAGACCAGTGAGTGGAGACCCTATGTCTAAAATAACATCAACTAGGGAGTGGATACACTATGTTGGAAAGGATATTAGGGAGTGCAGACCCTATGTCTAAAATAACATCAACTAGTGAGTGAAAACCCTATGTTGGAAAGGAGACTAGGGAGTGGATACCATATCTCTAAAATAACATTAACTAGGGAGTTGAGACCCTATGTTGGAAAGGAGACTAGGGAGTGGAGACACTACGTTGGAAAAGGCGACTAGGGAGTGGAGACACTATATCTAAAATAAAATCAACTAGGGAGTGGAGACCCTATGTTGGAAAAGAGACTAGGGAGTGGAGCCCTATATCTAAAATAACATCAACTAGGGAGTGGAGACCCTATGTTGGAAAAGCGACTAGGGAGTGTAGACCCTGTGTCTAAAAAAAATCCAACTAGGGAGTGGAGACTCTATGTTGGAAAAAGTGACTAGAGAGTGGAGACCCTATGTCTAAAATAAAATCAACTAGAGAGTGGAGACCCTATGTTGGAAAGGAGACTAGGGAGTGGAGACCCTATGTCTAAAATAAAATCAACTAGGGAGTGGAGACCCTATGTTAGAAACGAGACCAGTGAGTGGAGACCCTATGTCTTAAATAACATCAACTAGGGAGTGAAGACCTTATGTTGGAAAGTAGACTAGGGAGTGGAGACCCTATGTCTAAAATAACATCAACTATTGAGTGGAAACCCTATGTTAGAAAGAAGACTAGGGAGTGGATACCATATCTCTAAAATAACATCAACTAGGGAGTGGAGACCCTATGTTGGAAAGGAGAGTAGGGAGTGGAGACCCTATGTCTAAAATAAAATCAACTAGGTAGTGGAGACCCTATGTTGGAAAAGGCGACTAGTGAGTGAAGACCCTGTGACTAAAATAAAATCAACTAGGGAGTGGAGACCCTATGTTGACCCTATGGCTAAAAATAAAATCAACTAGGGAATGGAGACCCTATGTTGGAAAGGAGACCAGTGAGTGGAGACCCTATGTCTAAAATAACTTCAACTAGGGAATGGAGACCCTATGTTTGAAAGGAGACTAGGGAGTGGAGACCCTATGTCTAAAATAACATCAACTAGGGAGTTGAGACCCTATGTTGGAAAGAACATTAGGGAGTGGATACTCTATGTCTAAAATAAAATCAACTAGAGAGTGGAAACCCTGTGTTAGAAAAGGCGACTAGGGAGTGGAAACCTTATATCTAAAATAAAATCAACTAGGGAGTGGAGATCCTATGTTGGAAAAAAATGACTAGGGAGTGAAGACCCTATGTCTAAAATAAAATCAACTAGGGAGTGAAGGCCCTATGTTGGAAAAGACGACTAGGGAATGAGGACCCTATATCTAAAATAAAATAAACTAGAGAGTGGAGACCCTATGTCGGAAATGAGACCAAAGAATGAAGACTTTATGTCTAAAAATAAAATCAACTAGGGAGTGGAGACCCTATGTTGGTTAAAAAACCAGGGAGTGGAGACCCTTTGTCTAAACTATTATCAACTAGGGAGTGGATACCCTATGTTAGAAATGGCACTAGGGAGTGGAGATACTATGTCTAAAATAACATCAACTAGGGAGATGAGACCTTATGTTGGAAAGGAGACGAAGGAGTGTATACCCTATGTCTAAAATAACATCAACAAGGGAGTTAAGACCTTATGTTGGAAAAGAGACTAGGGAGTGGAGTCTCCATATCTAAAATAAAATCAACGAGGGATTGGAGACCCTATGTTGGAAAATAGACTAGGGAGTGGAGACCCTAAGTTGGAGAATAGACTAGGGAGTAGAGACCCTATGTCTAAAAATAAAATCAACTAGGGAGTGGAGAGACTATGTTGGAAAGGAGACCAAGGAATGGAGAACCTATGTCTAAAATAACATCAACTAGGGAGTGGAAACCCTATGTCTAAAATAACATCAACTAGGGATTGGAGACCCTATGTTGGAAAAGAGACTAGGGAGTGGAGACCCTATGGCTAAAATAACATTAACTAGGGAGAGGAGACCCTATGTTGGAAAGGAGACTAGGGAGTGGATACCCTATATCTAAAATAACATCAACTAGGAAGTTGAGACCCTATGTTGGAAAGAAGACTAGGGAGTAGAGACCCTATGTCTAAAATAAAATCAAATAGAGAGTGGAGACCCTATGTTGGAAAGGAGACTAGGGAGTGGAGACCCTATGCCTAAAATATATCAACTAGGGAGTGGAGACCCTATGTTGGAAAGGAGACCAGGGAGTGGAGACCCTATGTCTAAAATAACATCAACTAGTGAGTGAAAACCCTATGTTAGAAAGGATACTAGGGAGTGGATACCATATCTCTAAAATAACATCAACTAGGGAGTTGAGACCCTATGTTGGAAAAGAGACTAGGGAGTGGAGACCCAATGTTGGAAAAGGCGACTAGGGAGTGGAGACACTACGTCTAAAATAAAATCAACTAGGGAGTAGAGACCCTATGTTGGAAAAGAGACTAGGGAGTGGAGACCCTATATCTAAAATAACATCAACTAGGGAATGGAGACCCTATGTTGGAAAAGAGACTAGGGAGTGGAGACCCTATGTCTAAAATAAAATCAACTAGGGAGTGGAGATCCTATGTTGAAAAAGAGACTAGGGAGTAGAGACCCTATGTCTAAAATAAAATCAACTAGGGAGTGGAGACCATATGTTGGAAAAGAGACTAGGGAGTGGAGACCCTATGTCCAAAATAAAATCAACTAGGGAGTGGAGACCCTATGTTGGAAACGAGACCAGGGAGTGGAGACCCTATGTCTTAAATAACATCAACTAGGGAGTGGAGACCTTATGTTGGAAAGGAGACTAGGGAGTGGAGACCCTATGTTTAAAATAGCATCAACTAAGGAGTGGATACCCTATATTGAAAAGGAGACTAGGGAATGGATACCCTATGTCTAAAATAACATCAACTAGAGAGTTGAGACCCTATGTTGGAAAGGAGACTAGGGAGTGAAAACCCTATGTCTAAAATAAAATCAACTAGGTAGTGGAGACCCTATGTTGGAAAAGGCGACTAGAGAGTGAAGACCCTATGTCTAAAATAAAATCAACTAGGGAATGGAGACCCTATGTTGACTCTATGACTAAAAATAAAATCAACTATGGAATGTAGACTCTATGTTGGAAAGGAGACCAGTGAATGGAGACCCTATGTCTAAAATAACATCAACTAGAGAGTGGAGACTCTATGTTGGAAAGGATATTAGGGAGTGCAGACCCTATGTCTAAAATAACATCAACTAGGGAGTTGAGACTCTATGTTGGAAAGGAGACTAGGGAGTGGATACCCTATGTCTAAAATAAAATCAACTAGAGAGTGGAGACCCTATGTTGGAAAAGGCGATGATGTTTGGCATATTTCGATATGTGTTGATGTTACTTTACCCATGTTTTAACCGCTTCTTGATGTTATTTGATCTTTAAAATGCCCAACATGGTTTAATTATTGGTTTTATGACTAATTGAGTTGTGTGTGGTGAATTAGGGTGTTTGGAGTGCAAAAATATGAATAAAAGGTGCTCTAGGTAGAGGAAGAGAGATTGGATGCGTCGCATCCAATCTAGAAAAAGATCAGATTTCGTGCACCCTTAGCAGTGAAGTCGGCCCATAGCGTCCACCGTAGCATCCGAAGCTGAGAAGTGGAGGACGAGGTGGATGCGAAGCATCCACCGTAGCATCCGAAGCTGAGAAGTGGAGGACGAGGTGGATGCGACGCATCCACCCTAGCATCAATCCCTGAAGCTGATTTGGATTAGAAATAGGAGAACTTTGGCCCACGACTTTGGTACGCAATATATAAGCCAAAAACGCCTCTTTTAGGTCATCTAACATATTGGGAAGAGGAAAAAAGCCACGAAAAAGCTGTGGAGGCCGGAATTCATCGAGTTTCATCTTTCTCCCACCAAACTTAGTAATTTTTATGTTTCTTTATATGATTTGTTGTTTGGCTACCATGTCTATGTGGAGCTAAACTTCACGTTCTAGGGTTGTGGTTCTTTCATGACTATTGTTATTCGGATATTGATTTTGACTTCTTGATTTATCATATTAGTTTATTTATTCAATCTTGCACTTAATTATTTAATTGCTTGATCACCAATTGAATATTATCTACGAATCTAGAATTGAACTCGAATGTGGGAATTCTATATTGCATATAGGATTGAGTAGGGCAAGTTCTTGAACTCGGGCATCGGGGAACGGATTCGTGGTTAGGATAGACATATACCTAATTGCCTTGCTTGGTTGATTTACAGGAATTATAAATGCGTTCTTGTTGATTCTAACTCCATAGACATATAGGCGTTAGGTTAGCTTGAATAGGCGAGTAAGAACTCGACAGATTCTTATGAGCAATATTAACCCTGTCAACCAATAAGCTAGATAAATTAGTCGGTCAATTCAATTGAAGAATACAATAGGATTGTTAGATAGACCATAACCCTAGATCGTTTTCATTACATTGATATCATTAAAATCTGCTCTTTCTCTGTTCAAAGTTTATTATTTATATTTTTCTTATTTAATTAGTTGGAATAAAATATTTTTAGATTTAATTCTTGTTTAGATAATTAGGATAGTCTAATTTAGTTAATAGTTAATCATAAGTCCTCGTGGGTTCGACATCCGACTTTTAGTCACTTTATTACTCGACGACCGCGTATACTTGCGTGAGTGTGTTTGGTCGCAACAAGTTTTTGGCGCCGTTGCCGGGGACTTAGAAATTTGCTATTTTTCTAGATTAGACATTTTTTTTATCTATTCATATTTTTTTATTATTTTATTTTAGTTAGTATTTTTTATTTATTTTAGCATGGCATCTTGGAATAAAAATTGTTCGAATGATGGTTATTCTTATTTTGATGATCCTTGTCCATATTGTGGAGGACCCCACTGGTGGAAAAATTGTCAGAATGTTCCCAGGAGCGAGTTGTGCGCACAATCTCAATCCTTTGAGTGGAATATTTATAATATGTGTGGTGGTCAAGATGGCCATTGGGATGGTTGTCCTAATTTTGTTCATCCTTCTCTGAGCCCTTATTATGATCTTTCTAATGATATTTCCGAGTTTGATAGGGGCAATGAAGTACAGGATATGGAGCCTGATGCATATATTAGGGATATTCTGAGGCAAGTAGCAGAGCAACAGGATGAACTCAAAAAAGATATGAAAAGAATGAGGGCAGCAATCACAAGAATGAAGGCCAATATGGAAGAATTGAATGAAGAGAGCGAGTACCAGCAAGAGAAAATTTTTGAAAAAGAGGAGATTTTGAGCCAAACTTGGCTGGCAGAACAGGCTGAAAAGTTAGAAATATATGAAGCTCAACATGAGGAACTTACTGATGGGATGAGACACTTTATAGAGGGAAGATCTAAACTGGGACAAGGGATCTATAAATTTGTCACTACTATTCACGACTTGCAAGATAAATTAAATGCAAAGGTTGTTGCGTCTATCGCCCAACAAAATAGTAATGAGTTGTCAGAAGCTGAAAAGGAGCTTATACGCCAAATTGAGGAGCTAAAAGTGGAGAGCCAATCATTCGAGCATATTTCTGTTGATGATGCCCATGTTGAGAAAAGTACACTAGAGCCATGCGAGGTAGCAGATAATGTTATATTTGAAGACTCTAATGTGTGCACATATGAGGATATAAATAGTAATACAATTCTAAAGTTGGGGCGTGTTGGTCCTCATTCTAAATATTTTTCGACATTGTATTTGGATGATGACATGGAAATCGAGTCATCTAAGCCTTTGGAGGAGTCAATGGAAGAGGAACATGATGCCAATATTTTTGAATTTGTCATGCCAAAAAGTAAAAAATACATTCCTCATCTAAAGGCCGAGAAGTGTAGAGTGAAAAATTTATTACTTGGCCTGGTTATCTTTGTAGCCCCACCACTGGAGCATAGCCGCAAACTGGATGCCATGTTAGGGGCTCAATTCATAAGTTCGAGGTGGAGGCAAAAAGTGGTTCACGTCGTGCCGCTACGTTAAATCAGGCGCTTGTTGGGAGGCAACCCAGCGTTACTGCTTTCTTTTATTTTTGTTTACTTTTTATTTTATTTTATTTTTATTATTTTGTAGTATTTATTTTTGTTTTGTAGGATTATGAGCATAGGAAGCAAAGCCATTAGAAGAGTGCAAAAGCGAGCTAGATGGTGAGGACTAAGTGTGGGGTGCCCACACAAAGGACGATGCCTGGGGGAAGTCTGAGTACCTCGTGAGCCGCTATTGCTTCGGCCTTTGGCCTACCAGGGAGTCTCGTTTACCCTCTTATTATTTATAATGTGCATTGAGGACATTGCAAAATTTTAAGTGTGGGGTGAGGAGATCGTTTGGATAAGTTTCTGTGCTATTTTAGCTTAGTTGTAGTACTCATTCTTAAGTGTAGTAGCTTTTGTGAAGGAAAAAAAAATGAAAAATTAGAAAAATTGGACTTTTCCCGACGATTGATCTCCTAGACAGTTTTCTTGAGGGATTAAAGTCTAAACAAAAATCCAAAATATATCTTTTAGCTTTCTTTAGGTAGTAATAATCCCCTGTGGTTTTTCTTTGTGCCTCGGTTCTTTTCCATGGGATGTAGTTTGAACCGGGTAATTTTTTTCTTTCCGAGTAGATTAGGAATTTAGGGAATAAAAGGAGCAAGAATGATGAACCTAGGCGCCCTTGACTTGTTTGATAGTAACATATTTATACTTTCGCATGTGTAGTATCTTCTGTATGATTTGAAATTATTGATGATGCCTTGTTAAAATGGATAGCATGTTTTGTGGCGCCTATTTCTCATTTTCTTGACTTGTGTTCACTTTGCGCTTAATGCTTAATATCTCGTGGCTCCGTGAATACTTGCATTACTTGAGAGTCGGAATGTAACCGTCCTTAATGAGTCATGTGCCATGTGTGGTGAGGTTTTTGTGTAGTCCATGTATTGTACTTGTGTCTAGAACTTGCCCGGTATGTGAGTTGAAGCGAAATTTTAGGTGATGCTCGGTTTGAAAAATAATTTTAGGCTTTCTTTGATCTTTTTGAGCTTATTGCTTATCACAAATAGAATCTATCCCTAGTTAACCCTTTTGAGCCTGTAGACATTTTATTTGGTACCCACATTACAAGCCTATACCCTTTTTATTCTTAATTGACATTGTTTTGATCCTTTTACCTCTTAAAGCACTTTAATTGTTAGATGAGTGCTAAAAGAAGTAAGAAGGGACTAAGTGTGGGGTGACTTTTGAGTGGAACCAATGAAAGAAAGAAGGGTGCACTTATTTTGTAAAATAATACACCACTAGCGGAAATTGAAAGAGAAAAAAAAAAAAAAGAAAGAAAAATATAAATGAATAAATTGTTATCTTGTTCTTGCTAGTGGATATGAACTAAAGTAGTGCTTAAAGAAAAAGGGACTGTTTTGGGGGTGATATTGTTTGTGAAATTGAAGTGGGGTTGAAAAAAAAATGCTTAAAGTAATTTTGTGATGTATTAAAGTGCTTAGGAGGGTGAGTCACTATTCCTTAAATATATCCTACCCGTCCCTTAGCCCACATTACAACCATGAAAAAGTCCTAATTGATTTTAGATCGAGCGAGCTTACATTAGTAGAGATTTACATTAAGGGCAAGCCTATGGTACTAATTTCATGCATGTGACTTCTTTGTGAGAGTGAGCGATTTTCTTTGATATTTGTGAGTCATTAAAATATATTTGATCATGAGATTCGAATGTGTGGATTGAACTCGCTCTCTTGTTCTTGTTGTGAGGGCACATGGTTTCACGAGGGATAGGTAACATTATTAGACTTCTCTATGATGTTGGGTGTTCAAGCCATGAGTACATAGTGACATTGAGTCGGTTTTTGAGGTTAGGGTTGTTGTGAGCATGTTGTCTTTGTTCGAATATGTTTAAAGAAGGGCATAAGTAAAGGGAAGTGTATGTGATGCATAGTCTAGAGCCTAATTGTTGCAAATAACCATGGTCATAGGTGCAGTGTGCTTTGAATGATAAGAGCTTAATTTTGTTTCGTCTACTATATGATGGTTTGTTCGAGGACGAACAAAGGTTTAAGTGTGGGGTAGTGATGTTTGGCATATTTCGATATGTGTTGATGTTACTTTACCCATATTTTAACCGCTTCTTGATGTTATTTGATCTTTAAAATGCCCAACATGGTTTAATTATTGGTTTTATGACTAATTGAGTTGTGTGTGGTGAATTAGGGTGTTTGGAGTGCAAAAATATGAATAAAAGGTGCTCTAGGTAGAGGAAGAGAGATTGGATGCGTCGCATCCAATCTAGAAAAAGATCAGATTTCGTGCACCCTTAGCAGTGAAGTCGGCCCATAGCGTCCACCGTAGCATCCGAAGCTGAGAAGTGGAGGACGAGGTGGATGCGAAGCATCCACCGTAGCATCCGAAGCTGAGAAGTGGAGGACGAGGTGGATGCGACGCATCCACCCTAGCATCAATCCCTGAAGCTGATTTGGATTAGAAATAGGAGAACTTTGGCCCACGACTTTGGTACGCAATATATAAGCCAAAAACGCCTCTTTTAGGTCATCTAACATATTGGGAAGAGGAAAAAAGCCACGAAAAAGCTGTGGAGGCCGGAATTCATCGAGTTTCATCTTTCTCCCACCAAACTTAGTAATTTTTATGTTTCTTTATATGATTTGTTGTTTGGCTACCATGTCTATGTGGAGCTAAACTTCACGTTCTAGGGTTGTGGTTCTTTCATGACTATTGTTATTCGGATATTGATTTTGACTTCTTGATTTATCATATTAGTTTATTTATTCAATCTTGCACTTAATTATTTAATTGCTTGATCACCAATTGAATATTATCTACGAATCTAGAATTGAACTCGAAAGTGGGAATTCTATATTGCATATAGGATTGAGTAGGGCAAGTTCTTGAACTCGGGCATCGGGGAACGGATTCGTGGTTAGGATAGACATATACCTAATTGCCTTGCTTGGTTGATTTACAGGAATTATAAATGCGTTCTTGTTGATTCTAACTCCATAGACATATAGGCGTTAGGTTAGCTTGAATAGGCGAGTAAGAACTCGACAGATTCTTATGAGCAATATTAACCCTGTCAACCAATAAGCTAGATAAATTAGTCGGTCAATTCAATTGAAGAATACAATAGGATTGTTAGATAGACCATAACCCTAGATCGTTTTCATTACATTGATATCATTAAAATCTGCTCTTTCTCTGTTCAAAGTTTATTATGTATATTTTTCTTATTTAATTAGTTGGAATAAAATATTTTTAGATTTAATTCTTGTTTAGATAATTAGGATAGTCTAATTTAGTTAATAGTTAATCATAAGTCTTCGTGGGTTCGACATCCGACTTTTAGTCACTTTATTACTCGACGACCGCGTATACTTGCGTGAGTGTGTTTGGTCGCAACAGGCGACTAGGGAGTGAAGACCCTATGTCTAAAATAAAATCAACTAGGGAGTGAAGATCATATGTTGGAAAAAATGACTAGGGAATGGAGACCCTATGTCTAAAATAAAATCAATTAGGGAGTCGAAACCCTATGTTGGAAAAGAGACTAGGATCTGGGCATCAAATCCGCAAGCATGTCATGTTATTAAATCTGCATTAACAGAACTAAAAAAAGAATAAGAAAGGTGACCAGATTAAGAAAAGAGACATTCCTGGATAATGAAATATTTTGTTTAGCCAATTATAATACTGGGCGGTCTGCCCAGTAGCTAATTTATTAATAATAAAAGAAAAAAAATCACAAAGGAAGAGTACAAGTAAGGGGGCAAAAGCTACAGTAGTGATCTCCAAACACATACTGAGGTAGACTTTACCTTATAATTCCTTTTGAGGCATGAACAACCTCATCTTTTAGCAAGCATGTAAAAAATAAGAACTCGAAAGAAGTAAGTACTCTGATTATCATAGAGTTTATAACACACTCTATGATGATATTACATATGATATTGCTTAGAAAATGATAAAATAAAACAAGGTAGAAATTGATTCTTGCCCCTCATTCATGATACTTGTGAGTTCTTCAAATTGTAGCTCCTTAAAATCCTCTTCAGCTATCTTTAATAAATCTTCAAAATTCATCATTTCTTCTTTCGATCGATTGGACTTTATAGATGTGGTCAGGGCTGCCCCTTTTCGCTTTGCATCTCTCATTGGGAGTATCCTAAGTGTTACTCCTTCATTTACTTAACCATCCCAACTATTCTCCCTATTTTTCCACTATGAGTAGGAGATAAATCTCCACATCTAGCCGCCTCAGCTCGGCAATAATCAAGCAAATCTTCTTCCTCACCTTCTTCCCAAATTTCAACACGTAAGTTGTCCTCTAGTTGTTGATTAGCACATTTCTGTGCAACCATATCTAATGGTTCATGCCTCTTCACAACCACGGCATTAGGTTTTATTGTGGAATATTTCAATTAAGCATTTTTGTTCTTACCCGGTTTTTTCTGCCCATTTTCAGCCATCTTTGAGGCAGCCGAACTTTGAAGTAGCCTTTGGTCACATTGTTGCATGTGTTCATGTGTTGTTGCACCAATGCCAATAGGTTCCTGTAATTGAACATTTTTGTTGAGTTGATTACCTTGAATTTTCTGCCCGTGTGTAGTTGGTGGTGCCCAGTTGTTTAGTTTTGGGGTCTCCAAAGCATCAATAAGTTGTCTATCATGATCTGAAATTTTAGGCTCCTTAGTTGATGTTATAACAGCATTCTGGTTGGCATGCTGAATCGGCACATTTGCAGCGTCACCTGAAAATTGCAGCAGCTGTGCATTCGACTTTGAACCAGTAGAATATGCTACTTTTTTTGGTTTTGGACTGTACAATGCATCCAAGAGTGCCCTATCATGGACTGAAATCATTGCCTTGCTTGAAGGCACAAAAACAAGTGTTAGAGGACTCAATTCTGTCTTAGGAATACTTGCAGCAGTGTTGTTTTTTGGTACTGTTGGTGAGATATCTGAAATATCACCTTCCTCTTCATCTTCACTATCACTAACCACATCATCTTCCTCATCCTCCACTTGGTCAGCCCAAATTTTAGTTTTGGGCCGGCCAACTTCTATCTCTAATCGATCAATTTCCATCTCTTCTTTGCGTACTTGTGTACTGTTCTCCCCCCTACTGAAGTTATTTTTCTGTTTTACCACCTCATAGTCGTTCCCTGTTGATACAAGATGCTGCCCAGAATCACTTCCATGCTCTCCAAAAGACTCCCATGACTGGGACGGAATTTCAAGTGCCGATGTATTTAGAGTGACCAAAGGTTGATTGATCGTAGGATTAGCATTCATCATCATGGGAAACTGAGTTTCCTTGATAATTCTTTCAACTTCTGGGCTGGAAAAATGCAACCTAGGAGTGTTGTGTCGCACTACTTGATCATCCCTCAAAATCTCAACCAAATTATTCTGCGATGCGATTCATCGAACACTCAACTTCTTAGTAGAGTTTTCACTTGGCAGATCATGTTTGCTACTTTCTGGTGTAGTTTGCTGCTTCAAACTTATCTCCACTCCTGCATTGTTACTAGATTTTGCAACCAGTTCCAGTAGCTCAGGTGTTGCAGCATGACCACCTAGAATTTTTAAAGTCCCAGTAGCTCGTTCCTTCGCTCGAGCACCTGCAATTTTGGAGTTTTGTTGCTATTTTGTATTACCTGGGGAGCTGAGTTTTCCACGATGTGAAACTGTATCACCACACACCAGTTCCAACTTCTTACCATCATAATTCTCGCCATGATCCTGATCACTCGTTAAGATCCAAACCAAATTGTTATCTGAAGCGTTACGTAGAACACCCAAATTGTTTGTTAAAAGCTCAATGCCCAGATCATGTTTGCCATTGAAATTAACATTCACTTTATTAGTTGTAGTATGCATCAACATGGTAGCCTGTGACTCCTCAATCATTTTAGCCAAGCCTGGATCTGCTATATGTAATGTTGGTGTTGCTTCAGTAGTTGCAACTGCCACAACTGGAACAATTGGCCCTATTTATTTACTGCCTGGAGACATCCTGCATAATTTTTGGACTCTGCTTATGCTGCAAATTCCCCACAGCGTCCTCCTGTTCAATATCTGTAGTAGTTGCTGCTACAATATGATTGCTATCCACACCACATTCATTTACCAACGCAGCAAAAGAGTTAGTGATACTAACATCTTTTTGTGCACTGGCCAGCTTTGTAGGAGCAGAGTCATTCTTGTTGTTTGGAATTGGACGTGATCGATGCACCACTGCCCAGTCCCCAGCCTTTGCATTTTGCATACCTTGAGCTTCAGACTTTTGTGCAGCAACTACCTCCAGCTGCCCAGCACCTTTAACCTTAGGATCAGTTACTTCTTGATCGACAGTAGGTAAAGCATCAATTTGTTTCAAAGTCCCAGTATTAGCCTGCACAACTCCAGCTGAAATTTCCATATTAACAGCTGTAGAAGCTATAGCATCTGCACTCTCCAAAGCCTCAACACCTATGGCATTAGTAGCTCGATCAAATCCTACTACTTTCAATATAGCAATGCCATTACTCATACAATTGAACTCCCTATCCCCTGCTTCTATAGCCATAGCTTGGGACATCCTAGCTAAGGCAAGATCGACAGGAATAGAAGCAACATTATTTGAAATCCTAGAGTTATTGAGAGCCTGTGCACCATTAGGGAAATTAGCATTCGTTAAAGCTGTTTTTGATCCATCTACTGTTGCTGCCTCCAGAACACCATGAAGTCGTCTCTTTTCATTAAGCATCTGTCTCAAGTCTCCTTGAAACTTTTCCACTGTCGTGCAATAAACAGCTTCCTCACCATTACCCTTCAATATACTATCACGATTCTTTGTCGAGATCAAACGGCATGTATTTACATCATGACCTTGACGCTTGCACCCTGTGCAATAAAGGGGCAGATTATAATAGACAAACTTCTGGACATGCTCGATCACCTTACCAGTATTTTCATCCACCAATTTGATCCTCAAGTTTTGCGGTAAATTACCTAGAAGATCAAGTTCAACCTTAACTCTAGCTGTGCTAGGTCTTGACTTCTCTTGAGTTGCTTTATCTATTGCTAGTGGTTTACCTGCTGCTGAGGCAATAGACAAAACGATTGCTTTGCAAATAACATAGGAGGCAGGCTAGGAAACGAAATCCACACAAAAGCTTTGGAGGTCTCCTCTTCAGGATTGAAAGTAATGGTCCACGAAAAAATTCGCATCTGTGATTCTCGTCCATTAACTGATAAATAGTCAACAGATTTTGCAGCAGCAAGAACATAGTCATCATGTCTATCAAACCTTATCAAAACATGTCTTCTTGCAAGCCATCCGACGAGGCAGCGACCTGTAGTTCCAAACTGTTTAGGCAGCAGTTTTCGAATTTTTTCCATATCATATTGATCTTGTGAGAATATAATCACCAAAGCTTGATGTAACCCTTCCTCCTTAGCATATTGATGTATTTCCTTCATTGTAAATTTGATTGTACCTACTCCCTCGACGAACTCCACCTTTTTTAGCTCGATTTTTTCCGGAACTTATCCAGTTTGTTTGTTTTCCAATAGCGATGCATATGTTGATGTTGAGTTGAACTGCCCGTCCATAGCCATAGGTTGGGGAAAGAAATGCGCGTCCATGGCTGCCTTGAAATGGTTCAAATCGGCATTGTTAGAACTCATTATTCTGGCGGTGAAATCACCTGATTTTTGTCGGAGAGATAGTTCTTGATGTGGAGAACAAACCCCACCGTTTCGAATTGCTAAGTTTGAACGAGAATCGTGCTGGAAAATTGAAGAACCTCCCAGGCGAAAATTCGCTACAGTAACCGCGTTACCATTTTGCAGATTTGCATCAGCTGGGTTGGAAATTGAAGATGAAACCAATTGGGGATGATGCCCAACGGCTAGGGGGATGTTTTGGGACTGGTCCGGTGGCTTTTGGCCGCCGGACGGCCAAGCAGCGGCCATGAGAACACCACTGCGTACTGTAGTAGCGGGTCGCATTTAGAGAGCATTTTCGGAAGGTTCGCGGATAGGGTTTGATTCAAGATTGATTTGAGACTCTATACTACCATGATTTGGAATTTATTTTATTTTATTTTTAAATTTTTTTTTTTAAAATTTTTTTTTAGAGAATGAGTAAAATGCGGGAAAGAATTTGAAGAAAACTTTTTTTTGGGGTTATGTTGCTGTAGAGCTATTTTAGTCTCTGTGCGGTTTCTTTTGGTTGCACATACTTCTTGTAAGGTTGCTTTGGATTGCAAATGTTTCTTGTGGTTCAAACAAAGAACAATTTGTCAGTTTGAAACGGTAGTTGGTTTTGCGGCCTTGAGTGTTTCAGTCATTTGATCTTGGCCGGCTTCTTTGATGATAATTTCAACTGTGACTGGTTGTTTCCTGGATACCGATTATATTTCTAGCCCAGGAGAACTTTTAGCTTTTCCAAAATTTTACCATGACGGTTGGTCGCATGGGACTTAACCTTTTTCAACTTTATTTTGCTTTTGTGTGCATTTGACTTCTTTCTTCCAATTTTTTAACTTCAGATCATTGGAGAACCTTTGGCTCTTCAAACTTTGCCTAGATGGTTAGCTACTTGGGCCTTAACCTTTTCAACTTCATTTTGCCTTTGTAGGCACTTCAATTTGATTCCCTTCTTCCAAGAGTTTTTGATTTTGAAACATCGGCCTCCATGGCCAGTCGGGGTCGACTTGTTGCCCCTGCCGAGGCTGGGTGCATTTTTTTGCATATTAGCTTGTATCAAATGAGATCCTTGTATATCAATCTTGCTATCTCTTCTTTGCCTTAGTCTTTGGAACAAAGTTAGACCGAAAGGGATTAAAAGAAAACGAACAATGGAACGAAGAATGAGTTTAAACAAGAGGAATCCCTTTCGGGAAAGGAAAGAAGGATTTATCTTGAGTACATGAGGACTTCAATGAACATAACATGCCTTTTGGACTGGATGTCTGACCCGTGTAAACCATCCGACTCTCAAAAATTCATCACAACCTTTTTCCCGCAATCGGGAAATCTTGCATGGGACTGTGTCGATGTCGATGGCTGTGAGGATCCTCTTTTCGATCAATGGCGCCCTTTGCGAGTTTTCACCAGCTGACCTCTCTCATTTATCTTCTTACCATCGACTTATAGTGCTCTTTGCGAGTTTTTACTAACAAGACTCTCTCTCATTTTCAATTTCTTTGCTTACTATTGCCTTACGGTCTCCGTGAGGGTTTTCACCAATCAGACTCTCTCATTTCATTTCTCTCATTTGGTTGTATCAGATCCGAATGACTATATCCTCCAATTCTTGAACATTCCTGCCAATTGATCGGAAGGACTTGGAAAGGATTTGGGTGAAAAGAAATCAGACTGAAATACAACTTTGGAACCTTTCAGGCGAAACTATCGTCGAATTATCTGCCCCAGTTTCAACTTTTGGGGAAATGTGAATTTTTATTTTAGTGTGACTGAATCCCGGAGAGAGGCTGCCTATGTATCCTTTCGGAATCAAGTCGAACGTAGTTCAAGCAACTTTGTTTTGTTTTTCTTCTGTTTGTTTTCTTTTGCTTCTTTTCTTTTCTTTTCTTTTTTATTTTTTACTTTTCTTTTTTCCTTTTTTTTGTTTTTTTTCTTCTTTTTCAATAATACCTTTAGGTTCCAAAGAGGATAATCAAAGAAAGGTAACCGGCTCAAAGGGTTGGTAGTGTTTGGATAGCGAGAAAGAAAGCCTTCGTCATCCTAATCGGAACATGTTAAAGCTGTGAAAGTAGTCAAACGTAATACTTTTTGACTGCATCTGCATAAACAGCTATCTCAGGATCATTTCCTTCGATGTCTCCCAAATACAACGCTCCCTTCAGCAGCACTCTTCTTATAATGTATGGACCTTTCAATTAGGAGCAAATTTTCCTTTGGCTTCTTCATGATGCGGGAGAATGTGTCTCAGAACGAGTTGCCCCACTTCAAATTTTCTGGGCCTCACTTTCTTGTTGTAGATACGGGCCATTCTTTATTGGTATAACTGCCAGTGGCAAACTACAGTCAATCATTTTTCATTAATCAGTGTTAATTATTTCAATCGGTTCTGGACCCAATCTTTATCCTTAATCTCGGCTTCAACAATGATCCGAAGAGAGGGAATTTTAACTTCTTCCGATTTCATACGAACTTGGCCTAGGCCTACTGTTCCAATTCTTTGTTTATTTTCTCACAAGCTTATCTTCAGCACATTCTACTTCTTGATTCATTATTTCGAGGTCTGACAACGTTTTAGGATCTGGTCATGAAGTTCGCAAGCATGTCATGTTATTGAAATATGTATTAATATAATTGAAAAGAGAGTAAGAAAAGTGACAAGATTAAGAAAAGTGACATTCTTGGATAATGAAATATTAATTTCATTTTATTTTGATTTTTTTCTTCTTTTTTTGACTTTTAAAGATGGAAGGGTTTACATCAAAAAGTAAGACAACAAAGTAAAACATCCGGATCACACCTTGAAATAATTCAGACGTAGAAAAGATAGCAAGACTGGCTACCGAGGCTCTTGTCTGACAGGGAACTTTCTGGTTTGACGCCCGTTTTTAGGTTTCTCTTCTGTCGCGGAAATGGCTACTGTGGCTTTCAATGCTGGAACATCAATTCTTCATCTGCCCTTTTGAGGGCCCAACAATCCTCTGTATCATGTCCCATTGCTCCAGAGTGGTATTCACATCTAGCATCAGCTTAGTGCGAGGAGGATTCAGGGTTTGGCCGGTTCGGGGCTACTAGCTGCAGCAGACCTAGCCCGATTAGCTTTTGAAACAAACTTGAATATGATTCACCGGTAGGGGTGAACTGATTCATTCTGAGGGGATCTCTTGGGCGAGGATTATATTGGGGAACGTTTGGTTGGGGATTATACGGAGCTTGGTAAGGATGGGCATTTTTGGGAGGTAGAGTTCGGTTTTGTGTATAATGTTGTGGCTGCGTGTACGGTCGCGCGTTCATCACCTCATAGGGAGGCGGTACCATGGCATAAGCAGCATTTTGATGGGGATAATAGTGTTGTCGGACCTTAGGAAGCATATACGATTGGTTGAATGACTTGCGACCCCCCTCGAGCTAGAAGCCATCATGGCTCTCTCTTCTTTCCCGTTTCTGTTCATCAAATCCCCTGAACTATTTTGAAGGGCTTGTGATGTGGCCTTAAAGGCAGCATGACTCAAGATTCGGTCCGTTTTTAAATCATTTTCGACCATCTCCCCAATTTTGATAGCCTCAGCGAATGGATTACCCATAACAGACATCATGTTCTGGATGTAGTCCGCATCTTGGGCCTGTAGGAAGACCGTAATCATTTCTGCTTCGTCCATTGGAGGTTTTATCCTTGCAGCTTGCTCACGCTATTTGACAGAATATTCACGGAAACTTTCCGCAGTTTTCTTTTCAAATTGGACACAGAGTTCTCTTTTTGGATTTTCACTCTTTTTTTCGCTCTTTGTTATTTTTTTTGTCACTCTTTTCTTTTCTTTTCTTTCTTTTTTTCCACTCAGTTTATTTAATGGTTGTGATCGAATCCGATGGGGATTACCTACGTATCATGACGCCGCATGAATCAGATCTTGCGTAGTTCGAAAGATCGGAAATAAAATAGATAAACTAACTCTTTTTTTCCTCATATACAAATAATCTGACAAAATCTCATAGCAACGAAAATATTTTCAATTTTTTTTGATTTTGATTTTATTTTATTTTTTTATTTTTGAGAATTGGTGAAAGAAAGACTTCTAAAGAAGAAAGAAAATATTTTTTGGATTTTGAATTTTTTTTTTTTGTAAATTTCAAAAGAAAGAAAATATTTTTTTGGATTTTGATTTCTTTTTTTGAATTTTGGGAGAAAGACTTTTTCTTTTTAATATTTCTGGATTTTTGGATTTGACGTCTCAAAGAAAAACTTCTAAAGAAGGAATTAAAGGAAAATATCTTTTTTTGAATTTTTGAAAATTGGGGGCCGGAACCGATGTGGTTTACCTACGTATATCACATTCAGTGAGAATCAGACCCGCGTAGTTCGGTTAGTATTAACACAACAGAAAAAAAAAAACATGACTTTTTGAAAACAATTAGCTTATTTTGCAATGACGTTTCTTTTTCTCTTTTTTTTTTCAAACTTTCGGCAGAGTTTCAGGACTTTTCAAATACTTGGATTTTCAGAACCGGGTGTTTTTATCTCCTACCTCACTCTTGGGTTTTCTTGATTTTCTTTCCCTATTCTAGAAGTCGATCAAAATGCAAGCCGAAACAAATAAATGCACAAGTAGCACGTAAAATGCATCAGGATAGTCTTTTAAATTGGGTACACCTGTCCTAGACGGACCCAACCCGTGTGTTGAGTCCCCAAAGTCAAATGTACGTGATGCAAACAAACGTACCTACTAGGGATCCGGCATGAGGCTATGTCATTCTAAGCTTAAAACCTGGGTGTATTGTTCTAGACCTAGCTTATCCGAGCGGGCAACTCGAGCCGGGAGGGGGGGGGGGGAGGGGGCAATGTACCGGTAACCAAAAGGCCATCCGACTATGTAACTGATCCGGTCCTCGTTCTAAATTAGGGTATGACACTAACAGAAAAGAAGTCACGCTAGAATAAGGATTTCACAACATTTTTATATACAGTTCAAACAATATCAAAGCGGTAAAAAGCGGCATTTAGTACATTAGGCTCAAACACATAAAAAATCAGATAATAAACAAAAATCAAGTATAACAGTTATTCTAAGCTCGAATTCTGACCCCTGAACCAGAGATTCTGGGTTCGTATCCCCATCAGAGTCGCCAGAGCTATCACACCTCCTTTTTCCCGGGGGATAGGGGTAGGGGAATTTTTCCAATTTAAGTGACATTATTCGAAATGAGATTATTTATTTAATCAGAGTCGCCACTTGGGATAATTATTATGGTGTCCCAATTCATCGGTTTATTTTAAAATCCCAAATTGAGGAGATTGACTCTATTTATGGTCCGCGAACACAAAAGATAGGGTAAGGAATTTTGTTAACCGAGGAAAAGGTGTGAGGCACTCTCGAGTTCCGTGGTTTTAGCACGGTCGCTTAACAATTAATACTTGGCCTAATTATCTGACTTATTAGATATTTTAAACCTATTGTGCATTTTACCTTTTGACCACTTTTAACTATTTGCTTAACCGCTTTTAGTATTTATGAAATTTATTTGAACAAGCAACGATGTCGTACACTTATTGTTTTGGTACACATTGCAAACTGCGCCACGTGAAATGCACCCGCGATTTACAACATATTTATTTTATTATTATTTGAAGTTATGGTCAAGTCGCGTGAAACGCGCACTTGAATTGGGTTTACGTATCATGACTATGCCACAGGAACCGTACCCATAGTCACAATGATTTATTATTAATCGCGCCTAAAGCAAGCAACGATATTCGAATATTATTCAATTACTAATTTTGAGATTATTGTAAGGTCATGAGGTATGGATATTGTTGTGGAGGAAATGAAGTAAATTAGTTATGGAAAAGTTGGCTAGCTTGTGAATGTTTATTTGTTTTTGGTCCTGAGCAACAATTAGCTCATAAATACGTCGGGGAAGTCCAATTAAAGTCTTACACCAATCATGGCCCAACCTAATCTCTTATAATTTTATTCCTAACCAATATTTAAAACTAGACTAAATTTCTGGTAGGAATAGATAGATACAGACAAAACAAATTTAGTCACTAAGATAGGAGATCAAAACGAAACTAAAGAATGCTAAAATGGAAAACCATTACTTCATTGAATGTGATGACCCAAAAGGTCATCTTTAAATTTAATAATTATTTTTGTGTTCTAAACCTCGAAAAGTACTATTCATTATTCCTCGACTTGTGTGCGCAGTCCATATAATTTTTCAGAAAGTTTTTATATGAAAAATTGATTAAAATGTGAAATAGAGCCCTAAAACTCAACTATGTTGACTTTGGTCAACATTTTGAGCAAAGGGACTCAGATCAGTATTTTGACAGTTTCGGTAGGTCCGTATCATGATTTGGTACTTGAACGTATGCCCGAAATTTAATTTTGAGGTCCCTAACTTGAAATATCACCAGTTGGCGAAAACCAGAAGCCTAAAGGCTTAAAGATTTTAATGTTTGACCACAAATTGACTTTTATTGATATCGGGGTCGGATTTGAGTTCTGAAAATTTTCATAGGTTAATTATATCATTTATGACTTGTCTGTCGAATTTGGTGAGAAACATAGTTGATTTGACATGATTCAGACGTTCGGTTGTGAAAAAAGAAGTTTTAAAGTTTTCTTAAAAATTTTATTTGATTTGGTGTCCGATTCGTAATTCTATGTGTTAAATTGGTGTTTTGAATGCGCGAGTGAGTTCGTATGAGATTTTTGGACTTGTGTGCATGTTTGATTTGGAGCCCCAAGGGCTCGGGTGAGTTTCAGACGACCCTCAGACCATTTTTGTTCAAGAACAGATGGCTGGAAATCTGGTATTTCCCAGTTCTGGTTTCCTTGATCGCGATCACATGGCTTCATCCGCAATCGAGAAGGCTTGTTGAGAACTGATGAAAATTTGTACTATGCAATCGCATAGTATTGTACGCGATCACACAGATGGAAAAGCTAAGGCACCGCAAACGCGTGGGCAAAGCCGCGTTCGCGAAGAAGGAATGAGGCAGAAGCGTAAGCACCAAATTTGTGCTATGCGATCGCACAAGTCAGTACGCAATCACGTAAGGCTGAGAAAATGTTCTATGCGATCGCATGTCCATTTACGCTATCGCGTAGAGTTAATAATATGGGCAGCCAAAATGTGCTTCGCCATCGCAAAGAATTATCCGCGATCGCGAAGAGTAAAATAGATTTTGGCAGAAATTGTTCTACGCGATCGCGAACGAATTCCCGCGATCGTGATGAGTAAAAATCTGGGCAAACAGAACTTAAGTTCTGGAAATGGGATTTCGTCCCATTTTTCACCATTTTCGATTTTGAGCTCGGGAAAGAAGCGTTTTGGGCGATTTTTACGGAACAATATTGGGGTAAGTGTTCCTTATCCTATATTGATTATATTTCATGATTCCATACTCATTTACATCATGAATCCGTGAATTTATGGAAGAACAATAATATTTTTTATAAAATCTTCCATAAAATATAAAATTAAGATTTGAAGGTCAATCCGATATCGGAATTTGATAATTTTTATATAGTTGAACTCATATCGGAACAGGAGTTTAGATTTCGTGAGTTTTTTCGGGATTCGAGATGTGGGTCCCACTGTTGATTTTTAGAATGAATTTCGGATTTTTATTTGAAAAATTTATAAATTTATATGGAATTAATTCCTACGATTTGTATTGAGTATATTGAATTGTTTATGATAGATTTGAGGATTTTGGACACGAATTCACGAGGCAAGGGTTTATTGGATTCTTGAATTTGGTTGCAAAGCGAGGTAAGTGTCGTGGTTAACCTTGACTTGAGGGAATAGAACCCTTAAGCTATTTATTATGTGAGATGCATGTGAATGACGTATAGGCAAGGTGATGAGTATCTATACGTCGTCAAATTTATTGTTTGCAAAATTACTTGAAAAATCATAAATCATTTTAAATCATGAATTAATTATTACATTAATTGTTTCACTCATATTCCTTGTCAAATATTAATTCTTGAATTCCTGCAATAATTGTTACATGCTTATTTGACTTATGTGTCTTAATTGTTATTTGACATTTAGCATACTAAATATTAAACTGCCTATTTTCTCCATGATTTTCATAATTAATTGCTAATTGTCATTGTTTGTTCATAAATAAATTATAATTACTGTGTGCCTTGATGCTTAATAGTTTCTCATTGAACGTGGTATTTATTGGAGTAGTGTTTATTAAATTTATGAGTTGTTAAAATATATTGGGGGATGGGGTTGCACGCCGCAACGAAAATGAAAGTAAATATATTGGGGGATCGAGTTGCACGCCGCAACAGACTTATTTAAAGTTTATATTGGGGGAGCGGGTTGCACGCCACAACAGAATTGATTGAAATGAATATATTGGAGAAGCGGGTTACACACCGCAATAGAATTGAATAGGAATATATTGTGGGATCGGGTTGCACGCCGCAACGGAAATTGATTGAAATAATAATTGGTTATGACTGCTGAGTTGGCTTCAACTGTTGAAATGAGTTACCTGATTTATTTCTAATATTGTTATTATTACTATTATTGTGTACATGTGAGTGTAAGTGACATGCCTTAGCCTCATCACTACTTCGTCGAGATTAGGCTCGGCACTTACCAGTACATGAGGTCAGTTGTACTGATACTACACTCTGCACTTCTTGTGCAGATTTCGGAGTTGGTCCCAGCGGCGTATCATAGACTTGCTCGGATTTCAGCTACCCAGAGGAGACTTGAGATATAATTGCACAACGTTTGCATTACTGAAGTCCCCGTCTACTTTACTTTAGCTGTGTGTTTGCTTTCAGACAGCTTTATTTTATTCAGACCCTTATTTGTATCATTCTAGAAGCTCGTGCACTTGTGACTCCAGTTCTGGGATGGTATTTAGACATCGTTATTATTATGGATTATTTACTACATTTCAGACTTTTCTTCCGCATTTGTTTCTTATTTATTAATTAATTTAAAATTATTTTAAAATAAATAATATTATTCTAACGTTGGCTTGCCTAGCAAGTAAAATGTTGGGCACCATCACGGTCCCGAAGGTGGAAAATTTGGGTCTTGATAGTTGGTATCAGATCACTAGGTTACTTAGATCTCACGAGTCACGAGCAAGCTTAGTAGAGTCTGAAGGATCGGTACAGAAACGTCTGTACTTATCTTCCAGAGGCTACAAAGTTTAGGAACAATATCACTTCTTTCTTATTCTGTCGTGCGATTTTATTCTATCCTCGAAGATGGAACCGTTCTATTCTTATTCTCTCGTAGATGGCGAGAACACGTAATACATTTACCGACGGACAGGGACCAGAGCCCCCGATGGCAACTATGGCCAGGAGTAGAGGTCGAGGCCGAGGTCTTGCTAGGGGCAGAGGCAGAGGTAGAGCTCAGTCTAGAGCTCAAGCAGCAACACATATTGTAGAACCTCAGGTGGATATTCAGGAGGAGGTTCCAGTTCAGATTGTACCGGTTGGACCAGTTCAGGTTCCAGAAGGGTTCATAACTACTCTAGTACTTTAGGACGCTCTAGTCTGTTTGGTGAGCCTAATGGAGGGTGTGGCCTCGAATGGTAAATTTCCAGTGGCACTAGCCGTTTCACAGGCTGGGGCAGGAGCACAAACTCCCACTACTCCAGCTCCAAAGCAGATGGCTCCCCAGAATCAGGCTCCAGTAGCCCCGCCAGTTGGGGCAGTTCAGCCGGTTGTTGTGGCACATGCCGGTGATAGGCCCGCAATGTCTTCTGAGGCCATATTGAGACTGGATAAGTTTACTAAGCTCTTTCCAGTTCACTTCAGTGGTACACCTTATGAGGACCCACAGGATTATCTTGAGCGCTGCCATGAGGTGATGCGGAACATGGGTATAGTTGAGACCAATGGGGTCGATTTTGCTGTATTTCAGATTACGGGTTCCGCTAAGAAGTGGTGGAGAGATTATATATTGACCAGACCAGTTGGGTCGCCTGCACTTACCTGGGAGCAGTTCTCGCAGCTATTTCTGGAGAAGTTCCTTCCTATCACACTGAGAGAGGATTACCGCAAGTAATTTGAGCGTCTATAGCAGGGCAGTATGACTGTTACTCAATATGAGTCCCGTTTTGTGGATTTACCCCGTCATGCTCTTCTTTTACTACCTACTGAGGGAGGGAGAGTGAGGAGGTTTATTGAGGGACTCACTCACTCACCCTATCAGGCTTCAGATGGCCAAGGAAACTGAAAGTGAGATTTCCTTTCAGGCGGCTGCTACTGTCGTGAGGAGGATCGAGATGGTTGTTGCACAAGAGAGAAGGCATAGGTCTGATAAGAGGCCTCGTCAGTTCGGTGGTTTCAGTAGTGCCTTTTCTGGAGGTAGGGATAATTTTGGTAGAGGTCATCCTTCCAGACCGTTTCATTCAGCACTTCAGGCATCTCCCGGTGCTTCAGGGAGTCACGGTCCTATAATGCCTTACTCTAGGCAGCCAACATTTGGTGCACATTTAGCTCCTATCAATGCATCACCACTCCAGAGTTACTATAGCGGTTATCCGGCCTATTTGGGTCAGCTTCAGCTTCAGCAGCCACGACATTAGGATGGGTGTTATGAGTGTGGGAACATTGGTCACATTAGGAGGTATTGCCCTAGGTTGTCGAGTAACAGATCTCGGCAGGATTCACGTGCCATCATAGCAGCACCGATTGCTTCATCGCCTGCTCAGCCAGCTAGAGTTAGGGGTCATGCAGCTAGAGGTGGAGGTCAGGCCATTAGAGGTGGAGGTCAGACCGTTAGAGGTGGAGGCCAGCTAGTTAGAGGTCATCTAGGGATGCAGTTCATAGTGGTGGGGTCCAGCCTCGATTTTATGCTTTTCCAACTAGGCCTGAGGCCAAGTCATCTGATGTTGTGATCACAGGTATTATTCCAGTTTGTCATAGAGATGCTTCAGTTCTATTTGATCCAAGATCTACTTATTCCTATGTGTCGTCCTATTTTGCTTCATATTTGGTTGTGCGTTGTGATTCTCTGAGTGCTTCTGTGTGTGTATCTACACCGGTAGGAGAGTCTATTGTAGTAGACCATGTCTATCGTTCGTGTGTGGTTACTATTGGTAGTCTTGAGACTAGTGTGGATCTTCTACTTCTTGATATGGTAGATTTTGATGTCATCTTGGGTATGGATTGGTTGTCACCTTATCATGCTATATTAGATTGTCATGCTAAGACAATGACCCTAGCTATTCCGGGGTTACCTCGGTTAGAGCGAAAAAGAACTCCTGGTCATTCTACCAGCAGGGTTATTTCTTATATGAAGGCTCGGCGTATGGTCGACAAAGGGTGTCTAGCCTATTTGGCTTATATTCGCGATCCCAGTGCGGATGTTCCTTTTATGGACTCAGTACCAGTTGTTCGTGAATTTCCAGAAGTATTTCCTGCAGATTTGCCGGGGATGCCACCCGACAGAGATATAGACTTCTGTATTGATTTAGCTCCGGGAACTCAGCCCATTTTTATCCCACCATATCGTATGGCCCCGCCGGAGTTGACAGAATTGAAGGAGCAGTTACAAGACTTGCTTGATCAGGGATTTATTAGACCTAATGTCTCGCCCTGGGGTGCACCAGTACTATTTGTAAAGAAAAAAATGGCTCTATGCGGACGTGTATAGATTATCGGCAGTTGAACAAGGCCACTATCAAAAACAAATATCTTTTTCCAAGAATTGATGACTTATTTGATCAGCTTCAGGGTGCCAAGGTATTTTCGAAGTTCGATTTGAGGTTTGGTTTCCATCAGTTGAAGATTAGGGAATCTGATGTCCCTAAGACAACTTTTCGGACTCGATATGGGCATTACGAATTTCTAGTGATGTCATTTGGGTTGACAAATGCCCCAGCAGCATTTATGGATTTGATGAATTGAGTGTTTAAGCCCTATTTGGATTCTTTTGTGGTTGTATTCATTGATGATATCTTGATTTACTCCATCAGTCGAGAAGAGCATGAGCAGCATCTTCGGAGTGTGCTTCAGACTTTGAAGAATAATCAGTTATATGCTAAATTTTCAAAATGCGAGTTTTGGTTAAACTCAGTTGCCTTTTTGGGGCATGTCGTATCGGCATAAGGCATAAAGGTGGATCCTAAAAAGGTTGAGGTTGTTCATAATTGGCCTAGACCTACTTTAGTTACAGTGATCCGGAATTTCCTGGGTTTGGCAGGTCATTATCGTCGGTTCGTGGAAGGGTTCTCATTTATAGCAAGTCCATTGACCAGACTGACCCAGATGGTGTCCCATTCAGATGGTCAGACGAGTGTGAGTTTAGCTTTCAGAAGCTCAAGACTGCTTTGACTATGACGCCAGTGTTGGTATAACCCATAGGTTCAGGATCTTATACGGTATATTGTGATACATCTCACATTGGTCTTGGTGCGGTATTAATGCAAGATGGAAGGGTGATTGCATATGTGCCGCGGCAGTTGAAAGTTCACGAGAAGAATTATCCTGTTCATGACTTAGAATTGGCAGCCATTGTTCACGCACTGAAGATTTGGAGGCATTACCTCTATGGTGTCTCATGTGAGGTATTTACTGATCATCGTAGCCTTCAATAGCTGTTCAAACAAAAAGATCTTAATTTGAGATAGAGAAGATGGTTGGAGTTGTTGAAAGATTATGATATCACTATTTTGTATCACCCCGGAAAGGCCAATGCGGTGGCTGATGCTTTGAGTAGAAAGGCTGTGAGTATGGGCAGTCTTGCGTATATTCCGGTTGGTGAGAGACCGTTAGCTGCAGATATTCAGACTTTGGCTAATCAGTTCATGAGGTTAGATGTTTCAGATCCTAGTCGGGTTTTAGCTTGCACAGTCACTCGGTCTTCTTTATATGAGCGCATCAGAGAGAGACAGTATGATGATCCTCATTTACTTGTCCTCAAGGACACGGTGCGACACGGTGATGCCAAACAGGTTGTTGTGGGGGAAGATGGAGTTCTGCGTATGCATGGTCGTAATTGTGTGCCAAATGTGGATGGGCTTCGTGAATTAATTCTGGAAGAGGCCCACAGTTCCAGTTATTCTATTCATCCAAGTTTCGCCAAAATTTATCAAGATTTGTGGCAAAATTATTAGTGGAGGAGAGTGAAGAAGGATATAGTTGCATATGTAGCTTGGTGTCTGAATTGTCAGCAAGCTAAGTACGAGCATCAGAGACTTGATGGTTTGCTCCAGAAGTTAGAAATTTCTGAGTGAAAGTGGGAGCGTATCACTATGGATTTTGTTATTGGACTCCCACGTACTCAGAGAAAGTTTGACGCAGTTTGGGTTATTGTGGACACGTTGACCAAGTTAGCACATTTCATTCCAGTAAAAATTACCTATTCTTTAGACAGGTTAGCTGAAATTTACATTAGTGAGATTGTCCGCCTACACGGTGTGCCCGTGTCTATTATTTTAGGTCGAGGTACACAGTTTACCTCACACTTCTGGAGGGCTGTACAGCGTGAGTTAGGCACGGGGGTTGAGTTTAGTATAACATTTCATCCACAGACAGACGGACAGTCAGAGTGCACTATTTAGATATTGGAAGATATGCTACGCGCTTGTGCTATAGACTTTGGAGGTTCTTGGGATCAATTCTTACCACTTGCATAGTTTGCTTATAATAATAGCTACCAATCGAGCATTCAGATGGCTCCATATAAGGCATTATACGAAAGGCGATGCCGATCTCCAGTTGGCTAGTTTGAACCGGGAGAGGCTCGGTTGTTGGGTACCGATTTGGTATAGGATGCCTTGGATAAGGTCAAGGTTATTCAAGATCGACTTCACACAGCTCAGTCTAGGCAAAAGAGTTATGCCGACCGTAAAGTTTGTGATATTGCATTCATTGTTGGAGAAAGAATATTGCTCCGGGTTTCACCTATGAAAGGTGTAATGAGGTTCGGAAAGAAGGTCAAGTTGAGCCCTAGGTATATTGGACCATTTGAAATTCTTGAAAGGGTGGGTGAAGTAGCCTACATGCTTTCATTACCACCTAGTTTATCAGCGGTTCATCCGGTGTTCCATATGTCTATGCTCCGAAAATATCATGGTGATACGTCCCATGTGTTAGACTTCAACTTAATCCAATTGGACAAAGATTTGACTTATGAAAAGGAGCCGGTAGCTATTTTAGCCCGGCAGGTCCGACAGTTGAGGTCTAAGAGTTATCATTCAGTTCGGGTACAATGGAGAGGTCAGCCGGTAGAGGCATCTACCTGGGAGTCTGAGTCGGACATGCGGAGTAAATATCCACACCTTTTCACTAGCTCAGGTTTTCTAACTCCGTTCGAGGACGAACGTTTGTTTTAGAGGTGGAGAATGTGATGACCCAAAAGGTCATCTTTAAATTTAATAATTATTTTTGTGTTCTAAGACCTCGAAAAGCACTATTCATTATTTCTCGACTTGCGTGCGCAGTCCGTATAATTTTTCGGAAAGTTTTTATATGAAAAATTTATTAAAATGTGAAATAGAGCCTTAAAACTCAACTGAGTTGACTTTGGTCAACATTTTGAACAAACGGACTCAAATCAGTATTTTGACGGTTCCGGTAGGTCCGCATCGTGATTTGGGACTTGGGTGTATGTCCGAAATTTAATTTGGAGGTCCCTAACTTGAAATATTGCCAGTTGGCGAAAACTAGAAGCCTAAAGGTTTAAAGATTACAAAGTTTGACCACAAATTGACTTTTATTGATATCGGGGTCGGATTCGAGTTCTGAAAATTTTTATAGGTCTGTTATATCATTTATGACTTGTCTGTCGAATTTGTCAAGAAACGGAATTGATTTGACGTGATTCGGACGTTTAGTTATGAAAATAGAAGTTTTAAAGTTTTCTTAAAAATTTTATTTGATTTGGTGTCCGATTCGTAATTCTAGGTGTTAAATTGGTGTTTTGATAGTGCGAGCGAGTTCGTATGCGGTTTTTGGACTTGTGTGCATGTTTGGTTTGGAGCCCCGAGGGATCGAGTGAGTTTCAGACGAGCCTCAGACCATTTTTGTTCAAGAACAAATGGCTGAAATCTGGTATTTCCCAGTTTTGGTTTCCTTGATCGCGATCGCGTGGCTTTATCCGCGATCGCGAAGGCTTGTTGAGCACTGATGAAAATCTTTACTATGCGATCGCATAGTATTGTACGCGATCGCACAGTTGGAAAAGCTAAGGCACCGCGAACGCGTGGGCAAAGCTGCGTTCGCGAAGAAGGAATGAGGCAGAAGCGGAAGCACCAAATTTGTGCTATGCGATCTCGTAAGGCGGAAAAAAATGTTCTCTGTGATCGCATGTCCATTTACGCGATCGCATAGAGTTAATAATCTGTGCAGCCAAAATGTGCTTCGCGATCGCAAAGAATTATCCGCGATCACGAAGTGTAAAATGGATTTAGGCAAAAATTGTTCTACGCGATCGCGAACGAATTCCCGCGATCGCGATGAGTAAAAATATGGGCAAACACAACTTAAGTTCTGGAAATGGGATTTCGTCTCATTTTCCACCATTTTCGATTTTGAGCTCGGGTAAGAAGTTTTTTGGGCGATTTTCACAGGAAAATATTGGAGTAAGTGTTCCTTATCATATATTGATTATATTTCATGATTTCATACTCATTTACATCATGAATCCGTGAATTTATGGAAGAAAAATAAGATTTTCATAAAATCTTCCAAAAATGTAAAATTAAGATTTGAAGGTCAATCCGATGTCGGAATTCGATAATATTTGTATGGTTGAACTCGTATCGGAACGGGTGTTCAGATTTTGCGAGTTTTTTCGGGATTCGAGACGTGGCTCCCACTGTTGATTTTTAGAATGAATTTCGGATTTTTATCCGGAAAATATGTAAATTCATATGGAATTAATTCCTACGATTTGTATTGAGTATATTGAATTGTTTATGACTAGATTTGAGAATTTTGGACACGAATTCACAAGGCAAGGGTTTATTGGTGTCACGACCCCAAATTCCCTCCGTAGGATGTCGTGATGTCACTTAGTCTCTAAGACTAAGTAAGAATATCAATGCGGAATAATAATAGAAATATGAAATAAATAAATCTGCAATTCACTTAATTACAACTCTCAAAACCCGGTAGAAATAAGTCACAAGCTTCTAAGAATTTATCCTCAATGTATCTATATATTAGGGTCTAAGGAAAAATAAGGAAGCAACATAATAATGATAGAAGGGAACTCTGGAGTCTGCGGACGCTGGCAGATATACCTCGAAGTCTCCGTACATAGGTAGCTCAATGATGTCTGGACTGATAGGATGTACCTGAATCTGCACAAAACGATGTGCAGAAGCATAGTATGAGTACACCACATCGGTACCCAGTAAGTGGCAAGCCTAACCTCGGTAGAGTAGTGACGAGGTCAGGTCAGACCCTACTGAAAATAATAAAGGTATGGAAAAAATGTTTAACAATATAATAACAATAAAATGACAATGGAAATGAACTAAGTAGTATGTCACCATTTATTTACACAAAATAAGGGCAAATAATAACTCGTGGAAACAAAACAGAATTCTTTTCAACTTTAAGAAAATCACAACAATAATCAAAGGCAACTGCGGCCATAAATCAATATCAACAAGGGCACTCCCGAGGTAACGCCTCGTAGTCCCAAATCATAAATAAATCACAACATCTCATTTTCTTATATCACCGTTGTTGATACCCAATTGTTTCCTCATATTTTTCCATATATATATATATATATATATATATATATATATATATATATATATATATATATATATATATATATATATATATATATATCTTTTTCAAAATAGTGAATATGCATCATCATTTGATTTACAACCATACACAAGTATTTTTTCATAATCTTCCATGATTTTTAAAGACTTTAAATCAATTTATTTCTGTCTTTTATTATATAAATATCCAATAATTACCCTCCTAATTATTTTTATGATGATTTAATCATCTAAACTTATCATTTATACCAATATGAGGTTTTAAATATTTTCAGTGCATTTCGTATAATTACATTTGCATTTTTCAGGGCTAAATTGCACATTTTGCAACAATAGCCCATATGTACATATAATTACATTATTTATACAAAAAATAACTTTTAATATTTTTATAATGTTAAATAATGTTTTTAATCATTTGCATGCCTAAATGATATTTTTGTTATTTATCTATTATTTTTATAAATTATTTATTTGTCAAAATTGGGTATTTAAAATCTGGCCCTAATTTCATAAGTAATTTCGGACCTAACTACCCAAACATAGCCCAATTACCCCAAGCCCAAACTCATTAGCCCATTACCCTTACCCATTCATTAAACCCAACCCAAATCCGCCTAAATCCTGGTCGTTGATCAAAAATGATCAACGGCCCACAACTAACAACCCCCTTCCCTTATATCCCTCCTCTCTACCCTAATCCTCACTTTTCTAAAACCGCCGCCCTCATTTCCCCTCCCCTATTGAACCCTAACGCTGTCGCTTCACCCAAATCCTCCCAAATTCCGGTCCTAATGGGATTCTTACCCTATCCCCTTACCATTTTAGGGTTCTTCCCTTATTTAGTGTTAGATTCCGGAATAACATAGGTACTTGCCTAAATATGGCAAGTACCCCAATTTGATTCCGTCCAAATCTGTATTTATCATTTGAATCCGGACAAATCTCGAGTCCACGTACGTTATTTGTGATGATTCTCTCATATCTCTCCTGATTCGCACTAAGCCCTAAAGGTTAGGTTTTCAGATCTTCTTTGATTTGAACCAAATCTCGTTCAAACTCTATTTTTTTAAAACATTTCTTCGTCTATATTTGCTCAATTACTTATGGGTCTGTTGATTTTTGCCGATTTTGTGACTTACCTAATTTAGGGTTTCAAACCCCTTTTACTTGAACCAAATCTGGTTCGATTATAAGTTTACTTTTTTAAGTTCCTATATATGTTTATTTTGTGCTAATATGTGTTCTTTTCCTTTATTCTTGCTGATTTTGTGTTTTACCCAAAATTAGGGTTTCAGCCCCTTTTTACTCGAACTAATCTGGTTCAATTTCATGTCTCTTTTGAATAATCCCTGTCTACGTTCATTTGTATGTGTTAATACATGATTCTTTGCCATTATTCTCTGCTAATTTCGGGTTTTACCTAATTTAGGGTTTCCAACCCTTTTTACTTGAATCAAATCCAGCTCGATTGAGCATTCCTTTTATAATGATCTCTTGTTTGCCTGATGTGATTCTTTACCTTATTTCCTACTGGTTTTGTGCATTTTTTCACCTAAAACTTAGGGTTCAACCCTACTGATTTAAAGACTGACCTCAGTATTTAAGTGAGGAATTCTTTAATGCTAGAACATTATTCGAACCCCTACCCACTCCCCTTTGAAATAAAGTTTAGAACTCAAATTGTTTCACTCCTAGTAATACTACTGTGTGCTTTTGATTCCTGGCCGGCTGGAAGCCAAGGCCAGAAATTCTCAATTGTTGCTTCTGTTGGTAACAATTACTACACTGTTGGATTCCTTTTTCATGTTTCATCTTAACTGGTGAGTTTATTGAATCCTTTGCTATTCCATTATGATTACCTGCTTAATGTGTTACTATTATCAAACCATGTTACCCCAAATGCTATTACATGTATTTAAGATATGTTGAACTTAGTTTGAATCTGTCTAACTCTGTGTAATTTAGGGCTATTCTTTAGCCTTAAATCCCTCCATACTTTTCCTAAGGTCTGTTTAGTTATGTGTGGCTTAACATATTCATCAGTTTGTTTATTGAACCTGTCACTATGTGACTTGTTTGGTTCTGTGCTCACTATGTTATGATACCTCTGCTAAATTGTTTAATCAATTCCTAATACTAATTAGTGTGTTCCTGACCTACTATTAATCAATGAGCTTTCTTTCTATGACTCAGTCTGATCTGCAGTCTTTGTTATCATTATGAACATGTTTATGAACTGGTCTTATTAGCATGTGACTATGTTAACTTCTAAAAACTGAATTAAGTTTGCCTAGGTTCAAATGTGTTGCTATTTGTTTATGTTCTATGTGTGATTCTATAGCCCCTAATCCCATCCTACTCTCTTGAATTCTCACTCTTTCTCTAGTGTGAGTCCTGCCCTGGGTTCTTGAAGCCCTTGGAAACTCTGACACACTAGAGATTTGGGTTATGTATGCTTATCCTTGAGATATGGGTGAATTATTCACTGCTGGTTACTGTGGATCTTTGAACATAGGCTTTTGGAGCTACTGTGATTTGAAGGCCTGGCCTGTCCAGGTGTATTTGGGCCTGCTGCATGCTTCCTATAGTTTTTATACTTTGTAATTCATTCATTCAATTCTGGTCTGTAATAATTATTTGTAATAATAATTGGGGTATTAGTAAATTGGGAAACTGGGTTTATTTTAACATTTTCATGAGAATGGGTAGAAATCCTGCCTATAGGTGTTTACTTTGCTCATTCTGCTATTGTGTTAGGTAACCTGTCTATAGGTGTTTACTTTGCTCATTCTACTATTGTATGTTAGATAATCTGCCTATAGGTGTTTATTTTGCTCGAATATGCTCTGTAGATAACCTGCCTATAGGTGTTTACTTGCTCGAATAAGCTCTGCGGATAACCTACCTATTCTGCTTTTTAGATACCATGCCTATAGGGAATAAAATAACCAAAGTTCAATTTGCACTGCATCATATTCATCAAGATCATAGGGTCATTTATAAATCAGCATTTTTAGAAGTCATGCACATAGGGTTCTTAATTGATTGATATGATATTGTCATACTTGCTCATTTAGTATATAAGAACTAAAACTAGTTTCAATCATCAAGGGTAGGAACCATGTCTATAGGGTAATCACTATATGTGTTAAGCACTAAAATGAGGCTTTAAAACACTGCCTCATTGAACGCCAGTAGAAAGCATGCCTATAGGAACAACTGAGTAATTCTGAATATCTCTCGTGTTTATTACTACCAAATACTGAGTAAATCACCTAGATAGCATGTTTATAGGTTTTAACCGCTTATGCTTATAATTAGTAGACAATTGTGCAGTCACTTAGAAATTACTTTGCATAACTGCTCGCATGATTAAAATCCAGAATCATATAGAAATCATGTCTATAGGGCCTAATGACTTCAATTGTTGAAACTGTAAAAACGCCTAATTTGTTTGCGTGCATTTGCTGCCTAAGTGTGGAGGCTAACCTGAGCCCTTATTTTCTTTTACATGAAAGTCCAATTTATTTTGTATGTCGCCTAGTTTTTATCATTTTTTGAGCAACCTAAGTTAAGTCTAGAACCATCCAAAAATAGAAGTCCAAACGCCTCCTAGGCCATAGGCAAGGGACAGGTAGTGCACACATAGGGTACGATTTAGAATTGATTAGAGCGCTTTAGGTAAATAACTTAAAGATAGTAATCGGGTAGCAGGAGATAATAGTTTGTGCCCGCTGAATAATATAAGTAACACCCCCATCTTAGGGGAGTTACGAAGTATTATTTATGTTGCATGGGGTGATCCTTTAGGCTAAAAAACTTAGGACCCCACTCCTATTAAAATAATTCTTTCTTTATGTTTCTCTTCTCTCTTAGACTAATTCACATGATTTAAGTTCGGTCGGGACCCACCGTTGTGGACCTCGAGGAGTGCCTAACACCTTCTCCTTGAGGTAATTTGAGCCCTTACTCGATCTTTGGTGACGCAAACTAGTAAACCCGAGTCAGTTGCAATAGGTGCCCTAACGCACCTTAATCCATTAGGTGGCGACTCTCTTTTAATAACCCTTCCTTCCTCTTAAAAGAGTTGTCAACGTCGAAACCCGATTTCGCGAGAAAAAGGAGGCGCGACAGCATGGCGACTCTGCTGGGGTTATCCTTAGGTTCTTACCCTAATGAACTTGGTCTGTGTGAATTAGTCTCCCTCGATAAGTGTGTCTTTATTATTTTATGCTCAAATTCACCGTTTATTTTCTACATACACACCCCCTTCCCTATTTTCCCTTTTACATGAATTTATATGCAGTTTTTCGTTTAACCTTGTTCGATGGATTCAATCTTTTTGTCTTTCCCAATCCCTACCCCTTTTACCGCTTTATTATAATTTTTCCATTATACGAACTAACTCCTTCTTTGTTCTTTTTTCTTCCCTGTCTTTACATTTATTAAATACCATATTTATCGCTTTCATCATGCAAAATACTTGACAAGGTGTAAACATAATTACATGCTCTGCATCATATTCCACTCGTGCGCAATTAATACCATAGCGACACTTGATGAGTGTCCGCGCTCTTCTTATATTACCCTTTTAAATTTGGAAAGGCTTATTTGCGGTAAAACTGGTCGATCAACGGTGCAGTCAACGGTTCCGTGCCTTTCCCTCTCAAGTTGTCCGCTTGAGGGTACAAGTCTAGACTTCTATAGAAAACCCTACTTTGATGTTAACTGTGCATGCATCACGTCCAAACCAAGCATGGGTTAGTATGTTGTCCGCATAATAACCCTCTAAGGAAAACCTTGTCCAAAGCCCATTAGGATTTCTATAATCCCACGGGCACGATCATGATATGTGCATTCTTTGGAGAAAATGTGCCGATATGCTAATCATTAATGTATAAGTAGTCAAACCCGGAGGGGGAAAGGGCTAACTTTATTTGTTTTGCAGAAATGAGGCATGAAGTCCCCAGGTTCGGCATGGTCCGAAGTATCTCACCTCTATTTCTAGACTGGTGGGAAAATCTCTCGCCAAGCGACAAGAACCATGTGAAAAGAATTCTTGGAAATTTACCTTCTTTGCTGGACATTCAGCCAAACAATGTACTGATCGAGGCCGCTACTATGATCTGGGATAAAAAGAGGGTTGTTTTCCGTTTTGGTAACATAGAGATGACTCCCCTTCTTGAGGAACTAGGAGGTTTTGTCGGGATACCCTGGGATAGCCCTGGTCTGCTGGTACTAGAAAATCGTACTTCTAGGGGATTTCTGAAAATGATGGGTCTTAGAAAGAATGACGACTTAGTCTGCCTGAAGAAGTCCTACATACCTTTAGACTTCCTCTACGAGCGTTATGGGCACAACACATTCTACCGTATCTATCATGATGAGTTTGCCATCACTTCCCTGGGCTAGACTCATCGTCGGGGTTTTGTGTTCATCGTCTATTTTCTGTGTATGATAGTATTTCCAATTCAAGGAGACAGGATTCACACTCATTTGGCTATGGTTATCAAGACCTTAATATAAGGGATTGAGGGACAAACTTATACTATTGTCCCAATGATCGTGGCAGAGATATACCGAGCTTTGGACCGTTGTAAGAAGGGATTTAGACATTTTGAGGGTTATAATTTGTTACTGCAAATATGGTTGTTGGAGCATCTTCAAAGAGGACAGTACCGTCAGGAATTTCCGCGATGACTATGGAATGACCACATAGCCTTTCACCATCCAAAAAGAATGACTTTCATCCCAGACATGTTTGCACAACCGGAAAACGCCGTGGATTGGGTACACTTCTTTAGCAATTTGACTGATGACAAGGTCCACTGGATGTTCGAGTGGTTTCCTACTAGCGAGTTCATCATCAGGTCCATGGATGTTCCTCACTTAGTGCTGATTGTGTTAAGGGGTATCTATCCTCATGCTCCTATCAGGGTCATGAGACAGGCTGGGAGAAAACAAGTCATACCGCGAGTTTCTAAGATAGTTCACTACAAAGCAGACTTTCAGGGTGGTGCCATTCCATTCAAGTGTGAGGCCCAACACATGTGGCATCTGAAGATTATTGTGGAAAAAGATACCACCTAACCAGATCGGTACCACGCCGGTCATGTGTATTTCTACCTATCATAGTTGGATGATGACATAGCAGGAGAAGTCGATCCAGGGATCGATCGAGGAAATAGGGTCATAGACAATGCTGTTGAAGCACAAGTAAAATACATGAGGTTGCACAAGAGTATCCTTGAGTCTAAAGCCAAACATTTGTAACAACACAAGATAGACATGGAATCAATCAATGAATGGAGGGAAGTTACTACAAAATCAACAGAGAGGTTGGAGTACTTAGAGCAGGGTCTGATGGAACTTGAATGGAAGATGAGGAAAAGGATCGTGGATTGTCAGAATGCAGAGGGCAACGAAGGAGGACACCTAGCAAGGGCGTATCTGCTGCTGGACATGCGCGACCTGGGGAATCTAATCGATGGGGCCAAGAAGGCCAAGCTTGGAGAGGGTCCCTCCGGGACCAAATAGAATAGAATTGTTGTTTATTTGCTTTAGTCATTTTAGAAATTGATTGTAATAAGGAAAATGCCACTAGAAACTCTTTTAATTATTGTCATTTTAGAGGTTTGATCTATTTATTACATTAATGAAATAAGGCAGTTATCGGCATCAAGTTTCTCCAAATCTATGTGTCGCTAGGCCTACCTCAGGCATAATGAGGTCCCCAAAATTAGGACGTGAATTTATAATTCCGCAATACATGTTTAAATACTGCAAATATCCTTCCAAAATCCCCTATTGACTTGTTTACCTTTTTGCTTTTTTCTTTGTTTTGATTATTCCCATCCCCTAAGGTTAGTTCTTGCATACTGGCATCATCAGCGTATCATACCAGATCCAGAGCCCCCCTTCCTCCAAGTGATCCTAAAAGTAAGGGAAAGGCTAAGATGGATGATATGAGTGGTATCAGGAAAGATAACGCTGCGCATGTGGAAAATGTTAAAACTTCAGATGGTCGGAGTACTCCGGCACAAAATGATTTGGTTCTATTGCTGGAGCAGAAAATACTGGAATTACAAGGGAAACTTGAGCAGGTCCGCAACTTGGCAAACCTCTCCCTTACCTTAAACGTCCCAGATATTAACCATCAAAATGCCCAGAACCCAACACCTCCTCAAAACACACCAAACTAACATCCACAAAATCCTCCCGCACCTCATCAATACGCCACACCTCATCAAAATCCTAACCCTCCACCAGTACCAACTCCTCCTCAACACCAACATCTTCCAACTCAGTATCCGCAAACTACTACCTACCATACTCTTAAAAATACACCACAACCTACTCCCGATCCGCAGAATTCAACCAATGATCACCACTACACTTGAACCCCCGGCATCCACCAAAATAAACCCATATATGTAGAAACCCTACCTCACCCCACTCAACAAACCCCATACACACCGGAATGTGTCGAGAAGGACCTGCTCATCAAGAATATGGTAGAGGAACTTAAGAAGCTCACAAGCCGAGTCCAGGGTATCAAAGGAGATAAAGGCATTAAGGGTTTGAATTATGAAGATCTGTGTATTCAGCCAGACGTAGAACTGCCTGAGGGTTACAAACCTCCTAAGTTCGAGATATTTGACGGAACAGGTGACCCAAAGGTGCATCTAAGGACATACTGTGACAAGCTCATAGGAGTTGGAAAGGATGATAGGATTCGCATGAAGCTATTCATGAGAAGTCTCACTGGGGACGCCCTATCATGGTACATCAGTCAAAATCCCAAGAAGTGGGTTAGTTGGGTAAGCATGGCATCGGATTTCATGGATTGATTCAAGTTTAATACGGAGAATACACTAGACGTCTTCCACATACAGAATCTTAAGAAGAAGCTAACAGAGACTTTTCACGAGTATGCTACTCGATGGAGATCAGAAGCTGCGAAAGTAAGGCCGGCAATGGAAGAAGAGCAGATGAACAAGTTCTTTGTCCGGGCCCAGGATCCACAATACTACAAAAGGTTAATGGTTATCGAGAATCACAAATTCTCCGACATCATCAAATTGGGGGAAAGGATTGAAGATGGGATCAAGGGCGGAATGGTAACTAATTTTAAGGCATTACAGGCTACAAACAAAGCATTGCAGTTAGGGGGTATATCCAAGAAGAAAGAAGCAGGGGCCATGATGGTAACCCAAGGTCGAAAATCTCCTCTTACATACCAAACACCTCCACCCATATATCAGCCTTCACCTCCTAGATATCCACAACCCGCCACTACCTACCACACTTATAACACCCATCCAGCATGTTATCACTCACCGCCAGCCTGCCAAAACTATCAAAAACCCAGACCAAATTTCGACTGCAGGCCACCCAGACAATACACCCCTATTGCTGAACCCATCGATCAATTATACGAGAGACTAAAAGCTGCTGGATATGTCACCCCTATTCCCGCTGTTTTCATGGAAAACTATTCTCAATGGGTCAATCCAAATAAAACATGTGCCTACCACTCCGGTATGAAAGGTCATACCATTGATGAATGTCGCACCCTGAAAGGCAAGATCCAGACACTAATCGATACCAAGGTTATATAAGCAAAGGAGGCTGCACCTAACGTACGCAACAATTCCCTCCCGGATCATAGGGGCGAGGGAGTAAATGTGATAGAGACTGATGAAGAATAGGACCCAGAAGGGTCGATTGGGCTTATTCGAGAAGGGGATGACCCAAAGAAACCTGCGGTCACTCTTACTCCTATTGTGGTACAGATACAACCACCAGTTGAAGTTGAAGTAGCCGCACCAACCCCATTCGAGGTGGAAACAACACCTGCAGCTGCACCTGCTCCATTCGAAGTAGAAGTAACCACACCCTTCACTGTGATGGTAGCATCCACACCCCCCTTTAAATCCAATATTGTACCCTGGGACTATGTTGCAGAAGCCATGAGGAAAGGAAAAGCAAAAATGGAAGAATCTGGTGCAACACAAGGGATGACCAGGACTGGTAGAATTTATATACCTGAGAATTTGGGAGGAACGAGTAGAGAAGCTGCTTCCAAGCAACCCATCATCGAAACTAGCCCGGATGATCTTTGGAGAAAGGTGCAAGCTAGAGAATATTCTGTGGTAGACCATCTGAACAAAACTCCTGCTCAAATATCCATCCTATCATTACTGCAGAATTCTGATGCACATAGGAATGCCTTGATAAAGGTATTGAATGAATCTTACGTACCTAACAATATCACCAGTGGGGAGATGGCTAACATGGCAGGGCAAGTACTGGAGAGCCACAAGATCACCTTTCATGAAGACGAACTGCCACTAGAGGGATTAAGCCACAACAGGGCGCTGCACATCACGGTACAATGCGAGGATAAATTCATTGCCATGGTTTTGATAAATGGAGGGTCCAGTCTCAACATTTGTCCTCTGACTACTCTGAAAAGGTTGGGTAAAGTTTTTCATGAAATACGAGCAGGGACTATGAATGTGAAGGCTTCCGATGGGTCTCAAAGGGCCACAATTAGGGAAACCAATCTATGCTTGCAGATGGGCCCGACTTGGTTTGATGTTGAATTTCAAGTGCTAGACATATCCACCTCATATAATCTGCTGTTGGGACGACCTTGGATATATGTTGCCAGGGTCGTGGCTTCTACTTTGCACCATGCTATAAAGTTCGAATGGAATCATCAGGAGGTGATCATTCATAGAGACGGGAGTAATCCCATTTATACCAACCAAACTGTTCCGGTCGTGGAAAATGGGAGGAATTTAGGTGGGGAGACTTATCATCGCATCGAGAGCATCAATGAAATTGAGAAAGACAAGTGGTGGAGCAGCAAAATAGAAAGCATACTAGCGTGGGCAGGGTATGAACCCGGTAAAGGGCTCGGGAAGAACCTCCAAGGTATTACCAAACTGATACAGCTAAAACTTCATGGCACGACCTTTGGATTTGGATATCAGTACACCTGGCAAGAGTATGACGATTGGTCTCCACCATGGCGTGGTCCTTATTACCCTTTTGAGCAGCCAGTACCACATTTGAGCCAATCCTTTCATCAGGCCGACATGATGTGGGGATCTGAAGAAGATGAAGTTCTAGATGGCTTAAGGAATCTGTTCTTGGAAGATGAAGACATGGATTGTAGTGTGATAGTTGATGAGGAGGAGGAAGAAGGCCTCGTCATCCAGACAGTGGAGAAGGGATCTGTTCGCAGGAACTTGACTGCCACACCATCCAGGGCCCGACGAGTCCCGGGGTAGCATGGCTGCTAGTGGCATTCATTTTGAAAACATTTCCTTTTGAGCATTTTTGTTTAAAACATTTTTTCTTTCCTTTCAGTATTTTACTTTAGAAAACATTGTTTGAAGTCATTAAAATTTGCTTTGTTTGACGTTTCAATACTTATCAACGGCTTGATGTTTTATTATTATTATCTTTCATATTTTTCTCTCTACAGCATTACTATTTCTTACCTTGATGAACCAACAACTGTGACATGTAATGAGACAACGCAACATAAGGATAGTGACTCGGAAGAGATAGAAAAAGAAGATGTGATACCTGAGGAAATCGTCAGAGAAGTTGAGAATTTTGAGAACAAACCTAAGTCCAATCTGGACGAGACTGAGGTAGTCAACTTGGGAGATTTTGAAACCGTCAAAGAAACTCGCATAAGCATTCACTTGTCATCATCAGAGAAGAAAGAGTACACTTGTTTCTTAAGAGAGTATGAAAACATTTTTGCATGATCATATGATGATAGAGCCGGGCTGAGCACATCCATAGTGGCTCATAAGCTACCTACCAATCCAATGTGTCCTCCAGTAAAGAAGAAGCTCAGAAAGTTCAAGCCAGATATGAGTTTGAAAATCAAAGAAGAAGTCACCAAACAGATCAAAGCTAAGGTTCTCAGAGTGGTTGAATATCCAACTTGGTTGGCTAACATCGTGCCAGTTCCGAAGAAGGATGGGAAAGTCAGAGTATGCGTCGATTATCAGAACTTAAACAGAGCAAGTCCCAAAGATGATTTCTCGTTTCCCAACATACACATACTGATCGACAATTGCGCCAAGCATGAACTCCAATCCTTTGTGGATTGCTTTACGAGATATCATTAGATCTGGATGGATGATGAGGATGTCGAAAAGACAGCTTTTATCACATCATAGGGGTATACTGCTATAAAATAATGTCGTTTGGTTTGAAGAATGCTGGGGCCACTTATATGAGGGCCATGACAACTATTTTCCACGACATGATACACAAGGAGATAGAGGTATATGTGGATGACGTCATCATCAAATCCAAGAAGAGTACAGATCACATAGCAGACTTAAGGAAAATTTTTGATCGGCTTCGGAGGTACAATTTGAAATTGAATCCCGCAAAATGTGCCTTCGGGGTCCCCGCAAGAAAGTTATTAGGGTTCATCGTCAGCTGCCGAGGAATTGAGCTAGACCCATCAAAGGTCAAGACTATCCAGGATTTTCCGCCTCCAAAGAACAAGAAAGACGTGATGAGCTTCTTGGGACGTCTTAATTACATCAGCCGCTTCATAGCACAATTAACCGTGATATGTGAGCCGATTTTCAAAATGTTAAAGAAGGATGCCGCAACCAATTGAACCGAAGACTGCCAGAAAGCTTTTGACAGAATCAAAGAATATTTGTCCCCACCGTCAGTCCTGGTCCTGCCAGAACCTGGTAGACCACTGGTACTCTATCTCTCCATATTAGATGGGGCTTTCGGTTGTGTCTTGGGACAACACGACGAAACGGGAAGGAAAGAACATGCCATATACTATTTGAGTAAGAAGTTCATACCCTATGAAGCATGGTATTCTTTGCTGGAACGCACCTGCTGTGCTTTGACCTGGATAGTCCAGAAACTGAGACACTACTTCTGTGCCTATACCACATATCTCATATAAAGGATGGACCCTCTGAAGTACATCTTCCAGAAACCCATGCTTATAGGGAAGCTGGCAAAATGGCAGATATTGTTGAGTGAATGTGACATTGTCTATGTGACTCAGAAGGCGGTTAAGGGACAAGCATTAGCGGATCATCTTGTGGAAAATCCTGTAGAAGAAGAATACGAACCACTAAAAACATATTTTCCTAATGAAGAAGTATCATTCGTAGGAGAAGATATCACCGAAGCCTACGACGGGTGGAGAATGTTTTTTGATAGAGCCGCAAACTTCAAAGGAGTGGGTATTGGAGTCGTTTTAGTGTTAGAAATAGGTCAACATTATCCGATATCCATGAAACTCAGATTTCCGTGCACCAATAATATGGAAGAATATGAGGCTTGCATATTGGGGCTCAATTTAGCCGTTGACATGAATATCCAGGAATTACTGGTAATTGGTGATTCAGATCTGCTGGTACATCAGGTGCAGGGAGAATGGGCTACAAAGAATACCAAGATATTACCATATCTATATCATGTGAAGAGATGATGAAGAGGTTCACGAAGATAGAGTTTGGACATGTCCCGAGAATCCAGAATGAGTTCGCAGACGCATTGGCCACTTTGTCCTCCATGATATAGCATCCAGACAAGAACTTCATCGATCCCATTCCGGTAAGAATCCATAATCAGCCGACTTACTATGCTCATGTTGAAGAAGAAATAAATGGGAATCCATGGTTCCATGATATCAGGGAATATTTGACAAAAGGAGAATATCCAGAGCATGCAAACCACATTCAGAAACGCACACTTCGGAGGTTGTCTAACCATTTCTTCAAAAGTGTAGGAATTCTATATAGAAGAACTCCAGATCTAGGGCTATTACGGTGTGTTGATGCCAAAGAAGTCTCCAAACTACTTGAAGAGATACACACCGGAACCTGCGGCCCACATATGAATGGTTTCGTCCTAGCCAAGAAGATACTCAGAGCCGGAAACTTTTGGATGACTATGGAAACAGACTGCATCCCGTATGTCCAAAAATGTCATCAGTGCCAGATACACGCAGATATGATACGGGTACCTCCAAACGAACTTAATGCAACCAGTGCACCTTGGCCATTTGCTGCCTGGGGAATGGATGTCATTGGACCAATAGAGCCCACCGCTTCAAACGGGCACATGTTCATTCTAGTGGCCATCGACTATTTCACAAAGTGGGTTGAAGTTGCATCTTACAAAGCTGTAACTAAGAAAGTCGTCACAGATTTTGTCAGGGACCGTATTGTTTGTTGATTCGAGGTTCTAGAATCCATCATCACTGACAATGCCTCTAATCTAAATAGTGATCTAATGAAAGCCATGTGCGAAACCTTCAAGATCAAGCACAAAAAATCCACAGCATATCGACCCCAAATGAATGGAGATATGGAAGTCGCCAACAATAACATCAAGAAAATACTAAGAAAGATGGAAGAGAATCACAAGCAGTGGCACGAGAAGTTACCATTTGCCTTATTGGGATACCGTACCATAGTACGCACGTCAACCGGGGTAACTCCTTACCTATTGGTCTACGGTACTGAAGCCGTCATCCCCGCCGAGGTAGAAATTCCTTCCTTGAGAATTATACAAGAAGCTGAGCTCAGTGATGCGTAGTGGATAAGAAGCCGCTACGAGCAGTTACCTCTCATTGATGGGAAAAGAATGAATGCGGTGTGTCATGGTCAGCTTTATTAGAACAGAATGTCCAGAGCTTTCAACAAAAGGGTCAAACCTAGATAGTTCACACCAGGGCAGCTGGTGCTGAAACGGATCTTTCCACATCAGGATGAAGCCAAAGGAAAATTCTCACCCAACTGGCAATGGCCTTATATGGTTCACGGGGTACTAACAGGAGGAGCACTCATACTGGCAGAAATGGATGGAGAGATTTGGCCAAAGCCTGTCAACTCAGATGCAGTCAAAAGATACTATGTTTAAAGTTGTTTATATTTATGCAATTGATGCAACTGAACTACGCTTGACCTGATTCCCGTTTAAGAGGGGATACGTAGGCAGCCCTGTGGGTTCAGTCACAATACAATAAATTTTCTATTTTCCCCATAATCGGAAACTGGGGCAGAATTTTAAGGAGGACCCTCAAAATTCCGAAGCATGTTCAGCCGACGACACTGTATACAGAACAACCAGAAATTCGTCTAGATAACTGGGGCAGAATTTTGAGGAGGACCCTCAAAATTCTATGGCAAGAAAGTTGCAATGTCTTTGATGGTGTCACAGTTACCGGTTCATCTAATCAATTTTTAAATTGCATATTACTATGTTTTGAATAACTATGCATGCATATTTTTTGAAAACTTTATTCTTAGCCAGATGCTACCCATGGTAACTCGGACAGGATTTCAATGCGGAACAGAGCAAAGCAAGAAGACAAAGGCACGAACCAACCTCCCCCGCAAAACTCACTATTTTTCTTTGAATGCAGAAATAAGAAATAGTCATCAGTACGTGCGCACCTTAGAATCACTGTCTTCATAACAACAAAGCTACCGAACTCATCTCTAGCTAAGAAATACTCCGCTATCACTTATTATCTATTCATTGCATGAGACTAAGCATTGTCTCAACCTTGCATGAGGCTAAGCCCTGCCTTCTTAATTGCATAAGGCTAAGATCTGCCTTCCCATTGCATGAGACTATGCATTGTCTCAAATCTTTGCATGAGGCTAAGCCCTGCCTCCATAATTGTATAAGGCTAAGCTCTGCCTTCCCATTGTATAATACTAAGCATTGTCTCAAATCTTTGCATGAGGCTAAGCACTGCCTCCTTAATTGCATAAAGGCTAAGCATTGCCTTCTCACTGCATAAGACTAAGCATTGCCTCAAATCTTGCATGAGGCTAAGCCCTGCCTCTCAACTGCATAAGGCTAAGCATTGCCTTCCATTTGCATGAGACTAAGCATTGTCTATATCCTGCATGAGGCTAAGCCCTGCCTCCTCAATTTCATAAGGCTAAGCTCTGCCTTCCCATTGCATGAGACTAAGCATTGTCTCAAATCTTGCATGAGGCTAAGCCCTGCCTCCTCAATTGCATAAGGCTAAGCTTTTCCTTCCCATTGCATGAGACTAAGCATTGTCTCAAATCTTGTATGAGGCTAAGCCCTGCCTCCTCAATTGCATAAGGCTAAGCTCTGCCTTCCCATTGCATGAGACTAAGCATTGTCTCAAATCTTGCATGAGGCTAAGCCCTGCCTCCTTAGCTGCATAAGGCTAAGCTCTGCCTTTCCTTGCATGAGACTAAGCATTGTCTCAAATATTGCATGAGGCTAAGCCCTGCCTCCCCAATTACATAAGGCTAAGCTCTAGCTTCCTATTGCATGAGACTAAGCATTGTCTCACATCTTGCATGAGGCTAAGCCCTGCCTCCTCAACTGCACGAGGCTAAGCATTGCCTTCTCATTGCATGAGACTAAGTATTGTCTCTCCTTGCATAACCACAAATGTTGCTCTGCTCCAAACCTTGCATTATTTTCTTGTCTCGGGACTAAGCTCTGCTCCCAACTCTACACAAGACTAAGATCTGTCTTGTTTTATCTCAAGCATCATATCTCTGCATCTCATGGGCTGATACATAGCCAATTTGTCCGAAGGCATCATCCTCATAGCCGGGAGACACCATGCCATGGCCTGAAGATCTCTTAATCTTGCACATCATTATTCAAAGGCATCATGGTTCAGAGGCACCATCTTCATAGCCCGAAAACATCATTTCACAGCCTGAGAATCCTTTACCGCACAATTCATGGCCCGGGACATCATGGTCTAAGGACGTCATCCTCACCGTCCAAAGACGATCTCCATGGTCCAAAGGGAATTTGCATCATGTTTAAATTCTTACAATAATCAATATATATATATATATATATATATATATATATATATATATATATATATATATATATTATGCATACATCGTGTTTTGAGTTTGCAGGTGACCCAGGAAATAACCGTTCTCCTAATTGGAGAAATCTTCGCTCCGGTTTCCATTCAACGTTCATATCCTTCAATTATTTCAAATGTAACCGATCACTGTCCGTTACCCATGCCATATGATAACTGTTCAAATATCCATAACCATTCTCAGATACATCTATTCCCAATCCCAATATTGTCCTATCCAGAATATCTTGTCCGTTCTTACAATAACTCCAGCGGTTTATTCCACCGTTGGATCCGGAACTACACATGGCCTGATTCCTGTAAAACCAAGGATATGTAGGCAGCTCAGAGACCAGGGTCCGGCCTATATTTTTTCAAATCACCCCATTCGGTCAAAATCGGTCATCATTTCTTTACCCGGCAACTCTTTCATCTTTCCCGGGTAAAGAGGGGCAGATGTTGATACCTAATTTTTCCCTCATATATATATATATATATATATATATATATATATATATATATATATATATATATATATATATATATATACTTTCAAAATAGTGCATATGCATTTGATTTACAAGCATACACAAGTATGTTTTCATAATCTTCCATGATTTCTAAAGACTTTAAATCAATTTATTTCTGCCTTTTATTATATAAATATCCAATAATTAACCTCATAATTATTTTTAAGATGATTTAATCATATAAACTTATTATTTATACCAATATGAGGTTTTAAATATTTTCAGTGCATTTCGTATAATTACATTTGCATTTTTCAGGGCTAAATTGCATATTTTGCAATAATAGCCCATATGTACATATAATTACATTATTTGTACAAAAAATAACTTTTAATATTTTTATAATGTTAAATAATGTTTTTAATCATTTACATGCCTAAATGATATTTTTGTTATTTATCTATTATTTTTATAAATTATTTATGTGTCAAAATTGGGTATTTAAAATCTGGCCCTAATTTCATAAGTAATTTCGGACCTAACTACCCAAACATAGCCCAATTACCCCAAGCCCAAACTCATTAGCCCATTACCCTTACCCATTCATTAAACCCAACCCCAATCCGCCTAAATCCTGGTTGTTGATCAAAAATGATCAACGGCCCACAACTAACAACCCCCTTCCCTTATATCCCTCCTCTCTACCCTAATCCTCACTTTTCTAAAACCGCCGCCCTCATTTCCCCTCCCCTATTGAACCCTAACGCTGTCGCTTCACCCAAATCCTCCCAAATTCCGGTCCTAATGGGATTCTTACCCTATCCCCTTACCATTTTAGGGTTCTTCCCTTATTTAGTGTTAGATTCCGGAATAACATAGGTACTTGCCTAAATATGGCAAGTACCCCAATTTGATTCCGTCCAAATCTGTATTTATCATTTGAATCCGTAAAAATCTCGAGTCCACGTACGTTATTTGTGATGATTCTCTCATATCTCTCTTGATTCGCACTAAACCCTAAAGGTTAGGGTTTCAGATCTTCTTTGATTTGAACCAAATCTCGTTCAAACTCTTTGTTTTTATGATGATTTAATCATCTAAACTTATCATTTATACCAATATGAGGTTTTAAATATTTTCAGTGCATTTCGTATAATTACATTTGCATTTTTCAAGGCTAAATTGCACATTTTGCACTAATAGCCCATATGTACATATAATTACATTATTTTACAAAAAATAACTTTTCATATTTTTATAATGTTAAATAATGTTTTAATCATTTGCATGCCTAAATAATATTTTTGTTATTTATCTATTATTTTTATAAATTATTTATTTGTCAAAATTGGGTATTTAAAAGCTGGCCCTAATTTCATAAATAATTTCAGACCTAACTACCCAAACATAGCCCAATTACCCCAAGCCCAAATTCATTAGCCCATTACCCTTACCCATTCATTAAACCCACTCCCAATCCGCCTAAATCCTGGTCGTTGATAAAAAATGATCAACGGCCCACAACTAACGACCCCCTTCCCTTATATACCTCCTCTCTACCCTAATCCTCACTTTTCTAAAACTGCCGCCCTCATTTCCCCTCCCCTGTTGAACCCTAACGCTGTCGCTTCACCCAAATCCTCCCAAATCCCGGTCCTAATGGGATTCTTACCTTATTCCCTTACCATTTTAGGGTTCTTCCCTTATTTGGTGCTAGATTCTGGAATAACATAGGTACTTGCCTAAATATGGCAAGTACCCCAATTTTATTCTGTCCAAATCTGTGTTTATCTTTTGATTCCGGACAAATCTCGAGTCCAAGTACGTTATTTGTGATGATTCTCTCATATCTCTCTTGATTCACACTAAGCCCTATAGGTTAGGGTTTCAGATCTTCTTTGATTTGAACCAAATCTGGTTCAAACTCTGTTTTTTTAACATTTCTTCGTCTATATTTGCTCTATTACTTATGGGTCTGTTGATTTTTGCCGATTTTGTGACTTACCTAATTTAGGGTTTCAAACCCCTTTTACTTGAACCAAATCTGGTTCGATTATAAATTTCCTTTTTTAAGTTCCTATATATGTTTATTTTGTGCTAATATGTGTTCTTTTCCTTTATTCTTGTTGATTTTGTGTTTTACCCAAAATTAGGGTTTCAGTCTCTTTTTACTCGAACTAATCTGGTTCAATTTCATGTCTCTTTTGAAATTAATTCATATGGAATTAATTTCTATGATTTGTATTGAGTATATTGAATTGTTTATAACTAGATTTGAGAATTTTGGACACGAATTCGCAAGGCAAGGGTTTATTGGTGTCACGACCCCAAATTTCCTCCGTATGATGTCGTGATGTCACCTAGTCTCTAAGACTAGGTAAGAATATCAATGCGGAATAATAATAGAAATATGAAATAAATAAATCTGCAATTCACTTAATTACAACTCTCAAAACCCGGTAGAAATAAGTCACAAGCTTCTAAGAATTTATCCTCAATATATCTATATATTAGGGTCTAAGGAAAAATAAGGAAGCAACATAATAATGATAGAAGGGGACTCTGAAGTCTGCGGACGCTGGCAGATATACCTCGAAGTCTCCGTACATAGGTAGCTCACTGATGTCTGGACTGGTAGGATGTACCTGGATCTGCACAAAATGATGTGCAGAAGCATAGTATGAGTACGCCACATCGGTACCCAGTAAGTGGCAAGCCTAACCTCGGTAGAGTAGTGACGAGGTCAGGTCAGGCCCTACTGGAAATAATAAAGGTATGGAAAAAATGTTTAACAATATAATAACAATAAAATGACAATGGAAATGAACTAAGTAGTATGTCACCATTTATTTACACAAAATAAGGGCAAATAATAACTCGTGGAAACAAAACAGAATTCTTTTCAACTTTAAGAAAATCACAACAATAATTAAAGGCAACTGCGGCCATAAATCAATATCAACAAGGGCACTCCCGAGGTAACGCCTCATAGTCCCAAATCATAAATAAATCACAACATCTCATTTCCTTATATCACTGCTGTTGATACCCAATTGTTTCCTCATATTTTTCCAAATATATATATATATATATATATATATATATATATATATATATATATATATATATATATATATATATATATACACACACACACACACACACATGCATCATCATTTGATTTACAACCATACACAAGTATTTTTTCATAATCTTCCATGATTTTTAAAGACTTTAAATCAATTTATTTCTGTCTTTTATTATATAAATATCCAATAATTACCCTCCTAATTATTTTTATGATGATTTAATAATCTAAACTTATCATTTATACCAATATGAGGTTTTAAATATTTTCAGTGCATTTCGTATAATTACATTTGCATTTTTCAGGGCTAAATTGCACATTTTGCAATAATAGCCCATATGTACATATAATTACATTATTTATACAAAAATAACTTTTCATATTTTTATAATGTTAAATAATGTTTTTAATCATTTTCATGTCTAAATGATATTTTTATTATTTATCTATTATTTTTATAAATTATTTATTTATCAAAATTGGGTATTTAAAATCTGGCCCTAATTTCATAACTAATTTCAGACCTAACTACCCAAACATAGCCCAATTACCCCAAGCCAAAACTCATTAGCCCATTACCCTTACCCATTCATTAAACCCACCCCCAATCCGCCTAAATCCTGATCGTTGATAAAAAATGATCAACGACCCACAACTAACGACCCCCTTCCCTTATATACCTCATCTCTACCCTAATCCTCACTTTTCTAAAACCGCCGCCCTCATTTCCCCTCCCCTTTTGAACCCTAACGCTGTCGCTTCACCCAAATCCTCCCAAATCCCGGTCCTAATGGGACTCTTACCTTATTCCCTTACCATTTTAGGGTTCTTCCCTTATTTGGTGCTAGGTTCTGGAATAACTTAGGTACTTGCCTAAATATGGCAAGTACCCCAATTTTATTCTGTCGAAATCTGTGTATATCATTTGATTCCGGACAAATCTCGAGTCCAAGTACGTTATTTGTGATGATTCTCTCATATCTCTCTTGATTCACACTAAGCCCTATAGGTTAGGGTTTCAGATCTTCTTTGATTTGAACCAAATCTGGTTCAAACTCTGTTTTTTTTAACATTTCTTCGTCTATATTTGCTCTATTACTTATGGGTCTGTTGATTTTTGCCGATTTTGTGACTTACCTAATTTAGAGTTTCAAACCCCTTTTACTGGAACCAAATCTGGTTCGATTATAAGTTTCCTTTTTTAAGTTCATATATATGTTTATTTTGTGCTAATATGTGTTCTTTTCCTTTATTCTTGTTGATTTTGTGTTTTACCCAAAATTAGGGTTTCAGTCTCTTTTTACTCGAACTAATCTGGTTCAATTTCATGTCTCTTTTGAAATTAATTCATATGAAATTAATTCCTACGATTTGTATTGAGTATATTGAATTGTTTATGACTAGATTTGAGAAATTTGGACACGAATTCACAAGGCAAGGGTTTATTGGTGTCACGACCCCAAATTCCCTCCGTACGATATCGTGATGTCACCTAGTCTCTAAGACTAGGTAAGAATATCAATGCGAAATAATAATAGAAATATGAAATAAATAAATCTGCAATTCACTTAATTACAACTCTCAAAACCCAGTAGAAATAAGTCACAAGCTTCTAAGAATTTATCCTCAATGTATCTATATATTAGGGTCTAAGAAAAAATAAGGAAGCAACATAATAATGATAGAAGGGGACTCCGAAGTCTGCGGACGCTGGCAGATATACCTCGAAGTCTCCATACATAGGTAGCTCACTGATGTCTGGACTGGTAGGATGTTCCTGGATCTGCACAAAATGATGTGCAGAAGCATAGTATGAGTACGCCACATCGGTACCCAGTAAGTGGCAAGCCTAACCTCGGTAGAGTAGTGACGAGGTCAGGTCAGGCCCTACTGGAAATAATAAAGGTATGGAAAAAATGTTTAACAATATAATAACAATAAAATGAATATGGAAATGAATCAAGTAGTATGTCACAATTTAATTACACCAAATAATAACAAAAAATACCTCGTGGAAACAAAACAGAATTCTTTTCAACTTTAAGAAAATCACAACAATAATCAAAGGCAACTGCAACCATAAATCAATATCAACAAGGGCACTCCCGAGGTACCGCCTTGTAGTCCCAAATTATAAATAAATTCACAATATCTCATTTTATTATATCACCGCGGGAGCCTTCACAAATTATTTTAAAGAAAATATTTTTCCCGAAATAGCATATATATATATATATACTTTCAAAATAGTGAATATGCATCATCATTTGATTTATAACCATACACAAGTATTTTTTCATAATCTTCCATGATTTTTAAAGACTTTAAATCAATTTATTTCTGTCTTTTATTATATAAATATCCAATAATTACCCTCCTAATTATTTTTATGATGATTTAATCATCTAAACTTATCATTTAATACCAATATGAGATTTTAAATATTTTCAGTGCATTTCGTATAATTACATTTGCATTTTTCAGGGCTAAATTGCATATTTTGCAATAATAGCCCATATGTACATATAATTACATTATTTATACAAAAAATAACTTTTCATATTTTTATAATATTAAATAATGTTTTTAATCATTTGTATGCCTAAATGATATTTTTGTTATTTATCTATTATTTTTATAAATTATTTATTTGTGAAAATTGGGTATTTAAAATCTGGCCCTAATTTCATAACTAATTTCGGACCTAACTACCCAAACATAGCCCAATTACCCCAAGCTCAAACTCATTAGCCCATTACCCTTACCCATTCATTAAACCCACCCCCAATCCGCCTAAATCCTGGTCGTTGATAAAAAAATGATCAACGACCCACAACTAACGACCCCCTTCCCTTATATACCTCCTCTCTACCCTAATCCTCACTTTTCTAAAACCGCCGCCCTCATTTCCCCTCCCCTGTTGAACCCTAACGATGTCGCTTCACCCAAATCCTCCCAAATCCCGGTCCTAATGGGATTCTTACCTTATTCCCTTACCATTTTAGGGTTCTTCCCTTATTTGGTGCTAGATTCTGGAATAACTTAGGTACTTGCCTAAATATGGCAAGTACCCCAATTTTATTCTGTCCAAATCTGTGTTTATCGTTTGATTCCGGACAAATCGCGAGTCCAAGTACGTTATTTGTGATGATTCTCTCATATCTCACTTGATTCACACTAAGCCCTATAGGTTAGAGTTTCAGATCTTCTTTGATTTGAACCAAATCTGGTTCAAACTCTGTTTTTTTTAATATTTCTTCGTCTATATTTGATCTATTACTTATGGGTCTGTTGATTTTTGCCGATTTTGTGACTTACCTAATTTAGGGTTTCAAACCCCTTTTACTTGAACCAAATCTGGTTTGATTATAAGTTTTCTTTTTTAAGTTCCTATATATGTTTATTTTGTGCTAATATGTGTTCTTTTCCTTTATTCTTGTTGATTTTGTGTTTTACCCAAAATTAGGGTTTCAGTCTCTTTTTACTCGAACTAATCTGGTTCAATTTCATGTCTCTTTTGAAATTAATTCATATGGAATTAATTCCTACGATTTGTATTGAGTATATTGAATTGTTTATGACTAGATTTGAGAATTTTGGACACGAATTCGCAAGGCAAGGGTTTATTGGTGTCACGACCCCAAATTCCCTCCGTAGGATGTCGTGATGTCACCTAGTCTCTAAGACTAGGTAAGAATATCAATGCGGAATAATAATAGAAATATGAAATAAATAAATATGCAATTCACTTAATTACAACTCTCAAAACCCGGTAGAAATAAGTCACAAGCTTCTAAGAATTTATCCTCAATGTATCTATATATTAGGTTCTAAGGAAAAATAAGGAAGCAGCAAAATAATGATAGAAGGGGACTCCGAAGTCTGCGGACGCTGGCAGATATACCTCGAAGTCTCCGTACACAGGTAGCTCACTGATGTCTGGACTGGTAGGATGTACCTGGATCTGCACAAAAAGATGTGCAGAAGCATAGTATGAGTACACCACATCGGTACCCAGTAAGTGGCAAGCCTAACCTCGGTAGAGTAGTGACGAGGTCAGGTCAGGCCCTACTGGAAATAATAAAGGTATGGAAAAAATGTTTAACAATATAATAACAATAAAATGACTATGGAAATGAACTAAGTAGTATGTCACCATTTATTTACACAAAATAAGGGCAAATAATAACTCGTGGAAACAAAACAGAATTCTTTTCAACTTTAAGAAAATCACAACAATAATCAAAGGCAACTGCGGCCATAAATTAATATCAACAAGGGCACTCCCGAGGTAACGCCTCGTAGTCCCAAATCATAAATAAATCACAATATCTCATTTCCTTATATCACCGCTGTTGATACCCAATTGTTTCCTCATATTTTTCCATATATATATATATATATATATATATATATATATATATATATATATATATATATATATATACTTTCAAAATAGTGAATATGCATCATCATTTGATTTACAACCATACACAAGTATTGTTTCATAATCTTCCATGATTTTTAAAGACTTTAAATCAATTTATTTCTGTCTTTTATTATATAAATATCCAATAATTACCCTCCTAATAATTTTTATGATGATTTAATCATCTAAACTTATCATTTATACCAATATAAGATTTTAAATATTTTCAGTGCATTTCGTATAATTACATTTGCATTTTTCAGGGCTAAATTGCATATTTTGCAATAATAGCCCATATGTACATATAATTACATTATTTATACAAAAAATAACTTTTCATATTTTTACAATGTTAAATAATGTTTTTAATCATTTGCATGCCTAAATGATATTTTTGTTATTTATCTATTATTTTTATAAATTATTTATTTGTCAAAATTGAGTATTTAAAATCTGGCCCTAATTTCATAAGTAATTTCGGACCTAACTACCCAAACATAGCCCAATTACCCCAAGCCCAAACTCATTAGCCCATTACCCTTACCCATTCATTAAACCCAACCCCAATCCGCCTAAATCCTGGTCGTTGATCAAAAATGATCAACGGCCCACAACTAACAACCCCCTTCCCTTATATCCCTCCTCTCTACCCTAATCCTCACTTTTCTAAAACCGCCGCCCTCATTTCCCCTCCCCTATTGAACCCTAACGCTGTCGCTTCACCCAAATCCTCCCAAATTCCGGTCCTAATGGGATTCTTACCCTATCCCCTTACCATTTTAGGGTTCTTCCCTTATTTAGTGTTAGATTCCGGAATAACATAGGTACTTGCCTAAATATGGCAAGTACCCCAATTTGATTCCGTCCAAATCTGTATTTATCATTTGAATCCGGACAAATCTCGAGTCCACGTACGTTATTTGTGATGATTCTCTCATATCTCTCCTGATTCGCACTAAGCCCTAAAGGTTAGGTTTTCAGATCTTCTTTGATTTGAACCAAATCTCGTTCAAACTCTATTTTTTTAAAACATTTCTTCGTCTATATTTGCTCAATTACTTATGGGTCTGTTGATTTTTGCCGATTTTGTGACTTACCTAATTTAGGGTTTCAAACCCCTTTTACTTGAAGCAAATCTGGTTCGATTATAAGTTTACTTTTTTAAGTTCCTATATATGTTTATTTTGTGCTAATATGTGTTCTTTTCCTTTATTCTTGCTGATTTTGTGTTTTACCCAAAATTAGGGTTTCAGCCCCTTTTTACTCGAACTAATCTGGTTCAATTTCATGTCTCTTTTGAATAATCCCTGTCTACGTTTATTTGTATGTGTTAATACATGATTCTTTGCCATTATTCTCTGCTAATTTCGGGTTTTACCTAATTTAGGGTTTCCAACCCTTTTTACTTGAATCAAATCTGGCTCGATTTAGTATTCCTTTCACAATGATCTCTTGTCTGCCTGATGTGATTCTTTACCTTATTTCCTAATGGTTTTGTGCATTTTTTCACCTAAAACTTAGGGTTCAACCCTACTTATTTAAAGACTGACCTCTGTATTTAAGTGAGTAATTCTGTAATGCTAGAACATTATTCGAACCCCTCCCTACTCCCCTTTGAAATAAAGTTTAGAACTCAAATTTTTTCACTCCTAGCAATACTACTCTGTGCTTTTGATTCCTGGTCGGCTGGAAGCCAAGGCCAGAAATTCTCAATTGTTTTGCTTCTGTTGGTAACAATTGCTACACTGTTGGGTTCCTTTTTCCTGTTTCATCTTAACTGGCGAGTTTATTGAATCCTTTGCTATTCCATTATGATTACCTGATTAATGTGTTACTGTTATCAAACCATATTACCCCAAATGCTATTACCTGTATTTAAGACATGTTGAACTTAGTTTGAATCTGCCTAACTCTGTGTAATTTAGGGCTATTCTTTAGCCTTAAATACATTCATATCTTTCCTAAGGACTGTTTAGTTATGTGTGCCTTAATAGATTCATCAGTTTGTTTGTTGAACATGTCACCATGTGACTTGCTTGGTTCTGTGCTCACAATATTATGATACCTCTGCTAAATTATTTAACCAGTTCCTAATACTAATTAGTGTGTTCCTGACCTACTGTTAATCAATGAGCTTTCTTTCTATGACTCGGTCTGATATGCAGTATTTGTTATCACTATGAACATGTTTATGAACTAGTCTTATTAGCATGTGATTGTGTTAACTTCTAAAAACGGAATTAAGTCTTCCTAGGTTCAAATGTGTTGCTATTTGTTTGTGTTCTATGTGTGATTCTGTACCCCCTAATACCATCCTACTCTCCTGAATTCTCACTCTTTGCTGGCTGAAAGCCAAAGCAATTTAGGTTCTGTCCCTTAGCGTCCCTAGTGTGAGCACTGCTCAGGGTTCATATGAGACCCTCGTAAACTCTGACACACTAGGATTTGGTCCCTAGTCTTCTTTGAATTGTTTTGATCATTTTTCTCTAGTGTGAGCCCTGCCCTGGGTTCTTGAAGCCTTTGGGAACTCTGACACACTAGAGATTTGGGTTCTATATGCTTATCCTTGAGATATGGGTGAATCATTCACTTCTGGTTACTATGTATCTTTGAACATGGGCTTTTGGAGCTACTGTGAGTTGAAGGCCTGGCCTGTCCAGGTGTATTTGGGCCTGCTGCATGCTTCCTATAGTTTTTATACTTTGTAATTCATTCATTCAATTCTGGTCTGTAATAATTATTTGTAATAACAATTGGGGTATTAGTAAATTGGGAAACTGGGTTTATTTTAACATTTGCATGAGAATGGGTAGAAATCCTGCCTATAGGTGTTTACTTTGCTCATTCTGCTATTGTGTTAGATAACCTGCCTATAGGTGTTTACTTTGCTCATTCTACTATTGTATGTTAGATAACCTGCCTATAGGTGTTTATTTTGCTCGAATATGCTCTGTAGATAACCTGCCTATAGGTTTTTACTAGCTCGAATAAGCTCTGTGGATAACCTGCCTATTCTGCTTTTTAGATACCATGTCTATAGGGAATAAAATAACCAAAGTTCAATTTGCACTGCAGCATATTCATTAGGATCATAGGGTCATTCATAAATCTGCATTTTTAGAAGTCATGCCCATAGGGTTCTTAATTGATTGATATGCTATTGTCATACTTGCTCATTTAGTATATAAGAACTAGAACCAGTTTCAATCATCAAGGGTAGGAACCATGTCTTTAGGGTAATCACTATCTGTGTTAAGCACTAAAATCAGGCTTTAAAATACGGCCTCGTTGAACGCCAGTAGAAAGCATGCCTATAGGAACAACTGAGTAATTCTGAATATCTCTCATGTTTATTACTGCCAAATACTGAGTAAATCACCTAGATAACATGTTTATAGGTTTCAACCGCTTATGCTTATAATCAGTAGACAACTGTGCAGTCACTTAAATATTACTTTGCATAACTGCTCGCATGATTAAAATCCAGAATCATATAGAAATCATGTCTATAGGGCCTAACGACTTCAATTGTTGAAACTGTAAAAACGCCTAATTTGTTTGCGTGCATTTGCTGCCTAAGTGTGGAGGCTAACCTCGGCCCTTATTTGCTTTTACATGAAAGTCCAATTTGTTTAGTATGTCGCCTAGTTTTTATCATTTTTTGAGCAACCTATGTTAAGTCTAGAACCATCCAAAAATAGAGGTCCAAACGCCTCCTGGGCCATAGGCAAGGGACGGGTAGTGAACGCATAGGGTGCGATTTAGAATTGATTAGAGTGCTTTAGGTAAATAACTTAAAGATGGTAATCGGGTAGCAGGAGATGATAGTATGTGCCCGCTGAATAATATGAGTAACACCCCCGTCTTGAGGGAGTTACGAAGTATTATTTATGTTGCATGGGGTGATCCTTTAGGCTAAAAAACTTAGGACCTCCCACTCCTATTAAAATAATTCTTTCTTTATGTTTCTCTTCTCTCTTAGACTAATTCACATGATTTAAGTTCGGCCGGGACCCACCATTGTAAATTCACATAATTTGAGCCCTTACCCGATCTTTGGTGATGCAAACTATTAAACCCGAGTCATTTACAATAGGTGCCCTAACTCACCTTAATCCGTTAGGTGGCGACACTCTTTTAATAACCCTTCCTTCCTTTTAAAAGAGTTGTCAACGTCGAAACCCGATTTCACGAGAAAAAGGGGGCGCGACAACCGCGGGAGCCTTCACAATTTATTTTAAAGAAAATATTTTTTCCGAAATAGCGTCCCGCATTTTATCCACCCTTATCACACTTCATGATTTCTAGTAGTTCTCCTACTAGCCATGCGTATCAAGCCACCCTTATCTCACAGCATGCGTTTCAACACCCAGACCTTATACCACCGCATGCGTATCAATATTACAATATATCATAATTTGCACCTCAAGTGCCCAAATATTTTAACTTGCCAAAATAAATCAATAACAATATTTTTCCACAATAAAGAGCTCACGGCTCATGCCAAAATAAATCAACAACAATATTTTTCATAATAAAGAGCTCACGGCTCCATCACAATGAGTACGAAAATGTCATAAAATATTCAGCAAAAATAATATTTCACAAATTTAACACCTTGTCTAAATATCAAAATTTTAAATGTAAAATACTTCATTTTTAATAATATTTAAATTAAGAAATTCATCCTTCAAGTAATGCACAGAACAAAACAAAACAGAGTTTCAACTAAACAGGTAAAACACTTAGCAGGAATAAGTCAGGCAAATTTAAAATACGAAAATATATTAATGATGATGAATATAACAGAATAAAACAATTTAATTAATATGCAACAGTGCTCTACACAATTTAAAGACATAATCTTCCACATTTAGCCTGTGTACACACTCGTCACCTCGTATACACGACTTTCAACACATTATAATTATCACTTCAATACCAATTCTAGGGGAGATTTTCCCACACAAAGTTAGACAAGTCAATTACCTCGACTTGCTCTAATTTAATCAAGTAGTATGCCTTTTCCTCGACTTTCCGACTCCGATCGACTCGAATCTAGTCATAATTAATTCGATACAGTCAACAAAAATTATAGAATCAATTCCATAAGAAAATACTATATTTTTCAATAAAATCCAAAATTAACTCAATAATCGCCCGCGGGGCCCACATTTCGGAATCCGGCGAAAGTTACGAAATATGAATGCCCATTCAACCATGAGTCTAACCATACCAAAATGACTAAATTACGATAACAATTCGACCCTCAAATCCTCAAATCTATCCAAGAGGGTTTTCAAATATTTCCAACTTAAATCACCAATTAAATGTTAAAAACAGTGATGGATTCGGGTAATCTAACCAAGATTTAGTTAAGAACACTTACCCCGATGTTTTCTCTGAAAATCTCCCAAAAATCGCATCAATACGAGCTCCAAATCGTACTTCGTCCCATTTTCTGAACTTAAACATTTTGTCCAGTGGTTTCTTCTTCGCGAACGCGACCCTTGCCTCGTGTTCGCGAAGCACAAAAATGTGCTGCCCAACTTTCCTCTTCGCGAACGCGAAGTTTTGCAAACTCAGACCTTCGCAAACGCGTCCTTTACCTCGCGAACACGTAGAACAAAAGACTGGGGTTCCCAGCTGCCTCACTCTCCTTCGCGAACGCAACGCCACTCACGCGTTCGCGATGCACACACTGCCCTACCCTTCGCGTTCGCGTCCTCTCCTCTGCGAACGCGTAGAACAAAAATCTCACCAGCTCAGAACACTCTTCGCGAACGCGAGGCTCATCTCCTGAACGCGAAAGAGGAAACCAGAAAAATTGCAGCATCAGATATCAGCTATCTCACCAAGGCTAAAAATGATCCGTTAACCATCCGGAACACGCCCGAGCCCCTCGGAACCTCAACGAAATATACCAATAAGTCCTAATACATAATACGAACTTAGTCGAGTCTTCAAATCACATCCAACAATACTAAAAACATGAATCACACATAGATTCAAGCCTAATGAACTTTGAAACTTTCAATTTCTACAAACGACGCCGGAACCTATCAAATCAAGTCCGATTGACCTCAAATTTTGCACACAAGTCATAAATGACATAACGGAGCTATGAAAATTTTCGAAACTGGATTCCGACCCCGATATCAAAAAGTCAACTCCCTGGTCAAACTTCCAAACTTAAATTACTATTTTAGCCATTTCAAGCCTAATTTAATTACGGACTTCCAAATAAACTTCCGATCACACTCCTAAGTCCAAAATAACCATACGGAGCTGTTGGAATCATAAAAATTCTATTCCGGGGTTGTTTACACATAGGTCAAAATCTGGCCATCCTTTTCAACTTAAGTTTTAAACTTTGGAACTAAGTGTTCCAATTCATTCTAAAATCTCTCCGGACCCGAACCAATTGGCCCCAGCAAGTCATATAACAGTTATAAAGTACATAATGATCATTAAATAGGGGAACGGGGCTACATCCTTTAAAATGACTGGCCGGGTCGTTACATCCTCCCCCTCTTAAACAAACGTTCGTCCTCGAACGAGTTTAGAATTATACCTAGAGTGGTGAAAAGATGAGGATAATAGCAGCGCATATCATGCTCAGTCTCCCAAGTCACCTCCTCGACCGGATGACCCCTCCATTGAACCTTCACAGAAGCAATGTTCTTTGACCTCAGCTTTCGAACCTGCCTGTCCAAAACAGCTACTGGTTCCTCACTATAAGATAGATCCTTGTCCAACTGAACTGAATTGAAGTCTAGCACATGAGAGGATCATCGTGATACTTCCGAAGCATAGAAACATGGAATACCGAATGAACTACAGAGATACTAGGTGGTAGTGCAAATCTACAAGCCACCTCTCCAACTCTTTGAAGAATCTCAAAAGGCCCAATATACCTAGGGCTCAACTTGCCCTTCTTCCCGAACCTCAATACACCCTTCATAGGTGAAACCCGGAGTAAGACCCGCTCACCAACCATGAATGCAACATCATGAACCTTCTGATCTGCATAACTCTTATGTCTAGATTGGGCTGTACGAAGTCGATCCTGAATCAATTTAACCTTTTCCAAGGCATCTTGAACCAAGTCTGTACCCAATAGCCTAGCTTCACCCTGTTCGAACCAACCCACTAGAGACTGGCACCGCCTACCATACAAGGCCTCATACGGAGCCATCTAAATGCTCGATTGGTAACTGTTGTTGTAAGAAAACTCTGTAAGTGGTAAGAACTGGTCCCAAGAACCCCCAAAATCTATCACACATGCACGAAGCATATCCTCTAGTATCTGAATAGTGCATTCAGACTGCCCGTCCGTCTGAGGGTGAAATGATGTACTCAACTATACCCGAGTACCCAACTCTTACTGTACAGCCCTCCAAAACCTTGAGATAAACTGTGTACCCCGGTCAGAGATGATAAATACTAGTACGTCATGAAGTCTGACAATCTCGCGAATATAGATTCGAGCCAACTGCTCGGAAGAGTAGGTAGTCATCACAGGAACGAAATGAGCTGACTTGGTCTGCCTATCCACAATCACCCAAACTGCATCAAACTTCCACTGAGTCTGTGGGAGTCTAACAATGAAATCCATAGTGATTCGCTCCCATTTCCACTCCAGAATCTCTAACTTCTGAAGCAACCCACCTAGCCGTTGATGCTCATACTTTACCTGCTGACAATTTAGGCACCGAGCTACATATTCACTATGTCTTTCTTCATCCTCCTCCACCAGTAATGTTGCCTCAAGTTCTAATGCATCTTCGCGACACCCGGATGAATGGATTACCGCAAACTGTGAGCCTCATGGAGAATCAACGCACGCAAGCCATCTACATTGGGTACATATAGCCTGCCCTGCATCCGTAATACACCATCATCTCCAATAATGACTTCCTTGGCATCACCGTGCTGAACTATGTCCTTAAGGACAAGAAGATGGGGGTCATCATACTGACGCTCCCTGATACGATCATACAGGGAAGACTAAGAAACCACACAAGCCAAAACTCGGCTCGGCTCAGAAACATCCAGTCTAACAAACTGGTTGGCCAAGGCTTGGACATCTAAGACTAAATGCCTCTCTACTACTGGTAGATATGCTAAGCTGCCCAAACTCTCCGCTTTATGACTCAAGGCATCGACCACTACACTGGCCTTTTCGGGATGATAAAGAATGATGATATCATAATCCTTAAGCAACTCCAACCATCTCCGCTATCGCAAATTAAGATCCTTCTGTTTAAATAGATACTGTATACTCCGGTGATTGGTGTAGACCTCACAATGGACATCGTACAAATAATGCCGCCAAATCCTCAAGGCATGAAAAATAGCTGCTAACTCAAGGTCATGAACCAGATAATTCTTCTCATGTACCTTTAACTGTATGGACGCATAGGCAATCACCCTACCGTCTTGCATCAACACTGTGCCGAGACCAATATGCGATGTGTCACAATACACAGTATAAGACCCTGAACTATAGGTAATACCAATACTGAGGCTGTAGTCAAAGTTTTCTTGAGCTTTTGGAATCTCTCCTCACATTCCTCGGTCCACCTGAACGAAGCACCCTTCTAGGTCAATTTGGTCATATGTGCAACAATAGAATAGAAACTCTCTACAAATCGGCAATAATACCCTGCCAAACCAAGGAAACTCTGGATCTCCGTAGCTGAGGACGGTCTGGACCAACTCTGCACTGCTTCAATCTTCTTCTGATCCACCTTGATCCCTTCTCATAAAACTATATGACCCATAAATCCCATTGAATCAAGCCAGAATTCACACTTTGAAAATTTTTCATATAAATTTTTTTCTCTCAAAGTCTGAAGCATAGTTCTCAAGTGTTGTTCATGATCCTCCTGATTCCGGGAATACACCAGAATGTCGTCAATAAATACAATGATGAAGGAGTCAAGATAGGGCTGAAGTACACTGTTCATCAACTTTATAAATGTTGCTGGGGCGTTTATCAGCCCAAATGACATTACAAGAAACTCATAATGACCATACCGAGTCCGAAAAGCAGTCTTCGAGATATCTGGCTCCCAAATCTTCAATTGATAATAACCTGAACGCAAGTCAATTTTAGAGAATACCCTGGCACCCTGAAGCTGATCAAATAGGTGATCAATACATGGAAATGGATACCTGTTCTTCACTGTAACCTTGTTCAGCTGGTGGTAATCAATACATATCCGTATAGAACCATCCTTCTTCTTCACAAATAAGACAGGAGCACCCCAAGGAAATATACTGGGCCGAATGAAACCCTTATCAAGCAACTCCTGTAACTGTTCTTTTAATTCTTTCAACTCTGCCGGCGCCATACGATATGGTGGAATAGAAATGGGCTGAGTGCCCGGTAACAAATCAATGCCAAAGTCAATATCCCTGTCGGGTGGCATACCCGGAAGATCCACTGGAAATACATCAGGAAAATCCCTTACTATAGGAACTGACTCCACGGTAGAAGTATTAACACTAACATCTATCGCATAGGCCAGATACGCATCATACCCTTTCTCAACCATTCATTGAGCTTTAAGAAATGAAACAACTCTGCTAGGAACATGATCCAAGGTACCTCTCCACTTTAGCCGTGGTATACCTAGCATAGCCAACGTTACTGTCTTGGCGTAACAATAAAGGATAGCATGATAGGTCAACAACCAGTCCATGCCCAAAATAATATCGAAATCCACCATACTGAGCAATAATAAATCAACTTTGGTCTCATAACCACTGATAACAATTAAACATGACTGATACACGCGGTCCGCAATAATAGATTCACCCACGGGTGTAGATACATAAATAGAAGAACTCAAGGAATCATGGGATACGCCCAAATACAGGGCAAAATATGATGACACATAGGAATAAGTGGAGCTAGGATCAAATAAGACTGATGAATCTCTATGACAGACCAGAATAATACTTGTAATAACAAAATCGGATGCAACGGCCTCTGTCCTAGTAGGAAGGGCATAATATCTAGCCTGGCCTCCCCCTCTAGGGTGACCTCTACCTGCTCGACCTCCACCTCTAGCTGGCTGTGCAGGTGGAGTGGCAACTAGTGCAGTAATCATGGCCTGAGAAGCTTGAGGACCCTATGGAATAGGTGGGGCCTGAGAAATCTGTGAAGGTGCACCCCTCCTAAATCTGGGGCAATCCCTCATGATATGACGAGTGTCACCACACTCAAAATAAGCCCTCAGAGGATGTGGCTGCTAGGACTGGCTCGGGCCTTATCGACTAGACTGCCCGCTCAAAGCACCCCGTACAGGAGGTACAATAGACATTGGTGGTGCATAATATGGAACCTGAGGTCTGGGAGCAGCCGGAATACCACTGGAAGCTGGAAATGCTGAATGAATAGGACGACTCACATAACCTCTACTATGACGGGCTGCAACTGGGGCACGAGAATTATTATATGTGCCAGAATCTTGGGGTCTCTTAACTTCCCTCTCTTCCCTCTCCCGAGTCCGCATACCTTCCAATCTCCTAGCAATTGACACCACCTGTTGGTATGTGATGTCCATCTCTAACTCTTGGGCCATACTGAATCTGATACTAGGGTGGAGACCCTCAATAAATCTACGAACCCGCTCTCGAATAGTAGCAACTAAGGCTGGTGCATGCCTAACTTACTCACTAAATCGGACCACATACTCTGACACGGTCATAGGACCCTGGCGCAGCTGCTCAAACTATGCGTGCCATGCATCTCTAAGACTCTGAGGAACATACTCCCTTAAGAACATATCTGAAAATTGAGTCCAAGTGAGTGAAGATGACTCAGCGGGACTATCTAACTCATATGCCCGCCACCACTGGTAGGTTACTCCTCTAAACTGGAATGTCGTGAAAGAAACCCCACTGGAATCGACAATACCCATAGTATGAAGGATACAGTGACATTCAAAATCTGAGCATCCTCTCAAGCTAAACCACTGAAAGTGGGATGCTGGTACTTCTTGTACCTCTCGAGCCTGAACTGATCCCCCTCTGAAACTACCGTCCTAACCTTAGGTCGAACTGGGTCAACTGGTTGCACTGGTATAACCTCTGGGGCATGGTCAACTTGGGCCCGTGGCTCTGGAGTACGGGTGGCGGAGTCTGTGCTCCTCCCCCGGCCTGAGATGTGGCAGGAGCAAGTGGAATTAACCCTGCCTGAGCTAAAGTGCCAAACATGCTCAAAAACTGGGCAAGAGTCTCCTGAAGTGCAGGAGTAGTAACAAGCGTCTCATGTGCCTGCTCTCCAACTGGAGCTACTGGTGGCTCTGGTGCCGTAGCTCGTGTAGTTGATCTGGCTGCACCATGTGGTCTTCCTCGGCCTCTGGCACGGCCTCTGCCCCGACCTCAGCCTCTTGCGGCTCCAACAGGGGGCTCAAGTGTCTGCTCATCGGATCCAGTTGTGCGTGTCCTCACCATCTGTGAGAGAATAGAAAGACAATGGATTAGAACTTTGAAATCAACAAATACACACGATTAGGAATCAAAGATGTAGTTACGAAATATGAACGTCCATTCAAGCACGGGCATGGGCCCCACGTTCATATTTTGTAACTTTCGCCGGATTCCGAGACGTGGGCCCCACAGGCGACTTTTGAGTTAATTTTGGATTTTTATTGAAAAATATAGTATTTTCTTATGGAATTGATTCTATAATTTTTGTTGACTGTATCGAATTAATTATGACTAGATTCGAGTCGATCAGAGTCGGAAAGTCAAGGAAAAGGCATACTACTTGGTTAAATTGGAGCAAGTCGAGGTAAGTGACTTTTTTAACCTTGTGTGGGGAAATTCCTCCTAGGATTGGTATTGATGTGATAATTACAATGTGTTGAAAGTCGTGTACACGAGGTGACGAGTGTGTATACGGGCTAAATATGGAAGATTATGTCTTTAAATTGTGTAGAGCAGTGTTGCATATAAATTAAATTGTTTTATTCTATTATATTTATGATCATTAATATATTTTCGTATTTTAAATTTGCCTAACTTGTTCCTGCTAAGCGTTTTACCTGTTTAGTTGAAACTCTGTTTTCTTTTGTTCTGTGCGTTACTTGAAGGATGAATTTCTTAATTTAAATATTATAAAAATAAAATATTTTACATTTAAAAATTTGATATTTAAAACAAGGTAGAAATTTATGAATTATTATATTTGCTGAATATTTTGTGAGATTTTTGTACTAATTGTGATGGAGTCGTGAGCTCTTTATTGTGGAAAAATATTATCATGAATTATTTTAGCATGATCCGTGAGCTCTTTATTATGGAAAAATATTGTTGTTGATTTATTTTGGCAAATTGAAGTATTTGGGCACTTGAGGTACAAATTGTGATATATTGTGATATTGATACGCATGTGGTGGTATAAGGTTTGGGTGTTGAAACGCATGCGGTGAGATAAGGGTGGCTTGATACGCGTGGCTAGTAGGGGAAACTACTAGAAGTCATGCGCTATGATAAGGATGGCTAAAACGCGGGATGCTCTTTCGGGAAAAATGTTTTCTTTAAAATAAATTGTGAAGGCTCCCGCGGTGATATAAGGAAATGAGTTATTGTGAATTTATTTATGATTTGGGACTACGAAGCGGTACCTCGGGAGTGCCCTTGTTGATATTGATTTATGGCTGCAGTTGCCTTTGATTATTGTTGTGATTTTCTTAAAGTTGAAAAGAATTCTGTTTTGTTTCCACGAGATATTAATTGCCATTATTTGATGTAATTAAATGGTGACATACTACTTGATTCATTTCCATTGTCATTTTATCTTATTATATTGTTAAACATTTTACCATGCCATTATTGTTTTTCAAGTAGGGTCTGACCTGACCTCGTCACTACTCTACCGAGGTTAGGCTTGGCACTTACTGGGTACCGCTGTGGTGTACTCATACTACACTTATGCACATCTTTTTGTGCATATCTAGGTACATCTTACCAGCCCAGACATCAGTGAGTTACCTGTGTACGGAGACTTCGAGGTATATCTGCCAGCGTTCGCTGACTCTGGAGTCCCCTTCTATCATTATCATGTTGCTTCTTTATTTTTCTTTAGACCTTGATATATATAGAAATTGAGGATAAATTCTTAGAAGCTTGTGACTTATTTCTACCGGGTTTTGGGAGTTGTAATTATTTGAATTGTAGTTTATTTATTTCAGATATCTATCATTATTCCGCATTGATAGGCTTACCTAGTCTTAGAGACTAGGTGCCATCACGACCTCCTACGGAGGGAATTTGGGGTCGTGACAAGTTGGTATCAGAGATCTAGCTTCATAAGTGTTATGAGTCACAAGAAGGTTTAGTAGAGTTTTGCGGATCGGTACGGAGACGTCTGTACTTATCTTCGGGAGGCTATGGAACTGTTAGGAAAATATTCACTTCTTTGATTCCTTATCGTGTGCATTTGTTGATTTCAAAGTTCTAAACCATTGTCTTTCTATTCTCTCACAGATGGTGAGGACACGCACAACTAGATCCGATGATCAAATACCCACGCCTCCTGTTGGAGCCGCAAGAGGTCGAGGATGGGGCAGAGGCCGAGCTAGAGGCCGAGGAAGACCACGTGGTACAGCCAGAGCACCTGCACGAGCTGCTACACCAGAGCCACCAGTAGCTCCAGTTGGAGAGCAGGCACCTGAGATGCCTGTTACAACTCCTATACTTCAGGAGACTCTTGCCTAGTTTTTGAGCATGTTTGGCACTCTAGCTCAGGCAGGGTTAATTCCACTTGCTCCTGCCATATCTCAGGCCGTGGGAGGAGTGCAGACTTCCGCCGCCCGTACTCCAGAGCCACGAGCCCAAGTTGACCATGCCCTAGAGATTATACCAGTGCAGCCAGTTGTCCCAGTTCGGCCTAAGGTTAGGACGGTAGTTTTAGAAGGGGAGCAGCTCAGGCTCAAGAGGTACAAGAAGTACCACCCTCCCACTTTCAGCGGTTTAGCTTCAGAGGATGCTCAGGGTTTTCTGGAGGAATGTCACCGTATCCTTCGTACTATGGGTATTGTGGATTCCAATGGGGTTTCTTTCACGGTATTCCAGTTTAGAGGAGCAGCCTACCAGTGGTGGTGGACATATGAGTTGGACAGTCCGGCTGAGGCAGCTTCACTCACTTGGACTCAATTTTCATATATGTTCTTAAGGGAGTATGTTCCTCAGAGTCTTAGAGATACATGGCGCGAAGAGTTTGAGCAGCTGCGCCAGGGTTCTATGACCGTATCTGAGTATGCGGTCCGATTTATTGAGTTGGCTAGGCATGCACCAGCCTTAGTTGCTATTGTTCGAGAGTGGGTTCGCATATTTATTGAGGGTCTCCACCCTAGTATCAGATTCAGTATGGCCCAAGAGCTAGAGATGGACATCACATACCAACAAGTGGTGTCAATTGCTAGGATATTGGAAGGTATGCGGACTCGGGAGAGAGAAGAGAGGGAAGCTAAGAGACCCCGAGATTCTGGCACATATAATAATTCTCGTGCCCAAGTTGCAGCCCATCATGGTAGAGGTTATGTGAGTCGTCCTATTCATTTAGCACTTCCAGCTTCCAGTGGTATTCCGGCTACTCCCAGACCTCAGGTTCCATATTATGCACTGCCAGTGTCTACTGTACCTCCTGTACGGGGTGCTTTGAGCGGGCAGTCTAGTCGATCAGGCCCGAGCTAGTCCTAGAAGCCACATCCTCTGAGGGCTTGTTTTGAGTGTGGTGACACTCGTCATATCATGAGATATTGCCCCAGATTTAGGAGGGATGCACCTCTACAGATTTCTTAGGCCCCACCCATTCCACAGGGCCCTCAGGCTTCTCAGGCCATGATTACTACACTAGTTGCCACTCCACCTGCACAGCCAGTCAGAGGTGGAGGTCGGATAGGTAGAGGTCTCCCTAGAGGGGGAGGCCGGGCTAGATATTATGCCCTTCCTTCTAGGACAGAGGCCGTTGCATCTGATTCTGTTATCACAAGTATTATTCTAGTCTGTCATAGAGATGCATCAGTCTTTTTGATCCAGGATCCACTTATTCTTATGTGTCATCTTATTTTGCCCCGTATTTGGGCGTATCATATGATTCCTTGAGTTCTTCTATTTATGTATCTACACCCGTGGGTGAATCTATTATTATGGACCACGTGTATTGGTCATGTTTAATCGTTATCAGTGGTTTTGAGACCAAAGTTGATTTATTATTACTCAGTATGGTGGATTTAAATATTAATTTGGGCATGGACTGGTTGTTGCCCTATCACGCTATTCTTGATTGTTACGCAAAGGCGGTGACATTGGCTATGCCAAGTCTACCGCGGCTAGAGTGGAGAGGTACCTCAGATCATGTTCCTAGCAGGGTTGTTTCATTTCTTAAAGCTCAATGAATGGTTGAGAAGGGGTGTGATGCGTATCTGGCCTATTTGAGAGATGTTAGTGTTGATACTCCTACCATGGTGTCAGTTCTATAGTAAGGGAGTTTCCTGATGTATTTCCAGCAGATCTCCCGGGTATGCCACCCGACAGGGATATTGATTTTGGCATTGATTTGTTACCGGGCACTCAACCCATTTATATTCCACCATATCGTATGGTCCCAGTTGAGTTGAAAGAATTAAAAGAACAGTTACAAGAGTTGCTTGATAAGGTCTTCATTCGGCCCAGTGTATCGCCTTGGGATGCTCCTGTCCTATTTGAAAAGAAAAAGGATGGATCTATGCGGATATGTATTGATTATCGCCAGCTGAACAAGGTTACAGTGAAGAACAGGTATCCATTGCCACGTATTGATGACCTATTTGATCAGCTTCAGGGTGCCAGAGTCTTTTCTAAGATCAACTTCTATTCAGGCTATCATCAGTTGAAGATTCGGGAGCTAGATATCCCGAAGACTGCTTTCAGGACTTGGTACGGTCATTAGGAGTTCCTTTTGATGTCTTTTGGGATGACCGATGCCCCAGCAACATTTATGCACTTAATGAATAATGTATTTTAGCCATATCTTGATTATTTCGTCATTATATTTATTGACGACATTCTAGTGTATTCCCGGAGTCGGGAAGATCATGAACAACACCTGAGGACTGTGCTTCGGACTTTGAGAGAAAAGAAGTTATATGCAAAATTTTTAAAGTGTGAATTCTGGCTTGATTTAGTGGGATTTTTGGGTCATATAGTTTCGTGCGAGGGGATCAAGGTAGATCCAAAGAAGATTGAGGCAGTGCAGAGTTGGTCCAGACCATCCTCAGCTACGGAGATCCGGAGTTTCCTTGGTTTGGTAGGGTATTATCGCCGATTTGTAGAGGGTTTCTCTTCTATTACTGCACCTATGACCAAATTAACCCAGAAGGGTGCTCCGTTCAGGTGGACCGAGGAGAGCTTCCAAAAGCTCAAGACAACTTTAACTACAACCCCAGTATTGGTATTACCTACGGGTTCAGGGTCTTATACTGTGTATTATGATGCATCGCGTATTGATCTCGGTACAGTGTTGATGCAAGACGATAGGGTGATTGCCTACGCATCCAGACAGTTAAAGGTACATGAGAAGAATTATCCAGTCCATGACCTTGAGTTAGTAGCTATTGTTCATGTCTTAAAAATTTGGCGGCATTATTTGTACGGTGTCCATTGTGAGGTCTACACCGATCACCGGAGTCTACAACATCTGTTTAAACAGAAGGATCTTAATTTGCGGCAGCGGAGATGGTTGGAGTTGCTTAAGGATTATGATATCACCATTCTCTATCATCCCGGGAAGGCCAATGTAGTGGCCGATGCCTTGAGTCGTAAGGCGGAGAGTTTGGGCAGCTTAGCATATTTACCGGTAACAGAGAGGCTTTTAGCCTTGGATGTTCAGGCCTTGGCCAATCAGTTTGTTAGATTGGATATTTCCGAGCCGAGCCGAATTTTGGCTTGTGTGGTTTCCCAGTCTTCTCTGTATGATCGTATCAGGGAGTGTCAGTACGATGACCCCCATCTACTTGTCCTTAAGGACATAGTTCAACACGGTGGATCCAAGGAAGTCACTATTGGAGATGACGATGTATTACGGATGCAGGGCAAGCTATGTGTGCCTAATGTAAGATACTTCATTCATTCGGGTGTTGCAAAGATGTATCAGGACTTAAGACAACACTATTGGTGGAGGCGGATGAAGAAAGACATAGTAGAGTATGTAGCTCGGTGTCTAAATTGTCAACAGGTGAAATATGAGCATCAGCGGCCGGGTGGATTGCTTTAGAAATTAGAGATTTCAGAATGGAAATGGGAGCAGATCACTATGGATTTTGTTGTTGGGCTTCCACGGACTCAGTAGAAGTTTGATGTAGTTTGGGTGATTGTGGATAGGCTGACCAAGTCAGCTCATTTTGTTCCTGTGATGATTACCTACTCTTCCGAGCAGTTGGCTCAAATCTATATTCGCGAGATTGTCAAACTTCACGGCGTACCGGTATCTATCATCTCTGACCAGAGTACGCAGTTTACATCACGGTTCTAGAGGGTAGTACAGCGTGAGTTGGGTACTCAGGTAGAGTTGAGTACAATATTTCACCCTCAGACGGACGTGCAGTCCGAACGCACTATTCAGATACTGGATGATATGCTTCGTGCGTGTGTGATAGATTTTGGGGGTGCTTGGGATCAATTCTTACCACTTGCAGAGTTTTCTTACAACAATAGTTACCAGTTGAGCATTCAGATGGCTCCGTATGAGGCCTTGTATGGTAGGCGGTGTCGGTCTCTAATGGGTTGGTTCGAACCGGGTGAAGCTAGGCTATTAGGTACAGACTTGGTTCAGGATGCCTTGGAAAATGTTAAATTGATTCAGGATTGACTTCGTATAGCCCAATCTAAATAGAAGAGTTATGCGGATCGGAAGGTTCATGATGTTGCATTCATGGTTGGTGAACGGGTCTTACTCCGGGTTTCGCCTATGAAGGGTGTGATGAGGTTCGGGAAGAAGGGCAAGTTGAGACCTAGGTATGTTGGGCCTTTTGAGATTCTTGAAAGAGTTGGAGAGGTGGCTTATAGACTTGCACTACCACCTAGTCTCTCTGCAGTTCATCTGGTATTCCATGTTTCTATGCTCCGGAAGTATCACGACGATCCGTCTCATGTGTTAGACTTCAGTTCAGTTGGACAAGGATCTATCTTATGTTTAGGAACCAGTAGCGGTTTTGGACAGGCAGGTTCGAAAGCTAAGGTCAAAGAACATTGCTTCTGTGAAGGTGCAATGGAGGGGTCATCCTGTCGAGGAGGCGACTTAGGAGACCGAGCATGATATGCGCATCTGTTATCCTCATCTTTTCACCACACCAGGTATAACTCTAAACCCATTCGAGGACGAACGTTTGCTTAAGAGGGGGAGGATGTAACGACCCAGCCAGTAGTTTTAAAAGCTGTAGCCATGTTCCCCTATTTAATACTCATTTTGTACCTTATAACTGTTATATGACTTGCCGGGGTAATTAGTCCAGGTCCGATGAGATATTTAGAATAAATTGGAACACTTAGTTCCAAAGTTTAAAACTTAAGTTAAAAAAGTAGGTTGGATAGCGACCTATGTGTAAATGATGCTGGAATAAAATTTTGATGATTCTAATAGCTCCGCATGGTGATTTTGGATTTAGGAGCGCGTCCGGGAAAATATTTGGAGGCCCGTAGTTAAATTAGGCTTGAAATGGCTAAAATAGGAATTTAAGTTTGGAAGTTTGACCAGGGAGTTGACTTTTTGATATCGGGGTCGGAATCCAGTTCCAACAATTTTTATAGCTCCGTTAGGTCATTTATGACTTGCTGCAAAATTTGAGGTCAATCAGACTTGATTTGATAGGTTCCAGTGTCGTTTGTAGAAATTAAAAGTTTCAAAGTTCAATAGGCTTGAATCTATGTGTGATCATGTTTTAGTGTTGTTGGATGTGATTTGAAGACTCGACTAAATTCGTATGATGTATTAGGACTTGTTGGTATATTTGGTTGAGGTCCCGAGGGGCTCGGGCATGTTCCGGATGGTTAACGGATCAAATTTGGACTTAGAACAATTGAACTTGCTGCTTCCTACTGCTACAATCGCACCTGCGGAATTTGGCACGCAGGTGCGAGCTCGCAAAAGCGAGCGTGGGAGCGCAGAAGCGAAAAAGGGAGAGTGGGCAGTGGCCGCAGATGCGAAGGAAAATACCGCATATGCGAGCCCGCAGATGCGGACGAGGGATCGCAGAAGCGAAGTTAGCCACAGAAGCGAGGGAGGCCTTCGCATCTGCAAAAGGGCAGATGCGGTCACGTGCATCGCAGGTGCGAAAGCCCTGACAGATTACAAAACAGAGGAGTTCCGACATTTTTGTCATTTTGGACATTTTCAACACGGTTTTGGGCGATTTGTCAGAGAGAATTCACTGAGGAACTTGAGGTAAGTCACATGTGATCATTGTTAGTCAATTATATTGGATTATCATTGAATATTTTGAATAGATTACATATTTTTAAGGTGAAATTAGAAGATTTGGGCCTAAGGATTTCAAAATGAGAATTTGAGATTTGGAGGTCAAGTTGATGTCGGATTTGAGTAAAACTGGTATGGTTGGACTCATGGTTGAATATGCGTTCATATTTCGTAACTTTCTCCAGATTTCGAGACGTGGGCCCCACGGGCGATTTTTGAGTTAATTTCAGATTTTTATTGAAAAATGTAGTATTTTCTTATGGAATTGATTCTATAATTTTTGTTGACTGTATCGAAATAATTATGACCAGATTCGAGTCGATCGGAGTCGAAAAGTCGAGGAAAAGGCATACTACTTGGTTAAATTGGAGCAAGTCGAGGTAAGTGACTTGTCTAACCTTGTGTGGGAGAAATTTCCCCTAGGATTTGTATTGATGTGATAATTGCAATGTATTAATTGCCATTATTTGGTGTAATTAAATGGTGACATACTACTTGATTCATTTCCATTGTCATTTTAACTTATTATATTGTTAAATATTTTACCATGCCGTTATTTATTTTCCAGAAGGGCCTGACCTGACCCCGTCACTACTCTACCGAGGTTAGGCTTAGCACTTACTGGGTACCGTTGTGGTGTACTCATACTACGCTTCTTCACATCTTTTTGTGCAGATCCAGGTACATCTTACCAGCCCAGACATCAGTGAGTTACCTATGTACGGAGACTTCGAGGTATATCTGCCAGCGTTCGCAGACTCCGGAGTCCCCTTCTATCATTATCACGTTGCTTCTTTATTTTTCTTTAGACCTTGATATATAGAGACATTGAGGATAAATTCTTAGAAGCTTGCGACTTATTTCTACCGAATTTTGGGAGTTATAATTATTTGAATTGTAGTTTATTTATTTTAGATATCTATCATTATTTCGCATTGATAGGCTTACCTAGTCTTAGAGACTAGGTGCCATCACGACCTCCTATAGAGAAAATTTGGGGTCGTGACATGTGTCTTAATTGTTATTTGACATTTAGCATACTAAATATTAAACTACCTATTTTCTCCATGATTTCCACAATTAATTGCTAATTATACCTCATAAGCTGTGTATTTGCTTTCAGACAACTTTATTTTATTCAGACCCTTATTTGTATCATTATAGAAGCTCGTACACTTGTGACTCCAGTTCTGAGATGGTATTTAAACATCACTATTATTATGGATTATTCACTATATTTCAGACTTTACTTCCGCATTTGTTTCTTATTTATTAATTAATTTAAAATTATTTTTAAATGGATAATATTATTCTAGCGTTGGCTTGCCTAGCAAGTGAAATGTTAGGCGCCATCACGGTCTCGAAGGTGGGAATTTTGGGTCGTGACATTGAATAAACAAGAAAAGTAACAAATTAATACATATTCATCAATAAGATTAATCATATGAACTACCAAAAAGGATAATAAATTAATCTTAACAAATACTCAACATGAAAACAAATTAATCTTAGCACACTCAGATGCATACTCGACCATATCATACTCAAAGTTAAATTAAAACAGAGTGACCCAGAATATTAATGAGAAAACAAAATAGGAAGTGAACCTTTGTATTGATGATTGTGGATTTAAATTACAACTACTCAATGATTGGATAGCTCTCAACTGGACCCTTCGGACCGCGGAAAACGCGAGCGGAAAATCTCAACTTGCAACCTCAATCGACCTTGCAAAACCGACGATTTAGTGACTATCTTTGGAGCTTTTTTTTTGGGGGGGGGGGGGAGGGTAATGATGGCTCAAAAGTGGTCAAGGGCTGGTGGATTTGGGGTGGTGAAGCTGCTGGTTTTTTCGAAAGAAAGACGAAGAAAGAATGACACGAATAGAATTTTCTTTAGCGTAGAAGAAGCAAAAACATTTCTCTCCAAATCCCTCCCCTCTCTTTTTTCCTTTCTCTCCCCTCTTCTCTTTCTCCTCACATTTCTCTTCTATTTATAGAAAAAAAATTCTGAATATTTTCAGATTTGTTTTAAAATTCTATTATTTTATTATTTTTTAATTAAAAAGAATTCTCACTTCCCATTTTTCTTCTTTTTTTAAAAATAATTCCTCACTTTCCTTTACTTTTATTTTTTAATTTCTCACTTTTTTACTTTTATTATATTTAAATTTCCACATTTTTTTACTTTTATTTTTTTATTTTTCACTTATTTTACTTTTCTTTTCTTTTTAATTTCGACTCTCTTTTATTTTTATTTTTTAACAAAAATTCAGCTATCTTTACTTTTATTTTTTAATTCCAACTTTCTTTTACTTTTCATTTTTTAAATTTCCACATTCCTTTAATTTTAGTTTTTTTATTTTCCACTTTCTTTTACTTTTTATTAAATAATTTTCACCTATTTTTACTTTTACTTTTTAATTCCATACTTCTACTTTTCCTTTTTTTTATTCAAATCTGAAAATTTAAAAAACAATTTACTTTTTTTCGGGTTTTTAATTTATTTTATTTTAAAATAAAGATAAAAATAAAAATAATATTAATAGTAATAGTAATAATTGACCTTTTAAATTGTTATTAATTTTTACCCTGTATAAAAAAAAAGTGTAACAAAGCTAATAACATATATATTAAATTTGTGAAAATATTTACATAGTAGAAGGTGATAAAATTTCAAATATAGTCAAATATTAGGTGCTCACAAGGGATATGACAAGTATTAATGCATTTTTGTCAAAGTATGTTATCAGGCGTATGAAGTAATACATGATAAAAGAATATTTACTGTCATCTTCTGCGACAAACTGCTATTTTCCTTTAGTACTTCGTTATATTTTTTTCCTAGGCCGGTAAATGTACTTTGTCTCATTCTAGAAGCTTGTGCACTTGTGACTCCAGTTCTGGGATGGTATTTAGACATCGCTATTATTATGGATTATTCATGTAACGACCCGACCGGTCGTTTTGAGCTTCAGCGTGTCGTTCGGCAATTTGAGGCCATGAGCAGCTTCACTTCAGGTATTAGGACTTGTGCGTATGGTCGGAATTGAATTTCGGGAAGTTCGGAGTTGATTTGGAGAGAAAATTCTAATTTCGAAAGCCTTAAGTTGGAGCAATTGACTAAGATTGGATTTTTGTGTAAACGACCTCGGAATCGAGATTTGAAGGTCTGAACAGGTTCGTATGATGATTTAGGACATGTGCGTGTGTCCGGATCGGGTTTGAGGTGACCCGGGAGCGTTTCGGCGCCTATTGTGAAAGATAGCATTTTTGGAAGAATTTCATGAAAAATTTAGTTGAGGTGTATTTCAATGTTATCGATGTCCATTTGGGATCCTGAGTCTGGGAATAGTTTCGTGCGGTGATTCTGGTATTGGGAGCGCGTCCGGAAGTAGATTTGGAGGTCCGTGGGTCATTTTGGGGCCATTTGGCGAAAATTGAAAATTTGGATAATTTTGAGAAGTTTGACCGGGAGTGGACTTTTTGATATCGGGGTCGGATTCTAATTCCAGAAGTTGGAGTAGGTCCGTAATGTCAATTATGACTTGTGTGCAAAATTTGAGGTCAATCGGACGTGATTTGATAGGTTTCGGCATCGAATGTAGAAATTTGAAATTCTAAAGTTTATTAAGCTTGGAATGGGATGCGATTCATGAATTCGACGTTGTTTTATGTGATTTGAAGGCTCGACTAAGTTCGTAACATATTTTGGGACGTGTTGGTATATTTGGTTGAGGTCCCGAGGGCATCGGGTGAATTCCGGAAGGTTAACGGATCGATTTTTGGACATACGAATTTCTGAAGCTTAATGCTTCTAGTGTAATCGCACCTGCGTGACTTTGGACGTAGGTGCGAGATCGCGGGTGCGGCGGATTTGCTAGCAGAAGCGAGAAAGGATTGGAGCTGGGGGAGCCGCAGAAGCGGACTGGAGAAGCTCACCTGCGAGTGCACAGGCGCGAGGCAGCTACCGCTGGTGCGTAAATTGTGCGGATGCGCAGAGCAGGTCGCACATGCGATGCTCATAGAAGCGAAGAACTTCCGCAGGTACAAGGTCTTAGCTGGACAGTGAGGACCGCATGAGAAGAATTTGGACCGCACCTGCGGAGCCGCATGAGAGGTTATAGGACCGCAGGTGCGAAGGACGGGGCTGGGCAGTCTCTTCTTTTAAAAACGAGGGATTGGCTCATTTTCACCCCATTTCCTCCGTGATAGTCGGTCTTGGAGCGAGTTTGGAGCTCCTTCTTCGTCATCAATGTCAAGGTAAGTGATTTCCACTTATTATAAGCTAAATACATGATTATATATGGATTTAAACATGAAAATTAGTAGAAATTGTGGGGTTTTGGTAGAAAACCTAGAATTTGATATTTTTGGATTTTTACTATGAATTTGAGTATGGAATTGGACATAAAAATTATATATTTGAGTTCGTGAGGCTATGGGTAAATTTATCTTCGAAAAAAATCGGAATCCGGGCACGTGGGCCCGAGGGTGATTTTATTGACTTTTCGAACGGAGTTGAGAATTGTTGTAAATAGGATTATAATGAGTATTAGAGCATATATTTATGGATTTGCTTACTTATTGACTAGTTTTGGAGCGTTGGGCATCGATTTGAGTTGATTGAATGGCTTGGGAGCCGGTTATGAAACTTAGGAGCGAGGTAAGTCTCCTTTCTAACATTGTAAGAGGGAATTAACCCCATAGGTGAATTAAATAAATATTTGTACCTAATTGTTGGGGCTACGTACGTACGAGGTGACGAAAGTCTGTACGTAGCTACTATTACGCTATTGTTCGGGTAGTTTAGGACCTGTATCATGCTATACTTAGAATGTTTGTGCCCTTACTTGCTATTATAATCACATAGTTATGATAGAAATTGATAAAAGAATTCTACAAGGTTAAATTCACTTACTTGAAGGTTTGTATGAGATACTTGACTGTAAATGAGAAACTTGTGTTTTCTTAAAAATAATTGTTATTTGTGGATCGGGCCAAGCGCCTCTGTCACGAGCCAAAATCCCACCACAGACGTCGTGATGGCACCTAGTCTCTAAAACTAGGTAAGCCGATTTCAATTACATTTCAAAGCTATTTTTTTAATTAAATAAGTAATTAAAACTAACAGCGGAACAAATATGAATATACAACCTCCCAAGACTGATAGTACTGAGTCACGAACTCTAACTGAATACATGGGATGATCACGAGAACCGAATATACAATACTGTTTGATTAAAAATTAACAGTACAATGAAATGAAAAGACTCCAAGGGACTGCGACGACCAAGCAGCTCTATGTTGAATCCTTACGATCCCGCTTAAACTCTGTCCAAGTCCAATATCTCTGATACCTGGCTCTGCACAAAAATGTGAAGAAGTCTAAATGTTTAACAAAAATGGCTCTGCACAAAAATGTGCTCGGTACCCAGTAAATATCAAGACTAACCTCAGTGGAGTAGAGATGAGGTACAGTCAAGGCACTCACTAGTCTAATAACATGTGCAATATAATATATAAAATAATAGGAAACAAATAACAATAAGGTCAACATAAAATAACCAGTGATGTGCACAGTAAGATAGTAAAATCACCATTAATATCGCTCAACAATTGATAAATATAATTACCCCCAGTTAAATCAAGTTCTTCAATTAAATATCTTTCATACATTATTCTTACGAATAAAACTCTTCAAATATAATTTCCTCAAAAATATCTTTCAAATACAATTCTTTCATATAATTCTTTTTGAATAAAAATCATTCCAAATAAATATTTTAAATATAATTCTTTCAATTAAAAAGTCACCATGTGACATCTCATTTCATAATCATAAAAATACGGGTCTCAGCCCATTTTCATATTTTTGGTAAACACGGGTCTCAGCCCATTTTTTCATATTTCCATATATTTTCCAGGCACCTCGTGCCCATTTTTCATATCACATTTGCACGGACAATTCACGTGCCAATATTATTATCATTTAATGACAGCACCTCGAGCCCACATTTCATATCACAACTGCACGGACAATTCACGTGCCAATATCTTCATTATTTACTCACGGCACCTCGTGCCCACATTTCATTTTATAATTCGCTTGGCAATATCCACAGGCTCTCAATTTTAACATAAATCAGATTATTATCAATTTACCAACAACAAGACAAATTGCATAAGTTATAAAAGTAAACACAAGGAAAGTCACAACATCACATAAAATCACCAATGCAACAACTCCACATCATCACATATCATCCCTGACAATAGCCGCCCTTATCTCTCCTATAGCCACCCTTATCCATCCGCCCTAACAATATCAATAGCCACCCTTATCACTCCGCCCAGACAATATCCCATACACATAATAACAGTGAAATGCCACCCTTATACCCACATAATATCAACAATGAAATACCACCCTTATATCCTCAAAATAACAACTCACACAACACAACAATTTACACGGAAAATTATCACGGCAACATAACAAAATCAATTCACATTACAGTTTGCCCGATGACCATAACAAATTTCAAGGATATAACAAAATCAATTAATTTCAAAACAAATAGCCGAAGGCTCCACGCAATATATATAACACCACAAAAATAATCAACAGAGATAGAAATTATTCAGCATAAAGCAAAACCTTTATTAATCCAAATTCTCAATGATTATATAAACACCTCTTCTTAAGCTCATTTAATTAATTATTTGCAAAGGGAAAACCCATAATGAAATTAGATTCCAAGAATTATCAAACCAACAAATTCACAGAATTACACAAATAATCAAGTAACAATCACATCAAATTGTCATATAACAATAAATTCAACAACCAGGATTTAGGCATGACAAATAGATGATTAAATATACACCAACAATTATCCAATTTACTACACAACATGCCCAAGACTTTAACTCAATAAATTTGCACATATAAGCCGAGTACATACTCATCACCTCGCGTACACGGCTTTTCACATTTCACAAATGGAACATAAGACTCGATACCTATGGGGTAATTTCCCCACTCGAGGTTAAGCAAGACACTTACCTCGACGAAACTAAGTCAATGCTTTAAATGATCTTCGTGAGTGAAGCCACCTTCGAATGGCTCAAATCTGAAATTCGCCCCTTAATAATACTACGATGGTCCACCACACTAAACAAATTTCAATCTGCAACAATGCAAAACAATTGCACCAATATTAGTAAACAAGTTTCCAGATATTTGATCATTTAGGCATTTTATCAAACACCTAGTAGGCGTGAATCTCTACATATCTTAACCATAGAATTAGTTCATCCAACTACTACCATTTACCAAAAATTTATCCCACCATCATTCTTAAACAATTCATAACTTCCAACATCACATACATGACCATCCATCCACACCCAACTAACAAAATTCTATCAAATAATCACCTTTCAATCTCTATAATGGTTATGTATTTAAATTGGGAACATATGGCTTCCAATCACCATACCATAAGTTCTAATACTTAAATTCATACTCATATTCCCATAATATATCCATACATGTAAGTCTAAGGGTGTAGGATTACCTTTTTGGAAGAAATCTTGCAAAACCCTCCTTTGAGTTCTTGAAGAAATTTCTTGAAGATCTAAGTATTTTCAAGAAATAATGGTAGATTTCATCAATACTAGTGTAGAGTTCTTATGTGTAGATTTCATCAATACTAGTGTAGAAATAATGGAATTTCACATCAAGATAATGGGGATTGCTTACCTTGAAGAATAAAGGAGTTGGTGGTCTTGAGAGAGTGGAGAAGAGCTCCAAAATTCGTCCAAATGAAGTGGGGAAATGAACCCCGAAATTGTACCTATAGGCCCACATTTCTGGGTTTTGGATGCGGCCCCGGATGCTATGGCAACACTTCATTGCCTACCCTTCTTTCGGATGCGGCCTCGGATGCTTCGCATCCGCAATATCTTCTACCAGCCATTGACAATTTGGTCATAACTTCTTATAGAAATGTTCAAATGACGAATGGTTTGAAACATTAGAAACTAGACTCGAAGATCTTTCATTTGATAGGTTGTACATCACATAACTCCTTATATATATGTAGATATATATGTAGATACTCTCGTCCTAAGTTAGGTCTTGTGCCAAAACATAACAAATCGATCCGGAATGACCTCAAATTTTGCACACAAGTCGTAAATGACATAACGAAGCTATTCAAATTTTCGTAATCGAAGTCCAAGTCCGATACATCAAGGTTAACTCCCGGTCGACATTTTTCTTAAAATCTTCCATTTTTCAACTTTCGCCAAAATGCGTCGAATTGTCCTACAGACTTTCAAATCCAAATCCGGACATACGCCTAAGTCTGAAATCACCATACGAAGCTGTTGACATTATAAAAATCCCATTCCAGAGTCGTTTTCTCACAAGTCAAACTCCGATCAACTATTTTCAACTTAAGGCTTCCAACATGGAATTTATTCTTCTGAACTAATCCCGAAATAGCCGAAAATCAAAACCGACGATTCACACACGTCATAATACGTCATATGAAGCTATTCAAGACTTCAAATAGTTGGAAGGAGCGTAAATTTTAAAAATAACAAGTCAGGTCATTACATTCTCCACCTCTTAAACAAACGTTCGTCCTCGAACGTGCTAAGACTTATTCTGAGGTTACCAAATTGATGAATTTACTTTTACACATATACTCGTGGTTGATACCACCTTACCGCATTCGACATAAGCCAACACCATCACATTTGAGATTATTTCTTTTATCCATATTTATAAACTTTAAGATCAATTCCGTACACTCCAAACAATTTCAAAAGGCATGATTTTTCACAACAACGCACGGTATTAGTCTCAACTGTCTATAGCAACTCGTGCCTATACACACATCAACTTTCTTGACAGTGTTGAATTACTTCAAAATATTTTTTCTGGGGTGTTTCATTCTTCCCCGCTTAGGATCATTCGCCCTCAAACATATAACATAATTTATCTCTTCTTTTGCACGTCTCAATCCCCCAAATTTTTACTAACTCCCAAATTTTTCAGAAATTTTTGGCAGAGTCTCCCCTGTAATTGGGCCTAACCACATGCCAGAGTAACACCAAAACAACTCCTAACAACACATCCATAACCTAACAAAACACCACAAGGTATATATCAATAACACTAATCTCAGCATTGCACTATCATAATGATATCAGGACATGAAGCACATCATATGTATGCTCATCACCACATCTTTGGTCTTAAAAGCTGTTCATAATTAATTCCAGCATCATCAATTAATCTCATATTAACCACCACCTCGTTTCGAATTTTCACCACACTGACAACAGAATGTGAGGCATGAAGACCTCATGATTACTTACTAGGATTAATGAGTCACATTTAACGCCACCCGGGCACTCACCTCATAGGCTAAAACTCAATAATTATAGCACGAAAATGGTTGAATATGAACAGAAAAATATACAAGAATTATCCAATAAGCCTAGCAGGCATGACTCCCTATTAATACTATTGTACAAATTAAATTTCACAAGGGAGAATTTAAACTCATAAATATTTCACCACAAGGACCTCATCCTTATATAACTTCCACCGCGGCTTGTAGCCCGGTTTAAATATTTCATATCATATATAAAATGCAAGGATCTCGTCCTCAACTCCGAATCACAAGTATTTGCACATTGTGCCAACTGAAATTTCAATTTCCTTTCTTTCTTCTTTTCAATAAATTTCGTAAACATTTTTCATAACACATAACGAACCCTCATACCGGTAGGTCATATAATTCATAAATATTGGAATCAATTATTCCAAAACACATTAAACACACTGTGATGAATAATAAAAATTACTTTTGGACTTTTAGCCCTCAATGGTATACAAAATAAAAATGACAGACATGGGCTCACATCCTCAATTCTCCCAAAAGGGATAACATACAAGTGGGTCACAAAAATTATGAAGCTCACCCATAAGCGGAGAATAATAGGAGAACTCACCTCAATATTCAGAGCCGAATCAAATTAAGAAAAAATATCCTTTTATAACAAAAGTCAGGATCGTACCTGTAACGACACCATCTGGGGTATCGGCCTCAGCCAAATCATAGCATTTATATCAACGGGTCGGGACTCTACCTCTTAGGCGTCCTCTACTCGCTTGTCCTCCATCTCTAACTGGTTGTGTACGTGGAGTAGTAACTGTATTGGGGCCCATCACCTGAGAGTTATGATAAAATTCACCCCTCCCAAGTCTGGGACAATTTCTCATAATGTGCCTAGTATCACCACACTCATAACAGCCCCTCTAAGGTCGTGGTTGCTCATACTGAGTCTGTGCCGAATAACTGGAATAACCATTATAGGAATCCCGTGCCGGTGGTGCATTGTAAGAACTTACTAGAGCATTCCGAGTAATCTGATGTGCGGACTGAGCTGGCCGATTGCTCGAGTTTCCACTATAATGCGTCCTAGCTGAAGAGTAAAATTAACTGAACCCTCCAGATCTTCGAGACCTTTTGGCCTCCTTAGACTCCCTTTGTTCGCCTAAAACACCCTCAATCTTTCTCGCAATCTTCACTACTTGTTGAAATGGAGTATCAGTTTGCATTTCTCTAGCCATGCATATTTTAATATCATAATCGAGCCCTTCAATAAATCTACGGACCCGCTCTCTGATTGTAGGAACCAGATAGGTGCATGACGGGCTATGTCACGACCTAATTTCTCCCTCCGTGAATCGTCGTGACAGCACCTAGTCTCTCCGACTAGGTAAGCCTAACACTTTGCTGAAATGAAACAAAAACATGAACATTAACTACTAACAGTAACAAATATCTAATAAGCAACTGAATACCACTCGGCATATACAATTATCACCTCGGAAAATGTACAAAACAATTCCCAAAACTCGGAATACCGCAAGTCACAAGCTACTAAGAAGTCTTTACCGTTCTATACATCATTTCTATAGAAAGAAGGAAAAATGAATATAGGGGGATGGAGGGGGACTCCGAGGATCTGCGGGTGCGAGCAAATGTACCTTGAAGTATCCAATAAATAGCATTGACTGCAACTAGTGATGAGGCTGGTAAGATGAACCTGGATCTGCACACAAAAACATGTGCAGGAAAGGGCGTGAGTACACCACAACGGTACCCAGTAAGTGCTAAGCCTAACCTCGGTCGAGTAGTGACGAGATCAGGTCAGGGCCCTACTGGTATAAATATAATGAAATAAGATAGAATGAAATATCGCAGTAAAATAAATACAGAAATCTAACAGGAATAGAATCAATGAAAGAAAACAGCTCAGAACACAGTGATAACAACATGGGGATCTCCCAAGATACCGTCTCGTAGTCCCAAACATAAATGTGCAGGGGGATCTCCCGGAATACCATCTTGTAGTCCCAAAATAAATATGCAGTACAGGGGGATCTCCCGGAATACCGTTCCGTAGTCCCAAATGAAAATGTGCAGGGGGGTCTCCCGGAATACCGTTCCGTAGTCCCAAAATAAATATACAAAACAGGGGTATCTCCCGGAATACCTTTCCGTAGTCCCAAAGTAAATATGCAGCGCAACCAACCGAAATAACAATTACAGCAAGAAATCCTACTGTTTAGACTAAGTTCAAGTCAAGGAAAAGCAGGAAATTTCACTAAACATGCTGCACAGAGTTCAAATAGGCAGTTAAACAAGTAGGCATGCTATTCTAGTCTAAACAGGATAATTACATATGCTAGTGTGTTTCAAATAAGGAGAAAACAAGTTATAACTTAGTGAAAAACGGAGTTTTACAATAAATAGCTTGTGTACGTACTCGTCACCTCACGTACATGGCGCTCACATATCAAACAGTACCAAATCCTAAGGGGAGTTCCCCCACACAAGGTTAGGCAAGCCACTTACCTCGAACCAAGCTCAAATCAATCCGTCATAATGCTCTTTTCACGAATATCCAACTCCGAATGGCTCAAATCTAGCCAAAACCAATTACATAACATGAATATAGCTACAAGAAACTAATCTAGCTAACAAAATCAAAGCTAAGGCAAGAAATTAGAAAAATGCCCAAAAAGTCTCCCTGGGTCCACTTCTCGGAATCGGGTAAAAGTTACCAAATATGAAAAACCATACACTCACGAGATCACTCGTACCAAAATTATCCAAATCCGATGTGTAAATCCCACTCAAAACTCAGAAATTCGGTTGGGAAACCTTTCCCCCATTTTCCCAACTTTCTCACTCAAATTCGTTAATTAAATGAAGAAAACGATAATAGATTAATGAAATACAACCAGGTTACCCAAAAGCTTTCCCTAAAAATACCTCAAGAAATCGCCTTCTCCCGAGCTCAAAAATCAAATTTGTGAATATGAACCTCAACCCTCGATTCTGCCCCTTTTTCCCCAGCGATCTTCGCACTTGCGGGCCATGGGTCGCACCTGCGACACTGCATCTACAGAAAATCCCCCCGCAGGTGTGGAAATCACTTAAGAGGGCTAGGTCCGCATCTGCAGCAATGGGGGCCGCACCTGCGCGTGCGCGCCTGCGAAACACTGTCCGCTTCTACGGTCTTCCTCCGCGCCTGCAAATACTTGGGCGCATCTATGGGCATCGCAGATGCGGAAATTCCTCGCATCTGTGACCCCTGGTCAAGCCTCTAAAATCTGCATATGTGCCCGTTCCTCTGCACGTGCGAGTCCGCACCTGCGGTCTCCCCTCCGCAGGTGCGAAACACCAGAACCAGCAAAAACTCAGCAACTTCCCTAAGTCCAAAATTCATCAGTTAAGCATCTGAAACACACCCGAGACCCTCGGGACCTTAATCAAACATACCAACCAATCCTAAAACACCATACAAACTTAGTCGATCCCTCAAATCTCATCAAACAACGCTAAAATCACGAATCACCCTCCAAATAAAACTTAAAGAAACTTGAAAATTCCACATTCGACAACCGATGCCGAAACCAACCAAACTACGTCTGATTGACCCCAAATTTTTCACACAAGTCATAATCAATACTACGGACCTACTCCAACTTCCGAAATCAGAATCCGACCCCGATATCAAAATTTCCACTACCGGTCCAAAACTCCAAAAATTCGACTTTCGTCATTTCAAGCCTAAATAAGCTATGGACCTCCAAAACACAATCTGGACACACTTCTAAGTCCAAAATTACCTAACAGGCGGTAATACGCCACCAAAATACGGTCAAAATCCTAAGACTTAAGCTTTTATGTTAGGGACTAAGTGTCCCAAATCACTCCAAAAACCAAACCGAAACCTCCTAGCAAGTCACAATAGCAGAAAAAGATATGGGAGAAGCAGTTAATAAGGGATCGGGGCTATAACTCTAAAAGAGACCGGCCGGGTCGTTACATCCTCCCCCTCTTAAAATAATCATTCGTCCTCGAACGAGCATAGAGACATACCTAAGTGGTGAAAGGATGAGGATAACGGCTGCACATATCTTGCTTGGTCTCCCAAGTCGCCTCCTCGACCGGCTGACCCCGCCACTGAACCTTTACTGATGCAATGTTCTTTGACCTCAGCTTCCGAACCTGCTTGTCCAAAATAGCCTTTTTCTCCTCAACATAGGATATATCATTGTCCAATTGGACTGAGCAAAAATCCAACACATGAGACGGATCGCCATGATACCTCTAGAGCATCAAAACATGAAATACCGGATGAACTCCTGCTAGGCTGAGAGGTAAGAAAAGCTCATAAGCAACCTCCCCAACTCGCCACAACACCTCAAAGGGGCCAATAACTTTGGGTCTCAGCTTGCCCCTCTTTCCGAATCTTATAATGCCCTTCATAGGCAAAACCCGAAGCAGGACCCGCTCTCCAACCATGAATGCAACATCGCGAACCTTCCGGTCCGCATAGCTCTTTTGTCTGGACTGGGCTGTGTGAAGTCTATCCTGAATCACCTTCACCTTCTCCAAGTCATCCTGAACCAAGTCTGTACCCAATAATCTGACCTCGCCCGGCTCGAACCAACCCATTGGGGACCGACACCGCCTACCATACAGAGCCATATATGGTGCCATCTGAATGCTGGACTGATAGCTGTTGTTGTAGGAAAACTCCGTAAGTTGCAAGAACTGATCCCAAGAACCTCCAAACTCCATGACACACACACATAGCATATCCTCAAGAATCTGAATAGTGCGCTCGGACTGCCCGTCCGTCTGAGGGTGAAAAGCTTTGCTCAACTCCACCCAAGTACCAAACTCCTGTTGTATGTCTCTCCAGAACCGCGATGTAAAATGCGTGCCCCGGTCAGAGATGATAGATACCGGTATGCCATGAAGTCTGACAATCTCCCGAATGTAAATTCGAGCCAGCTACTCAGAAGAATAGGTAGTCATCACAGGAAAAAAATGGGCTGACTTGGTCAGCCATTCCACAATCACCCAAACTGCATCAAACTTCCACTGAGTCCATGGGAGTCCAACAACGAAGTCCATAGTGATCCACTCCCATTTCCACTCCGAAATCTCTATCTTCTGAAGCAACCCACCCGGTCATTGATGCTCATACTTCACCTGCTGGCAATTTAGACATCTAGCCACATACTCTACTATGTCCTTCTTGATCCTTCTCCACCAATAATGTTGCCTCAGGTCCTGATACATCTTCGCGGCACCCAGATAAATGGAGTACCGCGAGATGTGAGCCTCCTGGAGAATCAACTCACACAACCCGTCCACATTGGGCACACATAACCTGTCTTGCATCCTCAATGCACCATTATCCCAATAGTGACCTCCTTAACATCACCGTGATGGACCGTGTCCTTAAGGACAAGCAGATGGGGGTCATCATACTGACGCTCTGTGATACGATTATAAAGAGAAGACCGAGAGACCACACAAGCTAATACTTGACTCGGCTCAGAAATTTCCAATCTCACAAACTGGCTGGCTAAGGCCTGAACATCCAATGCCATAGGCCTCTCTACTACTGGTAGATATGCTAAACTCCCCAAACTCTCTGTCCGACGACTCAAAGCATCGGCCACCATATTAGCCTTCCCGGGATGGTAAAAAATGGTAATGTCATAATCCTTAAGCAGCTCTAACCACCTCCTCTGATGCAAATTAAGATCCTTCTGCTTGAACAAATGCTGCAAACTCCGGTGATCAGTGTAGATCTCATAAGGAACACCATACAAATAATGCCTCCAAATCATCAAGGCATGAACAACAGCTGCTAGCTCAAGGTCGCGGACAAGATAGTTTTTTTCATGCACCTTAAGCTGCCTGGACGCATAGACAATCACCCTATGGTCTTGCATCAACACTGCGTCGAGGAAAACTCATGACGCATCTCAATAAATAGTATAAGACCCCGAACCTAAAGGCAATACCAATACTGGGGCTGTAGTCAAAGTTGTCTTGAGCTTCTGAAAGCTCTCCTCACACTCCTCTGTCCACCTAAATGGAGCACCATTCTGGGACAGCATGGTCATAGATGCTGCAATAAAAGAAAATCCCTCAACAAACCGACGGTAATACCCCACAAAACCAAGGAAACTACGGATCTCTGTAGCTGAGGATGGTCTGGGCCAACTCCGCACTACTTCCACCTTCTTCGGATCCACCTTGATTCCCTCACTCGACACAATATGACCCAAAAATGCCACGGAATCTAACTAGAACTCACATTTGAGAACTTTACATACAACTTCTTTTCTTTCAAAGTCTGAAGCACTGTCCTTAGGTGTTGCTCATGATCCTCCCGAGTCCGGAATACACTAGAATGTCATCAATGAATACAATGATGAAAGAGTCAAAATAGGGCCAGAACACACTGTGCATCAAGTGCATAAAGGCTGCTGGGGCATTGGTCAGCCAAATGACATCACAAGGAACTCGTAATGGCCATACCGAATCCTTGAAAGTAGTTTTTGGGATATCTGGCTCCCGAATCTTCAACTGATGATAGGCTAAACATAAGTCAATCTTGGAAAACACTCTGGATCCATGTAACTGATCAAATAAGTCATCAATATGAGGCAATGGATACTTGTTCTTCACTGTGACTTTGTTCAACTGGTTGTAATCAATACACATCCGCATAGAACCATCCTTCTTCTTCACAAATAAGACAGAAGCACCCCAAGGGGATACACTGGGCCGAATGAAGCCCTTATCAAGCAACTCCTGTAACTGCTCATTCAACTCCTTCAACTCAGGAGGAGCCATACAGTATGGAGGAATAGAGATGGGCTGAGTGCCCAGCAACAAATCAATGCCGAAATCGATATCTCTGTCGGGCGGCATGCCAGGAAGATCAGCTGGGAACACATATGGATAGTCCCTCACTACTGGAACTGACTCAACTTTAGGGGTATCAATACTGACATCTCTCACATAAGCTAGATACACGTCACACCACTTCTCAACCATTCGTTGAGCTTTAAGAAATGAAATAATTTGGCTGGGAGTATACTCTAAGGTTCCTCTCCACTCTAATCGCGGTAAGCCTGGCATAGCCAGTGTGAAAGTCTTAGTGTGATAATCAAGAATAGCATAATGGGGCAACAACCAGTCCATGCCCAAGATAACATCAAAATCTACCATGCTGAGTAATAATAAGTTGGCTCTGGTCTCAAAACCACTAAGAGCAATCAAACATGACTGATACACGCGGTCCACAACAAGAGAATCTCCCACAGGAGTAGACACATAAATAGAGGAACTCAAAGAATCTCGAGATATTCCCAAATATGGGGCAAAATAAGAGGACACATATGAATTCGTAGAGCCTGGGTCAAATAATACCGACGTATCTCTATGACAGACTGGAATAATACCTATAATGACAGAGTCAGAAGCAACTGCCTCTGTACGAGCCGGGAGAGCATAATACCTGGCCTGGCCTCCCCCTCTAGGGCGACCTCGACCTCCCCGACCTCCACCTCGAGCTGGCTGAGCAGGTGGGGCGGTAGCTAGTGCTAGAATTATGGCCTAAGGACCCGGTGGAGCAAGTGGTGGCCAAGAAGTCTGTGGAGGTGCAACCCTCCTAAGTATGGGGCAATCCCTCACCATATGGCGGGTGTCGCCATACTCAAAACAACCCCTCGGAGGGCGTGGCTATTGTGACTGACTCGGGCCAGGTCTGCTGGGCTGGTCACTAAAAGTACCCCGAGCAGGAGACACACTAGATACTGGCAGAGCATAATAAGTCTCCTGGGGCCCAGAAGGGGATAGAACACCACTGGCGGCTGGAAGAGCTGAATGAATGGGCGACTCACATAACCCCTACCATGGCAAGCTGCTGGGGCACAAGCTCTAGAATAAGAACCAGTCTCTCGAGACCTCTTGGCCTCTCTCTCCTCTCGGTCCCGGGCAAGCATTCCCTCCAATCTCCTGGCGATACTCACAACCTGCTGATAAGAAATATCCATCTCCAACTCCCTGGCCATACTAATCTTGATACTGGGGTGGAGTCCCTCAATAAATCGTCGAACCCTCTCTCGAACTGTGGCAACCAAGGCCGGTGCATGTCAAGCCAAATCACTGAAGTGAACTGCATACTCTGACACAGTCATATCACCCTGGCGCAGCTGGTCAAACTCTACGCGCCATGAGTCCCTGAGGCTTTGAGGGACATACTCTCTCAAAAACATGTCCGAGAACTAAGTTCATGAAAGTGAAACTTCCTCATCCAGACTACTCAACTCATAAGCACGCCACCACTGATAGGCTGCTCCTCTAAGCTGGAAAGTGGTAAAAGAAACCCCACTCGTCTCCGATATGCCCATAGTATGGAGAATACGATGACACTCCCCCAGAAAACCCTGAGCATCATCTGTATCCAATCCTCTAAAGGTAGGTAGGTGGTACTTCTGGTACCTCTCAAGTCTGAGCTGCTCAGTCTCAGAAGCGGTTTTCCTAGTCTCATGCTAAATCGGGGCTACCGGTGGCATAGGAATAAACTCTAGGGCCTGATCAACCTGGATCCTCTACTCAGGAATGTGGGTTGCAGGAGTCTGTGCCCCTCCCCCAGCCTGAGATGTGGCGGGTGCTAACAGAATCAATCTAGCCTGAGCTAAGGTGCTGAACATGCTCATGAACTGGGCTAGAGTCTCCTGGAGGGCTGGTGGAGCAATAGGAACCTCCGATGCCTGCCCTCCAGCTGGTACTGCTGGGGGCTCCTCTGTCGCAGCTCGCGCGGGTGCTCTAGCTTCACCGCGTGGCCGTACTCTACCCCGGCCCCGGCCTCTGGTGGCTCTAGCAGGGGGCACGGGTGCCTGGTCATCATATCCTCCAGCACGGGTCCTCACCATCTGTGAGAAAGAATATAACAGAGAATTTTTAGAATTTAATGCCAATAACTCGCACGACAAGGTAATCAAAGAAGTATGTTTGTTACTAATAGTTCCATAGCCTCCCGAAGATAAGTACAGACGTCTCCGTACTAATCCGCGAGACTCTAATAAACTGGCTTGTGACTCACGACTCCTATGAACCTAGAGCTCTGATACCAACTTATCACAACCCAATTTCTCCCTCCGTGAACCGTCGTGATCTCACCTAGTCTCTACGACTAGGTAAGCCTAACACTTTGCGGAAATGAAACAAAAACACGAACATTAACTACTAACAGCAACAAATATCTAATAAGCAACTGAATGCCACTCGGCATATAGAATTATCACCTCTGAAAATGTACAAAACAATTCCCAAAACCCGGAATACTGCAAGTCACAAGCTACTAAGAAGTCTTTACCGTTCTATACATCATATCTACAGAAAGAAGGAAAAATGAACATAGGGGGGATGGAGGGGGACTCCGAGGATCTGCGGGCGTAAGCAGATCTACCTTGAAGTCCAATAAGCAGCAACAACTGCAACTAGTGATGAGGCTGGTAAGATTAACTTGGATCTGCACACGAAAAACATGTACAGGAAAGGGCGTGAGTATACCACAACGGTACCCAGTAAGTGCCAAGCCTAACCTCGGTCGAGTAGTGACGAGATCAGGTCAGGGCCCTACTGGTATAAATATAATGAAATAACACAGAATGAAATATCACAGTAAAATAAATACGAAAATCTAATAGCAATAGAATCAATGAAAGACAACAGCTCAGAACACAGTGATAACAACAGGGGGATCTCCCGAGATACCGTCTCGTAGTCCCAAACATAAATGTGCAGGAGGATCTCCCGGAATACCATCCCGTAGTCCCAAAAAACAAATGCATTATAGGGGGATCTCCCGAAATACCGTTCCATAGTCCCAAACGTAAATGTGCAGGGGGATTTCCCGGAATACTGTTCTGTAGTCCCAAAATAAATATGTAAAATAGGGGGATCTCCTGGAATACCGTTCCGTAGTCCCAAAGTAAATATGCAGTGCAACCAACCGAAGTAACAATTACAGCAAGACATCCTATAGTTTAGACTAAGTTCAAGTCAAGGAAAACCAGGAAATTTCACTAAACATGCTGCACATAGTTCAAATAGGCAGTTAAACAAGTAGGCATGTTATTCTAGTCTAAACAGGATAGTTACATATGCTAGTGTGTTTCAAATAAGGAGAAAACAAGTTATGACTTAGTGAAAAATGGAGTTTTACAACAAATAGCTCGTGTACGTACTCGTCACCTCACGTACACGGCACCCACATAACAAACAGTACCAAATCCTAAGGGGAGTTCCCCCACACAAGGTTAGGCAAGCCACTTACCTTGAACCAAGCTCAAATCAATCCATCACAATGCTCTTTCCATGAATATCCGACTCTGAATGGCTCAAATCTAGCCAAAACTAATTACATAACATGAATATAGCTACAAGAAACTAAGCTAGCTAACGAAATCAAAGCTAAGGCAAGAAATTAGAAAAACGCCCAAAAACTCTCCCCGGGACCACGTCTTGGAATCAGGTAAAAGTTACCAGATATGAACACCCATACACTTACGAGATCACTCATACCAAAATTATCCAAATCCAATGTCTAACTCCCACTCAAAACTCAGAAATTCGGTTGGGGAACTTTTCCCCTATTTTCCCAACTTTCTCACTCAAATTCATTAGTTAAATAAAGAAAACAACAATAGATTAATGAAATACAACCAAAAACAAGTTAGGTATCGTTACCCCAAAGCTTTCCCTGAAAATCCCTCAAGAAATCTCCTTCTCCCGAGCTCAAAAATCAAATTTGTGAATATGAACCTCAACCCTCGATTCTGCCCCTTTTTGCCCAGCGACCCCGCATCTGCGGAAAATCCACCGCAGGTGCGGAAATCACTTAAGAGGGATGGGTCCGCATCTACGGCAATGGGGACCGCACATGCGCTTGCGCGCCTACAGAACACTGTCCGCTTCAGCGGTCTTCCTCTGCTCCTGAGAATCCTTGGGCGCATATGCGGGCATCGCAGATGCGGAAATTCCTCGCACCTGTGACCCCTGGTCAAGACTCTGAAATCCGCATTTGCGCCTGTTCCTTCGCACGTGCAAGACCGCACCTGCGGTCTCCCCTCCGCAGGTGCAAAACACCAGAACCAGCAAAAACTCAGCAACTTCCCTAAGTCCAGAATTCATCCGTTAAGCATGCGAAACACAAATGAGACCCCCGGACCTTAACCAAACATACCAACCAATCCTAAAACACCATACAAACTTAGTGGAACCCTCAAATCGCATCAAACAATGCTAAAATCACGAATCACCCTCTAAATCAAACTTAAAGAAACTTGAAAATTCCAAATTCGACAACCGATGCCGAAACCAACCAAACCACGTCTGATTGACCCCAAATTTTGCACACAAGTCATAATCAACACTACGGACCTACTCCAACTTCCGAAATTAGAATTCGACCCCGATATCAAAATTTCCACTACCGGTCCAAAACTCCAAAAATTTGACTTTCACCATTTCAAGCCTAAATAAGCTACGAAACTCCAAAACACAATCAGGACACGCTCCTAAGTCCAAAATCACCTAACGGAACCGACGGAATTCCATTCTGGAGTCGTCTTCACACAGTTCTGACTACGGTCAAAATCCTAAGACTTAAGCTTTCGTTTAGGGACTAAGTGTCCCAAATCACTCCAAAAACCAAACCGAAACCTCCTGGCAAGTCACAATAGCAGAAAAAGATATGGGAGAAGCAGTTAATAGGGGATCGGGGCTATAACTCTAAAAACGACCGGCCGGATCGTTAAAGACTAACTCACTGAACCTGATAGCATATTTTAACACTGTCATAGTGCCCTGACACAACCGCTCAAACTCTATGCGCCACACATCTCGGAGAGTCTGGGGAATAAACTCTTTCAAGAACATTTCCGAAAATTGAGCCCAAGTCGGTGGTGTTGCATCGGCTGGTCTGCCTTCTTCAGAGATTTTCCACCACATATACGCTGCGCCTGACAGTTGAAATGTAGTAAAGGAAACTCCGCTCACTTCCACAATACCCATAGTGCGGAGAATACAGTGACAATTTTCTAGAAATCCTTGGGCATCCTCTGTAGTTGTGCCACTGAAAGTAGGTGGGATATACCTCTTAAACCTCTCAAGCCTCTTTTGTTCTTCTTCTGATGCCTCTGGCCTGACCTCAGGCCGAACCGGAATAACAGGTTGTACCGGTATTACACCCGGAATCTGACCAACGTGAACATGTTGCTCTGGAGTTGTGGTAGGAGTCTGAGCTACTCCCCTAATCCGCAAAATATTCGGTGCATCAAAGATTAATCCCGCCTGAGTTAATGTACCAAATATACTCAGGAACAGTGCTAAAGTCTCCTGAAGTCCAGGGGTAACAACAGGTGCTTATAGTACCTGTCCCCCAATTGGAGCTACTGGTGGCTCCTCAACTGTTGCTCTGATAGGTGCTCCAGTCGCATCACGTGCCCTTCCTCGGCCTCTACCTCGGCCTCTTGCAGCCCTAGCAGTATGTGCGGATGCCTGTTTAGCTAACCCAGTAGCACGTGTCCTCACAATTTGTGAGAGAATAGAGATACAAAGGATCAAATTCCGAATTCAACAAATTCTGCATGACAGGAATGAAAGAAGTGGAAATTTCCTAACAATTCAGTAGCCTTTCGAAGATAAGTACAGACGTCTCTGTACCGATTCGCAAGACTCTACTAGACTCGTTCGTGACTTATAGAACCTATGAACCTAAAGCTCTGACACCAACTTGTCACGACCCAAAATCCCACCACAGGCGTCGTGATGGCACCTCTAAGACTAGGTAAACCGGTTTCAATTACATTTTGAAGCCATTTTGTTTTTAATTAAATAAGTAATCAAAACTAACAACGGAACAAATATGAATATACAACCTCCCAAGACTGGTAGTATTGAGTCGCGAACTCTAACTGAATACATGGGATGATCCCGAGGATCGAATATACAATACTGTTTGATTAAAAATTAACAGTACAATGAAATGAAAAGACTCCAAGGGACTACAATGACCAAGAAGCTCTACCTTGAATCCTTACGATCCCGTTTAAACTCTGCCCAAGTCCGATATCTCCAATACCTGACTCGGCACAAAAGTATACAGAAGTGTAGTATGAGTACACCACGGTTGGTACTTGGTAAGTATCAAGACTAACCTCAGTGGAGCAGAGATGAGGTACAGTCAAAACACTCACTAGTCTAATAACCTGTGCAATATAATATACAAAATAATAGGAAACAAATAACAATAAGGGCAACATAAAACAACCAGTGATGTGCACAGTAAGACAATAAAATCACCATTAATATCGCTCAAAAGTTGATAAATACAATTACACCCAGTTAAATCAAGTTCTTCAATTAAATATCTTTCACACATAATTCTTACGAATAAAACTCTCCAAATATAATTTCCTCAAAAATATCTTTCAAATACAATTCTTTCATATAATTCTTTATGAATAAAAATCCTTCCAAATAAATATTTTGAATATAATTCTTTCAATTAAAAAGTCACCATGTGACACCACATTCCATAATCATAAAAAAACGGGTCTCGGCCCATTTTCATATTTTTCGTAAACACGGGTCTCAACCCATTTTCATATTTCTACGGCACTTCGTGCCCATAATTATATCATCATATTTTTCCGATACCTCATGCCCACTTTTCATATCACAGCTGCACGGACAGTTCATGTGCCAATATTATTATCATTTAATCACAACATCTCGTGCCCACATTTCATATCACAACTGCACGGACAATTCACGTGCCAATATCTTCATTATGTACTCACGGCACCTCGTGCCCACATTTCATTTTATAATCCGCCTGGCAATATCCACAGGCTCTCAATTTCAACATAAATCAGATTGTTATCAATTTACCAACAACAAGACAAATTGCATAAGGTATAAAAATAAACACAATGAAAGTCATAACATCACATAAAATCATCAATGCAACCACTCCACATCATCACATATCATCCCTGACAATAGCCACCCTTATCTCTCCTATAGCCACCCTTATCCCTCTGCCCTAACAATATCAATAGTCACCCTTATCGCTCCTATTGCCGCCCTTATCTCTCCTATAGCCACCCTTATCGCTCCTATAGCCATCTTTATCGCTTCTATAGCCGCTCTTATCACTCCGCCCAGACAATATCCCACACACATAACAATAGTGAAATGCCACCCTTATACCCATATAATATCAACAATGGAATGCCACCCTTATATCCTCAAAAAAACAACTCACACAACACAACAATTTACACGGAAAATTATCACGGCAACATAACAAAATCAATTCACATTACAGTTTGCCCAATGGCCATACCAAATTCTAAGGATATAATAAAATTAATTAATTTCACAACAAATAGCCGAAGGCTCCACACAATGTATATAACACCAAAAACATAATCAACAGAGATAGAAATTATTCAGCATAAAGCAAAGCCTTCATTAATCCAAATTCTCAATGATTATATAAACATCTCTTCTTAAGCTCATTTAATTAATTATTTGCAAAGGGAAAACCCATAATGAAATTAGATTCCAAGAATTATCAAACCAAAAAATTCACGGAATTACACAAATAATCAAGTAACAATCATATCAAATTGTCATATAACAACAAATTCAACAGCAAGGATTTAGGCATGACAAATAGATGATTAAATATATACCAACAATTATCCAATTTACTACACAACATGCCCAAGACTTTAACTCAATAAATTTTTCACATATAAGCTGAGTACGTACTCGTCACCTCGCGTACACTGCTTTTCACATTTCACAAATAACACATAAGACTTGATGCCTAAGGGGTAATTCCCCCACTTGAGCTTAAACAAGACACTTACCTCGACGAAACTAAGTCAATGCTTTAAATGATCTTCGTGAGTGAAGCCACCTTCGGACGGCTCAAATCTGAAATTCGCCCCTTAATAATACTACAATGGTCCACCACACTAAACAAATTTCAATCTGTAACAATACAAAATAATTGCACCAATATTAGTAAACACGTATCCAGATTTTTGGTCATTTAGGCATTTTATCAAACACCTAGTAGGCATGAATCTCTATATATGTTAACCATAGAATTAGTTCATTCAACTACTACCATTTACTAACAATTTATCCCACCATCATTCTTAAACAATTCATAACTTCCAACATCACATACATGACCATCCATCCACACCCAACCAACAAAATTCCAGCAAATAATCACCTTTCAATCTCTACAATGGTTATGTATTTAAATTGGGAACATATGGCTTCCAATCACCATACCATAAGTTCTAATACTTAAATTCATACTCATATTCCCATAATATATCCATACATATAAGTATAATGGTGTAGGATTACCTTTTTGGAAGAAATCTTGCAAAACCCTCCTTTGAGTTCTTGAAAAAATTTCTTGAAGATCTAAGTATTTTCAGGAAATAGTGGTAGATTTCATCAATACTAGTGTAGAGTTCTTATGTGTAGATTTCATCAATACTAGTATAGAAATAATGGAATTTCACATCAAGATAATGGGGATTGCTTACCTTGAAGAAGAGAGGACTTGGTGGTCTTGAGATAGTGAGCTCCAAAATTCATCCAAATGAAGTGGGGAAAATGAACCCCGAAATTGTACCTATAGGCCCAGATTTCTGGGTTTCGAATGCTGCCCCGGATGCTATGGCAGCACTTCACTGTCAGCCCTTCTTTCGGATGCGGCCTCGGATGCTTCGCATCTGTAGTCTCCTTTGCCAGCCATTGGTAATTTGGTCATACCTTCTTATAGAAATGTCCAAATGACGAACGGTTTGAAGAGATAGAAACTAGACTCGAAGATCTTTCATTTGATAGGTTGTACATCACATAACAACTTATATATATATGTAGATACTCTCGTCTAAGTTAGGTCTTGTGCCAAAACATAACAAATCGATCCAGAATGACGTCAAATTTTGCACATAAGTCGTAAATGACATAACGATGCTATTCAAATTTTCGAAATCGAAGTCCAAGTCCAATCCATCAAGGTCAACTCCCGGTCAACATTTTTCTTAAAATCTTCCATTTTCCAAATTTTGCCAAAATGCATCGAATTGTCCTACAGATATCCAAATCCAAATCCGGATATACGCCTAAGTCCGAAATTACCATACAAAGCTATTGACATTATAAAAATCCCACTTCAGAGTCGTTTGCTCACAAGTCAAACTCCGGTCAATTCTTTTCAACTTAAGGCTTCCAACATGGAATTTATTCTTCCGAACTAATCCCGAAACACCTGAAAATCAAAACCGACAATTTACACACGTCATAATACGTCATATGAAGCTATTCAAGTCTTCAAATAGTTGGAAGGAGCGTAAATTTTCAAAATAACAAGTTGGGTCATTACAGTCTCGGTAGTAAATAGATGCATTTATGGTTCGCGCCATTCGACCCTCTGGTAGTGCACGGTTTAAATATTTGTTAGATCAGGCCGTACGACCTCAGCATGATTTGCGCATGATTTAATTGAATGATTTGGAAATCGTAATAATCGATATTGCCTTTTCGGCCTAAGATAAATTGTTAAATAATGGGAAATCAATTTGGAGAGTTCTTAATTATAAAAGAACTGCTTACTTACTTCAGAATAATGGGCTTGCAACCGTATTAATTAATCCATGTCTAATTTAATAATATTATTCTATTTACTTATAGCCCATAGTAAGTGTCGAAGACGACCCCTCGTCACTACTTCTTTGAGGTTAGGCGGGATACTTACTGGGTACGCGTTGATTTACTTACTCATACTACACTTGCTGCACATTTTGTATAGATACATATATAACTAGTGGCCTTGTGGGCACAGAAGCATGGTTATTACGGGGATTTAGGTGAGCTGCATCTTATATATGATCCGCAACCAGCAGAGTCTATTCAGAGTATTGTATTTTCCTTCCTGTCTAAATTTGTATTTCGTACAGTTATTGTATTTTATTTTAAATTCCTAGAAAATGCTCATGCACTTGTGACACCGGGTTCTGGGATGATTATGGGATGTTCAGTATTGAAATTGGAAAATATTGTATCTATTCTGTAAATTCATCATTTACTAGTTGAATTCAATTAAATTTATGATTTTAAAAATATTAAAATGAGAATTTAATTAACTATTTACTGTTGGCTTGCCTGACAGTGGTGTCCGGCACCATCACGACCTTTAAAGGATTTTGGATCGTGACAACATGGTATCAGAGCACTAGGTTCAGTTAGGTCTCATGAGTCATGAGCGAGTCTAGTAGAGTCTTGCGAATCAGTACGGAGATGTTTGTACTTATCTTCGAGAGGCTACAGGGCTGTTAGGTGCACTTCCCTTCTTGATTCCTCATCGTGCAATTTGATTCCTTTGAGGCTTATGCCTTCATTTCTTTCCCATTCAATCTTATGCGACGTGAAGCGCTGGTTATAAATCGAGAATTGAGGAATTGTAATGGTACTACAGATGTGGTGCGGGGTGTTTCTCCCTACGTAGTTGATTGGGTTGTTTTCGTTGCCTTGTGGAAAGATATTCTGTTATTTCAGCTCAGTAGTTATACTTTTGAGAGCTTAGAGTCCATGCACATGTTGCTATGATGCTCGTGAGTTGTTATTGCACAGTATTGATGTGATGGTAGGACTCTTTCCTATGTGTCGGGGCAGTGAATGACTTGAAAAGAGGTTTACTCAGTGCGTGATTCAAAGATTCGGTATTTTACTTCCGACGGAAGAAAGGCAATCGAACTAAGAATGTTCAGACTTAGGTTGATGGAGTAGCGGGACTTGGTATTTTCGAGCGTGGTGGAATCTTCGCCTGTGATATGGCGTCATCGTCCTTGATTGGTTATAATGGGTTAAGTTCGCCGGTGCTATGGTTTCCTCCAATTTGCCTTGGGGCAGAGTATTATAAATGGTGCCAGGAAAGCGGCTGCCAGAGGTCGTAGTGTGCAGTGGTTCAGAATCGAATCGGTAATCCTAATGTTGATGGCTCAAGGAAGATGATCTTCGGGGAGGTTTAGAGTTGGCGGTGATTTGTTGGTTTGGGTTCTACAGAGATGAATTTTGAGTTAAGGCAACAGCTGGGCAGCGAAGAATGAGGAAGGACATGTGGGAGGTGGCATGCGGCGGTTACACTTCTAGAAGGCCAAGTGTAAGGAAACAGAAGTCGAGTAGTTACTTAAAGGAGTGAGTTTGACCAAAGTGGGAGAGTGGCAGAGTAGTATATGGGTTCTGTGTTAGGATAGCTACACGCCTTGAGGAAAGTTTAGAGTGATTTGGGAATTTTGGTAGATGGAGATTGGGTCTACGGACTTATTTTGAAATATTGGCTATTATACGGCGGGAGATTTGATACAACATAAATGAGTTGCTTGATATGGAGAAGGATACAATATGACTTGGGATTGGAATCTATTGTCGCACCTTTAGCTGATGTCCATGAGTGAACGGACTGGTGCAGCTGGTGAATGAGCTCGGACTCAGGATGGTCCACTGATTTCGTAGTAATTATACCCAATGCAGCGACATTGGAATATGTCGGCATATAATTTCCACAGGTGGGTTATCTCCTATGAGCAGGATAGCAGTCGCGTGGTGTTGATGAAGCTTCTGCAAAAAATTCTACTGGCTACCCGGTAAGAGATTGAATGTGTAAATGTGGCTAGTGGTTCAGAGTGTTCATTAAAGGTTAATGGAAGGATTTCGAGGAATTTGGCGGGTTGATTGTGCTAGATCATGTCGATGAAGGAAGAATCTTGGTGGGTTCCAGGATTATGCAATAGTAGCTTCAAGCTAAGTGGGAGAGTCCCACCGCCTACAGTTGGATTGCATGGTCGTCTATTTGTAAGATTTCTGGTTATCGGCATATTGATGGGTTATTACGACTAAGGAAAGAGAACATCAGTGGTAATTTGAGCAAGTAATTTGAGGAATGTGTGCTATAGTTGGCCTTATAGATTCATGCTCAGGCTTTGGGAAGACTCGGGATTTATGCTTCATGTAGAAGTGAGTTACAAAGAAGGTGACTTGGCCAGGTGCTTCTTTGAGAGGGTGCTCATGTGCTAGCAAAGCCTTGGAGTTGATTATATTCGGGACCAAGTCAGAGTGGGTGACTCTCAATAACAGCCCTAGTGGATTCAAAAGTTAAGGTGTGGTGCCTAAGAATTTCGAGTCCATAGTATGGTTGAATATCGAGCTTCTACAGCGGATTATGATAAAGGAGCTTGGAGTGTTCCGTGTTATCTTTGGTCTACGAGGTATCATGAGAGGAATGGGAGCAGGTAACTTTGGATTTATAGAAGAATTATCAGAATGGGTGTATCAGTTGAAGACACGATTATGCGCACAAAGAGGGTATGAAATGGTTCGTAGGTTTTGAGACAATGTGGTTTTGTGAAATGGGATCACTCAGGACGAGTGCGGATTGAGTTCGCTATGTTTTGGATGGAGCTATTACTATTCCTAAGTCAAGTCCAGGGTAAATTAGAAGGAGACGGATCGATTAGTAATGGTTGAATCGGCATAATGATGGCAATGATTAGCTTCTTCAGTGTGTTGGGTTATTCATGTAATTTGTGACAGTACGTGTGAGGTTTGACGATCGCCGTAACTGATCTTAATTGGAGGCTTTCGAGTATTATGGCCTGTTATGTGCAGATGGATCCCGAAAGGGTTATGGTAGTTTAGACCACTACTCGAGGTTGATATTTTCTACGGATATGAGGATTCAATTGCGTGTTACAATGGTTCTCTTGAAATGAGTAAGTAAAAGGTTTCTATGTGATGAAGTGTTTACCTTATTAGTAGTTCGAAAGTTAAGATTAAATTCTTGTACTCTTGCGCATTGGCATGATAAAGTGCAGTGATCGGCATGGGATTCAGAAGTTGAGGATCAAGGTTGCAGTTTGGTGTCGACCTGAATGTCGAGAGCTCGGATGAGCGAGAAAGGATTCAGATGGTTAGAGTAATCTGGTATTGTCTTTAGCGTCACCTGAGATTAGTGTCTGGTGTGAAGAGGCTTGGCATACTGAATACGGATTCTTGAATTAATTTACAGCGTTGGTGCGGTCGGTAGTATGAATGTGCAGACTCGTTGTCTAGTGCAGAAGGTCGGGGGAGCGTGTCCCACCGAAAGATTGTGTAAGTGTGACAGGTAGTCACTTAAATGATTAAAGATGGAAAACCAAGCATGTAGGTTGTGGTACTATCGTTGATGTGAGAATTTATGCCTAAAGGGCATTCAGTTCATTTGGTTGTGAACTGAGAATGTTTGTTCTGGATTTGGCGACTATTCTTATGTGTTATGGAAAACAAAAGGGGTTATTATCGACCCTTGAAAGGTTATTAGCCTAGTACGGTGCGATCAGAATCAGCTTGAGGTCCATGAAAGGATTTAAATATGAATATGGGCTCTGTATCAGGCTGGATGTGTTCATTTTAGCATAGTGCTCCTTATGGAGGAGTATTCGCACGTTGGATGGTGTTTCGTCGTCGGCTATTTCATGTAATACTATATTGTGCCGTGTGAGTTATGAAACGGCTTGATAAATTTCACATGTGTTGAGGTTCTACGTAGCAATGATGTTATGTGAGCAGGATGGCTCTCGAGATTCAGATCATATATCGCACCTTAGTTGTGCTTGACTTTTGTAGCGTATGGCACTATCTGTCTCCCCAGGGATGGTATTATGCACTTAGTGTGCTTGTGGCCGATATTCGGGTATTTTGTAATAATGAGCATTCTAGCTCGGTAAGTATCTCCTTATATAGATTTTATGTTTGGATCGGGTTGCGCGCCGCAAGAGTGTGATGTTGAGTACAGTTCCCTATATCTATTTTCATGTGTTTTGTTTTCCATTTTCTGAGGAAGGTTCGTAACACCTTTTTGGTTGTCTAGTTAGTTACGTGGGTTGAGTAGTCTTTTCCAGAGTTTGTTTTCTTTATGTATCACATTCGAGTTGGTAGCTTGTTAGCACATTGTGGCATCACATGAGACCTTTGATCGTTTTTGGGGTGGCTTATTGCTTGAGCAGCTTATACTGGTAGAGACGAGATTATTGGATTTGGGATCAGTGCGATCGGATTATATGCAATCTATTAAAGAGCAAATACCATTATTTGGTTCATAATGAGGTGATGATTCTAGTCAAGAAGGGAGATTCAATGGTTTGATGACTCGGCACTTGGTTATGAATTTCTACACATCTCTTCCGTTGTGGCAGTATTGCAAGAGTTGGAGGGAAAATCATCATATTAGCTCGAGCTAATGTGCTCAACTAAATTGTGATAGCACAGGTAGGTGCACGAGGTGTTAACCGTGATTTCAGACAACTCAAGAGATGTTCTTAGCACGTTCGAGGACGAACGTATGTTTAAGTGGGAGAGAATATAACGACCCGACCGGTCATTTTGAGCTCTAACACATCGTTCGGAAGTTTGAGTCCATGAGCAGCTTCATTTCAGGTATTAGGACTTATGTGTATGGTCGGAATTGAATTTCGGGAAGTTCGGAGTTGATCTGGAGAGAAAATTCTAATTTCGGAGGCCTTAAGTTGGAGGAATTGACTAAGATTGGATTTTTGAGTAAATGGCCTCGGAATCGTGATTTTAAGGTTCCAACAAATTCGCATGATGATTTAGGACTTGGGCGTGTGTCCGGATCGGGTTTTGGGTGACCCGGGAGCGTTTCGGCGCCTTGTGGAAAATAGCATTTTTGGAAGAATTTCATGAAAAATTTGATTGAGGTGTATTTCAATGTTATCGATGTCCATTTGGGATCCCGAGTCTGGGAATAGTTCCGTGCTGTGATTCTGGTATTGGGAGCACGTCCGGAAGTGGATTTGGAGGTCCGTAGGTCATTTTGGGGTCATTTGGCGAAAGTTGGAAATTTGGATAATTTTGAGAAGTTTGACCGGGAGTGGACTTTTTGATATCGGGGTCGTATTCCAATTCTTGAAGTTGGAGTAGGTCCATAATGTCAATTATGACTTGTGTGCAAAATTTGAGGTCAATCGGAAGTGATTTGATAGGTTTCAGCATCGAATGTAGAAGTTTGAAATTCTAAAGTTCATTAATCTTGGAATGGGGTGTGATTCATGAATTCGACGTTGTTTGATGTGATTTGAAGGCTCGACTAAGTTCGTAGCGTATTTTGGGACTTGTTGGTATATTTGGTTGAGGTCCCGAGGGCCTCAAGTGGATTCCGGAAGGTTAACGGATCGATTTTTGGACTTAAGAATTTCTAAAGCTTAATGCTTCTGGTGTAATCGCGCCTGTGTGACTTTGGCCGCAGGTGCGAGATCGCGGGTGCGGCGGATTTGCTCGCAGAAGCGAGAAAGGACTGGAGCTGGGGGAGCACAGAAGCGGACTGGAGAAGCGCACATGCGAATGCACAAGCGCGAGGCAGCTACCGTTGGTGCGTAAATTGTACGGATGCGCAGAGCAGGTCGCACCTGCGATGCTAGCAGAAGCGAAGAACTTCCGCAGGTGCGAGGTCTTAGCTGGAGAGTGAAGACCGCAGAAGCGGAATTAGGACCGCACCTGCAGAGCCGCAGGAGCGGGTATTGGACTGCAAGTGCGAAGGATGGGGCTGGGCAGTGTCTTCTTTTGAAAACGAGGGCTTGGCTCATTTTCACCCCATTTCCTCCATGAGAGCTAGTCTTGGAGTGAGTTTGGAGCTCCTTCTTCGTCATCAATGTCAAGGTAAGTGATTTCCACTATAAGCTAAATACATGATTATATATGGATTTAAACATGGAAATTAGTAGAAATTGTGGGGTTTTGGTAGAAAACCTAGAATTTTGTATTTTTGGGATTTTTACCACGAAGTTGAGTATGGAATTGGACATAAAAATTATATATTTGAGTTCGTGAGGCTATGGGTAAACTTTATCTTCGAACAATTTTGGAATCCAGGCATGTGGGCCCGAGATTTTATTGACTTTTCGAACGAAGTTGGGAATTGTTGTAAATAGGATTATAATGAGTATTAGAGTATATATTTATGGATTTGCTTACTTATTGACTAGTTTTGGAGCGTTGGACATCGATTTGAGTTGATTGAATGGCTTGGGAGCCGGTTTTATGAAACTTCGGAGCGAGGTAAGTCTCCTTTATAACCTTGTAAGAGGGAATTAACCCCATAGGTTAATTAAATAAATGTTTGTACCTAATTATGGGGGCTACGTACGTATGAGGTGATGAGAGTCCATACGTAGCTACTATTATGCTATTGTCCGGGTAGTTTAGGACCCGTATCATGCTATACTTGGAATGTTTGTGCCCTTACTTGCTAATATAATCACTTAGTCATGATAGAAATTGATAAAAGAATTGTATAAGGTTAAATTCACTTACTTGAAGGTTTGTATGAGATACTTGACTGTAAATGAGAAACTTGTGTTTTCTTGAAAATAATTGTTATTTGTGGATCGGGCCGAGCGCCTCGGTAGTAAATAAATGCATCTATGGTTCGCGCCATTCGACCCTCTGGCAGTGCACCGTTTAAATATTTATTGGATCGGGCCGTACGACGTCGGCATGATTTGCGCATGATTTAATTGATTGATTTGGAAATTGTAATAATTGATATTGCCTTCTCGGCTTGAGATAAATTGTTAAATAATGGGAAATCAATTTGGAGAGTTCTTAATTATAAAAGAACTGCTTACTTACTTCAGAATAATGGGCTTGCAACCGTATTAATTAATCCATGTCTAATTTAATAATATTATTCTATTTACTTATAGCCCATAGTAAGTGTCGAAGTCGACCCCTCGTCACTCTTCTTCAAGGTTAGGCGGGATACTTATTGGGTATGCGTTGATTTATGTACTCATACTACACTTGCTGCACATTTTGTGCAGGTACATATATGACTAGTGGCCTTGTGGGTGCAGAGGCACGGTTATTACGGGGATTTAGGTGAGCTGCATCTTATACACGATCCGCAGCCAGCAGAATCTCTTTCAGAGTATTGTATTTTCTTTCCTGTCCAAATTTGTATTTCGTACAGTTATTGTATTTCATTTTAAATTCCTAGAAAATGATCATGCACTTGTGACACCGGGTTCTGGGATGATTATGGGATGCTCAGTATTGAAATTGGAAAACATTGTATCTATTCTGTAAATTCATCTTTTACTAGTTGAATTGAATTAAATTTACGATTTCAAAAATATTAAAATGAGAATTTAATTAACTATTTAGTGTTGTCTTGCCTGACAGTGGTGTCCGGTGCCATCACGACCTTTAACGGATTTTGGATCGTGACAACATGGTATCAGAGCACTAGGTTCAGTTAGGTCTCACGAGTCATGAGCGAGTCTAGTAGAGTCTTGCGGATCAGTACGGAGAAGTCTGTACTTATCTTCGAGAGGCTATAGGACTGTTAGGATCACTTCCCTTCTTGATTCCTCATCGTGCGATTTGATTCCTTTGAGGCTTATGCCTTTATTTATTTCCCATTCAATCTTATGCGACGTGAAGCGCTGGTTATAAATCGGGAATTGAGGAATTGTAATGGTACTACAGATGTGGTGCGGTGTGTTTCTCCCTACGTAGTTGATTGGGTTGTTTTCGTCACCTTGTGGAAAGATATTCTGTTATTTCAGCTCAGTAGTTGTACTTCTGAGAGCTTAGAGGCTATGCACATGTTGCTATGATGCTCATGAATTGTTATCGCACAGTATTGATGTGATGGTAGGACATTTTCCTATATGTCAGGGCAGTGAATGACTTGAAAGGAGGTTTACTCAGTGCGTGATTCAAAGATTCGGTATTTTACTTTCGACGGAAGAAAGGTAATCGAACTAAGAATGTTCATACTTGGGTTGATGGAGTAGCGGGACTTGGTATTTTCGAGCGTGGTGGAATCTTCGCATGTGATGTGGCGTCATCGTCCTTGATTGGTTATAATGGGTTAAGTTCTCCGGTGCTATGGTTTCCTCCAATTCGCCTTGGGGCAGAGTATTATAAATGGTGTCGGGAAAGCGGCTGCCAAAGGCCGCAGTGTGCAGTGGTTCAGAATCGAATAGGTAATCCTAATGTTGATGGCTCAAAGAAAATGATCTTCGGGGAGGTTTAGAGTTGGCGGTGATCTATTGGTTCGGGTGCTACAGAGGTGAATTTTGAGTTATGCCAACAGTTGGGCAGCGAAGGATGAGGAAGGACATGTGGGAAGTGACATGCGGCGGTTAAACATCTAGAAGGCCAAATGTAAGGAAACAGAAGTTGCGGGTACTTTTGTGCAGGTACATATATGACTAGTGTCCTTGTGGGCGCAGAGGCGCGGTTATTACGGGGATTTAGGTGAGCTGCATCTTATATACGATCCGCAGCCAGCAGAGTCTCCTTCAGAGTATTGTATTTTCTTTCCTGTCCAAATTTGTATTTCGTACAGTTATTGTATTTTATTTTAAATCCCTAGAAAATGCTCATGCACTTGTGATATCGGGTTCTAGGATGATTATGGGATGTTCAGTATTGAAATTGGAAAACATTGTATCTATTCTGTAAATTCATCTTTTATAAGTTGAATTGAATTAAATTTACGATTTTAAAAATATTAAAATGAGAATTTAATTAACTATTTAGTGTTGGCTTGCTTGACACTGGTATCCGGCGCCATCACGACCTTTAACGGATTTTGGATGACAATTCACTACATTTCAGACTTTACTTTCGCATTTATTTCTTATTTATTAATTAATTTAAAATTATTTTAAAATAGATAATATTATTCTAACGTTGGCTTGCCTAGCAAGTGAAATATTAGGCGCCATCACGGTCCCGAAGGTGGGAATTTTGGGTCGTGACATTGAATAAACAAGAAAAGTAACAAATTAATACATATTCATCAATAAGATTAACCATATGAACTACCAAAAAGGACAATAAATTAATCTTAACAAATACTCAACATGAGAACAAATTAATCTTAGCACACTTTGATGCAAACTCGATCATAACATACTCAAAGTTAAATTAAAACAGAGTGACCCACAATATTAATAAGAAAACAAAATAGAAAGAGAAGTGAATCTTTGTATTGATGATTGTGGATTTAAATTACAACTAATCAATGATAGGATAGCTCTCAACTGGATCCTTCGGACCGCGGAAAACGCGAGCGAAAAATCTCAACTTGCAACCTCAATCAACCTTGCAAACCGACGATTTAGTGGCTATTTTTAGAGTTTGTTTTTTTTTTTGGGGGGAGGGGGAGTTAATGATGGCTCAAAAGTGGTCAAGGGTTGGTGGCTTTGGGGTGGTGAAGCTGCTGATTTTTTCGAAAGAAAGACGGAGAAAGAATGACACGAATAGAATTTTTCTTAGCGCAGAAGAAGCAAAAACATTTCTCTCCAAATCCCTCCCCTCTCTTTTTTCCTTTATCTCCCCTCTTTCTTTATCCTCACATTTCTCTTCTATTTATAGAAAAAATTTCGGAATTTTGTAAGAATTTTTATTATTATTTTATTATTTTTAAATTAAAAGGAATTCCCACTTCTCATTTTTCTTATTTTTTTAAAACAATAATTCCCCACTTTTCTTTACTTTTATTTTTTAATTTATCACTTTTTTACTTTTATTATATTTAAATTCCCATTTTTTTTACTTTTTTTAAAATTATTTTTCACTTATTTTACTTTTCTTTTTTAAATTTCCATTCTCTTTTACTTTATTTAAAAATAATTTCAGCTACATTTACTTTTATTTTTTAATTTCAACTTTCTTTTACTTTTTATTTTTTCAATTTCCACATTCCTTTAATTTTATTTTTTTAATTTTTTACTTTCTTTTACTTTTTATTAAATAATTTCCACCTACTTTTACTTTTACTTTTTAATTCCATACTTTTACTTTTCCTATTTTTTTATTCAAATCCGAAAATTTTAAAAAAAATTAATTTTTTCGTGTTTTTAAAAAAAAGATAAAAATAAAAATAAAAATAATAGTAATAGTAATAATTGACCTTTTAAATTGTTATTAATTTTTACCCTATATAAAAAAAATTGTAACAAAGCTAAAAAATATATATTAAATTTTTAAAAATAATTACATAGTAGAAGGTGATAAAATTTTAAATATAGTCAAAAATTAGATGCTAACAAGGGATATGACAAGTATTAATGCATTTTTGTCAAAGTATGTTATTCAGGCGTATGAAGTAAGACATGATAAAAGAATATTTACCGTCATCTTCTGCGACAAACTGCTATTTTCCTTCAGTATTTCGTTATATTTTTTTCCTAGGCTGGTAAATGTATTCACTGCAGTCATTCTATTTGTATAATTTCATTCCATAACCAAATTCATCATGTAATCTAGCAAACTCATGATTGGTAGCTCTCTTGCCTCTCTATTTCTTGCATTGAGTGATTCGATAATATTTGAAGTCATCACCATGGATCTATTAACAGTGGAATGCACTATGGATCACTTTTCATAACCAACTTGGAACAGGTAACCCCTTACCCTCTTATCAATGATGTCCATATCTTGCATGAGGCGATTAAAATCTTCAATTTTGTATGCTCTGGCCATTGCAAAAAATGCTTCCCTCAGTCGATTATGGTTCCTCTTGAACTGCTTCTTTATGTTATTCCAAAGATGGAAGATGCATACACAGTGAGATACCTCCAGATACACAATCGAAGCACCCCTCTATATGCTTGTATGATGATTGGATACGATGCACATCCCTTCCCTTTCCCCAAAAGCCTGTCTAAACATTTCAAAAAACCATTCCCAGGAAGAATCATTTTCAGAATCGACAACAACATATTCTAGTGGAAATTATTTACCTGTTTAAGAAAATAAGAAAGCATCCACATGTTATTTTTATTATAAACGAATAATAACTATCTATACCATATATAATTATTATACTAGACTGTGACATATTCACTTGCTGCATCTTGTACGCTAGTTGTTAACATTGTCCCCCTGTGTGATGATTTAAGGAATGTCCCATCAACCACTACAATGGGGTAGCAGTATTTCCATCCTATGATTGATGCATGTAGTGCGACAAAAACATACATGAAGCGCACGTCCTCTGATTTATGTAACATTGTGACAGAACCAGAATTTGTCATATTTATCATATACAAGTGACCCAACAGTTTACTATAAGATTCGCGTGGTATCCCTCTTAGCAGTTCAAGCGCCTTTTCTTTTGTTCTATAAGCTTTTACGTAACTTATATTAATCCCATATTGTTGTTTCATGTCGCTCATGATGTCTGCCGGAGTGTATATTATTTTTGGATTGGCATATTTGTTGTAAATCATTTTTGCAATGGCTGACGAAGTAGCATGACGTTATGAAAACACTCTACTCGTCTATGTGCAAGTGTGAACATCATTGAACCGTCTAACCTTGAAAATATATGATTTGTGTAGTCTTGAAGATCTAAGACTCCATTTGTAACTTTTATCCACGCATGTAAGACAATACCTATTTAAAATATAGTGTTATGATAATGCACTTCTTTAGATTTTTACACTTGTATCTCAAATAAACAAGAAGTATACATATGCAATCTCATTATACAATTATTATACATTTTTATACAAGCAGTATACACAAAATTACAGAGAAGTGCAATCTCATACGTATAAATTATACCTTGTTGTAGATGATCTATCCACTATGAATTGACATTTTTTCGTATTGCGTAGTGCTTTATTACACTAATGAGTGTATTTTTGTCCCAATACAACTGACCTTCTGTAATTTTTTCATATTGTGGATTGTCTATTATACAATTTTCCTTCATTATCTCAATTTTGTCTTCTTTTCTATGGTTATTCATCATCTCAACAATATCTGTTCTGTGTACTTCTTCTACGTTCTGACATTGTAAACCAGCTGAAGTTGTTCCGAGTAAGTTACCACCCAAGTATGAACTTGAATATGAGCATTCAGCACTTGAACACAGTTTTCAACGTTATGCATAATGGATATTTAGTGATATCCAGGTTTTTCTTTTTCATCTCCATATACAAGCGCACACTCATATCATTGTATATTGGAATTGCTACATAGCCATCCTTTCACTGTATATTTTATCTCCATCGCACTTGTAATTGAATCTTTACCCAATTGCTTGTACATCTCATCAACAAAATACTCATAGCTACATTCCGAATTGATCAGCACACCATTAACAAGGAAATTAATAAATTTACTCTCACTTACCCACTCACCACTGTGTTGAAGTAAAATCGGAATCAAAATTGGAACAGTAATTCCAACATTCACAATCTCCATAGACATTAGTAGAGTTTGTTGATTTTGTATCAATTTCAAATTTAAGAACGAAATCTCAACTCTATTAAGCTGATTGTAGGCCGCAACTGTGCAAAAACTGAGAATTTTAGCGTGAATTTTTTGGAGCTCTGCTCTGGATTTATTCTTCAGAAACCCTAAAAAAATTTTGACAATGTGAATAATTGGCCAACTTTTATACTGCTTGGGGGTTGAAGATTCCATACCGAAGGCGTGAATTTAGGATACAAAATCGATTAGAAGTGATTTCCTTTTAATTTGCGTTGAGCGTATGGTTTCAGAATTTTCAGTTGTTAGCCTTTATTATTATTTTTAGACTATGACTTGTATGGGTTATTTTATGGCTACTAGGTGATAAAAGTTTAACCCTACAAATGAACTTCTCTCTTCATTTATGAGACGTCATCAACCAATTGGATTTCTTCTAAATATGATGTCATCAGTCTTGAAAGTCCTTTTTGAAGTTGAGATTCACAAAATGGTGTATTTGTTTAAAAGTAAAGAACTTGTTTCTCAAAAACACCAAATGCTCAATGTTTTTGGAGAAAAAACAAAAGAAGAAAAAAATCGGCTCTATAATGGTAGCACTTTTGTGTTCTTTTGTTTCCATCCATTCGAATTCAGGATAGAAGGTTAGTACTGAAATAATAAAATAAAGTAGTCATCGTTGGCCAATCGACTCGAACTTTTTTGATGAAAATATTCTTGATTGGATGAAATCTTATTTATTGGACTTTAATAGTTCATGTTATTCATGTAGAGTTAGGTTTTTCATTCGGACCTTATTAGCTATCTATAATACAATGAGAAAAAGTTAGCCAAGTTTGTTTGAGGTTATGCATATATGGATTTCAACCTTATTAACCAATATTGACGTGGTCATTCTGGGCATAATTTAAGTTAGGAAAAATGACAATGTGCCGCCGCTCTCAATATAATAGTCAAAAAATATTTATTTAATGTATATATATATATATATATATATATATATATATATATATATATATATATATATATATATATATATATATATATATATGTGTGTGTGTGTGTGTGTGTGTGTGTATGTGTGTGTGTGTGTGTATTATGTACGTATAATATACATAATCTATATAAGTGATCTTTGCTCAATTTAAGTTAGCCCATCTAGAAACTTAGGGTTGGGCTTAGGCTACAAATTGAGCCGCATATGGAGCTCAACTTGACTCATGAGATCTTTTTTATTAGCTTGATTTAGAAATTAAACAAATTATTAAAGAACAAACAAAAATGAAAATTACTTTTAAATTGAGCGAGTTGAGTTAGAATCCAATTTTAGCCCGAATTAACCCGCATATTGTTACCCAAGCGAATTATGAGCAAATGTGTTTATTGATCTGAACCTATTTTAACTTGCTTTAATACAGCTCAACCTGCCTAAACCTAATTTTAGGAAGTTATTCTCGAGATATAATCTGTATGCGTAAGATCTCAAGATTGCGCTCTTGCGAAGCTTAAAACTCGAAGTGTCGTGACATTTTTTTCTCTCTTTTTATTATACAAATTAAATATGCTAAACGTAGTCCTAAAAATAGCATGACCAATCAAATTCACTTTTAGAAGTGAAATGTGGGCAAACTTTCCAAACTAACAATTTACTACTTCTTGGACAAAAACATGGTGGGCGCCAAATTGTTTACCCTCAAAATTGGATAACAATTAAATTTGTAAGTGGTTTTAAGGATACACGGATTAATTTGATACAAAGCGATAAATTAAGTTACTATTGAACAAACAAAGATAAAATAAATTCAAACCACACGAGTAGGATAGTTCCAGCCTTAGTGAAATAGTCACCCTCGAGTCGGGCACACCACGACCAGCACTAATGAAGAAGAGAAAGAGTTAGTGACAGAGAAAATAACGATATATAGAGAGAGAGAGAGAGAGAGAGAGAGAGAGCTAATAATAGAGAAAATAATAATATATTACTTTGGAATGCGTGTTACAATGTGTTTCATGAATTATCAGACCCCCTTTATATAGTAGGGAAGCCCTGCTTTAGGAACAACTCTATAAAAGGTAAAAAATCTTCTAATTAACTAACTGTCGGTTCCTTATCGATACGTGCCGAGATCCCCGCCGTGATATCCGGCCAGTCACAGATATTTCGGCCTTCTGTTGGCTATGCTTGATTGTCCGACAATGTTCTTAGAAGTAGTTCGAGGCTAGGACCGAATCCGGAATCATGACCTCGACATTCTTGAGGGCAGGCGTCATGCCCCCGGATTCTAGCTCGGTGGGACCTTTGGCTCGATTTCGGTCCCTTGCCACCATGTCTCGAGCATGGCTTATCTTGTCGGAGTTCAGGATGCACCATGAGCTCGACTTCACCCGTATACAGATAGTCCCCTCGTTTCTCGGAGAGTAAACGACGAGGAACTACATGAGCTTCTGATTCTTACTTCGACACATCGCGACAGAAATGACAAAACATCTGAAACGTTGCATGTCAGCTGCCGGTCGACCATCCTTGGACGTGAAACGTCGCTGAACTACTATAAATACCTCCTCCTTTGTTCATTTTTACTTTACATCAAACCTTCTACCCTCATACCCTCAGGATTTCAATGCTCTTTAGCACTTTTACCCCGATTACTCGAGATCCTTTGCAAGAATTGTTACCCAACTTCTTCTCAAGCCAACTAGTCTAATCCTTCAACATCCTTTGTTTCTTCATCTTTCCCAGATTTCCCTCCATTTTTACTTTATCAAAGAATGGCAAGACTTCCAAAACCGTTCCCTAGAAAAAAGCTCATTCTACTTCGCGGCCGGCTACTGAGGTTGAGGAGACCACTCCGAGCGTGGCCGTTGATGAACCAATACCCTAACCCCCCTTGAAAATGTTCCTTCATACGTGGTCGGTGTGAGGAGATCTCGAGATACATCTACTCAATTACCGAAGAGGTCCTCCCTACGGTTCGAAAAGACTACAACTGGGCCGATAAAGACATAGTGGTTCCCGAAGAGGCTATTACCACCTATGTTGAGGGATATCTAAGTGTTTACACTTATCCCTTTACAGTAGGCCTTGTAGACCCGGTCATTTTAGATTTTTTCAAGAGGTACAACGTGTGCCTATGCCAGATTCGCCAATCACTCTAGAGGATCGTGATTCTCCTCTGGTTGTTTGTGAACAAAATCAATGGGTGCTCGTTCACCATTGACTATATACTCCGCTTATACAGTCCCCGAATCTTCTGGGGGGAGGGAGCGCTGATAAAGCTTGTGCGTCAGGCCAGTAAAGCTCCATTCTCAAGTATCGATGAGGACCGGGATTGAGGATGGTAGGGTCATTTTGTCCTAGTGAGGACTGCAGACTTGATTCTGGCTGAATGCAGTCCATTCCCCGAGAAGTGGAATACGTCACGTAAGTAGACCTTTCATTTGAATGTTGATTTTATGTTTAATTTTCTTTCCCTTATCGGTATTTGTGGTGGTGCAGCCGTCGTTCGGGTCCCAAATGGTTATGTTAGGCTTTTGTTTTAAACATTAAGCCTTTATTTCCTTTACTTCTTTTTGCAGGCTTGCCTAAGGAGACATCGAGCTTAGGCCTCTAGTAGGTGGCAAGGGCTTACCTGTTCAGTTTCCTGCTCCGGGACAAGCCGTAGAGAGGAAAAGGAGGAGGGATCCGAGTTCCCCGAGCTCGGAGAAAAAGAAAACAAGGAGAAGGCTGGTGCGCAAGCCAAAGAAAAGCACCAGCTTCGGACTTGCTCTATCGGCTGAGGGATGAGTCCGAGGGAGAAGAGCCTTTCATTTTTGTGGCCCGCGAGCCGTCGCCCCTCGCAGAGCAGAGGGCCATCGAACCAGAGATATGTGAGGCCGATCTGCCTCAAGCCAAGGAGGTCGGTGAGGAGGCTGGGGTTGAGGCTTCCCAGGATGCGGGCAGTGCCCTGAAGGAGGCACTCGGCGTGATAGACATCACCGAGTCACCCTCGTTTACTGAGTCCATGTACAACTAGGACCAAACGGTGAAAGCATGCCCCAACGAGGGGGCCCATGAAGCGGATGACCCATTCCGCTGCTTTTTCGATGGTGTGGATTCCACCGTCACAGAGGATGTCACTGGTTTAGGTGACTTAGATGTATCGAGAAAAATTCCATCGTCAAGGGCAGGTGGGCCTAACTTGAGCCCGAGGCTGATCAATCGGTTCCCTGCCCCAAGTGTGGATCCTGGTCGGAAGCAGTCAATTATAATCCCCGTTCCGGAGGATGCCCGGGTTTTTTCTGCCCCCGTAGGGTTAGCTACTTACCTCCGGTGCCTGGTTATGAAGTAAGACCCGGCCAAAATGAACAAGGTAGATTCGCTATGCATGTTCAACGAAGCACAACAGGCGCTGAACCAGGTAACTCTCGATAATCCCTGATGATTCCAATTTTTCTTCTAATATTCGAGATAATTTTTTGATAACTCTTATATCTTTCCTCATGTTTACAGGCTTCGGTGCTTCACTACGAGACCTTCCTCCGATACCGAGACGAGTTGATCCAACTCGAGGAAGAAGCCAAAGAGCTTGCTGAGAAGAGAGACATGTACAAACGTCTCAGTGAGTAACGCGAAGGAGAGGCTAAGGGCCTTTAAGCTGAGTTGGACGCGGCTCAGAATGAACACGCGACCTGGTTGAACAAGTAAAAATCTTTGAGGTTAGTGATAATGAGCTGGACATGGTGACTAATGGTTAGAACCCTCAGGTCAAACAGAATATTGATCGGATCGACTAACTCCGGCCCGAGATGGTTGCAATTAAGGTCGAGGTTGAAGAGTGGAAAGGCAAGATGGACTGCTTGGCCTCGAAAAAGGAGACTTCTCGGGCGCAATTGGTATCGGCAGAGGCCCAACTTTGAGCGACAAAGGAGAAGGCTGAGGCACGGTCCCAAAAAATTAAGGAGCTTCAGTCTCAGCTGAGCTTGGTTGTTGCCGATCGAGAAACCCTTGCCAAGGAGCTTAAAACGGCCAAGTCGGTGGCTGAAATAACCAAGGACGATGCCGATGAGATGGTGGCCAAGTACAGAGCCGATGCCGAGGCAGCCCAGGACCTCCTGAAAGACATAGTCGAATATATGAAGTGGCAGTCCCGAAGGGAGGCCCTCAAGGAGGTTCATGCTTGTGGTTTTGACTTATCGATCGAGATCGAAAGAGCTAAGGGGGTTGAGGCCGAGGCCAAGAAGTTGGCGTATCCCGAGGTTGATGGAGACTCCGAAGGCTCGAGCAAATCCGGTGATGAGGCGATCTCCGGCGAAGACCAGGTTGCTTAGGTGCCTTATAGATTTTTCTTTGTTTTTGCACCTTTGTACTTTTGTTGATGTCGTTTGGCCTTTGTAAAGATCTTTTTTATATATATAAGGCTCTTTTTCCCTTCGACCGTTTTAAGCTTGTTTCCTTTCGCTCTTTTTTTTATGATCGTAAAGATATCGAATGTCTTAGAACGTTATAATTAGGTCTTGTTCGGAGGCTCGTACATGCCTTGTTCTCGATATTATTTTGCTTAAAACTTGTGGGGGAATTGGTATGACCGGAAGCTTTCCCCAAAGTACTTAGAATATTTTAGATTTATAATTTGCCGAGGTAGCTTTCTGAACCGGTTTAGAAATTTTGAAGGCCTTATGTTTTGGTTACGGGACTCGGACGTCTCCGAGCCGTTCTAGGACGGCCGTAGCCTTTCTAGTTTGGGTGTTGTCCAGTGGGCTTGTTACCCCGAGTCGTCCGAGCTTACCCAAGACAACCGTCCCCGAATGGGGATGGCCGTAGCTTTTAAAGTTCGGGCACTGCCTAATAAGCTTTGTGCCCCCGGGCTTCGTTATCCTGGGCAGTCCGAACCTGTCTTGGGCGGCAGTCCCCGAGTGAGGTGGTCCTTGGGCTCGATGTCTTGAGGGGACCAAATGTAAGAAAGAAAAAAGAAATTGTAAGGGACAAAATATTTATCCGCAAGGTAGAAACTTCCTTTCATTTCTGTGTGTAATATACGAGGTTACACAAGTGTACCAGCTTTCTGTCAAGGCTCAGGCGGTCTATGTTGGGCACAGTTCATTTGACCGTTTGGCTCTTACAGTAAATCGTATCGATCGAGCCCAGACTATTCGAGCACTAAGTTTCTCTCCTTGCTAAAATCATTATCCGAGGATGATGCCCCCTAGTGTTCGAGGCTAATCATAGAGAAACCTCATACACTATTGATGTGATCCTCGACATCGATGCATAACCGGTCTTTGATTCTGAGTTAGCACAATCCACCGTTACCTCATTAAAAACCTTGCCAGAAAATCCATTTGGAACAAAACCGGTTCAAGGAAAAAAGAGTACAACGCTTGCTTTCAGGCCTAAAAATTGTGTCGTTCTTTGACGGTCGCATGCAAGTGTTACTCCAAAATATGAATAAATAAAAGAAATGAATGGGGTCGTACCTCAGCAGTAATATCATTTCAAGTGAGTTATGTTCCAGTTGTTCGGTAGTCGTTCACCATTCATTGCTTCGAGTTTGTAAGATCCTTTTCCGGTGATCTTGATAATTTGATACAGACCTTCCTAGTTTGGCCTCAGCTTCCCTTCGTTCGGGTTTCAGGTGCTTAGTGTGACCTTCCTTAACACTAAGTCCCCGATATTGAAGTGTCAAAGATTGGCTCTTCGATTGTAATACCTCTCGATTCGTTATTTTTGGGCGGCCAACTGGACGAGGGCGGCTTCTTGCCTTTCATCTAGCAGTTCCAGGCTTGTATTCATGACCTCACCAATCGACTCTTCGGTCGCATATCGGAACCTGAGACTTATTTCCCCTACTTCGACCAGAATTAGAGCTTCGGCGCCGTGAACCAACGAGAAAGGGGTGGCCACGGTACTGGACTTCGAGGTCGTACGGTATGCCCATAGGACTTCGGGCAAGATTTCTTTCCATTTTCCTTTGGCGTCGTTCAATCTCTTTTTGAGGTTTTGGAGTATGGTTTTGTTCGTGGACTCTTCTTGCCCGTTCCCACTAGGGTGATAGGGTGTTGATAGGATCCTTTTGATCTTATGGTCTTCGAAAAACTTGTTTAATTTGCTGCCGATGAACTGCTTCCCATTGTCGCACATGATCTCGGCCAGTATTCCGAACCGGCATATTATGTGGTCCCAGATAAAATCAATGACTTCCTTCTCCCTGACTTTCTCAAATGCCTGGGCTTCCCCCCATTTAGAAAAATAGTCAGTCATAAACAATATAAATTGAGTCTTACCGGGTGCCCATGAAAGGGGGCCGACGATGTCCATTCCTCATTTCATGAACGGCCAGGGTGACAAGGCCGAATGTAATAGTTCCCCGAGCTGATGAATCATCGGAGCATGCCTCTGACATCCATCGCATTTTCTTATGAACTCCTTCGCGTCTTTTTCCATGTCGATCTAGTAGTAATCGGATCTGATTATTTTCCGAACTAATAATTCGGCGCCCGAATGATTTCCGCAGGTGCCATCGTAGACTTCCCTCAGAACATACTCAGTGTATCCTGGTCCTAGACATATTATGAATGAGCCATCGAACGTTCTCCAGAATAGGGTACCGTCTTCGAACAAGCTGAATCGGGCTGCCTTCGTACGCAGAGCCCTTGATTCCTTAGGGTCCGAGGGAAGTTTTCCGGTCTTCAGATACTCTATGTATTTGTTTCTTCAGTTCCAAGTTAGGCTTATTGAGTTTATCTCGGCGTGACCTTCTTCCACTACAGATCTCATGAGTTGTACGACTGCCCCCAAGTTGAACTCATCATCGTCGATCGACGATCCCAAGTTAGCGAGAGCATCAACCTCGCTGTTTTGATCCCAAGGTACATGTTGTAGAGTCCACTCCTTGAACCGATGTAACGTTACCTGTAGTTTATCCAGGTATGTTTGCATTTGTTCCTCTCTGACTTCGAATGTCCCATTAACTTGGTTCACCACAAGGAAGGAGTCGCACTTAGCTTCGATCACCTTTACCCCCAAGATTTTGGCCAGTTCGAGACCTGCAATCATGGCCTCATACTCGGCCTCATTGTTAGTCAATTTTACAGTTCTAATAGATTGTTTAACTAAATTACCTGTTGGTGGCTTCAATACAATGCCAAGTTCGGACCCCTTTGCGTTCGAGGCGTCATCCCTAAAGAGGGTTCAGATTCCCGAAGAATTCCCCGAGTTTAACAACAACTCTCTTTCGACCTCGGTATCAAGACAAGTGTAAAGTCGTCCGTAAAGTCTGCCAAAATTTGAGACTTAATAGAGGCCCGGGGCCGATATTCGATATCGTACCAGCTGATCTCAACTGCCCATTTGGCCAATCATCCCGTGACCTCGGGTTTATGCATTATGTTTCTCAATATGTAAGTAGTTACAATGCATATGGGGTGACATTGAAAGTACGGTTTTAGCTTCCTAGAGGCGCTTAGCAAAGCAAGCACCAGTTTTTCTAGGTAAGGGTATCTAGTTTCGGCCTCTCCTAGAGTCCTGCTAACATAATGGATTGAAAATTGTGTACCTTCCTCTTCCTGGATCAGGACTCCACTTACCGCTATCTTGGATATTGATAAGTACAGGTATATCTGTTTGTCTGTCTTCGGAGTATGAAGCAGAGGTGGGCTCGAGAGATACCGCTTAAGTTCCTCCAAGGCTCGTTGGCACTCTGGAGTCCATGAGAAGTTATTCATTTTCTTCAACAGTGAGAAGAAATGATGGCTCTTGTCGGAGGACCTCGAGATGAATCTCCCCAGGGCGGCTATGCATCCAGTTAACCTTTGAACGGCCGTAACGTCATCCACAACAGTGATATCTTCGATGGCCTTGATCTTATCGGGATTAATCTCGATTCCCCGGTTGGATACCATGTTCTCGAGGAATTTCCCGAACCCGACTCCGAATACACATTTCTCTGGGTTCAGCTTCATATTGTACTTCTTCAATATGTTGAAGGTTTCATGCAAATGTTTCAAATGGTCCTCTGCTCGCAGGGACTTAACCAACATATCATCAATGTAAACCTCCATTGATTTTCCTATTTATTCTTCAAACATCCGATTTACTAGGCGTTGGTAAGCGGCAGCGGCATGTTTTTTTCCGAATGACATCATGTTATAGCAGTAGGTGTCGTACTTAGTGATGAAGGAAGTCTTTTCCTAATCGTCCGGGTCCATCCGAATTTGGTTGTACCCGGAATAAGCATCAAGAAAACTGAGAATCTTATGGTCGACAGTTGCATTGGTCATGCGATCGATGTTGGGCAAAGGTAAAGAGTCCTTGGGGCATGCCTTATTCAAATATTTATAGTCCACACACATTCTTAATTTATTTTCCTTTTTAGGAACTACTACGTTTGCTAACCAGTCTGGGTATTTAACCTCTCGGATGGACCCTATTTTAAGGCGTTTAGATACCTCATCCTTGATGAACGTATATTTGACCTCAGACTGGGGTCTTCTCTTCTGCTTGATCGGGTGGAACTTCGGGTCCAGGCTTAGCTTGTGAGTGGTTATATCCGGCGGGATCTCTGTCATATCAAGGTAGGACCAAGCGAAACAATCTATGTTAGCCATAAGGAATTGAATGAGAGTTTTCCTAAGTTCGGGATTCAACCCCGTGCCTAGGTATACCTTTGGATCGGGCAAATGTTCGATCAATACAACTTGCTCCAGTTCCTCGACTGTCGATTTGGTAGCATCGTAATCGTTGGGGGCTATAAACGACCTAGGAACCCCGTAGTCATCGTCTCCATCGGTCCCCTACCTCACCGGTTGGATCGGGGATGGTGTTGGTAATTGCTATTTGGCTTCTTGTTTGGCGACCGGACCCAGACCTTTTGTCGTTATAAGTGCGGATACCGAAACCACCTCGTCTACCGCAAACATCTCCTTTGCAGCCGGTTGTTCTCCGTAAATTATTTTTATCCCTCCTGGCATTGGGAATTTCATCACTTGGTGTAGATTCGAGTGTACCGCCCTCATGATGTGGATCTATGGCTTCCAAACAGAGAGTTATACCTTATGTCTCCTTCGTTTACATAGAACTTGGCTTTCTGAATGGTCCCGGTGACGTTTACTGGCAATGTTATCTCCTCTTTTAGTGATCTCACATGCCATGTTGAATCCATTTAGAACTCGGACTGCAGGCACGATCTGATCTTGTAGACCGAGTTGTTCAACGACACTCGATCTGATGATGTTGGCCGAGCTACCTGGATCAATCAACACACGCTTAACCCGAGATTTATTTATGAGTACAGATATTACCAGTACATCGTTGTGGGGCTGCATGATCCCTTCAACGTCCTCGCCGTTGAAAGACAAGGTTCCCTCCGACACGTAATCCTGAGTCTATTTTTCCCTTGTGATGGATACTTTGGTGCGCTTCAGCATCAGCCCCTAGGAATGTCGACCCCGCCGATGATCTTGTTAATGACGTACTGAGGTTCCTCCTGCTCGATCTGTTTATTAGAATCTCTATTCCTGAAATGATGCTTGGCTCGATCGCTCAGGAACTCTCGGAGATGTCCGTTGTTAAATAACAGGGCTACTTCCTCACTTAATTGTTGGTAGTCCTCCGTTCTGTGGCCGTGAGTGCTATGATATTTGCACATTAGCTTAGGATCCCTTTGGGTTGGATCAGACTGTAGAGGTCGAGGACCTTGGTGTCTCTAATGCATCCTATGGCAGTTACGATAGCAGCAACATCGACGTTGAAATTATACTCTGATAACCACGGTGCTTCCTTGGGCCCGATAGGCCTGTCAAAACCATTTTTACTCATGAGTCCCCGGTTATTTTGACTCCGATCGTTTCTCCTTTCATTACTCGCAGGGTTTCATCCGTATTTGTAACTCCTGCGATCACCAATATACGGCTGGTATTAGTCCCTACTTGGCCTTGGTTCACGATCAATGTCTCTTTTGGGTCTGTCACTGGCTTGGACAGGAAAGACAGACCCGAAAGGGGCCCCAAGCTGATCATCTCCGACTCTAATTTTTGGCTGATATCGGTTATGCACATCGGCCCAAGTCACGACTGGATATTCTATCAGATTTTGCTTCAATTATTGCGAAGCCAAAGAGCTTCGATTATTGAGTCCTTGGGTGAAGGTCTGAATGGCCCAATCATCCGCGATCGGAGGCAGGTCCATCTGTTCCATCTGAAACCGGGACATGAATTCTCTGAGCATCTCATTATCCCTATGTTTCACTTTGAAAAGGTCTGACTTCCTAGTCTTGACCTTGATAGCCCCGGCGTGTACTTTTACGAAGGAATCTACAAGCATAGCAAATGAGTCAATAGAGTTAAGAGGTAGGTTGTGATACCATATCATAGCTCCTTTTGACAAGGTCTCTCCGAATTATTTCAGCAAGACAGATTCGATTTCGCCATCTTCTAAGTCATTCCCCCTGATGGCACACGTGTATGAGGTCACATGTTCATTTGGGTCAGTTGTCCCGTTGTACTTAGGAATTTCAAGCATGCAGAACTTTTTAGGGATCGGCTTCGGGGCTACGCTCGAAGCGAAGGGTTTCTGAACAAACTTCTTGGAGTCTATAGGCCTTTCAATATCGGTGGCACTCTGGGGATTTGGTCGACCCTGGAGTTGTAAGTCTCCACCTTCTTATCGTTGGATTCGATTTTCTTTTCTCCTGTTTCCACCCGTTTTTTCAATTCCTCAATCATCTTTATTATCTCGGGGTTAGTTCCGGGTTCAACTTCATTTGGCATATCTGCGGCTGGTTCATTTCCACGAGTGTTTTCCCAGGATGACTCGGGCTCAACTCTACTGGGAGCGCGGCTTCGATTCTGCAGTTGGGCTATCACTGCCTGCTGAGCCTGCAGCATTTCGAAGATCACCCGCAAGTTGATCTCATCCTCTTCACCATCACAAGCATTTTGAGCTACCGACCCGACTCCCCCGCGGATGTTGTTCTCAGGATCGGTGGGCAAATTTGTGTTGATGGCCACATGTGAGCTGGCATCGATCGGGACCGCGATCGGAATTCCGTTGGGATCGGTAGGGGGCATCTCATTTCCGGGTGCTATATTGTTGTTCTCGCCATGGTGGCCAGACTCAGCATCCGTGTTTAGAGGGGTAGATTAGAAGTTCGACATTTTAACTCAGACCTGAAATCAAAGGCACTTCAAAGAGCAAGTGTAAAGTAGGGTGCGTTACGGAAATTTGTATCAAATCGCCGCTATTATCCTCAGCCCCACGGTGGGCGCCAAACTATTTACTCTCAAAATCGGATAATAATTAAATTTGTAAGTGGTTTTAAGGATACACGGATTAATTTGATACAAAGCAATAAATTAAGTTACTACTGAACAAATAAAGATAAAATAAATTCAAACCACACGAGTAGGATAGTTCCAGCCTTAATGAAATTATCACCCTCGATCCGGGCTCGTTGTGGCCAGCACTGGTGAACAAAAGAGAGAGAGAGAGAGAGAAAGAGAGAGAGAGAGAGAGAGCTAATAACAGAGAAAATAATAATATATTACTTTGGAATGCGTGTTATAATGTGTTTCATGAATTATCAGACCCCTTTTATATAGTAGGGAAGCCCTGCTTTAGGTACAACTCTATAAAAGGTAAAAAATCTTCTAATTAACTAACTGTCGGTTCCTTATCGATACGTGCCGAGATCCCCACCGTGATATCCGACCAGTCACAGATATTTCGGCCTTCTGTTGGCTATGCTTGATTGTCCGACAATTTTCTTAGAAGTAGTTCGAGGCTAGGACCGAATCCGGAATCATGACCTCGACATTCTTGAGGGCAGGCGTCATGCCCCCTGATTCTAGCTCGATGGGACCTTTGGCTCGATTTCGGTCCCTTGCCACCATGTCTCGAGCATGGCTTATCTTGTCGGAGTCCGGGATGCACCATGAGCTCGACTTCACCCGTATACAGATAGTCCCCTTATTTCTCGGAGAGTAAACGACGAGGAACTACATGAGCTTCTGATTCTTACTTCGACACATCGCGACAGAAATGACAAAACATCTGAAACGTCTCGTTAGTCAAGTCATGATGGCATTAAATGCATGTCAGCTGCCGGTCGACCGTCCCTGGGCGTGAAACGTCGCTGAACTACTATAAATACCCCCTCCTTTGTTCATTTTTACTTTACATCAAACCTTCTACCCTCATACCCTCAGGATTTCAATGCTCTTTAGCACTTTTACCCCTATTACTCGAGATCCTTTGCAAGAATGTTTACCCAACTTCTTCTCAAGCCAACTAGTCTAATCCTTCAACATCCTTTGTTTCTTCATTTTTCCCAGATTTCCCTCCATTTTTACTTTATCAAAGAATGGCAAGACTTCCAAAACCGTTTCCTAGAAAAAAGCTCATTCTACTTCGCGGCCGGCTACTGAGGTTGAGGAGACCGCTCCGAGCGTGGCCGTTGATGAACCAGTACCCTAACCCCCCTTGAAAATGTTCCTTCATACGTGGTCGGTATGAGGAGATCTCGAGATACATCTACTCGATTACCGAAGAGGTCCTCCCTACGGTTCGAAAAGACTGCAACTGGGTCGATAAAGTCATAGTGGTCCTCGAAGAGTCTATTACCACCTATGTTGAGGGATATCTAAGTGTTTATACTTATCCCTTTACATTAGGCCTTGTAGACCCGGTCATTTTAGATTTTTTCAAGAGGTACAACGTGTGCCTATGCCAGATTCACCAATTACTCTAGAGGATCATGATTCTCCTCCGGTTGTTTGTGAACAAAATCAATGGGTGCTCGTTCACCATTGACTATCTACTCCGCTTATACAGTCCCCGAATCTTCTGGGGGAGGGGGCGCTGATAAAGCTTGTGCGTCGGGCCAGTAAAGCTCCATTCTCAAGTATCGATGAGGACCGGGATCGAGGTTGGTAGGGCCATTTTGTCCTAGTGAGGACTGCGGACTTGATTCTGGCTGAATGCAGTCCATTCCCCGAGAAGTGGAATACATCACGTAAGTAGACCTTTCATTTGAATGTTGATTTTATGTTTAATTTTCTTTCCCTTATCGGTATTTGTGGTGGTGCTGCCGTCGCTCGGGTCCCAAATATTGTCCCTCGACTCAAGAAGTAGGTCGAGGGTATCGTTTCACAGATGTCCTACTCCGAGAACTCGTGGCGCAAATTCTCGAAGGACCGTTGGGAGGCCCGTTCCCATGGATAGTTCCGTCCTTAATGAAATAATCACCCTCAATTCGGGCTCACTGTGGCCAGCACTGGTGAACAAGAGAGAGAGAGAGAGAGAGAGAGAGAGAGCGCGCTAATAACAGAGAAAATTAGAATATATTGCTTTGGAATGCGTGTTACAATGTATTTCATGAATTATCAGACCCCCTTTATATAGTAGGGAAGTCCTACTTTAGGTATAACTCTATAAAAGGTAAAAAAATCTTCTGATTAACTGACTGCCGGTTCCTTATCGATACGTGCCGAGATCCCCGCCGTGATATCCGGTCGGTCGCGGATATTTCGGCCTTCTGTTAGCTATGTTTGATTGTCCGACAATGTTCTTCGAAGTCGTTCGAGGCTAGGACCGAATCCGGAATCATTACCTCGACATTCTCGAGGACAGGCGTCATGCAACGGATTCTAGCTCGGTGGGACCTTTGGCTCGATTTCGGTCCCTTGCCACCATGTCTCGAGCCTGGCTTATCTTGTCGGAGGTCGGGATGCACCATGATCTCGATTTCACCCGTATACACTACTACTTCACATGTCTCAGTATATTATATATGAAGTTTTCCATTCTTTAATTCCCTTATTATATATACTTAATTAAAAGAAAAAGGCAGTATAAGAACATTAATCCTTCAATTGCGAGAAAAGTTATTTTAGACTTGTGAATGGAGATAGCATTAAATAGTATTTCGAAATTTTCTACCTTTCTACATTCTTTTCTGGCGGCACAAGTGGTAATATTTCTTAGTATGCAAATATTAATTCTTAAATTAACCTATATGTGCATGTTCTTGCGTCCCCTCCTGATAATATGGTAATTTGCTGATAATAATATGGTAAAAGTATATATTGACCTACTTTTTATTATTAGTAGTATCGATTTATAATAATTACAAATCATAAATATATTGGTGAAAAGAGAAATCATTTAATTCTTAATTAAATCACACTAGCAAGAACACAGAATATAGATGGGATATATGGGAATTCATTACAATGTACTTGGAAGTCCGTAACTTCGAATTAGTTATAGGCCAAGAGTTTAGTAGTTTCAAATTAGTTATAGGCCAATAGTTTAGTAGTTGTAGGACTATCTAACTTGCTTTGAGTAAATTAACACACACTAATAATCAAACAACTAATTGATTCAAGGATTATTATTCATTTTGAAGCTATATTTTCTATTAAACATTATTTTACGTTAAAGCTTGTAAATCCGAATTCGTGTCGGGAAGTCTCACATTAGAGGTAAAGCGTTTCCTAACAAGAACAACTTCGTACACAGGACTCGAACTCGATACTTATAATTAATAATGAAAGAAATAGTTGTCAGTCTACCACGATCCTTGTTGGTAAACATTATTTTATGTTGCACAAAGATGAGAACTGCTTTATAAAGGCAGCTTGAAGGTAACTTAAAGATTCCTTTATTTGACTGGATCGAATTAATTTAAAAATATCACATGAGTTTGAGAGACTTCAAGAATTAGCAACCTTTAACATAAGTATTTATTTAGATAAGGAAAAGTATACGTTGACCTAATCTGTTAATCTTACTTTAGTTTTCGAAGTTATGCAAATATTGAAGTAAACTGTCCTACTCATGAATTACATCCTACGATATTTCAATAAATTTAAAGCAAAATGAAAAATATTAATAGTAGTAAACTCTCAACTGTATATCGGGATTCGTATCAACAAATTTCTGAAATAGAAGTTTGAGCGAGATGGAAAACATTAGCGTAAGGTAATTACATATGCTTTTGAAATGTAACATTCTGGTAATAAAGACAGCCTAGACACTTGGACATATATATTATTTGCATATATATATATATATACACACTACTTGGAAAGACGGGCTTAAAGATACAAAAGTTTGGCTTTTAAAAGTCAAAAAGTGCTTGTTCTTTACCTAAATAGCCGATTGGATTTATTGTTTACTTTTTCAAGCTGATATATATAAATTATACGATGGTTTTACACAGTTATACACATACTATACATGAATATACATAGACCATATATGGTTATACATATATCAAACATATAGTATACATTTTCCGGTTACTTTTAATTTAGGTGATTGGGTGGGCGGCGATTTGGGTTAATTAATCAAAAATGTTCATGAAATTAAAGACAATAATATTTTAGTCAACGATCTAGTACAAAGACTGTGACATAGTGTATGTTAGGACATATAAAGATCATTGACATCAGTGTGTTGTAAGGGTGGGGTGGGGGTTGTTGTGTTCTCTTTGTTTAAAACCTTACAAAACTAATACCAGAGCAAAAGCTCATTTGTTTCCATTCTTTAGTTCTCTCTACTCAATCTCTCAAAATGTCTAGTTTTGACAAATCCACTGTCATTAGCATTTGCAACACTGTCCTAATTTGTGGTTTAGTCCTATACGTAGGTTCAATAATCTTTTTCAATGACTCTGAATGTCCATCTTCTTATCTTTTCTCTTCCTTAAAATTCCCAATTAGATCATCAAATGTTGCACAAACCAAAAATCCCACAAATATTAACCATCTCCTTTTTGGACTTTTAGGGTCAGAAAAAGCATGGCACCATAGAAAATCCTATATTGAATCTTGGTGGAGACCAAATATTACAAGAGGTCATCTTTTACTAGATGTTCCTCCTAAAGGTAATCTTTTACCTTGGTCAATAAATTCACCTCCTTATAAAATATCCGATGATGTTCCAAAACTAGTTAAAGAAACCAAACATGTTGATTCAAGAGTTTTAAGAATGGTTCATGGGATTATGGAGGTATTTAGAGAAGAACATGACGGGGTAAGATGGGTAATTATGGGGGACGACGACTCGATATTTTTTTTAGATAATATGGTTGATATTCTTGCACAATATGATCATACGAAGTACTATTATATCGGAGGACACTCGGAATTTATATTGTCGAATTATTGGTACTCATTTCATGAAGCTTTTGGTGGAGCTGGAATTATTTTGAGTTATCCTTTGGCTAGAGCATTTGCTAAGAATATAATGTCTTGCCTAAAGAGATATTCTCACTTGAAATCTGCTGATAGAACTACAATGCTTTGCATTTCTGATATTGGAGTCAACCTTTCTCCTCTTCAAGGTATTCATCAGGTAAGGTTTCTTCCGGTTTTAACCAGTAAAAAAATTTTACGCTATCAGTATATTTTAACCTATTATAGATCATATCGTTTGATAACTCGTTCTAAGGAGACCGACCTTAGTCAAAAACTTTTTTTTTTTAAACTTTTTACACTGTCAGTGTATTCAGCAAGATATGTCTTATCAACTAATTGGATTAAGTATACTTTTTTTTTCTTTTCCCTTAAATAATATATGGATATTTATAACTTGCAGATTGATCTACGTGGTGACATATCTGGATTTCTATCATATCATCCAAAGTCTTTACTAACATCCCTTCACCATTTTGATATGGTTGATCCAATTTTTCCCTCAATGGATCGTGCCCAATCTAGTTTCCACCTCCATAATGCTGCAAATTATGATCAATCACGTATGTTACAACAAACCATATGCCACCAGAGGTCAAAAAATTGGACATTTTCAGTTTCTTGGGGATATTCAGCACATATTTATGAGAAAATTATGCCTAGAAGTTGGATACAAAATCCTATTGTAACATTCAAGACATGGCAACCAAGTCCTAGTCCACCATATTATATGTTTGATGTTAGAAGTCCATCTTGGGATCCTTGTGAAGCTCCTCATGTATTTTTCTTCAAATCTGTTGAGAGAAATCCAAGAAATGAAATTGTTACTACTTACACTAGAGAATGGCCTAGAGGGATTGGAGCTTGTTTGTCTACTGGAAATTATTCTGCAGAATATATTTCAGAAATTCATGTATACTCACCATCAACAAAACGTATTGAGGTAATGTTTTCTACCGCCATAATCTCCCATAAATTTTTGTATGAGTTTAACTTTTATACACGGACAATAGGGGTGCCAAATGGCGGGTTGGGCTGATTTTGGGCGGGTCAAAATGGGTTGAGTCAATAATTGGATGGGTCAAAATGACTCGCCCAAAAGTTACTCAGGCTAAGATGGGTTGCATCAGGATGAGCTAAAATTTGGGTCAAAGTCCAACCCGTCCAACTCTTATCAAACTTTACTTAATATGTGTTGTTTTCTTTTAAATTATATTATTACTAAATAAGACTTTTTTAAAATTTGTTATGGTCATATATAACATATCAAATAAAAAAATAATTATTTCTAAGATATTTTGGCAAAGTTACTCATGAATCAATTTGGGCTAAAAATTAGCCCAACTTTAAATGGGTTGAGTCAATACGGACTAAATTCAATAAATGGGCGGGTCAATAACTAGCCCAACCTTGGGGGGCTCATTTGGGCTGGAGCCAAATTTGACAGCTCTAACTGTCTGGTAATCTAGAAGGGGAGTCTTGGAACAACGGTAAAGTTGTCTACATGTGACCTATAAATTATGAGTTCGAATCGTGGAAGCAGCCATTAATACTTGCATTATGGTAGGCTTTCGACATCACATCACTTGTGATGCGGCCCTTCCCCGGACCCTGCGTAAATGCGAGATGCATTGTGCACCAGGCCTTAGATAATCTACAAGTTACTGAGTATCATCCATAGATAGTGGCAGGAACTAATAACCTCAAAATTAAGCAAATTGAGTTAAACCAAGAAAATCTCAATTATACATTTTCCTCGTCTTCCTCCCCAAAATAGAAAGGAAAAAAGAAAAAAAGTGAATATATAATAACATCTACTTGTGTAAAAATTACAAAATCCTCGACTCTGATCTCTATATTTTATTATTTTTTGTTTTTCTTTGTTTTTTTCAGATTGATAGATGTGAATGTTGTGACATAATCCTTGAGGCCGGATCCAATAAGGCTGATATCAAGTATAGGGAGTGTAAGATAGATGAGATAATAGCTTGATCGATTCATCAATTAGTTGCTGTATAATATATATAAGCATTTGTGTTAATTATTGTCTTCTTTATTTATTTTTCCCAAACAATAATTTTTATGTACACTTGAAACTACGAGTCATGTGAAGCTGAAGGAACTAATTCATCGTAGTTTGGAACATAAGAAAATTCGTGAGAGAGATAAGAACGGATGAAGCTAGATTATTAGGCACGGGTTTAGACAATTTTAATATAGCTTTTGCTTAGATTATGTATTTGTATAGGAAATACATTAAATATATAATATATATTTAAATGTGAATCTAATAACTAAAATGACTATGCATTCAGTAGCAAAATAAGAATCTATAAACTCCAAATTAGTACTATGGTTGGGAAGTACGAATTATTCATTATTTATATGACTGAATAACTGAAGCATCATACCTTCCAAATCCATAATTAGTTCTCAATCGGAGTCCAGAAAGTCCTTTAAATTCATGATTTTCTAATTGTGGGAGCATCATTCCTTCTAATTAAATCTCATGTTTTTAGTAATAAAAAAGTAGTAATATATGCTTGTATAAAACTCAAATAGTAGTTTAGAATCCTTACCTCAAACCAATAGATCCTTATTCGCGTACTTCTTTCTCTGGTACTACTAGTATTTTCCTTGTGTTCCCTATTTTTAGATTGATACTATTAATTACTTGATGTTTCCTTTGCGTCATTTCTTATTTTTTCTGACTGTCGTTATTATTTCGTTTTCCTTATAAGTTTTTTGTCATTACTGTTGTGATTTTGCTTTATTGAGTCGAGGGTCTTCCGAAAATAGACTATCTATCTTTACAAGGTATGGGTAAGGATTGCATACATACTACCCTCCCTAGACCCTACTTAACTATGAGAATATATTGGGTATATTATTGTTATTGTTGTAGTATTTCATCAAGAACTCCAACATGTGGGTTAAATTAAGTACCAAAAATGAAGTTGCAATGTGGGATTGGCGAACTCTATCGTTTATGTTTGTGGGAATCCTATTACCCTTGCATTACTTTGGTCACGTAGGAGTCAAAGTAAGCTTATATATACTTGACCAACTTTCCAGAAACATCATCATTAAAACAAAATCGGAAGCTTATGATTGGGATTGGGGGTTTTAATATAGCAGATGGCACGACCCAAAATTCAACTAGTTGTGATGACGTCTAACCCAACCCGTTAGGTAAACCAATTATCTACTATCCAATCCCAATGTAATTTAACAAGACAATTAAGTAAAAGAAAATATCTAAATCTTATACATTCCCCAAAGACTGGTAGTACAAATCATGAGCTTCTAAGAATAGAGTATACAAAGTTGGTACGAAGTAAATACATACTGTTTGAAAAGTACATAAACAGAGTTTTATAAATCTAAGGCTACCAAGAACAAGAGGCAGCTACAACCGGAACGCAGGTACATCTTCAAATCCAGATCCCAACGAACACAACAACATCAGTAACCAACATCTGCACACAAGGTACAGAAGTGTAGTATGAGTACAACCGACCACATGTACTCAATAAGTAACAAACCTAACCTTAGGTTAAAAGTAGTGACGAGATTGTACCAAGGTCAGAGTCCAACTCCAATAACCAACAGCATAAAGCAAGGATTAAATGAAGTAACTGACAAATAAAAATGCTCAGCTTAATCATGATTTCTGAAAAATAGTTTTGCCTTTTAAGTGTATCAGTGAAAACCCAAGTCGTTTACCGAAGTTGCCAAAAATATAAGTAAGTTTGAAAACAGTAATTTTCCCAAAAATCCTTTCAACAATAAATAAGATGTTTCATTTCCTTTCGAGATAGCCAGTGGAAAATACATCACTATGCTCATATGCCAATATGTGTGAGAAGTCATGAATGATGTGATACCGTATAACATGAGGAAAATACATCTATATGCTTGTATATTATGTGTGCATGTCAATGGAATGTATCTCAATGATAAAACCATATGCATACTCTCAGAGTATCAATTCACTCCTCACAGTCACTCAGTCCTCCCAGTCACTCAGTCCTGACAGTCACTCAATCCTCACAGTCACTCAATCCTCCCAATCGCTCGGCACTCGCACTCAGTAGGTACCTGCGCTCACTAGGGGTGTGTACAGACTCCGGAAGGTCTCCTTCAGCCCAAGCGCTATAACAAGCCAATCATGGCATAAATCAATCAACCATGTTGCGGCATGCAGCCCGATCCTATTTATATATACATATATAAAGCCAATATGGCCTGCTATGGCGTGCAGCCCGATCCCATAATCATCCTCACAATCAGGCCCTCGGCCTCACTCAGTCATCAATCTCTCCAGTCTCTCGGGCTCACAATGTCATGACAATAAGCCCAAAATTATGATATGATGAATCAATAAATAGCAACAGAGACTGAGAGATGATATGAAAGGAATGCACATGACTAAGTATGATGTTACAATTTAAACAAATAATTCGATAGCAGAAATGACCTCAGTGGGTCTCAACAAAATAGGCATGCCGTCTAGACATGGTTTCTAATATGGATCGCAGCGCAATAGCTCTAGTACATAGAGATTTCACGGTTACATATAAGTTCAGGTAACTACACAGTACCATATAAATAACTGAGTCACATTTCACACAGTGCACGACCACACGCCCGTCACCTAGCATGTGCATCACCTCAACACCAAACACATATCACGTATAATCAGGGTTCATACCCTAATCTTAGAAGAGTTACTTACCTCTAACCAGCCGAATTCAATGTCGAGCAAGCTAAACAATGCTTCAAAATTTTTATTATGTGCGTATCCACCTTCGAACAACCCAAACCCCGATGATTTCCTTGAAAATCCCTCGGCAAAAATCGCCACGAACCGAGCTTTCTTGATTCAGCTCTTTAGTAATATTAAAACCTCTCACTATTCTTACAACTTTAATCTACATCAACATAATTCAATTGGACCAATATTAGTAAATAATTTCCAGATTTTTGGTCATTTAGACATTTTAACAAACAATTAGTAATGGTGTTTCTTCATCCAACAAATCCCTCCCACTATCATTCCTTAACAACTTATACTCCCAACATCACATGTATGACCAACCATTCACACCCAACCAATAAAATTCCACTAAATAATTACTTTTCAATCTCTACAATGGGTATTTATTTAATTTGGGAGTCTATGGTTTCCAATCACCATACCATGAATTCTAATAATTGATTCATACTCATATTCCCTTAATATTGTTACACCATGTACGTCCCAAGGTGACGTATAATAAATATGAGACTAGTTAATTATGATTTAAATGATTTTAAAATTATAATATGACTATATATGATATTTGGACAAAACACATAAAGTTTGGGGAAAATCGGATTTAAGTTGCGGAAAAAATCGACTAAGCATTTGCCATATAATAGAGCTTTTTGAGAAATATATTTCGTATACTATATGAGGTCTTTTGGGGACATATTATATACCAAATTGAAGGTTTTATAATGTAATTTCCAACACTCTTAACCGTTCATTTATACGATTTCCGGATAAAAATATATAAGCATCGGAAGGTGGATAAATCAGAGGGTGCCAAGTTAGCACCTTTTGACTTTTCAAAAGTTTGATAAATATATTTTAACTCGTCTCTCTCTCTTAATTTTACATAGAATCTGACCAGAGACACCATAAAAGAACGTTCATTGAGCTCTCTAATAGCTTCAAATAATACTAACATCCCGGGTACGAAATCGAGAAGCGATAACATCAGAACGATCCCTACGACGTAAGTATCACTATATCACCTCTCTTTTTCTTTGTAGTTTGAGTTTTGGAATGTATTTATTAGTTAATAAAAAATATTAATTTCTGTATTTAAGCTTTAAAATATCAAGAAAAGTTGATAAATTCGTTTTCTAATAGTTAGACCTCACGGGACGGTGATCGGAAGCCGTGAGTTCGAGTTATTTGACTTGTAGTGAACTGTTTTATGGGTTGTTTTGTATTGATTTTGGGCTGTCTATTGTTCTTCTAATTTATGGAGTTTGGAAGGATAAAAATAGCGTGGAGAAATACCACATGTGGTAGGGTAGTAGGTTAGTCGCTCGTCGTTGTAGTTGCATGCTAATTGATAATTTGTTGATTGGGTGTATTATGGTATATTTGGGATTTTTGTTGTATTGAAGATCCCGGATTATAATTAGGGTGGTTTTGAGTTGCTGATTGTATTATGTTTGTATCTCGCTTATAGTAGGCTTGAGGGAGCAGTAAAATCAGGGGAAATGTTGTCCGTTTTATTTTAGAATCGAGTTATCGTTTGAGATACGTAATATACTACCGCCATCTAAATTGTACACGTATTTATTTGGTATAGGGTTGACGCGCTAGTTGTCATAAGCTTGTTGTTGAGTTGCCTTGACGACTTGAGGTATGTTAAGGCTATCCTTTTTTTTTCTTTTTGGCATGATCCAAATGATACAAACGAAACGAGCAAAATACGCAACATTCATAAATAACTTTATTCATAGAAATACTAGAGGTATCTATATTCTTGATTTCCCATGTGAATTATTATTATATCCTATGTTCATGGGTCCCAGAAAAATACATATTTGATAAAGTTTGTCCGAAAGGAATATTAATTTTATGATATTCGAGAAATCTTATTAACGTAATATTTCTTATGCATTTCATGCATTTATACATGTACATTGACCCATGACCAGAAGGCGTTATATACGCGTATATTATATGTATATGGGATATGGGAAAAAGTTAAGGCGTTATATATGCACCACCACCTGATCAGCTAGTATACAATGATGATTTTGCCCATAGTGGCCGAAATGATATGATGGGATGCCCTCAGAGGCTTGATGATGTTATGTACACCTATACCTATGCATGATACAACATTTACAAGCACGTGCATGACATTATAAATATTTTAGGATTCACAAAGTTATTTAGACTCACAAGTGGAATTCTTTACCCCATGTTTCATCCTTTTTTTTCCGGGGACGTTGCGTTTCATGCCCGCAGGTGCAAGTAGATAGGCTGACAGTCCCCCTTCTTAGGATCCTTGATCAGCGAGAGTTGGTGTGCTCCATTTGATCCGGAGCTGCTTTGAGTTTTGGTACGGTGTGTTTACATATATATATAATGATTTTTCTTTAGACTTCGGATACTTGATCGACCCACTTACTTTTATTATGTCAATATTAATCACTACTGTTGGAATTATGGTTCTTATTTATAGTGATAATTATATGGCTCATGATCAAGGCTATTTGAGATTTTTTGCTTATATGAGTTTTTTCAGTACTTCCATGTTGGGATTAGTTACTAGTTCGAATTTGATACAAATTTATATTTTTTGGGAATTGGTTGGGCTGTGTTCCTATCTATTAATAGGATTTTGGTCTACACGATTAGTTACAAACGCTTTTTGACAAGCATTTTCCTTAATACAGTTGTACACTCTATTAGAGGTCTGTAGACAGTCATGTATAGTTATATAGTATGTGGCCTTGTCGGCTCTCCCTACAGTATATATATGTATGTATATATGTCTTTTGGGCCTGTTTTCCCACGTTAGTTGTTCATATGAATTAATAGGCTGACAGTCCCCCTTCTTAGGATCCTTGATCAGCGAGAGTTGGTGTGCTCCATTTGATCCGGAGCTGCTTTGAGTTTTGGTACGGTGTGTTTACATATATATATAATGATTTTTCTTTAGACTTCGGATACTTGATCGACCCACTTACTTTTATTATGTCAATATTAATCACTACTGTTGGAATTATGGTTCTTATTTATAGTGATAATTATATGGCTCATGATCAAGGCTATTTGAGATTTTTTGCTTATATGAGTTTTTTCAGTACTTCCATGTTGGGATTAGTTACTAGTTCGAATTTGATACAAATTTATATTTTTTGGGAATTGGTTGGGCTGTGTTCCTATCTATTAATAGGATTTTGGTTTACACGGCCTGTTGCGGCAAATGCTTGTCAAAAAGCGTTTGTAGACAGTCATGTATAGTTATATAGTATGTGGCCTTGTCGGCTCTCCCTACAGTATATATATGTATGTATATATGTCTTTTGGGCCTGTTTTCCCACGTTAGTTGTTCATATGAATTAATAGTTTATTTTCAGACGTTATGCATGACCTACACTTTTTTCATGTTTATATCTTAGACAAATGCTTATGGGTGTTCGATAGGTAGAACTCATGCACTCGTCACGGCCTATCGGTTTGGGTCGTGAAAATATATCCATGCATGTAAGTCTAAGGGCGTAGGATTACCTTTTGGAAGAAATCTTGCAAATCCCTCATTTGAGTTCTTGAAGAAATTTCTTGAAGATCTATGTATTTTGTGTGTAGATCTCATCAATACTAGTGTAGAAATGATGGAATTTCACACCAAGATAATGGGGATTGCTTAACTTGAAGATGGGAGGAGTTGGTGGTAGGGCTGCTTATCAGGAGGATCGGGCAGTTATTTACTCTTAACGGTTCGTCTTATCGATTATCGGCTTTAAAATGAATTAATCCGCTAGCCACCCGATAAGATATCGGGCGGGTTGGTATCGGTTTAGCTATTATCGGGCGGTTATCGATTTAGATTGTGCTTTTTTAATTAGTAAATCGTGTAATAAACCGAAGTATAAATATAAGATACGGAAAGATAACATTTTATATCTGCACGAGTTCCAGCAGCAGCAACACATTTGAGACCTTTCTTCAATATATGAAACTCGTTCCAGTGAACAAGCTTGTTGGGTCAAAGTTAAAAGTTTCATACATACAAGTTGGGAGTAATAATTAAAAACCTGTTTGGACAACACCTCTGCCCAGATAACTAATTAACCCACTACTTAGAAGAAATAACATCCAAGAATATCAATTCATATTTATGGATAAAAATAAATCAGTACAATTCACTTTGCACTTCGTACAATTGTTCAGAGCAGTAATATGGATAAAAATAAATTTTATATATATATGTATTCTCAACGGGTTAACGGATTATCAGTTAAGAAAATTGAATAATCCGCCCCCAAACCGATAAATCGTTAATAAAAAAATTTTAATTTGTTCCCCGTTCGTTAAACCGTTAAACCGATACCCATAAGCCATTAAGCTTCGGTTTCGGTTTCGATTTCGGTTTCGATTTCGGTTCGATTTTCGGTTTCGGTTCAGTTTTGAACACCCCTAGTTGGTGGTCTTGAGAGAGTGGAGAAGAGCTCCAAAATTCGTCCAAATGAAATGTGGAAAATGAGCCCCGAATTGGTTTAAAAAGAGCTGGAGCTGGTCCGCGCCCGGTCTGGCGAAGTGACCCTCACTTCGCTGTCCACTGTATGCAAGAGAAGGCAGGATCCACGCCCGGTCTGGCGAAGTGACCCTCACTTCGCTGTCCGCCAAAATAACTGGGTGATCTAACTTTGGTAATTTGATCATAACTTTTAGTAGGAATGTCCAAATGACAAACAACTTAATACGTTAGAAACTAGACTCAAAGAGATACACTCTAGATGCAAAATTCATGGAAAGTATCTTCACATTATGAGAGTTATATCCGTCCAAAAGTAGGTGTTTTGCAAATTGAGACACATTTTCTACTTAATATTTCCAACTTTTGCCAATTAGTGCCGAAACCTTCTAGACTTATACAAATGCAAATCATACGTCCAAGTCCAAAATCACCATCCGGACCTAACGGAACTATCAAAACTCTGATCCGAGATTGAATACTAAAAAGTCAAATTTGGTCAACTCTTTCAACTTAAGGCTTCGAACATGGAATTTATTCTTCCGAACATGTTCCGAAACACCTGAAAACAAAACTGATAATTCATACACGATAAGTCGGGTCGTTACATTCTCCCTCACTTAAACATACGTTCGTCCTCGAACGTGCCAAGAGTTCTTCCTAAACCTTCAAATCGCTATTCCACCTTACCACGCACATTCCCGGGGGTGATTCCATATCACCCTATTTCATATAGGCATGACGACACCACATAACTGAAAATTACTATTTTAGCATTAGCCCATAAACCTTGGAATCCAATTTCCAACATCCAAAAAATTTCTTTTCAACACCCGAATCTCATATCTACACTCTGTATGAGTCTTAACAAGTTGAATTAGTCCTTAACCATACCCTAGATATAATCACATAACATACTACACAACTCGCATACTCGCAGCACCATTTCCGATCACAGTAACTACTCAAAACCAACCTGGTACTAGTATTAAAGCTCATATCAAACAAAACCTCATTCCCAAAACATTCGTACACTGTTGATAATTAAAGAAACACGTGGAATCACATAACCACTTATCAGATCAACTAGTCATGGAGTTATCTCGCCCCAACCAGAATCATAATTACTTTCTAAGCTGACTTTCGATATCATCCTCCCAAATATACCATTATCAAATCCGATTGTACACATTCTAGGTCCAATGACCTTATATTTTTAAATACAACTATCCCACAGATATGCCACACCAATATAACTCAAGCCACAACTGTGCAATCTGTGTACCCAAAAATGAAAAATATCTCAAAGAAAAGAATCGTATTGCGAGTTCAACAAGCACTACCACAACTGCAATGCTATAAGCTCATTATATATAGTAGAACCAAGACACACAAATTTAATAACAGTAACCAGCTCTTCTAGAGCTCACATTAACATCACTCGCACAGACAACTCACGTGCTATAGTATCAATATCAGGACCCGCACGTACAACTCACGTGCCAATAATATCAGTATATGGTCACAGGCCTCCAGTCCAAACATATCATAGAGGAGAAATCAAATAAGTACACATGTATATGATAAATGATATAAGATTCACATGCTCCTGGACTGGTATAAATAACACGCCATAGGGTAGGCATGTGCAAAGTGTGCTATCACAACTTAAATCGGCAAGTTAACGCAGAAATAGTAACTACCCAGTTTATTCAGGGAATTAGCCTCTTTGTAACCTCAAGTATAGCCTAGGTAGTTCTCGACAAAGGTACGAATACGAGAAATGTTATAAATTTACGCTTAACAGTCAAATCTAGGCATATCTTTGCCTAAGCATTCTTCCGAGTATGAATACTTGCTCTGATGCCCGCACATGGGCTCAAACCTCACATATATGCGCACTCATAGCGCGTAGCTATCACAAACAATTAGTGAAACTAGTGCCTCTACCGAGTTTAAATAAAATACTCACCTCAAATAGGTCGCAACCCTGAAACAATATGCTTTCGAGAACTCCCAATCTCCAGATTCATAGAATGCATAAATCACCGTAACCGATCCCTACTCCAGCACTCGAATGACTAACACATCTTTCATGCATGATCATCCCACGAGGAATACTTCTATAATTCTCCCGTGCCACATAGCAAAAATCTAAATATTAGCAGTCGATCAACCAGGCGAATACTGCAATACCAACGAAACATCCGTAAGTCAAAACACAATGTGCCCTTTTGAATGTACACTCTTCTGAGGTAATACCACTAGTGCCAATATCATAAATTATTTGTGCGCCATAAACTCATTACTTTCCTTTTGGAACTGAACTGTATACTTGCACATGCAAATCCCAATATCACTCCATGCACCGCCTCTATTAGGCCATCTTATGAAAACACGAGAACCTCATTAATACTTTGAGTCACAAGCAAAATACATACCTGGTTAGTTAGAAACCTTCAATTTTCTTCCTTCTAGAAGGAAATCACAATACACAACACGTTCCCCATACCGGTAGAAAATATCTGGTTCAAACCATGGTAGAAACATCAAGAACACTTTGAAATCTATTTGCACATAACCAAGCAATCAAAACTGAATTCCTCTAACTCGACCAAGCCACGTAGGTCACCAAACCCAAGAATACTGCAACCAAAAATATTTGTAGAGCCTCACACATCATACGTAACTAAAGAACCAATCATACCATTACCATACTGGTTCAGCCTATTACCCAGTCGTTCAATTTTCTCCGAGTTTCTTCTAAATTATCCTCAAGTTGACACTTCTCCTTGTCACAACTCCACAATCCTTACTCAAAGCTCACTACAAGACATCCTAACATAAAACCACACTGCCCTAAGGCCCATAAGCCACTGTATTCTTCTTAAGCACCTTCATAAATACCACAACCGAGACACTCACTTTTAAAGACCTTATGTGAATTTAAAATTATTCATATTTCCTTTCTTCTACTAAAATGTAGAATCCATAGTGAAACAGAATCACCGCACGTCCCGGGACCATTAAACGTAAATCTCATATTCTATCTATACACCAATCCGGAAAAATTCTCGATTGCTATATATAAATCTCAAACCTATTAGAACCTTCTAGAGAGTCATCCACTCTGCTCAAATCTAAATTGCACCGCCCAAACGGTCCCAAAGACACGTGCTCCCTTAGCTTAACAATACTCAAAGAGGTAACCCCACCTTAACACCACCAATCAATTCATACTCCGTGCGTACTACATCCAACAATAACAACCCAACTCATTAACTGATTTTCATATACTCATAAAGTGCGATATAACTCGTATCCAGGAATTTCAGTACTCGAGCCATCCTCGATCTCAACCTCTGCAAGTCATAACTAATCCAAAAGTATGCCTCAGACTAAAAATAAAATTTAACATATAACCATGAAATTGAATTGTCAATAGCAGGCTCCCCTACTTGGCTCAAATCCATAAATTAAAACACTCGATAACTTACAATACTCATACTCTATTACTGCCATAATACCGCAGTCAGTTCAAGAAAAATTCTTCACAAGCTCATGCAGTGCCAACCATAAGAATATTTCAATCATCCGCTAAACTCGCATTCATTCTCTTGACACTCAAGTTAATTTCTCAACCAGATTCAAATTCAAGTCTCAACACCTATGCCCCGCTGGCAGAAAAGAAAATCTCTACTCAATATTATAAGAAACACACCTAAATAGATTACTCTGTGGGGGATAACCCACATCCTTAGCCTCAAATTAGCATCTTGTTATACCCTTTCGCAGTCACAATTACTATGCAATCACTTAATCTTTCTGAGTTTGAACTCATCAACACGACATGAAAATCTGCTTCGCTCCACAATTAAATAGCATGACAAATCCCTCAACGCACTCACAACTCAAGAATGTACATCACATCAAAACAGGAATCAAGTACCCAATAGCAGACTCTTGAGGGACAAGTAAACTTTATTCGTCTTATTCAGCCCACCTGAACACATCCCGCATTCACATCATACTCATCATATAGTCATTCAACTGTTCATCGAGACACAAATTCCACTCATGGGGACACTACCGGACATATGAGTCCAAATGTACAACTTCACACAACTGAAGCTACCAAGCCTAAGCTGTGGTCTAAACCTGGCCTCAAGTCCTCCAGACTGGCCCATCACAAAAACACAGAATACACATCTCGAACCTCGTTCATGGAATCACAAGCCAGTGATGCACAGTTGATACCGAGCGCTCATATGCGCACACGAATACGTGGAAGGAATTCAAAGAGTTATATTTCAAGCTGAATCAATTCTACACGATAATGAGAAAAGGATGGGAAGTTTATCCTAAAATGCCTTGTAGCCTCTTGAAGATAAGTATGGACGTCATCATACCGATCCGCAAGACTCTACTAGACATTTTCTCATGACTTGTAGAACCTATAAAACTAGGGCTCTGATACCAACTTGTCACGATCCAAAATCCAACTAGTCATGATGCCACCTAACCTCAACCCGTTAGGTAAGCCAATTATCCATAATATAATTCCAATGTAATTTAACAAGACAATTAAGTAAAAGAAAATATCTAAATCTTATACATTCCCCAAGGACTGGTAGTACAAATTATGAACTTCTAAGAATAGAGTATACAAAACTGGTACGAAGTAAATACATCATCTGTTTGAAAAGTACATAAACAGAGTTTTATAAGTCTAAGGCTACCAAGAACAAGAGGCATCTACAACCAGAACGCATGTACATCTTTAGATCCAACTCCCAACGAACACAACAACATCAATAGCCAACATATGCACGCAAGGTGCAGAAGTGTAGTATGAGTACAACCGACCCCATGTACTCAATAAGTAACAAACCTAACCTTAGGTTGAAAGTAGTGACGAGCTTGTACCAAGGTCAGAGTCCAATACCAATAACATAAATCAAGGAATAAATGAAGTAACTCACAGATAAAAATGCACAGCTTAATCATGATTTCTGAAAAATAGTTCTGCCTTTCAAGTGTATCAATGAAAATCCAAGTCGTTTACCGAAGTTGCCAAAAATATGAGTAAGTTTGAAAACAGTAATTTTCCCAAAAATCCTTTCAACAATAAATAAGATGTTTCATTTCCTTTCCAGATAGCCAGTGGAAAATGCATCACTATGCTCATATGCCAATATGTGTTAGAAGTCATGAATGACGTGATACCGTACAACATGAGGAAAATACACCTCTATGCTTGTATGTCATGTGTGCATGTCAATGCAATGTATCTCATTGATAAAATCATATGCATACTCTCAGAGTATCAATTCACTCACTCCTCACAGTCATTCAGTCCTCCCAGTCACTCAGTCCTCACAATCACTCAGTCTTCACAATCACTCAATCCTCACAGTCACTCAATCCTCCCAATCGATCGGCACTTACACTTGACACTCGCACTCAGTAGGTACCTGCGCTCACAGGGGTGTGTACAGACTCCGGAGGGGCTCCTTCAACCGAAGCTCTATAACAAGCCAATCATGGCATAAATTATATCAATTATATATATGGATAAAAATAAATTTTATATATATATATATATATATATATATATATATATATATATAAAGCCAATATGGCCTGCTGCGGCGTGCAGCCCGATCCCATAATCATCCTCACAATCAGGCCCTCGGCCTCACTCAGTCATCAATCTCTCCAGTCTCTCGGGCTCACAATGTCATGACAATAAGCCCAAAATGATGATATGATAGATCAATAAATAGCAATAGAGACTTAGAGATGATATGAAATGAATGAACATGACTGAGTATGAAGTTACAATTTAAACAAATAATTCGACAGCAGAAATAACCTCAGTGGGTCACAACAAAATAGGCATGTCGTCTAGACATGGTTTCTAATATGGATCGCAGCGCAATAGCTCAAGTACGTAGAGATTTCATGGTTACATATAAGTTCAGGTAACTACACAGTACCACAGAAATAACTGAGTCACAGTGCACGCCCACACGCCCGTCACCTAGCATGTGCGTCATCTCAACACCAAACACATATCACGTATAATCAGGATTCATACCCTCATCTTATAAGAGTTACTTACCTCTAACCAGCCGAATTCATTATCGAGCAAGCTAAACAATACTCCAAAAATTTCATTATGTGCGTATCCACCTCCGAACGGCCCAAACCCCGATGATTTCCTTGAAAATCCCTCGGCAAAAATTGCCACGAACCGAGCTTTCTTGATTCAGCTCTTTAGTGATATTAAAACCTCCCACTACTCTTACAACTTCAATCTACATCAACATAATTTAATTGGACCAATATTAGTAAATAATTTCCAGATATTTGGTCATTTAAACATTTTAACAAACACTTAGAGTGCATAGCATTTAACTACCTCTAGTAATGGTATTTCTTCATCCAACAATTCATCCCACCATTATTCTTTAACAACTTATACTCCCAACATCACATGTGTGACCAACCATTCATACCCAACCAACAAAATTTCACTAATAATTATTTTTCAATCTCTACAATTAGTATTCATTTAAATTGGGAGTTTATGGCTTTCAATCACCATACCATGAATTCTAATACTTGATTCATACTCATATTCCCTTAATATATCTATACATGTAAGTCTAAGGGTGTAGGATTACCTTTTGGAAGAAATCTTGCAAAACCTTACTTTGAGTTCTTGAAAGAATTTCTTGAAGATCTATGTATTTTGTGTGTAGATCTCATCAATACTAGTGTAGAAATGATGAAATTTCATACAAAGATAATGGGGATTGCTTACATTGAAGATGGGAGGAATTGGTGGTCTTGAGAGAGTGGAGAAGAGCTCCAAAATTTGTCCAAATGAAATGGGGAAAATGATCCCCGAATTGGTATAAAAAGAGCTGGATCTGGTCCGCGCCCGGTCTGGAGAAGTGACCTTCACTTCGCTGTCCTCTGTATGCAAGAGAAGGCAGGATCCGCGCCCGGTCTGGCGAAGTGACCTTCACTTCGTTGTCCGCCAAAATAGCTGGGTGATCTAACTTTGGTAATTTGATCATAACTTTTAGTAGGAATGTCCAAATGACGAACAGCTTGATGCGTTAGAAACTAGAATCAAAGGGCTACACTCTAGGTGCAAAATTCATGGAAAGTATCTTCATATTATGAGAGTTATCCCCGTCCAAAAGTAGGTATTTTGCAAATTGAGACACCTTTTCTGCTTAATATTTTGAACTTTCGTCAATTAGTGTCGAAACCTTCTAGACTTATCCAAATACAAATCCGGGCATACGCCTAAGTCCAAAATCACCATCCGGACCTAACGGAACTATCAACACTTCGATCCGAGGTCGAATACTAAGAAGTCAAATTTGGTCAACTCTTTCAACTTAAGGCTTCTAACATGAAAATTATTCTTCCGATGTTCTGACACACCTGAAAACAAAACCGATGATTCATACGCGTCATAATACATCATATAAAACTATTCAAGACTTCAAATAATTGAAAGAAGCGTAAATGTTCAAAATGACAAGTCGGGTTGTTACAGCAGAAGGTGAGGAATTCAAAAGACGTTTAAAACGTTCATAGGGTAATAGGATCCTAGAAATATTATTATTGAAAATTAGGCCTTAGTACATGAACATTCATGCTTTTCAGGAAAAAAAGCATGAGTAATCAAATTCATTTTCACTACTAAAAAATTGCCTAAAACCATCTAGAAATACCGGCGGAAATCGGTCGGAAAACTGGAAAAACCGACCGATTTTCGACCCACTTCAATTCATTGTAATTAGGCTGGTTGGTAATAAATAGCGACCGAAGTCGGTTGCAATTTTCAACCGATTTCGGTCGATCAATAAAATTTCACAAGCGACCAAAAAAGAAAACATATGTCGAAATAGTCGGTATTTTTCGACCAAAGCCGGTCAGTATTTTAATTATGTAATTAAAAAATTCATAGTTTGGGAATCGAACTGAGGTCTATATTGTGGCAGGATACTATTCCACCACTAGACCATTAGTATATTTTCATTTAAGACTATCTTTTATTTTATTTGTACTCTTTAATTGCATTTTCGCGCGAAAATAACCGATCGATTTCGGTCGTTTTATTAAAAATATAAAATTACTGAACGAAATCGGTTGGTTTTTTTAAAATGAACGACTGAAATAACCGATCGATTTCGGTTCGGTTTTTTAAATATTAATTTTAATTTATTTTATATGAAAACCCAACCGAAGTTGGTCGGTTTCTTAAAAAATAAATTTCGGGGGACTCCAAAATAGTTTCCCGCATTTTTGCGCCCAAAAAACCGACCGAAATTGGTCGGTTTCGTAATATATATATATATATATATATATATATATATATTTTAAAATACCGATCGACATCGGTCGATTTTTTGACCGGCCGAAGTCAGTCGATTTGCCGTGGTCGATTTTGACCGAATTTCTAGTAGTTTAATTTGAAAGTGAAATGTGCATTTAAAATATGACGTTATGAAACATGATAATTTACTACTTCACATGTTTGTTTCTTTAAATTCTGTATTACATCAGGAAAGAGAAGGGATAGGGAATATTATGGTATTGATAGGGTGTGAACCAGTATTTTAAAAGGCGTGGGTGTAAGGCGAGGCATTTTATATATGCATCAGCGAGGCATAAGCCTCGAGGCACGGAGCGTAAGCCCCATAGGTATTTAATTTTTAATATTTTATAAAATAATATAGTTACAGTAAATATTTATAAATAGATAAAAAAATATAAAAATTAAAGAAAACTATAAATATGTGAAATATATATATATAGATGTGCTCCATCCCCATAAAAAATTAGTCAAAACAATCTATTATACGCTACTTACAAGCACAAATAACTTGAGTCAAAAAGAATAAAGTTTTCTACATGGAGGAACAAAAAGGATGACTAACCTGCAATTTGAACCTTGAACCTGCTGCTATGAAGGAGAATGAAGTTCTCTTTGTATTTGTAAAAAAAAATATTCAATTCGTTGCTTTTGGGAGATATTAGCAGACAAGATAAAGAATTGGGAAACCATGAATTAGGGCTTCAATCAATAAAAAATGTCTTGACTTTTAAATTTGATACATTTCAGTTCCTTTTTAAAACTTATGAGTAATTTCCAAGCTGATTTTTGAAAATTTGGGTATTATACAAAGAAATTATTTAATAAATTTTGTTTTAATTTGAAAAAGTCTCTGGGGCTTACACCTCACTAAAAGACACGCCTCAAATGCTCGGGCGTACGTCCCGAATTGATGGACGTACGCCTCTTGGGATTTTCGCCTCAGAATATTTTTGATATGCCTCACCCCAGGACTCGCCTTTTAAAACACTGGTGTGAACCCTCCATCAACCGCAGAATGTAGAGAGCTGCTCACCACATGAGCTCGCCCTCGCCCCTACTTCACATGTTTCAGTATATTAATTAAAAGTGAGCTTTTTTCCCACCTTTTTCCTATTATACTTCATTAAGAAAACAAGTCAACGCGGTAGAACCTGAAACCTTCCATTGTGAGGAAAGGTGTTAATTAGACTTGTAAAAGAAGATTTTTAGTATTTTCAAAATGCAGATTAAATTAAATATATTCCTTGCTAGCTGGTCCAAGTGGTGATATTTCTTAGTAATGTAAACATTCTTAGACCAATGCATGTTCTTGCGTCAAAATTAAAACAGAGAAATGAAAATTTTGAAATATAGTTGAAGACTTTAACATTGTTGTGGATCTAATGTATAAAAACTTAAAGCGAGAAGTACTTTTAATATTTGAAGAATGGATGTATATACAAGAGTTGTTATATCTATCCTTATAGGATGATAATATTAATAAAAATAAAGTGATTAACATAAAAAAGATTGTTCGTCATCTGTAACATTTGTCCATTTGCAATTTCAAGTAGCCGATTTATTGAATAAATCTTGAATAAATGATTATAAATTGGATAGAGATTCATAACAATGAGACTTAGATCCCAGAAATCTCTGCATCTCTAGATAATTAATTATACTATATATATATAGTCCAAGACTTTAGTAACTGTAGATTAACTAACTTGCTTTGAGTAAATTAACAGACTAATAATCAAACAACTGATTAATTAAAGGAACAGTCACTTTGAAGCTATTCTCTAAAATTAATTTATTGTTGCACAAATAAAACAGCTGCATTATGAGTGGGAGCTGAAAGATAACTTAAAGATTCAATTCCTAAAAATTTCCTTGTGATGAACTTAAAGAGATAACATTGACTTGTTTAATTTTTTAAATAAATCACATGAGCGCAGAGCTATGAAGTAACCTTTACATTAAATATCTTGATAAGGAAAATTATACGTTGACCTAATTTTTTAACCTTAGTTTATTTTTCAAAGTTAGGCAAATAATGAAGTAAAATGTCCTTTTTATTAATTATGCTCAAAGGTAAGTCAATAAATTTAAAGCAAAACAAAAATACTAGTATACTTCTAGTAGCAAACTCTTTACTTTCTAAAAACGCATGGATAAAATATAAATACTACTATTTTTTATTTTGTGAATCACCTCAACTAATTTCTTTTTATATATATTTTGGTATAATCATTTGGTGTCAAGAGCTCAGTAGCTCGACTAATCCAGATTCATGTTGCATAGAGACTTTAAAGGAAAAAATGCTCTCTACCAAAGGTTTCTCTATTCTCATGTTCGAACCCGAGACCTTTAATTAAGAAGGGATCATACCATCCCGCCACTCCATCTAGATGTACCTCAACTAATTTCTGAAACAAAAGTGTGAAATAAAAAAAATAATATATCGCAAATACATATTCTTTTGAAATAACATTCTGATAATCAAAAAAAAACCATAGGCGCTTCGACATTAAATTAGTGTTTGTTGTAAGAAAAGGTATATCACAAATACTTAGAAAGATGGGTTTAAAGATACCAAATTTTGGCTTTAGAAAGTCAGAACATGTTTAGAAAAGACACAAAATTTTTAGTCAAATAAATTACTACAAAGCCAATGTGACAAATTATGTTAGAACATACATATCATTATATTGTCAACTTCCAAAAGAAAAAGAGTCTATGGTACTGTTGTTGTTTTGTTTTTTTTTTTTTTTTTTTTTTTTTTTGGGGGGGCGGGTGGGTTTGCTTAGAACTTTGTAAAGAGAAAATAACTCATATAAGAATCAAATGATCATTGGTTCATTTGTTTACATTCAACAAATTCTCTCTACCTATTCTCTCATTAAAAATGTCTAAAATTGACAATTCTGCTGTCCTTAGCATTTGCAAAACAGTGCTAGTTTGTGGTTTAGTCCTATACGTGGGCACCATTATTTTTTTCAATGACTCTCAATGTCCATCTTCTGATCTTTTCTTTCCCTTGAAACTCACTATCTCTCCTTCTAATTCTCAAACAAATACATTATCAAATGATGCAAAAACCAACAATGCCACAAATATTAGCCATCTTCTTTTTGGACTTTTGGGGTCAGAAAAAGCATGGCATCATAGAATATCCTATGTTGAATCTTGGTGGAGACCAAATATTACAAAAGGATATCTTTTACTAGATTTTCCTCCTAAAGGTGATCTTTTACCTTGGTCAATAAATTCACCTCCTTATAAAATATCCGATGATGTTCCAAAACTTGTTGAAGAAACAAAACATGTTGATCCAACAGTTTTAAGATTAGTTCATGGGATTATGGAGGTGTTTCGAGAAGAACATGAAGGTTTAAGATGGTTAGTGATGGGGGACGACGATTCAGTATTTTTCGTGGATAATATGGTTGATATTCTCGCGCAATATGATCATACAAAGTATTATTATTTTGGTGGACACTCGGAGTTTATATTGTCGAATTATTGGTACTCATTTAATCAAGGTTTTGGTGGTGCCGGATTTATATTGAGTTATCCTTTGGCTAAAGCATTAGCAAATAATATGATGTCTTGTTTAAAGAGATATGCTCATTTGAAAGCTGCTGATAGAACTACAATGACTTGCATTGCTGATATTGGTGTCAATCTTTCACCTCTTCAGGGTATTCATCAGGTAATTCTTTTCAAAAAAAAAAAAAAAGAGAGACAAGAATCAAAAAGGATAATGAAATGCACAATCATTAAGTAGTTATGTGTTTGGATAAAAGTGCTGAAAATAATAATAAGCAGTAAATGTATTCGATTTTCTAACGATTAAAATGCCCTAAAGTTATTTACTGAAAATATCAACTACTAGAAAGTATCCTTAGAAGGAGAATGACAAATGATGAAAAACACCCATAAAGATACTTTAAGGGTGTTTTTAAAAAAAGGGTATTTTTGAAATTACAAAAAAATATTATGAAAAAAATTTTGGTCTAACTAAAAGGTCTTTTTAAGCTGAAAAATCATAAGTTGGGATGATCAACTTACAACTTTTAACTGATTCCGACTTTATAAACACTTAGTATAAATAATTTTGGTATTTACCAAGCACGTAAATTTAATAAAAAGTACTTTTATGCGGCTCAAACCAGCTTATAAGTTTACCAAAAAACTATCTTTCTTTTAATCTTTATTAATTCTTGGATATTAATTTGCAGATTGATCTACGTGGTGACCTATCAGGATTTCTATCATCTCATCCAAAATCTTTATTAATGTCTCTTCACCATTTTGACATGGTTGAACCAATTTTTCCCTCTTTAGACCGTGCACACTCAGGATTTCATCTCTTAAATGCTGCAAATTATGATCAATCAAGAATGTTGCAACAAACCATTTGCCACAAAAGATCAAGTAATTGGACATTTTCAGTTTCTTGGGGATACTCAGCTCATATTTATGAGAAAATTATGCCTAGAAGTTGGATACAAAATCCAATTGAAACATTCAAAACATGGAATAAAAGTCCTAGGCCACCACATTATATGTTTGATGTTAGAAGTCCTTCTTTGGATCCTTGTGAAGCTCCTCATGTTTTTTTCTTCAAATCTGTTGAGAGAAATCCAAGAAATGAAATTGTTACTATTTATACTAGAGGATGGCCTAGAGGGATTGGAGCTTGTTTGTCTTCTGGAAATTATTCTGCAGAATATGTTTCTGAAATTCATGTTTACTCACCAGCAACAAAACGTATTGAGGTAATGTTCCCCACTTCCATAATCTCCTAATTTTGTATGATGATATAAATTGTAGGGGAGCTTTGGAGCAACGACGAAATTGTCTCCGTGTGAACTATAGATCACGGGTTCGAATCATGGAAGCAGCCATTAATGGTTATATTAAGATAGGTTGTTTACATCACATCTCTTGGTATGTGGCCCTTCCCCGGCCCCTTCGTGAACGTGAGATACTTTAAGACTTTTTTTACTTTTAACCCGTGCCAGAAACTATTTATATTTGGTAGCCGAAAAAGTATATAAAATTTGTATAATTTTTGTATATAACATACAGAATGTATATATATACAAAAAATATAAAAAATATATATATTTTTCGGCTATTATTTTAAGAGCGGCTATACAATGTCATTTTCCCGATACTTTATGCACCGGGTTGTCCACTTACCTAAAAGATAACTTCACGTAATAAATTAACCATCCGTAAAAAATGAAATTAGTAACATAAAAAATAGTGTAAGGTGATATTCCTGCTAGAATAGGTTAAAATATACTGCCAGTATAAAGTTAAATAATCCATTTATATACTGAAGGCAGTTGGTTTCAATAGTTTTAACTATTTTTCTATTTCAAAATTGAGAAGAACTGATTTTCTACTTAAAAGGGTGAAGAAATTATTAGTTTACCATAATAATATATTTTGGATTCAGAGACTGCATTAAAAATAAATAGGAATCAAACAGGAAGATTCATTCATTTTTCTTTAACTTGCCAATTCAGGAAAGAGAATTAAAGAGATAAATTGAAATTTGCTCAACGTACGTGATTGCAATCATATAAAGCAAGAATAAGAAAACAATTCTGCTCAGATTTATTATAAGTTTGCTTCTGAAATAATGTGAGTGAGTCTGTGTTAAAGTATTTCTATTGCTTAAAAATTAGTTTTAATTTATGAATAATCTCTAGGTCAACAGCCATAAGTTGAAGAAAGATAATAACTTGCAATTGTTGTCCTAATTAAACTAGCATATAGTAGCTGGTTTATCACAACTTAATTGTAAGGTGTGCAAAATGCACCATTTTCTTTTGGAATAGTTGATTTTCTTTTATAAATGAGCCAAAATGCATCTCCTTTCTTATTGACTTCTACTTTTCTATACATTTTTCCAATTATAAAATTAATTACCTTGAAAGGGTGAGAGATTAGGTAGACCCTATATAATTTATAAAATTAGAGCTTTTTTTTACATTATGTTAAGGACTAAGAGAAGTATCTCTTTCTTAAGGTTGGTATAAGCTTTTTTTTCTTTTTTCACAAACAGCATTTAGCATTATGAATTAATTAGCTTAATTTGAAAGTCAACTAATCATAATGCTAAGTCCTACGTGCTATTAAGTGAAGACAATTGGAGTGAAACATGCTGTCTTTAATTAGGGAAACCCCAAAGTATATTTTCCCTCTTCTAGAAGTACTTTGACAAACTTAGAAATAATAATAATAATAATAATAATAATAATAATAATAATAATAATAATAATAATAATAATAATAATAATAATAATAATAATAATAATAATAATAATAATAATAATAATAATAATAATAGTAATAATAATAATAATAATAATAATAATAATAATAATAATAATAATAATAATAATAATAATAATAATATAGGAGTGAGAGGTAGGTATTTAGAAAATTCTGAAACTCTGCCGATATATATTTTTTTATTTTTATTTTTATTTTTTTGATGTTTTCACATCTTTGTTGAATATATAAGTTTAACCGAAAAGCAGGCCAACCTCGTATATTCAAATTACAAAAGTCATGATTGAAAATGAGGTTTCGTTCAATTGTGTTTGATTATGTCAAAAATCTCTACTCTGATCATTATATTATGTTTTTATTAATGATTTTTTTTTCTCATTGTAATTTTCAGATTGATAGGTGTGAATGTTGTGATGTAATTCATGAAGCTGGATCAAATAAGGCTGAAATCAAGTATAGAGAGTGTTTGATAGATGAGATAATAGCTTGATTAATCCATAATATGCTGTTGTATAAGCATTTATGTCAATTTTCTTTTTTTCCTTATTAGTATTTTTTTTCCAAAGGATAATTGTTATGTATTTAATTCAACACATGAAAGAGTCATGTAATGCTGAAGAGATATGTAACGTTTACGCACATAAATATGTAGCTTATCCATTTTTTTAAACGGAATTTAATATATTTTTATTTTGATTCACATCGAAAAATCGAACAATCATCTTGTGTCTATTACTTATCATTTGTAGTTATTCTCCTCAAGGAAAATAGATACATAAATAGAAAAAAGAAATTACAAAGAGAAAAAAAAATAAAGTTATCGTAAATGCAATCACATGTATAGTATATAACAGTAGTACATGAATTGTGAAGAAAAATTTCACTGTCTATGTTATACTTGAGTTATAGAGAAGAAAAATAGCTGCAATGATTAATTTTTTCACCTTATCAAAAATCTTCAACAAATGAATAATGTAGAATAGTAATGGAGTCCTAACCATTGCACCTCTTCCTTTTTAATTTTTTCTTATACATAACAAATTTTATATATATATATTTATTTATTTATTAGGCACGAATCTGATGACCAATATAGGTTAGATCGTGCTCCAAATTAATCCTCATTCTTGAAAGGTCGTTGAATTTTTTTTTTTTTTATATTCATGTAGTATCTTCGATTAATTATATTAATGTCATGTAGGATCCGTTTAAAGGGGAAACGGTCCCTATCTACAGAGTTTTTTAAAATTCTTAGGACTCAAATTCGTGAATTATGATTAAGGATAGAGGAATTTCATTCATTTCGCCATACCACTTAGTGGTTGAATGATCGACGAATTGCCTATTTTTTCACCTCTCCGAACTTCAGTTATCAACATATCCTTAGGGTATTAGTATACCAACAATTTGGTTATTAGTATTTCTTTTTTGTAAGTTATGTTTTCTTTATATCCAACTATATTTTTTCCTTATTTTAATATCCTTTATATTAATATTTGTCATATATTTTTATTCTAGCTCCATATCTATTTTTTCCTTTTAGAAAAAGGAACGAGAAAGATGAAGATCCCAACTCCCAAGCATGGCAAGGGTGGTTGTTAATTCAATGAAATCAAAATAAAAAATGACAACATTCCTTTGGAGATAGTTGCCAGATATGTATGAATTTGAGCCATTCAAAATACTATATAACAATTTTCTATTGGAAAAATTGGTAAAAATGAGAAAAATAAACTGATATTATTGCTTTTACAATAATGTTATGGATTGATCAAGCTATTATCTCATCTGTCTTACACTCTCTATACTTGACATCAGCTTTATTGGATCCAGCCTCATGAATAATGTCACAACATTCACATCTATCAATCTGGAAAAAAAATATATAAATAAGAGAATAAATAATTAAATAAAAGAATAGCGGTTAGAATAGAGATTTGTTTGTAACTAGTGGTTTAATTTTGATGTCTATAAATTTACTAATATTCTAATATTTATTTATGAATGACGTCGACGTCCATCGATGAAATCCACGCAAAAATTTTGTCCATTTTTGTTCAAGAATAAGTTAATTCGCCGTCTGCCTAAAAGCAACTTCTTATTAGTATTTCTTTTATCAAATAGAAAGAAATGTGCAGATCATTGCTTTCTATTTCTTGGTTTAGATGACAATAGCTATGTAACTTTGCTGATTTTAGTTTTTCTCTTTATTTATCTTACCTAAAATTTTCAAGTCATAGCAAAATGAGCAGATCTTATTATCAAATTCACATTAATTTGGATTATTTGCACCATATGGCCATTTTTGATGCCTCTTTAAATCTTGTCCCTCGTTAGTCCAGTGGGCTAAGTTTCAGCTTTAAAATAGAGAAATTTTCAGAAATCACTATAATTAAGTGGCTATTAACTTGCTATAGCTACAATATCTATATTTATTGGCCGAAGCTACAATTTCGTTGCTACCCGGTTGTATATGATGTATTCGCGTGATTGTTTTATAAATACAATAAGGTAATTCGCCTAATAAATAGGGATTACAACATATGATTTATTTTGTTTTTGAAAGACAATTTTAGCAGACTGGACTAACATGACACAAATTTATGCAGTGGCCTCAAAAAATGGTCATTTGTGCAAATGGCCATATTGACTTCCATGAACAATTCCTCATCAGTTCAGTCGGCTAAATTTTGGCTTTAAAAATACTATTGAGAATTTATGAGGAAAAAAAATGTAGAAGGAGATATGGAAAGTGAAAGACTTACCTCAATGCGTTTAATTGCAGGTGAATAAACATGAATTTCCGAAACATACTCTGCAGATAAATTTCCAGCATACAAACAAGCTCCAATCCCTCTAGGCCATGCTCTAATATATGTTGTAAGAATTTCATTTCTTGGAGTTTTCTCAACAGATTTGAAGAAAAATATATGAGGAGCTTCACAAGGATCCAAAGAAGGATTTCTAACATCAAACATATAATGTGGTGGATTAGGACTTTTTTGCCATGTTTTAAATGTTTCAATAGGTCTTTGTATCCAACTTCTAGGCATAATTTTTTCATAAATATGAGCTGAGTAACCCCAAGAAACTGAAAATGTCCAATTACTTGATCTTTTGTGGCAAATGGTTTGTTGTAACATTCTTGATTGATCATAATTTGCAGCATTTTGGAGGTGGAAAATTGATTGGGAACGATCCATTGAGGGAAAAATTGGATCAACCATGTCTAAATGATGAAGGGACATTAATAAAGATTTTGGATGAGATGATAGAAATCCTGATATATCACCACGTAGATCAATCTGCAAGTTATAAATTTCCAGTATATATATATATATATATTAGTAGTAATAAAGAAGAAAGAAGACAAATACATGTGTATATGCAGATAATTAATTTTCTAAAATATAATGTGTAAATATAATAGGCTGACAATGTTTGAAAAATAACGTAGAGTAAACATTAATTTGGGATTGGAAGTAAAGCTAATGAATCCCATTAAACATAGATCCACATTGATGTACAATATGAACTGTGACCAGGGGCAGAGCTAGAACACATGTTACTAGTTCGGCCAAAGCTAGTAGCTTTAATCCAAATCCTATATTTGTTTTAAGAGATCTATTGGATATGTATAAATTTTAAATTTAAAACTCGGTAACTTAACCGGACTAGAATCTCGTAACTCATAAACTTCAAATCTCGACTCGTCCTCTAACAATGACAATATGTCAACAATGCTTGTAAAAAAATCTTGCTTACGCCACTGTTAAAAGTCTTTATATTACGATAAGGATATAGTCGTGATGTTCCTTTATGGCCGGCGTGTTTAATATGGAGGTGAATGTGAGGATTTTCAAGAATATAAGACACAATTTTCTTTTTCTATCTATTGATAAGACAACTATTTTTATTGTTTAATTTTTGTTCGAAGTTTAAGAGAAGTGAGAGAAACCTCTGAGTAAATTTCTTTGTTTTTTTGGAAGAAATTAACATACCTGATGAATACCTTGAAGAGGAGAAAGATTGACTCCAATATCAGCAATGCAAGTCATAGTAGTTTTATCAGCAGCATTCAAATAATTATACCTCTTAAGACAATTAACCATATCTTTTGCTAATGCTTTAGCCAAAGGATAACTCAATATAAATCCAGCACCACCAAAACCTTGATTAAATGAGTACCAATAATTCGATAATATAAACTCCGAGTGTCCACCAAAATAATAATACTTCGTATGATCATATTGTGCAAGAATATCAACCATATTATCCACGAAAAATACAGAATCGTCGTCCCCCATAACTAACCATCTTAAATCTTCATGTTCTTCTCTAAACACCTCCATAATCCCATGAACTAATCTTAAAACTGTTGGATCAACATGTTTTGTTTCCTCAACAAGTTTTACAACATTATCAGATATTTTATAAGGAGGTGAATTTATTGACCAAGGTAAAAGATCATCTTTAGGAGGAAAATCTAGTAAAAGATATCCTTTTGTAATATTTGGTCTCCACCAAGATTCAATATAGGATTTTCTATTATGCCATGCTTTTTCTGACCCCAAAAGTCCAAAAACAAGGTGGCTAATATTTGTGGCAATGTTGGTTTGTGCAACATTTGATTGAGAATTAAATGGTGCCCATTTTGATCTAAAGGAAGAGAAAAGTTCAGAAGATGGACAATTAGAGTCACTAAAAAAGATAATAAAGGTTATGTAAAGGACTAAACCGCAAATAAGAACTGTTTTGGAAATACTAATCACTTTAGATTTGTCAAATGTAGACATGTTTGAGAGACTATGTAGAGAGAAGAAGAGAGTGGGAAAATGGTGAACTAATGCTCATTTGGTTCTTGGTATGAGTTATGTGCAAGGAGTATTTATGTGAAAGTTTTAAATAAATAAGATTTATGTTATATTCACTGGCTGTGTAAATTATTTTTATACAACCAGTACAACTTAACCTATTGTAGAAGGTTATTACCGTTATTTTTCCAATTACTAATTTTACTTACTATTAAAAGTTATCTTTAATTATTTTTAAGTGAATTGACAGCGTAATTTACAGTATTAGTGTATAAAAGTTAAACATAAAAAAAAAAAGGATAATTAACCACCCCCCCCCCCCAAACCACAACAATACACACTCTTTTTCTTGGAAGCTCATAGTCTGTCTTAATATATTTGTCTTGTTAGCTTTCGACGAACTCTATGATTAAAACTAAGACGAACTTTAATATCTCTAATCCCAACACTCAAAACAATAGAAAAATACCTTTGCTAAAAGTTAAATATTGCATCTTGTAGTACTGTAGTTTCTGATGTCAACATATTCTTTTCCAAAAATATACTCTCTCCGTCTCAATTTATGTAATATCGCGAATCTCAAGAGTCAATCAAGTTTCTTTTTAGCGTAATTTTTTAATATGTCATTTACATATTTTAAATTATTAATTAGTGAAACTCATAGTACTTTATATAGTTTTAAATTATGTGAAATTGATTTCAAAAAATTTAAAGATTATATGTCCGACAAAATCAAGAAGATTGAATCCGAACGGTGACACATAATTAAATAGGGATAGAAGACGTAATAATCATATTATAACTTTTATATCATAAAATAGTTGATAAGATCATGTGAAAAGGAAAGTGTGTATCGTAATTTTTCCGAGCTCTTAAACGTATATATATAAGAACTTACGTTAAGTATTAACTATTAATCATGTTGCTTTAACTCGAAAAGTCTTAATCAATGAGTAAATAATTCAGTTCAACATGGGTTAAACTAAATCTGGAAAAGCAAATAAGATTAACAAAATAATTAGCTTGGCCAGCATATTCTTTTCTCATTAAAATATGCATTTTATACGTGAAGGTTGCTTTATAGAGTTCCTAGACTCGTGTGACACATCTTCAAAATAAGCAAGTCAACGTTGTTTCCTTAAGTTGAAAATTTCTTCAAATTGAATCCACCGTACATCACAAGATTATGATCATTAACAGAGAATTAATTTCTTCAAAAAGACTAATCCTCACATTAGCTGCTTGATTATTAGACTATTAACTTAGTCAAACGAGTCGGCTAATCCTACTGGGTATGAAACATTAACCCAGTAGTTACGCTACACACAAATTTGGCCACTTTACAAACCAGCAACTAAATATCTAGTCAAATTAAATAGTGTAATACGATTTTTTTTCATTGGTAAATAGTACTAACACAGATTTATTTTTTATTACAAACTAAACGACTCCTAAACACTTCGAAACAACAACAAAAAACACAATATAATCTCACAAGTGGGATCTGAGGAGGGTAGTATAATTAAGCGGACTCATATGTTTATTACTTTTTAGTAGTGGAAAACAAACACATTAAACACAAATGTAAACACTAGTATAAAGCATAATGAGATTGAACTGCAATAAGTCTGTTCATGTTCAAGAAAGCATATCATCAATACGTATCCAAGCGCGAAAAAAACTGTGCTCTTATTATGAATCTGCTCAAATGAAAGTTGCATTCGATTTACAATCAGAATCCAATCCTGTAGTTGGTACTTATCAAGTACCAGAATAGATAGAAAATTTCAAGCAAAAACTTAGCAGAAGATATCTCAACCCAAAAGGAACATCATAAGGTCTTCAAACTACGATACACGTATAGATACTTGAGAGGCCTAAGAAGATGCTAGGTCTATAACCTCTGCTAGAGCGAATCATTTCCCGCTAACCTACATGTCAAATGGTCTAACAAGCAAACATCGACATTTTGGAATTCAAAACCAAGCGGATGTACCTATGACTCAACTTCCTGAGCCTTTTGGATAGGAACTTCGTCATGAGCCTTTTGAATTCCGATCAAACGAGCATAATCAACCCACCTGTAAACCAATTGTCGAGTTTTTGTTATGTGATTAATGAGTTGAAGGAATATGAGGTATTTGTAATGTTTGTTAAAGCACTGAAGAATCTTACAATAGTGAACCCAAGAATGTGTTGCCTGTTCGCACAGCAAAGCACATTGCACTCAACAGCAACTTGTGTTGGTGTAGCATGGGCTCCAAAATTCGTTGCTCAATTACACCAGCCACTACTTGATATCTGAGAAAGAAGAAATGTGCCCATTAAATGTATTGGCAGGGTTTGGCTTGGGGGGGGGGTGTGGTTTAATTGGATTGGGTTGACAATATTAACATCCAGATGTCTACACTTGGTGTTTTCAGAATAGATCCCTGACAAAATATGACATCAGAATACCATTTTATATCATGATTATTCTCGCATTATGCAGCAACATTTTAGACCCTTCACCCCCCCCCCCCAAAAAAAAACAAATGAACAACAGCCCCTCCCTTGATAACAGGTGACGGGGTGGAAGCCAAATGGCTGCACCGGAGCCCTGGAACACCAAACTGTATTCATTCAAACAATGAGAAATACTCTTTGCACGCAAGCTACATCAGAAAAGCTGTACCGCACCGAGGAAAAGAAGATGATTTCTCTGGATTCTAAGTTTAGAAAGTAAAAGGGTACGTTGCATGATACTTTACAAAATTGTGACCAGTGACATTCCATTCAGAAAGATGCTTATATTGGAGGAATATCTTTTGGACTAATATATGAAAGAATGTGGAATTATACAAAAATGAAAACAAGTGTTACTGGACTAGAGCTTCTATTTTGCTTCTTAGGACAAGAAAAATTATGATATTTTGAGAAAAGGCAAGTATGAGAAAAATTATGACATGAGAGTGCAGATCATAAACGATGAAGATCTCAAAATAGTGGAAACACAAATGATTAAGTGATCATACTCATCTAATCACACTCACCGAAGGTTGCTAGAAACTGCCATATAAACACCATAAGCTACACTGGTCGATAGAACAGGCAAAGTCTCCACCTCTTCGGACTTATCAACAGCCTTCTTAGCATTTAATACTGCATTTGTCACTACTGTGCCAACCTGGTGGAAAAGAAATTAATTTCATTTAGGTACCTCTAGGACCCATATCATTGTGCAAAGAAATTTGTCCAAGAAAGAAAACAATCTTCAACAAAAGGCAAGAAAGAAAATATTAGTGATATGTTTGAAGTGAAGTTAAATAAAAATTCTAATATAGAATCCACGACTCTTTTGAGGATTGATGACAGAAGTTATGCCAAAAACATTAATCACAGGACAGTGAGGTGATTCAAGTCAAAATATTGCTCTTTTCCCTTCCAAAAACTTTCAACATTATCTTGGGTCAATGTGAATATCTTAGGATAAAAGTTCTAAACCAGGCTGCTGCGAGTGAGATCCATTGGTGCACAACAACCAAAGCTCAGCCTCAACATAAGGAATGGGCCCCAGGCTGCGTGCTATACAGCCATCCGCACACACTCTTCAAAATTTCTAGCCATTCCGTGGCTTTATGCAAAATCCGCAAATAGTGTTGCCTCTTACTTTTTGCATGAGAAAAGTTTCAGCTTTTCTAGGAGCAATTTTTTTTTTTTGAGAAGGACAAAGTATTACGGTTGAGAGAGGCTCGAACAGTCGACCACATTTCTCGGAGCAATTTTTCCTAAGGAAAAACTAGCTCAAAAATAAAAGTCGAGCATTAAATTTCTCGTATTTGTTAAATATTAAGAGTTTGATGGTGCAATGGGCTGTGTAAAACATTGTCATTCTAAAATTAGTTCACTTTTAAGCTTAGTATGCTGGCTCAATTGAGTCATAGTTGAAATCTTAAAGTCACTATTCACCAGTTATGCAGAAAGAAACCCAGTGCCTTGAGCCCAATAAGAAATCGTAGAGCGTATAGTAGGCACAAAATATAGGTACTTTTAGGGCATCAAGAGATGGTCAACCAAAGTTGAGGCATTGGACAACAACGAAGAAATTAATTATAGGGGAATGAAAAACTAAACACCCTTGTATTCTTTTTCAAAAACCTTTGTTATCAGGAAAGAGCCCAAGGGTGTCGGGGACTTGGAGCGTGTGGTATGTGCCTTTGGATGATTATGAACCTTTTGCATGCTATATGATAAGAAGTTTCAACAATGACCCTCAAAAGAGAATTTTGCTGGATAGCAAATGCTACTTATGTGGTAAGAAGCCTGGAAGTGTTAGCCACCTCTTTCTACAACTGCCCTGCAGCAGACCAACTATGGCAGCTCTTCCTCAACATTGTTAATCTTCGGTGGATTATCCTAAGACTACAGAACAAATGTTGAAATGTTGGAACAGGAAAGGGACTCAAGGAAAGATAAAATGGTGGAACACAATTCCCCCAATCCATATGGTGAATAATATGGAAGGAATGGAACATGGGAGGTTTTCAAGACAGTCAGTTCCTTACAAAATCAGCTCAATTGTACAATTGTATACTTTTGTTTTCTTTTGGGGTAAAGAGGAACTAGTAGATGAAGCAGAACTAGTTTTAGACCTCACAGAATCCTTACAAGACTACAGATTGGATTGATTTTGTTTTTGCTCGATATGTACAGCTAGAGCACATCCTTGGTGCTGGAGCAATAAAATTTTACCTAACACTTCAAAAAATAATAATGACCTCACAAGCACATCACTAAAAGGATAAATAATGATAGGATCTTTACAGAAAAACAATCGACGCCAACAATGAGTTCATTTGGAACATATAAGGATAAAGGCAAAGACGAAAAAGTCTCAGCACAAACACATCTAAGACGAAAAAATGAAAAGTTGAACATTACCAGGGAAGAGGCGGTTCCAACAGCGAAAAGTTTACTCCCGTTGCGCTACAAATTTGATTCAATCAAAACCAGTTATTAGTCGGTAGTTCATTCTTGAAGCTTTAGTTCCCAAGAATGGGGCATGAAGTAAGACAAGAATTACATACCGCTATTGCACCTAATCTTTGCAACAATGAGTACGATGTTCCAGGCAGGGCCATCTGTATATAATAGCCAGTGTTATCAAAGGCGAAAAGCGCAAAAAAGCTCTAAGCCCCGTTGGGGCTTTAAGCGCAAAGCGCAAATAAAGCGTGGGCTTTAATGAAAAAAGGCGCATCTGGAGAAAAAGTAAAAATATGTATATGTAGTCCAAGACCAATAATTATAAGCATAAATAACAAATATATGGACAAAAAAATTGAAAAAAAAATTCCAATAAAGTGAAATATCAATTGTTCAGTGCGCCTTTTCAAGATTACACTCATTGGCAAGGAAAAGTATGCCTTAGAGCCTTGATGTGACACTGAAGCGCCCCCAAAGCGAGGTGAAACGCTCAACATGTTTTGAGCCTCGCTTTAGGGCTTAAGCGCGCTTTAAGCGTGCCTTTGACAACACTGATAATAGCAAGTCAAATTTTATTCTTTAGCCTTTCTTAACGTACAACCCAGTGTTTATGACCCAAATGGAATTTAAAATGATAAACATTAATGACCTGAAAGGCATTATCTGGGCAGTTGTAGAAGAAATTGGCAATTCGTCCAGCATCAACTGCCATTCGTGGTCGGAGAGAAACAGTAGGAGCAGGAAGATAGACGAGCATGAAATCTGCTATTACGGCCATCACCTATGCAGAACAAAGGAAAAATATTAAAGATAGAACTGTGCGACCTAGAGCATTGTTTGGTCCATAAGAGTGCATCGTTATCTTCCTTCTTCCTAAAAACAAAAGTTGCACTGAAAGGAATGGATTTCTGCAGCTCAACCGCATTGAGGAAGTGCACCATTTTCTTCAGAAGTACATGTATCGACAAAATGATAAACAGTTCTGGATAAACATGTAGAACTTCTTAAAACCTGACCTTCTCACTTACCAAGGATTAACAATACCTTGGAGAGAATCATCGGTGATTGTCCATGAAAATATCAGTTTCTCATTCACAATGGATAAACAACACCTTGGAGAGAATCATCAATCATTTGCAATTTAAAATCTAAGTTTCTCATTAACCAATGATACATGACATCTTGGAGAGAAACATCAATTTATTTGTCCAAGGTAAATGGAAAATGTTTCGGGCAGTGAATTTGATCTACTTTAAAGAAAGATGAACTTCAGGAAAAAAAAAAATGGAAATACAGCATATATGGATAAAAGGAAATTGCTCCCGCGAAATTGACGGCCTCCATGAAAGCTCAATAATTCTCACATCATAAAATCAGAGGAAGCAAAAATAGGTCCGCATGGAAGAAAATCTTGTTTTCTGTTAGCATTACAAGCAAAAAAAAAATCAAATGAAAACAGATGTATATATTAGCAATCAGAAGAAGAACAACGTACCACATCTGCCACAACAATTTCCAGCTCGTTAAAAAAGTTTTCCCGGCGGCGCTCATACTCAGCAGCAGTCTGAAATAAAGCAGATTAAGTAACAAACAAATATTCGTACTATTTTGACAACAGGAAAGTAACAGAAATTTGCTGTAGCGCACAGGTGAAAAATGAGTTACCAATTAAAAGCACAGAGAAATAATCTCAATTTTCATACATAAACAGATATAGACAACACGAAAATAATCTGCAACAAAAAAGTAACAACATTATTTTTCTTTTTGTTCGCCAAGAACAGCCAGAGCAGCCTATCATGCTGAACTTTCAAGATCTTTGGGAATGGAGTCCCTGTTAATCGGGGTGATTGGGAACATTTGCAATAAATTTTCCCTATACGGCACAATGAAAAACCATAATGTTGTCGACTCAAGTTCTTACGGACCCATACGCCCAAAGATATAAAGATGGATCTCAAGCTTAGCCAAGTATGGTGACATTACAAACCATAGTAATAGAGATAATAAAGTAGACCTACCAATATAAAAAAATATAAAAATTATAAAGTAGATATCCCATAAGGAAAGCAGTATGTGCAGGACAAAGGTTGGTAAATTATGCACGCCTGAAAGGGAACATGAATCCAGAGAAGGAAATATAGCAGTTGGACTTTGGCAAGCCATCAAGACAAAAAGAGGATTCAGCCAATGAGGATTGCCGTCTAGCAACAACAACAACAACAAAACCAATGCAGTCCCACAAGTGGGTTCTGGGGAGGGTAGAGTGTACGTAGACCTTACCCATGCCTTTAAAAAGGCGGAGAGGCTGTTTCTGGTAGACCCTCGGCTCAGGAAGGGAAAGGGAAGGGGCGATAACAAGCAACCCAATCTGACAACCGAAGCGAAAATACAAAACTAACACTAAGTAATGTAATCAGAAAACCGAAACAAGGCAGCAACAAGTAATAACAGCAATCTAGGGATAAAACACGAATGACACTAAGTGATGTATCAAAGCTACTGTGATAAATAAGGACAACACTCGGCTACCTAGCCTTCCTATTATGATAAACAAGGACAACACTCGGCTACCTAGCCTTCCTATCCATGGTCAAGTCCTCGGTCAGCTGAATCAACGCCATATCTTGCTTAATCACATCCCCAATACTTCTTCGGCCTGCCTCTACCTCTTTGTTGTCCCTCCAATGCTAGCCTCTCACACCTCCTCACCGTGGCATCAGTGCCTCTCCACTTAACATGCCCGAACCATCTAAATCTCGCCTCCCGCATTTTACCGTCCACAGGGGTCAGACCTACCTTGTCTCGGATAACTTCATTTCTAATTCTATCTAACCCGGTATGCCCGCACATCCATCTCAACATCCTCATTACCGCCACTATCATCTTCTGTACATGGAAGTTCTTGACTGGCCAACACTCCCCCCATACAGCATAGTCGGTCTGACCACCACTCTATAAAACTTACCTCTAAGTTTTGGTGGCACATTCTTATCACACAGAACACCAGAAGCAAGCCTCCATTTCATCCATCCCGCCCCAATACGGTATGTGACATCCTTGTCGATCTCCCCATTCTCTTGTATAATAGACCCAAGGTACTTGACACTTTCTCTCTTAGGAATGACTTGTGAATCAAGCCACACGTCTTCGTCCACTCCTTGAGTCGCGCTACTGAACTTGCACTCCAAGTATTCTGTTTTGGTCCTGCTCAACTTGAAACCTTTAGACTCCAGGGTCTGCCTCCAAACCTCTAACATCTCGTTAACACTACCTCGCGCCTCGTCAATCAGTACAATGTCATCTGCAAATATCATGCACCACGGCACCTCCCCTTGAATGTGTCGCGTCAACGCGTCGATTGCCAAGGCAAACAGAAATGGGCTAAGGGTTGACCCCTGATGCAACTCCATCACAACCGGGAAGTATTCCGAGTCCCTTCCCACTGTTCTCACTCAAGTCTTAGCTCCATCGTACATGTCTTGAATAGCCCTAATGTATGCAACAGGAACGCCTCGAACCTCTAAACATCTCCACAACACCTCCCTTGGCACTTTATCATAAGTATTCTCTAAGTCGACGAACACCATATGTAAATCCTGATTCCTTTCCCCATACTGCTTCATCAACCTCCTAACAAGATGAATAGCTTTTGTAATAGAACGCCCCGGCATAAATTCGAATTGGTACTCTGAAATAGACACAATCCTCCCCACCCCCTGCTTCACTACCCTCTCCAATACTTTCATAGTCACCCCCTGCTTCACTACCCTCTCCAATACTTTCATAGTCACCCCCTGCTTCACTACCCTCTCCCATACTTCCATAGTATGGCTCAATAGCTTGATACCCCGATAGTTGTTGCAATTTTGGATATCACCCTTGTTCTTATACAATGGGATCATCGTACTCCATCTCCATTCCTCAGACATGTTCTTCGTCCTAAAAATGACGTTGAATAGCCCAGTTAGCCATTCCAAGCCCGCCCTACCCACGCTCTTCCAAAATTCCACCGAGGTTTCGTATGGCCTGGTCGCTCTTCCCCTGCTCATCTTACGCATAGCCCCCTCTACCTCCTCAACTTTTATACGCCTACAATACTCAAAGTCCCGACGACTCTCGGATTGTTCTAAGGCACCCAGCACAATGTTCCTATCCCCCTCTTCGTTCAAGAGTTTATGGAAGTAAGTCTGCCATCTCCGACGAATAAGTGCTTCATCCAACAACACTCTACCGTGCTCATCCTTGATGCACTTCACCTGGTCCAGATCACGGGCCTTCCTCTCACGCACCTTGGCTAGCCTGTACAACTTGTTATCCCCTCCCTTGCCTCCAAGTTCTTCATATAGGCGTTCAAACGCGGCAGTCTTAGCCGCAGTTATTGTTGTCTTCGCTTCCTTCTAAGCCACTTTATACCACTCTGCCTTCTAGTACTACAGAAAAATAATCCACAGCAATGACTTTGGAATTTCCTACTTCTTAAAGCAAAGATGAAGCAGTTGCATGCTTGCACAAGAAAGAGTCCTTTATCGAACATAAAAATTATCGACCATGAGAAACAAGTTTTCCATAGCTGCTCCAAATGCTTCTCTGACTGGTCACATGAAACTATATTGGTTAGGTCTATACGAGTATAATTTCTTTTTCTATATATTTCTTTCTCCTGTGAAGAAGTTGAAGCTCACTTGCAACCAAGGGTATGGCCTAGTGGTCAATGAAGTGGGTTGAGAATCATGAGGTCTTAGGGTCAAATCTTTGCTTAGGCAAAAAACACTAGTTGATTTCTTCTCATTTGTCCAAGCCTTGGTGGGAGGTAGTAGGTAACAATGGAATTAGTCGAGGTGTACGCAAGCTGTCCCGTACACTATGGTTATCAATAAAAAAAAGGAAGTTGAAGCTCACTCCGGGCAATCTAATTTTGGCCATATAAGAAGCCCACAAAATAACCTTTGAAATACTCCACTAAAACATCTCCACAATGATCCCAACCCTCAAAACTGCATCTGGATGAGGGGTCTGTGCAACCAGAGTTCATGGCTATCAAGCTTAAACCCAAATGGGCCCAGCTTTACAACAAAGAGAAAGGAGAGGCTGAATCCAATACTCTCATTAAATTTCATCTTACCTAATCAATAAACAGACATGACATTTTACCAAGCATAACATACATAAAATAAAAGTTAGGAAACCCGATGTTCCATTATAACTAAAGAAAATTTTCAAATATTCTTATCGTTAGCACGACCACATAGGACGTTAAGGACTTGAAAGGATTCTTGGAAAGCATCTAGAAACTAGATGTTTTGACTATTATTTAAAGAACAAAGATTGAAGAAAGGGAAAGAGATAAACAAAGACTTGTAGACTTCCCTTGGTTCCATAAATTTTTGAAGGTTGCACGGTAAAGCACAAAGCACTCCCCACTTTTCATCATCTTGCTCTCCTACATGGTAAGCTTACTCCTATTGTCAACAATTCCCGGATAGTTCTATTACTCATTAAAAAATATGTAATTTTTAAATTTTTTCTACAGTAGGATTTCACCTTTCACTCACCCCAAATGCAGTTTAACTAAAGTCTTAACATCAAAATACCAGCAAAGTCTTAATATCAAACACAAAACTATGAAAGAAAAAGGCCTATTTTTAAAAAAAATTAAATAAATTCCTCAAGTACAACGTTTTTCTTCATAACCCAAGTGTGCTTCAAGAAGAATGCATCCTAATAGTTAAACGAGAGAAAATAAACACATAATATGAGCTCGATAAATCTCCTTTGTTGTTAGTTTATTACGAGGCAATGCTCATATTGTCTGAACCGAAGAGTTCACACCCTACTAGTAAGCTCAGCTGCTGATAATCTCTCTCAATGATGGTTTCTTGATCGACTCCAACACTTCAGCAAACAGACAATAGCCAAATTAACAAATATCCTCCCAAAATTTCAATCTTTACTCCCAATAACTATACCCTCTTGCAGCAATCTTAATTTTTGCATAAAAGTCTCTAGTTCGTCCATATTATATTCGTCATGGCAGTTAAAACTTAGAAAATTCTCCATCCTATAGTATGTCTCCCATCTAGGAAATCACTACAAATGTGTCAAAAAGGACAATCAAATACCACCTTATCCATCCATAATTAAACTCAATTTTGACCAACTTCCAAAGCTACATGACCTAGATAAATTCACCTTTTAATAATAGACCCGACATTTAAAAACTATAGAGTAAAATTACAAATTTTTACCATTTCAGCGTGACAACATAGTACAGAAAAAATGAAAGAAAAGTCTCTTATATTTAGGAGTAGGTTCAAAATGGTCCCTTAAATATACTCCTGAGTAGTTTTGGTCCTTTAAGTTTGCGCTCACTTTTGGTCTTCGTCATATATTTAACAAACTAAAGAAAGTAATATAGGTGTTAGGTCCCGTTAATTAAGAAGTACCCAATCACCTAGAAACGCATGCCTTCCCCAGTAGAAAATCGCCTAAAATGTGTCAGAAAGTCCAATCAGAGAGCAAATATTTTTAAAATCAAGGCCAAATAAGTAAAAAAGCATTGAACTTTAGGGTGGAAACTAGTAAATTTTCAAAAATTGACGTGCTAATGCAAATTCCCAACCTTGGTGAATATACCAACGCCACATTCCATAGCAACCTTAGCTAAGAAAAGATCATCTGCCAAAAGCCGCTCCCTAAACCCTCCAAACTGAAGCAACCATGCAAATAATGGAGATTTCTCTAGCTCAAAGAACCTTAATACTATGGATCCAGGTATTCTCCCATCCTCTATCGCCGCCTTCATATCCTTCGGCAAACTCTCCAATGACCTACCTACAGAAGCAGATACGGATCCAACATTTAAATGAGTTTAAGTTATATGCTTAAAGTGTAAAAAGAATTACACAATCAGATCAATTATAAGCATTAATTGGTAATCTAATAAAAGGTAACTACTGCTAACTGGCTAAAATTCATGGATAGTATAAAGAAAAAAAATACAGCCCGCATATATAACTTAAATCCAATTTAAATTAGTAAATACAGATTATGATTGCACGACAGAGAGGAATTCAGTATTTTATATCGGTTCAAATTAATATATGTATTTTATTTATTTATTTGAAAAAAATCACTGTATATATAGAGTTTGAGGTAAGAACAGCGAGTTACCTGCCTCCGTCAATGCCATCAAAGCTTCCTTTTTGTTGTTTTTCTGATCGCCGCTCTCCTCGTTATCACCGCCGCCGCCGCCGCCACCTCCGCCGTTTCCACTGCTGCCTCCGTTACCTCCGTTGAAATTATCGTCTCCACCGCTGCCGCCAGAAGCAGCGAAGGATAAGAGCAGGAATGTGCGGCGGCTGGCGGTGAAATTAGGGCGGGAATTCATGGAGAGCGAGAGGGAAGTAACACGAGCTGTCGTTGTGTTGACGGCGTTAGAGATGGAAACGGAGGTGCGAAAGGGTGAAGAAGGTGGTGAGGCGAATGTGCCGCTGTAGCGTGTTGTCGTCGGATGGAAGTTGACGGCGGCGGTGGCGGCGGCGATCGGCATGTTTGATTGTGTTTGGGGTTAATGCCTTTTTGCTGTTTGATCTTTTGCTGCTGTTTATATATATACTGTTTTTGTTTTGTGCTTTTTTCTATCTGAATAGGTGAGAGTAGCTGTTTGAGTGAACGTTTAGTGCTATGGTTTGCAGAAGAGAGTGGGAGGTGTTTAATGGGAGTTTAGGTATTTATGAGGGAGAAATAGATAAGTATGCCCACGCGCACAAAAACATAGGTGGACTACACGCTTACCAACTTTGGTCCCAACAACATTGGAAAAAAAAATTAGAAATAGCCAGATTTACAACTGATAACTGAAAAATTGTTATAATTTCAAAATTAATCAAAATTTAGCCATTTTTTCATGTGAACATATAATCTGAACAAAAATACCTTTAAAATTTGGAAAACTTCCGGCATAATATGTTGGAGCTTGAATTTTTTATACTCACTTGAGTTTTGTTTTGGAGAGAGCATTGTGGAGCAGCAAAAGGCATAGGGGAGTCGGATGCCTGAACACTTCCGGCCATGAATTTTTTCCCGACTTAGTCTGTATGGGCATTCTGGGCAGGTCGCAATCTCAAGCGCATCATTTTTGTGGCTTTATAAACTGAGATTTCAGTATAATATGCTGGAATTTCATAATGTGCTGGAGTTCCAACATAATACGCGGAAAGTTTAAATGGAGGAGTTTCATAATCCAGCATATTATGGTAGAATTTTCTATACTAGAGTTCCAACATAATATGTTGAAAGTTTATACGTAAGAGCTCCATAATTAATATGCTGGAACTTTTCGTGTTTCAGCAAAATAATGGCTATTTTTCAATGACTTTACAAACGCTGACTATTTTTCGATTATCAGTCCGAAAACTGGTTAGACCATGCTATTTTCACACACAATAGGTATACACAAAAGAAATCAACTAGCGCTTTTGCACTTTTCCGAGATTTAAATTTGGGACTTTATGGTTCTCAATCTACTTTATTAATAATTACGCCATACCTTTAGATGCAAGTAGTGTCATTATTATAAACAATGAAAAATACTATTGTTATTTTATATAATATTATTTGATTCGACACGAAGATTAAGAAAAAAGAACATTGATTGGTACTAAAGGTATTAGAAGAATTGTGATCTTAAACATATCATCATATTCTTATAATAATAATAATAATAAAATATGTCATTAAACATTAAATTAGAAGTTTAAAGTTAAATTGTTAAATATAAAAATATGTTACGTACTTTTTTTAACAAACTAAAAAATAAGGTGTCATATAAAATAAAAGACAAGTATTAATCTCACCATTTCATTTTACCTGAATCTTTTCTACTAAATATCAAATTTAAAATGGAAAAAAAAATTCTTAAAACTTGTAATTTAAGACAAGACATGATATTTTTATGACTATAAAATCATGATATCAAAAATAAAATAAAAAGCTTGAAATTAAATAATTTTTTAAATATAAAAAATATTATTCTATCTAGAACATATATATATTTAAAGAAAGAAAGAGTGTCCATAAGATGAATATAGTAGTCGTAGTATGTACTAGTCCAAAGAGAGGCTATTGACTAGCAAACTTCCTGAGGTCCGCAGAGGTAAAAGTACACAGGCGCGTGAGTTACACGTGGAAGCACAAGCGTGGATATGATGGAGTCGTCGTGTGGGGAGTATCGAAATATTAGTCGTATAGCGGAAAAGTCACGTGCATCGTAAGTGGTTGGTGTGGAATTAGACTTCCGCTTCGTTGTCTCAGCTATCCTTTTCCTGTTTACTTTCCGTTGGTTTTTATTTGTTCTTTTCCTTTAAATGAGTAGACTTTTGCTTACGTCATTTTTCATTTTCCTTTTAAAGGGCCAAATATACCTTCTATTTTCATATATTGTCTATATTTAACCTTCGTTATACTATCGCACCAAATTAATTCTTATCGTTATACTATCGGGTCAAATTACTCCTACAATCAACAAATTTTTAAAAATACCCCTTGATCTGTTAAGTAATTCAAAATCTCCCAAATTTATTTTATTTAAATCACTTGTTGTTCTTCTTGGTCCACTATTTTTAAAATAATTGGCATTTACCTGCTTTCTGAATTAGAGGAAAAAAAATAAGAGAAAAAAATTTAAATAATACATCCGGGAAAAAAAAGTATAGTAAATTGAAAAATCTAAATTAGGTAGCTTTTCTAAATTCTAAAAGTATTTACAACATCCCAATTTTAATGAATTCGTTGCACCAAATGTATGGAGACTTAGCAAGTATTAGTGATTGAAGTTGAAGTTTCTCAGAACTTTACATTGTCTAATTCAACTTTGCTTTAATTAAATGCCTACACATTGTGCACTCTTAAGTTAGTCGATCGAACTCTATACTAACCAGGCAATGACAAAATATATTTGAATATACATGTACATACATGATGATCAGATGCATATAATACACAATAAATAAACCCACTAAATTCTGCGGTGTGTGTATGATTGAAAAATAAATAAAATTCTAAATTTATTTTATTTATTACAATAAGAGAAATGGGTACATTGGTAATTTTAAAAAATTATGAATAATTTGTATAGTCTAGTAACTTTAGCATTCACATCAATAGTAATTTTTGAAAATAATGGAGCAAGAAGAACAACAAGTGATTTAAATAAAAAGAATTTGGGAGATTTTGGATTACTTAACAAATCAAGGGGTTTTTTTTTTAAAGTTTCTGATTGTAGGGGTAAATTTGGCCGATAGTATAACGTTAGGGATAAATTGGCCCGATAGTATAACGAAGGTTAAATGTAGACAATATGTGAAAGTAGAGGGTTATATTTGGCCATTTTCCCATAATAAAAATATTATACATTTTGATAAAGTTCCGAGGTAGGTTTTGTGGAGATGTTTGGAGGCTATAAGTGTACATGTTGCATACGTTAGGTTGATTAAGGACATGTATGATGGAGTAAAGACCCGAGTGAGGACGGTAGATGGGGACTCAGACCATTTTTCGGTTATGATGGGGTTGTATCAAGGGTCGGCACTCAGCCCTTTTTTGTTTGCTCTGGCGATGGACGTACTGGCGTGCCACATCCAAGGGGAAGTGTCGTGGTGCATGCTATTTGCAGATGATATTGTATTGATTGACGAGACGCGAGATGGTGTGAATGCGCAATTAGAGGTATAGAGGCAGACCCTGGAATCTAAAGGTTTCAAGTTGAGCAGGACCAAGATAGAATACTTGGAGTGTAAGTTCAGTGGCGAGACTCAAGGAGGGGAAGGGGAGGTGAGGTTGGACTCACAGGTCATCCCTAGGAGAGAAAGTTTTAAATACATTATGTCTATTATTCAGAGGGATGTGGAGATTAATAAAGATGTCACACGTCGTATTGGGGTGGAAAAAATAAAATGGAGACTCGCTTCCGGTGTTTTGTGTGACAAGAAGGTGCCACCGAAACTTAAGGGTAAGTTCTACAAAGTGGTGGTCAGACCAACGATGTTGTATGGGGCTGAGTGTTGGCCAGTCAAGATCGCTCATGTCTAGAAGATGAAGGTAGCAGAGATGAGGATGTTGAGATGGATGTGCTGGCACACCAGGTTAGATAAGATCAGAAATGAGATTATTCGCGACAAGGTGGGTGTGACCCCTATTGAGGACAAGATTAGGGAAGCGCGACTTAGGTGGTTTGGTCATGTGAGTAGGAGGAGTACAGATGCCCCGGTGAGGAGGTGTGAGAGGTTAACATTAGAGGGCCTACGGAGAGGTAGATGTAGGCCAAAAAAGAAGTGGGGAGAGGTGATTAGGCAAGACATGGCGCAGTTTCAGCTGACCGAGGACATGACCCTTGATAGGAAGGTATGGAGGTCGAGGATTAGGGTAGTAGAGTAGGTAGTCTAGAGTGTTCATAACAATAGTATTGGCACACAGTCTCGCTTTCTGTTGGTAGTAGGTTTTTATAACTAACCGTTATTTTTTTCATTGTTCATCACCTCACTACCTTGTTGTGTTTTTATTCTGGTTTTATATGGCTTTTTGGTACTGTCCCTCATTGTCTATATTTTTATTAATGTGGTGCTTATGCTTTTCTGAGCCGAGTATCTATTGAAAACAACCTCTCTATCCTCACAAGGTAGGGGTAAGGTCTGCGTACACACTATCTTTCCTAGACCACACGGTGTGGGATAATACTGGATATGTTGTTGTTGTATTATACAAAGCTTGCTAGAATGGTTCCTCTAAGGTGTCAAGTTTGTTGTAATATCAAATTAGGTTCTCTTTGAGAGAATGAATTTTCACCATTTCAAAAAAATGGTATTCCTTCTATATTAAGTATGAGTATTAAGTTTGGAATTAGAGAATATTACACTGAAATAGATAGGTCTAAAAATGATTAGTGCAATAATTGCCTCATCCTTCCTATGTTCTTTGTTTAAGCATAGTTATAAAGGTTTTACCAATCTACATTTTGAAAGTTTAACTTTTGATTAAAAGGAAGCAACAACAACAACAAACTGAGTGAATGTTCACAAGTAGGGTCTGAAAAGGATAATGTATACACAGACCTTTCCTTTACCCTGCGAGGCAGAAAGGTTGTCCCCGATAGAACAAAAATGCAATGAATAAAAGGAAGCCTTTTTTTCTAAACGGGAAAGGGTCAGCTTTGCCCCTGAAGTATTAGATTTGGTCTAATATTGCCCCTCATCCACCTATTGGGCTAAATATATCCTCCCCGTTAAGGTTTTGGCTCACACATGCCCTTTAAGTTAACAACCCATTTCAGATTAAAAATCAAAATTATTTTTAATGACGTGGCTTTATCCTATTGGTTGATTTAAAATCCACCCCAAATATGTCCAACCCACCCACCCGTTTGAGATCGACCCGACCCAACTCCTACATTACCCACTAAACCATATAACCCATCAGCCAAATACATTAATACTCCCCCATACGACTGATAGTCCTCTCAAAATTAGGGTTCTTGTTGTTCTTCTTCTTCCCTCTGTCAAATCTGAAAATCAGAGTTCTTACATCTTCTCCATCTTGTTTTAGCTTCAAAATGACTGAATCTTCTTCTGCTTCTTCCGAAATTCATACAACTGATACTCCCCTCTCTGAAAATTAAGGTTCTTTTTGTTCTTCCCTCTCCCAAATCTGAAAATCAGAGTTCTTACATCTTCTCCATCTTGTTTTAGCTTCAAAATGTCTTAATCTTCTTCTGCTTCATCCCGTGACCAAAGTAAGAACCGTACATGTTATTGTGGATTGATTGCCAACCAATTTACTGCTACGACACCTTTGAATGGTGGTCGTAGATTCTACAAATATTATCGTTATGATACTAATGGTTGTCGATATTGGGAATGGCACGACGAAGAACTTCTACCTCATGTGTCAATATTTATCCATAAGCAAAGAAATTCGTTGAATGTCTTTCGTCTCGAAATGAACAAGCTGAGAAAGACAGTGGATGATATGGTTGGGAGTAAAGCTGTAGATTTGAATAACGTATCCTTAGAAGAGAAAGTTTCAAACTTGGAGCAGAAATTGAAGCGATGGAAAAGACTTGCGATATGGTCATGGGCTATTTTTGTTATTTTTGTAGCTGGCACAATGATGTATTGAAGTTGGTGGCCTTTAATGTTTTGTGTTGATGATGAAAAGTTCCAACATATCTGCGTATTTTTGCGTTGATGGCAAAATGATGGTCTGGTTTGTATTAATGATGAAAATCTGCTGATATTAGTTGTTTAAACTAGTTTGTTTTGGTTGTTAAATCAAGGAAATACGTATATTTTAATTGTTTAGATTGGTTGTTTTGATTGTCAAATGTAAAAAATCTACATAAGTTGATGAGAGGAAACTGATGTTGTTAAGTATGTAAGGACTGTTAGTTTATTTTGTTTGTTAAGATTTCTGTTAGTTTATTATGTCGGTCTAATAGAATGGTTCACAATTTGCAATAAACAAATTCAAACAACACAAAAGTGGCAATGGAGAGAATACGTGTTTTTGTTACCCTTTTGATGGTGTTGATTGTAGTAGGAAAATAAATGCATAATGTTAGTGCAAATAACCCTTATGCTTGTTGGGGTGGTTGTTACAATGCATGCGACATTTTGTAACCTACTAGCAAGAAAATACTAGCAATGATACCCATTACACTGTAGTTTACCAGAATTACACTTAACAGTTTTAATATTTGAACTTTACAGCTATTACACTGAACTTAAGTCATTACACTTAACATTTTCAATATTTTACTAGAAATGACTACACATAACAGTCATTACACTTTTCAGTCATTACACAATAATGATTGTAATAACCAAAACAGTCATTACACAACTAATTCACCACTTAAACAACAAAAAACAAGGTCTGAATTAATCAGTACATAACAGTCAAATTACACAAAAATCATTTAACTACACAAACTACTCTAATGCTTATCCTTTTTAGTCTTTAGTTTTCCAATTTTTTTCCCTTTTCTGCTACCAACTGAATTGCGGACATAGCTGATTTGCCTCTCCAAGTGAGCTTCTTTGGTGAATAAGGCAGATTAGTAGGCACATTAACACCATCTACATTTTCTTGGAAGCCAATCTTCCTAGTACCAATAGGTTCTTGATGCAACTTTCTTTGTTCAAGCCTAGTCTTAGCTTCAGATATTACCTTAGGCATCACATTCGGCTCTTCATCTTCATCTTCATTTTCATCTTCACCCTCATATTCATCATCAACTATTGTTGAAGGTGCAACAGACACCTTCATTTGAGCTATGTTTGAAGGTTCATCACATTGACTCACTCCAGGAGTAGGCATGAAAGAAAAATTCTGAAATTTGACTGTCTTGTGGTGCCGTTAAGGGCACATCTTATAATGTTCGGGAGGTTCCTTCACCATTAGCCTGTAAGAGTTGTTCATTAAATGGTGTTTATAAATTAAAATTTGTTGTCAGGTAAGAAAATATATGAAAAAAACTATTACCAAAAGGCATTTTCTTTTGTTATGGCTTGTTGTACCACAGAACCCACATGTCATTATAAGTCCTTTTCTTGAAGCTGACCAGACCCCCTCCCTTTTCCTAGCCTCATCTTTTGTAGGTTTCATCCTCTCATACCGTTTCATTCAGCACTCCATGTATCTCCCGGTGCTTCATAGAGTCACGATCCTATTATGCCTTACTATGGGCAGCCAACATTCAGTGCATATTCAGCTCCTATCAGTGCATCACCACTCCAAAGTTACTACAACGGTTATCCGGCCCATTTAGGTTAACTTCAGCTTCAACTTCAGCAGCCACATCATCAGGATGGGTGTTATGAGTGTGGGAACATTGGTCACATCAGGAGGTATTGCCCTAGATTGGCAAGTAACAGATCTCGGCAAGATTCTCGTGCCATTATACCAGCACCGGTTGCTTCACCGCCTGCTCAGCCAGCTAGAGGTAGGGGTCAGTCAGCTAAAGGTGGATGTCAGGCCATTAGAGGTGGAGGTCAGACCATTAGAGGTGGAGGTCAACCAGTTAGAGGCCGTCCCAGGGACGCAGTTCAGAGTGGTGGGGCCCATCCCCAATTTTATGCTTTTCCAGCTAGGCCTGAGGCCGAGTCATCTGATACTGTGATCACATGTATTATTCCAGTTTGCCATAGAGATGCTTCAGTTCTATTTGATCCAGGATCTACTTATTCCTATGTGTCCTCCTATTTTGCTTCATATTTGGTTGTGCCTTGTGATTCTCTGAGTGCTTCTGTGTGTGTATCTACATCGGTGGGAGACTCTGTTGTAGTATATCATGTCTATCGTTCGTGTGTGGTTACTATTGGTAATCTTGAGACTAGTGTGGATCTTCTACTTCTTGATATGGTAGATTTTGATGTCATTTTGGGTATGGATTTGTTGTCACCTTATCATGCTATATTGGATTGTCATGCCAAGACAGTAACCCTAGCCATGTCGAGGTTACATCGGTTAGAGTGGAAAGGAATTCCTAGTCATTCTGCCATCAGGGTTATTTCTTATATGAAAGCTCGGCGTATGGTAGAGAAAGGATGTCTAGCCTATTTGGCTTATATTCGCGATCCCAGTGCGGATGTTCCTTCTATGGACTCAGTACTAGTTGTTCGTGAATTTCCAGAAGTATTTCCTGCAGATTTGTTGGGGATGCCACCTGACAGAGATATTGACTTCTGTATTGATTTGGATCTAGGCACTCAGTCCATTTCTATTCCACCATACTGTATGGCCCCGCCGGAGTTGAAAGAATTGAAAGAGCAATTGCAAGACTTGCTTGATCAGGGATTCATTAGACCCAGTGTCTCACCCTAGGGTGTACCAGTATTACTTGTAAAGAAGAAAGATGGCTCTGTGCAGATGTGTATAGATTATCAGCAGTTGAACAAGGCCACTATCAAAAACAAATATCCGTTGCCAAGAATTGATGACTTATTTGATCAGTTTCAGGGTGCGAAGGTATTTTTGAAGATTGATTTGAGGTCTGGTTACCATCAGTTGAAGATTAGGGCATCTGATGTCCCTAAGACAACTTTTCAAACTCGGTATGGGCATTAAAAATTCCTAGTGATGTCATTTGGGTTGACAAATGCCCCAGCAACATTTGTGGATTTGATGAATCGGGTGTTCAAGCCCTTTTCTGATTCTTTTGTGGTTATATTCATCGATGATATCTTGATTTACTCCAGCAGTCGAGAGGAGCATGAGCAACATCTACGGAGTGTGATTCATACTTTGAAGAATAATCACTTATATGCTAAGTTTTCAAAATGTGAATTTTGGTTAGACCCCAATGTGGTGGCCGATGCTTTGAGTAGAAAGGATGTGAATATGGGTTAGACTTAGTTGCCTTTTGGGGGTATGTTGTGTCGGTAGAAGGCATAAAGGTGGATCCTAAGAAGGTAGAGGCTGTTTAGAATTGGCCTAGACCTACTTCAGTTACAGAGATCCGGAGTTTCCTGGGTATAGCAGGTTATTATCGTCGGCTCGTGGAAGGGTTTTCATCTATAGAAAGCCCATAGACCAGACTAACCCAAAAGGGTGTCCCATTCAGATGGTCAGATGAGTGTGAGTTGATCTTTCAAAGGCTCAAGACCGCTTTGACTACGACGCCAGTGTTGGTATTACCCACAGGTTCAGGATCGTATATGGTATATTGTGACGCATCTCACATTGGGCTTGGTGCAATATAAATGTAAGATGGTAAGGTAATCGCATATGCGTCGCGATAGTTGAAGGTTCACGAGAAGAATTATCCTGTTCATGACTTAGAATTGGCAGCCATTGTTCATGCGCTGAAGATTTGGAGGCATTACCTCTACGGTGTCTCGTATGATGTATTTACTGATTATCGTAGCCTTCAGTATCTATTCAAACAAAAGGATCTTAATTTGAGGCAGAGAAGATGGTTGGAATTGTTGAAAGACTATGATATCACCATTTTGTATCACCCCGGAAAGGCCGATGTGGTGGCCAATGCTTTGAGTAGAAAGGATGTGAATATGGGCAGTCTTGCGTATATTCCGGTTGGTGAGAGGCCATTAGCTGCAGATGTTCAGACTTTGGCTAATCAGTTCATGAGGTTAGATGTTTCAGAACCCAGTCGAGTTCTAGCTTGCACAGCCGCTCGGTCTTTTTTATATGAGCGCATCAGAGAGAAGCAGTATGATGATCCACATTTACTTGTCCTTAAGGACACAGTGCGGCACGGCGATGCCAAACAGGTTACTGTAGGGGAAGATGGAGTTCTGCGAATGCAGGGCCGTATCTGTGTGCCTAATGTGGATGGGCTTCGTGAATTAATTCTTGAAGAGGCACACAGTTCCAGGTATTCTATTCATCCATGTGCCACTAAAATGTATCAAGATTTACGGCAACATTATTGGTGGAGGAGAATGAAGAAGGATATAGTTGCATATGTAGCTCGGTGTCTGAATTGTCAGCAAGTTAAGTATGAGCATCAGAGACCTGGTGGTTTGATTCAGAAGTTAGAAATTCCTGAGTGGAAGTGAGAGCGTATCACTATGGATTTTGTTGTTGGGCTCCCACGGACTCAGAGAAAATTTGACGCAGTTTGGGTCATTGTGGACAGGTTGACCAAGTCAGCGCATTTCATTCCAGTGGCAGTTATCTATTCTTCAGAGAGGTTAGCTAAAATTTACATTCGTGAGATTGTCCGCCTTCACGGTGTACCCGTGTTTATTATTTCCGATCGAGGTATGCATTTTACCTCACATTTATGGAGGGATGTACAACGTGAGTTAGGCACACGAGTGGAGTTGAGTACAATATTTCATCCACAGACAGACGGACAGTTAGAGCGCACAATTCAGATATTGAAAGATATGCTCCGTGCTTGTGTTATAGACTTTGGGGGTTATTGGGATCATTTCTTGCTACTTGCGGAGTTTGCTTATAATAATAGCTACCAGTCGAGCATTCAGATGGCTCCATATGAGGCATTATACGGAAGGCGATGCCGATCGCCAGTTGGTTAGTTTGAACCGGGAGAGGCTCGGTTGTTGGGTACCGATTTGGTACAGGATGCCTTGGATAAGGTCAAGATTATTCAGGATCAACATCGCACAGCTCAGTCTAGGCAAAAGAGTTATGCCGACTGTAAAGTGCGTGATAGTGCATTCATGGTTGGAGAAAGAATATTGCTCCGAGTTTCACCTATGAAAGGTGTAATGAGGTTCGGAAAGAAGGGCAAGTTGAGCCCTAGGTATATCAGACCCTTTAAAATTCTTGAAAGGGTGGGTGAAGAAGCCTACAAGCTTGCATTACCACCTAGTTTATCAGCGGTTCATCCGGTGTTCCATGTGTCTATGCTCTGAAAAATATCATGGTAATCCGTCCCATGTGTTAGATTTCAGCTCAGTCCAATTGGACAAAGATTTGACTTACGAGGAGGAGCTGGTAGAAATTCTAGCCCGACAAGTTCGCCAGTTGAGATCAAAGAGTTACCCTTCAGTTCGAGTGCAGTGGAGAGGTCAGCCTATTGAGGTGGCTACTTGGGAGTCCGAGTCGGATATGCGGAGTAGATATCCCCACCTTTTCACCAGCCCAGGTACTTTTCTATGTCCGTTCGAGGACGAACGATTGTTTTAGAGGTGGAGAATGTGATGACCCAAAAGGTCATCTTATATTTTAGAACTCGAATCTGCGCTCTTAAGCCTTAAAAATCTCATTTTTACCCTCCTCGACTTGCGTGTGCAGTCTGTGCAATTTTCCGAAAAGTTTTAATGTAAAAAATGGATTAAAATATGAAATAGAGCTTTAAAAGCTTAACTGAGTTGACTTTAGTCAACATTTTAAGCAAACGCACCCGAATCAGTATTTTGACAATTTCGGTAGGTTCGTATCGTGATTTGGGACTTGGGCATATGCCCAGAATCGAATTCCGAGGTCCCTAGCTCGAGATATGGAATTTTAATTTTAAAAAAAATTAAAAGCTTGAAAGCTTAATGATTTCTAAGAAATTACTGATGTTGGATTTATTGACCTCGGACCTGTACTTTGGTTCCGGAGCCCGGTATAGGTCCACTATAATATTTATGACTTGTCTGCCGAAATTGGTGAGAAACAGAGTTGATTTGACGTGATTCGGACGTCCGGTTGTAAAAATATAAGTTTTAAACTTTTCTTGAAAATTTCCTTTGATTTGGTATCCGATTCGTAGTTCTTGGTGTTAGTTTGGCGATTTAATCACGCGAGCAAGTTCGTATGATGTTTTAGGACTTGTGTGCAAGTTTGGTTTGGAACCCCGAGGGGTCGGGTGAGTTTCAGATGGGCTACAGAATGATTTCGAACTTAGGAAATCTGGTTTTCTGCAGACTTCAGGCTTCTGGTGTGTTCTTCTTCGCGTTCGCGAAGGTACTCTCGCGAACGCGAAGAGCAAATTGGGACTGGCACGTTTTGTGCTTCGCGTTCACGACAGAGTGACCGCGTTCGCGAAGGGAAAGAGGCTGGCCAGGATAATTGTCTTCGCGTTCGCAAAGGGTATCTCGCGTTCGCGAGGGCCGAGCTAGGCAAGCTTAGCGTTCGCGAAGAGTAAAATTGGACAACACAAATTTGTGCTTCGCGAACGCTAGGCACTAACCGCGTTCGCAAAGGGTAAACATCCCAAAAACAGAACTTAAGTTCTGGAAATGGGGTTGCGACCCATTTCCAACTCTTTTCCATTTTTGAACTCGGGTAAGGCGAATTTTGGGCGATTTTTACGGGAAAATATTGGGGTAGGTGTTCCTTATCCTATATTGATTATATTTCATGATTTTATACTCATTTATATCATGAATCCGTGAATTTATGGAAGAAAAATCAAATTTTTATAAAATCTTCTCAAAACCAAAATTTAATATTTGAGGGTCCATTTGACATCGGAATGGGATAATTTTTATATGTTGGGACTCTTCTCGGAATGGGTGTTCAGATTTTGTAAGTTTTTTCAAAATTTGATACATGGGTCCTACTACCGAATATTTAAATGAATTTCGGATTTTTATCTGAAAAATTTATAAATTCACATGGAATTAATTCCTATGATTAGTATTGAATATATCGAATTGTTTGTGAATAGATTTGAAACTTTTAGAGTCAAATTTAAAAGGAAAAGTTGTGGTTGAGTAATTGATTGAAATTTGTAATGCGAGGTAAGTGTCGTGGTTAACCTTGACTTGAGGGAATAGAACCCTTAAATTATTTGTTATGTGAAATGCATGTGAACAACATATAGGCGAGGTGACGAGTGTCTATGCGTCATCAAATTAATTGTTTGCCTGCTTACTTGAAAAATCATAAATTGTTTAAAATCGCAAATTAATTATTATAATAATTGTTTCTCTCCTACTCTTTGTCAAATATTAATTCTTGAATTTCTGCATTAATTGTCACATGCTATTTGAATTATGTCTTTTAATTGTTATTTGACATTTAGCATATTAAATATTAAACTGCCTATTTTCTCCCTGATTTTCATAATAATTTGTATTTGTCATTGTTTGTTTCATGATTAAATCATAATTATTGTATGCTTGTTGTCTTATAATTTTATATCAATTGTTGCCTTTATTGGGGAAATTTTTTCTATAAGAATTGGTAAATGGATATATTGGAGGATCGGGTTACACGCTGCAACAGACTTATTAAAAGTCAATATTGGAGAATCGGGTTGCACGTCGCAATAGACTTATTAAAAAGTCTATATTGGAGGATCGGGTTGCACGCCGCAACAAACTTATTAAAAGTCAGTATTGGAGGATCGGGTTGCATACCGCAACAAACTTATTAAAAAGTCTATATTGGAGGATCGGGTTGCACGCTGCAATAGACTTATTAAAAGTCAATATTGGGGGATCAGATTGCACACCACAACAGACTTATTAAAAAGTCTATATATACTTGATTGAAATAAATATATGACAGACTTGATTAAAATGAATATATTGGAGGAGCAGGTTGCACGCCACAATAGAACTGAATGTGAATATATTGTGAGAGCGGGTTGTACGCTGCAACAGAATTGAATGTGAATATATTGTGAGAGCGGATTGCACGCTGCAACAGAATTGATGGAAATGATAATTGGTTATGACTGTTGAGTTGGCTTCAATTATTATAAATGAGTTACCTGAATTATTTCTATTATTGTTATTGTTACTAATATTGCGTACAGGTTAATGTAAATGACCCGCCTTAGCCTCGTCACTACTTCGTCGAGGTTAGGCTCAACACTTACCAGTACATGGGGTCGGTTGTACTGATACTACACTTTGCACTTCTTGTACAGATTTTGGAGTTGGTCCCAGCGGCGTACCATAGACTTTCTCGGATTTCAGATACCAGAGGAGATTTGAGGTATAACTGAATGGCGTCCGCAGTTCTGAAGTCCCCGTCTATTTTACTTTAGCTGTGTGTTTATTTTCAGACAGCTTTATTTTATTCAAACCTTTATTTGTATTTATTCTAGAAGCTCGTGCACTTGTGACACCAATTCTAGGATGGTATTTAGACACCGTTGTATTTATGGATTATTCACTATATTTCAAACTTTGCTTCCGCATTTGTTTCTTTGATTATTAATAATTTAAAAATTATTTAAAAATTAGTTAATATTATTCTAACGTTGGCTTTCCTAGCAAATGAAATGTTAGGTGCCATCACGGTCCGAAGGTGGGAATTTCTGGTCGTGACATACATCATCGACTGTTTTAAGCGCTCGAGTAGACAACTAATTAAGTTAATTCTTATATCCCCTCCCAATTCTCCATTAGCCCGAGCGACCTCTCCCACCATGACGGGTAGTACCTGCCCGGGTTTTACCAGTTAACTCGGCTGACATAACAGGCTTAATTAACTTTGACTAGTAAAAAGCCAAAGGGAGAATGATCGAAATAGGATCATTTAATGCCACCATTTATGTAACGACCCGGCCAGTTGTTTTGAGAGTTAGAGCCCCGAGCCCCTATTAACTATTTTTCCCATATCTATTTTTACTATTGTGACTTGCCGGGATGATTGGTTTTGAGTTTTGGAGTGTTTTGGGACACTTAGTTCCTAAATTAGAGCTTAAGCCTTAGGATTTGGACCGTAGTCGGAACTGTGTGAAGACGACTCCGGAATAGAATTTTGCCGATTCCATTAGTTCTGTTAGGTGAATTTGGTTTTAGGGGCGTGTCCAGATTGTGTTTTGGATGTCCGTAGCTCATTTAAGCTTGAAAATGGCGAAAGTCAAATTTTTGAAATTTTTGGCCGGTAGTGGAATTTTTGATATCGAGGTTATTTTCCGATTCCGGAAGTTGGAGTAGCTCTGCAATGTTGATTATGAATTGTGCGCAAAATTTGAGGTCAATCGGACGTGATTTGATAAGTTTCGGCATCAGTTGTAGAATTTTGACGTTTTAAGTTCTTTAAGTTTGAAGTGGAGGGTGATTTGTGATTTTAGCATTGTTTGATGTGATTTGAGAGCTCAACTAAGTTCGTATGTTGTTTTAGGATTGGTTGGTATGTTTGGTCGAGCTCCCGGGGGCCTCGGGTGAGTTTCGGGTGCTTAACAGATCACTTTTGGACTTTGGAAGATAGTAGATTTCTGGTGTTATGTTGCAAGCATTTTCTTCATCGCGTTCGCGAAGGAGTCCTCGCGTTCACGTAAGGTATCTGGGAGGGGCAGATGAATTACTCTTCGCATCCGCGATGTTTCTCTCTCATTCGCGAAGGTGTGGAATCTCGAAGCTACGCGTTCACGACATGGTCCTCGCGTTCGCAAAGAAGAACTGGAGGCAGGCGAGATTTCGTGCTTCGCTTTCGCGATGGAGATCCCGCGTTCCCGAAGGGTCAAGGTGAGCGGTCTTCGGGTTCGCGACATGTGCATCGCGTTCGCGATGGATGATTTTTGGACCGATGTAAATTGTACTTCGCGAACGCGAGGTTGTGGCCGCGTTCGCGAAGAAGGACGCGTCTGGGCAGTATTAAAGTTCCAAAAATGGGGGTTATGCCATTTTTATCAAAAACTTAAGTTGGGAGCTCGGATTTTGGACGAGGGATTGAGGGATTTTCAGAGATATCGATTGGGTAACAATTTTTAACTCCTTTATGGTTATATTCTACTAATCTATGCTTGAATTCATCGTTAAATTTCGGATTTGGAGTAAACAATTGAGAAAAGTTCTTAGGCTGAATTTTGGGGTTTTGATCGAGATTTTGGTATCGGATTTGAGCAATTTTGGTACGAGTAAACTCGTGAGTGAATGGGTGTTCGTATTTTGCGATTTTTACCTGATTCCAAGATGTGGCCCCCACAGGCGATTTTTGAGTTAATTTCAGAATTTTTGTTAAAATATTGATTTCATTAATTAGATGAGTCTATTATGGTTGTATTTACGATATGTAATTAATTTTGGCTAGATTTGGGCCATTCGGAGCCAGATATTTATGAAAAAGGTATTGTGACCGATTTATTGAGCTTGGTTCGAGGTAAGTGGCTTGCCTAACCTTGTGTTAGGGACTTTCCTCTTAGGCTATTTCGATATTATTGGTGCGTGGGCACCGTGTACATGAGGTGACGAGTACGTACACGGGCTGTTATTGCAAAAATAATCATGTTTATCCTTTTTAAATCATAAATGGTTTCTCTTATTGAATTGCACTAATATGTTTAATTGTTTAGTTTAGAGTAGAAAAGCATACTTACGTGTTTTAACTGCCTAATTGACATTTTGTGCGCCATGCTTAGTTAAATCCCTATTTTCCTTATCTGTGATTAGTGTAAACTGTGTACTTCGAGACCATACCTGTCATTTTATCTTGCATTGCATATTTAAATTGGGAATACAGACGTATTCCGGGAGATCCCCCAGCACTGCATATTTACTTTGGGACTACGGACGTATTCTTGGAGATCCCCCAGCACTGCATATTTACTTTGGGACTACAGACGTATTCTGGGAGATCCCCATGTACTGCATATTCATTTGGGACTATGGACGTATTCCGGGAGATTCCCCAGTGTGTTTACCTTGTTCTAAGCCGAGGGATCCTTTAACTGTTAAATTTTTTAGAATTTCTTTAACTGTGTTACCGTAAATTTTACACATATCTTTTACTGTTTAATTTATTATATTTACTCCGGTAGGGCCTTGACCTGACCTCGTCACTACTTGACTGAGGTTAGGCTTGGCACTTACTGGGGTACCATTGCGGTGTACTCATGCTACTCTATGCACATATTTTTCAAGTGCAGATCTAGGTGCACCTTATCAGCTGTACTATTAGTGAGCCGGGACAACTTTGGAGACTTCAAGGTATATCTGCCGCGTCCGCAGACCTCATAGTCCCCTTCTTCTCTTTCTCATGTCCATTATTTTCTGTATCTTCCTTGATAGATTCTGATGTATAGAGACACTAGACTTTTCTTTTTATAGTTTGTGATTTCACGATGTTCCGAGTTTTTGGGGATTGTTGTGAATTTATGAATAGTTGGTTAAATTTTTATTTTTATTTTATTATTCCGCAAAGTGTTAGGCTTACCTAGTTGTAGAGACTAGGTGCCGTCACGATGTCACAAGGAGTGAAAATTGAGTCGTGACAAGTTGGTATCAGAGCACTAGGTTCGTAGGTGTCGTAAGTAAGGCTGGCAAGTGGGCCGGTCCAGGCCCGGGACCGCGGGCCAAACGGGTCAAACGGCTAAACAGGCCAGGACCGTTTGGTCCTGTTTTAGCGGGCCTGGTCCGGTCTCGTGGGCCGGTCCTATGTTTGGGCCCGGAACCGGCCCGGTCCATTAGCGGGCCTAGCGGGCCCAACGGCTATTTTTACCAAAAAAAAATTAATTTTTTTTATAGCCATTTAACCCCCAACTTTGTTTTAATCCCAAACTTTTTATAATTACACTTTTTCCCTATTTTCAACTATAAAGATATTGCCATGATTTTTAATGCTATAATAAAAATATAACGCATTGATTTGAATATCTCTTTACAATATTTTTGTCTTTTTATATATCTTAAGCTATACATATAGTATAATATAGTATAGTATAGTATATATATATATAATCGATATACATATACATATATATATAAGCTTATATTTATACTATACTATAGTCTATACTATATATACATCTCATAAGATATATAAGCTATATTCGATATACATATATATATAAGCCTATATATATACTATCGAATACGGCTTATATACTATAGTATAGTATAGTATAATATATATATACTATATATACAACTTAAGATATATAAACTATATTCGATATACTATATATACATCTTAAGATATACTATATATACTATACTATATATACATCTTAAGATATATATACATCTTAAGATATACTATATATACTATACTATACTATATATACATCTTAAGATATACTATATATACATAGTATACTAGATATACTAGATATATATATATATAGTAGATATACATGTATATATAGTATATCTTAAGATATATATATAAATCGAATATAGCTTATATATAGTAAGATGTATATATATATTATAGTATAGTATAGTATATATATATATATATATATATGTATATCGAATATATCGAATATAGCTTATATATCTTAAGTTGTATATATAGTATATACTATACTATACTATAATATATATACATCTTACTATATATATTATATATATCTTAAGATGTATACTATCGAATATGACTTATATACTATGTATATATAGTATAGTGTGTGTATATATAAGATGTATATATAGTATAGTGTGTGTGTATATATATATATATATATATGTATATCGAATATATCGAATATAGCTTATATATCTTAAGTTGTATATATAGTATATACTATACTATACTATAATATATATACATCTTACTATATATATTATATATATCTTAAGATGTATACTATCGAATATGACTTATATACTATGTATATATAGTATAGTGTGTGTATATGTAAGATATATATAGTATATCTTAAGATGTATATATAGTATATAAATCCATATTTCAGAAACATATCTATGTCGAATATTTCATATCTATCTTATATATACCATGAAAGTACCTAGGCTCTGATACCATTTTATGTGCCACAGTAGCGTATTTTCTCTGGGCTTCATACCATTTACCAGAGTAGAATCTAATCAGATATTCATGTTTATCAATGGGATTTATTTGTTTCAAAATCCCTCCGTAACCAATATTAGACGCATCAGTCTCTATAATTTTTTGTCATGTAGGATTAGCAAGGGTTAAGCAAGGTAAAGTTTTAACACGTTGCTTAATAGTTTTGACCAAAGCAGTGTGACTATCAGTCCAAGGATTTTTATAATTCTTTTTTAGCCTATCATATAAGGGGGCTAAATCACGTGACAGATCTTTTTAAAAAGGCGAAATCTAATTTAAACTTCCCAAAAATCTTTGTAACTGAGTTCTATCAGTAATAATATCGGGAAATTTTGAGGCAAAATCAATCGATCTTTGAATAGGAGTAATTTTTCCTTGACAAATATAATGTCCTAAGAATCGAATGTTAGTTTGGAATAAACTCATTTTTTGTTTTGAGATTACCAAACCATTTTGTATAACAATTCTTTTGAAAATATCTAAATGCTTAATATGCATTTCAAGTGTTTTGAAAAATACCAAAATGTCATCGATATAGACAATGACGAAGTCTAGATAGGGGTTGAAAATATCATTCATAATTTTTTGGAATTCTAAAGGGGCATTTTTCAAACCAAAAGGCATAACATTCCATTCATATTGCCCAAATGGAACATTAAAAGCAGTCCTATAAGTATGCTCTTTAAATATTTGAATCTGCCAATATCCAGATTTTAAATCAAATTTTGAAAATATATTGGCGTCATATAATCTAGACAATAAATCTTTTTTATTAGGAATAGGATACCTAACCCATTTCAAATATTTATTCAAGGGCTTATAATTAATGACCAATCTAGAAACACCACGTTCCTTTTCAGCTGCGTTATTAACATAAAAAGCAGTACAAGACCAAGGAGATTTTGAGGGTTTTATCAATCCCTTTGATAGCAAACTATCAATATCTTTTTTGTAAAATTCTACCAATTCTGCATTCATCTGATAAGGTCGAGATTTAGTAGGAATATCATCCTCAGTGAAATTATCTTCATAAGGAAGAGTGACAATATGCTTTTTTCGATTCCAAAAAGCACTAGGATGCTCAGCACAAATATCAATAGCAATCTGCTCGGAAATCAATTTGATTTTTCCCTGTACTTTAGTAGAATTTAAAGTATCAAATATATTCATACTAAACAATTCTAATTATAAAGAATCAACATGTTTTTGCTTCATATTAATTAAAGCATTAATATCTCTGGTTACTGGATCTGTAACAAAAGTATAACTTATCTTTTTATCCTTATAAGTAGCAGTAAAACCTTTCGAGTCTATGCTAGTAAAAGGATAAACGACGTTAATAAACGGTGTTTCAAGTATAATTGGAGGGTATAACTGATTTTTTACCAAGAAAAAGAAGTGAGGAATACAGACTTTATTCTGACAAATACCCGTATTAGGAAGTTTATACTTTATATCTAAAGCATGTCCGGATGCAGATCTAACCATATGAGTAATTTTTTGAAAATATTTCGTAGGTACTAAACCTTCTTGAATGCAGCTAACATCTGCTCCACTATCAATCATAGCAATGTTTGTAATTGAAAAATTATTATCAATGAGAATAGTACATTTGATGTACTATTTATGAGCAGTAATAATTTGCATCATCCCTAAAAACATATCATGTTTAGGATTTAAACTAATAGGTTTTTTTTCAATATCATTTTCAAAAATACCTTTGTTTTTATCATTAGATTTCTCAGCTGGAGAATTGATTTTCTCAATCTGAGTAATCCTATGATCACAAATCATTTGATTTTGTTTAAGAGATTTGATTTCTCGTTTCAAGTTTTCAACTTCAATTTTTAAATCATCAAAAGAAGAATCTCTTGCTGGAGTTGCATTTTTGTTTAACAGATGGTTATTAACCTCCAGTAAAGAATAAGGCGGGGAATATTCAAATTCTTTTTCAAAAGGTTTTGCAAAACTAGAACTTGAAGTAGAACTTGAACTGGTAGCTAAATTAATAATTTTTTCACGAAATTTTTCATCAGTAACTTCTTTTAAAAGTTCTATTACATTATCAGATGTAATACTTTTCATGTTTAGATTTTCAAATTGTGATTGTAATTTATAAAATTTATCATCACAAGTACATGTATCACCTTTACAAGTTGTACAAGTATTATCAACATTTTTATCACTATCAGATAAATCAAGTAAATCAATTTCAGCTTCGGATTCTGATTTAGAATAATAATCAGATTCCGATCCAGAAGTGTATAATAAACTATAAACCTTATCACGTAGTTCATCGTCTAGTCCTAAGGTTTTCAGTTTTTGAAGCTTACAATTCGGAGCTATATGGCCAAATTTACCATACTTATAACACTTAATGTCAGCAAGATCTCGCTTAGACCTATTTTTGGTAAATCTAGTAGACTTGCGATGTGCTTTCTTGGCTTCTCGTTCTTCTTTAGATCTATATCTAGATCTCTTTCTCCTATAAGGACTGTCTTGGTTGGGGTATCTATGATACTTATGTTTCTTCTTCTTATGAGTAGAAGTCTCGGGTAAACCGAACTGGGTACAAAAGTCTCCTAACTGGTTTCTTTCCTTAAGCTTATCCATCTTAAGCTGTCTGGACAATCTTAATTCATTGCACAGGTTTAACCCTTCCTGTGTGAAAATTCCTATCAATTTACCGTAGGTATAGTCTATGTAAGGAATTTCCCCATAACTACCTCTTAAAACCTTTCTAACTCTTTCGGCAAATAAAGAGGGAAGGCCATCTATGAACTTAGCTTTCCAATGTTCAAGCTTATTTTCAGGTAGTTCCATCACTCTACTCATAAAGGTGTCTTTATACCACCTAAACTCACTTAAAGTCTTACATCTAAGGCTATTAAGGAGGGTACGAACAGTCTCATTCTGGTTGGTAAATCTACCATTGAAGTGTTCTAATATAGTAAGAATAAGGGTATAAACGGCATCTTCTCTATTTGCCACTAGGGCCATGCCTAAGTTATCAAGTCCTTCGTCAATGGCTTTAGCGTTAATAACCATTGCCCTTTCATCGACAGACAAATAATTGTCCCACCAGCCACGAAGTTGGCCAGTAAAACCTGCAACAATCATTCTGCAAATATTCCTAACAAACGAATAGTCTAGCTGATAAATTAGATTCTACTTTTGACTATAAAAAGGATGTTTTGTCAGAGTTTAATAAACTCAGAAGTTACCCCAAAAAGAATAGTAAGTTTGCAGATAGCAGATATGCTGATAAACCTAGAATGCAGACTTATTATTACAATCGTCCTACTCCTCAAGATGTTTTAATAGAGGAACGTGATTAGAATCAGACTAATACGTCTTACAGTGGTTCCGAAATCTATGAATGGAATCTTGATGGTTTGACTGATAGGCAGTTAACTATTCTAGTACATAGAATGCTTATGTATGCAACTATCTGTAAAAGTGTGAAGAATACAGATAGGAATATTTGCAGAATGATTGTTGCAGGTTTTACTGGCCAACTTCGTGGCTGGTGGGACAATTATTTGACTGTCGATGAAAGGGCAATGGTTATTAATGCCAAAGCCACTGAGGATGGAATTGATAACTTAGGCATGGCTCTAGTAGGCAAATAGAGAAGATGCCATTTATACCCTTATTCTTACTATATTAGAACACTTCAATGGTAGATTTACCAACCAGAATGAGACTGTTCGTACCCTTCTTAATAGCCTTAGATGTAAGATTTTAAGTGAGTTTAGGTGGTATAAAGACACCTTTATGAGTAGAGTGATGGAACTACCTGAAAATAAGCTTGAACATTGGAAAGCTAAGTTCATAGATGGCCTTCCCTCTTTATTTGCCGAAAGAGTTAAAAAGGTTTTAAGAGGTAGTTACGGGAAAATTCCTTACGTAGACTATACCTATGGTAAATTGATAGGAATTTACACACAGGAAGGGTTAAACCTGTGCAATGAATTAAGATTGTCCAGACAGCTTAAGATGGATAAGCTTAAGGAAAGAAACCAGTTAGGAGACTTTTGTACCCAGTTCGGTTTACCCGAGACTTCTACTCATAAGAAGAAGAAACATAAGTATCATAGATACCCCAACCAAGACAGTCCTTATAGGAGAAAGAGATCTAGATATAGATCTAAAGAAGAACGAGAAGCCAAGAAAGCACATCGCAAGTCTACTAGATTTACCAAAAATAGGTCTAAGCGAGATCTTGCTGACATTAAGTGTTATAAGTATGGTAAATTTGGCCATATAGCTCCGAATTGTAAGCTTCAAAAGCTGAAAACCTTAGGACTAGACGATGAACTACGTGATAAGGTTTATAGTTTATTATACACTTCTGGATCGGAATCTGATTATTATTCTGAATCAGAATCCGAAGCTGAAATTGATTTACTTGATTTATCTGATAGTGATAAAAATGTTGATAATACTTGTACAACTTGTAAAGGTGATACATGTACTTGTGATGATGAACTTTATAAATTACAATCACAATTTGAAAATCTAAACATGAAAACTATTACATCTGATAATGTAATAGAACTTTTAAAAGAAGTTACTGATGAAAAACTTCGTGAAAAAATTATTAATTTAGCTACCAGTTCAAGTTCTACTTCAAGTTCTAGTTTTGCAAAACCTTTTGAAGAAGAATTTGAATATTTTCCGCCTTATTCTTTACTGGAGGTTAATAACCGTCTGTTAAACAAAAATGCAACTCCAGCAAGAGATTCTTCTTTTGATGATTTAAAAATTGAAGTTGAAAACTTGAAACGAGAAATCAAATCTCTTAAACAAAATCAAATGATTTGTGATCATAGGATTACTCAGATTGAGAAAATCAATTCTCCAGCTGAGAAATCTAATGATAAAAACAAAGGTATTTTTGAAAATGATATTGAAGAAAAACCTATTAGTTTTAATCCTAAACATGATATGTTTTTAGGGATGATGCAAATTATTACTGCTCATAAATGGTACATCAAATGTACTATTCTCATTGATAATAATTTTTCAATTACAAACATTGCTATGATTGATAGTGGAGCAGATGTTAGCTGCATTCAAGAAGGTTTAGTACCTACGAAATATTTTCAAAAAATTACTCATATGGTTAGATCTGCATCCGGACATGCTTTAGATATAAAGTATAAACTTCCTAATACGGGTATTTGTCAGAATAAAGTCTGTATTCCTCACTTTTTTTTCTTGGTAAAAAATCAGTTATACCCTCCAATTATACTTGGAACACCGTTTATTAACGCCGTTTATCCTTTTACTAGCATAGACTCGAAAGGTTTTACTGCTACTTATAAGGATAAAATGATAAGTTATACTTTTGTTACAGATCCAGTAACCAGAGATATTAATGCTTTAATTAATATGAAGCAAAAATATGTTGATTCTTTACAATTAGAATTGTTTAGTATGAATATATTTGATATTTTAAATTCTACTAAAGTACAGAAAAAAATCAAATTGATTTTCGAGCAGATTGCTATTGATATTTGTGCTGAGCATCCTAGTGCTTTTTGGAATCGAAAAAAGCATATTGTCACTCTTCCTTATGAAGATAATTTCACTGAGGATGATATTCCTACTAAATCTCGACCTTGTCAGATGAATGCAGAATTGGTAGAATTTTGCAAAAAAGATATTGATAGTTTGCTATCAAAGGGATTGATAAAACCCTCAAAATCTCCTTGGTCTTGTACTGCTTTTTATGTTAATAACGTAGCTGAAAAGGAACGTGGTGTTCCTAGATTGGTCATTAATTATAAGCCCTTGAATAAATATTTGAAATGAGTTAGGTATCCTATTTCTAATAAAAAAGATTTATTGTCTAGATTATATGACGCCAATATATTTTCAAAATTTGATTTAAAATCTGGATATTGACAGATTCAAATATTTAAAGAGCATACTTATAGGACTGCTTTTAATGTTCCATTTGGGCAATATAAATGGAATGTTATGCCTTTTGGTTTGAAAAATGCCCCTTCAGAATTCCAAAAAATTATGAATGATATTTTCAACCCCAATCTAGACTTCGTCATTGTCTATATCGATGACATTTTGGTATTTTCCAAAACACTTGAAATGCATATTAAGCATTTAGATATTTTCAAAAGAATTGTTATACAAAATGGTTTGGTAATCTCAAAACAAAAAATGAGTTTATTCCAAATTAACATTCGATTCTTAGGACATTATATTTGTCAAGGAAAAATTACTCCTATTCAAAGATCGATTGATTTTGCCTCAAAATTTCCCGATATTATTACTGATAGAACTCAGTTACAAAGATTTTTGGGAAGTTTAAATTATATTTCGCCTTTTTATAAAGATCTGTCACGTGATTTAGCCCCCTTATATGATAGGCTAAAAAAGAATTATAAAAATCCTTGGACTGATAGTCATACTGCTTTGGTCAAAACTATTAAGCAACGTGTTAAAACTTTACCTTGCTGAACCCTTGCTAATCCTACATGGCAAAAAATTATAGAGACTGATGCGTCTAATATTGGTTACGGAGGGATTTTGAAACAAATAAATCCCATTGATAAACATGAATATCTGATTAGATTCTACTCTGGTAAATGGTCTGAAGCCCAGAGAAAATACGCTACTGTGGCACATGAAATGTTATCCATAGTAAAATGTGTTTTAAAATTTCAAGATGACTTATACAATCAAAAGTTTTTAATAAAAACTGACGCACAATCTGTTAAATATATGTTTAACAAAGATTTTAAACATGATGGCTCGAAAATGATATTTGCAAGATGGCAGGCTCAATTAGCCCCTTTTGATTTTGAAATACAATATAAAAAGGGAATTGATAATTCTCTGCCATATTTCTTATCTCGTGAATATTTACAGGATGGAACCCCCCTGGGGTAGGGGAAGAGGTAGAGGTTGGGGAAGATCATCCCCACAGTCCCAAGGAAGGTCATCACCTTCAGGATCGTCATACGGATCCTCATCAAACTCCCCAGTTATACAAATGGAAAGAAGGAGTTTAGTCAATGAGAGGATATCTCTCAGAGAAGAATAATCGATTGGACCATCCGTCCATCTGGAAGATATTCCAGAAGATAGTCCGTTATACGCACATTTGCAGGCATATTTGACTGCTCAGAAATAGAAAGATACTTCTGTTAAGCAAAGTGATACTTTTGCTTCCATTACTAAAGATGACAATGATGATATCAAGTCATACGAAAAATTTTCAAAAAGAGATGATATTTCTCTTAGAAAACTCTGACATTCAGAGAAAAGAAGAACCGCGGAAGATATTCCAAAGGTATTTGATAAATGGGTTATATTATCCGGGTGAGTCATACAAAACCCGTTCCTACTATGAAACGATACTAACCAGTACTGGCAGTGCAGATTTTCAGCACTTTTCTGAATATAGCACAGACGAGAACGTTTATAACTTCTCGAAGATTATAATTAAACAGATTATATCTGTTGAAGACTGGGGTATATCCACAATGAAAGAAAGGCAGATAAGCCTTAACAAAAATAAAATGAACTTTACCTATTGGGATTATATCCAAGCTTTTGATAAAGTATTATACTACAATAATGATAGACACAAACATACTTGGTTTATAAAAGTATGTGCAAAGATATTTGCAGCAACTGTTCCTAATTGGTTTCTAAACTGGTGGTCATACCACGGTCCAACAATAAAGATTTTATCAGATCCATTCCTCATGTTATACAAAGAATGGATAAAAATTTCTCCTTTTATTAACGATTTATATCACGCAGATCATATCTGCTACCCAGAAAAATTAACCAAATATATTTCTTTCTGGAATTTTCTATTCCTTGGACACACAAATGGAATCCGGAAGTCGGATTCACTGAAGAACAAGTCCCCTGCTTATACAGGACATTTTACAACAATTTTTGGGACAAGTCAATGAAGAAAGATCCCAAAACAAAGACCTTATATGGTCAAGAGCTCTTGGATTCAATCGAGATAAAAATCCAAGAATATTCCAGCAAACCTCAGAAAGAGGTAATTGATGACAGTTAGGTAAGACATATTGCCAGAAGAATCTCCTTTCAAGAAGGAGATAAAACAGAAATGATTAACAGTTACTTGGAAGAAGTTAAAAGAAATTTACTGTCTTCCATTAATCAATATGAAAAGTCAGATACGTCAATGCAAAGTGAAACAAGCAACGATGATATTGCTGAAGATTCTCAGCCCATTGAAGCAGAAAGAATATTATCTGAAGAAGAATTACGTGATAAAGAAGAATTCATCCGCAAAATGAAAAAAGTGGAAAAAAGACCAGCACAGTGAAACAGCTGGACCCCACAGCAATAGTGAAGCCGCCGGACCCACAGCAACAGTGAAGCCGCCGGACCCCACTCAAACAGTAGATACACTGTTCATCAACAGTAAATACACTGTTTCAACAGTAGATACACTGTTTCAAACAGTAGAAACACTGTAACAGGGACCCATGGGACCCATTTTTTTTTACTGTTCATAGATTCCTTTTCTTTTTCTATTTATAGAATTCATTCGTTTATTCTTCAGAGGCAGAACTCGAGACTCTCTCTCTCTAGAACTCTCTCTAGAACTCTCTCTCTCTCTCTCTCTCTCTCTCTCTAAGTTGTAAGTAAAGAGTTAGTTTAGTAGTTTGCTCATTGTAACAGAAGAACAAGTAAATAAAAGTTTTCAGTTCTTCATCTTCAGGGCCTTGCTTCTTGGCCACAAGGTACATACTTCTGTCTTTATTAATTAGTATTTCTTCTAGTCTCTCCTCTCTGGCCGTGACGATGTCCGGCTAAGAGACTTCATATCTATGTTGAGTATCTAACTTCTCTCCTATATACACCATGAAAGCGACGACATCTATTAAAATATAAATGAGTTTTATATATAGAGTTTTGACTTGGTGTCAAGATGGTTGGTACAGTCTGATATAACACTGCTCTTATTGGCTTTGCCTTAGTGGCTTCGTCTAGTCAGCCGTGAACCTCAGCCCGATAAAGGAGTTAAAAGGGCATCTTCTTTCACGGTTAGAACTGCTAGACACATGGGCTCAATAAAAGTATGTATTATATTATGACAGATCCCTTGATTGAGTAAAGGTTTTTAACCTTCCATACAGTCATTAAACTATATATAAAAATTCAAGTATATTTCAATTCTTATATCCTTACTGATTGTGTGGATTACCGCCAGTCTTTAAATATAAGGATACTGAATTAGCTAGATTAAGAATTCTCAAATATGTTAAAATAGAAATCTTTAACTGGTGGAAACCTTCCAGGCATATAAAAGCCAGATGTGAGGTGTGAAACAAGTCCAGTTCCCGGTCAAACGGTGATTTTTGTTTTAATTTAATTGAGAAGGCATGGCGGATTACCGCCCGCCACTTGATCCTGTTAAAATGGTATCAGAGCCTGTTAAAATATACATCTTAAGCAAAAATATGTTGATTCTTTACAATTAGAATTGTTTAGTATGAATATATTTGATACTTTAAATTCTACTAAAGTACAGGAAAAAATCAAATTGATTTCCGAGCAGATTGCTATTGATATTTGTGCTGAGCATCCTAGTACTTTTTGGAATCGAAAAAAACATATTGTCACTCTTCCTTATGAAGATAATTTCACTGAGGATGATATTCCTACTAAATCTCGACCTTGTCAGATGAATGCAGAATTGGTAGAATTTTGCAAAAAAGAGATTGATAGTTTGCTATCAAAGGGATTGATAAAACCCTCAAAATCTCCTTGGTCTTGTACTGCTTTTTATGTTAATAACGCATCTGAAAAGGAACGTGGTGTTCCTAGATTGGTCATTAATTATAAGCCCTTGAATAAATATTTGAAATGAGTTAGGTATCCTATTCCTAATAAAAAAGATTTATTGTCTAGATTATATGACGCCAATATATTTTCAAAATTTGATTTAAAATCTGGATATTGGCTGATTCAAATATTTAAAGAGCATACTTATAGGACTGCTTTTAATGTTCCATTTGGGCAATATGAATGGAATGTTATGCCTTTTGGTTTGAAAAATGCCCCTTCAGAATTCCAAAAAATTATGAATGATATTTTCAACCCCTATCTAGACTTCGTCATTGTCTATATCGATGACATTTTGGTATTTTTCAAAACACTTGAAATGCATATTAAGCATTTAGATATTTTCAAAAGAATTGTTATACAAAATGGTTTGGTAATCTCAAAACAAAAAATGAGTTTATTCCAAACTAACATTCGATTCTTAGGACATTATATTTGTCAAGAAAAAATTACTCCTATTCAAAGATCGATTGATTTTGCCTCAAAATTTCCCGATATTATTACTGATAGAACTCAGTTACAAAGATTTTTGGGAAGTTTAAATTATATTTTGCCTTTTTATAACTTATCTTTTTATCCTTATAAGTAGCAGTAAAACCTGCAACAATCATTCTGCAAATATTCCTATCTGTATTCTTCACACTTTTACAGATAGTTGCATACATAAGCATTCTATGTACTAGAATAGTTAACTGCCTATCAGTCAAACCATCAAGATTCCATTCATAGATTTCGGAACCACTGTAAGACGTATTAGTCTGATTCCAATCACGTTCCTCTATTAAAATATCTTGAGGAGTAGGACGATTGTAATAATAAGTCTGCATTCTAGGTTTATCAGCATATCTGCTATCTGCAAACTTACTATTCTTTTTGGGGTAACTTCTGAGTTTATTAAACTCTGACAAAATATCCTTTTTATAGTCAAAAGTAGAATCTAATTTATCAGCAAAATCATTTGATAAATCAATAGGTTTGATATTCAAACCGGATAACTTTTTATCAAAAAGTTCTTCTAAGTCACCAAAAAATTTAAATTTAAAATTCTGAATATCGGGGGGTCTTTGAATATGAGTAACAACAATTTGAGGTTCTGATTTGCTTCCTGAAGAAGAGGCAATATCAGTCAAAGTCTTTTTAGTACTCATATCTTTAATTAAGACTGTTAAATCATCAAGTTTCTTATTAAGAAAAGTAATATTTTCACCCAAAACTTTAACATATAAACTCAAATAATTATTTTGAGAAATTAGTTTATTAATTTCTGTGATGCTGACTGCAGCAACATCTTCATCAATAAATTTTTGAAATGCAGTAAAAGTAATACCTGTATTATTAGGTAAAATAAAAGGCGCTTGAGGGGGGTAAATGGCTTTAGTAATATTGCCATTCCCGTCTTTATAAGATATTTCTAAAACTTTTATAAAAAGTGGTAAATAGGTGGTTACAAACCAGGGAACAAAATACATAATTTGATTATGTAAAGCACAAGTTTCATAAAACTCTTGAGAAATATTGTTTAAATCTTCCTTACTATAAGTATCAAAAAACCAAGTTTTAAACTGGTTCCATTTTTCAGTGAAAAATTCTTTTTGAATATAACCTCTAGCCTGTGACCCTGGACTAAAATTAATTTGGTGTAGAATCATTAAGTATCATTGGGGTCAAAGTCCATCTCGGACGCAGAAGGAATATCCTTATCAGGAATATTATCATTATCTTGAACAATATTTGTCTTGGGGTTAATTTTAACCCTTTCAACTGGCTTATCACCTACTTTAGTAGAAATTGTGTGTAAAGATGCAGCACGATTTCTAGCTGGTCCATAGATTGGTTCAACAGGAGAAATGTGTTGAATATCAGGCAACAGTCTACGACTAGTAAAGGAATGTCTATTATAATTAGAACTAATAGTAGGCAATAGTCTATTGTTAGAAAATGACTGTCTATTATAAGTGAAACTATTATCGTCAAACTGAATGCAAATCCTACCATCCGGATTTTGAGTAATATGAGAATACTCAGTATTACTGACAGCATCAATTATCTGAATGGGGGATATAACCGAATCCAAAGTCCATGTGGTTGGAAAATTAATTTCTTCCCACTTAATAGGTCTCCTCGTGGTGATCTTAGACTTTGCAAAATTCGTTTCCACTAGAATAGTCTGATTAGATGTATCATATAATTTACACCTGGGGTTTAACGTAGATAGTAATTTAAAATAAATTCTATACGATAAACATATCAGTTCAGAACCAGGCGCATAATTATAACCATGCGTTTTCACATTTAATGTTAATGCATCAAGTATATTAACATCAGATAAAGATAATTGTAAATTGGGTTGAGTATTAAAATATACTGGGCCATAGGCGACAGTAGATTCAATAGAACCCATCAGAGACTGTCTAAAATTCAAATTTCTGGCATCTCTGAGAGCAGCCAAAAATGTCTCTGGTAACCCTTTAAGGGTTAAAGGCTTAAAAGCAATTTGAACCATACCAATATGCAAATAATTATACTGGTGTTTATAAACATCTATATCATGCTTGTTTAACAAACGAATAGTCTGTTCAGACGAATTCAAAGCTAAAGATTGCTCAGTTGTTTTAACAAGTTGTTTAGAAGAGAGTTTATCAAACCATCCATAATCATAGATTGTTTTAATAGGGACTTTAGGAATAGTCCATTTGTTTAACAAATCAAGGTTTTGAGGTATATCTACCTCTTCCAATCTAGTATTTTTCATACTAGTTTCTCCTAAATCCATATTTCAGAAACATATCTATGTCGAATATTTCATATCTATCTTATATATACCATGAAAGTACCTAGGCTCTGATACCATTTAACAGGATCAAGTGGCGGGCGGTAATCCGCCATGCCTTATCAATTAAATTAAAACAGAAATCACCATTTGACCGGGAACTGGACTTGTTTCACACCTCACATCTGGCTTTTATATGCCTGGAAGGTTTTCACCAGTTAAAGATTTCTATTTTAACATATTTGAGAATTCTTAATCTAGCTAATTCAGTATCCTTATATTTAAGACTGGCGGTAATCCGCACAATCAGTAAGGATATAAGAATTGAAATATACTTGAATTTTTATATATAGTTTAATGACTGTATGGAAGGTTAAAAACCTTTACTCAAGCAAGAGGTCTGTCATAATATAATACATACTTTTATTGAGCCCATGTGTCTAGCAGTTCTAACCGTGAAAGAAGATGCCCTTTTAACTCCTTTATCGGGCTGAGGTTCACGGCTGGCTAGACGAAGCCACTAAGGCAAAGCCAATAAGAGCAGTGTTATATCAGACTGTACCAACCATCTTGACACCAAGTCAAAACTCTATATATAAAACTCATTTATATTTTAATAGATGTCGTCGCTTTCATGGTATATATAGGAGAGAAGTTAGATACTCAACATAGATATGAAGTCTCTTAGCCAGACATCGTCACGGCCAGAGAGGAGAGACTAGAAGAAATACTAATTAATAAAGACAGAAGTATGTACCTTGTGGCCAAGAAGCAAGGCCCTGAAGATGAAGAGCTGAAAACTTTTATTTACTTGTTCTTCTGTTACAATGAGCAAACTACTAAACTAACTCTTTACTTACAACTTAGAGAGAGAGAGAGAGAGAGTTCTAGAGAGAGAGAGTCTCGAGTTCTGCCTCTGAAGAATGAACGAATGAATTCTATAAATAAAAAAAGAAAAGGAATCTATGAACAGTAAAAAATGGGTCCCATAGGTCCCTGTTACAGTGTTTCTACTGTTTGAAACAGTGTATCTACTGTTGATGAACCGTGTATTTACTGTTGATGAACAGTGTATCTACTATTTGAGTGGGGGCCGATGGCTTCACTGTTGCTGTGGAGTCCAGCTGTTTCACTGTGCTGGTCTTTTTTCCGCTTTTTTTATTTTGCGGATGAATTCTTCTGTATCACGTAATTCTTCTTCAGATAATATTCTTTCTGCTTCAATGGGCTGAGAATCTTCAGCAATATCATCGTTGCTTGTTTCACTTTGCATTGACGTATCTGACTTTTCATATTGATTAATGGAAGACAGTAAATTTCTTTTAACTTCTTCCAAGTAACTGTTAATCATTTCTGTTTTATCTCCTTCTTGAAAGGAGATTCTTCTGGCAATATGTCTTACCGAACTGTCATCAATTACCTCTTTCTGAGGTTTGCTGGAATATTCTTGGATTTTTATCTCGATTGAATCCAAGAGCTCTTGACCATATAAGGTCTTTGTTTTGGGATCTTTCTTCATTAACTTGTCCCAAAAATTGTTGTAAAAAGTCCTGTATAAGCAGGGGACTTGTTCTTCAGTGAATCCGACTTCCGGATTCCATTTGTGTATCCAAGGAATAGAAAATTCCAGAAAGAAATATATTTGGTTAATTTTTTCTGGGTAGCAGATATGATCTGCGTGATATAAATCGTTAATAAAAGGAGAAATTTTTATCCATTCTTTGTATAACATGAGGAATGGATTTGGTAAAATCTTTATTGTTGGACCGTGGTATGACCACCAGTTTAGAAACCAATTAGGAACAGTTGCTGCAAATATCTTTGCACATACTTTTATAAACCAAGTATGTTTGTGTCTATCATTATTGTAGTATAATACTTTATCAAAAGCTTGGATATATAATATATATACATAGTTTATAAGTCATATTCGATAGTATACATCTTAAGATATACTATATATACATCTTACTATATATATATATAGCTTATATATCTTAAGATGTATATATATCTTAAGATCTACTATACTATATATATATATATATATATATATATATATATATATATATATATATATATATATATATATATATATCTTAAGATGTATATATAGTATATTTTAAGATGTATACTATGTATATATAATATAGTATATATATATATTTTAAGATGTATATATAGTATATAAATCGAATATAGCTTATATATCTTTATTACTATTTTTTTCTCTAACTTCTATAAAAAAAATTTAAAAATACAAAGTTTCTGTTGGGCCCGTTTAGGCCCGGGACCGGCCCACTTAACCCGGGACCGTTAGTTCGTGGTCCCGGTCCCGAGCCGGTTCCAACAATAAGCCCGCGAAGCCCGAGACCGTTTAGGACTGGACCGCATAGGACCGGCCCACTTAGGACCAGGCCCGCGAAGCCCACTTAGGACCGGGCCCGACCCACTTGCCACCCCTAGTCGTGAGTCACAAACCAGTTTATTAGGGTCTCGCGGATCGGTACGGAGATGTTTGTACTTATCTTCGGGAGGCTATGGAACTGTTAGTAAAATTTCACAACTTTGACTCCTTGTCGTGCGAAATTTGTTGACTTCAAAGATTTTAAACTTCTGTATTCTATTCTCTCACAGATGGTGAGGACACGTACAAGCGGATCTGATGACCAGGCACCCGCGCCCCCTGCTAGAGCCGTGAGAGGCCGGGGCCGGGGCCGGGGCTGGGGTAGAGGCCGAGGACGTCCACGTGGTGCCGCCAGAGCACCCACACGAGCCGCTACAGAAGAGCCCCCAGTAGCTCAAGCTGGAGGGTAGACACCTGAGATACCTGTTGCTGCACCAGCCCTCCAGGAGACTCTAGCCCAGTTTTTGATCATGTTTAGCACCTTAGCTCAGGCTGGATTGATTCTACTTGCTCCTGCCACATCTCAGGCCGGGGGAGGAGTACAGACTCCCGTCGCTGGTACTTCAGAGCAGTGGGTTCAGGTTGACTAGGTTCCAGAGGTTGTACCAATGCAGCCGGTAGTTCCAGCTCTGCCCAAGGTTAGTGTAGCTTCTTTTGAGGCAGAGCAGCTCAAACTTGAGAGGTACAAGAAGTACCACCCACCTACTTTCAACAGACTAGCTTCATATGATGCTTTGGGTTTTCTTGAGGAGTATTATCGTATTCTCCGCACTATGGGCATTGTGGAGATGAGTGGGGTTTCTTTCACCGCTTTCTAGCTGAGGGGAGAGGAATATCAGTGGTGGCGTGCCTATGAGCTGAGTAGTCCGGACGAGGCATCCTCACTCACTTGGACTCTGTTTTCAGAGATGTTCTTGCGTGAGTATGTTCCCTAGAGCCTCATGGATGCTTGGTGCATAGAGTTTGAGCAGTTGCGTCAGGGTGCTATGACTGTGTCGGAGTATGCGATCCGTTTCAGTGAGCTAGCTCGCCATGCACCATCTCTGGTTGCTACAGTCAGAGAGAGGGTTCGTCGCTTCATTAAGGGACTCCACCCCAGTATTCGGACCAGTATGGCCAGGGAGTTGGAGATGGACATCACTTATCAGTAGGCAGTGAGCATTGCGAGGAGAGTGGAGGGCATGTTTGCCCGGGACAGAGAGGAGAGAGAGGCCAAGAGGTCTCGAGAGACTGGTCATTATTCAGGAGCTCGTGCGCCAGCAGCACACTATGGTAGGGGTTTTGTGAGTCGCCCTGTTCATTCAGCTCTTCCAGTAGCCAGCGGTGTTCCAGCTCCTCCTAGACCTCAGGAGCCCTATTATGCACTGCCAGTATCCAGTATGCCTTCTACTCGAGGTGCTATTACCGGCCAGTCCGAGAGGTTGTTTTGAGTGTGGTGACACTCGTCACCTGGTTAGAGATTGCGCCAGATCCAGGAGGGGTGCACCTCCACAGACTTATCAGCCTCCACGTGCTCCACCGGGTCCTACGACCATTCTTCCAGCACCAGCTGCCACCCCATCTCCTCAGCCAGCTCGAGGTGGAGGTCGGGGAGGTCGAGGTCGCCCTAGAGGGGGAGGCCAGGGCAGGTACTATGCCCTTCCAGCCCGTTCAGAGGCCATTGCTTCAGATTCAGTCATCATAGGTATCGTCCCTTTCTATCATAGGGATGCATCAATATTATTTGACCCAGGCTCTATGTATTCATATGTGTCTTCTTATTTTGCTCCACGTTTGGGGATATCTCGAGATTCTTTGAGTTTCCCTGTTTATGTATCTACTCCCATGGGAGATTCTCTCATTGTAGACCGCGTATATCGATCGTGTTTGATTGCTCTTAGTGGTTTTGAGACCAGAGCCGATTTGTTATTACTCAGTATGGTAGATTTTGATGTTATCTTGGGCATGGACTGGTTGTCCCCCCATTATGCTATTCTTGATTGTCACGCTTAGATCGTGATGCTGGCTATGCCAGTATTGCCGAGATTAGAGTGGAGAGGTACCTTAGAGTATACTCCCCGTAGGGTCATTTCATTTCTTAAGGCTCAGCGAATGGTTAAGAAGGGGTGTGATGTGTATTTGGCCCATGTGAGAGATGTTAGTATTGATACCCCTACGATCGAGTTAGTTCCAATAGTGAGGGACTTCCCTGATGTGTTTTCAGTTGATCTTCCGGGTATACCGCCCGATAGAGATATTGATTTCGGCATTGATTTGTTGCCGTACACTCAGCCCATTTCTATTCCTCCCTACCGTATGGCTTCTCCTGAGTTGAAGGAGTTAAAGAAGCAGTTGTAGGAGTTGCTTGATAAGGGTTTCATCAGGCCCAGTGTATCACCTTGGGGTGCTCCGGTCTTATTTGTGAAGAAGAAGGATGGTTCTATGCATATGTGTATTGATTATCGGCAGTTGAACAAAGTTACAGTGAAGAACATGTATCCTTTGCCTCGCATCGATGATTTATTTGATTAGTTACAGGGTGCTAGGGTATTTTCCAAGATTGACTTGCGTTCTGGCTATCATCAGTTGATGATTCGGGAGCCGGACATCCCGAAGACTGCTTTCAGGACCAGATATGGTCACTATGAATTTCTTGTCATGTCATTTGGACTGACCAATGCCCCAGCAGCCTTTATGCATTTGATGCACAGTGTGTTCCAGCCTTATCTTGATTCCTTTGTCATTGTGTTTATTGATGACATCCTGGTATATTCCCGATCTCGGGAAGATCATGAGCAACACCTGAGGACTGCACTTCAGACCTTGAGAGAAAAGAAGTTGTACGCAAAATTTTCAAAGTGTGAGTTTTGGTTAGACCCAGTGGCATTCTTGGGTCATATAGTATCAAGTGAGGGGATCCAGGTGGATCCGAAGAAGATTGAAGCAGTGCAGAGTTGGCCCAGGCCGTCCTCAACTACGGAGATCCAGAGTTTTCTTGGTTTTGCGGGGTATTACCGTCGCTTTGTAGAGGGATTTTCATCTATTACGGCACCTATGACCAGATTGACCCAGAAGGGTGCTCCGTCCAGGTGGACCGAGGAGTGTGAGGAGAACTTTCATAAGCTCAAGACAGCTTTGACTACAGCCCCAGTATTAGTATTGCCTACAGGTTTGGGTTCCTACACTGTCTACTGTGATGCCTCGAGGACTGGCCTAGGAGTGGTATTGATGCAGGACGGTAGGGTGATTGCCTACGCGTTTAGGCAGTTGAAGGTGCATGAGAAGAATTATCCGGTTCATGATCTCGAGTTAGCAGCTATTGTTCACGCCCTAAATATCTGGCGTCATTATTTGTACGATGTTCCCTGTGAGATTTACACTGATCACCGGAGTTTGCAGCACTTACTCAGGCAGAAGGACCTTAATTTGCGTCCGCGTAGGTGGTTGGAGCTACTTAAAGACTATGATATCACTATATTATACCACCCGGGGAAGGCCAATATAGTGGCCGACGCTTTGAGTCACCGGGCAGAGAGTTTGGGGAGTTTGCCGTATCTTCCGGTAGCTGAGAGGCCCTTAGCATTGGATGTTCAGGCCTTAGCCAGTCAGTTCGTGAGATTGGATATTTCAGAGCCTAGCCGGGTATTAGCTTGTGTGGTTACTCGGTCTTCTCTTTATGACCGTATCAGGGAGCGCCAGTATGATGATCCTCATCTTCTTGTTCTTCAGGACAGGGTTCGGCGAGGTGATTCAAGAGATGTGACTATTAGTGATGATGGTGTGATGAGGATGCAGGGCCGGATCTGTGTGCCCAATGTTGATGGGCTTCGAGAGTTGATTCTCGAGGAGGCCCACAGTTCGCGGTACTCTATTCATCCCGGTGCCGCGAAGATGTACTAGGATTTGAGGCAGCACTACTGGTGGTGGAGGATGAAGAAAGATATAGTTGGGTTTGTGGCCAAGTGTCTCAACTGTCAGCAGGTCAAATATGAGCACCAGAGGCCGGGTGGATTACTTAAGAGGTTAGAGATCCTAGAGTGGAAGTGGGAGCGGATCACCATGGACTTTGTAGTTGGACTTCCACGGACTTTGAGAAGGTTCGATGCTATTTGGGTGATCGTGGATCGGCTGACCAAGTCAGCTCATTTTATTCCAGTGTTGACCACTTATTCTTCTGAGAGGTTGGCTAAGATTTATATCAGAGAGATTGTCCGCCTTCATGGTATTCCAATATCCATCATTTTAGACAGAGGTACACAATTCACATCACGATTTTGGAGAGCCGTACAACAGGAGTTGGGTACTAGGGTGGAGTTGAGCACAACCTTTCACCCTCAGACGGACGGTCAGTCCGAGCGCACGATTTAGATTTTTGAGGATATGCTCCGTGCCTATGTGATGGAGTTCGGAGGGTCATGGGACCAATACTTGCCACTTGCAGAGTTCGCTTACAACAACAGTTACCATTCCATCATTTAGATGGCACCGTATGAGGCTTTGTATGGTAGGCGGTGCCGGTCCCCAGTGGGATGGTTTGAGAAGGCCCGATTGTTGGGTACCGATTTGGTCCAGGATGCCCTGGATAAGGTGAAGGTGGTTCAAGAGAGACTTCGCACAGCCCAGTCCAGGCAGAAGATTTATGCGGATTGGAAGGTTCGTGACTTGGCATTTATGGTTGGTGAGCGGGTCTTGCTTCGGGTATCGCCTATGAAGAGCGTCATGAGGTTCGGGAAGAAGGGCAAGCTAAGCCCGAGGTTCATTGGTCCTTTTGAGATATTGCGGAGAGTTGGGGAGGTTGCTTATGAGCTTGCTTTGCCTCCCGACCTAGTAGGAGTTCACCCGGTATTCCACGTGTCTATGCTCCGGAAGTATCACGGTAATCCGATTCATGTATTGGATTTCAGCTCAGTCTAGTTGGACAAGGATCTATCTTATGTTGAGAAGCCAGTAGTCATTTTGGACAAGTAGGTCAGAAAGCTCATGTCAAAGAATATTGCTTCAGTAAAGGTCCAGTGGAGAGGTCAGCCGATCGAAGAGGCGACTTGGGAGACCGAGAAGGATATGCGCAGCCAGTACCCTCATCTTTTCATAGTTTCAGGTATGTCTTTATACTCGTTCGAGGACGAACGATTGTTTTAAGAGGGGGAGAATGTAACGACCCGGCCGGTCATTTTAAGAGTTAGAGCCCCGAGCCCCTATTAACTATTTTCCCCATATCTATTTATGCTATTGTGACTTGCCGGGATGATTGGTTTTGAGTTTCGTAGTGTTTTGGGACACTTAGTCCCTAAATGAGAGCTTAAGCCTTAGGATCAAAACTGTGTGAAGACAACACCGGTATTGAATTCCATCGGTTCCGTTAGATCCGTTAGGTGAATTTGGATTTAGGGGCATGTCCAGATTGTGTTTTGGAGGTCCGTACTTCATTTAGGCTTGAAATGGCGAAAGTTGAATTTTTGAAATTTTGGGCCAGTAGTGAAATTTATGATATTGGGATCGTTTTCCGATTCCGAAAGTTAGAGTAGGTCCCTAATGTTGATATGACTTGTGCGCAAAATTTGAGGTCAATCGAACATGATTTGATAGGTTTCAGCATCGGTTGTAGAATTTTGAAGTTTTAAGTTCTTTAAGTTTGAATTGGAGGGTGATTCATGATTTTAGCATTGTTTGATGTGATTTGAGAGCTCGACTAAGTTCGTATGGTGTTGTAGGATTGGTTGGTATATTTGGTCGAGGTCCCGGGGGCCTCGGGTGAGTTTCGGATGCTTAACGGATCACTTTTGGACTTTGGAAGATAGTAGATTTCTGGTGTCCTGTTGAAGGCATTTTCTTCATCGCGTTCGCGAGGGAGTCCTCGCGTTCGCGTAAGGTATCTCGGAAGGGCTTCACGTCCGCGATGTTGCTCTCGTGTTCGTGAAGGTGTGGAACCTCGAAGCTCCGCATTCGCGATATGGTTCTCGCATTCGCGAAGAAGAACTGGAGGCAGGCGAGATTTCGTGCTTCGTATTCACGATGGAGATCCCGCGTTCGTGATGAATTTTCAGAGATATCGATTGGGTAACGATTCTTAACTTCTTTATGGTTATATTCCACTAATCTATGCTTAAATTCATCGTTAAATTTCGGATTTTGGGTGAAAACTTGAGAAAAGTTATTAGGCTGAATTTTGGGGTTTTGATCGAGATTTTGGTATCGGATTTGAGCAATTTTGGTACGAGTAAACTCGTGAGTGAATGAGTGTTCGTATTTTGTGATTTTTACCCGATTTCGAGACGTGGGCCCCACGGGCGATTTTTGAGTTAATTTAGGAATTTTTGTTAAAATATTAATTTCATTAATTAGATGAGTCTATTATGGTTGTATTTACGATATGTAATTGCTTTTAGCTATATTTGGGCCATTCGGAGCCGGATATTCGTGGGAAAGGCATTGTGACCGATTGAGTGAGCTTGGTTCGAGGTAAGTGGCTTGCCTAACCTTGTGTTGGGGACTTTCCTCTTATGATATTTTGATATTATTGGTGTGTGGGTACCGTGTACGTGAGGTGACGAGTAGTACACGGGCTGTTATTGCAAAAATAATCCCGTTTATCCTTTTTAAATCATAAATGGTTTCTCTTATTGAATTGCACTAATATGTTTAATTATTTAGTTTAGACTAAAAAAGCATGCTTACGTATTTTAACTGCTTAATTGATATTCTGTGCGCCATGCTTAGTTAAATCCCTATTTTTTTTATCCGTGATTAGTGTAAACTGTGTAATTCAAGGCCATACCTGCCATTTTATCTTGCATTGCATATTTAAATTGGGACTGCAGACGTATTCCGGGAGATCCCCCAGCACTACATATTTACTTTGGGATTACAGACGTATTTCGGGAGATCCTCTTGCACTGCATATTTACTTTGGGACTACGGACGTATTTCGGGAGATCCCCCAGCACTGCATATTTACTTTGAGACTACGGACGTATTCCGGAAGATTCCCCAGTGTGTTTACTTTGTTCTGAGCCAAGGACTCCTTTAACTGTTAAATTTTTGAGAATTTCTTTAACTGTGTTGCCGTAAATTTTACTTATATCTTTTACTGTTTAATTTATTATATTTACTACAGTAGAGTCTTGACCTGACCTCGTCACTACTCGATTGAGGTTAGGCTTGGCACTTACTGGGTACCATTGTGGTGTACTCATGCTACTCTCTGCACATGTTTTTTGTGTGCAGATCTAGGTGCACCTTATCAACCGTACTATCAGTGAGCCGGGACAACTTTGGAGACTTCAATGTATATTTGCCGCGTCCACAGATCTCGGAGTCCCCTTCTACTCTTTCTGATGTCCATTATTTTCTGTATCTTCCTTGTTAGATTCTGATGTATAGAGACACTAGACTTTTCCTTCTGTAGTTTGTGATTTCACGATGTTCCGGGTTTTTGGGGATTGTTGTGTATTTTTGAATAGTTGGTTAAATTTATATTTTTATTTCATTATTCCGCAAAGTGTTAGGCTTACCTAGTTGTAGAGAATAGGTGCCGTCACGATATCACAAGGAGGGAAAATTGGGTCGTGACAATTTATATTTTGACGCTGTTGAGATAAGTTTTTAAAAAATAGCCCTTTTGTCAAAATTTTAAAGTACTATGCCAGAATTTTGAAGCAGGCTGCCAAAACTAAAAATTCTGGGCAGCGTAATTCAAATCGTGACAGCAAACTTTAAAATTCTGGTGCAAAGCTATTTTACCAAAACTTTGTTAACTATATCAAAACATAAACGATGATTATAAAAAGATCCATTCTGAGTAATTTCCTGAATGCCAAATCATTTCAATTTTGAAGGAGATAAATTGCTGCATTTTGAGGTGTAGGAATGATTAGAGAGAGTACTGTAGTTATTTTATTTATTATGAATAAATTAGATGTAATAATTTTTTAAGTGACATAATAAGTTGAAAAATTCACTACATTATAAGTATATAAAAGTTAACCTCACCTTCTTTGCAACATCATCAAGTCCTTAACTTCTTCTGCTGTTTTGGAACTACAATTGACATGACTCTATACTGACTACTGGCTTGTATTCTTTTATGATTCATCTATCTAATATTATTGATGAAACAATTGGTGAAATATAATAATTGAAAATTGTCCAAGTTGGATTTCTCAATATTATTCTGAGTAGAGCATACACTTTCAAGTCAATCAAATAGATATCTCCCTTTGCTCAAAACAAACATTTGGCTAACAAGTGATTATATTTTTTTACAAGGAAATGAACAAAGAAAGTTGGTTGACATTTTTAAAATCCCTGTTTGATGTCTTGTGACAGATTTGTTTTGTACGAAAATTAAACACAATAGCCAACGTAGCAAAAAAAAAAATAGAATTAAAGGACACACATCTTTGGCTATATTATCACTTGGACCCATCACCGTGACATGTTGGGGGTGTTCACGGTGCGGTTTGGATCGATTTTTCCCTAAAAGAAATCAAACCAATTAAGTCAGTTCTTAAAATATTAGAATCAAACCAAACCAAACCAATAAAGTCGTCTTTTATCGATTCGGCTTTTGTCGGTTTTTTCGATTTTTTCGGTTATTTATCGTTTTTTCTTAAATATGAGACATACACTACCAAACATATATTCCGGCGACTACATTTTCAACGTAACACTATCAAACCAATTGCACTTTGAGAAATCTATCATTTACCAAGATATATTGATGATAATTGAATTAAATAGTGATGAATACTTTAAGTACTCAATTAAAAATTGATTATTTTTAACATGAAATAAATTATTTTATATAGCAAAAGAAATCAAACTAGAATGTAAAAGCAAAGAATTAGATTATTATAATAGCAAAGGACTAGACTAAAAATACAAATGCCTAATATGTACCTTAAAATTTTAGAAACTTTATATAAAAATATACATATATATGTGTAATAATAAATTTAAATAACTACTCTATAGTCGGGTTGGTTCGGTTATTTTTTAATTAAAACCAAAACCAAAACCAAATCAAATTTGATCGGTTTTTAAAATTCAAAACCAAACCTAAAATATATCGGTTTTTTTGGTCGGTTTGGCTCGATTTTCGGTTTGATTCAATTTTTCGGATTTTTATGAACACCCCTAATGACAGGTATATTCACTTCACAACAATAAAACCAAACAAGAATAATTTAATTAAAAAAGACAGCTCTTAGTTATTAATGATTGGGCATCACAACATTTTTCAATGAGCAAAAATAGGGAAAATGATACTGTTTAGCTCCTCTTAAGATAATAGCCGAAAAATATATATTTTTTGTATATACATAAAAATGAATATATATATATATATATATATATATATATATATATATATATATATATATACAAAAAATATATATTTTTTCGGCTATTAAATGTAAATAGCTTCTGACGCGGGCGAAAGTGATAATACCCCGTAAAAATATAACTAAGGTAAATGTAATCTTTCCCTAGCAAGTTTAAGGACTTGCTGAAAATGATGGGCCGTATCGGGTGGATGGGCCTCAATTATGGGCCTCTCCCTGCAACACCCACCGCCCGTCGGGAGTCCTCACCATGCCTTTATTCTCATCTTGCCACCACAACGGCGGCACGCCATAGTCCTCCTTCAAGAAATTAGAGTCCTTATTGACGAGAGCGACGTCCCTCCCCGTGGCGGAGCAAAACGCGCGGTCCTTCCCGTGGTAGCCATCGACGAAGTGTAAATGGGCCTCAAGATTATGTGCACAGCCCAAATCACCATTGGGCTTGAGAAAAGGAGAATGATGATGGTCCAATGCAAATTCCACCCCAACATGAGCATAACTCCATGGAAATGAAATAGTCTCTTCCAATTGCTTTTGAAATTGAAATTTCTCATTTGTAATAATTCCAGGCACTTTTGGCACCTTATCATGCACATTTATCACTCTCAAAACCCTAATTCCTAGCACTTCACATCTTTCTTTAAATTTAAGATTTCCAACCCTAGGGCCAGCAAATGAGAAAACAGTAATAGGAATTCTTTTAATCATAGACTTACCATTATGTAAAATGTTCAATTTCATCTCAGCTATATCATAAGCACTTAACAAAGCCAATGCTGCACCAAGACTATGCCCTGTAATTGTAATACTTAGCTCTTCACCTTCATACTTCTCGATTAATCGATTAATCTCGGCTAAAATTTGTTCACGAGCCGAAAATGAACAATAGTGACAATTTTTTTCTTTTTGAGTGTACAAATCGAAGAACCCTGACTCGATCTTGATGTTAGGATCATCGCGAAAATGAGCCGGGTGCAAAATATCCTTGAGGTCATGGATCCATTCTAAGTACGTGACCGTGCCACGCCATGCAACAACAATGTCACGGCGCCCTAGGCGCTTAATTTCGTCGGGATCTGTGGCTACATATCCCATCCAATTCGCGTGTTCACTCCAAACCATACTATTTTTCGACTTCTGAAAGAAATTTGGCAAATTAATATTTGAAGTTGCATATAGATATCTCCTCATTTTATACCCTTTTTTCACCATGTTGAGTTTCTCAAAGAAATGTGATGGTTGATATTTGCAAGTACCACAATACTTAGAATGAGGATCATAGTCAAATGAGTCAAAACAAGATTGGGCAAATTCACCATAACGAATGATTTCTTTTCCTAGATTAGAGTTCATAGGGTCAAGTAAACCTTCCCAATTATTGCACCCTTGGATTTCTCTCCATATTTCATAAAGGGGTTTTTTCTCTTCTTCATATTGTTGGATTTTAGTATTCTTAGGTGCTAAACTAGAAAGAGATGAAGGTTTTAAAGAAAGATCACTTGATAATTTTGGTGAAAGTTTTTTGCTTGAGAAAGAGAGGTTTTTAGCTTTGAATTTGTTGTATAATGGAAAAACTTCTAGAAAAGTATGGTTTCTTTTGTGTTTGGAATTGGTGAGAGATAATTGAAAGGAAGCCATGAGAATTTTGGAATCTTATTTTTCTTGAGTTGTGTTTGTTATCATATAAAATAAGCTTGTTATAAGGAGAAGTATAAGAGGCTTTCTTTTTATTTCCACACATTTGTATAATTAAATTGGAGTATGGAGAATTTCTTAAAAAGGTTAGAGAATAGAGACATCCAACTACCAACACTAATGCATGATTGTACGTTGCAATACAGGCCGTATCTTAATTAGATTGTAGGAAAATACTTGGGATATTACAAACAAGGAAAATAATTTGTGGAAAAACAGGGAAAAAACGTGTTTGGTAGGAAATGAAGGTACGACTTACCTCCAGTGACGTACGCAAGATTTTTCATAAGCGGTGTCACATTTATAATTTCGAGGTTGGAAAAGACCTGATTTGAAGATATGCTCTTCTTATTGCATCTATTTGAATAATATTTCGAGTTGCAAGTCTTTTCCCAGAGTCAATTTTTAAGGAATTTAAATTAACTCCTTCACTTTATCGATGTTACTCCAACCATTGGCCCTTTCTTCCAAGTTAGATGAATTTTGAGATTCTGAACTTGATTTTGCATGTATGAAAGATGCTTTAGAATAATCTATCGAAATTTAAGTTGAATTATAAATTAAAATATTTATTTGAGAAACCCCAAATAATTTTATAGAGTACAATCATAAAATAAAACTATTTTAAGAAATTCTAACAAAAAAGTAAAATAATTTAAAAAATAAAAAATAAAAAAGCAACAAAATAACTTAATTGATCCAAAAAATAAAAAATACAAGGAAAGCCGGATTGTATATCCATCCCAAGAAATGGATTCTTCTCCGAGTAGTGGGATCAAATCTGTCTCCTTTTTTAAGCCAAAATCCTCAAAATAAAAATGAGGTTATATAAAAACCCCATAAGGTGTGTTCAATCCCGCGACCTTGCCTATTGAAATTAGGCACTACACCAACTGGCCAAGAAAAGTTTGATGACAAGTGATGTCACACTTACTGTATTTTGTAGTTATATGGTATTTTGCAGATTATTTATATATACATCTAACAAAAATTTTACTGTGAAATAGTGTCACGTGACACCGCTTCACCCTTACTGCATCCGCCCCTGCCTACCTCTACCTGCATTGTTATGGTTTAGTGATTAATAAAATGAGTGCAAATCTTAGCGATTAATTAGTTAGGGTTTATATTTTAGTAGAAATAAAAATATTAAGTGATTTTTTTCATCTACTTAAGTTGTGGTGGACAAAATTATTTAATATATGCATTTGTGGGAGGTAAATATTTAGCGGAACAATAAAGATGCAAGCAAAGGTGGGCGAGGCACCATCCACATTAAAAAAAAGGTAATGAACGATAGGAGATATTGAATGAAATAATCCAGCTACACGTAAATATCAAGTTCAAAAGTGCACTCAAGCTAAGTGGGACACCAGTCTTCATAAAAGAATTACAGTAAAGATAGAAACTACCCGATTAAATAATTGACGTATGCGCGAAGTGACTTCAAAACCAGTTGCATGCATGTGATCATTACTACCTCTATGTACTAAAAGATTATTACTCTACTCTATAGTGTAATAGCCCTTTTTATTGACTGGCTTCCAATTAGTTATTGAAAAGTAGATATAGTACACTTTTGATCTTTGACTGTTTGATACTTCCAGTGATATAACATATTTTTGTTGTTAGTTCATCTAAAAACTCATAGTAATACTTTTTATTTTATTTATTTATTCTTAATAAAAAAAGTTTATAGCTATATAAATATTATGAAATATTTAAAACCTTAAATTTCAAATGTCTTGTAACCATACAAATATTATAGCATGTTAAAATCACAAGTTTTTTTTTTAAAAAATCATTAAATTTTATATCGAAGCTAACTATATCACATAAATGTAAAACGGACAGAGTAACATATAAGTTGAATCGTGAAATTGACCCTTGTAAGAGTTTAAGAAATGTAAGAGTATGTTGGATGCTATGGTTAAAAGATTGACTCAAATTAAAAGTGATTTATTAAGGTTTAAAGTTAAATGAGTCTATAAGATACCTCCTAAAGTATGAGATCTTATGTGTAGATACTCGGATATAGTTTCTAATTTAATGATGGGCTAAATTAAAACTATGTAAATTGTGTGCATCTATAAATTAGGGTTATGATCCCCAAATCAATGTTCTTTTCTAATATCCCATCGCTGGAACAGTGAGAGCCACCATCCGTGCAATTCCTACGTCTTGATTTGGAAGACCACTAACCGACCACTAAACACAAAGACGACAATTTTCACCAGAAGCTTCCTCAATTTTATCTTCTTGATGATTTGAAATGAAAGTTCTTGGGTAAAAGATAACATTGTTAATCCTAAAGTAATTTGATTCTACCAACCCTAGCTAGTGCATTAATTTGACTTTAAGACAAGCCTTACGAGAGACATGTTCAACGTGCTACACTCGAGAAAATACTCACAATTTAGCCCCTACATTTCTAAGTACTTGAAAAATGTCGTTGAGAGGTTGATGAAAGTAGCAATAAACTTGAAACGAGAATCTTTATTTGCTCTAGTACCATAATATATTTTGCAACTTTCTACTAATAAAAGTAAAAATTATATTGTTCAAAAAAACACATTAATCATTTGCTTATTAGTTTTGGTCTTCAACAGCTTTCAGTTTGCATTTAAGCCAATTTGTCTGTTATTGAACTTTGCCCCCAATTTGCGCATTAATAACATGCAATCACGTAAAATTGCGTTATGTGATAGTTGAGACCCATATTATAGTAGTGCAATTCTTCTGCTTCCACGAGATTTACTTGTGGTAGACTACTGACAAAACCATCAGATTGTGACTTCGTACCTTTCAACTCCCCTGTATTTTCTAGTCTCTTAATTAATTTCTCCTGCTTGGATTGAAAACATTTGTTATGATTAAAAATCAAGGAATATGATTTAATTAACTAAAATAATATCATAACCATGATTAAAGTATTTAATTCTTTCTTTTATTAATTCCCAAACTTCCTATAATCCCTTTCTCTTCTTGGCAAAATACATCTACTCAAGGCGACACCGAGAGTCATATCGCCCCAGAAAATCTTTCAGATTTTTACCATAAAAGTCTTTAAAGAATATTGTTAGGTAAAAAATTAGTAAAAAATACAACAAGTGGAAAAACAGAAAATAAAACAACAATTTGTGGAACTTCATTTTGTGGCACTATTTTCAAAAATTAAATAACCAAAGTGTCCTTTTATTTTACAAACTTCTTAGCCATTCTAGAAGCCTATGATAAGTGTCACGATCCAAAATCTCACCTCAGACGTCGTGATGACACCTAATCTCTAAGAGTAGATAAGCCGATTTCAATTACATTTCATACTGAGTCACGAACACTAACTGAATACATAGAATGATCTCAAGGATCGAATACTCAATACTGTTTGATTAAAAATTAACAGTACAATAAAATGAAAAGACTCCAAGGGACTGCGACAATCAAGCAGCTCTACCTTGAATCCTTACGATCCCGCTTTAACTCTGTCAAAGTCCGATATCTCCAATACCTGGCTCTGCACAAAAATGTGCAGAAGTGTAGTATGAGTACATCACAGTCGGTACCCAGTAAGTATCAAGACTAACCTCAGTGGAGTAGTGACGAGGTACAGTCAAGATACTCACTAGTCTAATAACCTATGCAATATAGTATACAAAAATAATAGAAAACAAATAACAATAATGGTAAAAATAATCAACTAGTGATATACACAACAGGGCAACAAGAACACCATTTATATTGCTCAATAAATGATGAATACAAGTACACCCATTTAAATAAAGTCCTTCAAATATAAATCTTTCGCCTATATGCTTCTCAAATAATAATCTTCAGGATATAAAACTTTCCAATAAATATATTTCGAATATACTCCCTTCAAATAAATATCTTTCAAATATAATTCTTTCAAATAAATCTCTTTCAAATATAATTTCTTCAAATAAATCTCTTTCAAATATAATTCTTTCAAATAAATATCTTTCGAATAAAAGTCACCATGTGATAGCTCATTTCAAAATCATAAAATACGGGTCTCAGACCACTTTCATATTTCCACGTCACATCTTGCCAATTTCTCTGTCACAACCGCACAGACAACTCACGTACCAATATCATCATCATTTAACCATGGCACCCCGTGCCCACATTTCATATCACAAATGCACGGACAATTCACGCGCCAATATCATCATTATTTAATCACAACACCTCGTGCCCACATTTCATTTCATAATCCGCCTGACAATGGCCACAAGCTCTCAATTTCAACATAGATCAGACTATTATCAAGTTTACCGAAACAACAAGATAATTTGTACGAGATATAAAAATAAACACAAGAAAAATCCCAACATCACATGAAAAATTACTAACACAATAACTCCATATCATCACATATCATCCGTGACAATAGCCATCCTTATCTCTCCTTTAGCCATCCCTATCACTCCTATAATAGCCTCCCTTATCCCTCCGCCCTGACAATATCAATAGCCACCCTTATCGCTCATATAGCCACCCTTATCTCTCCTATAGCCATCCTTATTGCTCCGCCTAGATAATATCCCAACACACATAACAACAGTGAAATGCCTCCCTTATACCCACACAATATCAAGAGTGGAATGCCACCCTTATATCTTTAAAATAATAATAATTCAAATAACACAATAATTTACACGGAATATTATCACGGCAACATAACAAAAATCAATTCATATCACAATTTGCACAATGGCCACAACCAATTCCAAAGATATAACAAAATTAATTAATTTCACAACAAATAGCCCAAGGCTCTACACAATGTATATAAAACCTCAAAACAACTATAGAGATGGAAAAATAACTCAGCATAGGACAACACCTTCTTCTTAAGCTTGTTTAATTAATTATTTGCAGATGAAAAATCCATAATGAAATTAAATTCCAAGAAATATCAAATCATCAAATTCATAAAATCCACGTAAATATACAAGTAATAATCACATCAAATTATCATATAAAAATAAATTCAACAAACGCGAATTGAGGCATGGCAAATAGATGATTTAATAAATGCCAACAATTATTCAATTTACTATACAATATGCCCAAGACATAACCCAATATATTTTGCACATATAAGCCCGAGCACATACTCATCACATCGCGTACACGGCTTTTCACATTTCATAAATGACACATAAGACTCGATGCCTAAGGGGTAATTCCCTTATTCGAGGTTACGTAAGATACTTACTTTTTTGAAGTTATACCGATATTCCAAAATTGCCTTCTTCCTTTAATCGACCTCCGGACATCTCAAATCTATCCAAATTAATTGTACAACTTCATTAAAATTCATCGGAAATAATTTCGGATAATAAAACGCCGACTTAAAAATTTATTCCAAAAAGTCAACGCGGGGCCCGCCTCTCGGAACCCGACACAATTTTCATGAAATCTGAAAACCCATTCCGATACGAGTTCAATCATACTAATTTTATCAAATTTCGATAACAACTTGACCTCCAAATCTTAATTTTTTGTTTTTGGAAGATTTTGCAAAAATCTTGATTTTCTCTATTTAAATCCGAATTAAACGATGAATATAACTATGGATTCATGAAATATAATCACTTTACGATATAAAACACTTACTTGAGTTGAAATCGTGAAGAAATCCTCAAAATCGCCCAAGAACCGATTTCCGAAAATTTCAAAACGAAATGGCAAAGTGACTGATTTTTGGTCCTTATGTTTCTGCCCAGTTCCGCTTCTGCGAGTACTGTTCATGCTTTTGCGGGCATTGTTCACGCTTCTGCGGACACTGTTCACGCTTCTGCGTTGCCTCCGCTTCTGCGAGTACTGTTCGCGCTTATGCGATTACTGTTCACGCTTCTGCGAATCACTGTTCATGCTTCTGTGAAAAAAAACTAGCAAGCTGCCAACTTATGTCCAGTTCCCTTCCAGTCGCTTCTACGATCAAACTTCCGCAGAAGCGAAAAAAACAGTTGCTGCCCAGCACAACTTCAGTAATAGAAAACAAATTTCAGCAGCTTCCCTTGTTCGAAATGCATTCCGTTAACCTTCTGAAATCCACCCGAGGCCCTCGGAACTTTAACAAAATATACCAATATGCCCCGAAATACAATACGAATTTAGCCGAGGCTTCAAACCACGTCAAATTACGCCGAAATTACAAATCGCGCATCGAATCGAATTATGAGTTTTCAAATCTTTTAACTTCTATATTTTGCGCCGAAACATAACAAATCAATCCGGAATGACTTCAAATTTTGTACACAAGTCATAAATGACGTAATGGAGCTATTCCAATTTCCGGAATCAAAGTCGGAACTCATTATAAAAAATTCAACCTTCGGTCGGATTTTTCAAAAATCTTCTATTTTTCAACTTTTGCCAAAATGTGTCGAATTGTCCTACGGACTTCCAAATACGAATTCGGACACATGCCTAAGTTCGAAATTATCATACAAAGCTATTGACATCATCTAAATTCCATTCCGGGGTCGTTTTCTCAAAAGTTAACTCTCCGGTCAACTCTTTCTATTTAAGCTTCTAACTAAGAATTATTCTTTTAATTAAATTCTGAATCTTCTGAAAATCAAACTCGACCACACCCGCGGGTCATAATACATATTGTGAAGCTGCTCGAGACCTTAAGTCACTGAACATTGCATTAATTTTTAAAACGACGAGTCGGGTCGTTACAATAAGTGGCAAAAGAAGCATGAAAAGTGGCAATTGCATGAAAAATTCAAGACAAGTGTATAACACTTGTCATGCCTCAAACCTCTCTTAAAGCCTATAAATAGGCATTCAACTTAGGTAAAAATCATCAGCAACTTTCCTTGCCTTTTCGTCATGCAGTACTTCTCTTTGTTGTCTTTCCTTCTCAAAATTAGTAGTCTATTTTCTTTTGTTCCTTTTTTTTAAATAGTTGGATTTATTATTTAATTTTGCTGATTTCTGTATCCTCTAAATAAATAGAGATGGTCTTGTTTAATTCTGGGAAAATATTTCACATTGTTGAAATAGTTTCTTAGGACAGTGCCCAGCACGACTCAAGCCAATTCGTGTATTCCCGCTCACAAATATTATTGCAGTATTATTATCGTTATTTTTCGGTGTCATTTACCACAATCTAAGAAACTATTGCAAGTAATACCACTACGGAAGTTTTTGATGGTGCAACCAATTTTGGTGTTGTCTCCGCTGCTACTGTTCCACCTGTCCTGCCAGATATCCACGGTGTTGCAAATACGTTATTGCATCCATAATTTTGGCAGACACTAATATCAAAATACAGGTACGTGAATAGAGATGGTTACATATCCAATGCTAATGTTAAAATCTTCAAGAAAAATGCACCTCAATGCAAGAGAATAATTGGGATAAATGACAATCTCGCTAAGTCAAAATTAAATTAGACTAAAACGGATAATATAATTATTGCGGTCATTTCCTAAATATATAATGTTGCTAATGTGAGAAATTGGGTGATAGACTCCGGTGCTACTAGGCATTTTGTGTTGTCTTACACCCAAGTTGAGGAAGGAGAAGAAACTATTTATCTTGGTGACTCAAGAACAACTCGCGTTCTTGGGAAAGAAAAAATTCTTCTCAAACTCACATCTGGTAAAACTCTAGCATTGAATGATATGTTACATGTTCCTAATATTCAAACCAATTTGGTTTCTGTGGGGTTATTATAAAAAGTTGGAGTGAATGTTTCCTTTGAAAATAATGAGGTCGTATTGACCAAAAATAATATTTTTGTGGGAAGTGGATATTGTAACCATGGTTTATTTGTGCTTAATATTTCTGATACTAGCTAGCAATGAAAATACATCTTCTTCTACTTATATGGTTGAGTCTGTTTCTTTATGGTATGCTAGACTAGGACATGTTAATGTCGCGTATATAAAGAAAATGCAGTCACTAAGATTAATATCTGATTTAGACTCAAATAATATTGACAAGTGTAAAATATGTGTTGAAGCTAAAAGTGCTAGAAAAACTTATTTTTCTGTAAATAGAGAAACTGAATTGTTATCCTTGATTCACACTTTTAGGCGATTTAAAGCAGACTATGACTAGAGGTGGTAAAAGATATTATGTGACTTTTATTGATGATATTTCTAGATATACTAAGTTTTATTTGCTTAGAAATAAAGATGATACTTTTAATGCTTTTATTTCTTATAAAACTGAGGTTGAAAATGAACTTAGTAGAAAAATCAAGAGAAATAGATCTGATAGAGGTGGAGCATATTTGTCTTTAAATGATTTTTGTGAAAAGAATGAAATTATTCATGAAGTAACTCCGCCTTATTCACCCGAGCCAAATGGAGTAGCTGAAAGAAAAAATAGAACATTGAAAGAGATGATGAACTCTATGTTAGTTAGTTCTAATGCTCCTGATAATTTGCGGGGTAAAGCTATTTTATCTGCATGTCACTTACAAAATAGAATACCACATAGAAGAACTGGAAAAACTCCGTATGAATTGTGGAGGGGGTTATAAACCTAACTTGAAATATTTAAAAGTGTGGGGGTGCCTTGCTAAAGTTCTGTTGCCTGAACCTAGAAAGAGAAAAATAGGTTCTAAAACTGCTCATTGTATGCTTATTGGATATGCTGAACATAGTGTTGCATATAGATTTCTTATTTTAAAAAGTGATGTGCTTGATTGCAATACTATAATTGAGACAAAGAATGCTGAGTTCTTTGAATATATTTATCCATTGTCTGATAAAATTTCTCATACATTTTGAAATAAATAGTGTAATTACCTCTAATGAGGAACTGAGAAGGAGCAAAAGGCCTAGGAAAGAATATTTTTCTTAAGGAAATGATTTTCAAACATTTCTTGTCGGTAATGAACCATCAAATTATTTTGAAGCTATATCTTCTTTAGATGCTAAATATTGGAAAGAGGCAATAAAAGTTGAAATCGATTCTATTTTAAAAAATAATACATGATTTTAACTGATTTACCTCCTGGTGCAGAGCCTATTGGTTGTAAATGGATTTTCAAAAAGAAATTTAATCCCGATGGATCTTTAGATAAATACAAAGCTCGGTTAGTAGCAAAAGTATTTTCTCAAAAATAAAATATAGATTATTTTGATACATTTCCAAAAGTGACTAGAATTTCTTCTATTCGAGTTTTAATTGCCTTAGCTTCAATCTGTAAGCTTTTTATCCACCAAATGGATGTCAAAACTGCTTTTCTAAATGGTGATTTAGAAGAAGAAGTTTATATGGTTCAACCTGAAGGCTGTGTCATTCCTGGACAAGAAAATAAAGTTTGTAAATTAATTAAATCTCTTTATGGTACAAGCTCCTAAGTAATGGTATGAGAAATTTGAACAAGTCTTACTGAGAGACAATTTTTCTTCAGTGAAGGTGGATAAATGTGTTTATACTAAAGTGGTAGACAATGATTATATGATAATATGTCTATATGTTGATGACAAGCTTATATTTGGTACAAGTTTAAATATTGTGCAAAGTACTAAATTATTTTTGTCTGCTAATTTTGATATGTAAGATCTGGGTAAAGTAAATACAATATTGGGAGTTAAAGTTATAAGGAGTGAAGATGGAATAATGTTGTCACAAGAACATTATGTTGAGAGACTTATTAAGAAGTTTGAATATTTTAATGTCACATTTGTGAACACTCCTTTTGATGCTATCTCTCAGTTGAAAAAGAATAACGGTGACCCAGTTGCTCGGTCTAAATATGCGCAGATTATTGGGAGTCTGATGCATTTAATGAATTTTACAAGGCCTGATATAGCCTATGTTGTGTGTAGACTGAGTAGATATACTCATAATCCCAACAGAGATCATTGGTCTGCATTAGATAGACTAATAAAATATTTGAGAGGCACCATGAATTATGGTATCCTATATAGTGGATTTCCTTCAACCTTAGAAGGGTACAATGATGCAAACTGGATCTCTGATTCAGATGAGACAAAATCCACTAATGGTTATGTATTCACCCTTGGTGGTGGTGCAATATCGTGAAAATCAGCTAAACAAATGATCATTGCTAGATCGACTATGGAATCAGAGTTTGTAGCTCTAGAGTTAGCTGGTTCTGAGGCTGAGTGGATAAGAAACTTCTTAGCTAATATCTCTTTAATAAAGGATGTATTGCCTCCCGTGTCTATACACTGTGATTGCCAAGCGACAATAGCTATAGCAAAGAATAAATCTTATAATTGCAAAAGTAGACACATGAAATTGAGACATGATGTCATAAAACAGTTGTTGAGAGATGGAATAATTTCCATTGACTATGTGAAGTCAGAGATAAATTTGGCCGATCCTCTGACTAAACCTTTGGGAAGAAAATTAATTCTTCAAACCTCAAAAGAGATAGGGTTAAGGCCGACATGTTGTCAAAAGAGATGGTAACCCAAACTATGTGATTGGAGATCCCATGAAGTAGATTCATATGGGTAATAACAAGTTGATATTGGCATTGAAACACTAAAAGAGAGTGCTTCTGTCACGACCCAAACTAACCTCTGTCGTGATGGCGCCTATCGTGGAACTAGGCAAGCCGACTCATTTCCAAAACAAACCGATTTTGTTTCATTTCAAAGATAATTTCAAGGTTATTTAACATAAAACCTCCATTTAAAGAGTTAAAATAAAAAAAAAACAGAAGTGCGGAAAAGAAAAGCCCGACATCAGGGTGTCACTAGTCATGAGCATCTACTATAATCTTTCTAACAATATCAAGGCTAACTCAGCCTGGAAAATAGCTAAATACAACTAGAGGAAGATAAGATGGAGAAGAGCAGGGGCTGCGATCGCCAAACAGCTACCTTGCTATCTCCAAGAAAATCTGCAACCAGAATACTCAATAATCGCTACCGTGTCCAGCTACACCTGAATCTGCACACAAGGTGCAGGGAGTAACGTGAGTACGCCAACTAAGTAAGTAACAATAATAAATAAAGACTGAGCAGTAGTGTCGAGCAATAAAGCATATAAAGTTCATATCATGAAATCTCAGTAAAATACCACATGCTTTTAAAATCAGGGTTTGAATCAAAACATCTCGTTTAAACCCAATTCCAGTAAAATCATTTAAAGATATTTTTCAACAGTTTTTCAATCAAAGGCTCAATGCAAAGGTGAGAAAAAATTATGAAATCATAAACAACTCATCGGGCAAAACATCACTCATATACCACCCCTCGGGCAAACTTCACAGTCACTCATGCCACTCGGGCATACCTCACAATCACTCTTGCCTCCCAGTCACTCAGCACTCGGCACTCTCACTCAGTAGGTACTTGCGCTCACTGGGGGTGTGTACAGACTGCGGAGGGGCTCCTTCAGCCCAAGCGCTATAATCTGCACGGACAACTCACGTGCTATATTAATTAAGTATGCTGCAAGCGGGCAGCCCCGATCCACACTCATCCTCACAAATCAGGCCCTCGGCCTCACTCAGTCATAAACCTCTCAAGCCACCCAGGCATTTCAGTAAAACAGGGCATTTGGCCCAAAACATTTATATGCATCAAAATAGAGTCATAAAACTGAGTTATGCGGTAAACAAGTATAAACATGAGTATAGATTTTCAATCGAAAACAATGAGAAGATGGTAAGAAACAGCCCCTAAGGGTCCAAACAGCATTGGCGCAAGGCCCAAACATGGCATTCAAACTGCGAAATTCTTATTCTGCAATGTCCTTTCCTTGTGAATTGATCTCCAAACGCCTCGAATCTGGTCATAAATAATTCGTTTCACTCAATAAAATTCATTGGAATTAATCCCATAAGAAAATAATGATTTTCCATAAAAACCCAAAAATTAGCTCAAACATCCCCTATGGGGCCCATACCTCGGAACTCAACAAAAGTTACAAAATTCGGAAGCTCATTCAACTACGAGTCTAACCATACCAATTTTACCAAAATCCGACCCCAACTCGACCCTCAAATCTTCAATTTAAACCAAGAGGGTTTTCAAATTTCCCCAACTCAATTCACCAATTAAATGATAAAAATAACCATGGATTCGGGTAATTTAACTAATATTGAGTTAAGAACACTTACCCCGTTGTTTCCTCTGAAAATCACCCAAAATCGCCTCAAATCCGAGCTCCAAATCGTCAAAAACTAAAAATAGGACAAAGTCCCATTTTCAGAACTTAAACTCACTGCCCAGACTTTTCTTCTTCGCGAACGCGGTCAGTGCCTCGCGTTCGCGAAGCACAAAATGCCTCTACCTCAATGCCTTCTACGCGAATGCGTTCAACCCATCGCGAACGCGACACCCCCTTACGCGAACGCGTAGACCAATTGCCTGTAGTCTTCAGCCGCTTCCTCTCTTCTTCGCGAATGTGTAACACCTCTCACGTTCGCGATGCACACCCAGTCCACCCTTCGCGAACGCGTGCTTCACTTTGCGAACGCGAAGAGAAAATATTGCCAGCCTCTCAGTTCCTCTTCGCGAACACGAGGCTCCACTCGCAAACGCGATGAAGGAAACCAGATGGTGTATCAGAAAAATTCCAGCAGAGTTCTAAGTCCAAGATCCAACCTGTTAACTATCCGAAACTCACCCGATCCCCTTGGGACCTCAATCAAATATACCAACAAGTCCTAAAATATCATACGGACTTAGTCGAACCCTCAAATCACCTCAAACAATGCTAAAACCATGTATTACACCCCAATTCAAGCCTAATGAACTTTGAAATTTCTAATTTCTACAAACGCCTTCAGAACCTATCAAATCACGTCCGATTGACCTCAAATTTTGCACACAAGTCATAAATGACATAACAGAGGTATTCTAATTTTCAGAATTGGATTCCAACCCCGATATCAAAAATTCAACCCCTCGGTCAAACTTCTCAACATTAAACTTTCGGCATTTCAAGCCTAATTCCTCTACGGACCTCCAAATAATATTCCGGATATGCTCCTAAGCCCAAAATAACCACACAGAGCTATTGGAATTATCAGAATTCGAATCCAAGATCTTTTACACATAGAGCCATATCCGGTCCACTTTTCTAACTCAGTTTTTCAATTATGAGACTAAGTGTCTCATTTCACTCCGAGTTCCTCCCGGACCGGAACCAACTAACCTGATATAATATAATATAGCTAAATAACACAAAAAGAAGTAAAAATGGGAAAAATAAGGCTATAACTCTCGAAACGACCGGGCGGGTCGTTACAGCTTGACTGCTACTAATTGAGAGGATGTGTTATAACTCTTAATGAAATTCGTAGTCCTTATGGATGGTGTATTTAAAAGTAGTATATACTTGATGAATTTACCTATATGAGAGTGGAGTGGGCCACTCCTATGAGATTTTGACCTAGTCTCTAGAGCTCTCATGAATAACTAGGCACGCGCATGGCCTATTGGGCACAAAATCGCGTTGAACAGCAAAATTACCGGGGGTCAAAATGTGATTGATAAAATCTATGACTTATAATAAGAATTATTGATTCATAAAAATATTATATTTCACCAGTAATTCTGTGAGTTAAATTTTATTGGTCTAAGTTTGGTTCATAGTTTGGAAGATACCAAACCTATTACATTTAGACCATGCAAATCCAGTAAGTTGTTAATTATTCCATTCCTTTATCTTTTTTCTATAAATTTTTGAAAATTAAATAGCAAAGTGTCCTTTTATTTTACAAATATCTTAGCCATTCTAGAAGCCTATGATAAGTGGCAAAAGAAGCATGAAAAGTATCAATTGCATGGAAAATTCAAGACAACTGTATAACACTTGCCATGCCTCAAACCTCTCTTAAAGCCTATAAATAGGCATTCAACTTAGGCAAAAATCATCACCAACTTTCCTTGCCTTTTCGTTATGCAGTAACTTCTCCTTGTTGTCTTTCCTTCTCAAAATTAGTAGTCTATCTTCTTTTGTTCACTTTTTGAAATAGCTGGATTTATTATTTAATTTTGCTGATTCTTGTATCCTCTAAATAAATAGATATGGGCTAGTTTAATCATGGAAAAATATTTCACATTGCTGAAATAGTTTCTTAGGATAGTGCCCAACACGAATATAACGACCCGATCGGTCGTTTTGAGCATTTACACTCCTTTCAACTATTTGAAGTCTTGAATAACTTCCTACCAGGTATTATGACTTGTGTGAATTGTCGGTTTTGGTTTTAAGGTATTTCAGAGTTAGCTTGAAAGAATGAATTTCATGTTGGAAGCTTAAGTTGAACTAGTTGACCGGATATTGACTTATATGTAAACGACCCCGGAATAGAGTTTTGATGATTCCAATAGCTCTATATAGTGATTTTGGACTTAGGAGCGTGTCCGGAAATATTTTTGGAGGTCGGTAGAGGAATTAGGCTTGAAATGGCGAAAGTTGAATTTTTGAGAAGTTTGACCGGGGAGTTGACTTTTTGATATTGGAGTCGGAATTCAGTTTTGAAAATTTTCATAGATCCGTTATGTCATTTATGACTTGTGTGCAAAATTTAAGGTCAATCGGAATTGATTTGACACGTTTCAACATGAAAGTTTTAGCCCTTTAATTCTAGTTTCCAGAAAGTCAAACCATTCATCATTTGAACAATTGTACAGAAAGTTATAGTCAACTGAATAAAGGCTGGCAGCAGTTTATATTTGCCCGAAAATCAGGCAAAGTCGCATTTCACACATGCGACTTCCCGGGCAGAATGCTTAAAAACTGGAGTTAGCCATTTTTACTCATTTTTGAGTTTTGAGTCTCGGATTTGGGCGATTCCAAAGGGATTTTTCACGACATCAACTTGGGTAAGTGTCCTATATCCAAAAGTTATTATATTTCATAAATCCATGGTTATATTCATCATTTATTTCGGATTTAAATGGAAGAAATCAAGATTTTGACAAAACTTTTCAAGAACAAAAATTTTAGATTTGGAGGCCGAGTTGTTATAGAAATTTGATAAAATTGGTATAAGTAGACTCGTAATTTAATGGGTTGTCGGATTTTGTAAATTACGTCAGATTCCGAGACTTGGGCCCCACAGGCGATTTTTGAGTTAAATATCAGATTTTTATGAAAAATTTGCATTTTCTCATGGAATTAATTCCAATAAATTTTATTGACTGAATCAAATTATTTGTGGCTAGATTCGAGGAGTTTGGAGGCCAATTCACGAGGCAAAGGCTTAGCGGAATAAGAATTTAACGGTTTGAGGTAAGTAATAGTTTTAAATCTGGTCCTGAGTGTATGAAACCCCAGATTATTGTATTATGTGAGTATTTTAGAGGTGACACACATGCTAGGTGACGGGCTTGTGGGCGTGCACCGTGTGAATTTGGACTTGATCCATTCCGTGAAACTGGAAAGTTGAATAAGTTTGTCGTTAGATATGTGCCCTTTATGTGCTATAAATATTGACAGTGAAGCATGCTTAGGCTATGTGTTAGTGCTGTAAAGACCACAAAGGTCTTGTACATGTTGAATTATCTGCTAAATTGTTGTTTTGTACACAATCATAGTTTACTTGTTTATTTTATATTAGTCTCTATTGTTCATTATTGATGCATCATATTATTGTGATTTGGGCTGTGTATCATGACTATCGAGAGCCCGAGAGACTGGAGAGATTTATGACTGAGTGAGGCCGAATGCCTGATTATGAGATATTATACTATAGCACGTGAATTGTCCGTGCAGCACTTTAGTTGTCCGTGTGGATCCTTATATTATACTATAGCATGTGAGTTGTCCGTGCGGATCCTTATACTATATTATAGCTCGTGAGTTGTCTGTGCAACACGTGAGTTGTCCGTGCGGATCCAGATATTCATACTATGGCACGTGAGTTGTCCGTGCATCACGTGAGTTATCCGTGAAGATTATAGCGCTTGGGCTGTAGGAGCCCCTCCGGAGTTTGTACACCCCCAATGAGCGCGGGTACCCATTGAGTGTGAGTGCTGAGGGCTGAGAGCCGAGTGGTTGAGCTGTTGTGACGAGTTGAGTAACTGTTGCCCTGAGAGGCTGTACTTGCTTTTCATTTGTTATTGCACTTAGCTGCTATCTGTCATTGTGGTGCAATTCTCTGAAATATTTTATATCCGGATTACATGAACTTGAACTGTATAAAACTTATTTGACTTAAATTGCTGGAATTGAATGTATGTCTACTCTCTGCTGGAAATACTGAAAATGAACTGTAACTGTGTAGCTCGCCACTATCTTCAGTTCCTTATTTATTATTGTTACTTACTAAGTTGGTTATACTCATACTACGCCCTGCACTTCATGTGCAGATCCATGTGTTTCCAGACATAGCGGGTGTTGATTCTTTCGCACAGTTAATTTTTCGTAGATTCAGAGGTAGCTGCCGTGTTTCGCAGACATTGCCTTTCCTTTCCTGTCTCCTTGTTTACTATATTTGGTCTCAGACTATTATAGACCGTATTTTCCAGACTTGTATTCATATTAGATGTTCATGTACTTAGTGACACCGAGTTTTGGGAGTATTTATATTTGTACTTGTGAGATTTCTTCCGCTGAATTTAATCATTATATTTTCAAACTTAAAAAGAAATTGTGGTTTATTGAGATTGTCGGCTTGCCTAGTATCGAGATAGGCGTCATCACGACAGGTTAGAATTTTAGGTCATGACAAGTTGGTATCAGAGCTTTAGGTGACATATGTCTCACGAGTCATGAGCAGGTTTAGTAGAGTCTTGCGGATCGGTATGGAGATATCTGTACTTATCTTCGAGAGGCTGCCGAAACCTTAGGAAAATTTCACTTTCTTATATTCTATCGTGCGGAATTGATTAAGCTTGAAACATAACTCTTTGAATTCCTTCTACGCATTTGTGTGCGCATGTGAGCGCTCAGTATTAGTTGTACATTGTTGGCTTGTGATTCCATGAACGAGGTTCGAGATGTGTATTTTGTGTTTTGGTGATGGGCCAGTCTGGAGAACTTGAGGCCAGGGTTAGACTGTAGCTTAAGCTCGATAGCTTCAGTTGTAACGTGTACATTTTGACTCATATGTCCGGCAAGTTCCCTACGAGTGAAATTTGTGGCTCGATGAGCGATGGAAGTGACTATATGATGAGTATGATGTGAATGTGGCATGTGTCAGATGTGTTGAATATGACGAATAAAGTTTTCTTATGACTCAAGAGTTTGCTATTGGGTACTTGATTTCTAACTTGATTTGACGTATAGTCTCGAGTTGTGAGTGTATTGAAGGATATTTCACGTTGTTAAATTCTGGGACAAATTAAATTCTCATGTCTTGTCAATGAGTTTGGACTCAAGAAGAGTAAGTGATTGTGTAGTAATTGTGGTTGCGAATGGGCATTTCTAATGTCGATGGCTCGAGAAATATGATCTTCGAAGAGGCTTAGAGTCGGTAATATTTTATTGGTTCAGGTGCGACAGAGATGCATTTTGATTCGATGCAATAGTTGGGCAACAATGTATGAGGGAAGACATGACGGGAAGTGTTTTGCGGTGGTTGAAGTACTAGCAGGTCAAGTAGGAGAAGTAGAGGTTGCGAAGTTGCTTAAAGGAGATGGTTTAACCGAAGTAAGAGTGGCAGATTAGCATATGGATTCTGTTGACCGGATGTTGGCTTATATGTAAACGACCCGGAATAGAATTTTGATAATTCTAATAGCTCCGTATGGTAATTTTGGACTTAGGAGTATGTCCGAAATTATTTTTGGAGGTCGGTAGAGGAATTAGGCTTGAAATGACAAAAGTTGAATTTTTGAAAACTTTGACCGGGGAGTTGAATTTTTGATATCGGAGTCGGAATTCAGTTCTGAAAATTTTCATAGATACATTATGTCATTTATGACTTGTGTGCAAAATTTGAGGTCAATCAAAATTGATTTGATATGTTTCGGCCCAAAATATAGAAGTTGGAAGATTTGAAAACTCATAATTTGATTCGATGCGCGATTCGTAATTTCGGCATTGTTTGGCATGGTTTGAAGCCTCAACTAAGTTCGTATTGTGTTTTGGAACATGTTTTTATATTTGGTTAAGGTCCCGAGGGCCTCGGGTGGATTTCAGAAGGTTAACGGAATGGATTTCGGACAAAAGGAGCTGCTAGAAAGTTAAACCATTCATCATTTGAACATTTGTACAGAAAATTATGGTCGACTGAATGAAGGCTGGTAAAGCAGTTTTGCTAGAAATTTCTGATGCATAGAGCCGACTTTGGAAGCTTATATCTCGAAATCTATAAGGAATGTGAAAATTATCAGAACGTGAAAGTTGTAGCCCTTTGATTCCAGTTTCCAGAAAGTTCAACCATTTATCATTTGGACAATAGTACAGAAAGTTATAGTCGGCTGAATGAAGGTTGGTAGCAGTTTATAAGTCGCATTTCACACATGCGACTTGCCTGGCAGAATGCTTAAAAACGGGAGTTAGCCATTTTTACTCATTTTTGAATTTTGAGTCTCGGATTTGGGCGATTCCAAAGGGATTTTTCATGACTTTAACTTGGGTAAGTGTCCTATATCCAAAAGTGATTATATTTCATAAATCCATGATTATATTCATCATTTATTTCGCATTTAAATGAAAGAAAACAAGATTTTTGCAAAACTTTTCAAGAACAAAAATTTAAGATTTGGAGGTCGAGTTGTTATCGAAATTTGATAAAATTGGTATGGATTGACTCGTAATTGAATGGGTTGTCGGATTTTGTGAATTTTGTCAGATTCCGAGACTTGGTCCCCACAAGCGATTTTTGAGTTAAATTTTGGATTTTTATGGAAATTTTACATTTTCTTATGGAATTAATTCCAATAAATTTTATTGACTGAATCGAATTATTTGTGGCTAGATTCGAGGAGTTTGGAGGCCAATTCATGAGGCAAAGGCTTAGCGGAATAAGAATTTTACGGTTTGAGGTAAGTAATAATTTTAAATCTGGTCCTGCGGGTATGAAACCCCAGATTATTGTATTATGTGAGTATTTTAGAGGTGACACACATGCTAGGTGATGGGCGTGTGGGCGTGCACCGTGCGAATTAGGACTTTGGTCCATTCCGTAAAACTGGAAAGTTGAATAAGCTTGTCGTTAGATATGTTCCCTTTCTGTGCTATAAATATTGACAGTGAAGCATGCTTAGGCTATGTGTTGGTGCTGTAAAGACCACAGAGGTCTTGTACATGTTGAATTATCTGCTAAATTATAATTTTGTACTTAGTCACAATTTACTTGTTTATTTTATCTCAGTCTCTATTGTTCATTATTGATGCATCATATTATTATTATTTGGGCTGAGTATCATGATTATTGAGAGCCCGAGAGATTGGAGAGATTTATGACTGAGTGAGGCTGAGGGCCTGATTGTGAGATATTATACTATAACACGTGAGTTGTCCGTGCGGATCCTTATATTAAACTGTAGCACGTGAGTTATCCGTGCGGATCCAGATATTTATACTATGGCACGTGAGTTATCCGTGCAACACGTGAGTTGTCCGTGAAGATTATAGCGCTTGGGCTATAGGAGCCCCTCCGGAGTCTATACACCCCCAGTGAGCGCGGGTACCCATTGAGTGTGAGTGTTGAGGGCTGAGAGTCGAGTGGTTGAGCTGTTGTGACGAGTTGAGTAACTATTGCCGTGAGAGGATGTACTTGCTTTTCATTTATTGTTGCACTTATTGCTATCTGTCATTGTTGTGAAATAATCTGAAAGATTTTATATCCGGATTACATGAACTTGAACTGTATAAAACTGATTTGACTTAAACTGCTGGAATTGAAAGTATGTCTACTCTCTGCTGGAATTACTGAAAATGAACTATAATTGTGTAACTCGTCACTATCTTCAGTTCCTTATTTATTATTTTTACTTGCTGAGTTGGTTGTACTCATACTACACCCTGCACTTCGTGTGCAGATTCAGGTATTCCCGTACATAGTGGGTGTTGATTCTTTCGCACAGTTTATTTTTTGGAGATTCAGAGGTAGCTGCCGTGTTTCGCAGACCTTGCCTCTCCTTCCCTATCTCCTTGTTTACTGTATTTGGTCTCAGACTATTATAAACTGTATTTTCCAGATTTGTATTCATATTAGATGCTCATGTACTCAGTGACACCGAATTTTGGGAGTATTTATATTTATACTTGTGAGATTTCTTCCGCTGAATTTAATCATTATGTTTTTAAACTTAAAAGAAATTGTGGTTTATTGAGATTGTCAGCTTGCCTAGTATCGAGATAAGCGCCAATTCGTGTATTTTCACTCACAAATATTATTACAGTAATATTATTATTATTATTATTATTATTATTTTTCGGTGTCATTTCCCTACACATTTTTCTGGAAATAACTGACCAATTCTTGTTAGGTTCTTCTTTATCCATTTCGATTCCTTAGAAATTAGATACTTGTTTGTGTGTTTCTTGCTGTGGCTATTGAGCAATTATTGAGTTAAAATTTGTATACAATATGTTTATGAAGTTTACTAATTGAACATTTTGGTGTGGGAAGAATGGTCTTCAGATATTTGAATTTCCTAACTGAAGCTTTTGGTGTGGAATTTCAAAATTGAACAATAGTAAGGTTGAGAAAAATAGTTGGGAATAGATAAAAGAAGGAATTAAATACTTTAATTATGGGCTTTATTTTAGTCAATTAAATTATATTTCTTGATTTTTAACCATGATAAGTATCTTCAATCCAAGTAGGAACTTGTAGAAATGAAGAGACCGGAAAATGAAAAGGAGTGGAAAGTCATAGAAAAACAAGTACTTTCCACTCAGCAAATACAGTATAAAATTCCCCAATTGTCACAGATTTGCTAACCTTGCTTTCAAGAAAAACAAAGAAGAAAACTAAGTTTTAGAAAAAGTAAAGAGAAATGGCAACGAAGAAGTCATTATGTGTGACGAAGAAGAGAAATGGCAATCCCTCTCTCTCTCTCGAAATAACAATCCCATTTTTTGACTTAATTAATGTAGTGGTGGAGACTGCAGCCAAGAATTTCACTAACGAGCGTCAAAATATAAAGAAGTAAGCAATTAAAGAAGCTAAGGGGATTATTCATAATAATATTTTTTTTATATTTTTATACTTTGTAGGCATTTGGACATAAAAATTATAATTTTAAAAAAAGGTAACATTTGGAGTTAAGTTGAAAATTGGTATTTGGAATTTAAAATTATGGTTGAACATGCATTTCAATTTGAAAAAATATTGCAGCTTTGTGAGTAGAAAAAATAATTTGTCTAAAAATTTTGAAAGGTGTCAACATCACTTTTTTGTTTTTGAAAAACTCATTTTCAAAAAATCTCCAAATACTTACACAATTTTATGGACAAATTTAGTTTTTTTAAAAAAAATCGAAAAAAGAAAAAAATCTATGAACAAATGTGTCCTTAGTTTCACAATACGTATAATTTTTCTTAGACTAATTAGGTGGCTCCGCAACTCGCTGAATGACCCACTTGAAAGATTTTGTCAAAAGGGTTCCTAGAAGATTGGTGTAGCTTTTTTTCTTTTTGACAAAATTGGCTTTCAACTGCCTGTTAATTGTTTTGCTTCAGTTATTTTATTTTTTGACCATCGCTACTGCTTCTTTTTACATGGATTCTTTTTTTTATACTCTTTTCTTGAGCCGAGGGTCTATAGAAATAATATTTTTACCTTCACAAGGTAGGTAGTAAGGTCTGTGTACACATTACCCTCCCAAACCCCGCCTATGGGACCACATTGGATATGTTGTTGTTTATTAGTTTGAGTGCCCGTATGAATTACTAAAGAACTTCTTTACCGTGTTCCTTAAACATGAAGTAAAATAAGCAGTAAAGTAAACACAATTATTTTTACGTGAAAAATCACCTGGCTCAAAAGGTGCAAAAATCACGGTCTACTGCGTAGGATTTTCAACCTCGACTCCGCTAGAACAATGAGCCAAAATGTATCAATTACAATACTATAATCCAATACTCTTCATTACTCCTACTACGACTATTTGATTTATAAGTTACTCTAATTTATAATGCAAACACTCACTCCAACTCGCTAATTGTTTGTGACACTTTGATTATAACTCAATTTCCTAAAATACATTCACTAGACTGACTCAAGAAGAACACAATACTGGTACTCGGCTAGAGTGTACAAAATATAGTTCTTCAGTTGATGTGTAAAATGATAATTTTAGAAGTCCAAAATAGATAGCATTTAAATGCCTCGACTTCAAGATCTTATAGGAGTCCTATGTGTAGTCAGCTTCTCGTTCAATAGGACTCCTACTGTTCCAAGGACTCCACAAGTTTTGGGACTCTTGTCTCTTACTGATTTATTTGTATCTTCTTGGGCAATAACCTTTATCACATGTAGCAGCCTTCTTCCACCAAACTTGGACCTGGTAACTTTGAGATAAAGTTATTGTCTTGCACAGACTTTTAATCATCAACCTGAGAAGTTGGTCCTTTACCCTCAGGAGTTGGTTCTTAGAGCAGTTAAGCAGCTACGTTGATGACATGGTTCTTCGAACATTGCATCTAAAAAAACTTTGTTAATCATCAAAATCTCAATACCCAACAAATTTCCCCTTTTTAATGATGATAAACTTTGTACACATTAGAACCAGGTAATCACAACAAGTCGCGATCAATCAACCTACACATTACACCATAGACAGACATATTCACAACAACACCCCCAACCTTATCTTCCTCCTTTTGGCACCATCGAAAAATACAAAAAGATGTTAGACATATGAAGCACAGTTAATGTAAGATCCAAGGCCATACAGGCTACAACACAAGCTCAAGAATTATCAAAGCAAACAATGTAGGCTGATGATCTAATATTGTATGAAGCATTAAAACAGTATAAGAGAAGTCATTTAGTAGTGCCAAAATAAGCGCAGGGTCTTGTCTTAAACCATTAGAATAAAATAAACTAAACATACTGCAACTTACTCAGACTAGAACAGAAAGAGAAAAAAGATTAAAGCATCACTGGGATAGCAAAAGAGACTAAGGACACTGTGAAGGAACATGTTCGTGGGTGAGAGGTAGAGGGGGTCAATGCTTTCATAAGGGTGGCAATCTGTTGGGCATGAGCTTCCCTGTCTCTTCTAAGCTCTTCTCTACGCTACCTGGTTTCTTTTCTCAGTTCATCATTGTCTTCACAAAGCTTGGCATTCTCCTCAATAGCCAACTCCAACCTCTTACTGAGCTCTGCTGCCCTGCTGCTTCCAGGTAAAATAGCAGATAATGTTGGTCCTCTAGCCTTGATCTCCTTATAGCCACACTGCTTGAGGGTGACAGAATCCAAAACATCATTGTGATATCCATACTTAAGCTCAGGCAAGGCAATGTTGAGTTTGTCAAACAACTCAGTCAACATGAAGCCATAAAGCACAGCATGCTTAGGCTTGGAAGTGTCTGCAGCTTTTGCCATATGCTGAATCATCAGGCTAGGGAGATTGATATGTCTACCAGTGTCAAACAATTCTACTACAGCCATGTCCAACATAGTGGCCTCATGCCTTCTCTGAGACCTCTGCATAATGCAGGAATTTAAAAAGTGAAATAGCAGCTTGTGGAAGGGGGCCATATCAGTCTTGTACACCCTATGGGGAGTATCCAGTTCAAACTTTTGGGAGAACTTTCTTGTGACCACAATTCCTGTGTCAACATCATTGTCTATGGCTGACCAATTTTTCTTCAGGTAATTGTCAAATCCTAAAGAGGAAATATTTAGAAGCATCCCCAGTTCCTCAACATCAAACTCCATCTCAAACTCCCTTATCTTACTTTTAACCACCTTTTCATCAAATTTGAAGCTTGCATAGTACTCCACCATAATAGGAACACACACAGGGGTGGAAAGCTTTGACAAACATGTGTTTCCATTCCTGTAACTAAAGTTTTTCAACCAGTTGAGCTATCTCTTTTTCATTAGTGTTTGCAAGAATCTTCCCATTGAACACTTTTCTATTCCTGAACTCTGTGAGTCTATCAACCACAACTGGCATATTCTTTCTCTTCTTTCTTCTACTGGCCCTTGCAGATAGGGTAGTAGTTTTTGTAGCTTTGGCAAACTTTCTCTTTTGTGTAGAGGACTTTTCTGGGAAAGGATACTCAGACTCATCTTTTCCATCCAACTCAACCACAGGTTCCACAACTGAAACTTGCTACCTTGGCTTCCTGGCACCTCTGGACTCCTTAATGATTTGTTCATCAACAACCTTTTTTTTACTCCTTGTAAGAAGAGTCCTGGCAGGAAAAGCCACTTCTTTTCTTGTTAGAACTGCAAGCTTTGTTGCTTTCACAAGAGTCTTCCTAGGTTTCTTCCCTACCTCAGACAAGGGCAAGTCATCTTCATCACTACTTACCTCCTCATCTCCAGTGAAAGGAGTTAACAAGGGCTCATGTTCTTCAATTATTTTCTCTCCACTTGCTTCTTCTGAAGGGGCTATGATAGTGTTCCCAATGGTCATAGAGCCTCAGATTCCTCACTCACATTCTCATTCTCTTCCACACTTTCTTCATCCACTCCTTCACTCTCACTTGACTTTTCTCGATCCTCACCTTTATTCTCAGAATTACCCTCTTCTTTACTATTCTTTTCTTCTTCTACAAAATCATCCACTTGTTCACCTATACTATCTTCTATCTCACTCTCCTTCTTTTCACCAGAATCTCCCTCATTCTCACTCTTTTCCTATTCATTAGTGATGTCTTGAGTAGTATGTTCCTCATGACTGCCCACAACTCCTTCTTCCTTGTCACCCTCATTATCATCTTTATCCTCCGTTCGACTTAATGAAAGACCATCAGATGCCTCCTTTTGCACTGGTTCTTTACTCCCTTCCCCCTCAACCATAGGCACCGCAGTAGTGGTATCTACCTTTTTCTCAAGAGTTCCTGCACTCTTTTCTACAGTGAGTTCCTCGATTTATGGGTGGAAGAGTGTCTAAAGGTGCAACATCTATAGTAGATACCAGAACATCTAATTTTGAAGGTGGGAGTTGTACCTGACTTGTAGTTACTGACACTGATTCCCCCTGAACTATAACTTCCTTGACCAATGTGGCTACTTGAGCAGTAGCATCAGGACTACCTTGACATTCTTGACAGATTTTCTTGGAGTAGCCTTGATCTTGGTTAACTTAGAGGGTTTTTTCAAAGTAGGCACAAATGCATGGGTGGTTGGTTTTGGAAGTGAAGGTCCAGTTGAGGTGGGGATGGTGAGAGCAGCAGGAACATGGGATGATATTGTAGGTACAGTGGAGGATATCGATAGAGAAGGAGTAGATGTTGGTGCTAGTTCACTTGATGGTTTGACATTTTTCTTTGATTTGGGCTTCACGTTCTTGGATTTGGCTTCAGTCTTGGATGATGATTTGGCTTTAGAAGAGGTTTGGCTGGATTTAGGCATAGAGATCAGAGAAGAAAATCAATGAAAGGAGAAGAGAGAATTATTTCTTGATTCTTGCTTAGGGTTTAAGAGAAACAGTGAGGTTTGAGAAGCTGATCATAAGGGGATTTTAAAGGCATTACTCCTGATTTGATTGGAAGAGAGAGGGTGACCGAATTTGAGTTATAACGGGACTCTTATAGCGGTTACTTTGACTGTTAGGATTTCAGGAGTAATTAAACTCTAATTGCTCTGGGATTCTCCCTTACTCTTTGACTAGATGACAACTAGAAATGATGCTAACAGGATTAGAAGTCTGAACATAGCAATAATTTAGGATCAAACACATTTTACTTGACTATCTACATCTAGTTATACTTTTTCGAGCCAGTCATTGGGGTTCAACTAGTTGGAAGTATTGATTAGACCTAGTTACAGTCTGTCCCTTTCAAAGTGATCCCTACTCAGAGCTTTAGTAAAAATATCAGCAATTTGATCTTCAGTGTTATAGAAGTTAATTGAGATATTTTCTTTTTCAACATTGTCTTTGAGAAAGTGATGTCTAATGTCAATGTGCTTAGTTCTCTTGTGCTGACATGGATTTTTAGCAATGTTTATAGCACTAGTGTTGTCACAGAAAATGGGAACACAATCAATAAAAATACCATAGTCCCTTAGCTGTTGTCTTATCCACAGCCAGATATTGCTGCCACATATTCAACCTCAGCTGTGGATAAAGCCAATGAGTTCTGCTTCTTTGTTCCCCAAGACACCAGACAAGAACCTAGAAAATATGTTGTTCCTGGAGTGCTTTTTCTGTCAACATGAAAACCTGCATAGTCAGTATCAGCATAACCAACTAGATCAAAGATATACCCTCTGGGATACCATAGGCACATGCCAGGAGTCCTTTTGAGATATCTTAGTATCCTCTTGACAACTTTCAGATGAGACTCTTTGGGATTTGCCTGAAATCTTGCACACAGTCCAACACTGAATACAATATCAGGCATGCTTGTTGTGAGATACAACAGTGACCCAATCATTCCATTATATAGTTTCTATTCAACACGTTTCCCTTCTTCATCAAGGTCCAGCTTTGTCGCAATGGCAATGGGAGTGTCAATGGACTTAGAGGATTCTATGTTGAATTTCTTCAGTAGTTCCTTGATGTATTTCTGCTGATGCATCCTGGTTCCAGTAGGTGTTTGCTTGATTTGCAACCCCATGAAGAAGTTCAGTTCACCCATCATGCTCATTTCAAACTCATTCCCCATCATCTCAGCAAATTCCTTACACATTGCTTCATTAGTAGCCTCAAAGATAATGTCATCCATATATACTTGCACAATCAGAACATTCTTGCCTTTGCTCCTCAGAAACATAGTGTTGTCCACCTTTCATCTTACAAAGTTGTTGGTTAAGAGGAATTTTGAGAGTCTTTCATACCAAGCTCTTGGAGCTTGTTTCAGTCCATACAGGTCTTTGTCTAACTTGAACGCATAGTCAGGGAATTCTTCACTTTCAAACCCAGGAGGTTGTTTTACAAACACTTCCTCTTTCAGATAACCATTCAAGAATGCACTCTTTACATCCATCTGATACAAGGTGAACTCTATGTGTGCAACAAAGGCTATTAGCATTCTTATAGCTTTTATTTTAGCTACATGTGCAAACGTCTCATCATAGTCAATGCCCTCCTCTTGATTGTATCCCTGAACTATCAGTCCGACCTTGTTCCTTGTGGTATTTCCTTGTTCATCCAGCTTGTTTTTGAACACCCATCTGGTACCTATGACAGCTCTGTTCTTGTGTCTTTGTACCAAGTTCCAAACATTGCTTCTTTCAAACTGATTTACCTCATCTTGCATGGCTATAATCCAATCTGGATCCTTTAGAGCTTCCTTGATGGTCTTAGGTTCAACCTATGAGAGAAATGTTGTGAATGCACATAGATTTCTCAAAGATGACCTGGTTTGCACTCCTGCATTTGGATCAGAGATGTGTTCTCAAGAGGATTTGAACTTTGATATTTCCATGGTCTGATCTGCATACCCAGAGATGATTCACCCAAGGAGTGACCCAAAGGAACAAGTTCAGTAGGTATAGCTTCATTAGTCTGGTTAGCAGCCAGAGTAGTTATCTCTTCTTCTTGTTTCTCATGATCATTGTCAATTTCCTTGTGGTCTCCGGATCCATCTTCAGATTGAGGTTCAAATTTCTTAGGAGCTCCATCACCAGTGAGTCTTATGTCATAGTTTTCATCCTACAAACCTTTCTCAGCCAAATTATTAGATTCATCAAAAATAACATGAATATTTTCTTCTACACACTTAGTTCTTTTATTAAAAACTTTATAGGCCTTACTATGTGGAGAGTAACCTAAGAAAACTCCCTCATCACTTCTGTCATCAAACTTACCTAGAGTTTCTTTGCCATTATTATGCATAAAATATTTGCACCCAAATGCTCTCAGGTGAGTGATGTTGGGCTTTCTCCTTCGAAGTAACTTATAGGGAGTTTTCTCAAGAATAGATCTGACCATGTATTTGTTCAGCAAGTAACAAGTAGTATTGACTGCCTCAGCCCAGAAACTCTTATGCAGTCCATCAGCAATCAGCATGGTCCTCCCCATATCTTCTAGGGATCTATTATTTCTTTCTATAATTCCATTTTGTTGAGGGGTTATAGGTGCAGAGAAATTATAATCAATACCATGTGAGTTACAGAACTCAAGGAATTTGAAATTTTCAAACTCAGTTCTATGGTTTGTTCTTATTCTTAATACATTGCAACCCAGTTTGTGTTGAATTATTTTGACAAATACACAGAAAACATCAAAAGTTTCATCTTTTGATCCCAAAAATAGAGTCCACGTATACCTTGAGAAGTCATCTACAATGACAAAAACATGCCTCTTACCTCCTCTGCTCCTCACTCTCGTTGGTCCACATAGGTCCATGTGAAGGAGTTCCAGAGGTTTGGAGGTGCTAACAACCTTTTTAGATTTAATAGATAACCTTACATGTTTTCCTCTAACACAAGCATCACAAACCCTGTCTGAGGAGAACTCAACTTTTGGTAGACCAAGTACCAAGTCCTTTGCTGCCAACTTGTTGAGTTGAGAAAGACTGGCATGACCCAGTCTTCTATGCCATAGCAGTGGGTCATCTTCCACTACACTTAAGCATGTGTGCTCACTCTGAGGAAGAGACATAATAGATATCTTGTAAATATTGTTATGTCTCTTACCTTTTAATTCAATTTCGTCAGTATCAAGCTTAGTGACAATACAGATTTTGGAATTGAATTTTACTTTGTATTCTTTATCACACATTTGAGAGATGCTAAGAAGATTGTGTTTAAGTCCTACCGCATAATACACATCTTCTATAGCATGAGAGAGTGACTTACCAACCTTGCCAATACATGTTATCTGGCCCTTCTTCCCATTTCCAAATGACACACTCCCTCCTTGGAAGGCTGTCAGTAAGAGAAAGTTTTTCTTTTCTCCAGTCATATGTGTTGAGCATCCACTATCTAGATACCAGTCTTGATTGTTACCTCTCACTTTAGCTTGCACCAAAAATCACAAGTTAGTCTTGGGAACCCAAACAAGCTTGGGTTCCTTTTTGTTTGAAAAATGATGAATCGGATCTTTTCTTGCCCCGAAAGGAAGAGGATTAACAGCTAATTTCTTATTAACCTTAATCCACTTAGTATGGACAAAAAGGCTTTGCTTTTGGTTCCTCTTCCTTCTTCACATTTTTAGCAAGACCAAAGGTATTTCTAAACTGAGCATGAATTAAGGCAGGACAAGTATCTCTAAAGTGTCCTACCTTTTCACAATGAGTGCACATTTTATTATTAGAAATCCTATATACTTTGGATCAAACTTGGGAATAGGTTTTTTATAGCCAATTCTTGATTTGTTAGAGCTGCAGTTTTCATTCAGCCAATTCAAGGCATCTGAAGATCTATGTCATTTGAGTCTAGATAGTTCATAATTAGCTTTTTTAGATTTTCTTGCAGGACTTTATTCCAACATTCAGCGTCACAAAGATTATCTTTAGCCCTTTTTAATTTCTTTTCAAGCTTACCCTGCAGATCTCTCATTTTTCCCTTACCGTGTATATCAGGAGACTTCTTATTTTTAGAAGTGAGCTCAAGAACCTGGTTCTTAAGGTCTTTGACCTATCCTTTTAGATTAGCTTTGTCAGATTCAAGCTCTTTGAGATCAAGTTTGACATATAAAATATTGCTTATTAAATGATCATTTCCAGCACTCATTTTATCCATGTCACTCATCATGGTCACAATTATGGCCATCAGTTATTTTTTAGACATAGCATGAATGTTTTCTTTTAAGTTAGAGATACTTACCTGATTTGTTTCATCTTCAGTTTCTGAATCACTCATGGCCATCATTCCAATCACTTCTTCTTCTTTTTGGCTCTCTTCAATCGCCATCAGTGTTACTTCGATGTCTTCATCTCCAAAGTTAGTTTTCAAGGTCCTCCATATATCATGGTCAGAGATACAAGAGGACACTTTGTAGATAATATTTCTGGGCAAGCTTTTGTAAAGCAGGTCCTTTGCTTTAGCATTTTTCTGGACTAGCTGACGATCTTCATCATCGTATTCCTCTTCTCTCTTGTTGTACTTGTTACCTTCACCATCCATTTTGGTCGGGAGAATTGGTCCATGACTGACGATTACCCATAGGTCAAAGTCAGTGGCCTGAAGGAACGTTTCCATATGCAACTTCCATTCATCATAGTGATGTCCATCAAATAGAAGAGGTCTTCCAATGTGCATTCCAAGCTGTACTAGAGGCTCTGTCTCCACTGCCTGATGTTCATCAATTACAGCATAGATACTTATAGCCTCATCCTCATTTTCTTCCTCTTTATCACTTCCACTGTCCACATATGCTGCCAAGAAGGCCTGCTTCATTGCTTCAGTGAATCCTTTACCGAGGATTTTTCCTTTGTTGGAACCTTTTTCTCTCATCTTCTCCTGTTTCTCATTTTCATCTTGTTCTTTCCTCCACTCAATTTCTCACATTGGGAAGTCCTTGACCATGTGATCTAGCTTGCTACACTTATAGCACTCATAATAAGTAGCTTTGTCAATCTGCTTAGGCTTACCACTGGTCTCTCTCTTAGATGCATTTTTGGAGTTCTTCATTAACCTCTTGAACTTAGCAAACATTGTTAGGTCAGGATCATCATTGTCTGATTCATCTTCCTAAGACGCTTTAAGGACCAAGGCCTTATCCCTCTTTGGTTCTTCCTTGCGCAGTTTTATCTTTCTCATCTCATGAGTCTTTAAGTTTCCAACCAACTCATCAAGTGAGATTTTGTCCAGTTCCTTGGCTTCTTGAATTGTTGTGACTTTTGATTCCTATGAAGCTGGAAGGATCCTCAGAACTTTACTGACCAATTCTTCTGAGGTAAACACTTTTCTAAGTGATTTCAGTTTATTAGTTATTATGATAAACTTAGTCATCATCTCCTGGATGGGCTCAAACTCTTTCATGGAAAAGAGCTCATAGTTCTCTCATAAGTAGTTATATCATTGATCTCTTCACTTAGTTTGTTCCTTCATGAGCAGTTTGGAGTGCATCCCATATCTCCTTTGCATTAGAGCACGTAAAAATTCCGTTGTACTCATCAGGACCAAGTCCACAGATAAGGATTTTCTTAGCATTTGCATTCTTCTCCATCATTCTGAAATCTGCTGCCACAAATTCAGAGGGGTCCTTAGGAATTATTTCATTTTGTACATTTTTTTTAGTAGGAGTCAATGGGCCTTGGTTCACTATAGTCCATATTTCATAGTCTTCAGCTGTCAGGAAGTCTTCTATTCTTGATTTCCACCAACTGTAATATTTTTCATTGAACAGGGATGATCTGGTAGTTGATTGTCCTTCATTAGTTCTGGGTGGAGCACTCATCTTGCTTCCAAGATCTCTCTAGGTGTTAGCCGTATGTGTGAGAGAACCTGCTCTGATACCAATTATTAGTTTGAATGCCCGTATAAATTACTAAAGAACTTGATTCTTTACCGTATTCCTTAAACGTGAAGTAAAATAAGCAGTAAAGTAAACACAATAATTTTTATATGGAAAATCACCCGGTTCAAAAGGTGCAAAAACCACGACCTACTGCGTAAGATTTTCAACTTCAACTCCACTAGAACAATAAGCCAAAATGTATCAATTACAAGGCTGTAATTCAACACTCTCCAGTACTCCTACTACGACTATTTGATTTACAAGTTACTCTAACTTGTAAAGCGAACGCCCACTCCAACTCACTAATTGTTTGTGTCACTTTGATTACAACTCAATTTTTTAAAACATATTCACTAGACTGACTCAAGAAGAACACAACACGAGTACTCGACTACAGTGTACAAAATATAGTTCTTCAGTTGATATGTGAAAGGATAATCTCAGAAGTCCAAAATAGATAGTATTTAAATGCCTGGACTTCAAGATCTTCAAGGAGTCCTATGCATAGTCAGCTTCTAGTTTGATAGGACTCCTACTGTTCCAAGGACTCCACAAGTTTTGGGATTCTTGTCTCTTACTGATTTATTCGTATCTTCTTGGGCAACAACCCTATCACATGTAGCAGCCTTATTCCACCAAACTCGGACCTAGATAACTTTGAGATAAAGTTATTGTCTTGCACAGACGTTCAATCATCAACCTGAGGAGTTGATTCTTAGAACAGTTAAGCAGCTACGTTGATGACCTGGTTCTTCGAACATTGTATCTAAACAAACTTTGTTAATCATCAAAATCTCAATACTCAACATTGTTGTTGTAAAATTGGCACTCAAATGATAGCGTTAGGCTAATAGGTTTTTGAGAGTATGAGAAAGTTGCAGAATTGAAAATCAAGTTTGGATTTTTTTAATTTATGTTGGCAACATGTTTTTCTTTTATGCTTGTTGATTACTGGACTTTAAATGAGAGATTTTGTTGTAGGGCTGTAGTAATTCTTTTGTAATGTATAATGTACTTCCTGAGGAGCTTCAACCTAAAAGACAAGCAAGATTTTTATTACTCCTATTTCTTTTCTTTAGTTACTTCTCCCTATTTACTGAATGATCTTTTTGATTCTAGCTTTGGAATGGAAAAACTTCCGGTAGGATCGCTTTTTCCTATAATGAGCCCTACGCGGCGCGATTAGATACCAACAAAAAAAAAGAAAAGGTCCTTTAGTTAGAATGCTTATTTGGTGCAGAATTTTGGGCATAGCAGTATGTAATCATGTTTCTCACAGTGAACAAAGAATAGGGCTAAAAGGCTAAACAAGCTACAAAATTATTCAGCTTTTAATGTAATTTTTTTGTCCAAATGTCTAGAAATTCAAAGCACTTTTTTGATATATATCAATTTGGTTGTACATGCATCACAATCATTTCATACAAAATCCTTGTTGCAAAAGAAAAAGTCCTAAATTATCCCTTGGATTTGAACTACCGGTAAGAATGCAGTTGTGCGTGTTATTTAAATGGAGAAGAGTAAATGGCGAGTCATTATCCATCGAGTTTCATTATAAATTATAAAATCTAATTTATGATCCAAGAATTTAGGAATATTGGTATTTAGTCCTCTAATAGTTTAGGGCTTTATGAACTTGATGATAATACAAGTCGCCCCTTAATTGATGGTTATCTTGCCTCTCCATTGTTAAATTTATTTACGGCATCTCAAACAATATAACTAAAGTAGTTAAAAATTAAAGCAAGAATGCATATAAGTTACATGGTTAGGTGAATGCATATATGTTACATATATTTATTGGCTTAGTGTGAATAATGGATGTGAGTAAGTTCTTACCCCTCTTCAACCCTTTCTCTTCGAGGAAAAAACTTACTTTCACTTGGTGTTTATACCAAACTAATAGATACTTGATATGTATTTATATATAAATAATTTCTCAACTTATTTTTTCACCCAAACCCTGGTAACCTAAAGTAAAAAAATATAAAAGCATGTTGTATACATTAGCTCCAGATATACGATGTAAAAATGATATTTGATGCATAACAATCTCAAAAGTATGATAAACAATGGGCTCCTAAAAATGATCTTTGGCTTGAGTTTGAAAATTAATTTCATGAATCACAAGTACAAGTTTTAATTATCTATTATAAGTTTGAAAGATAGAATATAATTTTAAAAATAATATCAAAGTAATCGGACCACACAAACTGAAAGCCAAAAAGTATAAATCGAACCATACCGAATTTATTTTAATATGATATTTTATAACATTTTCAAATACCAAAAACTAAAATTATTGAATTGATTTTTTTTTAAGTTGTACCATAAATTAAAGAGATAAATTAATAAATAAAGAGAGAAATGTATTGCTTGATAATTATGTGTACCAACGTTAATTTTTATAGCAAAATTATATCCCCTTTTCATGACAAGGGTTCGGAAATTTGTATTTTAAAATCCAAAAAAAAGAATTTATTACTTAATTTTAAATTCTTAAATAACATAAAAAAAATTGCATGCAAGTCCAATTACAAAAAAGGTAGAAAAGACAAGGATGATCATATAAATATTTTCGATAACAAATAAAATATTTCGAATAGAAAATCTACTTCAAAACCAAATCTTGTAAAAAACAAATTTTATCGGACTCTTCATAAATATAGTCCATCACATATTTAATATGTATTCTTATTCCTTTTCCGAGTCTAATAGTAGAGTTTATCTTAAAATGCTAATTGATTAGCGTCTTTTAGTGCCAATCAGCTAGTTAGTGGTTATTTGGGAGTGAATTTCTTTCTCACTCTACTCCTAAGCTTTACATCTAAGACTACTAACATATATCGGGTGATTATTGCTTTTTCAAGAATAAACTTATAGTCCTTGCATGTTTATAGTAAAGATAAAGTCTTTTTGACTATGATTACCCTCACTCTAATAATAAAAGTTATGGTGTGAGCTACCATTAAATCATAAGCTAAAGCGAATCGAAATATAAAACTTTCTAAATATAAAAGGAAAGCTAAAATCCAAACCATTGGCTTGATAAAATTCGTGGCTTAATTAAAGCCAAAATGTAATAAGTGGCTTGAGTTTATACTAATAAGATTTGTATATCTTTTTATTTGAAGTTGTTTATAATGGTAGTGTTCGATCCATCTTACACAAATCTGTACCATTCATGAAAAACATATGTAGTATTTTAAGAAACAATAATCAAGGTTAACATAATATTTTTTATAAAATAATTTTATCCATTTTGAATAGTTCAAATTTATTTGAAGTAAAAAAAAATGCTTTGTATGTGTATTTTTTGGTTGGGTGTCAGAAAATACCAGATTAATTAAAATTCAATACAGCTACTGTGTTGGTCGGTTTTTAATATCCACCAATATTTTTCGTCCCCCCCCCCCCCCCCCCAATTCAATCAGTTTTTGATCGATACTTTTTGGTGTACTATATGGGCTGTTTTCTTGCCCCTTTTAATGAAATTTATTGCTTGATAAAAGAAAATAGCTTCAGTATGTTGAGCTTCAATTATTTTGCATTTACCGTAAGATAAAATTATGTCTCTTTCAAAAGCTGACTTTATTCATCTTATGTTTGGCATGGAAGGTTCCTGTCTTAGAGTGAGTTCTTGCTTGATTTGGTAAATTCCCAAATAACATTAGTAAAATACGCAAGACCAATCACATAAGTGCAGGTCATTTATGCTTGATATTTATATTCACGCACGTTAATTTTTTCATAGTATTATATTCTTGTTTTTTCATGGCAGTGTTCGAAAATTTGTATTCCATAATCCAAAAAAAAAAACAATTTATTACTTAACTTGGTAAATTCTTATGTTATCCATATGCAAGACCAATCACACAAAAAAAAAGGTTAAAAAAAGAAAAGAAAAGGGGATGATTATTTTTCGGTAACAGATAAGATTCTATATAAAACAAAATCTACCCTAAATCTTAACAAATTTTATCGGATAGCTTAGATTTATAGGACTCTAAGATAAATAGAGTTCATGTCAAAGTTATTTTCCAAGTGGATTCCTTCTCGTAGTCTAACAATGGAGTTTGATGAGCAAACCAAGGCGAATTCTCAAAACCCTAAAATTCAAGAATTAGAAAAACAAAAACAAGTAGAAGATGAAAAGGGTTTGATCATAGTAAAACAAAATTACAATATGATAAGTGAGATTAGTAGAGTTAATTACGTTGATGATAGTTTTGTTTTTCCACCTGGATATCGTTTTTGTCCACAAGACGAAGAGCTCATCATTCATTACCTTAAGAAGAGAGTGATGAATGAACGTTTACCACATGACAAAATCAAGGAGGTTAATCTTTATAAATATAGCCCTCAACAACTTTCAGGTTATTTTTTGTTTTTCTTAATCTTTTTTCATTAATTAATCTCTTACAATAAAATAATCATGTTTAGTTTCTTGTATGTTTCACTGAGTATAGATTTAATTAGGGTTTGTGTATGTTAAACTTAAACTTCATTCATATAGTTTAACTTTTTCTGATGCACGTAGTGATGAATTCAGAATTTAGAATAAGGCTATATACTATTTTTAGAAGCAATGGATTCGAACGATCTATTGCATCTACTCTAATTTGTCAGTGTTTGACACTAACAACTTGTGATTAGGGTTTGTTATTTCACTTGGATCCTAGATATCTTTAATTTCTTGTATATACCTTTATTTTTCGGGTTTATATTTAGTAAAATATTGAATCGGACAGGCTATTTTTGTGTAACAATCCCTTATATTTATCATCAATGTAGATTCTTGACACTAGAAGTTTATTGTTTGCGTGTATCCTGCATTTTCTCTTATATTGAATGTAATCTATGTTTTTGGACTGCTCAATGATATTGTAACAGATTTAATTTGAACCCGAATTAATCACGCATAAACTCTACTTTTGTTGTTTATCCTACTTAATTAGGTTTTATTCATTTTCTATTGTAGAGATGTGGTTTAGTTCTTTTTGTATGATCTATTAGTATATTTGTATGATCTATTAGGATACTATATATTTTTAATGTGGTTTAATCTAATTGAATTTTGTATTACTCTATAAGCATACATAATTGTCTTCTTCTTTTCTTTTCCCTTTTATTTCTTTTTTGAAACTTAAACTATTGTTTACTAGTACTTGAGATTAAAAGACTTAGAACTGTTTTGTTTCGAGAAAGTTGTTTTGCTTGAAAATTGAACAAACCTCAACCAAATAAAGACACCATTTTCATCTATCCTTAAACTTCTTATAAGGTCGTTTGCATACCTTTTGTTTCGTTTAATTTACATTTTAAAATTTCCATACTTTGTATTACTAATTTCAAGAGTACCATCATATTATTGCATTATGACTTTTACTTCTTGGATACTCAATGTTGGAGTATGCTATACTTTGACGACTCTTCATAGTTAATTCATTAAAAGTTATTGTATCAGTTCAATTTACGTGAACATATTTCCTTTTAAGTCTGCGTCAAAAAGAATGATTCATTTTCTTATTTGAAAAATAATTTACTTTTATGCAATAATTTATAGCCACACAAAATATATGTACCTCATTTTACACCACAAGTTCAAAAATTCTCTCTTTTCTTATACTCTCTGCCCAGTCAAATAGGTTCTCGTAAATTGAAACGGAGGGAGTATAAACTCTGAGTTTAACATTTTAATTTTCTCGTTTACCTATCGAACATAATTCATAGCTGATCTTTTTTTGTTTTGATAAGAGGGAAAACCCGCAGTCACTACAACCTCTGTCACAACCTCTGCCCTTCGGGTGAGCACTTTGTGCACATTGGGTAAAACCTTCCATGTGTAATAGCCTGCAAACCACACAGGGTATGTAAACCGCACTAGGCAAGCCCTGTGTGACAGGCTCAACCCAAAAGGCAATAAGTGGAGATTCGATATCAGGTCATCCATATCGATGACCACCCTCCAAATCAACTGGGCATCTTTGTTTCCACTTTCTAAGTTAATGATGCTCATTTTTTTTCATGTGTAACATGTAAACAGAGAACTATTCAATGTTGGGAGAAAAGGAATGGTACTTTTTCACTCCAAGGGATCGTAAATATCCTAATGGTAATAGGCCAAATCGAGCAGCAGGAAAAGGTTATTGGAAGGCTACTGGAGCTGACAAACCTATAAAGCACAATGATGTTAAAGTTGGATTTAGAAAGGCCTTAGTTTTTTACGAAGGTAAACCTCCCAAAGGCGACAAAACAAATTGGATTATGCATGAATTTCGAGTGAATGAATCTCGCAGGCTCAAAAGACACGCACAAGACATGAGGGTAAGAATATTATTTTTCATAAACTTTCAGTTTCAGTTAGTTTCAATAGTATTACTCCAACTTAGATTATGAGTAGGACTAGCTAGCTAGAAACAAACGAGGATTTATCGAAAACGGTCTCTTGTCTGAACAATGTAGCTAACCTTCTCAAATCTCGCTTGTGAGATTATACCGGGTATATTGTTGTCGTTGTACTAGCTAGCTAGAAATTCCAGATTCTTAACTTGAAATATTTAAGTGGGTATTAGGAGTTTTATTTAACTATAAAGTGAGTCTACAAATAAACTTTTTCAACCTTTCTGTTTCTCTTTTTCCTTTTTTGGTCTGTTACTATTTATTAAGGTTTAAGTTATACGCGTTGAGTAAAAAGCTTTTACATTTTAAGTATAATTTAACCTTTGTAGCATGTTATCAACTTTCTTTTCGAAGTTATTAGATCATGTAACTTAACCTTTAACCTAATGGTGAAAAAATATACAAAGTACACATAACACTTAAATTCATTTACGATATGCAAATATTTAGATGAAATTCACAGTTCTTTATAACCGAGGACATGGTGAAAAAATATGCAAATACCGAGTACATGACCCTCGATAGAAAGCTGTGGAAGTCGAAAATTAGGGTGATGGTTTGATGGACAGTCTAGAGTTTTGCCTTGTCTTACCCAGTAGTAGTAGTACTAGTCGGGTACGTTCCTATTCCTAATCCCTTGTTTCTATAGGGTATGTTAGTGTTAACGGTAGGATGGACACTATTCTTGTAGTTTCATATCCCTGGATCTCTGTCATTATTCGTTGTATTATTTGCTTACATTGTCTTATTACATTGTTGTTGTTATTGTTTCTCTATTATATTTCTCCATCTTTTTACGTTCTTGAGCCGAGGGTCTTTCGGAAACAGCCTCTCTACCTTCATAGGTAGGGGTAAGGTCTACGTAAACACTATCATCCAATCCCCATACCCCACTAGTGAGATTCCAATCAGTTATTGTTGTGGTCACAGTTCTTTTATAAAGTAACTTTTTTTTGTTGTTGCAGCTCGACGATTGGGTTTTATGCAGGATTTATAAGAAAGTTGACAAGTCGTTCAAGAATGCCCGAAAGGAACACGAGCAAGACGATACAAGCATAAGTTGTTCTTCTATTGGTAAGGTGGAGAATTGTGACTACGAAGGAATTACAGATTCATATGAAATTGCGAGACAAAATTTAAAATTACCTCATCATTATGATATCACTTTCGACGATCCTGGTTTTAACATGGATTATAACAAATACAGTATAGATAATTTTTCCCATTTTGGACCAAGATCAAACTATGGTATACCTCTTCAACCATCATTTTCTCCTGGAAATATCTTTTGGGATCAAAAAGGATATCAAGAAAACTGCAACATCTTGCCTATGCATTTCGACGTCAATAACTTTTATCAAGATTCTTATGATGAAATTCAATCCCAGAATATTCTTGATAGTGTTCTTGATGAGAACTCATCGATCTATAAAGATTGATCCTATATTGATCGTCAATAATGAGGTTAGGCTTTAGAATTTTAGATTAAGACCTTAATTATAGCTAGTTCATTAGCTTAATTCCACTGTTTTTTAAGATAGTACTAGTTTTTGCGACTTCCTGATTGAAGTTGGTTTTGATGTTTGACTGTTTAAATATTAATTTCTTTCGTCTTGTGCTATAGTTATATCTCTTTTTTTTAAATCATTTGCTATATTTGTTATTAATTTTGTGTTATTATTATACCACTAATTGATCTTCTTATATTGGAGATTTGTGCGTAACATATACTTTGCTTTATACGGTTTATTTGGTTTTTAATATTCTAATCTGATTTTAACAAGTTTTCTGATAAAAAAATGATTTTATTAATCAAAATCAATAATTGATTATACGGTTTTAAATCACATTTTTATCTTTACTCACTTACATTTCTCTAATGGAATTAGTTATATAAAAATGATTATCTAAGTATTATATTTGATCAGTTCTATAGTCGAAACAATCAGGATATACTTTATGTTATGTAAAGATTGTCTAATCTAGTGTGCTACTCTCTTTTTTCCCTTTTCAATTAAGGAAAAAATCTAATACTTCTAGGTCTACTAGTGAAAACAGTTCTTTTGCATAAATATAATTTGTTGAACTCCTTTAACATAAAAAATAAAAGAAATCAAGTAAAATGGAGAAGGGCGTTTATAATTTGCTTTAGGTCTGACATTATTATTGTTTTTTTCCTATTACAATTCCTGACTCCACCATTGAACTCAACTTGTTCTTAGTGAAAGTTCAACCTAATTTTAAGGATATATCTCTAAAAAAAACTCAAACGCCGCATAAAGAAAAGAAAGAATATATAAATGGTGCAACTTGAAGCACTTATGGATTTGCCAAAAAATAAGAAGAATGAAAACCTTAGCCCACTTGACGAGATTAGATCTAATTCTCTTTCTAACATTTTTGGATTGATAGGAAGCTTTCTTGCTGTGTGATTCTGCCCCCACTCTGCCAGCAGCCTATGTGTCGATCTATACCCAGTTGATCTACCGCTATTTTACTTTGCACGTTCTGGATAGGCGCGCATCCTCATAGAGTGGGGGGTAGAAAAGATCAATGAAAAACTAGAGCGCGAGCTAGTTGATCTACCTACAAATCCTTGATTTCTTATCCGCGAAGGCAGACTTGGACTCATTGAAGAAAGCACTTGAGGTGAAGATCAGGGGATTAGAAAATATATATATGGTGAAAATGGCAGAAGGGAGGATGCTTTAGCGGTGAAAATGCAAATAACTCTAACAATTATCATTTCTTTGACCAGAAAGGGGCATAAAATTTGACTTTTCGAATATTAGGAATTTAGGAAGTACGGTGTGTGAAATCATTTTGAATTTAATTGTCTTCAAATCCTTTTCTCATTTTTCTTAACATTGTTCAGAACTAAACAACAACAACAACAACAACAGATCAGTAAAATTCTACTAATGGGATCTGGGGAGAATAGTGTGTATGCAGACCTTACCCTTACCCCGAATTTTCATCTTTCGGTCTACAGGTTCGAAATTTTACAAGTTCCAAAGTTATGAGTTTAGAGGTTTATGTGTTTGGAAGTTTACGGGTTTAGAAATTATAAAGTTTACGGGTTTGAAATTTCGCGGTTTCGAAAGTTTATGAAATTTGTGAGTTCGAAAGGTTGGTTCGAAAGTTTATGATTTCATGTTTATTGTATCTAAATTATTTATGAATACTCTTGAGAAATTATTTTCCTTAATTTGCGTACCAAACACCGAAAAATGAATAAGATTACTACTTGTTTTCCAAAAAAATATTTTCTTGAAAAACATTTTCTACGGAAAATATTTTCTGTTATACCAAACACTCCCTAAGGTACAGGAGATTATCAGTTTATAAATATACAAAATCGATAACCGAACCGATAAGATATCGGTTATCGATTATCAATCTCGGTTCAGTTATCGGTTTACCCGATAAGATAACTCAATCTAGATTCTAGAGGGAAAAAGTAATGAAGGATAATGTGTATTGTATAAAAATTTGGGAGGGTTACAATAGTAGATAGAGAATTGGGAGAACTGAAAAATTTATATACCTAAGGGTAAAATCATATTTTTATAAAGGTTATTGGGTTATCGGTTAAACCGTTAATAAAATTATATTAAAAAAAAAACGAGACCCGAACCGATAACCCAATAGTAAGATAACACTAAACCGTTACCAAACCATTAACCCAATAACCCGATGGCTGATACCAATAACTCAATAAGCTTTTTTTGATTTGGGCTATCAGTTTAACCCGATATATGCCCAGCCCTAGTTCCATCTACTCCATAACAATCAATCTTACTACGTGAACCTTTCTTAAGGGGGAAAAGTTCTGCTGTGCTTTTTCATTTTGCTCCCCTGAAATGTATCCAGTCATGAGCTTTGAAAAATAGCTATCAGCAACTTTTCTTCCAATCCATTGATTGAGGGGAGGAATTTACCTTCATAATTTTCATCCCAACTGCATTTCAACAGGCATCTCTTTACGCTCGACAAAAGTAAATTTAATAAGATAAATTGAATATAAAAAGAGCAAGTTGTTTGAGAAAGGATGTTGCTCCTTTTTGCATCCTAGTATCCTCCCAACAATAGTAGAAGCAAGCAAACTGTAGTAATAGCACAGGCACAGCAGTATCCTACCAACATTAGTAGAAGCAAGCAAACTGTAGTAATAGCACAGAAGTCATAACAGGAAAAAATGGAATGCATTGTCAATAATTCATAAAATTTTCTTTCTTTCACCTAAGAAAGTCGCAAGCAGGCCGCAAAATTAATAACAAAAAAAATGTCTTTTCCTGATATTAATCAGACTCACAACTGAAATGCAGTTCAATGGAGCTGGACACTTCGTTTAAAGAGCAAATTTGCTACTTCCCCAGTAAATTTAAGGTTGGAATTTACAAAACAAACAACTCATTACATGGACAAGTTGCACATTCTCCCAAAAGGAAAAAAAAAAATCACCAGAACAAAGCAGAAATCTTAAATGCAGCCAAAAGCTGCTGGTAAAACAAACAGGAGAGGGAGGACTACAGCCCACTAAGATGATCTGCAGAATGCACAGGAACTGATAGTAAAAACATCTCCTTAGTGTTTAGGCTACAGAGTTGAAGAAGTTCTAGATTTTCTCATCTTTTCATCTTGTGAAGCAGTAGGTGGTAACGAGGAAGATGAAATCGCGGCATGGTAAGACGAAGATGCTAGCTGAGAAAATGCTGGAACAGCACCACCTGTAAGGTTTCAACCACGGAAAAGCATGTCAAATGGAACAAAATAAGGGAATAGAGACAAGGTTTCCAAACTCACAGTCTAGATAAAATAATAGGTTAACAAAAACGAGTTTTTGTTCCAACGGAGGGAACCTCTTGGATCTCCCTCCTATCAAAGAAACCAACACAAACACAAAGAAGTACAAGCAGACAGAAAATGAAAGTGGAATCCAAGGTTTTCTTTGTCAAAATTCAAATATCCATTATCATCTCATCCTAGTCCAACCAATATGATATGAATAAGGTTCAAATCGGCAAAGGATTCCATGAGACATATCTAGCTGAGGATTGCCACAATTCAAAGTAGTTACGGGAGCAAAGGAAGAAAAAAGGATCATTTCTGCTCCTGCTTGGCATATCCTCTTCAACCTTTCTAAGAACAACTCACGTCCAAAAAATAAATACTATAAATATAAGAACAAGTAAAGGCATATTTATTCAATTTCGTCTTCCAACTCCCATATGTAGTCAAGCCCAGAAAAAGCAAAGCTTCCACCATACAGGTGTCATGAGATAGGCATATTGAGATGAAAAACCTACTTTAAACATCTTAACTACCATTTTCCTTCACCTATACTATTATATGTTTTCCATTTTCCCTAACAAGGGAGGAAATGAACATCGCTTGCTTATACAATACATGTAATTTTAGAAGTAAACAATGCAAACATACATCAAAGAGAGTTGTTAGCTTTAAATTGACGGAAACAATTAAATTCTTCATTTTATATTATCTGTCTCAAAAAATGCACAAGTCTCAAACTGTTCAAAGATTACCAGTAAGGCAGTAACCTCCAACAAGTCACTCAACAATTTGGTTCACGAGTATTAAGCTTATAAATCATTGATCTAACACCGGAAATTAATTTCTGCAACTTTTGGGGATATAATTTATGAAATTAGAAACTGAGAAGAAAAGAAGAAATGATTGACGCAAATTATAGAATTTTTTTATTTAAGAATAATAGTCAGAGAAAATTAGTATGCCTTTGGAAAGGAGTAATGATATTTAGAGTCATTGTAACGAAAGCTTTTCTACTTTATTGGTGCTTTCAGTTTTACATAAGAGAATTAACCATCTTACCAATCTGCCAACACTAAAGCCTATAATTTTCTTCATGTTCTTAGCTTGATGTACTAATGATGAGCAATATAACTTGCTCCCAATTTATGTCGATCCGAAGGCAACGAAAGCCCTAAAATTGTCCAACATCAATGCTACTAAGTACTCTCTTCTAATTATTAAAATATAATGAACGTGCTAAAGTGAATAGGCTATTTCACAGAAGGCTTTAAAAATCTGTAATAGAATAGACAATCTTAAAGGTTTGAAAAAGCAAGTTCAAACCTGCTAGCCCTGCACATGCAGATGAGAAAACTATCACAGGAGGGGCCTGCATAAACAAAAAGAAAAAGTAAAAATATAGCAGGTAAACCACCAATATAAAAGTGAGAGAGACAGACAGCTAAAGAATAGGAACGAGTGAATCAATTCCTTTTTTGTTAGATAAGGTAGTAAATCTATTATATTTTTACTTTACATGTTCTATACTTTTGTCATGTATGTAAATATGCTTTACTATTGCGTAAAACACTTATGACTTAAGGTTGTGTTGATGATAGAATTCAGAAAATTGGCACATTATCTCTCCTAGACTAAAGTCTAGTGCTTTAAAATTTTGCCGTAGCAATGAATGCTAGCATCTATAAGCTTTCGGAGACGTTATTAGAAGTTTCTTCTGGGTCTCCTTAAACATTCACATATTACAGCATAAGGAAGTAGGAAAAAAGAATAACTTACACCAACAAGGAAATGCAACCACATAGGTCCTTTAATCCACCTTCTAACGATCGGCATCACTGCAAGTAGAAGAATGAGATATAAACAGGACTTGTCGGTTAAGATTAACATGATCGTCATACAAGCAACATTGTCACCTCACTGTGGATTCCAGATGCATATAACACGAGTATAGTACTTAGACAAAAGTTAGCCCTCTCAGATGAACATATCAGTATCTTTTACTCATTTATTTCCACAAAGAATTCAAATTCAAAACGAATGATAGTATGCCGGACCAATACCCAGATGGGTGGCGTTATTTCATTTACAGCATGGTTTGGTTGTCACATGAAGCAGAGCATACAACAACTACAACTAAGTCTTAGTACCAAGCTAATCGGAGAGACGGAGACAGCTATATGAATCCCCAGTATCCATTTGCTCCATATAGAGAAAATTATAATCAACATAAAGCATTTAACCTCACCTCAGGAAAAAAAGTATATAAGTGACACGGAAAACCGGTTAACAAGAAGAATCGCAAATGTTAACCAAATACAGAAAGTAAGTAAGGATGGTCAAAACACAGGTTCATACCATGGTTGAACCCATAGAATGCACTTGTAGTCCCACCAACCGCAGAACCAATCTGAACCATTAAGTAAGTAGTTAAGTAGCGGGGAAAGAGCGATGAATTAGGACAAGCAGATTCAGAGACAAAACAGGCAATTTATGCAATACACTTTCTATTGGCGATTTCATAAAACTTTTAAACGGGGATTTCAGATTTACATTTAACACACTTCTAAAAGTACAGGTACTACTACTATTCTACGTAACTCTCGTATGTTGCAACATTAAAGAATTAAAATTTATTTATACATTCAACTTAAATACCAATATTTCTGGGGTAAATTTCACAAATGGTCATATGACTATGACTTTTTTTCACCAAAGTCATATAAATATGTTTTTTGCACACAAAAATCATAAAACTTTTACTAACTCACACAAAAATCATAGTGACCGGAACACACAACTTTCCAATAGTATTTTTTTCAGTCCAATAAATAATAATTCAATTAAAATAAAAATGACCCAACCCGACCTCACGTCACCTAACTCAATACCCATATATGTAAATTAAAACAATAATAAAAGTGAATCCTCCGAAACACGATACTTCTATCTTTTATTTTATTTTCAAGGTTTTCATTCAAATTGATAGCACTATTGTTTCAAGAGCTCTCTAATTGTCCATACCTTTTTTTTTTTTCTAGGTCAGAATCTCACGCATTTGAAACTAAGTTGTTTTGGGGGGAAGGCCTCACTTTTAGTATTATTCTAATTTATGTATAGGGGTATTGGATCGGGATGGGTCAGTCCCCCGTCCCGATCCAATATAATTGACTGATTGATCGAAATTAATTGCATTCGCTAGCCAAAAAGTGGATAGAATATGTAAATTTATGTATATAATACACATATATGCAAAAATATACATATTTTTATTATTATATTTGGAGGCGGCTATATATATATATATCTCCTATTTTAATTGGGTTGTTATTCCCGGGATTAGTCGGGTCTCAAAGAGACTCGGACACCCGGTGCAAATCAAAAAACAAATCAAGTCACTGATCTATATATATATATATATTATTATAAAAGCACGAATAATTTATGCTAAATGTTGAACGATTAAAATATTCCTGAAATATTGATCGACTACCGAAAAGTTGTGTTTTTTGATCAATATGATTTTTATGTGAGAAAACATAGTTATAGGATTTTGGTAAAACAAAATCATAGTGATATGACCTTTTGTGAAATTTACCCAATATTTCTGCTATAAAACCAACTTTAAGTATTCTTCGTATTTTCTTTTCACTGCTACCAGAGTCAGCTCCAACGTTAGAAGTAGTAAGGCTTGTGCCTTAGGCCCCCAAATTTGGGGGACCCATTTTTTTAAAAATAATAGGTTCATAGGTATTTAAAAAATAATATTTAGAACTTTTAACATAAAAGTAGAATTCTTTACAAAAAAAAAAAAACTTTTTAGATTTATAAATAAAGTAATAATTTGACTTACTTAAAAATGGGTAGATGAATAATTTTTCCAACATTTCAATTTTCCACTTTTTACTACATTAAAAATTTTACTCTATCTTCCTTAATTTGTCCAAGTCAATCTTTCTTTTTCCCAATCTCTTCATATTTCAAAAACCCCTACATATTTTCTATCTTTCTCTTTGATATTTTTACTCACCTTCTTTCTCCAAGATTTCATTAGTTCAAGTGTTTTCCAATAGTTCTATACTTCTATTGCTCTATAAAATCTTATCTAAGATCAACAATATCTCAATAAAAATTAAATGAGTTGGCTATATCATCAATTGAAAAGGAATTATAAGAGAAAATCGATTATAAAAAGATTATTAACAACTTTGTATCTCAAAAAGTTAGAAGAATATACTTTAAATAAAAGCATATTTTATAACTTTCTTTTAAAAATTTAGGCATCATATTAAACTTTGGCTTTAGGCCCTGCATAAGCTTGAGCCACCCTGACTGCTACTAACACAATCAATATGCATGTGCAATTTAACTTGTCTACTCATGGGTAAAAAAAAGTAATATTAACATAATAATTAATTGAAAATCTGAAATCAAACCATAGAAAAGCTATCACGGATTAGAGGGGGAACCGTCCACTGGCTTGTCTCCTGCAAAAATGGAATGAGAGAAACACTCTCATACATATATACATATAATATAATAATAAAGATCTAAACAAAAAAGGAATAGAGAAAGGGTTGTTTTTACCATCTCCTTAGAAAGAGGACCCGCACAGTGCGGGCATCTCATATTACTACTACCACTACCGCTATTATTTTTGTCTCTTCTTTGGTTTGATTCCTTCATCATCATCACTAATTCATCAATTCTACAGAGAATCTCTGCTTTATGCAGTTGGGGCACTGGAGCAACAGGAGTCACCAAATCCTTGCGTTTTGGAGAAGAAGATCACCTAGCTTTTTTTCCCCCAAATTCTCTGGATTCTACGAACTCGTTTAATTTCAAGTATGGGCCTCGGTCCAGTTAAGACCATGAAATTATCTTACCATCTTGCTTCACAACCCTGTAAAGCAACATACCTTAAGTTGCTCCATAATATATAGCCAATGATAGAACGAATGAACGGCCATATCATTTGATACTACTTCTATCAAATTCTGAAATCAAAAAACTACTCGATCCCACGATCTATTTAACTGAGCAACTTCAATACTATAGGTAACTTCATTTGTTGAAATGACATAATTGGCCGAATAAATTAAATAAACCTGAAGGAATTCAACAAGGCAGAGCTTCTGTAACCAGTAAAAATATTCAGAAGAGCAATTGTATTGCTGCAATCCATTAGTATAATTCCACATGAAATTCCAACACTCCAGGTAACTTAGATTTCATTAGATAACCTTATGTATCATGTCATCCTGCAGTGGTTACACTGCATATTCTTTATTTAACCAACGTATTTTCAAAATGCAGGTAGGTTGTCACACCTGCAACATTGAAATGGGACAAAGCCGTTGTCACACCTCCTTTTTACGGGGAAAGGGAGTTTTTCCACTTTAAGTGACATTATTGAAATGAGATTATTTATTTAACTTTTAGAGTCGCCACTTGGAATTGTTTATTACGGTGTTCCAAGTCACCATTTATTTTAAATCTCAATTCAAGGAAAATTGACTCTGTTAAGTCTGCGAAACATAGAAGACCGGGTAAGGAATTATGTTAACCCGGGAAAAGGTGTGAGGCATTCCCGGATTCCGTGGTTTTAGCACGGTCGCTTTACAATTAGACTCGGCTTAATTATCAGATTATTACATGTTTTAGAACCTATGTGCTTTTTACCTTTACCACTTTTAATTATATAATTTAAACAATTATGAAATTTTACCCAAAAAAAAACAATTATGAAATTTATTTAAAGCAAATCACGATGTCGCACACTTGTTGTACACGTTGCAAGACGTACACATGATTTACAACATGTTCATTATTATTATTTATTTGAAGTTGGTTGGTCAAATCGCATAAATGCGCCCTTGAATTTGGATTTACGTATCATAGTTATGCCACGGGAACCGTACCCACAACCACGATGATTAAATTATTGCTGAAGCGCGCCTAAAAGCAACTAACGTGTTTATGAACACTATCTCTTATAAATTCGAGATATTTATTTTTATGTCTATTTCATCCCCCTTTTTTTCGCGACGAGTCTTGAATTAATTTGGATATACCGCAGTCCTTTCTTTCATTTACGTAATAAACTTTGGATATACCGCAGTCTACATCACTCACTAACAATTACTCTATTTCTACTTATATAATTAATCAAGTAGGCCCAAAGTTGCATTCAATCCCAATTCTTCTTGAATCTTATCAACCCTAAACCAATCCAAACATAACCAAGCAGCTCCTAAAATCTAATTAGCTAAACAAACTTACTGCCATACTATAGAAACAAGCTAATACATCACTCTAACAATTGTATCCAGCACACGACTAAACTCAAAGAAGCAAAAGATTAATATGAACTTATCCAAAAGATTTCAATGAAGCTCATAAAGGAAGTACATATCTTCAAGAAAATGGATAAATGAATTAAGACAATGAACAAAGACAAAATAACACCGAAGAGATGGTGTTTCATGGCTGATTTTTGCTGGGTTTGGGGCTGTGTTTTTAAGCCGAGTTTTGGTGAGTTTCAGGACTATTTTGGGGTTGGTTTGGGGTGTTTTGTGGGGCTGTTTTAAGGTGAGTTTACAGCTGGTTTGTGTGGGTTTAAGGTGGAGGATTAAAGCTGTAAAAAGGGACAATTTTCGTGCTCCTCGAGCAGCTACTGCTGCTGCGTTTTTGCTGCTGGAAATTGGTGGTTTTGGGTGACGTTTTCAGCATTTTTTTGGGGCGGTTTGGTGTGAGTTTAGTGACTTTTTCGAGCTGCTTTTAGGGGGATTTCGTGGCTGGAAACTGGTGAGAAGCTGCTCCAAGCACGTGTGATTTTTCACTCCTCAAATAGAATCTCAATTTACCAGAAAAGGAACACCGGACTATTCAAGGCAAATCAGAACTCTGCGCATATTACTTCAAACGTTCAAGACATAAAATCGAGATCTAACAACCAAACTTCGAGATTTTTGCACATAACATTAACTACACCTCAAACTAACAACACTTAATGCTCACAGATTGCTCACACGAGACGCAGCATCGGTTTCCATACTTGTTTTTGTCATTATCACTTAGATCCACAGCATGTTCCACGTATCAGTTAAATCAAACACTTCAATCAAAGTTATAACATTGCACCTATGCTAAAACTAAATTACAACAGATTCAAACAATTGAAGCACATGAACTAGAAGTACATCCAAAATTTCACTACGAATCAGAGAGGAGATACATGATTGAGATATGTATCTGGTCACTTAGGAATCAACCTAAAATTGCCAAATAAAAGCTAGAAAGGAGGAAAAGTTGGAAGTTCAGCTGCAGTTTATTTGCAAAACAGCTTCAATTATTAGTTGAAGTCAACTTGAAAACCCAGGGAAGTGTGAACGAAATCTTCAATGCTCGATTTCACTTCAAGTTCTACTTGAAATCTCTATTTATTTATTTATTTGCGTTTTTTCAGAGCTTTTGTTTTTGTTCTCAGATCTGATCTATGAATTCGAATTCAGCATGTGTGTATGCGCGTCAATGAATGAGAGAGGTGAGAATGAGCGGGTATATGTAGAAATTGGGCTGGGGCGTAGGTTATATGTAGAAATTGGGCCTAGAAAAATCGGCCGAGCTGCTTAATTGAGGCACATAGCAGCCCCTTTCTTTCTTTCTTTCTTTCTTTCTTCAAATGTCTAAATTAAAACACTTTTTGAAATGATCTTCTAATTTCTAAATTAAAACACTTTCATTTAATCACCCTAATTAGAACTAAATTGTAAAATCGAACTATCTATCTATTTTACCTAATGCTTTACTAATTAATCAATTAGCTAATTAATTATACCTAAAGATGTAAAAACAAAACAAAGCAACTAATGCATTTTTTATGATTTTTATGTATTTTAATAATGCAATTAAAGTCTAAAAATGCAATGAATGCAAGATAAAATACTTTTGGTGATTTTTTATGATTTAAGATATTACTAAGTATGCCTGAGTGCAAATAAATGCAAAAAAAATTAGATTAAAAATAATTAAAATTCTATAAAAATAATTAAAACTATTTTTGGACTATTTTAGGAGTCGTTTCATATATGGGAAAAAATTACGTGCTCAGAGACGTAGAAGGTAACTTTCATCCTTTGGCATTCAGCAAAGGTATATATCTTCATTACTTAATTTTTCAACTCAAACAAATCTGGTATTTTTTTATATTACTAAGGGGATCCAACCATGGGTTCGCAGGTTTAGTAGAACTCAGTACTTAACCTAATAAACATAACTGACTTACACACTAAAATATATCACATCATATAAAGAAATTAAATCATAACCCCAACAGGAAAAAATATGTTGCGAGCTCACTAGATAATTTTAGGATATTCGGGTAATAAGCAAGTTTTCTTCCATTCCCAACTTGTTTATGCTGGGAATTAGTTATGCAGAGAATTGAAAAATCACACACCATCTATGCATAGTTTGGAACCAAAAAAAAAACCTCACATGCACAAAGGAGGAAGAACAATAAGCTCTAAAAGCTTGAGAGAAAAAACGAATATCAGCACCTCATCGTAAATTCTAGAAATGCGATGGAAGCTCAAACCAACTCCACAGACAACCTGGAACAAAGAGTATATTCCATCTTTTAGCTATTCTATATTTTCATATTCACTCGGCATCTTTAGAAAATTGAAAGAAATAAGGGGGGAATAGATCTAGGGTTCAGAATTGAACAGGGATCTTTTGGTTAGTGGAATTTTCTGGAGAAACTACACCTATCATCGACAAAAATAGCTCAAAAACACACAAAAAAAAATAAAAAATAAATAAAATAAAAAGCATAAAACTTTTAGCACAAAATAACCGATCAAAATTGAAAAAAATACATCAACAAATTTTAGCTTAAGAATTAAGCAATTACACAATTATAAAACAATAAAAAATAAAATTTGGGCATAAAGAAATCGAATCAATATACCAATTTTAACAACACGAGAGTTGTTCTTGCATTCTTGGCAGCACTTTGGGGAGTTGGGACTAGCACTTATCGACGCTAATGATAACAATACGGGTCAATCTCAGAGAGAGATAGAGAGGAGACGGGAGGAGGGATATTGTAGAGGGAAAAAAATTGTAGCAGAGAGGATAAAGTAAGAAACGCCTAGAACAAAATATTTAACATAGCCAACCCTTTTGTAACGATATTTTTTAGCTTTTATAATAAATGGTTGATATACAAATATAATAATATTTAATATTTAAATATTTTTTAATTATTATTGATAAAAATTATCCAAAAATTAATTATTTTTTCTTTTTAAATGTTATATATACAAAATAAGAAAATTATTCAAATTTAAAATCTCAAAAGATATACATATTTCACTAGTTAAATATTGAGAAAGCTAATATATTATTAATAAATTCATAACTAAATATATAAAAATTTAAACTCTAAGGCATATATTTTAAAGCTACCTAAAAAAATAAATTTTTTCAAGATTTATGGAATAACTTTGTAATTGTAGCTTGTTTTGTTGATTTATTCTCTTAATAGCGATATAACAACTTGAATTGAAAAAGATTCATGTCTAAATTCTCAGCAAAAAGGTATAGCCTTCCCTTGAAGACAATCTAAGAGCTTAACAGTTGAATTTTATATCTAAATATTTTTTGTAATTTGTCCAATGGAAAAGATATCATGTGCAAATCTTCAAATCTTATATCTTATGCAAGATATAAACTTTGTTTAATGGAAAAAATTGTATGCATATTTTTAAAATTATTATTAGTTATTTTAATGATTTTATATGACTGTTATAGAGGAGTAATTTTCCAAAGAGCGTTCTCCTATAAATATGGATATTGTTATAGGTAAAAAGCTATTATAGAGATAAAATATAACTTAAAAAATCGGTTTTGAGGAAAATTTGACTTTTATACTGAATGATTGTTATATATGGATGCTATTATTTTTCTTTTATAATGAATAATTGTTATATAGGATGTTGTTAAGAGAGTTAGACGTTGTATGTAAACGAAGTTGAAAGAAGAAAACGGAGAAAGTGGGTATACGCGTTAGAATGAGGATCAAAAAGGCAGTACACGTGTCATAAAGAGGACTAAATTACTCACTTACCCCTAAAACATTTAGATTTTGAGAATACAACTGACGTTGCTTTTTGTACAACAGGTTAGAGCCATGTTCGTCCCCTCAAACTCTCATCTATCTATATAAATCTATAACGCTGGGACTTGACACGGTGATGTAGCATATTTATATGGCCAAAAAATTTAATTATTTTTTTTGTTAATTTTTTTGGCTTTTATCCTATTTTTTTAATTTATTTGCTATTTCAAAAAATCCATAAGTCACGTCTTCAAAAATCAAAAGTCAAGTTCTTGGCTCTACTTTCTCATCAAGAAAACAGTTACTATGATAGGCCTTAAAATTTCAAATTAAAGAGAAGATATTCAATAAAATATGTAAAGACACGTGCTTTTAATTTCTGACCGTTACATTTCCTACAAAGGTAAATTAAAAAAAAAAAGGCATCCCGGTGCACTAAGCTCCCGCTTTGCGCGGGTCCCCTTCCCCGGACCCCAAGGGTCTATCGTACGCAGTCTTATCCTGCATTTTTGCAAGAGGCTGTTTCCACGACTCGAACCCGTTACCTCCTGATCACATGGCAACAACTTTACCAGTGATGCCAAGGCACCCGTTCTTCCTACAAAGGTAAATGACTACTTTTTCTTTGTTTCTCATTTCTTTTCCTGCAAAGGCTGTTATATTGTGCAGAAAATTCATATAGGAAACTCCAGTTAATAGACATTGAGGTATGGTTGTTTTAGAGATCATTCTTTTGATTCATTAGATTTCTTGATACGTTACTATTAGTTTTGTGTTCTTATTTTATAGCTGATTTTGTATACTTTTGTTTTTGTAAGTATGAATAGTAATTTACATTTGAATACTTTCTCTAATGTTGACTAAGTCTAACTCACTCCCTTTTCATTCTCACTTTTTCCTCTTTGTACTATAGCTAATTTCTTCTGTACTATGATTAATTTGTTTTTCATTTTTCATCATTGATATGTATTTTCTCCTCCTCTTTTTATATTTATTTGATATCTGATTTTGCATACATTTGTTTAATTAAAGGTAATTACATTTGATTCTATATTTATTTTACATTTCATTGCATATTATTATGATGTAATTATCATAAATGGCTAGAAACCGAATGATAAGCATTCAAATTCCAAACAACCCAATTAACCTTTAAATGGCTTTAATAATCGGGGAAACACTGGTACTTTTTATTTTTTTGAATAGAAATAATAATCCCTTAAGAATTTTTTTTTTGGTAAGCTTAGAATTTTAATGTGAGAAAAAGAAACTGCGGAATTTGATCCCAACAATGACATGTTCAATTTGATTTTTTTCTTTATTTTTCTTATATTTAATTATTTTTTTGCTTATTCAAGTTCACATATGCTGATTTAAATGTATTATTTCTTATATATTTTTTGATAACTGTTTCTGGGCCAGCTGAGCGCATAAACGGATTGTTTCATATTTAATCTATATATTTATACTGATGATTTGTTTTTCTAAAACTTTTATATTAGATGTTAGAAAAATCACAAAAAAATGATAGAATCACAAAAAGTTTATTTAGTATAGATTAACTTTTTCAAAATAATTTATGATATTAATATTAAATTATATTTTAATTTTTTATAACCGCATGAAGCGCGGGCTAATACACTAGTTTCTATATAATAGAATATGATTCCGTACTTCTAATTGTAAGTTTTCACCTTTACATTGTGCAATTATCAAGAGAAAAGTACGGAAATTGCCGAAATTTGCTCAAAATAGCCACAAGAATTTACAAAATTTAAATAGCTGCCTGTGATATTTCGATTATGTTAAAAGTCTTATTTGGTCAATCCTGAACTTCCTTCAAGGTTGTCTTTTTTATGTCATTCTTTCTTGTTTATTTTGTTTAATCTCGAAGAACTTCAGAAACTAAAATTGCCCATACTTTAATTTTTACACAAAGATAACATAAATATTGCACGTTCCTCTCTTTCCTTAGCATTGCAAAAGGTAGTTAACAAGGTCATTTTTCTCTTTGCTTGCTTAATCATCTAGTTTGTATTACAAATTTAAACTCTACGACATATTATTGTTTGAGTTTAAGTACTTCAATACACTAATAGTGAAAGTCACCTAAAAATAATTAAAATATATTTTTTTGTAATAGGTATGGTTAGAATTCGTTAAAAATATATAGATGAGGTAATATACAAAATTTGAGGAAGATTAAAGGTGATTTAGACTGGGTTGGAATCAAATTTGCAGTTAAAATCGAGTCCAAAAATTTCTCTGCGACACATGTATCTCACACACATGTATACATGAATACACGTGAGATACATATACATATGAGATACATATGGATACACAAGACGATACACATCTCATCTTCTTGTGTGTTCATCTTTCACTTGGATTTTGGCTCAATTTTCAATTCAAACTACCTCAAATCTCTATCAAATCGTCAAAAAATAAAGATTCAAGATTCAAACTCCTTGAGATGTACCTAATTTATTACAACAACATCCACTTGAAACAACAGAATCACGCTAGCAGTTTTCTACTAAAACCTAACTAATTATAAACATAAAGGAATTGGAAAAATACGCTATTAAATGACTACCAACACCTAACACAATATAAACACAACAGAAATGCAAAAATACGCAAGCAGTTGAATACCAAATTTTTCATAACTTAAATAAGCCAAGCAACACAGTGGAGTTAGCCTTTTTCTCACTAGGTTGTACTCAACTCTTCCTCTTGGAATTTCTCACTCCAATGTTCTATCTAATTTACTTTTAAAAAACAACACATTTAAATTTTTAGTTTTAATATTTATCATTAAAGAAAGATGATGTCATCTGGTGATTTTATTTTGTCTAACTGAAATTGATGTTTAAGAGTTAACAATCAACTTGGTTAGTTTTTATTACTATTAAGATCGACTAGAATGAAACAATACAAATAAGAGCTTAAATGCAACAAAAAATAAAATAAAAAATTAATAAAAAGAAACGATTACACAGTATAGGATTAACATCATTAATTAATATACAAAAAGGAAAACTTACGGTCACTGAAATGCTAAGAATCAATTGGCTAATATTGATAGCATTTGGTTATTATTGGTAATATTTTATAAATTGGCTAATATTGGTAGCATTGTTGGACAAACTTGGTAGTTTCCCAATTATCAATATCTGTTTTCGGGCTTTTCAAATATCATTTTCTCCTAGAAACATTTATTGGGATAAAAAAAAGATACCTAAGAAAACTTCAATTCCTTGTCTATGCATTTCGACTTCATCAACTTTTATCAGGATCCTTATAAAAACATGGTAAAATTCAATCCTAGAATATTCTTGATAGTGTTCGACTGATGGTATATTTTGATCATTAATTACGAGGTATAGTCTATCATTAATACCTTCTTAAGTATAGTTGTTCATTAGCTTCCATTAATTCTTAGATAATAGTTTTGCTTCTTCCTAATTGAAGTTAGTTCTTATGTTTAAATGTTTATTAACTTGTCTCGTGCTATTGTATCATTTGCTCTACTTTTTTATTCATATGATCTAGTGCTTGTTAAGTTTGTGCCATTCTTGCAACACTAATTGATCCTCTTATATTTATGGTCATATTTTGTTTCAATCTAATCTGATTCAGAAAGTTCTTACTAAAATTTATTTCATTAATCAACATCAGTAATTGGTTATGCCACTTGAAAATCACATTTTTAATAAACGCTGAAGTTATATACACTGACCGTTAAAAAAAGTTTACACCGTTAGTCCAATTTAACCAGCTATATTATATTACTATTCTATTTTTCAGGTTACCATATTAGGCTTGTTATTAAAATTTAATTCCAATCTTTTATCGTTCCTCATTTTCTTCCAATATTAAAAGGGTTGAAGAAAAACTGACTCCAAAGAGTTAGATCCCCTACCCTTTATTTCCGTTTTGCTTAACCCTGTTGTTTAAGGAAACATGGCAGCAAGAAAATCCAGAAAAATTCAAATGATAGGAGAGCCGGTCAAATGATTATTTATACTAAGGTACTAACTAACAACAACAACAACAACAACAACAACAACATGATGCCAGTGAAATCCTACAAGAGGAGTCCGGTAAGGATAATATGTACACAGACCTTACTCCTACCTTACGAAGGTAGTAGAGAGACTGAATGTGAATAATATTCATGAGCCAGATACAACATTAATATACGAACCAAGAAGTGGAATGAAGATGAAAGTACAAGCCAAACTATAAGCAAAATATGTGGTGTACCATGCACCAACCAATATAACCAAGTTAAACTGGAAACAAAGTCCTCCACACAACGATTGTAATGGTTTTACAACCAAGTCGAAAATTATAATGATTTTGCCCTCTTCTCCCTCAAAATTAGAACGATAAGTTCAATACCACGAAGAAACTTAAAGCACTCATCGAGTGATTTCACAACTTTTTTGCTGTCTTCTTTTCAAGTTTTGGCATCTGCATGCACACCCAATGCATTCAAGAAACTTCACGTTTTTTTTACTCTTAGTTCACTCTTGTTTAGAGCGGGTTTCTGAAGAATCACCATCTTGGTTTTTCCCTAACTGCTTTATGCTAGCTTTGGCCTCTGCCAGGAATTTAGGATCAGGTTCATGTTTATCTGAGGGTTCTCTCATTGCCAAGCATATATAAAATGCAATAACCACATTGACCGATATGACGGCAACAAATCCACTCACTAATGTCATAGAATGGGGAGACATATCAGTTACACCTGTTCCAGATGGACAATGGTTAATACAGAATCATAATCCCATAAATAACTGATTGCATTCACAGGTCCAACATCGATGGTAAAAGTCCACTATAAAAGCCATCTACAGTTCTACACCCAAAACCATTCAGGAGATGAGTATTACATTAGAGAAACCTTCAAAGGTCTACATATTTAACCCATAAAACATAGACTTAAGTTAATGTTGTGGTTAGTAAAGATAAAACAAATCCTATCATTGACTATACAGGTTTTCAATTACAAGATAGGCTGCCAACGGGAATTGAATTTGTAAATTCAAACAATGCTCAGCAAAATTAACTATATAATGAGGATGAGGAAAAAAAATATGAGAAGGCAAATAAATATGGAAGGACGGAGATTCTGCAGAAGTTTGGAATAAACAGATCACATATTCAACTTTACATTCTAAGATAACAATATTTTATTGTGATTCCCTTAATCCAGCAGCAAAAAGTGTCTTAAAGTCTTAAACCCATCCAAATTTAGAACTTCGCTTCAGAATAATTGCAAAGGGATTTCTAGTAACTTTTAATTAGTATTATCCAGAAGTCCTCCAAACGGTGTAAGGTTCTCTGGTATACAAAGCATGGATATTAAGCTTGCCTTTTCATATCTATCAAGTTGCAAGCTACTGTACCATGCATTTTATTTTATTTTTTTAATATATAAAAATATTAATAGATAGAGCAGGAATCAGCAAGCATTGATTGGGTAATCAACCAGATATGTGTCCTAGAAGCTCAGTACAGCTACACATGGCTGCACCAGGAGACGAACTGGTCACAAATCCGTCATAAGTACCTGCTATAGTTCATCATCTTCCACTCTATCCAAGTTCTGGTCAATTAATATTTTTGAGAAAAAAAATCTAGTGTGCAATTTAAGACAAAATAAGCAAGGGGTACATTTGAGAGTACACTCCTACCAAACCTACACCCCCAGCCAACAAAATAAGAATTCATCTTCTCATTTGAGTATTTGAAAAAGGGCAAAAATACAATTAAAATTTTCTTCACAACTTCCCTATTTAACCATGACCAACCGACATTCTCGAGCAGAGCTTGACATTAAATAATCACATAGCAATCAGCAGTAAAACATGACTATTACCATCCCCCCTTTCTAATATTCCATTAATTCAAATGATAGAACATGTTCTCAGGCCAAAACATAATTGTGTCTGACACCCAGACAAAGCGCGAAGACGGACTTCGCCTTCCGACCCTGAGAATATATTGACCAAGATGGGTGAAGCACTTATATTCAAGCAACAAAGACTCCGAGGCAGCACATAGTTGAGCAATTAGTTGGAAAAAATCTGCCACATTTTTACTTATGGTCCACGAACTAAATACCACTGAGATCAAATGTAAAAGCACAACAAAGAAAAAAAAGGCAAGGTTCTCAAGCATAACAATAAAAAGAAAGGAATAGTCGAAGATTTTGAATAATGAATTAATTAGAAGAAAGTATTCTAGTTATCTAAAACCAATCAATACCTACTTTAGGATGGCCATCAACTGTCATGTGTAATCTTTTATAAAGTAAAATTTGTATCAGGAAAATTAGGGAAAGCTCACCAGGAATTAAGCTGTGGTTAAAGGCGTACAAAATTGCAACGGGAGCTGCCCACATAATCAAAGAAGTGATAAAGAACTTATTCACGACTCCAGCCATAGTGCTACCAGCCTGTGAAATAAAACAGAATACATGAAGTATTACTTGATAAAATCATTTATGGAAGGCCAGGAAAAAGAATTCAATTAAACATGGGGAAAAAGGAAGTTCACAAAATACTTTTGCTTCGAATGGAACAAAAATATCATTGCAGGCTAAAATCTCATCCATAAGATACATATTTTTTCCTATTTTGACTTCTTTGAAGTTTCTTTCTTTGCCACAGCTGATTAAAAAAGTTTCTTCCTTTATCTTGGATCTTAGATCAGAAGTATAGGTTCGAATATATGAATTTCAGCTTAAGAATCCAAAACTAAACAAACCTAGATAATAAATGCAGAGATAAAAAGATAACAAAGCTTGAATTTTTATGATAAATTAGAGTTCAGTTGATAACCCAATTCACAAGTATGTTTCATTGGTAATCTTGCTTAAATGTATGAACTTCATCTCAAGAACAGAAAATCAAAAACCCAGATAATAAATACAGATAATAATGCAAAAAAGATAACAAAGATTGAATTTTTATGGTAAAAATTAGAGTTCAGTTGATAACTCAATTCACAAGTATGTTTCATTGGCAATCTTGCTTAAATGTATGAACTTCATATCAAGAACAGAAAACTCAAAAAACCCAGATAATAAATACAGAGCTAATGCAAAAAGATAACAAAGATTGAACTTTTATGGTAAAAAAGAGTTCAGTTGATAACCCACGTCACATGTATAATTCATTGGCAATCTTGCTTCATTGCATGAATTTCATCTCGAGAACAAAAAACTCAAAACCCATATAAATAAATGCAGATATAATGTAAAAAGATACAAAAGATTGAATTTTTATGACAAAATTACAGGTCAGTTGATTACTCTATAGGCAATTATGTGATTTGGCACTAGAGGGAATAGAGAGAGTGAAAAAGACAACAAAAAAAAAAAAAAAAAAAGGTGGGGGTGGGGGGACATACAAGTTGAATCCACAAAGAGAAAGAGCTATGGTAAGAGTTACGGTAGCATAGCAAATCGTTTGATCTGAGGAGAAGTGTCAGCTACAAATCTGAAAGAATCGCCTATTATTTTTAATCTGTTTTTTTTTAAAGAGGGAGGAGCTTTTTGCTATGTTTTTTTAAAGAGGGAGGAGCTTTTTGCTATGTGGGCTTTTAAGATGTGGCTTTGGGGTTGCACTATTACCTTTGGTCTTGCCCTCCACGGCATCCACCAAAAGAATATATATAGTCCCTAAAAGAAAATTAAAAAAAAAATTGCTTAACATAAATGGTACAATAATTTGAGCAATCAAGTATTTCTACCAATCAATTGAAAGACTACATGTTTCTTTGAAATAAATTAATTTATGATTTATTTTATGGCACATAATTACTACTACTATGTGTCACACCTCTTTTTGTGGGGAAAGGAGTTTTTTCATTTTAAGTGACATTATTGAAAAGTGATTATTTTATTTAATTTAAAGAGTCGTCACTTGGAATAATTGTTAAGGTGTTCCAAGTCATCGCTTTATTTTAAAATCTCAATTCAAGGAAAGTTTGACTCTGTTTAAGTCTGCGAAACACAGAAGACCGAGTAAAGAATTCTGTTAACCCGGGAGAAGGTATGAGGCACTCCCGGATTTTGTGGTTTTAGCACGGTCGTTTTACAATTACACCTGGTTTAATTATCTAATTATTACATGTTTTAAAACCTATATGCATTTTTTACCCCTTTTTACCGCTTTTATTGTACATTTTAAGCAATTATGAAATTTATTTAACACAATTTACGATGTCGTACACTTGTCGTTATGTACACAGTGTGAACCGCGTGACATGAAATGCACCCAAATGTTTATTAATTTATTTGAAGTGAAGGGTCAAGCCATGCGAACGTGTGCTTGAGTTTGGAATTACGTGTCGCAATTATGCCATGTGAACCGTACCCATAACTGCGACAATTTAATTATTAAGCGCGCCTAAAGTAATTACACATGTTCATGATTATTTCTAAACTAATTTGAGATTATTGTAAGGTCAAGAGTTATGGAGTGAATTTGTGGAGAAGTGAAGTCAATTAGTTATGAAAGGTAGCTTAGCTTACGGTGGATACTAACTTAGCTCCACTATTTGTTATTGAGTTGTTGGGCCTTTATTATCGAAAGTATTTGGCCCAAATCCCAAATCACATTCTCAATCTTGCAACGGCCATAAGACAAATTACAAAATGAATTTTTCAGCAAAAAAGCACTATTGCACAAATTAAACTAACCAACTTATACCAAATTTTCATTAACATAGCTAAAATGATGTATTAGAGAACTAGCACACTCATCAGGGAAACATAACTTCATTATGCTTCAAGATCCACGACACAAGACTCCTAATCATATACTCCCTCCGTTTCAATTTATGTGAATCTCTTTGACTAGGTACGGAGTTTAAGAAAAGAGAGAAGACTTTTGAACTTGTGGTGTAAAATGAGACACATATATTTTGTGTGGATATAAATCATTGCATAAACGTAAATTGCAAGTAAAGGTGAGAAATGAACCTTCTTTAGAGCCAAAATCCCCTCAATGCCAAAAATCAAAATCGTGCGACAACCTCAACCGGAAACGACGACCGGAGCTTTCGAAAGGCGCCCTCGACCTCAACTCTCGATGCTGCTGTTTTGTGTGGAAAAAAAAGGGGCTGTTTTGAAGTGTTTTTGCTGGGTTTTTGCAGGTGGCAAAAGGCTGGTTTTAGGCCTGTTTTGCAACTGTTTTTCAGCCGGGTTTGGATCGTTTTTTGTGGGGCTGTTTCGGGTCATTTTTGGGGTCGCTTCAGGCTGTTTCGCAGCTAGCTTTGCTGCGTTTTCGTGACTGGCTTCATGGGGGTTGTTTTTGCTGGTGGTTTTGGGGTTGTTTTAAGGTGGAAGAGAGCTGGTCGGAGAGGGTGAAACTCCAGCAAAACGCCGGCGAGGCCGTGAGCTAGCAGGAAACGATTTACATGGCTTTAGGGCTGGTTTCGGGGATTCAACAGTGGTTCTACGGTGAAGCTAAGTGAGGAAGATGAAGCTTTTGAGTGTTAAAATTGTGAGGAAAAAGAAGAAATCTGTTACTTTCTCTAAGCTGTTCAAAGAAAAGGCTAAATAGATAAAGGCCAAGAAGAACAGAGGTGCCGCCAACCTTTTGCTTAGCCTTCTAGGTTTCTTTTTCGATTTTCTCTCTTCAGACTCTATTTTTGCTCTCTGGATCTGTTTCCTCCCTATGGCTATAAACTAGTTGTCACAATATAGCCACTTTAAACTAACAGCCAAATCTAAGCTTATGTTCTTCCATCCTATTTCTCTTGATTCTCATTGGTGCTGACCATTTAATGAGGATTCTTCTCAATGCCAGAAAACATCCAATTAGTCGAATAAGGTTCCTCACACTTGATAAAGTCCAGATTCAATCAACAATCACATAGAGTTGCTCAAAATCTCATGAAATCCAGATTCAATCAACACTCAGCTTTCAATTGAGTTTATTAACATTATATTCATTGTTTGAAATTAAATCTAACAAATAGATTCAGATAATAACAACAGATAAACTAAACAACAACCATGATTCCATATCCATAACAAAACAGATCTGAGAACAATTTTATGAAGAACATACCTAGCTGCACAAGGATCAAATTTAGAAGAGAAGAAAGCCAAATAAAGCTGGAATCAGCAGGTTGGAAGCTTAACAAGCAATCTCCAGCAGAGCAACAGTAGAATTCTAAGTTCAGGAACAAACTTGGAAAAACAAAAACCAGAACAGCAGCAGCTTCGAATAATTTCCCCTTTTTTAAATTTCCTTTTCGATTTCAATTGAGAGTTCTTCACTTTAAATTCTGTTTTTCTCAGATGCTTCAGCGTGTTTTTGAATTCCTAACTGACGGAGGAATGGCTGTGAGGGGTCTGTAAGTTTTTGGACCGGGTCACGGACAGGCTTTGGTCAAACTGGGCTGCCGGATTTTGGGCCCAATTTGCTCTGACAATTAAAAGAGAAATTTACACGGAATACAACTTATTTACAATTTATTTAAATAAGTTACAACACCTTTTAAAAAATGACATACATACAAATTTTTTAAAATCTACGATTTTTTATATCCCTAATATATCTTTATTTAGACTCTCTCGCCTAAAAAGTATCCTAATATATCACTCTTGAGATTCTCTCTCACCTAAAACATGTCTTTTCAATTTTTAAATTTTACAAGATTGCGAAAATCATGTTTGCTTCCCCCTATATATATATATATATATATATTACGTACATACCTTAAGTATCTCTTTCATGATAATTATGATAAATAAGCGTTAACATTATAGATCTTTAGTTATGTTTTTACGTAGATAAGTGTTTCAGAAAATATCCTTCGAAACATTTAAATTTCTTTGATGGCAGAGGTCAAAATGGAGGATTTTAAATCTGAAAATTGAAGTTGTAGTGTTAGAAAACATGTAGGTGAAGCTATCAACGGGAGAAGACTAAGTTTTTTGGGGCCGGGGGAGGGGTGTTGGATATATTAACTGATAACATTCCTAATTCCTTAAAGTATGCCAAAATTTTGGGTCCTGTTAATTCAATTTATTAAGTTTCGCACAAATAAAGGGACATGGATATCTTCTTTGATATGTCGGTAACCAATAGTTGCATGACATATAAGAATTTGTTGTATTTTCTGTTATATAGTCTTCTAAGTGTTGCAGTTCCGAAAACTTCCTCTTTTCGTTTCTTTCTTTAAATTTCAACTCTAATCAATTTAAATCTAAATGAGTCTAATTATTACAATTAAACTAATAGACCAATAAAAAATGTAAAGGAAACAAATAATGTGATTTTTTGTAATTTTCATTTGAAGGTATAACTATATGCAATATACTCAAAACTTGTGCAATAAATAATAATAATAATATATATATATATATATATATATATATATATATATATATATATATATATATATATATATATATATAATGATTTTCATGATTTTAGAACATCCCTAATGATGCAAGCTCTTTAACACCAGCTTTGAATCCAATACTTGCTTTAGTCTCAGTGACATAAATCCCATGTAAATAATATATTAGTACAATAAAAATGCAATCAATTAAATAAACAAAAAATCCTAAAATTCTACAAAAATTAAATCATTGAAAAACTTTTTTAAAAAAAATATTTTAGGAGTATTTTATATATATGGCAAAAAATTACGTGCTCACACTATGTTTGGAGTTGTAGAATATAGCTTAAGATTATGTGTTACAAAAATATAGGCATAATAGAGAAGGAATTGTCCACAGGGTAGGGTCGTAGGCAGGGCTGATCTATGTAGAGGTTATGGGTGGTACGCCACCCGCTCGCTCGTATAGAATTTTATGTACTCAGTGGTGTTTCACCAGTATTTCATGTAGCAAATGTATATAAATAATTTGTGGCACCCCAAATGTCCAAATGGCTGTAGGTGCCATGGTCAAGGAAGCCCTTCTCAAGCCCAATACCCAGGATCGATACTACTAAACTCATATTGCGAGTATTTCTTGTGTTCCTTCTTTCCTTTTCTCCTCTTTTTCTTAATTTCTTTTATCTTCATGTTGATATTTTCCCTATATACAATCTCATTTTTATTAGTAGTTCTTTAGATTATAAAAGTATATTTGTCTATTTTTCTCGTTCTAGCTCTCAATTTTTTTAATTTGAATATGCTTTTAATAATTTTTTCTTTTAATGTAGTTAATATTATTTTTTCCTTGAAAGGACCAAATATATTCAGTTTAGTTATCATGTGTTTATTTATGTACCAAAAGATCTTATAAAGCAAACCAAATTAACTCAAAATGGATCGAACAGAACCGAACCAAATTAATTTAAAGTATAGCAAACTGGCCAAATGCATGTATACCTAATAAATTTAACCTCTTTGACTGCTGGTAAGTTTACATTAAATACAGTGACACCCGCAACCATCAAATATTTGATCCGCCTCTGGTCGTAGGAATAAGGTCTGCGTACACTATCTCCCTAGATCCTACTATATGGGATTATAGTGGGAGGTGTAATAGAGAAGGAATAGTCCCAATAGTTATTTCAATTAGGGGTGTTCACGATTCGGTTTGGTCGTTTTTTTATTAAAATCAAAACCAAACTAATTTAATCGGTTTTTAAAATTTTAAAACCAAAACCAAACCAAATTAAATACAAACCAGCGGTTTGGTTGTTGTTGGTTTAGCTCAGTTTGGTTCGGGTTTTCGCTTCTTAATAAGCTAACGATAAGTCGATAATAGTAAAACGACATTATACAACAATATTTGAAGTACTACTAGAGCATAAATTCAAATACCTACAGTGATAGTTCTTTTAACTATTTACATTTGAAACTGTAGCATATAATATAAAGCAAAATATTGAAATTGTAGCAATAATATAACATAGAAAAGGTGAACTATGTTGCAGTAGATGATAGAATCAAAAGAACAAGCCAAAATAAAGGTTCTAAAGTACAAACATCACTTTATTGAATCAATGATAAAATATTCATCATAACAAATTAGAATCATACGTTCATAAAAATCTTCTCAAACTTTAGCCCGTAGTCTTGCAATTTGAGTAGCTTTTTTTAACTTTTGTGATAGATTTTTTTGTAACTCTTCTGTTAGGAAAAAGTAGATACATAAGGTTAGAGAATTTGAGTCTCTTACGGAAAAGAAATTGCCCAATTCCTATTACTTTGGGCTTAGGCAATCTTTTAAGATATAAGTAGTATAAACCAAAATCTATATATAATAATTAAAATGCAGAAAAAAATTAAAATTATTTACAAAAAGATATGATACTTTATATAAATAGTTATTAAATTTTATATATAATTTATCGATTTGGTTTGGTTTATTTTTCGATTTTTTATAATAGAACTAAAACCAAACCAAATATTATCGGTTTTTAAAATTTAAAACCAAAACCAATCCAAATCAAAAAAAAAATCGGTTTACTTAATCGGTTTGGTTTGATTTTCTGTTTGGATCGGCTTTTGTTAAACCATGAACAACCCTAATTTCAATTCATAAACTGTTTGTCCGACTGAATACGTGTTAGAACGACATTATAAAAAACTGATTGAACGTTTAACCTTTCAATTGTTGGACTGAACAAAAGTATTTGGAATTGCTCTTTTTATCTTTTTCATATGAACAAAATATTTTGCATAATTATTTATATTGAGTTATAGTACTATTATGGACTTTCAAAATATGTATATTTTCTTTTACAAAACTTGAAAAATTTAAGTTTGAGTTCATACTCAAAATTGAAAATTTTGTTCCACCTACTCTGAATCCCACCACATAAATGAAATATATAAGTACTATTAGATCATTGATTAATTAACACCTGATTAGCAACTAATACTCCTAATTAACGTTAAAATAACTTAGTTTTGTGAAAACATCAGTTTGAAAGAAGTTTTACTCGTTGTTGTATTAGATTGAGGTTGGAGTTGGGTTGGGACTTGGGATGAGGCCACAAAGGATTGCACCTCTAACTCAAAATTAAAGAATAAATAATTAAATATGTAAGAAATTGAAATAAAAAATTTGCATGGTTGTGATCATGATGTCTCAATAATTTAAGCCGTTTTTAGAACATACCAACGCTGGCGCGGTTGTACCTCTTTAAAGAGAGAAAAAGAAAGAAGAGTAAAATAACAATATATAGTCGTTCTCAAAATAATAGCCGAAAAATATATATATTTTTGTGTATATATATATACACACATTTTGCATGTTATATAAAATATTTATACATTTTTTCAACTACCAAATGTAAATAGCTTATGGCGCAGTCTAAAAGTAGAAAAAGCCCCCCAAATAAAAACTCGCATAATTTTTCATCATGTGATATTCTCTTTATTCATTAATTCGAACTTCGAAGTACCAAAATCGTGATGGTTTCAAACTACAGCAAAAATATATGATTTCTCCTTTTTAGTTAGATAAAAAACCCAATTACCGAGTATTAGTTGTTCTTATTCACGTAAATATAATCATTGTGCAGTTTATCAAAGGGGATTTTGGTCCCATTCCTACTAATTTTGCAACTCCAGAAATCAAAAATAACAAACAATGTAACAGCCTCTTCTTCAAGTTGTATCCCCAAAAACTCACACTAAGAGCCTCATTGGACATAAGAATTTTTTCATTTTTTTTTGATACATTTTCACTTTTTTCGAATTTTTTTTATTTTTTTCGAAATCAGTGTTTGGCCATAAAATTTCCGTTTTTCACTTGAAGATGAATTTTGAAATTTTTCGAAAATTTTAAAAACTCCAAAAAGCTGTTTTTCAAAATTTTCACTCAGATCACTCACAAAAATTCAAAAACAACCTAAAATTATATTCATGTCCAAACACAACTCTAATTTTCAAATATCATTTTCGCTTTTTTTTTTTTGGAATTTTACTATACTTATGTCCAAAAGCCCACCAAGTTTTTGGAGTTAAAAAATTAAATGCAGTTTCAGCTTCCATCCATTTTCTCAAAAAAAATAAAGAGAACAAAACCAAGATGGCACAGTCACAACTAAGATAAAATATTTCTCATTGCAAAATCTGTATGTTTCCATTGTCATCCCTTGAATCTCTAGCCCCATTCAGACAGCCAGGGCTAGACTCCTTCACTACTTTTGCTAAACAACCGCAGAATAAGATTAATATAACTAATCTGAACTAATTCAATGATATGTGTCATTAAAAGGGATAATGGTATCCTAAATAAAAGCTTTCAAGCCATCCCTTTTCTAATTCCTTGATGGAAGCCTAGTTCATGTTTTGGAAACATTGATAACCATGTGAGCGACGTCCAGAGAAAAAAATGTTTAGGGGATACTGCTGCAAATTAACTAAAAACTCTTTCTTTGAGACAGCCCAACTCTAACCTTGGTTGCCTTGTATCCCTTGAGGCCTTTGCAGCACTCTCGCGTAGTTCGTCCAGAAGATCACAGTTCATCATGACTCTGAGGTTGTTCCTTGTTCATCATCTCTAGTTTATCTTGGAGCTCCTATAACATTTCATTATTACACCATTAGAAGTTTTACAGAAAATATAGGTAGAGAGACTCGAGACCATAAGAGGGAAAAGATAGTTTTTCAGTAAGAAATGTTGGAAAAAGATTTGATATGGAGGGGTAGGGATGAAAGACGAGGGTAGCTAATACAGGGTTTAGGAGAGAACCTTCAGCTTTTCTTCGAGACAAAGAGCTGGGGTAGACAAAAATGCCATATATCTGTCGTAACAAACTTAGTCAGATGGAAGTGCACAAAAGCCACGACACATAAAAGCAGGCAAAATACATAAGTTACCACCTCAACTATGGATCAAATCCTTGTTTCACTTTTTGAGGACGAAAATAACTTTACACACTCAACCTTTCCAGGGTGTGTCAAATACACAATACTTTTGCTACACGGCATGCGCGTGTAACAAAAATTGTAAGCGCGTTAAACTGTAGGATTTTTATCCCAGTTCTTACTTAAAGGACATGTGTCAAAATTTTAAATTTTTTTTGTTTCCCTTCACTTTTAACCCACCCCTTCCCTGTTCTTCTTCCCCAGAACCCTCCTCTATGAGTTCGTTGCTGACCTTTCCCCCTTTCCCCATTTTCGACTTTTTCCCCACCCCCTTTCCCCCATCTTCTTTGTCCACAATTTTAAGAATAACAATAATATAAAAAGGCTTTGGAAGAAATTGATAAAGAAAGTTAAAAAGGAATCTATATCTAAGAGAATTCTATAGATCTGGGTTTGAATCGTAATTTAATAGTAACAATTTAGGAACACAGATTTAATGTGGTAGAGTATTGGTGGTTGAGGGATATCGGAAATGAGCCAAAAGAATCCGAGATTTGAATGACTATTTGTTACTTGCCGGCCATTTTTATAAAGTTGTTCTTTGTTGCTTGCGCTTTCATCACTTTGGTTGCTTATTTCCATGGAATAATGCCACGAATTCTGGCCAAAATCAACTGCCAAAACACCTAGATTTTTTTTATCGGAGAAGATGACCGCGAATCGAGCAGCCATGGATCTGTTCATAACCAACTTTAATGGAGTTTTGAGTTTTGCATCCTATTTCTTGTGTTAGATTTGAATCTAGACTCACAAACTCGTAACTAATGTACTTGCGTTCCTAATTTTGCTTTGTAATTGGAAGGTGATAATTGTGGATTTTTTTATGGTGGTCGGCGTCAATGGAGATTAGGTGGAGAAGAGAAAGAGATGGAAGGGAGAATAGTTAAGGGGTGTATTTGTAATTCACATTAATTTATTTTATTTTAAAATTAATGACACATGGCACTATATTATTGGTGCATGACATGCCTCACTTTTTCTGAGATGCTTAAATATAAAAGTAGGGTGTATCTGGAAAGGTTGAGTGTGTAAAGTTATTTTCGTCCGCAAAAAGTGTGTAACAAGGATTTGGTCCATAGTTGAGGTGGTAACTTACGTATTTTTCCCATAAAGCACGCAAAAGACATACACAGGTCGGAAGAGAACGGTGCTTACTCGCAGCGGCTGGGCTCATCTACATCAGTCAACTCATTTTTCAGGCCACATCTTAATTTTACCTGTACGAAAAGAGGACAATCAAGAACAAGAATATTTATAACTGAATGCTATAATTGAAGAAGGGACAACTCAAAAGGACAGCTGAGAGAACACAAACAAAAGAAGTTAGGAATTCCTGCCTTTAAACTTCGATCTGGCCCATTCCAGCACTTGTCCCCGTTTGAGAATTGCAAGGTTCTATAAGAATCCTCAAATTTATCCCAATTCCTTTGATGTAGCACAGGAAAAAGAAAAAAACCAAAACAATGAGAAAATTGGTAAGTCCCAAGCTTAGAGCATTCGGGCAGACAGGTAAAGATCATAATAAAGCAACCCCACATCGTCTTTTTTCAGGAGCCACAAGCAAAATGATATGAACCTGTCTCTTCTACTATCAGACGAATGTAAACAATTTAGTACTTCTATTAATTCACCTCCTTTTCGTTTCTACCACAGAGCATGGATCTAAAACCAAGATTAAAGAAGAAAACCCAGTGCATGAGACTCCAGAATTGTGACGATTTTCAAAGCACCGATCATATTTGGTTGCCACTTCACAGGAAATTGACTATCATTCTCAGATATATAGAGTGACTCAAGTAATGTACATGCTTAAGCTGTGAAAGTGCCTACCCCAAACGAGTTGTACTGTAGCCCTCGACCTGGGTTGCTTCTTTGAAAGGACAAATCTTGTATGTGTACCTAAAGCAAATATTCATCAGTGACAGATGACGAAATAACACAAAAATATTTCAAAAAAGAAAACCATAGGCTTAACAAAGGTCAACAAGACAATGAAAGATTCATCACTTATTCTCCTTGCTCTCGAAGCATTGACTATAGAATGAATGGAACTCCTTCTCCGGTCCTGCAATTGAACTTGCAGATCAGCATGTGCAGGATCCTATACTCTCTTCTTGTAGAAACGAAAGTAAGGAACATATTGAAAAGGACAGAAAAAACAGATAAACATAGAAACATGAATTCACCACCTACCAAAATCCTGTTTGAGCTTTTTCTCCAAACTAGATATCCTTGATAGGACCTTTGACAACTTTGCACTTAACTCATCATATTCCTTGCGTATATGGGCAGCATCTGTGGAAGCAAAACACCAAAGACATAATTCATTATTTCTTTCTTAAAACAGTTTAAGAGCAGGAAATGGATAGAATCTCTATTCATACCAGAAATGTTCACTGGAGTTTGGAACAAATTCACAGAGCGGATAATGCTCTTCATTGTTCGCTGTATCTTCTCCATCCATGAAGGATTACTTGTGGCCGTAACATCTGCAAAATTACATTGAGAAAAATGATATATGTATGTCAAATACCAGCTGTTAGCAACATATCATTCTTATCTTGCACACCTGAGAAATCGGAATCATCATCAGATTCAGCCTTGTATGAAGAACTTGAATCGTGGTCCTCTCCCCCGAGATCTTCAACTGGGTCCTCAGTTTCGTCATCTTCATACTTGTGCTCATCATCCTCTGAATCATATCCATGGTATTCCTCTTCATGACTATCAGTCGGTCCTTCATCGCTGCTGTCATAGTTGCTCTTAGTTCCAGCATCAACCTCCTCATTTGCCCGCTCACTTTTTTTTCCCAGCCAACGAGAACCAATAACACGACCTAACTCTTCTTTTGACAATGATTCGGTATTTTCAGTAGGATCTAGCTCCTGGAAATATGAAAGAAAATCACAAAATATTAGGTTACCAAAATGATGAATTTCTTGATCACTAATTTCCATGTCACTTAATAGACATAGGGCAGCAATACAAGCACCTAAACCGTCAGTTAGGCCTTGCTGAGTACCCAAAGAATAAAGCTTATCTTTTCATCTTTCAATTAAGGACATCAAATTCCCGCAATCTTTATCCTTTTGGATGTGTAGTGCTACATATAACAATAACTAGCTGAAGGCAAAGAAACATATAGAAAAGGTTCCAGGAGCATTTGATGTTGCTGCAGTCAACATTGCAGAAGTACCACCAATCTTGAGCATTAAGCAACTCATGCATTTTGATTAATCTTTTTGCACCTCACCTGTCCCTTCATATTTATTGGGGGAGTTGAAGAATGTTTTACCAACGATTCGAGTCACACAGTAACTTCAATTTTGCCAAACATACAAAATTCCATTGAAGTAGCCCTTTTACTCTCTGGCCAGGTTTCTACGAATTCCTTTTTAAGTACTTGAGTGGATTAAATATCTGTGCACTTACATTGAAGGTTTGTTCATCTAGTGCAAACATCACATAAAATGGCCTAACCAATGTTCAATTGATTCAGGAAAATCAGAGTTCGGTTCTGGGGAAATGCATGTAATAACTACATGATATCATATAGTTCACAGAAATGCAATATTGATCGACTTTGTGTAGGCTCTCTAGCTTTCTGGTATACTTCTTGTATACGGTAGTTTCTTCCCACTGTAAGTAAAGTTAGACGAAAGAAAACATAATTGATGGATAGTCATGCACTTTATATTTAGCATACTATGCCAGGTTTCCATCCTGAAATGGCACGGGCTCTGTATCCAAATTCTGGACAAAGTTCAATTTATCTAAGTACTTATTACATGTTCACAAACTGGCAAAAGTGTGTAATGGTAGTTACATTTGCAAGTTAAATGGCAGTGCAAGTCCTCATTTTTTCAACAAATTGCAGTGTCCTACAAGGAAAAAGCAATTAACTCCAAAGTTCTATTGTTTCCAACAACGAAACACTGAGCGCAATTTTGGCTGTATGGAAGGAGTATGCATGCATGTGATAAGGAGACATTTTCTTAAGGTGAAATTCTAGATAGCCATCAATCATACAAAAAGACAAGTTGAAATATCACATCTGAAGGAACTTTTGACAAACCTGAGAATCCTCAGGAACCTGCTCAACTTCATCCTTGTGGGACTGGTCATCATGCTCGATTTTGTCCATATCTTCGTCAGGGCGTTCTACCACATCCTAACAAAATATGAAATAAGTACCAGAACAAGCAACATATACGATACAAGATGATTTTACAATGATAATTGGTAGATTGCAGAGAACACTGTTCTCCAGTAAGATCAAGAGCATTAACTACAACCAGACCCCTTGGGGATCTTAAAGAGAGACAAAAGCCAAGAGGATATTCAGATAGAGAGGAATAAGTAAATGAATCAAAGAGCCTAACAATATTTATTCACTTAAAGTTAACTGAACTCTTCCTATCCTCTTATTCACTCTGTGAGCAATTAACTACCCCAAGAGGAGGAGGGGGTAACATCTAACAGGAAACATGAAGTATTTATCAATTCCAGTTTGTTGGTGATTGTATTCTTCTTATTTGGGTAATTCTGCTGATATGTCCCGTTGTCAAGATCAGTTTATCATATTCTCGGTGTGGAAAAAACATTGTAACATTACTCCCTCTGGACACATTACTGTGAAAAAATCCTAGGCGAGAAAATTTTAATTTCTGAAATTCATAAAAGTTTCAATAAGTTTGGACATCCTAAAGATGGAAAAATGCTGGTCAATGTAGATCGCAACCTATGAGGAAAATCAAGAGTGCAAAACGAGTGGAAAACCTAATCACATGATCACCAAAGTCTTTCACAAAGTTCCACTATTGACTCCCATTGTCTCTTGTGATATCCTGATCAACTTTTGCATGTGTTGACATCATTTAATTAGGTGAGATCTCTTAACATACAAACATTTTTTTTAGAAAGAACTCTCAACATAAAACAATTAACCGTACAGATGGAGAGCCGTTGAGGAGGCCAATCTTATCGTGGACGTCGTTCTTCACAGCATCTTCTTGAACTTCAGCTTTTTCCTCAGATTTAGTTGTCTCTACTTTAGCATCTTCAGATTCCTTTTGATCCTTCTTTTCTTTTTCTCTCTTTACCCGTTCTTCCTCCTCAGCCTTCTCTATTTGTTCCTTGCGCTCTAGATGAAGAGGAGTAAATGTAAGAGAAATTTAAAGAAGCAAATTATTCAACTGCTCATAAGCTCTCACCTTGCTAGGGGAAAACACCTCTTAGTGACTGAAATATTTCATACTACAGAACATCACTTTGTAAAAATGATTAACAAGAGGTGAAAGGGATACATATAAACAATAATTCATCTAGAAGGTCTGTTTGAGCATAACAGTAAGCACATTGTTGCAAAATGTAAGAGTCTTCCTTTAGTATAAAAGATTCTAGATAAAAACTATAAAGAAAGATATATAATTACCATAAATAGTTCTAGCTTAACGTAAGGTAACTTGTAATATTCAAAACCATCTCATTTTTTTATGCTTTTCGGTATCTTATTCACTTCAAAACCTTTCGGTCCCTATCATAATTTGGAATTTATCAATAAAATTCCGTATCCTTTGTTATCTATTCTTGCTTCATTTATACCATAACGTAGAAATGATAGACATTACGTGGAACCACTTCTACAGATGTTCAAAGAGGTCCTTCTCTAAAGTAGGCACAATAATCCTCTCAAGAACAGTCCCCGTTTAGGGGAGAAGAGAAAGATACCCTTAAGCTGCTCAACCAACTCTTTAAGTATCTTCTTCTCGTTTTTCAACTTGGATAGTTCAGTTTCCTCTTTCGCAATTGCCAACTTAGCTTCTTCAACCTCCTTCTTTCTAAGAGTCACACCTTCCTGATATGTAGCAATCTTTTTATTCAGTTTTTCTCTAGCTACTTTGCCAGCCTCCCAGCACGTATTTGGGCACTTGGTTTGGCCATCATACTCGTCACTTCCATCACAGCAATCTGCTCAATTGTGCCATTAAGGTTGTTAATAGGAGAATTCGAAAGTCAAAAACAGCAGCAGCATACATGAGATTCCCCATTTGGATATTAAACCATACCATTCAGATATTTGAGAAATTGTATGCAAATGCTTTATGGAAATCATAAGAAACATAGATAGATATGACTTCACCAACACAAAGAGACTGGCAAGTGAAGATCAGAGGCAAGAAAAAATGATCTACAAAGGAAAAGAGAGACGGCAGGGCTAGCATTTTACTGAAGTTACAATATGCGCGTCAAGCCTCTTAAAAGTAATCTCCTTATCATAACAAATATAAGAATAGAAGAGTAAATGGCTTCTTCCGAATCCGTAAATCCCTCATAGATCAGTTCTTCACAGTGCTTTGGAAATAAATGGCGTTCTTTACATAAGCATGGCACACATAATCTGGCAAAGAATATGGCAGATCAACCTATTAGCATCCTCGAGGTATGTATGTCTTTCGTTCGACAAGCATCCAACCACCCCCTTATGTACAGAACCTTTTGCCCACCTTTGATGGATAACGATATGCATGATGATGATCAATTGAAATATTAAATCTTCAGAAAATATGTGTGTAACAGATATCTTTGGCTTAATTTTAAAAGCGATGTGATGGTGCACTTTTTATTTGTTTATTTTTGAGGGATAGTTAGTGCAGCAGAACTGAAACTAGAAATATGAGTTACTTTGGACCGCAGTGGACCTAAATTTAGATTTATTCTACATTTCAGAACTAGCAAAAGGAAGAGAAATGAAGGGAAACTAGAATGAGAGAAACTGGAAGAGAAAACAGAGTAGAGTGATTTTGTTTTCTTTTTGGATGGCTGGTAAACAAGAAAGCAAAAGAAAATAATTGACCTTATTTTCTCATGAATTTAGATTTGTGAATCCAAGAGGAAAATGATTTGTCTTCATAAAGGTTCCTCATGAGCATATAGAGTTCATAACTATAAAATGGGTCAGTTAACAACAATGAAGTAGTTAATCAAATAAAAAGGAAAGCGTTAAGAGACCTTCCAGGCCCAACCCCAAACACTAAGATCAGAAAAAATAGATAGTGAAAGACCAAGAGGTAGAATGGGACATTGTATCTCTCTCATTACCTGATTACCACTTTCATAGGGTAAAGGAACGCGTTTTAGGAAACCATTATCAGGCTCAACTTATCAACAACAAACCATTATCAGGACTAGAGTCACTCTAGGCGTATAGGGGGGGACAAGAAGAGACTAATTTTCCTCATTTTCATTTGGCATTGTAGTATACTTTGTAATGTAGCCCAAGGTGATAATTGCTTTTTCTATCCATCTTTTCAATTAGGAATTTAAATCATAACATGCATTTGTAGCCTTTCACAGATAATAGTCCTTGCTTTCATTGAGTAAGAGAACAATAAAGTTGGGTATGCTCCTCGTTTTCATACAATAGAACTCAAAGAGGTGCTATGAACATGTCAAGCTTTATCCACATTAAGAGCGAATATTTTTCATAGACAGAGGCGGACCCAAGATTTGAAGGTAGCGGGGCACATGAGCGAACTGCTCAACAACTGAGCCCATCGGACTTTTCATCTTAGGGTTCCAAGCAAAATATATGACCGTTTTCAATATATATACACTTAAATATTGAGAACTTTTGCCAAAGTAAACGGGTCCGGTAACTCCTCTTCTCCAAGCATAGGTCCACCTCTGTTCATAGAGGAACTTTGAGCTATAACATAAATACTTTTTGGACAACTAGAGCTAATTAACAAATATATTTTTGATTTTAAACATTATTATGCCATTTGAAGTAAAGGTCACCAACTAACCAACATTTCAAACAAGGGGTAGGGGTAGATATTCAGCTAATTAATAAACAATGACCTGTGGGAAAAGAATGCAAAGAAGTAAGCGTCAATGCTGATAATAAATTCTTCAGGAATTAAACTTCACAAAAAATAGCTTCTCTTCAACTCAAATGTCCAACACACACAGATGATAGTGGCAATTGCCAGTATATGCAGTCCAATACATGTCATTCACATATCTGCTTAGTTAGACAAAGAATAAAACCATACAGCTGCAGACCACACTAAGCACTTTGATGCTGATCAAATACTACAGAAAGGCAAGAACACGAGGATTCATACCACAAATGCCATCATTAACCCTCGACGAGTATATTGAAAGAGGAATATGTCCTGCATTTTTGCAATAAAATTTTCCGTTGGGGCATGCTGAGGTCCCTGCAAACCCAAGTCTCTCAATCAAACACACACATTATAACGAAGAAAAGAAACTGTTAAACCAAAACGAAATCTTAACACCATTTAGTCACTTAAATCCAAACCTGGCTCATCGGAACCATCTGGGCAGTCACAAAAATCATCATTGAGCTGATCCTTGGTGAATTTCTTTGATCCATCTTTACATTTTATAGCACCCGAAGACAAACCCTTGTAGTAATTCTCATCTGCACTCACAAACAAATCATTTTCATCTCAAATGCAAATGTAAATGCCAAAAGCATAAATATTTTTTATCTAAAAATCTTGAAAGACCGAGATCAAACGGGCAAATCAAATGAAAACCCATAAACAAAACATATGGCTTATTCACTAAGCAAAGCTATCAATATCTCCACAAGAAAGAAACATGAAATTAAGAAATGGGCAAATCAAATGCCAAAAACTTTGCTTATGCAGCAGTAAGAGTTGCTAAAACCTGGAAAAACAAAAAAAATCACGAAATGAGCACAGCAAATGCAAAATCAACACCAAACAAACATTAAAATCTCAAAGTTCATGAAATCCAGAAATGGACATATCAAATGCAAAGATCTTCCAACAAGGCAATAAAAATGACAAAAATCTCCACACACAAAAAAAAAGATATCACAAAATGGGCATTTCATTTGTCAAAGAAACTTTTATTCAAGAGGAGCTATAAACATTACTATAATCTCATGAAATAGGCACGTCAAATGGATCACCTGTATGTTCATACAACAATAACTACTATTTTTCAGCAAAACTTAAAAATCATAAATGGTGTACAAAATCCAAAATTCAAAAAAAGTAGACTTTGTTTATCACAGCCAACAAAAAGAACTACTACTAAAATCCCAAAAATTAAAAAAAAAATAATCACCAAATGGGCATGTCAAGTCACAAGTGCAAAAATAGATAAACAGAATATATTGCTTTCCACTAAGAAGACGGCTATACTATCATATCAAAAGAGTTAACGTTATATACACTAACGGCACAAACATTTTCTTTTGTACACTATTACTGAAGTTTAACCTATGATTGCGGGTCAATTAACATTTTACCAGATTAACAATTAATATTTATCAAGAAATTTACTTTCGTTACCTTATAAATGATCTGATTCCCTAAATATCTTTTACACTCTCAATGCAATAGAACTTAAACTCATATCAAAATTGCAAATGCCACAGCAGAAAATCATGTTTACAATGCAATAAAGTTTTTCTAAAGTCCCCAAAATCAAAAGAACAATCACGAAATGGGCATATAAAAAATGCAATTGCCTTAGCAAAACATTACTAAAATCCCTCCCAAAAAAATGAAATTCACCAAATTGACATAATAAAAATGCAAATGCAATAACGAAATGTGCATATCAAAAGCGAAACCCATAAGATATTTTATTTTTTTCAATACCTTGAGGGGAAATTCCGTTGGAGTGAAGAGATTCCGATCTATCAATCAAAGCTAAACAAAGAGCATAACACATTAATAACAAGAGTGGCACTGCTCGTATCTCCATCTGAATAATAGAAATACAATTTTGAGCTGCTTTTTTTTTCTCTCTTTTCTTTTACATACAATTCAAAGGAAATAATAAGGATCAAGTTTGCAGTTTTGCTAAATATACTTAATTTGGAAATTCAATTTGAAGGAGAAATTGAGTAAAAGGTTTATGGGAGAATTCTTTTTTTTGTTTCTATATTTGGCAAAGTGGAAGGAGCTAATACAGTGTGAATTGCAGTATGTACAGCCCAATCACAACATTTTCCAGTTTCTAACGCTGTGATGCGCATTGGTGGCACTAAACGCTGTCGTTTCGATTCTCATTTTTTGTGAAAATCCACTTTAGAATTATGAAAACTATTAGGACCTGTTTGTCCATACAATTTTTTTGCTTTTTCCCTAAAACCATCTTTTAAATATTAGTATTTAGTTATACACTAGATTGAAATTTTGAAGATAAGTTTTAAATTTAAAAAAATGTATCTCTTTTTCAAGTAAATAATGTTTTTCTCAAACAAAACTATAATATTTTTAAGTGAAATACATGTTCGATTTTGATAACACTATTGTTTGGTATTTTTTTGTTCTTCTCCAAGTATGATGTTAAATATTGATCAAACTATCTATGACATGGATTATATATGATTGTATCCTTTTTTTGGGGAGGGGGGAGGGGGGAGGGTTCTAAAGATAACTATTTATATTATATTAAGGGGGAGAGAGTGATCTAGGGGTTTGACCACTTGGGGGTCATTACGTAGGGGGGTTCGGGGTAACTAAAACTACTACTAGTGGTTCCCGTATCACGGGATAAACAAAAAGATAGTCCAAGAGGACTTTGCAAACTGAGTGGTTGTGGTAGGGTTTGTGAGGGAACCCTTCATGTCGGTTATGGTGTCCATGTTGCATCCAGACTTAGCTAGTATATCTGCTACATGGTTTTGCTCCCCGTAAGTGAAACGTACAGTAAGATCATCCAGTCTCGCAAGGAGAAACCTGCAATCATTTATAATGTTAGCATACAATGGGTGTGAGGTCTGTAAAATGGTAGTGATTGTTTGGGCATCAATGTTTATTTCTATAGGTTTAACAGCTAATTGTAACTCATGATAGAGGGCGCGTAATTCAATTTCAACACTTCTATGAGAGATGTGATGCCCCGCAAAACTCGTAAGCCAATTGCCTGCGGAGTCTCATATAACACCTCTCATCCTGCCCTGTCAAGTATTTAATTATACTGAACCATCGGTATTTAGCTTGAAGGGGTAGTGGTAGACGAGTCCCATTTAAGGTATAGTGGTGTGCGGCTGGGTGAGTGAGCGGGCATTCCTACAATATAGAAAAATTTGGCTGCGAGATTTAGGATATGTGAGGAAGAGAGTAGTTTGTGAACTGAGCGAAAGACTTTAGCATTTCGAGTAAGCCATATATGCCATAAACATAAAGGTATGAGGATGGAGTTAGGGATATTAAGGGAGTTAGTAATATCAGTATGTAAGATAGGGTGTTTTAGGCATTCGAGTGGATTGGTTTCAAATGGAGGAAGATCAGCAATTGCCTGAAGCATATGAAAATCAGACCAGATATGTGCGATTGCTGGACAGGCGAGAAGTATATGGTGAATGGTTTCCGTATTAGTGTGGCAGTGGGGACAAGTGGCATTATTGAGAATCTCAATTCGACGATAGTATGTCACAGTGGGTAAGCGTTGGTGGCTGCAAAGCCATAGGAAATGTCTGGTTTTCGGAGGTATTCGTAACTTTCAAATCCACTAAAATGAGTGATTAGTGATTGTAGGAAGTAAGTGATGGTAAAGTGATTTGGTAGTAAAGTTCCCATGGGGTGTGAGGGCCCAAGCGTAGGAGTCATTGGAGGATGTATAAGAGGGGGGATGAACATTAAGAGCATGTTGGAGGATTGAGGTTGGTAGTTCAAAATGGAGTGAGGCAAAATTCCAGTGGCCGTTTGAGAGATATGTTGAGACAGTGTTGCGAGCGACATATTGGGGAAGGGGACCTATTAGGTAATATCGAATAGGCTTGGGCGTTGGTAGCCAGTTGTCATTCCAAAAGTTAATAAGGGTTCCATTACCAGTTGACCATTATATCCCTTATTGATAGAGGTACCACCCAAGAGTCAAATTTTCCCAAATTAAGGAACCGTGTGTGGGAATATTCCTTCGATGGTAGAAGTATTTATGAAGGAGTATGGCGGCCCACAACGAATGGGGTTGTTTGAGTAGTCGTCAAGTTTAGCTTGCGAGTAGCGACCTATTTTTTAGGTGAATTTGTTGAATTCCTAGTCCTCCCTATGATTTTGGGGTGGTAACGGTTCTCCATTTTAAAAGGTGAATTCTCTTTTTATTTGGAGTAGTTCCCCACAGAAAATTATGCTGAAAGCGTTCTAATTGATGGATAATGTATCGAAGAAGTTTAATGTATTGCATTACATGGTTGGAGAAATTGATAAGAGTAATATGTCCCGCCATACTTAGGAAATTAGTTTTCCAGCCCGCAAGTTTAGTTTTAAAATTATCGATAAGAAATTGAAAGTCACATTTGGAGGGACGGGATGTGAAGATGGGAAATCCGAGGTATTTTTCAAAGGAAGTTTCTTCTTGTAGCGGTAAAGAAGGAAGAATAAAATGTTTATCCTGAGGGGAGCAATTTTTCGAGAAAAAGATTTTAGATTTTTGAAAATTAATCTTTTAACATGAAACTTGATTAAACTCATTAAGGATATCGATAATGGCGTGGCAACTGGAGGCTGAGGTGGTGGAGGTAAGAATGATGTCATCAGCGAAAAATAAATGGGATAGTAGTGGACCATTACGGGATAAGAGGATAGGCCGTCAAAGTTGGTAATCTACTGATAGCTTTATTTTCCTGGTGAGCATTTTCATACATAATATAAATAAGTATGAAGATAGTGGGTATCCCTGACAAAGCCCACGGGATGGGTAAAAGTGAGAGGTGCGTGAACCATTAATAAGAATTGATAGGGAGGTAGTGGTGACACAAGACATGATTAAGTTGATTAGTGGCTATGAAAAATTAAAGAATTGAAGAGCTTGACGAACAAAAAATCATTTGATACAATCAAAAGCTTTTTTAATATCTAATTTCAAGAGCATGTAACTAGTTTTTTCTTTTTTGCGTTTGAAGTGGGAAAGAATTTTCTTGGAATATGATGGCATTATCCGCTGCTCTACGGTTTGGCTGAAAGTTGGATTGCGTAGGGCTGATAATTTTTTACATTAGAGGCTTAATGCACTGAACAATAAATTTTGTGATCATTTTATAAATAGGTTAACAGAGCCCAATCGGGCGAAATTGTGTAATCATGGAGGCATTGCGAACTTTAGGAATTAAATAAATATATGTTTGATTGATAGAATCAGGAATTACGTAGTCCTGAAAGATTTGTTTGCATAAAGCATTTACCTTAAGACCCACCTCATGCCAAAAATGTTGATAAAAATAAGGGTGTAGGCCATCAGGGCCAGGTGCTTTGTAGGGTTTAAAGGACTTAACAACGGAGATGATGTCTAGGTGAATGGCATGTCTCAGAATATGCGAGCTTTCGGTGGGAGTAATGGTGGAGGATAAGAAAAAGTTATGGGATATTGAGGAGTGAGGAGAGTCAATGGTAAAAAGCTGGGTGAAACAAGCAAGTATGGTAGTTTGTATCTTGGTATTTTCAAAATACCAGTTACAAGCATTGTCTCTTAAGGCAGTAATATGATTCTGGCGACGGAATTGTAAAGTTGATAAGTGAAAGAATTTAGTATTAGTATCTCCGTCTTGTAACCATTGTACACGTGATTTTAGTTTTCAAAACTCTTCTTCTAAGATAAATGTGTCATTATAATCTTTCAGAAGAGTGATTTCAAGGTTTTGGAGAAAGTAACTAGTAGGATGGTACGGGGATGACCGAATACCTTCTAGTCGAGCTAGTAAATATCATTTTTTATGAAATATATTACCAAAGAAGGGTCTATTCCAAAATTGAACATTATTCTGGAAGTGATTAATGGCTTCCGGTAATGGGGAAGGGGAGGGATGCCAACTATCACGGAGTACGTTTATAAAATCAGTATGGGAGGTCCAAATAGTTTCAAAGCGAAAAGTGTGTGATTTAGCTATTTTTGGAGTATGAAGTGTAAGCAACAATTGAGTGTGATCTGAGTGTGTACGGTTCAGGTAGCGTATAGTAGATTCAGGGAATAAGGTTAACCAGTCATAGTTTGCAAATAATCTATCCAAACGTTCTAAAATATGATCGACATAATGCCGTTCATTAGTCCAAGTATATTTACTACCCTTGTAACCAAGGTCTACTAAATTACAGTAGTTTGTACAATCAGTAAATTGATTTAAACATGTATTATTTATAGGTCGACCTCCAAATTTCTCTCTAGAGTGTAGTATTTCGTTGAAGTCACCCCCAATGATCTACAGACCCTTATAATGATCATAAAGACACATAAGATTTTGCCATAATAATTAATAGTTAGCATAACAAGGACTAGCATAAATCGCAGAAAAAGTCCTTTTTGTGGATGAGAAAATACCTGGATCATGACGTGTACCTCCTGATCATCTACATTTTCAACATTTAGTAAGTGTGCATGTCAAAACATAGCAATACTGCATGTTTGTCCTGTGGCAGGGACCTCATAGAAATTTGTAAAGCCAAAGTCATCACGTAGAACAACGTGTTTTTGCATGTGGGTTTCAAATAGTACTACTAGTGCAGGTGCATGGTAATCTAGGAGTGATAAAAAATTATGGCGAAAGTCGTTGTTGTGAGCACCACGTCAGTTCCAAAGTATAAAATTCATGGTAGGAGTGTTGGATGGGAGGTCTTCATTACAATTAGATTCTCATATTTTAGGATTAAATTCTATCTTCCATCTAATTAAGAGCTCAAATATATGTCTATTTTTTTCAAAATTCGAAAGAATGTAGGGTTTGATGACGCACTTCTCCCTCTTTTATTTTTAAAATAGAAATGTTTGTAATTTGAATGATTTTTAGTATTCTTTCTTTGTAAGAACTAGTTGAAAGGGTGATGGACACTGAAAATCTTTTTACTTGAATTTGATGTAAACACCAAACTATGTTACTAGTTACTATATTAACTAAGATTGAGGCAATATATAATATTAATTAACTATTATTAAGTGACATATACAATTAAAACGCGTCTTATACCTATAAGTTTTGGTCCAAACTTTGATAGTATAATTGCCTTTACTCTAACTACGTAGTACTAATATAAAATGCAAAACTTCTTAAAGCAAGATAAGCAATATAAGAATCCGTAGACATTAAATCTGCAAAACATTTTAGGGAAACAAGTTTTCAAAAAAGAATTAGTTTTTTTGCTTGTCTTTTTCCTTCGAAAGAGAAATAAAGTAATAAAGAGAAAAGCTAAGCTGATATTGTAACGATCCGGCCAGTTGTTTTGAGCTCTAGTGCGTCGTTCGGCGGTTTGAGGTCTTGAGTAGCTTCACTTCATATTTTATGACTTTGTACGCGTAGTCGGAATCAAATTTCAGGAAGTTTGGAGTTGATTCAGATGGTAAATTCTTAATTCGGAAGCTTTAAGTTGGAAGAGTTGGCCAAAGTTTGACTTTTAAGTAAACGACCTCAGAATCAGGATTTGAAGGTACCAATAGGTTCATATGATGATTTCGGACTTGGGCGTATGTTCGGGTTGAGTATCTGGAGGTCTGAAAATATTTCGACGCTTATTATGAAAAGTTAGAATTTTAATGGTTTTAGAATTTTCTAAGATTGATTTGAAGTGAACTTGATTTTATTGATGTCCGTTTGGGATTTCGAGCCTTGGAATAGGTTTGTATCGTGATTTGTGACTTGCACGAAAAGTTTGGAGTCATTCCGGAATGTTTAAGTGTAATTCAGACGCATTCGGCAAAGTTTGAAAGTTTGAAAGAAGAAAAAAGGGTTTTGATCGTCGATTTGTAGTTTGGATAATTTTTTTGGTGTGATTTGAGGCCTCGACTAAGTTTGCATCATGTTTTAGGAATGGTTGGTATGATTGGACGGGGTCCCGGGGGGTCTCAGGTGTGTTTCGGATGGGCTACGGGTCATCTCGCCATATTTGAGCTGCTGTTTTTGGGATATGGTGCATCCTTCTTCGCGTTCGCGAAGAAAGGGCCACGATCACGAAGAGCAAAGTGATGTTTCAGGCCTTGTGAATTACGATCGAGGAAGGAAATTCGCGATCGCGTAGAAGGAATTTCTGCTGTCAGTGGTCTAATTTCGGGAGCTTATATCATGCAATCTATAGGAAATTTGGGAATAATCCAAAAAATAAAAGTTGTAGCCATTTGAATCTGATTTTCAGAAAATCAAACCATTTGTCATTTGAAATTTTGTATAAAAAGTTATGGCCATTATACCGAAAGGGTGTCTCTGAAAAGGAAACAAAATTTGTACATCGCGATCGCGAGGTTTTGGCCGCGATCGCTATGAAGAAAACGATGCTGGAACTTTTGTTAATCGCGATTGCATGGATAATAACCGCGATCGTGAAAAAGGAGGCCTGGCAAGTGTATTAAATATCTAATTTCGGGATTTTGAGCTCATTTCATCACTTTTAAGTTCTTGGAGCTCGTGTGGGGCGATTTGGGGTGATTCTTGAAGATCGTTTTCACCATATATCAGAAGGTAAGTTATTCCAACTTGTTTCGAGTTAAATATATGGGTTATATATGGATTTTAACATGGAAATTTGATAGAAATTATGGAATTTCTGGAAGAAAACCTAGAAATGATATTTTTAGATTTTGACCACAAAATTGGACATGAAATTAAGAATAAATTATATATTTGAGCTCGTGGTATTATGGGTAATGTTTATATTCGAAAATTTTTGGTAATCCGGGCACGTGGGCCTGAGGGTTAAGTTGGATGACTTTTTGAGTGGAGTTGAAAACTATTATAAATTGATTAATGATGATTATGGGAGCATATTTTTATTGGTTTGTATGTTGTTTGACTAGTTTCAGATCGATGGGCATTGGTTTGAGGTGTTAGAGCCTATTATGGAACTTCATTGCAAGGTAAGTTTCCTGTCTAACTTTGTGAGGGGAAATATTCCCCGTAAGTATTAAGATTGTTATGTGCTACTAGTTGTGGATGCTACGTACGCACGAGGCGAGGAGAGTCCGTACGTAGTGATGTCGCCCAAATTCACACCACTGATTAGGATTATGAAGCGGTCGATGCAATTATAATTACCCAACTTTGAGTCGGGGTCGATTCCTCAAAGAGCTTATATTAGATTAGGTATATACTTAGACTAGGTGTATGACGTGCCTAAAATACACTTCCGCATACTTGGTTGTTTCTTTCTACTTCTAAAATTTATGTTATTGTTTGTAAATGTAAAGTTATAGAACGATATTTTTGGTGTTGTTTTTCAAGTTTTTAAAAGATCTAGGGATGTGACTTCCACCTAGGTGGTTACCTAACAGGTGTGTGGGATTTAGGGCATATTTCATAGATCGGGGTGTAATATAGCAATCAACATGCGATTACCCACTCGATACCTCTCGGTAGTTAGAGTGGTTTTGCACAATTTGGCTTTCTCAAGTCAAAATGGGTAATTCACAAAACCGTTGATATATTCTCAAGTTCGGGTCTTACTATCTCTAGATTCAACCATTTAATTGGGGCTATCAATTTCTTGAGTTCACGCCAATTTCTTATTAGCCAAGTTTTTCTAGACTTAGTTTATCTTTCTCAAGTAGAGACTAAGTCTATTAGGCATGAATCAATGTTTGCAACCATTAATTCATAAATTCAAGCAAGAACTAGGCTAAATATCATACACCCAACCTTGAACAAGCACTAAATCAAACACCCATTAGGTACCCACACTAGGGTTGAGTCACAACCCTAGCTAGAGATTTAGCTACTCATAGGCAAAAATGAAGAAACTAAGGAAGAAAATAAGATTAAACTCATAATAGATGATAAAGGGATGAAAGTCCAATGTTAAAATGATAAACTAATACAAAGTTTCCCAAAGCAGTAAAGAAAAACGGCTATCTACTTTCTAGAGTTCAAACTTAATCTAAATTTGACAAAAAAAAAACTATTTATACACAGCTGAAATTATTGGACAAAATTACCCATGCGGAGGTTTTGCGGCCGCACAATTCTGTGTGCGGTCCGTTCTTTGAAGCTGGGCTTGACAGGATGGACTTCTGTGGTTGCACAATTCTGGGTTGCGGCCTCACGTCTTCAGATTTTGCGGACTGCGTATTTCTGAGTGCGGCTGCACTCTTGAATTTGAGCTTGACAGAAGGGACTTCTGCGGATCGCACATTTCTGAGTGCAACCGCACTCTTGAATTCTGCGGCCGCGCAATAATAGTGTTGTCCGCACTTCTTCATGGACTCGGAACTCCATCTCTCTGAACCTCATCTTCTGCGGCCACACATTTTTGAGTGCAGCTGCACTCTTGAATTCTGCGGCCGCACAATAATAGTGCGGTCCGCACTTCTTCATGGACTCAAAACTCCATCTCTCTGAACCTCATCTTCTTCGGTCGCACAATAATTGTGCGGTCCGCACTTTGCAAAGGCATTCTGTCAGAGGTCCTTCATAGTGTGCGGCCGCACTCAATATTGTGCGGTCCTCACTTTGCTCTTTTTGCTTGGTTTTAGTCCTAATCCAAAAATACTCCTTCTTGAGTTGAATTTTATAGTTTTAGCTCTATTTCTAGTGCTCCTGCAAGTAAGCACATTTTATCAGTTTTCGGGAATACCTTTAAGAATTTTTAAGCTAAAACTAAAGTAAAAGAGTGCAAATAAGTAGTCAAAATCTCTACTTATCAACTCCCCCAAACTTAAACTTTTGCTTGTCCTCAAGCAAATAAGGTAATTCCCACCTCCACAAGAAAAGAGTTATTTCAGCTGACCTAAGTTGCATCAAACACACATCAATTGGGACCAACAATTACCCACACACTCATGAATTATCAACAAGGCCATGTTTTGAATGTCAAAGCACAAATAGCTCAAATGTGACACTTGAGCATCAAGAATTGACTTTACTCATCAAGGAAGTTCGCACTTTCATGTAGGTCACGGTGGATCCCAAACTCCTCCTCCTATATTCTCCGTAAGCTCATATCACTCAATTCAATGATTCGTGAAAGGTTCGCCCTTCACTCTCAAAAGAATGTCATAAGTACGGCTCTAAGTACCATATGCTTGCCCCTCATGTAGATCACCACTAATATAAGCTCACTCAGCTTGAAATCATGCTTGGCTTTTTCGGCATGTAATGAAGGTTTTTGGACTAAGGAAGAAAATATTGGAATAGAACGAGTTCATCTTTCCTTTACCACTCTATTTTTTCTTTTTGGCTCATACTTTGCCTACTCTTTGAGTCATTTTCTTTTTTTTCTAGGGGAACTAGAGAGACTTGACATCACTCTTTCTTGGTCATGATATTCATATTCTCCTTCTTTATTTTCTCCATGCTTTGCACTTTTGTTTTCTTTTGAATCCTTTCAACCCTTCAAATTATTCACTTTCTTTTTGTGCTTTTCTTTTGTTTTTTTTTTTTGCTTTTTTTTTTTGCCTTTCCTTTTCATCATTTCTTTTCCCTTCTTGTGCCTTGATACCACTTTCAAACTCCTCATCTCTCCCTTAAACTTATGTTTTCGCCATTTATTTCTCATGAGTGCTAAGGAAAGTTCGGGTACCAAGAGAGGGTCACTATAAAACGGGTAAAGGCTTGTAACATAGTTATCGAATGAAAAAGGCTTTAGGCTCAAAAGGGCTGACTAAGGATAACATCATTAGTGGGCTATGAAAGGTTTCAAAACGGGTCAAAGAGAGCCTACAATCACTTCTCAAGCCAAAAAAACTTAAAATTTCGCCTAGAAATACATTCGGGGAAAGTTCTAGACCATTCGTATGGGTACTTGGACTTGTAATAAAATATCTCACCTCTCATACAACCGGATTGTTAAAGAGGATAGAGTTGAGGGCCCACAACAATCGTATTCAATATTGAAGATCGCTAATGGTTCAACTAAACCACCCGATGATTGCCTAAGTCAACACAAGAGTCACAAGGTCACTAACTTGAGCCATTTCTTTCCAAAAACTTATTTTTAACCATAAGCATATAGTTAAGTGTGTTGGTACCAAGTGAAACATGCTTGACCCTTTTTTATTCATTAACACTACTGTTTCTACCTAAACATCAAAAACAGACTCAATTCCGTAAGAAGGTTGTCACGCCATCCATCGTCGGGAAGAGCCACCTGGTTCACACAAAAACCACATTTGGGAAAGAACCGTGCTGAAGGAGACTCACTACATGACAAGGCAACAAGGCAACAAGTGCCGAAGGAGATCTATTACTACCTGATGTTGGGCTCTATCAACGGCTAATATGGAAGCTCATGTATGCTACAATCACCAGGCCTGAAATTTGTTATGCCATTCAGATACTTAGTCAGTTCATGCAGCAACCGAAGAGATCTCATTGGGAGGCTGCTCTTCGAGTTGTCAAGTATCTTAAGAATTCACCGGGTCAAGGAGTTTTGGTTGAAGCCTGCTTTTGTAACTGAACTTAATTGTTGGTGTGACTCTGATTGGGTAGCCTACCCTAACACTCGTAGATCTATAACTGGATATGTCATTAAGTTTGGTGGTTCACTCATCTCTTGGAACTCAAAAAAATAACAAACTGTTTCTTGGAGCTCTGCTGAAGCAGAATATAGAAGCATGACTTCAGCAGTCGCAGAAGTCACTTGGTTGCTTGGTCTTTTCAAGGATTTGGGTATCAATATTCAGGTTCCTGTCACTGTGTTGAGTGATAGTAAATCAGCCATACAAATTGCTGTTAATCCTATATTCCATGATTTTACATCGAAATTGATTGTCATTTTATTCGCGACAAGATCAAAGTTGGCATGGTCAAGACTGTTTATGTGAACACCAATGATCAACTGGCAGATTTACTCGCTAAGGTGTTGAGCCAGGCTCAACTTTTGCATCTTCTAGGCAAATTTGGTGTGCTCAATATTCTGTACCGTGCATCTTGAGGGGGTATTATGATATACGCACGTGGCAGAGTTAGTTGTAGTTAGTTGTCTTAGGTTAGCTGTAATTAGTTGTATAATTTTATTCTTATTGGCTGGTTGGTTAAGTAGTTGAGAACTTGTATATATAACCTCTTAACTAGTGTAATGAGAGGCGGCTATCATTTTCTCGAAGCTTCCGCCATTAAAGAGCTTTGTAGGTCAAGCTGCAACTCACTAATTCTCAAGCATTTTAGCACCTTGACTAAAGATATAGACAATGAAGATCACTCAATTCCTAAAAGAAAGATGGCAAATGCCGTTAACAACATCACTTTTACGATGAGTCACTTACTCTCTAGATCGCTGCACATTTTTTTCGGCTCTTTTTTTCTGACAGTTGGTTGTTTTCAACTAAAAGTGTGTCTTGGACATTGGCTCTTTTATCACACGAAAAGACCATTTCTCTACCTTTTGTAATTTTTTACAAAGGACTCCAAATGAATGGTTTTGGTCCCCCCCGGAACAATGGTCCCACTCTTAAGATTAATATATTCTATCTTGTTTTGCTGATCTAAGTGATGCCGTCAAACTAAAAACTAATTTAAATACTTGCACTAATGTGTTGTTTCTTAAATAATTCATATAGACAACAACAACAACGATCTACTTAAATCTCACTAGTGGGGTCTAGGGAGTATATTGTGTACGCAGATTTTATTTCTACCCCGAGGGAGTAGAAAGACTGTTTTCGAAAAATTCTTGGCTCAAGAAAACGAAAAGAGACAATATCAGTATCGCCGATAGAAATCATAGGAAAAATAACATCATAAAAATGAGAAAGTAGATGCAAAGCAAACGCTATAGACAATACATATACCCGACACTATGAAAAATAAAAGCGTAGTAAGACATAACCTTGCCACTAGTTGACATCGACAAAAACCCTACCAGACTAGCCTCGCAAAGATACGAAGTAAGGGAGACTCAACTATGTACCTCCTAACCTACAACTCTAATACTCAACCTCCACAACTTCATATCAAGAGCTATGTCCTCGAAAATCTGAAGCCTCGCCATGTCCTGTCTGATCACCTCTCCCCAATACTTCTTAGGTCGTTCTCTACCTCTTCTCGTGCCCTCCAAAGCCAGCCGCTCACACCTCCTTACCGGGGCATATGGGCTTCTACTTTGTACATGTCCGAACCATCTGAGTCGTGCTTCCCGCATCTTATCATCAATGGGAGCCACGCCCACCTTCTACCGAATATCTTCATTCCTAATCTTATCCATCCTATTGTGTCCGTACATCCACCTCAACATCCTCATTTCTGCTACTTTCATCTTCTGGATATGTGAGTTCTTAACAGGCCAACACTCAACTCCATACATCATGGACGTTCTAGCTACCGCTTTGTAAAACTTACCTTTGAGTATCGGTGGCACTCTCTTATCACACAAGACTCCAGATGCTAACCTTCACTTCATCCACCCCACCCCAATACGGTGTATGACATCCTCGTCAATCCCCCTTCCCTCTTGATAACCGACCCAAGGTACTTGAATTTGTTACTATTTGGTATGACCTGTGATTCAAGCCTCACTTTCACGCCCACTTCCCTCGGCTCAATGCTGAACTTACACTCTAGGTATTCCGTCTTCGTCCTGCTTAGCTTGAAACCCTTAGACTCAAGGGCCTGTCTCCAGATCTCTAACCTCTCGTTAAGACTAGTTCGCGACTCGTCAATCAGAACTATGTCATCTGCGAATAACATATACCATGGCACCTCCCCTTGAATATGGTGTGTTAACACGTCCATTACCAGGGAAAATAAGAACGGGCTGAGCGCAGAACCTTGGTGTAACCCCATAACAACTGGAAACTGCTTGGAGTCGCCTCCTATAGTCCTAACCCGAGTCTTAGCCCCATCATACATGTCCTTAATTACCCAAATGTAGGCAGCAGACACGCCTTTTGCTTCTAAGCATCTCCATAGAACTTCTCTAGGAACCTTGTCGTACGCTTTCTCTAAATCAATAAATACCATGTGCAGATCCTTCTTCCTCTCTTTGTACCGTTCCACCAACCTCCTAATAAGGTGTATAGATTCCGTAGTAGAATGACCCGACATGAATCCGAACTGGTTGTAGGATATAGACACTGTCCTCACCACCCTCGCTTCAACCACCATCTCCCAAACTTTCATGGTATGACTAAGTAATTTGATACTCATATAATTGTTACAACACTGGATATCACCTTTGTTCTTATACAACAGAACCACCGTACTCTACCTCCACTCTTCTGACATCCTCTTCGTCCTAAAAATAACATTAAACAGTCATGTCAGCCACTCCAAGCTTGCTCTACTCACACACTTCCAAAATTCAATCGGAATTTCGTCTGACCCGGTCGCTCTACCCATACTCATCTTACGCATAACTCCCACGACCTCCTCAACCTCGATGCGCCTGCAGTCCCCAAAGTCACGGTGACTCTCGGAATGCTCCAGTTCACCTAGCACAATATCTCAATCCCCTTTTTCATTCAGAAGTTCATGAAAGTAAGTCTGTCATCTCCTCTTAATCTGAGCATCTTCCATCAATACTCTACCATCGTTGTCCTTGATGCATCTCACTTAGTCCAAATCCCGGGCCTTCCTCTCTGTCTCTCTCTCTCGTCTTCGCCAGCCGGAATAACTTCTTCTCTCCGCCTTTTCCCCCAGTTCCTCGTACATACGACCATAGGCTGCAGTTTTAGCCTCCGTGACCGCCAGCTTTGTTTCCTTCCTAGCTACTTTATACCACTCCATATACAGCTTTGCTTCCTTCCTAACTACCTTAAATAATTCATATAAAGCTGAATTCAATTCATTTTCTTCAAGATATAAAATATGCTAATCAAAATTTAAGGAAAGAAATTTGCGGTTTTTCAATTTTTGTACAAGACATATTATTCGCAAGAATAATAATTACCATCTTTAAACAAGATGAGAAGAGGATGTAGAAGATTCTTTAAAAAATGGTGTAAACTTTTCGTACTTTTCTGCTTTTTATTTGCTTTCCCTATACTCTTTTGTCATCTCGTAAGAGAAAGAGCCAGTTTGGATATAAGAATTTTTTTTTTTTTTTAATTTTTACTTAAAGATAACTTTTAATTTTTTTTGAAAATTTAAAAAATTCTAAAAAATTATTTTCAAAATTTTCACCTCAGTTCACTCATAAAAATTCAAAAATAACTCAAAATTATATTCATGTCCAAAACTCCAAATACAACTCTAATTTTCAAATATCATTTTCACTTGAATTTTTTATTTTTACTTTTTTTTTGGAATTTTACAATTCTTATGTCCAAATACCCACTAAGGGTAAAGTTTTTCGTTCATTTTCAACCAAAAAAACAAAAGTAATTACTTAAATCACAATAGATTTTTCTACATAATCAGAAGGGAAAAAAAAAAAGAAGAGGCGGCTCTTACTAGTGTAATTTTTTTTTTATTGTTTAACACTGCAGTTTTGCGTCTACATATTTCAAAAAGCACTTGTTAGATTCGTTTAATTTACAAAGACCCAAGCACTTTTGTCCAGATTCAATGTATTTATTAGTCGAGAGCCATAGTCCAAATTATTTGCTAAAAATATATTAAAAATTAAAAAAAGAACAAGAGTCCAATTTCAGTTTTTGCCCTTTGACTGTTTGCTACTCCACTCGCATTCATTACGCGCTCCCACGCACCTCTTCAAGTACATATACAATCAACCGAAAAATAGTTCATCCATTTACTTTTACTTGTCATGTTTTAACTTTTCACGTTCCTTAAAAAATAATAAATAAAATATATAATTTACCATAATACCCATATTAATTGATAAATATTTTTAATGACTTTGAGAAAATGATTTGAAATGAGTAATTAATGATGCATGTATAACACGAAAAAGAAAATTATCTTCTCTTGATATGCTAAAAGTGACAAGTAAAAATGAACATCTATTTTTAGAATATTGGACAAGTAAAATGAAGGGCAAACCGTAACGATGTGTGATATTGTAATAGCCAAACTCACACTTTAGTTATTTGGTTTATGTATCTATGAGTTACATTCAAATAACTACTACATACAAGTCAAGTTTTATTGAATAATTTGAAGTCAAGTTTGCACAATCATTTAAGATGTAATCACAAGATCACCAAACTAGATATAAAAATTAAGATACATAATTTTATTGTTGACGAGTCGAGACTCGAACACAAGTTTTTTTATAAATGTAAACTTAAGAATCAGAACAATACAAAAATCACATTACTCCCTACTACGAAAGCCCCCAAATTCGTGTCGATATTAAAAAAAAGAACGTTCAAATTTATCCTTGCACTATTTAAAATGCACAATCTTAATTTTGTTACATTTATAGTTTATTCATACTCTTGTCATTATCAACAACAATAACAACAAACTCGGTGTAATCCCACAAATGGGTTATAGGGAAGGTAGAATATACGCAGACCTTACCCCTACCTTCAAGTAGACAGAAAGGATGTTTCAGGTAGATCCTCAGCTCATGAAAGGTAAAAGGATGGGCAACAACAAACATACCAATCAGAAAACTGAAACACTAACAGTAGGTATTGTAATCACAAAGCCGAAACGAAAGCAACAACAAGAAATAACAGAAGTCAAGTGATACGACAATAAACAAAGGACACTAAGTCATGTACTAGAGCTACTGTTACAGACAAGACAATGCTTGGCTACCTATCATAACCCTTTACCTTTATTCTCGACCTCCATACCTTCCTATCCATGGTCATGTCCTTAGTAAACTGGAGCAACGCCATATCCTGCCTAATCACCTCTCTCCAATTTTTTTCGACATGTCTCTACCTCTCCTCAGGCGCAACCTCTCGCACCTCCTTACATGAGCATCTGTATCTCTCTTCTTCACAAGCTCGAACCGTCTAAGCCTCGCCTCCAGCATCTTGTCCTCCATAGGGGCCACGTTCACCTTGTCCCGAATAACTTCATTTCTAATTCTATCTAACCTGGTATGCCCGCATATCCATCTCAACATCCTCATTTCAGTCACCTTTATCTTGCGGGCTGGGAGTTCTTGACTGGCCAACACTTTGCTACATACAACATATTCGGTCTGACCACTGCTCTATACAACTTACCTTTAAATTTTGGTGGCACATTCTTTTAGCATAAAACATCGGAAGCGAGCCTCCATTTCATCCACCAATGTGTAATATCCTCGTCGATCTCCCCATTCCCTTGTATAACTGACCCAAGGTATTTAAATTTTTCTCTCGTAGGGATGACTTGAGAATCAAGCCTCACGTCTTCATCCATTACCTGAGTGGCACCATTGAACTTGCACTCCAAGTATTATGTTTTGGTCCTACTCAACTTGAAATCTTTAGACTCCAGGCCTGCCTCCAAACCTCTAACCTCTCATTAACACCGCCTCGCGTCTCGTCAATCAGTACAATGTCATTTGTAAATAACATACACCACGACACCTCCCCTTGAATGTGGCACATCAGTGCGTCGATTGCCAAGGCAAATAGAAATCGGCTGAGGGATGACCCCTAATGTAACCCCATCATAACTGGAAAGTGTTTCGGGTCCCCTTCCATAGTCCTCACTCGAGTCTTAGCTCCCTCATACATGTCGTTAATATCCCTAATGTATGCAACAAGAACATCTCTAGCCTCCAAATATCTCCATAGAACCTCACTCGGTACTTTATCACAAGCCTTCTCTAAGTCGATGAACACCATATGTAAATCCCTCCTCCTCTCCTTGTACTGCTCCATTAACCTCCTAATAAGATGAATAGCTTCCGTAGTCGAACGTCCCAGCATAAATCCGAAGTGATTTTCAGAAATAGTCACAATCCTCCTCAACCTCAGCTCCACCACTCTTTCTCAGACTTTCATAGTATGGCTTAGTAACTTGATGTCTTGGTAGTTGTTGCAACTTTGGATATCACCCTTGTTCTTATACAACGGGACCATTGTACTCTATTTTTATTCTTCGAGCATCTTCTGCGTCCTAAAAATGATATTGAATAAGCCAGTGAGTCATTATCAAATCTTGTTATTAGTTCGATTTTTTTTTTCAAGATGTGCAATTGTGGCTGAGGATTTTTATTAGTGTATAGTTTTTGAAAGAATTCTAAAATATATAATACGTATATGTAAAATAGATTTACATGCGTTCTAAGTTTGGGAAATGTCGTTAGCTTAAATACGGAGTACTGTAAATGCGACTGTGCGTCGCCATTTTGAAAGGCGATATACGAGTTAGCATTTCTGTACACACAACGGACCAATTATCGGCGCGTGAAGAGGCAAAAGATACTGTCTCGTGCTAGGCACGTGACTCAGCACTAAAGAAAGCCATCAATCCTCCGCCTTTCTTCTTCACCACCCAAATATTCCCTTTCACCCACTCCCTCAAATATATCTGTAACACTCTCTCCGCCATTTTCACAAAATTCTCTGTTCGTAAAAAACCCTTGCTTTATTTCTCTATTTGATATTCGCTAGGGGTAAGGATGACGACGTCGTTTGGAGCAGCGATCAACGTCGCCGCCGTCGATGACCCGAACCCGAAGCTCCAAATTCAGAAGTTCAACGGGTTAAAAAGCACCTCCAATTCGCTGTTGCTTAGCAGACGTCTTCACGTTTTTCAGTCCTTTTCCCCGTCGAATCCCAGTTCTATTGTCCGCGCCGTATCTACGGTATAAGAAAAAGCTTACTTGTTTCCATTTTAATTTACTTTTCCTGATGTTTTAATTTAATTTTTAATGAAATGTTTTTTGTTGCCCATTGATTGAAGTGTCGATGTGTTTTTTTTTTTGGTGAATTTGTTTCGATTTGCGTATTCCATGCACTTTTTGAGTTTTTTTTTCAATCCAAGGTAATTTGACTATTGTCCTTGTCGCCTTATAAAGTTTCTATTTCAAGCAATTTCCGCCACATTTTGCCAATTTTACTTAAATTTTTTAGAAAATCGTTTTGGTTCCTTTTTTCTGCAACTCTATGTGCGCGCTGATTGAATTACTGTGATTTGTTTTCATTTTTCTTTTGTATATGCCATGCATTTTTTTTTTCCGGGTTTTTTTCTTAACAAAGGTAATTTGACAGTTTTCTGAGCTGGAATATAATTACCTTGCTTTTTGCTAGTAAATTCTATATATTCAAAAACTAATTTTTTTAATAAAAAGTAAAGTCTACATATTTTTTTTGCTAGTAAAGGCTAGACTTTTAATCATTCAAAAGGTAAAAAGTCTAGATTATCAAATTATTTCGTTTTGCCTTTTGCTTATTTTTTAATTTTTTGTGTTTTATGGTTGTGTCAAAAGAAGGAAAACAACAACTTTGTAAACCACTACTGTAATTTATGTTTCATAGGCCTAATGTTAGGAGGAATTCTGTCATTTTTCATTTTACTGTGTGCATGGTAAAAATTTGTAAAGCCTAATACATCCATTGATCTTTTGCAGCCAGCAAAGCCAGCTGCAGTGGAGCCCAAGCGTAGTAAGGTTGAAATATTCAAAGAACAGAGTAACTTCATAAGGTATCCTCTTAATGAGGAGATTCTAAATGATGCCCCCAACATCAATGAGGCTGCAACACAATTGATCAAGTTCCATGGAAGCTATATGCAATACGACAGAGATGAGCGTGGGGGAAGATCATACTCATTCATGCTTCGGACAAAGAACCCTGGTGGGGAGGTACCAAACAGACTCTACTTGGTCATGGATGATCTTGCTGACCAATTTGGAATTGGGACACTTCGTTTGACGACAAGACAAACCTTTCAGCTGCATGGGGTCTTGAAAAAAGACCTGAAGACAGTAATGAGTACAATCATCAGAAACATGGGTTCAACTCTTGGTGCATGTGGTGACCTCAATAGGAACGTTCTTGCTCCAGCTGCCCCATTTGCTAAAAAAGATTATATGTTTGCTAAACAAACAGCTGATAACATTGCAGCACTTCTAACTCCCCAATCTGGATTTTACTATGACGTTTGGGTGGATGGGGAGAAAGTTATGACAGCAGAACCTCCTGAAGTTGTGAAAGCTCGAAATGATAACTCCCATGGAACAAACTTCCCCGACTCACCTGAACCCATTTATGGAACTCAGTTCTTGCCAAGGAAGTTCAAAATTGCAGTTACTGTGCCAGCTGATAACTCTGTGGACATCTTCACCAATGATATAGGCGTTGTTGTTGTATCTAATGAGGATGGAGAGCCTCAGGGATTCAACATATATGTAAGAAGGCAATCTAGGTTCTTGCTTCTTTCTTCTTTTGCTTGTTGTAGGGGCTAATGTATGTTATCCTTGACTTCTTTTGCAGGTTGGTGGTGGTATGGGGCGAACTCATAGGATGGAAACCACTTTTCCTCGTTTGGCAGAGCCATTAGGTTATGTGCCTAAAGAGGATATACTCTATGCTGTTAAAGCTATTGTTGTTAGTCAAAGAGAAAACGGCAGAAGAGATGATCGCAGGTACAGCAGATTGAAATATTTACTCAGCTCATGGGGAATCGAGAAGTTTCGATCTGTCACTGAACAGTATTACGGAAAGAAGTTTGAACCTTGCCGTGAATTGCCTGAGTGGGAATTCAAGAGTTATTTGGGATGGCATGAAGCAGTAAGTCTGCAGTAGGAACTCATCAAACTTTCATCTATGACAATTAGTTCCGTACTAGTGCTAATTGTGATGTTTACCCTTGATATACTTTGTTGATTATACCTTGTTCTTCAAATACTTTTGTCAGGGAGACGGTAGTTTGTTTTGTGGTCTACATGTTGACAATGGTCGTGTAAAAGGAGCGATGAAGAAGGCACTCAGGGAAGTTATTGAGAAGTATAATCTGAATGTGCGTCTCACACCCAACCAGAATATTATCTTGTGCAATATTCGACAAGCGTGGAAGCGCCCCATCACCACAGTTCTTGCACAGGGTGGTTTGCTGGTAAGGCCAAGTATTTGATTGATCCATGTATGCTTTCCATGAATGAATTGTTGAGATTCCCAATAAGTAGAAAGTATAGCAGTGTATTCTAGCCATTAATAAAAAAGAAAAAAAGAAAGCATAGCAGTGAACGGAATGCAATAATTCACAAAAGGGTCGTACTTTTAATTAATAAATGCTTATGGAATCTACTCAGTCTGAAAAGGTATAAACCTCTTAAAATTGTTGGTGTTCCGAGAAATCCTAGGAGTTGTCTGGTAATTCCCTCCCCCCAATTGTTGTATTTCACTTTTTACTACTACCTCCTTCTCAAAAGAATGGCGGAGTTCGGAGGACGAGTGTCGACTGAATGTTATTACCTTGGCGGCACACATCCTGCTGAAAATATGCAAACTTTTTGTGTGTGTGTGTGTGTGTGTATATATATATATATATATCCAAAATTTGAGCTGCTTGTTTCTTAATGTGAATGAATTGATATTTATGTTTTATAAGGTGGGATAGGTGAACCATGGAGCTGATGTGAATTTCCTCTAGTTTTCCTTGATAAAAACTTTTAGAATGCAGAAAATAGAGAGTTGCCCACTTTTCTTGATGGTCCTATATCCTGAAGTTTTTGTTTTTGGCATTTCATTATGGTCTTCGTCTTGGGTAATCTTTATCATTTTTCTTTGAAAAGCAACCTAGGTATGTGGATCCTCTCAATCTAACAGCGATGGCCTGCCCGGCTTTTCCGCTTTGTCCTCTTGCAATAACTGAAGCTGAACGTGGAATACCTGACATCCTCAAGCGTGTTCGAGCTATTTTTGAAAAGGTATGAAGTATTGCCATTTCTAAATTATTAGTTGTACAATCGGTTGCTTGTTTATATTGAACGAGATTGACCTTTGTGGTTCTAGGTTGGTCTGAAGTACAGTGAATCTGTCGTCATAAGGGTAACAGGCTGTCCTAATGGATGTGCTAGACCATACATGGCTGAACTTGGCTTGGTAGGAGATGGTCCAAACAGCTATCAGGTAGTTGAAACTCAAACTTGTTTGAGGTCTATTGAGGAGTTGCTGTAGTTTTAGCATTTATGATTATGGTGACCTAGATTATCTAAACCGGAGCTCTAGTGAAACTCACAATGTGTTTGTTTCAGATATGGCTCGGTGGTACTCCCAATCAAACTTCATTGGCAAAAACTTTCAAGGATAAGGTTAAGGTTCAGGATCTTGAAAAAGTTCTGGAGCCTTTATTTTTCCATTGGAGAAGAAAGCGACAATCTAAAGAATCATTTGGCGACTTCACAAACCGCATGGTAAGGAACACTTCTTTTAGTAGATAACATTGTATTTGTTAAAAGGTAATCTGATTGAAACAGAAAACATCATTTTTCTTTCATTCTATATTCTTTGAATGGGGAATCTGAATCATGTAAGATTCTTATCTTATGGATTTTAATTTTATTCCAGGGATTTGAGAAACTTGGAGAGTTTGTTGAAAAATGGGAAGGCATCCCCGAGTCATCATCTCGATATAACTTGAAGCTATTTGCTGATAGAGAGACTTACGAAGCCATGGATGCACTTGCAAGCATCCAAGATAAAAATGCCCATCAATTGGCAATTGAAGTAGTGCGCAATTATGTTGCTTCCCAGCAAAATGGGAAAAGTATGGACTGACCACGTCTTTCCTGTTGCAAAATAGCAAGATTGAGCAAGGAGGTATAACTGGTGCCCATGTCTTTAGCCTGTTATCTATTGGTAACAGTTGAAACAAGTGGAGAATTTTGACGTATATTCTGCAAGCATTTGTAGTACTTCACTTGTAGACCAACAGTACCCTGCAGTTTCTTTTCCTTGTTTATTTTTCGTTTCTTTTTGAAGAGTAAGCAAGATCTTACAATGGTCTGTTTTTTCTCTCGATTTTTTCAGAGGACTGTCTTTTAAAACTCCTGTACATGTCCAAATTTGCTGTGTTTTTAAAGGTGTTGTTTCGAGTTTAGTCTGTCTGCGCCTTGATTTATCCATGTTTCTGTTTACATTAGGACCTTTTTTATGTGTCAAAACTGTTCTTCTCTGCCCCTGCTATGTGGACTAAAGCATAGGATTAGGATTTGCACTTAGTTTACTAATGTTGCCAGGCCAGAGCAGTATTTCATCTCCCCACTCCCATAGCAGTGTTTGTCACCGTCATACCAAGTACCTCATTGGTTGTACTTCGCTTTGACACATTGGGAATTGCTCTGAATGATTTTCATACGGTATATGCTTATTTTGTTGAAATAGTTAGCTGGTTGTAAACGTAATGAATAGCTCTTTGTAACACAATACACCAGATTGAGCTATTTTCTACAGATTTTGACATCATAGCACCTTTCATAAGAAAGAAAAAGACTAAATAAAGTGGTGGTGTTCGATTCTATTTGCTACTTTCACATGTACAGATTGCCATGCACTTTTCTGGTCATGACTGTGAACCTTGGAATTGGAAATTTCACATTTACATGATTGAAGCAATAGCAAAATAGTTACTCTTATTATTTATTTGTACAGCCAAGTTCTGCATACATTGGCACATGAAAATTCTTACTTGCGGCATATTCTAGCTGTGGGCTTTGTAACACAAATTGGGGCATACTTCTTTGCCTCTGGTGTACCGCGCTTCGGCTCTTCCTCTGCCATGGCAATTCTTGCAAACGAACTTGCAGCAGCAGTAGCTAGCAAGGCAAAAGTCAATTCCCTCCTGCCACTGCTATTCTCTTCCTTTCTGTTTATCTCAATCTTTTCTATCTTAAAGGCTTTCACCATAACCATCTTTCCCTGAGTGGTCGTCGGAGGTGGGTTGGATATGGTGGTGGCTGAATTGCCAAGGAATGAGGATGAACTTGGTAGAGAAGACATTGTTGGAAGGTTTTAATTTTCTTTCAGAGATCCAAAGTTTTGGACTTTATAATTTGCATATAAATTGAATGTCTTTTGGTTAAGATTTCAATGTGACGAGGAGTAGGGTATCATCCAATTGAATGTTTTTTTTTTTAAAAAAAAAAAAAAAAAATTGGATCCAAAGCCTTATCCACAAAACTTGTGGTGTTAAATGAGCTTATACAGTTAAACTTTTCTATAAAATTTCGTTTGTTCCGAATTGTTTTGGATGATATAGCGAAGTGCTGTTATAGAGAACATATATTATAACATAACATAAAAATTGGTTCCGAAAAAGTTTGGCTTTTATAGAAAAGTGTTGTTACATAAGGATGTTATATAGAGGTCTGACTGTTTGTTTCTTTGTTTTCTCCGCATGACTTCTTAAGATTAAATTGACAAAATTATGCTACTCTTCACCATTAAGTTATGCATATTTGCGAGTCAATTGTCTCAATTTTTGCCAGTAGCATATTCAACTGGGGGTATTTTCCTAATATGTAATATATTGATAGACTTGCGACTATCCAATTTCTCGAGTTAAAAAGAAAGTGATTTCTCTGTCTCTTTTCGACCAAAAAATAGGCCATACAAGCTTGTAATTGATTATCTTCCTTTTTAGCAATAAAAGAAAAAGAGATTGCATGCTTTGGTTCAATTCAATTTTATATAACGAAAGGACGAAAATATATCCAATTATTTTTGGAATAATTTGTGTTGAATAAAGATTCTCTGATGCAAGTTATTTATAAAGTCCGTTATGGCACTTAAAAACTGAAATTGGCGACAGACGCTAAACTGGAAAAATCTATGCTAAAAGGGGTTAGCAACGGATTTCAAGCCGTAATATCCTTGTACTTAAGGATTTAGCGACATAATTTTTTTGGTGCTAATAGGATCTAAATTCAATTCCTATTATTATTATTATTTTTTGTAGTGATGTATTGGCAAAAGATTAAAAAAGAAAATGTGTTATGTTATTCAATTTGTCCAATTAATGCCTGATCATACGAATTTGCCTTGTAACATTATAAGTGACTTAACTGTCAATATTTTTCTACAATCCATGCATAAAAATTAAAATATTAAATCACTTTCAAGGAAAAGGTTTTTACATCATAATGTACTAGTACAAAAGAACATTCATATTGTAATTTGTAAACTTCCCTCTAACTTTATCAGTAGCGGCAAATTCTTGCAGTTGGATTTGTAACACAAACTGAAGAGTACTTCTTCTTGGCCTCCGCCGTTCCCCTCTTCGGCTCCTCCTCGTCGGCCATCGCCACCTTGGCGACGGAGCAAGCGGCGGCTGCCGCCACGGCAAAGAACAACTCCCTCCTCCCACTGCTGTTGTTCTCTTCTTCCTTCTTCATCACCACTTTACTTGATGAGCTGGCGTTCACCATGACAACCCCACCGCGGGTGGCGGCGGCGGCTTTGGCCGGGGCCACGGCGGCGCCGCCCAAGAAAGAAGATGTCATTGTGATGGAAGCCATTGGAAAGGTTTATGGATTTCTTTTGTGTGTTAGAGAAAAAATTTGAATAAAAGAAGTGATCTTTTCCTTTTCTTTTTGTTAGTTAGAATGTTATATGTACAAGTGGAAAAGCAACAAACAAAAAGAAAGAGAGAAAGTGAATGTTCGTTGGGTTGTCATCTATTTGCTTATCCAGATAAAAGATTTTTAAGCCAATGGATATTTGTGACATTGAAGTAGTCAGTATCTTGGCAAGAGAGTTTTGTTCCCCGAATAATATTCACGATAAATAACAATAACACAAAAGAGTAACAACGACATCAAATTTTTTAACGGAATAAAATACAATGCCCGAGCGGAGCAATAAAATATCACTATAATATTACAACTTGATAGTCTCAAGAGACTACTACAACTTCGAAAGAAATAACACTCTTTATTTTAAACACCTCACTATAATATTACTCTCACTCTCTACTTATCTCACATGCTACAATTAGTTGATTACTCTCTCTACGCTCTATTGCGCTCTCTGATTTTTTGTTGTACATAAAATGAGGAACGAAGCCTGCTATTTATAGCAAAACTTGCCAAACTTTCAGCCAATCAAAATGCTTGGTATTTACAAATTGCATCGTCCAAACTTGCTTTGGTTTTGGTCTTGTTGCAACTTGCAACTTTGCAAGTTTTTGTTTCTCACGTTATTGCAAACAAATTGCCATTACAATTTGTTGTTCTCTTTTTTTTTAATTGTTTAATTGGGACTGGTCCCATAAATCTCTTCCTTAATTTTGATTTTTTTTTCTTCATTCCAATTCTTGATCTCAATTTCTGAAAATCTTCAATTTGAGGGGCTTTATAAAAATATTCGCAACTTGATCACGAGACTTCACATATTTGAGCTCGACTTCTTTCTTGTCAATGCATTTTTTGATGAAGTGATACCTTGTATCAATATGCTTGCTTCGATCATGATACACTGGATTCTTCGCGAGTTCCTGTGCTGATTTGTTGTCAATACAAATCTCTGTAGTTTCAATTTGTGATAAATTGAGCTTCTTCAACAATCTTCTCAGCCAAATAGCATGACATGTACAGGATGTTGCTTCTATATATTCAGCTTCACAAGTCAAGAGAGTAACAATTGATTGTTTCTTTGAACTCCAAGAAATAACAGAATCACCCAAGAAAAATACAAATCCGGTTGTACTTTTTCTATTATCAATATCTCCCGCATAATCACTATCACAAAATCTCACAAGGTTGAAATCACTAGAAGAAGAATAAAATAGCCCAAAGTCAATCGTACCTTTTAGGTAACGAAGAATTCTTCTAGCGACTTTCAAATGAGTGGAGGTAGGAGCTTCCATGAAGCGACTTACTACTCCAACCGCAAAGAGTATATCTGGTATGGTACAAGTCAAGTACCTCAAACTTCCCACAAGACTTTTAAAAAATGTGGGATCCACTTTTTCTCCTTCATTAAACTTGGACAATTTTGTCGCACTGTCCATCGGTGTGTTCACGGGGTTGCAATCGAGCATGTTGAATTTCTTTAAGATCTCCTTCGTATAACTTTCTTAGAGATGAAAATTCAATCCTCTATCTGCTTCACTTTAAGCCCAAGTAGTATGACATGAGCCCTACGTCCGTCATCTCGAACTCACATGACATATCTTTCTTAAAAGCTTCAAACAAACTTAGGTTATTACCCGTGAAAATAAGTTCATCAAAATAAAGATAAACAAGCAAGATATCTCCATTAGTCTGAACTTTAAGGTAAAAAGTATATTCATGGAGACAACGAGTAAACCAATTTTCTTGAAAATACTTGTCGATGCAACTATTCCATGCCCGTGAGGCTTGCTTCAACCCATATAAAGCTTTGTTCAACTTCAACACTTTATCTTATGGTTTTTGACCATGAAACCCAATAGTTATTCAACATAGACTTCTTCTTCAAGGTAGCCATTCAAGAAGGCTGACTTGGCATCTAGTTGATGGATCTTCCACTATATTTGCATCGCCAAAGAGATCAGCAAACGAATCGTCTCCATGCGGGCAATAGGTGCATAGACTTCTTCATAGTCAATACCTTGCCTTTGCTTGTAGCCTTTTGCCATAAGTCGTGCATTGTATCTCTCCACATCTCCATCAACATTTTTCTTTGTCTTGTATACCATTTCACACCAATTGCTCGATGATCCTTGGGAAGTGTTGTCAACTCCCAAGTGTTGTTATTCTCTATTAACTCGATCTCCTCCTACATGGCTTGTTTCCATCTTTTGTCTGTAACAGCTTCATCAAAGTTTATTGGTTCACTATCAGCAAAGAGACAATATAAAAAATCAAGATTAGTAACTTCTTCTGTGCCCTCATAGAGCTCTTGAATGCTCCTCGTCCTTTGCGGTTGTTCGTTTGAACTTTCTTGATAAGAAAGAGATTCAACATTGGTTGGAGAAGGAGGTGGAGTTGTATCTTGCGTAGGTTCCACGGTTCATCACCAAAGTATGGAAGAAAGTCATATTAAGTTTCTTCATGAGCTTCCTAATTCCATGCCATTTCTTTATCAAATTCAACATCACGACTGACCATCACCTTGCCGTTGCTTGGATTGTATAACTTGTAGCCTTTTGAACTCGTATCATAGCCAACAAACACATGCTTGACACTTCGATTGTCAAGCTTCGCTCTCCCTTGATGTGGCACATGAGCATAGGCTATGCTTCCAAAGATTCTTAAGTGCTTGACACTTGGCTTTGTTTCACTCCATGCTTTTTGAGAAGTTTGATCTCTAACATTTCTTGTTGGAGACCTGTTGTTCAAATAAACTGCACAAGAAACAGCTTCTGCCCAAAATTCCTTGGGCATACCTTTAGCTTTCAACATACATCTAGCCATATTAAGAATCGTTCTGCAACTCCATTTTGTTGGGGTGAATAAGGTATCGTTAGAGGGCGACGAATTTCATGAGACTAACAAAAGTCATTAAATTCTTTTGAAGTGAATTCGCCTCCTCTATCGACCTTAAATCTTTTATTTCATAGCCACTTTTTTTTTTCCACAAGTACTTTGAAAATTTTAAAAGCAGGAAAAGCTTTAAATTTTTGGTTCAAGAAATAAACCCAAGTCTTTCTGCTAAAGTCATCAATGAAAAGCAGAAAATATTTACTTTTACTAAAGGAAGATGAATTGATTGGCCCACACACATCAGTGTGAACAAGTTGGAGTGGCTTGATTTTTCTTGACATGGACTCCTTTGAAAAGCTCCTCCTTGCATGTTTTCCAAGAAGACAAGTTTCACACAATTGATTGAGATGGTTGATTGATGGTATCCCATGCACCATGTTCTTTTCTCTCATTGATTTGAGCACTTCAAAATTCAAGTGCCCAAATCGCATATGCCAACACTATGATTCATCTTGCACATTAGCCTTCAAATACTTTGCATCAATTGTCTTAAGATTGAGAGAAAATAATCTATTCTTTGCTATATGCGCTTTAGCAATTAGAATTTAACTTGAATCTCTAAGCCAAAGATGCATATTTTTCATGTGGATATTATATTCCTTTTCAAGAAGTTGGCCCAAACTCAAAATGTTACTTTTTAATTTTGGGACATAATAAACATCTTGAATTAACTTGCGGTCACCATTTTTACAGGAGATCAGAATCGTACATATCCCTTCGATTTGAATCATTGAGGTATCTCCAAAGGACACATTACCTCTCACCATTTTATTGATCTCCACAAACTTCTCTTTGCATCCACACATATAATTGCTTGCTCCATTGTCCAAATACCACGAGCTACAATCATCCATGTCTTCTTCCTTGAGTGCCACAAACAACGTTGACTCATCTTCTTCTTTCTTGTCGTCAACAAGGTTAGCTTTTTTTTCAACATTGCTACAATATTCCCATGAGTAATGGCCAAATTTATGATAATTATAACACTCAATTTTTGATTTGTCATACCTTTATCCATTATTTTCTTTGTAGTAGCCACGTCATATTCCTCCTCTTTGTCCATGACCACGACCTCTGAATGTTTGGTGGATTTTAACTTCATTATTGAAGTTGTTACCATTACTTCTGCTTCTTCCATGACCGCTACAACCTTGTACTCGTCCATTCCCTCGATAGCTTTTTTCACCTCCATAATCCTTAAAGGATGCCCGAATTTTAAGAAGTTGCTCCAGTGACACTTTTTGTCTCCTCTTGATCTTTTCTTCATGGGCCTGTAAAGAACTCTCCAATTGCTCCACCATCATTGAGTCTAAATCTTTAGACTCCTCAATAACACACACCACAAAATCAAATTTAGGTGTTAAAGTGCGAAGGATCTTTTATACCACGCGGACATCTTCTATGTCCTCCCTATATCTTCTTAATTGATTTACATCAACCTTCACTTTTAAACAATAATCCGAAATGCATTCGGATTCTTTTATTTTTAAAACTTCAAAATCAGCCCTTAGAGTTTGAAGTTTTACCTTCCTCACCTTGTCAACTCCTTGGAGAAAATTTTATAAAATCTCCCAAGCTTCTTTTGAGGTGGTAGCATCTGCCACCTTCTCAAACATGGCATCATCCAAACATTGGTGGATGAACGTGATTGATTGTTGATCCTTCTTCCTCGTCTTTGCTAAGACCTCTTTTCCATTTTGAGGCAGAGCTTCCTCATTATCGGATTTTGCATACCCTCTGTCTACGATTTCCCACACATCTTGAGAGCCAAGAATGTCTTTCATACGTAGACACCATTTCTCATAATTATCTTTTGTGAGACGGGGGTACTGAAAAGATATCAGACCATTATTCGCCATGGCTTTGATACCACGTTGTTGGGAAAAATAATATCCCGCCCATGAATAATATCCACGGTAAATAACAATAACACAAGAGAGTAACAACGACACCAAATCTTTTAACAGGGTAAAATATAATGCTCGAGCGAATCAATATAATACCACTATAATATTACAACTTGGTAGTGTCAAGAGACTACTACAATTTCGAAAGAAATAACACTCTTTATTTTAAATACCTCACTATAATATTACTCACATTCTCTACTTTTCTCACAGACAACAATCTGTGAATTACTCTCTCTACGCTATTGCACTCTCTGATTTTTGTTGTACATAAAATGATGAACGAAGCCTGCTATTTATAGCATAACCTGCCAAATTTTTAGCCAATCAAAATGCTTGGTGAAGCAAATTGCATCGTCCAGACTTGCTTTGGTTTTGGTCTTGTTGCAACTTGCAACTTTGCAAGTTTTTGTTTCTGACGTTATTGCAAACAAGTTGCCATTACAACTTGTTGTTCTTTTTCTTTTTAAAAAAATATTTAATTGGGACTGGTCAAACAAATTTATGGCTATAGAGCTCTAAACATTGAGGCCTATCTTATGGATATATAATTAAATATAATATATTTAAATGGATTAAATGAAATCAACGTTAAGAAAATTATTTATGTGGAAAGTGCTTTGAGTTCAATAATGTCTTAGGCATTAGATATGTACGCGCATTGACCACCAAGAAGTAAGATAGGGTGGATTGGATTCCTCCAACCCTTAAGTAGAAGTTCAGGTTGGAGCTTTGAGAGTAGAGAAATCACAAATGACATGGAGCTCTTTCCCTTAAATGAAATATATACGATGTGAATTTAAATTAGTTAGACTAGTAAATTAAACCTTACTTCTTTTGCCTTATTCTAGTTTGACTTGTTCATGGTAATTAAGACAGGCGTCCCTTTGATAATAACAATTAATAAGTAATTTTCAATTGATGAGGCGATAATCATATAAATGGTTATGTTTAAATACATAGGACATGAATTGGGAGCCATATAAAGGTTTTTAGGCTGATGAAAAAGTATGAAAAATTTGAAGACCTTTTGCTGGAAAATAAAAATTATCTTAGCCATTTGATCGATTTGCAATTCAAAAAACTAATAGGGTCACATCGATGACAATTACTATCACAAGAAAGTCGCTCCCTATCTTCTAAACGGGCGTCTACCAACTGTTTGTTGATCTATTTGGTCTTATCGAATATGTTAGGATTCGAGGTTCGAAACTAAAGTCTCTATTATCAAACCGAAACTAGTATCACTTTTCATAATCAAAATAAAAGAAAGTCAACCTATTTTTGAAATTGCAGCTTCCAATTTACCCTTGTGCTATTCCTAATTTTATGCTACATATTGTGGATGAATATGCATATCAGGCAGGCCATTAGTATATATTCTCTCATAAGTGAGTACAGAATAGATCTTCCTTGATTCAGCTAATTGTAAGCATTATATTTAAAGATTCAATCTTTATTTTTTCATCACTCTTTGGATTTGTACTCATAATTATGTGCATTAGGGCAAAATTGTTTCTTCATTGTTTGAAACTTTTCAAAACTTTAAGGGTCTACGTCACAAATAACTAAACTTACTGAAATAATGCACTTAAAAAAAAAATATTATTTTCAAATATATATAAAAAAACAAAGAAGTACGTACCTTATAATTAAAGCTGACTTTGGTAATTTATAAATGTTGTAATGTGAAAAGTAGCATATCAAAATATGTGCTAGAGTTTAAATAGAAAACTTCCAGCGTTAGGTGAAGATTTTGAAATTATTTTGGAATTGCAAAACAGAAACAAATTATAATGTCCAGTACATAGGACAAAGCAGTCCTTTACCTCTAACTAATCATTTGTACTTTCTCTTAACACCAACATTGACTTTTTAAGTTTGTATATATTCAAAAATTTAGATGATTAGAAAACTATTAGATACTTCAAACGGTCAATTTGGGAGTAATTAAATTAACTATTTGTTAGGATTACATAATTATTGGAACTTGTGGTTCTTCACTAAATCAAATGTGGTTTTTTTAAATTGTTACAATAATATAATTATTGTAAAAAGTCCTAGCAACGGTAAAATTGAGAATAAGTTAAAACTAATCATCGTTTACAAGTTAACATGGATTTTTTAACATTATTTCAGTTCAAATTCTCGAATAGAGTAGTTTTAATAGTCATATGGTAAAGTAGAAATATGTACTAATTTATTTTCACATTGTAACGTACATTTTTAAGGTGCTAACCTATGTAAATTACATCCACTTGTGTAAGATTCCAATATTGGATTACACTCAAAGTTCCAAAATTGGTTTTGTAAAAAACCACAACATCTCAAATAAATACTACATTGAGAAAATTCAAATTTGAAAGATCAAATAGATGTTGGCGTTCTTTTTTAAGGGAGCTAAATTTACTCATTATTTATCACATTTTCACGTTATCGTTTTTGTTTTTATTTAATTGTGTGTGAAATCTTTTAATATATAAAAACTAAGAATATTGTTTGTGAGAGTAGAACTAAAAACTTGGCACAAAGTCTAATTAATTGAAAGATTTTTGTTACTTTTCGACCTTGGTTTCTTAGGTGCAAGTTAGAAAATTTGAGAAACAGAATCATCTTATTTAAATAGTTTTCAATATCGACGAGATGATCATCTTAGAAAATAACTTTTACTTAATTATTATTAATAATTCCAGGTTGTTAATGCTTGAGGCGACAAGTTTATATCGTAAAGGAAATAAAGTAGTGGATGATCTAGCAAAATTTGGAAGCAATTTAGATGTTTTTGAATTTTGGTATCCTTTTTATGTATTTTCATCTTTTGAAAATTATTGTCTAATGACCATACCCAAAACAAATCAAGTCATGTACTAAACTCTAGTTTTCATTTTATTCTACCAAAAAAAAAAAAAAATCTATGCGATTCAAGATTTGCAAGTTTCTCAGTTCTCTTTCTTAAAACTAAAGCAATGTAAATGTTTTCAATGTTATTTTTTACAATTTTCTAGAATATGTTGGGTTAATTAACAAATTAAATGTGAAAACCAAGAGAATCACAGCTGCATGCATGCATTAAAGGGGGAAGTAAGAATGATAAAGAATTAAATGTAGAGCCAAAGCTGACAAGGAATGAGCCTTTTTTTGGTGCTGTTTTTCCTACACTGCATTTCTTAACAAATACGTAATAAATGACAAGTGACAAGGAACATCTCTATTTTGTTCGGTGGGTAAAATTATCGGATATCTATATAAACGAAGATAATTTGTAACACAATAACAATAAACTTAGTGTAATTTTATAAGTGGGGCCTGAGTAAGATAGTGTGTACGCAACCCTTACCTCTACCTTATAAAGATAGAAAAACTGTTTCCGATCAACCCTCGGTTCATGCCACAAACGGAGATAACATGTATCTCATGAAATTAGTTGAGGTATGTGCAAACTGACGGACACCATAATTATTTAAAATAAACATCTATGTTATGTTAAACGGCAAAGGGCCAGATATACTCTTGTACTTTTGAAAATGGTCTAAGAATACCCCTCGTTATACTATTGGGTCATCTATACTCCTCCCTTCATACTTTGGAAGAAATATACCCTTATTTTGGATGGAGTGCCACGTGGCAGCACCAGATGAAAACGACCCATTTCTTTTTTTTTTTACCCGATCCATTTTAAAAAACCACCACCCCACCCGTTTTAAAATTCAGTTTTTTCAGTTTGTTTAAAGCATATATTTTGTAAAAACTGGGAAAAAAAAAGAAATTTGCAAAATATATATTTTTAAATTTTTTCAGTTTTTTAAAAGTATTGTTTTTTGTAAAAACTTAAGAAAAAAAAAACTCTCCTAAAGCAGTGGACTACGTATACATTAGTTTTACAAAAAAAGAAAACATTTTGCAAAATCTTTTTTTTCTTCAGTTTTTACAAAAAAAAATATTTATTCTAAAAACTGAAAAATATATATTTTGCAAATTCCATTTTTTTCTTTCAGTTTTTACAATATATATATTTTTCAGTTTTTTTTTTCAATTTTTACAAAAACAAATACTTTAAAAAAAACTGAAAAAACTTAAAAATATATATTTTGTAAATTTCTTTTCTTTCTTTTTTTTAAATTTTTACAATTTTTTTTCTAATTTTTACAAAATATATGCTTTAAAAAAAATTAAAAAAACTGAATTTTAAAATGGGTCGGGTGATGGGTTTTTTAAAACGGATCGGATAGAAAAAAGAAATAGGTCGTTTTAATTTGGTGCCGCCACGTGACACTCCATCCAAAATAAGGGTATATTTGTTCCAAAGTATGACGGGAGGGGTATAGATGACCCAATAGTATAACGAGGGATATTCTTAGACCATTTTCGAAAGTATAGGGGTATATTTGATCCTTTGCCGTATGTTAAATAACTTAACACAATATTTTGATTAGGACTTTTTTCGCTCAAAAAATATATATATTGTATATCAGATTAAACTGCATAAATAGTGTAAAGTTTTAATCACTCTATCAATGAGTTTAAAAGTTTAAAAAATTTATCTGCTGGTAGAAAAGTATAAGATAGAAACCTATCGCATTTAATTAACTCATTGACTACCATAATAATATATAGACACAACTTAAACGGCACGGACCATATTTCTTTATTTTTTTTTAAAAAAAAGTTTCTTGAAAGATCGTAATCTCATTAATAAAAAGCAAAGTGAAAGTATGAATTAAATAATTAAAGTCACGCTGAGGAACACGGCAAGTAAGAAATTAAGAGAATGAGGGACACAACATCTTGAAACGTGTGATTTTTTTCTGCTTTTTCTTGGACTTTGGCTCCCTTTTGTTTTTTTAATTACTTGCAGTACTACAAGTATTTAATTTCCTTCTTAAGGCATCAATGTCTTTTGATATGTCAACTCCGGTAAAGATCTGCCAAAGCATTTTCTCTTTAATAATAATGGTCAAGTTATAACGCTCGGCAAAAAATAATTATATTCGTTAACAAAATATATAAATAATATATTCACTAATTCTGTATGAAACATATATAATATATGTATATTATATATTAATATATAAAAATTATATATTTTCGCTATACTATTTTTTAAAGCTATATTGTATAGTTTTTCCAATAATATTATTTGTTTAAATAAAAGAGAGATTTTGTCTTTTGACATATCATTTCAAGTGATTTTCAGTCTGTTTATCCAAATTGATTTCCAATTGTGGGATGAATTAGATCCTTCATTTTTAATAAAATATCTCGAGTTGAAGTTTCAAGAATGAAAAATATCCTAATAGGAGCACCTTTTCCTTTAATGAATTTTACGTAGCGCGAATTTGAATTAGTTGCAGCTCCAATGCATATCTTGGTCCTAAAACGTCAAAAAACGAGGAACGATCATGGAGAAGCGATGACTATTGTTCATTAGGTAGTTTTTTGTGGACCCGCAAAATTTTAAGCGATTCGAATGAAAAATCAAAAAAAAAATTCACATATTGTTGTTTATTTATTTATTAGTCAATAGATTTAAGTTTCATTAATCCAAAGGGGACCAATTGAGACACAAGATCAGTGGCACGCCAGGTTGGTCATAGCAAAAGAACAGTCTGTGTATGGTAAAAGTAAAAGTATATTAATTCACAAAAATTCAAGATTCTTGAAATTCCCAAAGAAGACAATGGGTACCAATTGAAAAAAAATAAAAAAATTTCACTTCCATTTCGAAATATTACATCTTTCTTTCACCTTCACGAGGTTGAACACCTTATGCAAATTCATGATTTCAGTTCAGTACATTCACAGTTTTTGGCCATTTGTTGTTATAGGACCTTCAAATTATTTAAAATAGTTTTTCTTCTGCAATTTGAAGCTGGCAAGTGAACAATATAAATTGAGTTTACAATTTTTTTGTATTATTATGTCAATTAAAAGATAATTATGTAACCTTTCGTAATAAATAAGATTAGTAACTTAAAAAAATATCTAATAAGTTAGTACTTGCTACAATCTGAAAAACTACACTTAAAGTGTAATTTTTTTTACACTATTATATACAGTTAAATGAACTTGCATATATTGAATGGTAAGAACTTTTATACTATAAGATAATCTAAAAAATACTAACTACAAGAGTTGCACGCAACGTAAACAGCTAGGGGTCGTTTGGTTTGAATACGGCTTATGCCGGGATAAGTTATGGTGAGACAAGTTATGTTGGGATTAGTTATGATGAGATTAATTATTTTGGTATTATTTTTTATCCACTGTTTGTTATGTTGTATTAAAAATTACAATTGCATAATTTCTAAGAAGAATGTATAAGTTATCCCGGCACTAATTACCCCACCCTCTACAAGGTATAAGTTATCCCGGTACTAATTTTAATCGTGGGATAACTTATACCAGGTTTGCTAACCAAACAAAGTATTAAAGTGATATTAAATTTTTATAACAGCATCATACCTTCTTATACCTCGTACCAAAGGACCCCTTACATGTAGAACAAGACTAGCGACTTACTGCAATTTAAGTATAATTATTACAATAACAATAATATATCTAATATATTTTCACGGTGTTTGATTTGAAAAGAATAACGTGTACACAGACTTTACCCTCCGCGACCTTACTTTTACCTTGCAGAGGTAAAAAAGTCAGTTCTGATAGACCATCGGCTCAAGAGAAATTAAGTATAATTACCAAGTATATAATTGTTAAGAGACAAAAATATAAGGGCAATATTGTCATTTAAACTACCCACTCTATATACTCCTATATGTTTACATTCACTTCCTCTGGGCTAGTTAGTCTTCAGTCTATCCGTTAAATTCAAATTTCTTCCACCAAATACTGCAAAAGCAAGCTCCTTGTTTCACTAAACAACACAACACAACACTGAGATTATCATTTGACTAGACATAGAAAAAACCAGAGAAACAAATACAGAACAGAGACAAAGACAGAGAAATCTAGAGAGAGAGAGAGAAGAGAGAGAAAATGTCATCAACAATAACAAGAAAACCAAAATGGCAACCAACACCACCACCACCACCAAGTCCAAAAATCCTCCATTTTCCCCGCAGAACTCGCCGGAAAAATCCCAAAAACACCACCTCAAAAAACACAAAAAAGAAACATCTTTATAATATGTGCAACCCTTTAGAGTTACATGAGAAGTATTATTACAAAGGGAGGTTAGAAAGTTTATTTGATCAAGAAAGAGAGTTTCATAGAAGTTCTTCATCAAATGTGAATATAGTGGTCCCCACTACTTCTACCTCTAACTGTACTGCAACTGAGAGGAGGGAAAGAGTTGAAGAACAAGAAGAAGAAGATGAAGGTGACAGAGAGAGGTTTGTGAAATCATAAACTTTTATATGCCAAATTTCATATTTTAACATAAAGTTATGATTTTTACTCTTTCTTAAAAATTGGGTTAATAAATCTTGCTTGAATTTATGTAAATTTGCTTTTAAAGAAGACCCTTTACTCTCCTGTAATTGTCTGTGGAATTTAAAAAAAATAATGAACTAAGTTTTAGTAATATTTTAGCATAAAGTTATGATTTTTATAGTTGAAGAAGAAGAAGAAGAAGAAGGTGGTCGAGAGAGGTTTGTGAAATCATAAACTTTTATGAGCCAAATTTCATATTTTAGCATAAAGTTATGTTTTTTACAGTTTCTTAAAAAATGGGGTTATTAAAACTTGCTTAAATTTATGCAAATCTGACTTTTGAGAAGACCCTTTACTCAATTTAAAAAAAAAAATGAACTAAGTTATTAATATTTTAACATAAAGTTATGATTTTTACAGTTCTTAAAAAATGAGGTAAATAAATTCTGCTAATATTTATGCAAATTTGATTTTTGAGAAGACCCTTTACTCTCATATAAATGTGTGTGGAATTAAAAAAAATAATGAACAATATTTTAGCATAAAGTTATGATTTTTATAGTTTCAGGAAATGGGGTTAATAAATCTTGGTTGATATAACTCAAATTTGTTTTTTAAGAAGACCCTTTACTCTGCTATGAATATTGCACTGACATGATTCAAATTTAGAGTAAATTAATAGCAAGAATGCTGCTTTTAGACATATAAATTGTCTATGTTTTGGTGAAAGGGGGAGGTTTGTGGAACCAAATTTAATATTTTAACATAAAGTCATGATTTTTACAATTTTTTTAAAAACGGGGCTAAGAAATCTTGCATGAATTAACGTAACTTTGTGATTTAAGAAAACCCTTTACTCTATTATAAATATTATTACAATGAATAGCAAGAATGCTGATTCTATTTATTGTGAACGTTTGATTCTTGACATAGAAATTGTTTAATGTATTGGTGGCAGCAGGGAGAGGTTAGGGGAGGAGAAGTGGAGGTTTCAAGCGGAGATGTTAAGGGCAGAGTGTAATTTCTTAAGAATGGAAAGAGAGTTTGCTCTGAAGAAATTGGAAAGGAATAGAGTTAAAATGGAGAAGACTCTCAGATCAGCTGTTCAGACTCTCATTTCTGTTAGTATATTTTTCTCCTTATTTCTTGAGAGTATTTTAAGTTCTTTGTATTGATAATGCAAAAAAAATATTTACACAATAAGGTATTAGGTTCTTATCATACACATTAATCAATATTGTAGTAATAGTGATAACTAAGGAGGGGAGCCTTGGAGCAACGATATAGTTGTCTCCATGTGACCTATAAGTCACAATCCAAGTTTTAATAGTTGAAAGTACAAACAACAACAATAACAAACTTAGTGTAGTTCTACATGTGAGGTCTGGGAGGGCCTGTGTATATGCATACCATATTCATGTGTGTGTTTTAATGTAAAAAACAAAGGAAAAAAATCATGAAAAAGAAGTTTTGACAAGCCCACTGTCTAAGAAATGCACCACTGTTCAAAATTGGAAAATAGTAGTAGTAGAAGTTTTAATGGGGTTATGGTTTTCAAAATTGTCTATTTATTGAACAGAGTAGAACATTCGAAATGAAGTTTAAAAGTCCCTTAATTATTTTAATGTTTTGTTACTTTTAAGTAAGTTCAATGTCAATTTAGTTCAGAACCTGACTATCTTTTTCTTTCTTTATATTATCTTTACTCCATAAAAAAGCCAAAGTAAGAATTATACTTTTCTTGCTTGATTTTTGCAGGGGAAAAAGAAGATTTTTGACGGGAAGAATGTGAATGCAGTATTAGAAGAAGAGATTGAAGATTTGGCAGAGAAACTTGAGGAGTTGAAGAAGAGTTGTAAAAGTAAAGATGTTGAAGTGAGACATTGCAGTAATTTTGATAAAAAGGCATGCCTTTTACAGAAAAGGTTAGAAAAACTTGGAGGTTTAACAGATGAAAAAACTCTCAAAGAATTACAACAACTGACTCATCAATCAAACAATGAACTTGACAAAGAAAGTTGTGCTTCAAGTGGCAACGACAAAAGCAAGAATACACCAACTGATGTAAGTTTTGGTTTTCTTTACCTATTGTATAGTTGCCAAAAAGAGAAAAAAGTTGTAATCTTGATTAAGTACTTAACTTAAAAGAGGCTATAAAGTAAGTCATTAGGTTTTAGGCAAAAGATTATGCCTTTTAATCAACAATAATAAACCCTGTAAAATTTTATAAGTAGGGTCTAGGGAAAATAGTGTGTACGCAGACCTTACCTTTACTTTATGAACGTAAAGAAACTGTTTCAGGTAGACCATCGGTTCACCAAAAGAAAAGGGACTTTTCTTGTTGAGAAAAGTACATGATAATTGGTTTTACTTTTGAATGTGGTGTGCATTAGTTCTTTATGATGGAGAACTATTTGAGAACCTCCTATCATTTGAAAATTTCACCTTGGAGTAGGAATAGGGGTAATTGGTAACTCCATGTGGGCCATTAAAATAAAAAGATAGTAATAAATTTTTGGAAAGAAGCCAACAAGGGGTGGTCAAAACATTAGTGTCACATCAAAACACTAAGGTATACTTTTCCTCGCCAATGAGTGTAATACTGAAAAGGCGACCTTAAACAATTGATATTTTACTTTATCGAGAATTTGTTTTTCAATTTCTTTGTTCATATAATTGTTATTCGTGCTTATAATGATTAATCTTGGACTACATGCATATTTTTACTTTTTCTTCCGTTGCATCTTTTTTCATTAAAGCTCACGTTTTATTTGCGCTTAAAGCCCCAACGAACCTTAGAGTTTTTTTGTGCTTTTTGCCTTTGATAGCAATGCATAGCAACAACTAACAACAAACCCAGTGAAATCTCACAATTGGGATCTGAGGAGAGTAATGTGTACGTATTTCTTACCTCTATCTTATGAAGATAGAGAGACTGTTTTCGAAAGACCCTCGTACTCTGTTATCTTAACATGATAGTGTAGAAAAGCTTGTACACTGTAGGTGCACAACATTTAAAGTGACTTTGTTCTATTTTCGGCTTTAGGAAAATAAAATATTTAAATTTTTTTTTTTTGCAGGTGGAGGTTCTAAGAATGAAAATGGATGGACTGTCAAAGGGTATGTTAGATAGGATGGAGGAAGAATATGGGGCAACACTTACTAGCACAGCAAACAGTTCTGTTGCCAGTTCTGCTTCAACTTCCAAGAGAATTGATACTTTTACAGACCCTTCATCAACTTTTTCTACTAGACAACCATCTCAGGTAAAGTCAGAATGATGAAATATTTTATACATATAATTGTACTTCTTTTGTCTGTATCCTCAACAATAATTTAAAACTCTGTAGAGCACTTATTAGTATTGTAATACTGAAGTTTTACTATTTTCTTCTGTTGTCCTTTAGTAAGTTTAAGATACTGCTTTTAAACAGAGTTATTTTAAATTTATCAGCACCAAATGGTGGACCATATCAACATAAGATAAAGTCCTGTAATTGTAGAGGGACCTGGATATGTTATTTTGCTAATTGTAGTTGTAGGTGTTGGATATGACATTTTGATGATGCGACAGCCCTTATTTGACAATTTTATTTTATGTGGCAATCTGTAATTTTTAGCGTTGATGAATTTCTAGCCTCTCTGCCTTGGGTAAGGTCTTTATGCACACTATCCTCTCCGGACTCCACTTGTGAGATTACATGAGGTTTGTTGTTGTCGAGTTGATGAATTTCTAGAGATTTTCATTTTAGTTCGTTGATCTTACGTGGAAAACAACCCTAAAAAGAGAGTATTCCACACAACATCTCAAGAATTGATGATAATCTTTTACTATGTTATAACATTTGGAAGTAAGAAATCAGAATTGAACATTTGCAATGTACTACTTGTCTTCATCATACAATGAGTTCTATTCCTAGTTTTGAACTGATGAGATAGTTTTTGCACCCATTCTTTCATACAAACAGGAGTTGATGCCACTCGAGGAGAACAAATGCTCAGGGCGTTGCAAGGTTATAGTACGAAGGATCGTAGAACAAGTGAGAGCTGAAACTGAGCAATGGTCACAAATGCAAGAAATGCTGCAGCAAGTCAGGGGTGAAATGGAAGAACTGCAGGCTTCTCGCGATTTCTGGGAAAATCGAGCCCTTAATTTTGCTCATGAAATCCAATCTTTACAGTCCTCTGTAAGAATCTAATACTATTAAGTACTATAAAAAGTTCAGACACTATTATTATTTCTTGAAAAGTATTCTCATTGTCTTGGCTTTTATTAGGTGGAGGAATGGAAAGATAAAGCACAAGCATTTGAAACCAATGCAAATGAGCTGCAGTGTCAATTATCTGCAACAAAAGAGGAGCTAGAAAAATCAAGGACAAAGAAAGCTATAGCACATGATCAGAGGGAGGTAACATCTACTCCGAATTCGCCTCTGGTGTCATTAGCCAAACAAATAGAGAAGGAAAAACGCGTGCTGATTTGTCGGTTGAAAGAAGAAAATGCCAATCAGAAGTTGCAAAAACAAAAAGGTGTGGAAGTGATCTCAACAAAAGATTTGCCGCCTGTTTCTCTAGGGAAACAACTAGAGAAGGAAAAGCGCATGTTTATGCATCGTCTGAAGGAAAATCGGGGAGCCATTGACAGGAGTTGTAAGCCGGAACTTTCGCCTGTTGGGAGAAGAAAAGAATCTTCATGTAGCAAAGAATCAGGAGTACAGAAAAGGCTACCATTTAGAGATATTGGGAATTCTTCATCACCATTGTTAGTGAGGCAAAATAGTAAAGCTGTTTACCCTTTGCACAGCCCTGAGACTAGACAGGCAAATCAAAGGTTGTGAAAGTAAGGCAAATGACTTCTTTGTCTTAGCAGTTTTTGTCATGTTATTGTCTGCCTTAGTGAAAATTTGCTTAGTATTGAGTGGTGCAAGCCTTTTGTAAAGCAGACAATTTGGGAAAATAATAAAAGTATTTCATTGCTCATTGTGCTGATTCTTGATCATATTATGGCCATTAAAGATTATATTACTTTTTTCTATTTTCTTTTAAGTCCTGTGAAATCATCTATTGAATTGTCTCTTTAGAAATGATAGATGACAATCAAAATAGCAACTTGCAAAAACAAGGGCAGCCCGGTGCACAAAGCATTCCGCGTTCATGCATGGTCTGGGAATGGCGGCATCCAAAGGGATGTGATGTAGACAGCCTACCCTAATGCAAGCATTAGTGGCTCTTCCACAACTCGAACTCGTGACATATAGGTCACACAAAGACCATTTTACCGCCAGGGGCATAACAAAACTTTTCAGGTCGTATTTACATAAATAAATAAAAATAAGTAATATTTAATATTATTTTCTCACAAGCTGAAGAGTCTTGGCCCAATGGTTTAGTTGAATATTATTGCAAAAGGACGTGTAGGTTCAATTCTCCTTAGCCTTAACTTTTTATCGAAAATGCTCACTCAAAGATGTTCGGAAAAAAGAATGTCCAAGTCCAACCTTGAACCTATGACCTTTATAAGCTAAAACATGAGCTTGACCAGTAGACCAAGAAGCACTCTTTGCAAGGATGCAATGTCATTAATTATATATTGATTCATTTTTTGCAGAATATTAGTATTAATATTGATGGAAAATTAGGATCCACCAAACTGTATAGAGAACCTGATTCTCTATCAGTTCCCACAGACACACAATAAGAGATAAGTAAATAACACAACAGAATTATACGTGAAAAACTCCCAGCTCATGGGATTAAAAATCATGACCTACACTCGTAGGATTTCAACTTCACTACTGAGCAAACTTCAGATTACAAATTATTGTAACCTAGGAATTAAACTCTTAATCCCTCACTCACTTGTAATAACTCTATTATAAGCCTCTTTGTAATAACTCTATTACAAAGCTTACAACTCGACTAACTCTAGCCAAGACACAAATACAAGATTTATGGTTTTACAAATGGTTTCCTACAGAATGCTTCTAGCTAAGCTAAGTAGGAATTACAAGTAGATCACTCTAACAAAGTTACAACACCACTAAGGACATATGGTAACTCAGTGCTGGAAACTGGTCCTTTGTTCTTGAAGCCTTGAAGTCACTTGCAAGATAGCAACACACTTGAGAGAAAACTTGTTGATTTTTCGGATGTGCAAGTGTGTGTTTTTCCTTTGCTTCATATTGATAATATACAAGCGATGTCACTTGGATGATGCAAGCAATTATCCAGTACAAGGCATTCCCCATAAAGTGACTGATGCACTGTTTGCACTGTTGCGTGTGTGTAAAGGAACAGTTGTAGTGATTTTACAGCTATGGGGAGTTGACTGGTACAGTCAGCAAGAAAACTAATATCCATCTATTCCCTCTGTCGTCTCTTTGACTCTAGTTGTTGGAACTTGTGCCCGACTCGAGGCTTGTTATTCTTGAGTACTTTGAGGATGTGTAACAAGTTCCCCATTTGGTTCTTATCATAAAGTTTGTTAGATCATCAAAATATAAAAGTGCACATAACTTATCATTTCCCCCCTTTTTGATGATGACAAACTTATAATTGACGTTCCCCCTGGGAACCAGATCACCATACAATATATCCTGTATTCCCCCCGAGAGAACATGTTCCCCATCTCAATTTTCTTCCCCCTTTCAATTTTCTTCCCCCTTTTGGCATCATAAAAAGATTACACAAGTAATAAGCAAAAAGAAGTCCAGCATGGTTAACTCATGCCACATGTGTGCATACAACATGGCTAAAAACAAAGCATAAAAGTATAACATGCATAGCAAAAAGACGAAAAGCTCATTAATTTGAAGGAAATGAGAACATAAATAGTAGTACCATTGTTACACAACCATTTACAAAAATAAAACTTAAAAGTACCAGCCACAAAAATAATAAAAAGAGGACCAAGGTAGGACAAACAACATTTAACTGGACACTGGTAATGGGACTGTTTTAAGGAGCACTAGAAGGGGGAGGCAGGGATGAGGAGGCAAGGGTTCTGAGGAGAATATCCATTCAAGCATTTGCAAACACTTGTTCGTTAAGCAGCCGCTCCTTCAGGTCCTCGACCTGTTTCCTGAGATCTGCATTTTCCTTGGTGAGGCGAGCAACCTCTGTGCCTTGTGCACTGCTGGAACTAGGTGCCTCCTGGCCTGACTAAGCTGCCCTACAAGAATGGCATTCCGTGCCTTTAACCTCCTTATCTTCTCATTTGCAGAATTTTGAGCATCAATCAATTGAGAGATAGTGGAATTGCTACCAACCCCTCCTTTCTTATCAATGCACTCACATTCCTCCAAGGTGGTCTTTGATAAGGTCTGCTTGCGAGTTCCCACTGTTGCTTTTCCCAAAAAGACTTTGAAAAAGTGAAATACCTTAGTGAGCAAGAACCCATAGGATAGACCATGATTGCCATTCTTGAAGTCTGCCACTTTCTTCATATGCTCTATCATGAGACCAGGCACATTGATAGTGGTGTAGGCATTCAGTGCTTCCATGAGGAATAGGTCTATTTTTGATGTAATGGAATGCCTTTCCGCACGTGGAAGCAAGACTTTTTTCACCATCTCAAACATAAGTTGATACATTGGAAGGAAGGCCTTCTTGTGCACCCGTTCCCCTTGTTGCACAGCATCATCCTTCAGAATGGCACTTCTGAAATTGGGAGAACAAGTCCCCTCAATGGATGAGATCCCTTCAATAGGCACTCCCAATGTTACACCCCATGTTTTCATACGTGATAGTACGTCGTAAGTCAACTGATGTAAGCTCAGAAATGAGATCATTTTTGAAAGTATATAAAGTAAGTTAATCATGTTACCATGGATGTTACAAATATTTAAGATCACTAATACCAAGTACCAAGAGTGTTGGAAGGCTTAGAAACTAAACGAATCGAAAAAAATAAGTTTCGTCGAAAGTCGACAAGTTGGGAATGTTATAACATGTACTTTTGGGGTGAGACTAAGGTGCTCAAAATGATAAGGAGGTTATATTATGAGTTATTTTTATCTTATGATAGTCGTGTGTTATGTTTTGACGTCAAACGAGTAGTGGAACAAAATTTGGCAAATATCATCAGAAGTTACATTCATAAATATACTGAAACTTAGGTCAAATGTAGCTGAGCATTTCTCCAATGTACTTTGAATTATAGGATTATCCACATATCAAATTGACGATATACAAGTCTAGTGTCTAACACATTAAACCGTTCGTTGATACGACATCGGAGTAGAGAAATATGTGCAGTTTGCAAGACTGCGCAGACTGCATAGGTGACAAGTAGGTGTGTCAATGAAGCTTTTTGAGAAATATATTTTGTGTGCTATATGATGACTTTTTGGGACATATTATATACCAAATTGAAGGTCGTGGAATGTAGTTTTTAACGCTCTTAACCGTTTGTTCATACGATTAATATGTCCCAAAAAGACCTCATATACAATGAATTAGGTCAAATGTAGCTGAGCTTTTCTACAAATATACAATGAATTAAGTGATGATCCACATATAAAATTTACTATCTACGAGTCTAGTTTCGAACACATTAAACCGTTAATCGATACGACATTTGAGTAGAGAGATATTTGCAGTTTTGCGAGACAGCGCAGACTGCATAGGTGACAAGTAGGTGTGTCGCTGAATATTTTTGGGCAATACATTTCTGCATTATATGATGTCTTTTTGGGACATATTATATACAAAATGGAAGGTCTTGGGATTTAGTTTCTAATGCTCTTAACAGTTCATTCATACGACATCAGGATGAAAAGATATAAGCATCGGAAGAAGGGCCAATGCTAGGGTACCAAGCTAGCACCTCTTTGACTTTTCAAAAGTTGATATATATAGGGTTTTAAATCGTATTTCTCTTCATTTTTCATAGAACACGATCAGATAACCACCAAAAACTTACCTCAATCTCTCTACAAGGGTTCCAAAGAAGATTAATATCTCGGGTACGAAATTAAGAAGCGATAACATTAGAACGATCCCTACGACGTAAGTATCGCTATATCGCCTCTCTTTTTCTTTGTAGTTTGAGTTTTGGAAGGTACTTCATAGTTATGAAAATACCTAATTTATGTATTTAAGCTTTTAAATGTCAATGAAGGTTGATAAATTCATTTTCTAGTAGTTAGAACTCACGGGACAGTGATCGGAAGCCGTGAGTTCGATTTATTTCACTTTTAGTGGACTGTTTTGTAGTCCACTCGTGTTGGCCTCTTGTGCTGATGTTTTATGGAGTTTTAGAGGAGAAACGTTATGGAGAAACACAACATAATGATGGAATAGTGGTCTGGTCATTCGTCGTTACATTTTTTAGGTTGTTTGACACTACTTTGGTTGTCGTTTTATGTATGAAGTGATTAGGGTGTGTGGGCTATTTTGTGATATATTGTGATGGATATAAGGTTGGAAAATGATGCATACATGTTGTTATTTTTGTGTTCGTGTTGTTGTTGGTATATTGTATTAGAGAAGAGCCTTGTTACAGGGGAGATGCTGCCCAAATATAGGTAAACGAGCTACTAGTTTAAGTTGCGAACTTAGCCTTTACAAAACACTGATTTTGAATCTCCTTATGTTGTGGTAGATTGAGTTGAGTTGTTTGAAGAATTGCTTGGAAGGTATTAAGTACTCAACGGATTTAAGGTATGTTAAGGCTAAACCTTTCATTCATTTTGGCATGATCACGTAACTACATGCGTTTGATAACGAGGCATAAAGAGAATTTCTTATTCCTAAATTTATGTACATTATCCTAGTCTCATAAGCTACAGTATTCTCCCTTATCGGGACTTCATATTCAGTTTAGTTTTGTCTTCTTTTAGCCAAGAGTGCAGAGAGTCTATATACCGAGACTTCATATTCAGTTTAGTTTTGTCTTCTTTTAGCCAAGAGTTACACATACGGAGCCTTATAGGGCCGGACATCTATTTTACTTGCTATATTGAGAGAGATGAGTCAATATCAACCGGTAAGCATATATTCAATTATATCTGACTTTCAGGTATTTTCAGTTATTATATTATCAGTTCAGTTTTAGCTTTTAGTTATTTTGTTGCCTTACATACTCGATATATTATTTCGTACTAACGTCCCTTTTGCTGAGGACGCTACATTTCATGCCTGCAGGTCCTGATAGACAGCTGGATAGATCTTCCCAGTAGACAAAGTCAAACATCAACTTGGTTGGTAAGCTCCACTTCCTCGGAGTTATCAGGTCTATACCTTGGAGTCCATTTTATATATACAGGTTTGATGGGTAGGTCGAAGCCTTGTCCCGACCATGATACCGTTCAGTTATCTCTAGAGGCTTGTAGACGAATACTGTACATTTCTTTTATACCAGTATTATGGCTATACCAACCCTATGTAGATGTTTAGTTTGGTATTGCAGGTTGTAGACGATACTTTCAGATGATTCAGAATATGGCCTCATCGGCCTAAGTTGAGGGTTACCCCTCCAGAGTTCACAATTACAGAGTGGTACGCTCGGGCCGAGTATGGCACCGAGTGCCGGCCATGCCTCTTCAGGTTTGGGGCGTGACACCCAAAATGTTCCCCAACACAACCTCGTCAATCATAAAATCTACTCCGTTGACCTTCAAGCAGATGTTATCATCTTCCAGGCTCTCATTAGTGAAAAAATGTGTCCACTTTTGAAACTCACAAATATCAACCAGTTGACGCATCCCTGTAACGTCAAGAATGTCAGGAGAAAATGTTCTGCCCCACAACACTCTCTGCTTTCTAAGGTTTTCTATGCCTTCATCCTTAGACAGACTTACTTTGACCTTCTTGGAGGAACCAGATTCCTCGTTGTCACCAGCCTTCCTTTTCCCATACTTTCTCACACTTATATCTTTCTTTGTAGACTTCTCAGACAATTTTTCACCAGGCTTCTCAGACAATTTTTCACCAGACTTTTCTCCCTCAACAATTTCCACTTCCACACCTTTCTATCCTGGGTTTTGAAACCACAAGTTTCCTAGAGGACTTACGAATTAAGGAAGCAGGTTCCTCATTCACCTTTTCATTGTCAACATCAACAACAAGTGCTGGAGGCACTTCTTCCTTATTCATTAGCTTTCCCCCCTTTCATCAGCCTTATCCTTTTCTTCTCTTCTTTGTTTTTCTTCAGAACAGATTCAAGGGTTTCCTTCTTTTGCAACCTAGTTATAGGTCTTTTAGGAGTGTGATCTTTGGGAACTGCCCTTCTACTGTTAGCTGAAAAGAAGCTTGCTACAGACACATTGTCATAGTCTTCCTCACTATTTTCATTTTTCTCTTCAGATAGAGATCTCATCTCAGGAAAGACAATGGTCAATGGCTTAGCATCGAAGTGAGGAGAAGAATCAGGATCAGTACTGAACTGGGCTCTTTTGAGGAGCAAAGAGTTTCATCTCAAGTAGGAGCAGAGGGATCCTCTTGGGCTGATGGATCAGGTCCCTCATTTGGTTTCCCAGTAGTACTGACAGGTGTCAAATTTTCAGGGGGCACCAGTTCCCTACCCTCATCCTTATGACTTTCACCTTGGTCTCATTATCATGCTCATACCCACCAACCAAACCTCCCTCTGTAGCGATTAGTAACATGTTCTCAATAGCTTCTTGTTCATTCACCCCCAAAGTAGAGTCAGAGGATACAAGAGGAACATTACATGTAAGATTGGCAATATTCATATCAAAGCTTGCAACGGGCGTTGCTGAGCCTTCACTATTACGAACCACATCTTGTTGGGTTTCAGAACTCTCCCCAACTTTCTGTCTAGAAACTTCCTGACCCTCGTCTCTGTCTACTGTTTCGCCTTCTACTATTTTTTTCAGCGAGGCAGAAGGAGAGGTTGCGGCAACGAATCTTTTGAGGTTCTGAGTCTTACGACTGCGGTGAGAACCAGAACTTGATTGGGTTGGAGAGGAAGTAGTAGGTGGTTGTTGGTCTGGTATGGAGTTTTGACTGGGTGACAAATGGGACTCAGACTCTCACTCCTGCGCTTCGTGAGACGAAGAGACAGTGGGGACTACACTGGAAACGTTTGAAACTTCTGGAGTTTGAGACATAGTGAAGATTTAAAGTGAGGACACGAGAGGAAGAGTGTTTGCTTTAAGAGAGAAAATCGATTTTTTGGCTTTGATGTGGATAATTAAGGAAAGAGACAACGCTTGGTGTTATTTAGAGGAAGTGGGGGACCAGTTACAAAACAAGTATGAATCACTGGGAAGACGGGTCATTTGGTAATAGGTATGACGTTTGAGTTCTAAAGAGATGAGAGAGAGACTGAAATATTTAATGATGTGACACTTTTATAGCCATTAAAAATGTGCATGATAGTACAAGGGAACTACTAACCTGAGTCAAGGGAACCAGGTTCCCTGACTTAGCTTTGTAAATGTGAGCCTTATCCTTTTACCAACATGCAATGTGATTAACTGCTTGTTTGCTCTGTAGTTTCTATGCGTGTCTACCTGTAATGATATAGAGATGAGTTAGAACTTGCTAGAAAACACTTTTGAGTTGTTTTACCTGTTCATTCTTTCATAGCCAATCATTAAGGGACCTGGTGCTAAGTTTAATTTTATCAACCCTAATGCCAATCGATTCTTTTCAAAGTGCTCTATGCTCAGTGCTTTGGTGAAGATATATGCTACCTGGTCTTCTATTTTACAGAACTTCGTGAAGATAAGACCCTTTTTCAACATTGTCTCTAAGAAAACGATGTCGTACATCAATGTGCTTTGTTCTCTTATGCTGAACCGGGTTCTTTGCCATGTTGAGAGAACTGGTATTATCACGCACTAATGGCACGCAATCAGAAAATACACCAAAGTCCTCCAATTGCTGCTTGATCCACAACAATTGAGCACAACAAGAGGCAACTGTCACATACTCAGTTCTGCAGTTTAAAGAGCCACAGAGTTTTATTTCTTTGTACCCCATGAAATCAAACACGATCCCATAAAATGTGCCATGCCAGATGTGCTCCTTCTATCCACTAGATAACCAATATAATAAGCATTAGCATACCTAATTATGCCAAAATTGTCCCCTGAAGGATAGTAGAGAATAAGGTCATGCATTCCTTTAAGATACCTTAGAATCCTCTTGGCAGCTTTAAGATGAGATTCCTTTGGACTTGATTGAAATCTAGCACATAATCCCACACTGGATACAATATCAGGTCTACTAGCTATGAGATACAAGAGTGAACCAATGATGCCTCTGTACATAGTTTCACTCATAGGAGAACCAGGTTCATCCAAGTCTAGACGGGTGGCAGTGGCAATAGGAGTATCAATGGTTTTTGAAATTTTTATCTCAAATATCTTCAGGAGCTCTTTAATATACTTCTGTTGGCTTATCATCGTTCCCTTAAGGGTTTGCTTAACTTGCAACCCTAAGAAAAAAATTCAATTCCCCCATCATGCTCATTTCAAGCTCGCTTTCCATAAGCTTTGCAAACTCCTCACATAAGAAGTCATTTGTTGCACTAAAGATGATATCGTCAATATAAACTTGCACAATGAGCAGGTTCCTTCCCCGTTTCTTCGGAAATAGTGTGTTGTCACATTTTCCTCTTGTAAAGCCATTTTCAAGAAAAAACTTGGACAACCTTTCATACCATGCACGAGGGGGCTGCTTCAGTCCATATAATACCTAGGTAAGTTTGAATACAAGTTTAGGATGCTCATGACACTCAAACCTAGGTGGTTATTTGACGAAGACTTCTTCCTTTAATATCCATTCAGAAATGCACTTCTAACATCCATTTGGAACAATTTGAATTACATATGAGATGCAAAAGCAATGAGAATTCTGATGGCTTCCATTCGAGCAACTATTGTAAAATTTTCATCATAGTCGATTCTTCTTGATTGTATGCAGACTTGAACTACTAACCTGGCCTTGTTCCTTGTTGTATTCCCAAATTCATCAAGCTTGTTTCTGAACACCCACGTGGTTTCTATGACCGTTCTATCTGAGGGTCGAGGGACCAGGTGCCATACACGGTTCCTCTCAAATTGATGAAGTTCATCTTGCATAGTAGTAATCTAGCCAGCATCTTTCAATGCCTCCATGATATTTTTAGACTCAATTTGAGAAAGGAAAGCTGAGAAGGCAAACGAGTTTCTTGTCTTTGATCTGGTTTGAATTCCTGAATCAAGAGGAGTGATCACATTTTGGAGAGAATGTGAACTTTTGTGCTTCTAGTTAGACACCTGAATCTCATTATGGGAAGATCCAGGTTCCTCATAATGGGATCCATTATTGGCATCTATGGATGGGTGAGTACCACTTCTCTACTCAGTATCAGGAGTTCCTAGCACGGCATCAACAACTTTATCTTCTGCTTCAGTTATTATGATGGAGGAACCAGGTTCTTCTGCATTAGCTAAGGGTTCTATTGTATTTTCTTTGTTGAGTTCCTTGACTTGGCTCATTGATGTCACCCAAACTCACACCACTAATTGGGATTGTGAGGCGGTCGATGTAATTATAAATACCCAACGCGAGTTGGGGTCGATTCCATAGAGATCTTTATGTTGGATTAGGTATATACCTAGTCTAAGTATATGACGTGCCCAAGATTGCACTTCCACATATTCGGTTGTTTCTTTTCTACTTCTAAATCTTATGTTAATGCTGTAATTGTAAAGCTAAGAGACAATGTTTTTTGATATTGTTATTTTTCAGATTATAAAAGATCTAGGGTTGTAACTTTCGCCTAGTTGGTTACCTAACAGATTGAGAGCTTTAGGTCATGTTTGGTTGGCCGGGATATAATATAGCAATCACACGTGATTACTCACTCTATACCTCTCGGTAGTTTGAGTGATTTTTTCCAATTTAGCTTTCTCAAATCCAAATGGGTATTTCACGAAACAAGTTATAGATGCTCAAGTCGGGTCTTACTACCTCTAGACTCGACCCTTTAATTGGGGCTATCAATTTCTTGAGTTCACCCCAATTTCTTGTTAGCCAAGTTTTTCTAGACTTAGTCTCTCTTTCTCAAGTAGAGACTAAGTCAATTAGGCGTGAATCAATGTTTGCAACCATCAATTTTCAAATTCAAGCAAGAACTAGGTTAAATATCATATACCCAATCATAAATAAGCCCTAAATCAATCACCCATTAAGTACCCATACTAGGGTTAGGTCACAACCCTAACTAAGGGTTTAGCCACTCATAGAAAATGAAGAAATTAAAAAAGAAACTAAGATAAAACTCATAATAGATTATTAAGAGAAGAAAATCTAATGTTAAAATTATAAACTATTACAAAGTTACCCAAAACAGTAAATAAAAACGGCTATCTATTCTCATGTGTTCCCTCCTCAACCTAAATTTGACAAAAAGAGCTATTTATACCCAGCTGAAATTATCGAACAAAATTGCCCCTGCGGAGATTCTGCGGCCGCACAATTATGTGTGCGGTCCGCACTTTGACACTAGCTTGACAGAATGGACTTCTACAATCGCACAATTCTGGGTTGCGGCCGCACTTCTTCAAATTCCGCGGTCCGCACATTTCTGAGTGCGGCCGCACTCTTGAATTTTAGCTTTGACATGCAAGACTTCTGCGGACCGCACATTGCTGAGTGCGGCCGCACTTTTGATTCTGCGGCCGCACAATAATGGTACGGTCTGCACTTCTTCATGACCCCAGAATCCATCTCTCTGAACCTCATCTTCTACGGCCGCACAATAATTGTGCTGTCCGCACTTTGCATAGAAATTTTGTTAGAGGCTTCCTCATATTCTGCGGCCGCACTCAATATTGTGCGGTCCGCATTTTGCCCTTTTAGCTTTGTTTTGGTCCTTGTCCAAAATTACTCCTTCTTGAGTTGATTTTCATCGCTTTGACTCATATTCCAACACTCCTGCAACAAAGCACACTTCATTAGTTTTCGGGAATACCTTTAAGCAATTGTGAGCTAAAATGAAAGTAAAAGAGTGCAAATACGTAGTCAAAATCCCTACTTATCAACTCCCCCAAACTTAAGTTCTTGCTTGTCCTCAAACAAATAAGGTAATTTCCACCTACACAAGAAAAGAGTTATTTCAGCTGGCCTATGGTGAATCAAACACATATCAATTGGGACCAACAATTACCCACAACACTTATGAATTATCAACAATGCAATGATTTGACTTTTTAAGTACAATAGTTCTAATGTAACACTAGAGCATCAAGAGTTGACTTTATTCATCAAGGAAGTTCGCTCTTTCATGTAGGTCATTTTGGATCCCAAACTCCTCCTCTACTCTCCGTTAGCATATCTCACTTTAGAATGTAACACTCAATTCAAGGATTGTGAAAAGTTCGCTCATCTCTCTCAAAAGAATGTCACAAGTAAGACTCTAAGTACCATATGCTTGCCCCTCATGTAAATCACCACTAATGTAAGCTCACTCGACTTGAAATCATGTAGGGCTTTTTCGGGATATAATGAAGGCTTTTGGAGTAAGGTATGATTTGCTGGAATATCATCTTTCCTTAAGCACTCCATTTTCTCTTTTTGGCTCATACTTTGTCGACTCTTTGAGTCATTTTCTTTTTCCTCGGGGGAACTAGAGAGACTTAACGTCACTCTTTCTTGGTCATGATATTCATTTTCTCCTTATTTGTTTACTCCATGACTTTCATCCTTGTTTTTTTTAATCCCTTCAACTCTTTACTTTATTCAGTTTCTTTTTGGTATTTTTCTTTTTGTTCTTTATTTCTTTTCTTTGCCTTCCCTTTTCTTCATTTCTTTCCTCTTATTTGTACCTTTATATCACTTCCAAACTCCTCGTCTCCCCCCCAAACTTATGTTTTAGCCAATTGTTTCTCAAGAATGCCAAGGAAAGATCGGGTGCCAAGAGAGGGTCATTACAAACAGGTACAGGCTTGTAACGTGGTTATTAAATAAAAAATGGCTTAGGCTCATATGGGTTGACTAGGGATATCACATTGGTAGGCTATGGAAAATTTCAAATTGGATCAAGGAGAGCCTACAATCATTTCTCAAGCCAAGCCAAACTTAGAATTTCACCTAGAAAAATATTCGGGGCAAGTTCTAGACTATTAGTACGGGTACTTGGACTTGAAACTAAATATCTCACCTCTCACGCTGCTAGATTTCTAAAGAGAACGGAGTCGAGGGCCCATAACAACCCTATTTAAGATTGAAAATCACAAATGGCTCGACTGAACAATTCGATGAATGCTTAAGTCAACACAAGAGTTAAAAGGTCACAAATAGAGCTATTTTCTGCCAAAAACTTATTTTTAACCATAAGGCCGTAGGTAAATATGTTGGTACCAAGTGAAACATGCTTGAGACCCTTTTATTCATTACTACTATTTTTACCTAAACACAAAAAAATGGACTTAATCCCTTAAGAAGGTTGTCACGCTATCCATCGTTGGGAAGAGCCACCCGGTTCATACAAAACCCATCTTTGGAAAGAACCGTGGCATTAAAAAAACCAAAGGCTTATTGCTCACTTAAACATAACAAGAAGCTACCAAATCAAAAAGAAGCTATTAAAGTAAATAATAAGTTATACTACTAAGAAAAACAAACTACATGAGCTATAAAATAATCTACTGAAAGTAAGACAAATGAATATACAAATCGAGGGAAAATGAATATATACATTAAGGGAAAGGGAGGAATATATACATAACGAAAGAAAGAATAAAGATAAAAGAAAAAGAGTATTAGAGTTATTACAGGTCAATGTCAATGTCATAATAAACTATCCAAAATAGACCACCCCCTGAAAAAAATAAGCAGTCCTCAATGCTTAACAAAAATAAGGATAAGGAAGGGTAGAGAGTGAAGAGAACTCCCTATGTGGTCTCAGTGTACATGGCATCATCAGCACCCTCTGGATCCTCCAACTGGATCTCATCGTCCTCTGGTCGGGGAATAATGGGGTGGCTGAACATCTGGAGCATCTCCTCAGCTGTGTGGGCAGCAGGGTCCGAATCCTTAGAAGGTCAAGGGGAATATCCCCAGCTGATGCAAGCTTGGCCACATCGGTGCTTAATCTTTCCACTGATTTCTTTGATGCCTGAGATTTCTGCATCTTCTTAACCTGTTTGCCCAACTGCTCAATAGCTCTTCCGTGCGCCACCACTGTATCCATGATAGTCTTATGATTTTCCAGGATCATCTTCAATGTTTCCTCCATTGACGGAGGTACCTAAGGTGCTGCTGGGGTAGAGGACTGTGCTGCAACATCACTGGATATGTCAGACATCTTTAAAGTAGTTGTCTGCATCCAGCTATTGAGACTCACCAATGTCTGGGAGACTCGCAGCACAATGAGTGGATATGTGGAAGAGGCAGGAACTGGCACTGATGTAGATGGTCTAGAAGGTGGAGGTGGTGGCATGTCAGCTATCTCGGTGGAAGGACCGGTTGTTGCAGAAGGCATGGCAGCTGTAGAAGGCTCAGCAGCTGAATCTGTAACCACCACCATTGCCTCATCAGACTGGTCACCTGTGGTAGTTGCCTTACCCTTGAACTTTGGGTTTCCCGGACCTTTCAAAGAGTACCATGAGAAGGGCTGTTTAGCCCGCACCTTTTTATCAAAACTCCTCGGCTCCACCTTTGCATTCGTGAGGTATGTTGTGAGTGTGTTGGGATATGGATAAAAACATTCACCTCTTTAGACCACCAACGACATATTGGTCGAGATGATGGCACCCACATTTATTGGGTACCCGGCCATGATGGATGCCAACAAAACTGCTCGGGGGAGGGGAAGATTGTTTTCATTCCGGCTTGGGTCTAAGCGACTGCACACAAAAATTTGCCACCCTTTTGCTTCAAAATTGAGGGTGTCCCGAGCAATGGGAACCACCACTGTGATCCACGATGGTGGTGGTCCTAGAGCTGCCAATATCTCTGCTAGCCAAGTGAGAACTGCATCACCCATAGAGAGCTTTTCCAAGTATTGGACGGGTTCTAACTCCTCGAATCCCAAGTACTGGTTCAGAGTGCACTAATCGAATCTAACTTTCAAATTCCACACTTTGGTAACTTTGGTACCCTTCTTGATGTGTGCCAGATTGGCATAGAATTCTCGTACCAAGTGCTCTTTGGCATCCTTGACACTCTGGTGAACCACATCCACCCCTGGCGCTCCTTGAACTGCCTAAGGACATTTGGATTGTATTTATCCAAATCCTTCAGTAAGGTTTTCCGCTCAAATGTGAGCGATCTCGGGGGCCACCACTCTCTGAACTTGGTGAAAGCTGTTAAGCTCATAAACCTGTCTTCCCACATCTCATTCTTTTTCGACCTCTCAAGGCCGCCCACTCTAGTGTCACCTCCTCTACCATCATCAGGAACATCATCATCATCATCTATATCAATTGGTGCAGGAGGAGTGTGTGTAGAGGAGGGCTCTGAACCCTGGCTGCCGGCATCTAAACCTTCAAAAGAACTTGTTGAGGTGGAGGGTTCACCACGGAGTTGGTATCTCCCTGGGAAGTGTGATGGTTGGGACTGGGCCTCAGGTTGTTCTCCCATTGAGTGACCTTTGTAGGCTTCCCTAAACGGGACATATGACCTTGATTCAGAAGGCTCTGTGGCCCTACCTCTCCCCGGGGTTTGCTTTTTTGTCAAAGTTTTCTTTTGCACCCCCTAAGGTTGAGTGCCTTTTCCCCAACCTCGGGAGGGTTCACCTCTCCCTTTAGATGTATCTCCTCTACCTCATGAACGAACCATTGTCTGCAATATGAGGTACATAAGTCAGTTAGAGCTCAAAATAGTGTACACAGATGCATAACAGTTGCAAGAAAACAGACTGCAGAAGAGGCAGTGCGAACTGCAAAATTTTGAGTGCGGCCGCAGACTGCCATGTGCGGACCGCACAATTTTGAAGTGCGATCGCACATCCTGAAGTACGGATCGCACAATTTCGAGTGCGGCTGCACAATCCTAATTCCAGAACACTGGTTCTCTGAAGTTCCAAAGTGTGATCGCACACAATTTTCTGCGGCCGCACAATTTTTCTGCGGACCGCACAATTTTGAGTGCGGTCCGCACTTTTCATGCAACATTTTAGCCCTAAGTTTAAGATCTGCGGAATGCAAAAAATTTTGTGCGGCCACACAATTTGAAATTACGCAACACTGACTCTTTGTTTTGCAAGTTTTGCATAATTTAGACATGGTTTTTGCAATTAAACATAATTAATGATCCACCCAGGCCCCAATGAACATATATGATATTACCCACATGATTTTAAGCACACATGACTAACAATTGACATTTTAGGTCTAAAAATAACTCTACCACAAAATAACAAAAACTAAAAGAAACTGAAAAATCTAAAGATGTAATGAACATACCAGTTATGAAGGATGCAAGTAAGAATCTACACTGATGAAATGAAGGAAGATTGTGAACTAATTGAACGTGCACTGTGTTTGCTTAGGGTTCAAGAACTCAGAGTGTGTAAAGTTGTGAATAGTGCATTGAGGTTCTATTTATAGGCTGACCAAGTCGCCCCAAACCTAAGGTGAGTGCGGCCGCACAATTTTGAGTGCGGACCACACTCTTTACTAGGACCTCGATGCAACTCTGCGATGCGCACAAAAGTGAGTGCGACCGCATAATTTGTGCGGACCACACAATTTTGTGTGCAACCACAAATTTGCTATGAATTTTGACAGGCCAATTTCAGAGAACTTGCAATTTTGGTCTTCCAGTTGTGCGATATCACACAGAATTATGCGGCCGCAGAGTGATTTCTGCGGTCCGCACTTTTTCAACACTTAGCCAATTTTTTTATGACACGGTCCCTGTAATGCACACCCATTCCTGCATACACTTCAAAATTAGTTAGCACAAAACAAAGCCTAAAAAAGAAAAAGGAAAAGAACAAAGACACATGGGTTGTCTCCCAAGAAGTTCCTGATTTAACGTCGCGGCATGACGCGGATTACCAATCATTTGGAATGAAGAACCGCCACGATGTGGCCATCATCATCCTTGCCAAGATAGTGTTTTACCCGATGTCCATTGACTCTAAACAGCTCATCATTTTTATTCTTCAAGTCCAAAGCACCAAAGGGGGTTATATTCACCACTTCAAATGGGCCACTCCATTTAGACTTCAACTTGCCCGAAAACATCCGTAACCGGAAATTGAACAATAACACAAGATACCCTTCTTTAAACTCCTTGTTTCTGATATACTTGTCATGGAGGTACTTCATCTTCTCCTTGTATAGGGACGAGCTTTGTGTAGGCATGGTACTGGAATTCATCTAGCTCATTCAATTATGCCACCCTTAGGTTTGTGGAGACATCCCACTCAAGGTTCAACTTCTTCAAAGCCCACATGGCCTTATGCTCAAGTTCCACCGAAAGATGACACGCCTTACCAAACACCAACCGGTATGGAGACATCTCGATCGGTGTTTTGTAGGCCGTCCTATAAGCCCATAGAGCATCATCAAGTTTTCTTGACCAATCCGTCCGATTGGCATTCACTGTCTTTGACAAAATACTCTTCATCTCCCGGTTGGAGACTTCAACTTGTCCGCTTGCTTGAGGATGATAGGGAGTCGATACTTTGTGCGTGACACCATACTTTGTGAGTAAGGTATCAAAAGCCTTGTTGCAAAAATGCGAACCCCCATCACTTATGATAGCCCTTGGAGTACCGAATCTTGTAAAGATGTTCTTCTTCAAGAATGCCACCATACTCTTCGCTTCATTGTTGGTCAAAGCAACGGCCTCAACCCATTTAGAAACATAATCAACCGCGACTAGAATGTAGGTGTTCCCACAAGAGCTAACAAACGGACCCATGAAATCAATACCCCACACATCGAAAATATCTATCTCCAAAATGGTGGTGAGAGGCATTTCGTTCTTCTTTGAGATTCCACCGGCCCTTTGGCATTCATCACAACGCTTGACAAGCTCACTAGCATCCTTGTAGAGAGTAGGCCAATAGAATCCACAACTCAACACTTTTGCCGCCGTACTTGCTCCACCATGGTGACCACCATACGGTGAAGAGTGGCAAGCCTCTAGAATTCCCATTTGTTCCTCCTCCAGCATACATCTTCAAATCACACCATCGGTACAAATCCGTAAGAGGTATGACTCATCCCAATAATAGTCAAGGCAATCCCGTTTGAGCTTCTTCCTTTGGTTTGAAGAGAACTCATTCAATACAATGCCATTCACAAGATAATTTGCTAAATCGGCGAACCGTGGCATCTCGGTCATTGAAATGGCTAAAAGTTACTCATCGGGGAAGGAATCATTGATCTCAAGGCCATCATGTGACCTCCCCTCCTCCTCCAATCGAGACAAGTGATCCTCCACTTGATTTTCACTACCTTTGTGGTCTTGGATTTCTAGATCGAACTCTTGCAATAGAAGCACCCACCGCATTAACCTCGCCTTTGAATCCTTCTTGCTCATCAAATAACGAAGCCCTGCATGATCGGTGTGGACAATCACCTTTGTACCCATCAAGTAAAGGCGAAACTTTTCCATAGCAAGGAGCTCTTTTTCGATCACCGTGTAATTGCCTTGGGCATCATTCATGGTTTTACTAGTATAGTAGACCTGATGGAAGATCTTGTTGATACGCTACCCCAAACCCACTCCAACTGCCACATGAAGTGACATTTCTCCCAATTTAAAACCAAGTTTGTTTCCTCATATCTTGCCAAAACCTTGTCCAAGTTGTCTAAGCACTCATCAAAAGAATTCCCCACCACGAAAAAGTCATCCATGAAGACCTCAAGAAAATCCTCCACCATGTCGGTGAAGATGGCTATCATACCCCTTTGAAAAGTCGCCGGTGCATTGCATAACCCAACTGGCATCCGCGAGAATGTGAAAGTACCATAGGGAAAAGTGAAAGTAGTCTTCTCTTGGTCCTCAGGAGCAATAAGAATTTGATTGTAGACGGAATATCCATCAAGGAAACAATAAAAAGCTCGTCTGACCAACCTATCAAGCATTTGATCAAGAAATGCAAGCGGAAAATGATCTTTCCGAGTGACTTTATTGAGCTTCCTATAGTCCATGCAAACTCTCCACCCGGTGACCGTTCATGTGGGGATCAAATCATTCTTGTCATTTGTTATCACAGTCAGGCCCCCTTTCTTTGGGACACATTGCACCGGAGAGGTCCACGAGCTATCGGAAATGGGGTAAACAACTCTGGCATCCAACCATTTTATGATCTCCTTCTTCACCACCTCTTGCATTGCTTCATTTAATCTTCTTTGATGTTCAATGGAGGGTTTGGCATCCTCCTCCAAAATAATATTGTGCATGCAAAAGGCGGGGCTTATACCCCGAATATCCGCCAGTGTCCATCCTATAACTTTCTTCCTCTTTTGAAGCACCGTCAAAGTAGAATTTACCTGCATGTTAGTCAAGCAAGAGGAAAGAATAACAGGTAAAGTAGAACATGGGACAAGAAACTCATACCTGAGATGTGAAGGCAATGGCTTTAACTCGAAAGTGGGAGGCTCTTCGATTGAGGGCTTTGTTGGAGGAGTCTTCCGGTTCTCAAGATCTAAGGACAATTTTCGAGGTTCATACGTATACGACCCCATTCGTTGTAATGCATTTACACATTCCACAAAGCCTTCCTTCTCATCATCATCATGACTAAGCAATATGGCTTCCAAGGTATCATCAACATTCATCACGACACTAGCATCATCAACAATCACTTCAGTCACTAAGTCCACAAATGAACAAACTTCATTACTATTCGGTTGCCTCATAGATTTGCACACATGGAAAACCATCTTTTTATCGCCCACCCGGAAGGTGAAATCGCCGGCTTCCAAATCAACAAGATCCTTCCCCGTAGCAAGGAAAGGTCTACCCAAAATAATAGGCACCTCATAGTCCACCTCGTAATCAAGAATCACAAAGTCCGTCGGAAGGATAAACTTATCAACACGAACCAACACATCATCAATAATACCTAATGGTATCTTCATAGTACGATCTGCCATTTGTAACCTCATAGATGTGGGTCTTGGTTGCCCAATTCCCAAAGTTTTGAACACCGAGTAGGGCATCAAGTTGATACTCGCCCCTAGATCACATAGAGCTTTGGCAAAATCGGCTCTCCCAATAGTGCCAGGGATTGTGAAAGCGTCGGGATCTTCCAATTTTCGAGCCATTGAGTGCACAATAGCACTCACTTGATGTGTCATCTTGATAGTCTCACAATTTATTGATCTTTTCTTTGTCACCAAATCCTTCATGAACTTTGCATAACCGGGCATTTGTTCCAACGCCTCAACCAATGGCACATTAATGGATAAGCTCTTCATCATGTCAATAAACTTCTTGAATTGGTTCTCACTATTTTGTTGGGCGAGCCTTTGAGGGTATGGCGAAGGAGGCCTTGGCATTGGTGCCTTCTCCTTTGGCATTACCGGTTCCGGTATGTCAATCACGTGTTCCCTAGACGGGTTCACTTCTTCTTGGGTCTCCTCCACACTTTCATCAATATCAATTCTCACTTCTTTATTAGCTTAAACCACATTGCTTGGAATCTCATATTCTTGAACCACTACATCATCATCCACAATTCTTCTTTGATTTGAGGTGGTTGCATCTCCACCTCTTCCACTCCTTATTGTTACGGCCATGGCATGTACCGTGTTGTTCCCACCCTTCGGGCTCACCACCGTATCACCAGGTAGTGCCCCCTTAGGACGAGTGTTTAAAGCTTGTGAGATTTGCCCCAATTGAACTTCCAAATTGCAGAATGAAGTGTTGTGAGAGGCTAATTGAGCATTAGAGTCGGCATTTTTCTCCATCATTTGTTTGAACATATTTTCAATCCACCCCATTTCATTGTTGGAAGTACCAGAACCTTGGGACGGATAAGGAGGCGGGTTGCTTGGTTGTTGATACATCGGGGGCCTTTGAAAGCCCGACCCCTGATTCCCTTGGTTATTATTATTCCAACCCCATTGGTTGTGGCCTCCCCAATTGCCTTGGTTATTGCCTCCCTAATTTCCTTGGTTGCCTTGATTATTCCAATTGCCTTGATTATTGTTATTGCTCCAATTACCTTGATTGTTATTACCACCACTCCAATTGCCTTGGTGGCTTTGATTGTTCTAATTTCCTTGATTTCCTTGTGATCGCCATTGTTGTTGATTCAGGCCTTGTGAATTATTTTTTTGCCCTTGGTAGTTGTTAACATATTGCACTTCTTCTTCTTACTCATCGTACGAATCACCTTGGTCAAACCCACTATCATCTTGCACAAATTGTTCTACATGGTTTTGTACTTGTTGACCTTTTTGCCTTCTCTTGTTTATCATCATATTGACACCTTCCATCATATTCACTTGCTTAGGTCCTTGAACTTGTTGGAGTTGAGCTTTGGCCAATTGATTCATTATTATGGTCAACTCGGCAATTGCTTGCTCATGATCATGTAGCTCTTTGTATAGGTGAATGATATTTGGATCACCTTGAGGAACATTAGATCTACTTTTCCATGCCGATGAAGTATCCGCCATTTCATCAAGATTTCATAAGCTTCGGCATAAGGCGTTGTCATGAAATTCCCACTGACAAGTTGGTTGACCACGCATTGATTTGTAATGTTGATCCCCCTGTAGAATATTTGTTGGATCATGGCCTCAGTCATATAATTATTCGGGAACTCTTTAACCATGGTACGATACCTCTCCCAAATCTCGTGCAAAGGCTCATTGGGCTCTTGCTTGAATGCTAGAAGTCTCGTCTCTAAGATTAGCTATATGCCCGGGAGAAAAGAACTTGGAAATGAATTTTTCCACCAACTCATCCCATATATGGATGGAATGGTTGGGCAATCTTTCTAACCAATCCAATTCCTTTGCCCATAGAGAGAAGGGAAATAGCCTCAACCTTAGCGCATCCTCGGAGACGTTGGTCTGTTTTCTCTCCCAACAAGTATCCACAAACCCTTTGAGGTGCTTGTATGCATTTTGACCCGGAGCCCTGGTGAAGAATCCACGTTGCTCAAGCAATGTAAGCATCACATTGGTGATTTGGAAGTTCCCCGCCCTAATGCGGGGCGGGACTATGGCATTTGCATAATCTTTGTTCGGCAATACCCGGTGTACAGCCGCTTTTGGTGGAGGTGGGGGAGGGACGGGAATATTGTCATGAGGCGGTCGGCCTCACCTATTTGCTTGAGGTTCAAGTTGAACCTCATCATCTTGGTCATCGTCCACTTCCTCCCCCAATGGCAAACTTCTGAGAGGATCATTGTTGAGAGCCATTTTTATGCCTATAATCAATTCACAAAAAAGTTAGTAACCCGGAAGGAAAAGAAGACAAGTTACACACAAAACTAAATATATAGCTAAATCCGTATTTAGATCCCCGGCAACGGCACTAAAAATTGATGTCGCCCAAACGCACACTACTAATTGGGATTGTGAGGCGGTCGATGCAATTATAAATACCCAGCGCAAGTCGGGGTCAATTCCACAGAGAGCTTTATGTTGGATTAGGTATATACCTAGTCTAAATATATGACGTGCCCAAGATTGTACTTCCACATATTCAGTTGTTTCTTTTCTACTTCCAAATGGGTATTTCACGAAACAAGTGATAGATGCTCAAGTCGGGTCTTACTATCTCTAGACTCGACCCTTTAATTGGGGCTATCAATTTCTTTAGTTCACCTCAATTTTCTGTTAGCCAAGTTTTCCTAGACTTAGACTCTCTTTCTCAAGTATCAATTCTCAAATTCAAGCAAGAACTAGGCTAAATATCATATACCCAATCATAAATAAGCCCTAAATCAATCACCCATTAAGTACCCATACTAGGGTTGGGTCACAACCCTAGATAAGGGTTTAGCTACTCATACAAAATAAAGAAATTAAAGAAGAAACTAAGATAAAACTCAAAATAGATGATTAAGGAAAGAAAATCTAATGTTAAAATGATAAACTATTAAAAAGTTACCCAAAACAGTAAAGAAAAATGGCTATCTATTCTCAGGTGTTCCCTCCTTAACCTAAATTTGACAAAAAGAGCTATTTATACCCAGCTGAAATTATTGAACAAAATTGCCCCTGAGGAGATTCTGCGGCCGCACAATTATGTGTGCGGTCCGCACTTTGACACTAGCTTGACAGGATAGACTTCTACGGCCGCACAATTCTGGGTTGCGGACGCACTTCTTCAAATTCTGCAGTCCGCACATTTCTGAGTGCGGCGCACTCTTGAATTTTATCTTTGACATGCAAGACTTCTGTGGACCGTACATTTTTGAGTGTGGCCGCACTTTTGATTATGCGGCCGCACAATAATAGTGCGGTTCACACTTCTTCATGACCCTAGAATCCATCTCTCTAAACCTCATCTTCTGCGACCCCACAATAATTGTGCGGTCCGCGCTTTGTATAGAAATTTTGTTAGAGGCTTCCTCATGTTCTGCGGCCGCATTTAATATTGTGCGGTCCGCATTTTGCCCTTTTAGCTTTGTTTTGGTCCTTGTCCAAAATTTCTCTTTCTTGAGTTGATTCTCATCTCTTTGACTCATATTCCAACACTCCTGCAAGAAAGTATATTTCATTAATTTTCGGGAATACGTTTAAGCAATTTTGAGCTAAAACGAAAGTAAAAGAGTACAAATAAGTAGTAAAAATCCCTACTTATCACTCATCAATTCCGCCTTTCCATTTTCCATATCAATGAGTTCTCCAGGAACCTTCGGCTGCTCTCTGTCTTGATCAATCTTATCATGTAAATTTTTTCCACATAGGTGATATGATTCATCAAAGATTACATGTATACTTTCTTCAACACATTGAGTCCTTTTGTTGTAGACCTTGTATGCTTTGCTTTGTGAGGAATATCCAAGAAAGATTCCTTCATCACTTTTGGCGTCAAATTTTCCCAGAGCTTCCTTACCATTATTGAGAACGGAGCATTTGCATCCAAACATTCTTAGGTGAGTTAGATTGGGCTTTCTTCCGTTCAGCCATTCATATGGAGTTTTGTTCAGGAGGGACCTGATCATACACCTGTTCACCAAGTAGCAAGCAGTGTTGATTGCCTCTGCCCAAAAGCCTTTTCTTACGCCACTTTCAATTAGCATAGTTCTTTCCATGTCTTCAAGAGTCCTATTTTTCCTCTCCATAACACCATTTTGTTGGGGTGTTCTAGGAGCTGAAAAATTGTGACTTATGCCGTTTTTAACATAGAATTCATCGAATTTTACATTGTCGAACTTTGTGCCATGATCATACCTTATACTTATAATATTATGGCTTATATTCACTTGAATCTGCATCACAAATGCAACAAAGACTGGAAAGGTTTCATCATTGGTTCTAAGAAACAAGGTCCATGTGAATCTGGAGTAGTCGTCAACAATGACAAAGATGTACTTCTTTCCTCCTCTACCTGGCACCCGCATAGGCCTGCATAGATCCATATGGAGAAGATCAAGTGGCCTTGAGGTGCTTACTTCATTCTTGGTCTTGAAAGAGGACCTGACTCGCTTTCCTCTTACACCAGCATCACACACATTGTGATCTTTGAACCTTGACTTAGGCAACCCACAGACCAGATCCTTCTTGACCAACTTGTTCAACAATGAAAATCTTACATGTCCTGTAAGGCCCCGTAAAATTTTATCTAAAAACCCAGAGTTTCTTGGTGCTAAAGTAGATCCGTTGCAGATTTAAGCAAAAACTTGGGAAGTTTTTTTGGACCCTTATGCGGTCCGTTATACGGCCAGCATAATGATTATGCTGGCCGCATAACCCATCACAGACACAACATGAAATTTTTCGGAGGGGGAGTTCTGCGGTGCATTATGCGACCGCAGAATGAGGAAGAATTCCCCAGTTCCGGAGGGCCATTATGCGGTCCATTTTGCAGACCGCATAAGCGTTATGCGGTCGCATATGCAACCGCAGATCTGTGTCGGGGCTTTATTTTTCTAATTTTTTTACCCGACCCTGTTTTGATTAAAAGTCCTTGGGGCTTATTTTGAGAGAGAAATATGATATTTTAGAAAAAAATGAGTGTGTTCTAGAGAGCGAGGAGGGGACCCTAGGCTAATTATTCATCAATTCTTGCTCAAGTCTTGGAGAATTCACAAGGAAAACTCACAAGGTCTTCATCCAAGAGGTAAGGTTCTAACCCTAGTCTTTAATTTCGTGTTTAGGTAGAATATTGGTAATTGAGAGTATGATTCTTGGGTACGAGAGTTGTTTATTTTACATGCATGCACCATCAAGGGTAGTGGGAAGATTGTTGAGCAATTCTTGGATAGTGGGATGAAATAATCCACCATAGAAGGACCTTAAAACCTTAATGCACACCTAGTGTTTGATAAAATGCTCAAGTGAGCCGGAACTATGAACTCTCTCCTAATTTGTGTTCAATTTTGCTATATTTCTAAATAGATCGACGAGGCTAAGAATTTCAGAATATTGTAGTAATTTAAAAAGCTCGAGCCGGGGTATGTTGGCTAAACTCTTCTTTTAGAATTGAACCCCACAATATCCTTGTAAGTCCCATGTTGCTCGTTATAAATTGATTATTTTGAATAAGCCTTGCGTCGAAAGATATATGCGTTCAATTGTATTCTAAATATTCTTATTATGTTGAGTTACTACTTGAGAAGGTGATTATGCATGGGTTGTGTGTTAATATGTTATGATTTAAAAACGTGATTCTAATGAAAACTAACATATCGAATTGTGTAAGAAATCACATGTGCCTAAGTCCCTTAAGTTGGTTAGTTTCTCAAATGTGTATTTAAAGTCTTGAATGGAAATGTTTGTTGTTGACGATCCGTGATGATGTTTAAAAGTGAAACAGTAAATATAGAATATGAAATACGGCCAATGTGCCAACAATAACTTTATATTTTGGGCCATTAGTGCCAATGAAACAAAGAGGCAAGTACAAGATGTTGAAATGTGTGGTAAATCCTTTTAAATAATAAATATCTTGGGAGTATTGTTTGGTCACCGAGGAAGGGTAGAAAAAAACGAGTGTGTTCTAGAGAGAGAGGAGGGGACCCTAGGCTAATTATTCATCAATTCTTGCTCAAGACTTGGAGAATTCACAAGGAAAACTCACAAGGTCTTCATCCAAGAGGTAAGGTTCTAACCCTAGTCTTTAATTTCGTGTTTAGGTAGAAGATTGGTAACTGGGAGTATGATTCTTGGGTATGAGAGTTATTTATTTTACATGCATGCACCATCAAGGGTAGTGAGAAGATTGTTGAGCTCTTTTTGGATAGTGGGATGAAATAATCCACCATAGAAGGACCTTAAAACCTTAATGCACACCTAGTGTTTGATAAAATGCTCAAGTGAGCTGGAACTATGAACTCTCTCCTAATTTGTGTTCAATTTTGCTATATTTCTAAATAGACCGACGAGGCTAAGAATTCTAGAATATTGTAGTGATTTACAAAGCTCGAGCCGGGATATATTGGCTAAACTCTTCTTTTAGAATTGAACCCCACAATATCCTTGTAAGTCCCATGTTGCTCGTTATAAATTGATTATTTTGAATAAGCCTTGCGTCGAAAGATATATGCGTTCAATTGTATTCCAAATATTCTTATTATGTTGAATTACTACTTGAGAAGGTGATTATGCATGGGTTGTGTGTTAATATATTATGATTTAAAAACGTGATTCTAATGAAAACTAACATGTCGAATTGTGTAAGAAATCATATGTGCCTAAGTCCCTTAATTTGGTTAGTTTCTCAAATGTGTATTTAAAGTCTTGAATGGAAATGTTTGTTGTTGAAAGTGAAACAGTAAATATAGAATATAAAATACGGCCAATGTGCCAACAATAACTTTATATTTTGGGCCATTAGTGCCAATGAAACAAAGAGGCAAGTACAAGATGTTGAAATGTGTGGTAAATCCTTTTAAATAATGAATGTCTTGGGAGTATTGTTTAGTCACCGAGGAAGAGTAGGTCGAAACAACCTAACCCCAAAATTACATGTGCCAATGTATGAGTGATTGAGGAGTAAATCCCCGTGTTAATGTGATGAGACACGGTAGTGTATCGGTGCTAAAGATCTCTCAACTTAAATTAATAAATTTTTCTTGAAATTTACCTTTCCCCTAACTTGACACCTTGTTACTGTTTGAGTTTACTATTGATTTTATGTTTTATTCTCCGTTTACTGTTACTTATTCTATTGAGAGAGTGTTTAGTTTTGCATACTAGTACTATTCCATATGTACTAATGTCCATTTTGCCGGGGGCGTTGCATCTTTAATGGATGCAACTGGTTCCATAACAGGTGGTTGACACCACCGTGAGCCCCACTTTACTTCGGGGTCCTGTATTTCTATCCTTTGTACATAGCGTTTTGAGGTATAGCCGGGGTTTTGTTGTCAGTACTATCATAGTACTCTTTTGTTCCTGTTAGAGGCTCCGTAAATATAGTGTGGGTTGTACCTATTTTTGGGAAGGTTAACTAAAAATGCTGTAATCGTATCATTTGTTCCATTTTAACTATGATTGTATTGTGTTCTATTTCAAAGACTTGTTAATGACGTAACTAATAGAAATGAACTGGTGTTATTCACATGACCTCTTATAGTCTAATTAATGAAATGTATTTTTCTCTTTATTCATGGGTGAGTTGGGTAGATGGCACTGTGCAAGCTTGCTCGACCGGGGTCGGGGCGTGACATATCCTAATCTTCTGTGCCACAGCTCAGCATCATCATCAACAACACTCAGACATGTAAGATCCCCATTGTGCAAGGACTGAAAATCAGCAACATAGATGTTTTAAATCTTTTCACCAATAGAACAACTTCACCAGTCACGAGATTTGTGACTGTGCAGGTTTTTGATAAAAAAATTCACTTTGTTTCCTTTGTCGCAGAATTGAGAGACACTTGGTAGGCTATATTTCAAGCCATTCACATAGTACACATTCTCAATTGAATGAGTGGGCGTCTTCCCAATTCTTTCTACTCCAAGAATGTATCCATTTTTGCCATTGCCAAAGGACACACTCCCTCCTTGCAGGGCTTTGAGTGAAAGGAAATCATCAATGTTTCCAGTCATATACTTAGAGCAGCCACTATCCATATACCATTTTTGGCTACTTCCTTTCACTGCTTCCTGCACAAGAGAATCGAGTATTAGACTTAGGAACCCATACAAGTTTGGGTCCCTTGTAGTGAGGAAAAGGTCGAATTAAACTTTTTTTGTCCAAGCAGGCAGTACACATTTTTTAATGGAGGAACCAAGTTCCTTAGCAGTAGTTACCTTTCAACAAAAACCTTATTTTTCTGTTGGGACTGAATTCTAACCTTACAGTTTTCTTTAAAGTGTCCAGTGTTACTGCAGTGAGTGCAAAGCCAGTTATCAAGGACAGTAACATACTTGGTATGTGGATTGTAGGGAGTCCTTTCTTTTTGGAACCCGACCCCCTGGCTGCTCCCACTATTGCTTGTATACATGGAAGTGATTGTATCAGAGGTCCACTTCAGAGATTTTTTTAGGTAATTTTTAACTCTGCCTAGATCTTCTTGATGTTGTCTGTTTCTTTCAAGTTCATCACACATATTAGAATTCACAAATTTTAGTTCATTTTCAATCTTAATGTGTGCCTCACTTGCAACTTCCTTTCCTTCTTGGATGTTCCCGGATATATGTCCCCCTTTAGTTCCTAAATTATTTCTTTTAGATCCACAACTACTACCAATAAGTTATCTCTATCATGCTCTACGTTTTCAATTCTTTCAATTAGAACATCTTTTTCTTTCTTTAGAACCTCGATGGTTTCTTTTAGGTCAACCACTACGACTACCAGATCATCTCACTCATGTTCTACCTCTCCTAGTTCCACAATTAACATATTTTTGTCATTTATAAGATTATGATAAGAATAAATTAAAACATTGGTCAAAAACATAAGCTTCTTTTGAGAGTAAGACTTCAAATTTCTTTGAACGTCTAGAAAGTTTACCTCATCATCATCATCATCATCATCTTCATCATCGTCAGATTTTGCTATCAGGGCAAAGATGGAGTCATATTCAGTTGCTTCACTTTCAACTGCCATCATAGAGGTGTCACCTTGTTCATCATCTTCTCCAGATTCGCTGGAAGAATCTCCCCATGCAGCAAGAGCTTGTTTAACAACATTGTCGGCGACATCTTTTCTCTTGAATCTTTTGTGAGGAATCGGGTTCCTCTTGACTGCTTTGTCTGTGTTGTGCTTGTACTGGTCTTGCTTGAGGAGAGGATAATCCTTGATAAAGTGTCCTGACTTCCCATATTTATGACACAAGTTATAACCTCTTGGTTTGCTGGAGCTACCCCTTTTGGAATGCCTCCATTTTTGCGTACCATTTTCTGAAATCTTTTTGTCAGATAAGTCATGCCAGCATCCTCGCCACTTGTCAACTTTTGCAGATCCTTTGCCTTTGTGATAGCATTTACTTTGCTTTCCCAGGAACCAGGTAATACACTGAGTATTTTTGTGACAAGTTTGTTCCTTGGAATGATCTCTCCTAGAGAGTGGATCTCGTTGATGATGGAGGTGAATCGAGTGTGCATGTCCTGAATGGACTCATCATCCTGAAGAGTTATACTCAGTGGTGAGCATGTCGATCTTTGACTACTTGACTTGAGTTGTTCCTTCATGTGTTGTTTGGAGAGCTTCCCAGATCTCCTTGGCAGAGATTCTGTTGTACTCGTCTGGTCCATTACCACAGACGAGAATCTTTTTTGCTCAGAAGTTCTTCTCTATGGCTTTTCAGTCAGCATCGTTGTACTCCTTCCTTGTCTTTGGAACTGTCATTGTTGGCTCGCCAACAGTTTTCATGGGCACGTAGGATTTCAACTTCACTATTGAGAAAACCTCATATTACAAACTATTGTAACTTAGGAATTAAACTCTTAATCCCTCACTCACTTGTAATAACTCTATTAGAAGCCTCTTTGTAATAACTCTATTACAAAGCTCACAACTCGACTAACTCTAGCCAAGACACAAACACAAGGTTTATGATTTTACAAATAGTTTCCTACACGATGCTTCTAGCTAAGCTAAGTAGGAATTACAAGTAGATCACTCTAACAAAGTTACAACACAACTAAGGACATATGGTAACTCAGTGCTGGAAACTGGTCCTTTGTTCTTGAAACCTTGAAGTCACTTGCAGGATAGCAACACACTTGAGAGAAAACTTATTGATTTTTCGGATGTGCAAGTGTGTGTTTTTCCTTTGCTTCATATTAATAACATACAAGTGATGTCACTTGAATGATGCAAGTAATTATCCGGTACAAGGCATTCCCCATAAAGTGACAGTTGCATTATTTGCACTGTTGCGTGTGTGCAGAGGAACAATTGTAGTGACTTTATAGCTGTGGGGAGTTGACTGGTACAGTCAACAAGGAAACTGATGTCTATTTGTTCCCTCTATCGTCTCTTTGACTCTAGTTATTGGAACTTGTGCCCGACTTGAGACTTGTTATTCTTGAGCACTTTGAGGATGTGTAACAGGTCCTGATCTACTTTTTATCATAAAGTTTATTAGATCATCAAAATATAAAAAGACACATAATTTATCAAATATTTAATATTTTTCTTCGGCAAAGCGTTGGCGGATGATACCGCTTCTTACCATGTGTTTTCGCCCCTGTTTACCGTTGCTCCAAGGTTCCCTCAATCAACTTACAAAAGGTATACTGAAAAGTGAAAGATTCGACGGGAAACACAAGAAATGTTTGTAAAACGGGACCAAAAAATCAAAGTAAACTAACGAAGAAACAGCTTAAAATCACATTAAGAAAAAAGAGTGAAGAAATACATTTGGTGGGATGTTCAACTTCTCTTTACTGTTTAGTATTAGTCTCTACATTTAATTTGTATGATGTCAAAACTAGCTATGGAAAAATCTTCAATTTGACCCACATTTTTTATAATAATATTATATTTAAGCCAACTTACACATACTTCAATTTACAGTTTGAACTGCATATATGCAAAATATTCATATCAAAGGATTTTTAACGAACACAGGATTTTATTTACAATATTTGCATCTCAATTTTATAAACTTTAGGAATAGATGTCTGAAAGTTGATAGAATGTCAAGCTAAACTTCAAGCGTAAATAAATATTAGAAACGGGTAAATTGTCAAGATAAACTTTAGGCATAAATAAATGTTAGAAGTTGGTAGAGTATCAAGCTAAACTTCAGACATAAATGTCTAAATTGACAAACACAAATTTTTGCAACTTCAAATGTGTATGTCTAAAGTTGATTTCGAAATGGTTGAACCTACAAAATTTTATAACTTGGACTATGTATGTCTTAAGGGGTCGTTTGGTTTGAAAGATATATTATGTTGAGATTAGTTATGTTAGGATTAATTAGTCTGATATTATTTTTTATTGATTGTTTGATATGTTGTATTAATCTTGAGATTGTCAATGTTATTGCTTTTATCTTGTGATTACTGACATGTATAAGTTATCCAATACTATTTTTAATTATAAGATTAATAACCAAACAAAGATAAGACAGTACTAAATTTTTATTGCATGATTATTTTTGCTTATCCATCGTACCAAACTACCTCTACATGGGGTCCCAAATTTGACTATATGTGCACTTCCCCGAAAATTGAGGACAACTTAACCCATAATCATAGCTTGTTTGGTCAAGCTTCTAAAATCAGCTTATTTTGAGAAGTGCTTTTTCAATAGTACTTTTCAAAAAAGTATTTTTGGTGAGAAACAGTTTGTGTTTGGCTAATTAATTTGAAAAGCACTTTTGAGTAGTAATTAGTGTTTGGCCAAGCTTTTGAAAATTGCTTCTAAGTATATTTTATCAAAAGTGTTTCTCAAAAAAGTATTTTTAGAGAGAAGTTACTTTTTTCTGCTTCTCACAAACTACTTCTACTTCTATTCAAAAGCATTTTTTTCCATCTAAAAACTTCACCAAACACCTCAATTTTTGTCCAAAAATACTTTTGGCCAAAAAAAGCACTTTTGGCCCAAAATAAAATTTGGCCAAACAGACTATCAATTTGTTCAATAATAAGCTAAATTTAGTTATTAATTATTTATTTATTTTAAATTTATTAGTCATGTACCTTATAAAAAAATTACTTAGCTATGTACTACTCGTGTGAGTGTGACTATAGCAACCAAAAGTGTACTCGAACTCGGAATGATTTCGAACGATTCATCACTCTCTCTCTCTCTTTTCTCCGGCGAAATCAAACTGCAGGTAACTTTCTCTCTCTACATTTTCTGCTTTCTTAGCTTTATCATGACAAAAACCCTAATTCCTTTCTTTAATTGGCTTTAATGGCAGAATCCGAATTCTTGAATTTTTGTTACAGTGATCTGTGTATCTACTCCTTAGTTCTTAGTTTATAAAACAGAGCCTCAAAATTCAATCTTTATTGGTACTTTATGATTTTCCTAATTTGAATTTTGCAGTCATAAATATATATATATATATATATATATATATATATATATATATATATATATATATATTCACATAATTATCAAATAACATCGAAGACGATGAAACTCTGAGAGATTTTAGGACTCCAGATGAATAGAAATTCTGTAAGTTAATAGTTAGAAATTGTAGTGTAGGACCTAAAATAAGGGTCACTTTTAATTGCTGGAAGAACTTTTCAGCCATTTACTTTTGGATAATAAAATAGAAAAGAAGAAAACAAAGATATGTGTGTGTATGCGTGTGTGTGTGCATGTATAAGCATATTAGTGGATTAGGTGTAAGGCATTTGTTTTGTGTCTGAAGAATCGGTGGGTGAACCAAATGCTGGCTAGACATCTATATGCGGAAGTTGCTTTGGAGGAAATTTGATAGGCTCTAGCGAATAGCGCATAAATCAAGCGCCAATCGACTTCCAGTAGTTTGTTTTCACGGAAACTTACCAGCGTAACCAACCAGTTATAGGTGGACAGAAATAGGTGCTAGGAGCTATATGAACATATCTATACTTATAGCATGGGCCGTTTCTTTGTACCAAAAAAAGCCATTTTTGTTCAATGGGTTGGCGTAGGCCGTTGTCCTTTTAGATGCAGGCTTTGAATTCATTATATCGTTACAATGCTTGCTTTTCTGTTTATGTCTTCCTTTTTGGTAGTTACTAGTAACTTTTTGTTTACCATATCTGAGTTCTTACTCTGAAGTTATCTTCTCTCTATGGTCATTATGTTACTTTTGCAGCAATCATCGATGAGTCTGATGACTGATATACACTAAAGTCGAGAATCGGTACTCAATAATTTTTTTCCGCATCTTTGAATCGCATAATGATTTGAGCAAAAACTGCAAGAAACCTTGGAAATCAGTGGGTGTTGAACTTTGGGTTGATTCCTTATCTTTCTTATCCATGGCCAGCCTGGTTCGTGCAAATGTTGAAAGTGAAATGGTCAAAGCTGTTGCTGCAGCTGTCCTCAAGGGAAACTGGGACAATCTTTTGAAGCCTAAAATCGGTTCATTTGTGACTTCCACCACTATTAGTCAAGCCCTTCTTGATATATCACAATATTGTTTCTCCCGTTCATGGTCATTCTTTAAGTGGGCTGAATCAGTTCCCAATTACAAGCATTCTTTGCAATCTTCTTGGACTATGATTTACATACTCACCAAACAAAAACACTTCAAAACTGCACAAGATATGCTTCAGAAGGTGGCACGTAAAGACTTTTTATCATCGCCGACAGTTCTGAATGCCCTTGTGTCCTCCAATCAGGACAAGGATGTGAACTCGCATCTTTTAAGTTGGTTGGTTATTTTCTATGCTAATTCAAAGCTACCTCATGATGCAATTCAAGTTTTTGAGCATATGAGGGTTTGTAAGCTTATGCTCCATACACATGCTTGTACTACCCTTCTGAATTCATTGGTGAAGGATGGGTTGACTGATACTTTATGGAAAACTTACAAAAAGATGCAAAAAATGGGGGTGGTTCCAAATATATATATCTACAACGTGCTTATGCATGCCTGTTGTAAGTCTGGTGATGTAGAGCAGGCTGAAGATTTGTTGAGAGAAATGGAGTTTAAAGCTACACTTCCTGACCTTTACACATATAACACATTGATATCATTGTACTGTAGGAAAGGCATGCATTATGAAGCTTTGTGCGTGCAGGATAGGATGGAAAGAGCAGGAGTATGTCCTGATATTGTAACCTATAATTCCTTAATTTACAGTTACTGTAGGGAAGGGAGGATGAGGGAGGCTTTGAGGCTTTTCAAGGAAATTAAAGACGCAACCGCTAACCTGGTTACTTACACTACATTGATAGATGGCTATTGCAGAGCCAACAGCGTTACTGAAGCTTTGAGATTGAGAGATGCAATGGAGGCAAAGGGTTTGTATCCAGGAGTTGTCACTTACAACTCAATTCTACGGAAATTGTGTGAAGAAGGTCAGATGAAGGATGCAAATATACTATTAAATGAGATGAACGAGAAGAAAGTTGTACCTGATAATGTGACATGCAACACTTTGATTAATGGTTACTGCAAGATCGGGGACATGAGATCTGCTCTGAAAGTGAAAAATAAGATGTTGGAAGCTGGTCTAAAACCTGACCGCTTCACTTACAATGCTATGATTAATGGATTTTGTAAGGCAAAGGATATGGATGGGGCCAAAGAAATTTTATTCAACATGGTTAGTGTTGGACTTTCTCCCAGTTATTACTCGTATTCCTGGCTTGTGGATGTTTACTGCCACCAGAATAATGATATAGCAGTTCTCTCATTGATAGATGAGTTTATAAGAAGAGGTTATCTTGTTGACTTATCCTTTTATAGGGCAATAGTAAGGAGGCTGTGCAAGAGAGGTAGAATTGATAGTGCTGAAAAGGTTTTCCACATTATGCAAACAAAGGGAGTGCTTGGAGATAGTCTAGTATATGCTACTCTTGCATATGCTTATTTTAAAGTAGGGAAGCTTGATGCTGCTTCATATTTGTTAGACGAGATGTACAGAAGAAGGCTAATGATAACTCTCAAAATCTACAAAAGTTTTAATGCTTCGTACTCTGATGAGAATAGCCTTTTGGATATGTTTTGGAGTAATGTGGTGCAAAGAGGTCTGATTTCAAGAACCGTTTACAATGACATCCAACAACTAAAGATACAGTCTTAGAAACAAATTGGCTGCAGAAGCCTTTGATTCTTGAGAGATGGTTATAGTAGCTGGATGGTGTGACATAAGCATCAGCACTCTCTGTTATTTGTTATGATTCTAATTGTTATGCCCTCACAAGCTCCTATTGGAAATATGACGAGAGCACACACTGTCAACTTCTCTCTATCATAAACTTGTGATTCCAGGCTAGAACTATTTATGGAAAAGTCTGCATATTTCTTAGTTTCTGCATGTCCAACTATTGGTCCGGAAAGCACAAGGAACAAGGGATTTATTGGATGAAATGCCATGTGGAAAGGTTGGTGAACAAACAGCAATGATTATAGGATACATGCAACATAATAGGGTGGAAGTTCATTGGATTTTTTTTTATCAAATGACTGTTCGCGATCGGTCAAAGTGGACAGGATAAGGGCGAGAGTAAAAGAGTGCAAAGCAGAGAAACTACAATGATGCAGTAAACATTAGCAGCATTTTTTCTCTGAGGGGATGATGACATTAGGCGACAGGCAGTGGAGATTCTACGATGGATATTATTGATGGGCCTGCCATGAAATCAGTTTGTATTACAATTGAGCCATAAGCATGAACTGAAATGCATTCATGAAATCTTTTTGATTTGCCAATGTTGATGCCTAGTATTCTCTTGATTCTTGAAATAATATCAAGGTCTGACAAGACTCTTGGTTTTTAAGCGAAGGCCGGCGCATTCTAACAGGGGTTAAGTGATGCACAGATGCATTCATATGGTGGCCATCACACGAGATCTTTATGTTAAGACGTAGAAGATGAATGATACAAAAACAGGAGATGTTTACAGAGTTATTTTCTTTAAATTGTAACCAGTTATTTTGTACCATTTCCTCTGATTAATGTGGCCAATTTAGCCATAAAAGTGGGTTGCAAAGTGAGGAATTGCAGTATTTTATTGTTGAGAGATTTGACAAGCTATAGCTTGCTGGTCAAGAGGAGGAAGATTGAATAAGATTTTATATAGCCAGGAGTATTACTGGAAAAAAATCTGTATCAGTGTATCCAATTTAAAAGCGAACACTTGTTTAGTTTACAACTCATATTTAACGGGAAAAAGATGCACGCTTTTGGCAAAATTTAAAGGATTAAAATTGCTCAAGAATCTATATATCTATATAATTGAGGGCCCTTAAAAGTGACGTGGCATCTGTCATTGAACAGGAAATGGGTTTATCTATTATATCAGTTTTAAGGGCTTTCCTGTCTTATTATTTCGCCAAAAACTAAAGGCTCGGTTACAGAAAAGGCATCACTCACTCAAAATTCTCAGGGAACCGTTTCGAAATAATTCTCACGCATTAAATTCTAGCGGACATAAATCAACAATGAACAGAGTCTTTGTCTTCATATAAATCAACAATGAACAGAGTCTTTGTCTTCATATATCTCTGTATTAAATTCCTGTTTCTATTTGTCTATCTCAGGCCTTAGAATGGTTGAGAATTCAGGAGAAGATATAAAAGGAGGAAAAATCTGATGTGTAAAGATGATGGTAAGGTAAATTGCAGTTTTTTTCCTTTTTTGTTTGCTATGAACTTTTGCTGAAGAGAAAAGACATGCTGAATAGGGGTAGAGAAATATTAAAAAAAGAGGCTAAATAGTGTATTTCTTCCCACATTTTGCAGCATATTTTTATGTTGATTATGAATCAAATAATTTTTCTTTAACTATGAGGCGGTGGAAATTCAGGAAAAATAGTGTAACAGCGGCAGTTCCTTAACTAAAGAAGAAAACAATAACGGAAGGGTGAAGAAGTTTATAAAGGACAACGTAGTGATAGGAAAATCTTTGTCAAGATATTATTCTGTCAATTTTTAAGAATGGGAAGAATATTTTAGGTATATATCAGTGCCTAATATAATAATAATAATAACTATTTTACTTTTCTTTTATCCTTTAAGACTGATTTTTCGATAATCGGTTGTGTTCCCTTTGCATCTCTGCTTCTTCCACTGGTTCTGTTCATCTCTTTCGGCTTTGCTTCTGCCTATTGCAAGAAGATATTCATCAAATCTCATGTGACAGTGGCTGATTATGTTATACTAATGTATTTTCTGATGTGTTTATTTCATTTCTTAAATGATGATTAATCTGGAGATTACATCTTTTTATTCATTTAACATATCTAACTCAATTTTGAGAGAGAACTCATAAGTATTTTATAGTGATTTTCTGCCTGTTAAATGACGTTTGCATTACAGTTGGTTTATTGTAATAGAAATTATGCTTTGTCAAATGAGTAATATAAAAATATCATTCTTGCAATGATTTGTAAGACCAATATTATCGAATAGCTAAAATGGGCATCATATTCGCTTTTCAAGGGTATCAACTTAGAATTTTAATTTTCGGTCTACCATCCAATTTGGAAACATGATTGATCTCTTTTAATGTGCATTTACTGACATTACTCATGCTGAGTCATGTTCTTTTTTAGATCAGTAATGAGAGATGGAGGCATTTTTCCTTGAAAAAACTTAATTGAAAATATCTGATTTGTTAGGATGCTTGTCTGTTTTAATTTTTAGGAGTAAATTTCTCATTTTCTGCCTATGATCCTTGATTTGAAAACTATTGAATACTATGTTACTGAGTTCATTTGTTAAATAATTATTTTGCTAATTAAAACAGAGTTTGGTTAACCCAAAATTTACGAAAGTAGTATTTGTATGTTTTTGAAGTTTGAATGTAATATCATTATCTTGATTGCTTCACGAATTACTATGTCATTTTTTATGAAGAACTTGGATGTGAATTGAATTTTCTTTTATTGAAAGAGAATGACTTAACTTGCAAGTTACAGTATATGTGTAAAATAATATAATACTTTGTGAATGACTATGTGATTGATTATTTTTCTAAAAAATTTGTGAACCGTCGATAGAGAATCCATCTACTATGGCTCTATTATTTGAGTACCTAACTCTAATATGACAATTGTTTCTTTACCTTCCTGTAGACACTTGTAATTGTGGGATAAAATTTTTAATGCGTATGAATTCTTATATGTGCAAGTATTTACAGTTTTAAAAGTGATTTTATGTTTATAAGAATTCTTTGTATCGTATGTAACTTGTAGAGGAGTTGCAGATAGCAGTGACTAAAGTGGAACTGCCGAGACCAATGAAGATTGAGGTACATGATTGAAACCATATGAAATATTTCGAAGGTGTCCTTTAGTACATAAATCATTGTTCATCTCTTAAGCATGAAGTTATTTTATTGTATCAACATCTTTTGGTAGTTCTCTGCCTCTCTCATGTTGGGTTCCTGAACTCTGCGATATAGTATATCTGAGCACTTTTTGGACAAAGCAACAGTCCCTAAAAACTATCATCCTCAAATCTTTTCAAGTATTCAGTCTCCCTTTAATATATTGCTTGGGTATCAGTCATGGCCAGCTTGCAGCACCAAAGAGCCTCGGGATAGAACAAGAATTGTTCACATCATATGATGAGGTTTACAGCAGCTTAGATACATGGGTTTGCAAGAAAATCTTGTGAAGGAAACCTATGCCTGTGGTTTTGAGAATTCATTTACTATTCAACATATGGCTTTTCTTCTCTTTTGCAAAAGTCTTGAAGTTAATCAACATGCACAATCTGGAACTGGTATATAATTTTATGCTGACTTTATAGCATTAATATTTTGATACAATATATATTTCGTTAGAAAAAGAAAATAGTAGTCTTAACCAATTTTGAAACAGGAACATGAAGCCTCTCACCATATGGTATGTTTGTTTGCTTATAATATAATTTTTTAATGTTACATAGTGGCTAAATTTGAGGTAAAGTTGCAAAAACGTTCCGAAATGTATTTTTTTTAATTTTAGAAGAGGATTTTCTTTCATCAGTCTATCAAATGTGTTAAAAGTTTGTTGCACTTGGCATTCAATTTTCATATGCTGAAGAAAAGAAAATTACGCACGAGATTATTGTAAAATTTGTTTAGCAGCATTTATCTTCCCTTAAATCTTTTAGTCTCTTAGACTTCAAAGGAAACATAATAACTAAAAAAATTACCAATATAACAGTTATACGTTGCCTCTTAATTTTATAGAATATTTACACTGTAATGGATTTAACATCCCATTTTAGTTTCCGATAAAATTAATAATTACAATTATATTAATAACCATAACACTTATCCGTGTTGTCTGATAAGCTTTTCATTATAAAATGAGCATTTAACTTCATCTCTTAAATTGAAAGAGGTGTTCCTCGAGAACCATGTACTTTTAAAACTAAATAAGTAGTGAATGCTTTATTTATTTTAATTAGATTTTCTGTTAGATTTTTTTCAAAAGTTTTCTTTTATGTTACATCTTGCATTATATAATATATTTTATTTTTGGCAGTATAATTAATTTATTTCCTTTGAATCAACTAATATAAAACAAAGATGTTTGACAGCGCGAAGCGCGGCCAATTAACTAGTATATTTAAAATTTAAGGGATTATGATAACCTATTAATTAAAGGGAAATTATACTCCCTCATTTTTTTTCCCTCCATCTTCTTTTTCATTTTATTTTTTCACAAAATAAAAATAAAAACTCCATAAGATATGTGGAACATCTCGCCACCTCACCACAAAAAAAAAATGAAAAGGACAAACTAGTTTTTCATAATTTCGCACTCTCCCAAATCTCCCAATAAATAATTGGGGGTTTAGTAGGGCTTTAACTGAAGCTGAATCTGAAAAATTGAGTCCTAACCCGACCCGTGTTCCATTTCTCTCTGGTGTAACGGTGAACGATCAGAAAATGGTCGGCTTCCATGTCATCCGAATCGCCCGTCGCTTTGCTCGATGCTCTGTAAGTCTCTCTCTCTCTTCTTCGAATGGTGTTTTTATTTGGTTTTTAATTATGTTCTTTATGCAGATATTTATATCAAAGCATATTAATTGAGTGATTTCTGAAGTTTTTCTGTTTAATGTAGGCTTTTGGATCATTTTTGAAAGTAGGGTGTAGGAGTTACAACACAGCAACGAGGAATCGAGCTGGGGTTTTGTTTCCATCGAATTCCTTAAATGGTATATGGCATTTATTGGCTTATTTGTATTTGGAGTTGTTCAAATTTTAATAAAGTTATTGCCTTTTTGTATCTGGGTTTTGCTGGGGTTTTTGTTTCCATAGAGTTCTTTAAGTGGTGTATGTCATATCTAGGCTCATTTATATATGGGTTAGTGTAAATTTTGGTAAAGGTATTGCCTTTCTGTATCTGGGTTTTGCTTCTATCCTTCTATTGGATTGTGTGAACCAAAACAAGACAGTGGTTGCGAACTTGTATGTGAAGGCTATTTAGTGGCCAATTAGTGTTGTCCTAGTGGTGCCAATTGATGCCAATTTGTGGTCTACTCATGTTGTATTTTTGCAACTAGTGTGGGTTAGAAGTGTAGAACAATGAGGTATCGGGTTCAAATAAAGTTATCCGATACATTTGTTGGGGGAGGTAACAGTACCTAATAGAATACTTGAGGTGCGAATAAGTTGTCCCGCTCACTACCGTCATAAAAATAGGTCTGGTACTGGTGAGTAAATTTTGTAATTGTAACAACTTGTAAGTATACTCCTATACTCGACTAAGAAGAAAGAATAAAAGTAACCCAAATAGTGACACCTCCCTTGCTTCGAGTATCGAGGAAATGGAGATTGTTTGAAGATGTTTGAGGAAATAGGTGAGAAGGGAATGGAGAGGGTTAAGAGGGATTGTACTTCTTGAATTTGATGGAGTTTAGGGAGAGATGTGGGTGAAGGAAAGCTCTACTTTTCTCACTGCTCAAATTTGGCAGAAATGTACCTCTTAAATGGGACTTTTTGATGCTGCTATGTTTTAAGATAGATTACGTGCATGGACTCGTGTTTCCATATGTATCTGATATTTACCAAGTTCAATTATACAAGCAAGTTCTGTCCATATGAAGTGCTTGTACCTATCTTATACCACTTCAGGATAGGCGTGTCAAGGGAAATGAAGTGTTCAGGAAGCATGGTATATATCTCTTCATGTTTAATTGGTAGGCTTGGAAAATAGATTTGAATTGAACGTAAAAGACTATTCTCTCTAAGAGAGACCTAATGATATGGTGATGTGAAGTGTAAATCGATTTGGCATTTATGTTAACAGGATTTATAAAAATGGAAAGGAAGACATACACCTTCGCTAGGAAAAGTCTTTTGAGGTGAATACAAAGTTTCAGTTACTAACTTTATGGTGTAATTGGAAAAAATGTAAATGATATAAGATGCCATGACGGATTTCCTTTGCTCTCTGCATAGCTTAAAGGGACAAGGATCTCTTATAACATTTTTTATATAACCAACACCAATTTGGTGCTGTTTCCCTGAATAAAATCTTTCTACTTATTAAAACATTACTTCGAAAAATTAGGAGGCTAGTGCAATGAAGAATGAACTTGAAGTTTCTTTTCCATACATCTAGATATTATGGAAACCCATGTTTCAGATATATTAAATTTTCATGGGCTTAACTTGTTTCATGTTCTAAATTACTTTTTTTTTCTTCCTCTTGTTGATGTATTGCAGCACTGCTAGCTTGTACCTCAGGGACATCACATGATCCTCTGTCGAGATGTCATTTTTCGCGGGTCCTGGTCAGTAGCTTTGGTAGATAGATGTAATACAATTTTTCGTGGAATTATTAATTACGAGGCTCCTTAGCACCCAATCCTGTTTGGTTTGGTTTCTTTTTCGTTTATCTCTTTCTGGGAAACAAGTGTCTTTCTTTGTAATTTCATCTCTTCACCTCTTGTGGATGACCTGAATTTCGTTTTGTGTTTCAGAGGCATGAACAATATTGCACTACTGCAGGGAACGAGGAAAAGCAAACGTAAGTTCTTCCAGGAATTGTTAACACCGTTCTCTTGTCTTATACCACTTGCTTTTCTCCTTAAACTAGGAAATAGGTTTCTGTAAACTGGATATACATATATGGTGCTAGTCACCATTGCCTTTATGTAAAAGAGAAAACTAAATTTATGAACATCTAAAGGGCAACTTCAGTCTGCTATGAAGCAGAGCAGTTGTCTTTGACATATAAATTGACGGAGAGTGTCATTGAAGTTATTGTGGACCTCTTCTTTTTTGTTCGCCTCAAATTTTCCATGTTCTTTGCTTGGGCTTGCAGAATATCGGTAACCTTTGTTGACAAGGATGGAGAAGAGAAGCATATCAAGGTCCCTGTTGGAATGTCTATGTTAGAAGCTGCACATGAAAATGACATCGAGCTCGAAGGTTAGCCTTGTTGAGGCATGTTAATTCTTATATTTCTAATCAATATTGGTCATCCTTAACCAAATTAATATAGATTTTCAGGGTGATGAGAAACCTTTATGAATCTGGTCATTGCTTTCAGTTACTTAGTATGCCTTTGTTGGGGATGATGTTGTGATCTATTATCTGAAAAAATAGAGTAATTAGATAAAACAATTATCTAAGTTCATCTTTTGAGTCTTGGAAAAAATGTGAAGGAAGTTCCTAAGTTTTTTCCAAGTTAGTGAAAGTGTACGGTAGCTCAAAGGAATTCACAAGTAATACCGGGAGCACTGCAAGTTTTCTCATCTTCATATTGAAGATCCGGTGAAGCAGTGATAGTGATGGGATGAGTGTGGGAATGTGCCTAAAAGCTGGCAATGCATCTCTGAGACATCCTCTAGAGAGTCAATGCCACTGAGCTCTAGCATGGGAAGAAGCATGGTGCCAATGAAACGGTAGTTGGGCATATTAGACATGTGCTAAAGTTCTTGCCAAATTATGGTCTAATCTATCTTAATTTTATTTTTAGACTCTTAATATGAGCAGCCTCCTTTACACAGATGTGATTAACGTTACTGGATGACACATCTTTGACTCCCTACAATTATTTAGGGCACTGGGACAAATTGTATGCCAACACAATTTTGGGTGTTTCTGGTGGAATTTACATTTCTTAGCATATCAACCTTTCCATACCTTGTTGTCTGTCAAGTTTAACCAAACAACATTGGCTTTGATGCAGGAGCATGTGAAGGGTCACTTGCCTGTTCCACCTGTCATGTGATTGTTATGGTATGTAATCATATGATTAGGCCAATGCCGTAAACCCTTCCACCTCAGCTGGGGCTTTCCTGGGTCAAGAATCCATTTGAATGTTGTGATCTTGTAACTGAGCTACATTTGTTATCTGAACTTCGACGACTTTGGACAGGATGTGGACTACTACAACAAGCTAGAAGATCCAACAGACGAAGAAAATGATATGTTGGATCTTGCTTTTGGCCTCACAGAGACGTAGGTCCCTTCTATTCGTATTACTTATCAGTTACTCTAGTTTCTCAAGCTTCTCATATGTTCTGCATTCGTTGTCTGCAGGTCTCGTCTAGGTTGTCAAGTAATTGCAAAACCTGAACTTGATGGACTTCGGTTAGCTCTTCCTGCAGCCACAAGAAACTTTGCTGTTGATGGCTATAAGCCGAAACCACATTAGAGAATCTCTAACATGGATAAAAGATTACTGGTGGGATCTGCCAAAAATCAATGCCAGTTTTGTAGTCCTCTCACAAGTGAGTGTATAATAATACCTTTAGGGTGAGTATGGCATCACATATTATGCTGGAAATTGTGACCAAAGTCAGCTGTTGTTTAGACATTTAGTCAAAAGAATTGATTGATTATTTATTGATAATATCTCAAGGCTCGGCTCTTTTTTTTGTTGGTGTATATTTTCTCTAGGTTTGCATTTTTGACATTGGTTAAACAGTTGTGCCAAATCAGCATAACGAAGTGTCTTTGTTGTCATTTCAAGTTGCATCAATCTACAACTCTTGTATGATTTATTATGTTATATTTTTCCTTTTATTATTTGCTTTATGTATATTCTAAATATGAGGTGCAGTGGTGGTTAGGTAGTTGGTGATTAGGCAAGATGATGTATCTCTTTTTTTCTTTATTTAAATTTGGTTGTTATTTGGTTGCAAAAATGCAGGGTAAGGCTATGTACAATAGACTCTTGTGATTCGGCCCTTCCTCGAACCCGTCCATAGTGGGAGCTTAGTGCACCGAGCAATTTTTTTTTTTTAATAAATACGAAACAACTTTATTAATTCTGAAATAAAATATCATTACATGAGGAGTTGGTAAATCTAAACTAAGCAACTCCTAAATCAAGAGTCGGGGAGCACCTTCCAGTGGAGTATAAAGTAAGGTACTTAAAAGTAGCTTGAGGAAGGTATTAATCCTTCCAGATAAACAAAAGCAATTACGAAAATGGTTAAACGACGAAGGAATTCTTTCTCGTCCTAATTATGAAGTTGACTAACTGATTTTTGTCATTGTTCAAAGCAGCTCTTACCTTCATAGATAAAATGTCAGCGCCCGTAAAGAAAATACAGTAGAAGAAGTCTTCTTATATAAACTCCAGTGAGTCTGCAGTGCAATTAGCTTCCCTATAACAGTGTGAGAAAATGAAGCAGCCTTTCTGCCTTAGCTCTCTAATATGTTCTACCAAGTGAGCAATCTGCCAAGGTGTTCCAGCATGAATGTTTATAGCATTGATTAGGACTAGGGAATCAGATTCAATTTTGACCTCCTTGTCGGGACAAGCGGATCATTTATGATGAAGAGGATGAGCTTCAAGAGAATGATTCGGAGTTCTTGTAGAGTGAAACCATGCAGTACCAGACACGAGATAGATCTTCCAAAGAATAAGGCCTTTTTTCGAATAAGCCAATTCATTTGGGACCCTGCAGATCCACTCTTTTTCCTATTCAAAGATCAGCCCCTGGCTCTGTGTTTTCACATCGAGAATTATTCCTAGCAGAAATATTCTCAAGAGCAGAAAGGTTGTAGTGACCTTCATGAATGAAGTCCATAACTGTCTCTTTTCCTTTATTAGGGTCATTTATAAACTTGACTAAGGAGCCATGTTCTGACCAATTATCCCCCCAGAACGAGGCCCTTCCATTAAAAAGTCTCTACTTAATATGTTTCTTAGCCTCAATCTTGATATCCATCATTCTTTTCCAAATATGGGAATGACCAGGTTTCCATAAAGAATTCTTTTCCAACAGGTTTCCACCTGTTGTTATAATAGGAGAGTAATTGAACGATCCAAATTGCAGAAATAAGAACTAGATATCCGAATGTAAAAATCAAGAATTCTTTTGTCTCAAGATTTATCCAAACTTATTTATAAAAAAAATAGAATAATTCAAAGTCTTAACTTAAGATATAAAATTCTTTAATTATGTTTATTTGCTGGAGAGATTTGAATCTTCAATCCTCACCTTCAGGGAATCAAAGAGAAAGATTCAGGGGATTTTTGTAAAACTTACTCGAGGGAAAGAATATCTAAAATTTACTCCTATTTAGGTTAATCATGGTTTACATTTGTTCGATGATTTTACCTAGTTTTCCTCACAAACAATAATGTTATCTCTCGTAATCCACTCTTTGGGAGAAAATATTTTCGACTTCATTTTAATATTATTGTTATTGGAGTGGTAGGTATAAGAACAGAAACAACTAAGAGAACAAAAATTAGAATATCTTGTATCTGTCTCTTGATTCGACCTGACATTATTAATTTCACATTAATTTTTTTCATCTTTTGGGCATCAAGCCTTAGGAGAATTGAATATCTAGAGTTGGGCAAAACTTGCACCTTTATTAAATATTATAGGTATTAGCATGGAACTTGACAATTTATTATATTAATGAAATGCTAGCATCTACCTTAAAATTTTAAAATATTACACCCAAAAAATAGACTTTGAACATACTTACATAGTCCACTAGCAAAGGGTGTTCAAATTTTGAACACTCTTATTGAATTTTCTGGCTTCGCCATTGATTTTAAATATAATTAGTAACTTTGACAACGAAATGAATAAATTAGATAGTGGTCCTTATCACTGCAATGCAAATTTACCAACAAGACTTCAGTTAGGTGTTACATTCATTCAAATCTTGAATAAATATCAACCACTAATCCAGTAGAATATCTTGCTACATGCAGTAGTTAGTGTACTAGTTGCTTAGGTATCTAATCCAACTAACTCAGAAACTTAGACAATGAGAATAATTAACACCTACACATAACCACTTAAATGTATATCAATCACTAGTCCAGTGGAATAACCAGCTTTTAGGCAGGTTTCAAATCAAAATATATAGAGACAAAATGTTAGATGATTTATATCCATCAATCGAAGTTGTGGTGAGCCGGATTTGGTACTTGTGTTGGTGGAAGATCGCATATACAAACAACATGCTCTGTGTATTTCCACAAGTGGGGTCTAGAGAGGGTAGTATGTACACAGACTTTATCACTACCCTGTGAAGGTAAAGAGGTTGATTCCGACAAACCCTCAGCTCAAGGAAAGCATAATCACAACAATAATGTCAGAACTAGGAAAAGAGAAGCAGTAACAATAGCCAAAAAAGTAGAAGATCGCATGTATATGGTGAAATAGGTTGAAGTGCAAACAAGTTAGCCCAAAAATTATCATTTCTCAAATAAAGGAGAACCTGATTTCTACCTGATATGGGTATTAAAAGAGTAGTAGATTTAACCACAATATCCAGTAAGAAAAGAAAGAGAAAACCCTGCTCTTACCTGATACTAGTATATATTACCTAAGTTCAACAACAACAAAAAAAAAACAACTAAAGGCAAATAGAATGTTGCTGTGCTAACATCTAGTTTTTCAACATTAGGAGAGTTGCAATGATATAATCAATGACAATGAGCCTTCTTTTTGTTAATTTTGCTTTTGATAGTATGACCATGAGCTTTTAACAAATCCATGTATTTACAACAATGCAAAAAAAAAAAACAAAAAAAACTCAAAGATTCTTTGTTAAATGCTTTCTGTTTTACTAGGGGGTAACAAGTTGCAGAATTAGCAAAACTCAAGATTGCCTAAGGGGTAACAAGTTGCAGACCTCACCTCAATATTCTGATATGCCAATGATGGAGCTCAGACAGGAGGGCAAAATTTTCGAGTACAAAGTGAGAGAGGTAAAGAAGAATTTCATACTCAATAAAGAAAAAAAGGAAATATCCATAAAATGATTTCCTTTTTTTCCTCTTTTAACAATTCTTTTCTTCTGCATTTGTTCATTTAGCCTCGTTTCCAAGTTGTAATGAGCCGTCCCTCATCAATTTTAAGCTGAGACTATTGAAACGTTCACGAGAATACTGTCTCGATGCTTTTCTCCAATCCGTTCCAGCCTTCATCATTGCAGCAAATTCTTCGTAACTAATGCGACCATCCTGTAAGGTGACAAAATGAAACTGATGAACTTCCAAACTGGTAACCAAGCTAAAAGCTGAAAATCTTGTATTTGCCACATACTTCAATGCCATTTAGAAGAAATGAAGGAACACAAGCTACAATTTTAAAAAGGGTAAAAAAAAAAGGAAAAAACCTCAACTTGTTCCGAAGTTCCAACAACACACTTAAACTTTGTGGGAGACCAATTACCTCTTTGGTTCTTGTCCAAAATGTATCTACCGCAACCCTAAGACGCCACGCCACATAGAGAGTGTATTACCCTCATAATGCGCGTGAACGGAAAAAAAAAGTTCAAAATAATGTGTTGTAGCATTTCTTTTATCAAGTATCTTTTCCTTTTTTTTTCTTTTTTCTTTTCTTTGTCTTTCTCTTCCTTCCTTTTCTTCTTCCCAGGTGATCGAAAAAACTAAAATTAACTCTTTTTGTTTCTCTTCTTTTTCTTCTTTCCTTAACTATCACTCTTCTCAAAGAAAAGGAAGAAGGAATCTTAAAGAGAATGAGTTTGATTTTGTCTTCGTTTTTGTTTGGTGTAAGTATAGTAGTTTCTACTTATTTGAGTTGTTTGATAGGAACAGATGATTTTTTGTATTGACTAGAGTTGTTTGAGTTGTCAGAAAACTAAAAAAAAAGGTAAACACCATTCTTTCCAATAAGAAGCTCTCTTCATTTTCAGCGGCTGGACAACCTTAAATATGTAAAATCAAGTGATCTTTTAACACATAGCAGCGTGTGCTACACCCCCATGTTTTCATTTGGTTATATACCTCTCAGGGTTATGGAAGATACAATTTTGACAGTACGTTGGGTAATAGGTTTCTTGGAACTTAGGACAAGTCGAGGGGGCTATTTATGAATAGCTCATTTAAAAAATAAAGAAAATCGCAAACATCACCCAATTCAAATGGCTAGAGTTCTAGGGATCTGTGAAATCGCAAGGCATATAAGATCCTGATTGAGCAGCAGGGAATGCAAAATATCACAACTCTTAAAGGGTCATGGTCAATTCTTATCTTCTTCTTTCGATAATTCTGGTCATGGTCAATACATATGTAGTAGAGAAAGCAGTTATAAAGTCACAGTAGGAGCATATGCGGTAGTCTTAGTCTTTACTGGCATAGACATATAATTAAGGCACAATTAGGACTGACAAAAGCAAAGAAGCACCAACTCTGAATAAGAACTCGGGGTCAAGAGGGATCTTCAAGATCAGGCTTCACTAAGATGTAACATCAGCTTAAACTACATTAGTTAAAACTTAAATTTATAGATCCACATGCAATGAAAGATACATATTTGTATGACAAATATATGAACTAAGTACCAAATCCGGTAGATGCATATGAATCGACACAAATACTTACCTTGTCAGTGTCAACATCATGCATAATGGCATTGATGACTTCCTCACTGTTGCCATCATCCTCATCACTCAAGGCACTGCGCAGCTCCTCGATTTCTATGTAGCCACTCTGATTTCTGTCAAAAAATGAAAACGCTTTGTGCAGGTGCTCATCATTTGCCATTTTCCTTAGATGAACCGATACAGCGACAAACTCCGCGTAATTTAAACATCCATCTCTATCAACATCAGCCTGTAAAAGCGAATAGAAGATAAAAGAGGGAACAATTATAATAATCACTCTATCAAAGAGCAAAAGAATCCGAGAGTAAGGAATTTCTGAAAAACAATAAGAACCCAATTAGGTACGCAAGGAAAAGTGCGAGGCTTCTCTTATGGCTAAAGACAGATTCACACTGAAAGTCATCACAGTAGAAATAAAATAGTAGTTTTGTTGGTTCAACTTATGCTGATCTAATATATATAGAATCAATCATTTATAGATATTATATAGCAAGTTTAAATATTTAATCGTAATGCTTGCCTTCCCTTCTAAGCTGAAATCTAAAAATTTTAAAGAGAGACGAAGCGGACTGTAGCATTAGGTAGTATTAGTAACTTGATTTGTATGATATATTTAGCCCTTTAAAGTATAAGAAAATCAAACCAGGCGAAAAGAAAGGCATGAGAATGCTTACGGCTTCCATGAGAATCTGAAGATCGGCATCAGGAATCTGATGGCCCAGCTTTTGAAGACCAATTTTAAGTTCTCCAAGGTTAATCTTGCCTTTCTTTCCTGTATCCATCTGGTCAAATGCTTCCTTCATTCCAGCCACTTCCTCCGCTGACAAAAACTCCGCGATAACCTGTGCATGCAATGAAAGAAAGCATAAGATTGAGAAACGTTTGTGAGAAAGCAGAGAATCTTCGATCATTTGGGCTTCAAACATTAAGCATATATGAAGATATCCTTTTGAGATAGTGCAGAATGCTAAGAATATGTATATAACTGCAGGGAAAAGTGTATATTTACCGTTAAAGCTCTTTTCTTGAGCTTGTTCATAACTGAAAATTGTTTGAGCCTTGCTTTGACAGTCTCACCCAATGAGACGTTTGGTGCTTTCTTTATATTTTGTAACCAAGTATGCTCTGCATTCAAGTATATGAGCCAAAGCCCAAAGAAAAAGTCAGTAAATTAAACTATGAAATAGAGAGAATAGACAACAAGCGAATGAAAGTGTAGCATCTCAATGACTAACAAAAATTACCAAGAACTTGCTGAGCTGTGAGCCGTCGAGTTGGATCTGGATCAAGCATCTTCTTTACAAGATCCTTTGCATTATCAGAAACCTTAGGCCATGGATCTCTCTTGAAATCAACTACAGAGCGAATAATTGCTTGGGCGACTCCTTGTTCAGTCTCTACACATATTTTGAAGAATTTAGGCAATTTTTGAGAAAATGATAACCAAATTCATAGCTAGAGGCACAAAGTACTAACTATCATAGTCAAAAAGAAATTTGATTTCATTGGTTCAGATTAAGGGTGGCAAACGGGCGGGTCAGACCGGATATAGGTGGGTCAAAAACGGGTAATGCAAAAATGGATAAATTATCCGACCCGACCCATATTTAATACGGATAAAAAATGGGTTAAGCGACGGATAATATGGATATCCATATTATTAATGACTTCTTGCATATGATCATTTTTTAGAGAATTCCTAGTCTCCCAAACTTGAGGAACCCCCAATTTGAGGCTTTACAAATGTAAAAGTTAAACCCATTCACGAGATCACATTGTCTTAATACCCACTGCAAGCTTTACAAATGTAAAAGTTAAACCCATTAGTTATCCATTTTCGAAGTGGATAATATGGTTCTTATCCATATTTGACCCGTTTTTATAAAGTTCATTATCCCGCCCATTTTTTAATGGATAATATGGATGGATAACTGTTTTCTTTTAACCATTTTGCCACCACTAGTTCAGATAGAGGTGGGATTCACTCTTGTAGTCACTCTTCCTTTTGACACTCTCTAATTAAATAGTCGCCAACTTCTAAGAAGTTGCCTAACCCAAAACATATGCACAAAGTTTGTTACATGTTACAAAAACAAGACAAATAAAAGAAACAGACCTGCCCAGAAAGGTGGAACACCGCAGAGAAGAATATAAAGAATAACTCCAGCACTCCACACATCAACCTCCGGGCCATAATTGCGTTTTAGGACCTCTGGAGCCATGTAATAAGGACTTCCCACTATCTCATTAAAGTGTTCCCCTGTTAAAGAAATAAAGTTTATTCCAAATATTAACCTTTTTTTTGCATGAAAAAGGTTCAAACACACTGTAACATTACTGAGTGCATTACCAGGTTTAAAAAACACCGACAGCCCAAAGTCAATAGCCTTCAGTGGAGCTGTTTCTTTTTTGTTACCAAAGAGAAAGTTCTCGGGTTTGAGATCACGATGCATTACTCCATGCCTGTGACACATCTGCAATGCCATTGAAACTTTCCATAAGTAGAACATGATGGAGGAGCAGACATTGCTTGAGGAAACATAACGCAACGAGAGAGTAAAACTTGACAATAGATCTATGTGCGACCACATAGTTTAAACTGTATAAAGTTGGGATAATCAGCATTCATGTTAGCTTCGGTTACCATCCCTTTTATGATAACAGTTCAAACAACTAATGTAGAAACATGAACTTTTTAAACACATTCCATAAAATGAGTCTTTTCTCTATTGAAAAGCGTCACATTTGGAATCCTTATCAAGAAATTAAGTCAGTTCGTTCTATTCTGTCAATATGTAAGTTGAGCTCTCACATTATTATGTATTAGACCATAACTACTTACGTATATAAACTACAGTTTTAATAACTCTGTTAGCAACAATTTCATAACAAAAGATCTCCACTTTAAATATAGAATGTAGTAAAACAACTGCTATATGGTCAACATGTGAAATGAATCCAATTAAATGGTAAGTGCTAATTCACAACAAAGTCATAAATCTAAGCTTCAAACATAATATTCAGCTAGAACTTTCAATCTGCTCACAAACAAGAAACTTCAATCACAACATTCCTTTCTTGTCTAGTTTGATATCTTCAGTTGAAATTATCGAACTCAGACTTCACTAAAATAATCCTGAGTTAACAACACACAGTACATGAAATATGTGAACAAGACTGCAACAACTTGTAAAACTATACCTGGACAACTTCGACTATAGTCCTCATAATACCAGCTGCTGCTCTCTCTGTATAGTGTCCTCTAGCAACAATCCGATCGAACAACTCACCACCCTCACAAAGTTCCATCACAATGTGCACTGCACTATCATCCTCATAAGTATCCCGTAAGGTAACAATATTAGGATGCTTAGGCAAATGCTTCATAATCTGAACCTCTCTCCTAACATCATCAATATCTACAGCTGTCCTAAGTTTCTTCTTCGATATCGATTTACAAGCATATTTCTCCCCTGTGTCAACATCAGTACATAAATATGTAACCCCAAATTCCCCTCTTCCGAGCTCACGACCAAGATCATATTTTTCATTAATATTGTGCCCTGTTGGATCTTTTAACACAACAAGCTTGTTTCCATCACCTTCAGCTGATGATTGAGTTGCCCCATAATCAATAGCAAAAGGGTTTGGTTTGTTCTTCTTCTTGTTCTTCTTTTTCTCAGAAGATTTACCAGGTGTCACACAGCAATTTCCCATAACAATTTCAAAATATCAAATCCTGACAAAAAAATCAAGAAAACCCAAAAAAATTCAATCTTGAGCTAGAATCAAATGTTATATTCTTAAAACCCAAAAAAAATCAACCTTGAGCTAAATATGAACTAAAATGTTATATTCTTAAAACTCATTCTTGAGCTAAATATGAACTAAATGTTATGTTCTTAAAACCCAAAAACATTCAACCTTGAGCTAAATATGAACCATGTTATATTGTTAAAACCCAAAAACGTTCAACCTTGAGCTAAATATGAACCAAATATTATATTCTTAAAACCCAAAAAAATATCAATCTTGAGCTAAATATGCACCAAATGTTATATTTTTAAAACCCAAAAGCATTCAACCTGGAGCTAAATATGAATCTTAAAACCCAAAACATTCAACCTTGAGCTAAATATGAACCTAATGTTATGTTCTTAAAACCCAAAAAAATTCAATCTTGAGCTAAATATGAACCAAATGTTATATTCTTAAAACCCAAAAAGATTCAATCTTTAGCTAAATATGAACCAAACGCCATACCCTTAAAACCCAAAAAAGTTCAATCTTGAGCTAAATATGAACCAAATGTTATATTCTTAAAACCCAAAAAATATAATCTTGAGCTAAATATGAACCAAATATTATATTCTTACTTCTTTGCCTATAAAAAAATGAATCTAAACATCAAAATCTGAGCTTTAAGATCAAGTTATTCAAAGATTGATGCAGATTCTAACTTTTATATTCAAAACTTGAAGAAAACAGATAAAAGATTGGATTTTTAAGAGATCTTTTATAATTTGGACACATTATTCAAGATTCTGATAAATCTAATTACTTTTTACAAACAAGAAGAGAAAAAGATACCCATATACAGGAAAACCCTCAGAAACGACAAAACATTAAATATAAATAAAAATGCAGCAGAAAATAAAAACCAACCTGCAGAAAAGAAGGTTTTTTTTTTTTTGGTTAGTTCTATCTGGATTTTGGTTTGTATGGAGATAAAATGAATTAAAAGGCAAAGACCTGAAATGAAGAGTAAAATGATAAATGAGAAAAAGGGGTAGTTGTGAAATGAGAAAAAGAATGTGAAAATGGGAAAAAGGTTTAATTCAAGAAGGTGTGAAAATTAAATCCTCCATTGGAGAAGAGAGAGTCAAAGCTCTTTTTTACAGAGACTTTTCTCTCTTGGAACCCCCATCTCCTGCCTCTCTCTCTCATTTCTCTATAATTTTAGAATATTTTCTCTATTTTGTTTTCTAATTATTTGGAAAAAAAATAAGTGTAAATAATTTTTTTCATATTTGAGAATTTGAAACTTAAATTGTTATAAAAGACAAAAATTGAGAGCCTGAGAACCGGGACTCATTGACATGTTTGGAAGTCACCTTATAATTGTGCCCTAAATTATCGTGTAAAACTTTAATCTTAGTTGTTTTGTGCCCTTTGCTAGAAAATATTTTTTTAAAATTGGAATTCTATCTTAACGTGATAAATGTGATGATCACTACTCACTAGCAAACGTGTAGTCATGTTTTTTCAATTTCAGCCAAACGATTAGTCAAATTTTTCCTAGGTAATCGCGATATGTTATTCAACTTCTAGATAAAAAAATATATTTTTAGAACTCTTTAATATCATTCTAGACATTAAAAATATGTTTATTTTGTGTTTGATTCTAGTCCAATTTAAATCAACACCTATGCAAAGAAGAGAAAAAGATAATAAAGCTATTAATTTGAAAAGGAGTAAGGTATTCCTTTATTTGTAGTGTTTATTTGAATCTTTAGATCTATCAATTTATCAAACAGAATAATGAGACAGAACAACTCTTTCACTTTTGTACTTTTTTTCTGATTTTTCAACCCTTTCTGCTATTGTACCTCCCAAAGAATGCGACAAAACCTTAACGTTCAAGAGAATATTCAATATTTAAATAAAATCAATTATTTATAGATAATGTTTTTTTTTTTTTATGTTTATGCATTTTTTTCTTTAACTTTTTCGTAAATACATTTTTTACCATAAATATTTCTCGTCTTTTCACTTTTTTTCCTTTTTTTTTTCTTTTATTTGTGGCACTTTACAGCCAGCACAATGTCTATTATACAGACAAAATGTTCAGGGTGAATGCCTGGAAAATTGTCGTGGGATGCTTTTTATTTCAAAGTTTCAATAATGAGAATTGCTTTTCTATTTAAATTAGTATGATTTAATATAAACTTGTTTGTATATCTTAACCGGTTAAATCAAATTTTTTCGTTAGTAAAGTAAGTTATTTACTACATTAAAGGTGCTAGTTACTAAATTATTGCTGTGTATAGAGTTATTTGTTTATGTTGGTCATCATAATATAATTATATAAGCAAGTACTGAGAAATTAAATTTACAATAACATCATATTTAGTGCAATCCCACAAGTAGGATATGAGAACGATAATGAGTACACAGACTCTATTTCTATCTTGTATGAAGTAGAAATGTTATTTCTAATAGACCCCGGGTTCAAAGAAGGAAAAAAGCAAGTTTGAGAAAAAAATTGGTAGTAAAGAGGTCATGTTGGAAATATTGGAGAGAGAAAAAAATAATAATAACAGCAAAATAATAAGATTACGCAAAGAAAACAACAGGTAATATAAAAAAAATTACAAAATATGATAATACGAGGATAATTCTAGTACTACTGATACGTAGAAGGGCGAGCAGATGAGGTGCTCCAAACCGTCACCGTGCTGAGAAATTAAACTTATTTTGATAAAATAAAAAATGAGTTTTGACACTACAAATAGAGTTTGATAATTTACGATAATACGTGTATAATTTATTTTGAATCGAGTAAGGAGATCCACTCATTTTGGCCAAATTTTTAAAATTTTGTAAGATGAAAAGAATGATTAAACACCTTCAATATGCATACCATTACTCAGTTAAGATACGTTTTAACTAGTTCTAAAGTAGAAATGGCACCAAATAAATAAAGAACAAGGAAGAATGATCGGAAATTAAAAGATTAAAGAGAGGAAAATAATAAAATTAAAAAAAAAGATGACTTGAATATCTAATTTTGTTAGAAATTAAACCAAGATTAATTAGTATTCGTAAGTTGTCTATGATTTGGTATTTGTTAGTTTATTTAATTTATGTCTAGTAGATTTGTTTACCAAGTTTATATTGAAATAAGTTTTGTTAGTGTATCCATATTTGGATTGTAGTATTATAAATATGGGCGTTGCTATATAGTTTTTAGAGGTGGAGAGTTAGCTATAATGTAGAGAGATTCAAGAGTTAGTTAAGAAAAAGCTTCATACCTCGTTCTCTTTCTAGTATGATAATGTTTTTTTATTTAGTCTTTGTTGAATTACTTTACTTGTGCCTAAATTATTCTTGGGGTATTTCAGGCATTTCAAATTTTACACTAAAATTTTTAATAAAATCACAAGAGGTGACATGGTTTTACTAATAGGAATAGGAAAAGAAAAACAGATTGCGGAGGGAAATTAGATAAGATCCTTCCCACTAAATATCACTTAAAATTATACCACAAGTTATTATAATGCAAGGTTACATTAAATAGGAGATGTATGTTAGTATGACTTAGTGATAAGAGTATATCTGAAAACATGTGTCATGTATTCATTGGTTGTTTGCAATAGAACAAACTCACATGAAAGTGTTATACTACTTTTTTTATTTACATAACTACGTAGAACTAAAAATAAAATGGATAACCAAATTTTTATGTAAATAACCAAATGAGCCGCCAGATTTTAATTGCTATAGAATTAGGGTAGACGACTTTGCTCTAAGTTAATAGGGTAGACAACCAAGTTTGGAAAGATTATCTACAAATATTATAATCGTTTGAAAAGATTGGCAACAAATTCATTGTTTTTAAAAAAAAAAAAAAGAAATAATCGTGAAACTTATTGTCCAAATATGAAGGAACTTGAAAATATAGAGTCCCAACTACTTCTATTTATAGTTTGTCAAAACTTCTAGAAACACACCAGAAAGAAAGCTTTTGAAATAATATATACTTATTTGTCATGATTGACCAAACTTTTTATTTTAGTTCGTCAAAGATATGCCCTCTTTTCTTGTATGACAAATTTTATCAATTTTAAAAAGTTCAAACAAGTGAGTATACAATAACACGATTTTCTTATTTTTTAAGTTGTTTGGTAATATAAATCACACAATTATGTAGTTATTAATTAATTACTTTTTTAAGAGTTTAACTTTGTTATACTTATAATGTAAGAGAATTTTTTCATTATCATATCGTGTAAAAGATAACTATATGTAATTGTTGCAATAAGCGTAATACAGTAACTTGAAAAATAAGACAGATAATTAATTAAAGCTTATTAAATTGCATTGATAGATAAAATTAATTACACTATCAACACATATAAGTCAAAGAATGCGGTTAAACATCGAGAAAATTCGTAGAGAAAACGTCGAAAAAATATTTTTGACCATTATACCCTTGGAAACTCCATTTGCGCGTGAAAGGTATATGATGCGAGTGAGAAAATACATCCCAAGATTCTTTTTTGGTGGAAAGGATCCCGATAAGAGTTAGATGTAACAGTTTTGGAAGGGAAAATATGCGTATGAGAGAGTGATGGATCACGCGCCTTTTAATGCTTTTTTGTGCCGAGGGGCACAAATGTCATGAACAATATTTCTCGACATATTTTCTCGACGTAACTCTTTTTTCTAAGTAAAACCATTTTGTTAAACCTATATCAAAACTCAAAATATATCATAAAGAGTAGCAGCATGTCGGTAAATTAGGTATAAAGAAGTCAATGAAATTGACACTTCTTATTTATGAGATCAGAATGATTTTCGTATAACTGCCAGCCATATGGTTAGCTAGAACTGCAGACAAAATCTAGAAGCCAATTTGGTGATGAATGGACAGTTCCTTTGGCTTTTAGATATTATAGTCAAATCTTTCTATACAACCTTCATTTGTTCGATATTTTTTAACTGCTATAAAAAAATATATATTATAACATAACATGAAAAATTGGTTCAAAAAAAAAAACCGACCATGTATTATTATAAAAAAAGTCTGACAGCATTACAATTATTAGTTATGATATACTGTCGTCTTAATTTTGCACAATTTATAAGAAAATATGTTTTTAAAAAAAGATTAGTCGTAGTAATTATTGAGAGCACAAACCATAGTTATATGACAAGCAAGGATGGTTTCAGTTGGTGAAGCTATAGAAAAAAGCACCTTTACCTCGAAGCGATGTGTTAAGAGTTCGAGTCAGGTTAAAAAAGCATATGATTCATTGGGTAGTACGTGTAAAATCATAAAAGAATCTGTCTTTTAACTGTATTGTTGTCCTGGCGATATAAACGCTTGAAGTGAATATTATAGGTATATACAACTGATTGACATCTATCAAAACATAACATATTACATAGTATAGATGAGTAACAGAATGTGCAATTTTAACAGTCAAATTTGAAAGATACTGTGCTAGTGCTAATAAATTGATATACATCAGTTTCTGTCGCGACTCCAAATTCCCTCTGTAGGATGTCGTGATGGTAAGCCTATCAATGCGGAATAAAAATTTAAATCTGAAATAAATAAGCTACAATTCAAACAATTTCAACTCTCACAACCCGATAGAAATAAGTCACAAGCTTCTAAGAATTTATCATCAATGTCTCTATATATATCAAGGTCTAAAGAAAATAAGGAAGCAACACAATAATGATAGAAGGGGACTCCGGAGTATGCGGATGCTGACAGATATACTTCGAAGTCTCCGTGTACATGTAACTCACTGATGTCGGTAAGGAGTACCTGGATCTGCACAAAAAGATGTGCAGAAGCGTAGTATGAGTACACCACAGCGGTACCCAGTAAGTGCCAAGCCTAACCTCGGTAGAGTAGTGACGAGGTCAGGTCAGACCCTACTAGAAAATAATAATTGCATGGTAAAATGTTTAACAATATAATAAAATAAAATGACAATGGAAATGAATCAAGTAGCATGTCATCATTTAATTAAACAAAATAATGGCAATTAATATCTCGTGGAATCAAAACAGAATTTCCTTTCAACTTTATGAAAATCACAACAAATAATCAAAGGCAACTATGGCCATAAATCAATATCAACAAGGGCATTCACGAGATACCGCCTCGTAGTCCCAAATCATAAATAAATTCACAATATCTCATTTCCTTATCTCATTGCGGGAGCCTTCACAATTTATTTGAAAGAAAATATTTTTTCCGAAATAGCATCCCGCATTTTAGCCATCCTTATCACACCGCATGACTTCTAGTAGTTTCCCCCTACTAGCTACGCGTATCAAGCCACTCTTATTTCATCGCATGCGTTTCAATACCCAGACCTTATACCACCGCATGCGTATCAATATCACAATATATCACAATTTGTACCTCAAGTGCTCAAATAATTTAACTTGCCAAAATAATTCAACAACAATATTTTTCCACAATAAAGAGCTCACGGCTCATGCCAAAATAAATCATCAATAATATTTTTCCACAATAAAGAGCTCACGGCTCCATCACAATGAGTACGAAAATCTTACAAAAATATTCAGGAATAAATAATTCAGGAAAATAATATTTCAAATTCTTTAATACGTTGCTTCAATATCAAGTTTAAAAATGTCAAATACTTCATATTAATAATATTTAATTTAAAGAAAATCAACCTTCAAATAATGCACAGAATAAAAGAAACCAAGTTTCAACTAAACAGGTAAAACAATTAGCAGGAAAAAGTCAAACAAATTTAAAGTATATATCTCAGATCAATGATGAAGAATATAACAAGATAAAATAATTTAATAAATGCGCAACAATGATCTACACAATTTAAAAATATAATCGTTCACATTTAGCCCGTGTACACACTCGTCACCTCGTGTACACGACTTTCAACACATTTCAATAATCACATCAATACCAATCCTAGAAAAAATTTCTCCCACACAAGGTTAGATAAGTCACTTACCTCGACTTGCTCCAATTTAACCAAGTAGTATGTTTTTTCCTCAATTTTCCGACTCTGATCGACTCGTATCTAGTCATAATTAATTCGATACAATCAAATAAAATTATAGAAATCAATTCCATAAGAAAATATTACATTTTTCAATAAAATCCGAAATTAGTTCAAAAATCGCCTGTGGGGCCCACGTCTCAGAATCCGGCGGAACTTATAAAATCCAACAACTCATTCAATTACGAATCCAACCATACCAGTTTCACTCAAATCCGACTCCGAATCGACACAGAAATCTCAAAAAATCGTTTTTATGAGATTTCTAAAAATTTTCCAAATTTCCATCTCAATACACTAATTAAATGGTGAAAACAATGATATATTCGTGTATATTGACCAAATCCGAGTTAGAATCACTTACCCAAATATTTTTCCTTGAAAATCTGTCAAAAATCGCTTCTACTCAAGCTCAAGTTCGTCAAAAATGGCAAATGGGACGAAATCCCCAGTTTTATAAACTTACAAATCTGTCCGGGCTGGACCTCAGTCATGGCCTTCGATCACTGGCCTTGGTCATAGCCCTCGATCCCGAGCCTTCGATCACTGGCCTTCGAGCTTGCCTTCAATCATGGCTCTCGAGCCTGCCTTCGATTATGGCTTTCGAGCTTGCCTCGATCCTCATCTCGATTTCTGGCCTTCGATTATTTTTGGGCTCGACTTCTGGGCTCGATTGCTCAGCAGAAGAAAATTTGCAGCAGCTTTTGTAGCAGTTGTTTAAGTCCCATTTTTTATCCGTTAACCATCCGAAACTCACCCGAGGCTCTCGGGACCTCAACCAAATACACCAACAAGTCCTAAAATATCATACGAACTTATTTGAAACCTCAAATCATATCAAACAATGCTAAAATCATGAATCATGCTCCAATTCAAGCTTAATGAAACTTAGAATTTCCAACTTCTACATTCGATGTCGAAACCTATCAAATCAAGTCCGATTGACCTAAAATTTCGCACACAAGTCATAAATGACATAACGAAGCTATGAAAATTTTCGGAACTGGATTCCGACCCCTATATCAAAAAGTCAATTCCCCGGTCAAACTTCCAAACTTTAAATTCCTATTTTAGTCATTTCAAACCTAATTTCACTACGGACTTCCAAATAAAATTCCGATCACGCTCCTAAATCCAAAATCACCATACAGAGTTGTTGAAATCATCGAAATTCTATTCTGGGATAGTTTGCACATAATTCGACATCCGGTCACTATTTGAACTTAAACTTTTAATTTTTCATCAAAATTCCATATCTCGGGCTAGGGACATCGGAATTTGATTCTGGGCATACACCCAAGCCCCAAATCACGATACGGACCTACCGAAACTGTTAAAACACTGATCCGAGTCCGTTTGCTCAAAATGTTGACCAAAATCAACTCAGTTGAGTTTTAAAGCTCTAATTCACATTTTAATCCATTTTTCACATAAAAACTTTACGAAAAATTTTACGGACTACGCACGCAAGTCGAGTAATGATAAATAGTGCTCTTCGAGGTCTTAGAATATAGAATTAATTATTAACTTTAAAGATGACATTTTGGGTCATCACAGTTTCACTATCCTGAGATTACATCATTAAACAGACTAAATCAAGATAATACTATTTTGAAACAAGAAATATACAGTTGCTTCAGCCTTTCTGCCTCAATACAATGTAATTTCACAGATCATTTTGAAACTCGAGGTATCGATAACAACTGCTGTAATGGTGCTGCTTGTAGAGTTTCAAGCGTTAAGTCTATTTCTGGAATTGATTCTGGCCCATCGACTGCTGGTTTGATTACAGTAATGAAGAGTATATTGTAGAAAATAGTGAAGAGTAAGAGACCAAAGGCTAATGAATTTAAGAAAGATCCTGAAAGATCTTTACTCTCTTCTGTCATTTGAAAGCTATCGCGGCTCAAATCCGAAGCTGCAAATGTTTCAAGAAGTATTTGGGTCAGGAAAATTGGCATCACAGACATGCTAATAAACTCATCATGTTAGTACCAATTATGTTAACTATATTACATATGAAAATTTGTGACGCCCATGACAAAGGGAGACTAATAGTGGCGAGTCAAGAAGAAGAACTGATAGGCTTTTATGGTAGCAAACTTCCTAAGAAGGGATACATATGATATCTGAGGCAAATGCCACATCAGAAAGGGAGAGGAAAGTGACGCGCTATATAAGACAAAGTACAAGTTTACATGGTATATGTGCTTTTGGGCTCGATGCATCATAACTCAAGGGACAAATTGGTGAGTTCTATTGGGCCAAAGGGGACAACAGGTACCATGAACTTAGACTGAAAAGAAAAAACAGATAGCTATTAAGGCGTCCTGCAGAAATGAATCTCATATCTTGAGTCAAAGCAAGATTATGTTTTTCTTTCTGCATTTATCTTCTTCTTTCCATGACTCTGAAAAAATGAGGCTATTCATGAGTTAAATTATTGCTTTAATTGAGAGTTTCAAATTCATTCCAATTTCCATAACAACAACAACAACAACAACAACAACAACCCAGTATAATCCCACTAGTGGGGTCTGGGGAGGGTAGTGTGTACGCAGACCTTACCCCTACCCTGGGGTAGAGAGGCTGTTTCCAATAGACCCTCGGCATCCTTCCCTCCAAGAACTCCCCACCTTGCTCTTGGGGTGACTCGAACTCACAACCTCTTGGTTGGAAGTGGAGGGTGCTTACCATCAGAGCAACCCACCTTGTCTTCATTCCAATTTCCATCTGAAGCAATATTCTTATTTGTGCATTAGCATTTTCAAGTGTTATCATCCTACATGAATGAAGTAGAGTCCGAAAGTGCTCAACAAAGAACCTGTTAATTCTCCCAAGTAGTGATTAAATTAGGATTGGATGCACAGATTCTTTACAAAACACATTGAAAGTAATTTGTCTTTCAATGCACAGATTCAAATAACAGTTTCAAACAGTCATTTGAAACTAATGACTGTTTAGCAGTGACAGGAAATGACTTAAGAATTGGATGTTTGTCTGGTGGTAGAAAGATTTGGGAGCAATAGAGATCCACATAGCTTCACAAGGAATAATATGTTAATTGCAGGAACAAATACAGAATATATGAAAGGGCAATTACAGCTTTTATGTAATCTTAAGTAAAATTGTCTATTTTGTTAAAGAGGTAACAAGCATTTTAAGGAGGACCAACAACCAGCCTCCTCTCTTTCTATTTTCCTTTCGTATCGTGTACCCCTTAAAATCCATAAGAGTATAAATCTGGACCATGATGTGTGTATAGTATACCGTGGAACCAAACATTGCACTGGACTTTCTCCTAATATACCTCCCAATGCCAGAATCAGAAAAACTATCGTTGACTGCTATTAAGATGAGTATGGACTATAGTTGAGCTTGAACCTAGTGTTGACTGCAATTGAGATGAGTATGGAAGAAAAATCCCAATGCCAGAATCAGAAAGGTAGAGATTAAGCCCATACTAGTGGTTTAAAGGCTTCCATCTGCAGCTACGGTTTTTAGGTTAATTGTCAAAAGTCGCACATCGGTGGATGACAATTTTGAATGGGAATTTCACCCTATAAAAGGAGGCCTAATGTTTAGGATTTAAGTACACCTCTCATTTGCCTTTTTTATCTTCTTAAGACATTTGTATCTTCTCTCTTTAGTATTATTTCACTTGTAATTTTGGAGTGGAATAAAATATTGATTGTGTCCGAGGAAGTAGGCAAAATTGGCCGAACCTCGTAAATTCTGGTGTTCTTTTATTGTTGTCTTATTGTCTTGTTTATTATTTAGTGGTTGTCATAATTTTTGGTATAGTAGTTGTGACTCATTCACACTATATACATTTGGCTTCCGCAACAATTGGTATCAGAGCCAAGGTACTGTCTAAGTATGCTCTGTGGTTGCAGCATAGTCTGATCTTCCACATCAGAAAAGATCTATCTTGATAACTGAGTCAAGGTTCTGTCTGAGTATGCTCTGTGGTTGCAGCTTAGTTTGATCTTCCACACCAAAAAGGAAATAATCTTGATTTGTGTCGTCAGCTACTAAATAATATTTGTGTCAAAATGGAAGACAATAAACAAGAAGAATCTACATCAAGTGTCAATAATACGTCATCGTTGGCATCTTCGCTTATGACAAGAATTGTGTCAAATGCGAAATTTGCGGTAGAAATTTTTGACGGGTCAGGACATTTTGGGATGTGGCAAGGCGAGGTTCTAGATGTTCTTTTTCAACAAGGGCTAGATCTTGCCATTGAAGAAAAGAAGCCAGATGTTATTGGAGAAGAAGATTGGAAAATTATCAATCGTGTTGCTTGCGGTACCATTCGATCCTACCTTGCTAGAGAGCAGAAATATCCATACACAAAGAAAACTTCTGCAAGTAAATTATGGAAAGCACTGGAGGATAAATTTTTGAAGAAAAACAGTCAAAATAAATTGTACATGAAGAAGAGACTGTTTCGCTTCACCTATGTTCCTGGTACCACAATGAATGAACATATTACCAGTTTCAATAAGTTGGTCACAGATTTGCAAAATATGGATGCAACTTTTGATGATGGTGACTTGGCCTTGATGTTGTTGGGGTCACTTCCTAATGAGTACGAACACCTTGAAACTACTCTACTCCATGGAAATGACGAAATTTCTCTCAGAGAAGTTTGTTCGGCTTTGTACAGCTATGAACAAAGAAAGGGAGAAAAACAGAAGGGCGGAGAAGGAGAAGCACTAATTGTGAGGGGTCGTCCTCAAAATCAAACGAGGACTAAGAAGGGAAGATCCAAGTCGAGATCTAGACCCAGCAAAGATGAATGTGCCTTTTGTCGAGAAAAGGGGCACTGGAAGAAAGACTGTCCGAAGTTGAAGAATAAGGCCAGACATAACAATGGAAAGGCCATTATGGATTCAAATGTAGCTGATTGTGATGATTCAGACTTCTCATTAGTTGCAACAGAGTTATCAACATCATCAGACATATGGTTGATGGACTCGGCTTGTAGCTATCATATGTGTCCTAACAAGGACTGGTTCGTGAATTTTCAAGAAGGAGAATATGGAGTCATCCACACAGCGGATAACAGCCCTCTTACCTCATATGGCATTGGTTCAATAAGATTAAGGAGCCATGATGGAATGATCAGAACATTAACAGATGTTCGATATGTACCGGGTTTGAAGAAGAATCTCATCTCTGTGGGAGCCCTAGAATCAAAAGGGTTCAAAATCATTGCAGAAAATGGAGTGATGAGAATATGCTCCGGTGCACTAGTGGTAATGAAGGCCAATCGGAAGAACAATAACATGTACCGCTATCGTGGTAGTACAGTTATTGGGACAGCAACAGTGACATCCAGTGATGACAAAGAGGCAGAAGCAACCAGGCTATGGCACATGCGTTTGGGACATGCTGGAGGAAAATCCTTGAAAGCTCTATCTAATCAATGATTGTTAAAAGGCGTAAAGACTTGCAACTTGGAGTTTTGCGAGCATTGTGTCAAAGGGAAACAGACAAGGGTTAAATTTGGTACAGCGATCCATAATACTAAAGGCATTTTGGATTATGTACACTCTGATGTTTGGGGTCCTTCCAAAACACCTTCATTGGGTGGGAAGCACTATTTTGTAACCTTTGTTGATGATTTTTCCCGAAGAGTGTGGGTGTATACAATGAAGAGGAAAGATGAAGTGTTGGGAATTTTTCTCAAATGGAAAACGATGGTGGAGAATCAAACAGGCAGGAGGATCAAGTGTATTCGCACAGACAATGGAGGTGAATACAAAAATGATCATTTCAATAAGGTCTGTGAAAATGATGGCATCGTCCGACACTTCACTGTCAGACATACACCACAACAGAATGGAGTGGCAGAACGTATGAACCGAACTTTACTGGAGAAGGTACGTGTATGTTGTCCAATGCTGGCTTGGGCAAAGAATTTTGGGCTGAGGCAATTACATATGCATGCCACCTCATTAGTCGTCTACCATCTGCTGCCATTGATGGCAAGACACCATTTGAAAAATGGTATGGAAAACCTGTTGTAGATTATGACTCTTTGCACGTGTTTGGCTCAATTGCATACTATCATGTGAAAGAGTCAAAATTGGATCCGAAAGCAAAGAAGGCTATATTTATGGGGATTACTTCTGGAGTCAAAGGATACCGCTTATGGTGTCCAGAGACAAGGAATATTATATTCAGCAGAGATGTTACCTTTGATGAATCTGCCATAACAGATAAGGTGACAGTTGAAGATGTCAAACAAACTGGTGGTGCATCAAAGCAGGTGAAGTTTGAGGGAAAATTTATTTTTCCTACGCAAGAAGCAGAGGAGGAAACAAATGAAGATTACCCTCTGGAAGAAGAGCCAGTAGAGAGAGAGATTCCAACTCAGGAACCTCGACAACAACTTGAATCAATTGCAACCAACAGGCCAAAAAGGACAATAACGAAACCTGTTCGTCTCATAGAGACGGTTGCTTGTGCAACCTCAATTGTAGCTGATGGTGTTCCTACCACTTATAAATACGCAATCCAAAGTTCAGAAGAAGATAAGTGGAGGATTGCCATGAATGAAGAAATGCAGTTCCTTCATCAGAATCATACATGGAAATTGGCCAATCTCCCGAAGGGAAAGAAAGCAATTGGGTGCAAATGGGTATTTGCAAAGAAAGAAGTATTTCCTAACCAAGAAGATGTTCGCTACAAAGCAAGATTGGTGGCCAAAGGATATGCTCAAAAGGAGGGAATTGATTACAATGAAGTATTTTCTCCAGTTGTAAAACATTCCTCCATTAGAATTATGTTGGCTTTGGTAACACAGTTGGATTTGGAACTAGTTCAGATGGATGTAAAAACTGCATTTTTACATAGAAACTTGGAGGAGGAAATCTACATGAATCAGCCAGAAGGATTCAAAGTTGCTGGAAAAGAAAATATGGTATGCAAACTTGAAAAATCGTTGTACGGATTGAAATAATCTTCTAGACAATGGTACAAGCGATTTGACAAGTTTATGTTGCGGCAAGGGTACAAGATAAGCAAATACGATCATTGTGTGTATTTGCGCAAACTTAATGATGGTTCCTTTGTATATCTTCTCCTATATGTTGATGATATGTTGATAACTTCCAAGAATTCGGAAGAAATTGATAAGTTGAAGATTCAACTGAAGGAGGAGTTCGAGATGAAGGATCTGGGTGAGGCAAAGAAAATTCTTGGCATGGAGATAATAAGAGATAGACGTTCAAAGAAACTCTGTTTATCTCAGAAAGAATATTTGAAGAGAGTACTACAGCGTTTTGGCATAGATAAGAAGACTAAGCCAATTAGTACGCCACTTACTCCCCATTTTAAGCTAAGTACTACTATGTCGCCAAAGGATGAAACTGAACAGGAGTATATGTCAAGGGTACCATACGCAAATGCTGTTGGTAGCTTGATGTATGCAATGGTTTGTACGAGACCTGACATTTCACAAGCCGTTGGAGTTATTAGCAGATATATGCATAATCGAGGAAAGGAGCATTGGCAAGCTGTGAAATGGATTCTATGGTATATTCATAGTACTGTAGATGTTAGGTTAGTTTTTGAGCAGGAAGGCAATCGGTCTATAGTTGGATATTGTGACTCAGATTTTGCGGGTGATCTGGACAAAGGAAGGTCAACTACTGGTTATGTGTTTACTTTTGCAAAGGCACCAGTTAGTTGGAAGTCTACTTTGCAGTCAACAGTTGCTTTGTCTACAACAGAGGCAGAGTACATGGCTATTACAGAGACTGTGAAGGAGGCAATTTGGCTTCAGGGGTTGCTAAAGGAGCTTGGTATTGAACAAAAAAATATTACAATTTTTTGTGATAGTCAAAGTGCTATTCAATTAGCGAAAAACCAAGTTTATCATGCAAGGACGAAACACATTGATGTTCGGTATCATTTCGTACGAGAAATCATAGAAGAAGGTAGAGTCACGGTGAAGAAAATTCATACTACGGAGAACCCTGCTGATATGCTGACAAAAGTGGTGACTGCGGTCAAGTTTCAACATTGTTTGGATTTGATCAATATTGTTGAACACTAAAGATTGAAGATGAAGACACAACCAAAATTTGTTATTGAGAGAAAATTGAAGATGTGGAATTTTGTCAAGGTGGAGATTTGTTGAAATTGTCAAAAGTCCACATCGGTGGATGACAATTTTGAATGGGAATTTTACCCTATAAAAGGAGGCCTAATGTTTAGGATTTAAACACACCTCTCATTTGCCTTTTTTATCTTCTTAAGGCATTTGCATCTTCTCTCTTTAGTATTATTTCACTTGTAATTTTGGAGTGGAATAAAATATTGATTGTGTCCGAGGAAGTAGGCAAAATTGGGCGAACCTCATAAATTCTGGTGTTCTTTTATTGTTGTCTTATTGTCTTGTTTATTATTTAGTGGTTGTCATAATTTTTGGTATAATAGTTGTGACTCATTCACACTATATACATTTGGCTTCCGCAACATCTTTTTCCATATAGATTATGTGTGTCTATTTGTTGTTTTTTGGGATGATTCCCAGCTAAGTTACTCGGACACGGGTGTAGGTGTCCGACATGGGTGCGGTTCTAGAGGTCGGATCTTTCGAGATGTAAATTGTAAGATTCGTGGATACGGATCCTAGTACGGATACGGGTGCAAGGATCCGGCTAAAAATAATTCAAAATATAAAAATATAAAAAATATTTCTAAATTATGATAAATTTTGGGGAATACTTGTGTATAGCTTGTAAAGTGTGATTTTTTTTTTTTTACTCTCAAGTTGTAGATAAGAAAATGATTGATTTCCTAGATAAGGTATGCTATTTTATTCAAATTTAACCTAATTTTGGTTTTGATTTCGGGAATTAAATTGTATATCGCCTAGAATTTTTTCGTCCGTCGTGGTCAAAGTATCCAAAATTGTTTGACCAGATCCGGTACGGATCCCATACCCACACCCATACTAGTGTCGTGTCAACACGGGTGCGGCACCTAAACTGCCATGTCGGAGCAACTTAGATTCCCAGGAAACAGAACTAAGCCTAAGAGCAAGTCAAAACTACGAGAAGGGCGCGAGAAGTTTTGTGAAGGTAGAGAGATTTTCAATTCAGACTTCAAGTTGGTGTGCCGCGTGTTAAGAAGGCAGAGACCGCCCCAGGCTTCGCCCTAATTCCCATCACGCATCATAGAAACATGTCGTGTATACTCTTTTCAACATGATAGTTGAAAGGTTAAAAAAGGAGTTAAAATATCACAGTTGATGTATAATGAATCAGAAGAGAACTTTAACCAAGCCTCGTGATCTGAATTTACTTAAGCAACAGTTCCCAAAATTGTCCAAGGCAATGAGGTTTATATTTGTCATTATGTAAAGAAAACAAGTTAGACTAATGAGTTTGAAAGACTAAGTATGTATCTCAACCTTGTAGAACAGTAGAAGTATGCACTTAAAGTTTCTTGAACCGTTGTAAGCAGAATCACTAAACAAGCTCACAATCAAATCTTACTGATATATCTTGTATGTGCTGCAGACAGTGTTCATACATTTTGAGGTTATCCTGCCTAAAAATGGTCAAAGATAGACATTGGTCTTTAGTGGAGTTTTAAAGTTTCACCTCTTATAAAAAAAACAAACCTTCAAACAAAAGGGTTGCTTAGATGGTCAGCATCCTTCACCTACAATCCCAGGGTCATGGGTTCGAGTCACCAAAGGAGTAGTAACTCCAACAAAGGGGAATTCAATTTTTTTTTAAAAATTCTAAAAAAAAAAAAAAGAGTCCAGCCCAAGCACTGAAGAGCAACCCACCCCTTCCTTAGAAAAGAATTAATAATTACGAAGATTTTTTGTCTCAAACCATTCAGTAATTTATCACTCTTAACATTGTCATACAGTACGCTTTTGGTCAAGGCCATACGGTTTCCCAAAAAGTCACACGCCATTAGCATTAAGAATATCTCGTAGATTCTTTTTTTTTTCTTTATCAACTTCCAAAGTGACACTCTATTCGCACACCCAATATATGTATGCTATAGACTGCCAGTGGACTGTGACTGACTATTGTTTTCATAGTATCTTGCCATTGTTAGTGGTTATTGATATTACTTTTTTCATCTATTTTCTAGTTCTTACGATGCTGGTATTATCTTTCTGGCATTTGTTGTTGTTACTGATCTATTTTTGGTTAGAGGGTCTTTTTGAGCCGAGGGTCTATCGGAAACAACCTATCTACTCCCTCGGGTAGAGTTAAGGTATGCGTACATATTACACTCCTCAGACGCGTGAGATTACGATGGGTGGTTGTTGTTGTTAGGGGTTGAATATCAAACTCCTCCTCACTAACTTAGAACATAAAGAAAACAATGGCTCTAAGCTCGAAAACTAGAAATTATCATAGAAACTAAAAAACCATACATTTAAAGCATAGCACATGACACATATTCATAATTTGATATCCATACACCTATGGCTACAAACACATATAACAGATGGGGAATTAAGTGAAATATTACCTCTAATTTTTGGAGGGTCAATTTGTTTCTGAGAAATGGACTGAAGTTTTTCATCAAGTTTTCTCAAAGCTTCACGGGCCTTATCTTGGTCAACTTCAAATTCAGAATCTTTTTCTACAGCTTCAACCAAAGGAAACTTTTTTCTTCTTTTTCTGCTGTTCTTGATTATACCCCATCTCTTTAAACCAGAACAAGAAACTGAGGTAATTGAATGGCTGAGGAAAAAGATAGAGGGATTCTGCAAATTGTTTGTGGGAATTGAAAGAGAATGGTGAAGATGCAGCATTTGAAACTCACCGTCACAAGGGGCAGAAGGTATATGGATAAAGAGGTATATTGCACTTGTGTTTTTTTGCTAGTAATGTTTGGCTTATTAAAAAATCTACTCTTTTGGGGGGTTATGGAAAATAGTGTGTGAAAATGTAGCTAATGATTATTCTACTCTTAAAATGACCATACAAATAAAGCCTTTAACATTTGTCTATTAGCAGTAGCCAATAAGCTAATATTTCAAATAAACTTATCCTTTGGTCTGTGGATAAAGTTATTCAGAATTATATATAATACATAGGTTGTACTACAAGAATTAATAACTTTTGAATTAGTAGTACATATACTATTTTTATTACTATTGGATGTACCTGTATAACATAAAAATTTATATATCTGACCCTAGTTTTTCATGTAAATAAAAATAAAAAGGTGAATCAAGATTGTGTTGGTAGTTTGTGTTTTACCTCCAAAACACTTTAATTATCTCATATTGAATCCTTAAGTTTTCTACATTAGTTTATACTTAGAAATAGAGTTTTCACTTCAAATACTTTTTTTTTGTTGAGCAAACAAGATATTTATATTAGTACTGCGTCGGATTTAAAACATTACAGATATTGTCTGTGTCACTTAGGACACATTGATTTCCTAGTGTTGCTAGAACATTACAAGCATAAGTTGATAGATGCTTTACAAAAACATATTGTTCCTTCTTGTCTTTGATTACAAGAGATTCAACAAAAGATGGGGGTTGCACAAAATATTTTTTTGTCCTTGTTTGCACGTCGGTCTTCTTTGCTAGCTGATGGGCCACTTCATTCCTTGCCGGAACACGTGCCTGAGGATCACTTCTTTCCTTTGGTGGATTAACAACCTGCATGTGTTAACAATATCATTATACATTTGATTACCTTGGTGTATAGATTGTATTACCTCAGTGGAGTCTGATTCCACTTCTAGTGGAAACAAATTCCATTCTTGAGCAATTTGTAGTCCCTCCGGCCTGCAAAATTGTCTTTTTAGTGGTTTCATGACATAATTGGTTCCAATTTAAGCCAATGTTCTCCTTACAGTTTTTCTCAACATCTAATAAATATTACCGAGGATATGACCATTGATAGAAGTGTGTAGACGTCGAGAATTAGGATAAAAGATCAATAGGTAGTCGAGAGTTTTCCCATTCCTTACTAGTAGTATCAGTAGCACTTTTGTATTTTCCTATTACTAGATCGCTTTTACTTCATGTTGTTTCGTTCGTTATCTTATTTTCCTGTTGGTACTATTTGTACTCCTCCTTCTTCTTCTTCTTCTTCTTCTTCTCCTTCTTCTTCGCCTTCTTCTTCTTCTTATTCTTCCTTTTCTTCTTTTTTCACTTTTCTTGTGCCGAGAGTATCGGAAACAGCCTCTCTATCTTCACCAGGTAGGCGTAAGTTCTACGTACACTCTATCCTTCCAGGACTCACTTATGGGATTATACTGGATTTGTTGTTGTTGTTGTACATTAACAAAGTAAACTTTCTTTTACACTATTAGTAAATTTTAACTTGTGATAACAAGCTAGTTATCATTGTTACCAGATTACCAATTAATGATTATTAAGAAATACACCTATAATTACCTATTTAAGTTACTTGATTGTACCAAGATTGTTTATGTAGGGAAATGACACCGAAAAATAACAATAATAATACTGCAATAATATTTGTGAATGAAAATACACGAATTGACTTAAGTCGTGCTGGGCACTGTCCTAAGAACCTATTTCAGCAATGTGAAATATTTTTTCACGATTAAACAAGTCATTCTCTATTTATTTAGAGGATACATGAATCTACAAAATATTAATAATAAATCTAACTATTAAAAGAGGGGAACAAAGAAAGTAGGCTACAAAATTTTTTAGAAGGAAAGAAAAGGAAGTTGAAGAGGAACGAAAAAGCAAAGGAAAAAGATGCTGATAATTAATGGCCATTTTGAAGGTTTATTTATAGCCTTTAAGTGAAGCTTAGAGCATGACAAGTGTACACCACTTGTCTTTAATTTCTCATGCAAGAATACCACATGAAAGGACATTTGTCCATTTTTTGAAAATATGCGGGGATTAGTGTTTCAGTGCCAATATCGACTTGTTATTACTCATATGTACCTACTTCATGGGATCTCCAATCACATGGGTTTGGTTACCATCTCTATTGACAACATGTCGATCTTAACCCCATCTCTTTTGAGGTTTGAAGAATTAATTTTCTTCCCACAGGTTTAGTCAGAGGATCGGCCAAATTTATCTCTGACTTCACATAGTCAATGAAAATTATTCCATCTCTCAACAACTATTTTATGACTTCATGTCTCAATTTCATGTGTCTACTTTTATAATTATAAGATTTATTCTTTGCTATAGCTATTGCCGCTTGGCAATCACAATGTATAGACACAGAAGGCAATACGTCCTTTATTAAAGGGATATTAGCTAAATGTTTCTTAGCCACTCAGCCTCAGAACTAGCTAATTCCAGAGCTACAAACTCTGATTCCATAGTCGATCTAGCAATAATCGTTTATTTAACTGATTTTCACGATATTGCACCACCACCAAGGGTGAATAAACCATTAGTGGATTTTGTCTCATCTAAATCAGAGATCCAGTTTGCATCACTGTACCCTTCTAAGGTAGAAGAAAATTTACTATATAGGATACCATAATTTATGGTTCCTCTCAAATATTTTATTAGTCTATCTAATGCAGACCAATGATCTATGTTGGGATTATGAGTATATCTACTCAGTCTACACACAACGTAGGCTATATCAGGCCTTGTAAAATTCATTAAATGCATCAGACTCCCAATAATCTGCGCATATTTAGACTGAGCAATCGGGTCACCATTATTCTTTTTCAACTAAGAGTTAGCATCAAAAGGAGTGCTCACAGATGTGACATTAAAATATTCAAACTTCTTAAGAAATCTCTCAACATAATGTTTTTGTGACAACATTATTCCATCTTCACTCCTTATAACTTTAATTTCCAATATTGTATTTACTTCATCGAGATCTTTCATATCAAAATTAGCAGACAAAAATAATTTAGTACTTTGCACAATATTTAAACTTGTACCAAATATAAGCATGTCATCAACATATAGACATATTATTACATAATCATTGTCTACCACTTTAGTATAAACACATTTATCCACCTCCACTGAAGAAAAAATATCTCTCAGTAAGACTTGTTTAAATTTCTCATACCACTGCTTGAGAGCTTGTTTAAGGCCATAAAGAGATTTAATTAATTTACAAACTTTATTTTCTTGTCCAGGAATGACACAGCCTTCAGGTTGAACCATATAAATTTCTTCTTCTAAATCACCATTTAGAAAAGCAGTTTTGACATCCATTTGGTGGATAAAAAGTTTACGGATTGAAGCTAAGGCAATTAAAACTCGAATAAAAGAAATTCTAGTCACTGGTGCAAATGTATCAAAATAATCTATATTTTGTTTTTGAGAAAATCCTTTTGCTACTAACTGAGCTTTATATTTATCTAAAGATCCATTAGGATTAAATTTCTTTTTGAAAATCCATTTACAACCAATATGCTTTGCACCAGGAGCTAAATCAGTTAAAATCCATGCGTTATTTTTCAAAATAGAATCAATTTCAACTTTTATTGCCTCTTTCCAATATTTAGCATCTCAAGAAGATATAGCTTCAAAGTAATTTTATTGTTCATTATCAACAAGAAAAGTTTGAAAATTATTTCCATAAGAAAAATATTCTTTTCTAGGTCATTTGCTCCTTCTCAGTTCCTCATTAGAGGTAATTTCACTATTTATTTCAACATGTGTAAAATTTTATCAGACAATGGATAAATATATTTAAAGAACTCAGTATTTTTTGTCTCAATTATAGTATTGCAATCAAGCACATCACTTTTTATAACAAGAAATCTATCTGCAACACTATGTTCAGCATATCCAATAAGCATGCAATCGGTAGTTTTAGAACCTATTTTTCTCTTTTTAGGTTCAGGCAAAAGAAGTTTAGCAAGGTATCCCCACACTTTTAAATATTTCAAGTTAGGTTTATAACCCCTCCACAATTCATACGGAGTTTTGTCAGTTCTTTTATGTGGTATTCTATTTTATAAGTGAAATGCAGATAAAATAGCTTCGCCCCACAAATTATCAGGAGCATTAGAACTAACTAACATAGAGTTCATCATCTCTTTCAATGTTCGATTTTTCCTTTCAGCTACTCCATTTGACTCAGATGAATAAGGCAGCGTTACTTCATGAAGTATTCCATTCTTTTCACAAAATTCATACAAAGATAAATATTCTCTAGAAAAATCATCGATAAAAGTCACATAATATCTTTTACCCCCTCTAGTCATAGTCTGCTTTAAATCGCCTAAATCAGTGTGAATCAAGAATAACAAATCAGTTTCTCTATTTACAGAAAAATAAGTCTTTCTAGTACTTTTAGCTTCAGCACATATTTCATACTTGTCAATATTATTGGAGTCTAAACCAGATATTAATCCTAGTGATTGCATTTTCTTTATATACGCGACATTAACATGTCCTAGTCTAGCATGCCATAAAGAAACAGACTCAACCATATAAGCAGAAGAAGATGCATTTTCATTGCTAGTATCAGAAACATTAAGCATAAATAAACTATGGTTACAATATTTATTTGGAAAATGACCGCAATAATTATATTATTCGCTTTAGTCAAATTTAATTTTGACTTAGCGAGATTGTCATTTATCTTAACTCTTCTCTTGCATTAAGGTGCATCTTTCTTGAAGGTTTTAATATTAGCATTGGATATATAACCATATCTATTTACATACCTTGTATTTTGATATCAGTGTCTGCTCAAGTTGTGGATGCAATAATGTATTTGCAACACCGTGGATATCTGGCAGGACAGCTGGAACAATAGCAACGGAGACAATGCCAAAATTAGTAGCACCATCAAAAATTTCTGTAGTAGTATTACTTGCCATAGTTTATTAGATTGTAGGGAAATGACACCAAAAAATAACGATAATAATACTGTAATAATATTTATGAGCGAAAATACACGAATTGACTTGAGTCGTATTGGAAACTGTCCTAAGAAACTATTTCAGCACTGTGAAATATTTTTCAGGATTAAACAAGCCCTTCTTTATTTATTTAGAGGATACAGGAATCAACAAAATACTAATAATAAATCCAGCTATTAAAAGAGGGAATAAAGAAAGTAGACTACAAAATTTTTGAGAAGGAAAGAAAAGGAAGCTGAAGAGGAACGAAAAAGCAAAGGGAAAAGATGCTGATAATTGATGGCCATTTTGAAAGTCTATTTATAGCCTTTAAGTGAAGCTTAGAGTATGACAAGCGTACACCACTTGTCTTCAATTTCTCACCACTTGTCTTCAATTTCTCATGCAAGAGTGCCACATGGAAGGACATTTGTCTATTTTTTGAAAATACTCCACAGTTTACACTGCCAGTGCTAGCCCTGCATAACTTCTTGAAGGATTTTCACACAACCAGTTTTTTTCTCGGTAGTAACTACTATGTTCGAAGCAAGATGTTATCTAATTAGAACACGGATTATAAATGTCTGAAAAAGTTCTATTGCTATTTCACGAGGCAATCTTAAATTCATGTAGAGTTAAATTGTGGCTTAAATTATTTTTGCTGTGTATTCTCCGTATTGTGTGGTTCTTGTCATTAAATTTATTGAGCCACTCTCAGATTAAATGCTTATTAAGAGATTCACTACCTATTAAGTGATCTGGTTGTGTAAATATTGTTCACACCGTCAATGTATAGAACTTAAATTCACTTTGAGTTAATTGTGGCGTACATAATTTTTTCTGTATATTTCCCATATTGTGGCTCTTGTCATTGAATTTATTGAGACGTTTCTCATATCCATGCTATTTTCTTTTGAACTTCAGAATGAAGTTGCCAAAAAGGATGTATTCCAGCCATTTGCTGAGAAAGTTAGAGATCATAAGGACTTTGTGTCTCATTGGGCTGCGCTAAAGGAAATACTATTGAAGTTTTGTTTTTAAGATGAAATAGTCTTAAAATGAGGGTGAATGGGAAATGGAGGGAAAATAATTTTTTTGAGTAAAATTTTAAGTTTCCCCCTCTTGACAATGAGACATTGTCCCATATTGGAAGAGGAAGAGATTTTTGGTGGGTATATATATAATTGCTTTTCTTGTAGCTCTTAAAGAGTTAAGAAGAAAGCAAGCCTCGCGCCGTCGTCGCTCGCTCGGCTCGGCTTCGGCTACGGCTTCGGCTTCGGCTTCGGATTCGGATTCGGATTCGGATTTGGATTTGGATTTGGTCAAATGATCGATTGATTGATTAATTTTTTGGACCAAATTTATTTGTTAATGGTAAATATTAACGTAAGATTATCCGCATTTGTAACGGATATTTTTTAATCCGTGTATTGACCATAAGGCAGCCGCCTAATGCTCTTCCCACCATGAATGTGCTTGCTCCACAAACAAGCTAATGCTTGCTCCACCATGGAGGGTGGACGATGGTTCTTCTTCAATACTGACTGCTATATATATGTGCAGCAGCTGTTGAAGAAAGACACACAACACACAAGACATAAACTGAAATCGCTCAACAGATTTGGCTATACATTGCACTCCTTCCTCTCAGCATTTCCATACGATTTTCTGAGTATCTACTCCTTCGTTCTGCATTGTTTTAACTTCAAACAAAGCAACTGTAAGTGTGATTTGCTACCGAACTTTGTGTTCGCTGAAACACTGGGGTTTGAAGTACCGCTACACCAGTGTGTGATTCGTTCTATCCTGGGAGGAAATAATCCATTACCTTGGGTACTAGGAGGGGATTAAATTCCTTAAGAAAACACTGTGAATTCAATGGGCTCGAATTAATTACTGTTTCATTATGATAACTTATATTTTGTAGAATTATTATTTACAAATACAACAATATTGGCGGGACTAACAATCTTAAGGAATTTAATATTTATTTCTGTATTTGTGTTATTCTTATTATTCTGCAAACTAAAACCTTTGTGGTTTTGTGTACTCCCGTTTTGGAGAGTAAAGCCTTCGTGGCGTTTTATTAGAGATTAAAATCTACGTGATTTTTTACTCCAGTTTGAAAACGTGTATTAAACGTTTGTTTGTGTCATTCTTTTACAGAAAAAATGACGACTGAAAGCGAAAACCAAGTTATTCCGATGGTGACTGCCAACGCATCGACAAGCCGAACACCGGCGTTGGCACCGGTAGAAAAACCCGGAAAATTTTTCGGGATTGATTTCAAGCGCTGGCAGCAGAAGATGTTCTTCTACTTAACTACGTTATGTCTACAGAAGTTCATCAAGGAAGATGTTCCTGATCTGCCAGATAAAACTCCAGAGAATGAACGCTTTCTCGTGATTGAAGCGTGAAAGCATTCTGATTTTTAATGCAAGAATTATATTCTTAGCGGACTGGATGATAATCTGTATAATGTATACAGTAGCGTGGAGACGTCAAAAGAATTGTGGAATGCGCTTGAAAAGAAATATAAAACTGAAGATGCCGGGATGAAGAAATTCGTTGCCGCAAAAATTTTTGGACTATAAAATGGTAGATAGCAAGTCTGTTATTACCCAAGTCCAGGAATTGTAAGTGATTATTCATGATCTACTTGCTGAAGGTCTTGTCATCAACGAAGCATTCCAAGTAGCAGCAATGATTGAGAAGTTGCCTCCGTTGTAAAAATTATTTGAAACACAAACGAAAGGAAATGTCCCTTGAAGATCTCATTGTTCGGTTGAGAATCAAAGAGGACAATAAAGCTGCTGAAAGGAGAGGCCGTGGAAATTCAACAATAATGGGAGCAAATATTGTTGAAGATAACAAAAAGAGGAAGAAGGCTTCTGGTCCAAAATACAACCCAAGCAAGAAGCGGTTCAGTGGAAACTGCTACAACTGTGGGAAAATCGGACACAAATCTACAGAGTGTCGCGCTCCGAAGAAAGAAAAGAAAAGGGGTCAAGCAAACATGGTAGTAAAGCATGATGATGTTGATAACTTGTGTGCCATGCTTTCTGAATGTAACTTGGTGGAAAATCCTAAACTGTGGTAGTTTGATTCAGGAGCCACTCGCCATGTTTGTGCAGTTAGAGAAGCTTTTTCTACTTATGCTCCTGCTGGACCCGGAGAGACAGTTTATATGGGAAATGCTTCAACAGCAAAAGTAGAAGGATATGGGAAGATATTTCTGAAAATGACTTCTGGCAAGGTCATGACTTTGAACAATGTCCTTCATGTTCCCGAAATGAGAAAGAATTTAGTCTCTACTGGACTTCTTGTTAAGCACGGTTTTAAGTGCGTTTTTGTGTCCAACAAGGTTGTCATTAGTAAGAATGAAATATTTGTAGGAAAAGATGACCTCACCGAGGGCCTTTTCAATCTGAATGTAATGGTTGTGGAAAACAATAATAATATTTCAGCTTCTTCTTACTTACTTGAGTCAAATGATTTATGGCATGTACGTTTGGGTCATGTCAATTATAAAACCTTACGGAAAATGATTAACTTGGAAGTACTGCCCAAGTTTGAATGCGAAAAATCAAAATGTCAAACATGTGTGGAATCTAAGTATGTTAAACATCCTTATAAGTCAGTTGAAAGGAATTCAAATCCTTTAGACTTAATTCACACAGATATTTGTGACATGAAGTCAATACCATCTCGCGGTGGAAAGAAGTATTTCATAACTTTTATTGACGATGGTACTCAATATTGCTATGTTTACTTACTGAGTAGTAAAGATGAAGCAATAGACGCATTCATGCAATACAAAAATGAAGTTGAAACGCAACTTAACAAGAAAGTAAAAATGATAAGAAGTGATAGGGGTGGTGAATATGAATCTCCTTTTGAAGAAATATGTTTAGAATATAGAATTATTCATCAAACAACAGCCCCTTACACGCCCCAATCTAATGGGATTGCGGAAAGAAAGAATCGCACATTAAAGGAGATGATGAATGCGTTGTTGATAAGTTCTGGTTTGCCACAGAACTTGTGGGGGGAAGCTATTCTTACGGCTAATCGAATATTAAATCGAGTGCCCAAAACACAATCCATTCCATATGAAAAATGGAAAGAAAGGAAGCCCAACTTGAATTATTTTAAAGTGTGAGGGTGTTTGGCAAAAGTGCAAGTTCCTAAACCCAAAAGGGTAAAGATAGGACCGAAAACCGTTGATTGTGTTTTCATAGGATATGCGACAAATAGTAAAGCATATCGATTTCTGGTTCATAAATTAGAAAATCCCGACATTCATAATAATACGGTTATAGAATCAGATAATGCTGAGTTCTTTGAAAATATATATCCGTATAAAAAGGAATGTGAGTCGTTTGGTGAAGGATCTAAATAACCTCGGGAAGAAACAAAAGAAAGTACATGTAATCAGGAGGATCCAAGACGTAGTAAACGTCAAAGAACGTCTACTTCATTTGGACCAGATTTTGTGACTTTCTTATTGGAGAATGAGCCTCAAACATTTAAAGAAGCTATGACTTCTTCGGAATCATTGTTTTGGAAAGAGGCAGTCAATAGTGAAATAGAATCCATATTGAACAACCATACATGGGAATTGGTTGATCTTCCTCCTAGAAATAAACCTTTGGGTTCTAAATGGATTTTTAAGAGAAAAATCAAAGATGATGGCACTATTGATAAATTCAAGGCAAGGCTCGTAGTCAAAGGGTATAGACAACGAGAAGGTCTAGACTACTTTGATACATACTCTCCAGTTACAAGAATTACGTCCATACGGATGTTAGTAACATTAGCTGCAGTGTATGGTCTTGAAATTCATCAAATGGATGTTAAGACGACCTTCTTAAATGGAGAGTTGGAGGAAGAAATTTACATAGAACAACCTGAAGTGTTTGTGGTTCCAGGTAAAGAAAAGAAGGTATGTAGACTTGTTAAGTCTCTTTACGGACTAAAACAAACACCCAAACAATGGCATGCGAAATTTGACCAAACAATGTTGTCAAATGGTTTTAAGATAAATAAATGTGATAAATGTGTATACATTAAAAATGTTCCAAATCACATAGTCATTGTTTGCCTATATGTGGATGATATGTTGATAATGAGTAATGACATTGCCAACATAAATGCTACTAAGCGTATGCTCAATAGTAAGTTTGATACGAAAGACTTGAGAGTTGCTGATTTAATTCTAGGAATTAAGATCCATAAGACTCCTCAAGGTCTGGCATTGTCATAATCTCATTATATTAAGACAGTACTTGAAAAATTCAAGCACTTGGGCTTTAAAGTTGCAAAGACTCCAATTGACGTGAATCTTGCATTAGCAAAGAACAAAGGCCAAAGCATATCACAATTGGATTATGCTCGTGTGTTGGGATGCTTAATGTATATCATGAATTGTACACGACCAGATATAGCTTGTGCTATAAGTAAACTGAGTCGATATACGAGCAATCCAGGCCAATCTCATTGGATGGCAATGAAACGAGTTTTGGGATATTTAGAACATACCCAGAACTTTGACATGTACTACAGTAAATTCTCTGTGGTGATTGAGGGATACTGTGATGCAAATTGGATCACCGGTTCAACTGATTCTAAGTCCACGAGTGGATATGTATTCACTATTGGTGGAGGAGCGATATCTTGGAAGTCGTCCAAACAAATATGTATTGCCCGCTCTACAATGGAGGCTCAATTCATAGCCTTAGATAAAGTCGGTGAAGAAGCTGAATAGCTCTGGAATTTCTTGGAAGACATTCCATTTTGGCCCAAACCGTTGGCACCAATATGCATATATTGTGATAGTCAAGCGGCAATTGGAAGGGCTGGGAGCGTTATGTATAACGGTAAATCTCGTCATATACGACGAAGACATAAAACCGTTAGGCAATTACTCTCTAGAGGAATTATCACGATTGACTATGTAAAGTCAAGTGATAATGTGTCGGATCCACTTACAAAAGGCTTAACTAGAGAGGTAGTTGAGAAATTATCAAGGGGAATGGGGCTATGGCCGAGAACAAGTCATTGTGGCGGTAACTCTACCTAGAAGACTGAAGATCCCAAGATCTAGGTTCAAGGAGATCAAACAAAGTCATTAATGACGGTTCAACATTGTCAAATAAAATTTAAGTCCGTTCTCGTGATGAGACAATGTTCAGTACCAAGGATAAAGCATTAAGGCTTTTTAATGATTTCTAAATTTGATACGGGGTATATCAAATAGTGTATCTACAGGATAACACGTTTAGAAATCACCTATGTAAGTGTGAAGTGTTAGCCGCTTCAAGGAGAACTTTGTAAGGCCAGTTCTCTACGCACTTATGAAACCAGAAGGTGTTCATGGCTGAAACGAACATAACAATGAGAACCAAAGACGGTTAAGGGTTGATTGTGTGACTTATGGTTGTCTAGATATACACCAAAGATCGACGGTTCAAAGATATCAAATTTACCGATTGACCGAGTATATCCGACATAAGTTTACTACGGAAAGTTCAAAGGAAAACCTACTTATCCAGATGCAATTAATCCTTGCTTGTAAATCACACAATTTTTTTTTTCATGCATACTTCCGTGATATAGCCATTCCCCATTCATGTGGGGGATTGTTGAGGTTTTATTTTTAAGATGAAATAGTCTTAAATGAGGGTGAATGGGAAATGGAGGAAAAATGAAATTTTTGAGTAAAATTTTAAGTTTCCCCCTCTTGACAATGAGACATTGTCCCATATTGGAAGAGGAAGAGATTTTTGGTGGGTATATATATAATTGCTCTTCTTGTAGCTCTTAAAGAGTTAAGAAGAAAGCAAGCCTCGCGCCGTCGTCGTCGTCGCTCGGCTCGGCTTCGGCTACGGCTTCGGCTTCGGATTCAGCTTCGGCTTCGGCTTCGGATTCAGCTTCGGCTTCGGATTTGGATTTGGATTTGGATTTGGATTTGGATTTTTTCAAATGATCGATTGATTGATTAATTTTTTGGACCAAATTTATTTGTTAATAGTAAATATTAACGTAAGATTATCTGCATTTGTAACGGATATTTTCCAATCCGTGTATTGACCACAAGGCAGCCGCCTAATGCTCTTCCCACCATGAATGTGCTTGCTCCACAAACAAGCTAATGCTTGCTCCACCATGAAGGGTGGACGATGGTTCTTCTTCAACACTGACTGCTATATATATGTGCAGCAGCTGTTGAAGAAAGACACACAACACACAAGACATAAACTGAAATCGCTCAACAGATTTGGCTATACATTGCACTCCTTCTTCTCAGCATTTCCATACGATTTTCTGAGTATCTACTCCTTCGTTCTGCATTGTTTTAACTTCTAACAAAGCAACTGTAAGTGTGATTTGCTACCGAACTTTGTGTTCGCTGAAACACTGGGGTTTGAAATACCGCTACACCAGTGTGTGATTCGTTCTATCCTGGGAGGAAATAATCCATTACCTTGGGTACTAAGAGGGGATTAAATTCCTTAAGGAAATACTGTAAATTCAGTGGGCTCGAATTAATTACTGTTTCATTATGATAACTTATATTTTGCAGAATTATTATTTACAAATACAATAATATTGGTGGGACTAACAAATACGAGTAGAGTATTTCGGAGGAAAAGATTTTGTTAGTTTTATGAGGAATCATTCAGAACTGAATGACATACTCGAGTCAGACAGAAGTTTGGAACCTGAAGATATTGCCAACATTCTGCTTAAGAAGAAACTTTTAGTCCGGTGTGATCGTGTGGTAAAATCTGTCCGGCCTGGAAAGAAGAAATTGTCCGCTTTTCCTTCACATTTAGAGATTTATGATGTGAGTTCCTTTCGGAATTCAAAGTGCGTTTGGTGTGATGGAAGTCATTTTCCATAGAAAATATTTATTCTTGGAAAATGATTCTATTTTCTTGGTATTTGGTTGGTCAGTGGAAATTATGTTATGGAGAGAATATACACTAAAGATTAATAATGATATTAGCAAATTGGAGAGTGTTTCAATGAAACTTTTGAGTAGTAAAGATTAATAAGCTATTGCCGATTTCCTATTTCTGTACCCCTTAGAGTAACGCATTTTACATAGTTTTCTTGCAGTTTCTGAGTTTATGTTTCTTCACTTATGTATGCAGTATCAAGTATTTTCTGAAGATGACGCCTTTTTCGCGTGGACATTTGTCAAAAGAAGGACCCTGTGGCAAACACTTCTCTCATTCTTCTGGCCATTTTTGACATTAGCAATCTGCTTCTTTCTTGTGTACCTGTAACGATCCGACTTGTTATTTTACGAATTTAAGTCCCGTTTAGCGGCATAAGGCCCTGAGCAGCTTCTTATTATGTGTATTGACTTGCGTGTGTGATTGAATTCAGTTACCGGATGATTTGGAGTGATTTGGGATACTTGGTCCCCAAAACGCAAGCTTAAGTCTTAGAATTTTTACCGTAGTCGGAACTGTACGAAGACGACTCCGGAATGGAATTTTGATGATGTCAATACCTCCGTATGGTGATTATGGACTTAGAAGCGTGTCCGAAAAATTATTTGAAGGTTTGTAGAGGAATTTGGCTTGAAATGGCGAAAGATGAATTTTTAGGAAGTTTGACCCGGGGGTGACTTTTTGATATCGGGGTCGGAATCCGATTCTGGAAATTAAAATAGTTTCGTTATATCAATTATGACTTGTGTACAAAATTTGAAGTCATTCCAGATTGATTTGATGTGTTTCAACACAAGATATAGAGTTTGAAATTTCAAAGTTCATTAGGCTTGAGTTGGGGTATGATTCGTGGCTTTGATGTTGTTTGATGTGATTTGAGACCTCGAGCAGGTTCGTGTTATGTATTGGGACAAGTTGGTACGATTGGACTGGGTCCCGGGAGTCTCGGGTTTGATTTGGGGTGGTTCCGGACCAAGTTTGAATGTTTTGATGCTGCTGGTTGCTGGTTCTGGTGTTGTTCTTCGCGTTCGCGAAGAAGGATTTTGCTGTTGGGACTTTGTTCTTCGCGTTCGCGAAGAAGGAAATTTTGTTATTCGTCGTCTGATTTTTGAGGCTCATATCTCGCAATCTATAAGGAATTTGGAGATGATCCAAAAATAAAAGTTGTAGCCCTTTGTGTTTAGTTTTTAGAAAGGTAAACCATTTGATATTTGGAGTTGTGTACAAAATGTTATGGTTTATACACTATAGGCTGTCCGAGAAGAGTTTGGAAATCTCTATTGCATAGGGCTGATTTTGGAAGCTTATATCTCGTAATTTATAAGGAATTTGAAGATGAGCAACAAATGATAGTTATAGCCCTTGGAGTTTAGTTTTCAGAAAGTCAAACCATTCATCATTTGGAGTTTTGTACAAAAGGTTATGACCATTATGCTAGAGGCTGTCTGAGAAGAGTTTGAAAATGACTTTTGAAGAATTTGTTCATCGCGAACGCGAGGGGAGTCTCGCGAACGCGAAGAACAAACCTCTGGGCACCAGAATAAAGTCCAAATTCATGTCATTCTTTCATTTTTGGACTAAGGAAGCTCGGGTGAGGCGATTTTTCGAGAGTTTTTCAAGGAAAACATTGGGGGTAAGAATTCCTAACTTGATTTTGGTTAAATTACATTAATCTATTATTATTTTTGTCACTAAATTAGTGAATTGGGTTGAAAAATTTAGAAAACCCTCTTGGTTTAAATTTAAGATTTGGAGGTCGATTTGTTATTAGAATTCGATAAAATTGGTATGGTTGAACTCGTATCATAATGGGTGTTCGGATTTTATGAAAAATATGTCGGGTTCCGAGAGGCGGGTCCCGCGTTGACTTTTGTTGACTTTTTGGAATAAAATTTTAAGTTGGCGTATTATTATCCGGAATTATTTTTGATGAATTTTAATGAAGGTTGTACAATTAATTTGGATAGATTTGAGCTGTCCGGAGGTCAATTCAAGCAAGAAGGCTATTTTGGAATATCGGTCTAACTTCAAAAAGGTAAGTGTCTTGTTTAACCTCGAGTGAGGGAATTACCCCTTAGACATCGAGTCTTATGTGTCATTTATGAAACGTGAAAAGCCGTGTACGCGAGGTGACGAGTACGTACTCGGCTTATATATGTAAATTTTTATTGAGTTAAAGTCTTGAGCATATTGTGTGGTAAATTGGGTAATTGTTGGTATATATTTAATCATCTATTTGTCGTGCCTAAATCCTCGTTGTTGTTGAATCTGTTGTTATATGACAATTTGTTGTGATTGTTACTTGATTATTTATGTAATTCTGTGAATTTGTTGGTTTGATAATTATATTAATTTAATTTCATTATGGATTTTCTCTCTGCAAATAATTAATTAAATGAGCTTAAGAAGAGGTGCTTATATAATTATTAAAAATTTGAATTTAATGAAGACTTTGCTTTGTGTTGAGTAATTTCTATCTCTATTGGTTGTTTCTGGGTGTTGTACACATTGTGTGGAGCTTTGGCTATTTGTTGTAAAATTAATTAATTTTGTTATATCCTTGAAATTTGTTGTGTTCATTGAGCAAACTGTAATGTGAATTGATTTTGTTATGTTGCAGTGTAAATTGTTGTGTTGTGTGAATTATTATTTTGAGGAGATAAGGGTGACATTTCACCGTTGATATTATGTAGGTATAAGGGTAGCATTCCACTGTTGTTGTGTTGTTAAAATATTGTCTGGGCGGAGCAATAAGGGTGGCAATAGGAGCGACAAGGGTGGCAATAGGAGCGATAAGAGTGGCTATTGATATTGTCTGGGTGGAGCGATAAGGGTGGCAATAGGAGCGATAAGGGTGGCTATTGCCAGTGACGATATGTGATGATGTGGAGTTATGGTGTTGATGATTTTTATGTGATGTTGTGATTTTCTTGTGTTTATTTTTATACCTTGTGCAATTTGTCTTGTTGTTGGTAAATTGATAACAATCTTATTTATGTTGAAATTGAGAGCCTATGGCCTATGGCTAAGCGGATTATAAAATGAAATGTGGGCACGAGGTGCCGTGAGTAAATAATGAGGATATTTGGCACGTGAATTGTCCGTGCAGTTGTGATATAAAATGTGGGCACGGGGTGCTGTGATGAAATGATAATGATAATTGGCATGTGAATTGTCCGTTCAGTTGTGATATGAAATGAGGGTACGAGGTGCCGGGAAAATATGATGATTTAATTATGGGCACGAGGTGCCGTGAAAATATGAAAATGGGCTGAGACCCGTATTTACGAAAAATATGAAAATAGGCTGAGACCCGTATTTTTATGATTATGAAATGAGGTGTCACATGGTGACTTTTTAATTGAAAGAATTATATTCAAAATATTTATTTGGAAGGATTTTTATTCAAAAAGAATTATATTTGAAAAATAATTATTTGAGAAAACTACTTTTAAAAGAGAGTTGTTTGGAAGAATTTTATGTGAAGGATATTTATTGGAAAAACTTGAATTAATTGTGCGTACATGTATTTATTAATTGTTGAGTGATATTTATGGTATTCTTGTTGTCTTGCTGCGCATAACACTGGTTGTTTTATCCTGTCCTTGTTGCTATCTGTTTCCTAGTATTTTGTATATTATATTGCACAGGTTATTAGACCAGTGAGTGTCTTGACTGTACCTCGTCTCTACTCCATTGAGGTTAGTCTTGATACTTACTGGGTATCGATCGTGGTGTACTCATACTACACTTTTGCATATTTTTGTGCAGAACCAGGTATTGGAGATATCGGACTTGAGCAGAGTTAAAGTAGGATCGTAAGGATTCAAGGTAGAGCTGCTTGGCCGTCGCAATCCTTTGGAGTCTTTTCATTTCATTGTACTGTTAATTTGTAATCAAACAGTATTGTATATTGGGTCTTCGTGATCATTCCATGTATTCAGTTAGAGTTCGTGATTCAGTACTACCAGTCTTAGGAGATTGTATATTGTAACTATTTTCGCTGTTAGTTTCAAAAAGAAAAATGGCTTCAAAAGGTAATTGAAATTGGCTTACCTAATTTTAGAGACTATGTGTTATCATGACGCCTGTGGTGGAATTTTTGGATCGTGACAGTACCCCCATCAGGTCAAACTGCTTATATTCTACCCGTGTGCTGGTGTCCTCCTTCTTATACTTTGCGTACTTCTGTGTAAGTTTCTGGTGCTTATTTCAGTTTCATTCACAGATCTGTTGTTATTAGCCGCATTTCCTTCTCATGTTAGAGATTTATGATGCAACACGATGTGACCATAAAATCTGATGTTAGAGATTTACGAAGCGGAACCTTGGCGTAACTGGTAAAGTTGCTGTAATTATGGTCAATATTTTGGCTAATGGAGTTCATCTCACATAAGCATAAACATCTTTGCAAAGTGTAGACTTTGTTGGCAATATTCTTTGGGACCCAAAAATATTGCATTGTGTGATGGACATCATTTGCACAAGTTGTATCTCTTCTTTTTACACCTAAGAGGCCAAAACTTTTTTGCCTATAAAAGGGAAAGTCATTAGTTCATTTTAGATACACCAACAAGATTTGAATCTTCATTTCTTGTTTCTTCCTTTCCTCCTTTATTAAAAGTGTTTTGTATGAGAGTCAAGTGTTGAGAAACACTTGTGTGAACCCTTTCTTTGGAATGAGCTTGTGAGGTTATTCTCTTAGGGCATTTGAGATTAATTAGAGTATTTATTTTAATTTTGTACTCTTCTCTTTTGTACTCTTGTTGGTATAGTGAAATTGCTCCTCTCCGCTTGTGAACGTAGGTCACTTTGACCGAACCACGTTAAATTTGTGTCTTCTTTATATGCTTTAATTGTCGTTGTTATCAAATTTTATTGTCTTTGTTATTGTCATTATACCGTTGTTTGTCTAAATTCCGCACTACCCGAGTTCCCGATCCTAACAGTTATTGCCATGTGACCAGGAGGTCACGGGTTCGAGCCGTGCAAACAGCCTCTTGCAGAAATGCAAGGTACACAATAGACCCTTGTGGTCCAGCCCTTTCCCGGACTCTGCGCATAGTGGGAGCTTAGTGCACCACTGCCATTTTTTCTCATAAAGTAAAAGAGCTAGCTGCTTTTATATGTCACACAAAAACCAAATACTTTATCAAAATGACTAAAGCAATAGTTTTAGGATGTCGGCTTGAGTGAACTTTGTGATTACAAAATCAGCTTTGAAATATTATCAGATGTATAGGAAAAGAGGTAAGGGGATATTAAGTTAGTACTCCCTATGTGCTCCCTTATGAAGAAATTTTCCTTATATCATGTTTTTCATTCTTCTGCTTAAGGTAATTACATTCCTTTGCCTTTTTTCTATGACAAACAATGAAAAATAGTTCTTTTTTAGATAAATAAATGAAGTTGAGTATAACCACAGGTGAAGTTTTTACCAACTAGAAGGTCCTCGTAGTTTTTTTCATGATAGTACAGAAGCATAACTAAGATAGTTCTGGTACTTCTGATTCTGAATAGTCTAGGCAAGAAATGTTTTAAATAGGAGGTTGAAACTTAAGCTGATGGATAGAAGCACTCTTGCTTAAAGTCTTTCTCTTAGTATTTGTCCATGTGTGTTTGTGTCAGTTGTACAATTGCGTCCCTGAGCCAGGGGTGAAGCTACCTTTTGCTGAGGGTGGTCAATTTAGCACCCTTCGCCGAAATATTATAAAAAATTACACTGTGTATATAAGTAAAATATTAGATTTTAGATATATATATATATAAAATATATTGGACACCCTCTGTCATAATTTTTTTTACTTCTTTCAAGTCTGAACACCATAGAGGAAATTTCTGGCTTCGCCCCTGTCCTGAGTTGTTCATGTCATGCTCATCTAGTTTTGTCTAGTGTATCTTCGCAATCCTACTATTTGAGTTATTGCAATTACAAAGAAGATATTTATGCTTATGAAAAAGAATACGTTGATTCCTGCAGTGAGAGCCATGGTCTTTTGTGCTATTTGGATTCTTCTTGGATGCTGTGTCTGGTTTTTCCCAAACATTCTTGCCGAGGAGGCAACACTCAAAGAGCTGTTCCAGTTTTGGCCGCAGAAAGATGATGGGAAGCAACCTGAGTGGAAAGTAAGGATCTTCTATGAAATTGTAGCTGTGGTTGTTGTTTTGCTCCTGAGAAGGTATCATGCTTCTGATGAGGCTGCAACAGCCAGGTTTGCTAACTTGTACTCACATTCTAATGCCTCTTTGAATGGGAGGCAACTTTATCAATTTTAGAATGTCTCATATTGATTGTGGGAATGGGTTGTTGCCTCCTTATATTGGCTAGGACGGTCCACGCCTCGTGAACTAACTTTTGGAGTTGAAAATCCCAGGATATCCGAGCAAGACATATTCCTATTCTTAGTTTACCCAATGTTAGGTTCTTATATTATTGCATACCCTCGAAATCTCAAATCCTGAACACGTGAGGGGTTACTAGAATATCTTGCATTGGTTGAGTGAATGAGATGTTGTCTCCTTATATAATCTTGGGCAAACTTCTCCTCATGAACCGCCTTAAACCAGAGAGTTGTCAACGTTGGGATTGAGAAGCCCTAAGGTCCATCATCTTAACAATCAATGTTGATCAGAAGAGAGTCATATGATCAAAATTTTTCCAGAGTGTAAGATTTGGAAACTAGGAAACTAGATGAAGAGCAAAGAAAAAGACTAAAAGGTCAACTTAAGCATCTTGACAGATTTTATCAGAGGCGGCTCAACAACACTTGGGGCCTAAGGCCAAATTTTAATTGGAGGCCCTTCAGTAATAATTTTAATAGATATTTTTATTTAGGATTTATTTTATAACTTTTTGAGATGCAAAATTATTAATTAGTTTTCTATAATCGATTTCTTCTAATAGGTTTGTGACTTGTTCATCTAAAAATACTCCCCTATAGTTTCTAATTTAGTTTTTCTATTGTTTGTGAAAAGTTTATCAAGATCTCTTTTTTAGATTGTATATTTCAACTCTTTTTTTTTTTTTTTTAGAATAACAAGATCTATATTTTCTAGTTGTCATATTCAAATTCTAATAAATATTTAAAAAATATACCTATGAAGTAAAAATAACAAATATAACAAATTTAAGATAAAAAAAGATACTGAAAAGTTAGAATGAAAGAACTAGATTCAAGAAGTTTGAAGACTTAATTTCAAATTTCGTAATGTTGCTTCAAATATTTCTCGCAAGGTTTAAACGTGAGAAATAACAGAAAATGAGACACAATTTAGTATAAGGAAAGTAATTTTAACTATGTTTGTAAGAAGCAATATAAATTATCGGAAGTTTTGAACAACAAATAGTTCATCTTAGAAAAAGTAAGAAAGAATATAAAACAAAGTATGTAAATTGATGGAAAAGGTGAAATGAAATATTGTAGCTCTTGCATAAACCAAGAAAGAGAGTGTAAAGGTTTAAACCCGTCACTTATTCACATAGCTAAAATGTTGGCTTTTCTTTTATAGGAAAATTTTTATTTTCTTCTAAATAGTACTCAATATTTTCCAAAAAATAAATAAAATATAAGCCCATTATTATAGAAAATGGGGCCCCAAAATTTGGGGGCCTAAAGCAACAGCTTTAACTGCTTTATGGTTAAGCTGGCACTGATTTTATAACACCAATATCTACCCTGATCCTGATTATTGCATTAGGGTAGGATGCCTGTATTACACCCCTGAAGTGCGGCTCTTCCCCGAATCATGCATGAACGCGAGATGCTTTGTGCACCGACGGCCCTTTTAATATCTACACAGCTATATTAGTAAAAAGTGTGGAACATAGTTTAATAATTTATCTCACTGAATATGTGGTGATTTGTTGTCCAAGGATACATGATCGTTGTACACAGTTGAGCTGAAAATGAATTCTTTTCTTGCAGTGTTGGGCCGTATCTGGATCAGTCCACTTGAGTATTGCAGCCCACGTGACACTTGGCCCACTTTAGCCCGAGCTCGTCTCTGATTGAGACTTAGATTACGGGCTTCCTATTAATGATTGGTAAAAACTTATCTGGTATTGGGTATTCACACCAAATCAATAGATGCATGACATATGTTTTACACATGGACTTCAAGCACTTAACTATGGTGAATTACATGCATTCTCATCTCACTAAAGCAATTTACCATGGTGTAGTAACATAATTTGGTGTAAGCACCTCATACCGGTAAGTATATACCTGAATTTTTATTTTACCATGCGAATTTCAGTCGATCCTGCAACTTTTATGACTATTCACACTCCGAGAAAAGATGTTTCTGAGTCTCCTCTTTATCATCTTTACATATACCACATATCTTGGAGTTAATAGGAACCTGTAATCGACTAAGTTTTTCTTTTGTGAGTAATTTGTCTTGATTAACCAACCACTTCCAACCAAGAGCTTGTGAGTTCGAGTCACCCCAAGAGCAAGGTGGGGAGTTCTTGGAGGGAAGGATGCCGAGCGTTTATTGGAAACAACCTCTCTATCTCATGGTATGGGTAAGGTCTGCGTATACACTACCCTCCCCAGACCCCACTAGTGGGATTATACTGGGTTTGTTGTTGTTGTTATTATGAACCTATGTCGTGGAAGCAATAATGAGCTCAGTATCAATTCTGCCACTTTCAGTCTTTGCATATTTCCCAATAGAGCATTGTAGCTCTTGGTAACTGAATATTTTCCATTGTTGTTAAACAATAAGAGCCATTTTGGTACCATCCTGTCATGCTAGCCTTAAGTGCATGTAATTTCCTCCAATACGAGCTACTATCTTGTGATGGTTCATGAGTCCAGAAATTCTGATTGTCTTTCATATAAATACCATGAACCCATTTAACCCACTGAATATCTTTCTTTCTTGCCAATTGCCAAACAAGCTTGCCAACAAAGGCCACATTCTATTTTGTGCAACTTTTAATGTTTAACCCTCCATATTTCTTTGGAACACATACTCTTTCCCATGATACCAGTGCTATCTTTCTCTTCTCCCCAGTGCTTCCCCACAATTAATCTCTACACCTTCTGTCTACTTATTCAAGACACTTTGAGGTAGTACTTAAAAGTTGCTTAAACTACTTAATCAGAATTATTTAACGAGCTCAGCACACAATTTCACATATGACCACAATATCTTGAATGTACAGACTGCATATGGCCATCATACATTATGAGGTTGATATACTGTGGTTTTCAAAGTTTCACCTCAACTACGAAATAGAGTTCCTGTGGGGTTGACTGTCTACATCATACCCTTTAGGATGCGACCTTTTCCCGGACGTGAACGCGGAATACTTTGTGCACCGATTGCTATTTATTTAAGAAAGAATAACAGGTGATCATTATTGTATTCTTAAAATGACCAAAATACATTTTAAGTTTGTCCTCTATCGATAAGACTTTTTTATTTGAATAATAATAGTGTCCGAACAAACAATACACCTTAGTTATTCTTCATAGGTGTATCGATTACCTTCCACTAGCATCATGTATGAGGCTGACTTTTCTAATCGAACATCTTGATTTGTCGTAAAGGATAACTTATGCCTACAAACAATGATAGTTGATTTTCTTTTGTAAAATATTTTTCTTGAGTACACTATCTTTTACAAGTCAACGTTATCAAACATCGAAAAGAAATTTCTTCAATAAAATTTTATAAATAATTTTCATCATGAAAAATATCCTCCAAAAGTAAGTTAAAAAGTTGTGCTAAAACTATACTCAAAACATAAACTTAGGAAAGAAAGCTCACACATGGTTAACTTTTAAATATTCTTTTTCACTTAACTTTAAATATTTGTTTTATATTAATTAATTCATGTAAAATATTTTCTTAGTAATTTTATTAACGGGACAGAATTTAAAGTGTAATCCAAAAACAAAGTCACACAGTCCAAATTGTAAATCTGTCGAGTATCGACCCAAACCCAAGAGTAAGCGTTACAACATGATAAAAATGCTTTTATTTATTTCTACTATACCCTCAAACGACCACCTGAACAAAGAGAAGAAATCTAAGGAAACCGCAGAGACAAGAGGAAGAGAAACACACACACACACACACACACACTCATTCACAAGAGGATCAGAGGAAGGGAAAAACACACACACACACAGTGACAGAGGGAGAGGGACAGAGATGAAGAAAGCAGGGGGAGCAGAGAAGAAAAAGGTAAGGAGATCACAAGCTGTCGCATCCAACACCTATTCTCCTTCTAGGGTAATTCCACTCTAATTTAATCCAAATTTATTGCATAAATATATCCAATTTTTAGTTTTTTTTGTTTGTTTGATTTCTTTTTTTGGGGGGAAATGGGTTTGTTTAATTGGAATTAATTTGCGTACATGATCTTGTTTTACGGAGTCATTTTGAATTGTATGCACGGGACTCATAATTCCTAGGGTTTAAAATCATGTCCAAGTGACGGGTTTATGGAAACTGGATTTCTCAATTTGGATTTTTCTTGCATTTCCATCAAAGAATTTGTGAGAGAAAAAAAAAAATCTTGTTTTTAGGAGGTAATTTGAATTGCTTGCAGTAGGACCAAACGTCTCAGGGTTCCAAATCCTTACAAAGATATGGTCTTTTTGGAAAATGGGTCTGTTTAATTTGCGCAGAGTTATGGGGTACGTGTGTTGGTGGGAGGTAGCCGGTAGCCGGTAGAATATTAGTGGTGCGCACAAGCTGGCCCAGACACAATAGTCAAAAAAAATGGTTTTCTTACATTTCCCAAAAGAGTTTGTGAAAAATATTTTATTTTAGGAAGTAATTTGAATTGTATAACAAGGAGGTTTTAAAGATCATAATCCGATCAAAATTTTAATTGAATATTTTCTTGCATTTTCCTCGATGAATTTGTGAAATTGATTGAGAGTTAGTGATTTTGATTGGCATGAGATGAGTTTAAAATAAATGGTGTAACATGGTCTATGAGGATTCGTCTAGCCGACCTTAACTTGTTTGGGGTTGAGACGTAGTTGTAGTTAAGTCATTGCGACAAAGAGATTTTGAACTTAAAATTTTGGTATTATTTCGGCTAGTGTGTGATAGAGGGTATCCATTTCCTCTAGCTGGAAGTGTGAACATTGCAAATATATTTCTAGGGATTGAAAACAAACTTTTGCTTTCTTGGATCATTAACTTTATATAGTCAACTGAATGTAGACGATATTGTGCCCTTTTTTGGGAGATGAGAGGAATTTGCAAAGGTATTTGCTAAACTTGCATTGGACTAAGTATTGAATGATAGTTGGCACATGTTGAATTGTTTTTCTAACTGGGTAGTCGGGATTCATTTTTGTCCTGTGCAGTTAATGCGTGATTCGTTCCCCTCTATTTAGTTTGCTAAATCTATTGGATTTATCTTAAATCCTTGAAATGAACTAATTAGGACTAGCACTATAGGGTACCTTCTCTTTTTCTGTTTTTTTTTTTTTGGGTTGTGGGTAGTTTCACTTTTGATCATCTTGCTGAACTACACTATTAGTGGACAGATAACTTAACCATATTGGCACCCTTGAAAAACAAGATAAAAAAATAAAGGTTCTTGTCATCGAATATACTGAGACATGCTCAGCTTTGTCCGCTCTCCTCCTGCTGCTATTTCTGCCCTTTTTATTTTATGATGCTCATACTCATGCTGTTTACTTTGAGTTTCAGAAGCAAGCTGCGAAAAAGGATTTCTTCCAGCTATTTGCCGAGAAAGTTAGAGATCATAAGGACTTGGTGTCTCGTTGGGCTGTTCTACAGGAAACACGGGTAGAGTATTTCAGAGGAAAAGATTTTGTTAGTTTTGTGAGAAATCATTTAGAACTGAAAGACATACTCGAGTTGGATAGAAGTTTGGAACCAGAAGATGTTGCCAACATTCTGCTTAAGAAGAACCTTTTAGTCCGATGTGATCGTGTTGTAAAAACTGTTCGGCCTGGCAAGAAGAAATTGTCTACTTTTCCTGCGCATTTGGAGATATACCATGTGAGTTCCTTTCTTGATTCTATTACTAGTTATTTTGAGAAATTTCTGGCTTCCTGTCAACCTTGTCCTATTCAGTTATAAATATATTTGTTTTTACTCTTTCCATGGATTGTTACTGCTTAGTGTTACTACTTTGCTCTCTATTTTCTGGTTATTGTGTTGTTGGTGTTATCTTTCTGGATTCCGTTGCTGTTACTGATACACTGTCTCTTTCCTTCTTGTGCCGAGGGTCTACCGGAAACAGCCTCTCTACTCCTCCGGAGTAGGGGTAAGGTCTGCGTACACACTACCCTCCCCAGACCCCACTTGTGGGATCTCACTGTGTTGTTGTTGTTGTACTCTTTCCGTGGATTAGTAATGGCTTTGAAATTTTGTGTATTTGCTTAACGGAAGTGTGATCATAAATTTAGCATGAACATATATTTGCCATTCTTTATCCACACAATTTTAAAAAAAAAACGATCATATATTTGCAATACAGCTGATGCTTCTGCTTGAAAGGGCATGTATCTAATCTGTGGAACATCCATTTGTATAGTTTACATGCCTTACTGTGGATCCATTCCAAGAAATCTTAAATCCTTTGTCATTTTTTCTATAACCGGGAAATCCCCCGGGGCTGTGGCACACGGTTCAAGACTCAGTGGATCCATCTACCCTTCTCCACTTATACCAGACTTTTGTCTGCAGCAGGGTTGAATCCATGACGTGCGCCAAGTGATGCACTCTTAAATCCTTTGTTATTCATATGTCCTACATCTGGATATATACCAGAACCCTTAAGTAAAAATTAGTTGATGCATGCAATTCCTGATAGTTACTGGAGTACTTCTTACCTTAGAATCTGTAAGAAGCAAAAGTAATCTTTCTGCAGATTTATTTTATTAAGTCATGCTATTCACTGATTAAGAAAGACTTTCTTATAAACACCACAACCAAAAGGAACCGAGGACGTCTTATTCTCTATCCTTTCACCCATAATTTTCCTTGCTCTGTTGCTAAAATCTTCTCCTTTCTTAAATCGGAAGATAAGAATGATCACCATATTTGTTGATGGCTTATATCATTGTCTTAGATTTCCTCTTTCTGTAAGTAAGCTATTCCCAATTTCCTATTTCTGTCAAAACCAAGTCTACAATCTATCAAAAGCTAGATGTCAAATATATGGTGTATTTATCTATAGAAAGCTTATCCTTGTCCTCTTTAAACGTTCTTGACTTGGATATACTGACCTTTTCATTCTGTAACCCTAGAGTTGTGCATTTTACATGGTATTCTTGCAGTTTTTGAGGTTATGCTTCTTCACCTCTGTATGCAGGATCAAGTATTTTCTGAAAATGACGCCTTTTTCGCATGGACATTCGTCAAAAGAAGGCCCGTGTGGCAAACACTTCTCTCATTCTGCTGGCCAGTTTTGACATTAGCAATCTGCTTGTTTCCTGTGTATCCCCATCAGGTCAAACTGCTTATACTCTACTCCTGCGCTGGTCTCCTCCTCCTTATACTTTGCCTGCTTTTGTGTAAGTTTCTGGTGCCTATTTCAGTTTCATCTTTTGTTTGTTGTCTCATTGTCTTCCAATTTTAGGGAAGTATGATAATGTGGTCATGAAACTTGAAATTATGGCAGTTTCTCATTAAGTACAAACAAGTAGCTGTTTTATATATCACATCCAAACCAAATACTTTATTCGAATGACCAAAGCAACAGGTTCAGGATGTTCGCGTTGTATGGATTATAGCTAGTTATGTGGGGATTATAATGCAGAGATTGTTAATGTTGTGAATAATAATATAAGAATTGCTATGGAAGGATTGCCTAACATAAGAGCATTTTTGTCTTTAGATAATCGTATCCACATAGTGATAATACATACTACACATTCTATTCCGTGTTAAATAATACATAGATTCCAAAATAAGTTGTACGGAAATTAGTAAAGAGGTGCACAAAAGAATTGTATTGTTGGTTGCTTGGTCAGTTGATATTGTCCTCGTCAAGTTGTTTTGACCAACCCTTTTGAAAGTTGTGGCTTATATAAGCGGTCTGAAGTGACTCTGTTGATAATTTCTTAATTAGTACTGTATAATAAGTAGATTAAAAAGGAAAAGTACCTAGTTGTGGTGTGTCTTTTGGCATTCTTATCGTAGCAGCTGTTTGTGGGTTATATTTAATAGATTCAGCTCACTGTTAAAATGTATTGATTCGTCTAGGTAGCAAATATACACGTCACTAGGTTCATGTCAGACACGGTCATGAAAACACAAGAGTTGGAAATAATAGCGTATGTTATTTTATCTAGTGGATGTAATTTATAGCAAAGGACCCCTAAGTATACTCAAGCCAACATCCTGCCCATAAAATCTTTGTTTTTTTTTGACATATAAATCACGCTCATCTAGCTTTGTATAGTATATCTTCGCAATGCTATTTGAATTAACTGCTATTTGAAAGAATAAATTGATGGTTACCGAAAAAGAATATGGTGATGCTTGCAGTGAGAGCCATGGTCTTTGGTGCTTTTTGGATTCTTCTTGGCAAACGAGTCTGGTTTTTCCCCAACATTCTTGCTGAGGAGGCAACACTCAAAGAATTGTTCCAGTTTTGGCCCCAGAAAGATGAGGGCGAGCGACCTAAGTGGACTGCAAGGCTCTTCTATACAATTATAGCTGTGGTGGCTATTTTGATCCTGAGGCATCATGCTCCTGATGAGGCTGCAAGAGCCAGGTTTGCTTACTTGCACTTATACTCCGATACCTGTTTGATGATTTATGAAAATCCTAATTCAGTGGGACCAAACTTTATCTGTTTTATAAAGATGTTCTATTACCTTATATGATGCATTTTATTACTTGTAACGTATTACGGTATTTTATACTTTGGTATATATTAAACATTAACTGCAAGTTTTGGAAATTGAATCTAGATCCATAAATTTGCCAAGAAACTTTGCAAATCCTTACTAACACCGAACCTTTTCTGACATAAAAAAAGAAGAAAAGATCAAACACAAATTGGATTGAACTAGATCTAGCTTAATTTTTTAAAATTTAGAATAAGATGGGATCAAATGTTATCATGATCTTAAATTTTCCAAACATAGTATGAGACTAGGAAACTAAATCAAGAGTAAGAAAACGACTGAATGATCAACCTATGTATCATGACAATTCCATAATACCTGTCATGTCCCGTGTTTGTCACGCCCCGACCTCGGGGAGCGCGACCGGCGTTCAACCGAGATAACACGGTCGAGCAAGCCTGTTGGATTGCCTTTTACCCAACTCACCCATAAATAAAGAGAAGATAAACTTCATTAATTAACACCAAGGGGTTCATGAACAACACTAATTCCATCACCATTAGTTACTTCATTTATAAAGTCCCAAAATACATACACTTTCATAGTTTGAAGTGGAACATGTAATACACATACGACATTACTATCTTGACTTTCCCAATACCAATACACAACCCACACCATGTCTACGGAGCCTCTAATAGATATAAAATAGTACAATGATAGTGCCGGCAACAAGGCTCCGGCTATACCTCAAAACATAATACACACAGAACAAAAGATGCACGACCCCGAAATGAAGTGGGGCCAACCAAGTCAACTGGGAAGAGAGTGTACCGCTATGACTGGTCAATGTCTTCCGCTGTGGAATCACCTGCATCCATTAAAGATGCAGCGCCCCTGAAAAAGGGATGTTAGTACATGTCGAATAGTACTAGTATGAAAACCAAGTACCTATGCAAGGACTTGGAAATACAACATGAATATGATGAATCATGGTAACAATAAAAGGCTTAGATAGCCGTTAAAGCCATAGCAAGTTTATTAAGAGCTTTCAATAACATTTACAAATTTCTAAGTTGGGGATCCTATGCAGCTAGCTACCTTTACACAAAGCGGCCCTGCCGCCTCACCCCAATGTATGCGGGTGGAGGTGTATTCACAATACCACAACTCTACACAAAGCGGCTCGCCGCCTCACCCCAATGTATGCGGGTGGAGGTGTATTCACAATACCACAACTCTACATAAAGCGGCCCCGTCGCCTCACCCTTATGTATGCGAGTGGAGGTGTATTCACAATGCCACACCTCGGATTCCCAAAACGATAATAGTTTGTACAAAAGAGTTCCCTTCCAATCAACCATTTGGCACCTTTGGCCTTAACAAGTATAAGTTTATGAGGTTTCATCATATGAGAAATAAGTGTTTAATCACATTGATTTCGTACAAGATTTTCTTCCCAAAAGGGGTATAACATAATTAAGTCAAAAATAGAGTATCATTAACACACGCGGGTTCTAACACGTTATGCCAATCGGGAATCAATTTTACTAGTTTGAATACCCCACATCAATAGCGTTCCATGTTCGAACTTCACACGATGGAGTTTTGTAAAAACACGGGAATTCCAATACCAGAAAAAGAGTTTAGCCTTCATACCTCGAAAGAGCTTTTCGTAGTGCCACAATAATGTCCCAACACTCCTAACGATGCTAATCTATCAAGGGGGAGAGAATTATAAGCACGATTAGAGGAATTCGCATGGCAAGGGCTGTTACGACTATGACGACCTTTTCCTCAACTAATTCAAGAACAAAACCATCCAAAATGGTTCAACAACTTCCCCGCAGTCTCTATTAACTCATGCATGTGATAAATCTACCCCCATAATCAACCCAAACTCGAAATTGAAGAATTAGGGGAAGAAATTCTTACCTTTTTGAAGTCCTAGCAAGTTCCTTTTGATGGAATTCCAAGGTTTGATCAAAGTGGAGTAGTGAAATCATCCTTCTTTTCCTCTCTCTAGAATAGCCTTCTCCTCTTTCTAAAATATCAGGTAGTCCCCCAAAAATGAACACTTAGGCTAGATAAATGAAATGGGGGTCGGGTTATAAGATTGGAAAAATGGAGCCCCGACGCAGATCTGCGGTCCGCAAAATGGACCTCATAATGGCCCTCCAGAACTGGGCGTTTCTGTTTCACTCTGCGACAGGTCTGCGGTCTGCGGTCTGCAGACCAATTTTGCGGTCGCATAATGGACCGCAGAACCTCCTTCCGAAATTTCTCATGTTGGATCTGCGATGGGATCTGTGGCCCGCAAAACGTTTATGCGGCCGCATAATGGTCCTCAAAATTGGCAAATATATCTACTTCAATCCGCAGCCGATCTGCGGTCCGCAAATTGGTTCTTCGCATAGTGGACCGCAAAACTACCATGTTCTACAAACTTTTTCCTTCAACTCCTCGACGCACTGAGCAATCCCAAAAGTCCGTACCGCTTCTACAATCCTCAAACACGTTAGCTTACCTCGGCACCACAAAACCTCGGATTTTGGGCAAAATTTTGCGGGGCCTTACAATACCAATAAATAATGTTGAACTTAGTTTTGTAATTATAGACTCAATTTGCTTAAGCTGGTAATTCTTGTTGTAAGGTCTGCGTACACACTACCTTCCCCATACCCCACATGTAAAACTATACTGGGTATGTTGTCGTATATATGTTGATTTGTTCTACAAGGATACGAGAATGTTATGCACAATTGTGATTTGTCCCTGAAAAAGAATTCCTTTCTTGCAGGTATCAGAGGCGGGTTTCTAACATTATTGACGATGTACTTGAGTGGTCTCCAAGTCTGGCTTTGTCAGGCATGATGGAAAAGCAAACTGTGATGAACGTTACCGAGCCTTATGATAATGTAACTGATAGCAAGGGTAGTGATGAAAAGGTATTTTCCCCAGCTGTTGTAGATGAATCCACGCCCAAAGAAGAAGTCGAGGAAGTCACTGAAAATGTAGAAGATAGTGATCATCAGAAAAACTTATAATTTATACTATTAGAACATGTGCTTTCAGGAAAGCAGCAGATTGCAATTTTTTATGTCTTTCGTTCCTCAACTTTTACTTATATGTTCAATATGTATCAGTATAGAAGTTTGTAGTAAAGTCGACAAGAATAATTTTATTGTTGTAGAATTTCTCCTTCCATATATGATACTTTATTTTTAACTCATGGGAGCTGCAAGCTGCAAATTTTGAAGACCAAGTGTTTTGAGTTGTTTTATGGTTCCTCATTGAACCCTTGTTTAGTAAAATCTATGAGAAGAATCTCTCTCTCATCAGGAAACGGATCATAACTTTGTGTAAATACATGCTTAATGGTTGTAAACTAAGGGTCAGATTCTACTTAGGAGATCAATTATCCTGTAAGTTGAGTCCATCTCAATATTACTGGTGATTAGCTTCAAGGGAAGCATCAACTTTGGGAAAGAATTTCATACTGCATTGTACTATCTCGATAGGAGAATAATGAAACATTTCTGAAGTAGTATCAGGACCTTGTCTTACAAATTTTTAGAAAAGATTCATTTTTTTTTCCCTGAAAAAATTTAGTTGATTTATAAGCAGACATCCAAAAGATCAATCATGCCTATTTAAGGTGAATAATATATAGTTATGTTTATCTGTTACATACGTTCAATGTTCTCGAGTAATTAGTCACCCAAGCATATTCTTGTTGGTCAGACATTCTTTCTAAAACCAACGTCTGCTCAACAAATATGATCTTAATTGTGTAGAGCTTCATTGTAATTGTGAGTTTTGCACACCTTAACCATTGAAAAGTCAAATTAAACCTCAGGAAAATAAACAAAGTAAAACATCATTGGACCATGAACCTCAAATCTGCCATTGTATCCTACCATATCTAGCTCCCTAATCAAACCAAATTCTAAATTTCTGCAACAGTAGTGAAAGGAAATAAGACAAGTATACAAACCAAACAACCCCTTTACATGGTCTTCTAAACTGCAGTAAATGGCCAACTATAAGCCTACTAAACAACTACTCCATCTATTTGTACAGAAGGGAAGAAGTAGATTTCCAAGCAATGCTGCAACGCTCGTTGTCTCTATGCTCCCGTTAACACTAAAGTAAAAGCCAAGAATGATTTGCCGCCCAGCTTGAAGAAGCCAAGAAATGAAACAATAACTGTAAAACTTTCTGTCCATACTCAAACCTCGTTGCAGTGCAAAAGCTGGTTTAGACACGAACGTATCCCCAATTACTTGCCAGAGGAACCTCCTTCCCTGCTTTCAGCAGACTGGTACTCATCTTTTGATTCCTGAAAGCTACTTTGATTTCCATAACTGCTACCATTTGAATAAGAATGCTGAAGCTCGGCCAACCTTCCATTTTCGTGCCTATTTTGAATATCAGCAGCATTGAACTGCAAAGGTTCAGAACCCGATGAACTCACAGAACCAGTTCCCTTAGAAGCATCAGCATCTGTCTTTTTGGCAAAACGTCCTCCGGAAGCCCTTGCCCTTCTCAGTGCATGCTGATGTCGAGACTCATGAAGATATGGCTGTAATATGAGGAAAGGATACAGTATCATTACCTTGAAAATGCACCAGATCATTAAATTCGGAAGTGACTGCAGAGGACATAATATTATAGACGACATAGTGCAACTACTAAAAATTTCATATATCAAGCCTGAAAGTTGTGCCACCCCATTCCACCTGATCCCATAATCTTGCCAATGTAGTTATAGGGATGGATAATAATAATAATACTCTCCCCCATTCCATTTTACATGAATGATGTTCCAAAAAGAACAGCACCTCTCTATTTTTAGAAACAATATAACTCTATACTCCCAGTTTTATCCTTAATGACAGGATCTTATGCCACAGAAATTTAATGGCATGCTTAAACCACATGTTCCAAGTCTTTCTTTCTTTCTTTAACTTTGTACCCACTCAAAGATCTTCATATTAAATAAAATGGAGGGAATAGTTTTACTATAAAACTAATGGTACAAGGTTTCCTTTTTCATAAAAAAAATAAAAATGGTACAAGTTTTCCTTTTCAATGAATTACGAACTCCTGTAAAAGCTGGAATAGGAAAAGTAGGAAGGAAACAACAGTTACAAGCAAACAAACCTATTTGGTCCCACATTTATCAAAAGGGACAGTGACCAAATTTAGCGTTGATGGCCTTTATTTCCTCTTAGAAAAGGTGTATTGAGTTAGAGGGCACTAATGCCATAATACTTTTTACTTACTTCAAAAAGAATATATCATCCGTTCTTTGTCCTTTTTTTCCGATAAGGACATCAGTTCGGCACTAATGCCATATACTTTTTACTTACTTCAAAAAGAATATATCATCCGTTCTTTGTCCTTTTTTTCCGATAAGGACATCAGTTCTTTGTCCTCCTCCATTGAAATATAAAATTCTTCATACTGCAGAATTTCATTACATACTGTTAACCAGTCAGAAAATATGGAATTCCAATCAGCGCCTAAGATAGATCTGCCTCCATACCAATTGGATAGGTACAAGCAGTTGGTCAAAGATTATATATCTCCAGAACACTTATACTGTGTGGTAAGTACTCGTAAAAGGTGCCAAACAATTTCCAGACAGAAAGGGAGGAAAGAGAGAATGGAAAGAGCGGCCTGTGGGTGGAGCACATACTAACCTTCCTAGCTTTTATCTGCTTCTTTTCAAGTTCTGCTTTGGCACGTGACTGTCGTCGCTGCAGGATCCTTCGATACTGCTTGGCATTAACATAAACAGGTTCTTGAGCCATTTCATGTGGCAAGGGCATCCTTGCATAGTGCATATCAAGTACATGTGGAGGAACCTAAATAGTTCAACAATATGTAAGGACCTCAAAAAACAAAAATCTTGCCATAAATTAGAGCTAAGATTAAATAATGCTCATTGGACCAACCAGATCAGACTTAAGCTAACATAATGATATTTTTTCATGTCATTTTTCACTAGTTTTATATGTTTTATTTTGTTTTTCTAATCAAATGGAACAGAATAGATGAATTTGAGAATTCGTTTAGCCAATCCAACTTGTAAAGGTGGAATGTAGAAACAGGTGAAATGCGAAATGCATCTTAGAGCTCTTTTGGCACAAAACGCTCCAATATGGACCTACAGTTTTGCAGGTAATTTTCAACAATATGTCATAGGAGTCGAGTCATTAATGAAGCGAAGATCGAGCAAGAGCCTTTATTTCTATGGGATTCAGCTTTCTAAGTTGAGAAAAGAATAGAGATGCAGAAATGCGCACGAGCTCACATCTTCAGCTTTCAAGATAAAAGAGGGCAAAGGGAGCACCCAGGGGTATGGTCTAATCGTCAATGAAGTGGGTTATAACCATGAGGTCTCAGGTTCACTTCCATTAGGTGATTTCTTCCCAAGCCTTGGTGGATAGAGTTACCGTACCTCTTGATAGTGAGAGGTAGCAGGCATCCCACGGATTTAGTCGAGGTGCGCGCAAGCTAGCCGGACACCACGGTTATTGAAAAAAAAAAGAGGCCAAAGGGAACTCTCTGAGGATTCTCAGCAAAATAAGAGGAGCATTTGCATGTCAAGGTGCTAAGTGATTCAAATTCAAAATGCTACTATCCTGGCAGTTAGAAAGAGATGTTACTGATACAGGCTAAGGAGTTGTGCAACTGCTGCTTTCTGGTCAATTGTGATTCAAAGAATATACAAAGTCAAGGGTGTTGTTTTGGCAAAATGATCATATTAAGACATCATGAAGAAGGGCACAAATAGATAGAAAGAAAATTCCAACCCAAAGGTATCCCCAGAAAAAGAGATGATATGCCAGTACCCAACCCTAAAGAAAAAACAGACACGCATCATGTACCATTAAAAATGAATATCAGAATCAGTGACAGCTTAGCTTCATCTTTTAGGACTGATCACTAGCGCCTGAAATTAAGTAGAACCGAACAAGGAAATATTCTTCAAGGAGATGTCAAAGAAGATGCATAGCATCATATGTTTGAACTAGCATGATACCAAATAAACTTAATGACTTAACGAGCAGAGAAGAGTGTCCTTTAAACTACTCATTCTGCGGAAGACAGTAACTCGTATATAGCAACAATTTTCATAGGAAAACGCCATGTATATTGATTAGGATGGAAGGCGACCTTGTAAACAAGTGTTATATAGCTTACACTTGACTGTGCTGGTTCACTTAGAAACGGAACCAAAGATGCTCTCCCCACCTCCCAGCCCCAAAATCAAGAATCCAAACTCCTTTACTGACAATGAGTTGTAACATCTCTCCTCGTTTCTAGATTTCCCATTTGCGCAAAAGCACAAGCTTCCTGCTAGTGCTACAAGAAACTCTAAGATTTATTGTATTTATAAGATTGAACTTAGGTAAATTTTTCTCTGTCATTCTTTAAGTAATGAGTTTTTCTCAATCATTCTGGTTGGAAATTTAACGAAGCACTTAAACGCAGTGCCTGCAATGCCTAATAAAGGCGCTGGTGAAGTGCATCCATAGACGTACAAATCGGACCTAAAACTTCCACAAGAATGGACTATCCCAGTCTTCCTGAACAATAGCGGAGAAAGTAATACACTTCCAACATATATTCCAAGGCGGTAAAGCACAAGCTTTTGACAGCAAGTAGTGTCTGAGAAGGTGAGTGTTTCTAAAACAACGGTCAGTGACAAGAAGCTAGTAGAGGCTCAGCAGCAGACAAACACATATATATGATTTAACACTTTCCAGAAACACCATAAATAACTGAACAGAAGCAGGTATAAAGCACTGACAATACCCTCGGTCACTCAAATCAGCAGCATGATCAATAATATTGTCTAAGAATGTGAGGTTACCTTTCACTTTGAAGAGCTTAGATGAAGTATTTGAATAAGGAATTAAAAACATGAAGTTGACTTGAAAATTTAAAAATGTGCATACCAAAGGCTGGCCAAAAGCTGTCATCATCCCACCATAGTATGGATCAACGTACGGATTAGGAGCACAGGCCTGGATGTCAATCAAACAGAATAACTCTCACATTAGCCATATGACATTATCAATTGAATAACTCCATAAAACAGATAACTACAACAGATATCAAAACCCATAGAAAAGTCAAACATACTTACTATAGAGTGCCCAACAAGTTCAAGCTGTTGGGTCTGCGTTAGGGTGCCATCAAGTTTTGGAGGTATGGTTGGCGCAGCTGGCTGAAAATTTTGATCCGCTTGCCCGTAACTCCCATCTAATCTTGAAACAAGATTTCGTTAACACCAACACATTTAACTAGTATAACAATATCAATAAGATTGCTTTTCAGAAAATGAATTAAGTGATACAATTACGGGCAGACAACAAAGGACAATTACTTAGTAAAACTCAGAAAAGGTAAAGACAATTAAAAGATTTTTTTTTTTTAAAAAAAAAGGAGGAAACCTTTAGTTTTTAATTTGTTTTATTCTTTCTGTTATCATTTTTTTTAAAAAAAGGTCCGAACATTTATAAAACCAACCAATCACCAAAGCCAGACCTTATCCATACGTTAATGACCATGATTGTTTTATCATTAACAACATTAAAAATTGAAGAGATACCTGCATGCAAAGGTATAATACTTTGTGATTTTTCAGGAGCATCCTCCTCCTCCTCATTGATTCCACCATCAGACTGTGATTGGCCATCCATAGATTGTTCCAATGACGACGAATCTGATGCAGTTCCCCTCGTCAACCCAGGGGAAACAGGATTATAACCAGTACTATTCCACCAAGGTTCAGAATACACAGCGGAACGTGGACCATTATAAGCATTGGGTTCCTCCCGATTCGCGCTTTTGGTATTTGAGGGCATACTGCCGTAGCTTTATTCAGAGATTTCCGCAATAGAGTGTCCTGATCGTAAGGACAACAAACGAGTTCAGGAAATAGGGTTCAGGGAGTTTACATTTAAAGAGAAGCACTGCATATGCAGTTCCAAGTCCAGCTACTGAAAACAACACATTCAGATGTCTTCTAGATCTACACTTTTATGGAGGAAACGTGGGATTTGCTGACTAGTGACTAGCATTTAACAATCATGGCCTTCATTTTCACTTGGAAAAACACTTTGATCTTTTCAAGTCTTTTGTCTAAGTGATATATGTGCATCTTTTAGTAAGTTCAAAACTGAAAGTACAACAATAACAAATGTGCTTCAATCCCAATCATAAGGAACCGAAAGCTTTTTGCTAAATGGAATAAAGAAAAAAAAGGTAAGAAACTTTACTCTCCAATATATCAATTTCACAAAAGTGCCAGTCTAAAATAACCTCAAATCTAGCAACTAAGTAGGCAAGGTAGGGGTAAGGTCTGCATATACACTACCCTCCCCAGACCCCACGGTGTGGGATAAGACTGGGTATGTTGTTGTTGTTTGTTGCTAGCAACTAAGTAGGCAAAAATGCCAAAAAGCTAAAGCAGAACCCTTAAAGCACTTTTCAAATTTACATTTTTCCCGAGTGGAGGTATTTCTATAGCAAATTGCAGAATTAGGACTATTTTTTTTTTGGGTAATTAATTAAGACTATTTGATTGTCCAAGTAAAGTGACATTATGAACCTTTTGATCAGAGATTAGTCAAGACTTCTCATACCAACAATACTCTTTCTCATAAGATATAACCCCCCACACACACACAAAAAAAAAAAAAAAAAAGGGAAGAAAACGTAAAGATAGAACAACTTCTTCAATTTATAGACACAATGCAAAATCCTTTTTCCCCCTTAAATCTTGCACACAAAAACTAAAGCAACCCATATTATTTAAATTTGTAGGAACTTCCACGGTGAACAAAACCCATAAAAAATGCAGAGTGATTCCACTAGTAAATGAGGCATTTCGGTTGCTAGAACTACCTGGAACCTCAGTAGACTATAATCAATTGACATGCAAGAGAAAACACATCGTTTTATATCAACCATCACTTTTTTTTTTGAACTGCTGGTGTCTGGACCAGCTGATTATTGCATCGTATACCTTCTACCTTCCACCAATATAGTTACCTAGTAAACCCACTACCCACCAAGGCTTAGGCAAAAAGGAAAAAATGACCAAGCGTGTTGTCTCTGCTGAGTTCAAGGTCTCCCAAACCTTTCATCTCATTTGATTAACCGTTAGGCCACATCCTTGGATGCCTTAACTCATGGCAATATCACCCAAAGGGAAAAAAAATCCACCCCGGATGGAAAACACCGCTTCAGCTCCTAAAACAATGTCGCCGAAGCTCATTTGAGGCATTAAGACCTTGAAGCGACATGAATCTGTGCTAGGGCGCTTCACATCGCTTAAGCAGCATCTTAGTGCAGGTGAGATGCACTAAGGTTTGTGCCCCATCACCCACGAACCCTACCTTGGAACGAAAATGGCGCTAGACAAAATATATCATGGTAAAGAAACATATTCATTGTCAAAGAAAGGTTACGAATGAATTTATTGTTTATCAGAAAAAGAAATTTAAAAAGTTAACACAAGACTAGTCATTTAACCCAAATTAGAAAATTCAAACTGAATCTTACAATCGAAATCAAAATTTCTGTGGTTTTTACCTTACTTTACATGTTTTATTTGATATATTTCACTTATTAGTAATTTTCTCGATTACTTTGTTCATACAGTTGTTTGTATTGGTAGATTCTTTTCTTGCGTTACATATATATACGTGTGCATTATGATTTTGTTTTTCTTCATTGCGCATTTCTTTAGTAAACACGCTTTAATTAATTAATTGCAATTAGAGCCCCAACAGGCTCTCGGCGCTTTTAGCTTTTGACAACATTGTTTGCAGAAGATCAAAGTTTCAGCTGGTAAAGAATGAGACGCCCCTATTGATAGAATTATCACACATCTCACTTGTATCAACAATCACACCTTCGACCAACCTCATCTCAAAATTCAAGAACTGTCTATTACCTAAGAGGGACTCATCAAATGAGAATTCATGACCTCCTAGGAGCTTTCATAAAGAGCTTCTTCGTGCACAATAGTTATCGAAGTACAGTTATGATTATTTTTGTTCTTAATCCATAGAAGAACAAAATTATGATTATCGGAAACAGCATCTCTACCTCACCAGGTAGGGGTAAGATCTGCGTACACACTACCCTCCCCAGACCCCACTTGTGCGATTATACTGGGTATGTTATTGTTGTTGTTGTTATCCATAGAAGAACAAGATTAAAGCACCCAATATCCCTAACAGACCATGATCAGAAATGGATTAACATAACCTAAACCGACAAATTCTAACACAATCCCATATACAAATGCATAAAAATAGCGCCTTTTTCGTGAAATTAGAATTACCCAGCTCCCCCAACCCCCACCCAAAAGAAAGAGCTCCAGAGTCCAGTATGACAATCAAAGAGGGAAAACAAAAAAACCATACATTCACACAAAAACACATAACAAACACGCATAAATATTGTGATTTCTTCAAAAAAAAAAAAAAATAGAATTAGCAATTTCAAATAAAAAGCTCCAGAATGAAAATCAAAGAGGGAATACAGAGAACCCACAGATTCCAACATAAGCAAATATATATAATAAATAAATAAATAAAAAAAGATTGTGCCTTTTTCAACAAATTAGAACAACTCATTTCAGAAAAAACTCCGAAATCAAAATCAAAGAGAGAAAACAGAAAAAAAAAATGGATTCCAACAGAAACACATATCAAAAACCACAAAAAGATTGTGCCTTTTTTCAATAAATTAGAATTACCCAATTCAACAAAAAGCTCGATCAAATAGAAATTCAAAAAGAAACCATGAATTCCAACACAAACACATATCAAAAGCACATAAAGATTGTGCCTTTTTCAATAAATTAGAATTACCCATTTTAAGAAAAAGCTCCAAAGAGAAAATACAGAAAAGAAGCACGGATTCCAACACAAACACATGAGTATAAAAAAACATAAAAATTGTGCCTTCTAACGAAACAAAAAGTACCCATATTTCATGAAAAAGCTCAAATCTTGAGAATTGAAGATGAAAAAAATAAACGGAAAAAGGAAAAAGAAACTTACCCGTATGAGGATATGAGAAGAAAGAGAGAGAGAGAACTGAGGAGTAATTAGTAAAAGACACAAGCCCTAGAATTTTGGGTTGAAAAAAAGGAAGCAGAATTGAGAGCAGTCAATTGAGTTCTATTACCTAGTATGACAAAAATTATTATGGATAAAAATGTACAACTAAAGTAACAATATATATTTACTATACTTAAGCCGATGATGTAAACCGGAAAAAAAAAAAAAAAAAAAGTGAATGTGAACTCTGAATAGTGGATAGAGTCAGCTATGTAAGAAAAAGAAAAAGAAAAAAAAGAAAGAAAAAAGAGAGGATAGAGTCACCTGTGGGAAGATCTAGAATCCGTACCAGGCTTCTTTTTCCTACTATTTTTTCTGTTTTCATATTACCAAAATAAATAAAAAACTAAATAAATTAAAAGAAAAGGTATTAAGGCATTTTTTAACTGATTATGTGATCCTACGTTAAGGTCGAATGTGGTACAGTGTCACTTCATTATTTGCAACATCATGTTTGGTTAGTTATAGAGGAAATAGCCCGACATATATGTTGGGATTGAAGGTTGGCGAATGGAAAATGGAGAGAAGAAATGTGAAAGGAAAAATATTTTGGAAAGATCAATTGTTTCTCGTTGATAATGGAAAAAAATAGAAGGAAAATGTGTTTATATTGAGAAAGCACTTTCTTTGTGTTAAATGAGTTGGAAAGAAGGTAAGCATCGCGTTGTCGTCGTCGTCGCTTGGCTCGGCTTCAGCTTCAGCTTCAATCTTTTGATTGATTAATTTTTTTGGACAAAATTTTTTTCAATTGTTTAATTAATTAATTTAATTAATTATCGAAAAGTCAATCCGGAATAACCCAAGATCCGCGCGCGACGCGACACTTCTCCTTCTTCTGCACAAATAAATTCCAGTGTGATTTACAGCCATTAAGTGGTTCGTTGTTTACCGGCGTTTTTGGTACCGATACTCTAGTGAGTTAAATCGTTCTATCCTGGGAGGATAATATTCTAACACCTCGGGTACTTGAGGGGATAATTTCCTTAAGGACATACTGTGCATTCAGTGAGTTCAATTTCATTTCGAAAATTATTTTCTAATTCTGATTTCTGACAATATCCAGTTTCTGCCTTATTTCTGTTTTATGTTACAGAAATTTACTGTTTCGTAATATTATATTATAGTAATACAAATTGATAATAATTTCTTAATAATATAGCATTTTGTTGACTTTTAAACGTTGTATTGCTAAGGCAATGTTTGTCCATACAAATTTTTTCTTTTTCTTAATTTTTTCAAAAATATGTTTGTCCGTGAAATTTTACAAATTTTTGAAAATTTATCGAAAATGAGTTTTTCAAAAATTTTAGAATTGTTTTTCTCTCACTCACAAAATTACAATATTTTTTCAAGTAATATGCATGTCCAAACATAATTTCTAATTTCAAATACAATTTTTTAACTTAACTCAAAATACTATTTTTTTCCAAAATTACGATTTTTATATCCAAACGCCTACTAATATTCGCATAAATTATATAAGAATCTATATTGTACGCGGATGCATGATAGGATTGTAAAATAAGTACAAGTATTGCGTATCTGAATAAGAGTAACTAAAGGGAAATTCTTAAAATAATTAACAACAAATTTTATACTCCCTTCGTGCTAATTTATATGAATTTATTTGACTAAGTACGGAGGTTAAGAAAAAAAAATTGAATTTGAAGTGTAAAATGAGACACATATATTTTGTGTGAAAAGTAAACTGTTTTCAAATATGAAAAGAGATTTTTTTTTTTTGTACAAACTAAAAAAAAAATAATTCACATAAAGAATGAGTATTATTATTATTCACCATATAAATAGCTGCAATACAATTCATACATTTTTGTTACGGGAGTCAAACCAGCCCTTAGTTTATTTACACCAAAGAAAATACTTGAATAAAGAATATCATTTGTCAATTAAAATATATGGTGTACTTGAGTTCCAGTAACAAATGTCCTACCATCCCTATAATTAGATTTGGGATTCGAATCGCGAGAATAAAATAAAATTTTGGAAAGAGTATATTCTTTTAGTATAAGATATCGAAAATCAAGTAAAAAATAAAAAATATTCTGGCTTGCAGGTTTAAGGTAAAAATGGGATTGTTGCACTAATAACCGTCAGATTTAATATTTATTTTTTCTAATCAATATATATATTATATATTCACTATTATTTTAAGTTTATGTAATTAGGTGAACGACTATTTGGATTAAATCTTCCTTAAAAATCGGTGGATGTGCTGTTTTCTTTTCCGGTCACCAGCGGTGATCTTATCACTCCTTTAAATTAAATGAAACAATATAAACATTAAATTAAAAAATAATTAATCCACATGACACCCAACCAAAATGCATAAGATGCCGTTGACGCGTGGCACGTCGGTGGTTCCCACATGTCTTAAATGGTCCCCACACCTAATTAACGGTTGGCTCCTTGCCACGTAGCCCATTTGGTGGAATACTAATATTCTGAAGAAAAAAAAAGATATTTATTATTTCGACTTGCTATTTCTTATAAATTGCTATGTATATAATATTGTTATTATGTGATGTATCCGATAGGCTTATCCGATGCTCCTTAAAAAACCATAAGATCTCTGTTTATTCTTTTTCTGATTGAATAATTGTTTTGAATTAATTGAAATCACTTCTCATCTGATGCTAAACAAAGTCCTTTAACTAAATCCGTATGAGATTTAATGGAAAATAATGTTTTCTCATTACATTTTCTTTGGGTTTGTTGGAAAAAGGTGAATGAGAACCTTAGAGCAACATTAGAATTATATTTACGTAGCTTATAGATCACGGTTTGAGTCGTTAAATTAGCCACTAATATTTATATTTAAAGTGTTAGAGCAACGATTGTTTACATCACACTTTCTTGGAACACAACCTTACTTTGACCCTACATAAACACGAAATACTTTGTGCATCGTTCTGTCTTGCTGATGAAAAAATGTGGAGTATTTTAAGGAGTAAAAATTAAAAGATTGTTATGAAAATAATTATATTGTGGATATCCATTTATTACTCCGTTATAGATAATCTTCCTGAAGAAGATTATCTATTTAGTACTCTATTGAAGTTTATCTACAAAAGCAGATGATGCAGGCAGGTTGCAAGCAGCTCAATAAAATGATTTGCAGCAGCTTCCTATTAAACAGGTAGGTTGCAAGCAGCTCATACAGACAACTTACAAGCAGTTAAAGAAAAGCCTTGCAGTTGCTTCATGAAAAGCCTCGCAGCTGCTTCCTTTCTTCTAAATAGAGGAGTTTTCAGTTCATTATATACACAAGTTTGAAGTTTGAATAATATACCAGTTTATCTCTATACTTGTCTTTACTTTACTATCTTTATTTTATAACACGTTATCAGCACTAGACTCTTACATCTCGAACAAATACTCCAAGGTACGAAGCAAGAACAAGGCATGAGCAAAAGACCAGCGCCGGCCCCGGTGTCAGTGCTACGAGCATCGTATAGTTTCATCTGCTTGGGTGCATAGTGCAGCACATGGGATTATTTTTGTTGCTGCAAGTCCTGTTCTTGGGGATAATAAAGTTATCAGCCAGGGCAGAGATTGTACTGTCAAATGTTGGGATTTTGGGCGGAAGAGGTTTGTCCAGGACACCATTACTTACAATAAAGACAAACTCTTACCACTTCTACAAACTATCGATTGCAAAGTCACCAAGTGAGGCATTGAAGATTGACAATCTGGAGTGGTCAAATTCGCGTAAATTAATTTGAGCTTTTTGCTTATATTTTTATATCTTTGTCATCGTTTGCATGGTTATATATTACGTTTACAATACCTATTTTGGTATTTGTTTTCATCCTAATTATCTTAATAAAGGACTAAAAAATGGATAACATTGTTAGATCCACTTAAACTCTAGCAGAGTTTGCAGGAAATATATAACCACCATAAGTGGTTATATTTCGTATATCTCATTATAACTAAATTTTATTAACCACCAGAAGTGGTATATGCCTATGACCACCAGAAGTGATAATTTAGGTTTCTATGGTTACAATTAAAGATAAGCTAGAGAAACATTCTCTATATTACATGCACGCCTCGATTTGCTCCTGAAGTAGTAAATATTTTAAAAGAGGTTGAAGCATCACAATTTGATGTGATTAATGCGCGTTCAGATAATTATGTTCGATTTTCTGAAGGATGAGAATTTTTTATAAATATTAATCCATTCCCTGAAGTGAATGTAATAATATTAATAAAGCCGTAAATATGAACGCGCTCTTGATGTAAATATGTTACAATTCACCTCCAGAAGAGTTAATATGATTGATGGAATATATACTCAATATTTCGTATTTTAAATTTGCTCCTGAAGAAGTAACACAATTGAAATTTCCTCCTGAAGTAGGAAAATATTATGAAGAGGTGTTTTCTTGTGCTTAAACAATTGTCTTTATATTTTTTGTTTGATTATGATTTTCTCTCATGATACCAGAAGTGTTTGAGCAATATTTGATAGTACAAAATGTATCAAAAACTCCTGAAAAATTAATTGTTTGTCTAGAAGACACGTGACACCAGTAGTGTCCAAATAATATTAGATTGTGGATAATAAATTAAGGCTCTCGAAGAGCTTATATATAAATATGTCATTCATATTATATGATTATGTCAAAACATATATTGTAGTAAATCTGAAGTTAACTAATACAAATGGCTACCATATTGAGACTACAAATGAGTGGAAGATTGAAAATCTTCATGTTTCCACAATCAAAGGGGGTAAAATAATATGTGTGTGAGAAGTGACCCGCCTTATTCTTCAATTTGTACTATATCATGTATCACAGTAAACCAGAAGTTTTACTGAGACAAAAGTAGCTACTGTAAACCAGAAATTTACTGATACAAAAGTAGCTACAGTAAATCAAAAATTTACTAATACAAAAGTTTATGCCATAGTAAACTAGAAGTTTACTTAGAGATAGCACATGTCATGATAAACTTGAAGTTTTCATTTGCCATTTTTAAATGAGCTATTTGAGAATTCAGATAAGCATATACTGAAGAACTAGAAGATTCTTCAAGAATTCTCTCGTGTTGCTTGTTCTCATAATGAATTGATTATGCTAGCTAAAGTTAGGACTAAAACCCCTGAATTATGGAATATATAAAAGGTGAATATGGGCCCATTCACCTATAGATGCATATATGAGACGGTTACATGTGTGTTTATTATCAACCTGCAATTTGGCATTGCTTTTCTCAAGTAAGAGCATAATTTTCAGATTATGAAATCAAGATAGTTCATCTTGATAATGCTGGTTTATATCCAAACTTGTTTAGCATTGAATACCTCCTATTAATAGCTAAACTATTGCTTATGAGAACAAAGCCTCATGTGTTAGTGTAAGATTTTCTAAATTGCATACAACAACACTTGTATGCATCAAACCAACAAAATATGATAAGTCATCCCCTCACAATTAGTTTAGGATCAGAAAGCAAATATTTTTACTACCTAATAACTTTTGATGTATGGTATATGATTAATTTCTCTACCACAATGCACAAAGATAGGCTTTCCAAAGAAGATTGGGGATATGAGTTAGTTTTTCTAACATTTGGAGGATGAAATAAACAGGTAAAAAATATGCTATATGAATCGAATTATCATTAATATGATCCTCACTTAGAAGATAATTCAAGTCAAATGCCAGAAGCATTTGTTGATCCAAAATTCAATATCATATTTCAACTGTAAATGCTCCTATTAAAATTAAAGTCCATGAAGGATAAAGTTTACTGTACGCATGAAGCGTAGTAAACCGGTCGGTTCCAAAGGTAACAATCCTTGAAAAATGATAGGAGCAAATGATCATAATGAGGAGGAAATGAGCTCTAGAAGATCCTACGACATAATATTTCATGAAACTCCAGAAGAAGTTCAGGTACCTGAAAATAAAAAAAGTGATGAGATCTCAACAAGTTATGTCGTGTAGGAACCGATACAAAATGATTATCGACGATATATTTGACACAATATAGTGCACAATATTATGAGGATCAGACCTATAGTCCAGACACCTTGAAGAAGTCATGCTATTTAGATGCAAGTCATAACCTATATGACTCATTTGATCAAATTTATATAAATATCCCTGAAGGATTTAAAATGCTTGAAGCATATAATTCAAAGTCTCGATAAATGTACTCAATCGGATTACAAAAATCTTTGTATGATTTAAAACAATCAGGGCGCATGTGGTATAATCGTCTCACTAAATTGATGAATGAAGGTTATATAAATGATGACATTTGTGCATGCGTTTTTACAAAGAAAATGACATCATAATTTGTTATACTTGTTGTTTATGTTGATGACATAAATCTTGTTGGAACTCCAGAAGAGCTCCAAAAGGCAATTGAATATCTTAAGAAAGAATTTGAGATGAAAGATCTTGGAAAGACAAAACTTTGTCTTGGTTTACAAATTGAACATTTAGTAGATGTGATCTTTATACATCAATCTGCCTATACAGAAAGGGTCTTAAAATAATTCTACAAGGACAAAGCGCATCCATTGAGTACACAAATGGTTGTTCGATCACTTGAAGTGAATAAGGAGTTGTTCCGACCTCCAGAAGAGGATGAGGAACTTCTTGGTCCTAAAATACCCTATCTCAATGCAATTGGTGCACTTATGTATCTTGCTAATGCTATAAGGCATGACATAGAATTTTCTGTTAATTTACTAGCAAGATATAGCTCTTCTCCTACACAGAGATATTGGAATGGGATTAAGCATATTTTGCGATATTTAAAGGGAACTCTTGATATGAGTTTGTTTTATGCTAACAAAGGTAGTGCAGATCTTGTTGGTTATGCAGATGCAGGTTATTTATCTGATCCCCATAAAGCTCGATCTCAAACCGGGTACGTATTTACATGTGGAGGTATTTACATATCATGGCGCTCCACAAAGCAGTCAATTGTTGCTACTTCTTTAAATCATGCTGAGATAATAGCTATTCATGAAGCAGGTAGGTAATGCATATGGTTGAGATCAGTGATTCATTTTATTCAAGAAAAATATGGTTTGGAGTGTGATAAAAGATCCACAATTTTATACGAAGACAATGCTGCATGCATAGCCCAATTGAAGGGAGGATTTATAAAAGGAGATAGAACGAAGCACATTTCACCAAAATTATTCTACACACACGATTTTTGAAAAAATGGTAACATTGATGTGTAGCAAATCCGTTCAAGTGACAATCCGACCGATTTATTCACTAATCCTTTGCCAACTTAAACTTTTGAGAAAATATAAGATTGGAATGCGGAGACTCAAATATTTGAAATAAGGTTTTCACTAGGGGGAGTAAAATACGCGATGTACTCTTTTTTCTTACTAAGGTTTTTTCCCACAGGGTTTTCCTTATAAGGTTTTTAATGAGGCAGCTAGAAATGCGTATTACTAAATATGTGTACTCTTTTTCCTTCACTAGAATTTTTTCTACTGGATTTATCCTAGTAAGGTTTTAACGAGGCACAATACCTTTTAATGAACATTCAAGGGGGAGTGTTATGAAAATAATTATATTGTGGATGTCCATTTATTACTCCGCTATAGATAATCTTCCTAAAGAAGATTATCCATTTAGTACTCCGTTGAAGTTTATCTACAAGCAGCTGATGCATGCAGGTTGCAAGCAACTCAATGAAATGATTTGCAGCAGCTTCCTATTAAACAGGCAGGTTGCAAGCAGTTCATGCAGACAACTTACAAGCAGCTAAAGAAAAGCCTTGCAGCTGTTTCATGAAAAGCCCCGCAGCTGCTTCCTTTCTTCTATAAATAGAGGAGTTATCAGTTCATTATGTACATAAGTTTAAAGTTTGAATAATATATCAGTTTCTCTCTATACTTGTCTTTACTTTACTGTCTTTATTTTATAATAAAGATGATGAATTAGAATAATTCAAGAGAAAGAAAAAAGAATGGAGAAATGCTCCTGAAATTTAATAAGTTTAATTATTTTCTACGGATAGGCCAAAAGTGTAACTTGTCGCATTCATTATTCTTGGATGAAGTAATTGTTAGCCCCAATTAAGTAAGAAGCCCAAAAACTCATTTAGGCATATATCAAGTTAGCATTGGGCTCATCAAAATACATTCTCTCGAAGAAGCACAATAGGAAAATGAAAATGCAAAAGAATTGAATTGTTATAACCATGGCATAACAATTTCTTGTTACAATTATGTCAAATTTTCTTCTATCCATTAATTTAAAATTTTAAAATTTTTTAAATAGAGAATTATAACTTATTTTCTATTTAAAAATATTTTTTTAAAAATTAATTGATAGAAGATGGAGTACCTCGGTTAAGGCTTCAAATGGATTGAGAATCAACTTATGTACTATTTGATTTTAGCCCAAAACATTGACCGGTCAAGTTAAATTGTAAAAATGTGACCAAAATTTTACACCCCAAGAATTGGCAAAGTATTTCTTGGAGTAACTTCCACCAAACAGGGTCGGAGGGAGAGTATAACTTACGGGTTCGGACGAATCCAGTAGCTTTCGTTCAAACTATGTATTTGTCTTAAGAAATTCATTAAACATGTATAAATTATTAATTTAGAACCCAGTAACTTAAAAGATTTAGAATCCCGAACCCATAAGTTTCAAATCCTGGCTCCGCCTCCGCCACCAAATGGATATTTCCTATTCATACAGATTTATATAAATTACATGCACTGATATATAAAGATTTATATCTTTCGCTTTGATTTCTTAGTGTTTTGTTGTTATTACTGCTTATTGTTACCGTTTTCTTCCATCAATTTTTTGGCTCTGTGATTATTCTTACTATCTTTCTGGCCCTCTTTGTTGATATTGCTTATTTTTATTGTTTCTTTTCATCTTTCTTGAGTCGAGAGTCTATCGGAAACAATCTCTCTACCTTTCTCAGGATAGGGGTAAGATTTTCCTAGATATTTGCCTCCCCAGACTTCACTTATGTAATTCTACTGAGATAGAATACAATTTGTTACACAAATGATGTAATTTAACTAATTTAGCAAGTTTCTTACCTAATTTCGGGTTACCAATTCACACTTACAAGAGATAGCTGGTTCATCAATAGTTTTTAATTACTGAATAGTCTAAATTGTTTTACACTACCGCTATGTAAAACCTAAACATGTTAGCTTAGGGCTAATGGGATTTAACTCAAAATTTTTAACAGCTAAGATCGGAGTTATCCGTCTTCTTGAGCCGAGAGTCTATTGGAAATAGTTTCTCTACTCCATCGGGTAAGGGTAAGGTCTGCATACACACTACCCTCCCAGACCTTACTTGTGAAATTTTACGGGATCGTTGTTGTTGTTGCAAGATGAGAGTTATCAACATATCTAATTTAACCACTCCTCAAGCATATTTTAGCCTCTACAGTAAGTTGCGTGCGATTGATCTAAATGCGAGTCCACACCCCCTCTCCTCTCCCCCCACAAAAGAAGGGGAGGAAGTAAATAAGGTTTTAGAAACAAAAGAAAGAGTGCAAATAATTTTTTGTTAGAAATAAAGGAAAAAGATACCGTAAATGAAGTTGAAAAGAAAGGAGGAAAAGACTACAGCAAACAGTTAACCTTTCTTCTGATTAATTATGCTAAACTGCATGCTAATTGCTAAATTGTGACACTAAGAACACAACCAGACATTATTTTTATTCAAAAGACTGATCATAATATATTGTACTTTCGATGATAAATCTCTTAATTACGAAAATACACCAAACAAACGAATATTATGCTTTTAATGCATTTACTTTTACATCTCAATATGGCCCCCAAAGGTGTACAATAATTTCTTTTTGATCAACTTTTAGTCTTATATTTGGTTCAGGTAAAAATTAAACAGTGAAATATGTTTGGTTATGTGAAAAGAGGAAGTAAGAAGAAAAATATTATTATGAATTTCTCTTATTAATTAAGGAAGTTAAAAATAAGGTGAAATAAATTACCTGAATGTAAGTAAAGTATAAACAAATTGAGTCTAAAAGTTATTTATTACAGAGATCTGATTTTAAAAGAAGGGTAACAAATACCCGAGAAGTCTACTAAAATCTTGCTAAAACCACTAAATATGTCAAATAAATGATCGAGATGGTAAAATAATTATTAAATAAACTTAGTTTCTTACTTATAGTTTTATAAATAAATACATAAAAAGAACTCATTAAGCACCTATAAAGATGTTGTCTCATGGTTTGACCTAAAAGCTAAAGTAATTAAACAGTTTAAGCTTTGTGAAAGAAGAGGCAACCTCGGATTCTAGAAAAGTGTCTTGTTGGCTTAATGAAAAATATTTCTTTTAACCAAAAAAAAAAAAAATACTTATTTTTCTTTCGTCTTCCTTTTTTCCAAAACCAAATTCAATCAGATCATGTGAATGAGCTTAATTTCTATATGTCGATAATGTACAAATATTTACAGAATAAAATAACGTATAAAATACAACAACAATAACAAGAACAACATATCTATTGCAGTACATATCGCAAGTAGACTCTAGGAAGGACTATATGTACGTAAACCTTACTCCTACTTTATGAATATATGGGCTATTTCTGATAAATTCTCGGGTCAAAAAAAAAATATAAAAAGAAAAAATTATGTAAAGAGAAGCAGTAGCCACAACTAGAAAAATAAGATAACAAAAACAAAAGAAACGATAACTGATACGTATTAGAAAACGTATAAAGTAATTACGTGATTACTAATTCGTGTAATAACTAATCAACTATTATAAGTTAAAACAACATTAACAGTGTAATAAAATTTACATTGTGAATATATAACTTAAATCCATACCGGATAGAAATATTCCTCTTGACATAATTAGAATTGGAAAATGAGTGAGAACTTTAGGAAAAAGACATCAATCCATATGCAGCCTCTTTATAGACAAAAGAAACCATTCATTTCACTGCACCAAACCTCATTCCAAGAATTCCCCGCTTCCCAACTGAAAACTCTAAATTATATTTAGTATACAAGATAATTTCAATTGTACCCCTTCAGTTTTGTTCTTGAATACATTAACCTTCTCTGTAATATTTAAAAAATTCTAAACCTTCCCTTCTAATTCCAAACACTCTATAAATTTGGGAATAATTACCTATAGAAATTATTAGAAAATTATAAAAGATCACCTTAATATGTATTCCTTAATCGCACTCAGGATACATGTGATGTCGTATTTAGGTGATTATGCGCAAGCGAAAGACTTTCTCTATTCTTATTTCATTTTTTGCTTTCTAACTCTCCTAAGAAAAGAAAAAATAAAAGATAAAGTTAGTGTAATATAAGCCTCGAGTTTGAGTTGTGGTAATTTAGGACTTTACTTGACAAGAAGCACTTTTACTTTCTTCGTAGGCTTATCCACAACAACAGACCTTACCCTACCCTGGGATAGAGAGGCTATTTCCAATAGACCCTCGGCATCCTTCCCTTCAAGAACTCCCCACCTTGCTCTTGGGGTGACTCGAACTCACAACCTCTTGGTTGGAAGTGGAGGGTGCTTACCATCAGAGCAACCCACCTTGACATAAAATTTATATTAATATTATCAATAAATTTCTAGTGCAGATGGCTAAAGAAAAACAAAAACTTATAGCTATTTACTGCAAAAATATCCTTAATTACATATTAAAAAATCGAAAAAGAGAAAGAAGTTCTTGATGAATGCTTTATACTTGTAATACAAGAACGACTCTTTATCTATTTTTTTTTAAAAATGAATTAAGATGTTGAAACGCCTAGCCACTTGAACAACATTCCGAAAATGTTCTTTTGAATTATTCACCTTTTTTATTTTTTATTTTATGAACTTAATTCCTTTATTTTATGAATTTAATTTCTCACTTCTTGTCAACTATGAAAGAAAAAATAAAAAATTTCATACCGTTATTAATTTTGTTAAATCAACAAGGTAAAAGAGAAGAACCAACAAAAGCACAATATTTGTTTTGGGGTTTGGTGGGGTGGGTGAGTTTCTTTACCTTGGGAAATTCGAAAGTAAAGATATTAGTAATATGCAATTAGGCAATCAAAAACAGTGATCAAGTTGCTTACCATCATTCAACTTTTCTCGATCAATTATTGAACTTCATGTAATCAAGAAATTTTAACAATCACAAACGCGTATAGTTTTTTGACTCAGATATTTTGGTTTCTTAGCTTCTTGCTTTTACCTTTTGTTTTGTCCTTCTTGGCGGTATTTCCGGGAGGGGTACCTTGGAGCAACGGAAAAGTTATCTACGTGTAATATATATGTTAACGGTTTCGAGCCGTGAAAGTAACTATTAATGCTTGCATTAGGGTAGACTGTGTACATCACACCTCTTAGGGTACGCTCTTCACCGAAAGGCGAAGAGTCTAATTACTGCTTTTCTGTTGTTTCACTTTATAGGGTAGGGTCACCGTGAATTCTTTCTCTCTCCCGGTCCGTTTCGTTGGAATTAGGGTTGTTCAAAATCGAACCGAAATCGTTAACCGAACCGAACCGATGGCTTATTGGTATCGGATTATCGGGGTAATGGATGGTGAACGGATTGAGATTTTATAATTAACGGCTTAACGGTTTGGGGACGGATTACTCAATTTTCTTATCGGATAAACCGTTAACCTGTTAAGAATTTTTATATTTACACTTTTACCCCTATGTATATAAAGTACCATTGAAACCCTAAATAGCTAAATCCCTAATCTCTATTTTCTAATTCTCAATTATCTACACCCACCAGAGGTAGAGAAGTCGTCAGTCTCGTCTCTCTCTTGAACTGAGAATTGAGAAGTCGAAAAATCAAAATCTGAATGATTAATACGGGGGGATTTGCAGTCGTACCCTATATTTATGCCACCTTTTAACATGTACCCTATTTTTAAAAATTATTGATTTGGTAGCCAGTTGACAAAAAATCCGTAATAATATGACAATTACACCCCTGATAGTATTAGCATTAGCATGCTACTTTGGAGATGACCTCATTCGCATTAGCATACTGTAAAACAAGCCCTGATAAATGTAGCAGCATGCTAACGTTTGGAGATGACGTTGTTTTACAGTACCAGAGGTTATTCATTAGCATGCGAGATGGTGTAAAACTTCAGCCAATTACAATAGCAGCTGAAGTTGTTTTACATTGAAACTAAAACTTCATGCTAATGCATGCTGAAGTTATTTATCCCGCAGTCAACAGTTTTGTCATGAGTTTTATCCAAAACTTCAGTCTAAACATGCTGAAGTTATTTAGTTCATTTGCTAAAACTTCAGACTAAATATGCTGAAGTTATTTAGTTCATTTACTAAAATTTCAGTTTAAACATGCTGAAGTTATTTAGTTCATTTGCGAAAATTTCAGACTAAACATGCTTAAGTTTTTGTCTTGCAATATGTAATTTTCTAATGAGTTTTTGCTAATGTATGCTGAAGTTATTTAGTTCATTTGCTAAAACTTCAGACTAAACATGCTTAAGTTATTTAGTTTATTTGCTAAAACTTCAGACTAAATATGCTTAAGTTATTTAGTTCATTTGCTAAAACTTCAGACTAAACATGCTTAAGTTATTTAGTTCATTTGCTAAAACATCAGACTAAACATGCTGAAGTTATTTAGTTCATTTGCGAAAATTTCAGACTAAACATGCTTAAGTTTTTGTATTGCAATATATAATTTTCTAATGAGTTTTTGCTAATGCATGCTGAAGTTATTTATTTCATTTGCTAAAACTTCAGACTAAACATGCTTAAGTTATTTAGTTCATTTGCTAAAACTTCAGACTTATCATGCTTAAGTTATTTAGTTCATTTGCTAAAACTTCAGACTAAACATGCTTAAGTTATTTAGTTCATTTGCTAAAACTTCATACCAAAATATGCTGAAGTGTTGTCCTGCAGTCTACAGTTTTTTCAATAGTCCTGAAGGGGAAAATCGTCTTTTTAAAATGCTTTTAACAAAAAAATAGGTACGGATGCAAACGAAAAAACAAAACGGGTATAAGTTAAAAGGGGGCGACAAAAGAGGGCGCCACATGCAATGTTTACATTAATACGTGCATGTTTGTATGAGTAGTCTTGATGGTATTAAAAATTTGGTTAATACGTGTATGACAGTATGAGTAGTCTTGAAAACTCTTTAATTCAAAAATACTGTTTGGTTAGATCTTAGATGGTATTAAAGTTTTGATATTAATTTGAAACTGTTTGGTATTGATTGAATGATTGTTCAAAAAATTTCTATTTGGTTTAGCCAATAAGCCGCCCGATAACCGTCCGATAATTGTTAATCCGTAATCCGCCCGTTGTCTTATTGGATGGCTAGCGGATTACTATATTTATAATCCGATAACCGTTAAGCCGAACCGTTAAGCGTAATTATTTGCTCGATCCGCCCGATAAGTACCCCTAGTTGGAACCACACTTTGTTCGGCGGATCAATCCTGAGTGAACGCAAGATACTTTATACAACGGGTTGCCTTTTTTCTTTATGTGGTTTTTGCTATACTTTTCTTTCTTTCTTTCTCTTTCTCTCTTTTTTTTTGGTATAAATAATAGGTTAAAATGAGTGTTCAAAGTTACTGAATCGTAAGATCAAATTCCCCGGTCAATAAGCGAGAATTTATTCATTTTATCATTGCGGAAGCAATATCTTAGAACAATTAAAACGAGCATTTTGAATGATAGATTTTAGTGAGTACCTCAATCTCAAAACGCGTCACTAGAGTCTTACGGCATGCTTCTGCATAATAGTATAACATCATCTATCGTATCGTATTAAGTATGATTTGCTTAGGGTGTCACATACATTACCCTAAGGATTTTATGTTTAGTTTGGGTTTGCGCCCTATTGCCCAATATTGCATGAAAATGACTTTGATATGCCATACGTAAGTATGTAACGACTTAGTCTACAGGTAATACTATCCATTTTTGGACCTAAAGATTCACACGGTTTTAAACAAGTCATGAAATAATTTTCTTAGGTTTATTTCCTTAAATTGACAACATCTGTCATGTGTTTTTTAGATGTGAAATTTGCCTAGAGTGTTACAATTAGTTTTTTTATTTTATTTTTAAGAAGCCAATCACATTAATCAAGCACAATTGTAATATAAATAGTTATAGTTATTAAATAATATATATGTTATATCGTGAATGCAATGTAATAAGTTCAGTGCTTGTTATTCGTCTTGGTTGGATGATATCAGTAAACTTATTATATATACTTGAAGGATATTCTTTCTTGCAATTAATCTGATATTCTAAATCAAACTTCGAAAATATTCTATCTTTAACGAACTTAGTAAAACTATGAGAAACCAACAAAAGAAGTGGATATGTCCAACAAATCTAGGGTCCACAATAACGTGGAAAGAAAAGATAAGAGAGGGACATCAATCAAAAAGTAGAATGTCTAGGGTGTGTTCTCGGTTAATAAAATAGAATGAGAATCATATAATTTCAGGTTCAAATTCTAACAAAAATAAAAAATACTAGGTAATTTTTTTCATCTGCCAAAGCTTTAATGGACAAAGTTATTCGATATCTATATTGGTAAAACAGATGAAATAATTAAATTGTGTGTAAACTAACCCGAACAACATTAAAGGACAATCTGATGCACAAAGCATCCCGTAAGATTCGAGGAAGAACCGCATCCTAAGGGTTATAATGTAGATAGTCTATCATAATGTACGTATTAGTGGCAGTTTCCCCTACCCACAAGCATTGTCATAAAAATAAGTTAAAAAGAAAGGGCTATTCAAATTAATGAGTACCATCCCTCCTTGATATATTCTGTTTGCAATCATAAATTCTTAAAAGGCGTTTGTAAATTTACATATCCAAAGTTAAAGCTTTAGTCCACTTATTGTCTCCTTCATCTTAATTTTTTCCTTTTATCATCTCATCTTTTATTTTGGAGGGCAATGATTGTCCCTTTTGCAGATCTTATACCAGTCATGCACAAAAGAACAACTTTGCCATTTTAGCTCATCAAAAGCAATTCTAAATTTGATCCTATGTCATGATTTTGTTGAGTTTGAATGCTGTAATTGTAATTGATTGGTAAACTGATAAGTGAGAAATAAAGCCTGAGATGATGCTCCATTATAATGCAATACACTTTGATTCAGACACTCGAATTATCCATGCATCTTGAAATTAAAAAAACTACTAACAAATTAAGAAAAAGGAAGAAAATAACTATATAGATGAGCACCTAAACTGCAAAATGGCGGAGACACATTTTAATTTATTGAGGGTTGATATTTTTCCGCAAAAATTCTCCTATGTGTAAAAATATATTTTTCTAAAAAATAATATGTATATGTACGATAGATTGACATTGATGGTAAATAATATCAGTGTTTTAAAAGGCGTGGGCGTAAGACGAGGCGTTTTACATATGGCTCAGCGAGGCGTAAGCCTCAAGGCACGGGGCGTAAGCCCCATAGGTATTTAATTTTTAATATTTTATAAAATAATATAATTACAGTAAATATTTATAAACAAGTAAAATTGCATAAAAATAAAGAAAACTATAAATATGTGAAAATATATATATAAATGTGCTTCATCCCCACAAAAAACTAGTCAAAACAATCTATTATATGCTACTTAAAAGCTCAAGCAACTTGAGTCGAAAAGAATAAATTTTTCTACATGGAGGAATAAAAAGGATGACTAATCTTCAATTTGAACTTTGAACTTGCTCCCATGAAGGAGAATTGAGTTCTCTTTGTATTTGTAAAAACAAATTTGAATATTCGTTTCTTTTGGGAGATATTAGCAGGCTAGCGGACAAGATAAAGAATTGAGAAAGACCATGAATTGGGGTTTCAATCAATAAAAAAGGTCTTGAATTTTAAATTTAATACATTTCAGTTCATTTTTAAAACTTTTGAATAATTACCAAGCTGAATTTTGAAAATTTAGCTATTATATGAAGGACTTACTCAACAAATTTTGTTTTAGTTTGAAAAAATCTCTGGGGCTTACGTCTCACTAAAAAAACTCGCCCCAATTCGGGGCGTACGAATTGTTGGGCGTACACCTCTTGAGATTTTCGCCCTACACCATCGCCCGGGGGCGTTTTTGGTGCGCCTCGCCCCGAAAATGCCTTTTAAAATACTGAATAATATAACGTAATATCAATTTGAGATAGGAAATAAAATTTTAGAAGCATCATAATCTCAAACCTAAACCCCCATTTACAAGATGAATTGTGACAATAACCCGACACCGCATGCTATATAGCACAAAATTATAGGTATGCCATTGCTAAAGTAGACATTTGTGCAATTTTTACAGAAACTTCTCCTCCTAAATCCATGCTAGCTTATAAAGGGCAGTATGATGCACTAAGCTCCCGCTATGCGCGGAGTTCGGAAAGGGCCGGATTACAAGGGTCTATTGTACGCAGCCTTATCCTGCAAACATCACCCAAATTTACGACCCAATCTTTATATATGACGAAAATGAAGATGCTAGTAAAGGCTAAGAGTGTCCAGAAAAAATAACTAAAGAGATTATAAATAAAACCTAGCAAAAACAGTGGATGCAAATAAAAGAAGGTTTTAAGATATAAGTACGTATGAAATTAAAGGTTAAAAGGCTATATGTTAAAGTGCGTGGTCTTCCTTAATCCTAAAACTTTATGAAAAATCTCTTGAACAAATAAAGGGATAAAAGGAAATATTAAATTGAGCTTCATTAATTATTTATACTCCCTTGTTCACTTTTATTTGCCAACTATTCTAAAAAATTATTTTTAATTTTTCCTTGTCAACTTTCGCATTAATTACTTATTTCAAATCATTTTTCAAATCCATTAAAACTATACACCAATTAATTTGGGTATCATGATAAATTATGCACTTTATTTATTATTTTTTAAGCGGGGTTCAAAGTTAATAGTGGACAAAAAAAGTAAACGGAGGGAGTACTTAGTTAATTACTACTAACCTCGATTTCAAGATCATAAAGGAAGGGCCTTTAATATTTCTCGTAAATGGAGTCAACTTCACGACCCAAAGACAAAAGATCATGGGCACCTGGTGCTCTAAGTTTCCGCTATGCGTGGGGTTCGGGAAAAGGTCGGACCACAAAGGTCTATTGTACGCAGCCTTACCCTATATTTCTGCAAATAGTTGTTTCCATGGCTCAAACCCGTGACATCCTGGTCACATGGCAGCAACTTTATCAGTTACGCCAAGGCAAAAGATCAATACTGATCAATTACCTTTTAATTTTCTCTACATAGTTTAAACTAAAAACTGTCTCCATTTCAACTTATATAGCATAATTTGTCTGAGCATAAAATTTAATAAAGAACAAGAAAATTATAAAATTTGCGGTCTTAATACTAGTACTAGTATGTCATAATATTTGTATAGTTATAAAATTATTTTTTTGGTTTGTTAGTTTCGGTACCCGCATTGGGATCCGATTAAATTCAGGTTCACACCAAAAAAAAGCCCAAATTTGTAGGGGGGGATAAAATATTTTTTAACAAAGGTGGCTTTAGACTTAAGGCTCGAATCCGAGACCTCTGGTACCTAAGAATGAAGGAACACTTACCACTCCACCACATCCCTTGTTGGTGTGGTTATAGAACTTTATAGCCTTGTGTTTTTACATATGCCTATATAACAATTGTGTGGCTAGAAAAATATGTCATTCAGAGTAAAATGAGAAGTTCAAATTAAATTATTTTTAAATTAGAAAGTATCATACTTTTTTAAACAGAATAACAAGAAAATAAGTATCATTTTTGAAAGAGATCAATTACTAATTCTACAATTAGTGGGTCAAAAAAATAAATGAAAAATAAAAAAATATAGTATTTCTTTTGAATCAACTGTATAGTTTTCCTTTGTCGATTCTCTCTTGGTTTCTTGACCGACTGTAGAACAAACTAAATGCTAACCTTTTTTCTCATATACTAATTGTATATAGGTAAAATCGGGGATAACCTACACAATTTTTTGGTGGGTCAAATGAAGCAAAGACATGATTATATGGGGTCGGAATCGAAGTCGGAACGCCTCGTACTGAGGTTCGAACGAAGTGGTCGCCGCCGGGCTTGATAAAACATTACTTCTCCGATCCTGGAACGAGCTCCGAGACCTCGGAAAACCAAATAACGGTTATACACGACCAACAGAGGGCTGCGATATCCGCACCCTATCGAATATCATGGCGCAGATCTCGAACCGTATCTACAGAGGATCGGTGATTAGCGAAAAGGGAGATTTTTTTACCTTTCTTAGAATTATACTATCTATGGGTGAAACTCTCCTACTATATAAATGGAGTAGTTTTTATTCAAAGGACACATTGTAACGCGCATATCAAAGCAATACAAACTTGTTTCTCTACTTTCTAGTTATTGAGAATGTCTTATTTTAATCATAGTTCTTCATACACATTTGGCTCTGAATCAAGGGTCCGACCGAGGGCAGAACTACAGTTAAGTTTGAATCTGAGCCCGGACTTAACATCTCAATTGGTTTGGTTATTTATTTTATCTTTAATTTTTTAATCTAACGTTCTTGATTACTTATGTCGAATCAATCCACATATCCTTAAAACCGCGTACAAATTTAATTGTTATCCATTTTAAGGGTAAACAATTTGGCGCCCACCGTGGGGCTAAAGATAATAGTGGTGGTTTGATACAAATCTCCATAACACACTCTATTTTACACTTGTTCTTTAAGGTTTCAATTTCAAGACAGCTTAAAAATATCAAACTACCAGTCTGCTCACTTAAACGTTGATGTTGAGTTTGACCATCACGACGAAAACAATAATATGGTGCCTAGTAATGAGGTACCCCCTGCTGATCCCAGTTGCAGATCCAGTCGATGCTAATTCGCATGTGGCCATCGACACCAACCTGTCTACCTACCCCGAGAATAACGTTCGCGGAGGAGCCCGACCAACGACTCAAGGAGCGCCCGAAGGCGAAGGCGGCGGAGTCAGTTTACGAGTGATATTTGAAATGTTACATGCCCAACAGGCGGCGATAGCGTAACTGCAAAATAAAAGTCGCGCCCCCAGCAGGGTTGAGCCCGAACCATCCCGATAAAACTTCCGGAGAAATGAGCTGATCACCGAAAGGCTGGCTGGGACTGAAGCTGGTGTCAGCCCCAAAGTAATGAAGATGTTTGAAGCATTAACGAAATGGGTGAAATCAGGAGAAAAAAAAAATTGAGGCAAACGACAAAAAGGTGGAAACATATAATTCTCGGGTCGATCAAATCCCAGGAGCGCCCCTGATATTGAAAGGCCCGAATTTCAAGAAATTTTTTCAAAAGCCTTTTCCTCCGAGCGTGGTGATCCACATCCAATCCGCACTCAATAGTGAGTGAAAATGGCCGTTGGAAGAATAATACCCAACAAGAGTCGGGGTCAATTTTCACAGGGAGTTACTATTAGTTTTAGGAGTATACACTTGACGAAAGCAAATGGAATAACTAAATTGCACTTCCAACAAAAGGTTTTGATTTCTAATTCTAATTTTACTCTAGCAATTATAAGCTAAGAAAAGAAACTAGAAGCGAATAATTAGTTTTGGTGTTTTTCCAAATAGTTAAAAAGCCTAGGGATGTGACCGTAACCTAGGTGTTCGCCTAATGGGTTAAATACGTTAACACTTGTTTTGTTGATGGGGGTATATTATAGCTCTCAACTCTACGTTACTCACTCAATACCTCTCGGTTAAAGAGTAATTTTGCCAAGTTTGGCTTTCATATGCGCAAATGGATAGTTGATTTGAGCTCAAGTCGGGTTCTTACTATCTCTAGTTTGAACCCTTTAACTAGGATAATCAAACTCTCAATTAGCCTAATTCCTTGTTAGCCAAGTTATCTTAGACTAGGTCCCTCTTTTTCAAGTAGAGATCAAATCAAAAAGGCATGAATCAATGTTTGCAACCATTAATTCTATAATTGAAGCACAAACTTAGCTGAATAATCAACACCCAATCATAAACAAGTATTAAATTAAATACCCATAAGGTTTATATACTAGGGTTGGATCACAACCCTAGTAAGAATCTAGCTACTCATAGTGAGAAATGAAAAAAAACAAAGAAGAAATGCAAATTAAACTCATAATATAAGAGTAAAATGATAAAATATGATGTTTGAGACCTAAAATAATCACAAACCTCCTAAAATGGCAAAATATAACAGTTACAACAGCTCAAACTTCGAAACTTGACCTAAAAATATGAATTCCGTCTATTAATAGTGGCCTAAAATTCGCTGACAAAAATACCCCTTGGGAGGTTCTGCGGCGGCACAATTCCACGTACAGTCCGCATATTGCTTCAGCTGACAGGGTCTTGGATTCTGCAGCCGCACAATTCTAGATTGTGTGTGCAAAGCATCTTTTGCGGCCGCACAATTCTTGTGCGGTCCGCACTTCAGGCTTCGGGTCTTGGTCTTTTGCACACTCTCTGAACTTTGAATCATTTGTCAGTGTAGACCTTGTTTTGCGGTCGCACAATTCATGTGCGGTCCGCACATTGGCTAAAACTCTGATGGGCTATTTTACTTGATTTGCGGCCGCAGATGGAATTCTGCGGTCCGCACTTCTTAAGTTCTGCGCCCCTTCTTGCCATGTGAGTCGGAACACTCCTTTTTGAGTCGGATTTCATCATGGGAGCTCAAACGGGAACATAAAGCAATACTTTCGGACTAAAACAAAAGTAAAAAGGTGTTAATAAGTAGTCAAAATCTACACTTATCAACTCCCCCAAACTTAAGTCTTTGCTTGTCCTCAAGCAAATAAATTAGTTCTCACCTTCTTATAGTTAAGGGTCATTTCAGCGAGTCAAAGTTGGGCCATTCACACATCAGTTAGGACCAACAATTACCCACACCACTCATGCATTATCAACAAGGTGACAAGTCAAATATTCATGCACATATAGTTCTAATGTGACATTTGGGCTTCAAGAATTGACTTTACTCATCAAGGACTCTTGTTCTATCATGTACGTTATGGTGGACTCCAAACTCTTCCTCCTCTACTTTCCATTTTCCAAGATCACTTAAGAAATTAGCACTCAATCTTAAGTTTCATGAAAGGTTCACTCGTCTCTCATAAGAGAATGTCACAAGTAGGACTTCAAGTACCATAGGCTTGCCCCTCATGTAGATCGCCACTAATTTAAGCTCACTTTGTTTGAAATCAAGTAGGAATTCTTTCAGGTTGTAATGAAGGCTTTTGGATTAGGGTAGGGTACCATATGGGTAAGTGGTTACACATTTCCTTAAGCACTCCACCTTTTCATTTCTCGACTCACAATTACCAATTCTTAGAGGCATTTTCTTTTCATTGGGGACTAGAGAGACTTAACATCATTCTTTCTTGTTCATTTCATTCTTTTTTTTGATTGCTCATGCTAGGGATCATTACCTCTTTTTGAATCTATCAACCCTTCCACTTATTCATGTTTTGCATTTTTCTTTCTGTTCTTTTCTTTCTTGCCTTCGCTTTTCCTAGAGATAATTTCTTTTCTCCTTTTGTGCCTTGATACCTTTTTCAAATTCTTCATATCTCCTCCAAACTTATATTTTAAGCCACTTGTTTCATAAGAGTGTTAAGGAAAGTCCGAATACCAAGAGAGAGTCACGACAAAACGGGTAAAGGCTTATAACATGGTTATCAAATGAGAAAGGCTAGCGGCTCAAAGGGATTGATTAGGGATAATGACATTGGTTGGAAATAGAAAGCTCAAATGGCCAAGGAAAGCCTACAATTACTTCTCAAACCAAGCAAAGCTTAGGATTTCGCCTTGAAACACATTCGGGGCAGGTTCTAGACCCTTCACACGGGTACTTGGACTAGCAACAATTCATCTCACCCCTCACACAACTAGATTGTAAAAGAGGATAGAGTCGAGAGCCAACAACGACCATATTCAAGTTTAAAGATCACTATGGTCCAGTTAAATCACTCGATGATTACCAAAGTCAACTCAAGAGTCACAAAGTCACTAACTAGAGCTATTTCTTTCAAAAACCTTGTCTCTAACCATAAACAAGTAGTTAAGTGTGTTGGTACTAATTGAAGCATGATTAACTTTTCGAGAATGAATTTATTAGGTCTTTTTATTCATTACTACTACTATTATTACCTAAACACAAAAACGAACTCATTCCCTTAAGAATGTTGTCACGCCATCCATCGTTGGGACGAGTCACCCAGTTCACACAACAACTACCTTTGGATAGAACTGTGGCGTTAAGAAAACCAAAGGCTTATTATCTAATAAAGCATAAAGAGAGGCTACTTAACAAAACAAGAACTAATATGGAAAAAATAGATAAGCTAATAAGCAAAAACTACTAAAGAGAGATAAATATACATAAGAGAGGAGAGAGAAGCTAGATAAATAGAAATAAGAAAAGAAAGAGTATCATCAAATTATTACAGACCAAATGTATCAAAGTGTACTAATGTGTCAAATAAACCCCCCCCCGAATAAAAGTAAGCATTGTCCCCAATACTTAGCAAAATAAGAGTAAAAGAGGAGAGGGTGAAGAAAACTCCCTAAGGATCCTTGGACATCCCAGTGTCCCCAGCAATGTAATCTCCCTCAGGGTCAGCCAACTGAATCTCATCATCATCAAATCTAGGCGTGGTTGGGTTGTCGAACATCACAGCACTGCCTTAGCAGTGTCGGCAGCAAGGTCTAGCTCGTCAGACTGGACAACTGGTGCTACCGGTGCAGATGGTGCTGAAGGATCTGGGGAGGACTGGTGCAGGTCAAGAAGCATATCAAAAGAAAGATCTCCAGCTATAGTAAGTCAAGTTACCTCCCGCCGGAGCTTGTCCACTGATTTCTTGCTGACCTGGGACTTCCTCATCTTCTTTACTTCCTTTTCTAGCTCCTCAATAACTGACTCGCGCCGTACCAACGTGTCCATGATCGTCTTATGTTTATCCAAAATCTTCTTCAGTGTCTCATAAATGTTAGAAGGAGCCTGCGGTGCCTGAGAAGTGTACTGTACTGCAACCATACTAGACAAGTTAGACAGCTTAGAAGTAGCTGTCTACATCCAGTTGTTGAGACTCGCCAATGTCTGGGAGACTCGCAAAGCACATATGGGAATGGTGGGCACGGGGACTAGTTTTAGAGCAACTCTAGGGGCTGTGGTAGGAGTTGGAAATGATGGTGAAGGCATAGCAGTGGCACTGGTAGAAGGCTCAACAGAGGTGGATGGAAGATCAGCTGCCTCGGAAGCTATCACTGTTGGCTTATCAGACTGGCCTGTGGTGGTAGAAGGCTGGACTTTCTTCTTTGGGTTGCTCGCATCCATCAGAGAATACCAGTCGAATGGCTTCTTCGGCTTTACCTTGGTGTCAAAATCTCTAGGCTCTACATTTGCATCAGTAAGGTACTATGTGATAGTGTTGGGATAAAGGTAGGCCGAGATGTCTTGCCGTGCAATCACTGAAATATTGGCCAACATCATGTCACCCACATTGATTGGGTAACTGGCTATGATGGAAGCCACAAGCACTGCCCGAGGGATAGGAAGGTGAGTCTCATTCTGGCATAGATCCAACCTGCTACAAACAAAGGTCTGCCACCCTTTTGCCTCAAAGTTCAAAGTACTCCGCTGAATGGGAACCCCAGCGGTAATCCATGGTGGTGGTGGCCTTGGTGGTGGTAGAATCTCAGATAACCAAGGTTGGACTTCCTTCTTCAGTGCGCACTTCTCCGGATACTCCTTCGGCTCAATATCCTCGAAACCCAAATACGCATTTAGCATATGCTGATAAAACCTCATCTTGAGGTTGCGTACTTTGGTCACCTTCATCCCTTTCTTGATATGAGCAACATTGGCATAAAATTCTCGGATGAGGTATTCTTTTGCATCCTCCACTCTTTCGGTGAACCATATCCACCCTTTTCGTGCCCTGAACTGTCTTAATATAGCTGGGTTCTATTTCTCCAAATCCTTCAATAGAAACTATCGTTCAAGCGTCAACGACCTCACTGGCCATCACATACGATAATTGGTGAAGGCGGCCAAGATGACAAAATTATCCTCTCAAACCTCTTTCTTCTTTGATCTCTCAATCCCTATAGTTGTAGCATCTCCCCCTCTGCCATCATCGGGGATTTTATGTGTAACATATGCCTCAGGGACTGGTGTAGCTGATGGCTCAGAAGCCTGACCAGCACTCTCCGATCCCTTGGAGGTGTTGTGAGATGAAGATGGCTCATCCCTGAGCTGGTATCTCCCATGCAGCCTCAGCTGAGTAGCCATCTACTCCTCTTGAACAGAGGCTGAGTTGCCCTCTGACACCTCCCTAGACGACACATAGAAGCTAGACTCAGAGAGTTCTGCACCTCTCCCTCTGTCGGCTACTGTTTTATTTCTTATTGTCTTGGGCTAGCCAAGGGGCAAGGAACTTTTGCCATGACCCCGAGAAGATTCACCTCTCCCCTTTGAAGTGTCGCCTCGGCCTCTTGATCGAACCATTGTCTGTACCAAACAAAGAAGATTTTTAGTTGCATTTCATTGTTCAAACACATACATGAGACATGTAGGTAAGGGAGAAACAATTGGACACTGTGGGGTTGTAAAGGTGTGTCATGCCTACATGAAAAGGGATCTGCGGTCCACACAATTTGACCTGCATCCGCAGATGGGAACTCGCGGTCCGCACATTTCTGTTGTGCGGCCGCATAAGGGAAGTGCGGTCTGCATATTTGAGATTGCGTCCGCACCTCTGAGTCCTAAAATTGTGAATTATCTGATGATAGAGATGGGCCTAATCGGCGGCCGCAATAGGAAATCCGCGGTCCGCACAATTTGACTTGCGGCCACAGATTCCTGCCTCACATAAGTTTCTAAAAATCCATATCTCCGGACCGCACAATTCAAGTTAGGCCCCAGAATTCAAACAATTACGAGCAAACAACTTTTTATTCTAAGATTTTTCAATTTCTTGCACAAATAGGCATCTCAATATTGTAAAAACATGAAATTTCACTAACGTAATCCCAGTAGAGCATATATCAAGTTAACTCAGTTCAGATCTAAATTGAACTCTAATAATAGATGGCCTAAAAAGAACTAGAAATCTACAAATGAAAATAACACACCAAAAATTAACGTGAAATTGAAGCATGCCAGATAGAACGAGTGCAATGAGTGACTATTCGATGTAGTTGTGACTGTGGACAGTGGAAATTTCCAAGAAAATTTAGTAGGGTAACAGTGTTTTTTTCAAATTGGGAAAAGGGTAAAATGAGGTCTGCTGTTCTATTTATACCAGCAATTTTGAGAAGGGAGAAGAGCGAGTGCGGCCGCACATTTTCATGTGGGGTTCGCACCCTACCACCTGGGTGAATATTCTCAGAACCTAATCTGCGGTCCGCACATTTTCAGGTGTGGCCGCAGATTTTACGTGCGGTCGCAGATCGCCCTTCGCACCGACAAGCTTAAACTTCAGAGAGTTGGTATTTTTAATGTTTCAACTGTGCGGTCTACAAGAGAAATGTGTGGTCGCAATGCTCATCTGCTATGTCACATAAAAATGTGTGGTCCGTACAAATAAAGTGCAGTCCGAACTTTTTTGAACACTTAGCCATATTTTCGTCCATAATTCTTGTAAGTCACACTTATTCCTGTAGCACACTTCAAATCAAGTTAGAACACAAATAACACAACTACAGAAGAAAAATGAAAAGAAACATGGGTTGCTTCCCAAGAAGCGCCTGATTTAACATTGCGGCATAATGCAGAAAACCCTCAAATGAAGTGAAGGATAGCCACCACGTGGCTATCTCCAAACTTGCCAAAGTAGTGCTTCACCAGGTGACCATCGGCTCGGAATACTTTATTATTTTTGTTCTTCAAGTCTAATACACCAAAAGGTGTCACACCCACAATTTCAAAAAGACCACTCCACTTGGATTTTAGCTTCCCGGGAAACATCCTCAACCGTGAGTTAAACAACAATACAACACCGCCCACCTTGAACTCTTTGTTCCAAATGTATTTCTCATGAAGATATTTCATCTTTTCTTTGTGCAAGGACGTACTCGCATAAGCATGGTACCAGAACTCTTCCAATTCATTCAAATGTGCAACCCTCAAGTTAGCGGCTACATCCCAATCAAGATTCAACTTCTTTAGAGCCCACATTCCCTTGTGCTCTAGTTCCACTGGAAGATAACAAGCTTTTCCGTACACCAACCGGTATGGCGACATTCCGATAGGTATTTTGTAAGCCGTCCGATAAGATCATAATGCATCATCAAGCTTCCTGTACCAATCCGTCTGATTAGCATTCACTGTTTTGGACAAGATACTCTTTATCTCCCGGTTGGAGACTTCCACTTTTCCACTAGCTTGTGGGTGATAGGGAGTCGTGACTTTGTGAGTAACACCATACTTGCTAAGTAAAGTGTCAAAAGCTTTGTTACAAAAGTGTGGCCCCCCATCGCTTATGATTGCACATGGAGTACCAAACCTTGTGAAAATATTCTTCTTCAAGAAGGCAACTACATTTCTCGCCTCATTGTTGGGTAAAGCGACGACTTCAACTCATGTGGATACGTAATCCATCGCAACTAAGATGTAAGTGTTTCCACAAGAGCTCATAAAGGGGCCCATGAAGTCAATACCCCACACATCGATAATATCAATCTCCAAAATGGTTGTAAAAGGCATTTCATTTTTCTTTGAGATTCCACCGGCCCGTTGACATTTATCGAATCTTTTTACTAACTCACTTGCATCCTTAAAAAGAGTCGGCCAATAGAAACCGCAACTAAGCACTTTGGTCGTCGTTCTGGCTCCACCATGATGACCACCATATGGTGAAGAAAGACAAGCCCCAAGAATTTCACCTTGCTATTCTTCTGGTACACATTTTCTAATCACCCCATCCGTTCAAATCCAGAAAAGGTATGGTTCATCCCAATAATAGTCTGACAATCTTGTTTGAGCTTCTTCCTTTGGCTTGAAGAGAACTCATCCGAAATGATTCCACACACAAGAAAATTTGCTAAATCTGCGAACCGTGGAACCTCTTCATTGAAATTTCCAAGAGTTGCTCATCGAGGAATGGTTCATTGATCTCAAGGCCATCATGCGGCCTCCACTCCTCCTCCAAACGAGACAAGTGGTCTGCTATTTGGTTTTCACTACCTTTTCTATATTGGATGTCAATATCAAATTCTTGTAACAAGATCACCTATCTTATCAATAGCTTTGGAGTACTTTTTTCTCATAAGATAACGATGATCCGTGTGGACAGTAATTTTTCCACCCATCAAGTACGGGCAGAACTTCTCTATTGCAAACACAATAACAAGAGCTCTTTCTCCGTAACGGTATAGTTGAATTGGGCACTATTCATGGTCTTAATATCATAGTAGACCTGATAAAAAATCTTGTTGATGTGTTTCCCCAAAACAACCTCAACCGCTACATCACTTGCATCACGCATTAGTTTAAAAGACACACTCCAATTTAGAGCGGTGATGATGGGAGTAGTTGTCAACTTGAGCTTTAACAATTCAAAATCTCTCATACAATCATCATTGAAATTAAACTTAGCATCCTTCTCAAGAAGCTTGCATAACGGGTTCACCACCTTAGAGAAATCTTTAATGAAGCGCCGGTAAAAACCCGTATGGCCTAAGAAACTCCGCACACCCTTCACCGAAGTAGGGGTGGAAGATTAGAAATCGCTTCAATCTTTGCCTTGTCAACTTCAATTCCATTTCTTGAGATTTTGTGGCCAAGGACAATACCTTCCTCAACTATGAAATGACGTTTCTCCCAATTGAGCACCAAATTTGTTTTTTCACATCTAGCCAACACTTTATCCAAATTTGCAAGACAATTATCAAAAGAATCTCCAACCACCGAGAAGTCATCCATGAAAACTTCAAGGTAGTCCTACACTATGTCCGTGAAAATAGCCATCTTAAACCTTTGAAAAGTCGTCGGTGCATTGCACAAACCAAATGGCATCCGCTTGAAAGAAAAAGTACCATAAGGACATGTAAAGGTTGTTTTCTCTTGATCTTTCGGAGCAATGAGAATTTGGTTGTAACCCGAGTACCCATCAAGAAAGCATTAGAAAGCACGTCCGGCCAATCCATCAAATATTTGATCTAAGAAAGGAAGTGGAAAGTGATCCTTCCTTATGACTTTGTTGAGCTTGCGATAGTTCGTACACACCCTCCAACCGGTCACCGTTCTAGTAGGAATCAACTCATTCTTGTCATTGGTGACCACCGTCATGCCCCCTTCTTTGGGACACATTGAACCGGAGAAGTCCATGAACTATGAGAGATGGGGTAGACAACACCGTCATCCAACCACTTGATAATCTCCTTCTTGACAACTTCTTGCATAGCCTCATTGAGTCTCCTTTGATGTTCAATAGATGATTTGGCGCCATCCTCCAACTTGATCTTATACATGCAAAAGGCAGGGCTTATCCCCCGAATATCCTTCAAGGTCCACCCAATAGCCTTGTTCTTCTTTTGTAGTACCGCCAATGTGGAATCTACCTTCACATTAGTCAAACAAGAGGAAAGAATAATCGATAAAGTAGAACAAGGACCAAGAAATTCATACCGAAGATGTGGAGGCAATGACTTCAACTCCAAGGTAGGAGGCTCTTCAATAGAAGGCTTTGTAGGAGTAGTTGTCTTATTTTCAAGATCCAAGGACAATTTCCGGGGTGCATAGTTGTACGACCCCATTTCTTGCAAAGAGTTCACACATTTCATGAAGCCATCCATCTCATCATCATCAAAGTTGAGCAAGACGGCCTCCAACATATCACCAATATTGATTGTAGCACTTGTTTCAACAACAATAAAATCGGTCACCAAGTCCACAAAAGAACTCACCTCATTGCTATTTGGTTGCCGTAAGGACTTACACACATGGAATACCACTTTTTCATCACCAACCCGAAAAGTGAGTTCTCTAACTTCAACATCACAAAGAGCCTTACCGTAGCAAGGAAAGGTCTCCCAAGAATAATCGGCACTTCATAGTCAACCTCACAATCTAGAATGAAAAAATCCGTCGGGAGAATGAATTTATCAACATAAACTAAAACATCTTCAATCACACCCAAAGGCCTCTTCATGGTACGATCGTCCATTTGCAATCTCATAGAGGCGGGTCTTAGTTGCCCAATTCCCAAAGTCTTGTAAACCAAATAGGGCATCAAATTGATACTTTCCTCAAGATCATAAAGAGCTTTAGCAAATCAACACTTCCAATTGTACAAGGAATCGTGAAAGAATCGGGATCCTCCAACTTAGGAGACATTCAATGCACAATTGCACTCATTTGATGAGTGTCTTTGATGGTCTCAAAATTCATTGACCGCTTCTTTGTCACAAGATCCTTCATAAACTTTGCATAACCGGGCATTTGTTCTAAAGCTTCAAATAATGACACATTGCTTGAGAGACTCTTCATCATTTGAATTAACTTCTTGAATTGATTCTCACCATTTTTCTTTGCAAGTCTTTGAGGGTATGGAGGTGGAGGCTTAGGCAATGGTGCCTTAGCTTTTTGCACTACCGGCTCCGGTATATCAATAATGAGTTCCCTAGATGGGTTCACCTCTTCTTGAGTCTTTTCCACGCTATCATCAATATCAATCCGAACTTCATCATTAAGATGCACCACATTGTTTGGGATCTCTTCTTCTTGCATCACTTGATCATCATCAACAAGTTGCCTTCCACTTGAGGTGGGTGCATTCCCGCATCTTTCACTTCTTGTGATAACAACCATGGCATGCCCCGTGTTTTTACCACCCTTTAGTTTTACCACCGTGTCACTTGGTAGTTCCCCCTAGGACGAGAATTTAAAGCTTGAGAGATTTGCCCCATTTAAACTTTGAGGTTGCGGATGGATGTGTTGTGTGAGGCAAGTTGGGCATCTGAATCGGCATTCTTTTCTATCATTTGCTTGAACATATTTTCAATACGCCCCATTTTATTGTTTGAAGAACTCGAAAAATGGGAAGGATAAGAAGGTGGGTTGCTTGGTTGTTGGTACACTGGGGGTCTTTGAAAACCCAACGCCTGGTTGCCTTGATTGTTGCTCCATCCACCTTGATTGTTACCTCCCCAATTTCCTTGGTTGTTTCCATTCCAATTTCCTTAATTGATTGTTATGCCAAATCCCTTGATTGTTGCCTCCACTCCAACTTCCTTGATTGTTAGAATTCCAATTGCCTTGATTATTTTGTGGTCGCCATTGTTGTTGGCTTGGGCCTTGAAAGTTGTTTCTTTGCCCTTGAAAATTATTCACATATTGCACTTCCTCTTCTTGTTAATTATAGGAATCATCTTTCTCAAAACTACCATCTTTTTGCACATAGTTCTCCACTCGATTTTTCACTTGTGGACCCTTGGGCCTCATCTTGTTCATCATCATGTTCACTCATTCCATAGCATTGATTTGCTTAGGTGTTTGCACTTGATTTAGTTGGGCCTTTTCTATTGGAGTCATGGTAGTTATCAATTAGGCAATGGCTTGCCCATGGTCTTGTAATTCTTTATGAAGAAGGATCATATTCGGGTCACCTTGTGAAACATTGACCCGGGATTGCCAAGCCGACGACGTGTCCACCATCTCATCCAAAATATCACATGCCTCTGCATAAGGCGTAGTCATAAAGTTCTCACCGGCTAGTTGATTCACTACACATTGGTTGGTCGTGTTAATCCCACGATAGAAGGTTTGTTGAATCATGTTTTCCATCATATCGTTGTTGGGACATTCCTTGACCATAGTTCTATAACGCTCCCATATCTCGTGCAGTGGTTCATTCGACTCTTGCTTGAATGTCAAGATCTCATCTCGAAGTGTAGCCATGTGTATGGAAGAGAAAAACTTAGCAATGAACTTTTCCGCCAACTCATCCCAAGTGTGAATTGAATGGTTCGGCAATCGTTCCAAATAATCCAAAGCTTTTCCCCGTAGAGAGAAGGAAAAAAGCCTTAGACTCAATGCATCCCCAAAGATATTTGTTTGCTTGCTCCCCTAACAAGTATCCACAAATCCCTTCAAATGTTTATAAGCATTTTGTGTTGGGGCACCGGTGAAGAAACCCCATCGCTCAAGCAAAGTGAGCATCAAATTGGAGATTTGAAAGTTTCTCGCCCTAATACGGGGAGAGACTATTGCAGAAGCATAACCTTCGTTGGGTAATATCCGGTGTGGAGCCGCTCCTAGAGGTGGGGGTGGAACTGGCATATTGTCATGAGGTACCCAGCCTCTCCGATTGGCTTGTGGCTCATGAGGTACCTCCTCTACTTGCTCCTCATCCGCATCCAAATCCCCCAAAGGCAAATTTTCTAGCTCATTGTTCGCCATGGCTGTACCTAAGATTTCTCACACAAGTTAGTAACACGGAAGGAAAATAAGATATTCCAAAAACAAACCCAAATATATAGCTAACACCATTTTAACTCCCCGACAACGACGCCAAAAATTGATCCACGTCCAATCCGCACTCAATAGTGAGTGGAAATAGTCGTTGGAAGAATAGTACCCAACAAGAGTCGGGGTCAATTTGCACAGTGAGTTACTATGGGTATTAGGAGTCTACACTTGACGAAAGCGAATGGAATAACTAAATTGCACTTCCAACAAAAGGTTTTGATTTCAAATTCTAATTTTACTCTAGCAATTATAAGCTAAGAAAAGAAACTAGAAGCGAATGATTGTTTTTGGTGTTATTCCAAATAGTTAAAAAGCCTAGGGATATGACTGTAACCTAGGTATTCGCCTAATGGGTTAAACACATTAACACTTTTTTTGTTGATTGGGGTGTATTATAGCTCTCAACTCTACGTTACCCACTCAATACCTCTCGGTCAAAGAGTGATTTTGCCCAATTTGACTTTCTCAAGCCCAAATGGGTATCAAACTAATTAGTTGATATGAGCTCAAGTCAGGTTCTCGCTATCTCTAGTTTGAATCCACTAATTAGGCTAATCAAACTCTCAATTAGCCCAATTCCCTGTTAGCCAAGTTATCCTAGACTAAGTCCATCTTTCTCAAGTAGAGACCAAGTCAAAAAGGCATGAATCAATGTTTGCAACCATTAATTCTAAAATTGAAGCACAAACTAAGCTGAATAATCAACACCCAATCATAAACAAGCACTAAATTAAATACCTATAAGATTTACACACTAGGGCCCTAGTAAGAATCTAGCTACTCATAGTGAGAAATAAAGAAAACAAAGAAGAGATGAAATTAAACTCATAATCTAAGATTAAAATGATAAAATATGATGTTTGAGACCTAAAATAATCACAAACTTCCTAAAAGGCAAAATATAATGGTTACAGCATCTCAAACTTCGAAACTTGACCTAAAATGTGAATCTCGTCTATTTGTAGTGGCTCAAAATTTGCTGACAAAAATGCCCCTCGGGAGGATGACGAAATCGAGTCGGTGTTATGAAAGAAGTTCGGGGAAACTCTGTCAAAAGGAGCAATAATATGGTACTACAACCTGCTCCCGAATTCCATTAATTCGTTTGCTAAACTCGCGGATGCTTTTGTAAAGGCTCGTGCCGGGGCCATTAAGGTCGAGACCAGAAAATCGGATCTTTTCAAGGTTAAGCAAAGGGACAACAAGATGCTCATGGAGTTCGTCTCAAGATTTCAAATAAAACTGATGGACTTACCTCCGATTGTGGACAATTGGGCAGTTCAGGCATTCACTCAAGGACTTCATCCCTGAAGCTTCTTGGCTTCATAGCAACTGAAACAAAACTTAGTAAAGTACTTGGCGGTAACTTGGGTCGATGTCCACAACAGGTAACAGTCAAAAAATAGAGTCGAGGATGACCAACTCGGAGCCCCTTCCGGGTCCGTTTATCCCATCAGAATCGATGACAGGCCGAAGAGAGTTGTCGATCACCAACCATACGGAACAGATCAAAGGGGACACAAGTCTGGGCGTAACTCTACAAGGAACGAAATAAGAAGCGATTGAGGGCCTAATAACCGAGACCTCATGAGCAAAAATGATTTCGATAGGCCATTCGGGGGAAGGGAAGCTTTGAGATTATCAGAGTATAACATCAACGTTGATGTGACTAGCATTGTATCCGCCATCGGGCGCATCAAGGAGACCAAGTAGCCTCAACTATTGCAGTCCGATCCTACCCAGAGAGATCCTAACCTGATATGTAAGTATCATGGCACTCAGTGATGAGGATGCAGAGGGCATCGTACAACCTCATAATGATGCAGTGATAATTTCAGTACTTATCAATAAATCTCGAATTAAACATGTGTTGATTGATCCAAGTATCTCGGCTAACATCGTCAGATCAAGGGTCGTAGAGCAGTTGGGGTTACAAGATCAAATAGTGGCAGCAGTCTGGGTGTTGAACGGGTTTAACATGGCATGTGAAACCACTAAAGGGGAGATAACTCTACCCATGAACACCGCTGGGACCATCCAGGAAACACAGTTCTATGTGGTCGAAGGGGACATTAGATATAACGCTCTATTCGGGAGACCATGGGTTCACAACATGATGGCAGTACCTTCGACCTTACACCAGGTGTTAAAATTGCCTACTCCGGGAGGAATCAAGATGGTATACGGAGAACAGTCAGTTGCAAAGGAGATGTTCGTAGTCAATGAAGTACTCCCGGTGCCCGTCGTCCCGACATTAAGGAACACAAAACCGATCAAAAAGCCGAAGTCAAATAGCAACCACCGATGCCGGTCCCAGTCGGACCGGAGGAATGAGGAGCTGACAAGGAAGATGATTACGGAATTTCGAGATCCTTCATAGCTCCTGATGATACCGATGCCACCAAATCAACGGTCGAAGAGTTGGATCAAGTCATATTGATCGAATACCTGCCTGACCGGAAGGTATATCTAGGCACGGGGTTACCTCCCGAGCTCAAGAAAAAACTCATTGAATTCCTTATAGCTAACACAAATTATTTCACTTGGTCCCATCTTGACATGACAGGGATCCCGCCAGAGGTAACCACTTATAAGTTGAGTTTGGACCCAAAATTTCATCCGGTTAAGCAGAAAAGGAGGTCGCAATCCGAAGTCAAGCACACCTTCATCAAGGACGAGGTATCTAAACTCCTTAAATAGGATCCATACAGGAATTTAAGTACCTGGACTGGTTAGCCAACATAGTGGTAGTACCTAAGAAAGGAAATAAGCTAAGAATATGTGTAGATTATAAAGATCTAAACAAGGCATGTCCTAAGGATTCTTTTCCTTTGCCTAACATCGATCGAATGATCAACGCAATGACCGGACATGAGATACTCAGTTTTCTTAATACCTATTCCATGTACAACCAAATTCGGATGGACCCAGGCGATCAGGAAAAAACTTCATTTATCACTAAATCCGGCACCTATTGTTATAACGTAATGCCATTCAGATTAAAGAACGTTGGTGCCACTTATCAATGCCTACTAAACCGAATGTTCGAAGAATAGATAGAAAAATCAATGGAAGTTTACATTGACAATATGTTAGTTAAGTCCCTACGAGTAGAGGACCATTTGAAATATTTGCAGGAAACCTTCGACATATTGAAAAAATACAATATGAAGTTGAATCCAAAGAAGTGTGCATACGGGGTCGGATCGGGAAAGTTCCTCGGATTCATGGTATCCAATCGGGAGATCGAGATTAATCCCGACAAGATCAAGGCCATAGAAGACATCACCCTTGTGGACAGTGTTAAGGCCTTCAGAGGGTGACTGAGCGTATAGCTCCCTAGGCCGGTTAATATCAAGGTTCTCGGACAAAAGCCATCGGTTTTTCTCACAGTTGAAAAAAAAAAGAATAACTTTTCCTGGACCCCGGAATGCCAACATGCTTTGGAAGAACTCAAATGATACCTCTCGAGTCCGCCCCTACTCCACACTCTAAAGGCGGATGAGCAACTGTACCTCTACTTGGCAGTGTCCGAGGTGGCGGTAAGTGGAGTTTTAGTCCGAAAAGAAGAAGGTACACAATTTCCTATTTACTATATCAGTAGAATTCTGGGCGAGGCTGAAACAAAATATCCTCACCTGGAAAAATTGGCGCCCGCTTTGCTAAGTGCCTACAGGAAACTAAAACCGTACTTTCAGTGTCATCTCATATGTGTCGTAACCTCTTACCCACTGAGGAACATCATGCACGAGCCAAATCTCTCGGGGCAATTGGCCAAATGGCCCGTCGAAATCAGTGGGTACGATATCGAGTATCGACCCCGAACTACCATAAAATCTCAAAATTTGGCCAACTTCGTGGCCAACTTTACGCCGACCTTAGTGCCCGAAGTCGAAAGAGAATTATTGCTAGCCTCAGAAACTACCTCAAGAATTTAGATCCTTTTTACTAATGTCGCCTCAAACGCAAAAGAGTCCGGCTCGGCATCATGCTGAAGCCTCCTACGGGGAATGTTGTTACAGTCTATTAGAACTGTGAAATTGACTAACAACGAGGATGATTATGAGACCATGATTGCAGATCTCGAATTAGCTAAAAGCCTTGGGTACGAAGTGGTTGAAACTAAGTGTGACTCCCTCCTTGTAGTAAATCAAGTCAATGGGACGTTCGAAGTAAAAGAGAAATGAATGCAAAAGTATTTAGACAAGTTACAGGTAATGTTGCATCAATTCAAGGAGTGGACCCTACAACATGTTCCCCAAGATTAGAATAGCTAGGCCGATACTCTGGCTAACTTGGGGTCCTCGGTTGATGACGATGAGTTCAGCTCGGGGATAGTAGTACAACTCATGAACTCGGTGACAGAAGAAGGTCACGCCGAAGTAAATTCCACGAGTTTAACTTGGGATTGGATGAACAAGTACATAGATTACTTGAAGACTAGGAAATTGCCCTCGGATCCTGAATAATTGAGAGCTCTGCGTACGAAGGCTGCCAGGTTTAGATTGTCCAAAGGGACCCGGTTCAGAAGAACATTCGACGGTCTACTGGCCATATTTTTGGGGCCGGGAGATACTGAGTATGCCTTGAGAGAAGTTCACGAAGGCACTTGCGGGAACTATTCGAGAGCGGAATCTTTGGTAAGAAAATTAATCGGGGTCGGCTACTACTGGATCGATATGGAGAAATACGCGAAGGACTTGGTACGTAGATGTGGCGATTGCCAGAGACATGCACTAATGATCCACCAACCGGGAGAGCTACTCTATTCGGTCTTGTCCCTATGAACGTTCATGAAATGGGGAATGGACATCGTCGGCCCCTTGCCATGGGCACCTGGTAAGGCCCAATTCATACTATTCATGACTTATTATATTTCTAAATGGGTCGAAGCTCAAGTGTTCGAGAAAGTCCGAGAAAATAAAGTCGTTGACTTCATTTGGGACTACATAATATGCCGATTCGAGATACCTGCCGAGATCGTATGCGGCAATAGGAAATAGTTCGTCGGCATCAAGGTAAATAAGTTCTTCAAAGATCACAAGATTAAGAAAATACTATCAACACCTTACCACCCGAGTGAAAATGGACAAGCAGAATCCACGAACAAGACCATCCTCCAAAACCTGAAAAGAGGTTGACCGATGCCAAAGGGAAATGGAAGGAAATCCTGCCCGAAGTCCTGGGGGCGTACCATACAACCTCAAAATCTAGTACATGGGCCACCCCGTTCTCACTGGTCTACGGTGCCGAAGTGTTAATACCAGTCGAAGTGGGAGAACCGAGCCTCAAGTTATAATATGCGACTGAAGAGTCGAATGGCGAGGCCATGATCACGAGCCTGGAACTATTGGATAAAAGACTTGAGGCCGCCCTAGTCCGATTGGCCGCCCAGAAATAACGAATAGAAAGATACTATAATCGGAGAGCCAATCTCCGACACTTCAAGATCGGGGACTTGGTGTTGATGAAAGTAACATTACACACCTGAGACCCGAACGAGGGGAAGTTGGGAACAAATTGGGAAGGATTGTATCGAGTTGTCGGAATTGCCGGCAAAGGATCATACAAACTCGAAGTAGGAAACGGTGTGCAACTACCGAACAACTGGAACGTAACTCACTTAAAGTGGTACTACTACTAAGGTACGATCTCAATTACTCTTTAATAATACTATGAATCAGACTAACACTTGCAAGCAATGACCAAGGGAGAATATGACTATTAGATCTGAAAGCACGCGTTGCACTCTTTTTTTCTTGAACCGATTTTGTCCCAATATGGGTTTTTCAGTAAGGGTTTTAATGAGGCAACATTAAATTGTGCTAACATAGATTCAAAGGCCGGTATCAAACCGGAGTCAATGGGCGCATCAACAGTATCTGAGCCCTCTCAAGCTCGACCTCAAATACTGGGGGCCTTCATCATCGAGTTAATATTCTTAGCAACGAAAGGAGGACATTTTGTACTTGAGTAGCTAAGGCTAAGTGTTAGGATACATTGTAAGGTCCAAACGGTCATAAGAGTCGTGCCCACGTAGCCCACCTTAGCCATGATATTAATTTTTGTCATGTACTTTATACATTGAAATGAAAGAAAGTTCTGCCTTGCTATTATACATTTTCTTGCCTCTTAAAACCCGAATCCTAAGAGCCCAAGGGCTACCCCTACTCGAGGACTATCATCCGAAAAAAGATCGGACGAACCGGGCTACTAAATCCCGGGAGCACCAAACTTATTGGACGGAGCCCCAAAATAAAAGGCTACGGCTACCCAAAAAATGGCTCGGAGACGTCCGAAGCTCGTAATCAAAAGAAAGGCCTTTATAAAAATTCAAAACCTACTAAAAGGTTAACCTCGGTAAAAGAATCGTCTAAAATCACTTAAGCACCTTGAAAAACTTCCGGTCGCATCGAGATTTTAAAGCCTCGAGCAAACAAGGTTGTATAGAAGTCAGGCTCCGCTCAAACTTCTACAAAAACAAACATCCTATAACTACATTAGATTCTATGCTAAGACATTAGGAACATTGCAAGAATAGAAATTATTAAAAGATGCTAAAAAGTAAAGACTCGAAATTGCCATAAAGAAAAAGAATTTATATATATTTTGGAATATACTTACAAAGGCCCAACAAAAACGGCCTCAAAATAAACAAAACTGTACATAAGAAAAAACCCAAAAAGGTACTGAGGCATCTACGCCTGATCTTCACCAGGGCCCGACTCTTCGTCAGAGCCGTCGGAGCCTTCGGATCCTTCCGAACCCTCGGAATCCTCAGAGCCTTCGGTACTTTCGGGCTCATAAAGCTTCTTCGCCTCGGCTTCGAAATTTTTGGCTTCTTCGATCTCAGCAGACAAGTCAACCTCGGGCGTGGATTTTCTCGAGGTTCTCTCTTCGGGACAACCACTTCATATATCCGGTCTTTGCCTTCAGGCGAACTTCGGCTACCTCCACATCGGCCTTGTATTAGGCCACCATTTCATCGGCATCGACGGAGGCAGTAGCCAACTTGGACTTCGCTTCCTCGTATTCTCTGCCGAGGGCGTCCCTCTCTGCGACAGCCAAGCTCAGTTGTGCTCGGAGATCGTCATTTAGTTGGGACCACTTGTCAGTTTTCTCCTTCGCCACTCAGAGTTGGATCTCTATCGATGCCAGCTTCGCCTTGACGATTTCCTTCTCCAAAGCAAGCAGTTCCATTTTGCTTTTCCACCCATCGGCCATATCTTGGACCTCGTTCATCTAGGCCCGAAGTTGGTCGATCGGGCCTATCTTCTGTTGGACCTGTGAGGTTGTGTTGTTAGTTACCATGACTAGATCCTCATTTTTAGCTTCAAAGAACTTTACCTTTTCAACCAGATCGACATCTTCCCGTCTCGGGGTCGAAGCTTTTTTCTGAGCCCTGTCCAGCTCGGCCTGAAGGTCCTTGATGGACCCATCTTGTTGATCGCTAAGGCGCTTGTACATATCCTTCTTTCGAGCCTACTCCTTGAACTCGAACTCGAGTTGGTTGATCTCAGAGCGGTACCGTAGAAAGCTCTTGTGGTGAAGAACCGAGGCCTGTAAAACAACGAAAATAGTCAGAGATATCAAAACCTAAGTGGAATTCAAGAGAGAGTATTAATGCCTTACCTGTTTCAGCTCCTGCTGCGCCTCATCGAAGAGACATGACGTGCCTACCTCGTTCATCTTTGTCTGGTCCTCCTCGGTCACCAGGTATCAGAGGTAGCTGGTTATGCCCATGAGAGCGGATAGAACCGAGCATCCTCTGGGACAGTTAGAATAACCGATCTCTTGCGATAGGGGTCCACACTCGGAGCGAGAAACTGATTAACCAGTTTTGGTCTCGAACTCGGCCCGCCAGCTTTTGAAGAAATGTCCTTCCTCGGAATCTCAAAGTCGCCCAGCCCCAAAAAGTCTTTCAAAGTAGATGTGTCCACGCTATTGAAGAAGAAATGGAGAGGATCGTCCGCGCCTTGAACTCCCTCACTTGACTTTTCCTTTCCTGCTTGGGCCTCCTTAAGCATGGACTCGATGTATGAAGGCATCTCAACAATGTCTATTACACCAGTCGCCTCCTTCGGAATAGAGGCTACTTCTCGGGAGGTCTCGACCCTAGTTTCCATTTCGGCCTTCTGATTCGGAGGGAGGAGAACATCATGGCTCTCTTCCTTAGCCGCCGCCTACTCTCTAGCAAGGGTCGATCTGTGGGCGACAAAGATATCATCTTCTTCGGGCTCATCCCTGAGCCGGTAGAGCAAAGTGGAGTCAGGTACCCGGGACCGGTATTCTCCTTAGGCTTGCGGGCCCGAGTGGCCGACCTCTTTTTTATCTTCACCTCGAACCCCTCCAAGCTCGAGGAATTTGTTTTCCTCTTCTTATTTTCCTCCGTGACAGCCCCTGACTGTCCCGTAATGGAGGGATCAAAGGTTAGGGGCGCATCCTCACCCCCTTTCAGCGGCCTAAGTTCTATGGTCTTAGGAAAACCTGCGAAGGAAATAGAAAGGGTCAGCGTTATGCTTGTTCGTGGTGTAACCATTCTAAGAAGAAGCCTTACCATGTGAACAGGCCTCCCACCGGCCCTTCGAAAGCTTGCGCCACGAGCGCTCAGAACACGACATCTGCTTGCAGATGTCTTTGATCCACTCCTTGAGTTGGGGGATCGCATTGGGAACCAGAGCAACAACTGCACGATCACAAAAACCGACGGTGAGAAAGGGAACAAAGAAAACTCGACACTTAAGGAAAGAGTACACTTACGAGATGCATTCCACTTCTCGGGGAATGTCAGAAACTCGAGAGGGATTAAATCTTCGATCTTCACTCGAACGAAGCGCCCCTGCCAGCCTCGGTCTCGATCCTCATAGATGCTCAAAAAGGGGGACTTGCTGGCCTGGCAAGTGAACTTGATTAGTCCCCCTCGAAAAATTCGGGGACTGTATAGGTAGAGCAGGTGGTCGAGGGTGAACCGATGAGACTCGGTGTTATTCGCAAAGTAACGGAGGAGGATCACGATCCTTCAAAGAGACGGGTGGATTTGCCCAAGGCACACCTCATATCTCTTGCAAAAGTCTAAAATAACTGGGTCTATCGGGCCCAGTGTAAAGGGATAAGTGTAAACACTTAAGTACCCCTTCATGTGAGTGATCTCGTCCTCATGCCCGGGGACTACCACGTCCTTACCTCCCCAGTTATAGTCCTCTTAGACAATGGGAAAGGTATCTTCGGTGACAGAGCATATATACCTCGATGCCCCTTTACCTCGGTCTTGTTTGGACGAGGCCTTCTCAACTTTGCAGTTGTCTAAGGTCGAGCAGCCCCGAGAATAAAGCTCTTCATGGTGGGCTGTGGGGCTGATTCAGTGGCAACCACCTCGGGAGCAACCTCACCGGGAGCAGCTATCTCGAGAACAACCACTTCAGGAGCGGTCGCCTTGGTACCTGTGGCCGGTTGAGAAGATGAACAGGCAGCCTGTTGAGGAACTGATTTGGAAGTTTTAGCCATTACTATCTTAGAAAGTTTGAAAATTTAAAGAAAAATTATGAAGGTTCGAAGGAACAAGTTTGAAAGCTGAAGAGAAGAGTATGAAGATTTGAAGGTAGGATAAAGATCTGGGTAAGACCTAAGAACAAATATGAAGATTTCAAGATCAAAGATGAAGATATGAAGGTTTGAAAGAGTTGGTAACAGTTAGAAAATTCGAAGGTGGAAGCTTGGATCGAAAAGTGGAAAAAGAGCAATGGATAGAAGCTTTTATAGGTGACGTTTCGCATTCGGGGGCGATCAACCGATGGTTAACACGTGTCCGAAGTTAGAACGACATGACTGATGGGACATTTCGGCTTCTTTGTCATTTCGGTTGTAATGTACGAAGGAAGGAACCGGGGAACATCTATTGTTTCCCATTATTTCGGCAAACCTACTCTCTCATAAACGAGGGGACTATCTGTATACGGGTAAAATCGGGGGTAACCTACACCCCAATTTTTCGGTGGGTCAAACGAAGCAAAGACATGATTATATGGGGTCGGAATCAAAGCTGGAATGCCTCGTACTGAGGTCCGAACGGAGTGTTCGCCGTCGGGCTTGATAAGACACTAGTTCTCTGATCCTGGAACGAGCTCCGAGACCTCAAAAAATATGATAATGGTTACACGTGACCAACAGAGGGCCGCGATATCCGCACCCCATCGGATATCAAGGCGCAGATCTCGGCCAGTATCGGCAGCGGATCAATGATTAATAAAAAAGAAGATTTTTTACCTTTCTTAGAAGTGTACTAGGGGTAAAACTCTCCTACTACATAAATGGTAGTAGTTTTATTTAATGGACACATTGTAACACGCATATCAAAGCAATACAAACTTGTTTTTCTGCTTTCTAGTTAGTGAGAATTTCTTATTTTAATCATAGTTCTTCATACACATTTGGCTCCGAATCGAGGGTCCGACCGAGGGCAGAACTACTGTTAAGCTTGAATCTAAGCCCAGACTTAACGTCTCAATTGGTTTGGTTATTTATTTTATCGTTAATTCGTTTATCTAACGTTCTTGAGTACTCGTGTCGAATCAATCCACATATTCTTAAAACCGCGTACAAATTTAATTGTTATCTATTTTAAGGGTAAACACTAATATTCTAAAGGAAAGTATTTTTATTCAATCCCAACCACCAAGGTAAGAAATTTATGGCATTTTGTATTAACTATAGTCTATTAATATTAGCCTCAACACAAAAAACATTGAATTTGCACAATTAGATTATCAAAATCTCCAAAAAAAATTCAAAGCTGGGGATTCTCATTTTGTTCATTTTTTTATGAAAGAAAAAAAAACTCATGCATGTTCCAATGGATTAAAAGTACTCAAAAAACACAATCTAGCTATAATGATACAACTCACATGATTCAAAGCACCTGAATTGAGTATAGCCTTGTGTAGTGGCAGATCATCAAAAACAATTATTTGGTCTTAGTTTATGCACTTCATTTTCTATCATCAAACTTGAAAAATGATTACAAACATAAGATAACAAGTAAATTATAAATTCCCATCAGGTTGTAGTCATGATCATTTATATATCACACTCACACCCTTGTACTTCCTACAAATATTTTTCTTTATAGTACTATTTCCTTATGTTAGAGAAGAAGAAGAAGAAAACACTAAAATATCAAAAATGACATTTAAGAGTGTAGTCTGACAGTCAATTAATTAGGTAAATATCATGAAAAATTAGTGTTTATATTCTAATATAAACAGCCAAATTATATCTTTCCATCTGCTTAATTTTTTATGTGGAGATTTATCTCACATTCTGTAGTAGTAAGAGATAATAAATACCTGATAAAATAGCCGAAGTGTGCAAAAACTGGTTCGAACATCATATTAAAACAACAATAACAATAACAAATTCAGTGTAATCTCATAATTGGGGTATGGGAGGATACTGTGTACGCAAATTTTACCTTACCTTGAGAAGATAAAAAGACTATTTTCGATAAATCCTCGAGTCAAAAAAATTAAAAAAAAAAAAAGAACAAACAATAACAACAAGTAATAACATAACCAAAATAACAGGAAGACTGAGCGCAGAATAATTAGTTTCTATGAAAGATTCTCTTAGAGAAAATAACAATGATCACAAGCCGCACGAGCAATTTCATTGGATTCCCTTAATAATGTTGGCTAAGGTCAGACATACAGATACCCACAAATCTGACACAATCATATCACCTTTCGATATTTAATACAAAGTCATGACCTAAGTTACTTCTCTTTTCTTCTGTTCCCATACTGTTAAAGAAGAGGCAAACTCTGTAACTTTCTGAGCTATTAACTTCACCTACCATGATTTTGTGACTATTTCGTGTTATATTATTTTGTCATTCACTTTTCAAACCCTCAGTTATAAATTTATCTACATTTGGATCGATTTTTATAAATAGTTTTTGATATTTGAAGCACAGAAAGAAAAGAAATGAAATCTGGTTAATTCTTACTAGTACTAATACTTTTCTTGTATTTTGGGTCCAAACTCCAAACTCATGGTTTATATTTGTAGTGGTGAACTTAATTATATAAGTCTAACTTTATGTGTTTTAAGTTTTAACCTATTACAGCATGTTATAACTCTATTTTTTATTATTCTTTTTACCATAGCTACTTCTTGTTAGAGGTAAGTGCAAAATAATTACACACTGTTTTATCGATGTATAGTATATAAGACTCGTTTGTTAATTTGGTTCATCTAATTAAAGAAGAGTACAGTAACCAAATCTTGAATACTATGAAACAGTTTAATTCCTAGGTACTCCTGATTTGATCAAAAGTACTTTAAAGAAAAAAAGAGAGCAGTTTAATTGTCTCCTAAATCATGTGAAATAAGAAGAAAAATTCCAAGAATATATACTGCATCTAAAAAGAAATATATATGAGATTGTTCTAAAAGTGAATATATGGTACGACAGATCCTTTTGGGGAAATCTTTCCAGGGGGTGTCCTAAAGCATTTGGTTGTAAATCTGAAGGTTTCTTCATCGGATTATACTGATCTTTTAACTCACACTAATATCCAAATTCCTTATTTTGTCTAAAAATAAAGCACAAAAAAAAAAAAAAAAAAAAAGAGAATAACAGTAAAGATAAGATCACCATCATTTTCCATTTTTAGCAAATAGTTGTCTAAAATGTAGCTCTTAAAATGCTAAAAAGGCATGTTGCATGTTACAATAGATTAAACTATATTGACAGCATAAATAGTGTTTTATATATATATATATATATATATATATATCCATTATTTTAAGCTTATGGGTTCCCACACGATCTCAAATTAATATAAACCACTAACCGAACCAATTAATTGCATTCTAAGCAAATTATTCTTATAAAATTAATGGACTTTTTAATACAAAAACATAATCTATGTAAAAGTTACTGGGTTCACGTGAACCAGTACCAATTACACTATATATATATATATATATATATATACACACACATACACACACACATTTCTTATGTAATATAATCATATGGTAATTCAAAATCCACTTCTTCGACTACCTGAAAAATATGTATATCAAATAAGCGTTAATTGAGACGAGTAACACCTTAGAATCATTGCAGCATCATACAAATATAACTCGAGTTGTAAGAAAAATAATAAATTGAAACTGATTACTCAAACATCCTGCATATATCATAGGGTACAATGGATGTATGAGGAGTAAAATTCAAAAAAAGATGATGAAATTTGCAGAAGAAATATTTCATTTTGCTGCAGCATACACCTGTGATATTCTTCTTTTATGTTTCCTGTCCTACCCCAACCCAATCTCCTTTGTTCTATGGGCTGAAGCCAGAAGATAACATTTGTACTACTTGAAAACTAAATGTTTAGTGGTATAGATAAAGTATAGCACTATTATTAAAAATCTCGGGTTCAAGACCTAAAAATATTAAAACTCCTAGTAATGGGTCATACGCGATATAAATCTGAATTTAGTCGAGTTAGTATATTTTGAATACGAAATGATTATAAAAAAAATATTATTGTCATTCGGCTTAAAGTTATATGAGTATATACTAATTAACAATATATATGACTTTTATACTATCAATGTATTTAAATCTATTGCAACATGTAACATGCATTTTTAGCATTTTAAAAGCTGCATTTTAGCACAACTATTTGCATTAAAAAATGTCAAGGGTATACCCTTCATTTTCTTGGTTGACTTTTGCAACAAAAAGTGGATGCTAGAACAATATTCATATATAGACACAGAATTCTAACTACACTGTTTAAAACTCCCAAAGAGTCATCAGCAATACATTCAAGAACAAAGAAAGTAACAAAAGGTAGTACAACCATAACTATATTTGACTATTCATTAGCATACCTTACACAAAAGAAATTAACAACCAAAAACTAAATTAGCACAAGGGTTAAAATAAAAAACCTAGTGCTATATCTAGAGTCACTCAAAAGCTCAAAATCTCACCATATTAGTACAACCCTACAAAAGGTCAACCAAAGTTACAAAATCTCACCATATTAGTACAACCCTACAAAAGGTCAACCAAAGTTACATACTTCTGAGATTCCGGGAAGGTCCGGACTACAGGAGTCGACCATGAAAACCAAAAAAGGATGATCCTGCTTCGACGCACGATCCGGAGAAGATCCGTACCACAAGGTCTTCTCCGTACCACAAGAAGGTGTGATGTAGGTAGCGGAAAACTGAAAAAGAAAATAAAAATTAAACAATCCAAAAAGCTAGTTGATTAATAAAGAAATCAACAAGTTGATATCTTTTCCATAGAAGTATGATTACACAAACTTTTTTTCAAACTTGAATATTACGAAGGGCTAAAAAGAAGAAGAGGTCTAAATCTGGTGGAGCAAAGAAAGTAACTGGATTTCTTCTCAATGAATGACAACTACTTGAAGTTGAAGATGAAACTATTCTTCTCTTCTTTGGTGCAGGAGGGCAAGTTTTTATTTCTGGAATTTTAAACCTCTCACCTTTTGGAGTTGAACAAATATTTTCCAATTCCATTTCATTATTATTTCTCTTCAATGAATCTTTACATGGAGATTTGCAAGGAGAAATAATAGCTGATTTCTCTTCTTTATTTTTCCTCAATGGCTGCTTCTTCTTTTCTTGTTGCTTCTTTTGTAAACTACAACTTGTTCTTGAATTTCTTGTACTACTTCTTGTTGTTCTTCTTTTACTAGAAGGACCCATTAGAGGGTGTGACAAAATAACTCAAATTCTTGCTAAATTTGTATGAAAATGATAATCTTGGAATTTTTGAGTAGACAAGAAAAGACGAAAACCCAGTAAGATGTCGGAGAAGTGAAATAAGCAATAACAAACTTAGATTGCACTCGACTAATTTCCAATAGTTGCGAAAAGATAAAGAAGAGATTCAAGAAGCGAAATATACAAGATCACAAAAGTAGATTATTTGAATTTGCCCTAGATTTTGGCAAAGGGAAGTACTAAGTACTAGACTACTAGTGCTTTAGCTAGACCACAACAACTACCACCACTAACTATATATTTCTAGAAAGCTTGAGAAGGCTACTTTATAAAGACACCCTTAAAATTTTTGACTGAAAAAGTAAAGAAACCTCTTTAGAAGGAAACAATCTTTTTCAGGAACACCAAGTACTCAAGAAAAGGAAAGAACAACAAAAAAGGACACTATGCACTACTTGTGTATATGAGATATATATCAAATTCATGTATATATAGTATCTAAATATTAATTGAAGAGGGAAATAAACATAAAATAAAAAACCACAAGCCTAGTAGAAAGAAGAATGCTATAATAATGGAATTGCAAGAGAAAGAAAAAAGCCCTAATGAAGAGATGGAGAATGAGAGAGATGTGAGAAAAAAGGAATTTAATTCATTTATATGTGATTTTGATTAGGGTTTTATATAATGATTAAGGAAAGATTCGGGCTGCCTGCCCATTGCCCAAAGTGGTGATTGATGGTTAAGAAACCTTATGGCCCGTTTGATTTAAATAATTAGTACACGCAAACTTTTCTATAACATTGGTTTGTTTCGATTTTTTTTTTGTTACAGTAAAGTGTTGTTGTATGAAATATATATATTATTACATAATAAGAAAAATTGGTTCCAAATAAAATTTGACCATTATAGTGAAGTGTTATTATAGAGTATGATTGTTATAGATAAATTTGACTGTACTATTAATTTTACTATAAATTGCGGATATAGTGAGTATTTACAAATACTGAACTTAATTATTTGAAATATTGATAAAGTATTTATCAAATAGTATTCAAATGAATTATGGGTTTTAATAAAAAATATTTAATTATTTTCTAATTAATATTCGGGCAGCCTGCCCGTTGCCCATGGTGGTGGTTGATGGTTAAGAAACCTTAAATTAAGCAAATTTCAAATTGGAGACACCCTTTTTCTTTCCCTTTATCTATTCACTTAGTAAATAAGAATCCCAAGCTTTAAAAAAAATAGAAAAAAGGAACTTTTATTCAAATTTTAGTCTACTCCAATCTAAGCTAATCAATTATAGTGCAAAAAACAAGAATAAAAATTTATTATGCTGGTCAAGTCCTATTCAATGTATTTGACTCAAAATTTAAAATAAATAAAGAAATTAACAAGATAAACGTTAGACTTGCTTATAATGAATCTTGCTAATGATGAGTCAAACGGTTAAGTTTAAATGCTTTAATTAAAAGTCATAGATTAGCTCAAACTAGGATTAAGTGCGAATTTAATTGATTTTACATTAGTTTATTTCTTCCTTGTTAGTCTAATTGCTTCTCTAAAACAGTGCATATTGAAGTTCACAATTAATGCCCATGATCCCATGACCAACTTCTTTTACATTCTCTTTCTGATTCTGAGGTTAAAAACAAGAATTCAAAAAAAATTTCATTATCAATACAATAAAACCTCTTTATAACAGTATTATTTGTTTTAATATTTTTTGGTTGCTATAACGAAATGCTATTATAGAGAATATATTATAACATAACATGAAAAATAAATTTCAAAGGAAACTTGACCTTTAATTTATAATAGTACTTTATAGTAAAGTATTGTTATAGAGAAATTGAACTGTATAATAATTTAACATGTTGTCAGATTACTTCATTCATTTTTTCTTAGTATTTTGACTTATTATGGATTTTAGATAATTTGATAGCGTAAAAATTATTTTAACTAAATATGTATTTAAGTTAAACTTATGGATACATAAGTTGTGCAGCCATATGGAGTTAGGGGATTTGCCTCCCGTAAAAACTTATTCACACCGGATATTTAAACCTAACCATACCTATTTACCATGATTAAATGATCTAATGAAGTGAGAACATATATTTAATTCATTATAGTTATGTAAGAAAAATGCATGTGTGACATATATTTATTGGCTTGATGAAAATATCCAATGCGGGTAAATTTTTACCATCACATACTTTATTTATCTACACTGGGTGCATATTGTCTGTTTTCACTTTTTATGCAACAACGAGAGTCATTAAGCATTACTCCTTCCGATCCATAATAAGTGACCGATTAGTCTTTGGCACGCTCAGTAAGAAAAACTAATTCCTAGAAAAAATAAGTATTTTAACTAATTACCCTTAATTAAGATTTACATATTATTAGCTTGACGCATTGGGATATGTAAAGGGATTGTTACACAAATGATTGGCCAAATTCAATATTTACTTTTTCTAGCCTATATACATAAATTATATATTATATATTGATTATATACAATTATACATATATTATATATGAATTTAATATATATATATATATATATATATATATATATATATATATATATATATATATACACACACATCAACTGACAATTTTTAATATAAGAGATTTGATGAGCGGCTATTTGGTTTAAATAATGACAAATTTAAAAAACTAAAGTTAATTCATTTTTTATTATGTAAAAATGACACTTATTTTGAATTAAAATAAATAAGCCAAAAAGTCACTTATGATGGATCGGAAGGAGTACTGTTTTGACATAATTTATGTATATGTGTACATATATGTGTACATTTTTTTTTAAAGAACTTCATAAAAATGGGAAAGACATTTTTCTAAAGTCCCTATGATATTGATAAGGTTACTGACAAGTGTGTCCAATTTTCTGAAGGACAGCTGCTAGCAATTTGTTCATATCCATAACGATTACAATAATAATATTAGTCATAGAAATTAAACACAAAAAGACAGAAATTTATATTAAATAAAAAAGAAAAAAATATCATGCAAGTTGCCAAAGTGGCAGTAACTATCTTTGTCGGTGAAATATTGAGGCATTTTTAAAAATTAAAAACCTAGTAATTAATTAATTAAAGGTCCAATTAGTCAACAACTATTTAAATAATTTCATCTGTTGGCTTTATCTTTTAGGACACATTGAACTTAGGATACCCCTTAATGTCAGGCTAATCTTAGTATTAATGTACCCACACGTGCATTTCACTGAATTCTTTGAACTTTGGAATACTAAGTTTAATTAAATTGATACCATTCTGTCTGATGTTTTTGTTTTTTCCACTGGACACAAGCATAAACTGCAGATGTTTAGATTTCATTGTCTTTATGTTACTCAGAGAATTCTAAATCCATTTAACTTTTTAAAAAATGAATTGCTAAATAGCATCCAATGATGTGATCGAATAGCAATGAAAATGTAAAATTGTGGGAAGTAGGATTCAAATTTCAGTTGAGACAAAAAACAATAAGTGAATTTTGATGCTGAACTGATTCAAATTTCAGTTGAGACAAAAAACGGTAAGTGATTACTTTCTTCCGCATAACTTTGATGCCAAGAGTTATTCGACAAATATGGTGATGAAAGATAACAAATATCCTGTAAAATAGTCGAAATATGCACGAGTTATTTCGAATATCATCATTATAAAAAGAATGAATTGTCAAATAATCCTTTACAAAAGGAATACAAACTCTCGTTGGAATTTATATTGGGTAAACAGACGTTGCTGTAACTAAGAAATTCTATTTCACTTATATTGGAGATATTTTAAAAAAATTTAGAAAAGAACATGTATACCATTGATTTGTTTATTAACATAGTCTTCAAAAGACTATGATCACCTTATTCTACCTAAATGGTATTATTTTGTAGCTTATTTGACCCATTTAGCTGGGTATACATGTGTCATGTTTACGACGGCTTGTTTTATCGAAAATAATTTTTCTATCTTCACAAGATATGAGTAAAGCTACGTACTCACTACTCTCACCAAACTCCACTTATAAAATTACACTGGATTTACTGATGTTGTTTATGACTGCTTGCTACATTTACTAAATAGAAAAGTAACGGTAGTCAATATCTGCTAAGCTACTCTCTCCGGTCCACTTTGATTGATGTTTTGGTCTTTTTCGCACATATTAAGAAATTTACCTTTTAGCATTAATTAAAAATAAAATTGAACATATTAACCTAAATTTATTCATTAGAAATATAACAAATACTCCTAGGCTCTTTATTCTAATGGTAACTTTGGAAAAAAGAAGTTAATTCCTTTTTGATATTTGAAAAAATCAAATATTGTGGACCACAAAAAAATGCCAAAAATCAATTAAAGTAGAACATGAGTAGTTTCCAAATCGAGCCGAGGGTCTTTCGGAAATATCCTCTCTACCTCCCCTAGATAGGGATAAAGCCTGCATAAACATTACCTCCTCAGACCCCACTTCTAAAATTTCACTGGGTGATTGTTATATCTCACGCAAGCAAGTTGAAATCAGCTATATGAATCTCACTTACCATATCGCACAATCTAAGCTCGTGTCAGACCAATATTATACCAAATATACTTTTGCTTAACATATAAACCTCTGGTTGGACGAAAAATCCCCTAGAAATATATGGCCTAAAGTAAACTAGCTAAAATGGCTAAAAAGATAACAATGAAAAATCGCATTGAAACTCAAAACATGAGCAAACATATGAATGCAAAAGTATACCATGTGCTTCACCTTCCAAAAATCCTTTGTATCTCCTCTACTGAAAAATAAAGTCAACCTCGCATAATACTATCACCAAATTGCCAAGTTACAACATAAAGATTATTAACTAAGGAAAACCAAAATTTATCACCGGCCTCTTGATACAGCGTAATTCATATCCTCGGTTGAGGATGGGAAAAGCTCAACGTAACGACTTCCAAGAGTCATCCTATCCTTGGCCAGAGCAGCTTTGGCATCATCATTGCTTGCAAACTCAACGAAAGCTTCTCCAGTTGGTCTTCCATCTGGAAGAAATGTGACATGAATTGCATCCTCCGACAACTCAAAATCTTTGAAGAAATCCATGATATCATCCTTCCCAGCAGAAAATGGCAAACCCCTCATTCGCAAAATACAAGTGTCTTCATTCATTTCCTTCCCATCCAGTGGTTTCTCCAGTACCCTGACATACAAGGTCATATCAAATATTTTTCGTCTTAGTAGTAGAGGTTATACAATCTCTCATTTACTTCAAATGGCACTACATCAGCAAAACCATGAAGAGAACAAATTGAGAACATGATGCAACCACCAACCTGATATATGCTTGAACATCTAATGAATGTGTATCGAAGGTTTGGTACAACAAAGGCAAGCTCTAGGAAAGTTGAAGGTTTGGCTGAGTCATTTCTAATCCCTATAATTGACAACTTGTTAAGCTTCCTGCCTCTAGAGTCAGTTATCAATCCTGATGCCCTTTTGTCTAAATAAATCAGTTATTGATTCTGATAATGTGAGCAACAAAAGAAAACAGATAATGCCTCAAGGGAAAGGTGTCAGTCGGTTACATCTATAAGCAAAAACAATCATGGTATAATGATCTGTATTGTTCTATACAACGTTTGATATGATGTATAAAGTCCTGCATTACCAGATTAATAACGTTAACCAAACGTCAGCTCCTTGGTTATCCTTTTTCCGAAAGTCAGTTCCTATGAAGCAAAGATATCATGTGCTATATCTTAAATACCTAAATCCTTGCTTAAAGGAAGATGAAGCATGCTATCCTCAACACAAGTCATGTCCAAACAGCATATCAAAGTTGTCAGTAATTTCACACCTGTACTCTGGTACAGCTAGAGATTTGGTAAAGTCCCTTATCCTCAAAGTTGTCAGTAACTTATTGAAGTCGGTAAAAATGTAAATAGATGCTATTAAAATTTTCTAAGTTCACATAGACACAATTTTCATAAAGCAGCCTTGTGTTTCTCTAGAAAAGTGACCTCCGAAGTCGTAGGGCACATCACAAATAGAGATGCGTTCACTGTTGCAATGCAGTAGGTTAAGAGATATATTCACTCAAGGAAAGATTATATAACCTCACTAGCATAATAGGTGATGGCTACAGTCTACCAAGCTTAGCGAAACCCGTATTTGCATCAACCAGAGTTAAGAGATAATCTTGCTCTTTGGCATGTTATTCACTTCTGGTGTTAATCTTGCTCTTTGGCATGTTATTCACTTCTGGTGTTTTTCTCCCTTAAAAGTTACAATGCAAGATGTGCCATTGTCAGGGAAAGCAAACTACTAACAAGATCATAGAAGACGTGTATATGTTGACATGATGAAACAATGAATCAACATAGTTAATCCTCTTTCACAAGGGCAATTTATCAATAACAAACAAATTATCAACTATTTTAAACATTGGAATAGTACACCATAAGTTTTGACCATGAACAAGATGATATACCACAACTCAAATATGTATCACTGAGACTAAAACAAAGCTTCAAAAATGGTCTGCATAAAAGCATACTCGGAAAGGGACGGCTTGAAGATAACCCCCATCAGAAGCATAAACTAGAAGAGTTCGTCGCGCATATAATTTTGTAAATCTCTCTCTTGTCCATCCAAAGATAGTTGGAAAAAAAAAAAAAAAAAAAAGGAGAATGAACCGGCACCAAGACAAGAGAGAGATAACCTAGTGTGCAGGGTCCTCTACCCCCAATCATGAGGTTAAGAGTCCGAGTAACCGGTGGCAAGTTGGGAATAGCCATATTGGCCCCTGTGACGGGTGGCTGTTGTTTAACAACAATAACGGCAATAATGCCACCCAAAACTAGTTGAGTTCAACGATATGAATCCTCTATATCCGCTATACTCCATTTGGACATGTTTCATCGCATTATTAACTAGCTAAATCTCTAAATCTAATCCCTTAATCTTTAACGAAACTTAAGAGGCTCATGTCAAACAACGGACATAATGTAACTGTGCGAATAACAACTAAAATGAATTGGCATTCACCATATTTACAATGAATTCTCAAATTACTGAATTTTGTGTTTGCCATCTCATTGTGTTTGCTTTCCCCATTTCATCTAACGTGGAAAAACGACTTGCAAATAGAGTAATTTTCTTTAGATTTAGGATGGAGGAATGAACCCAAATATTAGTTGGTAAGATGGGAAACAACATACAATAACAACAACAACCCAGTAGTATCCCACTAGTGGGGTCGGGGGAGGATAGATTGTACGCAGACCTTACCCCTACCCCGGAGGGGTAGAGAGGCTGTTTCCGGGAAACCTTCGGTTCAACAGAAGAGACAATAATATCAGAAAAGAACAAAAGAATAGATCTGTAACAACACACGAAACCAGAAAACTAATATCAGCATCGTAAGAGACATCAAATAAGTGGAAGGGCAATAACACAATACTGTGCAAAACGAAAAAAATAGTGTGAACACAACATAAACCGCTAGCAGTCCTAGACACAACTTTATCAGACTAGCCGGTACAAAGAGGAAAAACGCTCGACTACCCCCTAGCCTACAACCCTAATGCTCGACCTCCACACCTTCCTATCAAAAGCCATGTCCTCGGAAATCTGAAGTCGCGCCATGTCTTGTCTGATCATCTTGCCCCAATACTTCTTAGGCTGCCCTCTACCTCTTCTCGTACCTGCTAAAGTCAATCGCTCACACCTCACACCTCCTAACCTAACCGGGGCATCTAAGCTTTTCCTCCGCACGTGCCCGAACCATCTAAGCGTCGCTTCCCGCATCTTGTCGTCCATGGTAGCAACGCCCACCCTCTCCCGAATATCTTCATTCCTAATCTTATTCAGCCTAGTGTGCCCGCACATCCATCTCAACAACAATTAGAAAAAGAAGGGGGATCAGGCATGAGTACATCAATTAGAAAGGAAGGCACATTGGAGCTGAGGAATCTTTCTTATGCAACGAAAAATTACTGTACAAAAGTTTAGAGTTTAGCAAAGGATAACAAAGACTACAGAGAGAAAATCGTCGCCAAAAATGGCTAATGAAAAGTTGGTGTTCAAAGCAGTTATCCTTTGGAGCGGGAGTATAGAAACATATAACAAGCTAGTGAGTACAGTAAAAACTAGCTTCAAAGTTGCTGATGAAAGGAGAGTTGAATGTCATTACAATAATTAGCTCGATCATTCACCACTAAAGGATCAATTCTGGAACTTGAGGTTTGTGCATCAACCGGAATCCTCCATTTCAACACAATGTTGTAGTCACATATCACGACCACTAATAGGACATCAAGTTTAGAACGTCATGCAAATACTGAGAATTGAATAAAGTTATTTAAGTTGTTGAAGATTCAATAAATCACCGACAAGAGAGTTGCCCTAGTTGTGAGAGCTCAGCTCGCGATGACAGGCACATGGGGCCTACTGGAGGTTGGGGGCGGTTTAACCCCCCCCCCCCCCCAAAAAAAAAAAAGCAGCAACAACAAATCACCAATTTCTTCAAACAATCAGAAAAAGAAAAAGAAATCAGCTATTTCTTCATAGAGATGTAGACAAAAGTTTTTGTTCTTGTGCTGAGTAAAATGGGTCAATTCATAATCAGTAGAGTTTCTCCTGTTTGGGATATGATTCCCATCAACAAGTAAATAAGTTTCGTGCAGCTACCACACAGTGTATTATGTAGAGCTTGTGGAAGGAGAGATATAGTAGATGTTCGAAAGGACAAACATCCACGCTTGACTGTACAAAGTTTTCTTGTTTAACTTTTTGAATTTTTGGTTTGATTATGGGAATATCAAAGGAATAGATATATACTACTCCCTCCGTCCCATTTTATGTGATACTCTTATCTTTTTAGTCTACGCCAAGAAGAATGATACCTTTCTATATTTAGGAACAACTCAACTCTACACTTCCCGTTTAGCATCCAAAGGTATGGTGTAGTGGTCAATGAAGTAGGAGGAGAATCATGGTTCAAAACTCAACGAAGACCAAAAACACTAGATGATTTCTTACCATTGTCCAAGCCTTGGTGGACAGGGTCACACGGTAAGTGTGCTAATGGAAGGTAGCAGGTACCCGGTTCAATAGTCGAGGTACGCAGAAGCTGGCTCAGACACTACCTCATTCAAAAAAACCTCTCAACTTCTCCTTTTACCCTTAACAAGATGATTTTACAGCAATAAAATTTTATATGGTATATATATGGTATTCTTTTTTAATCAAAAATTGTGACTTCACTTTAAAGAAGCATGTGTTTCACTGCTCGCTTTTCACTTCAAGCCCTATGGACATCGCTTTTTTGCGCTTTCCGCTTATCACTGACTGAGAGAAAATCAAGCATATTGGTATAGTCTCCGAAAAATGTTGCAGTAGGTCCGCATCAATCAATGATGAGAAACAAAAAGTGGGCACTAACTATAAGAACTTTTATCTCAGCATATAGTCCACAGACAAATGCAATCGGTTACTTGACTGTCCTAGTGTTGAGGATGCCATTGACCAGTTCCTTAACTTATTTGCCTCATTTACTTAGTCCTCAACTAAGACACAAACTTCGATGACTTCTTCAAATATATTTATTATAACTATCCAAAAAAAAATTGAAATAAAGAAAAGATTTTCAACATATAAGCTACATACGTCAAACATACCTAATATATCATTAGAATCTTGCGGTCTTCCATATGCCAAGTCATTCATATAAGTACATCATCAAGGGTAAGATGCGAATGTTATTTGAAAGAGTTTCTAATAATAGATTAAATGAAAGGTGTCAATCCTTCATACCTGAACCAAAAAGGAAAGAGTGCCGTACAAAATGCATTACCGTGATGCAAATGCATTTTTCAGGCATCCTCATGCATTTCTCAATCCGTTTGTCCATTTAAATTCCAAATAAAACAATTAAAAAGATGGAACTTGGCACCATTTGATAAGGAAATACCGAACAGCTAACTTCCTTGTAATGTTTCTGCTTTATAGTAAGTTAAAGAACTTTGGAAAACGTGTTCCAGTTCCCACCAAAAATGACTTTACTCCAAAAATGGTCATACAAAAATTGCAAGAATTTTGAAGGAAGATCGTGTTCTTATTTAACTTTCAACTTTCATTCAAACAAAGACATACAAGAAAGTTTTTTAAGAAACATGCCCATGACGTACTTTCTTGACATCTAACAAAGTTTAAATAAAACACCTGTCGACAAGTGTAAAAATGCGATTTTACAATTTCAGCTCAACAGTAGGAAAGACATAATTGACACAGTGAGATATAAAGTAACGGGATGTGGAGGTTTGGGTCCCCACTCAAATGACGTATTCACAATATTACATGGTAGAACAATGGCTTCTGATCTACTTGTAACTAACAAAATGGGGATAGGGAGAGAGAAAAAGAACAAGGAAGAGGAATCTCGCTATCAAACCAACAATTTTAGGTAATAGACACGATATCATAAGATCAGAGAGGATAAAACACATTAAATACTGATTGACAGTGAAAAAGAATTTAGTACTCACCTGCACCTTGAAAGTGCTTCCTCCAACTCCTCAGGTGATGAAGGGAAGAGCTCTATGTAGCGATTCCCTATTGTCATCCTATCCTTGGCCATTGCAGCTTTTGAATCATCTGCACTAGCAAATTCAACATATGCTTCCCCGGTAGGTCTACCCTCAAAAGTAGCTGTTATATGGATTGATTTTTGCAAAAGCTCAAAATCATTAAAGAATTCAATAATATCTTCCTTGCTAGCTGAGAATGGCAATCCCCTCAACCATAATACACCAGTGTGTTCTGCTAAGTCTTTCCTTTCATCAGTAGATCTAGCCCTCGGAACTGAACCGCCACGAGAATCAAAAACTTCATTGGCTATAGCCTTATAGTATTCCTCCTTCTTGCTTCTGAAAACCTCAACATATCTTCTTCCAATATTCTGCCTGTTTCTCTGAAGAGCAAAATCAACTTGAAGAGGGTATCCCAGAACACAGAATGCTTCCCCTGTAAATCTGCCACCTTTGTGGACAAAAAGCACATCAATTACATCCAAACCATGCAAGAAATCAGCAATCTCAGTCTCTGAACAATCAAAGGGGAGGCCACGGAGTCGAACAACAGGGAAAGGTGGAGGCTGGCCAGTGTAAGAGTATGCAGGGGGAGGTGGAGGAGGAGGAGGAGGATTGTACAAATAACTTGAACCCGGAGGAGTAGCATAATAGGAGGAACCTTGATCCATTATGCGTTGCCTTTTGAAGCCCATTTCACGGGCATCACCACCGTCAACATAGTTTCTTCATTAAATCAAAATGAAAGCAAGCGTTTTTGTCAGTATCCAACTCAAAATCAATAAAACAGGTATTATCCTATCCCATTTGGAAAAAAAGAAGATAGACTAATGAAAAGAGCAGATAGATCAAAGAACAAAGCCAAACAAAATTTAGAAGATTATATTGCTTTGTCTTCACCTAAGAGATTGCAAAATCCAAGACCCTATCACCCACTATGATTTTTTTTTTTTTGATAAGTAATTAAAGATATTATAAATTTATGCACTAAGCTAGTGCATCAAGCATAATTACAGGTTGTGCAAACCCTCTATTGTATCTAGCATTCCATCTACATCATGTTCAATTACCAGATTGCACCAAAAAGCTAACAAAAAAATACATCTCTGTTTAAGGCTGTGAATATTGCTCGATGTGCCTTCAAAAATTCTATTGTTTCTTTCAAGCCAGACAGTCCACCAAATGGCTTGAGGTATGGTATTCCAAGTTCTTAGAGATTTCTTACTAATCCCCTCTTTGCTCCAACCTTGCAAGAGCTCAACAATTGATTTTGGCATGGTCCAACTCATGCCCAAAATTACCAAAAACATATTCCACAGCTACCTAGTGACCCTACAATGCAAGAAGAGATGGCCAACTTCTTCCGGATGCTCTTCACACAATGGACATCTACTCAGTGTTGTTAAAGGCACGCTTAAGCCCTGAAGCGAGGCTCAAAACATGTTGAGCGTTTCGCCTCGCTTTGTGGGCGCTTCAGTGTTGCATCAAGACTCTAAACCATACTTCTCCTTGCCAATGTAGTCCGGCCGCATAGTGGGAGCTTAGTGCATCGGGCTGCCCTTTTTGTAACCGGGGAGGAGGGGGGATGTACTGTATAAACTACATGTTTGACCGAATTCACAAGCTTTGGCTCATACCCTGTGTATATGTCAAAAATCTACTAAATATGTACAAATATTAAATTTCAAACCAAGTAACTCAATCCCTCCTCCAATTCTTCATTCTTTAAGAAGAAAAACCTATGGGATTTGCGGATGAGGAATTAGCATAGTGGCTTGCTTTCATTCTTCCCGTTCATAGATCAACGAAAACTCTTATTAGTAAGTGTTAATGTCCCAATAACCAATAAAAGAGCTAGTTAATTAGTTCATAATTATAACTAACTCCCGTATTTTTCAGTGGCATCTCAAACTCATAAAGTTTAAATCTTGGATCAGCCTCTGTAAAGCATCAACATCACTTCTTCGGTCAACTATACAAGTGTAAATTACAACAACAACAACAACAAAAAGCAAGCAAATTCCTTGGTGGGTATCTCATAAGACCTCAAAATACAAAGTCTATGCTAGGAAATTCAGTAATTCAGTAATTAAGCATGATTTCCCTAACATTTATATCAATGTATCAAGAATGTATCCTACACTTTTGACCCACTAAGAGAAAACAATCAAAATCACAATAAAGGACAAGCTATAAATAAAATCCAACAAAATCATACAGACCCCAATAACCAAAAAAAAAAAAAAGGAATATTACAAAAAAATAAAAATAAGGAAATATAAATAAATATCAAACATGGGATTAAAGAAGAATTTGGATGCTTACCCTCTGTAATACATTTTGCTGGAGCTCCAGATCGATTTTTCCCTATGTCTTTAGTGCTTCTTTACGGGGGTTTTGGGGGAAAGTTTAGGGTTCTTCAATTGGAACTAACTGGAAATTAGAATGGCGTTTTCGTTTATGTGGTAAGCTGCAACGTGTCCAACGACGTCGTTTCAATTTTTATTAATTTTCTTACCTCTATTGACATATAGAGGGGGTTAAGTGACATATAAAGTTACTGAGAAAATGACAAAATGGTCCTTAATGTTTGGGGTTAGTTTATTTTGGTCCTCTATATACGCTCGTTGACACAGATATAATCTATATCTATATCTATACTATATTAAAAGTACGAAGGTCCATAGCGAAATGTTGTTCGCCTTTTTTATTCTTTAAAAATAGAGTTCATATTGGACAAAATAGTAATTTGATTATTTTTCCTACTATTTAGGATACTAAAATCAACAAGATTTTTATTGTTAAAACTTTTCTTATTTAAATCATACTTTTCTACTTTAAGTTTTACTAGAAGACGAAGATCTTTGTGAATTTACCACGCTTATTCCTAATTATGCAAAAACTGATAAGAATCTTACTCTTCTACTTTAAGTTTCCTAGGTTTAATGATCTTTATAATTAATTAGGAATCGTAGAAAGCATCTATGTCTAAGTTTTACTCCTTTTTTTAAGAATTATTTAATCATATGTAAACTAAATTAGATAAAAATAAAGTTAAATTGCAACCACGCATATTTGTGTAAAGATCCAAACTTTTATCGTCAATTGAGTTTCCCCCTAAACTTTAGTATTTTTTAAATCAACTAAATACTATGTATTAAATTCTTCCTTATTGAATGATTTAAAAAGTTTTAATAATAAATATATTATATAAAATCTTTTCATATTTGTTTTGTATAACATATCAGTTTGTAAAAGACAAGTGATATCAAAACTGTAAAACTAAAGAGAATTAATAGCAAAGTAATATTGTGGTTGTTAATTAAAGTTGCTTTGGCATTTGTTCTAACCGTAGGAGAAAATAAGTATCTGTGACTTTTTTTAAGTTCTACATAAACTGATAATTCTTTATTTATTTATTTATTTTAAATATCAACCATGAATAATAATTTTTCAATATTTGGAAAACAACTTACGACATGTTTATCAATTTTTAGTTTTTTACTAAGACTAATTTTTTTCTTTTGGAAGAATTACTAGAAAAAAGTTCAACACATTGTCAAAATAAAAGACACTTACGTTTCTTTATACGACAATTAATGCATTTATGTTTTAATCACACAAATTCAACCTATCCAAATATAATTATTCTAGAGGTAATTTTCCATATTATTTTTTCAATCTTTGTTAAGCATGAATACCATAACATAACCAGAATAGATAAATAGTTGCAAAAGCACAATAATGAATTGACACTTTTTTATTGTTATTGTATAACTCAATTAACACATTGTTTAATAATATTTGTATAATTTTATAAAATTATATACTCATTAATATGGGTACGCGCAGAACGCGTACTTTCATACCAGTTATATTAAAAGCACGAAGGTCTTTAGTGAAATGTTGTTCGCCTCTTTTAGTCTTAAAAATAGAATTCACACCGGACAAAGTAGTTATTTAATAATTTTTTCTACTATTTAGCACATTTAAAATAACTAAAAATATGATTATTAAATCTTTCTTTATTTAAACTAGACAGAAAGTCTAAAATTTAAGGCTTTAAAATCTATTCAGATTTTACCTTATATAAATTAAAATGTTTATTCAAAAGAATTTTTGTCTGTCGTATATTTTTATTTTTCTAACAACACAAGCACTTTTAGACGGAAACTATAGCATATTTGTCTTTAATTTGGATTTTAGTTGCATTTACTGATTTCATTATTGTTTCAAGAGTCAATTTTCTGGAAAAAAAAAAATCTATAAAGATGCATTTAAAAAAAAGAGGCAATAATCGTCACAACGCGAAAAAAATGCATGAAGTTATTCTTAAAATTGTCTCTCGCGAATCTTCTCTCAAAATTTAGTCTCTCAACTCCAAAATGATTTACATACGCATAATAAATATGACATTACCATTTGGAGAAAAATCAAGCTGAATGCCACAAACACAATGCTAAAATCATACATTCATCATTGTCATGAACTTATATTTTTTATTTAATTTTTATTTTATAACTCAAACATATTATTATTTATGTAATTTTTTAAAATTTTATATTTATTAGTGCGGGGTATACGCGCAATGCGCGTACCCTAAAACTAATCACTGATAAACAACAACAACAACAACAACAACAACAACATATCCAGTATAATCTCACATAGTGAGGTCTGAGAATGGTAACGTGTACGCAACCTTACTCCTACCTTGTGAAAATAGAGAGGATATTTTCAATAGACATTCGGCTCAGAGAAGAAGCATAAGCACCACATTAAAGAAGAGAAAACAAAAATCGCAACAGTGGGAAATCATGTAAAAGCAACATAAATAACAACCAAATACTCGGGAGACCCGATGAAAGAGATAATCACTGATGTTTAGAGAAAAAGTTAACATTGGCCCTTAATCCGAAAATTAACAGATTTGTCGAAATCTACTACTATTAAATTTAACGTCACTAGCTGTGTAGCTCCACCATTTTCATATTGGGATTTCGGAATTAAATCTTTGCCTATATATTTTGGACAAAGTAAAATTAAAAGTTATTACACGAAAAGTTAATTCTTCAAGAAGGGAAGTTAGTGGTCAAATACTCAATTATCTTGCAACTGTGGTCTCTTGGATATTACTGTTGGGTTGAAGTTAATTAATATAGTGATAATCGTAGTTGTTTTGCTAAGTGAATCGCATATAATTGAATTCTTAGTGCACATGTATGCTTGATACCAGTATACTTAAGTTGTATCGACTTATATATCGATATTGAGAGACGATTTAGAATTCGAAGATTATGAGTTTTTTTTGGACATCCTATGTTGTTGCAAATCATCCCTTTTCATACTACTTTTGGAAGTTTATGAGTTTTTATAATGATTTAAGATAATATACACTAATAATGAATTCATAATCAAATATTTATAGATATTTATTTGCAAATTGACTAATGCATATACATGATTTAAACAAAAGCTATTGAGCCTGTGATACGTAAATTTTAATATAAGTAATGTATTTGTGTACAACAACAATAACAACAACAACTCACTGAATTCCCACGAGTGAGGTCTGGGGAGAGTAAGATGTACGCAACCTTGCCCCTATCTTAAAAGAGTAGATAGATTGTTTTCGATAAACCATCGGCTAAAGAAAGAATAAAAAGAAGTAACAACAACAAGATAAAACAGAAAAATCGAAGCCAAAAAAGCAAGTAAACACCAAGTAGTAATAACAATCTAAAAATAAAGAGATAACATTATAACACTAATGCTATTGAATTGAGAAGACATAGGGAGAACGTTTGATTACCTACTAACCTACTATCCTAATCCTCGACTGTCGCTTCCTCCTATCAAGGGTACTATTATTTGTTAATACTTTCAATACTAACACTAATCATATCGAACTGAGAAGACATAAAGAGAACGCTCGACTACTTACTAACCTACTACCCTAGTCCTCGACAGCATATTCCTCCTGTCAAGGTTACTACTGTTTGTTAATACTTTCAATATTAGTATTCTTTTATATTTTTCTTATATTTTGACATGTCTGTTTTCCACTTTCCCCACAAGTAACAATTTTTTTCCCCACAAGTAACATGCACGCCAGTTGGGAATCCTTCAAAAAATTGAACACGTTAGTTATTATAGTAGTTAAAATCCAGTCGTTGGTCCTTACACGTGGCTAAAAAAACCCAGCAAATTTGGGACCAAACCGTCCAACTGTCTGTAGGAAGGTGAACCAAGAAAGCTAAACACACCTTTTATTTGAATCTCTTGGTCCTTAGGTTGAATCATCTTATGTGGTTGGAACAATTTGGACCTCAAAAATCTTCGCAATTCTGATAAATAAACATTTTCAAGGAAAAATTACTCTTTTACTTTCCTTTTGCTTGTCCAAATAGAAATACCTCACTTCTTGATTTTTTTCCCCTCACTTTGCACCTAGTTGTTTCTTTATCTATGTGCATGAACTTGTGAATTCACTTGTCAAGCTCCAATTTTTTTGGAACCCCATTTAATTTTTCCTCTTATTTTCATTTGGGTATCTTTTAATTTTCTTGAATTATTATTTGGTTTTGAATCTTGGTTAAAATGGTGGGGGCATTGTCTGTTGTGGGTTCATCTATAGTGGATTCACATTCTAGTCCTTGTTTGTGTTTGGATGCTTTGCCAACTTGCAACAAATTGAGTGTTGGGGATTCAGTTTTGCATAAGAGTTCTTCTTCAATTGGTAGGAAGCAATTGCCACGCTTAGGTTCAATGGAATTGAGCAGTTCTTTTGTAGATTTGAGGTTTTCAGCAAAAGCATTTAAGGGTAATTACAAGAATTTAAAGAAGGAGAAAAAGAGTAGGAGGAATCTTGTGGTTGTCAGTGATTTAGGTGGGCAGTATGAATATGGCTTTGATGATATCAAAACGGTGAGCAAGCTCTAATCTTTTAAGTTTTTTTTTTGAAGTAGAGGATTCATATAATCTTCGCTAATTAGTTTGAGATTGAGACGAAGTTATTGATGTTTGAAATGTGTTATGAGATCCCATGTTTAGCACATTTGTTTATGCTTTTACTGTCAGTCATCTCTATAATAACATTCTTATATAACAAACAGGCACTATAAAAACATCCCTATATAACAAACATTCGTTATAAAAACCAACTTTTTCTCGGAAATAATTTTTTATGTTATGCTATAATATATGTCCTTTATAACAGCACATCACTATAGCATCCAAAAAATACCGGAACAAACGCGATTGTTATAAAGAAGTTTGACAGTATATTCGAAGAAAACATGCATAACTAGTCAATTTGTATGTGTGATTGGTCACTAATTGTTGAGAATCTACTGCAATTAAACAACAACAACATCAATGACTCAATATCAAGTAGGTTGGGGTTGGCTATATGAATCAAAACAAACCATGTCGCTCTATTTAAGCTAATCTTTTGTAGTATGAGGATTCATCATAAATTGACTAGCTTTATGCAAGTTGTCAGCCTACCACAACCCTCCTCCTTTATCCGCCTTGGGACTGGCAATGTGAGCAAGCTCATGTAGGCGGAGTTAATCTACTGCGATAACTGGTAGATTATTTGAAACATAAGTTATAATTATTTCCCTTCTTTCCGCAATGATACAAAATGCGTTTACACCACCATCTTGGTGAAACAAATACCAAAATATGATCTAGTTGCAGAAACTACACTATATGGTACTTGTAGCTGGGATCTTTTAGAAGTTCAATACCATTATTTGTTCCAAAACGGAAAAACGAGCACAGTAGAGTGGTGAGAAACTTATCGTTTTACTTCCTTTAGGTGGAGTTTTTGGTAATTGACCTCTCGTTGTTTGATATAACCCAAGGAGAGGAGAAGTATTTATAGTTCATGAATTCCTTCCAAGTTCCAACTTTGCAGGGGCTAAACGAGCTGAGATGGAGGAATATTGAACCCTCCAGTTTTACGTGTGCTCCTCTATCACTTTCTTTCTTGAAACTCTTTCACCCCAATCAAATTTAGCATTAGGGACGGAATGAGTAACTTAGTCACTATCTCAATTCTTTGTTGTGAGTTTTCAGGTTTTGCCTTTTCTTTATTGATCTTTCTTTAATGGGGAAGGTAAACTGTTTGAATTGTTTGTTGTGTTATTGATATTTGCATTGTATGAAAGATCTGGATCAAATGTATCATAACGCAGTCTATTGTACTATCCCCCTGCTCTTCCCATCCTTACGTGGTTCGTCGCTATGGTACTTACTAGCTGATGATAAGATTGGTAGTTCTTTGGAAAGTTGTAACTGGATTTGGCAATGTGAGATTCTCTTTAACTGTGCTTATGAATAAATTAGAATGGTCATCTGTTGTTTTCAGCTTCGCAATCCGGTGGGCGGTGGGTAATGGTCCCACCCCTCTACCCTTCTCCAACTAAATACCAGACCCGGTTTCCAAGTAGAATCGAACCCTTGACATGCGCCTACCGCACATCCCTTGTTGTACTACCTTTGCCATTGACCCAAAGCCCTGGGACGGTTGACTATACTTTCTCTTTGAAATAGTTATGCAAAGATTCACATATAAGACAATACTGGAGAGTGGAGATAGAGAAGGTGGCACAGTCATGTGATGATAAACTCTTTCGATTATGTTCCTCTAAATGGCATGCTACACTTGGATCAACTTTGTGAGGACAAAAATCCAACTTTTTGTTTCTTCTCCGACAGATGATATTGTTAGTTCAAGAGCTATTTCTTTCTGAGACTCTTGCTATTTGAATTTCTCGTTCTAGAGCAATAAAAGCATAGGTATAGGTCATGTAACCCGTATGGCCTATAGGTCATCGGTTCGAGCCGCGGAATCAGCCACTGTGCATCAGGCTAAGTTGCCTACATCACACCCACTTGGGGTGCGGCCCTTCCCCGGACCCTACGTGAACGCGGGATGCTTTGTGCACCGGGCTACCCCTATATGTCATGTTGAAACCAATATTGATGATTACGCAAGTAGCAATGACCTTTTCTAATGTTGTCATCCTGAAAAACATGGAAAGGAAAGGACACTCAATCTGCTTGATTAACCTGGTCGAATAGTAGACCTTCGTTCGTCTATTACTTCAATGGTTGTACACAACTTTTTAAGATATATCACCAAAAGTTTTGTTACATTAAAGATAGTTTTTGGCAGAAGGAATTAGTCGGGTTGATTTTTGGGATATACCTTCCAAATATGACATATTCCTTATTTGATTCTGAAGTCTTCATTTATATGTCTATATGTCTCACATCCTGCACGTTGACGCCAATATAATTGTATTCTCATATGTTGCTGTTTAACAAAATCTGAAACACTTGCATTTTTTCTGCAGCAAATTCTTAACTACTTCACATTTAAAGCAGTGAGGACTATTTTGAACCAACTTAATGAAGTGGACTCTCCACAATATCAATGGTTCAATGAGTAAGTACATATTTTCCTCTCAAAAGTATTTTTTTTAAATGAATAAGAGTGTGTCCTATGGTCTACTGGCTCTCAGATTATCAAACAGAAATGCCTAAATCTTGAGTTATTTCCCTTGATCTTAATATTTTATGGCTAAAGAGAGCAGTAATCACTGCAGTACTGATGTCAAACATTTGAGCTTGTTCACTTCGTTTCTTGACTATCTGTTATTCAACAGTTATGTTACACTAAATAAGCTTAGGGATGGGAAGCGTTTTATTCGCAACCTTGCTAAGGTAAGTCTTCTTGACCTCCATTTATGTACATCAAGTGTCTTAATTTAAGTAACTATGGACTTTGCATCTTTGAAATGACCTCCGAGCTCTTGACAAAGATTTTAAAAAGAGAAAAGAAATCACTCTCACAAGAAAAAGAAAGCGAGCTGACAACTTCTTACGATATTCTTGACAGGAGAAGCAAGAACTCGCTGAAAAAGTGATGGTAACACGGCTCAGTCTGTATGCGAAATGGATAAAAGTAAGAAGAAAAACGCTTTTGCTTCAAAACTTTTGGACATGGAACTGTCATACTTATTTGTTTTATTTTATTTTTGCCGCTGATCTATTGTAGAAATGTGATCACGAGGAGATCTACAACCGAATATCTGATCAGAATGTGGAAGTGATGCGTGAACGGCTCATGGAAACTGTGATTTGGCCATCAGATGACACGAACTCGGAGAGAGTTGGGTGAAAGAAACTCGTTGTGCACTGTTGATTTCACTTCACTTTTCTCTTTCAGATTCTATTAGCTTCTCACTGAAATTTGCAGCAAATTAGTTTATGTTGTATTCTTCCAAGATCACCGGGATTCTTGAACTTAAGCTGTATATAAAAGGGATTTCGTATTTCATATTCAGTATATCAAGAAGGGGAGCCTTGGTGTAACTGATAAAGTTAGATGCCTCGTGACCAGGAGGTCACGAGTTCAAGCTGTGGGAAACAACCTCTTACAGAAATACAGGGTAAGACTGCGTACAATAGACCCTTGTGGTCCGGCCCTTCCCCGGACCCCGCGCATAGCGAGAGCTTCGTGCCCTGGGCTGCCCTTTTCTTTTTTTTTTTTTTAAATATATATATATATATTCAGTATAATTCAAGATTAGTTGACTTCTTATGGAAATGATAGATCAGCCTGGAGTCTTAGAAATTGCAGTTTCTTTGTTGCACTGCAATTCCCAACTTCTATTCTGTGGTCTTTTCTCTGGAAGATGTTAATGTAAAATACATTCCTGAAAATTTTCTCTCTTCCTGACTCCTTTGCAAGTGGAATTTGAGTTTCTTCTATTGTGAAAACTGAAACTACAATCATGACAAACTTGCACTGAATTGGCTAATGATATGGTTTTCAGTTTTCATGAGATTATTATAATGTCCCTTTTTCTTTCCCTATATTGTAGTGATTATACATGCTTGCTTTGAGCCATGGGTCTTTCGAAAACAACGCTTATCCCTTTGATTATCGTAATGCTAATAGTATCTTCATTCTTCGCCAATATTAATATCGTTCTTCATTAGTTTTAGCAACAATTGGAAGAAACTTTTTTTATGAAACAATGGGAAGAAACTTATTGGTTCTCTTCTGAGATCTTAAATTTTATCACATGTATATGTAAGATGATTAATTTCATAATGTACATCATGTATATCTTCATCAACTCATCAAGGGTATTGACAGACGCAAGTGATACTTCTTTTCAAAAACATTTCCTACTTGTGGGGGGTGGAGTGGCCACTAAACTAACGATTATAATAAGGATTTGTTAAAGTCCAGTGGAAACAGCTTAGTAGAGGGAAACTCCCATTTTTGTGTGGTACCTCCGACGGAAACTCCCTTTTTGTCTCGTACCTCCGCTCCTAAGCTAACTAAGAACGCTATCTGTTGCTGCATAATCTGAGTTATATACAGTGAGAATATAAAAACTTCTTTACACTATCAAGTGTAATTTAACTTATTATAGGCAGTGACAGAGCCACGTGCATTTAAGGGGTGTCAATTGACATCATTTCGCCAGACAATCGCTAAAAAATTATTTTTATGTACATGTAATATATATTGGCCCCCTTGACTTCTTCGTGAATTTACTTCTTTATATTTTGAATCCCTTTAGTGAAAATTCTGACTCCGCTATTAATTATAGCAGGTTAGTTACCAAGCTTATCAAGTTAAAAATTTATGCTTTTAATACAATAATCACCTCATAAATAACTTGATTATGCAAATATTCTTGTACATAGAACTTAAACTCTTATAATGATCCACGGTGATGGATGTCGCAGCTGTTGAAAGAGTCGGTCAAAAGAGTACTCCCTTAGAAAAGGTAAATCCTATATCTGATTAATAGCATGTTTGGCCAAGCTTCTCACCATGCCAAAAGTACTTCTTTTTTTTCAAAAAATACTTTTTTCCTCAATTTGAGGTGTTTGGCCAAGCATTTATTTTGAAAAAAAAAAATATTTTTGGCTAGAAGCAGAAGCAGTTTTGAAAAAGCAAAAAAGAAATAGTCTCCAGAAGCAGAAGCAGAAGCAATTTCGACTTTTCTTCCTACCAAAAATACTCTTTGAAAAATATTATTGTTTACCCTAAAAACTGAGTATCAATTGATAAACAACGAATTAAATACATAAATTGGACGATAAAATAAATCAAATCAGTCTGCAAACAATGCCCCGACCTCGATTCGAGATAGTCTCGAGGTTAGTTAATAAGAACAATAGAGGATGGAACAAATAGCGATGAACAGTAAGTAAAACAAAGAAAGCAGCGTATGTGTATATTCTTATCAGTGAATAATGATTGTCCCCCTCACAAGTGAATGGGATCCCTCTTTATATAATAGAGGAATCCTAAATAAGGTACAACTTTAATAACGGAAGTAGATCCCATGATTGGCACTAATAACTGCTTTGATTTGATCTGTTCCAGAATTTCCGCTGTGATCTTCTACCGGTTACTGATATCTCACCATTCCGTTAGTCATTCATGCTTGATCTCGATTGTTGCTGGCCTCGATCTCAATGAACACTTCGATCTCCAGGCTTGATGTTCTATCTTCGAGCTCGAGCCCGATCTATTATGAAGTTACCCTCGAGGCAACTCTCCTGCCAACGAAATCGGGTATGCCCGATTTCGACCGTATACAGATAGTCCCCTCGATTTTTGGAGTGTAACGGGAAGAAATGAATTCGAGACTTCGATTTAATACCTCGATCAATTATGACGTCAACATCGTGACGTAAGCGATTGAAGCGTCGCGTCTGCACAGTTCCCAAAGTCATTAATTAACGCCAGTTGATGGTTGGCCACCAGTGCTTTCAAACCATCAAAGTGGCTATTATAGATAGACCACCTTCATAATCTTCTCAAACTTTACTTTCAAACTTCTTCTAATCTTCAAAAGCTCTTCTATTCTCTTCAAGTTCATCAACTTTGCTGGTTTTCGTTTGTCAATCTTTTATTAAAACACAAATTCCGCCTTCTTCTTCCTTAAACCTCATATAGAAATGACAAAAACATTAAAGACCGTTCCTCAAGAAGAAAAGGCCTCCTTATCGCGGTCGGCCGATGACAAAACACCGGTGGAGCCACGTATCGAAGATTGCATCCCCGGGCCATATGAACTTACTTCCGACTTTAAAGTCGAAAAACCCTCTTCGGTTCCTGGCCGATGCGAGCCCATGTCTAGATACATCTGTTCGATATCTGAAGGCGACCTCGAGCAGGTGAAAAAAGACTGCCACTTGGAGAATAAAGAGGTGGTGATTCCTACCCCCGAGGAGGACATCACCACTCATGTGAAAGGATTCTTAAGTGTGTATAATTACCCTTTCACACTGGGTTCCGTCGATCCTGTCATAATCGACTTCCACCGCCAATACCGGGTAACCCTAGGCCAGATCTACCCCTCTTTTTGGCGCATTGTCATTTTGCTCAGATTCTTATCGAGCAAGGTCGAGGGGATGTCTTTCACCCTCGATCATCTCATTAGGCTATACAGCCCCCGTCTTTATCGGAGCGGACTGATAAGGCTTCAGCGCCGGGCCACGAAGGTGTTGTTCTCGAGCATAGACGAGGACAAGGAACGAGGATGGATGGGCCGGTTTGTCCGAGTCAGGACCTCCGACTTAATCCCCACCGAGAAGATGCCATTCCCCGAAGAATGGAACATGAAGCGTAAGTAGAACCTCACCGATAACGTTTGATTACTTGTTATATTTCCTTTATCTCTTCTCATCTATATTCTTCTTTATGGTGCAGCTTCCCCCTGGTTTCCTGGTGCAGTCCCGGACCTTGCAGGTTGGGTTGGACAACTAGTTTCAACCTCTTCGTATGCTGAGCGCTCGTGGCGCGATTTGACCAAGGGTCGATAGGAGGCCAAAAATCATGGTAAGTTCCCCTGTCCGTATTTGATGCTTTCCTGTGAAATACTTCTTTTTAACTTGATATCTTCTCATACAGGTCTTGGAGATAATGTCGTCATGAGGCCGCCGCCCCCTGGGGAAGAGGAGGTCCCGAAGCCGACCAAAGACAAGAAAAGGAGAAGGGCCTCACCTCGAGATACCCCAAAGCCCAGGAAAAGCAGGGCTCGAAAGTCGAAGACTGATCCCGCCGTTCTATCTACCGTTGTGGTCCAAACACTACGAGATGAAGACGATGAGGGAGAAGATGCTGACTGCCTACTGGTGGCTCGGAAGAGGGAAGGCATCGAAGCTTCGAGAACTGCTGAGCTGGTGACGGTCGAGGAGGTTCAGCCGCAGACCGAGGTAATCTCGGAGGAAGGTCCGAGCAGAGTCCCCGAGTCATCGGGTGTTGATGATGCCTCCTGCCGTGATGAGCAACTGGCGGGTGTGCCCGAAGGGTCTAGTTCTGAGGCCCTTCAAAGAGAAGAGAATGCCCTAAGTGACTCGCTCGGGGCAATTAACATTGATGATTCGCCGCCCGACCCCACGTTCTCTGGGGGGGGCAGTTTCGGGATGCCCGGTCCATAGGGACCCCTGTTGTGGGGACGGCCTCGAAAGGGATGATATATTTCGCGGCTGATTCGCGGGGGTCGATGATGTTTCCGACCTGGACGCATCACTCATTTTTGATGAGGCTCAGCGACTTCTGAACCTAGTGAGTTTTAGCCCTTGTTACCATGCTTGCGTTTGTTCTTATTTCTCTAAGTCTGATTTCCTTCCTTTTTGTACAGGCTACGGCGCTCCACCGAGAAGCGTCCTCCAAATACCGAGCTGAGCTGGCCCGATGTGAGGCTGATCTCAAAAAGCTTACGGAGGAGAGAGACGCCCTCAAACTCCTCTATGTGCAAAACAAAGAGGAGATCATGAGTATTCGAGCCAAGCTAACAAGAGCTCATCAAGATCAGACCGAGCTCATTGAACGGGTAATGTAAATTTTTGGGAGCTTGTTATGTATTAACTTGATATTGGCGACTAACATTTTGATCCTGCAGGTTTAGCAGAAGGCCGAATTGGTTGAGCAGCTTCGTGAGGAGGCCAAGATGAAAGAGGCGGAGACTTTGGGGTGGAAGCAGAATATGGACCGTCTCGCCTCAGAGAAAGATGGGTTCGGGCCCAACTATCTTCGGTTAAGCGTCAACTCCAAAGTGTGAATGAGGAGAACTTGTCCCGAGCCAGAAGGTTGAAGAGCTTGAGACTCGGTTGGCCACTGAGCTTGCAAGGGCCACATCCGAGGCAGAGGCGCTCGTGGCTTCCTACCGAGCCGACGCTGAAGCCGCTAACACTCGGGCAAAGGAATTTTCTGATGCTGCTGAGGTTAGATTGTTCTGTGTTGCCGAGCATGCTAGGCGCCAGTCTCGGAGAGAGACTCTTCAGGAGGTACATGCTCGTGGCTTCGACCTCACGACTGATATCGAGAGTGCGAAGGTTTCGGAGGACGAGGCCGGAGCTTTGCTTTCTGATGATGAAGACTCTGCGAGTGGATCCGAGAACGGAGGAGATGAAGATAAAGCTCCCGAAGATGCGGCTCCCGAGGCGGACTAGGCACTTAAGAATTTTTCTCCTTGTGTAAGACCATGTGTGGTCTTTGTAAATACCTTGCATATATGAAAGATTCCTTTTCTTTCCGTTTCGTCTCCGATTTCTGATTTATGATAAATTCTATTTTGCCTTTGCCTTGTGAAAACTTTGTTGCAATCGGGTTGCTGTAGCCTCTATAATCGAGTGAGCAATAGCTCGAACTCAAAGTAGAACAAACCCTTAGGGTTTTAAGTTAAGCGAGGGCGAGTCCCCGAGCTCAACAATATGTTCGGGATTTTGATTTCGGATGGCTTGATCAAAGCCGTAATTGTACTATTTTTATAGCCGAGTTCGAGTAAGTTTCTAACTCACAGTAGCAGACCTCTTAAGGTTTTATATCAAATAATGATGAATCCTCGAGCTATATTCAAGTCAGTTTTATTTGAGCTCGGAATAGTGGAACCCTTAGGTCCGAATTGAGTGAGAACAAAATCTCGAACTCTAAGTGTATTGGCCCTTAGGCTCTTTAGATTGGGCTGATATGGCCTCTAAAAGATGGCTATTTTTTCCCCTTTTCGGCTTAGAAGACTTAGTAAAAAATTTCTTTATGCCTTAACATGTATTCTTTACCCATTGGGTTTTTTGAGGGTTCGATGTCGATTGAAACCCCTTTGCTTTTTGTGCCTTAGCACGTTTGGGTTAAGATAATTTGATACCTCTTAAGTTTTCTCGAGGGCTGATTTCATCGAAGCCCTTTTGATTACTTGCCGAGGGTAGCCTTTTTTAACCGGTTTTTCAAAGAATTTGAAGGCCTATTTTTATTGTGGGATTCAGACGTCTCCGAGACGCCTTAATTTATCCGTAGCCTTTGGGTATGCCTCTTGGGCTTATTTCCCAATAACACTTCGAACTTGTTCGAAGTGTTAGTCCCCGAGAGTGATGTCCTTGGCCTATAGATCGAGGGGTGCCTCTTTGAGGTCTTATGAATTTGAGTTTAGATTACTCGAATATGTCGATCGTCGACGGCAGTCCCCGAGTGTACGAGGTATATTTGCACTTGGCCCTTGAGCCATTTCTCACAAAATCATAAGTATGGAGCTTGTATAGTAGAAAATTTTCTTTGAGACACAAGATGTTTGATATAGAAAGAATGCTTCTTTGTATAATTTATACATGCGTACATGTTTTTCAATCAGGGCTCGACTAATCTATACGGACACGGTTCATTCGACCGTTTGGCCCATTACAAAGTTTATCTATCGAGACCCTTTGACACGAAGTATTTTCCTCGAAAGTGTGACATCCGAGGGTGATGCCCCCCAGTATTCGAGGTTGATTGTAAAGAAGCCTTGGATACCGTTGAATTGTCCTCAGGTAGCACATAATTGTTTCCTCGTTAAAAACCTCGTCGGAAAAACCCACTTGGGATAAAAACCGATCTAAGGAAAAAAGAGTGCAACGCGTGCTTTAAAACCTGAGGTCTCGATGTCTTCGATCGAACACCTGCAGTGCGATAGCGTCGAATATATAAATGAAAAAAGGGGATAAAGTCATACCTTAGCAATAATACCGTTTGAGAAGCGATATGTTCCAATTATTTGGTAGTTGTTCGTCATCCATCGTGCCGAGCTTATAAGATCCCTTTCCGACGATGTCGAGGACTTGGTAGGGTCCCTCCCAATTTGGGCCGAACTTCCCTTCATTAGGATCTCGAGTGTTGATGGTGACTTTCCTCAGGACTAAGTCCCCGACTCTGAAGTGGCGAAGGTTGGTTCTCCTATTGTAGTATCTTTCGATTCGTTGCTTTTGTGCAGCCATTCGAACGAGTGCGGCTTCTCGTTTTTCATCCAATAATTCGAGGCTAGTATTCATAGCCTCGTGATTTGACTTTTCTGTTGTATGTCGAAACCTGGCACTGGGTTCCCCGACTTCGACTGGAATCAAGGCTTCGGAGCCATATGCTAAGGAGAACGGGGTTGCCCCCGTACTGGACTTTGATGTTGTTCGATATGCCCAAAGGACTTCGGGTAGAATTTCTCTCCATTTCCCCTTAGCGTCGTTCAACATTTTCTTTAGGTTTTGAATGATAGTCTTGTTCGTCGATTTGGTCTGTCCGTTCCCACTAGGGTGATACAGCGTTGATAATATCCTTTTTATTTTGTGGTCTTTGAGAAATTTCGTCACTTTGCTGCCGATAAATTATTTTCCATTGTCATACACTATTTCGGGGGGTATCCTATATCGATATACGATGTGATCCCAGATGAAGTCTATAACCTCTTCCTCTCTCACTTTCTTGAACGCCTGTGCTTCAACCCATTTAGAAAAATAGTCAGTCATAAATAAAATGAACTTAGCTTTACCTGGGGTCGATGAAAGAGGGCCGACGATATCCATTCCCCATTTCATGAATAGCCATGGGGATAGGACTGAATGAAGTTGTTCTTCGGGCTGATGGATCATCGGTGCAAACCTTTGACATTTATCACATTTTCGAACAAACTCCTTAGTGTCTTTTTCCATACTATCCCAGTAGTATCCTGCTCTAATGATTTTGTGAATCAGTGATTCGGCGCCGGAGTGGTTCCCACAAGTGCCTTCATGGACCTCTCGTAAAACATAATCGGTGTCTTCTGGTTCTAAGCATACTGCCAATGGTCCATCGAATGTCCTTCTGTACAATGTTCCATCTTCAGCCAATGTGAATCGAGCAGCTTTGGTTTGTAGGTCCCTCGACTCTTTAGGGTCCAATGGGAGCTTTTCGTTCTTCAAGTATTCAATATATTTATTCCTCCAATCCCAGGTTAAGCTTGTAGAGTTTATCTCGGCATGACCTTCCTCGTTCACGGATCTCAGGAGTTGAACGACAGTCCCCGAGCTGATCTCATCTTCCTTAACTGATGACCCCAAATTTGCAAGTGCATCAGCCTCACTGTTTTGTTCTCGAGGTACATGGTGCAAAGTCCATTCCTTAAAACAGTGCAAAGTTACCTGCAGTTTGTCCAAATACCTTTGCATTCTATCCTCTCGAACTTCGAAGGTTTTGTTTACTTGGTTCACCACCAGTAAAGAGTCACACTTGGCTTCAATGACTTCTGCTCCCAAGCTTTTAGCTAGCCCGAGACCTGCAATCATGGCCTCGTACTCGGCCTCATTGTTAGTCAACCTAGAAGTTTTGATAGATTGCCAAATGGTGCTACCCGTGGGCGGCTTCAAAATGTTGCCTAGCCCGGACCCCTTCACATTCGAAGCATCCTCTGTGAAGAGAGTCCATACCCCCGATGATGTACCCGATTTTAACAAGAGTTCATTTCCAACTTCGGGTACGAGGATTGGCGTAAAATCGGCCACGAAGTCCGCTAAAATTTAAGACTTGATGGCCTTCCGAGGTTGATATTCGATATCGTACCCACTGAGTTTAACGGTCTATTTGGCCAATCGGCCCGATAGTTCGGGCTTGTGCAAAATATTACGAAGTGGGTAAGTTGTTAATACGCATATAGGGTGACATTGAAAGTATGGCCTTAACTTTCTAGAGGCGCTTATTAGTGCAAGTGCCAATTTCTCCAAGTGTGGATATCTAGTTTCTGCTTCTCCTAAGGTTCGACTTACATAATAAACGGGAAATTGCGTACCTTGCTCTTCTCGAACTAGGACACCACTTACCGCGATTTCTAATACTTCCAAGTACAAGTAAAATTTCTCATCTTCCTTTGGAGTGTGAATCAGTGGTGGGCTCGATAGGTATCGCTTCAATTCCTCTAATGCCTGTTGGCATTCCGGGGTCCAGGCGAAATCGTTCTTCTTTTTGAGTAGATAGAAAAATCTGTGGCTTCGATCCGACGACCTCGAAATGAATCGGCCTAAGGCAGCTATCCGTCCAGTTAGCCTCTGCACGGCTTTTACACTGTCTACGATGGTGATGTCTTTGATGGTCTTGATTTTATCGGGGTTGATCTCGATCCCCCGATTCGATACCACGAATCCAAGGAACTTGCTCGAACCGACCCCGAAAGCACATTTCTCGGGGTTGAGCTTCATGTTGTATTTCCTTAAAATCTCGAATGTTTCCTGCAAATTAGCCAAATGGTCCTCTGCGCGCAGGGACTTAACTAAAATGTCATCAATATAAACTTCCATTAATTTACCTATTTTTTCTTCGAACATTTTATTTACTAGGCATTGGTAAGTAGCTCCTACATTTTTTTAGCCTGAAGGGCATTACATTATAACAATATGTTCCATACTTGGTGATAAGTGAAGTCTTTTCTCGATCCTCCGGGTTCATTTGGATTTGATTGTACCCGGAATATGTATCAAGAAAAGTAAGGATCTCGTGGTCGGCCATGGCATCGATCATGCGATCGATGTTGGGCAGTGGAAAAGAATCTTTGGGGTATGCCTTGTTTAAATCCTTATAATCTACACACATTCTAAGTTTGTTCCTTTTTTTAGGGACTACAACTACATTGGCTAACCATTCGGGATATTTTACCTCCCGAATGGACCCTATTTTGAGAAGTTTTGTTATCTCGTCCTTTATGAATACATTCTTTACCTCGGACTGGGATATTCTCTTTTGCTTCACCAGTTTGAACCTAGGGTCCAGGCTTAGCCGATGTGTCGTTATCTCCGGTGGGATCCATGTCATGTCTAAATGGGACCAAGCAAAACAATCTATATTATCAATAAGAAATTGAATATGCTTTTTCCTGAGTTCGGGGGTTAATCCCGTTCCCAGGTATACCTTTCGCTCGGGCAGGTACTCGATCAATATAACCTGTTCCAGCTCTTCGACCGTTGATTTGGTGGCGTCAGAATCTTCGGGAACAATAAAAGTTCGAGGGGTCAGAAAATCCTCCTCTTCTTCTTCTATCTCCTGCTTCCCCGATTCGATCGAGACTGGTGGCTGTGATTGCTATTTGACTTCCTATTTACCTTTGATGCTCGACCTTTTCGAGGTTTATAGTGTCGATATCGATGTTACCTCATTGACTGCAAACATTTTCTTTGCAGCATGTTGCTCCCCGTATACTGTTTTTACACCGTCCGACGTCGGGAATTTCATCATTTGATGGAGAGTCGAAGGGACTGTCCTCATATTGTGGATCCAAGGCCTTCCGAGCAGGGCATTATACCTCATGTCGCCCTCGATTATGTGGAACTTGGTATCTTGAATGGTTCCGGCCACGTTCACCGGTAGAATAATCTCACATTTAGTTGTTTCACTGGCCATATTGAAGCCGTTTAAGACCCGAGCTGCGAGCACAATTTGATTTTATAGGCCGAGCTGCTCCACGACCCTCGATCGGATGATATTCGTCGAGCTACCTGGATCCACTAAAACACGCTTAACTTGAACTTTATTTAATAAGATAGAAATTACTAGAGCGTCGTTGTGGGGCTGAGAAATGCCTTTTGCTTCTTCGTTGTTGAATGATAAAGTGCCTTCGGGCACATAATCTCGGGTTCGTTTTTCCCTAGTGATTGATACTTTAGTGCATTTGAATATGGGTCCCTGTGGAATGTCGACCCTACCGACGATCATATGAATGACATGTTGGGATTCCTCCTGTTCATTTTTCCTGTTGGCGTCCCTTTCTCTGAAATGATTCTTGGCTCGATCGCTGAGGAACTCTCGAAGGTGGCCCTCATTGAATAGAAGGGCTACCTCTTCCCTTAATTGCCTGCAATCCTCGGTCTTGTGACCATGCGTTCCATGATACTTGCACATCAAATTTGGGTTTCTTTGGAAAGGATCGGTTTGTATGGGTCTGGTCCACCTAGTATCTCTGATCCTTCTGATTGCCGATACAATGCCCGATGCATCGATGCTAAAGTTATATTCCAATAACCGAGGTGCCTATGTGGGATCGTCATACTTTTCAAAACCACTTTTGTTCATAAGTCCCCGAGAATTCTATCCTCAATCACTTCTTCGATCGTTCCGGGCGGAATTGCATCCTGAACCATTGTTCCTTCGATATGTGGTATATGGTTGATATCGGTCTCTAGTCGACCTTGGCTCCTTATCGACGTCCCTCTTATTTTAAACTGCCGACCTGTTTGGATGTACTGAACAGGAAGGGGCTCCTAATTGGTCGTCCTCGACCCTGATCTTCGATTGATATCGATTGTGCACATCTGCCCAAGTTACAACTGGATACTCGATCAAATTTTGTTTCAACTGACGTGATGCTATCAAACTCCGCTCATTCAACCGTTGGGTGAAAGCTTGAATGGCCCAATCATTTGTGACCGGTGGCAACTCCATGCGTTCCATTTGAAATCGGGACACGAACTCCCTCAGCATTTCATTATCCCTTTGTCTTACCTTGAAAAGGTCTGATTTCCTCGTTGCGACCTTTATGGCCCCGACATGTACCTTTACAAAAGAATCTGCTAACATGAAAAATGAGTCGGTGGAATTTGGTGGCAGGTTGTGATACCAAATCATTGCTCCCTTCGAAAGGGTCTCTCCGAATTTTTTCAACAACACATATTCGATTTCATCATCTTCTAAATCATTACCCTTGATGGCGCATGTATATGAAGTAACATGCTCGTTGGGATCGGTGGTCCCTTTATATTTGGGTATGTCTGGCATACGAAACTTCTTTGGAATAGGCTTCAGAGCCGCACTTGGAGGAAATGACTTTTGTACAAACTTCTTCGAATCCATCCCTTTCAAGATTGGCGGTGCCCCCGGTATCTGATCAACTCGAGAGTTATATGTCTCCACTTTTTTATCGTTGGCTTCGATTCTCTTCTCCCCTGATTCAATTCTTTTGGTGAGCTCCTCGAGCATTTTTATTACCGCAGGATCAGTCCCCTATTCGTTACCATTCAACCTTTCCGGTACTAGCTCGGTACGGCGAGTAATTTCCGGCTCGACCCTATTCGGAGCTCTAAGTTGATTTTGTAACTGAGCAATAGCGGCTTGCTGAGCCTGAAGCATCTCGAATATCACTTGGAGATTGACTCCTTCGTCTCCTCTGCCCTGTGTTCCTTGGCCACTAGATCGGCTTTCTCTACGTACACTCCCATCGAGATCTGTGTCTAGGTTCGCGTTTAGAGCAACATACGGACTGACATCGACTGGGTTGGCAACCGGTGTTCCCCCGAGATTAGCCTGTGGCACCTCGACTCATGGAGCAATCACGTTTTCATTTTCACCATGGAATCCGAGGCCATTGTCACCGTGTATTGATATGTTTTGTGAGTTTGACATGCTTTAACCTGAAAGCAAAGATACTTGACAAGAACAAGCGTAAAATAGTGTGTTTTAGCATAATCAGTACTGAACAATCACTATTATCCTTAGCCCCACGGTGGGCGCCAAACTGTTTATCCTAAAAATTGAGTAACAATTAAACTTATATTGTGGTTTTAAGGATATGTGATTTAAACGAGTACCAATTGATAAACAACGAATTAAATAGATAAATTGGACAATAAAATAAATCAAACCGGTCTGCAAACAATGCCTCGACCTCGATTCAAGATAGTCTCGAGGCTAGTTAATAAGAACAGTAGAGGATTGAACAAACAACGATGAACAGTAAGTAAAACAAAGAAAGCATCGTATGCGTATATTCTTATTAGTGAATAATGATTGTCCCCCTCACAAGTGAATGGGATCCCTCTTTATATAATAGATGAATCCTAAATAAGGTACAACTCTAATAACGGAAGTAGATCCCATGATTGGCACTAATAACCGCTTTGATTTGATCTGTTCCGGGATTTTCGCCGTGATCTTCGACCGGTTACTGATATCTCGCTATTCCGTTATTACACCTCACTCGAAGTCAGTCATGCTTGATCTCGATTGTTGCTGGCCTCGATCTCAATGAACACTTCGATCTCCAGGCTTGATGTTCTATCTTCGAGCTCGAGCCCGATCTATTATGAGGTTACCCTCGAGGCAATTCCCCTGCCAATGAAATCGTGTATGCCCGATTTCGACCGTATACAATTATATATACCAAAATAACCTTACTTAATTTAAACTATTAAGTAATATAAAATGACTTTTGGGATGAACTTTCATATTTATTGGATGATGTTTTGATATATTTAAATTATCTTGAAAGAATAAAGTACTTTTCAATTTTATTTTTATATTTTACTTAAATAATATAAAAAACTTAATTATTATCTTTAGCAATAAATATTTGTAATTATTTATCTATTTATATAATATTAACTATTAAGCAAATCTCTTCGTGTCCTTATTTGTAATTTGACACATAAAAACACTTTTTGAAAAACTTGGCCAAACACAAATTATTGTTCAAAAGTGCTTTTCAAATTGATTAAACAAACACAAACTGTTTTTCTCCAAAAGTACTTTTTTGAAAAGCACTTTTGAAAAAAATACTTCTCAAAATAAGCTGATTTTTTCAGCTTGGCCAAACAGGCTATAAGACATTCGTACCAATAGAGAGGAATAGAAATTTGCTTACCATGACAGAATGAAAAATAGGCAAAAGATACTAGGTAAATTTGTGCTCAAGTAATGAACAGAGACTGTGACTGACGTGATCGAACATGTAGCTTAGTAGAGGACAAATGAGCACCTTGCATTAATGTTCTAGAGTTTGTTATGGAATGCTGTAGCATTTTTTGGGACAAATAAAAGAGAACTAAGACAACCAAAACCGAGAACAAGAATCAGAGGCAACTCCAAAAGCATATATAGGTTATGTTACATGATACCTAATTTCGATTCATATGTAGGTTCTTCTAAGGCACCAGAAACAAAGTCCAAGATCACATAAACAGAAGAAACTTGAAAATATGCAGATACGAGGGACATAATGCCACTGGAGGGGCAATTTAATCAAGAACTCTGGTTCATGTAATCAGTTCCAACCTGTCCGAAATGCAGGACAGACAAACTAATAATCTCACTCAAAAATTAAAAGCTGAGGACATCAACTCCACGAAGAGTAAAAAAGGTTCGAGAAATGATACTTCTATATGGTATAAATCTTTGAGAGAAACTAGATAATGTTATGCCAAACTATGCTCGACTCGTTGTCTGAGTTGCAAAGAGATGCCAACTGCCCATAGGGTTGCTCATTGATTGGCTCGAGTGGTAAGGGGCCTGCCCTGCGAAGGACCCTATTCACATGGACTACCCAAGCCTAAAGTTGGCCCGAGCCCATCAACACACATTTCATCACTATATATATTTGTACTTCATGCATAAGATTTCAGTTCACCTATTAGAGATGCTGATTGCTGAGTACAGAGCAATCTAAAATAGCCATGTCAACCAGACACTTCTGTTTTCCGGATTGTACACTCATCTTTTGCAGAGCATTCAGCAAAGAGGGTAGCTGAGGTCAATTCTCCAAATATATGAAAAGGCTCATGGCTAAATGCTAATAATGCATCAAGTTTCAAAACTCAGCCATCGTCTTCAGTACAAACACTCAAGCCAGAAAAAAAGGTGAAGTGGAATCTAATTTTCAAGTCGACAGTGGATTTCAATAGTATATACCTTGTGCTATTGGTAGATCAAGGAAGCAAATTCTCTTAAATAGAAAGTACCGCTTCTCAGCAAAACAAGTAAATAGATATTAACACAATCCCTCGTGTTTTAAGCAACCTAAATACTAAAACTAAACCCCCTAAAATGAAAAAAAAGAGAGACGAGGACACAATAATGATACCTAATTATTTATCCCCAGCACCAGACCCCAACAATAGGGAAATGAAAGGGCTTTTAGGGGGAATACAGAATAAAAGCTGCAACAATCATTAACAATATTACACTTGGAAAAAAGATACAAAATTCCTGCTGGGGCACAGAATGGTACAGTTGAATACGGCCTGATAGGCCACACAATCAATAGTCGAGCAACTCCAAGCAAAAGCCTTGAATTTGAAAAATGCTGGAGTGAAAGCTTAAACCTGCAACAAGAAGTAAGGTTGAAGCAGAAGCAAACTTGACCACTCTCTGGTCACTTTCTAGTAGGTTAAAACTTAAACGTATCTCCGACAAAGATTAAAAACCTACAAACCATGTCTACCACTCAGAACGAGGTGGTGGGTTTTGTTGGTCAATTAGCTTTTCCTGGATTAGACCCCTTGCTAAGACAGATTTAATAAAATTACATGCAAAGCCTACTATTTCTTGCATATCTGAAATTTGATGAGTTAATCAACAGTATTTATGGTATGTTTTGGGGTTAGACAATGTATTGACTTTGAAGATTTCAGCAGGGAGATACAAATTTGAATGGTCTTCTTTCTTTTCCTTAAGATTCTCAAGAAAGCAAAATAGGAGAGTTAACTTTTAAACAAGTAACCAAAATCTGCCAATTAGTTCCAACTTGACTAAATATACGGGTCAAGAATAAGGATCTATATTATTTATAACCATTCTCGTATTACTAATAACCACAGATTGCCATGCCAAGACAGCATCTTTTCACACTTCCCTCAGAATTCTTGATTAAAATTTAAACATATCTAATGCATTTGAAAGCTTTCATAAACTTCCATTTACTGAGAAAGGAGGAGGTTTGTTATTTCTATCACGTGCTTTGCAGAACTGTACAGCCCCATGAGGTATGTATAGTACTCATTGTTTATGGAAAACCAGATCTCTATGCCTATTTATAAAGTTACAGAGATGTTCCTACGACTTGATTAATCATAAATTTAAGTCGACCTTGACGAATGCATACCATGTTCTCCTTGGTCCCAAAGGTTGCAGACATGGCATTATATAAAACATGTTGAAGCCCAAGCATCATTCTGCACCAGAATCTTTCACCAACCACTGAATTAAGGATCAAAATATAATAGTCATGTAGAACCATCACCAGAAGTCATTGATTGCCCTAGAGCTGTCCTCGCTCTAAGCTGCACAAAGAGTTCAAACAAAATTTAAATGACAAGCAAACGAATAATCTAAACATAGTTTAATCCGAATAATTGCATTGACCTTTACATCAAGGCAAGGATCATTGACCATATTTTTCAACTGGGAAACTATGCCGGCATTCCGTAGTTTCATCACCCAGCCAGATGCACCAGAACTGCTTGGAGAAGTAAGGTTCACTAGAGTCCAAACTGCAGCTGTACGTAACCGGCTATCATCACTATGTAAAAACTTGAACATAATTGATTCAGAATCATTAGCTAACGGTGGAAAGAGCTCTTGCATAACGGCTTCCTTGTGCACTTCATTTCCAGATGCCACATTTGTAAAGACGTACATACCCTAGAGAGAGAGAGAGAGAGAGAGAGAGAGAGAGAGATGTTCAGAACCCATAATTAATTGGACATTATTCGCGAAGCATCAGTTAAGTAATCTGTTGATAAAGAAAACTAGCAATGGAACTTATCAGAAAAGAAAACAAGCATCGTTACCTGTGTAAGCAGAATTGAGAAATAAAACATTTGTTGCTTGAAATGCCTAATCTTCTTCTTCCATAAAGAAAGTACTCGTGTGAAGTTCATTCTCACACACAAAATAAGCAATTTGTTTCTATTTTTGGTGACTATTTTACAGCATTCTATTCAACCAAAGATGATCTGACAGCAAACAGTGGTAGAGATTGTAATTTTGCATCAAGAGATACATGCCAAGGTGCGTGAAGACCAAATCAACCTTAATCTATAACTTGATGCAATTACTGCTATTTCAAAGCCATCCACAATTACAACATTTCTCTAGCAAACACACATCTGCACTTGGACAACCGAGCTTTCGGAAGCATGATTATCTTAAATTCTTCGCCTATAAGGCAACAAAAAAATAGTACAGTCCCCTGTATGGATTTATGCACATTAGCACAATTTTTGTTCATCCCCAAAAGAAAAAAAAAATATTTAGCCACCTAAAGATATCACCTCCACCACTAGTGATATCTATTTTATTATATACTACATAAGGAACAGATCTTTTTGCCAGTATCGCCATCACAACCTGATACACATTTAATATCGGCCTCCCCAAGTATTAACATATTAATCAAATCCTTACAGTTCATCATCTGCACAAACAATTATGAAAATCTTTCCTATAAAAAAATAATAATGATGATCTGGCAGAATGACCAGAAAATTTTCAGCAGCTTGCTTAGAACCTGATTTACTTCTAGTCGTTAAGCATATATGTTGCGCAGACTCTTCAAAACAGCTGCCACACCCGTGTCGGATCCTCCAAAATGCACTACTTTTGGAGGATCCGACACGCACCAATCAACATTTTTGGAGAGTCCGAGCAACATAGTTAAGCATACATTTAAGGATTGACACATCAACATTTTACAAAGAGCAGAAGTTTTTACCTGAATGAGGACTTGAGCTTTTGAAGCACTCTGCAGTTGCTGTCCCACAGCATGCAGCAGAAGAGCGTCCTCAGCAAAGATGTGCTGGATAGAATCTAGAGGCCCATCAACAAGATTACGAACCAAAGCTAGAGCTTGCTCTTGAACAGAAGCCTCAGGATCTGCAACCCAAAAGTGTTAACATCTAATGAAGATCTCTCTGTACAACCATACATTTGCCAGGTACCAGATAATAGCAGAAAAATTACCACAGATCAGGCTTCTCAGAGTCAACTGTGTGAGCTCTGATAGAATTTCCTCTTTACACTTGTTGTTCACAAGGAATGTCAGGTTCCTTAAAGCACACACGGCTTTTACCCTAATAGTTGAATCCATTGACTTCGAAAGCTGAACAAGCTGCTTCACACCTCCACACTGCATAAACATTGTCTTATGTGCCAAAAAATCAATCGCTATGTTGCTGATGGCATCAAGGGCAGAAACCTGCTAGTAGAGGATTGAAGAGCATATTATGAAATTCTCAATAGCTCAACCTAAGAAAAATTAGGACCACTAGTGCAAAAGAGCTTTTCAAGTCATCAGATGCAGCATCTCTTTGAACAGTTGAAACAAAAACAACGAAAAGGGTGCATGTATATAACATCTTACAATAATCTCAGTAAACATGGCTTTCATAGATCCTCTAAAGTATTAACTGAATACAATTGACAACTCTCTGCAAAATTTTAAGGAGCACACTTCAGCTAAGCCTGTGACAAAGTTGGCATTGAGTTGTAAATTAAATGCTTTAAACACCACTTTACAAGTGTTATCGTGGTGCCCGAGAGAATATCCTAACTAATTGTGAGTTTCTTGCGTGTCTTACTCACATGTAGCACTCCTATGTTAACTGGTCTAAAAAAGAGGAAGAAAAACTCCCCCACCCCATCCCACCTTCCCAATCCTGCAAGCAAGGACTTGGAGGGTGCGAGTTGTTAATATTCTATTACTACAACAAAAACACACATTTCAATCCCAAACTAGCTGGAATCAACTACATAAATCTTTTATATTCATTCCGCTCCATTTGGATCATTTCATTCTAGTACTCAGGACACACTGGGGTTCCTCCAAAATTAGATATTCTCCAAATCCCACACTTCACCCCATACTAACATACAAATCTGCAATCAAACTTAAAGAACTCTTCGTGATCACAGGACCTCAACTACTAAACCTTATCATAACTAATTAGTATGACCTATTAGTCACTAAAACCAAGAGCGCTATATAATTAACATTGCTGTCACAAGGTCAGAATCTTCTAAGCTTCACTTTATTAATGCACCAATGCCCATCCCAGCCTAACACGAACATACAATTTCAAACCAATCAACACAACTTCTATAATGGATAATGCTCAACGACATATAGGACATGAAAGCCAGCAGTCATGCATCAGTGATGGTGCCAAAGTTGCAAAAACAGACTCATATGAGAACACAAGCAAAAAAAAAAAAAAAAAAAAATTACCTGGACAAAGGTCAAATCATCAACTAAAAGCCGAACCAAGGGAACAACAAAGCTTTCATTCATAAATAGACCTGTGCTAAGATTCTGAGAAGTAGTTTGTCAGCAAAGATCATTACATGAATAGCCATTATTAAAAATTAATTTTGGCTATTATTAATACCACAAACCTTGACTGAGCGAGAAACATTTTTCAAACATATACATGCTGCAGCACGCACTTCACCACTGTCGTGACTCAGGGCATCACCTACAAGCTTCATAGCCTGCATCAATAAATAGATGTAACTATCAAAAATTTGGCGTATGTCCTCCACATCACTCAAAGGTTCCTAAATAGAAAGGCCTCCAGACTTAATTATGACACACTTCAGATCAGCATGCCTCAGTCATTAACACAACTAAGCATAGTATCAAACATCTTCAGCGTGTTCTGCTTGTTAAAGCACTGTCTGGTTCTCCATTAATGTGTCTGCTGTTTTTTTTTCTAACAAAACTTCTAGCAACCTCAACTGTTAATGCAATTAAGTTTAATTTGGACACATCCTGAGCATGTTTCATCTGCAGCAGCACATCCTAGTTCTCGACCATGTTTGTCTGCTAGTCAATTCCAGTCTAGTATTTGATGAGAAAGATGTTTCTGCTTTGACTTGAGGTGATGTTGCTGAGGGAAGTGAAGTGACGCGGACTTGTATGGTTTGAGCGAAAATAAAAGCTCCAATAAATAGAAGAAGGAGTAGCAACTTCTACTTCATCAAAACAGACTCTGGTAGATAAAAAATATGAAAATGGAGGAAGAGGGCAAAGGCAATTATAAGATATTGATGGATATGATCAATCTTGAGAAGGAAGAGGATTAATTCCTATTTCTTTTGTTGTGTAAAGACTTGATTTTTGAGCATTAATTCGCATTTGTCCACCTTTTAACATAAAAAATATATTGGTGACCTTTGTCTGCATTGACTCTATGCTTATATTATGTTTACTCGACTTTGTAACCTAATATAAGTGGTTATTTAATGGTATGAATACTTATTTTGTGCATGACGGTGATTCTTCTGTGTATGTTTGCAAAAATATGCACTTCACTTCAATGAGGTGCGCACTTCCTTTCTCGCTTGCAGTCCGGTTACTTTGCGCTTTTTGCATCTCAAAACACTTCTTTATTGTCCTACCTTGTACCAAAACCAGGCTCATCATTTAACTTTAGCTATTTACAAAGAATATTTTATACAAGACTGATGATCCGAGCTCAAATTCAATCCATAGTTTCAATCAACTGCCAAGCTTATGAGACGAGCTCAAGCCTATCATATATGTGTTCAAGCATGCAACTTGAGCTCAAATCTAACCAACACTTCAATTCAAGTTCAATGATTTGAGCAAAGTGAACAGTTAAGGATTCAGATACATGTGATTCAGTTGCAGCTCAAATACAAAAAATTAAATGAAAGTTATGCCACTTACTTTTACAAAATGTAGAATTAACATACTCATTTCAACTGAATCTATCAGCATTTATCATTTAAAAGCTTAGTTCTACAGAATTATACAAGGCCCAAGTGCAGAAATCAGAATTAATTTTTTTCCCTTGCAGCCTCACTGCCACACAATGACAATATACACGACGAAACAAGTCTTTATGCATTGTGAAGCAACTGACCTCTAATGACAGAAGCCGATCCCTGCACCGTTCCAGTCTGGAGCACATGTTAGCCAATGCAATAAGTATACCCTCTAAACGTCTCGACTGTATTGGACCTCTTCGCAGGTGGTTGACAAGCTTATCAATAACATTTGCCTCGAATGCTAACAATTGCAAATCCTCCCTTTCTGCAATTAAACTAGACAAGGCAAAAGGAGCTTCGGCTCCAACTTGATCATCCTCAAGAAGCTCAAGTAGTATTAATATCAATTTTGTTTTGATTCGTAAATTTTGAAGGCAAGAAGGAGCAGAGTTCTTTATGACAATCAAGCATATGCAAGCAAGCAGTCTTGTCCGGGCACTTTTATCCTTGGTCAATTCAGTAATAGTCTCCAATGCTCCTCCATTTTCAGGTTCCGTGAACTTTGAAACGACATCAGGATTTTCCTTAAGGATAGTGGCAACAGACTCTAGACTAGCATCTGTTTGAGTTACAGACCCTCCAAGCATGTATGTGAGTTTCTTTAAAACCCCAGAATCGCTTAATGCCTTCTGCTCAAAACTTGTCTGGCAAGAATGTGTAATGATACTTGCACCAAGTCCAGTCACATTCTCATTTTCACTATTCAATAGCGACCAGATAAATGTCATATTATTCCCCTGCAGAAAATCATACCTTGGGGCTAACTTTGACTGATAAATAAACTTAAGGGAACGAGCAGCAGCATCCACTACCTGCATCAGATCTCAGTTCATCAATGATAAGCACAGAGATAATGGCAATCATGTGTACTCGTAAAAAAATGATTATGGGACATATCAGTCAAAAGGTAAGGCCGATGTGATCGTCTGAAGAACAGTAAAACAACTACTTGCTCTACTCTTCCCCTTAATTACTTTCAACTTATTTTAAAATCAAGCAAAGAGGGAAAAGAAAAAATATAAAGAATCAAACTTTTACATTTTCTAAGTTATAAATTTTCAGTACAGATTCTAAAAATTAACGAAGAAATCTATTTCACCTAATTTTTTAAAGATTTTTATCTGAAAATTAGAGGTAAGCGCGGAAAAAGGCTGAATATTCGAAATTAAGATACAACTCTGGTACTACAAACAGAAGAATTAAGCAAATATAAGATTTTAAAAATCTAGCATTGAATGTTGAAAGAAATTATACATCTATAATTTGCTTCATAATAGAGCCAAAACGCAAACAAAAAAAGAGTAAAAAAAGCAACAAAAAAAATTGAAATTTGAAAATTACCTTATCATTAGGATAAGAAATAAGGCGAAGAAGAAGAGGAAAAGCACCGGCATCTAAAACAGCTTTAACGCCGTCATCAAAGCCACACGCAAAGCTACCGATAGCAGCAGCCGATTGAATAATAAGCGAATCGTTGAGTTCCACGTCATCATCGGCACATGAAGAACCAGCCGTGCCGGCGGAGGAAGAGGAGGAAGAGAGGATAGAGGTAATTAAAGGAACGGCGCCGAGTTTGAGGAAACAAAGCTTCTTCGTACGGTTACCGATGATTTGATTTTTGAGGTCGCGAAGGGCTTTGAGCTTTGTATCGGTGGAGGAAGAGCTCAGTTTTCCGATTAGATCCTCGCGACGGCTGTGAGTCGGAGGCGGCGGCGCCGATGATGCTGAAGCCGGCATGGTTGAGGGCAAATCGGGAATTTCATATGCGGATGCGACCAACCGATTGTGCAAAAGAGAAAGCGAGAACGGAGAACTGGCGAACAAATAGTGTGTGTGGGCGCGCGCGCGTGTGCGTGCGCCTTTTTTGTGTCAGAAAAGTGTGATATTTTAGACGTTTATTTTCAAATTTTTTAATCCATTTTAGTTAATGTTAAGTTAGTAGAAATATGAAATAGGACTTTTCAATATTACAATAAAACACTTTGATTTTAGTGAGGAGACATGATAAGGAAAGAAATTTTTTCAAGTGATAATCCAATAGGGAATACTTATTCGCATATGGTGTAATAATTAATTGGTATATATTTTTATCTCATGACTGGAATTTTGATCTATGTATTGTGTAGATAGAAAATTCTCCTTTTCTTTTCAATCATACCGCACAAAAATATTAATAATTTATAACCGTAAGATAAAATTTTAATTAGTTTTATATTACCAATGAAATAACTTAATATATAAATTGACTTCTGGAGATTTAGATCATTAATCTTACTGCACACAAGCAATTATTTTCATTTCTATTACCAATGAAATAACTTAATATATAAATTGACTTCTGGAGATTTAAATCATTAATCTTACTGCACACAAGCAATTATTTCCATAAGAAATGATTGATCGGTGAAATCAAAACAGATTAAAAACTTAATATAACGACCCGGACGGTCGTTTCGAGAGTTATAGCCCCGGTTCCCCCATTTCTGTTTCTTTTTATGTAATTCAGCTATATTGTGTTATATCGGGTTAGTTGGTTCAAGTCCGGAGTGGTTTCGGAGTAAATTGAGACACTTGGTCTCTTTGGGATAAGCTTAAGTTGGAAAAGTCAACCGGATGTTGACTTATGTATAAACGGTCTCGAATTCAAATTTTGATGATTCCGTTAGCTCTGTTAGGTGATTTTGGACTTAGGAGCGCGTCCGGAATGTGATTTAGAGGTGCGAAGTAGAATTAGGCTTGAATTGGCGAAACTTGGAAATTTGGCGATTTTGGTCGGCAGTGAAATATTTGATATTAGGGTCGGAATAGATTTTCGGAAATTGAAGTAGGTTCGTGGTGTCATTTGTGACGTGTGTGTAAAATTTGAGGTCATTCGGACATGATTTAGTAGGTTTCGGCGTCATTTGGTGTTTTGATATTGTTTGAGTGATTCGAAGGCTCGACTAAGTTTTCATGTTGTTATATGACTTGTTGGTATGGTTGGTTGAGGTCCCGAGGGGCTCGGGGTGATTTCGCGTTGTTAACCGATTGTTTGAAGTTGAAAAAATGCAGTTGAAGCTACTCCTACTGGTATTTCCGCACATGCGGATGGGGAGCCGCAGGTGCGAGGTCGTAGGCGCGTGTGGGAGTTCGCAGGTGCAAACAATGTTGAGGTAGGCTGGGTCCGCAGGTGCGCAGGTGAGGTCGCATCTGCGAGTCCGCAGATGCGGATAGGTGCCCGCAAAAGCGGAAGTGAGGAGGTTAGGCAGTGGCCGCAGGTGCGAGGTCTTTTCTGCACCTGCGTAGTCGCAGATGCGGATATAGAACGCATGTGCGAAGTTGGGGGTTTTAATGATTTTCCGCAGGTGCGGAGGTTCTTGCGCAGATGCGGCACCACAGGTGCGCATATTTAGCCACAGGTGCGAAAGACCTGGGCAGAAACTATAAATAGAACACTTCACGAATTTTGGTTCATTTCCACCATTTTTAAGTCGATTTTTTGAGATTTTGGAGTGATTTTGAAGGGAGATTCAAGGGTTTTCAGTGAGGTAAGTTGCTTGGTCTCTAATACTCCTATCTATAGCATTTTCCCATTGTATTATCATCTAATTAGTGGAATTTAGGGGTGAAAATAGGGGGTTAGGGCTTGAGATTTTATAAAGTTTAATTTAAGGATTTGAGGGACCAAATGATATCGGATTTTGATAAATTTCATATGTATGGACTCGTGAGTGAATGAGTTTTCTAGTTTTGTGACTTTGTCGGATTTCGAGACGTGGGCCCGGGGCAGGGTTTGAGTGAATTTCGGGATTTGGCCCATAATTTAGTTGTAGGATTCATTCTTTAGCTCATATTGATTGTATTTTATTGCTTGTGGCTAGATTCGGGTCATTTAGAGGCCGGTTCGAGAGGAAAGGGCATTTCGGAGTAAGAGTTCTACACTGTTGAGGTAAGTAACAGTTTTAAATCTGGTCTTGAGGGTATGAAACCCGGAGTTTGATATAATGTGACTGTTTGGAGGTGGCACCCATGCTAGGTGACAGGCGTGTGGGTGTACGCCGTGAGGGATTGAGACTTGGTCCGTCCCAAGAGACTGTGAAGTCTAATAGCCTTTATTTGTGTTTATATGCATTCCTGTCTACAAGAACTTGACTGCCTTTCATGTTAGAAATCATGCTTAGGCTATATTCCTGCTCATGGTAGTTATATTGAGTCATAGTGATTCTTGTACATATTTACCTCAGTCTATGTTATTTTCTCGTATGATATACTGTAACACTTTGATTTGGGCTATTTTTCCTTTCTTTATTGAGAGCTATGAGACTAGAGAGGTTCATGGCTGAGTAAGGCTGAGGGCTTGTTTGTGAGATATTATACTACAACATGTGAGTTGTCTGTGCAACACGTGAGTTATCCGTGCGGATCCTTATATTATCCTATAGCACGTGAGTTGTTCGTGCAGCACGTGAGTTGTTTGTGCGGATCTAAATATTTATACTATGGCACGTGAGTTGTCCGTGCAGATTATAGCGCTTGGGCTGTAGGAGCCCCTCATGAGTCTGAACACCCCCAGTGAGCGCATGCACCTATTGAGAGTTTGTAATGAGGGCTGAGAGCCGAGATTGTGAGTTGTTGAGATGGGTTGAGTGACTGTTGCCTCGAGAGGCTGTACTTGCTTTTATTTATTATTGCATTTAGTTGTTATCTGTTGTTGTTGTGAAATTTCTGAAAAATTCATATCTGTTTTACATGACCGCGAACTGATTTGACTTATACCACAGGGTTTGAAAGCATGTACTCTTTAGTGAAAACTTTTGAAATGAACTGTACTGTATAGTTCGTCACTGTTTCTCAGCTCCTTTTTTATTTCTGTTACTTGCTAAGTTGGTTGTACTCATGCTACACCCTGCACTTCACGTGCAGATCCAGGTGTATTTGATCACGGAGGTCTTTAAGTTCAGGCGCGATCAAGTACCGGAGACTACGAAGTAGCTGCCGGCGTCCGCAGGACCTTGTCTCTCCTTCAATATTTCTTTCTGTCTTGTATTGATACTTAGACACTGGTTGTATTAGTTTGGTTTTCTAGATGCTCATGACTTAGTGACACCCCGATGTCAGGCTATTTTTTCGCACTTGTGTTTTATTTGGGTTTTACCCCGTATTTATGAGAAACTCCGATTATTTTAAATGTCTTAATTCTTTTCTGTTAAATTTGGAAAGTGTTTTGGAAAGGTCGGCTTGCCTAGTACCACGATAAGCTCCATCACGACGGGTTAGGTTTTGGATCGTGATAAGTTGGTATCAGATCCTAGGTTATATAAGTCTCACAAGTCATGAGCGGGTTTAGCAGAATCTTGCGGATCGGTACGAAGACGTCTCTACTTATCTTCGAGAGGCTGCAGAACCCTTAGGAAAATTTCACATTCTTGGATTCTTGTCGTGCAAACCTGTCTATTCTGGTAACTAAACACCTGTTATTTTATTCTCTCACAGATAGTGAGGGCTCGTGCTACCGGTCAGGAGGGCCAGCCACCAGTACCACCAGCCAAGGCCGCAGTAGAGGCCGTGGTAGGGGCAAATGTATAGCTCATACAACAGCTGGGGCAGTACCTGCAGATCCACCAGTTGCCCTAGATCAGGACCAGATTCCAGTTGTTGATGCACAAGCTCAGGCACCACCTGTGCCTATCGTGATTCCAGGCCTCCATGAGGCCCTAGCTCAGATTCTAACAGCGTGTACCGGTCTTGCTCAGGCGGTCTCTATCTCGACGGCCACAACCACTTCTCAGGCCGGGGAAGGCACTCAGACTCCCGTCGCTCGTACACCCGAGCAGGTTGTTCAGGAACTCCAGACGTTGGAGGCACCACCAGCCCAGCCGGTTGCAACTGCTCAAAACTATGTGGTTTCTATTATGCCTGAGGATGATCAATGTAGGTTGGAGAGGTTTGGGAGACTCCAGCCTCCACCTTTCAGTGGCACAGAGAGAGAGGATGCCCAGGATTTCTTGGACAGATGTCAGAGGATACTCCGTACAGCTGGTATTCTGGAGACTCATGGGGTCTCATTCACTACTTTTTAATTTCCCGGGGCTGCACTCAGGTGGTGGGAGACTTACGAGTGGCGTAGACCTGTTGGCACAACACCTGTTACTTGGCAGCAGTTCTTTGTGATCTTTTTGGAGAAGTTCGTGCCTCAGTCCCGCAGAGAGGAGCTGCGCAAACAGTTTGAGCAGCCTTGCTAGGGTGATATGTCTGTGACGCAGTATGAGATGTGATTCTCGTAGTTGGCCCGTCATGCTATCTGGTTGGTTCCCACATACCGGGAGAGGATCATGAGGTTTATAAATGGCCTCATTTTTTAGCTACGGTTGCTTATGACCAGAGAGAGGGTGTCTGGTGCTACCTTTGATGAGGTTGTCGACATTGCTCGGCAGATTGAGATGGTTCGCGATCAGGAGAGGGTTGAGAGAGAGGCTAAGAGGCCTCGTGGTCAGGGTGGATTCAGCGGTGCTCCTTCTGGGGGTCAGTTCCAGCACGGTAGAGGTCGTCATTTCAGACATGCTCAGTCAGCTCGGCCATTTCACCATGGTGCATCATCTGGCCATGGTTCTCACAGTCATCAGCAGGGCCAGTCATTATTCAGTGTACTACCAGTGTAGAGTTCTCATCATGCCCCGCCCGCTCAGGTATTCTCGGGTAGTTCTTTTGCGCATCAGGAGCAGCGGTTTCGTGGGGGGGGGGAGGGGTTGTTTCGAGTGTAGAGATTTTGGTCACATTATGAGAGATTGTCCTAGGCTATTGGGTGGGACTCCACAACGGAGTACTCGGCCGATGGCACCAGCACCAGTTCCTCCACCACCCGCCCAGCCAACCAGGGGTGGAGCTCAGCCAGCTAGGGGTGGAACCCAGTCAGCTAAGGGTTGCCCGAGAGGGGGAGGCAGATCAGGGGGTGTCTAGGCCCATTTCTATGCCCTCTCTGCCAGAACAGATGCCATTGCTTCAGATGTTGTGATTACATGTATTGTTTCAGTTTTCCACCGAGATGCCTCTATATTATTTGACCCTAGTTTCACGTATTCATATGTTTCCTCATACTTTGCTCATTTTCTGGATATGCCCCGTGAGTCTTTAGTTTTATATGTTCATGTATCTACTCATGTGGGCAATACTATTGTTGTGGACCGCGTATATCGGTCATGCATGGTGACTATTGGGGGTCTGGAGACCCAAGTGGACCTTTTGCTGCTCAGTATAGTTGACTTTGATGTGATATTGGGTATGGATTAGTTATCTCCATGTCATGTTGTTCTAGATTGTCACGCTAAGACGGTGACGTTGACTATGTCGGGATTTTCGAGGGTTGAGTGGAGTGATTCTATAGACTATGCACCTAGTAGGGTGATTTCATACTTGAAGGCTCATCGTATGGTTGAGAAGGGTTGTCTATCCTATTTGGCTTTTGTGAGGGATGTTAGTGCTGAGACTTCTTCCATTGATTCTGTTCCGGTGGTGCGTGATTTCCCGGATGTGTTTCCTGTAGACCTACCAGGCATGCCGCCTGATAGGGATATTGACTTTGGTATTGATTTGGTGTGGGGCACTCAGCCTATTCCTATTCCACTGTATCGTATGGCACCGATGGAGTTGAAGGACCAACTTCAGGAACTCCTTGATAAGGGGTTTATTCGGCCTAGTGTGTCACCTTGGGGTGCACCGGTTCTATTTGTAAAGAAGAAGGATGATTCCATGAGGATGTGTATTGATTACAGACAGTTGAACAAGGTCACAGTCAAGAACAAGTATCCTTTGCCTCGTATTGATGATTTATTTGGCCAGCTTCAGGGAGCGAGGGTGTTCTCCAAGATCGATTTGTGGTCCGGGTATAACTAGCTGAAGATTCGGGATTCGGATATTCTTAAGACAGCTTTCAGGACCCGATATGGCCATTACAAGTTCTTAGTGATGTCTTTTGGGCTGACCAATGCCCCAGCAACGTTTGTGCATTTGATGAACAGTGTATACCATCCCTATTTTGACTCATTCATTATTGTATTCATTGATGACATCATGGTGTACTTTCGTAGCCAGGAGGAGCATGCTCAGCATCTGAGGATTGTATTACAGAGATTGAGGGAGGAGAAGCTTTATTCAAAGTTCTCCAAGTGTGAGTTTTGGCTTGGTTCAGTAGCATTCTTGGGGCACGTGGTGTCTAATGAGGGTATTCAGGTGGATCTGAAGAAGATAGAGGCGGTTCAGAGTTGGCCCAGACCGTCCTCAGCTATAGAGATTCAGAGCTTTCTTGGTTTGACTGGTTATTACTGTCGGTTTGTTCAGGGTTTCTCATCTATTGCATCGCCCTTGACCAGATTGACCCAAAAGGGTGCTCCATTCAGGTGGTCAGATGAGTGTGAGGAGAGCTTTCAGAAGCTCAAGACTGCTTTGACCACAACTCTAGTATTAGTTCTGCCATCAGCTTCAGGTTCTTACACCGTGTATTGTGATGCCTCGAGGGTAGGTATTGGATGTGTTATGATGCATGAGGGTAGGTTGATTGCCTTTGCCTCGCGCCAGTTGAAGACCCATGAAGAGAACTATCCTGTCTATGATCTTGAGTTAGCAGCCATTGTTCACGCCTTGAAGATTTGGCGTCATTATTTGTATGGCATTCATTGTGAGATCTATACTGATCACCAGAGTTTACAGCATCTGTTTAAGCAGAAGGATCTTAACTTTGCGTCAACGGAGATGGTTAGAGCTTCTTAAGGACTACGATATCACTATTTTGATCCGGGGAAAGCCAATGTGGTGGCCGATACTTTGAGTTGCCGGGCAGAGAGTTTGGGGAGTTTAGCATATCTCCCAGTAGCAAAGAGACCCTTGACATTGGATGTTCAGGCCTTAGCAGGACAGCTTGTCAGATTGGATATTTCGGAGCCGAGTCGGGTATTGGCTTGTGTGGTCTCCAGGTCTTCTCTTTATGACCGTATCAGGGAGCGTCAGTATGATGACCCCCACCTGCTCGTTCTTCAAGACAGGGTTCAACGAGGTGATGCTAGGGATGTGACCATTGGTGATGACGGCGTGTTGAGGATGCAGGGCCGGATATGTGTGCCTAATGTAGATGGGCTCAGGGAGTTGATTCTTGAGGAGGTCCATAGCTCGCGGTATTCCATCCATCCGGGTGCCGCGAAGATGTACCAAGATTTGAGGCAGCACTATTGGTGGAGGCGGATGAACAAGGATATAGTTGGATTTGTGTCTCGGTGTCTTAACTGTCAGCAGGTTAAGTATGAATATCAGAGACCGGGTGGCTTGCTTCAGAGGTTAGAGATCCCAGAGTGGAAGTGGGAGCGGATCACCATGGACTTTGTAGTTGGGCTCCCACAAACTTTGAGGAAGTTTGATGTTATTTGGGTGATTGTGGATCGACAGACCAAGTCCGTGCACTTCATTCCAATTGGTACTACATACAGTTCAGAGCGGTTGGCCGAGATTTATATCCGAGAATTGTTCTCCTGCATGGTGTTCCAATTTCCATCATTTCAGATAGGGTTACTCAGTTTACATCGCAGTTTTGGAGGGCCGTGCAGCGAGAGTTGGGTACTCGGGGTGAGTTGAGCACAGATTTTCACCCTCAGACGGACGGGCAGTCCGAGCACACTATTCAGTTATTGGAGGACATGTTTCACGCTTTTGTAATTGACTTTGGGGGTTCATGAGACCAGTTCTTACCGCTCGCGGAGTTTGCATATAACAACAGTTACCAGTCGAGTATTCAGATGGCTCCGTATGAGGCTTTATATGGGAGGGGGTGTAGATCTCCGGTAGGATGGCCGGGTGAGGCTAGGCTCTTGGGTACATACTTGGTCCAGGATGCATTAGATAAGGCCAAATTGATTCAAGAGCGGCTTCGCATGGCGCAATCTAGGCAGGAGAGCTACGCGGATAGGAAAGTCTGTGATGTGTCGTTTATGGTTTGGGGGAAGGTTTTGCTGAATGTATCACCCATGAAGGGTGTTATGAGGTTTGGGAAGAGGGGCAAGTTGAGGCCCCATTTCATTTGGCCTTTTGAGGTGCTTCAGAGGCTAGGGGAGATGGCTTATAAGCTTGCCTTGCCACCCAGCTTGTCGAGTGTGCATTCAATGTTTCATGTTTTCATGCTCCGGAAGTATGTTGTCCATCCGTCCTATGTTTTAGACTCCAGCACGGTTTAGTTGGAGGGTGATATGACTTATGATGTGGATCTGGTGGCCATTTCAAAGTTGGAAAAATGTAGCTGAAGCTGCTGCTACTGGTATTTCCCCACCCGCGGAGGGGGAGCCGCAGGTGCGAGGTCGTAGGCGCGTGTGGGAATTCGCAGGTACAGACAGTATTGAGGTAGGCTGGGTCCGCAGGTGCATAGGTGAGGTCGCATCTGCGAGTCCGCAGATGCAGATATGTGCCCACAGAAACGGAAGTGAGGAGGTCAGGCAGTGGCCGCAGGTGCGAGGCCTTTTCCGCACCTGCGTGGTCGCAGATGCGGATATGGAACACATGTGCGAAGTTGGGGGGGTTAATAATTTTCCGTAGGTGCGGAGGTTCTTGCGTAGATGCGGCACCGCAGGTGCGCATATTTAGCCGCAGGTGCGAAAGACCTGGGCAGAAACTATAAATAGAACACTTCGCGAATTTTGGTTCATTTCCACTATTTTCAAGTCGGTTTTTGGAGCTTTTGGAGTGATTTTGAAGGGAGATTCAAGGGTTTTCAGTGAGGTAAGTTGCTTAGTCTCTAATACTCCTATCTATGGTGTTTTTCCATTGTATTATCATCTAATTAGTGGAATTTAGGGGTGAAGATAGGGGGTTAGGGCTTGGGATTTTGTAGAGTTTAATTTAAGGATTTGAGGGACCAAATGATGTCAGATTTTGATAAATTTAATATGTATGGACTCGTGAGTGAATGGGTTTTCTAGTTTTTTGACTTTGTCAGATTTCGAGACGTGGTTTTGAGATGTGGGCCCAGGGGCCGGGTTTGAGTGAATTTTGGGATTTGGCCCATAATTTGGTATTTTTCTTGTGGGATTCATTCTTTAGCTCATATTTATCGTATTTTATTGCTTGTGGCTAGATTCAGGTCATTTGGAGGCCGGTTCGAGAGGAAAGGGCATTTCGGAGTAGGAGTTCTACACTGTTGAGGTAAGTAACAGTATTAAATTTGGTCTTGAGGTTATGAAACCCGGAGTTTCATATAATGTGACTGTTTGGAGGTGGCACCCATGCTAGGTGACAACCGTGTGAGTGTACACCGTGAGGGATTGAGACTTGGTCCGTCCCGGGAGACTGTGAAGTCTAATAGCCTTTATTTGTGTTTATATGCATTCCTGTCTACTAGAACTTGACTGCCTTTAATGTTAGAAATCATGCTTAGGCTATATTCCTGCTCACGGTAATTATATTCAGTCATAGTAATTCTTGTACATGTTTACCTCAGTCTCTATTATTTTCTCGTATGATATACTGTAACACTTTGATTTGGGCTATTTTCCCTTTCTTTATTGAGAGCTATGAGACTAAAGAGGTTCGTGACTGAGTAAGGCCGAGGGCCTGTTTGTAAGATATTATACTACAGTACATGAGTTGTCTGTGCAACACGTGAGTTGTCCGTGCGGATCCTTATATTATACTATAGTACGTGAGTTATCCGTGTAGCACGCGAGTTGTCCGTGTGGATCCAGATATTTATACTATGACACATTAGTTGTCCGTGCAGTACGTGAGTTGTACGTGCAGATTATAGAGCTTGGGCTGTAGGAGCCCCTCAGGAGTTTCAACACCCCCAGTGAGCACATGTACCTATTAAGAGTGTGTATTGAGGGCTGAGAGCTGAGAGTGTGAGCTGTTGAGATGGGTTGAGTGACTGTTGCCTCGAGAGGCTGTACTTGCTTTTATTTATTGTTACACTTAGTTGTTATATTTGTTGTTGTGAAATTTTTGGAAGATTCATATCTGTTTTATATGACCGCGAACTGATTTGACTTATACCACAGGGTTTGAAAGCATGTTCACTCTTTACTGAAAACTTTTGAAATGAACTGTAATGTATAGCTCGTCACTGCTTCTCATGTATAGATCCAGGTGTGTTTGATCACAGAGGTCATTGAGTTCGAGCGCGATCGAGTACCGGAGACTACGAAGTAGTTGCCTGCGTCCGCAGGACCTTGTCTCTCCTTCTATATTTCTTTGTGTCTAGTATTGATACTTAGACACTGGTTGTATTAGTTTGGTTCTCTAGATGATCATGACTTAGTGACACCCCGATATCGGACTATTTTTCCGCACTTGTATTTTATTTGGGTTTTATCCCGTATTTATGAGAAACTTCGGTTATTTTAAATGTCTTAATTCTTTTCTGTTAAATTTGAAAAGTGTTTTGAAAAGGTCGGCTTTTCTAGTACCACGATAGGTGCCATCACGACGGGTTAGGTTTTGGGTCATGACAATTAGTAGTTGCCTTATTTACTCTTTTTGGACTAATCATGGAAAATATATTCTTTTATCTAGCATTAATAAGGAATCATGTGTCTCAATTATAAGCTATGGTATTATCCCCTGAGCCAGAGCGTATTTGTTATTTAGGTTGCTAGCTAATGTGAAAAATATTAATAGTTATTGTCAACTCAAGTAATTCCCTTTTAAGAAAATATTTTATCAAATATATTATCGTGAAGTTTCGCAGTTCTGGCATCGATAAATCTATATGGGTGATAGCTATAGCATGTAATTGAAAAAAATATCAAGCCAGAAAAATGCGTGACTAATATTATCCATCATAATTGAGCTAAATGAAGTAAAAGTATTACTCAACATAATCTCTTTATCCTGATAATAATCATATCTGCTTATAAAGAATGGTGCGAGAACCTAAAGCTATTCCTAATAAAATTTCAAATAAAAAAGTATATGAGGACTTTTATAAAGCAGGTATCTTCCTTCCTTTATTCAAGAATTTACTTTTAAAAATACCATTTGATAAATCATACAATGAAAACATCTACTATATAATTTTATAAAATTATATTTATTGGTGCGAGGTACGCGCGCAATGCATGTACTCTATGACTAGTAGTAAATAAAAGAATGACATGAATGAACTTTGTTAAAAAAAAAATAGGAACTGTTTAAAAATTACATATACATTTTTTTGTTCCGAAATCAACTGCCATCAGATTAACATTATTTGTGAATTAAAGTAAAACGTGATTAGCAAGTTCTTCATTAGTGATGATTTTCCTAATCTATCTTGAGGATGTACATTACTTTCTTTTTTAGGATGTACTTTAGTTATTTGTAACTCACCTTGTGTGATCTTGATCACATTGCTCTAGGGAAACTCGAATAAAGAAGAGTTATAATAGATTGACAGTTAAGCATATAATTTGTTAATTTATGATGAATTCTTGTAATACAAACTTTACGTGGGAAAATAAGGAGAACTTATGTGATCATTGGTTACCGTAAAATACACATCACAGTTTAAGTCTAACAATTTATTGAACAAAACTGGAGTTGGGTCAAAATTAAATAAATTATGTGGTTGTTTGATATTTCATCATGCGAGTATGTTGTTAGTTTTTCCTTCTCTTAGCCATAGACATGTTAATTTGTTCAATCATTTTTGTTGCTCAATCAAGCACAAGTACAAGAACCATTAATAGAGTTTTAGTTCACAATGCTATTTGACATTAATTGCGCAAAAATACAATACGAATACTAAGTCTAAAGCAAACTATTTTATTTACTTATATACTGAAGAAAGATACATGATCATAAAACCAATATTTCAGACAATTGATAATTTAGAAGAGTTGAGAGCAAGTATTGTGGAGTAACAATAGTTGTTTCTAATATAAGGTTACTTGGCAGTTTAAGAGATTCAAGAACCATTTTTGCAGCTTCATTGACAGATTATCCATTGACATAGTGCTGACGGCAAACAAGCATGTACATATCAGCACCACCTATAAGCTCAGTTTCAGTCTCACTAGTCTTTCTAAAGGTGAAAAATGCCCTTTTGTTACAAAGTTCACATCTTGCTGTCAACTTTGTCACAGTATCAGCAAGTGGAATGATATCAAGCACTGATCCAAAACTCTTCCTGCAAGCAAGTACCCAATATCATATTAGAGCACAAACAATACCAAACCCAATGTATTCCCACAGGTGGGGTCTGGGGAAAGATAGTTATTCTGCAGCCTTACTCCTACCTTATACAGGTAGAGAGCTTGTTTTCGATAGTCCCTTGGCTCAAGACACCACATTAGAGACAGCTTTCTGCTAAAGAACTTGGAGTTTATGACAAAGATTTGGAGACTAATTTTTAAGAATTCGAGGAGTACCTCAAGTAATCTCCATCTAGGCCTGCAACAATTACAGTCTTCCCATCAAGATCAACAACATTGCAGCAGAAATCATAAAGTTCCTCAAAGAACTGAGCTTAATCAATGCCAATCACATCCACCTAATCAAGAAATAGAGTTACTCAGAGATTGAAACACACACACCACATCACAGCTAACAAAACTGAATTCATTTTCCCTACTAAGAAATTCTTTTCTATTTCTTTGTAAACTTAAAAGGCCAAACTTGAATTTTAACTTCAACTCCTTTTTATCCTGTCTTGATCTCAATATATATATTACTATATTTTGCAGCGTTTAGCCCTTATATATGCCTCCTAAACAATTGACATATATCACATAATTGCAATATGTTGTACAATGTCTTTACAACAATAGTTATTCCTACTATATTAGATGGTTCTTTTCAAGACATTCCTTATGCTTTCTCATCAAAGCGCAATAACATAAAGACACATATTGGATCAATTTATACTAATGTGTATACCACTGTATGTGCAGCCAATCTCTGATACTATGCATTAACAATCAACTGCATTTTTCGTTTCTTCTTATGGATTTAAACAGATTAAAGACCATTTAAAATCTCAGACTACAACTAGTTTTTTCCATCATGTACTTCAAATTTGAACAATACTGCACTCATAAGAAATTTTCACAAAACCCATAAAGCCTTAATCCAGCCGTGAAGAGACACAAGATATATCAAATCAAACTATGGTGTCTGTATCCAATTTTAATGTTAATATTACCCCCAACAAATGTGTCCTAATGGGTGCTCATTTTCGCCAATTAGTGGTGTAAATGTTTATATTAAAACTTGTAACATACAGTTAGCAGCTTAGCACTCAAGTAAAAATGGAATTATCACATCATCAATTATGCAAGTTCACCCTTCAAGAGCGGCACCAAGGCCAATCCCGAAGAGATTTCGTATGCCCGATATTCCAAAATATAATGGAACCACGGATCCGAATGAGCATGTGATTTCCTACACATGCGCCATCAAAGGAAAGGACTTGGAAGACGAGAAATTGAGTCGGTGTTACTAAAGAAGTTCGGGGAAACCCTTTCGAAAGGAGCAATGATATGATACCACAACTTACCCCTAGATTCCATTGACTCATTCACTATGCTCGCGAATACTTTTGTGAAGGCTCATGCCGGGGCCATCAAGGTCGAGACCAGAAAATCGGACATTTTCAATGTTAAGCAAAGAGACAACGAAATGCTCAGGGAGTTCGTGTCAAGGTTTCAAATAGAGTGGATAGACTTGCCTTCGGCTGCGGATGATTGGGCCGTTCAGGCATTCACTCAAGGACTTAACCCCCGAAGCTCCTTGGCTTCACAATAGCTAAACCAAAATTTGATAGAGTACCCGGCGGTAACTTGGGCCGACGTCCACAACAGGTATCAGTTAAAAATAAAAGTCGAGGACGACCAGCTCGGGGCCCCTTCTGGGTCCGTTTATCCCATCAGAACTGATGACAGGTCTAAGAGAGTTGTCGATCATGAACCAAGGCCAGTCCGAGATCGGTATCAACTATACAATACCGATCGAAGGGGAAACGAGCAGGGTGTAACTCTACAAGGAACGAAAAGAGAAGCGATCGAGGCCCAATAGCTGAGGTCTGATGAGCAAAAATGGTTTCGATAGGCCGCTCGGGGTAAGGGAAACACCAAGATTATCAGAGTATAACTTCAACGTTGATGGAGCCAGCATTGTATCAGCCATTAGGCGCATCAAGGAACCAAGTGGCCTCGACCATTGCAATCTGACCCTACCTAGAGAGATCCTAACCTGGTGTGTAGATATCATGGCACTCATGGCCACATGACCGAGGACTGCCGACAATTGAGAGAAGAAGTTGCCGGTTGTTTAATAACGGGAACCTCCGAGAATTTCTGAGTGATCAAGCCAAAAACCACTTCAGGAACAGGGACTCCAATAAACAGATCGAACAAGAAAAACCTCAGTACGTCATCAACATGATCATTGGAGGGGTCGATGTCCTACAGGGGCCAATGATAAAGCGCACTAAAGTATCCATCACGAGGGAAAAATACACCCGAGATTACGTCCTGGAGGGAACTATTTTATTCAGCGACGAGGATGCCGAGGGCTTCGTACAACCTCATAATGATGCACTAGTGATATACATACTTATCGACAAATATCGAGTTAAACGTGTGTTGATTGATCCAGGAAACTCGGCCAATATCATCAGATCAAGGGCCATATAGTAGTTGGGGTTACAAGAGCAAGTAGTACTGGCGGTCCAGGTGTTGAATAGATTTAACATTACATGCAAAACTACTAAAGGAGAAATAACCTTGCTAGTGAACACCGCTGGGACGGTGCAAGATGTAAAATTCTACGTGATCGAAGGAGACATGATGTATAATGCCCTATTCGGAAGGCTATGGGTTCACACCATGAGGGCAGTACCCTCAACATTACAGCAGGCACTGAAGTTCCCTATGTCGGGAGGAATCAAGACGGTCTACAGAGAGCAGCCGGCCGCAAAGGAAATGTTCACAGTCGACGAGTTGATCCCGGTGCCCGTGCTCTCGACATCAAAGAACACGGAGTCGACCAGGAAGGAAGAAATTAAATATCAATCACCGATACCGGTCCCAACCGAACTAAAAGAGCGAGAAGTATGAGAGGATGATGATTACGGAGTTCCTAGATCGTTCATAGCTCCCGATGATTCTGATGCCACCAAATCGACGGTCGAGGAGCTGGAGCAAGTCATATTGATCGAACACTTATCCGATCGTAAGGTATACCTGGGCACGGGGTTAACTCCCGATCTTGAAAAAAACTCATTGAATTTCTTATAGCTAACATAGATTGTTTCGCTTGGTCCCATCTTGACATGACATGGATCCCGCCGGAGGTAACCACTCATAAGCTGAGTTTGGACTCGAAGTTCCATTTGGTTAAGCAGAAAAGGAGACCCCAGTCCGAGGTCAAACATACATTCATCAAGGACGAGGTTTCTAATCTCTTTAAAATAGGATCCATTCGGGAATTTAAATACCCAGACTGGTTAGCTAACGTAATGGTAGTACCTAAGAAAGGAAATAAGCTAAGAATGTGTGTGGATTATAAAGATCTGAACAAGGCATGCCCTAAGAATTCTTTTCCTTTGTCTAACATCGATTGGATGATCGACGCGATGGCCGGGCATGGGATACTCAGTTTTCTCAATGCCTATTCCGGGTACAACCAAATTCGGATGGACCCGGGCGATCAAGAAAAGACTTCCTTTATCCCTAAATTTGGCACCTATTGTTATAACATAATGCCTTTCGTATTAAAGAACACCTGTGCCACCTATCAATACCTAGTAGATCGGATATTCGAAGAACATATAGGAAAATAAATGGAAGTTTATATTGACAACATATTAGTCAATTCCCTGCGAGCAGAGGACCATTTGAAATATTTACAGGAAACCTTCGACATATTGAAGAGATACAATACGAAGCTGAATACGGAAAAGTGCGCATTCAGGATCGGATCCGAAAAATTCCTTGGGTTCATGGTATCCAATCGAGAGATCGAGATCAATCCCGACAAAATCAAAGCAATAGAATACATCACCATGGTGGGCAACATCAAGGATGTTCAGTGGATGACCGGACGTATAGCCGCCCTGGGCAGGTTCATATTGAGGTTTTCGGACAAAATTCATCGGTTCTTCTCACTGTTAAAGAAGAAGAATAACTTTTTCTGGACCTCGGAATGCCAACAAGCTTTGAAAGAACTCAAATGGTACCTTTCGAGTCCGCCCCTGTTCCACACTCCGAATGCGGATGAATAATTGTACCTTTACTTGGTAGTTTCCGAGGTGGCGGTAAGTGGAGCCTTGATCCGGAAAGAGGAAGGTACGCAATTTCCTATTTACTATGTCATTAGAACTCTAGGCCAGGCCGAAACAAGGTATCCTCACCTGGAAAAATTGGCGATCACTTTGCTAAGCGCCTCCAGTAAGTTAAAACCATACTTTCAATGTTACCCAATATATATCGTAACCTCTTACTCATTGATAAACATCATGCACAAGCCCGAGCTCTCAGGCCGGTTGGCCAAATAGACCGTCGAAATCAGCGGGTACGATATCGAGTATCAACCCCGAACCGCCATAAAATCTTAAATTTTGGCCAACATCGTGGCCGAGTTTACGCCGACCTTAGTACCCAAAGTCGAAAGAGAATTATTGCTGACCTCGGGGATTACCTCGGGAATTTGGACCCTTTTTACGGATGGTGCCTCGAATGCAAATGGGTCCAGGCTCGGCATCGTGCTGAAACTTCCTACGAGGAATGCAGTTAGGCAGTCTATTAGAACTGTGAAATTGACTAACAATGAGGACGAGTATGAGGCCATAATTGCAGGTCTCGAATTGGCTAAAAGCCTTAGGATCGAGGTGGTCAAAGCTAAGTGCGATTCCCTCATCGTGGTAAATCAAGTCAATGGGACGTTCAAAGTGAAATAGGAACAAATGCGAAGGTATTTAGAGAAGTTACAGGTAACACTGCATCAATTCAAATAATTGACCCTACAACACATGCCTCGATATCAGAAAAGTGAGGCCGATGCTCTGGCTAACTTGGGGTTGTCGGTTGATGACGATGAATTCAGTTCGGGAATAATAGTACAACTTATGAAGTCGGTGATAGAAGAAGGCCACGCCGAAGTAAACGCAACGAGTTTAACCTGGGATTGGAGGAACAAGTACATAGACTACTTGAGGACTGAAAAATTTCCCTCGGATCCCAAAGAATCGAGAGCCCTGCGCACCAAGGGTGCCAAATTTAGCTTGGTCAAAGAGACATTGTTCAGGAGAATGTTCGACGGCCCGCTATCCAGATGCTTGAGACCGGGAGACACCGAATATACCTTGAGAGAAGTTCATGAAGGCACTTGCGAAAACTATTCGGGGGCAGAATCTTTGGTGCGAAAATTAATCAGGGCCAGCTTTTATTGGACCGAAATAGAAAAAGATGCGAAGGACTTCATACGAAAATGCGACGACTGCCAGAGAAACGCACCGATGATCCATCAACCAGGAGAGCTACTCCATTCGATCCTGTCCCCGTGGCCGTTTATGAAATGGGGAATGGATATCGCCGGTCCCCTACTGTGGGCACCCGGTAAAGCTCAATTCATATTATTCATAACCGATTATTTTTCCAAAAGGGTCAAGGCTCAAGCATTCGAAAAGGTCCGAGAGAAATAAGTCATTGACTTCATCTGGGACCACATAATATGTCGATTTGGGATACCAGACGACGTCGTGTGCGATAATGGGAAACGATATATCGACAACGAGGTAAATAAATTTTTCGAAGATCACAAGATTAAGAAGATACTATTGTGAGCACGTAATTTTTGCCCTATGCGAATTTACTCCAAAAAAATAGCCAAAATAGTTTGTAATGGGTCTGTAGAATTTAGGGAATTTTATTTGTTATTTGATCACATTTTCATTACGTCGATATGTTATTTGCATCACTAGGAGCATTTGAAATTATAGAAAAATATCAATTTTTTTTTCATTCGTCCATGTCACTTTTAGATTTTAAAAATAATATATACATTGGTTGTTCTCATTTTACCCATTAATAGGTTAATTTTGTTAATTCATAATTTAATTGGTTAATACTAAGTAAGGATGAAGGAAAAGGTTAATTAAGAAAATTTGTTTCAATTTAGGATGTTAATTGTCATGGCTAAAGTTGAAAAATAAAAGTTGAAAATTAAGGAAAAGGAAAGAAAGAGGGCTAGTTTAGATTTTTAGGTTTGCATATGGGCCAAACTAGTTGGCCCAGTTAGTTCCAAATACCCGTCTAACTCCATTCCCTCAAAACATCCGGTCCAGACCTTCTTGAACGCCAAACGACGTCGTTTTCAGTCAAAAGATCAATATCCAATCTTAACCTTTCATTTTCCCAGATCCTACGGTCATGAACTAACCCCTTCACCTCTTATAGTTGTCCGAACACCCCCCAAACCCTAGAGACCACTCCAAAATTCCTCATCTCCTTCATCACCTAAACCTAGACGCCTACACCCAAAACTATTTCTGGCGGCACCGCCTCCAAATAACCTTAAATGTTCACCAAATAATCCCCACCCTCTCTCTCCAAATCCCTTAACTTTCCCTGTCAAATCCCCTCTGTCTTTGTCGATTTTCAGATCTTGAAACTAAACCCTAGCCGCCGCTTTCCTCCTTCTTGATTGCTAGATGGATTTCACCCGTTTATGGTTGAAATTTACATCATTCGAAAGCTCTTGATGAGAGCTATCCGTTGATATAAGTTTCACGCCGTATCTCGTAGGTCACATTTTGATCAAAGTCGTTGTTGACCGTCCAGTTTCTTTCGGCACTCCTTGTTGTTTGGTTTAAAGATCAATAGGTAATTTATTTCTTTTCTTCTATTAAGTAATTTTTCTCTTCTTCCAGTTTTTCGTCGCTCTTCTCAAATGTTAAAAATGATTCAGACCAATTAGGATTCAAGATTAGTTGATCTCATATTTTGCATGATTTGGTTAATATTTAATTATATGGTAGTTAATTTAATTGCATGAGTTGTTAGGATAATTGATTTTTGAATTAGTTTAGATGTTGGAACAGACTGTTTGTTAAATTATTTTTTAGGTTAATTTGCATAATTGTCTGTTTTGTTTGATCTTTGTATCCGCTTGATTTTCCTGTTATAGTTTGTTTATAAACATTAGAAATTTGAGGAAGTTAAATGAAATAGGGAAATTTAGGAGAATCATGTTTAACTGATTGAGCATTCTAGAAGTGATCATGTGGGAACTAAATGCAAGGAAGTTAAGTCAAATTGGGGGTTAAAGAATAAAACATAAAAGTAAAAGGGGCTATAAAATAGAGAAGAATATCTAAATGGGACAGTTGTCGAAGTCTGTTGAGAAAAGATGCATTTTCCTTATTTTTTAGGGATGGCACATGTTAAGTTGATTATCTAATTTTTAATATAAAAGGACTCTCCCCCTGCAGATACACACACTTTTTTCATTCTGTACTTTAGAGAATTGACACTCATACTCACTGATTTTCACTCGACTCACTATTTCTGTACCTTTCCAGATAATTCACTCATCTTCACTCTCATTTTTAGTAAAGAAATTTCTGGGATTTCAGCCTTTTAAATTTCAGAAGAAACATAAAAAAAAGTAGATGAAGGTTCTCTCAGTTTGTTTCTTTTGTTCTGCTATTTGGCTTCACTTTTCTGGGTTCAGGATTTGGCTTCAGCTTCATTGCTGTTTTTCAGGTACTAACTTCAATCTCGAAATGTAATTGTTGTCTTAACATCCTCATGCTATAAAATTTGCTGAAATTTGTTTGTGTATATATCGTTGAATACTTTTCTCTGTCATTGTGCATCTCACGATAAGTAGGTTTGGTATATATTGAATACATATGCCTAAATATTCATAAAATACTGAGCATGAGATTTGGTTCTACAGCTTACATGAAGAACTCATCGACTGAATTTGTTGTTAATTTGAAAATGATGTCGTATGTGGAGTTTGGATTGACTTACTATCAGATCTGTTAGTTAATAATTAGCACATTAGGATCATTAATATTTGGCTTCGACATTCGACCAATACTTGGTTTGATTCAGAGGCTTCACAGGTGCAAAAGTGGCTATCTATGTAATAGTTAATTTTAGTCGGATATTGTTTTAGATTAGGATTTGAAAGGTCTTTTATAATATGGACAAATTTTATGATAACTCATTTGAAACTGGGCTTGTAATAATGTCTGTTTCCAGTGTTGCTTAAATGCACAAAAAAACTGGTATGCAAGAAAATTGAAGTCAAAAGCCCGTAGTAATTTTGAATACTATCTATAGTTTGATTCAGTTCAAAAAATGTAAGTAAAACAACAGTTACAGTCAATCTGGATTGTTTTCCGTTCTGAACGAGTCGATGGTGTAATTCTAAAATTGAATAGTGCGTATTCGTATTTTCAGTTAAATTTTGAATTGTTTTCATTCATTTGTGATGGTATACCAAAATTATTTGTCAAACCAAATTTGGACATTATTAGGCTTTCGTTCAGAGGCCATTGGGCCTGAGGTCACATAGTCCCATAACAACCATCTTTTAAAATGCTCACAAGGGCAGAGCTCCAATTTCTTAAATTGTAGAATCAAATGTTTTCACAAATTTGTGTAGTAACTCGCTGGCGTATGTACCACCAAAACTCCATAATGCTAGCCTTTCACGCGTAATCACTCCCTTTAGCATCAATTTAAAAATATACAGTACTCTCTCACATGAGCTTCCATAATTTATGAACTCTCACAAACCATCTCAAATCTTTGTTAGTAGATTAACTCTTATAAACATTCATAGTTTGCTTTAGGAACGTTTAAGTAATCATGGTGACTATGGGTACGGTTCCCGTGGCATAGTCATGATACATAAAGCCCAATTCGAATGTATATTTTACGTGGCTTGACTACAACTTCAAATAATAATAATAATAAATATGTTGTAAATCGCAGGTGCGTTTCACGTGGCGTAGTTTGAAATGTGTACCAAAACAATAAGTGTACGATATCGTAACTTGTTCAAAAAATAACTTCGTAAATGCTAAAAAGTGGTTAAATATTTAATTAAAAGCGGTAAAAGATAAAATGCACAATAGGTTTTAAACATGTATTATTCAGATAATTAAGCCAAATATTAATTGTTGAGCAACCATGCTAAAAGCACGGAACGCAGCAGTGCCTCACACCTTCTCCTGGGTTAACAAAATTTCTTACTTGGTCTTCTATGTTCGCAGACCATAAATAGAGTCAATTTTCTCGATTTGGGATTTTAAAATAAACCGGTAACTTGGGACACCATAATAATTATCCCAAGTGGAGACTCTAAACTAAATAAATAATCTCATTTCGAATAATGTCACTTTAATTGGAAAAACTCCCCATTTCTTTGAAAAAAGGAGGCGTGACAACTATCAACACCTTACCACCCTAGTGGGAACGGATAGGCGGAATCAACAAACAAGACCATACTTCAAAACCTAAAAAAGAGGTTGATCGATGCCAAAAGGAAATGGAATGAAATCCTGCCCGAAGTCCTGTAGACATATCGCACGACATCGAAGTCTAGTACCGGTGCCACTCCGTTTTTGTTGGTCTACGGAGCCGAAGCCTTAATACCAGTCGAAGTGGGAGAATCGAGTTTCAGGTTCTAATATGTGACCGAAGAGTCAATTGGCGAGGCCACGATCACGAGCCTGGAATAATTGGATGAAAGGCGCGAGGTCGTCATAGTCCGGTTGGCCTCTCAGAAACAGCGGATAAAAAGATACTACAACCGAAGAGCTAACCTCCGGCACTTCAAGGTTGAGGACTTGGTGTTGAGGAAGGTAACATTACAGTCGTCGGAATTACCAGCAAAGGCTCATACAAACTCGAAGTAGGAAACAATGTGCAACTAGCGAACAACTAGAACGCGACACACTTAAAATGATACTATTGTTAAGGTATGATCTCAATTACTCTTTAATAATATTATGAATCGTCTAACACTTGCAGGAAACAACCAAGTATAGATGTGGTTATTGGGTCTGAAAGCACGCGTTACACTCTTTTTCCCTTGAATCAGTTTTGTCCTAAAATGAGTTTTTCGGCAAGGTTTTTAATGAGGTAACAGTAAAACGTGCTAACTTAGATTCGAAGACCGGTCTCAAACAGGAGTCAATGATCGTTCACTTCATGTCAACAGTATCCGAGCCTTCTCAAGCTCGGCCTCGAATACTCGGGGGCTGTATTACCCTCGGATTAAGGTTTTTAGCAAGGAAAAAGGAAAAATTTTTTATGCTAGAAGCTAAGTCTTGGTGGTTAGGATTCACTGTAAGGACCAAATGGTCGTATGAACCGTGCTCACATAGTACACCCTAGCCGTGATACAAGTTTTTATGCATTTTTGATCATGTACTTTACACACTAAGAAATGAAAGAAAGTTCTGCCTTGCTATTACGCATTTTCCTGACTCTCAAATTCCGGATCCTAAGAGCCCACGAGCTACCCCTATTCAGAGACTGTCTTCCGAAGAAAGTTCGGACAACTCGGGCTACAAAATCCCGGAGTCACCAAACCTATTAGGCGGTGCCCAAATACAAAAGGCTACGACCACCCTAAAAACGATTCAGAGACGTCCGAAACCCGTAATCAGAAAGTAAGGCCTTTATAAGAACTCGAAGCCTGCTAAAAGGTTACCCACAATAAAAACATCGTCTAAAATTTGCTTAAGCATCTTGAAAAAACTTTCGGTCACACCGAGTTTTCGAAGACTCGAGCAAAAAAAGTTGTATCGAAGTCGGGCCCTCTTCAGACCTCTGAAAAGAGAACACAATATAACAAATTCGATTATATGCTAAGGCATTAGAAACATTACATGAATAGAAATTATGAAAAGATGCTGGAAAAGTAAAGGTACGTTATTGCTAGAAAGGGAAAATTTCATATATACATTCCGGAGTATATTTACAAAGGCTCAATAAAAACGGCCTCAAAAATGACCTCAAAATAAACAAAAAAATAATAATATATACATGAGACAAAAACAAAAAAAGTACTTAGGCATCTATGTCTGGTCTTTACGGGGGCCCTCGCTAGAACCTTCGGAGCCTTAGGAACCCTCAGAGCTTTCGGCACCTTCAGGCTTGTAAAGCTTCTTCGCCTCGTCCTCGAGCTTTTTGGCTTTCTCGATCTTAGCCGACAAGTCAAAACCTCGGCCGTGGATCTCTTCGAGGGTCTCTTTTTGGGACAACATCTTCATATATTCGACCTTTGCCTTCAGGTGGATCTCGGTTGCCTCCACATATGCCTTGTATTGGGCCACCATTTCTTCGGCATCGGCAGAGGTTGTATCCAATGTGGACTTCAATGCCTCATATTCTCTATCGAGGGCATCCCGCTCTGCGATGACCGAGCTTAGCTATGCTCGGAGATTGTCATTCAGCTAAGACCACTTGTCAGCTTTGTCTTTTGCCACCCGGAGTTGGTTCTCAACTGATGCCAGCTCCGCCTTAGCGGTTTCCTTCTCCGAAGCCACCATGTCCATTTTGCTTTTCCACCCGTCGGCCATGGTCTGGACATCGTTCATCTCGACTCAGAGTTGGTCGATCAGGTCGATCTTCTGTTGAACCTGTGAGGTTTTGTTGTTAGTCACCACGATTAGCTCTTCATTTTTAGCTTCAAAGACCTTTACCTTTTCAACCAGGTGGGCATGTTCCCACTATAGGGTCGAAGCTTTCTTCTGAGCCCTGTCGAGCTCGGCCTGAAGATACTTGACGGCCCCATCCTGTTGCTCACTGAGAAGCATGTACATATCTTTCTTCTGAACCTGCTCCTTGAGCTCGAACTCGAGCTAGTTGATTTCAAAGAGGTATCGGAGAAAGCTCTCATGGTGAAGCACCGAGGCCTGCAAAACAACGAAAATAGTAAGAGATATCTAAACCTAAGTGGAATTCACTAGGGAGTGTTGATGCCTTACCCGGTTCAGCGCCTGCTACGCCTCATCGAAGAGACTCAACCCACCCACCTCTTTCATCTTTGCCTGGTCCTCCTCGGTCACCAGGAATCAGCGGTAGCTGGCTATGTCCACTGGAGCGGATAGAACCCTAGCATCCTCCGGGACCATAAGAATGATTGTTCTCTTGCGGCCGGGTCCACACTCGGAGCGGAAAATTATTTCACCAGTTTTGACCTCAAACTCGGCCCGCAAACTTCCAAAGGCGTGTCCTTCTTCGGGATTTCTAAGTCACCCAGCCCAAAAAAGTCTTCCAAAGTGGACATGTCCACGCTATCGAAGAAGGAGTGGAGAGGATTGTGTGAGCCGTGAACTCTTTCACCTAACCTTTCCTTACCCTATTGGGCTTCTTCAAGCATGGACTCGGTATAAGAGGGCGTCTCGATGATGTCTATCACACCATTTGCCTCCTTCGAAACAGAAGTGGCTTATCAGGAGGTCGCAACCCCTGTCTCCACTTTGGCCTCTCGAGTCGGAAGAAGATCGGTCTCGTGGATCCTTTTCTCGATTTTCGCCCATTCCCCGTAGGGGTCGATCTGTGAGAGACAAAGATGTTATCTTCTTCAGACTCATCCCTGAGCTGGCGAAGCGAGTCAGAGTCCGGCACCTGGGACTTGGTATTCTTCTTGGGCTTATGAGCCGGGGAAGCTGCCCTCTTTTTGGCTTCACCTCGGGACCCGGGGAGCTTGAGGACTTCCTTTTCCTTTTCTTCTCCTCCCCCCCGGCAGCCCCGGGCTATCCCGTAACGGAGGGATCAACTGATAATGACACATCCTCGTCCCCTTCCAGCGGCCTAAGTTCGGTGGTCTTAGGCAAACTTGCGAAGGAAAGAGAAAAGGTCAGCGTCATGTAAGTTTGAGGCATAGTAATAACTATTGAAAGGAAAGCCTTACCATGAGAACGAGCCTCCCATCTGCCCTTCAAAAGTTTGCGCCACGCACGTTTGACATATGACATCTGCTTACAGATGCCTTCGATCCACTCCTTGAGCCGGGGGACCGAATTGGGAACCTAGGCAACAGCTGCACGACCACAAATAATAATGGTGAGAAAGGAAACAAAGGGGAATTGACACTTAAGGAAAGACTACACTCACGAAATGCATTCCACTTCTCAAGAAATGGAAGGAACTCGGAAGGGATCAAATCTTTAGTTTTTACCCAAACAAAGCACCTGTAAGGCCCCGTAAAATGTTTTCTAAAAACCCGGATTCCGTGATGCCGAAGTAGGCGTAGAGGTTAATAATAATAGAAATTCTTCGCGACGAGCTTGCGAGCCGCGATTCAGACTTTTCGGATTGAACAGTGCACTGGATTGAACAGTGCACTGGAGACATTTCTGCGGTCCGTTCTGCGACCGCAAAACCACTCTGCGGACCGCAGAATGACCGCAGAGTGGAGCAGTCTTTTAGGCCATTTTTAATGTCATTTTTGCGGCCCATTATGCGACCCCATAACCATTTCGTGGGCCGCACTTTCGTTGCATATCTCGCTTTGGGATTTGTTTGGAGGGAGGTTCTGCGGTGCACTATGTGACCGCAGAACCGTTCTGCGGTGCATTATGCGACTGCAGAACAGTTCTGCGGGCCACATAGTGACCGCATACCTGGTTAGTTCCTTCCAGTTTTGGCACCCTAATTTCACGGTCATTTCGCGGACCGCATAACCATTATGCGATCGCATATGCGACCGCAAAACCTTTTCCAGAGCTTCATCTTTGGAATTTTAAAACCCGGCCCTATTCCGTTAAAACACCTACCTCGGACCATTTTGAACTTATTTTCTGATATGTTTAGAGTGAGAGAGAGGGTCCTCGAGGGAGACAGTGATCTTTATCCAATTGCTCTTCAATCCTCACTTAAAACCTTGAAGATTATCAAGAGAGGCACCTAGGTCTTCTTCCTAAGAGGTAAGATTCTATCACCCAAACTCTTAATTTCAAAATGTAACTAGAATGGGCCATTAGTAAGGTAATTCATGAGGATGAGAGTACTCACCTTGCATGCATGTGTTCCTAAGGTATGTGGGGAGGTTGTGAGTTAAAGATAGAAAATAATGGGGTGTGGGTTGGTGGAGTCTTTCATAAAAAGGGTCATGAAACCTTAATACACACATAGTGTTTGATAGAATGCTTAAGTGAATTAGAATTATGGTCGTTTTCCTAATTTTGGGTTCAATTTTGCTATATTGCTAAAGTAGATTGAAGTTGCTAATATTCCAGAATATCTTAGAGTTTTAAGAGGCTCAATTAAGGTATGTTGGCTAAACCCCCTCTTCTTAGAATTTAGTCCCATGGTATTCATGAAATCGATGCAAGTCCCAAAATGAACATCCTAGAAATTGCTATCCCGAATGTGCTTGTTTTGAAAATATATGTGTAATATTATTTCCATGCTTTCATCATGTTATCTCATCATTTGAGGAAAAGTTCAAAACTTAGAATATGTGCTAAAAATGCCTAGACTTCAAGTCAAATCCGATTAAAGATTGTTATGCTAAATTATGTGAAAAGCCTCTATGTGCCTTGGATTCCAAATTGCTCATATGTGAATTTAATGTCTTGAATGTGAAGCCTTATTGTTGTTGATCATAATAATAATGTTGGAATATGGAAAAAGAACTTGAATCATGATATACGGCCAAGCACCAAGAATAACTTTATAATTAGGGCCACTCATGCCATTGTATTGAAAAAATGGGAAAGAAATATGAAGTGAGATGACTGATTGAATGAGATGGCTTAGCCGATCGGGCCGGGATCGGACTACGTGTAAGAACACGGTGGTATTGTGGATGAAATTGTAAATATAATTGACGTCTCAAATGAGATGGCCTAGTCGATCGGGCCGAGATCGGACTCCGTGTAAGAACATGGTGGTATTATGGATTGTGGCATATTGGCACTAAAAGAACCATCAAACCTAATATTGCGGGGATTGACTTAAAAATCTATATGATCCTTAACTTGATGTTTTAGTGTTATTTAAAGCTCATATTGCATTCTTAATTGTTTCCCCATGTATTATTGTTCATTTTATTGAGACAGTGTTTTAGTTTTACATACTAGTACTATTCGACAGTACTAATGTCCATTTTGCTGGTGGCACTGCATCTTTAAATGGATGTAGGTAGTTCCATAACAGACAATGTTGATCGCAGATAGTGCTGCATCCTCTTCTCAGCGGGCTCGGTGACCCTCATTTCATTCCGGGGGTCATGTATTATACCTTTTTCTTTATATTGTGGTCACTTTTTGAGGTATAGTCGGGGCCTTGTTGCCGGTACCATCTTTACTTTCCTTTGTATCTTTAGAGACTCCGTAGACACTATGTGGGTTGTATATGGGTGTTGGGAATGTTAAACAAGTTATGTAGTGTTTGATCACTTGTTCCACTCAGACTATAAGAATATGTGTATTTGAGACTGAAAGGCGAAATAGATAATGAAACAATTTAGTATTGCATGAATGAGCTTCCTACTGTATAATTAATGAAGTCACGTCTTTCTTGATCATGGGTGAGTTGGGTAGAAAGTATCTAACAGGCTTGCCGGTCGCGCTTCCCGAGGTTTGGGTGTGACAAACTTGGTACCAGCCTCGATCTTGATCCTCGTCGATGCTCGAAAAGCGAACCTTATTGGCCCGACGAACGAACCTGATTAGTCCCCCTCAAAAAATTCGAGGACTGTACAGATGGAGTAGGTGGTCGAGGGTGAACCAAGGAGATTCGGTGTTGTTCACAAAGTAACGTAGGAGGATCTAGATCCTCCAAAGAGACAGGTGGATTTGCCCGAGCACACCTCGTATCTCTTGCAAAAGGCCAGAACTACTGGGTCTACCAGCCTAACGTGAAGAGGTAAGTGTAAACACTTAAATACCCCTCCACATGGGTAGTAATATCATCCTTAGGCCCGGGGACTACCACGTCCTTGCCTTCCTATTTGCAGTCCTCTCGGACTATGTGAAGGATATCTTTGGTAATGGAGCATATGTATCTCGATGCTCCTTCACCTCGGTCTTGTTTGGTTGAGGCCTTCTATAATGACCCGACCGGTTGTTTTGAGTGTATTAGCCCTGATCCCCTATTTACTATTTTCCCTGTATCTGTTTCTGATTATGTGACTTGCCGGGAGGTCTTGTTTTTGGTTTCGGAGTGATTTAGGACACTTAGTCCCTAAAACAGAAGTTTAAGTCTTAGGATTTTGACCGTAGTCAGAATTGTATGAAGACGACTCCGGAATGGAGTTCCATCAGCTCCGTTGGGTGATTTTGGTCTTAGGAGTGTGTCCGTACTGTGAATTTGAGGTCTGTAGCTAATTTAGGCTTGAAATGGCGAAAGTCGAATTATTGGGAAGTTTGACCGAGGGGTTGACTTTTCGATATCGGAGTCGAATTCTGATTTTGAAAGTTGGAGTAGGTCCGTAATGCTGAATATGATTTGTGTGCTAAATTTGAGGTCAATGAGACGTGGTTTGGTAGGTTTCGGTGTCATTTGTGGAATTTGAAGCTTAGAAGCTCATTAGGCTTGGATCATTATGTAATTTGTGTTTGTTGTTGTTTGACGTGTTTTGATGACCCGATGATGTTTTAGGACTTCTTGGTATATTTAGTTGAGGTCCCGAGGGCCTAGAGTGCGTCTCGGATGCTTAACGATTTGAATTTGGACTTAGGCAAATGGCTGAAGCCTTCTGATATCTAGTGGTTTCGCACCTGCGGTGGGCAGACTGCAGGTGCGTACTCACACGTACGGGTGAAGGAGCGCAAAAGCGGGAATGGAAGAGATGGCCAGGGGTCGCAGGTGCGAGGGAATTTCCGCATCTGCGAACCCCAGATACGCTTAAAGTTCCGCAGATGCGGAGAGTGAGCTGGAGGGGGTGATCGCAGAAGCGGACCATTGTCCGCAGGCGCGCACACGCAGGTGCGGCCCATTCATCACAAATGCGGACCCATCCCTTTACGTCATTTCTACACTTGCGAGGGAAATTCCGTAGGTGCGGCGTCGCAGGTGCGACAGTGTGTCCACAGATGCGGAAGAACTGGGCAAAAAATGGGATTTCGAGGGTTTGATTTCCATTTCGATTTTGGGACTTTGAGAACTAGGTGTGAGGCCATTTTTCGAGGTTTCTTTGAGAAGATTGTTGGGGTAAGTAATTCTAACTCGGATAGTACTATATTTCATGAATCTATTGCTATTTTCATCATCTAATTAGGGATTTGAGTTGTAAATTTGGGGGAAAATGGTAGAAACTTCATAGGCTAAGATTTCGAGTTTTGAAAGGTGATTTGAGGTTGGATTCTAATAATTCTTATATGGTCGGACTCGTGAGTGAATGGGTGTTCGTATTTTATGATTTTTGTCGGATTTCGAGACGTGGGCCTGGGGGGTCGGTTTGAGCCTATTTTGGATTTTCGCTTATAATTTCGTATTTTTCTTGTGAAATTGATTCTTTTAGCCTATGTTAATTATGTCGTACTGCTTGTGGCTAGATTCGGGGCGTTTGGAGATTGATTCGAGGGGCAAAGGCATTACGGAGTAGGATTTTTGCACGGTTGAGGTAAGTAACAGTTTTAAATCTGGTTCTGAGAGTATGAAACCCCGGATAATTAGATTATGTGAGTATTTTGAAGGTGGTGCACATGCTAGGTGACGAGCGTGTGGGCGTGCACCGTAGGAATTGGGACTTGGTCCATTCCGTGAAACTGTAAAGTTGAATAACTTGTTGCTAGCCATATGCTCTTCCTGTGTCATAGAAATATGACTGCAGATCATGTAAGAAATCATGCTTAGGCTATGTGATGGTACTGTTGGGACCCACAAAGGTCGTGTACTTGTTGAATTATTTGCTAATTGCTATCTTGTACTCAGCCATGGTTTTACTTGCGTATCATATCTTAGTCTCTTCTTGATTCTTGTTGATACACTATGTTATCTTTGTTTGGGCTGATCTTTGTGATTTTTGAGAGCCCGAGAGACTAGAGAGGTTGATGACCGAGTGAGGCCGAGGGCCTGTCTGTCAGGTATTGATACTATGACACGTGAGTTGTCCGTGCAACACGTGAGTTGTCCATGCGGATCCACATATTGATATTATAGCACGTGAGTTATTCATGCAGCACGTGAGTTGTTCGTGCGAATATAGCGCTTGGGCTGAAAGGAGCCCCTCCGGAGTCTGCACACTCCCAGTGAGCGCAGGTACCTATTGAGTGTGAGTATTGAGGGCTGAGAGTCGAGTGATTGAGCTGTTGTGACGAGTCGAGTGACTGTTGCCGTAAGAGGCTGTACTTGCCTTTTCATTTGTTGATGCACTTAGTTGCTATCTCCTATTGTCGTGAAATTTCTGAAAGATTCTATATCCGGATTTACCTGCACTTTAACTGTATAAACTGATTTGATTTGAACTGCCGGATTTGAAAGCATGTCAACTTGTTGCTGGAATTATTGAAAATGAACTGTATTTGTATAGCTCGTCACTACCTTCTCAGTTCTTTATTTATTTCTGTAACTTGCTGAGTTGGTTGTACTCATACTACACCTTGCATTTCATGTGCAGATCCAGGTGTGTTTGATCACGGAGGTCGTTGAGTTCGTGCGCGATCGAGTACCGGAGACTACGAGGTAGCTGCCGGCGTCCGCAGACCTTGTCTCTCCTTGTATGTTTTCTTTCTTTTCTGTATTGATACTTAGACACTGTTTGTATTAGACTGAATGTCTAGATGCTCATGACTCAGTGACACCCCGATGTCATGCTATTTATTTTTTTCGCACTTATATTTTGGGTTTTACCCCATTTTTATGAAAGACTCCGGTTATTTTAAATATATTAATTTATTTCTTTTAAATGTTGAAAGTGTTTTGGAGATGTCGGCTTGCCTAGTATCATGATAGGCGCCATCACGACAGGTTAGTTTTGGGTCGTGACAAGTTGGTATCAGAGCCTAGGTTACATAGGTTTCACGAGTCAGGAGCAGGTTTAATAGAGTCTTGCGGATCGGTACGGAGACATCTGTACTTATCTTCGAGAGGCTGCCGAACCCTTAGGAAATTTCACATTCTTGAATTCTTGTCGTGCAAATCTTTTGATTCTGGTGACTAAATTTCTGTTGTTCTAATTCTCTCATAGATGGTGAAGACGTGTACTACGGGGCAGGATGGACATCCACCAGTACCACTAATCAGGGCCGCGAGAGGCCGGGGTAGCGGTAGAGGCACCGGTAGGGGCAGAGGTGTAGTTCGCACCGTAGCTAGGGAAGCACCTGCAGATCCACCAGTTGCCCAGTTCAGGAGCAGGCTCCAGTTGTGGATGAGTAGGTGGGACCAACTCAGGCACTACCTATGCCTATTGTGATTCCAGGCCTTCAGGAGGCCTTAATTCAGATTCTGACCGCGTGTACCAGTCTTGCTCAAGCGATCTCTGTTCTGGCCGCAGCAGCCACTTCTCAGGCCGAGGGAGGCGCTCAGATTCCCGCCGCCCGCACACCAGAGCAGGTGGTATACAGATTCCAGACACCTGGGCACCACCAACCTAGTCGGTTGCAGCTGCTCAGGACTATGTGGTTTCCTTTCATGCCTGATGATGAGCAGCGTCGATTGGAGAGGTTTGGGAGACTCCAGCCTCCATCTTTCAGTGGTACCGAGGGAGAGGATGCACAAGGCTTTGTGGAAAAGGTGTCAGAGGATACTCCGTACGACAGGTATTCTGGAGACCGGTGGGGTCTCGTTCACTACTTTTCAGTTCTTTGGGGCTACATTCAGTTGGTGGGAGTCTTACAAGAGGCGTAGGCCAATCGACGCAACACCCCTTACATGGTAGCAGTTCTTCGGTCTATTCCTGGAGAAGTTCGTGCCTCATTCTCGCAGAGAGAAGCTGTGCAGGCAGTTCGAGCAGCATCGTCAGGGTGATATGTCCGTGACGCGGTATGAGATGAGATTTTCAGAGTTGACCCGTCATACTATCTGGTTGGTTCCCACAGACAGGGAGAGGATCAGGAGGTTCATAGATGGCCTCACTTTTCAGCTGCGATTGCTTATGACTAGAGAGAGTGTCTGGTGCTACTTTTGATGAGGTTGTCGACATTGCTCGTCAGATTGAGATGGTTCGCAGCCAGGAGCGGGTTGAGAGGGAGGTCAAGAGGCCTCGTGGATAGGGTGGATTTAGCGGTGTTCCTTCTAGGGACAGTTTCACCATGGTAGGGATCGTCCTTTCAGACATGCTCAGACGGCTTGCCCAGTTCACCGTGGTGCATCATCTGGCCATGGTTCACACAGCTATCAACAGGGCCAGTCTTCATTTTGTGCACTACCAGCGCAGAGTTCTCACCCTGCCTCGTCAGCTCAGGTGTCTACGGGTAGTTCTTCAGGGCATCAGGAGCAGCAGTTCCGTCAGAGGAGGGGTTGTTTCGAGTACGGGGATTTTGGTCACATTAAGAGAAATTACCCTAGGTTGTTGAGTGGGGCTCCACAATAGAGTACTCGACCGATGGCACCAGCACCAGCAGCTCCACCACCCGCTCATCCAGCTCGGGGTGGAGCCAAGTCAGTTAGGGGTCGCCCAAGAGGGGGAGGCCGATCAGGGGCCGGCCAGGCCCGTTTCTATGCTCTTCCTGCCAGACCAGATGCCATTGCTTCAGATGCTGTGATTAAAGGTATTGTCTCAGTTTTTCATAGAGATGCCTCTGTATTATTTGACCCTGGTTCCACTTATTCATATATGTCCTCGTATTTCGCTCATTATCTAGATATGCCCCGTGAGTCTCTAGTTTCATTTGTTCATGTATCCACTCCAGTGGGCGATACTATCATTGTGGACAGTGTATATCGGTCATGTGGGGTGACTATTGGGAGTCTGGAGACTAGAGTGGATCTCTTGTTGCTTAGTATGATCGATTTTGACGTGATTTTGGGTTTGTATTGGTTGTCTCCATGTCATATTGTTCTAGATTGTCACGCTAAGACCGTGACGTTGGCGATACTGGGGTTGCCGAGGGTTGAGTGTAGCGGCTCCATAGACTATGTTCCCAGTAGAGTGATTTCATACTTGAAAGCTCAGCAGATGGTTGAGAAGGGTTGTCTATATTATCTGGCCTTTGTGAGGGATGTTAGTGCTGAGGCCCTTGCTATTGATTCTGTTCCGGTGGTGCGAGATTTCCCGGATGTATTTTCTGCAGCCCTGCCGGGCATGCCGCTCGACAGGGATATTGATTTCGGTGTTGATTTAGTACCGGGCACTCAGCCCATTTCTATTCCTCTATATCGTATGGCATCGACGGAGTTGAAGGAATTGAAGGAGCAGCTTTAGGAACTCTTTGATAAGGGGTTTATTCGGCCTCGAGTGTCACCCTGGGGTGCACCAGTTCTATTTGTGAAGAAGAAGGATGGTACTATGAGAATGTGCATTGATTATAGACAGTTGAAGAAGGTCATAATTAAGAACAAGTATCCCTTGTCGCGTATTGATGATTTGTTTGACCAGATTCAGGGAGCGATGGTGTTCTCCAAGATTGATTTGAGGTCAAGGTATCACCCGCTGAAGATTCGAGACTCAAATATTCTTAAGACAACTTTCAGGACCCGATATGGCCATTATGAGTTCCTTGTGATGTCTTTTGGGCTGACCAACGCCCAACAACGTTCATGCATCTAATGAACAATGTGTTTCAATCTTATCTTGACTCGTTCATTATTGTATCCATTGATGACATCCTGGTATACTCTCGTAGCCTGGAGGAGCATGCCCAACATCTGAGGATTGTGTTACAACGGTTGAGGGAGGAGAAGCTTTATTCAAAGTTCTCCAAGTATGAGTTTTGGCTCAGTTCAATGGCGTTCTTGGGGAACGTGGTGTCCAATGAGGGTATTCAGGTAGACCCGAAGAAGATAGAGATGGTTCAGAGTTGGCCCAGACCGTCCTCAGCCACGGAGATTCAGCATTTTCTCGGTTTGGCTGGTTATTACCGTTGTTTTGTGGAGGGCTTCTCCTCTATTGCATCGCCCTTGACTAAATTTACCCAAAAGGGTGCTCCTTTCAGGTGGTCGGAGGAGTGCGAAGAGAGCTTTCATAAGCTCCAGACTGCTTTGACCACGGCTCCAGTTCTAGTTCTACCATCAGCTTCTGGTTCTTACACAATGTATTGTGATGCCTCGCGGATCGGCATTGGGTGTGTTTTGATGTAGGAGGGTAGAGTGATTGCTTCTGCTTCGCGCCAGTTGAAGCCCCATGAGAAGAACTATCCTGTCCACGACTTTGAGTTAGCAGCTATTGTTCACGCCTTGAAGATTTGGCAGCACTATTTGTACGGGGTCCAATGTGAGATTTACACTGATCATCGGAGTTTGCAGCATCTCTTCAAATAGAAGGATCTTAACTTGCATCGGCGGAGGTGGTTGGAGCTTCTTAAGGACTATGACATCACCATTTTGTACCATCTTGGGAAGGCCAATGTGGTGGCTGATGCCTTGAGTCGCTGGGCGGAGAGTTTGGGGAGCTTAGTATATCTTCCAGTAGTAGAGAGGCCATTAGCATTGGATGTTCATGCCTTAGCTAGCCAGTTTGTTATATTGGATATTTCTGAGTCGAGTCGAGTATTGGCTTGTGTGTCAGTCTTCTCTTTATGATCGTATCAGGGAACGTTAGTATGATGACTCCCATCTGCTTGTCCTTAAGGACACGGTCCGGCACGGTGATGCTAAAGAGGTCAATATTGGGGATGATGGTGCATTAAGGATGCAAGGCAGGCAATGCGTGCCCAATGTAAATGGTTTGCGTGAGTTGATTCTACAGGAGGCTCACAGTTCACGGTATTCTATTCATCCGGGTGCCGCAAAGATGTATCAGGACTTGAGACAGCATTATTGGTGGAGGAGAATGAAGAAGGACATAGTGGAGTATGTAGCTCGGTGCCTAAATTGCCAGCAGGTAAAGTATGAGCATCAACGACCATGTGGGTTGCTTCAGAAGTTAGATATTTCGGAGTGGAAATGGGAGCGGATCACTATGGATTTCGTTGTTGGGCTTCCATGAACTCAGCGAAAGTTTGATGCGGTTTGGGTGATTGTGGACCGGCTGACCAAGTCAGCTCATTTCATTCCTGTGATGACTACCTATTCTTCCGAGCAGCTGGCTCGAGTGTATATCCGCGAGATCATCAGGCTTCGTGGCGTACCGGTATCTATCATTTCTGACTGGGGTACGCAGTTTACATCACGGTTCTAGAGGGCCGTACAACATGAGTTGGGTACTCGAGTGGAGTTGAGCACATCATTTCACCCTCAGACAGACGGACAGTCCGAGCGCACTATTCAGATATTAGAGGATATGCTCTGTGCGTGTGTGATGGAGTTTGGGGGTTCGTGGGATCAGTTCTTGCCTCTAGTGGAGTTTGCTTACAACAACAGTTACCAGTCGAGCATCCAGATGGCACCGTATGAGGCTCTGTATGGTAGGCGGTATAGGTCTCCAATGGGTTAGTTCAAGCCGAGCAAGGCTAGGTTATTGGGTACCAACTTGGTTCAGGATGCTCTGGAGAAGGTTATGGTGATTCAGGATAGACTACGCACAGCCCTGTCCAAACAGAAGAGTTATGCAGATCGGAAGGTTCGCGATGTTGCATTCATGGTTGGAGAGCAGGTCTTGCTCTGGGTGTCACCCATGAAGGGTGTTATGAGGTTCGGAAAGAAGGGCAAGCTGAGCTCGAGGTTTATCAGTCCATTTGAGGTATTGCGACGTGTTGGGAAGGTTGCTTATGAGCTTGCCTTGCCTCCCAGTCTAGCAGAAGTTCATCTAATATTCCATGTTTCTATGATCCGGAAGTATCACGGCGATCCGTCGCACGTATTGGATTTTAGCTCAGTCCAGTTGGACAAGGATTTATCTTATGTTGAGGAGCCGGTGGCGATCTTAGATAGGCAGGGTTGAAAGCTGAGGTTGAAGAATATTGCTTCTGTGAAGATTCAGTGGAGGGGTCAGCCGGTCGAGGAGGCGACTTAGGAGACCGAGCATGATATGCGCAGCCGTTATCCTCATCTTTTCACCACTTCAGGTATGTCTCTATGCTCGTTCGAGGACGAACGATTGTTTTAAGAGGGGGAGGATGTAATGACCCGGCCGGTCGTTTTGAGTGTATTAGCCCCGATCCCCTATTTATTGTTTTTCCCGTATCTGTTTCTGATTATGTGATTTGCCGGGAGGTTTTGTTTTTGGTTTCGGAGTGATTTGGGACACTTAGTCCCTAAAACAGAAGCTTAAGTTTTAGAATTTTGATCGTAGTCGGAATTATGTGAAGACGACTCCGAAATAGAGTTTTGTCGGTTCCGTTAGCTCCGTTGGGTGATTTTGGACTTAGGAGCGTGTCTGGACTGTGAATTTGCGGTCTGTAGCTAATTTAGGCTTGAAATGACGAAAATCGAATTGTTAGGAAGTCTGACCGGGGCTTGACTTTTTGATATCGGGGTCGGATTCCGATTTCGCAAGTTGGAGTAGGTCCGTAATGCTGAATATGACTTGTGTGCAAACTTTTGAGGTCAATCGGACATGGTTTGGTAGGTTTCGGCGTCGTTTATGGAATTTGAAGCTTAGAAGTTTATTAGGCTTGAATCCGGGTGTAATTCATATTTTTGTTGTTATTTGACGTGTTTTGAGGGCTCGACTAAGTTCGTATGGTGTTTTATGACTTATTGGTATATTTGGTTGAGGTCCCGAGGGCCTCGGGTGTGTCTCAGATGCTTAACAGTTTGAATTTGGACTTAGGCAAATGGCTGAAGCGTTATGATATTTGGTGGTTTCGCACCTGTGGTGGGGAGACCGCAGTTGCATACTCGCACGTGCGGGTGAACGAGCGCAGAAGCGGGAATGGAAGAGATGGCCAGGGGTCGCAGGTGCGAGGGAATTTCCGCATCTGCGAACCCACAGATGCGCATGAAGTTCCGCAGATGCGGAGAGTGAGCTGGAGGGGGTGATCGCAGAAGCAGACCATTGTCTGCAGGTGCGCACACACAGGTGCGGCCCCTTCATTGCAGATGCAGACCCAGCCCTTTATGTCATTTCCGCACCTGCGAGAGAAATTTCGTAGGTGCAGCGTCGTAGGTGCGACAGTGTATCCGGAGATGCGGAAGAACTGGGTAGAAAATGGGATTTCGAGGGTTTGATTTCCATTTCGATTTTGGGACTTTGAGAGCTCGATGTGAGGCGAGTTTTTGAGGTTTCTTCGAGAAGATTGTTGGGTAAGTGATTCTAACTCGGATTGGGCTATATTTCATGAATCTATTGCTATTTTCATCATCTAATTAGGGATTTGAGTTGTAAATTTGGGGGGAAATGATAGGAACTTCATAGGCTAAAATTTTGAGTTTTGAAAGGTGATTTGAGGTTGGATTCGAGTAATTCTTGTATGGTTGGACTCGTGAGTGGATGGGTGTTCGTATTTTATGACTTTTGTCGGATTTCGAGATGTGAGCCCGGGAGTCGGTTTGAGCCTATTTCGGATTTTGGCTTATAATTTCGTATTTTTCTTGTGAAATTGATTCTTTTAGTCTATATTAATTATATCGTACTGCTTGTGGCTAGATTCGGGGCGTTTGGAGATTGATTCGAGGGGCAAAGGCATTGCGGAGTAGGATTTTTGTGCGGTTGAGGTAAGTAACAATTTTAAATCTAGTTCTGAGGATATGAAACCCCAGATTATTGGATTATGTGAGTATTTTGGATGTGACGCACATGCTAGGTGACGAGCGTGTGGGTGTGCACCGTAGGAATTGGGACTTGGTCCATTCCATGAAACTGTAAAGTTGAATAACTTGTTGCTAGCCATATGCTCTCCCTGTGTTATAGAAATTTGACTGCAAATCATGTTAGAAATCATGGTTAGGCTATGTGATGGTACTGTTGGGACCCGCATAGGTCGCGTACTTGTTGAATTATTTGCTAATTAATGTCTTGTACTCGTTCATGGTTTTACTTGCGTATCATATCTCAGTCTCTTCTTTATTCATGTTGATACACTATGTTATCTTTATTTGGGCCGATCTTTGTGATTTTCGAGAGCCCGAGAGACTAGAGAGGTTGATGACTGAGTGAGGCCGAGGGGCTGTCTATGAGGTATTGATACTATGGCACGTGAGTTGTCCGTGCGGATCCACATATTGATACTAGGATTGAGAAGTAGAAGAAGTACAAAAGGTCGAAGTATTTATAGAAGGAAATGTAATCAATACGCAACGTTTCATGTTCGGAGGCGACCAGCCGATGATCGACATGTGTTCGAAGTTAGAACGACGCGACTGATAGGACGTTTCGGCTTATTCATCATCTCGGTTGTAATGTCTGAAGGAAGGAACCGGGGTTCATTTGTCGTTTCCGATCGTTTCGGTGAACCTACTCTCTGAGGAACGAGGGGACTATCTCTATACGGGTGAACTCCGGGTTAGCGCACATCCGAATTTTCGGTAAGTCAAACGAAGTAAGAAGTATGAATTTATAAGATAGAGACCGAATCTGAGAACTCTTTGAATCGAGGCTGGAAATGGGTACTTATCACCGAGCCTGACAAGACAACACTCCTCGAACTCGAAACGAGCTCCAAGACCTCGGAAAGTACTACAAACGGTCGCACACGACTAACAGAGACCTCGGAAAGCACTACAAACGGTTGCACACGGGGGATCTCGCCCGATGTCGGTAGTGTATCCATGATTGACGTGAAAGGAGGATTTTTACCTTTTTTAGAATTGTACTAGGGATGAAATTCTCAAACTATATAAATGAAAAGTTTTTTATTCAATAGACACATTGTAACACGCATATCAAGGCAATACAAACTTACTTATGTGCTTTTCTAGCTATTGAAAAGTTCTTATGTTAACCATATACTGTATATATATATATCCATGAACAACCGACAAAAATACACATATATATATATATATATATACTAGATGAGGAAAGGCCCGTATACGGGACCAACATTGTAGTCTTAAAATTATTGTTTGTCAGGGCTCAAGGTTAATTATATTTTATTTAAAAACTAGATGAGGAAAGGCCCGTGTAAGGGCCCAACATTATAATTTTAAAATTGTTATTTGTCTGTGCTCAGTTAATTTTTTTTTTATAAATGAATTATTATTATTATATCCATTTAATTATGGATAGAGAATGATATTGGGGATCATAATAATTGTTTTAATAAATAATAATTTACATAAAATTAAGCTACGAATTATAACATGTTTAATTTGCTTTAATTAACATAAAAAGATTACGTGCTATAATACTCATTTTAACCTCCGGTTAATGTCAAACACAAACATCAAATTGAAAAATTGATATCAATGGTATTATTTTCCCAATGTATTTGAATATTTAACAAGAGAATACATTAAAAAGTTGCAAGTGTCGTCTATATTAATAATTTTCAAGAATAAAAAGCATACCAATCTATCTTCTGTAAACTAATCTGGAATACATCCAAATTGATTTTGCAGGTGTTTCTACGGTGGAAACAATTAGCTACTTGATGAAAGAAATGCCATTCTTTATAATATAATAAAAGATGGAAAATAAATTATGATTTTACTTCATATCTTGTATACATCAAAATTACGAATTTTTTTTGTACAATAAGCAAAGAGAACTTCCAAGGGGATTTGCATTCCTAATGAGGCAATTAACTGCTACAAACTAAGAGAACAATAGGCACTAAAATAAGTATTAACATAATATAAATTATTGTTTTTTATTATTACATATTTTTACATGATATAAATGGTAGAATGGTAGGAATTCAATATAGCAGTTCAAATTATATTTTATTATAACTCATTTAAAATGATGTTAACTGGTGATAAAATAATAAACATTTGATAGAGGTCTATATAAATTATATGGATTTTAATTTTTTTCCTCAATTTAAGCAATTTTTTTTTATAGAATTGTCATATATTAATTTTCATAATGAAACAATATAAAAATTATAACAGATAATATTTAAGACAATTTATTGATAGTTGAAAACTTATTATGGAAGAATGGAGTTCAAACCATATAGATTATATTTTTACATCAATTAAGTATATAAAAGATAGCCTCCCAGTACAAATCTCATTACTTAAATTAACTTTTGAGGTTTAGCAAACTATACTTTTTAAAATTACTTTTGAATATAAAAATTTTTAGTTTGAAATCGCTTTCAAATAGTGTGCATAAATGAAACTATTAATTTTCATTTTTAAATTGCTGTAAAATAGTATGGGTAAATATGAAAAGCTTGTAAATATCTATCAATACTTCCTTTTGTTGCCTTATTATAAAAAAAAAAATTTCCTATCTCTATGAAAACTTCTATTTGGCTAAAACAAAATTAATCATTTTATCAAATGAGAAAAAAGGTTCACGGTACTTCCTGTAAAATAGTCTAATTGCAGTGACATACAGTGCATTTAAGAAAAAAGTTTTACAGTACTTTATGCAAAAAGGAGAGTTGTGGCTATGGGAAAGAGGGGTACTGGGGTCCACTTATATCAAACATTATCCGTTAAGAAATGCAATATTTAAAAAATACAAACAACGCAGGAGTTTGTTAAAATGACATATATGCCCTTGGTCGACCATCTTTTCATTTCTATATAATAGAAATATATATTTGACTTCGTATCGAGGGCCCGGTCGAGGACAAAACTATTGTTCAGGTCAAGTCCAAGTCTGGCCTTAACGTCGCAACTGGTTTGGTTATTTATTTTATCTTTAATTCGTTTATCTAACATTCTTGATTACTTGTGTTGAATCAATCCACGTATCCTTAAAATCGCGTATAAATTCAATTGTTATCCGTTTTAAGGGTAAACAAATTTGTTCAAATATTTTTCTTGCTCAATCAAGCACAAATACAAGCATCATTAATAGTGTTTCATCTCACAAAGCTGTTTGTCACTAAGGTTACTAGAAGAGTTAGATTTACTAAATTGTTTATTAACCTGACCAACGGCTTTTAAATTTATTTGACTAAATAAACACTAGTTAGTAATTCATTCGTTTTAATTTAGATGAGATAGTTCGACTCGGCACGGAGTTTAAAAAAAAAGAAGAAGACTTTTGAAATTTATGATCTTAAAAGCTTAATGGGTAAAAGTTTTGTGGGGCCATGACATTTGTGTGGTTATAAAAGCTTCTCATTAAGGGTAAAATGGGTAAAATGAAGAGTTTGAAGTTGAGTTATTTCCAAATTTAAAAATGTGTCATTTATTTTGAAACAAACTAAAAAGGAAAGTACTTCATCTAATTTGAGAAATATTGTTTTTAATTTTGACTAAAATATAACACGGTATTCAACCGACCAAAAGCCCGATTTTGAAGTATTATTAATTAAATCATATAAAAAGTCTAACGACTTTGCTTGTTTAGTCTTTTTCTATTTTTCTATTTTAATTCTATATTTTGATAGTGTAAAGATAATATGTTGACGTTATATATTGGTGTAATTTAACCTATGAAAATAAGTTAATTATCATTTTATCAAGTTATTAATTAATGGAAAAATGATATTGTATAGTCGCCCTCAAAATAATAGCCGAAAACATATATTTTTTGTATATATATATATACATTATGTATGTTATATACAAAAATTATACAAATTTTATATATATTTTTTGACAACTGAATGTAAATAATTTCTGGCATAGACTAAAAATGATAATACCTATTAATTAATGTTTATCATAAGATTTACATATAGGAGTAATTATTTTACAAGTGATATAATTATAAATATTTTCTCTGCCGCAGTGCACAAAACTTATTTTCTTTCACACTCTTGTTTCATGACGCGGCGCGCATGCCCTTCCAATAGTTGGATCCTAGTCATTCATTTATCGAAAAGTACACTAATCTACAAAAGTCAAAACTATATACTTGTTATAAATATATTATATTATGGATATTCATTTAGTACTCCGTTGTAAATAAGATTCATGAAAAAATTTATCCATATGAGACTCCGTCGTAAATATGTTTATCTATTTAGTATTCTATTGGAAATAAGCCTCCTGAAGAAGCTTATCATTTTGGTACTCCGTTATGGATAAACATTACCCCCGGTAGAAGATTATCTATATCTGGTGCAGTACCAGCTTACACAGCAGCTTGCAAGAGCAACTTACACAGCAGCTTGCAGTAGCAGCTTACACAGTAGCTTCCTTTCTTCTATAAATAGAGGAGTTTTCAGTTCATTATGTACATAAATTTGAAGTTTGAATTATATATCAGTCTCTCTCTATACTTGTCTTTACTTTACAGTCTTTATTTTATAACACGTTATCAGCACGAGACTCTGTCATCTCGAGCAAATACTTTGAAAGTATCGTAGGTACGTACTTTCTTTTTCTAAATAATATCAAATCCTTCTAAACTTGAATTTGTAGCCCTGGATATATCGGACAAAAGCTACATGTCTTGGGTGCTTGATGCTGAAATTCATCTTGATGCGATGGGTCTGGCAGACACCATTAAGGACAAAAATCAAGCATCAAACCAAGACCGTGCCAAATGAATCATATTCCTACGCCATCACCTTGATGAAGGCTTGAAAATAAAATATCTCACTATTAAAGATCCAATCATACTGTGGAATAATTTAAAAGATAGATATGGCCACCTAAAGATGGTCGCTCTTCCACATGCATGTTATGATTGGACTCATCTAAGGCTACAAGATTTTAAATCTATAAGTGAGTTTAATTCTGCTATGTTCAGAATTATTTCTCAATTGAAACTATGTGGTGATAATATTACTGATCATGATATATTGGAGAAAATTTTCACCACTTTTCATGCCTCGAATATACTCCAGCAGCAGCAATATCGAGAGTTGGGATTCAAAAAGTATTCTGAACTTATCTCACATCTTCTTGTAGCCGAGCAACATAATGGGCTATTAATGAAATACCATGAAAGCCGACCTACTGGTTCTTGTCCGCTCCCTGAAGTGAATGAAACGAACTTACACCAAGCTAAGCGTGGAAGAGGACGTGGCCCCAGTCGTGGTCGGGGAAGAAACTCTAATCATGGTAATAATAATGTACCAAAGAACCCTCCTCACCACCTGTAGTGGAAAAGGAAGGAACAAAAGCATGAAGCAGTGCAAGCAGCAAAGCCAGAAAATGCATGCTATAAATGTGGAGGAAAAGGGCACTGGTCACGTACCTGTCATATACCAAAGCACTTGGTTGAGCTTTATCAAGCCTCCCTGAAGAAGACAAAGAAAAATGCTGAAGCAAATTTTATTTCTGAAGATAATTTAGACTTCATGCATTTGGATGTAGCTGATTACTTTGCACTCCCGGAAGGAGAAACAAGTCATGCGATCGGTGATGAATCTGTAGAGATGTAAATATTTTAATTTTTATTATTTATAGTAGATAGTATGGTTATGTAATTGTTGTACATAAATAAAAGTTATGCTTTGATAATAATGTTTACTATCATATTTATTTTGTTTATGTCATTTTGAAGAATATGGATAATCCTCAAATTATATTTGGATCAAAGACCAATCATGAAGATATTTGTGTAATTGATAGTGGAACAACTCATGCCATATTCAAAGATCAGAAATACTTTTCTTATTTGCATAAGAAAAAAGTAAATATTTCTACAATTTCTGGTAATATAAGTTTGATAGAAGGCTGAGGAAGAGCTATTGTATTTCTGTCTAAGGGAACAAAACTTATTATCGACAATGCATTGTACTCCTCCAAGTCCCGAAGAAACTTGTTGAGTTTTATAAATATCCGCCGAAATGGGTATCATGTTGAGACGATAGATGAAATGAATATGGAATATCTTTGTATTACAAAGAATATTTCTGGCTAGAAGTGCATTGTAGAAAAGTTCCCAACTTTATCTTCTCGCTTATACTATTCAAAGATTAGTACAGTTGAAGCACACTCTATCATAAACCAGAAGTTTATTTATTCAAATATTTTCGTGCTTTGGCATGACCGTTTGGGCCATCCTGGATCAATAATGATGAAACGAATTACTGAAAATTCGAGTGGGCATCCATTAAAGAACCTGAAGATTCTTACAAATAATGAATGTTCCTGTGATGCTTGTTATCGAGGCAAAATGATCACTAGACTATCACCAATGAAGGTTGGCATTGAATCCCCTGCCTTTTTAGAACGTATACATGGGGATGGGGATATATATGGACCTATTCACCCACCAAGTGGGATGTTTAGATATTTTATGGTCCTAATAGATGCATCTTCAAGATGGTCTCATGTGTGTCTATTATCATCTCGCAACCTGGCGTTTGCAAAGCTATTAACCCAAATAATTCGATTAAGGGGCACAATTCCCAGATTATCCCATAAAGGCTATTCGCCTTGATAATGCTGGAGAATTCTCATCTCAAGATTTTGATGATTATTGTCTATCAGTTGAGATAAAAGTTGAACATCCTGTAGCTTATTCATACTCAAAATGGCCTTGCAGAGTCATTTGTTAAACGCCTACAATTGATAGCAAGACCACTACTTATGAAAATAAAATTGCCCACTACTGTTTGGGGACATGCTATTTTGCATACAACATCACTTATCCGTCTCAGACCGACACATTATAATAAATTTTTTCCGTCACAATTAGTTTTTGGTCATGAACCAGATATTGCTCATCTACGAATTTTTGGATGTGATGTATATGTGCCAGTAGCACCACCACAGCGCAGTAAGATGGCCTACAGAGAAGGTTAGGAATATATATTGGGTTTGAATCACCCTCTATTATTCGCTATCTTGAACCATTGACAGAAGATTTATTTACTGCTCGATTTACAGATTGTTGGTTTGATGAAACAAATTTCCCACAATTAGGGGTAGAGATAAAGGAAATCAAAAGAGAAATTGTGTGGAAAGTTTTATCGTTATCTCATTTTGATCCACGTACTCCTATATATAATCAGTAGGTCCAGAAGATCATCCATTTACAAAATATAGAAAATCAAATGTCAGACGCATTTACTGATTTGAATAGGATAACTAAGTCGCATATCCTTGTAGAGAATGTGCCTATCCGAATTGATGTCCCAGCAGGACCATCTACTAGCATGAGAGCTAGTGAACCTAAAGCACGCTTGAAGCGTGGTAGGCCTTTGGGTTCTAAGGATCGAAATTCTCGAAAAAAAAAATCGACAAATGATAACTATACTATGAAGGGATCTCCTGAAGAGACCCAAGATCTGATTAGTTTTGAGATTCCTGAAGAAATCAATGAACCCAAGACTCAAGTGAGCAAGGAATTTTTAATAAGTTCTACTGGTGATGGGATTAATTTAAATCGATCTGAAATAGTGGTGGATAATATTTTTGCATATAATGTTGCACTTAACATTATGGAAGATAGTGAGGATTTTGAACCCCGGTCTGTCGAAGAATGTTGACAAAGATCTGATTGGCCAAAATGGCAATGAGCAATTCAATCAGAATTGAACGCACTTGCTAAAAGAGAGGTCTTTGGACCCGTAGTCCAAACACCTGCTGGTATAAAACTAGTTGGTCATAAATGGGTTTTTGTGCGAAAAAGGAATGACAAAAATGAAGTTGAAAGATACAAGGCTCGCCTTGTCGCACAAGGATTCTCACGACCTGGAGTCGGTTATGAAGAAATATATTCACCCGCTATGGATGCCATAACATTTTGATATCTCATAAGTTTAGCATTACGTGAAAGGCTTGGAATACATCTAATGGATGTGGTTACAACTAATCTGTACGGGTCACTTGATTATGAAATTTATATGAAAATCCCTGAAGGATTTAAAATGCCTGAAGTATATTCAAAATCTCGCGAAATGTACTTAATCAGATTACAAAGATTTTTGTACGGTTTAAAGCAATTTGGGCGCATGTGGTATAATCGCCTCAGTGAATATTTGCTGAAAGAGAGTTACATAAATGATGTTATTTGTCCATATATTTTTATAAAGAAAATGGCATCCGAATTTGTTATACTTGCTGTTTATGTTGATGACATAAATCTTGTTGGAACTCCAGAAGAGCTCCAAAAGGCAATTGAATATCTTAAGAAAGAATTTGAGATGAAAGATCTTGGAAAGACAAAACTTTGTCTTGGTCTGCAAATTGAACATTTAGCAGACGGGATCTTTATCCATCAATCTGCCTATACAGAAAGGGTCTTAAAATGCTTTTACATGGATAAAGCGCACCCATTGTGTACACCAATGGTTGTTCGATCACTTGAAGTGAATAAGGACCCGTTCCGACCTCTAGAAGAGGAAGAGGAACTCCTTGGTCCTGAAACACCATGTCTCAGTGCAATTGGTGCACTTATGTATCTTGCTAATGCTACAATGCCTGACATAGCATTTTCTATTAATTTACTAGCAAGATATAGCTCTTCTCCTACAAAGAGACACTGGAATGGGATTAAGCATATTTTTCGATATTTAAAGGGAACTCTTGATATGGGTTTGTTTTATGCTAATAAAGGTAGTGCAAATCTTATTGGTTATGCAGATGCAGGTTATTTATCTGATCCCCATAAAGCTCGATCTCAAACCGGGTACGTGTTTACATGTGGAGGTATTGTCATATCATGGCGCTCCACAAAGCAATCTATTATTGCTACTTCTTCAAATCATGTTGAGATAATAGCTATTCATGAAGCAAGTAGGGAATGCATATGGTTGAGATCAATGATTCATTTTATTCAAGAAAAATGTGGTTTGGAATGTGATAAAAGATCCACAATTTTATACGAAGACAATGCTGCATGCATAACCCAATTGAATGGAGGAATAGTGACATTAATGTGCAACAAATCCGTTCAAGTGACAATCCAACAGATTTATTTCACTAAATCTTTACCAACTTCAACTTTTGAGAAGATGATATACAAGATTGGAATGCGGAGACTCAAATATTTGAAACAAGGTTTTCATGAGGGGGAGTAAAATACGCGATGTACTCTTTTTTCCTTACTAAGGTTTTTTCCCACAGGGTTTTCCTTATAAGGTTTTTAATGAGGCAGCTAGCAATGCGTATTACTAAATATGTGTACTCTTTTTCCTTCACTAGAATTTTTTTCCCACGGGGTTTTTCCTAGTAAGGTTTTAATGAGGCACATTATCTTTTAATGAACATCCAAGGGGGGTGTTATAAATATATTATATTATGGATGTTCATTTAGTACTCTATTGTAAATAAGCTTCCTGAAGAAGTTTATCCATATGAGACTCCGTCGTAAATATATTTATCTATTTAGTACTCTATTGAAAATAAGTCTACTGAAGAAGCTTATCATTTTGGTACTCCGTTATGGATAAACATTACCCCCGGTAGAAGGTTATTTATATCTGGTACAGTAGCAACTTACAAGCAGCTTGCAGTAGCAGCTTACACAGCAGGTTGCAGTAACAGCTTACAAGCAGTTTGCAGTAGCAGCTTACAAGCAACTTACACAGCAGCTTCCTTTCTTCTATAAATAGAGGAGTTTTCAGTTCATTATGTACATAAGTTTGAAGTTTGAATAATATATCAGTTTCTCTCTATACTTGTCTTTATTTTACAGTCTTTATTTTATAACAATACTATAATACTAATATATTTATATATAAAATATAATAATTGTGTGTATTATTTATTTAAAAATAATACTTCTATTGTAAATAGAAAAAATAAGTAAATTGTTCTGAATTTAACTGTTGGCTTTTTGAAAATCTATTTAAGACTCTTAAAACATTAGATTCAGAAAGCATTATCCATTCTTCTGAACCTTTTATCAATTCTGTCGTTCACTCCTTATTGGTTGATGTTGCGACCAAACACACTCACGCAAGTATACGCGATCGTCGAGTAATAAAGTGACTAAAAGTCGGATGTCGAACCCACGAGGACTTATGATTAACTATTAACTAAATTAGACTATCCTAATTATCTAAACAAGAATTAAATCTAAAAATATTTTATTCCAACTAGTTAAATAAGAAAAATATAAATAATAAACTTTGAACAGAGAAAGAGCAGATTTTAATGATATCAATGTAATGAAAACGATCTAGGGTTATGGTCTATCTAACAATCCTATTGTATTCTTCAATTGAATTGACCGACTAATTTATCTAGCTTATTGGTTGACAGGGTTAATATTGCTCATAAGAATCTGTCGAAGTCTTACTCGCCTATTCCAGCTAACTTAACGCCTATATGTCTATGGAGTGAGAATCAACAAGAACGCATTTATAATTCCTGTAAATCAACCAAGCAAGGCAATTAGGTATATGTCTATCCTAACCACGAATCCGTTCCCCGATGCCCGAGTTCAAGAACTTGCCCTACTCAATCCTATATGCAATATAGAATTCCCACTTTCGAGTTCAATTCTAGATTCGTAGATAATATTCAATTGGTGATCAAGCAATTAAATAATTAAGTGCAAGATTGAATAAATAAACTAATATGATAAATCAAGAAGTCAAAATCAATATCCGAATAACAATAGTCATGAAAGAACCACAACCCTAGAACGTGAAGTTTAGCTCCACATAGACATGGTAGCCAAACAACAAATCATATAAAGAAACATAAAAATTACTAAGTTTGGTGGGAGAAAGATGAAACTTGATGAATTCCGGCCTCCACAGCTTTGTCGTGGCTTTTTCCCCCTTCCCAATATGTTAGATAACCTAAAAGAGGCGTTTTTAGCTTATATATTGCGTACAAAAGTCGTGGGCCAAAGCTCTCCTATTCCTAGTCCAATTCGGCTTCAGGGATTGATGCTAAGGTGGATGCGACGCATCCACCTTGTCCTCCATTTTGATTTTTTTTTGCCTGCGAAGGTGGATGCGACGCATCCACCTTGTCCTCTATTTCTCAGCTTTGCATGCGAGGGTGGACGCGACGCATCCAGCCTTCTCTTCTACTTCCCAGTTTCGCACGCGATGGCGGACGCTATGGCCCAACTTCACTGCTAAGGTTGCATGCAGGATGATGTTTTCCTAGGTTGGATGCGACGCATCCAACCCTTCTTCCTCTGGCTAAACCACCTTTTCTTCATATTTTGCACTCCGAACACCTTAAATCGTCACACATAACTTAATTAGTCATCAAACCAATAATTACACCATGTTGGGCGTTTTAAAGATTAAATAACATCAAGAAGTGGTTAAAACATGGGCAAAGTAACATCAACACATATCGAAATATGCCAAACATCACTACCCCACACTTAAACCTTTGTTCGTCCTCGAACAGACCATCACTATAGTAAACAAAATAAGATTAAGCTCTTATCATTCAAAGCACACTACATCTATGACCATGGTTATTTGCTACAATTAGGCTCTAGACTATGCATCAACACACTTCTCTTTTCTTATGCCCTTCTTTAAACATATTCGAACAAAGATAACATGCTCACAACAATCCTAACCTCAAAAACCGACTCAATGTCACAATGCACTCATGGCTTGAACAACCAACATCATAGAGAAGTCTAATAACGTTACCTATCCCTAGTGAAACCATGTGCCCTCACAACAAAAGCAGAGAGAGTAGAATCAATCCACACATTCGAATCTCATGCTCACAAAGAAAATCGCTCACTCTCACAAAAGAAGTCACATGCATGTAGTTGGTACCATAGGCTTGCCCTTAATGTAAATCTCTACTAATGTAAGCTCGCTCGATCTAAAATCAATTAGAACTTTTTCATGGTTGTAATGTGGGCTAAGGGACGGGTAGGATATATTTTAGGAATAGTGACTCAACTTCCTAAGCACTTTAACACATCATCAAATAACTTAAGCGCAAATTCTTCAACACCACTTCAATTTCACAAATAATATTACCCCAACAATATTTCCTCTTTCTTTAAGCACTACTTTAATTCATACCCACTAGCAAGAACAAGACAACAATTTATTCATTTATATTTTTCTTTGCTTTTTTTTTTTTTTTTTTTTTTTTTACTTTCCGCTAGTGGTGTATTATTTTACAAAATAAGTGCACCCTTCTTTCTTTCATTGGTTCCACTCAAAAGTCACCCCACACTTAGTCCCTTCTTACTTCTTTTAGCGCTCATCTAACAATTAAAGTGCTTTAAGAGGTAAAAGGATCAAAACAATGTCAATTAAGAATAAAAAGGGTATAGGCTTGTAATGTGGGTACCAAATAAAAGGTCTACAGGCTCAAAAGGTTTAACTAGGGATAGATTTTATTTGTGATAAGCAATAAGCTCAAAAAGATCAAAGAAAGCCTAAAATCATTTTTCAAACCGAGCATCACCTAAAATTTCGCTTCAACTCACATACCGGGCAAGTTCTAGACACAAGTACACTACATGGACTACACAAAAACCTTACCACACATGGCACATGACTCATTAAGGACGGTCACATTCCGACTCTCAAACAATGCAAGTATTCACGGAGCAACGAGATATTAAGCATTAAGCGCAAAGTGAACACAAGTCAAGAAAATGAGAAATAGGCGCCACAAAACATGCTATCCGTTTTAACAAGGCATCATCAATAATTTCAGAGTGAGAAGGGAAGATATTACATATGTAAAAGCCTAAATATGCCATTATCAACCAAGTCAAGGTCACCTAGGTTCATCATTCTTCCTCCTTTTATTCCCTACATTCCTACTCTACTCTAAAAAGAAAACAAAATTACCCGGTTCAAACTACATTCCATGGAAAAGAACCGAGGCACAAAGAAAAACCACAGGGGATTATTACCTAGGTTCATCATTCTTCCTCCTTTTATTCCATACATTCCTACTCTACTCTAAAAAGAAAACAAAATTACCCGGTTCAAACTACATCCCATGGAAAAGAACCGAGGCACAAAGAAAAACCACAGGGGATTATTACTATCTACAAAGATACTATATATATATATATATATATATATATATATATATATTTTTTGAATAATGATAAACTGATAGATAAACTGATAGTTACTCCATATAGATGAATTTACTGCTATTTTATGCCATTAATCCAGTGAATATTTTAGTACATTCATCCATACATCAAAACATGAATCACCCCCACCCCACACTTAGGACTGTGCGTTGTCCCCAACGCACACAAACAAGGTAAAGTAGGGTGAGAAGAACTCCCTCAAGTCAAGGTGGAGGGCTCATCCGCAGTCTGTGGAGGAGCATCTGCATCCATAGCATTCCTATCATCAACAACTGGTGCGGATTCTGTATCAGGTGTTACAGCGACCTCAGTAGGCCTGTTGAGTGGAGCCTCAGTGACTATTGGGAGGAACAAGAGTGGATGGTCCGGCAGTGGATGATGCAATCAGCTGGGAGATGTCTGTACCTGCACATTGAACCAGAGCTCTGAGGAGTAATGATATCTCCTTCATCATCGTGGCCTGCTCGGTCTGAACTCGGCTTAGATCCGCACGAGTCTGTCTCAACTCATCCCTGGTGGCACTCAACTCGACACGAGTCGCTATCAGCTCAGCCCTGTTCTCTTGCATATCTGCTTGCATATGCTCAAATAATTGTTGAATGGTGAGCTTAGAAGACCTTCCCTTGTTCGGCTCTAGAACATGAGTGACATCATATGGTCCTGGAGCTTTAGCCTCAATGTCGTCATTCTCCTTGTCCCATAGTACTCCCATCTCTGTTAAAAAAGCCGTTAGGGTATTAGCAAAGAACAGCCTCCACTTGTAATTCATCCTGGTTCGCTGTATTTGATCATGCATGATGGCTCCGAAGTTGAGTGGTATCCCCTCTAATAAAGCATATAATACGAGTGCGCGGTAACGAGGGACATCAGTTTTATGTTAGCATGGCAGCAGGCGGTTACAAATGAAATTTAGAGCCACACGTGCTAACGCACTCATAAATTCCTTGGCTATAGAGTGGTACTCCATACTCCCATGCTTCCATTCTGCATCCTTCCTGGTAGGGCATAGGACAGACTTAATGTGTGCATAATCTGGTGTTTTGCATATGGCGTCAAACCTGTCTGTAAGTGTGTGTGGCACCCTTAAGAAGTTATTCAGAGCTTCAGCTGACACATTAATATCTACCCCTCTTACTCGCACAATGTTTCCCCTTGCGTGACGCCAATTGGCGTAGAGCTCTCTAACAATGGTGAGGTTGGCTTTGCCGTGACCTTTCAGAATGGGTCCCCATTTTTGCACCTCTCGAATTGACTTTAGAAACTCTGAGTACTTTGTCTTAAGTGGTCCGATGTTTATCGGCTTTTCCGGAATATACTTCTTTGAAACCAGTATCTTCTTATAGGCTCGGAATGCCTTCTCATTAACAAAGTATTTCTCCCAATCAACTCGGTCTATGGGTTCACCCTCGTCTTCATCACTCATGTTGACCTGTAGGTGGTCATTGTCCGAATCGGAATCGGATTCAGATTCTGTAGTAATCTTCTCCTTCCCTTTATCAGTCGGAGCACTCATTCTCGAAGCTTTTCTTTGGTATGTCACAGGCTCTCTTATCTCTATTCCTTTGCTTGGTGTAATACCCTTCTTCACTTTCCTCCTGACTAATGTTTCCTCCTCCTCTTGCTCTGAATCATCACTTAACTGGCTAGGCAGCAGTTCCATTTCCTTCTCCGTCCGCTTCCTTTTTTTCTGTGGATTTGGACCGCCCGCTGCCCTTCCGGTAGGCTTTTTGGGCGGTTGCTTGTTACCATCTTTGTCTTGTTGCTTGGATGGTTTACTCACTGCTGTCATTTTACGAATCTAAGTACCTGCAATGCAAAGAATTCAACAATTAGCAGATGAAACAGCGAAGTTCAGCTTGAAAGCAATTGCAACAGCTTGCAGACTTCAATTTATTCGTAAAGTCATGCCATTCACTACTTCATGGAATTGTAGCTCATGACTTTCAGCAAGTATGTGATAACTCTCTTCAAAAATTCAATTTCACATAGCCCCTCACTCGACCCCACACTTATTCTCAAGCATACACCAATGTTGCTCGGTTACTCAGACTTCACCGACGCCTAAATTTTCCTCAGGGACAATTCGTCGAACATGTGGTATGCAACAAGTGTGCCTAGTTCATTCTATCAGTTGAGCAATGCAACTACCCTCCCAAAGTTGGACGAGATGAAGGGAATTATAGTTTATCATCTCGCAACCATTACAACTACCAAGAACGACAGCCCTAAAAAATTTTGAAATTGCAAAACCTACTTGTTGCTACCATTGAAGGAGGGAGGAGAGACGAATTAGGAGAGAAGCCAACGGAAGAACGAAGAGGATGATGCGTACCTGTCGCGTTTGAGCTTATTGCGTTTGTATGCGTTACAATTTCGATGAGAGAATTCTGTTCTGCGTTCGTAGGCGTCGCCAAAAAGAGACGAGTGGATGCGTCGCAAGAAACGTTTTTTTTGAATACGTTATCTTAAGATGTGTTAAAATATATATTACTTTCCTGTGCGTGCGAGCTTTGACGCGACGCATCCCCTTGTCTTCCTTCAAAAATTTTCGGACGTGACACGGGCGCGATAGGCAGACTTCACTGCCTTGAGCAATTGGCCCGTCAAAAAAATTTTTTTTTTTGCTGAGGGGGACGCGACGCATCCGCCTCGTTTTCTCATATCTGGGGAACTTTTTAGTTTTATTTATTTATTTTTTTTTGTTTTTTTTTTTGAATAAGATCTATGTCCTACAAAAAGAAAAAAAATTTAAAAATAAAAATAAAAATAAACTAACTAACTTGGGTGGCCTCCCAAGAAGCGCCTGATTTAACGTCGCGGCACGACGCAACATGTTCTTCATGCCTCCACTAAATCCATTGTGGTCTTGTGACGTGCAATGTCACCACCCCAATAGTGTTTTACTCTTTGGCCATTTACCAAGAATGTCGTATTGGACCCCTTATCACACAATTCTATCGCACCATGAGGTTTCACACTAACCACTTCAAACGGACCCGACCATCGAGATTTAAGCTTTCCTGGAAAAAGCTTTAGCCTTGAATTAAACAGTAGAATTTCTTGACCTGGTTCAAACTCACGATGTTGGATATGCTTATCATGCCATCTTTTGGTCTTCTCTTTATACAATTTGGCATTTTCATACGCATGCAATCGAAACTCATCAAGCTCGTTGAGTTGTAGCAATCTCTTCTCACCGGCCAAGTCCATCTCCATATTTAGCTTTTTAATCGCCCAATATGCTTTGTGTTCAAGCTCGACGGGCAGATGGCAAGCCTTCCCATAAACCAACCTGTACGGAGAAGTGCCTATTGGGGTCTTGTACGCAGTGCGATATGCCCATAATGCGTCATCCAGCTTCCCGGCCCAGTCCTTTCTATTCATACTTACTGTCTTTTCCAAAATCTGCTTGACCTCTCTGTTGGAAACTTCTACTTGACCACTCGTTTGGGGATGATAGGCAGTGGAAACTTTGTGCTTGACTCCGTATTTTGCAAGAATATTATTCAGCAGTTTGTTACAAAAGTGAGTTCCCCCGTCGCTTATCAACACTCTTGGGGTCCCAAAACGTGTGAAGATGTGCTTCTTTACAAAGCCTACCACAACCTTTGCGTCGTTAGTAGGAAGAGCTATGGCCTCTACCCACTTAGAAACATAGTCGACCGCCACCAAGATGTATCTGTGTCCGTTAGAATATGGGAATGGTCCCATAAAATCAATCCCCCAAACATCAAAAAGTTCTACCGCCAGTATATTTTGCAAGGGCATCTCGTGCTTCCTCGTGATAGTTCCAGTTCTTTGGCATCTATCACAATTTTTAACGAAGGCATGTGCATCCTTAAACAATTTTGGCCAATAAAAACCTAATTGTAGCACTTTTTGGGCGGTTCTATCCCCGCCGTGATGACCTCCATATGGTGACGCATGGCAGTCATGTAGTATAGCCTTCATCTCTTCCTCAGGAACACACCTTCTCACCAACTGATCTGCATACTGCCTATATAGGAATGGCTCATCCCACACGTAGAACCTTACATCATGTAGGAATCTTCTTCTATTGTCAGCTGTCCATTCTAGTGGCGTCACCCCACTTGCGATAAAATTCACATAATCTGCATACCATGGGGCTTCACCTGAGGTGATTGCTAATATTTGCTCATCCGGAAATGTTTCTTTAATTGACCCTCCTTCAGCTACATGGTCCCGACTCTCTAATCTGGACAAATGATCGGCCACTTGATTTTCTGTCCCTTTTCGATCTCGGATCTCTAAGTCAAATTCTTGCAAGAGGAGGACCCAACGAATCAGCCTCGGCTTGGCGTCTTTCTTTTCAAATAGGTATCTGATAGCTGAATGATCTGTGTAGACGATGACTTTGGTTCCCACTAGATAGGATCTGAACTTGTCAAACGCCCACACCACTGCAAGCAACTCCTTTTCAGTCACTGTATAATTCATCTGAGCTGGATTCATAGTTTTGCTTGCATAATAAATGGGGTGAAAGATTTTATCCCTCCTTTGCCCCAACACCGCTCCAATTGCTATGTCACTTGCATCGCACATCAACTCAAATGGTTGTGCCCAATCGGGGCCAATGATAATTGGTGCAGTCACCAATCTTCCCTTCAGCTCCTCAAATGCTTTCAGACATGCATTATCAAACTTGAAGGTAACATCTTTCTCTAGAAGCCTGCACAAAGGGGAAGAAATTTTCGAAAAATCTTTAATGAAACGACGATAAAAACCTGCATGACCCAAGAAACTGCGAATGCCTTTGATGGATGTCGGCGGGGGCAATTTTTCGATCGTCTCCACCTTTGCTTTATCCACCTGTAGACCATCTTTTGAAACCTTGTGCCCCAAAACTATACCTTCACGTACCATAAAATGGCACTTTTCCCAGTTTAGCACCAAGTTCGTCTCTTCACACCTAGCTAGCACTTTATCAAGGTTCATCAAACAACTATCAAAAGAACATCCAAACACAGAAAAATCGTCCATGAATACTTCTACATATCTTTCAACCATGTCAGTGAAAATAGCCATCATACACCTTTGAAAAGTCGCAGGTGCATTACAAAGACCGAAGGGCATTCTCTTGAACGCATACGTGCCATAAGGACATGTAAATGTAGTTTTCTCTTGGTCTTCTGGGGCTATAGCAATCTGATTATACCCCGAATAACCGTCCAAGGAAACAGTAGTATTCCTGGCCAGCTAATCTATCAAGCATTTGGTCAATAAAAGGAAGGGGAAAGTGGTCTTTCCGGGTGGCATTGTTCAGTTTTCTGTAATCTATGCAAATTCTCCATCCAGTTACAGTTCTTGTAGGAATTAAGTCATTATTTTCATTAACTACTACGGTTATCCCCCCTTTCTTCGGCACACATTGAACGGGGCTTACCCATTTACTATCAGAGATTGGAAATACAATACCTGCATCAAGCCACTTAATCACTTCTTTTCTTATCACTTCTTTCATGATTGGATTTAGTCGGCGTTGGTGTTCTACACTTGGCTTGTGTCCGTCCTCCATGAGGATTTTGTGCATGCAGAAAGCTGGACTAATGCCTTTAATGTCAGACATTGTCCACCCAATTGCTCGCTTGTGCTCACGTAGCACCCTTAATAGCTTTTCTTCCTGTAATTTAGACAAGTGAGCAGAAATAATAACAGGTAAAGTGTCAGAACTTCCCAAATAAGCATATTGAAGGTGAGGGGTAGGGGTTTAAGTTCCAAATTTGGAGCTTTTTCAATTGACGGCTTTGGTGGGGGGCCACTTGGCCTATTCAGGGGCTCAAACGGGATTATTCCTTGCATGTAACCACATGATGTATCTAGGATATGCATCATCTCCTCAACCTCATCATCCATCTCCAAGCTATCAAACATCATGATTGCTTTTTCTAAACAGTCGCCTAGATATACACTCGTGTCAAGAAGTTTCTCATCCACCTCCACCACAGATATCATAGAGAGCTCCTCATAGTGGCGGGGAAGTTGGATTGCTTTGTAGACATTGAAGACTGCTTCCTCGTTGTCCACTCTCATAATCATTTTCCCTTCTCTCACTTTAATTATTGCATCGCCAGTAGCCAAGAGAGGTCGTCCCAATATGATTGGAACTTGTTCATCAGCCTCGAAGTCTAGAATAATGAAGTCAGCTGGGAAGATGAATTTTCCAATTTGCAGCAGCACATCTTCAATCACTCCTTCGGGGTAGGCTATGGACCTATCAGCTAATTGCAACATCACGGTGGTTGGTCTTGGAGCTCCCAGACCTAATTGCTTAAACAAGGATAAAGGCATCAGATTTATGCTTGCACCCAAATCACACAGAGCACGTCCCACGTCAATATTACCGATTTGTACTGGAATGGTGAAGCTGCCAGGGTCCTTAAGCTTTTGGGGAAGCTTGTTTTGGACCCTTGATGTGCACTCCTCAGTAAGTGCAACCGTCTCGAACTCAGTCAATTTCCTCTTATGAGCCACTATGTCTTTTATGTACTTAGCGTACTTTGGAATTTCACGAAGTACATCCACTAATGGAATATTTAATTGAACCTGACTCAACATGGAGAGAAATTTGTTGAACATGCGATCGTCATTCCTTTTCTGCAATCTTTGGGGGAAAGGTGGTGGTGGCCTTGTAACCTCCATTCGCTCTGAACTTGCATCATCTTCCTTTGACTCTTGTGTTGCCTTAGGTGTCAACTCCCCCCAGGTATAGGTTTTTCTTTTATCTTCCTTGGCACTTCCTCTAGTTCCCTCCCGTTTCTAAGTGTAACTGCATTAATTTGAGGGTTCTTCTCTGTATCACTGGGAAGTGAGCCTGTAGGTCTAGTATTTTGGTTTGCTGCTAACTGCCCCATTTGCCTCTCAAGATTTCTGAAATCGGTCCTGAGCTGTTGATTGTCTAGTAACAACTTTTTCAGCAAGTCATTCGTACTTTCTTCCATTTGTTGGGGTGGCTTCTGAGGTTGAGTAAAATTCCCTTGAGGCCTATACTGATTCTGTTGACTTCCGCCCCATGAGAAGTTAGGATGATTCCTCCAGTTTGGGTTGTAAGTGTTCCCATATTACGCATGTTGATTCATAGGACCTCTGTTTTGTTGCCCCACATAGTATATAGATTCAGGATTCGTGGGGCACATGTCAATCATATGACTGTCTCCGCATAGTTCGCAACAAATAGACATCTGCTGTACATGTTGCATTTGTTGTGTTGTCATTCTATTCATCTGATTTGCCAATTTTGCTATATCGGCTCTCATGGCGGAAAAGTCATCAAGCTCAATCAAACCGGCGGCCTTCTGTTTAATTCCCCTTCGTGAATCCCCCTCTCCTTGCCAATTATGGTCATTAGCAGTGAAATTATTTAGCAAGAGTTGTATTTCACTATACGGTCTCGCCATGCAACTACCCCCACAAGCTGAGTCAAGATTCATCTTTGATGCTTCATCTAACCCATCAACAAAAGTGTGACCCAATACCTCATCAGTTTGACAATGATGCGGGCAGTCTCTGAGTAGCTTCTTGTATCTTTCCCAAGCTTGACGAAGTGTCTCGCCATCCCGTTGTTGGAACCCAAGAATTTGGCTCCTCAGCGACTTTGTCTTCTTAGTTGGGAAAAACTTGATCAGGAATTTCCTTGCTAGATCATCCCAAGTGTGGATAGAGTTCGCGGGCTCCTTTTGCAACCATTCTTTAGCTTCCCCCAACAGTGAAAAAGGGAATAGTGTCAGCCTGACATAGTCCTTGGAGACGTTCGGATAATTGTAAGTGTCCGTGATTTCCAAGAAGTTCTGAATATGCCTCTGCGGGTCCTCATGAGATAGACCCACATATTGTCCTGTGGACTGAATCAGCTGTACCATGTACTGTTTGAGTTCAAAATGCCCAGTGATATCAGGCTTCACAATAGCCTGAGTCATATTCGCAAGATTGGGCCTTGCGGCTTCAATTACCGGACGCTCTTCATTGCCTGCCATATCTATTGGCTGTGGTTGGACTGCGATGTCCAACTCTCTTTCTATTCTCGTTCTAGCTTCGTGTTCCCTTCTCACTCTATGTAGTGTTCGTTCGATTTCTGGATCAAGAGGAATGAGGTTGTTTGCACTTCTACTCCTCTGCATTCGAGAGAAGACCCTGCGTTGACACAAACCAGGCAAACTGAATATTAAAACTTGAAAACAAATATCTAATAAAAGCTTAACTTAGTCACGTAGCTAATTTCTAAGTCCCCGGCAACGGCGCCAAAAACTTGTTGCGACCAAACACACTCACGCAAGTATACGCGGTCGTCGAGTAATAAAGTGACTAAAAGTCGGATGTCGAACCCACGAGGACTTATGAGTAACTATTAACTAAATTAGACTATCCTAATTATCTAAAAAAGAATTAAATCTAAAAATATTTTATTCCAACTAGTTAAATAAGAAAAATATAAATAATAAACTTTGAACAGAGAAAGAGCAGATTTTAATGATATCAATGTAATGAAAACGATCTAGGGTTATGGTCTATCTAACAATCCTATTGTATTCTTCAATTGAATTGACCGACTAATTTATCTAGCTTATTGGTTGACAGGGTTAATATTGCTCATAAGAATCTGTCGAAGTCTTACTCGCCTATTCCAGCTAACTTAACGCCTATATGTCTATGGAGTGAGAATCAACAAGAACACATTTATAATTCCTGTAAATCAACCAAGCAAGGCAATTAGGTATATGTCTATCCTAACCACGAATCCGTTCCCCGATGCCCGAGTTCAAGAACTTGCCCTACTCAATCCTATATGCAATATAGAATTCCCACTTTCGAGTTCAATTCTAGATTCGTAGATAATATTCAATTGGTGATCAAGCAATTAAATAATTAAGTGCAAGATTGAATAAATAAACTAATATGATAAATCAAGAAGTCAAAATCAATATCCGAATAACAATAGTCATGAAAGAACCACAACCCTAGAACGTGAAGTTTAACTCCACATAGACATGGTAGCCAAACAACAAATCATATAAAGAAACATAAAAATTACTAAGTTTGGTGGGAGAAAGATGAAACTTGATGAATTCCGGCCTCCACAGCTTTGTCGTGGCTTTTTCCCCCTTCCCAATATGTTAGATAACCTAAAAGAGGCGTTTTTAGCTTATATATTGCGTACAAAAGTCGTGGGCCAAAGCTCTCCTATTCCTAGTCCAATTCGGCTTCAGGGATTGATGCTAAGGTGGATGCGACGCATCTCGATTTTTTTGCCTGCGAAGGTGGATGCGACGCATCCACCTTGTCCTCTATTTCTCAGCTTTGCATGCGAGGGTGGACGCGACGCATCCAGCCTTCTCTTCTACTTCCCAGTTTCGCACGCGATGGCGGACGCTATGGCCCAACTTCACTGCTAAGGTTGCATGCAGGATGATGTTTTCCTAGGTTGGATGCGACGCATCCAACCCTTCTTCCTCTGGCTAAACCACCTTTTCTTCATATTTTGCACTCCGAACACCTTAAATCGTCACACATAACTTAATTAGTCATCAAACCAATAATTACACCATGTTGGGCGTTTTAAAGATTAAATAACATCAAGAAGTGGTTAAAACATGGGCAAAGTAACATCAACACATATCGAAATATGCCAAACATCAGTTGAGTTCTGGTGGTTAAAAAAAAAAAATCAAACACTACAAGCTTGATTTCGAGGGCAGGTCATAGAATTTTAATCAAACCATTTATACCGTGTGGAGAAATTACTATCCTATAGATAGTTTTTGGAAACCCTTCGCCTATTGATCATTCCATATTTTTCATTAAAATTATCTTTTACTACAATTTTACGACTATAAAATAAAATGTCTATGGTATGTTGGCTTCTCACATCCGCGTAATAAAGCCGGGAAAATTAAGTGCATTGTATCTTGCTGTGGAAAGAGGAGATAATGTTTCTGTTGAATTGATTTTGAACAACTCCGCTTCACCATCTTATGCCGGCCCTAATGCCGCAACTGCGCTACATGCAGTTGTAATGCATCCTTTTCCTACTACAGGTTTATATCCCCCTTTCCTTACTTTAATTAATTGGCATTTTTAACTAGAGATGTTAACTTTAATTTACTACTCCATTTGTTGCAGTTTATCGTTTTGTTAACCATTGTAACTTATAGTAGTTTCTGCGTATTTACATTTTATTTCAAAAAACTTAAAGAATCTATGTCCTAATTTACACAAAAAATTAGTCAATTTGACACTCGTACTACGAAAAGGTTCAAACAAACTGAAACAGAGGAGTGCAAGAAAATGAAATGTCAGAAAACAATTAATCCTCTAGAACTAGTTTCAAAAAAAAAAAAACTAAACTAGTTGTGATTCAAGTATGCTGATGTCTAGTTGGTTTTAAAAACATTGGTAAGTCCTACAAAGGAAGAAAACAACAGAAAGAAAAGGTATAGTAGTAGGTAAAGAACCTTTTCGCCTCTAAATGTTTGTACAAATATTTCTTTTACTTCCTTTTTTTCACATTTGTTGGAATTACCCTTACTAACTAGGACTACTCCTTTGCGTAGAATGCTTGGAAATGATAGTGAAAAAGGAAGGAACTTTGACAAAGCAAGTAGACGAATTTGCATGGAGTTCTCTCCATTTCGCGGCATATTTCGGCTCTGCAAAATTAGTGAAACAGTTATTAGTTGCAGATAGAGAAATGGCTTATAAAATCATTAGAGAATACAATATGACACCTCTGCATTTAGCAGCCATTAATGATAAGCAAGAGGTTGTGGAGGAGATTTTAAACCAATGTCCAAGGCCAAAATCTTCTTCACCTTGCATACTCTAATAAGGAGAACTTGAGGGAGAATTCAAAAATAAGAGATATTTATACCACAATGGAGATATCCACTTAACTATATTAATTTTCACAGACATCATTACGTGAAGAGATGCTTAGAGAATGAATGGAAGTATGGAAAGAAAGAGCGAACACGCATTTGATAGTGGCTACGCTCATAGCAACAGTCTCTTTCGCAGCTTGCTTTACCATTCCTGGTGGCTACAATGGTGATGATGGTCCAAGTAAAGGCATGGCAATCCTATAGAAGAAAGCAGCCTTCCAAGTATTCGCAGTAGCAGCTACATTTGCCATCACATCTTCAACTTCCGCAATGTTCTTACATTACCTTGCAACTTACGAACGAGAGACCAAAAGATTGAATCGTTATGTAACTGCTGGCATCCTTGTCTTGATTGCTATGGTAGCATTTATGACTGGTTTATACGTTGTGCTACCTTCTTCAAGCTGTGTAGCAGTATCTATCTGTTTCATTTGCTCTTTAACACTTATCGGTTTGATATATAGTTTTGGTAAGACTTTATCTGATTCATTTTCAGAGTTTTCAAAATATTATTGCTGAAAGCTAGGACTTCATGTCTAAAAAGTCTCTTTAATTTCAAGTTTTTAGCTTAGGAATTTATGTCATAAAGTATTGTATCTTCCTTGGTTCATTTAAAGATGGGGATGGCTAAAAACATTAACAATCCATATTAGTTATTTCAATGAAATGTTTGGTTTCAAAATTGATTGTCTTGCAAATACCTTGTAAATCCCCAGGAAGCTAATTTTTGACTTTAAATTGTGCAAGGAGCTTATCGTTTCTTAGTGAATCAATATTCGGGCACTACCACTTGCATCAAGTCATAAAGCGATAGTAAGCTTCTAAATATGGCTCAAGAGCTTCTCTTCTTCCTTTTCATCATGAAGGACCAAGGAAGAACAGGAATGTATGGTCTTTGATCGAAGAAATTATGTTAGTATAGTATAAATAATTATTGAACGCACATTGAAGAACCTACTAAGAAATTCCTCTTGCACATTACAAGACCAAAGGAAAAAAAAAAACTCTCTAATCGACGATTCAAGCCTATTCACCATTGCAGTGGCATATCTTTAGCTATGATCTAACCTTAATTGAGAAAGAAAAAACTCCAAAGAAACTACAAATTCTGTAATCCATTCTGGTATTAAACAAGATTAAGCCATCATTTTCTTGTATGTCACTTCGGGTAACTGTTAGAGTATCAAGTATGAAGCAAAACATTTCATTTACTTTTATATTGAGGAAAGATACATGATCATCAAACCAGCATTTCAGACAACTAATAATTTTAAGGAGTTGAACAAAAGTATTATGGAGTAACTAGAGTTGTTTCTAATATAAGGCTACTTGGCAGTTTATGAGATTCAAGAACTATTTTTGCAGCTTCATTGACAGATTGTACATTGACATAGTGCTGACGGCAAACAGGCATGTACATATCAGCACCACCTATAAGCTCAGTTTCTGTCTCACTAGTCTTTCTAAAAGTGAAAAATGCCCTTTTGTTACATAGTTCACATCTGGCCGTCAACTTTGTCACAGTATCAGCAAGTGGAATGATGTCAAGCACTGAACCAAAACTCTTCCTGCAAGCAAGTACCCCATACCATGTTAGAACACAGTTCTCTGCTAAAGAACTTGGAGTTTTTGACAGATTTGAAAACTAGTTTTCAAGAATTTGAGGAGTACCTCAAGTAATCGCCATCTAGACCTGCTACAATTACAGTCTTCCCATCAAGATCAGCAGCATTGCAGCAAAAATCATAAAGGTCGTCAAAGAACTGAGCTTCATCAATGCCAATCACATCCACCTAATCAAGAAATAGAGTTACTCGGAGATTGAAACATATTTTGCAGCATTTAGCCCTTATTTGTGCCTCCTAGACAATTGACACATATCACATAATTGCAATATGTTGTACAATGTCTTTACAACAATAGTTATTCCTACTATATTAGATGGTTCTTTTCAAGACATCCCTCGTGCTTTCTCATCAAAGCGCAATAACATAAAGACACATATTGGATCAATTTATACTAATGTGTATACCATTGTATGTGCAGACAATCTCTGATACTATGCATCAACAATCAACTGCACTTTTCGTTTCTTCTCGTGGATTTAAACAGATTAAAGACCATTTAAAGTCTCACACTACAGCCAGCTTTTTCCATCATGTACTTTAAATTTGAACAATACAGCACTCATATATAATTTTCACAAAGCCCATAAAGCCTTAATCCAGTAGTGAAGAGACACAAGATATATCCAATCAAACTATGATGTCAGTATCAAATTTTAATGTTAATATTACCCTCAACAATTGTGTCCAAAAGGGTGCTCATTTTCTCCAATTAATGGTGTAAATATTATATAAAACTTGTAATACAGTTAGCGGCTTAGCACACGAGTAAAAATGGAATTATCATCATCAATTATGCAACCTCACACTGCCAGACTTGAAGCTCTGGTTAATTGAACTGTGCAAGATAAACTAGTATAAAGATCATTGCTTTTAGGAATACAATCTAGGAGTTCTCAAGAATACACAAAATCTTAACATGTTAAATCTATGAATACAATGAATGGGAAAGGAAGAACTGGATTCGTACCTTTTCATATGCATCTATTCCAAATTTTTGTTTGAAAGAAGAGAGATTAGGCAATGACCAACATGGGAATTTTGTCCCATCATGTGTTACCACTGCATCTACTGCATATCGTGTATCTTTGCTTGACTTTATCATTACCACGTTTCTGGTTATACAGTTTGAAAAATCAAACTTGCAGCCTAAAAAAATATAAGATATACAATCCAGCCCATAATATCTAATGACAGAATCACTTATGTATAAGAATGTTGATCAACCTCAATTACTCTCAAAATCATCAAACCCATTAAACCCCAGATCGATTTTAAATCATATAGCACGGCCAATCCAAAATTTAAAGCCAATTGGTTTAAAGTAGGTGTGACGATCTATCATATATGACTTTAAGTTCTATGCAATGAGGTGTAAAAATATTTACACAGTCCAATCACTTAAAATAGTTATTAAGCACCCATTGATTGCCTACAATAAACAGTAAGTAACAAGCTATAACACATTAAATATTTTTGCATATAACTTAAATCCATCATATATTCACTTTTTCTTTTTGAATAATTCAGCACATTTAGATACACACACAAAAAACTTTTCATCAACTATACATATTTAAACATAAAAAAGAAACCGGTCTACTACCTTTAGATCATGGATCAGCCTCTACTATCAATAAATTATAACTCCTAGTTCTTTTCACATAATTTAGAAATATCTAAATTTGTCCTCAGAAATCAACTTAATTTAACAAAAATGTAACACAAAATATTAAGAAAAATAATTTAACAAGAAGAATACTGGTACCTGCCATCATTAGATTCCAATTTGACACGGCGAAGAAGAGCAGTTGTTTTTCCAGCAAACATAGGACCAACAATAACATGGATTTCGCCGGTCGGCAAATAATTGGGCTTTGTGGTTACAGACATTGGGTCTTTAGCAGAAGATGAAAAAGTCATGGCGACAAAATTGTGCAAAATTTTATCAGATGTGATTTGTTTGATAGTGTAAATTGATGAAGAGATCTGAAAGTTTCAATGAATTATATATATAGGAAGATAATAGTAGGGGCCATGTGAAGAGCAATGAAAGTTTTTGAAATTCGAGTTTTTTAAATTCGGAGGGAAATGAAAACGAGGTGGAGTTATACAAATCTTGGAGGGAAAGCTATTGGGAAGCTTGTTTGAGAAGAGAAAGTGGAATATTTTTTTTCCCTTTTTGTTTAGTTTGAAATTTTGAATATTACTTTTTGGGGAAACATAAATAAGTAAATAAATAAAACTCAATTTTCAAACTTGATCCTAATTTTTTTAATATAACCATTTGGTGCTCAATTAATCCAGCGCAATACCCATTAATAGTGAAGGCTCTCTCCTAGTAATTTATTTGTTTGTTTCTCGGGCTTGAATCCAAAATCATTAATTATGGTTCGACAGATCGTGTCTATCCATGCCCATTGGTAGTAAAATCTAGCCTAATCGACCAACTCTCTATTCAAAATTAGGTATATAGAATTGAATTTCTAAGTGTGTTGTGCACCCGCGTGACTCAGTATGGATTATGGGTCAGAAGTGTGCAACAAAACTGGGGCGATGTGCACAGATAGCCAGTAATAACACATGTATTTACTTTTAAGTCACTGTTTTAAATGTATTTAGTCTTTAGCCACTGCTTTAATAAATTTTTACCCGCCCAGACAAAAATACCCTTCTGCTATATAGAATTTCGCTGATACATACGCTCCTTATTCACGATCAGCAGCAGCTCAAACTTACGTGCAGAGAATTGTTGTGATCGTCCAAAATTGCAGAAGCTTCTCTTTCGATTTTAAACTTTTTGTCTAAGTTCAGAATTCAACTTTCTCGTCCAAAATTCACCATAAAATTACAGTAAGTTCTAAAGTTTCAGATATCTCTATATGCTTTTGTGTGTTTGTGGATTTTTATTTTGTTACTGAAGAATAAGATGCTAGGAATTTGATTTTTTTTTTCTTTTCTGTATTGATAACATTAAGGACATTGCGTCCTTAACTCTGTGATTGTTCTGTAAATATTGAGGACATAATGTTAAGGATTTGGTGTCCTTAACATGATTGTTGTTCTAAAAAATATTAAGGATAAAGTATCCTGTGTTTTGCAACTTGTATTAATAAAGTTAAGGACACGATGTCCTTAACTTCATGACTATTGTTCTAAATATTAAGGATATAGTGTCCTGTATTTGCAAATTGTATTAATAAAGTTAAGAACACGATGTCCTTAACTTCATGACTGTTGTTCTAAATATTAAGGACACCATGTTCTTAATATTTTCACTGCATACAGCAAAGTTAAGGACACAATGTCCTTAACTTTTTCACTGCACACATCAAAGTTAAGGATAACTTGTCCTTATCTTTTACAATGCACACATCTTGTCCTTAACTTTTACAATGCACACATCCAAGTTAAGGACACCATGTCCTTAACATTTTGACTGCACACATCAAAGTTAAGGATATAGTGTCCTATTTTTGCAACTTATACTGATAAAGTTTAGGACATGATGTCCTTAACTTCATGACTACTGTGTAAAAATTAAGGACATAGTGTCCTGGTTTTGCAACCTATACTAATAAAGTTAAGGACACGATGTCCTTAACTTCATGACTGTTGTTCTAAATATTAAGGACACCATGTCCTTAACATTTTCACTGCACACAGCAAAGTTAAGTACACAATGTCCTTAACGTTTTCACTGCATACATCAAAGTTAAGGACAGCTTGTCCTTATCTTTTATAATGCACACATCAAAGTTAAGGACAACTTGTCCTTAACTTTTACAATGCACACATCGAAGTTAAGGACATCATGTCCTTAACTTTTACAATGCACACATCCAAGTTAAGGACACCATGTCCTTAACATTTTGACTGCACACATCAAAGTTAAGGACATAGTGTCCTGTTTTTGCAACTTGTACTAATAAAGTTTAGGACATGATGTCCTTAATTTCATGACTACTGTGTAAAAATTAAGGACATAGTGTCCTATTTTTGCAACCTATACTAATAAAGTTTAGGACATGATGTCCTTAACTTCATGACTACTGTGTAAATATTAAGGACATAGTGTCCTGTATTTGCAACTTGTATTGATAAAGTTTAGGACATGATATCCTTAACTTCAGGACTGTTGTTCTAAATATTAAGAACATAGTGTCCTGTGTTTTGCAACTTGTATTGATAAAGTTTCGGACATCTTGTCCTTAACTTCACAATTGTTGTATAAATATGTCCTGAATTTCCCATTTTCTTGACTTGCAGGATGGATACAATATGTATTATAGTTACTTTTAATGGTAGATGGACTGCAGACTATAAGTATCTTGATCATCAAACAAAGCTTGTTCTAGTACCTGAGGCAATTCGATTTGAATATTTCATTAACCAGGTCTTTGAAATTATTGAATTGGATAGAGACAAATTTGAAGCAATGATATGGTTTGATATCAATCTGGGAACAAGCAAGGGAATGCTTGTACCCAAAGATTCAGATCTTCACACATGTATAGAGTTACTAAAAAGTCATTCACTCTTCAAGGGCTGTCGTTTCATTGTTGATATTTCGGAAAGAGTTTTTGATTCTACAAGCACCTTTGAACATGTCAATACAGAAACTCAACAAGACAATCAAGACAAATGCCAATAGATAATGGAAATAGATGTGGTTGAAGCTCAACCAATAACTGAAGAGGTGTTTCAAACATTTGATTCTATTCAAGTAGAAGGACAAAACATTATATAGATTGACAACGAACAAGCTTTGGGTATTCAAGTCTTAGAGAGTGCACTAGTAATAGAAGAAGTTGCTGAAAAAACTGTTACTCAACTAACTAGACAAAGCTCAAATTCGAAACAAAAAGAATCCCCAACTACGATATTAAGAGAAAATGCTTCGTTGGATGAAATAAAAGTGGGATCAATATTTGACAAAAAGAAGAGTATAATTAACTATTTTTCCAATATAGCAATTAAAGGACATTTTGAATTCAAGGTTGTTCTCAATAAGATATTCGTTGAAATGCAATGATGATAGGTGTGTGTGGTGTATGCGTGCTTTCAGAATTAAAGATTCAACACTATTCAAGATAGTAAAGATTGAGAAAAATCATGACTGCTTAGTTAACACTATGAAAGCTGATCAAAGGCATGCAACTTCAAAGTTGATTAGTGGTTACATTATCGACAATTTTCGAGACCCAAGGTTTGAAGTTGTACCAGCCTTAGTCATGGCAGAAATGCAAAAATTGCATGGACTAGACATTGGTTATCACAAGGCGTGGCGTGCTATTCAACATGCTTCAGCTTTAATAAGAGGAACTCCTTAAGAGAATTATGAATTATTGTCTTCATACTTGTATATGATGAAAAGTAAAAATCCGGGAACATACACTAACATAAAGATAGACGACAACAACAAGTGAACAATCAAAAAGATTTTTATTAGTCTATTTTATAAACTTTAGGATATGGTGTCCTTAACTTGGATGTGTGAAATGAAAATATTAAGGACATTGAGTCCTTAAATTTGATGTGTGCAGTGAAAAAGCTAAGGACATGGTGTCCTTAACTTGGATATGTGCAATGAAAAAGTTAAGGACATGGTGTCCTTAACTTTGATGTGTGCAGTGAAGATGTTAAGGACATGGTGTCCTTAACTTGGATGTGTGTAGTGAAAAACTTAAGGATATGGTGTCCTTAATTTTGATGTGTGCATTCTAAAAGTTAAGGACATGGTGTCCTTAACTTTGATGTGTGCAGTGAAAAAGTTAAGGACATTGTGTCCTTAACTTTGCTGTGTGCAGTGAAAATATTAAGGACATGGTGTCCTTAACTTTGATGTGTGCAGTGAAAAAGTTAACGAGATGGTGTCCTTAACTTTGATGTGTGCAGTGAAAAAGTTAAGGACATGGTGTCCTTAACTTTGATGTATACAGTGAAAAAGTTAAGGACATTGTGTCCTTAACTTTGCTGTGTGCAGTGAAAATATTAAGGACATGGTGTCATTAATTTTGATGTGTGCAGTGAAAAAGTTAACGAGATGGTGTCCTTAACTTTGATGTGTGCAGTGAAAATATTAAGGACGTGGTGTCCTTAACTTTGATGTGTGCAGTGAAAATGTTAAGGACATGGTGTCCTTAACTTTGATGTGTGCAGTGAAAATGTTAAAGACATGGTGTCCTTAACTTTGATGTGTGCATTGTAAAAGTTAAGGACATGGTGTCCTTAACTATGATGTGTGCATTCTAAAAGTTAAGGACAAGTTCTCCTTAACTTTGATGTGTGCACTAAAAATGTTAAGGACATTGTGTCCTTAACTTTGATATGTGCAGTGAAAATATTAAGGATTTGGTGTCCTGTATTTTTAACCTTCTGTTAAACTGTATTTTCAGGTTTCTTTATATGTTTTATGCATATGGATCATCAATAGCTGGTTGGAATCATTGTAGACCAGTGATTGCTGTTGATGCAACTTTTTGAAGTCAAAATATCGTGGTGTTTTAATGATTTCAGTTTCAAAGGATGCAAATAATCAAATATTCCCACTAGCCTTTGGAATTGAAGAATCTGAAAATAACAATTCCTATGAGTGGTACTTTAGTGAGCTTCGCAATGCAATTGAGAGCCGTGACAATTTAATTTTTTTATCGGACATGCATCAATCTATTGCACATGGCATTGCAAAGGTATATCCTGAAAGCCACCATGGGATTTGTATCTATCATTTGGAGCAGAACCTAAAGCGAAGGAAAGTGAAAAGTGAGGTCATAAAACTTTTCCAAAGTGCTACAAGAGTATAAGGCGCAAAAAATTTGATCTATACATGTTAGATATAACAAAAGTTGATAAGAAGACTTTTGACTACTTGATGAAAGAACCACCGGAAAGGTGGACACGTTCTTGTAGTCCACGACGAAGATATGACATGCTCACAACAAACATAGTTGAGTCAATGAATTCTGTGCTATTAGAAGCAATGAAGTTGCCTATATTAAGAATGATGAATTTCATCCAAATGAAGCTACAACGTTGGTTTTATGAAAGAAGAAATGAAGCAGAAGGAACTTTTTATGACATTTCTTGTTGGGTAGAAGAGGAATTGAAGAAAAAGATAGATTTAGCTTTTACTTTAAATATAAGTATTATGTTCTTACTTTAGCTTATTATTTTAATGATAATTTAACATAATGTACTAACTTATAGTTTTTCAACTTTGAAGGTCTTCCCTGTTGATTCATGGCATTCTAGAGTTGAGGAAGAAGGAATTACTTTCTTGGTGGACTTAAACAAAAGAACATGTGATTGTTTTCAGTTTCAATTTGATGAATTACCATGTATACATGCAATTGCAGCTATCGAGAAGAGAAATATCAAGAAGTCCAATTTCTGCTCGGATTGGTACTTAAAGGAATCTTGGCTGAAAACATATGAAAGACAAATACATCCTGTAAGACATACAGATTCTTGGATTGTACCAGAGAGTGTTAAGTCACAAATTATTAAACCTCCAGATTTCAAAGTCCCGCCAGGTAGAAGGCAGAAGAAAAGGCATAAACAAGCTACCGAATCATCAAAAATAATATTCAAATGTGGTCGTTGCAGAAGAATTGGTCATAATAGAACATCTTGTATATATTCTCCGGCAGTCCATCCATTTTCAAGGAAGCATAGAGAATAATAGATATATCCACTTATGTTTATCTACTCTTTTAAGTTTTTGCTATAAATTGGATTCATTTAGATTGTTTTTATTTGAGCAAGTAAACATTAGCAGATGGTTATATAAAAGATGTCCTGAATTTTCAAAGTTTCTTTGCACTTACTTGCTCTTTGTTTCTTTTTCTTTTTCTGGGAGATTAATTTACCTTTGTCGGACCAATTATTATTTATGAGATTTTATTCTTGCCGTAAGTAAACAAGAAAGTCCTTTTCTTTATATAATTTGACGCCTGCAAGTTGCTACATCTTTATTTTTAAAATGAGATTGGTACAAGTATAACTTAAGGACATAATCTTTTACAAGTCCTTAAAATTTCAAGTATGAATCTAATATTAAGGACATAAATTTCTAAAATGTCCTTAGCTTCTGGAAATCTCAGATTATTATCTAGATTTCCAGAAGTTCAGGACATTGCAGAAAAATATGTCCTGAATGTTATTTTCATCCTTCAACAAATCATGACGTTTATGAACATAATGTCCTGAAGTTCTACAACAATCAATGTATCTTTTGCTATATCTCTATAGATTTAATAAAAAAGTGGCAATTTAAAATGGACAAATCAGTAGTTATAAAATTGACATCTACAGCTTGCTAAACACAGCTTGCTACATCTTATTTTTAAAATGAGATTGGTACAAGTAGACTTCAGGACATAATTTTTTGAAACGTCCTGAACATTTGAAGTATGAATCTAATATATAGGACATAAAATTCTAAAATGTCCTTAACTTTTGAAAATCTCAGTTTATTGTCTATATTCCAGAAGTTTAGCACATTTAAAAAAATATGTCTTGAATATTATTTTCATCCTTCAACAAAAAAGGATGTAGTTAACAGATTCTGAAGTTCTACAACAATCAATGTGTGTTGCTTTGAATTTCTAAAAACTTCAAGACAATTTAATCAAAGATTGGCCCTTTAAAACTGTGAAAAAATGGACAAATCAATAGTTAACAGAAAGATAGAAATTAATAACACGATGCCTTCATATTACTGCTGAAACTATAATTTAGCATAGCTGTGACCAAAACATTATGCTATGCAAACAAAATAAAGTGTCTTGTGACAATTTACAGGATATTTTGAGAATTCATATGGATTCTTTACAGCAATTTTATACCAATTTCACTACAGCTGACTTTCTTTACAACTACACTACAACTCCTTTGGGCAGAAAGTTTCATTTTCGCTATCATAGTCGTCGCCGACATTTTCTGGTGGTGTATCATAACCAGAATTTCTTTTCCACTCTCCATGTGTCCAAAGATTTGCTGCAAGTTCTTTTCTGAAGTTTGATATGTCCTCAGGTTGGAATTTCTCCACATCCTTTCCCATTATCAACAACTCCACATACTTGATTAGGAATGCACCACAATCAGTCCTAAAAAAAATATGGAGTCAATTAAACAATATATTTAATAAAATAAATCTAAAGTACATATAAATTATATAGCAAATGTCAACACGTACGATCCAGTTTGGTGTGGTGGTCTTTGCCACTGAATATCAAATTTGTTGAATGCATTTCCAAAAGACTTGTGATTTTTCTCAAACTGTGAGAACTTTAGCAAGTGGGGGATCATGCGTGCATACATTTCAATGTGTTTCATTCCTTGCTCATTTGGCTCACTATATATGGAATCGTACACATCAATCTTTCTCTCATTCAAATCCAATACCCCCAAAAGAAAATGTGTCACAACATCATTATCTTCTGAAGGAAGCCGACATGGAAAAAAGATTTTGTCAACCTCTATCCAAGCAATTCCACATCTACGATTGTCACCCCACACATATGGTGTGAGAACCAACTGATTATCATCACACCAAAATAAATTTGAAGCATCTTCATTGAAATCCTTATACACAATTAGCATATAGTTATCAAAAAGTATATCTGTAGGTGTGCAACAAAAAGAATGGGCGCAAGGGTGGTAGCATTCCTTCTTTCTCAAATAATACAGGGCAATGTCAATATGCTTCATAAAAAGAAAAAAAAAGAAAAAAAATCCATCAGTCGTAAATAAATAAAAAACAATAAATTAAGAAGAAAGAAAATAAATGCCTTGTGAATTATCAAACCTTATCATCAAGTACAAAGCTACTATCTGCAAGCTCAAGGAAGAACATTTTTCTACTGATTTTTTGATGGTACAATTTATATGGATTCTTTCTCACACCATTATCCTCAGCATATATATCAGTTTGTCCCCTGAAAATTTTGAAAATATCAAAGTTAGAAAGTTTATAAGTTAGTTCTCAATTTTTAATTAAGGACACTTGGTCCTGAACTTACAGTAAAAAGGTCATAAGTTTAGGATACTTGGTCCTGAAGTTAGAGTTGCAAATTCAAAATTTAAGGACAGGATGTCCTTAACTTACAGTTACAAGTTCAAAAGTTAAGGACACTTGGTCCTGAACTTAGACTTACTAGCTCATAAATTAAAGGACAATTAGTCACGAACTTAGAGTAACAAGCGCATAAGTTAAGGACAATTGGTCCTGAACTTAGAGTGGAAGTTCAAAAATTAAGGACACTTGGTCCTGAAGTTAGAATTGCAAATTCAAAATTTAAGGACAGGATGTCCTTAACTTACAGTTACAAGTTCAAAAGTTAAGGACACTTGGTCCTGAACTTAGACTTACTAGCTCATAAATTAAAGGACAATTAGTCATGAACTTAAAGTAACAAGCGCATAAGTTAAGGACAATTGGTCCTGAACTTAGAGTTTAGCTCATAAATTAAAGGACAATTAGTCATGAACTTAAAGTAACAAGCGCATAAGTTAAGGACAATTGGTCCTGAACTTAGAGTGGAAGTTCAAAAATTAAGGACACTTGGTCCAGAAGTTAGAGTTGCAAATTCAAAAGTTAAGGACATGTAGTCCTTAACTTACAGTTACAAGTTCAAAAGTTAAGGACACTTGGTCCTGAACTTAGACTTACTAGCTCATAAATTAAAGAACAATTAGTCATAAACTTAGAGTAACAAGCTCATAAGTTAAGGACAATTGGTCCTGAACTTAGAGTGGAAGTTCAAAAATTAAGGATACTTGGTCCTGAAGTTAGAGTTGCAAATTCAAAAATTAAGGACGGGTAGTCCTTAACTTACAGTTACAAGTTCAAAAGTTAAGGATACTTGGTCCTGAACTTAGACTTACAAGCTCATAAATTAAAGTCCTGAACTTAGAGTAACAAGCTCATAAGTTAAGGACAATTGGTCTTGAACTTAGAGTGGAAGTTCAAAAATTAAGGACACTTGGTCCTGAAGTTAGAGTTGCAAATTCAAAAATTAAGGACAGGTAGTCCTTAACTTACAGTTACAAGTTAAAAAGTTAAGGACACTTAGTCCTGAACTTAGACTTACAATCTCAAAAGTTAAGGACACTTAATCCTTAACTTAGAGTTACAAGCTCAAAAATTTAGGACATTTAGTCATGAAGTTAGAGTTGGAAGCTCAATACACTTAGTCCTGAATTTAAAATTACAAGTTCAAGACACAAATGTAAGCAATTAAGAAATAATGAATACATTTAGGGACTTACACTTTTTTGCGACCTTTCCATTTCTCCTTGCCCAACCACCCAATGAATTTATTCAATAAGTTTTCATCATCTTTGGCATAATGAAAAATACATGTACGAGTATATTTTGATTTTATCCAGCCTGTATACTTAGGAGTATTTTCATTGTGCGCCATCGATGTTCCTCTTTTTCTTTTCTGTTCAAAAGGAGATTTCAATTGCCAACTAAGCTTCTTATTCCTTTTTCCTCGACCAAGCTCTTCTTCAACATTTCCTTCAACCTCCATAGACAAACCCCCATCAATGCTCATTTGTGTAGTCGGAGGAGTAGGAGTAAGAATAGCAAATGATGGACCATCAAAACCAATACTATCTCTCTTCCTTTTCCTAGTATATTGGTTAATGACTTCATTTTTGTTTTGCTCTGCAAGCAACACTACATATACATTAGTTTGCTGTAAGTTGTCAATTCTATGAATTGTCAAATGAAGAGACAAAAACAAAGGACATAATTTTTGAAATGTCCTGACAATTTGAATTATGAATACAATATTAAGGACATAATCAATACTTGTGTTGGCCACGCTGGCTTTTTGTATTTCTTTAACAGATAATAGTACTGACATATTGCTTGTATTTTCTTTATCTTGCAACTGTTCTCCATGTTCTTCGATTGCAAGTTCACAAGATTCTGCAAAATATTTACAGGAGCTAACACAATTATTACTTGTTACTAATCTTTGATTAAAACAAACATGTATAAGATGAAAAAAAACTCCGTCTAACCTATTGCAACTGTCAAGATCATGCCAGTTAAATCATTATCTTGACTAGCATTTTTTTGGCTTCCAATATTGTCTGTAAGAGAGAGAGGTGTAGAGATATCATACGTTCCTTCTATACATTTGCAAACAATCTCACTTATGCTTGTTCCTTGGGTATTTTCTATGTCTTGAGATTGTCCTCCACTTCTCTCTTTTGAAATTTCATCATCTTGATAGTCCACTCCATCTTCTTTCCTTGCAGTTTTAAAAGATTCTGTAACATTTACAATTAATACTTGTTACTAATAGTTTACTAAAACTAACATTCAACATGTCATGAAAATTCCATCTAACCTTGATTGGCATCATTTTTATTTCCAAATTTCTCTTTAAGTGAGAGAGGTGTAGATAGATCATATATTTTTTCAACACATTTGCATACAATCTCACTTATACTTGTTCCCAATGGATTTTCTAAATCCTGAGATTGTACTCCAGATTTATAAATTATGTTTGTTACACTTGTCTCTTTTGAATTTTCCTGGTCTTGACATTCCATTCCATCAAAAGATTCTACACACATTTGTAATCACAAAAAAGTTTATATGTATTATGCTATTGAATATAAATTTCAATGATAACAAATTCAAAAACTGTATCTAACCTTTCCCAATTTCGATGCCAATATCAGTTTCATCTTCTAGATGCGCATCTCTATAATCGCTTTCATAATGATCTTCTACATGCACATCTATATCATCACATTGATCATCAACTGCATCTTTGCTAATTGGAACACTAGGTTCTCTCTCTATGGTCCTTTCATGAGGTTTGTCAAGAAGCTTCAATAAAGTATCAATCTTTGATCCTAGGTTTTTCTTTAAAGCCTGTGAGATCGTATTTAAAATAAGAATCAGAATGTTAGCTGCTTATAAGTTACGGACATTAGTCCTTAACATAGAGGTACAAGCTCACAAATTAAGGACAAGTGTTCCTTAACTTAGAGTTACAAGAATAGAAATTAAGGACATGTAGTCCTGAACATAGAGTTACAAGTTAAAAAGTTAAGGATAGATAGTCCTAAACTTTAAGTTACAAGCTCACAAATTAAGGACACTTGGTCTTTAACTTAGAGTTACAAGCACAGAAATTAAGGACAGTTAGTCCTAAACTTAGAGTTCCAAGTTTAAAAAATAAGGACATGTAGTCTGAACTTAGAGTTACAAGTTAAAAAGTTAAGGACCAATAGTCCTAAACTTCAAGTTATAAGCACAGAAATTAAGGACAGGTAGTCCTGAACTTAGAGTTCCAACTTAAAAAAAATAAGGACATGTAGTCCTGAACTTAGAGTTACAAGTTAAAAAGTTAAGGACAAATAGTCCTAAACTTCAAGTTACAAGCACAGAAATTAAGGACAGGTAGTCATGAACTTAGAGTCCCAAGTTAAAAAAATAAGGACATGTAGTCCTGAATTTAGAGTTACAAAATATAAAGTTAAAGACACGTAGTCTTGAACTTAGAGTTACAAGTTAAAAAGTTAAGGACAGGTAGTCCTGAACTTAGAGTTACAAGCTAAAAAGTTAAGGACATGTAGTCCTGAACTTAGAGCTACAAGTTAAAAAGTTAAGGACATGTAATCCTGAACTTAGAGTTACAAGTTAAGAAGTTAAGGACAGGTAGTCCTAAACTTCAAGTTACAAGCTCACAAATTAAGGACACTTGGTCCTTAACTTAGAGTTACAAGCACAGAAATTAAGGACATATAGTCCTGAACTTAGAGTTACAAATTAAAAAGTTAAGGACAAATAGTCCTAAACTTCAAGTTACAAGCACAGAAATTAAGGACAGGTAGTCATGAACTTAGAGTTCTAAGTTAAAAAAATAAGGACATGTAGTCCTGAATTTAGAGTTACAAGTTATAAAGTTAAGGACACATAGTCCTGAACTTATAGTTACAAGTTAAAAAGTTAAGGACAGGTAGTCCTGAACTTAGAGTTACAAGCTAAAAAGTTAAGGACATGTAGTCTTGAACTTAGAGCTACAAGTTAAAAAGTTAAGGACATGTAGTCCTAAACTTAGATTTATAAGTTAAGAAGTTAAGGACAGGTAGTCCTAAACTTCAAGTTACAAGCTCACAAATTAAGGACACTTGGTCCTTAACTTAGAGTTACAAGCATAGAAATTAAGGACATGTAGTCCTGAACTTAGAGTTACAAGTTAAAAAGTTAAGGACATGTAGTCCTGAACTTAGAGTTACAAGTTCAAAAGTTAAGGACAGGTAGTCCTAAACTTCAAGTTACAAGCTCACAAATTAAGGACACTTGGTCCTTAACTTAGAGTTACAAGCACAGAAATTAAGGACATGTAGTCCTTAACTTAGAGTTCCAAGTTCAAAAAATAAGGACATGTAGTCCTGAACTTAGAGTTACAAGTTAAAAAGTTAAGGACATATAGTCCTGAACTTAGAGTTACAAGTTCAAAAGTTAAGAATAGGAAGTCCTAAACTGAGAGTTACAAGCTCAAAAATTAAGGACATGGTATCCTTAACTTAGAGTTACAAGCACGGAAATTAAGGATATTACTTTGATGTCATTTTGAATCCTTTTTTCTGATAAAGCTATTTTTTGATGTATTCTACTACATTCTACCTCCATATCCTTTTTGAACTTCTCTGATAATCTCTGAATCAAAAATTATAAAAACAAAAAAGTCTCTTAAGCAAAAATAAGCAAATAAAAAACTAATGGTATTTAAAGACAGAAAACCTACGTTAACAATTTCCTTAAGCAAGACTTCATCAAATTGTGTTGAAGGCATTGAACTTTGATCTTGAGACAATGACACATGCACACTAGTGGGCTCCGCATCTACTTCAGAAGAAAGAAATGGTAACATCTCGAGCAACTGATACAATTATTATATAAGAAAAAAAAAACGTAAGTATTCAGAACTAAAACACATAAACAAAAAAATAGCTAGTAACCCTGTTAACTTACTTTTTCATTATGGAAGTATTTTTTACATAGGGTGTCATAATGTGGAGATTTCATATCTGAATAACATAGCATCCGGGGGAACCCACATTCTCTGAAGTTCACAAATTATTTTTCCTGAAAAATTGGGAATACTTCCATAATTCAAACACAGAAGGCGAAAGGGAAGCCAAGTATAGTATAACTATCCTTCTCTTTATCTTTCTCTTTCTCTTTCTCATTCTCATTGTCTGAAGTATTTTGTTTGGGCTTCAAGCAGCTCTTCAATGATTTTAGTAACTTTTCATAACAAAGAGAGCCCCAATTGAAAGAAGAGCAGAGTTCATCGTCATCTACGATTTTCATTACCCGCTCAGACATATTCTGATTCTTGTGCTTCCCCATCAACACAGATTCAACAAAATAAATTGTTGCCAACTTCACCGCATCATCATGGCTGCCTACAAATGATGCAGTTGTACCATATGGGTGACTAGTAATAAAATGCTACAAATCGCCTAACTCGATTCTATCCTTTCCAGGGAAGTAGACTTTCGAAAGCCTATTCTCTCCTTCACGTAAAACTTTGAAGTCCACTGAAGAAGAATATTTCAACCCAGTAATTATCTGGAACGCTTCACGTGTAAACTTCACTTCATGATCAAAAACCTTGAATGTCATTGAATGCGAGTCATTGCTTATAATTTCTGAAAGTAACACACAATGAATAAGTCTACCACAGAACTTCACACCTTGTAATCGGAAAACGTTTCCGAAAACACCATCCCTCAACTTTTTCCATTGCGTGTTCGACAAGAAACTTTTTATTGTTTCCTTATACTAAAAATCTCCTTTCCAATAGCTCATCGAATTATGCCAATTATCAAACTCGAAAACACGATCTCCTTCCATTAGCACACTACAACGAAGGAAATAGAACGTAAATATTATGACTATTTTTCTGAAATGTCCTTAATATTTAAACTACAAAACTAAAATCCAGGACCTAAGTAGATGCATCTTTAATAGAAGAACAGTAAACTAAAATTAGCTTACAAATTCTTAGGACTATTTTTCTGAAATGTCCTTAATAATTAAACTACAAAACTAAAATCCAGGACCTAAGTAGATGCATCTTTAATAGAAGAACAATAAACTAAAATTAGCTTACAAATTCTTAGGACTATTTTTCTGAAATGTCCTTAATATTTAAACTAAAAAACTAAAATCTAGGACCTAATTAGATGCATCTTTAATAGAAGAACAATTAACTAAAATTAGCTTACAAATTCTTAGGACTATTTTTCTAAAATGTCCTTAATATTTAAACTAAAAAACTAAAAACCAGGACCTAATTAGATGCATCTTTAATAGAAGCACAATTAACTAAACTTAACTTACAAATTCTTAGGACTATTTTTTTGAAATGTCCTTAATATTTAAACTAAAAAACAAAAATCCAGGACCTAATTAGATGCATCTTTAATAGAAGCACAATTAACTAAAATTAGCTTACAAATTCTTAGGACTATTTTTCTAAAATGTCCTTAATATTTAACCTAAAAAACTAAAATTCAGGACCTAATTAGATGCATCTTTAATAGAAGCACAATTAACTAAAATTAGCTTACAAATTCATAGGACTATTTTTCTGAAATGTCCTTAATATTTAAACTAAAAAACTAAAATTCAGGACCTAATTAGATGCATCTTTAATAGAAGCACAGTTAACTAAAATTCCTAAACATAATTAGCTTACAAATTCTTAGGACTATTTTTCTGAAATGTCATTACATAATCAATATATTGATTGAACCACAAACACATTTCAATACCAAAAGGTTCTCAATAACTTTCTCACAAAAATCTGTACCTTATTCCTCAGCGAATCAAGTTATAATCATTATTTTGGACATTTCACACATACTTGATGACAAATACAACATTGATCACGATTAGAGATATACAAAAAGAAAAATGCATAAAAGCAAAATCGAAAACATACCAGTACGCTGGTTCGCTGCAGAGAAGATGACAAATGAGAAGAGATTAAGTTGGACAAAATATACGCAGAAAATTGTTGTGGGCTGGGGCAGGAGCGATATTGAGGGAGCGAAATTTTGCTTATCAAATTTTGGCTCTGAACTTCAATCGAGAGAAGAGAGTTGCATGCAGGAATGATATTGAGGGAGCGAAATTTTGCCTATGAAATTTTGGCTCTGAACTTAAATGAGAGAAGCGTATAAAGGAGGGTAAAAAAGAAGGGTTTGGGAATAAAAGAAATAGAAGAAAGGGTAAAAATATCTTTTCATATTAATTTTAATAGAGTAGTGGCTATTTTTGCTCAACATTAGAATTGGTGGATAAAAAATAAACACCACCTTATTTAGTGGCTACCACACGCCATTTTTACACAAAACTAATCCAGTTAAGAGTATTGGGCCTGAAGCTAAATTGAGAAGAGGCACAATGATTAAACAGCCGAATATAATGCTAGGACATTATATTTGGGATCCAGGGGGAATACAGGGCATACGAATTATGTTAAGCTTCAACTCAAGTCTATGCTTTTCATCTCCTCTTCTGAATCTATATCTCATCCCCTTTCTTCTTAACTTCCTGTTGTAGTTTCTTTTGTCATCTCGTCTCTATTCAGTGTTATTTTTTATTGTTCTATGGACATTTGGTTATTGTAATTATATTTGGTGAGTTAATATAATCAATTGGTTTGGGTGTAATATCGGGTTTGTTACAAGTGTCTTGTACACTCATGGGTGGATCCACATAGAGAATTGCCCGTGATAACAATGCATATAATTTTATAAATAATTTCGTATGAAATGGATATATATTTTGGGTGAGCACCCATTACTCAAATAGACCGGTGGGTACTACTAGTTAATGGAATCTAAGGATGCGCTCTGTATGTTCCGGAGTTCGATTCTTACATAGTGCACTCTTTGTACTCATATTGTTCTTCTCTTCGTATTTCTTATTCTTTTTTTTTCTTTTCTTTTTCTGGAAGTTTTTCTTATTCGTTTGACTTTCTTTTTTGTCTCCCTTTTACATGGCTTTCCCTTATGTTCTTAACTTTGTCGTTTTTTCCTTCAGTTCATCGTGTCACAAAATGAAAATACATTCTATTTACCACTCCTAAATTTGACATCATATACTGTGGTTTGGAATCCTCGCAGTGACGATAATATTCAAGAAAATATGGATAGTCATATTTTTCCTCATTCATTCTATTTTTTATTTGTTGCGAAATATCGTGGGTTAACTAGCACACAATCACCCACAAAAGCAAATAGAGAAGAAAAATCAACACAAGGATTTACCAAGGTTCGGTAAGCCTAATCCTCAGGGCAAAAACAGAGAGAGTTTTCCACTATGAATGAGAAGAAAAATACAATACAATCTATAGAATCCCCAACTACAACCCCTATATATAGATCCCAAATAGTACAAAGCCTATAAGAGAAAGGCTTTCCAATTTGACAAGAACTATAGATTTTCCTTTCCCAAATCCATTAGGACAATGGGTTTTCCTAAACCTATATGGATTATGGGTTTCATAAAAATACAAGAAAATAATTCAAGCCACAAAATAATAAATCTTCCCCTTGGATTGAATTCTCTTCATCAACAGGTACAACGCCTCTTTACCTTACCCTCAGCCCTCGTGAGGGCTCTATTCGTTGCTGCATACATCAACCAAGTCTAGGCAACACCTAAACTTGTCAAGATACTCAATCTCTTCAGCCATAACACTAATCCGTCGATTTGGTTCTGTACCCGGAATAGCTTCTGGATAGCTATAACACTCAAACGCATCAATGGTCTCTGCAACTGCCAAAGTAAATCCCTTAGGATTCGTATGTCAAAGAAGATTCCCATCAACTGCGTTTGCAAACCTTTGCGGTCGGTTGATCACTCTTTTCTCTCTGCCTGTTGCAATGCTATATGGTTTTTGTTGCGTAGGTGCATCAACATTATCATCTTGATCAATATTTTGTACCTCCTCTACTTCTTCTACTTTAGAACTACTGGGCTGAGCTAGTGGAGATTCAATTTCTAGCTCTATGCGGTCAGTGACACCACGATATGTTTCTGCTATTGCCTTCTCCCTCTGACTGTCCAGTGAGGAAGATTAATTGAATGTTACACTCCTACTGATAATTAGCCTTGGAGTCTTTTGATCTGTGTACCACAACCTATAACCTTTCACTCTAGTTGCATAGCCTAAAAATATGCACTTTTTGCCCTCGACTCAAGTTTTCCATCCCTCACATGAGCATAAGCAGGACAACCAAATATTCTTAAATTTGAATAATCAGCAGGCGAACCGGACCATACCTCAAAATGAGTTTTGAACTCAATAGTTGTGGATGGAGATCTGCTGACCAAATAACAAGTTGTATTGATTGCTTCAGCCCAAAAATCTTTGCTAACACATGAGTGTGAAAGCATGCTTCGTGCCCTATCACAAAGTGTTGTGTTCATACGTTCTGCAACACCATTTTGTTGTGGTGTTCCGACACAAGTGCAGTGTCTCACTATTCCCTCTCTGCTACAGAAATTATCAAACTCAGAATTGCAAAATTCCAACCTATTGTCAGTTCGAAGATGCTTAACTTTTCTTTTCGTCGCCTCTCAACCATCGTCTTCCATTTAATAAATGTCAGAAATACCTCATCTTTTGTTTTCAGAAAATACACCCACACCATCCTTGAGTAATCATCAATCAAAGTCATAAAATACCTGTCACCACTCTTGGAGGGAACCCTATTTAAACCAAACAAGTCTGAATGTATATAATCTAATTTGTCTCTGGACTTGTGCTCGACCTTCTTGCTGAACTTTACCCTTGTCTGTTTACCAAACACACAATGCTCACAAAAAATTCAAAACTTGATTTTTGTACCCATTCAATAAATTCTGCTTACTCAACAAAGACAATCCATTATCACTCATATAGCTAAGTCGCAAGTGCCACAACTGAGACTGATTCAGATTACTTTTTCGAGAAGCTACAATATCTTCCCCTTCAACTATACTGGCTTGAAGATGATACAATTTAGAATGTAGTTTGCCCTTCATGAGTACCATGGAGACTTTACACACTTTAAGTATTCCATTATGGGAGTGAAATTTATACCCTTGATCATCCAAAGTCGAAAGATAAATCAAATTTCTCTCTATCTGAGGAACATGCCAACACTCAATATTTCTGATAATTCCATCGAGCATTCTCAATTTGATGTTACCAATCCCCTCTACTGGTAATGAATTATCATCTCCCATATAGACAGCCCCATTCATTTGCTTGTAAGTTGCAAACCAATTCTTGTGTGGACATATATGAAAAGTAGCACCAGAATCAAGAACCCAGGAATTCTGCCCATGACTAGAACTCACAGCATAGACTTCCCCTACATAATCACTATCATCAGAATTATTTTCAGTGTCAACAATATTTGTTGAGTTATCGATTTTCTGCTTCCCTCTTTTCTCCTTCAGCTTAGGAAAATATCTCTTGCAGTGACCGTGCTCCCCGCACTCATAACAGTTATGCTTCCTTTCTCTAGACTCCGATCTGGCGGTTGACTTTTTCCTATTAAAGTCCTTTTGTTGTGTTCTTCCTCGAATCACAAGACCCTTGCCCTCAATTTTGCTGTTTGGAAAACTCTTTTTGAACTCTTTAGACTTAAGTGCATTACTAACATCTTTCAGTGAAATGCTTTCTTTCCCATATAGCAGCGTATCGGCAAAAGTATCATAAGACAGTGGTAAAGAACATAACACAATCAAGGCCTGATCCTCACTCTCAATTTTGATATCCACATTCTTCAGGTTCATTATAATTGAATTAAACTCATCAAGGTGAGTTTTAACAATTGTACCTTCGTTTATACGGAGATTGTATAACCTCTTTTTCAGGTAGAGGCGGTTTGTCAGCAATTTCTTAGAATGCAGATCTTTCAACTTCTTCCATGGCATTACTGTAGATGTTTCTTCAGTAATTTCCAGTAGAATACTATCTATAACTCATGAAGATCGTACTCAATGCCCTCTTCTTCATGTATGCCTTCTTTGTCTCTTTCATCTCTTCAGAAAAATCCTCATAAATTGCCTTCCATAACCCTTGTAACATCAGGGACGATTTCATCCTAATCTTCCATCGACTGAAACTATAACTACCATCAAATTTCTCTACTTCGTACTTTGTTGAAGATGATGAAGACATCTTACCCTAGATTATATGTAGAAATTCGAACCTTGCTCTGATACCAATTGTTACGGAATATTGTGGGTTAACTAGCACACAATCATATACAAAGCAAATAGAGAAGAAAAATCAATACAAGGATTTAACGAGGTTCGGCTAAGCCTAATCCTCGGGGAAAAAGCAGAGAGAGTTTTCCACTATGAATGAGAAGAAAAGTACAACACAATCTATAGAATCCCCAACTACAACCCCTATATATAGATCCCACATAGTCCCAAGCCTATAAGAGAAACGTTTCCCAATTTGACAAGGACTATAGGTTTTCTTTTCCCAAATCTATTAGGTCACTGGGTTTTCCTAAACCTATAGGGATTATGGGTTTCCTAAAAATACAAGGAAAAAATTCAAGCAAAAAAATAATATTATCCGTATTAAATATGAGTGATTTGAAAATTTTATCCGTGTTGTCTAAAACATATTCAATCTGTCCATATCAATCTGACTCCTCCAATCATTTGCCAGCACTAATTAATAGTATCTATTACCTTAAAATGCTTGATCCGTCACTATGTACAGTAGTAATACATAGAGTTTAAACTCTATTTAATTTACTTTTTTCAGATGTATTTTATTTGGGTAAGTCTTAAATGAAAAATAAAACCATTTACGATAAATTTGTAGAATCAAAGAAAAGACATTTAATCTATACTATATTAAAGCACGAAGGCCATTAGCGAAATGTCGTTCGCCTTTTTTGCTCCTTAAAAGTAAATTTTATATTAGACAAAATCGTCATTTTACGTTTTCTCCTTACTATTTAGGAGTTTTAAATAAACTAGATTAATACATTAAATCCTTCCTTATTTGAAGTATGTACATAAAGTTTTAATATTAAATATCTTGCATAAATCCTTCCTTAATTAATGATGTAACATAACAAATCTATTAAAAAAAAAAGCAACGTTCAGAAAAGTTTAAGTAAAAAAACTTTTGATACTTAGGACTCCTTTTTTTAACCACTAAGGAATCCTTTTAGGGTTAGGATTCTTTGGTCTTCATTAAAGAAATATAATGAATAATTTTACCAATAGAACTAAGTCAAAAATAGGAAACTAATATTGCAGATAATGTAATCTCAGTTGTTCGAGGTATATATCAATCGTGCAAGTTATTTTTCAATAATTAAAAAATACTATTGTTTCAGTCATCTTATCCATGAAATAATATGAATAGATAAAGATGAGAATGAATCTAGACAGAAAAACTTAGAGCAAACAGGATTACAAATGGATGCTCCAAAAAAAAAAGGTAAATGAAAAAAAAAAACCACTAAATCAAAAATAAACACTGAAGGTTTTCCCCATAAAAGCTCTTAAATTTTTTAAAGGCTATGTATTTTTGTTGAAACTAAAAAGGAATCATAATCAATATTCTTCAATTTCAAAAGTTTAAATTTTTAGTTTATATCTCAAATATAATGTTTAATATAATATTTTATCTATCAAGATAGGATATACGTGCAACGCTCGAATGTAGATTTCAAATATTATAGAAAAGTATAATAAAGAGAAAATATTATTCGAGTAAGGACGGAGTTCAAAAATTATTATATTTTTTATATTATTGTAAAAGTACTAAACCACAATGCGAAAAAAATAAAATTATTTTTTAAAGATTGAGAACAAGTAATTAAGTCTTTGAATTAATTACTCCTTCAGTTTCATTTTATATAAAACTTTTTAGTTTTTCGAGATTCAAACTATATAAACTTTGACCTAAATTTTTAAATACTTTTTATCATATTGAGCGCAAAACACAACAAGAAATTGATGCTCGCTAGCCAAAGATAGTATAGTACAATTATCATCTATATAAGGATTGGATTTAAATAATTTTCTAGAAATTCTTGGTTTAACTGCTATTCAGGATGATCAAAACTTGATTGGAATGAATTAACTACTAAAGTAAACCAATGGACAATTGATGGCAAATAACTAGAGATTAGCAGAGTTGGTTTCTTATCAATATGAGAAATAAGAGTTTTGACATGATAGGTGCACGATTGTTATTCTGGATATTATACTGTTTAGATTTCACCCTTGAGGTTCTATCGATTCACAAATTCAATAGGTGATTAGCTTATACTTCCGATTCAGACTCCTCTTTTGATTAAATCTAAATCTTTCAAATAAACTAATGCGAAGTGTGTCGAAACTTGCAAGAATATATTGGTAAATATTATCTAAGAGAAACTTCTCGTGAATATTTTTCAATCTTAATTTAAACGGTAACTCAAAAAACTCTCGATTATTTCAAAGAATAACCAAAATAAACTAAGGCATACGCTGCAATAATATCCAATAAGATGCTCCTCTTTTAAATAAACAATATAAAGAATAAAATCACAACTATATTAAAGCTCACCCAATAAATTCAAGTAATTAAGCAGTAGTCAAATCCATAAACAACAACCAAGTCACCGAATCATGTCAATGTGATGACCCAAAGGTCATCTTATGTTTTAGAACTCAAATCTGCGCTCTTAAGCCTTAAAAATTTCATTTTTATCTTCCTCGATTTGTGTGCGCAGTCCGGACGTGTTTCCGAAAAACATTTATGTTGAAAATTGATGAAAATAAGAATTTTGCCTTAAAAGTTGATTTTAGTTGACTTCGGTCAACATTTTTGGTAAACGAGCCCGGATTCGTGTTTTGACGGTCCCGGTGGTAAACGAGCCCGGATTGCGTGCGCAGTCTGGGCGTATGCCCGGAATCGAATTCGGAGGTCCCTAGCTCGAGTTATGAATTTTTGATAAAAATTAAAAGTCTGAAAATTAATTATTTTTAAGAATTGGTTGATGTTTGGCCTTGTTGATACAAGATCCGTATTTTGGTTCCGGAGCCTGGGAAAATCTGGTATTTTGATACAGCAGGTGTTCTGGCATGTCCTTCTTCGCGTTCGCGAAGATACTCTCGCTAACGCGATGAGTAAGTTGGTCAGGCTGGAATTTTCTTGGTCGCGAACGCGTAGTGTTAGGGGGGGAGTCAGTAATCCTTCATCGCTAACGCGAGCAAGGTCTCGCGAACGCGACAGTGCCCTCGCGAACGCGATGAGCACTGTCGCCCAGCACTTAAAACAGAATCAAACGTGACTTAAGCCATTTCTTCAACATTTTCAAGAACCAAACGGTTAGTGGCGATTTTCAAGAGTCATTTTCTTTCCCAAAGTGTTGGTAAGTGATTCTAAACCATTTTCTTTTAATTACCCATTACATTTCATGAATTATCAACCTAAAATCTAGTGTTTTCATGGTAGAATTAGGGATTTTGGGTAGAAACTAGAGATTTCGGAAATTTGGGGATTTAGACCTCAATTTGAGGTCGGATTCCAAAACCAATTATATATCCGGACTCGGGGTGAATGGGTAAATGAATTTTGGTCCGAACCTCGGGTTTTGACCAAGCGGGCCCGAGGTCAATTTTTTGACTTTTTGGAAAAAAATTGGAAAATTTAATTTATGCAATATAATTGATTCCTTTAGCAATATTTGATATTATTGAGTCATTTTTGAATAGATATGAGTGGTTTGGAGGTGAATTCTAGAGGAAAAGTTGTGATTAAGAATTAAGTAGCCTTCAGAGCAAGGTAAGTGTTGTATCTAACCCTAACTTGAGGGAATTAGGAAACTCAAATTATTTACTATGTGAAATTCATGTGAGAGGCGTATATGTGAGGTGACGAGTGCTTATGCGCTGCCAATTTACCTGTTTTTCCTGTTTTCTCCCGTTTTCTTAAGTTGTCTCTTTCCTATGCCTAATTGTTACGTGTTTAGACTAGTATTGTTAAATTAATCGTTCTTATCATGTTTACGCATTTTCTGGTGATAATTGAGTATTTATTTCAAAGTTGAGATTGATATTGTAGAACCAAATGCTGAAGTGAGGCTTGTACTTGGTATTCTATCTCTTTGTTATTATTTATGCATTGCATTATGGTAAGGGAGAGTGTTAATGCACGAAGGATGATGTCGTGCCATATTGTAAGTGTTAATGCACAAAGGGTGATTCCGTGCCATATTGTGAGTGTTAATGCACGAAGGGTGATGTCGTGCCATATTAGGAGAATAAAAGCACGAAGGGTGATGTCGTGCCATTTCTATTGATTTATGGTGAGATTGAGAGTAAAAGCACGAAGGGTGATGCCGTGCATTTTTTCTTTACGGTATTCACGTTCCTGTTGATTCATAATATATTGGTTGTTCTAGTTATCATTCTGCTGTAGTTCTTTATCTCGTATTTCCCCCCCAGCATGTTTTTCCCTCTCGATATCTCCTGTCTAATTCTTCATTACTGTTATTTGTATATACATTGTTAAACTGTACATGTTGATTTGTAGGTTTCTTGCCTTAGCCTCGTCACTACTTCATCGAGGTTAGGCTCGACACTTACCAGTACATGGGGTCGGTTGTACTGATACTGTACTATGTACTTTATGTACAGCTTTTGGTACCGGCTCAGGTTGATCGAGACTTTAGCTATTGGACCCATTATCAGGAGACTCAAGATAGATCTGTCAGTGTTCACAGACCTTGAAGTCCCCGTCTATCTTTTCTGTTCTACTGTTTCTTTAATTCAGACAATTGTATTTCTTTTAGACTATTAAAACCTTAATCAACATCAAACCTTAATTTAGGATCAAGACAGTGTTCAAATTAATTTCCATATCTCACATTGGGAGATTTCTTTAGCATCGATATACCATTGTCCACAATACCATTATTCGCAATACCAGTACCACCGTATTCTCAGTACGAAGTCCGATCATGACTCGATCGGTTAGGCTATCTCATTAGAGACATCAACCACAATTACTCTCAATATCAGTACCACCATCTTTAACACGGAGTCCGATCACGACCCGATTGACTAGGCTGACTTATTTGAAGACATCAACCAAAATTACTCTCAATATCAGTACCACTGTCTTTAACACGGAGTCCGATCATGACCCGATCGGCTAGGCTGTCTTATCTGAAGACATCAACCAAAATTTCAATTTCAATTACAATTTCCAGCACAATCACCACCATGTGCGACATGGTGTCCGATCACGACCCGATCGGCTAGGCTGTCTTATTCGAGACATCAACCTTTTTATATCAATCAATCTTATCCCAATTAAGAGGAATAATTTTATCATATCAATCTCATCCCAAATAAGGGGAATAATTCACAAAAATAACATAGGTACAAATGTATTTACCTCATCATCTCCACTAGTTTTTTCAACCAATAATAACAACAATATTTCCTTGGCTCTTTTGTCCATTCACAAGATTCTTTATTCAAGGCACGGTGGCCATATTTGTTATTCCACACTTTTATTTCTTCCCTTTCATGTATCATCATTATAAATATCAACATACATATAATATTCCGGAAATCACAACTTTAAGTTCATTTGAAATGACCAATTTAAGCACCATAGATTTCTTTCCAAGAAGTGGAGTAAAATGATTGGCAATTGATGCGCAAGTTTAAATCATCGGCAAATAACACACCATTTATTCTTGACACATTTCCCCCCCACAAAGGGCAATACACAATTTCCACTCATGAATATGTAAGAACGCAAAACGCATTGGAAATACTCACAAAGCATAGTATTTGTTAAAACAACCACTTATGGCATGACTTGAGTACGAAAGCTTTTAGGCAATTCTATTTTCGAAGTCATTTTAAAACATTTGAGTCGAGACTCATTTCATAACCTTTCTCACATCATTTCATTTCATTGATAGCATTGGCCACAAGTATAACTTTCACTCTTGCACATTGGCCACACTTTATATCCCAGTTCACTTATTTTATTTCCAACCACCTTTATAGGTTATCAACAATAATACATTTCCAATCCAGACTTTAGGTACACATATGAGCAATTTCGAGTCTTAAGAATATTGAGATTTTCTCACACAATTAGTATACTAGTTCTCATCTAAAACACAACTCAAAGACACAACATTTAATATGCAAACCATACTTTGAACATCTATCTTTCGACATAAGGATTATTCGGAATAAACAAGTTTATAGGGAATAAACCGGAATATAGAAGTTAGGAGTCTTGAGCCAATCATACTTGATCTTACGGAAACGTTATGGATATCTATTCTAAGAGAGAAAGTTTAGCCAACATACCTTGATTTGAGCTTTCCTTAAATTACTACAACATTTTGGAAATTCTAGCAATCCCAATCTATTTTGAGACATAACAAAATTGAACCATTATTAGGAAGATATTTATGGTTTCAGCTCATTTGAGCATTTTATCTAACAATATATGTGCAAATTGGTTACAAGATTCTTCCACAAGGTTTCTTTCACTTCACAACCCAAACTTTACCCATTTGAGCTCAACAATCTCCCCATAAAACTTATTTGTACATGAATGTATAAATAATACTCTCACACCCAAGAATCATACTCCAAAGCAACCATCTTTTACCCAAATTCGAAATTGAAAACTAGGGTATGGAACCTTACCTCTTAGATAAAGAACTTGAGGGATTTCTTGTTGGATTTCAAGGCTTGGACAAGATCTTGATGAACAAAGCACTTGAGCTTCTTCCTCTCTCTAGAACACTCTCACTTCTCTCTAAAAATATCAGAATTTTGCTCCAAAATGAGCTTCAAGGCTTATTTACCGAAGTTGGGTTGGGTTATAACAATAAAAGATTGGATATCCGAAATTCTGGACCTGGCTATAGACCTGGCCTCGCCAGGCTAAAGGCTGGTCTTACATCTGGCCTTACACTTGGCCTCACGAGCTCTGTAGCGAGCTACAAGCCAGCCTTTGGGTATTTGATCATAACTTCTTGTAGAAATGTCCGAATGACGAAGAGTTTGAAGAGTTATAAAGTAGACTTAAAGATATTTAATTTGAAGGTATATCACCTCATAAGTCGTTATACTTTGGTAGCAGCATACATTTGAATTAGGATCTTGTGCGAATTAAGACATCCTTTCCATTCACAAAACTCCTTTAATACTCTAACACATTATTCCCAAATACCGTTGGCGTACTTTAAAATATTAAATCATTAGAAAATATTTTCGGGGCCTTACATCTTTGGTCCTTTTGATGGGCCTTATGGAGAGTGTGGCCCAGACTGGCACATTTCCCATGGCACCGACCATCTCTCAGTCTGGAGGAGGGGCCCAAACTCCCACTACTCCCACTCCGGAGCAGATAGCTCCCCAGTATCAATCTCCAGTAGCTCATCCAGTCGGAGTAGTTCAGTCGGTTGTTGTGCCACAGACCGGTGATAGGTTAGCTACGTCTTTTGAGGCTTTGTGAAGATTGGACAGGTTTACCAGGCTCTTCCCAGTTCACTTCAGTGGTGCTCCTTCAGAGGATCCCCAAGAGTATCTCGACAGTTGTCACGAGGTTCTACGGAACATGGGTATAGTGGATACCAATAGGGTCGATTTTGCTGCATTTCTGATGACTGGTTACGCCAAGAAATGGTGGAGAGATTATTTGCTGACCAGACCAGCTGGGTCGCCTACTCTTACTTGGGACCAGTTCTCCCAACTCTTTATAGAGAAGCTTCTACCTATCACATTGAGAGAGGAGCGTCGCCGTCAGTTTGAAGTTTGAATGTCTCTAGCAGGGCAGTATGACTGTTACTCAGTATGAGACCCGTTTTGTGGATTTGGCCTGTCATGCTATTCTTCTGCTTCCCACCGAGAGAGAAAGGGTGGGGAGGTTTATTAATGGACTTGCTCAGCCTATCAGATTGCAGATGGATAAGGAGACTGGGAGTGATATTTCTTTTCAGGCAGCTACTAATGTCGCCAGATGAGTCGAGATGGTTCTTACTTAGGGAGGTCAGGGGTCTGACAAGAGACCTCATTATTCCTGTGAGTTCAGCGATGCCTCATCTAGGGGTAGGGGTACTTTTGGTAGGGGCCATCCTCTTAGGCCATTTCATTCAGCACTCCAGGCATCCCACGGTGCCTCAGGTGGTCGTGGCCCTCAGATGCATTATTCCGACTAGCTAGCCTACTGTAACGATCCGGCCGGTCGTTCGAGAGTTATAGTCCCATTTTCTATATTTCTGCTTCTTTTTGTGTTATTCATCTATATTATGTTATATCGGGTTAGTTGGTTCAGGACCAGAGTGGTTTTAGAGTGAATTGAGACACATAGTCTCTTAAGTAGAAACTTAAGTTGGAAAAGTCAATCAGATGTTGACCTATATGTAAACGATCTCAGATTTGAATTCTGATGGTTTCGTTAGCTCCGTTAGGTGATTATTTACTTAGGAGTGCGTCCGCAATGTGATTTGGAGGTACGTGGTAGAATTAGGCTTGAATTGGCGAAAGTTAGAAATTGGGCGATTTCGGTAGGCTGTGGAAAATTTGATATCGGGGTCAGAATGGAATTCCGGAAGTTGGGGTAGGTTCGTAGTGTCATTTGTGATGTGTGTGCACAATTTGCGGTCATTCGGACGTGGTTTGGTTGGTTTCGGCATCAGTTGCCAAATTTGGAAATTTAGAAGCTCTTAGACTTGAATCCGAAGGCAATTTGATGATTTGATGTTGTTTTGAGTGATTCGAAGGTTCGACTAGGTTGGTATGTTAATATATGACTTATTGGTATTTTTGGTTGAGGTCCCGAGGGCCTCAGGGTGATTCCGGGTGGTTAACGGATGTGTCGAAGTTGGAATGCAGCTGAAGCTGCTGCTTCTGCAATTTCCTCACCTGCGGAAGGGGGAGTCGCATGTGCGAGGTCGCAGGCACGGAGGGAAGGTGCGTAGATGCGAGAAAAAAGGGGGTTGGTCAGTTTCCGCAGAATCAGAGTATGAGCGCGCATGTGCGCTTTCGCAGGTGCGAGAATTTGCTGTGCATATGCGGAAAAATGTGAGGCCAAGGCTGGAGCGCAGGCGCGAAGGATTTGGCCGCACCTGCGAGCCCGCATGTGTGAGGCCTGGAGTGCAGGTGCGGAAGCTGAGGAATTAAGTGGAGTTTGCGGATGCGGCGCCTTGACCGCAGGTGCGGAAAAAGAGCACGCATGTGCGAAGCTTGGGCAGAAACCATAAATAGAACCCTTCGCGAATTTGGTTCATTTCCACCATTTTCAAGTCGGATTTTGGAGCCTTTGGAGTGATGTTTGAAGGGTGATTCAAGTGCTATCAGTGAGGTAAGTTGCTTGAGCCCTAATACTCGTATATATGGTGATTCCCTGTTGTTTAATCATGTAATTAGTGAAAATGAGGGGTTAGGGCTTGGAATTTTTGGAGAGTAATTTAAGGATTTGAAGGACCAAACGATGTCGGATTTGATGAATTTGGTATGGTTAGACTCGTGAGTGAATGAGCTTTCTTGTTTTCTGAATTTTGACGGATTTAGAGACGTGGGCCCGGGGCGGGTTTGAGCCAATTTCGGGTTTCAGTCTAATTGTTTAGCTTTTCTTGTGGAATTCATTCCGTTAGCGCATATTGATGGTATTTTATTGATTGTGAATAGATTTGGAGCATTTGGAGGCCGAGTCCACATGCAAGAGCATTGCGGGGTAGAGATTTGCCGGTTTGAGGTAAGTAACGATTGTAAATCTAGTCCTGAGGGTATGAAACCCCTGTTTTCGTATCATTCTACTATTTTGACGTGACGCACATACTAGGTGACGGGTGTGTGGGCGTGCACTGTTGGTGATTGTGACTTGGTCCATCCCGTAGCAACTGTAAAGTTGTATATTTTGTGGAAATTATATGATACTTATGTGTTTTTAGAAAGAGTTTCTGTTAATTGGGCTGAATACCATGTTTGGGCCTTGTGCCAGTGCTATTTGGACCCTTAGGGGTTTTATTTTATTTTTATTATTCTCTCACTATTTTCGATTGAAAATCTATACTCAGTTAGGGTTATACCTATTTACTGCAAAACTCAATTTTATTATTCGATTTTGATGCATATAAATGTTATTTTGGGCTGAGCACCCTGTTTTTACTGAAATGTCTGAGTGGCTTGAGAGGTTTATGACTGAGTGAGGCCGAGAGCCTGATTTATGAGGATATTTATGGGATCGGGCTGCACGCCGCAACATGTTGCACATTTATGGGATCGGGCTGCACGCCGCAACATGTTTGATATAGGCCGAGGGCCTGAGTGATTTATGCCATGATTTGACTTGATATAGTGCTTGGGCTGAATGAGCCCCTCCAGAGTCTGTACACACCCCTAGTGAGCGCAGGTACCTACTGAGTGCGAGTGCCGAGTGCCGAGTGCTGAGTGACTGGGAGGCATGAATGATTATGAGGTATGCCCAAGTGGCAAGAGTGATTGTAAGGTATGCCCGAGTGGCAAGAGTTATTGTGAGGTTTGCCCGAGGGGCTGTATATGAGTGATGCTTTGCCCGAGGGGCTGTTTATGATTTCATCATTTTTGCTCACCTTTGCATTTTTCCTCTGTTTGAAAGCTGTTAAAAAATATCCTTAAATGATTTTTTTAATGGAACTGGGTTTAATCGAGATATTTTGATTCAAATCCTGATTTTAAAAGCATGATGTAGTTTACTGAAATTTCATGATATGAACGTTATATGCTTTATTTCTCGTCACTACTACTTAGTCTTTATTTATTATTGTTACTTACTGAGTTGGCGTACTCATGTTACTCCCTGCACCTTGTGTGCAGATCCAGGTGTAGCTGAACACGGTAGTGGTTATTGAGTGTTCCGGTTGCAGATTTTCTCGGAGATAGCAAGGTAGTTGTTTGGCGATCGCAACCCCTGATCTTCTCCCTCTTATCTTCCTCTAGTTGTATTTAGCTATTTTCCAGGCTGAGTTAGCCTTGACATTGTTAGACAGATTGTAGTAGATGCTCATGACTAATGACACCCCGATGTCGGGATTTTCCTTTCGCACTTTTATTTTGATTTGAACTCCTTTACGAAGGTTTTTTTTATGTTAAATAACATTGAAATTATCTTTGAAATGAAAATATTGGTTTGTTTTGGAAATGAGTCGACTTGCCTAGTTCCACGATAGGCGCCATCACGACAGAGGTTAGTTTGGGTCGTGATAGATTGGTATCAGAGCCTAGGTTACATAGGTCTTATGAGTCATGATCGGGTTTAGTAGAGTCTTGCGGATCGGTACAGAGACGTCTGTACTTATCTTTGAGAGGCTGCAAAACCTTTAGGAAACTCTACATTCTTGAATTTTTGCCATGCGAATCTGTTGATTCTAGTAACTAAACATTTGTTGTTTCATTCTCTCACAGGTGGTGAGGACTCGTGCTACCGGTCAGGAGGGCCAGCCACCATTACCACTAGCTAGGGCCGCGCGAGGTCGAGGTCGTGGTGGGGGCAGAGGTGCAACCCGTACTACAGCTGGGGCAGTACCTGCTGATCCACCAGTTGTCCTAGATCAGGACCAGGTTCCAGTTGTTGATGCACCAGCTCAGGCACCACATGTACCTATTATGATTCCAGGCCTTCAGGAGGCCTTAGCTCAGATTCTGATAGCGTGTACCGGCCTTGCTCAGGCGGTCTCTATTTCGACGACCGCAACCACTTCTTAGTCCCGGGGAGTCACTCAGACTCCCATCGCTCGCACACCCGAGCTGGTTATTCAGGGACTTCAGACACCGGAGGCACCACCAGCCCAACCGGTTGCAGTTGCTCAGGATTATATGGTTCCTACTATGCCTGAGGATGATCAGCATAGGTTGGAGAGGTTTGAGAGACTCCAGCCACCACCTTTCAGTGGCATATAAAGAGAGAGAGGATGTTTAGGACTTTTTGGACATGTGTCAGAGGATACTCCATACTGCTGGTATTCTGGAGACTTGTGGGGTTTCATTCACTACCTTTCAGTTTTCTGGGGCTGCACTCAGATGGTGGGAGACTTACGAGGGGTGTAGGCCTAATGGCGCCGTACCCCTTACTTGGCAGCAGTTCTCGGTGGACTTTTTGGAGAAGTTCGTGCCTCGATCCCGCAGAGAGGAGCTGCGCAGACAGTTTGAGCGGCTTCGCCAGGGTGATATGTCTGTGACACAGTATGAGATGCGGTTCTCCGAGTTGGCCCGTCATGCTATCTGGTTGGTTCCCACAGACAGGGAGAGGATCATGAGGTTTATTGATGGTCTCACTTATCAGCTACAGTTGCTTATGACCAGAGAGAGGGTTTCGGGTGCTACTTTTGATGAGGTTGTCGATATTGCTCAGTAGATTGATATGGTTTGCGGTCAGGAGAGGGTTGAGAGGGAGGCCAAGAGGCCTCATGGTCAGGGTGGATTCAGCGGTGCTCCTTTTGGGTGTCAATTCCAGCACGGTAGAGGTCGTCATTTCAGACAGGCTCAGTCAGGTCGGCCATTTCATCATGGTGCATCATCTGGCCATGGTTCTCACAATTCTCATCAGGGCCACTAATCACTTAGTGCCCTTCCAGTTCAGAGTTCATCCCGTGCTCCACTTGTTCAGGGCTCTTCCATGCCAGGTTCTTCTACCAGTCATCCCGGTGCTAGGGGTTCCCTTCAGTTCCCGCCACCAGCACCATGGAGTTGTTTTGAGTTTGGGGAGTTTGGGCATATATGGAGGCATTGTCCTCATCGTCATGGAAGTCTATCTCAGCAGAGGAGTCAGCCTCCGACTTCAGCACCAGTTACCTCACCACCCGCCCATTCAGCTCGGGATGGAGGTCAGTCAGCTAGGGGTCACCTTAGAGGGGGAGGTAGATCAGGGGGTGTCCAGGCCCATTTCTATGCCCTCCCTGCCAGACCAGATGCTATTCCTTCATATATTGTGATTACATGTATTGTCTCAGTTTGTCATAGAGATGCCTCATTATTATTTAACCCTAGTTCCAAGTATTCATATGTTTCCTCATATTTCGCCCATTTTCTGGATATGCCCCATGAGTCTTTAGTTTCATCTGTATATGTATCTACTGCTGTGGGTGATACTATTATTGTGGACCGTGTATCGATCATGTGTGGTGACTATTGGGGGTCTAGAGACCCAAGTGGACCTTTTGATGCTCAGTATGGTCGACTTTGATGTGATATTGGGTATGGATTGGTTATCTCAATGTCATGCTATTCTAGATTGTCACGCTAAGACGGTGACGTTGGCTATACCAGGAATTCCGAGGGTTGAGTGAAGCGGTTCTGCAGATTATGTATCAAGTAGGGTGATTTCATATTTGAAGGCTGAGCGCATGGTTGAGAAGGGTTGCCTATCTTATTTGGCTTTTGTGAGGGATATTAGTGCAGAGACTCCTGCCATTGATTTTGTTCCGGTGGTACGTGATTTTCTGGATGTGTTTCCTGCAGACCTGTCGGGCATGCCGCCTGACAAGGATATTGACTTTGGTATTGATTTGGTGCCGGGCACTCAACCCATTTCTATTCCACCGTATCATATGGCACCGGCGGAGTTGAAAGAATTGAAAGAACAACTTCAGGAACTCCTTGATAAGGGGTTTATTCGGCCTAGTGTGTCACCTTGGGGTGCACCAGATCTATTTGTGAAGAAGAAGGATGGTCCCATGGGAATGTGTATTGATTACAGGCATTTGAACAAGGCCACAGTCAAGAACAAGTATCCTTTGCCTCGTATTGATGATTTATTCGACCAGTTTCAGGGAGCGAGGGTGTTCTCCAAGATTGATTTGAGGTCCAGTTATCACCAGCTGAAGATTCAAGATTCAGATATTCTTAAGACAGCTTTTAGGACCCGATATGGCTATTATGAGTTCTTGGTTATGTCTTTTGGGCTGACCAATGCCCAGAAGCGTTCATGCATTTGATGAATAGTGTATTCCAGCCCTATTTTGACTCATTCATTGTTGTATTCATTGATGACATCCCCGTGTACTCTCGTATCCAGGAGGAGCATGCTCAACATTTGAAGATTGTATTACAGAGATTGAGGGAGGAGAAGCTTTATGCAAAGTTCTCCAAATATGAGTTTTGGCTCAGTTCAGTAGCATTCTTGGGGCACATGGTGTCCAGTGAGGGTATTCAGGTGGATCCGAAGAAGATAGAGGTGGTGCAGAGTTGGCCTAGACCTTCCTCAGCCACAGAGATTAGGAGCTTCCTTGGTTTGGCGGGTTATTACCGTCGCTTTGTGGGGGGGGGGGGGATTTTTATCTATTGCATTGCCCTTGATCAAATTGACCCAAAAGGTTGCTCCTTTCAGGTGGTCGGATGAGTGTGAGGAGAGTTTTCAGAAGCTTAAGACTTTGACCATAACTCCAATGTTGGTTCTACCATCAGCTTCAGGTTCGTACACCGTGTATTGTGATGTCTCGAGGATAGGCATTGGTTGTGTTTTGATGTAGGAGGGTAGGGTGATCGCCTATGCCTCACGCCAGTTGAAGACCCATGAGAAGAACTAACATGTCCATGATCTTGAGTTAGCATCCATTGTACACGCCTTGAAGATTTGGCGTCATTATTTGTATGAGGTTCATTGTGAGATCTATACTGATCATCGGAGTCTGCAACATCTGTTCAAGTAGAATTATCTTAATTTGTGTCACCGTAGATGGTTGGAACTTCTTAAGGACTATGATATCACTATCCTGTACCATCCGGGGAAGGCCAATGTGGTGGCCGATGCTTTGAGTTGTCGGGCAGAGAGTTTGGGGAGTTTAGCATATCTTCCAGCAGCAGCTTTGACATTGGATGTTCAGGCCTTAGCGGGCCAGCTTGTCAGATTGGATATTTCGGAGCCTAGTTGGGTTTGGGCTTGTGTGCTCTCCAGGTCTTCTCTTTATGACCGTATCAGGGAGCGTCAATATGATGACCCCTACCTGCTCATTCTTAAGGATAGGGTTCGGAGAGGTGATGCTAGGGATGTGACTATTGGTGATGATGGCATGCTGAGAATGCAAAGCCGGATATATGTGCCTAATGTAGATGGGCTTCTAGAGTTTATTCTTGAGGAGGCCCACAACTCGCGGTATTCCATCCATCCGGGTGCCGCGAAGATGTACCAGGATTTGAGGCAGCACTATTGGTGGAGGTGGATGAAAAAGGATATAGTTAGGTTTGTGGCTCGGTGTCTCAACTGTCAGTAGGTTAAGTATGAACATCAGAGACCGGGTGGCTTGCTTCAAAGATTAGAGATCCCTGAGTGGAAGTGGGAGCGGATCACCATGGACTTTGTAGTTGGGCTCCCACAGACTTCGAGGAAGTTCGATGCTATTTGGGTTATTGTGGATTGGTTGACCAAGTCTGCGCACTTCATCCAGTTGGTACTACTTACTCTTTAGAGCGGTTGGCTGAGATTTACATCCGAGAGATCGTTCACCTGCATGGTGTCCCAGTTTCCATCATTTCAGATAGGGGTACTCAGTTCACATCGCAGTTTTAGAGGGCCGTGCAGCGAGAGTTGGGTACTTAGGTTGAGTTGAGCACAGCTTTTCACCCTCAGATGGATGGGCAGTCCGAGCGCACTATTAAGATATTGGAGGACATGTTGTGTGCTTGTGTCATTGACTTTGGGGGTTCATGGGACCAGTTTCTGCCATTCACGGAGTTTGCATATAACAACAGTTATCAGTCGAGTATTCAAATGGCTCCGTACGAGGCTTTATATGGGAGGAGGTGTAGATATCCGGTTGGATGGTTTGAGTCGGGTGAGGCTAGGCTCTTAGGTACAGACTTGGTCCATGACGCATTAGATAAGGTGATATTGATTCAGGAGTGGCTTCGCACGGCGCAACCTCGGCAGAAGAGATATGCGGATAGGAAGGTCTGTGATGTGTCTTTTTTGGTTGGGGAGAAGGTTTTGCTGAAGGTATCACCCATGAAGGGTGTTATGAGGTTTAGGAAGAGGGGCAAGTTGAGCCCCCGATTCATTGGGCCTTTTGAGGTGCTTTAGAGAATAAGGGAGGTGGCTTATAAGCTTGCCTTGCCACCCAGCTTGTCGAATGTGCATTTCGGTGTTTCATGTTTCCATGCCCCGGAAGTATATTGAAGAGACGTCCCATGTTTTGGATTTCAGCATGGTTCAGTTGGAGGGTTGTATGACTTATGATGTGGAGCCGGTGGCTATTCTGGATCGGCAGGTTCGAAGGTTGAGGTCAAAGGATATAGCTTCAGTGAAGGTGTAGTAGAGAGGTCAGCCTATGGAGGAGGCCACCTGGGAGAATGAGCGGGAGATGCAGAGCATATATCCACTCCTATTCGAGACTCCATGTATGTTTCTAGACCCGTTCGAGGACGAACAAATGTTTAAGATGGGGGAAGATGTAACGACCCGGCCGGTCGTTTCGAGAGTTATAGCCCAGTTTTCCCCATTTCTACTTTGTGTTATTCAGCTATATTATGTTATATCGGGTTAGTCGGTTCGGGACCGGAGTGGTTTCAGAGTGAATTGAGACACTTAGTCTCTTAAGTAGAAACTTAAGTTGGAAAAGTAAACCGGATGTTGAAATATGTGTAAATGATCTCGGATTTGAATTATGATGGTTTCGTTAGCTCCGTTAGTTTATTTTGGACATAGGAGTGCGTCAGGAATGTGATTTGGAGGTCCGTGGTAGAATTAGGCTTGAATTGGCGAAAGTTAAAAATTGGGAGATTTTGGTCGGCAGTGGAAAATTTGATATCAGAGTCGAAATGGAATTCCGGAAGTTTGGGTAGGTTCGTAGTGTCATTTGTGACGTGTGTGCAAAATTTGAGGTCATTCAGATGTGGTTTGGTTGGTTTCGGCATCGATTGCCGAATTTGAAATTTTAGAAGTTCTTAGGCTTGAATTCGAAAATAATTTGATGATTTGATGTTGGTTTGAGTGATTCGAAGGTTCGACTAGGTTGGTATATTGATATATGACTTGTTGGTATTTTTGGTTAAGGTCCCGAGGGCCTCGGGGTGATTCCGGGTGGTTAACGGATGTGTCGAAGTTGGAATGCAGCTGAAGCTGCTGCTTCTGCTATTTCCGCACCTGCAGAAGGGGGAGTCGCATGTGCGAGGTCACATGCGCGGAGGGAAGGTGCGTAGATGCGAGGAAAAGGTGGTTGGTCAATTTCCGCAGAAGCGGAGTATGAGCGTGCATGTGCGCTTTCGCAGGCGCGAGAATTTACTGTGCAGATGCGGAAAAATGTGAGGCCAAGGCTGGAGCGCAAGCACGAAGGATTTGGCCGCACCTGCGAGCCCGCATGTGCGAGGCCTGGAGCGCAGGTGCGAAAGTTGGGGAATTAAGTGGAGTTCGTAGATGCGGCGCCTTGACCGCAGATGCGGTCCCGCAGGCGTGGAAAAAGAGCCTGCAGGTGCGAAAACCTGGGCAGAAACCATAAATAGAACCCTTCGCGAATTTGGTTCATTTCCACTATTTTCAAGTCGGTTTTTGGAGCCTTTGGCGTTATTTTTGAAGGGTGATTCAAGGGCTATTAGTGAGTTAAGTTGCTTGAGCCCTAATACTCGTATATATGGTGATTCCTCGTTGTTTAATCATGTAATTAGTGAAAATAAGGGGTTAGGGCTTGGAATTTTTGGAGAGTAATTTAAGGATTTGTAGGACCAAATGATGTCGGATTTTAATGAATTTGGTATGGATAGACTCGTGAGTGAATGAGATTTCTAGTTTTGTGAATTTGTGAGATTTCGAGACGTGGGCTCGGGGGCCGGGTTTGAGCCAATTTTGGGTTTCGGTCTAATTTTGTAGCTTTTCTTGTGGAATTCATTTTGTTAGCGTATATTGATGATATTGTACTGATTATGAATAGATTTGGAGAATTTGGAGGCCGAGTCTAGAGGCAAGAGCATTGCGGGGTAGAGATTTGACCGGTTTGAGGTAAGTAACGATTGTAAATCTAGTCCCGAGGGTATGAAACCCCGGAGTTCGTATCATTCTACTATTTTGAAGTGACGCACATGCTAGGTGACGGGCGTGTGGGCGTGCACTGTTGGGGATTGTGACTTGGTCCGTCCCGTAGCAACTGTAAAGTTGCATATTTTGTGGAAATTATATGATACTTATGTGTTTTTAGAAAGAATTTTTGTTAATTGGGCTGAATGACATGTTTGGGCCTTGTGCCAGTGCTGTTTGGACTCTTAGGGGTTTTATTTTATTTTTATTATCCTCTCACTGTTTTCGATTGAAAATCTATACTCAATCATGGTTATACATGTTTACTGCATAACTTAGTTTTATTATTCGATTTTGATGCATATAAATGTTGTTTTGGGTTGAGCACCTTATTTTTTTTACTGAAATGCTTGAGTGGCTTGAGAGGTTTATGACTAAGTGAGGCCGAGGGCCTGATTGGTGAGGATATTTATGGGATCGGGCTGCACGCCGCAGCATGTTTGATATAGGCCGAGGGCCTGAGTGATTTATGCCATGATTTGGCTTGATATAGCGCTTGGGCTGAAGGAGCCCCTTCGGAGTCTGTACACACCCCTAGTGAGCGCAGGTACCTACTGAGTTCGAGTTCTGAGTGCCGAGTGCTGAGTGACTGGGAGAGATGAATGATTATGAGGTATGCCCGAGTGGCAAGAGTGATTGTGAGGTATGCCCGAGTGGCAAGAGTGATTGTGAGGTTTGCCCAAGGGGCTGTATATGAGTGATGCTTTGCCCGAGGGGCTGTTTATGATTTCATCATTTTTTCTCACCTTTGCATTTTTCATCTCTTTGAAAGCTGTTGAAAATATCCTTAAATGATTTTTTTTTTTACTGGAAATGGGTTTAAACGAGATATTTTGATTCAAATCCTGATTTTAAAAGCGTGAGGTAGTTTACTGAAATTTCATGATATGAACATTATATGCTTTATTGCTCGTCACTACTGCTCAGTCTTTATTTATTATTGTTACTTACTGAGTTGGCGTACTCACGTTAGTCCCTGCACCTTATGTGTAGATCCAGGTGTAGCTGGTCACGGTAGCGGTTGTTGATTGTTCTGGTTGCAGATTTTCTCGGAGATAGCAAGGTAGCTGTTTGACGATCGCAACCCCTGCTCTTCTCCCTCTTATCTTCCTCTAGTTGTATTTAGCTATTTTCCAGGCCGAGTTAGCCTTGACATTGTTAGACAAATTGTAGTAGATGCTCATGACTAGTGACACCCCGATGTCAGGATTTTCCTTCCGCATTTTATTTTGATTTGAACTCCTTTACGAAGGTTTTTTATGTTAAATAACATTAAAATTATATTTGAAATGAAAATATCGGTTTGCTTTGGAAATGAGTTGTCTTGCCTAGTTCCACGATAGGCGCCATCACGACAAGGGTTAGTTTGGGTCGTGACACCTACAATGCACCACCAGCTCCTATTAGTGCACCTCCACTTCAGAGTTATCAAGGTGGTTACTCAGGTCGACATGGTTATTTTCAGGGTCAGCAGTCACAACAGTCGAGGTCATGTTATACTTGTGGTGATGCGAGGCACATTGCTAGATTTTGCCCTCGGGCAAGATGCAACTCACAATATCAGAGTTCTCGTGCCATGGTTCCGGTACCAGTTGCTGCACCACCTGCTCAACTATTCAGAGGCAGGGGTCATGCAGCTAGAGGTAGGGGCCAAACTGTTAGAGGTGGAGGTCAGGCCATTAGAGGTAGAGACTAGACAGTTAGAGGTTGTCCTAGGGACGCAGTTCATGGTGGTAGGGCCCAACCCCAGTGTTATGCTTTCCCAGCCAGGCCAGAGGCTGAGTCATCTGACGTTGTTATCACAGGTACAGTTTCAGTTTGCAGTAGAGATGCTTCAGTTTTATTTGATCCGGGGTCTACTTACTCTTATGTGTCATCCTATTTTGCTTCATATTTGGTTGTGCCCTATGATTCCTTGAGTGCTCTTGTGTATGTGTCCACACCAATGGGAGATGCTATTGTTGTAGATCGTGTTTATCATTCGTGTGTGGTCACCATTGGGAATCTTGAGACTCGTGTATATCTTCTACTTCTCGATATGGTCGATTTTGATGTCATACTGGGTATGGATTGGCTATCAACTTATCATGCTATATTAGATTGTCACGCCAAGACGGTGACCTTAGCCTTGCAGGGGTTGCCTCGATTAGAGTGGAAATGGACTCTTGGTCATTCTACCAGCAGGGTTATCTATTATGTGAAGGCTTGGCATATGGTCGAGAAGGGGTATCTAGCTTATTTGGCTTATGTCTACGATTCTAGTGCGGAGGTTCCTCCCATGGATTCAGTGCCAGTTGTTCGTGAGTTTCTAGAGGTGTTTCCTGCAGACCTGCTGGGGATGCCACCCGACAGGGATATTGATTTCTGTATTGATTTGGCCCCGGGCACTCAGCCCATTTCCATTCTGCCATACCGTATGGCCCCGCCAGAGTTGAAAGAATTGAAGGAACAATTGCAAGATTTGCTTGATAAGGGCTTCATTAGACCTAGTGTCTTGCCCTAGGGTGCACCCGTGTTGTTTGTGAAGAAGAAAGATGGATCGATGAGGATATGTATAGATTATCGGTAGTTGAACAAAGTAACCATCAAGAACAAGTATCCATTGCCGAGGATTGATGGTTTATTTGATCATGTTCAGGGTGCCCAGGTATTTTTGAAGATTGATTTGAGATCTGGCTACCATCAGTTGAGGATTAGGGCATTCGATGTCCCTAAGACAGCTTTTCGGACTCGTTACGAGCATTATAAGTTTCTGGTGATGTCCTTTGGGTTGACAAATGCCCCAGCAACATTCATGGATTTGATGAACTGGGTGTTCAAGCCCTACCTGGATTCCTTTGTGATTGTGTTTATTGATGATATCTTGATCTACTCCCGCAGTCGAGAGGAGCATGAGCAGCACCGTTAGATCGTTCTTCAGACTTTGAGAGACATCCAGTTATATACTAAGTTCTTAAAATGCGAGTTTTGGTTGAGTTCAGTTGGTTTCTTGGGTCACGTTGTATCAGTAGAGGGTATTTAGGTGGATCCTAAGAATATTGAAGAAGTTCAGAACTGGCCTAGACCCACATCAGCTACAGAGATCCGTAGTTTCTTGGGATTGGCAGGTTATTACCGTCGGTTTGTGGAGGGGTTTTCATCCATAGCAGCCCCATTGACCCAGAAGGGTGCCCCGTTCAGGTGGTCAGATGAGTGTGAGGCGAGCTTCCAGAAGCTCAAGATAGCTTTGACTACGACACCGGTATTAGTGTTACCCACATGTTCAGGATCTTATACATTATATTGTGATTCATCTCGTATTGGTCTGAGTGCGGTATTTATACAGGGTGGCAAGGTTATTGCATATGCTTCGCGGCACTTGAAGGTTCACGAGAAGAATTACCCCGTTCATGATCTAGAGCTGGCAGCCATTGTTCACGTGCTGAGGATTTGGATTCACTATCTTTACGGTGTGCCATGTGAGGTATTCACGGATCATCAGAGCTTGCAGTATTTATTCAAGCAGAAGGAGCTCTATTTGAGGCAGAAGAGGTGGTTGGAGCTATTGAAAGACTATGATATCACCATATTGTATCATCCTGGGAAGGCCAATGTGGTGCCCGATGCTTTGAGTAGAAAGTCAGCTAGTATGGGTAGCCTTGCATATATTCCAGTTGGTGAGAGACCGCTTGCATTGGATGTTCAGGCCTTGGCCAACCAGTTCATGAGGTTGGATGTTTCTGAGCCTAGCCATGTTCTAGCTTGTACAGTTGCTCGGTCTTCTTTGTTTGAGCGCATCAGGGATCGACAGGATGATGATCCTCATTTGCTTGTCCATAGAGATACAATGCGGCACGGTGGTTCCAAGCAGGTTACTGTTGGAGATGACAGAGTTTTGAGTATGCAGGCTCGTATTTGTGTCCCTAATATGGATGGACTTCGTGAGCTGATTCTTGAGGAGGCCCACAGTTCCTGGTATTCTATTTATTCGGGCACCGCCAAGATATATCAGGGCTTGCGGCAGCATTATTAGTGAAGGAGGATGAAGAAAGACATAGTTGCATATGTATCTCGGTGTCTAAATTGCCAACAAGTAAAGTACGAGCATCAGAGACTTGGTGGTCTGCTTCTGCAGATAGAGATTCCTGAGTGGTAGTGGGAGCGTATCACTATGGATTTTATTGTTGGACTCCCATAGACTCAGAGGAAGTTCGATGCAGTTTGGGTCATTGTGGACAGGCTGACCAAGTCAGCGCACTTCATTCCTGTGGTAGTTACCTATTCTTCGGAGAGGTTGGCAGAGATTTACATTCGTGATATCGTCCGTCTTCACAGTGTGCCCGTGTTTATCATTTCTGATCGAGGTACGCAATTCACCTTGCACTTCTGGAGGGAAGTACAACGTGATTTAGGTACGCGGGTTGAGTTAGGCACAACATTTCATCCTCATACGGACGGGCAGTCCGAGTGCACTATTCAGATCTTGGAGGATATGCTCTGTGCTTGTGTTATAGACTTCGGAGTATCATGGGATCGGTTCTTTCCCCTTGCAGAGTTTGCCTACAACAACTACCAGCCGAGGATTCAGATGGCTTCCTATGAGGCATTATATGGTAGGCAGTGTCGGTCGCCAGTTGGGTGGTTCAAGCCGGGAGAGGCTCGGTTGTTGGGCACAAACATAGTACAGGATGCCTTGGATAAGTTCAAGATTATTCAGGATAGACTTCGCACAACTCAATCCAGGCAGAAGAGTTATGCCGACCGCATAGTTCATGATGTTGCATTCATGGTCGGGGAGAGAGTGTTGCTTCGTGTATCACCCATGAAGGGTGTAATGAGGTTCGTAAAGAAGGGCAAGTTGAGCCCTAGGTATATCAGACCTTTTGAGATTGTGGAGAGAGTGGGAGAGGTGGCTTAGAGGCTTGCGTTGCCACCTAGTTTAGTAGTTGTTCATCCGGTATTCCATGTGTCCATGCTTCAAAAGGATCACGACGATCCGTCCCATGTGTTAGATTTCAGCTCTGTCTAGTTGGACAAGGATTTGACTTACGAGAAGGAGCCGGTGGCTATTCTAGCCCGGCAAGTTCGCCAGTTAAGATCAAAGAGTTACCCTTCAGTTCGAGTGTAGTGGAGAGGTCAGCCTATTGAGGTAGCTACTTGGGACTCCGAGTCCGATATGCGAAGTAGATATCTCCACCTTTTCACCAGCCAAAGTGCTTTTCTATGTCCGTTTGAGGACGAACGGTTGTTTTAGAGGTGGAGAATGTGATGACCCAAAGGGTCATCTTATGTTTTAGAACTTGAAGCTGCACTCTTAAGACTTAAAAATCTCTTTTTTACCCTCCTCGATTTGCGTGCACAGTCCAGGCGTATTTCCAGAAAACGTTTATGTTGAAAATTGATGGAAATAAGAATTTTTGAGTTAAAAGTTGATTTTAGTTGACTTCGATCAACATTTTTGGTAAATGGACTCGGATCCATGTTTTGACGGTCCGGTGGGTCGAAATCGAATTATGGGACCTGGGCGTATGCCCGGAATCGAATTTGGAGGTCCCTAACTCGAGTTATGAATTTTTGATGAAAATTAATTATTTTTAAGAATTGGTTGATGTTTGGCCTTGTTGATACCGGATCCGTATTTTGGTTCCGGTGCCCGGTATAGCTCCAATATAATATTCATGACTTATCTATGAAATTTGGTGAGAAACAGAGTTGATTTGACGTAATTCAGACGTCCGGTTGTGGAAATAGGAATTTCAAAGCTTTCTTGAAAATTTCATTCGATTTGGTGCTAAATTTGTAGTTCTAGGTGTTATTTTGGCGATTTGATCGCGCGAGCAAGTTCGTATGATGTTTTTAGACTTGTGTCCATGTTTGGTTTGGAGCCCCGAGGGCTCGGGTGAGTTTCAGATAGGCCACGAGATGTTTTGGACTTGGGAAAATCTGGTATTTTGCTGCGGCAGGTGTTCTTGCATGTCCTTCTTCGCGTTCGCAAAGGTACTCTCGCGAACGCGAAGAGTAAGTTGGTCAGGCTGGAATTTTCTTCTTCGCGAACACGAAGGCTTGGTCGCGAACACGAAGGCTTGGTCGCGAACGCGAAGTGATGGGGAGTTACCCTTCGCAAACGCGACCAGCTCATCGCGAATGCGTAGTGTTAGGCACTGGGGGGAAGTCAGTAATCCTTCATCGCGAACGCGAAGGCCAGATGGGAGTAGCCTTCACGAACGCAAGAGAGGACTCGCGAACATGTAAGCTTAGCAACCTATACCCTTCGCGAACGCGACGAGCACTGTCGCCCAGCACTTAAAAACAGAATCAAACGGGTCTTAAGCCATTTCTTCAACATTTTCAAGAACCAAACGGTTAGAGGAGATTTTCAAGAGTCCTTTTCTTTCCCAAAGTGTTGGTAAGTGTCCACGACCCAAAATCCATAAAAGGTCGTGATGGCGCCGGACACCGCTGTCAGACAAGCCAACAATAAATACTAAATAAATTCTCATTTTAATATTTTTGAACTCATAGTTGTTCCCCTCAATAAAATTGCAGAAGATGAGGTTTACAAAATACGTAATAATATCTTTAAAAATTTCCAATACAGTGCAACCCATAATCATCCAAAAATCCGATGTCACAAGTGCATGAGTATTTACTAGGAAATTAAAATTTAAAATACAGCATCTGTCCAGAATATAAATTAGACAGGAAAATATAATAACTCTGAAGGAGACTCTGTTGGCTGCGGATCGTAATACAGAATGCAGCTCACCTATGTCCCCACAATTATTAATCACACTTCTGCGCCCACAAGGCCGCTAGACATATATGAACCAGCACAATAAAATGTGCAGCAAGTGCAGTATGAGTACGAAAACAACATGTACCCAGTAAGTATCAAGCCCAATCTCGAAGAGGTAGAGACGAGATGGCCGACTTTGACACTCACTATGGGTCAATAATATTAAGTAATCATGAAAATAGAAATAATTATATCAGCGTGATTGACAAAGTTAACAATAATTTTATTGAACCAGCAGAAGTGATTAAATTCCTTAAATTCAAATAAAATTTAAATTTATCAATTAGCCTCATTTACAGAAATAACAATAATTTCCTTAACAAGCAGAGATAAATAAATCCTTTAAATTCCAATAATTTCCAAATTTCAATTAGCTTCACAAGCTGAAATAAACTATCAAAGTATCGTGTAAATATTATTATTAAGTACAATTTCTGCCGAGGTCGTACAACCCGATTCAGAGTTTCGTGTACACTGCCGAGGGACGTGCAGCACGATCCATAGATGCATCTATTCTGCCGAGGCGTTCGGCCCGCTCCACAAGAAAAGAGGACATTTTCTTATGTACCTCCGAAATCAGAGTATGTTTATTATAAGATAAATTCGAGAGGATGAACAATTTTCTTTTAACAATTTATTAATTTAAACAGAAATAAGCATATGAGATTTCCATATTTTACTATCTCTCACTAACTATTTACGATATATATCAAATAATGTAATTAAATAACGAATATAATTTACACAAGTAATCTATGCTTTGTGTCCTAAACTACCCGGACTTTAGCATTAATAGTAGCTACGCAAAGACTCTCGTCACCTCGTACGTACGTAGCCCCCACAATTAGCAACAATTATTAATTCCATTCCTTATGGGGTAATTTTCCCCTTACAAGTTTAGACAAGAGACTTACCTTGTCTCAAAGTCCACTTTTCGATTATCGCATCGCGTAAAATTATCGATTTGGTGCCGAAAATATCTGAAACTATCCAAATGTTATACAAAATAATTAATACATGTTCAATAATTCGAATTTAGGCTATTAAATACATTACCCAACCCAAAATGGGAAAATTCCTAAAATTCACCCCGGGCCCACGTGCCCGGATTCTGGATCCGAAAATTTTACCCATAATCTCAAGAACTCAAATATATACTTTGTACCCAATTCCATAACTATTTTAGTGGTTAAAATCTCATTTTTATAAAAATCTAGGTTTTTCATCTAAGCCTTTGATTTCTAAGATTTACTAGTTATAATCTACCCATAATCTATGTATTTAACTCAGGGTGTATAGAATTAACTTAACTCCAAATTGCTAGTTGAAATCCCCCTCTCAAAAACTCCGAAATCACCCGGAAATGGAGGAATAATGTGCTCAAAATGACTGAACCCCGATTTTTAACACATTCTGTCCAAGTCTTTTTCGCACCTTCGAAAGAGGTACCGCACCTGCGGAAAAGCCTCGCAGGTGGGAGTTTTCCCTCGCCTGCCAAACCTCGCATCTGCACAAAAATTCTTGCACCTGCGCTTTCGCAGGTGCGCCCGAGATTCTGCACCTACGATGGCAGGCCTCCCTTTCCCTTTTCGCTTCTACGCATAAACCTCGCATCTGTGAGAGTCGCATCTGCGGCTGTCCAAGCGCAGGTGCGAACGTACCAGAAGCAGAAGGCTTCAGCTCTTCTGCAAAATTCCAAATATTGATCTGAGCCTCGTCCGTTTAACACTCGGGGCCACGCCCGAACATACCAACAGGTTTGTAATCCTAAAATCGACTCGCTCGAACTCATGGAACATGTAAAACAATATCAGATCTAAGAATTACACCTCAAACTAAATTGATTCAACTTAAAATTTTCAAGTTCTTTAATTTACTTCTAATGCGTCGAAACATACTTAAACTATTTGGAATTACACCAAATTTTGCGTGCAAGTCTTAAATCACTATAAGGAGCTATTCCCAGCTCTGAATTCCAAACGGACCTTGATTACTCCAAAACCTATTCCAAACCAATTTTAAGGAACTTTAAACCTTCAAATAGTTGATTTTCACTATTAAGTACCAAATCGCTTCCGGGTTATCCAAAACCCAATTCGAACATACGCCCAAGTCCGAAATTATCATACGAACCTATTGGAACCATCAAATCCCGATTCCGAGGTCGTTTTCTCAAAATGTTGACCGAAGTCAAGCTTAGCCTTTTAAGGCTAACTTAAGGAACCAAGTGTTCCGATTTCAACCCAAACACATCCAAATCCCGAACCAACCATCCCCGCAAGTAATAAATCATTAAAAACTTATTCGAGGAGTTTTATTTAGGGGAACAGGGTTCTAAAAGTCGTAACGACCGGTTGGGACGTTACATTCTCTCCCACTTAAATATACGTTCGTTCTCGAACGTGCTAAGGACTGTTCCGGAGTTATCCGAAATCACTGTTTAACACTTCGAGAACCTACTCGTGCTACCACACCCAATTGAGCACGTTAACTCTAGCAAATTTGAAGATTCTCCCATTTATTTAGGCAATTAAGCCTTAGAGCCCAATTCTAACATCCAGAATTCTCCACCATGCATGTTTCTAACCTACGAATACCATATCAATCACTACACGATGCACCAATACAGTATTGCATACCTTGGTTGAATTTAGACCATGCACCGCACCATTCACATTCCCATAATAACATCCCAGATAACAATAGTCAAGATTCCACGAATCTGATATCCACTACACATCTCATGATTCCTATAAGTCCTGTTCCAACTCTTGCAATGCTTCCACGAGGGAATAAATATGTAGAAATTCATAACCAACTGCCAAGTCAACAAATTATTGAGTTTCTCCTTTTGAATAGAACCATTGCCTAATTACGGACCAAGTAATGGTATTTTCTCTTTATTATACTTCATATAATCTGATCGTACTGATCCCGTACCCAATAATCTCGTTTCGCCCAGTATACGTTGCTTAGGCAATAAGCCACCTCAGACACAATCAAAAAGCCTCATATGACGCCACAATGAGCTAATAAGCTACGGACTCGATTGCGATACATAAGGAAAACGAACTCTGTAAAGGATTACTCAACCCACGTGACTAATTAAACAACTGAAAGGTGTCATGAACCTTCCTCAGAAAATTGGACACAAAATACACAAAATAGAATATAGGGGACTGTACTCAACATCACACTGTTGCGGCGTGCAACCCGATCCAAACAACATACCTGTGGCGACGTGCCACCCGATCTGCACAAAAAGAATCTATAAGAAAATACTTACCGAGCTAAAATGCTCATTACTGCAAAATATCCGAATATCGGACACAAGCACACTAAGTGTATGATACCATCCCTGGGAGGACTGACAGCGTCATACGCTACAAAACTCAAGCACAACTAAGGTGCGATATATGATCTGAATCTCGAGAGCCATCATGCTTACATAACATCATTACTACGTGGAACCTTAACACATAAGAAATTTATCAAGTCGTTTCACAACTCACACGGAACAATATAGTATTTCATGAAATAGCCGACGAAGAAACAACTTCCAACGTCCGAATAATCCTCCATAAGGAGCGCTCTGCTCAATGAACACATTCGGCCTGCTGTAGAGCCCATATTCATATTTAAATCCATCCACAGACCTCAAGCCGATTCTGATCGCACCGTACTAGGCTAATAACCCTTCAAGGATCCAAAATAACCCTTTTTCCCATAACACACAAGAACAACCATCATAACCGGAACAAACTTCCACAGTCCACAACCAAATGAACCGAGCGCCCTCCAGGCATAAATTCTCGAATCAGCGATATTACCAAAATCTTCATACTTGGTTTCAATCTTCACTCAATCAAGTAACTACATGTCACTCTTACACAATCTTTCCGCGAGACACGCTCCAACGACCTTCCGCACCAGGTAACAAGTCTGAACATTCATGCTACCGCTTACACTAATGTTGTAAAGCATATCAAGAATCTACAAATCAATACACAAGGTCTCCTACACCTTACATCGACCTTAGGTGATGCCGAAACAATATCATCTTACTTTAAACATCTAAATCCTTTTCCTGCTCATCCGAGCTCATGACATCCTTGTCAACACCGAACCGAAATCTTGAATTCTCAACTTTCGAATCCCATGCTACTTAATGCACTTAATCACGCCAATGCGCAGGAGTACAAGAATTCCATCATAACTCCTGAATCACTAATAGGGTAAATACTTCATCATATAGAAACCTTCTACTTAACTTATTTCAAGAGGACCATTGCAACACGTGACTGAATTCCCATATCCACAGAAAAATACCGGCCTCAAGTAGTGGTCTAAACCACTATACTCTTCTGGGATCCCTCTACACATAACATGCCCTAATACTTTAATTCCTCCAAATAAAATCAATTACGGCGGCCGTCAAGCCTCGCACGTACCGCCACAAATCACATGCATAATTCAATGCGCTGAAGGAACTGATCATTGTCACCATCATGCCAATTCAACCATTGCTAGCTGACCCATATTTTCTCAATTTATTCTCAACTTGCCTTAGAAATAATAATAGCTCCATTCATACATCACGAACTCAAATCCACACTCATCCCGAGTGACCTTATTTCACGAGACCTCACTGTTTCAAAATCCACAAATCATCCCATACCCCTCCTTGTGCGCACTTTTTCATCTTCAACTGGTACACCCATTCAGATACTTCTTTTATGAATATGAAGTTATTTTCTTTCGTTTCTCAAATGCTACACCACAACCTGAAGATAATGCAGAACACTCCAAGCCCTGTTTCATAATCTGCTGCAAAAGCTCGATACTCAACCATACTACGGACTCGAGATCCTTAGGCACCGCACTTTAAATTTTTGAACCCTCTAAGACCGTTATCGAGAGTCACTTGCTTTGACTTGTTCCCAAACATGATCAACTCCAAGGCCATGCTAGCACATGGACATTTTCTCAAGGAAACACCCGACTATCTCACTTTCCATGTGCATTACATCTACACGAAGCATAAACTCTGAGTCTTCCCAAAAACCTGAATATGAACTGATAAGGCCAAATATGGGACACATTCCCCAAATCCTTTGCTCAAATTACCACCAATATTTTCTTTCCTTAGGCGTAATGACCCACCAATACACCGATAACCAGAAATCGCACAAGTTGACACTACGTAATCCAATCATAGACGGTGGGGCTCTCCCATTTAGCTTGAAGCTACAATTACATAATTCTGGAATCAACCGAGATTCTTTCTTCATAGTTGACATGATCCTGCACACGCAACTCGCCAAATTTCTCGAAATCCTCCTATTAACCTTTAATAAACACTCTGAACCACTAGCTATATTTACATATTAAATCTCTTACCGGGTAGCCAGTAGAATTCTTCGCAGAAACTTCGTCAATAGCACGCACCCGCTAACCTTCTCACACGAGATAAATCACATGTGGAAATTACATGCCGACATATTCCAACGCCGCTGCACTGGGAGCAAATACTACAAAATCAGTAGATCATCCTGAGTCCGAGCTCATTCACCAGCTGCACTAGTCCATTCACTCCTCATGAATGTCAACTAAAAGGTGCGACAATACATTCCAATCCAAAGCCATGTTGTCCTTCTTCATATCAAGCAACTCCCTCATGTTGTATCCGATATTCCTCAATATAGCAGCTAATATTACAACTTAAGTCCGTAGGCCCAGTCACTGTCCATCCTAAATCCCAAATCACTTCAAACTTTCCTCAAGCCGCGAAGTTATCCTACCACGTAACTCACATGCTACCTTGCCACTCTTCTTTAAGAACTACTCGACTTATGTTTCTCACACTTGGCCTCCTAGGAACTTAACCACCACAAGACATCTTCCACATGTCCTTCCTCATCCTTCGCTGCCCAAATGTTGCCTTAGCTAAAAATCCGTCTCTGTAGCACTTGTACCAATAGCTCGTTACCAGCTTTAAACCTTTCTGACGATCATCCTTCTCAAGACATCAATACTAGGAACGCTACTTCGATCCTGAATCACTGCACACCACGATCTCTAATGGCTGCTTCCCCTATACCAATTCCTAACACCCCGTCGTGAAGGCGATTTGAAGAAAACCATAACACCGGTGAACCTTAACATATTTTACAAGGCGATGACACCATATCAAAATTGAGAACTCTACCACACTCGAATATATCAAGATTTGTTACTCCATCAACTCCAAACCTGAACATTCATAGTCCGATTGCCTTTTCTCCACTGGAATTAAAACATGGAACCTTTGAATCATGTACTAAGAAAACCTTCTTTCAAGTCGTTTACTGCCCTGACACATAGACGGGCATTTTACCATTTCATAAACATTGTGCGATAACAACGCACGAATCGTCATAACAATCAATGCCAAATCTCAAAACCTTAGGTAGTACTGATACTTAATTTGAAATGACAGAGCGGCCTTTTGCAAGGCGATGATAACAGCCCAATTAATTATACAGGGAGAAGCATCCTGTACTACATCTATAGTACCATTAAAAATTTCCTCTATCGCCAATTTATAACAAGCGCTTCACGTCGAATAAGATTGAGTAGGAAGTAAATGAAGGCATAAGCCTCAAAGGAATAAAATCGCACGATAAGGAATCAAAAAGGGAAGTATTCCTAACAACCTTATAACCTCTCGAAGATAAGTACATACGTCTCTGTACCGATCCACAAGACTCTACTAGACTTGCTGATGACTCGTGAGACCTAAGTGAACCTAGTGCTCTGATACCATATTGTCACGACCCAAAATCCATAAAGGTCGTGATGGCGTCGGACACCGCTGTCAGACAAGCCAACAATAAATACAAAATAAATTCTCATTTTAATATTTTGGAAGTCATAGTTGCTCCCCTCAATTAAATAGCAGAAGATGAATTTTACAAAATACGTAATAATATCTTTAAAAATTTCCAATTCAGTGCAACCCATAATCATCCCAAAACTCGGTGTCACAAGTGAATGAGCATTTACTAGGGAATTAAAATTTAAAATACAGCATCTATCCAGAATATAAATTAGACAGGAAAATATAATATCTTTGAAGGAGACTCTGTTGGCTGTGGATCGTAATACAGAAAGCAGCTCACCTATGTCCCCACAATTATTAATCACACATCTGCGCCCACAAGGCCGCTAGACATATATGAACCAGCACAATAAAATGTGCAGCAAGTGCAGTATGAGTACGAAAACAACATGTACCCAGTAAGTATCAAGCCTAATCTCAAAGAAGTAGAGACGAGATGGCCGACTTTGACACTCACTATGGGTCAATAATATTAAGTAATCATGAAAATAAAAATAATTATATTAGCGTGATTCACAGAGTTAACAATAATTTTATTGAACCAGCAGAAGTGATTAAATTCCTTAAATTCAAATAAATTTTTAATTTATCAATTATCCTCATTTACAGAAATAACATTAATTTCCTTAACAAGCAGAGATAAATAATTTTTTTAAATTCCAAGAATTTCCAAATTTTAATTAGCTTCACAAGCTAAAATAAACTATTAAAGTATCGTGTAATTATTATTATGCCGAGGTCGTACGGCCCGATCCAGAGTTTCGTGTACACTGCCGAGGGACGTGCGGCACGATCTATAGATGCATCTATTCTGCAGAGGCGTTTGGCTCGCTCCACAAGAAAGGAGGACATTTTCTTATGTACCTTCAGAATGAGAGTATATTTATTATAAGATAAATTCGAGAGAATGAATAATTTTCTTTTAACAATTAATTAATTTAAACAGAAATAAGCATATGAGATTTCCATCTTTATCTCTCACTAACAATTTATGATATACATCAAATAATGTAATTAAATAACGAATATAATTTACACAAATAATTCATGATTTGTGTAAGCACGTAATTTTTAACCCGCACATTAGAATAATCTTTAGTAGTCTTAGTATTTTTAGAATATTTATTTGACTTTATTTCTTTAGGATTTTCGTCAACTTTTAATTTTTATTTTAAAACATAAGTTTAAAAACACAAAAATAGTTTGTTCTTATTAACTAAGATTAATTAGTTTATTTTGATAGTATTTTTATTTTTGTTCAATGAGAAAGAATTGAATTTGGCCTAAAATAATTTATTGGTGAAGCCCATTTTCGGACCTGAACCCACTCCTCCCCTCAGCCTATTAACCCATTCCCATTCCCTAACCCACAACCCTTTTATAATCCCTAAATTAAACCTAATTCCTCTACACTTCAACACCACCCAACAAACACACAAAGAATACCCCACACCTTCTTCATAAAGAGGGGAGCCGTTTCCACACTTAAAAAAATACCCCTAGGACTGAAAGTTCCAGAGGCCTCCAACTTCCCCAAATCAAAGAAGCTAATTCCCCCACTTCAGACACGAGAGAACGGGCAGCCACATAAACACACAGATAGTAGAGAGTAACGGATATAAGAGGCTTTTTGGAGAGAGAAATTGGAAAGGAAAGCTAGGGTTCTAAAAAACGTTCTTCTTCTTCTCAATTGTTGATCTTCATTTTGATTTTTTGGTTTAGTTCCAGAACAAGAAAAATATAAAAAAAGAGAAATATGTTCAGTGTTCTTTCATTCTATTTTATTTCGATTACTGTCTAAAAATTCAAATATATATATATATTCCGTCACTTCTTTTCAATTTGGATTTTGGTTGAAAAATGGAGTTCGATTGAGAAGTCGTTGAGTTCGTCGCTGCTGGAGGAGTCGATTTCCGTCCCCTGTTGCCTTTTCAGTTCGATTCCAGTTTTGTTGCCGGGTTTCTCATTGTATATTCACGGCCGAAGTTTAATCAAAAGCTCAATTTCAGGTTCATTTTCTGACTCTATCCCTTATCTTGATTGCGGTGTTAATATCAGTATGGTCAGGGCCATAGGTCTAACAGATTTTGGGGAGTGCTTGAATCTTGAGTGTAGGGATTAATTAAGGTTGGATCCAAGTGCTTTTCTGTGCCATTCATGACTTTGTTTCTGTATTTTAATATATCACTTCAGATCTAAACGCTTTTGTTTGATATGATCCATTCGAGTTCGACATGGTCATATAGTTATTGGAAGGATCATGAAATCAGTGAGGACTTGCTTGCAATTTTATTAAGCGTTTCGGCATGTTCCTGTCAGCTTTAAGTTGTTAAACTCTCACTAGATGTTCTTTGGGTGCTTGTTGAATTAGTTTGGTCATTCCAACATTTTGAAGCATGTCTCGTTGTGCTTAAATCAGTTCTATCAATACCCAATTTCACATATAGGTCGTGATGGCACCCAACACTACAGCTAGGCAAGCCAAATTAATATATTAAGCATATATTGACAAAATTTAAAATCAAGAAAAATAATAAAACCCAAATTCTACTAATGTGTGTGCCAAGACCTGGTGTCACAAGTGTATGAGCATCTAGTAGATTATACAAAACCTCAAATACTGTCTGAAATAAAAATAGACAGAATAAAAAAAAAGAATACAAAGTGAGACACTAGTAGCTGCAGAATGGATCAGAGAAACAAACTCACCACCATGCCCCTGGATAACGTGGGTGTAAGACGATAGGTCCCCCACTAGTACTTGCCTCAGGTCCTGCACAAAAAGTGCAGCAAGTGTAGTATGAGTACGTAAACAACGTGTACCCAGTAAGTATCAAGCCTAATCTCGAAGTGGTAGAGACGAGATGGCCGACTTTGACACTCACTATGGGTCAATAATAATAATTAAAATACAACTAGGATATTTAAATCAGCATGATTTACAGAATTTAAATAATTTATTTAATCAACGAAAATAATCAAATTCCTTCAAATGCAACAATTCTCAATATATTAATTAAATTCCTTCAATTTAAATAATTTCCAATTTATCAATTAATCTCATTTACAGGAATAACAATTAATTCCTCGACAAGCAGGCATAATAATTCATTAAATTCTAAGGATTTTCCAATTTATCCATTAACTTCGCAAGCTGAAATAAATTATTAAAGTATCGTGTGATTATTATTATTAAGCATGATTTCTGCCGAGGACGTACGGCCCGATCCAGAGTGTCGTGTACACTGCCGAGGGACGTGCGGCGCGATCCATGGATGCATCTATCCTGCCAAGGCGTTCGGCCCGTTCCACAAGAAAGGAGGACATTTTCTTATGTACCTCCGGAAGGAGAGAATATTTATTATAAGATTAATCCCGGAGGAAGAACAATTTCTCTTAACAATTAATTAATTTAAACAGAAAATCAAGTATATGAGATTTTTATCCTTTAATATTTTTATCTAATAATTCACAATATATGTATATATCAAATAATATTAATTAAACAAAGAATACAATTCACACAAGTAATTCATGCTTTGAGTTCTAAACTACCCGAACTTTAGCATTAATAGTAGCTACGCACGGACTCTCGTCACCTCGTGCATACGTAGCCCCCACAATTAGCAACAATTATTAAATTTTTTAATCACCTATGAGGTAATTTCCCCCTCACAAGAATAGACAATAGACTTACCTCGTCTTGCTCCAATTTAATCCACTATAAGGCCTTTTCCACGATTATCCAACTTTGTCTGGCTCGAATCTAGCCAAAAATAATTCGATACAATCACTAAAAATTATAAGATCAATTCTATAAGAAAATACTACATTTTAAATAAAAATCCCGAAATTAATTAAAAATTCATCCGTGGGGCCCACATCTCGAAATCCGGCGAAAGTTATGAAATCCGATAACCCATTCAATTATGAGTCCAACCATACCACTTTCACTCAAATCTGACTCCGAATCGATACCGAAATCTAGAAAGTTCGTTTCTATGAGATTTCTAAAATTTTCCAAATTTCAATCTCAAAACACTAATTAAATGATGAGAACAATGATATATTTATGTTTATAGACCAAATCCAAGTTAGAATCACTTACCCCAATGTCTTTTCCTTGATAATCTATCAAAAGACGCCTCTGCTCAAGCTCCAATTTGTTAAAAATGGCGAATGGGACGAATGCCCTCTGTTTTTATAACTTACAGATCTGTCCAGTTCGATCAGGGGAGCTCGATCTCGGGAGCTCAATCTCAGGGAGCTCGATCTTGGGAGCTCGATCTCAGGGAGCTCGATCTTGGGAGCTTGATCTCAGGGAGCTCGATCATGGGAGCTCGATCTTGGGAGCTCGATTTTTGGGAGCTCGATCTTGGGAGCTCGAATTTTGGGAGCTCGATCTTGGGCCTCGATTTTGGGCTCGATCTCAGCCCAGAATTTCCATCAGAAGAGAAAAATTGCAGCAATTGTTTAAGTCCAATTGTTGATCCGTTAACCATCCGAAACTCACCGAGGCCCTCGGGACCTCAACCAAATATACCAACAAGTCCTAAAACATCATGCGAACTTAGTCGAACCTCTAAATCACATCAAACAATGCTAAAACCATGAATCATACCCCAATTCAAGCTTAATGAAACTAAGAGTTTTCAACTTCTACATTCAATGTCGGAACCTATCAAATAAACTCCGATTGACCTCAAATTTTACACACAAGTCATAAATGATATAACGGAGCTATGAAAATATTCGGAACTGGATTCCAACTCGGGTATCAAAAAGTCAACTCATCGGTCAAACTTCCAAACTTAAATTCTTATTTTTTGCCATTTCTAGCCTAATTTAACTACGAACTTCCAAATAAAATTCCGAACACGCTCCTAAGACCAAATTCACCATACAGAGCTGTTGGAATCATCAAAATTCTACTCCGGGGTCGTTTTTTCAAAATGTTGACCGACGTCAAACTTAGCACTTTAAGGCCAACTTAAGGAACCAAGTGTTCCGGTTTTACCCCAAACACTTCCAAATCCCGAACCAACTATCCCCGCAAGTCATAAATCAATACAAGCACATACGGGAAGTTTTATTTTAGGGAACGGGGTTCTAAAAGTTAAAATGAACGGTTGGGTCATTACATTCTCCACCTCTTAAACAAACGTTTGTCCTCGAACGGGTTTAGAATTGTACCTGAAGTGCTGAATAAGTGTGGATATCTGCTCCGCATGTCTTCCTCGGCCTCCCAAGTCGAATCCTCGACTGGTTGGCCCCTCCACTGGACTTTTACTGCAGAAATCCTCTTGGACCTCAACTGGCGAACCTGTTTATCAACAATGGCAATTAGCTCCTCTTCATAACCCAAGCTATTATCTAGATGAACTATGCTAAAGTCTAACACATGTGATAGGTCGGCATGATACTTCCGGAGCATTAGATACGTGAAAAATCGGATGAACTCATGATAGGCTGGGAGGCAATGCAAGCTCATAAGCAACCTCCCCAACTCGTTTCAACACCTCAAATGGGCCTATAAACCTTGGGCTCAACTTTCCCTTCTTCCCGAATCTCATAATTCCCTTCATCGGCGAAACCTTCAAGAGAACTTTTTCACCTACCATAAATGATATATCACGCGCTTTCTGATCCGCGTAACTCTTTTGTCTGGACTGTGCTGTACGAAGTCGCTCCTGAATCAACTTTACCTTTTCCAAGGCATCCCTTACCAAATCAGTACCATATAACTTAGCCTCACCTGGCTCAAACCATCCGATAGGTGAACGACATCGCCGACCATATAAAGCCTCAAATGGAGCCATCTCGATGTTGGATTGGTAACTGTTATTATAAGCAAACTCGGCCAAAGGCAGGAAACGATCCCACTGACCTCCAAAGTCGATCACACATGCCCTGAGCATATCCTCCAAAATCTGAATTGTCCACTCTGACTGTCCATCGGTCTGCGCATGAAAGGCTGTGCTGAGATCTACACGTGTCCCCAACTCACTCTGTACTACTCTCCAGAAATGTGAAGTAAACTGAGGGCCTTTATCTGATATGATGGAAATTGGAACACCGTGCAAACGAACTATCTCCTAAATATAAATCTGGACCAACCTCTCTGAAGTATACGTAGTCACAACAGGAATAAAATGTGCCGACTTGGTCAACCTGTCAACAATCACCCAAACTGCATCAAACTTCCTCAAGGTCCGCGGCAACCCAACTACAAAGTCCATAGTAATTCGTTCCCATTTCCACTCTGGTATAGTCATTTGCTGAAGTAGGCCACCTGGCCTGCTCATATTTAACTTGCTGGCAATTTGGACACCTAGATACATACTCAACTATGTCCTTTTTCATTCGTCGCCACCAATAATATTGCCTCAAGTCACGATACATCTTAGTAGCACCTGGATGAATAGAATATCGAGAACTGTGTGCCTCTTCCAGGATCTTTTTCCTCAGCCCATCCACATTAGGAACACATAGACGATCCTAGAGTCGCATAACACCATCTGCTCTAATAGTAACTTCCTTGGCACCACCTCGTAGTACCGTTTCACGAAGAACCATCAAGTATGGGTCATCATACTGGCGAGCCTTGATCTGCTCAATTAGTGAAGATTGGGCCACCACACATGCAAGAACTCGGCTGGGCTCTGAAATATCCATCCTGACAAGTTTGTTAGCCAATGACTGAATATCCGAGGCTAATGGCCTTTCCTCTGCTGAAATGAAAGCCAAACTACCCATACTCTCTGCCTTCCTGCTCAAGGCATCTGCAACCACATTTGCTTTGCCCGGATGATACAAGATAGTAATATCATAATTTTTAGTAACTCCAGCCATCTGCGCTGCCTCAAATTTAGATCCCTCTGCTTGAACAAATGCTGCAAACTGCGATGATCAGTGTAAACTTCACAAGACACCCCATAAAGATAATGCCTCCAAATCTTTAGAGCGTGAACAATCGTAGCTAACTCCAAATCATGTACTGGATAATTCTTCTCGTGGGGCTTCAGCTGACGTGAAACATATGCAATAACTCGCCTTTCCTGCATCAATACACAACCCAAGCCAACGCGTGATGCGTCGCAATACACTGTATATATTCCCAAACCAGATGGTAACACTAACACGGGTGCTGTAGTTAGTGCTGTCTTGAGCTTCTGAAAGCTTGACTCAAAATCATCAGACCATCGGAACTGAACACCCTTCTGGGTTAATTTGGTCAAAAGTGCTGCAATAGATGAAAAACCTTCCACGAACCAACGATAATAACCTGCTAAACCCAAAAAACTCCTGATCTCAGTTGCCGAAGTGGGACGATGCCAATTCTATACTGCCTCAATATTTTTGGGATCAACTTTAATACCTTCGCCCGATAAAATATGTCCCAAAAATGCTACAGACTCTAGCCAAAACTCATATTTAGAGAACTTAGCATATAGCTTTTGTTCCCGCAATGTCTGAAGCACTACTCTCATATGCTGCTCATGTTCCTCCTTACTGTGCGAATAGATTAATATGTCATCAATGAAGACAATGACAAACGAATCAATATATGGCATGAATACCCTGTTCATCATATCCATAAACGCTGTCGGGGCATTACTTAAACCGAAAGACATCACCAGAAACTCATAATGACCATATCTAGTCCGAAAAGCAGTCTTCAGAACATCCAAATCCTGAATCTTCAACTGATGGTACCCTGACCTCATGTCGATCTTAGAGAATACCCTAGCACCCTGCAACTGGTCAAATAGATCATCAATACACGGAAATGGGTACTTGTTCTTAATAGTGACTTTGTTCAATTGGTAATAATCAATACACATCCGCATTGTTCCATCCTTCTTTTTCACAAATAATACTGGTGCACCCCAAGGCGATACACTCGGTCTGATGAACCCTTTGGCTAGTAACTCTTCAAGCTGTTCTTTCAATTCTTTCAATTCTTTTGGAGCCATGCGATACGGTGGGATAGATATAGGATGGGTATCTGAAGCCAAGTCAATACTGAAATCAATATCACGATCAGGTGGCATACCTTGAAGATCTGATGGAAATACATCAGAGAACTCCCGAACTACAGGCACTGAATCAATAGCCGGAGTCTCTGCAGTAATATCCCGAACAGAGGCTAGATAAGCCAAACAACCCTTCTCAATCATGTGTTGAGCCTTTATAAAAGAAATAACTCGATTAAATGAACTAACAGGCGAACCCTTCCACTCCAGCTTAGGCAATGCTGGAATAGCCAAGGTAACAGTCTTGGCATGACAATCTAGAATAGCATGATATGGAGATAACCAATCCATACCCAGAATAATTTCAAAATCGCTCATCTCAAGCAATAAGAGATCTGCTCTAGTTTCATAACCACAGAATGTAATAATATAGGACCGGTAGATCCGGTTCACAATAACAAAATCACCCACAGGAGTGGACACATAAACAAGAGTACTCAAGGACTCGCGAGAAACACCCAGGAATGGAGCAAATAGAGATGACACATATGAATATGTAGATCCTGGATCAAATAATACTGAGGCATCTTTGCCACAAACAAAAATAATACCTGTAATCACGGCATCTGAGGCCTCTGCATCTGGTCTAGCCGAAAAAGCATAGAACCGAGCTGGAGCGCCAACTAGCTGACCTCCACCTCTAAGACGACCCCTACCCACCTGTCCTCCACCTCTTGGTGGTCGGACTGCTGGTGGAGCAACTGGTCCAATAAGCATAGGATGCTGACCCTGCTGTACTGGTCTACCCCAAAGCCTGGGGCAAAACCTCCCCATGTGACTGGGATCCCCGCACTCATAACAACTCTTCAGTGCGATGGGCTGCTGACTAAGTGTCTAGCCCTAGGGAACTGAATACCCACTAGGAGGACCCTGAATAGCTGGTGGGCGGTAGGAACTCTCTAGTATAGCACTGAGATAAGGTCGCACTGGAGCACCTCGAGGAGGTGGTGGTGCTGGAAATGGGGGTCTGCTGGACTGCCCCCTCACGAACTGACCTCTGCCCCCAGATGGAGCACCTCTGAATTATCCAGAGTACCTGAACCGCTTATCTCTCATAATCTGCTCTCTGCTCCGCTGACGCATACCCTCAATCCTCCGGGCTATCTCTACAACTCGCTCATAAGAAGTACCCATCTCAATCTCTCATGCCATAGTGGCCTGAATACCAGTATGTAAACTGGCTACAAACCTCCGCACTCTCTCCGCCTCCGTAGGGAGTATCATAAGTGCATGGCGAGATAATTCAGAAAACCTTGCCTCATAATCAGTCACAGACATCTGACCCTGCTGGAGCTGCTCAAACTGAAACCGCAACTCTTCCCTCTGGGAGGGTGGAATATACATGTCCAAGAAGATACGGGTAAACTTGTCCCAAGTCATGGGAGGAGAATCTGCTGGTCTGCCAAGAGCATAAGACTGCCACCATCTACGGGCTCTACCCTCTAGCTAAAAAGTAGCAAAATCAACCCCATGGGATTCCAATATCCTCATGGTGTACAGTATATCCTTGCAACGATCAATGAAATCCTGTGGATCCTCATGTCGCTCACCCCCGAAGACAAGAGGATGTAGTATAGTCCATCTGTCCAATAGTTTTTGAGGATCAGCGGCTACAGTTGGCCTGAGCTCAGGTGTAGCTGCTGCCACTGGCTGGGCTCCACCCACGGGTAGTGCACCCTAGGTCTGATATACAGCAGTTACCAGTCCATGAGCCTGTGCGGTAGGGGTCTGTGCTCCCCCGCCCGCCTGATATGTGGCTGGGTCTGCCGGAAATAAACCAGCATAAGTCATATTATCCATGAACCGCATCATACGACCCATGACATCCTGAAATCCTGGTGCAGATGTGAAATCCACCAGAGCTGGTTCTGCCACAGGCACCTCACCTTGCTCCTCAATAATGGGATTCGCTGCTGGACCCACTGGCGGCATAACCGGAACAGTCTTGGGACGTCCTCTCTCTCTACCATGGGCTAGAGCCCTCCCTCGGCCTCTAGCAACTGGGGGAGTAGCTCTTCCCTGGTCTGGAACATCATTAGAGCGCGTTGTCATCATCTGTGAGAGAATAATAAAAGGACATTTAGAACTACATAAATTGCACGATGGAATATGAAGAAAGTTAATTTCCTAACACCTTATAGCCTCTCGAGGATAAGTACAGATGTCTCCTTACTGATCCGCAAGACTCTATTAGGCCTGCTCATAACTTGTGAGACCTACGTGAACCTAGTGCTCTGATACCATGTTGTCAAGACCCAATTTCACATATAGGTCGTGATGGCGCCCAACACTACAGCTAGGCAAGCCAAATTAATAAATTAAGCATATATTGACAAAATTTAAAACCAAGAAAAATAATAAAATCCAAATTCTACTAATGTGTGTGCCAAGACCTGGTGTCACAAGTGTATGAGCATCTAGTAGATTATACAAAACCTCAAATACTGTCTGAAATAAAAATAGACAGAATAAAAAAAAAGAATACAAAGTGAGACACTAGTAGCTGCAGAACGGATCAGAGAAACAACTCACCATTATGCCTCTAGATAACGTGGGTGTAAGACGATAGGTCCCCCACTAGTACTCGCCTCAGTTCCTGCACAAAAAGTGCAGCAAGTGTAGTATGAGTACGTAAACAACGTGTACCCAGTAAGTATCAAGCCTAATCTCGAAGTGGTAGAGACGAGATGGCCGACTTTGACACTCACTATGGGTCAATAATAATAATTAAAATACAACTAGGATATTTAAATCAGCATGATTTACAGAATTTAAAATAATTTATTTAATCAACGAAAATAATCAAATTCCTTCAAATGCAACAATTCTCAATATATTAATTAAATTCCTTCAATTCAAATAATTTCCAATTTATCAATTAATCTCATTTACAGGAATAACAATTAATTCCTCGACAAGCAGGCATAATAATTCATTAAATTCCAAGGATTTTTCAATTTATCCATTAACTTCGCAAGCTGAAATAAATTATTAAAGTATCGTGTGATTATTATTATTAAGCACGATTTCTGCCGATAACGTACGACCCGATCCAGAGTGTCGTGTACACTGCCGAGGGATGTGCGGCACGATCCATAGATGCATCTATCCTGCCGAGGCATTCGGTCCGTTCCACAAGAAAGGAGGACATTTTCTTATGTACCTCCGGAAGGAGAGAATATTTATTATAAGATTAATTCGAGAGGAAGAACAATTTCTCTTAATAATTAATTAATTAAAACAAAAAATCAAGTATATGAGATTTTTATCCTTTAATATTTTTTATCTAACAATTCACAATATATGTATATATCAAATAATATTAATTAAATAAAGAATACAATTTACACAAGTAATTCATGCTTTGAGTTCTAAACTACCCGAACTTTAGCATTAATAGTAGCTACGCACGGACTCTCGTCACCTCGTGCATACGTAGCCCCCACAATTAGCAACAATTATTAAATTTTAATCACCTATGAGGTAATTTTCCCCTCACAAGAATAGACAATGGACTTACCTCGTCTTGCTCCAATTTAATCCACTATAAGGCCTTTTCCACGATTATCCAACTCTGTAATAGTAAATGTAGAATTTCATACTGGTAAATTTGGTTAGATTAATAGCCCGTTTGGCCAAGCTGGAGAAATCAGCTTATTTTGAGAAGTGCTTTTGAACTTTTGGATATAAGTATTTTGTGTTTGTCTAATCACTCTGAAAAGTACTTTTGAGCAATAATTTGTGTTTGGCCAAGCTTTTCAAAAAATACTTTTAAGTATCAAATTACGAATAAGGACATGAATAGATTTACTTAATAGTTAATATTATGAGTAAATAAATAATCTCAAAATTTTGTTATTACATGCAATAATTAAATCATTTCATTTTATTTAAGTACAATATGAAAATAAAATTTAAAAGTACTTAATTATTTTAATATAAGTTAAATATATTAAAAATTATTCAACAAATATAAAAACATTCACCCCTAAAGTCATTATATATTAAAAAGCTATCCTAAAAATAATAAGAAATATTTATACCTTAATATCCTAAGTATTAGGTTTGACGGTTATTTTAGTATATACTATATTTTGTTAAGGGTATTTTTGGTAGGAAGAAAAGTCAAAACTGTTTGTGCTTCTGCTTTTGGAAAGAAGCTATTTTTTTCTGCTTCTTCCCAAAAATATTTTTTTTCCCCAAAAAACTTGGCCAAACACCTCAAATTAGGAAAATATAATTACTTTTGGAAAAAAAATTATTTCTAGCCTCTTTAGAAGCTTGGCCAAACAGGCTATAATATAGTAAATCAAATATGGATGGCAATTAAATAAAAGAGAAGGAAGCAATGCCTCAAAATGGGAAATGTATTACAATAATTTCTTCTATTTAGAGAGGGAAATGTGCAGTAATTCATTCATCAATGGCACTACCATTTTCTTCATCTTCCTCAGTCCTACCGATCTAGTTTTTTCCCAATCAATTTTTTTGTGTTCTTTTCGCTTGTAATACTTAACCGTTATTTGGGATTTTTTCTTTGTTAAGAGCACACATTTATGTGATGACCCGCCACATCACCATGCCACATAGGCACCATTTGGCATATATTTATACCATGTGGAAGCTTACATAGGAGGAAAGCTAGTTTTTGTGTGAAGATTCTAGAGAAGTATGGACATTTCCTTTGGAAGATCCTAGATGCTTATGGATTTGCTAGGAAAGTCCTTGAAATCTTCTAGTCTTGTAAAGAATTCTAGAGAAAACCCTTATCTTGTAAATATTAAGGACTTGTGTAATAATTAATATTTACACACTAGCTCCTAGGAGACTAGTATATAAAGGGCGCCATTCATTTGTAATTCATCAAGCAAACAATTCAAGTTCTCTCTATACAAAGCTCCCTTTAACAATTCTCTTTTGTTCTTTCTACCATTCTCTTAGCGATCTTCAGTATAGTAAGGCTGACTTGGCATAGCAAGAATGTGAGCAAGTTGTGCAAGATCGTTAGCGAGTTGTCAAGTGCCACACGTGTACTTAGTTAACTACTAAGGACGTGACAACGTGGTATCAGAGCAAAGGTTTCAACTAAGAGAATGGCGAACGACGGAGAAATTAACGCTGCCAACACCCAAGCCAACGTCATCCAGGATGCTGCTGGCAAGAGCAGCCGTAACAAAAAGAGGAATGCCACCAACAAGAGCCAGGAGGTACCACCCGAGGTTGTGTCAAGTGAAGGGCTTACATCCTAAGTACCATCTGCCACTGAGGCGAGCGAGGATGAAGTAGAGGTTCTTCCCGAGGACGTCTCACTCGGTAAAGAGTGGGTGATGAAGATGAATGCGGGGATGGACGCCGTGGAGATTTTTGGCCAACGCTTGGGAAGGTAGAAGGCACCCTTAGCGTTCTTGAGGGGCATACTCTTGAAGACATTGAGAGTATCCGAAATAACTTGGAGGGACATACACATACCGTGATGGAACTAAGGCAAACCATCACTGCCTTAGAGTGCAGACTCATGGAGGCTTTGAGTACTATCGATGCTATGAAGGCAAAGATAGAGTCACTCGAGGAGCATGTTAGTGCTGGCATGACCGATGCAGCCAACAATGTTGTGACGGCGAGCGAGGCAAAGATCGAGGCTCCTAAACCTCTGGTGTTCACCCCTGGTGTTCAAAGGTGTTCGTGATGCACAAGAAGTGGAAACCTTTCTATGGGACTTAGAGAACTACTTCAAGCATGGCAAAGTGAGGGAAGACGAGGCCATGATCAGCACTGCAGTGTTGTACCTCTCAGAGGTTGCCATGCTATGGTGGAGAAGGAAGATGGCTGACGTGGATAAAGGTCTATGTACTATTCGCACGTGGGATCAGTTCAAAGCCGAGTTCAAGAGACAGTTCTTTCCAAATAATGTATTGTACGAGGTAAGGCGCAAGCTTAGGGAGTTGAAGCAAACAAGGAGCATACGTGTCTATGTCAAGGAGTTTACTACCCTTATGCTTCAAATACCCAACCTGACCAATGATGACTTGTTGTTCCACTTCATGGACGGGTTTCAAAATTGGGCTAAGCAGGAGTTGCAACGCCGGCAAGTCGTAGATATAGACCAAGCCATAGTGGAGGCTGAATCATTGATGGATTTCAGGCATGACAAGCACGACAAAGGTAAAGTAAAAGAAACAAAGTTTAACAATGTCAAAGGTGGGGGAGATCGTGGCAAAGGCAAAGAGATACAATAACAATACTACAAGACTCAAGATTCCAAAAGGTCGAGTGGCCGTCAGGCTATACCGAAAAGAAGGCACAGGCCGAGAAGAAAGGATGTTACATATGCGGAGGGCTGCACAGCTTCAGTAATTGTCTCGACCTAAAGATCCTCAGCGCCATGGACCATGAACGGAAGGAGCAGCCGCAAACAGAGAGTTTGGGAACCGCATATTTGGGTATGATCGGATTATGTGGTGCCGTCAAGAAGAAAACTATCCAACCTACTGAGAATGGCAATCAGTACGTGGATATTATCATCAATAACAAGCCTGCTCGTGCAATAGTGGATATTGGAGCAACTCATAATTTCGTGACTGAGGCTGTCGCAAAGAGACTAGAATTGAAGCTTGCTCCAACCAACTCTCGCATCAAGACTATGAATGTCGAGGTACAAAATGCTCGTGGGGTAGCTAATGGAGTTGGTGTCAAATTGGAAACTTGGAAAGGTATGACAAACTTTACCGTAACCACTATGGATTTCTTTGACATCATATTGGGGCAAGAGTTCTTTAGACATTGTCATACTTTGATCGACCCTATCTCCAATATCTCTTGGTTATGGAGCAAGAAGGAGCTTGCATGGTACCTACAGTGGCTATGCCACACGGACAGATCCAAGCACAACTCTCAGCTATGTAGGTTGTCAAGGGGATCAAGAAGGGGGAGCCAACGTTCGTGGCAACCATCACAAGTCTGGAGGAAGACAAGAGTTTTCAAGAGACATTTCCGCCTTGCATAGAGAAGTTGCTTGAGAAAAACAAAGACGTCATGCCCTAGGAGTTGCCTAAGCATTTGCTGCCTAGGCAAGAGGTGGATCACAAGATTGAGTTGGAGCTAGGGGCTAAACCACCCGCATTTGCCCCATATCGTATGGCACCGCCCGAGCTAGAGGAGCTCAGGAAACAATTGAAAGAGCTGCTAGATGATGGTCACATTCGCCCATCAAAGGTACCTTTTCGTCTCACTAGTATTGTTCCAGATGAAGAAGGATGGATCACTACGCTTGTGCATAGACTACTGAGCACTTAATAAGGTCACATCGAAGAATAAGTACCCGATCCCGCTCATTACTGACTTGTTCGATAGACTTGGGAAAGCCAAATATTTTACCAAGGTGGATCTTCGCAAGGGCTACTACCAGGTTCGCATTGCAGAAGGGGATGAGCCAAAGACAACATGTGTGATGATATATGGAGCCTTTGAGTAGTTGGTGATGCCCTTCGGCTTAACCAATACACCGGCCACACTTTGCACCCTTATGAACAAGATTTTTCATCCCTACCTTGATCAGTTCGTGGTAGTCTACCTAGACGACATAGTCATCTACAGCAACACCTTGGAGGAGCACATGGAGCACTTAAGAAAGGTTTTCCAAGTCTTGCGGGAGAACGAGCTATACATCAAGAGGGAGAAATGCGAGTTTGCACAATTAAAGGTGCACTTCTTAGGCCATGTTATTAGCAATGACGAGATGCACATGGACGAGGCTAAGGTACATGCTATCCAGGAGTGGGAGGCACCTATAAAGGTAACTGAATTGAGATCTTTCCTTGGCTTTGTTAACTACTATAGTCGGTTCATCAGTGGCTACTCAGCAAAGGCCGCACCATTGACTAAGTTGCTAAAGAAGAACAAGCCATGGGTTTGGACGGAGCATTGTCAAAGGGCATTTGAAGACCTCAAGGAAGCTGTAATAGAGGAGCCAGTCATGGCATTACCTAACTTTGCCAAGACATTAGAGGTGCATACAGATGCCTTAGATTTGGCCATTGGGGGTGTCTTGATGCAGGATAAGCATCCCATAGCATTCGAGAGTCGCAAGTTAAATGAGACGGAGCGGCGTTACACAGTGCAAGAGAAGGAGATGACTGCTATTGTGCATTGCCTTCGTACATGGCGACCTTATTTTCTTTGGTCGAGGTTCGTGGTCAAGACCGACAATGTAACTACTAGCTACTTTCAGACGCAGAAGAAGCTCACCCCAAAATAGGCTCAGTGGTAGGATTTCTTGGCCGAATTTGATTATGTGTTGGAGTATAAGCCGGGCAAAGGTAACATTGTAGACGATGCCTTGACCCGGAAAGCCGAGCTTGCTGCAATCACTTCAACAAGATGGGACGTTCGTGAGGCTATAAAAGAAGGCATGCAACATGATCCAGCAGCTAAACAACTTATCGAGTTAGCCAACCAAGGCAATACGAGACGTTTTTGGGTCGAAGACGGCCTACTACTTACCACAGGTCGGCGGGTCTATGTGCCTAAGTTTGGAGACATTAGACGGTGGATCATAAGGGAGAGTCATGACACAATGTGGGCTAGTCATCCAGGCCAACGTCGTACTAGGGCCTTGGTTGAGTTAGTCTACTATTGGTCACGCTTGTGAGATTATATAGAGTGTTATGTGCAGACTTGTCTTGTCTGTCAATAGGACAAGGTTAAGCAATAAAAATCAGGAGGACTTTTGGAGCTACTACCAGTTGCAGAACATCCATGGGAGAGCGTGACTATGGACTTTATCACTTGCCTACCAAAGTCCGATGGTTATGGTACTATTATGTTGGTGGTGGATAGGTTTTCCAAATATGCCACCTTTATGCCCGCCTCACCAGGTTGCACTGCCAAGGAAGCCGCCAAACTATTCTTTAAGAACGTGGCGAAGTATTGGGGCTTGCCAAGGCATATTATTAGTGATCGAGACCCCCGTTTTACTGAAAACTTTTGGAGAGAGTTATTCGACATACTTGGAACGGAACTGCACTTTTCCACTAGTTTCCACCTACAGACGGATGGACAAACAGAACGGGCCAATGCCTTACTAGAATGCTACTTGAGGCATTATGTAAGCGCGCATCAAAAAGATTGGGCAAGGCTCCTAGACATAGCCCAATTCTCTTATAACTTACAGTGGAGTGAGCCCACGAGGCGGACACCATTGAGCTAGCCACAGGCCAACAACCACAAACTCTATATTTATTAGCAGTCGCGTTCGAGGGAAAGAGTTTGGGTGCTTATAATATGGCCAAAGGATGGGAAAAGCATCTTGACACTGGTAAGTCCTACTTGGATAAGGCATCTAAGAAGATGAAGAAGTTTGCGGACCGTAAGCGGCATCCCACGGACTACAGAGTTGGGGACATGGTCATGGTGAAGTTTAACCCAAGACAGTTCAAGGCACTATGGGGCATGCATCAGAATTTGATTCGCAAGTATGAGGGGCCATTTAAGATCGTCGCCAAGGTAGGCAAGATCTCATACAAGCTTGACATGCCATCATATATTAAGATCTACCCTATATTCCATGCCAGCATGCTTAAGCCATATCATGAAGACAAGGATGATCCAAGTAGGGGCCAATCAAGTCGAGCGCCTATTACTATCACCGCCTCGCATGACCGGGAGATTGAGGCTATTATTGATTACCAGGCCAGGTGAAAACAAGGACAGAAAGCCACTGCAATGTTCCTCGTCCATTGGAAGGGGCAATCTCCTGAGGAGGCCACATGGGAACGATATGAAGACTTATGGCAATTCAAAGATAAGATACGAGAGTTTATGCAGCAACATTGCGCCGCGATCGTCGCAATATTAGGTGGGGGAGAGTGTGATGATCTGCCACATCACCATGCCACATAGACACCATTTGACATATATTAATACCATGTGGAAGCTTATATAGGAAGAAAGCTAGTATTTGTGAGAAGATTCTAGAGAAGTATGGACATTTTCTTTGGAAGATCCTAGATGCTTATGGATTTGCTAGGAAAGTCCTTGAAATCTTTTAGTCTTGTAGGAAATTCTAGAGAAAGCCCTTATCTTGTAAATATTAAGGACTTGTGTAATAATTAATATTTACACACTAGCTCCTAGGAGACTAGTATATAAATAGGGTCATTTATTTGTAATTCATCAAGCAAACAATTCAAGTTCTCTCTATACAAAGCTCCCTTTAACAATTTTCTTTTGTTCTTTCTACCATTCTCTTAGCGATCTTGAGTATAGTAAGGCTGACATGGCATAGCAAGAACGTGAGCAAGTTGTGCAAGATCATTAGCGAGTTGTCAATTGCCGCACGTGTACTTAGTTAACTACTAAGGACGTGACATTTATCTCCATTATTGTGTGTCCATTTACTATATATGGGCACTAGCGAAATTGGGCGTCGGCCTTTCCCCGAAGATTTAGACAGAGAAATTCTACTCAGGCTGCCTGTGAAGTCGTTGTTGCGATTCAAATGCATGTGCAAGAACTAGTATGTTCTTATCAAGAGCCCCACTTTTATTAGAAAATACTTGAATTGTAGCAAGAATAATCCTTCCCAATTCATGATTTATGATTATGGTGCGCGTGATGATTTCCCTCCTATTACTTTGATTTCAGAGAATCATGGTGATGGTGAAGCTCCTGATTATATCCATAGATTAAGAGGTTTGACGAAAGTTATAGGTTCTGTGGATGGCTTGTTTTTGTTGCAGAGAGAAATTGATCCCGAAAATAGGTACATGCAAGTCTTTGCAATGGCGCTGTGGAATCCTTCGAGCAGAGAGGTGAGGCACCTCCCTCCACACAAAATCGAGTACACTCTTCGGACTAGATCCCTTGACTAATGACTATAAGGTGGTTTACTATAATTTTCACTTTGGTGAATATGAATATGCAGCTGTCTACTCTTGTTCTACGGACTCATGTAGAAACATTACACCTAAAATTAAATTCGAATTCTACGGACGCTCGTTAGAAGAAGCCTATGGTACTGCTTATATGAATGGAGCTTATTACTGGCTGATAAGGGAAGGTTTTAAGCCCAGCATTCTTTCGTTTGACTTTAGCAATGAGATGTTTGAAGAGATTGAAGGGCCAGATGATTCATCTTATATGAGTCTGATATTGCTTGACGACTCGGTTGCCTTCTTCACCTTTTATGCAAATTGTGTTAATGATATATGGATAATGATCCAACCAGGGTTTTGGAACAAACTTTTTACCTTTCAATGCTTCACTTATATTAAGACTTGGTATTCCAGCTGTCTCATTTTGGCAACTAGACGTTCTCGGCTAGTCTCCTATAATGTTAGGACTATGAAGACAAGACGTCTTGGATTTTGTCACCCAGGCCTGCGACACATCTGTGGGGTTTATATTTATAAGGAAAGCTTAGTAACATTGAAACGAGAGAATGGAGAGCAGCTGGACCATCGCAACTTTCCCGACGCCTCCTTTGAGCTTTAAACAAGAGTATGCAACAAACTCAAGTGTGGAGAACATAGAGGGGGAGCGACAAACACAACATCCCATAGTTATTAGAGTGTTCCAGCGAATTGATATAGAGTAGGTTTGCGGGATGAATGAATTGATTGTGTGAATTCCTGACTCTTACCTTTTTAATACAGTTATGAAGGAATTAATTGATTGTGTGAATTCCTGACTCTTACCTTTTTAATACAGTTATGAAGGAATTACAGTGATACACTTCCTTTGAATTTTTAGTTAGATTTGCTACTGTGTCACTTTAGCGAGAAATGTTACAAGATATGCTGAAATATTTGGTTCATAAAGATTTTGGAATTCAGTCTGCAGAAACTTTGTAGTGAGAAATTTGAGCGATTTATATATCACATGTTCCGCTCATTCAGTTTGTCTTCACCTTGTATTTGTATTCTTCTGTAGTAGCATCTCTGTTGTTTTGACATTTGCTATAGGAATTTTGAAAAGTGAGCTGAATGGAAAGAGTACCTCATCTCTGTGAAACAAATTATCTTGAGATATTACAAGACATGAGCTTTCCCGAGATGTTGAAATGTTTTTATTCACCAAATTTCCTTCTGCTTTTCGATCTTTTAATTGTAGGAAATTGCTAATGTTCAAGTATAAAGTTTATTTAGCCCATTAACTGTTCTTTATTTATGTTTCCATTCTCTTGCTTCTTCTTTTATTGTGGTGAGAATTTCAGGATTTCTGTTGTTAATGAGTGACATTCTGCATAACCTTAGCTTCATCATTGGCGGCAAGGTTAGGACCAACAAAAATGGCTGCATTTCACGTCTACTTGCTCTTGTGAGTTGTGGGTTGGCTGTTTCTGGTTAGATATTCTTCCTATCATTTTCTAAAGCGCAATTTCTTGAATAAATTAAACAGTCAGGGAGATGATGCACAGTCCATGAATTCTTGATTTATTGAAGAAAGAACAACAACAACCCAGTATAATCTCACTAGTGGAGTCTGGGGAGGGTAATGTGTACGCAGACCTTACCCCTACTCTGGGGTAGAAAGGCTGTTTCCAAATGACCCTCGGCATTCTTCCCTCCAAGAACTCCCCACCTTGCTCTTGGGGTGACTCGAACTCACAACTTCTTAGTTGGAAGTGAAGGGTGTTTATCGTCAGAGCAACACACTTGTCACAAAAAGTGGAGATTTACTGAAGAAAGACTGCCATTATTCCCTCTTAAAAGTAACCTGCCACTATGTGCACACTTGTAGTTGCCAAATGACAAGGCTTTGGCTACTAGACTAGCTTTTTCGGTGTGTAGCAATTTACATTGTTGTTCGCTAATCAGAGACACAAAATGTGTATTACTTCCTCTAGTCTATGTTATCTGTCTTTTAAGGTTTTGCACCCCTCCCTTTAGTTTTAGTTATATTTATCTAAACTATCCTTTATCTTTCCTTAAACGTCTTTTGTTTTTTGGAAAAACAAGTAAGAAATGACTTCTTTTTCTTTTGTAAAACAACAAATAATTTGAAGCAAATTCAACTAATATTTGGGACTGGAGGTAGTACTAATTGGTACTACAATAAATTACACTGTATAGATGCATTACAATTATCTGAGAGTTGTGTCTTGATTCATATATCTCTAATGCATTCTGTACTAATGTAACATTTGGAGTGTTTTGAGAAGTAGAGTTTCAATCTTCTAACCTGCAAAAGCATGAGCATGATCAACAATTGTAAACTAAATTCATAACTTTGACCTTTCTTTTTCCGTATGATCAGGCAATACTAGCAAGTGCTTTTGCTCAGAAAGACTTCAGTAGGGCTACTGCTACAGCATCAAGAGTGTTACAGGTAATTAGGTTGTTCCATAGTAGATCTAAACAGATCCTCGATATAATGTAAACTATTTTTTACCTAGAATTCTTGAAAATTGCATTTGGAACTACGTTTGGTGCTAGCACTCATCCTTGGAGTAGCTTTACACTTTGAAGCTAAGATTATTTACAAAAGACATCAATGTCATTCACCTAATTGGCATTGGCATTGGCATTTTTCTATAATCACCATATCCGAATATGTTTTATTCAGCATTGTATTCTTCCATCAAATTATAAATTCGTCGGAATTTGTGTATATCACGACCCAAAATCTACTATAGGTTTTGCCGAACCTGTGAACCTATTATTGGATCCGCCAGAGGTGCCTTAGATAGAGTATCTGAATGCCTTAGCTCTTTTATGGTAGATGTAACTTAATGTGTAATTTGGACTGAAACAAGAAGGATGAAATGAATTTTCAAGTTACAAAGATGTATTTCCTTTCCTTTCCATGTTATTTTCTAAGTATGTTTTTACATACCTACTCAAGAGAACTTGATGTCTCATATTTTAATTGAAATAGAAGAGAATATATTTTTCATTAAAACGATACAGGGAAAAAAAATCGTAATCACTCTCTTAAAGAATGTGCATAAAAAACATAGTTTAAAATTTTAATGGACCCAATTTCCAAGTTCCAAGTTCCAACCAACCAAGTCAAGTAGAGGTACTGTGTTTTCTTAGACAAGATGGGAGTTAAATGTATTTACTTAGACAAGATGGGAGTTAAATGTTCCAAGTTGCACGTGCTTGGTTTGACTTGTAGAGGAGAAAATTAATAGTAAAGTTTTTTGTTGGACATTCCTTACTGGAGTGTTTATCGGTCGGTACGGTACGGTATTTAGATATTTTGATTCGGTATTTTCGGTATTCGATTTTTTAAAATGCAATACCAATACCGTACCTAATTAAATTCGGTATGGTTCGATTTTTCTCCTTTCGGTTTCGATTTATTCGGTTTGAATACTAACTAATGCTTAGAGTCACAGACTCTAATATTGTACTCAAAAGTACAAAACTAAAAATATTTGTTGACAAAAGTTTTGTCCAAAACTAATAAATATCAACCCAGAGAGAGAAAACCGTACATAAAAGAAAAAATTTGATCATTAGAAATGTCTTGTTGCTTGCTTAGAGTTAATTGATAAATTTAGAGAATAACGTTAAGTAAAATTTTAGATTTTTATATTTATGTCATAATTAATAATATGTGTATTGTGTAATATAATATATATTTCGGTACGGTATTGGTATTTTTGTATTTTATTTTAAAATACATAATACCATACCTAATACCAATATTTTTTAAAATTTAAACCAAATATCATACCGAATACCAAAATATCGAATATCAAATACCAAAATTTTCGATTTCGATATGGTAATTCGGTATTTACCAAATTATGCACGGTATCCGACCTTACAAGGTTAGATTTTAAGGAAAAGAGAGCGATGCAAGGGACGAAAAATTGATGTGTTGCACGTGCTTGGTTTATCGTTTATTAAAACTTGCAGTTTCATCTTGTGAGATATATTTTAGTACACTCGTGCATATTTCATTGGACAATTTGAAGTTCTCAAAAATTCTACACGCACACATAATAATAATCTATTTTCTATATATAGGAAAGGCAAAGACACCTCTTACCTCTTATCTTGTTGCAGGAGATAATCTGAGAGAGAAAAATCTTTCTATCAATTCCTTTTGAATAAGGCTAAGCTCCTTCGAGCTTTTGAAACTATTGAAAATAGAATCTTTGTTTCAAGCGGGTTTTCTTCTCTACCAACAATCAAGGGCAACGTCATTGACTGATATATTCATTTCATGGAATGCCACACTCAATTGTCAGCGACTGAGGACTCGGTCTTCATTAGCAATTTATGGCATGAGCTCTTTCGTTTACAAGGGACACAATTTAACATGAAGTGACAACATAATAAAAAGCCGCTTGATAATTTTAGGACAAAATTAGTTAGGTTAGATAATAATTAATTTTTTTTGAATTTAAATTTAAAGTTAAATTAATTATGCATAGTTAGGTTAGATAATAATTATAGATTTTAAGGAAAAGAGAGCGACGCAAGGGACGAGCTTGGTTTTAAATATACTACTAGTTGAGAAAAGAAGCCCCTTGGCCATGGTTGGTTTGACGGGAACCAAAAAAACGAAACTCTAATAAAAACTAATTTCATTATAGCTAAAAACTAAGGTTAAATGCGTAGTTAATGCAGAATAGAAATTTGATTTAGACCTGTACGTGGAGTAATTAATATTACTATTAGGAGACGGACCTAGCAGGTAGGTGAATAGAATTCCTTTTTATTTTTGATTTTTTCCGGTGTCCGATACCCACATTGGGGTCGATTAAATTCGGATTTGTGCCGAAAAGTTCCACATTGGAGGATAAAGTGTTCCTTAATAAAAGTGACTCCATATACAGGATTCGAACCCGAGACATCTGGTTAAGAATGATTGAGTACTTACCGCTCTACCACGTGCAACCTTTGTTGGTAGGTGAATAGAATTCTAGTACTACGTACATTAACATACTTTGGCAAATGTTCTTCTGGTGGAAATATTAATTAGGTCCAAAAAATTATTCTAATAACAACCTATTAAATACCATTAAATTTTAACATTATAGAAGTGAGGATTTCAACTATAAATATGAGTTGATGTTCAACGATTGTTTTCATCATTTTACATAGCAAAATTAAAATGAAGTTGTTGGTAACTTAAATTGTACTGTTTTTTAGTTTCACTACAGTCCCCCATCAAGTAATTTCTCAATCGACCACCTATGATAATATGCAAATCGTATTACAATGGGCACCCACGTTCTGTAGGAGAAATAACTGCAACAATCATGTTCCAACTTCCAACAAGTTTCACCTTGCATGGGCTTTGGCCCGCAAACAGTACTGGATATAGTCTGATCCGGGTCGCTCCGATGACATACTGTGGAAACATGAATGGAGGGATCATGGCTATTGCTCTAGCCAAACAATAAAAGATACTGACTACTTCTGGGCTGCAGTACTGAAGTATGGAGGAAACACCAAGATTGCGGGCGATGCGATTGTTAACGAACTGCGTGGTGCAGGAATCCGTCCGTCAAATGATAAGGTTTACAAAAAGAGTGCAATAACGAGTGTTTATATATCATGCACTGCAAAAAATGCTACCCATGTCTGATTTTCTTTTGTCTTGATAAGATGTTGAGGAATTTCATTCCCTGCCCACCAAGTCCACACACTAGAGGCTGTGGTGGAGCAGCCAAGATCATCATTCCTACTAAGGTATAATTACTCATAATTACGGAGTAGGATCTGGAAAAATAAATAAAGAAATACTACTTGTTTTTATACTATTGTCACGACCCAAAATCCTCGAAAGGTCGTGATGGCGTCGGACACTACTGTCAGGCAAGCCAACACCAATAATTAGTAAATTCTCATTTTAATATTTTTGAAATCATAGTTATTCCCCTCAATTAAATAGCAGAAGATGGAGTTTACAAAATACATAATAATATCTTTAAAAAAAGAATTCCAATACAGTGCAACCCATAATCATCCCAAAACCCGGTGTCACAAGTGCATGAGCATTTACTAAGAATGTAAAATAAAATACAACAGCTGTCCGGAATACAATTGGATAGGAAAAATGTAAATACTCTGAAGCAGACTCTGTTGGTTGCGGAGCATCGTATAGAATGCAGCTCACCTAAATTTTCACCATAATCGCGCCTCTACGCCCACAAGGCCGCTAAACATATGTGTACCTGTACAAAAACTATGCAGCAAGTATAGCAAGAGTATGTAAATCAACGCGTACCCAGTAAGTATCCCATCTAACCTCGAAGAAGTAGTGACGAGGGGTCGACTGGGACACTTACTATGGGCTATAATCAATATACCAATGATATGATAAATTATGGATTTTTATGAGGCAGCAGTAAACACAATAACATGAGACAAGTAAATAATTCTCTTGTTAATAGGGGATTTCCAAATTTATCTTCATCTTTTAACAATTTAAATCCCCGGCCAATGAAGCCATATCAATTATCAATAACTTTCAAAATAATCAATTAAGTCATGCGCAAATCATGCCGAGGTCGTACGCCCCGATCCAACAAATACTTAAATTGTGCAGTACCAGATGGTCGAATGGTGCGAACCATAGATACATCTATTTAATCTGCTAAGGCGTTCGGTCCGTTCCACAAAAGATAAACACATTCACACAACCAAATCAAGGATTTATTTAGGTTTGATGTTTAAAGAAATATCAATTCTCATTAATGGTCAACTGACCCGTCCAAAACCCAAGTAGGTGAAGTCTAACACTTTTGAAATTCCTTTATCAAATTTCAGTCTGTTTTAAACGGTTAAATTAACAAGTAGGATGCAAGCATCGCGAGTATAACATGATTTGGGTCCTAGACTACCCGAACATAAGCATAATAGTAACTACGCACGGACTCTCGTCACCTCGTACGTACGTAGCCCCCACAAATACAAGCACATATTGAATTTTTTTATCTGTGGGGTAAATTCCCTCTTACAAGGTTAGAAAGGAGACTTACCTCGCTCCGAAGTTTCATAACCGGCTCCCAAGACCCTCCGACGACTCAAACCGATGCCCAACGCTCCAAAACTACTCAATAATTATGCAAACCCATTAATATATACTCAAATATTCATTATAATCCTATTTACAACAATTTTCAACTCCGGTTGAAAAGTCGATAAAATCACCCTCGGGCCCACGTGCCCGGATTCCTAAAATTTTCGAAGATAAACTTTGCCCATGACATCACGGACTCAAATATATAATTTATTCTCAATTCTATGCCCAAAATTCGTGGTCAAAATCCAAATATACAAGATTCTAGGTTTTTCCACCCAAGCCCCAATTTTTACTAATTCCCATGTTCAAATCCATATAAACTCATGTATTTAACTCAGAATTGTGAAGAAAGTACTTACCCCATTATGATTGATGAAGATGGCACTCCAATGTGCTCCAAAATCGGATCCCATGGGCGAAAATGAAATGAGATAGAGCCAAACCCTCGCCTTAAAGAAGACACTGTCCAACCCCGACTTCCGCACCTGCGGTGCCTTGGCCGTATCTGCGGTCCCGCACCTGCGGTCCCGCACCTGCGGAAATCCCATCGCAGGTGCGGCTCCAGCGCGGCCCAACATTTTCGCACATGCGCTCCTGCGTTGCTCTCTTCGTACCTGCGCCTTCGCAGGTGCGCAAATCTTTCCGCTCTTGCGGTTCTCAGCAGCCTGTCCCCTTCCGCTTCTGCGAGCCATTTTCCCGCACCTGCAGCCCTCTTCACGCAGGTGCGCTTACACCAGATGCTCAGCTTCTTCAGCCCTTCTTCAAATTTCAAATTTGATCCTTTAACCACCCGAAATCCACCCGGGGCCTTCGGGACCTTAACTAATTATACCAACACGTCCCAAAACACATTACAAACATAGACGAGCCTTCAAATCACATCAAATAATGTCGAATTCATGAATCGCACCCCATTTCAAGCTTAATGAACTTTAAAATTTCAAACTTCCTCATTCGATGCTGAAACCTATCAAATCACGCCCGATTGCCCTCAAATTTTTCACACAAGTCACATTTGACATTACGGACCTACTCCAACTTCCGGAATCGGATTCCGACCCCGATATCAAAAGGTCTACTTCCGGTCAAACTTCTCAAAAACCTTTGAATTTCTAACTTTCGCCAAACGACTCCAATATGACCTATGGACCTCCAAATCCACTTCCGGATGCGCTCCAAATACCGAAATCACTATACGGAGCTATTCTCAGACTCGGAATTCCAAACATACATCGATGACATTAAAATGCACTTCAACCCAAATTTATGAAATTTTTCCAAAATGTTAACTTCCACAATATGTGTCGAAACGCTCCCGGGGCAACCAAAACCCGATCCGAACATACGCCCAAATTTGAAGTCATCATATGAACCTACTGGAACCTTCAAATCCTGATTTCGAGGCCGTTTATTCTAAAATCCAATCTTAGTCAATTCTTCCAACTTAAAGCTTTTGAAATGAGAATTTTCTTTCCAATTCAACTCTGAACTTCCCGAAATTCAATCCCGACCACGCGTACAAGTCATAATACCTTAAGTGAAGCTACTCATGGCCTCAAACCGCCGAACGACGCGCTAGAGCTCAAAACGATCGGTCGGGTTGTTACATTCTCTCCCACTTAAACATACGTTCGTCCTCGAACGTGCTAAGAATTGCGCTGGAGTTGTCCAAAATCACTGTTTAACACCTCATGCACCTACCCGTGCTATCACAACTTAGTTGAGCACATTAGCTCGAGCTAATATTAAGAATTTCCCTTTTACTTAGCCAAATAGGCCTTAAAGCCCAATTCCAACATCCGGATTTCTCTGCCATGCCTGCTTCTATCATACGGACGTCGTATCAATCTCTATACGATGCACCAATACATGATTGCATACCTTTGCTGGATCCACACTACGCACTGCATAACTTACATGACCCATAACATCCTCTGACAACAATAGCCTAAATCTCACGAATCTGATGATCACAATACACCTCATGACATATATAAGTCTCGTTTTAACTCTGGCAATACCTCCACGACGGAAGAGACGTGTAGAAATTTATAACTAACTGCCAAGCCAACAAATCATTGAATCTCTCCTCTTGACTAGAATCATCACCCCATTATGAACCGAATAATGGTATTTTCTCTTTAATATGCTTCACATAATCCGATCATACTAATCCCAGATCCAAAAATCTCGTCTCACCCAGTATAAGTTGCCCAGGCAATAAGCCACCTCAGGCACTGCCAAAAGTTTCATGTGATGCCACAATGTGCCAATAAGCTACAAACTTGAATATGATACATAAGGAAAACGAACTCTGGAAATAACTACTCTACCCACGTAACTAATTAAATAACCGAAAAGGCGTTATGAACGTTCCTCAGAAAGTGAGAAACAAAACACACAAGAATAGATATAGGGAACTGTACTCAACATCACACTGTTTGCGGCGTGCAACCCGATCCAAACAACATGTCTGTGGCGGCATGCCACCTGATTCACACATAATAACTTGTAAGGAATTAGTTACCGAGCTAAAATGCTTATGCCTGCGAAATACTCGAATATCGACCACAAACACGCCAAGTGCATAATACCGTCCTTTGGGAGACAGATAGCGCCATACGCTACAAAACTCAAACACAACTAAGGTGCAATATATGATCTAACTCTCGAGAGCCATCCTGCTCACATAACACTATCGCTACGCAGAACCTCAACACATATGAAATCATCAAGCTGTTTCACAACTCACGCAGCACAATATAGTATTACATGAAATAGCCGATGACGAATTAACATCCAACGTCCGAATACTCCTTCATAAGGAGCGCTATGCTAAAATGAATACCTCCGGCCCGACATAGAGCCCACATTCATATCTAGATCCACCCACGGACCTCAAGCCGATTCAGATCGCACTGTACTAGTCTAATAACCTTTCAAGGGTTCATAATAACCCTTTTTCTCATAACACACAAGAACAACCATCATATCCGGAACAAAACTCCACAGTCCACAACCAAATAAACAGAGCGCCCTCCAGGAATAAATTCTCACATGAACAATAGTACCGCAATCTCTATACTTGGTTCCAATCTTCGATCAATCAAGTGACTACATGTCACACTTATACAATCTTCTCGTGGGACGTGCTCCCACGACCTTCCGCACCAGATAACAAGTCTGCACATCCATACCATCGGCTGCACAAATGCTGTAAAGCAAATCAAAAATCCGAAATCACTACTCAAAGCCTCTTGCACATGACACCGATCTCAGGTGAGCTAAAGACAATACCAGCTTACTCTAACCATCTGAATCCTTTCCCGCTCATCCGAGCTCTTGACATTCTTATCGACACCAAACTACAACCTTGATCCTCAACTTCCGAATCCCATGCCGATCACTGCACTTAATCATGCCAATGCATAAGAGTACAAGAATTTTATCTTAACTTCCGAACTACTAATAGGGTAAACACTTCATCTCATAGAAACCTTTTACTTAACTCATTCCAAGAGAACCATCGCAACACGCAACTGAATCCTCATATCCGTAGAAAATACCAACCTCAAGTAGTGTTCTAAACCACCATAACCCTTTCGGGAACCATCTGCACATAACAAGCCATAATACTCGAAAGCCTCCAAATAAGATCAGTTACGGCGACCATCAAACCTCGCACGTACCGTCACAAATCACATGAATAACCCAACACACTGAAGGAGCTGATTCTTACCATCATTATGCCGATTCAACCATTGCTAACCGACCCGACTCTTTCTAATTTACCCTGGACTTGCCTTAGGAATAATAATAGCTCCATTCAAAACATGGCGAACTCAATCCGCACTCGTCCTTAGTGATCCTATTTCACAAGAACACATTGTCTCAAAACCCACGAACCATTTCATGCCCTCCTTGTGCGCATAATCGCTTCTTCAACTGATACACCCATTCTGATGATTCTTCTATAAATCCAAAGTTACATGCTCCCCTTCCTCTTATGATACCCCGTAGACCAATGATAACACGAAACACTCTAAGATCCTTTATCATAATCCGCTGCAAAAGCTCGATATTCAACCATACTATGGACTCGAAATCCTTAGGCACCACACCTTAACTTTTGAATCCACTAGGACCGTTATTGAGAGTCACCCACTCTAACTTGGTCCCGAATATAATCAACTCCAAGGCTCTGCTAGCACATGAGCACCCTCTCAAAGAAGCATCTGGTCGAATTATCTTCCTTGCAACTCGCCTCTACACGAAGCATAAATCCTGAGTCTTCCCAAAGCCTGAACATGAACCGATAAGGCCAACTATAGCACACATTCCTCAAATCGCTTGCTCAAATTACCACTGATGTTCTCTTTCCTTAGTCGTAATAACCCACCAATATGCCGATAACCAGAAATCTTACAAATAGACGACCATGCAATCCAACTGTGGGCGGTGGGACTCTCCCATTTAGCTTGAAGCTACTATTGCATAAACCTGAAACCCACCAAGATTCTTCCTTCATCGATATGATCTAGCACAATCAACCCGCCAAATTCCTCGAAATCCTTCCATTAACCTTTAATGAACACTCCGAACCACTAGCCACATTTATATATTCAATCTCTTACCGGATAGCCAGTAGAATTCTTTGCAGAAGTTTCGTCAACACCACACGACCACTAACCTGCTCACAGGAGATAACCCACCTGTGAAAATTACATGCCGACATATTCCAACATCGCTGTACTGGGTATAATTACTACGAAATCAGTAGATCATCCTGAGTTCGAGCTTATTCACCACTTGCACTAATCCGTTCACTCCTCATGGACGTCAACTAAAGGTGCGACACTACATTCCAATCCAAAGTCATGTTGTATCATTCTTCATATCAAGCAACTCCTTTCTGTTGTATCCAATCTCCCGCCGTATAATAGCCAATATTTCAAATTAAGTCCGTAGACCCAATCACCGTCCACCATCATTCCCAAATCACTCTAAACATTCCTCAAGGCGTGTAGCTATCCTATCACAGAACCCACATGCTACTCTCCCACTCTCCCACTTTGGTCAAACTCACTCCTTTAAGTAACTACCCGACTCCTGTTTCTCACGCTTGGCCTTCTATAAGTTTATCCACCGCAAGGCACCTCCCACATGTCCTTCCTCATCCTTTGCTGCCCAGTTGTTGCCTTAAATCAAAATCTACCTCTGTAGCACTTGAACCGATAGATCGCTACCAACTTTAAACCTTTCTGGAAATCATCTTTCTCGAGCCATCAATACCAGGAATGTCAATTCGATCCTGAACCCCTGTATACTGCGACCTCTGACAGACGCTTTCTCGGTATCATTTATAATACTCTGCCCCAAGTCGAATTGAAGAAAACCATAACACAGGCGAACTTAACATATTATAACCAATCAAGGATGATGATGCCACATCACAGGCGAAGATTCCACCATTCTCGAAAATATCGAGTCCCGCTACTCCATCATATTTTTAGTTCAATTGCCTTTTCTCCGTCGAAAATAAAATATTGAATCTATGAATCATGCACTGAGTAAACCTCCTTTCAAGTCATTCACTGCCCCAAGACATAGGCAAGCATCCTACCATCACATCAATACTGTGCGATAACAACTCACGAGCATCATAGCAACTTGTGCATAGCCTCAAAGCTCTCAGAAGTACAGCTACTGAGCTGAAATGACAGAATATCCTTCCACAAGGCGATGATAATAGTCGCATCAACTACGCAGGGAGAAACATCCTGCACCACATCTGTAGTACCATTACAATTCCTTAATTCCCGATTTAGAACTAGCGTTTCACGTCGCATAAGATTGAATGGGAAAGAAATAAAGGCATAAGCTTCAAAGGAATCAAATCGCACGATGAGGAATCAAGAAGGGAAGTGCTCCTAACAGCCCTGTAGCCTCTCGAAGATAAGTACAGATGTCTCTGTACCGATCCGCAAGACTCTACTAGACTCGCTCATGACTCGTGAGACCTAAGTGAACCTACTGCTCTGATACCATGTTGACACGACCCAAAATCCTCGAAAGGTCGCGATGGCACTGGACACTACTGTCAGGCAAGCCAACACCAATAATTAGTAAATTCTCATTTTAATATTTTTGAAATCATAGTTATTCCCCTCAATTAAATAGAAGAAGATGGAGTTCACAAAATACGTAATAATATTTTTAAAAAATAATTCCAATACAGTGCAACCCATAATCATCCCAAAACCCGGTGTCATAAGTGCATGAGAATTTACTAAGAATGTAAAATAAAATACAACAGCTGTCCGGAATACAATTGGACATGAAAAATGTAAGTACTCCGAAGGAGACTCTGTTGGTTGCGGAGCATCGTATAGAATGCAGCTGACCTAAATTCCCACCATAATCGCGCCTCTACGCCCACAAGGCCGCTAAACATATGTGTACCTGTACAAAAAATATGCAGCAAGTATAGCAAGAGTACGTAAATCAACGCGTACCCAGTAAGTATCCCGCCTAACCTCGAAGAAGTAGTGACGAGGGGTCGACTCGGACACTTACTATAGGTTATAATCAATATACCAATGATATGATAAATTATGAATTTTTATGAGGCAACGGTAAACATAATAACATGAGATAGGTAAATAATTCTCTTGTTAATAGGGTATTTCCAAATTTATCTTCATCTTTTAACAATTTAAATCCCCGGCCAATGAGGCCATATCAATTATCAATAATTTCCAAAACAATCAATTAAGTCATGCGCAAATCATACCGAGGTCGTACGGCCCGATCCAATAAATATTTAAATTGTGCAGTGCCAGATGGTCGAATTGTGCGAACCATAGATACATCTATTTAATCTGCTGAGGCGTTCGGTCCGTTCCACAAAAGATAAACACATTCAGACAACCAAATCAAGGATTTATTTAAAACTCAAGTAGGCGAAGTCTAACCCTTTTGAAATTCCCTTATCAAGTTCCAATCTGTTTTAAACAGTTAAATTAACAAGTAGGATGCAAGCATCGCGAGTATAACGTGATTTGGGTCCTAGACTACCCGAACATAAGTATAATAGTAGCTATGCACGGACTCTCGTCACCTCGTGCGTACGTAGCCCCCACAAATAGAAGCACATATTGAATTATTTTACCTATGGGGTAAACTCCCTCTTACAAGGTTAGAAAGGAGACTTACCTCGCTCCGAAGTTCCATAACCGGCTCCCAAGACCTTCCGACGACTCAAACCGATACCCAACGCTCCAAAACTAGTCAATAATTATGCAAACTCATTTATATATACTCAAATACTCATTATAATCCTATTTACAATAATTCCCAACTCTGCTTGAAAAGTCGATAAAATCATCCTTGGGCCCACGTGCCCGAATTCCGAAAATTTTCGAAGATAAACTTTGCCCATGACATCACAGACTCAAATATATAATTTATTCTCTATTCTATGCCCAAAATTCGTGGTCAAAATTTAAATATACAAGATTCTAGATTTTTCACCCAAGCCCCAATTTCTACTAATTTCCATGTTCAAATCCATATAAACTCATGTATTTAACTCAAAATCGTGAAGAAAGCACTTACCCCATTATGATTGATGAAGATGGCACTCCAATGTGCTCCAAAATCAGCTCTCATGGGTGAAAATGAAATGAGATAGAGCCAAACCCTCGCTTTAAAAAAGACACTGCCCAGGCCCGACTTTCGCACCTGCCGAAATTCCATCGCAGGTACGGCTCTAGCTCGGCCCAACATTTTCGCACATGCTCTCCATGCGGCGCATCTGCGTGTCCTCTCCTGCGTTGCTCTCTTCGCACCTGCGCCTTCACAGGTGCGCAAATCTTCCCGCTCCTGCGGTTCTCAGCAGCCTGTCCCCTTCCGCCTCTGTGAGCCATTTTCCCGCACCTGCGGCCCTCTTCACGCAGGTGCGGTTACACCATATGCTTAGCTGCTTCAGCCCTTCTTCAAATTCCAAATTCGATCCGTTAACCACCCGGAATCCACACGGGGCCCTCGGACCTTAACCAATTATACCAATACGTCCCAAAACACATTACGAACTTAGTCGAGCCTTCAAATCACATCAAACAACGTCGAATTCATGAATCGTACCCCATTTCAAGCTTAATGAACTTTAGAATTTCAAACTTTCTCATTCGATGCCGAAACCTATCAAATCACGCTCGATTGCCCTCAAATTTTGCACACAAGTCACATTTGACATTACAGACCTACTCCAACTTCCGGAATCGGATTCCGACCCCAATATCAAAAAATTCACTTCCGGTCAAACTTCTCAAAAACCTTCGAATTTCTAACTTTCGCCAAACGACTTCAAAATGACCTACGGACCTCCAAATCCACTTCCGGGCGCGCTCCCAATACCGAAATCACCATACGGAGCTATTCTCAAACTCTGAATTCCAAACGGACATCGATAACATTGAAATGCACTCCAACCCAAATTTATGGAATTCTTCCAAAATACTAACTTCCACAATAGGTGCCGAAACGCTCCCGGGGCAACCAAAATCCGATCCGATCATACGCCCAACTCCGAAGTCATCATACAAACCTACTGAAATCTTCAAACCTCGAATCTGAGCCCGTTTACTCTAAAATCCAATCTTAGTCAATTCTTCCAACTTAAAGCTTTCGAAATGAGAATTTTCTTTCCAATTCAACCCCGAACTTCCCGAAATTCAATCCCGACTATGCGTACAAGTCATAATACCTGAAGTGAAGCTGTTCATGGTCACAAACCACCGAACGACGCAGTCGGGTCGTTACAACTATAGCGTAGAATATATACATATAAATATTCTGCTTAATTACAGTGCCTAGGACACCCTCTCTCTTTTCTATTTATTTTGTTGTATATGTTGTCTTTGCAAAATAATGATTAACTGCTTAGCATGAATTAAAGACAAAAGAGTAACCACAAATTTTATTATTACACATTTATATGTATATGTTTATATAAAAAATTTATGATAGATATTTAATCGTTTGTACTCTTAGTTGGTAGTCTAGTTCTTTGTCATGATAATAATTAAGTTCTTTGCCTTTATATTCAAGTTTGATGGTAGTTTTATTTTGCTAAGTTCAAGAATCTATTTCATATTAAAAATAATATTTCTTTAATTGAGTCCCTAAATTACTCATCACTATTTAATTTAATTATATATACTATCAATATATCTTAATAAATTGCAAATTTGTTTAAAGAATAATTGGTTCGATAATGTTGTGCTAGAATATAGTTGGCGGAAGATGTACTTAGAAAATGTCTTATATTTAAGGAAAAAACAGACAAGAAACCAAAATAACCGAAAAACCAACAAAAATTGACTTAAACGAGCCTATAAAAAACCAAGTTAGTTGGTTTGATTTGGTTCTAATATTTGAAAAACCGACTTAATTGATTTATTTTTTATAGAAGAAAACTGACGAACACTCCTAAAGTTAGTTATAGCATGTAAATTTTCTTTTTAAAGATCATTTTCAATTAACAACTCCAAAGACAAGAGATATGCAAAAATGCAACTCATTCAATTGAGTTTTGTAGATGATCTTTTACTTTTCTACAGGGGTGACTTTATATTGGTCCAGATACTTTTTGAGTTTTTTCAAATATTTTCTCATGTTTCTGGTCTGACTGCTAACATTGAGAAGAGTTCCATTTATTTTGGTGGAGTAAGTTCAGATGATCAGTGTGCCATTATGCAAGTTCTAGGATTCGTGAAGGGTGAGTTGCCTTTTAGATATCTGAGAGTGCCTCTCAGTACAAAGAGAGCGTCTGTAGTACAATGCCAAACTCTAACAGATAAAACTCTAGGTAGGATAAAGTCATGGACTACTAGATTTCTATCATATGCTGGAAAAGTCCAGCTGATTAAAACTGTCCTATTCTGAATACAAGTTTTCTGGTCCTAGATATTTGTATTACCAAAAAAAGTAGTCCACTTGATTGAGGCTACTTGTAGAAGGTTCTTGTGGACTAGGGGGTGAGGTTTCAAAAAAGGCACTAATAGCTTAGGGTAAGTTGTGCTATCCAAGAACTACAGGTGGGCTCAACATCTTAGACATATATACATAGAATAAGGCTGTAATTTGCAAGTTGTTGTAGAGTCTAAGTAACAAAAAGAACAAGCTATAGGTTATATGGGTCCATCATTTTTATATAAAAGGTGATCGAGTCCGGGAAGCTAGAACAAGTCGAGCTTCATGGGTGGTACAGAGGATCCTGAAGGCAAAAAGTTCTTGAACCAAGCTGGATATGTGGAGAGCGCTATGCAAATGATTGACAAGTTCTCTATTAAAACTACATAGGGACAGTTGAGAGGTGATTTTGTAAAAGTCGAATGGAGGATGATAGTATGCAATAGTCTAGGTGCACCTAAATGGAACTTTGTCATGTACTTGGATGCTCACAAGAGACTTCTTACAAGGGACAAGTTAGCACATTGGGGGCTGATAACTGAACTTACTTGTCCTATGTGCACTGCTGCGAATGAAGACATTAATTATCTGATGTTTTTGAGTGTGCATTTTATACAGTCATATGGAAAAAATTATTATGGTGGAAAAATATTGATAGAGAAGTAATGAACCGGCAAAATGAGATCTTATGGGCGATAAGATATACAAAAAGAAGGAGTGTTGAGGCTGAGATCTATAGAATTACACTAACATATGTTGTATATATCATATATGAAAAGAGAGGAATAGGAGAATTTTTTATCAGAAGATAAGGAATCAAGAGACGATTATTAGATTGATATTGCAAGAGGTTCTTTGCAGAGGAGCCTAAAAGCTCGGTTGATCAAGAAGTTGGAGGCTCTCAATTTCTATCCATAGATAGCCTTTGTTTAATTGCTCTGGTGGCTTGTTGTTTTTGTTGGTGCTAGCATATTTGGGGCAACTGTCCAAATATGCTGGGTGTTTTCAAATACTCTGTACATATTTTCAATTGGTAAATAAAAAATTTTAATTACCAAAAAAAAAAAAAAGACTCCAAAGACGAGATAAAAAAACGAAATATTATAAAAATTTAATTTCATTATAACTAAAAACTAACGTTCAATATATAGTTAATGCAGAATAGATATTTGATTAAGAGTTGTGGAGTAAATATTACTACTAAGAGACGGACCTAGTAGGTAGGTGGATAGAATTCTAATACTACATACATTAATAAACTTTGGCATTTTTCTTTTTGACACGAGACATTATAAATTGGCAAATGTTCATTTGGCGAAAATATGATGTTAGAAAATACTTAGTTCATGATAAAAGAATACTCCAATTCTTAAGGAGAGTTGTAGCTCTGGTTCATGTGAACAAAGCGTGATCGAGTAAAATCTATTAAATGCATTAAATTAACATTAATCAATATGACATAATTTTTGATTAAGAAATGTGAATGTGTAGTGAATAGAAGAGAGAATTTCAACTATAAATACCTCACTAATATGAGTTGAAGTTTATCAATGGTTTTCAACTTTTTACATAACATACATAATTTGATAGCTAAAAATGAAGTTCTTGATAACCTGCATTATACTGCTTTTTAGTTTCAATACATCCGCAAATAAGTGGCTAGCCACATTTTGTCGGAAAAATGACTGCGAAAAGCCTATTCCGTTAGACTTCGCTGGTGGCCATAGCAGAGGAACACACAATTAGGGGTGTACATGAGTCGGGTTGGTTCGAATTTTTCAATTATCAAACAAACCAATGGTGCCGGATTTTTAAATTTATAAACCAAACCAACAAAGTTAGATTTTTCAATCTCGATTTTTCTCGGGATTTTTGGATTTTTTCGGATTTTTGAATTTTTTTCGATAAAGTATTCGTAGCATAAAATATGTAACTTGTGTTCCAAATATTTTTTAAGTCCTAATAAAATACAACTATATATAATGTATTTTTCAAAAAATTAACACAATAATATGAGATAAGTCATAGTATTATACTAAAATATTCAATAATAAAATTACACAAAATAAATATTACTAATATAAGCCATAATGAATAATAACATAATCTATAAATCATGCTAAAACAAGTATAACTAATAAGTACTAGTAATATTTATTACATAAGTAAGGAAATTTTTCACACACACTTTTGTGAGCTTCCTACAGTGATAAAAAAACATGGATAGATCTAGCTTTTCCTCTCAAGGCGCACGATAGTGGTGATTACTAACGTACGCCCTCGACGGAAATGGCTAGGGGCCGGGCAAAAAAGGCAACGCACAGAATTGAACTATCAAATGTGAAATTGACAAAGGTTAATCGACGACCCATGGGAACTGACAACTCAGAGCAGGAGGATCTTAGAGGGGATGTGAATGACCTAATTTGCACCGCACCAGCAAAGATGGTAGCGGAGAAGATTACACCGCCCACAAAATAGGAATCTAGTGGCAGAGACGAATAAGGCGCAAAGAAGACTGGACCTAGGGCATGATCCACCAATCAAGCTGACCTGGGTGAATTTGTTTGAAGGAAACAAATATGCTTCCAAAGGTATGAATCTGAGCTACATCGCCCCTACTATACGAGATGGTATTAAAGTCGTAGAATTAGAAAAAGAAGAAGTGGAAGAAGAAACTGAAAAATGGCGCAAGGCAATTGTATTCTATGTGGTTGGGGACTCCCCTACAATTGGGGCTGTAGAGAGGTTCATAGCAAGTCAATGGGGAATTGCTGCAAAGCCAAGAGTCTACTACCATAGCGATGGCTACTTCCTAATCCGATTCCACAGCTATAGAGGACAGGGACAAGGCGTTATATGCATCCCCCAACACTATAATTAACAGGCCGATAATAACAAGGGCATGCACAGCTGATTTCAACTTCCAGGATGAAGTACTGAATACTTTGCCAATATGGGTAAGATTTCCAAACTTACCTCTGAATTGTTAGGGGACGACATCCCTGAGTCGAATAGCAAGTAGTTTGGGAGTACCCCTGTATGCTGATGACTGTACTACCAGAGTGGATAGAATTTCTTATGCTCGGGTGTTAATTGAGATTGACATCACAAAAAACTCCCTGCAAAGATTGATGTGAAGGATCCAAATGGTAGATGTTTTGAATAGGTAGTGACCTATGATTGGCGCCCTGAATATTGTAATGTTTGCCTACAATTGGGACACTCTTGCCAACAAAAGGAGAAACAAGAACAGGTCAAAGAAAAACCAAAGCAAGTGAGAAAGAATGCCCCTAAGCAGAGACAAGAATGGCACGCAAAAGGGAAAACACAGATAGCAAAGGCACAAAGCAATCCTAAGACAACTAAGATGGTTAAGATACCAACTATAGAGAAAGAACCAACAAATGAAAATACAATAGAAAAAGAAGAAGGGTGGACAGAAGTGAGGGGGAAATCAGCAGGCAGGTCTCCAGTAAGCCATCAAACTGAAGGCATGTAGACCAAAAATGGTTTTGACCCTATAGCAATAGGTGATCCTATGCAATATGTTATAACTAAGCAGGTTATGGAAGCAGGGCAATGTAGAACAAGTAGAGGAGGGGAGAGACAACACCTATTCATTCCAAGATGAAGTTAGTCACATGGAATGTAAGGGGGTTGAATAAGCTGTACAAGCAAAAGGAGATGAAGGAGTTTATAAAGGAAAATAATATAGCAATAATAGCTATAGTAGAACATAGAGTGACAGAATTAGTCGCAAAAAAGATCAAAAATAAAATAGCTCCGCAGTGGAACTGGTGCAACAACTATGGAACAGGAGATAGAGGAAGAATCTGGCTACTTTGGGATCCTAATAGGGTCAGTTTCACAGTAGAAGTTACTCATGTACAACTGATTCATGGGCAGGTTTGCATATTGGATAGCAAGATGAGATTTAGCTTCACAACTATCTATGGTCTACATACAATTGGTGATCAGAGAAGTCTATGGCATGAACTAAGGCAAATTGAAAATGATCAAGCAAGACCATGGCTAGCAATGAGAGACTTTAATGCAGTGTTGAATATAGAGGATAGAATAAACGGCAATCAGATACAGGAATCTGAGGTTAAAAATTTTAAAGACTTTATGAATGATTGTCATATGGCAGAGCTGAGAAGTATAGGGGCAATGTACACATAGTCGAATAATTCAGTTAGCAGTAAGATAGACAGAGGAGTGGCAAATGTAGAATGGATGATCAAATATCCACACTTTGATATTATAATCATGACGCCTTACTTTTCCGACCATAGTCCGTTAGTAATTAGATTGGAGGACCAGCAGAAGAAAACATATAGACCATTTAGATTTTTCAATGTCATAGCAGAACATGAAGAATTCCAGCAAAAAGTAATAGAAGGGTGGACCAACATGGATAAAGAGGGGAATATGCAGAGAATATGGGAAAAACTGAAAAGAGTGAAACACAGACTGAAACAACTCAACAGTACTCACTATTCAGGAGTTGATGAGAAAATCAAAAACAGTAGACAACAACTATGGTCAGTCCAGGAGGGGTTGAGAATCAAGGGGATATCAGAGGAATTAAAAAAGGAAGAGAAATCAACTAGAGAGCAACTGGAGAAGTGGATCCTTATTGAAGAAAGTATAACAAAGCAGAAGTCTAGAAACCAATGGTTGCAATTGGGGGATGCAAATACAGCCTACTTCTTTGCATCTGTGAAGAATAGACTATCCCAAAATAAAATCAGAAATTTGATGGATGATAATGGTGTGCTGCTGCAGAGTGAAAAGGCAATTCAAGAAGAGATAATGGGGTTCTATAAACGACTACTGGGCTCAGCAGCTGACTCTATACCTGCAATAAACCCCATTGAAATGAAAAATGGACCTTGTCTGAACAGAGAGATGCAGCTGAAACTGATAGCACCAGTGTCAAGAATGGAAGTGATGAATGCTCTGAAAGATATAGATGACCAGAAAGCGCCAGGCTGTGATGGTTTCAATGCGTTTTTCTTCAAGAAAGCATGGAACATTATAGGGAATGAGGTAACTGATGTTGTCCTGTCCTTCTTCAATAGAAAGACCATGCACCTGCCTATCAATTGCACTACAATTACATTAATACCAAAAGTTAAGAACCCCTCCACTATCAAGCAATTTAGGCCCATATCATGCTGCACAATTTTGTATAAATTGATATCCAAAATTCTTACAAAGAGACTGCAAGGAGTAATGGATGCTATAATAGACCAAAGCCAATCAGCTTTTGTTCCTGGCAGAATTATATTAGACAACATTATTATTAGCCATGAATTGGTCAGGGGTTATGGAAGGAAAGGAGTGTCCCCACGATGTATGATCAAAGTAGACATGCAAAAGGCTTATGACTCCTTGGAATGGCCCTGCTTGGAACAAATCCTACATGCTCTAAACTTCCCAAAGTTGTTCATAGAATGGATCATGATATGTATTACAAGTGTCTCTTATTCAGTTATCATTAATGGGACACCAAACTCCCCATTTCAAGCCAAGAAGGGACTAAGGCAGGGGGATCCGTTGTCCCCATTCCTCTTTGTTATTGCCATGGAGTACCTCAATAGAAAACTCAAGACACTACAAAACAACCCAGATTTAATTTTCATCTGAAATGCTCAAAGCTGCAGCTTATTCAACTATGTTTTGCAGATAATTTACTTCTCTTCTGTAGGGGAGATGAAATCTCAGTTCAATTGCTCATGAACTGTTTTAATGAATTCTCACAATGCTCAGGACTGATAGCAAATAGAGACAAAAGCTCCATTTATTTTGGAGGGGTAAGCAGGGAGGTGCAAGAGGAAATTCTAACAACACTAGGGTTTACAAAAGGGGAGTTACCTATTAGGCACTTGGGGGTCCCTCTGAGCTCCAAAAGACTATCCCCAGTACAATGCCAACCACTTATAGAGAAGATGTTGGGAAGGATAACTTCATAGACCACAAAATACTTGTCCTATGCCGGAAGAATCCAACTGATCAAGAATGTACTATTCTCAGTCCAAGTGTTTTGGTCCCAAATCTTTGTGCTACCTAAGAAAGTTGTGAAGCTGATAGAGGCAACATGCAGAAGCTTTCTCTGGACTGGCGCAACAGAGATATCAAAGAGAGCATTGTTGGCTTGGGAAAAGGTTTGTTGGCCCAGAACAGCAGGGGGTTTTAATGTAATACACATTGAAACTTGGAACAAGGCAGCAATAATTAAACTTCTGTGGAACCTATGTACCAAAAAAGATAAACCGTGGGTAAGGTGGGTCCATATGTACTACGGGAAGGGGAAGAACATCTGGGAGGTTCAAGTGAAGCAAGCATCCTGGGTACTACTTAAAATACTTAAAGCCAAGGCATACCTGGAAAGGGTAGGAATGGAGGTAACAGAGTTGATGAGCCAGCACTTCTTCTCTATTAAAAAGATGTACCATAAGATGAGAGGGGAGTTCCCAAAGGTGCCATTGAGGAGACTAACTTGCAACAACTATGTTGTTCCTTGGTGGAGTTTTATAATGAATTTGGCGATCCAAGGGAGGTTGCACACGAAAGATAAGGTAGCAGGATAGGGCAAAGCAATAGACCAAATATATAAGTTGTGTAATGAGGAAAATGAAACCATTCCACACTTATTTTTTGAATGCAGGATGTCAAAAGAAATCTGGGGGAGACTACTCAAATGGCAGGGATTCCAAAGGTCGGTATTGAAGTGGGATGAGGAGATTGAATGGACAGTCCGAGAAATAAATGGAAAGAAAGCCATTGCGGAGGTCTACAAAATGACTCTCGCAGGGTGTGTCTATTACATATGGCTTGAGAGGAATACAAGATTGTTCCAGGACAAGAAGAAGACTGTTGATGGGATCCTTCGGCTGATAGTACAAGACATATTTTATCAAGGAAACAAGAAGTCAAAAGTAGCAAACAAATTAAAAGAATTGGATTCATATCCATAGGCAGCAAAGTAGAAGATAGATAGATAGGGAGTACCTAGCAGTTGGGGCACTATGCTCAGCTCGCGGGTGCAATTTGTCTGCTTTTGTAGTTTTGAAACTCTGTACATAACATTACTTGGTAATAAAATTCTTTATTTACCAAAAAAAAAATTTAGCAATAAAGAAAAAGATAAACTAAGTTATGCATTTTCATTATAAACCAATGTAAAACTAAAATAATTATCCAACACTTTCATCATTCCTAGTAATGAATTGAATTTCTTTTGTTAGCATTAGTATTGATTTGAACTTTGTTTGAGTTACTATATTTATGGGTTATAAAATTTATTTACCATTCAAGAATGTTAAGTCTAAACTTGAAATAATACGTTAAAAGATAAAACTGTGAAAAAGTTTAAGAAATATTTATAAATTACATTACAATAAATATTTATATGTATAAAATATTTTTAAAAATTATATAAATGTACTATCGGGTTGGTTTGGTTTCAGTTTGACTTTTTTAGTTAAAAGTTAAAACTAAACCAAACTTAAGAAGCTATGTGAAAAAGGCTAGATCGCCATTAGAGGTAGCATAAGAAAATAGACAATTAAATAGAAGTAGAAAAAAACGAAAAGTAACTTAAAGGAGGATCGGGTCAAATTAGTTACACATCGCTTTCAAAGATCATAGATTTACCCTTTGGGCACTTTTATATTTATATAAAGGACCAATAAAAGTAACTAACCAAACTAGTGTTACTGTACAGAATTATACATTCATCTCAATATGTGATACTTTTGTTAAAAAAAAATATTTTAAAATATTAATCAAAATTTACACAGTTTAAAAAAGTGTCACATTCACATAATTGAGGATAAGAGTAGATTAATATACATGCACACGAAAGTAAACATATATATTTATATACTCATGACAAACATACACAAAATCATAAATATGTTCTCTCACACGCAAACATATACATTCTTTATATTTCTCCCCTTAGTATAATTAACGGAGATTTTATTATTGTAAGGGAAAGGAGTGTGGGTCCTATATATCAATTTATCCTTTCCTCAATCCTCACCAAGAAACCACCCTTCATCTTAGTAGTAAGGTAAGCTATCAACACTGGTTCCTCCTCACCTTTTTCCACCACCGGAACCACTCTAAACCGCCGTAGAACTCCGGCGACCACCTTCTTCATCTGCAAAAATGCCATCTCCTTCCCCAAACAAACCCTAGGTCCAGCTTGAAACACAGGATACACAAACGGATCCCTAGGAACAAATCTCCAATTTCCTGTCTTAACGTCCCTTTCCAACCACCTTTCTGGTCTAAAAGTCTGCCAATCCTTCCCCCATATAGCCTCCGCTCTCCCCATTGCGTACGGATGATAACTTATTCTTGTTCCTCTCTTCACGAACGTTCCATCTGGCAAAATATCATCTTGAATGGCTTCTTTAGTATCCACAGGGACAGGTGGAAAAAATCTCATACTCTCACATAGTGATGCATGCGTATATGGCATGTCCTTCACTTCATCGTACGTCGAAGATTCATTACTACTCTTAGCGATTTCCTCCAAGATTTCTTTTTCGACGTTAGGATTCTTGAAAATCAACCAAAAAAACCATGTTAGTGCAGCAGAAGTTGTGTCCCTTCCAGCCAAGATAAAGCTTATCACAATATCTATAATGAACTCTTCATCTTGATATTGCTCAGAGCTTATTAAGAATCTTGAAAGAAGATCATCACCACTAGAATTAGTCAAATTTGATTTCTTTTCCTTGATTATTTCCTTAGCCATTTCGCGAATTTGTGTTGCACAAACCTTCAATTTCTTCTCCGATCCAACGTTGAGGATTCTCTTGAGCTTCCATATAAACGGAGCGAGGGAATTGAATCTCTCGCTACTAATTCGAACAACTTCTTCAAAAGCATTCGCAAATTTTGCCTCGGGAAAAGATGGTAACAAATATGCAGGATCATAACCATAAGCAACCATGCAAATGTTATCAAAAGCAAACCTCTGAAGCAAATCTTGTATGTCAATAACACAGTTTTGAGAAGCCGCGGCCATAGTCAGAATAGGAATAAGACGATCACACAGTTCAACATTTACTACCTTCTCAACGAATTTACGCAAAGATTTCGAGTTGAATTCATGGCTAGCAAGTTTTCTTTGGTATTTCCAAATTTCACCATCAGCATTAAAAATCCCATTACCTAAAAGATCCTTAAGAGTTTCCTTACCAAGATACCCTTTTTGATAATTATGGAAATGGTTTTTGAGAATATGTTGAACATTTGAGGAATTTCCTGTGAATATATGACGATGGCCAAAAGGTCGACGGAGGGTAAAAGTAAGAGTTGGTCTACTTAAAACAATGTCAGATGTCCATTGAATCCGACGATTTTTGTTGGATTTAATTGAGAAATAAGAGCCAATAATAGGATATGATCTTGGGATTTTGGTGGACTTGGATAGGAAAAAAAGATTGGTTCTAAAATTGATGAAGAACAAGAAGAATACTAAGGGGAGGAAGTAAAAATAAATCTGTGAAAATATTAGACGAAGATCAAAGTTGAAGAACATTTTCTTCTCTTTTTTTAACTTTCTCAATACAATTGGTTAAAGAAAGCAAGCTTGAGAAGACAAGAAGTAGAGGTTCCAAATCGTTTGTTTATATAATGTTTGTATATACAACTTTTTTAGAAGACTAGAGAATTTTGCACTAGATATTCCCCACGTTTATATTTCTAAAATGACTAGTAGCTAGATTTTCAACAGAATGCATGTCGACTGTCGACTTCACTTATAGCACGTACTTGGGAATTACATATTAGGGATGGTTCAAAGCTTATATACACTATATGTAACTGATGTATACACAATATATGTAATTGATGTAAATTAAATTTGTTTTAACGAGCTGTTTTCTATTTTATTTTTTTAATAACAAATTTCACATATTATAAATAGTTACCTCTAGTGATCCTTCAGATGATTTAATAGTGTAAAAATTATATTATAAGTGTATAAAATTTAAACCCATTAAAAATTTAAATGGGGTTGGGGGCCTGTTTGATTTTGTTGATTAAGATAGTTGATAGACGTTAACTCCTTAAAAATATTTTAGGAACTGAAACTAATTTTATTAATAAGAAGCTAAGGGTTTGGTTACAAGTGCTTAAACTGATATATAATAACATAGTTGATGTATTTAGTAAAGAAATATCTATTTTTGTATTTATTAGAATATTTGAAATGCCGTTATATATAAAATATAAATTTAAAAATATTTGCACGTGAAAAAGTTGAATGATGGAAATGAATATGTAGAAGGAGTCAAGCGTCGTGTTTTAAGAAATAAGGTATTTTGGGGGTTATAGTAAAAGATATTGTCAAACCCAAGGACAGTCCAAATATCTTAAGATAGGACAAAAACTAATTAATATAGCTTCTCTTCTACTCCCTCCGTTCTCATTTAATTGTGAGGATAAAGTTTTGCATAATCCTTAAAGAAAAATTAACTAGGAATATAATTTGACTAATTCTTTAATTTTTATTTATTTACGTGCCTCCTAATTATAGAACAATAAATGTTAAAGGCAAATTAAAAATAATTAATTTTCTCTTACTTTTTAAAGTTGACAAATATAATTTTAAAAAAATATATATATATATATCACAACTAAATAGGAATAGATGCCGTATCTTCAACAGAGAACGTCGACAATTAAGCTTCTGTATTTGGGATGTTTTATCACGTGGAAAATGTTGTCAATTAAGCTTCTATTTTATCACTCATCGCTTTGCCAATGACAGCTCACAGTTCTAAGTAATTGCGGCCATCAAATGCGGATGTAGAAGCAGAGCCGCATTTTAATTTTTGACACAAAATATAAATTTATGTGTAAAAGTTTATTAAAATCATAACAAAAGATAGGTATGAACTCATAAATTAAAATTCTTTGCATTAATAATGTAATCTGAAAAAGTTGGATAACAGCCTACTGTATCTATTATTCCTTATCCTTTGGTTTAAGTAAATTTATGCATAAGAGGAATCTCTGCTGTGACAACATTAGCATAGCCATAATGTAAAGTCATATGCTAACACTTTAGTGTGCCCTTCTCTTTTATTCGTCGTGTTGTTGTTTTATGTATAATCATAGTATGTGTTATCAGTAGCGAAGCCGAGAATTAAGGATGTCTAACGGTATTCAAGATTTAATATATCTATAGAGAAAATAATACTTAGTAAAGGATTATTACGCAAATAGTCGGTCAGATTCAATGTTTACTTTTTTTAATCGGTATACATAGATTATGCATTAATTATCCATATTTATACATATATTATTCATGAATAATACATATATTATATATCTGACAGCTATTTTTAGTTTAATAGATTAGGTGAATGACTATTTGGATTAATTCTTCTATTTAATTTATATATACAATATAGCTTTCAGGTGAAAGGTATTCAAGCGACTATCTTTGACGGACAATAACTCGATATATGTGTATACTCATAACATTAGAGTCGCATTTGATTTATGTAATATAAGTTTTAGGAGAAAGGTGTTCTTTCTTTCACGCACTGTAACTCGGCCTCTATGTATACTCATAACATAGAAGAAATTAAAAAATAGCTAGATTTACAAGTGGTCATTCAAAAATAGTCACAGTTTCAAAAGTAATCGAAATTTAGCCAATTTTTATGTAAAGAGAAATCTGAACAAAAGCATTGTTCAAAATTCGGAAAATACTCCAGCATAATATACTGGAGTTCCAGTATAATATACCGGTCCAGCATAATATGCTGGAAGTTCATACACAAGTGCTCCAATCTCCAGTATATTATGCTAGAACCTTCTGCGTGCTTGAGTTCCAGGATAATATGCTGGAAGTTCATATACAGGTGCTCCAATCTCCAGTATATTATGCTGGAACCTTCCGCGTGCTGGAGTTCCAGCATAATATGCTGGAAGTTCATACACAGGTGCACCGATCTCCAGTATATTATGCTTGAACTTTTTATGTTGCAGCAAAATAGTAGTTATTTTTCAATGACTTTGCAAACGCTGACTATTTTTCAATGACTAGTCCGAAAACTTGCTAGCCTGTGCTATTTTTACACATTGGAATCAGATATGGTCCATTCGTTTTGTCCTAATGTATGTGTAAAAGTTCATTAAAATCATAACAAAAGATAAGTCTGAACTCATAAATTAAAACTCTATGCATTAATAATGTAATCTGAAAAAGATGGATAACAGCCTACTGTATCTATTACTCCTTATCCTTTGGTTTAAGTAAATTTATGCATAACAGGAATCTCTGCCGTGACAACATTAGCATAGCCATAATGTAAAGTCATATGCTAAGACATTCGCAAGTTTTTAGGATTTGTTCTTGTGAATTGAACTTTTAGGATATGAATTGAACTTTTAAGATATGAATTGGACCTTTTGGATATGAATTGAACTTTTAGGATATAAATTGGTGTAATTAGGAAAAAATAATTATCTTGAATTAACTAAAAAAGATATAATTAATTTATAATTGTAGAATAAATTAATTTGTTGTTGTGAATCGAACTTTTAGGGTATGGGTTGAATTTCTTTAGTTTAGTTAGTTTATGTTTAAACTCGTAGGATATGAATTGAAATTTTAGTTTTTAGGATTTGTTCTTGTGAATTGAACTTTTAGGATATGAATTAAACTTTTAAGATATGAATTGGACCTTTTGGATATGAATTGAACTTTTAGGATATAAATTGGTGTAATTAGAAAAAATAATTATCTTGAATTAACTAAAAAAGATATAATTAATTTATAATTGTAGAATAAATTAATTTGTTGTTGTGAATCGAACTTTTAGGGTATGGGTTGAATTTCTTTAGTTTAGTTAGTTTATGTTTAAACTCGTAGGATATGAATTGAAATTTTAGTTTTTAGGATTTGTTCTTATGAATTGAACTTTTAGGATATGAATTGAACTTTTAAGATATGAATTTGACCTTTTGGATATGAATTGAACTTTTAGGATATAAATTGGTGTAATTAGGAAAAAATAATTATCTTGAATTAACTAAAAAAGATATAATTAATTTATAATTATAGAATAAATTAATTTGTTGTTGTGAATCGAACTTTTAGGGTATGAGTTGAATTTCTTTAGTTTAGTTAGTTTATGTTTAAACTCGTAGGATATGAATTGAAATTTTAGTTTTTAGGATTTGTTCTTGTGAATTGAACTTTTAAGATATGAATTGAACTTTTAAGATATGAATTGGACTTTTTGGATATGAATTGAACTTTTAGGATATAAATTGATGTAATTAGGAAAAAATAATTATCTTGAATTAACTAAAAAAGATATAATTAATTTATAATTATAGAATAAATTAATTTGTTCTTATTTTATTTGTATAGATGGAACATCGTACTTGGATGTACAATAGAAATTATCCTAATCGACGGGGATTGCGGGAGGATTTTGTAGAAGGGGTTGATGACTTTATTAGACATGCAATGTCACTTCCACCATACCAAAGTGAAGGAGTAATTAGGTGCCCTTGTGTGAGGTGCGATTGTATGAAGTTTAAAAAATCGGAGGAAGTTAAGCTTCATCTTTATAGGAAGGGATTTATAGAGAATTACTTTGTGTGGACTAATCATGGAGAGATCGATGGTAGCCGTGGGATATTTCATAACATGGTTGTTGGTGAAAGTAGTAGGTCGGTGGAGAATACAAATCTTGATTCTAGAATTCAGGATATGGTTGCGGATGCTTTTGGGGGTGAGCCCAATGAAAATGTTGAACAAACTCCTAATGATGACGCAAAATATTTTTATGAACAGTTAGAGAAAGCTAGTCGTCCATTACGTGAAGGAAGTCCGCACTCCTGAACGCATATTGGAAAAAGTTGATATAAATGAAGTAACCATTATAGAAAGTGAGGACGAAGAATCAACTGATGAAGCTCAAACAAGTGAGGACGAAGAATTCTCGGACGAGGAACAATACGTCGATGAGGATTAAAAAGTTGGTTTTTTAAAGCACTCTCGTTTTATAGCTAGTTTCTTATATGTTTCAATCTAAATGTGTATTATATTATGCAGATGGCAGGCAAGGGTCAAGGTAACAATGACCCTACTAGTTCTCGGGGTCGAGAAAAGGGTAGGAAGGGAAAGAGGAGGGTAGAAAATAATAATCCCTCTTGTCCACCCTTTTTAGAGATGCCTATGTCTTATCTTCCACCACACGGCTATACTGAGCTGCCACAGCATCACGAGCCATACACCTTCATTTAGACACCCAGTCTTCCATCACAGGGCCACAGGACTATACGTCCGACATACAGTCCAGCTGCCTCACAGCCATCTGCATCACTGCCACATGGATCACATCCCTACATATCACAGCCACATGGATCGCATCCACCCATGTCACAGCCACTCGGGTCACAGCCACTCGGGTCATAGCCATCGGTATCACATCCACTTGGGTCGCATCCAGCTATGTAGCAGTCACAGGGATCGCAACCATCTTCATCATCGACTCCATCTATTGCAGGCCTTCGCCTGGGAGGCATTAGCTCTGACCCGCCTACACCGTCTTCACATGCCTCTGATACACATGCTTCGGATGGTGATGACGAGGTAGTGCATTATGATCGATATGGCAGGATCATCATAGTCCCTGAGGGTGATGGGTAAGTGTTATTCATTATTTTTGCGTCTATTGATTTGTAATATTTTTACTAAGATATTAATGTGTTTTTATTGTTAAATTGCAGGTTCAGGCCGGGTAATAAGACTACGAGGATAATCACCAATGCCATCAGAAAGCTTTATGATGGCCCTTATGCGACTTGGATTGATTGCCCATTCTCACTGAAGGAGCAAATTTTCAATCAATTTAAGGTATAAATGTTCTTTTAAACAGTTTAATAATTTATATTTATGATGTTTCCATCTAATATTTAACTTTTGAAATACAGAGCAAGTGTGTATGGGAAGACCGCTATAGCGCGGAAGTGGCTACAAATTTTCATCATAAAGCTCGCAAGAGATTGGCGGATGCTTTCTCGGGTGCTAGAAAGAAGAACAAGAGGCCTGGCTGGTTACTTGAGAATTTGTGGAATGATTTGCAAAGGCAATGGCTTACCGCAGAGTTCCTAGAGAGGAGCGAAAAAGGAAAGAAAGCTCGCGCATCCGAGAAGGGAGGCTCCTTGCACACTGGAGGTGCGATCAGCCTAGAGACAATAAAAAGAAGATTGGTACGTAATTGCTTAAATTATTTTACTTTTCTACGTATATCAATTCTGTTTATTAACTAAATTAATTTGTTTTCAGGAAAAGAAGTATGGGTGTCCAATGAGTCATGATGAGCTATTCAAGGAGACACATATTGTGAAGAAGAAGAAATAGGGGGATCAAGATAGGTGGGTCGAGGACCGGGCCTCGACTGCATATGTAAGCTTTCAATTTTATTTAAGTATTATAATTTACTTTTATAAAAAACTTGAAATACTGATTTAATTTAAAATAATATAGGGTCGCTACCAAAGTAACGTGGAGGAATTCATCCGTAGTCATCCAGCTGGTGAATCGGGTGAGCCAACCCAACCTTCGGACGAGGATGCTGAAAGAATATGGTTGGAGTCTGTTGGCGGTCCAAAATGGGGGAAGGTATACAGGCTTCCTACTAAAAACTTCCATCGTTATAAGTGTGGAATGCGAGGAATAGGGACTTCCTCGCAAGGCGAGCAACTTAATAGGGAGAGCATCTCCGCGATGCGGGAGACAGTGACAAAGCTCACATCAGAGCTAGAAGCGGCCAAGGAAAGAGAAAGGCTTAGAGATGCTCAATTCCTTGGCATGCAAGCTCAGATCAGAACTCTCTTATCTAGTGGAGCTTTTCCGTTGCCCCGATCTCGTGAGTCATCTCCAGAGGGTCGACCTCCACGTGATCGTTCCTCCCGCCCTGCTCGTGATCGTTCCTCCCGTCCTCCCCATGATCGTGCTTCCCGTCCTCCACAAGACCGTTCTCTATATCGTCTTGTAGATGAACGTTTATCAGACGGTGATGATGATGTTGTAGAAAACACCCCTTGACTTTTATATATTTTGAACTAGACAAATAGAACCAGTTTTGAACTTGTTGTAATTAGTTTTAACTTGATTTTGGATTTTTATGTTCAATTGAACTTTAATTTGTTAGTTTTAAAGTATTTATTGAATGTTTTGGTTGTTGTTGTTGTTGTTGTGTTGTTGTTGTTGTTGTTGTTGTTGTTGTTGTGTTGTTGTTGTTGTGTTGTTGTTGTTGTATTATTGTTGTTGTTGTTGTTATTGTGTTTTTGTTGTTGTTGTTGTTGTTGTTGTTATTGTTGTGTTGTTGTATTGGTATGCTGGCAGGTGGTTTAGCTGCCAAAACAGGCATTTTATGCCAAAATTAAACACAGAAAAACCGACCAAAGTTGGTCGATTTTTAATAAAAAAAATAAATTATTCCAAAATACCGACCAAAGTTGGTCGGTTAATAAACATTGAATTCCCAGAATTCAACACTACCATCCAACTTTGGTCGGTTTTTTGCTTGCATTGTTGAGATTACCGACCATAGTTGGTCGGTAATGTTTAATTTTAATTATTTTTAAAAAATTTATATTTTCAATTACCGATCAAAGTTGGTCGTTTTTTTTTAATTTTAATAATTAATAAAAAAAATATAATTTAGTTAAACCGACTAACTTTGGTCGGTAAAATTAAATTAATAAAATATGTTTCCGACCAAAGTTGGTCGGTAAGTAATTAAACTTGTCAGATGGTCATTTTAATATACCGACCAAAGTTGGTCGGTAATTTCCGACCAACTTTGGTCGGTAAGCCATTCCGACCATCAAAACACCGTCCACACCGTAATGGTCGCGTTTTGGTCGGTAATTTGCCATAACCAACCAACGTTGGTCGGTATTTTTGGTCGGTTTTTAGCGAATTTCTAGTAGTGAAAGATGGTAACAAATATGCAGGATCATAACCATAAGCAACCATGCAAATGTTATCAAAAGCAAACCTCTGAAGCAAATCTTGTATGTCAATAACACAGTTTTGAGAAGCCGCGGCCTGTCAGAATAGGAATAAGACGATCACACAGTTCAACATTTACTACCTTCTCAACGAATTTACGCAAAGATTTCGAGTTGAATTCATGGCTAGCAAGTTTTCTTTGGTATTTCCAAATTTCACCATCAGTATTAAAAATCCCATTACCTAAAAGATCCTTAAGAGTTTCCTTACCAAGATACCCTTTTTGATAATTATGGAAATGGTTTTTGAGAATATGTTGAACATTTGAGGAATTTCCTGTGAATATATGACGATGGCCAAAAGGTCGACGGAGGGTAAAAGTAAGAGTTGGTCTACTTAAAACAATGTCAGATGTCCATTGAATCCGACGATTTTTGTTGGATTTAATTGAGAAATAAGAGCCAATAATAGGATATGATCTTGGGATTTTGGTGGACTTGGGTAGGAAAAAAAGATTGGTTAAGACAAATTTGTTTTAACTAGCTGTTTTCTATTTTATTTTTTTAATAACAAATTTCACATATTATAAATAGTTACCTCTAGTGAACCTTCAGATGATTTAATAGTGTAAAAATTATATTATAAGTGTATAAAATTTAAACACATTAAAAATTTAAATGGGGTTGGGGGGATGTTTGATTTAGTTGATTAAGATAGTTGATAGACATTTACTCCTTTAAAATATTTTAGGAACTGAAACTGATTTTATTAATAAGAAGCTAAAGGTTTGGGTACACGTGCTTAAACTGATATGTAATAACATAGTTGATGTATTTGGTAAACAAATATCGATTTTTGTATTTATTAGAATATTTGAAATGCCCTTATATATAAAATATAAATTTAAAAGTATTTGCACGTGAAAAAGGTTGAATGATGGAAATGAATATGTAGGAGGAGTCAAGCGTCGTGTTTTACGAAATAAGGTATTTTGGGGGTTATAGTAAAAGATTTGGTCAAGGAGAGTCCAAATATCTTAAGAAAGGACAAAAACTAATTAATATAGCTTCTCTTCTACTCCCTCCGTTCTCATTTAATTGTGAGGATAAAGTTTTGCATAATCCTTAAAGAAAAATTAACTAGGAATATAATTTGACTAATTCTTTAATTTTTATTTATTTACGTGCCTCCTAATTATAGAACAATAAATGTTAAAGGCAAATTAAAAATAATTAATTTTCTCTTACTTTTTAAAGTTGACAAATATAATTTTAAAAAAAAAAAAATATATATCACAACTAAATAGGAATAGATGCCGTATCTTCAACAGAGAACGTCGACAATTAAGCTTCTGTATTTGGGATGTTTTATCACGTGGAAAATGTTGTCAATTAAGCTTCTATTTTATCACTCATCGCTTTGCCAATGACAGCTCACAGTTCTAAGTAATTGCGGCCATCAAAATACGGCCATCAAATGCGGATGTAGAAGAAGCGCCGCATTTTAATTTTTGACGTAAGTGTAAAACTTCATTAAAAATAACAAAAGATAGATTTGAACTCATAAATTAAAATTCTGTACATTAATAATGTAATCTGAAAAAGATGGATAACAGCCTACTGTATCTATTACTCCTTATCCTTTGGTTTAAGTAAATTTATGCATAAAAGGAATCTCTGCTGTGACAACATCAACATAGCCATAATGTAAAGTCATATGCTAAGACTTTAGTGTGCCCTTCTCTTTTATTCTTTGTGTTGTTATTTTATGTATAATCATAGTATGTGTTATCAATAGCGAAGCCGGGAATTAAGGGTGTCTAACGGTAATCAAGATTTGATATATCTATAGAGAAAATAATACTTAGTAAAGGATTGTTACATAAATAGCCGGTCAGATTCAATGTTTACTTTTTCTAGTCGGTATACATAGACTATGCATTAATTATCCATATTTATACATATATTATACATGAATAATACATATATTATACATCTGGCGGCTATTTTTAGTTTAAGAGATTAGGAGAACGACTATTTGGGTTAATTTTTCTATTTAATTTATATATACAATATAGCTTTCAGGTGAAAGATATTCAAGCGACTATCTTTGACGGACGATAACTCCACATCTGTGTATACTCATAGCATTAGAGTCGCATTTGATTTATGTAATATAAATTTTAGGAGAAAGGTGTTCTATCTTTCACGCACTGTAACTTGGCCTCTGTGTATACTCATAACATGGAAGAGATTCAAAAATAGCTAGATTTATAAGTGGTCATTCAAAAATAGTCACAGTTTCAAAAGTAATCGAAATTTAGCCACTTTTAAGGTAAAGTGGAGTACCATGCAATCGGACTATTTTCTTGATGTACAACTACACGTACTGCTCCACGGAATCTGTCGTCTTTATTGGTAGGAACTGCGCGGACTTTGTCAGTCGGTCTACAATAACCCAAATTGAATCATGCTTACGGTATGTGCGAGGTAGACCTACTACAAAATCCATATTAATCATCTTCCATTTCCACTGTAGTATCTCTATATCTTGAGCTAGGCCACCAGGCCTCTGATGCTCGGCTTTGACTTGCTGGCAATTCAAACATTTAGCCATATGAGCTGCTACTTGCTTCTTCATGCCTTTCAACCAATACAACTCTTTCAAGTCGAGATACATTTTGGTAGCTCCTGGGTGGATAGAGTACCTCGAGCTGTGAGCTTCTTCCATTATGGCCTTTCTCAGACCATCTACATCAGACACACATAACCGATCATTCAACTTCAAAACTCCGTCACTTCCTAGAGTGAAAGTAGTGATTTCTTTGTTTCTGACTCCTTCTTTTAACTTCACTGAGTACAGATCTTCGTCTTGCTTAGCCTTAACATGTGCAACAAGGGAGGATTGCGCTAAGGCATAAGCAGTTATACCTCCTTCTTCGGTCTCATCCAATCTAATTCCATTATTTGTCAGTTTTTAAATTTCTCGACCTAAAGTTCGCCTTTGTACTGCAAGATGGGCCAAGACACCCATTGACTCTACTAAGTGCATCTGCTACCACATTATCTTTACCCGGGTGATAAAGGATATTGATGTCATAATCCTTCAATAGCTCGAGCCACTTTCTTTGTCTCAAATTTAATTCTTTTTTCTTGAAAATGTACTGGAGGCTTTTGTGATCTGTAAATACTTCAGAATGCTCGCCATAAAGGTAGTGTCGCCATATCTTTAATGCAAACACCACTGCTGCAAGCTCCAAGTCATGTATGGGGTAGTTCTTTTCATGATTCTTTAACTTCCTGGAAGCATAAGCAATAACTTTTCCATTTTGCATAAGGACACAACCAAGACCCACTCTAGAGGAATCACAATACACTGTGAACCCTCCCGAACCTGTCAGCAAGGTTAACACAGATGCAGTGGTCAACCTCTTCTTTAACTCTTGAAAACTCTGCTCACAAGCGTCAGACCACTGGAACTTAACTGCTTTCTGAGTCAACTTAGTTAATGGAGCTGCAAGTGAGGAAAATCCCTCCACAAACCTTCTATAGTAGCCAGCTAACCCCAAGAAACTCCTGATTTTGGTTGGCGTTGTCGGCCTAGGCTAGTTCTTGACTGCTTCTGTCTTCTGAGGATCTACTTTTATGCCTTCACTAGATACCACGTGGCCTAAGAATGCCACTGACTGCAACCAAAACTCACATTTTGAAAACTTGGCATAAAGCTCATTCTCCTTCAAGGTCTGCAAGGCTATCCTGAGGTGTTCTGCATGATCTTCCTTGCTCTTAGAGTATACCAAAATATCGTCTATAAACACGATAATAAAGGTATCAAGGAATGGCTTGAAAACTCTGTTCATGAGGTCCATGAATGCAGTTGGAGCATTTGTCAACCCGAAGGACATTACTAGAAATTCATAGTGCCCGTAGCGAGTTCTAAAGGCTGTTTTAGATATATCCTCTTCTATGATTCTCAACTGGTGGTACTCCGACCTCAAGTCTATCTTTGAAAAGTACTTTGCACCCTGAAGTTGATCGAATAAATCATCAATTCTTGGCAGTGGGTACTTGTTCTTAATGGTAACTTTATTCAACTACCGATAGTCGACGCACATTATGAGAGACCAATCTTTCTTCTTGACAAACAGGATCGGGGCCCCCCACGGTGAAACACTCGGCCTGATGAAGCCCTTGTCAAAAAGGTCTTTCAACTGTTCCCTCAACTCATTAAGTTATGCTGGAGCCATCCTATCAGGAGGTATAGATATGGGTTGAGTGCCTGGCATAAGATCAATGCCAAAGTCTATGATTCTTTTAGGAGGAAGTCCGGGAAGGTCATATGGGAAAACTTCTGGAAATTCTCTAACAACTGGCACAGACTGAAGAGCTGGTGGTTCCGATTCTGGATTAATGATGGGAGTCAAATAGGCGAGACACCCCTTACCGATCATTCGTTGTGCCTTAAGGTAAGAAATAAACTTACCTACAAGCGATGCTGAACTACCTTTCCACTCTAAGACTTCTTTATTTGGAAATTGGAACCTAACTATCTTGGCACGACAATCCAACATGGCATCGCAAGAAGACAACCAATCCATACCCATGATCACATCGAAATCCACCATTTCTAGCTCTATGAGATTGGCCTCGGTGCTGCGACCTTAGACTGAAACTATACAACCTCTATAAACTTATGTGGCTTCCACTGACTCGCCAACTGGAGTAGATACTAGGAATGGCTCACTAAGTTGTTCAGGTTCTAGCCCGAGATTAATTGAAAAGTATGGAGTCACGTATGAAAACGTTGAACCTGGATCAATTATGGCATAAGCATTATGTGAGCAGACTAGAAGTATACCTGTAATAACTTCTGCGGATGCCTCTGCACTCTGACGATCAAGTGTAGCAAACAAACGGGGTTGTCCCCCTCCCTGAGTAACTCGATCTGCACCTCTGCCTGCTCTATGCCCGACCTGATTATGAGAACCACGAGCTTGTGATGGTGCAACTGTAGTAGCTGAGGAACTAGAAGGACGAGTTGATCCCCCACTAAAAATACGTCGCAACTTTGGGCAGTTGGCCTTTATATGACCAATGTCTCTGCAATGATAGAAACCATGAAATCCGAGCTTGCACTGACCTGAATGTCTCCTCTTACATGTTCCGCAAAGACCTTGTTGTTGTGAATGTTGCTCAGCATGACTCTGGCTATGTGAGGATGATGTCCTAAAATTCTAATTCTGGCGAGACTGGTTTCCATAACTCTGAGTACATCTAAAGAAAGACCCACCACCTGACTGATGACTGGACTGAGCTGGTGCTAATGACTCCTTATTGGAGGAACCCCTTCTACTTCCGCTGGACGTACCATTAAACCTGCCCGCTGTCCGAGCTTTCTTGTTATGCTCTTTTTCTTCTCTCCTTTGTTGTCTGTCTTTTTCTAAGTTCTTGGCAAATCCCACAACATAGGAGAAAGTTGTCATTCCTACCGCTGCAACTAATATCGTATCCTTAATGTGATAAGCCAAACCGCCAACAAACCTGCGAATCTTTGCTTTTTCTGTCTTAACCATGTGAGGAGCATGCTTAGCCAACCTTATGAGTTCCATGTAGTACTCTTGCACACTTTTATTCCCTTGCTTGAGCTGTTCGAACTCTGTAGCCTTAGCTTCCCTATCCTCTTCCGGGATAAAGTTAGCCATGAAAGCCTCTTCAAATTCTTCCCAAGTAGGCGGATCATCATCTTCATCTCTTTCCTTTTCCCACATCTCAAACCAAGAGCCAGCCACATCTCTAAGCTGGTAAGCAACCAGCTTCACAGCTTCATCATCAAATGCCTTCATCGCTCGGAGGGCTTTCTTGACACCCTCCAGCCACAATATTGGATCTTCATCAGCTACAGAACCATGGAACAATGGAGGACTCAACTTCAAAAATTCATTCACTCTTGAGGACTTAGAATTGTTCAGTCTATTTGATTGAGGTGGAATCTCATCTCTTCTCTCGTTCTGGTTGGCCATGAAGGCTTTAAACATCTCTAGAGCACTGTTGACAACATTAAATATCTGACCCACCTCTGGAGATATAGTTCTCTGAGCTGGAATTGCTGTTGGGGGTGGCACTAGATCCTGGGTTACTTGCTCATCATGCTCCACCCCTTCTTCATGTTCAACCCGGGGTACTTGAACGCCCTTTATAGATTTACCCTTCCTTTTCTGAGTTGAAGCCTTCTTAGTTCTACCTTGAGCCACAATAGTAGCAATAGTTTCTTGAGCAGCATCCTGAGTGTCGGTGTTAGAGTTGCTTGTACGAGCCATTTCTGTGAGTTTTGGAAAAGCGAATACATTAGATAATTTCTTAGAGGGAGGCTCTACTGCACGATCTAAAGTATGAAAAAAATGAGACTTTTCCTAAATGCTTGTAGCCTCCTACTTATAAGTATGGATACCCATAAATAAGACTCTACTAACACGGCTTCATAGAACCCTAGGACTCCATAAACCTGATGCTCTAATACCAAGTTTGTCACGACCAATTTTCTGAATAAGCCGTGACCGGCACCTGGTCGCTAAATTTGACCGAGCAAACCATCTGTACTTATCAAAACTATTATAACCTCAAAATTTATATGCAACAAAGGAAATACTTTAACCAAATACTTTTAATTAATTTGAATATCTAAAATAAACCAACTCCAAAACTTTATTCGTAGTAACTACTGAAATACTGCTAAGTTATTATCAAAAATATCTGAATCTTAATCCACCGACTGTGTCTATGAAGCCTCTACTGATAAACTGACGCACTGCTCAGGACATGAGATTGTTTGGCTAGTTCTTCAAGTAAACAAAGAAATATAACTACATAAATATGACTCAAAGGAATACTCCACGAACAAAAGCGGAGCTCACCAATAACACTGGAAGAGAGGGAAGTCCTAACCCGTAGCTTGCTCGCCTGCAAAATCGGTTCCTACGTTGTACCGCAGACCAACGTAGGTTCCCAAAAGAGAACGTCAGTACCATCCATTGTACTCAGTGAGTCTCAATGACAGGGGATGAAACTTTAATAAAATATACATTACGAGCAAAGATTCTAAATGAATGAAAAACATAAATCTTCTAAGAACAATTCTAAAATAATTGCATATTTGCAGTTTATGAATATTCTAAAAGAAATTCTTTTCTTTTTCTTTCTTAGAAAAAAAATACTTCACTTTATACTTCGGGAGTTCTAACTATCCTGACTTAATTCTGTCTTAGTCACCGTGTGATCGGCACGAGTTCGATCCCAACCTGATCGAATAGGTCCAATTCACGAGGTGCCACTCGCTTTATGGTTCTCAGCACTCATGTATCATACCTTAGCCTGGCTAAGTAAATTTTCAGCAACGAGACCCTCAGCTCGTGTGCTTCCTACTTTGGCACAAGTAGTTTCAGAAAGTCAACGCCTTGGTTAGGAACCCTCGTCCTGGACGATGACCCCTTCTCAGAATAGAGGATACTCCCAAAAATATTTTCTTTCTAAAACTTCTCTTGTGACCTTTGAAGTCTAAATCTTGTTTGAAAAGTGATCTATCAATATTCATATCAATATTCTTGAGTGCATACATAGCATAAGCATGAAATAGAATTACTCAAAGTATTTTTAAAAGTTCTATCTAACTCTCAAAACTTTGATAAGTGATTGCCATAGTATTTGTTTTTTAAAGTGAACATAAAGTCGAAGTAATCATCTCTTTGCATACATAAAACTCCAACACTAGTCTTATAGTACTGCTCTGTGGACATATAATGACATGTAGGGGATTTTTGAGTAGCAGAAGATAAGGATGGCAGTAGATACGTGTCACATCTCAAAGTGTTTGAAATAAAAGTTATTGGGTAAGCTTGTTGTTGTACGACTACTGTGTCCATTATTGGTGTGAAACTTGTGCACCATTTAACATGTAAGATCCTGTAATAAAGCATAAGAATATGAAAATAGACGCTTATACTTCTCGAGTAAAATACATAAGCTTTAACTAGAATATACCTAGTCAATATATATCCACTCGTTTCAATTAAGCACATGTTGACTCTTTAAAGTATTTTATCAAATACTTTGTGGGCATGTCTTTGTGAGTAGAACCACTTTAGTAAAGGGTTATATCAACTCACCTCAAAACTCCTAGAGCCAATATGTAGGTCTCAGTCTAATTTATACCCGTCAAATAATTGATTCTATAACAACCAGTGCATTTTAATTAAATTCAAAGTTTCACACCTAAATATGAAATTTAACGTTGATACAGAGAAAGAAGGGAATTAACTATTCAATTCTTACCTACTACTACTTTAAAATAATTGACAATAGGGAATTTTATATACCTGAGTTCAAGAATTAGTGATTTGTAAAGAAACCTAGAATTTCGTTGTCTGCTTAAATAATCTTGTTGTCTCTGTTTCTTAGCGTTCTGTTTCTCTTTTCCGAATCAGATTTGCGTGAATGAACAGAAGTTTAAACCTTCTGTTTTGTTCGTATAGAGTTCTTTTAGTAGCCTGACTTGTTTAAGGCTTTTTAAGCCTTTTATCTCACTTTAGTCCAAGGCTTAAGCCTTTCCTTGCCCTTAAGTATCTCTCTTTTTTTTTTTTTTTTTTTTGAGGGGTGTTACACCCTCAAACTTCTGCATGCAATTTTCAAGAATTCTAGGTAAAGATCTGTTTGGATCTTCTGCATTTATTTCACAGAGATGATGTACTCTCTCCGTTCAAAATTCCTATAGCAAATGTAAAAGCAACAAGATGCTACTACAGAGGAATACAAATACAAGATGAAGACAGACTGAATGAGCGAAACATGTGATATATATAAATCGCTCAAATTTCTCACTCCAAAGTTCCTGCAGATTGAATCCCAAAATCTTTATGAACCAAATATTTCAGCATATCTTGTAACATTTCTTGCTAAAGTGACACAGTAGCAAGTCTAATTACTCGTTTAATTGACACTTAATATCAATATCACGATCTTAATTACTCATTTTATATGAAAACAAAAAAGTTCTTATCGCATCCCTGATATTGACATTAACAAAAATTAATGACCTTACATTATGTCAAAAATCCTTTAATTTCATATATGTTTGGTAACACTACATACGAAATTTCACAAACAAATAGAAGCCAGTATAAGAGGAAAAATAACTCATCGTCTGCTAAATCTCAAGTATAGAACAACTAAATCACCATTCCTGACTTTCAGAAGGAAAGTATCACATTAGCTAGGTAAATGGCTCAGACCAGTGAATGGATTGGCATACTGAGAAATGCAAAATCTGCAGGAAAGGAAGTTAGTCCACTTCAATGATTTTCATTAAGAAAGAGGGAGAGAAAGTAGAGAACTTAACTGAAAAAATAGGCATATCATCAATAAACACACGATTAAAAGAAAGAGGGGGAGAATGTAGAGAACTTAACTAAAAAAATAGGTGCATCTTCGTTCATCTTCTGCTTTCTCTTCAGAAGAGAAGAGATTGATTGTCACACAAGCAGTTGTGCAGATCATTCTTCCTCATCTTTCCTTGTTCGTCTCTTCCTTTTTGGAACTGGATCTATAGATAAAGTTATTCTTACAGGAACAAATAACAATAGAGCACAAATTAAGAGACCTTAGGTGTATAGTCCACTTCAATGGGAATTTAGAAATTACCAACCAAAGAAGTTCATGTTTGGCATGTAAAGTAGACTACTTTGAGAAATTAGAGAGGAAATGAAGTGCTCCACAAATAGGAAATTCCATTACACTTTGAAATCCTATATTGAGTCCACGTTCTCAGAGATTCTCCCTTAAACTTGCTGACTTATACAGTTTCTTTTTACCACTTCTTCGACATTTCCTCCACAATGCACAAGAAATTAAAGGCTATATCTATATATTATTAATATTAATTAAATCAAATATTTAATTATTTTAAATAAAATATGTTCTATGAAGACCAATAATTAAAAACTAATTGTTCAATTTTATTATTGCGTAAACAGTACAATCACTTGCCAAAGAAATGTGGTTTTTATTTTGCAAGCGGTTAGGACACCACTACTTACAAACTGTTAAATTTTTCTTCCTATTCTACGATCGTTACTTTAAAAAAAGTTATTTTATTATTTTTAATTATAATTTTAATAAAAAATATTAACTTTAACTAATAACTAATTATTACTCCTAACAATTACTTTTTGTCCTAAAAACTAACGCGTGTCATTTTCTTAGTCCGCCACTTGTCACAATCCTATGCCAAACTTCCTTCATTTTAATAATATATATAGATATAGATAGAAGATATAGATAACTTTAACTAATAACTAATTATTACTCCTAACAACTACTTTTTGTCCTAAAAACTAACACGTATCATTTTCTTAGTCCGCCACTTGTCACAATCCTATGTCAATCGTCCTTCCTTTTAATAATATATAGATAGAAGATATAGATAACTTTAACTAATAACTAATTATTACTCCTAACAATTACTTTTTGTCCTAAAAACACTAACACGTATCATTTTCTTAGTCCGCCACTTGTCACAATCCTATGTCAATCGTCCTTCCTTTTAATAATATATAGATAGAAGATATAGATAACTTTAACTAATAACTAATTATTACTCCTAACAATAACTTTTTGTCCTAAAAACTAACACGTATCATTTTCTTAGTCCGCCACTTGTCACAATCCTATGTCAATAGTCCTTCCTTTTAATAATATATAGATAGAAGATATAGATAACTTTAACTAATAATTAATTATTACTCCTAACAACAACATTTTGTCCTAAAAACACTAACACGTATCATTTTCTTAGTCCGCCACTTGTCACAATCCTATGTCAATCGTCCTTCCTTTTAATAATATATAGATAGAAGATATAGATAACTTTAACTAATAACTAATTATTACTCCTAACAATAACTTTTTGTCCTAAAAACTAAGACGTATCATTTTCTTAGTCCGCCACTTGTCACAATCCTATGTCAATCGTCCTTCCTTTTAATAATATATTGATATATAGATTACTCCTAACAACTACTTTTTGTCCTAAAAACTAACACGTGTCATTTTCTTAGTCCGTCACTTGTCACAATCCTATGCCAAATTTCCTTCCTTTTAATAATATATAGATATAGATATAGAAGATTTCCATTCATATTGGGTATACTATATTAATCTAACTAAATTCTATTTCTACCTTTATTATCGGATTATCCATTGCCAAGTCAATAATATTTTAGTTTGATTTTGAATTTTAAAATTGATTAAATTTAGTTTGATTTCGGTTTTAAGTACAAAATAATCGAAAAAATCGAACCAAACCAACTATAGAAATACTTATTTAAAATTTTATTATTACACATTTATATGTATATATTTATATAAAAAAATATGATAGATATTTAATCGTTTGTACTCTTAGTTGGTAGTCTAGTTCTTTGTTGTGATAATAATTAAGTTCTTTGCCTTTATATTCTAGTTTGATGGTAGTTTTATTTTGTTAAGTCCAAGAATCTATTTCATATTAAAAATAACTTGTCTTTAATTGAGTCCCTAAATTACTCATCATACTATCAATATATCTTAATAAATTACAAATTTATTTAAAGAATAATTGGTTTGATAATGTTGTGCTAGAATATAGTTGGCCGAAGATCTACTTAGCAAATGTCTTATATTTAAGGAAAAAACAAACAAGAAACCAAAATAACCGAAAAACCAACAAAAATCGACATAAAATAACCTATAAAAAACCAAGTTAATTGGTTTGATTTGGTTCTAATATTTGAAAACCCGACTTAATTGATTTATTTTTTTTAAGAAAAAAATCGATAAACACTCCTAAAGTTAGCTATAACATGTAAATTTTCTTTTTAGAGATCATTTTCAATTAACAACTCCAAAGACAAGAGATATGCAAAAATGCAACTCATTCAATTGAGTTTTATAGACGATCTTTTACTTTTATGCAGGGGTGACTTTATATTGGTCCAGATGCTTTTTGAGTGTTTTCAAATATTTTCTCATGTTTCTGGCCTGACTGCTAACATTGAGAAGAGTTTCATTTATTTTGGTGGAGCAAGTTCAGATGATCAGTGTGCCATTATGCAAGTTCTAGGATTCGTGAAGGGTGAGTTGCCTTTTAGATATTTGAGAGTGCCTCTCAGTACAAAGAGAGTGTCTGTAGTACAATGCCAAACTCTAATAGATAAAATTCTGGGTAGGATAAAATTGCGGACTACTAGATTTCTATTATATGCCGGGAGAGTCCAGCTGATTAAAACTGTCTTATTCTCAATACAAGTTTTCTAGTCCCAGATATTTGTATTACCAAAAAAAGTAGTCCACTTGATTGAGGCTACTTGTAGAAGGTTCTTGTGGACTAGGGGGTGAGGTTTCAAAAAAGGCACTAATAGCTTAGGGTAAGTTGTGCTATCCAAGAACTACAGGTGGGCTCAACATCTTAGACATATATACATAGAATAATGCTGTAATTTGTAAGCTGTTGTGGAGTCTAAGTAACAAAAAGGACAAGCTATGGTAAAAATAGCACGGGCTAGCCAGTTTTCGGACTGATAATTCAAAAATTGCCACCGTTTATAAAGTCATTAAAAAATAGTCACTATTTTGCTGCAACACAGACTGGTCCCACATAATATATTGGAGATTGATGCACCTGTGTATGAACTTCCAGCATATTATGCTGGAACTCCAACATGCGGAAAGTTCCAGAATAATATACTGGAGATTGGAGCATCTGTGTATAAACTTCCAGCATATTATGCTGGACCAGTATATTATACTGGAACTCCAGTATATTATGCTGAAATATTTTTCGAATTTTTAACAGTATTTTCGTTCAGATTTATCTTTACATGAAAAGTGGCTAAATCTCAATTACTTTTAAAACTATGGCTATTTTTCCATTACCACTTGTAAATCTGGTTATTTTTGAATTTCTTCCCAAGCTATGGGTTATATGAGTCCATCATTTTTATATAAAAGGTGATCGAGTCCGGGAAGCTAGAACAAGTCGAGCTACATGGGTGGTACAGAGGATCCTGAAGGCAAAAAGTTCTTGAACCAAGCTGGATATGTGGAGAGCGATATATAAATGATTGACAAGTTCTCTATTAAAACTATATATGGATAATTGAGAGGTGATTTTGCAAAAGTCGAATGGAGGAAGATAGTATGCAATAGTCTAGGTGCACCTAAATGGAACTTAGTCATGTAGTTGGCTGCTCACAAGAGACTTCTTACTAGAGACAGGTTAGCACATTGGGGGTTGATAACTGAACTTACTTGTCCTATGTGCACTGCTGCGAATGAAGACATTAATTATCTGATATTTTTGAGTGTGCATTTTCTACAGTCATATGGAAAAAATTATTATGGTGGAAAAATATTGATAGAGAAGTAATGAACCGGCAAAATGAGATCTTATGGGCGATAAGATATACAAAAAGAAGGAGTGTTGAGGCTGAGATCTATAGAATTACACTAACATATGTTGTATATATCATATATGAAAAGAGAGGAATAGGAGAATTTTTTATCAGAAGATAAGGAATCAAGAGACGATTATTAGATTGATATTGCAAGAGGTTCTTTGCAGAGGAGCCTAAAAGCTCGGTTGATCAAGAAGTTGGAGGCTCTCAATTTCTATCCATAGATAGCCTTTGTTTAGTTGCTCTAGTGACTTGTTGTTTTTGTTGGTGCTAGTATATTTGGGGCCAACTGTCCAAATATGCTGGGTGTTTTCAAACACTCTGTAAATATTTTCAATTGGTAAATAAAAAAATTTAATTACAAAAAAAAAATCCAAAGACAAGAGATAAAAAAATGAAATATTATAAAAACTTAATTTCATTATAACTAAAAACTAACATTCAATATATAGTTAATGCAGAATAGATATTTGATTAAGAGTTGTGGAGTAAATATTACTACTAGGAGACGGACCTAGTAGTTAGGTGGATAGAATTCTAATACTACATAAATTAATATACTTTAGCTTTTTTTCTTTTAGACACGAGACAATATTGTATACGGTCAAATCCGAGTTTTTCCTTCGTGTAATTAATTGAGGTTGGAACGTGATGAACCGAGGGTTGTCACTGTAGCTTCGAGATAAGAAGTAAATCCAGGTTATCGATCTCAAAACTCATGGACCGATCCTCGAGTCAATATCGAGCTATGATATGAAGTAGTGTTATCGAGCTCAAGAGCCAAAGACCGATCAATATCGAGCCCGAGTCAATATCGAGCTCGAGACCCGAAGATCGACCAATACCAAAACCGACCAAGATCGAGCTAAGAGACAAAGAGCCGTTGCAGCCGCACTTAGGGAGATAATCTCGGCGGGAATTAAGAAAAAGCTAATTAACTAATCTATCATGGGATCCACACTATGTATTTTTTATTATATCCAAAGTAAAATTTTTCCACTATATTAAGAGTGGGTATCATTTATGTAAAGGAGAGCAGATCCAGAGAAGCAAACATTAATACACTCACATTCTAAAGATTATTACATTGATATATAGTTGAGATTATCATTTTTTGAACTTGGACATTGATTCATCTTGATTGTTTATAAATCATTCAATACTCAATTTGGTTTGTATTTCATTCCTTTATACAGTCAATATTCTATATATTTTTACTTACTTTTCCGATTTGTACCAAGCTATACCACGTACCCTTAGAATTACGTATAAATTTAACTCTATCCGTTTTTCGGGTAAACAGTTTGGCGCCCACCGTGGGGCTAGGGATAATAGTGGTTATTTGGTACGAGTCTCTGTGAAACACACTATTTTACACTCGCTCTTGAAAGTGTCTTTGATTTCAGGCTGAAAACGACGAATCCTCAATTAATGGCCCTACCTATCGACAACGAAGCTGGCCTTCAAGATGAGAACAACAACTTAACGCCCGGGGGTGAAAGGCCACTCGTCGATCCTGTTGGAGCTCGGGTCGAAGAGCCAATAGACGTTAATTCACATGTGGCCATCGAGGCAAACCAACATTCCGACCCTGAAAATAGCAGTCATGGTGGAACTCGATCTGCAGCTCGAAATACCAAAAACACTGAGGAAAACGGAATCCGCTTGCGTATGTTTTTCAAAATGTTGCAAGCTTAACAAGTAGCAATAGCCCAGTTGCAGAGCCAAACCCAGGCACCAACCAGGCTCGATCCCAGTCCACCCCAAGAAGTCACCCACAAAACAGGGCCAGCTATAGTAAGGTCGAATGAGCAAGAATCGGGGACTAATCCCGAAATTGTTAAGATGCTCGAGGAACTGACAAAACGAATAGAGTCAGGATAAAGGAGGATTGAAGCAAATGAAAAAAAAGTGGAAACGTATAACTCCAGGGTTGATCAGATCCCGGGGGCACCACCAATATTGAAAGGTTTGGATTCCAAAAAATTCATACAAAAGCCCTTCCCCCCGAGCACAGCTCCGAAACCGATCCCCATGAAGTTCCGCATGCCCGAAATTCCTAAATATAATAGAACGACCGACCCCAACGAACACGTCACCTCTTACACATATACCATTAAAGGAAACGATCTAGAAGACGACGAGATCGAATATGTAGTATTGAAAAAATTTGGCAAAACCCTGTCAAAGGGAGCAATGATATGGTATCATAATTTACCGTCTAACTCTATTGATTCTTTTGCTATGCTTGCAGATTCTTTCGTAAAAGCACACGCTGGATCCATAAAGGTCCCAGGAAGTCGGACCTTTTCAAGGTAAGAAAAAAAGATAACGAGATGCTAAGGGAGTTTGTATCTTTTTTCCAAATAGAGTGAATAGATTTATCACCAGTTACGGACGATTGGGCTGTTCAAGCTTTTACTCAAGGGCTGAATGAATGAAGCTCGATGTGTTCATGACAATTGAAGCAAAACTTAATAGAATACCCTGCCACTACATTGGCCGATGTGCACAATAGGTATCAATCGAAAATCAGAGTCGAAGATGATCAGTTCGGAGTCCCTTCAGAGCCTATTTATCCAGCCAGGAACCTCGAAAGAACCAAGAGAGACACCGCTCGCGGGCCAGGGTCAAGCAGGGATCGATATCGTCCATATAACGAAGATTGGAGGAGAATCGGACCCGGTCGGAACCATGTGATAAACGAAAGAAGAAATGATCAAGGTCGAAATAATTAGGGGTCATGACCAAAAACGACTTCGACAGGCCCGTCAGGAAGCACCGAGGCTATTGGGCCTAACAATTGGAATGTAACTCATCTAAAAGTGATACTGCTGCTAAGTATCTGAGGCTTCTCTATCTGATCAACCTCGAATATTGGGGGGCGTCGCCCTCGGGTATCAGCTGCAGCAAAGAAAAAGATTTACGTTAAAAGATCCTCGAGAATACAAGATTATTGTATGGGCCAAACGGTCAAATGAACTGTGCCCGCGTAGATTGCTCAAACCTTAAGCATAAAACATGTATGCATGTAATATTATTTCACACAAGAATGAAAAGAGGTCACTCCAAAAATTAATTGCATCCGATTTCTATGGATATATCGAGCCTAAGGGCAACTTTACTTCGAGTTAAGGATGTTATTCTAACTCGGCTACAAAGCCCAATGGATATTCTTATTTCAAGTTCGAGCAATTCCTCACTCGACTACAACACCTAAGGGCTACCCTAACTCGAGTTCGAACAACCATTCTCATTTAGGGACTATCTGTCGAGCCCAAGGACAACATTAACTCGAGTTCGAGCAAACACTCACTCGACCATAAAGCCTAAGGGCTACATTAGTTCGAGCAAACACTCACTCGACCATAAAACCTAAGGGCTACATTAGTTCGGGTTCGAGCAAACACTCACTCGACCATTAAGCCTAAGGGCTATTCTCAATTCAAGGTCAAGTAAACACTCACTCGACCATTAAGCCTAAGGGCTACCCTTTCTTCGAGTTAGACCAAACACTCACTCGATCAATAAGCCTAAGGACTACTCTTATTTTGAGTTCGAGCAAACAATCACTCGACCGTTAAGCCTAAGGGCTACTCTTATTTTGGGTTCGAGCAAATACACACTCGACCATTAAGCCTAAGGGCTACATTAACTCGAGTTCGAGCAAACACTTACTCGACCATTAAGCCTAAGGGCTACTCTTATTTGGAGTACGAGCAAACACTCACTCGATCATTAAGCCTAAGGGCTACTCTTATTTCGAGTTCGAGCAAACACTCACTCGACCATTAAGCCTAAGGGCTACTCTTATTTCGGTTCGAGCAAACACTCATTCGACCATTAAGACTAAGGGCTACATTAACTCGAGTTCGAGCAAACACTCACTCGAACCATAAAGCCTAAGGGCTACATTAACTCGAGTTCGAGCAAACACTCACTCGACCATAAAACCTAAGGGCTATATTAGTTCGAGTACGAGCAAATACTCACTCGACCATTAAGCCTAAAGGCTATTCTTAATTCAAGTTCGAGAAAACCCTCACTCGACCATAATGCCTAAGGGATACATTAGTTCGTGTTCTAGCAAACACTCAGTCGACCATAAAGCCTAAGGGATACATTAGTTCGAGTTCGAGAAAACACTCACTCGACCATTAAGCCTAAGGGCTATGATCAATTCGAGGTCGAGCAAACACTCACTCTACCATTAAGCCTAAGGGCTACCCTTTCTACGAGTTCGAGAAAACACTCACTCGACCATTAAGCCTAAGGGCTACTCTTATTTCGAGTTCGAGCAAGCACTCACTCGACCGCTAAGCCTATGGGCTACTCTGATTTCGGGTTCGAGCAAACACTAACTCGACCATTATGACCAAGGGCTACATTAACTCGAGTTCGAGCAAACACTCACTCGACTATTAAGCCTAAGGGCCACTCTTATTTTGAGTTCGAGCAAACACTCACTCGATCATTAAGCCTAAGGGATACTCTTATTTCGAGTTTGAGTAAACACTTACTCGACCGTTAAGCCTAAGGGCCGCTCTTATTTCAGGTTCGAGCAAACACTCACTCGACCATTAAGCCTAAGGGCTACATCAACTCAAGTTCGAGCAAACACTCACTCGACCATAAAGCCTAAGGGCTATATTAACTTGAGTTTGAGCAAACACGCACTCGGCCATAAAGCCTAAGGGCTACATTAGTTTGGGTTCGAGCAACCACTCACTCGACCATTAAGACTAAGGGCTATTCTAAATTTGAGGTCGAGCAAAAATTGACTCGACCAGTAAGCATAAGGGCTACGCTTTCTTCGAGTTTGAGCAAACACTCACTCGATCAATAAGCCTAAGGGCTACTCTTATTTCGAGTTCGAGCAAACACTCACTCGACCATTAAGCCAAAGGGATACATTAACTCGAGTTCGAGCAAACACTCACTCGACCATAAAGCCTAAGGGCTACATTAACTCGAGTTCTAGAAAACACTCACTCGACCATAAAGCCAAAGGGCTACATTAGTTCGAGTTCGAGCAAGCACTCACTCGACCATTAAGCCAAAGGCCTATTCTTAATTCGAGTTCGAGCAAACCCTCACTCGACCATAAAGCCTAAGGGTTACATTAGTTCAAGTTCGAGCAAACACTCACTCTACCATTAAGCCTAAGGTTATTATCAATTCGAGGTCGAGAAAACACTCACTCAACCATTAAGCCTAAGGGCTACCCTTTCTTCGAGTTCGATAAAACTCTCACTCGATCATTAAGCCTAAGGGCTACTCTTATTTCGAGTTCGAGCAAACACTTACTCGACCGTTAAGCCAAAGGGCTAATCTTATTTCGGGTTAGAGCAAACACTCACTCGACCATTAAGCCTAAGGGCTACATTAGTTCGAGTTTGAGCAAACACTCACTTGGCCATTAAGCCTAAGAGCTATTCTTATATCGAGTTCGAGCAAACACTCACTCGACCATTAATCATAAGAGCTACCCATTCTTCAAATTCGAGCAAACATTCACTCGATCATTAAGCCTAAGGGCTACTCTTATTTCGAGCTCGAGCAAACACTCACTCAATCATTAAGACTAAGGGCAAATTTTATTTCGAGTTCGAGCAAAAACTTACTCGACCGTTAATCCAAAGGGCTACTCTTATTTCGGGTTAGAGTAACCACTCACTCAACCATTAAGCCTAAGGGCTACATTAACTCAAGTTCGAGCAAACACTCGGTCGACCATTAAGCCTAAGGGCCACTCTTATTTCGGGTTCGAGCAAACACTCACTCGACCATTAAGCTTAAGGGCTACATTAACTCGAGTTCGAGCAAACACTCACTCGACCATAAAGCCTAAGGGCTACATTAACTCGAGTTCGAGAAAACACTCACTCGATCATAAAGCCTAAGGGCTACATTAGTTCGAGTTCGAGTAAACACTCACTCGACCATTAATCCTAAGGGCTATTCTTAATTCGAGTTCGAGCAAATCCTCACTCGACCATAAAGCCAAAGGGCTACATTAGTTCGAGTTCGAGCAAACACTCACTCTACCATTAAGCCTAAGGGCTATTATCAATTCGAGGTCGAGCAAACACTCTCGAAAATTAAGCCTAAGGGCTACCCTTTCTTCGAGCTCGATCAAACACTCACTCGATCATTATGCCTAAGGGCTACTCTTATTTCAAGTTCGAGCAAACATTCACTCGACCGTTAAGCCTAAGGGCTATTCTTATTTCGGGTTCGAGCAAACACTCACTCGACCGTTAAGCCTAAGGGATACTGTTATTTCGGGTTCGAGCAAACACTCACTCGACCATTAAGCCTAAGGGCTACATTAACTCGAGTTCGAGCAAACACTCACTCGACCATAAAGCCTAAGGGCTACATTAACTCGAGTTCGAGCAAACACTCACTCGACCATAAAGCCTAAGGGCTACATTTGTTCGGGTTCGAGCAAATACTCACTCCACCATAAAGTTTAAGGGCTACATTAGTTCGAGTTTGAGCAAACACTCACTCGACCATTAAGTCTAAGGACTACATTAGTTCGAGTTCGAGCAAACACTCACTCAGCCATTAAACCTAAGAGCTATTCTTAATTCGAGTTCGAGAAAATACTCACTCGACCATTAAACCTAAGAGCTACCCTTTCTTCGAGTTCGAGCAAACACTCACTCGATCATTAAGCCTAAGGGCTACTCTTATTTCGGGTTCGAGCAAACACTCACTCGACCATTAAGCCTAAGGGCTATTCTTAATTCGGGTTCGAGCAAACACTCACTCGACCATAAAGCCTAAGGGCTACATTAGTTCGAGTTCGAGCAAATACTCACTGGACTATTAAGCCTAAGGGCTATTCTAAATTCGAGGTGGAGCAAACACTCACTCGACCATTAAGCCTAAGGGCTACCCTTTCTTAGAGTTAGAGAAAACTCTCACTCGATCATTAAGCCTAAGGGCTACTCTTATTTCGAGTTCGAGAAAACACTCACTCGACCGTTAAGCCAAAGGGCTACTCTAATTTCGGGTTAGAGCAAACACTCACTCGACCATTAAGTCTAAGGGCTACATTAGTTCGAGTTCGAGCAAACACTCACTCAGCCATTAAGCCTAAGAGCTATTCTTAATTCGAGTTCGAGCAAACACTCACTCGACCATTAAACCTAAGAGCTACCCTTTCTTCGAGTTCGAGCAAACACTCACTCGACCATTAAACCTAAGAGCTACCCTTTCTTCGAGTTCGAGCAAACACTTACTCGATCATTAATCCTAAGGGCTACTCTTATTTCGAGTGCGAGCAAACACTCACTCGATAATTAAGCCTAAGGGCTAATTTTATTTCGAGTTCGGGCAAAAACTCACTCGAGCGTTAAGCCAAAGGGCTACTCTTATTTCGGGTTTGAGTAAACACTCACTCGACCATTAAGCCTAAGAGCTACATTAACTCGAGTTCGAGAAAACACTCACTCGACTATTAAGCCTAAGGACCACTCTTATTTCGGGTTCGAGCAGACACTCACTCGACCATTAAGCCAAAGGGATACATTAACTCGAGTTCGAGCAAACACTCACTCGACCATAAAACCTAAGGGCTACATTAACTCGAGTTCTAGAAAACACTCACTCGACCATAAAGCCAAAGGGCTACATTAGTTCGAGTTCGAGCAAGCACTCACTCGACCATTAAGCCAAAGGCCTATTCTTAATTCGAGTTCGAGCAAACCCTCACTCGACCATAAAGCCTAAGGGTTACATTAGTTCAAGTTCCAGCAAACACTCACTCTACCATTAAGCCTAAGGGTTATTATCAATTCGAGGTCGAGAAAGCACTCACTCAACCATTAAGCCTAAGGGCTACCCTTTCTTCGAGTTCGAGCAAACACTCACTCGATCATTAAGCCTAAGGGCTACTCTTATTTCGAGTTCGAGCAAACATTCACTCGACCGTTAAGCCTAAGGGCTATTCTTATTTCGGGTTCGAGCAAACACACACTCGACCATTAAGCCTAAGGGCTACATTAACTCGAGTTCGAGCAAACACTTACTCGACCATTAAGCGTTAGGGCTACTCTTATTTCGAGTTCGAGCAAACACTCACTCGGCCGTTAAACCTAAGGGCTACTCTTATTTCAGGTTCGAGCAAACACTCACTCGACCATTAAGCCTAAGGGCTACATTAACTCGAGTTCGAGCAAACACTCACTTGACCATAAAGCCTAAGGGCTACATTAACTCGATTTCGCGCAAACACTCACTCAACCATAAAGCCTAAGGGATACATTAGTTCGAGTTCGAGCAAATACTCACTCCACCATAAAGTTTAAGGGTTACATTAGTTCGAGTTGGAGCAAACCCTCACATGACCATTAAGACTAAGGGATATCCTCAATTCGAGGACGAGCAAACACTCACTCGACCATTAAGCCTATGGGCTACCCTTTCTTCAAGTTCGAGCAAACACTCACTCGACTATTAAGCCTAAGGGCTACATTAACACGAGTTCGAGCAAACACTCACTCGACCATTAAGCCTAAGGGCTACATTAACTCGAGTTCGAGCAAATACTCACTCGACCATAAAGCCTAAGGGCTACATTAGTTCGAGTTCGAGCAAACACTCACTCGACCACTAAGCCTAAGGGCTATTCTTAATTTGAGTTTGAACAAACACTCACTAGACCATAAATCCTAAGGTCTACATTAGTTCGAGTTCGAGCAAACACTCACTCGATCATTAAGCCTAAGGGATACTCTTATTTCGAGTTCGAGCAAACACTCACTCGACTATTAAGCCTAAGGTCTACTCTTATTTCGATTCGAGCAAACACTCACTTGACCATTAAGCCTAAGGGATATTCTTAATTTGAGTTTGAACAAACACTCACTAGACCATAAATCCTAAGGTCTACATTAGTTCGAGTTCGAGCAAACACTCACTCGATCATTAAGCCTAAGGGATACTCTTATTTCGAGTTCGAGCAAACACTCACTCGACCATTAAGCCTAAGGTCTACTCTTATTTCGATTCGAGCAAACACTCACTTGATCATTAAGCCTAAGGGATATTCTTAATTCGAGTTCGAGTAAACACTCACTCGACCATAAATCCTAAGGGCTATATTAGTTCGAGTTCGAGCAAACACTCACTCGACCATTAAGCCTAAGGGCTATTCTCAATTCCAGGTCGAGCAAACACTCACTCGACCATTAAGCCTAAGGGCTACCCTTTCTTCGAGTTCGAGAAAACTCTCACTCGATCATTAAGCCAAAGGGATACTCTTATTTCGAGTTCGAGCAAACACTCACTCGACTGTTAAGCCAAAGGGCTACTCTTATTTTGGGTTAGATCAAACACTCACTCGACCATTAAGAATATGGGCTATATTAGTTCTAGTTTGATCAAACACTCACTCGGCCATTAAGTCTAAGAGCTATTCTTAATTCGAGTTCGAGAAAACACTCACTCGACCATTAAGCCTAAGGGCTACTCTTATTTTGATTCGAGCAAACACTCACTCGACCATTAAGCCTAAGGGTTATTCTTAATTCTAGTTCGAGCAAACACTCACTCGACCATAAATCCTAAGGGCTACATTAGTTCGAGTTCGAGCAAACACTCACTCGACCATTAAGACTAAGGGCTACCCTTTCTTCGAGTTCGAGAAAACTCTCACTCGATCATTAAGCCTAAGGGCTACTCTTATTTCGAGTTCGAGCAAACACTTACTCCACCGTTAAGCCAAAGGGCTACTCTTATTTCGGGTTAGAGCAAACACTCACTCGACCATTAAGCCTAAGGGCTACATTAGTTCGAGTTTGAGCAAACACTCACTCGGCCATTAAGCCTAAGAGCTATTCTTATATCGAGTTCGAGCAAACACTCACTCGACCATTAATCATAAGAGCTACCCATTCTTCAAATTCGAGCAAACACTCACTCGATCATTAAGCCTAAGGGCTACTCTTATTTCGAGCTCGAGCAAACACTCACTCAATCATTAATCCTAAGGGCAAATTTTATTTCGAGTTCGAGCAAAAACTTACTCGACCGTTAATCCAAAGGGCTACTCTTATTTCGGGTTAGAGTAACCACTCACTCGACCATTAAGCCTAAGGGCTAAATTAACTCAAGTTCGAGCAAACACTCGGTCGACCATTAAGCCTAAGGGCCACTCTTATTTCGGGTTCGAGCAAACACTCACTCGACCATTAAGCTTAAGGGCTACATTAACTCGAGTTCGAGCAAACACTCACTCGACCATAAAGCCTAAGGGCTACATTAACTCGAGTTCGAGCAAACACTCACTCGATCATAAAGCCTAAGGGCTACATTAGTTCGAGTTCGAGTAAACACTCACTCGACCATTAATCCTAAGGGCTATTCTTAATTCGAGTTCGAGCAAATCCTCACTCGACCATAAAGCCAAAGGGCTAGATTAGTTCGAGTTCGAGCAAACACTCACTCTACCATTAAGCCTAAGGGCTATTATCAATTCGAGGTCGAGCAAACACTCTCGAAAATTAAGCCTAAGGGCTACCCTTTCTTCGAGCTCGATCAAACACTCACTCGATCATTATGCCTAAGGGATACTCTTATTTCAAGTTCGAGCAAACATTCACTCGACCGTTAAGCCTAAGGGCTATTCTTATTTCGGGTTCGAGCAAACACTCACTCGACCGTTAAGCTTAAGGGATACTGTTATTTCGGGTTCGAGCAAACACTCACTCGACCATTAAGCCTAAGGGCTACATTAACTCGAGTTCGAGCAAACACTCACTCGACCATAAAGCCTAAGGGCTACATTAACTCGAGTTCGAGCAAACACTCACTCGACCATAAAGCCTAAGGGCTACATTTGTTCGGGTTCGAGCAAATACTCACTCCACCATAAAGTTTAAGGGCTACATTAGTTCGAGTTTGAGCAAACACTCACTCGACCATTAAGCCTAAGGGCTACATTAGTTCGAGTTCGAGCAAACACTCACTCAACCATTAAGCCAAAGAGCTATTCTTAATTCGAGTTCGAGAAAACACTCACTCGACCATTAAACCTAAGAGCTACCCTTTCTTCGAGTTCGAGCAAACACTCACTCGATCATTAAGCCTAAGGGCTACTCTTATTTCGGGTTCGAGCAAACACTCACTCGACCATAAAGCCTAAGGGCTACATTAGTTCAGTTCGAGCAAATACTCACTGGACTATTAAGCCTAAGGGCTATTCTAAATTCGAGGTGGAGCAAACACTCACTCGACCATTAAGCCTAAGGGCTACCCTTTCTTAGAGTTAGAGAAAACTCTCACTCGATCATTAAGCCTAAGGGCTACTCTTATTTCGAGTTCAAGAAAACATTCACTCGACCGTTAAGCCAAAGGGCTACTCTAATTTCGGGTTAGAGCAAACACTCACTCGACCATTAAGCCTAAGGGCTACATTAGTTCGAGTTCGAGCAAACACTCACTCAGCCATTAAGCCTAAGAGCTATTCTTAATTCGAGTTCGAGCAAACACTCACTCGACCATTAAACCTAAGAGCTACCCTTTCTTCAAGTTCGAGCAAACACTCACTCGACCATTAAACCTAAGAGCTACCCTTTCTTCGAGTTCGAGCAAACACTTACTCGATCATTAAGCCTAAGGGATACTCTTATTTCTAGTGCGAGCAAACACTCACTCGATAATTAAGCCTAAGGGCTAATTTTGTTTCGAGTTCGGACAAAAACTCACTCGAGCGTTAAGCCATAGGGCTACTCTTATTTCGGGTTTGAGTAAACACTCACTCGACCATTAAGCCTAAGAGCTACATTAACTCGAGTTCGAGAAAACACTCACTCGACTATTAAGCCTAAGGACCACTCTTATTTTGGGTTCGAGCAGACACTCACTCGACCATTAAGCCAAAGGGATACATTAACTCGAGTTCGAGCAAACACTCACTCGACCATAAAGCCTAAGGGCTACATTAACTCGAGTTCTAGAAAACACTCACTCGACCATAAAGCCAAAGGGCTACATTAGTTCGAGTTCGAGCAAGCACTCACTCGACCATTAAGCCAAAGGCCTATTCTTAATTCGAGTTCGAGCAAACCCTTACTCGACCATAAAGCCTAAGGGTTACATTAGTTCAAGTTCGAGCAAACACTCACTCTACCATTAAGCCTAAGGGTTAATATCAATTCGAGGTCGAGAAAGCACTCACTCAACCATTAAGCCTAAGGGCTACCCTTTCTTCGAGTTCGAGCAAACACTCACTCGATCATTAAGCCTAAGGGCTACTCTTATTTCGAGTTCGAGCAAACATTCACTCGACCGTTAAGCCTAAGGGCTATTCTTATTTCGGGTTCGAGCAAACACACACTCGACCATTAAGCCTAAGGGCTAATTTAACTCGAGTTCGAGCAAACACTTACTCGACCATTAAGCGTTAGGGCTACTCTTATTTCGAGTTCGAGCAAACACTCACTCGGCCGTTAAACCTAAGGGCTACTCTTATTTCAGGTTCGAGCAAACACTCACTCGACCATTAAGCCTAAGGGCTACATTAACTCGAGTTCGAGCAAACACTCACTCGACCATAAAGCCTAAGGGCTACATTAACTCGAGTTCGAGCAAACACTCACTCAACCCTAAAGCCTAAGGTCTACATTAGTTCGAGTTCGAGCAAACACTCACTCGATCATTAAGCCTAAGGGATACTCTTATTTCGAGTTCGAGCAAACACTCACTCGACCATTAAGCCTAAGGTCTACTCTTATTTCGATTCGAGCAAACACTCACTTGAACATTAAGCCTAAGGGATATTCTTAATTTGAGTTTGAACAAACACTCACTAGACCATAAATCCTAAGGTCTACATTAGTTCGAGTTCGAGCAAACACTCACTCGATCATTAAGCCTAAGGGATACTCTTATTTCGAGTTCGAGCAAACACTCACTCGACCATTAAGCCTAAGGTCTACTCTTATTTCGATTCGAGCAAACACTCACATGACCATTAAGCCTAAGGGATATTCTTAATTCGAATTCGAGTAAACACTCACTCGACCATAAATCCTAAGGGCTATATTAGTTCGAGTTCGAGCAAACACTCACTCGACCATTAAGCCTAAGGGCTATTCTCAATTCCAGGTCGAGCAAACACTCACTCGACCATTAAGCCTAAGGGCTACCCTTTCTTCGAGTTCGAGAAAACTCTCACTCGATCATTAAGCCAAAGGGATACTCTTATTTCGAGTTCGAGCAAACACTCACTCGACTGTTAAGCCAAAGGGCTACTCTTATTTTGGGTTAGAGCAAACACTCACTCGACCATTAAGAATATGGGCTATATTAGTTCTAGTTTGATCAAACACTCACTCGGCCATTAAGCCTAAGAGCTATTCTTAATTCGAGTTCGAGAAAACACTCACTCGACCATTAAGCCTAAGGGCTACTCTTATTTTGATTCGAGCAAACACTCACTCGACCATTAAGCCTAAGGGTTATTCTTAATTCTAGTTCGAGCAAACACTCACTCGACCATTAATCCTAAGGGCTACATTAGTTCGAGTTCGAGCAAACACTCACTCGACCATTAAGACTAAGGGCTACCCTTTCTTCGAGTTCGAGAAAACTCTCACTCGATCATTAAGCCTAAGGGCTACTCTTATTTCGAGTTCGAGCAAACACTTACTCCACCGTTAAGCCAAAGGGCTACTCTTATTTCGGGTTAGAGCAAACACTCACTCGACCATTAAGCCTAAGGGCTACATTAGTTCGAGTTTGAGCAAACACTCACTCGGCCATTAAGCCTAAGAGCTATTCTTATATCGAGTTCGAGCAAACACTCACTCGACCATTAATCATAAGAGCTACCCATTCTTCAAATTCGAGCAAACACTCACTCGATCATTAAGCCTAAGGGCTACTCTTATTTCGAGCTCGAGCAAACACTCACTCAATCATTAATCCTAAGGGCAAATTTTATTTCGAGTTCGAGCAAAAACTTACTCGACCATTAATCCAAAGGGCTACTCTTATTTCGGGTTAGACTAACCACTCACTCGACCATTAAGCCTAAGGGCTATGTTAACTCAAGTTCGAGCAAACACTCAGTCGACCATTAAGCCTAAGGGCCACTCTTATTTCGGGTTCGAGCAAACACTCACTCGACCATTAAGCTTAAGGGCTACATTAACTCGAGTTCGAGCAAACACTCACTCGACCATAAAGCCTAAGGGCTACATTAACTCGAGTTCGAGCAAACACTCACTCGATCATAAAGCCTAAGGGCTACATTAGTTCGAGTACGAGTAAACACTCACTCGACCATTAATCCTAAAGGCTATTCTTAATTCGAGTTCGAGCAAATCCTCACTCGAGCATAAAGCCAAAGGGCTACATTAGTTCGAGTTCGAGCAAACACTCACTCTACCATTAAGCCTAAGGGCTATTATCAATTCGAGGTCGAGCAAACACTCTCGAAAATTAAGCCTAAGGGCTACCCTTTCTTCGAGCTCGATCAAACACTCACTCGATCATTAGGCCTAAGGGCTACTCTTATTTCGAGTTCGAGCAAACATTCACTCGACCGTTAAGCCTAAGGGATATTCTAATTTTGGGTTCGAGCAAACACTCACTCGACCATTAAGCCTAAGGGATACTGTTTTTTCGGGTTCGAGCAAACACTTACTCGACCATTAAGCCTAAGGGCTACATAAACTCGAGTTAGAGCAAACACTCACTCGACCATAAAGCCTAAGGGATACATTAACTCGAGTTCGAGCAAACACTCACTCAACCCTAAAGCCTAAGGTCTACATTAGTTCGAGTTCGAGCAAACACTCACTCGATCATTAAGCCTAAGGGATACTCTTATTTCGAGTTCGAGCAAACACTCACTCGACCATTAAGCCTAAGGTCTACTCTTATTTCGATTCGAGCAAACACTCACTTGACCATTAAGCCTAAGGGATATTCTTAATTTGAGTTTGAACAAACACTCACTAGACCATAAATCCTAAGGTCTACATTAGTTCGAGTTCGAGCAAACACTCACTCGATCATTAAGCCTAAGGGATACTCTTATTTCGAGTTCGAGCAAACACTCACTCGACCATTAAGCCTAAGGTCTACTCTTATTTCGATTCGAGCAAACACTCACTTGAACATTAAGCCTAAGGGATATTCTTAATTCGAATTCGAGTAAACACTCACTCGACCATAAATCCTAAGGGCTATATTAGTTCGAGTTCGAGCAAACACTCACTCGACCATTAAGCCTAAGGGCTATTCTCAATTCCAGGTCGAGCAAACACTCACTCGACCATTAAGCCTAAGGGCTACCCTTTCTTCGAGTTCGAGAAAACTCTCACTCGATCATTAAGCCAAAGGGATACTCTTATTTCGAGTTCGAGCAAACACTCACTCGACTGTTAAGCCAAAGGGCTACTCTTATTTTGGGTTAGAGCAAACACTCACTCGACCATTAAGAATATGGGCTATATTAGTTCTAGTTTGATCAAACACTCACTCGGCCATTAAGCCTAAGAGCTATTCTTAATTCGAGTTCGAGAAAACACTCACTCGACCATTAAGCCTAAGGGCTACTCTTATTTTGATTCGAGCAAACACTCACTCGACCATTAAGCCTAAGGGTTATTCTTAATTCTAGTTCGAGCAAACACTCACTCGACCATAAAGCCTAAGGGCTACATTAGTTCGAGTTCGAGCAAACACTCACTCGACCATTAAGACTAAGGGCTACCCTTTCTTCGAGTTCGAGAAAACTCTCACTCGATCATTAAGCCTAAGGGCTACTCTTATTTCGAGTTCGAGCAAACACTTACTCCACCGTTAAGCCAAAGGGCTACTCTTATTTCGGGTTAGAGCAAACACTCACTCGACCATTAAGCCTAAGGGCTACATTAGTTCGAGTTTGAGCAAACACTCACTCGGCCATTAAGCCTAAGAGCTATTCTTATATCGAGTTCGAGCAAACACTCACTCGACCATTAATCATAAGAGCTACCCATTCTTCAAATTCGAGCAAACACTCACTCGATCATTAAGCCTAAGGGCTACTCTTATTTTGAGCTCGAGCAAACACTCACTCAATCATTAATCCTAAGGGCAAATTTTATTTCGAGTTCGAGCAAAAACTTACTCGACCGTTAATCCAAAGGGCTACTCTTATTTCGGGTTAGAGTAACCACTCACTCGACCATTAACCCTAAGGGCTACGTTAACTCAAGTTCGAGCAAACACTCGGTCGACCATTAAGCCTAAGGGCCACTCTTATTTCGGGTTCGAGCAAACACTCACTCGACCATTAAGCTTAAGGGCTACATTAACTCGAGTTCGAGCAAACACTCGCTCGACCATAAAGCCTAAGGGCTACATTAACTCGAGTTCGAGCAAACACTCACTCGATCATAAAGCCTAAGGGCTACATTAGTTCGAGTTCGAGTAAACACTCACTCGACCATTAATCCTAAGGGCTATTCTTAATTCGAGTTCGAGCAAATCCTCACTCGACCATAAAGCCAAAGGGCTACATAGTTCGAGTTCGAGCAAACACTCACTCTACCATTAAGCCTAAGGGCTATTATCAATTCGAGGTCGAGCAACCACTCTCGAAAATTAAGCCTAAGGGCTACCCTTTCTTCGAGCTCGATCAAACACTCACTCGATCATTAGGCCTAAGGGCTACTCTTATTTCGAGTTCGAGCAAACATTCACTCGACCGTTAAGCCTAAGGGATATTCTAATTTTGGGTTCGAGCAAACACTCACTCGACCGTTAAGCCTAAGGGATACTGTTATTTCGGGTTCGAGCAAACACTTACTCGACCATTAAGCCTAAGGGCTACATTAACTCGAGTTAGAGCAAACACTCACTCGACCATAAAGCCTAAGGGCTACATTAACTCGAGTTCGAGCAAACACTCACTCGACCATAAAGCCTAAGGGCTACATTTGTTCGGGTTCGAACAAATACTCACTCCACCATAAAGTTTAAGGGCTACATAAGTTCGAGTTTGAGCAAACACTCACTCGACCATTAAGCCTAAGGGATATCCTCAATTCGAGGTCGATCAAAGACTCACTCGACCATTAAGCCTATGGGCTACCATTTCTTCGAGTTCGAGCAAACACTCACTCATTTATTAAGCCTAAGAGCTACTCTTATTTTGAGTTCGAGCAAACACTCACTCGACTGTTAAGCCTAAGGGCTACTCTTATTTTGGGTTCGAGCAAATACTCACTCGACCATTAAGCCTAAGGGCTACATTAACTCGAGTTCGTGCAAACACTTACTCGACCATTAATCCTAAGGGCCACTCTTATTTCGTGTATGAGCAAAGACTCACTCGATCATTAAGCCTAAGGGCTACTCTTATTTCGAGTTCGAGCAAACACTCACTCGACCATTAAGCCTAAGGGCTACTCTTATTTCTGTTCGAGCAAACACTCACTCGACCATTAAGCCTAAGGGCTGCATTAACTCGAGTTCGAGCAAACACTCACTCGACCATAAAGCCTAAGGGCTACATTAACTCGAGTTCGAGCAAACACTCACTCGACCATAAAGCCTAAGGGCTATATTAGTTCGGGTTCGAGCAAACACTCAGTCGATCATAAAGCCTAAGGGCTACATTAGTTCGAGTTCTCGCAAACACTCACTCGACCATTAAGCCTAAGGGCTATGATCAATTAGAGGTCGAGGAAATACTCACTCTACCATTAAGCCTAAGGGCTACTCTTATTTCGAGTTCGAGCAAACACTCACTCGACCGCTATGCCTAAGGGCTACTCTTATTTTAGTTTGGAGCAGACACTAACTCGACCATTAATACTAAGGGATACATTAAATCGAGTTTGAGCAAACACGCACTCGACTATTAAGCCTAAGGGCCACTCTTATTTTGAGTTCGAGCAAACACTCAGTCGATCATTAAGCCTAAGGGATACTCTTATTTCGAGTTCGAGTAAACACTCACTCAACCGTTAAGCCTAATGGCTGCTCTTATTTCGGGTTCGAGCAATCACTCACACAACCATTAAGCCTAAGGGCTACATTAACTCGAGTTCGAGCAAATACTCTCTCAACCATAAAGCAAAAGGGCTACATTAACTTGAGTTCGAGAAAACACTCACTCGACCATAGAGCCTAAGGGCTACATTAGTTCAAGTTCGAGCAAACACTCACTCGACCATTAAGCCTAAGGTCTATTCTAAATTCGAGTTCGAGAAAACACTCACTCGGCCATAAAGCCTAAGGGCTATATTAGTTCGAGTTCGAGAAAACACTAACTTGACCATTAAGCTTAAGGGTTATTCTCAATTCGAGGTCGAATAAACACTCACTCGACCAGTAAGCCTTAGGTCTACCCTTTCTTCGAGTTTGAGCAAACACTCACTCGATCATTAAGCCTAAGGGCTACTCTTATTACGGGTTCGAGCAAACACTCACTTACCATTAAGCCTAAGTTCTACATTAACTCGAGTTCGAGCAAACACTCACTCGACCATAAAGCCTAAGGGCTACATTAGTTCGAGTTCGAGCAAATACTCACTCCACCATAAAGTTTAAGGGCTACATTAAGTCGAGTTCGAGCAAACACTCACTCGACCATTAAGCCTAAGGGATATCCTCAATTCGAGGTCGAGCAAACACTCACTCGACCATTAAGCCTATGGGCTACCATTTCTTCGAGTTCGAGCAAACACTCACTCGATCACTAAGTCTAAGGGCTACTCTTATTTCGAGTTTGCGCAAACAATCATTCGACCGTTAAGCCAAAGGGATACTCTTATTTCGGGTTCGAGCAAACATTCACTCGACCATTAAGCCTATCGTCTACCCTTTCTTCGAGTTCGAGCAAACACTCACTCGATCATTAAGCCTAAGGACTACTCTTATTTCAAGTTTGCGCAAACACTCACTCAACCGTTAAGCCTAAGGGCTACTCTTATTTTGAGTTCAAGTAAACACTCACTCGACCGCTAATCCTAAGGGATACTCTTATTTCGGGTTCGAGCAAACACTAACTCGACCATTAAGACTAAGGGCTACATTAAATCGAGTTCGAGCAAACACTCACTCGACTATTAAGCCTAAGGGCCACTTTTATTTTGAGTTCGAGCAAACACTCACTCGAACATTAAGCCTAAGGTATACTCTTATTTCGAGTTCGAGTAAACACCCACTCGACCGTTAAGCCTAAGGGCTGCTCTTAATTTTGGTTCGAGCAAACACTCACTCAACCATTAAGCCTGAGTGCTACATTAACTCGAGTTCGAGCAAACACGCACTCGACCATAAAGTCTAAGGGCTACATTAACTCGAATTCGAACAAACACTCACTCAACCATAAAGCCTAAGGGCTACATTAGTTCGAGTTCGAGCAAATACTCACTCCACCATAAAGTTTAAGGGCTACATTAGTTCGAGTTCGAGTTCGAGAAAACCCTCACTCGACCATTAAGCCTAAGGGATATCCTCAATTCGAGGTCGAGCAAACACTCACTCGACCATTAAGCGTATGGGCTACCCTTTCTTCGAGTTCGAGCAAACACTCACTCGATTATTAAGCCTAAGGACTACTCTCATTCCGAGTTCACGCAAACACTCACTCGACCGTTAAGCCTAAGGGCTACTCTTATTTTGGGTTTGAGCAAACACTCACTCGACCATTAAGCCTAAGGACTACATTAACTCGAGTTCGAGCAAACACTCACTCGACCATTAAGCCTAAGGGCTACATTAACTTGAGTTCGAGCAAACACTCACTCGACCATAAAGTCTAAGGGATACATTAGTTCGAGTTCGAGCAAATACTCACTCGACCACTATTCCTGAGGGTTATTCTTAATTTAAGTTCGATCAAGCACTCACTCGACCATAAATCCTAAGGGATACATTAGTTTGAGTTCGAGCAAACACTCACTCGATTATTAAGCCTAAGGGCTACTCCTATTTCGAGTTCGAGCAAACACTCACTCGACCATTAAGCTTAAGGGCTACTCTTATTTAGATTCGAGCAAACACTCACTCGACCATTAGGCCAAAGGTATATTCTTAATTCGAGTTCGAGCAAACACTCACTCGACCATAAAGCTTAAGGGCTACATTTGTTCGAGTTCGAGCAAATAATAACTCGACCATTAAGCATAAGGGCTATTCTCAATTCGAGGTCGACCAAACACTCACTCTACCATTAAGCCTAAGGGCTACCCATTCTTCGAATTCAAGAAAACTCTCACTCGATCATTAAGCCTAAGGGCTACTCTTATTTCGAGTTCGAGCAAACACTCACTCGACCGTTAAGCCAAAGGGCTACTCTTATTTCGGGTTAGAGTAAACACTCACTCGACCATTAAGCCTAAGGGCTACAATAACTCGAGTTCGAGCAAATACTCACTCGACCTTTAAGCCTAAGGGCCACTCTTATTTCCGGTTCGAGCAAACACTTAATCGACCATAAAGCCTAAGGGCTACATTAACTCGAGTTCGAGCAAACACTCACTCGCCATAAAGCCTAAGGGCTACATTAACTCGAGTTCGAGCAAACACTCACTCGACCATAAAGCCTAAGGGCTACATCAGTTCGAGTTCGAGCAAACACTCACTCGACCATTAAGCCTAAGGTCTATTCTTAATTCGAGTTCGAGCAAACCCTCACTCGACCATAAAGCGTAAGGGATATTCTTAATTTGAGTTCGAGAAAACACTCACTCTACCATTAAGCCTAAGGGCTATAATCAATTCGAGGTCGACCAAACACTCACTCGATCATTAAGCCTAAGGGCTACTCTTATTGCGAGTTCGCGCAAACACTCCCTCTACTATTAAGCCTAAGGGCTACTCTTATTTCGGGCTCGAGCAAACACTCACTCAACCATTAAGCCTAAGTTCTACATTAACTCGAGTTCGAGCAAACACTTACTCGACCATAAAGCCTAATGGCTACATTAGTTCGAGTTCGAGGAAATACTCACTCCACCATAAAGTTTAAGGGCTACATTAGTTCTAGTTCGAGCAAACACTCACTCGACCATTAAGCCTAAGGGATATCCTCAATTCGAGGTCGAGCAAACACTCACTCGACCATTAAGCCTATGGGTTACCATTTCTTTGAGTTCGAGCAAACACTCACTCGATCACTAAGCCTAAGGGCTACTCTTATTTCGAGTTCGCGCAAACACTCACTCGACCGTTAAGCCTAAGGGATACTCTTATTTCGGGTTCGAGCAAACACTCACTCGACCATTAAGCCTATCGTCTACCCTTTCTTCGAGTTCGAGCAAACACTCACTCGATCATTAAGCCTAAGGACTACTCTTATTTCAAGTTTGCGCAAACACTCACTCAACCGTTAAGCCTAAGGGCTACTCTTATTTTGAGTTCAAGTAAACACTCACTCGACCGCTAATCCTAAGGGATACTCTTATTTCGGGTTCGAGCAAACACTAACTCGACCATTAAGACTAAGGGCTACATTAAATCGAGTTCGAGCAAACACTCACTCGACTATTAAGCCTAAGGGCCACTCTTATTTTGAGTTCGAGCAAACACTCACTCGAACATTAAGCCTAAGGTATACTCTTATTTCGAGTTCGAGTAAACACCCACTCGACTGTTAAGACTAAGGGCTGCTCTTATTTAGGGTTCGAGCAAACACTCACTCGACCATTAAGCCTAAGGGCTCCATTAACTCGAGTTCGAGCAAACACGCACTCGACCATAAAGCCTAAGGGCTACATTAACTCGAGTTCAAACAAACACTCACTCAACCATAAAGCCTAAGGGCTACATTAGTTCGAGTTCGAGCAAATACTCACTCCACCATAAAGTTTAAGGGCTACATTAGTTCGAGTTCGAGTTCGAGCAAACCCTCACTCGACCATTAAGCCTAAGGGATATCCTCAATTCGAGGTCGAGCAAACACTCACTCGACCATTAATCCTATGGGCTACCATTTCTTCGAGTTCGAGCAAACACTCACTCGATTATAAAGCCTAAGGACTATTCTTATTTCGAGTTCACGCAAACACTCACTCGACCGTTAAGCCTAAGGGCTACTCTTATTTTGGGTTTGAGCAAATACTCACTCGACCATTAAGCCTAAGGACTACATTAACTCGAGTTCGAGCAAACACTCACTCGACCATTAAGCCTAAGGGCTACATAACCTCGAGTTCGAGCAAACACTCACTCGACCATAAAGTCTAAGGGATACATTAGTTCGAGTTCGAGCAAATACTCACTCGACCACTACGCCTAAGGGTTATTCTTAATTTGAGTTTGATCAAACACTCACTTGACCATAAATCCTAAGGGCTACATTAGTTTGAGTTCGAGCAAACACTAACTCGATTATTAAGCCTAAGGGCTACTCTTATTTCGAGTTCGAGCAAACACTCACTCGACCATTAAGCCTAAGGGCTACTCTTATTTAGATTCGAGCAAACACTCACTCGACCATTAGGCCAAAGGTATATTCTTAATTCGAGTTCGAGCAAACACTCACTCGACCATAAAGCTTAAGGGCTACATTTGTTCGAGTTCGAGCAAATAATAACTCGACCATTAAGCATAAGGGCTATTCTCAATTCGAGGTCGAGCAAATACTCACTCGACCATTAAGCCTAAGGGCTACCCATTCTTCCAATTCAAGAAAACTCTCACTCGATCATTAAGCCTAAGGGCTACTCTTATTTCGAGTTCGAGCAAACACTCACTCGACCGTTAAGCCAAAGGGCTACTCTTATTTCGGGTTAGAGTAAACACTCACTCGACCATTAAGCCTAAGGGCTACATTAACTCTAGTTCGAGCAAATACTCACTCGACCTTTAAGCCTAAGGGCCACTCTTATTTCCGGTTCGAGCAAACACTTAATCGACCATAAAGCCTAAGGGCTACATTAACTCGAGTTCGAGCAAACACTCACTCGCCATAAAGCCTAAGGGCTACATTAACTCGAGTTCGAGCAAACACTCACTCGACCATAAAGCCTAAGGGCTATTCTTAATTCGCGTTCGAGCAAACCCTCACACGACCATAAAGCGTAAGGGATATTCTGAATTTGAGTTCAAGAAAACACTCACTCTACCATTAAGCCTAAGGGCTATAATCAATTCGAGGTCGACCAAACACTCACTCGATCATTAAGCCTAAGGGCTACTCTTATTGCGAGTTCGCGCAAACACTCACTCTACTATTAAGCCTAAGGGCTACTCTTATTTCGGGTTCGTGCAAACACTCACTCGACCATTAAGCCTAAGTTCTACATTAAATCGAGTTCGAGCAAACACTCACTCGACCATAAAGCCTAAGGGCTACATTAGTTCGAGTTCGAGCAAATACTAACTCCACCATAAAGTTTAAGGGCTACATTAGTTCGAGTTCGAGCAAACACTCACTCGACCATTAAGCCTAAGGGATATCCTCAATTCGAGGTCGCACAAACACTCACTCGACCATTAAGCCTATGGGTTACCATTTCTTCGAGTTCGAGCAAACACTCACTCGATCACTAAGCCTAAGGGCTACTCTTATTTCGAGTTCGCGCAAACACTCACTCGACCGTTAAGCCTAAGAGATACTCTTATTTCGGGTTCAAGCAAACATTCACTCGACCATTAAGCCTATCGTCTACCCTTTCTTTGAGTTCGAGCAAACACTCACTCGAACATTAAGCCTAAGGTATACTCTTATTTCGAGTTCGAGTAAACACCCACTCGACCGTTAAGCCTAAGGGCTGCTCTTAATTTTGGTTCGAGCAAACACTCACTCAACCATTAAGCCTGAGTGCTACATTAACTCGAGTTCGAGCAAACACGCACTCGACCATAAAGTCTAAGGGCTACATTAACTCGAATTCGAACAAACACTCACTCAACCATAAAGCCTAAGGGCTACATTAGTTCGAGTTCGAGCAAATACTCACTCCACCATAAAGTTTAAGGGCTACATTAGTTCGAGTTCGAGTTCGAGAAAACCCTCACTCGACCATTAAGCCTAAGGGATATCCTCAATTCGAGGTCGAGCAAACACTCACTCGACCATTAAGCGTATGGGCTACCCTTTCTTCGAGTTCGAGCAAACACTCACTCGATTATTAAGCCTAAGGACTACTCTCATTCCGAGTTCACGCAAACACTCACTCGACCGTTAAGCCTAAGGGCTACTCTTATTTTGGGTTTGAGCAAACACTCACTCGACCATTAAGCCTAAGGACTACATTAACTCGAGTTCGAGCAAACACTCACTCGACCATTAAGCCTAAGGGCTACATTAACTTGAGTTCGAGCAAACACTCACTCGACCATAAAGTCTAAGGGATACATTAGTTCGAGTTCGAGCAAATACTCACTCGACCACTATTCCTGAGGGTTATTCTTAATTTAAGTTCGATCAAGCACTCACTCGACCATAAATCCTAAGGGATACATTAGTTTGAGTTCGAGCAAACACTCACTCGATTATTAAGCCTAAGGGCTACTCCTATTTCGAGTTCGAGCAAACACTCACTCGACCATTAAGCTTAAGGGCTACTCTTATTTAGATTCGAGCAAACACTCACTCGACCATTAGGCCAAAGGTATATTCTTAATTCGAGTTCGAGCAAACACTCACTCGACCATAAAGCTTAAGGGCTACATTTGTTCGAGTTCGAGCAAATAATAACTCGACCATTAAGCATAAGGGCTATTCTCAATTCGAGGTCGACCAAACACTCACTCTACCATTAAGCCTAAGGGCTACCCATTCTTCGAATTCAAGAAAACTCTCACTCGATCATTAAGCCTAAGGGCTACTCTTATTTCGAGTTCGAGCAAACACTCACTCGACCGTTAAGCCAAAGGGCTACTCTTATTTCGGGTTAGAGTAAACACTCACTCGACCATTAAGCCTAAGGGCTACAATAACTCGAGTTCGAGCAAATACTCACTCGACCTTTAAGCCTAAGGGCCACTCTTATTTCCGGTTCGAGCAAACACTTAATCGACCATAAAGCCTAAGGGCTACATTAACTCGAGTTCGAGCAAACACTCACTCGCCATAAAGCCTAAGGGCTACATTAACTCGAGTTCGAGCAAACACTCACTCGACCATAAAGCCTAAGGGCTACATCAGTTCGAGTTCGAGCAAACACTCACTCGACCATTAAGCCTAAGGTCTATTCTTAATTCGAGTTCGAGCAAACCCTCACTCGACCATAAAGCGTAAGGGATATTCTTAATTTGAGTTCGAGAAAACACTCACTCTACCATTAAGCCTAAGGGCTATAATCAATTCGAGGTCGACCAAACACTCACTCGATCATTAAGCCTAAGGGCTACTCTTATTGCGAGTTCGCGCAAACACTCCCTCTACTATTAAGCCTAAGGGCTACTCTTATTTCGGGCTCGAGCAAACACTCACTCAACCATTAAGCCTAAGTTCTACATTAACTCGAGTTCGAGCAAACACTTACTCGACCATAAAGCCTAATGGCTACATTAGTTCGAGTTCGAGGAAATACTCACTCCACCATAAAGTTTAAGGGCTACATTAGTTCTAGTTCGAGCAAACACTCACTCGACCATTAAGCCTAAGGGATATCCTCAATTCGAGGTCGAGCAAACACTCACTCGACCATTAAGCCTATGGGTTACCATTTCTTTGAGTTCGAGCAAACACTCACTCGATCACTAAGCCTAAGGGCTACTCTTATTTCGAGTTCGCGCAAACACTCACTCGACCGTTAAGCCTAAGGGATACTCTTATTTCGGGTTCGAGCAAACACTCACTCGACCATTAAGCCTATCGTCTACCCTTTCTTCGAGTTCGAGCAAACACTCACTCGATCATTAAGCCTAAGGACTACTCTTATTTCAAGTTTGCGCAAACACTCACTCAACCGTTAAGCCTAAGGGCTACTCTTATTTTGAGTTCAAGTAAACACTCACTCGACCGCTAATCCTAAGGGATACTCTTATTTCGGGTTCGAGCAAACACTAACTCGACCATTAAGACTAAGGGCTACATTAAATCGAGTTCGAGCAAACACTCACTCGACTATTAAGCCTAAGGGCCACTCTTATTTTGAGTTCGAGCAAACACTCACTCGAACATTAAGCCTAAGGTATACTCTTATTTCGAGTTCGAGTAAACACCCACTCGACTGTTAAGACTAAGGGCTGCTCTTATTTAGGGTTCGAGCAAACACTCACTCGACCATTAAGCCTAAGGGCTCCATTAACTCGAGTTCGAGCAAACACGCACTCGACCATAAAGCCTAAGGGCTACATTAACTCGAGTTCAAACAAACACTCACTCAACCATAAAGCCTAAGGGCTACATTAGTTCGAGTTCGAGCAAATACTCACTCCACCATAAAGTTTAAGGGCTACATTAGTTCGAGTTCGAGTTCGAGCAAACCCTCACTCGACCATTAAGCCTAAGGGATATCCTCAATTCGAGGTCGAGCAAACACTCACTCGACCATTAATCCTATGGGCTACCATTTCTTCGAGTTCGAGCAAACACTCACTCGATTATAAAGCCTAAGGACTATTCTTATTTCGAGTTCACGCAAACACTCACTCGACCGTTAAGCCTAAGGGCTACTCTTATTTTGGGTTTGAGCAAATACTCACTCGACCATTAAGCCTAAGGACTACATTAACTCGAGTTCGAGCAAACACTCACTCGACCATTAAGCCTAAGGGCTACATAACCTCGAGTTCGAGCAAACACTCACTCGACCATAAAGTCTAAGGGATACATTAGTTCGAGTTCGAGCAAATACTCACTCGACCACTACGCCTAAGGGTTATTCTTAATTTGAGTTTGATCAAACACTCACTTGACCATAAATCCTAAGGGCTACATTAGTTTGAGTTCGAGCAAACACTAACTCGATTATTAAGCCTAAGGGCTACTCTTATTTCGAGTTCGAGCAAACACTCACTCGACCATTAAGCCTAAGGGCTACTCTTATTTAGATTCGAGCAAACACTCACTCGACCATTAGGCCAAAGGTATATTCTTAATTCGAGTTCGAGCAAACACTCACTCGACCATAAAGCTTAAGGGCTACATTTGTTCGAGTTCGAGCAAATAATAACTCGACCATTAAGCATAAGGGCTATTCTCAATTCGAGGTCGAGCAAATACTCACTCGACCATTAAGCCTAAGGGCTACCCATTCTTCCAATTCAAGAAAACTCTCACTCGATCATTAAGCCTAAGGGCTACTCTTATTTCGAGTTCGAGCAAACACTCACTCGACCGTTAAGCCAAAGGGCTACTCTTATTTCGGGTTAGAGTAAACACTCACTCGACCATTAAGCCTAAGGGCTACATTAACTCTAGTTCGAGCAAATACTCACTCGACCTTTAAGCCTAAGGGCCACTCTTATTTCCGGTTCGAGCAAACACTTAATCGACCATAAAGCCTAAGGGCTACATTAACTCGAGTTCGAGCAAACACTCACTCGCCATAAAGCCTAAGGGCTACATTAACTCGAGTTCGAGCAAACACTCACTCGACCATAAAGCCTAAGGGCTATTCTTAATTCGCGTTCGAGCAAACCCTCACACGACCATAAAGCGTAAGGGATATTCTGAATTTGAGTTCAAGAAAACACTCACTCTACCATTAAGCCTAAGGGCTATAATCAATTCGAGGTCGACCAAACACTCACTCGATCATTAAGCCTAAGGGCTACTCTTATTGCGAGTTCGCGCAAACACTCACTCTACTATTAAGCCTAAGGGCTACTCTTATTTCGGGTTCGTGCAAACACTCACTCGACCATTAAGCCTAAGTTCTACATTAAATCGAGTTCGAGCAAACACTCACTCGACCATAAAGCCTAAGGGCTACATTAGTTCGAGTTCGAGCAAATACTAACTCCACCATAAAGTTTAAGGGCTACATTAGTTCGAGTTCGAGCAAACACTCACTCGACCATTAAGCCTAAGGGATATCCTCAATTCGAGGTCGCACAAACACTCACTCGACCATTAAGCCTATGGGTTACCATTTCTTCGAGTTCGAGCAAACACTCACTCGATCACTAAGCCTAAGGGCTACTCTTATTTCGAGTTCGCGCAAACACTCACTCGACCGTTAAGCCTAAGAGATACTCTTATTTCGGGTTCAAGCAAAAATTCACTCGACCATTAAGCCTATCGTCTACCCTTTCTTTGAGTTCGAGCAAACACTCACTCGATCATTAAGCCTAAGGAATACTCTTATTTCAAGTTCGCGCAAACACTCACTCGACCGTTAAGCCTAAGGGCTGCAAACACTCACTCGACCGCTAAGCCTAAGGGCTACTCTTATTTCGGGTTCGAGCAAACACTAACTCGACCATTAAGACTAAGGGCTACATTAACTCGAGTTCGAGCAAACACTCACTCGACTATTAAGCCTAAGGGCCACTCTTATTTTGAGTTCGAGCAAACACTCACTCGATTATTAAGCCTAAGGTATACTCTTATTTCGAGTTCGAGTAAACACCCACTCGACCGTTAAGACTAAGGGCTGCTCTTATTTCGGGTTCGAGCAAACACTCACTCGACCATTAAGCCTAAGGGATACATTAACTCGAGTTCGAGCAAACACGCACTCGACCATAAAGCCTAAGGGCTACATTAACTCGAGTTCGAACAAACACTCACTCGACCATAAAGCCTAAGGGCTACATTAGTTCGAGTTCGAGCAAATACTCACTTCACCATAAAGTTTAAGGGTTACATTAGTTCGAGTTCGAGCAAACCCTCACTCGACCATTAAGCCTAAGGGATATCCTCAATTCGAGGTCGAGCAAACACTCACTCGACTATTAAGCCTATGGGCTACCCTTTCTTCGAGTTCAAGCAAACACTCACTCGATTATTAAGCCTAAGGACTACTCTTATTTCAAGTTCACGCAAACACTCACTCGATCGTTACGCCTAAGGGCTACTCTTATTTTGGGTTTGACCAAAACGCAATCGACCATTAAGCCTAAGGACTACATTAACTCGAGTTCGAGCAAACACTCACTCGACCATTAAGCCTAAGGGCTACATTAACTCGAGTTCGAGCAAACACTCACTCGACCATAAAGTCTAAGGGATACATTAGTTCGAGTTCGAGCAAATACTCACTCGACCACTATGCCTAAGGGTTATTCTTAATTTGAGTTCGATCAAACACTCACTCGACCATAAATCCTAAGGGCTACGTTAGTTCGAGTTCGAGCAAACACTCACTCGATTATTAAGCCTAAGGGCTACTCTTATTTTGAGTTCGAGCAAACACTCACTCGACCATTAAGCCTAAGGGCTACCCTTATTTATATTCGAGCAAACACTCACTCGACCATTAGGCCTAAGGTGTATTCTTAATTCGAGTTCGAGCAAACGCTCACTCGACCATATAGCCTAAGGGATACATTAGTTCGAGTTCGAGCAAACAATAACTCGACCATTAAGCATAAGGGCTATTCTCAATTCGAGGTCGAGCAAACACTCACTCGACCATTAAGCCTAAGGGCTACCCTTTCTTCGAATTCGAGAAAACTCTCAATCGATCATTAAGCCTAAGGGCTACTCTTATTTCGAGTTCGAGCAAATACTCACTCGACCGTTAAGCCAAAGGGCTACTCTTATTTTGGGTTAGAGTAAACACTCACTCGACCATTAAGCCTAAGGGCTACATTAACTCGAGTTCGAGTAAATACTCACTCAACCTTTAAGCCTAAGGGCCACTCTTATTTTCGGTTCGAGCAAACACTCAATCGACCATTAAGCCTAAGGGCTACATTAACTCGATTTCTAGCAAACACTAACTCGCCATAAAGCCTAAGGGCTACATTAACTCGAGTTCGAGCAAACACTCACTCGACCATTAAGCCTAAGGTCTATTCTTAATTCGAGTTCGAGCAAACCATCACTCGACCATAAAGCGTAAGGGCTATTCTTAATTTGAGTTCGAGCAAACACTCACTCTATCATTAATCCTCAGGGCTATTATCAATTCGAGGTACGACCAAACACTCACTCGATCATTAAGCCTAAGGGCTACTCTTATTGCGAGTTCGCGCAAACACTCACTCTACTATTAAGCCTAAGGGCTACTCTTATTTCGAGTTCGAGCAAATACTCACTCGACCATTAAGCCTAAGTTCTGCATTAACTAGAGTTCGAGCAAACACTCACTCGACCATAAAGCCTAAGGGCTACATTAGTTCGAGTTTTAGCAAATACTCACTCCACCATAAAGTTTAAGGGCTACATTAGTTCGAGTTCGAGCAAACACTCACTCGACCATTAAGCCTAAGGGCTACATTAACTCGAGTTCGAGCAAACACTCACTCGACCTTAAAGCCTAAGGGTTACATTAACTCGAGTTCGAGCAAACACTAACTCTACCATAAAGTCTAAGGGCTACATTAGTTCGAGTTCGAGCAAATACTCACTCGAACACTAATCCTATGGGTTATTCTTAATTTGAGCTCGAGCAAACACTCACTCGACCACAAATCCTAAGGGCTACATTAGTTCAAGTTCGAGCAAACACTCACTCGATCATTAAGCCTAAGGGCTACACTTATTTCGAGTTCGAGCAAACACTCACTCGACCATTAAGCCTAAGAGCTACTCTTATTTTGATTCGACCAAACACTCACTCGACCATTAAGCCTTAGGGATATTCTTAATTCGAGTTCGAGCAAACACTCACTCGACCATTAAGCCAAAGGGATATCCTCAATTCGAGGTCGAGCAACCACTCACTCGACTATTAAGCCTATGGGCTACCCTTTTTTCCAGTTCGAGCAAACACTCACTCGATTATTAAGCCTAAGGTCTACTCTTATTTCGAGTTCACGCAAAAACTCACTCGACCGTTACGCCTAAGGGCTACTCTTATTTTGGGTTTGAGCAAAACTCACTCGACCATTAAGCCTAAGGACTACATTAACTCGAGTTCGAGCAAACACTCACTCGACCATTAAGCCTTAGGGCTACATAACCTCGAGTTCGAGCAAACACTCACTCGACCATAAAGTCTAAGGGATACATTAGTTCGAGTTCGAGCAAATACTCACTCGACCACTACGCCTAAGGGTTATTCTTAATTTGAGTTCGATCAAACACTCACTTGACCATAAATCCTAAGGGCTACATTAGTTTGAGTTCGAGCAAACACTCACTCGATTATTAAGCCTAAGGGCTACTCTTATTTCGAGTTCGAGCAAACACTCACTCGACCATTAAGCCTAAGGGCTACTCTTATTTAGATTCGAGCAAACACTCACTCGACCATTAGGCCAAAGGTATATTCTTAATTCGAGTTCGAGCAAACACTCACTCGACCATAAAGCTTAAGGGCTACATTTGTTCGAGTTCGAGCAAATAATAACTCGACCATTAAGCATAAGGGCTATTCTCAATTCGAGGTCGAGCAAATACTCACTCGACCATTAAGCCTAAGGGCTACCCATTCTTCCAATTCAAGAAAACTCTCACTCGATCATTAAGCCTAAGGGCTACTCTTATTTCGAGTTCGAGCAAACACTCACTCGACCGTTAAGCCAAAGGGCTACTCTTATTTCGGGTTAGAGTAAACACTCACTCGACCATTAAGCCTAAGGGCTACATTAACTCTAGTTCGAGCAAATACTCACTCGACCTTTAAGCCTAAGGGCCACTCTTATTTCCGGTTCGAGCAAACACTTAATCGACCATAAAGCCTAAGGGCTACATTAACTCGAGTTCGAGCAAACACTCACTCGCCATAAAGCCTAAGGGCTACATTAACTCGAGTTCGAGCAAACACTCACTCGACCATAAAGCCTAAGGGCTACATCAGTTCGAGTTCGAGCAAACACTCACTCGACCATTAAGCCTAAGGTCTATTCTTAATTCGAGTTCGAGCAAACCCTCACTCGACCATAAAGCGTAAGGGATATTCTTAATTTGAGTTCGAGAAACACTCACTCTACCATTAAGCCTAAGGGCTATAATCAATTCGAGGTCGACCAAACACTCACTCGATCATTAAGCCTAAGGGCTACTCTTATTGCGAGTTCGCGCAAACACTCTCTTTAATAGCCTAAGGGCTACTCTTATTTCGGGTTCGAGCAAACACTCACTCGACAATTAAGCCTAAGTTCTGCATTAACTCGAGTTCGAGCAAACACTCACTCGACCATAAAGCCTAAGGGCTACATTAGTTCGAGTTCGACCAAATACTCACTCCACCATAAAGTTTAAGGGCTACATTAGTTCGAGTTCGAGCAAACACTTACTCGACCATTAAGCCTAAGGGCTACATTAACTCGAGTTCGAGCAAACACTCACTCGACCATAAAGCCTAAGGGTTACATTAACTCGAGTTCGAGCAAACACTCACTCTACCATAAAGTCTAAGGGCTACATTAGTTCGAGTTCGAGCAAATACTCACTCGAACACTAAGCCTAAGGGCTATTCCTTATTTGAGTTCGAGCAAACACTCACTCGACCATAAATCCTAAGGGCTACATTAGTTCAAGTTCGAGCAAACACTCACTCGATCATTAAGCCTAAGGGCTACTCTTATTTCGAGTTCGAGCAAACACTCACTCGACCATTAAGCCTAAGAGCTACTCTTATTTCGATTCGAGCAAACACTCACTCGACCATTAAGCCTAATGGATATTCTTAATTCGAGTTCGAGCAAACACTCACTCGACCATATAGCCTAAGGGCTACATTAGTTCGAGTTCAAGCAAACAATCACTCGACCATTAAGCCTAAGGGCTATTCTCAATTTTAGGTTGAGCAAACACTCACTCAACCTTTAAGCCTAAGGGCTACCCTTTATTCGAATTCGAGAAAACTCTCACTCGATCATTAAACCTAAGGGCTACTCTTATTTCGAGTTCGAGCAAACCCTCACTCGACCATAAAGCCTAAGGGCTACATTAGTTCGAGTTCTAGCAAACACTCAGTCGACCATAAAACCTAAGGGCTACATTAGTTCGAGTTCGAGCAAACACTCACTCGACCATTTAGCCTAAGGGCTATGATCAATTCGAGGTCGGGCAAACACTCACTCTACCATTAAGCCTAAGGGCTACCCTTTCTTCGAGTTCGAGCAAACACTCACTCGATCATTAAGCCTAATGGCTACTCTTATTTCGAGTTCGAGCAAACACTCACTTAATCATTAAGCCTAAGGGCTAATTTTATTTCGAGTTTGAGCAAAAACTCACTCGAACGTTAAGCCAAAGGGATACTCTTATTTGGAGTTCGAGTAAAATCTCACTCGACCATTAAACCTAAGGGCTACATTAACTCGAGTTCGAGCAAACACTCACTCGACCATTAAGCCTAAGGGCCACTCTTATTTCGGGTTTGAGCAAATAATCACTCGACCATTAAGCCTAAGGGCTACATTAACTCAAGTTCGAGCAAATACTCACTCGCCATAAAGCCTAAGGGCTACATTAACTCGAGTTCGAGCAAACACTCACTCGACCATAAAGCCTAAGGGCTACATTAGTTCGAGTTCGAGCAAACACTCACTTGACCATTAAGCCTAAGGTCTATTCTTAATTGAAGTTCGAGCAAACCCTCACTCGACCATAAAGCGTAAGGGCTATTCTTAATTTGAGTTCGAGCAAACACTCACCCTACCATTAAGCCTAAGGGCTATTATCAATTCGAGGTCGACCAAACACTCACTCGATCATTAAGCCTAAGGGCTACCCTTTCTTCGAGTTCGATCAAACACTCACTCGATCATTAAACCTAAGGTCTACACTTATTTCGAGTTCGAGCAAACATTCACTCGACCATTAAGCCTAAGGGCTACATTAACTCGAGTTCAAGAAAAGACTCACTCGACCATTAAGCCTAAGGGCTACTCTTATTTTGATTTCGAGCAAACACTCACTCGACCGTTAAGCCTAAGGGCTACTCTTATTTCGGGTTCGAGCAAACACTCACTCGACCATTAAGCCTAAGGGATACATTAACTCGAGTTCGAGCAAACACTCACTCGACCATAAAGCCTAAGGGCTACTTTCATTCCGAGTTCGAGCAAACACTCACTCGACCATTAAGCCTAAGGGCTATTCTTAATTTGAGTTCGAGCAAACCCTCACTCGACCATTAAGCCTAAGGGCTACTCTTTCTTCTAGCAAACACTCACTCGATCATTAATCCTAAGGGCTACTCTATTTCGAGTTCGAGAAAACGCTCACTCGACCATTAATCCTAAGGGCTGCTCTTATTTCGGTTTGAGAAAACACTCACTCGACCATTAAGCCTAAGGGCTATTCTTAATTCGAGTTCGAGCAAACACTCACTCGACCATTAAGCCTAAGGGCTACATTAGTTCGAGTTCGAGCAAACACTCACTCGACCAATAAGCCTAAGGGCTATTCTCAATTTGAGGTCGAGCAAACACTCACTCGACCATTAAGCCTAAGGGATACCCTTTCTTTGAGTTCGAGAAAACTCTCACTCGATCATTAAGCCTAAGGGATACTCTTATTTCAAGTTCGGGCAAACACTCACTCGACTGTTAAGCTAAAGGGCTACTCTTATTTCGGGTTAGAGAAAACACTCACTCGACCATTAAGCATAAGGGCTACATTAGTTCGAGTTTGAGCAAACACTCACTCGGCCATTAAGTCTAAGAGCTATTCTCAATTCGAGTTCGAGCAAACACTTACTCGATCATTAAGCCTAAGGGCTACTCTTATTTCGAGTTCGAGCAAACACTCACTCGATCATTAAGCCTAAGGGCTAATTTTATTTCGAGTTTGAGCAAAAACTCACTCGAACGCTAAGCCAAAGGGATACTTTTATTTCGAGTTCGGGTAAACACTCACTCGACCATTAAGCCTATGAGCTACCCTTTCTTCGAGTTCGAGCAAACACTCACTCGATCATTAAGCCTAAGGACTACTCTTATTTCGAGTTCGCGCAAAAACTCACTCGACCATTAAGCCTAAGGGCTACTCTTATTTCGGGTTAGAGCAAACACTCACTCGACCATTAAGACTAAGGGCTACATAAGTTCGAGTTCGAGCAAACACTCACTCAGCCATTAAGCCTAAGAGCTATTCTTAATTCGAGTTCGAGCAAACACTCACTAGACCATTAAGCCTAAGAGCTACCCTTTCTTCGAGTTCGAGCAAACACTCACTCGATCATTAAGCCTAAGGGCTACTCTTATTTTGAGTTCGAGCAAACACTCATTTGAGCATTAAGCCTAAGCGCTAATTTTATTTTGAGTTCGAGCAAAAACTCACTAGACCGTTAAGCCAAAGGGCTACTCTTATTTTGGGTTCGAGTAAACACTTACTCGACCATTAAGCCTAAGGTCTACATTAACTCAAGTTCGAGCAAACACTCACTCGACCATTAAGCCTAAGGGCTTTTCATAATTCGAGTTCGAGCAAACACTCACTCGACTATAAAGCCTAAGGGCTACATTAGTTTGAGTTCGAGCAAACACTCACTCGACCATTAAGCCTAAGGGCTACATTAACTCGAGTTCGAGCAAATAGTCACTCGACCATAAAGCCTAAGGGATACATTAACTCTAGTTCGAGCAAACACTCACTCGACCATAAAGCCTAAGGGCTACATTAGTTCGAGTTCGAGCAAATACTCACTCCACCATAAAGTTTAAGGGCTACAATAGTTCGAGTTCGAGCAAACACTCACTCAACTATTAAGCCTAAGGGATATACTCAATTCGAGGTCAAACAAACACTCACTCGACCATTAAGCCTATGGGCTACCATTTCTTCGAGTTCGAGAAAACACTCACTCGATCATTAAGCCTAAGGACTATTCTTATTTCGAGTTCGCGCTAAATCTCACTCGATCGTTAAGCCTAAGGCCTACTCTTATTTCGGGTACGAGAAAATATTCACTCGACCATTAAGCCTATGGGCTACCTTTCCTTCGAGTTCGAGCAAATACTCACTCGATCATTAAGCCTAAGGACTACTCTTATTTCAAGTTCGCGCAAAAACTCACTCGACTGTTAAGCCTAAGGGCTACTCTTATTTCGGGTTCGAACAAACACTCACTCGACCATAAAGCCTAAGGGATACATTAGTTCGAGTTTGAGCAAACACCCACTCGACCATTAAGCCTAAGAGCTATTCTCAATTTGAGGTCGAGCAAACACTCACTCGACCATTAAGCCTAAGGGATACCCTTTCTTTGAGTTCATTAAAACTCTCACTCGATCATTAAGCCTAAGGGATACTCTTATTTCAAGTTCGGGCAAACACTCACTCAACTGTTAAGCTAAAGGGCTACTCTTATTTCGGGTTAGAGCAAACACTCACTCGACCATTAAGCATAAAGGCTACATTAGTTCGATTTTGAGAAAACACTCAGTCGGCCATTAAGCCTAACATCTATTCTTAATTCGAGTTCGAGCAAACACTTACTCGATCATTAAGCCTAAGGGCTACTCTTATTTCGAGTTCGAGCAAACACTCACTCGATCATTAAGCCTAAGGTCTAATTTTATATCGAGTTTGAGAAAAAACTCACTCGAACGTTAAGCCAAAGGGATACTTTTATTTCGAGTTCGGGTAAACACTCACTCGACCATTAAGCCTATCGGCTACCCTTTCTTCGAGTTCGAGCAAACACTCACTCAATCATTAAGCCTAAGGACTACTCTTATTTCGAGTTCGCGCAAAAACTCACTCGACCATTAAGCCTAAGGGCTAATCTTATTTCGGGTTAGAGCAAACACTCACTCGACCATTAAGACTAAGGGCTACATAAGTTCGAGTTCGAGGAAACACTCACTCGGCCATTAAGCCTAAGAGCTATTCTTAATTAGAGTTCGAGCAAACACTCACTCGACCATTAAGCCTAAGAGCTACCCTTTCTTCGAGTTCGATCAAACACTCACTCAATCATTAAGCCTAAGGGATACTCTTATTTCGAGTTCGAGCAAACACTCACTCGACCATTAAGCCTAAGGGATACTCTTATTTAGATTCGAGCAAACACTCACTCGACCATTAGGCCAAAGGTATATTCTTAATTCGAGTTCGAGCAAACACTCACTCGACCATAAAGCTTTAGGGCTACATTTGTTCGAGTTCGAGCAAATAATAACTCGACCATTAAGCATAAGGGCTATTCTCAATTCGAGGTCGAGCAAACACTCACTCGACCATTAAGCCTAAGGGCTACCCATTCTTCGAATTCAAGAAAACTCTCACTCGATCATTAAGCCTAAGGGCTACTCTTATTTCGAGTTCGAGCAAATACTCACTCGACCGTTAAGCCAAAGGGCTACTCTTATTTCGGGTTAGAGTAAACACTCACTCGACCATTAAGCCTAAGGGCTACATTAACTCGAGTTCGAGCAAATACTCACTCGACCTTTAAGCCTAAGGGCCACTATTATTTCCGGTTCGAGCAAACACTTAATCGACCATAAAGCCTAAGGGCTACATTAACTCGAGTTCGAGCAAACACTCACTCGCCATAAAGCCTAAGGGCTACATTAACTCGAGTTCGAGCAAACACTCACTCGACCATAAAGCCTAAGGGCTACATCAGTTCGAGTTCGAGCAAACACTCACTCGACCATTAAGCCTAAGGTCTATTCTTAATTCGAGTTCGAGCAAACCCTCACTCGACCATAAAGCGTAAGGGATATTCTTAATTTGAGTTCGAGAAAACACTCACTCTACCATTAAGCCTAAGGGCTATAATCAATTCGAGGTCGACCAAACACTCACTCGATCATTAAGCCTAAGGGCTACTCTTATTGCGAGTTCGTGCAAACACTCCCTCTACTATTAAGCCTAAGGGCTACTCTTATTTCGGGTTCGAGCAAACACTCACTCGACCATTAAGCCTAAGTTCTACATTAACTCGAGTTCGAGCAAACACTCACTCGACCATAAAGCCTAAGGGCTACATTAGTTCGAGTTCGAGCAAATACTCACTCCACCATAAAGTTTAAGGGCTACATTAGTTCGAGTTCGAGCAAACACTCACTCGACCATAAAGTCTAAGGGCTACATTAGTTCGAGTTCGAGAAAACACTCACTCGACCATTAAGCCAAAGGGCTATTCTCAATTCGAGGTCGAGCAAACACTCACTCGACCATCAAACCTAAGGGCTACCCTTTCTTTGAATTCGAGAAAACTCTCACTTGATCATTAAGCCTAAGGGCTACTCTTATTTCAAGTTCGAGCAAACACTCACTCGACCATTAAGCCTGCGGGCTACTCTTATTTCGGTTCGAGCAAACACTCACTCGACCATTAAGCCTAAGGGATATTCTTAATTCGAGTTCAAGCAAACACTCACTCGACCATAAAGCCTAAGGGCTACATTAGTTCGAGTTCCAGCAAATAATCACTCGACCATTAAGCTAAGGGCTATTCTCAATTCGAGGTAGAGCAAATACTCACTCGACCATTAAGCCTAAGGGCTACCCTTTCTTCGAATTCGAGAAAACTCTCCCTTGATCATTAAGCCTCAGGGCTACTCTTATTTTGAGTTCGAGAAAACACTCACTCGACCGTTAAGCCAAAGGGCTACTCTTATTTCGGGTTCGAGCAAACACTCACTCGACCATTAAGCATAAGGACTACATTAGTTTGAGTTTGAGCAAACACTCACTCGACCATTAAGCCTAAGAACTACCCTTTCTTCGAGTTGGAGCAAACACTCACTCGATCATTAAGCCTAAGGGCTACTCTTATTTTGTGTTCGAGCAAACACTCACTCGAGCATTAAGCCTAAGGGCTAATTTTATTTCCAGTTCGAGCAAAAACTCACTCGACCGTTAAGCAAAAGGGCTGCTCTTATTTCGGGTTCGAGTAAATACTCACTCGACCATTAAGCCTAAGGGCTACATTAACTCAAGTTCGAGCAAACACTCACTCTACCATTAAGCCTAAGGGCTATTCTTAATTCGAGTTCGAGCAAACACTCACTCGACTATAAAGCCTAAGGGCTACATTAGTTTGAGTTCAAGCAAATACTCACTCGACCATTAAGCCTAAGGGCTACATTAACTCGAGTTCGAGCAAACACTCACTCGACCATAAAGCCTAAGGGATACATTAACTCTAGTTCGAGCAAACACTCACTTTACTATAAAGCCTAAGGGCTACATTAGTTCGAGTTCGAGCAAATACTCACTCCACCATAAAGTTTAAGGGCTACAATAGTTCGAGTTCGAGCAAACACTCACTCGACCATTAAGCCTATGGGCTACCATTTCTTCGAGTTGGAGCAAACACTCACTCGATCATTAAGCCTAAGGACTACTCTTATTTCGAGTTCGTACAAACACTCACTCGACTGTTATGCCTAAGGGCTACTCTTATTTCGAGTTCGAGCAAACACTCACTCGATCATTGGGCCTAAGGACTACTCTTATTACAAGTTCGCGCAAAACCTCACTCGACCGTTAAGCCTAAGGGCTACTCTTATTTTGAGTTCGATCAAACACTCACTCGACCGCTAAACCTAAGGGCTACTCTTATTTTGGGTTCGAGCAAACACAAACTCGACCATTAAGACTAAGGGCTACATTAACTCGAGTTCAAGAAAACACTCACTCGACTATTAAGCCTAAGGGCCACTCTTATTTTGAGTTCGAGCAAACACTCACTCGATCATTAAGCCTGAGGGATACTCTTATTTCGAGTTCGAGTAAACACCCACTCGACCGTTAAGCCTAAGGGCTGTTCTTATTTCAGGATCGAGCAACCACTCACTCAACCATAAAGCCTAAGGGCTACATTAGTTCGAATTCGAGCAAACACTCACTCCACCATAAAGCCTAAGGGCTACATTAACTCGAGTTCGAGCAAACACTCACTCGATCATAAAACCTAAGGGCTATATTAGTTTGAGTTCGAGCAAATACTCACTCCACCATAACGTTTAAGGGCTACATTAGTTCGAGTTCGAGCAAACCCTCACTCGACCATTAAGCCTAAGGGATATCCTCAATTCGAGGTCGAGCAAACACTCACTTGACCACTAAGTCTATGGGCTACCCTTTCTTAGAGTTCGAGCAAACACTCACTCGATTATTAAGCCTAAGGACTACTCTAATTTTGGGTTCGCGCAAACACTCACTCGACCGTTAAGCCTAAGGGCTACTCTTATTTCGGGTTTGAGCAAACACTCACTCGACCATTAAGCCTAAGGACTACATTAACTCGAGTTCGAGCAAACACTCATGCAACTATTAAGCCTAAGGGCTACATTAACTCGAATTCGAGCAAACACTCACTCGACCATTAAGCCTAAGGGCTACATTAGTTCGAGTTCGAGCAAATACTCACTCGACCACTAAGCCTAAGGGCTATTCTTAATTTGAGTTCGAGCAAACACTCACTCGACCATAAATCATAAGGGCTACATTAGTTCGAGTTCAAGCAAACACTCACTCGATCATTAAGCCTAAGGGCTACTCTTATTTCGTGTTCGAGCAAACAATCACTCGACCATTAAGCCTAAGGGCAACTCTTATTTCGATTCGAGCAAATACTCACTCGGCCATTAAACCTAAGGGTTATTCTTAGTTCTAGTTCGAGCAAACATTCACTTGACCATAAAGCCTAAGGGCTACATTAGTTCGAGTTCGAGAAAACACTCACTCGACCATTAAGCCTAAGGGCTATTCTCAATTCGAGGTCGAGCAAACACTCACTCGACCATTAAACCTAAGGGCTACCCTTTCTTCGAATTCGAGAAAACTCTCACTCGATCATTAAGCCTAAGGGCTACTCTTATTTTGAGTTCGAGCAAACAATCACTCGACCATTAAGCCTACATGCTACTTTTATTTCGCTTCGAGCAAACAATCACTCGACTATTAAGCCTAAGGGATATTCTTAATTCGAGTTCGAGCAAACACTCACTCAACCATAAAGCCTAAGGGCTACATTAGTTCGAGTTCCAGCAAACAATCACTCAACCATTAAGCCTAAGGGCTATTCTCCATTCGAGGTCGATCAAATACTCACTCGACCATTAAGCCTAAGGGCTACCCTTTCTTCGAATTCGAGAAAACTCTCACTCGATCATTAAACCTCAGGGCTACTCTTATTTCGAGTTCGAGAAAACACTCACTCGACCGTTAAGCCTAAGGGCTACATTATTTCGAGTTCGAGCAAACACTCACTAGACCATTAAGCATAAGGGCTACATTAGTTCGAGTTTGAGCAAACACTCACTCGGCCATTAAGCCTAAGAGCTATTCTTAATTCGAGTTCGAGCAAACACTCACTCGATCATTAAGCCTAAGGGCTACTCTTATTTCGAGTTCGAGCAAACACTCACTCGATCATTAAGCCTAAGGGCTAATTTTATTTCGAGTTTGAGCAAAAACTCACTCAAACGATAAGCCAAAGGGATACTCTTATTTTGAGTTCGGGTAAGCACTCACTCGACCATTAAGCCTATGGGCTACCCTTTCTTCGAATTCGATCAAACACTCACTCGATTATTAAGCCTAAGTACTACTCTTATTTCGAGTTCGTGTAAACACTCACTCGACCGTTAAGCCTAAGGGATACTCTTATTTCGGGTTTGAGCAAACACTCACTCGACCATTAAGCCTAACGACTACATTAACTAGAGTTCGAGCAAACACTTACTCGACCACTAAGCCTAAGGGCTACATTAACTCGAGTTCGAGCAAACAATCACTCGACCATAAAGTCTAAGGGGTACATTAGTTCGAGTTCGAGCAAATACTCACACGATCACTAAGCCTAAGGGCTATTCTTAATTTGAGTTCGAGCAAACACTCACTCGACCATAAATCCTAAGGGCTACATTAGTTCGAGTTCAAGCAAAAACTCACTCGATCATTAAGCGTAAGGGCTACTCTTATTTCGTGTTCGAGACAACACTCACTCGACCATTAATCCTAAGGGCTACTCTTATTTCGATTCGCGCAAACACTCAATCGTCCATTAAGCCTAAGGGATATTCCTAATTCTAGTTCGAGCAAACACTCACTCGACCATAAAGCCTAAGGGCTACATTAGTTCGAGTTCGAGCAAACACTCACTCGACCATTAAGCCTAAGGGCTATTCTCAATTTGAGGTCGAGCAAACATTCACTCGACCATTAAGCCTAAGGGATACCCTTTCTTTGAGTTCAAGAAAACTCTCACTCGATCATTAAGCCTAAGGGATACTCTTATTTTAAGTTCGAGAAAACACTCACTCGACATTTAAGCCAAAGGGCTACTCTTATTTCGGGTTAGAGCAAACACTCACTCGACCATTAAGCATAAGGGCTACATTAGTTCGAGTTTGAGAAAACACTCACTCGGCCATTAAGCCTAACATCTATTCTTAATTCGAGTTCGAGCAAACACTTACTCGATCATTAAGCCTAAGGGCTACTCTTATTTAGAGTTCGAGCAAACACTCACTCAATCATTAAGCCTAAGGGCTAATTTTATTTCGAGTTTGAGCAAAAACTCACTCGAACGTTAAGCCAAAGGGATACTCTTATTTCGAGTTCGGGTAAACACTCACTCGACCATTAAGCCTATGGGCTACCCTTTCTTCGAGTTCAAGCAAACACTCACTAGATTATTAAGCCTAAGGACTACTCTTATTTCGAGTTCGCGCAAACACTCACTCGACCGTTAAGCCTAAGGGATACTCTTATTTCGGGTTTGAGCAAACACTCACTCGACCATTAAGCCTAACGACTACATTAACTAGAGTTCGAGCAAACACTCACTTGACCACTAAGCCTAAGGGCTACATTAACTCGAGTTCGAGAAAACACTCACTCAACCATAAAGTCTAAGGGCTACATTAGTTCGAGTTCGAGCAAATACTCACTCGACCACTAAGCCTAAGGGCTATTCTTAATTTGAGTTTGAGCAAACACTCACTCGACCATAAATCCTAAGGGCTACATTAGCTCGAGTTCGAGCAAAAACTCACTCGATCATTAAGCCTAAGGGCTACTCTTATTTCGTGTTCGAGCAAGCACCCACTCGACCATTAAGCCTAAGGGCTGCTCTTATTTCAATTCGCGCAAACACTCACTCGTCCATTAAGCCTAAGGGATATTCTTAATTCTAGTTCGAGCAAACACTCACTCGACCATAAAGCCTAAGGGCTACATTATTTCGAGTTCGAGCAAACACTCACTAGATCATTAAGCCTAAGGGCTATTCTCAATTCGAGGTCGAGCAAACACTCACTCGGGCATTAAGCCTAAGGGCTACCCTTTCTTCGAATTCGAGAAAACTCTCGCTCGATCATTAAGCCTAAGGGATACTTTTATTTTGAGTTCGAGCAAACACTCACACGACCGTTAAGCCAAAGGGCTACTCTTATTTCGGGTTAGAGCAAACACTCACTCGACCATTAAGCCTAAGGGCTACATTAGTTCGAGTTTGAGAGAACACTCACTCGGCCATTAAGCCTAAGAGCTATTCTTAATTCGAGTTCGAGCAAACAATCACTCGACCATTAAGCCTAAGGGCTACCCTTTCTTCAAGTTCGAGCAAATACTCACTCGATCATTAAGCCTAAGGGCTAATTTTATTTCAAGTTTGAGCAAAAACTCACTCTAACATTAAACCAAAGGGATACTCTTATTTCGAGTTCGAGTAAACGCTCACTCGACCATTAAGCCTAAGGGCTAATTAACTCGAGTTCGAGCAAATACTCACTCGACCATTAAGCCTAAGGGCCACTCTTATTTCCGGTTCGAGCAAACACTCAATCGACCATTAAGCCTAAGGGCTACATTAACTCGAGTTCGAGCAAACACTCACTCGCCGTAAAGCCTAAGGGCTACATTAACTTGAGTTCGAGCAAACACTCACTCAACCATAAAGCCTAAGGGCTACATTTGTTCGAGTTCGATCAAACACTTACTCGACCATTAAGCTTAAGGTCTATTCTTAATTCGAGTTCGAGCAAACCCTCACTCGACCATAAAGCGTAAGGGCTATTCTTAATTTGAGTTCGAGCAAACACTCACTCTACCATTAAGCCTAAGGGCTATTATCAATTCGAGGTCGACCAAACACTCACTCGATCATTAAGGCTAAGGGCTACCCTTTCTTCGAGTTCGATCAAACACTCACTCGATCATTAAACCTAAGGGCTACTCTTATTTCGAGTTCAAGCAAACATTCACTCGACCATTAAGCCTAAGAGCTACATTAACTCGAGTTCGAGCAAAGACTCACTCGACCATTAAGCCTAAGGGCTACTCTTATTTTGAGTTCGAGCAAACATTCACTCGACTGTTAAGCCTAAGGGCTATTCTTATTTCTGGTTCGAGCAAACACTCACTCGACCATTAAGCCTAAGGGCTACATTAACTCTAGTTCGAGCAAAGACTCACTCGACCATTAAGCCTAAGGGCTATTCTTATTTGGAGTTCGAGCAAACACTCACTCGACCGTTAACCTAAGGGCTACTCTTATTTTGGGTTCGAGCAAACACTCACTCAACCATTAAGCCTAAGGGTTACATTAACTCGAGTTCGAGTAAACACTCACTCGACCATAAAGCCTAAGGGATACATTAGTTCGAGTTCGAGCAAACACTCAATCGACCATTAACCCTAAGTGCTATTCTCAATTTGAGGTCGAGCAAACACTCACTCGACCATTAAGCCTAAGGGCTACCCTTTCTTCGAGTTTGAGAAAACTCTCACTCGTTCATTAAGCCTAAGGGATACTCTTATTTTGAGTTCGACCAAACACTCATTCGAGCATTAAGCCTAAGGGCTAATTTCATTTTGAGTTCGAGAAAAAACACACTCGACTGTTAAGCCAAAGGGCTACTCTTATTTCGGGTTCGAGTAAACACTCACTCGACCATTAAGCCTAAGGGCTACATTAACTCAAGTTCGAGCAAACACTCGCTCGACCATTAAATCTTAGGGCCACTCTTATTTCGGGTTCGAGCAAACACTCACTCGACCATTAAGCCTAAGGGCTACATTAACTCGAGTTCGAGCAAACACTCACTCGACCATAAAGCCTAAGGGCTACATTAGTTCGAGTTCGAGAAAATACTCACTCGACCATTAAGCCTAAGGGTTATTCTTAATTTGAGCTCGAGCAAACACTCACTCGACCATAAATCCTAAGGGCTACATTATTTCGAGTTCGGGCAAACACTCACTCGATCATTAAGCCTAAGGGGTACTCTTATTTCGGTTTGAGCAAACACTCACTCGACCATTAAGCCTAATGTCTATTCTTAATTCGCGTTCGAGAAAATACTCACTCGACCATAAAGCCTAAGGGCTACATTAGTTCGAGTTCGACCAAACACTCGCTCGACCATTTAGCCTAAGGGCTATTCTCAATTTGAGGTCGAGCATACAATCACTCGACCAATTAGCCTAAGGGATGCCTTTTCTTTGAGTTCGAGAAAACTCTCACTCGATCATTAAGCCTAAGGGATACTCTTATTTCGAGTTCGAGCAAACACTCACTCGACTGTTAAGCCAAAGGGCTACTCTTATTTCGCGTTAGAGCAAACACTCATTCGACCATTAATCCTAAGGGATACATAAGTTCGAGTTAGAGCAAACACTCACTCGGCCATTAAGCCTAAGAGCTATTATTAATTCGAGTTCGAGCAAACACTCACTCGACCATTAAGCCTAAGACCTACCCTTTCTTCGAGTTCGAGCAAACACTCACTCGATCATTAAGCCTAAGGGCTACTCTTATTTCTAGTTCGAGCAAACATTCATTTGAGCATTAAGCCTAAGGGCTAAATTTATTTCTAGTTCGAGCAAAAACTCACTCGACCGTTAAGCCAAAGGGCTACTCTTATTTCGGGTTCCAGTAAACACTCACTCAACCATTAAGCCTAAGGGCTACATTAACTCGAGTTCGAGCAAACACTCACTCGACCATTAAGCCTAAGGGCCACTCTTATTTCGGGTTCGAGCAAACACTCACTCGACCATTAAGCCTAAGGGCTACATTAACTCGAGTTCGAGCAAAAACTCACTTGACATAAAGCCTAAGGGCTACATTAACTCGAGTTCGAGCAAACACTCACTCAACCATAAAGCCTAAGAGCTACATTAGTTCGAGTTCGAGCAAACACTTACTCGACCATTACACCCTGGATATCCTCAATTCAAGGTCGAGCAAAACCTCACTCGACTATTAAGCCTATGGGCTACCATTTCTTCGAGTTCGAGCAAATACTCACTCGATCATTAAGCCTAAGGAATACTCTTATTTTGAGTTCGCGTAAACACTCATTCGACCGTTAAGCCTAAGGGCTACTCTTATTTTGAGTTCGAGCAAACACTCACTCGACCATTAAACCTAAGGGCTACTCTTATTTCGGATTCGAGCAAACATTCACTCGACCATTAAGCCTATGGGATACCCTTTCTTCGAGTTCAAGCAAACACTCACTCGATCATTAGGCCTAAGGACTTCTCTTATTTCAAGTTCGCGCAAACACTCACTCGACCGTTAAGCCTAAGGGCTACTCTTATTTTGAGTTCGAGCAAACACTCACTCGACCATTAAGCCTAAGGGCTACACTTATTTCGGGTTCGAGCAAACATTCACTCGACCATTAAGCCTATGGGATACCCTTTCTTCGAGTTCAAGCAAACACTCACTCGATCATTAGGCCTAAGGACTACTCTTATTTCAAGTTCGCGCAAACACTCACTTGACCGTTAAGCCTAAGGGCTACTCTTATTTTGAGTTCGAGCAAACACTCACTCGACTATTAAGCCTAAGGGCTATATTAACTCGAGTTCGAGCAAACACTCACTCGACTATTAAGCCTAAGGGCCACTCTTATTTTGAGTTCGAGCAAACAATCACTCGATCATTAAGCTTAAGGGATACTCTTATTTCGAGTTCGAGTAAACTCCCACTCGACCATTAAGCCTAAGGGATGCTCTTATTTCGGGTTCGAGCAAACACTCACTCGACCATAAACCCTACGGGCTACATTAACTCGAGTTCGTGCAATCACTCACTCGACCAAAAAGCCTAATGGCTACATTAGTTCGAGTTTTAGCAAATACTCACTCCACCATAACGTTTAAGGGCTATATTAGTTCGAGTTCGAGCAAACCATCACTCGACCATTAAGCCTAAGGGATATCCTCAATTCGAGGTCGAGCAAACACTCACTAGACCATTAAGCCTATGGGCTACCCTTTCTTCGAGTTTGAGCAAACACTCACTCGATTATTAAGCCTAAGGACTACACTTATTTCGAGTTCGCGCAAACACTTACTCGGCCGTTAAGCCCAGACAAGAAAATTTTGGATTACCGACCAACGTTGGTCGGTAATCTGGACCCAATTTTTTAAATTTTAATAGGGCTATTCTTAATTTGATTTCGAGTAAACACTCACTCGACCATAAATCCTAAGGGCTACATTAGTTCGAGTTCGACCAAACACTCACTCGGTCATTAAGCCTAAGGGCTACTCTTATTTCGCGCTCGAACTCTTATTTCGAGTTCGAGCAAACACTCACTCGACCATTAAGCCTAAGGGATATTCTTAATTCGAGTTCGAGCAAACACTCACTCGATCATAAAGCCTAAGGGCTACATTAGTTCGAGTTCGAGCAAACACTCACTCGACCATTAAGCCTAAGGGCTATTCTCAATTCGAGGTCGAGCAAACACTCAACTCGACCATTAAGCCTAAGGGCTACCCTTTCTTCGAGTTCGAGAAAACTCTCACTCGATCATTAAGCCTAAGGGATACTCTTATTTCGAGTTCGAGCAAACACTCACTCGACCATTAAGCCTAAGGGCTACTCTTATTTTGGGTTCGAGCAAACACTCACTCGACCATTAAGCCTAAGGGCTACATTACTTCGTGTTCGAGCAAAAACTCACTCGCTATAAAGCCTAAGGGCTGCATTAACTCGAGTTCGAGCAAACACTCACTCGACCATAAAGCCTAAGGGCTACATTAGCTCTAGTTCGAGCAAACACTCACTCGACCATTAATCCTAAGGTCTATTCTTAATTCGAGTTCGAGCAAAACCTCGCTCGACCATAAAGCCTAAGGGCTATTCTTAATTCAAGTCGAACAAACACTCACTCATCTATTAAGCCTAAGGGCTATTCTTAATTCGAGTTTGAGCAAATACTCATTCGACCATAAAGCCTAAGGGCTACATTAGTTCGAGTTCGAGCAAACACTCACTCGACCATTAAGCCTAAGGGCTATTCTCAATTCGAGGTCGAGCAAACACTCACTCGACCATTAATCCTAAGGGCTACCCTTTCTTCGAGTTCGAGAAAACTCTCACTCGATCATTAAGCCTAAGGGCTACTCTTATTTCGAGTTCGAGCAAACACTCACACGACCGTTAAGCCAAAGGTCTACTCTTATTTCAGGTAAGAGCAAACACTCACTCAACCATTAAGCCTAAGGGATACTCTTATTTCGATTCGAGCAAACACTCACTCGACCATTAAGCCTAAGGGCCATTCTTAATTTGAATTCAAGAAAACACTCATTCGACCATAAATCCTAAGGGCTACATTAGTTCGAGTTCGAGCAAACACTCACTCGATCATTAATCCTAAGGGCTACTCTTATTTCGAGTTCGAGCAAACACTCACTCGACCATTAAGCCTAACGGCTACATTAACTCGAGTTCGAGCAAACACTCACTCGACCATTAAGCCTAAGGGCCACTCTTATTTCGGGTTCGAGCAAATACTCACTCGACCATTAAGCCTAAGGGCTACATTAACTCGAGTTCGAGCAAACACTCACTCGCCATAAAGCCTAAGGGCTACATTAACTCGAGTTCGAGCAAACACTCACTCGACCATAAAGCCTAAGGGCTATTCTTAATTCGAGTTCGAGCAAACACTCACTCTACCATTAAGCCTAAGGGATATCCTCAATTCAAGGTCGAGCAAAAACTCACTCGACCATTAAGCCTATGGGCTACCATTTATTCGAGTTCGAGCAAACACTCACTAGATCATTAAGCCTAAGGACTACTCTTATTTCGAGTTCGTACAAACACTCACTCGACCGTTATGCCTAAGGGCTACTCTTATTTCGGGTTCGAGCAAACATTCACTCGACCATTAATCCTATGGGATACCCTTTATTCGAGTTCGAGCAAACACTCACTCGATCATTAGGCCTAAGGACTACTCTTATTACAAGTTCGCGCAAACACTCACTTGACCGTTAAGCCTAAGGGCTACTCTTATTTTAAGTTCGAGAAAACACTCAGTCGACCGCTAAGCCTAAGGGCTCCTCTTATTTCGGGTTCGAACAAACACTAACTCGACCATTAAGACTAAGGGCTACATTAACTCGAGTTCGAGCAAACACTCACCCGACTATTAAGCCTAAGGGCCACTCTTATTTTGAGTTCGAGCAAACACTCACTTGATCATTAAGCCTAAGGGATACTCTTATTTCGAGTTCGAGTAAACTCCCACTCGACTATTAAGCCTAAGGGTTGCACTTATTTCGGGTTCGAGCAAACACTCACTCGACCATTAAGCCTAAGGGCTACATTAACTCGAGTTCGAGCAAACACGCACTCGACCATAAAGCCTAAGGGCTACATTAACTCGAGTTCGTGCAATCACTCACTCGACCAAAAAGCCTAATGGCTACATTAGTTCGAGTTTTAGCAAATACTCACTCCACCATAAAGTTTAAGGGCTACATTAGTTCGAGTTCGAGCAAACCATCACTCGACCATAAAGCCTAAGGGATATCCTCAATTCGAGGTCGAGCAAACACTCCCTCGACCATTAAGCCTATGGGCTACCCTTTCTTCGAGTTTGATCAAACACTCACTCGATTATTAAGCCTAAGGACTACACTTATTTCGAGTTCGCGCAAACACTTACTCGGCCGTTAAGCCTAAGGGCTACTCTTATTTTGGGTTTGAGAAAACACTCACTCGACCATTAAGCCTAAGGACTACATTAACTCGAGTTCGAGCAAACACTCACTCGACCATTAAGCCTAAGGGCCACATTAACTCGAGTTCGAGCAAACACTCACTCGACCATAAAGTCTAAGGGCTACATTAGTTCGAGTTCGAGCAAATACTCACTCGACCACTAAGCCTAAGGGCTACTCTTATTTCGAGTTCGAGCAAACACTCACTCGACCATTAAGCCTAAGGGATATTCTTAATTCGAGTTCGAGCAAACACTCACTCGATCATAAAGCCTAAGGGTTACATTAGTTCGAGTTCGAGCAAATACTCACTCGACCATTATGCCTAAGGTCTATTCTTAATTCGAGTTCGAGCAAACCCTCACTCGACCATAAAGCCTAAGGGTTATTCTTAATTCGAGTTCGAGCAAACACTCACTCTACAATTAAGCCTAAGGGCTATTATCAATTCGAGGTCGAGCAAATACTAAATCGATCATTAAGCCTATGGGCTACCCTTTCTTTGAGTTCGATCAAACACTCACTCGGTCATTAAAACTAAGTGCTATTCTTATTTCGAGTTCGAGCAAACATTCACTCGACCGTAAAGCCTAAGGGCTATTCTTATTTCGGGTTCGAGCAAAGACTCACTCGACCATTAAGCCTAAGGGCTACATTAACTCGAGTTAGAGCAAAGACTCACTCGACCATTAAGCCTAAGGGATACTCTTATTTCGAGTTCGAGCAAACACTCAATCGACCGTTAAGCCTAAGTGCTACTCTTATTACGGGTTCGAGCAAACACTCACTCGACCATTAAGCCTAAGGGCTACATTAACTTGAGTTCGAGCAAACACACACTCGACCATAAAGCCTAAGGGCTACATTAGTTCGAGTTCGAGCAAACACTCACTCGACCATTAAGCCTAAGGGCTATTCTTAATTTGAGTTCGAGCAAACACTCACTCGACCATAAATCCTAAGGGCTACATTAGTTCGAGTTCGACCAAACACTCACTCGACCATTAAGCCGAAGGGCTACCCTTTCTTCGAGTTCGAGAAAACTCTCACTCGATCATTAAGCCTAAGGGCTGCTCTTATTTCAAGTTCGAACAAAAACTCACTCGACATTTAAGCCTAAGGGCTACTTTTATTTCAGTTAGAGCAAACACTCACTAGACCATTAAGCCTAAGGGCTACATTAGTTCGAGTGTGAGCAAACTCTCAATCGGCCATTAATCCTAAGAGCTATTCTTAATTCGAGTTCGAGCAAACACTCACTCAACCATTAAGCCTAAGAGCTACCCTTTCTTCGAGTTCGAGCAAACACTCACTCGATCATTAAGGCTAAGGGCTACTCTTATTTCGAGTTCGAGCAAACACTCACTCGATCATTAAGCCTAAGGGGTAATTTTATTTCGAGTTTGAGCAAAAACTCACTCGACCGTTAAGCCAAAGGGATACTCTTATTACGAGTTTGAATAAACACTCACTCAACTATCAAGCCTAAGGGCCACTCTTATTTCGGGTTCGAGTAAACACTCACTCGACCATTAAGCCTAAGGGCTACATTAACTCATGATCGAGCAAACACTCACTCTCCATAAAGCCTAAGGGTTACATTAACTCGAGTTCGAGCAAACACTCACTCGACCATAAAGCCTAAGGGCTACATTAGTTCTAGTTCGGGCAAACACTCACTCGACCATTAAGCCTAAGGTCTATTCTTAATTCGAGTTCGAGCAAATCCTCACTCGACCATAAAGCCTAAGGGCTCTTCTTAATTCAAGTTCGAACAAACACTCTCTCGACCATTAAGCCTAAGGGCTATTCTTAATTCGAGTTCGAGCAAACACTCATTCGACCATAAAGCCTAAGGGCTACATTAGTTCGAGTTCGAGCAAACACTCACTCGACCATTAAGCCTAAGGGCTATTCTCAATTCGAGGTCGAGCAAACACTCACTCGACCATTAATCCTAAGGGCTACCCTTTCTTCGAGTTCGAGATAACTCTCACTCGATTATTAAGCCTAAGGGCTACTCTTATTTCAAGTTCGAGCAAACACTCACACGACCGTTAAGCCAAAGGTCTACTCTTATTTCAGGTTAGAGCAAACACTCACTCGACCATTAAGCCTAAGGGCTACTCTTATTTCTATTCGAGCAAACACTCACTCGACCATTAAGCCTAAGGGCTATTCTTAATTTGAGTTTTAGAAAACACTCATTTGACCATAAATCCTAAGGGCTACATTAGTTCGAGTTCGAGCAAACACTCACTCGATCATTAATCCTAAGGGCTACTCTTATTTCGAGTTCGAGCAAACACTCACTCGACCATTAATCCTAAGGGCTACTCTTATTTTGATCGAACAAACACTCACTCGACCATTAACCCTAAGGGATATTCTTAATTCGAGTTCGAGCAAACACCCATTCGACCATAAAGCCTAAGGGCTATATTAGTTCGCGTTCGAGCAAACACTCACTCGACCATTAAGCCTAAGGGCTATTCTTAATTTGAGTTTTAGAAAACACTCATTTGACCATAAATCCTAAGGGCTACATTAGTTCGAGTTCGAGCAAACACTCACTCGATCATTAATCCTAAGGGCTACTCTTATTTCGAGTTCGAGCAAACACTCACTCGACCATTAATCCTAAGGGCTACTCTTATTTTGATCGAACAAACACTCACTCGACCATTAACCCTAAGGGATATTCTTAATTCGAGTTCGAGCAAACACCCATTCGACCATAAAGCCTAAGGGCTATATTAGTTCGCGTTCGAGCAAACACTCACTCGACCATTAAGCCTAAGAGATATTCTCAATTTGAGGTCGAACAAACACTCACTCGACCATTAAGCCTAAGGGGTACCCTTTCTTCGAGTTCGAGAAAACTCTAACTCGACTGTTAAGCCAAAAGGCTACACTTATTTCTAGTTCGAGCAAACACGCACTCGAGCATTAAGCCTAATGGCTAATTTTATTTCGAGTTCGAGAAAAAACTCACTCGACCGTTAAGCCAAAGGGCTACTCTTATTTCGGGTTCGAGTAAACACTCACTCGACCATTAAGCCTACAGGCTACATTAATTCAAGTTCGAGCAAACACTCGCTCGACCATTAAACCTAAGGGCCACTCTTATTTCGGGTTCGAGCAAACACTCACTCGACCATTAATCTTAAGGGCTACATTAGTTCGAGTTCGACCAAACACTCACTTGACCAATAAGCCTAAGGGCTACCCTTTCTTTGAGTTCGAGAAAACTCTCACTCGATCATTAAGCCTAAGGGATACTTTTATTTCGAGTTCGAGCAAACACTCACTCGACATTTAAGCCAAAGGGCTACTCTTATTTCGGGTTAGAGCAAACTTTCACACGACCATTAAGCCTAAGGGCTACATAAGTTCTAGTTCGAGCAAACACTCACTCGGCCATTAAGCCTAAGAGCTATTCTTAATTCGAGTTCGAACAAACACTCACTCGACCATTAAGCCAAAGAGCTACCCTTTCTTCGAGTTCGAGCAAACACTCACTCGATCATTAAGTCTAAGGGCTACTCTTATTTCTAGTTCGAGCAAACACTCACTCGAGCATTAAGCCTAATGGCTAATTTTATTTCGAGTTCGAGAAAAAACTCACTCGACCGTTAAGCCAAAGGGCTACTCTTATTTCGGGTTCGAGTAAACACTCACTCGACCATTAAGCCTAAGGGCTACATTAACTCAAGTTCGAGCAAATACTCGCTTGACCATTAAACCTAAGGGCCACTCTTATTTCGGGTTCGAGCAAACACTCACTCGACCATTAAGCTTAAGGGCTACATTAACTCGAGTTCAAGTAAACACTCACTCGACCATAAAGCCTAAGGGCTACATTAACTCGAGTTCGAGCAAACACTCACTCGATCATAAAGCCTAAGGGCTACATTAGTTCGAGTTCGAGCAAACACTCACTCGACCATTAAGCCTAAGGTCTATTCTTAATTCTAATTCGAGCAAACACTCGCTCGACCATAAAGCCTAAGGGCTATTCTTAATTCGAGTACGAGAAAACACTCACTCTACAATTAAGCCTAAGGGTTATTATCAATTCGAGGTCGAGCAAACACTCGCTCGATCATTAAGCCTAAGGGCTACCCTTTCTTCGAGTTCGATCAAACACTCACTCGATCATTAAACCTAAGCGCAACTCTTATTTCGAAGTTGAGCAAACATTCACTCGACCGTTAAGCCTAAGGGCTATTCTTATTTCGGGTTCGAGCAAACACTCACTCAACTATTAAGCCTAAGGGCTACATTAACTCGAGTTCGAGCAAAGACTCACTCGACCATTAAGCCTAAGGACTACTCTTATTTCGAGTTCGAGGAAATACTCACTCGACCGTTAAGCCTAAGTGCTACTCTTATTTCGGGTTCGAGCAAACACTCACTCGACCATTAAGCCTAAGGGCTACATTAACTCGAGTTCAAGCAAACACTCACTCGACCATAAAGCCTAAGGGCTACATTAGTTCAAGTTCGAGCAAACACTCACTCAACCATTAAGCCTAAGGGCTATTCTTAATTTGAGTTCGAGCAAACACTCACTCGACCATAAATCCTAAGGGCTACATTAGTTCGAGTTCGACCAAACACTCACTCGACCAATAAGCCTAAGGGCTACCCTTTCTTCGAGTTCGAGAAAACTCTCACTCGATCATTAAGCCTAAGGGCTACTCTTATTTCGAGTTCGAGCAAACAATCACTCGACCATTAATCTTAAGGGCTACTCTTATTTCAATTCGAGCAAACACTCACTCGACCATTAAACCTAAGGGCTATTCTTAATTCGAGTTCGAGCAAACACTCACTCGACCATAAAGCCTAAGGGCTACATTAGTTCGAGTTCGAGCAAACACTCACTCGACTATTAATCCTAAGGGCTATTCTCAATTTGAGGTCGAGCAAACACTCACTCGACCATTAAGCCTAAGGGCTACCCTTTCTTTGAGTTCGAGAAAACTCTCACTCGATCATTAAGCCTAAGGGATACTCTTATTTCTAGTTCGAGCAAAAACACACTCGACATTTAAGCCAAAGGTCTACTCTTATTTCGGGTTAGAGCAAACACTCACTCGACCATTAAGCCTAAGGGCTACATAAGTTCAAGTTCGAGCAAACACTCACTCGGCCATTAAGCCTAAGAGCTACTCTTAATTCGAGTTCGAGCAAACACTCATTCGACCATTAATCCTAAGAGCTACCCTTTCTTCGAGTTCGAGCAAACACTCGCTCGATCATTAAGCCTAAGGGCTACTCTTATTTCGAGTTCTAGCAAACACTCACTCGCGCATTAAGAATAAAGGCTAATTTTATTTCGAGTTCGTGCAAAAATTCACTCGACCGTTAAGCCAAAGGGCTACTCTTATTTCGGGTTCGAGTAAACACTCACTCGACCATTAAGCCTAAGGGCTACATTAACTTAGGTTCGAGAAAACACTCGCTAGACCATTAAGACTAAGGGCCACTCTTATTTCGAGTTCGAGCAAACACTCACTCGACCATTAAGCTTAAGGGCTACATTAACTCGAGTTCAAGCAAACACTCACTCGACCATAAAGCCTAAAGGCTACATTAACTCGAGTTCGAGCAAACACTCACTCGATCATAAATCGTAAGGGCTACATTAGTTCGAGTTCGAGCAAACACTTACTCGACCATTAATCCTAAGGGAAATTCTTAATTCGAGTTCAAGCAAACCCTCACTCGACCATAAAGTCGAAGGGCTATATTAGTTCGAGTTCCAACAAACACTCACTCTACCATTAAGCCTAAGGGCTATTATCAATTCGAGGTCGAGCAAACACTCACTAGACCATTAAGCCTAAGGGCTACCCTTTCTTCGAGGTCGAGCAAACACTCACTCGATCATTAAGCCTAAGGGCTACCCTTTCTTCGAGTTCGATCAAACACTCACTCGATCATTAAACCTAAGCGCAACTCTTATTTCGAAGTTGAGCAAACATTCACTCGACCGTTAAGCCTAAGGGCTATTCTTATTTCGGGTTTGAGCAAACACTCACTCGACTATTAAGCCTAAGGGCTACATTAACTCGAGTTCGAGCAAAGACTCACTCGACCATTAAGCCTAAGGACTACTCTTATTTCGAGTTCGAGGAAATACTCACTCGACCGTTAAGCCTAAGTGCTACTCTTATTTCGGGTTCGAGCAAACACTCACTCGACCATTAAGCCTAAGGGCTACATTAACTCGAGTTCAAGCAAACACTCACTCGACCATAAAGCCTAAGGGCTATATTAGTTCAAGTTCGAGCAAACACTCACTCAACCATTAAGCCTAAGGGCTATTCTTAATTTGAGTTCGAGCAAACACTCACTCGACCATAAATCCTAAGGGCTACATTAGTTCGAGTTCGACCAGACACTCACTCGACCAATAAGCCTAAGGGCTACCCTTTCTTCGAGTTCGAGAAAACTCTCACTCGATCATTAAGCCTTAGGGCTACTCTTATTTCGAGTTCGAGCAAACAATCACTCGACCATTAATCCTAAGGGCTACTCTTATTTCGGCTCGAGCAAACACTCACTCGACCATTAAACCTAAGGGCTATTCTTAATTCGAGTTCGAGCAAACACTCACTCGACCATAAAGCCTAAGGGCTACATTAGTTCGAGTTCGAGCAAACACTCACTCGACTATTAATCCTAAGGGCTATTCTCAATTTGAGGTCGAGCAAACACTCACTCGACCATTAAGCCTAAGGGCTACCCTTTCTTTGAGTTCGAGAAAACTCTCACTCGATCATTAAGCCTAAGGGATACTCTTATTTCTAGTTCGAGCAAAAACACACTCGACATTTAAGCCAAAGGTCTACTCTTATTTCGGGTTAGAGCAAACACTCACTCGACCATTAAGCCTAAGGGCTACATAAGTTCAAGTTCGAGCAAACACTCACTCGGCCATTAAGCCTAAGAGCTACTCTTAATTCGAGTTCGAGCAAACACTCATTCGACCATTAATCCTAAGAGCTACCCTTTCTTCGAGTTCGAGCAAACACTCGCTCGATCATTAAGCCTAAGGGCTATTCTCAATTCGAGGTCGAGCAAACACTCACTCGACCATTAATCCTAAGGGCTACCCTTTCTTCGAGTTCGAGATAACTCTCACTCGATTATTAAGCCTAAGGGCTACTCTTATTTCAAGTTCGAGCAAACACTCACACGACCGTTAAGCCAAAGGTCTACTCTTATTTCAGGTTAGAGCAAACACTCACTCGACCATTAAGCCTAAGGGCTACTCTTATTTCTATTCGAGCAAACACTCACTCGACCATTAAGCCTAAGGGCTATTCTTAATTTGAGTTTTAGAAAACACTCATTTGACCATAAATCCTAAGGGCTACATTAGTTCGAGTTCGAGCAAACACTCACTCGATCATTAATCCTAAGGGCTACTCTTATTTCGAGTTCGAGCAAACACTCACTCGACCATTAATCCTAAGGGCTACTCTTATTTTGATCGAACAAACACTCACTCGACCATTAACCCTAAGGGATATTCTTAATTCGAGTTCGAGCAAACACCCATTCGACCATAAAGCCTAAGGGCTATATTAGTTCGCGTTCGAGCAAACACTCACTCGACCATTAAGCCTAAGAGATATTCTCAATTTGAGGTCGAACAAACACTCACTCGACCATTAAGCCTAAGGGGTACCCTTTCTTCGAGTTCGAGAAAACTCTAACTCGACTGTTAAGCCAAAAGGCTACACTTATTTCTAGTTCGAGCAAACACGCACTCGAGCATTAAGCCTAATGGCTAATTTTATTTCGAGTTCGAGAAAAAACTCACTCGACCGTTAAGCCAAAGGGCTACTCTTATTTCGGGTTCGAGTAAACACTCACTCGACCATTAAGCCTACAGGGCTACATTAATTCAAGTTCGAGCAAACACTCGCTCGACCATTAAACCTAAGGGCCACTCTTATTTCGGGTTCGAGCAAACACTCACTCGACCATTAATCTTAAGGGCTACATTAGTTCGAGTTCGACCAAACACTCACTTGACCAATAAGCCTAAGGGCTACCCTTTCTTTGAGTTCGAGAAAACTCTCACTCGATCATTAAGCCTAAGGGATACTCTTATTTCGAGTTCGAGCAAACACTCACTCGACATTTAAGCCAAAGGGCTACTCTTATTTCGGGTTAGAGCAAACTTTCACACGACCATTAAGCCTAAGGGCTACATAAGTTCTAGTTCGAGCAAACACTCACTCGGCCATTAAGCCTAAGAGCTATTCTTAATTCGAGTTCGAACAAACACTCACTCGACAATTAAGCCAAAGAGCTACCCTTTCTTCGAGTTCGAGCAAACACTCACTCGATCATTAAGTCTAAGGGCTACTCTTATTTCTAGTTCGAGCAAACACTCACTCGAGCATTAAGCCTAATGGCTAATTTTATTTCGAGTTCGAGAAAAAACTCACTCGACCGTTAAGCCAAAGGGCTACTCTTATTTCGGGTTCGAGTAAACACTCACTCGACCATTAAGCCTAAGGGCTACATTAACTCAAGTTCGAGCAAATACTCGCTTGACCATTAAACCTAAGGGCCACTCTTATTTCGGGTTCGAGCAAACACTCACTCGACCATTAAGCTTAAGGGCTACATTAACTCGAGTTCGAGCAAACACTCACTCGACCATAAAGCCTAAGGGCTACATTAACTCGAGTTCGAGCAAACACTCACTCGATCATAAAGCCTAAGGGCTACATTAGTTCGAGTTCGAGCAAACACTCACTCGACCATTAAGCCTAAGGTCTATTCTTAATTCTAATTCGAGCAAACACTCGCTCGACCATAAAGCCTAAGGGCTATTCTTAATTCGAGTACGAGAAAACACTCACTCTACAATTAAGCCTAAGGGTTATTATCAATTCGAGGTCGAGCAAACACTCGCTCGATCATTAAGCCTAAGGGCTACCCTTTCTTCTAGTTCGATCAAACACTCACTCGATCATTAAACCTAAGCGCAACTCTTATTTCGAAGTTGAGCAAACATTCACTCGACCGTTAAGCCTAAGGGCTATTCTTATTTCGGGTTCGAGCAAACACTCACTCGACTATTAAGCCTAAGTGCTACATTAACTCGAGTTCGAGCAAAGACTCTCTCGACCATTAAGCCTAAGGACTACTCTTATTTCGAGTTCGAGGAAATACTCACTCGACCGTTAAGCCTAAGTGCTACTCTTATTTCGGGTTCGAGCAAACACTCACTCGACCATTAAGCCTAAGGGCTACATTAACTCGAGTTCAAGCAAACACTCACTCGACCATAAAGCCTAAGGGCTACATTAGTTCAAGTTCGAGCAAACACTCACTCAACCATTAAGCCTAAGGGCTATTCTTAATTTGAGTTCGAGCAAACACTCACTCGACCATAAATCCTAAGGGCTACATTAGTTCGAGTTCGACCAAACACTCACTCGACCAATAAGCCTAAGGGCTACCCTTTCTTCGAGTTCGAGAAAACTCTCACTCGATCATTAAGCCTAAGGGCTACTCTTATTTCGAGTTCGAGCAAACAATCACTCGACCATTAATCTTAAGGGCTACTCTTATTTCAATTCGAGCAAACACTCACTCGACCATTAAACCTAAGGGCTATTCTTAATTCGAGTTCGAGCAAACACTCACTCGACCATAAAGCCTAAGGGCTACATTAGTTCGAGTTCGAGCAAACACTCACTCGACTATTAATCCTAAGGGCTATTCTCAATTTGAGGTCGAGCAAACACTCACTCGACCATTAAGCCTAAGGGCTACCCTTTCTTTGAGTTCGAGAAAACTCTCACTCGATCATTAAGCCTAAGGGATACTCTTATTTCTAGTTCGAGCAAAAACACACTCGACATTTAAGCCAAAGGTCTACTCTTATTTCGGGTTAGAGCAAACACTCACTCGACCATTAAGCCTAAGGGCTACATAAGTTCAAGTTCGAGCAAACACTCACTCGGCCATTAAGCCTAAGAGCTACTCTTAATTCGAGTTCGAGCAAACACTCATTCGACCATTAATCCTAAGAGCTACCCTTTCTTCGAGTTCGAGCAAACACTCGCTCGATCATTAAGCCTAAGGGCTACTCTTATTTCGAGTTCTAGCAAACACTCACTCGCGCATTAAGAATAAAGGCTAATTTTATTTCGAGTTCGTGCAAAAATTCACTCGACCGTTAAGCCAAAGGGCTACTCTTATTTCGGGTTCGAGTAAACACTCACTCGACCATTAAGCCTAAGGGCTACATTAACTTAGGTTCGAGAAAACACTCGCTAGACCATTAAGACTAAGGGCCACTCTTATTTCGAGTTCGAGCAAACACTCACTCGACCATTAAGCTTAAGGGCTACATTAACTCGAGTTCAAGCAAACACTCACTCGACCATAAAGCCTAAAGGCTACATTAACTCGAGTTCGAGCAAACACTCACTCGATCATAAATCGTAAGGGCTACATTAGTTCGAGTTCGAGCAAACACTTACTCGACCATTAATCCTAAGGGCTACTCTTATTTCGGCTCGAGCAAACACTCACTCGACCATTAAACCTAAGGGCTATTCTTAATTCGAGTTCGAGCAAACACTCACTCGACCATAAAGCCTAAGGGCTATTATCAATTCGAGGTCGAGCAAACACTCACTAGACCATTAAGCCTAAGGGCTACCCTTTCTTCGAGGTCGAGCAAACACTCACTCGATCATTAAGCCTAAGGGCTACCCTTTCTTCGAGTTCGATCAAACACTCACTCGATCATTAAACCTAAGCGCAACTCTTATTTCGAAGTTGAGCAAACATTCACTCGACCGTTAAGCCTAAGGGCTATTCTTATTTCGGGTTTGAGCAAACACTCACTCGACTATTAAGCCTAAGGGCTACATTAACTCGAGTTCGAGCAAAGACTCACTCGACCATTAAGCCTAAGGACTACTCTTATTTCGAGTTCGAGGAAATACTCACTCGACCGTTAAGCCTAAGTGCTACTCTTATTTCGGGTTCGAGCAAACACTCACTCGACCATTAAGCCTAAGGGCTACATTAACTCGAGTTCAAGCAAACACTCACTCGACCATAAAGCCTAAGGGCTATATTAGTTCAAGTTCGAGCAAACACTCACTCAACCATTAAGCCTAAGGGCTATTCTTAATTTGAGTTCGAGCAAACACTCACTCGACCATAAATCCTAAGGGCTACATTAGTTCGAGTTCGACCAGACACTCACTCGACCAATAAGCCTAAGGGCTACCCTTTCTTCGAGTTCGAGAAAACTCTCACTCGATCATTAAGCCTTAGGGCTACTCTTATTTCGAGTTCGAGCAAACAATCACTCGACCATTAATCCTAAGGGCTACTCTTATTTCGGCTCGAGCAAACACTCACTCGACCATTAAACCTAAGGGCTATTCTTAATTCGAGTTCGAGCAAACACTCACTCGACCATAAAGCCTAAGGGCTACATTAGTTCGAGTTCGAGCAAACACTCACTCGACTATTAATCCTAAGGGCTATTCTCAATTTGAGGTCGAGCAAACACTCACTCGACCATTAAGCCTAAGGGCTACCCTTTCTTTGAGTTCGAGAAAACTCTCACTCGATCATTAAGCCTAAGGGATACTCTTATTTCTAGTTCGAGCAAAAACACACTCGACATTTAAGCCAAAGGTCTACTCTTATTTCGGGTTAGAGCAAACACTCACTCGACCATTAAGCCTAAGGGCTACATAAGTTCAAGTTCGAGCAAACACTCACTCGGCCATTAAGCCTAAGAGCTACTCTTAATTCGAGTTCGAGCAAACACTCATTCGACCATTAATCCTAAGAGCTACCCTTTCTTCGAGTTCGAGCAAACACTCGCTCGATCATTAAGCCTAAGGGCTACTCTTATTTCGAGTTCTAGCAAACACTCACTCGCGTATTAAGAATAAGGGCTAATTTTATTTCGAGTTCGAGCAAAAATTCACTCGACCGTTAAGCCAAAGGGCTACTCTTATTTCGGGTTCGAGTAAACACTCACTCGACCATTAAGCCTAAGGGCTACATTAACTTAAGTTCGAGAAAACACTCGCTAGACCATTAAGCCTAAGGGCCACTCTTATTTCGGGTTCGAGCAAACACTCACTCGACCATTAAGCTTAATGGCTACATTAACTCGAGTTCAAGCAAACACTCACTCGACCATAAAGCCTAAAGGCTACATTAACTCGAGTTCGAGCAAACACTCACTCGATCATAAATCGTAAGGGCTACATTAGTTCGAGTTCGAGCAAACACTCACTCGACCATTAATCCTAAGGGAAATTCTTAATTCGAGTTCAAGCAAACCCTCACTCGACCATAAAGTCGAAGGACTATATTACGAGTTCCAACAAACACTCACTCTACCATTAAGCCTAAGGGCTATTATCAATTCGAGGTCGAGCAAACACTCACTAGACCATTAAGCCTAAGGGCTACCCTTTCTTCGAGTTCGATCAAACACTCACTCGATCATTAAGCCTAAAGGCTACTCTTATTTCGAGTTTGAGCAAACATTCATTCGACCGTTAAGCCTAAGGGCTATTCTTATTTCGGGTTCGAGTAAACACTCACTCTACCATTAAGCCTAAGGGCTATATTATCTCGAGTTCCTGCAAACACTCACTCGACCATTAAGCCTAAGGGCTACTCTTATTTCGAGTTGAGCAAACACTCACTCGACCGTTAAGCCTAAGGGCTTCTCTTATTTCGGGTTCGATCAAACACTCACTCGAACATTAAGCCTACGGGCAACATTAACTCGAGTTCGAGAAAACACTCACTCTACCATAAAGCCTAAGGGCTACATTAACTCGAGTTCTAGCAAACATTCACTCGACCATAAAGCCTAAGGGCTACATTAGTTCGAGTTCGAGCAAATACTCACTCCACCATAACGTTTAAGGGCTACTTTAGTTCGAGTTTGAGCAAACACTAACTCGACCATTAAGCCTAAGGGATATCTTCAATTCGAGGTCGAGCAAACACTCACTCGACCATTAAGCCTATGGGCTACCATTTCTTCGAGTTCGAGCAAACACTCACTCGATGATTAAGCCTAAGGACTACTCTTATTTCGAGTTCGCGCAAACACTCACTCGACCGTTAAGCCTAAGGGCTACTCTTATTTTGGGTTCGAGAAAACATTCACTCGACCATTTAGCCTATGGGCTACCCTTTCTTCGAGTTCGATCAAACACTCACTCGATTATTAAGCCTATAGGCTACTCTTATTTCGAGTACGAGCAAATATTCACTCGACCGTTAAGCCTAAGGGCTATTCTTATTTCGGGTTTGATCAAACACTCACTCGACCATTAAGCCTAAGGGCTATATTAACTCGAGTTCCTGCAAACACTCACTCGACCATTACGCCTAAGGGCTACTCTTATTTCGAGTCCGAGCAAACACTCACTCGACCGTTAAGCCTAAGGGCTACTCTTATTTCGAGTTCGAGAAAACACTCACTCGACCATTAAGCCTAAGGGCTACATTAACTCGAGTTCGAGCAAACACTCACTCGAACATAAAGCCTAAAGGCTACATTAACTCGAGTTGGAGCAAACATTCACTCGACCATAAAGCCTAAGGGCTACATTAGTTCGAGTTCGAGCAAATACTCACTCCACAATAAAGTTTAAGGGCTACATTAGTTCGCGTTCGAGCAAACACTCACTCAACTATAAGCCTAAGGGATATCCTCAATTTGAGGTCGAGCAAACACTCACTCGACCATTAAGCCTATGGGCTACCATTTCTTCGAGTTCGAGCAAACACTCACTCGATCATTAAGCCTAAGGACTACTCTTATTTCGAGTTCGCGCAAACACTTACTCGACCGTTAAGCCTAAGGGCTACTCTTATTTTGGGTTCGAGCAAACACTCACTCGACCATTAAGCCTAAGGGCTACATTAACTCGAGTTCAAGTGAGCACTCACTCGACCATCAAGCTTAAGGGCTACATTTACTCGAGTTCGAGCAAACACTCACTCGACCATAACCCCTAAAGGCTACATTAGTTCGAGTTCGAGCAAACACTCACTCGACCATTAAGCCTAAGGGCTATTCTTAATTCGAGTTCGAGCAAACACTCACTCGACCATAAAGCCTAAGGTCTACATTAGTTTGAGTTCGAGCAAACACTCACTCGACCATTAAGCTTAAGGGCTATTCTCAATTCGAGGTCGAGCAAACACTCACTCGACCATTAAGCCTAAGGGCTACCCTTTCTTCGAGTTCGAGCAAACACTCACTCGATCATTAATCGTAAGGGCTACTCTCATTTCGAGTTCTAGCAAGTACTCACTCGACCATTAAGCCTAAAGGCTACTCTTACGTCGAGCCCGAGAAATCATTCTCACTCAACCACAAAGCCCAAGGGCCACATTGATTCAAGTTCGAACTATTACCCCAAACAAGGGACTACGTGTCAAGCTTAAGAAGGCTACTATACTTTAAGTCTGAGCGAATCGTTTCATTTGACATCTATCTATCAAGCCTAAAGGGCCACCTCAGTTCGAGTTCGAACATTCACTCGGGGACTACCTATAAGAAACGGTCGATGCAGTACACACTATCGGTCCTTACTATCTCAAACTTGGACCTCCGAATATTTATTCAATACTAAGGCACTTTTGACCTTTGTACAAGTTAACAAAAGGCATAAGATTCAGAAGATATGAAAGGAAGAAAAGTTTTTATATTCAAATCAAAATCATTTACAAAGGCAAGACTGTCCGATCAAATTTCTTTACAAAAGACCAAAACGGTCTTATAACAAATACTAAAATGACTTAGTCCTCTCCAGGAGTAGCATCTTCACCCTCAAGGCCTCCTTCACTCTTAGAACCGCCCGTACTCCCGGTATCATCATCATCGGGAAAGTCCAACACTCTAGCTTCGGCTTCGAGCTCTTTTGCATTCTCGATCTCAGCTGAAGGATTGAAGCCACGAGCATGGATCTCCTCTAGAGTCTCCCTCCGAGATTGGCATTTAGCATACTCGGCAACCCAATTTGCTCGAACTTGAACAGCCTCAATAACCTCTTTTGCTCGAACCTAAGAGGCTTCAGCATCAGACTGGTAAACATTCATCATTGCATCAGCATTAGCCGTGGCTATTTCGGCCTCCGATTTGGCCGCTGATAGTTCTGAGGCAAATCTCTCTCGATCAGAAGTCACTGAGCCCAAAAGTTGGGCCTCGACCGAGGCCAGCTGAGCTCGGGCAACCTCCTTTTCAGAAGCAAGGCGGTCCATGTTCGTTTTCCACTCCTCAGCCCCCGCTTTCACTGCATCCACCTCGGCATGAAGCTGCCCAACCATATGGAGCTTTTGCTGAACCTGCTCAGATAAATTGGTTTGTTCTTTCCGAGTTGCTTCTAGCTCAGCTCGAAGTCCTCTTGTTTCTCCTTCCCTCTGCCCAATGGGAATCTTGAATGTATCTCTCTCCTCAGTAAGCCCTCGAATTTCGGTTTCGAACCGGCTTAGCTCCCCTCAGGATCGGAAAAATGCCTCGTGATAGAGCGTAAAAGCCTACAAACAAATAAAATGGAGTTATACAAAAGAAGAAAAATACAAGTATAAAAGTTAACAAAGAGAAAGCGGACTTACCCGATTCAGGGCCTGCTGAGCTTCGTTGAATATACGAGGAATCTCCGTCTTGCCCGAGCTTTTCTTCGAAGCCTCAAAATCGCTCGGACCAGTAGCATCTTCTACTCCAACAAAATAACCACGGAAAGGATCTTCCTTTCCATGGGCTCCCTCCCCATGATAAACCTCCACAGCTTGGGAGTCATGTATCATAGACTGTGAAAACGAAGGAAAAGAAGGGGAATCGCCGATCTCTATTGCCACGATTATGTCTTTCGAGGCGCCGCCTCCATCTCGGGGAACCTCAAACTCGGCTCCCGCGCCATCATCAACCTCCCCTTCGACGGATTTGTTGCCCCGAGGCAAAATATCCTCGGTCTCCCTTTGCTCGGGAACTCAATTTGAAGTCTTCTCCTCAACTTTGTCGGACCTGGGTGAAGCAGAATCAGTCCCCACCGGTCCCAAAGCTTTACTAACATCGGTGCCAGCCCGAGTATGGGCCACCAGTCCAGAATAATATTCTTCTTCTTCTTCATCCCTAAGACGCAGGACCGATTCCATAGTCAACGGGATTATGTTTCCCTTGGGCTTACGGGTTATCCTTTTCTTAGGATTTAGAACCTCGGAATCCGATATCCTTTTTCTCTTACTTTCCTTCAACGGCTTCAAAACAGGCGGTGAAACTTCTTCATCACCAGACGGTGGCCTCATGACCGCATTTTTTTCGAGACCTACGAAGGGAGAATATAAGTAAAAGCATGCTTCGAATAAACATGTCACCTCGAAAGACAAACGAATCGGTAGACCAAGATGAAAGCTTACCATGGGTACGAGCTTCCCATCGACCTTTCGACAAATCATGCCATGAGCGCTCGACAAATGATAACGTCGAGACCAGGTTTTTGACCTAGATCTCGAGGTGGGAAATCGCACCCGGCATCCAAAGCAACGGCTGCATTGAGAAAGACACTATTATGAAAGGATGAAGAAGTAAGACAAACAGAAATTTAAAATGGGATCATACTTACGTTTCATATTCTACTTCTCAAGAAATGGCATGCACTCGGCCGGGATCAGATCTGAGGTCTTCACTCGAATGAACCGGCCCATACAGCCCCGATCCTTATCTTCATCTATGCTCGACGTGAACACCTTGGCGGCTTGACGTTGAAGCTTTATCAGCCCGCCTCGGTAAAGTCGAGGACTATACAATCTTATAAGGTGGTCGAGGGTGAAGGGAAGCCCATCGATTTTTCTCATAAAGAAACTGATCAAGATCACGATCCTCCAGAAAGAAGGATGAATTTGGCCGAGGGTCGCCTGGTATTTATTGCAAAAATCAATGATGACTGGATCGAGGGGACCCAATGTGAAAGGGTAAGTATAAACACTCAGATACCCTTCCACGTGGGTAGTGATCGATTCCTTCGGTGCCGGTATCACGACCTCTTTGTTTACCCAATTACAATCTTTCTTCACCACATCAAGGAAACTTACTGGTATCGAGCATATGTATCTCGATACCAGCTCGCATCGACCGGCAACCAAAGAGGGTTTGTCAACTTTAAAATCAGAATCAATAACACAACCCCCGGGAACGAGTTCTTCAAGGCGTGGCTCCACCACCATCTTCTCACCGGCCAGCCGAGATGAGAAAACAGCCTCTTTCTGAGGAACGGTTTTAGATATCTTGGCCATCTAGGTTTTCAAAGAACAAAGAAGACGGGAAATCGAAATATTTCGGTATTTGATGAAGAACAAACAAAGAACTTTTCAGAACCTGGAAATAGATAATTTTGGAGAAGACGAAGAACTATGAATGAGAAGAGTTGAAAGTAAAAGTTTAAATTGATGAAGGAAGGAGGCTATTTATAGATTTGACAATGACGATTCAAAATCTGGAGTGGTCGACCATCGTCTAACGCACATTTAATGCCTTGGTAACTGAACCGTCAGGACATTTGGCACATACGCCATAACCTGGCTTGATGCAGACGTCAGTATATATCTAGTCATATCATTGAAAAATCATATCGTTTCTTGCCACATTCTTTCCGAGAAATGAGGGGACTATCTGTATACGGTCAAATCTGAGTTTGCCCTTCGTGTAATTAATCGAGGTTAGAACGTGATGAACTGAGGATCGTCACTATAGCTTCGAGATAAGAAGTAAAGTCAGGTTATCGGGCTCAAAACTCAGGGACCGATCCTCGAGTCAATATCAAGCTATGATATGAAGTAGTGTTATCGAGCTCAAGAGCCAGAGACCAAGCAATATCGAGCTCGAGTCAATATCGAGCTCGATATCCGGAGATCGATCAATACCAAAACCGACCAAGATCGAGCTAAGAGATAAAGAGCCGTTGCAGCCGCACTTTGGGAGAGAATCTCGGCGGGAATTAAGGAAAAAACTAATTAACTAATCTATCATGAGATCCCCATTATGTATTTTTTACTATATCCAAAGTAGGATTTTTTCACTATATTAAGAGTGGATATCATTCTGTAAAGGAGAGCAGATCCAGAGAAGCAAGCATTGATACACTCACATTCTAAAGATTATTACATTGATATATAGTTGAGATTATACTTTTTTGAGCTTGGACATTGATTCATCTTGCTTGTTTATAAATCATCCTCTACTCAATTTGGTTTGTATTTCATTCCTTTATACAGTCAATATTCGATATATTTCTACTTACTTTTTCGATTTGTACCAAGCTATACCACGTATCCTTAGATCTACGTATAAATTTAATTCTATCCGTTTTTCGGATAAACAAATATAAATTGGCAAATGTTCATTTGGCGGAAATATAATGTTAGAAAATACTTAGTTCATGATAAAAGAAAACTCCAATTCTCAAAGAGAGTTGTAGCTCTGGTTCATGTGAACAAAACGTGATCGAGTAAAATCTATTAAATGTGATTATATAGTGAATAGAAGAGAGAATTTCAACTATAAATACCTCACTAATTATATGAGTTGAAGTTTATCAATCGTTTCCAACATTTTACATAACATACATACTTTGATAGCTAAAAATGAAGTTCTTGATAACCTGCATTATACTGCTTTTTAGTTTCAATACATCCGCAACAATTTATTTCTCAGTCAAACTACCACCATATGCCCTCCACCTCCGGACGATAGTGTAAAGACAGTGGTACGTATGGCTTGAAATACTAGTCTTGCTATTTTTTTTTTATGATTATACTAGTAGTCGTATCCGAGCGATGCACGGCCAATATTAAAAAATATTACTTAAATTAAATTGTGATCAGGGCTTGTTTGAACATTAATCGTATTGTTTTATTAAGTTTTAATTATCATCTTATTTGTTAATATAATATACCCAATAAAAAAATTATTAAATTAAAGTGACTTATATAGTCATTGAATAACATTTTTGTTCTGTATTTTTCTTTATTATATTATCCAATGTTTAGTATTCTTACATTGTTAATAAAAACATCTATTAGCATATTACTTTATTTAATATTTGTCGTATATTTTATTAATCTTGAAGTATTTTTATTTTGAAGTATATTCTATTGTTCATAATAATATTTTTTGAATTTTAATGAATAAAATATCTATTAAATTAAAGGGACTTATATACTCATCGAATAACTTTTTTGTTCTGTATATTTCTTTATTATACAATCCAATTTTTAGTATTATTATATTGTTAATAAAAAGATTTATTAGCATATTACTTTGTTTAATATTTTTGTCTGTTGATTTATTTTTGTAATAATAGAAGATATATATTTTATTACTCCTGAAATATTTTTTATTTTTAAATTTTATTCTATAATTTTCAATAATATTGTTTGAATTTTAATGAATAAGAAACAAAGAATTTAACTAACGTAAACCAACACTCACCCATGTTTGAGTAGTTAATTTTAGGTAGTTAATTTCTTTATCTCTTTTTTTATTTTCTTTTTGTAAAAAAATAATAATTTTTGAGTCTCCAAATTTGTAGGAGGTTTGTCCTAAAATGTGACACTTGTTAAATTTTTGTTGTTACATTTGGATATAGACTATCATATTAGGAAGAAACTACTCCCAAATTTGAATTGATTTTTTTTTATTTTTCTTATTTTAAAATAATTTGAAAACTCCAACTTGAAACTTTTTTTTCTTTTATTTTTTCCCAAATTAGGAGGATCTATAGTGTTTCCACACTTGCCCTCCAGCGTGACTCAAACCGAAGACCTAACGGTCGTGGGTGGAGGTGCTTTACCAACTGAACAAGTCTTACAGTCTCCAACTTGAAACTACTCCCTGATTTGGCATTTTTTTTTAATATTATTTTTTTTAAATAATTTTAAAACTCCCACTTTATTGGAGCTTTCCAAAAAATCTACATTTATCATCGTATTGGTTATGCCATTTGGCATCATATAATTATTTTATTTCTCTTTTCATATATATATATAATATATATATATATATATATATATATATATATATATATATATAATATTAATTAAATAAAGCCTATTTTGAATTGGTAGTTTTTATTTTTTCTTATTTTCGAATTATATAGATATTTAAATTCAAAAACAATAACCACTAACTAATTTTGTAACTAAATAACTAATTATGCGAAGTGATTTTTTTTAGGCTGCCACTTGGCTTAATGTGGTGCTTTTTCTCTAGCTTTTAATAATATATAGATATAGATTTTTATACTTATAGAATTCTAAAAGCTAGCTTCACTCTTCTATTAATGTTTATGCTTAATTTGCATGTACAGTGGAAAACAACCAAAACTTAGCGAAAGTGACATGGATATTACTGCAGGCAAACCATCAACAACACTGATTACTTTAAGGCGGAAGTGACATTTTCCAAAGACGGAAGAATTAAGAAAAAAAATATTCTTAAAAATTTGTCGACTTGAAGAAATTGAGGCAGTTGCTTCAGTTATGTACAATATGCTATGTAGGAATATGTATAATAATCTAACAGAGACTTTAGCTCCTGAGGAATTTCCAGGGACCTGTACCATTTCCTATCCTGTAAATGTGAAGTAGAAAGCAAACAGATTATTTGGTTATGCTTTTAAGTGCTTTACTTAAATGCACTTTATTTGGAGTACATTAGCAATTAACCATACCTCTAGAAACCTGCTAAAGCTCTTAGGCTCATATAGATTGTCAGAGCGATCCAAATTCCGACGAATTTATAACTTGATGAAAGAATGAACAAGAATACAATGCTGAATATAGCCACTGTAACCTGAACATAAATAGCATTCTCTTTTGTAAATATTTACTAATTAATGAAAAAGGAAAATATATATATTGACATTGTCTTCCGATCATATTCTATTGTCTATTGTTTATTTTCTTTTTCTTAAGCCGAGAGTTTTTCGGAAACAACCTCTCTACTCCTCCAGTCTGCGTACACTCTACCCTCCCCAGACACCACTTATGAGATTTTACTGGGTTGTTGTTGTTGTTGTTGTTGTCGTCGTCTTCAGATCATAATCAAGGAAGATATCTGTAACAACCCGATCGGTCGTTTTGAGCTCTAGCTCGTTGTTCGGTGGTTTAAGGCCTTGAGTAGCTTCACTTCAGGTATTATGACTTGTACGTGTGGTCGGAATTGAATTTCGGAAAGTTCGGAGTTGAATTGTGAAGAAAATTCTAACTTCAAAAGCTTTGAGTTGGAAGAATTGACTAAGGAATGACTTTTGAGTAAACGACCTCGGAATCGAGATTTGAAGGTTCCAATAGGTTCGTATGATAATTTTGGACTTGGGCGTATATTCGGATCGAATATCGGATCACCCGAGAGCATTTCGGCGCTTATTATGGAAGGTTGGGATTTTAAAAAAGTTTAAGAAATTCTTAAGTTTGACTTGAAGTGGATTTTGATGTTATCGATGTCCGTTTGGGATTCCGAACTTGGGAATAGTTCCGTATGGTGATTCCGAACTTGGGTATTAGGTGTGTTCTGATGCAGGAGGGTAGAGTGATTGCTTATGCTTCGTGCCAGTTGAAGACCCATGAAAAGAACTATCCTATCCATGATCTTGAGTTAGCAGTTATTGTTCACGCCTTGAAGATTTGGCGGCACTACTTTTATGGGGTCCATTGTGAGACTTACACTGATCATCGGAGTTTGCAGCATCTGTTCAAACAGAAGGATATTAACTTGCGTCAACGGAGGTGGTTGGAGCTTCTCAAGGACTATGATATCACCATTCTATACCATCCCGGGAAGGCCAATGTAGTGGCTGATGCCTTGAGTCACCGGGCAGAGAGTTTGGAAAGTTTAGCGTATCTTCCAGTAGCATAGAGATCCTTGGCATTGGATGTTCAAGCCTTAGCCTGCCAGCTTGTCAGATTGGACATTTCGAAGCTGAGTCATGTATTGGCTTGTGTGGTCTCTAGGTCTTCTCTTTATGATCGTATCAGGGAGCGTCAATATGATGACCCCCATCTGCTCGTCCTCCGGGACAGGGTTCGGCGAGGTGATGCTAGATATGTGACTATTGGTGATAATAGCGTGTTGAGAATGCAGGGCCGGATATGTGTACCCAATGTGGATGGGCTTCGGGAGTTCATTCTTGAGGAGGCCCACGGCTCGTGGTATTCCATTCATCCGGGTGCCGCGAAGATGTACCAGAATTTGAGACAGCACTATTGGTGGAGGAGGATGAAGAAGGATATAGTTGGGTTTGTGGCTCGGTGTCTCAACTGTAAGTAGGTTAAGTATGAGCATCAGAGATAGGGTGGCTTGCTTCAGAGGTTAGCGATCGTATAGTGGAAGTGGGAGCGGATCACCATGGATTTTGTAGTTGGGCTCCCACAGACTTCGAGGAAGTTCGATGCTATTGGGGTGATTGTGGATCGGCTACCCAAGTTCGCGCACTTCATTCCAGTTGGTACTACTTATTCTTCAGAGCGGTTGGCTGAGATTTACATCCGTGAGATTGTTCGCCTTCATGGTGTCCCAGTTTTCATTATTTCATATAGAGGCACACAGTTTACATCGCAGTTTTGGAGGGGGGTGCAGCGAGAGTTGGGTACTCAGGTTGAGTTGAGCACAGCCTTTCACCCTCAGACGGACGGACAGTCCGAGCGCACTATCCAGATATTGGAGGACATATTACGCGCTTATGTCATTGATTTTGGGGGTTCATGGGACCAGTTTTTGCCGCTCGCGGAGTTTGCATATAACAATAGTTATCAGTCGAGCATTTGGATGGCTCCGTACGAGGCTTTATATGGGAGGCGGTGTAGATCTCCGGTGGGATGGTTTGAGCCGAGTGAGGCTAGGCTCTTGGGTACAGACTTGGTCCAGGATGCATTAGACAAGGTGAAATTGATTCAGGAGCGGCTTCACACGGCGCAGTCTAGGCAGAAGAGTTATGTTGTCAAGAAGGTCCGTGATGTGTGTTTCATGGTCGGGGAGAAAGTTCTGCTGCAGGTATCACTCATGAAGGGCGTTATGAGGTTTGGGAAGAGGGGCAAGTTGATCCCTCGGTTTTTTGGGCCTTTTGAGGTACTTCAGAGGATCGGAGATGTGGCTTACAAGCTTGCCTTGCCACCTAGCTTGTCGAGTGTGCATCCAGTATTTTATGTTTCTATGCTCCGGAAGTATATCGGCGATCCATCCCATATTTTGGATTTCAGCATGGTTCAGTTGGATGGTGATATGACTTATGATGTGGAGACGGTAGCCATTTTAGAGCGGCAGGTTCGGAAGCTTAGGTCAAAGGATATATCTTCAATGAAGGTGCAGTGGAGAGGTTAGCCGGTCGAGGAGGCGACTTAGGAGACTGAGCATGTTATGCGCAACAGTTATCCTCATATTTTTACCACTTCAGGGATGTCTCTATGCTAGTTCGAGGACGAATGATTATTTTAAAAGGGGGAGGATGTAATGACCTGGCCGGTCATTTTTAGTGTATTAGCCCTGATCCCCTATTTACTGTTTTCCCCATATTTGTTTCTGCTTATGTGACTTGTCGGGAGGTCTTGTTTTTGATTTTGGAGTATTTTGGGACACTTAGTCCCTAAAACGGAAGCTTAAGTCTCAGGATTTTGACTGTAGTCGAAAGTGTGTGAAGACGACTCCGAAATGGAGTTTCGTCGGTTCCGTTAGCTCTGTTGGGTGATTTTGGACTTAGGAGTATGTCCGGACTGTGAATTTGAGGTCTGTAGCTAATTTGACCGGGGGGTTGACTTTTTGATATCGGGGTCGGATTCCGATTTCGGAAGTTGGAATAGGTCCGAAATGTTTAATATGACTTGTTTGCAAAATATGAGGTCAATCGGACGTGGTTTGGTAGGTTTCGGCGTCGTTTGTGGAATTTGAAAGTTTAGAAGTTCTTTAGGCTTGAATCCGGGTGTAATTGGTGTTTTGATGTTGTTTTGAGTGATTCGAAGGCTCGACTAAGTTCGTATAGGGTTATATGACCTGTTGGTATATTTGGTTGAGGTCCCGAGGGCCTTGGGATGATTCCGGGTGGCTAATGGATCGTTTGAAGTTGGAAAACAATGCAGTTGAAGCTGCTGTTGCTGGTGTTTCCGCACTTGCGGAATGGGAACCGCAGGTGCGAGGCCACATGAGCGAAGGAAGAGCCGCAGGTGCGGATAAGGAAGGCCTGGGTTCAGACAGCGGGTGCGATGGAAATCCTGCATCTGCGGTCATCGCAGAAGCGGATTGAGAGGCGCAAATGCGCAGTTGGATCGCAGGTGCGGCTTGGGCCCCTCATTTGCAATGGCCAAAGATGAGGTCAGGTGATCGCAGGAGCGGAGTCAGTCTTTTAATGAATTTCCGCATAAGTGGAGCCCTTTTCGTAGATGCGGTTCCGCAGGTGCGGTTTTACGGGGCAGAAAACACCAGCTCGAGATTTTGTCTTTCATTTTCCAATTTTGGACTTGAGAAATTCGGGAGAGAGGCGAGTTTTTGAAGGTTTTCAAGTAGCAACGTTGGGGTAAGTGATTCTAACCCATAATGATATAAATTTCGTGAATCCATGGCTTTATTCATCATCTAATTAGGGATTTGAACTAGAAATTTGGGGGATTTAGGGCTTGAGATTTGGAGAGTGTATTTTGGGGATTTGAGTGATCAAATGAGGTCGGATTTTGATAAATTTGGTATGGTTAGACTCGTGAGTGAATGGGCTTTCGGGTTTTGTGACTTTTGTCAGATTTCGAGACATGGGCCCGAGAGCTGGGTTCGGTCCAATTTCGGAATTTTGGCTATAATTTAGTACTTTTCTTGTGGAATTGATCCCTTTAGCCTATATTGATTGTATTGTTCTACTTGTGGCTAGATTCGGGACGTTTGGAGAGACCAATTTGAGAGGCAAAGGCATTTCGGAGTAGAGATTTGCTCGGTTTGAGGTAAGTAACAGTCTTAAATCTGGTTTTAAGGGTATGAAACCCCGAGAATTGGTATGATGTGAGTGTTTGGAGGTAACGCACATACTAGGTGATGGGCGTGTAAGCGTGCACCGCGAGGGATTGTGACTTGGTCCATCCCGTGAGACTGTAAAGTCGAATAGCCATTGTTATTACTTGTTTTTCCTTATCTTTGATCAATTGACTGTCTTTCATGTTAGAAACCATGCTTAGGCTATATGATATCGTTGTTGGGACCCGCAACGGTCGTATAATTGTTGAATTGACTGCTAATTGTTGTCTTGTACTCAGTCACATTCTTACTTGTGTGTTACATCTTTGTTCCCTCTCAGTTCTTGTTGATACTTGTTGTATTCTCTGTTAGGGCTGATTATTATGATATTCTATTAACCCGAGGGGCTGGAGAGGTTAGTGACTGAGATAGGGCCTGAGTGCCGAGCTGTGAGCTATGTGAGGTTATATGGATCGGGTTGCACGCCGCAACGATCCTTATGGCTATTTATGGATTGTGGATCGGGCTGCACGCTGCAACGAGCCTTATGGCTACTTATATGATTGGTTTAAGCTGCACGCTGCAGCGATATAGCGCTTGGGCTGAAAGGAGCATCTCCGGAGTCTTCACACCCCCAGTGAGCACAAGTACATATTGAGAGTGTGTATTGAGGGCTGAAAGTATGAGCTGTTGAGATGAGTTGAGTGACTGCTGCCTTGAGAGGCTGTACTTGCTTTTATTTATTGTTGCACTTAGTTTCTATCTGTTGTTGTGGTGAAATTTATGGAAGATTCATATCTGTTTTACTTGAGCTCGAACTGATTTGACTTACACCACCGGAATTGAAAGCATGTTCACTCTTTACTGAAAACTTTTGAAATGAACTGTATTTTTATAGCTCGCCACTGCTTCTCAGTTCCTTATTTAATTATGTTACTTGCTGAGTTGGTTGTACTCATGCTACACCCTGCACTTCATGTTCAGATCCAGGTATGTACGGTTCTGGTGGTCGTAGAGTTCGTGCGCGAGCTGACTATCTGAGACTTACGAGGTAGCTGCCGGCATCCGCAGTCCTTGTTTCTCCTTTCTTATTATTTTTTCTCTCTTATTTTGGCATTTGGAAGAGACTGTAGTAGACTTTATTTCTATATTGGTTGTTAGATGCTCGTGACTTAGTGACACCCCGATGTCGGGCTATTTTGTTTTTCCGTAGTTATATTTTATTTTGGTTTTACCTTATTTTTATGAAAAACTCTCGTTATTTTAAATGTCTTAATTCATTTTTGTTAAATTTTGAAAGTGTTTTGGAAAGGTCGGCTTGCCTAGTACCACGATAGGCGCCATCACGACGGGTTAGGTTTTGAATCATGATACTACCCCTAAGTGATGTATTTGTTATGTGTTACTTGTTGAGAGGGATACGTACGCACCAGGTGACGAGAGTCCATGCGTAGCTAGATTCATGTTATGACTTGGTAGACTTAGGTTCCCGCCATGCTATAACAGTACTATTTGAGTTGTCTCTTGCTTAATAAATTTCCTTCTATTACATTACGACTTGAGACTAGACTTGCGTAGAGTGATAGGCTTGCTATTGTATAGATTTGACGGGTTTCATGATAAGCCGCATATTTATTTGTACTCTGCTACGAGATTCTCCCGCGTTATGCGTTCTCATCGAAATGTTCCCTTAATAATCTATAACTTACACGACTATTCGTGAGTGGGGTCGAGGACCTGTCAAAGCTTCTTATTCTAATGGGATCGGGCTGTTCGCCTCGGCAGGATAGATACATATATGGTTCGTGCCATTCGACCCTCGGTAGTGCGCACACTATGATGGATCGGGCCGTATGCCACAGCGGTATTTATGTACCACACTCTCATAGGAGCGGGTCGTTCGCCTCGGCAATAAAATAGATGTATCTATGGTTTGTTAATATTAAGATGGATCGGGTCGTACACCTCGACAATTCTATAAAATACTCTTATGAAATCGTGCGTAATAATTGGCAAGAAGCCAGCATATCAGTGAGCTTGTTCCTGATTGAACTGTGACAACCTATCTGGTAAGGTTCAGTATATATGTACTCCGATTGAGGAGGTAGCCACTAGCTGAGAGTCTGAGTTATTGCTGAGAGGAGGATTGTACCTCGTGTTATACTTGCTACTTCGTTTATCTTCTCTGATTCACATATGTTTACTTCTACTGTATCCGTCTTATTAGACTACTAGTAAGTGTCGATGTCGACCCCTCGTCACTACTTCTCTGGGGTTAGGCTAGATACTTACTGGGTACACGTTGATGTACGTACTCATACTATACTTGCTGCACTTTTTGTGCAGGTACACATATATCCGGTGGTCTTGGGGCGCAGAGACGCGGCCCTTTTCAGGGACTTTACCGTGAGCTGCATCTCATGTTATGATCCGCAGCCTGCAGAGTCTCCATCAAAGTTATTTATATTTTCTTGTTTAACTTGTATTCCACGCAGATGTTGTATTTTATTATATTCCTTAGTTGATGCTCCTATACTTGTGACACCGGATTTTGGGGCTTCCTATGGGTTGTTCACTATTGTGGTTCGTGTAAATATTTTTATTCACTCTGTAAATTCTATTTTATACTGTTCAATTAAGGAAAATTATGATTTCAAGATATCTATATGAGTAATTAATTTGGTAAATCACCATTGGCTTTCCTGACGGCGGCGTTAGGCGCCTTCACAACCTATAGTGGATTTTGGGTCGTGACAACTTGGTATCAGAGCATTAGGTTCACTTAGGTCTCACGAGTCATGAGCAAGTCTAGTAGAGTCTTGTGGATTGGTGCGGGGACGTATGTACTTATCTTCGAGAAGCTACAGGGCTGTTAGGAGCACTTTCCCTCTTGATTTCCCCATCGTGCAGTTTGATTCGATTGAGGCTTGTGCCTTTATTTCCTTCCTACTCAATCTTATGCAATGCGAAGCGCTTGTTATCAATTGGGCGTCGAAGAGTTGTAGTGATACTACATACGTGGTGCTGTATGTTTCTCCCTGCGTGTTTGGGCTGGCTATTATCATCGCCTTGTGGAGTGATGTTCTTTTGTTCCAGTTTAGTATTTGTATCTTCTATAGTTTCGAGACTGTGTACGGATTGCTAAGATGTCGATGGGTTGTTATCGCACAATGTTGGTGAAATGGTAAGGCGCTCGTTTATGTGTTGAGGCAGTGAATGACTTGGAGAGAGGATTTCTCAGTGCGTGATTAAGGGGTCCAACATTTAATTCCAGCAGAGGAAAGACAATCGGACTATAGATGTTCAGGATTGGTTGATGAAGTAATAAGACTCGATACTTTCGAGCGTGGTGGAACTTTCATTGTAATGTGGTGTCGTTGTCCTTGTTTGAATGCATTACAGTTGGCCGGTGTTATGGTCTTCTTTGATTCTGCCTCCGGGGCAGGGTGTTGCAAAATGGTGCCTGAGGGGCGGTTGTCATAGAGCGGTGTGCAGCGGTTCAGAATCGAACTGGTGTTTCTATTGTTAATGGCTCGAGAAAGATGATCTTCTAGGAGGTTTAGAGTTGGTAGAGATTTATTCAGTTCAGGTGCTACAGATATGGATTTGATTCGAGGCAACATTTGGGCAGCGAAGTATGAGGGAAGGACATGACGGGAAGTGTCTCGCAGTAGTTGAATTACTAACAGATCAAGTATGAACAACAAGGGTCAGGAAGTTGCTTAAAGAAGATGGTATGACCGTAATGGGAGTGGCAGGGTAGCATATGGATTCTGGGGTAGGAGAGACACGTACCTTGAGAAAGTGTAGAACGGTTTGGGAGTCGTGATTGAAGGTGATTTGGCCTATGGATTTTATTTGGAATGATGGTTACTGTACGAAGAAAGATTGAATATAGCAGAAAGGAGTTAGTTGAGATGAAGAGGGGTATGAAGATTTGATTATTGTTTCAGGTGCAATATGACTTGAGTTCTGAAAGTATTGTTGAACTTTTAGTTGATGTTAACAGGGAAGGAGCAGACTTATACAGATAGTGGGTGAGCATGAGCTTAGGAGAATTTACGAATTACGTGGTAGTTGTACCCAGTGCAGCGTCGTTGGAAGGTGTAAGTAAGGAATTCTACATGTGGGTTATCTCCTGTGAGCAGGTTAGCGGTGGCGTGATGTTGATGAAGCTTCTGCGAGGAATATTACTTGCTACCCAGTAAGAGGTCGAGTGTGTGACTGTGACTAGTAATTCGGGATGTTCATGACAGGTAAATAAGAAGGAGGAACCGTTGTGGGCTCTGCATTATGTGATGGTAGCTTAAAGCTAAATGGGGAAGCCCCACCATTTATGATTGGATCGCGTGGCTGTATGCTTGTGCGGTTCCTGGTTATCGGTGCGTTGGCAGATTATTTATGACTAAGAAAAGGAAATATCAGGGGTAATTCAACAAAGAACTTGAGGGAGGCGTGCTATATTCGGCTTTACCGATGCATGTTCAGGTTTTGGGAAGACTCAGAGTTTATGCTTTGTAGATGTGACCTACAAGGAAAAGAATCCAGTCGGTCGTTTCTTTGAGAGGGTGTTCATGCGCTAGCAGAGGGTTAGATTTTGGTTATGTTCGAGATCAGGTCGGAGTGGGTGACTCTCAATAATGGTCCTAGTGGATTCAAGAATTAAAGTGCAGCGCCTAAAGATTGTGGTCCATCGTGTGGTTAAGGACCGAGTCCTCGCAGCGGATCGCGAACGGAACTTGGAATGTTCTATGTCATCGCCGGGTATGCGGTGCAATATTGGAGTAAAGGAAGAAATAACTTTGAATTCGCGGATGGTCTTGCAAAATGGTTGTACCAGTTGAAAATGCTATTGTGTGCGTGAAAAGGGTATGAGATGATTCATGGGTGTTGAGGCGATGTGGTCTCGCGATTCGGGTTACTCGGGATGAGTGCGGATTAAGTTCGTTATGTTGTGAATGGAACTATCATATTTCTAACTCAGGTCAAGGGTAAATTGAAAGACGTTGGGTCGGTTAGTAATGGTTGAACCAACATGATTGTGACAAGGATTAGTTCCTTCGTTATGTGAAGTTATACATGTGGTTTGTGGTTGTACGTGCGGGCTTAACAGCCACCATGACCTGATTGATTTGGGAAGTAGTTGATTCAAATGGCTTTGTTGTGTAAACGGATTACGGAGTAGTCATGACGCTTTAGATCACGACTTGAGGTTTGTGTTTTCTACGGTTTGGGAATTTAGTTGCGTGTTGCATTGGTTTTTTTGAAATTAGTTAAGTGAAAGGTTTCTAGCCGATGAAGTGTTATTCTACTGGTAGTTCAGGGGTTATGACGAATTCGTGCATTCTCGCATAGCGGCATGATAGGTGCAGTGAGCGGCATGGGAATTTGAAAGTTGAGGATCAAGGTTGCAGATCGGTGTTGATAAGAATGTTACGAGCTCGGATGAGCAGGGAAGAATTTAGATGGTTAGAGTGAGTTGGCGTTATCTTAGTGTCGCTTGAGAAAGGTATTTTGTGGAAGAGGCGTTGTGTATTGATTTGCGGATTGTGATTTGCCTTACAGGATTAGTACAGTCAGTGGTATGGGTGTGCAAACTTTGCTACCTGAGCGGAAGGTCGTGGGAGCGTACCCCACGGGGAAATTGTATAAGTGTGACATGCTAGTCACTTGATTGTTAAAAGATTGAAACCAAGTATGAATATTTTTGGTACTATCGTTAATGTGATGCCTGAAGGGCGCTCTATTCATGTAGTTGTGAACTGTGGGGGTTGTGTCGGATTGAGATGGCTTGATTATTCGCACATGTGTTGAGGTCCCGTGTAGCTTGTAGTGTCATATGAGCAGGATGGCTCTAGAGATGCAGGTCATTTATCGCACCATAGTCATGCTTGGGTTTTGTAGCGAATGACGCTATCCATCTCCCCAAAGTGGTATTCTTGCACTTAGCGTGCTTATGGCCGATATTCGGTATTCCGTAGGTAGAAGCATTATGGCTTGATGAATATGTCCTTATTTATCGTTATGAGTGGATCGGGTGGCACGCTGCCACGGGTACGTTATTTGGATCGGGTTGCACGCCGCAACGGTATCATGTTTGGATCGGGTTTCACGCCGCAACAGTGTTATGATGAGTATGGTTCCCTATATCTATTCCAACATATTTTATTTCTTGTCCTCTGAGAAGGGTTCATACCATCTATTCGATAGTTTTATTCGTTTCGCGGGCTGGGTAATTCTTTCCTAGACTTTGTCCTCCTTATGTGTCATATTCGAGTTGTAGCTTGTCGGTGCATTGATGGCGTCATATAAGATCTGACTCAGTGTTTGAGGCAGCTTATTGCCTGAGCGGCTGGTATTGGGTGAGACGAGATTATTAGACTTGAAATTTGTGCAATCAGATTTATATAGGTACCTTAGAGAGAAAATATCGCTATTCAGTTCTGAATGAGGTAATGGTTCTTGTTAGGAAGAGAGACTCCATGAATTATTTATTCGGTAGGTGGTTATGAGTTTCTACGCGTCTTTTTTGTCGTGGAAGTATTTCGAGATTTGGAACAGGATTTATATGCATCATGAGATGTATTGCGGGCGCCGGATTCATGAAATTACAGCTATTGTGGTTGAAGGATGTTATTATGGACAACTGACATGTGTGGTGCCTGGTGTGATTTCAGCATAGATGCATGCTCGTGTTTTGTTACAGTGCATGGTGATTGGTACGACATTCGTGTGTTAAATTCAGGCCTTATAAAGAAATTAGAAAGTTGGAACTTGGTTCTAAAGCTTGTTAGCTAAGGTTATACGGAAGATTTTCAGTCTGGATCGAGCTAATGTGTTCAACAGGAATGTGGTGGCATGGGAAGGTGCACAAGGTGTTGTACAGTGATTTTGGACAACTCCGGAGCAGTCTTTAGCACGTTCGAGGACGAACGTATGTTTAAGTGGGGGAGAATGTAACAATCTGACTGGTCATTTTGAGCTCTAGCACGTCAATCGGCGGTTTGAGGCCTTGAGTAGCTTCACTTCAAGTATTATGATTTGTACGTATGGTCGGAATTGAATTTCGGGGAGTTTGGAGTTGAATTGGGAAGAAAATTCTAATTTCGGAAGCTTTGAATTAGAAGAATTGACTAAGGAATGACTTTTGAGTAAACGACCTCGAAATCGGGATTTGAAGGTTTCAATAGGTTTGTATGACAATTTTGGACTTGGGCGTATGTTCGGGTCGAATATCGGATCACCCGAGAGCATTTCGGCACTTATTATGGAAAGTTGGTATTTTAAAAAAGTTTAAGAAATTCTTGAGATTGACTTGAAGTGGATTTTGATGTTATCGATGTCCGTTTTGAATTCCGATCCTGGGAATAGTTCCGTATGGTGATTTTGGTCTTAGGAGCGTGTCCGGACATTGATTTGGAGGTGTGTAGGTCATTTCGGCGTCAATTGAGAAAGTTGAAAATTTGATGATTTTTGGGAAGTTTGACCGGGAGTGAACTTTTTGATATAGGGGTCGGATTGCGATTCTGAAAGTGGAGTAGGTCCGTATTTTGATTTATGACTTGTGCGCAAAGTTTGGCATCATTCTGGAATGTTTTGGTATGATTCGAACGCGTTCGTCGAAGTTTGAAAGTTTGAAAGTTCAAAGAAGAATTCGATCATCGATTCGTAGTTTCGATGTTGTTTGGTGTGATTTGAAGACTCGACTAAGTGCATATCGTATTTTAGGATTTGTTGGTAGGTTTGGTTGAGGTCCCGGGGGCCTCGGATGGATCCCGGATGATCAATGGATCGAGTTTGGACTTGGAAGAAATGCTGAAGCAGTTGTCTTGTGGTGTAACTTGCGAGGTTTTGGCCGCAGGTGCGGAGCCGCACAAGCGGCCAAGAGGGACGCATATGCGGATTTTTGTTGGGCAGTGCTGAAACCGCAGATGCGGTCATCTCACCGCAGAAGCGGGACCGCACCCGCGGAGTGGGCAGCGCAGAAGCATGGGCGCAAATACGCATGAGGGACGCTATGCGGCCCGCGACCTTGGCTTGGTTTCTCGTAGATGCGAGACTTGGAGCCGCAGAAGCGAATGTCACAGAAGCGACTTCTCACCGCAGAAGCATAATTGATGTTGGGCAGATCCAACAATAGGTTCGTAGATTCAGCACTAACCAGTATTTCGGGAAAAATACAAGTATAATACAGTTAGATACATTGTATACGGTCGAAATCGGGCATACACAATTTCGGTGGCAGGGGAGTGCCTCGAGGGTAACCTCATAATATATCGGGCTCGAGCTCGAAGATAGAACGCCGAGCCTGGAGATCGAAGTGTTCATTGAGATCGAGGCCAGCAACAATCGAGATCAAGCATGGCCGACTTCGAGTAAGGCGTAATAACAGAATGGCGAGATGTCAGCAATCGGTCGAAGATCACGGCGAAAATCCCGGAACAGATCAAATCAAAGCGGTTATTAGTGCCAATCATGGGGTTTATTTCCGTTTTTAGAGTTGTACCATAATTAGGTTTCCTCTACTATATAAAGAGGAGTTCCAATAATTTGTAAGGCATCATTATTCACTGATAAGAATATACATATACGTTGCTTTCTTTGTCTTACTTATTGTTTATCACTGCTTGTTCTATCCTATATTGTTCATAATAACTAACCTCGAGACTATCTTGAATCAAGGTCGAGGCATCGTTTGCAGACCGGCTTGATTTATTTTATTGTCCAAGTTATCTATTTAATTCGTCGTTTATCAATTGGTGCTATTTTAAATCACATATCTTTAGAACCACAATATAAGTTTAATTGTTACATAATTTTTAGGGTAAACAGTTTGGCGCCCACCGTGGGGCTAAGGATAATAGTGATTGCTCAGTACTGATTCTGGTAAAACACACTATTTTATGCTTGTTCTTGTCAAGTATCTTTGCTTTCAGGTTAAAACATGTCAAACTCACAAAATGCATCCACACACGGTGAAAATGGCCTCGGATTCCATGGTGAAAACGAAAATGTGATTGCTCCAGGAGTCGAGGTGCCACATGCTAATCTCGAGGGAGCACCGATTGCCAACCCAGTCGATGTCAGTTCACACGTTGCTCTAAATGCAGACCTAGGCGCAAATCTGGATGAGAGTGTACGCAGAGAAGGCCGATCTAGTAGCCAAGGAACACAGGGCAGAGGAGATGAAGGAGCCAGTTTCCAAGTGATATTCGAGATGCTTCAGGCTCAGCAAGCCGCTATTGCTCAGTTACAAAATCAACATAGAGCTACGAATAGGGTTGAGCCAGAAACTACTAGCCGTACCGAGCCGGTACCAAAAAGGTGAATGGTAACGAATCGGGGACTGATCCTGCGGTAATGAAAATGCTCGAGGAGCTCGCCAAAAGAATTGAATCAGGGGATAAGAGAATCGAAGCCAACGATAAAAAAGTGGAGACGTACAACTCTCGAGTTGATCAGATACCGGGGGCACCGCCAATCTTGAAAGAAATGGATTTGAATAAGTTTGTACAAAAGCCGTTTCCTCCAAGTGCGGCTCTGAAGCCTATTCCAAAGAAGTTTCATATGCCAGAAATACCTAAATATAATGGGACCACCGATCCCAATGAGCATGTTACTTCATATACATGTGCCATCAAGGGTAACGATTTAGAAGATGATGAAATCGAATCAGTGCTGTTGAAAAAACTCGGAGAGACCCTTACGAAGGGAGCAATGATTTGGTATCAAAACCTGCCACCAAATTCTATCGACTCATTTGCCATGTTAGCAGATTCTTTCGTAAAGGCACACGCCGGGGCCATAAAGGTCGCAACAAGGAAATCAAACCTTTTTAAGGTAAGACAAAGGGATAAGGAAATGCTGAGGGAGTTCGTGTCCCGATTTCAAATGGAACGCATGGAGTTGCCACCAATCACAGATGATTGGGCCATTTAAGCTTTCACCCAAGGGTTGAACGAGCGCAGTTCAATGGCATCACGTCAATTGAAACTAAATTTAATCGAGTACCCAGCTATAACTTGGGCGGATGTGCACAATCGATATCAATCGAAGATCAGGGTTGAGGACAACCAATTAGGAGCCTCTTCCAGTTCAGTACATCCAAATAGGTAGGCAGTTAAAACCCAGAGGGACGTCGACAGAGAGCCAAGATCGGACAGAGACCGATATCAACCATATACTGCAGATCGAAGGAACAATGGTTCAGGACGCAATTCCGCCCGGAGCGATCGAAGAAGTGATCGAGGATAGAATTCTCGGGGACTTATGAGAAAAAGTGGTTTTGACAAGTATGTCGATCCCACAGAGTCACCCCGGTTATCGGAATATAACTTTAGCATCGATGCATCGGGTATTGTATCGGCAATAGGAAGGATCAAAGATACTAGGTGGCCTAAACCCATACAAACTGATCCTTCACAAAGAAAACCAAATTTGATGTGCAAGTATCATGGCACGCATGGTCACAAGATCGAGGATTGCAGACAATTAAGGGAGGAGGTAGCATGTTTATTCAATGAGGGCCACCTTCGAGAGTTCCTCAACGATCGAGCCAAGAATCATTTCAGAGAAAGGGACGCCAACAAGAAAATTGAACAGGAGGAACCCCAACATGTCATTATATGATCGTCGGTGGGATCGACATTCCATAGAAACCCATATTCAAACGCACTAAGGTATCAATCACTAGGTAAAAATGAGCCCGAGATTATGTGCCCCAAGGCACTTTATCATTCAATGACGAAGAAGCAGAGGGCCTCTCTCAGCCCCACAACGACGCTCTGGTAATTTCTATCTTATTAAATAAAGTTCAAGTTAAGCGTGTTTTAGTGGATCCAGGTAGCTCAGCGAATATCATCAAATCGAGGGTCGTGGAGCAGCTCGGCCTACAAAATCAAACCCTGCCCGCAGCTCGGGTCTTAAACGGCTTCAATATGGCCAGTGAAACAACTAAATGGGAGATTATTCTACCGGTGAATATGGCTAGAACCATTCACGATACAAAGTTCCACGTAATCGAGGGCGACATGAGGTACAATGCCCGACTTGGAAGGCCTTGGAACCACAATATGAGGGCAATCCCTTCGGCTCTCCACCAAATGATGAAATTCCCGACGACGGCCGGTGTAAAAATAGTATACGGGGAACATCATGCTGCAAAGGAAATATTTGCGGTCGATGAGGTAACACCGCTATCGACACTATCAACCTCGAAAAGGTCGAGCATCAAAAGTAAACAGGAAGTCAAATAGCAATCACAGCCACCAGCCTCGACTGAATCAGGGAAGCAGGAGATAGAAGAAGAAGAGGAGGATTTTTTGATCCCTCAAACTTTTATTGTTCCCGAAGATTCTGACGCCCCCAAATCAACGGTCGAAGAGCTGGAACATGTTATATTGATCGAGTACCTACCCGAGTAAAAGGTATACTTGGGAACGGGATTAACCCCCAAACTTAGGAAAAAGCTTATTCAATTTCTTATTGATAACGTAGATTATTTCGCTTGGTCCCATTTAGACATGATAGGGATCCCACTGGAGATAACGACGTATCGGCTAAGCTTGGACCCTAGGTTCAAACCAGTAAAGCAAAAGAGAAGACCCCAGTCTAAGGTAAAACACACATTCATAAAGGATGAGGTAACTAAACTTCTCAAAATAGGGTACATTTGGGAGGTGAAATATCCCGAATGGTTAGTCAATGTAGTTGTAATCCCTAAAAAAGGGAACAAACTTAGAATGTGTGTAGATTATAAGGATTTAAACAAGGCGTGCCCGAAATATTCTTTTCCACTGCCTAACATCGATCGCATGATCGATGCCACGGCCGGCCACGAGATTCTTACTTTTCTCGATGTCTATTCTGGGTACAATCAAATCCAAATGAACCTGGAGGACCGAGAAAAGACTTCATTTATCACCAAGTATGGAATATATTGTTATAATGTAATGCCCTTCGGGCTAAAAAATGCAGGAGCTACTTACCAATGTCTAGTAAACAAAATGTTTGAAGAGCAAATAGGTAAATCATTGGAAGTTTATATTGATGACATGCTAGTTAAGTCCCTACGTGCAGAGGACCATTTGGCTCATTTGCAGGAAACGTTCGAGATTTTAAGGAAATACAACATGAATCTCAACCCCGAGAAATGTGCTTTCGGGGTCGGTTCGGGCAAGTTCTTTGGCTTCATGGTATCGAATCGGGGAATCGAGGTTAACCCCGATAAAATCAAGGCCATCAAAGACATCACCGTCATGGACAGTGTAAAGCCATGCAGAGGCTAACTGGACGGATAGCCGCCTTAAGCTGATTCATTTTGAGGTCGTCGGATCGAAGCCACAAATATTTTTCTCTGCTAAAAAAGAAGAACGATTTCGCCTGGACCCAGGAATGCCAACAGGCATTAGAGGAATTGAAGCGATACCTATCGAGCCCACCACTGCTTCACACTCCAAAAGCATATGAGAAACTTTACTTGTACTTGGTAGTATCGTAAATCGCGTTAAGTGTTGTCCTAGTTCGAGAAGAGCAAGGTACGCAATTTCCCGTTTATTATGTAAGTCGAACCTTAGGAGAAGCAGAAACTAGATATCCACATTTGGAGAAATTGGCACTTGCACTGATAATCGCCTCTAGAAAGCTAACACCATACTTTCAATTTCACCCCATATGTGTATTAACCACTTACCCACTTCGTAATATTTTGCGCAAGCCTGAACTATCGGGCCGATTGGCCAAATGGGCCGTCAAACTCAGTGGGTACGATATCGAATATCAACCCCGAACGGCCATCAAGTCTCAAATCTTAGCGGACTTCGTGGCCGACTTCACGCCAACCCTCATACCCGAAGTCAAAAAGGAACTCTTGTTAAAATCGGGTACATCATCGGGGGTATGGACCCTTTTCACAGACAGTGCTTCGAATGTGAAGGGGTCCGGGCTAGGCATCATTTTGAAGCCGTCCACGGGTAGCACTATTAGGCAATCTATCAAAACTTCTAAGTTGACTAACAATGAGGCCGAGTACGACACCATGATTGCAGGTCTCGAGCTAGCTAAAATCTTGGGAGCAGAAGTCATTGAGGCCAAGTGTGACTCTTTACTGGTAGTGAACCAAGTAAACAAAACCTTCGAAGTTCGAGAGGATAGAATGTAAAGGTATTTGGATAAGTTGCAGGTAACCTTGCACCATTTCAAGGAATGGACTTTACAGTATGTACCTCGAGAACAAAACAGTGAAGCCGATGCACTTGCAAATCTAGGGTCATCGGTCAAGGAAGATGAGATCAGCTCGGGGACTGTCGTTCAACTCTCGAGATCCGTGATTGAGGAAGGTCGTGCCGAGATAAACTCTACAAGATTAACCTGGGATTGGAGGAATAAATATATTGAATAATTGAAGAACGGAAAGCTACCATCGGACCCTAAAGAGACGAGGGACCTACGAACCAAAGCTGCTCGATTCACATTGGCTGAAGATGGAACATTATAAAGAAGGACATTCGATGGACCATTGGCAGTGTGCTTAGGACTAGGGGACACCGATTATGTTCTATGAGAGGTCCATGAAGGCACTTGTGGGAACCACTCCGGCGCCGAATCACTGATTCACAAAATCATTAGAGCAGGATACTACTGGGATAGCATGGAAAAAGACATTAAGGAGTTTGTTCGAAAATGTGATAAATGTCAAAGGTTTGCACCGATGATCCATTAGCCCGGAGAACAACTTCATTCAGTCTTATCCCCATGGTCGTTCATGAAATGGGGAATGGATATCGTCGGCCCTCTGCCATCGGCCCCAGTAAAGCTAAGTTAATTTTATTTATGACTGACTATTTCTATAAATGGGTTGAAGCACAGGCGTTCGAGAAAGTGAGAGAGAAAGAGGTCATAGACTTCATCTGGGATCTTATCATATGTCGATTTGGGATACCCGCCGAAATAGTGTGTGACAATGAAAAACAATTTATCGGCAGCAAAGTGACGAAATTTCTCGAAGACCACAAAATAAAAATGATGTTATCAACACCATATCACCCTAGTGGGAACGGACAAGCCGAATTGACGAACAAGACTATCATTCAAAACCTAAAGAAAAGGTTGAACGACGCTAAGGGGAAATGGAGAGAAATTCTACCCGAAGTTCTCTGGGCATATAGAACAACATCAAATTCCAATACGGGGGCAACCCCGTTCTCCTTAGTATATGGCTCTGAAGCCTTGATTCCAGTCGAAGTCGGGGAACCCAGTGCCAGGTTTTGACATACAACAGAAGAGTCAAATCACGAGGCTATGAATACTAGCCTCGAATTATTGGATGAAAAATGAGAAGCCGCACTCGTTCGAATGGCTGCACAAAAGCAACGAATCGAAAGATATTACAATAGGAGAACCAACCTTCGCCACTTCAGAGTCGGGGACTTAGTCCTGAGGAAAGTCACCATCAACACTCGGGATCCTAATAAAGGAAAGCTCGGCCCAAATTGGGAAGGACCCTACCAAGTCCTCGACATCGTCAGAAAGGGATCTTATAATCTCGGCACGATGGACGGCGAACAACTGCCAAATAATTGGAACATATCGCTTCTCAAACGGTATTATTGCTAAGGTATAACTTTATTCCCTTTTTTCATTTATATATTCGACACTAACTCACTGCAGATGATCGATCGAAGATATCGAGACCTCAGGTTTTAAAGCACGCGTTGCACTCTCTTTCCCTTAGATCGATATTTGTCCCAAATGGGTTTTTCCGGCGAGGTTTTTAACGAGGCAAAAATTATGTGCTACCTGGGGACAATTCAACAGTATCCAAGGCTTCTTTACAATCAACCTCGAATACTGGGGGGCATCACCCTCGGATGTTACACTATCGAGGAAATTACTCCGTGCCAAAGGGTCTCGATAGAGAAACTTTGTAATGGGCAAAACGGTCAACTGAACCGTGTCCGTATAGATTAGTCGACCACCGATGGAAAAACATGTACGCATGTATAGATTATACAAAGAAGCATTCTTTCTATATCAAACATCTTGTGTGTCAAATAAAATTTTCTACTATACAAGCTCCATACTTATGATTTTGGGAGAAATTGCTCAAGGGCCAAGTGAAAATATACCTCGTACACTCGTGGACTGCCATCGATGATCGACATATTTGAGTAATCTAAACTAGACCTCAAAGAGGCACCCCTCGATCTATAGGACAAGGGCATCGCTCTCGAGGACTAACACTTCGAACAAGTTTGAAGTGTTATTGGGAAGTAATCCCAAGAATCATACTCAAAGGCTACGGCCAAACTAGGGCGGCTCGGAGACGTCCGAATCTCGCAATAAAAATAGGCCTTCGAATTCTTTGAAAAATCGGTTAAAAAAAGGCTACCCTCGGCAAAAGGGCTTCGATGAAATCAGCCCTCGAAAAACCTTAAGAGGTATTAAATTATCTTAACACAAATGTGCTAAGGCACAAAAATCAAAGGGGTTTCAATCGACATCGAACCCTCAAAAAACCCAATGGGTAAAGAATATAAAGAAATTTTTACTAAATCTTCTAAGCCAAAAAAGGGAAAAAGTAGCCATCTTTTGTAGGCCATATCGGCCCAATCTAAAGAGCCTAAGGGCCAATACACTTAGAGTTTGAGATTTTGTTCTCACTCAATTCGGACCTAAGGGTTCCACTATTTTGAGCTCAAATAAAATTGACTCGAATATAGCTTGAAGATTTATCACTATTTGATATAAAACCTTAAGGGGTCTGTTACTCTGAGTTCGAAACTTACTCAAACTCGGCTACAAAAACAGTACAATTACGGCTTCGATCAAGCCATCCGAAATCAAAATCCCGAGCATATTGTTGAGCTTGGGGACTCGCCTTCGCTTAACTAAAAACCCTAAGGGTTTGTTCTACTCTGAGTTTGAGCTGTTGCTCACTCGATTATAGAGGCTACAACAACCCGATTACAATAAAGTTTTCACAAGACAAAGGCAAAACAGAATTTATCATAAGTCATAAATCGGAGACGAAACGGAAAGAAAAGGAACCTTTCATATATGCAAAGTATTTACAAAGACCACACAGGGTCTTACACAAAAACCAAAAGGAGAAAAAATCCTAAGTGCCTAGTCCGCCTCTGGAGCTGCATCTTCGGGAACTTCATCTTCATCTCCTCCGCTCTCGGATCCACTCGCAGAGTCTTTATCATCGGAAAGCAAAGCTTCGACCTCGTCTTCCAAAACTTTCGCACTTTCGATATTAGCCGTGAGGTCGAAGCCACGAGCGTGTACCTCCTCAAGAGTCTCTCTTCGAGATTGGCACCTAGCACGATCGGCAACACCGGACAATCTAACCTCAGCAGCATCAAAAATTTCCTTTGCCCGAGTGTTAGTGGCTTCAGCGTCAGCTCGGTAGGAGGCCACGAGCACCTCTGCCTCGGATGTGGCCCTTGCAAGCTCAGCGGCTAACCGAGTCTCGAGTTCTTCGACCTTCTAGGCTCGGGCCAAGTTCTCCACCTTCACACTTTGGAGTTGACACTCAACCGAAGACAGTTGGACCCGAATCGCATCTTTCTCCGAGGCGAGACGGTCTATGCTCTGCTTCCACCCCAAAGTCTCTGCCTCTTTCATCTTGGCTTCCTCACGAAGCTGCTCAACCAATTCAGCCTTCTGCTGAACCTGCAAAATCAAAGTGTTAGTCGCCAATATCAAGTAAATACATAACAAGCTCCCAAATATTGACATTACCTGCTCAATGAGCTCAGTCTGATCATGATGAGCTCTTGTCAGCTCGGCTCGAATACTCACGATCTCCTCTTCTTTTTGCACATAGAGGAGTTTGAGGGCGTCTCTCTCCTTCATAAGCTTTTTGAGATCAATCTCATATCGGGCCAGCTCAGCCCGGTATTTGGAGGATGCTTCTCGATGGAGCGTCGTATCCTGTGCAGAAAGAAATAAAATTAGACTTAGAGAAATAAGAACAAACGCAAGCATGGTAATATCATCGACCACAAGTAAAACTCACTGAGATCAGAAGCTGCTGAGCCTCATCAAAAATGAGTGATGTGTCCAGGTCGGAAACATCATCGACCCCCGGGAAGCAGCCGCAAAATATATCATTCCCTTCGGGGTCCGTCCCCACATTGGGTGTCCCCATGGACCGGGCATCCCGAAACTTCTCCTCAGAGAACGTGGGGCCGGGCGACGAATCATCAATGTTAATTGCCCCAAGTGAGTCACTTGGGGCATTCTCTTCTCATTGAAGGGCCTCAGAACTAGACCCTTAGAGCATACCCAACGGTTGCTCATCACGACAGGAGGCATCCCCAACACCCGATGACTCGGGGACTTTGCTTGGACCTTCCTTCGAGATCAGTCTTCCGAGCCACCAGCAGGCAGTCGACATCCTCTTCCTCCTCGTATTCATCTCGTAGCGTTTGGACTACATCGACAGGCAAAATGGCGATATCAGTCTTCGACTTTCGAGCCCTGCTTTTCTTGGGCTTTGGGGTATCTGGTGGCGAGGCCCTTTTCTATTTCTTGTCTTTGGTCGGCTTCGGGACCTCCTCTTCCCCGAGGGGAGGCGGCCTCATAACGACACTATCTCTAAGACCTGTATGAGAAGAAATCAAGTTAAAAGGAAGTATTTCACAAGAAAGCATCAAACACGGATGTGGGAACTTACCATGATTTCTGGCCTCCCATCGACCCTTGGCCAAATTACGTCATGAGCGCTCAGCATACGAAGAAGTTAAAACTAGTTGTCGAACCCAACCTGCAAGGTTCGGGACTGCACCAGGAAACCAGGGGGAAGTTGCACCATAAAGAAGAATATAGATGGGAAGAGGTAAAGGAAACATAACAAGCAATCAAACGTTATCGGTGAAGTTTTACTTATGCTTCATGTTCCATTCTTCGGGGAATGGCATCTTCTCGGCGGGGATTAAATCGGAGGTCCTAACTCGGACAAACCGGCATATCCATCCTCGGTCCTTGTCCTCATCTATGCTCGAGAATAGCACCTTCGTGGCCTGGAGCTGAAGCCTTATCAGTCCACCCCGATAAAGAGGGGGGCTGTATAGCCTAATGAGATAATCGAGGTTGAAAGACATCCCCTCGATCTTGCTCGAGAAGAATCTGAGCAAAACGACAATGCGCCAAAAAGAGGGGTATATCTGGCCTAGGGTTACCCGGTATTGGCGGCAGAAGTCGATTATGACAAGATCGACGGAGCCCAGTGTGAAAGGGTAAGTATACACACTTAAGAACCCTTTCACATGAGCGGGGATGTCCTTTTCGGGGGTAGGAATCACCACCTCTTTATTCTCTCAGTGGCAGTCCTTTTTCACTTGCTCGAGATCGCCTTCGGATATCGAACAGATGTATCTAGACATGGGCTCGCATCGGCCGGGAACCGAAGAGGGTTTTTCGAATTTAAAGTCTGAAGTAAGTTCACATGGCCCAGGGATGCACTCTTCGATGCGTGGCTTCACCGGTGTTTTGTCACCGACCGGCCGCGATAAGGAGGCTTTTTCTTCTTGAGGAATGGTCTTTGATATTTTTGCCATTTCTATATGAGGTTTAAGGAAGAAGAAGGCGGAATTTGTGTTTTAATAAGAGATTGGTAAATGGAAACCGGCAAAATTGATGAACTTGAAGAAGATAGAAGAGCTTTTGAAGATTACAAGAAGTTTGAAAGTAAAGTTTGAGAAGATTATGAAGGTGTTCTATTTATAATAGTCACTTTGACGGTTTGAAAGCACTGGTGGGAGACCATTAACTAGCGTTAATTAATGATTTTGGGAACTGTGCAGACGCGATGCTTCTGTTTCTTACGTTGTGATATTGACGTCATAATTGATTGAGGTATTAAATCGAAGTCTCGAATTCATTTTCTTGTCATTACACTCCAAAAAAACGAGGGGACTATCTGTATACGGTCAAAATCGGGCATACCCGATTTCGGAGGCAAGGGAGTGCCTCGGGGGTAACCTCATAATAGATCAGGCTCGAGCTCGAAGATAGAACGTCAAGCCTGGAGATCGAAGTATTCATTAAGATCGAGGCCAACGACAATCGAGATCAAGCATGACCGACTTCAAGTAAGGCGTAATAACAGAATGGCTAGATGTCAGCAATCGGTCGAAGATCACGGCGAAAATCCCGGAACAGATCAAATCAAAGCGGTTATTAGTGCCAATCATGGAGTCTATTTCCGTTATTAGAGTTGTACCATAATAGGTTTTCTCTACTAGATAAAGAGGAGTTCCAATCATTTGTAAGGCATCAGTATTCACTGATAAAAATATATATATACGTTGCTTTCTTTGTCTTACTTATTGTTCATCACTGCTTGTTCTATCCTATATTGTTCATAGTAACTAACCTCGAGACTATCTTGAATCAAGGTCGAGGCATCGTTTTCAGACCGGTTTGATTTATTTTATTGTCCAAGTTATCTATTTAATTCATCGTTTATCAATTGGTGCTGGTTTAAATCACATATCTTTAGAACCACAATATAAGTTTAATTGTTACTCAATTTTTAGGGTAAACATACATATTTCATAACCCACTCTCTCGACCCAAAATCTCTACATTTTTTATTCGGCCTACAATGCACTAAACTATTGGAGTATTTAATACTTCTACTTTCTTTACAATACAACAATGGTAAAAATTACTTCAACGATACTCTCCTAAGATTGCTTTCTCCTTGAAAGGATTTCATAGCAGTTGCTTCAGTTATGTACAATATGTTTTGTAGGAGAGTATGATATATGTATAATAATCTAACGGAGACTTCAGCTCCTGAGGAATTTCCAGGGACCTGTTCCGGTTCCTATCCTGCAAATGGTGAAGTAGAAAACAGACAGATTATTGCCTTATGCTTCTAAGTGTTTTATTTGGAGTACGTTAACAATTAACCATACCTCCAGAAGCCTGCAAAAGCTCTTAGGCTCATATAGATGGTCAGAGCGACCCAAATTCCTACGAATTTATAACTTGATGAAAGAATGAACAAGAATACAATACTGAATAAAACCACTGTAACCTGAACATAAATATCATCTTTATTGTAAATATTTACTAATTAATGAAAAAGGAAAATATATACATTGACATTGTCTTCAGATCATAATCAAGGAAGATATCTCTGGTCATAAGGATGTTTTTCCACTTGTATTAGGATTTTGGAGGTCTTGAGGGGAGGGAGAGGGTGGATTTTGATGTAAGCATCGACTGGCGGAGACAGTTTTAACCAAAGTGCTATTGAGGTAACATTCCAAAACTGCGATGTTTACCACAATTTAGTTAAAGTTTTATATTGATTGCTCTCTGTTAAAAGCTTTTGCACCACTTGAGGATAACACATTTGCTTTGTGTTGTAAAGAAATTCGAAAGTTGGAACTTGGTTCTAAAGCTTGTTTTCTAAGGTTATAGGGAGGATTTTCAGTCTGGATTGAGCTAATGTGTTCAACAGGAATGTGGTGGCACGGGTAGGTGCACAAGGTGTTGTACAGTGATTTTGGACAACTCCGGAGCAGTTGTTAGCACGTTCGAGGACGAACGTATGTTTAAGTGGGGGAGAATGTAACGATCCGATCGGTAGTTTTGAGCTCTACGGCATCGTTCGACAGCTTGAGGCCTTGAGTAGCTTCACTTCAGGTATTATGACTTGTACGTGTGGTCAGAATTGAATTTTGGGAAGTTCGGAGTTGAATTGGGAAGAAAATTCTAATTTTGGAAGTTTTGAATTGGAAGAATTGACTAAGGAATGACTTTTGAGTAAACGACATCGGAATCGGGATTTGAAGGTTTCAATAGGTTCGTATGACGATTTCAGACTTGGGCGTATGTTCGGGTCGAATATCGGATCACCCGAGAGCATTTCGATACTTATTTTGGAAGGATGGTATTTTTAAAAAGTTTAAGAAATTCGTAAGTTTGACTTGAAGTGGATTTTGATGTTATCGATGTCCGTTTGGGATTCCGAGCCTCGGAATAGTTCCGTATGATGATTTTGGTCTTAGGAGCATTTCCGGACGTTGATTTGGAGGTGTGTAGGTCATTTCAGCGTCAATTGGCGAAAGTTGAAAATTTGATGATTTTTGGAAAGTTTGACCGGGAGTGAACTTTTTGATATCGGGGTCGGATTCCGATTTCGGAAGTGGGAGTAGGTCTGTATTGTGATTTATGACTTGTGCGCAAAATTTGGCGTCATTCCGGAATGTTTTGGTATGGTTCAGACGCGTTCGTCAAAGTTTGAAAGTTTGGTAGTTTAAAGAAGGATTCGATCGTTGATTCGTAGTTTCGATGTTGTTTGGTGTGATTTGAAGGCTTGACTAAGTCCGTATCGTATTTTAGGAATTGTTGGTAGGTTTGGTTGAGGTCTCGAGGGCCTCGGGTGGATCCCGGATAATCAACGGATCGAGTTTGGACTTGGAAGAAATGCTAAAGCAGTTGTCTTCTGGTGTAACCGCACCTGCGAGGTTTTGGCCGCAGAAGCGGCCAAGAGGGACGCAGATGCAGATTTTTGTTGGGCAGTGCTGAGACCGTGGATGCGGTCATCTCGTCACAGAAGCGGGACCGCACCTGCAGAGCGGGTAGCGCAAAAGCGTGGGCACAGATGCGCATGAGGGACGCTGATGCGCATGAGGGACGCAGATGCGGCCGCGACCTTGGCTTGGTTTCTCGCAGGTGTGAGACTTGGAGCCGCATAACCGGATGTCGCAGAAGCGACCTTCTCGCCGCAAAAGCGTAATTGGTGTTGGGTAGTGAGGCTTCTTTAAAACGGGGGTTTGACCCATTTTCATCTCATTTTGTCTATGAGAGTCGATTTTGGAGCACTTTTGGAGTGCCATCTTCATCAACTATAATGAGGTAAGTGATTTCTTCATATTGTGAGTTAAATACATGGTTTTTATATGGATTCAAACATGAAATTTGGTAGAAATTGTGAGATTTTGAAGAAAAACCTAGAAATTGGTATTTTTGGAATTTGACCACGAAATTGGACATGGAATTTGGAATAAATTATATATTTGAGTTCGTTGTGTTATGGGTAAAGTTTATCTTCAAAAAAACTTGAAACCCGGGCACGTGGGCCCGAGGATTGATCTTATAGACTTTTTGAGCGGAGTTGAGAATTTTTTTAAATTGATTAATTATGGTTATTAGAGTATCTTTTGATTGGTTTGCACCGTTTTTGAATAGTTTTGGATCGACAGGCTTTGGTTTGAGGTGTTGGAGGGGCGTTGGAGCCGGTTATGGAACTTCGGAGCGTGGTGATTCTCCTGTCTAACTCTGCGAGGGGGAAACGACCCCTAGGTGATGTATTTGTTATGTGTTACTTGTTGAAGGGGCTACGTACGCACCAGGTGACGAGAGTCCGTGCGTAGCTAGATTCATGTTATGTACGGGTAGACTTAGGTTCCCGCCATGCTATAATTGTACTATTTGAGATGTCTATTGCTTTATAAATTCCCTTATTTTACATTATGACTTGAGACTAAACTTGCGTAGAGTGATAGGCTTGCTATTGTAGAGATTTGACGGGCTTCATGATAAGCCGCGGATTTAATTGTACTCTCCTACGAGATTCTCCCGCGTTATGCGTTCTCATCAAAATGTTCCCTTATAAATCTATAACTCACATGACTATTCGTGAGTGGGGTCGAGGACCCGTCAAAGCTTCTTATTCTAATGGGATCGGGTTGTTCGCCTCGACAGGATAGATATATCTATGGTTCGTGTCGTTCGACCCTCGGCAGTGCGCACGCTATGATGGATCGGGTCGTACGCCAATGTGGAATTTATGTACCACACTCTCATGGGAGCGGGCCGTTCGCCTCGGCAATAAAATAGATGCATCTATGGTTTGGTAATGTTATGATGGATCAGGTTGTACGCCTATAAAATACTCTTATGAAATTGTGCGTAATAATTAGCAAGAAGCCAGCATATCTGTGAGCTTGTTCCTGATTGAACTGTGACAACCTATCTCGTAAGGTCCAGTATATATGTATTCCGATTGAGGAGGTAGCCACTAGCTGAGAGTCTGAGTTATTGCTGAGAGGAGGATTGTACCACGTGTTATACTTGCTACTTCATTTATCTTCTCTGATTCACATCTGCTTACTTCTACTGTATTTGTCTTATTGGACCACTAGTAAGTGTCGATGTCGACTCCTTGTCACTACTTCTCTGGGGTTAGGCTAGATACTTACTGGGTACGCGTTGATTTACGTACTCATACTACACATGCTGCATTTGTTTTGTAGGTATACATATGTATAGTGGTCTTTGGGCGCAGAGAAGCGACCCTTTTCGGGGATTTTACCGTGAGCTACATCTCATGTTACGATTTGTAGCCTGCAAAGTCTCCATTAGAGTTATTTATATTTTCCTGTCTAACTTGTATTTCAGGCAGATGTTGTATTTTATTATATTTCTTAGTTGATGCTCATGTACTTGTGACATCGGGTTTTAGGGGTTCCCACGAGTTGTTCACTATTGTGGTTCATGTAAATATTTGTATTCACTCTGTAAATTCTATTTTATACTGTTCAATTAAGGAAAATTATGATTTCAAGATATCTATATGAGTAATTAATTTGGTAAATCACCGTTGGCTTGCCTGACGGCGGTGTTAGGCGCCATTGCGACCTATAGTAGATTTTAGGTCGTGACAATATCTCTGGTTATAAGGATGTTTTTCCACTTGCATTAGGATTTTGGAGGTCTTGAGGGGAGGGAGGGTGGATTTTGATGTAAGCATAGACTGGCAGAGATAGTTTTAACCAAAGTGTTATTGAGGTAACATTCCAAAACTGCGATAAAGAGGCAGCCCGGTGCACTAAACTCCTGCTACGTGTGGGGTCCGGAGAAGGATCGGAGCACAAAGGTCTATTATACTTCTCTTCAAAGTCTTTGGTTGTATTAAGCCTTCTGGGGATAATGGTGCTCACCGTAGGAGGAGCAACATCATCAGTATTTTCCTTGTTCTTTGAAGAGTTGGGGTTCTTAGAAGAGGAGGCCATAATTAGCAGAAGAAAGTAAGAGTTTCTACGAAGAAGAAGGTTAAAGAGAGTTGAAAATAAGAGAGTTGAATAAGAAAAGTTGAGAGAGTTCGAAAAATTGTAAAGTGTAAAAGGAGAAGAATGAAGCGTATAAGTAAAGGAATAGGCGGCTAAAATCATGGTCATGATTAACTCGAGAACCGATGAGAGTATTTCTAAATTGTGGGATGATGCGTGTTTAGGGCATTAAATACGGAGAGAGACGTGCGTCTAATCAAGCGTCAAAAACTTTTTTTGGGGGGGGAGGGGGATAAGAGAATTTCCCTCCAAGAAAGGTATCTTCACCAACTTCCCGGTGACACAAGGATGTGCCACCAGAAAGCAGGGGGCTATCTTTATAGGGCAAAATTTGTTCATATTAATTACTTGCATAATAGAGCGACACGTGGAGTCGGAGACAAATGAAAAGCGAGACAGGTGGAAATCAAGTCCGGGGGCAGCAATCTCGTTTGTTCTCGAAGGGAATGTTGCTCATAAAAATAAATAAATGTCTGTCACCCGATAGCATTCAATGGAGAATATTCTGCAGTATTAAATACATAATCCGTTATAGAGAATATGACATTCATAGCCAGCTGTTAGTGGTTGAGATGGATGAGCGAGCATACCAGGTTAGATAGAATTAGAAATGAAGTTATCGGGGACAAGGTGGGTGTGACCCATGTGGAGGAAAAGATGTGGGAGGCGAGACTTAGATTATATACTATTCAAAAGCTCAATAACATTTTATTTCTTGCTTATTAATATTGCTATTACTGCCTTCGGGAGCAGAGCTCCCGGAACCAAGTTATATTTTGTCTTATCTCGATTTCAACGCTAAGTCGCATTTTTATTTTGATTTATTTATCATTTTGGTAACAAATCGATTCGCTTGTCTATAAACCACATAAATTCAACTGTACCGTTTTACGGGTAAACAGAAAGAGATAAGAGAAACGGACACTCTATCCATAGCATCCGTCCATAGCATCCACGGCAGATCCAACAATAGGTTCGTAGATTCAGCACTAACCAGTATTTCGGGCAAAAATACAAGTATAAATACAGTTAGATACATATTTCATACCCCACTCTCTCGACCCAAAATCTCTACATTTTTTATTCGGCCCTACAATGCACTAAACTATTGGAGTATTTAATACTGCTACTTTCTTTACAATACAACAATGGTAAAAATTACTTCAGCGATACTCTCCTAAGATTGCTTTCTCCTTGAAAGGATTTCAGAGCAGTTGCTTCAGTTATGTACAATATGCTTTGTAGGAGAGTACGATATATATAATAATAATCTAACGGAGACTTCAGCTCCTGAGGAATTTCCAGGGACCTGTTCTGGTTCCTATCCTGCAAATGGTGAAGTAGAAAACACACAGATTATTGCCTTATGCTTCTAAGTACTTTATTTGGAGTACATTAACAATTAACCATACCTCCAAAAGCCTGCAAAAGCTCTTAGGCTCATATAGATGGTCAGAGCGACCCAAATTCCGACGAATTTATAACTTGATGAAAGAATGAACAAGAATATAATGCTGAATAAAGCCACTGTAACCTGAACATAAATATCATCTTTATTGTAAATATTTACTAATTAATGAAAAAGGAAAATATATATATTGGCATTGTCTTCAGATCATAATCAAGGAAGATATCTCTGGTCATAAGGATGTTTTTCCACTTGCATTAGGATTTTGGAGGTCTTGAGGGGAGGGAGAGGGTGGATTTTGATGTAAGCATCGACTGGTGGAGACAGTTTTAACCAAAGTGCTATTGAGGTAACATTCCAAAACTGCGATAAAGGGCCGGACCACAAAGGTCTATTGTACGCAGCCTTACCCAGCATTTTTGCAAGAGGCTTTCCACGGCTCGAACCCATGACCGTCACATGGCAGCAACTTTACCAGTTACGCCAAGGCTCCTCTTCATTCCAAAACTGCGATCTTTACCATAATATAGTTAAAGTTTTATAGTGATTGTTCTTTGTTAAAAACTTTTGCGCCACTTGAGGAGAACATGTTTGCTTTTCGTTGTCGATAGCAGAAAAAAGGAATGTCATGTGAGCTAATTACCATCGAGTAGGCAGAATATGCAAAGTCAGATGCACCAAAGTTTACACCGTCAAAGACAAAGGCCAGGGCATTGATTGGTTGAGTTGCTGCGACAAACTGAAATAAATAAGTTGTGAGTTCCAAATACATAGCTTATTTGAAAAGGTAGTTAAAGTGTATTGTCAAGTATATTAGGATATGGCGAATACCGGTATGCCAATGCCAATTAGGTGGATGACATTGATGTCATTTGTAAATAATCTAGCTCCAAAGTGTAAACCAACTCCAAGGATGAGAGCTAGCACCAATCCTAAAACTAATCCCAACTGCAATTTTCAAGAATTCTAAGGTCAAAAATAGTTACATTACTGAAATCAAGGATATGTTCAGATCTACTACGGAACAACCTAATTACCTGTAATACTCTTGATGCTGTAGCAGTAGCTCTACTGAAGTCCTTCTGAGCAAACGCACTTGCTAGTATCGCCTGATATGATAAAGAAAGGTCAAAATTCCTAATTTTGATACATTTTCTTAATGCTGATGATTTTACAGGCTAGAAGATTAAAATAATAGTTATCGGCTTATCGCTACAAACTGCGTCAATATATGAATCAAGAAATATCTCTCAGATAACACTTATTCATCTGTCAATTATATTGTTTCTGCAGAAAAGATTAATATTAGAAATCTACGTTTGAGGCTAGTAGTACTAATTACTGATTCACATTTGGGCTTCGAAAGTGAATAATTTGCTGCGTTGTAGCGAATAACAATGTAAGGTGCTAACTCGCTTCGAGAAATGACACTCTAGTAGCGAAAGCCTTGTTGATGTTGCAACAACTATAGGTGTGCATATAGTGACAGGTTATTTTGAGAGGGAATAATTGCGACCTTTCTTCAGTACATCAGGAATTCAAGGACAATACGGTAGTAAAATTTTAGGATAGACATTCTTCCACTTTATTACTTAAGCATTTGGAATAGATCTTTTTGTAGCATCTGGCTGTTTTATTATTCGAGACAGTTGATAGAAACTGGCTTTTAGCAAATGAAAGGAAGATCTATATCACCTGACCCGCAACAGCCAACCCATCAGCTAAAAGAGATGTAGCCAACCAAACCTGCAAGCAGACCTGAAATGCAGCCATTTCGGTTGGTCCTAACCTTGCGGCCAATGATGCAGCTAATGTTACGCAGAACGTAACTGCTATTACCCTCATTAACAATAGAAATCCTGAAATTCCAGAAGAGAAAAATAGAAAAAAGATAGAGAAGTTAATCCACTAATTCATCTTTATACTTGAGCATTAAAAAATTATACTATTTAGTAGAAGATTGAAAAGCAGAACGAAATCTGGTCACTAAAGAATTTCAACATCTCGGGGAGAAAAACATAGTAGAAAGTTCAAAACTTGAGATATCTCAGATTAACTTAATGTTTGTTTCACAGAAGTAATGTTTCCTTTGATGATTTGTGCTGACTATGTATCAGAAAGCAAATAGGTTACAGTTACTAAAATAAAAGAAAGACAATGCATTTGTCAATAATCCTAAAAAGCTGTCAATACTCACTTCAACTTCATATTGCAATTGCCAAAGCAACAAAATGTTATTTACGGAGGAACACGAATGTGGTGACATGTGATATAAAAAGCGATCAAATTTCTTGTTACAGAGAGTCTGCAGCTTGAAATCATTAATTTTTATGAACCAAAAGTTTCTAGTTCAGATAACTGCAAAATCATGGTAAAAATAATCAGAAAACAGATAAGCTGAAAAAAGGGAAACAGCCTACCTATCACGATACAAAAATATTATTTAAGAATTTCTTAAGCCTCATTATAACAAATTTGCAGAACATTTTTTGTTGTATATCTGTCTGTAGTAAACATTAACAACATCGGAGAGAAGCTCACCATTTGTAAGAAATCGAGCAAATTGCAGATACTTTAGACTAGGAGGTAAAAGATCAACTTGTTCCATCAATCTCCAAAAAAGTATTACTGAAATTAGGTACCTGCACGACGAAGTCATATACGTAAGAATCTACATCTTACCATTTACCAAAATACTTTTCTGTAAAGCAATGATATATTGGAGAACTGTTCTCTCACAATTTTTGTCTTTTGGGAGACATGATAATCTACTCACTGTGAAATTACATGAGCAATCGCAGCACCTCTGACGCCCATATGGAATACAAAAATGAATATAGGGTCCAAAATTATATTTGTCAAATCTCCAGCCACTGATGATAACACAGAAACTAAGTTAGATTTTACTTACTAAGTTTCAAACAGAAGTAAATGTTTCTTAACTGAATTTTGAACTTTATCTATCTGTGGAAGCTTGATTCAATTTCTTAGTTGCTCACCAGTTGCAAAAAGTGGAGTTTTTGTATCTTTAAATCCTCGGAAAACTCCTTGCATCGCCAATGAGAGAAGAACTGCTGGTGCACCGAGCGACCTCAATTTCAGGTACTCTTGGGCAGGTTTTAACATAGGTGATCCCTATAATATGATAGGAATTAACGGAGGCGGATTGACCTATATTCAACAGGTTCAACTAATCCTAGTATTTTTGACACGGATAGATATATGTGAAAGATCGCAAATATATAGTAGTACATGTTGAATGTATAATTGCAAAAGAAGAATCAATAAATAGCCGCTCACTCAACCGCTGAAAGCCGGCAGACGTATAATATATGTACAATCCATGTATAATATGTTTATAACCGTGCATAATCACAGTATAATCTATGTATACTGGCTAGGAAAACTAAACAGTGAATTCGGCCGGCTATTTATGTAAAGATCCCATTTCAAGATGAATTTAGCGCAAAGAACCTTAAAGATAGAATCGTTCAAATTTAAGTCTTGATTACTGGCAGTAAATACTGGCCAACTGTATGATCCCTTCCTCGGCCCAAGAAAACTAAAAGAAAAAGTAGACATAGGTAAAATTTTGCATATCATTCGACAAAAATTTGTGTCTTTTGCTACTTTATTAAGAACTTTACTCACAGATTTGACTCCCATGAAGTTTAATATAGGCTTTGCTCCAGAAATTAAAAAAGCTGCTTGGATGAAGCCGAGGATGGCACCGATGATTAATGCAGACGATGCAGATGGAATGTGCCTCTTTTCCGGCTTTGGCTTCAAAACTTCAAAGGTGGTAGCTATCGTTTCGGACTTGTACATACTCCCTACAAAATCAATTGATAAAACGGAAGTGAATATCATTATCACAAAGCGGAAGGAACTTACATGTAAACTTTTCTACATAATGTGACAAAAAAAACATGTTGAACATGGATTTCCTACTTACTACTTTGAGGTATGAGCTCTTTGTTTTCACTGTTTGATTGGAACTCCGTATCCAATCCTTCGGCTTCTTGTGATTGTAGATCCTGGCTTTCAGTGTCTCGTGGTTCAGGGCTTACTTTTGTGATGGTATCCTCCTCAGCAACCATAGATGTAGTGACACTAACAAGTGGGAATATTGCAATCCTCGACGCTTGATTAAAAACAGCAATCGAAACTCCCACAGCAGCAAGCTCGACAGGACCTATATCAGTAAATTTTGATGGTTATAATCTGTTACTGTAAAATGGTAAGTCTAATGAATTTTACATGATAATACCTATTTGGCCAATGAATGCTGTATCAACAAGAGATGCAATAGGATCTGCTGTTAAAGCTAGTGCAGCAGGGATGGCTATTCTTGCAATCTCTTGGCCTAGCTCATCCAATTTAAATACTGATCTGCTCATGCCACACAATGAATAAAAGAGAAATATATTACTACCAGTAACTTGTGAAAATCTAAACATATCAAAAACACCAAAAGTCTCATAAAGGCTGCTGAATTAGTACATATAGCACTATGTGAAAGGAATGAGCAAGTCCATAAGAAAAAGGCAGCCAGTGCACAAAGCATCCCGCATTTATGCAGGGTCGGGGAAGGGCCGCATCCCAAGGAGGTGTCATGTAGGCAGCCTACCCATCAGTAGCTGATTCCACAGCTCGAAATCTTGACCTATAGGTCACACGGAGACAACTTTACCGTCGTTCCAAGGCTCCCCTTCGAATGAGCAAATTCATAATCTAAAACAAAAATTGATCTAATAGATTTTCAAGAAAGTAATTGAGTATAACTATCGGATCACCTAAAAGATAACTACATTTAACCATCCTTAAAACTGGAACTAATAACCTTAAAAACAAACTTACCTGCGACATGTAAAAACGTATTAAAATAGACTAATAGTGTTGTACATCTTCTTTATAATGATGATCACAAATATGAACAAGGAAAAAACTTAGAAATACCTTGCTTCCCTAAAGAAAATGCAGAGTGGGATTTTTCCATTATCTGAATATGGAACTTCTTTCTCTGCCATACTAATAGCTAACTCAACCAAGAAAATGGTTTCCACTCCCCTCTACTGAAAATGGTAAATTCACAATATTAAATACAATTCAGATTTTCTTAAAATACATTTAATGTACATCTCCCCCCACCCCCCCCCCAACAAGACCCCTTTAACAACTTAAAACACTCATATATGATATATGTACATGTTTTTGTATTAATGGAAAAAAGTTAAGGAAGATACAGCAAAGTCACAACTCGCTTCCAAGAAAGTTGAATTTGAAGTTTAAGTTTCAAATCTAATTAAGATCAAACAAAGAAAGAAGTTTCACTCATTTGACAAGAAAAAGTCCCAAGAAAATTCAAGTGGAAAGATATACTGAGTAAATACCAACTTACAAGAATATTTTGAGCTTGGAAAATGGAATGAAAGAGAGAGAAGCTTCAACTTTAAAGGAAAAAGAATTGTGTTAAATTTAATAAAATCTTTTCATTGTTCACTAAAAAGTACCATACTATTAATGGACCTAAATTAAAGATGCAAATGAGAGGAAGACAACACTCCTTTAATGCAAAAGTTTCTCTTCTTTTTTCTTTTGTTTCTCAAATTGCTCGAAGACCAAAATCATGAAGTTGGCTCTGACACGTGTCTACGATGTATTTCAAGAAAGAAAACACGTCTTGGAAGTCCTTAGTAGTCACTTTCTTTAAATAAATCGTTAGACGTTATAAAATAAAGACCGTAAAGTAAAGACAAATATAAAGAGAAACTGATATATTATTCAAATTTCAAACTTATGTACATAATGAACTGAATTCTCCTCTATTTATAGAAGAAAGGAAGCTGCTGTGTAAGCTGCTACTGCAAGCTGCTGTGTAAGCTGCTACTGCAAGCTGCTTGTAAGCTGCTGTGTAAGCTGCTTGTGCCAGATATAGATAATCTTCTATCATGGGTAATATTTATCCATAACGGAGTACCGAAAGGATAAGCTTCTTCAGGAGGCTTATTTCCAATAGAGTACTAAATAGATAAATATATTTATGGCGGAGTCTCATATGGATAAACTTCTTCAGGAAGCTTATTTACAACGGAGTACTAAATGAACATCCATAATATAATATATTCATAACACTCCCCCTTGGATGTTCATTAAAAGATAATGTGCCTCGTTAAAACCTTACTATGAAAAACCCCATGGGAAAAAAATCCTAGTGAAGGAAAAAGAGTACACATATTTAGTAATACGCATTGCTAGCTGCCTCATTAAAAACCTTATAAGGAAAACCCTGTGGGAAAAAACTTTAATAAGGAAAAAAGAGTACATCGCATATTTTACTCTCCCTGATGAAAACCTTGTTTCAAATATTTAAGTCTCCGCATTCCAATCTTGTATACCATCTTCTCAAAAGTTGAAGTTGGTAAAGATTTGGTGAATAAATCTGCCGGATTGTCATTTGAACGGATTTGTTGTACATCAATGTTACCATTTTTCTGAAGATCGTGTGTGTAGAATAATTTGGTGAAATGTGCTTCGTTCTATCTCCTTTTATAAATTCTCCCTTCAATTGGGTTATGCATGCAGCATTGTCTTCGTATAAAATTGTGGGTCTTTTCTCACATTCCAAATCATATTTTTCTCGAATAAAATGAATTATTGATCTCAACCATACGCATTCCCTACTTGCTTCATGAATGGCTATTATTTCAGCATGATTTGAAGAAGTAGCAACAATAGATTATTTTGTGGAACGCCATGATATGATAGTACCTCCACATGTAAACACGTACCCGGTCTGAGATCTAGCTTTATGAGGATCAGATAAATAACCTGCATCTGCATAACCAACAAGATCTGCACTATCTTTGTTAGCATAAAACAAACTCATATCAAGAGTTCCCTTTAAATATCGCAATATATGCTTAATCCCGTTCTAATATCTCTGTGTAGGAGAAGAGCATATCTTGCTAGTAAATTAACAAAAAATGCTATGTCAGGCCTTGTAGCATTAGCAAGATACATAAGTGCACCAATTGCACTGAGATAGGGTGTTTTAGGACCCAGGAGTTCCTCATCCTCTTCTGGAGGTCGGAACGGGTCCTTATTCACTTCAAGTGATCGAATAACCATTGGTGTACTCAATGGGTGCGCTTTGTCCATGTAAAAGCGTTTTAAGACCCTTTCTGTATAGGCAAATTGATGCATAAAGATCCCATTTGCTAAATATTCAATTTGCAGTCCAAGACAAAGTTTTGTCTTTCCAAGATCTTTTATCTCAAATTCTTTCTTAAGATATTCAACTGCCTTTTGGAGCTCTTCTGGAGTTCCAACAAGATTTATGTCATCAACATAAACAGCAAGCATAACAAATTCTAATGCCATTTTCTTTATAAAAATACATGAACAAATAACATCATTTATGTAACCCTCTTTCAACAAATATTCACTGAGGCGATTATACCACATGCGCCCAGATTATTTTAAACCGTACAAAGATCTTTGTAATCTGATTGAGTACATTTCCCGAGATTTTGAATATGCTTCAGGCATTTTAAATCCTTCAGGGATTTTCATGTAAATCTCATTATCAAGTGACCCGTACAGATAAGCTGTAACCACATCCATCATATGTATTTCAAGCCTTTCACGTAAGGCTAAACTGATGAGATATCGAAATGTTATGGCATCCATAACGGGTGAATATGTTTCTTCATAATCGACTCCAGGTCGTTGTGAGAATCCTTGTGCGACAAGGCGAACCTTGTATCTTTCAACTTCATTTTGCTCATTCCTTTTTCGCACAAAAACCCATTTATGACCAACTGGTTTTATACCAGCAGGTGTTTGGACTACTGGTCCAAAGACCTCTCTTTTAGCAAGTACGTTCAATTCTGATTGAATTGCCCCTTGCCATTTTGGCCAATCAGATCTTTGTTGACATTCTTCGATAGATCGGGGTTCAAAATCCTCACTATCTTACATAATGTTAAGTGCAACATTATATGCAAAAATATTATCCATCACTATTTCAGATCGATTTAAATTAATCCCATCACCAGTAGAACTTATTAAAAGTTCTTCGCTCACTTGAGTCTCGGGTTTATTGATTTCTTCAGGAATCTCATAACTAATTAGATCTTGGGTCTCTTCAGGAGATCCCTTCATAATATCATTTTGATCATTTGTCGATTTTCTTTTTCTAGGATTTCGATCCTTAGAACCCACAGGCCTACCACGCTTCAGGCGTGCTTTAGGTTCACTAGCTCTCATGCTAATAGATGGTCCTGCTGGGACATCAATTCGGATAGGCATATTCTCTGCAGGGATATGTGACTTAGTTATCCTTTTCAAATCAGTAAATGCGTCTGGCATTTGATTTGCTATATTCTGTAAATGGATGATCTTCTGGACCTCCTGATTACATATAAGGGTACGTGGATCAAAGTGAGATAATGATAAAAAATTTCACACAATTTCTCTTTTGATTTTCTTTTTCTCTCCCCCTAATTGTGAGAAATTTGTTTCATCAAATCGACAATCTGCAAATCGAGCAGTAAATAAATCTCCCGTCAATGGTTCAAGATAGCGAATAATAGAGGGTGATTCAAACCCAATATATATTCCTAACCTTCTTTGGGGGCCCATCTTACTGCGCTGTGGTGGTGCTACTGGCACATATACAGCACATCCAAAAATTCGTAGATGGGCAATATTTGGTTCATGACCAAAAACTAATTGTGACGGAGAATATTTATTATAATGTGTTGGTCTGAGATAGATAATTGATGCTGCGTGCAAGATAGCATGGCCCCAAATAGTAGTGGGCAATTTTGTTTTCATAAGTAGTGGTCTTGCTATCAATTGCAGTCGTTTAATAAATGACTCTGCAAGGCTATTTTGAGTATGAACATAAACTACCAGATGTTCAACTTTTATCCCAACTGATAGACAGTAATCATCAAAAGCTTGAGATGAGAATTCTCCAGCATTATCAAGGCGAATAGCCTTTATAGGATAATCTGTGAATTGTGCCCTTAATCGAATTATTTGGGCTAATAACTTTGCAAACGCCAGGTTGCGAGATGATAATAGGCACACATGAGACCATCTTGAAGATGCATCTATTAGAACCATAAAATATCTAAACAACCCACTTGGTGGGTGAATAGGTCCACATATATCCCCATGTATACGTTCTAAGAAGGTAGGGGACTCAATGCCAACCTTCATTGGTGATGGTCTAGTGATCATTTTGCCTTGATAACAAGCATCACAAGAAAATTCATTATTTATAAGAATCTTCAGGTTCTTTAATGGATGCCCACTTGAATTTTCAGTAATTCGTCTCATCATTATTGATCCAGGATGACCCAAACGGCCATGCCAAAGCACAAAAGCATTTGAATCAGTAAACTTCTGGTTTACGATAGAGTGTGCTTCAACTGTACTAATCTTTGAATAATATAAGCCAGAAGATAAAGTTGGTAACTTTTCTACAATGCATTTCTGGCCAGAAATATTATTTGTAATACAAAGATATTCCACATTCATTTCATCTATTGTCTCAACATGATACCCATTTCGACGGATATCTATAAAACTCAACAAGTTTCTTCGGGACTTGGAAGAGTATAATGCATTGTCGATAATAAGTTTTGTTCCCTTAGACAGAAATACAATAGCTCTTCCGGAGCCTTCAATCAAACTTATATTACCAGAAATTGTAGAAATATTTGCTTTTTCCTTATGCAAATAAGAAAAGTATTTCTGATCTTTGAATATGGCATGAGTTGTTCCACTATCAACTACACAAATATCTTCATGATTGGTCGTTGATCCAAAAATAATTTGAGGATTATCCATATTCTTCAAAATGACATAAACAAAATAAATATGATAGTAAACATTATTATCAAAGCATAACTTTTATTTATGTACAATAATTACATAACCATACTATCTACTACAAACAACAAAAATTAAAATATTTACATCTCTACATATTCACTACCGATCACATGACTTGTTTCTCCTTCTGGGAGTGCAAAGTAATCAGCTACATCCAAATGCATGAAGTCTAAATTATCTTCAGAAATAAAATTTGCTTAAGCATTTTTCTCTGTCTTCTTCAGGGAAGCTTGATATAGCTCAACTAGGTGCTTTGGCGTACGGCATGTACGTGACCAGTACCCTTTTCCTCCACATCTATAGCATGCATTTTTTAGCTTTGCTGTTTGCACCGCTTCATGCTTTTGTTCCTTTCTTTTCCACTGCTGGTGGTGAGGAGGGTTCTTTGGTGCATTATTATTACCATGATTAGAGTTTTCTCCCCGACCACGGCCATGACCACGACTGGGGCCACGTCCTCTTCCACGTTTAGCTTGGTGGAAGTTCGTCTCATTCACTTCAGGGAATGGACAAGAACCAGTAGGTCGGCTTTCATGGTTTTTCATTAATAGCTCATTATGTTGCTCGGCTACAAGAAGATGTGAGATAAGTTCAGAATACTTTTTGAATCCCATCTCTCGATATTGCTGCTGCAGGAGCATATTCGAGGCATGAAAAGTGGTGAAAATTTTCTCCAACATACCATGATCAGTAATATTATCACCACATAATTTCAATTGGAAAATAATTCTGAACATAGCAGAATTATACTCACTGATAGATTTAAAATCTTGTAGCCTTAGATGAATCCAATCATAACGTGCCTGTGGAAGAACGACCATCTTCAGGTGGTCATATCTATCTTTCAAATTACTCCACAGTATGATTGAATCTTTAACAGTAAGATATTCCATTTTCAGACCCTCATCAAGGTGATGGCGTAGGAATATCATTGCTTTGGCACGATCTTGGTTTGATGCCTGATTTTTATCTTTGATGGTGTCTGCCAGACCCATCGCATCAAGATGAATTTCGGCATCAAGCACCCAAGACATATAGCTTTTGCCCGATATATCCAGGGCTACAAACTCAAGTTTAGAAAGATTTGACATTATTTAAAAAAAGAAAGTTCGTACCTCTGATACTCTCAAAGTATTTTCTCGAGATGGCAGAGTCTCGTGCTGATAACGTGTTATAAAATAAAGACTGTAAAGTAAAGACAAGTATAAAGAGAAACTGATATATTATTCAAACTTCAAACTTATGTACATAATGAACTGAATTCTCCTCTATTTATAGAAGAAAGGAAGCTACTGTGTAAGTTGCTACTGCAAGCTGCTACTGCAAGCTGCTTGTAAGCTGTTGTGTAAGCTGCTTGTAAGCTGCTGCTGCAAGCTGCTGTGTAAGCTGCTTGTAAGCTGCTGTGTAAGCTGCTTGTGCCAGATATAGATAATCTTCTATCATGGGTAATATTTATCCATAACGGAGTACCGAAAGGATAAGCTTCTTCAGGAGGCTCATTTCCAATAGAGTACTAAATAGATAAATATATTTATGGCGGAGTCTCATATGGATAAACTTCTTCAGGAAGCTTATTTACAACGGAGTACTAAATGAACATCCATAATATAATATATTCATAACAGTTGACATGTTTGTCATTTTTTTTCAGTTTTAATTTAGATGATAGTTATATCTGAATTGACACAAAATTTAAGGGGAAAAAAAGATTTTTAAAAGCTTAAAGGGACATGATATCTATATGGCTATAAAAACTTCTTAGTAAAGATATAGTAAAAACATAAAAAGTTTAATGTAAATTATTTTTGAACATAAAAATATATCATTCTTTTTTGAACGAACTAATAAGAAAAATATGTCAATTAAATTGAAATGAATGAAGTATTACCTTTTGCAAAATAAAACAATCCAGCTAATATTAGTTGTCCTATAAAATTTTCTTACACCCTTTTAAGGCAGTTAAATAATTTTAGTTATAAAAATATTTTTCTAAATTATACTCTTTTTCCCACTTAAATATCTCACTTACCATACTACTCCTTTAACAAGAAGTTGGCCTATTTCTTTAAAATAGATTGAGTTGGTCCAACATTTATTTGCATAATTTTACCAACAATAAGGCTAGAAAATAATAATAATAATAATAATAATAATAATCAGATTAATAATAATAATAATAATAATAATAATAATAATAATAATAATAATAATAATAAAAATAAAAAATGAAAATAGTACTAGAAAATAAAGTATTTGATATATTAATAATTTAGAAGCAAATTAGTATGCTAAAGCGACTAATGTTTGAGACAAAAGAAAATAATCATATCTACTGTTGGAGCTATAAGGGTAGATTTAGAAAGTAATAAATGATTTTTAACCAAATATATTATAACAAATTTAAATTATCAAAACGACTAATATTTAAGATCGAAAGAGCACTAAAGAAAGAGATTAGTAGACGTATATGCGTGTTAGCCTTGGAAATCCATGCCCCTTTTGTAACGATCCGACTTGTCGTTTTGAAAATTAACGTCCCGTCTAACAGTTTAAGATCTCAAGCAGCTTCGTAATGTGTATTATGACTTGTGTGTATGGTCGAGTTTGGTTTTCGGACGATTCGGGATCAAATTGGAAGAACAATTCTTATTTAAGAAGTTTAAAAGAAAAGAGTTAACCGGAGAGTTGATTTTTGTGCAAACGACTCTGGAATGGAGTGTTGATGATGTCAGTAGCTTCGTATGGTAATTTCGGACTTAGACGTATGTCCGGATTTGGATTTGAAAGCTCGTAGGACAATTCGGCGCATTTTTGCGAAAATTAGAAAGTTAAAGTTTTTGAAACATTCATAAATTTGACCGTAAGTTGATTGGTTGATATAGAGGTCGGATTTCGATTTCGGAAATTTGAACAGCCCCATTATGTCATTTAAGACTCGTGTGCAAAATTTAAAGTCATTCCGGATTGATTTGATATGTTTCGGCGTAAATTATAGAATTTGAAAAATTCATAAACTCATAATTCGATTCGAAGTGCAATTCATAATTTCGACGTTGTTTGATGTAATTTGAGACCTCAAGTAGGTTTGTGTTATGTTAGGGACTTATTGGTATATTCGGACGAGGTCCCGAGTGGCTCAAAAGTTTCGGACGGGGTTCGAATCGATTTGAGCATTTGGAAGATTGCTGAAAAATGGGTTGCTAGTGTAATCGCTTCTGCGATGCCGTGGTCGTAGAAGCGACCTCGCAAAAGCGAGAAAATCATCGCAGAAGCGACTGGAAAAGAAGCTGGGCAGAAGCTGGCGTGAGCTCGCAGAAGCGAACATTTCTGCGCACCTGCGTGATCACAGAAGTGCAAATAGGATCGCAGAAGCTGCTTGCTTCGCAGATGCGCAAGTTTGCATTGCACCTGCGATTGTGCAGAAACGGGAATGAGCCCGCAGGTGCGATGGGATCAGCTAGTCAGCAGAATCGCAGAAGTGATATTTGCCTTGCAAAAGCGAGCTCGCAGGCGCGCAAAAATCTGTCTGCAGAAGCGAATTGGACAAAAACATTTAAGGATCAGACTTGGTCATTTTTCCATTTTCGTTTTGGATTTTTGAGCTCGATTTTTGGGTGATTTTGGAGGAGTCCTTCACGAGTTGGAATTGGGTAAGTGTCCTATATCCAAAAGTGATTATATTTCATGATTTCATGGTTATATTCATCAATTATTAGTGAATCAATTGGAAGAAATGAGATTTTTGCAAAATCTTTCAAAAACGAAAAATGAAGATTTGGAGGTCAATTCGTTCTCGAAATTTGATAAAATTGGTATGGTTGAACTCGTATCGGAATGGATGTTCGGATTTCATAAATATTTATCGGGTTCCGAGATGCGGACCCCGATGTTGACTTTCGGGTTGACTTTTTAGAATAAAATTAGAAATTGGCGTATTATTATCCGGAATTATTTTCTATGAATTGTAATTATTTTATAAAAATATTTTGACTAGATTGGAGTCGTCTGAATGTCGTTTCGCGCTAAGTGTCTTGTCTAACTTTGTGTAGGGAAAATCACCCCTTAGGATATGAGATGATTGTGTCATTCTGTTATGTGAAGGTCGTGTACGCGAGGTGATGAGTGGGTACACGACCTATATGTGGTATTTGACCGGTTTGGACCATTAGGCTCCTTCTATGCAATTAATTATAGTTATCATTTCATAATTGTATATTTTATCGTTAGAATTGTTCTTACGTGACTTACTTGAAATTGTTAACACATGTTTCATCTTTGTTGTCAAGTTCACCCTTATTTGCCAATTGTTGATTATAATCACTTGTTGAATTCATATTTTATCTGCTACATACCTTAATTGTTAATTGATTCTCATAAATTGTGCCTTGGTTTATGGATTGCCATTTCCTTGCTATTTGATTTCGTGAGCTATCGTGTAGTCTTTTTCATTAGTTGTGACTTCTTTGTGTAGCCTCGTTATTCCTTTTGATTTTGTGGTACACCGTAGTTGGTTGTAAATTGATTGCTTAATTTGTGTTGCTTGAGGAGCGGGTTGCACGCAGCAACAGAAATAAAAATGATCACTGATAAATGATAAATGAGAAATGATTATTATTGTGTGGGATCGGGTTGCACGCCGCAACAGATATGATTATTATTGTGTGGGATCGTGTTGCACGCCGCAACAAATGTACAGATATGAAATTATTGTGATATTAAGGTTAATTCCGATTGTGATTCTCATGATGCATTTCATGCTAGGACGGTTACTGTGGTTTCTTAAATCACTTCATTGTATTTTGATCATAACTAATTAACCGTCAATATATTAAAAATGGAACAATATGGACTCCTTGTGCGAGTCATGCATCATATGTGATATGTTAAGTTGCTAAAAATTTAGAAGAGGTAAATGAAAAATTTTTCAAGCTATTCCACTTGTGTGTCTTTCAAAAATAAAACTCATATCTTATTCCGAGATCTACTAATTTAAATGATGATTATATTTTTACTCTAATTGATACCTCAACTTTCTCATCATCTTATTGTCGTGTAATTTACGTGAAAAATTGTTATTACGCTTTACTTTTATAAATCTCATATTTATCTCGTTAAAACTTGATTGAATGTCTTATTTTGTATAAATACAATATTTTATGGATCTCATATATTTCTAAACTAAACTCAATTGATATTCTATTTGTACAATCTCTTCACTATTTTACCTTATTTAAATCCTAAATTAGCTTAATGACTCATTTGATGCTTCGCTGTATTTAATTTAGGAATTTTATTTAATTGTATCTAAATTATTCATTGGTCATCTTGGTCGATATTGATACGGAAACTATACACATGGTAGCACGAGAATTTTTCCGTGCAAAAGTGATTCAGAAAGATGTGGGCACAAGATGCCACATGTGTAAGAATTGAAAGTTGTGAATCATGATTTGAGATTTCGAGGAGTGATACCTCGGGTAATTTATGTTGAAATCCATGCATTATAAATAATTTAATTGATTGATTTGTCATATGATTCTTTACTTGAACCCATTCATATGTCATTTGTACTCTCACTAAGTTATTGCTTAACTACTTGATTGTTTTCTCGTTGCCATCTGTGTTCTCATTGTTGATTTGAATTGGAAATTCTTCTGTTATTGGACTTACATTGATATTCTTTCCTTGTTAGCGTTATGTAATATTTTGTACATGTTTATATGTCTGGTAGGTGTCTTGACCTTGCCTCGTCACTACTCTACCGAGGTTAGGCTTGATACTTACTGGGTACTGCTGTGATATACTCATGATACGCTTCTGCATATTTTTGTGCAGATCCAGGTACCTCAGAGTTGTTGATATTCCTGTTATTTGATCGGGCATTTCTGTGGAGACTTAAGGTACACCTGTTATCGTGAATATTTTGAACACAAAATACATGTAACTTTAGGTATTACGTGGCATAAATTTGTATACTTATGATATTTTGGAGTCGATAAATAGATTTTATTCTCTAAAAAATTGATATAAAAATCACAATATGCTTTGAACCCTCAAGAAAGTTAGTAAATGGCTATAACAACAACAACAACAACAACAACAACAACAACAAACCCAATGGGATCCCCATAAGTGGGGTCTGTGAGGGTAATATAACACTCTGTAAATTCGAACTAGGTGTGGACGTGTTAAATGAGTATTAATGTGACATATTAGACATATGACGTCCTATTGGGATGAGTATGGGTGGAAATAGTTGTTTTGGAATCAAGACGGAGAGTGAGGTGCATAAGATTCGATAAAATCGATAAATTTTATGTAAGGTCTGTCTTCTAGCAGGATTTAGTAAAAGTTTGTTGAGAATTTGGGAACACATAAAACAGGAAAGTTGTAGTGCTTTGAAATACCTTTCCAATGATATATTCTGGAGCCCTAATGAATTTATGTATAAAACTTTATGTATGTTTTACTGGACAATGCGCAGTCTATACACTCATGTGCGCGCTCAGCTGTTCCCGTGCGCAGCCGCGCACTTGTGGCAGTGCCATTGCCATTTATACGCATTTAGATGTGCGGTTGGGCCTTCAGTTGCATACCCGGGAAGTCATTTTATAAGCCCTACTTCGTCCCCCACCCCTCAAAACACAAAAACTTGCTCTAGGAAGGGAAGCTTTTAAGAACTAACTTCCTCCAAGGTCCCTCCATCACCCAAGGCAAATTCTAATGATGATTCTAATTTAATTTTAATTCTCTAATATCTTATTAACATGGGTAAACCCTTCAAATCATTAGATATTTGATTGAAACATCATTGTTGAGAAAAAAAAACCCTAGAACTCGAATTCAAGAGGGTTGAACGATAAAAAGGTAATATCTTCACCCACTCATTGATTATAACATTGGATTAATAATTATAGACTCTAATTTCATGAGATATGAATTGATGGGTTTGATAAAAAAGTATGGACGGTTATAAGTTTGGGTTGTTGATTGTTGATTATTGATTAAGGATGTTGTTTATCTTATGGGTGATGAAGAATGATATTGATTATAACAATTTGAGATTTTAGAATTTATCTAGGAGTAAGTGAATGGGTTGTTGGATGTAGAAACACCATTAATAAAGACTAAAAAGTTTTACGCCCATCAAGTGTTTGATAAAATACCCAAGTGACTAAAACATGAGCATTAGTGTTAATATTGGTTCCTCTTGATATATATTGTCATAGATTATCGGTGAAAGAGATGACGAACATTGTGATTCGTTTAAAAATGCCAGATTCAAGGTATGTGAGTCTAAATCTTTATGTTTGGGAATGTTAATGATTCTCCCTACACTACGTTTCTTCTACGACGTTACTAATTGCCTAAGAAATAAATTCAAGCATAGTTCCTCGAATAGTTGCAGAACTTATATTCTCTAGCTTCGTAACTCGTTCATGACTTTCATTTCGAGCATTGTGAGCTCAGTGCATAATCAATATAGACTTATGTTTGATGCCCATGAGTCTTAGTGTAGATTACTCAACGTGTCATAAACAACTGAAGTATCAGTTTTCATAATCAGTTCATGATTACATGTCTCAGTCTAGTCCTATTTAGTATTCCAATATCATGTAACTTAGTATGATTCAGTATTTCAGCATTGCATAATGCAATATGATTCTCAGTTCCTGAATTTAAATTCTTGAATAATGAACACTTATATTTGAGCCTGAGGCCGTAGTTTACGCCTTATGGATGTTTGGGCCCGAGGCTGTGGTTCATGTTTGATGCATATTTGGGCATGAGGTCGTAGTTTATACTTTATGCGTCATTGGGCCTGGGGCCATAGTTATGTATATGTATACTTGGGCCTGAAGCCGTAGCTTGTGCACATATATATTGGGCCCGAGGCCGTAGTTTTTTCCAGATAAACAGGTGGTTCATGATTCAGAAGAGGGAGTATTCATATCCTTACTTCCTTTGTTCAGTTATCAATTATCAATTATCAGTTATCAGTTATTTCAGTTTCAGTTTCAGCAGTTATCATTTCGGTTATCAGTTATCAGTTCTCGGCTATCAGCTCAGTTTTAGTTTCAGCATTTTCAGTTCTTTATTTTAATTGCTTTACATACCAGTTCAATTCAAATGCACTGACATCTCTTTTGTCGGGGGCTTGCATCTCACGATGCAGGTAATGTTTACAGGTTGACGATTCAGAGCGCTCGTATCAACTATTTGGTGAGCCCCAGTTCTTTCGGGTCATTATCATTACTTTATAGTTTTTAGTATTTTCAGACAGTCAGTATTTTTAGTACTTCATTAGAGGCTTCATAGATTAGAGTAACAGTTAGATAGAGTCACAGGCTTTTCATGTTACACAATGTTGGCTACAGATATGTTTCAAACTTATGTTAGTATTTCCGCACTTGATTTATATCATTCAGACTTTCAATATATCAATATGTATTAGTTTATCTTCTACATTCAGTATGTTATGATATCACATATTGATTCAGCCAGCCAATTAGTTCGCTCGGGCACATATAGTTAGGCACCGGGTGTCGTATTACGTCCAGGTCCAGGTTTGGGGCGTGACAAAGCTTGGTATCAGAGAACTAGGTTCAAGTGTCCTAGGGAGTCTATGTGTCAGGACCCAATTTCACCTATAGGTCGTGATGGCACCCAACACTACAGTTAGGCAAGCCAACTAGTAAGTCAAACGTACATTGGTTAAACTATTATTCCAAAAAAATAATAAAATACCAACTTCTACCAATGTGTGTGCCAAGACCCGGTGTCACAAGTGCATGAGCATCTAGTAGATTATACAAAACTTTAAATACTGTCTGAAAAGAAATAGACAGAATATAAATATAAGAAGAGACACTGGTAGCTGCAGAACGGCTCAGAAAGGCAGCTCACCACTATGCCTCGGGATGACGTGGGTATATGATGATAGGTCCTCCGCTAGTACCTTTCTCAGATCCTGCACAAAAAGTGCAGCAAGTGTAGTATGAGTACGTAAACAACGTGTACCCAGTAAGTATCAAGCCTAATCTCGAAGTGGTAGAGACGAGATGACTGACTTTTGACACTCACTATGGGTCAATAATAATAACTGAAATAAAACTAGGATATTTAAATCAGCATGATTTACAGAATTTATAATAATTTATTTAATCAGTAGAAATAATCAAATTCCTTCAAATGTAATAATTCTCAATATATTAATTAAATTCCTTCAATTCAAATAATTTCTAATTTATCAATTAAACCTCATTTACAGGAGTAACAATTAATTCCTTAACAAGCAAGAGTAATAATTCATTAAATTCCAAGGATTTTTCAATTTATTAATTACCTTCACAAGCCGAAATAAATTATTAAAATATCGTGTAATTATTATTATTATGCACGATTTCTGTCGAGGACGTACGGCCCGATCCAGAGTGTCGTGTACACTGCCGAGGGATGTGTGGCACGATCCATAGATGCATCTATCCCGCCGAGGCGTTCGGCCTGCTCCACAAGAAAGGAGGACATTTTCTTATGTGCCTCCGGAAGGAGAGTATATTTATTATAAGATAAATTTGGGAGGAGAACAATTTCTTTTAACAATTAATTGATTTAAACAAAAATTAAGCATATGAAAATTTCATATTTTTTTACTTTTCATAACAATTCACAATATATACATCAATTATTTTAATTAATAAAGAATACAATTCACACAAGTAATTCATGCTTTGAGTCTTAAACTACCCGGACTTTAGCATTAATAGTAGCTACGCACGGACTCTCGTCATCTCGTGCGTACGTAGCCCCCGCAATTAGCAATAATTATTTACTTTAATCCCTATGGGGTAATTTCCCCCTCACAAGATTAGACAAGAGACTTACCTCGTCTTGCTCCAATTAATCCACTATAAGGCCTTTTTCACGATTATCCAACTCTGTCTGGCTCGAATCTATCCAAAATAATTCGATACAATCACTAAAAATTATAGGAATCAATTCTATAAGAAAATACTATATTTTTAAATAAAAATCCCAAAATTAATTAAAAATTCGTCCGTGGGGCCCACATCTCGAAATCCGGAAAAAGTTACGAAATCCGATAACCCATTCAATTACGAGTCCAACCATACCAGTTTCACTCAAATCCGACTCTGAATCGATACCGAAATCTCAAAAATTTATTTCTATGAGATTTCTAAAACTTTCCCAAATTTAAATCTCAAAACACTAATTTATGGTGAAAACAATGATATACTTGTATATGTAGACCAAATCCGAGTTAGAATCACTTACCCCAATATTTTTCCCTTGAAAATCTGACAAAAGTTGCCTCTCCTCAAGCTCAAGTTCGTCAAAAATAGCAAATGGGACGAATGTCCTCTGTTTTTATAACTTACAGCTCTGTCCAGTTCGATCAAGGAGCTCGATCAGGAGAGCTCGATCTCGGGAGCCCGATCTCAGGGAGCTCTATCTCAGGGAGCTCGATCTTGGGAGCTCGATCAAGGAGCTCGATCTTGGGAGCTCGTCATGGCCTCGATCAGGCCTCGAGCCTAGGACATGGTCATGGCCTCGATCAAGTTCGATCTTGGGTCTTGATCCTGGCCCTCGAGCCTTGCCTTCGATCGTGGCTTAGATACTAAGCCTCGTCCCTGACTTCGACTTAGGCCTCGATCGTGGGCTCGATATCTTGGTTCGATCTGGGGCTCGATCATAGCCCAGAATATACAGCAGAAGGGAAAATTGCAGCAGCTTTTTAAGTCCAACTTTTGATCCGTTAACCGTCTGAAACTCACCCGAAGCCCTCGGGACCTCAACCAAATATACCAACAAGTCCTTAAATATCATACGAACTTAGTCGAACCTCTAAATCACATCAAACAACGCTAAAACCATGAATCATACCCTAATTCAAGCTTAATGAAACTAAGAGTTTTCAACTTCTACATTCGATGTCGGAACCTATCAAATCAACTCCGATTGACCTTAAATTTTACACACAAGTCATAAATTACATAACGAAGCTATGAAAATTTTAAGAACTGGATTCCGACTCCGGTATCAAAAAGTCAACTCATCGGTCAAACTTCCAAACTTAAATTCTTGTTTTTAGCCATTTCAAGCCTAATTTAACTACGGACTTCCAAATAAAATTCTGAACACGCTCCTAAGTCCAAAATCACCATACGGAGCTGTTAGAATCATCAAAATTCTACTCCGGCATCGTTTTCTCAAAATGTTGACTGAAGTCAAACTTAGCACTTTAAGGTCAACTTAAGGAATCAAGTGTTCCGGTTTCACCCCAAACACTTCCAAATTCTGAACCAACCATCCCCGCAAGTCATAAATCATTACAAGTACCTACGGGAAGTTTTATTTTAGGGAATGGGATTCTAAAAGTTAAAATGACCGGTTGGGTCATTACATTCTTCACCTCTTAAACAAACGTTCGTCCTCGAACGGGTTTAGAATTGTACCTGGAGTGCTGAATAAGTGTGGATATCTGCTCCGCATGTCTTCCTCGGCCTCCCAAGTCTCTTCTTCGACTGGTTGGCCCCTCCACTGGACTTTTACTGCAGAAATCCTCTTGGACCTCAACTGGCGAACCTGTTTATCAACAATGGCAATTGGCTCATCTTCATAACCCAAGCTATTATCTAGTTGAACTGTGCTGAAGTCTAACATAAGTGATAGGTCGGCATGATACTTCCATAGCATAGATACGTGAAAAATCGGATGAACTCCCGATAGGCTGGGAGGCAATGCAAGCTCATAAGCAACCTCCCCAACTTGTTTCAACACCTCAAATGGGCCTATATAACTTGGGCTCAACTTGCCCTTCTTCCCGAATCTCAAAATTCCCTTCATCGGTGAAACCTTCAAAAGAACTTTTTCACCCACCATAAATGATATATCACGCGCTTTCTGATCCGCGTAACTCTTTTGTCTGGACTGTGCTGTATGAAATCGCTCCTGAATCAACTTTACCTTTTCCAAGGCATCCCTTACCAAATCAGTACCATATAACTTAGCCTCACCTGGCTCAAACCATCCGATAGGTGAACGACATCGCCGACCATATAAAGCCTCAAATGGAGTCATCTCGATGCTGGATTGGTAACTGTTATTATAAGCAAACTCGGCCAAAGGCAGGAAATGATCCCACTGACCTCCAAAGTTGATCACACATGCCCTAAGCATATCCTCCAAAATCTGAATTGTCCTCTCTAACTGTCCATCGGTCTGCGGATGAAAGGTTGTGCTGAGCTCTACATGGGTCCCCAACTCACTCTGTACTGCTCTCCAGAAATGTGAAGTAAACTGAGGGCCTCTATCTGATATGATGGAAATTGGCACACCGTACAACCGAACTATCTCCTGAATATAAATCTGGGCCAACCTCTGAAGTATACGTAGTCACAACAGGAATAAAATGTGCCGACTTAGTCAACCTATCAACAATCACCCAAACTGCATCAAACTTCCTCAAGGTCCGCGGCAACCCAACTACAAAGTCCATAGTAATTTGTTCCCATTTCCACTCTGGTATAGTCATCTGCTGAAGTAGGCCACCTGGCCTCTGGTGCTCATATTTAACTTGCTGGCAATTTAGACACCTAGATATATACTCAACTATATCCTTTTCATTCGTCGCCACCAATAATGTTGCCTCAAGTCACGATACATCTTAGTAGCACCTGGATGAATAGAATACCGAGAACTGTGTGCCTCTTCCAGGATCTTTTTCCTCAGTCCATCCACATTAGGAACACATAGACGATCCTGGAGTCGCAGAACACCATCCGCTCTAATAGTAACTTCCTTGGCACCACCTCGTAGTAACGTTTCACGAAGAACCATCAAGTATGGGTCATCATACTGGCGAGCCTTGATCTGCTCAAATAGTGAAGATTGGGCCACCACACATGCAAGAACTCGGCTGGGCTCTAAAATATCCAGCCTCACAAGTTTGTTAGCCAAGGATTGAATATCTGAGGCTAATGGCCTTTCCTCTGCTGAAATGAAAACCAAACTACACATACTCTCCGCCTTCCTGCTCAAGGCATCTGCAACCACATTTGGTTTTCCCGGATGATACAAGATAGTAATATCATAATCTTTTAGTAACTCCAGCCATGCTGCCTCAAATTTAGATCCCTCTGCTTGAACAAATGCTTCAAACTGCGATGATCAGTGTAAACTTCACAAGACACCCCATAAAGATAATGCCTCCAAATCTTTAGAGCGTGAACAATCGCAACTAACTCCAAATCATGTACTGGATAATTCTTCTCGTGGGGCTTCAGCTGACGTGAAGCATATGCAATAACTCGCCTTTCCTGCATCAATACACAACCCAAGCCAATGCGTGATGCGTCACAATACACTGTATATATTCCCGAACCAGATGGTAACACTAACACGGGTGCTATAGTCAGTGCTGTCTTGAGCTTCTGAAAGCTTGACTCACAATCATCGGACCATCGAAACTGAACAGCCTTCTGGGTTAATTTGGTCAAAGGTGTTGCAATAGATGAAAAACCTTCCACGAACCGACGATAATAACTTGCTAAACCCAGAAAACTCCTGATCTCAGTCGTCAAAGTGGGACGATGCCAATTCTGAACTGCCTCAATATTTTTGGGATCAACTTTAATACCTTCGCCCGATACAATATGTCCCAAAAATGCAACAGACTCTAGCCAAAACTCACATTTAGAGAACTTAGCATATAGCTTTTGTTCCCGCAATGTCTGAAGCACTACTCTCATATGTTGCTCATGTTCCTCCTTACTGCGCGAATAGATTAATATGTCATCAATGAAGACAATGACAAACGAATCAATATATGGCATGAATACCCTGTTCATCAGATCCATAAATACTGTCGGGGCATTAGTTAAACCGAAAGACATCACCAGAAACTCATAATGACCATATTTAGTCCGAAAAGCAGTCTTCGGAACATCCGAATCCTGAATCTTCAACTGATGATACCCCGACCTAAAGTCGATCTTAGAGAATACCCTAGCACCCTACAACTGGTCAAATAGATCATCAATACGTGGCAACGGGTACTTGTTCTTAATAGTGACTTTGTTCAATTGGCGATAATCAATACACATCTGCATTGTTCCATCCTTCTTTTTCACAAATAATACTGGTGCACCCCAAGGCGATACACTCGGTCTGACAAACCCTTTGGCTAGTAACTCTTCAAGATGTTCTTTCAATTCTTTCGGAGCCATGCGATACGGTGGGATAGATATAGGCTGGGTATCTGAAGCCAAGTCAATACAGAAATCAATATCACGATCAGGTGGCATACCTGGAAGATCTGACGGAAATACATCAGGGAACTCCCGAACTACAGGCACTGAATCAATAGCCGGAGTCTCTGCAGTAGTATCCCGAACATAGGCTAGATAAGCCAAACAACCCTTCTCAACCATGTGTTGAGCCTTTATAAAAGAAATAACTCGATTAAATGAACTAACAGGCGAACCCTTCCACTCCAGCTTAGGCAATGCTAGAATAGCCAAGGTAACAGTCTTGGCATGACAATCTAGAATAGCATGATATGGAGATAACCAGTCCATGACCAGAATAATTTCAAAATCGATCATCTCAAGCAATAGGAGATCTGCTCTAGTTTCATAACCACAAAATGTAATAATACAGGACCGGTAGATCCGGTTCACAACAACAGAATCACCCACAGGAGTGGACACATAAACACGAGTACTCAAAGACTCACGAGAAACAACCAGGAATGAGCAAATAGAGATGACACATATGAATACGTAGATCCTGGATCAAATAATACTGAGGCATCTTTGCCACAAACAGAAATAATACCTATAATCACGGCATCTGAGGCCTCTGCATCTGGTCTAGCCGGAAAAGCATAGAACCGAGTTGGAGCGCCAACTATCTGGCCTCCGCCTGGCTAACCTCCACCTCTAGGACGGCCCCTGCCTACCTGTCCTCCTCCTATGGGTGGTCGGACTACTGGTGGAGCAACTGGTCCGGTAAGCATAGGCTGCTGACCCTGTTGTACTGGTATACCCCGAAGCCTGGGGCAAAACCTTCGCATGTGACTGGGATCCCCGTACTTATAACAACTCTTCGGTGCGATAGGCTGTTGACTAAGTGTCTGGCCCTGGGGACCTGAATACCCATGGAAAGAACCCTGAATAGCTGGTGGGCGATAAGAACTCTCTGGTATAGCACTGAAATAAGGTCGTACTGGAGCACCTCGAGGAGGTGGTGGTGCTGGATATGGGGGTCTGCTGGACTGCCCCCTCACGAACTGACCTCTGCCCCCGGACGGAGCACCTCCGAACTCTCCAGAGTACCTAAACCGCTTATCTCTCATAATCTGCTCTCGGCTCCGCTGACGTACACCCTCAATCCTCTGGGCTATCTCCACAACTCGCTCATAAGAAGTACCCATCTCAACCTCTCGAGCCATAGTGGCCTGAATACCAGTATGTAAACCGGCTATAAACCTTCGCACTCTCTCTACCTCAGTAGGGAGTATCATTAGTGCATGGTGAGATAATTCAAAAAACCTCACCTCATAATCAGTCACTGACATCTGACCCTGCTGGAGCTGCTCAAACTGAAACCGCAACTCTTCCCTCTAGGAGGGTGGAATATACTTGTCCAAGAATATACGGGTGAACCTGTCCCAAGTCATAGGAGGAGAATCTGCTGGTCTGCCAAGAGCATAAGACTACCACCATCTACGGGCTCTACCCTTTAGCTAAAAAGTAGCGAAATCAACCCCATGGGATTCCAATATCCTCATTTTGTACAGTCTATCCTTGCAACGATCAATGAAATCCTGTGGATCCTCATGTCGCTCACCCCCGAAGACAGGAGGATGTAGTCTAGTCCATCTGTCCAATAGTTTCTGAGGATCGGCGGCTCAGCTGGCCTGGGCTCAGGTGTAGCTATTGCCACTGACTGGACTCTACCCACGGGTAGTGCACCCTGGGTCTGATATACAGCAGTTGCATGTCCATGAGCCTACACGGTAGGGGTCTGTGCTCCCTCGCCCGCCTGAGATATGGCTGGGTCTTCCAGAAATAAACCGGCCTGAGTCATATTGTCCATGAATCGCAGCATACGACCCATGATATCCTGAAATCCCGGTGTAGATGTGAAGTCCACCGGAGCTGGCTCAGCCACAAGCACCTCACCTTGCTCCTCAATAATGGGATTCTCTGTTGGATCCACTGGCGGCATAACTGGAATAGTCCTGGGACGTCCTCGCCCTCTACCATGGCCTGGAGCCCTCCCTCGGCCTCTGCCTCGGCCTCTAGCAACTGGGGGAGTAGCTCTTCCCTAGTCTGGAATCTCATTAGAGCGTGTTCTCACCATCTGTGAGAGAATAAGAGAGGAATATTTAGTACTACATCAATTGCACGATGGAATATGAAGAAAGGTAGTTTCCTAACACCATATAGCCTTTCGAAGATAAGTACAGACGTCTCCGTACCGATCCGCAAGACTCTATTAGGTCTGCTCATAACTTGTGAGACCTACGTGAACCAAGTGCTCTGATACCATATTGTCAGGACCCAATTTCACCTATAGGTCGTGATGGCGCCCAACACTACAGCTAGGCAAGCCAACTAGTAAGTCAAACGTACATTGGTTAAATTTTATTCTAAAAAAATAATAAAATACCAACTTCTACCAATGTATGTGCCAAGACCCGATGTTACAAGTGCATGAGCATCTAGTAGATTATAAAAAACTCCAAATACTGTCTGAAATAAAATAAACAGAATATAAATATAAGAAGAGACACTGGTAGCTGCAGAACGGCTCAGAAAGGCAGCTCACCACTATGCCTCGGGATGACGTGGGTATGTGATGATAGGTCCTCCGCTAGTACATATCTCAGATCCTGCACAAAATGTGCAGCAAGTGTAGTATGAGTACGTAAACAACGTGTACCCAGTAAGTATCAAGCCTAATCTCGAAGTGGTAGAGACGAGATGGCTGACTTTGACACTCACTATGGGTCAATAATAATAACTGAAATAAAACTAGGATATTTAAATCAGCATGATTTACAGAATTTACAATAATTTATTTAATCAGTAGAAATAATCAAATTCCTTCAAATGTAACAATTCTCAATATATTAATTAAATTTCTTCAATTCAAATAATTTCCAATTTATCAATTAAACCTCATTTACAGGAGTAACAATTAATTCCTTAACAAGCAAGAGTAATAATTCATTAAATTCCAAGGATTTTTCAATTTATTAATTAGCTTCACAAGCCGAAATAAATTATTAAAAGATCGTGTAATTATTATTATTACGCACGATTTCTGTCGAGGACGTACGGCCCGATCCAGAGTGTCGTGTACACTGCCGAGGGACGTGCGGCGTGATCCATAGATGCATCTATCCTGCCGAGGCGTTTGGCCCGCTCCACAAGAAAGGAGGACATTTTCTTATGTGCTTCCGGAAGGAGAGTATATTTATTATAAGATAAATTTAGGAGGAGAACAATTTCTTTTAACAATTAATTAATTTAAACAAAAATTAAGCATATGAAAATTTCATATTTTTTTACTTTTCATAACAATTCACAATATATACATCAATTATTTTAATTAATAAAGAATACAATTCACACAAGTAATTCATGCTTTGAGTCTTAAACTACCCGGACTTTAGCATTAATAGTAGCTACGCACTGACTCTCGTCACCTCGTGCGTACGTCGCCCTCGCAATTAGCAATAATTATTCACTTTAATCCCTATGGGGTAATTTCCCCCTCACAAAATTAGACAAGAGACTTACCTCCTCTTGCTCCAATTAATCCACTATAAGGCCTTTTCCACGATTATCCAACTTTGTCTGGCTCGAATCTATCCAAAATAATTCGATACAATCACTAAAAATTATAGGAATCAATTCTATAAGAAAATACTATATTTTTTAATAAAAATCCCGAAATTAATTAAAATTTCATCCGTGGGACCCACATCTTGAAATCCGGAAAAAGTTATGAAATCTGATAACTCATTCAATTACGAGTCCAACCATACCAGTTTCACTCAAATCCGACTCCGAATCGATACCGAAATCTCAAAAATTCGTTTCTATGAGATTTCTAAAACTTTCCCAAATTTAAATCTCAAAACACTAATTTATGGTGAAAACAATGATATATTTGTATATGTAGACCAAATCTGAGTTAGAATCACTTACCCCCATATTTTCCCTTGAAAATCTGACAAAAGTCGTCTCTCCTCAAGCTCAAGTTCGTCAAAAATGGCAAATGGGACGAATGTCCTCTGTTTTTATAACTTACAGCTCTATCCAGTTCGATCAAGGAGCTCGATCAGGGGAGCTCGATCTCGGGAGATCGATCTCGGGAGATCGATCTCAGGGAGCTCGATCTTGGGAGCTCGATCAAGGAGCTCGATCTTAGGAGCTGGTCATGGCCTCGATCAGGCCTCGAGCCTGGGACATGGTCATGGCCTCGATCAAGTTCGATCTTGGGTCTTGATCCTAGCCCTCGAGCCTTGCCTTCGATCGTGGCTTAGATACTGAGCCTCGTCCCTGACTTCGACTCAGGCCTCGATCGTCGGCTCGATATCTTGGTTCGATCTGGGGCTCGATCATAGCCCAGAATATACAGCAGAAGGGAAAATTGCAGCAGCTTTTTAAGTCCAACTTTTGATCCGTTAACCATATGAAACTCACTCGAGGCTCTCGGGACCTCAACCAAATATACCAACAAGTCCTAAAACATCATACGAACTTAGTCGAACCTCTAAATCACATCAAATAATGCTAAAACTATGAATCATACCCCAATTCAAGCTTAATGAAACTAAGAGTTTTCAACTTCTACATTCGATGTCGGAACCTATCAAATCAACTCCGATTGACCTCAAATTTTACACACAAGTCATAAATTACATAATGGAGCTATGAAAATTTTTAAAACTGGATTCTAACTCCGGTATCAAAAAGTCAACTCATCGGTCAAATTTCCAAACTTAAATTTTTATTTTTAGCTATTTCAAGCCTAATTTAACTACGGACTTCCAAATAAAATTCTGAACACGCTCCTAAGTCCAAAATCATCATACGGAGCTGTTGGAATCATCAAAATTCTATTTCGGGGTCGTTTTCTCAAAATGTTGACCGAAATCAAACTTAGCACTTTAAGGCCAACTTAAGGAACCAAGTGTTCCGGTTTCACCCCAAACACTTTCAAATCCCGAACCAACCATCCCCTCAAGTCATAAATCATTACAAGCACCTACGGGAAGTTTTATTTTAGGGAACGGGGTTCTAAAAATTAAAATAACCGGTTGGGTCATTATACTATGAAATCGTATCCAGTAGAGTTTCCTTTATATGTGTGTGTTGGCCACGCATATAAACGATTAACTACCAAGACATTCAGAATTGTCTCACTTTTTTAAACTCTAGATCGTGCCATGAAGCTTAGAGCAATGGGTAACCTTCTCTTCTTATCGAATTTCAAACGTATCGAATACCAAGCGAGACAGGATAATTTCCCATTGGGGTATAATTATGGAGTATAGATTGGTAACAAATGAGACTTGAAAGGATGTTGAAAGTAGGATGCAATGGATAATAGTACAGATTAGAGCATAACCTTATCAGAAAGTACTAAAACATATATTATATTTTATGGTTATTAGCTTACCTCAGTTACCATTTGTACAGTCTCTCAGTTAGTAAGTTTATGATTGTTTAGTATAGTATACTAGTATTCAGTTATTTAGTGACCAGATCTCCAATTTTTAGTGTATCCAAATTTTGGCGACTTGTGAGTATACATTGATGCCTATGGGTGCTAAAAGAAAATGCGAGTAACAATGATTATAGCAAAATCTTTGCATGTTCTATGTCCGGATTAAGACCCAAGACTAACTGGATGGTGCAGGAACTGATTTATCAGATGATGGTATACTCAGAAGGACAAATTTGTGTATTGTAGTGTATCCGTATGTGTTTTACCTCACAAAATAATTTCCTTTTAATTCTTGGAAATGGAGCCACAAATTGGATGATGATAGTTTAGATGTCAGACCCCCACGATGTAACAGATTAAGAATTAAACCGCAATAGGCATAGAATTGGTCACTAGAGTTTTGGAGAGAAAAGGGCCTACGAGAAAAATACTTAAGAGTTAGAAACGTTTGTTATTACCAAAGATGTGTTTTTCGTAAGACTCATGCATATGACTAAAAAGATATTATGTACGAAATGAGAACCAACAACATGCGATATTGAATTTCAGGGAATGATTTTAATTTGTTTAGATTTCTTCAAATCAGAACTAGAAAGTACAACGTTAATAAGTTACTATAAGAAGCAGTTATGATTGTGAGATAAAATATATGATAGGTCCCCCTTAAGTTATGTGACTAAGTATTTAACCCGGATGTTTATATTCTGATATGATTTTGAATCAAATTTCGTGTAAGACCGGTGGAATTTTTCTAAGTGTAATCCATGTGCTTAATTCAAAAAAAGAAAGATAGTATGCGACCATAGAATAGGGTCAGATGGTGAGGGAAGTTAAGAATAACATTATACTTCACTTTAATTATTCAAAGTAGAACAAGAAAACATGATGCTAGCAGGTAGTTAGTAAAAGAATAGTAAGTAAGTTTTGAGTAGATACAGTGAATTAGCAATTTCAGCAGAGTTAGTAGAGGTAATATTTGATTCACTTAGCCAGGTTAACTCTAGTGAGTGGATAACAATTTGAAATACCTAACGCCTTTTAGAACCCAAAGAGTTTAAGTTAAACCCGAAGTACAGCGGCAGTGGAAGAAAAAAAAATCAGCTAGGCAGTAAAAGAGCAAACTACAGAAGAATAGCCTTTAAGAGTTATCGAAAAGGGGTTTTCCCAAGATTGATAGTGTGAGCAGAGGTAAATTATTAAGATTGTGTATGCTAGTTGTGAATAAATTAGCTTTCCGTTTATGTAAGTAATTTAGTTTTTTTCTAGTAAGAAGGATTACTCAGAAGTAAGTTGGAAGATAAGTCGTCATTGACGTGAAGTGCGAGGAATTGTAGAAGATAAGGAAAGTTATTTGGATCCCAACATAAGAGAATAATCCGCAAGTATAAGACCTTAACCTTTGGTCTAAGGGGGGATGTGAAAATTGTCAGTAAGTCCAGTTGGAGATTTGAAACTCGCATAGTTAGTATGGGATATAAAAACTACAAAATTCATGCCCAGTTATGTATCACGAGGGTAGTTCCATTGCACGAGACTCTGATCTTCGAAGTACTGGTCAAAGACTTAGCTCACAATAATATTGTAAGTGTTTTCAGAAAGTACCTTAAAAGGATAATCAAGTATAGAAAGTATAACTCATGATTGAGGCACACAAGAGACCTATAGTGAAAGAAGTTCACCACTTAGCCAAGCTGGGAGTTCAACTTTCAGACTCCAAAGATGGTGGAGTTGTTGTCCAGAACAGGACTTGTTCCTCCTTAGTAGCCGAAGTGAAGGAGGAACGGTTTGCTGATCCCTACTTTTTGCAGTTGAAACAGGGGATTCACAAGCATACGACAATGGCTTTTGAACAAGAGGGAGATGATGATACATTGAGGTACCAAGACGGATTGTTTGTTCCAGACATAGATGGACTTAGAGAAGGAGGATCATGTTAGAAGTCCATAATTCCAGGTATTCTATCCACCCAGGTTCCCCAAAGAAGTACCATGCTCAAGGAGATTTATTTATGGAACGATATAAAAGAGAACGTCACAGACTTTGTGGCCAAGTGTCTGAATTATCAATAAGTGAATGTCGAGTAGCAGAAAGCCCAATGTTTTACCACAGAATACACATATTCTTGAGTGGAGATGGTAAATATGGAATTTATAACAAGATTATCTCATTCATTTTGAAAGCCTGATTTGATTAGGTGATTGTAGATCAACTTACCAAGTCAGCACACTTTTTGCCAGTAAAGACCAGTGATTCAGCAGAACATTATGCCAAGTTGTACATTCAAGAAATCGTTCGATTGCATGTGACTCTATTTTCTATCATTTTAGATCGGGTGCTCAGTTTACAACGAATTAGAAGTCCTTTCAGAAAGGATTAGGCACAAGTTTTTCATCCTCAGAAAGATGGTCAGGCATAGTGCATTATTCAGACACTTGAAGATATGTCCTTGATTATAAATATAATTGGGATGATCATATACCTCTCATTGAAGTTTCTTATAATAACAGCTACCATTTTAGTATCGATATGGCACCGTATGAAGCTTTGTATGGGCAAAGGTTTAGATCACTGATTGGTTGGTTCGAAGTTGGCCAAGAAGAGTTGTTGGGACCAAATTTGGTCTATCAAGCTATGAAGAAAGTCAAATTGATTCAAGAGCATTTGAAGATGGCTCAGAGTCACCACCAAAAGTCTTATTCGAAAAGTAGAGATATAGAGTTTTCAAGTTGATGATTGGGTATTTCTAAAAGTTTCGCCTATGAAAGGTGTAATAATATTTGGGAAGAAAGGAAAGCTCAGTCCCAGATACATCGGGTCGTATAAGATCCTACAAGGATCGGGCAAGAAGCTTATGAGTTAGAGTTGCCACCAGAATTGGCAGTTGTACACCCAGTATCTCACGTGTCATTTTATAACATTCAAATTTCTACTATTCACATATTCATGTTAGTTTAGTACTCAGATACTCATGTTAGTTCAGTGCTCACATATTTCCATCAGACCCGTTAAAGGTACAGAGTTAGCCGTAGTTACAGTCAGGACAATCATTTGAGGACGAATGATCCCAAGGGGGAGATAATGTAACACTCCGTAAATTTGGACTAGGTGTGGACATGTTAAATGAGTATTAATGTGATATCTTAGACATATGAAGTCCTAGCGGGATGAGTATTGGTGGAAATAGTTATTTTAGAATCAAGACGGAGAGTGAGGTGCATAAGATTCGATAAAATTGACTAAATTTATGAAAGGTCTGTCTTCTAGCAGGATTTCATGAAAATCTGTTGAGAATTTGAGAAAACATAAAACATGAAAGTTATAGCGCTTTGAAATACCTTTCCAATTATATAGGTGTGGAGCCTTAACTTATTTCTGTACAAAATTTTATGCGTGTTTTACTGGAAAATGTGCAGTCTGTGCACTCATATGTGCGCCAGTGCCACTGCCATTTATGCACGTTCAGGTGCGCGGTTGGGCCTTCAGCTGCGTGGGGACATACCCGAAAATTCATTTTATAAGCCCTACTTCGTCCCTCACCCCCCAAAACACAAAAACTTGCTCTAGGAAGGGAAGCTCTCAAGAACTAACTTCCTCCAAGGTTCCTACATCATCCAAGGTAAGTTCTAATGATGATTCTAAGTTAATTTCAATTCTCCAATACCTTATTAACATGGGTAAAGCCTTCAAATCATTAGATATTCGATTGAGACATCATTGTTGAGAAAAGAAACCCTAGAACTTTAATTCAAGAGGATTGAACGATAAAAAGGTAATATCTTCACCCTTTAATTTATTATAACATTGGATTAATAATTATAGACTCTAAGTTCATAAGATATGAGTTGATGGGTTTGATAGAAAAATATGAACGGTTATAGGTTTGGGTTGTTGATTGTTGATTATTGATTAAGGATGTTGTTTATCTTATGGGTGATGAAGAATGATATTGATTCGCTTAAAAAGGCCAGATTCAAGGTATGTGAGGCTACTCTTTATGTTTGGGAATATTAATGATTCTCCCTACACTACGTTTCTTCTACGACGTTACTAATTGCCTTGAAATAAATTGAAGCATAGTTCCTCGAATAGTTGTAGAACTTCTATTCTCTAGCTTCGTAACTCGTTCATGACTTTTATTTCGAGCGTTGTGAGCTCAGTGCGTAATCAATATAGACTTGTGTTTGATGCTCATGAGTCTCAGTCTAGATTACTCAACGTGTCATAAACAGTTGAAGTTTTAGTTTTCATAATTAGTTCATGATTACATGTCTCAGTCTAGTCCTATTCAGTATTCTAGTATCATGTAACTTAGTATGATTTAGTATTTCAGCATCACATAATGCAATATGATTCTGAATTCCTGAATGTTGAATACCTGTATTTGGGCCTGAGGCCGTAGTTTATGCTTTATGCATGTTTGGGCCTGAGGCCGTAGTTCATGCTTTATGCATATTTGGGCCTGAGACCGTAGTTTATGCTTTATGTATCTTTGGGCCTGAGGCCGTAGTTATGTATACGTATACTTGAGCTTGAGGCCGTAGTTTGTGCACATATATATTGGGCCCGAGACCATAGTTTATTCAGATAAACAGGTGGTTCATCATTCAGAAGAAGGAGTATTCATATCCTTACTTCCTTTGTTTAGTTATCAGTTATCATTTCAGTTTCACTTTCAGCAGTTATCATTTCAGTTATCAGTAATCAATTCTCAGCTATTAGCTCAGTTTCAGTTTCAACATTTATAGTTCTTTCTTTCAGTTGCTTTACATACCAGTGCATTTTAAATGTATTGACATCCCTTTCGCCTGGGGCTTGCATCTCACGATGCAGGTAATGATTTACAGGTTGACGATTCAGAGCGCTAGGATTCTCGTACCAGCTATTTGGTGAGCCTCAGTTCTTTCGAGGCATTATCATTACTTTACAGTCTTCAGTATTTTCAGACAGTCAATGTTTTCAGTACTTCATTAGAGGCTTCATAGACTAGAGTAACAGTTAGATAGAGTCACGGGCTTTTCATGTTACGCAATGTTGGCTACAGATATGTTTCGGACTTATGTTAGTATTTCCGCACTTGATTTTATATCATTCAGACTTTCAGTATATCAGCATGTGTTAGTTTATCTTCCGCATTCAGTATGTTATGATATCACATGTTGATTCAGCCAGCAAGTTGGTTTGCTCGGTTATATGTAGTTAGGCACCGGGTACCGTGTTACGTCCAGGCCCAGGTTCGGAGCATGACAGGTAATATGTACATAGACCTAATTACCCCTACCCTGGGAATATAAATAGGTTGTTTCTAGAAAACCCTTGGCCCGAGAGAAAGAATAAAAACAAGAAAAAGTTAATAAATGGATCATGACTAATTTTCATTTAAAAAACATGTCAAAAGAAAGTTAAATTTTTACAAGTTATCCTAATTTTCAAGTGCATATTTTAATAAAGTAGGGGAAAAGGGATGGTCTTGATCGTTTAAAAAGTAGGTGCTCTTTGGAACATTTTTCAAGTTGAGTCAATTTGGCTTACAATATTACTAAGATAAGAATATCTTTAAGGGAAAGAATAATAATCTAATTAAGATGAAGACAACAACAATCTGGAATGCTGATGCTCATTGCACTAAAACTGGAATCTGTTCTGATAAAGTGGATTGATAATATTTCAGCCTTTTTGCTTTTTATAATTGAACAAGAGATTCCATTTCATTGTCAAATAATGTGTTCCAAGTTCTTGAAAGTTGAAACTAGATAAATCTTTTTACTAGACAGTCAAATTATATATTTCAAGTAATTAGTTTCACTTCTTATGAGCAATTACTTGTAGTCAAGGGTGGAGCTAGGGAATCGCAAGAGATTCATCTAAATCCCCTATATTGAAAAATTATATTGCATGTATATAACTTTTTTTTTTTATGTATATATATAAGATGTTGAATCACTTTGATTTTTTCACGTATTTATTTTTTTTAATCCCCTAGATGAAAATTCTACCCTTTACTATCCATTTTTTTTTATCTTTTAGATGACTTGACAATATAAATAACATTTAGCACTGTTATTATATATAAGTTAAACTCAAAACCAAAAACAAAAGACTCATCAGAAAAATATATTGCATAATTCAGAAGTTCACTGTAAGTTGGCAACAAATGTTTTGTTATATATAAGACTAGGTGACAGTGTCACAAGAGCTTACTCTAAAACTTAAGTTGCTATCAAGGTCAAGCCCATCTTCTAGCGAATACCAATAAACGTTTCCTAATAAATAAATTATTAAAAAAAATAGAAGAAATCACTTAGTATTTTTTTAATCGATTCGGATTTGAATCTTAATTTCCAAGATTTTCTTTGTTTATATATCCATTTCGTAATCTGTTAACTGTCCATTTTACCACCACTAAATATGAGAATACTATCCAAGCTAGTGGTGATGAGCTAAAGTGACATTTCTATACGAAAAAACTGTTGTTCTACACCCTATCTTCCGTAAAATAATGGATTCATATCATTATTGAAAATGAAAGATGCCAAAGTTTCACTCACCAATTTGGTCATTATCTCAAAGTCTATCTCTACCTATGGTCACAGGAAAGGGAAGGAGGATATTCCACTTTTTATCATTCACTTCCATTTTTGGTACATAAGGCAATTTGATTCCCTATGAAAATTGTAATATGCAACCAAACGTGATGTAAAATATATTTGTTAGAATGATCTAACTAGGTCCAAAATCACCGTTAATGTTACGGTCTATCCACCAGTGATATTGTTCGCTTTAATCTTAAGCCCGCGCGGTCACATACCCCCTAGGGACACTGAGGTTTGCCCCACCACAGGTCAAGGTTGACCGCGGAGTAGCTCTAATATCATATGTAACAGCCCAACTCACTAGTGGTATTATCCGCTTTGATCCTAAGCCCGCAACTTTAAAATGCGTCACTAGGGTCTAAGGCATGTTTACCTATAAACCTAGCATCTCTCCTGTGTTTTGTCAATGTGGGATTTGCCTAGGGTGTAACATTTAAGTTGCCAACCAAACAATAAGCAAAGTGGTAGGCAATACTAGTTGTAAAAAGAATTGAAATGAGCTAGGCACTCAGCTCTTACAATTTGAAGTTTCAATGTCAAAAAAATTTCAGCAAAAACTTGAACTTCAGCTACAAATGTACCTAATTTCTATACCATTCTTTAACTACACCAGTCTCCACCAAAAATTACCAAAACTTATTTCAGAAAAAAGAATAGGAAACTAATCTTAACGGTCCACACCGAGATCATATGAGGAGGTTGTAACAGGTATCGTTAACTACTGTAAATCAGAAGGTTTCATCTTAACCAGCAGCTCTACCACAAGCCAATGGCCTTCCACCAAATTCCGCCGACTCCAAGCCAGATTATAAGGTTGACGATGGAAATTACAAACCCGTATCCCCACCATTTTGCGAGGGGGACATAGTTTGCACCGTAGAATACAGGTGCTGATCCGATTCCATAGTGAGTAATGCCACCCATAAGGTTTGAGAGGAAAGAGAGCACCAACGCTCCCAAGTATGGTGGAGTACCTAGTGCACTAGCAACGGATAAGAATGCTGTGAACATTGCTCCGATATGAGCAGCTCCACTTGCGAAGAAGTAGTGAGAGTAGAAGTACAGAAGAACAAGAATTCCGAATGACAACTGCCACGAAAGTCCTAATCCACCGACAACCTGCAAAATAGAGCGAGTAAATCAAGCACGAGCGATAAATTACTGGAGCAACCCCCATACTTATGGAGTAATGGACACACAGATTCTTCAGTAAATCTTAGGAAAAAAGGGCAAAATGGTTTCACCACCTAACAAAAGTTGTTTCGTTGCTGATGAGAAAAGCGTTCAGTTATCCTATCAGATGTACTCACCACAGAAGTAGTCATCACAGATAAATGCTTACAGATTTATAGAGATGCTATATTGATGTCTGACCGTGGTACATAACCTTAATAAATAATACAATGTCATCAAGCAGATAAGGATGAAGCAGAAGACCACAAAGTATTATAATCCGGATCAGCTTTCTAAGAGTTCAATACATGAGCATCAGAATGAGATAATTTAGTCTTTTTATTTATATAAACAAATCCAAATATAATACTGAAGGATAGCCCCACTTCAATTCCACCTAGACTTTTCTCTTACGGTCATGCCAATCAAGGTTACATGTACCTCTTTTTAACTTCTCTCAATACACTTGTTAGTGGCAAGAGAGATGTCAAATAACAATTTACTCTACCTAAGATGGTAATTTAAATGATCTTTACGAGGCCTTTCAATAGCTCCTGCTGAGAAGTTTTTATTGACAATGTCCAACATTTTGGTCTTTAATTCACACCTACAAAGATATTTCTATGTAAAACCGTGCCTTTTCCAGTGCACAGAGAAGTGCCACAGTATCAGTTCTCTTTTCTCTTTTTTTTTTTGGTTGGTTGTTGGGGGGGGCACACAAAAGGGGAATATGGGATCACAATTTTTTTTATTTTTTTTTACAATAGGCGACATCATTATTGAAAGAAACTCTTAGCTATGATTAGAAATCTTCAGATAAAACTTAAAGCAAATTGTAAGTTTGTAACAACCTAAGAACTTAGGTGTCGAGATGCAAAATTGAAGGCCATGTAGCTATATGTAAAATTAGTTTTGAGCAAATAAAGAGCTCATGTCAATTTTTTTTTATTTTTTTTTAGTTTCAGAAAGGCAAGACAAAGTTCATGTCCATTGTAAATAGCTACTAACATATGAGAGATAGAGATCCTATTTGAACAATGAGGAAAATCAGTATGGCTGCATAAAAGAAGGAGAAAGCAAGTGGATGAACGTCAAATGGTGGGTACTGAGACATAAGATCTTAAGTTATATCCTAGACTTGCACATGACCCGAAAGAAGGACCAGCAAGAGCATAGGAAGTAGTTGGATATCCTCAAGTGTCTACTTCCTCTTTGCATAAATTACTGAATATTTAGCGAAAAAGCAAACAAAATATCATGCGGTGCAATTAATGAAAACAAACCTTGACCACAGTTTCACTAAACCAAGAGATGAGACCATATTTGTTCAGATAACCAGCCATCGCAATTAGTGCAGCAAACCAAGTAAGAGTGTCCCAAGCAACTGCCTCACCCAAACATTCTTTCCATGTGACAACCCCGGTGATAAGGAGTACAGATAGTCCAAGAATTGCTGCAGTAACAGCATCAACCTTTAATGTGCTACCAAATATCCAAAGACCAACCTGAAACAAAACATTCAGAGTTGGAATATCAATAGATGGTATCAAACAAATTCGAGCTACATGTATCATTTTTAATTGAACATGCATAGTGGCAAAACCAAAACACAAAAATGCATTTTTATATGCTCCTAAATATACTATGTTAGAACTATCAGACAACATGGTGAACAAAATATCAGATTGAATGAATCATACAAAATCTTCAAGCGCTATTAGGACGTCAATGAACTCAATGAAGTCTTGACATGAAAAAAAAATGTTTTTATCAGTCCAGCTTATAACAGCTTCAAGTCCACGAGGATCACCAATTAGTCAACAATTTCTGGGCCATTAAATTAATACTTCACAAGACGAGAACTTATTTTTGTGCATTGACATTTAGTTTTAGAGTCAAACTAGTGATTCTATTATCTCCCCTGCTTTTCACCAACACCTTCTCCCAAAAGGTTCCAACTTGTTACCTGAGCCTGGGAACGATTTCCCTTATCACAAAGCTTTAATTACACATCACCATATACAAATTAAAACCCTTGAGCTAGGAATTCTCAGTCAAATGAGCACCTATCAATCCCAAAGGTGGATCCAAAATTTTAAGCTTATGGGTTCCTACAACAATCTCAAGTTAATTTACATGATAACTGGACCAACGAACTGGTTCCAAGCCAATATTCTTATACTTTTAATAAATATTTTAGTACAAATACAAGATCTATGCAAAAGTTACTGGGTTCACGGGAACCTGTAAAGTTTGATCTAGAGAATTTTAAGCTTATGGGTTCCTACAACAATCTCAAGTTAATTTACATGATAATTGGACCAACGAACTGGGTTTCAAGCCAAATATTCTTATACTTTTAATAAATATTTTAGTACAAATACAGGATCTATGCAAAAGTTACTGGGTTCACAGGAACCTGTAATGTTTGATCTAGATCCGCCCCTAATCAATCCCATTATTCATATCGGAACTTACAAAGTCAACTCTTTATGCCTGATAGGTCTCATGTGCTTCATTTAAATTCCTGATTTACCTCACTTCCAAATAGACTAACGAAAAAAATGAATAATAATGATAATACTAATGAAGGTCGGCAGGGTAAAACAAGATATTAACCTCAAGGTAGAGGTCTGAAGTATACTTTCAAAAGTTCACCTATATGCTCTTATGTCAATCATGGATTTCACAACTGAATAATGAAAAAGAACGCTTTCGAAAAGAAAGATAAAGGGAGCTTGTGATTATCCCTCAAACAATTATGAGATGTACATCAGAATGAAAACACAGTATATTAAAAGTAAAAAACTTGTAAAAAGGAACAGTATGGAAGTATCACCGGGTATGAGGCCAATGACTTGTCTCATCTATGTATGATCAATGCATAAAAAGTATAATACGAAAGTATCAGCTAAATATGATAAAAAAAAAATGAAAATAACTATTTGTCTATGTTGACTACAGATGCACCGAAAAGTCGAGAAAATTAAGCAAAAGTTGCCAATGCTAAGCTAGTACACAAGCGTTTGAAAATGCAAAAAACCATAAGCATATATTGATCACTCAAAACTAAGTGGATCTGCATCTCTGTTTATTACGCTGGGAACAAACCAACATTTAGTGAACAATAGCTAATTGCTTGGCCATCGCCACTTCTTTTAAGGATCAGTAAAATTCAATGCAAAGTTAAGCATCCAAAAAGGGACAAAAACCAGCTTGACAAAAGTAATGAGTCTAGGACACATTAACAATGCATATTAACCAGTAGGAGTGTCAAATGGGCGGGTTTGGCCGATTTTGGGCGGGTCAAATGGGGATGAGTCAATAACTGAGCGGGTCATTGACCGCCCAAAAGTTACATAGGCTAAGATGGGCTAAAATTTGGGTTATAGCCCAACCCGCCCAACTATTACCAAACTTTAATTAATATATAATGTTTTCTTATGAATTGTATAATTACTAAATAAGATTGTTTTTCTTTTGTTAAGGTCATATATAACATATCAAACAAATAAGAATTATTTCTAAGATATTTTGACAAAGTGTATAGATCAATTTGGGCTCAGCCCAACTTTAAATGGGTTGAGATGGGTTGCGTCAAGGTGGGTTGAGTTCAATAAACGGACGGATCAATAAGCAGCCCAACATTGGCCGGGTTGGGCGGGTCACTTGGGCTTGGGCCAAATTTGACAGCTCTATTAACCAGCAATGCATTGACAAAATCACTCTATAGAGTTGTACACACGTTTACGTCGAAGCATAATCCTCTCCTATGAAGTGTCAACATGTACTAATCCCTTAAATCTAAAAGCTTAATTTACATCCTAATCTGATCAACTCATGGTTGTTACCTTAATTCAGATATTTTCAGAAATTTACATGAAAAAAAAACACATTTCTGCTTTCAATCAACAAGTTAAAAATAATGAGACCAGCAAGCAAAACTAATTATTTCTTTTCTTACCGTAAGAAGCAGAGTTCCAGCCATAATTATCTCATTCTTAGACATTGGCCCCATTTTCTCCAACTTCTCCTTAGCCAACCTAGGTGCATCCGGACTACTCTTCACAGTAGGCGGATAAATTATATACAAAAGCAATGGAACCACAATCAAAGACACTAAACCAGGAACTATAGCTGCTTTAGCCCAATCCATCCACCCAATTGTTTGATTAATTGTACTAAGTGTCAAATTTGCACTCAAAGGATTAGCAGCCATAGCTGTCAAGAACATGGATGATGAAATAACAGAAGTTTGAAAACAAGTCAACATTAACCAAGATCCTAACTTGTGTTCAGTTCCATCACCTACATTACTTCCACAAGCTACACAAAGTGATTTTACCAAAGGCAAGAAAATCCCACCAGCTCTAGCTGAAACTGAAGGAATAGCAGGAGCTAAAAGGGCTTCACTAAAAACCAAACTATAACCTAAACCCAATGAACTACTACCAAACAATGAAACAAACTGATAAGCAATTCTATTCCCTAATCCAGTTTTAATAAAACCTCTTGCAAAGAAAAATGCAAGTGCAATTAACCATGGAATTGGATCACCAAAAGCTGAAAATGCAGCTGCAAAAGTAAGTGTTTTAGTTAAAACACAAGCACCAAGTCCCATAAGTGCAACAGCACCAAGAGGTAAAGGTTGAGTTATAATCCCAACAATTGTAGCTAAAAATATGGCTAATAATTGCCATGCATTTTTAGTAACACCAGCAGGTGCAGGAATAAACCAGAGGATAATTCCAGTGGCTATGGATGCAATTAATGGCTTTATTGCTGCACCTTGCCATGGTTGCTGAGGTGGAACTATAGCTGAAGGAGTAGTAGAAGCTGAAGCTTTTATAATTACACTTCTGGGTTTGTCAAGATTCGATCTTTTTCCAAGATTCAAGCTTTTTTCAAGATTTAAGGGGTTCTTGAATGAAGAAGTCAAAAAAGATGGGGTCTTTTTTGATATTTGAGTGGATTGTAGGGATTGGGGAGAAAAAAGGTGTGATTTTTGAGATGGGGTTGGCCGGAGACGGAGGTTGACGGCGGAGGTGAGGGCCAAAGACGCCATCTTTGTGATCTGTAAGAGAGAAAATCTGGGAGTAATAGGGGAGTTGAGTTTATAGTATGGGCTAAATTTTGTGGGAGTGAATCTTGACCGTTGATTAGAAATTGAACGGTAGTGATGGCGTTTGGAATATACACGGTAAATGACAGGGCCAGCTTTTGTTTAGTCTGTTGTGTCAGCATTGCGAACTCCGTCTCTGTGTGAAATAGGCTTCTTGCTAAGTCCGTCACTGTTCTTGATGCTAAAACGCGCCGGCTCAACGCTAAAATGCGCCGTTTTAAAGTTTGTAGCTAACTTGAGCTTTCCACGTGGCGGTAGATGAACGGTGAAGTGCCTGATTTAGTGACTTAAGGATCGACCCACATTCTATTGTGTGACACGTGACATGATTTAGTTGGTGGAGGTCATGCTGTGTTGACCCAAAAATGGTAAAGTCAAGGGATTTGGGGTATGGGAGGAATATAAAGGATAAAATTACACAAGAGGCCGGAAGGGTATAATCTAACTATCAACAAAATCATGAAAGGTAATAATTAATTTTTTTTTTTTAATAAGAGAATTTGCCGTCACTATCCTTTGATATATGATCGTACTAGACAAGCCTACGGTCTCGATCGAAAAGGTATGCAAATGAATTCGAACCCTAGACCTCACATTTAGAAAGCCTCATGTTCAATCAACTCAACCAACCTCGTGTTGATAGAATAATTAAGGTACGCATAAACTGAGTCGTAGGTTAATATCTTTTCATATTTAAAAGAAGGATGAAATTACCAAAGAGGGCTTTTAAGTGATGTTATTGACAGCCACAGAAATGCAAAATGGTGGCATGTTGGGAAAAAAGACAAAGAAGAGAGTTCAGAGAAGTGTGAGGTTGTGGTAAATCTCAAGAACAGAGAAGTAATGTCAAAATGGAAGTGCCTCTTTTTCTGATCCAAAGGTCAGAGAATTTAGAAGGCAAATTCACCTGAACCTCACGATTTTCTGTTATTTGTCTTTATTCAATCAATAGGACAACTTACATGTTCAACCTCCCTTTATCACTAGGGCCAGTGTACTACTTACATAGTGGCCTGTTATTTGTTAATATATGTACTACTTAAAGCTGTAATTTTGGACCAATTTATATGCATTTAGGCTAAATTTTTCCGTAGACGTTATCTTCCACCAATATAACTATAGTTAACTCTCTCAACAAACACTTAAACATATACGGAGAAATTACATAGCGTTTTTATTCCCGTTAATACTAAAAATTCGAGATTTCATGATTCTCAACTTAGTGCATTGATCACTGGCCCCATGTTGGGTGCTACCTCCCTCATACTAGTATTTCCAAACAAAAGGCTTTATTTTTCAAAGAAAGATCCTCTTTTAAACATGTTTCTTGAAACTTTTTCAAATAATGCTTTGAAAAAGAAAAGAGTCGAGGGTCTACTGGAAATAATATCTCTATTTTCACAAGGTAGAGATAAGGTTTGTGTACACACTATTCTCCCCAGACCCCAATATGTAGGATTACACTGGATATGTTGTTGTTGTTTTGAAAAGGAAAATCTATTAAAAGATTTTCAAAAAAGTTGTCTAAATGGGCACGCATTGAACACTATGAAGCGGATATAAAATTTAAGTCTATAAATGAAAGGATGTAGCTTAGACTTGGATAGATAAAAACTCGATGGTCCCGGTTTGGCTCATACATAAAATGTTATTCATATGTTCCAAATTTATTGGATATATCTCAAGCCTACTGAATTCATGAGTCCAGATTTTATAAAATAATTAACCCAAATAATCGTTCATTCAATCACTTAAATTAAAAATAGCTGGTAGAGGTACAATATATGCATAATTTATGTATTATATATGTATAATTGTGTATAATTAATTTATATGGCTTGAAAAAGTAAACAATGAATATAACCGACTATTTGTGTAAAGATCTCTTTTTTTATAGTCGAAACCAGGCCCCTTTTTATCGGCCCATGTTGTCTTAATCTCTTAAGTTCGGCCTGGTTCTTGATTCCTAAAATCTCTCCTCACAATTTCGTAACATGTAGAGATAGTACTGTTTAATTATGAAGGGGGAAAAATTGAAAACGTATTTGTGGAAAAAGCAAATGTGTATTTAGAGATAGTTTATTCTTAAAAGGGGTAATAATCTTAAGCCACTTGTTAGACACACTGCTTTTTGTGATGTTCCATGCATTTATTGGGAGCAGTGGTTTTGGCAATAAGATAGAGTCATGCCTCAAATTTTCTTTAGAAAAAGACGTTCTGAAATTGATATAGAGGCAAAGGATGATACATCAATAGCTAATAAAGATCAACCGTTTTGCTTCTTTTACTTTTATATGAGTAGGTGCTTGCAGCTCGCTCGCTGTCTACTAAATGAGTCACTCCCGGATCTTATCTTTAATCTCAATCAAATTGAAATCAAATTAATAAAGTGAGAAAGAAAATAATAAAAAGATTCGATATGGTGCTCACTAAACCTCCGAAATATCTAATAAGTTGAGTTTTAATTATGTGAGTCATATAGAACGTCAATGCATAAAATGGGGGTTATAAGTAAGGAAAATATAGGACACATTTGTAATGGAGAGGACCTAATTGAATTAGTAACAGAGAACTGAAATAAACTATGGGACCATTTGAACCTTTTTCCTATTTTATAGGATAAGTTAATATTAAATATTGAAATCATGAGCAGCGTAACGTCGCTTTGGCCGAGTGGTTAAGGCGCTTGCCTGCTAAGTAAGTGGGGTTTCCCCGCGTGAGTTCGAATCTCACAGGCGACGTTTGAATTATTTTGAGCCACTGATCTTTTATTTCTATCCTCTTCTTCCTCCCCCCCCCCTCCCCCCCACATTAGGAATTTAGGATTATTACATTTTTGCCTTTATCTCAATTTTATCGATCTCCAAGTCACATTGATTAAATTTTATATATATACAGACTATAGTCATTGCGTATCTTTAATTTTCAACAGCAAATTTAAAATTAAATAAGACATTTCACACGAATTGTTTGACTACATGAGATAAATATAATATTATCGAACAAATGAACTAATAGCACTATACATGCAATGTTTAAGTAAATATTTTTTACCCCAACTTTGCTTTGAAAAATTGGGTAAATAAAATAAATAATGCAATGGCAAACTGTTAAAATAAATAAACAAATAAGAAAAGGAACTAGCAGCTAATATATAACTGAACTAACATACATATTTGCAGTGAAAATGACATTGTAACTTATAAGCCGTTATAACTGAGATGTCATAATCATGTAACTAAAATTGCCAAAATCAAAGAAAATGAACACATTACTTAAGATATAAATAAGGAATCTGTTTGGATCATGGGCAAAACCTTAATTCATTTTTGATTCTTTCTTTCTATTCGTGAATTGCAAGTTTGGGAAATTGTAAGTTTATGTGTAACCAACTTTAATATTATCGAAAAATCAATTGATGAAAACGAAACTGAAAGCTACTTGAGAGACGTACTATCGTGCATGGCTTTTCAATTCATTCTCTAATTGGTAGGTTATAAAATGAACTTGAATTTGTGATTATTTGTGAAATAAAAACTTAATTTGAGTTAATTTTTGTACACTAACAGTTTAAAGAATTTTTATACTATTAAGTTAACTAAAAGATAATACATATAATTGTCAATAAAAGTGACAAGTTATTAACTGCAACAGGTTAAAATATATTTATAATGTAAAAACCGATAGACGAAAACGAAATCAAAAGCCACTCGAGAGACGTACTACCGTGCATGGCTTTTCAATTAATTCTTCGTTTGGTAGGTAAAACGAATCTTGGATTTCTCATTTTGCAATATAAACTTTAGTTGGATTAAGACTTCTCAAGGCAATTTTCGCTAGTGATTTTATAGTGGATAAAGTTTAATTACATTAATATAATAAATAATATTTTAATAACTTTAGTGTTATAATAAATATAGCATTTGACAAGGTGGATTGCTCTGATGGTAAGCACCCTCCACTTCCAACCGAGAGGTTGTGAGTTCGAGTCACCCCAAGAGTAAGGTGGGGAGTTCTTGGAGGGAAGGATGTCGGGGGTCTATTGGAAACAGCATCTCTACCCCAGGGTAGGGGTAAGGTTTGCGTACACACTATCCTCCACAGACCCCACTAATCAAATTATACTGGGTTATTGTTATTTGTTATTTATTCATTAATTATGTGAAAAAATAAATATTTTTTTTCCTTTTGGGGCGAGAGAAAAGATAGAGGGTGATTGATTTAGGGTTTTTCTTATACACCATAATGGAAGACAATTAAATATACCTTATCTCGGTCTTATGTCACATCAGAACATTGACTAACTAATTCTTCCATAAATGTGAGATCAAATTTGGAAGTGAAGTTTACTTTGCCTTGTATGTTTTTTAATCTATATGCCAATCTTAAACCTAAAAACCTAGAAGGAAATAGGTGGAAGAAACAAAAATGCAGGCGCCTATTCTGGGCGAGTAAGTTTTTACCATGCTAATAGCTTGTTTGGCCTGAAAAAAATTAGTTTATTTTGAGAAGTGCTTGTATTTGGCTAATCATATAAAAAACACTTTTGAACTACAATTTGTGTTTGGCCAAATTTTTTAAAAAATATTTTTTAAGTGTCAAATTACGAATAAGGACCTGAAGAGATTTTCTTAATAGTTAATGTTGTATAAGTAGATAAATAATTACGAATATTTATTGCTAAAGATAATAATTAAGTTTTTTATATTATTTAAGTAAAATATAAAAATAAAATTGAAAAGTACTTTATTCTTTCAAGATAATTTAAATATATCAAAAATTATTCAATAAATATAAAAGTTCATCCCAAAAGTCATTTTATATTACTTAATAGTTTAAATTAAGTAAGGTTCTTTTGGTATATATAATATTTTGATAAGGGTATTTTTGGTAGGAAGAAAAGTCAAAACTGCTTCTGTTTCTGCTTCTTAAAAACTGCTTCTTCTAGCCAGAAGTATTTTTTTTTTTCGAAAAAACTTGGCTAAACATAGAGTTGTCAATATGGGTCGGGTCGGGTTAACCCACCCAGCCCACCTGGGCTTTAGCAATTGACGGGCTAGGCTAGGCTAGCCCACAATCATGATGGGCCTTATAATGGCTAGCCCACCCAAGCCCTATGTGGGCCGCGGACTCCCACGGATCGACCCATCATTTTAAAATTATAATTTTATATTTTTTTAAGTACTAACCTAAAAAAAGATAAATGTTTAAAAGTAAAAAAATATCTTATTGGGAAAAATTCGCAAAACTTAATAATTTTTTACACTGTTCTAATATATCACAATAAACACTAAAAAGGTAAAAGACAAGACTCAAAACAAACTATTCAAGAGAACGTCTATGATGCTTATAGGAAATCCAACACATCATCTTCATCAAACACATTTAAATCCGTTTGTGACAAGGTTGTCTTAACATCTTCACTTTCATCCACAATTCATATGCAATATTAATTAGTTAAATATTAAGAATAATTAAATTTTTAAAACTAATAATATTCAAATTCACAAAAAAAAATTACCAGTTTGATTTTGAAAAAAGTCGTGTAACTAATTTCGAGTAGTAACAAGTGTTTGGACATTTTCATGATGGATGCATCTCCTGTACCTGGTATGGACACGCCCACCAATGCTAAATGTTGATTCTGATGCTAGTATGCTACAATGTCATATACTTTTTATATTTTATATATTTTAAATAAATATTTTTAATTATTAGGCCCACGGGCCGGCCCAACCCAGCCTCAGTCAAGCCTTACGGGTTGCATGCTTACTCGTGTCGGGCTTAAAAGTCTCATTTTTAAATGGGCTCCAAAAATTCTAGCCCAACCCTACTAAATCATAGGCTAGACTGGGCTGGCCCGGCCCAACAGGCTAATCCCATGTTGACGGCTCTAGCCAAACATCTCAAATTGAGAAGAAAAAAAAAAGAAGCACTTTTTTGAAAGAAAAAAAAATACTTTTGCCTTGGCGAGAAACTTGGTCAAACATGCTATAAAAGTGTATATCAGTGTGACTAACCTCATTAGTTCCCTAATTTGTTATTACGGTTATTTAATAAAATAAACTATAAAACATACTGTAAAATATAAATGGAGGAAAAATAATTAGAATCACATTCCGATCTTTTTTACATTCCAATCTTAAAAAAGATCGAATTCATGACTACCCTCTCTTCCTTCTCTCGTTTTTAACTTATACACATTAAAAATAAAATACTCTTATACAATTAGGGTACTTTAATTTGTTGTAGCACAGTTTTGCCTTATTGTTTTGTTAGAGTAATTTCATTTATTATGGATAATTATTCCTAATTAACTTATAAGTGATATCGATCATATACAAAAAAAATTATACTATTTAAAGAAGTTAAACAATTTTTTTAAAGAAAAAACATATCCTCCCTTTCTAATTGTGCCCAAAAGCTGACCTCATGCCAATGCATAATTTACGTAATCAAACAATCGTGTCAAAAAGATATTCAGAAACCTTCCAGACAAATACCTATATTAAAGTCAGATCAGTTAGTTATGGAATGTCATAAATCTTGAGGTGAAATGATTTAGGGAAGCACTTACTTTCATTCTGTAGCTAATTACCTTTTAACTATACAGAAATCACTTTAATTTGCCTCCTAACCTAAATCGACAAAAGAATATCTATCTTAGAGCTTTTTCTTGTAAAGACACCTCTCACCTGCAAACCCAACAGGCATGGAAATGGATACATGACTGAAAATGTAATGGGCAAATATTACTTTTAGTCTGTGATCGAAACTATATATTTGGTAACAGTAAATATATATATGAATATGAATAATTATAAATTTTATACATTTTTTGGCTATCATTTTTACATCGGCTATACAATATTATTTTTCGAAATGTATTCGCACTAAAGGATCGTTTGGTTCCAAGGTGGAATATCCAGGAATAACGGTCCTGGGATTATTATCCCACCTCCAATATAAGATACTAGTTAATACCAAGATCTTTTGGTATAAAATTTATAACGGTATTAACTAATATCCATAACCAAACATAAAATAAATATAATCTCACATTCTATTTAGGGATTAGTATTCTAATCCCGGTAACCAAACGAGCCCTATAGGTTAAGACAGATCATAAAAAGAAATCACTTCATAAGTTTTCTCTAGAATTTGAACCTTTGTCTCTATCATTTCACTTGTTCAAATATTAAAATTATTCCCAATTTTATTATAACCTTTTCATTGATATCTAGCACCAGATAAAAGATAATCTCAATTTCTGTTACTTATTGTAGTGACGGGCGTTCGGTACTTCAGTACGGTATTTAATAATTACAGTTCGATACTTTGGTATTCAGTATATTAATTGTGCGTACCAAATACCGTACCATAGTAGTTCGGTACTGTTCGATATTTTCTTATTTGGTTCAGTATAGTTTCGCTACGATTTCGATAACATATTGTATACGGTCGAAACCGGGCTCATCTATTGTATGACAAGTCATGAAACGTGACAGGTTGAAGCTCGACCCCAGATTATATCGAACCAAGGCGTGAAGTCAAATCATCGAGCTCGTGACTCCGGGACCGAACAAGATTGAGAAAACTTTATCGGGCCGAATAACGGAAGGCCAAAAATTCGCAATCGGTTGAATATCACGGCAGAAATCTCGGCACGTATCAAGGAGAGGCCGATTAATTAGCAAATTATGAGATTTTTACCTTTTATAATTGTATTGTGTACGGGTAAAACCGAGCTCGGTGTTCGATCGAGCTTGTGAAATGGAGGGCCAAGGTCGGTACATCTGTAATTGGGTAAAAATATAAGTCCGAGGTTCGATCTCACATCCAACATGGTCAACCAATGGCGGAATATAATATTCAAGATTGGACCCAAAGCATCATCAAAACTAAGCCATCGAGATTATCAGATTTTCCCTCGAGTCTACCGAAGGCGTAACCGGTCCTGTTTCTGACGGTCTCGAAGAAAGCTCTGCCAACTCATCCGACAGGTGTCCGTGATTCTTGCCATTTACCAATCTTTTTGGTAGAAATTACGGAATTAGCCAAAAAGGGAACCAACGGTCTTCAAAATCAAGGACTTATGTTTTTTATAGTACAATAAAATAATACCCCAAAGGGTAGGTCTCCCTCAATATATAAAGGGGACTTGACAATTCATTAAACACATTGTAACACATATCAAAAAAGCAATATACTGTTATCTCTAGCTTTGGCACAGTTCATTTTACTCCGGCATCGATAATATTAGTTCTAACTCGAGGGAGATTAATCTCCCAAGGCTAGGATTGCTAAACTTGTGTGGTTTGTATTTATTTTTTATCTATTATTCCCATAATTACTCTGATTTTTTACTCTGTATCAAATTAAATCACATGTCCTTAAAACTATATACAAATTCAATTGTTATCCGATTTTGAGGGTAACCACATACCAAACTCTATAATATTACGCAGCAACAAGAAGCTCCTAGATGAAAGGATTCACTAGATTCATCTATGATTCACAGAAAAACATGTCCAAACTTTTAGACATATTCTTTGATGATCAAAGAGAATGCATTATAGGGCAGCGAAAGGGTAAAAGCTCATGAGATTTCCGTTTCTCAGTGTAGGACACTAGGACTGTAGGAAATATTTCGGTATATTGGTATACTGAAATATCGAGCACTCAATACCGAATATCGTATTAAAATATTAAAATACTAAAAAATTTATATCGAAATATCGAAAAAACTTATACTGAAATATCAAATTAATTCGGTCCTATATTCGAAATTCGATTTTTTTGATATTCTGCTCACCCCTAACTTATTGTGCTATGTTTCTTTATTACCCTAGCCATAATTTCATTTTGAACTGATTAACTTCCCTATTGAAAATGACTGTGTTGCTACCTTTAGGAGTGACAGTGAAAAGGAAAAAAGCTATCATTGTTCTTTGAATTCTACCATTAAGGTTAAGTAGTAATTAATGTTATGACTGCAAAGTCCTAATGACAATTAGCGCAAGCTGACTTTGCATTCTTTTATGTGGAAAGTTCGTATTCCAAGTGGACTTATCACCTTCGAGATTAAACCCCATTAAAGGAAAATTTTACTTGCGTGTCATATCCATAATCCTTGATTAATATCCATAATCGTTGATTTTTCACAATACTACGCAAAACATGCAAGCGCACACATAGATAGAAAATACATATCATACACGAGGACGGCTAAGAATGTCCATTAAAAGAAGCAGATGAATAAGATTATTTTTTAAGCACGAATAAAAGGCGATCTAATTATTTATCCATAAGATAGCTTGTTCAATCCACTAATAAAAAACATAATTGCTTACATTTCAAAAAGTTTTGTACACGAAAGACTAATAGACAATATCACTAATCTCTACAATATTCATATGTGACTATACATATATTCCTTCAAAAGTACATGGTGATTATTACAAACATCAAATTGAAGTAAAAATGACCAAATTACCCTATTTCTAATTACATCATTTAAAGTATAAGGTAATGCAAAATATCCTATACAAAGAGTTAGGTGCATTGCAGGAAATAAAAGTATATATCTACCAGGAAATGATCCTTATTCTCATGAGATTCTTTACCCTCTCATCTTCAATTTCCTGTCCAAATTTATCTCAATATATGAGGTTTTATATGAACTATATAGGATTGAAATTATGTGGTCTAATATTGAAAGAAAAATAAAAGGTCTTGATATCCATAGGAAAATTAAGGTTGTTCTAGGATTATTCAACTTGGAAATCAAGAAAAGGGAAAGGTGAAACATCTTTCATCAATTCCTCCAAGTCCCACTCTCCCACTTTTAGATCATCTCCTTCCCAATAATTCCCTATCCCTCCAAAATTCTCTACTTTGATATTACTACTACTATTGAAATGGCTAGTCAAGTTGGTCATATTGTTATTATTAGGGTTACTGTTTTGGCTGCTCCTTTCAACTAAATTCCCACCTTCAACATTTTGATACTCAATACTTACACTCTCCAATGGTGGAACATAGATCTCTCCTTCAATTCCAAGATTTCCTCCAAATATCCCATGATTATTCCCATAAAAAAGACTTCCATTAGTCACATTCCCTCCTTGTACCATGCATGGTTGTGTAGTCAAGTATGAAGGTGCACCAAATCTACTAGGCATGTTCATTAGACTGTGCTCGAGCGTTGGCAAAGGATCGATAATGGTGTTTAGGGCCATCGATGAGGAAGAAGACGACGTTGAGTCCATGTACATGGCCATTAGGTTATGTTTTTCCATTGACATGAACCCTTGATTGATTCCCATGTTGAGATCTTTGCAGGGTTCTGAGGATGAATCACTTGCATTTGGTGATGGTGTAGAAGAAGAAGATGAATTCTTTAGCCTCTTTTTCAATGTCGAATTCCAGAAATTCTTGATTTCATTATCAGTACGTCCTGGCAAACGTCCAGCTATTTGTGACCACCTTTGAAATAGAAAAAAGGAAATAGGAGTCAACATATAGGTCAAATTGTGTAAAAGTGAAAGTGAGACATACATGTACGTAGTTTAATTTTATTATTTGTTTGGAAATGTTATTCTTAAAAAGAAGATTGTAACAAGTGGAACAAATTCTAACTCTAAGTCCAAGATGCTAAAACACTTGATCAATATTTATTAAAATCCATCTTTAATTTGCCCTTTTGACTAAGAAGAACTAAGTGCTTAATTATGTGAAACAACCTAAATGAGAACAGCGCACATGCATGTTTTATAATTATATTTCTTGTTTGTTAATATTATTAGGATTTAGGATTTTACTTATAAAAAAAAACTACTTCCCCTCCGCCAGATTTGCTAGCTAAAAAATTAAATAGATATGCTATCAACTTCTATAATCACCAATTAACTTCTAATCATACAGTATAACACATATATGAAGAAACCTATGATTCTACCTATCTTCCCTTATTTAAATCAACAAATTTTATAATATATAAAATACTCACTTATTAAATGACCAGTTGGCAAGATGTCTATTTTTTCTTTGCTTCTTTCCATTTCCAATTAGACAAAATCTCAAGATATATATTTATCAGAAAAATAAAGAGAGAGATTCATTCGTTAAGTAACACCAAATTCTTGAAAAGAATGTGAACTCCATTAATTGTAAGCAAGTAACCAAAACTACAAACCTTAAACAGATGGAGATTATCAGACTTTAATTTAGGGGATGCTAATGCAATTCTAGAAAACATTAGGGATTGTCCAGTGGTAGACCTAATTGTGTGTTTAATTACAAAGAAATTAAATTAGGCGCGCAGAATAATTTGGTGGATGTTAACTCATTGAAAACGTATAGCTAAAGATATGCATGTCTATAAATCATATTATTAAGCTGTTGAAGTCAATAACATCATGATTAGCTTTATCATGTTGCCAATGAAGATTACCTGGAATTCACTGTGTTGTCCCCTTAATATTACTAAGATTCATATATATATATATATAGTTTCCTTCTTCCTACCAACCACCCCGCCAAACCCTAGTGGTGAGATGGGGTGGAGAATAATTACCTAATTTATATATACTAACACTGCTGTAATGATTTTAATGTTATGAGTGTATGTTAACTTGTCCTAATAAATTAATTACATTATACTTTTTTTGTTATTATTTTCACTTATTATGAACGGTTTCATATAGTTATCATTTAGATGACATAACTTTTTAATTATCAATGTTTAGATATTAAACTATTGGGAAAAATAATTCTTTATGCGTTAATAGTATTTGTATAGTAGGAATTTTGTTCCTTATTCACCTTTTTTTTTATTTATAGAAATATCGTCATGCAGACTAGTAGTTTTCAAAAGACGTGGACATTAATCTTCAATCTTATTCACTCAAAATACATTTATATTTATATTCTAAAATTTTCAAAATTGTGATAATATTTTATGTATAATCGAATTCAAAGAACATTATTATGTGTATGCTGCAAATTAATTATGTGTGTGGTTATAATGCCTTTATTTTATTTAGAAAATTAGGGATCCCGCTAGGTACTGAAAAATAACACTAAGAAAATTGGAGTTTGATTAATGGTCCTTAATTACCATGTATTCAGGTTTTCTTCCTAAAATAAAATAAAAAATAAACCTTAAGAATTATTCTCCCTTAATTATCCAACCGCCTCACGCCACACACGCACACACACTAACAAAAGAAGTAAACTGAAAAGAACGAATAGGGAAACTTAATCTAAATATTTATCCTAAATTCCCTGTATGTTTTCTCGTGTCAAAACTTCTGAGAAAACGACTGCAGTTTCCCTCGTATTCATACAGGTAAAAATTGATGCATTCTCATGCATAAGTTAATAATCTTTCTTGCTTAGCAGATTGATGAAATTATCAAAGTTGTCTTGAGAAAAAGTTTTACTACTTATATTCACTGACATTACGAAAAATTTTTACTACTCCTTTCAGTAAATTTTGACTTGTAGTATCAGATAACTTACCTTATTATTTAGTTTACTAATCTCGCTGATTATGGATGACTAACTATAGTTCTTATATCTTTTAGGTGGTTTATAACAATAACATACCCGGTATATATTTCTACAACTGAGTTCTAGGTAGAGTAATGTGTACCTAGACCTTACCCTTACCTTGTGTACAGTGGCGGAGCCACCTTATAGGGAGCGTCTTCGTGAGAAAAATATACTGTGTAGCTAGGTAAAAAAATAAATTATATGTAAATATACTATGTATGACTCCTCTTAATTTCTTGGTATGTTTACTTTTATATATTTTGACGCAAAATTTTGGCTCCGCCACTGCTTGGATAAGTATATACAGGTTGTTTCCGAAAACTCACAGCTCAGGTAATCACAGTAAACATCGGTAAAGATAAAAATTTGTTTGGTTAATAGTATAAAAATTTGTTTGACACTTATAAAATGTATAAAAGTTAAACTCGTCCAAAATACTAGTGACCTTCATGCACCAATAAATCACATGAACACATTGAGAGAGAAAAAAAAAAAGAGAAAAAGAACAGAAAGAGAGAGATATACCTGTTCCCAAGAAGGGAATGTAAATGGATAATAAGTTCTTCTTCTTGAGGTGAAAAAGCACCTCTTTTAAGATCAGGCCTCAAATAATTAATCCACCTTAGCCTACAACTCTTCCCACACCTTTGTAATCCTGCATTTCTTGCTACATCACTCCAACACCCTTGTCCATTTGTCAACATATAATGCATCAGCTTCTCATCTTCCTCTGGTGACCATAACCCTTTCCTCAACTTCACGTTCGCGTTGTTGTTGTTGTTGTTGTTACTGTTCGTCCCGTTCTTGCCTGAGGAGGAAGAAGAGAACTCAGGCTTCCTCATTGTATGGATTCTTTGTTTTGTGTTCAGAGACTCTTTTTCCTGTCTCCCCAACTGTTTTGATGTAAAAAGAAGTCACAACTTTATATTGATGAGCATCATCATCCTCAAAAACTTTTTTTTTTTTTAAAAAAGAAAAAGAAAAAAAGAAATTAGAGAGAGAGAGAGAGTGAAACTTCCATGGAATGAAAATCATAATCATGATGATATTGATGGTTGTGGGGTTTTGCTTAGAAATGGGGAATCAAGAAATGACAGGGTATAAGGGATAAAACATAGGGGTGGGAGATAAGACGCGGATTCAATATTTTAATTTGACGAATTTAATATTTATATTACGTAACGTATTTATTATTGAATTCATTTGCATATTTTACAATTATGATATTAGAACTTTAATACCTATTGAAATTTTTTGTTATTTATTAAATATATATTGTATGCTCAGTATAGAAAAATATTGGGTTCAGATAAATCCGTTAAAATTACTTTAGTGTGTGTGCGGAGGAGGGGTAGGGTGGTGTTGGTTGATAAGTCTAGGTAAAAACGGTTTGGAAAAGGATAGATGGTCTTCTTGTCTTTGACTCCATATCTTGTCTTTTTCCTCTATGTATATTTCTTCACTAGTAAGTTAATGATTAAAAGTTGAAGGGGTACTAAAATATGTATATACTCTATGAATATTGGTATATCTTTGATACAACTCTATAAGTGCATGAAATTAAAATGGAAAGTTTGTTTTGTAACCAAGTCTAATATTATTATGATATATATTTGCTTCCACTTCACATAATCTACCCCACCCCCTGCCGACAAAAAACCACAATATATAAATCCACACGTGTACATAAAGATAAGAGAAAATATGATTATTATTTTATAAAAGCAGGATGATGGTTTTGGATGTGGTGGAAATTTTCAAGAATTCAAATCATCAGTTATAATACATGATCTTTGAATGGAAATTAATCATCCACCAACATTTTTCCATTTGTAAAACGACACACTCTATTACATTATTAAAATAAAATACCAATACAAAGAAGTATTAATCGTCTTAAGAAGATATGGAATATTATTTTTCAAGGGACTGATATTTTTAGCATTTTCTTGAATATCTAATTTCAAGGGACTGATATTTTTAGTATCTTCTTGAACATCTTTCAAGGAACTGATATTTTTAGCATGATATTTTAATATTATACAAATTTTTACATCCAATAGTTTTCTTCTTTTCTTGATCGTTGAGTCTCTAGAAATGTTCTTAATATTTGAAAGATAATTTAATAACTGCTCAAATTATCGTGCAAAACTAAAATAAAACAATTGAATTTGAATTTTTTCTTTTTTAGATAGAATAACATCCTTATAAAAAAAATGAACGTCCTTATGCTATAGTTTTAATTAAACCCCACCATTTTGATTTCAGTTTTTTATAACCATCAAGGTTACGGTGGAGTGGTATGTACTGCTCATTTCTCAGGGGTGGCCAGACCCTAAAGCAAGTGAAGTTGCTTTAGGCCCCAAAAATTTAAGGGCCTCAAAATTACTATTTCTCTATAGTCAATCTTATTTTATGTTTTTACTGAATTATATTTCTCTATTCATTAGTTAGTCACGTAACTATATCAAATAATCTAGCTTATCATTTATTTTTCTTACATAAATTATACTCTCTCCGTCCTAATATATATGAAAGTGTTTGACTGGACATGGAGTTTATGAAATAAAGAAAGACTTTTGAAACTTGTAATCTAAAATAAATCATAAAAATTTGTGGGTTAGAAATCAACTTTTCATTAAGTGTAAAACGGAAAATCTAAAGTTGAATTGTTTCCAAATATAGAAAGAGGATTGGCTATAAAAAATAGGAGTCACATAAGTTGGGACGGAGGAAGTATGTTTTCTGGGTTCTCCCATTTCAGTAAATTCATTCAATTTTTTGTACTTTATAAAACCAAGTTCTCATTTTTTTCATTTTACATACTCGCTTGTCTAATTTTTTAAATAATAATGCGCTCTCTATATATATATACCCGCCCCTATTTTTATTTTATGTTGAAGAAGTCATGGTGTCATTTTCTTTAGGTTTCGGATGTTGTTAAGCTCATGTCATTTCTTAACCAGAAGTCGGGTTTGAATCCTTGGTGGAGCCAGTGTCGGATGCAACCTCAAAGTACCGGATTCATATGAACCAAGTACTTTCGATGCGGCGTATGAATTTAAGCGTAAAAAATACCTAAAATTGCAAGAAATAATATATATAAACCTATAACTTTAAAAATATAATAAGTTTGAACCCATAGAACTTAAATTCTAGATCACCCTCTCGGTGGAGCCTCTTTATTAGAGATCATTTGACCATTCAAAATGAAATTTTTCAGTGCAAATTCAAATTAATCAGTCCAAAGCGGGATCAGAAAGAAAATAAAAATCGGTCATTTTCTTCCTTCTAAGAGAGGAAAAAGAGGAATGAAGAAAGAAAGTGGATTTTTTGTAGATTTATGTTCACAATTTGCCAAATCTTGAATGTACACGAAAAGTTTTGAATTTTCACAACGTCATTTGTCTTTCTTTGAAAATCAAATATATAGCATTATTGTATTTTTGGTCAAAAATGAACTTAAAAGCAATCACTGTTCACTTTGGTTACTTTTTCTTTCTTTTTTTAATCTATTAAAAAATCATTCATGTGTTTCACTTTTTATTTATTAGCCCTTTGAGCTTGCTATTGCTTCCCGACACGTTGCAATGATTATTATGTTAAATAAAAATAACGTTATTAGTTGTACTAATAACAATAATAATTAAAAACTCCTTTGCTTATGCATAAAAAAAAGAATCAAAGAGAAGTAGATAAATTGTGGTTTACGTAAGCGTGATAATATTATGTAAGACAAGAGAGAGAACCTCATGAGGAAAACAAGAAAGAAATTTTCCAACTAATTATCAACTGTTTAGACCCCACAAATTCACTTTTTGTTTGCTTCCTCTTGTATTTTCATATTAAGAAGTGGGGATCAAGAGAATGAAAAATGAAAAATATAAAGAAGAAAATAATGGAACCTATTTTCCTAGTTTTGGTTTTACGAGTAAAAATAGAAAATAAAATATTAAAGTGTAGAATCCAAATGAACATTTCAAGAATTTAGAACGGTTTTGCTGAATAATTATATATATATATATATATATTTCGGCTTTAGCATTTTTATTCAATCATATAACAATTTATTAATCAAACAAACTCCATTATTTTAAAAAGTATTTTTTTTTCGCCAAACCATGCGGACTCTAATTCCGCTACTCGCCGAAGTATATGTAGCTTGAGAAGCTGCTAAACATAACATGTGCTAGCTAATTTTAGGACTGGTAATTGAAAAATAGCCAACATTTGTAAAGTCATTGAAAAATAATTATTATTTGATACGAAAATAGAATCTGGACAAAAACACTCTAGATGAAACACATAAAGTTACAGCATAATATGTTGAATTATGGAACTCCTGCATATAAACTTCCAGCATATTCTGTTGGAACTCCAGCACATTATGTTGGAATTTCATATGTAAAAAATTCAAACTCCAACATATTATGCTAGAATTTTTCTAATTTTTAAGGGAGTTTTTGTTCAGATTTTATTTTGACATGAAAAAGTAGCCAAATTTCGATTACATTTGAACTTGTGGCTAATTTTTAATTACTAGTTATAAATAGGCTATTTCTGATTTTTTTTTTTCCCGAGAAACTGTCTCCATTAATAGAACCGTAATAAAAAAAATCGTAAGGAGAACTACTGCTAATATGTGAAAGATCACGTTTAGGTTACTCTAACGTGAAATGATTTAGATAAAATACTTGAAAAGTGATGTTTGAGTACAGTTAATGTAGTTTTGGATCTTTTCATTATGTTTATAAACCAGATAAGAAATTAATTACAAAAGAAATTATATATAATATTCTTTTTTCTTATTTTGTAGTCTCAACCAGAAAGACACGTTGTAAAAGTCAAGCTATATTAATAATAACATGCATGAAAATAGGAATTCCCAAAAGGCCTGAAAAGCACTTTGCCCTTCAAAGTTAGAGTTCAATCACATTTCACTTCATTCTTTAGATTTTGTCACACTACATACTACCCCGACAATCTTTGCATCTCAAAATGGTCTAAAAAATCTTGATATGGCACCAAGTTCTTGTTGTTACGATCTATTGTCTCTTTTCGTATTCATGAGGGTCTTTGGGAAACAATCTTTCTACTTTTCTGGGATAGGGATAAGGTCTGCGTACACTCTATCATATTCTACTTGTGAGATTTTACCGGATTGTTGTTGATGTTGTCGTCGTCGTTGTTAAGGGTTAAACTTTAACAATGTGAATATCACTATGTATCTTACTAAGGGCATAATCGGTATTTTATCATGAGAAACAACCAAAACAATAACAAAATAAAATAAAAAATAGATCAAGTTATCTCATATCCTTTCTATTTTTGTAAGAGATCATGATAATAATTCTATTAAAAAATGTTAGACTTAAAAGCATGAACTTTAGTTATCTTACCAACATAACATTTGAAAACTAATTTGCTATAAACTAAAAATTGGGGATCGTCCGTAGATGTCACGATCCGAATTTTCCACCTTCGGACTGTGATGGTGCCTAACATTTCACTTGCTAGGCAAGCCAACGTTAGAATAATATTAACCATTTTTAAAATAATTTTTAAATTTATTAATAACAAGGAAGCAAATGAGGAAGCAATTTTGAAATAATCTATAATAATAACGGTGTCTAAATACCATCCCAGAATTGGTGTCACAAATGCACGAGCTTCTAGAATAAATACAAATAAAGGTCTGAATAAAATAAAGCTGTCTGAAAATAAACACACAGCTAAAGTACAATAGACGGGGACTTCAGAACTGTGAACGTCATGCAGTTATATCTCAAGTCTCCTCTGATAGCTGAAATCCGAGCAAGTCTATGGTACGCCGCTGGGACCAACTCCAAAATCTGCACAAGAAGTGCAGAGTGTAGTATCAGTAAAACCGACCCCATGTACTGGTAAGTGCTGAGCCTAACCTCGACGAAGTAGTGACGAGGCTAAGGCGGTTCACTTACATTAACATGTACGCAATATTAGTAACAACAACAATAATAGGAATAAATCAGGTAATTCATTTATAATAATTGAAGGCAACTCAGCAGTCATAACCAATTATCATTTCCATTATTTCTGTTGCAGCGTGCAACCCGCTCTCACAATATATCTACATTCAGTTTTGTTGCGGCGTGTAACCCGCTCATCCAACATATTCATTTTAATCAAGTCTGTTGCGGCGTGCAACCCGATCCTCCAATATTAACTTTTTAACAAGTCTGTTGCGGCGTGCAACTCGATCCTCCAATATTAACTTTTTAACAAGTCTGTTGCGGCGTGCAACCCGATCCTCCAATATTGACTTTTAATAAGTCTGTTGCGGCGTGCAACCCGATCCTCCAATATAGACTTTTAATAAGTCTGTTGCGACGTGCAACCCGATCCTCCAATATATTCATTGTAATTAATCATGTTGCGGTGTGCAACCCGCTCCTCTAACATTTTCATTTACCAATTCGTATAGAAAAAATTTTCCCAATAAATGTAACAATTAATATAAAATTACAAGATAATAAGCATACAATAATTATGATTTAATTATGAAGCAAACAATGACAAATAGCAAATTATTATGAAAATCAGGGAGTAAATAGGCAGTTTAATATTTATTATGCTAAATATCAAATAACAATTAAGACACATAATTCAAATAGCATGTAACAATTAATGCAGGAATTCAAGAATTTATATTTGCAAAGAATAAGAGAGAAATAATTATTATAATAATTAATTTATGATTAAAAATAATTTGTAATTTTTCAAGTAAGCAGGCAAACAATTAATTTGACGACGTATAGACACTCGTCACCTTGCCTATACCTCGTTTACATACAATTCACATAACAAACAATTTAAGGGTTCTATTCCCTCAAGTCAAGGTTAACCCCGATACTTACCTCGCTTTGCAAATTCCAATCAATTATTCAACCACAGCTTTTCCTTTAAAATTTGCCTCCGAAAGCTTCAAATCTATTCACAAACAATTCAATATATTCAATACTAATCATAGGAATTAATTCCATATAAATTTATAAATTTTTCGGATAAAAATCTGAAATTCATTAAAATATTCGGTAGTGGGACCCACATCTCAAATCTCGAGAAAACTCGCAAAATTCGAACACCCATTCCGATACGAGTTCAACCATACCAAATTTGTCTAATTCCGATATCAAATGGATCTTCAAATCTTAATTTTTCATTTTTGGAAAGTTTTACAAAAATTCCAATTTCTTCCATCTAAATCCGAAATAAATGATGAATATAGACATGGATTTATGAAATACAATCACTATATGATAAAGAACACTTACCCAGTCCGAAATCATGAAAAACTCCTTTGAAATCGCCCCTAAGCCGAGTTATAATTGAGGGTTTGTGAAAAATGGGAAAAATTCCGTTTTTGGTTATGTTTTAAGTCACAGAGGTCAGGCCTTCTTCGTGTTCGCGAAGGACCTGTCACGTTCACGATGAGTAGCAGCTCGTGGCTTTTGCGTTAGCGAGTCCTCCTTCACGTTCGCGAAGGTTTCCCCCCTGGCCTTCGCGTTCGCGAGGCATAACTCGCGTTCGCGCTGAAGGAATGATCGACCCTCCCCCAGGTGTGCCTAACACTACGCGTTCGCGAGGAGATGGTCGCGTTCACGAAGGGTAATGCCCCCATCGCTTCGCGTTCGCGACCAAGCCTTCGCGTTCGTGAAGAAAAAAGATCCAGCTGCCCAGTTTACTCTTCGCGTTCGTGAGAGTACATTCGCGAACGCGAAGAAGAACATGCTAGAACACCTACTGCAGCAAAATACCAGATTTTCAAAGTCCAAAACATCTCGTAACCTATCCGAAACTCACCCGAGCCCTCGGGACTCCAAACCAAACATGCATACAAGTTCTAAAACATCATACGAACTTGCTCGCGCGATCGAATCGCCAAAATAATACTTAGAACTACGAATCGGACACCAAATCAAAGGAAGTTTTCAAGAAAACTTTAAAACTTATATTTTTACAACCGGACGTCCGAATCACGTCAAATCAACTCCTATTCTCGCCAAATTCGGCATACAAGTCACAAATATAGTGGACCTATACCGGGCTCCGGAACCAAAATACAGACCCGAGGTCAATAAATCCAATATCAGTAATTTCTTAGAAATCATTAAGCTTTCAAGCTTTTAATTTTTTATCAAAATTTCATAACTCGGGCTAGAGACCTCAAAATTCGATTCCGGGTATACGCTCAAGTCCTAAATTATGATACGGACCTACCGAAAATTTTAAAATACTGATCCAAGTCCGTTTGCTCAAAATATTGACTAAAGTCAACTTAGTTGAGTTTTAAAGCTCTATTTCCCATTTTAATCCATTTTTCACATAAAAACTTTCCGAAAAAATATACGGACTACGCACGCAAGTCAAGAAATGATAAATGGTACTTTTCGAGGTCTTAGAACATAGAATTACTTATTAAATTTAAAGATGACATTTTGGATCATCACAGTAGAACAACTGAAATCTAACTTTTGAGGGGATAATTAAGGTGCACACATCCCAAATCTAAGCAAGATAAATACTAGGCTCCTATACAAGTCCCCGGTGATAATAACTAAGAGTCCACTAAACTGTATAGAGAACCAGGTTCTCTATCAATTCCCACAGTAAGAAACAGACTATAAAAACCAAACAGTATAGGGAACCGAGTTCTTTATCTATTCCCACAGTAAATCAGCAGTAAATAAAGAACACGCGATATTTACATGAAAAACTCATTGCTCAAGGGATTAAAAATCACGACCTACCCTAGTTAGATTTCAACTCCACTAAATCGAGCAAACTTCAGATTATAACCAATTGCAATCTAGGAATTAAACTCTTAATCCCTCACCCCTTATAATAACTTTATTGTAAGCCCTTTGCAATAACTCTATTACAAAGTAACAAACATTGATTAACTCTAGTCAAGAAACTAAACCAAACAGTGATTTAAATCTGTCCTACAAAGATACTTCTTGAAAGTAGTGTAAGATTATAAATGAAGAACAAAATAACAAAAACTCAATAAACCTAAGGACTTAAAATATCTTCGATCTTTGAATCTGGTCCTTGAGGTTGCAGCAACTTTGTTCTTAAGAGAGGTGGTGGCTAGCACTTGAGAGAATAATATCTTTTGATTTGCAAGTGTTGGAAAAATTAAATCCCTTGCCTCATGTTGATAATATGTGTGTGTGAGATCATCAAGGATGATGCAGTAAAGTGTCCTTTAGATTGGCCTTAGCAAGCTACAGATATGTTGCTGCCAGACGGTACAATGCAGCAGTCTGCCAGACGGTACAGTGCAATAGCTTTTACAGCTGTAGAGTTGACTGCACGACGACCAAGGGAACTGATCCCTATCTGTTCCCTCTGTTGTTCCCTTATCTGATTTCATTGAGAATTGAACCAGACATCTAATTAGTTACTCTGAACGCAAAGAAACTAATTGTATCAGGTTCCTTATCTGGTTCTCTCATGAAGTTTGTCAAATTATCAAAACAAAAGACGCATAACTTATCACCCGGCATGACATGGCATTGGCAAGGTTTTCACTCTTTGTCACTGGCCTAGTGCGCTTATGGGTTCTTATAGCGATATCAAATTAATAATTACAGTCAAATATTTTATACATATTTTAGTGGATCTTTTAACCTAAATACAATATCTGAACAAAAGTTATTGGGTTCACGTGAATCGATAACCGACCCTTTAAATCTGGGAAAAAAATAAGAAATTAAAGAGCCTGGTTTATATAACTGATAATTGAAATATAGTCACACTTTCAAAAGTAATCGAAATTTAGCCACTTTTTCGTGTAAAGATAAAATCTGGAAAAAAACACCCTTAACTTAAAAATCCAGAAAAAATTCAGGATAATATGCTGGAGTTCAACATAATATGCTGGAAGTTTATACACAGGAGCTCCATAATTCAGCATATTCCGCAACTTTTTGTGTTTTGGCGAGAGTATTTTTGTTCAGATTTTATCTCCGCATAAAAATAGTAGCTATTTTTTAATAGCTTTGTAAACGCTGACTATTTTTCGATTATCAGTCCAAAAACTGACTAGGCTATGATATTTTCGCTCTAAATCTGCCCCTAGCAGCATGCATGATATAAGAAAGAATGAGTGAGACCTAAGTATGACAGTGAACCCTTAGGCATGCATATTATAAGTTAATTGCCTTCAGGTCAGGAGCCAAGGCAGTGTTGCGGATCGATGTTGGTATTCAAAATGGAAAAAGTTTGGCATCAATTAAGGCAACGATGGCATTCAAAATGGTAAAGTTTGGCACCTATTAGAGCATATCATAGACGATTTTAGTGAGGCATGCGCACTAGCTATGAACTACTTTTTGTCGGGAAGGACGGACATATTCAAAATTTTGATTTGACTGTCATTCAACTATTATATTTTTAAAATTATAAATTCGGAATCTGTTATTTATTAGGATTTTTATTGATTTTCACATATATTTTCTATGTTCTGTATTAGAAATGTTTGGTTACTTATGTTCTCCATTCGCCATTTGAGGAAGGGAAACATTAGATAGTAACATGTAACTTTCGATTGTACTAGGATATAAGAACTATCAGTTAGCTATGACACTGTATTTTATACGATCATATATAATAGATACTATTAATATCGTTTGAATAAAATAAAAAATAAAAAGGATGTATCTCCTATTTGTTGGGATAAAGTTTCTTCTCTACATAGGCTTTTTGTAAGAGTCGTCAATCGTCCTAAAGTATATCACTACTAGAAATACTGTCTTTTCCCACATAAGAATCGGTGAAAAATTTGTGTGAAATTTAAATATTTTTACGACATTTCAAGGGGAGACGCTCAGTGAAAAAAATGATTGATGGAAAAACTATGTAGTTTTCGAAAAACTTTCGGGCCGAAGAATAATCTTATTTGTAAGCATAATATTTATGGTCGAACCATGAGCGTCAAAGGTAGTTACATACAAGGGACACTCGGCACAATCTAAGCAAATCTTATAAGTAAACATCCCTAATTAACTGCTAGGCCTACAAGATTAAAGATTCAAAAGTACTAATAATTTTCATATTGTGTTTCAAATGCCATTAAGTTATTGTTTCTGCAAAAAAAAAAAGTGTAATATTTCATCTTGAAATGTCTAAAGTGATCAACTCGAATATCAAATGTTTTGTAACCTTAATGAGTATTAAATTTAGTGGGTGAAATTTAACTTTCATGTTAAGAAAAACGAAAATAGCGAAATTTATTAATTTTATTAAGAAATTCCTTAAAACTAATAATCTTAGTTTCCATCTTATGCTGGTCATTTAGGTTTTAAACATTTTCCAAGTATGAATAAACTTGAATTGCAACTCTTAATTCGCTGCTAACATTTACTTATCTATTGATTAGTGTCGGTGGATCGTTGGTTGGTGTCATATATATTTCCAAAGTTATATATATACATTATGTCATATAACTATAAGAAATGCAACTGCTATCTTTTAGTTTTTACATGTTAAATTTATACAGAAACCTTAGAGAGTAGTCAAATTACTACTTCTAAATCCTCCCAAAACTTTGAAACCAATATACAAATGGGGTCCAAATAGATTTTCTGAAATTACTTTTCAATATTCTGAAAAGCTTCTGCAATATCCGATCGAATTTATTATTTATTTTTTCTAGCCAGTATACATAGATTAATTCTTTTAATTTTATTAGGAACTAAGAAGCATCAAAACCACCAATATCCACGATCCATTTTTTAGTGGTGAATAAAGAATAATATTCTTCTTTTGTAGAAGTTTCATCTCAACTCCAAAGCCACCTTTAATGTTTAATATTTACAAAAAGGAACCCCAAAAAGGGATGAATAAAATAAAAAAGAAAATAAAAAGGTGGAGAAAACATTGAAGTTACTTCAAAGATCTCAACTTTTTGTATGCTTCCTCTTTACTATTTGTTTTCTTTCCAAACTTTCTCATTTGGTCATGTTAATTATACCACCAAAATAAGCAATCCCTTCCCTTTAAAGTTCCCTAGAATGGGCCAAAGAATATTCAATTTGTACTTATTGGAACCTTGTAATAGAATGAATTTGCTATCAACACAAAGTTGCCTATCAAAATAGACCCCAATTGAGAAAGATCTTCACAAAAAATCATTCATGATACTACATAACTCTAGCTAGCAAAAAGAAGATAGAGGCTATTTAAAAATGTAATTTGAACAAGTTGTATGCTTTTCTTTTCTGCCTTTTCTTTCTTTTATGTATGTAACAATGCGGTGAAGAACACAGTCAAATTTTTCTATAACAACTTTGTTTGTTTCGATATTTTTTTGCTGCTATAGTGAAGTATTGTTATAAAGTCAATATATTATAACATAATATAAAATTAGTTCCGAGAAAAATTTCGCTTCTATAGTGAATGTATGTTATATAGAAATATTGTTATAGAGATATCTGACTGTACCAATATTAAAGATAGTTTTTTTGGGGGGGTGTATATGTGAGGAGAATTCATGTTTTACAAATTTGCAAAATCTACGAAGTGTTTTCTCCGAGAAAAAAGTTGCAGTAATTCGATATTTACACCAAACTATATTAGTTTTGTCATAGTCAATGATAAAATTGAAGTGAGAATATGTATTAATTTTCTATAGTTAAGTGATAACGGTGTAAAGATGTATTGGTAGGCGTCTTTGATTTTCAATTTTTGAGGATATAAAGATGCATTCCTCTTTCAACTTACAACCTGCAAAAGAGGATTGAAAATCCAATGATGATCACGTACTATGATTGTACATACTCCTAAATTAGTATGAAATCACGGGGCTTAAAAGACTCTCAGCCTTCTAAAAGCTACTATGCCCCAATCAGGGACGGAGCTAAAGGGTTAGATAGTCCAAACCTCCTACGTCGGAAAATTATATTTTATATATAAGGTCAAAGTGTGGGGTTAGTTTTGGGAAGCTTATACCCTAAGTGTCCGAATGTGTACTTTAAACACGCCTAACGCATAGTACTCGGGACTCGCCTAACAGTTCATGTGCAAATCATGTGTCGAATTATCTAATTAGTATTGTTGATCCTCAAAATATTTTAACAAATGATGAATGTTTTATTTTTATCTGAAAAAATATGAAGATTGAGAATAACTCAAATAACGAGCCATAGTATTGCAATTTATTAATTGAGAAAATTGTCAGGGTGACTATCATTGAATTATTTTATTTTTGAAAATAGATAGGTGAAGTTTATATGTCCACTTGCTATTGATTTTCATTTCTTAGTATTATATTTTTCAAGATTATCATTCTTTTATTATTTTTCTATTAGAAAGTAATTTTATATTTATTCATGAAGGAGTAATGTTTTAAATTATAATTGATAGTTTATTGATTATTACTTTTAAGGAGGTAAAATACGTAAATATATATTTTTGAGGAAAAATCATTACTAGCCATCCGCTAGAAACTTATATCAGCCGCCATCCATAAATTATAATTTATATTTTTATAGCCCAAAACTTATTCTAATAGCTAGCCGCTGAAATTAGCAAATCAAACTGACACAGAACATAAGGGGAAATGAGGGAACGAGAATTGAAAGGTAAAATATCGAGATGGCTCTTAATTTGTTCATAGGAAAATATTTATCATTTGATTCTTTTTGGCTTTTATGCTATTTAGATATTGATATTTTATACATATTTGTGAGGAATATAAAAATAAAACTTTTGTCATAAATGTTGATTTTTATCAGCTGATGGAAGGGCAAAAAGGACAAGTGTCGTGTACACAATAACCACACCTATTTGGGTCATTACATATTTTTTATACACATTAGTATATCATTTAAATTCATAGTATGAAAAAGATAATGCCAAGAAATTGATTTGTTCCTTTTCCTGTATGAGTCCAAGATGTGACAATGCTATAAGTGATCGATGGATAATTAAAACTTCACAAAACCACTATAATTGAGAGCATTTGTATGATTAGCCATTCTCTCATTACCGAAATTAAAACGAATAAATTACATCTAAATTATACGCGATCACTATATATAAAAATATATATTTATATAACTACAATCTTACTATACAAAAATTATACAACATATAATATTACTTATACAAAAAATATACAAGTTTATATAACAAATCAAAAATCTTTCAAGTGTTTCCCTATATTGCAGTTCGTGTGCACGCTAGTATAAAATATATATGCATTTTTATGCTGTTTGTAGAATATATATATATATATATATATATATATATATATATATATATATATATATATATATATATATCGTAGAATAGTCTATACATTGTGAATACACAAAAGCACTTGGAATACATTAATGATACATTGGAAATACATTTCAAAATACATGATACACTCTAAATACACGGTGTGTACACATTACACATACAGAATGCGTATATGATTTATATACACTATGTTTACATATTAGACAATACATATGTGTATACAGTTTTGATACATTGTATAGACATATTATACATTCATGATACAAAATACACTCGGGATACACTCAATATATACTTTAGATACACAAGCATACCCGAGATAGGATCAATATACACTAATGATATACTGTCAAACTTAAGATACAATATATTGACAATATTTATACATTACAAAATAATATATATACAACTTTTCTACAAAACTATAATATTTTAAAATTATCCTGTATGTACGACTTTATACATATACATATACACACACAAAGTCATATTCGATAGTATACATCTTAAGATATACTATATATACATCTTAAGATATATATATATATATATATATATATATATATATATATATATATATATATATATACACACAATATTTATACATTGCAAAATAATATATATACAACTTTTCTACAAAACTATAATTTATTAAAATTATCCTGTATGTATATATATATATATATATATATTGCTACGCTTCGCCCACCTTTAAATCCAAACCCACCATCAATACCCATTTCAAAAGATCTTCACTCGTAAAATGTCATTATGATTCAAAAAAAAGAAAGAAGAATAAGAAGAAATGTACAAAATTAAATACATAGAGCTTGACCATTGTCACGACCCAAAATTCAACTAGTCGTGATGACTTCTAACCCAACCCGCTAGGTAAGCCAACTTTCAACTATCCAATTCCAATAATAATTATTAAAGCAATTTAAGTAAATAATTATCTTAACTTTATACATTCCCCAAGAACTGGTAGTACAAATCATGAGTTTCTAAGAATAGAGTTTACAAAGCGGAGATGAAATAAATACATAGTCTGTTTGAATAGTACATAAACAGAGCTTTTATAAATCTAAGGCTACCATGAACAAGAGGCATCTAGAACAGGAAGGCAGATACATCTTCAAATCCGGCAACCATCGAGCACAGCAACAACAACAGCCAACATCTGCACGCAATGTGTAGAAGTGTAGTATCAGTACAAACGACTCCATGTACTGAGTAAATAACAAACATAATCTTAGGTTGAAAGCAGTGACGAGCTTTTACCAAGGTCGGATCCAAAATCAATAGTTCACCACAGTCCATAACAACGTAAAGCCAATAATATAAGAAGTAACTCAGAAATAAAATACTCAGCTAAATCATGATTTCTAAAAATAGTTCTTCCCTTTCACATACATCAAAGAAAAACTCAAATCGTTTACCAAAATTTTCAAAAATATGAATAAGTTTGAAAGCAATAATTTTTCCAAAATCCTTTCAATAATAAATGAGATGTTTCATTTTCTTTCCAGATAACCCATATAAAACAAATGCATCATTATGCCCATAGGTCAACATGTGTGAGAAATCATGAATGATGTGATACTGTACAGTATGAGGAAAATGCATCTCTATGCCTGTATGTCATGTGTGCATGTCAATACGATGCAACTCAGTGATAAAATCATATGCATACTCCCAGAGTATCATTTCACTCAGTCCTCCCAGTCACTCAGCACTCGCACTCGGCACTCGTACTCAGTAGGTACATGCGTTCACTGGGGGTGTGTACAGACACCGAAGGGACCCTTCAGCCTAAGCACTATAATCGGCACGGATAACTCACGTGCTATAATAATATATGGATCCGCACGGCCAACTCACATGTTGCACGAATAACTCACGTGCTATAATAAAATCTGGATCCGCACGGCCAACTCACGTGCTGCACGGACAACTCACGTATTATAATAATATCTGGATCCACACGGCCAACTCACGTGCTGCACGAAAAACTCACGTGCTATAATAATATCTGGATCTGTGCGGCCAACTCACGTGCTATAATAAAGCCTATAAGGACTGTTGCAGGCGGGCAGCCCCGATCCACATAATAATCCTCACAATCAGGCCCTCGGCCTCACTCAGTCATCATTCTCTCCAGTCTCTCTCTCATGGGCTCACAATGTCATGAAAATAGCCCAAACATGATGATATGATATGATATATCAATAAATAATAACAGAGGCTGAGATATGATATGTAATGACATGACTATGACAGAGTATAATTTTTAATTTAAAATAAATAATTCACAACAATATGACCTCTATGAGTCCCAACAATACTGGCACATAGCCTCAACATGATTCTCAACTCAATTTCTTTAACACATAAAACTAAATAGAAATTGCCAAGATTATTTGACTACAAAATTTCACGGAACCAATTACGTCACAATTTCTATAGTGCACGTCCACACGCCCGTCACCTAACATGTGCGTCACCTCCAAATAATTTACTTAATACATATATTCAGGATTCATATCCTCAACTCCAAGATTAGAAGAGTTACTTACCTCGAACAAGCCAAATTCAATGTCGAACAAGCTAAGCAATGCTCCAGAAATTCCATTCTGCGCGTATCAACTTCCAAATGGCTCGAATCTAATCATAATTAATTTGATTTAGCTCACAAAAATTATAGGAATTAATTCCATATCAAAACACTAATATTTTTTAAAAATCCAAAATTACGCCCCAAAAATCACCTGTGGGGCCCACGTCTCGGAATCCGATAAAACTCATAAAATCCGAACCCTCATGCAACAACGAGTCCAACCATACCAAAATTACTCAAGTCCGACCACGACTCGGCATTCAAATCCTCAATTAAAATCTATGATTTTTCTACTATTTTCAACCCAAAATACTAATTTGTTGATAAAAACAATAATAGATTCGTGTAATTTAACCAAAACCGAGTTAGAATCACTTACCCCAATCCAAATGGTAAAAATCGCCTCAAAAATCGCTTCAATCCGAGCTTCATAGCTCCAAATGTATTAAAATGGCCGAAATCTCAAAATATATCTTCTGTCCAGGTATTTACTCTTAGCGATCGTGAAGCAAAAAAATTTTCAGCCCCAAAATTGCGCTTCGCGATCGCGAACAACAAACTCCCCAACTCTTCTAGATAGCCTCTAGTATAATGGTCATAAGTTTTTGTACAAAACTCCAAATTATAAATGGTTTGGCTTTCTGAAATCTATACACCAAGGGCTATAACTTTCATTTGTTGCTCATCTCCCAGTTCCTTATAGATTGCTAGATATAAGCTTCCAAAGTCAGCCCTGTGCAACAGAGATTTCCAAACTCTTTCCAAACAGCCTATAGTATATCCATCATACCATTTAATACACAACTCCAAATAAACAATGGTTTACATTTCTGAAAACTAGACATCAAGGGCTACAATTTTAATTTTTAGATCATCTCCAAATTCCTTATAGATTGCGAGATATAAGCTTCCAAAGTCAAGTCAGTGCAGCAGAGATTTTGTTCTACACGATCGCGAAAGAGCTTCCGCGATCGCGACTTACAAGGTTCCAAACTGCTGTTTGCTCTTCGCGAATGCAACCAAATGTTCGCGGTCGCGATGCACACCTCTGTAGGCAAAAATCAACAATTAAAAATGGCCTAGAAATTGTCTGAAACCACCCCGAAACTCACCCGAGCCCCCTCGGGACCTCAACTAAATATACCAACAAGTCCTAAAACATCATACGAACTTAGTCGAAGCCTCGAATCACATCAAACAGCGCTAAAACCAAGAATCACACCTCAATTCAAGCCTAATGAACTTTGAAACTTCCAATTTCTACAAACGATGTTGGAACCTATCAAATCACATCCGATTGACCTCAAATTTTGCACACAAGTTATAAATGACATAACGGAGCTATGAAAATTTTCAGAACTGGATTTCGACCCCGATATCAAAAATTCACCCTCCCTCCCCCCTCCCCGATCAAACTTTTCAAAAATTCGACTTTCGCCCTTTCAAGTCTAATTCCACTACGGACCTCCAAAAAAATTTCTAGACACGCTCCTAATTCCAAAATCACCATACGGAGCTATTGGAATCATCAGAATTCAATTCCGAGGTCGTTTACACATAAGTGAATATCTTATCAACTTTTCCAACTTAAGTTTTCAATTATGAGACTAAGTGTCTCATTTCACTCTGAAATCCTTCCGGACCCGAACCGACTAACCCGATAAGTCATAAATAAACTGTAAGGCATAAATTGAGTAGTAAATGGGAGAACAGGGCTGTGATACTCAAAATGATCGGTCGGGTCATTACATTCTCCCCCACTTAAACATACGTTCGTCCTTGAACGTGCCAAGAGTTGTTCTTTAACCTTCAAATCTCTATTCCACCTTACCACGCACATACCCGGGGGTGATCTTACGTCACCCTATTCTATATAGGCTTGACCACACAACATAATTGAAAATAATTAATTTAACCTTAGCCAAAAAACCTTGGAGCCAAATTTCTAACATCCAGAATTCTTTTCAAGACCCGAATCTCACTTCTACACACTGTATAATCCTAAACAAGTTGTATCCAGCCATAACCATAATCCCAGATATAATAACATAACATACTACACAACTCGCATACTCGTAGCACCATTTCTGATCACAGTAACTACTCAAAACCAATCAAGTACTAGTATAAAACCCCGCATTCAACAGAACCTCATTCCGAAACCTTCGTACACTGCCAATGGTGAAAGAAACAATCAAAAACTCATAACCACTCATCAGATCAACTAGCCATGGAGCTCTCTCGCCCTAACCAGAACCATAATCCTCTCAAATATAACATAATCAATCATGATAGTACCCATTCTAGGTCCAATGACCTCATATTATTAAACACAATAACTCCACAGACACGCCACATTAATATAACTCCAGCCACCACTGCACAATCCATGTACCCAAATATGGGAGATGTCTCAAGGAAGGGAACCATATTACAAGTTCAACAAGCACCAACACAACCACAATATTACAACCAACTCCTCAAATTTCGTGAAGCGGATAACCGTAGGTGCATGTGTACAATTGTAGAGGAAGGAAATTAATAGATCAGATAAATTATTATAGAAATAGAATTCTCACACACGGCACGGACAACTCACGTGCCACTAATATGAATCGCCCGTCATGGTCACAGGCCTCCAGTTCCAGCATATCATACATGAGCAATTAAATAAGTACACTTGTGTATGATAATGAAATAAGATTCTCATGCTCCTGGACTGGTAGAAATAGCACGCCATAGTGTAAGCACATGCAAAGTCTACTATCACACTTCAAATCGGATTTTTTTTAACGCAGAATTAGTAACTACCACGTTTAATTAGGGAATCATCTTCTTTGTAACCTCTAGTTCTCAACAAAGGTATGAATACGGGATACGATATAACTTTACACTTAACAGTCAACTCTAGGCATATTATAGCCTAAGCATTCTTCCGAGTATGAATACTTGCTCTAATGCCCGCACAACATACCACATCTATTATGCCATCATGTGACAAGCATAAGAATCCCATTATCAACTCTGAGTCACCGACAAATTACATACCCATTTAGTTAGAAACCTTCATCTTTCTTCCTTTCAGGAGGAAACACAATACATAACATGTTCCCCACACCGGTAGAAAAGTATCCGGCTCAAACCATGGTAGAAACCATCAAGAATACTTTAGAATCCATTTGAACATAATCAAGCCATCAGAACTGAATCTCTCTAACTCAACCAAGCTACGCAGGTCACCAAATCCAAGAATATTGTCACCAAAATATTTGTAAAGTCTTACCACATCGTAATTACCCAAAAGACCGATCCTACCATTACCATACTGGTCCAGTCTACTACCCAGTTGTCTTATTTCTCCGAGTCCCTTCCGAATTTATCTTCATATTGATACTTCTCCTTGCTAAAACACCACGATCTTTAACCACAACTCACTATAAGACACCCTAACATAAAACTACACCGCCCTAAGGCCCATAAGTCAATGTATTCTTCTTAAGTACCCCAAAATCACCACAAATGAGACATCCACTCTGAAAGACCTTATGTAAATTTAAAATTGTCCCCCTTTCCTTTCTTATACTGAAATATAGAGTCCCTAGTCATACAGAATTTCGGCAAGTCCAGTCGCCATTAAAAGCAAATCTCATATTTTTATCCATACACAAGTCCGGAGAAATTCTCAATTGCTATATATAAACCTCGAACCTATTGGAACTTTCTCAAGAGTCTCCCCCTTTGTTCAAATCCAAATTACACCGCCCAAATGGGCCAAAAGACATGTGCCCCATTAGCACAATAACACTCAAAGAATTAACTCTACTTTAATACCACCGATCAATTTCATACTTCATGGGCACTACATCATTCACAAATAACAACTCACTCATCCCACGATTTTCATATACTCATAAAGCGCAATATAACCCGTATCCAGAAATTTCCTTACTCGAGTTATTCTCGAACTCCACCTCTGCAAGTCATCGCTGATTCCCAAGTAAACCTCAGACCAAAACAAAAATTTGACATATAGCCATGAATTAAATTGTCAATAGCAGACTCCCCCACTTGGCTCAAAGCCATAAATCAAAACATTCGATAACTCACAATACCCATACTCTATTACTTCCATGATGCTACAGTCAGCTCAATGAAAATTCTTCTCAAATGCATGTAACACTAACCATAAAATACCTCGATCATCCTCTAAGCTCGTATTTATTCTCTTGACAGTCAAGTCAACTTTCTCAACCAGATTCAAATTCAAATCTCAACACATATAACCCGCCGGTAGAAAAGAAACTCTCCAATCAACATTATAAAGAACACACCTATGTAGATTACTCTGCAAGAGATAACCCACCTGCTTAGCCTCAAATTGGCATCTTATTATACCCTTTCGCAGCCACAATTACTATGAAATCACTTAATTTTTCTGAGTCCAAACTCGTTAACCATTCACGAGAATTTAATTTTCCCCAAAATTTAACAACGTGAAAGATCCTTTAAAACATTCACACTCGAGATTGTACGTCACATCAAAATAAAAATCAAGCACCCAATGGCCTTCCTTTACACTTCAAGGAAGCACTTCTCGCCACATTCACATCGTCTTAACACATCCCGCAGTTACATCATACTCATCACAAAGCCATTCCATCATTTATCGAGCCACAAATTTTGCTCGTAGGGACATCTCCGGACATATAAGTCCAAATGTACAAATTACAACTGAAGCTACCGAGCCTAAGTTGTGGTCTAACCATGGCCTCAAGTCCTCTAGACTGGCCCATCGCCAAAACACAAAATACATATCTCGAACCTCGTTCATAGAGTCACAAGTCGACGATCCACAGCTGATATCGAGCGCTCATGTGCACATACGAATGCGTGGAAGGAATTCAAAGAGCTATATTTCAAGCTGAATCAATTTTGCACGATAAGGAAAGAAATATGGCAAATTATCCTAAATGCCATGTAGCCTCTCGAAGATAAGTATGGACGTTATCATACCGATCAACAAGACTCTACTAGACACTTGCTCATGACTTGTAGAACCTATGAACCTAGAGCTCTGATACCACCTTGTCATGACCCAAAATCCAACTAGTCGTGATGATACCTAACCCAACCCGCTAGGTAAGACAACTTTCAATTATCCAATTCTAATAATAATTATTAAAGCAATTTAAGTAAATAATTATCTTAACCTTATATATTCCCCAAGAACTGGTAGTACAAATCATGAGCTTCTAAGAATAGAGTATACAAAACGGAAATGAAATAAATACATAGTTTGTTTGAATAATACATAAACAGAGCTTTTATAAATCTAAGGCTACCCTGAACAAGAGGCATCTACAACAGGAATGCAGGTACATCTTCAAATCCGGCAACCATCGAGCACAGCAACAACAACAGCCAACATCTGCACACAATGTGCAGAAGTGTAGTATCAGTACAACCGACCCTATGTACCGAGTAAGTAACAAACATAACCTTAGGTTGAAAGCAGTGACGAGCTTTTACCAAGGTCGGGTCTAAAACCAATAGTTCACCACAGTCCATAACAACGTAAAGCCAATAATATAAGAAGTAACTCAGAAATAAAATACTCAGTTAAATCATGATTTCTAAAAATAGTTCTTCCCTTTCAAGTACATCAATGAAAAACCCAAATCATTTACCGAAATTTCCAAAAATATGAATAAGTTTGAAAGCAATAATTTTTTCAAAATTCTTTCAATAATAAATGAGATGTTTCATTTTCTTTCCAGATAACTCGTGTAAAAAAAAATACATCATTATGCCCATCTGTCAATATGTGTGAGAAATCATGAATGATGTGATACTGTACAGCATGAGGAAAATACATCTCTATGCATGTATGTCATGTGTGCATGCCAATGCGATGCAACTCAGTGATAAAATCATATGCATACTCCCAGAGTATCATTTCACTCAGTCCTCCCAGTCACTCAGCACTCGCACTCGGCACTCGCACTCAGTAGGTACCTGCGCTCACTGGGGGTGTGTACAGACTCTAGAGGGGCTCCTTCAGCCCAAGCGCTATAATTGGCACGGACAACTCACGTGCTGCACGGACAACTCACGTGCTATAATAATATCTGGATCTGCACGGCCAACTCGCGTGTTGCACGAATAACTCACGTGCTATAATAATATCTGGATCCACACGGCCAACTCACGTGATGCACGGCCAACTCACGTGTTATAATAATATCTGGATTCGCACGGCCAACTCACATGCTGCACGGATAACTCACGTTCTATAATAATATCTGGATCCGTGCGGCCAACTCACGTGCTATAATAAAGCCTATAAGGCCTGCTGCAGGCGGGTTAGCCCCGATCCATATAATAATCTTCACAATCAGGCCCTCGGCCTCACTCAGTCATCAATCTCTCCAGTCTCTCTCTCATGGGCTCACAATGTCATGAAAATAGCCCAAAAATGATGATATGATATATCAATAAATAATAACAGAGACTGGGATATGATATATAATGACATGAATATGACTGAGTATAATTTTCAATTTAAAACAAATAATTCACAGCAATATGACCTCTATGGGTCCCAACAATACTGGCACATAGCCTCAACATGATTCTCAACTCAATTTCTTTAACACATAAAACTAAGTAGAAATTGCAAAGATTATTTGACTACAAAATTCCACGGAACCAATTACGTCACAATTTCTATAGTGTACGCCCACACGCCCGTCACCTATCATGTGCGTCACCGCCAAAAAATTCACATAATACATATATTCAGGATTCATACACTCAATTCCAAGACTAGAAGAGTTACTTATCTCGAACAAGACAAATCCAATATCGAGCAAGCTAAGCAATGCTCCAGAAATTCCTTTATGCGTGTATCAACTTCCAAACGGCTCGAATCTAGTCACAATTAATTTGATTCAGCTCACAAAAATTATAGGAATTAATTTCATATCAAAATACTAATATTTTCCAAAAAATCGAATTACGCCCCAAAAATCACTCGTGGGGCCCATGTCTCGTAATCCGATACAACTCATAAAATCCGAACCCCCATTCAACCACGAGTCCAACCATACCAAAACTACTCAAATTCGACCGCAACTCGGCCTTCAAATCCTCAATTAAAGTCTATGAATTTTTCTACTATTTTCAACCCAAAACACTACTTTGTTAATAAAAACAATAATAGATTCGTGTAATTTAACCAAAACTGAGTTAGAATCACTTACCCCAATCCATATGGTAAAAATCGCCTCAAAAATCGCTTCAATCCGAGCTACATAGCTCCAAATGTGTTAAAATGGCCGAAACCTCAAAATATATCTTCTGTCCAGGCATTTACTCTTCGCGATCGCGGAAAATGCTTCGTGATTGCGAAGCACAAAATTTTGCAGCCCCAAAATTTCTCTTCGCTGTCGCGAAAAATGCTTCGCGATCGCGAAGAACAAACTCCCCAACTCTTCCAGATAGCCTCTAGTATAATGGTTATAACGTTTTGTACAAAACTCTAAATTGCAAATGGTTTAACTTTCTGAAAACTAGACACCAAGGGCTATAACTTTTATTTGTTGCTCATCTCCCAATTTCTTATAGATTGCTAGATATAAGCTTCCAAAGTCAGCCTTCTGCAACAGAGATTTCCAAACTCTTCCCAGACAACCTATAGTTTATCTACCATAACGTTTTGTACACAACTGCAAATGACAAATGGTTTACATTTCTGAAAACTAAATATCAAGAGCTACAACTTTTATTTTTGGATCATGTCCAAATTCCTTATAGATTGCGAGATAGAAGCTTCCAAAATCGGGTTAGTGCAGCAGAGATTTTGTTCTACGCGATTGCGAAAGAGCTTCCGCGATCGCGATTCACAAGGTTCCAGACTGCTGTTTGCTCTTCGTGAACGCGACCAAATATTCGCGATCGCGATGCACACCTCTGTAGGCAGAAACCAACAATTAAAAATGTCCTAGAAATGGTCCGAAATCACCCCAAAACTCACTCGAGCCCCCTCGGGGACCTCAACCAAATATACCAACAAGTCCTAAAACATCATAAGAACTTAGTTGAAGCCTCGAATCACATCAAACAGTGCTAAAACCAAGAATTGCACCTCAATACATGCCTAATGAACTTTGAAACTTTCAATTTCTACAAACGACGCCGGAACCTATCAAATCACGTCCGATTGACCTCAAATTTTGTACACATGTCATAAATGATATAACAGAGCTATGAAAATTTTCAGAACGGGATTCTGACCCCGATATCAAAAAGTCAACCCCCCCCTCCGGTCAAACTTTCCAAAAATTCGACTTTCGCTATTTCAAGTCTAATTCCACTACGGACCTCCAAAAAATTTTCGGACACGCTCCTAATTCCAAAATCACCATACGGAGCTATTGGAATTATCAGAATTCAATTCCAAGGTCGTTTACACATAAGTGAATATCCGGTCAACTTTTCCAACTTAAGTTTTCAATTATGAGACTAAGTGTCTCATTTCACTCCGAAATCTTTCCGAACCCAAACCAATTAACTCGATAAGTCGTAAATCAACTGTAAGACATAAATTGAGCAGTAAATGGAGGAACGGGCCTGTAATACCCAAAACGATCGGTCGGGTCGTTACAACCATAACATCTCACATCCTCACAAAAATTACCATACCACCAACATACACCATCAGCAACATGCAGAACATGGCTAAAAATCTCACCTCTTCTACTATCACCCCAAGCATCAATTATCGTAGGATTAATCGTAGAATTTTTCTTAAGACTTAAATTGAAATCTCGATAATTTTTTTTATGTCTGCGTATATTTTACCCTCCCTAGACCCCCATAATATGGGATTACACTGAGTGTGTTATTGTTATTGACAACTTTTTTTAGGTACTTAGACAAAACTCCCCAAAAATACTCATACAAAGAGAGAAAAAAGATCAAACAAAAATAGCTAAACGGACAAATATAACCGACAAACAAAGAGGGAAAATAATTAAATAAAAATAGCTGATAGATAAATATTGTTTTAAGTCTAATAAGTGTCTATGTAAAATCACATACTATTTTAGGAAAAGGTAAGAAATAAATTTAAATAGTACTAAAAAGGTAAAAGTAATAAGAGAGAGAAAAAGTGTTAGAATTAAAAGAATTGAAGAAAAAAAGTAAAAAAATATAGAAAAATTAAAAAGTCAAGCGGGATACGTGAGAAAGATAAAATAATTTGGTATGGGGTCGCTAACACTTTTTCAGATATTCCCCCTTTCAAGGACGCTTTCTCGAGCCTTTTTCACAAAACGAAAAAAAGGAAAAGGGCCAAAAATGCCCTTGAACTATTTGAAATAGCTCCAAAATGCCCTCAGTTTATTTTTGGTACCAAAAATATCCCTGCCGTCTATATTTTGGACCACAAATGCCCTTAAACTGTTAGTTTTGCCATTGAAGGTGACATGACAATCCAACTGGGTTAGATTTGCTTACATGGCCATCCACCCAAGCAATACATGGCAAAATTATTTTTTCAGAAAAATTATTTTTTCAAAATTTTTTAAAAAAATACAAAATCAACACTTATTCCGAAAAAAGTAAAAAACTTTCGGAAAAATTATGTTTTTCGGAAATTTTTATTAAAATACAAAATCTAACACTTATTCCGAAAAAAGTAAAAAAATTCCGAAAAATAAATATTTTGGGATTATTTTTCTTAAACTGAGGATTTTGTCTTAAACCGATAGCGATTCTGATAACAAGGATTTGATCCTAACAAGTGGTATTATAGACAAAAAGAAGTATCTCTCCCCCCGGATTCTGATAGCGATTTGATTTTGTATTTTAATAAAAGTTTCCGAAATAAATAATTTTTTCGGAATTTTTTTTACTTTTTTCGGAATAAGTGTTGATTTTGTATTTTAATAAAAATTTTCGAAAAAAATAATTTTTCCGGAATTTTTTTACTTTTTTCTGAATAAGTGTTGATTTTGTATTTTAGTAAAAATTTCCGAAAAATATAATTTTCCGGAAATTTTTTACTTTTTTCGGAATAAGTGTTGATTTTGTATTTTAAAAAAAATTCCGAAAACATAATTTTGTCATGTTGGATTGCTTGGGTGGATGGCCATGTAAGCAAATCTAACCTAGCTGGACTACCACGTCACCTTCAATGGCAAGACTAACAGTTTAAGGGCATTTGTGGTCCAAAATATAGACGACAGGGATGTTTTTAGTACCAAAATCAAACAGAGGGCATTTTGAGCTATTTCAAATTGTTCAAGGGCATTTTTGGCCATTTTTCGCAAAAAATATCTAGGGAAGATAAAACGTTGTACCAAAATTTACTTTTGTCTTTTATCCGTTGGTTTTATTCGATGGGGGCTACAATTTGATATTAATTTTATCCGACTGGACATTTCAGGTTACGTGCAAAACTTTGGGCTAATAATATTTTTTGCCGGCCATACAAGGTAGTTTTCTCCATATTTTTTAAGAAACTATAGTTTTTTGATTGTTTGACAACGACATTATAGTAGATTTGTATCTCATAATGACTTAAACACTATTACATTGTTTATACTTGTAAAAACATGCTAGATATTTTATCTTCTACGAGTTTCTTCAATCCTTTTTAAATTTTTAAAAAATTTAATGTGCTTTCGATAGTTTTCGTGTTATTAAGCTATTTTATTAATTTATAAATTAAGAATTTAAAGTTCCATGGGGCTTATGGCCAGCCCTTTATGGAGTAAATCGTCCTGCCTCACGTCTCCACCTTTTAAAACACCGACCAAGAATAACATTGCAATACATGTACAAATCAAAACTTATTGACAGCTACTTACATAAAATTGATTATCTACAGTTCAGCACCATGTATTCTTTCTAATCACGCCAAATCTGGAAACTAATATCAGAACCACGTCAAAATAGTTAACCACATGAAAGGAGCTAACAATTTGCTAACTAACGTAAATCTATCAGTTCCTAGAAATTTTTATAGAATCCAAAGAAAGCCTATTGGGTTGACAGGAATTTTTTAGCATATTTACGTGGTAAGTCAAAATAGACAATGACTGTTGCAGATCAAGAACAGCAAAGCTGCACGCTCTTGCAGAGTGCCCACAGAAGTGCTTGAAACTCTGATTTTTATCCTAAGCAGAAGATCCATCATTTTCCATGGGCCGCCATCCTCTTGCGTATTTCAAGTGCTGTATTGAATATCCCAAGGGTTGGCTGGTTGCATACAAAACACTTATTGTTCTTCGCATGGTGCTGTTAACCACAGCAACAACAACAACAAAAAATTTAACTTGCAATCAAACACGGTAGAAAATAGAAGTGAAATAATTAAGTTGTGTGTGCGAGGTGACTGTAGCTCAGATTGATTGCAGTAGTCTCTATAGTTTGCCAGAAGCCCAACCAATACAAGGTGCAGCTTTTACTTAAGAAAAAAGGTACTGCTTGCTTCAGTAGTAACTCCTGCCAAGTAGTTGCTACTTTTATATCCTAGTGCTAATATCTCCTCTACATCAGATATACAAAATTTCTCATGTCCCTAGTTGCATTGAATAGCTAAGAAACTAGCAAGAAAAACGGAAAAGGGCATATTGAGGGCATTAGGCACCAAGAAAGTCCTTTAAAACCATCTCACATTTCCACTCTGTTGGCTTTCCTTTTTTCAGGTGATTAGGGTTGGGGGAGGGAATAAACTCTATTGTCACTTCAAACAAGAGGAAAAGGTTCAAAACAAGAGAAATGGACTAGGTACATAAAGGGGTTGTCGTTCACAGATTCTATGACATGATCAAGCAAACAAAAGAAGGTCAATGAAATTACCTTTAATGCACAATGCACACAGAAGTAATGCTTGCATTTGGTCACGACCGATCAATGAAAGGCTGTCTGCAGATAAAACAAGCAAATGGTAAGGAGTTGTCATCATCTTCATCGCTCTTCTCTGCATTCTCACCATCCTCATCGAGCATCCCCATAGCCAATTTTCTTTTCCTCTCTTTCTCAGCTTCCTCCCACTCTTTTTCAAGCTGCCACCCAGACTTATAATCTCCCCGGTCATGCAGAAATTTGCAAGCATCCCCATATCCACAATATCCCGTCTCTTTATAGTCTTTACATATATCTGGCTGATAGTCAAACCTCGTTGAAACTCTGATGTGGGCAGAAGCCCTAAGAGGACCGTGCGCGCCACAAGCTTTCTCACTGGAAATTGTATGTTCTCTTCTTAAACCAGCTTTGTAATCAGTGTATTGATTCATCCCTTTGTATAGTTTTTGATCAGCGCTGCTCTTAGATTTTCCTTTTATAGCCTCCTCTCCCAGCTTCAGAACCCTCTCTCGAATGGCCCGAGCATCTTTAGAGAACTCAGTCTCAGTTTCTAAAGATGCTGTTGCTCTACTGTCATTTTGAACTGTAATTTCCTTTGGGGACTCAAAATAAAAAAGAGGGGCCTTGTTACACTTTGGAGGTCCAGTAGAAAAATCTGCAATTGCTGGCTTTTTCTTCATATATATGACTGAACTTTCACCTTCTGCATCTTCATTCTCCCCCTCTTCAAGCGTAGGACGCTTTCTGATATTTTTGGCCTTGGATTGTTTTCTGAAAGAATTGCATACTGAAAATAGCAGGAAAGAAAACATATTAAGCAAAAGCAAAATGCACCAGTAAATTGACAAGGGAAGGCAGAAACAAAATAGAACAGAAAAGGAACTTAGGATTAACATTTGCTAGCATAGAATACATAGCAGAAACAAAATAGAACAGAAAAGAAACTTAGGATTAATATTTGCTAGCATAGAATACACACACACACACGCGTCCATGCGAAACCAGGAATACTAACGACAGCAGTACCTAATGGAACATTAGTTACACGGTCATGTCCAATGACAATTACAAGACAGTCACTTATGATAGAGTAACACGAAATACCAATAAAAATAAAGCAAGATAACAAAGGAACCAGGAATACTAACAACAGCAGTACCTAATGGAACATTAGTTACACGGTCATGTCCAATGACAATTACAAGACGATCACTTATGATAGAGTAACAAGAAATAGCAATAAAAATAAAGCAAGATAACAAAGTTTCAATCATAACATTATGATAAAGTGCACTGCATAAATAAGACATTAGCTTCTGATTAGCCAAAGGCATTTGATAATACTACGTATTTAGATTTTCCATATTATGACATAAAGATTAAAAAAAAATTAATAAATTCTGAGAAGATTATGCTAACTTTGAAATATTTTACTAGACAAACCATGCTAAACAAAAGTTGCATTACAGGTAAGACAGTTAGAAAACGTAAAGGTAGAAGCTTACGGTCAGCTGATGCCAAGGGATTCGGAAGTGGATTAGCATTGGGAGCGGGAGGATCATCGGTTGTCTCAGAACAAGTAGCAGGAGTATTAGTTAACTTCTGAACAAGAGGCACGTCTGTAATATCTCTCATCATGTTGGGCTTTTGAGTCAGCTGCTGCTGGACCTGCTCCTTCAGACCTGCTTTGCCACAAAATTAAAATAAAGGTTATCACTCTGAAAACCTGATAAAATGCAACATGCAAATAAGCGCGCAGATAAAATTTGGCCTGCATCTATAGAAAGAATATTTCTTCAAAACTCAACCATGAATGTTATTCAGCTACAGCTAATTAATTATGAATTGATCAACTTGATTAGTATCAAAGTAGCATCATGATACAGATAAGAGTTAGAAGTTAACAAGGAGTGAACAATCCATGTCAAATAGAATGTTACTTTGCAAAGTGGAACCTAATGCACATTGCCCACTATTTGCAATTCCAGATACACCCTTTTATATTCTAAAAGAAGAGCCAAAAAAATAAAATAAAAACACCACTGCATCTATATGCAATCTTTTTTACACTGAACAACTTATTAACATTACTCCCCGGAATCGCCTCTTTTTCACTGTCCTGGTAACCATTTCAACCATACCATGTAAAGTAAATCCCAAACACTGATACACTCCTTAGAATTTGAACACTGAAATGCATATTAGCAAACAATACGCTTTCCACGCACACCGAAGACAATTGACGTCTTTGCCTTTCATATTTGCTCACATTCAGTAGGTAAGTTCAAGAAAAATCTAGCTTCCAAGTTAGCTAACAAACATAAAAAAAAAAAAAAAAAAAAAATTATATCATCAACAAATACACCAAATAGAGCAGAATATATAGAGCATTTAAATAAAAAACCCTTACTAGCTGGTAATCGAGGTATTGATCAGTAATATACAACATGAAAATAAGAACATAAATAATTCAGCATTATACTAACAAAATAGCAAGTTGCACATACCCTATCGATTGAATTGGTGAGACCGGAAAGCAAAAGAGTTTGAGCTTAAGTGATGGATTTCTATGGAGGAATTAAATTGAAGCCCTAGCTCAGAGGGTTTCACAGTTCAGGGGAAGAGTGAGGCGGGAGAGAGAGAGTAGCTGGTTATTTGTTTGTTTTCCATCTATATATATATAGCCTTAATAAAATATTAACGCCTTTGGAAACGAAGGCGCCTTTTTTTCTAAACCAATTAGGACACAAATTATGAAAAAATGAAGGATTTTAAAATAGGCATAACACGGAAATGGTCCATTTAAACTAATTACTTTCGCTAACCAATATATATATATATATTATTTTAAAAACGGCTAAAAAATATATTTCTCTTTTAAAATTGAGTAGTAACTTTTAAACACTAACCTAAAAATAATTTCATAAATTTATGTTAGATTATTTATGAATCACAGAACATTACAAAAAATCAACAAAACTACATGTTATAGCATGTCATATGTCTAGTTTTATGAGTTATTAAATCCATCGATAATAATTATGGACTAGTTATTTTTAATGACTCGAATTTATGTGACATTATTCTCACGTTTAGTAAAAACTACCACTAATACCATCATTGTGAAAAAGATTTGCTTGACTATTGTTTCCTCAAATTGAAGTTTAATATATTTAAAAAAATAACTACACAAATTAAAGCTTTACCATGATATTTTATGTAATTTTAAAGTACGTATAATTATTACGAAAAATATAAGAAATCACGTCATAATTTCCACTAAACAATAATATGCATTGATTCTTGTATTTTGAAGGAGCCAATTAATTTTTTGGAGTAAAGGAAGTGCATACCCTTAATCTCAATTCACAATATCAACCAATTTGATTATGATCTCAACTTTATTCCTAAACCTATAAAACCACTAGGGTCTTTAATGCAATTATCCTCCCCCAACACCCAAGAAAAAAAATCGAAGAATTAATCAAAATAAACGTTCATCTAACCAATTAAATTAAAAATAGGCGTCGCAAAGTATAATATATGACTAAATTAGGTATTATATGTGTATAATTAATATATAATTTATGTCAAAGCACTGTACAATCAACCCTGCACAGTGTACAACACTTATAAAGCTCAGCAGCCATATCAAAAAGCTTTGAAGCTAGTATACCCCCCAAAAAAACCGCCATAGCCAGAACTTCACGAACCTCATTCCCCAAACGAACAGAAATGCTAAGGGCAACCATGTCAACAATCCCTCTTACCCTTCAATCTTCACAATCTCTCAAACATTTATTCTCCCTTTCCCCTTTCCAAAACCCCCTTATCCACTCTTTTACTCAACTAAAAAAGCACCCAACTTTTACCAGAAGACTGTTTTCTCTAAAACCCATTTCAGTTTCATCCCCAATTAGGACTTATGTGGATGAGAAATTCGACCCCACATACTTATCTTGCTCCATGCCACAGAAGAATCCACTCAAAGTTGCGGTTTTGGTTAGTGGCGGCGTTGATAGCAGCGTTGCTCTTAGACTGCTTCATGCTGCTGGACATTCCTGCACTGCTTTTTATCTCAAGATTTGGTTTCAAGTATGTAACTTTACTACTTTGGCCCATAATTATTTACTTTCTTCTTTTGAGTTTGTATGAGCTAAAGAATATCAGCTGTTTTGCTGCTAATTGACACGAAATTTAAGAAATAAGAAACTTTTTGAAACTTGTGGTCTAAAACAAGCTACAGACTACCTGAAATTTGATATCGGGGTTAGTTTCTAAGCCTAGCAAAACACGTTGCCTCGCCTCGCCATGCTTAACCGGCGCTTTCATTGAGGCTCTAAAACATATTTTTTCTTGCCAATGAATATCATATTGAAGAGGCAAGACTAAACAATTGATATTTCACATACTTTTCTTTTATAATTTCTTTGTCCATATATTTGTTATTCATGCTTATAATTATTAGTTTTGGTCTATACATACATATTTGTATTTTTTCACCATTTCTGCCTTTCTTCATTAAAGGCCACTTTATTTGCACTTTGCATACCTTCTAGCTTTTTTGCACTTTTCTCCTTTGATAACATTGACGACCCCTTAATCTTTTTAGTTTCAAGCAGCGAATTTGGTTTATCAAACAATTCCTAAAGTGTATTGCCTTCGCTTTTGTAGGAAGACTTTGAGAACTTTTGGTCTGAATGCCCATGGGAGGATGACTTGAAATATGCAAAGGCTGTTTGTGACCAGGTCAATCTTATTTCCTAGGTTATTTCTCTTTTATGTATTCGTTTGGAACAGAATTTGGATACATTGTAGACACGGCTGCTTTCTTTCAGTCATCTCTATAGCTCTGACTGATTTAGGTTAATTAAATGCTAAATCTGTAGTTAATGGACAGGATTATAAAACTTCCTGCCTGGCTGTGGAAAAAGGAAAAAAGAAAAAGGATAAAGGATAACCATACCAAATACCAAATAGTTTGAAAAAGATTAAATCAAGAGTGCTTAAGTTCTCTTGCAATAGTTAGTTTGTTATTTCCAAGTTAAGTTTCCACAGCATCTGTTTTCAAACTTTTCAGGTTGATGTACCATTGGAAGTTGTCCATTTGACTGATGAATATTGGAATAATGTGGTATGTTTCTGTTTACTTTTGAGCTGCTTAATTACTCATTTTACCAACTTTGTCTCATTGAGTGGGACTTTGTTACGTGTTTATTGGGTTCTTTTTACAAAGGTTTCTTCATGTGATGTAATATAAAGATAAGCTAGGGGCTATTGATGAAAGCTCGGTTGTAATATTAGTTTGTTTTTTGATAAGTAAGTTTAACATGTTCAGGTATCATATATCATTGAGGAGTACAAATGTGGCAGGACTCCAAATCCAGATGTCCTTTGTAATACTAGAATAAAATTTGGTCAGTCATCTTATATTATCAATGCACTATTTTTTCCGCTGTCTTATAGTTTCGTTGGCTTGAAAATGGCAAAATTTATTTTCAGGTGCTTTTATGGATGCCATTAGTGGAATGGAATTTGACTTTGTTGCTTCTGGACATTATGCAAAGATTGTCCACGCATTTACTGAGCATCTGGATGAACCTTCTGTCTTAGAATTGTCAAAGGATATGGTGTGTATATAATGTTTTGAACTTGTATTTACAGTACGTTTTTACCATACTTATACATGTTTCTTAGAGCCTGTTTCCATGTTTTCTTTTGCAAAGTTTGATGTATTTACTTGAGAAGGGGAGATTTTGAAGATGACAGTGGTGGGAAAGAATCTTTCTTGATTTTAGGTAAAAGGATGAACATACGAGAAATTGAATTAACTTAGGCAGATATATATGGTCAGGAATTAAGCATTATGCTCCCATCAAAAGCAGTTTTGTTTGCAAGAGACATAGGCGTTCAGCAGACGAGGATGGACTGTTTGATAAAATACATTTGCACACTGAGTTTCTCTTCTATAAAGAAAGGAAAAGTTTTTTTGATTTGGTTAAAAAATAAATAAATGAAAAAATGGTTTGAGTTGGGTTGGTTTAGCGATAATCCGTTCTACCCGAATTGGCCGAATGCCCAAATCCATCTTGATTCAAGAAAATTCTGGACGGGTTGGTTCATCAGCCATTTATTGACTCAACCCTTTTAGACTGGCCTAAATTTAGCCCGACATTCCTATTTAATACCCCTAGTTTGTGAGTGTACCAAGTTGTGCTAGTGTTGTCCTTCATTTTTCTGAAAACTTGCATTGAAGGGCTCTTTAAAATCTCCTGCCTACTCTTGGCATAATTAATTTCTTTTCAGAAATCCCATGTCTTCCTTAGTCTAGTGCACAGTAACATTAAACAACACATGAGTGAAATTCTTTGAAATTCCATTTCTATATTCATCTTTTTATGTATTTTGGAAGTTTTGTCGATAAAAAGCAACTTTTATACTCTAAAGTTCATGATATTTCTGTAGTTTCATTTGATTTTCCCTAGTATTCTAAACACGTCCTCATCCCAAGTTTTTCATTCTCTTTTTTGGGTCAATGCAGCTGATTTCTTATGTCCGCAGTGGTGTTGTTTCAGGTCAAGGACCAAACCTACTTCCTTTCGCATCTCTCACAGGCTCAGCTTAAACGGCTGATTTTCCCACTTGGATGTATCCCAAAGGTGAGGTGAGACTATTCTCATTACGCTTATCACTTCTTTACAATATCGTTGCTATAATGATCAAATATTATGTTGCTGAGAGAGAATCGTCTTTACCCTCCTTCGTACTGGGATGTGATCATTTGAAAAATTCAATTCTTCATTGAGGCTGAATTGCTCTTAATCTTTCGTCACGTATCTACAGGATGAAGTTCGCATGCTTGCTAAATCATTTAATCTACCAAACCAAGACAGGAAGGATTCGCAAGGAATATGCTTTCTTGGCAAGGTCTGTTTTACCAGCACATTCGACAGTTAACATGAATTTTTTGTTTTTTGGTATAAGGTGATGTCGGTACAGTCGTATGCCATTCTCATGAAGTAACTTAAATAAGTTAGTTACTAACTAGTTTAGCTATTCCTGCTGGTAAGTTATAACCAGTTAAGTAGCTCTCTTAACCATCACTCATGAGCATTATTTGCTAAACAAAAATAGATGAGCTTGCCGGATTTGTTGCGGCAAACAGGTAATTGTCTAAACTTGTCCATGCAAAGTGGGCCTTACAATCTTTTTGCTATATCTGAACCATTTTATATCAAGCTGCCAACGCTTTATAATGGGATGTGGAGGTTCATATTTTGCCATGCACCAATACGAGTAATATAAGTATGTTCTATAACCATGACTAGTTACATTTGAAAACTTCATCTTCTGCGTAGAGGGTCTACACGACAAATCTTTTAGCCGTAGATTCATTATTTTAGCTATAACAACAACAACAACATACTTGTGAGGATAGAGAGGTTGTTTCCAATAGACCCTCGGCTCATTATTTTAGCTATACACTTTCTTAATTCTGTTAGATTGCAAACTTCTCCAAAAAGTTTAAGATTTGTTCTTAATTTTTTGTAGTTGCATATAGTTCAATTGTCCCCAAAAGATCTTAGTCTCAGTTCCATTTGGAATTTCAGATAAAATTCAGTGAATTTGTCGCTAGACACATTGGAGAATCAGAAGGTGTTATATTGGAAGCAGAGAGTGGAGATTATCTCGGAAACCACCGTGGCTTTTGGTTCTATACTATTGGCCAACGCCAAGGTTTACGTCTTCCTGGAGGGCCCTGGTATGTGGCTACTAGCTCTTTCTTAATATATATGTGACCAGCTCTGGTCTCAAGTAGTTATGCAATTCGATTATCTTATATCCAATTGTTTTTTATTGTGTTATTAACCGCCTACTGCACATGGCTACTTGATCATTAACAAAATTATATGGCGGATGATAGTTGCCATAATCCACCCTCCAAAGAGAACAAAATGCTTGCGTATTGTCATCTTATGGCCCTGATCTTCATTGCGTTTAGGAATTTTGAGCAATTATAGTAATCATCAATCCAAATATATGTTGTTCTTTTGTATGAGTTTTCAAATGTACTTATTAGATATTTTGCTTACTTTGTAGGTATGTTGTGGAGAAAGATATTAAAAACAATGTCGTATATGTATCAAGAAATTATTTCTCTGTTGACAAGAAAAGACGGTTATTTTGTGTTGGATCCTTGAAATGGCTCAGTGGGTTACCTCCTAGACAAATCAGTCAGCTTCAATGCAAGGTAAACCTTTCTTTTATTTTTTCCTCCTTTAAACTTCTTGTTTATTTTTTGAGTTCATTGACACCTTTATACGTATCTAAGAATGTTCAACATGAACTTAGGCTGTAAAGAGCAAAGGCTATAATATACGTGACATAGCAGACTAGTGGAGATATGAGTTGAATTTCTTGGGATTTCATTTTTCTTTTGCTTGATTATTTTTATTTTAGGAGCGTACTGTTGTTTTTTTCAATATTTTGCAATGTGAGCGTGGCAGCGCTGTAAATTCAGAGTAATATGGTGTTGATATACAAGCGAAATTCTCAGTTTTTACTGGTTTTCTAGGTTCGTCATGGTCCCGGTTTTTACAACTGCAGCTTGGTCATAGAAGTTGATGAACACGGTCAGGAAGTTGCAGTTGTCCGGATATCTGAAGATGATCAGGGTCTGGCAGCTGGACAATTTGCAGCCTTTTACGACGGAAGAACTTGTATTGGTTCTGGCGTAATACTGGAGTCATGGGATGATCAGGGATATCCAATTTGTGCGAGGGCTCTTGAAATTGCTCGAATGGAAGATAAATCCAAGCTCGGGAAACCAGTCAAGATAATGGTTAAACCAGAGCAGAGTCTTGCTACAATCTGATAATAACTATCAGGCAAAGCTTTATATGGTATTGCTAATTCTGGAATTGCTATCACTAACTAGATTTCGCCTTGATTTGGTATGCATTACATTGGCTGCAATAGCTTGAAGAATAGCAGTGATAAATTGTTTTAGGCTCTATACATGTAAACTCTAATGAGTTTTATCAAGATTTATAAGGAGAGGTAAGTTTGTTTTGTATAATATTGGAATGAGATAGCTTGACTTATAGGTCATGGGTTCGAGCCATGGAAGCATCAACTAATGCTAATCACACCCCTTGGGGTGCGACCCTTCCGCAGACGCTGTGTGAATGTGGATACTTTGTGCACCGGGCTGCCCGACTGAGATAGAGCTTATATGGAACGATATGGACAAGAGAAGTGGACCCTTACTTGCTTGCGATTGAGGCACAGTAGTTGTTATTTTAATCAATAGAGCTAGTGAAATATGCGCCTGGTCATTGGAGGAGGGTGGTTGGTTGGTTGGTTGGTTGGTTGGTTTTCAGTTGTATGGGAACTAGCATTTATGTTTGGTGATATATATTTGCCAAGATTTAGTTGAGAGGCATTGTTTAGATGAAGCAGCTTTATTTCTAGTAGATAGACCAGTTGCTGCCTGTTATATAGAATATCTTTTTCTTTTAGTTTCCAATGATAAAAGCACAATGTTGTTAAAAGAGATGTATGTACCCCTCTTTCTTAATTTGTGTAATAGTTTGAACGTTGCAGTCAAACCTTATTACATGAATTTTCGGGAAAATAAAAATTTACCCAATTAAAGCTAGCAATCTTCACCTTTTATCTCAGAGAACCAAAATGTCGTTTATCTTTTGTATTTTTTATTTTATTTTATATATATACAAATGACCGTTTTACTTATTGACAAAAATAATACAAATGACCGTTTTACCTAAACTGGCACCGCAGTATTGTAATCTTATTGAGATAAAAAACAAATCTCTATTTTTACCCACATTTGGGACTATCTTTTTAGGTCTTTGCAGTTTTCCCCCAAAATATGGGATATTTGACTGAAACATTGTGTGTTATTTTAGTGAGAATTCCCGAAATATGCAAAACACAAATGTAAAATGTGATTTATACGCGTCTTGAGTTAATTGAGGTAACAGTCCGTCTTGGAGATGAATATTAATAGCATTTTATAAGGGGACAAAAACACAAATAGGCAATATTTAAGAAAATTTTATAAAATCCTAGCAGCAATCCGTGATTAACAAATATAGCAGCTAATTAATTACATCCCTTAATAGAACCTATAAATCTAGACCGTGAATCTTGTTTAAAAAAATTCCAAACGTTTCAGTTCCTAAAAATCCATCCAAAAAATTAGGACCTCAATAACTCCTCCTATAACCAAGGCACCCTGGACTTCACACTTCCTCAATTTCATGCCATCACCTAAATCACACTCATTGCTAACACATCACCCCCCCCCCCCCCAATAAATCACAATTAATTTACCCCACATAATAAATTTTAGAGTATATATATATACTATGTCTTTTGAAGACAAAACTATATACTATTATTATACCTAAATACAATTAAAATACATGGTATATTATATTTATTTAATTGTATTAACTAGGTATAAAAATTGTATGTACTTTGTCTTCAAAATACATGGTATATTCTATTTATCTAATTGGGTTTAGTTAGTATATACTTTATCTGGATATTATCCAACATTTTGAGGATTCGATTATGGTATAATTGAGGAACTGTGAGAAAATCTCTCTATAAACGTTTTTTTTTTTTTAAGAAGAGAGAAAAAAATTAATAAGCAAATCTTCATTTTTTATCCCTTAAGTAAATAAAAGAAGAGTTTTGTGACCCCTTGCTTTGTTGATTAGTTTATTTTTAAAACTGCTAAGAGGAGAGAGAGGGTAAACGATAAATAAGGATAAATATCAGATCCCTTGATTTGGGCAATCAGCTTTTGTATAATTTTTATAATGTGTTAATATTGTAAAAATTTCTGCTATATATGGAATAAAGAATAAGTGATATTATTTTCTTAAATAACTTTTTAAGAGTGCTCTCCCATGTAGTTTTCTCTTTTATAAATGCAATAGTCATATTTTTGAAATGCGACTCATCATTCACACTTCAAGAATGCGACTCATAATTATAATTCATAATTCAAAAAGTGCGACTCATATCATACTTCAAAAATACGACTTTATAAAATATTATTGGTAAATCATAAATGCACTTACAAATAACACTTTAGGTGCGTGTATCGCCAATGGGTACCTATGCTACTCTCTTTAAGAAACTCGACAAAATACCCCATCACTTTGGAGAAGGGATGCCTCCTCATAAAGGGGGTCGTAATGACCAGACCCTAGTATATTCATCTTTATAAATTCTTTCTAATTTCAATAAGAAAGAAACTGATGTAATAGTAGTTGGTATAGTTCTGTAAATATCATAAATGCAATTGCAAAAAAGAGACTTATTAATCGTAATTGTACTTATAAAACACAATTTGTAACTGTGACTTATAACTCGTAATTGCATAAATAACAATTGGTAAATACGACTTGTAAATTGTAATTTCTGAATCGACTTATACTATCGAAATTGCTAAATAAATTGGTGTTTCCGAATCGACTTATCAATTGCTAAATGCAATTTATAAATTGCAATTCTAAATCGCATTTGCTAGATGGACTTAGAAATCGCAATTGTAAATACGTTAGAATAATCTCATTATTGTGTAATCACAATCTTTTAATACGACTATGAATTCAAATGCGACTTTCGATTTATAAAGCTACGGGCTGATAAGCCCCTCCGGAAAACAAAGGATAAACCTCTCTTTGCTTCACTCTTTCACTCTCTCAGCATCAATGGAGGTGAGTGCAGCAATATCTCTATCACGAACTCTCTCTCTACTCTCCCCAATTTCACTCACTTCTTCATCTATTCCATATCTTCCACCTCTCTCTCTCTCCCGCCGTTGCCACCTCCGCCATCGCCGCTACACTCTTAGCCGGAGTTTTTCCCTTCCACCGGCCGTACCATTCTCCAGTAGTAGTAGTAGTAGTAGTAGAGAAAATGAAGATGAAGAAGCGGAGTTGGTGGAAATTGAAGACTCTGAATTAGAAGAAGAGTATGTTGAAGATGATGATAGCATTGATGTTGACTCACTGGAACGTGAAGCTGAACTTGTCGTTCGAGAGTTTTCGGATTCTTTGTCTCGACAATTGACTATAGGTTTATCTCTATTTCCATACTTCCACTTTACGAGTTATATTAATAGAGAGAGTTACTCTATCCTGAAATGTAAAAGTCCAAAACTTTGTCACAAAGAAGTAGTGGGTGCAATGGTATTTCAGCTCCACTGACTTAAAAATACATTGCAGCCTCTTGAATGTGAGAGAGATTGTTGTTATTGTTTGGTATATTGAGTTTAATCTGATACAAGTTACAAATGTGAGAGATTGTTGTTATCATATTTTTCTTTACCTTGTTTGGTCTTTGTACACACTACACTCTCTAGACCCCACTAGTGGGATTACATTGGGTTTGTTATTATTGTTGTTGTTGGTGTTTGTTCAGAAGGTTAACTAAACAGAGTCTTGGGCTGTCCTTTGAGCTTCAAAATTAGACCACACTTTCTAGTTGAATATAAAGTGGCAAAAGGGGACAGTAGTAGAGTGAAGGAATCTTAATTGAAAGTTGAACTGTTCTGAGTATAAGATTTATTTTTCCCCTTGATGCTGAAGTTTTAACCTTTTTAAACAGGGAAATCCAAAATACTATCTTCCCTTTTCCTTGTTTTTTTTCTAACTGTGGTGTCCGGGCCAGCTCTCACGCACCTCGACTAATTCCACAGTATACCTGCTACCTCCACCAGCAACCGGTACCAGGTAACTCTATCTACCAAGGCATGGACATATAGGAAGAAATCACTTAGTGTTTTTGTCTCCGCAGGGATTTGAACATGAGAACTCAAGTTCTCAACCCACTTCATTGACCACTAAGTCACACCCTTAGGTGCTATCTTCCCTTTTCCTGTATCTGCACAAACATGGGGCCTTTGCATTTCCCCGTTCCCATCATGCATATGTTATTTCAACAGAAAGGTTTCCTCCTAAATACTAGCAAATTGCCGACATGTAACTCTAGCACAGAGGTTCAACGATACTGCAATGGATGGAGTTCTGTGGATAATCTTGTTACAGCTCTTTAACTGCTGAAGCTTTGGAAATTAATTTGGCTGTTAATCAGTGAATTGCAGGGAAGATGAGACCAAAATGCAATATATTGTATAAGATCTTGCTAAACTGTTCCATTGTCGCAGCCTATATCTTTTTAGCCCTTTAACGCTCAAGATGTTCTTCCTGTGTTGATTACAGATGAGGAGAGATCTAGTCCAAAAGAAGCACAAGTCAAGGAGAAGAGACGTAATAATACCTCAAAAAATGTTAGTATCTCATCTGCTACTATGTTGGAACTTATACTCCCATACTTTTAGAGTCTTACTGAGAAAGTAAAATTGAACTGTAGTAGAGATTTGTTCATAAATCACGATATGATATTCTTGTCTCAGGGATTCTTCCCTTTGTTTGTTATTATATAAGCCTGCTATGTGTAAACTGTAAATTGATTATTAATCCTGAAACTGAAGAAAGAGCCCGAAGTGAGCCTGCAACCATAACTCATTTTTAAGTATTTGCTTGTCCTCATTTTTCGCATTATGATAAGCACAAGATACTACATCTTTCTTTTACTTGACTCAACTCTTTCTATTTTGTGATTATTCAACTAGTATCTTGGAATCATGAGTAGCTATGCGTTTTGAATCTAAGAGACTCCTGTGTTGAGCTGCTGAATTGACTCGTCTAGCCAGAAAAAGGAGGATAGGTTGGAATGCAATTTCCAATATATTGCTTGGATCCTCCAAAATGCGGCCGCACCGATGTCGGATCCTCCAAAAAAGCATTACTTTTGGAGGATCCGAAACATACCCGGCGACATTTTTGGAAGACTTGCGCAACATAGATTTCCATCAAGCAAACGGCTAAAATATGTACAAATGCAGTTCAGCAACTAACATTCTGAGTGCTTTGTTTTTTTTTTTTTCAACAAGTGATGCGACTATGCTTTCCTGAGCCGGGGTCTATCGGAAACAACCTCTCTACCTTCACAAGGTAGGGGTAAGGCTGCGTACCCACTACCCTGCCCTGCCCAGCCCAGCCCAGACCCACTTGTGGGATTACATTGGGGTTGTTGTTGTTGTACTAACATTCTGAGTGCTTTGTGAAGATCTACCCTCTATGTCCTCTATGTGTATTCTACTAATTTTCTGTGATCTATATGAATATCTAATTTTATGCGGTTGACTTGACCAGTAAAAGTTTATTTGCAGATTCCTGATCATCTTCTTCCTAAGGTGGCGATTGTTGGAAGACCGAACGTTGGTAAATCAGCACTATTCAATCGTCTTGTTGGGGTATTTTCTCTAAACTTGTCTTGATTTTTGATTGCCAGGAAATAGAACCTTGACAATCTTTATAAATGATCCAGTTTTCTTATATGATTTCTTCTTGCTCTGGCTTTCTCTTCATGACACTTTGTTTATCTTCATCAGGGGAAGAAGGCCATTGTGGTAGATGAACCCGGGGTAACAAGGGATCGCTTGTATGGTAGAGCATTTTGGGGAAACTATGAATTTGTGGTGGTGGATACAGGAGGTGTGCTTACCATTTCGAAATCACAGGCTGATTTAATGGAAGAACTTGCTATCTCAACTACAATTGGAATGGAGGGCATTCCACTTGCTACCAGGGAGGCTGCTGTTGCTAGAATGCCTTCAATGATTGAGAAACAAGCTACTGTGGCTGTTGAAGAGTCATCTGTCATTATATTCCTTGTTGATGGCCAGGTATACCCTTTAGCAGAATTACTTGGAGACTAATTGTATTTTGAAAAATTAATTAATAAGGGGTGATGAACTTTCATTTTTAGGTAATGAGATTTCCAAAAAGATAGAGGGTGTGTTTGGTATGAAGGATATATTTTCGGAATATGTTTTCCTACTTTTCGTTTGTCTAGGAAAATATTTCCCTGAAATTAAAGGAAAATGATTTCCCTAAGGCCCAAGAAGAAAGCATTTTCCTTGAACCGTAATTAGAGTTTTGTTCCCCTTTTTTCTCAACCCACCCTCGACTCACCCACCTCACTCTCTCTACCCCTTCCCCCAGTGGCGGAGCCAGAATTTTCACTAAGGTGGATCAAAATATAAAGAAGTAAACTCATGAAAAAGCCAAGGGGTGTCAATATGTTACCTATCTGCATAGTGTAATTTTCTGAAGAAGGGGTGTAACCGACACCCCTTGAATACATGTGGCTCCGCCACAGCCTTCCCCAACACATTCTTAAGCTTCTCATGTATCATGCAGTTAGCAGAACCAACGTGCTTAATATATGGATGTCGTAACTTTATTTATTGTCATATTCTTTTGTCAAATTCTGATTGCGAGACATTACCTTATCCTTATTAGTGGTTAAAGTGTATAGCTTAATATGGTAAGACAGAATAACAAATTTTAAACAGGCAGGTCTAAATGCTGCTGATGTGGAAATAGCAGATTGGCTACGCAAGCACTACTCGGACAAATGTATTATTCTTGCTGTAAATAAGTGTGAATCTCCACGCAAGGGAATCTCACAAGCATCAGAGTTTTGGTCTTTGGGGTGAGCTGATTATTCTGGCAATATATCATTATTTTTGTACCATAAGTTCTGTTTATTTCTTTTGTTTATTTGAAAGTCTGTTGCATTCTGGGCTTGAGATTTTCAAAAACTAGAATTCTTTTCCCTACTCTTTTTCAGAAATTCAATATGATATGCATCAATGAACTTGATTCATTCTTTATAAATAAACATTGTAACTTCATGACTGCTGTTTAAATGTTCCTTTTCTTTAATCTTATAAAACATGTTCCTTTGTTTAATTTATTAGGTTTGATCCCCTTCCAGTATCTGCTTTATCGGGAACTGGAACTGGAGAGCTTCTAGATCTTGTTTGCTCAGGGATAAAGAAAGTTGAGGTACTCTTTCGTCTGCGCTGAGATTAGGTGTCCTTTTACTTGGATTAGTATACTATCTTAGTGGCTAAGGCCTCTGAGGAGTATTTCTGTGCCTTATTTCCAGAAATTATGCACAGAAATAGGTTAAGTCACATATTCGCTAATTTAAGTAAACTATAAAAGCAACAACACAAAAGTTGGTGCCGAATCAAAGCTACATGTACAGAATCTGAAAACAGCTATGCATAGGATAAATCTGTACAGCTATCGGAGGTATGAAGCAAATTAAATTTTTTCATCTATATATCAAACTATGAAAAGGAAGTTATGAAAAGAAATCTAAAGTTTATGTGGGATCAATCCCGGGGATTCAGATGAAAGAGCAATGTTAGAAGGGGGCATGAGTTACTGCTATAGAAGATGGAAACCTCATGGCAGCCAAAGAAATCTTCTTCTCTTCAGCTCCTCCAGGTGAAGGCTTCAGTAGAGAGTTAATTTTTTCACAAGAAAATGAAATTTTCAAGGAAGGTAGTGGGGAACACATGTCTTGGACTTCCTCTTAGTAACTTAACGCATAGGAAATTTCTGGATTTTATTATAGCTTTTTCCGTTGTTTTATTTTCCTTTTCCTGTTAATTTTTGTATTCCTCCTTCTTCATCTTGAACCCTTTTCATTTAATACAATTGTTTTACCAATCAAAAAGAAAAGGGAAATATTTTACTTTTTGAAATATTTTGTAGGAGCCAGAATATCTTGAAGAAGAGAATTACGTTCCTGCAATCGCCATTGTTGGTCGTCCAAATGTTGGTAAAAGTAGTATTTTGAATGCTTTAGTTGGAGAGGACAGAACAATTGTTAGTCCGGTTAGTGGAACGACTCGTGATGCTATTGATACAGAATTCACTGGATCAGATGGCCAGGTGAGTCTGTGTCTGGCCTTTCCGTTATTAACCTGAAAAGATATAATTTTGAAAGTCAAACATAAACCACAACTTTTTGGAATGCTCAACTTCATGTGAATCTATTTGGTGTGCAGAAAGTTCGCAATACTAGTCTCAAGATATTGTGCTACTCCTTGCGTGGTTAAGGAGTGGTGAATAATTTTAAGGGCTTTAACTGAAATCCATCCACCCTTTCTATGCGTGGTACTGGCTATTGATCTTAAAGTTTGAAGGCTCTAAATTTTCTTCCAGTTTCGGTTTTAAACTTTGACCTCAGGATTACTAGTTAGTAGATTATGAGGTTTTTATTTCTGGTTAGTAAATAAGTTCTGAGCATTCCATATGTTCATATATGTCTAGTGTCTGCAAGTAGTAAATTAATATTTATATCTCTAATCAATAGTCTTTCAGCAAAAACATTGAGAGAGAGAGAGGGAGGGAGGGGGAGAGAGAGAGAGAGAGAGAGAGAGGGAGGGAGGGGGAGAGAGAGAGAGCAGAGGGGGGGAGAGAGAGAGAGAGAGAGAGAGAGAGAGAGAGAGAGGGAGGGAGGGGGAGAGAGAGGGGGAGAGAGAGAGGGAGGGAGAGGGAGAGGGAGAGAGAGGGAGAGAGAGAGAGAGAGAGAGAGAGAGAGAGTATATCTGACAAATTGTGAGAATTGGTTATACAGTATTTTGGAATAGCCTTCTCAAATCCTGTCACAAAATGCGTCAAGTTTGTTAATTGTACATGGTCTCATGATGGAATAACTTGTGTGTTTCTCACCCTTTAGAATTGTATAGAACTTAAGGATATTGGATTGGGCAGGTAATTTATCTGAGGGTACCTGAAGTGTTTTCAGAAGCTCGAGCCTGTTCTTGGAGTTGCTTTAACTTATTTATCTGTTTATATAGTGTTTTTCTTTCCGCCACAGGACTTAGTTCAAGTGGCAAAGGTTGAGGGACTTGTGATTTAGGTCACAGGTTCTAGCCTTGCGCCAAGCGAATTAAGTCTGGTATTTAAGTAGAGAAGGGTAGAGGTGCGTCCATTATCCCCGAGTTTCAGAGGCTGCTGTTAGTTCTAAAGGTTGGCCCCAGATGGATTTCTCAGAAAAAAAGATAGTGTTTTTCATTCTTCAATTCTTTTTAAGTGGAATGGTGATGCTAGTTCCATACCAGTTCACACTTCATTTCTCCATATAGTTTCATTTCCCTCTTTAAAAAGAAAGGGGAATCTTTCTAAAGTTACATGGGTGCTTGCATTTAGATCTACCTTCTTTTCGTAGAAGCTTTTAAAAGATAGATATCCAGGTTACCAACTACCTGACAGAGGTTTTTGAGGTCTTTAAAGATAAATTTGGGAATGAAATTGGCTCAAATAGCGCAGAATGGGTATAAAAGTTTCATATAGCTGACCCCACTAAATATACTTGAGGTGTAGTTATTTTGCTGCATTTGGGAACAGAAATTGCTGGATCATATTGGGCTGTATATACCTCTTTATATTACTCAGGCAAATAGTAACTGGGTCGCACTTGTTCTTTTCCTTCTTGGATTTTGTTTTTAGCAGGATGACTCTTTATTGATCAGGGTACTTTTCTGTGTAAGGGAGCATGAGTTCTTTCTTACATAATTGTCATTTGACAGAACAAAGAATTATTCCTGCATCATGCTTATAAAGTGATTCTTTGCACAATGTGTTGCATTTGTGATGATAAATGCATCCGATTTCTTTTTTATTTTGATGAAGTAAGTGGGAAATGCATCCTATTTCTCAGATAGTAAATCAATGAAAGAATTTTCCGAGTATGAATCTTTTGCAAGGGAGAAAAAGGATCTTAAGACTAGGTTGATTTCCAATCAAGGCAGATACTGCCTGATCACATTCTGAGATGCTGACCTTCTCATTTTTGTTTGTGATACAATTTATTGCAACTATATACAACAACTTGTTGATCATATGTACTTCTCATTCTGCAGTATTCATTTGTTATTAGATGACTGCACTTCGACCTCTACTTGCTCTAGTTGAACCGTTAATGTATGACAGAGTAGATGTGTTTATTGATATAACACAACGACTGGGTTAACTTTAACTAGTACATAAAGTGGTCAAGCAATTGTTAAGCCTACCAAAAGTCTAGCTAAATATTTAGACAAGACTGTATACTCTCTTTACACTAGAAATATAAATGAAAGAAATTTACTTACCTTATCTAACCCAAAAAAAAAAAAAAAAAAAGTGAACATTGTTCATAAAAGCAATTTGGATGCGTAACAGAGTCAACATTCATTCCCATCCTGGATGTAAGATTTATAAAATGGCTTGGGTTAAAATTGGAGTTTCCAGGTTTATCACCTGAAGTTGGCTGAGAAAACTTACATTTTAATGATCCTTTTCTGCAGAAGTTTCGGCTTATTGATACTGCTGGAATAAGAAGAAAGGCTGCAGTGGCTTCATCAGGTAGCATACCAGAGGCTTTATCTGTAAATCAAGCATTTCGCGCGATTCGTCGGTCAGATGTTGTGGCTCTTGTTATTGAGGCTATGGCTTGCATCACTGAACAGGTACATTAAGCTGACTTGGAGAAACTATTGTTGTGAGATATGGTGTAGCACAGCAATGAGTGCACGGCATTCCTTAGTAATAGGCAAAAGAGTAGTTCCCTCTGTGCTTATAACATGGCTACGTAAATATTGATATGTTAACTTATATTTGTTTCCTTGCAATTTTTTAGGATTGCAAAATTGCAGAAAGGATAGAGAAAGAAGGGAAGGGTTGCCTCATTGTTGTGAACAAGTGGGACACGATCCCTAACAAGAACCAAGAAACTACTGTGTTTTATGAGGAAGATGTTAGACGGAAGGTTCGTTCTTTGAGTTGGGCACCTATTGTGTATTCAACAGCAATAGCTGGGCACAGTGTTGAAAAGTATGCTCCTTATTCCATCCATCTTCGTAGTTTATACTTTTCGACTCTCATTTTACAAAATTTATTGCCTTAGTTCAGACAAATCGGTTGCAATTGACTTGGCATTTATATTGAGTATCAGATGTGTAGGTGCATTTGCTTACTAGACCAAAGGGATAAAAGAACAGCATATCATGCCATTCTCGCGGCTGTTATACAACTCAAACTTTGTATTTCTGAGCTTAATGCTCGAAAACAGTAACGGATAACTGAAGGTGTATTAAGAAAGATACATAGTGGGACCTCCTGTGGGTAATAAGAAGCTTAAGAAATTAGGTCCCCTTCTTTTGTAATCCCACTTGAGTATTGTCAATAAAAAGTAGACTATTAGAGACCCAAAACAATGAGAAAATGACTTGTAACTGTGAAGCTATGATAAAGCTTCTACCTGATGATATCCAACTGAATTTGCTCATGCTTACCATCTACAGTTTAAATGGCTTAATGAACTCCTTCCTTCAACTCTCTGTTTCAGTAACATCATAGGAGAGGATGATGAGAAGGCACGTGCAAATTGAACTGATACTGATCCTTCTGATTAATTACTTTGTTCTTTTGTGATGGAGGAATTTTCAGGAAATGTATCTTTAAACCAGAATCAGTGATCACCTTCTCTGACTTCCGAAATGCTTTTCATATTTTCGATAACGATTTAAAACATTTTTTAATTTGTTTGAGGTATATCCTGAAAAAGATCTGTATAATTTCATTTACTAATCATAATGTGGCAATTTGATTCGCTTTTGCTGGATTAAGACAGGATAGAAACATATAAAGTAAAACCAGTCAAGCTGGAACCTGCCTATCCTCCATACAGGAAGAACAATAGGAGGTTTCTGTTTATTATCCATGTGGTGCATTTGTACAATTTGGAATGATTTTTTGAGAAAATTTTTAAATTTTTTGGAAGAGATTTTGGCTTGCTAGATACACTGAATCCAATGTTGGTGCAAAATTCGGTTCCGCGACATCCATCAGACTAAGAGATGATTTGATGAGACAGTTGGTTACCAAGGTGAGTCCCCCAGTTTACCTGGAGGTTTCGGCACACAAATAATGGCGCAACTTGATCAGGGTTGCTCCTGAACGAGTTTGGCCGCCGTGCAATGGATTGATGTCATGCTTAGTGCAAATGGACTGCTTGGTATTGTGCTTGATGAGATGCGACTTGTTATGCAAATTTAAGGTGGAGAGTCATGAGATGTTTGGCGGCATATTCTGTTTTGTTGGATTACGACAGGTTAGAAACATATAAGGAAAACTGGTTAAAATGGAACCTGCCTATAATCCAGACAGGAAGAATAAGAGGACATTTCTGTTATATCTATGTGGTGCATTTGGCTTTTGTTACAACGCAAAAATCATTTGGCTCGTACGCTCATGGTTTGCTGAGCACGAAGGGTAGGTATTTCTGTGAATCATCTTCAGCGGATCCCGAGTACACATTTGTTTTTCTTGTTTACTTTTGGGGGCTTGGATAGGACAGGGAGGGATGTAAATGGAGAGCATTTTTTTCTACTGAAGCTTTTGTTTGGTCTCACTGGTGACCTTTTGTGTAATATTATTTCTGTTTAAAATAAAAAAATCTTGATATATTACTGTTATATTCTAGAATCATTGTTGCTGCTGCTGCGGTGGAAAAAGAGAGATCAAGAAGATTGACTACTGCAATATTGAATCAAGTTGTGCGGGAAGCTGTTGCATTTAAAGCACCTCCCAGGACTAGAGGTGGGAAGAGAGGACGTGTTTATTATAGCACTCAGGTAAATTTCATTTGGAAAGATGCATTTACATTTACTATTTTCCACACGAGAAAAACTAGTAATCCCTTTGTATTGTTACTTAGGAGGCAGGAAGGACATAAATTATGTCCGATGTGATACTTTAACTATTGTAAGAGGTTTACTTCCAAGCTGGCTACCCCTCATTCTGTGTCTGTGACATCATTAAAATGGAAAATTGATTTAACAGAAATTGTATTGGCATACATGGCATGGAATGCAAGTGTGTTGTAAAGTTACACTTCAGTGGCTTGAGTTGAGATTCACTAAAACGTAGTAAACTCATGTCCTGCCTTTAATTTACAGGCAGCTATTCGACCACCAACATTTGTCTTCTTTGTTAACGATGCAAAGCTCTTTCCAGAGACATACCGTCGTTACATGGAAAAGCAACTGAGGACGAGTGCAGGGTTTGCAGGCACACCAATTCGGCTTTTGTGGCGCAGCAGGAGAAAAATGGAAAAGAATGATGGTTCGTTTTCATTAACAAATGAAATTTATTTTCATCTTTCGTCATGTATCTGCATTTTCTTCTCTTTTTTCCTTTTCCCTTTTGCTGTTTAATCGCAAAACATGAGTGTGCTATTTATAGTCATTTAAGTTATGCAGCAAATACTCATGTACAATTCTTGCCATGAGTGTGCAAACAGTTGCGCTGCAGGTATTTGAGCCAATGGATGTCTAGTTCCATGTCCTCAATCTTAACCACGGCTAAACATACTGGTTGAAGCACATCCTTACACATGTTAAATTTACCTCATTTAGAACCTAATGGTATATATTCCTCTGATCATTTCATAAATAGCCATAAGATATGTCTCTGGAGATGGCTCATGAAAGGTTTATTAATTCCATTATCATGTCTCGTTACACACATATTTGGTTCCACATTTTTATTTACCCAGTTTTAATTTCTAATTTTATGGGGTTTAGAGAAAATCATCGGGCTAGTGCTTTCATGGTAACGCGCTATATTCTGTATATGACTTGGAAAACTAACACAGTTTTACTCTGTTGGTCTTCAGGCAAGGATGGTCCAACAAAGATGCAAGAGAACTTCAAAGACAGAGAGAAGAAGTTGGCAGTTCCAGCATGAACTTATGGTACTATTGAGCAAATGCAGTTATCTTCTTGATGTCTTCGAGAAATTAAACGTCTATGCAAGATCATCAAGCTGTTACTTCGGAGGCTCATTCTGGAAAAGCTGTCAAGGCTGCCGTTTGAGTTTGATAACTACCATCTATTCTTTATAGGTAAAGCAAGTGTTGAAGAAAGGAAGTGGCACTCACGTCGAGTGATTGCTTGATTTATGACCTGACCATCACTGGTGATAATAACATATGTTTCAGGGCCAAGAGGAATTGCATTCAAGCACTTGCATGTGACCAAAACTTCTGTTAGTTTGTCAACTACATTACAGATGGAATAGAAAGAAACAAGAAATATGAGAAACTCTGTTGTATATATTCACGGTATGGCAGATCTTGCTCGTACGACATATTGTAATAATGTCAAATCAGTTTACATGTGAAATAACATTTATATGGTAATTACATTATGATGTTCCAGCAAGAGACCATTTGTGAACATACGAAGAAAAGTTTAAATTTTCCTTTGGATGGGGAGGCTTTACTATCTTGGTGCAATTCTGTCGAAATGATACCAAGTAGCCACTTGTAACACCCCTATTTAAAACATATCCAATATTCAAAAATTATTTAAAGTTTAGTCCATTTTGGAAAATCTAAGACTGAACCTGCCGCTGCTGCTTTAGTTGGAGTCTGTCAAATTCAGACCTTCGGGTTTGTATAGTCCAACTTCAGACGCATAGGTTGAAATTTGAAAATTTCAGACCCACAATACTTTGTTCTCCTCCATGATACTTAGTCTGACAGACAAGGAGAAATATAGATAGTTTATCTCTTAGTTCTTCAGAAAAGTAGTACTAAGACAAGGTAGCCCGAAGACGTACAAAATTTATCGGTAGTAACAACGGATTGATACCTAATTCTATGAGAGAACTAAGGCTACAATTACACTAAACATAAGAAGAAGCCAAAATGGAAAATTTTCGAAAGGAAAATGCGGAAAGCAGCATTAAGCATGCTAGACTGAGTTGCGGTGTGCATTTTGAAGGCCGGCCAAGTCTTTGTTACCAAAAGATACACACAGAACCCAAAGTCAATCCAAACAGGTACACTATTCTCCGTAATGGTGAAGTCTATACTTGAGAAAGCGATGATGTCCTCTGCCACAAAGACCGGCCCAAGATTGAGCTTGCATGGACAGAAAGGTAAGCATTATTTAGCCTGTGGCAAGAAACAAATATCATTAGGGTGGAAACCATAGAATATGTGAAAAGTAGGTGGGATAATACTGGGTATGTTGTTGTTGTAGGTGGGAGGGTAGAAAGTAAGTTTTTCTTCACGCGCAACTGGTGCTTTAAGTCTAACAAAGCAACTACAGAGATTACAGTACACAAGAAGAAGCTGCAAATGCAATGTTTACCGGTCAACGTCTGGCATAGCCAAAGGATCATGCTGCTCTTCTCTTTGTTCAATAACTGGAGTAGCACCAGTCATGGTAGCCAAATCTTGAGCACCTTCAGCCTACACCAGAAGGATTGACAGCATATGTCAAAAGATAAACACGAACTATACACATTCTTCATTTAAATATGACACAGTTAAAAGAGGAGATACAATTTATAGTCTGAAACAGGATATTATGAAAGGAAAAGAAAGTTAACAACATAGATATCACATGTACAGCCTGCTCAAACTAATGAGTTATCATCAACTACTACATAATGTTCGGTAATGAAAGAGATACCGATCATCAGGTAAGAGAATTGTCCCAGAGGAGAAATACATGGAGGGCACTTTCCACCCCTTAACATTCACCAAGCAAAAATATTAAAATAAAAATAAAAAAAGAAATCAAGAACCAGGCCACAGCAGAAGTTATGAAGCTGATGAGAGATCAGAAAAAGGTGCAAAACTTTGAATTTCTTGAACAAAGCATTTAAGGTAATGGCGTAAGATGGATTTCTCAATAAAATCACATTTTTCCTGATTCTGTGCTGAACAGATCCTTGAATATTCTAGACAAAGCATTAAAGGTAAATGGCGTAAGACATGGATTTCTCAATAAAATCATATTTTTCTGATTCTATGCTGAACAGCCTTGAAAAACCGGTCTGTGTATAACAAGGAGCTCTTAAACTGAGTTAGCTTCCTTCCAGCTCATTACTAGCAGTCTGTTCAGCAAAATGAGGAAACCTAAACAAAAGGGAAGCAATATTCTGGTACTCCCGGACACAAATATGAAGAGTGACAGACTATGAAAATTTTAATTTGATGCTTAATAGTTATGGCCAAGAGATTTGAATCTATTTTACTGACTGCGATTATCTTATCAGTTGTTCCAGCATGCAAAAAAATATTGATAGATAAGTTCATGAAGTAGCTTAATCTTTTAGCTTCTCATCAAAAACAGTAATTGCACAGAAAGGAATTGGCCTGAATATGAAAAATAACCAAAATCTTGCCTGTTGAGGGTATTGCGCATAACCAGCATATGCACCATATGCATATAGCGAAGGATCCTGGGTGGCTCCATAAGCGTAGGCATCATAACCTTGTCCATAGCCATAATAAGCATTCCACTGACTCGGATCAGCAGGCTGACTCCATACACCAGCGTCCTGCAAGATAGCGCCATATTTGATCAGATGCTAAACAATTAATAACTCGTGGAATATAAGCAATTCAGATCTATAGTTGATAGTCCAGCTTGCTGAATAACAGTTTGCATCTTGCATGTACACACGTAACATAAATGTCTATAATGAACAGATCCATACATAGAACACAATATTTTACTATGTTTGTTTTAAATATTGACCGCTTATCTTGAATGGACAACTTTTTCAGAGCCTGATAACGAATTTGTTCCAATCACTGGCTACATTTAACCCGATGGTTCTTACTTTTGTTTTCAATGGCTTGTTAATGAAGAATCTTACCAATATTAAATAATTTTATGACATGGATAACCTCTTCATGACACTTGCATAAGATCCTAAAGACTGCACTTTGTGGCTAAAAATAAAAATCTACAGGATTTTTTTCACCTGCTTAATGGTCGGACTCCTGCAACAATTTCATGACATGAATAACTTCTTCGTGACACCTTCCTAAGATCTTAAAGAAAAAGTTCGTGGCTAACAATAAAAGTCTACAAGGATAATCTTCACCTGCTTAGCTGTTGGACTCCTACCCCATGAAACACGAACAACTTGTTGACCAACCAAAGCACCCTGCATCCTCTGGATTGCTTCTTCAGCAGATGACCTGTATAGTGAATATTAAGGGACAAAACTTGAAAACAGAGAAAAAATGCTAGGAATAAGTAAAAGATCAATATCGCTATGATTTGACATTTTTGTGTCTTACAATCAACTGTAATAGGCAACTATCACACATCAACTTAGGCAGACAGATACACTTATTTCCCACCCCCACCCCACCCCACACGGTTTGATATAAAAGTGAAAATTCATGAAGACAGATACCTGGCAGTAAACTGCACAAAACCACAGCCCTTGGAAGCAGGGATCTTAACATAAACAATTTCCCCAAACTGCAAAAAAACTTGTCTCAGTTCCTCCTCAGTTAAGTTGGGGTCCAGATTACCAACATAAACCTGCAGTTAAGCAAAGACGGTCAGAAGAGAAGTGGAAATATGAGGTAACACATTCCAAGTTCTTAACTTACTGTTGTATTAGTCAAGTCATTATCTACAGGAATAGTCTGCACTGTAGGAGGATAAACAGCAGGCGGATAAACAGCTGCATCAAAATAAAAATTCACTGTTTAGTGTACTGAGGAACAGAAAGTAAATCAAAAGATTACTGCATTTATAAGCTACACGAATCTTCCAAGCAATGATTTGCGTGACCACCAAGAAATTTAATGTTCTTTCTCAGATAATTATTGTTCTCTTCAGTTATCAAAGGTGCATCAGCAAGAAAAATGAAAAGATTTGGGAACTGTTCCTGCAAGAATTTTATGAGTTGTGTAATCTGAAACTTGTAGACGAGGTTGATACTCTAATAGAATTCCATTGAACATTACAGGTTTAAGTTATGAACTGTATTCTCATATTGCATAGTCATTGGGATTCGAGGTTAGCTCACACATAGTGAGCACTTCATGCCTCACCAGTTGGTGCCCCCCCCCCCCCAAAAAAAAAATAGTAATTACTTTTATAAGAATTGTAAATCATTTTAGTAATCATTCAGCACAATTTTTTTTAATGACGGTGGTGTCTCCAGGCCAGCTTACGCACCTTGACTAATTCCCTCGAGTACCTGCTACTACCTCCCACCAGCATAGGTACCAGGTAATTTTGTCTACCAAGGCTTGGGCAGACGAGAAAAAATCACCTAGTGTTTTTTGCCTCCATTAGAATTTGAACCTGAGACCTCATGGTTCCCCCGACAACTTTATCGTTGGATTTAAATATTAACAAAACCTTGTTACCCACTAAAAATACAGTTCTGAATTACCTTTTACTACTGCTGCATATTGTTGCTGGATAGGGGTTGTCTTTTTTGGTGTTGCTGCACTGATGCGCATCGGCCTAGTTGAGCAATACATCCCATTCATTTCAGTCATGGCACGGTTCCGTTCATTTTCATCAGCAAATTTAACAAATCCATATCCCTTTGTGCGTCCAGTATTGGGATCAGTAACAACCTTGGCTCCTCTAACCGAAGGATAGTGAGTACGAAAAGTCTCTTGCAATAGATAATCCGTTACATCAGGTGCTAGATCTCCAACAAATATAGAATGCTCAGGTCCAGCATCACGACGCTCTCCAATCCCAAATGATGCCCAATTTAACCTAAATGTTACCTCTGTCCCTGGTATTTGAGTTCCATTATACGACTGCAAAATCCGCTCAGCAACTGCATGTGAATTAAACTCCACAAATCCATAACCCTCAGGTTGGCCAGTAATTTTGTTTCGAATTACTTTTATTGAGAGCACCTGCATAGGCCAACATTGTTCATTAACATCACATTAAACTGCATAAGCAAAAGTTAATCAAATTAAATATTTATACAATTTGAGCTAAAATCAAGACACCCAAATAAACATATTCAAAGAAAAACCCATTTTAAATGGAAAAAAAAACAATATAACAAAATTTAAGCGCTTCCAAGAATTCAAAGGAACCCACATAAACTATTCATTAACCAATCCCAAAACATGGCTTTTTGAGCTTCTCAAACAAAAATCTTGGCTACTTTAGCTAAAATTAAGATATTCAAATAAACAAATCCAAGGAAAAACCCATAATAAATAATAATAAAAAACAACAGCATAGCAAAATTTAAGCTTTTTCAAGAATTCAAAGGAACCCACATAAACGATTCATTAACCAATCCCAAGACTTGGCTTTTTGAGCTTCTTGTAGACATCGAAAGCTTCTTGTAGACATCGAAATTTTACCGGATCAAGCTAAATCCTAAATTAAAGATACTATAGGACTCTTGAAATCCTAGGATTCTATTAGGGTTATTTGGAGGTTACTCTAGCCTAAACCTAACTAACACCTATATAAAGGGATACATATTCCCTTGAAGAAGCGTCTCAAAATTCCCATAAACTCTTGGGATATTCACAAAGAGATCAAAATATGGTCGAATACTTCTTGACAATCAAATAGTTCAAGAAGCTAGAGATCAAGTACATCCCAGGAGGTCTGCCCATCCTACGTTCAAGAAATACGCTACTTCAGTCCTCGAATCACGGAGATAATCAGGATAGAAGAATCAAGGGAGAAACAGAATTGTACTCGCAATTGATTAGTACAAATATTTTTCTCTTATTTTGTGATTGCAGTTTATTTTTCATATCTTGAAAAATTATTGCAAACACTTCTCAAACAAAAATCTCGACGATTTGAGCTAAAATCAAGACACCCAAATAAACAAATTCGAAGAAAAAACCATAATACATGGAGAGAAAAAAAACAGAACCAACAAAGTACAAACTTGAGGGGAAGAAAAGAAAAAAGGAAAAATAGGAGAGAGAGAGAGACCTCAGCAGTTTGAGCAAACCAGCTATGGAGATAAGATTCATCAGCCCAATAAGGCAAATCGCCAATCCAAAGAGTACGCACTTCTTCTAGAGTAGCGGGCTGGTGGTATGGCTGCTGTGTATTCATCTTTGGCTCTGTGTGTTTCGCTGGGGTTTTAAGAATTTTGACATATATATTACATTAGGAGAGAAAACCTCTGTGAATGTTAAATAACATGGATGGCAACTGAATATTACATAAATATCACAAATATTAAAATGACCAAATAGCCTTCTTATGACAAAATTAATTCATGGAATTCTAAATTATGCTTATCTTAATTATTCTTCACTTTACAATGTGATTCATTGGACTACTATTTGTTGACATGCCAAGGAGCGTGGCTACAACATTTTTTAGGCACATAAGAGTGAAGACAAAGTGAAAATCAACTTTCAAGTGTGTCCTTTTGTATACGGCCAAAATCGATTTTCGACCTTTGTATGATTAGTCAATATTGGAATATAATGGATCGAAAGTCATCTTCATAATATCGGGTATGAGATCCGAAGCTAGGTTACCAAGCTCAAGTTTCAGGAACCAATTAAGTATCGAGCTCGAAGTCAATACCGAGCTCGATTTCAAATTGAACTATGATGTGAGGCGGTGTTATCGAGCTTAAAAGCCAGAGACCGGCCAATACCGAGCCAAAATCAATACCGGGCCCCGAGCCAATATCGAGCTCTAAACCTAGAAATCGACCAATACCAAGCCCGATCAAGATCGAGCCAAGAGACAAGAGCTGTTACAGCCACACTAAGGGAGAAAATCTCGGCGGAAATTAGGGAAAAGCTAATCTATCATGGGATCCCCACTATGTATTTTTAATTATATCTAAAGTAGGATCCCTCCACTATAAGAGGGATAGTTATTATTTCTGTAGGGGAGGGAACATTAAGGCATTGATACACTCTCATATTATTGATATTCACAGAGAAAAACATACTAATATTTATATTGAGATTATCCTTTTGTGAGCTTTATACATTGATTCATCTTGCTTGTTCATAAAATAGCTGTCTATTTTAATTTGGTTGGTATTTCATTCTTCATACAGTCAATACTCAGTATATTTATACTTACTTTCGCATTTGTGCCAAGTTGTACCACGTATCCTTAGAACTACGTATAAATTCTCCGTTTTTCGGGTAAACAGTTTGGCGCCCATCGTGGGGCTAAGGATAACAGTGGTTGTTTGGTACGAATCTCTACAAAACACACCATTTTACACTTTCTCTTGGAAGTATCTTTGATTTCAGGTTGAAAACGACGAATTCTCAATTAATGGCCCTACCTATCGACAACGGAGCTGGCCTTCAATATGAGAACAACAACTTAACCCCCGGGGGTGGAACGCCACTCGGCGATCCCGTTGGAGCTCGGGTCGAAGAGCCAATAGACGTCAATTCACATGCGGCCATCGAGGCGAACCAATGTTCCGACCCTGAAAATAACATTCATGGTGGAACTCGGGCTGCAACTCGAAATATCCAAAACGCTGAGGAAAACAGAATCAGCTTGCGTATGATCTTCGAGATGTTGCAAGCTCAATAAGTAGCAATAGCCAGGTTGCAGAGCCAAACCCAGGCACCGACAATACTCGAGCTCAGTCTACCCCAGGAAGTCACCCACAAAACGGGGCCAGCTATAGTAAGGTCAAATGAGCAAGAATCGGGGACTAATCCCGAAATCGTTAAGATGCTCGAAGAACTGACAAATCGAATAGAGTCAGGAGAAAGGAGGATCGAGGCAAACGACAAAAAAATGGAAACATATAACTCCAAGGTTGATCAGATCCTGGGGGCTCCACCGATATTGAAGGGCTTAGATTCCAAAAAATTCATACAAAATCCTTTTCCCCCGAGCGCGGCTCCTAAATCGATCCCAAAGAAGTTTCGCATGCCCGAGATTCCTAAATATAATGGAACGACCGACCCTAACGAACATGTCACCTCTTACACATGTGCCATCAAAGGGAACGATCTAGAGGACGATGATATCGAATCTGTATTATTGAAAACATTCAGTGAAACCCTGTCAAAGGGAACAATAATATGGTATCATAATTTACCGTCTAACTCTATTGATACTTTTGCTATGCTTGCAGATTCTTTCGTAAAAGCACATGTTGGGGCCATAAAGGTCAAGACCAGGAAGTCAGACCTATTCAAGGTAAGACAAAAGGATAACGAGATGCTAAGAGAATTCGTATCTCGTTTCCAAATGGAGCAAATTGATCTACCACCAGTCACAGACGATTGGGTTGTTCAAGCTTTCACTCAAGGTCTAAACGAATGAAACTCGATGGTTTCACGGCGGCTGAAGCATAACCTGATCGAGTACCCAGCTATTACTTGGGCCAATGTGCACAATCAGTATCAATCCAAAATAAGAGTTGAAGACGACCAGTTGGGTTCTAGGTCCGATATTAAAGGGGATATCGACCGAGAAGCAAGGTCAAACAAGGATCGATACCGACCGTATAACGGAGATCGTAGGGGTAGCGAACCTTTACGCAACCCCGTATGAGGCGAAAAGAGAAATTATTGAGGCCAAGGGTCTCTGGGGCTGATTAACAGGAATGGGTTCGACAGGCATACCGGACCTAAGGAAGAACCTCGGTTATCAGAGTATAACTTCAGCATCGATGCATCCGCTATCATATCGGCTATCGGACGCATACAAGATACTAAATGGCCTCGACCTATGCAGACCGATTCTGCCCAGAGGAATCCTAATCAAATGTGCGAATATCATAGCACTCGTGTCCACAAAATGGAAGATTGCAGGCAACTAAGAGATGAGGTAGCTCGGTTATTCAACAAAGGGCACCTTCGAGAATTTTTAAGTGACAGGCCAAAAACCATTTCAAAACAGGAATTTCAATAGACAAAACGAATAAGAAAAGCCACAACACATCATCCACATGATCATTGGTGGGATCAATACCCCATAGGGGCCGGTGCTTAAACGCACTAAGATGTCGGTTGTAAGAGAAAAGCGATCCCGGACTCAGGATTACACCCCTGAAGGAACCTTGTCCTTTAATAACAAAGATGCGGAAGGAATCATGCAACCACATAACGATACACTGGTAATATCTGTACTTATGAATAAAACTCAAGTTAAACGTGTGTTAATTGATCCAGGTAGTTCGGCCAACATCATTCGATTGAGGGTCGTAGAGCAACTCGATTTACAGGACCAGGTCATGCCTGTGACCTTGGTACTAAACGGATTCAATATGGCATCTGATACTACTAAGGGCAAAATAATCTTGCCAGTTAACATGGCCGGAACCATCCAAGAAACAAAGTTCCACGTGATCGAAGGCGATATGAGATACAACGCCCTTTTCGGAAGGCCGTGGATCCACAATATGAGGGTTGTACCCTCGACCCTCCACCAGATTTTGAAGTTCTCAACATCGGAGGGAATCAAAACGGTCTACGGGAAGCAACCGGGCGCAAAAAAAATGTTTGTCGTCGATGAAGTGATTCCGATGTCATCATTATCATCAGCAAAAAGATTGGATTCGAAGGAGGAACAGAATACCAAATACAGATTTCTCGGTTTTCTCGATGCCTATTCTGGGTACAACCAAATACAGATGAACCCGGAGGATCAGGAAAAAAACCTCATTTATCACTAAGTACGAGACCTACAATTATAATGTAATGTCATTTGGCCTAAAAAATGTTGGTGCAACTTACCAACGCCTATTAAACAGAATGTTCAAAAAGCAAATAAGAAAATCAATGGAAGTTTATATTGATGACATGTTGGTTAAATCCCTGCGAACATAGGACCATTTAAAGCATTTGTAGGAAACTTTCGACATACTAAGGGAGTACAATATGATGCTCAATCCCGAAAAATATGCTTTCGGGGTTGACTCGGGCAAGTTTCTCGATTTCATGGTGTCCAATCAAGGAATCGAGATTAACCCCGATAAAATCAAAGCAACTGAAGACATCATAGTGGTAGATAATGTAAAGGTCGTGCAAAGGCTAACGGGACGGATAGCCGCCCTGGGACGATTTATTTCGAGATCCTCGGATAGGAGCCACCGATTTTTCTCTTTGCTTAAAAAGAAAAGCAATTTTTCATGGACTCCGGAATGTCAGCAGGCTTTGGAAGAGCTAAAATGGTATTTATCGAGCCTTCTGTTGCTTCATACCCCGAAGGCAGACGAACATATTTACCTGTATCTAGTTTCTCGGAGGTAGCGGTAAGTGGAGTCCTAATTCAAGAAGAGCGAGGTACGCAATTCCCTATTTATTATATCAGTCAAACTCTAGGCGAGGCCAAAACTAGATATCTATACTTAGAAAAATTAGCGCTTGCTTTAATAAGTGCCTCTAGGAAGTTAAAACCATATTTTCAGTGCCATCCGATACATGTTGTAACAACTTATTCTCTACGAAATATTTTACACAAACCTGAGCTTTCAGGTCGATTGGCTAAATGGGCCATAGAGATCGGCGGGTACGACATCGAGTATCGACCTCGAACCGCTATCAAATCCCAAATCTTAGCGAACTTCGTGGATGACTTTATGCCGGCCTTCGTACCCGAGATCAAAAAGGAATTACTAATAAAATTGGGTACCTCTTCGGGAATCTGGACCCTCTTTACGGACGGTGCCTCGAACGCAAAGGGGTCCGGACTGGGCATCGTACTAAAATCGCCCACAGGTAATATAGTTAGACAGTCTATTAAAACTACAAAATTGACTAACAATGAGGTTGAGTATGAGGCCGTGATTACAGGTCTCGAACTAGCTAGAAGCTTGGGAGTCGAGGTCGTGGAGGCTAAATGTGATTCCCTCCTCGTGGTAAATCAAGTCAACGGGACTTTTGAAGTCCAGGAAGATCGAATGCAGAGGTACTTGGATAAATTGCAAGTGACTCTACATCGATTTAAGGAATGAACTTTGCAACATGTACTTCGAGAGCAGAACAGTGAGGCCGACGCTCTTGCAAACTTAGAGTCGTCGGTCGAGGATGATGAACTCAACTCGGGGACTGTCGTGCAACTCATGAAATCGGTAATCGAGGAAGGTCATGCCGAGATAAACTCCACAAGTCTAACCTGGGATTAGAGAAACAAATATATAGAGTACTTCAAGAACGGGAAACTTCCATCGGATCCAAAGGAATCGAGAACTCTACGCACAAAAGCTGCACGGTTCACCTTATCCAATGATGGAATGCTGTTTAGAAGGACGTTCGATGGTCCACTGGCAATATATTTAGGACCAGGAGATACCGACTACATCCTATGTGAGATTCACGAGGGCACTTGTGGGAATCATTCCGGTGCCGATTCATTAGTCCACAAAATAATCAGAGCAGGATATTATTGGATCGATATGGATAAAGATGCAAGGGAGTTCGTTCGAAAATGCGACAAATGTCAAAAACATGCACCCATGATTCATCAACCCGGGGAACTTCTCCACTCGGTCCTAGATCCTTGGCCTTTCATGAAATGGGGAATGGACATCGTCGGCCCCCTCCCATCGGCCCCAGGTAAGGCTCAGTTTATTTTGTTTATGGCTGATTATTTCTCTAAATGGGTTGAAGCACGAGCTTTCGAGAAAGTCAGAGAAAAGAAGGTGATAGACTTCATTTGGGACCACATTATATGTCAGTTCGGGATGTCATCCGAGATTGTATGTGACAATGGAAAGCAATTCGTCGAAAGCAAAGTAACCAAATTTCTCAAAGATCACAAAATCAAAAAGATCCTATCAACACCATATCATCCCATCGGGAATGGACAGGACGAATCGACCAACAAAACCATCATCCAAAATCTTACGAAAAGATTAACCAACGCTAAAGGAAAATGAAGAGAAATACTACGCGAAATCTTATGGGCATACCGCACAACATCGAAATCGAGTACCGGAGCGACACCATTCTCATTGGTTTATGGCGCCGAAGCTCTTATCCCGGTTGAGGTTGGAGAACCTAGCATCAGGTTTTGATATGCAAAAAATGAGTCGAATAACGAGACGATGAACACGAGCCTTGAATTATTGGACGAAAAATGAGAAGCAGCCCTCGTTCGATAAGCCGCTCAAAAACAGCGGATCGAAAGGTATTATAATTGAAGAACCAATCTTCGATATTTTTAAAATCGAGGACTTAGTGCTAAGGAAAGTTACCCTCAACACCCGAAATCCAAATAAAGGAAAACTGGGTCCTAATTGGGAAGGACCATATTAGATTCTCGAAATCGTCGGTAAAGGATCCTACAAGCTCGGTGTGATAAACGACAAATAACTACCAAGCAATTGGAATGTGTCACACCTAAAATGATACTACTGCTAAGGTACGACCCTCCCATGTTCATTTATATTTCGAAACTAACCCTTGCAGGAGTTCGACCAGGAACATGGATGGATTAGTCAACCCGAAGCCTTTAGGCCTGAAAGCACGCGTTGCACTCTTTTTTCCTTAGACCGGTTTTATCCCAAATGGGTTTTTTGGCAAGGTTTTTAATGAGGCAACCATTGATCGTGATAACTTAGAACAATTCAACAGTATCCAAGGCCTCTTTACAATCAACCTCGAGCATTGGGGGGCATTACTATCGAATATATCAAGTTATATCAAGTTCGATCATAAAGTTCGATGCAAAGAAGTTACTTCATGACAACAGGGTTTCGATAGGAAAAATTGTAAGAGCCAAATGGTCAAAACGAACCATGCTCGTGTAGTTAGCTCGATCCTTGGTATAAAAACATGAATACATGTATAATGACATAAAGAGAAAATTCTCCTTTACCGATATCTCATATCTCAGAATCCATCCCCTATTTCGTGATCTATTATGCAAACAGGCTCAAGGGCCGACCATTACCCCATAAATCAGGGACTGCCAAACCGAAAAATCAACGAGATCAAGCCCACATAAAGCCTACGGGCTACAGCACTTCGAGTTCGAGCAATCACCCACTCGACTACTAAGTCTAAGGTCTAATCTTATTTCGAGTTCGAGCAATTACTCACTCGACCATAAAGCCTACGGGCTATATCACTTCGAGTTCAAGCAATCACTCACTCGACTATTAAGCCTAAGGGCTAATCTTATTTCGAGTTCGAGCAATCATTCACTCGACCATAAAGCCTACGGGCTACATCACTTCGAGTTCGAACAATCACTCACTCGACTACTAAAACTAAGGGCTAATCTTATTTTGAGTTCAAGCAATCACTCACTCGACAATAAAGCCTATGGGCTACATCACTTCGAGTTCGAGCAATCACTCACTCGACTACTAAGCCTAAGGGGTAATCTTATTTCGAGTTCGAGCAATCACTCACTCGACCATAAATCCCACGGGCTACATCACTTCGAGTTCGAGTAACATTCACTTGACTATAAAGCCTAAGGGCTACCCCGACTCGAGTTCGAGCAACCATTCTCACACGGGGACTATCTACGAAGCCCAAGGGCTACCTTATTTTGAGTTCAAGTAAACACTCACTCGACTACTAAGCCTATGGGCTACATTACTTCGAGTTCAAATAAGCAATCGCTCGACTATTAAGCCTAAGGGCTACTCTTACTTCGAGATCGAGCTAACACTCACTCGGTTATAAAGACTACAAGGTCCGACTTCGATCAAATTGCCTAAGGTCTCAAACTTATGAAAATCTTCACAAGGCAGAGAATAAAGCAGAGACAAGTCGGGAAAGAAAAAGATCTTTATATATATAGAAGAGTATTTACAACGTCCGATCAGGACCCTACATAAAAAAATCAAAATGGAAAAAACCCTAAGTTTCCTGGTTGTCTCCGGGGGCAGTCACTTCTCCATCGGGCTCCTCCCCGCTCTCAGACCCACTCTTGCTCCCATCATCATCATCATCATCTTCATCGGAAGCCAAGGCTCCGGCATCTGCTTCAAGCTCTTTAGCTTTTTATCTCTTCAGTAAGATCGAAACCTCGAGCATGGATCTCCTCGAGGGTTTCCCTATGAGATTGGCATTTGGCAAGTTCAACAACCCAATATGCTCGAGCTTGACCAGTCCCGACTGCCTTTTTTGCTTGTACTTGAGCGCCTTCAGCATCGGCCAGATAGATGGCCACGAATACATCCGCCTCGGCCTTTGCTTTTTCGGCTTCAGATTTGGCCTTGGCAAGTACGGAAGCCAACCGAGCCTCGAGCTCCTCTATTTTTCTTGCTTGAACTGAGCTCTTCTCCTTCATGCCTTGAAGTTGACTTTCGGCCGATGATAATTGGGTTCGAGCAGTGTATTTTTCTGCAGCAAGGCGGTCCATGCCTTCTTTCTACCCCAAGGTCTCCGCCCTTATCGTATCGACCTCTTCACGAAGCAGCCCGATCACCTCAAGCTTTTGCTGCAGCTGTGAGATCGAAATATTAGCCACCGTTCTCGAATCGAGCCCATGAGTTTTTAAGATTATCATTACCTACTCGGTCAGGTCGGTCTGATCTTGGTATGCCTTAGCCAACTCAGCTCGGAAGTCGGCCTCACGTCGGCTTAGTTCCATTCGAGACTTGGAACACTCCTCTTGATGAAGAGCTAAAGCCTATACGAAAAAGAGAAAAAGTTAGGCAGAAAATGGCAAAATATGACATCGACAAAGGGAATCGAGACTTACCCGATACAGGGTTCGTTGAACCTCAAAGAAAAGACTTGACGCGTCACTCGGGCCGGCAGCATCCTCAATATCGGTAAACAAATCGCAAAAAGGATCCTCTCCCTCATGGGCCCTGTCTACCTCGAGGGTCCCCAAAAGTAGGGAGAGTAGACGAGTCTCCAATTACTATTGCCCCAAGCGAGTCGCTTGGGGCGTTCTCCTCAGTTCGAAGATCTTCAGGGCCGGCCCCTTCAGATATACCCATCGTTTGTTGACTTCGGTGGGAGACATCCTCGATCTCCAACAACTCGGGGACTTTGCCCGAGTTCTTCTCCGAAATCCCCTCAGCTCGAGATGGGGCCTCATCAAACGCCATCGACCCCGCTGCCTTTGGGGCATCAATGGTTTTCTTCACTCGGGCGACCAGTATGGACCCATCATTTTCTTCTTCCTCTTCATCTTCATTCCTTAGACGCCGTACTGATTCTTCAGTCAAAGGGATGATGTTCTTCTTCGGCTTACGAGCCGTCTTTGTCTTAAGTGTTGGATCCTCGAAGGAAGATGCCCTTTTTCTTTTGTCGTCCTTCGCCGGTTTTGGAACCAGGGCCAAAATCTTTTCCTCGCCAGACGGGGGCCTCATAACCGCATCTTTGCCCAGTCCTACACACAAAAGAATTGGTTAAGTATAAGAAAAACATTTTGTTCGAATCATCAAAAACATGGGGAAAATGATTACCATGATTTTGGGCCTCCCATCGGCCCTTTGATAAATCGCGCCACGAGCGCTCGGCATATGTAGAGGTCAAATCCAGGTCCCATACCCAGCTCTTAAGGTTAGGAACTACAGCGGGCATCCAAGCAACCGTTGTATCACAAAAAGGGTATCGGTGAGAAAGAAACGAAGGAGCAAAACAATATGAGCTAACAGTAAAATTATACTTACGCTTCATGTTCCATTCCTCGGTAAATGGCATCTTTTCGGCAGGGATTAGGTCTGAAGTCTTCACCCGAATGAACCTGCCCATCCAACCCCGGTCCTTGTCCTCGTCTATGCTCGAGAACATCACTTTGGTAGCCCGGCGCTGGAGTTTTATTAACCCACCTCGATAGAGGCGGTGGCTGTACAATCTAATGAGATGGTCGAGGGTGAAAGGCATCCCCTTGACTTTGTTCACCAAGAAGCGGATCAGAATAACGATCCACCAAAAAGAAGGGTGGATTTGGCCTAGAGTTGCTTGGTATTGGTGGCAAAAATCGATGACAACAGGGTCGAGGGGGCCCAACGTGAAAGGGTAAGTGTACACACTTAAAAATTCTTTCACATGGGTAGTAATATCTTCTTCGGGAGCCAGGATTATCACTTCTTTGTTCTCCCAGTCACAATCTTTCCTTAACCGTTTAAGGTGTCCCTCAGTTATCGAGCACATATACCTCGATACTGGTTCACTTCGACCGGAAACCGACAGGGCTTTATCGATCTTAAAATCGGAAGTAAGAACACACCCCCGGGAACGCAATCCTCCGGCCGTGTCTCCACCAGTGTTTTGTCGCTGGCAGGACGCGAAGAAGAAACACTTTCTTTTTGGGGAACAGTTTTTGACGTTTTCGCCATTTGGGTTTAAAGATAGAAAATAGAAGGAGATGATGAAGGTTTGGTGTTTTAGAGAGAGATTTTGCAGTAAAAATCACATATTTACAGATGAATAACTCAGAAGACGCAAGAAAGAACTTAGAAGATTATGAAATTGAAGATGTAAAAGTAAAAAATGATAAAAAAGAGGAACTATTTATAGGGTTGGCAATGACGGTTCAATGTCAGCAATGACCAACCATCGTCTGACATGCATTTAATGACTTGGTTATTAAACTGACGGGATATCTACCACGTACGTCATGGTCGAGATCGATGCAAAAGTCAGTGTATATCGAGTCATACCGCTTGAAAATCATGTCGTTTCTCGCCACATTCTTACCGAGAAATGAGGGGACTATCTGTATACGGTCTAAACCGATTTTGACCTTCATATGATTAGTCAAGATTGGAATATAATGGATCGAAGGTCATCTTCATAATATCGGGTATGAGATCCGAAGCCAGGTTAGCAAGTTCAAGTTTCGGGATTAAGTACCGAGCTCGATTCCAAATCGAACTATGATGTGAGGCGGTGTTATCGAGCTTAAAAGCCAGAGACAGACCAATACCGAGCCAAAGTCAATACCGGACCCCGAGCCAATATCGAGCTCGAGCCAATATCGAGTTCTAAACCTGAAAATCGACCAATACCAAGTCTGATCAAGATCGAACCAAGAGACAAGAGCCGTTACAGCCGCACTAAGGGAGAGAATCTCGGTGAAAATTAGGGAAAAAGCTAATCTATCATGGGATCCCCACTATGTATTTTTAATTATATCTAAAGTAGGATCCCTCCACTATAAGAGGGATAGTTATTATTTCTATAGGGGAGGGAACATCAAGGCATTGATACACTCTCATATTATTGATATTCACAGAGAAAAACATACTGATATTTATAGTGAGATTATCCTCTTGTGAGCTTTATACATTGATTCATCTTGCTTGTTCATAAAATAGCTTTCTATTTCAATTTGGTTGGTATTTCATTCTTCATACAGTCAAAAATCAGTATATTTCTACTTACTTTCCGATTTGTGCTAAGTTGTACCACGTATCTTTAGAACTACGTATAAATTCAACTCTATCCGTTTTTCGGGTAAACACCTTTTAAATTGTTACTTGTCGCATAGTTATATTATGATATATAATAATTTATTTGTTTCAGTATTATATTCCGATTTTCTTGCCCTAGTTCTATATTTATTGTAATTTAATCTTTAGATGCAGTAATTATTTGTTCAAACTGTTTATTTCTAATTTGTTGCGCAAATTTGTAAAAAGATATGCTCGAAACTCCATTATTTTAGCCAAATAAAAAGGTTCTAACCAAAATTATAGAATTCCAACGGTGTTTTTATTTTTATTTCTTTTGTAAATACAATAAAATATTTAGATCAACTTATATTTCCTTCTCTTTTTCGAGCCAAACTGGAAAACAACTTAGACAAAACTTCATTATTTTTAGCCAAACAAAAAAATTTAGCAAAAATAAAGTAGTGTTTTGACCAAATTTCTCACACGTTTGGTCCAACAAAAAATTGATTTTTAAAAAGTACAAAAAAAGTTTTTATTTAAAAATGACACGTTTAGAGGGTTTTAAGTATTATCTTGTCAAGTCTAGAGCGTAAATTAAAATTTAAATGGGAAGAAATTCAAAAATAGCTAGATTTACAAGTGGTCATTCAAAAATAGCCACACTTTCAAAAGTAATTAAAATTTAACCACTTTTCATGTAAAGATAAATCTGAACGAAAATACTGTTCAAAATTCGGAAAATACTCCAATCTATTATACTGGAGTTCCAGCATAAGTATACTGGAACTCCAACATATTATAGTGGAGTTCCAACATAAGTATACTGGAACTCCAGCATAATATAATGGAGTTCCAGTATAAGTATACTAGAACTCCAGCACAATATTCTGGTGTAATGACCCAACCAGTTATTTTGACTTTTAAAATCCTGTTCCCCTAAATAAAAATTTTCGTATGTGCCTTTATAAATTATGACTTGCAGGGATGGTTGGTTCGGGATTTGGAAGTGTTCGGGTTGAAATCGGAACACTTGGTTCCTTAAGTTTGCCTTAAAATGCTAAGTTTGACTTCGGTCAATATTTTGAAAAAATGACCCCGGAATAGAATTTTGATGATTCCAACATCTCCATGTGGTGATTTTGGACTTAGGAGCGTATTCGAAATTTTATTTGGAAGTCCGTAGAAAAATTAGGCTTAAAATGGCTAAAATAGGAATTTAAGTTTGGAAGTTTGACCGGGGAGTTGACTTTTTGATATCGGGGTCGGAATCCAGTTCCAAAAATTTTCATAACTCCGTTCTGTCATTTATGACTTGCGTGCAAAATTTGAGGTCAATCGGACTTCATTTGATATGTTCCGGCGTCGTTTGTAGAAATTGAAAGTTTAAAAGTTCATTAGGCTTGAATCTATGTGTGATTCGTGTTTGAATTGTTGTTGGATGTGATTTGAGGACTCGACTAAGTTCGTATGATGTATTAGGATTTGTTGGTATATTTGGCTGAGGTCCCGAGAGGCTCGGGTGAGTTTCAGATGCTTAACGGATCATTTTTGGACTTGGCTTGATAGGTGAAGTTCTGGTTTCTACAGGTTCTGGTTTCCTTCTGAGCGATCGCGTGAGAAGGTATGCGATCGCGTAGGGTTAATTGGGAAGCTGAAATTTTATGCTATGCGATTGCGTGGGCGAGTCCGCGATCGCGTAGGTTTGACAAGCTGTGCTATGCGGACGCGTGGCTAAGACCGCGTTCGCGAATAAGAAACGAGGCAGAAGCTGGGCCACGCGCTTAATGCTTCGCGATCGCATGAGAAGGCTCGCGATCGCGTAGGCTTGTAGAGACTGTGCTTCGCGATCGCGGTTTGGGGCAATAAAAACTTGTGCTTCGCGATCGTGTGAGTTGGTCCGCGATCGCGTAGAAGAAATCACCGGGCAGAAAGTTTAAGTTCTGAAAATGGGACTTCATTCCATTCTCCATTTTTAATGATTTGGAGCTCGGATTGAGGCTATTTTTGGGAGATTTTCAGAGAAAATGTCGGGGTAAATGTTCTTAACTCAATCTTGGTTAGATTACCTGAATCCATCACTGTTTTTAATAATTAATTGGTTATTTAAGTTGGAAAGATTTGAAAACCCTCTTGGATAGATTTGAGGGTCGAATCGTTATCGGAATTTAGTCATTTAGGTATGGTTAGACTCGTGGTTGAATGGGCGTTCATATTTCGTAACTTTCACATAATTCCGAGACGTGGGCCCAATGGGTAATTTTTGAGTTAATTTCGAAATTTTATTGAAAAATATAATATTTTCTTATGGAATTGATTCTATAATTTTTGTTGACTGTATCGAATTAATTATGACTAGATTCGAGTCGATCAGAGTCGAAAAATTGAGGAAAAGGCATACTACTTGGTTAAATTGGAGCAAGTCGAGGTAAGTGACTTGTCTAACCTTGTGTGGGGGAAATTTTCCCTGGGATTGGTATTGAAGTGATAGATTGAAATGTGTTGAAAGTCGTGTACACGAGGTGACGAGTGTGTACACGGGCTAAATGTGAAAGATTATGTCTTTAAATTGTGCAGATCGCTGTTGCATATTAATTAAATAATTTTACCTTGTTATATTCTTCATCATTGATTTAAATATTTATACTTTAAATTTGTATGACCTTTTCCTGCTAATTGTTTTACCTATTTAGTTGAAACTTGGTTTCTTTTATTATGTGCATTATTTGAAGGGTGATTTTCTTTAAATTAAATATTATTAATATGAATTATTTGACATTTTAAATTTGGTATTGAAGCAACGTATTAAAATTTTGAAATATTATTTTGTTGAGTTATTTATTCCCAAATATTTTGTGAGATTTTTCGTGCTCATTGTGATGGAGCTGTGCGCTATTTATTGTGGAAAAATATTATTATTGGATTATTTTGGCATGAGTCGTGAGCTCTTTATTATGGAAAAATATTGTTGTTGATTTATTTTGGCAAATAGAAATATTGGGCACTTGAGGTACAAATTGTGATATATTGTGATATTGATACGCATGCGGTGGTAAACGTATGCGGTGAGATAAAGATGGCTTGATACGCGTGGCTAGTAGGGAAAAATTACTAGAAGTCATGCGGTGTGATAAGAGTGGCTAAAAACGCGGGATGCTATTTTGAGAAATATGTTTTCTTTAAATAAATTATGAAGACTCCCGTAGTGATATAAGAAAATGAGATATTGTGAATTTATTTATGATTCGGGACTACGAGGCGGTACCTCGGGAGTATCCTTGTTGATATTGATTTATGGAAGAGTTGCCTTTGATTATTATTGTGATTTTTCTTAAAGTTGAAAAAAATTCTATTTTGTTTCCGCGAAGTATTAATTGACATTATTTGGTGTAATTAAATGATGACATACTACTTGACTCATTTCCATTGTCATTTTATCTTATTATATTGTTAAATATTTTACCATGCCATTATTTATTTTTTCAGTAGGGCCTGACCTGACCTCGTCACTATTCTACCGAGGTTAGGCTTGGCACTTACTGGTACCGCTGTGGTGTACTCATACTATACTTCTGCACATCTTTTTGTGCAGATCCAGGTACATCTTACCAGCCCAGACATCAATGAGTTATCGGTGTACGGAGACTTCGAGGTATATCTGCCAGCATTCGCAGACTCCGGAATCCCCTTCTATCATTATCATGTTGCTTCCTTATTTTCTTTAGACCTTGATATATATAGAGACATTGAAGATAAATTTTTAGAAGCTTGTGACTTATTTCTACCGAATTTTGGGAGTTGTAATTATTTGAATTGTAGTTTATTTATTTCAGATATCTATTATTATTCTGCATTGATAGGCTTACCTAGTCTTAGAGACTAGGTGCCATCACGACCTCCTAAAGAGGGAATTTGGGGTCGTGACAACTGGCGTTCCAGCAAAGTATACCGGTCCAGTATAATATACTGGAAGTTCATACACAGGTGCTCAAATCTCCAGTATATTATGCTGGAACTTTCCACGTGTTGGAGTTACAGCATAATATGCTGGAAGTTCATACACAAGTGCACCGAAATCCAGTATATTATGCTGGATCGGTCTCTGTTGCAGCAAAATAGTGATTATTTTTCAATGACTTGGCAAACACTGGCTATTTTTGAATGACCAGTCCGAAAACTGGCTAGCCCGTGCTATTTTTACCTTTAAATGCTTATTGAATAAATGGAGCCAAGTTCATGATATTGTTGTTAAAACAAAGTACTGGCTAAGAATGCAGGGGCGGCTTAACAATATTTGTGGCCTGAAGCCAAAGTTTATTTGGAGGCCTTACACTTAAACAAAAACTTTTAATTTTTATTTGAAATCTATTTTTCTAGTTTTTTTAGATGCAAAATTATTAATAATTTTTTATAATCGATTTCTTCTAATAATTCTCTACCAAACGATAATATAGCTAATCTTTTTAATCTTTCTTGAGACATTGTTTATCTTGTTCTTGGCCAAGATTTTATTAATTTTAGTTTTGAAAAAAATTCTATCGGTGGGGCAACTTTTACATGAACTGTGAACATTCTTCTATAAGCAATATAAGTATTTGAAAAAGAATTAAGTTTTTTTATCTGATTGAATATATATCAACTGGAGTATTATCTTCAACTTGACTCAATTTTTAACCACGAAATAGAAAATCAAAAATACTTTCATACGCTTCAAATTATTCAAATCTATATTGAAGTGAAAAAATGGCTTGATCTACTATGTATAATACCTAATCAACTCTAAAAGATTTTTCAAGAGACTTTGTGATTTTATTATCAATATTTACATCAAATTATTTCTTTATATATTACGCATTTATTACAAATAGTACTCAATATTTTCTTCTAAGTAGTAATTTAAATTTCCATACAAAAAATCATATAAGCCTACTATTTCTAAAAATGGGGCCCCTCAAATTTGGAGGAAGTTGCTTCACGTTTGAGCCGCCTCTGTTAAGGAGTGTATATATTAAAGTTTTAAATTCTTAAAAGCTAGCAGTGCAACGTGCGCCAGTCGCAGTTTTAATCATATTCAGTTGGGAATTAATCCCATTTAACTAATCATTCATTCGTACAAACGGTCAGATTGCCAACTGTACACATTTCTGTTCCACCACCCCCAACTTCTCTCCCATTTCTTGAATCTCTATATCCAATATTCTTTAATTGATGTGGTTAATATCTCAGAAATGGCAATCGCAGCCGCCATTATTCTTCCTATTGGTCTTCTCTTCCTTTTATCCGGCCTCATTATCAACTTCATTCAGGTATTACCCATTTTATCCTTATTATTGTAACAATTTTTTTTTTTGGAATGTAATTAGTTTTTGGATTAGATCCCACGTTGTTTTATGCAGTTTTGGGCTGTTTTATGCATGTTATGGCTTCAACATTCTTGATTTATTTCTTTAAAGAATTGTCCCTTTCATGTCCACATTGTTCAATGAATCTTTTTATGACGGTGGTGTGCGAGGCAACTTGCGTGTACCTCAACTATTCCACCGCGTACCTGCGACCTCCCACCAGCACTGGTACATGATAACTCTACCCACCAAGGCTTAGGCATATGGGAAGAATAACCTAGTGATGATTTTTTGTTCACGCTGAGATTTGAATTTGAGACCTTATGGTTATCATTGTTCAATGTTATGATTAGTTGCTCATTTTTTGTCAAAAATATTAGTTACTATCTGTATATATAATTATAACTTTTTCTTTGGTTATTTGACAACCTGTTTCTTAGAGTTTTATTTAAATTGATTTAAGTTTGCAAAGTGGCTTTGCAGTTTGCTATGCTATTTATGTAGTTTCCAGAAAATCAGTGAACCAACAAATGTAATTAACTAAAAATATAGGCGTATACTTATGAAGAGAATCCTTGATATCGGGCGCTATAGCATGTTAATGTAATTTGGTGACGATACATCTTTCATCCATTACAATCTTCAACTTGTTTTTATTTTCAGGCACTTCTCTTCATTCTAGTTCGACCCTGTTCGAAAAACATGTACAGAAGGATCAATAAAGAAGTTACAGAATTGTTATGGTTGGAACTCATATGGCTTTTCGACTGGTGGGCAAATGTTAAGGTGTTTGAAGACTATTAGTACTAAATATGATTGTTTACTTATATGCATTTCTTACTGTTTGCATTTTGTGCTAGATTTCATAATTTGAGTTACTGCTTTTCTTTTTTTCCAAATAAGTTACTGGAATTGAGAATCACAATGCTCCTGGTGATAACTTAAATGTGCTTCTAGATAAATGTGATAACTTAGATTCCACATTTGAAGTAACATATCCATAGGTATCGATTTTGAGCATTCACTATTGCTTTCTTTAAGAGCTCAAGAAAAATATGATACAATCTTTTCCATTAGATAAAAAGGACTATATGCTGGTCTGTAGTAGGAAGAAAAGGAGAAGTTCATCCCATTTTGCAGCAGGTGTTGTCTCCTTTTATTTACAACAACAACAAACTCAGTATAATCTTATATAGTAGGGTTTGGGGAGGGTAGAGTGTACGCATACCTTACCCCTACCTTGTGAAGGTAGAGAGACTGTTTCCGATAAACCCGCGGCCCAAAGAAAAAAGAAAAAGATGCAGAAATAACAATTGGGACAACAACGAGATAGGTGATAAAGTGATACGGAGATTGTTGTCTCCTTTTATTTATGCATGTAAAAGTATTTTGTTTTCTAGAAGAATTTCTTGATTAGGCGAGAAAAAGGTTGCATTGGAAACATTCCATCATATTGATTTCTATTGTGTTTTAAGACTAACTATGTAGTATTTTGTGGTTCCTGCTAGGTTGAGCTATACACAGATCAAGAAACTTATGGTTTGATGGGTAAGAAAACTGTCAGTTTTGTTACCTGAATTCTTTTGCGAACTAAGGTTGTCCGTATCTTCTTTTTTCATGTGTAACCTTTATTGATTCTTTGATAATAACCGATTTCAGGAAAAGAACATGCACTAGTAATCTCCAACCATAGAAGTGACATTGACTGGCTTGTCGGATGGGTTATAGCTCAGGTGCTTGTCTACTTCAACTTAAAAAATTTTCTTTCTTGAAGCATCGGAATTCTCTCTTTTTAGAGGCATCCGTTTCTTAATTTAAGAAAACCCTGACATGTCATTTTCTCTCTTTGCCTTAGAAAACTTTGAATCATCCCCATAGTTATTTGATTAAGAACTCAAGAAGGGCCAGCCAGCCAGGTTGGCGGCATAGTAGATTGATGGAAGAGGTTTATTTAGGTATCATTCTGATAATTTGCTTAAAAAATGTTGGGATACATCTTGGGGAATTAATGAAATGATTTCAACTTATAAAAAAGAATGTTATAAAATGATGATCTTTGCTTAAGCATATACACGTTAACAGAGACATAACTCAGAAGCGTTTTAAAGATAAAGATATTCCATTTTCTATTGATAAGCATAAATGGTTCTTTTTTATTTTCTCTTTAATTTTGAGAATTTCCATTGAAGGAAAAGAAACATATGTGAGATAAATGATAATATGGCAAGGATTGCTTATTAGGAAACATCGTATCATAGCATATCATTCTTCTGGTTTGCTTGCTTCTTGGACAATGTGGTGGGATGATTACTCATGCTGTTGTCATTGCTCAAGAACAATTCATTCATCTTTTAGAATAGCGTTCCTATAGAATAAAAAGTTGAAAAATTAATAAAACAAAATAGTAAAGATGGAGAACTGTGATGGATATATTTGTAAATGATTATTTTATAGATTGGGAGACTGGGTTTTCGATCTAAGCATCGGTACGATTGTAGCACTATAATCTCTTGATTTTATTCTCATGTGCTCTTTCGGGGAAGACAACCTATTCTTATTCCCTCTTGAAGCAGAATTGTAGAAGGATATGGTTTTTTGATATTTTCCTTTTATGGTTATTTACAGAGAGTAGGTTGCCTCGGTAGCACAATTGCTTTGGCAAAGAAATCTTTATCATATCTTCCCGTAAGCTTCTGACACCTTCAGAATTATTCACTACGTTATGTTCCCTGGTGCTAGTTGTTGTTAAGTTGGATTTTGCAACTGAATGCAAGTTATATTTTTTTAATTTTAAAATTTATAGTGTTCGGTTAAAGAGTGCAACATCAGATATTGCTTTACAAAGACACAGAAATATTAGACCATTTTTTGTCATTTTTCGAACATTTAATTTCAGTAAGTATAGCAGTCAAATTTTTAGTTGTAAGTGTTATGATATCAAAGAGACATATTTGGGGCAAAATTTTAACAGATCTCTAGTAAAATGACCTCGTGAGTTGATATACAGTCAACTCATCGTTGTGCTATAGCAGTAGGGGAAAAATGCTGCTAGTTGGCAGAAGAATGCGTTTTATCCATCTTCATAAGCTCAATATAATGGTAAAGGAAATATTTACTTTTCAGGTTTTGGGATGGTCAATGTGGTTTTCTGGTTATATCAGTCTCGAGAGAAGCTGGGCCAAGGATGAAAACACCTTGAAGGTACTATTATCGAACCTTTATCAGTTCGTATTGTAATCTTCTACTTTTGTTTGTTGCATTTATTTCTTCTTTCGGTCTTCCACTGCAGTCAGGCTTCCAACAGCTAAATGATTTCCACCAACCTTTTTGGTTGGCTGTTTTTGTAGAAGGAACTCGCTTTACGCACACAAAGCTTTTAGCAGCCCAAGAATATGCTACTTCTGCAGGATTACCTATCCCAAGGAATGTTTTGATTCCTCGAACCAAGGTGACATAATCTTTTGTAACATCTTTCTGATTTGAATGTGGTGACATTAACATTCTTTCATCCTAGATTGAAACTTCAGAGGAATGAGTCGTAACACTGACAACATTGTTTACATGTAGCCTAGTTAACTATGGCATCTTTTTTATATATATATGATCAAGAGAGTTTTCCATCGATATTCATCTGCTCGCATTCTCTTCTTCAGGGTTTTGTTGCAGCAGTAAGCCATTTGCGTTCCTTTGTTCCAGCAATTTATAATATAACACTTGCAATTCCTAAAGATAAGCCTCGACCGACATTGCTAAGAATGCTTAGAGGCTGTTCTTCTGTGGTAAGCTAATACCTACATACTTGTTTACTTTCCGAAACTGATATCTTTAGTATACACGATACTGTATAGTATACTCTATTGAGAAATAAGACTTCTCCGGTATATGCTTGAGACTGCAAAGATGCACATTTTGTGCATCAATCTGCACATTTGGCAGCTGTCCAAGTCGTGTTTAAAATTTACTAATTAGTTTGGAATTGCTCCTCTCATCAGTAATTTTTGGGCCTAGATTGATTAGGATATCATTTATATTGTCCACCTACCTTGCTGTGTCTCTCTTCACTCCTTAAGATCTGGATAACATTCCCTCTTTTCATGCTCAATGTTTCTTGTTCGCACTTGAGGCAAGTGGTGCTTGAATAAAACTGAGGCTGCAGTTATGCTGTTGTTTCTGACAATAACAAATTTTCTATACATTGCAGTTTGTGGACATATGACTGAGTTCCTGCTCATGACGATTTTGACATTTGTTTCTTTGTAGGTCCATGTGCGTGTTGAACGTCGTTTGATGCATGAATTACCAGAAGATGAAAGTGGCATTGCACAATGGTGCAAAGATGTTTTTGTTGTAAAGGTAGAATGCGATACAATGCCACCTAGTTTATTGATTGTAGAATCTGATTACAAACAAGATAAACTTTCTACAGAAAACAATGTCAAGCTAATCTATGGAACTTGTATGGCATGTAAATTAGTCAAAAAGTACTTAGCTTTCGCTTAGAAAGATGGCAATAACTTTACCAAGGCCCCCTTCTTAGCTTTCACTTACTCATGTTAATTATTATATACCCATTGATGCTTTTTTTCACTGACGATAGGATACTTTGTTGGACCGACATCTAGTTACGGGTACATTTGGTGATCAAGAATGTCAAGATATTGGAAGACCAAAAAAGTCCTTATTGGTGAGGAAAGAGCTAATTTATAAAATAGCCACAGCTTGTTGCTTCCATTCTGTTCTTCTGTCTAACAACAACTACATTATGTTGTTGATATGCAGGTTGTTATCTGTTGGTCATGTTTCCTTTTCTTCAGCGCTATAAAGTTTTTCGAGTGGTGTCCATTCTCTTGGGGAGGAGTTGTATTCTGTGCAGTTTTCTTGGTTTTGGTCCTAGTTTTGATGCAGATTCTCATTGTCTTTTCCAAGTCAGAAAAATCTATTGCTCCAAAAGTACCTTCTCCAAATACATTGGAGGAAAACCTACTTCCAGCATGACGATACGTTGCAATTTAAGATGGTTCAACTGGTTTATATAGGGGTAATTTGAACATCCAAATTAGAGGAGAGACTAAGGAGGGCTGGTTTTTACAAGAAATGTTTGAAGATCAAGATTCAATTGATTCTTTGGTGGCTCTAACTTTCTCATTTTTTCTTCTTTTGATGTGTTATTCATGATTTTGCCTCTTATGAAAATATCAGCAATATGTTTAGATTAGTAGTTTATAAAATATCCAAATGTATCTTAATTTGTGTTCCATTGTATTTGAAAAGTTTCTGCAGTTGTATAATTTATGTGACAGAAAAATTTAGTTCCTAATGACTGTCATATGAAGTTTTTTTTATTTTGTCAGCTCTTTAGCTCTTGCTTAGCTCCTTTTTGTTTATAGCTGACTGTTTTTTTTAAGTACTCTCTTTTGTACACCTTGCATCTTCTGGATGCAATATATAAAATTTCGCTTATTTTATCAAAAAAGAATTATGTGACAGAAAAATATTGAGTTTTTGACCAAGTCCCTTATCTTTGAGGGTATGTCTATTTTGGTCCTTCAAATATAACCCTGAGCATATTTAGTTCCTTAAGTATGCTAAAGTGGAGCACCTTTAGTCTCACTTGACACAATATGTTCAAAAACTAATGGTGTTACCCAACTATGATTCATGAAGCAAATCTTCTGCTCTAAAGCAAAACGTTTCCTCTCCTTTTATTGGATAACGCAAATTATCACTTTAATTCCTCATTTTTAGATAAAATTTAAAGTGATAATTTGCGTTATCCAATAAAAGGAGAGGAAACGTTTTGCTTCAGAGCAGAAGATTTGCTTCATGAATCAGAGTTGGGTAACATTATTAGTTTTTGAACACATTGTGTCAGTGAGACTAAAGGCGCTCCACTTTAACATAGTTAAGGGACTAAATATGCTCAGGGCTATATTTGAGGGACCAAAATAGACCTACCCTCAAAGATAAGGGACAATATTAGCCAAAAACTCGAAAAATATTAGCTGAAGTTGTGATACCACTGTTATGTGTTGCTTTAGTAGGAAGGAGATTGTAAAAAAATTTCTTCTTTTCTTTATGATTAATCCTATTTTAATTTTTAAATGTGTTTTAATAATTCTACACATATAGCTAGAACTGTTCAAGTGTTCATGCATGAGGAGCCATGAAAGGGGGGCGGAGTGCACCATTAGCCACTTTTAAGCCCGCTATTTAAAATATATCTACAATTTATAATGTATTTAAAGATTAACCAATTCACCCAAATATCAGGATTAAGTATCCTGAATTTGGAATTCAGGACTTGGTGTCTTGAATTTTTGAGGTGCTAATTTGAAATTCAGGACTAAGTGTCCTGAATTTCAAAACTGCTAATTTAAAATTCAGGACATAAGATTCGAATTTCTGGGCACAATTTTCGAACTTGAGGATACGATATCCTGAAGTTTGAACTTTGAGGTTTAAACTCCAGGACGCCATGTCCTGAACTTTGAGTGAATTGGCTAATCTTTAGATATATAGTAAATTGTGGATATATTTTAAACAACTTGCTTAAAAGTGACTACCTAGTGCCATTTCCACCATGAAAGGTTATAGACTTTGAGGAATTTCATAGTTTGGGCCTTTAATTAAACTTTGCACTTCAATCCTTTCGAAGGAACACCAAAAAGAAGATGGCAAAGATCACTTTTAACCCGCGACCGAAACTATTTACATTCAGTAGCCGTAAAAGTATATAATTTGCATATTTTTTTTTGTATATTATAACATACAAAAAAAATAAAAATAAAAATTATATATATATATATATATATATATACAAAAATATTTTCTTTTAGACTATGATTTGGAGAGCGGCTACACAAGTGTCATTTTCCCAAAAATAAAAATCCTATAATTAACTTAATGAAGAGAAAAAAGTAGCGTCCTACTCAAATCCATCACATACATCAATTATGGCTACAAAAAGTAACAAAATTTTGACAAGAAACAACTTTACCATCAAGTATTGCAACAAAGAAATTTCAAAATCATATGAAGGTAGTTTCAAGAGATGCGAGGAAGGTAGACGAATAATCAATGGTCGCAATGATGAAGATTCGGGCACGTGTGGAAGTTGTGATGACGGATATAGCGGATAATAGTTTGTCTTTTCTTCTTTTTAATAATAATAATGATGGTGTTCAGCATTCCACCAGCACACCTACTAGATAACTCCCCCCACCAAAATTTAGGCAAATAAGAAGACAGGCTAGTAGTAGGGTGATTGCGAGCTGCTACAACAAATATGAGATTTACTGCTATTGAAAATACTAGTTGAAGGCAAAAGCTGACCATAATTGTGAAGTGACACTGAGAATAAAATGCTACTATAGTAGATATTTATATAGTGATATATCATCTCAACAAGTTAGGCAAATGATACTAACTTAACATTATAAATTGTGTAGAGCATACAATAAAAAAGATAGTTCGATACACTAATCTCCCGCTTTATGAAGTTCGAAATATTGGAATTATTATATGCAACCTTACTTTATATTTCGTCAAGAAGCTGGTTAGACCACACATTGTATAAAAATACTTCACAAAATGTTAAAGGACACGAAATTAGTTGAATAATTTGTAGTTATGAGTAGCACTTCAATTTATATAGACAACAAAATTGCCCCACAAAATACATATAGACATTTTATTTTTCTACCACGGATAACTGTCATAATTAACAATAAAATACACTACTTTATATTTTTTGATGTTGATTAATATTGGTGGGTAAAATTTTAATGGTTTATTTGATATACCAAAATGAATGTTACATCTCATGTGCTAGTCATATGTGTCTTTTGAGGGGCTTTTCACGCAAATATCCAAAAGACGGGACATTTCATGTGTTAGTCAAATGAATGAACAATAAGTATTAAGTCTTGTTAGTGAAAAATTTTGGTGGAAAAAGAGGGAGAAATTAAGTTCCTTTATATAAGTCGCCACAAATAGTAAATAAATAAATACGCTACAAGGGTTAAACAATCTATTTTTTTTGTTTGATTCTGTTTATCCGAAAAATCGGATAATGTTAAATTTATGTATTGTTCTAAGGATATGTAATATCCTTTGATACAAAGATAACAATACAAGTATTTTGACTATGAGAATGAGAATGATGAACAGAAAAAAATGAATAGGACGAAGTAAGACAAGCACAAGGAGATATCTTTGTCTATAAGAAAATGTCTATTGTTTTTCGATCTATTCCATCTCCCCCGTGTTTGCAAGGATCCCCCCTTTTATAATAGAGGGTCATTACATTATTTATAATAAAATAATAAAATAAAGCATATAGTGGAGAACCCATGATGATTTGTCTCTTCCTCGATTCCCGCCAAGATTTTCTCTCTTGGTGCGGTTGTAACGGCTCTTGTCTGTGAGCTCGATACTGGCTCGAACTCGATACTGGCTCGAACCCATCACTGGGTCGGCCCTCCGGTCTTGGCTTGAGTTCGACCTTCGGGGTGGGCGTGATGCACTTCCGACCTCGAAGCTTGGTCACGGGCTTGATAAGATTATCGAGCCGACTCCTCGAGCAACCTTCAGACTCGAGGTTCGTTTGTACCGTCTTCGGAGCTTATTCCCAAAATTCTACTCCGATTTCTTGTCACTCGATCTCGATCGAACGTAGGAAAGCCGAAATCTATTTTGACCGTATACAGATACTCTCCTCGATTCTCATAAAGGATATGGTGAGAATCGACATGATCTTCGACGGTTCGATTGAACAACAAGCTGACATTTTATCAGGGACCGATTATGACGTATGTGATAGCTGTCCCATCAATTTAGTCAAGGTATTTAATGCTTGTCAGATGATGGTCGGCTATTTCTGATATTGAATCGGCGTGATGCGAGCCTATAAATAACCCTTCCATCTAACTTTTACCACTTTTACGCCTTCACTCTTCCAAATTCTCTTATCTTTTCCCTCCGTTTCGTTGCCTTAGAGCCATCTACACCAGAGTTTTAGGTGACGTCAATTTTTCACTTTCCTTTGCCTTTATTCCTCTCATATCAATGGCTAAAACTTTAAAAATTGTAGGACAGAAGGAGAAAGCTTCTTCTTCACGGACGTCCGGCGACAAGGCGCCGGTGGAGCCGTCCATTCACGACTATGTTCCCGGCCCGTGCACTCTGAAGATCGATTTTAAGGTTGAGAATCCTTCATCCGTTCCGGGTCGATGCGAGCACGTGTCGATGTACATGTGCTTTATAACGGAGGGTCATCTCGAGGCCGTCAGAAAAGACTGCAACTGGGGTCCCGAGGTTGTGTTGCAGATTCCATCCCCCGAAGAGAACGTCATCACTCATGTGGAGGGGTTTTTAAGTGTTTACACTTATCCCTTTACGTTGGGACCCGTCGACCCGGTGATCATTGATTTTTGCAAAAGATATCAGGTCACCCTCGGTCAAATTCATCCCTCTATGGCGTATAGTGATCTTATTTCGCTTCTTCTCTATCAAAGCCGGGGGCTAGATTTTTCTCTGAATCACCTCATACGATTGTATCGGCCTCAAATCTTTCGAGGACTAATCAGACTTCATTGCTGGGCATCGAAGGCTTTGATGTCGAGCATCGACGAAGACAAAGATCGGGGTTGGATGGGTCGTTATATTTGGGTGAGGACCCGTGACCTTATTCCGGAAGAGAAGATGCCGTTCCCCGAGGAATGGAATTTCGACCGTAAGTGTTTCTTGTTTGTTTTTCGTGTCTCTTCCCTATTTTTTCTGATGTCTTTCTCCGATATTCAGCTGCACCTTGGATGCCATAAGCTGTACCTGACCTCGAGGATTGGATTCAGAAGTTAGCCTCGACTTTCTCTTATGCCGAACGCGCTTGGCGTGATTTGGCTAAAGGTAGATGGGAGGCCAAGAACCATGGTAAGGTTTTGCTTCTTATTTCCTTCGAAGTATTCTTTGTGTTCTATTTGTTACTGATTTCCTTTCACACAGGTGTAACCAAGGATGCCGCTTTGAGGCCTTCGAGCGGTGAAGAAGAAACCAAGTCCCCGGTCCTGAAACCGGGAAAAGATAAGAAGCGAAGAGCTGCCTCTCGGTCATAGGACCCCAAGCCCAAAACTCGGAGGGTGAGGAGGAAGGCAATTGCCCTTCCGATTGACTCGGTCCAACGACTGAGAGAACAACAAGAAGAAGATAATGCCTCGGCTTTGGTGATCCGATATGCGAAAGCTATCGAGGTTGCTAGAGCTCCTGAGCCGATGGCGATTGTACCGGTCGGGGTCGGTCCTGAAATCCTGAGTCTTGATCGGAGCACCCCGAGTGATTTGCTCGGGACTATGACAGTGGGTCATTCGCCTTTTCTTCCAACCTTTTCCGAGGAGGCGTTAAAGGAAGCTCGAGAATTGAAGACCCCCGATATGGGCGGGGGCTCTAGTGTAGGGGACCCTTTTCGGGATTGCTTCACTGGAGTCGATGATGCTTCCGATATTGGTGACGCTTCTCTTCTTCTAGAGGAAGCCCAACGTTTCATTACTCGGGTAATGATTTTTTTACACTTGGTTTCTTTGTTCTTTTCCATACTTGACTTGTGTTTTTTCCCCACTGTGCAGGCCATTAGTAGGTTTCGAGTCGATCTTAGTCAGTGTGAGGCCAAGCTTCAAAAGGTCTCAGGTGAGAGAGACACCCTGCGGCTTCTTTGCAGCCAAAAGGATCAGGCTATAAAGGACCTCCAAGCGGATTTGGCTAAGGTTCGTGAAGAAGAGGCCGAACTCTATAAACAGGTGAGCCTCGTTCTGTTAAAGTATGGGTCTGACTCAACTGTGGAAGTTAACCCTTCGTTGTCTCAGCTGCAGCAAAAGGTTGAAAAAATCGGGTTACTTCGGGAAGAATTTGATCAAATCAAAGCTGAATGTAATCGGTGGAAGGAGACTATCGACCGCCTGGCTGCGAAAAAGGAAACTATTTTGACCAAATTACTATCGGCCGATGTTCAGCTTCGAAGCATCAAGAAAAAGGGGTCGGCTCAGGATAAGAGGATCGAGGAGCTTGAAACACGTCTTGCTAAGGCCAAGGCGAAGGTTGAGTCGTCGAAAGTCATGGCTGATAAGTCCATTGCTGTGTATCGGGCCGATGCCGAGGCTGCTCAGATGGAGGCACGGGAGGCGGCGGATACTGCCGACGCTCGAGCTCATTGGGTTGCCGAACTTGCTAAATGTAGGTCTCAGAGGGAGACCCTCGAGGAGATACACGCTCGAGGTTTCGATCTTAACGAAGAGATAAAAAAGGCTAAAGAGCTCGAAGCTGAAGCTGAAGCCTTGGCTTCTGATGATGATGATGGTGGCGGTAGCAAGAGCGGATCCGAGGACGGGGAAGAGCCCGACAGAGAAGCGAACGCCCCTGAGGATGACCAAGAAGCTTAGTTCTTAATTAATTTTTTTGTATATCATGTAGACAATTTTGTATATATCACGCCAATCAATCATGTAGACAATTTTGTATATATACAACTTGGTCGACTTGTTTTTGTGAAGACTTTAATCAAGTTTTGACTTCGTAGTCTCTATGATCGATCGATTGTTTTTTCAGACTTGAAGTGATGTAGCCCTTAGGCTTTCTAGTTGATTCAATGATTCGAACTTGAACAAATATAGCTTGTAGGCATGATGATCGAGTGAATGCTCGCTCAAACTTAAAATGAAAGCAGCTTATAGGCTTATTGGCCGTCAAGTGAATGATTCGAACTCGACGTAATATAGCCCGTAGGCGTAATGGTTGAGCGAATGTTTCTAGTTTAAAGTAATGTAGCCCATAGGCGTAATGGTCGAGTGAGTGCTTGCTCGAACTCGAAATCAAAGTAACCTGTAGGCTTATTAGTCGAGTGAATGTTTCGAACTCGAAGTAATGTAGCTCGTAGGCGTAATGGTCGAGTGAGTGCTTGCTCGAACTCGAAATGAAAGTAGCCTGTAGGCTTATTAGTCGAGTGAATATTTCGAACTCGAAGTAACGTAGCCCGTAGGCATAATGGTCGAGTGAGTGCTTGCTTGAACTCGAAAATAGAAGTAGCCCGTAGGCTTATTAGTCGAGTGAATGTTTCGAACTCGAAGTGATGTAGCCCGTAGGCGTAAAGGTCGAGTGAGTGCTTGCTCGAACTCGAAATCAAACTAGCTCGTAGGCTTATTAGTCGAGTGAATGTTTCGAACTCGAAGTAATGTAGCCCGTAGGCTTATTAGTTGTCGAATTTGTCTTGATTCTGATTGTGCAATAAATCTCAAAAATAGAGGAATTTTCTTGGACGTCGGTAAATAGGGAGGACTTTCTTTGCAAGTCATTATACATGTGTTCACGTTTTGCGCCCGGGTTCGGGCCAATCTACATGAGCATGGTTCGTTTTGACCAATTGGCTCTTATAATATTTCCTATGGGAACCCTGTTGTTGCGAATAACTTTCTTGCATCTGAACTCAATGTATTTGAGGGCCTAATGCCTCCCCAGTATTCGAGGTCGATTGTAAAGAAGCCTCGGATATTGTTGTAAGTGCAGCATGATCAATGGTTGCCTCATTAAAAACCTTGCCGAAAAACCCACTTGGGATAAAACCGGTCTAAGGGAAAAAGAGTGCAACGCGTGCTTTCAAGTGAAAGATCCATCTTAGATCTTGTTCGGACTTCTGCTGCTTTTGGGCGGCCAATTGGACGAGAGCAGCTTCTCGTCTTTCGTCTGATAATTCGAGGCTGGTATTCATAGCCTCGTTATTTGATTCTTCCATCGTGAATCGAAATCTGGTACTGGGTTCACCGACTTCGACTGGTATCAACGCTTCAGACCCATATACTAAGGAGAATGGGGTCGCCCCTGTACTGGATTTTGACGTCGTCCGATATGCCCAAAGGACTTCGGGCAGGATTTCCCTTCATTTTCCTTTAGCGTCGTTCAACCTCTTCTTTAGGTTTTGAATGATAGTTTTGTTCGTTGATTCGGCATGTCCGTTCCCACTGGGTGGTATGGCATTGATAGTATCCTTCTTATTTTGTGATTTTTGAAGAATTTTGTTACTTTGCTGCCAACGAATTATTTCCCATTGTCGCATACTATTTCGGCGGGTATCCCAAATCGGCATACGATGTGATCCCAAATAAAGTCTATAACTTCTTTCTCTCTTATTTTCTCGAACGTCTGTGCTTCAACCCATTTAGAAAAATAGTCAGTCATAAATAAAATGAATTTGACTTTACCTGAGGTCGATGACAGAGGGCCGACGATATCCATTCCCCATTTCATGAACGGCCATAGGGATAGGACTGAGTGAAGTTGTTCTCCAGGTTGATGGATCATTGGCACAAACCTTTGACATTTGTCACATTTTCGAACAAATTCCTTCGCATCTTTGTCCATATTGATCCAATAATACCTTGCCCTAATTATTTTTTGAACTAATGTATCGGCACCGGAGTGATTCTCACAAGTGCCCTCGTGCACTTTCCGTAGGATGTAATCGGTATCTCCCGGGCCCAAGCATACTTCCAATGGTCCATCGAATGTCATTCGATATAGCGTTCCGTCCGAAGCCAACGTGAATCGAGTTGCTCTAGTCCGTAGGGCCCTGGAATCTTTAGGGTCCGATGGGAGTTTTCCGCTCTTTAAGTATTCAATATACTTGTTTCTCCAATCCCAGGTTAAGCTTGTAGAATTTATCTTGGCGTGACCGTCTTTGATTACCGATCTCGAAAGTTGAACGACAGTCCCCGAGCTCAAGTCATCTACTTCGACCGACGATCCCAAATTCGCAAGCGCATCGGCCTCATTATTCTGTTCTCGTGGAACATGCAGTATAGTCCATTGTTTGAAATGGTGCAAAGTGAAAAACAGTTTGTCTAAATACCTTTGCATTCTACCTTCTCGGACTTCGAAGGTTTTGTTTACTTGACTCACCACCAGCAAAGAGTCACAATTGGCTTCAATGACTTCTGCTCCCAAGTTTCTAGCTAGCTCGAGACCTGCAATCATGGCTTCATACTCGACCTCATTGTTAGTCAACCTTATAGTTTTAATAGATTGCCTAATAGTGTTACCCATGGGTGATTTCAAAACTATGCCTAGTCCGGACCCTTTTATGTTCGAAGCTCCGTCCATTAAAAGGGTTCATACCCCCGATGATGTACCCGATTTCAACAGGAGTTCTTTTTCGACTTCGGGTACGAGGGTTGGCGTGAAATCGGCTACGAAGTCTGCTGAAATTTGAGACTTGATGGCCGTACGGGGTTGATATTCGATATCGTACCCACTGAGTTTGACGGCCCATTTAGCCAATCGGCCTGATAGTTCGGGCTTGTGCAAAATATTACGAAGTGGGTAGGTGGTTAATACGCATATGGGGTGACATTGAAAGTACGGTCTTAACTTTCTAGAGGCGCTTATCAGTGCAAGCGCCAATTTTTCTAGGTATAGATACCTGTCTATTTCTCCTAAGGTCCGACTTATATAATAAACAGGAAATTGCGTACATTGCTCTTCTTGAACTAGGACACTGCTTACGACGACTTCCGATACTACCAAGTACAAGCAAATGTTTTCGTCTATTTTTGGAGTGTGAAGTAGTGGGAGGCTTGATAGATATCGTTTTAGTTCCTCTAATGCTTGTTGGCATTCCGGTGTCCAAGCGAAATCGTTCTTCTTTTTTAGTAGAGAGAAAAATTTATGACGTCGATCTGATGATCTCGAAATGAATCGGCCTAAGGCTGCAATCCGTCCAGTTAGCTTTTGTACAGATTTCACGCTGTCCACGATGGCGATGTCTTCGATGGCCTTGATTTTTTTGGGGTTAATCTCAATTCCCCGATTTGACACCATGAAGCCGAGGAACTTGCCCGAGCCGACCCCGAAAGCACATTTTTTGGGGTTGAGCTTCATGTTGTATTTCCTCAAAATCTCGAACGTTTCCTGCAAATGGGTCAAATGGTCCTCTGCGCGCAAGGATTTAACTAGCATGTCATCAATATAAACTTCCATTGATTTACCTATTTGTTCTTCGAACATTTTATTTACTAGGCATTGGTAAGTAGCCTCTGCATTTTTTAGTCCGAAGGGCATCACATTATAGCAATATGTTCTATATTTGGTGACAAACGAAGTCTTTTCCTGGTCCTCCGGGTTCATTTGGATTTGATTATACCCGGAATAGGCATCGAGAAAAGTGAGGATCTCGTGGCCGGCCGTGGCATCGATCATGCGATTGATATTGGGCAGCGGAAAGGAATCTTTGGGGCATGCTTTGTTCAAATCCTTATAGTCCACACACATTCTAAGTTTGCTCCCTTTTTAGGCACTAAAACTACATTGGCTAACCATTCGGGATATTTCACCTCCCGAATGGACCCTATCTTGAGAAGTTTGGTTACCTCATCCTTTATGAATGCATCTTTTCCTCGGACTGGAGTCTTCTTTTTTGCTTCATCGGTCTGAACCTAGGGTCCAAGCTTAACCGATGCATCGTTATTTCCTGTGGGATCCCTGTTATATCTAAATGGGACCAGGTAAAACAATCAATGTTAACGATAAGAAATCGAACAAGTTTCTTCCTGAGTTCGGGGCTCAACCCCGTTCCTAGGTATACCTTTCGTTCGGGCTAATGCTCGATTAGTATGATTTGCTCCAGTTCCTCAATTGTTGATTTGGTGGCGTCAGAATTATCGGGGATCACGAAGGATCGAGGGATCCTCTGATCATCATCTTCTCCGATCTTCTGGTTATCTGGCTGGGTCAAAACCGACATCTGTGATTGCTATTTGGTGTTCCGTTCTCCTTCTGAGCCCGATCCCTTTATCGGCGAAGGCGAGGATATTGATTTCGCTTCCTCGACGGTGAACATTTCTTTTGCGGTCGGTTGTTCTCCGTATACTGTTTTGACACCTCTCGATGTTGGAAATTTGAGGACCTGGTGTAGGGTCGAAGGTACAACTCTCATGTTGTGGATCCATGGCCTTCCGAAAAGGGCGTTGTATTTCATATCGCCTTCGATCACGTAAAACTTTGTTTCCTGGATGGTTCTGGCCACGTTTATTGGTAGGATTATCTCGCCTTTGGTGGTTTCACATGCCATATTGAATCCATTTAGAACCAAAGTCGCGGATACGATCTGGTCCTACAGACCAAGCTGTTCCACGACCTTCAATCTGATGATGTTGGCCGAGCTACCTAGGTCGATTAACACACGCTTAATTTTAGTTTTATTCATGAGTACATATATTACCAATGCATCATTATGAGGTTGGATGACTTCTTCTGAATCTTCATCGTCGAAGGACAAAGTCCCTACGGGTGCGTAATCTTGAGTCCGAGATCGCTTTTCCCTCATAATCGATGTTTTAGTGCATTTTAGCGCCGGTCCCTGAGGGGTATCGACACCACCGATGATCATGTGAATGACGTGCTGCGGTTCCTCTTGCTCGTTTTGCTTGCCAAAATCCCTATTTTTAAAATGAATCTTCACCCTATCACTCATAAATTCCCGAAGGTGCCCTTTGTTAAATAAGCGGGCTACTTCCTTTCTTAATTTCCTGCAATCTTCCGTTCTGTGGCCATGGGTGCCATGATATTCGCACATTTGATTGGGATTCCTTTGGGCAGGATCGGTCTGCATGGGTCGAGGCCATTTAGTGTCTTTGATACGGCCGATAGCCGACATAATGGCGGATGCATCAACGCTAAAGTTATACTCTGATAATCGAGGTGCTTCTATAGGATCAGAATATTTATTAAAGCCTATCTTTCTCATAAGTCCCCAAGAATTTTGCCCTCGATCAATCCTTTGATTTTTCCAAACTGTATTACGTGCCGAACCGTTGTTCATCTGGTCTGCGACGTACGGTTAGTATCGGTCTCTGTTCGACCTTTGTTCTCTGTCGATCTCCCTTCGGCTTTTAGTAGATGTCCTGCTCTGATGCACGGGTTCATACGGAGCTCCCAACTGATCATCCTCGACCCTAATTTTCGATTGATATCGGTTGTGTATATCTGCCCAAGTTATTGCTGGATACTCGATCAAATTTTGTTTCAGCCGACGTGATGTTGTCGAACTTAGTTCGTTCAACCCTTGGATGAAATCTTGTACGTCCCAATCATCTCTGACCGGTGGCAATTCCATGTGTTCCATTTGAAATCGGGATACAAATTCCCTCAGCATTTCATTACCCCTTTGCTTTACTTTGAAGAGGTCTGATTTCCTTGTTGCAACCTTTATGGCACCAGCATGTGCCTTTATGAATGAATCTGCTAACATGGCAAAAGAATTGATGGAATTTGGTGGTAAATTGTGATACCAGATCATTGCTCCATTCGAGAGGGCCTCCCCGAACTTTTTCAACAACACGGATTCGATCTCATCGTCCTCCAAGTCGTTACCTTTGATGGCACATGTTTAAGAGGTGACATGTTTGTTAGGATTGGTCGTAACGTTATATTTGGAAATTTCGGGCATACAAAATTTCTTGGGGATTGGCTTTGGGGCCTCACTCGAGGGAAAAGGCTTTTGTATGATTTTTTTCGAATCAAGCCCTTTTATCATTGGTGGTTCCCCCGGGATTTGATCGACCCTGGCATTGTATGTTTCCACTCTTTTTTCGTTGGCTTCGACTCGTTTTGTGAGTTCCTCGAGCAATTTAGTAATTTCGGGAGTGGTCCCTGATTCTTGCTCGTTTGATTTTACTACGGCGGGCTCCGTTCTGGGGGTGATTTCTCGAAGCGGATTGGAATCCGGCCTGCTCTGTATATGAGTTTGGCTCTGTAACTGAGCTATCGCTACTTGTTGGGCTTGTAGCATCTCAAAGATCATACGCAAGCTAGCCCCGATTTCCCCCGCGTTATGAGTGTCTCGGGCTACGGATCGAGTACCGCCCTGAATGCTTCTTTTCGGTTCGGAACGCTGATGCGCCTCTAGAGCTATTTGTGAATTGACATCCAATGGTACTTCGGCTCGAATTTCAGGTGCTTCGATTCGAGCCTCAATGCCATTATCGAGTGGCCTTCCGGCCCCGGGTGCCAAGTTGTGGGTTTCATCTTGATGGCCGACTTCGTGGTCGATAGGTAAAGCCATTGCTGATTTGAAGTTGTAAGCTGGTGTGTACTGTAGGTTTATATCAAACAATCACTGTTATCCTTAGCTCCATGGTGGGCGCCAAACTGTTTACCCGAAAAATCGGATAATATTAAATTTATGTATGGTTCTAAGGATATGTCATATCCTTTGATACAAAGATAACAATACAAGTATTTTGACTATGAGAATGAGAATGATGAACAGAAAAAATGAATAGGACGAAGTAAGACAAGCACAAGGAGATATCTTTATCTATAAGAAAAAGTCTATTGTTTTTCATTCTATTCCATCTCCCCCGTGTTTGCAAGGATCCCCCCTTTTATAATAGAGGGTCATTACATTATTTATAATAAAATAATAAAATAAAGCATATAGTGGAGAACCCACGATGATTTGTCTCTTCCTCGATTCCCGCCAAGATTCTCTCTCTTGGTGCGGTTGTAACGGCTCTTGTCTGTGAGCTCGATACTGGCTCGAACTCGATACTGGCTCGAACCCGTCACTGGGTCGGCCCTCCGGTCTTGGCTTGAGTTCGACCTTCGGGGTGGGCGTGATGCACTTCCGACCTCGAAGCTCGGTCACGAGCTCGATAGGATTATCGAGCTGAGTCCTCGAGCAGCCTTCGGACTCAAGGCTCGTTTGTACCTTCTTCGGAGCTTATTCCCAAAATCCTACTCCGGTTTCTTGCCACTCGATCTCGATCGAACGTAGAAAAGCCGAAATCTATTTTGACCGTATACAGATTCAAAGTTTCAAACATAGAATTTTGATGTTTTTTGAAATAACATTTACATATTTAGCAACTACATAGAAAATACTATAAGTCATAATAAGTAACAATTACAATATTTAAAAGACATAAAAATCGTGATATAAAAAACTTCTTTAATTCTCCAAATAGTAACTGCATCAATAAATTGGGACGGAGTATAAAATTAGTTTATTGAAAACATCAGCAACCAAAAAACCATTTTTTACCTATTTGTAGTTTACTGTATATCTGTGAACAACTTCCAAGGACGACTTCCGAAGTTAAAAAGGAACATTTCATTAATATTGCATACCTAATGCAAATATCTTATTATTTTGCTCAGATTTAAAAATAGTTCAGCCAAATTTGTAAGTTGAAGAAGGTCGTGATTGCGTACATAGAATTCTTGAAACCTAAAATTACAAAACCAATTATACATTTTTCTTATTTTTCTTATTGTGTACGGTCAAAACCGATTCTTAGTCATAAAGACGGGTCGAGACAATGACGTTTCAATCGAAGAGTATCCGCATGGCGAGCTCGGACGAATTCCGAAGTAGCGACGTCGAGCTTCGAGCTATAAGACTAAGCAACCGCAAAACTCGATATCATTATCGAGCCCGCGTTCGAATCGGACTACGGGGTAACGACGACCGACACAGGCCCCGAATATCGATGCTCCAAGGCAGAACCGAGCTCGAACTAAGACTGGGGATTCGATCTAGCACCAAGCTCGAGTCAGTGCCAAGTTCGCAGACAAGAGCCGTTACAACCGCACCAAAGGAGAGAATCTTGACGAGAATCAAGGGAGAGACAAACCATCATGGGTTCTCCACTATATGTATTATTTTATGTTGTTACAAATAAAGTAGTGACCATCTACTATAAAAAGGGAGATAGACTGCAATAGAGGGGGCGAACATTAAGATTTCATTGTGCTTGTTCTTCTAATATTTTTCAGTCTTCCCGTCCGTCATTTTCCATTTCATAGCAAAAAATACCTATATCGTCATTTTGTATCAAAGAAATTTGCATACCCTTAGAACCAAATCTAAATTTAATGTTATCTAATTTTTCGGGTAAACAGTTTGGCGCCCACCGTGGGGCAAAGGGTAACGGTGATTGTTTGATATAAATCTGCAGTACACTCCAGCTTACAACTTCGAATCAGCCATGGCTCTACCTATCGACCTCGAAGCCGGCCTTTAAGATGAAACCAACAACTTGGTGCCCGGGGCCGGAAGGCTACCTGACAACGGCAACGAGGCTCGAATCGAAGAACCCAAAATTCGAGCCGAAGTACCACTGGATATCAATTCGCAAATAGCTCTAGAAGCGAATTAGCGTTCTGAACCAGAGAGGAGCGTTTAGGGCGGTGCTCGATCCATAGCCCGAGACACCTACAGCACGGGGGAAATCAGGGTCAGCTTGCATATGATTTTCGAAATGTTGCAAGCCCAACAAGCAGCGATAGCTTAGTTGCAAAGCCTAACTCGTACGCAAAGCGGGCCGAACTCCAATCCGCTTCTTTGAGAACTCACCCCCAGAACGGAACCCGCCGTAATGAAATCAAACGAGCAGAAATCGGGGACTGCTTCTGAAATTGCTAAATTGCTCGAGGAACTCACAAAGCGAGTCGAAGCCAACGACAAAAAATGGAAACGTATAACGCTAGGGTCGATCAAATTCCGGGGGCTCCGCCAATGATAAAAGGGCTCGATTCGAAAAAATTCATACAAAAGCCTTTTCCCTCGAGCACGGCCCCAAAACCAATCCCCCAAAAATTTCGTATTCCCAAAATTTCCAAATATAACGGTACGACCGATCCTAACGAACACGTCACCTCCTACACATGCGCCATCAAAGGCAACAATTTGGAGGATGATGAAATCGAATCCGTGTTGTTGAAAAAGTTCGGAGAGACCCTCGCAAAAGGAGCGATGATATGGTATCACAACTTACCACCGAATTCCATTGATTCTTTCGCCATGTTAGCAGACTCATTCATAAAAGCACATGCGGTGCCATAAAGGTTGCAACAAGGAAATCGGACCTCTTCAAAGTAAAGCAAATGGGTAACGAGATGTTGAGGGAATTCGTATCCCGATTTCAAATAGAGCGTATGGACTTGCCACCGGTCACAGACGATTGGGCCATACAATCTTTCACCCAAGGACTGAACGGGCTAAGCTCGACAGCGTCACGTCGGCTGAAACAAAATTTGATCGAGTACCAAGCAATAACTTGGGCAGATGTACACAACCGGTACCAATCAAAAATCAGGGTCGAAGATGATCAATTGGGAGCTCCGTATGGGCCCGTATGTCAGAACCACACAACCATTAAAAGTCAAAGGGAAACCAACAGAGAACAAAGGTCGAACAGAGATCGATACCAACCGTACGACACAAATCAGATGAACAACGGTTCAGCACGTGACACGGTTCGGAACAACCGAAGGATTGATCGGGGGCAAAATTCTCGGGGACTTATGAGCAAGAGCGGCTTTGATAAATATACAGATCCTATAGAAATCCCTTGACTATCGGAGTATAACTTCAACATTGGTACATCCGCCATCGTATCGGCCATCGGACGCATCAAAGACACTAGATGGCCTCGACCCATGCAAACCGATCCTGCCCAAAGGAATCCTAATCAAATGTGTGAATATCATGGCACCCATGGTCACAAAACGGAAGATTGCAGGCAACTAAGAGAGGAAGTGGCCCGCTTATTTAACAAAGGGCACCTTCGGGAATTTCTGAGCGATAGGGCGAAGAACCATTTTAGAGACAAGGAATTCGGTAAGCGAAACGAGCCAGAAGAACCGCAATGCGTCATTCACATGATCTTCGGCGTCGTCGATGCCCCCCAGGGACCGATGCTTAAACACACTAAAACGTCGATTGTGAAGCGATCTCGAACTCAAGATTATACACCCACAGGGACTTTATCCTTCAGTGATGAAGATACAGAGGGAATCATCCAACCCCATAACAATGCGCTGGTAATATCCGTACTCATGAATAAAACTAAGATTAAGCGTGTGTTAATTGATCCAGGTAGCTCGGCCAATATCATCAGATCGAGGGTCGTAGAACAGCTCGGCCTGCAGGATTAGGTCCTACCCGCAACTCTGGTTCTAAACGGATTTAATATGGCATGTGAAACCACTAAAGGCGAGATTACCCTACCGATAAACGTGGCCAGAACCATCCAGCAAACAAAGTTTCACATGATCGAAGGTGATATGAGATATAACGCCCTCTTCGAAAGGTCGTGGATCCACAACATGAGAGCCGTACCCTCGACCCTACACCAGGTCCTCAAATTACCAACATCGGGAGGTGTCAAAATAGTGCACGAGGAACAACCGGCCGTAAAGGAAATGTTCTCCGTCGAAGAAGCAAAATCAATATCCTCACCTTCACTAATAAAAGGATCAGGTTCAAAGCAGAGCGCCAAATAGCAATCACAGACATCGGCTTCGACCCGTCCAGGTAAGTAAAATGTTGAAGAGGACGATGATGATCGATGGATCCCTCGATCCTTCGTAACACCCGATGATTTCGATGCCACCAAATCAACAATTGAGGAACTTTAGCAAATCGTACTGATCGAACACCGGCCCGAACTAAAGCCTGGTAACGGGTTTGTGTCCCGAACTCAGGAAGAAACTCATTCAATTTCTTATCAATAACATCGATTGTTTTGCCTGATCCCATCTAGATATAACAAGGATCTCGCCGGACATAACGGTGCACCAGTTAAGCTTGAACCCATTGTTCAGAACGATGAAGCAAAAAAGAAGGCCCCAGTTCGAGGAAAAGCATGCATTCATAAAAGACGAGGTAACCAAACTTCTTAAGATAGGGTCCATTCGGGAAGTAAAATACCCCAAATAGTTAGCCAATGTGGTTGTTGTATCTAAAAAAGGAAATAAACTTAGAATGTGTGTGGACTATAAGGATTTGAACAAAGCATGCCCCAAAGATTCCTTTCCACTGCCGTCCACGAGATTCTCATCTTTCTCGACGCCTATTCCGGGTATAATCAAATTCAGATGAACCCGGACGATCGGGAAAAGACTTTATTTGTGACCCGATATGGAACATATTGTTATAACGTAATGCCCTTCGGGCTAAAAAATGCAGGAGCTACTTATCAACGCCTAGTAAACAGAATGTTCGAAGAACAAATAGGTAAAACGATGGAAGTCTATATTGATGACATGCTAGTTAAGTCCCTGCGCGCAGAGGACCATTTGGCCCATTTGCAGGAAACGTTCAAGATTCTGAGGAAATTCAACATGAAGCTCAACCCCGAAAAATATGCTTTCGGGGTCGGTTCAGGCAAGTTCCTCGGCTTCATGGTCTCAAATCGGGGAATTGAGATCAACCCCGACAAAATCAAGGCCATTGAAGACATCACCATCGTGGACAACGTGAAAGCTGTAAAAAGGTTAACGGGAAGAATTGCAGCCTTAGGCCGGTTCATTTAAAGATCGTCGGATTGAAGTCACAAATTTTTCTTCCTACTCAAAAAGAAGAACGACTTCGCCTGGACACCGGAATGCCAACAAGCGTTACAGGAATTGAAACGATACCTCTCGAGCCCGCTACTGCTTTATACTCCGAAAGCGGACGAGCAACTCTACCTGTACTTGGCATTATCGGAAGTCGCCGTAAGCAGCGTCCTAGTTCGAGAAGAGCAAGGTACGTAATTTTCCGTTTATTACATGAATCAGACCTTAGGAGAAGCGGAAACTAGGTATCCGCACTTAGAAAAATTGGCACTTGCTGTGGTAAGCGCATCTAGAAAGTTAAGGCTGTATTTCCAATGTCACCCCATAAGCGTATTAACCACCTGCCCACTCCGAAATATTTTATATAGGCCCGAACTATCAGGCCGATTGGCCAAATGGGCCATCGAACTCAGTGGGTACGATATCGAATATCAACCCCGCACGACTATCAAGTCTCAAATTTTGGCAGACTTCGTGGCCGACTTCACGCCAACCCTCATACCCGAAGTCGAAAGGGAACTCCTTTTGAAATCAGGTATATCGCCCGGGGTATGGACCCTTTTTACGGACGGTGCTTTGAATATAAAGGGGTCCGGGTTAGGCATAGTTTTAAAAAACCCCACGGGTAGCATTATTAGGCAAGCTATTAAAACTATCAGGTTAACTAACAATGATGCCGAGTATGAAGCCATGATTGCAGGTCTCGAACTAGCTAGAAACTTGGGAGCAGAAGTCATTGAGGCGCACTGTTACTCTTTGCTGGTGGTGAGTCAAGTAAACAAAACCTTCGAAGTCCGAGAAGGTAGGATGCAAAGGTATCTGGACAAACTGCTTATCACCTTACACCATTTCAAACAATGGACCCTACGGCATGTCCCACGAGAATGGAATAATGAGGCCGATGCTCTAGTAAATTTGGGATCGTCAATCGAGGTAGGTGATTTGAGCTCGGGGACTGTCGTCCAACTTTCAAGATCGGTAATCGAAGATGGGCATGCCGAAATAAATTCTACTAGCTTAACCTGGGATTGGAGAAACAAGTATATTGAGTACTTAAAAAATGGAAAGCTCCCTTCAGACCCTAAAGATTCTAGGGCCTTACGGACTAAAGCTGCTTGATTTACGTTGGCTGCGGACGGAACACTATATCGAAGAACATTCGATGGACCGATGGCGGTATGTGTGGGTCCGGGAGATACCAATTATATCCTCCGGGAAGTACACGAGGGCACTTGTGGCAATCACTCCGGCGCCGACACATTAGTCCGAAAAGTGATCAGAGCGGGATATTATTGGATCGATATGGGCAAAGATGCGAAAGAATTTGTTCGTAAATGTGATAAATGTCAGAGGTTTGTGCCAATGATCCATCAAGCCGGGGAGCAACTTCACTCGGTCTTATCCCCGTGTTCATTCATGAAATGGGGGATGGACATCGTTGGCCCTCTGCCTTCGACCCCAGGTAAAGCCAAATTTATTTTATTTATGACTGATTATTTTTCTAAGTGGGTTGAAGCGCAGGCGTTCGAGAAAATAAGAGAGAAAAAAGTCATAAACTTTATTTGGGATCATATCATATGCCGATTCGGGATACCCGCCGAAATAGTATGCAATAATGGGAAGCAATTCGTTGGCAGCAAAATCACAAAATTCCTCGAAGATCACAAAACAAGAAGGATATTATCAACACCATACCACCCCTGAAGAAGATATTGAATGACGCGAAGGGAAAGTGCAGAGAAATCCTGCCCGAAGTCCTTTGGGCATACCGAACAACGTCAAAATCCAGTACGGAGGCGACCCCGTTCTCCTTAGTATATGGTTTTGAAGTATTGATACCAGTCGAAGTCGGTGAACCTAGTCCCAGATTTCGATTCATGATAAAAGAATCAAATAACGAGGCTATGAACACCAGCCTTGAATTATCGGACGAAGAACGAGAAGCTGCCCTCATCCGACTGGCCGCCCAAAAGCAACGAATCGAAAGGTACTATAATCGAAGAACTAAACTCCGCCATTTCAAGCCCGGGGACTTAGTGTTAAGAAAGGTCACCATCAATACTTGGAATCTGAACGAAGGAAAATTAGGACCAAATTGGGAAGGACCATACCAGGTGCTCGAGAACGTTGGAAAAGGATCATACAGGCTCGGCATCATAAACGGCAAACAGCTATCAAGCAGTTGGAATGTATCACATCTAAAATGATACTACTGCTAAGGCACGACCTTTCCATATTTATCTAACTAACCCATGTAGAAGTCCGAACAAGAGCTGAAGAAGATCTTTTGATCAAGAGCACGCGTTGCACTCTTTTTCCCTTAGACCGGTTTTCTCCCAAATGGTTTTTTCGGCAAGGTTTTTAATGAGGCAACCATCGATCGTGCTGCACTTTCAATAATATCCGAGGCCTCTTTCCGACATACCTCAAATACCGAGGGAGCATCAGGGCCATCAAATACATCGAGTTCAGATGCAAGATAGTCATATCACAACAAGGTTCCAAGAAAAATTATAAGAGCCAAATGGTCAAAATGAACCATGCTCATATAGATCGGCCCAAACATAAACACATGTGCAATGACTTGAGATTTATTGTGGAACCAGAATTAAGATTCACTCGACTATTAAGCCTACAAGCTACTATTTTTCTGAGTTCGAGAAAAGCACTCACTCTACCATTTAAGCCTACGGGCTACTTACATTTCAAGTCCGAAACATTCACTCGACTATTAAGCCTACGGGCTACTATTATTCTGAGTTCGAGCAAAGCACTCACTCTACCATTTAAGCCTACGGGCTACTTACATTTCGAGTTCGAAACATTTACTCGACTATTAAGCCTACGGGCTACTGTTATTCTGAGTTCGAGCAAAGCACTCACTCTACCATTTAAGCCTACGGGCTACTTACATTTCGAGTTCGAAACATTCACTCGACTATTAAGCCTACGGGCTACTGTTATTCTGAGTTCGAGCAAAGCACTCACTCTACCATTTAAGCCTACGGGCCACTTAAATTTCGAGTTCAAAAACATTCACTCGACTCTTAAGCCTACGGGCTACTGTTAGTCTGAGTTCGAGAAAAGCACTCAATCTACCATTTAAACCTACGGGCTACTTAAATTTCGAGTTCGAAACATTCACTCAACTATTAAGCCTACGGGCTACTTACATTCCGAGTTCGAAATAATCACTCGAATATTAAGCCTATGGGCTACCTTTATCTCAAGTTCGAGCAAGCACGCTATACATATAGCAAACTCAGGGGCTACAAACCTGATCGATCAGAGAGACTACAAGGTCAAAATTCGATTAAAAGCCTTCACAGAACATAAACAAGTCGACCTGATTATACATATATATATATATATGAAAATTGCCTACAAGATTAATGTACAAACATGAAGAATTCGAAACTAAGCTTCCTGGTCGAGCTCTTCCCCGTCCTCGGATCCGCTTTTGCTACCATCATCATCATCATCATCATCATCATCATCATAAGCAAAGGCTTCAGCTTCCGCTTTGAGCTGTTTTGCCCTTTTCACCTCTTCGGTAAGGTCGAAACCTCGAGCGTGTATCTCCTCGAGGGTCTCCCTCCGAGACCTACACTTAGCAAGTTCGGCAACCCAATGAGCTCGAGTATCGGCGACCTTCGCCGCTGCCCGGGCCTCCATCTGAGCATCCTCAACATCAGCCCGATATACAGCAATGGACTTATCCGCCAAGACTTTCGACGACTCAACCTCCGCCTTAGCCTCAGCAAGTCACGTTTCAAGATCCTCAATCTTCTTAGCTTGAACCGACCCCTTTTGCTTGACACTTCGAAGTTGAACGTCGGCCGATAATAATTTTGTCAAAATGGTCTCTTTTTTCGCTGCCAGGCGGTCGAGGGTCTCCTTCCACAGATTGCATTCAGCTCGGATTTGATCGACTTCTTCTCGAAGTAACCCGATCTTTTCGATATTCTGCTGCAACTGAGATAACGAAGGGTTAACTTCCACGGTTGAGTCAGAACCATACTTTAACAGAACGAGGCTCACCTGCTTATCGAGCTCGACCCCTTCTTCACGGACCTTAGCCAAATCCGCTTGGAGGTCCTTTATAGCCTCGCCCTTTTGGCTGCAAAGAAGCCACAGGGCATCTCTCTCACCTGAGACCTTTCGGAGCTCGGCCTCACTCTGGCTAAGATCGACTCGAAACCTACTAATGGCCTGCACAGTAAGAAACACGAGTAAAGTATGGAAAAGAAAAAATAAACGAAGTATGGAAGAATCATTACCCGAGTAATGAAACGTTGAGCCTCCTCCAATAAAAGAGAAGCATCACCGATATCGGAACCATCGTCGACTCCAGTAAAACAATCCCTGAAAGGATCCCCTACACCAGAGCCTGCGCCGATATCGAGAGTCTTCAATTCTCGAGCTTCCTTCAGCGCCTCCTCAGAAAAGATGGAAGAGAAGGCGAATCACCCATTGTCATAGCCCCGAGCAAATCGCTCAGAGTACTCCAGTCGAGATTTTAGTCTTCGGGAACAACCCCGACAGGTACAGCCAGCATCAGCTCAGGAGCTCTGGCAACCTCGATGCCCTCCGTAGATCGGACTACCAAAGCCGAGGAGCTATTTTCTTCTTCTTCTTCTTCTCTCAGTCGTTGGACCGAGTCGATCGAAAGGGGAATTGTTTTTCTCTTCACCTTGCGAGTTTTGGGCTTGGAGTCCCCCGACCGAGAGGAAGCTTTTTGCTTCTTATCTTCCCCATGTTTAGGGATATGGGACTTTTTTCCTTCTTCGCCGCTCGAAGGCCTCCAAGCGGCATCCCTGGTTATGCCTGCACAAGAGGAAATCGGTAACGAATAGAACGCAAAGACTACTTCGAAGGAAACAAGAAGCAAACCTCACCATAGTTCTTGGCCTCCCATCTGCCTTTTGCCAAATCACGCCAAGCGCGCTCGGCATAAGAGGAGGTCGAGGCCAGCTTCCGAACCCAGTCCTCGAGGTCGGGCACTGCTTGTGGCATCCAAGGGGCAGATAAACATCAGGGAAGGACATCAGAAAAAATCGGATAAGCACCTGAAAAGTGAACAAAAATCACTTACGGTCAAAATTTCATTCTTCAGGGAACGACATCTTCTCCTCCGTAATGAGATCACGGGTCCTCACTCGGATATAACGACCCATCCAACCTCGATCCTTGTCTTCATCGATGCTCGACATCAACGCCTTCGATGCCCGATGATGAAGTCTGATTAGCCCTCGAAAGATCTGAGGCCGATACAGTCGTTTGAGGTGGTTCAGAGAAAAATCCAACCCCCCGACTTTGATGGAGAAGAAGCGCAATAAGATCACTATACGCCATAAAGAGGGATGGATTTGGCCAAGGGTGACTTGATACCTTTTGCATAAATCAATAATCACCGGGTCGACAGATCCTAGTGTGAAGGGATAAGTGTAAACACTTAAAAACCCCTCCACGTAAATGGTAACATCCTCATCGAAAGACGGAATTTGCAACACGACCTCGGAACCCCAGTTGCAGTCTTTTCTGACGGCCTCGAGGTGATCCTTCGTTATAGAGCATCGACCCGGAATGGAGGAAGGGTTCTCCACCTTAAAATCAGTTTTCAAAATGCACGGGCCAGGAACATAGTCATGAACTGACGGCTCCGCCGACGCCTTATCATCAGACGGTCGTGAGGAAGAGGCTTTTTCCTTCTGAGGTACGGTTTTGGAAGTTTTCGCCATGGATATGAAAGGAAAGAGTGCAAAGGAGGAAATAGACAGCACCAAAATTCTGGTATGGACGGCCCCATAACAGCGAAGTAGAGAGGATAAATAGGAAAGTCTGGAAGAAGAGAAGGCGCAAAAATGGTAAAAGTTGTGTGGAAAGATCATTTATAGACTAAGGCCTGACGGTACGGTATCAGCGGTGGCCGACCACCGTCTGACGAATATTAAATGTCTCGGTAAAACCGAGTCAATGGGACAGCTATCACATATGTCGAGATCGGGTTCGATAGAAACGTCGGCATAAATTTGAGCGAGCCACAGGGAAACAATATCGTTCCTCGCCACATCCTTTACGAGAAACGAGGGGACTATCTGTGTACGGTCAAAACCGATTCTCAGTCATAAAGACCGGTCGAGACAATGACGTTTCAATCGAAGGGTATCCGCATGCGAGCTCAGACGAATTCCGAAGTAGCGATGTCGAGCTTCGAGCTATAAGACCAATCAATCGCAAAACTCGATATCATTATCGAGCCCGCGTTCGAATCGGACTACGGGGTAACGACGACCGACACAGGCCCCGAATATCGATGCTCCAAGGCAGAACCAAGCTCGAACTAAAACTGGGGATTCGATCTAGCACCAAGCTCGAGTAAGTGCCAAGCTCGCAGACAAGAGTCGTTACAATCGCACCAAGGGAGAGAATCTTGGCGAGAATCAAGGGAGAGACAAACCATCATGGGTTCTCCATTATATGTATTATTTTATGTTGTTACAAATAAAGTAGTGACCATCTACTATAAAAAGGGAGATTGACTGCAATAGAGGGGGCGAACATTAAGATTTCATTGTGCTTGTTCTTCTAATATTTTTCAGTCTTCCCGTCCATCATTTCCTATTTCATAGCAAAAAATACCTGTATCGTCATTTTGTATCAAAGAAATTTGTATACCCTTAGAACCATATCTAAATTTAACGTTATCTGATTTTTTGGGTAAACACTTATATTAAGCTATATAACATTTATAAAATTTGTTTGGTAGAAATTTTCACATTGTAGTCTTATAAGTTTCACAATTTTGCACCACGTATTTTAGTGATTGTACTTAAATTTGCATGTAGATTAAACTTGAATCGACAGTCATTTCCAATTACATTATATATGCTAGAAAACTAATTTTTATTGCTTATTGTTTAAATAAATTTTATTTGTTCTATAGGTAAATCTATAATATAGATTAAAACGAGAAAAAATCATAATATTAAAAGAGAAAAAAAAAAGGAGATAAAAGTTGATGATTTAGAGGGTAAAATATGTATTTGACAATCAAAAGTTTGAGAAATCTAGTTGAGTGACATTCTGAGTGTTATAGGTATAGTTAAGTGACTTTTTTGTTAGTATGTTACAAATGAAACAAAGATGACTTTACTAGATAATTTAGGATAATTGAGTGACCATTTAAGTAATGGACTCCTCTTATTTTCTTTTTTCATATGAGAAGTAAAGACTAATACTTCATTCCTCGATTCGATGTGTTTCTATTTTCTTTTTAGTCTATTCCAAAATAGAATAATATCTTTCTAAATTTAGAAGCAATTCTGTATAGGGTAAAATTGGTTCATATTAAATGCTCGAATGACAACGTGGCACGTGGAACCAAAGGCAAACGGAAGATGAAGCGAATGAAAATCAAGACTGAGGACAACAGCTTCGGTTGACACCAGGTAGATCCCGAAGGGAACATAATCAACGGTAGCAAACGAATATTTGTCACCAGATGACATTCAATGAAAAGTATTCCTCAGTATTAAATATGCAGCTGTTACAGAGAATTTTAGCATTCATGGTCTGCCGTTACATATTCATGAATGGCCCCATTAATGTCATTTAAGAGAGGCTTGATCCTAGGACCTTGTTCCCTAGGTATAACTATAAATAGTGGCTTCAACAACCATTTAACACACGAAAATCTGTGACAAACCTATATGATCACGCCCAACTATGCCTGCTAAGAGGTCTAGCGGTCGTTGCAAATATAATCCAGTTTACAAGTTCGGAGTCGAATCCCACAGGGAAATAACGTACTAATTACAAAAAATAGTTTAGCATGAATTCAAGTAATCAACCTTCAGAAATATTATATAACGATTTGAGAGTTTACTAACTAAGGTCAAAGTAATTAAAAATGCAATAATTTATAACTAACAAAGCAAATATTGTAGACAAGATTTGGAAAAGTCTAAGGTTATGATTTCCCCTATTGTCGGAATCTTTCCCACTACGTTTTCTATGAATTTGCCTAAATATTCTCTACCAATCGTGAGTACGTTAATTGTCGTAGCTCTCTCTCGAGCAACTACCACAATTTACTAAATGTATTCTCTCGAACTACGCTAGATGGCACTAATTTACCGCTCACTACGATCGCACCAAGGCTTTGTTATCTCTAATCCCACCTTTAAACCCTCTGTGCCGATCTCTCAACTATGTTAGGAGTGGTGTTGTTAAACAGCTACCTAAATGTGTACTCTCTCTCGAGCAATATACACACTAAATAGGCCCAGTTAATTGAGAGCTCTTCAATTAACAACAATGAAAATATAGTTGAACAAGTAGAGAAAAATCAAAGGCAAATCTATATTAAACACAGTAGAAAATCATCTTCCAATAGGTTCCATCAAACCTTAGATAAAAAATTAGCTATTCATAATAGTATGCATAACTACAATACTAGAATTCATAACCGATAATGGAAATAGAGGAAGAAAGAGGGAAAAAACTTGAAGTTGAATCATTTTCCTTGCTCCTATGGTGTTCTTGCCTCCCCAAAGTATTCTATACCTCAAGAATGGTGGCTCTCCCTCAAGAGTGGCGGCTCTCTTTGCCTCTCTAATCGTCTCCCCCCTAAAAAATAGGTTTAAAACCCCTTTTATACATGATGGGGGCGTGTAGGGTGAAACCCGTCCTTAGCCGTCTCGCTTGGTGCCTAGCGCCAACCAGGACACCAAAATTTTCCACATCCTGCCTTTGGCATTTTGGTTGGTGCCTGGCACCAACTTGGGCACCAAACTCATACTCCCTCCAAATTCTTTTATTTTTACTTCAATTTGCATGCAAGCTTGCCAAATCACTTCAAATTGACTCCTACACATATAAACCCCATTATTACGCTTGAGTCACAAATATTTACACCAAAGTTAACAAGATTGAGGTATAATGCAAGGCAAATTACATGCGAAAATATGAATTTTTAGCCCAACATCATCACCCTACACTTAAGCTCTTGCTCGTCCTCGATCAACCTAAAACCTTGCTAACCAAACAATGCACACAAGACATCATACAATGGGGGAACATAGGTGGAGCTAGGATTTAAAGTTACTGGATTCGAAATTCTAGTTCTTTTAAAGTACTGGGTTCTAAATTAAGAATTTGTACATATTCAATCGATTTCTTAAGACAAATACAAAGTTTGTACCAAAGTTACTGTGTTTGGCCGAACCCGTAACATGTATACTAGCTCTGCCCCAATGGGGGAACATTTGGCAATTCAACACACTACACCTATGACCATGGTTGATACCAACAATTGAGACCTTGCATACGTATTCATACCTTTCCCAACTTTCACATGTCGGAATATTAGTGACCAATTAAAAACACTCAAACAACCTGCCCATAACTACCCAACCTCAAAGACCGACTCATCGCCAATAAGCACTCTCAACACGTGCACTCACCCAACAAGATATGTTTAATAACATCACATATCCGTCATGGACTCATGTGCCTCACCAAAGAATAAGAGGGTATTTCGTCCATATATTCAAATATGCATTCGAATATAATTTAAGGACATCACATATATGAACAAATAACCACTCACTCTCATAAAGAAAATCATGTGCACTCCATGGCTGTACCATAGGCTTGCCCATAGTATATATCTCCACTAATCTAAGCTCGCAAAGTCTAATATCAATTAGGTTTTTACGGGTTGTAATATAGGCTAAGGGACGGGTAGGATATATTTTGGGCATAATGACTAACCCTCCTAAGCACTTTAATACAGTACAATACATACTTTTCATAACCAATTCAAGCAATGCCACAAAACCATATACAACTTGGCCCTTTTTCTTTAAGCACAACTATGCATTCACTAGCCCGGATCACGATGAATAGGAGGTGTATTTTCTATATATATATATATATTTATTTATTTATTTGTTTTTCCTTCAACACTCTCCATAAATTTAGGTTGCCCAGCTAATGATCTTCCAAAACATACATGCACCTTTGGCCTTTCTATGGTTCCACTCAAAAGCTACCCCAACTCTCACCTTACTCTTCTAGCGACTTAAGTAATTATGGAGGTAAAGGTTCGAAAAGATTTAATTAAGAACAAAACGGGAATCAGCTTGTAATGTAGTTGCCAAAGAAAAGGCTTATAGGCTCAAATGGGCTATCTACGGATAATTTTATATATGGTGGCATAATAGCTCAATGGACAATCAAAGAAACACCTAAACTCTTGATTTCTATGTTCGACACCTCCACTCGCCCACTTGTTTGGGGGGGGGGGGAGGGGTGATAAGGAGTGGCAACCTTATGGAGAATGCCATATTTCTCCAACAACTTTGCAAGGGCTCAGTTGCAGAAGTGGGTGCCTCCATCACTGATGATCGCTCTTGGAGTGTCAAATCGGGTGAAGATATTTTTTCTTAGAAAATCAATAACTCCCTTTGCATCATTTGTTGGGAGTGTCATGGCTTCAACCTATTTCGAGACATAGTCTACAACTACTAGTATGTACTTGTTGCCATATGAGCTGACAAATGGTCCCATAAAATTGATTCCCCATACATCAAATACTTCTACTTCTTGAATTGGGTTCATGGGCATCTCATGTTGACGGAAAATATTCCCCGTCCGTTGGCACTCCGCACAGCTCTTTACCCAAAAGTGTGCATCTTTAAACAACGTCGGCCAATAAAAGCCCCACTCCAACACTTTTGCAGTTGTCCCGACTCCACCAAAATGGCCTCCATAAGATGAAGCATGACATGCCTGCAAAACAGAAGCTTGGTCTATCTCGGGAATTTTCCGGATCATGTTATCAATACAAATCCTAAACAAATATGGTTCATCCCATAAATACATGCGACAATCACGAAAGAACTTTTTCTTCTGCACAGAAAACAAGTCATAGGGAACAATACTGCTTGCTAGGTAGTTTGCAATGTCTGCATACCATGGCGCTACCTCAAGGCTCGTGGCCAATAGTTGTTCATCTGGGAAAGTCTCCATGATATCTTCCACCTCAACCTTCGTTTCAGCTCCTTCAAGCCTGGACAAGTGGTCGACAACTTGGTTTTTCGTTCCTTTTCGGTCACGGATTTCCAAGTCAAACTCTTGCAGTAGTAGAACCCATTAAATCAGGCGTGAATTTGCCTCCTTCTTATCAATTAGGTACCTGAGAGCAGCATGGTCAGTATAAACAATTAATTTTGAGCCTATCAAGTAGTACCAGAATTTGTCAAATGCGAACACCACTGATAGCATCTCTTTTTCTGTCACTATGTAATTCAGTTGAGTGCCATTCAATATTCTACTTGCATAGTAGATTGGATGCATGATTTTATCTTTTCTCTGTCCAAGTACTGCTCCCACAGCATGGTCAGTTGCATCACACATCAGCTCAAATGGTTGCTCCAGTCGGGTGCAACTATGATAGGTGCAGACACTAGCCTCTTCTTCAATCCCTTAAAAGCTACCATGCAGTCATCAGAAAACACAAAAGGGCGATGTTTTTCAAGCAATTTACACAAAGGGTTAACAATCTTGGAAAAATCTTTTATGAATCGCCTGTAAAAATCGGCATGACCAACGAAACTTCTTATTGCCTTGACGGAAGTGGGTGGTGGAAGCTTCTCTATTACATCAATCTTAGCACGGTCCACCTCAATGCCCTTTCTTGACACTAGGTGTCCCAAGACTATACATTCCTATACCATAAAATGGCATTTTTCCCAGTTTAGCACCAGATTAGTCTCCATACATCTCTGCAACACTCTTTTCAGATTTCTAAGGCAATCATCGAAAGAGTTTCCCACCACTGATAAATCATCCATGAAAACCTCAATTATGTCCTCTACCATATTTGTGAAGATGGCCATCATGCACCTTTAGAATGTGACAGGTGCATTGCATAGGCCAAACGACATTCTCCGAAAAGTGTAAATTCCGTATGGATAGGTGAATGACGTTTTCTCTCAATCCTCTGGGGTAATAGATATCTGATTATACCCCAAATATCCATTCAAGAAGCAAAAATGAGACCTCCCTGCCAATCTATCTAGCATCTGATCAATGAACGGCAAAGAAAAATGGTCTTTTCGGGTGACCTTGTTCAATCTTCTGTAATCCATACAAATTGTCCATCACGTGACTATTCTAGTTGATATCAACTCGTTGTTCTAGTTTTTCACAACAATTATCCCACCTTTCTTTAGCACACACTGAACTGGGATAACCTGCTATCAGAGATGGGAAACATAATTCTCGCATCTAACCACTTGATCACTTCCTTTTTATAACCTCTTTCATGTTTGGGTTCAACCTTCTTTGATGTTCTCTAGAAGGTTTGTGCCCATATTACAGTAGAATCTTATGCATACAGAAGGCCGGGCTGATATCCTTAATGTTTGTGATAGTCCAACCGATTCCAGTCTTACACTCTTTCAACACCTGCAAAAGTTGTTCTACCTGCACATCTAACAAACTAGATGAGATAATAACAAGTAAATTCGAGTTAGGTCCCAAAGCATACCTGAGGTGCGATGGTAGCGGTTTTAGCTCCAATTATGGTGACACTTTGATCGATGGCTTGGCTGGAGGAATCTTTCTTTCTTCCGAGTATAAAGGCTCGAATTCGAGCTCTCTTTTCCAGTACCCCTGCCCTTGAAGAGCTAACACCCATTCCGTTAAGTCCTCACCATTTGCTTCTTCTAAGTTCATGATGCAGGCTGTTAGAGGATCTTTTGCATTAAGTACCTCATCATCTTCCTCCATGATCATATCCATTGCGTCTATCAAAGTGCAATTTGCAAACTCACTGGGTCACCGCATAGACCTTTGCACATTAAATGGTATTTCTTCATTATTCAGTCTCATTTTTTGCTCCCCCATTTCACAATGAATCAGAGCTCTTCCTGTGGCCAAGAACGGCCTTCCCAAAATTATGGGAATCTCCTCATCAACCTGCCAGTCCAAAATGACAAAATATGTTGGAAACACAAATTTTCCAACTTGTGCAAGTACATCGTCAAGTATACCTAATGGCCTTTTCACCGTTCGGTCAGCTAACAATAGTAACATGGATGTGGGCCTTGCTCTTCTAATACCTAACTTTTTATAGATGGACAATGGCATCAGATTTATGCTTGCCCCCAAATCACATAATGCTTTGGCGAATGCATAGCTACCTGTGGTGCATGGAATTGTGAAGCTTCCAGGGTCGAATAGCTTCTCAGCTTTAGGTCTTGTCACAACAACACTACATGTTTGTGTCAATATGACAGTTGCCAAGTCTTGAAAGTCGAACTTACCAAGTCCTTCATCATTTTTACATAACCGGGCATCTCCCTCAAAGCATCAATTAGAGGAATGTTTACCTGAATTTGCTTCAGCATTTCCATCAATTTTTTGTACTGCCCATCCTTCTGATATTTGGCCAATCTTTGTGGGAAAGGTGCTGGAGCTCGCTTCTTTCATGTGGCTTGAGTTAGATCTTGCTCAAGCACTTTTTCTAATGCCTTCTCTTGCACTTTCTCAATCTCCCCCGCAACCTATTTTTCCTTGTTTATTTCCTCCTGGGCTGGCTTCACTTTCACTTTTGTTAGCTCAGTTGACTAATCTACCTCAATTGGCACTACACAAGTGTTTCAATTGATCGGTTCTCATGAGCGATTTCTTTCTCTAAATCAAGATCTCTACCATTTCTCAAACTCACTACCATAAGCTGACTCGGGCCCTGCTCCTTCGGATTGACATGTGCGTCTGCAGGTAAAGTCCCTTGGGGACGATTATTCAGAGCCATAGATATCTACCCTAATTGAATCTCAATGCCTTTTATCGCTGACTCGTGTTCTTCCACCTTCTCTCGCATTTTTCCATTAGACCCAATCAGTTGTTGCAACATTTATTTAATTTCAGACAACCCATCATCTTGTCTCACTAGCTATTATTGTTGAGGCTGTTGATAAGCTAGCTGCTAATTTTGCTGACTATATCCCTGTTGCCTTTGGTAAGGCACTACTTGACCCTGTGGTCGCATAGCTCCAGGATTGTTGGTATTATTGTATTGTTGTTGTGCTGGTCTATACTGTTGATTCTGCTACCCCCAATTCTGACCACCTTGCCTCTGGCCTCCATAGTTGCTCACATAGTTCATGTTCTCTTGATAGTTCTGGTTTTCACTTTCACCACTCCACGAACACACGTATGGTTGGTTAATGCATGGTGTACATAATCCCCCATTAGTCGTGTCAATTATGTGTACCTTCTTCTGGCCTGATTCATCAATCTTCTTGGTGAGGATACTCATTTACGTCATCAGAGTGGCCATATTCTCGGCTTTGGAGTTGTTAGGGTCCAATGCTACTGAGTGAACTATATGGGTGATTGTAGTGTCTCTTATCATCCAGCCTGAGTTTTGAGCCATTTTATCTAGCAGGACCTTATATTCTTTGAATGACTTGCTCAAAAATGCTCCACTTACTGAAGCATCAACATTAGCCTTCAAGTTATCCGCCAATCCCATGTAAAACCGTTGTCCCAACATCTGATCTGGAATGCCATGATGTGGACAATTAACCAGCATACCTTTGAATCTCTCCCACACTTCTTGCAATATTTTAGTTGGTTTCTGCCTAAAGCTCAATATTTTATCAACTTGCTTGGCGGTCTTATTGGGTAGGTAGAACTTATTCAAAAACTGCTTGACTAATTCCTCCCAAGTGGTGATGGAATTTATGGGATTAAGCCAAGTCTGGGCTTCTCCTGTCACTGAGAATGGAAACAACAACAGTTTTATTGCTTCCGGTGTCACATTCGGTTGCCTTTGCGTGACGCAAATTGACAGAAATTTTTCAGATGCTGTTGTGGATCTTCAATGTAGGACCTGGAGAACAACCCCTTGTTTTACAACAGGTGTAGCATGTTGTTTGTGATTTGAAATGACTCCATTTATATCTGAGGAACTACAATTGTAGTTGCCAAATTTTCAGCGGTGGGTTGTGCCCAATCATACAAAGCTGCTTCTGGCACAAGAGGTGTCACACCCTGATTATTTGGGTTATTCACATTGTTTCGATTGTTTTGATTATCCAAAACGTCACCCATGTCAAATTCAATTTGTTCACTTGGGTGCTGTTGTCGTTTGTCCTTCCTGTTTGCACGATTTAATACCTTGAAAGCTTTCTCAGGATCCGGTAATGCTTCAAATAATTCACCAGTTCTTGAGGAGTTTCTACGTATGCACCTATACACACAAGACTACAAATGTTAGAATTTCAATACAATGAATTTAAAATGAAGAAAATTGACTAAACTAAGAATCCTAGCAATTCTTCTAGCTGTAATTAATAACATTGTTGCTTCTCGGAAATGACGCCAAAATTTGATCATGCCTAACTATGCCTCCTAAGAGGTCTAGCGGTCGTTGCAAATATAATCCGGTTTACAAGTCCGGAGTCGAATCTCACAGGGAAATAACATACTAATTACAACCAATAGTTTTGCACGAATTCAAGTAATCAACCTTCAGAAATATTACATAATAATTTTAGAGTTTACTAACTAAGATCAAAGTAATTAAAAATACAGTAATTTATAGCTAACAAAGCAAATATTGTAGACAAGATTTGGTAAAGTCTAAGGTTATGATTTCCCCTATTGTCGGAATCTTTCCCACTACGTTTTCTATAAATTTGCCTAAATATTCTCTACCAATCGTGAGTACTTTAATTGTCGTTGCTCTCTCTCGAGCAACTACTATAATTTACTAAACGTATTCTCTCGAACTATGCTAGCTGATACTAATTTACCGCTCACTTTGATAGCACCAAGGCTTTGTTATCTCTAATCCCGCCTTTAAACCCTCTGTATCGATCTCTCAACTACGTTAGGAGTGGTGTTATTCAACAATTACCTAAATGTATACTCTCTCTCTCGAGCAATATATACACTAAATAGGCCCAGTTAATTGAGAGCTCTTCAATTAACAACAATGAAAATATAGTTGAACAAGTAGAGAAAAATCAAAAACAAATCTATATTAAATGCAGTAGAATATTATCCTCCAATAGGTTCCATCAAACCTTAGATAACAAATTAGCTATTCATAATAGTATGCATAACTACAATACTAGAATTCATAACCCCGCTCCACAACAAAGGAGGACTTTTTTTATGTACCTCTGGAAGGAGAGTATATTTATTATAAGTTAAATTCGGGAGGAAGAATAATTTTTTTTAACAATTAATTAATTTAAACAGAAAATCAAGTATATGAGGTTTCAAACCTTTAATATCTTTATCTGATAATTCACAATATATTCATATATATATCAATTAATATTAATTAAACAAAGAATATAATTTACACAAGTAATTCATGCTTTGAGTCCTAAACTACCCGGACTTTAGCATTAATAAGATTGAGGTATAATTCAAGGCAAATTACATGCGAAAATATGAATTTTTAGCCTAACATCATTATGCTATACGTTATTCCCAAGCTAAATAATACTTTACTTTCTATCTAACATTGTTCTTATTGCTGCCTTCGGAAGCCTTTCTCCCAGAACTAGGCTATCTGCTATTTATCTCGATTTCAACGCTAAGTCATGCATTTTATTTAATTAATTAATTATTTTTGGATTAAATCAGTTCGCTTGTCTATAAACCATGTAACAAATTCAATTGTACCATTTCACGAGTAAACAAATTCAATTTAAATTTCTCATTTTATCCTAATAACAAGCTTTTGTAGCCAGGCAAATATAATGTGCTTGCTAGAATAATTTTCATTTAGTTAGGTTTCTTGAATTTATTTAATTATTTTATGTCAGCTCATTTTCTTGTTTATTACTGTTGTGATTGAGCAAACCCAAAAATTAGAAGAACTAAAAGATCTTCATTTCAGAACAACTTTTTATCTCATACTAACAAAAGTAAATGGAGGCCAATACATAAATTGAAAAAAATAAAGATCAAAAGAAGTACACGCAAATGATAATTGATCTGTTAGACAAATAAAAGGAAACTGCTGAAGCTGGTCTTGTTCTCGAGCTAATTCCTCGTATTGCACACGGCTGATAATTTAGAGCCGAACTGCAGATAAATATGATCCATATTGCTTGTGACAAAATTCATCATAAGTAGATAGAATAAAACTTCAAAAGGAGGCTGATTTGCAATAGTACACTGCTATGTTTTAGGAACAGAGAAAATGTAAAAATTTTAGTACGATGGAGGTGGAGGTGGGTAGTTATAATAGTAAACGAGAGGAGGCGAAGGGTATAGTGGGGGTGGTGACACATAATAATATGGAGGAGGTGGGGAAAGGGACGGTGGAGGTGGCGATTTGTAAACGTATGGAGGAGGTGGAGAAGGTGATGGTGGGGGAGGAGATTTATAGTAATAAGGAGGAGGAGGTGATGGTGATGGCGGTGGTGGAGAGTTGTAAACATATGGAGGAGGTGGAGAAGGTGAGGGTGGGGGAGGAAATTTATAGTAATAAGGAGGTGGTGGAGAAGGGGACGGTGGGGGAGGAGATTTATAGTAATAAGGAGGAGGCGGGGATGGTGATGGCGGTGGTGGAGAGTTGTAAACATATGGAGGAGGTGACGATTTATAATAGTAATTTGGAAGTGGTGATGGGGTTGGTGGACTTTGAGTCTTGTCATAGTAAGAAGGCGACGGTGCTGGGGAAGGCTGAGGAGAGAGCCCTTCTGAAGGCGATGGTGGGGATTGGTTAGGGTAAGAAGGCGCAAGTACAGGCGATGATTGAGGAGATAATGCCCATGAATAGTGATATGGGGATGGAGCCCACCCTGAAGGTGAAAACGGGGAACTAGACTTGTATGGAGTTGGCGATAAAGGTGATGTGGTTGGTGAACTTTCAGTATTCTTGTTATTGTAAGTGGGTAAAGGCACATGGGAAGGATGAGGAGAGGACCATTCTGAAGGTGATGGTGGGGACTGATTAGGGTAAGAAGGTGCAAGTACATGCGATGATTGAGGAGATGATGCCCATGAATAGTGATAAGGGGATGGAGCCCATCGTGAAGGCGAGGGCGGGAAATTATACTTGTATGGAGATGACGATAATGGTAATGTGGTTGGTGAACTTGCAGTACTCTTGTCATTGTGAGTGGGTGAAGGCACCAAGGAAGGCTGAGGAGACAACCATTCTGAAGGTGATGGTGGGGACTGATTAGGGTAAAAAGGCGCAAGTACGGGCAATGATTGAGGAGATGATGCCCATGAATAGTGATATGGGGATGGAGCCCATCCTGAAGGTGAGGGCGGGGAACTATACTTGTATGGAGATGGCGATAATGGCGATATGGTTGGTGAACTTGCAGTATTCTTCTCATTGTAAGTAGGCGAAGGCACCGGGGAAGGCTGAGGAGAGAACCATTCTGAAGGTGATGGTGGCGAAGTATAATACTTTTGGGTTGGTGGTTGTGGTGATGGAGATGGTTGACGTGGTGACTGATTAGAGTTAGAAGGCGCATATACTGGTGCTGACTTTGGAGATGACTTGTAACTATAATATTTTTTCCATGAATAGTCATAGGGTTTATGACTTGCTTCTACATTCTTGGATATGAAAAGTATTGCCATAAACCATATAACATTTGGCCAAAGACAAGCCATATTTCTAAGAGGTATGAAGAGAATAAGCTGAATTTGATGATAAAGAGGCGAAATTAAGTCCCCTTTATATAGTCTTCTCATCAAGTTTTGGTACAATATTTTAGTGAATTATGAAGCTTAAAGCCTCTAATTAATAGACTTGTTCTTCAATAGTGACAAGGTCTAAAGTGAGACCAAGTCAATTGACATATATGTAAAGGGCAAATGGAGCTAGCCAAATGTGCATTCGGCATGAAAAGAGAAAAGGACCAACTATAAATTTAATTTATTGAACATGTCATGACCATATAAAACTTTTAATTTGATTCTTTGTTGTTTATATATCTATGAAGAACTTCCAAGGACGGCTTTAAAAGTTCAAAAAAACACTTCATTAATATTCATGCTCTATGCAAATATCTTATTAAATTTGTCTAGGTTTTAAATTAGTTCAGCAAAATTTGTAAGTTGTGGAAGCAGGGCGGATCTAGCGTTGTTCTGTCTTATTTTTCAAAAAAAAATAAAAAAAATAAAATATATATATATATATATATATATATATATATATATATATATATATATATATATATATATATATATATATGATCCCACTAGCAAGTCTTTGGCATAATGGAAGACCTAAGGTTACTTATTAATATTAAGAGCCCGTTATCACTCTTTTCGAATTTTTTTTCCTTTTTTTGGAAATTGAAGATGAATTTTGAAATTTTTCGCAAATTTGAAAAACTCCAATAAACTGTTTTTTAAAATTCACTCTAAACACTCACAAAAATTCAAAAACAACCCAAAATTATATTCATGTCCAAACACAACTCTAATTTTCAAATGTCATTTTCACTTGAAAGAAAAATTTCACTTTTTCGGAATTTTACAATTCTTATGTCCAAACACCCACTAAGTTATTTTGTATATTCATTCCGCTTAAAGAAGGATGAATTTATAAACTCCACCTTGCTTTGTCTTAAGAAATAGAAATAAGAAAAAGAAAATGAGCTATTCTTTCGGTAACAAGGACGAACCCTCAACCAAAATAATAAAAAAAAATACAAGATAAATTAGCTGTTTTGTTGAGTCCACATTATTTGCATTGACAATTATCTCCAGGAGGCTTATAGGCTTTGCCCTATTCTTATGTTGTTTTCTTCAAGACTTAGGTTGGATGGCATGGGACAGCTTCCAATGATTGATCTGAACTTTTTTTGTTTTAACTCGAGATTCATTGGACCAATAAATTCAGATTCGCGCTGCACAAGAAATTGAAGAATCCGCCCGAGGACGGCCTCGCATCTGATTAGCTAGTTGGTGAGGCAATAGCTTACCAAGGCGATGGTCTGAGAGGATGGTGAGCCACACTGGGACTGAGACACGGCCCAGACTCCTACGGGAGGCAGGAGTGGGGAATTTTTCGCAATGGGCAAAAGCCTGATGGAGCTATGTCGCGTGGAGGTAGAAGGCCCATAGGTCGTGGACTTCTTTTCTTGGAGAAGAAGCAATGACGGTATATGGGGAATAAGCATCGGCTAACTCAGTGCCAGCAGCCGCGGTAATACAGAGGATGCACGCGTTATCCATATCAAAGTTACATTCTCATTTGACATGTTACTATAAAGTTAAAGTTTACATAATGTTACAGGAAAATGTACAGAGGGCATACAAGAAGCTCCAAGCCTTCTTCCACCTTGGCAGTATAGTTCAACCATCAAATACTTAGCTTTGGCCGAAAATCAGACTCCACTAATAACTTTGTAAATTCATCAGTGCAAGCCATTCGAATACGCTCTGGAGTGGCTGGATTATCAAGAGGAAACCAGTCACTGTAACCAGCTTCCGCCCTTGCAGATCTGATGGCGTTCTTGATTGCGAATAAGACAGCTGAGCCAAGAAAGAAAGGTGGTTCCCCTACTGCTTTAGATGAATGGATTGCCTTGGTGTTTGGCGCATCCTGTTGGCAAATGTCCAGAAATTTGTTAACTGCAAAGTCACGACTTCATGTGAAAAAGCATATCGACTTCCAAATAAAATAGAGAGTACTATGTCGACAATTATTCAAGAAAAACAAACAGCAGCTAGAACCAACAACAATCTACCTAAATTATAAGCAATTTCAAGAAACAGTGAATATCAGCTCACCAATGATGTATTATGCTTAACCAAGTCTTGTGAAACACAAAGGGCAAAAAAAGTAACAAATAAGAAAATGACAGAGAAGTTTTTAGCCACTGAATAAGAAAATCTAGACACCTAACGTCAAGAAAGAGATGGTGGTGCAACTTACTTTCAGAAGAGAGACATTAAATTTGAAAGGCACATCGTTCAATGATGGAAGCTTGTAATTTCCAGGTCCGCATGTGAATAAGCATCCAGGTGGAATCCACTTGTGCGCTTTATCGCCCCATTTCAGCTCTTCTAATGCTACCCATCCAAGACCCTGTACAAATGCTCCTTCAATCTGCATCAAGTACAAGGAGTATGCACGAACGTTAGCAAGCGCCATTTCAGATTGAAAGATACAAGATCCAGTGAGGTAGTGGTTCTATTTCTTTCCAAATATAGACAATTAGCTTCAAGTCTACAACTGGGATCTAATGGCACTAGACATAATATTTGCAGGTCATCTTTGTAAATATATGAACATTAGGAAAAAAGGAAACAAAAAGAAGATCTGGAAATTTCCCAATTGAGTGCAGTACAAAAAATGAAACGGAAACATTATCTACACATTAAAGTTAATTCTATTCTTATTTCTGGCTTACTATTCAAAACAATGAAACAGAAACATTATGTATTCATAGATAGATCTGACAAAAGCCACAACTTGCAGACCTTCAATCATCAAATACTTCAGCATTTACTAATCAATAGTCACCTTTTAAAATTCATATAAATCAAACTATGTCGATAAGCAGGCCAGTTAAGCAATGAAAAATTCAGAATTTACACGTAACAGTACGGAGAGAGCATTAATGACCTGTCCAACATCAATTGCTGGATTGAGAGAGAATCCAAGGTCTAGGATAATGTCTGCTCTCCTAGTATGGAAATCGCCTGTCAATGTGTCAATTTCAACTTCGGCAAATGCAGCACCATAGGTGAAGTACCTAAATGCAGTGCCTTTTCCAGATTTCCAGTCAAAGCCAATATCAGGTGTAATGTAGAACCCATGAGCAGAAAGGTCTATTCTCTCCATGTAACATGCACTGACAAGCTGATAGTAAATCAAAGAACAAGACATGTGGATTAATGGTCAATCTCCTTTAGCATCATCATCACAATCAGGAGAAAAAGACAAAGTACAATATCTCAGAGTCCAGTTTTGAGGCAGAAATAAAATTTAAGACAGATAAATAAAGTATATTGTGTTGATCACTATGTACAGAATTACCAAGGCTAAAATGTCAGCCTTGTTACTGAGCCAAGGAATAAAGCAGGTGATTAAGGTGAAAAAGCTCTTTCTTTAAAGGTCAAGTTTTGAAAAAATCTCTCATTAATCCCGCCTTTCTATAATCTCATGACTAGGAATGTCATGATCCATCAATATATTATTTCTGAAGTTAACAGCCTAATAGCATTTCACCTAAAGTATCTTTTTACGGTTTTACCACTCTCTTTTGCTACATATCCATGTCACTAAGTCCTCCGTCTGTTGCCATACTCACTGCATCTAATACAAAATAAAATCTGCCCTCTTAGATGAACAAATCACTTATCCATCTGTTCTTTTAAGTGCCTCCCCTTGTCCCTTCATAAATTTTTGCATGCCTAGTCCCTAGTTCAACTGACACAAGGTGTGGAAAATTAGATCCTTTGACTTTAAATGCAGGAGGTTGAGCTATTTAAGAACTTGAAAGCAATATAGTTTGCGCAGTCAACATCTATTTGGTTTTCGCGCACGCATATCTTTCCATGCACTGTTATTATCTAGCGTCTCGTTCTCTTCCAATCTAGGATATCTAACACACTTCATCTTAGGCCACTGCAAAATTCTGTTGTTTTCACATTTGGTTCCTCGGCAACCTAAGAACCCAATTAATTATATGGAATTAACCAAAGAAGCCTGGTCAAAGACTAGCCCACACAAGGCTATGCTTGAAGAGATAGTGGATAAATGCATCGACTAATAATGCCTAGAACTTGGTACCTCCTCACTTAGCTAATTACAGCATTTACATCCCTTATCTTCAGTCAAGATGCATATGTATTTTGTAATGCATATGTATTTTGTTTTTACAAAATACATATGCATCTTGACTGAAGATAAGGGATGTAAATGCATATGTATTGGTCGTTTGTTTCAGTTCCTTGGACTTTTCAAACTCAAGTAGTTAGGTAAAAGCAAAAGGTAATACAAATTTAAGGTTTTCAATACTCTAATATATTTTACGGTGATAAAGATAAATTATCTCCTTCAAATAATAAAATGCCATGCCATCTTATGCACAATTGGTTCTTAACCCTGAAGAAGTATGACTAGCACATAAGGAGTTCACTCTATTCGTGTCAGAGACTGGGAGGAAACAATTGTTTGGTGGTCATGATTAAATTAATTTGAAGGTGGGAAAGGAAGGTGTATCAGGACATACACATATACCCTTCCCTATCTGAAAGATGAGGTCAGATTTCAAAGATCAAGAAAAATGGAGAAAAGAAGAGGAAAAGAAACTAAACAGACAATATGATAAAGTTGATCACAAGCCACAACTGATTTGACAACAGCCCAGTATGTTTGCTCTTCAATTTAGTATCGCTTACTGTACCCACTAAGCCACTAAATGAAAGAAATTTACCAGTAGGGCATATTTATTATTTCGTCCTCATGCCTTATTTTGTCCTTGTTCTTGTATAAGTCACCATCACATTTCAAATGATAGGCAAGGAAGTCAACGGGATGAGGAATGAAATAAAACACATACAAAATAGAAAAAGATTATTTAAAAGACAGGACAAGAAGAGATACCTCTGCAAATGAGCTAAAGTTATTCTTGGATGCAATAGGCTCCATTCGTGCTTTTATTTGCTCGCATGCATCCAGTACTGCAGCTCCATACATGTCAGAACTTGCAGAAGCAGCTGTTGGCGAAGCATTAGGAACCTAAAATTGGCGAAAAAGCAGATGAGAGACGCACTCATAATTTTCATAAACTGCAAAACAAAAATTGACATGCAACACAAGGAACTTGAATGAAACAACATGACGTGCTAGAAAACTCCCCACCCCCAAACCAAGGAACAAAACCACCGCATGGCTGAGGAAGATCAATTTTGCCTTCTCCAGACTCCAATTATTTACTATATACTTCCAAATTTTTAGGTAGCAATTGTAAAGCTCAACATTAGAAAAGGGCAGCCCGGTGCACTAAGCTCCCGCTATGTGCGGGGTCCGGGGAAAGGCCGGACCACAAGGGTCTATTGTACACAGCCTTACCCTGCATTTCAGCAAGAGGTTGTTTCCACGGCTCGAACCCGTGACTTCTTGGTCACATGGAGGCAACTTTACCGGTTACGCCAAGGCTCCCCTTCTGAAGCTGAATAAAATACAGAATATTTTCAAGTTTCTTATATTGGATATTCACATTTGGTTAGTTCATTTTCTCTCATTGTCATCTCGTACATGCCTAGCTCTGTCCCTCGTCGCACCCTAATATAGAAATAGAACAACATTTACGCCACATTATTCCCATGTATCATTTCGGCTTATTCACCAAGAAGAAATTAGAACCTTCAAGCAATGATTTATTGATATTCTTGTCACACCATACCTTGTCAGTGCTTGTCTCAGAAATGAATACTGCACTTAGAGGAATATTAAAGGAAGATGCAGCAATCTGGGCAACTTTTGTATGCAAACCTTGGCCCATCTCGACACCCCCATGAGTGACCAACACAGTTCCATCAGTGTAAACTTGAACAAGAGCACCAGCCTGTAGTCGATCAGTCAGTGAATAACCAACACAGATCTTTGGGATTATTAATTTTTTCATAAGAAACGAAAATATGAAACACTCAACATCCAACAAAGTGCTCTTTACAAAGAAACGGAACATATATTCCCTAAGGAACTCTTCTCATCTACTACTCGTCTTATTCAGGTGCACTTCACCTCCATCGGTCCCATTAACCTAGGGAAGAAAAAAACAATTTCTGCACAGAAACAAATTTTTAATTTAAGCAGCTCACTATTGGAAATCGGAACTTAAGGAAAATGGTATGAATCATCTAGTTGGAAAATGGTTGGAAAATAAACAGATGGGACTTAAGGGTATGAAATTTTCCATGAGCAAATCAAAGTGCATTTTTGTGATTTTTTCTATAGGAAAGTGGAACCTAACCAATTACAGCAGTCAGTCAACAGCATGGGTACTAAAAGAAACAGCTTAAAAATATATCCAGCCGCTTGAGTTGGTTAGGAACTCTAGGATGTACAACAAAGACACCAACTCACCTGGTTCATAAACTTTGTAGTGAAAGATATCCCAAATTTGGTCGGCACCATGGCAATACCTCGCTTCTTCCACCGATTCTGGTGATTGAAATTTTCAACTTCATTTTGAGCATTAATGAAGTCACGAGAAGATTTCAATTCATTCCAGAGACGTCCCAAGGTGCAGTCTTCAATTCTTTGACCATAATGCAAGACTGATCCTTCGCCAATAAAATTCATTTCCTGGTCGAAAAAAGAAAAAGAGAAACAATATGAATACATCATTACCTAAAATACTAAGGAAAACATGGAATGGAGGAGCTGCTGATATGCATCCTGATGAAAGGATATCGAGACAATCATCAAAAGCACAAGGCATACCCTTATTTCTTCTGGGCTTTTGTTAACTTCCACGGCAATCCTCTCTATCCAATTCTCAGCAATTAGCATACCCTGTGGGCCTCCAAATCCTCTAAAAGCTGTATTACTAGGAAAATTAGTGAAGCAGACATTTCCGTTAACCCTCATATTTGGTATTTCATAGACATTGTGCGAATGGAACATAGCACGTTCAAGTACAGCAAGTGATAAATCCAATGAATTTCCAGCATTACTGTAGATACAAAGATCCAAGGCAAGCACTTTCCCATCATTTGTAAACCCAACCTAAAATTAATAGAGGACATTAAAATTGTTTCTCCACAAATCCAAAAGAAAATGCTAATAAAAAACAAAATAGAAAATGACAGCAAAGCAATGTCTATCAAAGACATATTGGGAAAAAGAACAAAACTAGATCATGCCCTTTCTATCACCCTTCGTTGAGGAGGTTTATATAGTTTACTTATCTGTATCTGTCAAGTATTACACTGATTGGGCTCATGTAACAAAAACAAACAGCAATGTCTAATCAATTCTCTTTCCGATTGTTATTTTGTGCACCGCAAAACCCTAACTCTTATCTGTTTATGCAGCCCAACAATGTCTTTCAGTAAATTGGTAGGTATACACATTCGTCTATCCCAATATATATGATACACTTACTAATTTAAAACATCCCAAAAGGTTTGACACACTCAAATAACAAAAAACTGTTCACCAGATACTAGTCACAATGATTCAAATTTAAATCATGTGTTTCGCGTAAACATTTGAGCAATTAATACCACTGAAGTGAATGAGTTACACAAACTTTTCCGTGCCACAAAATGTCAGTTAGGACGAGTTTAGCTGTGTATAACATGATCACAAACTATTCACCTTGTACTTTCCAAGAAAGCTATGTCGTTGCCCACTTATCATCATGTCTATATCCCTATCCAGAATGAGTTTCACTGGACGATCCAACAGATATGATGGAACAGCAGTTACAGCCGCAAGGAAAGCAGACCTTGTTTCCTTGCCTCCAAATCCACCACCTATCCTTTTAGTCTTGCAAACCACCTTTGACATTGGAAGACCAAGAACCTGAGAAACATACTTCTGGTGCTTCTGAGGAGCCTGCAAGATAAACAATGATTCCGTCACTGAATTTGCAGCAAAGACATTCCCCCTTCCCTAACAAGTAAATCACATTGTGCAGCCTTTTAAGCTAGATTTAACCTAATCCACATGGCAAACCAAACTTGGCTCACAGCATAATAATGATCTGGAAGAAATCTTAACCAGCTTTAAGGAACTATCTAAAACCGAAGTCAAAGATAATATATCTAAACTGACAATGCCAAACTAAGATGATTATGGTTGACTATTCATATATCATGTGAGTCTGAAAAGAAAGAGTCTGTAGAGCAAAATCAAGAACTTTAGTAGGGTAACTATGCCTTTTCTAGTTAAAGATAGCTTTTGAAACATTTTTGACTCTGTGTCAAAAAGTAATAGTAGTCATAGAATACGCATGTTAAAATGCATATAATGGTCAAATACCCAAATATGTGTCATCTGAGACTTTCAAGTGTGGCAAACACATGCAGGGTACGCTGGTGGTTTTTTTATACATATATTAACAACTACTGCTCTTTGGGTATATTAGCAACTTATTAACTGAAATTAACTTAGGATCGAGGCTTTACGGAGACATACTTTGTCAACTCAATGGCCGATAACTAGCATTTTCCTTTATTACCACCTTTTTTGAAAGGATTATTAACACTTACATCTAAACCAGCAAACTACAGGTGTTATGGGGGAGAAAAAATAAAGAGCCCAACACCACAACAAATGTCCTATAAACCTAGATATATTTGAGAAACTAAGAGAGAATTACTAGAGTTAACTTGAAGTACCTGGGTGGACGAGATCATGTGCACCTCGTTGCCACTATCCACTGTCCATATTAAAGTCCCATGAGGCTCCAAATAAAAATGTTCCTGACCACCTACCCTAACTTCTCCTTCTATAATATTGTCACATTGACCTGATTGGAAACACTGTTCGACGTCTCCCTTTGTCAGACACCTTGCCGTATTAGGATGATAACTGTTGGCCTGTATAGCATCCTCTATTGATAAAACTGCAGGTAGATCTTCATACTCAACATGAACCTTTCTAGCAGCAAGTTTTGCATTTTCATGTGTGTCAGCTACGACCACTCCAATAACCTACAAAAGAATAGTATTCATCCACTTAACATTTGCAAAAGAAGGTAGAAAGAAAATCTCAGAGCATAGCATCATACCTGACCCACACAAGTGACAAACTCCGTGGCAAAAAGTTCCTCATCAGCAATAACTGGTCCGATCATATTCTTACAAGGTACATCTTTGGCAAGAAAAATACCCGCAAATCCAGGAGAGGACCTGGCTCCCAAATCATCTATTGAAAGTATACGAGCATGAGGTTTTTTACTCAATACCAGAGCAGCGTGCAAACTATTGGGTGGAGTTGGCACATCATCAGTATATTCTGCCTCTCCTGAAACCTGAAAATGGTCAAGTTATCCAGCCAAAATATAAGTGGCAATTTTGGCCAAACAGATCTGATAAAGGATAACTATTTCATCATTGTGCCAGTTCAAAATAGCCAAAATTAAAAATACCAACACCTATGTGTAGACGCAGCTCGTACACTATAGACGTCATGATTATAGAAAAAGTTTTTTTCTCAGAAGAAAGAGCTATATCAAAGCAAAATCAGAAGCAATAAAGGGACCCAATGTTGTTAGTAATTATTAATAAAGCAATACAGTGATCCATTTGCTTATGGGATCCAAGAATCCTAAAGGAAACGTCGTTTATCACTAGAAATATGCTCCTACACAAGCCACAAAACAAATAAAGAGGAAAAAGTAAAACGTGACACCACTACCCAAAACACAATTTCTGAATGATAAAGCTGATTTATCTTATTAAAAAAAAGTTCAAAAGTGACACCATGTTTCCTATGCTGTTAGTACAGATTCAATCCCAATATATACAACAGGAGAGGAGCAGCAGGAAGGACCTAAAAACCCAAAATTCACTTCTGTTATGAACCAATAAGAGATGAATGTGTGCTTGTTCTTCATCAGAAGCATAATAATAGAGACGTCAGGAATCTCATTAGTACAAAGGTCATCCCAGCCATTATGTCTATTATGGCGTAAGAATTAGAGCCATGCTAGGAGATCAAGAACTCTTTTAAACATTTACAGCTTTTTTAGAGACGTCAGGAATCTCATTAGTACAAAGGTCATCCCAGCCATTATGTCTATTATGGCGTAAGAATTAGAGCCATGCTAGGAGATCAAGAACTCTTTTAAACATTTACAGCTTTTTTCTTCTTATCTGTCCACGCGCAATCTAGAATTTTATTCAATTCACACTTTAATCATTGTCTTCCAAAATCTAAACGGTACTCGAATAGACATAAAAAGTACGTATAATTTTCATGCTATAAATGTTGTCACCTGAAGATTTGATGAAATATGAACCTCAGGGGAACCCACCGAAGTGCCGTGCTTCCTGATCTCAAAATCCTGAATTGAACTAATGGATGGTCGAAGAGATGAATCTACAGCTGAAACATGCGAAGCTGGAACTTTCTCAAGAAACGATGGTTGTCCATCCATTTGATGACAAACCCACAAGAAAAATTTGAAGAAGAAACTAAACGTTAATGATTTTCGAAATTCAACCATCCCGCCAGGTGCATCTTCGTTCAGCACAATTTCATCCCCTAAAATTTTCAAAGCACCATATAACAGCTCTTTATTCCATTTTTTCCCGATTAAAAAGTCACTAGTTTTCGATGCAGCAAATGAAAGAGGAGCAACCCCACCATAGACAATCAAAGCATCTGAAACAATCCATTTCTGGTCTTTCTTTTCAAGGCAGACATGCATCCCAGCATTGACAATGGCAATATCATCATCTCTCCTATGAGATTGCTTAAACTCTCTCACAAACTCGAATGGCTTATTCCAAGGCAATGATACTGACAGTAAAATTTCACTACTTGCGAGATCCACTTTACGATAGCCCTGGAAGAAATTCTTAGCCAAACATGTTCTAACATTTCCTTTGCAGTCAATTATTCGAAACTTTGCTCCTGCTGCCATCCAAAGAGGGTTCAAGTCTGATATTGGACTTGCAGTGCAGATATTCCCACCAACTGATGCAACGTTCCGTATTTGTGTTCCAGCAAACCACTTTATCTGCTCAATGAGAGCTCGACATGATGATGTTTCATACTCAGGACGCTCGTTTTTTACCTTCTTTAATATATCCACAAGCTGTGATAATTTCACTGCAGCACCTATTTCTAAGCCGTCATCCTCAACTCTCATATGGTTAAGTTCAGGAACATGTGCAACAGATATTAATATAGGATGGTGAATTCTTTTAAGCCTGACTTCAATTCCCACCTCTGAATTTCCAACAACTAACCTGGCATCTGGATATCTTGCTTTTAAATCCAACAAATGTTGAAGTTTTAAGGGCCTATACCACTTCAGTCCATTTGATCCGCTCAAACTTAAATAAGTCAATTTCCTTAATAGAAGTTCGGGAGGAAAAATAAGTTCTTTGCTGGTGTAGGTGGTTCCATCAGTCTCGTTGTAAGAAAATGGCCGCCAGCCACAGTCGTTGCTCAAATTTTGTTCAATAGTTTCTTCACTACTTCCAGCCTTTGGCCCACATGAACAGGGCTTACCCGTTGAAGGACAGATAAACTCACCACTACTAATGCCTTGTAAAGATGTGTTGGTATATAAAGCATTATTAGTTTTTGCGAATACTCGAAATGCATCAATAATTGGCCTATAACCAGTACATCGACATAAATTTCCTGCAAGGCTTTCTTCAATTTGCTCTTCTGAAGGCGGTTCTTTAGATGATCGTAGTAATGCATACATGGACATCACGAAACCAGGAGTGCAGAATCCACATTGTGAGCCATGCGTGCGAACCAATGATTCCTTTAGAATGTAATGGACAAAGCAGAGGAGTTAAAAAGAAGATTGCATACATCCATCATCCATAAAAAGGTAATATTTGCATTCACAAACTATGTTGGAAAACCATGCGATGAAAAACAGACATGTGAAGCCAATTAACACACCTGAATTGGATGCAAACCAGCTTTGCGGTTCCCAATTCCCTCCACTGTGATGACATGCATCCCTTCCACAGAATAGAGAGGAGCCAAGCACGCATTAATTGCATGGTGCCTATAGAGAAGATATTTAATGAGAAACCGGACATGATTTATGGAAAATTTTATTATCGTCATATACTACCTCAATTGAATGGTTGCACCGGAGGCCAATCAAATCAAGCTGACTTCATGTTAACCAAATTATTGCTAATAATAGTATCATCATTATGTTTTTTTTATCTCTTAACTATCCATATTCTCCACTAGTTTCTCTTTACTCTCTAAGTCAACACATTCGCTCGCATTCCACTCCCCAAAGAACTTATAGCAGACAAAGAAATGGTACCAAAGTCCAAGGCACTAAAAGTACATAATTGGTCACTTCAAGTTTTGGTAATAGCGGCCTCTCTTTTTTGGTGGTGTGTGTTTTCTTTTGGGCAGGGGGTATGTACAAGCCAAAGCCTTGCATAGTAATCATGAGAAACAAGAACATTTTATTCATTTCTCATGTACCTGCACACTGATTTCTAGGTTAACCTAGTATTAGGTGAGTTCGAAGCCAGGGAGTCCACAATTTATAACACTTTAGTCTCCTTGAACAAATACAGAATGCTAAAGTGTATGTACTTTCCACCTCTCTAGTTCTACAAGAAAGCTTGGCTCATTCCTTGAAGGATACAAAATCAATTGAGAAGAAAAAAAATCTATTAAAATTGTACTGCCTCAGCTCGTAGAGTAATCACGCAACTGTTCAGAAGAAAAACATCCAATAGATAAAGAGATGGAACTCACACACATTTCTTCAAATTCTGATCAAAATAAGAGACCATAACAGTGCACGCCCCACACCCACCTTCACCACAGCCTAGCTTGGTGCCTGTCAGGCCTATCTCTGTACCGCCAAAGAGAAAGCGCAACTTCAGAGAAACCACCAAAACAAATTAAGAGAGAGAGCATAGAAATCCAGATCAATTATCTGAACAGAAATATATACTACAAATTCCTGAAGAATTGGGCGAAACATAGAGGCTAAGAGGTGTAGTGAGGGATTGCCACAATGCACAAAACATATTCATTTAACAAGTACCAACGACCACATAATGCTACAACTTTGGCAGCAACTCAAAAATGAACTCACTAAACTTTTTAACACCATATTGAATACGACTGCGTTTCTAAAGGGGAAGTACAAACACATTGATTGCCAAGCCAGCAAGCCCCAAACATTTATGAATATGGAGATAGAAGAAGACAGATAATGTCCAAGTCTAATGGAAAGAAAAGCGAGAAAAGGAAGTAAATGGTAATTCAATGTTGAAATTTTTGAATATAAGTAAAACAATAAAGAAGGTCATAAGGTTCAACCTGAAGCAATTTACAAGGTCAAACACCAACAGAAGTTACAACTATAGAAAACTTAATTAATTCACTTGTATGCCAATTGCCATTGAACAGTTGGAAGTCCTCCCGGTAGGTTAAAACAGCTATCCCACTAATATCTCAAAATTTTACAACAAAGGCCAACAATTTTGAATCACAGGTCAGTGACAAAAGTGAACCAGTGATAATGATCAATTGCATACACAATGACTCATTACCTACTAAACTTATTTCTTACCCATTTAACTTTTGAAAAGGTAGCATATCCTCCTTTTTTAAATTTATGTATGTATATTATTAATTTGAGCTACAACCTCATGGTTTCCTGTCAAGATGTCAATTTTATTTGAAAAATGGGAATCACAGCAGGTTTTTCCTCTCCTAACCAACAACAACAAAAAAAAAAAAAAGAACTCCTCAGAATCGCCGTCATTTGCAAGAGGGTGACCACAAATTATGCTCAAAATTCAATCTTTTCCTTTGTTTGAGTTAATAGCTACTACTTAATCTGATTATGAACTTGAATTATCCATTTCTCTCTAAGTTTCTGACAAGAAGAAAGAGAACCCCACAAAACTAAACTATTAGTAATGCTCAAGATTCAATCTTTTTTCTTTCTTTTTTGGGTTAACAAGATACTCCTACTATTTAATCTGATTATGAACTTGATTATCCATTTCTTTCTATAAGTTACTGACAAGAAAAAAGAGAACCCCAAAAAACTAAACTGTTCACAATTATCAAGAAAAAAAAAAGTAGTAAATCAGAGAAACTATACTCTGAGAAATTTAAAGCTCAAATAACTAACTGACCTCTAAGATACTCAAGAAGAGTCAAATGAGCTAACCCATTAGGCAAAACTCTACGAACTCCATTAACGTATAAAATTGCTTCCTTTGACTCATCTCCTATCCTTTCCATTTCACTCTCATTCATCAATGAGCCCATTTTTCCAAGATTTGATCTTTTTTTTCAGCAATGAAAATGAAATTGAAAACTTGCTTAGCTTTAACGATTAAAGGAGAGAAAAACTTTTATATCATTGGGAAAAAAAAAAGATTTTAAAAAGGGTCACGTAAGATACATGGGATTTTATTGGAATCATAGTCGGTTAGTCCACTAGATAGAAACGAGCTGACCAATTTTGTTACGATACTACAATTAATTAACACTTAGTGATGGGATGGTTATGATTTTTAGAGGCGTAAATCAAGCATCCGAGTTGGAGTTATGAGTATGATTTTATTAATGACGAAGCTAAAAAAGTTCTAACACGAAATGTAGAAAATCGACCTAAAATTTTAAATTTATGGGTTAAGAAAGATAATTTATCACAAAAAGATAATAAAAAATAATACAATGTAATCGTTCTCAAAATAATAGTCGGTGAATATAATTTTTTTATGTTAATATATGATAATACATATAACATATATTTTTTTTGTATATAAGCAATATATTTTTTATATATTTGCTAGCGAAGTAATTATTTTTAGTTGACCGGTCAAATATGTTAAAAGCCAAAAAGACAACTAATTACGGTCCAATAATTACATTTTCATCTTGTTCATAACCATCTTGTTATTATTGTTCATGCACTAACTCTTAATATAAGAAATTATGAAAGAGGAAAAGGAAAGAAGATAATGGACCGAGAATAGATAAAGTTTTTTATGATTGATGTATACAAAAAGGGAAATATGGGCTTGTATTATTAGCTCTGTTTTAAAAGGCGTTTCTGGGGCGAGTCCCGGGGCGAAGTGTACCAAAAACGCCCCGGGGCGATGGTGTGGGGTGAAAGTCTCAAGAGGCGTATGCCCCGCAATTTGGGGTGTACGCCCGGGCGTTCGGGGTGCGTTTTTTAGTAAAGAGTAAGCCCCAGAGACTTTTTCAAATTAAAACAAAATTTGTTGAATTAGTCCTTCATATAATACCCCAAATTCTCAAAAGTCAGTTTGGTAATTACTCAAAAGGTTTAAAAAGGAATTCAAAAGTATTAAATTTAAAAGTAAAGACTTTTTTTATTGATTTAAGTCATAATTTATGATTTTTTCAATTTTTTATCTTGTTCGCTAATATGCTAATATCTCCCAAAAGTAACAAATATTTAATTTTTTTTACAAATACAAAGAGAAGTACATTTTTCTTCATAGCAACAAATTCAAAGTTCAAATTGCAGGTTAATCATCCTTTTTGTTCCTCCATATAGAAAACTTTATTATTTTAGACTCAAATTACTTGTGCTTGTAAGTAACGTATAATAGATTATTTTGATTAGTTTTTTGTTGGGATGGAGCACACATATATATAGTTTTATTCAATTTTTATGAAATTTTACCTGTTTATAAATATTAACTGTCATTATATTATTTTATAAAATATTAAAAATTAAATATATATGGGGCTTACGCCCCACGCCTCGGGGTTTACATCCCTCTGAGGCATATGTAAAATGCCCCGCCTTACGCCCACGCCTTTTAAAACACTGATTATTAGAAGTAATTCAGATTTGATTCGCAACTGTTTCTCCAAACTAAATGGTGTAATCACGTGGATTGCACGTGATATGATAAACTAATTTTTTTTCTTAAAAAAATTCTTTTTCTCAATTTTGTTTTCCTTGGAAGCATTTTGTTTTTAGGATTCAAATTTTAAGAATGAAAAATCTCTTAACAAAAACATTCTCTTAGTAGGTCAACCCCGATCTTATTAACCGGACTAGTAAATCTTGAAGATCAAATATATTAAGGCAAAATCTTATGTTAATTTGTGTATATAAGAGAAATAATGATCAAATTAAACAACTTATTTAATCAAACTAACAATAGTGAAAGATCAAGTAGAAGAAATAAAGTGAAGAATGGAAAGATTCTATCTTTTTTGTTTGTCTGTTACATAATGCAAAAAGTGTGTTGTGGGAAAGGAAAAAACACAATCAATATTTGGTCTCAAGACTTTCAACAAAAGTAAAGAGCATTTGGATTACTAGTTTTTCCAAATGTGGTTCCTTTATCCATGGATTTCAGTGTAGATTTTTTTTGTTTATTACTCCCTCGGTTCCATTTTAATTGCTGCTTTAACTCTTTTTATGTCCGTTAAGAAAAATAATAAATATAAAATATATATATAGTTTACTAAATTCCTATATTAAATGCTTTTTGATAATTGAGTATAGTATTAAAAAGAGTTACTACTTCTTTAATATTAAGGATATAGTTGGAAACAATTAATAAAATTACTAGATAGTATTTTAATTTAGGCACACATTCTATTACGTCAAATTTATAATAAAATTAGTTTCTGGACACAGGCGTTGCACGTGTGTCCCATATCGATTTATACATATTTTTAAAATAGTATAAATAATATTAAAACATATAACTAATGAGTAACAATTCTTCTAATATAACATATATTCAGATTGATTCTAAACTTAGAAAAATGACTTTTCTTCATTGCCTCTTTTTTTATTTATCATTTTTTACTGTTTAGTTTTTCTTATGTTAATATATGCAATTGATTGCTAAATTTTCTTCTAAAAGAAAATCTTCCATAATATGGCATATGCAACTTTAAAAGTTCTTTCCTGTTAATTGACAAATATGTATTTGAGCATCATATAATATGATTTAATAATTTTCTCGTTAATATAAACTTGAAGAAATATTAAAACAAATCAAACTTTTGAAATTGAAGAAAAGCACTAACATGAAATAATTCCTTAATAAATTAAACTAAATCGCAGAAATAATCTCTTCTCCAACTTAGCTTCTTCGTGTAATTTTCTTGTTTTCACATGTGTGTGTAGGAGGGATGGATTTAGGCTGTTAGGTTGTCCCTAAGTTTTGTATGAATTCTATATTTATATCGAGAAATTCAGTAAATATATAAAAATTATGAGTTGGGAATCCACTAACAAAGTTTGTTTTTGGTCCAGTGGTAGAAAAAGGACTTGTAAGGCTTTGCTGCCCTCTTGGTTGAGTTTAAGTTCCATCAGCCACCATGAAGACTTCTTTTTATTTTATCGTTTGAGATAGGTGGGAATCCACAAACTTCAAATTCTGGATTCGTCTCTATACGTAGAAGGAATGACATAATAGGCTCATAAAAACAAAAATCATCATATCACCTTTAATATAATGATAAAAAATTACTCTTATTGGCTGAGATTAAATTTATCAGTTTAGCTTTTCATAACTATTAGAAGAGAGTCAAATTATGAATTGTTTAAAGTTTAATAAGCATAACGCAAGTGTCATGTCATGCTCCAAACCTCAGTGAGCCTGATCGACACCCGATGTTTTAACCTGACTGAGTGAATCAACCATATATATAAACTTATACCAGTATCACATATCTTAGGATTATGTGATAGTCATTTAGAATGTTACATGTTAGTTCACTCAGTCAAGTTAAGGCACTAAGTGTCAATCCGTCTAACCAGGTTAAGAGCATGACATGTCAAGATATTATTTTTCAGATTTTCAAATGAGAAGTAGGTATTGAAATTTTTTAATCCCGAGTTGCTTTTTCTGGTGAAGCATAAGCATGCTTGAACAGTTTTTTTTTAAAAATAGTTCTTCATATGTATATCAACATCAATTCGCAAATGAACAAATATAATCTGCATATAAAATTTCAAATTTACTATTATGTGTTGTACCATGTACTCTAGATAAGAACTCATTTAACAATTTAAATAAAAAGTATAAATTCTATCACCAATAGTTTAACAGAAATTGATATCATAGTACATGTTACTTTATAAATATAAGCTCTTAGACAGGAAAAAAAAATACCTGTCCAGGTAGTATTGAGCAAAATCCATAACAGTAAACCTTTACCGGAAGAAAAGAATTAGTGATTTACCACTTTTGTTGTGCACCTTTATATATATAGTACAAGAAAGATATAAAAGATTATATGTAAATACTACCCCGTACTACTAATTACATATGGAAGCTCAAAGGATAAAACGTATGAGGTTGAAATGTGAAAAGACTATGGTGTAAATAATGTAATTAAGAAAACTTTTACAATTGCTACATCTTTTAATAATTTCTGGCAGTTGAAATACCCTCTTTATTAATCAATTCAATGCACTTGAAATTAATATTTAATAAAAGATTTTTATGAAGGATAAACTGCATTTAATAAAAGGTTTTACTATTAATATTTATTATATTAGATGTTTTAATACATTTTAAGTTATATTAGAGGTAAAACTGTAATCTAACTTTAAAGATAGAAGCTTCCCATTTTTATTATAATATGATAATTACTAGATAGTATATTATATATGATATATTGAAGAACCACTCCACTAGCCATCTTATGAAAATTCAACCTTTGAACAAGACATAAACAAAGGGTCAACAAATCCATTACCATCTAATATTATACATCTCCTCCTTTGACTTTTTCATCCCTTTGCTGATATCTTTCAACAAGTGTCCCCTCCTGTGTCCTTCTCATTACGTAGGCAGTGGCCACTAATATTAGATGAGAAATAGCTGTCCATTGTTTGTTGCATACATAAAAATCATATTGTATATCTCGATTAACTTTATCGAATTACTATTATCTTTCAAGATAATTTTATCCATCAAAACATAAACAAATTTTAAAAAACAACTTGATATTTTTCATCTCTACCGAGTGTTGAGTCCTAATCTCTATGGTTGGTTTAGTGATCAATAAATTAGTTAAAAATCGTAGAAAATTATATTTAAATCCCACAAGACTCCACCAGTAGAATTGTTTGATATCTGTGTTGAGGACTTGGATAGAATATAGAAAATAATATTTATTAGTAATATAGTTTAGTTGCGTACAAGTTGATACGGATATGGCCGGCAGTCCAGTGCACTAAACTATCGCTATGTGCGGGATTCGGAGAAAGGTCGGATCACACGAGTCTATTGTATGTAGTTTTATCTTGTATTTCTACAAGAAACTATTTCCACGACTTGAATTCGTAACCTCCTAATCACATGACAATAACTTTACCATTTAGGTAAGTATCCTTCCTAACGCAGATACCCATCATTTAAAAAAGACAAAGAGTAGGTGTGTACTGTTGCATCATTTAAGTTATTAAGCCTCTTCTACTTCTTACCAAAAAGTCCACAATCCTTCATTATTTTTCTTGTAGCAAGAATATGTCAATCCTAGGCGGCAGGGAAAACAGTAGCAAAATGTCTCAACCATATCTCTATGAATTCAAGAAACAAGCATCCTTCTTCCTCAAGGAGAAGATCAAGACAGCTAGATTAGCCTTGACTGATGTTACACCAGCTCAACTGTAAGTTCTCTACTTTGTACTATGATTTTAAAATTTTGACTTTCTGATCATTTGTAATTTTTGAGTAAATCATGCATAGTTCAGTTACTTTAGCGAGACAAAAAATAGTTTTTGCGACTTTACTGTTAGTGGATAAAGTTAGATACTAAGTTGAATAACTGATGATGTTGTTTGAAGATTGGCAGAAGAAGCTACAAATGGAAATCCAGGTGCACCAGACACAAGAACACTGAAAATGATATCAAAGGCAGCTTTTGAAGTTGATGATTACTGGAGAATTGTTGGGATCCTTCACAAAAAGTCTGTTTATTTATTCCTTTTATTTTTTATTTATTTATTTATTTATATAAGGGCAGTCCGGTGCACTAAGCTCCCGCTATGCGTGTGGTCCGCGGAAGGGCCGTACCACAACGGTCTATTTTATGCTGCCTTATACCATGTATTTCTGCAAGAGGTTGTTCCCGCGGCTCGAACCCGTGACCTTTTGGTCACATGACAGTAACTATACCAGTTATGTCAAGGCTCGCCTTCTTATATATATAAAAAATTTAATTTTTTTCTTTTTGCAGTTTCTTGAATAATATTTTCAGGCTTGATGATGTTTTGATTGTTATTTTTATTTATGATATAGATTGTCAAGTTTTGATAGAAAGAATTGGAGGGTGTCATATAAGGCTGTGATTGTGCTAGAACATTTGTTGACTCATGGACCTGAAAGTGTTGCTGAGGAATTCCAAATTGACAAAGATGTTATCAAGGAAATGGGACACTTTCAACTCATTGATGAGAAAGGGTAATTTATTCTTTTGGAAAAGGTTCAAATTTACTAGAAAACCATACGAAATATCTAAATTTTACTTTTCGTTATACTTTAGGGTTATTCATACCCCTATCATTAGCAAATCGTTTCGTATTTATCCTTGACCTTGTGAAGCTACAGCATAGACTGTGTGGATTCCATGTGTCAAAATACTTCGGGAAAAAAGGTCGGAATTTACTCCTCTAGCTACTTTTGACTATGCTTTAAAATTTTCCTCCGTTACATGGCTAGGATCCACTTTGAAGTTCCATTAGGGTCAAGGTCAAGTACCAGATAATGCTAACGGCAAGGGTATGAATGTTTCCTAAACATAACATGCGATAAAATTAAGATACTTCGTACAATAAAGGGGTGCTTTTTACCATTTTACCTATTCTTTGTGGTTCTTTTTCTTGACGTAACTGGTAAAGTTGCTGCCATGTGACCAGGAGATTACGGGTTCGAACCGTGGAAACAATCTCTTGCAGAAATGCAAAGTAAAACTGCGTATGATAAACCCTTGTGGTCTGGCTCTTCTACAGACCCCACGCATAGCGCGAGCTTAGTACACCGGGCTGCTTTTTTTTTTTTTTTAATAATCTATATTTGGTAATACAAGTTAAGGTATTTTGAATGATTCTGCAGATTCAACTGGGGACTAAATGTTAGAAACAAATCAGAGAGGATATTGAAGCTGCTAGAAAATGGACAACTTCTTAAAGATGAGAGAAACACAGCCAGGAAAATATCAAGAGGAATTGAAGGTTTTGGGAGCTTCAACATTAGGATTAAGTCAGGGGAAGGAATTTTGGAGGAATCAGTAATCAAACCTTATGGAAGGTCTAATTCTCAGTTTAATGATCATGGAAATGAGGAAGATGAAAATTCAAACTTCAATACTCAAGATTTGATCAGCACAAAAATGGAGAAAGTGGAGGATGCTGCAGTTTCTTGGAATCTTGACACTAGTGATAAGTACTTAGTTTCTGGGATTTCTAGTATTAGTTTTAAAGAAAATATGGCTCCAAGTGAAGACATGCATAAGTGGAACTTCAAAGGAGAATCAAAATCACTTTTGGATGAACAAAAAACAGATCCAAGAATAGGTTTTTCCTCAGAAAAGGATCACCCTTTTACTGAAACCGACCGATTAACATCAGCCTCCCTACTTTCTTCTGGAGATCATGTCCTCCAAGAATGTCAATAGGGACGCTCTTGTTTTAATCGCTCTAATGCATATGCTAAATAGTTGTTTTATGCGTACATCTATCTATCAGGAGCAGTCGTGTGACTGATATATAGAGCTAAGAACATGCCGTTGGCTGTTCCCTTATACCACTACTACTAGATGTTTTGAGCTTCATTTTGTAACCTACAGGGTACAACAATGCAGAAATGCAACTGTACTGCTATTTCATGTTCATGAAATAATTGCAACTTTCTTGAAAGAGCTTAGTTAGTCATCGTTTGCAAAGTCAATGAGAAATAGCCGATATTTTAGGTGAAACACGGAAAGTTCCAGCACATTATGCTGGAATCTCATTTGTAAAAAGTCCGAATTCCTGCACAATATGCTGGAATTTTTCCGAATTTTTAAGAGTATTTTTGTTCAGATTTTATCTTACATGAAAAATAGCTAAATTTTAATTACTTTTGAAACTGTGGCTATTTTGTTCAATTGTAAATCTGGCTATTTTAATTATCCATCGCACGACAGGAAAAGGAAAAGAATAAGGCGTCTGATATTTTCATTACGTCCTCCTAATATTGGCCAACTGGGTTTTACTCTCTTGGAGATACCCTTCAATTGCAAAATCAACGATTTAAGAAATTATATTATCCCAATAGCACCTTTAAGAAATTGCATTCCTGTTGCTTCTACCTTCAGCAACATTTAGCATCTCAGGAAAATGGCAAATGAAACAACTCTTAAGTTATAGAGTACATAATATCAGTCTATATATATTTCATAATAACTACTACAGTGCTTCTGAGACAATTTCAATGTTCTCTAGACTGTTGTCAACAATATGTCTTTCCATTTTGTTGCATTAGAGATCTACGATATGCGGTCACTGTCTATACTTCTATGTTACCTTTGTATCCTAGGCTCCTAGAATACATACATTTGGATTTACAATAGTCTATGTTATTACTATGTGAGGAATTCTAGGTTGCATAGCCAATCCTGGATAGCAAGTCGCAAGGAATGATTAGGAGTTAGCTCCAAATGGCTTAGTTTCAAATTGGTCATTGGAGAAGTATCATGACCACTTTCCAGCCATCCTTGAATGGCCTCTCCTTCATATGTGAACCCGTCTGCAGCGATCTGAGGGTCAAGCATTATGTCCTGAAAGAAAATTCACAATGATTTGAGCGTTTTGCAGCAAACATTAAACCAAAGAAATTGTTTTTACCAACAAATCAGAGATGAATATATAAAAACAAGTACACCATAGAGGCTGACAGGCAATAGCAATAAACATACCACACTAGCTTGATCATCTTCAATTTAACTAGTGACTAAATTTGGGCATAAATTAACGTCGACAGACCTACGAAGTCATGCAAGTGGAACAGCTCAATGCATTAACCTCACTGCCTACGAGTAAGTTTTTTAATTCTGTCTTTTATTGGAAGGGGTGGCCTTGTAGGGTGAAGAGAAACGATAGAGCTGGATGTTGAACCTTGGACCTCTAAGATGCAGAATGAGAGCAGCATTATCAGTTTGCTCCTGTTCAATTCTTTTTTTATTATACATATACGATTATATCCAAATATAGAAAACTAAGTTAACTTATCATTATGTCTTGCTATCCTGCTCCCTAGAGGACCAAAATAGTTCATATGATTGAATAGTGCGGAAAGCATAACTTACCTGGCGAATTGGACATAAGAAAAAAGATGGCACTGATTGCTCTTCCAGTGCATGCAAGTTCTCTAGCTCCATCACAAGAGTCGGTGTCAGCTCAGGCCTATCCCTACTGTTAACTTCACAGCATTGCAAAGCCAGTTCTGCTAATCTCCTTGACACAAATGTAGACCATTCTCCAGCAGATGAATCCAAAAGAGACTCTAATTCTGCACACGAGACTGCCCTGCGTACTTCACTCAGTAATCCTGCTAGAGTTCTTCCAGTGAGTATTTGAAGGATAATTAGTCCAAATGAGTAAATGTCCGACTTAGTTGTCAGTGCTCCGGTTATATGAAATTCAGGATCAGTGTAGGAAAAGAGACCCTTTGGTTCACTCTGACGACCAAAACTTGGGCAACGCAGGGTTTGCTGAGGAATCAGGCTAGATATCCCGGTATCACATATTTTACAGCTGTCTGTTGAATCAAGGAGCATATTCTCAGGCCTCAGATCCCCATGTGCAATCTGTTCAGGGTAGGAAGAGTGCAAAAACAGAAGAGCACTTGCAATTTCAGCAATAATTCGTGCTCGCATCTTCCAATTCATGGGACTAACGTTATTTTTGCAAAATAGGCGGTCTTGGACGCTCCGACCAGGTATATATTCATAAACAAGGCACCAGGCTTCTGGACATACACCAAGTAAAGTGACCAGTTGAGGATGCCGTAACTTAGCTAGAATTTCCACCTGCATATGGAAAAGATAATTATATGAGCAAGCACATAAAAATCATAGAATTTGTTGGCAGAGAAAATTATGAGGTTCCATTTTAGCTTATGATGAGTGACCAAACTCGATTCAAGGAAATGTCCATGCACTTTAGTTGGATGATATTAAGGAAAATCACATGCTAGACATTATGAGACCAATTGATTTATATAGCTAAAAGGGAACTCTGAAATAAAGAAATTTAGAGTGGAATTCCAGATCCTATCTAAATGCAGTTTGTGAATATAAAGGAGATTTTTGACCTGTTCAAAAAACTGTGACTGCTGTTGCATATTATGTGGATGCAATTGCTTAATAACAACTGTTTTATCTGACAGTTCTCCTTTGAACACATCAGCATATCCTCCTTGACCAATCCTAAAGCTCTCAGAAAAGTTGCATGTTGCTGTCTGCAAATCGGACAGTGAAAATTCCAACAACTCAGGTGATGCAGAGCACTCGCCACTTGCACTTAGTCCTCCATCTTTTCTGCGATTCTTCCACCGATTAATCCAGTTCATGGCTTCAGTATTTTGCTGCATAAGTTTGCGCTTCTCCTGCCAGAGAGTTGCTATGGAGGAATGAATAAACGTCAATTCTTCAGCAATCTCTTCACACCGCTGATTGGCCTCCTGTGCACGACTATCTAGGAGGGCTATATTTCTCATGGCCTTGCGCAGCTCACTAGTTTTCTCCTCTCTCTCCTTCAAGAGTTTTTCTTTTTCCAGCAATAAATTTTTCAAAGCATCCTCAGCTTCCTTCCTCAGTTTAACTTCATGCGCACGAGCAGATTCAAATGCTTTTACCTATAACAAAGCAAACATTCTGACATTAGCAGCCTAAGAAGTGCTTTCAGTCCATTATGTTACAAAAAGGAGAAATGACATTACTAGCCACATACAATTCCTCTTACACTGATACTTTGTGCTCTAAATAAAATTACATACTGGCTCTAGGAGTGACTACTCTTGTAATACAAATGTACTTGTAGTAGCAAATTAGTTGGTCGCAAACGTAGAGTATAGTAGTTCTATAAGTGATGCAGTAATGGACAGAATGCAACTTCAAAATTTTAAGCTTGGGTAAGCGCATAGTGGGTCTACGGGTAAATTAGACATGATCACTTTGGTCCACAAGTGAATGTGAAGCCAGAATATAAGAAAAGCTAATAACTGTAATTAGCTTCATAGCGCTCTATAGGTAGCATGTTTGTGATATCTAGCAGCAACCAAATTTAGCATGCATCAATATAGTTCTTCTTCAAAAGATTAAGTAATGGATTGATCTCTAGAGCAATAAGAATACGAGCTCCTTAATTGGAATACAAAGACTTGCAGTTACCTTTCTCATGGCTTCCACAGCTTCCGCTTCCAGTTTTTTGCGCTTAAGCATCTCTGCAATAGCTACATTCCTTGATGATTCATATTCTATGCTGACTTCTTCAAGCTGTTTGTATAAACTTTCCATCTCGACATCAGGGGACTCCATTTGTTCACCAGAAGAAGCACAACTGCTATCAGTGCTAGGGCTTGTTGAAATAGATAAACTAGGGAAACTGGTTGGATTGTTTCTGCTAGTAGAAGAAAAGTTCTTGGGCCATAAACTAGTATCTGATGAAATACCCTCCTCAAATATTAAACTTTTGATTCCAGATGACAGTAGGTCCCTAGACGAGCTTGACCGAGCACGTTCTGGCGAGAGGATAACCTCCCTCTTGCAGGACTTTAGAGACCGAGATCTTAAACCGCATGCATCAGCTATCACTGCTCGAGTATTAGCAGAAATAGGTCCAATGAAGCTTGAGCAATCAGGAGGCTGTCTAGTCCAGACTAGTTTCCCTTTGTAGACAAAGAATATTTCACAGAATGAAGGGAAATTTGCAGCAGCATAACTTGCTTTCTGGGAGCTTTTCTTGACCTTCACACAACTGTATATAACTGGTAAGCTCGGGTATAATGGACAAGATCCATATGATGCAAAATTCAGAAAGATGCAAACTGCAGAAACTGTTATACATTCTATTCCAGTAAATACTGGTGAAGCAAAAAGAAAAGGTGAAAGAAAAGATCCACAGACACAATACCAACTAGATGGCATAAGGCTCTTTCATGTTAAACCCTTACATTAAGTTCAGTTTTTAGCAAGAATTTTTTCATCTTTGTTTAAAGATTTGTATGTTACTATAAAAAGAAGACAGATTGAGAGAACCTTAGTTTAGAGAACAATTGATTTGTACTAAAAGACATATTGTTATATGTTGGAATGAACTTGACAAGAGGGGTTGCTCTGATGGTAAGCAACCTCCACTTCCAACCAAGAGGTTGTGTGTTCGAGTCACCCCAAGAGCAAGGTGGGGAGTTCTTGGAGGGAAGGATGCCGAGGGTCTATTGGAAACAGCCTCTCTACCTCATGGTAGGGGTAAGGTCTGCGTACACACTACCCTCCCCAGACCCCACTAGTGGGATTATACTGGGTTGTTGTTGTTGGAATGAACTTGAAGTGGTCCTGAACAGAGCAGATGGAAATTGAGGATTCATATAACCGACCCTACTAGTTCAGGGTTGACGCGTTGCTATCGTCGTCATCGTTATAAAACAGGTGAAGCAATTTTTTTGGATATAGCTTCTATCGTGAACTTCCCCAGTTCTACAGGCAACGACAACCACTCCAGATTTCTAGACCTATTAATTCGACCTCTATTCCCAGTTCTCCTATAGTGAAAAAAATGACCAGCCTACTAGTGCTTTCTGTGAGAAATCTTAGTACATGATCTGTTCTCATTGGACAAAGTTCCCGGTACAATACATATATGGGTGGGAGGTAGAGGTACCCAATGGATTAGTTGAGACGCACGCAAACTGGCCCGGACATTGCCGTTATTTTTATAATAAAAAAAAAATTATTTTCTTTCGCTAATTGGGTCGCTCAGGAAAAATGATATCAAGTTTACCAAAAGAATTTACAACTTTCCATTAAGATCCTAGGCACACAAACACAACCACGTGAATTGAGACTTAGTGTCCAGAAGTCTTTTTCGAAAAGACAAAGCTCCTAAAATTTGAATCATATAACATAATTCAGAATTCACAAGTGCAATCATAATCTACACCAGTTAAAACAGTTAACTCGCACTTGAAAGTAAATTAAATGAAGAAAAGCTGAAGACCTACTCTGGTATAGCCCCAATTATAAGCTTCCTGATGTTATGTTTGTTCACAAAATCAAGAATTCCTTTAAGGACAAAATGTGCTTCAACTATAGCAACACTTGCTTTAACCTGAAAAAGATTAAAGATTTCTTCGGTAAGTGACTGCATAGGTAGCATGATACAAGGTAAATATTCAAATCATTGGCATTACATATGCATCATTAATTTTGAAATGATAAGCGGGATTTTACAGTACATTGATCATGATATTGTGAAAACACTAGTGTCACAGAGGTAACAAATACCTAGACATGTTCCTGAATGTAGTATAGCAGCAATAGAATGTCAAATCTAGGGACATACCATCACAACAGAGACTAACAAAATTATAAGACAAACATTGGTTAAAGTGTAGCAAGGAAGGACAACGTGAAAGTATTAGAAAAATAATTTAATACAAGGGACTTCTATTCTTTGTTTTGGATGTAACAGAAGACATTAAAAAGTAGAAAAGGGAGAAAAGAAAAGAATACGTTTTGGGGTTTAACCAATTCAAGCTTTCAAGCAGTGAAATGGAATGAACCAATGCTTTTGTCATGTTGACTCTTTTCCACGCATTGATAGCTTAAATAATGCGCTATTACAAAGATGAAAAAGAGGGGTGGGGAAGAATAAAAGGAGTTGACTTTTAAAGGGATAGGAGGGTGGAGAGACAGCAGATGAAGAATACTTAGAGAAGAGAGGAGCGATCTCGAGCACCCAAGGGCGTGACCTAGTGATCGATGAAGTGGTGGAGAATCATGAGGTCTCAGGTTCAATCCCAGCGAATACGAAGAAAAAAAAAACTAGGTGATTTCTTCCTATCTGCCTAAAGGCATAGTTGAGATACCTATGCTGGTGGAAGGTAACAGGTACTCGGTGGAATAGTCTAGGCACACATAAGCTGGCCTGGACACCACCCCCACCCAAAAAAAAAAAAAAAAAGAGGGGAGCAATCTTGAGAGACAAGCATTCAGACATGAGGTGCTTGAGATGGAGAGTCGAGATCCAGGAGCCCAACAGTTTTCAACTTTTTTCATATCCTCACCTCTTTTCTTCGAAATTTTTTCACAACCGCATCACTTTTTACTGATGCTTTCACTTCCTCGGGATTTTCTTGACATCCAAAAAAAGAGAATAATTTTTTTAGAATTGCCTTTCGTTTCGTTCAGCACGTCCTCTGATCCAGACATATGGTATAATTCCAATCATCAGAAGAAAATTTATTTCTTTCTTTTTCTTTCGGATCAGTAGAAAAACTATTTCTATCTTAATTCCTCTAAATTGTTCGATAACTTTTACCCATAAGTCTGTTCGTTTTCATATCCACATTCAGTGTTTTTTAATTGAAAATTCGACATGTGTTCTTCAGAAGGAAAAAAAGTAAAATAGGAGAGAAAAGCCAAACAGCATTCATGACTGAACCTTTCTCTTCTGATAGCATTCCCGTTAGTCCATCAATACTTCGCCATGATTGAAAATTCAAATCAGGATAAAGATGTGACACAGTTGTGAACGACACCTCGACGGAATATGGTGAAAATTTACAATGGTGCTCAAGCTTCTATAATTACTAAAGGGATAGTAAAAGTTAGGATGGACAAGGAATTTTGGTGAAGAGGGGCAGGCAAATACATTGAAATTATTTCATTTTTGTTAAAGGTGACATTCAGTAAGATAGAAGGACGGAAATTCCAAAGTTCACATGAACCCAAGGGGAGGAGGTAGGGGGGACTGGACAATAAGAGAAACTGTACATGGAAGGACTCAAAGATGGTATTCATATATTGGTGCCATAAGAGCCAGGATTTTCGGCAGAAAGCACGGAAACGTATCCTCTCGCGACTGCTGTTTTAACGTTTTGCTCATCCTCAACATTAATCGGCAAATTTGAGTTAATGCTTGTGGAAAAGATTGTAATGATGCATTAAGACAACAAGTTAAAAGTTAAGATAACTGATTGTGGTCCCAATTTGAGCAACCGACACAACCATTCTATTAAGTAAAATTTCTCAACGAAAATCTCACAAATACACAATCCAGACCTGAACCTGAGCCCTGAAATAACCCCAGCCCAAAGTTTTTGAACAAAAATGAGTTGTCGACATCTGGCTCAGAAGTCATTTTGAAACAAAATGTACAAAATCCTCTAGCAGCTTTTAATGATATAGGATAAGAATTCTTACCATTTAAGATATGAAGTTTTAAAGTGATCTCGATGATCATTAATACCACATAAGAATCATAAAAGGAAATGGTCCAATCTAGTTCATCGTACTCAGACTTGTTTAGAGATGTCGCATTCAGACACTTGCCTCTGTAACAGTCTTAACAGTTCTATGCAAATCACACCAAAATAAGTATGTTCACTAGAATAACATTACTGAATTAAGTTCAGTAGAAAATATTGCAGATGCCCTTAATTTGAGTTCATCAACGACAATTGCGAGTAATAAAATGACCTTTTGTTAGAATAGACCATACTTTCAAAGCAAATTAGATAAGCAAAGTAATAATGCACGACCTAGACAGAACAATCATTCTACACGTTGAGAAGGAAACAGTGGAAGAACGATATATAACGTACAAAATGACATTTCAGACATCGTAGTAACAGTCCACAACACTCCACACCAATCAGACACTATACCTTTGATTTGCAGCATATGCTCAAATAACGAGATAGAAGTTTCCTAGCCTCTTCTCTCTCCGCATTTCGAAATGCAGATACCACTTCCGCATTAGCTTGAGTAGCCGGCAATCTTCCTACTGCATAAATATTACAAGTATGGACAATTACACATGAATGTATGTAGAAAGAATCATTAATTCCTCCAGAATTTTCTACTCTGAATTAAAATGTGTTAGGTATGGCGGAAAATGTTTTCAAGTGTGCATTTGGCGGGAGGGAAAACGTTTATCATACTCCAAGAAATCATAATCTAGATCATTTTCTACATTTAGGTTTACCAAAATATATGACATGTGGTAATTGTACAAGGAACAATATTTGGTACAAGGATATATTTTTAGTGATATTTATGAGTATTTGAAACAGTGACTAATGTTGACTGAAGCAAATGATATGGACTTAAAATTAGGATAGTTATAAAGGAAACTTTTGCTCATTCCTTTCTGGTAGAAAATATTTTTCCTGGACAAAACATTTTCATTATTCAAGGTAATCAAACATTCGAAGGGGAGCCTTGGAGCAACGGTAAAGTTGTCTCTTTGTGACCTATGGTTACGGGTTCAAGCCGTGGAAGCAGTCATTAATGCTTGCATTAGGGTAGGCCGTCTACAATACACCCTTTGGATGCGGCCCTTCCCCAGACCCTGCGTAAGTGCGGGATGCTTTGTGTACCGGGCTGGCCTTTAAGGTAATCAAACATTCCTTACGGACCAAAACTTTATCAATTATTAAACAACATTTTAGTTTTAAAAAAAAAAAAAAGATGGATTTATAATCACGAAACATTCTGAAAGACCAAAACTTTATCAATTTACTGATTAACATTTTTGTAAAAGAACATGAATTACATGATATATCATCAACTTGTATACCCTAGAAAACACTAGAAATGATGCAAAAAACAATCTTTTAAGCTAGAACATTTTTCATAGAAAGTATAAACATTTTTTATTTTGTAACAAATGCACCTTAAAGATCAAAACTTTATCAATTTATGTAACAACATTTTAGCAAAAGATGATAAATGTATATATAAATAGAGACTTACACAAAGTGGGTATATAAGGAGAAGGTTCAAGAACATGAAAAATACAAATTTCTGAGTTCCCAAATGTTTTACAAGCCCATTGAACCAAAGCAACATTTTTATTCACAGATTTTCCAACTGCTATATACACTTTAGGTTCATTTTGTTCTTCTACGATTTCTCTCGTTTGAGGAGTGATGATTTGGCAAGTTCTGTAAAACCCATGTCGATAAGTGGCCATAGAAGAAAACCCAGAAATAGAATTTGAAGTAGGGGTAAGAGGAGGAGTAGAAGGGGTTAACAACTCCATTGTTATTGAATATCAAGAACGAACTGGGATATTACATTACAGAGAGACACATTTAAGACTTGTTGAGTTGTTTATTTTGTTCGTTTTTGACGTTTTTTGTGTAATTTGAGGACTTTTTAGTCTTTTTGGCTCGTGTCTGCATCACACGACTTAAATGAAAATATCCTTAAATAATGAGAAAATCTAGAAAAGGTTTTCAACTTTTAAAAAGCCAAAACTAATGATGATTTCTTAATCTTAACTTATAAAATCAATCAAAATAATATGTTCTTAGATTGATTTCTTAATCTTAACTTATAAATCCATCAAAATAATACTGGTATGTTCTTAGATCAGAGTTGCAGCTTAATGGTTTGAACCTCACTTTACATAATAATGAATGCTCGTAAAATAGACAACAAATAATATAATGCATACAAGTTATTCTGGACACTACCGTAATAAGATAATAAAATAAAATAGATAACAAGCACCAAGCAACAACTTTTAAGTCGTAATCTTTCTACTTTTTAGATAACGCTCTTAATTTCTATTAGGTAAGTTTTGAAGTTGGCGGTTAGTGCTGGACTAATATAATAGTTTCTAAAAGATAAATGAACTTTATTAGTATAATTTTATGAATTTAAACATCTCAAAATAGAAGAATGAGCTTTTTTCCCGCCTCGCGATCCATGAGGGAAAGCGGTTTAGAGGTCCTATTTATTGCAAGTTCGCTCACCTTAAAAGTTATTGTAAGAAAAATATCCTTAAAATTATTAGATACAATGATGTCTAGATTAAAGGATATATTCAAATATTAAATCGTAATCTTATAGAAAGAAAATTAATCCAACCTAGGTTTTCAAAGCTAACAGAGATTTCTCTATAATAATTTTTAGTAAGAAAGTGCCATGCTTAACAATTAGTTCAAACATACAGCTTTTCTTCAAATATTTTTGCCTTAAAAAGAAATTAATCAGAAAACTGTAACAAATTGAAGATGATATTAGAGCAAACGGGAAAAAAGAATAGGAAAGTTGAGTGTCGCAGTTTAGTACTTTATAATAATACTTCACTTTTTATTAAATTAAAAAATATTATAAAGTTCCACCTAATAAAGAATGAATGAGCTAACACTAACTACTCCACGAAGAGCCAAATCTATAACTATTATTTAGTAGTTTCGCATTTAAAGCGAGATACTCTTGATTAGTAAGATATGTGACGGCCAGCTAGTTGTTTGGTTTTAAGTATGACATTTGGTAAAACAATGTAGCTTATTAGATGCATATTCAACTGAACTTAATATTTTAATATTGAACATAAGTATATATGTGCAGGTACGTACGTAGGATTTTACGCAAGCGATGTCAATATTTATAGAAGAACGGAGAATAAAAAATATTAATTATCATATTACATGACAAGAAATAACCTTAGTCAATTTGTTTTATTGAGTTAGAAGAGATCGCGAGTTCAATTATGCCAAACTACAATTTTTAACATAGAAGTTCTCTCAAATATTTGACAAAAATATGATCTAGTTATGATTTGAACCTCTCACCTCCTTGGAAAAAACTAGAAATTTAATCAGCATGCCAAGTTGCAATATGCATCAAGTGATGTCATTTTCTTTATCTTATTGTATCTGTATAGTATTACTACATATATTTCATAAAAAAATTCGACGAATTGGTGTCACGTGACACCACTCCGTTCTGCGTACATCCGCCCTTGTATATGTGAAAATAACTAAAAAGATTAACAAATATAATATTCTGAAATCATAATATTAAAAGTACAATAAATTTAGTATTAAATAGTAATTTAAAGGTTATTCATCGTGCTTAAATCTTGAATCCGTCTACCTACTTTTAAATTTATTTGAACTACTAAGCTCTTGCTAATTTAATTTGTACATAATTAATTGAGATTAGGTATGGTTTGTTGACTTTAGGAAGTTATCTTTTGTTTTCGACCTCTTCTTCTCCCCCAAGAGCTTGTGAGGTTTTTAATAAAAAATTCCGAAATGTAATAGTACTAATACTAAACTACTAATGACGAAGAGTTTTCTTTTTCTTACCTGCTTTGAATTGTGACGATTCATGTTTTTTTTTTTGGAACCCCAGGAAAATCCGCAGATGTTACGGCCTCTGTCCTTCGGGTGAATACTATGTGTGCACTGGGTAAACCCCCACTGTGTAATAGCCTGCAAACCACACAAGGGATGTAAACCGCACTAGGCAAGCCCCGTGTGACAGATTTAGACCCAGAGAACATTGAGGGTGGGATCAAACCCGCGTCACTCGTGTGGATAACACCTTCCAAACCAACTGGGCCGTCCCTTCGGGACATTCATGTCATATTGCTATTCTACTTTTTACATATTATCAAGTCTAACTAGTTTTAATTATAGACGGATTTGCGATTGGGCAAGTTAATCATTTGGTCAGTTAGCCAAAAATAATTACATTCGCTACAAAAAGAAATAAAAAAATCAGATACTGTTTTTTAGAACGGTTATACTCTTTAGTTTTCCCTTCACAATTTAAGCTATTGAATATAAAATATATTTGCTCGTGCTATTTTCTTGATGATAAGTCTAAATTTATTTAGAATAAATATATACTATTATTGTTTTTTAAAATTAACTATTTCGAGTTAAATACGGTGAATATGTTTGCACCTGTTGCCACAAAGCTAAAATACAAAAGTCAATTTCCAACAGTGTGCTATACATCAATCCAATCAAAATTAATTATCTATGAAAAAAGTTAATGAACTTTTGTGGACCATGATCCTCGGAAGCACCAAATTTTAATATTTCTATCATATCATATAACGAAAAGTGGCATAATGCAACCAAAAGGGAATTGGTTATGAAAAATTATTAATTTTTGATTTGTCAAAAAGCAGTGATGAAAGCAATAAATCTTGGATAATCAAGACCGATGAAGTCTGGGTTGTTGTTGTCGTTTTTTTTTTTTTTTTTTGTTTTGGGGTATATAGAAAATGCCAGATTTGTTCAAAAAGTAGAAAGTGGCGTAAGTATTTTTTTTTTCTTGGCTATACATTTGAATGAGATGGTTGCATTGGTAAGAAAAATATATTTCAGTATTTGAATTTGGTTTAATTTTTGAAAAGTTTTGTTCTTGAAAGACTTTGAGTTTTGAAAGATTATGTGGGAGAAAAGTTTGAGTGTGTGTTTAAATTAGTTATTGAGAAAATATTTTTGGAAAACATTTATGTGCTATTTTCGAAAACTTTCTTTTGAATTGTTTCAACTTTTATTTTATTCGAAACATCACCAAAGAACTAAGTTTGTTTTTCATCCTTATTCGAAAGAAAGGCGAACGTCTGAAAGATCGTAACCTGGTATCTATAATCGATACTTTAGTTCTTAATATGGATATACTCTTTTTCTTTTGATTAATTTATTCATTATTCTATATAACACCATTTATTTTTAAGAGCTTACAACACTAGAGTGCTATATTAACACGAAGATATACGGCCATACGGATATGACATAGTAGTTAATAGAGTGAGTGTGAAAATTATGAGATTTTAAGTTCAAATCTCAGCAGATACAAAACACATTAAGTGATCTTTTCCCATCCACCAAATCTTGATGGATCCGATTTATAAGATACCGTGGAATTAGTCGAGATGCACGCAAGTTGACCCGAACACCATGATTATGAAAAATAGTTACTTCTCTATGTAATATGTTACGTACTTACATACGGACATAATGGAAAACAATTGGAGTTAGCATTGAAGGACAAAAGTTCACAACAAAAGAAAATCTACATTGAAGTATCTGGTTTTACTGTCAATTCTGAAAATTTTGTTTGCCATTGTTACAGCGATAAAGAGACATAATAAAAATATCACATGTCTAAAGAATTAGAAGCATTTTCTGTGCACAATGGATGGTCCAGATTCATCATATTCTGCCTTTGCAATCCACATCTGCATTTCAAAAAACAACATAGAATTATAGTCAGTATAGTTTAATCATTATATAAGTATAGTTTAATCATTATATAACAAGTTACGAAACGAAATAGTCCTCTATCGGCTGTGTAGATGGGGATCTCAAAAATTAGTTCATGAGGATAGCCAAGATCGTATAAGGAGACCAATTACCTTATCTACGGCCGATATGAGACTATTCTAACAACTATAAACACAGAATATTGTCAATAGATGTAAATGTTAATGTTAATGTCAAATTCCAAATTTTCACTCACCTGTTGGAAAGTACTTAAAGAAGCCAAAATAGAACCTCCAATCCAAACACTATACTTCCTCTCAGGTGGAGCTACCACCTTAATTTTCATACTGCTTGGAGCTAAGGCAGTAATTTCCTTACTCATCCTATCAGCAATTCCAGGAAACATAGTCGAACCGCCACTGAGTACAATATTTCCATACAGATCCTTTCTGATATCCACGTCGCACTTCATGATCGAGTTATAAGTCGTTTCGTGAATGCCTGCAGCTTCCATTCCAATCATTGAAGGTTGGAAAAGGACTTCAGGGCATCGGAAACGTTCAGCACCGATGGTAATCACTTGACCATCGGGCAATTCGTAGCTCTTCTCAACAGAAGAGCTAGTTTTCGACGTTTCCATTTCCTGCTCAAAGTCAAGAGCAATGTAGGAGAGTTTTTCCTTCACATCCCTCACGATTTCTCGTTCAGCAGTAGTGGTGAACGAGTAGCCTCGCTCTGTTAAGATTTTCATTAGATGATCAGTCAAGTCACGACCAGCTAAATCAAGACGGAGGATAGCATGTGGCAAAGCATATCCCTCATAAATTGGGACAGTGTGGCTAACACCATCACCAGAATCCAGGACAATACCTACGTAACATTAAAACATCTGATGTTAAAGCAGAATCGTCCAAGCTCTAGATAATTTCAAGGAAAAAATTAATCAGGAGCAGAGGCGAATCCAGAATTTAAACTTTATGGGTTCCTACAACAACCTTGAGTTTGGATACAGGAGAAAGTGTTCACCTGTTGTACGGCCACTGGCATAAAGGGATAGAACGGCTTGAATGGCGACATACATAGCAGGAGTATTAAATGTCTCAAACATGATTTGAGTCATCTTTTCGCGATTAGCCTTCGGGTTAAGAGGTGCTTCAGTGAGTAGTACAGGGTGTTCCTCTGGCGCAACACGAAGTTCGTTGTAAAATGTATGATGCCAGATTTTCTCCATATCATCCCAGTTGCTAACAATACCATGTTCAATTGGATATTTCAAAGTTAGAATACCACGTTTGGATTGAGCTTCATCACCAACATATGCATCTTTTTGCCCCATGCCAACCATCACACCTGTGTGGCGTGGGCGACCAACAATACTCGGAAATACTGCTCTTGGAGCATCATCTCCAGCAAACCCTGCCTATAAAATGGGCACGTAATACAAAAGACGAATAAATAACTACCAAAGCAGTGGTAATTTTTTTATGCTTTATAATAGCATAACAATTGAAGGGGAGCATGGCGCAAAGGTAAAATTTCTCACACCAAGAAGTCACGAGTTCAAGCTGTGAAAACAACTTCTTAAAGGTAAGGTTTCATATACTAATTTATACCACTCAGATCCTTGCTAGAAGTGTTGAACACCCATGTTGGATCTTACGCCGGTGCAACGATATTTTTGGAAGATCCGACCAATGTAACATACAATAGACCAACGTGGTCCGACTTTACTCGAACCTCGTGTATAGTGGGGGTTTAGTACAATTTATGTTGCTTAGATCCTCTCTAGAAATGCTGCCGCACCCATGTCGGATCTTGCGCGGCTGCGACAGTATTTTTAGAAGATCCGAGCAATATAGAGTACAATAGACCAATGTGGTCAGACCTTCTCCGGACCTCGTGGACAGTGGTAGCTTAGTACGGTGGGCTACCCTTTTAATAATAGCGAACATTTAAATTTTTGGATACTTTCAATTCTGTTGTACATACCTTGACCATTCCAGTCCCATTATCACAGACGAGTGGCTGAATATCCTCACCGTCTGCCATTTTTATCTACTGCCGTGAACAAAATTGACAGCCTCAAATTAGAAAGATCATCAAACGGAAACAAACAGATAATAGATAACAGCCAAAACACCATTAATCAACCAAGAGCAAGTGGAATTGGCAGTCCAAATCAAGCAGTAACACACAAAGAACAAGATTCATCTTCCCACTAACATTGATAGTATTGCTAAATAAATTATCAAATCCGTTGGATAAGGATCCAAGAATCTATCTTCAATCCAACTACATTCCTACATTTGAAACCAATAAAAAACAGACCTAATAAGTTTATCCAATTGTCCACCATAATGTGATTGTTATGAACAATCAAGAATCAAGTTCGAAGTATAACCCAAGAAATCAAAAAATACAGCTTCAACTCACATTAATAGCGATGTTTGTCTATAATGAACGCACAGAAAAATAAACATTGACACAACAGAGGCAATCGATGCATAGTACCTACTAAGTTTAAATTCTAAATTCGTTTAAATTACCTTTGTGTATAAAACAGGGAGCTTTAGGAAGAGGTCGTAGGAGGAATTAGTTAGTGGTGCCCACGGTTGGCTATGAGTTCCAAATGCAAAAACAAGAAAAATTCAAATGAAACCCAACGCTAAAAAACAATCATATGGTATTCTCTTTAAATGCTAAAAAAACCCGCATTTTTTGCTATCTCAAAACCTGGCTGTCCGTTAGTTATTCGTTGGTTTTGGTTTTGGTTTTTGCTTTTGTCCATTGTTGCCACGTTTCACATATTCATCAGTGGTCGTTAGTAACTGCTAACTGCTTTCTTGTTTGGGCTTCCCCTTTCTTTTGGCCCATTTAAACCGCATGGCCTGCTCCTCTAAATTTTGATTTTTTTGGGCAAGTTATGCATTTGGCCGATCGACAAATTAATTATATCTGTTAGTCAAATATATAAAAAAATATATACTGATTAAGTTTATGTATAATATATATATATATATTGCCGGTTATTATTTTTTGGAGCGACTATAATACATAGTTTTCTCTCTTGTTTTCATACTCTAAACTGTAATTAGTAATTAGAAATATTCATCTCTTTCTCCCAATTTCTCGATATTCAGAATAGACTTAATTTGAAACGGCATACTTACTAAAAAAGTTGAAAATTTGTTTTTTTTTCTTTTTTCTTTTTTACTATTAGCTGAAGAAACACATAATCCCAAGTTTACCTATGTGCCATGGTACTATTGAAAAGACTTAAAATTAAAAAAAATTACTTTTAGCATATGCCAGAAATTATTTATATTTCGTAACTGAAAAAATATTATTTTTTTTTCAGTTATTATTTTGAGAGGGCTATATTGTGTCATTTTCCCATTAAAATACGAGGTACACAAAATCAGTCTTAGCTCCAATGAGTCATGAATAAACCGACACATGCTCTTAATTAATTTAGGTTAAAGTACTATTTTCAACCTAAAAGAAAAGGAAAAATAAATTAGTAAAGATATTACTCCTCTTAAATAAAGGGGTATAAAAAAGTAGAATAGTTACGAACTTGGAATATTCTTCATTAGCTGTACTTATATAGTATGTTTATATAGGCAATGATGAGATAGATGCCTAGAAATTGTTTTTTAGAATTTAGTAGATCTTACATTGAGATAAACATCATAAGATGCACTTGACCTTAACGTGGGGAAGATCTGTGGGAATCCCACTGCAAAAATATTCGCATCACAATTAATATTAATAATAAACCCATCAGTCTACTTGTTACATTGTCCTTATTTCTCTGATCTGATTTTTATTCATCTTTTAGTTTCATGCATGTGATCTCAAAAAGACAAATCTTTTTTTTTCTTTTTTTTTAAAAATTTTTTGTCTCCTCATAAGTATGATAACAATGCCTTATGCCTGGTCTTAGTACATTTATATGAAGAGATGTGTTGTATCCATCATTTTCTTAGTGCCTTGATCATGACCTCCCATCACGGGCGGATGTAGCTTTTCAGCTATGAGTTCATTTGAATCTATAACTATAATACGGAGTATCGATTTATACGTAAAAATCTATTAAAATCTCAATACTTATTAGATTTGAACCCGAATTCTAACAATATAATGAGTTTAATACTAAAAATTAAAAAATTTGAACCCATTAAATTTACATCATGCACCTGCCTTTGCCTCCAATTCTCCAGCAGCCTCAGATCTTGACCCGTTTATTTAAAGGTTATTATGGAAGCTAGGATCAGATTCTAGGGCCTGTCAAGTTTGGATATTTTCATACCATATATATATATATATATATATATATATATATTATTTTTTCCAATAAAATTGATTATCCAAGATTTATTTGTTTAAATGAAATCAGTTTAAATTCAAAACGGCTTCTACTAATCTAAAATCTGTACCCAAACAATTCTTGGTTTAGTCAAATCTTCGGATATTTTCTTATTAAAGTGAGATTATGATGATCCGTGAGATATTTGACAAAAATTATACAAAGAAAACAATAAATGGGATCATTAATTATGGAAGTAGGAAGCAAATAGGAGTGGTCTAGAGGATGCATAATATATGAAATATTAATCTGGACCTTAATGAAGTATTGTTGCATAAATATTGTTTTCTTAAACTGGTATAAGTACATCAACTTTAAATTCAGATAGGAAAAACCATTGGTGTGTTTTGCATCTATACCCGCTTTTTGGGTCACCTTTTAACTTATATCCGCTTTGCGATAAAAATTACAAGCATACTCACTTTTCGCGTAACTTCAAACATACGGGCCTGAAGTAGCAAAAATTTATGTCTAAAGTTTGTGCTTCAGAATATTTTGCCTGACGTGTAGCAAAACTTCAGATATTTTTGCATGAAGTTTGGCCTGACTTGCAAAGGCAATCACGCAAATTTCAGTTCATAGTGCAAATGGCAAACTTCAATTCAATAAAACAACATCATGTTTTGGCTGAAGTTTTTGTTTGTAGTTGCTGCACTTTAGCATTCTAGTGCAAATGGCAAACTTCAGTTCAATAAAACAACAACATGTTTTGGCTGAAGTTTTTGTTTGTAATTATTGCACTTCAGCATTCTAGTAGCTGAAGCTTTGTTCTGTATTTGCTGAACTTCAGCATGTTTTAGTTGAAGCTTTGTTCTGTATTTGCTGAATTTCAGCATATTTTACCTGAAGCTTTGTTCTGTTTGTGATGAACTTCAGGGCTGAAATTTATTTTTTATTTGCTAAATTTCAGCATTCTAAGAGCTGAAATTTTTGTTTATATTTGCTGAACTTCAGCATTCTTAGAGATGAAGTTCTAAACAACAATGAATTTAATAGATCATGATTAGCAGCGATTGATACTGTTCATTTCAAAGATTAAAGACTGAAAAATATTTTCGACATGAAGAGGCCTGAAGTTTTATTTTTGAGGGAAAAATAGTAATTTGACTTAACCCGTAGGTTAAATAAATATGATAGAATATTCACGCTGTAGAAATATATAACTACGCTCCATGTAAGATATTTGGAAAATCGGCGATCTTAAGTTTCAAAAGAGCCAAAATTAATGGAAATAAATAAAGAAAGAGAAAATAAAAGAGGAAAGAAAGAAACGAGATGAATAAGATAGTGGGTACAACTATTAACGAAGGAGGAGAAGGAGGAGGAGAAGGAGGAGGAGAAAGAGGCCTGAAGTTATTTAAACAGTGGGTACAAGTTAAAAAAATTTTAAAAAGTGGGTATAGGTTAAATGGGGGCGACCAAATAGGGTGCACCGTGCAATTTTTATAAAACCATTTTAGTCACTCTAAATGCAATGTTTAAGTTTTTGACGGCCGATTTAACTTATATATTGATTTTAACTTATACGTTTTATTTTTCAGGTTACTATTCTCACTTATTACGAAGTATTTACAAGTATTTTCTAAGTGACTTAATATAATAACTTTTTACATTATCAGTTCATGAAAGTTGAACGCTTTCTTGACAAAAGAACTCTCATTGTATGTGTAGAGCTTTCTACAAGGCATGGATCATAGCTGAGCGCGGAGCCAGAATATGGGATGTGGGTTCAGCCGAACTCATTAGTTATTGTTCAAACTTTATATTTGTCTTAAAAAATCTATTGAATATGTATAAATTATTAATTTAAAATTCAGTAACTTAAAAAAATTATAATTCTGAACCCATCAAATTCAAATTCTTACTTCGCGCCTCTGAGTATAGCTATGGTTAGGGGTGTACAAACCCAATCGAAAAATCGTACCAAACCGAAAAGTCAAACCGAACCGGAAAATCACACCAAACCAAAAAGTCAAACTGATTGAAAACCCGATTAGGTTTGGTTTGATTTGGTATTCAGTAAATGAATCGGAAAATCCTACTAAGGGGGGAAGATTGTTACACCATGTGCGTCATAAGGTAACGTAATGAATATGAGACTTGTTAATCATAATTTAAATAATTCTAAAGTCATAATATGGCTATATATGATGATATTTGGATAGAAAATATGAAGTTTGGAAAAATCGGATTTAATTTGCGAAAAAACCGACTAAGGATTTGCCTTGTAATAAAGTTTTTTGAGAAATAAATTTTGTGTGCTATATGAGGTCTTTTTGAGACATATTATATATCATATTGAAGGCCTTGGAATGTAGTTTCTAACTCTCTTAACCGTTCATTCATACGACACCCGGATAAAAAGTTATAAGCGTTGGAAAAAGGGTCAATCATAGTGTGCCAAGTAGCACCTTTTTTATACTTTTTTAAAAAAAATGGGATATTTACATCTCATCTCGTCTCTTTCTCCATTTTTCCAGAGAACACACCCAAATAACACCCCTAACTTTACTCTTAAGCTCTCTGCAAGAGCTTCAAATAAGATTATCATCCCTGGCACGAAATCAAGAAGCAATAACATTAAAACGGTCCCTACGACGTAAGTATCGCTATATCGCCTCTCTTTTTCTTTGTAGTTTGAATTTTGGAAGGTATTTCATAGTTAATAAAACGTGTACTTTCTGTATTTAAGTGTTTAAATATCAAGGGATGTTGATAAATTCGTTTTCTTATAGTTAGAACTTACGGGACGGTGATCGGAAGTCGTGAGTTCGAGTTATTTGACTTGTAGTGGACTATTTTGTGGGCTGTTTTATGTTGCCTTTGGGCTGTATATTTTTCTACTATTTAATAAAGTTTTGGAGGAAAAATTGTGTGGAGAAATACCACATAATGACGGAATGGTGGGCTGGTCGTTCGTCGTTACATTTTTTAAAGTTATTTGACACACTTTGGTTGTTATTTTATGTATGAAGTGATTAGGGTGTGCGTGGGCTGTTTTGTGGTATATTGTGATGGAGATAAGGTTGGAAAATGATGCTTACATATTGTTATTGTTGTGTTCTTGTTTTTGTTGGTATATGGTATTGGAGGAGGGCTTAGTTAGAGGGGAGATGCTGCCAAAATCTACGTAAACGAGCTACTAGTTTAAGTTGCGGACTTAGTCTTTACTCGGCACTGATTTTGAATCTCCTTATGATGTGGTAGATTGAATTGAGTTGTTTGAAGAATTTATTGAAAGGTATTAAGGACTCAACGGAGTTAAGGTATGTTAAGGCTATCCCTTATTTCTTTTTGACATGATCCAACTGATACAAACAAAACGAGCAAAATACGCAATTTTCATAAATGGCTCTATCATAGAAATACTAGGGGTGTCTGTATTCTTGAATTCCCATGTGAATTATTATTATATCCTCTGTTTATGGGTCTCAGAAAAAATACGTATTTGATAAAGTTTGTCCGAAAGGCATATTAATTTTATGACATTCGAAAAATCTTATTAACGTATTTCTTATGCATTTCATGCATTTATACATGTACATTGACCCATGACCAGAAGGCGTTATATACGCATATATTATATGTATATGGGATATGGAAAAAAGTTATGGCGTTATATACGCACCACCACCTGATCAGCTGGTATACGTTGATGATTTTGCCCACGGTGGCTAAGATGATATGATGGGATGCCCGCAGAGGCTTGATAATGTTATGTGCGCATGTATTTATGCATGGTATGACATTTATATGCACATGCATAACATTATAAATTTTCATGATTCACAGAGCTATTCAGAATTTTAGGTTGAGTTCTTTACTCCATGTTTCTTTTATGTCTTTTATATACTACTGTCATGCCTTACATACTCGGTACTTTATTTGTACTGACGTCCTTTTTGCCTGTGGACGCTGCGTTTCATGTCCGCAGGTCCCAATATACAGGTTGAGAGTTCTCCTAGTAGGCTATCAGCTCAGCAGAAGGTGTTTGTGCACTCCACTTACTGCGGAGTTGCCTATTTGGTCAGTATGATTTGAATATGTATTGTTTGGTATGGTGGGGCTCTGTCCCGACCTTTATGATAATTATGTACTCTTAGAGACTTGTAGACAAATGTCATATATACGGATACTAGTATGGCCTTATAGGCCAGTACGTCATATGTATAAGTCGGTATATCAAGTTGGGTCACCCTCTATTGAGTATTTTCTCATGTTTTATTCTACTTATCTCACGACAGCCTCTCCGGCTCATTTACCTATGATAGTATAATACGAAAGATACGTTACGTTAGTACTCGGTTGAGTAAATTACCGAGTGCCCGTCGCGGCCCATCGGTTTGGGTCGTGACAAAAGTGGTATTAGAGCAGTCCTGGCCTAGGGAGTCTACAAGCCGTGTCTAGTAGAGTCTTGCTAATGGGTGTATTGTGCACCATACTTATAAGCAGGAGGCTACATGGCATTAAGGACTATCAATTTTTGTTCTTACTCTAGATCGTGTGGTAGAGCTCAGTTGTAAGAAATTCAAATTCCTAAATTCTATTTTATTAGTTATACAATGACATCTACATCCAGAAAGACAGTTGGTAAGAGATTGAATATGGTTGTGGAAGAGTTGAGTCAGAGGAACTTGATTTTGCATCATGCTTATGATGAGTAAATGTAAGGCTTTCAATAGATATGTGTGTACTACGACATGTGAGCCTCTTGATAAGGAGCCCTAAGTCATGAATATCTATCTACCCCTATGGTAAAAAGCAACGAGAGAATTATAAGGGAGATACAAGTTTTAACAAGTAAAAGAAGCTAGGTGAAGAAGGATACGAGGTACGCAGTTAGTGAGATTATCTGTATTTACAATTCAGGCAGAGAAATATAAGCATTCTGAGTTACTTTCAACAATAACAAAGATATATTCACTTGACAACACCCATTTCAGTTATGCCCTGTGGGAGCTAACAGATATAATTTAAGAGAAGGATGGGGTATTAGCATCCAGCTTGGGTTTGAGTAACCCAAAATTGTGGATGGATTGTTATCATTAGCTCGCATTTCTGAGGGATATTGTAAACGTGGTAATGGTTCTCCTTGTGAGACACCCAGATGGTGCACTCTAGAATAGTACAATCAGATATGACTACTAAAATGTTCAAAAATTTGAGAAGATTGGCATTGGAATCCTAGAAAGGATAAATATTTACCTTTGTATGGCTCTCGTCCCTAGTAAAGAGAGAGTGTTAGGTAACCCGAAGAGCTAGTGAGTTAAATCAAGGGGGCTAAAAATGAAAGAATGTTTAAGAAGTTTTCATAATAAGGCGATAGACAGAAATATTATCTGGAGAATAAGAAGAGAGTAAATGAAGTATCATGAGTAAGATGTGATATATGGGTGATAACGGTAAGTTAAAACATGACAAGACTACAGATTCTATTGTCAAGTGAAGGAAAAGACAAGAAGCTACAAGCCTTGAGACAATAAAAGAGTATAAGCCATAAATTCATGTCCCCATTTCGAGAAATGAGTTGGTGACTCATATATGATTACGAGAAGGAAAAGTTAGACCCCGGAGTAATAGAAATTAGTAGGGGATAGTGAATACGATAAACTTAACATGAATTCGGGACCGAAGGATTTGATAATAGTTGACATCGTGAGAATTTTATAGGTCACATTCTGACGATAATTGAATGGACAACAGAAGAATAACCTTTAAAGGTCATTCAGGAAGACGTTTCCCTAAAATAAGAGTTGTGAGCAGAGTTAAGCTAAAGGACTAAATGTGACAGTTACATTAGGTGTCACCTTTATGTGTAAGAAATTAAATTATCCCTGCTACAGAAGGGTTACCGTAAGGCAAGTAAGAGTCCGTGAAGATGTGAAAAGACGCCAAATATGAAGAGGTGAAATATTTATAGGTAAATCTTCATAGCAATAAATGTTAGTACTCCCCTAAAGGGGGAAAATGGTGTGATATGGTATTAAGTCGGAGTTATGTGGTTAAGGTAACTATGGAATATTAAAGGAAGAAGGTGGTAGAAAGGCGAAAGGAATGAGATTGCATTTATTCAGATCCTACGGATATGATACGACTCCAGAACATTATGTAAGCATGACGACGGGGAGAGGCAGTAAGGGTTCCATCACTAGATATTATTGATAAATAAGTGCAAATGAACATTGGATACGTAAGGAGCAAGTGTGCGGGGTAAGTTAAGACAAAGGATATAACCCACGAGAGATTACGCAGAATATAGATATGACAATGGACTAACGTATAGTTAGTAGTTGATTCAGGAAGAGCCTAGCTATTGCTAAATAAGAGGGTACCGACAAATCAGCAGGTTGTGCAAGATAAACATAGCGAAACCCAACATAGGGAATTCGGTCTCGCAAATATGATGACATCGTAATCCTTGAAAAATATTCAGATAGGAGTTGGGGTTTTTAAAGGTACCGCATAAATGTTACGAAAAGAAAATGGTGCCACTGAGAAGACAGTCAAAAAATTTCAGTTCAGAATCAACCTTACGAGCACAAGGGTGCGGAGGTAAGTAATTAAGGATAATTATTGGTGAGTAAGAACATCAAAAATTCTTTCGGGTATACGATGTAATAAGCTCGCAGCTTTACAGAAGTCAAAGGGTCTCTCTTAAGTACTACAAAGAAAGACTAGCTGAGGGAATAGGGAAGAAGGCTTCAACTTAAGCATAATGACATAATGAAGAAATAGTATTGTAACAACAGTCTCACAACAACATTGTATGTACTCCATAAGAAAGTGGCACCTATCGTGGCTAATGAACGGGAAAAAAAAAATCAAAAGATAATATTTGAGATCATATGAGTTACAGGAAATTCCAGTATTTGTGGGCAATGAGATAAGCCATGTATTCATGCAACAAGTGGCAGAACGACTATGAAAAATAATTGCTTATGTTTAAAGAGAACTAAGAAAGCACATGAAGAATTATTCGACCCACGATTTAGAGTTAGCGGTGATTCATGCACTAAAGATGTGGACGCGCTATTTGTATGGCATTCATGTTGATATCTATACGGATCATAAGAGCCTTTAATATATCTTCAATCAAAAAAAATTGAATTTACGCCAAAGGATATGGTTGGAGCTACTGAAAGACTACGACGTTGATATTTTATACCATCCGGGGAAGGCGAATGTAGTAGTCGACACCCTCAGCCGTAGATCTATGGGTAGCCTGTCATATTTACAGCCAGAGAAGTGTGGAATAGCCCATGAGATTCATCAGCTAGCTAGTCTTAGAGTTCGATTACTGAACTCGGGTGATACCGGAGTTACTATTTAGGACACGGCAACATCCTCTTTAGTAACTGAAGTGAAGGAACGCCAGTATGAGGATCTTGTGCTAGCTCATTACAGAGATACATCCCCTCAAAAGGAGAATACACCATTTGAAATTACAGGAGATGGAGTCCTCAAATATCGAGGTCGATTATGTGTTCCTAATGTGGCAGGGTTGCGCCAGCAGGTTATGGGAGAAGCTCACTATTCTTGTTATTCTATTCATCCAGGAGCGACTAAGATGTATCATGATATCAGGGGAATATACTGATGGGACGGAATGAAGAAGGATATAACAGAGTTTGTTGCTCAGTGCCCCAATTGTCAGCAAGTTAAGATTGAGCATCAGAAATCCGGTGGATTATTATAGGCTATAGATATTCCGACTTGGAAATAGGAAGTGATTAATATGGATTTCATCATAGGCTTACCTCGTACCCAGCGTAAGTTCGATTCTATATGGGTTATTGTCGCTAGACTTACAAAATTAGCTATTTTCTGTTTGTCGGGACTACTTACTCTGTAGAGGATTATGCAAGGCTTTACATTAGGGAGATAGTACGACTTCATGGTGTCCATATATCTATCATCTCATATAGAGGTGCTCAGTTTACAACTAATTTCTGGAGGTCCTTCCAAAAAGGATTGGGGACTCAGGTAAGTCTTAGTACAATATTTCATCCCCAGACAGACAGTCGGCCTGAACGTACTATTCAGACACTAGAGGATATGCTATGGTCTTGTGTGATGGACTTCAGGAGTAGTTGTGATGATCATCTTCCACCTATTGAGTTTGCATATAATAATAGTTTTCATTCCAGTATTCAGATGGCTCCATACGAAGCTCTTTACGGACGAAAGTGTAGGTCTCCTATAGGATGGTTCAAGATTGAGGAAACTAAGTTAGTAGGACCAGAGTTGGTACAACAGGCAGTTGAGAAGATTAAGCTTATAAGGGAAAGGCTATTAGCAGTACAGAGTCGTCAGAAGTCCTATGCAGATAATCGACGACGAGACTTGGAGTTTCAGGTAGATGAAAGGGTATTCCTAAAGGTATTACCGATGAAAGGCATTATGAGATTTGGTAAGAACGGAAAGCTTAGCCCTCAGTACATTGGACCTTATAAGATTATACGCAGAGTAGGCCAAGTAGCATATGAATTAGACTTGCCTTCCAAATTGGAGTCTGTACATCTAGTATTTCATGTGTCTATGCTCCGTAGGTATATTAGAGATCCCTTTAAAGTAATTCCAGTTGACGATGTTCAGGTTACAGAGCAACTATCATATAAGTAAGCTCCCATTGTTATACTAGATAGACAAGTTCAGAGATTAAGAACTAAGGATGTAGTTTTGGTTAAAGTACTTTGGATTAACAATAATGTGGAGGAGATGACTCGAGAAGCTGAATAAGAAATGAAGACTAGGTATCCTCACTTGTTTCAACTTCCGGAGGAGGATCAGACTGAGACATCACAGCCTTTAGGTACGTATATGGTACTTGATTCTTATGTTAGTTACTGTTATTAGTCGTGTGAGGCCATTGATGTTATTGATGATTGTGGCCCTATGTGGCTTTGTATTGTTGGGTTTGCTGAGTGACAAGTTGGTAGTAGTACCGTTACAGATGAGACTCTGCCAAAATTTTTATAGATTTGGGAGTTTAACATTCAAGGACGAATGTTTCTAAGGGGGTAAGATTGTTACACCTTGTGTGTCCCAATGTGACGTAATGAATATGAGACTTGTTAATCATTATTTAAATGATTTTAAAGTCATAATATGGCTATATATGATGTTTGGATAGAAAATATGAAGTTTGGAAAAAATCGGATTTAAGTTGCGGAAAAACCGATTAAGTTATATTTTTTTAAGTTGTTTGACACTATTTTGGTTGTCGTTTTATGTATGAAGTGATTAGGGTGCGTGGGCTATTTTGTGGTATATTGTGATAGAGATAAGGTTGAAAAATGATGCTTACATGTTGTTATTGTTGTGTTCTTGTTGTTGTTGGTATATGGTATTGGAAGAGGGCCTAGTTATAGGGGAGATGCTGCCCAAATTTACGTAAACGAGCTACTAGTTTAAGTTGCAGACTTAGCCTTTACTCAACACTAATTTTGAATCTCCTTATGATGTGATAGATTGAATTGAGTTGTTTGAAGAATTTCTTGGAAGGTATTAAGGACTGAACGAAGTTAAGGTATGTTAAGGCTATCCCTTCTTTCTTTTCGGCATGATCCAAATGATACAAACGAAACGAGCAAAATACGCAACTTTTATAAATGGCTCTATTCATAGAAATACTAGGGGTGTCTATATTCTTGATTCCCCATGTGAATTATTATTATATCCTTTGTTCATGGGTCTCAGAAAAATATATATTTGATAAAGTTTATTCGAAAGGCATATTGATTTTATGATATTCGAGAAATCTTATTAACGTATTTCTTATGCATTTCATGCATTTATACATGTACATTGACCCACGACCAGAAGGTGTTATATACGCGTATATTATATGTATATGGGATATGAAAAAAGGGTATGACTTTATATACGCACCACCACCTGATCAATTGGTATACGTTGATGATTTTGCCCACAGTAGCTAAGATGATATGATGGGATGCCCTCAGAGGCTTGATGATGTTATGTACGCATATACCTATGCATGGTATGGAATTTATACGCACATGCATGACATTATAAATTTTCATGATTCACAGAGCTATTCAGAATTTCAGGTTGAGTTCTTTACTCCATGTTTCTTTCATATCTTTTATATACTACTGCCATGCCTTACATGCTTGGTACTTTATTTGTACTGACGTCCCTTTTGCCTGGAGACGCTGCGTTTCATGTCCGCAGGTCCCGATAGACAGGTTGAGAGTTCTCCTAGTAGGCTATCAGCTCAGCAGAAGGTGTTTGTGAACTGCACTTGCTCCGAAGTTGCCTATTTGGTCAGTATGATTTGAATATGTATTGTTTGGTATGGCGGGGCTCTGTCCCGACCTTTATGATATTTATGTACTCTTAAAGGCTTGTAGACATATGTTTAGCGTACAAGTGATCATTTTGGTCTTATAGGCCCATATGTCATATGTATAAGTTTGTATTACATGTTGGGTCATCCAATGTCGAGTATTTCCTCATGTTTTATTCTACTTATCTCACGACAGCCTCTCCGGCTCATTTACCTATGATAGTATGATACGAAAGATACGTTATGTTGGTACTCGGTTGAGTAAGGTACCGGATGCCCGTCGCGGCCCATCAGTTTTGGTTGTGACATTAACGGTATTTTGGAATGTAATATTTAGTTAAATATGAAGTGCTCCATATTTTTTAACTTTAAATAATGGGTTGTATGATCACTTTCTTATCAAGTGTTAGTAAAATGTGTCAATCTATTTGTTCTTCCATATTCATATGTCAAGCTCTATTAAATTCTTATATCTTTTTCGAATTTGAAATGGTATTTCGATAATTTAAAATTAAAAAGAACACATCATTTTATAGGTTCATATTTATTTTTATGTTAAATTATTAAATTCGGTTAACCTTGAAAGTGTACATCAAAGTAAAATTATTCTGAGACGACTAAAAAATAATCATCATGTGTTACCATAAAAATTCTTCCATAAGAATATTTTAATAGATCATATATATGTCATTTTTTTAAAATTTTACTAAACATATATTTACTTATAAAAAATTTAACAAAGTAACATTGAAATAATATTCATATAACAAAAAAATCCGAAAAACTCGACAAAACCAAATCAATCCAAACCGATATAATTGGTTTAGTTCGATTTTGAAATCGAATTAAATCTGTCCATGTACACCCTAGCAATGGTAGTATGTGTTTGTACATTTGTTCTTTGTATTTTACATATCCAACTTGAGAGGTAAATAAGTCATGTGTCAGAAATAAGGCCAATTAGCAATCATTTCAAAGATGGAAACATAGATAAAGAAGATTCCATTAGAAATATTTTACTTTTATTCCTGCGAGTTCTATTTTCCTCCAATTTCAACCAGCTGAGAGAAGTAACTCAAGTAACAAGTCAGAAATGAGGCCAATTAGCAATTATTTCGAAGATAGAACATAGATAAAGTCATAAAGTTTTCACAATTTGAAAGATGCCGACTATCCGATGATGCTTTATATATTAAAACTATTTTTTTTACGGGTTAAGAGAAGGAAAAAAAAATCTATCTAGTTAAATAATATTTAGGCTCCCTCCAAACTTTCAATAACAATAACAATATGCTCAGTATAATTTTTACAAGTGGAGATTGATAAAGATAATGTGTACGTAGTCTTACCCTTACCCTGGGACTACCTCCTTTCTCGCCACTAAAAAATAATAAGTGACGTGAATTATTTATGAATTGAAATTAATTTGAATTTGCTTTAACTGATTTTAGATGGAACATGATAACTCAAAATACACTTCTATTCTACAAAACAAAGAATGAAATAGTATCTCTTTATAGGAAAGTGTAGTTGACTTTCATTAGGGAAAAAAATTCTACTATTTTCCTTCTTTTTAGTCATCTGCTTCATTCAAGAAAGAACCATGGGAATTAGGTATTTAAAAACATAAAAATATTGGTACCGTGTCTATGTTATTTATTCGGTATTTTTAAGGAAAAGCAAAATACTTGATGATGCTAAACTTTTAATTAATGCTACAGGATCCATTTTTATATTTGTGACCTGATGACCTTTAGCTGCTCATTTGATCATTCCTTCTAAAATATTTTAAGTGCATAATATTCGGGACGGAACTAGAATATTGGGAGCGGGTTTAGTCGAATCCAGTAGTTTTGGTTCGAACCCTGTATTTATTTTAAAAAAATTATTGAATATATATAAATTACTAATTATTTAAAACCCAAGCTTAAAACGATTAGAATCCTGAACTAATAAACTGGAAATCCTTGCTTCACATCCGATGATATCGATCTAAATGCTGAGAAGAGGTCTATATATGTTAACTAGTTTTCAAAAGATTTAACTTACACAATTTTGACAGTGGAAACAATCTTAACATGATGTAAACATGTTGTAGTCCTAGACTCCTAGTTAACTGCCTTATTTTTTAGATTGCTTATATTGGAATAAAAAATCCAACCAAATGTGAAATAGAATAATCTACAAATATGGTATAAATTTTGTTCTTTTCAAAATGTACATTTTAGAAAAGCAAGGAAAAGGATCAACAAAGAAAAAAGGACCGACAAAGGTTGTGGTGGAGTGGTAAGTACTTCTTTATCCTTAATCAGAGGTCTCGTATTCGAGACCTTACGTTATCCTCCAAATGTGAGATTGTCCAACGAATCTCAATACAGATAGCGGACACCGAACTATGTTAAAAAAAAAAACAAGCAAAGGACAAGGGGGTGTTGAAATATAGGGAGAGAGTGATATGATTGTTAAGGATGGGAGGGGTAGGGACACTGATCATTAGAGAGGAAACAATATAATTAAGCATGACCTTCATATGCAATTATTTATGTCTCCATCTTATAATATATCACTCTGTAAGTTTGTATAAATGTTCCTCACTTTTTTGCTATGTAACCCCATCATATATATATTATACCCCACGTTATCAAACAAATATTAGTGTACCTTTTACGCATTAATTATTACTCAGTTATCATAAATTCAACTCCACATAATTAAATAACTAAAAAGAATTTGCCAAAGGTGGACTATTTAGTTTCTAGCTTTGAGCTTGCGTCGTACTCGTACATCCTCTTTTTAATCTTTTTTTTTTACACTTCATATGGTTGTGTATGTTCAATTATTTTAATCTTAACTTCCTCTTTTTTCTTAAAAAATATATTTGCTCTGAGACTAGTTTGTAACATTTTCTAAAAGATTAGGAACTTCGATTCCAATTAATTTTCCTTATTATGTGGTTATGACCGTGGCCTTAGTTTCTTTACTTAGTAGTACAATTTTCTAAAAGAGGAACACCTCTTTTCATTTCCTTTTTTTTTTTCCTTGGGTGAGGAAGAGCCATACTTTCACATTGCATTACATTATCACACTAATTAAAATTTTACACTGACAATGTTACTTAACTGATTGTAACAGATTGTCTATTTTATTTCTCAGAATTACTAATTTAGCTTTTTATTGAGTAATTACTTACAATTATTATCTTTTAAGTGACTTGATAATATAAAAGTTCACGTGTCTAGTAAACTACTCTATAAATTCGCCCCAACACAAGTGAAAAAGGAAATGATGCAAAATCCGGAAAGAGCAAAAAAGGCACAAAAATGCTCGAGTATAAACTACCAAACGTACTTACTTTTTTGCAGACTCTCATGGCTCAAACGTTCATGATGTTGAAATCCAAGCAATCCAATATCTAACCCTCAACTATAAATTAGGGTCCCTCCACTTTCTTCTCTCTTTTCACAAAAAAACACTTAAAGTCATACAACCCCATGATTATTTTTTTCGTCTCTTGAGATGATGACAATAATCATGGGAAAACAACTATTTGAGTAACCAAAATTCAAGAAAATTCTCCCAAAACCAAGTCACAAAAGTCAAAAGCCTAAGCATAAAGGCAAGAATCCTAAGCGTGCATATAACATATAGCTAGCAAGACAAGTATCCTATGCATGCAAATAAAAGAATCTAATATATATATATATATATATATATATATATATATATATATATATATATATATATAAGGGTGTATTATGTTCGGGTTGGTTCGAATTTTTCAATTATCAAACCAAACTAATGGTGTCGGATTTTTAAATTTATAAACCAAGCCAAACCAACAAAGTCGGATTTTTCAATCTCGGTTTTTCTCGAGATTTTCGGGTTTTCGGATTTTTTTCTGGTAAAGTCGTCATAGCATAAAATATGTAATTTGTACTCCAAATATTTCTTAAGTCCGAGTAAAATACAACAATATAATTATTTTTCAAGAAACTAACACAATAATATGAGATAAGTCATAGCATTATACTAAAATATTCAATAACAAAGATAAAATAATTAAATTACATAAATAAATATTGCTAATTAATAGGCCATAATAAAAATTAACATAATCTAAAAATAATATATAGGTCATGCTAAAATAGATATAGCTAATAAGTACTAATATTAATTACATAACTAAGCACTAAAGAAAAAGATAAACTAAATAATGCATTTTCATTATAAACCAATGTAAAACTAAAATAATTATCCAACACTATCGTCATTCCTGGTATTGAATTGAATTTCTTTTGTTAGCATTAGTATTGATTTGAACTTTGTTTGAGTTACTATATTTATGAGCTATAAAATTTATTTACCATTCAAGAATGTTAAGTCTAAACTTGAAATAATACGCTAAAAGATATAACTGTAAAAAAGTTTAAGAAATATTTATAAATTATATTACAATAAATATTTATATGTATAAAATATTTTTAAAAATCATATAAATGTACTATCGGGTTGGTTTGGTTTCGGTTTGACTTTTTTAGTTAAAACCAAACCAAACCAATTATGATCAGGTTTTATTTTCCAATACCAAACCAAATCAAACTAAACCACATCGGATTTGTTTTTCACGGTTTGACTCGAATTATCAGTTTGGTGCGGTTTATCGATTTTCTTTGTACACCCATATATATATAGTAGCAGATTATTACTACATTTTTTATGTTTTAAAATTGAAATGTAAGTAATCTTTGTGGATTCAGGCTTTATCTTTGACGAGTTCAACATAACCTTTTTCTTTAAAAATAAAGCATTGGACTTTTGAAATTATGGGTTCAAAATTTAATTTTTTTGAAAATTAGTGAGTTTTCACCTACATATATCTATATTTCAATGTCAAAAATCACTGAGCTTAACCTAAATGGTAGAGGTGGATATAACCTTTGGACGATGGGGATAGACTGAACTTAGTATTTTTTATATGTGAAATATAAATATGTATATGAAAAATCACAAAAATAGTAATATCTGAACCCATAATTTTAATAGCACAATAATTTTATTAGTCTAAGAACCTTAAAGGCCAGTTAATCCATCAAATTTAAATTTTGACTTTGCCTTACTTAAGTTGTGAGAAATTATACATTGTCACTGCACACAAAGTTAAAAATCTTATCACAATACTCTTAGGAGTGATGGGAAGAGCAGAGGATGAGCTAGGATTTGAACCTTATGGGTGCGAGATTATAAACCTTTTAAGTTATTGAATTCTAAATTAATATTTTGTACATATTTACTGAATTTTTTAATATAAATACAGAATTTGAACAAAAACTACTTGGTTCGACCGAACCCGTAAACAGCATTGTGTCTCCGCCCTTGAGAAAGAGTGGTTGAATGTTAGTGTTGCCCATTCTACATAACAAAATGCGACATAGACATGCTGTGTGTCGCTAGCGGCGGGCCATGTGAGTAAGGAGCGTGGCAGAAAATTAATGACTTAATTAGATTTGATGAGATTAATCAGTCATTAGAGCATCCAATTCAATTAGTTTAGAATGGTAGCCTAAGGTACTAGACAATCTTAAGTTGTTTACAGTTATGGATGCATGTCTGTTGGATATATATAATAACACTAATAATATCGTTAGATAGTCATCAAATATTTTATTAAGTAAATCTTTTTATTATTATCAGTAAAATTGAAAGTTTTTTAGGGTATCTGTGAAGAAGATCTAAGTGAAGGTGGTGAGGGTGGAATTAATTTAAATCGGGTGTTTATTAATCGGTGATTTTCAGTTGAACTTGAACACATTAGTTATTGGAATTTTTATATAAACAGCTGATTAAATTCATTTACTATTTTTAGCCGGTATGCATAGATTACTCACTCATTATATACGGTTCTATGCATATTATACAAAGATTATACATAAATTATATATCGGTTGTTATTTTCAGTTTGAGCAGTTTGCGATTTCATCTTGAATTCGATTATAAAACATTTTCACCAGCCCCTAAACTAACAACATTAGACACAAAAATGAAGTAAGAAAAGGGTCGATCTCTTCTTATTTCCTTAATCTTGAACTTTTACTTTGAGGGGTCTTTTTCATAACGTGGTGTCATGTTAAGATTTTGTGAAAATAATTGAATAGAAAAGATTATAGGCAAGAGGATATATGATGTATCCAATTTGCTAACTTTGTTAGAATAGTATTCATCTATATATCCCTTTAACGTACTATGATCAGACCTTAAAAATATTATTAACATTATTTTATGGATTATTAATGATGATGAACAGGTTGGCTCAATATTCTGATGGATCCTAAAGTACCATAAATTTTGGAAAAATTCTTAGATTCCATGAATTTTGGTTTAATTTCCATCATGCTGCAAGAGGTTGGGGAAATAAGAGACATGTTTGTACTTGTCCAATGCAAGAGAATAAATACGGTTCAAGTTCCGTGCACTAATCGCGTATAAATTTTCCATATTATTAAGTTAAGTTAATTAGAACGGGATCATTGAATCGAAAGTAAAGTTGTCTCAGATCTATAGATCACAGGTTCGAGCAATGAAATCAGTAATTGATGTTTGCATCAGAGTAAGTTGCCTACATCACACCCTCATAGGATGTTATCCTTTTTCGGACCCTGCGTGAACGCGAGATACGTTGTGCACTGAGCTGCCCTTTATAAGTTAACTCATAACAGCAAGATAAATTACATGATAGCAAGATCAATATAGTAACTTGAAAAATAAAATAATAACATATTATAACATATTAAATTCACTAATAATTTGTTTTTTTAATAATATATATATAACTTAAATCCATAATTGCGTAAATAATAATACCAAGAAAAATTAAGTTGACATGAGATGGCTTCAGCGTGAGGCAAGCACGTGCTTAGATGCATCGAACTTCGTAAAAATCACAAAAGCGATGCAATTGAGATTTTATTAGTTACTTAATGTCTGACTAATCCGTCCCTATAATATTAAAAAAAAGAACTTAGTTGTATTGCAATTAAAAATGAAAAGAAAAAGATAAAGATAGAGAGAGATGAAGATGCAAATTTGCATTGGATCCTTCGCCGAAGTAGGACTATTATGCAAGGAACAACTTCTAGCATTTCCCTATCACACACACACATCAAAAATGTTTTTTTTTTTGGTTTTTTAGTTTTCCACCGGTGTCCGGTACCCGTATTGGAGCGTGATTATATTCGAATTCGCACCGAGTAGGATCCTATTCGGGGGCCTACCAAAGATTTTTCCATACCCAAGACTCGAACTCGAGACTGATAGTTAAGGAAAGAACAGTCTCATTCGTTCCACCGCATCCTTTTGGTGGTCACACACATCCAAAATGTTGGAAAAGCTAAATTCCAACAAAGTCCAGTAAAAAGAATTCACTAGTATTGCTCCATTTTAAATATTTTAACACTGTCTTAAAATATTTTGTGTTCCCACAGGGTCCGGAGGATCGCACCCTAAAGAGTGTGATGTAAACAGTCTACCCTAAAGCAAGCATTAGGGGATGTTTTCACAATTCGAACCTATAACCTACAGGTCATACGAAGATAACTTTACTGTTTATCCAAGGATCCGCTTCACACTATTAACATAATTATGCTATAATTATTTTTAAAAATAATTACAGATAAGCATTCAGAATATGTAGAATTAATTATAATCTAAAAAATAAGATAGATTATCTGTTATAACTTTGCTTGTGTAAGCTTGTTTATATTATCGGTCCCGATCCCAGCTTGTTTGGCATGAAAGCTTAGTTATTGTTATTCTTAGCTTATACAGATTAAATCCCATCATTATATTCTCTTTTGCTTCCCTCTCCACCTTCTCCCTTTTCATATTATATATCTATATGTACCTGCATTCTTCTAAGGTGCTATATTTCTCTAAGTTAGACATCACTATCAAAGTCTCTCTCTAGTATCACTCAATATCTTTTTGAGTTTACTTCTTCTTGTCATCTATTTTCTGTTTCCATATCTTTATTCCTCTCCCCCTCAATTGCCTCATTGACTTGTACTTTACACTCAAAAACATATTCATGTGCTCACAATTCAATTCATCTTCCCTTATGTTTCTCTCGAACTCGAGTACCGATTGCAATTTCTTGTCAAGACCCATTTTAGATTTTCAAAATGGGTGTCAAAATTCACATTTAGAAGACACAAAAGTGACTCAAAATCAAGAAGATCAAAGACAAGAACATACACAACAAGAAGTTGACAAGAAAGAAGAAGTAGAAGAATTTGAAGATGTTAAGGATTCTTGTTTGAAAGTTAAAGAAGATGAAGTGAAAATTCCAACATCACCAAAATGTAATACTAAACATATGATTTGTCCACCAGCTCCAAAGAAGCCAAAGTCAATTCAAATTACAAAGAGAAAACAAAGAGTGTTTCTTGATGTTTATGATGAAGTAAAATCAATGTTTCCTCCAGCTTTATTAGCAGATCTTGGTAACAAAATCAAGAAAGTTAGGAGAGAAAGTTCCATTTTATAAGTTTTTATTTTAGTTTCTTACATATGATAGATCTTTACTGTGTACTCAACCCTACTAATTAAGAAAAAGGAAATTCTCAGGTTTCTGTAACTTTGTTTAATTTGATTCCATATATATTAACCGTATTGACAACAATTGATGTTATGTTGTTACTCATGTATATTCCATTTACTTCATTTCTATCATCCAATCTAGTAATATATTCCTTTTCACTTTCATTTTTTCATTAATATGTTCATGAATGGTCAATCTTTGCAACCCTAAAACTGGATCTGCACAAGCTGATGCAGATCTAGGACGCGAGTTCTATGAATTCAACTGAACTCAATCTTCAACCCGAATTATGTATGCTATGTAAGAAAATTAAAATATATTCATATAATGAGATCACTTTATATTGTGAACCGCTGATTCTATATTTTGAATTTGCACTGTACAAATCTCTACAATTGTGCATGCTAAAGAAGACAATATAGGATACGAAATACTTCTCTGCATATTTTTATATATGAAAACAATCCAACTTTAAATTCTCTAATTTGATTTAATGTTAATCACATATATCTATAGCAATGTATAGAAATATCACACCATGTTTAATACCCTAAATTTTAAAATTTTATTTTTGCTAAACTCTGTATCCAATCAAATATTGTAACATAAAATGAAACGGAAAGGGTATTTAGGGTTGATTAGGGTGCATCTTATTTGCTTTTTTTCCTACTTCTTTTTTTTAATGTTTCACAAAATAGAAAAATGAAAGATATATTTTTGGCATATGACTTTTACCAAGATATGGAGGAACACAAAAGACAGCATTGACTTCACCAAGACGCAAATATGCCTTTACTGCATAGTTTTCATCAAATGCCAATAGAAGTAAAGAAAACCGTGAAAGAGTATATTCTCTATGCCAGAAATTTAACCAAATACTACTGTACTCGTCCACATTACGTGATCATTTTACTTTTAGCATATTCATTAAAAAGAATACAAATTTTTAGAGAAAAAAAGTTATATTCACTAAATTAACCTTAATTAATTGTTACATTGACACATTTGAATATGTAAATAAGGGCAAATTTTAGAAAAATAAAATTTTTTCCTTCTTGATTAAGTAAATGAACACTTATTTTGGACCAAAATAAAAAGATAAAATAATCAATTATTATGGATCGGAGGAAGTATATTTTTTCCCTAACTTCAAGGTTACAATAATACTTATTGCTTTTAATTTAGATCTTAGAGTATAGTTTAATTGGAAAAAGGGAAGTTTTTAAGTGTTGTTTTATGGTTGGCCTCACTTCCCATGCACTCATCATTAACTTTTCAGACTCTTTTCACTTTTTATCACATGAGACAACCTCTTATTTTGGTGCAAAGTACTATTGCAATAACCCACGCCATGTGACTTTAAAATGTACTAGTACTAATAGTTCCTTTGCAAGTCTTCACATGCAAAAGAAAATGGAAAATATACTTCACCAATTAAACTTCGAGTTTAACTATTACATATTAATAATATAAAAAATATTACTCCGATAAGATAACTTAACACATAATTACATATAATCATTTATATTAAGTAGCTTTAGTAACCTGAAAATGAGCTAATTTTTTCGTTAAATCTATGTCTGAACTTCTCTACTATTTTAGATGCTTTCTTGGGATTTAAGATTCCTAACGTTTTAACTCAAAAAGTATAATCGTTCTCTCTTCCTTACAATCTAACCATCAAGGAGATTAATTGATTACTCCAATAAATAGCATAACCGACTAACCGTGACAACGGAACTATACTAAAGACTTACCCAATTAATTGTAAAAATCTCCGCAGTCGATTATTGCAAACTAGAAAATGCAAGGTGATTACTTGACACAATAAGTTAAAATACACAAATAATGTAAGACTTTTACACTATCTCTTAATCTATATAATTCTTTTGCGCTTAAATTAAGAAACTAAATTAGGTTTCAATATGGATCATGTTCTAGAGAAAACTTCAAAAATAAGTGTACAACCAACTCCCGGTAAAGTCTCCAACTCTCTTATAAATTAGGTTTCTCAAAATCACTTTTTTTTCCCCTAACTTGAGGTGTTTGGCAAAGCTTTTTTTGGGAAAAAAGTACTTTTGGGAAGAAGCAGTTTCTAAGAAGCAGAAGAAAATAGCTTCTTCCCAAAAGCAGAAGCAGAAACAGTTTTGACTTTTCTTCTTACCAAAAATAGCCTTAACAAAATATAGGATATACCAAAATAACCGTTAAACTTAATACTTAGGATATTAATGTATAAATATTTTTTTGTTATTTTTAGGATAACTTTCTAATATATAGTGACTTTAGGGGTGAATGCTTTTATATTTATTGAATGATTTTTAATATATTTAACTTATATTAAAAGAATTAAGTACTTTTAATTTTTTTTGTTCATATTTTACTTAAATAAATTAAAAGATTTAATTATTGCATGTAATAATAAATTTTTAAGATTATTTATTTACTTATAATATTAACTATTAAGTAAATTTATTCATGTCCTTATTCGTAATTTGATATTTAAAGCACTTTCTAAAAAATTTGGCCAAACACAAATTATTGCTTAAAAGTGCTTTTCAGAATGATTAACCAAACACAAATTGCTTTTCTCCAAAAGTACTTTTTTCAAAAATACTTTTAAAAAAAACACTTCTCAAAATAAGTTTGATTTCTCGAGCTTGACCAAATAGGCTATTAGTGAGAGTCTAATAAGCGATTAAAATTTGCCAGTCCTCATTCTTTTATTAAAATTTATCTTTTGATATATATCTTAATTATTAAACACTAACCAAGTAGTTTTTTTGTCCTTGTGTCATCATTAATCACGTATATGTAACCATAATTACTTGAATAAGTAATTGTTAAGAAATTAATTTATTAGTATTGTATTTTTTTTTTCGCTTTCTTGAGGCACGTACGTAATATGCGGCTACCAACTCCATGACTGATTTTTAATGTAAAATCAATTATGATTGACCAAGCTTATGGAAAAAACTACTTGAAGAACAAAAGAAAGAAAAAGATCCTAAATGATAATTTTGTTTAATACGAATATATTATTTTTGATCGGATGTGTTGAAAGCTTTGACGGAAGGGAGCTTTGACGCAATAGTAAAATGATGTTGTCGTATGAACATCACATGTTTAAGCGGCAAAAACAACTTTTTATAAAAATATAAAATAAGGCTGCGTATATATGAGATTCAATGTGATTTGACTCTTTACCAGATGTTACGCTTAGCGAAAACTTAATGCGATGAACTGTAGTATCTTTTTGTTGGAAGCTTTGACATGAAAATCCATAAGTTGCAGCCGGCCATGGTAGTATTGTAAAGCGAAACGGATAGGTAATTAATATTAAAGAATGTTTATAAATAATGATAAGTATGGAGTAAACACGTCCAAATTAATTAAATGATAAGTAATAAGATTTTGACTAAACTTGTAATAAATGCCCAAATGGCAAGCATCTGTTACCCTCGACAAGCTTGTGCCCTTGCTGGGCACAGACTAATTGTCTTCTTTCTGCTGTTTCGAGAATCTCAAATATGTTACTATCCAAATAAAATAGAATAAAACATAAATCGCTAGTACGTGTGCGTTTCAACATATCGTTAGCATGAGTTTCGACGATAGTTTAGTTCCTATTTAGATTTAATTTTTTTATGCATCCATTTGACAATATTACATTTGGATTCAACAAATTTCGATGAACCCATTTGATGAAATTTTTACTGTTCACTTCTTTATAATATTGAACCCCCTTGTTCGGAATCCTGGATCCGTCAATGATTGTTAGATCGGTTTGCTTGTTATTACCCTTCCCCTCTCCCTGTCTTGAGCCGATGGTCTACCGGAAACAGTCTCTCTGCCGTCTTAAAGGCAGGGATAAGGTCTGCGTACACTCTACCCTCCTCAGACTCCACTTGTAAGACCACACTGAGTATGTTGTTATTATTGACTAATTCTTAGATATCAGCAATTTAGAGTGGCTATTTGGTGTCATTTCTATCCAAAAGTTGTCATTGGGTGAAATTAAAAAATAGCCAGATTTACAAGTGATAATTGAAAAATAGTCACAATTTCAAAAGTAATCGAAATTTAGCCACTGTTCATGTAAAGATAAATATGAACGAAAACACTGTTCAATTTCCAAAAAATATTCCAGCATAATATACTGGAGTTCAAATTTTTTACATGTGAATTTCCAGCATAATATACTGGAGTTCGAATTTTTTACATGTGAATTTCCAGCATAATATACTGGTCCAGCATGATACGCTGAAAATTCATATACAGGTGCTCCAATCTCCAGTATATTATGCTAGAACTTTTCGTGTTGCAGCAAAATAGTGGCTATTTTTCAATGACTTTGTAAATTATGACTATTTTTCAATTATTAGTCCAAAAACTGGCTAGTCCATACTATTTTCACGCTTTCATTAAATGGACTATTGTAGAAGCACAAAAACAGGAAGTTTTGTTTTCTCTTTTTTTTTTCCTTTTCAAAGCGGTATATTTATAAAATTTACACGTTAGATTCGAAAATATCCATAAAAAACTAATAAAGAAAACACAATTATTAAGTTGGAAAAAGAATATTTTATATTTTATTGAACTTAGAAAAAGTCAAAAGACTTTGATTTTCTTGCTGCTTTTGGTGAATTTTTGTTTGTTTTTCTTTTGTTTTTCAATAAATCATTTAAATTTCCACAATATACATCCTTATTTTCTCATGTTAGAGCTCTTTTATTATTTTACAACTGAAAAAAAAATCTTCATTTTTTTCATTTAACTGATTTTTGCCCACCTTTGCAACAGAAGTGGAAAGGGTTTGATTAACATTTCGGATCGTGCTGTTTGGTCTAACCCAATATTAGGTCTTTGCTTTTTTCTTGTTGAGTCAATTTCTAGCCCAACTTTATATATCACTCTTGAAATTTCAAGTGGTACCGGTCCATGAATCCAATGTACAAAATGACAAATGTGGGCTAGCCACTTTTCATTAGTAACGCGGACTAGCCACTTTTTATTAGTAATGTGGGCTAGCCACTTTTCAGCCCCTATTATTGAAAAATAAAGGGAAACTTTCATAAATACAAGATCTATAAAAGTTAATTATATAAACTACTACTACTTTAGATATTACAAATTGTGCAACTTCAAGTTTTACATGTTATTCTAGTTATACTTGTTTGCAACGAATTTTCGTAGGAAAATAAAACTGCAATTACAAACAACTATAAAGAAAAAAAAGGATTTTATTGATAAACATTGCGGGTTACAACTCTATTTATCCCTTGATTCTTCCCTCTCATTTATTATCCGTAATTTGAGGGTCTTAACGGCGTATTTCTCGAACATATGATAATATGCATCTCCTTGATGTATTTGATGATCAAGAAGCATGTAGCAACACTCCATTTGTATCTTGAATGTTGCTATAACTTTAAGCAAGACATATTTGACATGCTTTTGATCTCTTAATGAATATTCCAAGATTTTAATGAAATTTCGAAGATTGTATATTTGATCTCATTGTGCATATTCCGGGAGTTTATATAATTTCTGAGATCATCTTTGAATAACATATGTAGCCTTATTTATAGGCATAAATTAAGGTTTGAGTGGAGTAGGCACCAAATAACCCTAATAGACTCCTAATATTTCAAGAGTCGTCTTGAATTTAGGATTTATCTTGATCTGCTAAAATTTCAGTGTCTACAAATGCCCCTACTTCAAGGTTTGTCGACGTGTAGGCTTTCTGAAACTTGAAGACAAGACTTTGAAGTACCTGACTATCACAACATATAATCTTGAAACTTGTAGTTTTCGATTTGCAGAAAGAAGAGATGAAGGGCAGAACTGGTCCCACTGGGCGTGACAATTTATTTACAACAAATTTTCGTTGGAAAAGAAAACTGCAATTACAAACAACTATAAATAAAAAAAAGGATTTTATTGATAAACATTGCGGGTTACAACTCTATTTATCCCTTGATTCTTCCCTCCCATTTATTATCCGTAATTCGAGGGCCTTAACGGTGTATTTCTCGAACGTATGATGATATGCATCACCTTGATGCATTTGATGATCAAGAAGCATGTAGCAACACTCCATTTGGATCTTGAATATTGCTAGAAATTTAAGCAAGACATATTTGACATGCATTTGATCTCTTAATGAATATTCCAAGATTTTAATGGAATTTTGGAGAGTGTATATTTGATCTCATTGTGCATATTTTGGGAGTTTATGGAATTTATGAGATCCTCTTTGAAGGACATATGTCGCCTTATTTATAGGCATGAATTAGGGTCTGAGTGGAGTAGCCACCAAGTAACCCCAATAGACTCATAATATTTCAAGAGTCGTCTTGAAATTAGGATTTATCTTGATCTGCTAAAATTTCAGTGTCTACAAATGCCCCTACTTCAAGGTTTGTCGAGGTGTAGGCTTTCTGAAACTTGAAGACAAGACTTGAAGTACCTGACCATCACATCACATAATCTTGAAACTTATAGTTTTTGATTTGCAGGAAGAAGAGATGAAGGGCAGAACTGGTCCCACTGTCCGTGCCAATTTGTTTGCAATGAATTTTCGTAGGAAAAGAAAATTGCAATTACAAATAACTATAAAGAAAAAAAAGGATTTTTTTGATAAACATTGTGGGTTACAACTTTATTTATCCCTTGATTCTTCCCTCTCATTTGTTATCCGTAATTTGAGGGTCTTAACGGCGTATTTCTCGAACGTATGATAATATGCATCTCCTTGATGTATTTGATGATCAAGAAGCATGTAGCAACACTCCATTTGTATCTTGAATGTTGCTATAACTTTAAGCAAGACATATTTGACATGCTTTTGATCTCTTAATGAATATTCCAAGATTTTAATGAAATTTCGAAGATTGTATATTTGATCTCATTGTGCATATTCCGGGAGTTTATATAATTTCTGAGATCATCTTTGAATAACATATGTAGCCTTATTTATAGGCATAAATTAAGGTTTGAGTGGAGTAGGCACCAAATAACCCTAATAGACTCCTAATATTTCAAGAGTCGTCTTGAATTTAGGATTTATCTTGATCTGCTAAAATTTCAGTGTCTACAAATGCCCCTACTTCAAGGTTTGTCGACGGTGTAGGCTTTCTGAAACTTGAAGACAAGACTTTGAAGTACCTGACTATCACAACATATAATCTTGAAACTTGTAGTTTTCGATTTGCAGAAAGAAGAGATGAAGGGCAGAACTGGTCCCACTGGGCGTGACAATTTATTTACAACAAATTTTCGTTGGAAAAGAAAACTGCAATTACAAACAACTATAAATAAAAAAAAGGATTTTATTGATAAACATTGCGGGTTACAACTCTATTTATCCCTTGATTCTTCCCTCCCATTTATTATCCGTAATTCGAGGGCCTTAACGGTGTATTTCTCGAACGTATGATGATATGCATCACCTTGATGCATTTGATGATCAAGAAGCATGTAGCAACACTCCATTTGGATCTTGAATATTGCTAGAAATTTAAGCAAGACATATTTGACATGCATTTGATCTCTTAATGAATATTCCAAGATTTTAATGGAATTTTGGAGAGTGTATATTTGATCTCATTGTGCATATTTTGGGAGTTTATGGAATTTATGAGATCCTCTTTGAAGGACATATGTCGCCTTATTTATAGGCATGAATTAGGGTCTGAGTGGAGTAGCCACCAAGTAACCCCAATAGACTCATAATATTTCAAGAGTCGTCTTGAAATTAGGATTTATCTTGATCTGCTAAAATTTCAGTGTCTACAAATGCCCCTACTTCAAGGTTTGTCGAGGTGTAGGCTTTCTGAAACTTGAAGACAAGACTTGAAGTACCTGACCATCACATCACATAATCTTGAAACTTGTAGTTTTTGATTTGCAGGAAGAAGAGATGAAGGGCAGAACTGGTCCCACTGTCCGTGCCAATTTGTTTGCAATGAATTTTCGTAGGAAAAGAAAATTGCAATTACAAATAACTATAAAGAAAAAAAAGGATTTTTTTGATAAACATTGTGGGTTACAACTTTATTTATCCCTTGATTCTTCCCTCCCATTTGTTATCCGTAATTTGAGGGCCTTAAGGGCGTATTTCTCAAACGTATGATGATATGCATCTCCTTGATGTATTTGATGATCAAGAAGCATGTAGCAATACTCCATTTGGATCTTGAATGTTGCTAGAGCTTTAAGCAAGACATATTTGACATGCCTTTGATCTCTTAATGAATATTCCAAGATTTTAATGGAATTTCGGAGATTGTATATTTGATTTTATTGTGCATATTTCGGGAGTTTATGAAATTTCTGAGATCCTCTTTGAACGACATATGTAGCCTTATTTATAGCCATGAATTAGGGTTTGAGTGGAGTAGCCACCAAGTAACCTTAATAGACTCCTAATATTTCAAGAGTCGTCTTGAATTTAGGATTTATCTTAATCTGCTAATATTTTATTATCTACAATACTAAAATCAAGATTACTGCTGCGAATAAAAGGCTAAAAATAAGGAGATTCCTTATATTGCTGATAACATAATTAAATGCATATCAAAATAAAATAATTACTGACCTAAAAAAACTTGAACACAATTGGCTAGCATTCTAATTCATTTTCATTGTTTTTCCATCAGAAACCAAGTTTAGGTTGTCATTCGATATATAGTTTATATATATAATTAATTTTTCCTTTTAGCTAATATTTACAATCTCCTTATTCAGTAGGTGCCCGTCGAGTAATTACACCATTTTTGCGTAGAGAAAAAAAATACTTGTGTATTCTAAATCTAGATAGCCATCAAACTTTTTCAGACAACGCATTTAATACAAAAAGTATACTTCGTAATGTCATAAGTAGTATAAAAAAAGGTTAATTTATTTTAGATGTGTATATAATATATTGTATATTGTTACAATATACAATAATTATCATTCTATCAGGATACACATTCGTATTTGTACAATTTATATTATATAAATATAAAAATACACAATTATACATTATATACTATACGAGATATATATATTACGAATAGTATATCTAGTATATAATGTATCATATACACAGTATGCAAATATTGATTATATAACATATAGTTGATATAAGAACTATATAGTATACGATACACTAATGACGAAATTGGGGAAAAACTGGTATGATATGTACTATTAGGTGAGAGAGAATCTTAATAGAGATATATTAGGATATAGTATAGGTGAGAGAATCTCAAGAGAAATATATTAAGGATATGAAAAGTTATAAATTTTAAAACAAATTGTATTGTATGTAATTTTGTGATAGTAGTTGTAGGAAATTTAAATAAGTGTTAAAAATATAGTATTCTATGTAAATTCCTAAAAAAAGGGATAAATCACTGTCATAGAGTTTGAAACTACACGTAAAACTTTACGATATCGAATATTTTTCAATTACAGGGGGATGAAACTTGGCTATTTGTGAATTTTATCCGGTACTTTTAGGGGTAGGGTTATGAAAAATAATATTTTTCGTAAATGGTGCCAAAATAGTACTACTCTAATTATGGATATTTATGAAATTTCTGGATAGATATTTAAAATATTTTTAGCAAAGCCCTTGTTTCTTCAATTATTAGTGGTTTAAATTTTAACATGAATTTAAGTTGATAGTATAAATATTTTTTATATACGATTAATATAGATTAATTCGTTACAACAGATTACTTACATTCTTATCAGTTTTCTATTATTTCTATCATAAAAATTTGCTTGTAATCAGTTTATAGTGATATAATTCTTTAAACATTAATTATGTTAATAGTGGATCAAGCTTAAATCCTTTTGGAAAAATGTCATTGTATAGCCGTTCTTAGAACAATAGCCGAAAATATATATTTTTGGATATATTTTGTATATATATACATTGATTATGCTATATACAAATTTTATATACTTTTGCGGCTACGAAATATAAATAGTTTCTGTCACGAGCTAAAAATAATCCCCAACTCTTTTACCATTGTTAGTAAGAGTGTAGGGGGGGAATTTAACTAAATGATATTGGTATTGTAACATCCCGTAAATTCGACTTAGGTATGAATGTGTTAAGTGAGTAGTAATGTTATATTTTGTACATGTGAAGTTCTATCGGCATGAGTATAGGTGAAAATAGTTATTTTAGAATAAAGATGGAGAGTGAGGTGTATAAGACTCGATAAAATCGACTAATTTACAAAAGGCCAGTCTTGCAACAGGATGTAGTGAAAAATGTGTAAGGAATTTGAGAAAACTCCGAACATGAAAGTTGTATCCCTTTGCAATAACTTTCCAATGATATATTGTGGAGCCTGAACGGATCTCTGTGCAAAATGTTATGTGCGTTGTACTGAGCAATATGCAGTATGCATGCCAGGTGCGCGCCCGGATGGTCCCGTGCACGTCCGTGCACTTGTGGCAATGCTACTGCCTTTCTGCGCGTTAGTTGCGCTAGAGCGCGCCCGGGGGGTCTTTTTTAAAGCCCCACTTCATTTCCCACACCCCCAAAACACAAAAACATGCTTTAGAAAGGGAAGCTCTCACGAACCTAACTCCCCCAAGGTCCCTCCACCATCCAAGGTGAGTTCTAATAGTGATTCTAAATTAACTTCAATTCTTCAATACATTATTAACATCTATAAACCCTTCAAATCATTAGATATTGGATTGAGACATCATTGTTGAGAGAAGAAACCGTAGAACTCGTATTCAAGAGGATTGAACGTCAAAAAGGTAATACCTTTACCCTCTAATTGATTATAACATTGGCTAAATGATTATAGACTATAAGTTCATGAGATATGAATTGATGGGTTTGATAGAAAACATGAACGGATATGGATTTGGGTTATTTGTTGTTGATTATTGATTAAGGGTGTTGTTTATCTTATAGGTGATGAACAATGATATTGATTATAACAATTTGAGGTTTTAGAATTTATCTAGGAGCAAGAGAATGGGTTGTTGGGTGTAGAAACACCATTAATGAGGATTATTAAGCTTTATGCCTACCAAATATTTGATAAAAGGCCTAAGTGGCCAAAACATGAGGATTATTGCTAATATGGAATCTCTTTGACTTGTATTGATGTAGACTAAAGTTGAAAGGGTTGGCGTATGTGGTATTACGCTCAAAAGCAAGAAGTTAAAGTATGTGAGGCTAACTCTCTATATTTGGGAATGTTAATGATTCTTCCTATACTACGTTTCTTTTACGACGTTATTAATTGCCTCAGAAATATCGTTAAGCCTAGTTCCCTGAATAGTTGCAGAACTTCTATTCTCTAGCTTCATAATTCGTTCATGACTTTCATTCCGAATGTTGTGAGCTCCGCGTGTAATCAATATAGACTTGTGTTTAATTCCCATGAGTCTCAGTCTAGATTACCAGCATGTCATAAATAGTTGAAGCATAAATTATAATAATCAGTTCATGAATATATGTCTCAGTTCAGTTCTATTCAGCATTCAAGTATCATGTAACTCAATATGGTTCAGTATTTCAGTATCATGTATTACAGTACGATTATGAGTTCCTGTTTTAAATCCCTGGATGTTGAACACCTATATTTGGGCTCGAGGCTGCAGTATATGCTTTATGCATATTTGGGCTTGAGGCCACAATTTATGTGTTATGCATATTTGGGCCTGAGGCCGCAGTTAATGCTTTATGCATTTTTGGGTATGGGGCCGCAGTTATGTATACGTATACTTGGGCCTGAGGACGCAGTTTGTGCACATATATATTGGGCCTGAGACCGCAATTTATTTATTCAGATAAACATGTTGTTCATCATTCAGAAGATGGAGTATTCATATCCTTACTTTCTTTGTTCAGTTATGAGTTATCAATTATCATTTAAGTTATGAGTTATCAATGCAATTTCAGTTTCAATAGTTATCATTTCAGTTAGTTATCTGTTCTCTATTATCAGCTCAGTTCCAGTTTCAGCATTTACAGTTCTATCTTTTAGTTTCTTTACATACCAGTGCAATTCAAATGTATTGACGTCCCATTTTTCTTGGGACTTGTATCTCACGATGCAGGTAATGATTTACAGGTTGACTATTCAGAGCGTTAGGATTCTCGTACCAGCTATTTGGTGATCCCCAGTTCTTTCGGGGCATTATCATTACCTTACAGTCTTCAGTATTTTCAGACAGTCAGTATTTTTAGTACTTCATTAGAGGCTTCATAGACTAGAGTAACAATTAGACAGAGTCGCAGGCTTTTCATGTCAAGCTATGTTGGCTACAAATATGTTTCTGAATTGTATTAGTATTTCTGCACTTTGATTTATATTATTCAGACTTTCAGTATGTCAGCATGTGTTAGCTTATCTTCCGCATTCAATATGTTATGATACTATATTTTGATTCAGTCAGCAGTTGGTTCGCTCGGTCGTATGTAGTCAGGCACCGAGTGCCGTGTTATGTCCATGCCCAAGTTCGGGGTGTGACAGTTATTCTTGAACTTATATATATATAAGAGATAATTTATTATTCTTCCCATTTAACTTTGAGAAGGAAGTTACTATTTCTCTCGTTTTTTTGAAAGAAAAAAAAGAAACAAAACATGAGAATACTTGGAAATGGTCTAATTACTTTTTGGAAAAATTAGCTGGGTTTGATCACTTTTTGGGCTATTTATTAGCGTTAAACTATATTTTAAATTTTAATGGCAAAGTAGCTATGAGTTTGATTAAATTTATGTTTTTGTTCTAAAAAAAACACAAAATGTTTTAAGTCCCAAGAATGTTTCCTAGTTTTTGAGTCTTTACTATATTGTAAAATCCAGTAATAATACATGTAGTTCAAAATAACTGTGTTCAAACCTTCATGGATGAAATAATATAAAAAGGATTCAAAGCCTAGTAATCACTGCTCTTGGTTGAACCTAAAAGGATTGTTTCACCTATGGTACCTCTTTTGGACTCGACGATAATATTCTGTAATTTCTGCTTGTGATAGTTAGAACTCCATGATTGTGTCAAGGAATTAAAAATAAAACAATGTGAAAAAGATTCAAATCCCAGTAATTGTTGATGGGCTATGAACCTATAAAGGTTTGAACTCCATTAATTGTTGTTGGGGTTTGAACTTATGAAGGTTCGAACTCCAGTATAATGTGCTGAAAGTTTACCTTTAAAAGCTCTAAAGTCTAATACTGTATATTTGGGATTTTACATGTTGAGAGTTTTTGGAACACTAGTATATTATGCTAGAGTTTTACCCGTAGAATGTTTGAAATCTACACCGATTGCTGGAGTTCTTTCGTATTTCAGATAGGAGTATTTTTAAGGAAAACTACCGGCTATGTCCATTTAAGGGGTGAAATTCAAAAATAGCCAGATTTACAAGTGATTGTTGAAAAATAGCCACAGTTTCAAAAGTAATCGAAATTTAGTCACTTTTCATGTAAAGATAAATCTGAACGAAAATACTATTCAAAATCCAAAAAATATTCCACCATAATATACTGGAGTTCGAATTTTTTACATGTGAATTTCCAGCATAATATACTGGAGTTCCAGCATAATATACTGGTCTAGTATAATATGCTGGAAGTTCATACATAGATGCTCCGATCTTCAGTATATTATGCTGAAACTTTTCGTGTGCTGGAGTTCGAGCATAATATGCTGGAATTTCATATACAGGTGCATCAATATCTAGTCTATTAGGCTGGAACTTTCCGTGTTGCAACAAAATGGTGGCTATTTTTCAATGACTTTGCAAACATTGGTTATTTTTTAATTACCAGTCCGAAAACTGGCTAGCCCGTACTATTTTTACCCATTTAAGTAGCTCATTATAAAAATTGATCAATTCATAAAATATTAGCCAACTATTACCAATATTAGCCAATTAGCTATTTGTAGCCAAAAATATATCAAAATTGTGCTTTCTTTTGAGTGGATATTATTAGAATAGATTGGGTACATCTTAAGGAGCTTGAATCCCAGTTTTGAGATTATTTGTTGGAGTTTTGAATTGAAAATTCGAAGTAGAAGATGAACATGAAAAAATAATATGTGTATCTCACTGTGTATCATTTGTGTATCACATATGTATCATATTTGTATCAAACGTGTATCACATTTATATTCATGTATACCTGTGTGAGAGATACATGCGAGGTACATGTTTGATATATGTGTCGCAGAAGAATTTTTTTAACTTGAATTTCACTACGAATTTTGATACCAAATCAGTTCAAATCACCTCCAATCTTTCTCAAATTTTGTATATTGACTCATCTATATGTTTTCAATGAATTTTAACCAAACTCATTGAAAAGGTTCTTTTTTGCTTAGATTTTTGGATACAATATCTATATATATATTGTATTTCATCACCTTATTTGCTACCTTATTCATGATATTTTTTTCCGTCTTGCATCTAATGTTGCTAATCACGCTTAAAAATATGGAAGGAGATCCTTGCATGTAATTCTTGGAGAGAAAGAAACTTATTTATTTGAATTTTCAATTTTAGATGTATTTGACTAGTTTTGATAGGTATATGAGATTAATGGTTAGAGGTTGGTAAGTTGGAACTTATTTAGCACATTTATACAAGATTTCCTATTTTTAAGTGGCTACATTGCTATACAGACACCAAACTCTAATAGCCAACTCAAAAAGTGACTATTTACCCGTTTAACTCTTACTTTTTGAGGTAATCAATTACTTTGACCAATCAGGGTGATGGAGCAATGGGCCAACGGACCCCATTTTCAATGTCGAAACCTTCTTGTCTATTTGTTTAAGTTGGGGGAACAGTTAAAGTAAGGACCGTATAATGTGGGCCCTCAAATGAAATGGGCCCAAAAAGGACCAAAGGCCCTTATGAAAGTTGAAGACTTTTTTTGGTTCTTCCCCTGTTGCAATTGGTATACACCTAAGCAAAAAAAATTGAAATCATTTCTTACCCTTTATTGGATTCTCTATAATCACCATCAATGGATCCCATGGTACCATCTTAAGCTATTAAGAAGATTGCCCTACACATTTATTTTTGGAAAAATAAAATTGTATAGTAACTCTCAAAATAATAGTCGAAAAATATATATTTTTTGTATATGTATACGTTCTGCAGGTTATATACAAAACTTATACAAATTTTATATATTTTTTCGGCTACACAATGTAAATAGTTTATGGCGCGGGCTAAAAGTGAAAAAAGCCCTTTACCTTTTCTTTGTTTCTCTATTTATTTTCAATTCATTGGGTGTGCCAACTGCAAATGCTTAGCCTAATAGTGTATTAACTTAAGAAAATAAGCTGTACAATAATTAAAACTTGACAATGGAAAAGAACATAGAGTAAGAAGAAATGAAGTGACATAAGAATAAATTGTCAAACACAGTGATACAAGGAGGGGTCATGGCCGAAGCCTAAGCATGAAAAGACATAATTTAAAAAAAAAATCACTTCTATATACTAAGGGGTCGTTTGTCAGGATTACAAGCTATCCCGAGATTATAATACGAGAATTAAATAATGACGGAATTACTTAGTCAATGTATTTTTATTAGAAGATGTTTGGTTCATTGGACTAAAAATGAGATATACAATATTAATATAAATATGTGTTCAGTATATACTAGATACAACAACAACAACAACAACAATAACCCCATTGAGTTTTCACAAGTGGGGTCTGAGTAGGGTAAGATGTACGCAACCTTACCCCTACACTAGAAGGCTAGAGAGGTTTTTTCCGATAAATCATCGGATAGAAAAAGAATAAAATAAAAAGTAACGACAACAAATAGTAACAACAAAAAGATTGATGTATGCTAGATGAGTTGGGATAAGCTATTGTTTTCAATTTTAACATTGAATTGTTTAAAATTTTTTGGGAAAGAACTTTGGAGATGGACATCTTTGTAATTTTACCATTTATCCGGGGATTACTTTCCCACCATGGGATAGAATAATACCCAATTGTGGGATTAATTAGTTTCAGAATTCAAAAATTCAACCAAACACAGGATAAAATAATTCTGCATTTAATCATGGGATTATTATCTCTTATCCCACGTACCAAACGACCTCTAAGGTCATTAAACAATAACTATATGTAACAACTATCATACCAAGTTTTACGAAAAACCTAAAAAACAAGGGCGGAGCTAGTCCTCCGCTTACGGGTTCGGCCGAACCGAATAGTTTTTGTGCAGATTATGTATTTGTTTTGTAAAATTCATGGAATATGTAAAAAAAATAAATTTGAACCTAGTAACTTAAAAGAACTAGAATCGCGAATCCTTAAATTTCAAATCATAGCTCAACATCTACTAAAAAATAAAGCATGTAACATATTATAAGATGTTAAAATACATTGAAGATAAAAATTTTTTTTTACACGTAGTATAAATTAAATGGAGAAAGGATAATACAAAGCAAAGCATCTCTCTCTATATGAATTGTTAATTCAAGGGTTCAGCTAACGAAAATAAAATAAAATAAAATGGGGTCATCTGACAATGACAGTGTAAGTTAATGAAAGCTTTAGCTACTTTGAGGAAAGGCAAATGTCATAGTTGCTAGCTCCAATTCTAAAAAGGACAACCTCTGCAGCAGTTTCCGGTCTTTTTGTTTGTTTGCTTTTTCACCTTTATCGACATATTACAATTATTCTATGTTTCTTATTCTCCATCAACAAAATAAAAAAGCAAACCAAGAAAAATAAAAAATTTAAAGAAACCAACTTTTACTCTGTTCATTAGCTATTCTTTTGACTCCATTCTACTTGTTCTTATTCTAGCTAGAAATAGGAAACAATGTTCTTACACTTTATGTTAAGTGTGTTTCCTATGTGTATATGAAGTTACCACTTACCATGTTTGTGAGTTTGTCCTTCTTCTTCTTCTTTACTGCAGTTTCTGTTTGTGTAATGAAACAGCTATTTGTTTGAAATGACAGCTTCTTTCATTCTTTCTTTTGTCTGTTATTTCAGGTTAATCCAATGGTTTTAAGGTGACCCTCATTGGTTTCTTTTTTTTTTTTTTACCTCAAGAGGAGTAGTAAAAACTCAAATCTTTATCAAATATAACAGTGTTATTTTGGCCATGGCTCAACAGGTATTTGTTTTGTCCCATTGTCACTGTTTTGCAATTGTTAGTTGATATTGGTCGTTTCTATTGTTTAATGGTCTGTCACAAACAATCTCTCTATCTTAAGTTCTGCCTTAAGTTCTACGTAGATACTAACCTCCACAAGCTAAACTTGTAGGATTCCACTGAGTTTATTGTTGTTGTTTTTGCAATTTACCACATGGGGTTTCTATTTTGTGAAGAGGGGTTGTGTTTTTTCCTTATAATTTGAAGTGAGACTAGTCCATTCATTACCTTGTAAAATTGTCCTTTGGTTCTTGGTCAGATTCTTGAATTGATAGATGGAAATTAAACCCCACTACTATTTTAGCTAGTTTTCTTTATTGTACTTATTCTTTTTTTCTTTTTCATTTTGAATTGTTGATTGATTTGATGGAGCAGGAAGAAGGGTGGCCATTGGGATTGCAACCACTGAATATGAGAATAGGTTTGGGTAGGAGCAGAGATTTTTCTGCTGGTTCAGCTTCATTCAACACTTCACTTAGTCAGTCTCTTACTTCCTCCACAGATTCTTCTTCAGATTTGGACACTGAGGTCAGTGTATACTTCTAACTTACCATACTATTCATGCACTACTTTTCTTTTCTTTTATTTTCATTCTTTCCCACACGAATGAAAGCCTTCGAGTAACGATAAAGTTGTCTCGGTGTGATCTATAGGTCACACGTTCGAGAGGTGTAAACAACCACTAGTGTTTGTATTAGGGTAGACTGTCTACATCACTCCCTTGAGGTACGGCCCTTCCACGGGCCTTTGTGAATGCCCGATGCCTTGTGCATCGGGCTGGCAATATATCCCAATTTGCCGTAGGTTTAACTTATGTACGCTGATAGTGTAAATATTTTTTATACAATAACCTTACAGGATAATTGTCTATAGTTAGCCTAATTTGATTATTTAAAAAATGACACAAATAAGTCATATATAACCAGTTAAAGTACACTGATTATATAAAATTCATTTCATTATCACGATATATAAGTGAAATTCATTTACCAATTGCAGTGAAAAATTTAACTAGTCAAATAAAGCTGCAGCATGTGTCTTGCTTAACCTTTGTGACATTCCTGTGGATTTATGAGTATTATATGGTGTTGTTTGTTAGGTATAATGAAGAAAGGACAGGTGAAAATGTGAAAAGAATGTAAATACAAACAATCAAGATCATAATAAATTGGAGTAGTTGAAGTTTACGTATATCAAAAAGAATAAGAATCAAAAGTAGATTGAACAAGATAGGAAAGAGACACATAGATTACTTGTTATTTATTGAAATGTCCTTGGTTTTTTTGTCCAAATCATATGATGCACTGGGATATTTTCAACCTTCATTAATAGTTTCATGCATCTTGTGAAGTATATTTGTGAGTTATGTCATGTCACTCTGTGTTCAATGTAAGTTGGGACCATAACATTATTAAAGCTGTCACTGGTGTCCCTTTAGTACATTGACATGAAATCCTTGGGATGCTTTTTATGAACCTCAATTATCAGTTCTGTGTAACATATTTCAACTTTAATTTTCTTCTTGTCCTTGGTTCTTCAGTAGTTCAATTTGATTGTTCTACTTGTACTTATTTGAATCTAAAACTACCCTAATGTTGCAGCAGTACTACATGAAAATTTAAAGTTATATGTATCTTGGTACTCATTAGACCAAGTTTATGTCTAGACTAATTAGTTAAATAACCCTATAACAATCTTTTAATTTTATCCAAAACAGTGGCATACGCAAGATATTAAGCGAGCAGTCAGCGGCGAAGCCAGAAAATTCAATAAGAGTTTTCAAACTTTGAACACCCTTTGCTAGTAGGCTATGCAATAGTGTTCAAAGTCTATTTTTTTTACTTAATAACAAGTTAATATTTTACACTATACATAGTATGATTTTTCGGCGAAGGGTGTTCAGTTGATCACCCTTGACCATACATAGCTTCGCCCCTGCAAGCAGTGTCGGTTTATACTTTATAGTCACAATTAAGCTTGTAAACGAGATTGAGTGTGAGACTCTGATGGTTTTAAGACTTTACTACTTGAACCAAATTGATCATTTATCTTATATTATTTTAGGTGGTTTCCGCCGATTATATATATGTATTGTTTCTTAGAAAAAAAAATATTATTTACGCACACATATAAGTAAAACCTTTTACGAAGCAGTATCAGATGACACCCCTTACTAAAGGTGCCTCTGCCACTTATTCAGAACCTGCCAGCTCCAGAGCCATTGTTGTCAAAATCTTAAGCAAACTTGATTGAAAATAATCATTATACAATATTTATGAGTAGGAAATAGTTAATCTCCAATTTCTGGCTACTTGGTAACTAAACTATGCTATTAAAATGTGTTTGGAATTTGCAGTCTACAGGGTCATTTTTCCATGATAGGAGCACCACACTTGGAAGTCTAATTGGTGTCTCCAGTATAGTTAATAATCTCTCAAGAAGATCAACAAGGTCAAGAACAAATGGTGTAATCACAGATGTCCAAAAAAACTACAGGTCAAAAACAACATGGTGTTTCTCTTTATGTCCAAGAAACAGCACAGATGCTGAGAGTGTAATGATGATAAGGAACAATGACAGTAGTAATGTACCATCACTTGGTCATTTTCTTGCAGTAGAAAGAAGAGCTACTGCTAATGGAAATAGAAGAAGTCATAACCATAGTCCTTTGATATATGGACCTGATGAATTTGCTATGGCATTGCCTAATAGAGATCAGAATTCATTGTTTGCTAATGGACAAATTGCTCCACCTCAGTTGAGTCCATGGTCAGGTTCTGATGTTGAAAATAGACAGAGGGCTAATAGAGAATTAGAGCATGATGTTCATGGCCAAGGTGCTCCACTTTTGTTTCCATGCATGTGTGGATGATATCTTAGGTTCGTGTCATATTACAACTCTCTGTATCCCCTGAATCTTGATTCTAATTTGTTCCCATTGATTTGAGACTAAAGCAACGTATTTGTCGAGTGCAGGATGATATGAGTTTTTTTGTGATTTACTTGATCGTCAAAAAGAGTTAGTAGCACTTCAGATTGATCTCGAGAGACTTCTCTTGATCCCTACTCCGCGCATATCCAGATTAGTCAGACACAATGTGCTTCAAATACCAAATGATTAAAAGAAAACAATGTGTGGCTGATTGATCAGACCAACATACTAATAGCAATTAGCTTAATTCTCTTTGCTACATACATCTGTTCATTTTATATTGCTCATTTCTTGTGCTCAAGATCCTAATTTCTATGGATTTTGTTATTCATTCTCCTTATGAAAAGACTTGTCCATTTTCCTGACTCTCTTCTTTACCTCTTGATAAAGCTACTAGTTACATTTAAAAACATCAAGTCAAGAATATAATTTTTTTTTCTCTCTCTTTAGTTTCTACTTAAGCTGGAAAATGTGTTGTAAATTGCTGTTTACAAATTTCACAACAATCTTCATTTGGTAATTATTGGTTTAATAAACATAAATAACTACTGGTATGGGGCTGATCTTGTATTCTTAGAAAATGTTCCTTCAACAACAACAACAAAAACTCGTGTAATCTCACTGGCGGGATATGGGGAGGGTAGTGTGTATGCAGATTTTAAACCTACCTTGTGAAGGTTGAGAGATTATTTCCGATAGACACTCAGCTCAGAAAATGTTCCTGAGCATACAATCGCTAGCATATAACACCCCGCAAAAAATTAAAAAATGGTTACTCATAGAAGTGTCTTATTGATGTATAGATAAGTCAGATTAAATGATCAATTGTATGAAGTTGCAGTATTTTCTTTCAAAAATAGAGAAATGATTTTCAAATTTGAGAATGATAGGAATTAATCAGAGTTCTTCAATATTGCAAAGTAATAGAACTCATTAAGTTATCATTGTATGCTGGGAGTTTTACTGCCTAGCAAGTGCGAACGAGAGTGCGCGCAAGTAAACCTGGACATCACTTTTTTAAATATATACAATTAACAAGAGATTGCATCATTAGTCAGGCTACAATAAAGGGATAAGATAATGCAACAATCTTTGTCTAAGTATTTTGAGACAATGATCATATTATTGTTAATATAAAGTCTAACATTTTAAAATTATCTATCATAGTAAATTAAAATTGGCGTGTATAAGTCGATATTCTTAGCCTTAATTTGTGCTAAGATTCTCTATCTGAAAAAATATATATATTATTACTCACTATATTATTATAGCAATAATGCAAAGAAAAGTCATATATGGAAAACATAATACTGATATGAAATTGCCCTTTCAGAAACATTAAAACAGAATGTATAGGTCATTTATTATTGTACATTTCTCTTTTACACCTATAGACACATCTAATGTGAGACCACCCCGTTTTCATAAAATGTCAATATCCAATTGTCCCTTTTGTTTCTCTAAGTAATCTAGTAGTAGCAACTAGGGCAAATTGTTCCTTCTTTTTAATGGAAAATTTGTTAATAAATTAAAGGTAATGGGTTATCAAGTGGACAAAATATACACTAGCCAAACAAAAATAAAATAAAATTATAGTAAGAACCACCTTTTCATGATTTAAAGTGATGTTGTCATTTGAAATTCATGGCTATTTTGAGAACGAAGTTATATCGTCAACTTGGACATTTCAAACTAAGGGCTCCTCTTCTTTTTTTAACAATTTCTCCTTTGTCTCTTAAAATTGGTTAGTGACTAGAATTGTATTTGTATGTGACTAAGGAGACACTTAAGAGTGATATTACAATTCATGTGTTTACCTAAATTTTGTAATTAATTAGGTCATGAATGTAACGTTTATTTTTCTTGGTCATTTCTTGTCGTACATCATACGTCTTTTTAATTAATTAATTTCATGTGAATTTTCAACCGTTTTAATGGGATTGGAACTTCACAAAATATCTTTACTCATTTATTTATTAATTTTGTTCATTACAACATGACACGCGCATCAGTTTAAAATTGGAAAACCTAAAAGGCCGCCACGGAAAATTAGACGTATGATTCGTTATTGTCGTATATGCTTGTTTTACATTACAACATTTTGACTATTGCCTCTAATATTTCAAGTTCATTCTTGGTTAAATTACAAAACTTTAAAGGCTAATCACAAGAATAACTTTCTGCAGTTCTTTTATTTTCCCGTTTTTCACTTTTGACCGACAAAATTCTCTTCTTTTTTTTCCGACCTAGGTTCAAAAGTTCCACTTTTAAGCACTTGGGCTAATTCTTCTTTACATCGATTAACAACAATGATCATGACACTATGGAATTCAAACTTGTAATTTGTAGTTCATATTGTAACATTTTTGGACATTGGGCTATGCCTTTGAAACGTATTTCTAGGGGAAAATGACACTTGTGTACGGGTAAAAGTCGGGCCCATGATACACTCTAGCCTCCAATAGGGTAAAACGAGCTCGAAATATGATTGCGAAAGATCGGAATCGAAGCAAAGATATCTTCGAGTCAGAGTACGGGAGGCCGACCATCGACCCTCGATAATATCGGGGTCATGATTCGAGATCGACCTAAAACCTGAAGGACTTCGGAGAGCGTCGCTGGGCAATCAAGCACGGCTAACAGGAGGCCGTAATATCCGTGACCGACTGGATATCACAACGTGGATCTCAGCACATATCGATGTAAAACCGGCAATCAATTAAACAGAAGATTTTTTAACTTTTATAGAGTTATACATATAGTAGGATTCCCCTACTATATAAAGGGGAGTTTGATAATTCATTAAGCACGTTGTAACACGCATTCCAAAGTAATATACTATTATTTTCACTTTTATTCTATGCTTTTCTTTCATTCATCAATATTGACCATTGTGAGCCCGGATAGAGGGCAAATAGTTCATTAAGGCCGGAGACATCTTCCCCGCGTGGTTTGAATTTACTGTATTTCTATTTGTTCGTTTTAATCAAATTTATCATTTTGTATCAAATTAATCAGCGTATCCTTAAAACCACTTACAAATTTAATTGTTATCCGATTTTGAGGGTCAACAACACTGTATAGCCGCTCTCAAAATAATAGCCGAATATATATATATATATATATATATCACATTCTATATGTTATATACAAAAATATATAGATTTTATACACATTTTCGACTATTAAATATAAATAGATTCTGTCGCGGGCTAAAAATAAAAAAGCGCTTTTTATGTTCTATCTAATAAAAGTACTTATAATATACTCTTTCCTTAAAGAAAAAGAAAAAGAATTTAAATGCCTCTATCTCATCTCTTTTCTTATGACGCCCCAATTCAAATTGATTGGCAATTATGGAATCTTTAATATCTATTTCGACTTATTTGAACATGTTAGCCCATGCCTAGAAAAGCATGTCACAATGTAACCCATTTAATATTTTGAAAATTCATTTTAAATTGACTAGTTCTATACTAGTTGTGAACCTACTGCAACTGCTAGCAAATTAGTTATGCTAATTGTTTTTCCTTTTCGAGCCTCGGAGCAATCTAAAGTTGTCTGTGTGTGATCTATAGATCACGAATTCGAGCCGTGGAAGCAGTCATTAGTGCTTTCGTTATCTAGTGTTAGTTTTGTATTTTCTTTTCGGTTGTTAGATTGGTTTGCTTGTTATTGCCACTTCCCTTTATCTTTCGTGAGCCGAGGGTCTATCGGAAACAGTCTAGCCTTCTTAAAGGTAGGAGTAAGGTCTATGTACACTCTACCCTCCTCAGACCCCACTTATGGGACTACACTGTGTATGTTGTTGTTGTTGTTGTTGTAAGGTTGGCTGTCTACTTCATACCCTTGGCGTGCGGCCCTTCGCCAAACCCTGTGTAAAATGATACTTTGTGCATCGAGCTGCTCTAATTGTTTTCCCTTCCCTCCCACCGAAGCAATTCAGGTGCTGGCTGCGGCAGACCAAAGTAACAAAGTCAACAGCTCCGCTCCTTTGAAAGAGAAAAAGAAAAGAAGAGGAATAAGATTTTTTAAATTGGCCTTATAAAACCACCCTTGACAAAATATATGTGCAATTTGGTCATATAACAGTTTATATTCTTATGGACGTTCATATGAAAGTATGCAAAAAGTCAAGTCCCAAAAATCAAAAAATACAGTTGGTGATTTTATTTTATTTTCAAGAATCAACCAATTCCTCCAAATACACAACAACAAGAAGCTTAACTAAAATTTGGGACCCTCTTTCTTCTTCTTGTTAGGTGCCCTTTCTTTACCAAACATTGTAACATCTCCACCTAGCCCCACATACTTACAATTAATTCCCCACAAACCCCACCCAATATTGATATTATCAACTCCACATGGCCTCATCACAGTAAATCATAGTTTGTGGGCTCCATATTAGCTAGCCTTATCTAAATTATGTCTAATTATATTTTGATAAGATAATAATCTTATTGATGTGGTGGGAATAAATTTGCATCACAAGTGGAATTATTTCTCCATTTATGTTAATAATAGGATGGATGAAATGAAAAGGTGATACTCCAAGTGTTATGTGGTAGAAGGATAATTACTAAAGTGAAAGGCAAGCTCTATAAAACAGTTTGAAGATTAAAAATAATGTATGGGAGTGTGAGTTGAGCCTCTAAAGTCCAACATATTCAAAAGATAAGTGACTTAAAAATCCTGATGCTGCGATAAATGTGCGATCAGTCAAGATTAAAAATAACTTCATTCAATAAAAGACATAAATAAACACATAACAAATAAATGAAAGGTCGTATGTGAAACCATAGCGAGTTAAGGTGTTAAAAAAGAAGAGATAGACCTAAATTCACATGAAAGGAAATTATCTTGAAAAATCTACAATCTCTCGATAGAGAAAAATAGTGCATAATGAAAGGAAAAAGATCTATAACTGATATCAATTATTGAAATTAAAGTTCCGTCATATTAGTATGTTTACTTTAGGTCCAATATTTACTGGAAAATATTTTAGTTTATAGAGATTTATATGTTAGTAAAAAAAATTAAAAATATCTAGTACCGAATATTGGACTAAAACAAACTTACACGAATCAACATAGACTGGTGAAGATTTACACAACAGACCCCAACTTACTTGAAATTTTAAAGTTTATTCTATGTTAGTGCAGAAATTATTTGAATTTTGAACCAAAAGGCAATGGATTCACATGATCAATTTGACCAGCAACAAAAAATAAATGTCCTTGCAACTTGTACCAGCTATTATACAATATTCATTAATATCTGCTGAAAATAAAAAATGATTGATACAAATTATAGTTCATTTCACACCCTTTTTTCTCATAAACAATACTGTAGTTCATTTCACACCTAGAGGCTGCTTTAAATTAAAGAAAAAGATAGGGTAAGGTGGGGTCTACTTTTCTCATCACTTGCTTTGAGTTTTGACTCTTTCCCAATGCTTTCATCATACTGCAATCTTCACCAATGTGGGAGACAATGGAATAATGTTGTGTTTTCACCAAATAAAGGAAACTAGTAAAAAAAAAAAGGGGGGGGGGGGGGGGTAACTGCAAAGAATTTTACCTATCCAAAGTGACTACTACTAGCCCCTAAGAACTACCACCCTTTTTCAAGAACGAAAACCCGATGTACTAAGGTCCCGCTATGCACGGGATCCGGGAAACCGGACCACGGTTTATGGTAAACAGAAATTTACAGCAATACTCATTTTTTTGTGACCCACACAAATAATATAGTACTCATCTAGCCAAACCTGCAAACCATTTTAACTTTGCTTATTTCCCAAATCTACAATGCAGAGGGAAGAGAAAGATCTATCTATATATACCATTTGAGAAGCAAGACCCCAACCTGGACTGATCTTAATTGCCAAGTTTGTAACTTTGATACCAAATTTGTACTATCAATCAACGCTTAATGGCTTATCGATCCATTCGTTTTCAGCAGCGATCCTACCCGAGCCACGGCCAGTCATTATGCCAAAAGAACTTACTGCTGATAAGCCCTTAAAACTACTACTGCCCTCGCTGAAGTTTCGTGATCTCCTAGACTTTCGAAGCTTTGAGGAGATATCACGGTCTATGCCGTCGTCCTTTGTAACCTTGATAACATGTAATTGTACAATGTTGCTTCTGCAGAAGGGGCACACTGGTTCCGGAGGACTAGTCGTGGTCGGATTTGGCTTGTTGTGGCAGCATAAGGCAAGTACGCAATGTGCACACATTTGGTGCCCACAGTCCTGGACTTCAATTGTGCATAATTGATCGAAACATATACAACATACTTCTGTATCACTGACCTGCATTAGATAATCCAAAGTGAAACCCGCTGACAAATGGTCAAATTGAAATTGTATATAACAAGAGAACTATACATAGGAATATCTCGATCATCAATGTTAAAAAACCAGTCTTGATAGCTTTTTGGAATCGATATTATACTCTTTAACCTTAAATATCTTTGGAACTAAAATATCTTATACCTCACATCATTTCCACGCTGACATCGTTTAATTTTCAAATTCATTACTATTTATTAGTAGAGTAACATATATTTCAATAATAGGTTATATGTTATTGAGCAAAAGTAGGTGGTGTATTACCTCAGAGATGTTATCATCCATCCCTGCATCAGATTGAGTAGGGGACGGTGGCGAGTAATCTGTCCCCTTTAGGATATTCTTTTCCCTCTCCTTATTTGCTTCCATTAAGGCATGTTCGAGGAGAGCCTTCGCCTCTTCATTGAGCTGACTGATGAACTTCAACGGCGATGGCCACACGAGAGGCTCTGCTGATGAAGGATTCAATAAAGCCGCACATGCACCGTGGTGGTACCTTAAAGCAACCGTGTACGGTATTCTCCTGCAACATAATGACCAGTTGAAGAACTTAAACTAACTACAGGGTAATTTTACAAGCATTAACATTCATGACTCTATAATTCATAAGCCATAAATATTGAAAAGATTAAAAGAGATAAAAGAAGACATACCCCGAGGCATCTCTGTGTAGTCGATCTGCTCCCCACGCCAATAATTCGCGGATGCAATCAAGAGAACCACCTCTTGCAGCCAAATGAAGTGGAGTGCTACCTGGAAATCTGTAAAGGTAAAAAAAAAAAAAATAGACATAAGGAAAAAGATAAAAGGGGTTAGCATAACTTCTTAATTATAAAATCACATCAAATCTAAGTTAATTCAGAGAACATGAACGGAAAACAACAGAAAATAATTTCTTGATGGAAAAATTACCCATATCCACCAGTTGAAGCGCAAACCAAAGCGCCATTGTCCAGTAAAATGTGAACACATTCAGGCCGTCTTTGACGAGCTGCTAAGTGCAAAGGTGTTGCTCCTTTCCCATCTCTAACATTCACAAACCGGGCATATCCCCTGAAGAATTCAATTTAGTCGATTCAAACAACCATTAACATCTACAGAAGGGATTCAATATAAAAACAACAACTAAGCCACAATCCCAAGCATGTTGGGATCGGCTATATGAATCCTTAATGTCCATGTCGCTCCATATAAGCTCATATAAGAGACTGAAAATAGAAGAATCAATTAGTGAATCACCTAAGAAACTTACCAAGATGCTGCAACATGAGACGTGCGAGCCGCAGAAAGAATTGCTTTAAGGCACTCAGAGTGACCATAGTAAGCAGCATAGTGCAAACATGTTCTTCCATTTAGCGAATCAAACTTCAAAATCTGACAATTTTTTCCCAAATTGACCACATCAGTTTTAAAACATAACACATAGGCCATCATCCAATGATAAATTTGAAATATAAGGGAATAATAAAAGACTAGTAAAGCATACATTAGCTCCTGCTTCAATAAGCTTTTGCACACAAGAGATCTTCCCGTGCATTGCTGCTAGCATCAATGGAGTCTAAATCAACCAAAAAACATTACAATGGTAAAGAACAGCTCTTGAAAAAAAAAGAAAACATCATTAGACTTTCAATTAACACCCATTTGCCACAAATTGGCTAATCAACAAAACAAATGAAAAGAGTATAAATATGCAAAAGTTGCACCTGCTTATAGCGATTTAACAAATCCGGGTTGACAGATTGGTTTAACAGCATAGTAACAACCTGGAAAATAAATCAAAACCCATTAATCAAATTCCTCTGAATATACCAAAGTTACAAAAGAAACATAAAAATCAAAACTTTTTCAAGAACCCCACCTCGATCTGACCATTAGCAGCAGCAATATGCAAAGCTGACTGGCGATCATACACTGTAGAATGATGAATTAGAGATGGGTTTTTCTCTAAAACAGCTTTTAATGTCTCCACATCACCACACTGAACAGCAGTAAATAAGCCATGTTCATCACCTGATCCACAACTCAACCCCTGACCCATTTTTGCAAAAAAGAGAGCAACTTTATGGCTACTCTTTTGCACCACCGTGGAGGGCGGAGGAAGTGGTGGTGAGTGGTGGCAAGAATGGGAAAGTGTGAGAGTTTACATATTTATGAGGAAGAAGAAAGAGAGGTGTGTGTGTTGAAGTTTGGAGCTGCCCGAAAAGGAGAGGGTGGGTGGGGTGAAACGAGCGGGCAGGTGACCGAGTCTAAACAAAACCCGACAACGGGCAGCAGTCAGATATTTGTTCGGGCAGATAGATTCTCAAATAATACAGTGGCAAAAACCTTGTTTCAACGTGTGTGTTTGTCTGGGGATGAGTCTTACTCGGACTTTTACTTTTACTTTTGCTCATTGGTGGAGTCTCTAATCCTAAGAAAAGAAAAATTACACAAAATCATAGTATACACTAATTACTATAGTTAATAATATATTTTATATTTAAAAATAATTAATTTTAAACTCCTTATTTTACTTTTTACGAAACAATTTACGGTCATTCAAATATCTATAACTTATTTTGAACGACAAGTTTCAAAAGTTAATTGAGATAGAGGGAATATAATTAATTAGTAGTTAATTTATAGTTCGTGACACTGATTGATTTTAAATATACCGAGTGAATAAATATTTTTTTTCAAACAACAATCTTGATTATTCATTTTGTGAGATTTGTACATAGCCGATTGAATATCCAGAACATTTTATTTGACAAATATCCACCATATAGAATGGTGATTGGGTTTCTTAAAATGTCATTTGATTTAATTTACCTAATTTTGACTGCATGAGTGCCACTAGAGTCCTCCATTTACCACCATGTTGCGTGTGATTTCTGAGTTGGTAGTAATTAATTACTATAATGTTTAGTTAAGAAGTTTCAAAGTCCGTATATAATACAGTAAAGGAAGATATTTCTAGAATTTCAAAAATCAAAATATGTGTGCTATATTAGAGTCGGATCTGGGATTTTTTGATTATGAGTGCATCACTAAAAAGTAGAAAAAAGAGTATTAAGTGGGAATCAATCGATGTTTCTCAGGGTAAGTAATCAAGTATTATACCAAGTGTACCATCCAATCCTTTTGAAACACGAGTGTCAATAGATAATATTAGACTAATTTTAAAAAATATGTATCTAAAATACATAATTTAACGGTAAGACTATGGGTTCACATGCCCCATGATTGGGGTTATAAATCCGTCCCTGAGTATATTAATCAGGTAGTTTAGCTCTAAGCAAATGAATCAAAGACATTTCCGGGATTTAAAAGTAGCTAGAGTATAATTCCACGGCAAATTTATCGTTTGTGTAATTTAACTGATATAGCATATTACTTAGTAATATATTTTATAGATAGCGACTCATGTTTACAGTTTAATTTAGTCATTTGCATGTAGTTAATTGTTAGAATATTTTTTTGCACCTAATCGTAAAAGTTAAACTTACTAATTTTCGCTTGTGGTAGCGCTAGCAGTATTGCTATGTCTCATTTAAATCACTGTTATTTTTCAGTAGAAATAGATTCAAATAAATTACAATATTGGTAAATTCTAAATTTTCATTATTGCAGTACCAAAGAAGCCTTTGACTTTCATGCATGTGGCTTCTCGGACTTGTTTAAGCAACTAGATGGAAAATATCCTTTTTTTTGGTACATGGAAAATATTCTTTTGCTACTTTTTGTTTACCATCATTAAGACGTGATATATATAAACTCAGTTTAATTTATAATTTGTTAAGCTAAATAACTTGTTTGGTTTATATTACAAAAACTCCACAAGTGTTTTATTTGTGTTTCACTTTTACGCAATAAATAATAATATTTGGCAAGAGAATTATGAAATTAATGAGACTCTCAAGATATTTTAATCCATTATTTATTTAATATTCAGCAAGCTAACGCTTGAAAGATAGAGCTAAGTAGCAATTATTTTTTGTGGTTATGATATTTAATTAATTGCCTTAGGTATATTACAAAGCTTCTTCAAGGTCTTGCTGAAAATTTAAGCAAATATTTTAGCCTGCTGTACCTTATTTTGGCAAAGTTAATATTACGAACAATTGCTATATTCCTTTTCACTTTACGTAAATATTATGCGTACCAAACAAGGGCATTCTTGTGCTTGTGACACATTTTTGGTTCTTGTACATTACTTGTTAGTTCTTATTTTTACTAGCAGTACTTTTTTTTCCTTTCTACATTATTTTCAGCATAATTTTTATTCGTGTTTTTTCCAAATTGGTTTTTAAAAATGCTTTTCTAAAGCCGAGGGTCCATCAGAAATATTATCTCTACCTCTCACAAGGTAGGGGTAATTAAGATCTGTGTACATTTTACCCTTCTCAGACCTCACTCGTGGAATTTCACCATCCTCAACAGTAAGTTGTTGTTGTACATTACTTGCTAGTGATAAATGTTAAAACTTATTCCCTAGATAGAAATTCCCATTGCTTTACATGTAATCTAGACCAACTTTCTTATCTGATGGACCATGGGAATGTTTATAAAGCATATTAAAGACACAATATACAGCATTACACCAAACTTCAAGACGGAGTAATGAATAAAAAAAATTGTGGAAAAAAAAAGTAATGAATAATTAAAAATTAATTAGCGTGTTTAAAGATTGATCCTTAGGCGATTTAAAAAGGAACTATACCTTAATTGTTCATTTCTAAAGTCTTTGATTCTCTTCTAGTTTCAAAATTCCTCATATGTTAATGTGGCGAGACTTAGAGCAATTATTTTGCTTCAATATATCAGAGTGTGTAATAGTGTCGTTGAAGAAATAAATAATCCGCCAATATAAAATTAGTGCGGACATCGTTAAAAAGGTTTAAAATGAAACATCATTGCACTTGCCATAAAATACGAAAAGATCACGACTGTTGACTTGGTGCATTGACACCTACCATTGTAATCAAAATATATAAAACATTTCCCAATCCAAAAGGAGTATATGTTTATTTGTTTAGATTCATAATGCAGAAAGGCATTTCCCTTAACCTTTTAACCTTATAGAATTGGGGTAATAGTTCTACAATTTAACATCTCCTTATAAATTCAGTAGGTTGTTTTTTTCTATTTTTGCTGCCTTTCTATGTGTGTATATACACAGCGGCGGAGCTAAGTTCACGTAAGAAAGTTTAATTGAATCCCTTTCGTAAAAACTAAACTTTACAAATGGAGCAAAATATAAATTTTTTATTAAATATAAACTGTTGAATTCCCTTAATATAAGGAAAGCCAAAATTTACTTTAAATCACAAGTTCAATTCTTACGTGCGACATTCTACTGTTTTTTGAATTTCTTTATATGAATTCCTGACTCCATCACTCTATATAAGTTTGTATACGATTTGATTATTTAAGGTATAAAGTTGAGAAAATTATAGTAGCTTTTTATTGTTCAAATTGCTTCAATTATATTAAGGCTAATTCTTAGTCGAGACCAGTTATAGACAGACGACAAACCTAATGATTAAATAAAGGAAGGCACGGAGAAATTCAATTTGTGTTTGATCTTAGTATTGTTACAAATAATGGTTTGCTTTTTATTTAAATAGTCTACAACGCGTCGGTGGATATTAATTTAAGTGAGCAATAAAATTAGGGAAATGAAAAATGAATTAAAAATTCATGTAAATACAATAATAATTAAATAATAAAATAGGAATCTGAGTTTCTGGGCAGAGCATGGTGCATGTCCTGAACTGTACTTGAGTTGCAGCCTCTCACATGCTTGTAATCAATGAAGTAGGCCTTCACTGAATCACTGTGGCCCATTTTTTTAAAATTTTTATATCATTATAACCAACCATAATTATTTACTTTTATTTTTTCCGCCGGCAAAATTTACACTTGGTTTCTGCCACTTTTAACGTCTTTTTTTTTTCTTTCTTTTCTTCTTTGCATTACTCGCTTCGGAGCTCGATTATTCTTGATCAGTGTTTTAAAAGGCGTTTTCGGGACGAGCCCCGGGGCGAGATGCACGAAAAACGTTCAGAGGTGATGGTATGGGCCGAAAGTCTAAAGAGACGTACGCCCAACAATTCTGGGAGTATGCCCGGGCGTTCATGGCTTACGCACAGGCGTCGAGGCGCATTGTTTTAGTGAGGCGTAACCCCTAGAGACTATTTCAAATTAAAACAAAATTTGTTGAATAGGTACATCATATAATACCCAAATTCTCAAAATTCATCTTGGTAATTACTCAAAAGTTTTAAAAAGGAACTGAAATGCATTAAATTTAAAAGTCACGACCTTTTTTATTGATTGAAACCCTAATTAAGGGTCTTTCTGAATTCTTTATTTTGTCCGCTAGTCTGTTAATATCTCCCAAAAAGCAACGAATATTCAATTTTATTTTTACAAATACAAAGAGAACTTTATTCTCATTCATAGCACCAAGTTCAAAGTTAAAATTATAGGTTAGTCATCCTTTTTGTTCCCCCATGTAAAAAACTTTATTCTTTTCGACTCAAGTTACTGTGCTTCTAAGTAGCGTATAATAGATTGTTTTGACTAGATTTTTGTGGGGATGGAGTGTGTGTGTGTGTGTGTGTGTGTGTGTGTGTGTATATATATATATATATATATATATATATATATATTTTACATGTTTATAAATATTTACTGTCATTATATTATTTTATAAAATATTAAAAATTAAATACCTATGGGGCTTACGCCCCGTGCCTCGGGGCTTACGCCTCGCTGAGGCATATGTAAAACGTCTCGCCTTACGCCCACGCCTTTTAAAACACTGGTTCCACCCAAGGAATATTAGCATAAATGATTAAATTCAAATCAAATGTGATACGTATTCAGGGTTCAAATCAAATTTTTTTAATTAATATCATTTTGTATCTGTTTTTTTATAAAATTTCAATATTTTATATACTAGTATTTATGATAATTGTCTTCATTAATTCTATTTTAATGATAGTGTTTAATTCTATATTAGAATATTAATTTGACATATATTAATAATAGTGTAGGAAATCATTGCAATAACAATTTTGAAGTAGTTTGCAAAAAAAAAAAAAAAGGAAACATCAGTATTCAAAATTTGAGTCGCTTGAAGAATTTTAATTCTTCTAAGTTGTTAAACTTGCATGGAAATTGAATGGTGTCAAATATTTTGAAACGAATATTTTTCGTTAGGAAATATAGTTTCGTTTGCCTACATACTATCTTCTCGAGACCCCTTGTAGGAATGTACTTGTAACGACCTGACCGATCGTTTTGAGCTTTAGCGATTCATTTAGTGGTTCGGGGTCTTGAATGACTTCATATTGTGGGGTATGACTTGTGTGGATGGTCAGATTTTATTTTCGGATGATTCACAATGAATTCCGATGAGTAATTCTCGCTTTAGAAGCTTAAGTTGCAAATGTTGACTGAGGTTTAACTTTTGTGGAAACGACCCCGTAGCGGTATTTTGATGGCTCCAATAAATTCGTATCGCTGTTTTGGACTTGGACGTATGCCCAGAATCGATTTCGGAGGTCCATAGGTTGATTTTTGTTGTTTGGCCGAAAGTTGCTGAACCTGACTTTACTTTGACGCGTTGGCCTTTGGCAATTTTAAGGCTTTAAATTTTTATAAGTTTGACCATAAGTTGACTTCATAACTATCGTGTTTAGATTTCTATTTTGGGACTTGAAATGAGTCTGTTTTGTCATTTGGAACTTGTCCGCAAAGTTTGGCGTCATTCCAAGTTGATTTGATATGAATCGGACACGCGTTTGTGTTTTTAGAAGTTCTTGAGTTTCATATTGAATTCATGTGTTTTGAGATCCGATTCATGATTTCTGATGTTATTTTGATTGTTTGATCACGCGACGAGTCCGTGTTATATTTTTAGACGTGTGTTGATGTTTGGTTTGGAGCCCCAAGAGCTCGGGTGAATTTCGGACGCGTTTCGGAATGTTTGAAAGACCTTGGAAATTGCTGGTTTGATCTGATGCCCCAGGTCTCGCATTTGTGAGTTTTGGATCGCAATTGCGACGTAGGTTGTAGTCTTCTAGGTTCGTATTTGCGATGGTAGGGGCTAGTAAGTTGTTTCGCATTTGCGATCAGACAGGTTGCATTTGCGATGTGCCCATGTTCGCATTTGCAAACAAGTCGCCGCATTTGCGATGATAGCAGGGATGTGAGTTTCTTCGCATTTGTGATAGATTTCTCGTATTTGCGGGGCACACATTTAGGTCGCAATTATGGCACTTGCGCTGGACAAAAAGCTGAGGGACAAGATTTTTGGCCTTATTTTCATATTTTGGAACCCTATACTTGGTAGGAGGCGATTTTGAAGAGGGACTTTCATCTACAAATCTTGGGTAAGTGATTCTAATCTATTTCTAATCATATTCTATCGATATATCATGGATTTTAACACCAAAATCATGTGAATCAAAGTGAAAATTTGTAAAACTTTATCATGTTTTTTAAAAAATAAGAATTTGAGTTTTGAGAGTCGATTTGGACTCGAATTTTGAAAGCAATCACATATATGAACTCGTGGGGTCATGGGTAGTCGAAATCTACCATTAGACCCAGGTTTAGACCGGGCGGGTACCGGGTTGACTTTTGAGCATTTGTGTAAAGATCATAGCTTTAATTATTGGAATTGATTTATCTTGCATTATTTGATGTTATTGAGTCGATTTTGATTAGATTTGAGCCGAGTGGAGATGAATTGTAAAGGAAAAGCTATTTTAGAGTGTTGATTGAGGGCTTTTGAGGAAAGTATCTTGCCTAACGTTTGGGGGGGGAGAGTTACCCCGTATGAATCGATTTGTTTGCACTATTTGAATTACGTGAAAGATGTGTACACGAGGTGACGAGTGTGTACACGACTTATATGTGAAAATTTGACAGACTTAGACTCTTAGGTTCTCATGTACATAAAAAAAAATAAAGTTGTCTTATCATGTTAAATCATCCATTGCTGAATTTACCCTTACATATTTTATTTGAAGTTGATTAGTTCATGTTCCACCCCTTTATTGCCAATTATATTCTTATATGCCTTAATTGAAATTGTTACCTCTTTTATTTTCTTGTATCCCTTCCGTAGTTGATTATCCTTAATTGAAGTTATTGTTATCTCTTCCATTATTGACTTATCCTCATTTTGAAGTCATTGTTACATGTTATCTCTCTTATTGTTGAGTTGTGCTTAATTGGAATCATTGTTACATGTTATCTATCTTATCGTTGAGTTGTACTTGTTTGGAATCATTATTACATGTTAACTCCCTTATCGTTGAGTTGCACTTATTTGGAACCATCGCTAATTGAGGTTATTATTATCTCTTCTATTGTTGAGTTACTCTTATTTAATATCGTTGTGGCACACTGTTTCTCTCATTGCTGAGTTATCATTGTTAAAACCATTATTTCTTGTCATGTCTTTCATTGTGAGTCGTTCTTCTCTTCTTCTTTTTTTGTGTTTTATAATTCTTGTTTTGATTTACTTGTCGCACTCTTATATTATTATTGTTGTTGATTGTACTCAGTGTTGTTGAGCTGATGGCTATGTCTGGTTATGGTATTGAAATTTGTTTTGAGGATATGTTGTGACATACGGGCACATGTGATACGAGTTGTTATATTGTCTTGATATGTTTTGGCATACATAATATTGTTGAGAGGATCCTAGGGGTGTTCGCACGTGAGTTATCTGTATCATTGATATTTGCATATATAGCGTAACAAGGTGGGCTATATATATGTGAGTTTGCGCATATGGCGAGACAATATAGGAATATTATTATGTGCATGCGGCGAGACAAAGTGGACATTTATTTAACTGTTGCGCACGTGGCGAGATGGGAGGGCTATGTCGGGGATAATTTGTGATGACTTGTGATGGCTTGTGGATATTGTTATTGATGATAATTGTGTGGTAGTGTGCCTACCTTGTGCGAGTTATGCATTTTACGTTTTATTGAGTGGTTCCTATATGCCATTTCGTTGTCTCTGCTCTTATTTGTTGACTTGAGTTGTGATAGAATACTTGCACAAGCATACACGTAATTATTCACTCATATCGGCTTAAAAAGATGAACCCTGATGTTTATTGATCATTTACATGTATTCTCGTTTACTTGCCTTCTTGATGAGAGTTGTACTATTGGCACGTGAGTTGTCCATGCGGTTGTGAGTTATTGTTATTGCTGGCACATGAGTTATCCGTGGGGATATGAGATAATGTCACTCCCTTAGCACGTGAGTTGTCCGTGCAGAGATGAGGTATTAATGGTATTGACACGTGAGTTGTCCGTGTGTTGTGATTATGAGTTGTGGCACCTCGAGAAAATCCTTGTATAAATCTCGTGTGAAAGCAGTCATTTTATTGGGTTGTTACTTGATATCCCTTACTTGGTTTCACCATATTTTAAGTGTGTTCAACTTACTCTATGGCATTATTATATGTTTGTTCCTTATTATTAATTGTTGTTTTCCGTTCTTAACGCGAGTATCGTAACATTATTCTTTTTATGTTTAGCTTTTATATTTTTCTCTGTTAGTTTTATATTCATAATTGTACAAGTTATTACATCTAGTAGGTGTCTTGACTGTCCCTCTTTACTACTCCACCGAGGCTAGTCTTGATATTTACTGGGTACCGCTGTGGTGTACTCATGCTACGCTTTCTACACATTTTTGTGCAGCTACAGGTACTTCGGAGTTTGTTGATTATTAGCTAGTTGATCGAGCATTGCTGTGGAGACTCAAGGTATACCTGTCGTCGCGTTCGCAGGCCTAGGAGTCACCTTCTAAAGTTTATTTTGTACTGTTTATTTCTTTTTCGGAACAATTGTACTTAAAGAATTTCTAGTGATTTCAGTAGAGCTTATGACTTGTACCATCGATTTTGGGAAGTGTGTTTTGGGATTCTATCTCAGTAGATTATATCAGTTTATCATACTTGCTTTAGTATTTTGTTAATTATTTTGTCAAGTTATTATTAAAGTTAGGCTTATCTAGCCGTAGAGATTAGGTGCAATCACGACATTCTACGAAGGAAAATTGGGGTCTTGACAGCTCTGGATATGTTATTGTTGAAAATTTTCCAATTTTGTAAAAAGAACTTGGCAAATTCTCACTTTCGAGGAAAAAGAAAAATAATGGAGAAAACATAACAAATTAAATAAGGGAATAATTAGCTAATCGTAATTGTGCATTAGTCTAATAATCCGTGCTTTTACAAGTCGCATCATGGACGACAAGACTAAAGATATTTCAAACAAGATCAACGTGGGGCAAAAACACTAATTAACAAAATACAATTGTAGTTAACTTTTCTTCTGAAAGTCTATATACAAAGTTAATTACAATATGGAGACTGGAGTAAGGAAAAGACAAGGGTAAAGTATTGCTCAATTAGATGTCAAAATGAAGAGGAGAAAAGTTTTTTCAGATTGATGGAATAATTATTAAGTTTCCGCACAACAAAAAAAAAAACTAATTGTATGGGAATATCTAGACAATCTCTATATTCCTTATTCTAATTTTAATTTATTTAGATTTTCCATTCAATAAACGTCGTTAAACAACTACTTTAAAAAAAAAATACATTACAATATATTTTTGTTAATAAAACCTAAAAAAAGAACCTAACACGCTTGCTTTTACCTATGAATTCTTTCTTTTAGAAGTGATTGCTTGATGCTTATAACATTAAAATATTCCTTCTTCACTTTTTTCTCTCTTTGTTGGCTAAGAATTAAGGTTAAAACTTGAATAGAAAAGGAAAAAAGATTAAGGTCAAAATCACAAAATGGCAACGTATAGTAATTGGTTACTTAAACGTTTTATTCTTTTCATTAATCATATGTTTGCATTAGGGGCAAATTTGTTAATTCTAATTTCCTAAGAGTGAAAATGACATACTACCAACCATGTAACATTCTTTTTTATTAAAAACCATCCAAATTTCAAGTTGTTAACAAGCATGTTACCCTAATTTAATACCATTTCGGGTGTGTTTGGTAAGAAGAAAACATTTTTCGGAAAATATTTTATAATTTTTTCATGTTTGGTTATTTTAAATATTTTGAAAAATATTTTTCTTCATGAACTCATTTTCCTCCAATGTTTTCCCTATCAAGATAAGGAAAATATTTTTCAAAATTCTTTTTTCCACCTTCCCCACCCTATTTCTCATCCCCACCAACCCACCCCCATACCCTACCTACCCCACCCCACCCCTACCCCGGTACCACCCACCCTCGCCCCCACCCTAAACGGTAAATAAATGTCACGCCCCGAACTCGGGGAGCGCGATCGGCGCTTGACCGAGTGAACCCAGCCGAGCAAGCATGTTAGACGCCTTCTACCACTACTAGAAATTCGCTAAAAACCGACAAAAAAACCGACCAACGTTGGTCGGTTATGGCAAATTACCGACCAAAATGCGACCATTACGGTGTGGACGGTGTTTTGATGGTCGGAATGGTTTACCGACCAACTTTGGTCGGTATATTAAAACGACCATCTGACAAGTTTAATTACTTACCGACCAACTTTGGTCGAAAATATATTTTATTAATTTAATTTTACCGACCAAAGTTGGTCGGTTTAACTAAATTATATTTTTTTATTAATTATTAAAATTAAAAAAAATCGACCAACTTTGGTCGGTAATTGAAAATATATATTTTTTTAAAATAATTAAAATTAAACATTACCGACCAACTATGGTCGGTAATCTCAACAATGCAAGCAAAATACCGACCAAAGTTGGACGGTAGTGTTGAACTCTGGGAATTCAATGTTCATTAACCGACCAAACTTGGTCGGTATTTTGGAATAATTTATTTTTTTAATTAAAAATCGATCAACTTTGGTCGGTTTTTCTAGGTTTAATTTTGGCATAAAATGCCTGTTTTGGCAGCTACACCACCTGCCAGCATACCAATACAACAACACAACAACAACAACAACAACAACAACAAAAACACAACAACAATAACAACAACAACAACAACAACAGCAGCATAACAACAACAACCAAATCATTCAATAAATACTTTAAAACTAACAAATTAAAGTTCAATTGAACATAAAAATCCAAAACCAAATTAAAACTAATTACAACTAGTTCAAAACTGGTTCTATTTGTCTAGTTCAAAGTATATAAAAGTCAAGGGGTATTTTCTACAAGATCATTATCACCGTCTGATGAACTTTCATTTACAAGACGATATAGAGAACGGTCTTATGGAGGACGGGAAGCACGATCACGGGAAGGACAGGAGGAACGATCACGAGCAGGACGGGAGGAACGATCACGTGGAGGTCGACCTTCTGGAGATGACTCACGAGATCGGGGCAACGAAAAAGCTCCACTAGATAGGAGAGTTCTGATCTGAGCTTGCATGCCAAGGAATTGAGCATCTCTAAGACTTTCTCTTTCCTTGGACGCTTCTAGCTCTGATGTGAGCTTTGTCACTGTCTCCCGCATAGCGGAGATGCTCTCCCTATTAAGTTGCTCGCCTTGCGAGGAAGTCCCTATTCCTCGCATTCCACACTTATAGCGATGGAAGTTTTTAGTAGGAAGCCCGTATACCTTCCCCCATTTTGGACCGCCAACAGACTCCAACCATATTCTTTCAGCATCCTCGTCCGAAGGTTGGGTTGGCTCACCCGATTCACCAGCTGGATGACTACGGATGAATTCCTCCACGTTACTTTGGTAGCGACCCTATATTATTTTAAATTAAATCAGTATTTCAAGTTTTTTATAAAAGTAAATTATAATACTTAAATAAAATTGAAAGCTTACATATGCAGTCGAGGCCCGGTCCTCGACCCACCTATCTTGATCCCCCTCTTTCTTCTTCTTCACAATATGTGTCTCCTTGAATAGCTCATCATGACTCATTGGACGCCCATACTTCTTTTCCTGAAAATAAATTAATTTAGTTAATAAACAGAATAGATATACTTAGAAAAGTAAAATAATTTAAGCAATTATGTACCAATCTTCTTTTTATTGTCCCTAGGCTGATCGCACCTCCAGTGTGCAAGGAGCCTCCCTTCTCGGATGTGCGAGCTTTCTTTCCTTTTTCGCTCCTCTCTAAGAACTCTGCGGTAAGCCATTGCCTTTGCAAATCATTCCACAAATTCTCAAGTAACCAGCCATGCCTCTTGTTCTTCTTTCTAGCATCCGAGAAAGCATCCGCCAATCTCTTGCGAGCTTTATGATGAAAATTTGTAGCCACTTTCGCGTTATAGCGGTCTTCCCATACACACTTGCTCTATATTTCAAAAGTTAAATATTAGATAGAAACATCATAAATATAAATTATTAAACTGTTTAAAAGAACATTTATACCTTAAATTGATTGAAAATTTGCTCCTTCAGTGAGAATGGGCAATCAGTCCAAGTCGCATAAGGGCCATCATAAAGCTTTCTAATAGCATTGGTGATTATCCTCGTAGTCTTATTACCCGGCCTGAACCTGCAATTTAACAATAAAAACACATTAATATTTTAGTAAAAATGTTACAAATCAATAGACGCAAAAATAATGAATAACACTTACCCATCACCCTCAGGGACTATGATGATCCTGCCATATCGATCATAATGCATTACTTCGTCATCACCATCCGAAGCATGTGTATCTGAGGCATGTGAAGACGTTGTAGGCGGGTCAGAGCTAATGCCTCGCAGGCGAAGGCCTGCAATAGATGGAGTCGATGATGAAGATGGTTGCGATCCCTGTGACTGCGACATAGCTGGATGCGACCCAAGTGGATGTGATACCGATGGCTGTGACCCGAGTGGATGTGACCCGAGTGGCTGTGACCCGAGTGGTTGCGATCCATGTGGCTGTGATATGTAGGGATGTGATCTATGTGGATGTGATGCAGATGGCTGTGAGTCAGCTGGACTGTATGTCGGACGTATAGTCCTGTGGCCCTATGATGGAAGACTGGGTGTCTGAATGAAGGTGTACGGCTCGTGATGCTGTGGCAGCTCAGTATAGCCGTGTGGTGGAGGATAAGACATAGGCATCTCTGAAAAGGGTGAACAAGAGGGAGTATTATTTTCTACTCTCCTTTTTCCCTTCCTACCCTTTTCTTGACCCCGAGAACTAGTAGGGTCATTGTTACCTTGACCCTTGCCTGCCATCTGCATAATATAATACACATTTAGATTGAAACATATAAGAAACTAGCTATAAAACGAGAGAGCTTTAAAAAACTAACTTTTTAATCCTCATCGACGTATTGTTCCTCGTCCGAGAATTCTTCGTCCTCACTTGTTTGAGCTTCATCAGTTGATTCTTCGTCCTCATTTTCTATAATTGTTACTTCATTTATATCAACTTCTTCCAATATGCGTTCAGGATGTTCCAAATTATTTTCTAACTGATCGTCCACTATTTGGTGAACATTGGAGATATCGTTTTGATATGCAACATCTAACACATTCTCGACTTCCACCCTACCTACAGGCTTAGTTTTTATTGCAACCCACCAATCGGACTTATTCCGCCGCAATGGATAATGAGCATAATACACTTGCCTAACGTTATGTGCATTTATGAAAGGATCATAGCTATCATACTCCCTCGTATGATTAACCTCAATTATGTTGTATTGGTTGTGTACTCTTGTACCTCTTGTTGGATTTGGGTCAAACCACTTGCATCTAAAGAGTATCAATTTCTTATATGGCCAACCTGTATATTCTAGTTGTAATATTTCTTTGAGCACACCATAATAATCAATATCTCCAACTTGGTTGCCATCACCACCTTGAACCCACACCCCGCTGTTGTTGCTATTTTTATTTTTAGAGCAATCCTCTGTATGAAACTTATAACCATTCACTACGTACTTAGACATTGTTGTGACCTGAAGCCCAGGTCCCCAAGATATATCTTTCAAAAATTGATTTACACCATTATTTGGATTATTTACCTACATAGAGTTAAAAAAATTCATAAGTTAGCACAACTTATGAATCAATTTTTATACATTCACTACATATATATATATATATATATATACACTTAGCACAACTTATGAATCAATTTTTATACATTCACTACATATATATATACACACACTTACAAACTGTTTGAACCACGTATCAAATCTCGTATATACAACATCATAGCCAAATTGACCCACGAAGTGACTGTGACATATCAAATATTTTTAGTAGTTGCATCAATATGTAGTCACAGTAAATTTTACATTTTGATAACTAATAAATCAATACTTACTTGAGAAATGGTACAACTTCGGGATAATTTAGCAACACATGAAGTGGTAGCTGACTTGTACTCCATATCACTCAAACTTCTCTTTCTAACATCCTTAGAACATCGGCCTGGTTGATTGAATATGGACATTGGTGGATATAATGGATCATTCACACATTCGACCGTGTGCCTATTGGGCCTATTCCTAGAACATGGCACGTTACTCTCAAAATAATAAGAACAAAAATGTGCAGTTTCCTTTGCAAGATAGGCTTCGCATATAGATCCTTCAATCTTATTCCTCTGCTTAGTAAATTGTTTGCATTTGCCAATTATCCTACATAATCTCATGTTAGCCAAGAACATTCAAATAAAATAGAATATTACATCAAACTTATAATATTACCTCTCAAAGGGATACATCCATCTGCATTGAACAGGCCCTCCAAGTCGTGCCTCGTGTACAAGGTGTATTGGAAGGTGTTCCATCACATCAAAGAAACCACATGGGAATATTTTTTCCATATTACTAGAAATTACACGGATGTTCTGGTCCATCCGAAGTAGGTTTTCTTCCCTTAATGTGGTAGAACACAAGTCTTTGAAAAATAAACTAATCTCTGTGATGGGTTTCCAGATTCTTTCAGGCAAACCACAAAATACAATAGGCACTAAGGTCTCCATGAAAACATGGCAGTTATGACTTTTCAAATGGCTCAACTTCCCTACCTCCATATCTACTTTTTTTTCAAGATTCGACGCATAACCCTCAGGCATCTTTAATTTCGTAACCCAATCACAAATTTGTCGTCTTTCCTCCAAAGTGAATGTGTAACTTGCTTTGGGCTTGAACACCTTACCATTGTTTGCTGTCTGCAAGTATAATTCAGGCCGCCTGCAATATTCTTGTAAGTCCATTCTAGCCTTCGGGTTATCTTTTGTCTTACCTTTAACATCCATCACTGTGTTGAATAAATTATCAAAATAATTCTTCTCAATATGCATGACATCAAGGTTGTGTCGGAGAAGATTATACTTCCAATAAGGCAACTCCCAAAATATACTCTGTTTCGTCCAATTATGATTAACACTATATCCGGAAAATCTATAAGGTGGAGCCTCAGTAACTTTACTGAAGTTCTGGACCCTCTCCCAAATTTCCTCACCTGAAAGTATCGGAGGTGGAGAATCATATTCCACTTTATTCTTTTTGAATGCATTTTTCATCCTTCTAAACTCATGATCATCAGGCAAGAATTGACGGTGACAATCAAACCATGATTGCTTTCGGCCATGTTTCAAAGTGAACGCTTTACTATTTTTCATGCAGTAAGGACAAGCTAGCTTCCCAGCAGTAAGGACAAATTAATTTATTCTACAATTATAAATTAATTATATCTTTTTTAGTTAATTCAAGATAATTATTTTTTCCTAATTACACCAATTTATATCCTAAAAGTTCAATTCATATCCTAAAAGTTCAATTCACAAGAACAAATCCTAAAAACTAAAATTTCAATTCATATCCTACGAGTTTAAACATAAACTAACTAAACTAAAGAAATTCAACCCATACCCTAAAAGTTCGATTCACAAGAATAAATTAATTTATTCTACAATTATAAATTAATTATATCTTTTTTAGTTAATTCAAGATAATTATTTTTTCCTAATTACACCAATTTATATCCTAAAAGTTTAATTCATATCCAAAAGGTCCAATTCATATCTTAAAAGTTCAATTCATATCCTAAAAGTTCAATTCACAAGAACAAATCCTAAAAACTAAAATTTCAATTCATATCCTACGAGTTTAAACATAAACTAACTAAACTAAAGAAATTCAACCCATACCCTAAACTAAACTAATTCATAACTAATTGACTAATTAACAAAACTAATTAATAAAACTAATTAACAAAACTAATTAAAAGAAGACCTAAACCCTAATCCTCAATAAAATGCAATGTTCAAATAATTAAAACACTAATCAATTGAAACTAATTAACAAAACCTAGAAATAATAAATAAATGGGTTGTAATTCAAACCTAGAATTTTTAGGAGATGGAGAAGGAGAGGGGCGGCAATGGCAGTGGCAGCGGCGACGGCGACGGCACGGGGTGAGGGCTGGACGGCGAGGGGGAGGGCTGGGAGAAGGAGAGAGGGGAAGGTTTTGAGTGAAGAGGAAAAAATTTCAGAGAAATGGGGGTTTCCCCCGTTTTTCACTTCTCTGATTTTAGAATTACCGACCAAAGTTGGTCGGTAATTTTGGTCGGTACATTAAGTGCTGACCGTTTGACCAAAAATCGACCAACTTTGGTCGGTTTTTTTTTAAAAATAATTTTAATTCTTTTTTTTTTTGTGTTTTTTTCTTAAAATATTATAAACTATAAAAAAAATATTATAAACTACAAGCATTTATTTTATTTAACTATGCAATTATTATAAATAATTATAAACTATAAGCATAATCTTTATAAATAATTATATTAACTATTTAATTTTAATAAATTATAATAGCATCTATCTAAGTAAATTTTCTAAGTTATAATTAAGTATGTGAGTAATTTCTCACACACACACACATATACACTATATTGTAATTGATGCTAATAACTTCTTTTTTCATTCGTTCATCACTAATAATGCATGACATAGATTAATCGATATATAGGTCGAGACGTTTTGATGAATCATCGATTAATATTCATCAATACATCTAAGTAAGTTATAAGTCGATGAATCAATTTACAAATAGATATATTTGATGATAAAGTATATATACTAATTAGTATCTTCCCAAGTCTATCCCTAAAAGAACCCGACCCTGTGGTCCTAGCGCTTCGTGTTCTTATATATATATATATATATATACACAAACACACACACTTCACTGTAATACTTTAACTATATATATAGCTTGTTATAGTATATGTTAGTGTATATATATATAGCTTGTTAAAATTTGACCATGTTTGACCTATTAATTTAACTCGTTTACTTAATACTAATATCTTCTTTCGTTTATTTAATTTGTGATCCATATATATATATAGTCAAAGATGTTTAGTATTAATTCTTTTATTTTTCATTTTTCATTCGTTCATCACTAATAATACATGGCATAGCTAGATTAATCGATATAAGTCGAGACGTTTTGTTTTTACTATTAGTCGATATAGGTCAAACGTTTTGTTTTTAATATTCATCGATGCATCTAAGTAAGTTATAATTCGATGAATCAATTTACAAATAGCATGTTATATATAGTATATGTTAGTGTATTCATTATTTGTATTACAAAAGTATTAACGAATTACATTTATATTATTTAGATAGTAAATATAAAAGTAATTCGAAAGTTTGATCAATGTTGACGTAATAACCGACCAACTTTGGTCGGTTATTTTGCAGAAAATAACAATTACCGACCAAAGTTGGTCGGTAAATGCTTCCCCTACATTAACCGACCAACGTTGGTCGGTAATTTTAAATATAAATTTTTAAATATTATAAAATATTTTAAATAATAAAATAATTATTAAAATTTAAAAAATTGGATCCAGATTACCGACCAACGTTGGTCGGTAATCCAAAATTTTCTTGTCTGACCAGCTGGGTCAATTCGTTGACTAATTTACCGACCAACGTTGGTCGGTATTTAGTTTTAAAAAAATATAAATATTTTTTTTCCCCAGTTTCCGTCCAACCTGGACGGTTTTTGGTCGCTTTTTTTGACCGACCAACGTTGGTCGGAAATAGTTGGTCAGTTTTTAGCAGATTTTTAGTAGTGTACCCAAACTTACCCATGAATAACGAGAAGATATCTTTTCATTAATAAGATATTAAGGAGATCGTGTATACAACATCAATCCATTACTATTAGCTACTTCATTCATAAGTCCCCAAAATGTTACATTACACATTCATAGTTTAGAAATGGAACATGTGTTACAATTACAACATCATTAGTTTGACCTTCCCAATAACAACGTACAATCCACACCATGTCTACGGAGCCTCTAACGGGTACAAAAAAGTACTAGAATAATGCTGGCAACAAGGCCCCGGCTATACCTCAAAATACAATCCATGAGAAAACAAAGGTATATGACTCCGATATGAAATGTGGCTCACCAAGTAGCTGAGAGAAGGATATACTGCTGTCACTGATCGATGCCGCCTGCTATGGAATCACCTACATCCATTAAAAGATGCAGCGCCCCCGGCCAAAGGGAAGTGAGTACATGTGGAATAGTACTCGTATGTAAGGCAGACAAGACAACATATGAAAATACGTTAACTCAAATAAGAGGCAATTAATGGACATCAAGGAACTACGAAACATCCCATAGATTCAAATTTCAAGTCTTATTATACTTATATCATTTTAAACCTCTTTTAGGATCAATCGAACCATATGAACTATACGTGGAATACATAATATAATGTAATTGAAACAACATGTACAAACAACGTCAATGAAAGCGACACCTATTGTCTGCGTTAATAATGCGTCTCACTAGACCTTCCATATCCCTCTCTTATTTTACAACCATACATTTCATAAACCATTCTTAGTGTTCACATGTCATATTATACACCTATGCATCTCATAGACCGTCCATAGTATTTATTCATACCGTAAACCTATACATTTCATACATACCTATGCGTTTCATAGACCGTCCATAGGATTCCATACACAATATACCTATGCGTTTCATAGACCGTCCATAGGATTCCATACACAATATACCTATGCGTTTCATAGACCGTCCATATGATTCCATACACAATATGCCTATGCATTTCATAGACCGTCCATAGGATTCCATACACAATATACCTATGCGTTTCATAGACCGTCCATAGGACTCCATACACAATGCACTTATGCGTTTCATGGACCGTCCATAGGATTCATAACACAATACACCTATACGTTTCATAGACCGTCCATAGGATCCATAACACAATACACCTATGCGTTTCATATATCGTTTATAGGGTTCATAACACATCATTATGTACATAACTATGTATAAACTCAAGCGACATGATCCAACGCTACTTTTAAGGTCATAAGTTCCCGGATCATTGGAACACTTCATGTTCATGCTCATCATGGAGAAACATAGCTCATTACATTAACACATGCATGACCAATCATTAAGTAGATTTCAATGGTATATAGACCCAATTTCTTTCCTTAAGGTTCATCATCATTTAGCATAAGACGTCTCTTTTACACTTCATTATATATCTATTTGTCATCTTGGGTCACTAGCTAAGTTCATGATTCTCGTTTTGGCAACAGTCACAGTTCATGTTCATACTACCACTTACTTGTACTAGTCACGATGATCATAGGATATTATTATATAAGGAGTCAAAACTCATCTCATAATGTTTCACACATTCTTTCATTTCTTTAGCACTATTGGCCACAAATGTAATTCTCCTTCTTGGCACGATGGCCACATTTCTACATCTCATACTCGTTTCATTCACTTTCAAACATCATTACGGATCATCAACAATAAAAGCATTTCTATTCAAGACTTTAAGTCCACATGTGAGCAGGTACGAACGTTAAGCACATTGAGATTCCTTACACAATTTAGCATAATAGATTTCATTTGGGCTACGACTTGATGTTATAACAACTAGATATGCAACCCATGCTTCGAACACACTTCAAATAGCACATAACATAATAGGAACATTTGGAATACATATTGAGCATATATTTTTTGGACAGAAGGCTTATTTGAGATAATCAATTTGTAAAGAGTAACTCGGGACTTACAAGAACATCACGGGATTCAATTCTAGGAGAGAAGTTTAGCCAAAATACCTTGCTTCGAGCCTTTTACTTTACTACAACGTTCCAGAAATCCTAGCCACTTCGATCTTTTAGATGAAGATCTTGTGATTGGCTTCCTTGATTCTTGAAGAATGGTGCTAGAATGGATGATTAGAATGTTAGGTTTCCTCATTCTCTCTTTAAAATGCTCTCACCTCTCTAAAATCATCAGATGGTCACCTAAAAATAAGCCCTAAAGGTAATTTTATTAAAATGGGGCCGAGTTATAAAAATCAGAAAATGGACCCTCCGAACTCAGGTCTGCGATCGCAAAATGGACCGCATAACAGGTATGCGGTTCGCAAAATAGACCGCAAAAGTGATGCCCAGAACTGGACTGCACTGGTCAGGTCTGCGACCGTTCTGCGGTCCGCAGACCACTTATGCGGCCACATAATGAATTATGCGACCGTAGAATGGGCGCAAAATAACTTTCAAAATTTAACAACTCCCTGCTCAACTATGCGATGGTTATGCGGCCCGCAAACCTGTTCTGCGGTCGCAAACTTGACCGCAGAATCACCTTCTTTTGCCAAACATTTCCATCAACTCTCAGTGCATTCTTCAACCCAAAAAGTCTGTACCGTTCTACAATCCTCAAACACGTAAGCCAACCTCGGCACCACGAAACCTTAAATTCCTTTACGGAATTTTACGGGGCCTTACAATAAAAATATTATTAATAGTACTTTCTTTTCATGTTATAGATAGATTTTTTTTCATTTCAAAGTATTTTCTTTTCATGATATAAAAAAGTATTTTTTTCATTTTAACAAAAAAAGTACTTTCTTTTTATGATGTAGAAAAAATATTATCTTTCATTTTAACAAAATGAGTATTTTCTTTTAATGATGTAGAAAAAGTATTTTCATTTATTTCAATAAAATAATTATTTATTTTCATGTTGTAGAAAGAGTACTTTCTTTTTCAACCAAAAAAGGATATTTTCTTTATAGTTATAGATTATAAATTTCAACGTTGTTTTGCGTAAAAAAGTAAAGCAACACATTAGTTCCTTTGGGTGTGTTTGAATTTTTAGAATAATAATTAAATTGTCGAAGAAAATAGAGTCCTAAAAATGTTGGGTATTTGGGGGGGGGGGGGAGGGGGAGAGCAAGGAAACACGGGGACTTGTGGGAAGGAGGTGAGGAGAGTAACGTAAAAAGATATTTTCTACTCTCTAACCAAACACTAGCAAATATTTTGCGGAAATTTTTTTCCACTCACCAACCAAATAAAAGAAAATAAGTGATAAAATTACTCATTTTCCATGAAAAATATTTTCCTTAGTACCAAACACACCCTAGGAAGCCAGAACTTTTCCAATTATACAAGATGACTACTCGCCATGCTTTGTCGCTATTTTTAAAAATTCAAAATTTGATTTAGCAAACAGTCACTAAATGCAACAAAAGCACCAATTTATTAATTAATTCAAAATATTTTAACAGTTTTATATATTTAAATTTAAAATGTGACTATTAATTTTTAAAAGGTACCTGGTGGCAAAGGTTGAGTTTGTTGATTCCAATAGATTTTTAAAGTTAACCGTAAATACTTGTTTTCTCTCCAAGAACGATATATCAACAGCTACAGAATTCTTTCTTCTTCTCTCTATCTGCTTTCTACAAACTCACCTAATTTTATCGGCTTTATTAAATTCCGGAGAAATTTTGCTATCATCCTTGCAGTATGAAGTGGGAGGCTTAAATTCCTCAATAACCGTGATTACATTATTAAAGCCAGTGTATTTCATCCCCATATTTTGCAATATCTTTTCTAAAATTACATACATATATATCAAGATAAAGACAACTTGTACTGAAGAAATAGCATTATGGGACAGCTAATCGATCAAGATCGAGCAAGTTGATGCAATAAAATCGTACCACTATATATATCTTTGTTTTAAAGTTTTTCTAGTGACTTTGTGGAATATTATGATAAACTAGGGGACTAAACTAACTATTGGAACACGTAAAATTCAGAACTAGCACATTTCATAATTTTATCTTAAGTTAATTAATGATTAGAAGGTTCAAACTTATTGGGTTAATACTCTCCTACTTTTTTCCCTTTCTAACTTTAATACGAAATGTCCATCTCCCCTCGACAAAGGGAAATTAAAAAGGGAAAAAGTTACTAATTTAATACTCCCAAGTCAAGAACTGCGACAGGTACCTCGTAAAGAAAATCAAGAACGTGCTAATACTTCTAAAAACAAATAAAGAGAAAGAAAAACCGAAAAGTAAATTAAAGTGTATTTTGTCTGATTATGATCAAGAGAAGCAGACAACGCATGAATAAAGTAAGGGATATGGAGAAAGACGCAAGAAATTTCCTTCTTAATTCCTTAAACATATCGAAAATTATCAGCAAATATTTTGCATATTTCACTTGCTAATTAATCGAGATTGTGATCTGCAATCATCTTAGCTAGGAAGTGGATTCATCTACATGCCACGTCTGAGGCTCCCATAAACTAACACGTGGCATGCAGTGAAAATATATGTACAACAACCAGCAACAATATAATACCTAGTGTATTCTTACAAGTGAGGTCTGGAACGGTAGTATATACAAATCTTACCCATGCCTTGTGGAGGTAGAGAGGTTAATTTCGATAGATTCTCTGCTCAAGAAAATTATTTCAAAGATGGTTTGAAAAAAGAAAAATAACGATGAAGAAATCATGTTGAAAATAATGAAGACAAAAACGTTAACAACATTAAAATAATAAAGCAATAAGATAATCGAACCAAAAAAAATAACAAGTAGTAATAGAAATCGAAGAATAAGATAATACGAAAATAATATAATAATGCTGATATGAAAAATATATGTATTAAGCCTAAATTAGAGAGGGTATGTATCATTGAAAAAGACAATACATATCACTTTAGTCAGAATTAGAGACTTAAACCAATAAAAGAGGTTCCCTTACGAGCACTAATCTAATTGGATACCCTTGTTAACAATATGTTTGGCACTAATTTTTAACTATTTGGACCATCGAACAAGAATTTATATTTCTCGTTGATAGAAAGATGTTATTCGAAATAGATAAAGGATAACTATAGCAAGCGACAATTTTCACATCAAAAAACGAATTGATTGGATTTTTTGGGATCGTTATCTTTTGACTCGTGTAAGCTATATTTTTATATTTATATTATCAAGAAAATACCCTTTTTTGAGACAAATGGTGAACAAACTGAGGGTGCACTTGTGAAATTAGTATGCACATAAAAAAATTGCAGTTGCATTCTTATTCACGTAATTACGATTGTCAATATAGGTACATCTAAAATCTTATTGTGTCTCACACTTTACAAGAGTGAGTTGTTCTAGTGGTAAACACCCTTCACTTTCAACTAAAAGGTTGTGGGTTCGAGTCACTCCAAGAGTAAGATGGAGAATTTTTGGAGGGAAGGAACCGAGGGTCTATCGGAAACAGCCTTTCTACCCAGGATAGGGGTAAGGTTTGCGTACACATTACTCTTTCCAGATCCCACTAGTGAGATTATACTGGGTTGTTATTGTTGTTGTACTTTCAACATGTGATAGCAAATTTGAGTACACACTAGTGGGATCTGGAAAGGGTAATGTATACGCAAACATTACCCCTACCCTGAGTTGTTATTGTTGTTGTACTTTCATCATGTGATAGCAAATTTGAGTACATATCGCATGTACTTGTTAAACTTAATAAATTGCACATGCCATAAATAATTTCAACTATATATTTTTGAGCAAAACAACGTGGGTGCTCTTAGATCCAGAAACAGATCTAGATTTTAAATTTATGAATGTTTAGATTTTAGGATAGGACCATCTATCGAGTTTGGGAAGATTATTTATACTACGTATAAAGTGGATTTTTAATATAGAGAGACAGCCAAAATTACTAAATTTTGCTGAACCCGTAACTAATAATGTGGATTCACTGGTGCCTACACCTGTTATCAAGAAGCTATATCCATTTTCTACTTTAGTATATAAAATGGAATTATTACTAAGATATCGTTGTGTGTCATGTCCGTTATCCTCGACTGTGTATAATGAATCGATCATACGTATGGATGATTTTTTAACGTTTTTGGATTATATATTTCATGCTTTAGTTTTTCTGAAGTCTTGTTAATTAGCTCCGAAACACTAGGTTCAACTAATTAATTATATTGGACCATGTGTTGTCACGTTATAACTTGAAACTTAAGTTAAATATTTGAGAATTTGACTAGAGTCTCTATAATAATCCTTTTTACGTTACAACTTGGGGCTCTAAGTCAAAGTATGCGAAAGGTACTAGGAGTAATAAAGAAATCAGGCCTATACTAAGTAAATTGCTGTCTAAAACTAAATATAATCAACTTTTAGAAACAAGACCGAAAGCTAAAGTGCGTTTTGTCTGTTCATTTAGAAGAAAGCAGACAGAAATTCATTTCAAGTTTCCTTAAGCATATAAACTAATTATGATTAATATTTGCATGTGCAGATGGGTTCTTTAGTCAGTCGATTAATTATCTATATATATATATATATATATATATATATATATATTTATTTATTTATTTTTTTATTTTGTTCTTGTGTACGAGATTACTGGTCTTGTATCCTTCGTGTGATCACCTTATTTTATTTTAGTAGTGTTTTCACCTTATTTTATCGTCCTTCAATAACGTTAATTTTAATTTACTTTTCAGTAACCGAGAAAATACATATGAAGATGATTTAGAGATGTGGTCCCATAAATCTGGTGGCATTCAGATATGGTGAATCATTTTTCTTTCTAACTTCTCTTGGAAGTGTTCTTACGACACAATTTCATAAGTTTGAAGTGTTTAGTTGGATAATTTTTATTCCAAGTTCTAATTATGTGAAAGGTATAAACGGAAGAAAAAAAAACCTTATCTTGAATATTTCTGTTAGAAAGAAAAAAGAAGAAAGCAATATCCCATTTTTGTACACTCATGAATGAGGTTTTTTCTTCTTCATTTTAGGGAAATATTAAAAAATATATAATGGAAATACAGTAGTAGAAAATATCTAGAATGACAGCTTATTTAGGAAATTTGAGAATTGAGGAGGAGGTCAAGGAATATAAACGAAAAGAATAAAACAATGGCAAAGTGAAAAAGAATATGAAAATAAGTACCTAACCAAATCGTGGTTCTATTTTGGTTTAATTACTTTTCATTTCATGTTTTATTATATTTGAGAAGCAAAATTTAGAAAAACAAAAGTTTTTAGTTTTACTATTTAATGGAAGAAACAACATCAATATCTAATTACAATAAAAATATTTATATTTTTGATTTAATCAATTTATAGAATTAGTTTTTATATGCATATACTATATATTTGACATAAAATATCTTTTCGTTCTCGACAAAGTAAACAATTTTATTTTTAAAAAAACTTACTAACATAATTTATAGTCGCGCAAAGCACGAGAAAATTCACTAGTTTGAGAAAATATAATACAATCACGCAAAAGACTAGAATTTTAATTTATGTCACATTGGTGTAAAGTTGTAAACCTTAATTTCCACCTTGCTGATGGACATATATTAGGAAATTTAAAACTTATAATGGTTTACAGAAATCCAGTAAATTCATGTCATATGTCATGCTTTTAGTTAAACTTATCATTTAATCATGGTTTAAATAAGATAGTATATATTTTTTTCCACATGAAGTTAGATAAAAATCTAAGAAACTAAAACTCTTTTAATGCTTGTAACTTATTATATATATATATTTTTTATAGAAGTAGTATGTATGCTAGTTTACACGAACATCGACTACTACCAACCAAACCGTATAACAAATAACTTTGTCCACTAATTTAGGCAGATGGAAAAAGATTTTCTTGATTTAATTTTAGTTTGGGTATAAAGATAACCCTGTTCCATGTCAAACAAGGAATTGGTTGGAATAATTAGGAAGATTTGAACTTTATTTAATTAGTTATGTCCTTATTTCGTGTACTACTAATCTTGAAATTGTTCCTTGTACAAGTGGGCTAGTTATCTTGCCACTGGTGTATGCTAAGAAGGGATATTATTGTGGTTTGAGACAAATGGTGCAGAAAAAGATGGTGCAGTTGTAAAGTTTGTACTTATATTATCAAAATGCAGTGGCCCCCTTTTATTAACGTAAGATAGTAGAAATAGAAGAACTAAAATATGATTGTTGGAATGAGCTCATGATTGCTAAGTATGATATCGATCGCATTCTACATTGTGTTTTTACGTGATTGTTGGACGACGATTTTGTATCGTTTTGGTCTTTAGGATTGTTTAATATCCCGTATGTAATAGTATAATCGACTAATGATATTGTCCGCTTTAGGTCTAGTCTTACACGGCTTTAAAGCGCATCATAGGGTTTAAAGCTTGTTTATTATATACTCAACATCTCTTCCGTATTTTAGCGATGTGAAATTCGTCTGGGCTGTCACGGTATCTTGACATGAGAAGCAAAACATTAAGTCCATATTGTTGAACCTGCAGTATTACTATATTTTTATAGTAACCTAAGATTTTAATGTGTAACACGAAATATAATTGTAGACACTTCTATTGATTGATTTTGGTGATGATGAAGCTTTCACAAAATGTTGCCAAAATTAAGTAGACGTAACAAGGACAAGAATAGAAACTGTGCACGTATAGAAAGTAGGACATGGATGATTTGATTTGTTGGATACCCTTTTTTTCCTTACTCGTTTCTTTATAAATGGTTGATCAAATTTTTGCTTCCAATATAAAACATCATCTATTCTTGAAATTTTGTTTTAATATAAAATTTTATTAAATAGAATTTTGAGAAACAGATTTAAAGTCGCTCATCAACTTTTTACCTCACTAAACATAAGATTGAGGAAACAAATATTCTCCTCACATAAACGTATAAAATATAAATATAGTAAAAAGATCGATACATTTTTTATATTAGGTTTTTCCTTCGACTCTAGTTGTCTTTAAAGATGCTGAGACATTTGTTGAAGACATAATTAAGTAAATAAAAATATATTCTCTCTAATAACTGTTTTTTAGATGAGATGGTTACATATATAAAAATGAGAGTATTAAAGCGCGTGCATAGGTTTTGAGTTCGAGTTTCACTGTCATCTAATATCAAAAAGAATTTTCATGTGCTTGGCTCGTTAAAAAGAATCGAACCCGCATTGAGGGAGGTATTGAAAACATAATTAAGTAAATAAAGGTTAAATCAAAAATGTTGAACAATATCTTCATTAATTACATTCTATTTTTGGGATTAATTGCAATTTGACAAATTGGAAAAGACATTGGTTGGGAATACATCACTATTTTATATTTCTTGTTGATAATGCCAATTGAATCTTGAAAATTGCAAAGTAGGGTATCTTGAAGATTCTATTTCTTAGAGTAACTACTAACTACTATTACTAGTATCTTCCTTTTTTTCACGTCACTTTAACTTATATTTTAAGTGCACTATTGCACTTAATCCATTATTAATTGGATGTCCTTTTCGAAGGATACCAATGTAGAGACGTTACTTAATAAACTAATAAATGGTCGACAAAAATAGAAGCAAAGTATTATTTCTCCATCTCAAATTGTATGACACTTTAGTTTTCTTCTTTTAAATTTTGGGATGTCAAAAATATCTTCATTTCTATTATAATATTACATAATTTAAGGCAGTTAAATTTGACGCGATTTATTTGTTAACCTAAATTTGACGAATAATTATAATTTTTCTACTACTAATATACCCAGTCAAATGATGTTCAATCTCTTTATTTGAAAGATAGGTTGTGAAGAAAAGAAGAAACGATTGGAATCAATTCGGATTGGGTCGGGCTCAAATTGGGGGCCGTTATTTTTGGGCTCTAATATTTTGTCGGATCCATTGATTTAATAGCCACGACTAAAATAATTTTCAACCGCATAGCCATAATAGTTTGTAGTCGGTGTATACCCAATGAATAACAAGTATATATAATAAAGTTTGCCATGAATGTAAATTATATATAGATTATATAGTTGTTATACAATTTGCTTGAAAGTTTCTTCTAGTAATAGGCTTACTCGAGAAATTAGAACATACATACGCAAACAAAGACTAACGTGGATTAATCCACTTGTTAATTATTTAAGGTTCCATTTTTAGTCATACTAGTCTCGAGAGACTCGTGATGCACATGTATCCTATCTCAATGAATATGATTTATTTAATAATTATATCTAATTATAATTTTTTTTTGGTAAGTAAAGTATGTTATTTACCAACGGAAATATGTACAAGTATAATCAGACCCTTTGTTCCACAATCTTGGTTCTGGACCAACTGTGGTACTACTAAACCTATTATCAATCGCCTCTAAGCAGGCATGCAGCTATAGATATACATTAAGATCTTACATGAAACTAGCTAACTTTGGTCTTAGACTACTCTTGTAATGCATTTCCTGGACAATCAATCGTGTGATGTCTTCCACTCTCCTCTTCTTTTGGTTGAATATTTTGCAGTTCCTTTCCTGCCATACATAGTACATGTTAGCAGCAAGTACTAGTCTGTACACCACCCCTTTTGAGTTCCTTCCATTAGCATGCATGATGGTCCATTCAAGTTCCTCACTCCAACCGTGTACACCTCTATGGATGTTATGCCATGTTAATAGTTTTTTCCATACACTTGCTGAGAATTGGCATTTAAAAAATAAGTCTTGATGACATTCTGCTTCATCTTCACATAGCGAGCATTCTGAATTGGTGTTTATACCCCATTTGATCAGCATGTCCCTAGTGTAAAGTCTATTATGTATAGCCAGGTATAAAATGAAGAGTCATTTTGGACATCCTATGTTGTTGCATGTCAACCTTTTCCAAGATACTTTTGGAAAATCTCCTCTCAATTTATTGTAGACATCTCTAATGGAGTATTTCTCTGTATTAAGCTACTGCTCAATGTTCAAGGCAGCCTCATTCAGGTACTTTGCAGCTTGAATAATCTTCTGGATCAGCCATGAGGCTTGTTTAGTATTGACAGACCAAACTTGTCTTCCTTTTATGTAATATGTGTGTACCTATTGGATCCCTAATCCATCATTTTTCTTGTGTAGGTTCCACAAGTGTTTGACAATTGCAGCCTGGTTCCATATCTGTAAGTTGGTGATGTTCAGACCCCCTGATGATTTTGGCCAATATAGTTTATCCCATAATATCAAAGCTTTTCTCTTGCCTTCAGTTTCTCTTGTCCATAGAAACTTTTAATAAATTGTCTTAATCTTTGTAATAATTTTCTTTGGGAGAGAGAAAATCTGCGACCAGAAAGATTGGATGGCAGTTAATACACTTTTAATCAGTTATAATCTTCCAGCATATGAGAGGAACTTGACTGTCCAATTAGTGATCCTTCCTATCATTTTGTCCAGTAGAAGTTGACACTAGTGTACTGATAATCTCTTTGTGCTCATTGGTACCCCAAGGTATCTGAATGGTAAAGTTCCCCTGCTAAATCCAAGAGTCTGTATAATATCCTGTCGAACTCCCTCTGGTACTCCTCCAAAATAGACACAACTTTGCTTTGATTGTCTATCAATCCTGATGCAGATGAGAATTGTTGGAAGCAACTATGTAGCAACATTACAAAAACTTTATCACCTCTACAAAATAGGAGCAAATCATCAGCAAAGCTTAGTTGAATTACTCCCAGCTTCTCACACCTTGGGTGATAGTTAAAATCTGGTTTGCTCTTCAAGTTCTCAGTAACCTTGTTAGATACTCCATTGCCAGGACAAAAATAAAAGGTGACATAGGATCACCTTATCTTATACCTCTCTTAGCAGCAAAGGAAGGAGTTGGGTTACCATTGATAATGATGGAGTATGTAACTATGCTGATACAACTCATGATCCATATGACAAACTTTTCTGAAAAGTTAAGGCCTAATAATACTTGTTCTAGGAACACCCATTCAATGGAATCATATGTTTTTTGCATGTCAATCTTGACCTGCATCTAGGAGATATACCCCTTCTATCATAGCCTTTTACTAATTCATGGCTAAGTAAAATATTATCTAAGAGTAGTCTGCCAGGTACAAAGGCTGCCTGATTGCAATCCACCAATGAATCCACAACATGCTGCATCCTATTTGTGATCATTTTTAAATGATTTTGTACAAAGTAGTACAACAAGATATTAGTCTATATTCTCTAATAGATGTAGGGTTTTTGGTTTTGGGAATGAGGGTAACTGATGTACTGTTAATTGGTCTGTATATTGCACCAGTATCAAAGAACTGAAGTACTGCATCCGTTACTTCATCGCCGAATGCATGTCAAGATTTCTTAAAGAAGCAAGAGTTAAAACTATCTCCACCCGGGACTTCTGAATCATCTATCCACTTCAAGGCTTGAGCTATATTTTTTCTAGTAAATAGTGTCATAAGCTGCAATTGTTGACTTCTACTTAGTACTGATCCCTCTTGCATAACTCCGGGATTGATAGGAGGAAGTGCCTGGGTACTGGAGCCTAGTAATCCCTTGTAGTACCCCATAATTTCAGCTTCTATAGAGTATGCATTCTTCAGTATAATCCCTCCTTCTGTTACTAGAGTTCTAATATGATTTTGTATTTTTCTACCTTTCATACTAGCATAGAAATAGGTTGTATTTGCATCCCCTAGCTTGAGCCATTGAACTCTGAATTTTTGCTTATATATCATTTCTTCAATTAAACTCCATTTCTTCAGTTGTTGTTTGGTGTTGCTTGCCGCTTCAAACAGATTAGCACTGGTAGTAGCATCTATCATTTGTGCTTGACTGTGTTGCAATTCATCTCTCAGCCTTTGTATCTTTTATGTGACCCCCAAGAACTCCCTTTTATTTAGGGTTGTCAGTGCCTTTTTTACTAGTTTCAAGTTTTGCCATATACTCTTCATTCCTCCATGTTGTGCATGCCAATTTTCTTGTATTAGTTTTCCAAAATCTGGATGATCAGCCCAGTAGTTATAAAAGCGAAAAAGTTTTTTCCCATGTTCTAGAGCTATGTCTAGAGTCATGCTTATTGGGGAGTGATCTGAAAAATAGGGATTCATTACTTGTACTTGTGATGGATCCATTTCAAGCATCCATTGAGCATTCACTATCCCTCTGTCAATCCTGATGTATACATGCCCATTTGTCCATGTGTATGATTTACCTACTATTGGCAATTAAGACATCCTGCAATCTTCCATGAAGCCCCTAAAATCCCTAACTTCACTGTCCTGTACTTCATTGACATTTACTCTATCCTCAAAGTCTAATATAGCATTAAAATCTCCCATGACTAGCCAGGGTCTTTGCATGTGTTCAGCCAAATCCCTTAAGCTCTCCCATAGACCCATTTTGTCCTGCATATTATGGAGTCCATAGAATGCAGTGAAGAGAAAACTCTTATTGTTGTGTACTAGTTGAACTGCTCCTTGTATATATTGTGAATTACTGTTTATCATAGTGAATTGAATACTGTTAGGATCCCAAATCACCCATAGTCTGGCTCGTTTTTTATTCACAGTATTAGTGCACCATTGCCATTCTGGTAACAAGTTATTTATTAGTTTCCCAGCTTTATCATTCTGGACTTTATATTCACTTATTGCTATAAAACTTACTTTATTCTCCCTAATAAACTTCTTTATCTCATTGTGCTTATACACTTTATTGAACCCTCTAACATTCCAAGTGACTAGTATTCTTGTACTTTGGAATGAGATGTATTGTATTCTTTACTTTTCTCCTCTCTACTTGTGCTGCACTGCAATATTTTGGGGTGGTTAGCATTTTGCCGCTCATTGATAGACGTGCTTGGCTCGAGCACAACAGTAGGACTATGTACCACGACTATCATTTTGTCATGTACCTGCCTTTGAGTGTTTCTAGTTGCAGATCTACCCTTCACTTCATCCAACCTTCCTCTCCTTTCTTATCTGGCATAATATTTGGTGGTTGTGTATTTTTTGCCTTCTCAGTTAGCTGATTGTTACTTGTTTCCACCCCTGGAGCTCTATTTCCATCAACACTTGTAGGTTTTCATTCTATCCTTTGTTACTGTTGCTTGTTTTTGGCTAGTTGAACTTGCCTTTGTTCTGGTTGAGCATCTTTGTTAGGAGGTGATATTAGTTGTTTGCGAACCTTCTGGCAATTATGACCCACTTGCACACATTTCGGGTAGTATATAGGTTTCCAGTCATACCATACTTCTTGATTGATCATTTTTCCTTTAGGATCCTGGACTTTGATTGTGGCCGGCAGTTCTTTGGTTATGTCAACCTCAACAAGAATTCTGGAAAATGAAATTCTGCTATTGCTGGTAGTACAATCATCAGCATAAATTAGCTTTCCCAAACTACTACCAATTTTGCTAAGTGCATTAGCAGTCCAACAATTAAGAGGAAGGTTTGGTAGTTTGATCCAGATAGGAATGGTCTTAAGCACCTCATCATTAAAATTGCATTCTGGATTCCATAGTTTGATAATAACTGGCATGTTATTCAGTGTGTGTGGTCTTGAGCATAGTACCTGATCTCTCTCCTCTTCACTAGCAAACCGGATAACAAAGTAGCCCTCATTATGTAGATAAATCTGAGGTTTAGTCGAGAATTCTCCTTGTGTATTGATGAACCTGTCTATAGTGCCAATTGTGGGGTATCCTCCCACAACATATAGAATAACAACTGATTTTTATTTTTCATTCCCAGCAGTAGCAACATCTTGGTGTAGTTCTACAATTTTCTCACCCTCAATGATTTTAGAAGGAATAAATGTGAGATCCATACCTCATGTGGCCAATTTGTTGCTTGCAAACAGATTAGCCCATGCATGTCCTCCTGTCTTCCCCTGGATTCCATTTTCGAGCTGCAATTTTCATTGAGCACCACTGTTGGTTGCAATTACTGTTTTACTGTTGCATTGGGTCTGTATCTTTTCCTGTGTAGTGTTTTCCGGCAGATTCTCGCTATTCACTGGTGTGCGAGCTGAAAGCACTGGCCATACCTCAGTGGTTTCGTCCATCTTGCCTTTGCCTCTGTTCGTTGACGATTCCACCATCATCATTTCCATTACTTTGGGCGTGACCTCCTTTGTTCCAATCACTATCCCTTTTGGAGTCATATTGTGTTTAGTTCCAGTGGTGAATCCTTCTATTTGTGCGATTTCATCTTGTTGCTCTTTACTCGTATTCTTTCGCGGTCTTCCCCTCCCCATTTTCGGCGAGGCATAGGTTAGCTGCTCACGCTAATCGTGCGATGAGAGGAACCCTAGTCGTATTTACGATGGCACAAAATGACTATAAAATAAAATTATAAGTTACTAAAAATGATTATAAATGTTGATCATGTATAAATAACTCAATAAAGAATGAAACTGCATCATAGAAGTTCTCAATTATCAATCAACAGTTTAAATAAAAAAAAACTGCTTTATAATTTCATCACTTCAATTTCACAATTTCTCCTGCTTCCTTTTGACTTTCAACTAGAACATATAACAACTTGAAAATCCAAATATCGTTGAAAGATAGAACTTAAAACATATAACCACGCTACTATTAATTAATGAATTTCAAATCATCATAAAAACCAAAATGCAATGAAAACACAAAAATACATTCAAAAGTGACATTAAAACAACTTAGTGAGAGAACTTACAATTGAAAGATGGGCCATCCATGACATATTTACTTCAAAGAATGACTTAGAACTAGAATTGAAAGTATATATTTGGTTTTGAAGCGTTATTATTCAAGTGAAATTAATATTTAAATTATTCTAATACTAGCTAACTCTATAATACTAAATATTTTAAAAATAATTAACTTTTTTCAATGTGAAATCTAAAAAATCGATCAACATTTCTTGTTCGAACACATGTATTTCCTCTTAAATTTAATAGGCACGTCCTTTGGAATATCACATGACAATTATAATCACTTCTGTATCATAATATCATCTAAAATGACTGGATATTTGTTGTATGTTTTTTCATGATTCTATAGAGTCTTCAAATTAACACAATTTTTTTGAAAAAAATTTGAATCTTACTTTTAGAGATTTGAAATAAAGAGGTTGGTCATATAGTTCCTAAACAATTGTATAATTAAGTGGCAAATGTAAAATCCGAAAATGACTAATATCGAATGAATATTTTATAATAAATAACTTAATATAAATTTTTTTTTATAGAGAGCCAATTGTAGGAATTGATGAAAAATGAAAAAGATATTAATGTCAGCTTATTTTGAATACATTTTGTCTTCTATTGAATCGTGTTTGTTTTTTCAAGTTTGGAATTTAAATAATTTAACTCTTAATAACACTTTAGTGTAAGAGATTTCGCTTGATTTTCAGATTTCTTTCATCACCAAATTCTAATTAAAATTTTTAAATAAGAATTCTCTTTTTCAAATAGTTAAAAAATCAAATGGGTGGAAAATATCCATGCAAGACATGTTCCAAACATTAAAAAAAAAGAAAAGAATACTTTTGTAAATCTCAAAGAATTAACAATCATTATATACCAAAAATTAAAATTCGAATAATTTCTTATGAACCACAATTACTTTTTTAATCAAGAAACCCACTTATATTTAGCTTAATTTATCATTATTTAAAAAGGTTAAAAGATTTTCATAAATTATCTTATTGGAATCACTGGTAATTTTTGAGTTATAATTGATTTCTTCTCAACATTTGCATAAATATAATAAATAATTTAAAATTTTGAAAGCTAAATATATAATATAGAATAATATTATTAACGGAATATTCTGGTCTATTTTAAATATAGTAACATAAAATAAGTAATTTCATATACGAAAACCTAAAACATTATTAAAAAGTGGATCACCTCTGTTATTATCCAAAAACCCCATTTCTCTTTCATTGATATTTTTAATTATTCCCTTTATTAATTTCGTTTATTGTTTTTATATAATTTATGTGCAAGATTTATATAAGGTAAATTTTCAATGTTATAACCTATTTGATAATTAGTTTGAGTTTAATTATTTCAAAACTTTTGCTCACATGTAAGAGTACTTTGCCGTTTGGAATACACACCTAAAAAAAAATATATGTTTCCAAAAATTTCACACGTTAAATCTTATGTTTTCCTTATAGTTCTACAGATTAGAATACTAATTGATTTCAAAATTCTAAATATTAGGATTTTCTATATTAGTTCAAATAAGAAAATAATTTAATATGCAATATTTTAGTTGATTTTAAAGTCCTAAATATTAGAAAAATAATTAAATAACTAATTTGTCCAATATAAACTATATTTTAAAAGGGTAAAAAAATCGAATGACATTTCGCTAAGGGTCTTCGTGCTTTTAATATAGTACTAGTCATAGGGTACATGCGTTGCACGTGTATATAACGCCAGTAAACTAAAACTTGTATATAAGAAAAAATTAATTGTGCAAAATAGAAAATAACGTTAAAATAATAGTCATTTAAGTGACAAAAATAAACGTGAGTACATAGATGTAGTAATTGGATATATATTATTTTAATTATAGATATTTTATTTTATGAGATAATAATATGTTAGTATATTATTGAATCTAACCCAATTTCTCTTTCATAAACGATGTTGCCGGTCCTAAAACTTTTAAATTATTATTTAATATTGAAAAAAAATGATGACTCTTTATCATTTAATCATTTAGATGCGTACTAATTTACAATAACAATAACTTATCAAGTAAAATATTTAATCAAAGAAACTATGAAAAATATTTTTTAAGCTAATCAGCGTATTTAAATATAATTAATAATTTAAAGTTGTAAAAGGAACAAAAAACGTAAATGTACAGAAAAATATATAAATGAAGAATATATAATTTCAATGAACTATATATTGTCAAACTACGTATAGACATATAATGCAAGATTAATAGCAAAAATTCGAGAAAAGAATATTCAAAGAAAATATAAATCAATAGTTGATTTCAAACATTAGTTTGAATAGTAGAAACAGATTTGAGCTAGGAGCATAAAATGTAGTTCAGCTTCATTAGGTCCTACACTAAAATTAATGCATCATAATTAATCGTAAGTGGTAAGATCATAATAAAGAGAAAAAGAATGATTCAAATTTTTTTCATAATTGTCGAACGGAACCTTCATGCTTAATGCAGACATTACAAAAACATACTAAAATGACAAATCTGCGCTCTAGACTAACTTGCCATAACTATTGGTTTTGAGCCTACAAATATGATATAAAAATAAATTATAGTTTATAGTCTTAATGCAATACTGAAAGGACAAAGTTTATCCAATAGATCATTAAATTTTAATTGATTTCAAACTCCTTTATTAGGCAAAAGTATACAATATTTTATATTTAAATTTTATTTAGTCATAAATTTATGAATATGTGATTTATCAAGAATAGAGTGGGATATAATTCTTACGTTGACAAAGAATAAAAACTCCAATTATCTCCATGAATAGTAATACTTGAACAATTTCGATTCTTGGCCAAAATTTAATTTTCTTTCCACGAGATCTATTTTTATAAGTTGTAAAATTTAAGCTTGAATTTGTTAAAAAGAAAGTTAAGCTTAAATATTAAATTTATACAAACACAAATCTCAAAAGTTTAATGAAGAAAGACAAAAACCTTAAAGTTGAAGGAATTTTAAAAAAATCCTAAAAATAAGGAAGGGCTAGACAGCATATTGGATACTTACGGAGATTTATGTTAACAAATACTAAAAACAAGGGTTTCGAAACCATATTATTTGCCTCTAATATTCATTCACAATGTTATTATGTCTCTTAACTAACCAAAAAGAAAAGAATTATGAAAAAAAAGTATGTAAGAAATTATAGTCATGTTACATAATATAATTAATGAAGGATTTATATAAAGTAAAATTTTAATAAAATTTAAGTCCTAAATATTAGGTTTCATGCATAAACGCATACTCCTAAACTTGAGGAAAAAGTGCTCGAGATTTTTACCATAAAAAATAAAAAATTCCTAAACCTAAACCCAGGTGGAAGTGCTTGAAAAGTTTACCTAAAATATTTATAACTAATTAATAAATTTTGTACCTAACATAATTATAAAGAATTAGTAATATTTTTCGTACAAGCTTTTGTACTTAATTTTGTACATAACATAATTAAGGAATTGATCGGTTAATTTTTTTTATAAAAAGATTCCTAAAGCTAAAAAGTGGTCAAAAGCACTCAAAGTTTTTATAACTTGTATCAAATAAAAAAAAAACTCCTAAATCTAAAAGGAATTGAAAGTACTCAAAACTTTTACCTAAATTGCCTATTTTTTTAAAGAATTGATTGTTGAATGTATGAAAGGAGTCCCAAAATGTAAAAATAGTAAACGGCTTTTTTGAAACACGTCACAAAATATTGTGATTTATCATTGTTATTATTTTTCTTTTACTAATTTGTTATATTACATAGTTCAAATAGAAAAATATTTAATACATAAAGGGTGTGTTTGGTATGACAAAAAATATTTTTCGAAAAATATTTTTTCATTTTTCACTATTTGGTTGCACAAAATAATTTGGAAAATATTTTTCTAGATATCACATTTTCCTGAAATTGGAGGAAAATTACTTCCCTAGAAAAAGTTAGGAAAATATTTTCCAAAAACTCCACATACTCTCACATCTAACTCCAATCCCCTTCTCTCTCCTACCCCGCCCCCTTCTCCAAAAAGTTTTTTTTTTTTATTTCAGTTTTTTTTCACCGTCAACCCCCGGGGCTTTTTTTTTTTTTTTTTTTTTTAAAATTTTCTGTTTTTTCGTCCGCCAAATTTTTTTTAAATATATTTTTAATTTTTTATTTTCTGTTTTTTCATTTTTCTGCACCATTCAACCCCCCCCCCCTCCCCCCACCCCGTGGCAATTTTTTAAAAAATATTTTCAGTGCTGATTTTTTCATTTTTTGGGTTTACAAGTTCAAAATTTTATGAGTTCCAAAGTTATGAGTTCAGAGGTTTATGTATTTGAAAGTTTGCGGGTTTAAAAATTATAGAGTTTACGGGTTCGAAAGTTTAGTGGTTCAGAAGTTTATCAAATTTATGGGTTAGGAAGGTTGTTGGTTCGAAAGTTTATGGCTTCATGTTTATTGTATCTAAATTATTTATGAATACTCTTGAAAAGTTATTTTTCTTAATTTGCGTACCAAATACCGAAAAATGAGTAAGATTACTACTTGTTTTCCAAATGAATATATTTTCTGTTATACCAAACACACCCAAAATCTAATTGATATCGAATTCCTAAATATTAGGAAACTATTAAATGACTATTCATATTTCTAATATTAGAGAAATAATCAAATGACTATTTTGTCAAGTGTGAAATCTATTTCTAGAGGGTAAAAAAGGCGAACGACATTTCACTAAGGGCCTTCGTGCTTTTAATATAATATAGATATAGATTACGCGCTCTGCGTGTGTACTCTATATTAATGAATATATAACTTTTAAATATTGCATATCCATATTAACTAATGGGTATGAGTTATTAAAAAAGTTATAGAAAAAAAAATGCAAGGTTCTAAAAATGATGAATGTTAATCTTATTTAGATAGCTTAAAAGATAAAATCATGTCCTACATAAATTCTCAGTTGCATAAAGTTATTTAATTATCTTTTTAATTTTTCGATTAATTAGCATATGCTTAATATAATTGAGTGAAATGATAAGATCTTATTGATATATCACTTTGTCTCCTCTTAAATTAGATTATTTGAACCCGAAGAATAATTGTCAAGTTTTCTTTCAAAAGTTATTTGTAAATTCATAAAATAATATGATGAAGTTGAAAAATAATTAAATTGAATTTTTTTAATCAGTTAATTAAGAGCTTAATTATATAGCTATTTTAATATCAAAAGTTTGCTGCCTTTGTTAGTTTTCAAATTATGGTTGGGCTATTCTAGTATAAGTCGGGCCGTTTCCTTCCATTAATTATATGCACGTCCTCCTAGGAAATATGTCACGTTCCAAAATTCATTAAAGGTCGTGATGGCGTCGGACACCACTGTCATGCAAGCCAAAAATAAATACTTGATTTGGTTCTCATTTTAATATTTTTGAAATCATATTTCCTTCAATTAAATAGTAAAAGATATAATTTACAAAGTAAATAATAATATTTTTAACAATTTCAATACAGGACAACCCATAATCACCCCAAAATCATGTGTCACAAGTGCATGAGCCTCAACTAGGAATGTAAAATAAAATACAATATCTGTCCGGAATACAAATTTAGACAAGAGAAATATAAATACTCTGAAGGAGACTCTGCTGGTTGCGGATCGTAGTATAGAATGCAGCTCAACTAAATCTCCGCAATAACCGCGCCTCTGCGCCCACAAGGCAAATAGATATATATGTACCTGCACAAAATGTGCAGCAAGTGTAGTATGAGAACGTAAATCAACGCGTACCCAGTAAGTATCCCGTCTAACCTCGAAGAAGTAGTGACGAGGGGTCGACTCTGACACTTGCTATGGGTTAACAATAAATACTTATATTATACTTAAGCATGGATTGTATGAAATAGCCGTAAACTCAATAGCAAGAAGTGAGTGGACGATTCTTTTACTAATAGGAAATTTTTTTCCAAAATTATTCTCGTCATTTAATAATTTATATCTCAAGCCACAGAAGCAATATCAATTATATTTGGTTCCAAAGATTTATCATGCGCAAATTATGCCGAGGCCGTACGGCCCGATCCAACATAATATTTAAACTGTGCACAGCCTAGGGTCTAACGGCACGAACCATAGATGCATCTATCTGCTACTGAGGCGTTCGGCCCGCTCCACAAAAGAAAAAAATACATTAAACAACAAATTCAAGATTTATTAAGCGGCAAATATTCCAAGAATTTTAAATTCTCATTTAACGGTCAAGTAAATGAAGTTTAACCTTTTTACAATTCCTTTATCGAGTTTCTAAATATTTTAAATAATTAAATTAACAAGTAGGGGCAAACATCGCAAGTACAACATGATATGGGTCCTAGACTACCCGGACATAAGCATAATAGTAGTTACGCACGGACTCTCGTCACCTCGTGCGTACGTAGCCCCCATAAATAGAATTACATAATAATTTGATTCACCTATAGGGTTAATTCCCTCTTACAAGGTTAGAAAGGAGACTTACCTCACTCCGAAATTCCATAACCGGCTCCCAAGCCCTTCCAACAACTCAAACCAATGCCCAACGCTCCAAAATTAGTCAATAAATGTACAAACCCATAAATATATACTCTAATACTCATTATAATTCAATTTACTATAATTTCCAACTCCGTTCGAAAAGTCGATAAAATCACCCTCGGGCTCACGTGCCCGGATTCCGAAAACTTTCGAATATAAACATTACCCATAGAATCACGAACCCAAATATATAATTTATTCTCAATTCCATGCCCAAATTCGTGGTTAAAATCCAAAAATACCAAATTTCTAGATTTCTACCAAAACCCCAAATTTTCACTAATTTTCCATGAATTTCAATGTTAAAATCTATATACAATCCACTTACCTTGACATAGATGACGAAAATCTCCCTTCCAAGAGCTCCAAAAATCACCCAACCAAATGAAAAATGGAAGGAAATGGCCAAATCCCGTCTTTAAATCTTTACTGCCCAGGTCCGCCCTTCTTTGCGATTGCGGAAAGACCATTGCAATCGCGAAGGCCAAAGAAACACCGCCTCCGATTTCCTCTTCGCGTTCGCATCATCCTGGTCGCGTTCGCGAACATTTGAGACCACCACCCTTCGCGTTCGGGTTCCACCAGCCGCGTTCGCGAAGGCCAGCTGCTCCAGGCCCGCTCCCTCTTCCTTCTACGCGTTCGCGATAGCTCTCCCGCGTTCGCGTAGGCTGTTCCATACCTTCTTCCGCGTTCGCAGCCCCCGTGCCGCATTCGCGACGAACAACCATCAGCAGCCCAGAAATCCTCCCTTCGCGATCACGGGACTCCCTTCGCGTTCACGAAGGACAACATTAGAACCAACAACAGCAACAGCCAAAACAGCCCGAATTGATCCGAAACCACCTTGAAACACACCCGAGGCCCCCATCCAAGTCGCACAAACCAGTCCCATAACATAACACGGACCTGCTCGATGCCTCAAATCACATCAAACAACATCAAAATCATGAATCGCACCCCAATTCAAACTTAATGAACTTTAGAACTTCAAACTTCTACATTCGATGCCGAAACCCATCAAATCACATCCAATTGACCTCAAATTTTACACACAAGTCACATTCGATATTATGGACCTACTCCAACTCCCGGAATCGGATTCCGACCCCGATATCAAAAAGTCCACTCCCGGTCAAACTTCTCATAAACCTTTAGATTTCTAACTTCCACCAAATGACCCGAAAATGATCTACGGACCTCCGAATCCACTTCCGGACGCACTCCCAATACCAGAATCACCATACAGAACTATTCCTAGACTCGGAATCCAAAACGGACATCGATTACATTGAAATACTCTTCAATTCAAATTTATGAAATTCTTCCAAAATGCCAACTTCTACAATAGGCGCCGAAACGCTCCCGGGTCATCCAAAAATCTGATCCGGACATACGCCCAAGTCCAATATCATCATATGAACCTGTTGGAACCTTCAAATCCCAGTTCCGAGGCCGTTTACTCAAAAATCATACTTTAGTCAATTCCTCCAACTTAAGGCTTCCTAAATTAGAATTCTCTTTCCAAATCAACTCTGAACTTCCCGAAATTCAATTCCGGCCACACATACAAGTCATAATACTTGAAGTGAAGCTGCTCAAGACCTCAAATCGCTGAACGACGCGCTGGAGCTGAAAACGACCAGTCGGCTCGTTACAAAATATAATACATAAATATTTATATTTTTAGTATTATAATATTATAATATTGTATATGGTAAATATAATTGATTTTGATATCCTAAATATCCTAAAAATCACCAACAACCTTGTGATTTTTGTAAACACCAATTTGAGTAAAAACAAAAAACAGACTCATGAGAGGACCACCTTAACCACACGACAGTATGTGCTGGCAAGATCCTATATTTTCTTATTAGCACTATGACATTACATTATAACAATAGGTTCCATACTTGGTGATAAACAAAGTCTTTTCTCGGTCCTCCGGGTTCATTTGGATTTGATTGTACCGGGAATAGGCATCGAGAAAAGTAAGGATCTCGAGGCCGGCCATGGCATCGATCATGCGATCGATGTTAGGTAGTGGAATAAAATCTTTGGGGTATGTCTTGTTTAAATCCTTGTAATCTACACACATTCTAAGTTTGTTCCCTTTTTTAGGGACTACAACCACATTGGCTAACCATTCGGGATATTTTACTTCCCGAATGGACCCTATTTTGAGAAGTTTAGTTACCTCATTTTTTATGAATGCGTGTTTTACCTCGGACTGGGGTCTTCTCTTTTACTTCATTGGTTTAAACCTAGGGTCCAAGCTTAGCCGATGCGTCGTTATATCCGGTGGGATCCCTGTTATGTCTAAATGGGACCAAGCAAAACAATCTATATTATCAATAAGAAATTGAATAAGCTTTTTCCTGAGTTCGGGGGTTAATCCCATTCCTAGGTATACCTTTCGTTCGGGCAGATATTCAATTAGTACAACTTGCTCCAGTTCTTCGACCGTTGATTGGGTAGCGTCGGAATCATCGGGGACCACGAAGGATCTTGGGATCCGTTGCTCATCATCTTCGTCAATCTTCTGATCTTCTAGTTGGTTCGAAGCTGACGTCTGTGATTGATATTTGGCATCACATTCCCCCTTCGAGCCCAAACCCTTTGTCGATGAAGGCGAGGATATCGGAATTGCTTCTTCGACGACAAACATTTCCCTTGCGGCTGGTTGTTCCCTGTACACTGTTTTGATTCCCTCCGATGTTGAGAATTTAAGAACCTAGTGGAAGGTCGAAGGTACAGCTCTCATATTGTGGATCCACGGCCTTCCAAAAAGGGCGTTGTATCTCATATCGCCTTCTATTACGTGGAACTTCATTTCCTGGATAGTTCCGGCCACGTTTATCGGCAAAATTATCTCGCCTTTGATAGTTTCACATGCCATATTGAATCCGTTTAGAACCAGGGTTATGGGTATGACCTGGTCATGTAGACCGAATTGTTCTACAACCTTCGATCAAATAATGTTGGCCGAGCTACCCGGATCAATTAACACACGCTTAACTTTAATTTTATTCATAAGTATGGATATTACCAGTGCATTGTTGTGAGGTTGCATGACTCCTTATGCATCTTCATCATTAGAGGACAAGGTTCCTATGGGTGCATAATCCCAAGTTCGAGATCATTTTTCTCTCTTAACCGATGTCTTAGTGTGTTTAAGTACCGACCCCTGAGGGGTATCGACGCCACCAATGATCATGTGGATGATGTGCTATGGTTCTTCCTGTTCGTTTTGTTTACCGAAATCCTTGTTTTTGAAATGGGTTTTGGCTTTGTTGCTTAAAAAATCTCGAAGGTGCCCTTTATTGAATAATCGGGCTACTTCCTCTCTTAGTTGCCTGCAATCTTCCGTTCTGTGCCCATGGGTGCCATGATATTCACACATTTGATTGGGTTTCCTCTGGGCAGGATCGGTCCACATGGGTCGAGGCCATTTAGTGTCCTTGATGCGTCCGATAGCCGACACGATGGCGGATGCATCGATGCTGAAGTTATACTCCAATAGTCGTGGTGCTTCCTTAGGTCTGTTATGCCTATCGAACCCATTTATGTTCATTAGTCCCCGAGACCATTGGCTTCGATTATTTCTCTTTTTGCCTCGTACGAGGTTACGTAAAAGTTCGCTACCCCGACGATCTCCGTTGTACGACCAGTATCGATCCTTGCTTGACCTTGGTTCTCGATCGGTATCCCTTTTAAAACTGGACCCGGAACCCAACTGATCGTCTTCGACCCTTATTATAGATTGATACCGATTGTGCACATCGGCCCAAGTAATAGCTGGGTATTGGATTAGGTTATGTTTCAGCCGCCGTGAAGCCATCGAGCTTCATTCGTTCAGACCTTGAGTGAAAGCTTGAACAAACCAATCGTCTGTGACTGGTGGTAGATCCATTCGTTCCATTTGGAAATGAGATACAAATTCTCTTAGCATCTCGTTATCCTTTTGTCTTACCTTGAATAGGTCCGACTTCCAGGTCTCGACTTTTATGGCCCTGGTATGTGCTTTTACGAAATAATATGCAAGCATAGCAAAAGAATCAATAAAGTTAGATGGTAAATTATGATACCATATCATTGCCCCATTCGACAAGGTTTCACCGAATTTTTTCAATAATACAGATTCGATCTCATCATCTTCTAGATCGTTTCCTTTAATGGCACATGTGTAAGAGGTGACATGTTCGTTGGGGTCGGTCGTCCCATAATACTTAGGAATTTCGGGCATGCAAAACTTCTTTGGGATTGGTTTAGGGGCCGCGCTCGGGGGGAAAGGCTTCTGTACGAATTTTTTAGAATCTAAGCCTTTCAATATCGGGGGTGCCCCCTGGATCTGATCAACCCTGGAGTTGTACGTTTCCACCTTTTTGTTATTTTCTTCGATCCTCTTTTCTCCTGATTCTATTCGTTTTGTCAGTTCTTCGAACATCTTAACAATTTCGGGATTGGTCCCCGATTCTTGCTTATTTGACCTTAGTACAGCTGGCTCCATTTTGTGGGTAATTTCTCGGGGTAGACTGGGCTCCGATCTGCTTGGTACCTGTGTTTGACTCTGCAACTGAGCTATCACTACCTGTTGAGCTTGCAACATTTCGAAAATCATATGCAAGCTGATTCTGTTTTCCTCAACGTTATGGGTGTCTCGAGGTGCAGATCAAGTACCACCATGATTGTTATTTTCAGGCTCAGAACGTTGGTTTTCCTCAATAGCCAGCCACATGCGAATTAACATCTAATGGTACTTCAACTCGGGCCCCAACGATATCGACAAGCAGTCTTTCGGCCCTGGTTGTCAAGTTGTTGTTTTCTCCTTGAAGGCCACTTTCGTTGTCGATAGGTAAGGCCATTAATTGAGAGTTCATTGTTGCTAATTCGAAATCAAAGATACTTTTAACAATAAGTGTAAGAGGGTGCGTTTAGCAGATTTGTACCAAATAACCACTGTTATCCTTAGCTCCACGGTGGGCGCCAAACTGTTTACCCGAAAAATGGATTGAGTTAAATTTGTACGTAGTTCTAAGGGTATGTGGTATAACTTGACACAAATCGTAAGAATGAATAGAAATATCAAGTGTTGACTGTAGAGAATAAAAAATAAGCAAATTTGGGAAGAAGATGATTTATAGATTAAGCAAGATGAATCAATTTATGAAGCTAAAAAATGATAACTCTTCAATATAAGATTGTATGATATCTCAGTTACAATGTATGCAAAAACTTGGTCCTTACAGAAATAATAAACATCCCCTTTATAGTGAAGGAATCCTACTTTAGATATATTTAAAAATACATAGTGGGAGACACATGATAAATCAGCTATTCCATAGTTCTTGCCAGGATTCTCTCCTCTTGTGGGATTGCAACGGCTCTTGTCTGTGAGCTCGATATTGACTCGAGCTTGGTATCGACTCAAGCTCTCAATCTTGACTCGAGCTCGATTCTGACTCGGATCCTTGTATTAATTCGGGGTCAGTGTTGGTCGGTCTCTGCCTCATAAGCTTGATAACTTCACTTTGCATCATAGTTCGATTTAGATTCGAGTTTGATAATGATATCGAGCTCGACATTGATCGGTCCCTAGGGCTCGAAGCTTGGTGACCTGACTTCGGACCTCAACCTGATATTATGAAGACGATTCTCCGATCCAATGCATTACCATTTCGACCAGTTCGTACGAAAGACTAACCGATTTTTACCGTATACACCTATGTGGAGAAGGATTATAAAAACTTGAAAGCTCTCAGGAATCAAACGCTCTCGGAATAGATGTTTTGTAATTGGTAATCATGAACTCAATTGTAACGTTTCTTCAAATTCTCACATACACAACATTGAAATTGTATCATGGTCTTTTCAAATTTTCTCTTTGCATTTCTTAAATATATTGGCTTTGCAATACTTAGAGGGTGGTAATGAGATATATACTACTCGTTTTTTTGGTGTATTAGGATATATATTTCTCGGGAGTAGTATTTCAGCACCAACTTTCCCCCTTTGTCCATGTCTTATCTCCTTCATTTGTTTAATAATTTTATTATCGAGACAGTTGCTAAATTTGTACAATTTTTTGGGCCCTTTGTTCTTTTTTCCTATTTCTCCACTTAAGTGCATCGTCAGATCCATTGTGCATATTTTTTTTTGTTGTGAAAATAGCACGGGCTAGCCAATTTTCGGATTGATAATTGAAAAATAGCCAGTGTGAACAAAGTCATTGAAAAATAGTCACTATTTTGTTGCAATACGGATAGTTCCAGTATAATATACTGGAGATTGGTGCACCTATGTATGAACTTCCAGCATATTATGCTAGAACTTCAGTATATTATGCTGGAAGTTCACATGTAAAAAATTCGAACTCCAGTATATTATGCGGGAATATTTTTAAAATTTTGAACAGTGTTTTCGTTCAGATTTATCTTTATATGAAAATTAGCTAAATTTCGATTACTTTTGAAATTGTGACTATTTTTCAATTATTACTTGTAAATCTGGCTATTTTTAAATTTATCTCTTTTTTCTATGCACACCGTGATTTATTTAAAAGCAATACAATGTGAACGTACAGTTTTATTCAATTGTATTGAACCAAATTTTATAAAATCTGTGGTTCTGTATTAGACCAGGTAAGGCGGAAGCTATACTCTAGGGCCCAGGAAATAGGTATTAATAAATATTGCACCTATTAAATTGTTTTAATTGGGCTGGTGTGTCCTTTGGTTTGTTGCTTGTATTCATCACAAATATCCCATCTCATTACATGCAAAACTCATTGCCATTTCCATTTACTTGCTTCTGTACCTTTGTTTAAAATTTTCTTCCCACGTTATCTGATTAATCTGAATAATAATTCATACTAATCTCTATGCTTCATCATATTTTTAATATAAATTTGTGCATTACATATGTATTGAACCGCATCTAACTTGATCTTTTATTGTTCTATTGTAATAAAATACCTTTTTCTTTCGAGTTGAATGATAATATAGATGATTGGACTGCAATGATTCAAGTACTTTATCGGGCGTGAAACTCCGTCAATGTGAGGAAACAAGGTGAACTGATTACTATTTGTGTGAGTAATATAAAGGTGAACTCCGCCGTTATTATACATTTGTAGTTCACTATTATGTATTCTATTGGTTTTATATATTTGTTGCTGCATTAGTATGACTCTAAACAAGTTACTGCAATATAGTTATTTGCGTGAAGAAAATAATGAAAAGAAAAGTACCAATTCTCTTGTTTTCTTTTTTATTTCACAAATAAACTTAGTGCACTCAACTATTGTAATACCGTAATTAATTGCATGCAATTCCACGACCTAATGATACTTTTAAGACCAACACTATTTTTCGAGCTATTTTGCACCTCAAATACGCGTTCAATAAACTCATAGTGTCGTGGCCCGACAACAACCAATCATTCGATGGCAGGTGAATTTGGGACGTGAATAAGTTGTCAAAAACTAATTTTTTTTTATTTTCACCTGCTAACATATTACTATATTTGCCGTACAATAAAATTATCTGGAAAAGAAAAAGAAAAAAATAACAATCTTGAAGTTTGTGGCTCCTACTTCACTAGATGATAAAACTGTAAATACTATCTTCAGTTTTCAGAAGCTCTGATCTATCCAAAGAAGAATTAGTTCACGTAAATTAAGAATTTTAATAAAATTAGTATTCTTCTAAGTATAAATTATAAAACTCCATTTCGGAAAAAACAAATCCAATTAGGTCTTATAAGTAACCTGATTTGCTTAATTATCTTTTATACAAGCGCGCGAAGTGCGTATTCACTAGTTATGGAAATATACAAGGGCAGAACCCGAAAAGAGTTAGCAAATCAATTTCTGCTAATCCTAAAAGGTTAACTAAGAAAAGGGACTTAAATAAAGATTCTCAAAACAGGAGATAAAACTAGTGCCGTCGGCCATAACTTCAGTTCAACATCTACATCAGGGGTTAAGTTCAAGTCCAAGCCGCAGAAAATTCTCTTGCTGCTATTTGACTTCTTCAACACCGGAATCATTGTCTTTCCGGCTGCCGCTGAAGTATTATTAATTTCATCACGGTGACGTCTCATGTGACCACCTAAAGCTTGACCCAAAGAAAACTCCATACCACAAATAGAACATTCATGCATTTTATTCTTTTTTGATTGCACAAGAAAATCTCTGGCAAGTAATCTTGGCCGTTTATGACTTGCACGTTGGCCGCCAAGAGCTTGGAAAGATGGAAAGCGTTTATTGCAAGTCTTGCATTCGAAATCATTGTGATAATCTCGATCTGTTGAAGTCGTGTTGTTGTTGTTGTTGTTTAAACGAGACAATAGCATTAAGGCATAGTTAGCCATGGCTTCTGCTTCCACTTGCCTGTCCTCTTCTCTGCTTCTTTTCATGGCATTCATAATATTGATGGAGAAAAAAGAATGAAGATACTAAGACGTCTTATTGTATACCAAATTTGAAACTTTGAGAGAAATGTGAGAACTTAGAAGTAAGAGGATATATGATACACTTGGGTTGGTTTTGCTTCACATATATCTAGGTTTTGATTTAAGCTTGTTTCTGACTTTTGCGTGTTTCTCAAATACATGACAGTTTTAGGACAATTTAATAGTAGTATTATTGTTGTTTTAATTTTCCTTGTTGGTTAAGTTTAGTCAACGAAATGGCCGGTGTTCTAAAAGCGGATAAAAATAGACCGCGTTTTGTCAATCATGTGGATTAAGGAATTTTTCAGGTCAGGTGATGCGAGCGGAACGAAAGAAAGAAGAAAAGTAAGAGAGAGTTTTTATTTTTATTAATGTTGGGTTTCCTTTGAGGTTTCTAGAACATTTCCGAGAGCTTTCATATGGTTTTTGACAAAATAAATGGCTGCTAAAAAACACACGTGCAAACGTAAGCGAGCTCATGAAAAGGACAAATGTGTTATAAAATAAAGACAGTAAAGTAAAAATAAATATAGAAAAAAATTGATATATTATTCAAACTTTAAATTTATGTATATAATGAACTGAATTCTCCTCTATTTATAGAAGAAAGGAAGTTGTTGTGTAAGCTGCTACTGTAAGCTGCTTGTAAGCTACTGCTGCAAGCTGTTTGTAAACTGTTGTATAAGCTGCTACTTTAAGATGTTGTGCCAGATATAGATAATCTTCTACCATGGGTAATATTTATCTATAACGGAGTACCGAAAGGATAAGCTTCTTCAGGAGGCTTATTTTCAATGGAGTACTAAATAGATAAACATATTTACGGCGGAGCCTCATATGGATAAACTTCTTCAGGAAGCTTATTTACAACGGAGTACTAAATGAACATCCATAATATAATATATTTATAACACCATCCCCCTTGGATATTCATTAAAAGATAATGTGCCTCATTAAAACCTTACTAGAAAAAAAACCCTGTGGGAAAAAATTCTAGTGAAGGAAAAAGAGTACACATATTTAGTAATACGCATTACTAGCTGCCTCATTAAAAACCTTATAAGGAAAACCCTGTGGGAAAAAGCCTTAGTAAGAAAAAAAAGAGTACATCGCGTATTTTACTCCCCCTAATGAAAACCTTATTTTGAATATTTAAGTCTTCGCATTCCAATCTTGTATACCATCTTCTCAAAAGTTGAAGTTGGTAAAGATTTAGTGAATAAATCTGCCGGATTGTCACTTGAACGAATTTGTTGCACATCAATTTCATCATTTTTCTGAAGATCGTGTGTGTAGAATAATTTTGGTGAAATGTGCTTCGTTCTATCTCCTTTTATAAATCTTCCCTTCAATTGGGCTATGCATGCAACATTGTCTTCGTATAAAATTGTGGGTCTTTTCTCACATTCCAAACCATATTTTTCTCGAATAAAATGAATTATTGATCTCAACCCTACGCATTCCCTACTTGCTTCATGAATAGCTATTATTTCAGCATGATTTGAAGAAGTATCAGCAATAGATTGCTTTGTGGAGCGCCATGATATGATAGTACCTCCACATGTACCCGGTTTGAGATCTAGCTTTATAGGGATCAGATAAATAACCTGCATCTGCATAACCAACAAGATCTGCACTATCTTTGTTAGCATAAAACAAACCCATATCAAGAGTTCCCTTTAAATATTGCAGTATATGATTAATCCCGTTCTAATGTCTCCGTGTAGGAGAAGAACTATATCTTACAAGTAAATTAACAGAAAATGCTATGTCAGGCCTTGTAGCATTAGCAAGATACATTAGTGCACCAATTGCACTGAGATAGGGTACTTCGGGACCAAGGAGTTCCTCATCCTCTTCTGGAGGTCGGAACAAATCTTTATTCACTTCAAGTGATCGAACAACCATTGGTGTACTCAATGGGTGCGCTTTGTCCATGTAAAAGCGTTTTAAGACCCTTTCTATATAGGCAGATTGATGAATAAAGATTCCGTCTGCTAAATGTTCAATTTGCAGACCAAGGCAAAGTTTTGTCTTTCCAAAATCTTTCATCTCAAATTCTTTCTTAAGATATTCAATTGCCTTTTGGAACTCTTCTGAAGTCCTAACAAGATTTATGTCATCAACATAAATAGCAAGTATAACAAATTCTGAAGCCATTTTCTTTATAAAAATACATGGGCAAATAACATCATTTATGTAACCCTCTTTCAGCAAATATTCACTGAGGCGATTATACCACATGCGCCCAGATTGTTTTAAACCGTACAAAGATCTTTGTAATCTGATTGAGTACATTTCCCGAGATTTTGAATATGCTTCAGGAATTTTGAATCCTTCGGGGATTTTCATGTAAATTTCATTATCAAGTGACCCGTACAGATAAGCTGTAACTACATCCATTAGATGTATTTCAAGCCTTTCACGTAAGGCTAAACTGATGAGATATCGAAATATTATGGCATCCATAACTGGTGAATATGTTTCTTCATAATCGACTCCAGGTCGTTGTGAGAATTCTTGTGCAACAAGGCGAGCCTTGTATCTTTCAACTTCATTTTTATCATTCCCTTTTCTCACAAAAACCCATTTATGACCAACTAGCTTTATACCAGCAGGTGTTTGGACTACTGGTCCAAAGACCTCTCTTTTAGCAAGTGACTTCAATTCCGATTGAATTGACTCTAGCCATTTTGGCCAATCAGATCTTTGTTGACATTTTTCGATAGATCGGGGTTCAAAATCCTCATTATCTTGCATAATGTTAAGTGCAACATTATAAGCAAAAATATTATCCACCACCATTTTAGATCGATTTAAATTAATCCCATCAGAACTTATTAAAAGTTCCTCGCTCACTTGAGTTTCGGGTTCATTGATTTCATCAAGAATCTCAGAACTAATCAGATCTTGGGTCTCTTCAGGAGATCCCTTCATAATATCATTTTGATCATTTGTCGATTTTCTTTTTCTAGGATTTCGATCCTTAGAACTCAAAGGCCTACCACGCTTCAGGAGTGCTTTAGGTTCACTAGCTCTCATGCTAGTAGATGGTCCTGCTGGGATATCAATTCGGATAGGAACATTCTCTGCAGGGATATGTGACTTAGTTATCCTTTTCAAATCAGTAAATGCGTCTGGCATTTGATTTGCTATATTTTGTAAATGGATGATCTTCTGGACCTCCTGATTACATATAGGGGTACGTGGATCAAAGTGAGATAATGATAAAATTTTCCACACAATTTCTCTTTTGATTTCCTTTTTCTCTCCCCCTAATTGTGGGAAATTTATTTCATTAAATCGACGATCTACAAATCGAGCAGTAAATAAATCTCCCGTCAATGGTTCAAGATAGCGAATAATATGTTACAAACCAAATTCGCATACCATAGATCACGTCGTAAGTTAGTCGATGTAAATCCAAGAAGAGATTATCTTTGAGATGATAAGAAGTTAATCCTATTGGTCTTAAATGATACAAGGGTGTATAAGAGTGGTTAACAAATATTAGAAGTTAAACGAATCAAGGATGTTGTAACCCGTATTTTCGGATAACACTAGAGGTGATTAACTGTCCCAAGAGGTCTTGTTTTAATGTATTTGAATCATATAATATCCGCATCATAAGTCTTGAAGTCAAGCGAGTTATGAAATAAAAGTCGATAAAAGTTGTCGCAACTTAGGTTTATAATTTTACTTAAACTTTAGGTCAAATGTTACTGTATTTTTCTCCCAATGTGCTTGGAATTATGGGGTTATCTACCTATCAAATTGAAGATCTATGAGTCTAGTTTCCAACGCATTAAACCGTTCGTTGATACGATCTCGGAATAGAGAGATATTCGCGTTTTCGCGAGAGTGCGCCAAGCTGCTCTCTATGGGGCCCACAAAGGCTGTTTAAGACATATGGACATATATAAGATACCTCAACCCCGTTTTAAGTCATTATTTTTCAGTATATTCAGACCTTATAACCCTAAAAACAGTCTCTCAAGGTTCTCTCATGATCCAAGACCCAAACAAAGGGCAAACAACACAAATCAAATATCGGGAATCCCGTGGCGCTAGTAAGTTTCTTGTTCTTCTTGTTGTTGCTGATTTTTGTGTTGTTCCAGCTCGTGTGGGAGGTTGTTTTAAGTGTTTTATGTCCTGTAAATACACCTTAAAGTTTTTAATATCAACCCTAGGTGATTTCAAGTCTTCTAAAGTAATTCTAGTGCCGAAAAACCCGAATTAATTGCTAGTTTCGCTTCCTTGTTCTTGTGGCAGAATTGAAGGGATATTTCGTGGAAAATTAAGGTCAAATTGGAGTTGTTCTTTCTGTTTAAAGGTAAGGAACCTCTTACTCTATATATATTTAAGATTATCCAAGTTGCAGCTAAGTCGTTGAAGCTAGAACTTGTGAAATATATATCGAAAAGCTTGGTAGTAATGTTGTTAGTTGGTGGACTGTTTTGGAGGCTCAATATGATTATTAATGATGTTGTTTGGGCTGTTTGGTGATTGTATTGACTTGTGGGAAGTCATATAAATAGGGGAGGTGCTGTCCGTTTCATCGTAAAATAGGTTGTGGTCGATACATAATAGTTACGACGCTTAAACGATAATGATAGTGTCATTTGTCTTATTGTAGACTAATGAGTCGTGATATTTGCATAGCTTGAGGTTGGGCAGTATATGCAAGGTATGTGAGGCTATCCCCTTCATTCTTTTGCACGACTCCGATTGTACATAATATAATGAACGAGCTCCCAAAGATACTCTACTCTTAGAAGCTAGCAGTACTTACATTGCTGCCCTTCTTATGAAACGATTGGTATTGATGTTACTTCTCTTATTCTTATATTATCAATGTTGTTGGTAGTTCCTGATTCTTATAAGTTTCTTGATGAAGAGTTAATCCTAATAACGTGTACGAAGGATACCGACCTTACGTCACTTCGAAAGGTTCAAAATGTGATTCCAATGAGTCCAGCATGCATCATATATATGTATCTATTTTACTCTACCGAGCCACGCTATAGTTGGCCGGGTATGGCACCTATTGTGCAACCACTGATCAGTTGGGTTTTACCGAGCTCCACGTGGCCGGGTACGATTCTACCGAGCCCTATGATGGCCGGGTACGTTTTACCGAGCCTATTATGGCCGGGTACGATATGATGATGGTGATGCCCACAAAGGCGTATGTTTTAAAAGTTTATGTATATATATATATATGTATATATATATATGTATCATGTATTTCATGTTAGTAGCCCTCAGAGGTACCCAGATGTCACAGGTTGTATATTCTCTATCCATGTTTACATTATTGTTCTTACTTATGCTTTCTTGCCTCACATACTCAGCACTTTATTCGTACTGACGTCCTTTTTATTTGTGGACGCTGCATGTCGTGCTGCAGGTCCTGATAGACAGGTAGACGTAGCTCCCCCACCACAATAGGCTGTCCAGTTTAGCGGTTATTGGCGAGATCCCTTCTCCGGACTTGCCGTGGTCTTGGTATGCATTTTTGTTATAGACCTTATGGGTATGTCGGGGCCCTGTTCCGGCAATGTTGTAGCACTTATGTTCTTTTAGAGGCTCATAGACAGGTGTCGACTTATGTATGGTTTAGAATGCCTTTTCAGCTGATTTTTGTTGTATAGTCTTTCATGGCATCATGATAGCTCGTACCTTATATATAGTTTCTTGACAGTCTTGTCGTCCCATGTTATGTATGTTCATGACATTATCTTTCATTGTTGGATGTTCATGATCCATGTCTACTATTTATATTGATCTTGTCGACCCTTAAAGATAATAAGGAAGGTTAGATAAAATGTACGTTGGTGCTCGGCAAGTATGGTCCGGGTGCTAGTCATGACCCTCCAGTTGGGTCGTGACAAACTTGGTATCAGAGCAAGTCTGTCCTAGGGGTTGTCTATGAGCCGTGTCTAGTAGAGTTTTGATTATGGATGTGTAGCGCGCCACATTTATAATCAGGAGGCTACGTGACATCTAGGGTTGTTACCTTCTTCCTGAATCTAGATCGTGCGTAGAGTTGAGTAGTAAGTGTTCATATCTAATATTCACCTTGTTTTCTTTCAGCGATGCCTTCGACTAGGAAGCAAGCGATTAGTAAACGGCTTGATACAGCTGTGGGAGAGGGTAACATTCAGGTGCCTCCAGCCAGAGCAGGCCAAAGTGAGGCTCAGAGTGAGATGCCGTCTCATACCTCTCTGTCTCCTCCCGAGGATATTAGGAGGCACCCAGTACATCCAGTTCCTCCGTCTGGCACTACAGACCATGATATGTGCAGTGCGGTGCAATTGTTGACTAGCTTGGTAGCTGCTCAGGCTCAGAGGCAGAATACCGGTGCTGCTGATAAACCGGTTAGTGCGAGAGTTCGTGATTTTATTAATCTAGACCCTCCAGTGTTTACCGGATCAGACCCTAAGGAGGACCCACAAATATTTATTGATCATATTCATCGTACATTGCGGGTTATGCATGCTAGTGATACGGAGGCAGTAGAGTTGGCTTCTTATCGGTTACGGGATTTAGCGGTTTTCTGGTATGATAGTTGGGAGAGATCTAGGGGTTCGAACGCTCCTCCAGCCGTGTGGAAGGAATTTTCTGAGGCCTTTCTTCGTCACTACTTGCCAGTTGAGATACGACGAGCTAGAGCTGATAAGTTCTTGAACCTTCGACAGGGTAATATGAGTGTACGAGAGTATAGTATACAGTTTGATTCTTTAGCAAGGTATGCTCCCCATATGGTGTCAGAGATGAGTGATAGGGTGCATCTGTTCGTGAACGGGTTGGGACCACATCTGATAAATGAGTGCACAACAGCCTCCTTGGTAGAGGGCATGGATATTTCCCGTATTCAGGCTTATGCCCAGACCCTAGAGGATCGTAAGCGCCAGCAAAGGGCAGATAGGGAGCAGGATAGGGGCCAGCATAAGAGGGCAAGATTTGCAGGGTATTCTGATGAGTTCAGAGGCAGTATCAGGCCCCAATCTTCGAGGAGTTCGGCGCCACCTGTAGCTAGTGCTCCTCCACAGTTTCAGAGGCCTCGGTATGATCGATTTACCTATTCTGGTTCAGGTCAGAGTTCGAGGGCATCAGGCTCACAATTTCATAGAGATACTAGTCAGACGAGACCCCCAACACCTCGTTATGATCAGTGCGGCAAGGCCCACTTTGGACTGTGCCGTCGAGGTTCCGATGCGTGCTATTCTTGCGGACAGCGTGGCCATATGATGCGGGATTGTCCTAACAGAGGAGGTGGTGGTATGGCTCAACCGACTGGATCTGTGTCTAGTTCTTCCTCATCAGTTCGACCTCCAGCACAAGGTTTTCAACAGTCGACAGGTCGTGGTAGAGGTAGAGGTTCAGTGCCGAGTTCGAGTGGTGCTCAAAATCGAACCTATGCTCTAATAGGTCGACAAGATCTCGAGTCATCTCCGGATGTTGTTACAGGTATATTGTCTGTGTTTTCTTATGATGTATATGTGCTAATTGATCCAGGATCTACCTTATCATATGTTACACCCTTTGTGGCTAATAAGTTTGGCATTGAACTTGAATTGATAAGTAAACCACTTGCGGTATCCACTCCGATAGGAGATTCTGTGATTGCTAGAAGGGTTTATAAAGGTTGCACTGTGATGATTTGTAGTCGTCAAACCTCGGCAAATTTATTTGAGTTAGAAATGGTTGATTTTGATGTGATAATGGGAATGGACTGGTTGGCCTCATGCTATGCAAATGTTGACTGTCGTACGAAGATGGTTAGGTTTCAGTTTCCTTGTGAACCCGCCATTGAATGGAAGGGGAACATTGCTACGCCGAAAGGTAGGTTTATTTCCTATCTTAAGGCAAGGAAGATGATCTCAAAAGGTTACATTTATCATCTTGTTCGCGTTAGGGATGCGAAGGCGAAGCCGCCTACTCTACAATTAATCCCCGTGGTCAATGAATTTCCAGATGTTTTCCCAGATGAACTCCCAGGCCTTCCTCCTGAAAGAGAGATTGAGTTTAGCATTGATGCATTGCCTGACACTCAACCGATCTCTATCCCTCCATACAGGATGGCCCCGGCAGAGTTGCGAGAGTTGAAGGCACAGTTGAAGGACTTGCTGGATAAGGGTTTCATTAGGCCTAGCACTTCACCTTGGGGTGCGCCAGTCTTGTTCGTGCGGAAGAAAGATGGGTCGTTAAGGATGTGTATCGATTATCGACAGTTGAATAAGTTTACAATAAAGAACAAGTATCCACTTCCAAGAATTGATGACCTGTTTGACCAACTCCAGGGTGCCAAGTATTTCTCCAAGATTGACTTGCGTTCAGGGTATCATCAGGTGAGGGTTAAGGAGAAGGATATTCCAAAGACGGCCTTCCGGACAAGATATGGGCATTTTGAGTTCTTGGTGATGTCGTTCGGGCTAACAAATGCCCCAGCAGCTTTTATGGATCTCATGAATAGTGTATTCAGGCCCTATCTTGATGTGTTCGTGATCGTATTCATTGATGACATTCTGGTGTATTCTCGTTCGGAGGCGGAACATGCGGGCCACTTGCGGATAGTATTACAGACCCTTCAGGATCATAAGTTATATGCTAAGCTCTCTAAATGTGAATTCTGGCTGAACTCAGTAGCATTCCTTGGCCATGTGATATCTGATGAGGGTATTAGTGTCGACACTCAGAAGATCGATGCAGTGAAGAATTGGCCGAGACCTACAACACCGTTAGAAGTCCGCAGCTTCCTGGGGCTAGCAGGATATTATAGGCGGTTTGTAGAAGGGTTTTCCTCTATATCAGCACCATTGACTAAGTTAACACAGAAAGCTACCAAGTTCCAGTGGTCTGATGCTTGTGAACATAGTTTTCAGGAGCTAAAGAATCGATTGACATCCGCGCCAGTGCTCACTCTCCCAGAAGGAACAGAAGGTTATGTGGTATATTGTGATGCCTCAGGTATAGGTTTGGGGTGCGTATTGATGCAACGTGGGAAGGTGATTGCTTATGCATCAAGACAATTGAAGAAGCATGAAAAGAATTACCCGACTCATGATTTGGAATTGGCTGCAGTAATTTATGCTTTGAAGATATGGCGGCACTACTTATACGGCGTCCATGTTGACATCTACACAGATCACAAGAGTTTACAATACATCTTCAAGCAGAAGGAGTTGAATTTGAGGCAGCGTAGGTGGCTTGAATTACTGAAAGACTACGATGTCGAGATATTGTACCATCCCGGTAAAGCTAATGTTGTGGCAGACGCTCTCAGCCATAAGTCAATGGGAAGCTTAATACATATTGAGGCAGGTAGACAAGGGTTGACCAAAGAGCTTCACAAGCTGGCCAATATGAGAATCAGATTGTTGGACTCTGATGACGGAGGTGTTACTGTACAGAATACAGCAGAATCATCTTTGGTAGCCGAGGTAAAAGCACGGCAATATGAAGATCCTACCTTAGTAAGATTGAGAGAGGGAATTCAGCAGTGTAAGATTACAGCTTTCAAGATCGGAGGAGATGGGACACTGAGATACCAGGGCCGATTATGTGTACCTAGTGTGGCAGGGTTGCGAGAGAAGATTATGATTGAGATTCACAAGTCCCGATATTCTATCCATCCTGGCTCGACAAAGATGTATCATGACGTTAAGGAGCAGTATTGGTGGGATAACATGAAGAAGTCTATTGCAGAATTTGTAGCCCAGTGTCCTAATTGTCAACAAGTAAAGATCGAGCATCAGAAACCTAGTGGATTGATTCAGAATATAGAGATTCCGACCTGGAAATGGGAGGTGATTAATATGGACTTCATTATCGGATTACCTCGCTCTTATCATAAGTTTGACTCCATCTGGGTGATAGTTGATCGACTTACAAAATCTGCCCATTTTCTGCCAGTTAAGACAACTTACACGGCTGAAGATTATGCGAAGTTGTATATCAAGGAGATTGTTAGGCTTCATGGTGTGCCGGTATCTATTATATCAGACCGAGGAGCTCAATTTACGGCTAACTTTTGGAGGTCTTTTCAGAAGGGTTTAGGCACACAAGTAAATCTCAGCACTGCATTCCATCCGCAGACTGACGGACAGGCTGAACGTACCATCCAGACGCTTGAAGATATGCTACGAGCATGTGTTCTAGATTTCAAGGGGAATTGGGATGACCATCTGGCACTTATAGAATTTGCCTACAATAATAGCTACCATTCCAGTATTAAAATGGCCCCGTATGAGGCACTGTACGGGAGGAGATGTAGATCACCAGTTGGATGGTTCGAAGTCGGTGAGACAGAATTATATGGGCCAGATTTGATTCACCAAGCCATTGAGAAGGTGAAAGTGATACAAGAGAGACTGAGGACGGCACAAAGCAGGCAAAAGTCTTATTCCGATATCCGACGTCGTGATCTGGAATTTGAGGTTGGTGATTGGGTTTTCCTGAAGATCTCGCCGATGAAGGGTGTTATGCGTTTTGGGAAGAAGGGTAAGTTGAGTCCGCGGTATATTGGGCCGTACAAAATTCTTCGACGAATTGGACAGGTTGCTTACGAGTTAGAATTGCCATCTGAATTGGAATTTGTCCACCCGGTATTCCATGTATCTATGTTGAGGAAATGTATTGGAGACCCTTCTCGGGTCGTCCCTATCAAATATGTACAAGTTACAAAGGATCTATCATATGATGAAGTGCCAGTGGCTATATTAGATCGACAAGTCCGCAAGCTGAGAACAAAGGATGTAGCTTCCGTGAAAGTATTATGGAGGAACAAGAATATAGAAGAAATGACATGGGAAGCAGAAGAGGAGATGAAGTCTAAATACCCTTACCTATTCCAGAGTGAAGATAACGAGGATGCCGGGGGAAAGAAGGACGCATTATAAGGTGAAACGGCTCTATGAGGTAAGCAATAGCTTGTGAATACTCTTTTTTTTTTAATACAAAATGGTGATATGCAGATAATGTACATATCCATAATGCTTTGTATAGTCTTGTAAGGCCATAGGTTGGGTTTAACTGCTTGCAAGTTTGGCTAGTGTCCATTTTATGGGGAAACTCAGCCGGAAATCTCCGTCGGAATCCACGATGAGTTAGACACCCCATAAACCCTTACATTCGAGAACGAATGTTCCTAAGGGGGAGAGGGTGTTACAAACCAAATTCGCATACCATAGATCACGTCGTAAGTTAGTCGATATAAATCCAAGAAGAGATTATCTTTGAGATGATAAGAAGTTAATCCTATTGGTCTTAAACGATACAAGGGTGTATAAGAGTGGTTAACAAATATTAGAAGTTAAACGAATCAAGGATGTTGTAACCCGTATTTTCGGATAACACTAGAGGTGATTAACTGTCCCAAGAGGTCTTGTTTTAATGTATTTGAATCATATAATATCCGCATCATAAGTCTTGAAGTCAAGCGAGTTATGAAATAAAAGTCGATAAAAGTTGTCGCAACTTAGGTTTATAATTTTACTTAAACTTTAGGTCAAATGTTACTGTATTTTTCTCCCAATGTGCTTGGAATTATGGGGTGATCTACCTATCAAATTGAAGATCTATGAGTCTAGTTTCCAACGCATTAAACCGTTCGTTGATACGATCTCGGAATAGAGAGATATTCGCGTTTTCGCGAGAGTGCGCCAAGCTGCTCTCTATGGGGCCCACAAAGGCGGTTTAAGACATATGGACATATATAAGATACCTCAACCCCGTTTTAAGTCATTATTTTTCAGTATATTCAGATCTTATAACCCTAAAAACAGTCTCTCAAGGTTCTCTCATGATCCAAGACCCAAACAAAGGGCAAACAACACAAATCAAATATCGGGAATCCCGTGGCGCTAGTAAGTTTCTTGTTCTTCTTGTTGTTGCTGATTTTTGTGTTGTTCCAGCTCGTGTGGGAGGTTGTTTTAAGTGTTTTATGTCCTGTAAATACACCTTAAAGTTTTTAATATCAACCCTAGGTGATTTCAAGTCTTCTAAAGTAATTCTAGTGCCGAAAAACCCGAATTAATTGCTAGTTTCGCTTCCTTGTTCTTGTGGCAGAATTAAAGGGATATTTCGTGGAAAATTAAGGTCAAATTGGAGTTGTTCTTTCTGTTTAAAGGTAAGGAACCTCTTACTCTATATATATTTAAGATTATCCAAGTTGCAGCTAAGTCGTTGAAGCTAGAACTTGTGAAATATATATCGAAAAGCTTGGTAGTAATGTTGTTGGTTGGTGGACTGTTTTGGAGGCTCAATATGATTATTAATGATGTTGTTTGGGCTGTTTGGTGATTGTATTGACTTGTGGGAAGTCATATAAATAGGGGAGGTGCTGTCCGTTTCATCGTAAAATAGGTTGTGATCGATACATAATAGTTACGACGCTTAAACGATAATGATAGTGTCATTTGTCTTATTGTAGACTAAGGAGTCGTGATATTTGCATAGCTTGAGGTTGGGCAGTATATGCAAGGTATGTGAGGCTATCCCCTTCATTCTTTTGCACGACTCCGATTGTACATAATATAATGAACGAGCTCCCAAAGATACTCTACTCTTAGAAGCTAGCAGTACTTACATTGCTGCCCTTCTTATGAAACGATTGGTATTGATGTTACTTCTCTTATTCTTATATTATCAATGTTGTTGGTAGTTCCTGATTCTTATAAGTTTCTTGATGAAGAGTTAATCCTAATAACGTGTACGAAGGATACCGACCTTACGTCACTTCGAAAGGTTCAAAATGTGATTCCAATGAGTCCAGCATGCATCATATATATGTATCTATTTTACTCTACCGAGCCACGCTATAGTTGGCCAGGTATGGCACCTATTGTGCAACCACTGATCAGTTGGGTTTTACCGAGCTCCACGTGGCCGGGTACGATTCTACCGAGCCCTATGATGGCCGGGTACGTTTTACCGAGCCTATTATGGCCGGGTACGATATGATGATGGTGATGCCCACAAAGGCATATGTTTTAAAAGTTTATGTATATATATATATATATGTATCATGTATTTCATGTTAGTAGCCCTCAGAGGTACCCAGATGTCACAGGTTGTATATTCTCTATCCATGTTTACATTATTGTTCTTACTTATGCTTTCTTGCCTCACATACTCAGCACTTTATTCGTACTGACGTCCTTTTTATTTGTGGACGCTGCATGTCGTGCTGCAGGTCCTGATAGACAGGTAGACGTAGCTCCCCCACCACAATAGGCTGTCCAGTTCAGCGGTTATTGGCGAGATCCCTTCTCCGGACTTGCCGTGGTCTTGGTATGCATTTTTGTTATAGACCTTATGGGTATGTCGGGGCCCTGTTCCGGCAATGTTGTAGCACTTATGTTCTTTTAGAGGCTCATAAACAGGTGTCGACTTATGTATGGTTTAGAATGCCTTTTCAGCTGATTTTTGTTGTATAGTCTTTCATGGCATCATGATAGCTCGTACCTTATATATAGTTTCTTGACAGTCTTGTCGTCCCATGTTATGTATGTTCATGATATTATCTTTCATTGTTGGATGTTCATGATCCATGTCTACTATTTATATTGATCTTGTCGACCCTTAAAGATAATAAGGAAGGTTAGATAAAATGTACGTTGGTGCTCGGCAAGTATGGTCCGGGTGCTAGTCATGACCCTCCAGTTGGGTCGTGACATAATAGAGGGTGATTCAAACCCAATATATATTCCTAACCTTCTTTGGGGGCCCATCTTATTGCGTTGTGGTGGTGTTACTAGCACATCCAAAAAATTGTAGATGGGCAATATCTGGTTCATGACCAAAAACTAATTGTGATGGAAAATATTTATTATAATGTGTCGGTCTGAGACGTATAAGTGATATTGCGTGCAAGATAGCATGGCCCCAAACAGTAATGGGCAATTTTGTTTTCATAAGTAGTGGTCTTGCTATCAATTGCAGTCATTTAATAAATGACTCTCCAAGGCCATTTTGAGTATGAACATAAGCTACAGGATGTTCAACTTTTATCCCAACTGATAGACAGTAATTATCAAAAGCTTGAGATGAGAATTCTCCAGCATTATCAAGGCGAATAGCCTTTATAGGATAATCTGGGAATTATGCCCTTAATCAAATTATTTGGGCTAATAACTTTACAAACGCTAGGTTGCGAGATGATAGTAGGCACACATGAGACTATCTTGAAGGTGCATCTATTAGGACCATAAAATATCTAAACAACCCACTTGGTGGGTGAATAGGCCTAAATATATCCCCATGTATACGTTCTAAAAAGGCAGGGGACTCAATGCCAACCTTCATTGGTGATGATCTAGTAATCATTTTGCCTTGATAACAAGTATCACAAGAAAATTCATCATTTGTAAGAATCTTCACGTTCTTTAACGGATGCCCACTCGAATTTTCAGTAATTCGTCTCATCATTATTGATCCAGGATGGCCCAAACGGCCATGCCAAAGCACAAAAGTATTTGAATCAGTAAACTTCCGGTTTACGATAGAGTGTGCTTCAACTGTACTAATCTTTGAATAGTATAAGCCAGAAGATAAAGTTGGTAACTTTTCTACAATGCATTTCTGGCCAGAAATATTCTTTGTAATACAAAGATATTCCACGTTCATTTCATCTATTGTCTCAACATGATACCCATTTCGGCGGATATCTATAAAACTCAACAAGTTTCTTCGGGACTTGGAGGAGAACAATGCATTATCGATAATAAGTTTTGTTCCCTTAGACAGAAATACAGTAGCTCTTCCGGAGCCTTCAATCAAACTTATATTACCAGAAATTGTTGAAACATTTGCTTTTTCCTAATGCAAATAAGAAAAGTATTTCTGATCTTTAAATATGGCATGAGTTGTTCCACTATCAATTACACAAATATCTTCATGATTGGTCTTTGATCCAAACACAATTTGAGGATTATCCATATTCTTCAAAATGACATAAACAAAATAAATATGATAGTAAACATCATTTTCAAAGCATAACTTTTATTTATGTACAACAATTACATAACCATACTATCTACTATAAACAACAAAAATTAAAATATTTATATTTCTACAGATTCACTACCGATCACATGACTTGTTTCTCCTTCTGGGAGTGCAAAATAATCAGCTACATCCAAATGCATGAAGTCTAAATTATCTTCAGAAATAAAATTTGCTTCAGCATTTTTCTCTGTCTTCTTCAGGGAGGCTTGATACAGCTCAACCAGGTGCTTTGGCGTACGACATGTACGTGACCAGTGCCCTTTTCCTCCATGTCTATAGCATGCATTTTCTGGCTTTGCTGCTTGCACCGCTTCATGCTTTTATTCCTTCCTTTTCCATTGCTGGTGGTGAGGAGGGTTCTTTGGTGCATTGTTATTACCACGATTAGAGTTTCCTCCCCGACCACGGCCATGACCACGACTGGGGCCACGTCCTCTTCCACACTTAACTTGGTGGAAGTTCGTCTCATTCACTTCAGGGAATGGACAAGAACCAATAGGTCAGCTTTCATGGTTTTTCATTAATATCCCATTATGTTGCTCGGCTACAAGAAGATGTGAGATAAGTTCAGAATACTTTTTGAATCCCATCTCTCGATATTGCTGCTGCAGGAGCATATTCGAGGCATGAAAAGTGGTGAAAGTTTTCTCCAACATATCATGATCAGTAATATTATCACCACATAGTTTCAATTGGGAAATAATTCAGAACATAGCAGAATTATACTCACTGATAGATTTAAAATCTTGTAGCCTTAGATGAGTCCAATCATAACGTGCCTGTGGAAGAACGACCATCTTCAGGTGGTCATATCTATCTTTCAAATTATTTCACAGTATGATTGGATCTTTAACAGTAATATATTCTATTTTCAGGCCTTCATCAAGGTAATGGCGTAGGAATATCATTGCTTTGGCACGATCTTGGTTTGATGCCTGATTTTTATCTTTGATGGTGTCTGCCAGACCCATCGCATCAAGATGAATTTCGGTATCAAGCACCCAAGATATGTAGTTTTTGCCCGATATATCCAGGTCTACAAACTCAAGTTTAGAAAGATTTGACATTATTTAGAAAAAGAAAGTTCGTACATCTGATACTTTCAAAGTATTTTCTCGAGATGGCAGAGTCTCGTGCTGATAACGTGTTATAAAATAAAGACAGTAAAGTAAAGACAAGTATAGAGAGAAACTGATATATTATTCAAACTTCAAACTTATGTACATAATGAACTGAATTCTCCTCTATTTATAGAAGAAAGGAAGTTGTTGTGTAAGCTGCTACTGCAAGCTGTTGTGTAAGCTGCTTGTAAGATGCTGCTGCAAGCTGTTGTGTAAGTTGCTGCTGCAAGATGTTGTGTAAGCTGCTTGTAAGCTGTTGTGTAAGCTGCTACTTTAAGCTGTTGTGCCAGATATAGATAATCTTCTACCATGGATAATATTTATCCATAATGGAGTACCGAAAAGATAAGCTTCTTCAGGAGGCTTATTTCCAATGGAGTACTAAATAGATAAACATATTTACGGCAGAGCCTCATATGGATAAGCTTCTTCAGGAAACTTATTTACTACGGAGTACTAAATGAACATCCATAATATAATATATTTATAACAAAATGCACTTTTCCCACTCTTTTTTAAGTATACTATATGCACGGGCCCAACAATTTGAAATGAAAAGTACAAGACCAACAATTTATATCGGCTCTTGTTCATTAGTACATTTATTTTTCATTTTTATATAGAAAAGAATCATTTTCGTTATCTATTTCTTAAACTTAAATTGTTATCTAGTATATAAGAAGGCACTTGGGAATAAGTATTGCAAGAGTATTTTCAATTTCACCTTTAAAGTTACATGCGCAATTTAAATTATTGATGATTTAGGTATGTGCTTCTTGATAAAAGTAGTTCTGAAAGGCCCTACTGTTCTCTTCCATTTCTCAAAACAGACCTTGAGCAATCACTTCCATCTCCCATTACTCAAGTTCACCATGGAAGGCTTTACCTTCCTCACTGAATGAACATTTCTCTGGATTAGGCTTTCTTTTTCACAAGACAGAAGTGAATGTAATAGGACATTAATACGACAACAACAAACTTTACAACGTTAACTCCAATGAAAATATAAGTCCTACCTTCAACTTTTCACATAACAGGATAAGGTGAAGTAATAACAGTAAAGAACAAACGTACACGATTACACTCGTTTTTCAATATTAAGACGAATAAAGATGTGCACTATACATGTTTTCAGCCATATCCAGAGTTATTCCAATCATGCTAGCTAATCATTCCCCTCGCAGTGCTATGTTTCTATAGTTCAATAGTTTTAATGAGTCTCAATCTCTTACCTCCATGCTGCACTGTAAAGAATTATATTCCATAGGTACCTTCTTGAGCATACATAAGATCTGTCTGAAGAAAATTTTGCACACAAAGTTGTGTATGCAGTATAGTCTTACCATCACCTAGGAGTGCATCTTGCTGACCGCCTACTAAGCCTATTATATGCCAACATCATGATAATTACCATTATGTTGAGCAAAAAATAGAAAGTTAATTTTAATTGTTTATAATATAGCAATTAATTCTTAACATATACAACTAAAACTAAAATTCATATACCCATATTTACACCATCAAATGTTTTCAGTGTCTCCATTTGCATTTTTGGAAATATCGTCGTCTATATAGATTCAGCTTATGTGCCTTCAAGCAACCAGATTTATCGTGACAATATTGAAATGAATATATGCTTTACAAATTTGAAAAACTGCATTTGTTAATCACACTGCAGAGCCTACATCACAACGTTGACAGGTCAAATATTCCAAGCCAATTAGCCAAGCTATAATTACTACCTAAGAATTGTTTATTCATTTTATAATTACTTTTTGTATCAACCACTATACCAACAACTTATCTACCACCATTTTAACTACGTCATCTGAAGGAGCCTAGGCATATTCAAGAAAAAGATCTAAGACCCAGAGAATAAATTATCAACTTCACCACACTTGTTGATATTGGTACTGAAAATTTGAACAACTAAGAAATGTGCAAATAATGACAGAATTATATAACATCACAAAAGCTAAGCATGAAACCTCGTCAGTCATCTTTGGCAGGTCGTTAGTAGCATTTTACAATGTTTGTTCAGTGTTTCCAGTTCAAAAGGCATTGGGCATTAGAAAACGGTTAATAATTAAGCTACATCTTAATGTACTAATTCATATAAGACACATCCTACTTTGTACCAAAAAGAGAAACTTTTTATTACAGTGAAATCTCATATATTTATATAATCATTTTTAAGGTAAAGAGATTGCAAATAGCATACGGAGAGATCTTAGCACTAAATGACATTCATACTTGTTCAGTGACCATCCACTGGTTCATTATCTTAGTTGAACCAAATTAATTGATATACTGAAAATGTGAAGCATATTCAGCTGTGGCAGTGAGTGTGATATCTTCTAACAAAGCTAGTTTACAATAATGTGATTCAAGCCTACGAACGAAGAGACTGAGCACTACCGACCTTCGGAAATTACCTATGTCTAGTTTTTCAATTTTAATAACCATAAATAAATTATCAAGATAAAGAAATTTTGATGCGGAGCAGAAGAACTCGCAAGATTCACCTAACTTATTTGTTTTTGGGTCTTGTCCTACGATCAGTCTTTGTTTCTTTAGTCAGCTATTACATATTTAATATTACAAATGCATACTTCAATTGACTTATGATATCATGTGAATGATGAGTTATCCAAAGTGGAATCTTTTCAACTTTTAACAGTAGGTATTCACTGTAGTTCTCAAAATGAAATCTTTTTAACTTCTGACAGTTAGTATTCAATATAGCTCTCATAGAATATTTCTTATACTATAGCTTTGATCTCAAAAAGTGTAAATATAAACTCCAAGAGTTATATGAATGTTATAAAATTGCTCTTAATATACCACTCATTACTTGCAACTTGCCAGCGATGGCAAAGGTTGTTGTTTCTTTCACCTTTTCATATTAATAAGAGTAGTTATTTGGAATCGCATGCTGCCAAAACAAAAAGAGCCCAAATAAGCTCTTCGTAATCACCAACAAAATTCTAAAACAAATTAAAAAAAATAAAGAGACAAGAATACAAAAAACAGCCTTAAAGAAAAGTCAGAAATATGTTGTCACAGAGACAGTGAAAAGATACCATAGAGGGCAATAAAGTTAAGGGCTTATTTTCACAATTACTGGAGCATAAAATGCAATCACCTGTAAGAGCAGCACACATCTAATGTAGAAACATAGCTTATTCAGGAACTCAAAAGGAAAAGCCCCAATTTCTAAATAAAATTCTAATATAATCCCCAAACCCGATTTTGAGAAAACTCATTAAAATTCCCATCATAAATTGCTTATAAGAATCTATGAACAACTATAAAGCAAGGAAAAGATTGAAATTTAAGGAGAAAACTACATCTTTTACCATTGATATTTAACAGTGTGATTGCTTTTCAAACTTTAGAAATGTCCTCAACCACCAGAGAAAAATCATGAAGTCACTAGTCTAGGGGTTTGTCGACGCCTACAAACGACAATTCAATTTTGCTTGCAAGAAAGATCTTTACACTTTCTGAAAAGAAGACCAGGGAGAGTGAGAGCAACTAAGAAAAGTGGAAAGAAGGCAATGGAACATAATAATTCTGGAATTATGTCCAGCATGCAGTAAATGACGGAGCTAAAAGACAGTTTTGCTCTTGGTCGACCAACTTCTCATTTCTATATAATAGAAATGTGTCTAATTATTGTGGAGCTGAACGTGACTGTGAAGAATAAAGACGACGCACTACAAGAAAGTATGGAATTTGCAACAATTTTTTAGCAACAACTATAGTATTGTTGGCAAAAATGAACAAATAGCAACAAACTTTATAAAGTTGTTTCTATATCATATAATTTTTAAACACAAAATTTTTCTTGTTAGCAAATATTATAATATTGTTGCTATATTCTGTCGTTTAGATAATTAATTTTAAATTAAATAAATTGGCAACAACTTTTTTGCATCAATCAAAGTGTTGTTGGTAATTGTAATAAATGACAACAACTTGATAAAATTGTTGCTATTATCATAGAACATTTAGCCACGACTTTTTCATTGTTACCAGCGTTTTATATTCTTATTGCTATATTTATGGACAATATAATAAATTTAAAATATAAATAGAATTGGCAACAATAAATTTGTATTGTTGGCAATACACTTTATTTTTGCCAACAATATAGGTGGGTTGTGGTCTAAACCTTAACTAATTATTTTTCAGTTTTCCGCCAAAATCAAACGCGGCAAAATTTTCTCTGTTAATCACTTTTTCCGGATTTTTAGCCCACTCTTTTAGTTGCTCTGGGTAAGTTTTTTGTTGCTGCCATATTTTATTTGAAAACATAGTAGTTTTAAAATATAATAAATTAGCAATAATTTATATTTGGTAGAACCCTTAATTGTCTCAGCAAGTTTTGTTCACGCCTTAATTTTCTCAACAGGTTTGGTTAGTGGCCTAAGATTTAGCTAAGTATTTTTCAACTTTCCGCCAAAAGAAAAGCGGCAAACCGGTTTTTTTTCTTTTTAATTATCTTTTCCTTAATCCTTAGCCTATTTAGTTACCATTCTAGCAAGGTTTTCTCCTTTATTGTTCTACAGCACCGAGCAATTGGTTCTGGTCTATTCTTTACTTCATTATTTCTCGTCTACAAAGTCTGGTGAGTCTTGCTGATTACTATTCATCTATAGTGTGTTCCTTCGCTCGTATCACTGTTCGTTCAATTTATATGCTGTTATTTTTACTATATTTTAGTATAGAGTCTTTCTCTGACCTTTTCCATATTTAATTTTTTGCTAAATTGACAGCAAAAAAATTGAGGGACAGTTAATATTTTATATTTTTGTAGGTTATTATATGATGGATAAAAGTTGGATACTTCTTAGGAACAGAGCATTACCAGAATACTTGAATGGCGTGGAACAATTTTTAAACTTTGCATTTTCAAATCCTAATGTTGGTATAAGAATTCAATGTCCGTGCACTAACTGTAACCATGTGCGTAGGAAAACACGAGAAGAAGTCAAAATAGATATACTTAGGTGGGGTATAGATCCAACATATAATAGGTGGATTCATCATGGTGAGTCGGATTCATCTTCAGATGATGAAATAAATTCTAGTGCAAATTCAGATTTAGAAAATGATGATGCTACCACTTTCGAGATGTTGCATGACATGTATCACGGTGTTCCTACAGATAATATAACTCATGATCAGTCTGATGAGTCGGCTGAGTCTAGATATGAAGAACCTAATGCAGAAGCTAAGAGTTTTTATCGGTTGTTAAAAGATGCAGAGCAGAAGTTATATCCAGATTGTGAAAAGTTCTCGAAGCTCTCTTTTGTAATGCGTCTTTTTCAAATGAAGTGCTTGCATAGTTGGAGTAATACTTCATTAGACTCTTTGTTAAAACTATTAAGTGATGTTTTTCCCAAAGGACATGTGCTCCCTAATTCTATTTACGAAGTTCAAAAGATTATTAAAGATTTGGGTCTAGATTATGTGAAAATAGATGCTTGTATTAATAATTGCATCTTATATAGAAAGGAATATGCGGATCTTGAGCAATGTCCTAAATGTGGTGAGAAAAGATGGATAGTACGGAAAGGAGAAAATGATGACAATGAGGTTGCTTCAAGTAAATTGAATAAGAGAAAGAAAGGAATTCCTAGAAAAATTCTTAGATACTTTCCTTTGATCCCAAGATTACAACGGTTGTTTATGACTAAAAGAACCGCAGAAAATATGAGGTGGCATAAAAATAAGCGAGTTGATGATGGAGTATTAAGGCATCCAGCTGACTCACTGACATGGAAAACTTTTGATGAGAAACATTTGAATTTTGCATCAGATCCACGTAATGTAAGACTTGGACTTGCTTCAGATGGTTTTAATCCTTTTGGTTCCATGAGTAATGCCTATAGTATGTGGCCAGTATTCTTGATTCCGTATAATCTTCCCCCATGGAAATGCATGAAACAATCTAATATTTTGTTATCCTTACTTATTCCTGGCCCAAAAAGCCCTGGTATGGATATAGATGTGTATCTCCAACCTTTGGTTGATGATTTGAAAAAATTATGGGAGGACGGAATTGAGACTTATGATGCTTTTAAGCAACAAAATTTTCAATTGCGTGCTTCTTTGTTGTGGACAATTAATGACTTTCCAGCATATGCCATGTTGTCCGGTTGGAGCACAAAAGGTAAATTTGCTTGTCCAGTTTGTCATATAAATACTTGCTCCATTTACTTGAAATATGGTCGAAAGCATTGCTATATGGGTCATCGTAGGTTCTTGGAAATAAATCATCCTTATCGTCGGACCAAAAGTTCTTTTGATAACACAAGGGAAGAAAGACCTGTACCACAAGCATTGAGTGGAGATGATGTGCTTGCACAACTAAATACATCCTTACAAGGATCCACGGGTGACAACACAAGAAAAAGAAAACGAGATGCCGAAAGACGTGACAACTGGAAGAAGAAAAGTATATTCTTTGAACTCCCATATTGGAGGACTGTATTATTGAGACATAATTTGGATGTAATGCATATAGAAAAAAATATTAGTGAAAGTGTGATAGGAACATTGTTAGATATTGACGGAAAAACAAAGGACACATTGAAATCTCGATTGGACATACAAGAGATGAGAATCAAAAAGCCTCTTCATCCAATAAAATGTGGGGATAAGTACATACTTCCTCCTGCTAGTTATACAATGTCCAAAACTGAGAAGATTAAATTCTGTCAACTCATCAAAGATGTCAAGTTTCCGGATGCTTATGCTTCTAACATTAGTCGTTGTGTCAATGTTAAGGAAGCTAGACTTTTTGGACTTAAAAGTCACGATCACCATGTTATTTTCCAGCGTATCTTTCCACTTATCATCAAAGGGATTTTGCCAAAGGATGCATATGATCCGTTAATTGAATTGTCATTATTCTTTAGTGATTTGTGCGCTAAAGAGTTACATATGGATAAGTTAGATAAAATAGATAAAAGTATACGAGTGACAATTTGCAAACTAGAACGTATATTCCTACCATCGTTCTTTGATGTTATGGTTCATTTGGCAATCCATTTAGCAAAGGAGGCAAAGGAGGGTGGTCCTGTTCAATTTCGATGGATGTATTTCATCGAGAGGTTAGATTTTTACTACTCTAGAAAAACAATTTAGTTGCAATTTGCTCGAAACTAATATATCTTTACTTAACAGAATGTTGCGCACATTAAAAGGTTATGTACGCAACATGGCTCGCCCAGAAGGGTCAATTGCTGAGGGCTATCTTGCAGAGGAATGCATGGCATTCTGTTCCAAATATTTGACTGATATGGAGACAAAGGAAAATCGCCCGGATAGGAATTCTAATTCTTCCAACATGGATCCTAATGGCTTATCTGTATTCAACTGTCGTGGTAAGCCATTTGGAGGGGGTGATTGGACAAAATTGAATGATCTTGAAATCAAGCAAGCACATTTTTACATCCTTCAAAATTGTGCAGAAATTGGCCCTTTTATCGAGTAAAATACTTTTCACTTATTTTACATTCTTTTCTTCTTATGAATTCTTTCAACGACTATCTTGTAATGTTTTTATTTTATTTTATGTTCACCATCTATAGGGAACATTTAGAAATATTAACAAAGGAGAATAGTAGAAATGTTGCCAAGAGGCACAAGGAGGAATTTCCTTTATGGTTTCAGAAAAAGGTAACTTATATAATTCAATGTTGGTTGATATTTGTTTAGGACAATTCATAAATTTTATTTTTAAGTAGTACTAATATTTGTGAGTTTGTAATGAATAGGTGATACAATTAAAAGATAACGGTGACAGTCGAATTACTGATCAATTGCTAGCTTTGGCAAGAGGTCCAGATTTACGAGTTGAATGCCATAATGGATATGTCTTGAATGGTTTTAGGTTTCGAACAATGGCATCTGAGAAATTTTTAAAAACTCAAAATAGTGGTGTAGTTGTAAAGAGTGATGAATATACAGAAAATGCTGATTATTATGGAAAGATAAGAAGAATACTAGAAATCCAATATCTGGATAAAAATTCAGTGACATTATTCCAATGTGACTGGTTTGAAGTTCCGCCTCAGGGTCGAAGTCAAAGTAGAGGTTACCAAAGGGATGAATATGGATTCATATGTGTGGATGTGACACGACTTCATTACATAAATGATCCATTTATTCTAGGATCACAAGCTCAATCTGTGTATTATGTAAAACATGATCAAAATGAGAATTGGAATGCAGTGGTAAGGGTAAGACTACGAAACTTGTATGATCTACCCGAACAAGATGATGAAACAGAACCCTATCAATTAACTGACCTGGTTGAAAGGGAAGAGCAAAATCTTCAAGTAGAATCAGACACTGATATGATTAGAATACAGAGAGAAGATATTGATGGATTGAGCGTTGAAGCACCTTCTCTCAATAATGAGGAAGAAATAGACTTAGAAGTTGTAGATGAATCGGATCATGAAGATAGGGATGACTCAACAGATGAAGAATATTTTTCTGAGGATGAACATGATGAAAAAGAGGATGATGATTGGCTATGAGATTTTCACCACCTTGCCCGAATGGTTAATTTCTCCTTTTAGCTTTTTTATTTATTTCTTTATTATGTTTGTTACTATATAACTTCATTTAATATTTAGAATGTTTATTTTCGTCCCATGCCACATACTGATTCAAAATATATCATGATTACATGATTTTATATCTAACATTCGCTATTTAGTCACTGTATTTATTTATTTTTACTTAAATAGTCTGTTTGAACATACATCTTAATCTATAGTTATGTTGTTGGATAGATTATTTTCTGATTGACAATATGTGCAATGTTCTGCCTTCACTTCTACTTTCAACTAGTTTCAGTATAATTATTTTTATTATGTCTTGCAGACTATCATGATGACAAATGCGCATGTTTCTGAAAGTGTTGAATCTGCTGGAGTAATTTCAAACCCACAACCACGTGAGTTGATTCATTTAGTAAAAAGTAGCTTTGAGAAATCTCATGCTTGTATAACTTAATAGAAACAGACTTTTTTATGCCTTCAAATTTAGTAATAAATTCTTATAAAGAGTAGGATTTAATTATTTGACTAATTGATTTGTTTGTAGTCACTTTGAGTGAAGTATGATACTAATATATACTTTAAATCATATGCTTTTTTGAACTACTAATCTTTTAAATTTCCTCATGCATTTCAAGCAGAAGATACAATAGATTGTTAGTTGCTATTTATTGTATAAACATTCATTTTGTAGAGGAAGAGAAATTGTTCTCCATCTATTTGTGGATTAGAGATCACATCTTTATATTAATTGTCAACTGTAGTTACTTGGGAAGTTGAAGTTTGTAAGGACTTCATATGAAAAATACCATGCCTAGGGTCGATAAATCTATTTTCTTGCAGTACTAGTATTTTTCTCAGTGATGAATTGATGTTGAAGTTTTCTGGACTCTTTCATTTTAATATTCTTATGTATTGCTGAAGGACAAATGAGAAAGGGAAGGGGGAAGACTAGAGGGTTTTCAATCCAAAAGAAACGCAAAAATAATCCCAATGGAAAGCTGGAGGTGATTATTCCACCCGATCGAACAGTAGCAGTTGGTCCTGGAGCTAATAATTTTGTTACTGAGCTTTCAGTCACAGTTGACCAGAATGCTAAGCATGATGTCAAAACTTGGAAGAAAGTTTCTGATCTAGCAAAAGAAAGGATTGTTGCTCATATGCTGGTAATTCTCTTTGTATATTTTAAGTTTATAGTTTTTTGTTCTTGAATGAGTAGTAATCAACCAAATAGCATATTTAGTAACAGTTGCCCATTATAGTAGTAGTATATATAAAGAACAGTAGGCATATTTATTAATCTAATGGTTCCATCTTTGAAATCCTTTATTATAAGTTCCACATACAAATCTATTTGGTTGCTAGTAGAGTCTTAGGTGACAAAGGTATCACTTCTAATTTTTTGATGTGAGTGCAGGACGCCTTTGAAATTACAGACACGCAACACACTAGGGAAACTATCCTTCATACAGCTAATAATTTGTATCGATATCGTCGTAGTAGGCTCCATGATCATTTCAAGAAATTTGCTACAAAGGAGGAACGATTGCAAAACATACCAGAAGATGTCACTGAAGTTGAATGGAAATTCTTGGTGGAGTATTTCGACTCTGATCCTTTCAAGGTAATTAAATGAAATATGCGCAAAAGCTATTATTTAGCTAAAAGAATTTTGAAAAATGTCTACGTCAACCAGGGAAGTTACAAAAAACTAAGAAAGCAACCTATGAAATGGAACTTAAATTTTCATGACCAGACTCAAAGTCTTGTTTATTTCTTATTTTACTTTTTATACTTGAATCATAAGTTATATCATTGATTCATATTCAATGCAGAGAATGAGTGCTAGAAACAAAATAAACAAGGAAAAACAAGGAATCAATCATATTTGCGGTAGAAAATCCTTCGGGGCAGTCTCTTTTGAAGAGGTGAGATATGTCTTATTTAATGAATTTAGTAATTCTTTCTTCAATAACGTAATTTTATTTATTTTGTTAGAGAGATGCAATCACCGGAAAAGAGCCAAACTTTCAGAAACTTTGGGAGAAAACTCACATGAAAAATGGTCATTGGGTCAACGATGCCGCTGCTGAATTGAATGTACATACAAACCTCTAATATTTAATCCTATGATATGAGTTTATTGAAACAAATATTGAAAACTAAAGCTTGTATGTCCTGTTTGTAGGATAAAGTGAATGAATTGGTTGCAGAGCAAGTTCAAGAAACAGAAGAGGGTACTGATATGGACCATATTGTTAATGCGTCCTTTATAAAAATTGTTGGAGAAAAGTCAGGCTATTACCGCGGCCAAGGATCGGGACTTAAGCTAACAAATAAGCGATCCATGCAAGGGCTTCAAGAGCAACTGCAAGCGCACAAAAAAGAGGTGGAAGAAGAACGCCATAAACGAGAGAGTGTAGAATCTAAACTTAAAGAAGTGCAAGAGCAACTTGAGGAGGAGCGAAAAAATCTAGAAGTCATTAAAGCTCATGTAGGAGTCATGGAAGTTCGTGTAGGACGTGAGCAGAAAATGTTAAAAGAGGGCATGGTGGGACTTGCATCCCTTATACAAGGTTCCAAGGTATTCATTTAGTTATTCTATAAATCTTTTGAGCTAAATTAGAAGTTGTATCATGTAACAATGATTCACGTGTTATATCTTTGAACATTTCTAATGTTTCTCTGTTTGGTATCATTTCACCTGAAATTGGTCTTTTAGACAAACTTGAAAACCTTATTATGTTTGCAGATAACTTAACTGGTACACTCCCTTTAGAAATATTCAAGCTTTCTTCTATCAAATACGTTAATCTTTAGTGATTTAGAAGTGTTCATTTGCCTTTTAGAGAAATCATATATAGCAGACTGTCACTACTTTCTTAATGAATTATATTGGTATATTTAGTGTTATAGAAGTGTTCATTTGCCCTTTAGATGTGTTCCCTTGAGATTCTTATTTTCTATGCGCATGTAATGCTAGCTCTACGGACATGCACATACTTTCCAGTGAAATGTGTTCCTATTGAGGTCCCTGCTGCTGTTTACATCACACAATTAAATAAAACCTCCAAATATCCAGATATTCAATGCTATGACATGATATTCCTTTGAACTTAAATTTTGACCGCTGGCCTAGTGACTTGATGAATGGGATGTTGACCACCCACAAGTGCAGGTTTTCCCTTCACGTGTGTCTGGCTAATGCTTGTCCAAAAACCTCCCACTGGCAAAGGATAAAGGGTAATACATGTTGTGACTCCTGTCTTGACAATTCACTATCTATGTAGTAGTTTAAGAGATCTCAAGTTGTGTATCTTCCCAAACCATGCAGTTTTCTTCAGTGAAGTAGATGAACTTTCTAAACTAAATTATCGACTAGGTATCGAAATGAATCATCATCTTCTTGTAGCATTTTGGTGAGTCTCTAATTCTACGTTAAGAGGAGGGAATTGACATTGTAATGCTTTAAGCGCTTTGCCAAATATACTTTAGAAATAGTGGAGTTTAATTTGTTTTCATTCTTTTCTTGCCTCATTTAATTATTTTGCTTTTGGGGTGTTACTGAGTGGAAGGAGGGTTATCTATAGTTGAAACATTGAGTTCTGCAAAATTGACCAGTTGCATCAAAATCCACTGAATGATGCTTTTATCCAAGATTAAGCTTCTCCATAATGTCCTAGCTATCACATTAGAGGTGGCAGGGTCTATAGAAATTATGTTTCTAATAGTTTCTTCTGATTTTCTGACTCTTAGCTCGCTGGTACTACCTTTTTGGTTATGTTATTGTTACTATTCTATTGTCGCATTTCATCATCTTGTGTTGAGGGTCTATCGGAAACAGCTTCTCTACCCCAGGGTAGGGGTAAGGTTTGCGAATACACTACCCTCTCCAGACCCCACTTGTGGGATTACACTGGTTTGTTATTGTTGTTGTTGTTGTACTTAGTGTTTTCCAATAATTCTTTGCTATTGTTCTGGAAAATGAAACTTGTCATAGTCTTTTTGATATTACAAAATAGTTTCATCCTTGGTACTATCATGTTTAAGATCTTTATTTGTGCTCTGTTTAACAGACTCGACTTCCTGCTGCACTTTTCAATATTATTACAAATTTAAGTGGTTCAGATGAGGCAAGTCCTGCAAGTCCCACAGATGACATCATGGTAAGTAAACTCCACCTAATTCACGTAAAAGTAAATTTCTTATACATAAGTAGATACATCTTAGAAGGAACAAGAGTACCAGAAAGAATTATGTTAATTCATGAATGCCTGTATTTTGATAATCATCTCTCATCCTAAGTAATTATTTGATATATATCACCTAAACTCTAGAAAAATATAAATCACAATATCTTCGCTTTCAGTACACATCTTAAGTAAGAGTGGAAGCCACCCCAGCCTTTTTAAAATTTGATGTCTGATTTTAACAATTTTGCCAAGATTTTGTAGCACATTTATCGTCATGTTTTCTACATGACAGTTTCTTTTTGCAAGAAATAGTATCCTTATCATATGGCCCCACGCTTGTGCATCCTTATGTGCATATATGCTCTAGACAATCCATTGCTTTGCTTAGCTCCAAATACAACCTCTGCTATGCTTATATTCATCTTTTGTACTGCAATAAAATGGATTATTTGTCTCTCCTCTCCTTCCTTTTTGACTTCTTATTTGGCTGCCTAAAAATACTATGGATGACATCCTGATAAGTAATATTCATAAAATAATACTAGTAAATAAATTTTAAATACATTTTAGCCTCTCTTCTTTCATTTTCCTTTAGATTTTTCCACTAGAACATAAAAATTTCAGTTTTATATAAGTACAGAAAATCTTTTTTACTTTCAAAACTCTACAACTTCATTTATGTACAACTACCTTTATGTGATAGGATCTTGTGACTAATAGTAATTACTCAACAAGGGGAACAACAACCTAAATAAAAAAGAAATGAATTACATGTATTGGCAAGACAAAGATACTTAAATTGAGAGAGGCACTGACAATGAAGCATTATATGTTCAGTTGAAAATGTTAAGATCAAGAAGATCCAATTTAAATTCTATGAACATTACAGAGTGTTTGTCCAAGTTGGATAATGGTGTCCATTCATTTTTGTATTTTAAATAGTGTTACCTTTCTATTGTTAGCAATGTACATGTTAGTATATGTTTAGTTGGTTGCACCTCTGTTCTTGCAGTCATTTTAGTTTAATGAGGTTAAAGAGTTTCTGAAATATTTTCTAATCTATTTTTCAGTTTTTTTGGAGTGGATACTTGATATGATATCTTGGAGGTTATGTTATAATGCTTTTTTAGCTGAATATTTCTACCCCTACCGTACTGTCTAATGTAAATAGGCATTTGTGATTCCCTCTATTTTAAATCAAAGTCTAATTATAAATTTTTTTGTAGGATGATGAAGCGTAAACCAACGCTACTTGCAATCTGATTCATGTGCTGCACAAGCCGGAAGATTTGTCTTTTGGGTTATATTATATTAGAATTTAGTGACCTAGGACATATGATGTTTTTATCCTTTTGTAAGTAAAAACTTTTAGAAGTATTTAGATTTTAGAAGGGTGTAAATATCTAGTACAACAACTTTATGTATTGACCTTTTGCATATATATATATATATAATATTTAGTAATTTATATACATTTGTTAAAAATATAAAAGCATATAGGAATTATGTATATAGCAACAAATCATAAGTTGTTGCTAAAAACATTCACGAAGCTTATATGCAACAATTAATGTTGTTGACATAAAGTAACTTATTGCCACAATAACGCTTGTTGCTAAAATTCTTGATAACAAATTAACTAGTAATTCCCGCCATTGTTTTTGCAACAACTTATATTGTTGGGAAAATGATTGATTTGTCGCAACAATTATTGTTGTTGCTGAATATTTTTATAAACCACAATTATACGCCTTTATAACAACAAAATATAATTTATTGCAACAAGAAGATTTGTTGCGTTAATTTAGCTTTTTGGCAACAACATTGATTCTTGTTGCATAGATTTTTCGCATCGGAGTTTGCTGCAACAACGTGCAACAACTTATTTTTTGTTGCGAAAAGTATTTTTCGCAACGACAACCAACATATTACAACAAAAAATATTATTGCAAATTCCGTAGTTTCTTGTAGTGACGGTTGCAATTTGTTTCAAATATGAAACTATATGAAGTTGACACTCTTGCAGAGGGAACCGAGTTATATATTTATTTCACAAAGACATAAATCATACTAGAAAATAAATTTATTATGTAGCCTGGGCTAAAATATTTGATTAATTTAAATGAACTGAATACCAACTACACTCAAATACACATGCAAGATACGTAAATCTTATGCTCATTCATATGCAAGGCATAGAAAACAAAAAATATTTAATGACTGCAATTGAAATAGAAATACTCACCTTAGAATCATTAAAAAAATAAAGATAATAACCATCTCTAATATTGCACATTAAACAAAAAAAGAAAAATTCAATTTGATAAGAGCCAATGTGACAATCTCAAACTAATTTGTATGCTAAACCCAAAAAAAAAAAAAAAAAAAAAACAAATACAAGAGCTCTCCAATATGAAGGTAGGACATTCAATTAGTGTAAAGCCATTGTAAGTTCAAATAGCCTTTAAAATGGACGCTAAAAGGGCAAACTAAGATGTTTTTAGAAGGGATATTATAGCCATTTTAATTTTCACAATAATTTTCGTTAAAGATGCAAACTTTTAGCGGCAATTATTTTAGATTTAGTGGCTGTATAAATGGATGCTAAAGGAGTATAATTAGCCATTTTGGATTGGATTTAGCAGCCATCATAATTGCCACAAACAATTGCCATTAAAGATAATAATTTTTAGCGGCAATACATCATACCTTTTACCAGCTTTTGTTAGAAAGGTCGCTAAAGGCTTTGCCGACCCCGGCTTCAGCGGCTAAACACCAATGGCAGGTAAAGAATATAGCGGTTATTGTTATTGCCGCTAAAGCCATTTTGTATTGCTGCTAAAGTCCCTTTTTGTTGTAGTGTGTGACGACCAATATCTCCAAAAGTTGGTTCTAATTTATGTCAAGCCAAAAATTTTTTAAAACAAAATTTGACTATGAGAACCATTATTGTAATACCTTTCACATACACAACTTTACAATATGTTGAACTCTAACCTTCATTTAGATTGACATATGGAATTAATCTTTGAGAAAGAATTCATATGTTGAGAAAGATAAATTATCTCAAGAAATATATCTCGGAATTCCCTGCGTCAATGGTTGTTTAATCCTGAAATAAGGGAACACAACTAAAGAATTAATATAAGAATGCTTATTGTATTGGTGTGTAAACGTACTACACCAAATTAAAAATTATAGAATAAATTAGAGTGGTTGATAACATTGCTATGATTAGATGCACCAAATTAAACTGTTGTGAACTCAGCGACTCACTCGGGAAGATATATTTTGGAATTTGGAAAATTATGCGTGGGACCCATTTTGAGCTTAGGCAGGCGCTCAGTGCGTGAAGGTGCAGCGTGAAGAAACTGGTTATAAATATAGTAGATGGCGTAGTGCATTTTTATGCGAAATGTGTCAAGTGTTAGCTCTGTGTCTCATCTCATCCCCAATTCTGTATCAGTCTATTCCTCATCTCCATTCTTCTTAGATTTCTATTGCATTGTCCTTATTATCATTAGCAATTACTTTGTAATTTTCATTAGTGTTGAGTTAATACAATTAGTTAGTTTGGTATATCATCTGGGTTGTTTCATTGGTGCGTTCATCCAGAGGTCTTCAATGGAGGACCAAATATTTTGAACTATCGATTATTCAGTTAAGGTCGTGAAGGATTCGTGGTCGAAGGATATCGCCGAAATTCATTCATTGTTACATGAGTTGGTTGAAACCCTTGCAACGAGTAAGCCTACTCCGGTGGAATTCCAACGATTTAGTACCGAGGATCCAGAGTTATGGATTTCTGAAGAATTTTACGGCACATCAGAAAATAATAAATTATTACGCGCGTCTATTTACCTAGAAGGTGAGGCGTTGGAGTGGTTCCGATGGCTTCTCCGGAACAAGCAATTGACGGATTGGGAACATTTTGTTGCAAAGGTGCGAATTCGTTTTCGTAAACAACATCTCGAATCGCCGGAAAGTCACATGGCTACAGTCAAGGATTATTCTACTGAAATTGAAGCCCAGATGTTCGACAATATGTTACATGGATGTTGTTATTCCAAGGTATTTGCTACTAAGCAATCAGATGTTGAAGTCCTTAATGATAAAACGGAATCTGGTTTAAACAATGCAAAATCAAAAGAGGTTTAGGTATTTGATGAAGGCTCTCACAGAAATGGCAACACGCATCAGTCTCATTCTGAGACCTTGCAAACCGAGGTTACTACTAAGGTTCTAGTTAATCATTACTTCTTTAGTGGTTTTAATTGGTTACAATTGTAATGTGACTAAACTACTGGAATCTAAAAATAAAGAGGAGGAAAACGCAAGTGACAATGCAGCTCAGGTATTTGAAATTTCTCCTCTAAGGGATGAAACTGGTTGTCAGATTCCTTCTACTAGCCAAGGATCTATCATGTCAAATACTATTGGGAGGTTTACTGGAATAGAATTTCCATTGGCTGATGCTACTCAAAATATATTGGGGCACCACTATGATTTAGACTTACACATATGCAATTGAGTTGATACTGGACAGGAGAAAATTTTTACTGGTTTGTTGATATCTTTATCGAGAGAGACTGCTAGGGAGCAGAAAGTACATGGGGTGCTCGAGGCTTTTGCTGATGGATATTTCAAGCAGTTGAGATTTCGAGTCATTGCTCACTGTTACAATGCCTGCCTAAGCTCAAAATGGATCCCACACATAATTTTTCAAATTCCAAAATATATCTTTCCCGAGTGACTCACTGAGTTCACAACATCGTGAGAAGCATGAAATCTTCACAGTGCGAACTGATCTCACATTGCATGCACATGCTAAACACCCTGGTGAACCACACCTATTTCATGGCACAGTTTATTTTGATTACATGGGCGGCGACTACAAGCCTCAATTTCAACTTGGTGCACAATTTGGAAGAAAAGAGACTAGAGCAACTTTCCTCAGAATAGGTTTGCACCCCTTGACGTTAATCATTTTAAGTAGCGGCATTTTATTCCATGCCCAGAAGCACGATGTTTTTGTGAATACAAAACAATATAAGAGGACAGTTTGTGCATTAGCCGTGCATAAGAATGAATTCCTTCTTGTTGGTGGAAGAATTCAGAAGAGGGTGGTGATGTTGGCATTCTCAGAAAGCAGTTACCTTGCAACAAGCTTTTGACCAAGGTAGAGTTCACCAAGAAACAAAAATTTATCTCTTTCAGGGTAGTGAAGATCATAACCCTGCGCAGCTACAATTTAAAGGAAGGTACCATGCCTAACAAGATCTTCCATCAAGAGATTTGGCTGAAGATCGAGAGTCAATATGGCATTGTGATAAGTTACTCATTGTGCTGAGTAACGGTCGTGGCTGCACATATGATTCTGGTATGCTGCTATCTCGATCCAAATTATTAAGTGCTCCTGCTGTGGTTATTATTGAGACCTCTGAAAATGCTTGGTTGACATTAGCTTATCTTTACCTAGAAAAAAAGGATGTGCGCAACTATGTTCGTTTGGCAATTATTATTGAGGGTCGGCCCTATGTTAGATATTTTACAGTTGGTTCCTTGGACATGCTTACTGGATTTGCCGAAAGACTAGATAGTGCTGTCATCTTCTTGGTTCCAGAACGAAATTTAAGGAATTCACTACTGTATTTTTGTTTACATGTTGCTCCTGATATTTGGCTCTATGTTCGTGGATCATGTGCCAATTCTTTTGGTTTTTCAACCAGTGTTTCTGATGTTGGCCTTGCAATTGAGAATGCACATACTGCTTTTGCCACAGAATTTGCTTATGATGCGAGAGAGTATGTTCTATTTTCAAAAATAGAGTTTCCCATAAAGAAAGAGACAGTCCAGGATATTACATTGCATTATATTGATACTGCAAGTGATCTGCCACAAGGAGAACAAGATATATTGCCTCTTATGTGCCAACTGATGGCACCTAGGAAAATTAAGTTTGATCTTTTGGTCCCTAGTATCAAAAGATAGCGAGATATATTTTCCATAGCTATCCTCTCAGTTAGGAAGCTAAAATTCCTTGTAAGGCTGTTAAAGCTAGGGATTGGGAAAGGAGTTGTTCACATTGAGGTTAGACCAATTTATTTAGCCATTTCCTGTGTACCCATTTGCACTGATGCAGAAGTAATGAGCCACTACAATTCCTGTGCATCCATTTGCACAGATGCAGCAGTAAAGAGCCAGTACATTATGCTTGTAAATGTTGCTCTGCCTTGCTTGCTTGCTGTTGACAATGTCAGGCGGATGTTGCTACAACTTGTGCTCTGCTCGAACCTTGAGGGCAAGGTTCTTTTTGAGGTGGGAGATATTGTTGTGAACTCAGCGAGTCACTCGGAGGAAAATGTGGGATCCATTTTGAGCTTAGGCAGGCGCTTAGTGCGTGAAGGTGCATCGTGGAGAAACTGGTTATAAATATAGTAGATGGTGTAGTGCATTTTTATGCGAAAATTGTCAAGTGTTAGCTCTGTGTCTCATCTCATCCCCAATTCTGTATCAGTCTATTCCTCATCTCCATTCTTCTTAGATTTCTGTTGCATTGTCCTTATTATCATTAGCAATTACTTTGTAATTTCCATTAGTGTTGAGTTAATACAATTGGTTGGTTTGGTATATTATCCGGGTTGTTTCATAAACTGCCGCATACGTATTCTAAAAACCCTATAGTGAATTCTTAAAAAAAAAAAGCGAAAACCTTTAAGCAAAAATAACATTGGTAATAAAAGAATCTTAAACCTAAAGGAGTAAAGAATCCTAAACAAAACCTAAAGAATACTAAATCTAAGTAAAAGCCCTGCGGCACTAAAGAATCCTAATTCTAAACAATGAAAAACCTACAGCACGGTAAACCTAAATAAATGAAGAGAATAAATAGGTTTGATTTTTTTCCCACCCAAAAAAAAAATAATGATTACAATTACAATTATATCCAACACAGAATGCAATTATAAGGGTAAAAAATGCGAACGACATTTCGATAGAGTATTCATGCTTTTTAATAGAGTATAGATGTATAGATAGATAGATATAGATAAACAAGAAAGTGTGATTACTTCTATATCCAATATATGAGAATATTAGAGAGTAGTATAACATTGAAAATGACATGATTAAGGAGTATCATTTATATTTTATAATCATTAGAATCTTGAATAATATAAAATAGGTTCCTACGAGCTATAAACAAGTTGGATACTCTTGTTAACAATCTGTATTATCACTAATCATCAGCTAGTTGGACTCTCAAGAAAAGCATTATTTTCACCTTGATAGAAAGATATTTTATTTGCAGTGGAGAAAGATATTTCATAACAATATGTATTAAGTTAAACTACTAACCATCAACTTGTAATTTCACATCAAACTATGGATTGGTTAGATTAGTTTTGGGGTATTGAGATGCAGAGGTGGATCCAGGATTTTAATTTTGTGGGTTCAGCTTTACTGTTCTTAGTATTGAACCTATTATATTTTTAAAGTTATGGATTCAGACATACTATATGTTACACTTTTAGTAAATTCTTAAACTCTGTGTCGAAAGTACTGGGTTCAGATGAATCTGGTACGATAATACTACACACGCCTCTGCTGAGACGGACCTAGATTCATAGTTTGAAAGAAATGGTTTTGCTGTACTTAATATTCATATATATATTTTAGTTTTTTTTTAAAAAAAAAATATCTATATAGAAGAACTAGAAGCTTATTGTTCGTCACTCTCAACCATGATAACTAGGTAGAATATCACATTCTGTACTGTGCTTTTACGTGATTAATGGATGGTTTGTTAGTTTTGGATTATAAGGTTATAAATTAACCTGAATACAAGTTTTTTTTAAGAAGCAAATGAAAAGGAAAACTATTCATGTGCTTTTGGTGGCTGATGAAACTAAATTTGGTTAATGTTTACAAAACCTTGCCAAAATTAACTTATGTCGTAATTTTGACCTGTGGAATACCTTTGTTTGTTACTCATTTCATTTTTATCACAACTTAAGAAAATTGTTCTCTATATAATAACTTTATCATGATCATTTCATTTTTATCATAATCTGGTGAGTAGAATTACTCGTTAAATGAACTTAATCAATTATTATTGGATGTCCTTATCGAAGGCTACTTATAGAGAAACATAACTACCTAATCATTTAATCATCACAAAATAGAAACAAGGTTTTGCTCATTTTTATTGTTTCATTTCACTTTTTTTTGATGATTTTTTTCATTAAACTATTTTCAAGGTTCAAACTCATGTATTGACTATTGAGTTCGAATTACTCTTATCCCAAGCATTGGGCTGAAGAATCAAACCAAAAATGTAACAATTGTACGAGCTAGCCACTTTTTAGATCGAAATTTTTGAAAAAATAGGTAGTGTTAGAAAATCCATTGAAAAGTAGCCACTTTAAATGCAAAAACACCAAGACGGTGTCATGGATTTCATACTTAAAGAAGTAAAAGCGTCCTGATTATTGAAATCCATGATAGTGTCATGGATTCCAAAAATTGGTTAGTTTTCAATGAGTTTGGCTATTTTGAACTTCACCCACCAAAAATTGGATCGGTTTGGTTTTGGTCTCCTGTCAAAACTGAAAAATGGGCTGTCTCATAGGGAAATAATGAATTTAGTTAGACCTCATAGGTCCAATTATGGAAAGAATGCATCGAGTCATATCGGTAAAGTTTGGGCTTTAACTAACTAAAGCCCATTCATTGACGCTGAGAAATGATAGTTTGTGTAGAAATGGTGTGGGATAACCACTTTTTAATATGATATTTAGTTTTTATCCGATATTTTTAATGCTGGACAAAAATAGCCACTACTCTATTAAAATTAATATAAAAAGATGTTTTTACCCTTTTTTCATGAGTGTTGTGTAAATATTAAGGACATGAGGTCCTAAAGTTTAACAACAGAAGGTGCAAATACAAGTTAAGGACATTATGTCCTTAACATTTATACTGCACATATGAAGTTAAGGACGACATGTCCTTAACACTTACACTGCACATATGAAGTTAAGGACATGATGTTCTAAAGTTTAACAACTAAATGTGCAAATACAGGACACTTTGTCCTTAATATTTACACAATATTTATGAAGTTAAGGACATCATGTCCTTAATATTTACACAACATTCATGAAGTTAAGGATATCATGTCCTTAATATTTACACAGCACTCATGTTTAGCACAAGGGTATTTTCGTCCGAACGGGTAAAAAATTATTAAGCACTGACCAAAGAGTAAATATATTTTAAACAGTGGCTAAGAGTAAAGACATCTCTAATTAGTGGTTAATTGTGCACTTTCCCCATATTTGGAGCAAGGATTAGGCCTAATTAGTAAAAGAAGAATTTACCTAAATAGTCGCTCATCTAGTAGAGCTGGCAGATGTATAATATATGTAAAATTCATATATAAAATGAGTATAAAGAAGGCAAAAATATATAAAGACCCCATTAAACTTGTTCGAAGTGAATTAAATGCTACCCTAAAGGCTTATATGAAAGAAAAGGAAAAAAAAAAAAAAGAGCGTAAAATTTTTTAAAAAATGGGCCCGCTGATAATATGTAATAAAATAAAAATAAAAAATAAAATTGGGCTCCTCTCATTTTTTTAACCTACCACCTGCCTTCTTTCTCTTTCTTCTAACCACCTCCCCCTTCCTTATGCTCCATGCTCCTCATCTTCTTTCTTCTTCCTTTTTTCTTTTAATTTTTTTCTTTCTCGCCATCTGCCTCATCTTCTTTCTTTTTCTTTTTTATTCAGTCCCAACATATTAAGAACATGATAATGAAATTTTCTTTGTTCTAAAAATTAAGAAATTAATATAGCATCTTTTCGTATTTTCTCTGTTGCGGTTAATTAAATAAGAAAAAATCATAGTGGATGTTGAAGATTGAAATAAAAAATTAAAAATAATTAATATGATAAGATAACGAAACAAAAAAAGAGGAGAGTAAACCAAGATCGAAGGGATTTAAATTTGTAGTGTATATACGGATGAGAATTCGATGAAAAAAATATAATTAAGAGGAATTTATTAATTAATTAGAGATTTATTAGTGTATTAAATAAAGAGTAAGGAAAAAAATATGAATAGACAAAAAAGAAACGAAAAGGTTAAAAAAAATTAAAATTTAGATAATTTCTGATGTGGCTCTAACGTGGTGCTGATATGGCTCTGATATGGCAATGATGTGGCGCGTGTGTAAAGCACATCACATTGTGAGGTTGGTATTATGTGTTAGGGTAGCATTTAATTCACTCCGAACAAGAATAGGGGTAAAAGAACACCCGTTTAATTAAGTGTTTAAACCTATTTTTTGAACAAGTTTAATGGGGTCTTTATGTATTTTGCCTGTAGAGACGGATCCCAGGACTTTTATAAGGTTCAAATAAGTTCCCAACATGACTGTTGTAGTCACAGTCATTTCATGGGAGCTAGTAGTTACACATAAGAGAAGGGGGGAAAAGCGCAAGTGTGCAATTGGAAATATTTGAAACATGTCGTTTATGATTGACGTACAACGGAGTTTTTAAATGATTTTTAAATGATCAAGATGATGCAAATGATATCGTATATAATTAGCGTATAATTTATATTAATTTTCTAGAAGGTCAAATGAAGCTATGTGGGCGGGCCTGATTAAAGTTTCATTTCAGTAATAACCTATACAAATTTTCACTAATTATTTTCACTCTAAACCAAATTGTCAAAAAGTCAATCTATGTCTACCTTAATTTCATTTTAGTTGAAATTGGATATACTTTCACTTTCATTATTTATATAACCGTGTCCAAATCAAATGGACACCGCATGTGGCTAAAAACTCATAAGTTCTTTTTTCATCATTTACTTTTGAAAAATTAACCCAAAATGTTGCTCACCTAACCGCTTAAACTAAAAATAGCCGGTGGAGGTATAATATATACATAATTAATGTATTATATATGTATAATTGTGTATAATCAATATATAAACTATGTATATAGCTAGAAAAAGTAAATAATCAATATGGCCGGCTAGTTGTGTAAAGATCCCTTTACTTTTCTGGTCCAAAATCGATAGTGTAAACAATTAGACTAAAGAATACGTTTTATGACATAATAAATAAAGCTGAAATCACGAGTCTTAACTCTTATGGATACGAAAATCTCAACTTGTTCCGTGAACATTTCCCTATAAGTGAAGCGGATGTAGCTTTTGAGCTACGGATACAGAAACCTCAACTTGTTCTGTGAACATTTCCCTTTAAGTGGGGCTAATGTAATTTTTGAGCTACAAATATAAAAATCTCAACTTGTCCTGTGAACATTTTCTTATTAGTGGAGTACATGTAGCTTTTGAGCTACGGATACAAAAATCTCAACTTTATGTGTGAACATTTTCCTATAAATGGAGCGGACATAGCTTTTGAGCAACATGTGATGATCCGCCACATCACCATGCCATATAGGTACCATTTTGCATATATTAATATTATGTGAAAACTTACATAGGAGAAAATTTAGTATTTGTGGGAAGATTCTAGAAAAGTATGGACATTTCCTTTAGAAGATCCTAGATGCCTATGGATTTGCTAGGAAAATCCTTGGATTCTTCTAGGCTTGTAGAGAATTCTAGAGAAAGCCCTTATCTTGTAAATATTAAGGACTTGTGTAACAATTTATATTTACACACTAGCCCCTAGGAGACTAGCATATAAAGGGGGTCATTCATTTGTATTTCATCAAGTAAACAATTTAAGTTATCTCTAATACAAAGCTTCCTTTAACAGTTCTCTTGTGTTCTTTCTACCATTCTCTTAGCGATCTTGAGTTTGGTAAAGCTGACTTGGCATAGCAAGATCGTGAGCGAGTTGTCAAGTGTCGCACGTGTACTTAGTTAACGACTAAGGACGTGATAACGTGGTATCAGAGCAAAGGTTGCAACTAAGGGAATGACGAACGACGGAGAAATTAACATTGCCAACACCCAAGCCAATATCATCCAAGATGCTGCTGGCAAGAGTGGCCGTAACAAAAGGAAGAATACCACCAACAAGAGCCAGGAGGTGCCACCCGTGGTTGTGTCAAACGAAGGGCTTACATCCCAAGAGCCATCTGCTACTGAGGGGAGCGAGGATGAAGTAGAAGTCCTGCCTGAGGACGTCTCGCTCGGTAAAGAGTGAGTGATGAAGATGAACGCGGGTATGGACGCCGTGGAGATCTTTGGCCAACACTTGGGGAAGGTGGAAGGCACCCTTAGCGTTCTTGAGGGGCACACTCTTGAAGAGATTGAGAGTATCTGAAATGACTTGGAGGGACGTATATAGACCGAGATGGAACTAAGGCAAACCATCACTGACTTAGAGTGCAGACTCATGGAGGCTTTGAGTACTATCGATGTTATGAAGGCAAAGATAGAGTCACTCGAGGAGCATGTTAGTGCTGGCGTGACCGAGGCAGCCAGCAATGTTGTGGTGACGAGGGAGGCCAAGATCGAGGCTCCCAAACCCCGGGTGTTCAAAGGTGTTTGTGATGCACAAGAAGTGGAAAACTTTCTTTGGCACTTGGAGAACTACTCCAGGCACAGCAAAGTGAGGGACGACGAGGCCATGATCAACACTGCAGTGTTGTACCTCTCAGAGACTGCCATGCTATGGTGGATAAGGAAGATGGCCGATGAGGATAAAAAATCTATGTACTATTAGCACGTGGGATCAGTCCAAAGCCGAGTTCAAGCGACAGTTATTTCCAAACAATGTCTTGTACGAGGCGAGGCGCAAGCTTAGGGAGTTGAAACAAACATGGAGCATACATGTCTATGTCAAAGAGTTCACTACCCTTATGCTTCAAATCCCCAACCTGACCAATGATGACTTGTTGTTCCACTTCATGGGCGGGTTACAAAATTAGGCTAAATAGGAGTTGCAATGCTGGCAAGTCGTAGATATAGACCAAGCCATAGTGGAGGCCAAATCATTGATGGATTTCACGCATGACAAGCACGACAAAGGCAAAGGCAAAGAAACAAAGTTTAACAATCTCAAATGTGGGGAAGACCGTGGCAAAGGCAAGGAGATACATCAACAATACTACAAGACTCAAGATTCCAAAAAGTTGAGTGGCCGTCAGGGCTACGCCGAGTAGAAGGTACAGGTTGAGAAGAAGGGATGTTACATATGCGGAGGGCCGCACAGTTTTCAGGAATTGTCTCGACCTAAAGAGCCTCAGTGCCATGGTTCATGAACAGAAGGAGCAGCAGTAAGGAGAGAATTTGGGAACCGCACAGTTGGGTATGATCGGATTATGTGGTGCTGTCACGAAGCAAGCTATCAAACCTACCGAGAATGGCAATCAGTACGTGGATCTCACCATCAATAACAAGCCTGCTCGTGCAATGGTGGATACTGGAGCAACTCATAATTTCGTGACTGAGGCTACCACAAAGAGACTAGAATTGAAGCTTGCTACAACTAACTCTCACGTTAAGAGTGTGAATGCAGAGGCACAGAATGCTCGTGGGGTAGTTAATGGAGTTGGTGTCAAATTCGGAACTTGGAAAGGTATGATAAACTTTACCGTAACTGCTATGGATATCTTTGACATCATATTGGGGCAAGAGTTCTTTAGACATTGTCATACTTTGATTGACCCCTACCTCCAACATCTCTTGGTTATGGAGCGAGAAAGAGCTTGCATGGTACCTACAGTGACTATGCCACACGGACAGATCCAACCACAACTCTCAGTTATGCAGGTTGTCAAGGGGATCAAGAAGGGGAAGCCGACATTCTTGGCAACCATCGCAAGTCTAGAGAAAGACAAGAGTTTTCAAGAGACACTGCCGCCTTGCATAGAAAAGTTGCTTGAGGAAAACAAAGACGTCATGCCCGAGGAGTTGCCTAAGCACTTACCGCCTAGGCGAAAGGTGGATCACAAGATTGAATTGGAGCCAGGGGCTAAGCCACCCGCATTTGCTCCATATCATATGGCACCGCCTGAGCTAGAGGAGCTCAGGGAACAATTGAAAGAGCTGCTAGATCCTGGTCACATTCGCCCATCAAAGGCACCTTTCGGCGCACCAGTATTGTTCCAAAAGAAGAAGGATGGATCTCTGCGCTTGTGCATACACTACCAAGCACTTAATAAAGTCACAGTGAAGAATAAGTACTCGATCCCGCTCATTACTGACTTGTTCGATACACTTGGACAAGCTGAGTACTTTACCAAGGTGGATCTTCGGAAGGGATACTACCAGGTTCGCATTGCAGAAAGGGATGAGCCGAAGACAACATGTGTGATGAGATATGGAGGCACCATTTGTTATATATTAATACCATGTGGAAGCTTACATAGGAGAAAATCTAGTATTTGTGGGAAGATTCTAGAGAAGTATGGCCATTTCCTTTGGAAGACCCTAGATGCCTATGGATTTGCTAGGAAAGTACTTAGAATCTTCTAGGCTTGTAGAGAATTCTAGAGAAAGCCCTTATCTTGTAAATATTAAGGACTTGTGTAACAATTTATATTTATACACTAGCCCCTAGGAGACTAGTATATAAAGGGGGTCATTCATTTGTATTTCATCAAGCAAACAATTTAAGTTCTCTCTAATACAAAGCTTTCTTTAACAATTTTCTTGTGTTCTTTCTACCATTCTCTTAGCGATCTTGAGTTTAGTAAGGCTGACTTGGCATAGCAAGATCGTGAGCGAGTTGTCAAGTGTCGCACGTGTACTTAGTTAACGACTAAGGACGTGACATACGGATATGAAAATCTCAACTTGTTCTGTGAACATTTCCTTATAAGTGGGGTGGATGTAGCTTTTGAGCTACGAATATTAAACAACTTGTTATGTGAACATTTCCCTATAAATGGATCCGATGTATCTTTTGAGCTACGGATTAAATTGAATTCAATATTTTTGATAATGCATGAGAAATTTAGAATTTATCAAATTCAAATTCTGAATATATTAGGCCGTCAACATCAGAACATTCTTTTCTCAAGGACCACATTCATGGTCACTTGCAGATTCTTTAACGGAGTACTGTTGTCAATATTGACGTTGAGCATTTTGAGGCTACTGAATTACCTGAGCTCTCGTGGTCCATTAGAGATGAGAGTAAGATATATATATATATAACACATTATCCAAATTAAAGTTTAATTCATGACCCAACTTAAGGTGTCAAATGTATGGGTTGACTAAATCTAGACAGTCAAAATAAGTCGATTCTACGCAAGTTATCACGATCTAACATGTCTGAAACTTGAAAATCTACTTTATATGTTTTGAGCAGTCTGACTCGCTAAAAATTTAACTTTTTGATAATTTTTATTTTGTGAACGATTCACACATTATTTAATTATTTTAATATAACAAAAAATAATAAATATATTATTGTTGTAATAGCAAAAGTTCAAGAGACCATGAGCACATCCTACGTTCATAAAATTCTAAAAATAGAACATCGCTACAATTTCTTAATTTTGCCGTTGAACATTGGTCGAAGTATTCATTGGGTGTTGAAGTACTCCGAGATGTATGCAAAAGTAAGATATAGGAACTTGAACTCACGTGTCATGATTGTGGCTCTACGCCCATGGTCAGCTTCCCAAGTGACATAATTATTCATTTTTTATTTTTTTTTTCATTTTTAACACGGTATTTATTTAAGGGTTCGACTAATACACATGACTTCCGGATCATTATGATCGACTTTTGTCTTTGTTTGACCTGTCGGTTTTGCAGTCAAATAGGTTTATACCATTACGCTCACGATCAGAATCTTAGTTTGAGCCTACCTTCGCACGTCTCTATTACTATTTAGGAGGTATTCACTCAAGATAAATTATCCATCTCACAGTGTCCAGCCTCCCTTCGAATTATCAGAGCAGCGAAAAAATGGCCTTTCAAAACTTTGTTGAAAAATTCTATTTCGAGAGATAAATACTCTCTATCAAATGCGACTTGTTATCCATCGATCGACCCTAGACTTTTGGTTAAAATGAATAATATTTATCACCCATCACAACTTTTAATAGTTATACATCTAATTCTTTGTTCATAAAACAAATTAAGAAAGGATTGAAGAAGTGAGATGGTTAATTTGGGGAAACTTAACGCCCAAAATTGAAGAGAGTCAACAAACAACAGCCAACATGGCCACTAGAAGGGAACGCAAGCTGTCCCTTAGGACGATTCTCACATGCAATATGTTTCCCAATCCTCTTTCGGTCCACATTTGAAGCAGCTTGAATTTTTGGTAAGGGGTGTATAAATATATAAAAGTAAACATATTAGAAAATTAAGGGGAGTCAATACATAGTGTATATATATAAAATGTATTTTTTTACCTACCTACACTGTGTATTTTTGACACCCCTCCATAAAAGGTGGCTCCGTCACTAGCAAGAATAATATGAACTTGAATGAAATAGGAAGATGAACCTTCATATTGACAAAAATTGCTTGAATATTACCTTGATTTGTAAAATTTATCTTTATTAAAAAATTGATAAATATAAAATTTTAATAACATAATAATTGAATATTATATTTACGAAATATGAGATTTTTAAAAAAAAATTTCACGATATTTGTTTGTTTGACAAAACACTCTTAAGAGCTTTGTGTTAATAGTAGCTAACGATGATGGTGATCGACAATAATTGTTGATTTGTTGTGAGGTGTTTATCTTATTTTTGTGCAAGAGGAATAGCTTAGTTTGTGAGATGCTTCTTTTTTTACTCGGTAGGTAACTCAGAGTTCAAGTTATTACTAATTAATTAAGGGATAGGGAAATCGCCTTTGATCCCTAGTTGGGATGGAAATTTTATTTTTAAAAAACAAAACAACCCCTAATATGTCAGTCAACTCAATAGAAAAACGGCCTCAAATAATAGACACAAAATTTAAATTTCGTAAATTTCAAGTACTTAAATTCATAACAAAGAAATTTTAATTGTAATATATCATATTAGTTTGTCTTAATGAACTTCTAAGCTCATGATACTTTAATAGCTTTATATAATTAATTTTTAAACTTTGTATGTAGTTTGTTCCATCAATTAAAATAAAACAAAAGAATAAATAGTGGAGAAAAATGATGAGAATCCAAAGATATTAGCAACGGACAAATAAGTAAGGCATGGGAGATCTAACGGTGACAAATGACTCACAAGTGTACAAATTGACCATGACACGTCAATTTATTGAAGCACCGTATAAATCATACGTCGACCACGTGCCTTGTCTTTCATTTGGTGGCCATACCGATAGGGACGTTCGTCGATATTTTTTTTTGGAAAATTATGAAACCTTAATTATTTAGAATTTGATTTATTTAATTCATATCTAAATAAGATTTGTAGTCAAAATTAATATAGGAATAAACTTTTCTGTTTTCAGTTGAAATAGTTTTGCACTATTATAAATAGGAATTTTCATAAATCACTATTGTTTAGTGCCTATTAACTTCATATAGCTATCATTTACATAATTACTCCCTATAGCTACTATTCAGTTGTTATGATAGTGTATTCGTTGTATTCGTGATGCTGTATTCATGAATACAACATCAAAAAGCGCCTAAAACAGGGTAGTCTAGCTGTACGCACATGTATTCACATGTATTTGCGCTATGTATTCATGAATACAACAGCAAAAAGAGCCTAAAATCAGGATAGTCCAACTGTACGAGCATGTATTCACACGTAATCACGCTACTGTATTCATGAATACAACAATAAAAAAATACCTAAAATCAGGGTAGTCCGGTTGTACGCGCATGTATTCATATGTATTCACGCCATATATTCATGAATACAGCAGCAAAAAGCGCCTAAAATCAGACAGTCCAACTGTATGCGCATGTATTCTCATGTATTCGTGTTGCTATATTCATGAATACAACTGTAAAAAGCGCCTAAAATCAGGGCAGTCTAGCTGTACGCGCATGTATTCACATGTATTCGCGTCATGTATTCATGAATAGAGTAACAACAATCATCTTAAAATAGGCATGTCCAAATGTCTAATAGAGAGAAAAAATATAAATAGTGTATTTCATGCCTTATTTCATGCCTCAATGGTAGTATATACCATAAATACTTATTTTGCTGTAAAATATAAAAGATAGCTATAGAAAATAATATTTTAAAATAATTTTGGTTTATAATAAATAGGGTGTATACCTTTGTTGTATGAGGTAAAATTTCATATTATAAATAGGGGTATTACTATATTATTATATGTGTGGTGATTCGTGAGAACTGTAGAGAGTTTTCAGAGATTTAATAAAATATTTTTCCTTCATTTTTTATATTCGATTGCTTAAAATGTTATACCATTATCATACCTAATTAAATTTAGTATGATTTAATTTTTTTCCTTTCGATTTCAATCTATTATGTATGGTAACTTCAATTTATTCGGGTTGAATAAATAAGGCCAATAAATAATTTAACTTTTAACTTTAATTATTTTCAACTATACCTCTAATATTAAAAAGTACGAGTAGTTTTTTTTAATAATGTTCATTTCTCAAATAACATTTAATGGGGGTAACTTAATAAATTATATATTATATTTATTATTTTTATTGTGGACGTAAAAAAGCTTACGCGAAAGTTAAAATGCAACGAAAGGAGTATTAAATACTTCTAAATCCTTTCTCTTGTCAAGTGTCTCGGTAAACCCTCACGGAGGAATAAGCGTGCAACTCCAAAAGAAGAAGAAAAAAGATAGTAAATGCTACTTAGCAATTAACATCATATTAATCAACCACAAACAACTCATTTGTTATAAACTTTGTATGATAGAATTAGTAATATCCTTAATTACTCTGACTATCTCTAAGTCGTCTTATAGTATATTAATATGATTCGAAGTTTGTTCAAGAATTATTTCTCCCCAATAATTAATCTTCTATAATGTTAAACGCTACAAAAAAAATTGAAATTAGTTACGAACGCCATCACTAATCTGTCGCTAAATCGCCGGTAGCTAGCAGAACTTCTTGAAAATCCGTCGCTAATCTGTCGCTAAATAAGATTAGCAACGAATTTTTATGTTTAGCTACAGAATTTGTCCGTCGCTAAAATCATATTGACGGCTGTCAATAGGTTCAATACATCCTTTGGGAATAAATAATAAGTTGGCATTAGCTAATTGGTGCTCAACGCTCACGAGATTATCCGCGTAATTGGTACGGAAACTAAAACTTTTATAAACCAGCGAATTATATTATACATTTGTACCAATTATAGCGTCGATTACCCATTAAATTAAAGTTCTTAATGTTTTTAATATAATTAACCATTTCAATCATTTTTTTGTCCTTTTTGTTCATATAAAAATATAACTATTAAAATCGTCCATCAATCGTTTAAATAAAGTACGTGCTGGGTTATACTATAGCAAAGTTTAGTTGTCAATTCAAGCTCGCTTCGGTTGGTATGGTAGTCTGGCCAATTAGGTCTGAATTGGCTCAGAACTATAGTATCTTCAATTGAACTTTGTGAAATGGGACTGAGACGATATTTTCTAAATATATAATTATTTTTAATATATTAATTATATTTGGTGATGTTGCAAGTTTAGTTGAACTTAGCCTGAATCAATATTGATACTTCCCATGTTTAAAAAAGATTGACACTATTTTCTTATTAGTCTATTTAAAAAAAATTGACACTTTTTAATATTTCCTTAATAAGAAATATTTATAGCTACACAAATATTATGGTAGATTTTAAGCCACAAATTTTAAAAGTTTTACAGTCATATAAACATTATGACTTATTAAAGATCATATATCTCAAAAGTCTTTTCATCTTTATTAAAATTTAAGCTCGACGCTCGGCTCGTTTGGCTTGGCGCCCAGACCTATCGGATTCGGATTATCAATGTCGTGTTAAACGGCTCAAAACTTCATTAATATTTGTTTACTATGTTAAGTAACCAGCTTTCGAATTCACATTCATAATTTCCCATAAAAACCATATTGTGATCCCATGTTGAAGAGGATCTTCATGTCTTTTAATTGGATGTTTTTAATTTATTCAGCTTGATTTACATGATTGGATTTCTCTTATTCTTCATGCATTACTCCATGAACGTGTGATGACCCAAAAGGTCATCTTATGTTTTAGAACTCGAATCTGTGCTCTTAAGCTTTAAAAATCTCATTTTTACCCTAATCGATTTGCGTGCGCAGTCCGGGCAGGTTTCCGTAAAAGCTTTTATGTTGAAAACTAATGAAAATAAGAATGTTTGCCTTAAAAGTTGATTTTAGTTGACTTCGGTCAACATTTTTGGTAAACGAGCCCAGATCCGTATTTTGACGGTCCCGGTAGGTCCGTATCGAATTATGAGACATGGACGTATGCGAATTCAGAGGTACCTAGCTTGAGTTATAAATTTTTGATGAAAATTAAAAGTCTAGAAATTATTTATTTTTAAAAATTTATTGATATTTGTCATTGTTAGTATCAGGTCCGTATTTTGATTTCGGAGCCCGGTACAGGTTCATTATGATATTTAAGACTTGTCTGTGAAATTTGGTGAGAAACGGAGTTGATTTGACGTGATTCGGACGTCCAGTTGAGAAAATAGAAATTTAATAGTGTTCTTGAGAATTTTATTTGATTTGGTACTAAATTCGTAGTTTTAGGTGTTATTTTCGCGATTTGATCGCGCGAGCAAGTTCGTATGATGTTTTTAGACTTGCGTGCATGTTTGGTTTGGAGCCCCGAGGGCTCGGGTGAGTTTTGGATAGGCTACAGAGTGATTTGGACTTAGAAAAAAAAAAAGCTGGTGTGCTTCAGCTGTGTTGCAGGCCTCAGACCTCGCAAATGCGAGGTCATGGTTGGCATTTGCGATCACAGTTTAGGTCGCATTTGCGAACTTCTCATCGCAAATGCGAAGAGATGCTGGGACAGCCTGTGTTCGCAATTGCGAACTTTTCTTCGCATTTGCGAAGGGAGTCTGGGAGGGGTATAGATCGCAAATGCGATAATTTGTCCGCATTTGCGAGGTCAATGATCGCAATTGCGACACTTTCCTCGCATTTGCGAAGGGCAGCGGGATTGTGAAGGCTTCGCAATTGCGATAGCCCCTTCGCAATTGCGAACTTCGCATTTGCGAAACTCAGGTCGCAAATGCGACGTCTGCAGCTGAACAAAATGACTTTTGGACGGGAATTTTCATTCACTTCCCAAATTTTCAAGACCTAAAACACAAGAGGCGATTTTTCAAAGACCATCTCTTCCCCAAATCTTAGGTAAGTGATTCTAAACTGGTTTCTTTCAATCTTTCACTACATTTTACAAGATTTCAACCAAAACTCTAAGGTTTTCATGGTAGAATTAGGGGTTTGGGTAGAAAGTAGGGATTTCGAAAATTTGGAGATTTAGACCTCAATTTGAGGTCGGATTCTAAAACCAATTATATATTCGAGCTCGGAGGTAAATGGGTAAATGAAATTTGGTCCGAACCTCGGGTTTTGACCAAGCGGGTCCGGGGTCGATTTTTGACTTTTTTGAGGAAAATTTAGGAAATCTAAATTTATGCAATGTAATTGATTCCTTTAGCAAAATTTGATATTATTGAGTCATTTTTGAATAGATACGAGTGGTTTGGAAGTGAATTCCAAGGGAAAAGCTGTGATTGAGAATTAAGTGACCTTCGGAGCAAGGTAAGTGTTGTGTCTAACCCTGACTTGAGGGAATTAAGAACCTTAGATTACTTGCTAAGTGAAATTCATGTGAGCGGCGTATATGTGAGGTGACAAGTACTTATGTGCTGCCAATTTAGCTGTGTTCCATGTTTCTCAGTTTTTCTTATATTGTCTCAACCCCATGCCTAATTGCGATGTGTTATACTAATGTTGTTCAATTTATCGTTCTCATCATGTTTACAGATTTTCTGGTGATAATTGAGTTTTTATTTCAAGTTGAGATTGATGTTATGGAACCACATATTGAGGTAAGGTTTGTACTTGCTATTCTATCCCCCTGTTGATATTTATGAATAGCATTATGGTAAGGGAGAGTGTTAATGCACGAAGGGTGATGTCGTGCCATAATATGAGTGTTAATGCACGAAGGGTGATGTCGTGCCATAATGTGAGTGTTAATGCACGAAGGGTGATGCTCTGCCATATTGTGAGTGTTAATGCACGAAGGGTGATGTCGTGCCATGATATGAGAGTTAATGCACGAAGGGTGATGCCGTGCCGTTTCTATTAATTTTTATGGTGAGATTGAGAGTAAAAGCACGAAGGGTGATGCCGTATATTTTTCCTTACTGAATGCACTATTCCTGTTGATTCATGGTTGACTGCTCCGGTGATCATTTTATTGTAGTTCTTTATCTTGTATTTCCCTCAGTATGTTTTCCTCCCGACATTTTCTGTTTAGTTCTTCACTTTTGTTATTTGTATATACACTGTTAAATTGTACAGGTTAATTTATAGGTGCCTTGCCTTAGCCTCGTCACTATTTCGTGGAGGTTAGGCTCGACACTTACCAGTATATGGGGTCGGTTGTACTGATACTGCACTCTGCACTTTCTGTGCAGATTTTGATATCGTCTCGGGTTGATCGAGATTCTGCTATTGGCCCGCTGTCCGGAGACTCAAGGTAGATCTGTCGGCGTTCACAGACCTTGAAGTCCCCATCTATCTTTTCTATTCTACTGTTTCTTTCATTCAGACAATTGTATTTCTTTCTAACTATTACTTGTAGCAAATTCTAGAATGCTCGTGAATTGCGACTCCAGATCCGGGTAGTAGTAGTTAATACAGATTTATGATATTCCGCACTTATTATATTTCATCTTAGTTAATTATTATTAATTAGTGAATGGAAATAAGGAATTGGTTAATGATTCTCTAACGTTGGCTTGCCTAGCAAGTGAAATGTTAGGCGTCACCACGGTCCCGTCGGTGAGAAATTTCGGGTCGTGACTGTTGGTATCAGAGCACTAGGTTATATAGGTCTCACGATTCACGAGCAAGCTTAGTAGAGTCTAGAGGATCGGTACGGATACGTCTGTACTTATCTCTCAGAGGCTATGAAGTTTAGGAACAAGTTTCACTTATATTCTTCTCTGTCGTGCGATTTTGGTTTCTCAATACTAATTGAACTCTTATTCTCTCGCAGATAGTGAGAACACGTACTGCTTCCTCAGGTGAGCAGCAGCCAGAGCCTCCAGTGATAGCTCCTACGCGGGGCAGAGGTCGAGGTCGTGCCAGAGGCCGAGGCCTAGGCAGGGGCAGGGGCAGGGCTCAGCCTAGGGCCCGAGCAGTAGCCCTAGCAATGGAGCCTCGGATAGAGATTGACGAGGAGGTTCCAGCCCAGACTGTTCCTGTCAGACCAGCTCAGGTTCCGGAGGGGTTCATTGCTACCCCAGTACTTCAGGACGCTTTGGTCCGTTTGGTGGGCCTTTTGGAGAGTGAGGCCCAGACTGGCGCATTTCCCATGGCACCAGCAGTCTCTCAGGCTGGAGGAGGAGCCCAGACTCCTACCACTCCTGCTCCGGAGCAGATAGCTCCCCGGTATCAGGCTCCAGCAACTCAGCCAATCGGGTTAGTTCAGCCGGTTATTGCGGCACAGGTCGGAGATGGGCTAGCTATGTCTTCTTTGGCTTTATGGAGATTGGACAGGTTTACCAAGCTATTTCCTGTTCACTTCAGTGGTGCTCCTTCAGAGGACCCCCAGGAGTATCTTGACAGTTTTCATGAGGTTCTACGGAACATGGGTATAGTGGAGACCAATGGGGTCAATTTTGCTATATTTCAGATGACTGGTTCCGCCAAGAAATGGTGGAGAGATTACTTGTTGACCAGACAAGTTGGGTCGCCTGCTCTTACTTAGGACCAGTTCTCTCAGCTCTTCATAGAGAAGTTTCTGCCTATCACATTGAGAGAGGAGCATCGCCGTCAGTTTGAGTGTCTCCAGTAGGGCGGTATGAGGGGTACTCAGTATGAGACCCGTTTTGTGGATTTGGCCCGTCATGCTATTCTTCTGCTTCCCACCGAGAGAGAGAGAGAGATGGTGAGGAGGTTTATTGATGGACTTACTCAGCCTATCAGATTGCAGATGGCTAAGGAAACTGGGAGTGAGATTTCTTTTCAGGTGGCTGCTAATGTCGCCAGACGAGTCGAGATGGTTCTTACTCAGGGAGGTCAGGGGTCTGACAAGAGGCCTTGTCATTCCGGTGAGTTTAGCGGTGCTTCATCTAGAGGCAGGAGTACTTTTGGTAGAGGCCATCCTCCTAGGCCGTTTCATTCAGCGCTCCAGGCATCCCACGATGCCTCAGGTGGTCGTGGCCCTCAGATGCATTATTCCGACCAGCTAGCCTACAGTGCACCACCAACTCATATTAGTGCACCTCCACTCCAAAGTTATCAGGGTGGTTATTCAGGTCGACAGGATCAGTTTCAGGGTCAGCAGTCACAGCAGCCGAGGTTATGTTATACTTGTGGTGATCCGAGGCACATTGCCTGATTTTGCCCTCGGGCAACGGGCAGCTCACAGCATCAGAGTTCTCATGCCATGGTTCCGGCACCAGTTGCTGCACCACCTACTCAGCCAGCTAGAGGCAGGGGTCAGGCAGCCAGAGGTAGGGTCCATATAGTTAGAGGTGGAGGTCAGGCCGTTAGAGGTGGAGACCAGCCAGCTAGAGGCCGTCCCAGGGACGTAGTTCAGGGTGGTGGGCCCCAGCCCCGGTGTTATGATTTCCCAGCCAGGCCTGAGGCTGAGTCATCTGACGCTGTTATCACAGGTATTATTTCAGTTTGCAGTAGAGATGCTTCAGTTCTATTTGATCCGGGGTCTACTTACTCCTATGTGTCATCCTATTTTTCTTCCTATTTAGTTGTGCCCCGTGATTCTTTGGGTGCTCTTGTGTATGTGTCCACACCAGTAGGAGATGCTATTATTGTAGATCGTGTTTATCGTTCATGTGTGGTCACCATTGGGAGTCTTGAGACTCGTGTAGATCTTCTACTTCTCGACATGGTTGATTTTGATGTCATACTGGGTATAGATTGGCTGTCACCTTATCATGCTATATTAGATTGTCACGCCAAGACGGTGACCTTAGCCTTGCATGGGTTACCTCAATTAGAGTGGAGAGGGAATCTTGGCCATTCTGCCAACAGGGTTATCTCTTATGTGAAGGCTCGGCATATGGTCGAAAAGGGGTGTCTAGCTTATTTGGCTTATGTCCGCGATTCTAGTGCGGAGGTTCCTTCCATAGATTCGGTATCGGTTGTTCGTGAGTTTCCAGAGATGTTTCCTGCAGACTTGCTAGGGATGCCACCCGACAGGGATATTTATTTCTGCATTGATTTAGCTCAACGCAGTCAGCCTATTTCCATTCCGCCATATCGCATGGCCCCGCCAAAGTTAAAAGAATTGAAGGAACAGTTGCAAGATTTGTTGGATAATGGCTTCATTAGACCTAGTGTCTCGCCCTAGGGTGCACCTGTGTTGTTTGTGAAGAAGAAAGATGGATCGATGAGGATGTGTATAGATTATCGGCAGTTGAACAAAGTCACCATCAAGAACAAATATCCATTGCCGAGGATTGATGATTTATTTGACAAGCTTCAGGGTGCCAAGGTGTTTTCAAAGATTGATTTGAGATATGGCTACCATCAGTTGAGGATTAGGCCACCCGATGTTCCTAAGACAGCATTTCGAACTCAGTATGGGCATTATGAGTTTCTAGTGATGTCATTTGGGCTGACAAATGCCCCAACAGCATTCATGGATTTGATGAACCGGGTGTTCAAACCCTACCTGGATTCCTTTATGTTTGTGTTTATTGATGATATCTTAATCTACTCCTACAGTCGAGAGGAGCATGAGCAGCACCTTCGGATCGTTCTTCAGACTATGAAAGACGGCCGGTTATATGCTAAGTTCTCAAAATGCGAGTTTTGGTTGAGTTCAGTTGCTTTCTTGGGTCACGTTGTATCAGCAGAGGGTATTCAGGTGGATCCTAAGAAGATTGAGGCAGTCCAGAATTAGCCTAGACCCACATCAGCTACAAAGATCCGTAGTTTCCTAGGTTTGGCGGGCTATTACCATCGATTGTGGAGGGGTTTTCATCCATAGCAGCCCCGTTGTCCAGATTGACCCAGAAGGGTGCCCCGTTCAGGTGGCCAGACGAGTGTGAAGCAAGCTTTCAGAAGCTCAAGACAGCTTTGACTACGGCACCGGTATTGGTGTTACTCACGGGTTCAGGATCTTATACAGTATATTGTGACGCATCTCGTATTGGTCTGGGTGCGGTATTGATGCAGGGTGGCAAGGTTATTGCATATGCTTCACGGCAGCTGAAGGTTCACGAGAAGAATTACCTTGTTCATGATCTAGAGCTGGCAGCCATTGTTCACGCACTGAAGATTTGGAGGCACTATCTTTACAGCGTGATATGTGAGGTATTCACTGATCATCGGAGCTTGCAGTTTTGTTCAAGCAGAAAGAACTCAATTTGAGGCAGAGGAGGTGGCTGGAGCTATTAAAAGACTATGATATCACCATATTGTATTATCCCGGGAAGGCCAATGTGGTGGCCGATGCTTTAAGTAGAAAGTCAGTCAGTATAGGTAGCCTTGCATATATTCCAGTTGGTGAGAGATCGCTTGCATTGGATGTTCAGGCCTTAGCCAACCAGTTCATGATGTTAGATGTTTCTGAGCCCAACTATGTTTTAGCTTGTACAGTCGCTCGATCTTCTTTGTTTGAGAGCATCAGAGATCGGCAGGATGACGATCCGCATTTACTTGTCCTTAGAGACACAATTCGTCACGGTGGAGCCAAGCATGTTACTGTTGGAGATGATGGAGTTTTGAGGATGCAGGGTCGTATTTGTGTGCCTAATGTAGATGGACTTCATGAGTTGATCCTTGAGGAGTCCCACAGTTCCCGGTATTCTATTCATTCGGGCACCGCCAAGATGTATCAGGACTTGAGACAGCATTATTGGTGGAGGCGAATGAATAAGAACATAGTTGCCTATGTAGCTCGGTGCCTAAATTGCCAGCAGGTAAAGTGTGAGCATCAGAGACCTGGTGGTTTACTTCAGAGGTTAGATATTCCTAAGTGGAAGTGGGAGCGTATCACTATGGACTTTGTTGTTGGACTCCCACGAACTCAGAGGAAGTTCGATGCAGTTTGGGTTATTGTGGACAGGCTGACTAAGTCAGCACATTTCATTCCTGTGGCAGTTACCTATTCCTCAGAGCGGTTGGCAGAGATTTATATTCGTGAGATCGTCCGTCTTCACGGTGTGCCCGTGTCTATCATTTCTGATCGAGGTACGCAGTTTAACTCTCACTTTTGGAGGGCAGTTCAGCGCGAGTTCGGTACGCGGATTGAGTTGAGCACAACATTTCATCCTCAGACGGACGAGCAGTCCGAGCGTACTATTCAGATCTTGGAGGATATGCTCTGCGCCTGTGTTATTGACTTTGTATGTTCTTGGGATCAGTTTTTGCCGTTAGTGAAGTTTGCCTACAATAACAGCTACCAGTCGAGCATTCAGATAGCTCCCTATGAGGCATTATATGGTAGACGGTGTAGGTCGCCAGTTGGGTGGTTTGAGCCAGGGAAGCCTCGGTTATTGGGTACAGATTTAGTTCAGGAGGCCTTGGACAAGGTCAAGATTATACAGGATCGACTTTATACAGCTCAGTCCAGGCAAAAGAGTTATGCTGACCATAAAGTTCGTGATATTGCATTCATGGTTAGAGAAAGAATATTGCTTCGGGTATCGCCCATGAAGGGTGTTATGAGATTTGGGAAGAAGGGCAAGTTAAGCCCTAGGTATATCGGGCCATTTGAGATCCTCGAGAGAGTAGGGGAGGTAGCTTATAGACTTGCATTGCCTCCAGGGTTATCCTCAGTTCATCCGGTATTCCATGTGTCTATGCTCCGGAAATATCATGGTGACCCACCCCACGTGTTAGATTTCAGCTCTGTCCAGTTGGACAAGGATTTGACTTATGAGTAGGAGCCGATGGCCATTCTAGATCGACAGGTTCATCAGTTAAGGTCAAAGAGTTACCCTTCAGTTCGAGTGCAGTGGAGAGGTCAGCCTATTGAGGCAGCTACTTGGGAGTCTGAGTTCGATATGCGGAGTAGATATCCCCACCTTTTCACCAGCTCAGGTATTTCTCTATGTTCGTTCGAGGACGAACGGTTGTTTTAGAGGTGGAGAATGTGATGACCCAAAAGGTCATATTATGTTTTAGAACTCGAATTTGCACTCTTAAGCCTTAAAAATCTCATTTTTACCCTCCTCGATTTGCATGCGCAGTCCGGGCAGATTTTCGTAAAAGCTTTTATGTTGAAAACTAATGAAAATAAGAATTTTTGCCTTAAAAGTTGATTTTAGTTGATTTCGGTCAATATTTTTGGTAAACAGGCCCAGATCTATATTTTGACGGTCCCGGTAGGTCCGTATCGAATTATGGGACCTCGGCGTATGCCCGGAATTGAATTCGGAGGTCCTTACCTTGAGTTATGAATTTTTGATGAAAATTAAAAGCCTGGAAATTGTTTGTTTTTAAAAATTTATTGATATTTGTCATTGTTAGTATCGGGTCCGTATTTTGGTTCCGGAGCCCGGTACAGGTTCATTATGATATTTAAGACTTGTTTGTGAAATTTGGTGAGAAACGGAGTTGATTTGACGTGATTCGGACGTCCAGTTGAGAAAATAGAAATTTAATGGTGTTCTTGAGAATTTCATTTGATTTCGTACTAAATTCGTAGTAATAGGTGTTATTTTGACGATTTGATCATGCGAGCAAGTTCGTATGATATTTTTAGACTTGCGTGCATATTTGGTTTGGAGCCCCGAGGGCTCGGCTGAGTTTTGGATAGGCTACGGAGTGATTTGGACTTAGAAAAAAAAATAGCTGGTGTGCTTCAGCTGTGTTGCAGGCCTCAGACCTCGCAAATGCGAGGTCATGGTTGGCATTTGTGATCACTGTTGAGGTCGCATTTGCAAACTTCTCATCGCAAATGCGAAGAGAAGCCGGGCCAGCTTGTGTTCGCAATTGCGAACGTTTCTTTGCATTTGCGAAGGGAGTCTGGGAGGGGTATAGATCGCAAATGAGATATTTTGTCTGCATTTGTGAGGTCAGTGATCGCAATTGCAATACTTTTCTCGCATTTGCGAAGGGCAGCGGGATTGTGAAGGCTTTGCAATTCCCTTCACAATTGCGAGCTTCGCATTTGCGAAGCTCAGGTCGCAAATGCGACGTCTGTAGGGATTTCGGTAAGTGATTCTAAACTTAGGTAAGTGATTCTAAACTGGTTTCTTTCAATCTTTCACTACATTTTACAAGATTTCAACCAAATATTTAAGGTTTTAATGGTAGAATTAGGGGTTTGGGGTAGAAAGTAGGGATTTCGAAAATTTGGGGATTTAGACCTCAATTTGAGGTCGGATTCCAAAACCAATTATATATTCGGATTCGGGGGTGAATGCGTAAATGAATTTTGGTCTGAACCTCGGCTTTTGACCAAGCCGGCCCAGGGTCGATTTTTGACTTTTTGGAGAAAAATTTAGGAAATCTAAATTTATGCAATGTAATTGATTCCTTTAGCAAAATTTGATATTATTGAGTCATTTTTGAATAGATACGAGTGATTTGGAGGTGAATTCCAAGGAAAAAGCTGTGATTGAGAATTAAGTGGCCTTCGGAGCGAGGTAAGTATTGTGTCTAACCCTGACTTAAGAAAATTAAGAACCTTAGATTACTTGCTAAGTGAAATTCATGCGAGCGGCGTATATGTGAGGTGACGAGTACTTATGCTCTCCCAATTTACCTGTGTTCCATGTTTCTCAGTTTTTCTTATATTGTCTCAACCCCATGCCTAATTGCGATGTGTTATACTAATGTTATTCAATTTATCATTCTCATCATGTTTACAGATTTTCTGGTGATAATTGAGTTTTTATTTCAAGTTGAGATTGATGTTATGGAACCACATGTTGAGGTAAGGTTTGTACTTTATGTTCTATCTCCCTGTTGATATTTATGAATTGCATTATGGTAAGGGAGAGTGTTAATGCATGAAGGGTGATGCCATCCCATATTGTGAGTGTTAATGCACGAAGGGTGATGCCCTGCCATATTGTGAGTGTTAATGCACGAAGGGTGATGCCGTGCCATATTGTGAGTGTTAATGCACGAAGGGTGATGCCGTGCCATATTGTGAGTGTTAATGCACGAAGGGTGATGCCGTGCCATATTGTGAGTGTTAATGCACGAAGGGTGATGCCGTGCCATAATATGAGAGTTAATGCACGAAGGGTGATGATGTGCCATTTCTATTGATTTTTATGATGAGATTGAGAGTAAAAGCGCGAAGGGTGATGCCGTGCATTTTTCCTTACTGAATGCACTATTCATGTTGATTCATGGTATATTGACTGCTCCGGTGATCATTTTATTGTAGTTCTTTATCTTGTATTTCCCTCAATATGTTTCCCTCCCGACATTTTCTGTTTAGTTCTTCACTTCTGTTATTTGTATATACACTGTTAAATTGTACAAGTTAATTTGTAGATGCCTTGCCTTAGCCTCGTCACTACTTCGTCGAGGTTAGGCTCGACACTTACCAGTACATAGGGTCGGTTGTACTGATATTGCACTCTATACTTTCTGTGCAGATTTTGATACCGGCTCAGGTTGATCGAGATTCTGCTATTGGTCCGCTGTCCGGAGACTCAAGGTAGATCTGTCGGCGTTCACAGACCTTGAAGTCCCCGTCTATCTTTTCTGTCCTACTGTTTCTTTCATTCAGACAGTTGTATTTCTTTCTGACTATTACTTGTAGCAAATTCTAGAATGCTCGTGAATTGCGACTCCAGATCCGGGTGGTAGTAGTTAATACAGATTTATAATATTCTGCACTTATTATATTTCATCTTAGTTAATTATTGTTAATTACTGAATGAAAATAAGGAATTGGTTAATGATTCTCTAACGTTGGCTTGCCTAGCAAGTGAAATATTAGGCGCTATCACGATCCCGTCGGTGAGAAATTTCGGGTCGTGACAGAACGAAATGCAAATGAATTATGAATTTAATTTAAATATATTATCATTGTAAAAAATGGTTATTCTTAATGTAACTTAACTTACTGTAATATAATATGTCATTGTCTAATGTTTCAGATTATAGTTAATTTACCTTATTTAGATTAACTGGTCTCTCTATGTTCGTGCGATGTACAAATATCTTTAGTGGCGGAGTAAGGTTGAAGAATGGGGACTCAAGTAAATCATTTTCGTTTAAAAATTATATTGTACAAATAGAGAAAATAATTTTTTTTAATTATATATTATAAGTTATTAAATTCCCTTGACATAAGAAAATATTCAAGTGAAGTGACAAAGTGATTTAAAATATCTTATGTCAAATATTACGAAGTGCGGTAATAAACTTTCAATTGAATAAATATTCTAAATTGTTACTCAATATGTACGAAATTTAATAATCGATTCCTCATAATAAAAAAGAAGAATATAATATAAAGTTCAAACAAACTCATTAGTAAAGTTTTGATACAATAAAAGGATAAAATGGAACTAAACATTCTTGCATACTGGAGTATTGCGGTTAAAGTTATAAAGATACTTAAAGAAATGCTTAACGTTAATAATATCTACCTAGAAGGTCGTATCCCAAAGCCAAGAAATAGATTGCCTTTCATTAGGAATATAATTGTCTATCTGTCATTATCCCGATTAATGGCGTTTTAATATTCACAGCTATAGGTGGTGATGAGTTCTTACCATCTCCCAACCATGCAACATTTTTTCTAAACTCAAGAAGAACTGTACACCAAGATACAAAAGAAAATATTGTCGTAATAAGAATACCAATGAGATAATGAAAGAAAGTAACGTTGTAAAACTATGAAGGATAGTCATTAACGGATGTACCAACACTAATAAAATACTTCATTTTTTGTACTTACCAACAATAAATAAAATCAAAATAAAAATCAACCAAACTACAAAAGAGGATAAACGCTATCTATCTATATTATTATAAAAGCATGAATACAATGTAGTTTTACAAAAATAACCTTATAATATTAAGCATAATAACTTATAATAAAAGGACATAATCAAAATTCTAAATATTAGTCTTATAATCTTATTAGTTTTAGGATATAATACCACACGTTAGGAATCCTATTATCTTTAGGAATCCTATTAGTATAATTACTTTCGAACTGTCTAATTCATATAAAATTGAGCAAGTAAATATCTTTAGTCATGTAATTCTATTACTTTCAGGATATACTTCTTAAAAATTCCTATTACTAATTTAAATGGAAGACGTATTATAATGTCCTATTACTAATTTAATTTGAGAATGTATTATATTGTCTAAATTCATTTAGAAAAATGAGAGCATGTATTATTATAAAACCATAAATACGATATTAATATAACAAAATAGACCTAAATTATCAAACGGAAGAACTCATAGGAAGAGGACATAACTGCAATAACCTATTTTTTGGACTACAATACATTCTATGCCAATTTTTAATATTTAAGATTTTAAAATTAATAAAATTTTGTCTATTAAATTCTTATTAAAAATATGTAAAAAGTTTTAATAAAATTAATTTCGTAAGAATCCTCAGTATTGGCAATAAATTATTACTTTATAATGTCCAATACCAAAAAAAAAAAGTAATATTAAATAAATTGCATAAAGAGTTGAAATTGAGAAAAAAATACCCCTACGATAATATATTTTTATATTATATTTAAAATATCTTCTTACTAAAATCATAGTTTTTTAAATTAATTTTTCGTGTAATATTGAAAAATACCCAATTATTAAACAACTCTAAGAAAATATTTAAGAATATAAATGTGTGAGAAAGAGGAAAAAAAATAGTTGGTAAGAGTCAATACCATTAATATTAAGATCTGAATCAACATAGAATAAATTATTTTTTATGTTAAAACCAAATAATTAAATTTTGCAAGAGAATCAAATTCAATTAATTTTTAAATTCATCATATGAGTAAAATTCTTATTCAAGTTAAAAAATATTATTAGGTTATATAAATTTATTCCATAAAAAGAGTGTTAGAACACAAAGTAAAAATGTTAGTATATTATTAAGAATCAAAATGCCATACAAGTGTTTGAGGAAGCATAATCAAAGCTAAAAACAAGAACAAGCTTTCAAGACTATATTATAAAGAGTCGACTCTCCTATAACGGGATTATTCTTTGTAGATGCATCCGGCGAATCGAAATAATATTTCTATATTACGCATTACTTGTAAATATCATATCAAGAGGCATTGCACTGTTAGCAATAATAGCAAGTGGTGTACCAACAATGATTTTATTGTGAGGTCACCCACTATAGATTTGATATACCTCTTCAAACAACTTGAATAACTATCACAAATATATCAAAGCAGAGAAATAGTGCTAAAGTTATAAGGAAAGCAAAATTGATAATATGGGATGAAGCACTTATGGCTAAGTGTCAAACGATCGAAATAATTACCCGGAGATATATTAGATATTAATGAACCATTTGGTGAAATATTATTTGGGATGTGATTTATGTCGAGTACTACCGGTAGTTTCAAAAATCGACAAAAGCAGAGACTGTAAAAGCTAACTTGTCAAAGTTATACTTCTAGCCTCAAATGAAATAGATTCAACTAACAAGAAATATAAAGTAAGAACAGATCCAGTATTCAGTGTCTTCTTGCTTCGCGTCAGAAACGAAGAAGAGCATCCAATAAAAAATGATTTGGTTCTTCCTAAATACTTGATTATCAATCCCAATAGTAATAGTAGTGCATTTAATAAGAGAAATATTTCTATCATTAGTTAAAACGCAATTTGTGCAAATCGCATGATAGAATTAAAAAGATATCTTAGCTAGCAGAAATAAATATGTTGATCAACTAAATAAAAGGTTGATTGCAAAATTTTATAGTAAAAACAAAATATTTTTCTATTTTTGACTCAGCAGAAAATGATACCAATAATTACTACTAAAGAAGAGTACTTAAATACTTTAATACCAAATGACCTTCTACCAAACATGCTTGTTGTCAAGTTTATTATTTCTTACGTATGTTAGTGTCACCGTTTATATAATAGACTAAGTTAAGATTGGTCTTCCATTATATATAAGTTGATTCTGAAGAAAAATATGCTCGTCATGCTACTGAAAAACTTAGATACGCCGAATAGTTTATGTAATAGCACACAAATGGTATATAAAAGTTTGACAATAACGTCATACATGCAAAAATTATGATACTAGTCAATGTGATTCTAAGTATATTCTTATCCCTCAATTCAATTTTCGTCTTCCGAAACTAAGAATGTCCTTTTAAATTTGTGTGAAAATAATTTTTAGTATGTTTATGTTTTGCAAATATAATAAATAAAGCACAAGGACAAACATCCTAAATATTGGACTATATTTACCGCAATGTATTTTCTAACAACTGTATGTTGCACTTTGAAGAGAGATATCAAGATCGACAACAAGAGTTCTGGTTAAGACAGAGTGACCAAAGCATCAGGAGAAAACATACACAAAAAAATATTGTCCACAAAGAAGTGTTCGTTAAGATACCATCACATTAAATACTTTTAAACTATAACACATAATTATTCAACTGACATAACAAAGTTGATTATTTGTATAAGTTTTGATAATGTCCTTTTATTTTAAATTTATGTATTATGCTAATGTAATAATAATTTTCGTCATTTAGATGATTGTTGTATTATTATACATAAAATTTCTCTCATTAATGAAATTTTGTTGCTCCTTCATATAAATAAATATTTAAATCATCATGTGCCATTATTAACGTGCAACGCACGTTCCTAGATACTAGTATTATTATAAAAGTATAAATATAATGTCGGTTTACAAAAATAACCTTATAATATTAAGCATAATAACTCATAATAAAAGGACATAACCGGAATTTTAGATATTAGTCTTATAATCCTATTAGTTTTAGAACATAATACTACACGTTAGAAATCCTACATGATTACCTTTAGGAATCCTATTAGTATAATTACTTTTCGGCTGTCTACTTCATAAAAAATTGAACAAGTAAATATATTTAGTCATGTAATCCTATTACTTTTAGGATATACTTCTTAAAAATTTCTGTTACTAATTTAATTTGAAAACGTATTATAATGTCCTATTACTAATTTAATTTGAGAATGTATTATATTGTCCAAATCCATTTAGAAAAAGGAGAGCCTATATTATTATAAAAGTATAAATACAATATTAATATACCAGAATAGCCCAAAAATATTAAACGGGAGAACTCGTAGGGAAAGGGTATAACTGCAATAACTTATTTTTTGGACTACAATACCTTCTATGCTAATTTTCTATATTTAATATTTTAAAATTAATAAAATTTGTCTATTAAATTCTTATTAAAAATATGTAGGAAGATTTAATAAAATCAATTTCATCAGAATCCTCCGTATTGGCAATACGTTACCACTCCATAATGTCAAATACTAAAAAATAAAAGTAATATTAAATGAACTGCATAAAGAGTTGACATTGAGAAAAAAAGATACGTCCACGATAATATATTTTTATATTATATTTGAACTATTTTTCTACTCAAATAATATTTTTTTAATCAATTTTTCGTGTAATATTTAAAAATGCCAAATTATTAAACTATAACTAAAAAAATATTTAAGAATATAAATGTGTGAGAAAGAGAGAAAAAAATGGTTGGTAAGAGTCAATACCACTAATGATTCTACAGACATAAAGATCTAAAAGTGAAATGTCATATCAATTTTTTAAGTGAAATGTCATATCAATTTTTTACTCTTTGAAAATAAAATTTATGGTGGAGAAAATTATAATTAAGACTAAATATTCAAAACAAGAGATGAACTAATATTAAGATCTAAATCAACATAGAATAAATTATTTTTTATGTTAAAATTAAATAATTAAATCTTTTAATTAATTATTTAGCAAGAGAATCCAATTCAATTATTTTTTAAATTCATCACATGAATAAAATTCTTATTCAAGTTAAAAAAAATCTTAGGGTATATAAATATATTCCATAAAAAGAGCGTTAGAACACAAAGTAAAAAGGTTAATATATTATTAAGAATCAAAATGCTATACAAGTGTGTGAGGAAGTACAATCAAAGTTAAATATTAAACAAGAATAAGCTTTCAATACTATATTATAAAGAGTCGACTCTGCTATAACGGGATTATTCTTTTTAGATGCATTCGGCGGAATCGAAATAATATTTCTATGTCATACATTACTTGCAAATATCATATCAAGAGCCATGTCGCTGTTAGCAATAATAGCAAGTGGTGTACCAACAACGATTTTATTGTGAGGCCACCCACTTTAGATTTGATATACCTCTTCAAACAATTTAAATAAACATCACAAATATATCAAAGCGGAGCAATGATGCTAAATTTATAAGGAAAGCAAAATTGATAATATGGGATGAAACACTTATGGCTAAGTGGCAAACAGAGTTCTAGAGATATATTGGATATTAATGAATCGTTTGGTGAAAAACTAATAGTTTGGGAGGTAATTTATGTCAAATACTACCAGTAGTTCTAAAATCGTCAAAAGCAAAAACTGTAAAAGGCAGCTTGCCAAAGTTATACTTCTGTCGCCTCAAATGAAAAAGATTCAACTGATAAGAAATATAAATAAGAACAGATCCAGTATTCAGTGTCTTCTTGCTTTGTGTCGGAAACAAATAAGAGCATCCAATAAAAGATGATTTGGTTCTTCCTGAACACTTGATTATCAATCCCAATGGTAATAGTAGTGCATTTAATAAGAGAAATATTTCTATTATTAGATTAAAATGCAATTTGTGCAAATCGCATGATAGAATTAAAAAGACATTTTAGCTAGCAGAAATGAATATGTTGATAAACTAAATAGAAAGTTGATTGCAAAATTTTATAGTAAGAACAAAATATTTTCCTGTTTTTGATTCAGCAGAAAATGATACCAATAATTACTACCAAGAAGAATATTTAAATACTTTAATACCAAACGGCATTCTACCATACATGTTTGTTGTCAAGTTTATTATTTCTTACGTATGTTAGTGTCACCGTATATATAATAGACTAAGTTGATCTTCCATTGAATATAGGTTGACTTTGAAGAAAAATATGTTTGCCATGCTACTGAAAGAAGTTAAACACGCCAAAGTGCTTCTAAGTATATTCTTATCCCTGAATTCAACTTTCGTCTTCCGAAACTAAGGAATATCCTTTTAAATTTGTGTGAAAATATTTTTTAGTATGTTTATGTTTTGCAAATATAATAAATAAAGTACAAAGACAAACATCCTAAATATTGGACTATATTTACCGCAATATATTTTCTTGCACGAACAACTGTATGTTGCACTTTCAAGAGGGATATCAAGATCGACAACAAGAGTCTGGTTAAGGCAGAGCAACCAAAGCATTAGGAGGAAACATACACAAAAAAATATTGTCCACAAAGAAGTGTTCGTTAAGATACCATCACATTAAATACTTTTAAACTATAATACATAATTATTTAACTAACATGACAAAATTGATTATTTGTGTAAGTTTTGATGATGTCCTTTTATTTTAAATTCATGTATTATGCTAATGTAATAATATTTTCGACATTTAGATGATTGTTGTATTATTATACATAAAGTTTCTCTTATTAATTAAATTTTATTGTTTTTTTATATAAATAAATATTTAAATCACCATGTGTCATTATTAACGTGCGTTCATAGATAGTAGTAATAATAAAACGTACAAATCAATATAATCAAACCATACCAGAAAAGCACGATTATAAAAATCATGATCAAGTGCATTTTTAATCATAAGATGGATCTATGCGATCAAATTAATAACTGATACATTCGGTTTCAACTTTCAAGTTAGTTTGAGTACCAAACGTAGTGTCAGAATTCTGGTTTACATAAAATTCATTAGAATTAAAGTGCAATCAAAATGTAATGACAATATTCTACTATAAGTCTTCACCCTAATGTTCTTTTAGATTTTTGAGTTTAAGAAGTATAGCCTAACGTTCTTTTAGGTTTTTTGGTTTAAGAAGTATGTCCAAAAAGAAATAGGCTTCGTTTTAACCGTGTATGATTTCAGTTGTACCCTTTCCAGTGAATTCTTGTGTCCAATATTTTAGGACTATTTTGATCCATCAACATTATATTTGTGTTTAATAATGTAATGACCCATAGTGTCATCTTTAAATTTAATAAGTAATTATGTGTTCTAAGACATCAAAAAGCACTATTTATCATTCCTCGATTTGCATGCGCAGTCCGTATAATTTTCCGGAAAGTTTTTATGTAAAAAATGGATTAAAATATGAAATAGAGCTTTAAAACTCGACTGAATTGTCTTTGGTCAATATTTTGAGCAAACGGATTCGGATCATTATTTTGACAATTTCGGTAGGTCCATATCGTAATTTAGGACTTGGGCGTATGCCCGAAATCGAATTCCGAGGTCCCTAACCCGAGATATGGGATTTTGATAAAAAATTAAAAGTTTGAAAGCTTAATGATTTTTAAGAATTTAATGATATTGGATTTATTGACACCGGGTCCGTATTTTTATTCCGGAGCCCGGTATAGGTCCACTATAATATTTATGACTCGTCTGCCGAATTTGGTGAGAAACAGAGTTGATTTGACGTGATTCGGACGCCTAGTTGTGAAAATATAAGTTTTAAAGTTTTCTTCAAAATGTCCTTTGATTTGGTGTCCGATTCGTAGTTCTAGGTGTTAATTTGGCGATTTGATCGCACGAGCAAGTTCGTATGATATTTTAGGACTTGGGTGCATGTTTGGTTTGGAGCCCCGAGGGCTCGGGTGAGTTTCGGATAGGCTACAGGATGATTTCGGACTTAGAAAAATCTGGTTTGCTGCAGACTTTAGGTTTCTGATGTGTTCTTCTTCGCGTTCGCGAAGGTACTCTGGCGAACGCGAAGAGTAAATTGGACTGGCACATTTTGTGCTTCGCGTTCGCAACAGAGGGAACGCGTTCGCGAAGGGTCGAGGTGCAAAGCTTCGCGTTCGCGATTGAAGCCTCGCGTTCGCGAAGGGTAAATGACCGGAGAGAAATTTGTCTTCGCGTTCGCGAAGGCCAAGCTAGGCAATCTTCGCGTTAGCGAGGTAGCCCTCGTGTTCGCGAAGGGTAAAATTAGACATCATAAATTTGTGCTTCGCAAATGCGAGGCGCTGACCGCGTTCGCGAAGGGTAAAAATTCGAGAAAACACAACTTAAGTTCTAGAAAATGGGATTCGTCCCATTTTCAACCATTGTCCAATTTTGAGCTCGGGTAAGGCGATTCTCGGGCGATTTTCACGGAACAACATTGGGGTAAGTGTTCCTTATCCTATATTGATTATATTTCATGATTCCATGCTCATTTATATCATGAATCCGTGAAATTTTGGGAGAAAAATCAGATTTTTATAAAATCTTTCAAAAATAAAAATTTAAGATTTGAAGGTCCATTTGACATCGGAATTTGATAATTTTTATATGGTTGGACTCGTCTCGGAATGGGTGTTCGAATTTTGTAAGTTTTTCTGAGATTCGAGACGTGGGCCCCACTGTCAATTTTTAAAGTGAATTTCGGATTTTATCCGGAAAATTAGTAAATTCATATGGAATTAATTCCTATGATTCGTATTGAGTATATCAAATTGTTTGTGAATAGATTTGAAGCTTTTGGAGACAAATTTAAAAGAAAAAGTTGTGGTCGAGTAATTGATTGAAATTGCAAAGCGATGTAAGTGTCGTGGTTAACCTTGACTTGAGGGAATAGAACCCTTAAATTATTTGTTATGTGAAATGCATGTGAACAAAGTATAGGCGAGGTGACGAGTGTCTATACGTCGTCAAATTAATTGTTTGCATAATTATTTAAAAATCCTAAATTTGTTTTAATACACGAATTAATTGTTATGATAATTGTTTCTCTCCTATTCTTTGTCAAATATTAATTCTTGAATTCATACAATAATTTTTACATGCTGATTTGATTTATGTGCATTAATTGCTACTTGACATTTAGCATATTAAATAGTAAACTGCCTATTTTCTCCCTGATTTTCATAATAAATTGTTATTTGTCATTGTTTGTTTCATAATTACATCATAATTATTGTATGCTTGTTGTCTTAAAAATTTTATATTAATTGTTGCATTTATTGAGGTAATTTCTTCTATAAAAATTGGTAAATGGATATATTGGAGGAGCGGGTTGCACGCCGCAACAAAATTGATTGAAATGAATATATTGGGGGATCGGGTTGCACGCCGTAACAGACTTATTAAAAGTCTATATTGGAGGAACGGATTGCACGCCGCAACAGACTTATTAAAAGTTTATATTGGGGGATCGGGTTGCATGCCGCAACAGACTTATTTAAAAGTCCATATTGGGGGATCGGGTTGCTCGCCGCAACAGACTTATTTAAAAGTCTATATATACTTGAGTATAATAAATATATGGGAGGATTGAAAATCAATATATTGTGGGAGCGGGTTGCACACTGCAACGAAAATTGATTGAAATAATAATTGGTTATGACAGCTGAGTTGGCTTCAACTATTAGAAATGAGTTATCTGATTTAATTCTATTAGTGTGGTTATTACTATTATTGCGTACATGTTAATGTAAGTGACCTGCCTTAGCTTCGTCACTACTTCGTCGAGGTTAGGCTCAATACTTACCAGTATATGGGGTTAGTTGTACTGATACTACACTCTGCACTTCTTGTGCAGATTTTGGAGTCTGTCCCAGCAGCGTACCATCGACTTGCTCGGATTTCAGCTACCAGAGGAGACTTGAGGTATAACTGCACGGCGTCCGTAGTTCTGAAGTCCCCGTCTACTTTACTTTAGTTGTGTGTTTGTTTTCAGACAGCTTTATTTTATTCAGACCTTTATTTGTTTTATTCTAGAAGCTCGTGCACTTGTGACACCAATTCTGAGATGGTATTTAGACACCGTTATTTTTATGGATTATTCACTACATTTTAAACTTTACTTCCGCATTTGTTTCTTTGTTAGTAATAAATTTAAAAGTTATTTTAAAATAGATAATATTATTCTAACATTGGCTTGCCTAGCAAGTGAAATGTTAGTCGCCATCACGGTCCGAATGTAAGAATTTCGGGTCGTGACAATTGATATCAGAGCCCTAGGTTACATAGGTCTTATGAGTCACGAGCAAGCTTAGTAGAGTATGAAGGATCAGTACGGAGACGTCTGTACTTATCTCTCAGAGGCTATAAAGTTTAGGAACAATATCACTTCTTTCTTATTTTGTCGTGCGATTTTATTCTATCATCGATGATTGAACCATTCTACTATTATTCTCTCGCAGATGGTGAGAACACGTAATACATCTACCGATGGACAGGGACCAGAGCCCCCGGTGGAAACTATGGCCAGGGGTAGAGGTCGAGGCCGAGGTCGTTCTAGATGCCGAGGCAGAGGCAGAGGTAGAGCTCAGCTTAGAGCTCGAGCAGCTGCACCTGTTGTATAACCTCAGGTGGATCTTCAAGACGAGGTTCCAGTTCAGAATGTACCAGTCAGACCAGTTCAGGTTCCGGAAGGATTCAAAGCTACTCCAATACTTCAGGACGCTCTAGTCCGTTTGGTAAGTCTTATGGAGGGCGTGGACTAGAATGGTACATTTCCAGTGGCACCAGCTATCTCACAGGCTGGGGGAGGAGCACAAACTCCCACTACTCCTGCTCCGGAGCAGATGGCTCCCCAGAATCAGGCTCCAGCAGCCCCGCCAGTTAAGGTAGTTCAGCCAGTTGTTGCGGCACAGACCGACGATAGGCCTGCCATGTCTTTTGAGGCCTTATTGAGACTGGATAAGTTCACTAAGCTCTTTCCAGTTCACTTCAGTGGTACACCTTCTGAGGACCCACAGGATTATCTTGAACGCTGCCATGAGGTGCTGCGGAACATGGGTATAGTTGAGACCAATGAGGTTGATTTTGTTGTATTTCAGATGAGGGTTCCACCAAGAGGTAGTGGAGAGATTATACATTGACCAGACCAGTCGGATCGCCTGCACTTACATGGGAGCAGTTCTCCCAGCTATTTCTGGAGAAGTTCCTTCCTATCACACTAAGAGAGGATTATCGCAAGCAATTTGAGCGTCTACAACAGGGTAGTATGACTGTTACTTAGTATGAGTCCCGTTTTGTAGATTTTGCCCGTCATGCTCTCCTTTTACTACCTACTGAGAGAGAGAGAGAGAGAGAGAGAGAGAGAGAGAGAGAGAGAGAGAGAGAGAGAGAGAGAGGAGGTTTATTGAGGGAGTCACTCACCCTATCAGGCTTCAGATGGCCAAGGAGACCAGAAGCGAGATTTCTTTTCAGGCAGCTGCTAATGTCGCGAGGAGGATCGAGATGGTTTTTGCACAGGAGAGAGGGCAGAGGTCTGATAAGATGCCTCGTCAGTTCGGTGGTTTTAGTGGTGCCTCACTTGGAGGCAGGGGTAATTTTGGTAGGGGTCATCCTCCCAGACCGTTTCATTCAGCACTTCATGCATCTCCCGATGCTTCAGGGAGTCACGGTCCTATTATGCCTTACTCTGGAAAGCCAGCACTTAGTCCACATTCTGCTCCTATTAGTGTACTACCACTCCAGAGTCACTATAGCGGTTATCTGGCCCATTCGGGTCAGCTTCAGCTTCAGCAGCTACGGTATCAAGATGAGTGTTATGAGTATGGGAACATTGGTCATATCAGGAGGTATTGCCCTAGGTTGGCGAGTAACAGATCTCAGCAGGATTCTCATGCCATCATACCGGCACCGTTGCTTCACCTCCTGCTCAGCCAGCTAGAGGTAGGGGTCAGGCAGCTAGAGGTGGAGGTCAGGACATTAGAGGTGGAAGTCAGCCCGTTAGAGGTGGAGGACAACCAGCTAGAGGCCGTCCCAGTGACGCAGTTCAGAGTGGTGGGGCTCAACCCTGATTTTATACTTTTCCAGCTAGGCCTGAGGCCGAGTCATCTGATGTTGTGATCACAGGTATTATTCCAGTTTGTCATAGATATGCTTCAGTTCTATTTGATCCAGGATCTACTTATTCCTATGTGTCCTCCTATTTTGCTTCATATTTTGTTATGCCTTGTGATTCTTTAAGTGCTTCTGTGTGTGTATCTATACCGGTGGGAGACTCTTTTGTAGTAGATCATGTCTATCGTTCGTGTGTGGTTACTATTGATAGTCTTGAGACTAGTGTGGATCTTCTACTTCTTGATATGGTAGATTTTGATGTCATCTTGGGTATGGATTGGCTGTCACCTTATCATGCTATATTGGATTGTCATGCCAAGATAGTGACCCTAGCCATGCCGGGGTTACCTCGGTTAGAGTGAAAAGGAACTTCTGGCCATTCTGCCAGCAAGGTTATTTCTTATATGAAAGCTCGGCGTATGATCGAGAAATGGTGTCTAGCCTATTTGGCTTATATTCGCGATCCCAGCGCGGATGTTCCTTCTATGGACTAAGTACCAGTGGTTTGTGAATTTCCAGAAATATATCCTGCAGATTTGCCGGAAATGCCACCCGACAGAGATATTGACTTCTGTATTGATTTGGCTCAGGGCACTCAGTCCATTTCTATCACACCATACCGTATGGCCCCGCCGGAGTTGAAATAATTGAAGGAGCAGTTACAAGACTTGCTTGATCAGGGATTCAATAGACCCATTGTCTCGCCCTGGGGTGCACCAGTACTATTTGTAAAGAAGAAAGATGGCTCTATGAGGATGTATATAGATTATCGACAGTTGAACAAGGCCACTGTCAAAAACAAATATCCACTGCCAAGAATTTATGACTTATTTGATTAGCTTTAGGGTGCCAAGGTATTTTCGAAGATTGATTTGAGGTCTGGTTACCATCAGTTGAATATTAGGGCATCTGATATCCCTAAGACATCTTTTCGGACTCGGTATGGGCATTACGAATTCCTAGTGATGTCATTTGGGTTGACAAATGCCCCAGCAACATTTATGGATTTGATGAATCGGGTGTTCAAGCCCTATTTGGATTCTTTTATGGTTGTATTCATTGATGATATCTTGATTTACTCCAGTAGTCGAGAGAAGCATGAGAAACATCTTAGGGGTGTGCTTCAGACTTTGAAAAATAATCAGTTATATGCTAAATTTTCAAAATACGAGTTTTGCTTAAGCTCAGTTGCCTTTTTGGGGCATGTTGTATCGACAGAAGGCATAAAGGTGGACCCTAAGAAGATTGAGGATGTTCAGAATTGGCCTAGACCTACCTTAGTTACAGAGATCCGGAGTTTCCTGGGTTTAGCAGGTTACTATCGTCGGTTCATGGAAGGGTTTTCATCTATAGCAAGCCCACTGACCAGACTGACCCAGAAATGTGTCCCATTCAGATGGTCAGACGAGTGTGAGTAGAGCTTTTAGAAGCTCAAAACATCTTTGACTACAGTGCCAGTGTTAGTATTACCCACAGGTTCGGATCGTATACGGTATATTGTGACGCATCTCACATTAGGCTTGGTGCAGTATTAATGCAAGATGGCAGGGTGATTGCATATGCGTCGCATGAGTTGAAAGTTCACGAGAAGAATTATCATGTTCATGACTTAGAATTGGTAGTCATTGTTCATGCGCTGAAGATTTGGAGGCATTATCTCTACGGTGTCTCGTGTGAGGTATTTACTGATCATCGTAGCCTTCAGTATCTGTTCAAAGAAAAAGATCTTAATTTGAGGCAGAGAAGATGGTTGGAATTGTTGAAAGACTATGATATCACCATTTTATATCACCCCAGAAAGGCCAATGTGGTGGCCGATGCTTTGAGTAGAAAGGTTGTGAGTATGGGCAGTCTTGCGTATATTCCGGTTGGTGAGAGGCCGTTAGCTGTAGATGTTCAGACCTTGGCTAATCAGTTCGTGAGGTTAGATGTTTCAGAACCTAGTCGGGTTCTAGCTTGCATAGTCGCTCGGTCTTCTTTATATGAGTGCATCAGAGAGCGGCAGTATGATGATCCTCATTTACTTGTCCTTAAGGACACAGTGTGGCACAGTGATGCCAAAAAGGTTGATGTAGGGAAAGATGGAGTTCTGCGAATGCAGGGTCGTATTTGTGTGCCTAATGTTGACGGGCTTCGTGAATTAATTCTTGAAGAGGCACACAGTTCCGGGTATTCTATTCATCCAGGTACCGCCAAAATGTATCAAGATTTGCGGTAACTTTATTGGTGGAGGAGAATAAAAAAAGATATAGTTGCATGTGTAGCTCGGTGTCTGAATTGTCAACAAGTGAAGTACGAGCATCAGAGACCCGGTGGTTTGCTTCAAAAGTTAGAAATTCCTGAGTGGAAATGGGAGCGTATCACTATGAATTTTGTTGTTGGACCCCCACAGACTTAGAGAAACATTTGACGCAGTTTGGGTCATTGTGGACAGGTTGACCAAGTCAGCATATTTCATTCCAGTGGCAGTTACCTATTCTTTAAAAAGGTTAGCTGAAATTTACATTCGTGAGATTGTCCGCCTTTACGGTGTGCCTGTGTCTATTATTTCATATCGAGGTACGCAGTTTACGTCACATTTCTGGAGGGCTGTATAGCATGAGTTAGGCACGCGGGTTGAGTTGAGTACATCATTTTATCCACAGACAGACGGACAGTCCAAGCGCACTATTCAGATATTGAAAGATATGCTTCGCGCTTGTGCTATAGACTTTGGAGGTTCTTGGGATCAGTTTTTTCCACTTGCGGAGTTTGCTTATAATAATAACTACCAGTCGAGCATTCAGATGGCTCCATATAAGGCATTATACGGAAGGCGATGTCGTTCGCCAGTTGGCTGGTTTGAACCGGGAGAGGCACGGTTGTTGGGTACCGATTTGGTATATGATGCCTTGGATAAGGTCAAAATTATTCAGGATCGACTTTGCATAGCTCAGTCTAGGCAAAAGAGTTATGCCGACCGTAAAGTTTGTGATATTGCATTCTTGGTTAGAGAAAGAATATTGCTCCGGGTTTCACCTATGAAAGGTGTAATGAGGTTCGGAAAGAATGGAAAGTTGAGCCCTAGGTATATTGGACCCTTTGAAATTCTTGAAAGGGTAGATGAAGTAGCCTACATGCTTGCATTACCACCTAGTTTATCAGCGGTTCATCCGGTGTTCCATGTGTCTATGCTCCAGAAATATCATGGTGTTCCGTCCCATGTGTTAAGTTTCAGCTCAGTCCAATTGGACAAAGATTTGACTTACGAGGAGGAGCCGGTGGCTATTCTAGTCCGGCAGGTCCGGCAGTTGAGGTCTAAGAGTTATCCTTCAGTTAGAGTGTAGTGGAGAGGTCAGTTGGCAGAGGCATCTACCTGGGAGTCCAAGTCGGATATGTGGAGTAAATATCCACACCTTTTCTCCAGCTCAAGTACTTTTTCTAACTCCGTTCGAGAACGAACGTTTGTTTTAGAGGTGAAGAATGTGATGACCCAAAGTGTCATCTTTAAATTTAATAAGTAATTTTATGTTCTAAGACCTCTAAAAGTACTATTTATCATTCCTCAATTTGTATGCGCAGTCCGTATAATTTTTCAGAAAGTTTTTGTGTGAAAAATTGATTAAAATGTGAAATAGAGCTTTAAAACTCGACTGAGTTGACTTTGGTCAACATTTTGAGCAAACGAACTCGGATCAATATTTTGACAATTTCGGTAGGTCCGTATCGTGATTTGGGACTTGGGCGTATGCCCGGAATCGAATTCCAAGGTCCCTAGCCCGAGATATAGAATTTTGATGAAAAATTAAAAGTTTGAAAGATTAATGATTTTTAAGAATTTACTGATATTGGATTTATTGACACCGGGTTCGTATTTTAGTTTCGAAATCCGGTATAGGTCCACCATAGTATTTATGACTTATCTGCCGAATTTGGTGAGAAACGGAGTTGATTTGACGTGATTCGGACGTCCGGTTGTAAAAATATAAGTTTTAATGTTTTCTTGAAAATTTCCTTTGATTTGGTGTCCGATTCGTAGTTCTAGGTGTTAATTTGGCAATTTGATCACGCGAGCAAGTTTGTATGATATTTTAGGAATTGGGTGCATATTTGGTATGGAGCCCCGAGGGCTCGGGTGAGTTTCGGATAGGCTATGGGATGATTTCGGGCTTAGAAAAATCTGGTTTGCTGCAGACTTCAGTCTTCTAGTGTGTTCGTCTTCGCGGTTGCGAAGGTACTCTCGCGAACGCGAAGAGTAAATTGGACTAGCACATTTTGTGCTTCGCATTCACGACAGAGGGAACGCGTTCACGAAGGGTCGAGGTGCAAAGCTTCGCGCTCGCGATTGAAGCCTCGCATTCGCGAAGGGTAAATGATCGGAGACAAATTTGCCTTCGCGGGCAAGCTTCGCGTTCGCGAGATAGGCCTCGCGTTCGCGAAGGGTAAAATTGGACAGCACAAATTTGTGCTTCGCGAACGCGAGGCGCTGACCGCGTTCGCGAAGGGTAAAAATTCGAGAAGGCAATTCTCGGGCGATTTTCACGGAACAACATTGGGGTAAGTGTTCCTTATCCTATATTGATTATATTTCATGATTCCATGCTCATTTATATCATGAATCCGTGAAATTTTGGGAGAAAAATCAGATTTTTATAAAATCTTCCAAAAATAAAAACTTAAGATTTGAAGGTCCATTTGACATCGGAATTTGATAATTTTTATATGGTTGAACTTGTCTCGGAATGGGTGTTCGAATTTCCTAAGTTTTTCCGAGATTTGAGACGTGGGTCCCACTGTCAATCTTTAAAGTAAAGTTCGGATTTTATCTTGAAAATTAGTAAATTCATATGGAATTAATTCATATGATTCGTATTGAGTATATCGAATTGTTTGTGAATAGATTTGAAACTTTTGGAGACAAATTTAAAAGAAAAAGTTGTGGTCGAGTAATTGATTGAAATTGCAAAGCGAGGTTAGTGTCGTGGTTAACCTTGACTCGAGGGAATAAAATCCTTAAATTATTTGTTATGTGAAATGCATGTGAACGACGTATAGGCGAGGTGATGAGTGTCTATACGTCGTCAAATTAATTATTTGCATAATTATTTGAAAATCTTAAATTTGTTTTAATACACGAATTAATTGTTATGATAATTGTTTCTCTCTTATTATTTGTCAAATATTAATTCTTGAATTCCTGCAATAATTGCTACATGCTGATTTGATTTATGTGCATTAATTGCTACTTGACACTTAGCATATTAAATAGTAAACATCCTATTTTCTCCCTGATTTCCATAATAAATTGTTATTTGTCATTGTTTGTTTCATAATTAAATCAGAATTATTGTATGCTTGTTGTCTTAAAAATTTTATATTAATTATTGCATTTATTGGGATAATTTCTTCTATAAGAATTGGTAAATGGATATATTGGAGGAGCGGGTTGCACGCCGCAACAGACTTATTAAAAGTCTATATTGGGGGATCGGGTTGTACGCCGCAACAGACTTATTAAAAGTCCATATTGGGGGATCGGGTTGCATGCCACAATAGACTTGTTTAAAAGTCCATATTGGTGGATCGGGTTGCTCGCCGCAACAGACTTATTTAAAAGTCTATATATACTTGATTAAAATAAATATATGGGAGGATTGAAAATCAATATGTTGTGGGAGCGGGTTGCACGCTGCAACGGAAATTGATTGACATAATAATTGGTTATGACTGCTGAGTTAGAAATGAGTTACCTGATTTAATTTTATTATTGTAGTTATTACTATTATTGCGTACAGGTTAATGTAAGTGACCTGCCTTAGCCTCGTCACTACTTCGTCGATGTTAGGCTCGGCACTTACCAGTACATAGGGTCGGTTGTACTGATACTACACTCTGCACTTCTTGTGCAGATTTCAGAGTTGGTCCCAGCGGCGTATCATAGACTTGCTCGGATTTCAGCTACCAGAGGAGACTTGAGGTATAACTGTACGGCGTCCGCAGTTCTGAAATCCCCGTTTACTTTACTTTAGCTGTGTGTTTGTTTTCAGACAGCTTTATTTTATTCAGACCTTTATTTGTATTATTCTAGAAACTCGTTTACTTGTGACACCAATTCTGGGATGGTATTTAGACACCGTTATTTTTATGGATTATTCACTATATTTCAGACTTTACTTCCGCATTTGTTTCTTTGTTAGTAATAAATTTAAAAGTTATTTTAAAATGGATAATATTATTCTAACGTTGGCTTGCCTAGCAAGTGAAATGTTAGTCGCCATCACGGTTCGAATGTGAAAATTTCGGATCGTGACAAATAATAGTAATATAAATAGATTAAATTTCACCGGCAGAGGTGACTATATCGAGTTGTTATACTCCAAAGGAAGATAGAGGGAAAAATCAAATTTAAAGGAATTATAAAACCTTCAAAGTCCTGTATTATTAAACTTCGAAGTATTACAATTCTATCACTGAATATTTTGGCTTAAAAGCCACTGTAGCACGTCAATAGATATATATTAAAAGATATAGATATAGATACATGTTTTTTATAGAGAAAACTGTGTCCTACCGCCTACTAAAGTTTTTCATTTTTAGAAAAAACTTCTAAACCTACCGTGTCTTTAGATTCAGTGATTAGATATTTTAACTTGGATTTCACATGACTTTTTAGTCTTTGTTCTAAAACAAATATAAAACAAATCATGGATAATAAACACGGACCTAACAAACTAAAAAGTAAATCAATTTTGATGACAACTGTACCCTAGAGTTATTTGACTTTTAAGATGAATCTGTTTTAGTTTACGATTTTTGTGCATTGTATTGAAGAAATAATTTAATTTTTGCCGCAATAGGTAAAGGACACTAATTGATTGGTATTACAATTCTATGCAAATTCATATTAGGAACAGGTTATAAAGTTACAATTTTGTCCAACACGTAATTAAAGTCCATCATTATTATAGGGATATTTTGGTATACTAACATTGTATTCATACTTCTATAATAACTAGTCTTTATAAACGTGCGTTGCACGTTAATGATTAGACGTAAATATTCATAAAAGTTGTTTGTAAAATATAGTTAAATAAAAAGTATAATAGTAAGGGTAAATTAGTCAAATTATACTTTTTATTTTAATAATAAATAAGCTAAAAGAACCGCTTCAAACAAATTAAAATTATAAGGGAGATAAGCATAATATTGAAAACCATATGGACGGTTAAGCTTACGAAACAAAATATGAAGAAAGATCTCTAAAATTATCCCAAAAAATAAACGTGTACAAAAAAAAATAATTGATATGCTTTTAATTTGTTCGGTTAGAGTTTCCAAAACTTTTTGTGCAATGATAATAAATACAATATAGAGATGCTTGCCCAATCCCCAATATTAATATGGGTTAAAACATATAAGAATATACCCTAGATTCCATTTTATAATTAAAAAGTATTAAGTGGATAAGATCTAATAATACTTAAAACCTCATAAAACAAATATAATCTAATTATAAATAATATTAATTGTCATGATTGGCATGGAATAACGTATATATATTAATAGAATATACATATATGTATACAGAGAGAACTAATTTGATAAAGAACATATCTCTTATTCGGGTACTTTGAAGAATTGATGGAGATAGTGTTTTGAAAAGAAAGTAGGAAGTAAATACATGCAATGAATTCCTATTAAAAATGACATACAAAAAAATCGGAACAGTAGACATGCAACAATTTCCTATTAAAATCGAGAGAGTTTCGACAAGAAGTTTCCTTCATGAACGCTGATTCTTCAAAGCAAAGTTCTCAATTTTAAATTTTATAATTTTATCCAATACGAAATTATTTGTATGAAATAAAATTTAGCTCTAAAGGGTATAAGAGTCTATTAATATCTCGGAGATATTTCAGTCAAATTATTTCTAGTTCCTATCTATTAATCTAAATTATTAAAAATTAAATTATTTCTAGTTCTTATGTTCGTGCTTTGCACGAATATCTTGAGCATTGTCGTTTGTCAAACATTTAAAAACGTGTTTAAGCAAAAATAAATTTTGGTCATTAGTATTTTTTTGTTCCTTAGATTCTTCAATACATATATAAAAGCCATACGATTAGTGTTCGATTCCTCTTTTCTTTTGTTTTTTCTTTTTAAAATAATCTACGTGGATGCATTATTTTGATCATGTTTTAGCAATTCGTGTATTTGTAAACTATACTTTTTTTAATCTTCTATTAGGTAGTTGTGATTTCTTTTTAAAATCTTTTATTAGGTAGTTGTGATTTTCTTTTTCATAAAGGATTAATCATATAAATCATAGTCCCTTCAAAGACATTTGATAAAATTAATATAAATCATAACTAATAGATTTTGCTCTGGCTATTAACACTTTCTAGTACTTTTTATTATTACAGAGACTTCTTGTGATGACCCAAAAGGTCATTTTATGTTTTAGAACTCGAATCTCAGCTCTTAAGCCTTACAAAAGGTCATCTTATGTTTTAGAACTCGAATATGATCTCTTAAGCCTTGTAAATCTCATTTTTATATTCTTCGATTTACGTGCGCAGTCCAGACAAGTTTGCGGAAAGCTTTTATGTTGAAAACTAATGAAAATAAGAATTTTTACCTTAAAATTTGATTTTTGTTGATTTCGGTTAATATTTTTGGTAAACGGGCCCGGATCCGTACTTTGACGGCCCCAATAGGTCCGTATCGAATTATGAGACCTGGACGTATGCCCGAAATTGAATTCGGAGGTCACTACCTTGAGTTATAAATTTTTGATGAAAATTAAAAGTTTGAAAATTATATATTTTTAAGAATTAATTGATATTTGGCTTTGTTAGTATCGGGTCTGTATTTTAGTTTCGGAGCCCTGTGCAGGTTCATTATGATATTTAAGACTTGTCTGTGAATTTTGGTGAGAAACGGAGTTGATTTGACGTGATTCAGACGTCCAATTGAGAAGATATGAATTTTAAAGTATTCTTGAGAATTTCATTTGATTTGGTGCTAAATTCGTAGTTTTAGATGTTATTTTGGCGATTTAATCACGCGAGCAAGTTCGTATGATGTTTTTACACTTGTGTGCATGTTTGGTTTGGAGCCCCGAGGGCTCAGGTGAGTTTCGGATATACCACAGGATGTTTTAAACTTAGAAATTGTGCTGGTATAACTGAATATGTTGCAGGCCTCTGATCTCGCAATTGCGATATCAGGCATTGCAAATACGAACATAACAGGTCCGTGATTGCGAGGCTTTCATAGCAATTGCGATCAGAAGCCTGGGCCAGCAGTTCTCGCATTTGCGAGGTTACCTTCGCAATTGCGAAGGGAGTCTGGGAAGGGCAAGTTCGCAAATGCGAATATTTACTCACATTTGCGAGGTTCAGTGGTCGCAAATGCGACACTTTCCTCGCATTTGTGAAGGCAGCGGGATTGTGAAGGGCATCGCAATTGCGATTGTTCCTTCGCAATTGCGAGCTTCGCATTTGCGAAGCTCAGGTCGCAATTGCGATACCTGCAGTTGAGTAAAAGGGGCTTAGACGGGATTTTTCATTCATTCTTCATATTTTCAAAATCCTAAACCTTATGAGGCATTTTTTCAAAGACCAAATCTTTCCCAAATCATAGGTAAGTGATTCCCAACTCTTTTCTTTCAATCTTTTACATCTTATAACAAGATTTCAACCAAGAATCTAGAATTTTTATGGTGAAATTATGATTTTTGGGTAGAACTTAGGAATTTTGAAATTTAAGGATTTAGATCTCAATTTGAGGTCGGATTCTAAAACTAATTACATAATCGGGCTCGGGGGTGAATGGATAAAATAATTTTGGTCCGAACCTCGGGTTTTGACCAAGCGGGCCCGAGGTCAATTTTTCAACCTTTTGGAGGAAAATTTAGAAAATTTAATTTATGAAATATAATTAATTTCTTTAGCAATATTTGATATTATTTAGTCATTTTTGAATAGAAAAGAGTGATTTGGAGGTGAATTCCAAAGGGAAAGCTGTGATTGAGAATTAAGTGGCCTTCGGAGCGAGGTAAGTGTTGTGTCTAACTTTGGCTTGAGGGAATAGGTATTGTGTGAGTAATTGTTACGTGTTTTATTGTTGAATACGATGTATAGTTGAGGTGACGAGCATCTATGCATTGTGGTCGAGTCATAGCATGCGAGTGAAATTCCATTCTTGCAAATTCGTAGTCTTAAATCTTGTTATCCATGCTTATTGTTGTTGTTGAAATGTTGGGAGACTTGTATCCGGTTCCACCAAGGTTGATAAAATTGTGAATATTAGTTCGAGGTTGAGATGCTAAATTGTGAAAGTAATTATTGATAAAATATTAATTTCTTTGTGAAACTTCTCTCTATCCGTTGTTATTGATTCTCTGAAATTGTGAGGAAGAGTGTAAAGCACGAAGGGTGATGCCGTGCGTGATTTATTTATATAGTGAGGAAGAGTGTAAAGCACGAAAGGTGATGCCGTGCATGCATTATTTATATTGTGAGGAAGAGTGTAAAGCACGAATGGCCAAGATTCCCTCTTCACTCTAATCGAGGCAACCCCTGCAAGGCTAAGGTCACCGTCTTGGCATGACAATCTAGTATAGCCTGATAAGGTGACAGCCAATCCATACCCAGTATGACATCAAAATCAACCATGTCGAGAAGTAGAAGATCTACATGAGTCTCAAGACTCCCAAGGGTGACCACACACGAACGATAAACACGATCTACAACAATAGCATCTCCTACTGGTGTGGACACATGCACAGGAGCACTCAAAGAATCACGGGACACAACCAAATAGGAAGAAAAATAGGATGACACATAGGAGTAAGTAAATCCCGGATCAAATAGAACTGAAGCATCTCTACTACAAACTGAAACAGTACCTGTGATAACAACGTCAGATGACTCAGCCTCAGGCCTGGCTGGGAAAGCATAACACCGGGGTTGGGCCCCACCACCCTGAACTACGTCCCTAGGACAGCCTCTAACTGGCTGGTCTCCACCTCTAACGGCCTGACCTCCACCTCTAACAGTCTGGCCTCTACCTCTGGTTGTCTGACCCCTGCCTCTGACTGGCTGAGCAGGTAGTGCAGCAACTGGTACCGGAACCATGGCACACGAACTCTAATGTTGTGAGCTGCCCGTTGCTCGAGAAAAACATCTAGCAATGTGCCTCGGATCACAACAAGTATAACATAACTTCGGTTGTTGTGACTGATGACCCTGAAGCTGGCCCTGTCGACCTGAATAACCACCTTGATAACTCTGGAGTGGAGGTGCCCTAATAGGAGCTGGTGGTACACTGTAGGCTAGCTGGTCGGAATAATGCATCGGAGGGCCACGACCACCTGAAGCACCGTGGGATGCCTGGAGCGCTGAATGAAACGGCCTGGGAGGATGGCCTCTACCAAAAGTACTCCTGCCTCTAGGTGAGGCACCGCTGAACTCACCGGAATGACGAGGTCTCTTGTCAGACCCCTGACCTTCCTGAGTAAGAACCAGTTCGACTCGTCTGCGATATTAGCAGCCGCCTGAAAAGAAATCTCACTCTCAGTCTCCTTAGCCATCTGCAATCTGATAGACTGAGCAAGTCCATCAATAAACCTCCTCACCCCCTCTCTCTCGGTGGGAAGCAGAAGAATAGAATGACGGGCCAAATCCACAAAACGGGTCTCATACTGAGTAACAGTCATACTGCCCTGCTGGAGACGCTCAAACTGACGGCGACGCTCCTTTCTCAATATGATAGGCAGAAACTTCTCTATGAAGAGTTGAGAGAACTGGTCCCAAGTAAGAGCAGGCGACCCAGCTGGTCTGGTCAACAAGTAATCTCTCCATTATTTCTTGGCGGAACTAGTCATCTAAAATGCAGCAAAATCGACCCCATTGGTCTCCACTATACCCATGTTCCGTAAAACCTCGTGACAGCTATCAAGATACTCCTGGGGATCCTCTGAAGGAGCACCACTGAAGTGAACAGGAAAGAGCTTGATAAACCTGTCCAATCTCCATAAAGCCTCGGAAGATATAGCTGGCCCATCTCCGACTTGTGCCGCAATAATCGGGTGAACTAATCCGACTGGCTGAGCTGCTGGAGCCTGATACTGGGGAGCTATCTGCTCCGGAGCGGGAGTGGTGGGAGTCTGGGCTCCTCCTCCAGCCTGAGAGACTGCTGGTGCCATGGGAAATGCGCCAGTCTGGGCCACACTCTCCATAAGGCCCACCAAACGGACCAAAGCGTCCTGAAGTACTGGGGCAGCAATGAACCCCTCCGGAACCTGAGATGGTCTGGCAGGAACAGTCTGGGCTGGAACCTTCTCGTCAAGCTCTATCTGAGACTCCACTGTTGGGGCTGCTGCTCAGGCTCTAGGCTGAGCCCTGCCCCTGCCTCGGCCTCTGGCACGGCTTCGGCCTCGACCTCTGCCCCGCGTAGGAGCTGCCACTGGAGGCTCTGGCTGCTGCTCAGCTGAGGAAGCGGTACGTATTCTCACTATCTGCGAGAGAATAAGAGTAGAAGAGGTAAATCAGTATTGAGAAACCAAAATCGCACGATAGAGAAGAATAGAAGTGAAACTTGTTCCTAAACTTCATAGCCTCTAAGAGATAAGTACAGACGTCTCCGTACCGATCCTTCAAACTCTACTAAGTTTGCTCGTAACTCATGAGACCTATGTAGCCCAGGGCTTTGATACCAACTGTCATGACCCGAAATTTCCCACCGACGGGACCGTGATGGCGCCTAACATTTCACTTGCTAGGCAAGCCAACGTTAGAAAAATCGTTAAACTAATTCCTTATTTCCATGCAGTAAATAACAATAATTAACTAAGATGAAATATATTAAGTGCGGAATATTATAAAACTGTATTAATTACTACTACCCGAATCTGGAGTCACAATGCACGAGCATTCTAGAATTTACTACAAGTAATAGTCTGAAAGAAATATAACTGTCTGAATGAAAGAAAACAGTAGGACATAAAAGATAGACGGGGACTTCAAGGTCTGTAAACGCCGACAGATCTACCTTGAGTCTCCGGAAAGTGGACCAGTAGCAAATCTCAATCAACCTAAGCCGGTATTAAAATTTGCACAGAAAGTGCAGAGTGCAACATCAGTACAACCGACCCCATGTACTGGTAAGTGTCGAGCCTAACCTCGGCGAAGTAGTGACGAGGCTAGGACAAGACACCCACATATAACCTGAACAGTATAATCATGCTAGTGGCAATAACAGTAAATAAAGCAATAACGCAGAAATAATGGGAAGGGGACATACAGTGGGGGAATACAACATAAAGAGTGAGAATAATGAAAAAACAGAATTAAACAGAAAATCCTTAAACGAATTGAGCAATTAAAACAGCAAAGGAAAACTGCACGGAATCACCCTTCGTGTTTTTACTCTGAACCTCACCAAATAAATAAATACAACGACACGACATCATCCTTCGTGCTTTTACTCTCAACCTCACCAAATAAATAAACAGAACGGCACGACATCACCCTTCGTGCTTTACACTCTTCTTCACAATATAAATTATGCATGCACGGCATCACCCTTCATGCTTTACACTCTTACTCACAATATAAATAATGCATGCACGGTATCACCCTTCGTGCTTTACATTCGTCCTCACCAATCACAAAATTAATAACAACGGATAGATAAGGGTATCACAAAGAAATCAGTATTTTACCCATAATCAATAGCATAATGTAATCTCAACCTTGAATCAATATTCGAAAGTTACCAAATCTCAGTGAAACCAGGTATGAGTCACCCATCATTTCAAATAACCCGATAAGCATGGATAGTAGAATTTAAGGCTACAAAATAGACAAGAATAGAATTTCACTCGCATGCTATGACTCGACAACGACGCATAGATGCTCGTCACCTCACCTATATATCGTATTTAACAACCAAACACGTAGCAAATGAACACATAATACCTATTTCCTCAAGCCAAAGTTAGACACGACACTTACCTCGCTCCGAAAGCCACTTAATTCTCAATCACAGCTTTTCCTTTGGAATTCACCTCCAAATCACTCGTATTTATTCAAAAATGACTCAATAATATCAAATATTGTTAAAGGAAGTAATTATATTTCATAAATTAAATTTCTCAAATTTTCCTCCAAAAAGTCAAAAAATCGACCCTGGGCCCGCTTGGTCAAAATCCGAGGTTCGGACCAAAATCCTTTTACCCATTCACCCCTGAGCCCGAACATGTAATTAGTTTTGGAATCTGACCTCAAATTGGGGTCTAAATTCTCAAATTTTTGAAATCTCTAGTTTCTGCCCTAACCCCTAATTTTACCTTAAAAACTCTAGATTTTAGGTTGAATTCTTGTAAAATGAAGTAAAAGATTGAAAGATACGAGTTAAGGAACACTTACCTATGATTTGGGGAAGCAAATGTCTTTGAAAAATCGCCCTAGGCCTCCTATCCTTTTGAAACGAGATGAAAAATGGCTGGAGTCCGAATTAAATAAACTCACTGCCCAACGACCTTCGCACCTGCGGTGTTTTGGTCGCACCTGCGCATCCGCACATGCGCTTCTGCGGAAAAGGACTGGGCCAACTGGGGTCGCACCTGCGGACAGAGTTCCGCTTTTGTGGTCCCACTCCTGCGGAGAGAAGTCCGCATCTGCGAAAAAATGAAGTCCAGGCCTGGGTCGCACCTGTGGGGCTATCGCTCGCACCTGTGACCAAAGGCTCGCAGGTGTGGGAACACCAGATTTGGTGCACCAGCAGCCTTGTTGAGGTTTGAACTCAACTCGCACATCGCCCGAATGGCACCCGAGCCCTCGGGGCTCCAAACCAAGCATGCACGCAAGTCTAAAAATATTATACGGACCCGCTCGTGCGATCAAATCGCCAAAATAATACCTAGAACTATGAATTTAGCACCAAATCAAATGAGATTCTCAAGAACACTTCAAAATTTCTATTTTCTCAACTGGACGTCCGAATCACGTCAAATCAACTCCGTTTCTCACCAAATTTTCCAGACAGGTCTTAAATATCATAATGAACCTGTACCGGGCTCCGGAACTAAAATACGGACCCGATACTTACAATGCCAAATATTAATCAATTCTTAAAAATAAATAATTTCTAAACTTTTAATTTTCATCAAAAATTCATAACTCAAGCTAGGGACCTCCGAATTCGATTTCGGGCATACGCCCAGGTCCCATAATTCGATACGGACCACCGGGACCGTCAAAGTACGGATCCGAGCCCGTTTACTAAAAATGTTGATCGAAATTAACTAAAATTAACTTTTAAGGCAAAAATTCTTATTTTCATTAGTTTTCAACATAAAAGCTTTCCGGAAACCTGCCCGGACTATGCACGTAAATTGTGGAGGGTAAAAATAAGATTTTTAAGGCTAACGGGCTCAGAATAGAATCTTAATTCATAAGATGACCCTTTGGGCCATCACAACTTCAGAATAGGTGGACATTAACATGTGAGAAGTTTGATTGAATTAAGATTAAAAACCCATGTAATTTCTAATTGAGTAAAGTTTTAAATGTTAAGATTTTATCCAACATGGAATTACTTTTTAAAGAAATACTTTAATTTTTTAAAGGCATAAAAGTCGATCAATATTTTAGGAATATTTTAGTGATCCAACATTTAGCATGAAATATTCGTGCTTTTATAATAACTAGTCTCATGATACGCGCGTTGCGCGTGAACCCCGTCGGTATGCATAAACTTTTAAAAAATCACATAAATTTGATTATTAAATATGTATTTGAGCTATAAAAGCAAGTTCATGAAAAAAAAAATCACATTAATAATTAACTAACTCAGCAAAGGATCCTCACAAAATGATATGTGAAAACGTAATGCACGAGCGGAAATAAATAAGATGTTTCATAAGGCTAAAGTATAATAGTGCAAATAACCAGGAAATAGTGACAAATGATGACAAGGGAAACTTGGGAAAGAAGAGACATCCAAGAGAAAGATTAAGACAATAGTTATAGTCCATTGAATACCTTCTAACTCAATAGAGGGTTTGGATCATGTCTTAACGGTGAGGAAGGCTAGCAGCAACTTGGCTGCCAGTATGTTTTACTGTTAATGTGTGTAACTCTGAATTAATATTCCCAAGTAAGAAGAAAATTGAAATTTTAGTAGTATCGTAAACTTTTGGTTAAATATGGTAATTGAAAATAATAGTAAAGTCAAGTAAAGCGTTCTATGTAAAAAAAAAAAAAAAAAAAAATGAAGTAAGCTTTCATGTGACAGTCTAATAGCCATGAATTTAAAAAATTTAAACTACAAAAAAAGTAATATAAATTGCTAAAAAATAAGGATTTCAAGGTTTACGACAGAAATCTATGTAAGCCGACAAATAACTACAGCATAACTTCTAAGCCTTCTTCTGTGCGGCAATGGTATTGAGCAACCTAACAATTTGAATATATTTATTTAATTAGAGAAAAGAGTGTTTAATGTGGAAAGTGGAAACCAAAATGTAAATTCATTCTAATTTAAAGTCCTAATGATTTAACTTTCGTAATTACAATTCATAATTGTAGTGAAGTTGAATTCATGTCCTAGATATTTGGAAAATCTTAAATAATAAAATATAAGGAAATTAAGAATCTTTTAAAATCTTAATGATTCGCATACATATTTTTCAAATAAGGAAATATTTAATAATTAAAATTTTAGTAAATTTCAAAGTCCTAAATATTAGGAAAATAATTAAAATGACTATTTTGTCTAGTGTGAATTCAATTTTCGAGGGTGAAAAAGGCGAACGACATTTCGCTAAGAGCCTTCGTACTTTTAATATAGTATAAATATAAATAAATATAAATATAGATATAGATAAATATCTTAAAATTCTTTCGTGTTACCGATTTATAAGATAAGTTAAACTCGCTTCAAATAAAAGGATAAGATCATTAGATGAATAAACTTCCATTAATTTATCGATTTGTCCATAATGAAGCACATGCTTTCGAGATTCTAATGCTTATGCCTTTGGTTTAAAAGACGAAAGATCCTAGAATAAAAATATTATTAAAAGTTGTTATCATAAGCCTTTTCTCATTTCTATGTTATCATGATTACAAGAATATTAATAATTATATTAGTTATATAATATAAGAAGCCAAGCTATAGATACAATAAAAAATAAATAAGGGTCATATAATTACAACCAGACATTTCTATCACAACAATCCTTATATAACAGTCATTCACGATAAAAATTAAGTTTTTTTCGGAACCGATTTTTATATTATGTTATAATATATATCATATGTAACAACACTTCACTATAACAACAAAAAAATATCGAAATAAACTATGTTATATATAGAGGTTTGACCGTAATTATATAAGTAGCCAAGTTATAGGTACAAGGACAAAACTAGGGGTCACAAGATCATGATTCGAATTTTGTGTGTATAAAATTCAAGTTTAATAATTACTGTTAATTAAATATTCTTTATTTTCTGATTAATTTTGTGAAAAAAGAAAAGAAGCCAAATCATAGGCCTAACTGGATGGATTAATTATTTTAAGGCTTATCTAAGCACATGATCTGGATGCCCCTTTTTTTCTCACCTTTTAGTTAAAGAAATTAGAGAAAACAGCTGTCATTATAGTAGTCATTTAGGTGGGATTTGTCGTATCTAATCATCATTTATTTTAACCATAAAACGCGGCTCTATAGTTAAGTTGCAACTATTATTTTATTAGTTTTTTTTAACTCTCCAAACGAAAAAAGTTAAGATATCTTAGTTTTTTGTTCCATCTCCAATGTAGTATCCATTTTAGAGCCTCGATTAATTCAAAATATGTGGCATAATACCTATTTGAGAAAAAATGCTTTATATCAATATTTTTTTATTTTATGAATTTAAACTTGAAATCTCTAATTAAGGATTAAAAAATTTTATTCACCGCATCCAATATAATGATTAAGAGATTTATTCAGGTCACCACAATTGTCGGTAGTGATATATTAGCTTTCACGACGATGAGTTTCATCCTTTTCCTTTGTTTTGATCAATAGTTCCAATAACACTTCTTCTTTATGTTTTTTCCTTTTTCTTAGAATTTGCCATTTTAAAAGGAGTTCTTGTTTATGTTTCTCTTTTGTTTAGTCAGGGTTTTATTGCAGTTGCTTGACAATTACACTTTACTCATAAAAGGGAATATAATTTCCTTTTTGTTAACGAAACATTCTTTTGGGGGCGGCCAATGGCCTAAAATCATGTAATATTAGAAAATAACAAATGTTTTACAATGTCAACAAGGTTAATCCAATATTTTGTCAAACAAATACAATGAATTTTCCTTGTGCAAAACATTACTTTTTCTTTTCCTTCATTCTTTCTCTCAAGGTTTAAAAAATAAAATATGTTCTTATTTATAAATGATCTGTTCTCTTCCATAGATTCACACGCCACGCAATCATATGTCATTAGACTACATATCTATTGGCTGCTTGCGTAATTTTAATGTGGCTAAATTAATTCAATATATAATTTGGGAAAGAGAATAGATTTTTGACACTTGAAAGACACACTCATAACTTTTTTAAGAATCGTATTTTACTTGCCAAATGAAATCGATGTATTTGTGTGGAATTCACTAAACTACTTGCGTAGGCGGATCCAAAAATTGAATATGAGTTTAAATTGGAGATTATATTACAGCATATTTGGTTTACTAAGTTTCAACCGTACTTTTAGGGCCCGTTTGGACATAAAATTTGAAGGAAGTTTTTTCCAAAAAAAAATTATTTTTTTTCGAAATCAGCGTTTGTTCATAAAATTTTCAATTTTCATTTGAAGATGCATTTTGAAAATTTTTGAAAATTTGAAAAACTCCAAAAAACTGTTTTTCAAAATTTTCATTCAAATCACTCACAAAACTTAAAAAACAACCCAAACTGAAATTTATGTCCAAACACAACTCTAAATTTCAAATATCATTTTCACTTGAAAAAAAATTTCACCATTTTTTGAATTTTATAATTCTTATGTCCAAACGCCTACTTATACTTACAACATATATTTTAAACTGAAAATGCTATAAAAGGTATTCCAACTCCTCTTCCTCCATATGTTTTTTCTCACTATAGTTGACTATGTGAGGATTTTTTTTTCCTTCTAAACATTATAAGTATCGTTTACTACTCCATCCGTTTCAGTTTATGTGAACCTATTTCTTTTTTTGTCTGTTCCAAAAAGAATGATCCATTTCTAAATTTGGAAACAATTTAACTTAAATTTCCAATTCTACCCTTAATGAGAACCCTTTATAACCACACAAATACTCTGGACCCCTTTTTGACTTGTTTAGGATCACAAATTTTAAAAATCTTTATTTTTTTAAAACTTTGTGTCTAGTCAAACAAATTTATATAAATTGGAACAAAGGGACTATTGTTTAGCGTCTTTATTCTTTCTAGATGCATACTTGAATACCAAAAATAGTTTAAGAAGCAGAAGCAAATTTGTATAATTTTTCATTTGTTCTTGAAGAATACATGTTAAGAAAGAGAATGCTTACATTAAGGGTGTGTTGGGTATGAAGAAAATATTTTACGGAAAATGTTTCCTAATTTTTTCATATTTGGTTGGCTTAAATATTTTGAAAAATATTTTCCTCATGAACTCGTTTTTACAAAGAGAAGGGAAAATATTTTCCGAAACTCTTTTTCAATGTTCCCCGCCCTATTCTCTATCCCTGCCAACCCACCCCCACCCATTCCTACCCCCAAACCACCCTACCCCACCCCTACCATCCCAACCCCCACCCAACTCAATAGAAGTATTATTTAAGAGTTTTTTTTATTTCAACAAAATGAGTATTTTCTTTTGATGATGTAAAAAAGTATTCTTTCATTGCAATAAAAAAAATACTTTTTTTTCATGATGTAAAAAAAATTATTTTCTTTCATTTCAACAAAATGATGTAGAAAAATTATTTTCTTTCATCTCAACAAAATGAATATTTTCCTTTCATGATGTAGAAAAAGTATTTTCTTTCATTTCAACAAAATGAGTACTTTCTTTTCATATTGTAAAAAGAGTACTTTCTTTTTCGACAAAAAAAATAGTATTTTATTTTTAGTTATGGAACACATATTTCAACGTTAAATTTGTACAGAGTCATATATTATTAGTGAATTTTTGAATATAAATAGTATCGTTCTATTTATAGTATTTTTTTTAAATTTGTTTAGTTTCATATTGGATTGCAGACATTATATGAACAAAGTGAAAAATGCACATAGGCATATATTATTAGTGATATTGCTTGATGTGCATTAGATACATTTCTTCCTAAAATGAAAACTGTCATATTTTGTGAAAGAGTAACTTAAGTTTATAATATGATAGTCAAATTTGAATAAATTTAGATGAAGATGAGTATATATTATTCCAGTTAAGCTTATATCACTAAATAATTTGAGCAAAAGGAAAATTATAAATTGCACTCGAAAAAATATTACATTTATATAATATGGGTTAACCTATATTCAACCCGTCCATTTGACATCCAACCTATTTTTGACCCGCATGAAATATGGGCAGGTTGAGATCCAACCCATTTTTGCTCAATCCATTTTTAATCCGTCGAGATTTGACCAAACCCGTCCATTTGCCACCACTAACTTATATATATATAAAAAGTTTGAGCCAAAATTAATGACTTGGATGCATAAAATTGTTCATTTATTCAAATTTATTATTTACACTGAGCTCATTATCAAAACATAGAAGCTATAAATCAAAACAAAAATGTAGATAAATTAACTATAAGTAAGTAGCTGTTATGAAAATATTATATTGTGGATGTCCATTCATTACTCTGCTATAGATAATCTTCCTGAAGAAGATTATCCATTTAGTACTCTGTTGAAGTTTATCTACAAACAGCTGATGCAGTCAAGTTACAAACAACTCAATGAAATGATTTGCAGCAACTTCTTATTAAACAGGCAGGTTGCAAGCAACTCATGCAGACAACTTACAAGCAGCTGATGCAGGCAGGTTGCAAGCAACTCAATAAATGATTTGCAGCAGTTTCTTATTAAACAGGCAGGTTGCAAGCAGCTCATGCAGACAACTTACAAGCAGCTAAAGAAAAACCTCGCAGCTGCTTTCTGAAAAACCTCGCAGCTGCTTCCTTTCTTCTATAAATAGAGGAGTTTTCAGTTCATTTTGAACATAACTTTAAAAGTTGAATAAAATATCAATCTCCCTCTATACTTGTCTTCAGTTTATTTTTTTTCTAGTCTTTATTTTATAACAGTGACTACATATTTTGGTAATATATATTTTACATTTATCAATTCAAAGGTCCAACTGAGGATTAAAAAGGGAAACTCGGCTTAGAATTTACGGACAGCTTAGCACCTATTAGGGTCAAACTCATGCTGACCTGACAATCGGTTACTGAAAAAAAACAAACAGAATATTGTATATTATGTACAACTTTATTTTTGGATTATTCTGCTAGGCAGATTTTGAAAATCAAGAATTCACGAAAAAAGTAATACTGAGTCAATCTGATACGATAATTGAATCAGGTAACAAAAATATCATTTTCTATTTAAAGACAAATAGTTATGAATACATTTTTAAAAACACTGGACAAATTTTCATGCTTAGATGAGTAATGATCACTCATATATTAAATATACTTAAATACATTATACATCAAACTAGGCATTTATTCAAAAGTAATCATTAATTTCACGATCCAATTTATTTTTTATCTACTTCTTATATATTCTTAGACAACTATAGCCACAATATGATTAAATTCGAATAATAAAGAAATACTTATCATTCCATCATAACCTGTGTTAGTAATCTTTTTCTTTCAAATGCGCTGTATTAATAGCAAAATCGCTAAGTTCAATAAAATTCGTCCTCAAAACTATGGGGGATTTGTACCCGTACCCTATATTTATGCCACCTTTTAACCTGTACCCTATTTTTAAAAATTATTGATTTGGTAGCGAGTTGATAAAAAATCCACAATAATATGACAATTACACCCCTGATAGTATTAGCATGCTACTTTGGAGATGACCTCATTCGCATTAGCATACTGTAAAACAAGCCCTGATAAACTTAGCAGCATGCTAACGTTTGGACTTTGGAGATGACGTTATTTTACAGTACCAAGGGTTATTCATTAGCACGCGAGATGGTATAAAACTTCAGCCAATTACAGTAGCAGCTGAAGTTATTTTACATTGAAACTAAAACTTCATGCTAATGCATGCTGAAGTTATTTATCCTCCATTCAACAGTTTTGTCATAAGTTTTATCCAAAACTTCAGTCTAAACATGCCAAAGTTATTTAGTTCATTTGCTAAAATTTCAGACTAAACATACTGAAGTTATTTAGTTCATTTGCTAAAACTTCAGTTTAAACACGCTGAAGTTATTTAGTTCATTTGCGAAAACTTCAGATTAAACATGCTTAAATTTTTGTCTTGTAATATGTAATTCTCTAATGAGTTTTTGCTAATGCATGCTGGAGTTATTTAGTTTATTTGCTAAAATTTCAAACTAAACATGCTTAAGTTATTTAGTTCATCTGCTAAAATTTCAGACTAAATATGCTTAAGTTATTTAGTTCATTTGCTAAAATTTCAGACTAAATATGCTGAAGTTATTTAGTTCATTTGCGAAAATTTCAGACTAAACATGCTTAAATTTTTGTCTTGCAATACAGACTAAACATGCTTAAGTTATTTAGTTCATTTGCTAAAATTTCAGACTAAACATGCTGAAGTTATTTAGTTCATTTGCGAAAATTTTAGACTAAACATGCTTAAGTTTTTGTCCTGCAATATGTAATTTTCTAATGAGTTTTTAGTAATGCATGTTGAAGTTATTTAGTTCATTTGCTAAAATTTCAGACTAAACATACTTAATTTATTTAGTTCATTTGCTAAAACTTCATACTTATCATACTTAAGTTATTTAGTTCATTTGCTAAAATTTCAGACTAAACATGCTTAAGTTATTTAGTTCATTTGCTAAAACTTATGCCAAAACATGCTAAAGTGTTGTCATGCAGTTTACAACTTTATCAATAGTCCCGAAGGGCAAAATTGTCTTTTTAAAACGCTTTTAACAAAAAAAAAAAATGGGTATGGATGCAAACGGAAAAATAAAACGGATATAAGTTAAAAGGGAGCGACCAAATAGGGCGTCCCATGCAATTTTTACCAAAACTATAGATCCACTGCACCAGTAAGAGGCTCATTTATTTATTATTAGTTACTAACTTTATAACAGTATTTTCTTAAATTTGGAAAGAAGATATTAAGGACCCGTTTGGTCATAGATTTTGTCAAAATAAACTTGGGTTTTATTTGGCAAACACATGTTTGGCCATAGATTTTGCCTATGCCTACATTTTGGTCAAAACCCAAATCTCAAATCCCAAAACCAGCTCAATAGATGGTTTTGAGCCAAAATATCACTATTATATTTTTTAAAAATTACTCCAAACTTTTATATTTTATAAAAGAGTCCACCATTTATTATTTTGTAACGTTGTTGCTTTGTTTTCTCGGTCATCTGATAGTGTATCATGTAGTTTATTATAAAAATGATAATTTTGTATCAAATTTATTTATGTTCAGGACTATGGTTTGCGATAATATAATGAATGTTATTGATAATGGTATTGTTGGGTATTTGTGATAGTTTTTAGAAATTATAGGTATAAGTCATGTTTCATATTTTTTCAAACCAAACTTCACCCAAAACAGATGTCCAAACACATTTTCATCTTCAATCCAAACTTTATCCAAATCAGATTTTTCAGAATAAATGTGGGAATATATGCCCAAAAGCTAGCTAAGATAATCTACTGATGGCATATCCAAAATGATCTCACTGACGAGCAAAAATAAGGCGAAGAGTACATTATTGATCAAAACTTTTGATTCAAAAGCTTGGTTAAGTGTCCAGGATAATAATAATAAAAAGATTAAAAAAATTACCCGTCAAATTGTATTTATAGCAACGTAATGAATGTATAACACGTATTTTCAAATATATTATTATCACTAAATCATAGTTAATTAATACATATTTTAATTATAATATAGTAACTTTTTAAAGCTAATTTACTGCCAGACAGTATGACTTGGTGGCTCATTTTATTCATTAAAAGTTAAATATTATTGGAATTCTTACGCTTTTAATTTAAACTAAATCATGATTAATTTATAAGTATCTTTTTTAATATAAATATCAGATGTGTGTAAGTTTTTACCAAGAAAATGTTAGTTAAAATAAAATAAAATCCAAATACACCTTCTCTCTCTCTATAGTGTCATTTTTCTCTAAAAAAACGCCATTTCTTTCTCTCTAATGGAGTCGACCAAGTCGACGACGACCATGACCTGTCAACTTTAGCAGCAAAGGCTCATATATTGATTCGATTCTTCAAACATTCTTAGGATTTTTTTTTGGAGGTAATTTTTGGATCTTTGAAAAGCAATGGGAGAAGAAGATAAAGGAGAAATAGTTCAGAAGCTGATTGAAACAGTGAATGAAATATCGAGCATTAATGAGTTCAGAAATTCAGTGAAAAAGCAGTATTGTAATTTAGCTAGGAGGCTTAAGTTGTTGACTCCTATGTTCGAAGAGATTCGTGATTGCAAAGAGCCACTCCCTGTTGACTCGTTAAAAGCTTTGGTTTCTTTGAAATTAGCTCTTCAATCTGCTAAAGTTGTCCTCAAATTCGGTAGCGAAGGTAGCAAAATTTATCTGGTGCGTATGTTTTTTTTTTTTTTTTTTTTGTATTCGCGTTTAATTACTAGCTCGTTTAGCTGATTTTTTTTAGACTTTTTTCCTGGAATTAATATACTTTCTGAAATGATTGGAGCAAATAAATAAAAAGATTAATCCTAGTAAATTCAGATTGTTTGTGTTTCTCAGTTGAAGGAGCTTATGAAATCATCTAGAGAAGATTGGATTTTTTTTTCTTCAGAAATTTGTTCTTTGAAATTGCTCTGATTACAAATCGTTAGATCAGTGATAGGAAGTTGCAAATTAGCTATAAAGAAAAAGTGAGTACACCTTAAAGGTGAAAGATTTGCATTTTATCTTATCATGGTTGTTGTTGCTGCAAGTGAGAGAGCCGGGAATTTATACAAGTGGATTAAAAAAAAGAACTAGATTGTCACACCTGAGATTTAACCGATTACCTAAAGCAATTTTTGAATGCATTATTCAACCGTTTATATGTTGCCAAAAAGTTTATTTTTGCGCTATTGTACAGTGTAATTTGGCTGCTAGTAAGCTAAGATTTTCGAGATTATGGTAGAGATTTGTTCTTTAAGTTAGTCTCGCGTAGGTCGGCCCTAAACTGATTCACCCTCTGTGTGGGAATGGGGCTGGCTTTGGTTTTATGTATGACTTATATATTTCACTCTCTTTTAAACCCTTGTGAAACTCTCTTCTTACATGGGAATATGCAGTAAATGAATATTGCGGCGCTGCCAAATTTGTTGGCGAGGCGGTTGAAGATTCTAATAGTAGATGTAGCTCACTTATGGAGTCTGATATTGTTTCGCATGGCTTTAATGCTGGATAAACTTTTTGATCCACATAATCCATGAGCCAAATGAATTTTGATAATCCCTGATATGGACTCTGGTCCTGGATTGCTGGTAATAAATAATGTATTCAAGCATAACTACCTCAATGTGTAGTGGTTAGAGTTAAGATTGGAACCTCTTGCAAAGTTTGATTTCCAGATGTGATGGTCCAATTTCAAACGTTAGAGTTGAAATCTCCTTTTATTCTCCAAAACCTGATTTAATTTGGTAACAAGGATATTAATTCCTGCCGAGGATGCTTTTATGACTTGATACGTTAATCGAACACTACGGAAAGGAGTTCCGTTATCTGTAACAAATGACTCAAGATTTCTTGGAGAAATTCCACTACTTGTTCTTCCTGGCCTCTTAGGATGCTCCTGTTCTTCTGACAAAATTCCTATATCTTTGTCTATGGACTTCTTCAGCCACACAAGCTTCTTTTGTTTACTTATTTTCTGAAGGAAACCAACAAGGTTGTCATCTTTAAGTCAACAGTATATTCACCTCTACTCTTCTCCACTTAAATCCCAAGCTTTTGTCTGTGGTAGAGTTCAAACTCGTGAAATGCGCCTAATCCACACATCATGTGTTGCGCTCTTTATCATTAAACCAAAACCATGGGGGTTCTTCCATGACAGAATATCTTGATTGGTCTTACGTGATTCGTTCTCCCTGCTGTCCTAAAAGTGAGCAGCTGGCAACAAACGTTAAGAAATAGCAATTGAAAAAGGGTGGAAGATAAACCCATACCTATCATAAAAAGATGGAAGAAGAAACAGAGATCAGAGATTAGGCTCTAGACTGATGTTATTTGTGTTAAATTTCTAATCATGTGACACTAGCTATTGGGTTACTTTAGGAAAAGAGTTACCTACACCTGGTGTTTATACCATCTCATATTAATTTATGGTTAAGTGGTAAATTAAGGTGAGAATACATATTAATTAATAACAGGTTAAATGATAAAGTGTGTAAAACATACATGTCGCGTATTTTTGAATTGGCACAAACAATGTGCGTAGATAAGTTTAACCCAGTTAGTGATTTCTAGCTTCAAAATTGGCTGTCATTATTTTCTCCTATAACTGAACAAATTTTATGAAGACCTTTGGCAGGATTTTAGAATCACTCGCTGCTGTAAATGTAGTATCTTTATATGGATGTTCTACTCCAACAAGTGAAGGGGGTTGCCAGCAAGGAGCACAAAATGTTTCACGATTTTTTAGTATAATACATTGCCACTGAACTAATTGCAAAGCTTGTGGTATATCTGGTCAAAAAATTCTAAAAATATTTTACAACCTGTTCTAGCATCAATACACAATGTAATGTTGGTTGTCTGAGGTCATCACATCTTTGCTTCTTTACCCTGTTCCCCCCAAGGGCATTGGTGCACGCTCTTTTGAAAACATCAAAAGGGCATTTTGTATGTCCATTGTCTATAATTATGCACTTAAATCTATTTGATTATGCCTCAACAATTACTTGAGAAGATTAATTAGATTATGAAGAACATCACATTCTGCTGAGTACATTGGTGAAAATATGAAAGTTCTAGAACAAGTAAGCGTACCTACCTCCTGTTAGCTGATAGCTCTTACTAGGAATTTGGTGCCTCGCGTACATTAACTGCTTGGTTGGCCTGATATCCAGACACGATAAACTGACTTGTTCTTTAGGATACCGAGAGATGTCTGAACGCCTGGCAGGTACCCCAAGTATACTTTCATCTGCAGATTCACATTTTGCATTGCCAAATGATTCTCATAAACTTATTCTAAATTAAAGCTGGCATTCCTTGCAAGTAGGAGCAACAATTATGTTTAATCCTTGTAGAGTGGCAGTGCGATTCTTTGATCCATGACTCCTAATCTGTCCTACAGAATTTAAGTAAGTCACTCAAGAATTGGTGTCTATTTGCAGGTGCTAGAAAGAGAGCAGATCATGAATAAATTTCAAGAGGTGACATCTCAGCTTGAACAAGCTTTAAGTGGAATTTATTATGAAAAGCTTGACATATCCGACGAAGTTAAAGAACAGGTGCACATCATTTTCTTATTAACCCTTCCATTCCAGGGGGGAGATTGTTTTGGAAGAAGCAGCATAAATACTGGATCTCATTCTCTTCCCTAATTCTGTCACTAGTTTTTAAAATTTCACGATTACAAGATCTTATGTTATGAATAATTATTCTTAACAACAAATTATTTTTCACTGTCAAAGGATGCGTCAAGCATGTGTTAATTTGGCATAATAAATTTATTAATTTTCTCTGAAGTACTCAAGAACATTTGTCCATAAGAACTAGACAAGTGAATGGGTTCGCTACATATTTTAGTCCATCAGAAATTAAAGTGGTTCAAGTACTGCATTCATCTTTGTTAGCAATATAGCTTGATGGGTCAGATGGCCTACGGTCGGAAACATGTTTCAGTTCTTTGCCATCTGTAACTTCTTCTGCTTCCAGGTTGAACTTGTCCTTTCTCAGTTTCGAAGAGCCAAGGGAAGGATTGAAACACCTGATGTTGAACTGCATGAAGATTTGTTTTCTCTTTATAGCAATTGTAATGATGCAGTGGTAGATCACGCTGTCCTAAGGCGGTTAGTCGATAAGCTACAGCTGACTGAATTAGATGACCTTAAACAAGAATCACTAGCTTTGCATGAAATGGTCATTGCCACAGATGGGGATCCCGAGGAGAGAATAGAGAAGATGTCAATGCTACTGAAGAAAATTAAGGACTTCGTACAGACTGAGAACCCAAACATTGATTCTTCTGCAAGGGAAAAGTCTTCAACGTTTAGTGGACAAGCATCTGAAGACGGGAGCCAGAAGGCCCCAGTTATACCAGATGATTTTCGTTGCCCTATATCCCTGGAGTTGATGAGAGATCCCGTTATTGTCTCAACTGGACAGGTATAGATACTGAGTTCTTTTAGCATATTGACGTAAAAGATCAGTTGAAACTATCTTTTATTACTCTTTCATTACAGGAAAACCAGATTCTTTCCTTCCATTGCGACTTAGTTTATGAGGATACATAACTAATATCTTGCTCTGGTGGTTGTGTGTATTTATTAGTTGTCGGTCAGACCTATAATTTCATCCAAGGTTGCTGCATTTCTAATCTTTCATTTCTATTACACCCCAGTATTTGAAATGCACATTCTCAGAAATATTTTTGAAGACTATCACGTCAACTAGACTGACTAGAGTTCATAGCTTTTTTCTAGTGAAGTGCTTCAAAATTGTTTAGATCACCATGAGGAACAAGTTACAGTTAGTCAGATGATTCATAAATATGCTTTATACACAGACTATCATCAAAATGGAAACAAGACATTTCGCCAAAGATCTCAAACGACTTTTGTTTCAGTCCATGCTAATTTTCTATATACGCAATGATGTGTAGTAGATATTCATACCTTGTGGCTTATTGGTTGCTTGCTCTTGGAAGATGTCATTTCCTCTAGACATACTTCGTTTAAAGATGGTGTTATCATTTCCATATTATCATTTTATAACAGGTTAATATCTTACTTCACTGCAGACCTATGAACGTTCTTGTATTGAGAAGTGGCTGGAAGATGGGCATGGCACTTGTCCCAAGACCCAACAAGCCCTCACAAGCAAAGCTCTGACACCCAACTACGTGCTGCGTAGTCTTATAGCACAGTGGTGTGAAGCAAATGGGATTGAACCACCCAAAAGACCAGGTAGTTCTCGACCCACTAAATCAGCATCCGCATGCACCCCTGCTGAGCGCTCGAAGATTGAAAATCTCCTGAGAAAGCTCAAATCTGGCAGCCCTGAAGAGGAGCGCGCTGCTGCAGGTGAAATCCGCCTTCTTGCTAAGCGTAATGCTGATAATCGTGTTGCAATAGCTGAAGCGGGTGCCATTCCTCTGCTGGTCCATCTTCTCTCCACACCTGATTCTCGGACCCAAGAGCATGCTGTTACAGCACTTCTTAACCTTTCCATATGTGAGCATAATAAAGGAAACATCGTAACCTCCGGAGCAGTGCCTGGTATTGTGCATGTGCTCAAGAAAGGGAGCATGGAAGCTCGTGAAAATGCAGCAGCCACCCTGTTCAGCCTTTCAGTTATAGATGAAAATAAGGTCACCATTGGTTCTTCTGGAGCAATTCCTCCGCTCGTGGCATTATTAAGTGAAGGTACCCAAAGGGGAAAGAAAGACGCCGCTACAGCGCTTTTCAATCTATGCATTTATCAAGGGAACAAGGGCAAGGCAATAAGGGCTGGTGTTGTACCTACCCTTATGCGGCTGCTCACGGAACCTCAAGGTGGCATGGTTGATGAAGCACTTGCTATTTTAGCAATCTTGTCGAGCCACCCAGAAGGGAAGGCAGCTATCGGAGCTGCAGAGGCAGTTCCTGTTTTGGTGGATGTGATCTCAAATGGGTCTCCAAGAAACAAAGAAAATGCAGCTGCAGTTCTAGTACACCTCTGCTCCGGGGACCAACATCATCTAGTCGAAGCGCAGCAACTAGGTTTGATGGGTCCTTTGATGGATTTAGTACAAAATGGCACAGAAAGGGGTAAAAGGAAGGCAACCCAATTGCTTGAAAGACTGAACAGATATGCTGAGCAGCAAAAGCAGCCCCAGGTGCAAGCCGAGTCTCAAATTCATCACCAGCTGTCACGGTCGCCACCCATATCGACTAATGCCGTTGACAGTTGACTGCTTACAACTACGCCACAATCCCAAACAAGTTGAGGTCGGCTATATGACAGTTGAATGCTTATTGTTTTTTTTTTTCCAAGTTTGTTTGGCTTTTCTTTCTTGGTTCTTTTACTAAGCATTTGATGACATTTAGCATGGCTTAGAGAAAGAAAAGTGTGGGGTGAGGGAAAGGTGGAAGATCACCAGTCCCATTCATTAAGTTATTTATTTGTTTTTCTTGGGTTTGAGGCTTATACTCCCATGAGAATAAGCCATGGAAAGAGAGTAAGACCTGAAAAAACACACAAGGAAAAACTTGACATGCAAAAATGTCTGATGTATCATTATAACTGTTGTACAAGTGTTATCTTCCTCAGTTTTTATAGAAGGAGATGCTTTCCATTACAAAACCCCGTTTGTTGTCTTCCCTTTACTAGTCAAATACTCAAATTCTTACTAAACTGGAGCCAGTTTAAGTCTGCTCAAAACCAGGCTACCCCCCTCCTGTACATGTGCTTTCTTAGTGAAGACTGAAGAGTAGCCCTTTCTCCCAATTTTACGAGATTATTTTGCTGAGTTTTTGTTGAAGACATAATCAAGGAAATAAAACTATGTAATCTTACAGATTGAATGTTCAAATAAAGTCACATTTTTTTAATTAAAGCCACCTTGAAGATTTGTGGGGGGGGGGGGGGTAGGCTAGACCCCTACGATGTGTATTAGAATTAACCAGTAGCAAAATACATGCCCGAGAGGTATACGTAGCCTAACCTTTCCAAAAAAAAATTATGATACATTCTGTGATCTTATGTGCTCATGAAATCCTCCTACAACATATGTATGTACACGTAGGGTATTTTTCTATTTACAAGGAAAGTAAGCCGCAAGAACATCAATGTTAAGTTTATACTAGTAGTTTGCAGCACAAAACTGTCCTAGACAGTTTATACATCATCTTATCAGACAGGTATACACTGTCCTCCCAACTCTTATTACTCAGAAGATTAGGAAACTCAAAACTCAATAACAGAGTTAAGGAGTTTGAGACATTAAAAATGGTTCTTGGCAGGAAAGGTTTTTTGTTCCTATACCTGTAACTGTACCTATCCTTCTATTCGGTTGCGTACACGGAATTTTTGGAGTATTCATTTCAAAAAGTGAACAAATGAATAGATTATTATAATGAAAAGTGATGTCATGATTTTTTTATATTTATACTCAATATTTTTATTTTACTTATTATAAACATACATATTTACACAGTTAGTAAAAAAAAATCCGACAAAGCAGTGTCATGTAACACACTAGGGGCAACGTGCATCCACCCCTGATTCCATAATTCTCAGATAATGACTATGTGTACTGGAGTTAAGTCTCACCATCTTCATCAAGAAAATAAAATTAATAAAAACATTTACGCTGCTGGCCTTGATATTAGAATCAGATCCGCATCCATGAGAGTATAGAAGTAATAACCCGAATTTCTTTTGTATACTTATTAATTGTGAAATTGGAGAATTCATTTTATCTATAACTATTGGGTCAAAGAAAAAGGAGCACGAAGCCCATTCTCTTAATATGGTTGCTGCCACGTTTGACCTAGGGATTTAAAATATTGGTTTCTTAGTTGATTAAGAGAAAAAATAATAAAGTGAAAATAATATTTTAAAATGCGTGAGCGTAAGGCGAGGCGTTTTACATATGCATCAGCGAGGCGTAAGTCCCGAGGCACGGGCGTAAGCTCCATAGGTATTTAATTTTTAATATTTTATAAAATAATATAATGATAGTAAATATTTATAAACATGTAAAATTACATAAAAATTGAAGAAAACTATAAATATGTGAAATATATATATATATATATATATATATATATATATATATATATATATATATATATATATATATATATATATGTGTGTGTGTGTGTGTGTGTGTGTGTGTGTGTGTGTGTGTGTGTGTGTGTAAAACTAGTCAAAATAATATACTATACGCTACTTATCAGCACAAATAGCTTGAGTCGAAAAGAATAAAGTTTTCTACATGGAGGAACAAAAATGATGACTAACCTACAATTTGAACTTTCAACTTGCTGCTATGAAGAAGAATGAAGTTCTCTTTGTATTTGTAAAAAAATGAATATTTGTTGCTTTTGGGATATTAGCAGACTAGCGCACACGATAAAGAATTGGAAAATACCATAAATTAGGGCTACAATCAATTAAAAAGTCTTGACTTTTAAATTTAATATATTTCAGTTCCTTTTTAAAACTTTTGAGTAATTACACACTGACGTTTGAGAATTTGGGTATTATATGAATGACTTATTCAACAAATTTTGTTTTAATTTGAAAAGTCTCTAGGGATTACGCCTCACTACAAAAATGCACCTCAAATGCTAGGGCGTACGCCTCGAACGCCCGAGTGCACGCCCTGAATTATTGGGCGTACACCTCTTGAGACTTTATCTCACACCATCGCCTCAGGGCATTTTTGGTGCGCCTCGCCCCAGGGCTCGCCCCAAAAACTTCTTTTAAAACACTGAGTGAAAAATAACATAAATATTGACGGCGACAAGAAGAGGTTGGCAACGAATTGATTGGGTAGTTTAATCGGGAGAAGTGGAGGAGCTAATCATTCAGATTGAGGCCTTTGGAGGCGGTTTGGTTGGTGTTCTAGAAGTCACAAGGTTGGGGAACTATTGTCGTTAGCGAGGTAAGTGAGACTTTAAACTTTCATGCTTGATTTTCTAAAACTGTTTTGAAAGTATATTTTATCTGCCCAGTCAATGTGTTAGGACGAGCGTGCGCTTGGCAGAATCGGTGGTTTTTGACCAACTGCAAATATATATTATTTGTAAAAAGCTGAAGTTATTTGATAAGTGATTTGTGGTGTGGTGTGGTGTGATGTGGCGTAACCTCGTGCTATGACGTTAGAAATTATTTGTTCGCTGTCATAATTTATTTGGGGCATTGTGTATGCCGCCGTGGTAGATTTGGGGCATTATGTATGTTGCTGTGGACTTGTTGGGGTGCTTGGTTAATTTCCTGCACTACCGTTTATGACAAATCCTTAGTGTAGATTGTGTTGAGATATATAATATTGTGGTTGAATAATTGCTTGGACCTTATAGAGTAGTTTTGGACAATTATATTGTGAAATAATTATCGTGCATATTATTTTTGTGCTCGTTGTGTGTTTGTATTTTCTAACACTTGTTCCAGAGGTATTCAGAGTGGCGGGTCGAGGATCTTACTGGGTTATATTTACGTATAACTCACTCCTTGCCTGCATGTCTATGCAGATACTATTGGTGAAGACAGAGCTAGTAGATGACGAGTTTGCTAGAGTTGATTTAGTTATTGAGGTGAGCGGCCATATTGTTCGTGGAGGCCGCCAAAAGGGTCTTTATTATATATATATATATATATATATATATATATATATATATATATATATATATAGTGTGTTTGGTATGAAGAAAAATATTTTTTGGAAAATATTTTCTATTTTTTCATGTTTGATTGGCTTAAATATTTTGTAAAATATTTTTCTCATGAATTCATTTTTGTCCAATTGGAGGAAAATATTTTCCCTATCAAGAGAAGGGAAAATATTTTTCAAAACTCTTTTTCAACCTTCCCCAACATATTCCCCATCCCCACCAACCCACCCCCACACCCCACCTACCCACCCTACCCCCACCCATCCCCACCCTAAATAAAAATATTATATATTAATAGTACTTTCTTTTCATGTTATAGATAAAAAAAATATTTCAACAAATGCGTATTTTCTTTTCATGATATAAAAATATTTTTATTTTCAATTTAACAAAAAAAGTACTTTCTTTTCATGATATAGAAAAAATATTTTCTCTCATTTCAACAAAATGAGTATTTTCTTTTCGTGATGTAGAAAAAGTATTTTCTTTCATTTCAACAAAAAAAGTATTTTCTTTTCATGATATAGAAAAAATATTTTTTTCATTTCAACAAAATGAGTATTTTCTTTTCGTGACGTAGAAAAAGTATTTTCTTTCATTTCAACAAAAAAAAGTATTTTCTTTTCATGATATAGAAAAAATATTTTTTTCATTTCAACAAAATGAGTATTTTCTTTTCATGATGTAGAAAAAGTATTTTTTTTATTTCAATAAAATAATTACTTTATTTTCATGTTGTAGAAATAATACTTTCTTTTTCAACTAAAATAAAGTATTTTTTTCAATTTAACAGAAAATGTATTTTCTTTTCATTTTAATTTTAAAAAAATAATTAAATTGTTGAGGAATTAGAGTTCTGAAAATGTTGGGTATTTGGGGGGAGAGCAAGGAAACATAGGGACTTAGGGGAAGGGGGTGAGGAGAGTAACATAAAAAAATATTTTCCTAAAAAAATATCTACTCTCTAACCAAATACTAGAAAATATTTTTCGGAAACCAACCAACCAAACAAGGGAAAATAAGTAATAAAATCACTCATTTTCCATGAAAATATTTTTTAGGAAAACATTTTCCTTCATACCAAACACATTCGTAATCTCTTTTGTAATTCTCTTAGTTGCTCCATGGTCTAGTGTGGGATTTGGGCTAGAGTGTTGTTCTTCCATTTTGGTTGTTATTATTTATAAATATTTATGAAATAACTTAGATCATTAATCATTCGCATTTTATTATCAAAATGTTGGAACTTACATTTATTTCGGCTGCGTTTTGAATAAATGCTAAGTATATAGAACAAGTTGGTTCGCCTGGAGGGTAATATTAGTTGAATGATAGGCACGTATATAGGGTATTTTGGGACGGGATAGTAGAAGACCTAATTAAATAAACGGCAAAGGTCCAAATATACCCCTCTACTTTCGAAAATGGTCTACGAATACCCCTCGTTATACTATTGGGTTATCTATACCCCTGCAGTTATACTTTGGGTTCAAATATACCCCTCATTTAAACGGAGGGACACGTGCCATCATCTTGTTGGCTAATTCTAAATATTTCCTAATTAACTAAAAATACCCATTACCCATACCCGAAAAGTAATTTTCTAAAGTAATTTTTTTTTTTTGTAAAAACTGGAATGTTTTTACTAAAAACTGAAAAAACGAAAATATTTTTTTTTTCAATTTTTACAAAAAAACTGCTTTAAAAAAAACTGAAAAATAATTTCTAAAACAATATTTTTGTAAAAACTGAAAAAAAAATTCTAAAGCAATTAAAATCGGGAAAAAACTTTTTTTTTTAACTAAAAATTGAAAAAATCAAAAATATTTTTTTTCAGCTTTTAGAAAAATATTGCTTTTAAAAAAATGAAAAATAATTTATAAAGCAATTCTTTTTGTAAAAATTAAAAAACAAAAACTGAAAAGTAATTTTCTAAAGCAATATTTATGTAAAAACTGAAAAAATATATATTTTCTTTTTTTTTTTCAGTTTTTAGTTAAAAAATATCAGTTTTTTTCAGTTTTTAATTGCTTTAGAAAATTATTTTTCAGTTTTTTTTTCTAGTTTTTACAAAAACATTGTTTTAGAAAATATTTTTCAGTTTTTTTTAAAGTAGATTTTTTGTAAAAACTGGGAAAAAAATATTTTCGTTTTTTTCAGTTTTTAGTAAAAAAAATCAGTTTTTACAAAAAAGATTGCTTTGCTTTTCGGGTACGGGTAATGGGTATTTTTAATTAATTAGGAGATATTTAGAATTAGCCAACAGGACGATGACACGTGTCCTTCCGTTTAAATGAGAGGTATATTTGAACCCAAAGTATGACCGCAGGGGTATAAATAACCCAATAGTATAACGAGGAGTGTTTTTAGATCATTTTCGAAAATAGAGGGGTATATTTGGACCTTTGCCGTTAAATAAATAAAAGTATATTTAACCAAAAGTTGAAGACATATATAGTTCTCTTAAGCGCGCTATTATATTTTAATCCGTCGGCGTGAATAGTATAATTCAAGTCCAATGCAAAAGAACCCCCCAAAAAAGAAAATTAAGCGCCTTTTGCCAGCCTTTCTATTTGAGAGAGAGAGAGAAGCAAAACGTTTCACGCATCTATTGACACGGAGTCAAAATTTTCATTAAAGGATCAAAATATAAAGAAATAAATTCACCAATAAGTCAAGGGATGTCAATATATAGTATATATACATATTTTAAAAAACATTACCGAGCTAAACATGCGTAAATTTTCGATCAAGGGGTGTCGGTCAACACCCCTTGAGTGCATGGACGAAGGTGGGGCGGTATATTCTTTCGTGCATGGACACAGACATGCACATATTATCTTTGAGTTTAAATTTCGTGCATTCACCTTGTAGAAAATACTTACTACTATAATTAGGTCACTACTCACTCATATGATAATTACAATTAAATTTTTATAAATAAAAACTTTCATCAACAAACTTTGTTTTCTGAAAAGTTACTACCATTTAAAAGAACATACATGGCGATAGTCTGAAGTCTGACAAGTGCTACTCAAAATCTTAACTTCCTCCCTTTCGCATTACAAGTTTTTATCAATTTGTCTCCTCTTTCAATAATTACTGCCTGCAGATTTTGATGGCTTTGTTGTATCCTGTAAGTAGGATGTTCATGAAAAATCTAAAAAACTAACCAAACAGAAAATCAATTCAAATTGAAGAATAAGAACCGGCATCTTTTTTTTTTTGCTTTGATTTTGATTTTTAATTTTAATAACCCATAAAATCTGGTTCAGTTTTGGGTTTAAACGCAAAATACTGAAAAAATCAAACCAAACCGACTATATAAATACTTATTTAAAAATTATAATTACACATATATATGCATATTTTTATGTAAATTTTGTAAAATTTTATGGTACATATTAATCTTTTGTACTATTGGTTTGTAATCTTGTTCTTTCCCTTTATGATAATTTAGATATTTACCTTCACCATCTAGTTTTATTTATTGTCTTTATTTTTATAAGTTCTAGAATATATTTTATGTTAAAAATAACTTGTTTTTAATTAAATCATTAAATTATATTTCATCACCTTTTAATTCAATTATTCTCATCAAGATATCTGATAACTTTTCTTAAAAAGTGCTTGGTTTGGTAGTATTGTGCTGGAATATAATCGGTGGAATATGTATTTAATCGTTCATGTAACATATTTTGAAAAAAATTCATAAAATATCAAAAAAATCGACAAAAATTTAACTGATAAAAAATTGACTCAATTAGTTTGGTTTAATTACTATATTTGAAAATTTAACTTAATTGGTTTGATTTTCTTTTGGGGGAAAATCAATCCGAACCAAACTATGAATATCCCTACAAGTAAGGTTTATTGTCAATTCCAACAACAATAGACTTGTAGTGGGGGAACTTATATATAACTTAAACTAAGTGTTTGTCACGCCTCTCAAAGCCTAAAATTACCTGCTGCTCTAACAACGTAGTATATAACTTATAGTCACACGTATCCGCTTGCAGGACGGAAGAGGTTTACCTGAACCTCTTCGTCGAAAAATTATATTGTATATATAAGACAAAATCTTATATATTAAGTTTTGAATCCCCTTAACACAACCAAAAGTGTAGTTTAGTGGTTAAAGGGTTCAAAATTTTTGTAAGGTCATAGGTTAAGTTCCCACTAGCTACAATCTTTTTTAACTTTTTTCTTTTTGAACCCCTTTGCGGAGATCCTGACCTCCGCCACTGTCCGCTTGTACTTACAACATTAAACCAAGCTATAGTAACAACTCCACCTTTAGTTGATTTACCGTTTCCAAATGCTAACTGTATTCACTGCTCAAGTCTCTTATAAACAGACAAGAAAAGTCTAGAAGCGTTCTCTTTTTCTCTTTATTATTCTCTCTTTTTTTGGGTACTCAATATTTTGGGGAGTGGGTGTTTGGGGTTAAATTAAAGGAGCTAGCTATAGGGCTTGCTTTATTGTGTTAACAGTGTCAGCTTTAGATTTTTACCTCATTTATACAGCAGGTTTCCTATCACTTTAATCGAACTCTTATTTGCTCAAGATGTAACATTGGTCCTTGCAAAAAAGTAAAGATCCTCTTCTTTGGTCCTTCCTTTTTCTCTTTTAGACCACCACTTCTTTTTGTGATGTTGAAGCTGATTTTGGCCTCCAAATTATCCCTTTAGAATAGGCTTTAATATTACTACCAAGTAGAGCCGAAGCTAGCATTCCTGCATAATCCGGTAATTTCGGTCCAAAACTTATATTTGTTTAAAAATATTTATTTAAAATATATAAATTATTGATTTAGAATCTAGTAACTTAAAAAAATTATAATTCTAAAAATTTATTAGCTTCAAATTCCGGCTCCAATGCTACAAAATGTTCATGCAAAAAGAGGAAATGAAAACGAGAAAGATAGGGAGATAGAGGTTTGACGTAGGTTTTTTGGTTTGTGGGGAAAGGGGTGGTGTCATCATATCATGATATAGTGTTATTCTCTTCTATCTGTCTTTTAACGGAATATGATGAGAAATCCTGCTTTTCTTTCATTGGATTTCATTGTGTTTTTATGGTTGCCTGCAGTTAAATAGTTAGCATAGTTTTTAGTGGAACTTTGGCGTTTTCTTTCTTTGACTACTATCTTATCTATTGTCTCTTCCTTTCCCAAAAAATAGTACAGAAATTTTAGTTCAGTTAATTGACTACCTCAGTTTTCTATCTTATTGATGGAAATGTGGTTCCATCTTGTAATTCTTTCCCCACAATGTATAGCCAAGCACTGCATGTCAATAGAGGATCTCACATTTAACATACATATGTGGTCATATGGATAATATAATTTTTTTATAATATAAGTATATTTTAATATGTTATAGTAGTTAATTTTTCTTATTTTTCAGGTTCCTAATTCACTTTTAATTTATGATTTCTTTGATTATCTATATTACATGATAGCGTAAAAACTATTTTACATTATCAATCTATAGAAGTTAAGCAATTTAGAGGGGGAAACATTAAGTTATGCACTATGTAAAAGTTCGTTTACATGTTAATTTCTGTTTTACCAAATTATTTATCAATTTAACGTTCATCAAGAAATTCACCTTTACCTACCTAGTATATAACCTAGTTGTGTAAAGATTTTTTTACACTATCAGTTTCAACTCTTAAAAATGGATTTGACTGATATGTATTGTCAATAAAAAGTTTTTTCTTATACTATCAGTTAAATTTATCTTGTTAATATAAGTTATCATTTTTTTTTATCAATTTATCAATTAATGTTTACGAAAGATTTACCAGCTCAATTACCTAATAAAGATTCTGATCCTATAAATATCTTTTATACTGCTAGATCCTAAAAATAAACTCTAGAAAAATGGTAGTAAAATCAGCCATTAATGCTTGCATTAGGGTAGACTACCTACATAACACCCTTTTGGAATGTGACCCTTGCATGAATACGGGATGCTTTGTGTATCGAGTTACTCTTTTAATTGATTATTTGAACTTTCATCTTATTGATGGGGTTGTCAATCTTGTAATCCTTTTCCCATAATGTGTAGCCAAGCACTGCATCTCAATAGAGGATCTCACATTTAACATACATATATGGTCATATGGAAGATATAATTTTTTTATTTATAATATATGTGTATTTTAACATATTATAGTAGTTAATTTCTTTTATTTTGAGGTTCCTAATTCACTTTAATGGATGATTATCTTTAATTACCTTTATATTATATGATTGGGGAAAAAATATTTTGCACCGTCAATCTATAAAAGTTAAGCTATCTAGTAAAAAAATTTAAGTTATGCACTATGTAAAAGTTCGTTTGTACTATCAATAACTTTTAATATGTGACGGTTTCGATTTTACCAATATCAATTTAATGCCCACCAAGAGATTCACCTTTACTTACTTAGTAAATGACATAGTACATTATTTGTGCTTAGAACTTATTAAAATTCTTGGATAAATAGATTTGGAATTATATGCATTCACAATGTAAAACTTTTTCTTATACTATTAGTGGCTTTTATCTTGCGATAGCTTATCATTTTTACCCGACTACCGATTAATGCTTACGAAAGATTTACCTGCTAAAATTATCTTAATAAAGAACATGATCGAGTAAATATTTTTATACTGCTAGATCATAAAAATTAAACTCCAGAAAAATAGTACTAATGCAAGAGAAAGTTACCATATATAGCCTAGATTTGCAGAGAATCTCAGTATCTCACACACTCATACCCGCACGAACACACCTACACATGTGGCAATGCATTCAACTATTTTGACCTTACTTTTTATGAAGTAATCAATGCTTAGCTTCATTGCTTTCTCTATTTTGACCGACAATATTTCCAAATATAAATTCTGCCGAGAGCTAACCTTCCAAATTAGTCTAATTAAAACAAACATTGTAATATCATATGAAACACATCATTTTCTTTATAATATTCATGGTGTTCGGGTATCTTCAGGTATATGTTACCTTCCACCGATACAAATACCGAATAACTAGATCTGTCCATTAAAACTTAAACAGACAGGAAGAAATCACCTAGTTAAAGCTTGGATCCCTCTTATAAGATTAATCTGATATCATCTTGCATGAAAGAGGCCGGTGAGCATAACTCGAGAATTATATCATAAATCCAATGCTAAACATATAAGTAGTGAACTTGCAGCAGCTAGGGCTGGGATTTGGGAAATAAGTTAATATTACAAATTAATTAACTATTCCAATGGATACAATACGTATAGCGTAATAATCAGAAAGAAAACACACACATTGTAAAAGAACCTCCAAAAAAATTACAGCATACTAGAGATTAAAAACAAAGATAACAAACTTAAGTACAGTAGATACACATTTAATTTAGATCAATACAAAACCTACCAGGAATAAATATGTATCTCCACTGCATCCTCAACATAGAAAGCGCCAGCTTTAAGAAAGCCTTCACTTTCTTATAATATTAGGGTTGAACATTTTGAGTAGTTAATTTCCATTGAGTCATTTCCACTTTAGCTTGAGAACAAAGTGAGAAACTTCAAGATTAATGAAGTTAATTAACATATGGACTAATCTTAAGAGATTATAGAAGATGGCTGGTCGTAGAAGAGTTATTTAGACCAGAAAACCCCAATATTGATTATTTTCCAAACTACCCAAAAACTGTTTGGTAGAATTTGACTCCATTTTCACTGGTGGTGCAACTTGAGAAACCCCATTTGATGCTTCAATAGTACTTTCACCTTGAACTTGAAAAGGGTACAAATTTGTTGTATGCTCAAAGTTAGCTGCCAAAGATGGCAATAAATTATTGTTGTTGTTGTTGTTCCCGGTCTGAAATCCCATTTCAGTACCAAATCCTTCTCCATAATTATTTAGGTTTTGGAAAGCAGCCATAAGGGGTGTAAATTGTGTAGATGGTTGTGAAAATTGATGGCCAATAATTTCCATGCTACAACTTGAAGGACTTGCACTTGTTGAAATAATAATATTAGAATTACCCATTTGTCCTCCGGTTGATTTTGAAATATTATTGTTGTTGTTACTGCTTTTACTTCTCTTATTCCTCCGGCAGCCGCCTCCGACCGGCACGTTTCTCATGGCACCTCCTCTGGTCCAATAACGACGACAACTCTTACAGAAGTGGCGTGGCTGTGTAAGACTGTAATTATTGAAGTAACAGAACTTAGTATTTGTTGAATCACACCTAGGACACTTTAGTCCAGCTTCTGGCAGTGGAATTTTTGCCATCCGGGCTCGATCGACCATGGAACCGGGCCTGATCGAGCCCAGCCCGCCACCCACCTGAGCGGGTAGCTGGTGTGGTGGGAGCTGAGGATTTTCAAGGCCAGGGTTTCCTTGTTGATGATCTGGCTGTTGTAACTGGGAAAAAAACAAGAAGAAAAGAAGCAAGTTAGGAAACTTGTTCACAACTCAAGTAGGCATATATATTTGGTATATTCAACAAAAAGACTAGTAGAAAAAAGGAATATGAATATTACTCTTTTTAAATCTGCCTTTTCTTAAGGATGAAGAAGTTGTATCAAAGGGGAAATTGAAGATTAAAGATTAAAGCCATACCTGTTGCAAATTAGGATGATCTAAATAGACTGGAAAAGATGAGAAAATCATGATTTTTTTTTCTTTGATCTCTTTACTCCTTATCTTTTATAAAGGTTGATGGGTTTTTTGGAAATATATGAGTGGCGAATCACAATAAAGAGAGAAGAAGGGAATACCAGAACCCCCCAACAAAGAGAAAGGATGAAAAAGAAGAAAGAAAATGGAGGAATTAAAGATAGAGAGGGGAATTGAAGAGAACTTTGTTTAGTTTAATTTACTTTTCCCTCATCACATTCTCCCTTTCTCTTTTTGTTTCTATTACTATCTTTTTAGGGTTTTGTAATGTAATTTTGAGTGGGCGAAGTTCCTTCGTATTTAAGCTTTCTTTGCTGATGCCCTTGGACTAACTACATTCATATTAGTGCTTGAGAAAAGTAGTCCTCATTTTTTTGGTTTTTGATATACGGTTCCGTATCAGTATTGGGACCTGATTAAATCTGAATTTGTGTTGAAAAATCTCATATTAAGGATAAAGCACCCTCTAACAAAAAAAGATTATATCCGGAGATCGAACCCGAGTCGTCTGCTTAAGAACGAAGGAATAATTTACTCATTCCACCACAATCTTTGTATATTTGTTGTGACTCCTTACTTGCATGAATGAAGAGAGAAAAAAAATGTGCACATTATCAATTTGCTTATGGTGGGATCCTCTTGCGTAATAGAAATTCTAAATGGGGTAGTGAACATATCATAGTAGCTTTATACAATTATCAAGAGAGTGATATTCTTTGGACCCCCTTTTTAGCTTTGTGTTTGCCTTGTGTTGGGATAATTAAGTAATGGCTATTACTACCTTACTACTATAGTACTATTACTTTTTATGGTACCTTGGTAAAAGCTAAGCACACTATTATTGTTAAGTTTCTTCTTCTCCATCATCATCTTCTTCTTCTCTCTTTTTGCTCTTGTCTGTTTTCGATCTTTTAAAGTTTATGGCTAGCTTTAATTTACTTTAAACGTTCGATATGTATATATGTGCATGCAATTTGGTTTCAATTAACACGTGGAGAGACGTTCCTAACACAAACATCAATTTGGAATTTCTTAATATTTAATAGAATATTCTAGTAGCAAGTGTTTTTTAAAGTGTCTCGACTATGTGAACTTTATTTCATTGAGAACCTTGAACTTTTAATTAGTACGAGAGGAGCTAGAGATCATTTCTCCCATGATATTGAGCTAGAATATCATTATTGTTTTTTTCTTCTGCTGTTTCCTGGATCAAAAGGTGATGCATATGTGGCTGCACTAATTTAATCTATGTTTTATTTGTGTTAAAAATATAATTAAGTAATTAAAAAGTTTGCTCTATTTAACAACTTAATATTTAAGATGGGATGGTATGTAACACACTTTAACATGATATTGGAACAGGCATGAATTCAAATATGACCGGCATTCATTATCAAAAGTATTTTCAGGTACGTGACTTATGAAAAATAATAAGGCATGCACGTGATGGAGCATGTCAAAAATATAATTATGTTATTAAAAAAAATATTCTCTCTAATAATATTAAGATTTTAAATGAAATGATAATACACTTCAACAATATTTGTCATTAATTCTTTAGTATAACACAGCCTGGGATGAGATGAGGTTAGACAAATTTCTTTTTCCTTTGGATAATCATTCAGTATCCAAAGTCCACTGATCCGGTAATTTGAATTCGCATTAGGTAAACATACTAAGGATCAATAAAGTATTTCCTGCCAAAAAGTTTTTCATTTTCAAAATTGATCAAGCTTGAAATCTTCATCAAATTATTAAGGGTGAAGTAATCACAATCGTCCCACTACATTATAATATAAGGTTATATTTGACTTTATAAGGAATATGTTAGGAGTATATAAACATACATAAAGAACATTGCATCCTGCCCTATTTGACAAGACTCATATATAGTGATATCAGGAAGATCCAAAAAAGAGTCAAAATTTTCAGGCGGTTGTAGTCATTATTACTGCTTGTTAACAAGATGTATTTATTTAATCAAAAAATTAAAAATTTAAACAAGATTTCTTTCAATTTTTATTGTTTGAAAAATGTCCTTTGTGCCCTTTAGATCATGCAGTTCATTTATGTTCAGACCCATAATAAACTTTTCGGCTTGTGGGTATGACTGGAATATGCTCTTTATTTTAAGCTTGAAACACACAATTGACACAAATATTTCCTCAACTTCAAATGGACATCACTTGGTTTATGATTATGTATTTTCAATGTGTTCGGACGTAATAGGGATATGTGCTTTCGTTTACAAATAATCTCGTACAAAATTCGTATAGGTTAAAATTGTTAAAAAGTTCATGTAGATTTATTTATATCATATAATTATAGGAATAGTTTCATTGTATGGTCACTCAATATTTATTTTAATGTACAAAAGTTATAAACTATTTCTTGCAATAAAAAGAAATCCCTTAATTTTGCCTAACTATTTCTGAAGTTTGAAAGCAACTAAACAATTTATTATAGCTATGTCACGACCCGGAATTCCCATCTTCGGGACCGTAATGACGCCTAACATTTCACTCGCTAGGCAAGCCAACGTTAGAGAAATTCTTAAGCCAATTTTTAAACAGTTCAAATAATTAAAACCAATTAAACTGAAATGAAGTACGAAGTGGCATAATAACCAAAATATCTAAGTACAACCCCAGAACTGGAGTCACAAGTGTACGAGCTATTAAAAGTTCTACAAGCAAAGTTTGAAATAAATACAGTTATTTCGAATGAAATGAACAGTAAATGAGGAAAGAGGAAGGGAACTTCAAGGTTTGCGGACGCCACCAGATCTACCTCGAGTCTCCAAATGTGATAATCTGAGCTAATGCGCCTCACGTACAGCTAGGACCAGTACCAAAATCTACACAAGAAGTGCAGAGTATAGTATGAGTACTACCAACCACATGTATTCTGTAAGTGTCGAGCTTAACCTCGACGAAGTAGTGACGAGGCTAAGGCAGCCCCTTATAATAATCTGTACGCAGTATAAAATAATGACAGAAAAGAAAATGCGGGAACACATTAAAGTAGTTAATGCATGAAAGTATCTCAAACTCCGAAGAAAAAATAGTAAATGACAGAAATACCAATCCTTAGAGTCTCGTATGAAAATACCGAAGCCAACACAACACGATAAGGAAACAGAAACACATAGACTGTTGCGGCGCGCAACCCGATCCCACAGTACAACACAATCCTTCATTATTCCACCATAATAATATCAACAATAATAAATAAATATATATTACGACGCGTAACCCGATCCCACCATATAATCATAATCAATATCATAATTCACCCTTATTTCACCATATAAATCCACCCTTATTTTACCTGTTGCAGCGCGCAACCCGATCCCACCGTACAGTATGAATAAATCAATAAGTGCATTTAATTTAACAACTTAAATCACAAAAGTCCTCTACGAGTAATGGATATAAAGCAGAAACAGAAAGGGAATCTCATCTCAAATTAAGAATCCGTTACATTGAATACTAAACAACAAGACAATTCAAATAAATGACAACTAAGGGTACAAGTAAGCCATTTAAGGCAAGTAGCAGTAAGTCATGAATGCATGAAAAAATCTAACATTTTTAACACGAGAATAATAAGTGACAAGTAGCAATTAAAGTCATGGGAAGCATTTAAAACACGTAACAGTTAAGGCATGGAATGAAATAATTAATGAAATGCGAAAAATCAGGGAAACGAGTAATTCGGCGGCATATAAGCACTCGTCACCTCGCATATACGCCGCAACACGTGAATTTCACATAGCACATAGTTCAAGGATTCCTAATTCCCTCAAATCAAGGTTAAACCCAACACTTACCTCACTTCGTAGTCAACTCAGAGCTCTACCGGGGCCTTTTCTCTAGAATTCGCCTCCAAACCAATCGTAACTAACCACAATGGACTCAATAACGTCAAATAATGCTAAGAGAATCAATTGCAATACATAAAGTTTGGATTTTTATACTTTTTCCAAAAAGTAAAAAAAAGTCAACCCCGTGGCCGCTTGGTCAAACCCGAGATTCGGACCAAAACCCATTTACCCATTCACCCCGAGCCCGATTATGTTATTAGTTTCGAAATTTGACCCCAAATTGAGGTCGAAATCCCGAATTTGCAAAAAATCCTAATTCTTCCCAAATCCCTGGTTTTCTACCATGGAAGAACAAAGATTAAGGCTAAAAATTAATGGGTGATGTTAGAAATGGAAGAAAATGAGTTAAAGTATACAAACCTATGAATTGGTGATGGGTTTTCTCTTTAAAATCGCCTCTAGGCCGAGCTCTAATGGAAAGTTTGTGAAAAATGGGTGAAATCCCGTTTTTGAAATGCTTAAATGACTCGGCGTCAAGCCTTCTTAGCGTTTGCGAAGGGCCTTCCGCGATCGCGAACCACAGCAACCCAAAAGGCTTACGCGTTCGCAAGTTTACTCACACGTTCGCGAAGGCTGCTCCCCCAGGCCTTCGCGTTCGCGAGCCAATACTCGCGTTCGTGTAGAGTAACATTGGCTTCCCCCTCCCAGGTCCTCATTACTACGCGTTCGTGAGGTGATGTCCGCGTTCGCGAAGGAAAACCCCCCTATACTTCGCGTTCGTGGAGAGCAAATTCCACCCCCAGCCCAGCTTACTCTTCGCGAACGCGGGAGTATCTTCGTGATCGCGAAGAAGAAAACACCATATGACAGCAGAAGCTAAGGAAAACGAGAATTTCTAAGTTTCAAAACTTACGTAGCCTATCCGAAACTCACCCGAGCCCTCGGGGATCCAAACCAAATATGCACACAAGTCCAAAAATACTATATGAACTCGCTCGCGCGATCAGAATACCAAAATAACACCTAGAACTACGAATCAGACACTAAAATGAATGAAATTTTCAATAAAACTTAAGAACTTTCATTTTAACATCCGGACATCTGAATCACGTCAAATCAACTCCGTTTTGCGCCAAATCTTGCAAATAAGTCATAAATACAGTAATGAACTTATACCAAGCCCCGGAACTAAAATCCGAATCCGGTAGCAATAAGGTCAAACTTCGGTCAAATTTATAAATTCTTTAAATCTTTAAACCTCAAATTTTCAACAAATTGCGATAACTCGAGTTAGAGATCTCCGAATTCAATTTCGGGTATACGCCTAAGTCCCAAATCACGATACGAACTCACTGTGACTGTCAAAATACTGATTCGGGTCTATTTGCTCAAAACGTTAACCGAAGTCAACTCAAATTAATTTTAAGGCACGAATTCATATTTTAATCAATGTTTTACATAATAACCTTCCGGAAAAAGACACGGACTGTGCACGCAAAACAAAAAAAGTTAAAAGAAGCTATTTGAGATTTCTAAATATAGAATTAAAGGTTAAAGCTCTAGATAACCATCACAAGCTAAAAGTCACTCATTTTTTGCTTAAGTATCATAAATGCCTCCTCTTCTTTCTCCTATTGACTTTATGTGACACTTGGGAAAAACAAAATGCTACACTTTTTTGTGCTTAATTACTCTTCTACTGGAATGGATCCTTTCATTCGTAATGTTTTTTCGCAAAAATCTCACACTATTAATATATTACTACACTTTACATGTAATCTCTCAATCTTGCAGCCGTCAATATAGAATTTTGTTTGCATATCTAATAATTTTCTATCTTTTGTTTTTACTAAGATGCAAATCCAAAGATTTCACTAGCTTAAATATATATTATATTTATTAATAGATAAAAAGCTAAACAAGTTCAAAGTACCGAATTAGTATTGACTCGATCTCGATCGTACGGAATAGAGCTTGAGTAGTGTGCTTCAAAACTAAGATGGATCATACATTACTATAATCACCAAATGCAGAATAATTTTTTTTTTTTTATCTTTTACAAATAAGTGAATGAAGAAAATTTTCTATGTTCGTATAGGAAAGAATATAATAAAGTTAAAGTAAAAAACTCAAGGTGTCATGGTTTATTACTCGGCCCACCTCGACCAAATTGAAAATTCTCTCTAATACTCTATCCAGAAAACCATTTCTAATTTCTGTCCTACTTTGAAGTCCTCGAGCTCCGCTAGAAAGAAAATCTCTTCTCTATTTATAGATGAAGTCCTATCTAATGACTTTAGTTGCCCTTGAATTTTATTCCCTAGTTCAATCCGGAACTCCAGATATGTAAGTAGCGGCCTTGTCAATGGAAAGACAACCCCATTCTACACTTCATCAAAACGAAAATCATGATTTGTCTATTCCTCCAAATACCATTTGCCTTTTTTCCACATGCTTCTAGGTTCATCTCCACCCATTTAAGTTTTTAATAATCATGAGTACTTAACATATATGGTTATGTGACTATAAGAGGGATATGTAAATCTTTGTGTCCTATTGTAGTTTTTTCATTTTCATCTAACCATTCACGATTGAAATTTGCTCGCCGAACTAATCGGAATTCGCACTGTCAAATATTGATACGGATATCACCTATTCTTGTAAGTCAACTTGCTTGCAATAGAGAGTCACCTATTATTGTAAGTAAATTAGCTGTAAGTTTACATAAATTTAACTAAACAATAAAATAATGAAAGTTTATGATAAGAAAATAGACATTAGACATAACTTATAGCTTGTTTGGCCAAGTTTTTTCTGGCTAAAGGTATTGTTTTTCCAAAATTAAGGTGTTTGGCCGAGTTTAATTTTTAGGAGGAAAAAAAATACTTTTGAGTAGAAATAGAAGCTATTTTTGAGAAGTTAAAAAAATAGATTATCCCCAAAAGTACTTCTTTTGAAAAATATTTATGAGAAATTATACTTAGAAATACTTTTAAAAAGTTTTGGCCAAATACTAATTGCTGCTCAAAAGTGCTTTTCAAATTGATTATCCAAACACAAATAATATTATTTTGAAAAATACTTTTGAGAAAAACACTTTTCAAAATAAGCTCATTTTAAAAGTTTGGTAAAAAGGGCTATTAATCTCAAAAGTTAGCTCATAAGGTGATAGTCCAAGACCATATAAGGAGCCCAAATAACTCATCACCCATCGATGTGAGAACTCAACACTAATGTTCAGGACTCGACCTATGGAGTATGAATAATACAAGATAGAAGTTCGACATCGGTTATGGATCGGGTAAATGTGACTCCGATACTACACAGCTCATGAGGTGAATATTGTCCAAGAGTTTGCGAGAAAAACACAACAAAAATAGAAAACCCTAATCCATGAAAACTAGGAAGACATGCAAACGCGTTAAGGAAAAAGTGAGTAGAAATAATGGTGTTTGTGGGGTGCATGCATTGCTATGAGCTTGTGAAAAAAAAAAGCGATGAAAGAAATGGGAAAGAGGGTCCTTATTAGCCTCTAAAGCTAACGACAAGAGAGGCAGTCTTCTATCAATCTTTCACTTTCATTAGATTCTTGTGGTCTCTATTTTATTTTATATCTTAGACCTAGCTGCCACGTTTGACCCCATCTCCTAGCTCCCTTTTTATTATCATATCCCTCCTTTATTTAATTTAGTACTAAAGTATTATTTTTTATTTCAATTCTACTAGTAATATTCCTCTTGTTTATTCTAAGATGATGTTTTCCCAATTTTACTAGTAGTAATATTCTACCGTAATATATTTTGGTGGCCACGAATTCGTATGGTTATGTTTTTTGACATGCTTTTTCATGCCATTGCCGCATTGCGTGTGGGGGTTTTTTAGCTATGTTTTTTCTTTCTCACTCTCTCTTTCTTTTCTGGTTGGAATTATGGAAAAGAAGGTGGAAAAGATTGTTGCGTATATGAACAAACTCTGCACGTATATAATTAAAAAATTACTAAGATTCTTAATAGTGTGAAGTTTTTTTTATGAGAGTTTCTGGAAGGATTTCCAATACAAACGCCTTTATTTCTCAAATTTTACTCTTAGAAATTCCTATGTTAGAAGCAACCACGTTTATAGAGTCTTAGCAACTCCCATGTATGTTCAAAATAAAATATTGTCTAGAAATAGACAAAACGAACTACAATTGTCTAGAAAATTTATATTCTGGTGATGCTTTAATTTTCCATATGTTCTCTTAATATTCATAAGAACTTTAATATCCTATAGATTTCTTCCTATAAAGAGAGGTTGAATTTGCACAAAAATGGTTTCCTCTTGCCGCTGTACTTACATAGTACATATACATAATATTCCTTTTTTCTTTTACGTTTTATTCAATATCTTTTGATTACATAAATTCAGTGCAATATTAGGCATATGTTTTTGCAAAGAATTTCACATTATTCAATAGATTAAAGTACTTGAAATTCTTTCATTAAGAGAAACAGTTAATTACTATCACTCTTCTTACAATCCTTTGACGAGAGTGGGTTGATCTAGTGGTGAGTACCCTACACTTTCAATCAAGAGGTTGTGAGTTCGAGTCATCCCAAGAACAAGGCGAGGAGTTCTTGGAGGGAGGGAGCTGAGGGTCTATCGGAAACAGCCTCTCTACCCCAGGGTAGGGGTAAGGTCTGCGTACACACTACCCTCCCCAGATCCCACTAGTGAAATTATACGGGTTGTTGTTATTGTACGCTTCTTACATAATCCGAAATATTAAACATGTTGGCGTTAGAAAATTCTACCTTTTGTTATTAACTGAACATAAGCAACAAAACTGGGAGAAGGGAAAAACAAAAAATTGTTTTAATTAGTTAATGAAAAGTAGAATCAATCACAGTAAAAACCAACCTAAAGCTACCGACCAACTTTGGTCGTAATTTCCGACCAATTTTGGTCGGTAAGCCATTCCGACCATCAAAATATCGTCCACATCCAAATTGTCGTATTTTGGTCGGTAATTGGTCGATGTTTTTGGTCGGTTTTTAGCGAATTTCTAGTAGTGAAAGGGAAAAGAGCAAGATTTATAAATCGAAAAAATAGAAAAGATAAGGACGGACATAAAAAGCATATAATGGATGAGTATATTCGATGCCTGACATGCAATTTTGTTAGTGTTATTAGTATATGTAAATCAGAGTTAATTAGCTAAAAGCATGTATTAAATGAAGGCCATGCATTTGACACTATATTCCACACTTTAACAGAATATTACACATTTCGTATATACCAAATTCAATAGTGCACGTGCATGATCAAAATTTTAATGTTTTTTTCAATATTTCTAATAAATTTGATCTGGAATTTAAAAAAATATTCTAGTATAATAAGACGCACAATAATAGGCAGAAGTTTATGATATCTTGAAGATGGGATCTGTTCATATACTCCCTCCGTTTACTTTTACTTTGCACGTTTTGACTTTTCACGCTCCTTAAGAAATAATAAATAAAGTGTATAATTTATCATGATACCCATATTAATTGATGCATATTTTATTGGATTTAAAAAAATGATTTGAAATGAGTAATAAATACTGTGAGTATAACCGAAAAAAAATTGTCTTCTCTTAATATACGTAAAGTAACAAGTAAAAATAAAAATTTATTTTTAGTATACGTGACAAGTAAAGATGAACGAATGGATTACTAATTTATTTATTTAAAAAATAGTACTAGCTAGAAGAGACGTTGGTGGAGTTAGAATCTAATTCCCTTAACTGGCATTGGCTTTTCCTCACTTTCATGCAAAATGCTTTTACATACTATTCATCAATCAGACGTAGTTGGAAAGGTAGCTCTCCCTGCAGCTTTAGAATATATATTTAACATGCACATAATTTATACAAGTGTGTATCTTCGTGTGTGTTCAGTTAACGTACTCAAAAGAAAATTAATTACCATGTTTATGATTAAAAAAGGGTCATACTAATGTCTTAATTTAGACATCTAGTCAGTATCACATTAAAAATAAAATGGACTAATATACTATAATATTATATTAGTCACTAATAAAAGAATTTGGCGTAGTCGTCGTCTAGTATGCATACAACTACGGTTCAGTCTTAGACAAATTAATATGGTTATATGAATCCTTACTAATCATATTTTTTCTGTTTAAATTCATCTCTCAGATCCACACAGTATACAAAAATCTGTATTGTGAAGATTCATGATGAACTAGCTAGTTAGTTTTATGCTAGCTGTCAACTTCCTACAACCTAACTTTCCTTATTTATTTGAACGTGAGACCGACAATGTGAGCTAAATCTCATACGTTAAGTTGTGTAATCGTCTTGTATAATACATTATTTTTTTATTTTAAAGACAGTCCTTCGACAAGAAAGTTGTTTTTAACTTCAGAAACCTTTTCTTCAACAAGTGCTTGAAATATAATTCGTTGTCCCTTTTCTATTTTTTAGCATATTGTTTCAAGTTCGGGTTTTAGAATTTTACATTGAAGTTAAAAGTGATCAAAATTGGAGAGAGCACATAAAATACTGAAGTAAGATTGTGTTTTTTTTTTTGGGGGGGGGGGGGAGGGGGGAGGACAACGGTAATTAATGTCGATGTCCTTACTTGCTTACTCTAATTTTCCTTTAACTGTATAACGTTTTCTTCTGCCCTATTTGTTAGACTGAAAAATCTATAATACAATGATGGAGATTTGGCCAAAATATTTTACATATTTTTAGAATATCAAGGTCACGAGTTCGAGTCGTGGAAGTAGTCACTCATACTTGCATTAGAGTAGGATGTCTATGTCATACTCCTTGAGGTATGGCCCTTCTTTGACTCTGCGTGAATGCGAGATGCTTTGTGTACGAAACTACCCTTTTGATTTAAATTAAGAGATTTAAATTGTAGTCTTGTGATAGTAAAGTACTAGTATTTTTTTATTACAAAGTAGTAAAATTTATCAACTGACAAATTTATAGTTAAATCAACTTTATCTTATTCTTGTTCCCTTCTTTTTGCTTTTTGACCTGCATGTAATTGTGGGGTTATAAGGTGCATGCAAAAGAAAATACTGAAGCTGCAAAGTCTGATTGATTGTTGCCAGCATTAGAGCAAGATTCCTCCGGACGATAGTAACATGATATGATATGAAATTGCAAGTATAAAAGGTAAATTATGAAATGAAACTTTTCATAATAATTGCACATGGAACTGACACCTTAAAATTCCTATCTGGTCACTTTATAGGTCGAAGAGTACTGCATTCTGTAAAAGTAAATTTCAAACATTTTCTAATTGGCTTTATATTGCATTTTGTGAAGGGGGGCTTGGAAACGTTAAAGATATATTTGTGTGATATGTATGACATGAGTTTGAGCCGGAAAAATAGTCACTTTCGGTGTACGACCCTTTTTCAGATCCTATATGAACTCGTGAATCGTGATCCTATGTGAGTTCTATCCTTGACTTCTATAGCATAAACTTTTTTTACTACACTCCAAAGTATGTTGAGTTTGAAGTTCATTCCCTATATATCTTTTGGAAAGATACTATGCATTTTAGTCTGCACGAATCATCCACACGTGGAATTGGGCTTCCCCTCCCAAGAGTACAGTGGGTGTAACTATTATAGGGGCTTGGTAACAAATATATACTAGCAAGGTTTAGCCCGTGTTATGCACCGGCGTGCCAAGACTTTGGAATTGTCATAATTCTTTTTAAGGTGGTGGGGAGTAGCTATTTGATGATATTAATATACCAAGAAGTCATAAATATGAGTTTGACTCAGTTATGAGGATTTAAATAACCATTTGACATGAATAGGAGCCTAATTTGAGCAGCAACATCATATAAATTTATTATATGAAAAAGCACCAAACCTGTACATCTTGCAAAATATCTTCATTATTGTATTTAGCATTAGTTTTGTAAACTTCATGTAGAAGTGTCGAGTACACAACAACATCAGAATAGACCTCTCAAATATTTCTCAAATAAGGTTACAACTTCTCCTACTCACAACAGATTATGTACTTTACCACAACATATCTGGAAAAACACCAAATCAACATGCCTTTTCTGCACATTTCTGAAGAAAGAACTCCAAAAAGAAGACAAATCGGTTATGAAGGAGAAATACACAAGGAAAAAAATAATATGAAAGTGGCTTCAAATCTCACACAGAACCACAAGAAACAGGAGAGGAAACACATCAATCAGATTGAGGTTCTACAATGAAAATTGGACTGTGTATTTGTAACTAATTGAAGCTAGTGGTTAATTCTTTTATCTCATTATTCAATAGTGAACTTCGTGCTTTAAAATCTTTGCAAGATCAACCTACATTCACAAGTAATCTACAAATTCCTTCACAGTTCGGATGATCCACAAGGTAAGTTAAAATTATATTAAAACAAATAGAAGTAAAATACCTCAGCAAGAACAATGGAGAGATTGCTAGGACTATGCCAATTGGAGTCAACATTCAAGGAAGAACAGGACATCAACAGAATATAGGCCTATCCAAGGGATCTATCTATGATTGATTTCAAACAAATGATATTGTATGTTAAATAATCATCACCGCTATCTGTTGTAGGCGGTCGAATTAATAGGTTTACATGATGGAAACTTATTGCTCTCAATATGACTACAGTCCATTTGAAGAAACAGGTTCACATCTAGGGGAAATAACCTAATATTTTCAGGAAATAACTATTGCATCTATGTCAGAAAAACGATCTCAAGGATATAAGGTTATTTTGCATATATGCATGAAAGATGTTCTCAAACATTTATGTTTATTTCGCATCTATGTTTGAAAGATGTTGTCAAGGATAGAATTGTCCGGAATAAAGAGTGCAAGATACTTGAAATGTATGTTGAACACTTCTCTCACCTGATATAGTGCCCGATTAACATCTCCCATTGTAGAAACAAATCTTTTCCAAACAATTAGCCTATCACATTCCTATAAGGTAAATACCATTCATTTGAGTATAGAAATAGTATTGTTTATGAGTATGATAACAATCATGGTGTCAAGTTGTTGCTTCCCATTATTCAGTTAGAAATCTTGAATCCAAATATGCAATTCAGATATGAAGAAACTATCAGAAGAAGCTAAGTCAGTTACAAAATTGAATCTAGAGGTAAACTGTTTTCTAAGTTTTGCATTCTAATATCAAAGTTGTAGTTTTTATCCAAGAAGAACTGCTCAATACAAATAAACAACAAAATCAGTCAATGCCCATTATCATTACACAAAACAAAAAGCTTAAGTTCTTTTTTCAAGAAAAGCGTGTTCTGGGGATTGAAAAGAATATGGAAATAGACCTGATGGGCTTGAAAATAGAAGAATCTGAAATCAACCCTTTCACCTGATTTGCCCTGCTTGTTATTCTGCCTTAGCAACTTTAACATTTTTTGTTTGTCACATCCACTCAAGTTGCTGAGTTAGTGGCTATATTTTTAAAAATTGTGGTACAGACAACAAAAAGAGTAATAGTGGAAGTATTACCTCAAGTTTCAGCCTTTAATTTCATTGCTAATTTCACGGTAACATAAAAAAATTCAGCAACTTTCACCACGTCTTGCGCAATAAATCCTGAAAGTTGAAAGACCTCATAGGGAAAATAAAAATCTCTGCAACAAAACTCTCAATTAACATCAACTCATTAGCAACCTCATTTTTTCTATTCACCTAGTAGCATCTATTATGTGGACAACGAGAAGGGAGTTATCACATTTGGATCAGATAGAAATGACTAAACTAAAAAAGGAATTTTTCTTTAATCCCATGTTAGCATTCTTTACACAAGGCCTTAATCCGATCAACAGCAAGAGCGTCATTGGACTAACAAACTTCCCAGGGAAATTCCTTTGAAAAGCTATTGTACCCAACAAAAATCAGAAACACATATCATGCACCCAAGTATCTATTCCCAAACATACATGTGAAAAAAGGTAAAAATAGTGACATGCATTCACAAAATCGACAAAAAAATTCAAAATAAGAGGAAAGCTAACAGATAGTTATCAAAATTCCACGACCAAGGAATGAGTGCAATAAAGAATAAAAAAGAAAGAAAGAAACAAGAAAATTAAACGCATCGCTATCACAGGAACAGAAGAGGCTAAAAACAAAGAGCAAATTGAGAAATCTGAAAATCAAATAAAAAGCTGAAAATGAGAGAGACAAAGTAATAATGAAGAAAGACTGGAATAGAGATGTAATCAAGCATAGAACAGGCGACTGTTGAGTGCACGTTTGGGTATTCACAAACGGTGATATACCTGAGAAATATTTTGGTGCTAGGATTATCCATTCCAAATACAACGCTGCAGAGAGAATACAACAACAGAATGCAGGTGAGAGAGGAAAAAAGAAGAGTAGAAAGCGTATACGGTCAAAATCAGAGCTCGGATACAACTTGATAGATTTGGCTTGTAAGCTGGTGACCACGGACTAGAGATTCACCTCGAGTCTCACCAAGCTAGAACTTGAGGTCGGAAGACCTGCCCTCGAGGAACCTTGAGTCCGATCTCAACCTTAGCCTCGTGCGAGCTCGAAAATAACAAATGGAAGACTGAAATATCCGCGATCGGACTGATATTACGTCGGGAATCTCGGCGCATATCGGCAAGGAGCCAGCAATTAGCAAATCAAGAGATTTTTACCTTTAATAAAAATGTACCTAGAGTAAGACTCATCTACTATATAAAGGGGTATGATAATTCATTGTACACATTGTAACACGCATCCCAAAGCAATATACTGTTATTTCTAATTCTTATTATCTTATCATTCTGTTCCGGCATCGATTAAAGCATTTTTGACTGAGGGTGACCAACCTTCAAAGCCAAGATTGTTCAACTTGAGTGGTTTGCATTTATTTTTTCATCATTAATTTCAATATTAATCTGATTTCTCATTTTGTTTTAAGTTAGATCACGTATCCTTAAAGCCACTTATAAATTCAATTGTTATCCGATTTTGAGGGTAAATAGAAAGAACAATGGAATTAAAAAATCAGTAAATAAATCTTAAGAACAAAAGTGTATTCTAGAAGTCAAATGGAATGGAAACGTTGTGCCCCACACAAATAAAAAGCATTTATATACATGTCCCGAAGCAGTACACGTGTCCCACAATAACATTGGAATACATAGAATTTATAATTTTGGAATACAACTTCCATTGCATTTTGTACAGGCGCTTGGAGCATGTGTTCGTCCCCTCAAACTCTCATTTCTAAATAGTAGAAACATGAAAAAATTACGCAGTATAGTCGCTCCCAAAAATAATAATCGAAAAAATAAATATTTTTTAAAAATTAATATAAACTATACATATAATATATATATATATATATATATATATATATATATATATATATATATATATATATATATTATGTATTTACTTATCATATGTAATTATATTTGGTTGATTGGCCAAATATGTAACTTACGCAATATATATCTGATGAAATCATTGTTCAGCTATGAAACGGCTAATAGGCCCACTAAATTTGGGCTTAGTTTTATCACAACCCGTTCAATATCCAAGTCTTAATATAATATAAGTTGTTTAGGCTGCACTACATTCGACCAGTTTGGGAATATTACTCATAAATTGGAAGTATATGAGTATGAATTAATGTTGATACATAAATGTATAACGCTCAAACGTAGACTCTTTAGATTACTTGAGTAGTGCTTTATCCATTTAAAGATTTAAATTGTCGTAACTAAAATCAATCTAAGCAAAATATTGTCTCACACCCTTACTGCATTACTAATCCACATCAAAGTAACAAAGCATTTAGAAAAAATGAAGAAAAGGGGCAAACGAATTCTTCCGAGTGTAGGATATGATTTTATATTATTATATAATAAATTGAATAGAAATTACATTTCTAACTAAAGATTAAAAAGAAAAACAAATAAATAGAGATTTTGATTTTAAGTTGTTTTGGTGGGTTGATCCATTTGGAGTCAAGCATACCATACTTGGGGAGAGTGCACACGTAGTTGTTTTTAGCATCTCTATTTGAAAAATAGTCAAAATTTACGTAGTTAACGTTTAGGACTGATATTTATTTAAATTTAAACCTTAGGTAGAATTAGGCTCTGCTTTAAGACATGAATGTATGATTTTGACAGCTCAAACTTCAGACCCTCGGATATAAAGTTAAGCTTCAATATTTATGAACTTCAGACTCGAGATTATGAAGAAGAAGAAGAAGAAGCAGTTTAGATAAAAGCGGTTCTCTGATATCATTTCTATCCAAACTCACGATAATAAGGTGGTGATTAATACTGCTCAATTAATACTCCATCTGTCCCATTTTAATTGTCGCTTTAGCTCAAAAAAACTATCCCAAAATAATTATTACTTTAGAAATTCAAGACTAAATTTATTAATTGCTTTCAACAACACCCTTAATAATAAATTGTTGGTAGTAAATCTGGTTGGGCAGCTCCGATAAAGTCCATTTCTGATGGTGCCATGAACAGAGACGGCTAGGTTTTGTGGTTATGTCTTAAAAGATATTAACACTTGTACATACTACACTTTGGTTACGAAGGAAAGACCACATGTGTCTTTTAGTCAAAATAGAAAAATTGCTTCAGCTAGTATTGGACTTGGACTCAGACAGAAAATAACTTATGCGCCTGTTATGTTTTGGGCTTATAACATTTGAAGGTCAATAATAGAGCAAAAATTATTTATAGCCACTCGGTAAAAACTAATGACAAATGGTAGCCATAAAATAAGGCATACAACTCACAGCCCAAAACCAACTATAAGAGCTAGCAAGTGAAACCCAGAAAACTATCGAAGACTCTGGCATCTCAATGCAACCTTCTTTTACACTTAATATTTGTAGTCAAAATATTTAAAATCCCGCCAAATCACCCCCAAAAAATCCATCAAACCTAGTGAAATCCCCGTCAAAATCGAGCAAAAATCATTTATAGCCACTCGGTGAAAACTAATGGCAACTGGTAGCCATAAAATAAGGCATACAATTCATAGCCCAAAACCAATTATAAGGGCTGGCAAGTGAAATCCAGAAAACCAGCGGAGACTCTGGCTCCTCAATGCAACCTTGTTTTACACTTAATATTAGTAGTCAAAATATTTAAAATCCCGCCAAATCACCCTAAAAATCCTTCAAACCTAGTGAAATCACCGTCAAAATCCACCATTTCAGCCCAAAGATTCCATTAAACCCAACCGTCTTCTCCATAATCACCAAAATCTCCTTTTTTATCTTTTACAAAAAAAAATTAAATTTTTAGTGATCCAATCTAGAAAAATATAATATTGCATAAGCAAAAATAGCCATGATATAAGAAGAGGAAGAAGGTTATGTATAGGTTTTACACGTATTATACACATTATACACTAGTATAAAGTGTATATACACTTTTTATACATTGTCTAACAATATATATACTATTATACACTTTATATACAAAATATATACAAAATTATATGAACATTGAATTTGTATAAAAAGTGTATATACATTATATCAATGTAGATGCACTTTTCATATAAATGTGCATACATAATATATACACATTATATACAATATTTTTTTAACACTCACCATAGTCATTGTAATCTTTCACGTCCAATTTTGTATAATACGTATATAATAAATGTATCATTAGTGTATAATATATACACACCGATTATACACTATATTATATAATTATTATACACTGATTACATAGTGTATAAATAAAGGAGCGCCGACGATAATGGAGGACACTAAACTTGGCCAGAAAAAGCTTTTCTCTGGTAGCGACTATTTTATTTTCTCCATTTTTCATCTTCTTACAAAAGTCATCCGAAAAAATATCATGCAATACTATATTTGAAAGTGGAAAGAAAGCAAAGAAAGCGGCAACCACCGCCAGATCTTTTGCCAAAAATTACTCAAAGAAGATAGATATTTCTGTATCTAAGTAAAAGAGGAGGAGATCGCAAAGAAAAAAGAGAAAATTAAAAAAAACGTGTGTTGGTATCGCTATAGGAGAAGAAAAGAAAAAAGAAAAAAATGAGGGAGTGAAAAAGGGAAAGATAAGAAGAAAGGGAAAGATAGAAGATTGAAGATTGAAGAAGATGAGAAGAGAGAGATGGGAGAAGCAGGCGGTTGAAAGAGAGTAGAAGTGTATTGGGAATAGTAGTTATTACTTGTCAATAAATTGGGCCTAAAGCCTATTTCGGGTCCATGGGAGAAAACATGGGCTAATAAAATTTTGAAGGGTTATAGAGGGTAGTTTTCTCAAAACTCAGCTAAAGATAATTAAAGACATATACTTCTAGAAGGTTCAAGATATAACATTTTTATACAGCTGTAAATAGCACTATTTCATTATGTAATTATCCAATAAGTTGTTACACACTAACAAATAGAGTAGTGCCAAGTGGCATAGGCAGTTATATCTTAGATTCCATTTTCGTTTGTATATATACATACATACACTGTACAAAGGATTATTCATTCATATACACGGAAGAAAATTTTCACAATCTTCTTTTCATTTTAGCATGGTATCATAGTAGGATTGAGTCTACAGAAATCATCTTCTTTTTCAGATCTCTGAAATTCCTTCTTTTTTTCTTCTGCTCAATGGGAACTCATTCTTAAACCATTGACTTCGTCATTTATGGTATACCTACTGCAACTCCAGCTGTTCTGCTACTGTTGGTATGGATAGCAGTGTTGTGATTGATTCATTACATCCCTCAGATTATCCTGGGATGAATCTTGTCTCTTCAGTGTTTAATGGGAGAGGTTATGGTAGTTGGAGAAGAGTTGTTGTCATAGCTTTGTCTGCTAAGAGCAAATTGGGGTTCATTGATGGAACCTTTGTTGTTCCTGCTGCTGATTCAACTCTGTAGAGGGTATGTGCCCGCTGTAATGACATGGTGTTATCATGGCTCCTCAACTCAGTCTTGAAGGAGAGAGCAGAGAGTGTCTTGTACTCTCAAAGTGCCAAAGACCTGTGGAGTGACCTTGAAGATAGATTTGGTCAGACAAATGGAGCTAAACTCTTTCAATTGCAGAAGGAACTCAGTGCTGTTGTGCAAGGTAATTCTAGTATTTCAGGTTACTTTACTAAGATGAAAAGCTTGTGGGATGAACTAGATGCACTAAACACTTTTTCTGGTTGTGTTTGTGCGTGTGATTGTGGAGCTAAGGCAAAGAATTTAAAGGCACATCATGATAAAAGGTTATTACAATTTTTAATGGGTTTGAATGAGACTTTCATAGGTGTTAGAAGCAATATATTATTGTCTTCTCCTTTGCCTACTATTGGACATGCTTATTCCTAGTCATTCAGGACGAAAAGCAGAGGGAAATCCATGCTTCCCCAACTTATCCAAGTGAGTCAGCATCCTTTATAGTGGGAAATCAATCAGGAGGGGGGAAATCAGTCAGGAGGCAAGAAATATAATGACTATAAGGGACAGAAGCAGGGTACAACTATGAAGAAAAACTTTGCTATTTGTGCTTACTGTAAGAAGCCAAGTCATGGGATTGAAAGCTTCTATAGGTTTTATGGATTCCCAACAGATTTAGAGAAAGTTTCAGGGAACAGTGCAATCTAATAATACATTTGTTGCAAATGAAAATGGGAGCAGGGAGGTAATGCTTCAACAAATGTTTCAGATGTTTGATGGTAGGCTATAATTGTATGTTTTAGTCGCTTATTGCACTCTAATTTACTGCACTTTAATTAAGTTTGAGATTTAATTGCTAGTGTTTTGCACAAATTATGCGTTTTATGCCTTGTAGGAGTGATTCCAAGTGATGTAGATGTTATGGAATGAATTCAAGCTATTCTGGAGCTTTGAAGTCTGAGTAAAAGCCCAAGGATTAAGTTGGGATCATGTTTGGGGATCAACGGGCAATAGTGCACTTAACGAGAGAAACGAAGAATTGAGGTTTTCCTAAGGACCGATCCGCTACGTATTCATGCATATCTTCACAGTGCTTAAATTGGTTCATCTCGTGAGGTTTAGACTTAATCGAGAGAGGAGTTTTTTGCTGAACGTTTGAACTAATAATAGAGTCAATTTGAGAGACTCACTCGAACATTGGAAGTGAATTATCTAGAGTTAAATTCCGAATAATTATCTTGCACTTATTCTATCAAAACTCTATTCTCTTCCACTGATAACCTTAATTGCTTATTCTTTGTTTCGATAGTTATTAGTTAATAGTTGTAGATTTTAGAGTCTTAGATAGCAATTAAGCTAGAAACTACGAAAATACTATTTAAATCCAATCCATGTGGACACGATATTATACTATACTATCTTTGACTAGCGAGCACAATTTAAGTGTGTGTTTTGCGCTCGTCAAATTTTGGCGTTGTTTTCGGGGATTGTCAATCAATAGTGTTTGAAATATTTTGTAGTGCTAATTCACGAATTTATTTTTATTTTGTTCTTCACAGGATTCTCCTCTGTGTGCAGGCAATAGGATAAGTCCGTAGTGTATGACACGATCTTCTTGTAAATAAGTAATACCCTACAACCCGGAATTGGAAAAACACCTGCGACAACTGAGGAAGGAGAAAGAGTTCACCGTAAAGTTCTTGGGGCAACCTTCAACCCAAGAACACATGGATAATAACGGTGACGACGAGGTAGAGTGTCACGCCCCGAACCTGGGGGCGAGACCGGCACCCAGTGCCTTACTTAACATAGCGTGCCAACTTGCGACTGAGGGACTCTGAACATACAATGCATACTTTGGCCATGGGGACACATTTCAATACAATTTGCGAAGAAAAATATCAAACAGAACGGAAACTAGCTTCAAGGATTGTCAAGCGTTAGATCACCTCCAATTGCAGCCAATAATTTTGAGTTGAAGCAAGGTTTGCTTCAAACCATTCAAAATAGTTGCGTTTTCAGAAGGAAGATGAATGAAGATCCAAACACGCATCTGATGGACTTTGAGGTGATTATGAACACTTTTCAATATATTGGGGTGTCACAAGATACAGTATATTTAAGGGCATTCCCCTTTTCACTTAAAGATGATGCGACACAGTGGCTTTAAAGCTTGCCAAATGGATCAATTAGAACATGGGAGGAAATGACCAGAAAATTTTTTGATAAATATTTCTCCTTATCTAAGACGGGCAAGTTTAGAGGAAAAATCCATAACTTCTGCCAGAAAAAGAATGAAACTGTTTTTGAAGCATGTGAGAGGTTTGAGGAGATAGATAGAAGGTGTCAACATAGCGGAATTTAACTATGGATGCAACTCCGTGATTTTTGGGATAGATTGACACCAATCTCGCATAGAACATTATGCAATGTAGTTGGAGGCCCTTTTATGAAGAAGACTCTAGAGAAGATAGTTACAATTCTTGATTAGTTATCCGACGATGCTAATCAATGGCTCTCAGAGAGTGTGGAAAGAAGAAAATCAACTGGTGTTCACTAAGTTGATGCTACTACATCTGTGCAAGTACAACTTGATGTTATGGCTAAAAAAATACGAAAGCTAAATGTAGCTTCGATGCAAAATGTACACCACACAGTTTGTGATATATGTGGAAGAGGACACCCCACCCATGAGTGTCAAGCCTCAACTGAGGAAGTGAATGATGTAGGAAACTATAATGCAATATGTCAGAGGCACCCCAACTTTTCATGGAGTTCACCTGGGGGTACTGCAAATGCATGGCAATAAAACAACCCCAGATTCTAGGAACAAGGAGCTCTAGGTTTTCAAAATCAGCAGAGACAGCAGTATCAATCTCCCCAGTAGAATCAATCTAGCATGGAGGATCTTCATTATCAAGACAGATGAGAGGCTTGATGCCCATGATGCAGCTATCAAAGAATTGGGTACATCTTTTCGAAGCCTGGAAAAACAGGTTGGGCACTTAGCTACTCTAATATCTGAGAGAGCCCCAGGAATACTCCTGACTGATACAGAAAGAAATTCCAAAGAGACAGTAAATGTTATAACTTTTATAAGTGAGCAAAAGTTGAAAGATCTCTCCCAATCCAAAAAAATATGAGACATGAAAAAGAAAGCGGGGAGCAGCTGAAGAATGGTGTCAAAAAAAAGAAAGAAGGAAAATAGAGAAAGGAGGAACCTGAGGTGAGCAAGCATATGCCTGTGCTACCTTTTCCCCAATATCTAAGTAGAGAAAAGCTGGACAAGCAGTTCGAGAGATTTCTAGACGTGCTGAAACATGTTCATGTAAACCTACCATTCACATAAGTGCTCTCACAAATGTCGGCTTATGCCAAGTTCTTGAAGGAGATCCTGACAATGAAGAGAAAAATAAAGGAGACTTTAGTGGTCAAGCTCACATAGCACTGCAGTGCAATATTGCAAAACAAACTCCCACAAAAGTGTGGAGATCCAGAAAATTTTACTATACCTTGCTCTTTAGGAACTATTAATTTTGATAAATCATTATGTGATACTGGTGCCTCAATTAATCTAATGCCTCTATCTATTTACAGAAAACTGGAGAAGGAGATTGGAGAGATAAGGTATGCACCAATATCTTTGCAGCTGGCAGACCAAACGACTCTAATACCCGAGGGAATAGTTGAAGATGTCTTAGTTCGGGTCGATAAGTTTGTATTACCTGTAGATTTTATAGTGGTAAAGATGGAGGAGAACAAGGAGGTCCCCTTATCCTAAGAAGACCATTCCTAGCAACGGGTAGAGCAATATTAGATATACATGAGAGAAGACTTATGCTTAGAGTGGGTGAGGAGATTGTGACTTTTGAGATGAATGTAGAAATATGGGTGAAAAGGGAGAAGCTATCTGCTACTGTTATGTGGAAAGTGAAGGGCGTGAAAGAGAAGGCTGCAGTGAGCGAGAAAGATAAGTGTGGGGTGTACCCCAAGGAGGCTGAGAAGAAGCCATCTGCATGTATGTGTACACTAGTTCGGGCGTGAGGGATGGAGCCCAACTTCGACTCAAACCTCGACTAGATGTTCAGGAAAGTTTTCCTTACCTCTTGCTTTTTATTTGTGTGTCTGATAAGTAGCCATCAACCTCGACTCAAACCTCAACTTCGACTCAAACCTCGACTAGCCATCTGCATGTATATGTACACTAGTTTACACTCTTTTACTTTCGTTTTAGCTTAAAATTGCTTAAAGATATTCCCGAAAACTGATGAAATGTGCTTTCTTGCAGGAGTGTTGGAATATGAGGCAAAGAGATGAAAATTAACCCAAGAATGAGTAATTTTGGACAAGGACTAAAACAAAGCTAAAAGGGCAAAATGCGGACTGCACAATATTGAGTGCGGCCACAGAACATGAGGAAGCCTCTGACAAAATTTCTATACAAAGTGTGGACCGCACAATTATTGTGCGACTGCAGAAGATGAGGTCCAGAGAGATAGATTTTGGGGTCATGAAGAAGTGCGGCCGCAGAATCAAAAGTGCGGCCGCACTCAGAAATGTGCGGTCCGCAGAAGTCTTGCATGTCAAAGCTAAAATTCGAGAGTGCGGCCGCACTCAGAAATGTGCGGACTGCGAAATTTGAAGAAGTGCGGCCGCAACTCAGAATTGTGCGGCCGCAGAAGTTCATCATGTCAAGTTAGTGTCAAAGTGCGGACCACACACATAATTGTGTAGCCGCAGAATCTCTGCATGGTCAATTTTGTTCAATAATTTCAGCTGGGTATAAATAGCCCTTTTTGTCCAATTTAGGTTAAACAGAGAACACCTGAGAACATATAGCATTTTTTCTTTACTGTTTTGGGTAACTCTATAATAGTTTATCATTTTAACATTAGATTCTCTTCCCTTAATCATCTATTATGAGTTTTATCTTAGTTTCTTCTTTAATTTCTTCATTTTCTATGAGTAGCTAAACCCTTAACTAGGGTTGTAACCCAACCCTAGTATGGGTACTTAATGGGTGATTGATTTAGGGCTTATTTATGATTGGGTATATGATATTTAGCCTAGTTCTTGCTTGAATTTGAGAATTGATGGTTGCAAACATTGATTCATACCTAATTGACTTAGTCTCTACTTGAGAAAGAGAGACTAAGTCTAGAAAAACTTGGCTAACAAGAAATTGGGGTGAACTCAAGAAATTGATAGCCCCAATTAAAGGGTCGAATCTAGAGATAGCAAGACCCGACTTGAGCATCTATCATTTATTTTGTGACATACCCATTTGGACTTGAGAAAGCCAATTTGGATAAAATCACTCAAACTACCGAGAGGTATAGAGTGAGTAATCGCGTGTGATTGCTATATTGTATCCTGACCAACCAAACATGCCCTAAAGCTCTCAATCTGTTAGGTAACCAACTAGGTGGAAGTTATAACCTTAGATCTTTTATAACCTGAAAAACAACAATACAGCAAATATTGTCTCTTAGCTTTACAATTACAGCATTAGCATAAGATTTAGGAGTAGAAAAGAAACAATTGAATATGTGGAAGTACAATTTTGGGCACGTCATATACTTAGACTAGGTATATACCTAATCCAACATAAAGCTCTTTGTGGAATCGACCTCGACTCGCGTTGGGTATTTATAATTGCATCGGCCGCCTCACAATCCCAATTAGTGGTGTGAGTTTGGGCGACATCAATTTTTGGCACCGTTGCCGGGGAGCTAAAAACGGATTTAGCTATATATTTGGTTTTGTGTGTGATTTGTCTTCTTTTCCTTCCGGGTTACTAACATTTTTTGTGAATCGATTGTAGGTACAAAAAAATGGCTCTCAACAATGATCCTCTCAGAAACATGCCTTTGGGGGATGTGGACATGGAAGATAACCCAGTTGAGGAGGTTCCTCTTGAACCTCAAGCAAATAGACGAGGCCGACCACCTGAAGACAACATTCTCATTCCACCCCCAAATCCACCAAGAGTGGCTCCGCACCGGGTGTTGCCGAATGAAGGGTACGCAAGTGCCATAGTCCTGCCCCGCATTAGGGTATAAAACTTTCAAATCACAAATATTATGCTCACATTGTTTGAGCAACGGGGATTCTTCACCGGGCTCCGAACCAAAACGCGTACAAACACTTAAAAGGATTTATGGATACTTGCTGGGGGAGTAAACAGACAAACGTTTCCGAGGATACTCTAAGGTTGAGTCTATTTCCCTTCTATCTACGGGGGAAAGCCTTAGACTGGTTAGAAAGATTGCAAAACCATTCTATCCATACATGGGATGAATTGGCGAAAAAATTCATTGCCAAGTTCTTTTCTCCCGGGCATATGACTACTCTTAGAGACGAGATTCTAGCATTCAAACTAGAATCCAATGAGCCTTTGCATGAGATATGGAAGAGGTACCGCACTATGGTAAAAAAGTGTCCGAATAATGACATGACTGAGGCTATAATTCAACAAACCTTCTATAGGGGGATCAATACTACCAATCAATGCGTGGTCAATCAACTTGTCCGTGGAAATTTTATGATAATACCATATGCCGAAGCTTGTGAAATCTTAGATGAAATGGCGGATACTTCATCGGCATGGCAAAGTAGAGCAAATGTTCCTCAAGGTGATCCAAATGTGATTCACCTACACAAAGAATTGCATGATCATGGGCAAGAAATTACCGAGTTTACCACTACAATGAATCAATTGGACAAAGCTCAACTTCAACAGGTTCAAGGTCCTAAGCAAGTAAATGCAATGGAAGGTATCAATATGATGGTGAACAAGCGAAGGCAAAAGGGTCAACAAGTGCAAAATCGTGTGGAACAATTTGTGCAAGATGATAGTGGATTTGACCAAGACGAATCATACAATAAGCAAGAGGAAGAAGTGCAATATGTTAATAACTACCAAGGGAAAATGAACAACTCTCAAGGACCGAATCAATAACAATGGCGATATCAAGAAAATCAAGAAAATTGACACAATCAAAACCACTAAGGCAATTGGAGTGGTGGTACCAACAATCAAGGTAATTGGAACAATCAAAACCACGAAGGCAATTGGAGTGGTGGTACCAACAATCAAGGTAATTAGAACAATAACAATAATCAAGGCAATTGGAACAATAAAGGCAACCAAAGCAATTGGGGTGGCAACAATCAAGGATATTGGGGAGGCAACAACTAAGGGGGTTGGAACAATAACTAAGGGAATCGGGGGGTGGGCTTTCAAAGGCCCCCGATGTATCAACAACCAAACAACCTGCCTCCTTATCCGTCTCAAGGTTCTAGTTCTTCTAACAATAAGATGGGACGGATTAAAAATCGATGGCTGGTGTGTGTGTGTCACAAACTTAGTAATAGTGGGGAATGAATATTTTCTAGGAATAAGGCATATTAGCTATGATGATTAATAAGTTAGGGATTGAAGAAATTTTGGCGGTGATTGCCGTAAGGGCAAGGAGATAAACTGCACGTTATTGGCGAACAAGGTAAGACAATGTCGTGCTTGATTTTTGAAGGTATAAAGTAATATTCTAAATGAATGTTGATGAACTTAAGTCTCAAGAGTTTCTAATGGATGAATGACATCATGAATAATATCCGAATAAAGAAGTTACATGATTTTGAATTCTTTTCCGCAAGAAAGTTGATAAATGGGATCCTAACCCATAAAGAAAAACTCCTAAGTATGAATTTAGTCAAAGGGTTTGAAAATGGAGGACAAATTATGTAAGGTTAATTTAAGCCTTATGGTGAAACTTTTGTTCTAAGAGAACTATAAAAGATGTAGGGATAGAAATAAATACATGGCGTCTCAAGTGTAAAGTTGTTATTCGGACGGACTTCACCAAGAACATGGTTTAAGAAATATGATGTAATATTTATAAAATGGAAATTGTTAATGAAAAGTTTTGCAAGCCCCAGATGGAAGCGCCTACTTTTTCGAGGTTGCATATGGTTTGTAAAAAGAGAGAAGATGTGCACGTGAGTTTACTTTGCTACCAGAACTATCTTTAGTGGATTTGATATTATAATTGCCTAACTACAAGAGTATACGTACGATGAGTCACGTGTGATTCATATGGTGAATAACATAACCTTAAAGGTAATGCTATTCTCTATTCTTGGTAGCATGCTTGGATATAAATAGTTATGGTTTGATTTATAAGAAAGGATCAATTTAGATTCTTGTTATGCGAGTCCGTGGTTGGGAATTCAAATTATTGCTTCAGCTAAAGTATATTAGTGTAATCATGACTTCGAGGAGGTCACTTGGGTGGCCTAGGAGAATATGAAAAATTATATATCCACACTTGTTCGAAACTACATTTATGACTACTTCTTAAAATCTTCAAATTTGGTGAATATCGTATTTTGACTCCATGGAGCGAGTAAGTAATTTATTTATCTTGATTATAAGTTGAGGGTTGCACATATTATTAGTGTTGTTGATTCAGTTATTGCCTATGATGGCTAGATTTGACTCATTATAATAGATTTTATTGTTGTGATGCCGAAAGTGGCTACGCAGTTATGATTTGAGGCACATGAGATCGATGTTATATTGTTGATATTGCTATGATATGTAGAGCAGCGTTGGCTTCTTTATTTGTATCCTTGTGGATCGCTAGCAAGTGAAGAAAATTTAGATAGGCCTAGAAACAAAGGAAGCTCTGCCGAAATATTTGAGAATTTGGAGAATTAGTCAAAAGGGATGAGTAATAATGAGGTCATTTGGTGCAATGGTCAAAAAGGGTTGTGATTGGATATTTGAACTTGATTTCGTCTTCACCATGACATTCGAGGACGAATAGTTCTAAGTGGGAGAGATTGTGAAGCCCCAGAAAAAAATTTCTAACAAGATTAAGCCGAACTCGAGATTAAGAGAATATTTTGCGAGACCTCGAAGTGCTTGTGAACTTACACGAGGGTAATAGGATTATTACAATACTTAGGCATGAAGGTAAGATGTATTTAAGGTCCTCAAGTTGTATGATTAAAGGCATAGATTGGAATGATTGAGGTAAGAGGGAGGAAAAGATTCCAGCAGACCTGCGTAGCCTTCTTGCGTAGCCTACGCAGGTTGCGTAGGCAAAAACAGAATGAAAGTGAGGGGGAGGACTTAAGCTGCGTAGGCTACACAGGCCTGCGTAGCCAATCTATGTAGGCTACACAGGCAAGCTGTGTAGGCTACGCAATTTGCCTACGCAGGCTAATTTCTATAAAAATAGGGGGATTCGGGGAGAGAGAAAGAAATTTTATTTTTGGCTAAGTTTTGGGTTCTAGAGAGAAGACGGAGCATCCCCAACCCAAATACACATCAAAGGTGAGTTTTATGATATTTTTATAATGGATTAACACTAGTTAATGATAGTATTAACAACTACATGGATTGAAATTCATAGGAATTTCTCTAATCTTTAAGAATCATTTAAAAGGGTTCAAGTTAGGGTTTGAGCTACAAGAGGTAAAATCCCTACCCTACACTTAAATACATCTATGGATTAAGTATTTGGAATGTATTGTGAAGTAGAAAGTACCAATTGGTTGAAAACTTATGATAGTCCTTGAAATGAGTATTGTGAGTTAGAGTTCTTGAATGGAGAAGAAAATGAATAGTGAATTTTTGAATCTTGTTAAGATGATTGGTGATCCTAGTGCTTCAATAACTTAATCATGATTAAGTATTGAATCGTATAACATGTATTAGGCTTTAAGGCCAATGATGGAATCAACTAAGGATAAAAGGGATATGTATGGATGAATTGGGATTGTTGAAGACTTATAGTTAACTTGTGAACCTTAAATGGATATCGACATACATTTGGATACATTTTGATGTCTTAGGATGTCTAATGTAGATATTGGCTTGTTGGCGACGTTTGAGAGTTATAAATGAATTGAAGTGTCGTACTATTATTTTGAAGTTTGGACTTGAGGTAAGTTGATTAATAGTTACTCTTCTTGAGGGATTTTCTCTAAAATCATATTTGAGTTATTACGTGAGTTTGTAAATGTGCATCCATACTTGTGGGTACAAACGGGAAAGGATGTCACCATGTCTTTGGAGTTGTATTGCATAAAGAAAGTTTTGTTGTTTTACAATTGAAAAATCTTGTTTCTAAAGATTCGATGACAAACGATGCTTGAGGAAAATGTTATAAGTTTTATTCAAACTTGAGTGTTGGAAATAATATAAAATATTTGAGTGCCGAAGATGTATTTTTATGAAAAGTATTTCCTTTTGAAACTTGATTAATGGATAGAACTCGTTGTATCTTTGAAAGATGGATATTAAATTGCTAAAGGCTTTAACATGAAAAAGATCATACGTTTGATTGTTTTATTCAAATGGTTTAGTTTGGCCATGAGCAATGATTTGATAAAAAAATAGATCCTTTGAGGCTAATATGCTATGAATATATTTTTGAAATATTAAATATTTTGGGAGTTACTAGTGGAGACCACCGAGATTGGTTCGAATATTGAGTTCATTACCATGGAACTACACGTGCCTATGTAGGGACACATTCCAAGGCTAAGCGGAGGTTTGTGGGATAAAGTCCCTCATTGAGAGGGCAAATGATCATTACTTAAAGTAATGAGGTTAAGTCGACTCGTACGGTACTACGGGAAGACGCCCAGACAAGTAGGGTCAAATACTTATTGTTAGGTCGATCACCTAGTAGTTGTTTATTATGTCGGTATCGGTATAGTACTCCAGGTGAAAAGGTAAAAGCTAATTTTGTTATGTTTAGGCCTAATGAGCCAAAAGTGATTTTAATGACTTAATGAGGTTGAAATGATTTTACATGATTTTATTAGAATCATGGGTTGGTATAAATATTTTAAAAGTTTATATCATGATTTATATTTTTCTAGTCTTTTCATTTAAAATGATAAAGAGCATGAATTGATATAATTGTTATCGTTTTATATCAATATTGGTTGCATTATTTTTGTAAAGCCTTGTCCCAGAAACTTGAGTTAGAGAGAGTCAATGACACTTATTGAGTACCGCCGTGGTGTACTCAACCCTCAAGGGCCCTTCTCCAGGGTCCCACTTACTTTACATGTTTTCAGGATGAGACGTGGTACATGATGAGCTGATGGGGCAATAGGATGACTCTCTTTCCGAAGCATATAGCAAGGCACCACTTTTATTCCGTGGTAGCCTTCATGCTGATCTTACTTACTTTTGGTTGGGTCTGTCCCAAGTATTTATTTCATCATTGTGTCTTAGAGATTTCATAGACAGTTGTTATTCTTTTTTTGAGTTGTAATCGAGAGTTATTCGTATGTCATGTATGAAAGAAATATTGTTATTCTTTTGTATATTTTTCAATTATTGAAAAATAATGGATTTAAAGACTTTGTTTTATGTATGATTTTTAATCATTTAAAATGATTGTGTTTTCAAAAAGACTTCCGCATGTATTTATTTTGTATATAGATTAACATTCTTGTACGGTTTGGTTCGCCCGGGTTGGATAGTGTGTCGAGTGCCGGTCACGTGATTTTGGTTCATGACAAGCTTGGTATCAGAGCACTAGGTTCTAATTCGAGTCCTAGTAAGTCTATGGAATCGTGTCTAGTAGAGTTCTCCTTATTGGTGTGTTGTGCACCACACCCATAACGGGAAGGCTACATGGACATTGTAGTTTTGTCTCATTCCTTTCTTCTCACTCTAGATCGTGCGTTAAAGCTTGAAGTGAGGAGAAAATCATGTGTATGTATTGACATCCTGGCGGGGTTTACGAAGGAGAGTGCTGAGCATAATGCTTGAGATTTAAGTAACGACACTAGCTACTAGATGAGCTACCAAGAAAGAGTCGGTGCCTCTGTATTTGAATATGTCGGAAAAGATAAGAAATGAAATAAAATGGATTCAAATCGAATGATACAATAATGAATCATACGTTTTTTTTTGTCAAGAGCTAATGACTACTTGAAGGAATATAATACGGGAATCGCGTTGACCGTTGTCGTGATACATCGAGAATTGCAGGAAGTTTGTGCTACCAAAAAGAATAATCACATCTTGAGAGGAAATGACCTTAGTGGCATGGTATATGGTTGGGACTGCTCGGGAAAAAGGACATGAATATAATATGTCAGCTACCAGTTTTGAAAGATAAGTTGAACAAGGAGAGGTAAAGTTCAATCGAGTGAATATGATAGTTTTGAGTCGACTAAAAAAAAAGTTCGAGTCCCGAGATTGTTATAGATGGATACTGAAAGTTGATGTGGGCCAGATGGACACTTAGTATGACAGGTTGTAGTCATTATCATGTCACATGAGCTAACAACGATATGTCTAGAGTATCAAGCACATTTCTGAGTGATAAAGGCATTATGAAGGGCATTAATTGTTAATAATAAATATTGATATACATTGCAATGATATAAAGACACTAGAATGAATAAGTAGATGATATGTCAAGCTACGAAGTGTATAAAAGGCATGACCTCAGAGGTCAAAGGGGTAAGATAAATTGTGTATAAGGTAAGTTTTCATGAAAGGACGATATTAAACTTGTATAGACGGGGTATGTTTCATTGGTGTTGATAAATTTGTGAAAAGTGAAGTTTCGAGATTTTACTCCAAAAGGCTTTATATGGGCCAATGGAGCAGCTGAGTATGGATTGATTAAAATTCTTACATTGTAAAGGGGTTGAATATGTTGAATTAAGTACGAGGCTAGGTAATACTTTTGAGGAGTTGTAAAATATTACATGAACGAATTAAGGCTAAAGAGCTGGAGAATTGTAAGTGTTTCAAATATATGTATTGATGTCTCATGAATCCTAAAGATGCTATGTGGAAATGAGGCCAAGTATATTCTATTAGATATGGAGGATCTCATTGTGTAAACACATGTTAAAATTCATGGGTAGTAAGGGTATGATTGAAAATAAAAAAGAGAAAAAATAAACGTACAGAGACGTGGTTTGAAAGTCTACATGGCATGTAAAGATAGGTTGTGAGTTGCTTGCCTTATAATTGCGAAAAAAAAAGAGTTTTTATTAAACGTTGCATAAAGATATGATATACGAATTCACGTGAAGCATTCGTACTTGTTTAAAATGGTTGAGATTCGGCTTAGAGCTTAATGAAGTCGTGCTTGTTAATGACATATTCAGGCATGGACTCGAAAGCATAAGGAAGTTGTACTTGTATAAAAATATATGTAAATATGAACTCATGAATAACACAACAGAGTTGTATTCCAAATACGTATCTCAGCTAAGATCAATGAGTATGCACGTTAGTAAAGTTATGAGGTTTGTACAGATACAAAAAGAGAAATATGTTAATCATAATATTGTAGTAAGGGTGGAGAATGATTATACTTAGCAACATGAGTTGTGGGTTGAAAGTGTCGTGATATTTAAGAAGGGAAAGGAACCAAGAGACATATGATGAGTGTAGAGATTCAATCATATCGCCAGAATCAAAAGATAACATGAATATGATGATCATGAGATCTGAGTCAAACTCAGTCGGAAGTGGAGACTATGAGAAAAGATTCTTGATTGGGAAATAAATGACCCTTAACATTAGGGTAGACACGTAAGTGTACCGGACAAGTATACTTATAGTTTAAAGACTTTGTAAAGTCCATGGAAGAAGCGTAGAAGCTTGTGAACGGACTCACTTTTAAGTGGGGGAGAGCCATACATGTAATTTCACCTTAAGATTATTGGTGAAGGAAAGAGAGATCTTACCTGTCGGAAACAGAAAAGACAAGTTGAATTTATCAATATCTTCCAAGAGTAGACAAAGTATAAGAGAAATAAAGTAGGTTGTACTGGTGGTACAAGTTATTGTAAATAAATTAGGTACAATATTATTGTTGTGGAAATTAAAGATGTAGATTATTATTGTTCGAACAAGTTGCCAATGAACAATCAAATGGTTCAAATGAGTCTTAGAAGTTCGGGTTGGGTATGAACCGACTTGAATACTTGAATACCAATTTTTAAAAAAATGGAGGGGGGGGGGGGAGGAAGTAAACATGAAAATGTTATTGCACAAAAGTAACTGGAGGGAATAGAGAAATATTTTTCCGAGTGTATTCCTAAACATGAAGTGGGCTATGTAAGTTGAGACATGATGCCCAAGTAAATTCAGTATTTTAAAAGGGAGCGGTAATACTTAAGAGGGGTCATATTGAAGGCCAAGTGTCAAAGGCCTACAGGTAGTTGTGTTACTATGATGAAAAAACAAAATCATGACAAATGGAACCACAAATGTCGACATTAGGAAATCGATGGCTGGTGTGTGTGTCACAAACTTAGTAATAGTTGGGAATGAATATTTTCTATGAAGAGCGCATATTAGCTATGATGATTAACAAGTTGGGGATTGAAGAAATTCTTGTTGTGATTGCCGTAAGGGCAAGGACATAAATTGCACGTTATTGGCGAACAAGGTAAGACAATGTCGTGCTTGATTTTTGAAGGGATAAAGTAATGTTCTAAATGGATGCTGATGAACTTAAGTCTCAAGAGTTTCGAATAGATGAATGACATCATGAATAATATCCGAATAAAGGAGTTACATGATTTTGAAATCTTTTCCGCAAGAAAGTTGATAAATGGGATCCTAACCCATAAAGAAAAAGTCCTAAGTATGAATTTAGTCAAAAAGTTTAAAAATGGAGTACAAATTATGTAAGGTTAATTTAAGTCTTATGGTGAAACTTCGGTTCTAAGAGAACTATAAAAGATATAGGGATAGAAATAAATACATGGCGTCTCAAGTGTAAAGTTGTTATTCGGATGGACTTCACCAAGAACATGACTTAAGAAATATGATGTAATATTTATAAAATAAAAATTGTTAATCAAAAGTGTTGCAAGCCCCAGATGGAAGCGCCTGCTTTTTCGAGGTTGCGTATGGTTTGTAAAAAGAGAGAAGTGTGCACGTAAGTTTACTTTGCTACCAGAACTACCTTTAGTGGATTTGATATTATAATTGTCTAACTACGAGAGTATACGTACGATGAGTCACGTGTAATTCATATGGTGAATAAGATAACCTTAAAGGTAATGCTATTCTCTATTCTTGGTAGCATGTTTGGATATAAATAGTTATGGTTCGATTTACGAGGAAGGATCAATTTAGATTTTTGTTATGCGAGTTTATGGTTAGAAATTCAAATTATTGCTTCAGCTAAATTATATTAGTGTAATCATGACTTCGAGGAGGTCACTTGGGTGGCCTAGGAGAACATGAAAAATTATATATCCACACTTGTTCGGAACTACTTTTATGACTACTTCTTAAAATCTTCAAATTTGGTGAATATCGTATTTTGACTCCATGGAGCGAGTAAGTAATTTATTTATCTTGATTATAATTTTAGGATTGCACATATTATTAGTATTGTTGATTCAGTTATTGCCTATGATGGCTAGATTTGACTCATTATAATAGATTTTATTGTTGTGATGCCGAAATTGGCTATGCAGTTATGATTTGAGGCACATGAGGTCGATGTTATATTATTGATATTGCTCTGATGTATAGAGCAGCGTTGGCTTCTTTATTTGTATCCTTGTGGATCACTAGCAAGTGAAGAAAATTTAGATAGGCCTAGAAACAAAGGAAGCTCTGCCGAAATTTTTGAGAATTTGGAGAATTAGTCAAAAGGGATGAGTAATAATTAGGTCATTTGGTGCAATGGTCAAAAAGGGTTGTGATTGGATATTTGAACTTGATTTCGTCTTCACCTTGACATTCGAGGACGAATAGTTCTAAGTGAGGGAGATTGTGAAGCCCCAGAAAAAATTTTCTAACAAGATTAAGCCGAACTCGAGCTTAGGAGAATATTTTGCGAGACCTCGAAGTGCTTGCGAACCTACACGAGAGTAATAGGATCATTAAAATACTTAGGCATGAAGGTAAGATAAATTTAAGGTCATCAAGTTGTATGATTAAAGGCATAGATTGGAATGATTGAGCTAAGAGGGGAAAAGGATTCCAGCAGACCTGTGTAGCCTTCTTGCGTAGCGCCTGCGTAGGCAAAAACATAATGAAAGTGAGGGGGAGGACTTAAGCTGCATAGGCTACACAGGCCTGTGTAGCCAATCTGCGTAGGCTACACAATTTGCCTACGCAGGCTATTTGCTATAAAAATAGGGGGATTCGGGGAGAGAGAAATTTTATTTTTGGCTAAGTTTTGGGTTCTAGAGAGAAGGTAGAGCATCCCCAACCCAAATACACATCAAAGGTGAGTTTTATGATATTTTTATAATGGATTAACACTAGTTAATGATAGTATTAACATCTACATGAATTGAAATTCATAGGGATTCGTCTAATCTTTAAGAATCATTCAAAAGGGTTCAAGTTAGGGTTTGAGCTACAAGAGGTAAAATCCCTACCCTTCACTTAATTACATCTATGGATTAAGTATTTGGAATGTATTGTGAAGTAGAAAGTACCAATTGGTTGAAGAATTATGCTAGTCCTTGAAATGAGTATTATGAGTTAGAGTTCTTGAATGGAGAAGAATATGAATAGTGAATTTTTGAATCTTGTTAAGATGATTGGTGATCCTAGTGCTTCAATAACTTAATAATGATTAAGTATTGAATTATATAACATGTATTAGGCTTAAAGGCCAATGATGGAAGCAACTAAAGATAAAAGGTATATGTATGGGTGAATTGGGCTTGTTGAAGACTTATAGTTAACTTGTGAACCTTAAATGGGTATCGATATATATTTGGATACATTTTGATGTCTTGGGATGTCTAATGTAGATATTGGCTTGTTGGCGACTTTGAGAGTTATAAATGAATTGAAGCGTCGTACTATTATTTTGAAGCTTGGACTTGAGGTAAGTTGATTAATAATTACTCTTCTTGAGGGATTTTCTCTACAATCATATTTGAGTTATTATGTGAGTTAGTAAATGTGCATCCATACTTGTGGGGACAAGCGGGAAAGGATGTCACCATGTGTTTGGAGTTGTATTGCATAAAGAAAGTTTTGTTGTTTTACAATTGAAAAATCTTGTTTCTAAAGATTCGATGTCAAACGATGCTGGAGGAAAATATTATAAGTTTTATTAAAACTTGATTATTGGAAAGAATATAAAATATTTGAGTGCCGAAGATGTATTTTTATGAAAAGTATTTCCTTTTGAAACTTGATTAATGGATAGCACTCGTTGTATCTTTGAAAGATGGATGTTAAATTGCTAAAGGCTTTAACATGAAAAGGATCATACGTTTGATTGTTTTATTCAAATGGTTTAGTTTGGCCATGAGCAATGAGTTGATAAAAAATAGATCCTTTGAGGCTAATATGCTATGAATCTATTTTTGAAATATCAAATATTTTGTTAGTTACTAGTGGAGATTGGTTCGAATATTGAGTTTGTTACCATGGAACTATACGTGCCGGTGTAGGGATACATTCCATGGCTAAGTCGAGGTTTGTGGGATAAAGTTCCCCATTGAGAGGGCAAATGATCATTACTTAAGTAATGAGGTTAAGTCGACTCGTACGACACTACGGGAAGCCGCCCAGACAAGTAGGGTCAAATACTTGTTGCTAGGTCGATCACCTAGTAGTTGTTTATTATGTCGGTGCCGGTATAGTACTCCCGGTGAGAGGGTAAAAGCTAATTTTGTTATGTTTAGGTCTAAGGAGCCAAAAGTGATTTCAATGACTTAATGAGGTTGAAATGATTTTACATGATTTTATTAGAATCATGGGTTGGTATAAATGTTTTAAAAGTTTATATCATGATTTATATTTTTCTAGTCTTTTCATTTAAAATGATAAGGAGCATGAATTGATATAATTGTTATCGTTTTATATCAATGTTGGTTGCATTATTTTTTGTAAAGCCATGTCCTAGAAACTTGAGTTAGAGAGAGTCTATGACACTTATTGAGTACCGCCATGGTGTACTCAACCCTCAGGGGCCCTTCTCCAGGGTCCCACTTACTTTACATATTTTCAGGATGAGACGTGGTACATGATGAGTTGATAGGGCAACAGGATGACTCTCTTTCCAAAACATATAGCAAGGCACCACTTCTATTTCGTGGTAGCCTTCATGTTGATCTTACTTACTTTTGGTTGGGTATGTCCCAAGTATTTATTTCATCATTGTGTCTTAGAGATTTCATAGACAGTTGTTATTCTTTTTTTTGAGTTGTAATCGAGAGTTATTCGTATGTCATGCATGAAAGAAATATTGTTATTCTTTTGTATATTTTTCAATTATTGAAAAATAATGGATTTAAATACTTTGTTTCATGTATGATTTTTAATCATTTAAAATGATCGTGTTTTCAAAAAGACTTCCGCATGTATTTATTTTGTATATAGATGGACGTTCTTGTACGGTTTGGTTCGCCCGGGTTGGATAGTGTACCGGGTGCCGGTCACGTGATTTTGGGTCGTGACAGATGATGAGAAGGAAGGCTTTGTAGAATGTGTAAATGCATTACAAGGAATGGGGTCGTATACTTATGAACCTCGAAAGATGTCCTTAGATCTTGAAAACCAGAAGACTCCTCCAACAAAGCCCTCAATCGAGAAGCCTCCTATTTTGGAGTTAAAGCCATTGCCTTCATATCTCAGTTATGAGTTTCTTGCCCCATGTTATACTTTACCTGTTATTCTTTCCTCTTGTTTGACTAACGTGCAGGTAGATTCTACTTTGGCGGTGCTTCAAAAGAGGAAGAAAACTATAGGATGGACACTGGCGGATATTTGGGGTATAAGCTCCCCGCTTTTTGCATGCACAAGATTATTTTGGAGGAGGATGCCAAACCCTCCATTGAACATCAAAGAATATTAAATGAAGCAGTGTAAGAGGTGGTGAAAAAAGAGATCATAAAATGGTTGGATGTCGGGGTTGTTTACCCCATTTCCGATAGCTCGTGGACCTCTCCGGTACAATGTGTCCCAAAGAAAGGGGGCATGATTATGGTAACAAATGACAAGAATGAGTTGATCCCCACAAGAACGGTCACCGAGTGGAGAGTTTGCATGGACTATAGGAAGCTCAACAAAGTCACTCAGAAAGATCATTTTTCGCTTCTATTTCTTGATCAAATGCTTGATAGGTTGGCCGAACGAGCTTTTTATTGTTTCCTTATTGGATATTCCGGCTACAATCAAATTCTTGTTGCTCCTGAGGACCAAGAGAAGACTACTTTCACTTGTCCCTATGGTACTTTCGCATTCTCGCGGATGCCATTTGGGTTATGCAATGCACCAGCGACTTTTCAATGGTGTATGATGGCCATCTTCACCGACATGGTGGAGGATTTTCTTAAGGTCTTTATGGATGATTTCTCTGTAGTTGAGAATTCCTTCAATGATTGCTTGAACAACTTGGATAAGGTCTTGGCAAGATATGAGGAGACAAACTTGGTTTTGAATTGGGAGAAATGTCACTTCATGGTCGAAGAAGGCATAGTTCTCGGCCACAAAATTTCAAAGCATGGTATTGAGGTGATCTCCAAACTCCCTCCCCTATATCCGTGAAGGGAGTGAGGAGCTTCTTGGGTCATGCGAGGTTCTATCACCGATTCATCAAGGACTTTTCTAATGTGGTGAACCCCTTGTGTAAACTTTTGGAGAAGGATGCCAAGTTCCATTTCAACGAGGATTGTATGAAGACATTCGAATTGCTCAAGTTCAAGTTGACTATTACTCCTATTATCATCGCACCGGATTGGAGCTTGCCTTTTGAGCTCATGTGTGACGTAAGTGATGTGGTGGTCGGAGCAGTTTTGGGGCAACGTATCAATAAAATCTTCCATCCGATCTACTATGCTAGTAAGACCATGAATGATGCCCAAGTCAACTACATAGTGACCGAAAAAGAGCTCCTTGCTATTGTCTTTGCTATGGAGAAGTTCCGCCCGTATTTGATGGGTACAAAGGTGATTGTACACGCCGACCATGCGGCGCTTCGATATTTGATGAGCAAGAAAGATTCTAAAGCAAGATTAATGAGGTGGGTGCTTCTATTGCAAGAGTTTAATCTAGAGATTCAAGACCGTAAGGGTAGTGAAAACCAAGTGGCGGACCACTTGTCTCGTTTGGAGGAGGAGGGGAGGCCACATGACGGCCTTGAGATAAATGATTCTTTCCCCGACGAGCAACTTCTAGCCATTTCAATGACCGGGATGCCGTGGTTCACCGACTTAGATAATTATCTTGTGAGTGGTATTGTACCGAATGAATTCTCTTCAAACCAAAGGAAGAAGCTCAAATGGGATTTCCTTGACTATTATTGAGATGAGCCGTATCTCTTCCGGATTTGTACCGATAGTATGATTTGACGATATGTGCCGGAGGAGGAACAAAGGAAAATTCTTGAGGTTTGCCACTCTTCATCATATGGTGGTCACCATGGTGGAGCTAGAACGGTAACAAAAGTGTTGAGTTGTGGATTCTATTGGCCTACTCTTTACAAGGAGGCTAGCAATCTCGTCAAACGTTGTGATGAATGTCAAAGGGCCAGTGGAATTTCCAAGAAGAATGAGATGCCCCTCACCACCATCTTGGAGATTGACATTTTTTATGTGTGGGTCCGTTCGTGAACTCTTGTGGGAACACTTATATATTGGTAGTTGTGGATTATGTGTCAAAGTGGGTTGAAGTTGTGGCTTTACCCAACAATAAAGCTCGAAGTGTGGTGGCATTTTTGAAAAGGAACATTTTCATGAGATTTGGTACTCCAAGGGCCATTATTAGTGATGGGGGATCACATGTTTGTAACAAAGATTTTGATACCTTAATCACAAAGTATGGTGTCACTCACAAAGTGTCGACTCCCTATCATCCTCAAGCGAGTGGGCAAGTCGGAGTCTCCAACCCGGAGATCAAGAGTATTTTGTCAAAGACTGTGAACGCCAACCAGACAGATTGGTCAAAGAAACTTGATGATGCTCTTTGGGCTTATAGGACGGCTTGCAAAACACCAATTGGTATGTCCCCGTATCGGTTAGTGTTCGAGAAAACTTGTCACCTACCGGTCGAACTTGAGCACAAGGCTATGTGGGCATTGAAGAAGCTTAATCTTGAATGGGATATCGCCGCCAACTTAAGGGTGGCACAATTGAATGAGCTTGATGAATTCTGGTACCATGCATATTCAAGTTCATCCTTATACAATGACAAGATGAAGTACCTCCATGACAAGTACATCCTAAACAAGGAGTTTAAAGAAGGTGATCTTATGTTATTGTTCAATTTCCGGTTACGGATGTTTCCGGGCAAGTTGAAGTCTAAATGGAGTGGCCAATTTGAAGTGGTGAATGTAACCCCCTTTGGTGCTTTAGAATTGAAGAATAAAAATGATGAGGTGTTTAGAGTCAATGGGCATCGGGTAAAACTCTATCTTGTCAAGGTTGATGATGGCCACATCGTGGCGGTTCTTCATTTCAAATGATTGGTAATATGCATCGTGCCGTAACGTTAAATCAAGCGCTTCTTAGGAGGTAACCCATGCGTCTTTTTCTTTTTCATTAGATAGGTTTTGATTTGTGCTAACTAGTTTTGAAGTGTATGCATGAATGGATGTGCATTGTAGGGATTGTGTCATAATTGGCTAAGTGTTGAAAAAGTGCGGACCGCGCAATTCTAAAGGCAGCAGCAGAAATCACTCTGCGGCCACACAATTCTGTGTGCCGTCGCATAACTGGAAGACCAAAATTGCAAAGAAGTTGGCATGTCAAAATTCATAGCCAATCGGCAGCCGCACAAATTCTGTGCCGCACTCACTTTTGTGCGGACCGCAGAGTTGCATCAAGGTACAGGTAAAGAGTGCGGTTCGCACTCACCTTAGGTTTGGGGTGACTTGGTCAACCTATAAATCGAACCTCAATGCACTGTACACAATTTTACACACACTAAGTTCTTCAACCCTAAGCAAACACAGTGCACGTTCATTTAGTTCACAATCTTCCTTCATGTCATCAGTGTAGCTTCTTACCTGCATCCTTCATAACTGGTATGTTCATTACTTTATTAGATTTTTCAATTTCTTTTAGTTTTTATTCTTTTGTGGTAGAGTTATTTTTAGACCTAAAATGTCAATTGTTAGTCATGTGTACTTAAAATCATGTGGGTAATATCATATATGTTCATTGGGGCCTGGGTAGATCATTAATCATGTTTAATTGCAAAAACCATGTCTAAATTGTGCAAAACTTGCAAAACAAAGAGTCAGTGCTGCGTAATTTCAAATTGTGCAGCCGCACACAATTTGGTGCGGTCCACAGATCTTAAACTTAGGGCTAAAATGTTGCATGAAAAGTGCGGACCACACTCAAAATTGTGCGGTTTGTAGAAAAATTGTGCGGCCGCAGAAAAATGTATGCGACCGCACTTTGGACCTTTAGAGAACCAGTGTTCTGGAATTAGGATTGTGCGTCCGCACTCGAAATTGTGCAGTCCGCACTTCAGGATGTGCGACCGCACTTCAAAATTGTGTAATCCGCAGATAGCAGTCTGCGGCCGCACTCAAAATTGTGCGGTCCGCACTGCCTCTTCTGCAGTCTGTTTTCCTGTAGCTGTTATGCATTTATGTACACTATTTTGAGCTCTAACTGACTTATGTACCTCATATTACAGACAATGGTTCGTTCACGAGGTTGAGGAGATACATCTAAAGGGAGAGGTGAACCCTCTCGAGGTCGGGGAGGAACTCAACCTTTGGGGGTGCAAAAGAAAACTTTGACAAAAAAGCAAACCCCGGGGAGAGGTAGGGCCACAGAGCCTTCTGAATCAAGCTCATATGTCCCGTCTAGGGAAGCCTCCAAAGGTCACTCAATGGGAGAACAACCTGAGGCCCAGTCCCAACCATCATACTTCCCAGATAGATACCAACTCCGAGACGAACCCTCTACCTCAGCAAGTTCTTCTGAGGGTTCCGATGCCGGTAGCCAGGGTTTAGATCCATCCTCTACACCTACTCCTCCGGCAATAATGGCAATAGATGATGATGATGATGATAATGATGTCTCGGATGATGATAGACGAGGTGGCACTCGAGTGGGCGGCCTAGAGAGGTCGAAGAAGAAGGAAGCATGGGAGGATCGATTTGTGAGTTTGAATGCCTTCACAAGGTTCAGAGAGTGGTGGCCCCAGAGATCGCTCACACTTGAGCGATAGTTCTTAATTAAGGATTTAGATATTCACAATCCAAATGTCCTTAGACAGTTCCGGGAGTGCCAAGGGTGGATGTGGTTCACCTAGAGTGTCAAGTATGCTAAGGAGCACTTGGTACGAGAATTCTATGCCAATGTGGCACACATCAAGAAGGGTACCAAAGTTACCAAAGTGCGGAATTTGAAAGTTAGATTCGATCAGTGCACTCTGAACCAGTACTTGGGATTCGAGGAGTTAGAACCAGTCCAGTAGTTGGAAAAACTCTCTAAGGGTGATATAGTTCGCCCTTGGCTAGCAGAGATATTGGCAGCTCCAGGACCACCACCACTGTGGATCACAGCGGGGGTTCCCATTCCTCGGGCAACCCTCAATTTTGAAGCAAAAGGGTGGCAAACTTTTGTGTGCAGCTGCTTAGACCCGAGCCGGAATGAAAAAAATCTTCCCCTCCCCCGAGCAATTTTGGTGGCATCCATCATGGCCTGGTACCCAATAAATGTGGGTACCATTATGTAGGCCAATGTGTCGTTGGTGGTCTAAAGAGGTGAAAGTTCCTATCCATATCCCAACACACTTACAACATACCTCACGGATGCAAAGGTAGAGCCGAGGAGTTTTGATCAAAAGGTGCAGGCTAAACAGCCCTTCTCATTGTACTCTTTGCAAGGTCTGGGAAACCCAAAGTTCAAGGGTAAGGCAACTACCACCGGTGGCCTATCATGACCCAAACTAACCCTGTCGTGATGGCGCCTATCGTGGAACTAGGAAAGCCGACTCATTTCCAAAACAAACAGATATTTTTATTTCAAAGATAATTTTAAGGCCATTTAACATAAAAGCCTTCATAAAAGATTTCAAATTAAAACAAAAGTGTGGAAAAGAAAAGTCTGACATCGGAGTGTCACTAGTCATGAGCATCTACTATAACTTGTATGACAATATCGAAACTAACATAGTCTGGAAAATAGCTAAATACAATTAAAGGAAGATAAGAGGGAGAAGAGAAGGGCTACGATCGCCAGGCAGCTACCTTGCTATCCTCGAGAAAATCTGCAATCGGAATAGTCAACAGCCGCTACCGTGTCTAGCTATACCTGGATCTACACACAAGGTGTAGGGAGTAACGTGAGTACGCCAACTCACTAAGTAATAATAGTAAATAAAGACTGAGTAGTAGTAGTGACGAGCAATAAAGCATATAAAGGTCATATCACAAAAATTCAGTAAAGTACATCATGTTTTAAAAATCAGTGTTTGAATCAAATCATCTCGTTTAAACCCGGTTCCAGTAAAATCATTAAAAGATATTTTTCAACAGTTTCAAACAGAGGCTCAATGCAAAGGTGAACAAAATGATGAAATCATAAAAATAGCCCATCAGGCATACCTCACAATCACTCGTATACAGCCCATCGGGCATACCTCACAATCACTTGTAAACAGCCCATCAGGCATACCTCACTATCATGCATGCCTTCTAGTCACTCAGCACTCGGCACTCACACTCAGTAGGTACCTGCGCTCACTGGGGTGTGTATAGACTCCGGAGGGGCTCCTTCAGCCCAAGCGCTATATCAAGCCAAATCATGGCGTAAATCAATCAGGCCATCGGCCTATATGAAATAGTGATCCCATAAATATCCTCACAAATCAGGCCCTCGGCCTCACTCAGTCATAAACCTCTCAAGCCACTCGGGCTCTCAGTAAAAACAGGGTACTCAGCCCAAAACAACATTTATATGCATCAAAACAGAGTAATAAAAATCGAGTTATGCAGTAAACAGGTATAATCATGACTGAGTATAGATTTTCAATCGAAAACAGTGAGAGGATAGTAAGAAAAGGCCCCTAAGGGTCTAAACAGCACTGGCACCAGGCCCAAACATGGCATTCAGCCCAATTTATAGAAACTCTTTCTAAAATACATAAGTATTATATAGTTTCAACAAAATATGCAATTTTACAGTTGCTACAGGACGGACCAAGTCACAATCCCCAATGGTGCACGCCCACACGCCCACACGCCCGTCACCTAGTATGTGCGTCACCTAAAATAGTAAAAATAATACGAAATCCGGGGTTTCATACCCTCAGGACTAGATTTACAATCGTTACTTACCTCAAACTAATCAAATCCCTACTCTGCGATGCTCTTGCCCCTCGATTTGGCCTCCAAATGCTCTGAATCTATTCACAATCAGTAAAATACCATCAATTTATACTAAAGGAATGAATTCCACAAGAAAAACTATCAAATTATCCCAAAAATCATTTAAAGATATTTTTCAATAGTTTCAAAACAGAGGCTCAATGCAAAGGTGAACAAAATGATGAAATCATAAAAACAACCCATCAGGCATACCTCACAATCACTCGTATACAGCCCCTCGGACATACCTCACAATCACTCGGAAATAGCCCCTAAAGCATACCTCACCATTACTCATGCCTCCCAGTCACTCAGCAGTCTGCACTCGTACACAGTAGGTACCAGCGCTCACTGGGGGTGTGTACAGACTCCGGAGGGGCTCCTTCAGCCCAAGCGCTATATCAAGCCAAATCATGGCGTAAATCAATCAGGCCCTCGGCCTATATCAAACAGCGATCCCATAAATATCCTCACAAATCAGGCCCTCGACCTCACTCAGTCATAAACCACTCAAGCCACTCGGGCTCTCTGTAAAAATAGGGTACTTAGCCCAAAACAACATTTATATACATCAAAACATAGTAATAAAAATCGAGTTATGCGGTAAACAGGTATAACCATGACTGAGTATAGATTTTTAATCGAAAACAGTGAGAGGATAGTAAGAAAACGCCCCTAAGGGTCTAAACAGCACTGGCACCAGGCCCAAACATAGCATTCAGCCCAATTTACAGAAACTCTTTCTAAAATACATAAGTATCAAATAGTTTCAACAAAATATGCAACTTTACAGTTGCTACAGGACGGACCAAGTCACAATCCCCAACGGTGCACGCCCACACGCCAGTCACATAGCATGTGCGTCACCTAAAATAGAAAAAATGATATGAAATTCGGGGTTTCATACCCTCAAGACTAGATTTACAATCGTTACTTACCTCAAACGGATCAAATCCCTACTCCGCGATGCTCTTGCCCCTCAATTCGGCCTCCAAATGCTCTGAATTTATTCATAATCAGTAAAATACCATCAATTTATGCTAAAGGAATGAATTCCACAAGAAAAACTATCAAATTAGCCCAAAAATCATTTAAAGATATTTTTCAATAGTTTCAAAACAGAGGCTCAATGCAAAGGTGAAAAAAATGATGAAATCATAAAAACAGCCCCTCGGGCATACCTCACAATCACTCGTATACAGCCCCTCGGACATACCTTACAATCACTCCTAAATAGCCCATCAAGCATACATCACCATTACTCATGCCTCCCAGTCACTTAGCACTCGGCACTCGCACCCAGTAGGTACCTGTGCTCACTGGGGGTGTGTACAGACTTCGGAGGGGGGGCCTTCAGCCCAAGCGCTATATCAAGCCAAATCATGGCGTAAATCAATCAGGCCCTCGGCCTATATCAAACAACGGTCCCATAAATATCCTCACAAATCAGGCCCTCGGCCTCACTTAGTCATAACCCTCTCAAGCCACTCGGGCTCTCAGTAAAAACAGGGTACTCAGCCCAAAACAACATGTATATACATCAAAACAGAGTAATAAAAATCGAGTTATGAAGTAAACAGGTATAACCATGACTGAGTATATATTTTTAATCGAAAACAGTGAGAGGATAGTAAGAAAAGGCCCCTAAGGGTCCAAACAACACTGGTACCAGGCCCAAATATGGAATTCAGCCCAATTTACAAAACTCTTTCTAAAATACATAATAATCATATAGTTTCAACAGTTCCTACGGGACGGACCAAGTCACAATCCCCAACGGTGCACTCCTACACGCCAGTCACATGGCATGTGCGTCACCTAAAATAGAAAAAATGATATGAAATTCGGGGTTTCATACCCTCAGGACTAGATTTACAATCGTTACTTACCTCAAACGGATCTAATCCCTACTCCGCGAAGCTCTTACCCCTCAATTCGGCCTCCAAATGCTCTGAATCTATTCACAATCAGTAAAATACCATCAATTTATGCTAAAGGAATGAATTCCACAAGAAAAACTATCAAATTAGCCCAAAAATCATTTAAAGATATTTTTCAATAGTTTCAAAACAGAGGCTCAATGCAAAGGTGAAAAAAATGATGAAATCATAAAAACAGCCCCTCGGGCATACCTCATAATCACTCGTATACAGCCCCTCGGACATACCTAACAATCACTCGTAAATAGCCCCTCAAGCATACCTCACCATCACTCATGCCTCCCAGTCACTTAGCACTCGGCACTCGCACCCAGTAGGTACCTGCGCTCACTGGGGGTGTGTACAGATTTTGGAGGGGACCCTTTAGCCAAAGCACTATATCAAGCCAAATCATGGCGTAAATCAATCAGGCCCTCAGCCTATATCAAACAACGGTCCCATAAATATCCTCACAAATCAGGCCCTCGGCCTCACTTAGTCATAACCCTCTCAAGCCACTCGGGCTCTCAGTAAAAACAGGGTACTCAGCCCAAAACAACATGTATATACATCAAAACAGAGTAATAAAAATCGAGTTATGAAGTAAACAGGTATAACCATGACTGAGTATATATTTTTAATCGAAAACAGTGAGAGGATAGTAAGAAAAGGCCCCTAAGGGTTCAAACAACACTGGTACCAGGCCCAAACATGGAATTCAGCCCAATTTACAAAAACTCTTTCTAAAATACATAAGTATCATATAGTTTCAACAGTTCCTACGGGACGGACCAAGTCACAATCCCCAACGGTGCACGCCCACACGCCAGTCACATAGCATGTGCGTCACCTAAAATAGAAAAAATGATATGAAATTCGGGATTTCATACCCTCAAGACTAGATTTACAATCATTACTTACCTCAAACGGATCAAATCCTTACTCCGCGATGCTCTTGCCCCTCGATTCGGCCTCCAAATGCTCTGAATCTATTCACAATCAGTAAAATACCATCAATTTATGCTAAAAGATTGAATTCCACAAGAAAACTATCAAATTAGCCCAAAAATCATTTAAAGATATTTTTCAATAGTTTCAAAACAGAGGCTCAATGCAAAGGTGAAAAAAATGATGAAATCATAAAAACAGCCCCTCGGGCATACCTCACAATCACTCGTATACAACCCCTTGGACATACCTCACAATCACTCATAAATAGCCCCTCAAGCATACCTCACAATCACTCATGCCTCCCAGTCACTTAGCACTCGGCACTCGCACCCAGTAGGTACCTGCGCTCACTGGGGGTGTGTACAGACTTCGGAGGGGGCCCTTCAGCCCAAGCGCTATATCAAGCCAAATCATGGCGTAAATCAATCAGGCCCTCAGCCTATATCAAACAACGGTCCCATAAATATCCTCACAAATCAGACCCTCGGCCTCACTTAGTCATAACCCTCTCAAGCCACTCGGGCTCTCAGTAAAAACAGGGTACTCAGCCCAAAACAACATGTATATACATCAAAACAGAGTAATAAAAATCGAGTTATGAAGTAAACAGGTATAACCATGACTGAGTATATATTTTTAATCGAAAACAGTGAGAGGATAGTAAGAAAAGGCCCCTAAGGGTTCAAACAACACTGGTACCAGGCCCAAACATGGAATTCAGCCCAATTTACAAAAACTCTTTCTAAAATACATAAGTATCATATAGTTTCAACAGTTCCTACGGGACGGACCAAGTCACAATCCCCAACGGTGCACGCCCACACGCCAGTCACATAGCATGTGCGTCACCTAAAATAGAAAAAATGATATGAAATTCGGGATTTCATACCCTCAAGACTAGATTTACAATCATTACTTACCTCAAACGGATCAAATCCTTACTCCGCGATGCTCTTGCCCCTCGATTCGGCCTCCAAATGCTCTGAATCTATTCACAATCAGTAAAATACCATCAATTTATGCTAAAAGATTGAATTCCACAAGAAAACTATCAAATTAGCCCAAAAATCATTTAAAGATATTTTTCAATAGTTTCAAAACAGAGGCTCAATGCAAAGGTGAAAAAAATGATGAAATCATAAAAACAGCCCCTCGGGCATACCTCACAATCACTCGTATACAACCCCTTGGACATACCTCACAATCACTCATAAATAGCCCCTCAAGCATACCTCACAATCACTCATGCCTCCCAGTCACTTAGCACTCGGCACTCGCACCCAGTAGGTACCTGCGCTCACTGGGGGTGTGTACAGACTTCGGAGGGGGCCCTTCAGCCCAAGCGCTATATCAAGCCAAATCATGGCGTAAATCAATCAGGCCCTCGGCCTATATCAAACAGCGATCCTATAAATATCCTCACAAATCAGGCCCTCGGCCTCACTTAGTCATAAACCTCTCAAGCCACTCGGGCTCTCAGTAAAAACAGGGTACTCAGCCCAAAACAACATTTATATGCATCAAAACAGAGTAATAAAAATCGAGTTATGCAGTAAACAGGTATAACCATGACTGAGTATAGATTTTTAATCGAAAACAGTGAGAGGATAGTAAGAAAAGGCCCCTAAGGGTCCAAACAACACTGGTACCAGGCCCAAACATGGAATTCAACCCAATTTACAAAAACTCTTTCTAAAATACATAAGTATCATATAGTTTCAACAGTTCCTACGGGACGAACCAAGTCACAATCCCCAACGGTGCATGCCCACACGCCTGTCACCTAGCATGTGCGTCACTTCAAATAGTAAAAATGATACGAAATTTAGGGTTTCATACCCTCAGGACTAGATTTACAATTGTTACTTACCTCAAACCGATCAAATCCCTACTCTGCGATGCTCTTGCCCCTCGATTCGGCCTCCAAATGCTCCGAATCTATTCATAATCAGTACAATACCATCAATTTATGCTAAAGGAATGAATTCCACAAGAAAAACTATCAAATTAGCCCAAAACCCGAAATTAGCTCAAACCCGGCCCACGAGCCAACTTCTCGAAATCCGATAAAATTTACAAAACTAGAAGGCCCGTTCACTCACGAGTCCATACATATAAAATTTATCAAAATCCGACATCATTTGGTTCTTCACATCCTTAAATTACTCTCCAAAATCCCAAGCCTTAACCCCTCATTTTTCACCCCTAATTTCCACTAATTACATAATTAAACAACAAGAAATCACCATAGATAGGAGTATTAGGGATCAAGAAACTTACCTTACCGATAGCCCTTGAATCACCCTTCAAATATCACTCCAAAATGCTCCAAAACCGACTGAAAATGGTGAAGAATGAACCAAAATTCGCGAAGTCTCCTTTATACTTTCTGCCCAAGCCTTTCGCACCTGCGGCCAATTTTCCGCGCCTGCGGAACCGCACCTGCAGTTAAAATCCTCACACCTTTGAGAATCACTTAAACTCTCAGCCTCAGCACCTGCGCCCAGGTCTTGCACTTGCGGGCTCACTGGTGCGGCCAATCCTTCGTATCTGCGCTCCAGTCTTGGCCTCCTTTTTTCCGCATCTGCGCTCCAAGTCTCGCGCTTGCAGGGTCGCAGATGCGGCCTATTTCTCGCACCTGAACATCCTAACTAGACCAGCACTGTCTGCACCTGCGAACTTCATAAGCGCACCTGCAGCCTCGCACCTGCAACTCCCCTTCCGCAGGTGCGGAAACACGAGCAGAAAACACACCAGCAGCTCTCAAACACCAAAAATCAATCCGTCGACCATCCGAAACACACCCGAGGCCCTCGGGACCTCAACCAAAAATACCATCAAGTCATATATTAACATACAAACTTAGTCGAACCTTCGAATCACTCAAAACAACACAAAATCACCAAATTACCCTCGAATTCAAGCCTAAGAACTTCAAAACTTTCAAATTCGGCAACCGATGCCGAAACCAACCAAACCATGTCCGAATGACCTCAAATTTTACATACACATAACAAATGATACTATGAACCTACTCCAACTTCCGGAATTCTATTCCGACCCCGATATCAAATTTTTCACTGCCGACCAAAATTGCCAAATTTCTAACTTTCGCCAATACAAGCCTAATTCTACTACGGACCTCCAAATCACATTCCGGATGCACTCCTAAGTCCAAAATCACCTAACAGAGCTAACGGAATCATAAAAATTCAAATATGAAATCGTTTACACATAGGTCAACATCCGTTTGACTTTTCTAACTTAAACTTCTAAATATGAGACTAAGTGTCTCAATCCACTCTGAAACCACTCCGGACCCGAACCAACTAACCCGATATAACATAATACAGTTGAATAACACATAAAGAAGAAGAAATAGGAAAAACGGGGCTATAACTCCTGAAACGACCGGCCGGGTCGTTACATGGCCAGTCTGATGAGCCAACAGTGGTGGTTACAAATTCAGCTGCCATGCCTTCCACAGCAGCTGGTCCTTCCACCGAGACGGCTGACATGCCACCACCTCCACCTTCTAGACCATCTATACTAATGTCATTGCCTGCCTCTTCTACATATCCCCTCACTGCGCTGCGAGTCTCCCAGACATTGGCGAGTCTCAACAACTGGATGCAGACAGCTACTTCAAAGCTGTCTGACATATCTAGTGCTGTTGCAGCACAGTCCTCTACCCCAGTAGCACGTCAGGTACCTTCGTCAATAGAGGAAATTTTGAAGAAGATCCTGGAAAATCAGAAGACTATCATGGATACAGTGGTGGCGCATAGTAGAGCTATTGAGGAGTTGGGCAAACAGGTGAAGAAGATGCAGAAATCTCAAGCATCAAAGAAATCAGTGGAAAAATTGAGCACCGAGGTGGCCAAGCTTGCATCAGCTGGGGATATTCCCCTTGACATTCTGATGGAGACAGTACCGGCAGTTCCACCAGTACCTGAGGCATCAGAGACAACAACTGGCCAATCTGGGGAGCCGGACCCTGCTGCCCACACCATTGAGGAGATGCTCCAGATGTTCAGCCACCCCATTATTCCCCGATCGGAGGACGATGAAATCTAGTTGGAGGATCCAGAGGGTGTTGATGATGCCATGCACACTGAGAACACATAAGGAGTCTTCTTCACTCTCTATCCTTATTTTTGTTAAGTATTGAGGACAATGCTTATTATTTTTTTTAGGGGGTGGTCTATTTTGGATAGTTTATTATGATATTGGCATTGGCTTGTAATAACTTTAATACTTTTTTTATTTTATCCTTATTCTCTCTTTCGTTATGTATATATTCCTCCCTTTCTCTTGATGTATATATTCATTTCCCCTCGGTTTGTATATTCATTTGTCTTACTTTTAGTAGTTTATTTTATCGCTTCTGTAGTTTGTTTTTCTTCATAGTATAACTTCTTATTTACTTTAATAGCTTCTTTTTGATTTGGTAGCTTCTTGTTATGTTTAAGTGAGCAATAAGCCTTTAGTTTTCTTAATGTCACGGTTCTTTCCAAAGGTGAATTTTGCGTGAACCGGATGGCTCTTCCCAACGATAGATGGTGTGACAACCTTCTTAAGGGATTGAGTCCATTTTTTTTATGTTTAGGCAAAATTAGTAGTAATGAATAAAAGGGTCTCAAGAATGCTTCACTTGGTACCAACACATTTACCTACAGCCTTATGGTTAAAAATAAGTTTTTGGCAAAAAATAGCTCTAGTTGTGACCTTTTGACTCTTGTGTTGACTTAAGCATTCATCGAGTGATTCATCAAGCCATTTGTGATTTTCAATCTTAAATAAGGTTGTTTTAGGCCTTCGACTCCATTCTCTTTAGCAATCCAGCAGCGTGAGAGGTGAGATATTTAGTTGCAAGTCCAAAGTACCTGTGCTAATAGTTTAGAACTTGCCCCGAATATTTTTCTAGGAGGAATTCTAAGTTTGGCTTGGCTTGAGAAATGATTGTAGGATCTCCTTGATCCAATTTGAAATCTTTCATAGCCTACCAACGTGATATCCCTAGTCAACCCATTTGAGCCTAAGCCCTTTTTCATTTAATAACCACGTTACATGCCTGTACCCGTTTATAATGACCCTCTCTTGGCACCCGATCTTTTCTTGGCATTCTTGAGAAACAATTGGCTAAAACATAAGTTTGGGGGAGAGACAAGGAGTTTGAAAGTGATATAAAGGTAAAAAGAAGAGGAAAGAAATGAAGAAAAAGGAAGTCAAAGAAAAGAAAGAAAGAACAAAATGAAAAATGCCAAAAAGAAAGTGAATAAAGTAAAGAGTCGAAGGGATTCAAAGAAAAATAAGGATGAGAGGCATGGAGTAAACAAAGAAGGAGAAAATGAATATCATGACCAATAAAGAGTGACGTTAAGTCTCTCTAGTTCCCCCGAGGAAAAAGAAAATGACTCAAAAAGTCGACAAAGTATGAGACAAAAAGAGAAAATGGAGTGCTTAAGGAAAGATGATATTCCAACAAATCCTACCTTAGTCCAAAAGACTTCATTACATCCCGAAAAAGCCCTACATGATTTCAAGTCGAGTGAGCTTACATTAGTGGTGATTTACATGGGGGGAAAGCATATGGTACTTAGAGCCATACTGGTGACATTCTTTTGAGAGAGATGAGCGAACTTTTCACAATCCTTGAATTGAGTGTTATATTCTAAAGTGAGATATGCTAACTGAGAGTAGAGGAGGATGAGTTTGGGATCCACAATAACCTACATGAAAGAGTGAGCTTCCTTGATGAATAAAGTTAACTCTTGATGCTCTAGTGTCATATTAGAACTATTGTACTTAAAAAGTTAAATCATTGCATTGTTGATAATTCATAAGTGTTGTGGGTAAGTGTTGATCTCAATTGATGTGTATTTGATTCACCTTAGGCCAACTGAAATAACTCTTTTCTTGTGGAGGTGGGAATTACCTTATTTGCTTGAGGACAAGCAAAAGCTTAAGTTTAGCGGAGTTGATAAGTAGGGATTTTGACTACTTATTTGCACTCTTCTACTTTCATTTTAGCTCAAAATTGCTTAAAGGTATTCCCGAAAACTGATGAAATGTGCTTTCTTGCATGAGTGTTGGAATATGAGGCAAAGAGATGAAAATCAACTCAAGAAGGAGTAATTTTGGACAAGGACCAAAATAAAGCTAAAAGGGCAAAATGCGGACCACACAATATTGAGTGCGCCCGCAAAACATGAGGAAGCCTTTGACAAAATTTCTATGCAAAGTACGGACCACACAATTATTGTGCGGCCGCAGAAAATGAGGTTCAGAGATATGGATTCTGGGGTCATGAAGAAGTGCGGATCGCACCATTATTGTACGGCCGCAGAGTCAAAAGTGCGGTCGCACTCAGAAATATACGGTCCGCAGAAGTCTTGCATGTCAAAGCTAAAATTTGATAGTGCGGTCACACTCAGAAATGTGCGGACCACGGAATTTGAAGAAGTACGGCCGCAACCCAGAATTGTGCGGCTGCAAAAGTCCATCCTGTCAAGCTAGTGTCAAAGTGCGGACCGCACACATAATTGTGCGACTGCAGAATCTCCGCATGGGCAATTTTTTTCGATAATTTCAGCTGGGTATAAATAGCTCTTTTTGTCAAATTTAGGTTAAGGAGAGAACACCTGAGAATATATAGCCATTTTTCTTTACTGTTTTGGGTAATTCTGTAATAGTTTATCATTTTAACATTAGATTTTCTTCCCTTAATCATCTATTATGAGTTTTATTATAGTTTCTTCTTTAATTTCTTCATTTTCTATGAGTAGCTAAACCCTTAGCTAGGGTTGTAACCCAACCCTAGTATGGGTACTTAATGGATGATTGATTTAAGGCTTATTTATGATTGAATATATAATATTTAGCCTAGTTCTTGCTTGAATTTGAGAATTGATGGTTGCAAACATTGATTCATGCCTAATTGACTTAGTTTCTACTTGAGAAAGAGAGACTAAGTCTAGAAAAAATTGGCTAACAAGAAATTGGGGTGAACTCAAGAAATTGATAGCCCCAATTAAAGGGTCGAATCTAGAGATAGCAAGACCCGACTTGAGCATCTATCACTTGTTTTGTAAAATACCCATTTGGACTTGAAAGAGCCAAATCGGGCAAAATCACTCAAACTACCGAGAGCTATAGAGTGAGTAATCGCGTGTGATTGCTATATTGTATCCAACCAACCAAACATGCCCTAAAGCTCTCAATCCGTTAGGCAACCAACTAGGTGGAAGTTACAAACCTAGATCTTTTATAACCTGAAAAACAATAATACCAAAAACATTGTCTCTTACAACATTAGCATAAGATTTAGGAGTAGAAAATAAACAACTGAATATGTGAAAGTACAATCTTGGGCGCGTCATATACTTAGACTAGGTATATACCTAATCCAACATAAAGCTCTTTGTGGAATCGACCTCGACTCGCGTTGGGTATTTATAATTGCATCGACCGCCTTACAATCCCAATTAATGGTGTGAGTTTGGGCGACATCAGTGTCATAGGGACATGCCACAATTTAAAATGTAGGGTGGGGATGTATATATGTATAGAATGTATAAATGTCTATATATAGAATGTATAAATGTTTATGTGTGTTTTTTTAATTCAACAATTTTGACTTTTCCTGACAATGGAATTCCTCGATTGTCTTCTTGAGGGATTAAAGTTGAAGAAAATTCCCCTTGGTTTTTCTTTATACCGCAGTTCTTTTTCAAGGGTTTTGTTTGAACCGGATGTAGTTAGTTTTATTTTTTTAGGAGTAGAAAATCTTGTGCTGTGATTTGAAATGAAAGCAATATCTCTTGATTGTATTTTGCCTTGAGAATAGTAAGTGCTTTAGTTGTGACGCTTAGGCTCAATTTTTTGACTCTTGTATAAGTACCTTAAATTGTGGAACAAGGAACAGAAAATTTAGAAGAATTACCATAGCACAAATACTCTACTTTTATGTATTTGAATCGTTTTTGGAAGAATTAATTGTTACATTTATATTCACTTGTTCTTTTAATTGAAAAAGGCATAACTTGTGATATCTTTGCATTATATTGTTGGTTGAGTTCATAGATTTTTCTAAGTAATCGAAAGAGGCTAGTTGAATCATTGATTAAATCTAGTTAGGAGAATAATCGAAAGAGGTTTTCCTAAGGACCGATCCACTACGCATTCTTGCATATCTTCACAGTGCTTAAATTGGTTCATCTCGTGAGGTTTAGACTTAATCGAGATATGAGTTTTTTACTGAACGTTTGAACTAATAATAGAGTCAATTCGAGAGACTCACTCGAACATTGGAAGTGAATTATCTAGAGTTAGATCCCGAACAATTATCTTGCACTTATTCTGTCAAAACCCTATCGTCTTCCATTGATAACCTTAATTACTTATTCCTTGTTTCGATAGTCATTAGTCAATAACTATAGATTTTAGAGTCCTAGTTAAATTTTATTATTAATCATATAATTCTCAACTATTGATCCTCTTTGATAACAATCAAGTTAGAAATTACGAGAATACTATTTAAATCCAATCCATGTGGACATGATATTATACTATACTATCTTGAACTAGCGAGCACAATTTAAGTTTCCTCTTATTCTAAATTTTCTGTTCCTTGTTCTATTTGTGCTACGGCAAGACAGTCCAAACTACCATTCCCCTCAAGCTCTATTTCTACCAAGAATATTTTTGATTTGATACATGTAGATACATGGGGACCTTACAAGAATGTAACATATGATGTGTATAAATATTTCTTGACCATTATTGATGACTTTAGTAGGGGCACACAGACTTATCTACTTAGTACAAAATCAAATATTTTTCCAGTTTTGAAGTCCTTTTTAGCCATGATGGATAGACAATTTCATGCCAAAGTTAAAATTATTGGATCAGATAATGTATTGAATTGGGGAGTGAAAATACACAATCAAATTTTCTTCTTTCACTGGGTATTATACACCAGACTACATGTGTGTCCTCTCCACAATAAAATGAAGTTGTATAGAAAAAATACAAGCATTTGTTAAAAACAGCCATGGATTTGCTCTTTCAGTCTCATTTACCTATTTTTTATTGGGGGGATTGTGTGTTAACAACCACTCATTTAGTCAACAGATTTCCTTCTACAGTACTTCAAATAAAGACCCCTTGTACATATTACACTTTGGTTGTGAAGGAAAGACCACACGTGTCTTTTAGTCAAAATAGGAAAATGGTTTTAGTTGGTATTGGACTTGGACTCAGACAGAAAATAACTCCTGGGCCTGTTATGTTTTGGGCTTATAACATTTGAAGGTCAAAAACTCAGTTGAAGATTATTAAAGACCTATACTTCTAGAAGGTTCAAGATACAACATTTTTATATAGCTGTAAATAGCATTATTTTATTATGTAATTATCCAAGTTGTTACACACTAACAAGTAGAGTAGTGCCAAGTGGCATATGCAATTATAGCGTAGATTCCATTTTTGTTTGTATATATACATACACCGTACAAAGGAATATTCATTTATATACACGGAAGAAAATTTTCACAATCTTCTTTTCATTTTAGCATAAATAAATATTACTTAGTTCTTTTTAATACCGCTCAATTTTCAAACAAAATTTAAGGTGGGTAACTTAGTAAATAATATTCCATCTGATCCATAATAAGTGATTTTTTGGTTATTTTGGTCCAAAATAAGTGTCCTTTTATATAATCAAAAAAGAATTAACTTTATTTTTTTAAAATTTGCCCTTATTATATATTCCAATATGTCAAGTTAATAATATGTAAATTTTAATTAAGGGTAATTTAGTCCCAAAAAAAAATTCTCCACGAGTTAATATTTTTTTAAGGGATATGCCAAAGGATATAAAATCACTTATTACTGACCGGAGGGAGTACCTTGTATTTATTTATTTTTTATGGACGCGAAAAGAGTTAAAACGAATAATATCTAAAGTTTGAAATTGAAAAAAAGAAAACGTGAAGTTAAGATATTGGAACTTTAGAACGTTGATGAATATGAGGTCTATTTTACTCATCCACTTGTAACCACATGATTCATACAAGAATTTCACGTAAACTTCGTGGGGAGCGCGTATATGGGAGTCGGTTTTGGGCCCATAAAAAGAGTGGTTGATTCTTTGTCCAACAATAACACTGCATATATAAAAAGACCAATTCCCCCAAGAAATAGGAAACTCCAAATATACCCCTGTGAATTGTGATTGGTCAGATCCAGTTACAAAAGAACATTCTAGAACCAATAAGCCCAGCCCATTAAATACTCCTCTCCTTTCCCCTCCCCCTCTCATCAAACCCTAACACAATTCTTTATTCCCTTGCTTTCTCTCCGCCGTCTTCATATTCTCTTTTTTGCTTTCTCGTTTTTGCGTTGGTGTATAGTGAAGAAAGCTAAGTAATGGCCGGAAAAGGAGAAGGTCCGGCGATCGGAATCGATCTCGGAACAACTTACTCTTGTGTCGGTGTATGGCAACATGATCGTGTTGAGATTATTGCTAATGATCAAGGGAACAGGACGACGCCGTCTTATGTTGGATTTACTGATTCTGAACGTCTCATTGGTGATGCCGCTAAGAATCAAGTCGCCATGAATCCTATTAACACTGTTTTTGGTAAGTTTTAAGCTCTGATCTGTTGTTAGATCTTAATTTTTTTGTGGTTTGTGATTTTAGCTTGTTTTGTTGTTGATTAATAGTAGAGCTATTGTTAAATCTAGATTGAATGTTGAGCTATTGCATAATGACCTCGTTTCTGTTAATAGTAGTGTTAATGTATGTAGTAATTGTTTTGGTAAATAGTGTTAATACGTATTATATCTCGTTTGATGAAGGTAATTCTTCTAGAATTGTGTTTGTTATGAATTATTTCTAAACAATTGTTGATTTAGGACTTTGAGCCAGTTGTAGCGAAGTACTACTGGCACAACTATCGTCTATCTATATAAGAGTTAATCTACATGTTTAGTTGAATGCCGTCGATGCTCCATGTCTTAATTCATATGCCAATGGTTTATTCGTAATTTCATGTTCATGTTTGCTAGGCATAGGCATATTAACAAAGGCAAATTGAGGATTTAAGCTTCATGGTTTAAACCTCAAGTTTCTTAGCGTTGAACCTGTTATATTTTTAAAGCTAGGTAGTTTATACCTACTACTTATTGCAATCAAATCTAATTTCCTCGGTGTCACGGCACCTTCATCCTGCATCCTCCCCTGGCCATATAGGTTGTTCCTCCAAAATATCTGACCATTAATATGGATTTTTTGAACTGCTACCGGTTTAATATTCATGAATATCTCTGCTGTCATTGGTTCTTAAAGTTATCCTGAATTTGATGGTCTTTTGCTGTTATGTTACGTTTTGTGCTATAGTTGCCGTTCATGCATAGTCTGTGGTTTTGGGGGGGGGGGGGATTTAACTTTTGATATAAATAGTTTTGAAGTAAAGATTGCATGTGATTGAATCAGTGCTTACTATGTTTTTACAATGGCAGATGCCAAGAGGCTTATTGGAAGGAGGTTTAGTGATGCCTCTGTACAGAGTGACATCAAATTGTGGCCTTTCAAGGTTATTTCCGGACCTGGTGACAAGCCAATGATTGTAGTCAACTACAAGGGTGAAGAGAAGCAGTTTGCTGCTGAAGAAATCTCTTCCATGGTGCTTATAAAGATGAAGGAAATTGCCGAGGCCTTCCTTGGATCAACTGTGAAAAATGCTGTGGTTACTGTACCTGCATACTTCAATGACTCACAACGTCAGGCTACTAAGGATGCTGGTGTCATATCTGGCTTGAATGTCATGCGTATTATTAATGAGCCTACAGCAGCTGCCATTGCTTACGGTCTTGACAAGAAAGCCACTAATGTCGGTGAGAAGAACGTTCTTATCTTTGATCTAGGTGGTGGTACTTTCGATGTGTCCCTCCTTACTATTGAAGAAGGCATTTTTGAGGTGAAAGCCACAGCAGGAGACACTCACCTTGGAGGTGAAGATTTTGATAACAGAATGGTGAACCACTTTGTCCAGGAGTTCAAAAGAAAGCACAAGAAGGACATTACCGGTAACCCAAGAGCCCTTAGAAGATTGAGAACAGCATGTGAGAGGGCGAAGAGAACTCTTTCTTCCACTGCCCAGACAACAATTGAAATTGATTCCTTGTATGAGGGAGTTGACTTCTATTCCACCATTACTCGTGCCAGATTTGAGGAGTTGAACATGGATCTTTTCAGGAAGTGTATGGAGCCCGTTGAGAAATGTTTGAGGGATGCCAAGATGGACAAGAGCACTGTACATGATGTTGTTCTTGTTGGTGGATCCACTAGAATTCCCAAGGTACAACAGCTGTTGCAAGACTTCTTTAATGGTAAGGAGCTTTGCAAAAGCATCAACCCAGATGAGGCTGTTGCCTATGGTGCTGCAGTGCAAGCTGCCATTCTAAGTGGAGAGGGTAATGAGAAGGTTCAAGACTTGTTGCTTCTGGATGTCACCCCTCTATCTCTTGGGTTGGAAACTGCTGGAGGAGTGATGACTGTCTTGATTCCAAGGAATACCACTATTCCTACCAAGAAAGAGCAGGTGTTCTCTACATATTCTGACAACCAACCTGGAGTGTTGATTCAGGTGTATGAGGGTGAGAGAGCAAGAACTAGAGACAACAACTTGCTGGGTAAATTTGAGCTTTCTGGTATCCCTCCTGCACCTAGGGGTGTGCCACAGATCACAGTCTGCTTTGATATTGATGCCAATGGTATCTTGAACGTCTCTGCTGAAGACAAGACCACTGGACAGAAGAACAAGATCACAATTACCAATGACAAGGGTAGGTTGTCAAAGGAAGAAATTGAAAAGATGGTCCAGGAAGCAGAGAAGTACAAGGCTGAAGATGAGGAACACAAGAAGAAGGTAGAGGCCAAGAACGCACTGGAGAACTATGCCTACAACATGAGGAACACCATAAAGGACGAGAAGATTGGTTCTAAGCTAAGCTCAGATGACAAGAAAAAGATAGAGGATGCTATTGACCAGGCAATTTCATGGCTTGACAGCAACCAGCTTGCTGAAGCTGATGAGTTTGAAGATAAGATGAAGGAGCTCGAGAGCATCTGCAATCCCATCATTGCTAAGATGTACCAAGGTGCTGGTGGTGAAGCCGGTGCACCTATGGATGATGATGCTCCTCCAGCTGGTGGTAGCAGTGCAGGGCCCAAGATTGAGGAGGTCGACTAAGTGTGTGGAGTGATCAGTGCTCGTTTTCTATTTTAGTACAGTACTTATATTGGGTACTTTTTATATTTTTGCAATGGTTAATTGGGTATCATATTGGTTTCGTTGATAATAGTATGCTGTTAAATTTTCATCTTTGATGGCTATAAAATAGTGTCATCGATTTTGCGTTGTCAATGTCTAGTTATTAGTTACTTTTCTATGGAAGTATATTACTCTAGCTATTATCTTCTTACTTTGAGTTTTGGGTGCAATTTTAGTCTCAAATATTTGTTCTTATTTGTTTTCTACCTTGAAGAGAGAAGTATCTTGTCTCTCTGGATCACTCGCAGATTCCAACCCCACAACGTAATAGTGAAGATGGCTCAAAGTTTTGGGCTTTCTGTTCTGTAAGATTTGAATTAGATTTGTCTAAGATGGATAATTGGATATTTTGCAAGTTAACAAGAGTGATATAAATACTTCAATGAAAAAATTAGGCATATTTTGCAAGTTAATCACAGGCTAAAAAGGAAGACCGGACTAAAGGTGCTCACCCGGTGAAAGGCATAGTAAGTGAAATGGTTGATTTATTTCCTTACCTCAGGTAGGTTGAAAAAGCAACTAAGAAGAAAAGAGTCATGGTTTTGTGAGTTTTTGCACAACTTTTTTTAGTTTTACGACATGCCCCATTTCCTTGCAAAAAATTACTTCAATGAAAAAATTAATAAGTCTTTCACCAGCCGATAAGGACCTGCCGATTCCACAGATTGTAGAAACTATCCAAGGATATCAAACATTAATGGTGTGAATATCACCCTTACATTGCTAATGCAACAAGACCAAACAGTATGTAAATGATAATATATCTCTCAATTTAAACAAATCCCTTCCTGCCAACACAAGTTATTGCACTACTATAAGAGCTACAGATATTGTGGTGGAGACAATCTGAAACCTAGGGATGGTTATCAACTTTCTAGCTACAACAGAAAGGCTAAAAATCCACATACTGAACCAGACAGTAAAAGATGTTCCTCGACTGCCTTTCGAGTCTAAATTCATACTATTCAATAGAAATTACAGACCGTCTAAGGAAAACGTTGTTCGTTGAGAAATTGAAAGAACCATCTCAGTAACTAATTTCAAAACATGCCAAAAAGTCACAACCGCCCCGGTTTAAAAAATGCAGATGTAACTTGATTCAAGTTACTTCCTTCCCCTGCTAAGCCTCTGAAGGTGATAATTGATGCTACCCCAAGGCTTTCTGTTTTTGCCACTCTGCAGAAATAGGAATCACAATAAAACTCAATGTGAAAGGCAAGATAACAGGGATTTATCACATGCTTTAATGAAAAAATAACTCAATTTTTATATAACAATATAGAAAATACATGGAAGAAGCTTACTCATTAGCTTTGCTAAGAACAATATTAAAGAAGAAAAAAAAAAGCAATATTTAGTATTCAACTAAAGAACAGGCATCCAATTACCTGAGCTTCCATGCAAGTACTCAGAAGTGACTTTTGCCTGCCACACTTCTCATCCTTGTTATGATTTAAAGTTAAACAATTAAGAAATGTGACCATTTCTTTTGCGCAAGGTTTTTGGAGGCTTCCGAAGTTCCTTGGATTAATATATAAAGTCCCAGCTTTGCGGCCCATACTTCCCCAGTTCTGCGTAAATATAAAGAGGACGGTGTTGGACATGGTATTAGATTAAATCAAATCAGCACTTATACCAGTAGCAGCAAAATCAACAGGCAGAAAACTCATATACCGTTACACTTTTCACTGTTTAAGACAAGCAGGATGAAAAACATTCTTGATGCAACAGAGAAGAACTATTTCTATGCTGTTTTTGCCATCCATATGATTCTCTACTATGAAGGCACCACAACTAAATGCACACAAGGAGGTCAATAAAAGGGGTCACCAGTTATAAGTTATAACTATCACCATACATACATATTAGACAAAACAAGTAAAAGTTACTAACAGAATACAAGGAAAAAAGAGCCTTGCGAAAAAAATACACAGTGAAAGTGAATATTTTTATAAGCTGCAGGTTGCATGACCAGTGCTCCCTCGTCCTAGTCTTTTCACTCATGGTAGCACAATCAAATAATAACTTTTATATATAAGTAGCATATTCAAACTTCATAGAGGCAGCAATTTGAGGGGAAGCTTAAAAGTTGATAGTTCCAAGAAGGAGAAATATTGATACTTTTACTATGTTTTCCTACTCTACGAAGTTGGAAATAAAACTTTTACTCGAGTACTTTCTGTAACAGTTTTATCAAACAAATAAATTTGGAAGAAAAGCAACATATGTTCTTGACACAGAGTTTGGGAAATTATGCTTTGAACCTTGGTGACCTGATTCTGCTATTAGCTACTACTATTGACTTTTTGGGACCACAAAGGCACAACTAATGCAACTATTCTCCCTCTTTCCCATGGATGCTTGACTTTTTAATACCTATATTTTTTAGCGCATTTCTGATGACGGTAATTATGCTCTAGTGATCTATGTTTCAAGGCAAGGTTTCCCCCCAATGAGAAGTAAGGTGTCCAATATCTCTGCAAGTTAATTTAGTTTGACAAGAGTGATATAAATTAGAACGTTGCTTCCCATGGACTGTCACGGACTCACAGCACAATTAAACTTACTTTGTGAAGTAAATTTTATGCTTTGATTATAATAAAACCCTCATGGCAATAGTAAGAGCTTTTCTCATGGTAAAAGCTATTGGGAGCCCACACTCTTTCGCAATAAGTCAATCATGAAAGATTTTAGTGCCTAAGGTTTCAATTCCAAAAATTGTCTCAAACGCTCAATCTCTTGCTTTGACTAAAAGTGATTTTGAAACTCTTCAAGCCTAGGTGGTTTCAATTCATTAAACACATCCAATGATAATATGTACTTTTTTAATCCAAAACACCTTGTTGGGAAGACTAAGAGCCCACCAATCACAAGTCTAACATTACGTCTATGACAAAGAGTAACCAAAATAAGAGGCCAAGACAGTCCGCTCATCTCCTCCATTTGCTTAGGGATGAAACCAAACTCTGTCTCACAACTAACTAGAGTTTGAGATGAAACCAAACTCTGTCTCAGCAACAAAGGAAACAAAATTTACCTGTTGAAGTTAACCAACTAACTAGATCCAAGTCAGGAAGTAAAATCAATAATTGCAATCTATTAAGATTAGATGGAAAATACGAGGTAATTTCTCCCTGCTCCTATCTAGGTATAATAGGTGACAATTCACCAGGATAAGAAAATCAATAACCCCTCCACCCCTGCTTTTGCGAGTAACGCAGAATAATGTATTATTTCAGTTTTTTATCCGCAGGGTTACTAGGCAGTCGACCATAAAGTCATCAACAACAAGAATAACTACCTAACTGGTGCTTCAAGGTTTACATTTGTGAAAGAGGTGGATTGAGCTGACAACTCAGAAAAAGGTCAAATAATGAAATTGAGTTTGAACTCCATATTTGACTTGCGTGAGTCTCTAAAATGCACAAGTACAAGAGAAGATGGATGATACAACTAAAAGCTAAAGAACCCCGAGTGCAATACTCAGACTTTATCCTTTTCCTGTCTTCTTATGTTAACTTATTACCTGTTTGCAGACCTCAAATCCCACAAGGATCCTCAAACAAGTCGGGCACCATACAGCATAATCAAAGGACAACATTTACCCATTTCAGAGACTAATTTAAACATGAAAAACAGAAACCTATTCACATCTCTTCAAACCTCTAAAACATCAAATTCCTTCTGTTTGTTTTTTATTTCTGGCAAAACCGTCAGCGCCAAGCTTGTCCTTCATCAGTGAATTGACAGGGAAAGCTTGATTTATGGTTTTAATATTAGAATTAGCTTCAAGTATCAGAATAAACAATCAGTTTGAGAAAGCACCATGTATTGCAAGTTGTAACATGGATATGCAAAAGAAGCAAGATATCCAATGTGCTACAAGCATGTTCATTACACCAACATGATTCTTTTTTTTTGTTTTTTGACGGTGGTATCAGGCCAACTTGCACCCATCTCGACTATTCCACTGAGTACCTGCTACCTCCCACCAACACAAGTACCGGATAATTCTTCCCATCAACGTTTACACAGAATTTTTAGCTTCCGCTGAGATTATAGACCAATAAGCTAAGTATATTTGATGGTAAATACAAAAGGCATACAATTTAATCAATCAGCTGAAGTTATCGCACTCCCACTTCTTCTTCCATATCTCTTATAACTAGTTCACTACATCATCTCTGGGGTCATTTTGCAATCCAGAATCAATTTACATAATCAAACAAGAATAGCAGACTCCTGGATGTAGTATACAGTGCACCCTTTAAGAACTAATAATATTTGCTCCTTCTAAGGAAAAAAAAAACTAATAATTGCTACTTATTAGTTACTACTTTTAATTAAACATATTGATTATCAAGTACTCTAACAAACTAACCTTGATCTTATGGCCCGTGAGAAAAAAATATTGAAACCTGGAATTTTAAAATAATTAGCAGGAACAGAAAAATGACTTGATAGTCACGAAGTTCCACTAAAGTGCTGCAAGACCTATAAAACAATGATAAAGGTTCCACCTTTTTATGGCATTAATTAATACACTTATTTTTCATACAAGCAATCAGCAAGTAATGCCAGCTTAAAATTTAAAACAACAAGGGAAGAAAATTTGATTATAAAATCAGTTTAAATTGTACAAAAAGAAAATACTATGAGAAAAATACAGATTGGAGAGTTTCTTACGAGTGGAATTTGCCGGAGAAAGAGATCGGAACGAGTTCGCCGACGGGAGAATGAGATTCTAGAGAGTTCGCCGTGGAGGGAGAAATGCGACAACCTGACCGAAGACGAGATTCTTACGCAAATTAATGGGCCGAAACGCTATTCAAATTTGGGTTTGTAGAATTAGCCCATACAGTTATTATTGATCCAATCCGCCAGACAAGTTTGGGCCCGCAATTTGAATCTAATTGGGCCTTCTATCGAGTCAACCCAAACACCTTTCGTATTGACAGAGGGTTATAGAAATGGAAGGGGAGCCTTGGCGTAACTGGTAAATTTGTTGTCATGTAACCAGGAGATCACTGATTCGAGCCGTGAAAATAGCCTATTGCATAAATATGTAGGGTAAGGTTGCGTATAATAGATCATTGTAGTCCATCCCTTTCCTGGAGGGTATAGCGAGAGCTTAGTGCACCGGACTGCCCTAGAGGATTATAGAACTAACACCAAGTAGCTGCTTGTAGCACCTCTATTTAATACATATCAAATATTTAAAATATTATTTGCAGCTAATTTTGGTAAACTTCAGACTAAACCTGTTATTACAGTTGTTTTCTTATTCTCATTGCTCTGAATTTGGAAAAGTCAAAGTTCAAATTCAGTCCAACGAGTATTAAGTTGGGTTCTACCAAAGCCTAACTTCAGAACTCAAGTTTGAATTTGAGCTCCTTTCGAACTTCATACTCGTTATTTGTAGTTAGGATTTGACATTGCTCAATTTTAGACAGTCGATCTAAATTTTGAAACTTCAAACCCATGTCTTATGTTGTTTCTGAGATGACTAAACCCTTTTTTTTGGTGTAAATTTTGACTATTCCTTAAATAGGGGTCCTAAAAAGGTCTATTTGGGCGCTTTGCACTATCGAGTTAACACTAATTGCCGACCTATTCTTTAAATGGGGTTCCTGAAAAGGGCTATTTATACACTTTGCCCTATAGAGTTATTCCTAATTCCCTACCTCTACCAGTAAATTAAAGTTCAACTTTAAGTATGATTTCTTTTTCACTTTTTGTTACCATGAAGTGAATGTTTTTGGGAAAAGGACGTAAACTGGAATCCTGCTGTAGACAATAAATTTGCATTAAGAAAATAATCGAGACCAAAAAAATATTGTAACAATCATAATATTTTATTTCAAACAATATGAGTGTTACAATCTCTATGAATTCTCTTGTTCTTTTTTTTTTTTTTGGTATACCAGATACTTATTTAACAAAGATAATTACATGGATGTCGCCACATTGGAGCTGTCCAGTTGGACATAATTGTTTGAGACAACATTAGTTATATTACAAACCAGATTTTTTCTAACAAAAGAAGTTCCTAGGATGTCTACCCAGAGTGTTTCATTGGCAAACACCGGAGGAACTTCCAAAATTCTAGTGGTGTTGAACAGTCTCTTCCTTGCTCCCTCCTTAGCCAGTAGGTCCGCCACCTTGTTCTGTTATCTGAAGCTATGAATGATTGCTGGGTTCCCCAGTCGAGTCATCAATGACCTACATTCAAAAATAAAATTGTTATAAAGGATATTACCCATTCCCAACATTCTAATGATCTCTTTTGAGTCAGTGTTGATCACAAGAGGGGATAGATTATGCTCCTTTGCCAGCTTAAGCCCTTCTAGCATTGCTAGTTACTCAGCTGGATTGTTAGTTATAGATGGATAACCTCTCATATATCCTGAAACCTAGTTCCCGGAGTCGTTCCTAATAACTCCCCCTGCTCCTCCTACCCTAGGGTTACCAATGGAGGAACCATCAGTGTTAAGCTTAAAGAACCCTCTATCAGGTGGTTCCCATTTAACATTGATTGTTATCCATTGCCTTTGAGGCTTAGTCCTTGCTAGCAGGTGATATTCAGTAGCCTGAGCAATCATTAACTTTGCTTGGACTTGATCGTTCCTCTTATTGAAAAGGATGTTGCTCCTAGTTAGCCAAATATTCCAAAAGCAGAAAGGCAGCAGGAAGTGCCATTTAAGAAGATCATTAAAGTCTTTGGCTTTTAGTTTGTTCCAAGTAGTATTACGGGTCCCAAGAGTGAACTGAAGGTGCATGGACTGGTCATTAGCAAATGTGCATATAGTATTCCAGAAGGATGATGCCTTGTGGCAAAGAAAAAAGATATGATCAATGGTTTCCTCCATGGAGTTGCACACCGGACATGTAGGATTGACTTGAATCCCAATGCTACGAAGATACTTATTGGTGGGTAGTCTGTTGTGCATAAGGAGCCATATGAAGTATCTAATTTATTTGGAGTTTCCAACTTCCAAATCCAGCTGAAAAAGGGAGTATTCTCAGAGTGAACAATCCACTAAGGGTTAAGCACTTCATAAGCAGATTTAGAGGAGAAAAGCCCATTGCTGGTAGCTCCCCAGAAGAGCTTATCCCCTTTCATATGGATAAGTAGGGGATAGAATCAGTGAAAGTTATAGCCAATTGGCCAGGGAAGGGAAAAGAGATGGAGTTGAAGCTCCAATTTTCATTCATGAACATAGATGAAACTTTTAAGTTTTGCTCTCCCAGCTGTTTGGGGCCACTAATGATGGAGTCAATAGGCCATATGTTAGGGATCCAAGAGTCAGTAAGAAAGCCCACCCTATTTCCATTATTAACCACCCACCTAGAAGCTTTGTTGCATATTTTCCAACCTTCTAGGATGCATTGCCCTGTTCTAGAATTGGGTTTTCTCATATTCCCCCTCTGAACACAATATTTTGCAATCAGAGTACTAGCTCACAAAGAGTCAGGTTTGTGAAAGAGCCTTCTGGCCAGGCCTGAGTGGCATGCCCTATTTTTAAGCTCAGCTTTTTGGATACCCAGGCTACCATGTGGTGTCATGACCCAAACCGATGGGTTGTGACGAGTGTCCGAGTTTACCTACCGAATACCCCTAAGAATACATCTAAGATATAAACATGAAATAACTGTAGGTCATGCATAACATCTGCCTCTAAACTGCTGAATCGTGTGAATAACATACGTGAGGAGACATACTTAAAAGACATATATACATATACACGCGGAATACAGTAGGGCGAGTCAACAAGGCCACATATTATCTAACTATACATGACTGTATACAGACCTCTAATAGAGTATAAAACTGTATAAAGAACATGACTGGGCCCCGTCATACCCTTATATGTATACAAAAGTATCGTACCAAAACCCAATAGCAGCTCCGGATCAAATGGAGCACACCAACTCTCGTTGAGCTAGGATCCTAAGAATGGGGCCCGTCAACCTGTCTACCTGTATGTGCGGGCATGAAACGCAGGCCCCCAGGCAATAGGGGCATCAGTAAGAATAATGTACCAAGCATGTAAGGCATAAAAATTAATATATAAAAGGCATGAAAGAAACATGGAGTAAAGAACTCAACCTGTAAGTCTGAATAGCTTTGTGAATCATAAAAATATTTATAATGTCATGCGTATGTATATAAATGTCATATCATGCATAGTTATATACGTACATAACATCATCAAGTCTATGAGAGAATCCCATCATATCATCACAACCTCTGTGGGCGAAATCATAACCGTATACCAGCTGATCAGGTGGTGGTGCGTATATAATGCCATAAGCTTTCCCTCATATCCCATATATATATATATATATACTAGATGCGTATATAACGCCATCTGGTCATGGGTCAATATACATGTATAAATGAATGCAGTGCATAATGAAATAAATCAATAAGATCTCTCGAAATGTCATAAGACCCATGAACAGACGATATGATAGTAGGACATATGGGGAATCAAGAACATAGGTAACCTTAATATTTCTAGGAATAGAATCATTTGTGAAAGTGGCGTGCTTGCTCGTTTCGTTGTATCATATGGATCATGTCAAAAGGAAAGAAGGGATAGCCTTAACATATATGTATGATATCTTCCTTATTATTCAACCAAGCTCAACACAACTTCTTTCATCTACAACAAGTGAAATGATATTGCCGTTAACATATAATGTCGTACCATCGTATTTGGCTAGTCGTATGGCTTAAGAAAAATCGGGAAGCAAATCCTCTATTTTTAATACATCCCAAAGACCAATAAGGGTCATCAACATCCCAACAACAATAACTATAACCAACAATATCAATAACAACAATATAATCTAATATGAGTTTCTCCGATTATCTTAACAATTATATTGAGGGGCAAGCTCGTTTTTACTCATAACAAGATATAAATTAAATCCAACTCTTATTCCATAAATTAGTTTACAACCTTTAGAACATCTTACTTATATGTACTATATTATTTCTAGTTCAAAACATCCACAAAATGCCTTCCAAAACAGCCTCATACGTCTAGCACCTTAATTTTTATCGCCAATCACTTGTTTTTCATCTTTTCTTCTTCAATCAACTTAATTAACACCTAGAAAATCTTAACAACAGTAGCCACAACATTATCAAATTATTTATCACAATTTCCAGCCACCACAAACCATATATTTAGTCACAAAACTGTACAACCAAAAAGACAACCATATCTCATGTTCTTTCAAGTGCCATCTTATGATGTTTCACTCAAGCAACACAACCAACATAAGATTAACCTTAGGCACAATTAAGAAGATGTTATACATACCTTGAACAAAATCTACAACTCGAAACCCTATCTAAACTTAGCTCACAATAGCCCTCAATCACACCACAACATCATAGAAGCATTCACTTGTAGTCTTTAACACCTTTGATGATGATTTGAGTTGATTTCCCTTGAGTTTGGTTCTTGGGATCTTGGGATATGTTATGGAGGGTTTTGGAGAGCTTTTGGACGAAATTTGGGTGAGAAATGACCCGAAATGAGGCTTAAACATCTTTTAAAAGACGTAAGGTCGGTGGCCATCTCAAGTGGGTTCCAACCGAGCTGCTTGCGCGGTCTCGCAAAAATGCAGATATCTCTCTACTCCGATATCGTATCGACGAACAGTTTAATACGTTGGAAACTAGACTCGTATATCTTCAATTTGGTATATAATATGTCCCATACACCACACAAACTCATTTAAATCATATTTAACAGGTCTCATATTCATTACGTCACCTTGGGACACACAAGGTGTAACAATCTTCCCCCTTAAAAACATTCGTTCTCGAATGTTAAACTCCCAGAAATCTATAGCAATTTTGGCAGAGTCTCCTCTGTAATGGTACTACTACCAAAATGTCACACAACAAACCCAACAATACAAAGACACACAGGGTCACAATCATCAATAACACCAATAGCCTCACATGACCAATAACAATAACTAACATAAGAATCAAGTATCATATACGTACCTAAAGGTTGTGATGTCTCAGTCTGATCCTCCTCTGGAAGTGGAAACAAGTGAGGATACCTAGTCTTCATTTCTTCTTCAGCTTTCTAAGTCATCTCCTCCACATTATTGTTTCTCCAAAGTACTTTAACCGAAGCTACATCCTTAGTTCTCAATCTCTGAAGTTGTCTATCTAGTATAGAAATAGGAGCTTCCTCATATGATAGCTGCTATGTAACCTGAACATCGTAAACTGGAATGACTTTAGAGGGATATCCAATACACTTATGGAGCATAGACACATGAAAGACTAGATGTACAAACTCTTAATTGGAAGGCAAGCCTAACTCATATGCTACTTGGCCTACTCTGCGTATAATCTTATAAGGTCCAATGTACCGAGGGCTAAGCTTTCCTTTCTTACCGACTCTCATAACGCCTTTCTTCGATGATACCTTTAGGAATACCCAGTCGTCTACCTGAAACTCCAAGTCTCGTCATCGATTATCTGCATAGGACTTCTGACGACTTTGAGCTGCTAATAGCCTTTCCCTTATAAGTTTAATCTTCTCAACTGCCTGTTTTACCAACTCTGGTCCTACTAACTTAGTTTCCCCAATCTCGAACCATCCGATAGGAGACCTAAACTTTCATCCGTAAAGAGTTTCACATGGAGCCATCTGAATACTGGAATGATAACTATTATTATATGTGAACTCAATAAGTGGAAGATAATCATCCCAGCTACCCTTGAAGTCCATCACACAAGCCCGTAGCATATCCTCCCGTGTCTGAATAGTACACTCAGCCTGACCGTCTATCTGGGGATGAAATATTGTACTAAGACTTGCCTGAGTCCCCAATCCTTTTTGGAAGGACCTCTAGAAATTAGATGTAAAATGAGCACCTCTATCTGAGATAATTGATATAGGGACACCATGAAGTCGTACTATCTCCTTAATGTAAACCCTTGCATAATCCTCTGCTGAATACGTAGTCATGACAGGCAGAAAATATGATGATTTTGTACGTCTATCAACAATAACCCATATAGAATTGAACTTACGCTGGGTATGAGGTAAGGCTATGATGAAATCTATATTAATCACTTCCCATTTCTAAGTCGGAATCTCTATAGCCTGCAATAATCCACCGGGTTTCTGATGCCCAATCTTAACCTACTGACAATTAGGGAAATAAGCAACAAACTCTGCTATATCCTTCTTCATTCTGTCCCACCAGTATATTCCCATGATGTCATGATACATCTTCGTCGCTCCTAGATAAATAGAATAACGAGAATGGTGGGCTTCTCCCATAACCTGCTGGTGCAACCCTGCCACATTAGGAACACATAATCGACCTCGATATCTGAGGACTCCATCTCCTGTAATCTCAAATGGTGTCTTCTACTTTTGAGGGGTTGTATCTTTGTAGTGAGCTAGCACAGGATGTTCATACTGGCGTTCCTTCACTTCAGTTACTAGAGAGGATATTGCCGTGTCCTAAAAAGTAACTCTGGTACCTCCTGAATCTAGTAATAGAACTCCAAGATTAGCTAGCTGATGAATCTCACGAGCTATCTCACTCTTCTCTGGCTGTAAATATGATAGGCTACCCATAGATCTATGGCCGAGGGCGTCAGCTACTACATTCGCCTTCCCTGGATGGTATAAAATATCAACATCATAGTCTTTCAGCAGCTCCAACTATCGCCTCTGACGTAAATTCAATTCCTTTTGCTTGAATATATATTGAAGGCTCTTATGGTCCGTATAGATATCAACATGAATGCCATACAAATAGTGCCTCCACATCTTTAGTGCATGAATCACCGCGGCTAACTCTAAATCGTAGGTCGGGTAATTCTTCTAGTGGTTTCTTAGTTGTCTAGAAGCGTAAGCGACAACCTTACCATGCTGCATCAATACACAACCCAATCCAACGCCCGAAGCGTTATAATAGATAGCATAACCATCGGTTCCTTCTGAAGGTGTCAGAACCGGTGCTGAAGTCATTATGTCCTTCAATGCCTGGAAACTCCGCTCACAAGCATCAGTCCACTGAAACTTAGTTGCCTTCTGAGTCAACTTTGTCAATGGTGCTGAAAGATAAGAAAAACCCTCTACAAATCTCCTGTAATAACCTACCAAACCCAGGAAGCTACAAACCTTTGTCGGTGTCGTGGGTCTAGGACAAGTCTTCACTGCCTCAATCTTCTGTGTATCAACCCGGATACGCTCACCCAAAATAATATGACCAAGGAAGGCTACAAAATTCAACCAGAATTCGCATTTAGAGAATTTTGCATACAACTTCCTTTCTTGTAGAACTCTGAGTACAGTACGTAAATGATCTGCATGCTCAGCCTCTGAATAGGAGTAACCCAAAATATCATCTATAAATACAATCATGAACTGATCTAGAAAGGGTCTGAACACACGGTTCATAAGTCCATGAATATTGCTGGGGCATTGGTCAACCCGCACAACATAACTCAAAACTCAAAATACTTGTATCTGGTCCTGAATGCTGTCTTCGGAATATCTTTCTCTTTAACTCTTACCCGATGGTACCCAGACCTCAAGTCTATCTTCGAGAAACACCTGGTACCCTACAACTGATCAAATAAATCATCAATTCTCGGGAGCGGGTAATTATTCTTGATCGTCGCCTTATTCAACTGCTTGTAATCAATACACATCCGCAAGGAACCATCTTTCCTTCTTACAAATAACACAAGTGCTCCCCATAGTGATGTACTGGGTCTGATAAAGCATTTTTCATGCAAATCCCTCAGTTGTTCTTTCAACTCTCTCAGCTCTGTAGGTGCCATTATATACGGAGGAATAGATATCGACTGTGTATATGGTAATGTGTCAATAGCAAACTCAATCTCCCGCTCTGGCGAAAGTACTGGAAGCTCATCGGGAAAAACATCGGCAAACTTATTAACCACCGGGATAGACTGAAGGGTCAGTGACTCTGTTTTCATATTCTGTACCCGAACTAAGTGATAAATATAGCCCTTTATGATCATCTTCCTTCCCTTGAGATAGGAAATAAACCTACCTCTTGGCGATACAGTATTACCTTTCTACTCCAGAATTGGCTCCCCTGGAAACTGGAACCGAACCATTTTTGATCTACAATCAACGTTAGCATAACAAGAACCCAACCAATCCATACCCATTATAACATCAAATTCCACCATATCTGACACAATTAGGTCTGCTACTGTAGAACGACTATAAACTACTACTATACAGCTTTTATATACCCGTCTAACTATCATTGGATCCCGCACATGTGTAGACACCTCAAAAGGTTCAATCAACTTAGGTTCTATCCCAAACTTACTAGACTAACGAAGTGACGTACGATAAGGTGGAACCTGGATCAATCAATGCATATACATCATATGAGGAGACTGATAATATACCTATAATAACATCATGTGTTGACTCCAGATCCTGTCGACCCGTTAATGCATAAATACGGTTATGAGGACCACTCGAGTTAGATGCTCCACTTCTGCCTCTACCATGACCAGTTGGTGCCCGTGAACCTTGCCCAGGGGGCGTACTGATGATGACGAACTGGATATAGATCTCGCTGACTGAACTATACCTGTACCATCTCTCGTCGGACAATCTCTCATAACGTGGCCTGGATAACCACAAGTATAACAAACACCTAACCCTACAAGGCATTGTCCGGCATGCTGCTTACCACACTGAGCACATCGTGGCAAGGGTGGCCTCATCTGACTTGAATCACCCCTATATTGAGAACTAGAGGCCCTGGAACTTTGGCTGGGCCCTGATTATATGGAACGATCAAATCTTCTACCAGCAAACTGAAGGGGTGCACTAGCCGATGGCTGGGTCGGATACTTCGGGTACTGCTATCGCTGACTACCTTGAAACTCACTAGAAGGACCTGAAGATCTAGATCTCTTACTATGGCCCCTATCATGCTCACGATCATCCCTCTGCTTCTGCTTATGCTCCTCTACACCCTGAGCATATGCCTGAATACGAGAAATATCTATGCCTGGCTGAAGTGAGACCGACATACGAGAAATATCTATTCCTGGTTGAAGTGCGGCTCCAACCCCATCACGAACCGGTGAACCCGATCCTCCATCTAAGCTACAATAGTGGGAGCATACCTAACCAAAAAATCAAACTGAAAGTCGTACTCCCGAACACTCATATTACCCTGCCATAGGGTCAAGAACCTATCAACTCTAGCCCGTCTAAGCTCTGGTGGCAAATAATGACGAAGAAAAGCCTCTGTAAACTTTTACCATACTGTTGGAGGGGCATCCTCACCCCTGGACAACTCCCAAGACTCGTACTAATTAACTACAATATCCCGAAGTCTATAGGAAGCTAGCTCAACTGATTCAGTAGCAATGGCCTTCATTACCCTTAAATTTCTCTATATCCTATCAATAAATACCTGAGGGTCCTCATCTGGATCTGCTCCAATGAATACGGGAGGGTCCAAATTAATGAAATCGTGAACCCTCGCACTGATGGACCTATTTGCATGACCGATACCTACCTCCTTGCGTCGAGCCAGTGCGGCCACTAATCGAGTCAATAGCTGAATAACTTCTCTCATCTCCAAACCCTGTGTATCTGGTTGAGGAACTGGGGGTACTGGGGCTGGCGCTGGAGCTGGCACCCCTCGAATCTCCTCTAGAGAGGGTAGGATATGTGAAAATCAGAGATGGATTCTCACTATGTGACTCTCCCTAAGCCCTGGTAACTCGTGGCACTCGACTTGTAGTCTCATCATCCACAGACTTGCCATTCTGGGTGGATGTAGCCTTCTTGAGCATTGCTAAAAACATAACATATCATTAGGAAAATGAATTCTTATATCACACGATCTAAGATAAGAAGTGAGTAATATCCTATATGTCCCGCAGCCTCCTATTTATAAGTGTGGTGCAAAACACACTCATAAATAAGATTTTACTAGACACAGTCTGTAGACAACCCTAGGATGGAATTTCTCTGATACCACTTTTGTCACGACCCAAACCGATGGGCTGTGACGAGTGCCCGAATTCTACCTACCGAACACCCCTAAGCATACGTCTAAGATATAAACATGAAATAAGTGTACATCATGCATAACATCTGCCCCTAAACTGCTGAATCGTGTGAATGACATACGTGAAGAGACATACTCAAAATAGATATATACATATACATGAAGAATACAGTAGGACGAGCCGACAATGCCACATACTATCCAACTATATATGACTATCTATAGACCTCTAATAGAGTGTAAAACTGTATAAAGGATGGGGCTGGGCCCCGTCATACCCTTATATGTATATAAATGTATCGTACCAAAACCCAATAGCAGCTCCGGATCAAATGAAGCACACCAACTCTCGCTGAGCTAGGATCCTAAAGAGGGGGGCCGTCAGCCTGTCTACCTGCACCTGCGGGCATGAAGCACAGGCTCCCAGGCAATAGGGGCGTCAGTACGAATAATGTACCGAGTATGTAAGGCATAAAAATCAATATATAAAAGGCATGAAAGAAACATGGAGTAAAGAACTCAACCTGTAAGTCTGAATAGCTCTGTGAATCATGAAAATATTTATAATGTCACGCGTATGCGCATAAATGTCATATCATACATAGTTATATGCGTACATAACATCATCAAGCCTCTGAGGGCTTCCCATCATATCATCTCAACCTCTGTGGGCGAAATCATAATAATATACCAGTTGATCAGGTGGTGGTGCATATATAATGCCATAAGCTTTCCCCCATACCCTATATACATATACTATATGCGTATATAACACCATCTGGTCATGAGTCAATATACAGGTATAAATGAATGCAATGCATAATGAAATAAGTCAATAAGATCTATCGAAATGTCATGAGACCCATGAACAGACGATATGATAGTAGGACATATGGGGAATCAAGAACATAGGTAACCCTAGTATTTCTAGGAATAGAATCATTCGTGAAAGTGGCGTGCTTGCTCGTTTCATTGTATCATATGGATTATGCCAAAAGGAAAGAAGGGATAGTCTTAACATACCTATATGATCTCTTCCTTATTACTCAACCAAGCTCAACACAACTTCTTGCATCTACAACAAGTGAAATGATATTGTCGTTAACATATAATGCCATACCATCGTATTTGGCTATTCGTAAGGCTTAAGGAAAATTGAGTAGCAACACCCCTATTTTTAATACCTACCAAAGACCACTAAGGGTCATCAACAGCCAAACAACAACAACTATAACCAATAATAGCAATAACAACAATATAATCTAATATGAGCTTCTCTGATTATCTTAACAATCATATTGAGGGGAAAACTCATTTTTACTCATAACAAGATATAAATTGAATTCAACGTTTATGCCATAAATTAGTTTACAACCTTTAGAACATCATACTTACATGTAATATATTATTTCTAGTTCAAAACATCCACAAAATGCCTTCCAAAACAGCCTCATACGTCTAGCACCTTAATGTTTATCGCCAATCACTTGTTTTTTTTATCTTTTCTTCTTAAATAAACTTAATTAACACCTAGAAAATCTTAACAACAGCAGCCAAAATATTATTAAATTATTTATCATAATTTTTAGCCACCACAAACCATATATTTAGCCACAAAACAGTCCAACCAAAAAGACAACCATATCCCATGTTCTTTCAAGTGCTATCTTATGGTTTTTCACTCAAACAATACAACCAACACAAGATTAACATTAGGCACAATAAAGAAGATGTTATACATACCTTGAACATTATCTACAACTCGAAACCCTATCTCAAGTTAGCTCCCTCAATCACACCATAACATCATAGAAGTATTCTCTTATAGGCTTTAACACCTTTGATGATGATTTAAGTTGATTTCCCTTGAGTTTGGTTCTTGGGATATGTTAGGGAGGGTTTTGGAGAGCTTTTGGACAAAAATTGGGTGATAAATGACCCGAAATGAGGCTGAAACATCTTTTAAAAGACGTAAGGTCGGTGGCCATCTCAAGTGGGTCCCAACCGAGCTGTTTGCGCAGTCTCACAAAAATACAGATATCTCTCTACTCCGATATCGTATTGACGAGTGGTTTAATGATTTGGAAACGAGACTCATAGATGTTAAATTTGGTATATAATATGTACCAAAAAGATCCCATATAGCACACAGAATATATTGCTCAAAAAGATCTATTACAAGGCAAATCCTTAGTCGGTTTTTCCGCAACTTTAATCCGATTTTTTTTCAAACTTTATATTTTCATCCAAACATCATATATAGCCATATTATAACTTTAAAATTATTTAAATGATGATTAACAAGTCTCATATATATTACGTCACCTTGGGACGCAAAAGTATAACATGTGGCTTGGGTGTTGTAATTTCCTCCCAGCTCAAAAGGTGCAATTTCCTCTTATGGGTTGTGGTACCTGGTCTATGTCCAATCCAAACTCAATAGTGAATGAAAACGGTCGTTGAAAGAATAGTACCCAACAAGAGTCGGGGTAAATTTTTATAGGGAGTTTAATATGGGTGTTAGGGTGTACACTTGATGAAAATAAATGAAATAAATAAATTGTTCTTCCAAATAAGGGATTTTGTTTTCTACTTCTAAATTAATACTAATGAGAAGAAACTAGAAAGCGAGTGATTATTTTTGTTGTTTTTATCAAATGGAAAAAGCTCTAGGGGTATGACCTTCACCTAGGTGTTCGCCTAATGGGTTAAGTACGTTAACACTTGTTTCATTGATCGGGGTGTATTATACCTCTCAACTCTAAGTTATCCACCCAATGCCACTCTGTCATAGAGTGATTTTGCCCAATTTGGCTTTCTCAAGCCCAAATGAGTATCATGCTAAATAGTTGATATGAGCTCTAGTCAAATTTTTCCTATCTCTAGTTCAAACCCTTTAATTAGGCTAGTCAAATCCTCAATTAGTCCAATTTCTTGTTAGCCAAGTTTTTCTAGACTAGGTCCATTTTTCTCAAGTAAAGACCAAGTCAAAAAAGCATGAATCAATGTTTGCAACCATTAATTATAAAATTAAAGCATAAACAAGGCTAAATAATCAATACTCAATCATAAACAAGCATTAAATTAAATACCCATAAGGTTGGGTCACAACCCTAGTAACTGTCTAGCTACTCATAGTAAAAAATGAAAAAAGCAAAGAAGAAATACTAATTAAACCCATAATATAAAATTAAAATGATAAACTATGATGTTTTTATCCCAAAATGATCACAAATTTCCTAAAATGGAAACTTACAACGGCTACAGCTGCTAGAACTTCCAAACTTGACCTAAAAATGGGATTCCCGTCTATTTATAATGGCCCAAAATTCGCTGATAAAAATACCACTTGGGAGGTTCTGCGGCCGCACAATTCCATGTGTGGTCCGCACATTGCTTGAGTCTGCAAGAAACTGGATTCTGCAGCCGCATAATTTGGTATGCGACTGTAATTCAGCTTCTGCGGCTGCACAATTCTTGTGCGGTCCGCACTTCTATCAAAGCTTCAGTCTTGGTCATTTGCACACTCTTTAAACTTTTGAATTCTTGTCAGTGCGGACTATGTTATGCGGCTGCACAATTCATGTGCGATCCGCACTTCTGCTTAAAGTACTGTTGGGCTTCTTCATCAGTTCTGAGGTCGCAGAGGGAATTTTGCGGTCCGCACTTGCTTCTGCGGACCACATTTTTTGTTTGTTGCGCCCCTTCTTGCCTTGTGAGTCAGAACACTCCCTTTTTAGCCGAATATCTTCATAAGAGCCTAAATTTCCAACATTTCTGCAATTTGTACACTTCAATTAGTTTTGAAAACATAAATCAATACTTTCGGACTAAAATAAAAGTTAAAAGGTACTAATAAGTGGTCAAAATCCACACTTATCAGTAACCCAAATGAAGCCCCTTTGTATTTTATTGATCCTTTTACAAGTGATCATGGGTAACTTAATATATTGCTTCACATGGCTAGGAATGGTAGCTAAGCTGGCTTTTGCTAGAGTGGTGCGCCATGCCATGTTCAAAAACCTGGTTTTTCTGCCTGCTAGTTTGGAGTGCATGTTATCAATGATGAACTAGAAATTAGCATTAGTGGGTCCCTTATGAAAGATGGAAAATCCCAGGTATTTGCCAAATGAGGGAAATGGTTTGATGCCAAGAATACTGGTATATATATCAATGTGTTTAGTGGATGTGTTTTTGGAATAGATTACCTTGGATTTGATCAAATTAACTTTCTGGCCAGAAGTCAAGTTGAAGGAATCCAGAAATCTGAGAATTATGTAGTAGTTCTTTAGGTTGGCTTTTGTAAATAGTGTGAGATCATCATCAAAGAAGAGGTGAGAGATCCTAGGGCCAGTTCTACTGATGGAGATGGGGTCACAATTCAGGGTGTCTACTTCATGATCAATCTGTCTAGATATCATCCTGTCTGATACCTCTAGAAGGTAGGAAAAGGTCAGTCTTGTTACCATTTATGAGGATGGAGATTAAAGCTGATATGATGCAGGACATAATGAGGTTGACAAGGCTTCCTGGAAGATTGTAAAAGAGGAGGGTGCTTCTAATGAAGGACCATTCAAGCTTGTCAAAGGCTTTCTCCGGGTCCACTTTGAGGATCATATTGCTGACCTTCCCTTTTATTTTCTTGGAATGAGAGATGTATTCTTGGACAATGATTTCATTATCAGAGGCTCTCCTGTTTGAGAGGAAGCTAGCCTGGCTGGGGCCAATGGTGGAGTTTAGATGGGGATTTAGCCTGTTGACAATGATTTTGGTGACCAGCTTATACATGGTGTTACATATGCTAATAGGTCTAAAGTTCCTAAGCATGGCAGCATTGACACATTTGGGTATAAGGCATAAGTAGGTTGAATTGACTTCAGGAGGCATTTCATTAGTAGAGAATACTTTGAAGCAGAAGCCGGTGACATGGTAGGAAACAATATGCCAATATTTCTGGTAGAAGATAGGATGGAGCCCATCAGGACCATGGGCTTTTGTTGCTTTGAAGGAATAGAGAGCATTGGTGATCTCACTTGGTCTCAGTTGCTGGCTGAGACTTAGTGATGCTTCCTTAATGAGGGATTTGAAGCCAAGAGGTGTTTGAGTACTAAGGATGGTGGTGTGAGTGTGGTCAGTAGTGTAGATATTTTGAAAATACACTTGCACCATGTCCTTAATGCCCTATTGGTTATGGGTCCAATTGTCTACCTCATCCTTAAGGGATACGATCGTATTCTTTCTTTTTCTGTTAATGATGGATGTGTGAAAGAACCTAGTATTTACATTACCATCACAAAGCCAATTAATTCTGGCTTTTAGCCTCCAGAAGTCCTCCTCACATCTGAGAATGTGTGAGTATTCTTTCTGGCCAGGATATGTTTTTTCCTATGAAAGATATTGCCAAAGGTCTCCTTGTTCCAAATCAAGGCCTTAAGTTGAAAGTCTGTGGTTGCCTGGGTCAGAGTCTCATTATTGGAGAAACTCTGGTGGATTATTTGTGGTAGGTCAGGGTGCCCACACCACATTGTTTCAAACCTAAAAGGTCTAATATGATTAGGCTGCGCAATATACAGAGAGAGAAGAAAAGGGCAATGATCTGAATGGGTCCTGGGTAGGTGGGTGACACTAGCATTTGGGTATAGGTCAATCCAGTCACTAGTGGATATGCACATGTCTAACCTTTCTAAGATAAGGCTTTGTCTGTTGGAGTACCTCTTATTACTCCAAGTGTATTTGCTGCTTTTAAATCTTAGGTCAATAAGGTTACATTTTTTAATGCAGTTCCAAAAGTGGTTAGTCCTAGTAGTGTTAATGCAATTACCTCCAAACTTGTCCCTGCCATTTACCCCTACTAACCAACTGCCCTTAAAAACAGATGATGTATCCACCAAATGGTCCCATAGTTTAATCCTATCAGCAGGAGTATTACTAGCATAAATAGCACTAAAGAGGAAAAAGTTGGGGGGAGGGGAAGTACCTTGGCCATGATATGGATATCCTGAGGGGTCGTAGAAACCTCTTCAAGTTTGATAAGGTCGTCCTTCCACATGACCACAATGCCACCAGATTGGCCATTGACCAGGAACTGGAAATGGGCACTAAACTATAGCTCAACGGTTAAGTGCTTGTGATCAGCCATGTGGGTTTCAAGGAGGACAAGCACTGCAGGGTTGTGGAGTTTAACCATAGAGGAGCAGTGCCTCCTAAACTCCACGCTATTGGCACCCCTGACATTCCATATGATGAAGTTCATCGGGAGTATCTGTTGGTATGGTGTCTTCCTCTTGATACCCTTTCCCTTCCCATTGGTCAATGCACCCTGACCCTTACTCCCTAGAGATGGTCAGAGTAGACCTATGGAGTGTCCTAAGTTTGGTAATGAGAGCACTTGGAGATCGAGACTGCAAATTGACATTTTTCTTGGACATAGCGCAATAAGCATTTCGTTGAGCCGCTCTTTGAACTTTATCACCTGGCTCTTTTCCAACAGTATTACTGTTGCTTTTGACACTCCTAGGTTTGCTAGGGTTTCCTCCAGCTCTAGATTGGACTCTTGAGGAAGTCCAATGTCTGGTGGAGCATACAGCTTTGGTCCTTTGTTGATGCTTTTGGAACTGGAGCAACTGAGGGTGAGGTCACCGGTCCTATATTTGGGATCGATGTGGGTGGCCAAAGTAGAAAGGATGGAGCTTCCTACGGGTATTGAGCATTGATTTTGGGAAAGAAGGTCATCATCTGACACACTTGGCTCATCAGGAGATTGAACTCCTTCGTTGATAGGGTCCTTGCCCCATGAGAGTACTGAGATTGGAGAAGGGTGGTTAACCACAGTTGGTGACCAAAGCTTGCCAGGCCATGTTTGAGCCCTATTGTTATTGATTGGTCTAGGAAGAGAGGGTCTTGCACATGAATCGACACTGGGACCGAGCCGATATTCATGTTGAAGACTTGGCTTTGGCCCTGCATGGCCATCTCTAGCTACGATCCTGGGGTGTGATTCGGCGGAAGGGGAGCAGAGACTAGTGTCAATGGAGGAAATTGTTCTTCCTCCATCATTGCTTGAGTGGATGACTGGTGTTAGGACATTGCTATGGTCGATATTGTTTTTGGGGGGGGGAGGGGGTATTACGGTGGAAATTTGATTACCCAAAGTGGTAAAAACTGGTACAAAATCCTTGCTTCTATTAGTGTTAATAGTGGAATTGGGGAGTGAGGGTTTTCTTGGCGAGACAACGAGTTTCACTTCGCCCTCTGTACGGTGATGATTATTTGTTGCATATGATGGATTTGGTAAATATTTGGGGTTAATCTCGCAACTGGATTTGGGAGAGAAAAGGTTGTGAGGTGTGTGTGGGTGTGCGAGGAGGGAGTAAAATGCGTGTGTGTGCGTGTGTTAGATTGGGCATAATTCCGGGGTCCATTTTTGGGCCACACGCCAAAAGTTGGCTCCATTTTTTAATTTTGTGTTTGGGGAGTAGGGGAATCTTCTTTTAGTTGGGTAATAGAAGTTTGGGGCTGTGTTTGTTTTAAAGGCATGTTGGGTTGGGTCTGTGTCAGTAGGTCTGGGGAAAGGTTAGAGGGGGTGGGTGGATGCTGATTATAAATCTCACTAGTTCTGGGGGTGAGACAGAGGGGGTGGGTGGATGCTGATTATAAATCTCACTAGTTCTGGGGTGAGACAACTTGCTATCTGAAAAATTTGAGGGGGCGGGGTTGTTCAAAATGTCAACTTTTAGATTACCTGGTTAATGATTTATCCCCTTGTCCGTTGTGTTTGTCGATTTCCCTTGATCATGAAAAGTTTGAGTATTTAGGAACTTACATGTAGCAACATCAAATATTTTTAATTGGATCCTTTTTTCCACTGGATTTGATTCCTGTCATGTGGGGTTTTTGAGCTTTTGATTCCCTTTTCTGTTCTTGTTGAATCTAACAGTTTGCCACTCCTCTTCGTCTCCTGTAAGTTTATTCAGTGATGGCTCAGCCGTTTGGTGGTGGTTGGTTGGAATTATTTGGTAATTACATCTGTTGTTAGTATGACCAATTCTCTCACATCCAATATATATAATACCTTCTCCCTCATAGATAATTGGTTGGGTGTGCGATCCGATTGTAACGGATTTTGTGACTGGGGATTCTAGGGGGACTTGTATGCATAACCTAGCATATCTGCCCCTTAAGGTTGATGATGTGAAAGAGTCTACTTTCAGAAGCCTACCGGCTCTTGATCCTATTCGTTCTAGGATATCACGGTCATAAAACCTGTTGGCAACTGAGGAAGACGAATCCAAATAGTTGTAGAAGTGAGGAGGGTTTCACCAAGGACGAAGTTAGGCTCCTATTTTTGCATTGTTAGGAAGTGTCCAAAGATAAACCATGGCCCACCATGGGGAGCTTTGATCATGCTTTCCTCTATATTGAATTTGACAGTGAAAAAATCCCATCCTAGGTCAATTAGGATGAGATTTTCCTCCGGCTTCCACAACTCATTTAGTTTAGTTTTGAGCGTTAGATGTAGGATTCTTCTTGCAAACAGTTTCACAGTGACAAAGAAGCGCCAGGGGTGGTACAATCTTGCCTTGTCCTCTTGAGAGAGAGGGATGGGTTCATTCACCATTAGAGACGTTGGTAGTGTGTCTTCTGTGAAGAATTCTGTGTTGTAACTGTTTGTGCTTGATAATCTCTTGTCCTCTAGTGCCTCTTTGAAGGTTTGGGTGGGGGGGGGGAAGTGGTCTTCCATTATTGGATCTTCCGTGGTGGGAGGATCTGGTGGTTCCGGTGGATTGAGGTGCAAAGGTTCCATTGCATTGGGTGGTGATGAGGTCATACTATTGCGTATGTGTTGGTTAGATCTAAGTGTAGAGAGTGGTCACAGTTTCTCTCTCTACACGAATTCATGAATCCTCTGATTCTTCTTTTTAATAGTAAATAAAAGAGCCTTCGAGCTTAATCTTGAATTTTATTTTATTTTATCCAAGTGCTTGAGGTCTGATCTTGATCTTGACGTATTTTTAATTTAAAGGCTTGCAACTTGTTCTTGAATCCTCATTCTGAATTTTTAATCCTTAGAACACTTGAATGCTTGTAACTTTTAGAGAAATCTGTAGCGTTTGATCCACGAGCTCTCTCTTGATTCTTGTTATAACTTTCGGTATCTTTTATGGGTTATGAAGACCCCTATTTATAGTTGTGGGAGAGAAGAGTTATGATAAGAACAAACTCTTTCCGGCCAAATTGAAGTGTGACAAGGCCACATTTGATTGGCCAGAACATGTCACTTGCACACGTGGCGCGATTTCATTAGTCTTTTAATTTGACTTGGCATGCCTTGTCATTTGACACGTGTCATGATCCTATTGACTCTTCCGTTTGATTTGGCGTGCCACGTCATTTGACACGTGGCACCAAACTGGGCCTCTAGGAATATGACGCATTGGGCCTAATGAAGTGGACTCATCATTTACAGCCCAACAAAATGGGTTATCCTAGTCAATATTTATTGGACTTAAGTAATTAATCCAATTATATTAGCCCTTAATATTTATTTGGACCAAAATATAATTAATTGAGATCAAATTCAAATTTCTTATGGATTTAAATTCAATAAAATTTTAATTTCCTAAAAATGCCCCTACTTCAAGAGTTATCTAATTTTAAAGATGATCCTTGAAGTACAATTGATGCAACAATTTTGTTTTTTGATATCGCATGACAAAGCCCGAAAAGATTTAATCCTTCATAGCCTAAAAATTCCCAAAAGCCTTAAACATTGAACTTTTCAAAACTTTAATCACGTAAAATGTCCAATTGCCTTCTTTCGTTCCTTCGACATTCACTTTTTTTTTTGCATTTCATGTCAAATGTTTTGGCAAACTTCCACACGTAAGCCCAATACTAAATTTTATTATCAACTAAAATGATGGCCCATTCGGTGATGATAAATCATATTATATCCCTTCTAGACCTCTAGCCCATATTAGATATCTATACCAGCTAAGCTCATTACATACATAAGTTTGAATTCTTCGAAGAAAAAAAGCAAACAAACTGACTTCACGTGGAAGTCTGATATGATCACCGCCTCACGGTGATCCTTTTCCGATTAGAAGAATAATTCTTACAATATGAATTCTTTTTGGAGTTCGATTACAACCATCATACATTGGTATTTATTTTCCCACAGCCACCTTGTGACATCTATAATTACCATACACCCTTCATATCATTAGTACCAATTTCAGTATCAACTTCAGCATTTGCAAAATACTTTGAGTCTACTTTTGATGACTTGAAGGCATTCACGCGAAGGTAATTTATTTTTATTTTCTTGTGCTTTTTTCCCTTTTTACTCTGTTGTCTTTTTTTCTTTTTAGAAGTAACTTTTTCAAACTACGAAGTACTTTAAAAGTTTGAGACGGAGACCTTTAAAAGTTCGCAATGAAGATCTTTAAGATTTGTGGCGAAAACCCATAAAAGTTTGAGCAAAGATCCTTAAAAGCTCGTGATCAAGATCTTTAAAAGTTCACAGTGAAGACCTTTAAAAGTTCGCGGTGAAAACCTTTAAAAGCACGCGATGAAGACCTTTAGAAATTCATAGAGAAGACCCTTAAAAACTCATAGTAGAAATCTTTAAAAGTCGGAAGTGAGGACCCTTTAAAGTTTGCCACGAGCACCTTTAAAAGTTCAAAACATACAACTTTTAAAAGTTCGAAACAAAAACCTTAAAAATTCGACTGCCTTTAAAAGTTCGAGACGAACATCTTCAAAAGTTCGCGACGAAAACCTTTAAAAAAAGGTATGACCCGAACATACTTTTTTTTTAGCATCTAAGGCAAAATTTTTACTTATCCATGCTCTCTTCCAAGATCATGATTGTTACTATGCCCTTTTGACTTAGGTACTAACAAATATATATTTTTTCATGCAGCTTGAACATGGTTTACCTCAGAGACTTAGCTTCCTCTTCCTCCACATCCAAGTATCTTGTAATTTCAGAGTACAAGAATAATAAAACGGAAGCTAGATTTCTAGTTGATAACTACGGCCAAAGTAATTCAACTACGGTAATTCCGTAGTTTGCTAGCAGTACTTCGTTCATATTCTCATTTGCTGCCTTGGATTTAATTTTTTAAATATATTGTCGTGATGTTACTTGTTATCGGTACCTCTTTCATATTCTCTGTTGCTATCTTCGATTTAATTTTCTAATTATTTGTCTTGCTATTACTTGCTATCGGGGCTTCTTTCACCTTTTTTAGCTGAGGGTCTATCGGAAACAGTTTTTCTACCCTTCTAGGGTAGGGATAAGTGTCATGACCCAAACTCACCTATAGGTCGTGATGACGCCTAACATCCCAGCTAGGCAAGCCAACTAATGATTTAAATATATATTCATTTCTTTAAAAATTATCCGAGTAATAAAACTCGGAGTAGTTGTAAAAATTAAGACAATGTGAGAAATAAGATAAATTAAAACTCAAGTAAAATAATTAAATCCAAAAATTCTACTAGTGTGTGCCAAGATCCGATGTCACAAGCATATGATCATCTAGTAGATTATATAAAATTATAATATTTTCTGAAATAAAATAGACAGTATACAAATACAAGAGGAGACACTAGTTGTTGCAGAACGACAACTCACCACTAAGCCTCTGGATAACATGGGTACGCGCAGATAGGTCCTCCGATAGTTTCTGTCTGAGGTCCAGCACAAAAAAGTGCAGCAAGCGTAGCATGAGTACATAATCAACGTGTACCCTGTAAGTATCAACCTAATCTCGAAGAAGTAGTGACGAGAGATCGACTTTGACACTCACTATAGGTCAATAATATTACAATAGAAATATTTAATTAAACATGATTTTTAGGTGAACAACAATAATTTTCTATACAAGCAGAAATAATTAATTCCTTACATTCCATTAATTTCCAATTTATCAATTAACTTCACAAGCAGCAATTAAAATATCAGGGTATCGTGTAATTATTATTATTAGGCACAATTTCTGCCGAGGTCGTACAGCCCGATCCAGAGTATCGTGTACACTACCGAGGGACGTGCGGCGTGATCCATAGATGCATCTATACTACTGAGGCGCTCGGCCCGCTCCACAAGAAAGGAGGGCGTTTTCTTATGAACATGCGGAATGAGACGTTATTAATATTAACATATAGGATGTTCAATTTTGATTAACAATTAAATAATTTACACAAAAAATCAAGTATATGAGGTTTCGATCTTTTACTATTTCTTCAAATAATTTACAATATAATTCTAGTAATAGTTAAATAAAAGGAGCAATTATCACAAGCAATTCATAATTTAAGTCCTAAAACTACCCGGACATAGCATAATTAGTAGCTACGCACGGACTCTCGTCACCTCGTGCGTACGTAGCCCCCACAATTAGCAATAATTATTAATGTAAATTACATATGGGGTAAATTCCCTCTTACAATGTTAGACAAGAGACTTACCTTGTCTCAAAGTCCACTTTCCGATCATAATGTCGTATAAAAATCCTAATTCAGTGCCAAAAAATCCGAAACTATCCAAATGTTATATAAAATAATTAATACATGCTCAATAATTCGAAATTAGGCTATTAAATTAATTACCCAACCTAAAATGGTAAAATTCCTAAAATTCACCCCGGACCCACGTGCCCGGATTCCGAAAATATTTGGAGGAAATCGTTATGATTTACGGGAATGGTTGGTTCGGGATATGAAAGTGTTCGGGTTCAAATCGGAACACTTGGTTCTTTAAGTTTGCTTTAAAAGGTCAAGTTTGACTTCGATCAACATTTTGAGACGACGGCCCCGGAATCGGGATTTGACGGTTCCAATAGGGTCGTATGATGATTTTGGACTTGGGCGTATGTACGAATCGGATTTTGGACAACCCGGGAGCGTTTCGACGCTTAATAGTGAAAATCAACTATTTGAACGTTTAATGTTCTTTAAATTTGGTTTGGACTAGATTTTGGAGTAATTGAAGTCCGTTTGGAATTCTGAGCCTGAAAATAGTTCTGTATGGTGATTTAAGACTTGCACATATGGTGTCATTACGAATAGTATAAGTATATTTCGGCACGTTCGGAGTAAGTTTGAAGAATTCAAAAATTTCTAAGTTGAATTAATTTGGTTTGAGGTATGATTCATAGTTTTGATGTTGTTTTACATGTTCCGAGGGTTCGAGCGAGTCCGTTTTATGATTTCCAACTTGTTGATGTGTTCGGGCGGGGCCCCAGGGGCCTCGGGGGTTAACCGGACGAGGCTCGGATCAATTTTAGAAGTTGGAGCAATAGTTAAAGCTTCTAGCTTCTGTTGCAACCGCACCTGCACTTGGCCAACCATAGGTGCGAGCCGCAGGTACGTGAAAAGCACCGTAGAAGCGGACTAGACGCAGATGCGCAGGTACAACCACAGAAGCGCATCGCAGATGCGATGTACAAGCCGCAAAAGCGGTCGGGGCCGGCTTAGGGGGAAGCCGCATCTGCGACGCATTTTCTGCAGATGCGGCTTGTGAGTCGCAGAAGCAAAAGGCATGTTTGGCAGAACGCTTTAAGAACGGGAAAACAACCCTTTTTGCCCATTTCTCTCTATTCTTGGGCGATTTTGGAGCTTCTTGAGAGAAGATTTTAACTAGCAACTTGAAGGTAAGTTAATTCTACATACTTTGAGTTAAATACATAAATTATGGGTAGATTATAACCTGTAAGTTTAGGAAATCAAGGGTTTAGATGAAAAACTTAGATTTTTATAAAAATGAGATTTTAACCACGAAAATGGTTATGAAATTGGATGGAAATTGTATATTTGAGTTTTTGAGATTATGGGTAACGATTTTCTCTGAAAGTTTCCAGAATCCGGACACGTGGGCCCGGGGTAAATTTTAGGAATTTACCATTTTGGATAGGGTAATTTATTTAATAGTCTAATTTCGAATTATTGAGCATGTATTAATTATTTTATATAATTTTTGGATAGTTTCAGATTTTTTGGCACCGAATTGGGATTTTTACACGACATTGTGATCGGGAAGTGGACTTTGAGACGAGGTAAGTCTCTTGTCTAACATTGTAAGAGGGAATTTACCCCATAGGTGATCTAAATAAATAATTGTTGCTAATTGTGGGGGCTACGTACGCATGAGATGACGAGAGTCCATGCGTAGCTACTATTTATGCTATGTACGGGTAGTTTAGGACTCAAATCATGAATTACTTGTGATAATTATATCTTTTATTTAATTAAATTATAAAATTATATTGTAAATGGTTAGTGGAAATAGTAAAAGATCAAAACTTCATATACTTGAATTTTGTATAAATTATTTAATTGTTAATAGAAATTGAACATCCTATGCGTTAATATTATAATAACTTCTCATTCGGAGGTTCATAAGAAAATGTCATCATTTCTTGTGGAGCGGGCCGAACGCCTCGGCAGTATAGATGCATCTATGGATCGCGCCGCACGTCCCTCGGCAATGTACACGACACTCTGGATCGGGTCGTACGACCTCGGCAAAAATTGTACCTAATAATAATAATTACACGATATTTTGATATTTTAATTGCAGCTTGTGAAGCTAATTGATAAATTAGAAATTATTAAAATTTAATGAATTAATTATTTCTGCTTGTTAAGAAAATTATTGTTGTTCACCTAAAAATCATGTTTAATTAATTATATTCTATTTTAATATTATTGACCCATGGTGAGTGTCAAAGCCGACCTCTCGTCACTACTTCTTCGAGATTAGGCTTGATACTTACTAGGTACACATTGTTTACGTACTAATACTACGCTTGCTGCACTTTTTGTGCAGGACCTGAGACAGGTGCTATCGGAGGACCTATCAGCGCGCACCCACGATATCCAGAAGCTTAGTGGTGAGCTGCCTTTCTGTGCCATTCTGCAGCAACTAGTGCCTCTTCTTGTATTTGTATTTTGTCTATTTTATTTCAGTCAGCAATTAAAATTTTGTATAATCTACTAGATGCTCATACACTTGTGACACCAGGTCTTGGCACACACTAGTAGAATTTTTGGATTTAATTATTTTACTTGGGTTTTAATTTATCTTATTTCTCACATTGTCTTAAATTTTGCAAGTACGACGAGTTTATTATTACTCGGATAATATTTAAAGAAATGAATATATGTTTAAATCATTAGTTGGATTGCCTATCTAGGATGTTGGGTACCATCACGACCTATAAGTAAATTTGGGTCATGACAATATGGTATCAGAGCACTAGGTTCACGTAGATCTCACAAGTTATGAGCAGGCCTAATAGAGTCCTGCTGATCGGTACAGAGACGTTTGTACTTATCTTCGAGAGGCTATAAGGTGTTAGGAAAACTACCTTTCTTCATCTCCTATCGTACAAATAATGTAGTACTAAATATCTTTCTCTTATTCTCTCACAGATGGTGAGAACGCGCTCTAAAGAGGTTCCGGACAAGGGAAAGGCTACTCCCCGTGTTGTTAGAGGCCGAGGCTGAGGCCGAGGGAGAGCTCCAGCCCGTGGTAGGGGAAGAGGATGTCCTAGAATTGTTCTAGTTATGCCACTAGTGGGTCCAGCAGAGGATCCTATTATTGAGGAACAGGGCGAGGTGCCCGTAGCCGAGCCAGCTCCAGTGGATTTCACGTCTGCACCGGGATTCCAGGAGATCATGGGCCGTATGCTGCGGTTCATGGACACTATGTGTAACACCCCGGAAAATTTCTAAGTGTTTTAAGACCATTAAGAAGATTGACGGGTTCTAATTATATCAATTCGGGTATGAACAAGACTGATAATTTGAATGATATAAATTGATCATGATAATATATGTATGAGGTTCATTAAGAATGGTTTATGGTCTAAGAAGAGCCCTAAGGCTAATTCAAGTTGAAAATTATATGATGGGATAAAGTTTCAAGTGAGTTTGCATAATATCTAACTTCAAACAAGCATAACTCTCAAGATATTAAGAATTATATGGTGTATAACCTATCAAATTAAATCCCTTTGAGTCTAGTTTCCAACGCATTAAACTGTTTGTAATTTGAATATGTATACAGAAAGTTATGGCCATTTTACATGACCTGTGTCATATACGCGCCCAGATGCGCAGCCGCGCATATTTGAGACTTTCTGCCTCAGGTGCGTGGACGGATGCATGGCCACTTGCCCAGGTGTGCGGCCACACATGTAGGAACCCATTAAATACCCCCCAACACTGGGTATAGAGAGAGATAAGTCATTTCTTTGAGCTTGGGCTTGCATATCAAAGGGGAATCCGTCCAACACCACCCTCCCATGAACCAAGGTAATGTTTTTGGAGTAATTTTGAGTTGATTACTACTCCTAAACACTTGTATTAATAAGGATTAATCTTGAAGATCCATAGATTTCCATTTAAATCCCCAAATTGGTCAACAACACTACAAGTTGGGATTCTCAAGAGTTTCACTATAAGAGGTATGTCTACCATCTCTAACTAATTTATGGTGATTATTTATGTATGAAATATGTGTTAAAACTTATGATATGGTGATTGGAAGCCATAAGTTCCCGATTTAAATACATAACCATTGTAGAGATTGAAAGGTGATTATTTGATGGAATTTTATTGGTTGGGTGAGAATGGTTGGTCACACATGTGATGTTAGGATTATAAGTTGTTAAAGAATGATGGTGAGATGAATTGTTGGTAAATGATGGTAATTGGAAGAACTAATTCTATGGTTAAGAAATGTATAAATGTATGCCCACTAGGTGTTTGGTAAATTGTCTAAATGGCCTAAACTATGGAATTGGTTACTAATGTTGGTCCCATTGGATGTTGATATTGTAGATTGAAGTTGCTTAGTATAGTAGATCGTTGTAGTATCATTAAGGGGTGAATTTCAGTTTTGGATCATTGGCATTGAATTGAGGAGACAAGAAGGCATTCATAGGTGGATACGCGCGGAAGGGGATTTCCAGAGTATTGATTAGCTTGCTCAACGCTGGGTTCGTCTTGTTGAAGTAAGTAACTCTTATAATCTTGGAGCTGAGGGTGTGAACCTTGAATTATACGTGTTATGTATTTGGTGTTGAGGTGACGCACATGCTAGGTGGCGGGCGTGTGGGCGTGCACCGTGTGAACTGTGACTCCGTTATTCCTGTGGTACTATGTAGTTACCTGAACTTATTTGAAATCATGAAAATCTCTACGTACTAGAGCTATTGAGTTGAGAATCATATTAAAAATCATGTTGAGGCTATGTGCCAGTATTATTGGGACCCACAGAGGTCATATTGCTCTGAATTATTTGTTTTAAATTGAAAATTCATACTCAGTCATATTCATGTCATTACATATCATATCTCAGTCTCTGTTGTTGTTTATTGATACATCATATCATCATTTTTGGGCTATTTTCATGACATTGTGAGCCCATGAGGGAGAGACTGGAAAGATTGATGACTGAGTGAGGCTGAGGGCCTAATTGTGAGGATTATTTGGGATCGGGCTGCACGCCGCAACAAGCCATATTGGCTTTATATACTTTATTATTATGGGATCGGGCTGCATGCCGCAGCAGGCCAGATTGGCTTATTATAGCACGTGAGTTGGCCGTGCGGATCCAGATATGATATTATAGCACGTGAGTTGTCCGTGCAGCACGTGAGTTGTTCGTGCAACACGTGAGTTGTCCGTGATAATAGCGCTTGGGCTGTAGGAGCCCCTCATGAGTCTGTACACACCCCCAGGGAGCGCAGTCGACTATACACAGGGATCGAGCTGCATTGATACTCTGAGAGTATGCATATGAGTTCATCTCTGAGATACATTGCATTGACATGCACACATGACATACATGCATAGGGATGTATTTTTCCTCATGTTGTACGATATTACATCATTCATGATTTCTCACACATGTCTACAGATGGGCATAGTGGTGCATTTGTTTTACATAGGTTATCTGGAAAGAAAAATTAAACATCTTATTATTATTTAAAGGATTTTGGAAAAATTATTGTTTTCAAACTTATTCATATTTTTGACAACTCCGGCAAACAATTTGGGGTTTTATTGATGTACTTGAAAGGCAGAACTATTTTCAGAAATCATGTTTTTGCTGAGCATTTGATTATTGAGTTAATTCTGGTATTACTTGTTTGAGTTGTTATGAATTATTGTTGGTTATTGAAGTTGGGGCTCGACCTTGGTACAAGCTCGTCACTACTTTCAACTTAAGGTTAGGTTTGTTACTTATTGAGTACATGGGGTCGGTTGTACTCATACTACACTTTTGCACCTTGCGTGCAGATGTTGGCTGCTGATGTTGCTACGTTCGTTAGGAGCTGTATCTGAAGATGTACTTGCGTTCCGATTGTAGCTGCCTCTTGTTCATGATAGCCTTAGATTCATGAAACTCTATTTATGTAATTTTCAAACAGATGATGTATTATTTCATACTAGCTTTGTAAACTCTATTCTTAGAAGCTCATGATTTGTACTACCAGTTCTTGGGGAAAAGTATTGGTTTTAGATATTTTCTTTTAATTAATTACCTTATTAATTTCATTGGAATTGGATAGTTGGTAACTGGCTTACCTAGCGGGTTAGGTTAGGTGCCATCACGACTAGTTGGATTTTGGGTCGTGACAAGTTGGTATCAGGCAGCTGCTGTATATCAGACCCAGGGTGCACTACCCGTGGGTGGAGTCCATCCAGTGGCAGCAGCTACACCTGAGCCCAGGCCAGCTATAGCCGCCGATCCTAAGAAACTATTGGACAGATGGACTGGACTACATCTTCCTGTCTTCGGGGGTGAGCGACATGAGGATCCACATGATTTTATTGATCGTTGCAAGGATAGACAGTACAACATGAGGATATTGGAATCCCATGGGGTAGATTTTGTCACTTTTCAGTTGGAAGGAAGAGCCCGTAGATGGTGGAAGTCTTATCTTCTTGGCAGACCTGCAGATTCTCCTCCCATGACTTGGGACAGGTTCACCCGTATTTTACTGGACAAGTACATTCCACCCTCCCAGAGGGAAGAGTTGCGGTTCAAGTTTGAGCAGCTCCAGCAAGATCAGATGCCAGTGACCGATTATGAGGCGAGGTTCTCGGAGTTATCTCGCCATGCAATTATGATACTCCCTACTGAGGCGGAGAGAGTACTGAGGTTTATTGCGGGTTAACATACTAGCATTCAGGTCACTATGGCCCTAGAGGTTGAGATGGGGACTTCTTATGAGTTGGTTGTGAAGATAGCCCGAAACACTGAGGGTGTGCGCCAGCGTAGTCGAGAGTAGGTTATGAGGGATAAGCGGTTTAGATATTCTGGAGAGTTCAGAGGTGTTCCGTCTGGGGGTAGAGGTTAGTTCGTGAGAGGGCAGTCCAGCAGGCCCCTATATCCAGCACCACTGCCTCCTCGGGGTGCCCCAGTGCGACCTTATTTCAGTGCTATAACAGAGAGTTCGTATTGCCCACCAGCTATTCAGGGTTCTTCCAGCGGGTATTCAGGTCCCCAGGGTCAAACTTCTAGTTAGCAGCCTATCGTACCTAAAATTGTTACGAGTGCGGGGATCCCAGTCACATGCGGAGATTCTGCCTCAGGCTTCGGGGTAGACCAGTGCAACAGGGTCAGCAGTGTATGATTACCGCACTAGTTGCTCTACTAGCTATCCGACCATCTAGAGGTGGAGGGCAGGTGGGTAGGGGCTGTCCTAGAGGTGGAGGCCAGCCAGTTGGCACTCCAGCTCGGTTCTATGCTTTTTCGGCCAGACTAGATGCAGTGATTACATATATTATTTCTGTTTGCGGCAAATATGCCTCCGTACTATTTGATCCAGGATTTACGTATTCATATGTGTCATCTCTATTTGCTTGTTTCCTGGGTGTTTTTCGTGAGTCTTTGAGTACCCATGTTTATGCATCCACTCCTGTGGGCGATTCTGTAGTTGTGGATCAGATCTATCGGTCCTGTGTTATTACATTCGGTGGTTATGAGACTAGAGCAGATCTTCTCCTGCTTGATATGACCAACTTTGAGATTATCCTAGGCATGGACTGGCTATCCCCATATCATGCTGTCCCAAATTGCCATGCTAAGATTGTTACTTTGGCAATGCCGTAATTTTCTAGGTTGGAATGGAAGGGTTTGTCTATCAGCGTATCTAATCATGTTATTTCCTTTCAAAAAGCTCGACACATGGCCGAGAAGGATTGTTTGGCCTATCTAGACTATGTTCGGTATACTACTACAGAGACTTTGACTATTGAATCAGTGCTTGTAGTTCGGGACTTCTACGATGTATTTCCTTCAGATCTTCCAGGCTTTCCACCAGATCATGATATTAATTTTTGTATTGACTTGGCTCCAGATACCTATATTTATCCCACTGTATTGCATGGCTCTGAAAGAATTGAAGGAATTGAAAGAACAGCTTGAGGAATTTCTAGCCAAAGGGTTTGTCAGACCGAGTGTATCGCCTTGGGGTGCACCAGTATTATTCATAAAGAAGAAGGATGGAACAATGCGAATGTGTATTGATTATCGCTAATTGAACAAAGTTACTATTAAGAACAAGAACCCATTACTACGTATTGATGATCTATTTGACCAGTTGCAGGGTGCTAGGGTGTTCTCTAAGATCGACTTGAGGCCGGGGTACCATCAGTTGAAGATTCGGATGTTCTGAAGACTACTTTCCGGACTAGATATGGTCATTATGAATTTCTGGTGATATCTTTTAGTTTGACTAACGCTCCGATGATGTTTATGGATTTGATGAACAGTGTATTCACGCCATATATTGATTCATTTGTCATTGTCTTCATTGATGATATTTTGATTTACTCGGCGCAGTAAGGAAGAGCATGAGTAACATATGAGAGTGGTGCTTCATACGTTGCGGGAACAAAGGCTATATGCTAAGTTCTCCAAATGTGAGTTTTGGCTAAATTCTATAGCATTGTTGGGGCATATTGTATCGGGCGAAGGCATTAAAGTTGATCCTAAAAAGATCGAGGCAGTTCAGAATTGGCATCGTCCCACTTCGGCGACTGAGATCAGGAGTTACCTAGGTTTAGCAAGTTATTATCGTCGGTTCGTGGAAGGATTTTCATCTACTGCAGCACCTTTGACCAAATTAACCCAGAAGGGTGCTACGTTCCGATGGTCTGATGATTGTGAGGTGAGCTTTCAGAAGCTCAAGACAGCACTGACTACAACACTAGTGTTAGTGTTGCCTTCCGATTCGGGGATGTATACAGTGTATTGTGTTGCTTCACGCGTTTGTTTGGATTGTGTATTAATGTAGAAGGGGCGAGTTATTGCATATGCCTCATGTCAGTTGAAACCCCACGAGAAGAATTACCCGGTACATGATTTGAAGTTAGCTGCAATTGTTCACGTTCTCAAGATTTGGAGGCATTATCTTTATGGGGTGTCTTGTGAAGTTTACACTGATCATCGTAGTTTGAAGCAATTGTTCAAGCAGAGAGACCTAAATTTGAGGTAGAGCAGATGGCTTGAGTTACTAAAAGATTATGATATTACTATCATGTATCATCCGGGCAAAGCGAATGTGGTTGCCGATGCCTTGAGTAGAAAGGCAGAGAGTATGGGTAGTCCGGCTTTCATTTCAGCAGAGGAGAGACCATTAGCTTTGGATATTTAATCCTTGGCTAACAGACTTGTGAGGCTGGACATTTCAGAGCCCAGCCGAGTTCTCGCATGTGTTCTAGCCCAATTATCACTATTTGAGCGGATCAAGGCTAGCCAGTTTGATGACCCACACTTAATGGTCCTTCGAGAAACGGTACTACGAGGTAGTACCAAGGAAGTTACTATTGGCGCGGATGGTGTTTTGCGACTCCAGGATCGTCTATGTGTTCCTAATACAGATGGACCAAGGAGAAAGATTCTAGATGAGGCACACAGTTCTCGAAATTCTATTCACCCAGGTGCTACGATGTATCGTGACCTGAGGCAACATTATTGGTGGCGGGGGATGAAGAAGGACATAGTTGAGTATGTAGCTAGGTGTCTAAATTACCAGCAAGTTAATTATGAGCACGAGAGGCCAGGTGGTCTACTTCAGCAGATGACTATACCGGAGTAGAAATGGGAACGCATTACTATGGACTTTGTAGTTGGGTTGCCGCGAACCTTGCGGAAGTTTGATGCAATTTGGGTCATTATCGACAGGTTGACCAAGTCGGCACACTTTATTCCAGTTGTGACTACGTATACTTCAGAGAGGTTGGCCCAGATTTATATACAGGAGATAGTTCGGTTGCACGGTGTGCCAATTTCTATCATATCAGATAGAGACCCTCAGTTTACTTCAAATTTCTGGAGAGCAGTACAGAGTGAATTGGGGACCCGTGTAGAGCTTAGCACAGCCTTTCATCTGCAGACCGACGGGCAGTTAGCGCAGACAATTCATATTTTAGAGGATATGCTCAGGGCATGTGTGATTGACTTTGGAGGTCAGTGGGATCGTTTCTTGCCTTTGGCCGAGTTTGCTTATAACAACAGTTACCAATCCAGCATCGACATGGCTCAATTTGAGGCTTTATATGGTCGGCGATGTCGTTTGCCTATCGGATGATTTGAGCCCGGTGAGACTAAGTTATATGGTACTGATTGGTGAAGGATGCCTTGGAAAAGGTAAAATTAATTCAGGAGCGACTTCGTACAATACAGTCCAGACAGAAAAGTTACGCGGATCAGAAAACGCATGATTTATTGTTTATGGTGGGTGAAAAAGTTCTCTTGAAGGTTTCCTCGATGAAGGGAATCATGAGATTTGGGAAGTTGAGCCCAAGGTTTATAGGCACATTTGAGGTGTTGAGACGAGTTGGAGAGGTTGCTTACGAGCTTGCTTTGCCTCCCAGTCTATCGGGAGTTCATCCGGTTTTCCATGTATCTATGCTCCGGAAGTATCATGCCGACCTATCACATGTGCTAGACTTCAGCACGGATCAGCTAGATAAGAGTTTGGGTTATGAAGAGGAGCCAGTTGCCATTGTTGATAAACATGTTCGCCAGTTGAGGTCCAAGAAGATTACTACAGTAAAAGTCCAGTGGAGGGGCCAACCAGTCGAGAAAGCGACTTGGGAGGCCGAGGAGGACATGTAGAGCAGATATCCACACATATTCAACACTCCACGTATAATTCTAAACCCGTTCGAGGACAAACGTTTGTTTAAGACAGGAGATAGTTCGGTTGCACGGTGTGCCAATTTCTATCATATCAGATAGAGACCCTCAGTTTACTTCAAATTTCTGGAGAGCAGTACAGAGTGAATTGGGGACCCGTGTAGAGCTTAGCACAGCCTTTCATCTGCAGACCGACGGGCAGTTAGCGCAGACAATTCATATTTTAGAGGATATGCTCAGGGCATGTGTGATTGACTTTGGAGGTCAGTGGGATCGTTTCTTGCCTTTGGCCGAGTTTGCTTATAACAACAGTTACCAATCCAGCATCGACATGGCTCAATTTGAGGCTTTATATGGTCGGCGATGTCGTTTGCCTATCGGATGATTTGAGCCCGGTGAGACTAAGTTATATGGTACTGATTGGTGAAGGATGCCTTGGAAAAGGTAAAATTAATTCAGGAGCGACTTCGTACAATACAGTCCAGACAGAAAAGTTACGCGGATCAGAAAACGCATGATTTATTGTTTATGGTGGGTGAAAAAGTTCTCTTGAAGGTTTCCTCGATGAAGGGAATCATGAGATTTGGGAAGTTGAGCCCAAGGTTTATAGGCACATTTGAGGTGTTGAGACGAGTTGGAGAGGTTGCTTACGAGCTTGCTTTGCCTCCCAGTCTATCGGGAGTTCATCCGGTTTTCCATGTATCTATGCTCCGGAAGTATCATGCCGACCTATCACATGTGCTAGACTTCAGCACGGATCAGCTAGATAAGAGTTTGGGTTATGAAGAGGAGCCAGTTGCCATTGTTGATAAACATGTTCGCCAGTTGAGGTCCAAGAAGATTACTACAGTAAAAGTCCAGTGGAGGGGCCAACCAGTCGAGAAAGCGACTTGGGAGGCCGAGGAGGACATGTAGAGCAGATATCCACACATATTCAACACTCCACGTATAATTCTAAACCCGTTCGAGGACAAACGTTTGTTTAAGAGGTGGAGAATATAATGACCCAACCGATCATTTTGAATTTTAGAACACCGTTACCCTAAATAAAACTCCCCGTATGTAATTTTATTAATTTATCACTTGCGGGGATGGTTGATTCGGGATTTGGAAGTGTTCGGATTGAAATCGGAACACTTGGTTCTTTAAGTTAGCTTTAAAAGGTCAAGTTTGACTTTGGTCAACATTTTGAGAAAACGACCCTGGAATCGGGATTTGACGGTTCCAATAGGTTTGTATGATGATTTTGGACTTGGGCGTATGTTCGAATCGGCTTTTGAACAAACCGGGAGCATTTTGGCGCTTAACAGTGAAAATCAACTATTTGAATATTTAATGTTCTTTAAATTTGGTTTGGAGTCGTTTTGGAGTAATTGAAGTCCGTTTGGAATTCTGAGCCTGAGAATAGTTCTAGATGGTGATTTAAGACTTGTACGCAAAATTTGGTATCATTCCGAGTAGTATAAGTATATTTCAGCACGTTCGGAGTAAGTTTGAAGAATTTGAAAATTTTTAAGTTGAATCAATTTGGTTTGAGGTATGATTCATAGTTTTGATGTTGTTTTACATGTTCTGAGGATTCGAGTGAGTCCGTTTTATGATTTTTAACTTGTTGGTATGATCGGGTGGGGCCCAGGGGGCCTCGGGGGTTAACCGGACGAGGCTCGGATCAATTTTAGAAGTTGGAGCAATAGCTGAAGCTTCCGACTTCTGATGCAAGCGCACCTGCCCTTGGCGAGCCGCATGTGCGTGAAAAGCACCGCAGAAGGGACTGGGCGCAGATGCGCAGGTACAACCGCAAAAGCACATCACAGATGCGATGTACAAGCAGCAGAAGCAGTCGTGGGCGGCTTAGGGGGAAGCCGGATTTGCGACGCATTTTCTGCAGATGCAGCTTGCGAGCCGCAGAAGCGAAAGGCCTGTTTGGCAGAACGCTTTAAGAACGCTTGAAGGTAAGTTAATTCTACATACTTTAAGTTAAATACATAGATTATGGGTATATTATAACCTGTAAATTTAGGAAATCAAGGGTTTAGATGAAAAACCTAGATTTTTATAAAAATGAGATTTTAACCACGAAAATGGTTATGGTATTGGATGGAAATTATATATTTGAGTTCTTGAGATTATGGGTAACGATTTTCTCCAAAAATTTCCGGAATCCCGGCACGTGGGCCCGGGGTAAATTTTAGAAATTTACCATTTTGGATAGGGTAACTTATTTAATAATCTAATTTTGAATTATTGAGCATGTATTAATTATTTTATATAACTTTTAGATAGTTTCGGATTTTTCGGCACCGAATTGGGATTTTTACACGATATTGTGATCGGGAAGTGGACTTTGAGACAAGGTAAGTCTTTTGTCTAACCTTGTAAGAGGGAATTTACCTCATAGGTGATCTAAATAAATAATTATTGCTAATTTTGGGGGCTACGTACGTACGAGGTGATGAGAATCCATGCGCAGCTACTATTTATGCTATGTCCGGGTAGTTTAGGACTCAAATTATGAATTACTTATGATAATTACATCTTTTATTTAATTAAATTACAAAAATTATATTGTAAATGGTTAGAGAAAATAGTAAAAGATCTAAACTTCATATACTTGAATTTTGTGTAAATTATTTAATTGTTAATAGAAATTGAACATCCTATGCGTTAATATTATAATAACTTCATCGGATGTTCATAAGAAAATATCCTCCTTTCTTGTGGAGCGGGACAGAATGCCTCGGCAGTATAGATGCATCTATGGATCGTGTCGCACGTCCCTCGGCAGTGTACACAACAATATGGATCGGGCCGTACGACCTCGGCAGAAATCGTGCCTAATAATAATAAGTACACGATACTTTAATATTTTAAATTGCAGATTGTGAAGCTAATTGATAAATTATAAATTATTGAATTTAATGAATTAATTATTTCTGCTTGTTAAGAAAATTATTGTTGTTCACCTAAAATTACTTTGGCCATAGTTTAAAAGTCCAATCTATCAAACGAAATGGATTTTGCAAGGGTGGCCACAGAGATACATATAAGCCGATCATGTAAATTCAAGACATGGACTCTTCATTCCCATAATCAAAAAGTTAAGAATGTGGCAAGTTCTCTCCCATGCTTAGGACGACGAATCCTTAAATGAGAAGTACACTGGAGTGATTCCCTAACTTTTGGTGGCGAATTTCATTATGTTCCCGGTTATTGGGAGTGGACCGAAGATATCCTTAGTAGGAGCCATCAGATATTGAGGGCCACCAATATTTATGTTGTTGTCTATGCTTCATTGTTTACTTATGATCATTCTACATGTATCATACAAGCATTTTGTGAGGCTTGGTGCCCTCTTACGAACACGTTTCTCACCTCTGTAGGAGAGTTATCCATATCCCTTTGGGACTTGTACACTATTGGGGGGTCTGCCTTTAATGGGGTCTCCTTATGAGGAAGTTATTCCAAATACTCGAGAACTTACAGGTTCTAACGACAAAGATAGAAAGTTCCTTCCACAAGCTTGTTAGGAATTATTTGATGCATATCACCAACTCCTAGAGGGAAACACTAAAAGTCCTGATATCCCTGTGAGAATATGGATAGAGTTTTGGTGCAAAAATATTGCAAAGTATGAACAACCTCCAATGAGAAAAGAAAAAAAGTCAGCTCGTCCCAAATCAACACAAAACCCTACCGGAGCCATTAATAAAATGGTTAATTGTTCAGAATTTGAAGATGCACTATTTATTAAATTAGGCATTAGAAGCAACAAGAAAGACGAAGTATACTCGGCTGAATTTCTATCATGTTGGTTATGTGTCTTTGTGCTCCCTACAAAAGAAGGAGACTTTATTCGGCTTGAGACTTTCAAGATTGCAGGCCTTCTAGCATGTGGGCAAAGAATTAACCTTGTTGTTCCAGTCTTAGCTAGCATCTACAGGGGCTTAAACATAATTTCAAATGGCTCACCCCTCGATGCTTCTAGAGTTTGCTTCCCAGTTTATTATGTATATGGTTAGTTGGCATGTTACTTCAAGACTCATTTTTCTCTAACAAATAGGCCAGCTACTCGTATGATGTCCATATATATTCAGGTGAGGGAATATCGAGATACTTTGGAGATGAAGACACGAGAAAACACATTCATGTAGGAGAAAGTGCCGCATGGACTTCCACAATGCCAAGTAATTCTCAACCGTATTACTATCATGATGCTGGAAATGAGGAAGAGTCCGAGTCAAATTATTTTATGAGTATTCGCTCGAATTACATTCTTTTGAGAAATGTATCAACCTTCATCGTGGAGCCTTATAGCCCTTATCGCTTCAGTCGTCAATTCGATTTTATCAAGGCATCCCCGGTTGCTTAGATCAAGATTTTCATGAGGTCTCTTTAGAAAAAGGATTGGAACATTTACGAACTTGTGTATTGTCTAAAAGTAGGTCAAAGGCCACATTTCCCCTTATTATACCCAAGATGAAGAAGTATGCCTCATCCGATTATAAGTCTTGGTGGGAAAGAATGCATGAAAACTTTCTTGAAAACCACTTGCAATCTTTAGTGAATACCACTGGGCCCATTACTGCTATGACTTTAGATGTCATGCCTTAAGAGCATTACAAGGAGGACAAACCTCGTACTCTAAAATCTAAATTGGTTGTACCACGCAACATCAAGGGACCTCCATATAAAGAATTTTAAAAAAGAAGGGACCTTCTCTGGCTCATCAAGTCAATGAGGGTTCCTTTCCATTAGGCATTGTTATTCCTACCTCCAAGAAATGTCCATCCCAAAATGAGAACGATAGTAGTCATGACGATCAAAACTTCAAGTGGGTGAAGTCATATTCAAACAAACAAGGCGACACTGATTTGGGTGTAGTCGAGATTACTGACAGCATTGGCAGTGCTTCAAGGACTTTGACGGCTATTAAAGAGGTAGTGATTAAAACTTTCATATTACCTTATAATATCTAAGTAACTTCACTAACCGCCTATCTTTTTTTATGCAGCCAAACGGTGTCGATATTTCGATAGCGTCACACCAAAGCAAGCCACAAGGTAGTAGTAAATCTGTAGCGGAGACAGACTCGAGGAAATTACTTCCAACATCTAAGTAAGACCTAGAGGCGACTTCCATTCCTAATCATGGAGCAGAATCTGGGCCTAATTTTCACCAATGATCAGCACCATTAATGTCTATCTTTGACGGAAGAAAGGTTGTCTTGACTCTTCTCAAGAATTTCATCTTGAATGCGTGGGCTAAAATTCATGCCAATCTCTCCGACCTTGCTGCAGATAGTGCTTCTGCTCTTCTATTCGAGATCCAAGTGATTCTTGAGGAGATGGATGGTAAGGGTGAGGATATTTCCCCTCTAAAAGACCTATTAACGTCTTTCTCTGAGCTCTACACTTCATATGACCAAGCACGATCAACTCTTTCTGATAAGGTTGTGGACGTTGAAAAATCAAAGTCATTTTTAAAATCCAAGGAACACCTTGATCTTGTCTTGACTAAAAAGGAGAGAAGGTCAAGAAATTGTCTGCCACTAGTCAGTCTCTCAAAGAGGCCAAGGAGAAGGTGAGATAGTTAAGAGCTCTCCGAGATGCTACCAAAAAAGAGGTTGAAGAAATTGAATCTAGAGTCTCATCTGCTGAAGAGAAGTACCGTAGATGTTCTAATTTTTCCTTGGAAACTGCTGATGACTTGGCCGATGTGGAGATGAAGAAACAACACTTAGAGGCCTCCATTAAAGATTTAGTCAATTACAAGTTATGTTTAGATTAGCCTACATAGAGTATTTTATTTGTATATTTTTTTCTTGCATTTGATTTAACTAGCAGATATTCTTAGAAATGAAAACTCTTTTTTATTTATTTTATACCACACGTTTTCATTGATATCTCTTTTTTTTTCCTTTGCAGTTCAATATCAATATTTACTTGCTTAGCATGATGTATTGACATCCACAAATAGAACTTGGCTTTCTTTTAAATATCGTCTTCGTTCATGTCTCGAAGTTCTTTGTATTTGAATATACATCCTCCCTTTCCTTTGAAGATAATATTGTTCATCACCTTTGTACCTTTGTGGTAATAAGTATATATCTCAAAGTGAGAACGTCAAAAATATAAGCCATTTGATTTCTTACAAACTAAACTTTAAAATCTAAGACATATCCAAAATTCAGAATCAAACACCTTCAGAATCGCCCCGGGTAATATTTTGAAACCAACTTTATATTCCACCACGTTGACAATTTCAGATTTGTAAAATCTCACTAAAAAATTCATATCTTGGTGTAGAAATGTCGAAATCACAAACTTTTACTTTCTTGAAAACTAGACTTCAAAATCTAGAATATATCCAAAATTCGGAATCAAACACCTTCAGAATTTCCCCAGGTAATATTTTGAATCCAACTTTACATTCCACCATGTTGACAATTTCAGATTTGTGCAGTCTCACCAAAAAATTCATATCTTGGTGTAAAAACGTCGAAATTACGAACCCGTTTAATTTTTTGAAAACTAAACTTCACCAAAATTTCCAGTCAAACACCTTCAGAATCGTCCCCGACAATATTTTGAAATCAACTTTAGATTCCGGCGCGTTGATAATTTCGGATTTGCGTAGCTTCACCAAAAAATTGATATCTTGATGTTGAAATGTCGAAATTAAGAATTGTTTGATTTATCAGAAATTAGAATTCAAAATTCAAGACATATCAAAATTTAAAATTGAATTCCTCCAGGATAGTTCTAGGTAATACTTTATGTTTTACCTTCGCATTTATCCACGTTGTGATTTTTAGCTTTAAGCGCTTTTGCCCAAAAAGGTGATACCTTGACAGAAGTACCATTAAATCAAGAACCATTTTAATTGGAGACGTTATGGATTTTACGGATTCGACTTCTGTACTTGGCAGTCTTTTGAAGACTTCCACTCGAAAAATGGCGACCTTAAAATTTTAACTTTAAGATTTCTCCTCCTTCAAGATGACTATAACCATCCCCTCAGAGATAATAATCTACTATCGAGCCTATAGACTTGCCCATATGAGCCATCAATCTTTTGATAAGTTAAAAGATACATGTAAGCCCCATTTTTAGGTGCCAACAAGCAGATTTTATTCCGTCATGCCTTACTTGAACGGAGTTAGGGGAGATATATATTTTTTTAACTCATGCGACTGAACTTAGAATGAAACTCTAAGATGCCTAAGTACCTTGGTGAATATGATTAAGTCATACCGTAGTTCAGAATTGGTGAGTTTTTTTTAATATCTTAACTTTTGCCTAGGCTGCTTCTTTCGAAGTTTTCAACCTAGCAGACCCTTTTTTTTTGTTGAGCCGTACATAGTTTACACTCTTGCGGGCCAGGAGTAATATGCTGTTTATGATCTTGCGTTAAAGGCGTTGCAACTTCAAGGATAATACTTCTTTAAGAATTTTCCATTGATAGGGTCGATTCTCATGCCATCTGCATCAACCAGCTTGTAAGCAACCACTTGAATAAGCTTCTTGCACGATATATGGCCCATCACATTTTGAAGTGAACTTCCCTACGAATTTATGGGAAGCAATAATGGGTTTTCTTTTGGCAAGGACTTGATCTCCTACTTGAAAGGATCTTGGGTGTACTCTTTTATATTAAAGGCGCGAGACAATCGAGCCTGATAACACTCAAGACTCTGTTGAGCTTCCAACCTCTTCTCATCAAGAGCCTCCAACTCTGCTAATAGAAGTCGAGCATTTTCTTCATCAGTGATCCCTTCTTGAATATCTAATCATAATAAAGGTATTTGACGCTCGAATGAAAAAACGGCTTCGACTCCATAGAGGAGTGAATAAGGGGTCGCTTGTGTTGGCGTGCGGTGAGTTCTTCTATATGCCCACAGAGCTTCTTACGGTTATGCCAATCTTGTCTGGATTTGGAGACAACTTTCTTTAACAAGTTGCATAGAGTTTTGTTGAATGCCTGAGCTAGACCATTGGCGGCAATATTGTACATCGGAGAGTTACGTTGCTTGAACCAAAGAAATCACAAATCTTGTTCATCAACCTGTTGTCGAATGACTTGCCATTATCCGTTATTATGTAACGAGGAATGCCAAAGCGATAGATTATGTTTACTCGGATGAAACTTGCAACATTTTCCTTCTTTACTTCCTTAAGAGAAACAACTTCAGCCCATTTTGAGAAGTAGTTAGTTGCAACCAAGATGTATAGGTGTCTACCAGAGGACTTTGACAGTGGTCCAACAACATCCAATCCCAAGCGTCAAATGTCCAGGATGCAAGAGTTGGGTGCAACACTTCGGGAGGCTGATGAATAAAATTTGCGTGTAATTGGCAAGTCTTGCATCTTCGAGCGTAGTCCAAGCAATCTTTTACCATCGTTGGCCAATAATATCCCATCATTTTAATATGAAATTGGAGCTTTGGTCGAGATTGGTATGACCCACATACCCTAGAATGTGCTTCTTCCAAAGCTTGGAGTGCTTCATCTTCCCCTAAGCATTGCAAGAGTACTCCCTCAAATGATCTTTTGTATAGAGCATTTTTGTAGTAAAGGAAATGAGGTGAACGACGGCGGATTTTAGTCCTTCTCCTCGGATTTTCTAGAAGTATCCCGTAGCTTAATAATCAATGATGGGTTATCTCCATTCTTCCTTTTAGCTTCATAAACAACGACAAGATGCTTGAGTTCATTTTCTTCACTTTCACCCTCATTTGGCAGTGGTACAACCCTTTTTGGCAGATAGTAACTTGCGCTTGATCAGGCAGGGTTAACGATAAATCTAGGGCAGCTAAAGAATCAACCTTCTTGTTTTCTTTCCTAGGTACATGTTGAATAGTCACATCACCAAACCACCCCATTAATTTTTTAGCATAATCATGATATGTGCATAGTTCAAGTTTCTTGACCTCGTAACTATTTAAAAGCTGGTTGATCGCTAACTGAGAGTCACCAAAGACTTGCAATTGTAACTGCTTTATTTCGACAGTCATTTCAAGCACAAATATTAATGCTTGATACTCAACAACGTTGTTAGAGTAGAGTTACGCCAACGTAAAAGAGTAGGTCAAGACCTCACCTTGAGAAGTGACATATACTACGCCAGCACCAGCTCCTCCGCGATGTGCAACACCATCAAAGTACATCTTCCATGGAGGTTGAACTTCAATGATAAGTGCGTCTTCATCAGGTAATTCGTCAGTTAGCTCCCAATCATCAAGTATAGGGTGATCTGCCAAGAAGTCCGCTAATGCTTGTCCTTTTATAGCCTTTTGAGGGATGTACACAATTTCAAATTGTTGAAACTAGAGGTACCACCTTGCTAGTCGATCACTAAGGACAGGTTTTGACATTACGAACTTGGTGGGATTTGCTCAAGAAACAAGACGAACGACATGAGCTTGAAAGTAGTGCTTCAACTTTTGGATTGGAAAGACTAGCGCCAAACATAACTTGGTCCCACTTTAAAGGAACGCCTTTTTTCATGAGGCGGCTGAATGGTTGGGACCTCCCATCTAGGTTTGAGATGAATCTCCTAAGGTATACTAGCTTTCTTTACAGATTTTATCAATTCATGAATATCCCGAGGCTCGGGCATTTTCAAAATGGCATCCGCTTTGGCTTGATCAATTTCGATCCCTCGATGTTGGGAACTTTCCAGAAGTAACTCCAAAGGCACATTTCAATGGATTCATCCTAAGTTGGTACCTTCGGAGCAACTCAAACACCATTCTTAAGTCTTTTAAGTGGTCGCTCTTCTTTCTTGATTTTACCACCAAGTCGTCAACATAACATTCGACATTATTGTGGATAAGGTCATCAAAAATATTCTGCATAGCCCTTTCTATATAGCACCAGTGTTCTTCAAGCCAAAAGACATTACCTTGTAGCAATAATTACCCTTTGGGGTACGGAATGCAGTAAGCTCTTTATCTTTTGGTGCCATGCGAATATGGTTATAGCCCAATGAACTGTCCATGAAAGACATTGCCTTATAACCAGTATTAGCACCGATCATCAGCTCTGGAATAGGAAGCGGGAATTTATCTTTGGGACACGCATTGTTGAGATCCCTAAAGTCAACACACACTTTAATCTGGCCATTCTTCTTCCTTACATGGACAATACTTGAGACCCATGTTGGGTATTTAACTTCATGAAGAAATCCAGCTTCGATGAGTTTGTTAACTTCGGTTTCAATCAGGGGAACCAAGTCTAGCCTAAAACGCCTTTGAACTTGCTTAACAGGACGAGTACCATTCTTGACTGCATGGTGATGGACTGCTACTTTGGGATCCAAATCAGACATCTCCTTGTAACTCCAAGCAAAGACAGCCATCAACTCCTTGAGTAACTTGATATAAGTGTTTTATTCATCGACTGCTAGTAAAGTACTTAGGTAAGTAGCCCTTGGTTCTTCATCAGTGCCAAGGTTAACTTCTTTTAAGGCATCAACCGTCGTCTTCACCCCTTCTTCAAGTTCAAGGGGAGTATCTTTCGCATCTTCATCTTCTTGAGGATCCCCATCATTGAAAGATATATGGTAACACCAAGAAATATCCTCCAATTTTTCGTCAACCTTCATTAGAGATGAAACATATTGCTCGCCTTCTACAGTAACATGATATGAAGAGCCCACACTTTCTTCATCTTCATCACGTTTCTTAGTGTAGACCATAGTATATGTCGTCACCTTCAGTACCTCTTCACATGAAACAACAAGTGTTGTTTGTCGCCTCATTCTAGAAGGAACCAAACTTTTGAAATCCTTATAAATCTTCTGGATTTTGGGTGAAGCGGGTGTTCTTATGCTTTGATAATTTCTCTGGAACTTGTTCCCTTCTTTAATTTACCCAATCTCTCAAATACGGAAGTCGTCACAATTGATTTTCCAAGTCGATCGAAGACAGAAGGCTTATTGGAAGTGGCAGGTTTATCTTTCGTAGTGATATGATTATTGCTTGCCCTTCTTATAGAGATGCGAACAGGTAGTGGTTTCTTCTACCCTATACCTTCACGTGGTTGCCTTGTAGCAGCTTCTGACGGGAGCTTCCCTAATTTGATGGATCATTGGAATTATATCCAGCTTTTGCAAATAGCCTGTAAGCATTAGGATCAAAGCCTTCATCTGTACGTTTCGTAGGGAGTGCCACATTCTGCGAATGATTTTGGGCCACAAACCCTGCAAGTAGCGTTGAGGGCCTTTTTACTGCCTCAATTCCTTTGATTGGAAGAGTTAACCCTCTTAGCAAATTGGTTTGGAGATTGGATGATTCACTTTCCTCCTTCTTCTTTTTAGGGACATAGCGGAGCGCATGAGTTACTTTCTTGCCATAAGACATGGCGTTCCCTCTATGAGATTTATTTGAGTTAGGGTATACCTCCTCAACAACAACTTTGGTTTTGTCGGAAATCACCTCAGCTCTTTCAGTCGTGGACTCATCATTCTTGCCCTTCATGATATCATCAACTTTTAACTCATTCACAATGCGGTTCTTCAAGTAGAACTTTGCATCGGCGAAGTGTGACTCAGCCTCAGTGAATGGCTTGTCATCAGCAACTATCTTCTTCTCGACTTCACCCTCACAATACTTCAAACATTGAGGGTAGGTAGATGAAACCACTTTATTCTCATGTATCCAAGGCCTTACAAGCAAGACGTTGTATAAAGTCTTTGCATCGATCATATGCAACCATGCACTTGATTGCATATCTTCAATGGTGATTCCCAACTTGATAGCACCTATGGCTCTTTTCCCCCCTTAGTTGAATCCTTAAATCATCATACGACTTTTCGAGAGTTCGTTCATGGGAATACCAAGTTCTTTCACAGTGTGAATTGGAAAGATGTTTACTAAGGATCCTCTATCAACCAAAATTTGATTCACCCTTTCATCACGCATATAGCCAACCAAGTACAATGGGCGGTCATGAGAAATGTCACCTAGTAGAAGATCGTCATTCATGAACGTGACCTTTTCCTCACAAACATTAACTTCTTGAGGAATGGACTTGATGAGCTTTTCCGAAGATAGTGCCAATGGTAGGTCATCACTCTTTTCTTCCCCTTTGCCAACATGGCAACAAAAAGCCTCACTACCATCATGGGAAATCTTCGTGCAGAACCAACTTGGCAAGAACTCCTCCAAAGTCACTGGATGTCGTGTTTTTTAGGGTGGCGCACTTCCACTTTTGCCTTATTCAAATGCTTAACTGGATTTCGTTTCTTTGGTCTTTTTACCATCATTTTTCTTGTTGGTTATTCTATTGATCCTTTTCGTGGGCTCCTTTTGTGGCGCCTATGACGAGTCACCAACGTCCAACCTTCATCATCAGGTTGATCTACTTCGACTTTGTTATTCTCCAATAATTCTTCATCTTTGATTTCTTTTGAAATGCATAGCTCATCTAGACTGAATGAGCCAAAGGTTATAGAGACTTGGTTCGCACTTGCCTTCTCATCTTTAAGCACGAAATTCTTTTCACGGGCCAAGCCCATAACCTTTTCCTTAAAGACAAAGCACTTCTCAAGAAGATGACTCACAAGTCGATGATATCTGTAGTAATTTGGGTCATCAATTTTCCCATCTTCATTTGGCCGTTTCATCTCCGAAAGCTCAATGAGCTTTAACTCGAAAAGTTCTTCAAAATTTGCAGGCACATCAGAATCTAGAAATGGATACTCCTTTTCTTGCACTTCTTTTAGAGTCAATTTCCACTCGGCTTATCTTGAAAAGAAGTTAATTTCACACTCTGTTTCTTGTACTTGAAACTTTCTCTCCTAGGAATGACTTGTGAATGAAGCCGCACGTCTTCGTCCACAACCTGAGTCGCGCTACTGAACTTGTACTCCAAGTATTCTATTTTGGTCCTGCTCAACTTGAAACCTTTAGACTCCAGGGTGTGCCTCCAAACCTTTAACCTCTCGTTAACACCACCTCGCGTCTCGTCAATCAGGACAATGTCATCTGCAAATAACATGCACCACAGAATCTCCCCTTGAATGTGACGCGTCAGAGCGTTGATTGCCAGGGCAAACAGAAATCGGCTAAGGGCTAACCCCTGATGCAATCCCATCACAACCGGAAAGTGTTCTGAGGCCCCTCCCACTGTCCTCATCCGAGTCTTAGCTCCACCGTACATGAAAAGCCTTAATGTATGCAACAGGAACACCACTTACCTCCAAACATCTCCACAACACCTCCCTTGGCACCCTATCGTAAGCCTTCTCTGAGTCGATGAACACTATATGTAAATCCCACTTCTTTTTCCTATACTGCTCCATCAACCTCCTAACAAGGTGAATGCCTTCTGTAGTTGAACGCCCCCGCATAAACCTTCCAGCACCTATAGGTCAATATAGCCTGAGGTGAAACTGGCTTCAATTAAAAAAAAAGTCTCATACCTTATAATAAACCATAATATTTTCTTTTAAATGTTTCTTAGAAAAATATCCATCTTTCCAATTTGCACGAGTGATGCAACTTGAACTCTTTTCGGCTGATGAATCTTTTGGAAGCTAAATGTCGTCAAAGTTGATGTCTTACCTTTTTATCTTTAATACAGTATATATATTCATTTGAGGGGGCGTGGGAAAAGGATTCTTCTAGTTTTGGCACAAATATTCCACAACTTCAATTATTACATCCATTTACAAGCAATCCCATTTGTTTACACTTGAATTAGATAAACCATAAATCATGTGATGGAGACTTGTAGAGGTGAATGTTTGCAAAAAAGGAAAAAAAGAGTGGTAGTTCCTTTGCTGTCCCATTTTTTTTTTTTTTTTTTTTTTTTAATGTTAATAGCAATAACCTAGTCACTATAAATTCCCCTTATAGCACGCAAACATATTTCTATACTTTTAAGCCAAGTTTTGTCAAAAGTGGCAAGAAATTTAACGCCACTCTTCAATTCAAAGCAAGCTGTAAATTCTTATTTTCGCATAAGTAAGGCTAGACTTATTCAAATTCTAACCCACTTCCAACTGGCAAGCATGAATTAGTATTGAGTCCTACCCTCCTTTTTCCTACAATTCTCTTCACCTTTGAAAAAGAATCAAGAATTTCACACTAGTGTTGAGTAATACTCCCCGGTTTCAATTTATATGAATCTATTTCCTTTTTAGTTCGTGCCAAAAAGAATGACATCTTTCTTTACTTGGAAACAATTTACCTTTATGCAATGATTTATAGCCACACAAAATATATGTGCTTCATTCTACACCACAAGTTAAAAAGTTTTCTCTCTTTTCTTAAACTCCGTATCTAGTCAAATGGATTCACATGAATTGAAACAGAGAAAGTATAATATTATATTAACAAATGCAACGACTGGCTGGCTGTCTGGAGGTGACAAATAGTTTGTGGAATTCGTCGAAGTTGGCTGAAATATAATAATTATTTTAAAAAATAAGTGCAACTGTTCCTTCATTTCTCTACCGTGATGAAGACAGTGGCAGACATAGTTTTGGCCAAACGTACTTTTGTCAAAACAAAAAAAAAAAAAAAAAAAATGACAAAAAAAAAAAAAAAAAAGCTTGGTGAAACAGGTAATAGCGTATAGACAGTAGCTACATGTGGACAACTCATTATCTTTGCCTCGACTTATATACAAATATGGACAAAAATTTGAAAATTATAAATTGGAGGTAACAAAATCAATCCATTTTTTAGTAATCCGTCAAATTTGCTCAAATTTAAACAAGTTGGGTTATGAATTATGATTCGTTTATTTGCTTGACTCCACGGCTTGAACTCGAAATGTTCCATCAATCTATTGGGTCAGAACAGGCATAAATAGTATAAGGGATGCGAGTAAAATGCTAGATTGGGAGTTATATAAATTTGAAAGAACTTAAAATTAGTGGTGTATATAAACCGGGTTGGATTGGATTTTATCAAAACCAAACCAAACCAACTATATTGGTTTGGATTGGTTCGGTTTTGTCGGATTTTTTTTGTTACATGAATGTTATTTTAATCTTACTTTGTGAAAGTTATAGATAAAATTTTGATAAGTGAATATATATTTTTAAAAATTTAAAAAATTAACAAACATATAATCTATTAAAATATTCTTATGAAAATTATTTTTAGTAACTATGATAGTTATTTTCTTAGTCGTCTAACAATAATTTTTTGTTGATGTACGCTTTCAAGGTTAACCGAATTTAATAATTAAACATAAAAATCAATATAATACCTAAATAATAATATGTTCTATTTAATTTTAAATTATCAAAATACCACTTCAAATTTGAAAAAGATATAAGAAACTTGACATATGAATATGGAAGAACAGAGAGATGATTGGCGCATTTCAATAACACTTGATAAGTAAGGCGATACAACTATTATTTAAAATAAATAAAAATAAATGCACTTTATAGTTCTATTAAATATTACATCTCATGATAGGATCCCAAATATTTTTAGATATCTTTTAAAAGAAAAATTCAATATAAAGTCTTAAAAGTATATATAAAAATTATTATATGTCGGTTTGGATCGAATTTTTTTACTCAATACCAAATCAAATCAAGCCAAACCTAATCGGGTTTATTTGATCTGACTTTTCGATTTTGTGCGATTTTTCGATTCGGTTGGGATACCCCTATTTAAAATCTGTGAAAAAAATTCACATATATTTTCTCAAAAAGCGAGAAAAGAGAGAGAGAAGAGATAGTCATGTTGGATAGATTGGTTATGACCTATTATTTTATCCATTTTAATATAACTTGACCCAAACAAACTTTGTGAAGGTTGAGTCATGACCTATATATCGATTTTGCCCCGCCTAAGTAGGACTCAAATTGCCCCGTTTGACATCTCTACTTTATGAAAATTCTACTTATGTTATGTTAACATCTGTCTCACAATTATAATTGACGGAGTAGTACTCCATACTCATTGACTTAAAATATAAAATGCACCAATGATGATAAGAGACTTTACTGTGTTGGATAAGGCAGTCCAGTGCTGAAGTATTCCGAGTTCACGTAAAGTTCAGGGAAGGGGCGCATCCCAAAAACGTGTGATGTAGGTACCTTACCCTAATCCAACTATTATTGGCTGATTCCACAATTCAAATCTATGAATTATAGATTACACGGAGACAACTTTAGCATTGCTCCAAAGCTCCACTTCCAAACTTTACTGTGCTGAACAGAGAAAAAGGTTACTTGCTGATTGATTCCTCTATTCTCAAGGCTCTTTTAGCTTTATAATATATATTCGTGAGCAACATTCAGATTCTTGGACATTTGTCTTCATCTTTATTTCATTGCCAATGTTTTAGCCAATCCAAGAATTCCAGTTTGTCATGTTACTTGGTCCCAATTTCTTGCAATGAATTATGCACAACTTGGGTTTTTCATCTTTATTTCATGTTCAGTGTTGGCTGTGGGCTCCCTGGAATCTGTACCACATCCTCAATTTCAGCAGCTATGCTTATAATTGTGTGGGAACAAAATTGTACAACTAGCCAACAGAATCCTAAGCTGCTGAATTTTCCTACTATGATTTAATATGAGTATTCGCGCACATAAACTGTTTGAATTTTTGTGCCTTTCCAACTCCAAATACCTAAATGCAGCTAATAGCTATTGCCTAATTTTGAAGCAAAGCTCACTAACATTGCCTTGCAAGATTAAAACAACTTCATATAAAAGTACATCCCCCCCCAACCCCCCCCCCCCCCCCCCCAAAACAAGAAGAATAAACTCGAGTTGGTAAATATCATTTTCAAAGACCACATTGTATGGTTTCTCTAAAGGCTTTAGTTGTAAGAGTGCTAACATATAACACGTTGGTTCAGTGGCGGACCCAAGTGGTGGCTAGCGGGTTCAACTGAACAGTTTCACAAAAAAATAATATTGTGTATATGTATAAATTAGGATTAAAACTGTGTAAATTTTGCATAAATATTTTATTTGAACCCACTTGACAATTACTATTTTACAACTAAATTTATATACTTCTAAGATTGAACTCGCTTGCACAAAATCCTGGGTCCGCCACTGCGTAGGTTAGGTGCAAGTTACGTATAACAACCTAGTGACTAGTGATATTGTCATTAAAGTCTAAAGCTTGTAGCATTATATAATTCATCTAAACTCATGTGAACCAGCTTTGGTATCATCTGTAACAGTAAAAGTCACTAGTAATATTGTCTGTTTTGGGCCTAGGCCCTCACCGTCACAAAGGGTCTAATAGGCTGTTTAGCCAAGTTTTTTTTGGAGCCAAAAGTGCTTCTTTTTCAAAAATTGAGGTGTTCGACCAAACTTTTAGAAGGAAAAAAAAGTGCTTTTGAGGAGAAGCAAAAGTAGTTTTGGAGAAACAGAAAAAAATAGTTTCTCTCCAAAAGTACTTTCTGAGAAGCACTTTTGCGAAAAATACACTTAGAAATAGTTTTTAAAAGCTTGACCAAACAATAATTACTGCTCAAAAGTATTTTTAAAATTAATTAGTCAAACACAAAATGTTTCTCACCAAAAATACTTTTTTGAGAAGTACTTTTAAGAAAAGCACTTATCAAAATAAACTGATTTTAGAAACTTGGTCAAACATGCCTTATATACATAGTATATCTCTCTCTCTCTCTGGTGTTTTGCCCATGTGTAATTTGCCTAGGGCGTCATATTACCAGTTTGAACTAGCTATGAATAAAAGTTAAAGTCTTATATTTAAGTAGAAAAAAGATAGAATATAAACTCATTATCCACCGAATTTTAAATAATGCTCCGACTGGCCTACGAGAATTTCTCGGTAACAGAAAATGCGTTGTATTGCTTGGTATCATCTGCTTAAGAATTATGGCAGGTCTCTTCTAATACTAGTTTAAGGACGAATCCTGCTCATTGAATTTAGTAATAGAAATAAAATAGCAAAGCTTTTGTCATAATCCCAACAGATAAAACCATGTCATTGTCTAGCTTTTTTTGGCACTACACATTAGGAATTCAAAATTTGAATGAAGCAAAATTGCAGCTTGTGAAAGGGCCAAAAAGGGTTTGGAATGTGGTCCCAATTTTAATTGCTATTCTAATACGGCAAGAGTTATTAAAAATATAGCCAACCACCAATGGACCACTTCTGTTAATTCAAGTCCTAGTCTCAAAATAAAAATCATATACCCTAAACTAAAATGATGCACAACTACTCTTGAATTTTGGCCATTCATTCAAGAAATAGGATCAGAACTGAGCCTTAATTCTTGTTCTTTTCCATCTGCAAAGAGATAATAAGTACAAATTTTGACATTGAACTTTGTTTTCAAGACCTGACCACTTTTTTGGCCAAATCTCGTGAGGACAATGACATTTCTTGTTTTTTTGGCAAAAGTTCAACAAAACCAGTGACAGATCACAGAACATCAATGGTTTTCAACTTCAGGACTTTCTCTTTTTTCTGTGGTTTGAACATGACTGATTCTTAGGGCAAACCCAATGTAAAATTTACCTATGCTTCCCACATGCGCCTCTTTTCAATAGTCACCATATATTTCCTTTTGCTTTCATTTTTATAAGGGTGATACTCACACCAGCTTGTCTATACCTTGACTATTTTACCGGATATTACCTCTCATTAGCATGGCTGCACGGGTACGGAATAATTCTACCTACCAAGACTTAGGCAAATGAAAGAAAAATCGCCTAATATTTTTTCGCTCTACTAGGATTTGAACTCTGATCTTTTATAGTTTTCACCCACTTTATTGAACGCTAGACGAACCTCAGATGCATACTTCGTTTTCCTTAAATACACTTTTAATAAACAAGAGAAAATTCCTCTTTTAAATGGTGTAAGTGTTCTCTGAAAAGAAAGTGAGCTTCCTTCTATAAGGAATCAATTGAGAATGAAATGCAAGCCATTTGTTCTGTCCAAATTATTTTACCTTCTTTTGGATAAATAGTTACTCTAAAGTAGTAAGTAATATTTACCAATAAAACTGCAAAGTGTAGAACTGTCAAATATGCACAAATGTAGTATGTTAAGGTGTTCTCTATGCAACATAATATGATACAATATCTTTAAAAAAACATGGCTAATATTATAGTATCAAAAAAAAAAAAAATAGATCTAGCAAAATCAACTATACTCCTGAAATATATCAATAACATAACAAAGGCAAATAATTGGAACATCATAATGTGGCATAATTAGAGTGCATGTGCACCAGTTACTAGGGATAAAATTAAAAAAAAAATAATCTTTTGATTTGCTGGATATATGTACCATTAGCCATGACAAAATCATTCAAAATATTACGACCAATGGTATCCAGTGAAATAATCAATGTAAAAAAAAATGATTCGTACACCATTGTTATTATCTTAAAAAAACAATTCTCAGCAAATCTCAGAGATACTATTGTTGAGTAAAAAGAGAAAGTCTTTTTCTTTCAGCTAAGCAAAAACCATCAAATGACTACTGAAATACTAAAAACAGATTAAGAATCCAGAGAACTTACAATCAAATCTCTATTTTCTATCTGAAAACTAAAATTAATACAAGAGGGGAGGTAATTGCTGTACGTTTGGTTAATAGATGGAAAGAGGTGAAAAAAATAAAGAAATTTAAACCTCTTCATCTAAATTTGAAAGGGATTTAAACCATATCAGATTCATTATCAACTGGCTTGTAAGTTGAAGGTGAAGAAGCCAATGGAATTACCTTTACAGAAGTAGAATTGTGAACTTGTAATTGCTGAAGTGGCTCCCTCAATTTGCTCTTACCAAGAAAAGAAATAAATGACCCTTTCTCCTCATTAGCAAATGGTTTATTAATTGCAGAATCTTGAAAAGAAACCTCATTTTTAAGACCCCTTTTCTCAGCTTCTTCAATCAATCTTCTTATAAGTTTCTCCTCAGCATCTCTTAGGAACTTAAATTTTGGAGGGGGAGAAGATCTTAATCTGTTTAGTTCAGATTCTGTTGAAGATTCAAAGAGAGGATTGAATCCTTGGCAATTGTAAGAATCAAGATTGTGACCTTTAATAGGAGGTGAAGACAAAGGAGTAAGAATTAAGTCACTTAAACTTCTAGTTCTTGAACAAGTTCTACTTCTATCACCTCTTGATTTACCATCTTCAGATTCCAAATCTTCTTTTGTTTCCTCTTTAATTGTGAATAAAAATCTTGGAGGTCCACAAAGATTGTGTAACCTCATTAATTCTGACTCCACACTATCTTCACCATACCCTTTTAGTAGCAAATCTTTGCTATTGCCTAACTCCAAATCTTGATCTTGACCATTCATTTCCGGATTTCTCAATGTGCTGTTTAGTTCTTGACTGCTTACATTGTTTACTGAATTAGGCTTCTTCCAACATAAAAGATGAAAAAGTTCAGTCCCATAACTGCTGCTGCTGCTGTATTCATCCTCTGATTCACTCTTTGGGATTCTTTTCTTTACCCATAACAAGTAATACAACTCTGCTACTAGTCCCATGAGTATACATCCAAAAACAAAACTCAAACCAATTCCTAAACCACTAAAAGATGCCATCTTTTTAGAGGAAATCTCACATCCAAATCAAAAAGCTACAATCTTGAAAACAACCCTTTTCTGGATTTTCCTTAGTGAGCAAAAAGAAGCTGAAAAGCCAGTACTTTTCCAATCTAATACTAAGCAAGTGACACTGACAATTGACAAAAAACTTCAAATTTTGCTACTAATTCCACAAAATCAAGAAAATCTTTAAAGACTCCCCATGAGAATACATCCAAAAACAAAACTCAAACTAATACCTAAACCACAAAATGATGCCATTTTTTAGAGGAAAACTCGCATCCAAATCAACAAACTACAATCTTTCAAACAACCCTTTTATAGATTTTCACTAATGAGCGAAAAGAGGCCAAAAAGCCAGTACCTTTTCAATCTAAAACTAAGCAAGTGACACTGAAAATTGACAAAAATTTCAGATTGAAAAACCAATGCAATTTGTTCCTACTAATTCCACAAAATCAAGAAAAAAATTTAAAGACACCCCATTTAAAGTTTTTCCTCTGAAACTCAGATCCTGAAAAAAACCACTCATGATACCTTAAAGGAAAAAACACCCCCTTTTTTGGAACATTAATATATATTTGCCTGAAACACACGCTAAGAAAAAAGCTGCGCCTGTCTGGAAATTTACTGCGGTTGTAAGGAGTAAAGAAAGATACTATTACCTTTAAGGCTGGCGGAATTAAACAACATAGGAAAAAAAGGAAATTGCAGAAAGGGAAAGAAACTGAACTCACTAATAAGCACTATATATAAGGAAAGTGGCGTAAAGTATAAACTGATATTGTATAATTTGAATATCATAATATTATGAGGACATGGAGAGGAGACTGTAGAGGGTGTATATTGACCGGCAAAGATGGTGTTTTCTGTATTTTAGTGCAAAAAATGGTTGGTTATATGAGTCAGTGTCTTCTGGGGATATAGCTCCTCACATGGGCTGGGAAAAAGCATGCATTAGATAATATTTGTTTGAACAGGATTTCAAAAGGGGTTTTAAAAAAGTTTTTTTGGTTATAGTTTTTTTTGTGGAAGTAGGTAACTATAAAAAAACATCTTAGAAATAACAATAACATTTGTATCTGTAAACTTTTTTTATACAATATGTCCAAACCTTAATCTGAACGTAAAAATTTGAATTTTCTTTGACAAGAAAAACCTATGAAGTAAGCTGAAAATAAGATCTTAAGCTTAACTTAATCTCAAAAAGTAGCTCCATCTTTGAGGGTTATTTAAAATCGTATAAGAAGGTTAAAACTCGCCTACTTAATCGATGCTTAGGAATGGACATCTAGATTTTAGAGCTTGGAGTAGTATAATTTGAGTGGCCAAACAAGGAGTACTCTAATATCAAGGATTAATCTATCTCTAAGGGGCCGTTTGGTAGTTGAAGATAAATTATGATGGATTAGTTATATTAAGAATAATTATATTCGGATTAGTTATTTTAGTATTATATTTTATTGACTGTTTGGTATTAATTCTTGTTTACCCTCAAAATCGGATAACAATTGAATTTGTTAGTGGTTTAAAGGATATGCGGATTAACTTGATACTGAATGATAAATTAGATTGCAAATGAAATAAATAACGGTAAATTAACTACAAACCACACGGATTGGGTAATTTCGGCCTAGGAAAGCTCACCACCCTTGAGTTGCATATACTTTGATTGACATCAAGATAATAAAGAATAAGAATCTAGAGGATAACAGTAATATATTGCTTATGAGTGTATGTTACAATGTCTTCCATGAATTGTGAGGACCCCCTTTGTATATTAGGGGAACTTACTTTTTAAGGTATTATTCTATTATTATTTCATAAAAGGTAAAAAGGTCCTTGATTTGTTGATCATTGGTCCCTTTTTTGGTATGTTCCGTGATTTTCGCCGTAATGCCCTGTTAGTTACGGGAATTTCGGACTCCTGTCGGATAAGCTGGCAATATATTCCTTGAAACTGTTATGACCAGGACTCGTTATGACCTCGATAAACTCAAAGGCAAGTTGGTGGTTCTGATGGCTAATTCGGTAAGGCAGGAACCGATCTTCAGGATTTTATCACCATCTCTAGATCCCAAATTATCATGTTGGATGCTCGGTCAAATCCTGAATTCGATTTTACCCGTATACAGATAGTCTCATCATTTTTCGGAGAGTAAATGATGAGAAATGATGTGAGTACCCGATTTCTTCTTCGATAAATCATGACGTAAGCAGCAAAATCATGACGTAAGCGATAAGAACAGTTGAAACTTCCCATCGGTCCAGTCTTTTAGGCATTAAATGTGTGTTAGTTAATGGTCGGCCACTCCAAGATGTGAACCGTCGTTTGGAAAACTATAAATACCCTCTCATCTATTCATTTGAACTATACATTCAAACTCTTTGTTCTTGTGCTTTAAGAAACTTCATCACTCTCACTTTCTGGTTTTCTGGCTTACATTCAAACTTCTTCCCTTCTGGTTTTCTGAAAACTTCCGTAAAAGTTGCTCATCTGCCAACCATACCTTCTCTTTCATTATCATCCTCCTTTCTCCACTTTTTCACTATTTAAAAGCAACAGTAAAGACTTCAAAATTTGTTCCCCAAAAAGAAACTCCCTCTGCTTCGCGACCGGTTGTTGAGAAAAATATTTCGTTTGCCGCTGCCGAGGAACCGACACCAGAACCTCCTCTGCAAATGTTTGTCCCTACGGGGTGCCCAACTGGAGTTAATTTTAAGGTAGAGAAAACCTCCTCGGTACCGGGCCGGTGTGAACCGGTCTCGAGATATATATGCTCGATCACCGATAGTGTCCTTGCCAAGGTCAAGGAAGACTGTAACTGGATTGATAAGCACGTAGTGATCCCTACGCCCGAGGAAGCGATTACTACTCATGTGGAGGGTTTTTTAAGTGTTTACATTTACTCCTTCACGTTGGGCACCTTAGATCCGGTCATCATCGCCTTCTGTAAGAGGTACGAGGTGACCCTCGATTAGATTCATCCTTCGTTCTAGAGGATAGTAATTCTCCTCCGCTTCTTCGCGAGCAAGACCGAGGGGTGTCCCTTTACCATCGATCATTTTATGCGTTTGTATAGCCCCCGACTTTATCGAGGTGAACTGATTAAGCTGGCCCTTCGGGCAAGTAAGGCTCTATTTTTCAGCATCGATAAAGATTCTGACCGAAGCCAGTTAGGTCATTTTGTCCGAGTGAAGACCTCGGATTTGATCCCAGCCGAGCATATGCCATTTTCTGAGAAATGGAATATGAAACGTAAGTATAAGCTCGCTTTTAAGATTTTGTTCGTTGCTCTTCTCTTTTCCTTCTCTCTCATCTATATTTTGTGGTGGTGCAGCTGTTGCTCGGATGCCGGATGCGATTCCTCGACTTAAGGAATGGGTCGAGGGCATCGTGAAACAAAGATTTATTCTGAGTGTTCGTGGCGCGAGCTCTCGAAGGGCCGATGGGAGGCCAGTTCCCATGGTAAGAGTTTTCTCAAGTGACTTTGATTTCCCTTTCGCGCTATCAATTTCTGACTTGCTTTCACTTCTTTTTTGCAGGTTTACCAAAAGATGTCGAGATGAGGCCTCCATCCGATGATATCGATATCTTCACCGAGCCCCCTGCCTTAGGGCAGGATAAAGAGAAGAAAAGGAAAAAGGCTCCGAGTTCTCCGGGCCGTGAGAAGAAGAGGCCAAAGAAAATATTGGCGCCTAAACCCAAGGGAAGCACCAATGGTCGAGCACTGTCCCCAGACTCACTCTATCGATTGAGGGATGAGTCCGAGGGGGAAGGAGAAGCCTTTGACCTGGTGGCCAGTATGTCGTCACAGCTCGAAGGGCAATGGGCCTCCGAACCAGGTGGAGGTGAGGCCAATTTTCATCATGTCGGGGAGGACGAGGTGGAGGCAGGAGCTGAGGCTTCCCGAGATGCGGGAAAAGCCCCGCAGGAAGCACTTGGCCTGATAGAGTTTGTCGAGTCGCCCTCGTTCATAGAATCATTGTTTAACAAGGACCAAGTAGCAAAAGAATGCCCCATCGAGGGGGCCCATAGATCGAACGACCCCTTCCGTGGGTGTTTCGACGGTATGGATTCGACGACCACTGAGGACGCCATTGGATTTGGTGATTTAGAGATACTGAGGAAGAGCTTGCCCTCAAAGGCAAGCGGGCCTTCATCGAGCCAGAAATTGGTCGATCGATTTCCTGCCCCGAGTGCATATCCTGATCGAAAATGCATCAGTTCTTTCCGCCCACGTAGGGGTGGCCAGCTATCTTCGGTGCCAGATGATCAAGCTAAGATGAACGAGATCGAAGCGTAACAGGTGCTGAACCGGGTAAGTTTCTACTTTCCTAAGTGAATTTTTGATTTACACTTAGATTATTTCGCAGATGACTTAACGTTTATTTTCTTGTTCGTAAGCTTCGGTGCTTCATCGTGAAGCTTTTTTAGGTACCGGGATAACCTGAAACAACTCGAAGCTGGAGTTCGAGAGCTTACTGATAAGAGAGACGCCTTTAAACTTCTTAGTGAGCAGCTCGAAGGGGAGACTAAGAACCTCTGTGCCGAGCTAGAAGAGGCCTGGAAGGATCATGCTGACTTGGTCGATCAGGTAAAAGTTTTCGAAGTAAGTGATGATGAATTTGAATCAGTGACTGATGGTCAAAATCCGCAGGTGCAGCAAAAACTCGATTGGATTGCTCAGCTCCGAGCTGAAATGGATATAGTCAAAGATGAGACCAATGAATGGAGAGACAAAATGGATCGTTTGGCTTCGAAAAAATAGGTTATTCGGGCACAACTAACTTCGACTGAAATCCAGCTAAGAGCGGCAAAGGAAAGGGTCGAGGTTCAGACAAAAAAGGTTGAAGAGCTCCAATCTCGCCTCGGTTTGATAGTCTGAGATCGAGATAATCTGGTCGAGGAGCTTAAAATGACCAAGTCAGAGGTCGACGTGGCCAAGTACGAAGCTGCTGAAATGGTGGCCCGGTATAAGGCTGATGCCGAGGTTGCTCAAGAACAATCAAAAAATATAGCCGAGCATATGAAGTGGCAATCTCGAAGACAGACCCTCGAGGAAGTTCACGCTCGGGGTTTTGACTTATTGGTCGAGATCAAGGATGCCAAGGTGCTCGAAGTCGAGGACATGAAGCTGGCTTATCCCGAGGAGGAGGAGGATTTCGAGGACTCAAGCGGGTCCGATGATGGAGAAGACCCCGGGGATCCTGGTGACGAGGCAGGCTCTGACCAAGATCAGGCCGCTTCTATTTGATTTTATTTCTTTTTGTACTTAGTACTTTGTGTTAAGGTTGCTCGGCCTTTGTAAAGACATACATCATAAATACAAACTTTCAATTTCTTTTTGATAATTCCTGAGTTCTTCCTTTGCTTTTCTTTTTTATGTTTTTGCAAAGATTAGAATTCTTTAGCATTAAATAGTCATGTTCGGAATTCCGAATAGGCTTTGCCTTCGATTTCATAATCTCTTAAGGCATCGTGGGATCCGGAATGTTCGGGAACATTTCCCCGAAATACCTATACTTTTTAGTATATGACTTGCCGAAAGTATGTTTTGCTCAGGTTTTCGTCAAATCCTGTAACATCGGGTTTTGTTAACTCGGAATGGCCTTAACCTTTAGTTCAGGCAATGTCAAATAAGTTTCATGCCCTCGGGTTTTTATATCCCGGGATGGCCGTAGCCTTTTAATTTGGGCAATACCAAATAAATTTTGTGTCCTCGGGTTTCGTTAACCCGGAATGGTCGTAGCCTTTTAATTCGGGCAATGCTAAATAAGCTTTGTGCCATCGGGTTTTATATTCCGGGATGGCCGTAGCCTTTTAATTCGGGCAATGCAAAATAAGCTATGTGTCCTCGGGGTTCGTTAACCCGGAATGACCGTAGCCTTTTAATTCGGGCAATGCTAAATAAGTTTCGTGCCCTCGGGTTTCGTTAACCCGGAATGGCCGTAGCCTTTTAATTCGGGCAATGCTAAATAAGCTTCGTACCCTCGGGTTTTTATATCCCGAGATGTCCGTAGCCTTTTAATTCGAGAAATGCCAAATAAGCTTCGTGCCCTCGGGTCTTGTTAACCCGGAATGGTCGTAGTCTTTTAATTCGGGCAATGCTAAATAAGCTTCGTGCCCTCAGGTTTCGTTAACCCGGAATGGTCGTAGCTTTTTAATTCGGGTAATGCTAAATAAGTTTTGTGCCCTCGGTTTTCGTTAACCCGGAATGGCTGTAGCCTTTTAATTCGGGCATTGCTAAATAAGCTTTGTGCCATCGGGCTTCGCTAACCCGGAATGGCCTTAGCCTTTTAATTTTGGCAATGCCTAAGTGGCAGTCCCCGAGTGAAGTGGCTCTTGGGCTCGATGTCTTCGGGGAACCAAACGAAAAAATCTTTGAGAGGACATGAATTTTTATTCAAAAGGCATAGACTTTCTTTCAATTTTGTGCGTAGTATAAAAAGTTAAACTTGTATTTTGTGGTCGGGCTTGGGTGATCTATGTGGGCACAGTCCAATCGATCGTTTGGCCTCTACAGAAAATCTTATTATTGAACGACCCTAGATTGTTCGAGCACAAGAATCAAAAAGCATTTCCCCCGAATTATGCCCCTTAGTGTTCGGGGTTTGTCGTAGATAAGCCTCGAATATTGTTGACTTCGACTCTAAGTTAGCACGATTTCATTGTTGCCTCGTTAAAAACCTTGCCGAAAAACCCACTTGGGACAAAATCGGATCAAGGGGGAAAAGAGTGCAATGCATGCTTTCAGGCCTAAAGAATTATGTTGGGTACCTGCAAGTGTTAGTAAAAAATGTAGCTTGGTAAAACAAGATGGTCGGGGTCGTACCTTAGTAATAATATCGCTTCAAGTGGGTTATGTTCTAGTTATTCGGTAATTGTCCAACGTTCATTGTTCCGAGTTTTTACGACCCTTTTTCGGTGATCTCAATAATCTGGTACGGGCCTTTCTAATTCGGTCCCAGTTTTCCTTCGTTAGGATTTTGACTATTTAACGTGACCTTCCTCAATACCAAGTCCCATACATTGAAGTGTTGAAAGTTGGCTCTTTGATTGTAATATCTCTCGATTCGTTATTTCTTGGCCGCCATTCGAATGAGAGCGGCATCACGTCTTTCATCTAGTAGTTCCAGACTTGTGTTCAGGATCTCGTTATTTGCTTCTTCGGTAGCATATCGAAACCTGAGACTCGGTTCTCCGACTTCGATCGGTATCAGACCTTCGGCACCGTAAACTAGCGAGAACGGGGTGGTCCCGGTACAAGACTTAGAAGTTGTACGATATGCCCAAAAGACTTCGAGCAGGATTTCCTTCCATTTTTCTTTGGCGTCGACCAACCTATTTTTGAGGTTTTGGATTATAGTTTTATTGGTTGATTCTACTTGTTCGTTCCACTAGTGTGGTAGGGAGTTGATGAGATCCTTTTGATCTTATGGTCTTCGATAAACTTGCTTACTTTGCTGCCAATATACTGTTTCCCATTGTCGCACATGATTTCGGCCGGTATTCCGAACCGACATATGATATGGTCCCAAATAAAATCAATGACCTCTTTTTCCCTGACCTTCTCATATTCCTGGGCCTCCACCCATTTAGAAAAATAGTTAGTCATAAACAAAATAAATTGGGCCTTACCGGGTGCTCGTGGAAGCGGGCCAACGATGTCCATCCCCCATTTTATGAATGACCACGGTGATAAGACTGAATGTAGCAGCTCTCCGGCTCAATGAATCATCGGAGCATTCCTTTGGCATTCATCACATCTTCGTACGAATTCCTTCGCATCTTTTTCCATGTCGACCCAGTAGTAATCGGCCTTGATTATTTTTCGGACCAGTGCTTCGGTACCTGAATGATTTTCGCAAGTGCCTTCATGAATTTCCCTAAAAATGTATTCGGTATCTCCTAGTCCTAAACATATCGCGATCGGTCCATCAAACGTTCTTCTGACTAAGGTTCCATCCTTAGACAAACTAAATCGGGCCGCCTTCGTACGTAGGGCCCTCGATTCCTTTGGATCAGAGTTTAATTTTCCGGATTTTCAGATATTCTATGTATTTGTTTCTCCAATCCCATGTTAGGATTGTTGTGTTTATTTCGGCATGGCCCTCTTCGACTACCGATTTTATTAGCCATACGACTGCCCCTGAATTGAGCTCATTGTCTTCTACCGACGACACCAAATTAGCGAGGGCATCAGCCTCGATGTTTTGATCTCACGACACGTGTTGTAGAGTCCATTCCTTGAACCGGTGTAGTGTTACCTGTAATTTATCTAGGTATCTCTGCATTTGTTCTTCTCTTACTTCGAAGGTCCCATTAACTTGGTTTACTACAAGGAGTGAATCACACTTAGCTTCGATCACCTCCACCCCCAAACTTTTAGCTAGTTCGAGACCTACAGTCATGGCCTCATATTCGGCCTAATTGTTAGTCTATCTTATAGTTCTAATATATTGTCTAACTACATTGACATTTGGTAGTTTTAACATGATTCCCAGCCCGGACCCTTCGCGTTCGAGGCCCTATCTGTAAAGAGGGCCCAAATCCCCGAAGAAGTTCCCAAGTTTAATAATAACTCTCTTTTGACTTCGGGTACCAGCGCCGACATAAAATCATCCACAAAGTTTGCCTGAATTTGGGATTTAATGGTGGTTCGGGGTCGATATTCAATGTCGTACTTGCTGACCTCAACGGCCCACTTGGCTAATCGTCCCAAGAGTTCGGGTTTATGCATTATATTTATCAATGGGTAAGTAGTCACAACACGTATGGAGTGGCACTGAAAATACGGTTGCAACTTCCTAGAGGCACTTAGCAAGGCAAGCGCCAATTTCTCTAGGTGAGGGTATCTAGTTTCGGCCCCACTTAAAGTTCTGCTAACATAGTAAATTGGGAATTGCGTACCTTTTTCTTCCTGGACCAAGACTCCACTTACTACTATTTTCAAGACCGCCAAATATAGGTATAGTTGTTAGTCTATCTTCGGCATATGGAGCAGTGCCGGGCTCGATAGATATTGCTTGAGATCTTCCAAGGCCCGTTGACATTCTGGAGTCCATGAGAAGTTACTCTTTTTCTTTAATAATGAGAAGAATCGGTGACTTTTATCGGAGGACCTCGAGATGAATCGCCCCAGAGCGGCTATGCGCCCGGTTAGCCTCTGCACGACCTTTACGTTATCTACAACTGTGATATATTCGATGGCTTTGATCTTATCCGGGTTAATCTCGATTCCCCGGTTGGATATCATGAATTCGAGGAATTTACCCGATCCAACTCCAAATGCACATTTTTCCGGGTTCAGCTTCATGTTGTATTTTTTCAATACGTTAAAGTTTTCTTGTAAGTGTTTTAAATGGTACTCTACTCGCGGGGACTTAACCAACATATCGTTGATGTAAGCTTCCATTGATTTTCCTATTTGTTCTTCGAACATCCGGTTTACTAGGCGTTGGTAAGTGGCACCGACTATTTTTAACCCAAATGACATTACGTTATAGCAGTATGTGCTGTATTTAGTGATAAAGGAGGTTTTTTCTTGATCATTCAGGTTCATCCGTATTTGGTTGTACCCGGAGTAGGCATTGGGAATACTGAGGATCTCGTGGTCGACCGTGGCATCGATCATGCGATCGATGTTGGGCAATGGGAAGGAGTCCTTGGGACATGCTCTATTCAAATCCTTGTAGTCTATACACATTCTTAATTTATCCCCTTTCTTGGGAACTACCACTACGTTTGCTAACCAATTTGGGTATTTAACTTTCCGAACGCACCCTATTTTAAGGAGTTTAGATACCTCGTCCTTGATGAAAGCATGTTTGACCTCGGACTGGGGCCTCTTTTTCTGCTTGACCGGGTAGAACTTTGGATCCAAGCTTAGCTTGTGAGTGGTTATTTTTGGTGGTATCCCTTTCATTTCGAGGTGGGACCAAGCAAAACAATCTTTATTAGCTATAAGAAATTGAATAAGAATTTTTCTAAGCTCGGGGTGTAACCCCGTGCCTAGGTATACCTTTCGATCGGGCAAGTGTTCACTTAGTACGACTTGCTCCAGTTCCTCGACCGTTGATTTTGTAGTGTCGAAATCATCAGGGGTTATGAAAGATCTAAGGACTCTGTAGTCATCACCCTCGTATATTCCCTGCTCCTCCAATTCAGTCGAGGTTGGTATCGGTAATTTCTATTTGGCTCCATTTTTTATAATTGGATCCGTACCCTGAGATATATTGAGAGTGGATGTCGAGATCACATCATCAACTGCGAACATCTTTCTTGCTGCCATTTGTTCCCCGTACACTATTTTGGTTCCTTCGGGTGTCGGGAATTTCAACACCTGGTGTAATGTCGAGGGTATTACTCTCATGTTGTGAATCCATGGCCTTCCAAGTAAAGCATTGTATCTCATGTCCCCTTCGATTACATAGAACTTGGTTTCCTAAATGGTTCCGGTGACGTTTACCGATAATGTTATTTCCCCTTTAGTAGTCTCACAGGCCATATTGAACTTGTTTAGGATTCAGACCGCAGGTACGATCTGACCTTGTAGGCCGAGTTGTTCCACGACCCTCGATCTGATGATGTTGGTTGAGCTACCTGGATCAATCAACACACGTTTAATTCAATATTTATTTATGAGTATCGATATTACCAGTGCATCATTGTGGGACTGTGTGATCCCCTCTGTATCTTTGTCATTGAATGACAAAGTCCATTCCGGTAGGTAATATCGAGTCCGTTTTCCCTTGTGATGGGAAGTTTGGTACGCTTCAACATCGGTCCCTAGGGAATGTCTACCCCACCGATGATCATATTTATGACGTGTTGAGGTTCTTCTGGTCCGGTTCGTTTATTCGAAACTCTGTTCCTGAAATGGTTCTTGGCCCGATCACTTAGGAATTCTCGGAGATGCCCGTTGTTGAACAACCGGGATACCTCTTCCCTTAATTGTCAACAGTCTTCTGTTCTGTGACCGTGAGTGCCATGATATTTGCATATAAGGTTAAGATCCCTTTATGCTGGATCGAATTGCAAAGGCCGAGGCCATTTGGTATCTTTAATGTGTCCGATGGATGACACGATAGCATAGGCATTGACGCCGAAATTATACTCTGATAGCCTCGGTCTTCTTTAAGCCTGATTGGCCCGTCGAAGCTGTTTTTGCCCATGAGCGCTTGGCCATTCCTTCTTTCATTTCTCATAGGGTTTCGCCCTGATCCACTGCTTCTCCGGTCCCTATTGTACGATTGATACCGATCCCGGTTTGATCTAGGTTCGTGATCGGTGCCTCTCTTGACTTGGTCGGTGATCCTGACGGGATATACGGATCCGAAAGGGGTCCCGAGTTGGTCATCCTCGACCCTAATTTTTGATTGATAACGGTTATGGACATTGGTCTAGGTGATGGCTGGATATTCTACCAAGTTATGTTTCAACTGCTGTGAAGCCAATGAGCTTCGAATGTTGATTTCTTGGATGAAAGCCTGAACGGACCAATTGCCCGTAACCGGGGGCATATCCACCTGGAATTGAGAAACGAACTCTCTGAGCATCTCGTTATCCCTCTGCTTTACTTTGAAAAGATCTGACTTCCTGGTCTCGACCTTTATAGCACCGGTGTATGCTTTTACGAAGGAATCTACAAGCATAGCAAACGAGTTAATAGAATTAGGAGGAAGGTTATGCTACCATACCATAGCTCACTTTGACAGGGTCTCTCCGAATTGTTTCAACAAGACAGACTCGATCTCATCATCTTCCAAATCGTTCACTTTGATGGCGCATGTATAAGAGGTTACATGCTTGTTTGGGTCGGTCGTTCCGTTGTGCTTAGGAATTTCGGGCGTGCGAAACTCTTTGGGGATCAGCTTCGGAGCCGCGCTTGGGGGAAAAGGCCTTTGAATAAATTTCTTAGAATTCAGACCCTTCAATATTGGGGTTGCTCCTGCTTCGGAGCCGTGCTCGGGGGAAAAGGCCTTTGAATAAATTTCTTGGAATCCAGGCCCTTAAATATCGGGGTGCTCCTGGGATTTGGTTGACCCTGGAATTGTAGGTTTTCACCTTTTTATCACCGACTTCGATTTTCTTTTCCCCTGTTTCTACCTGTTCCGTCAATTCTTTGAGCAATTTCGAGGTTAGTCCCCAATTCACTCTCGCTCGTTTTTTCCGAGATTGGTTCGTTTCTGCGGATAGCTTCCTGGGGGAGTTCGGGTTCATTCCTGCTCAGTATTCGACCTTGGTTCTGTAATTGAGCTATCGCCGTCTGTTGAACCTGTAGTATTTCGAAGATCATACGCAGGCTGATTCCATCATTTTCTCCATAGTAAGTGTTTTGGACAATCGAATGCACTTCCCTACGTATGCTGTTTTCGGGGTTGGTGAACTGGTTTGTGTCGATGGCCATATGTGAACAGGCGTCAATGGGAACCACCACCGGGATTCTACCAAGATCGACTGGTGTTTCCTCGTTACCAAGCGCTGCATTGTTATTCCTGCCGTGTTGGCCAGATTCTGTGTCTATGTTTAGAGGGATTGACTGTGGGTTTGACATTTCGATCCTGACCTGAAATGAGAAACACTTTAAAGAACAAGTGTAAAATAGGGTGTGTTATGATGATTCGTATCAAATTGCCGCTATTATCCTTAGCCCCACGGTGGGCACCAAACTGTTTACCCTCGAAATCGGATAACAATTGAATTTGTTAATGGTTTAAAGAATATGCGGATTAACTTGACACTAAACGATAAATTAGATTGCAATTGAAATAAATAACGGTAAATTAACTACAAACCACACGGATTGGGTAATTTCGGCCTAGGAAAGCTCACCACCCTTGAGTTGCATATACTTTGATTGACATCAAGATAATAAAGAATAAGAATCTAGAGGATAACAGTAATATATTGCTTATGAGTGTATGTTACAATGTCTTTCATGAATTGTGAGGACCCCCTTTGTATATTAGGGGAACTTACTTTTTAAGGTATTATTCTATTATTATTTCATAAAAGGTAAAAAAGTCCTAGATTTGTTGACCGTTGGTCCCTCTTTTGGTATGTTCCGTGATTTCCGTTGTAATGCCCGATTAGTTACAGAAATTTTTGATCCTTATCGGATAAGCTGGCAATATATTCCTTGAGACTGTTATGACCGGGACCGGTTATGACCTCGATAAACTCGAAGGCAAGTCTGGTGGTTCCGATGGCTAATTCGGTAAGCCTGGAACCGATCTTCGGGATTTTATCACCATCTCTCAATCCCAAATTATCGTATTGGATGCTCGGTCAAATTCTGAATTCGATTTTATCCGTATGCAATCCTATGATTGTGAATTTTACTAAAGTCCATTTACTCGACCAATATGCGATTCTAACAATGTCTACTTCCAACGTTAATGGCAACTTGAAGAGTTTGAAAATTACAAGTTTTTAATATTTTGAACTTTTCTCTTTCTTTTGACCGCGCAACAGCATCTCTGGATTTACATTAATGTGAATTTATTGAATGATATTCTTCATATTAGATGGTTGCTTTAATTTACTGGAAGAATAATGCCTGACACTCGCTCCGCCCCTTAAAAGAGACTATCGAAGTAAAGTCGGTGAACTTACAAAGTTTAAGATATCAAATAAGAAGATACAGTACTTAATTGATCTCATTTTTTTGGTTATGGATTTTAATACTAGTTCATAAACTTTTATCTAACTCTTTTTCCCTTTTCCTAATCCTCTTTTTAGTACTTACTTAATGTTTGAGCACGTAAACAAGGAGGATTGGGATAGAAGAAGAATGAGAAGGTGAGTGTTGAATACACCTATTTTGTGATACTTTTCTTAGTGCCTCAAACACTATAGGTAGGTGGTTCTGACATAAAAATTATAATTTTTGAAAATAATCGGCATTTGAAGTTAAGTTTAAAAATAGTATTCGAAATTTAAAATTATGTTTGCACGTGTATTTTACTTGAAAAAATATTGAAATTTTGTGAGTGCAGAAAATCTCCAAAAATTTATAAGTTTTCATGGACAAATACGCTTTTGAAAAATCTTTCGGAGAAAAGGACATAAATCTATGGACACCTCGATGTTTCTTTGATTTCTTCGTCTCTTATACACCTAGAGAATATACGTTTGAACGGTTGAACCATCAAGGGGTATGGTGGAATTTTAAAACTTTCTTTATCAAATATTTTTAGTGAAAGTTCTTTGTCTCCTAAACATAGTAACGATAGATTTTAGGTTTGAATCTTGAGAATAGAATCCAACCCTTTTAGGGGAGTGCTAAAATCTCTCGTAATGGATTTTATTCGGCATGAACCCAAGTTAATCGAGCTAGTGGTTTTGGGACTCCGGATAATTAAAAATTGGAAGAAAAACATTTGAATTATTCTCTCGTGAAAGATCTCTCTATGAACTTAGTGATGAAAATCAGTATTCATACTAATAAGTAATAAATATAGTACTAACATTTATCATAAACTAGAATTATATATACATATAACTGTGTCTTAATGTTCTGCTCGAGGGTGTCCGTGGGGCAATTCGAAGGGAATATTAATAACAAACAAAGTACAGAGAGACTACATTTATCCACATTAGAACATGCAAAATGGGACCTCTCAATTTTTTAACTTTGGTTGTGATTTGTCAAATGACAACAAAACACACATACATCATATATGCCCACAGCTGTCTTGTGTGTTCTCTTGAAAATTTAAAAAAGAAAAAAAAAGAAAAAGAAAAGGGAAATCAGTAAGTAAAAAATACTAGTACGTCTGTAGCTCTACCCAAAGAGGATGTTAGGATAGAATTTAAATTATATGCACTAACGGTACTATAAAAAAAAATCAAATTACGTACAAAGTTAGTAACTGTAAGTTTTTATAATAGCATCAACTAGTAATATAATAAAATAATACTAACTATATGTTATAAAAGATTAAATTATATTTATTCTGTAAAAAGGTTTTGTACGTCAGTGAAAATAACCTAGTTTCAATTACTTATAATATTTAAGAAAAATAGTGTGTTTGCATCAGCCATGTTTAAGCATCCACGTTATGTTTTGCACTGATTATGAAACGACACCATTCTACGGCGAAAATCTAGCTGGACCGCGTATGTTTTATTTATTTATTTGAAAATACAATCTCGTGCATTATTTTTGTCATTATATTTCTTTTTCGCCAAGACCCAAGATCATTATCAGTCCTTAGATTATATTGCTTATACTTATGTGTTATTATTAGCCTATATAACGTAACTTAATTATTGACGTGCTCTCACTCAATAGAGAAGGATGCCATAACTAGGGGTACAAAAACAACCGATAAACCGCACCAAATCGATAATACGAGTCAAACCAGAAGAAAAAATCCGATGTGGTTTGGTTTGGTATTGGAAAATAAAACCCGACCATAATTGATTTGGTTTGGTTTTAACTAAAAAAAATCAAAATGAAACCAAACCAACCCGATAGTATATTTATATAATTTTTGAAAATATTGTATACATATAAATATTTATTGTAATATAATTTATAAATATTTCTTAAACTTTTTCTCAGTTTTATCTTTTAACGTATTATTTCAAGTTTAGACTTAACATTCTTGAATGGTAAGTAAATTTTATAGCCCATAAATGTAGTAACTCAAACAAAGTTCAAATCAATACTCAATTCAATTTAATACTAGGAATGACGATAATGTGAATGACGATAATGTTGGATAATTATTTTAGTTTTACATTGGTTTATAATGAAAATGCATAACTTAGTTTATCTTTTTCTTTAGTGCTTAGTTATGTAATTAATATTAATACTTATTAGCTATACTTATTTTAGCATGACCTATATAGTATTTTTAGATTATGTTAATTTTTATTATGGCTTATTAATTAGCAATATTTATTTTATGTAATTTTATTATTTTATCTTTGTTATTGAATATTTTAGTATAATGCTATGACTTATCTCATATTATTGTGTTAGTTTCGTGAAAAATATATTATATAATTGTATTTTATTAGGACTTAAGAAATATTTGGAGCACAAGTTACATATTTTATGCTATGAAAACTTTACCGGAAAAAACCAGAAAATCCAAAAAAACCCGAAAAACCGAGATTGAAAAACCCGATTTTGTTGGTTTGGTTTGGTTTATAAATTAAAAAACCTGACACCATTAGTTTGGTTTGATAATTGAAAAATCTGAACCAACCCGACCTATGTATACCCCTAGCCATAACAATAACTGACTTTCCCTTGATTAATTTTAATAGTAAGATATTATTATTCACCTTATAATAATTATCTCGTTATTATATTCATCACTGCATAAATTATTTATGTACTTATTATAATATGTGCATAATTTTCATGTTAATCAGAAGACCCCTAAATGTTGCAGACTTGGAGCAAATGATTGATTGAGTCAATCGTATGACAAGTAAGGTTAAATCTTCCAGCTTGCTTTCCCATAATATGATTTTATTATTTGGTATTTTACTGGATTTATTAATTTTTTTTGTCAGTAATTGTGACAACTAATCACTATTTTCTCATTTCTTCATAATCTCGTTAAACTTTATATATGTACAAAACTGAGTGCGTTATCGTTGAAATGCATTCACACTCGTAGATACTAAATAAATAAATAAGGTAGTAATTTTCCGAAACCATTATTGTTTAGTGGTGATCACGCCCAACTTTAATCCTAAAAAGGATAAGCGGTCGCTGCAGATATAATCCGGTCTAAAAGTCCGGAGTCGAATCCCACAGAGAACTAAGGTTTCGCCATAATTGTTCAATATCGCTAAGAAGACAAGCTCGAATAAATTTCTAAGTTATAAAGATTAAGATTCTTATATCTAACTAATTAACTAAGAAACTAAAGCAGTAAATTAATAATTAAAGATACTAAGGGTTGGAGATTAAATTTAGGAGGTCTAGAGTTATGATTTCCCCAAATGTTGGAATCCTTCCTGCTATGTTCCCTACAATTTCGCCTATGTATTCTCTATTGATCGTGAGCACTTTAGGTGCCGTAATTCTCTCTCGAGCAACTACAACAATTTACTAGACATATTCTCTCGAACTACGCTAGTTGGTTATATCTAACCGCTCATTATGATCACGTCAAGGCTTTGTTATTTCTAAACCTACCTTTAAACCTGCTGTATTGATTTCTCACATACGTTAGGAGTGACGTTGTTTAATAACCACCTAAATATGTATCCTTTCTCAAGAAACACATAATAAATAAGCACAGTCAATCGATGGTCATTCAATCAACTGAAATAAGCACGTAGTTGAACAAATAGACAAATTCAAAGGTTAAATTATATTAAAATATAACAAGAATTCATCCTCCAAGAGGTTCCATCAAAACCCTAGATAACAAATTAGTTACTCATAATAGTATATAAAACTACAATACTAAAAGTCATAACCAATAATGAAAAGTAGGAAGAAGAAGGGAAAAACTCGAGGTTGAATCTTCCTCCTTGCTTCTCGCGTATTCTTGCCTCCTTAGGTCGAATCCCCAGTCTCCTTAGCCTCCTTAGGTCTAAATTATGTTAAAAGTATGTCCAAGGTACTCAAAATACTATTTTTCTATGTATATATACCAAGTAGAGTCGGGCCCAAACAATTATACCTTCTCCTACGCGAAAAAGGACACTTTTCTAGGTCAGGACGTCCGCGGCCGCGGATTTTACCCAGTATTCTGCCTCACATCCGCGGCCAGATCCGCGGCTGTGGATTCGACCACAGTTTTCACCCTGTTATGTTTGAAATTTAGAAAAACTTAAAACATGAAAATTGTAGCCCTTTGAATTAGATTTCCAACCATATATTGTGAAATTCAAATGGAGTTCTGAGCGAAACGTTATGTGCATTTTACTAGACAGTGCGCAATATGCCTACTCGATTCTTCATTCGTTCTTAACTATCATCCGTTGATCCCCGAACACGATCCCGACTTAATTTCTTAGGCTTTTACTCAGACTTCAAAGCTCTAAATCACTTTAATTCATTCCATAACATCTACATAGCTCGAAATCACTCCTACAAGGCATAAAACACATAATTAGTGCAAAATACTAGCGATTAAAGCTCAAACTCAATTAAAGTGCGGTAAATTAGAGTATAATAAGCGACTAAAATACGTAATTATAGCCTATCATCAACACCCCATACTTAAACCATTGTTCGTCCTCGAACAATCAAATTACACTTTATATAGACACGACCTTTTTAAACAATTCTCCTAACTCATCACACCAAGAATACTTAAAATAGACAAAGCATAAAAGCGTAACATCTTCACCTCAAGATTTGACTTACAAGTACCATGCATTATTCACAACTCACCCACTTACTCTAACATAGAGGTCATTGACATTATCTTTCCTTCATGAATCAAGTGCCCTCACGTAACAAAAGAGAGTAGTTCCATACAATAAAATTTAAGAACACTTAGGAAGTCAAGATAGAAAGAATTTGCTCACTCTCAGAAATAACATTCATATGCCACAAAAGATGTACCATAGGCTTGCCCATAGTGTACTACTCTACTAATCGAGCTCATTCAGTCTAGGATCAAGTAGGACTTTATTTGGTTGTAATGTAGGCTGTGGGACGGGTAGGATACATTTAGATATAAGAGGGACTACACCTCCCTAAGCATTTTAATACATATACTTTAACATTCAAACCCCATACTTATGTCAAACCAAACTCCACCTTCACATCAATGTATATTACCCCATACTTCTTTAAGCACAATTACATCAAGAGTCACCACTTATCAAGGAATACTTTTTTTCACATCAATACAACTATTTTTTCCTTTTCTTTCTTTTTTTCAATTCAAGTGACTCTTACTTTTTCACAACAGTGCACCTTTCTCCTTATTTCATTAGTTCCATCTAAAAGCCAAACCATCCACCCCACACTTTAACTTTTATACAGTTCATAATAATTCAAGTGCTCATAAGAGGTTAGAAGGTTCAAATAGATGGTTAATTCAAACAAATGGGTAAGGCTTGTAATGTGGTTGCCAAAGAAATAAGATTACAGGCTCAAAGGGGTTAACTACGATACATAACAATTAGGCGGGTAAAATATATATATGGCTCAACAAAAAAATGCTTATATCACTTCCAAGACTGAACAAAACTACTATTTCGCTTTGCAAACACACAGGGCAAGTTCTAGGCATCAAATGTAATGCACAGAATAACACCCAAACCTCACACACACATGGCACATAACTCACTCAGCATTGGATTCATCAACACACTCTAGTTAAAGCAGTTAAGCAAATTTAAAATCATATAATTTAAGGGACTTATACAAGAGTCAAGAACTGAGCCTAAGCGTCACAACCAAAGTACTCACTATTCTCAAGGCATAACAAAGGCAATAGATATTACTTCAATTCAAAATACAACACAATAGCTCCTATTCCTAAAAATATAAAACTAGCTACACCCGATTCAAACAAAACCCTTGAAAAAGAACCGCAACACAAAGAAAAACTAAGGGGGAATTACTACACTACCTACAAAAAAAATATTTTTGTCTTTTTTCTTTCGACTTAAATCCCTCAAGAAAAATATCTAATAGATCCATCGTCGGGAAAAGTCCAATCTTTTCTATTTTTGTAAAAAAAAAAAAAATTATTCAATTAAACTAACACAACTAAAATAGCATGGAAAGTCACCCAAACAATCTCCTCACCCCACACTTAAAATTGTGCATTGTCCCCAATGCACACCTATACATACAATAGGGTAAAAGAAACTCCCTGGAAGGCCAAAGGCCGACGCACTAGCATCTCATGGGGTACTCAGACTTCTCCCAGGCCTGGTCCTTCGTGCGGGTACCTCACACTTAGTTCCAATCATCTGGTTTGTTGTTGCATTCTTCCAATGGCTTTGCATTCCATGCTCCTAAAAAATCAAAAATCGACACTACAAAAATAATACTATAATAAAAAAATAAAAATAAAAAAAAATTAAAAAATAAAGCTGGGTTGCCTCCCAACAAGCGCTTGATTTAACGTCGCGGCACGACGAAAACTACTTTTTGTCTCCACCTTGAACTTATGAATTGGACCCCAAGTTTTGATTCTACTCTATGTTCATGCTCTTGGGGCGATACAAATTGTTGCGAGCCAAAAATTAAATGAATTCTCATCCAATTTTTGGCTCTCCACCGAGGAGTGTCACCTTGCCTAGACGGACTTAAAAATTTCAAAATATAAGGCTCATCTACCTCTTCCCTGGACTGCTTTTTATGCTCGTAAAGATCCATTACCATTTAACCGTTTGAACATAATGTAGAGAAGTGTTTGGAATGAGGTCCAACGCGCTCAAATACATGGACTTCAAGATTTTCGACATCCTCAACATCAATCACACTAGAGTCAACTAAATTTATATCCTCAACTACCTTGGTTGACTCTAGTATCTCTTCTACAACATCGACATCCTCAAAATCTAGTTCAATCTATTGTTGGTGTTTTCCTCCCTTAGCACCTCAATTTTTGCATCTAATACAAGCTCATTTTGGCTACTATCCACAATATCAGTTGGTTGAGCATTAAATGCTTCAACTAATTGACGCACTTATGCCTCCAGGTTGCGAATAGCAGCATCTTGCCTTTTTATGTGAAGTTGTTTCTCATTATTTTGCTCCACAAGGTACTTTAGCATATCCTTGATCTCTTTCAGGTCATCATCCCTGGGTTCTTTGTTCCTATTAACTTCACAAGAAAAAGAAGAACCATCATAGTAAGGGGTTGGGGGAATATGAGAAGTATAAGCATAACCATGAAAGTGACCATCTTGACTACCACACATATCACACACATTCCACACATAAGATTGAGTTGGTGCACATAACTCGCTCTCGGGGAATATTTTGATAATTTTGCAATGGGCGGTTTCCTCTATAATATGCATAAGGAGGATCAAAAGTAGAATTACCAACATCAAAACTCTCATAATTCCAAGATGTCACGTCTCTCAAGTCAAAAATAAAAATTTAAAAATTAATAAGATACAAGAAAACAAAAATAAAAGTTCAAACTTGTAACCTAGAAATATGTACACCTACAGCTACACCGTTAGTTCCCCGGCAACAACGCCAAAATTTGATCACGCCCAACTCTAGTCTAAAAAAGGATAAGCGGTCGCTGTAAATATAATCCGGTCTAAAAGTCCGGAGTCGAATCCTACAGAGAACTAAGGTTTCGCCATAATTGTTCAATATCGCTAAGAAGACAAGCTCGAATAAATTTTTAAGTTATAAAGATTAAGATTCTTATATCTAACTAATTAACTAAGAAACTAAAGTAGTAAATTAGCAATTAAAGATACTAAGGGTTGGAGGTTAAATTTAGAAGGTCTAGAGTTATGATTTCCCCAAATGTTGGAATCCTTCCCGCTATGTTCCCTACAATTTCGCTTATGTATTCTCTATTGATCGTGAGCACTTTAGGTGTCATAATTATCTCTCGAGCAACTACAACAATTTACTAGACATATTCTCTCGAACTACACTAGTTGGCTTATATCTAACTGCTCATTATGATCACGTCAAGGCTTTATTATTTCTAAACCTACCTTTAAACCCGCTGTATTGATTTCTCACATACGTTAGGTGTGACGTTGTTCAACAACCACCTAAATATGTATCCTTTCTCAAGAAACACATAATAAATAGGCACAGTCAATCGATGGCCATTCAATCAACTGAAATAAGCATGTAGTTGAACAAATAGACAAATTCAAAGGTTAAATTATATTAAAACATAACAAGAATTCATCCTCCAAGAGGTTCCATCAAAACCCTAGATAACAAATTAGTTACTCATAATAGTATGTAAAAACTACAATACTAAAAGTCATAACCAATAATGAAAAGTAGGAAGAAGAAGGGAAAAACTCGAGGTTGAATCTTCCTCCTTGCTTCTCGCGTACTCTTGCCTCCTTAGGTCGAATCCCCAGTCTCCTTAGCCTCCTTAGGTCTAAATTATGTCAAAAGTATGTCCAAGGTCCTCAAAATACCGTTTTTTCATGTATATATACCAAGTAGAGTCGGGCCCAAACAATTATACCTTCTCCTACGCGAAAAAGGATACTTTTCCAGGTCAGGACATCCGCGGCCGCGGATTTGGCCGCGGATTTTACCTAGTATTCTGCCTCACGTCCGCGGTCAGATCCGCGACTGTGGATTCGACCACAGTTTTTACCCTGTTATGTTTGGAATTTGGAAAAACTTAAAACATGAAAGTTGTAGCCCTTTGAATTAGATTTCCAACCATATATTGTGGAGCTCAACTGAAATTCTGAGCGAAACGTTATGTGTATTTTACTAGACAGTGCGCAATATGCCTACTCGATTATTCGTTCGTTCTTAACTATTATCCGTTGATCCCCGAACATAATCCTGACTTAATTTCTTGGGTTTTTACTCAGGCTTCAAAGCTCCAAATCACTTGAATTCATTCCATAACATCTACATAACTCGGAATCACTCCTACAAGGCATAAAACACATAATTAGTGCAAAATACTAGTGATTAAAGCTCAAACTCAATTAAAGTGCAGTAAATTGGAGTGTAATAAGCGACTAAAATACGTAATTATAGCCTATCATCAACACCCCACACTTAAACCATTGCTCGTCCTCGAGCAATCAAACTACACTTTATATAGACACGACCTTTTTAAACAATTCTCCTAACTCATCACACCAAGAATACTTAAAATAGACAAAGCATAAAAGCGTAACATCTTCACCTCAAGATTTGACTTACTAGTACCACGCATTATTCACAACTCACTCACTTACTCTAACAAGTACCACGCATTATTTACAACTCACCCACTTATACACCTTTGCTATATGAGGTAAAATTTTCTAAATAAAAAGAGAATAATTTTTCATAAGCTATTTGGACAAAATAATTTTATGCAAAATAAAATGATAATTTTGGACAAAAACTTCTCGATTGATGACAAATGGATTTGGCATTTTAGTTTGTGTGTTCAAGTCCATTCCGAAGAGAAAAGAAATGGACGGAAAAAGATTTAAACAAAACAGAAACAAGAGAGAAAGTATGGACCTTATTAAAAGGCCCATATAATGTGGTAAGACCCATCATTCTGATCATGAACATGGCCCGTTGGAAAGACACTTTAACTAATAGGGATCTTTACACAAATAGCCGGTTATATTTATTGTTTACTTTTTTAGCCATATATATAGATTATACATTCATTATACATAGATAATACATAAATTATGCATACATTATACCTCTACTGGTTATTTTTAGTTTAAGCGATTGGGTGGGCGGCTATTTAGGTTAATTCTTCTAACTAATATTACACAGCCCCTTAAACTTGGTTGTTTTTTATTTAGACACTTTACCTAAGAGTATTTCCTATTAGACACTTAATGTATGTTAAAAGTGTATCTATTGAGTGACTCACTAACAATCAGTCAAAAAAAAATGATGTTGCTGTTTGATAAATGAAACTAAAGGGATTGTGAAAGATGGTGTAATTGGGCCATGAAAAGTTTGTCAGAGATCATCGTATTCATGGTTTCAGAAGACAAGGAACATAGAAGAGAATAAAAAGAAAAAGTTTATATTTACTTTAGTATTGAATGCACTCAAAGAAAGTGAAGAATACACACTTTGCCTGTCTAATAGCTATACTTTTGGACGAGTTAAAGTGTTCAATAAAAACTGATTTGAGTTGAAGCGATCAAATGAAAATAAGGGACTAATTTCGAGGCTGCATATGTATTTGGCCACATAACTTAATAGATCCTAATTTAACAGGACAATATTTGAATTGAAGTTGAAAGAAAAAATAATAGTTAATCCTATTTAAGATTGAAGTTAAAAAGGGTTTGTAAAAAGTCGAAGATATGTTTGAACATAAAATTCATTTGAGAAAAGAAGTTTGCAAAATATTTGTAAGTGAAAATCAATTCTATTCGTAATATACATTTAAAATAATAATTCATAAGATTCAAATAATAAATTCAGTATATTCATTTTTTCCTTACAAAAATTCAGTATACTCATAACTAACCAAGTACTTATGTTGTCGTATTGTAAAGAAAAATATTATTTCATCGATTAGAACTAAAAGCATCGTCGTTAAGACGGAACAAAGATTCAATTGTTCTCGTGTTCCAATTGCAGGTCAAAATAGTGTAGTAGGCCTAAAGTAACTTATTTTTAACAAGTCAAAATAATAAAAGGTCAAAAGAGAGAGATATATTAAAATTTAATTCTGGAACAGTACGATTTATGTCTTGTTTATATTGGAGCTTTTCCACTAGAATATTTGTTCGATGAGTATGAATTAGTCTTGTATAAATAATTAAATATTCTCTTATCGTTTTAAAACGAAAGAGTAAAAGGATTATGCAAAACAGTTTCATGTGCACGTTGAAGTTTATTTATTCGAAACTCCATAAGCTATTTTAATAATTTATTATAAATTCGACACAATTAGCAGAATAAGTGTGGATAAATTGTACTATATCATTTTGGTAAACAATGATATTGATATATATATATATATATATATATATATATATATATATATATATATATATATATATATGTTTATAAACTTTTATTATATTTCTTATAATGATACTGTCATATTTCGTCGCAAAAGTTGGCATGAGAAGTTTATACAAAGGGAACTAAAGAAGAAGAAAAGATTGAACTGATGACGATAATGATGTTTTCAACATAAGAACAAGACAGATACAAAAGCAAAACTAAATTAATAAGTTATGTTAAGATAAAATTCTGGACCATTTTCTTATTTCTCTTTCTTGTTGGTGGGTCTTATGGCAAATGGCGACTCTTTTGGTAATATAAGAGTCATAAAACTACGAAAATATAGGTCTACAATAAACAAAATCTACACTATACGAGCCTATTAAGTGTTACTTTCTAGACTTTGTTATGATATTTAATGACCTCAATGTATACTGATTATTATGTTTATTGTATAGGTTAAAATATGTGATGCTACGTGGTCGCCCAAAAGAGGAACACGTGAAATCTAAGACGGGGATAGTCAAAATCGAAGGCAACGGTCCCGTCTGTCACCAGAAAGAATAACGCTAATAAGGATGCAATAAATATTGTTCGTCCGGTAGCATTTAATGGAGAATATTCCACAGCATTAAGTACGTTGCCCCTTATAAGGAATTTGGTATTTACGCTCAGCGTTACATATTCATCAGTGGCCCTCATAATTGACATTAAAGAAAGGCACGATCCAAAGACCTCCTTTCCTAGATATAGCTATAAATAGTGAGCTATGTTATCATTGTAAAAGAGGAATTTTTTGGCAAACTAATACTACAATCTACTCAAAGCTCTAATCAATTTTATCTTCTTATTTTCTGTTCTTGTTCTTATTACTATTGCGCCCGGAGTCTTCACTACCAGAATCTTTATTTCTGTCATTTCGTCTTCCTATCAAGGCTAAGTGATATATATTTCTTCAATTATCTTGCTATGTCAGAATCGAATCAATTCACTTGTTTAGAAACCACGTATAAATTCAACTGTACCGTTTTACGGATAACAATTATGGCAATTAAATAAAAAACTTATATGTACCCGATTCTTGCACCAACTTAATGGATGTGTAATTTGTGTCTCTATATTCACGATTAAGCAAATTATAGTAAATTAATAATAAATATTTTTGTTTAAATTATCAACATCAACGCTAATAACAAACTCAGTGTAATACCATGAGTGGAATATGGAAAATATAATGTATACGCAGACTTTATCCAGATATTGTAAAGATAGAGAGGTTGATTTCGGTAGACCCTCGGGTCAAAGAACAATAAAAACAAAGCGATAAACAATAGCAACGACAAGGTAATAAGATAACGGAAGTGAATGGCACAATATGTGATAATAACGAAGTAGGAATAAGAAAATAGAAGAATAAACCTAGTACTACTGGTAAGCCTATGAGAAACTCACGACTATCACTTTATCACTTAATATAATTTAAATGATTTGTGTTGGTGTTAGTGCATTTTAATATTAAAATTATAATATTAAAGTGCATTATTTCTTGTGAGGTAGTGGTTATAAATTAGCAAGAAAGTGGTCATAACTTTGGTGTAACTCATGAAATCACTAATGCCATGATCTACCATTAATTACCCACTAAAGATTAAATTTTATCACCACTAATCATGTTCTACAATATTATTATTCCACTACTTTATTATTTATTTTATGGAAGAAATTTTACACCTATAAATAGTGGTGTTTCTTCCTTGTGTTGTAGATAGGAAAAATATTGTAGTGTGTATGAAAAAAGTAAAAATTTGTGTAGTGAAAAGGATAGTTAAGTGAAGGAGAAAATCTAAGTCTCCAACTTATTATTTATAAAAAAGAATATTATTTTTGTTAAAGGAAGGTGTTCATTTTTGTCACGACCCAATTTTTTTTCCCGTTTGATATCGTGATGGCACCTAGTCTTAGGGACTAGGTAAGCCTAACATTAATTGAAATAATATTTTTTTTAAATAACATTTAACAAGTTAAATAGAAATCTCTTACAATTTCCAAAACCGGTAGTACAAGTCATAAGCTCTACAAAGTGTTTGCTAGAAAACTTTTAAATACAACTGTCCAGAAATAAGAATATATAATGCAAAATAAAAACTTGAAGGTGACTCCGAAGCCTGCGAACACAGCGACAGGTTTACCTCGAATCTCCGCAGCAACAGTCCACACAGCTAGCTAACGAATAAATACCTGGATCTGCATAAAAAATATGCAGAAAGAGTAGCATGAGCATACCACAACGGTGCCCAGTAAGTATCAAGACTAACCTCGGTGGAGTAGTGACGAGGAACAGTCAAGACATCCACTGGTCTAATAAACTAAACGGGTACAGTATATGAACAACAGGAGTATGATGTCTACATAAAGACTATGCAATATGGCTCAAAATACAGTAATGGCATTAAAGAAAGAAATAACAAGTATCAGCAGAATATCATGAAAATGACACAGACAAAGTGAATGGAACACAACCTAAATCCGGAATTACAAATACAGCAAGGACAAGTAATAACTCAGCAACTAGAACCGCTTTTACATCAGATTTTAGCCAACAACTCCAGAGGTACCGAACCTCGGACAAATCACAGCTCACGGGTCTCAATACCTGAACCCTAACACTTGGCATCCTGTGCCCTCATAACACCTTATAACCGCACTGACAACTCACGTGCCAATAGAGTCATTCTCACATAGAAGGCAAGTAAACAAGGGTAAGCATCTATGCTCAATAATATCAAGAACACCTCTTATCGGATAAGAGTGCTTAACTACGTGTATGCTTGTGCAAGTGTCCTACCATAGTCCATATAAGCAAATAAGCATAAGAAAAAAGAACGGACAACACGTAGAATATTGTCTCATAGCTTTCACAAGATAAAGCTCACATAGGTACGCATACCACTACACAAATATCAACAACAAGAATTCCCCCAGGCCACAAGTCATCACAAATCAATCCCTGACACAACCCACCTTGTCTCGCTACGTGTGCAATAATAAAGTAAGTGCCCGCCTTGTCTCGCCACACGTGCATAACAATATTCCCACCTTGTCTCGCCATATGCGTAACCCACATACACACACACACACACACACACACACACATATATATATATATATATATATATATATATATATATATATATATATCCCACCTTGTCACGCCGCATGTGCAAATATCAATAGTAATAATAGCACGACAGAAACCTCGTGCAACCTCATAACAACAATTGCACGGCAGAAACCTCGTGCATCACAATGATAACAATCGCACGGCAGAAAGCTCGTACATCACCACAACAAATACAACAACAACAATGGAAATAATATAAAGTACGAGAAGTAAATCAACTCAAGAACTTTTAAATTACAAGAAAATGTAGAACCAATTCACAAGGAATAACAACAGTCTGGAATGCTAGGCGTAAAGAAAACAGCTCAACACGGGAAAACTAATGTGTAGCAACGATCCCACAATATACACCTCAACAATAGGGAAGCTAACACGAGTCAAATAATTCCAAATAGAACAAGTCGACTAAGATATAAGATATCTAAACTTCTTTTAAGGTTGAGGAAATTACGAAGGATATTCAACAATTCAATTAAGGATAAGCAGCGGAAAAATAATCATAACCTCAATTAAGACTGAACAATTATAGGATGAAATAATATTAATTTCAAATAAAGATAAGCAATTATAAAAAAATAACATGACAATAGAGGAGGTAAAATCTTCAGTTAAGTCAAATAAGAGTCAAATAGGCAATAAGAGTGAATCCTGAAGTAATTAATTCTAATTAAATCATGTAGAGGTGAAACTAGTAAATATGGGCTTAATCATATCAAGAACAACTTCATACTCGGTGAATGTAAGGACCTAAGAATCCTAAAAGGCCAACTTTCCACAAATAAGTTCGAGCACGTACTCGTCACCTCGCGTACATGGACTACAATCAACATAGAAGACTCAAATCCTAAGGGAAAATCCCCCACACAAGGTTAGGCAAGATACTTACCTCGAACCAAGCTCAATCAGTCCGTAAGAATGCCCTTTTCTCAATTATCCGACTCCGAATGGCCCAAATCTAGCCAAACATAATTGCATATCATGAATACAACCATAATAGACTCATCTAATTAATAAAATCAATACTCTAACAAAAATTCTGAAATCCACCCTAAAAAGTCTACCCGGGCCCATGTCGGTAAAAGTCACAAAATACGAACACTCATTCACTCACGAGTCTAACCATACAAAAATTATCAAATTCCGATACCATTTCGTCCCTCAAATCGTGATTTTTCATTTTGAAATTTTTCTACAAAAACCACCTTTTTTCTCAACTCAAAACACAAATTAAATGATAAAAACAAAGATAAAATCATGTAATATATAAAATTCTAGGTAACTCACTGACGTCTAGGCTGGTAAAATATACCTGGATCTGCACAAAAAGATGTGCAAAAGCGTAGTATGAGTACACCACAGCGGTACCCAGTAAGTGTCAAGCCTAACCTCGGTAGAGTAGTGACGAGGTCAGGTGAGGCCCTACTGGAATATAATAATGGCATAGTAAAAATGTTTATCAATGTAGTAAAAATAAAATGACATTGGAAGTGAATCAAATAGTATGTCACATTTAATGACACCAAATAATTACAAATAATATCTCGTGGAATCAAAACAGAATTTTCTTCAACTTTATGAAAATCACAACAATTAATCGAAAGCAACTATGGCCATAAATCAATATCAACAAGGGCACTCCCGAGGTACCGCCTCGTTGTTCCAAATCATAAACAAATTCACAATATCTCATTTCCTTATACCACCGCGGGAGCCTTCACAATTTATTTAAAGAAAATATTTTTCCGAAATAGCATCTCGCGTTTTAGCCACCCTTATCACACCGCAGGACTTCTAGTAGTTACCCCTACTAGCCACGCGTATCAAGCCATCCTTATCTCACCGCATGCGTTTTAATACCCAGACCTTATACCACCGCATGCGTATCAATATCACAATATATCACAATTTGCACCTCAAGTGCTTAAATAATTTGACTTGCCAAAATAATTCAACAACAATATTTTTTCACAATAAAGAGCTCACTGCTCCATCACAATCAGTACGAAAATCTTACAAAAATATTCAGGAGTAAATAATTTAGGAAAATATTATTTCAAAATCTTTAATACGTTGCTTCAATATCAAGTTTAAAAATGTCAAATACTTCATATTAATAATATTTAATTTAAAGAAAATTAGCCTTCAAATAATGCATAGAATAAAAGAAACCAAGTTTCAACTAAACAGGTAAAACAATTAGTAAGAAAAGATCAAACAAATTTGAAGTATATATCTCAGATCAATGATGAAGAATATAACAAGATAAAATAATTTAATAAATGCGCAATAGTGATCTACACAATTTAAAAATATAATCTTTCACAATTTAATTCGTGTACACACTCGTCACCTCGTGCACACGACTTTCAACACATTTCAATAATCACATCAATACCAATCCTAGGAAAAATTTCCCCCACACAAGGTTAGACAAGTCACTTACCTCGACTTGCTCCAATTTAATCAAGTATTATGCGTTTTCCTTGATTTTCCGACTCCGATCGACTCGTATCTAGTCATAATTAATTCGATACAGTCAACAAAAATTATAGAAATCAATTTCATAAGAAAATATTACATCTTTTTTTTTTCAATAAAATCCGAAATTAACTCAAAATTTGTCCGTGGGACCCACATCTCGGAATCCGGCAAAAGTTACGAAATATGAACGCCCATTCAACCACGAGTCTAACCATACCAAAATGACTAAATTGCAATAACGATTCGACCCTCAAATCGACAAATCTATCCAAGAGGGTTTTTAAAATTTTCTAACTTAAATCACCAATTAAGTGTTAAAAATAGTGATGGATTCAGGTAATCTAACCAAGATTGAGTTAAGAACACTTACCCCAATATTTTTCCTTGAAGATATATCAAAAATCGCCTCTGCTCAAGCTCCAAGTTGTTAAAAATGGCGAATGGGACGAAACTCCCCCTGTTTTTATAACTTACGGATCTGTCCAGGCTGACCTCGATCATGAAGTCCGATCCTGAACCTCGATCATGAGAGTCCGATCCTGGACCTCGATCATGGGAGTCCGATCATGGGTCCGATCATGGGCCTCGGTCATGGCCTTCGATTATGAGTTCGACCCGGGCTTCGATCGTGGCCCTCGACCCTGGGCTCGATCATGGCTTCGATCGTGGCCCTCGACTCTGGGCTCGATCATGGCTTCGATCGTGGCCCTCGATCCTGAGCTCGATCTGGGCTTCGATTTCTGGGCAGAAGCAAAATTTCCAACATAAGGAAATTGCAGCAACTGTTCTAGTTCAATTCTTGATCCGTTAACCATCCGAAACTCACCCGAGGCCCTCGGAACCTCAACCAAATATACCAACAAGTCCTAAAATATCATATGAACTTAGTCGAATCCTCAAATCACCTCAAACAACGCTAAAACCATGAATTACACCCCAATTCAAGCCTAATGAACTTTGAAATTTCTAATTTCTACAAATAACACCGGAACCTATCAAATCAAGTCCGATTGACCTCAAATTTTGCACCCAAGTCACAAATGACATAACGGAGCTGTGAAAATTTTTAGAACTAGATTCCGACCCTGATATCAAAAAGTCAACTCCCCAGTCAAACTTTCAAACTTTAAATTCCTATTTTAGCCATTTCAAGTCAAATTTCACTACGGACTTCCAAAAAAAATTTCGATCACGCTCCTAAGTCCAAAATCATCATACGGAGCTGTTTATCATCAAAATTCTATTCCGGGGTCATTTGCATATAATTCGACATCCGGTCACTATTTGAACTCAAACATTAATTTTTCATCAAAATTCCATAACTCGGGCTAGGGACCTCGGAATTTGGTTCCAGGCATACGCTCAAGTCCCAATTCACGATACGGACCTACCGGAACTGTCAAAATACTGATCTGAGTCCGTTTGCTCAAAGTGTTGACCAAAGTCAACTCAGTTATGTTTTAAACATCTAATCCACATTTTAATCCATTTTTCACTTGAAAACTTTCCGGAAAATTTTTACGGACTGCACACGCAAGTCGAGTAATGGTAAATAGTGCTTAGATCACATAATTAATCATTAAATTTAAAGATGATATTTTGGGTCATCGCACTTATATTCTGCCCAGGTGTTTATGCATCGCGAACGCGGAATAGAAATCGCATTCGCGAAGAAGGAAAAATGAAAGCTGCCCAGTTGTGCTTCGCGAACGCGGCAAGACGTTCGCGAACGCGGAAATCAAAAATTTGATGGCCCAACGACTGCTCTTCGCGAACACGTGAAGTAGTACGCGAACGCGAAGAGTGGAATGGCATAGTTACGCGAACGCGTAAGCGACACGTGAAAACAAAGAGGAAAATGATCACCACTCACCAGTGCCCAAGGCCTGGTTTGCACTTCGTGAACGCGTGACAGGGAATGCGAACGCGAAGAAGGGGGTGGCAGAACTTCGCGAGGAAATATTTCATCCTCCAAAATAACACTACGCGAACGTGAAGGCAAGGACGCGAATGCGATGAAGGAAACCAGATTACAGATAACAGCGGTTCAAAATCGGAGGAAATGACCCGTAGCCCATCTGAAACACACCCGAGGCCCCCGGGACTCCGTCTAAATACACAAACAAGTTCCATAACCTAACACGGACTCGTTCGGGGTCTCAAATCACACCCAACAACGCCGAAAATATAAATCGCAACACGAATCAAACTTATGAACTTTCAAAACTTCCAACTTTGAAAACTCGTGCCGAAACCAATCGAACCAACCCGGAATGACGTCAAATTTTGCAGGCAAGTCCCAAATAACATAACGGAGTTGTTCAAACTCTCGGCATCGCATTCCGACCTTGATATCAAAAAGTTCACTTCCTGGCAAAATCTCCAAAAATTTGACTTTCGCCATTTCAAGCCTAAATCAGCTACAGCCCTTAAATTCACAGTCCGAATACGCTCCTAAATCCAAAATTACCCAACGGAGCTAACGGAACTGACAGAACTCCATTCCGGAGTCGTCTTCATATAGTTCTGACTACTGTCAAAATCCTAAGACTTAAGCTTCCATTTTAGGGACCAAGTATCCCAAATCTCTCCGAATAATCCGGTAATTGAATTCAACCACGCATGCAAGTCAATATACATAATACAAAGCTGCTCAAGGCCTTATGTCACCGAACGGGACTTAAATTCTTAAAACGACCGGCCGGGTCGTTACAATTTTGGTGAAGCTTTGGACTCAACAACTTGTCCAAAGTTTGTTCGAGTCATAAGACGTTGTCAGGTTGTTGTATTCTGGACCGATGAAGATGCTACCGCAATGGACTTGAATCTCCTTAAAGAGAGAGAGATATCCGCGCCTCAGCCTGAAGAATATTTATTTATTTATTTTCATCTTATTTTTCAATTGTAATTACTTGTAATTTCATCAACAATTTTAGGGAGATTCAATTTTATGCAGTTGAAAAAATAGTGGATATCAAGGTAGAAGTTCACTCTATTTATGAGATGGAAAGGTAAAATATTTCGACTTGCTTATCTCAAGCGGTGGAAAGGTAAAAACTTTTTAACCTATATTTTAGTGAATTTAGGATTATGAATTTTCATAATTCTAGAAATAGTGGGGGTAAAGGAAATAAAACATTCTTGCATGAAAATTTTGAATATTCATGCATGAGTGAATGTTGATTAAATCAAAGAAGTGTGATAGCCTCATCTATTATAAGTCTTGGAATAATTCGCATGTTATTATTTGTTTCTATTTATGATTTATTAATTTTTGGCGCTAAAATGAATGTCATTAGAGAAATTACCAATAGCCATTTTGACATGAAAGATCTGTGTGAGATAAATTTCATTCTTGGAATGAAAATTACTAGAACATGTGATGGAATTTTCCTTGAGCAGTCACACTATATTGAGAAAAGTTTGAAAAGATATAACTTTATTGATTGCAAGCATGTTATAACTATTTTTTATTCAAGTGTTCACTTCTTTATGTTCAAAGTGAAAATGATGTGATAACTCAAAAAGGTATGCTAGCTAAATTAAATATTTAAAATATGTGAATGATTACACTCGACATGATACTGAGCATGCAGTGGAGTACATTACAGGTTTACAAGCAAGCCATGCAATTAACATTAGTATGCTATAACAAGAGTTATGAGGTAATTGGTACCAAAACTTATGGCTTGTTTTATAAAATAAAAATAAAAATATCCTGCTATACTCGAAGGCTCTTCTGATGCGGATTGGAATACTTTATCTGGTGATTTCTGTTTTACTACAGGTTATATTTTATTTTTGGGAGGTAGCGCTATTTGTTGGAAGTTAAAAAAAATACTACCATGGAGGCTGAACTGATTGCTTTAGCTTCAGCCATTGAAAAAGCGAATTGGTTGTGAGATTTATTATTTCAAATTCTTTGTTTTGAAAAAACCAATTCCTTTTTTTAAAAAATTATTATGATAGCACAGCTGCTATTTGTAAAGTACAAAATCGTTATTACAACGGTAAATCCAGATCTATAAGTAGAAAAATATAATTTTGTGAGATATTTGGCAAGTGGTACTATTAATGTTGATTACGTGATAATCTTGTAGATCCACTAACCAAGACCTTGGCAACACAAAGGGTCCGGAGCACATCGAGCGGGATGGGATTGAAGTTCATAAACTCATAAGTCATATATGAGGAAACACAACCTGGGGACTAGAGATCCTATAACCAGGTTCAACGGGAAGAATGAATCATATGATGGCTTGGCTTGAAATCCACTATTATATTTGTTATTGTCCCATCCCTATGGTGTGAGTGCCTTTATCCTGTATTGATTTACGAGGTTGAGTTTTATTAACTCTAAATGAAAATTTGTAGCTCGTATTACATGAGCACCCTTGACAGATTTCACTTATGTGAGTGTGGAAGTAGGTCGCTTTCTATGAGAATTGGGCTTATTCTCAAAAACACTTATGAAAACCGGAATAACACAAGGCCGTAATGTGCTGGCTAATATAGCTCATTTCAACACCTTGATTATTATGCGTAAGCAGTGATAATTTATTTCCCTAAAGCAGTCATAGTTCAAGTCTGAGACCACTACTGACTCTGGAGTAGAGATCGATGTTTTACTAAGTGGAGGTTTAATACAGAGCAAACCTTTATTATGCATAATAGTCTCCCTTCAACTAATAAACTCTCTTATTTTAATATTAATATGAGTGGGGGGATGTTGGTATTAGTGCATTTTAATATTAAAATTATAATATTAAAGTGCATTATTTCTTATGAGATAGTGGTTATAAATTGGCAAGAAAGTGATCATTACTTTGGTGTAACTCATGAAAACACTAATGCCATGATCTACTACTAATTTTTCACTAAAGATTAAATTTTGTAACCACCAATCATGTTCTACCATTTTATTATCCCACTGCTTTGTTATTTATTTTATGGAAGAAATTTTACCCCTATAAATAGTGATGTTTCTTCCTTGTGTTGTAGATGAAAAAATATTATAACAATCCCAAACGCATAAAAAATATTTATGAATTTTTTACTTGTACAATCCCCGGCAACGGCGCCAAAAACTTGTTAGTCCCAAACGTACACACAAGTATACGTGATCGACAAGTAATATAGGATTGTAAGTCCAGATATCGTACACGCAGGGACTTGTGATTAACTATTTACTAAAGTAAAATAAGATAATTAATCTATTCAAATAATTTTCTAAAGTATGGTTATTTAACTAAAATTAATCTAGAGTTACAAATTAAGAGATTAAAGAAAATAATGACAAGCTTAAAGACGAATTCAATGGGAGTGAATACTCTAGAGCTATGAGTTAGCTAACAATCCTGATGAGCTTTCCACTTAAATCGTCTAACTAATTTATCTGGTTTATTGGTTGGCAGGGTTAATATTGCTCGTAGCCTTCTCCCGAAGTACTAATCGCCTATTCAAGATAATCTAACGCCTATATTCATATGGAATTAGAATTAACAAGAACACATATATAATTCCTATATAGTAACCAAGCAAAGCGATTATGTATATTTCTATCCTAACCGCAAATTCCCTCTCCCCCCTCCCCTCCCAGAGTTAAGATCTTGCTCTACTCAATCTTATATGCAATTTAGAATTCCCTCTCCCGAGTTCAATCCTAGATTCGTAGATAGTATTCAATTGGTGATCAATCAATCAAATAATTAAGAGCAAGATTGAATAAATAAACCAATATAATAAAATAGTAAGAACAATTTAAGCTTCAAACTACAACGTTCATGTAGTACCCAAAACTCTAGAACTAATAAACTATGAGATTAAAAGAAGAGAAGAGAAATAAAAACTAGTTAGAAGCCTCCTCCAAGTATGATGTTCTTGCCTCCGGACACATAAAAACTCCTCTAGAAATGGTATTTAATAACTATTTATATGTGTAAGGAAAAGACCTAGACGAAATAACCAAGTCCAAAACCAAAAAGGAGAGAAAATAGGCTTTAAAACCCGGAACACCCTCGCTACAGACCGTGCGACGCGAGCTCTGCCTCCCAGTGAACCTCGTTGTAAGCCTCGTTGCGCGAGCTATGTCGCTAGCAAAATACCTCGCTTCGCCTGCTATAACGTGAGCTTGTTGGATCGCTTCGCCTGATGCTTCTCTGCTTCAATTCAATTTTGAGGTCTTTTGTTAGTGCTAATTGCCTAACACTCTCATTTCTTTCCTTTGCTTTTCAATTTCATCTTACGTCAATTTGCACACATTATCCTTTAACAAATTTGTCTTCAAACATTGTCTAATCATGATATCATAATATTTTTCATCATCAAATAATCACAAGCCATTCTTGTAGTGCATAAAATACACATAAAATCTCTACTTTGTTCCCAATTTCGTTTTCAACGTACCTACACATAAAATAAACTCAATTAAGCACAAATATAATATAGTTTAGCATTAAAGCACCTAAAATGTAAGGTAAGTAATGCACTAAAAATATGAAATTATAGCCAAACATACTACCCCATACTTAAACGTTACTCGTCCTCGAGCAATCAGACTGCACTCTCATCACACCAAGAATCTTTAAAATAGACTAAGCACAAGAGTGTAACATCTTCACCTTAAAATTTAACCCACAAGTACCACGCATTATTCACAACTCACTCACTTACTCTAATATAGAGGTCAATGACATTATCTTTCCTTCATGAATCAAGTGCCCTCACACAACAAAAGAGATTAGTTCTACACATAATAAAAATTTAAGAACAATTAGGAATTCAAGATAGAAAGAATTCACTCACTCTCAGAAATAACATTCATATGCCACAAAAGATGCGTCATAGGCTTGCCCGTAGTGTACTACTCTACTAATCTAGTTTATTCAGTTCAGGATCAAGTAGGGCTTTAATTGGTTGTAATGTAGGCTGTGGGTCGGGTATGATACAATTGGATATAAGAGTGACTACACCTCCCTAAGCACTTTAATATATACACTTTAACATTTAAACCCCACACTTATATCAAACCATAACTCCACCTTCACATAAATGTATATTACCCCATACTTCTTTAAGCACAATTACATTAAGAGTCACCACTATCGAGGAATATTTTTCACAACAATACAACTAATTTTGTTTCTAAATTTTTGTTTTTTTAATATTATTTATAATTAAAAAATACTGCACTAAGAAAAAGTACTACAACTAAGCTAAGATATCACATAAAAATACCTAGATAATCTCCTTACCCCATATTTAAAATTGTACAATGTCCCCAATGCACACTATAAATAACAAGAGGGCAAAAGAGACTCTCTTTTAGGCCAAAGGCTAAAGAATTAGCAGCTCACGTGATACTCAGACTTCTCCCAAGTATGATCCTTTGTGTGGGCATCCCACACTTAGTTCTCACCCTCAAGCTCACTTTTGCACTCTTCTAATGGCTTTGTTTCCTATGCTTATCATCCTACAAAATCAAAACAAACACTACAAAATAATATAATAAATACAAAAATAAAAGAAAGCAGTAAAGCTAGGTTGCCTCCCAACAAGCGCCTGATTTAATGTAGCGGCACGACGCCATTACTTTCACCACTTTTCTATCCACTTTGAGGATATAAATTATTCTCCCAATTTTGCATCAATTTTTATATCATGTTCCTGGGTGGTGGTGTAAAAATAAAAGAACCAAGCAATACGCATTGCATCTTGCACTTCTTGGCCTTTAAGTGAGGGATGTCGTTTTGTCTCCTTGGTATGATAAATTTCAGAATATAAACACTTTGTTCCTCATACATTGACTCATCCATATGCTCAAATAGATCAATTCTCGTGTCACCAACCAAGCACAATGTTAAAAAATGGTTAGAACAAGGTCTAATGCGCTGCAACTCTTGAATCGCTTCACTTTTGGCATCCTCACTTTTGCACACTTCGTCAACCTTGGCCTCATTAATAATTTGGTCGAATAGTTGGAATTCCTCTTTCCGCTCCACAAGATGGCCAGTATCTACAACAATTGATTGTTAGGGCATCAGACGCCTTAAAGTATTTATTCAATTGAGCCAGCATGTCATGGACATCTGAGCCAAATTGGTCTATCTCTTGCATGAGCTTAGTTCTTTCGTCTATCAGTTGTTCTGCCATATTTGACAAACTATTACGTAGAATCCCATGAAATTTTACCAGTTGAGCTTGTTCTTCTAGCAAATATTGGCTCACGATATCTGCTTCTTCAAAGTAATCTTCTTGTGGGAACTCACTCTCTTCGTCGAGTTGAGGTTCTTCTTGGAAATTGGTCATTAATTCGTCTATTTTAGCCTGGAGTCTTTTGATCGCTAAGGCGTCAAGAACTTGTTGCTCGGTTACTTGGTTTATCATGTCCATAATAGCCTTTTGATTTTCATCTTGTTGCTCGGCTACTTGCCTCATTATGTCCATAATAAGAGTATCATATCCCATATCCTCCACTTCATTGCTCCTATCAAACTCATAAATATTATTAGAAATATTATAATAAGAGCTCTGAGACGGATAATAAGAATTAGGACAACCATCCCAATGGCCACCTTGACAACCGTACATATTACAAATATTACACACATAGATTGAGATGCCCAATTTTGCCACAAGTGTGGTCCTCCATAATATGGACAAGGATCACCATAATAAGAAAAACCAATATTCGACCAATTATTATTCCAAGATGCCATGTCAACAAAGCAAATAAATTATAAAACAAAGATAAAAATAAAAACTTGAATAGACAAAAACTAAAAATCTAATCTAGTAGACTAGTTAATTTCTAAATTTTTATTTTTTTGTCTTTTCCCAAGTATACGTGGTCGTACAAGTAATATAGGATTGTAAGTTCAGATATCGTACCCACAGAGACTTGTGATTAAATATCAACTAAATTAAACCAAACAATTAATCTATTCAATCGAATCCTAACGTATGAATATTTAACTAAAATTAATCTAGAGTAACAAGTTAAGAGATTAAAGAAAACAATGACAAGCTTAAAGACGAATTCAATGGGAGTGAATATTCTGGAGCTATGGGTTAGCTAACAATCCCGTTGAATTTTTCACTTAAATTGTCTAATTAATTTATCTGTTTTATTAGTTGACAGGGTTAATATTGCTTGTAGCCTTCTCCCGAAGTACTACTCGCCTATTCAAGCTAATCTAACGCCTATATTCCTATGGAATTAGAATTAACAAGAGCGTATTTATAATTCCTGTATAGTAACCAAACAAGGCGATTAGTTATATTCTTATCCTAACCGCAAATCCCTCCCCCTCCCCCCCAGAGTTAAGATCTTGCTCTACTCAATCTTATATTTAACCTAGAATTCCCTCTCCCGAGTTCAATCCTAGATTCGTAGATAGTATTCAATTGGTGATCAAGCAATCAAATAATTAAGCGCAAGATTGAATAAATAAACCAATATGATAAAATATAAGACAATTCAAGCTTCAAACTACAACGTTCATGTAGCACCCAAAACTCTAGAACTAATAAACTATGAGATTAAAAGAAGATAAGAGAAAGAAAAACTAGTTAGAAGCCTCCTCCAAGTGTGATATTCTTGCCTCCGGTCGCAAAACTCCCCCTTAAAATAGTGTTTAATGACTATTTATATGTATAGGAAAAATACCCAAACGAAATAACCAAGTTCAAGACCAAATAGGAGACAAAATAGGCTTTAAAAACTCAGAACCCGCTCGCTACAGGCCTCGCCTCGCGAGGCAAAATGTACAGTCCACCTCGCCTCAGTCTGTGCGCCGCAACCTCCATAGCGAGCAGCAAAGCTTGCGTCACATGCTCTATAGCGAGCAAATATTCTCTCGCGTCGCCCAACTGCTTAGCTTCAATTCAATTTTTGTTGCCTAACTTTTCAAACTCTTTTTTCATTCTCGTTTCTTGCTTTTGGTTCTTTTTCAGTTGTTCTCCTTTCTTTGTTTTGATTTCCTTTGTAATGTTAAACTTTATTCCTTGTATATTCAATAATCAAATAATCATAGCTCCATTCTTATAGTGTATAAAACATACATAAAATCTCTACTTTGCTCCCAATTTCGTCTTCAACGTACCTACATATAAAATAAACTCAATTAAGCACAAATATAGTATAGTTTAGCATTAAAGCCCCAAAATGCAAGGTAATTAATGTACTAAAAATATGTAATTATAGCCAAACATCACTACCCCACACTTAAACGTTGCTCTCCTCGAGCAATCAAACTACACTTTATATAAACACGACCTTTTTAAACAATTCTCCTAACTCATCACACAAAAAATCTTTAAAATAGACTAAGCACAAAAGTGTAACATCTTCACCTCAAGATTTGACTCGCAAGTACCATGCATTATTAACAGCTCACTCATTTACTCTAACATAGAGGCCAATGACATTACCTTTCCTTCATGAATCAGGTGCCCTCACACAACAAAAGAGAGTAGTTCCACACACAATAAAATTTAAGAACAATTAGGAAATCAAGATAGAAAGAATTCACTCACTCTCAGAAATAACATTCATATGCCACAAAAGATGCGTCATAGGCTTGCCCGTAGTATACTACTCTACTAATCTAGTTCATTCAGTCCAGGATCAAGTAGGACTTTAATTGGTTGTAACGTAGGTTGCGGGTCGGGTATGATACAATTGGATATAAGAGTGACTACACCTCCCTAAGCACTTTAATACATACACTTTAACATTTAAACCCCACACTTATGTCAAACCATAACTCCACATTCACATCAATGTATATTAACTCCATACTTCTTTAAGCACAATTACTTCAAGAGTCACCACTATCAAGGAATATTTTTCACAACAATACAACTATTTTTTTTCTTTCTTTTAAATTCAAGTGGCTCTTATTTTTTTTTAAAACAGTGCACATTTCTCCTTATTTCATTAGTTCCACTCAAAAACTAAACCAATCACCCCACACTTTAACTTTTACAAAGTTTATAACAATTCAAGTGCTCATGAGATCTGAAAAGGTTCAAATAGATGGTTAATTCAAACAAACGGGTTAGGCTTGTAATATGGTTACCAAAGAAACACGATTACATGCTCAAAGGGTTAACTACGATACATAACAATTAGGTGGGTAAACTATATATATCTGGCTCAACAAAAAAATGCCTATATCACTTTCAAGACTGAACAACGCTACTATTTCGCTTTGCAAACACACATGGCAAGTTCTAGACATAAAATACAATGCATAGAATAACACACACACCTGACACATAACTCACTCAGGATTGGACTCATCAGGACACTCTAGTCAAAGCAGTTAAGCAAAGTTAAGATCATATGATTTAAGGTACTTATACCAGAGTCAAAACCTGAGCCTAAGCGTCACAACCAAAGTACTCACTATTCTCAAGGCATAACAAAGTCAAGAGATATTGCTTCAATTCAATTCATCTCACAGTGGCTCCTACTCCTAAAAAATAAAACTACCTATACCCGGTTCAAATAAAATCCTTGGAAAAGAACCGTGATACAAAGAAAAATCAAGGGAGAATTATTACACTACCTACAAAGAAAATCTTTTTTTTTCTTTAAACTTAAATCCCTCATGAAAACTGTCTAGGAGATCCATCGTCGGGAATAGCCCAATTTTTTTACTTTTTTTTTCTTTTTTATTTTACTACAACTAAGCTAAGATAGCACAGAAAATTACCCAGATAATCTCCTCACCCTACACTTAAAATTATACAATGTCCCAATGTACGCTATAAATAACAAGAGGGTAAAAGAGACTCCCTGGTAGGCCAAAGATACTCACAGGATACTCAGACTTCTCCCAGGTATGGTTCTTTGTGTGGGCACCCCACACTTAGTTCTCACCATCAAGATCGCTTTTGCACTCTTCCAATGGCTTTATTTCCTATGCTTATAATCTTACAAAACAAAAACAAATACTACAACAATAATAAGAAAAAATAGAAATAAACGAAAGCAGTAAAGATGGGTTGCCTCCTAACAAGCGCATGATTTAACGTCGCAGCACGACGCCATCACGTTCACCACTTTTCCTTCCACTTTGAGGATATAAATTGCGCCCCCAATTTTGCATCAATTTTCCTATCATGTTCCTGGGACGGTGATGTAAAAATAAAAGAACCAAGCAATAGATATCGCATCTTGCACCTCTTGGCCTTTAAGTACGAGATGTCATTTTGTCTCTTTGGTATGGAAAATTTCAGAATATAAACACTTTGTTCCCCATCCATTGACTCCTCTATAGGCTCGAATGGATCAATTCTCGTGTCACCAACCAAGCACAATATTGAAAATGGTTAGAATTAGGTCCAATACGTTCCAACTCTAGAATCACTTCACTTTTGACATCCTCACTTTTTCACACTTCGTCAACATTAGCATCATTAATAATTTGGTCGAATAGTTGGAATTCCTCTTTCTGCTCCACAAGCTGGCCAATATCTACAACAATTGATTGTTGGGCATCAGACGCCTCAAACGTTTTATTCAATTGAGCCTGCATGTCATGGATATCTGAGCCAAATTGGTCTATCTCTTGCATGAACTCAGTTCTTTCGTCTATCAGCTGTTCTGCCATATTTGACAAACCATTACGTAGAACCCCATGAAATTTTACCAGTTGAGCTTGTTCTTCTACCCAAGATTGGCTCACGATATCTACTTCTTCAAAGTAATATTCTTGTGGGAACTCGCTCTCTTCGTCGAGTTGAGGTTATTCTTGGAAATTGGCCATTAATTCGTCCATTTTAGCCTGGAGTCTTTTGATCGCTAAGGCATCAAGAACTTGTTGCTCGGTTACTTGGTTTATCATGTCCATAATAGCCTTTTGATTTTCATCTTGTTGCTCAGCTACTTGCCTCATTATGTCCATAATACGAGCATCACGTTCCATATCCTCCACTTCATTGATCTTATCAAACTCATAAATATTATTAGAAATATTATAATAAGAGCTCTGAGACGGATAATAAGAATTAGGACAACCATCCCAATGGCAACCTTGACAACCACACATATTACAAATATTCCACACATAAGATTAAGATGCACAATTTTGCCACAAGTATGGTCCTCCACAATATGTACAAGGATCACCATAATAATAATAACCAATATTCGACCAATTATCATTCCAAGATGACATGTCAACAAAGATAATAAAATATTAAACTAAGATAAAAATAAAAACTTGAATAGACAAAAACTAAAAATCTAATCTAGTAGACTAGTTAATTTCTAAATTTTTATTTTCTTGTCTTTTCTCAAGTATACGTGGTCGTACAAGTAATATAGGATTGTAAGTCCAGATATTGTACTCACATGGACTTGTGATTAACTATCAACTAAATTAAACCAAACAATTAATCTATTCAATCGAATCCTAACGTATGAATATTTAACTAAAATTAATCTAGAGTAACAAGTTAAGAGATTAAAGAAAACAACGACAAGCTTAAAGACGAATTCAATAGGAGTGAATATTCTAGAGCTATGGGTTAGCTAATAATCATATAACGATCCAAGCGGTCGTTTTGAGTATCAAAACCTAGTTTCCCCCTTTAATACTCAATTTGGGCTTTACAATTGTTGTGTGAATAGCCAGAGTAATTGGTTCGGGTTCGGTGAGGTTTTGGAATGAATTGGAACACTTAGTTCCAAGGTTTAAAACTTAAGTTAGAAAAATTGACCGGATATTGACTTATGTGTAAACGACCTCGGAATTTAATTCTGAGGACTTAAATAGCTCCGTATGGTGATTTTGGACTTAGGAGCATATCCGAAAAATTATTTGGAGGTTCGTAGTGGAATTAGGCTTGAAATGCCGAAAGATGAAATTTTGGGAAGTTTGACCGGGTGGTTGACTTTTTGATATCGGGGTCGGAATCCGATACTGGAAATTGGAATAGGTTCCTAATGTGAAATGTGACTTGTGTGCAAAATTTGAAGTCATTCCAGATTGATTTGATGTGTTTCGGCACAAGATATAGAATCTGAAGTTTCAAAGTTCAATGATTTCGAACTGAGGTGTGATTTATCATTTCGATGTTGTTATGTGCGTTTTGAGGCCTCGAGTAGGTCCGTGTTATGTTATGGGACTTGTTGGTATATTCGGATGGGGTCCCGAGTGACTCGGGTGAGTTTCGGACGAGGTTCAGAGCATTTTGGAAGTTTTGGCTAAGGCTGAAATTTTTCTGTTGCTGGTGTCTTTGCACCTGCGGAAATGGGCTCGCAGATGCGATGGTCGCAGAAGCGACACTCAAGTCGCAGAAGCGAGGGAGTGCTGGCTGGGAAGGCATCGCAGAAGCGGAAGCCAGGGCGCAGAAGCGCCACCGCATGTACGGTCCTTAGCATCGCAGAAGTGATGATGGCTGGCCAAGCTGTTCTCGCATAAGCGATAATTTTCCCGCAGAAGCGAAGGTCGCAGGTGCGACCCCTTGTCCGCAGATGCGGAAATCGCTGGGGCAGAACCTTAAATTCGAGGGTTCGACATTTTCACCAATTTTTCGGATTTTGGAGCTCGGGTTGGGCATTTTTGGAGAGAAAATTTTTTACACAACTTGGGGTAAGTGTTTTTAACTCCCTTGTGATTATATTCCATGAATTAATCTTCATTTTTGGTGTAAGATTATCAAATCTTCAAGAGAAATAGAAGGAAATTTATATAATGTCACAAAACGAATTTTTCGAGTTTGAATACCGATTTGGAGTTGGATTTGAGTGAAATTAGTATGGTTGAACTTGTAATTGGATGGGTTGTCGTATTTTGTAAGTTTCGTCAGATTTCAAGACGTGGGCCCCACGAGTGATTTTTGGGGCGTAATTTCGAATTTTGTGGAAAATATTAGTATTTTTATTATGGAATTAATTCATATAATTGAGTGGACTGAATCAAATTAATTATGGTATATTCGAGCCGTTCGGGAGTTGATACGCGCATAATGAAATTTTTGGAGCATTGTTTAGCTTGCTCGACATTGGATTTGGCTTGTTCGAGGTAAGTAACTCTTCTAATCGTGGAGCTGAGGGTATGAACCCTGAATATATGTATTTCATAAATTGTTGGGAGGTGACGCACATGCTAGGTGACGGGCATGTGGGCGTGCACTATAAAAATTATGACATAATTGGTTCTGTGGAATTTTGTAGTTAAATAATCTTGGCATTCTCCATGTGGTTTTATGTGTTAAAGAAATTGAGCTAAAATGCATATTAAAAATTATGTTGAGGTTATGTGCCAGTATTTGGGGACCCACGGAGGTCATATTGTTATGAATTATTTGTTTTAAATTGAAAATTCATACTCAGTCATATTCATTTCATTACATATCATATCTCAGTCTCTGTTGTTATTCATTGATACATCATATCATCATTTTTGGGCTATTTTCATGACATTGTGAGCCCGAGAGACTGGAGAGATTGATAACTGAGTGAGGCCGAGGGCCTGATTGTGAGGATTATTATGGGATCGGGCTGCACGCCGCAATGACTCATATTGGCTTATTGGCTTTATATATATTATTACTATTATATGGATCGGGGCTGCCTACCTGCAGCAGGCCTTATTGGCTTATTATTGCACGTGAGTTGGCCGTGCAGATCCTTATATTATACTATTGCACGTGAGATGGTCATGCAACACGTGAGTTGGCCATGTGGATCCAGATATTTATATTATGGCACGTGAGTTATCCGTGTAACACGTGAGTTGTCCGTGCAGATTATAGCGTTTGGGCTGTAGGATCCCCTCCGAAGTCTGTACGCACCCCTAGTGAGCGCAGGTACCTACTGAGTGCGAGTGATGAGTGACTGCGAGGCATGAGTGATTGTGAGGTATGCCCGAGGGGTTGTTTACGAGTAATTGTGAGGTAAGCCCGAGGGGCTGTATACGAGTGATTGTGAGGTCTGCCCGAGGGGTTGTTTATGATTTTATCACCGAGTTGTATAGCATTGGCATGCACACATGACATACATGCATAGAGATGTATTTTCCTCATGTTGTACAGCATCACATCATTCATGATTTCTTACACATGTTGACAGATGAGCATAGTGATGCATTTGTTTTTATACGGGTTATCCGGAAGGAAAATGAAGCATCTTATTAATTACTGAAAAGATTTTGGGAGAAATTTATTGTTTTCAAACTATTCATATTTTTGGCAAATTCAGAAAAAGATTTGGATTTTCACTGATGTACTTGAAAGGAAGAACTATTATTGTTGAAATCATGATTTGACCGAGCATTTTATCTCTGAGTTACTTCTGGTATTATTTGCTTTATGTTGTTATGGACTGTTGTAGATTAGTGATTTTGGACCCGACCTTGGTAGAAGCTCGTCACTATTTTCAACCTAAGGCTAGGTTTGTTACTTATTCAGTACATGGGGTCGGTTGTACTGATACTACACTTCTGCACATTGCGTGCAGATGTTGGCTGTTGTTGTTGATGTGTTCGATGGTTGCGAGATTTGAAGATTTACCTGCGTTCCTGTTGTAACTGCCACTTATTCACGATAGCCTTAGATTTATAAAAGCTCTGTTTATGTGTTATTCAAACAGACTATGTATTTATTTCATTTCCGCTTTGTATACTCTATTCTTAGAAGCTCATGATTTGTACTACTAGTTCTTGGGGATTGTATAAGATTAAGACCTTTATTCACTTAAATTGCTTTAATGATTATTATTGGAATTGGATAGTTGGCTTACCTAACGGGTTGGGTTAGGTGCCATCACGACTAGTTGGATTTTGGGTCGTGACAAGGTGGTATCAGAGCTCTAAATCGTCTAATTAATTTATCTGATTTATTAGTTGACGGGTTAATATTGCTCGTAGCCTTCTCCCGAAGTACTACTCGCCTATTCAAGCTAATCTAACACCTATATTCCTATGGAATTAGAATTAACAAGAAAACATTTATAATTCCTGTATAGTAATCAAACAAGGCGATTAGTTATATTCCTATCCTAACCGCAAATCCCCCTCCCCCTCCCCATAGTTAAGATCTTGCTCTACTCAATCTTATATGCAACCTATAATTCCCTCTCCCGAGTTCAATCCTAGATTCGTAGATAGTATTCAATTGGTGATCAAGCAATCAAATAATTAAGCGCAAGATTGAATAAATAAACCAATATGATAAAATATAAGACAATTCAAGATTCAAACTATAACGTTCATGTAGCACCCAAAACTCTAGAACTAATAAACTATGAGATTAAAAGAAGAGAAGAGAAAGAAAAACTAGTTAGAAGCCTCCTCCAAGTGTGATGTTCTTGCCTCCGGTCGCAAAACTCCCCCTCTAAAAATAGTATTTAATGACTACTTATATGTGTAGGGAAAATACCCAAACGAAATAACCAAGTCCAAGACCAAATAGCAGACAAAATAGGCTTTAAAAACTCAGAACCCGCTCGCTAGAGGCCTCGCCTCGCGAGGCAAAATGTACAGTCCACCTCGCCTCAGCTTGTGCGCCGCAACCTCCATAGCGAGCAGCAAAGCTTGCGTCACATGCTCTATAGCGAGCAAATATTCTCTCGCGTCGCCCAACTGCTTAGCTTCAATTCAATTTTTGCTGCCTAACTTTTCAAACTCTTTTTTCATTCTCGTTTCTTGCTTTTGGTTCTTTTTCAGTTGTTCTCCTTTCTTTGTTTTGATTTCCTTTGTAATGTTAAACTTTATTCCTTGTATATTCAATAATCAAATAATCATAGCTCCATTCTTGTAGTGTATAAAACACACATAAAATCTCTACTTTGCTCCCAATTTCGTCTTCAACGTACCTACACATAAAATAAATTCAATTAAGCACAAATATAGTATAGTTTAGCATTAAAGCCCCAAAATATAAGGTAAGTAATGCATTAAAAATATGTAATTATATCCAAACATCATTCATTTTAATATTAAAATTATAATATTAAAGTGTATTATTTCTTGTGAGGTAGTGGTTATAAATTGGCAAGAAAGTGATCATTACTTTGGTGTAACTCATGAAACCACTAATGCCATGATCTACCACTAATTATCCACTAAAGATTAAATTTTGTAACCACCAATCATGTTCTACTATTTTATTATCCTACTGCTTTGTTATTTATTTTATGGAAGAAATTTTACCCCTATAAATAGTGATGTTTCTTCCTTGTGTTGTAGATGAAAAAATATTTTAGTGTGTATGAAAAAAGTAAAAATTGGTGTAGTGAAAAGAGAGTTAAGAGAAGGAGAAAACCTAAGTTTCTAACTTATTATCTATAAAAAAGAATATTATTTTGTTGAAGGAAGGTGTTCATTTTGGTGGAGTTTTGGACTCAACAACTTGTCCAGAATTTGTTCGAGTCATATGACGTTGTCAGGCTGCTGTATCCTGGAGGAGACAAGTTAAGAGTATTATTGATAGACCGGTGAAGATACTACCACAGTGAACTTAAATCTCTTTAAAGAGAGCGAGATATACGCGCCTCAACCTGAAGAATATTTATTTATTTTTTCTTCATCTTATTTTTCAACTGTAATTACTTATAATTTCATCAATAATATGATGCAAGTAATCAGGTAAAGTTTTGCTGTAAACATGGTAACATTTTTGTTTTTGGTATCATTTTCTCTTCAGCAGAATGAAAAGGTGAGTTACGTATTGGATAATCGAATTATCATTCATCAACTATTTCGTGGTCCCCGAATCACTACTAGATTCTGCTTATCAGGCGTTACGATTCTTCTCGTTTTTTCTCATTAACGCCGTCAATGTTAACGGTGTCCGTCACCGTTTATTTCCCTCAATCTCAAAGCGCTCTCTTCCCTTTCCCCCTTCTCTCCTCTTTCTCTCTCTAGCCGTGGATTTTTGCTGAGCATTCTTTGTAAAGATCTTTTACAGCTAACTCTATTGGATTCTAAGTTAATCTCCCTAAAGGTAATCCTAATAATCCTTTTGATTTATTTTCCATAGTTTTTTACCCAATTTTATATGGTTTTATTCAATTCAAGAACCCTTCATTGTACAGTTTTTGCTTGTAAAAATCTCATCTTTATAGCATAAAACATCCTTTGTACTGATGTTTGGTAATACCCATGTTTGTTTATATTGATTTTATGGTAAATTTTTGAACTTTTTCCTATATAGTGTGTATAAAGGTGAAGGGAACCTTGGCGTAACCCGTAAAGTTGCTGCCATGTGACCAGGAGGTCACATGTTCGAGTCGTGGAAACAGCCTCTTGCAGAAATGCAGTGTGAGGCTGCGTACAATAGACCCTTGTGGTCCGCCTTGGCGTAAATGGTAAAGTTGCCGCCATGTGATCAGGAGGAGGTCACGGGTTCGAGCCGTGAAAACAGGCTCTTGCAGAAATGCAGGGTAAGGCTGCGTACAATAGACCCTTGTGGTCCGGCCTTTCCCCAGACCCGAGAGCTTCACCAGGCTGCCCTTTTTCTTTGTGTATAAAGGTGTTTTTGTGTATATGGGGTTTGTAGTTATGAGGTGCTTTTGTTGATCTTCAGTAGGTGCTGATGTTACATAGTGAAATTGGGTATTAACTGTGAGGAATTAGTAGTGCAAATAAGGGTAAACAGATGGGGGAAGACTTAATTACAAGCTTGTCAATAGAGAATTATCAGCCATCTACGTTTTTGTCTATGGATTCAATTGCTACATCACATGAGGAATCAGATAGAGATATGAATAGGCAAATTGTGCTATCGAGGCCGCCGGATATTAATCTCCCTTTATCCGTGGAGCGTAGCCCTCCGCCTCAATCTTGGAACCACGACATGTTTGATATGCTAGATGTTGGACTTGGACACCAAATTAATGAATGTGATAAGCTTCTTGATTTACCTAAAGTTGGAAGGAAATGTGCTAAGAGATTGGATAGTGTTTGGGGTGCTTGGTTTTTTTTCAATTTCTACTTTAAGCCTGTTTTGAAGGAGAAATCTAAGTGTAACGTTGTTCAAGATAGTAATGGGGTGTCGGGATTTGATAAGTCCGATCTCCAACTTGATGTTTTCTTGGTTCAACATGACATGGAGAATATGTACATGTGGGTTTTTAAGGAGAGGTCTGAAAATGCATTGGGTAAGATGCAGTTGAGAAGTTATATGAATGGCCATTCTAAGCAGGGTGAACGTCCGTTTCCTTTTAGCGTTGATAAGGGGTTCATGCGTTCTCATAAAATGCAGCGTAAACATTATAGAGGCCTCTCCAATCCGCAGTGTTTGCATGGAATTGAGCTTGTTCCATCACCCAATTTATCATGTATTGACGAGGAAGAGCAGAAGAAGTGGATGGAACTTACGGGTAGGGATTTGAACTTTTCTATCCCACCCGAAGCCAGAGACTTCAATTCATGGAGAAACCTTCCCAACACCGATTTTGAGCTTCAAAGACCCATTCCCTTACCAAAGAGCAATTCCCATCTCCCTTCGAAAAAATTACTAAATGGTACTAGTCTCAACTTGTCAACTCAACCATCAAACCATGCGAACAGCAACGGTTTAGATCTCTCATCTGATTGTGGTAAGAAAAGGAAAGACTTCTTTTCTCATGGAAGTGATGAAGATTGTTCCTTGTCAACTAATCCCGGTTCAAACAGACATCAAGATGGAGAACTATACACTATTGAACCAACTTGGATGAACGAGTTTTCTGGGGTAATGAAAAACGTGTGCGGGCCAGTTGTTGCTGCAAGAACTCTATACGAAGATGAGGGAGGATACTTGATTATGATCACCTTACCTTTCGTTGATCGTGAAAAGGTGAAAGTTCATTGGTGGAACAATATCGATCATGGAATTATAAAAATAACATCTGTCAGCACAGCATGCCCCCCATTCATGCTGAGAAATGGTAGAAAGTTCAAGCTAACCGATCCATCTCCAGAGCACTGTCCTCCAGGAGAGTTCACAAGGGAAATTCCACTTCCAGCTCGAATACCTGATGATGCCAAACTAGAAGCATATTTCGACAAGAGCGGAACAGTGCTTGAATTGAAAGTTCCCAAACATGGTACAACTCCAGAAGTGCATGAAGTTCCTGTTTGCCTTCGCCCTCCAAATGAGTTTGTGCTGTCGTGAGCTAGGTATTGATTGCAGAAGTATAAGGTAGCCCAGATATTCCATTCTTTCTTAAGTTTTTAGGGGGAAATTCAATCTTTGTTGAATAGGTAGACATTTTTGTTTTACTCAACTAATTATGCTGGTTTTGCTTCTGTCATTTTGAGAGAGCTCTAGATTATAGCTCACTAGTCTAGAAGGGGTGTGCTACGGCCAACAGTTAATCGTGCAACGTCAAGTCTGGTTCTGATCAGCAAATCAGAGCCTAAGGGCCTCATATATGATGATACCAACTTATGTGGATCCTTTTGTTGCCGCTGTTTCCATAATGTAATGCGGAGCGAAACCTGAATGTAAGTGGACATATATGTAAGCCATTTTTAATGAATGAGATATTGAATAGTCTATAGAAAAAGAAATGCCAATAGCCATGGATTTACAGAGCTTCTTTTTTTCCCACTGTATATTCCGTTATTGTTGGCTCTTGGGATATGGAGAATGTCCCAACCTAATGTTCTTAGACGATACGATCTTTTGTACTTTTGATTTATAATCTCTGTATGTTCTATATGTGTTACGTTTGGATAATGAGCATCTTAGAGTTACCTATTAAATGATGCATGGCGAAACATGTTATCAATGCAAATGAAGATAAATGTAAAATAAATCAGATAATGAATACCAGCTTATAATTTTCAGAAGTGCCAGTCTCCTGTGTTCTAAATTACAAGGAAGCGTTGGAATTTAGTCTTTAGAGCTCTTCTCTCTACAGTATATTCCCCAGTGACTTTTGCTTTGATTGGGAGTTTATGAATGTGCTTCCAAGTTTATGATCTTTTTGTCTTTTCCTTTGCTGCTTTTAATCAATTGCAATAATGTATCATCTTTTTACCTGCTTTTTTTTGGGATAAGAAGCTTGCATGTTAAGTAGCTTCCCTGTTAAGAGGCTTCATCCATTTATTTATATTAAGTCACTGTTACTGTAACAAAAAAGCACCATAAAAGGGAAAAAGAGAGAAGCTAATCTGATTTTAAAGGCTGGGGGTCAGCATATTTACAAATTCAGTGTACTTTAGCTAAGATATATCGCACTTTGCTTTAACGATACTCCGGGAACTAAAATTGTAGGAAAACAACAATTGAAGCTTTCTTTGATTGCTATATGAAACCGCACATCTTAACAAGAAAAAGGTGAACTTCCATTTAAAGAAAGCTTAACTACTAAAACTCTCACGAAAAACTTAACAAAAAACAGATAAACACATTCTGACAACTACTTTTAATCCACTTCTTCAATCTTTGGTCCAGCACCACTTCCACTACCAGCTCCGCCACCAACAGAAGGACCATCTTCATCCATAGTAGCTCCACCTGCACCGCCTTGATACATCTTAGCAATGATAGGGTTGCAAATGCCTTCCAGCTCCTTCATCTTGTCTTCAAATTCATCTACCTCTGCAAGTTGGTTGCTGTCCAGCCACTTGATAGCTTCGTCAATTGCATCCTCAATTTTCTTCTTATCAGCAGCCGGAAGTTGGGAGCTAATCTTGTCATCTTTGATTGTATTCCTCATGTTATACGCGTAATTCTCCAATGCATTCTTAGCTTCCACTTTTTTCTTGAGCTCTTCATCTTCAGACTTGTACTTCTCAGCTTCTTGCACCATTCTCTCAATCTCTTCCTTGGAGAGTCGACCCTTGTCGTTGGTGATGGTTATCTTGTTCTTCTGACCAGTAGTTTTGTCCTCGGCGGAGACATTGAGGATGCCATTGGCATCAATGTCGAAACAGACATTGATTTGAGGAACACCCCTTGGAGCAGGAGGAATACCACTGAGTTCAAACTTGCCTAACAGGTTGTTGTCCTTGGTCCTCGCTCGTTCACCCTCGTACACCTGGATCAAGACACCTGGTTGGTTGTCCGAGTATGTAGAGAAAACTTGCTCTTTCTTTGTGGGAATTGTTGTGTTTCTTGGAATCAACACAGTCATTACACCTCCAGCAGTTTCCAAACCGAGAGACAGAGGTGTGACATCCAACAGCAACAAGTCTTGAACCTTCTCGTTACCTTCACCGCTCAAAATTGCAGCTTGGACAGCTGCACCATAGGCAACTGCTTCGTCCGGGTTGATGCTTTTACAAAGCTCCTTTCCATTGAAGAAATCTTGAAGTAACTGTTGAACTTTAGGAATCCTAGTTGATCCACCAACAAGAACCACATCATGAACACTGCTTTTGTCCATCTTGGCATCTCTCAAACACTTCTCCACTGGCTCCATACACTTTCTGAACAAATCCATGTTCAGCTCCTCAAATCTCGCCCTAGTAATAGTCGAGTAAAAATCAACGCCTTCGTACAATGAATCAATTTCAATTGTAGTCTGTGCAGTAGATGATAGTGTCCTCTTTGCCCTCTCACAAGCAGTCCTCAACCTCCTCAATGCTCTCGGGTTTCCACTAATATCCTTCTTATGCTTCCTCTTGAACTCCTGAACGAAATGGTTCACCATTCTATTATCAAAATCCTCACCTCCCAAATGTGTATCACCAGCAGTAGCCTTAACCTCAAAGATACCCTCTTCTATTGTAAGAAGAGATACATCAAAAGTACCACCACCTAGGTCAAATATAAGCACATTCTTCTCACCAGCACTGCTAGCCTTCTTGTCAAGGCCATAGGCAATTGCAGCTGCTGTAGGCTCGTTGATTATACGCATCACATTAAGGCCAGAAATGACACCAGCATCCTTAGTTGCTTGTCGCTGCGAGTCGTTAAAGTAAGCAGGGACTGTGACAACTGCATTCTTGATTGTAGTTCCAAGGTATGCCTCAGCTATCTCCTTCATCTTAGTAAGCACCATAGAAGAGATTTCCTCAGCTGCAAACTGCTTCTCTTCACCCTTGTAGGTTACAACAATCATTGGCTTGTCACCAGGCCCAGCTATTACCTTAAAAGGCCATAATTTCATATCGCTCTGCACAGAAGGATCGCTGAATCTCCTCCCAATCAATCGCTTAGCATCTGAAATCACAGAAAATTTCCAAAATCCCATTAGAATCAAGCTCCTTATAAAGCGGATATCAAAACCCAATAATAGAGAAGCCATTTATAAGAAATAACAATAACTGCACTACAATCTCAAAATATTAGAGATGGACTACAGGATTCACTATATAGATTCTATTAATTTAAGGGGTTTTTTCTTCTCTCCAATAACTCGATAATTTATCTTTTAAGACAAATAAGTGCATTCCGTGCTCAATAACTCCAATCCCAAACTAGTTTGAGTGATTAAATGAGTTCAATACATTCATTCCAATTATTCAGAGATAATATAATTCTAATACTCATATTTAATCTTTTACAAGGTGGGTTGCTCTGATGGTAAGCACCCTCCACTTCCAACCAAGAGGTTGCGAGTTCGAGTCACCCCAAGAGCAAGGTGGGGAGTTCTTGGAGGGAAGGATGCCGAGGGTCTATTGGAAACAGCCTCTCTACCCCAGGGTAGGGGTAAGGTCTACGTACACATTACCCTCTCCAGACCCCACTAGTGGGATTATACTGGGTTGTTGTTGTTGTTGTATATTTAATCTTTTAGGACATATCAGGAGTTCATTCCAAACTCAATAATTTCTCTTTTAGACAAATTAAGCTCATTTAAACTAGATTTCTCTCGATGTCACATACATTGCCACTCTAACATACATATCTCTAACTAACCAAAAAAACTCCAAGACAAAAAACATCATATTTGTTAAAATTTTAGTGGTGTTTCTCGTATGTATCCATGTTCAGTGTCTAAATACTGGGTTCGGTTGAACCACAGCTAATAAGCTACATTCGCCACTATCCGTAAAAGTCTACCAAACCAATAAATTTTACAAGTCGTTAAGTAATCACAATTAAGCCAAAGCATGGCCGCAAAATAAAAATCAACTATTAAACTGCTGACTAATTCAGAAAGAAGCAAAAAGTTTCCAGCTTTCACAAACGGACTCCAATCTTATTAATCTCTATCTTCTACCACACACACACACACACACACACACACACACACACACACACACAAACTGTATTCCAATCTTATTAATTTATTTCTTCTACCAAATAACATAAGCAGATATTTCAAAATAATTCATAATAAGTCAATGCTACTCACACTAAACTCAATAAATTCAAAGTACCAAGGAATGGGCAACGGAGATGGCAGAACGTAATGCGTGCAACCAAAAACTAGACAGATAAAAAAATGAGAGGTTTTTACATACCGAAGACAGTGTTAATGGGGTTCATAGCCACCTGATTCTTAGCAGCATCACCAATCAACCGTTCAGTATCAGTAAAACCAACATAAGACGGTGTCGTCCTATTCCCTTGATCATTCGCTATGATCTCAACACGATCATGTTGCCATACACCCACACAAGAATAAGTCGTACCCAAATCAATTCCAATCGCTGGTCCTTCACCTTTTCCGGCCATCTTTCAACCAATCAGAAAACAGAACTCAGAACAAAAACAGAGAGTTTGAAATAAAGACGAGAAAAAGAATATCTGAAGTTTTTCCAATGCAATTAAGCAAATTTCTCTGATTGGAGAATGGAGTGGAAAAGTGCGAGGTTTATAAAGGAAAAGTTTGATTTTTGATGCTACAATTCTGGCCAGTGTTGGATTTGGTTATTATATTACTTTGCTTATTGTAGTTCCATAGCCTTCCCGTTTGTTCGAGAGAATTCCAGTTTCTGAATTTAAAATTTGACCTCCGAATGGGATTCTAAATTTTAGATTTTATTCTCGCTGACGTGGGCCCAGCATGTAGCCAATATTGTGTAGATTCTTCATCCCAGCCGAAATATGGTTAGAGTAGTAATGTGCATTTTTGTCCATTTTTTTTATTTAATCAACGGCGTAATACCTAAAATCCACCACGAATTATTAGTTACATCCCTAAATTATTCGTGGTCTTAATTACCCCCTGAACTTGGCATTTTGAGAGCAATTATCTCCGTAGACGCTGATGTGCGAAGAATGTAGGTGCACTCTCTTTTAAGCGCGTGGGGTGAAAAAAATTGAAAAATCAGCTTCCAAGTAGATTATTTTTAAACTTTTAATTGTCATATAGTCATATATAATAATTTATTTATTATAATTATGTATTTTCTCTTGCTTCATCTTAACATATAATGTGGACTTTACTCTCACTTTTATTTTTTTTATTTCTTTTATAGATATAATGTATATTTGTTCCAACTGCATATTTCTTTTTTTTTTTTTGGGCCATATTTGTAAAAGTTTGATTGGAACTTCGTCATTTTAGCCAAATAGAAAATTTTTAGCAAAAATAATGAAGTACTAGTTGTGTATTTTTGTTATTTTTTTCTTTAGATATAATGTCTATTTATTTTAATTGTGTGTTTTTATTTTTAAGTCAAATCAGTTAAAAAAATGGCTACAACTCCATTGTTTTACCAAATTAAAAGGTATAGCCAAAATAATGAACTTGCAATTGTACACTCTTTTTATTTTGATGCAATGACTATTTATTTCAACTGTGTATTTTTACTTTTTCCGATAATATCTGTAAAAAAAATATATTTTAGAGCTCCATAATTTAGATCTATATAAAACATTATAGCCAAAACAATAAAAATCAAACTATGTATTTTTTTATATCTTTTTAGATACTTTGACTATTTATTTTAACTGTATAAATCTTTATTTTCATGTCAAATTCAAGAAACAATAACTAAAAATTTATTATTTTTAGCCAAATAAAAAATATTAGCCTAAATAATGTAGTTCTAGCCAAGTTTTATTATAAATATTATTCGAAAAAGATTATCTAAAATAGTAGCACACTTAAAAAGGTATAAAATATATTTTATTTTTCAAAAAATGCCACATGTACTGGAAAATTCACGTGGCAGGCGAGTACATGTCATTTTCCTAGGATGAGATCGCCCAACGGGGTAACAGCTATCGAATAACCAAGTATAAGGGAGGGGGGTAATTAAGACCACGAATAGTTCAAGGATGTAACCAAAAATACGTGCTAAGTTTAAGAGGGGTTTAATATATTTTGCCTTTAATCAATGGTTTGAAAAAGTTATACTGCTATTTTACTCCTTGTATCTTGGAGAAATTGCTTGTCAATCCCCAATTAGTAGATGATCATAACACTTCCCATCCTCATTATGATTGTTCAAAAAGGTTTTCTATCTCCTTGATATGAAATTTTAGCCTAAGATGACATAAGGTACCATAAATTTAAATTTAAAGGACTTTGATTTATTTATTGATAACGCAAAATTATAATTTAACTAGATACTGTAGACGGTTGTTATATTTCTCCTTAAATAATACGATTTCACTAGGCAAGTAAACTATATAAGTAAGGTACTGTGACAAAAAATCGTAGTTTCAACTGTCGGTTTTCTCATAGCTTATAATTATTTTTACCGCATTTATTATTATTATTATTATTATTATTATTATTATTATTATTATTATTATTATTATATGTGTAGTTATAAAAAAAGAAAAAAATATAATATCATTTTGTATTGAAGTATCCCTAAATTCCGACTAGTTATATTTAAAAACGAAAAAAAATAAACATGGTACACACACTAGTCACGAAATGTAACTCGTAGATAACTATTTAGATATTTAGAGAAGCTGAAATCAAATCAATTGAACAGTCAAATAGTCAAGAATATAAATGACATGGTAGTGTTTTTAATATTTTTTTTCTAGGCTATTTGGTGCATGGATAATTGTTAATATTAGAGGTTCTGTTCAATAATCGTCATAATTTTTTTCAACCATTTAAAAGGAAGAATTACACCTCTTGTCACTTGGCGTGAGTGCCCAATCTAAAATGGCCTAGATTTAAAGTCCTTACCCGATTTGGCTCAGGTTGTATAAAATTTGAAAGAAACTTTTCAGCCTTTAGCCCATTATTAAAGACACACTTCTAGGTTTTTTTTCTTTTCTTCTTTCTTCTTTCCCAGAATACTCAATCTCTCTCCACTCGCCTCTATATTCTTTCTCCCTCAGAATTATTTTGTACACACACATGTTTATTGCTCTTGAGCACAAGGGCTCTTTAATCCTCACATTCTATGTTAATAAAGTTTTGAATTTTGAGTTAATTGATGAAAGAAGGTTAAGGAACCATAATAAATTTGGCCTATCAGTCCAAAAACTATTAGATCTGGCCTAAAACTATCAGATTTTGCCTAAAGGAGCATCTCCGACGACTTCGTCTCATATTTTCTTTTCTTTTTTTGCCCTCAGTTTTTGTATCATTATTTGCTACTGGTGAAGCCCAGATTTGAATGCCAAAACCTCGCCGGAAAAATTCAACAACAGCAACCACCCAAAGTTGCAATGTAGTGAGGGACAAAAGGTATTTTCTAGTGTAAATGTTGTATGGGTAATGTTTATACATACTTATATAATATTGTATAAATATGTATAAGCGTGTATATTTGCGTACGATGCAGTATAAATTATCTATGTATTTAATGTAATAAGTGTGTATATACATTGTACGTGTATAATAGGCATCCATGGAAGTTTAACACTTTCTTCTCTTTTTCTTCTTTGTCTTATTTTTCTGGTATACATTATTAGAGATTGTATATACAAGTTTATACAAAGTTATACATAACTATACATGTAAAGCACATGTGCAGTTAAATCTAAAATTGAAAATTTCATATGTTCAATTTTTATTTTTCTCGAACAATCTATGTATAAATCGACTTTCCTTGTTGATTTATCTCTCAAATCATGTGCAACAAGTTTTTCAATTTTTATTTTTATTTCTGCTATTTGGAACTTGAAAAAGAAGAAAATTTAACGTTTTCGAGTTGCATTATATATTAATTTGCTTTTTTTGTAGATGGAATATGAATATATACAAACTTGAGGAAGAAGAATAAAAAATCACCCAATTTTCGTGCTTGAAGATCTGTTGAATAAAAAAATAATAAGAAAAATGCTCATTTTTCGAACTTTGGCCTATTGTTAATGGGCTACAGATTTGCAAAGTTGTAACTGGGTTATTCTACTGCAATATATGTGGGTGGACTGTATTTTTGTATAATTCTCCCCATTTAAAACCTGTCGCTATACCTTTTCCCGTGTAAAAGAAAATTAAGAATAATCTCTCTCTGCCTCAATTCCACTTACCGCTTGTTTGGATGGTTGTTACCTATTGTATCGTATCGTGTTGTTACTTTAAATACAATATTTGTTTTGATTGTTACTTAAATTTTATTGTATCGTATTATTAAATCCATCGTTACGTAACGATGAAAAGTGTCACTTTATGAAACTACGAATTTGGTGTGGTGGCGTTGTTTCTTTACTTTTTTCTTTCATCTTGCCCTTCCTTATTATTAAATAATTATATTTTATCATTTACCCTACTTTTTTATATAATAATTCTATTCCGTATCCTAGTTTTTTTTATATAATATTATAAGTTTATTCTTCGTATTGTTAGTGCGTGACATCATGAAATGACGACAAACGATACAATCTATCTAAACATTGTGTTCATCAAACAATACAGTACAATACAATACGATGCATTATAAAAAATATATATATAACAACAATCTAATCAAACTATTAAGAGTCTCCGTCTCGTTCACTAATTCAGCCGCCCCGGGCCCATGGCCACCCAATTGAAGACCCTCAAACTCGTGATTGGATGATAATTAAATAGTAATCGTGGACCAACCACAACGACGACCATACCAAACAAAAATAAAAGAAAAAAATTTAACGAACTACCAAACATCCGTTAATAAAATTCCAACATTATCACTCCCAAAAATAGTTCTAATATGTGCTAAAAGATTCACTTTTACTTGACATGTATAGTAAAAATAGATTTTTATTTTTACTTGTCACTTTACGCATATCAAGAGAATACAATTTTTTTTCTTGTTATACCCATAGTATTTATTACTCATTTCAAATCATTTTCTCAAATCCAATAAAATATGCATCAATTAATATGAGTATCATGATAAATTATCCACTTTATTTATTATTTTTTAAGGGACGTGAAGAGTCAAAACGTGCCAAATAAAAGTGAACGGAGGGGGTATTTTTTCCCCTTGAATTTCATAAGTATTTAGTTAAAAAGAAATAACAGTAATCATGGACCAACCACAACTAGGGGTGTACATGGACCGGGTTGGTTCGATTTTTATGAAAACCAAACCAAACCAATTATATCGGTTTGGATTGGTTCGGTTTTGTCGGATTTTTTATTACTTAAATGTTATTTCAATCTTACTTTGTTAAATTTTTTTATAAGTAAATATATGTTTAGTAAAAATTTAAACAATTGTAAACATATTATCTATTAAAATATTCTTAGAGGAGAATTTTCTTAGTAACACATTATAGTTAAATTTTAGTCATCTGACAATAATTTTTCGTTGATGTACAGTTTCAAGATTAACCGAATTTAGTAATTAAACAAAAAAATTAATATGATACCTAAATAATAATAACCACTTCAAATTCGAAAAAGATATAAGAATTTAATAAATATTAACATATGAATATGGACGAACAAAGAGATTGACGCATTTCAGTAACACTTGATAAGAAAGTGATCATACAACCCATTATATAAGGTTATTAAATATGGAGCACTTTATATTCTATTATACTATCTCATAAGAGAATCCCAAATATTTATAGACATTTTAAAAGAAAATTCTATATAAAATCTTAAAAGTATATATAAAAATTAATATATTTATATATCGATTTGGTTCGGGTTTTTTTATTCAATACCAAACCAAATCAAACCAAATCTAGTCGGGGTTTTTAATCGGTTTGATTTGACTTTTCGGTTTGGTACGATTTTCCGGTTCGGTTTGTACACCCCTAATCACAACAACGTATACCATTCAAATATTTGATTTGAGTCATGAAAATATTTTTTTTATAATACTCAGTCCGTCCCGATTTATGTGGCAGTCTGCTAATTTCAAAAGTCAAGCAAGTTTATTTTGACTGTGAACTCAGATATAAATTCTTTAAATTTTTTAAAATAAATTTTATATATTTAGAAAAATTATGATTAAAAATTAAATTTATTTAATTTTCAAAATTCAAATACTACCGCACCAATTCAAATTAATTAAATTCTTATACAAATACCTAACACCATTGAAAAACCATTTTTAAAAAAGAAAACGACATACCAAACCAAATAACGGAAGCGCCAAACATCGGTTAATCAAATTCCAATATTTTTATTCCCAAAAAGGAAAATAAAGGATTGGGATATTTTCTCTTTGGCTCTCCCTCCTCCACTCTCTAATAGCTGTCCCTCATCCTCAACTTTCCTTTCTTCATGCGAAGCTGAATTGAGCTCCATTTTCTCCTTCACCTCAGGAGCATTTTTTACCATGGCGAAAACCCTAATTTCATCGCCGTCGTTCATCGGAACTCCTTTGCCGTCGTTCTCTCGCCATATCTTCCACCGGCGAAGGCTTATTTCAGCTAGAGTGAAATTCAGCTTCCATGAGCTTCCTCCGATTCAATCTCTTCACTCTTCTTTCGATTTCAACGCTGTTATTAGCCGAGCCGAAGGACTTCTCTATACGTTAGCTGATGCCGCTGTGGCTGCTGATCCTGGTGTTGCCTCCGATGCCACTGCTGCTACTCCTCAGAAACCCGGTGGTTGGTTCGCTTTCATTTCTGACGCTATGGAAGTCGTTTTGAAGGTTAAATTCCGTTTTCAGTTTTACTTAACATAGTTTCGAGCTAATTCTGATCATTGTTACGATTTTTATTTTTATCTTCCTTTTCTGGACTCTATAATGCGTCCAGCATATTCATAATAACGATTTCACTTGCTGCCTTATGTATCTATTTCATGTTTATATAGTTTTCAAAGTTTAGGTCTTACTAGTGTTAGATTGGCATCATTTTTCCTAGTTTTAACTTAATTATAATTATCAATTACTTTATCCGCATAATTGTTGTTTGTGTTTATCGTTATTACTCTTTTTTTTTTCTCTTATTACGGGTTGTTTGGGCCAACTTGCACGCAACTCGAATATTTCACTGTGTCCTTTGCAGTTAAAATCTTCTTTTAACTTATTTTGCTTTTAGCCTTTGATAACACTGGAAGGGAACTAAACTTAATTTTGGATTTTTTCTACCTATTGAAAGACTCTATTAGCTCTTGTCATTTTTCCTGTTGACACAAGTCGATAACCAGATTTTTCCCTAACCAACCAGATTTTAGCTTCTGCCCCCTTCCTCCCAAAAAAGATAGGAAATTAGACGAAGCTGAAGAAATGTTATATAGGACAACAGGTTGGTTGTCTTCACTACATGGCGAAGTACAAGTACTGCAGCTTATTTTGTTTCAGTTTTAGATAGACTGTTTTTAGGTTTTAGTTTTAGAGAGATCGTCTTCTTACGAACTGGTATTTGATGTCGTCACGTACTCTATATTCACATCATTCACTTTGCTTTTTTCAGGTAATGAAGGATGGACTGGCAGCTGTGCATGTGCCTTATTCTTATGGATTTGCAATCATATTGCTTACTGTCCTGGTTAAAGCTGTCACTTTCCCTTTGACAAAGCAACAGGTGAGCCTGTGCTGACTTGCTGCTTGACCTTGATATTTAAGAGTTGGTCTGGTATTTCAGGTCTTGCCGCTTAGTTACGTCTGTCTAGTATTAAAAATAGTGCAATGGTGATGAGAAATTGAGAATTGAATCTTTTGTCGAACTCAACAAGAGTCCCCTGCTCCTTTGTTCCTCATTAATCTTTAAATCTGTATTGCAATGGAATTGTTGCTGATGTATGATATTATGTCTTTTGAAAGGTTGAATCAACACTAGCAATGCAAAATCTCCAACCAAAGATCAAAGCTATTCAGCAACGATATGCTGGAAATCAGGTGAGTTAAATTCTTGTCAATTGATACTTTCTGTTTCATCTAAACTGCTCTTCAGAACCGTATGACCTTCTAAAACTTGAGCTATGTATTAAAGATTCTTTGGTACTTAGTACTGTGAAAAAGAGTGAAGTATGAGCAATTGACAGTGTAACCATTACAACTTGTTTGTTAGATTTCATCTTAATTTGGTAAGATTAAAGCTTTTATTTATTTTTTTAGAGTTTTTTATTTTGTATGGTTATAGTATTGCTTTACTTATCAAAAGAAAGAAAAGCATTGCGTGTGGTGATCAAAAATTCGTTCAATAAAAGGAGTATTTCTATTGTCGTGAAGCTATTGCTGTAGAATTATGATTAATGTTGTGCCTTTTCATATCGAGTCCAGCAAACAGAACTTACATCTATAAATATTTTTTTAATTCAGGAAAGAATCCAACTTGAGACTTCGCGTTTATATAAGCAGGCAGGGGTCAATCCTCTTGCTGGTAATTCTTCATTCTAGCAGTCAGCTCTCTCTCTTTTAATTATGCTTCCATTTACCATTTCTGTTTATCTTCTTAGTTGGTTTAAAGCATTGGGCATATATGTTGAAAGGAACTCACCGTGACTTTTCTCTCCTGGCTAGTAGTGAATCGCAAATCATATCTCAGTGAATTAATAGCCATTTAATCAGTTAAAGAATTACATATTTTCTCATTCACATTCTGTTCCTCTATGGTCTAGGTTTTCATTTTTTGTTCTAGTACATCTTAGAACTGGGTTGCCCAGTGACATTTTTCCATCCAAAATTTGTTTGAACTGGATTTCAGTTCTATTCCTTTTCAATCTTTGATATCTATGGCATCTGAAGTTGTCATTAAGTTAGTTCCTCATCCGTAGCGCTCACTTGATTTTTTTTTTCAACACACTCACGTGCTCGACTTCCTTTTTTTTGGATATGTATGAAATTTTATTCCATTGAAGGTGCATACAAAAACTCAGTTGCCACTTATAAATGTAGGGAACTGAGGAACGTCTACATTTAGCATGTTACACCAAAAAGCGAGAAGTACAAACATTAGTATTTGTGACTATTTACAGACACAACATTGTCCTAAATACATCTTTGATTCTCTCTAGCCAAAGTACCCAAAAATACTTGCTGGAATGGTGAATCAACATCTTCCTGTCCTCCAGTTTTTCTCCCTGGCCAATGCAGCACTCACTCTATCAACTAATAATGCTTCTTTCAGTGAAGGAAGAACTTTGAGATAGTGAATTGAGTCGAGCTAAGTGTGTAACGTTTGACTTAGTTTATGCAATGGTTAGGGAAGCATAGATGATCACGGACGCCCAAACTAGTTCCACAATACCAGAGAACACTGCTCTATGACCTTAAATTTGCTTTATAATATTTTGGTTAATATTTACTTCCAATAATGTGTTTCATTTCATGTTTAACTTCAAATGACAAATATTAACTTTAAGGTATAGTCAACCTCCTCTTTCCTGTGTATCCTAGCGATATTCCTTTGAGGCCATGAGTTGTAAAAGAAGAAAGGGCTCCTAACTACTTAACAACCTGGGTAAGTTTTCAGGTGCATTGTCCTATGAGCTGTCTGGCCAATAGCTGTACTGAAGTGGTTATAAATGGCATCAGAGGTTTCAACTTTGTGCCCGAGAGTTTAAAACTGATGTGGATACCTATTAAAAAGGCCTTATGTGAATACCAAAATTCTAAAATACATGATGAGTTGAGAGATTCACTCAATTACTATGCTTTTTAGTTGCGACAGAGAGTCACTAGAGTTAAGATATGCTGTCAAATGTGCATTGATTTGAAGGTTAACTGCATCATCAAAAGACTGGTTGTAGCATAAATAAACCTCCATAAGGTTAATGAATTCATAAGTTTAACCCACTACAATATAAAAACTACAATTGGTTTGACATACGCAAATTGCAGCACATCAACTAACTGCAGATGTCAATGCCAGTTAATAAGTGACCATGCCATAAAGTAATAATGAGCGCTTTGAGCTTCTATATGGTTTGGATGTATAATTCGTTCCATGTTAAGTTTAGATTCCAGGTAAAGAATATTGGAAGTTCTTGTACTTCCATTGTGGTTATCTATTTATTTATTTATTTATTTATTTTGTGGCTACACGATAACAGGATGTTTTCCAACTTTGGCTACTATACCAGTTTGGATTGGTCTCTATCAAGCTCTCTCTAATGTGGCAAATGAGGTATAAAAGAAGTTAATATTATCGTACGTTCTTACTCATTGATTTAAATAATGAGTTTATTTACTTTTTTTGCTTTCTGAAAAGGGATTGCTGACTGAAGGTTTCTTTTGGATTCCTTCTTTGGGAGGACCGACTACTATAGCTGCTCGACAAAGTGGATCTGGAGTTTCTTGGCTATTCCCGTTTGTGGTCAGTGTCATAACCTGATACACATTCTGAGTAATCTTCCTAATCACAAAAAAGTTGGGGCATTTGCCCCCTTTTCATCTCACCCAACTGATTTTCTTTTGAGCGCTTGTGCTCAAAAGATAAATCTGCTAGTAATATCAAGTACATTTTAGTGTAACTGCGGACATAAAAATCTGTTGACTTTTTCCTTCTCAAAAAATAAATCTGTTGACTTTTTCAGGATGGGCATCCGCCTTTGGGTTGGCATGACACAGTGGCTTACCTTGTTTTGCCTGTCCTGCTAATTATTTCGCAATATGTTTCAATGGAGATAATGAAACCTCCCCAAGTACGAACTTGAGTTTATGTTTCAGCTAAGTTCCTTCTGTTCTTAGTATTTGAGTGCATCTGTCATGTTATTCTGAAATCCTTGAAATCTCTTCGTAGACAGATGATCCAACTCAAAAGAACACGCTTCTGGTTTTCAAGTTCCTTCCGCTCATGATTGGCTATTTCTCTTTGTCTGTTCCTTCAGGGTTAACAATTTACTGGTGAGCTCTTAGTTAAAGTAATTACGTATTATTACCTCTGATATAGAATTATGGTTTTGGTCTTAGACAAATATAGGATCAAATAAACACCCCGGTGTGAATTATTATTTTTATAAATGACAACTACGTAAATCTGCACATCTTGATTAAAAAACTACGTACGTCTGCACATAAATAAAGTGAAACTTGCCATTCACTTGTTACCAGTGATTATATCACTGTGATTAAGGGCAGAGGATAAAGAAATTTAGTTGCGCCTTTATGCACCAATATGTATCCTCTTACTGCCTGGGCTCTTTCAAACTTACCGGTTAAAAGACATGTCAAAACAATTTCTCGATATCTCTTATGTTTGCTTTTCTTTTAAGTTCTCTCTTGTCACTGGGGCAACAACTGACAAATTATCATGCTTCCCCTTCTTATCTTTCTTAACTCAACAATAGATTTGTGTTTTGGATATTTTTATCAATTAAACAAGATAGTTCTTAACTTGCACCTTTTATGTTGAATTTCAAGGTTCACAAATAATGTGCTGACCACGGCACAGCAAGTATGGTTGCGCAAGTTAGGTGGTGCAAAGCCTGTTGTGAGTGGAGATGCTAGTGGTATCATCAGCGCTGGACGTGCAAAAAGAACTACCTCTCAGTCTGAGCAAGCTGGAGAGAGGTGTGTGTAATATTTAAAAGTTACTCTACTTGTACAATGCCTGTTTAGCTAACGAGAAAGTTTATGGAGACAGATTCAGGCAGCTAAAAGAAGATGAAAAGAAGAAAAAGTCAACCAAGGCACTCCCTACAGATAAGGTTGAAATATCAGCCTCTACATCTGATTCCGAGGACGAAGCAGATGATGAGACCAAGCCCAAGGTAAACATCAAAGTATTTTTTGTGCATTTGATCTCGACTGTCAAAGTTCATTTGACACATGTTTGTATAATTAAAAATCAGTTGTTAGTCAGGCGATGAGTAAGAAGTGGCATGTCCAAGGACAATAAAAGACATGGAAGGCCTCAGGCCTAATAAGGCACGATGATTTATTGCATTATAAAAGTTTTTTATCTGGAAGTACAATCCTTCCTTTTCATTTATGATGCAAGCCCGTTTTCCATGTAATAAAGATGTGAATTTGTAGTCCTTTACCTGCACTTGGTCATGGTTGGTAATCATGGTATCTCGATACACAGCTACGCTACTCATACACCCCATTATGCCAGCCAAACCAAAGAACAATTGTGTGAGAGAGAGATGAAATACTACCCGATAAAGAAGAACAAAAGAAAGAGGGAGATTCACATTGTGAGAGTTGGAAAGGATCATGGTTTGTTTTTCTTATCACCTCTCAAGTTGATCTTCTTTTATTGTTTTAGGGAGCTGGACTACATTGTTTGAGCTCGGAAATGACGTATATTGAAAAAATGTTACTACAAACCCTTACGCAAACACTATTAGACAAAAATTGCATTGTGATGATTACATAGAATTGTTTTTACGGTTAAGGGTTTTGTCGAGGTGCGCAAGCTGTCCAGACACCGCGGTTATTAGAAAAACATAGTTGTGTTTTTGTATCTTTTTGCTGTCTGATAATAGATTTTCTCCATTCGATTGGAGTTTGTTTTTATTTAGGGGTGTCTTGACTCCCCTAATTATTCTTATTTTATTTTATTTTATTTTGATAATCGTAGTGTCCTGTCCCAGCTTGCGCACCTCGACTCCTCTAATCATTAAAACCAGTGATTCTGCTTTTCAGTAAATTGAAGTGCATGAAGACATGTCTGCTCTAGATTTTTGGTCTAATATGTATTCCATTATACATGCCAATTTTCAGTGTTTCCCTATAGATTTCTGTCTATTTTTGGTAATATGTTTGCTCGAGAGGAAGCGGTTGACGAAAGAACAATCTGAAAATTCTATGCCACTGGTCTTCTAAATAATTTCTTTTCTATGTATCTCACGCAAGGAGAGTACTCAAAAATGCAATTTTTTATCAATAATCTTGCGCAAAAATTCATACTGATTGGTTATGCGATCAGGCTGTAAGGGCTATGGACTTCACTCAGAGACTAGAGATATATGCATACGCAATTCTAGGCTCATGGATACTTAAGTTGCTCTGAAACAATTCAATATCTTTATTTTTTCAGTTCAAAGAAGAGGGAAAAGAATAACTTCTTTGTACCCCGAAAATGAATTGTTTTGTTTGATGCTGCCTGGCAAACTATTAATTTTCTATTTGAAGACACTGTTATGAGTTTGAGCTTATAGACTTGATAAATATTGACTGCAGGATGAAGAAGTTCTAGAAGAGGCTTATGCTTCTAGCAGTAGTAAAGAAGTTCCAAATTACTCAGGTCCAAGGAAGAGTAAAAGATCAAAAAGGAAGCGTGCAGTATAAAGTGGTAAACCAATTCTTTAGCTGTCAGTTTAACTTGTATATTTGACAAATCTGTATCTTAGTCGGTTGTATAGTGGCCATTTTCATGCCGGTCATCTATTTAAGGGCTATTTGCCAAAAGATGAGAACATGACAAGTATGCAAATGGTGAATTCACGTGCTTTCAAGTTTAAGCACCAACTTAGCAAGCAAAAGCTAAATCTACCATATTCCCTTCATGCGTAGCATGTGGGCTTTCTTGTATCAATTCTCCTGCAAACAAAAACCATAGCTTCAGCCGACAATAAGTGTGTTAGATGTGAGGTTTATCAAAGCCTGCAGTATGGTGATAACACGATAGAATCTTAAGCACTGGGCCAAAGGTTTCCTCTATTCCTCATTAGTTACCATAATCTTCACCCTGGCCTCTGCATCAATGATGCCTGCATACGGAAGTTGTTTTCTTTGCTTACAAGGTTAGTCTGCTTTCATAGTAGCTTGGGTTTGAGTTAGTTTTCATAAATGAGCTTTGGTTTGAGTACCAGCTTATACAAAATTCTTTCATTTTGTTGACATTTGAAAGTGTCCTGTAGAATTAATAACTTTTTCAAAATTTACTGAATTAAATTTGATAATTACGAATTGAAAATATTAGTTAGCAGTGAGCACATCAGAAATGGAGCAGCAAGCACTTTAGACTAGATGAGCATTACTCTTCTGATCACTTAGTTGGTGAAGGATAATGAAATTCCAATCCAAAGATATCCCACTGTTTGTACAAATACAATGGCCTAAATATAAAATCTTCTAACTACTTATTACATATATTCTAACATCCAACTCTAAATAAATTTTATGTTCTCGTACTGCTAGCTCGTTCTTCTGGTCATGGCCTTGATGGTGCGGGATGATTGCTAGTTGGGTTTGGCCCAGTGGTGGTGTATGGACCTGTGTGTTGCCCTGCTTCACAACGGTTTGATTAGAGACTACACGCATAAACTATAGCAGAAGAGAGACAACATACTTTAGTTGGCAATTTAGCTTGTATATTTGATAAATCTGTATCTTAGTCTGTGTATAGTGGCCATTTTCATGCCGGTCAGCTATTTAAGGACTGTTTGCTAAATGAAGAAAGCCTGATGAGCTGGCAAAATTTTTCGGATTTATTCAGGCTCTTTCAAGTGTAACCACGAGCTTAGCTAAGAAAAGCTGAATTATACCATATTCTTTAATGTGTAGCATGGGGCTTTATTGTCGCAATTATCATACAAATATTAACCACGACCTGAGCGAGCACTAGTGTGTTCTGATGAGAGGATGCATCAAAGTTTGCAGTAAGGCGGTGGCACCACAGAATTTTAAGCAGCTGGCCCAAGGTTTCCAATATTTTCCTCACTAGTCATTACCATAATGTTCATCCGTACCTCTGCATTACTGATGCTAGTACGCGACTTGTTCTTTTGTGACCTACAAGATTAGTTTGCTTTCCTAGGAGCTTGGGCTTGAGTTGGTCTTCAATAAATGAGCTTCGATTTCAGTACCTGCTTACTCAAAACTGTCTTGATCTTGTTAGATTTGAGAATGACCTCTGGGATTTTTACTTCTAGATTTTGATAGTTGTTAAACTAGATTTTGATAGTTGTAAATTGATAATGTTATTTGCGGTGCACCCAAGGGTGTGGACTTGTGGTCAATGAAGTGGGTGAGAACCATGAGGTCTCAGGTTCAAATCCCAGCGGAGTCAAATACTAAGTGATTTCTTCTCATCTATCCAAGTTTTGGTGGATAGAGTTACCTGGTACCTGTTGCTGGTGGGAGATGGACGGTATCCCGTGGAATTAGTCGAGTTGCGCAAGCTGGCCCGGACACCACGGTTATCAAAAAAAAAAAATGTTATTTGCAGGAGCATATCAGGAGTGAAGTAGTAAGGTCTTTAGATTAGATAAACATCACTCTTCTGGACCCTTTAGTAAATAAAGGAGAATGTAATTCCAATCTCAAAGGAACACCACGGTTATCAAAAAAAAAAAAAAAAAATGTTATTTGCAGTCGAGCATATTAGGAGTGAAGTAGTAAGGTCTTTAGATTAGATAAACACCACTCTTCCACACCGTTTAGTAAATAAAGGAGAATGTAATTCCAATCTTTAAGGATATCCCACTGTTTGTGCAAATACAATAGCCTAAAGATGAAATCGTCTAAGTACTGCACATATGTCTAACCTCCAATTATACGGCTAGCTCATTCTTCTGTTCATGGCTTGATGGTAGACGATGATTTCCTGTTGGGTTTGGCCCTTGATGGTGGACGATGATTTCCAGTTGGGTTTGGCCCAGATGGTGATTTATAAATCTTCGCATACTTGCCCTGCTTCAGAATAGTTTGATTAGAGAATACATGTATAAAACACTGGGGAATAGAAACTCCATATTACGAGACTTACCAAATTAGCAAGAATGTGTCCTCTTGTTGATCTCAAGGTGTAGAACAGTGAGCTTTTATTGGACTTAACTGCGATAAAGAAGCTAGAGTTTAGATCCATTGATATACTTGTTTACTAAAATCATGTAACTGCTTGGTGTAGGAAATCCTGGACTCAAAATAGATAAAACACGATTTGTTTCAGCTATTATATCATGAAAGAAGAAAATAGTGTATCACATTCATTCATTAGTCGCATTAGTAGTAACTTGCCTCCTTTTATAGCTTGAGCCATGGGGATGAAGTTATAATCATGTTGACATGCTGCCCATATTGTCCATATGAGAAGATGATAGAGAAGGAGCTCTGTTCTCTTCATCTTCAGCATTGGAAAGTTGAAGGTGTGGGTGCAGTAGAAGGTGAACTTATAAGTGGGAAATCATTTCCAATATAGGGGGAGATTTTAAGTAGCATATAATTGGTAATCATTACTAATCTTGAAAACAAGGAATGTTAGATAAGTTGCTGGGGTATCCTATGCCATTTTATGCAACAAGTGATAAGATCAGGAATCTGGCTCTCTTCATTGTGAATTGACTTCTTGCTCAGTTATCATTGTGTCCATGATGAAATACAAGTCATCGCATTATTCTTCCTTTTGAGTGCTCAACCATGTCATTGGCTTGTCTGCCTTTCCCCAAAACACATATTGCCTTTTTGTTTTTATTGGATAGTAGTCATTTATTACTATTGCATTTTCAATTTAAGCTAGGTAGGGATAAGATCTGCGTACACATCAGTGGCGAATCTAGAAATTTCTCCAAGGGTGTTCAAATTTAAAAGAAGTGAAAAATATTTCCGACAAAGGGTGTTCAATATGTGTTATATACCTCTAAAACATAATATTTTACCTATTTACACAGTGTAATTTTTTGACGAAGGGTGGTCAGTTGACAACCCTTGTGACCATGTGGCTTCGCCACTGGTACACAGAAACGCGAATTGCCTTTTTGTTTTTATTTGGACGGTACTCATTTGTAACTATTGCATCTTCAATTTAAGCTCCTGTTGCTGGTGCTGGAGGAGTTATCTCATGCATTGCGTACCCTTCGGTCATTTGTCAAGCTGCTTTCTTTCTACCCTTTTGATGAGTACTTTGTTTTCGGCTGCCCCTCCAAAAAAAACTGCTTCATTTTCTACTTAACTCTGTAAGTGAACGCGAAAATTTATTTATATTAAGGAATAACAAAAATTAATTAATGAGAAAAAAATTATGTATAATAATACAACAATCATCTAAATACCGAAAAATATTAAAACATTAGCATAACACGTGAATTCAAAATGAAAGGACATCATCAAAATTTGCATAAATGATCAATTTAGTCATGTTAGTTTGATGATTATGCATTATAGTTTAAAAGTATTTAATATATTGGTATCTTACCAAACACTTCTTTGCAGACAATGTATTTTGTGTATGTTTCCTTTTAATGCTTTGGTTGCTCTGCAATAATCAGAACTCTTGTTGTCGATATTGATATCCCTTTTGAAAGTGCAACATATAGTTGTTCGTACAAAAAAATTACAATAAATATAGTCCAATATTTAGGATGTTATCCGTGTGATTTATTTATTATAATTGCAAAACATAAACATACTGAAAAAATTTCACACAAGTTTAAAAGGATATCTTTTAGTTTCAGGAGACAAAAGTTGAATTCGGGGATAAATACATACTTAGAAGCACATTGACCCGTATCATAATTTCTGCATGTATGACGTTATTGTAAAAACTTCTATGTACCATCTGTGTACTATCACATAAGCTATTCGGCGAATCTAAGTTTTTCAGTACCATGACAGACATATTTTTCTTCAAAATCAACTTATATGCAATGAAAGACTAATTTTAACTTAGTCTATTATATACATGGTGACACTGACATACGTAACAAATAATGAACTTGACAACAAACGTGTGTGGTGGAAGACCATTTGGTATTAAAGTATTTACATATTCTTCTTGATAGTAATTATTAGTATCATCTGATGCTGAGTCAAAAGTTAAAAAAAAAAAATTGTTTTTTGCCATAAAGCTTATAATCAACCTTTTATTTAGTTGATCAACATATTCATTTTTGCTAGCTAAAATATATAGCTCTTTAATTTCTATCATGTAATTTGCACAAATTGCATTTTAATCTAATGATGAAAATATTTCCCCTGTTAAATGCACTACTATTACCATCGCGGTTGATAACAAGTGTTCTGGAAGAACCAAATCATCTTTTATTGTATGCTCTTCTTCGTTTCCAATACGAAGCAAGAAGTCACTGAATGCTGGATCTGTTCTTACTTTTATATTTCTTGTCAGTTGAATCTTTTCCAATTGAGGCCATAAGTATAATTTTTGCAAGGTAGCTTTTAGAGGTTCTGCTTTTGTCGATTTCAGAACTACTTATAGTACTTGACAAAAATCACATCACAAACCATTACTTTTTCACCAAATGGTTCATTGATATCCAATGAATCTCTAAAACTCCGGTCAATTATTTCAATCGTTTGACGCTTAGCCATAAGTTTTTATCTCATATTACCAATTTTACTTTCCTTATAAATATAACACCATTGCTCTGCTTTGATATAGTTGTGATGGTTATGTTATTTGAATATGTATATTAAATTTAAAGTGAGTTGTACGACCTCATAATAAAATCGTAGTTACTATAACACTTGTTGTTATTGCTAACAGTATCATGCCTCTTGATTTGACATTTACAAGTAATGCATGACATAGGAATATTATTTCAGTTCCGCTGGAGAGATCAGATAATCCCGCTATACCTGAGTCGATTTTTTAAAATATAGTCTTGAAAGCTTGTTTTTGTGCAGGATTTAGCTTTGATTGTGCTTCCATAGATATTGTATGGCCTTTTGATTCTTAATACTATATTAACCTTTTTTACTTTGTGTTCTAATTTTTTTTTAATCTCTAACGCTCTTTTTATAGAATAAGTTTATGTATCTAAGAGTTTTTTTAACTTGAAAAATAATTTTACTCATGTGATAAATTTGAAAAATAACTAAATTGGATTTGCTAAATAATTAATTGAAAGATTTAAATATTTGGTCTTAACATAAAAAATAATTTATTTTACGTTGATTCAGATTCTTAATATTAGTTCATCTCATATTCTAAATAGTTAATCGTAATTATAATTTTATCCACCATACGTTTTTTTGTCAAAGAGAAACGATCGATATAACATTTCATTTTTAGATCTTTATGTATGTAGATCATTAGTGGTATTGACTCCTACAAACTATTTTTCTTTCTCTTTTTCATACATTTATATTTTTAAATATTTTCTTAGTTATTTTTTAAAAAATAATTGGTATATTTTTCAATATTACACGAAAAAATGATAATAAAAATATATTATTTGAGTAGGAAATCATCCTCACAAGGTAGGGGTAAGGTCTATATTAATCTCCCAGGCCCTAATATGTGAGATTATACTGGGTATGTTGTTGTTGAGTAGGAAAGCAGTTCAAATATAATATAAAAGTATATTATCACGGGAATATTTTTTTCTCAATTTCAACGCTTTATGTAGTCCTTTTAATATTGCTTTTTCTTCTTCTTGATATTGGATATTATAGAGTGGTAATGTATTGCCAATGCGAAGGATTCTTATAAAATTAATTTTATTAAACCTTTCTACATATTTTTAAAATTTAATAGAAAAAAGTTAATTAATTTTAAAATCTTATAATAATAAAAAGGTATTATAGTCCCAAAAAATAGGTTATTACAGTCATATCATTTTCCTATGAGTTCTTGTGTTTAATATTTTAGGGTTATTTTGGTTTATCAATATTATATTCGTACTTTTATAATAAATAAATAAATAAATAAATAGGCTCTTCTTTTTCTAAATAGAATTGGATAATATAATACATTCTAAAATTAAATTAATAATAGGACAATATAATTCGTTTTCAAATTAAATTAGTAATAGAAATTTTTAAGAAGTATGTCCTAAAAGTAATAAAATTACATGGCTAACGTGTAGTATTCATGTATTAGGTTTATGGCTTTATGCTAACGTGTAGCATTCATGTATGTCCTAAAGCTAATAGGATTACAAGGCTAACATCTAAAATTTCGGTTATGTCCTTTCATTTTGAGTTATTATGCTTAATACTATAAGATTATTTTCGTAAACCAACATTATATTCATACTTTTATAATAAGGAATATATATATATATATATATATATATGCATGCTTCATTTTCTACTTAGAGGGCGTTTGGCTAAGTTTATAAGCTGGTCAAACTAGCTTATAAGCACTCTTCGGCTTATCTACGCGTTTGGTAAAGTTAAAAGTGCTTATAAGCCAGTGCTTATAAGTCAAAAATAAGCCAAAAGCCATAAGCTGGTCAGCCCCAACTTATGAATTTTTAGGTTATAAGCACTTTAAGTTTGACCAAGATTTTTACTATTTTATCCTTAAAATATTCTTTTTTAGAAAAAAAAAAAAAAAAAACTCTTACTTCGATACTCACTGCCTCAAGTATTGTTTCAACCTAAAATCCCCGCTTATTCAAGTCTTGAATTCTCATTGACTATTTAAGATAAGCAAATTCTCTATTCCTTTGCATATTTGTATCTATGTGATTGTGTATTAATCTTTGAACTATATGTAATAAATGAGGACATATCAAAAATTTTGGTGTATTGCTTTCTAAGTGTTTTGGTGATGAAGGCATTGTTTGTTTCTCTTCAAATATTTTGTTCTATTTAAGTTTATTTTTTACTGAGAAACTTTTGTCAATTTATTAATTATTATAACTTATAATTATATGCTTATCATAAAATAAATTATATTTATCATAAAAATTATCTTATCTAAGCACATTTATATTTAAAATAAAATGACAAATAGAATATTTTGTATTTGAATCGATCTGGAATCTAAAAGTTTGAAGAAATTACGCCCTTATAAGTGTAAACAGTTATAAGGTTATTTAACTCATTTTAACAGAAAAAGAACTTATCAGCATATTGCAGCAACTTATTATTAATTTCAGCACTTGTATCCAAATATGTAACTGCTTATTTATTAAATCAGTTTCAGCACTTAAAAGTGCTTTTCAACACCTAATGCTTATCAGCTACTTCAAATCAGCTAATCCAAACGGGCTCTTAAACTCTCTGAGTGAAAGGGAAAAGGAAATATGTATTTTGGAAGGGGAGCCTTTGGCGTAACTGGTAAAGTTGTTGTCATGTGACCGGGAGGTCACGTGTTCAAGCTGTGGAAACAACCTCTTACAAAAATGCAGGGTAAGGCTGCGTATCCGACCCTTCCCCGGACGTATAGCGGGAGCTTAGTGCACCGGGCTGCCTTTTAGGATGGCATTTTCCGGGAAGTTTGGGTGATATAAGTGCACATATAGCCATTTTCAGGAATTCTATTTAGAGATTAGTTAATTTTTATTTTGTCCTGAAATTTTAAACTAAAAATATTAACTAAAGGACAATTCAGGATATTTTTATAAAAATTAAATTGAAAAACTAAAATTCAGGACAACCTAGCTATTTACTAAATAGCAGCCCTTTATACGTGGTGTTATTTCTACAGTTTTGGTCGTATGGAAGACCATAAACTTTCCCCGCCACCCCCTCTTTCCCAGTAACCCTCTGACAAAGGCCAAAGCTTACAAGGAACATGAGCATGCAAAATAAAGAAAGATATTTCATCTATAATTTAAACTAAGGCATGGTTAGGAAGCTTAATCATGCTTAGTGAATTTAATGGAGGAAAACAAAAATTTTAGTTGTATTTGTAAGCCTTGATTTCAATGTTGTTATTGGTATACTGCATGCTTGAGAGCACAAAATCAGTTTCAGAAGAGACTCAAGATTATCTCGGAAGGAAAGAACTTCGAGATTAGGAAAGAAAAGAGCAGTTAATGTTTCGTCGACGTGTATTTTACCTTCTGTCGTCTCTGGATTAGCAGCTTGGATTTGGAATGCTGAAGAGTGAAGATTTAGGAGGCTTATTTCAAATTATGGCGAAACCTTTAAAATGCTGACCCAAATCAGACCCTGAGGAAATCCCCCTTAGGTTGCGTGATGGTTAAAATTGATTAAATTTGGAGCGTTACGAGTTAACTTTCAAAGTGCTCGTTTTTTAGTTACAATTTCAACTGCAAAGACTACATATTTGTTGATGAAATTTGATGTGCTAATTCAAGCTTTCGCGTCAAGCACAGGCTTAATTCAGTTTTTCTATCCCAAAGTTGTAGATCCGGGGTCCGCGGATGACTGTCAATGTTGGGTTAGTCACCATACCATTGTCAACCAAAGTTCCAATTGGGCCTAGGTCTAAGTTTTGAAACGTTACAAGCCCAAAGGCAGTGAAGGTACCCAAAACAATACTGGGCCGGGTTGGTTCGCTTTTTCGATTGAGAAATTTTTAGAAACCACTATTGTTTAGTGGCTATTAACTTCCTATAGCTACCATATACATAATTACTTCTTATAACTACTATTCAGTTGTTACGGTAGTGTATTCGTTGTATTCGCGCTGCTGTATTCATGAATACTGTGAGCACCTAATTTTTGCCCTAATATAAAATTACACCTAAAAAATTCAAAAAATAGCTTTAAATTATTTTTCTATATTTTTACTTAGTTTGCTTTGTACGTATTCATGTTTGATGCATTTTTAAGTTGCATTTTAAATCCTAAAGAAAATACAAAAGTATTTTTAATTTTTACATTTTTTAGATTTTAATTGCATAATCAATTGCACTTGTAAAACACTAAAATACCAAAAAATACATTAATAACTCTACATGCATTGGTTAGCTAAATGAATTAGTTAATTGTAGAAAAATAGGTCATTAGGTTAATTTTATAAATTAGTTGGAATTAGGAGTGTTAAATAAATTGATTAGTCTTGCAAAATACAAAGAAAGAAAAGAGAAGGCTATGGGGTCTCATTACAGCTTTGGGCCAGGTGCTTCTAGTGACCCATTTTCTTTCCATTCGCCCCAGCCCACTACCCGCCGGCCCAATATCCCCCCTTAATCTCTAAAATACACACTAGTTCCCCTCTCCATAAGATTAGAGATAGAGAACGATCGATCCCCCCTTTTGACTAACCCTAATCGTTGTCTCCAATTCCCAAAAGGATCTCAAGATAGAAGTACCCGGCTCACAAAGTTCTCATTCGCTCACTTACGCTTCACAAATACAGAGATAGCTAGGAATTCTGCATCTGAAACTTCTCTGCAAAACTCTGAGATCTGAAAATCAAATTAAAAAAAAAGAGATTTGAAAGCTAGCTTAAAATTCTACTCACATGCTCTACTTTTTTTTGGAAATTCAAGTGCGAACAAGCTTGAGAAGTGTGGTTTGCTGCTTTTGTCTTTGCCGAATTCGTAGCTGTGCTCCAGCCTTAGTGTCCCTCCGAGATAATGTCGCTCAGCTCTCTGTTTTTTTTTTAAGACAGATGCGTGAAGCCCGGTCAAGGAGGTTAGTAGTTGGGAACATTCATGTGTTGTATAGTGATTTATTAATGCAAGTTACATTGGCCACTGAATGTTATAAACACTAGAATTATTTGAAAATGCATATTTCCATGCACATATAGTAATTCCTTCTATTTTTTTGTTTGATGGGATTAAATATGTCTTCTGTTCGCAACTTCGCATATTGAAATCTGTTGCTGGAGGTTTTTCGGATAAAAATGGCTTTCAAATCGTCTCAAACTGGAAGAGTGCATCCTATCTGGTTATTAGAAAATTCAAGTGAAATATAAATGGAAAAAATCAACTTGTCAAATAGTTGTTCTCCATAGCTCTTACTGCTTAGGTACATGGGTAGAGTGTCCCTTATTCATTTGGACTTCAATCCTGTTTCCATCAGCATACTACTTGATATCCTATTAGTTTTTTTGTTGTTTTTTTGGTCATTAGTTTTGTTTGTGAATATTGCTTTGTTTGTTCTGTGAAGGATAGAATGCCAAGTTCACTTAGGTTATTATCAAATGTCAATAGCTATAAATTATTTTTCTTCCTTTATGTCGCAAATAGGTAGATCCAAATGGGTTCCTATCTCTGTTAGTATTTTGTTGTTTTGCTTCAATGAATTATATAACTTATTTTAGTTGAGTTTGTCTTATGAGCTTGAAAATATGGAATAAACAGGCGTGAGTTAAGTCTATTATGGTATGAGAAATTTTGTTAATGAATTATGTGACGACGAGGTCGAATCGAAGTCGAGTCATGGTCGTTTAATCAAAAACCAGAAAGAGGGTCATGGAAAACTAGTTTTGGAAAAATAATTCTTAATTCGTAGAAGGCTTTAGGCACGCTTTTAATAAATTATCGTGATTATGGGTACGGTTCCCATGGCATAGTTATGATACGTAATCCCCAATTCGAGTGTGCATTTCACGTGACTCGACCATAACTTCAAATGTTAATAATAAAATCAACACGTTGTAAATCGCGGGTGCATTTCACGTGGCGCGATTTGCAATATGTACAAAAACAAACGAGTGCGCGACATCGTGGCTTGTTCAAATAAACTTCATAAATAATTAAAAGCGGTTAAAAAGCTAAAATGCACAATAGGTTTTAAATATATATTAATCAGATAATTAGGTCAATTATTAATAATTGAGCGACCATGCTAAAATCACGAAACTCGGGAGTGCCTCACACCTTCTAATGGGTTAACAGAATTCCTTACCCAGTCTTCTGTGTTCGCAGACCATAAATAGAGTCAAATTTCCTCGATTTGGGATTTAAAATAAACCGATGACTTGGGACACCATAACTTATTCCAAGTGGCGACTCTGATCAAATAAATAATCCCATTTCGATTTATAACACTTAAATTGGAAAAACTCCCCTACCCCCTTGGAAAAAAGGAGGTGTGACAGCTCTGGCGACTCTGCTGGGAAATGAACCCAGAACTTCTGGTTCAGGGTTCAGAATTCGAGCTTAGATGACTGTTATACTTGGCTTTTACTTATTATCTGATTTTTACGTGTTTGAGCCTAATGTGCGAAATGCCTCTTTTTACCGCTTTGATATTGTTTGGACAAGAACCCAGAACTTCTGGTTCAAGGTTCAGAATTCGAGCTTAGAATAACTGTTATACTTAGTTTTCTTGTGATTGTCTGATATTACGTGTTTGGGCCTAATGTGCTAACTGCCGCTCATTTACCGCTTTGATATTCTGTGAACTGTAGATAAATTGTTACGCCACCCTTTTCTCTCTGAGTCTTCTAAATATTCCGGGAAGTGCACGCTGGCGTGGCTTCTTTTCTGTTAGAGTGTCATATCCCTAATTTTAGAACGAGGATCGGATAAGTTACAAAGCCGGATGGCCTTTTGGTTCCCGGTATGTTGCCCCCCCAGCTCGAGTTGTCCGCTCAGGTAAGCCAAGTCTAGAACAATACACCCAGGTTTAAAACCTAGAATAACATAACCTCATACCGGATCCCTAGTAGGTACGCTTGTTTGCATCACGTGCATTTGATTTTGGGGACTCAACACAGGGGTTGGGTCCTTCTAGGACAGATGTACCCCAAAATTAAAAGACCATCCTGATGCATCTTACGTGCTGCTTGTGTATTTGTTTGTTCGGTTTGCATGTTTACTGGCTTCTAAATAGGGGAAAAAATCAAGAAAAATAGGAGAGAAAATTGACCCGGTTCCTGAAAATATCGGTATTTGAAAAAAAGAAGAAAAAAGATCCTGGAACTCTGCCGAATTTTTAAAAGGTTGTCGTAAATGAGTCCAAATTTTCAAAAATGACATTTTCCCCGGTCCTGAAAAACTGGCCGAACTACACGGGTTTGATTCTCACCGGATGTGAGATACGTAGGCAAACCTCATCGGTTCCGGCCCACAATTTTCAAAAAAATATTTTCCTTTACTTCTTTCTTTAGAAACTCTTTCTTTTAGACCCCAATTTTCAAAAAATCCAAAATTATTTTCTTTTAATCTCTTCTAAAAATCCAAAAATATTTTCATTCTTCTTCAAAAGTTTTTCTTTCGAAAATTGAACAAGAAAATTTAAGATTCAAAAAATATTTTTTTTCTTCTTTAGAAGTCTTTCATTCAAAAAAGAAAATCAAATCAAAATCAAAAAATATTTTTTTTCATTCTTTAGAAGTCTTTCTATGGAAAAAAAAATAAAAATTAAAAAAAAAATTCTTTCTTCTTTAGAAGTCTTTCTTTTCAAAACTTTCTCAAAAAAATAAAACAAATCGAAATTCAAAAATATTTTCTTTCTTCTCTATAAGTCTTTCTTTCGAAAATTTTTTAAAAAAAAAGAAAAAAAAATTCAAAATCCAAAAAAGAGGTAGTTTATTTACTTTATTCCTAATCTTTCCAAACTACGCAAGATCTGATTCATGTTCCCATATGATACTTAGGCAACCCACATCAGGTTCCACCGAATGAAAAAAAAGAAGGAAAGAAACAAAAAAAAAAAGAGAAAAGAGAGAAAAGGAAAAAAGAAAAAGAGTGTTTATTCTAACATGCTTGTTGTTTTGAAATAAAAGATAGTTAAAGGTGGGCGGTTTGTTGGTTTGCAATGGCGAGTCCAGGATCCTTCGGAAATAAAAGCATCTTCTCAACCAATGGTACAAACACAATTGTTATTGATCCAAGGTCATGGAAAGGCAAATAGGCAAGTTGGCAGTGAAAAATAAAAAAATGGAGATAAATATGGGGTTGACTTTACCAGATTTGAGCAATATGACATGGCCTGCTCGGGATGATTGTCAAAATTTGAGTGTTGAATCCAAAGCAATCAAAATGGTTAAATGCCGTAGTAATGCTGATGTTCAAATGTGTGGCTAAGATGTTGCTTAGCAACTGGAAAGGCACTCCCCTTTTAGCCATGATAGCTTATTTTGTCTTCTTTTCTTCTTCTTTTTGTGTTATCGGACCCTGCTATCCTTTATTCAATAAAAAGTAGTCAGTCATTTTGTGTCCATTTTTGTGCATAGTTCTTTTCACGCTAGTTCTAGTGATATGACATGCATGCGGAATTTTTGGTTAGATCTTAGAAAACTGATTTAGTCTTGAATTGGATAACTGAGAAAGAGACACTCTTGAAGATGAATAGAGACATAAAACATTTGGAAAATAAGCATGAACCAAGTTTACATGGAATAAAAGGAGTCATGCTCATAATAGTTAAGGATCTCTACCTTTTGAATCATTGAGGAGATCGGGCTTAAGGATAATCGGACAGGTTGGAGTCTGTTTAGCACTAAGAGATAGAAAGTATTTTTCAAAAGGTGTATCCCAGTCAACTTGAATGGATCAGTTTATTGGCAAAATGCATCTTCTATATCAAGACAAAATCGAAGAAAAGTGACCCAAATTGATAAGGGTCATTCACTGCGAGGAAAGTATTGCTCATACAACTTTACACTGAAAAAGACTAGAAAGCAACATGTCCATCAATGTCGTGATTGTGAAGGGCTAACATGATTGGCATTCTCGAGGCTGAGAGACCCTTTTTCTGCTATCCAAACACTTTATACTCTTCGTTACCCCTTTCGAGCCTGTGTTATTTTCTTTGACCAACCTCTTTTGTAATCAAGTTTAGAGTCAAAAGTCTAAGGAAAAAAAAACAAAAAAAAGAGAAAAAATGAAAAGAAAAGTCCATGTCCCAAGTGTATAAACTGGGGCGACTCTTATAAAGTTCAAGTGAAAAAAACAAGAATAAGAAAATAACAATCAAAGTCCATGCCCCCAGAAAATAAAAGCTGGGGCAACTTTTTTTGAAAAAAAAAGAAAAAAAAAGAGAAGAAAGAAGGAAAAAATGATTTAAAAAAAGAAAGACAAAGAAAAAGAAAGAAAGATGAAAAAAAACAATATTAGGTCAGATGTTTGAACTACGTTAGACCTGATTCCTTTAAAAAAAAGGGATACGTAGGCAGCCTTACACGGTTCGGTCCAACCAAATAAGAATTCAAAAAAAGAAGAAAAAAGAAATCTAAAATTTTCTAGTATCTGAAACTGGGGCAAAGATTTCATTTCACTTTTGAAAGAATTGATTCCAAGAGTTGTAAGTCTACCACCCATCATTTTGAGTCTAATTTGAGCATTCATGCCGTCCTTTCTTTCTAATCCTATCCAAATACCTTCCAAATAAAGACCTCCCGATATGCCTTCAAGAATGCCAAGAATACAATGAGCAACGGTTGTCACGCGACATAGAACACTGTCACGATGCTCACACAAGAAAGCAAAAAAAAAAAACAGAAAAAAAAAGAGAGTCTTACTAGTAAAAACCCTTACGGGCACTGTAAGACGACGGTAAGCATAGATGAATAAATGAGAGAAACTTCTTGGTGAAAACCCCTCGGGGCACCACTAGTCGAAAGTGAGTCATGAAGTTGATGCAAAGAATTGGCACGAACAAGCCCGACTTCAAAGGTCCTAGGAATGGTATAAGGGAAGATTTGATTAGTTTGATAGATCAGACCGTTAAGTCCAAAATGCATGTCATGATCATTAAGGCTAGTTACCTCAGGAAACAAAAATGCTCTTCTTTCTTTCCTTCCTGATGAGGGCATCTCTTGTTAATATTTTGTATTCGCATCATGATGTCCTTTGCTTTGAGTCAGTCCTTGTCAAAACAAGCAAGAAAAGATTTCAAAATCTGCTAACAGCTTTTCAGTTGCAAAGTAAATTTGGCCAGCACACTCAGGTGTTACAGTCAACATGCCTTGGGGATTCATGCATAGGCTCTCCCCAAAAGACTCCTGTCAGCCTACTTGGCTAAAGCAAGCAAAGATAACCTCAAGGTTAATCAGAGACTCTCGATTCTCTTTGACAAACAAATTGCTCAAAAAGCAAGAAGCCATTCAAGATATCAGAAAAGGTCACCTAAGCAAAGATCTCCAGTTGGAATAAGGCTGATTGATCCACAAATACAAATGACACTTGGAGCGAAATAGTCATGGTTGATTCAGAATATAAAGGTCCCTTGAAAGCAACAACAGTCTCCCAGCAGTGCAACCAACTATCAATGCAGTCGGTCTTCCAAAGGCTGGATGATCACAAAGCCAAGCTGCCCAAGTTTCAAGGCCACAAACCGACCATCACTTTTAAAACTGACAAAATTTCTTTGTTTGAAATAGGAACACAGCAGTGCAAGGAAAATGGTTCAAAAAAAGGGGAAAAGAAAAAAAAAAGAAAAAAAAAAGGAAAAAAAGAAGAAAGAAAAGAAAATGAAAAGAAGAGAAGAGCCGACAAAGGAAAGTTTCTCAAATCTTTGCTCTGTCTTGCTAGCGTGCATAAAATTTTGCCATTGCTCTTCACATTTTTCCTCCTAGGATAAAAAGTCCTAGTCTGATAGATTTTCCTCCCAATAAAAATCTTACTCTGATGAATTTTTCTCCTATGATCAAAATCTTAGTCTGATATATCTTTCTCCTAAGATAATAAAAAAAAGACCTAGTCTGATGAATTTTCTCCTAGTATCGAAATCTTAGTCTGACGAATCTTTCTCCTAAGATTGAAGACCTAGTATGATGAACTTTCTTCCAGGATAGAAATCTTAGTCTGATGAATCTTTCTCCTAAGATACCAAAAAAAAAAAAGGACCTAGTCTGATAAATTTTCTCCTAGGATCAAAATCTTAGTGTGATGAATCTTTCTCCAAAGATAGAAAACCTAGTCTGATGAATTTTTTCTCCTAGGATAAACGTCTTAGTCAGATGAATCTTTCTCCTAAGATAACAAAAAAGGACCTCGTCTGATGAACTTTCTCCTAGGATCAAAATCTTAGTCTGATGAATCTTTCTCGTAAGATAGAAAACCTAGTCTGATGAATTTTCTCCTAGGATAAACGTCTTAGTCTGATGAATCTTTCTCCTAAGATAATAAAAAAGAGACCTAGTCTGATGCATTTTCTCCTAGGATTGAAATCTTAGTCTGATGAATCTTTCTCCTAAGATTGAAGACCTAGTCTGATGAACTTTCTCCTAGGATAGAAATCTTAGTCTAATGAATCTTTCTCCTAAGATACCAACAAAAAAAAAAGACCTAGTCTGATGAATTTTCTCCTAGGATCAAAATCTTAGTCTGATGAATCTTTCTCCTAAGATTAAAACCTAGTCTGATGAATTTTCTCCTACGATAATAAGTTAAAAAAAAAAAGGGAAGTCTGGATTTAAAAAAAAGGGTCAATTTTCAGTTTTCTTAAGTTATCAATCTTTAGTTTTCTTGAAATTAGGGGTCCCGCCTGAAGAATAGGGTCAGTGTTTAGTTTAGTCAAGCTTAGTTTATAGTCTTCCGCAAGCTCAATCTCAAATCTAGGAGACACACTCCCTAGTTTGGGTTTTTTAGATTTTTATTTCTTTAGGAGACGTACTTCCTAATTTTAGGTTAAAGGTTTCACCCCTAGGAGTCGCACTTCCTAGTCTAGGTCTTTCAGGATATACTTTTAGGAGACGCACTTCCTAAAGTGAGATTTCACCCCTAGAAGACGCATTTCCTAATTTGGTTCATTCAAGTTTCAACCCTAGGAGATGCACTTCCTAGTCTGGGTCATTCAGGTTTTTTTGTTAGCAGACGTATTTGCTAGTCGAAATTTTCTTGGTTTTACTCACAGGAGACGCACATCCTAGTCGAGTCTTCAATTTTACTCTCATCATTGCAACCTTCATCAATAGCATAAGTGATTTATAGTTCTGCTAATAACTCCTAGTGTAAACTGGGGCAGAAAAAGTTTCTTTTATTGTTTCCGTTTTGCTGTAGTATCAGGCGCCCACCTGGAGAATGAGAGAATTCATTTCAAGTGTTAAGTCAACATCAGGCACCCACCTAGGAATCGAGGGAATTCATTTCAAGTTTTTAAGTCAGCAGGCGCCCACCTGGAGAATGAGGGAATTTATTTCAAGTTTTAAGTCATCAGGCACCCACCTGGAGAACGAGAGAATTTATTTCAAGTTTTAAGTCAACATCAGGCGCCCACCTGGAGAACGAGGGAATTTATTTCAGGTTTTAAGTCAGCATCAGGCGTCCACCTGGAGAACGAGGGAACTCATTTCAGGTTTTAAGTTAGCATCAGGCGCCCACCTGGAGAATGAGGGAATTTATTTCAAGTTCAAGTTAGAGAGGCATCAGGAGCCCGCCTGAAAAACATGGTCAACTTTTAGTTTTCAAGTTCAAGTCAGAGATAGCAGGATCCCGCCTGAAGAGTAGGGGCAATCTCCAGTTTTTCAATTCAAATCAGAAGTAGTGCGAGCTGCCTGAAGAACAAGGTTGCAAGCTCAAGTCTACCGTAAGTTCAAGTTTATTTCAAGTGCAAGCAGCACGGTGCCCGCCTGAAGAATAGGGTCAACTTCTAGTTTATTTCAATTTTCAAGTCATTGGCAGGTGTCCTCCTGGAGAACGAGGGAATTCATTTCAAATTTCAAGTCAGTTGCAGGCGCCCACCTGAAGAACGAGGGAAGTTATTTCAGAATTCAATTCAAGTTAGAAGTACAGAAGCTCGACTCAAGAATGCAAGTCGACAGTCCGAGATGACCAAAAGAAGAAGTCTCAATCCAGAATAAAAGAAAAAAAAAGAAGTGAATTCAAAATGCAGAAGCAGATGAAAAGATATGGGCTACTCAAGACATGACTGAAGTTGTCACGACCCAATTTCACCTATAGGTCGTGATGACACCCACCACTATAGCTAGGCAAGCCAACTGATAAATCAAATGTACATTGGTTCAACTTTTAATCCAAGAAAATAATAAAATACCAAATTCTACCAATGTGTGTGCCAAGACCCGATGTCACAAGAGCATGAGCATCTAAATGATTATACAAAACTCTGAATACTGTCTGAAATTAAATAGACAGAATGTAAATATAAGAAGAGACATTGGTAGCTGCAGAACGGCTCAGAAAGGCAGCTCACCACTATGCCTCGGGATGACGTGGATATGTGATGATAGGTCTTCCACTAGTACCTGTCTCAGATCCTGCACAAAAAGTGCAGCAAGTGTAGTATGAGTACGTAAACAACGTGTACCCAGTAAGTATCAAGCCTAATCTCGAAGTGGTAGAGATGAGATGGCCGACTTTGACACTCACTATGGGTCAATAATAATAATTGAAATAAAACTAGAATATATAATTCAGCATGATTCACAGAATATAATAATAATTTATTTAACCAGCAGAAATAATTAAATTCCTTCAAATGCAACAATTCTCAGTATATTAACTAAATTCCTCCAATTCCAATAAATTTTCAGTTTATCAATTAAATTCTTTCAAGTTCAATAATTTTCAATTTATCAATTAGCTTCACAAGCTGTAACAAACTATCAAAGTATCGTGTATTTATTATTATTATTAAGCACGATTTCTGTCGAGGACATACGGCCCGATCCAGAGTGTAAGATGCATCTATCCTGCCGAGGGACGTGCGGCACGATCCATAGATGCATCTATCCTGCCGAGGCGTTCGGCCCGCTCCACAAGAAAGGAGGACATTTTCTTATGTACCTCCGGAATGAGAGTATATTTGTTATAAGATAAATTCAGGAGGAAGAACAATTTCTCTTAACAATTAATTAATTTAAACAGAAAAATAATCAAGTATATGAAATTTCCATTCTTTAATATTTTTATCTAACAATTCACAATATATATGTATTTATATCAAATAATATTAATTAAACAAAGAATACAATTTACACAAGTAATTCATGCTTTGAGTTCTAAACTACCCGGACTTTAGCATTAATAGTAACTACGCACGGACTTTCGTCACCTCGTACGTACGTAGTCTCCACAATTAGCAATAATTATTTAATTTTAATCACCTATGAGGTAATTTCCCCCTCACAAGATTAGACAAGAGACTTACCTCGTCTTGCTCCAATTTAATCCACTAGAAGGACTTTTTCACGATTATCTGTAACGACCCGGTCGGTCATTTCGAGAATTATAACCCTGTTTTCCCCATTCCTACTTCTTTTTGTTTTATTCAGCTATATTATGTTATATCGGGTTAGTTGGTTCGAGTCCGGAAGGAACTCAGGGTGAAATGAGACACTTAGTCTCATATTTGAAAATTTTAAGTTAGAAAAGTGGACCGGATATGGACCTATATGTAAACGACCTAGGATTTGAATTTTGATAATTCCAATAGCTCCGTATGGTGATTTTGGGCTTAGGAGCGTGTCCGGAATATTATTTGGAAGTTCGTATGGGAATTAGGCTTGAAATGCCGAAAGTTTTATTTTTGAGAAGTTTGACCGGGGGTTGACTTTTTGATATCGGGGTCGGAATCTGATTCTAAAAAAATGGAATACCTCCGTTATGTCATTTAGGACTTGTGTGCAAAAATTTGAGGTCAATCGGACGTGATTTGATAGGTTCCGCAGTTGTTTGTAGAAATTAAAAATTTCAAAGTTCATTAGGCTTGAATTGGGGTGTAATTCATGGTTTTAGCATTGTTTGAGGTGATTTGAGGATTCGACTAAGTTCGTATGATATTTTAGTACTTGTTGGTATATTTGGTTGAGGTCCCGAGGGCCTCGGGTGAGTTTCGAATGGTTAACCTCAAAGAGAGGAGAGTTTCGTAACAATTTCCTTTTGTTGGAAATTGCTTATGCCCAGAAATCGAGCCCAGATCGAGCTCAGGGTCGAGGGCCACGATCGAAGCCCAGATCGAGCTCAAGGTCGAGGGCCACGATCGAAGCCATGATCGAGCACAGAGTCGAGGGCCACGATCGAAGGCACGATCGAGCTCAGGGTCGAGGGCCACGATCGAAGCCCAGATCGAGCACAGAGTCGAGGGCCACGATCGAAGGCACGATCGAGCTCCGGATCGAGAACCAGGATCGAGGGGCAGGACCGAGGACCAGGATCGAGGACCTCGATCGAAGGCCAAGATCGAGGGCCAAGATCGAGGCAGAACCGAGGATGTCTGGGCAGAATTATAAAAATAGGGACTTCATCCCATTTGCCATTTTTGACAAATTGGAGCTTGGGCAGAGGCGATTTTTGATATATTTTCAAGTAAAACTTGAGGTATGTCCCTTGAGATCATTTCTACTCCATAATATTGAATTATCATCGAGTAATCCGACTAGATTACATGATTTTGAGGCGTAAATCAGAGATTGAACTTAGAAATTTGGAAATTAGATTTGTAGATTTGAGGGTCGAGTTGAGGTCGGATTTTGGTAAAATTGGTATGGTTAGACTCGTGGTTGAATGGATTTTCGGATTTTATAACTTTTGTCGGGTTCCAAGACGTGGGCCCCACAGACGAATTTTGAGCCAATTTCGGGTTTTGGTCTAATTTTGAAGCTTTTCTTGTGGAATTCATTCCATTAGCGTATATTGATGGTATTATATTGATTGTGAATAGATTTGGAGCATTTGGAGGCCGAGTCCAGAGGCAAGAGCATTGCGGGGTAGAGATTTGACCGGTTTGAGGTAAGTAACGATTGTAAATCTAGTCCTCAGGGTATGAAACCCCGGATTTTGTATCATTTTACTATTTTTAGTGACGCACATGCTAGGTGACGGGCGTGTGGGCGTGCACTGTTGGGGATTTGTGACTTGGTCCGTCCCGTAGCAACTGTAAAGTTGCATACTTTGTTGAAACCAATGATACTTATATGATTTAGAAAGATTTTATGTAAATTGGGTTGAATGCCATGTTTGGGCCTTGCGCCAATGCTGTTTGGACCCTTAGGGGTTGTTTCGTATCATCCTCTCACTATTTTCGATTGAAAAATCTATACTCAGTCATGTTTATACTTGTTTACTGCATAACTCAATTTTATGACTCTACTTGGATGCATATAAATGTTTTGGGCCGAATGCCCTGTTTTACTGAAATGCCTGAGTGGCTTGATTTGTGAGGATGAGTGTGGATCGGGGCTGCCCTCCTGCAGCATACTTGTGACTAATGAGGCTGAGGGCCTGATTGGTGAGGATGAGTGTGGATCAGGGCTGCCCGCCTACAGCATACTTTATTATTATCGCACGTGAGTTGTCCGTGCAGATTATCGCGCTTGGGCTGAAGGAGCCCCTCCGGAGTCTGTACACACCCCCAGTGGGCGTAGGTACCTACTGAATGTGAGTGCCGAGTACCGAGTGCTGAGTGACTGGGAGGCAAGAGTGATTGTGAGGTATGCCCGAGTGGCAAGAGTGATTGTGAGGTATGCCCGAGTGGCAAGAGTGATTGTGAGGTATGCCCGAGTGGCAAGAGTGATTGTGAGGTAAGCCCGAGTGGCTGTTTATGATTTCATCATTTTTGCTCACCTTTGCATTGAGCCTTTGTTTGAAAAACTATTGGAAAATAAAAATGATTTTTATTGGAACTGGGTTTAAACGAGATGTTTGATTCAAATCCTGATTTTTAAGAGCATGTGGTATTTTACTGAGATTTCCTTATATGAATGTTATATGCTTTATTGCTCGTCACTACTGCTCAGTCTTTATTTATTGTTGTTACTTACTGAGTTGGCATACTCACGTTACTCCCTGTACCTTGTGTGCAGATCCAGGTGTGGCTGGACACGGTAGTAGTTATTGAGTGTTCTGGTTGCAGATTTTCTTGGAGATAGCAAGGTAGCTGTTTGGCGATCGCAGCCCCTACTCTTCTCCCTCTTATCTTCCTCTAGTAGTATTTAGCTATTTTTTCAGGCTGAGTTAGCCTTGATATTGTTAGACAGATTATAGTAGATGCTCATGACTAGTGACACCCCGATGTCGGGCTTTTCTTTTCCGCACTTCTGTTTTTCTTTGATTTGAACTCTTTAAATGGAGGTTTTTATGTTAAATAACATTGAAATTATCTTTGAAATGAAAATATCGTTTTGTTTTGGAAATGAGTCGGCTTGCCTAGTTCCACGATAGGCGCCATCACGACAGGGGGTTAGTTTTGGGTCGTGACAGATTGGTATCAGAGCCTAGGTTACATAGGTCTCACGAGTCATGAGCGGGTTTAGTAGAGTCTTGCGGATCGGTACAGAGACATCTGTACTTATCTTCAGGAGGTTGCAGAACCTTTAGGAAACTCCATATTCTTGAATTCTTGTCGTGCGAATATGTTGATTCTAGTAACTAAACATCTGTTGTTTCATTCTCTCACAGATAGTGAGGAGTCGTGCTACCGGTCAGGAGGGCCAGCTACCAGTACCACCAGCCAGGGTCGCGAGAGGCCGAGGCCGCGGTAGAGGCCGTGGTAGGGGCAGAGGTGCAGCCCGTACAACATTTGGGGCAGTACCTACAGATCCACCGGTTGTCCCAGATCATGACCAAGTTCCAGTTGTTGATGCACCAGCTCAGGCACCACATGTGCCTATTGTGATTCCAGGCCTTCAGGAGGGCTTAGCTCATATTGTGCCAGCGTGTACTGGCCTTGCTCAGGCGGTCTCTATTTCGTCGGCCGCAACCACTTCTCAGGCCAGGGGAGGCACTCAGACTCCCATCGCTCGCACACCCGAGCAGGTTATTCAGGGACTTCAGACACCAGAGGCACCACCAGCCCATCCGGTTACTGTTGCTCAGGATTATGTGTTTCCTGCTATGCCTAAGGATGATCAGCGTAGGTTGGAGAGGTTTGGGAGACTTCAGCCACCACCTTTCAGTGGCACAGAGAGAGAGGACGCTCAGGACTTTTTGGACAGGTGTCAGAGGATACTCCGTACTGCTGGTATTTTAGAGACTTGTGGGGTCTTGTTCACTACCTTTCAGTTTTCTGGGGCTGCACTCAGATAGTGGGAGACTTACGAGAGGCGTAGGCCTGTTGGCTCAACACCCTTTACTTGGCAGCAGTTCTCCGTGGTCTTTTTGGAGAAGTTCGTGCCTCGATCCCACAGAGAGGAGTTGCGTAGACAGTTTGAGCGGCTACACCAGGGTGATATGTCTGTGATGCAGTATGAGATGCGGTTCTCTGAGTTGGCCCGTCATGCTATCTGGTTGGTTCCCACGGACAGAGAGAGGATCATGAGGTTTATTGATGGCCTCACTTATCAGCTACAGTTGCTCATGACCAGGGAGCGAGTTTCGAGTGCTACCTTTGCTGAGGTTGTCGACATTGCTCGGCAGATCGAGATGGTTCGCGGTCAGGAGAGGGTTGAGCGGGAGGCCAAGAGGCCTCGTGGTCAGAGTGGATTCAGTGATGCTCCTTTTGGGGGTCAATTCCAGCACGGTAGAGGTCGTCATTTCAGACAGGCTCAGTCAGCTCGGCTATTTCATCGGGGTGCATCATCTGGCCATGGTTCTCACAGTTCTCATCAGGGCCACTCATCACTTAGTGCCCTTCCAGTTCAGAGTTCGTCCCGTGCTCCACCTATTCAGGGCTCTTCCATGCCAGTTCTTCTACCAGTCATCCCGGTGCTAGGGGTTCCCTTCAGTTTCCGCCGCCAGCACCAGGGAGTTATTTTGAGTGTGGGGAGCTTGGGCATATGTGGAGGCAGTGTCCTCGTCATCATGGAGGTCTATCTCAGCAGAGGAGTCAGCCTCCGACTACAGCCCTAGCTACCTCACTATTCGCCCAGTCAGCTCGGGGTGGAGGTTAGTCAGCTAGGGGTCGCCCTAGAGGGGGAGGCAGATCAGGGGGTGGTCAGGACCATTTCTATGCTCTCCCTGCCAGACCAGATGCTATTGCTTCAGATGCTGTGATTACAGGTATTGTCTCAGTATGCCACAGAGATACCTCAGTTTTATTTGACCCTGGTTCCACGTATTCATATGTTTCCTCATATTTCGCCTATTTTCTGGATATGTCCCGTGAGTCCTTAGTTTCATCTGTATATGTATCTACTCCTGTGGGCGATACTATTATTGTGGACCGCGTATATCGGTCATGTGTGGTGATTATTGGGGGTCTGGAGACCCGAGTAGATCTATTATTGCTCAGTATGGTTGACTTTGATGTGATATTGGGTATGGATTGGTTATCTCCATGTCATGTTGTTCTAGATTGTCATGCTAAGACGGTGACGTTGGCTATGCCGAGAATTCCGAGGGTTGAGTGGAGCAGTTCTATAGATTATGTACCAAGTAGGGTGATTTCATATTTGAAGGCTCAGCGCATGGTTGAGAAGGGTTGCCTATCTTATTTGGCTTTTGTGAGGGATGTTAGTACAGAGACTCCTGTCATTTATTTTGTTCCGGTGGTACATGATTTTCCAGATGTGTTTCATGCAGACCTACCGGGCATGCTGCCTGACAGGGATATTGACTTTGGTATTGATTTGGTGCTCCCATTTCTATTCCACCGTATCGTATGGCACCGGCGGAGTTGAAGGAATTGAAAGAACAGCTTCAAGAACTCCTTGATAAGGGGTTTATTCAGCCTAGTATGTCACCTTGGGGTGCACCGGTTCTATTTTTGAAAAAGAAGGATGGTTCCATGAGAATGTGTATTGATTACAGGTAGTTGAACAAGGTCACAGTCAAGAACAAGTATCCTTTGCCTCGTATTGATAATTTATTCGACCAGCTTCAGGGAGCGAGGGTGTTCTCCAAGATTGATTTGAGGTCCGGTTATCACCAGCTAAAGATTCGGGATTCAAATATTCTTAAAACAGCTTTCAGAACCTGATATAGCCATTATGAGTTCTTGGTGATGTCATTTGGGCTGACCAATGCCCCAGCAGTGTTCATGCATCTGATGAACAGTGTATTCCAGCCCTATTTGGACTCATTTGTCATTGTATTCATTGACGACATCCTGGTGTACTCTCATAGCCAGGAAGAGCACTCTCATCATTTGAGGGTTGTATTGTAGAGATTGAAGGAGGAGAAGCTTTATGCAAAGTTCTCTAAATGTGAGTTTTGGCTCAGTTCAGTAGCATTCTTGGGGCACGTGGTGTCCAGTGAGGGTATTCAGGTGGATCCGAAGAAGATAGAGGCGGTGCAGAGTTGGCCCAGACCGTCCTCAGCCACAGAGATTAGGAGCTTTCTTGGTTTGGCGGGTTACTACCGTCGCTTTGTGGAAGGATTTTCATCTATTGCATCGCCCTTGACCAAATTGACCAAAAAGGGTGCTCCATTCAGGTGGTCGGATGAATGTGAGGAGAACTTTCAGAAGCTCAAGACTGCTTTGACCACAGCTCCAGTGTTAGTTTTGTCATCAGCTTGAGGTTCTTACACCGTGTATTGTGATGCCTCGAGGATAGGCATTTGTTGTGTTTTGATGCAGGAGGGTAGGGTGATTGCCTATGCCTCGCACCAGTTGAAGACCCATGAGAAGAACTATCCTATACATGATCTTGAGTTAGCAGCCATTGTTCACGCCTTGAAGATTTGGCGTCATTATTTGTATGGGGTTCATTGTGAGATCTATACTGATCACCAGAGTTTGCAGTATCTGTTAAAGCAGAAGGATCTTAATTTGCGTCAGCGGAGATGGTTGGAGCTTCTTAAGGACTATGATATCACTATCCTGTACCATCCGGGGAAGGCCAATGTGGTGGCCGATGCTTTGAGTCGCCGAGCAGAGAGTTTGGGGAGTTTAGCCTATCTTCCAGCAGCAGAGAGACCTTTGGCATTAGATGTTCAGACCTTGGCAAGCCATCTTGTCAGATTGGATATTTCGGAGCCTAGTCGGGTATTGGCTTGTGTGGTCTCCAGGCCTTCTCTTTATGACCGTATCAGGGAGCATCAGTATGATGACCCTCACTTACTCGTTCTTCAGGACAGTGTTCGGAGAAGTGATGCTAGGGATGTGACTATTGGTGATGACGGGGTGCTGAGAATGCAGGGCCGGATATGTGTGCCTAATGTAGATGGGCTTCGAGAGCTGATTCTTTAAGAGGCCCACAACTCGCGGTATTCCATCTATCCGGGTGCCAAGAAGATGTACCAGGATTTGAGGCAGCACTATTGGTGGAGGCGGATAAAGAAGGATATAGTTGGGTTTGTGGCTCGGTGTCTAAACTGTCAGCAGGTTAAGTATGAGCATCAGAGACCAGGTGGCTTGCTTCAGAGGTTAGAGATCCCAGAGTGGAAGTGGGAGCGGATCACTATGGACTTTGTAGTTGGGCTCCCACGGACTTCGAGGAAGTTCGACGCTATTTGGGTTATTGTGGATCGGCTGACCAAGTCCACGCACTTCATTCCAATTGGTACTACTTACTCTTCAGAGCGATTGGCTGAAATTTACATCCGAGAGATCGTTCGCCTGCATGGTGTCCCAGTTTCCATCATTTCAGATAGGGGTACTCAGTTCACATTGGAGTTTTGGAGGGTCGTGCAGCGAGAGTTGGGTACTCAGGTTGAGTTAAGCACAGCTTTTCACCCTCAGATGGACGGGAAGTCCGAGCGCACTATTCAGATATTGGAGGACATGTTGCGTGCTTTTGTCATTGATTTTGGGGGTTCATGGGACCAGTTTCTGCCACTCACGGAGTTTACATATAACAACAGTTATCAGTCGAGTATTCAGATGGCTCCGTATGAGGCTTTGTATGGGCGGAGGTGTAGATCTCCGGTTGGATGGTTTGAGCCGGGTGAGGCTAGGATCTTAGGTACAGACTTGGTCCAGGACGCATTAGATAAGGTGAAATTGATTCAGTAGCGGCTTCGCACGGCGCAGTCTAGGCAGAAGAGCTACGCGGATAGGAAGGTCCGTGATGTGTCTTTTATGTTTGGGGAGAAGGTTTTGCTGAAGGTATCACCCATGAAGGATGTTATGAGGTTTGGGAAGAGGGGCAAGTTGAGCCCCCGGTTCATTAGGCCTTTTGAGGTGCTTCAGAGGATAGGAGAGGTGGCTTATAAGCTTGCCTTGCCACCCAACTTGTCGAGTGTGCATCCAGTGTTTCATGTTTCCATGCTCCGAAAGTATATTGGAGATCCGTCCCATGTTTTGGATTTCAGCGCGGTTCAGTTAGAGGGTGATATGACTTATGATATGGAGCCGGTGGCTATTTTGGATCGGTAAGTTCGAAGGTTGAGGTCAAAGGATATAGCTTCAGTGAAGGTGCAGAGGAGAGGTCAGCCTGTGGAGGAGGCCACTTAGGAGACCGAGCAGGAGATGCGGAGCAGATATCCACGCCTATTCGAGACTCCAGGTATGTTTCTAGACCCGTTCGAGGATGAATAGATGTTTAAGAGGGGGAGGATGTAATGACCCGACCGGTCATTTCGAGAGTTATAACCCTGTTTTCCCCATTCCTACTTCTTTTTGTGTTATTCAGCTATATTATGTTATATTGGGTTAGTTGGTTCGAGTTCGGAAGGAACTCGGCGTGAAATGAGACACTTAGTCTCATAATTGAAAATTTTAAGTTAGAAAAGTGGACCGGATATGGACCTATATGTAAACACCTCGGATTTGAATTTTTATAATTCTAATAGCTCCGTATGGTGATTTTGGGCTTAGTAATGTGTCCGGAATATTATTTGGAAGTCCGTAGGAGAATTAGGCTTAAAATGCCGAAAGTTTAATTTTTGAGAAGTTTGACCGGGGGATTGACTTTTTGATATCGGGGTCGGAATCGGATTCTAAAAAATTGGAATACCTCCGTTATGTCATTTAGGACTTGTGTGCAAAAATTTGAGGTCAATCGGACGTGATTTGATAGATTCCGGAGTTGTTTGTAGAAATTAGAAATTTCAAAGTTCATTAGGCTTGAATTGGGGTGTAATTCATGGTTTTAGCGTTGTTTGAGGTGATTTGAGGATTCTACTAAGTTTGTATGATATTTTAGGACTTGTTGGTATATTTGGTTGAGGTCCCGAGGGCCTCGGGTGAGTTTCGGATGGTTAACAGATCAAAATATTGAACTAGAATAGCTGCTGCAATTTCCTTCTGTTGGAAATTGCTTCTGCCCAGAAATCGAGCCCAGATCGAGCTCAGGGTCGAGGGCCACGATCGAAGCCCAGATCGAGCTCAAGGTCGAGGGACACGATCGAAGCCATGATCGAGCACAGAGTCGAGGACCACGATCGAAGGCACGATCGAGCTCAGGGTCGAGGGCCACGATCGAAGCCCAGATCGAGCGCAGAGTCGAGGGCCACGATCGAAGGCACGATCGAGCTCCGGATCGAGAACCAGGATCGAGGGGCAGGACCAAGGACCAAGATCGAGGACCTTGATCGAAGGCCAAGATCGAGGGCCAAGATCGAGGCAGAACCGAGGATGTCTGGGCAGAATTATTAAAACAGGGACTTCGTCCCATTTGTCATTTTTGACAAATTGGAGCTTAGGGAGAGGCGATTTTTGATATATTTTCAAGGAAAACTTGAGGTAAGTCCCTTGTGATCATTTCTACTCCATAATATTGAATTATCATCGAGTAATCCGACTAGATTACATGATTTTGAGGCGTAAATCAGAGATTGAAACTTAGAAATTTGGAAATTAGATTTGTAGATTTGAGGGTCGAGTTGAGGTCGGATTTTGGTAAAATTGGTGTGGGTAGACTCATGGTTGAATGGGCTTTCGGATTTTGTAACTTTTGTCGGGTTCCGAGACGTGGGCCCCACAGGCAAATTTTGAGCCAATTTCGGGTTTTGGTCTAATTTTGAAGCTTTTCTTGTGGAATTCATTCCATTAGCGTATATTGATGGTATTATATTTATTGTGAATAGATTTGGAGCATTTGGAGGCCATGTCCAGAGGCAAGAGCATTGCGGGGTAGAGATTTGACCGGTTTGAGATAAGTAACGATAGTAAATCTAGTCCTGAAGGTATGAAACCCCGGATTTTGTATCATTCTACTATTTTTAGTGACGCACATGCTAGGTGACGGGTGTGTGGGCGTGCACTGTTGGGGATTTGTGACTTGGTCCGCCCCGTAGCAACTGTAAAGTTGCATACTTTGTTGAAACCATTGATACTTATATGATTTAGAAATATTTTATGTAAATTGGGCTGAATGCCATGTTTGGGCCTTGCGCCAATGCTGTTTGGACCCTTAGGGGCTGTTTCGTATCATCCTCTCACTTTTTTCGATTGAAATATCTATACTCAGTCATGTTTATACTTGTTTACTGCATAACTCAGTTTTATGACTCTATTTTGATGCATACAAATGTTTTAGGCCGAATGCCCTGTTTTACTGAAATGCCCGAGTGGCTTGATTTATGAGGATGAGTGTGGATCGGGGCTGCCCGCCTGCAGCATACTTGTGACTGAGTGAGGCCGAGGGCCTGATTGGTGAGGATGAGTGTGGATTGGGGCCGCCCGCTTGCAGCATACTTTATTATTATCGCACGTGAGTTGTCCGTGCAGATTATAGCACTTGGGCTGAAGGAGCCCCTCCGGAGTCTGTACACACCCCCAGTGAGCGCAGGTACCTACTGAGTGCGAGTGCCGAGTGCTAAGTGACTGGGAGGCAAGAGTGATTATAAGGTATGCCCGAGTGGCAAGAGTGATTGTGAGGTATGCCTGAGTGGCAAGAGTGATTGTGAGGTATGCCCGAGTGGCGCGAGTGACCGTGAGGTCTGCCCGAGTGGCTGTTTATGATTTCATCATTTTTGCTCACCTTTGCATTGAGCCTTTGTTTGAAAAACTATTGGAAAATAAAAATGATTTTTATTGGAACTGGGTTTAAACGAGAAGTTTGATTCAAATCCTGATTTTTAAGAGCATGTGGTATTTTACTGAGATTTTCTTATATGAACATTATATGCTTTATTGTTCGTCACTACTGCTCAGTCTTTATTTATTGTTGTTACTTACTGAGTTGGCATACTCACGTTACTCCCTGCACCTTGTGTGCAGATCCAGGTGTGGCTGGACACGATAGCGGTTATTGAGTGTCCTGGTTGCAGATTTTCTTAGAGATAGCAAGGTAGCTGTTTGGCGATCGCAGCCCTTGCTCTTCTCCCTCTTATCTTCCTCTAGTAGTATTTAGCTATTTTTTCAGGCTGAGTTAGCCTTGATATTGTTAGACAGATTATAGTAGATGCTCATGACTAGTAACACCCCGATGTCGGGCTTTTCTTTTCCGCACTTCTGTCTTTCTTTGATTTGAACTCTTTAAATGGAGGTTTTTATGTTAAATAACCTTGAAATTATCTTTGAAATGAAAATATCGTTTTGTTTTGGAAATGAGTCGGCTTTCCTAGTTCCACGATAGGCGCCATCACGACAGGGGGTTAGTTTTGGGTCGTGACATTATCCAACTATGTCTGGCTCGAATCTAGCCAAAATAATTCGATACAATCACTAAAAATTATAGGAATCAATTCTATAAGAAAATACTACATTTTTAATAAAAATCCCGAAATTAATTAAAAATTCATCCGTGGGGCCCACGTATCGAAGTCCGGCGAAAGTTATGAAATCCGACAACCCATTAAATTGCGAGTCCAGCCATACCAGTTTCACTCAAATCCAACTCCGAATCGATACCGAAATCTCAGAAATTCGTTTCTATAAGATTTCTAAAATTTTTCCAAATTTCAATCTCAAAACACTAATTAAATGATGAGAACAATGATATATTTATGTTTATAGACCAAATCCAAGTTAGAATCACTTACCCCAGTGTCTTTTCCTTGAAAATCTATCAAAAATCGCCTCTGCTTAAGCTCCAATTTGTTAAAAATGGCGAATGGGACGAATGCCCTCTTTTATAATTCTGCCGAGGCAGCCCTCGATTCTCGGCCTCGATCCTGAGCCTCGATCCTCGGTCTCGATCCTCGGCCTCGATTTTTGGGATATCGATTTTTGGGCATCGATTTTTGGCCAGAATTTCCAACATAAAGGAAAAATTGCAGCAGCTGTTTTAAGTCCAACTTTTGATCCGTTATCCATCCTAAACTCACCCGAGACCCTCGAAACCTCAACCAAATATACCAACAAGTCCTAAAATATCATACGAACTTATTTGAAAACTCAAATCACATAAAACGACGCTAAATCCACGAATTATGCTCCCATTCAAGCTTCATGAAACTTAAAATTTCTAACTTCTACACTTGATGTCGAAACCTATCAAATCAACTCCAATTGACCTCAAATTTTACACACAAGTCATAAATGACATAACGGAGCTATGAAAATTTTCAGAATTGGATTCCGACCCCGATATCAAAAAGCCAACTCCCCGGTTAAACTTTTAAACTTTAAATTCCTATTTTAGCCATTTCAAGCCTAATTTCACTACGGACTTTCAAATAAAATTCTGATCATGCTCCTAAGTCCAAAATCAACATACGGAGCTGTTGGAATCATCAAAATTCTATTCTGGGATTGTTTGCACATAATTAGACATCCGGTCACTATTTGAACTTAAACTTTTAATTTTTCATAAAAATTCCATATCTCGAGCTAGGGACCTCGGAATTTGATTCCGGGCATACACCCAAGTCCCAAATCACGATACGGACCTACCGGAACTGTCAAAACACTGATCTGAGTTCGTTTGCTCAAAATGTTGACCAAAGTCAACTCAATTGAGTTTTAAAGCTCTAATTCATATTTTAATCCGTTTTCACATAAAAACTTTCCATAAATTTTTACGGATTGCACACGCAAGTCGAGGAATGATAAATAGTACTTTTTAAGGTCTTAGAATACATAATTAATTATTAAATTTAAATATGACATTTTGGGTCATCACATTCTCCACCTCTTAAACAAACGTTCGTCCTCAAACGGGTTTAGAATTATACCTGAAGTGCTAAATAAGTGTGGATATATGCTCCGCATGTTTTCCTCGGCCTCCCAAGTCGCTTCCTCGACTGGTTGGCCTCTCCACTAGACTTTTACTGCAGAAATCCTCTTGGACCTCAACTGGCGAACCTATTTATCAACGATGACAATTGGCTCCTCTTCATAACCCAAGCTATTATCTAGCTGAACTGTGCTGAAGTTTAACACATGTGATAGGTCGTCATGATACTTCCAGAGCATAGATATGTGAAAAATTGGATGAACTCCCGATAGGCTGGGAGGCAATGCAAGCTCATAAGCAACCTCCCCAACTCGTTTCAGCACCTCAAATGGGCTTATAAACCTTGGGCTCAACTTGCCCTTCTTCCCAAATCTCATAATTCCCTTCATCGGCAAAATCTTCAAGAGAACTTTTTCACCTACCAGAAATGATATATCACGCGATTTCTGATCCGCGTAACTCTTTTGTCTGGACTATGCTGTACGAAGTCGCTCCTGAATCAACTTTACCTTTTCCAAGGCATCCCTTACAAAATCAGTACCATATAACTTAGCCTCACCTGGCTCAAACTATCCGATAGGTGAACGACATCGCCGACCATATAAGGCCTCAAATAGAGCCATCTCGATGCTGGATTGGTAACTTTTATTATAAGCAAACTCGGCCAAAGGCAGGAAACGATCCCACTGACCTCCAAAGTCGATCACACATGCCCTGAGCATATCCTCCAAAATCTGAATTGTCCACTCTGACTGCCCGTCGGTCTGCGGATGAAAGGCTGTGCTGAGCTCTACAAGGGTTCCCAACTCACTCTGTACTTCTCTCTAGAAATGTGAAGTAAACTGAGGGCTTCTATCTGATATGATGGAAATTGGCATACCGTGCAACCGAACTATCTCCTGAATATAAATCTGGCCAACCTCTTTGAAGTATATGTAGTCACAATAGGAATAAAATGTGTCGACTTGGTCAACCTGTCAACAATCACCCAAACTGCATCAAACTTCCTCAAGGTCCGCGGCAACCCAACTACAAAGTCCATAGTAATTCGTTCCCATTTCCACTCTGGTATAGTCATCTGCTGAAGTAGGTCACCTGGCCTCTGGTGCTCATATTTAACTTGCTGGCAATTTAGACACCTAGATACATACTCAACTATGTCCTTTTTCATTCGTCGCCACCAATAATGCTGCCTCAAGTCACGATACATCTTAGTAGCACCTGGATGAATAGAATACCGAGAACTGTGTGCCTCCTCCAGGATCTTTTTCCTCAGTCCATCCACATTAGGGATACATAGACGATCCTGGAGTCGCAGAACACCATCCGCTCCAATAGTAACTTCCTTGGCACCACCTCGTAGTACCGTTTCACGAAGAACCATCAAGTGTGGGTCATCATATTGGTGAGCCTTGATCTGCTCAAATAGTGAATATTGGGCCACCACACATGCAAGAACTCGGCTGGGCTCTAAAATATCCAGCCTCACAAGTTTGTTAGCCAAGGACTGAATATCCAAGGCTAATGGCCTTTCCTCTGCTGAAATGAAAGCCAAACTACCCATACTCTCCGCCTTCCTGCTCAAGGCATCTACAACCACATTTGCTTTACCCGGATGATACAAGATAGTAATATCATAATCTTTTAGTAACTCCAGCCATCTGCGCTGCCTCAAATTTTGATCCCTCTACTTGAACAAATGCTGCAAACTGCGATGATTAGTGTAAACTTCACAAGACACCCCATAAAGATAATGCCTCCAAATCCTTAGAGCGTGAACAATCGCAGCTAACTCCAAATCATGTACTGGATAATTTTTCTCGTGGGGCTTCAGCTGACGTGAAGCATATGCAATAACTCGTCCTTCCTGCATCAATACACAACCCAAGCCAACGCGTGACGCATCGCAATACACTGTATATATTCCCGAACTAGATGGTAACACTAACACGGGTGCTGTAGTCAGTGCTGTCTTGAGCTTCTGAAAGTTTGACTCACAATCATCGGACCATCGGAACTGAACACCCTTCTGGTTTAATTTGGTCAAAGGTGCTGCAATAGATGAAAAACCTTCCACGAATCGACGATAATAACCTGCTAAACCCAGAAAACTCCTGATCTCAGTCGCCGAAGTGGGACGATGCCAATTCTGAACTGCCTCAATCGTTTTGGGATCAACTTTAATACCTTCGCCCGATACAATATGTCCCAAAAATACTATAGACTCTTGCCAAAACTCACATTTAGAGAACTTAGCATATAGCTTTTGTTCCTGCAATGTCTGAAGCACTACTCTCATATGCTGCTCATGTTTCTCCATACTGCGCGAATAGATCAATATGTCGTCAATGAAGACAATGACAAACGAATCAATATATGGCATGAATACCATGTTCATTAGATCCATAAACATTGCCAGGGCATTAGTTAAAGCGAAAGACATCACCAGAAACTCATAATGACCATATCTAGTCCGAAAAGCAGTCTTCAGAACATCCGAATCCCTAATCTTCAATTGATGGTACCCCGACCTCAAGTCGATCTTAGAGAATACCCTAGCACCCTGCAACTGGTCAAATAGATCATCAATACACGGCAACGGGTACTTGTTCTTAATAGTGACTTTGTTCAATTGGCAACAATCTATACACATCCGCATTGTTCCATCCTTCTTTTTCACAAATAATACTAGTGCATCCCAAGGCGATACACTCGGTCTGATGAACCCTTTTGGCTAGTAACTCTTCAAGCTGTTCTTTAAATTCTTTCAATTCTTTCGGAGCCATGCAATACGGTGGGATAGATATAGGCTGGGTATCTGAAGCCAAGTCAATACATAAATCAATATCACGATCAGGTGGCATACCTGGAAGATCTGACAGAAATACATCGGAGAACTCCTGAACTACAGGCACTGAATCAATAGCTGGAGTCTCTGCAGTAGTATCCCGAACATAGGCTAGATAAGCCAAACAACCTTTCTCAACCATGTGTTGAGCCTTTATAAAAGAAATAACTCGATTAAATGAACTAACATGCGAACTATTCCACTCCAGCTTAGGCAATGCTGGAATAGCCAAGGTAACAGTCTTGGCATGACAATCTAGAATAGCATGATATGGAGATAACCAGTCCATGCCCAGAATAATTTCAAAATCGGTCATCTCAAGCAATAGGAGATATGCTCTAGTTTTATAACCACAGAATGTAATAATATATGACCGGTAGATCCGGTTCACAACAACAAAATCGTCCACAAGAGTGAACACATAAATAGGAGTACTCAAGGACTCGCGAGAAACACCCAGGAATGGAGCAAATAGAGATGACACATATGAATATGTAGATCCTGGATCAAATAATACTGAGGCATCTTTGCCACAAATAGAAATAATACCTGTAATCACAGCATCTGAGGCCTCTGCATCTGGTCTAGCCGGAAAAGCATAGAACCGAGCTGGAGCGCCAACTGGCTGGCCTCCGCCTGGCTGACCTCCACCTCTAGGATGGCCCCTACCCACCTGTCCTCCGCCTCTCGGTGGTCAGACTACTAGTGAAGCAACTGGTCCGGTAAGTATAGGCTGCTGACCCTGCTGTACTGGTCTACCCCGAAGTCTGGGGCAAAACCTCCGCATGTGACTGGGATCCCCGCACTCGTAACAACTCTTCGGTGCGATGGACTGCTGCTTAAGTGTCTGGCCCTGGGGACCTGAATACCCACGGGAAGAACCCAGAATAGCTGGTGGGCGATAAGAACTCTCTGGTATAGCACTGAAATAAGGTCGTACTGGGGCACCCCGAGGAGGCGGGGGTGCTCGATATGGGGGCCTGCTGGACTGCCCTCTCACGAACTGACCTCTGCCCCCAGACGGAGCACCTCTGAATTCTCCAGAATACCTAAACCGCTTATCTCTAGTAACCTGCTCTCGGATACGCTATCGTACACCCTCAATCCTCCGGACTATCTCCACGACTAGCTCATAAGAAGTACCCATCTCAACCTCTCCAGCCATAGTGGCCTGAATGCCAGTATGTAAACTCACAACAAACCTCTGCACTCTCTCCGCCTCAGTAGGGAGTATCATAAGTGCATGGCGAGATAACTCAGAAAACTTTGCCTCATAATCAGTCACTGACATCTGACCCTGCTGGAGCTGCTCAAACTGAAACCTCAACTCTTCCCTCTGGAGGGTGGAATATACTTGTCCAGGAAGATACGGGTGAACCTGTCCCAAGTTATGGGAGGAGAATTTGCTGGTCTGCCAAGAACATAAGACTGCCACCATCTACGGGCTTTGCCCTCTAGCTGAAAAGTAGCAAAGTCTACCCCATGAGACTCCAATATCCTCATGTTGTGAAGTCTTGTGGATCCTCATGTCGCTCACCCCCAAAGACAGGAGGATGTAGTCTAGTCCATCGGACCGATAATTTCTGAGGATCGGAGGCTACAGCTGGCCTGGGCTCAGGTGTAGCTGCTGCTACTGGCTGGGCTCCACCCACTGGTAGTGCACCCTGGGTCTGATATACAGCAGCTGCCTGTCTATGAGCCTATGCGGTTGGGGTCTGTGCTCCCCCACCCGCCTGAGATGTGGCTGGGTCTACCGAAAATAAACCGGCCTGAGTCATATTGCCTATGAACCGCAGCATACGACATATGACGTCCGAAAATCCTGGTGCAGATGTGAAATCCACTGGAGCTGGCTCTGCCACAGGCACCTCACCCTGCTCCTCAATAATGGGATTCTCTGCTGGACCCACTGGCGGCATAACTGGAACAGTTCTGGGACGTCCTCGCCCTCTACCACGGCCTGGAGCTCTCCCTCGGCCTTTAGCAACTTGGGGAGTAGCTCTTCCCTGGTCTGGAATCTCATTAGAGCGTGTTCTCACCATCTGTGAGAGAATAAGAGAAGGATATTTAGTACTACATCAATTACACGATGGAATATGAAGACATGTAGTTTGCTAACACCATATAGCCTCTCGAATTATTGACCCATAGTGAGTGTCAAAGTCGGCCATCTCGTCTCTACCACTTCGAGATTAGGCTTGATACTTACTGGGTACACATTGTTTACGTACTCATACTACACTTGCTACACTTTTTGTACAGGATCTGAGACATGTACTAGTGGATGACCTATCATCACATATCCACGTCATCCCGAGGCATAGTGGTGAGCTGCCTTTCTGAGCCATTATGTAGCTACCAATATCTCTTCTTATATTTACATTCTGTCTATTTTATTTCAGACAATATTCGGAGTTTTGTATAATCTATTAGATGCTCATGCACTTGTGACACCGGGTCTTGGCACACACATTGGTAGAATTTGGTATTTTATTATTTTCTTGGATTAAAAGTTTAACCAATGTATGTTTGATTTATCAGTTGGCTTGCCTAGCTGTAGTGTTGGGCGCCATCATGATCTATAGGTGAAATTGGGTCGTTACAACATGGTATCAGAGCACTTGGTTCACGTATGACACTCACTATGGGTCAATAATAATAATTGAAATAAAACTAGAATATCTAGATCAGCATGATTCACAGAATATAACAATAATTTATTTAACTAGCAGAAATAATTAAATTCCTTCAATTTCAATAAATTTTCAAATTTATTAATTAGTCTCATTTACATGAATAATAATAATCCCTTAACAATGAATTTCCAATTTATCAAATAGCTTTACAAGCTGCAATAAACCGTCAAAGTATCGTGTAATTATTATTATTATTAAGCACGATTTCTGCCGAGGTCGTTCGGCCCGATCCAGAATATTGTGTATACTACCAAGGGACGTGCGGCACGATACATAGATGCATCTATCCTGCCGAGGCGTTCGGCCCGTTCCACAAGAAAGGAGGACATTTTCTTATGTACCTCCGGAATGAGAGTATATTTGTTATAAGATAAATTCAAGAGGAAGAATAATTTCTCTTAACAATTAATTAATTTAAACAGAACAAAAAAATCAAGTATATGAGATTTCTATCCTTTAATATTTTTATCTAACAATTCACAATATATATGTATTAATATCAAATAATATTAATTAAACAAAGAATACAATTTACACAAGTAATTCATGCTTTGAGTCCTAAACTACTCGGACTTTAGCATTAATAGTAACTACACACGGACTCTCGTCACCTCGTGCATACGTAGTCCCCACAATTAGCAATAATTATTTAATTTTAATCACCTATGAGGTAATTTCCCCCTCACAAGATTAGACAAGAGACTTACCTTGTCTTGCTCCAATTTAATCCACTAGAATGCATTTTTCACGATTATTCAACTCTGTCTGGCTCGAATCTAGCCAAAATAATTCGATACAATCACTAAAAAATTATAGGAATCAATTCTATAAGAAAATACTATATTTTTAATAAAAATCCCGAAATTAATTAAAAATTCGTCCGTGGGGCCCACGTATCGAAATCCGGCGAAAGTTATGAAATCCGACAACCCATTAAATTGCGAGTCCAGCCATACCAGTTTCACTCAAATCCAACTCCGAATCGATACCGAAATCTCAAAAATTCGTTTCTATAAGATTTCTAAAAAATTTCCAAATTTCAATCTCAAAGCACTAATTAAATGATGAGAACAATGATATATTTATGTTTATAGACCAAATCTAAGTTAGAATCACTTACCCCAATGTCTTCTCCTTGAAAATCTATCAAAATAGCCTCTGTTCAAGCTCCAATTTGTTAAAAATGGCGAATGAGACGAATGCCCTCTTTTATAATTCTGCCCAGGCAGCCCTCGATCCTTAGCCTCGATTTTTGGGAGATCGATTTTTGGGCCTCGATTTTGGGCTAGAATTTCCAACAGAAAGGAAAAATTGCAGCACCTGTTTTAAGTCCAACTTTTGATCCATTAACCATCCGAAACTCACCCGAGGCCCTCGGGACCTCAACCAAATATACCAACAAGTCCTAAAACATCATACGAACTTATTTGAAAACTCAAATCACATAAAACGATGCTAAATCCACGAATTATGCTCCCATTCAAGCTTCATGAAACTTAAAATTTCTAACTTCTACACTTGATGTCGAAACCTATCAAATCAACTCCGATTGACCTCAAATTTTACACACAAGTCATAAATGACATAACGGAGCTATGAAAATTTTCAAAACTGGATTTTGATCCCGATATCAAAAAGTCAACTCCCCGGTCAAACTTTCAAACTTTAAATTCCTATTTTAGCCATTTCAAGCCTAATTTCACTACGAACTTCCAAATAAAATTTTGATCATGCTCCTAAGTCCAAAATCAACATACGGAGCTGTTGCAATCATCAAAATTCTATTTTGGGATCGTTTGCACATAATTAGACATCCGGTCACTATTTGAACTTAAACTTTTAATTTTTCATCAAAATTCCATATCTCGGGCTAGGGACCTCGGAATTTGATTCTGGGCATACGCTCAAGTCCCAAATCATGATACGGACCTACTGGAACTGTCAAAACACTTATCCGAGTCCGTTTGCACAAAATGCTGACCAAATTCAACTCAATTGAGTTTTAAAGATCTAATTCACATTTTAATCCATGTCCTGTATTGGTGCATCATGTAGTGATTGATACGACATTCATAGGTTGGAAATAGGCATGGTGGAGAATTCTGGATGTTAGAATTCGACTCTAAGGCTTATTTGCCTAAATAAAAGGGAGAATTTTCAGATTTGGCTCGAGCTAATGTGCTCAATTGGTTGTGGTAGCATGGGTAGGTGCTTGAAGTATTAAACAGTCATTTTGGACAACTTCGAAACAGTCCTTAGCACGTTCGAGGACGAACGTATATTTAAGTGGGAGAGAATGTAACGACCCTACCGGTCGTTTTGACTTTTAGAACCTCGTTCCCCTAAATAAAACTCCTCGAATGTGTTTTTAATGATTTATGACTTCCGGGGATGGTTGGTTGGGGATTTGGAAGTATTTGGGTTAAAATCGAAACACTTGGTTCCTTAAGTTAGCCTTAAAAGGGCAAGTTTGACTTCGGTCAACATTTTGAGAAAACGACCCCGGAATCGGGATTTGAAGGTTCCAGCAGGTTCGTATGTTAATAAGTGAACGAGTCATATTATAAGTGATGTAGGGTCTAAGGAGAGCCCTAAGTCTTAATCAAGTTGGAAATTACTTGATAGACTAAAGTTCCAAATGAGTACAAACAAAAACCTAACTTTGGACGAGCATGCCTATATATGTGTATATATATATATATATATATATATATATATATATATATATATATATATATATATATATATATAAGGAGTTATATGATGGACAACATATCAAATAAAAGATCTTCGAGTCTAGTTTCTAACGCTTTCAACCGTTTGTCATTTGGATATTTCTACAAGGACTTAAGGACGTTTTAGTAAAAGGTGTCCAGCAGGGCAAAACTTGTAATACGAGGTACAACCTGCACAGCGCAAGGTACAACTCGCTGAAGCACCTGTGCCTTTATAAGGCAGTCATGGGGAGCAGCCATTTTTGGGGATTTTCTTGAGCTAGGGATTGGTTCTTTCATGGTGGATTCGACCTTGGGGATTACTTAAGAATACAAGGTGAGGTTTTTTGGATATTTTAAGTTAATAACATCCTATTAATACTAGTATTAACATCCTTCAATCTTTGAAATCCCTAGAAATCTTTCAAGTTGTTCAAGAACACCAAATTTTCTAAATATTAGAATTTCAAGGAAAAGCTTCAAGAAGGTAATACTAATGCTTCAAGCTCATTTCTTATGAGTCGGTGACAGTATTTCTAATATTTGTTTCAAGTTGTTATGGTTGGATAATTGATTTCATAAACTCTAGTTCATGGCATGAATAGTGTTCTTGAGAAAATGAGGGAAAGATAAATAGTGTTCTTAGAAATGAAATTAAAGGATGCAATGAATATATGGAATCATTTTCTAGCTTAGTTGGAAGTATTCAACTAAGTAATCACCAAATTGAATGTTTTGAAAATGTTGGTTAAGGAAGACGATGAATAGTAATTTGGCGGTGTTGGAGAATTTATGTAGTATCATTGATGACTTCAAATGGGTATTGAATGATAAGAGTGGAACTGAATGTGCTAGTAAGTGAACCTATTAGACGATTTAAGCTGGAGGCTTGTAGCCAACTTGAGAGCCGTAAATGGATATTGATAAATATTTTTGAGTCATATTTTGATTGTAATTGGGATTGTAATTGTAGATACCAATTTGCTGGTGGCGTATGAGCATTTTACTCAATGTTACGATGTCAGAGGAGGATTAAAAGCTTGTGAATGTTAATAAAGCGAAAGCGAGTTTTGGAGCGTTGGGCATCGGTCGAGTTATTTGAAAAGCTTGGGAGCCGACTATGGAACTTCGGAGCGAGGTAAGTCTCTTGTCTAATCTTGTGAGGGAAAAATTACCCCATAGGGATTAAATTGAATAAGTGTTGCTAATTGCGGGGGCTACGTACGCACGAAGTGACGAGAGTCCGTGCGTAGCTACTATTAATGCTAAAGTCCGGGTAGTTTAGGACTCAAAGTATGAATTACTTGTGTAAATTATATTCTTTGTTTAATTAATATATATGAATATATTGTAAATTTTTAGATAATGATATCAAAGAATGGAAACCTCATATGCTTGATTTTCTGTTTAAATTAATTAATTGTTAAAAGAAATTGTTCTTCCTCCCGAATATATCTTATAATAAATATACTCTCCTTCCGGAGACACATAAGAAAATATTCTCCTTTCTTGTGGAGCGGGCCGAATGCCTCGGCGGTATAGATGCATATATGGATCGTGCCGCACGTCCCTCGGCAGTGTACACGAAACTCTGGATCGTGCCGTACGACCTCGGCAGAAATCGTGCTAAATAATAATAATAATTACACGATACTTGGACAGTTTACTACAGCTTGTAAAGGTATTTGATAAATTGGAAATTTATTGAAATTGAATTGCAGCTGGTAAAGCTATTTGATAAACTGGAATTTTTATTGAAATTGAAAGATTTAATTAATAGATTAGAAATTATTTGAATTGAAGGAATTTAATTAATATATTGAGAATTATTGGAATTGAAGGAATTTAATTACTTCTGCTGGTTCAATAAATTATTATTAATTATGTGAATCACGTTGATATAAATATTTCTATTTTCATGATTATTTAATATTATTGACCCATAGTGAATGTCATAGTCGGCCATCTCGTCTCTACCTCTTCGAGATTAGGCTTGATACTTACTGGGTACACGTTATTTTTGTACTCATACTGCACTTGCTGCATATTTTATTGTGTATATAGTGGCCTTGTGGGCGCAGAGGTGTAGTTAATAATTGTGGGGACATAGGTGAGCTACATTCTATATTACGATCCGTAGCTAACAGAACCTCCTTCAGAGTTATTATATTTTCTTGTCTAATTTGTATTCTGGACAGATGTTGTATTTTATTTTAATTCCATAGTAATGCTCATGCACTTGTGACACCGGGTTTTGGGAATGGTTGTGAATTGTTTAGAAATTTAGCTGCAAAAATATTTATCATTTACTCTATGAGTTTTATCTATACAATTTTATTAAAGAAATTTTTATTTCAAAAATACTAAAATGGGTAATTAAGTTAATTGATAATGGTTGGCTTGCCTGACAGTAGTGTCCGATGCCATCACGACTTTTTTTGGATTTTGGGTCGTGACAACATGGTATCAGAGCACTAGGTTCACGTAGGTCTCACGAGTCATGAGCAAGTCTAGTAGAGTCTGACGGATCGGTACAGAGACGTCTGTGCTTATCTTCGAGAGGCCACAGGCTGTTAGGAATACTTCCATTTTTGATTCTTCACCGTGCGATTCTATTCCTTTGAGGCTTATGCCTACATTTCCTTCCTATTCAATCTTATGCGATGTGAAGCGCTTGTTATAAATTGGGGAGCGAGGAAATTTTTAATGCTACTACAGATGTAGTACAGGATGCTTCTCCATGTGTAATTAATTGAGCTATTGCCATCGCTTTGCGAAAGGCCGCTCTGTCGTTTCAAATTAAGTATCAGTACTACCTAAGGTTTTGAGATTCGGCATTGATTGTTATGACGATTCGTGCGTTATTATCGCACAGTGTTTATGAAATAGTAAAATGCATATCTATGTGTCAAGGCAGTAAACGATTTGCAAGAAGGTTTTTCTCAGTACATGATTCAGAGGTTTCACGTTTTATTTCTAGTAGAGAAAAGGCAACCGGACTATGAATGTTTAGGTTTGGGGTTGATGGAGTAACGAAGCTTGATATTTTCTAGTGTGGTAGAGTTCTTAATTTTGATGTGGTGTCATCGCCTGGTTAAATGTGTTAAGGTTTGTCGGTGTTATAGTTTTCTTCAACTCGCCTTCACGACGGGGTGTTAGGAATTGATATAGGGGAAGCAGTCATTAGAGATCGTGGTGTGCAATGATTTAGGATTGAAGCAGCGTTCCTAGTATTAATGGCTCGAGAAGGATAATCCTCGGAAAGGTTTAAAGCTGGTAACGACCTATTAGTTCAAGTGCTACGAAGACGGGTTTTTAGTTAAGGCAACAACTGGGCAGCAAAGGATGAGGAAGTACATGTGAAAGGTGTCTTGTGGTGGTTAGGTTCTGAGAAGGCCAAGTGTAAGAAAACAAAAGTCGAGTAGTTGCTTAAAGGAGATGGTTGACCAAAGTGGGAGAGTGGCAAGGTAGCACATGGGTTACGTGGTAGGATGATTACACGTCTTGAGGAAAGTTTGGAGTGATTTGGGATGTAGAATGGACAATGACTAGGTCTACGGACTTAAGTTGTAATATTAGCTGCTATATTGAGGAACATTGGAAACAACAGGAGGGAGTTGCTTGATATGAAGAAGGATACAACATGACTTTGGATTGGAATGTATTGTCGCACCTCTAGTTGATGTCCATGAGGAGTGAATGCACTGATGTAGATGGTGAATGAGCTCAGACTCGGGATGATCTACTGATTTCGTAGTAATTGCACCTAGTGCAACGACGTTGGAATATGTCGGCATGTAATTTCCACAGGTGGGTTATCTCCTGTGATCAAGTTAGCGGTCATGTAGTGTTGACGAAGCTTCTGCGAAGAATTCTACTGGCTACCTGGTAAGAGATTTAATATGTAAATGTGGCTAGTGGTTCGAAGTGTTTATTAAAGGTTAATAGAAAGATTTCGAGAAATTTGGCGAGTTGCGTGTGCAGAATCATGTCAACGATGAAGAAAGAATCTCGGTGGATTCCAGAATTTATGTAATTGTAGCTTCAAGCTAAGTAGGAGAGCCTCACCATCTACAATTGGATTGCATGGTTGTCTATTTGTGAGGTTCCTGGTTATCGGTGTATTGGTGGATCATTGCAACTAAGGGAAGAAAACATCAGTGGTAATTTGAGCAAATGATTTGGGGAATGTGTGCCATATTTGGCCTTATCGACTCATATTCAGGTTTTTGGAAGACTTAGAGTTTATGCTTCGTGTAGATGTAATGCACAGGGAAAGTGAGACAGTCAGGTGTTTCCCTGAGAAACTGTCCATGTGCTAGCAGAGCCTTGGTATTGATCATATTTGGGAACAAGTCAGAGCAAGTGACTCTCGATAACGGTCTTAGAGGGCTCAAAAATTTAAAGTACGGTGCCTAAGAATCTCGAGTCCGTAGTATGGTTGAGTATCGAGCTTTTGCAGCAGATTATGAAATGGGACTTGGAGTACTCTGCGTTATCTTCAGGTTGTGGTGTAGCATTTGAGAAACGGAAGAAAATAACTTTGGATTCATAAAAGAAGTATCAAAATGGGTGTACCGGTTGAAGATGTAAAAGTGCGCAAAATGAGGAGTATGAGATGATTAGTGGGTTTTGAAACAGCGTGGTTTCATGAAATAAGGTCACTTGGGATGAGTGCGGATTTGAGTTCGTGATGTAATGAATGGAGCTATTATTATTTCTAAGGCAAGTTGAGAGTAAATTGAGAAAAGACGGATCGGCTAACAATGGTTGAATCGGCACAATGGTGGCAATGATTAGTTCCTTCAGTGCATTGAATTATGCATGTGAATTGTGGCAGTACGTGCGAGGCTTGACGACCGCCATAATTGATTTTGTTTGGAGGAATTCAAGTATTATGACATGCTATGTGTAGAGGGATCTCGGAAGAGTTATGGTGGTTTAGACCACTACTTGAGGCCGGTATTTTCTACGGATATGGGAATTTAGTCACGTGTTGTAATGGTTCTCTTGAAATGAGTTAAGAAGAAAGTTTCTATATGATGAAGTGTTTACCCTATTAGTGGTTCGGGAGTTATGATGGAATTTTTGTACTCTTGCGCATTGGTGTGGTTAAGTGCACTAAGTAGCATGGGATTCGAAATATGAGGATTTAAGATTTTGGTTCGGTGTTGACAAGGTTGTTATGAGCTCGGATGAGGGATTTAGATGTTTAAAGTAAGATGGTATTATTTTTGGCATCATCTAAGGTCGATGTCAGGTGTAAGAGACCTTGTGTATTGATTTGTGGATTCTCGATATGCTTTACAGCATTAGTGTAACCGGTAGTATGGATGTGCAGACTTGTTACATGGTGCGGAAGGTCGTGAGAGCGTGTCTCACGGAAAGATTGTGTAAGAGTGACATGTAGTCACTTGATTGAGCGAATATTGAAACCAATTATGAAGATTTTGGTAATATCGCTGATTCGAGAATTTATGCCTGGAGGGTGCTTGGTTTATTTAGTTGTCGACTGTGGAAGTATTGTTCCGGTTATGATGGCTATTCTTGTATGTTATGGGAAAAAGGGTTATTATGGATACTTGAAAGGTTATTAGCCTAGTATGATGCGATCAGAATCGGCTTGAGGTCTGTGGATGGATTTGAATATGAATATGGGCTCTATATCAAGCCGGATGTGTTCATTTCAGCATAACCTCTCCCTATGGAGGAGTATTCAGACGTTGGATGTCATTTCGTCGTCGGTTATTTCATGCAATACTATATTGTGCCATGTGAGTTGCGAAACGGCTTGATAATTTTCTTATGTGTTGAGGTTCTGCATAGCGATGGTGTTATGTGAACAGGATGGCTCTCGAGATTCAGATCATATATCGCACCTTAGTTGTGCTTGAGTTTTGTAGCGTATGGCGTTGTCGGTCCTTCCAGGGATAATATTACGCACTGAGCGTGCTTGTGTCCGATATTCAGATATTTTGTAGTAACGAGCATTCTAACTCGGTAAATATTTTCTTATAGATTCTTTTTGTGCGGATCGAGTGGCACGCCGCCACGGGTATCATGTATGGATCGGGTTGCATGCCGCAACGGTATCATGTGTGGATCGGGTTGCACGCCACAACAGTGTGATGTTGAGTACAGTCCCCTATATTCTATTTTGTGTGTTTGTGTCCCATTTTCTGAGGAAGGTTCATGACACCTTTTCAGTTGTCTAATTAGTCACGTGGGTTGAGAAATTCTTTCCAGAGTTCGTTTTTCTTATGTATCGCAATCGAGTCCGTAGCTTATTAGCTCATTGTGGCATCATATGAGGCTTTTCGATCGCATTTGAGGTGGTTTATTGCCTGAGCAGCTTATACTTGGTGAGACGAGATTATTGGATTCAGGATCAGTGCGATCGGATTATATGAAGTGTAATAAAGAGCAAATACCATTATTTGGTTATAATGAGGCAATGGTACTTGTCAGAAGGAGAAACTCAATAATTGTTGACTTGGCAGTTGGTTATGAATTTCTACACATTTCTTCTATCGTGGAAGCATTTCAAGAGTTGGAATAGGACTTATATGTATCATGAGGTGTGTTGTGAATATCAGATTCGTGGAATTTTGGCTATTGTTATCAGAGGATGTTATTATAGTCATGTGAATGATGCAGTGCATGGTCTAAATTCAACAAAGGTATGCAATCCTGTATTGGTGCATCATGTAGTGATTGATACGACATTCATAGGTTGGAAATAGGCATGGTGGAGAATTCTGGATGTTAGAATTCGACTCTAAGGCTTATTTGCCTAAATAAAAGGGAGAATTTTCAGATTTGGCTCGAGCTAATGTGCTCAATTAGTTGTGGTAGCATGGGTAGGTGCTCGAAGTGTTAAACAGTCATTTTGGACAACTTCGAAACAGTCCTTAGCACGTTCGAGGACGAACGTATATTTAAGTGGGAGAGAATGTAACGACCCTACCGGTCGTTTCGACTTTTAGAACCTCGTTCCCCTAAATAAAATTCCTCGAATGTGTTTTTAATGATTTATGACTTCCGGGGATGGTTGGTTCGGGATTTGGAAGTATTTGGGTTAAAATCGAAACACTTGGTTCCTTAAGTTAGCCTTAAAAGGGCAAGTTTGACTTCGGTCAACATTTTGAGAAAACGACCCCGGAATCGGGATTTGAAGGTTCCAGCAGGTTCGTATGTTAATAAGTGAACGAGTCATATTATAAGTGATGTAGGGTCTAAGGAGAGCCCTAAGTCTTAATCAAGTTGGAAATTACTTGATAGACTAAAGTTCCAAATGAGTACACACAAAAACCTAACTTTGGACGAGCATGCCTATATATATATATATATATATATATATATATATATATATATATATATATAGAGAGAGAGAGAGAGAGAGAGAGAGAGAGAGAGAGAGAGAGAGAGAGAACCTATCAAATGAAAGATTTCGAGTCTAGTTTCTAACGCTTTCAACCGTACGTCATTTGGATATTTCTACAAGGACTTATGGACGTTTTATTAAAAGGTGTCCAGCATGGCAAAACTTCTAATACGAGGTACAACCTGCACAACGCAAGGTACAACTCGCTGAAGCACCTATGCCTTTATAAGGCAGTCACGGGCAGCAGCCATTTTTGGGGATTTTCTTGAGCTAGGGATTGGTTCTTTCATGGTGGATTCGACCTTGGGGACTACTTAAGAATACAAGGTGAGTTTTTTATGGATATTTTAAGTTAATAACATCCTATTAACACTAGTATTAACATCCTTCAATCTTTGAAATCCCTAGAAATCCTTCAAGTTGTTCAAGAACACCAAATTTCCCAAATATTGGAATTTCAAGGAAAAGCTTCAAGAAGGTAATACTAATGCTTCAAACTCATTTCTTATGAGTCGGTAAGAGTATTTCTAATATTTATTTCAAGTTGTTATGGTTGGATAATTGATTTCATAAACTCTAGTTCATGGCATGAATAGTGTTCTTGAGAAAATGAGGGAAAGATAAATAGTGTTCTTAGAAATGAAATTAAAGGATACAATGAATCTATGGAATCATTTTCTAGCTTAGTTGGAAGTATTCAACTAAATAATCACCAAATTGAATGTTTTGGAAATGTTGGTTAAGGAAGATGATGAATAGTAATTTGGCGGTGTTGGAGAATTTATGTAGTATCATTGATGACTTCAAATGGGTATTGAATGATAAGAGTGGAGCTGAATGTGCTAGTAAGTGAACCTATTAGACGATTTAAGCTGGAGGCTTGTAGCCAACTTGAGAGTCGTAAATGGATATTGATAAATATTTTTGAGTCATATTTTGATTGTAATTGGGATTGTAATTGTAGATACCAATTTGTTGGTGGCGTATGAGCATTTTACTCAATGTTACGATGTCAGAGGAGGATTAAAAGCTTGTGAATGTTAATAAAGCGAAAGCGAGTTTTGGAGCGTTGGGCATCGGTCGACTTATTTGAAAAGCTTGGGAGCCGGCTATGGAACATCGGAGCGATTTAAGTCTCTTGTCTAATCTTGTGAGGGGGAAATTACCCCATATGGATTAAATTGAATAATTGTTGCTAATTGCGGGAGCTATGTACGCACGAGGTGACGAGAGTCTATGCGTAGCGACTATTAATGCTAAAGTCCGGGTAGTTTAGGACTCAAAGCATGAATTACTTGTGTAAATTGTATTCTTTGTTTAATTAATATTAATTGATATATATATATTATAATATATATATGAATATATTATAAATTTTCAGATAAAGATATCAAAGGATGGAAACCTCATATGCTTGATTTTATGTTTAAATTAATTAATTATTAAAAAAAATTATTCTTCCTCCCGAATATATCTTATAATAAATATACTCTCATTCCGGAGGCACATAAGAAAATGTCCTCCTTTCTTGTGGAGCGGGCCGAACGTCTCGGCAGGATAGATGCATCTATGGATCGTGCCGCACGTCCCTCGGCAGTGTACACGAAACTCTGGATCGGGCCGTACGACCTCGGCAGAAATCGTGCTTAATAATAATAATAATTACACGATACTTGGACAGTTTATTACAGCTTGTAAAGCTATTTGATAAATTGAAAATTTGAAAAATTGAATTGCAGCTTGTAAAGCTATTTGATAAATTGAAATTTTTATTGAAATTGAAGGATTTAATTAATAGATTAGAAATTATTTGAATTGAAGGAATTTAATTAATATATTGAGAATTATTGGAATTGAAGGAATTTAATTACTTCTGCTGATTCAATAAATTATTGTTAATTATATGAATCACGTTGATATAAATATTTCTATTTTCATGATTATTTAATATTATTAACCCATAGTGAGTGTCATAGTCGGCCATCTCGTCTCTACCTCTTCGAGATTAGGCTTGATACTTACTGGGTACACGTTATTTTTCTACTCATACTGCACTTACTGCATATTTTATTGTGCATGTGCATATATGTATAGCGGCCTTGTGGGCACAGAGGTATGGTTAATAATTATGGGGACATAGGTGAGTTGCATTCTATATTATGATCCGCAGCTAACAGAATCTCCTTCACAGTTATTATATTTTCCTGTCTAATTTGTATTCTGGACAGATGCTGTATTTTATTTTAATTCCATAGTAAATGCTCATGCACTTGTGACACCGGGTTTTGGGAATAGTTGTGAATTGTTTAGAAATTTAGCTGTAAAAATATTTATCATTTACTCTATGAGTTTTATCTCTACAATTTTATTAAAAAAAATTTATTTCAAAAATACTAAAATGGGTAATTAAGTTAATTGATTATGGTTGGCTTGCCTGACAGTGGTGTCCGACGCCATCACGACTTTTTTTGAATTTTGGGTCATGACATAGAACATATAATTAATTATTAAATTTAATGATGACATTTTGGGTCATCACAGAAGTCGCAAGCTTTGCATGTCCTGTCTTGATCCGAAAAGCCGAAGAAGAATGAACTAGCACCTGCAGCTAGTAAGCATCAAGGTTCATATCAGAGTCTGCATGAAGAACCAGCCAAGACTCAAGATCACGCTTCAAAAGACTCATAGATAGGAATCTTGTAACTCGTAGCTGATAGGCTTAGTTAGTCTTTTTTATTTTGACTTTGGTGTGATAAGGAGCTCAGCAAGCAATAAACAACAGCAACAACTGTGAAATTACAGCTTCTCGGGTAGTCCCAGCTACCTAAACTTCCAGAACTACACTGACCTAATTCCTTTATAGCCAAGGATATGTAGGCAACCTCCAAAGCAAGGTTTGGTCAAACTTTTCAGAAAACACTTCCCATGAAGTATTCAAACGGATAAAAATTGCTCGTAATTGCTCACTTTATCTTTGCCCGAAAACTCTTCATGTTTCCGAGTAAAGAGGGCAGCTATGAGCACCTAACTTTTGCCCTAATATAAAATTACTCCTAAAAAATCCAAAAAATAGCTTTAAATTATTTTTCTATATTTTTACTTAGTTTGCTTTGTACGTATTCATGTTTGATGCATTTTTAAGTTGCATTTTAAATCCTAAAGAAAATACAAAAATATTTTTAATTTTTATATTTTTTAGATTTTAATTGCATAATCAATTGCATTTGTAAAATATTAAAATACCAAAAAATACATTAGTAACTCTACATGCATTGGTTAGCTAAATGAATTAGTTAATTATAGAAAAATAGGTCATTAGGTTAATTTTACAAATTAGTTAGAATTAGGAGTGTTAAATAAATTGATTAGTCTTGCAAAATACAAAGAAAGAAAAGAGAAGGCTATGGGGTCTCATTACAGCTTTGGGCCAGGTGCTTCTAGTAGCCTATTTTCCTTCCATTCATCCCAGCCCACTACCCGCCGGCCCAATATCCCCCCTTCATCTCTAATATACACCCTAGTTCCCCTCTCCATAAGATCAGAGATAGAGAACGATCGATCCCCCATTTTGACTAACCCTAATCGCTGTCTCCAATTCCCAAAAGGATCTCAAGATAGAAGTACCCAACTCACAAAGTTCTCATTCTCTCACTTACGCTTAACAAATACAGAGATAGCTAGGAATTCTACATCTGAAAACTCTCTGCAAAACTCTGTGATCTAAAAATCAAATTTAAAAAAAAGAGATTTGAAAGCTAGCTTAAAATTCTACTCGCATGCTATACTTTTTCTGGGAATTCAAGTGCGAACAAGCTTGAGAAGTGTGGTTTGCTGCTGTTGTCTTTGCCGAATTCGTAGATGTGCTCCAGCATTAGTGTCCCTCCGAGATAATGTCGCTCAGCTCTCTGTTTTTTTTAAGACAGATGCGTGAAACCCGGTCAAGGAGGTTAGTAGTTGGGAATATTCATGTGTTGTATAATGGTTTATTAATGCAAGTTATATTGGCCACTGATTGTTATAAATACTAGAATTATTTGAAAATGCATATTTCCATGCACATATAGTAATTCCTTCTATTTTTTTAAAACTTTGTTTGATGAGATTAAATTTGTCTTCTGTTCGCAACTTCGCATATTGAAATCTGTTGCTGGAGGTTTTCCGGATAAAAATGGCTTTCAAATCGTCTCAAACTGGAAGAGTGCATCCTATCTGGTTATTAGAAAATTCAAGTGAAATATAAATGAAAAAAATCAACTTGTCAAATAGTTGTTCTCCATAGCTCTTACTGCTTAGGTACATGGGTAGAGTGTCCCTTATTCATTTGGACTTCAATCCTGTTTCTATCAGCATACTACTTGATATCCTATCAGTTTTTTTTGTTGTTGTTGTTTTTTCATTAGTTTTGTTTGTGAATATTGCTTTGTTTGTTCCGTAAAGGATAGAATGCCAAGTTCACTTAGGTTATTATCAAATGTCAATAGCTATAAATTACTTTTCTTCCTTTATGTCGCAAATAGGTAGATCCAAATGGGTTCCTATCTCTGTTAGTATTTTGTTGTTTTGGGAACTTGAAAATATGGAATAAACATGCGTGAGTTAAGTCTATTATGGTATGAAAAGTTTTGTTAATGGATTATGTGACGACGGGGTCGAATCGAAGTCGAGTCATGGTCGTTTAATCAAAAATCAGAAAGAGGGTCATGGAAAACTAGTTTTGGAAAAATAATTCTTAATTCGTAGAAGGCTTTAGGCACGCTAAATCATCGTAATTATGGGTACGGTTCCCGTGGCATAATCATGATACGTAATCCCCAATTCGAGTGTGTGTTTTACGTGACTCGGCCATAACTTCAAATGTTAATAATAAAATTAACACGTTGTAAATCGCGGGTGCGTTTCACGTGGCACGATTCACAATGTGTATAAAAACAAACGAGTGCACGACATCGCGGCTTGTTTAAATAAACTTCATAAATAATTAAAAGCGGTTAAAAATCTAAAATGCATAATAGGTTTTAAATATGTATTAATCAGATAATTAGGCCAATTATTAATAGTTGAGCGATCGTGCTAAAACCACAGAACTCGGGAGTGCCTCACACCTTCTCCTGGGTTAACAGAATTCCTTACCCGGTCTTCTGTGTTCGCAGACCATAAATAGAGCCAAATTTCCTCGATTTGGGATTTAAAATAAACCGGTGACTTGGGACATCATAACTTATTCCAAGTGGCGACTCTGATCAAATAAATAATCTCATTTCGAATAATGTCACTTAAATTGAAAAAACTCCCTTATCCCCTTGGAAAAAGGAGGTGCGACAAATACAACAGCAAAAGGTGCCTAAAATCAGGGCAGTCCAGCTGTACGCGCATGTATTCACATGTATTCGCGCCATGTATTCATGAATATAGTAACGACAATCACCTTAAAAAATAGGTATGTCCAACTGTCTAATAACAAAAATAATATCAATTGGCGTGATACACTCCTAATATAAGTCAACAAAATCAATTCTAACATGCATCATTATCAACCCAATTAATTAGAATAATTTTTCAGTTGTATATAACTTTTGTATTTAGCGTGTTTCAATATTTTTTTTTTAACTGTTGCATTCCTTAGATTCATATTGTATTCGCTATTTTATATACAGTGTATTCAAATGTATTTGTATTAACAATATTTTAGTTATTCAAATGTATCTGTATTAACAGTATTTTATATACATGTTATTACTGCTGTATTCAGTATATTTCATTAATTGTATTCATTGTATTTCTATTTGTATTCAATGTATTTTATTGTATTTCACTGTTTTTAAAATTAAATGTATTCACTGTTTATATTCTGTTCTATTTTAATGTTTATATTCAGTGTATTTCAATGTTTATATCATGTATACATGCATACTGTATGTAAAGTATGCATGAATAAATACAGGTGTATTCAGTTGTATTAAAAAAATACAGACCTTCAAAATACATAAACACATGGAAAAAAATATATTTGTATAAAAATATAATATGTTTGAGTGAATTTGTACATAATACAATGTATTTGTATAATTGTATGTGATTAAATAGGAAAGAAGAGAAGAAAGTTCGTCGGAGATGGCGTTTTCTGGCCAAGACTCCTTGTATCGCTTCATTACCTCTTCCATTATAATTTACAACGCTTCCAATTCGACAGCTTCTTCCTCTTTTCTCTCTTACTTACCGTGCTAAGAATCCCTCTTTCTCTTCAATCTCTCTGTCGCCCAAGGTATCTCCGCTTACTTTTTTTGATTATAGGTTTTACTTTCATGTTTCTGATTTTGAGATTTTGAGGCTTTCTTTCATGATTTATTTCTCTTTCGTATACCTATGATTCAGCCTATTTTGCTCGGAGAGAGAGAAAAAGAAGAAAAATTACGAGAGAGAATCGTGTGTTAATTGAAAGAAAGAGAGATGAAAAACATAAATAGCATATTTCATGCCTTATTTCATGGCTCAATGGTAGTATATACCATAAATACTTATTTTGCTATAAAATATAAAAGGTAGCTATAGAAAATAATATTTTAAAATAATTTTAGTTTATAATAATAGGGTATATACATTTGCTATATGAGGTAAAATTTCCTGTTCGATTTAATCATTTGGTATTCGGTATACAATGATTCGACTAATACGGATCCATAAGACCATTAAAGAGAAGTTAATCCTACCATGAATTTCTTCATTCTTAAAGTTTAATTTCAGGACTAGGGATGGCAATGGGGTGGTGTGGGTGCGGGGCAGTGCAGGTCAAAATAAAAAAATTTAAATCTATGCGGGTGCGAGTTTAAAAACTTCATCAAAGAAGGAAACTCAATTTTCTGACTTTCTAAAGATGATATTGATTCCGCTTAATATATTGAAGCAAAATAATGTTTCATATTGTTTGAACTTTGAACCCAGTGCTTGCACGTCAAGTTCTTATTCTTTTACGACAAGTTCTGATAATGTAATATCTAATACATAATTATTAATTAATTATAAACCTATTTTATTGATCAAAATAATATATCTAACACATGAGTGTTTAAACATAAGTATTTCGAGCAGCTGTAAATTATATTTAAACAAGTTAATATATCTGTTGTACTTATCGTTTTACATTATTTTTCACTAAATTTTCTATGATAAATCGAAACACGAGATTTTGATATGTTAAGATCATGATTTGATCTTACTTACTCTTAGTAAATACAATATACACGAAATTTAACTGAGCTGTAGATCTACTCTAACTGTACAATGTGTTTAATTGGTCAATTATTGCATATGGCCCCTAGATGGCAGATCTTGATTTTTGCACTTTGGCCTCAAAGAAAATATAATATAAAGTAAGTATTGTAAAAAGCAAAAATAAAAAGAGAACACTTATTTTAGTCACATAACAATTGTAATAAGGTATTATGATATCAAAGATTTTTGTTAAGTAACTTTATTGCATATGTGTAAAATTTAATTCTATAAGTATTTTATCTTCTTCTTTCCATAACTGAAGTTTTCTGTAATCTTTAGAATTAATAAAAGTACAAGTATACATCGTAAAAGTGTAAAAAAATAATTTAGGCAAAAAATTAAAAATAATAATTTAAAACTAACAAAATGAAGAAAAAAATAGTTATGCGAGGCGGGACGGGACGGACAGGTGGGCGCGAATATAGATACGGGACAGGTGAACGCGAGTATAATTGCTATGCGGGGCGGAACGGACGGGTTGAGATTTTATGGGTTAAGAGAAAATTCGCCCCGCTCCCGCACCGCATTGCCATCCCTCAGGACCTATCGGCGCTAAGGATAAAGAGATTCCATCATACTACCAAACTTTTCTGTCCGTACATCTATTTGCTTCTTTTTGTTAGAAAAGATAAGTTTGATCTACGGGCAGAATTTTTTTTAATATCATTATAGCAGTAAAAATTATCCTTACTTTACCTAACACGACATGTGAGGGGTCCATTTATTGGGATATGCGGAAACTTAGTAATATTCCTTGCAAATATGTTGGCCCCGTAAATCCCTTTTTTGATCTTCTTTGGTGCCTTCTCTTTTCTATTTTCTTTTCATTTTGACAATTGTTTTTGGTTTTCCATCCGGTGACGGATATTTACTTTGGGGCTCGACTAAATCCGGATTTACGTCAAAAAGTTCTACATTTAGTGTAAAACACTCCCTAACAAAGATGATTTCATACCCAGAGACTCAAACTCGAAACCTCTGGTTAAGGATGAAGCAGTACTTACCACTCCATCACAACCTTTATTTGTCATTTTGACACTTCATTCTATTTTGTCCTTTCCATGTTAAGTTTTCCACTTTAGAATTAATGCATGACCTTGTCATCCCCATCTCTATCCTCTTTAAATTAAAAAGCAGCTTTAATCTCCCTAACATTTTTACGGCTAGTAAACTTTTTAACAAAAAAGGAAGAGATTATTGAATATAGTAAACTTCTTTGTGTACTCCGCCCTCGTTTGGATATATTTTGCCTAAGTTTTTTCCAGAATTTTTTTAGCAAAACATATTTGGTTATAGATTTTATTCATGTTTTTGCAGATTTTAAAAACAAAATTTCAAATTCCAAAATTAGCTCTAGACTTATTTTTGGTCTAAAATATTACTGTTGAATTTTTTTTAACAATTTCAAAATTACCCAAACTTTTATATTTTATAAAAAAGCCACCATCTATTATGACCCAACTAATCTACCAGCTAATTACTGCTCCCTCCGTTTTAATTTATGTGGACATATTTTCTTTTTAGTCTGCGCAAAAAAGAATGACTTCTTTCCTTATTTGAATATAATTTACCTTTGTACAATGATTTATAGCCATACAAAATATATGTGCCTCATTTTACACTACAAGTTCAAAAGTCTTATCTTTTTTCTTAAATTATGTGTTCAGTCAAATTGGTTCAAATAAATTGAAACGGAGGGAATATCATTTTCTATTGGTCTGATGGATCTTGTAATATTATTGCAATTTGACAAAATATAATGGTTAGTAATTGTGTTATTACCTCTGATATTAAAATATGAGGTTATGATTTTAGGATAGTGTATTATGTAGTGCATTATAAAAAAATGATAATTTTGTGCCAAACTTATCTATGTTCAGGACTATGGTTTGTGATAATGATAATAAATGTCATCGATGAATGAAGGTTCTGCATATACAAGATTAGTAAGTTTGTTTGTTTGGTATTGTTAGGTATTTTTTTATAATTTTTAGAACTTATGGGTATAAGTCACATTTTATTTTATTTTTTTTTAAATGTGAAATATATTTTGAAAAATTATGTCCAAACAGATTTTTATCTTCAAACAAAACAACACCCAAATCAGATTTTTTAAAATAAATTTGGAAATTTATGATCAAACGCTAGCTAAGTAAGTACACAAAGAAGCCAAGGGAATCTAATATCTATTATATACACATAAAAATAATTTTAACTTTATATATAATTAATTTTTCGACAAAGAAATTTCGAATGAAACCTTTGCGCCTCTAGCTTTGTCCTGCCTAGCAATGTCATCTGATGGTAAAGGAAGTTTTTGGAAGAAAGAAAAAACAAAAAGAGAAAAAGAGATAAAAGGGAGAAAATATCAATACAAGCTTAACGCATGAACAACCTGTGTGCTTTCCAACATGTGGAATATGTGACATTAATAACAAGGGGGTAACCTACGCCTCGGAGAAAAATTACAACTTGCATTTTGTCTTTTTACAACTTGCATTAGCTAAGAGCAAAGATAAATTAAAATAAACTGTAAACTGGACAAAAATACAGGGGAATCTTTTTATTTTTATCTTCAGCTGTGAAATGGAAAAAGTATTAACTAGATAAGTTTTAGCCCTCTGATAACTATATCAAGCATGACTGTAAATTACGTCTGTTTTTATGCATCAGTCAGGAAAACATCTTTTACACGATCAAGTTATTTTGAAAACATCTTTAACTATATTCATTTTTCCAAAATTCTTACTCGGATAGACTTAATTAATTAAAATTGGTTCTTATTTCTTAACCATGGTTGGAATAATAGACAGGTCTATTTCTTTAATAAGCAAAACATTTTCGAACAGCCAACAGTTTCCGTTACGGGTGTTTAACGGGCGGACTGGGACGGGCTGGACACAAAAATAATCAGCCCGTCCGTTTAACGTTGCGGGCTGTTAGCGGGCTATATTTTTTTTGGTTTTTTTTTTGTCCGTCCGGGTTCGGGCTTAGCGGGTTGTTAGCAGGCCGTGGAATTTTTTTTTTTAGGGTAAATTTTATTTTTCTTATTCAATGTTATTGATACTTAAGTGTTTGCAAACTTTTAAGGCTTAGAATTAAACTTTGAAGTTTAAAATTTGAAATTTGAAATTTGAATTTTATAATTTTAAAATTAAAATTTGAAAGTAAGTGGCTACAAAAAATTATTTAATAAGACCAATAGGCAATATGTTAGGATAAAGCTCCGAAGACTTTCATTTGAAATTTTTATTGAATAATATATAATACTTCAAATTAAGTTGCAAGTTCTTTTTTGATTTTGTTATTTTTGAACTTGCAAATTAAAAGTTTACAACAATTATAAAAAAAAAAAAAATAGTACATCACATGCTTTGCATCATTTTTGTAAGTTCATCCATGTCAACATGAGGTTTTTGGTTTCCAGCATTGGTTGAATCAGAACCATAAACCATTATATCTCCAATTTCTTGGTCCTCCGCTTCATCTACCTCGTCACACCCTTGCTTTCGTCGTTCTGATCTTATCCAATCTCTGAAGCACACTAGAATTTTCAAAGCGTTGCTACCCAATGAATGACGGGTTTCTCCTAGTTGCTGCCTTGATTGGCTAAATGCGCTCTCTGATGCGACTGTTGAAATCGGCACATTTAGCACGTCTCGAGCCATGGCCGAAAGAACAGGAAATTGATTTGAGTTGCTCCTCCACCAACCCAGTGGTAGAAATTCCTTTGTGCGGGGCTCTGCTGACTTTTGCAAGTATAATTGAAGTTCATCAATATTCCTGCTACTGGTTTGTTGATGCTCCCTTATTGTAGACTAAATCAAATAATCTTCAACACCATCATTATCATCCAAAGCACTGGTCCCAGGTGTTGAAACTGAACTTGAATGAATATTTGCATCTACAGCAGAAGAAGTATCAACAATGTTAGCATAATAATTATATAATATTTCTAAATATTTGTGTAGATCAGAAATACAAGTGTCAATATCATGAGTTTCAGTTGGTCCAATATCCATACAAGAATATAAAGCAGTGATTAATTGGCGACAAGTGGCCATTTTGATAGAAGGGTTTAAAATAGCACCAATTAGGTAAATAGGAGGAATTGGGTAAAAATATTTTTTAAACTTATCTAGCATAGATTCAACAACAGAAGTATATCCTTCATTCTTCTTCAAATTATGTAGTAAAAGAGAAATTTCAGCAATATGAACTAAACCATTTGCAATAGTAGGATAATAGGCTCCAGAAAACTCAAGTGTAGCCACATAAAATTTTTGTAAAAACTTTACAACATCTTCAATGACATCCCAAGTTCTAGATGTTAACAAACGACTAGGATCAGTACAATGAGAATTAACAACTTCAGTTATAGGCATTCTATATTTATAACAACATTTTAAGAATAAATAAGTATAATTCCACCTAGTAACTATTTCTTCATGTATGAGTCTTGATTTTAGTCCATAATGTACACATTTTTCTGTAAATGCATTTAATCTAGCACTTCTATTATTTTCTTGAATTATACCAACAACTCTTCTAACTAAAGTGATATCATCTCTAAATAATTCAAGGCCACTCTTCACAATCAAATTATAAATATGACATGCACGTCTAACATGAAATATTTCAGGAAGTGGTAGGTGTAGATGCAATTTTAATATTGTAATAGCAGCATTGTTGTTAGAAGTATTATCAAATGACACACACAAAACTTTTTCTACAAGATTATAAAATATAGCAACTTCATGGATAGTATTACTTATAAAATGCACCAGTATGACTTTGATCTTCATCATATTTAAAAGCAATAATACGTTTTTGCATACAAAAATTACCATCTATCCAATGACATGTAACAGTCAAATAATCATTACCATTTACAGCACGACCAATATCAGAAGTAAGAGAAATTCTACAAGAAAGACTGGCGAATAAATAACGTATATATGTTTGATATTGTCTAAAAAGCCTAAAGATATCAGCTCTACAAGTACTTCTAGGAATACCTTTAAACAAAGGGTTATAAATTCTTTGAATATAAGTAACAAGATATGGTGCAGCAGCAAAACTAAAAGGTAAACAACCTAAAATAATCATTTTAGCTAATTCTTCTTGATCTTTCTTAATATCGTATTTACCCATTAATCCTCCAGTACCCGGGTTAAGTTTTTATTGCCCATATTCCTCATCTACTCCCCAGTCAAGAGGGTGGTTGTCTACCATGTGCCTACGAAGTTGACCCGTTCCCCCTCCCTTACCGGTCTCATGTTTATAAATATCCTTACAAATTCTACATCTTACATAATTTTTATCTTCTTCTAGTCTGTCAAAAAAATTCCAACACTTACTTCTTAATCTTCGATTCTTCTTAATAGGGAGGAGAGACCTACTTGTATTACCACGACTTCCACCCCTAATATTTTGAGTTTTGACTAGCATTACCAGGTGTAGCTGGTGGTGTTTCAAGATTATCGGGTGATGAAAATGCAATATCATCTAAATTATCATCTAAATCATCATCTATACCATAATTTTTTTGAAATTCCTCATAATCTACATTTAAATTTTCACGTGAACTTTCAGAAATATGTGTAAAGCTACTAGAAGAACACGCACCACCTCTTGATCTTTTGGAAGTTTTCTTACTACCACCTCTACTAGTGCACACTTTTTTGGCTGCTCTAAATATATCCATTATATAAATTAAATTAATAATTATAAATAATAAAATAAATGTACACCAAAGAAGAGAAAGATATAGAACGAGTGTACCGGGATTCCGGATGCCGCACTAAATTTGATATCAAAAACCAAACTTCAATTGATAGATCGATACTTGATAGTTGATACCACACTTCACTTGAATACTTGATATTTGATAATAATAATTTTGTAATGGCTAAACTAAATATTTGATAAAACTTGAAATAATAAGTAATTGAGAATTTAAGAAGAATAATCAATAATATCAAGAGAGAATTAGAGTAGTAAGAGAGTGAATTGTGAGGAAAAATGAAGAAGAAGGGGGGCTATTTATAATTCTTAAAAGGTTAAAATTATAATTTATTAAATACTAGGGGTGTGGGGGCTATTTTCTTAAGGGGTAGACCGAAATGACCATTTCTGCAAAAAAGGGCCATTGGCCAACGGTCATATTTGAATTTGACCGTCGGCAACGGTCAAAAAAAAAAAAACTTTAAAAATCGGACTGAACCGGGCTGTAGCCCGTTAACAACCCGTTAACGGGTTAACGGGCTTAGCGGGCTTCGGTGCACCGGTATAAAAAAACTGTTCGTTTGAAACCCGTTCCCCGCCTAATTCATCCCAGCCCGCCCCTACGCTACAGTATCGGACTGAACCGAATTGTAGACGGATCAGCCCGGCCCGATTAGGAGGTATAGTTTCAGTAAATGTTAATCACCCAATAATCAGCCCGGCCCGATTAGGAGGTATAGTTTCAGTAAATGTTAATCACCCAATAATCAGCCCGGCCCGATTAGGAGGTATAGTTTCATGCCATGCATAATTAAAGTAGTGGACCACGAAAAATAGACTGTATAAATGAAACCTTAGTCCATAAATTATTGAGATATTCAAAGACCTGGCCTAACGTCCTTTTTGCTTTTTCTGTTTCCCATAATTCTGTTCATACAACGAATTTGACTCATGTCTATGGACCCATCCCTTGCTCCTTTAAAACTAAACAAAAGAGGAAACTTGAATCAATAATTGAGATATGAAGCCTTCTTTTATATTTATATATTAGAAAGTTTATCCTCGCTATCAATAAATGTATGCAATCTGGGGCGGCCAAATCGTGGCCTAAAGTCAAACTTTACGAGAAACTTTAACTTTTTATTAATAAAAAGTATTTTATTTTTATTTGAAGTTTATTTTTTTAATTTTTTTTAGATGCAAAGTTATTATTAATTTTTTATAATTAATTTCTCATAATAAGTCTTTCTCAATTGACAATATAGTTAATTCATTTAATATCTTTAAGACGTTGTTGATCTTAGTTAAGGTTTTATCAATTTTAATTTTGAAACACTTTTTTTCGCTGAAGCAATGGTAATAGGAGTTATTAACATTATTCTATAAGTAATATAGGCATTTGAAAAATAATCAAACCTTTTTATTTGATTGAGTATATCAATTAAATTATTATCTTCTAATTGTACTATTTTTCTTAATATTTTTGATTCAGAAATTAAATCTAAACTATCAATATCGAGTTGATTATTATGATTTAAGGAGCTTTCAAGATGAAGGCAATATTTTTTAAAATTTCCATCAACTAGTGATCTCAGTTTTTACCGCTAAATAGAAAACCAAAAATATTTTCATATACCTCTAATTGTTCAAATCTATTTTAAAGTGAAAAGATAACCTTGTCTACTACTCTCTCTAAGTGGTTTTTTTTGCTTTTATTTTGGTCCAAAATAAGTGTCCTTTTATATAATCGAGAAGGAATTAACTTTATTTTTTTAAAATTTGCCCTTATTTACATATCTCAACGTGTCAAGTTAACAACATATAAATTTTAATTAAGGATAATTCAGTCAAAATATATTTTTATTCTAGGAGTCAGTATTTTTTTAAGGGACACAACAAAGGTTAAAAAGTCATTTATTATGGACCAGAGGGAGTATGTATAAAAAGTAATCAATTCTAAAGGACTTTTCAATAGATTTTGAGATTTCACTATTAACATTTTCCTCAGTCCTCAAATTGTTTCTTCCTATATATTACTCCCTCCGTTCACTTTTACTTGGCATATTTTGATTTTTCACACCTCTTAAGAAATAATAAATGAAGTGCATAATTTACCATGATACCAATATTAATTGATGCATATTTATTGGATTTGAGAAAGGGATTCGAAATGAGTAATAAATATTGTGAGTGTAATATGAAAAAAAAAATTGTATTCTCTTGATATGCGTAAAGTGACAAGTAAAAATAAAAATTTATTTTTAGTATATATACCAAGTAAAAGTGAACGGAGAGAGTAAAAGGTAAGTTAAATAGAGAAAGTTTGATCTGCATAAATTTCAACATAAGATAATGCAAATAAAGATAGCGAATTTCGGCATTTGATCAAGAGATCATAGTATCACAACTTCGAATTTTAGTGAACCTGTGATTTTCATACTTAACAACAGGAAAACCCAAAGAATAGAAAAGAATACTCCTCAGTGAAATACAATAAATTATAGGACACTAGTTCGTCAGTTAATAGTCTCATCCCATTTCCTCCTTTTACTTCTAAATAAATAAACAAAGACGATAATAGCAACTCTCATTTCCCTTTGAAAAAAAATGAATCTTTTCCGAGTCAGAAAGTCGCATCGTTCAAGGACTTTACTTGCCTCAAAACCAGCACACACTTTCCCTTTTACTATTGCTATTCTAGTTTCAATGAACGAACAAACAATGGACAATTTCGTCATCTCGTACTACTAAACTTTGTCCTACTAAAGTTGTGGTGAGATGAGTTATATCTTCTCACCTTTAATTAAAGCTCTCGGATTCAAATTATAAGATTGAAAAAAATCAGGTTGAAAGAATATTTTTTCAATGGATCTTAGTGTATATTCAAATTAAGTGGGAGTCTCTATCTGATATCGGGCGTAAAACCAATACAAATTCGATATAATTCCACAAATAGAGTATGAGAAAAGTAAATACGCAAAATTTATTTACTTTTATTAAAATTATTTCTGATAGATCCTCAACATAGTCGATTTGAAACAAAAAACACAAATAATGGACAATTTTGTCATCTCTCTCTCTCTCTACTTCACTTTCCCCCCTATATAAACACCACTCAGCTATCAACCATTTGGCATCAGTCAAAAACTAACCATGGCTTCTTCATCTACAAAAACTTTACTTTCACTCTCTCTCTTTTTAACCCTTTGTGCTCTCTCTCAAGCCACTTACTCTGGTTTAATTCTAACCCTAGTTAACAACTGTCCTTACACTATCTGGCCAGCCATTCAACCAAATGCCGGACACCCAGTTCTCGAACGCGGCGGCTTTGCACTTCACACACTCACACACCGCTCTTTTGCTGCACCGACTACCCACTGGTCCGGTAGAATCTGGGCTAGAACTGGCTGTAGTTACGCTCACGGTAAGTTCAACTGCGCCACCGGCGACTGTGGGGGCCGTATAGAGTGTGATGGACTTGGTGGGGCCACCCCTGCCACGTTGGCACAGTTTGTTCTACACCATGGACATGCTGATTTCTCGTCTTATGGTGTTAGCCTTGTCGATGGTTTCAATATTCCTCTAACTGTAACTCCACACGAAGGTAATGCTAAATTAATTTGTAATATAGAGTTTAATTTTTATGTATCGTGAAAAAAAAGACAACAAAAAACGTAGTATATTTCAAGTAATTATTCATGAAAAGTAAGAATTTAGTAACCTCTAAAAAAAAATTTCATTCAAAGTTCTCTGTGTAATAGTATCACTCTATAACAGTCATTCACTATAAAAGTTAAATTTTTTATGCAATAAATTTTCATGCTAATGTTATAATATATATTTTCTATAACATTATTTCGCTATAACAACAAAAAAAATGAAACAATAATATTTTTATAGAGAAGTTTGACTGTATTTATTATGTCATTTTGAAAACACTTCAAAAAAAAAATCTTCCAAAACTTGGCATAATGCCTGCTAAAAGTGTAAATACAACGTAAATCCAGCTATATATAAAGTAGGATGTCACATTATAAGGTAAAAATGAGTTTGGAAGCTTTATATATTACAACTGGAATATTTGAAAGTTCTTTATTTTTATTTAAAACTTTTTATTCAAAATCTTAAAAATAAATATTTCTTATTTACATAATTTTTAATTATGTCTCTTCATGAAATATGAATATTCCGAATAGTCTCTTAAACTATTTTCATTTAGGCTTTTTATGAGAAGTGACTAAGCTAATTTGTAATATACTGTTACTTTATTATATTATGTAGAGATTTGTCTAAATTTTGTAGACAACCTCTATTAAGAAAGGTTGTTTTCATGCTGAAAGCGTTTTTCTTAGGCTTTTAACGCAGTTGGCCGTTGGACTGAAAATAATTATCACTGCTTGTCAAATATACACTAATTATGTTCAAATTTCGCATATTTTTGTTTTTTAAATATAAAAAAATTATATTTGTCGGACTATTATTTTAGAGCATGGCTATCTATACAGTATAGATTTTCCTTTTTTTTTTTCTTACTTTTTTTTTTTGTAACAGGTAAAGGACAGTGTCCAGTGGTTGGGTGCAGGGCTGAAATTTTGCAAACTTGTCCAGCAGTTTTGCAGTTAAGGTCACATGGTGGACATGGACCAGTTGTTGGGTGTAAGAGTGGGTGTGAGGCATTTAAAACTGATGAACTCTGTTGTAGGAATCATTTTAATAGTCCACAGACTTGTAAGGGTTCGAGTTATTCCGAGTTTTTTAAGCATGCTTGTCCTGCTACTTTTACTTATGCTCATGATAGCCCTTCACTTATGCATGAGTGCTCGTCTCCGCATGAGCTTAAGGTTATTTTCTGTCACTAAAATGGAGCAAAAAAGCTCATATATTGATGTCAATGACATTTGACATTGGTGGTGAGTGAAGAGGATCTTATTTAATTTGTAAGTGCAAGAAAAATAGAGTTTGATGTGGGGAAGGGGAGTATGGATTAGGACTATTAGACCTAGGATTTGCTTTGTTAAATTAGTTGGGTGGGGTTGGGGTTGGGTTTAAGGTGTTTTGTGTTGTATGGGATTTGAAGTTTGTAAGGTAATGCCATGTTGTTCAAGTTTTATTTCAATAGCTTTTGGATTAATCATTTTATCTTCTTATGTTTCCATAATGTTTGGAAGTTTGTAGCTTTCACACTAGCCCTGGCCAATTTTTTTTTTTCCTTAGTTGATGTTTGGTATTTACGACTAAAATTTACTAATTAATCTGATAACTACTTATTATATTCCTTCCATTTCATTTTAATTGATACTTTAGTTCAAAAAAAATTTAGCCCTTCACTTGTGCATGAGTGCTCGTATTCGCGTGAGTTAAAAGGTCATTTTCGCTAAAATGAAAAAAGAAATCTCATGTTGATGTCAATGGTATTTGAAAAGATGACCTTATCTGGAAGTGCAAGAAAAGTAGAGTTTGATGTGGGAACGTGGGAAGGGAAATTTGGATGTTTGTAAGGACTAGTATTAGATTAGGTTTTGCATTGTAGGAGTAATATTTATTTATGTATTGATTTCCTTATTAAAAATCCTCTCACTAACCCCGACCAAAATTTACCTAAAATAATAATAGCATTTCTAAAAATGTTGAAAAATAATTTAAGAAATGAGTAGTTAATGATAAAGATAAAATAGAGAAGTAAAAGTGAACTGATGAAGTAATCAATACTATTGTTTTGGTCATTTTAATTCAATTTAAGCTATATATATATATATATATATATATATATACTGTTAGTCAGTGTAAATCATTTTTTTTTACTTTACCAGGTTACTGAAGATTATTTATAGCTAAGTTCCCTAATGTGACTTTAATTGGTGAACTAATACTGTTAGTTTTTTTTATTTACTCTAATGATGTATAAAACTTAAAACCATCCAAATATTTAGGCATAGTCTTCTTTTAATGAGATGAACACCATATCCAAATGACTCATTTGTTCTCCCTCTGTTGGAGTTAGGTCACAGCACAATTACATGTCTTACCTTCTCAATCAGTTTATCTTCAAATTGTCTTATTATAACTTGTGCAGTTTCCCAAAATTTAGTGACACAAAAACCTTTGAATTTAAATTATTGCTCTAACTTATTATAGTATGAAAGTACTAACTTGAAAAGTTAATTTTCAAAAGATTTAACATTATCCAATTCAAACTTTGCTTATTAAAATATCTTGACGTCTAAATTGAGTTAATTTAAACATTGGATGCCATCTACCGTCGTCCTGAAAAAGGAAGCCAACCCTATCAGTACTTTCAAAGTTCAAAAACTTTGGACTTATTCGATAAGTTAAATCAAGAAAATACAAAGCTGACCAGTAGCAGTAAGAGGGTAGGGCACGAATCTCTGAAGATATCTCATGCAAACTTGCGTGGAGTGTTTTCTAAGTTCCTGACATATATTAAAATAATATATAAAATTTATATTATATATATATATATATATATATATATATATTATATTATATTTTAAAAATTATATAAATTTTATATATTTTTTCGACTATCAAATATAAATAATTAATAATAACACAACTTGCGTGGAGTGTTTTCTGAATTCCTGACATATATCATATATGACATGCTCCTCGTTGGATTTCTCAAAAAACCAATGCCTCTTTCCTCCTTTGTCTCGTAGTAGTATTTGCTTTCTTTCTCTTTGCTTTTCCCGCCTTGAAATAATAGGAGTAGTAAAGTTGTTCTGATTTATAGAATTCGAACCGTAAAAATAATTATTAATATTTTTATTAATGTATAATATTTATATTATATTTTTTGAAGTGCGATTCTTTCCGGTCTTAGTATGAATATAGAATATGTTATGTACCGAGCTATCTTTTGTTATTTTTTTTAATGAAAAGTGATTTAAATTAAAAACAAAAAATTAAAGTGATTCAGTAGATGGAGAGATTAATCGTGGTAATTTAGTCTCATAAAAAGTTTTGAAAAATTAAATAAAGTATGTAAAGGAGCATAATTCCAAACTATAAAACATCTGTTCCATCTTTTCTTCTTTTGTGACATGCTTTTTTCTCTATGCTTTAACTTAGCCAAAAAATTTTTTCCCATCGGTTCTCACGTGTCCCCTAACTTTGCCCTTATCCTGTCTACTCTTTTGCCTTTATTCCTTTTTGCCTTTGTCATACATATGTTTTTTATTATATTTTAATCACTTTTAAAAATTAACCATTTACAAAAATAAACTATTTCTCACTGAAGTGTTAGCTAATGGAGATGTCTATAGGCAGAGGCGGACTAACCTTGGTTAGGGGTCATTCGGGCCCGATAACTTCGAAATATATATATATATATATATATATATATATATATATAACAAATACTATATATTTTAATTAATATCCTACAATTTAAATATTGAACTATTGTAACGGTCAATTTAGGGACACAACTTAAATTTTAATATGTTGTTTCAGTTCGATTTTTATTCGATAGTGTTGGCCTATCACTTTTAAATTCTAGATTAGTGTTGAGGGTTGTGAAATTTACTACTACGTACTATTTTTGTTGTTACGATATATAGATAAATAATTGTTCATTATTCACAGTTCCCGGAGTGCAGAGCTATAATTATTTAGCTAAAATAGAAGAACAAGGATTATGCTTCCAACCGACAAAGATGCTATCATCCCAAAACCAACGCTCCTATTGTCTGTTTACGTTAATAGTGTAATTTGTCTTTAAATATACCTCTTTCTCGAACTGAATGTCTTCTTATGGACTTAATTAATTGATATTGATATTGATATTGATATTGATATGGATTCAAAATATATCTTCTCACATGTCAAACACCTTGTTTCTAAGTTCACTCCATAAGTATGTCAGATGAATAACCAATTGATACATGAATTACACTCAAAAAGGATAATGACAATAATAAAGGATACAAAAGCTGATAAATTTTGGTGACTCTCCTATTGGATTTGGTTCGATTTTATCTAATTGGTGCCATTTTGAATGTGGCATTTGTGATAGTTCCCCAGTTTGGGGAAAGGCCCATGTTGTTTGTATGCCCCTCTTTAAAATCCAATTCATGCAATTTGTAAAAATAGCACGGGCTAGCCAGTTTTCGGATTAGTAATTGAAAAATAGTCAGCGTTTGCAAAGTTATTGAAAAATAGCCACTATTTTGCTGCAACACGGATCGGTCTAACATAATATACTGGAGATTGATGCACCTGTGTATGAACTTCCAACATATTATGCTGGAACTCCAACACGCGGAAAGTTCCAGCATAATATACTGGAGATTGGAGCACCATGTATGAACTTCTAGCATATTATGTTGGACAGGTATATTATGCTAGAACTTCAGTATAATATGCTGGAGTTACAGTATATTATACTGAAACTCCAGTATAATATATTAGAACTCCAGTATATTATGCTGGACTATTTTCCGGATTTTGAACAATGTTTTCGTTCAGATTTATCTTTACATGAAAAGTGGCTAAATTTCGATTACTTTTGAAACTGTAGCTATTTTTTAATTACCACTTATAAATCTGACTATTTTTGAATTCCTCCCATGCAATTTCCAGGGGTAGATTTGCACAAAAAGGATCATTTATGGATATAATCATGTGTAATTAGTGTATAATTTTGTATAACGGCTACAAAAGTAAACTGTGTATCCGATCGGCCAGGGTGATTTGCACAAATAGGACACTTTGGTGCCGCTATTGATTTTTTGACCTCGCTTGGCCTATGGGCAGAACTTCAAGTTTAACTACTGCTCCCCTCGTTTGTCCCATTGTTAACACTTTTGTGCTTAAAGATTTAACCGTGAGGCAAGCGGAGGTTAAAAAATCAAGATCATTTGTTTTCAAGGTCATTGGGTGTAATTTCATGGATCCGCCATTTGTATAAAGATCTAGAGTTATACTAGAGTCGGGCATAACTTTGAAGAAATTGTGTTGGGTGAAGATAACTTTGAACAAGCGCGGGGCATAACTTTGAATAAACCTCAAAAGGGACCTCAGAGTGCAAATTCTTGGTTTTCCAGGATGTTGCTCAAAACTTTCAAGGCTTGTGGCTAAAAACTGCAGCCTTTTTACTAGTTCAACACTATATATACGCGAGTAGGAGTCGATAAATTATACAGTACAAAGAATTAGTGAACTTTCTTTGATCTTTATAGGAAAAAGTTGGATTGGTTTGAGGTCTCAGCTGGCCCAAAACAAATTCTTCGATGTCGAAGTTAGATAGATGGCAGTTGCTTGTGTGGCCCAAGAAGGAAAGAAAGGGTGAAGGAGATAGGGGAATGCTCACTTTCATTATTTCATATATGTGAGTCAAAGAATATTGAAGCAAAATATTATATTTGTGTTATACATGACAAGTTTTGGATCGGTTATGTATTCATAACAACTTTTGGATTGGTTGTGTAACAACATAATATTTCTATAAATAGGTTCACTGATGAACCTATTCCATACAGTTGAAAATAGAAGAATTCCTCTCTTCTAATATTATTATTCCCTATGTTAAGTTCTAGTTAATTACACTGTTCTTGCTATATTATTTCATAACACGTTATAAACAGGAGACTCTAATAATTTCCACTACCACCTTGGGGTTTATTTTCATATCCTCTTTCAGGTATTGTTTTACTCGAAGTTAATTTCGCTGCCGTAGACCCTTAAATATGGGCTGAGTTATACTATTATATCTAACTAGTTTTATTTAAGTATAACAAAATGGTTTAGTCTTAAAAAAGAAAAACAGTTTCTGGAAACTTTACTATTTAATTTTATATACACCCTTAATTTTTTTATTTGGCAAAGGAAAAAGCATTACCTATCTTTTAGCTCTAGCACAAATTAAAGGTAACGATAATTCTGTTTCGGCCATAACAACTAAATGCACAAAACATCTTCAAGAATAGAAAACTTCACGTCTTTTGTCTTACGTAGTAGAAGATCCTATTTAGAAACATAAATTCTGAAGATAGCCCTTAATTTCGACTAGTAACCGTGTTAATATATTTGGTATGTTCTTATATAATTCTATAATAGTTTGTTCTGATTTTTATTCCTTAAAGTTTTTTTATTTAGTGTTTATTGTTATCTCTAACTATTGGTTCTTATTGATAGTTTTACTATGTCGAATTTATCAAAGCTTGAATTTGTGGCACTTAACATCTCCGGAAAGAATTATTTATCATGGATTTTTGATGCTGAAATTTATCTTGCTGCAAAAGCTCTTGAAAATACTATTATACAAGGAAATAAAGCATCAGGCCACGATAAAGCAAAGACTATGATTTTCCTTCGTCATTATCTCGATGAAGGATTAAAGACTGAATACTTAACCCTAAAAGATCCATTTGAATTATGGAGCAGTTTGAAGGAACAACATGACCATCTTAAGGCAACAATATTGTTAAAAGCTCGATATGAACGGATTCACTTATGAATACAAGGTTTAAAACTGTACGCGAATATAATTCTGAATATGGTAGCAGCGAATCAAAAGTCTGAAAGAAGACAAAATAATTATCATGACCGTGGCCATAGTCGTGGACGTAGACATGGAAGGGAACAAAATAATTATCGTCATCATAGTGAGAATAAATAGAAAAATAATAAGGATCCTCAAAATAATCCTTTAAAAGGCAGAGTTAATATTTGCCACCGATGTGGTATGAAAGGGCATTGGGCACGTGTTTGTCGTACACCTGACTATTTTGTCAAACTTTATCAAGCCTCCCTTAAAAGAAAAGCGAACAATGTGGAGGCAAACTTGACTTTTCAAAATAATGATGATGAATCAGGCCCCTCAAACAAATATGATGATGTTGAGACAAATCTTGCATATGAAGGTAATGATTTTGGAGGCCTTGCAAATGTTACTCATTTAGAAGCTAGAGACTTCTTTGAGGATATTGATTGAAGAAGTGATCATCTTACTAGGGAATAAAACTTTAAGATAAGTTGTTATTTTCATATTATGTCTACAAGTAGTTTGTTCTTCTTAGTGTACTTTCCTAAAGCATCATATATGCTAATTTCTACATTCCTAATATAATTTCTAATATTTCTTTTATTGATAGTCTTTCGTATTTCTTATGATGTAATTTTTATTTCTTTACGAAGAATATGAAAATTTTTCAGTCTTCAGTTAGATCCAAGATCAATAAAGATGATATATGTCTTTTGGATAGTGCTACAACACATACTATTTTAAGAGATAAGAGATATTTCTCTTATTTGGTGATGAAAGAAGCCAATGTTAATACAATATCTGGTAGTACAAGATTAATTTAAGGCTATAGAAGAGCCAATATATTACTACTCGGAGGAACAAATTTGGCTATTAATGAAGCATTATATTGTAGTAAGTCTCAAAGAAACTTACTAAGTTTCAAAGATATTCGCCAAAATGGATATCACATTGAGACTACAAATAATTAAAAAAATTAAATATCTTTATATTACTACAATAAAGTCGGGTAAGAAATATGTGCTTGAAAAGCTGCCCCGTCTTTCCTCTAGCTTGTACTACACAAACATTGGCAGGGCTGAAACACATGCTATAGTAAACCAGAAGTTTACTAATCCAAATAGTTTTATTATTTTGCATGGCCGGTTGGGCCATCTTGATTCTAGCATGATGCTCAAAATAATTGAGAATTCACCTGAACATGTATCGAAGAACCAGAAGATTCTTCAATTTAAGGAATTCTCTTGTGCTGCATGTTCTCAAGGTAAATTTATTACTAGGCCATCAGTAACTAAAGTTGGGATTGAATCCGCAGTATTTCTGGAACGTATACAAGGTGATATATGTGGGCCCGTTCACCCACTATGTGGACTATTTAAATATTGTATGGTTTTAATAGATGCATCTACAAGATGGTCTCATATGTGCTTATTATCAAGTATTAACTCACAATCTGGCATTTTCGAGGTTGTTAGCTAAAATAATAAGATTAAGAGCACAATTTCTAGATTATGCAATTAAGACATTCGTCTTGATAATGCTAGTGAATTTACATCCCAAGCCTTTAATGGTTATTGTATGTCAAGTGGGATAACAGTTTAACATCTTGTTGCTTATGTTCATACTCAAAATGGTCTGGCAGAATCATTTATCAAACGCCTCCAATTAATTGCTCGACCATTGCTTATGAGAACAAAACTTCCTATTTCGATATGGGGTCATGCTATTTTGCATGCAGCAACACTTATGCGCGTCAGGCCAACGGGGTATCATAAAATCTCCCCATTACAATTGGCTTATGGTGAAGAGCCAAATATTTCTCATCTTAGAATATTTGAATGTACGGTATATGTTCCAATTGCTCCACTACAACGCACAAAGATGAGTCCCCAAAGAAAGTTGGGGGTATATGTTGGATATGAATTTCCCTCTATTATTAAATATCTTGAACCCATGACTGGAGATTTATTTACAGTAAGATTTGCTGATTGCCATTTTGATGAATCAACTTTCCCAACATTAGGGGAGAGAATAAGTAGCTGAAAAAGGAGATAGACTAGAATGCATTATCATTATCTTATTTAGATCCTCGTACAAATCAGTGTGAGCCGGAGGTTCAAAAAATAATTCATTTGCAAAGTATTGCAAATCAACTTCCAGATGCATTTACCAACCTATCAAGGATTACTAAATCTCATATTCCAGCTGCAAATGCTCCAATTCGAGTTGATGTCCCGGTAGGACAATCCGTTAAAGCAAATGAGTCTAAGCCACACTTAAAACGTGATAGACCAATCGGTTCCAAAGATAAAAATTCTCGAAAAAGAAAAGGGATAAATGATCAAGATGGTCATAATATGGATGTAGTTGCTCAAGAAGAGCTCTGAGACGTAACAATTGATAAAACCTCAGAAGAGGTCAATGTACCTTAAAATAATGAAAATGAAGAGATCTCAATAAATTATGTCATAACTGGAAAAAGATGGAACCGAAATGATAAGTCAAAAAGAACGAAGACTATGAATAAACCAATCCAATAAATTCGCTCATTTTATAAGAAATTCCTATATGATTTCTAATCGGGAGAGATTAAACACAAGCAAAATCTGCAGTAACATTTCAAGGGAATGTTACTAATGGAACATATAGGAATAATAGGTTCTTTTCTTTTTTTGTTGACCATCATTTCAATTGATTGGATGCTTGAGCACTCAGAGATTTTCGTGAGTTCCTCGTATATAATAAAGTATCTTCCGCCCCTTTCCACAACTATTTAGATTTCCTATCGGGCTATCCAATCTAATTGAAGGTCTAGTCATTATACAATGCATTAATAATAGAAAATTTTAATTTGTAGTAGAAGGTAATTGCGAAGTCTTGATAGCCCCTCTAGCATTAGAATATTTCCTTAAAGCCTAAATATGCAATACAATGATATTTATAATTTTTTTAGAAACCCCCCCAGACCAGATGTTTAGAATCAAACAAGTATCAACAGTCTGCTTTCTCTACTTCTGTTGGGGAATCATTCGGCGGGTTATATCAACAGAACAGAAGAAAAGAAGAGATTTCGAGTTTTTTTTATCAGGCGACACCCGAATTTGAACTGGGAAAAAAAAGATTTGCAGTCCTCTGCCTTACCACTCAGCCATGTCGCCAAAATGCTACAATTACAAAATAGATGAAAACTTTCCCGGATTACTGAACTGCTTTTTTATTGTACTTGCACCTTGAGTTCCGTTTTCCTTAATTTTTCCTAAAAGTCAAAGAAATCCTAATCCTTCTTCCCTTTTGATTGGGTTTGATTCATCCTTTCAATTTCGATTGAGTCTATTAGTTATCGATAATATTTTTGCTTATAATGTTGTTGCTGAAATAATCCAACAAGATGAGGATCTTGAACCGAAATCTATCGATGAATGAAGACAAAGAAATGATTGGCCAAAATGGAATGACGCTATCCAAGTAGAATTGACTTCACTTAAAAATCGTGAAATTTTTGGACCTAATAGCCCAAACACCTGAAGGTGTAAAGCCAGTAGGGTACAAATGGATTTTTGTGCGAAAAAGAAATGAGAAAAATAAATTGTAAGATATAAAGCACGACTTGTGGCACAAAGATTTTCGCAACGACCTGGCATTGATTATATGGAGACATATTCTCCTGTTGTGGATGCAATCACATTCAGGTATCTTATCAGTCTAGCAATTCATGAAAAAATTGATATGCATCTTATGGATGTTGTCACGTCCTATTTATATGGCTCACTTGTCACGACCCAAACTAACCCCTGTAGTGATGGCGCCTATCATGGAACTAGGCAAGCCGACTCATTTCCAAAACAAGCCGATGTTTTCATTTCAAATATAATCTCAATGTTATTTAATATAAAAACTTTCATAAAGGAGTTCAAATCAAAATAAAAGTGCAGAAGGAAATGCCCGACATCGGGATGTCACTAATCATGAGTATCTACTACAATCTGTCTAACAATATCAAGGCTAACTCAGCCTGGACAATAGCTAAATACAACTAAAGGAAGATAAGAGGGAGAAGAGCAGGGGCTGCGATCGCCAAACAGCTACCTTTTTATCTCCAAGAAAATTTACAGCCAGAACAATCAATAACCGCTACCGTGTCCAGCTACACCTGAATCTGCACACAAGGTGCAGGGAGTAACGTGAGTACGCCAACTCAGTAAGTAACAACAATAAATAAAAATTGAGTAGTAGTGACGAGCAATAAAGCATACAACATTCATATCAGGAAAACTCAGTAAAATACCACATGCTTTTAAAATCAGGATTTGAATCAAAATATCTCATTTAAACCCAGTTCCAGTAAAAGTCATTTAAAGATATTTTGTCAACAGTTTTCAAACAGAGGAAAAATGCAAATGTGAGCAAAATGGTGAAATCATAAACAGCCCCTCGGGCAAAACATCACTCATATACAGCCCCTCGGGCAAATCTCACAGTCACTCGTGCCACTCAGGCATACCTCACAATCACTCTTGCCACTCGGGCATACCTCACAATCACTCATGCCTCCCAGTCACTCAGCACTCGCACTCAGTAGGTACCTGCGCTCACTGGGGGTGTGTATATACTCCAGAGGGGTTCCTTCAGCCCAAGCGCTATAATCTGCACGGACAACTCACGTGCTATAATAATAAAGTATGCTGCAGGCGGGCAACCCCGATCCATACTCATCCTCACAAATCAGGCCCTCGGCCTTACTCAGGCATTCAGCCCAAAATATTTATATGCATCAAAATAGAGTCATAAAACTGAGTTACGCTGTAAACAAGTATAAACATGACTGAGCATGGATTTTCATATGAAAACAATGAGAGGATGGTAAGAAAAAGCCCCTAAGGCTCCAAACAGCACTGGCGCAAGGCCCGAACATGGCATTCAGCCCAATTTACAGAAACTCTTTCTAAAACATATAAGTATCATATAGTTTCAACAGAATATTTAACTTTACAATTGCTATGGGACGGACCAAGTCACAATCCCTAACAGTGCATATCCACACGCCCGTTACCTAGCATGTGCGTCACTAAAAATAGTAGAATGATACAAAATCCTGGGTTTCGTACCCTCAGGACTAGATTTACAATCGTTACTTACCTCAAATCGGTCAAATCTCTACCCCGTAATGCTCTTTCCTCTGGACTCGCCCTCCAAATACTTCGAATCTATTCACAATCAGTACAATACCATCAATACGCGCTAATGGAATGAATTCCACAAGAAAAGCTACAAAATTAGACCAAAACCCAAAATTGGCTCAAACCCGGCCCCCGAGTCCACGTCTCGAAATTCCGACAAAATTTACAAAACTAGAAAGCTAATTCACTCACGAGTCTAACCATACCAAATTCATCAAAATCTGACATCGTTTGGTGCTTCAAATCCTTAAATTACTCTCCAAATATTCCAAACCCTAATTCCTCATTTTCACTAATTACAATGATTAAATAATGGAAAATCACCATATATACAAGTATTAGGGCTCAAGTAACTTACCTCAACGAAATTTCCTTGATTCCCTCTTCAATTCTCTCCCAAAAGCTCCAAAAATCGAATAGAAATGGTGAAGAATGCACCAAAATTCGCGAAGTGTGCAATATGTACCCTCTGCCCAGGCGCCTCGCACCTGCGGCCATTTTCTCGCTCCCGCGCGACCACACCTGCGGTCCAAGGAGCCATACCTGTGCAACTCAATTACACGCCCAGACTCTGCATCTGCGGCAAATCCATTGCACCTGCGAAGGCGCACCTGCGCGTTTCCTCCGCTTCTGCGAAGCCTGCACAACATTTCCTTTCTCCGCATCTGCGCCCCAGGTTTCGCACCCGCGGGCTCGCAGATGCGACCTCCAACTCGCACCTGCGCATCTTGCCTAGCCCAGCATTACCCGTACCTACGTACTCTCCACGCACACCAGCGGCCCAAACTCTCTGCCCGGCGACTCAAAGCATCGGCCACCACATTGGCCTTCCCCGGATGGTACAAAATAGTGATATCATAGTCCTTAAGAAGCTCCACCCATCTCCGCTGACGTAAATTAAGATCCTTCTACTTTAACAGATACTGCAGACTCCGGTGATCAATATAGATCTCACAATGAACCCCATACAAATAATGACACCAAATCTTCAAGGCGTGAACAATTGCCGCTAACTCAAGATCATGGACATAATAGTTCTTCTCATGGGTCTTTAATTGGTGCGAGGCATAGGCAATCACCCTACCCTCCTGCATCAAAACACAACCAATGCCTATCCTCGAGGCATCACAATACACGGTGTAAGAACCTGAAGCTGAAGATTCGGGATTCAGATATTCTTAAACTGCTTTCAGGACCCGATATGGCCATATGAGTTACCGGTGATATTTTATATTATGATCCAAAAAAAGATCGGGAAGAATTGGCAAAAATGGTCACTGTTATGTGCTTACCCTATAGTTTTCCTTCTAACCCCCACTTTGTGCATTATATTAGAAAAATTTATAATCCTACTTATAAAGGTTTTCCTCGCACAACCGTAAAGAGTGATATTTATAAATATAAACATGAATATGAACAATATTTGCGCTATTTATTTACTCATATAAATTGTCGTCTTGCTATTACAACTGATATTGGTAGAAGTGGTAATGACTGTGATTACCTTACTATTACCAGTCATTGGATTGATGAGCATTGGATAATGCAAAAGCGCATTATTGCTTATAGAATAATTAATTCACGTCACACAGGGCAGTTTATTTCTAGCACGATTGCGGATATTTGTAGATATTTTTGCATTAGTGATAAAATAATGTCAGTTTCAATGGATAATGTTACTAGTAACACAAATGTTGTAGCCTTGCTTACCACTATACTAAGTCCTGTATTTAGTAACATTTTTCATGTTAGATGTATTTGTCATATTTACCATTTAATTGTGGGTGATGGTATGCGAATTTTAAATGTTAAAATTGAAAAGGCTAAAATGGCTCTTAATTGGCCTTTTTATTCAAACTGTAGAAGTAGACTTAGAAAATATTTTAAAAGATGCGATGAATTTGGCCTAAGAGAAAGAAAGGTTCCTAAACCTTGTCCAACTAGATGGAATTATATGTATGAAAGTTTAGTTGTTGCATATGAATATAGAAACCCCATAAACTCAATGTTTAATGCTCATGTAAGTGATGATGATGAGCACCTTACAAATGCGGATTGGGCTAATGTTAAAATGCTTGTAGATTTTTTAGAAAAATTTCATATTGCTACAAAGGAATTTTCTGGGCAATATTATCCTACTATTTCTAACTGTTTAGTTTATATTGCAAAACTTGCAAATTTGTTTGATCATTTTTCAGAGGGTGGGGAAATTTATCAACTTGCTATTGATTCCATGAGAAAAAAGTTTAAAAAATATTTTTTCCCTATTCCCCCTATTTATGGTATTGCTGCATTGTTAAATCCTACTATGAAATTAGGAGGTCCTCAATTTTGGTATGAAACTGTTTATAATGGTTTAGCACTTGAAGATGAGGAGTTGTCTAAACTTTCGAACGCAATAGCCTCAATTAAAATAAATGTTCAAACTATTTATAATGCTTATCAAGTTGCATTAGATTATGCTAGACCAAATGTTCCAACTCCTTCTTCTTCTAGTTCTCAATCATCTAAAAGAACTGCGGGAGTAAGAGCACTTAGTGCTTGGGCAGGGTTCAGGGGTTCTCAAGGTTCTAGTACTAGTGATTTTTCACAACTAAATGAGCTTGAAGTTTATTTGTCACAGGGAATTGAGGAAGTGAATCCCGATGGCTCCTTTAATATTTTGGAATGGTGGAAGGACAAAGAAAAATACTTTCTGATTCTTTCAAGGATGGCCCGAGATATTTTAACTATTCAAGCTTCAACAGTGGCATCAGAGAGCGCTTTCGGTCAAGCAAGACTTCAACTCGGTGATTATAGAGCGTCTATGAGGGAGAGCTTGGAAAAATCAGTACTTTTCAGAGATTGAATCCGTTCGAAAAGAAGAAATTTTGGACTTGCTGAATCACAACCAGAGGTAGACGAAGCTTACGAAGAAATGCTAGCTGAACTTGCGGAGGATGATGCTTCGCCTGGAAGCGGTGATGACCAAGCTTCATTTCCGCCACCACCAACGGAAATTCCTCCGGACCTTGAAGGATTTATGAAATTTGTAAGAGATACCATGTAAATTAATATGTAACTTGTATTTTGGCACATCTTGATTAGTTTCTTTTTCTTCTCAATGGTGGTATTAGCACCTTGTTGTGCTCATTCCATAGGGGGAGGAAGACTAAGAAAGATATTGCCATAATTTTTAATGCTATAATAAAAATATAACGCATTGATTTGAATATCTCTTTACAATATTTTTGTCTTTTTATATATCTTAAGCTATACATATAGTATAATATAGTATAGTATAGTATATATATATATATATATATATATATATATATATATATATATATATATATAAAAGCTTATATTTATACTATACTATAGTCTATACTATATATACATCTCATAAGATATATAAGCTATATTCGATATACATATATATATATAAGCCTATATATATACTATCGAATATGGCTTATATACTATAGTATAGTATATATATATATACTATATATACAACTTAAGATATATAAACTATATTCGATATACTATATATACATCTTAAGATATACTATATATACATAGTATACTAGATATACTAGATATATATATAGTAGATATACATGTATATATAGTATATCTTAAGATGTATATATAGTATATAAATCGAATATAGCTTATATATAGTAAGATGTATATATATTATAGTATAGTATAGTATACATATAAGCTTATATTTATACTATACTATAGTCTATACTATATATACATCTCATAAGATATATAAACTATCGAATATAGCTTATATATCTTAAGTTGTATATATAGTATATACTATACTATACTATAATATATATACATCTTACTATATATATTATATATATCTTAAGATGTATACTATCGAATATGACTTATATACTATGTATATATAGTATAGTGTGTGTATATATAAGATGTATATATAGTATAGTGTGTGTATATATATATATATCTTAAGATGTATATATAGTATATCTTAAGATGTATACTATCGAATATGACTTATATACTATGTATATATAGTATAGTGTGTGTGTATATATATATATATCTTAAGCAGTATATATAGTATATAAATCGAATATAGCTTATATATCTTAAGATGAATATATAGTATAGTATAGTATATATATAAGCGCTTATATATATATATATGTATATCAAGTATATCGAATATACTATGTATAAATAGTATATAGTGTGTGTGTGTGTGTGTGTGTGTGTGTGTGTGTATATCTTAAGATGTATATATATATATATACTATAATATATATACATAGTTTATAAGTCATATTCGATAGTATACATCTTAAGATATACTATATATACATCTTACTATATATATATATATAGCTTATATATCTTAAGATGTATATATAGTATATTTTAAGATGTATACTATGTATATATAATATAGTATATATATATTTTAAGATGTATATATAGTATATAAATCGAATATAGCTTATATATCTTTATTACTATTTTTTTCTCTAACTTCTATAAAAAAAGAAGAAGTAAAAATACAAAGTTTCTATTGGGCCCATTTAGGCCCGGGACCGGCCCACTTAACCCGGGACCGTTAGTTCGTGGTCCCGATCCCGAGCCGGTTCCAGCAATAAGCCCGCGAAGCCCGGGACCGTTTAGGATCGGACCGCATAGAACCGGCCCACTTAGGACCGGGCCCGCGAACCCCACTTAGGACCGGGCTTGGCCCACTTGCCACCCTTAGTTCTTGGTGATGTCTTTTGGGCTGACCAATGCCCCATCAATGTTCATGCATTTGATGAACAGTGTATTCCAGCCCTATTTGGACTCATTCATTGTTGTATTCATTGATGACATCCTGGTGTACTCTTGTAGCCTGGAGGAACACGCTCAGCATTTGAAGATTGTATTACAGAGATTGAAGGAGGAGAAGATTTGTGTAAAGTTCTCCAAATGTGAGTTTTGGCTCAGTTCAGTAGCATTCTTGGGGCACGTGGTGTCCAGTGAGGGTATCAGGTGGATCCGAAGAAGATAGAGGCGGTGCAGAGTTGGCCCAAACCGTCCTCAACCACGGAGATTAGGAGCTTTCTTGGTTTGGCGGGTTACTATCGTCGCTTTGTGGAGGGATTTTCATCTATTGCATCGCCCTTGACCAAATTGACCCAAAAGGGTGCTCCATTCAGGTGGTCGGATAAGTGTGAGGGGAGCTTTCAGAAGCTCAAGACTTATTTGACCACAACTCCAGTGTTAGTTCTGCCATCACGACAGGGGTTAGTTTGGGTCGTGACATCACTGGACAACTAAATTTTTATGAAAATCTCTAAAGGATTCAAAGTGCCTGAAACATACAAAGATTTCGGGGAAACTTGTTTGATAAAGCTTCAGAAATTCTTATACGGATTGAAGCAATTAAGGCGCATGTGGTATAATCGCCTTAGCGAATACCTATTGAAAGAAGGGTACAAGAATAACCCAATTTATTCTTGTGTCATTATAAAAAGATCTGGATCTGATTTGTCATAATAACTATGTATGTTGATGACTTGAATATCATTGGAACTCCTGGAGAGCTTCCAAAGGCAATGGAATGCTTGAAGAAAGAATTTGAAATGAAAGATCTTGGAAAGACAAAATTTTGTCTTGGCTTACACATTGAGCATTTGAAAAATGGAATATTTGTCCATCGATCAACGTGCACCGAAAATATTTTAAAGCGCTTTTATATCGATAAAGCACATCCATTGAGTACCTTGATGGTTGTGAGATTGCTTGATATATATAAAGATCAATTTCGTCCTCATGAAACTAGTGAAGAACTTCTAGGTACTGAAATACCATATCTTAGTGCAATTAGGATATTAATGTATCTTGCTAATTATTCTAGACCAGATATAGCTTTCTATGTAAGTTTGTTAGCAAGATTTAGTTCTTCCCCAACACAAAGACACTAGAATGGTATTAAGCATCTATTCAGATATCTATGAGAGACCATTGATATTAAATTATTTTATTCAAATGAATCTAGGTCACAACTGATTGGTTATGTAGATGCATGATATTTATCTGACCCACATAAATATCGATTCAAACAGGTTATTTATTCATATGTAGAGGTACAACCATATCATGGCGTTCAACAAAATAAACTATAGTTGCTACTTCTTCAAATCATGCAAAGATAATAGTCATTCATGAACCGAGTCGAGAATGCGTTTGGGTGCGATGAATAACTCAATATTTCCGGGAGATATGTGGTCTTTCATGGGGTAAGGATATCTCAATAACATTATATGAAGACAATGTTGCATGTATAGCTCAACTAAAAGAGGGATATATTAAAGGAGACAGAACAAAACATATTTTACCAAAATTCTTTTTCACTCATGCTCTTTAAAAGAATGGTGAAGTAGATGTTCAACAAATTCGTTCAAGTGATAATTTGGCAAATTTATTCTCTAAGACATTGCCGAAATCAACATTTGAGAAGTTAAAATACAAGATTGGAATGCGTCATCTCCGAGATATCAAATAAGGTTTTTATCAGGGGGAGAAATACGCGTACTCTTTTTCTCTTAACTAAGGTTTTGTTCCATTTCGGTTTTCCTGGTAAGGTTTTTAATGATGCAACTTTTAATGTGTATTACAAGATATGTGTACTCTTTTTCCTTCACTAGAATATTTTTCACTGGATTTTTCTTAGTAAGATTTTAATGAGGTACATTATCTATTAATGGACATCCAAGGGAGAGTGTTATAAATTATGTCAGTGGATTTATCCACTTGCAATGATGGATGTCTTTTATAACAGGTTTTGGATTGTTTATGTATTCATAACAGGTTTTAGATTGGTTATGTATTCATAACATGTTTTGGATTGGTTATGTATTCATAACAGGTTTTGGATTAGTTTTGTAACAACGAAATATTTCTATAAATAGGTTCACTGATGAACCTATTCCATGCAGTTGAAAATAGAAGAATTCCTCTCTTCTAATATTATTATTACCTTCTTATGTTAAGTTCTAGTTAATTACACAGTTCTTGCTATATTGTTTTTATTTCAAAACAATTTGGTCCTGTGTTTACTAGGTGTTTTCTAATAATCTTAGATATATAGACATATGTAGAAAAAGTATGAAAATTTCAAGAAGAATTTCTAGGATTAAAAAATATCAAATTATTGAATATTAAAATAATATGTTCCAAATGATATAAAATAAATAGATTTTTTTTTATAATTGTGTGCTCAGCACGGGTACATGGTATTTCCTTAGCACGAGTACTAGGTATCTTACTCGAAACCTCAGCAAGGGTACCTAGACTTCAGTACGAGTACTCGGTACTTACTCATGCTCAAACGAGAGAGGGAGAAATGTTTAGTGAACCTTTAGAGAGATGTGAGAGTCTCTCTCTCTCGAACTAAGCAGTACCTTACTAACACCAGCTTACATTTCTTCCTTTTAATCTGCTCCTTGAATATCCAGCCTACCCTCATGAGCCAATACACTCCCAATCACGTATCTAACCACTCTGATCATGAACCTCCTGACATAGGAAACATGCAAATTGATGACCCTGTCACACCTGCATTAAAGGCCGCCTTCCTACACACACTGTGCTCCAACACATGCTTTCCCCCCTTCCCCACGGCTACTTGTACCATTAATAAAGAAATTGACCTATCAGATGAAAGCATTATCTGCGTAAATGATGATGAAAATTTTATTCCACTTACCACCATTGATAAATCTAGACTATACTCCACGTGAAAATTTTCTGTCATTATCAAAGTTTTTGGCAAAATAATAGGCCACCAAATCCTCTGTAACAAAATTACCTTTCTTTGGAAGCCTACTGAAGATCTACCATTAATTGACCTAGGGTCTAACTTTTTCCTGATTAAGTTCATTAAGGAAGAACACATGCATAAAGCACTTCAAGGGGGACCTTGGTTCATTCTCAATCACTTTCTCTCTGTCCGAAAATAGGAGACAAAGTTTATCACTTCCAACGCACAACTAACATACTCGACACTTTGGGTTCGCCTACCTGAGCTACCCACAAAGTTTTATGATCTAGAAATCCTTCAACTAGTCGACTCTAAATTGGGTCAACTATTAAAGGTGGACACTTGCACTTCGGCAACCACCAGACGATGGTATGCACGTATTTGTATTGATTTTCCTTCGGAAAAGCCTCTTAAAACACATATCTATATAGGCAACTATAAGCAAACTTTGTTCTATGAAGGCCTCAACTTACTTTGCACTAAATGTGGTCGTTTTGGGCATGCAACATGGAATTATGCATACGTTCAAAACTCCCAATCCCTTATATAATATAATACATCTATGTGTTTGCCAACTCCCTCCCACACAAACCAGCAACCAGTGGAAGCAAAGTGGAAAATTGTTACCTTTCCAAAGAAATCAAACACCCGCTACACCAACAGGCAGCACACTCTCTCCGATGAGGCCTTGCACTCACGTAGGTAGCCTTTCCACATACGCATGCTAGGGAAGGAGAAGGTAGCGACCGCTCCTTTGGAAGAACCCCCTAGGTACGTCCTCAAACCCTAACGGGCCACCAAAATCCTAATTAAAAACGGCTACAGATTTTACTCACAGGCCTACTACTAATATTATTAACCAGTTCTCTTCCTTAAGCAATATTGACCCAAATATGATCATAACAGATATTGCTATTAGCAACCAAATACCTATCTCATCATCTACAAAACCCACCAAAACAACTGAGCCCAACTCTGACCAAAACCCAACTACTCATACAGCACACCAGCACGTATCACCTCAATCCCAGCAACCCACATCCACCAATCAACCACAAAAGCCTAATACTCATGATCACCTACCTATAGCCCATAATTCCTTTGTATCAAATCCTAGCATGGACACGCCAAATAGTAAAGGGAAGCCATGTCAATTTACCACTCCAGCTCATGACCAAGCCGATCCCTCCCCCAAATTACTAGTTGACACATCGACACAACACACAGTAACTCCCACTACTCAGCCGAATTTATCAAAAAATAGAAATATAACTCTGCATGCTATAGTGTCCAACCCAACTAATTCTACTAATTCTCTACTCCCATTACAACACAATCATTCCTCTTCACGTGCTAATTCTTGTGCAACTACAAATTCACTCTCCACTACAATACACATTCAGAATTCACAACCTACACCACCACTCTCATACTCTATTAACTTCACCTAAAAATCTCTCCTAAACTTATTCTCCCCATCCTTCCAAAGAATCTCCTTCAGACATAAAGTAATCAACCAGGTTGGAGATGGGGTTACAAGGTTATTCTCTCATCTTCACCCTAGAACTCAACAACGGAGAGGATGCGATTTGGCATGGAAGCCTATGCTCAAACACAGTGGTTCACCACTCAAACTCCTCTATTGGTGGACCATCATCCATCAAGCTCACAAACACCACAATGGGCTTACCCGATGCATCTTCCAACCCAACAGATGAACCCCATCATGAATCTCATTCCCTTCTATTCTCCACACCATATGGGTCAAATATATACCCCTTGGTTCCAACCCATAAACTGATTCAATCCATTATCCCCATATGCCACACCCAACAGCCCATACGATCCACTGAATCCACTAGACAACCCTCCACTAACACTCCCTCCAGCTCCAAACGAACTAGATAATCAAACCAGGCAGTAGCTAGCAGAGATACTAGCAGAGATGAAGGAAAGAAGGACGGAATTTCTATGGTTAAAGTGCATACATCTCTACAACCTCAAGGAGCAGTACGAAGAAAATTCATACTCAAATACCCTCTAGAACTCAAAACATGCAGCCTCAACTTTCGAGTGACGACCAATTGCGAAGTAGGGAAATATGCCATGGTGATAATTCCGACTCTTCGCCCAACTCCAACAGTCATGGAACAGGAGCAGAGGGTACCACTAGCTACCCCACTCCCAATTCAAGACCCAATTGAGCCTGCCATCTCCCCATGTTTAGCTATGAATTTTTTAATATGGAATTGTAGGGACTCTCACAATGCAGAGTTTAGGCGTCACTTTAGTTTAGCATGGAAGCCTATGCTCAAACACAGTGGTACACCACTCAAACTACTCTATTGGTGGACCATCATCCATCAAGCTCACAAACACCACAATGGGCTTACCCGATGCATCTTCCAACCCAACAGATGAACCCCATCATGAATCTCCTTCCCTTCTATTCTCCACACCACATGGGTCAAATATATACCCCTTGGTTCCAACCCATAAACTCATTCAATCCATTATCCCCATATGCTACACCCAACAACCCGTACGATCCACTGAATCCACTAGACAACCCTCCACTAACACTCCCTCCAGCTCCAAATTAACTAGATAATCAAAACATGCAGTAACTAGCAGAGATACTAGCAGAGATGAAGGAAAGAAGGATGAAATTTCTATGGTTAAAGTGCATACATCTCTACAACCTCAAGGAGTAGTACGAAGAAAATTCATACTCAAATACCCTCTAGAACTCAAAACATGCAGCCTCAACTTTCGAGTGACGACCAATTGCGAAGTAGGAAAATATGCCATGGTGATAATTCCGACTCTTCGCCCAACTCCAACAGTCATGGAACAGGAGCAGAGGGTACCACAAGCCTGCCATCTCCCCACGTTTAGCTATGAATCTTTTAATATGGAATTGTAGGGACTCTCACAATGCAGAGTTTAGGCGTCACTTTAGTTTTCTTCTGGATAACCACAGGCCAGTCCTAGCTGTGTTTTTAGAAACTCACATGCAGGATCACTCAATCCTCCGGGACGACTTCCAATTCACTAACATGTTCCAGGTTGCAGCTAATGGCCTCATAGGAGGGCTGGTAGTCCTATGCAACAATAATTTAATTAATGTGGAGGAATTGCGCATGTCTGAACAGGAAGTCCACTGCCTTGTCCAGGTATGGCCAAACTCTTCTAAATCGTTGTTTTCTGCGATATATGCCAGTAATAGTTTTCAATATCGCAATATATTATGGGAAAACGTATTGCATATTTATGACACTTATAAGGGTCCTTAGTTAGTCGGGGGTAATTTTAACGAACTACTTAGATCAAGTATAAATTTGGAGGCAGACTGCTAAGTAATAATCGAGCAGACATTTTTGGCCGTAGCCTAAACTATTGTAACTTAATTGATTTAGGCTTTAGAGGTAGCCGATTTACATGGACTAATAAACGTCGTCATGGTCACACCATTTTAGAAAGGCTTGACCGTATGTTAGAAAATTATGAATGGATAAATAGTTATCAAGAGGCAACCGCATAACACTTACCACGCACATACTCGGATCAATGTCCTCTCTTACTAACCCTAGAAACTAGACCTCCTTTTACTCAAAAAATATTTAGGTTTGAAACAATTTGGACTTCGCACCCAGAATTCAAGGAATAAGTACGTTAAGTCTGGAAAGAAAATACTAATCTTCTTAGCACCACTGATACCTTTCAAAATGTTGTCCTACACTGGAATAAAAATAGGTTTGGTAACATCTTTGAGACCAAACGCAAAATATTAGCTAGACTTGCGGGTATTCAATCCTCCGTTCACTATCTCACTAGTTTATTCCTACAACCTCTAGAGAAACAACTAACTACTGATTATAGTAATATACTTCTTTAGAAGAAGAGTTTTAGAAACTAAAATCGCGTATAACATGGTTTAATGAAGGTGATGCTAACACCAAATTCTTTCATATGTCAACTCTTCAGCAAAAACGGAGGAATAGGATAATTGCCCTTAAAGATACGGTTGGTAATTGGTGTTTTATCCCTACTGACATATATAATACTATTCAAGCCTATTATCAATATTTTTTCACCACAGAACACACTCATTCTGTGTACCTACACCAAGACTCTAACATACACATCCTTGGTAATGCTGATTTTCAATCCTTAGCGGAGCCTCTACATGACTCCGAATTTTTTAAAGGCATATATACTTTTAAACCGCTTAAAGCACCAGGGCCGGATCGTATACATACCTATTTTTACCAAACATATTGGAATGAGGTGGGCCCTAAGGTTAAAGCCTTTTGTCATCAAGTTTTTAGGGATATGATCATCCCCCAAAAATTAACACAACTTATATTTGCTTAATTTTTAAGGTGAAGGATGTACACACAATTTATCAATACAGGCCCATAAACCTATGTAATAGTATTTATAAACTCATCACAAAGATCATCGCTAATAGGATTAAGCCCATCATCTCCAAAATAATAGGACAAACTCAAACTAATTTCCAACAATGTAAGCGAGCTTCAGACAATGCAATCATTGTTCAAGAAACTCTAACCTACTTCCAAAAAAAGAAAGGCAAAATCAGTAACATGCTTCTAAAACTGGACCTTGAAAAGACTTTTGACCGACTCGAATGGTCCTTTTTCGAGAAAACCTTACTCTTTTTTAATTTTTCTACTTCTTTAATTAAGCTAATTATGTCATGTATTACCACCTCTTCAACCTCGATTTTAATCAACGATACCCGCACATTCTATTTCTACCCCTCAAGAGGCATTCTCCTAGGGGATCCTTTGTCACCCTATCTATTCATAATGTGTATGAAAATACTTTTACGCACCATATCTCTGTCAGTGGATTATCTTAATTGGCAACCAATAAGACTTTACAAATCAGGAGCCGCTCTATCACACATATTCTTCGCAGGCGACCTCATTTTATTAGCCAAAGTAAGTACAAAAAGTTTTCATACCATTATATTAATCACTTTATCAAACACTCGGGGTACAAAATTAACTTTCAGAAATCAAAGATCGTTTTTTCTGAAAATTGCTCCCAAGCAAGCAAGAATTTTGTTCTTAGCTCTTTCCAAATGTTAGAAGGAACTACTTTTGGTACTTGGATTTCCTATATTCATTTCCAAACCAAAAAAGAGTGACTTCCAATTCCTTCTCGATAACTTTAAACATCGACTAGAGGGATGGAAAACTAGTTTCATGAGCATGGCATGACGAACAACTCTTATCAAATCCACCCTTAATGCTCTTCCAAACCATACTATGCAATATATCTCTATCCCGCAATCCATTATTAATAAAATGGAATAATACCAACGAAGCTTTCTATGGGGCACCACTGCAACAAGAAAAAAGTTACATCTTCTCAAATGGGGGAAGGTTACATCACCAAAAGAAATAGGAGGCTTAAGTATTCAACAACTTCGCCCAAGGAATAATGCATTACTTGCAACCCTATCTTGGAGGCTTTTTCAATCTCCTCATACTCTTTGGGCCGGGACATTAATTAGTAAGTACTTAACTATGTCCTCCACATTAAATCACTCTCCAATTTGGCGTAATATTATTAAAGGCTGGCAACACTGTCAGCTCGGTCTACAATGAAAAATAGGGACGGGCACACATATTAGTTTCTGGTATGACCCATGGGTTAAAGCAGACACACCCCTCCGTTCTCTTATTCAAGGGCCGTTACCAAAACAACACCAACGACTAAAAATATCAGCCCTTCTAACTTCGCAGGGGTGGGATCGGGCTAATATCCCATTCGAGTTACCTTTAGATATACAAAACAATATTCAAACACCTTACATCTCTTTGTACAATAAATAAGTAGACCACACATTTTGGGCCTTAACACCATCTGGATATTTTTCTGTCCATGCCATGTATAATGCATTAGCAAATAGCAACACCCAAACACTTCTCCAGCTTAATTAAATGTATCTGGGCCTTGCCAATCCATCATAAGGTCAGAACTTTTATTTGGCTCCTCAACCATAACAGATTGCCCACGCGTCACTTTCTCCATTCTATTGGTATTATACCGGATTCAACTTGTCACTACTGTCAGGAAGCCGATGAGACCTTAACTCATATATTTTTAACATGTGTCAATGCCCAAATATACTGGGCCTCACTAGAACTCCAGGGCCATATCACTGCACTCACACATATCGATCACCCACAACAATGGCTGCATCCTCTAATCAATTCAAAACCTTCCCGGTTACCTCATAAGATTAATCCTCGAACCTTTCTACCATTAAGCCTTTGGAACATTTGGCTAACTCGTAATCACAACCTTTACGAACGAACATTTTCCACTATTAGCACAAATTATACAATACATCAAGCCATCGAATTTTCTTGGCTGCTTCATATCACAAAAAGCCTACGCGAGTTAAGATTGCACTTAGGTAGATACCTCCAAAACCAAATATTTACAAACTAAATACGGATGGAGCCAATTCTTCTACATCGAATACAGATGGCATTGGTGGAGTTATTCGTAATCATCTCGACGACTGGGTCGTGGGTTTCTCAGGCAAAACACCCCATTCAACTTGTATTGCAGCAGAACTCCAGGCCCTGATCCAAGGCCTTAAAATAGCTATTCAACTAAGTCTAACACCACTTCAAGTGAAAACAGATTCCAAGGAGGTAATCACCTTACTAGATAGTGACAATATTCTATACACTAACATGCTTCTTGATTGCAGGCACCTTCTACAGCTGCTACATAATCCAATAGTCCACTGTCATGACCCAAAATCTAACTAGCCGTGATGGCACCTAACCTCACCCGCTAGGTAAGCCAAATAACAATAATCCGATTCAATTAATATTTAACTGACTCTAATACACTCCCCAAAGACTGGTAGTACAAATCATGAGCTTCTAAGCTTAGAATTTATAAAGCTGGTGTGAAATAAAAATACGTCATATGTCTGAAGTATACATGAACAGATTAAAAATTCTAAAGCTACCATGAACAAGAGGCAGCAATGACTGGAACGCAAGTACATCTTCAGATTCAGATCCCACCGTACGCAGCTACATCAGCATCTCAAATCTGCACACAAGGTGCAGAAGTGTAGTATGAGTACAACCGACCCCATGTACTCAATAAGTAACAAGACTAACCTTTGGGCTAAAAGTAGTGACGAGCTCCACAGCTACAGTCCAATATAGAAATAACAGTACAGAAATGTAGATATGCTTTCAAGTTCAACAGTTAAACTTAGTACAAATAAAATAGATCAACTCTGAATAATAAGAGTAATATGACATCTCTATATCTACATGCCAATGTACATGCTGTATGTGATGCACCTCTGTGAAAAACCCTCCTGCACTCACAACCTCAGAATACTCAATCACTCAGTAATGTATATGGCTAATCCAGCCCGAGGAAGATCCATCCTGTATATATACACATCAACTGACAATCAGTCAATCAATACTGTATAAGGCCAATCCAGCCTAGGGGAAGATCCATCCCTAGATATAAATGATTCGGACAAGATCTATCCCTCAATAGAAATGAACCACGCTCACTGTGGGGGGTGCAGACTCCGGAGGGGCTCTTTCAGCCCAAGCGCTATAATAGCCAGATCCAGGCATAAATAAATAAAATATGTTGCGGCGTGCAGCCCGATCCCATAAATATCACTCAAAATTTCCAGTCTCTCGGGCTCTCAATGACATGAAATCAACCTGACATGAAGATATGATGTATCAATGAATGACAACAGAGATTGAGATATGATATGCAAATGATAAATGTGTCTGAGTACAAAATTACAATTCAAGCAAATAATTCAAAAGCAACACGACCCTGTGGGTCCCAAAATATAGGCACGTAGCCTAAACATAATCTTTAACATGAGTCTCAGCTCAATTCTCCTCTAACACGTGGATGATATGTGGATAATGACATGATTATTTAATTATACAACTCCCCAAAATTTATTCAAGTCACAATCTCCATGGTGCACGCCCACACACCCGTCACCTAGCATGTGCGTCACCTCAATACAATTCACATAACACGTAATTCAGGGATTTATACCCTTAGAACTAAGTTTAGAAGTGTTACTTACTTCGAACAAGCCGAATCCAATGCCGAGCAAGCAATACTTCAAAAATTCCATTCCACGCGTATCAACCTCCATACACCTTCCTATATCCTCAACTCAAGCCAAACGATTTGTATCTATTTAAATAACGTGCAAATTAATCCCAATTTACTCCAATGCTTACAATTTAATAATTTATAAAAATTCTCAACTCCGCTCGAAAAGTTGGCAGTGGAGCCCACGTCTCGAAATCCGACGAAACTTAAAAAATCCGATAACCCATCCAATTACGAGTCCAACCATACTAGTTTTACTCAAATCCGACTCCGAAACAACATTCAAATCCCAAAAATTCATTTTATGAAATTTCTACCATTTCCCTCAAATTTCCATCTCAAAATACTAATTAAATGATGAAAACAATGATAAATTCATGTATATTAACCAAATTCGAGTTAGAATCACTTACCTCCACGAATATTTTGAAAATCCCACGAAGAATCGCCACAAACCGAGCTCCCAAAGTCCAAATATGAAATAATACTCCAACCCTCGTTCATATAGTACAAAATCTGATCTACCATTGTGCTGACCGCAAAATATTTGTGCGGTCCGCACATTCCAGGTTCTTTGGCCGCAACCAAAATTGTGCGGTCACAGTCCAGCAGTGACTGCACTACTCGGTTTCAGTAAATTGAACATAACTTTCGGTACAAATGTCTAAATGATGAATGGTTTACCTTTATGGAAACTAGAATCAAAGGCTACAACTTTCATTTTTGGATCATCTCCAAATTCCTTATGGATTAAAAGATATAAGCTCCTGAAATCAGACCATCGAACCTGCAGATTCTCCTTTCTGCGGCCGTAAGAGGATTTCTGCGGTCCGCAATTTTCCTCTAAGGTCTGCACATGAGGTTTTGCCTCAGCACTCCAAAATGTGTCCCCGCACTCCAACTGTTCCCAGAACATCATCACAGTACCGAAATGCCCAAACTCGTTCAAAACTTACCCCGAAACACACCCGATCTACTTGGGACCTCATCCGAATATACCAACAAGTCTTAAAATATATTACGGACCTACTCGAGGCCTCAAATCACATATAACAATATCGAAACGACGAATCGTACCATAAATCAAACATAAAAGTTTTTAAACCTTTCGATTTCCAAAACTCATGCCGAACCATATCAATGCAACTCGGAATGAACTCAAATTTTGCGTACAAGTCATAAATGATGTAACGCAGCTACTGAGATTTTCGGAACCACAATTCGAACCCGATATCATCAAAGTTAATTTTTGGTCAAACTTATGAATATTCCAAACCTTCAAGTTTCTAACTTTTGCCTATTGGTGTTGAAACCTTCTAGAAATATCCAAATGAAATTTCGGGCATACGTCCGAGTCCAAAATCACCATCCGGACCGAATGGAATCATCAAAACTCCGATATGAACTATGGTATCAATATCTGGACCCACACGGACAACTCACGTGCCAATAATATCAATATATGGATCCGTACGGACAACTCACGTGCCAATAACATAATCCACCTGGCATGGTCATAGGACTCCAGTCCAAGCATATCATACAAGAGCAATCAAATAAGTACACATGTATATGATAAATGAAATAAGATTCACATGCTCCTGGAATGGTATAAATAACACGCCATGGAGTAGGCATGTGCTATCACAACTCAATTTCAAATTGGCAAGTTATTGCAGAAATAGTAACTACCAAGTTTATTAAAGGAATTATCCTCTTTGTAACCTCAAGCCCAGGTAGTTCTCAACAAAGGTACGAATACGAGAAACGTTATAACATTACACTTAACAGTCAACTCTAGGCATATCATAACCTATGCATTCTTCCGAGTATGAATACTTTCCCCGATGCCCGCACATGGGCTCAAACCTCACATATATACGCACTCGTAGCGCATAGCTATCACGAATAATTAACGCAACTAGTGCCTCCACTGAGTTTAAATAAAACACTCACCTCAAACAGGCCTCAACCCTGAAACAATATGCTTCTGAGAACTCCCGGTCTCCAAATTCATAGATCACATGAATCACCGTAACTAATCCCAACTCCAGCACTCGAATGACTAACACATCTTTCATGCACGATCATCCCACGAGGAATACTTTCGTAATTCTTCTGTGCCATATAGCAATAATTTAAATATCAACAGTCTATCAACCAGGTGAGTACCATAATACCGATGAACATACGTAAGTCAATCACAATGCGCCTACTGAAATGCGCACCCTTCTCAGGGATTACCGAGCAGTTATAACATTCATCTAAATATCTGAAACTGACCATTCTGTCCAGAATCCGTGACATTCCCTTCAGGAATGAACTGCTACCTTGTATATGTAAATCTTAATCCCGCACAACACACCACATCTATCATTCCATCACGTGACAAACACATGAATCTCATTATCAACTCTGGGTAACCAGCAAATTACATACCCGGTCATTTAGAAACCTTCCTCTTGCTTCCTTCAAGGAGAAAATCACAATACATAACACGTTCCCCATACCGGTAGAAAATATCTGGTTCAAACCATGGTAGAAACCATCAAGAACACTTTGAAATCCATTTGTACATAATCGAGCTATCATAACTAAACTCCTCTAACTCGATCAAGCCACGCAAGTCACCAAACCCAAGAATATTGCCACCAAAATATTTGTAGAGCCTCACCACATCATAATTACCTAAAAGAACCGAGCATACCATTACCATGTTGGTCTAGCCTACTACCCAGTTGTCCTATTTTCTTAGAGTTTCTTCTGAATTACCCTCAAGTTGACACTTCTCCTTGTCAGAACACTACGATCCTTACCCAAAGCTCACTACAAGACATCTTAACATAAAACGACACTGCCATAAGGACCATAAACCATTGTATTCTTCTTAAGCACCACAAAGTACCACAACCGAGATACCCACTCTGAAGGACCTTATGTGAATTTAAAATTGTTCCTCTTTCATTTCTTATACTGAAATGTAGAATCCATAGTCATACAAAATTACCGCAAGTCCCGACACCATCCAATATAAATAACTAATTCTAGCGATATACGAATCCGAAAAATTTTCAATTGCCACATATACATTTTGAATCTAGTAGAACTCTCTCGAGAGTCATCCACTCTGCCGAAATCTAAATTGTACTGCCCAAACGGGCCAAAAAACACGTGCCCCATTAGCAAAACAACACTCAAAGAGGTAACCCTGCCTTAATACCACCGATCAATTCATACTCCGTGTGTACTACATCCTTCATAATAACAACTTAATCATTCCATGATTTTCATATTTTCATAAAGTACAATGTAACCCGTATTAAGGAATTTACTTACTCGATTCATCTTTGATTTCAACATCTGCAAGTCATAACTAATCCACAAGTATGCCTCGGACCAAAACCAATACAACACATAATGATGCAATCAAATCGTAGATAGCAGACTCCCCCACTTGGCTTAAAGCCATATAATAAAATATCTGATAACTCACCATACTCATACTCTACTATTGTCATAATCCCGCAGTCAATTCAACAAAAATTCTTCACAAGCTCAGGTAACACAAACCATAAAATACCTCAATTCATCTCCTAAGCTCGCCTTCATTCTTGTGAAGGTCAGATCGACTTCCTTGATCATTTCAAATTCAAATATCAACACGTATATCCCGCTGGTAGAAAAGAAACTCCCCACACAACATTATAAAGAACACACCTACATAGATTACTTCGCATGAGATAACCCACCTGCTTAGCCTCACATTGGCATCTTGCTATACCCTTTCACAGCCACAATTACTACGCGATCACTGAAACATCCTGATTCCAAACTCACTAATAAGATATGAGAATTTAATTTGCTGAAACATCCTGATTCCAAACTCACTAATAAGATATGAGAATTTAATTTTCCCCATAATTTAACAACGTAAAATATTCTTCAACACACTCAAAACTCGAGACTATACATTAAATCAAGACAGAAATTAAGCTCCCAATGGCCCATTTTACATCTCGAGAAACTCTTCTCGTCATATCCAAACCATCACATAGTCATTCAACCGCTCATCGAGCCACAAATTTCACTCATAGGGACACTACCGGACGCATAAGTCCAAACGCACAAGTTCTCATAATCGAAATTACCGAGCTTATGTTGCGGTCTAACCCTGGACTCAAGTCCCCCAGACTGGCCCATAACCAAAATACATAATACACATCTCGAACCTCATTCATGGAATCACAATCCGGCGATGCACGGCTTATACCGAGCGCTCACATGCGCAACAAATGCATGGAAGGAATTTAAAGCAGTACGCTTCAAGCTGAATCAATGTCGCACGATAAGGAAAGAAAGATGGAAAATTTATCCTAAAATGCCATGTAGCCTCTCGAAAATAAGTATAGACGTCATCATGCCGATCCACAAGACTCTACTAGACACTTGCTCATGACTTATAGAACCTATGAACTAGAGCTCTGATACCAACTTGTCATGATCCTAAATCCAACTAGCCGTAATGGCACCTAACCTCACCCGCTAGGTAAGCCAAATAACAAATATCCAATTCTATTAATATTTAACTAACTCTAATACACCCCCCAAAGACTGGTAGTACAAATCATGAGCTTCTAAGATTAGAATTTATAAAGTTGGTGTGAAATAAAAACACGTCATCTGTTTGAAGTATACATGAATATATTAAAAAATCTAAAGCTACCATGAATAAGAGGCAGCAATGACTGGAACGCAGGTACATCTTCTAATCCATCTCCCACCGTACGCAGCTACATCAACATCAGAAATCTGCACGCAAGGTGCAGAAATGTAGTATGAGTACAACCGACCCCATGTACTCAATAAGTAACAAGACTAACTTTTGGGCTGAAAGTAGTGACGAGCTCTACATGTACAGTCCTATATAGAAATAACAGTATAGAAATGTAGACAATTTATAAAAATTCCCAACTTCGCTCGAAAAGTTGGCAGTGGAGACCATGTCTCGGAATCTGATGAAACTAACAAAATCCGATAACTCATTCAATTACGAGTCCAACCATACTAGTTTCACTCAAATCCGACTCCGAATCAATATTCAAATCCCAAATATTCATTTTATGAAATTTCTATAATTTTTCCCAAATTTCCATCTCAAAAAATTATTTGAATGATGAAAACAATGATATATTCATATATATTAAATAAATCCGAGTTTGAATCACTTACCCCGACGAATTTTATGAAAATCCCACAAAAAATCACCACAAACCGAGCTCCCAAAGTCAAGTATGAAATAATATTCTAATCCTCGTTCATATGGTACAAAATCTGATCTCCCATTGTGCTGACCGCAAAATATTTGTGCGATCCGCACATTCCAGGTTCTGCAGCCGCAACCCAAATTATGCGGTCGCAGTCCAACAGTGACTACACTATCAGGTTTCAGTAAATTGACCATAACTTTCGGTATAAATGTCCAAATGATGAATGGTTTACCTTTATGGAAACTAGAATCAAAGGCTACAACTTTCATTTTTGGATCATCTCCAAATTCCTTAAAGATTAAAAGATATAAGCTTCCGAAGTCAGACCATCGAACCTATAAATTCTCCTTTTTGCGGCCGCAAGAGGATTTCTGCGGTCCGCAATTTTCCTCTAAGGTACGCACATGAGGCTTTGCCTCAGCACTCCAAAATGTTCCCCCGCACTCCAACTGTTCCCAGAACATCATCAGAGTGCCGAAATGCCCAAACTCGTTCAAAACTCACCCCAAAACACACCCCAGCCACTCGGGACCCATCCGAATATACCAACAAGTCTCAAAATATATTATGGACCTACTAGAGGCCTCAAATCACATATAACAATATCAAAATAACGAATCGTACCATAATTCAAACTTAGAAATTTTTAAACCTTTCGATTTCTAAAACTTGTGCCGAACCATATCAATTCAATTCGGAATGAACTCAAATTTTGCGTACAAGTCATAAATGACGTAACGAAGCTACTGAGATTTTCGGAACTACAATCCGAACCCGATATCATTAAAGTCAACTTCCGATCAAACTTATGAACATTCCAAACCTTCAAGTTTCCAACTTTCGCCAATTGGTGTCGAAACCTTCTAGAAATATCCAAATGAAATTTCGGGCATACGCCCGAGTCGAAAATCATCATCTGTACCTCATGGAATCATCAAAACTCTGATACGAGGTCGAATACTAAAAGGTCAAATTTAGTCAACTCTTCCAACTTAAATTTTCAAACATGAAAATTCATTCTTCCGAACTAATTTCGAAACACCTGAAAAATCAAAACTGACGATTCACACAAGTCATAATACATCATATGAAGTTATTCAAGACTTCAAATAGTAAAAAAGAGCGTAAATATCCAAAACTATCGATCGAATCGTTATATCCACCATGTGTACAAAGAACAAAATAGGGCAACGGATCAACTAGCGAAAGCATGCAGCAGTTTGGAAAGTAACATTACTTTATAACTTTTTGAAGTACCACCACTTTTTGTGATCCAACAACTTGAAGGAGACAAACAAGGGATAACTACTACACGTTCAATCCCGTCCATAGCAAGACAAACAGCAGAAGGCCATGCTGCAGTACCAATTTTGGGAAGTAACCTGGTAGATGACACTCCTGTGGAATTGACCTCTGGAAACAGTGGCGTCCCAAAGCCAAATAGCAAAAACTTTTGGTGTTGTGATCAATGGCGGAGGCAGTACTTCTGCTAAGGGGGTTCAAAAAAGGAATAAGTTAAAAAATTTAAAGAGATTATAGCTAGTAGGAATGGATCCAATGACCTCATAATGGTTTTGAACCCCCTTGATGACCATTAAGCCATGTTTTTGGGCTGTGTGAAGAGGATTCAAAACATAATATAAAGAGATAAAAATTAATTTTTTCTTATATACACAGTGTAATTTTTCGACGAATAAGGTTTCGGGTGAACACCCTTGCATCCCTTAAATCCGCCCCTGGTTGTGATGATAGTCTCACTAAGGACACCACAAACAATATAGCTACTACTAGTAATAGTTTAGTTTGTAGTATGGTACAGCCTGAGCACCACCATCTATGTAAGCACACGCTTTAATTAATGCAAACTTATCTTTCAAACTAAAAAAGAAAAAAAAAACTCATGCTCAACACGGATGTTACAAACCTCAGCACAGGCACTTGATACCTCATTATAGGTGCCTGAAACCTCAGCATGGGTACTTAAAACCAAATTATGGCGTAGACTAAATTTATGTGTGTATAGCTCTTTCCGTAATTAATAATAGTTTCTTTAATACAAGCAATATTTCATTCAATTTAATTTGCGTACACTGTTTCATTCGAATTCTGTAGCACTGCCATTCCCTAGTACTGTATTGTCAATCTTTTTCTAACCCTGCTATGATGCGGCCAAAAGAAAAAGGATTTATTCAGAACTACAACTAGCAGGGGCGGATCCAAAGTAAAGATGATGTTTATCTGAATTCAGTACTTTCGACGCGAATTATAAATATGCTAGAAAAATTTATTAAAATTATAAAAAATAATAGGCATAACCATATAACCTTAAAATTATAATGAGTTTAATGCTAAAAACCTTAAAGGCTGAACCCATATTATTTAAATCCTGAATCTGCATGCCAACTAGTTGCATGCTTTTAAAGAAATATCTTTTCTTATATTTATGCTTCACACAGGCAATTTTTTCTCCATATTTTCGCCATTCAATAAAGAAATTATAAGGATTTAGGAGAACTGTTCCCACAACCCACTACTTTAAAGTGGACGACAACGGGCACTACATTTTCTTCCGTTTGTAGTTTTTTTGCATATTTGGTGAAACAGTGCTAGTTAGGGCTGTTGTTCTAAAGATGCGGCGAAAGGAATACAACGTTGCTTTTTTTCCTATATTTCATGATTAAGTAATATATATCAATGTAGTTAATTCGAGTTAATTAGTTATCATTTTAATAAGTTGATGTGTGTGATCTATCTTATTTAATAGCTTAAGACGTTATAGAAAGCTTTTTTATCAAAGACCTTTGATTCGAATCTCATTGTCACCTATAATAAAAAAATAATTTTTACGTGTTTGGCTCATAAAAAATAAATAAACCCGCCGCATGTGAAGAGACATGTTGAGACATAACTAAATAATAAAAAGTATGTTGTCCGTAACAATTTGAGTTTTTAGATTAGATTTTTCACATATTTCAACACCAGTTTATCCATTAATTATATTTTTTGTAGAAATTTTCATATAATTACATTACAAGCTTTGCGATTGTATAAATACTTTTTACACCACGGAGCACTAATATATGAAATTTAAACTCTTTAACTCCACGCACACACGTTTCAGCATTCGTGAGATGGATCCAAAGACCTCTCAATCTGCAATCAAAATCCAGACAAATTTTGTAAACTTTTATCGTGCCTTAACATTTATTGCAATCGACAATTAGATGATATATAATTTATTAGATCCGCCAAACAAATTGCATAGACTGTGGATTGCCTAGTGATCACGCCCAACTATGCCTTATAAAAAGGACTAAGCGGTCGTTGCAAATATAATTCGGTTTACAAGTCCGGAGTCGAATCCCACAGAGAACTAAGGCTTAGCTACAACTATTCAATATTGCAAAGAAACACAAGTACCAATAATTTTTTAATTATAAAGATTTGATTTTTATTTCTACTAATTAACTAGCAAATATTATAAAACAGTAAAATTATCAACTAACATGGATGAAATTATAGACAAGACTAAGGAAATCTAGAGTTATGATTTTCCCAATTGTCGGAATCCTTTCCGCTACGTTTCCTATAAATTTGCCTAAGTCTTCTCTACCGATCATGAGCACTCTAACTGTCGTAACTCTCTCTCGAGTAATTACCACAATTTACTAGACATATTCTCCCGAATTACGCTAGCTGGCATTAAGTACAGCTCACTCAGATCGCACCAAGGTTTTGTTATCCCTAATCCCACCTTTAAACCTCCGTATTGATCCCTCATATACGTTTAGGAGTGATGTTGTTCAACAACTACCTAAATATGCACTCTCTTCCGAGTAATACATACTAAATAGGCACAGCTAATTGAGGGCCCTTCAATCAACCACAAGAATGATATAGTTGAACGAATAGAGAAAATACTACGATAAATCTATATTAACGTAACAAGAAAATCATCCTTCAATAGGTTTCATCAAAACCCTAGATTAGGAAGTTAGCTACTCATACTCATAGTAATAATATCCCAAATATTTTGCATAATTAAAATACAGAGTAAAGATGAAAAGATGTAGAAATAGATGATTCTAACTCCCAAGAGGCGATTCCACCAGCTTTCCTTGCCTCTGGCTTCCAGCCTCTTGCTGCTGAAAACCCCCCTCCCAAGTGGTGTTTTAGGTCTATTTATATGTGTAGAAGAAACCCTAAATGTGTGGGCCGAGTCCTAGTCAAACCCGGAACGAATTAAGTTTTTAAAACTCGGATTGGGCTTGGCCTCAGGCTTGACGTCGCCAGCCTAACGCTTGAAATTTGGCTGGCCCTGCTAGGCTAAAGCCTGGTCCAGCCTGGCCTTAGTCTGGCCTCGCCAGGTCTCTCCTTTTCACTGTTCTCGAGCACACTTTCAACGTTTAAGTATCCCTTTTGCTCTACTTTCATCTCCAATTCACCTACACATAAAATAGACTCCATTATGCGCAAATAAAGTGCAATTTATCATTAAAGCATGTAAAATACAAGGCACATAATGTACGAAACTATGAAATTATAGCCACACATCACTAGGCAAACTAAGAAGCATTTTTTTTTTGAAACTAAGAAGCAATTCACTGATGAATGAAATCCAGTTGTTAATTTCACTATGCATCTGGTTGTTCTATCGGTAGCTTTGTAAATTGTAAGCAGTGACGGAAGTAGGATTTTCATTAAGAGGATTTAAAAACTAAAAAAATAATATGTGATAAAGCTAAAAGAATTTAACATCTAATATATATACGGAAAAAATATAACCATATATACATAGTGTAATTTTGAGCAAAAGAATTAAACACCTAGCTCCGCCCACCTTGTTCTGCCCCTGATTCTATCAAATAAAGTGTTCTAGAGTTGCTACTTGAATTTCATATAATATAAAATTGAACTGCCGTAACAAACATTAATTTGTGTTTTGACTTCAAATTTTTAACTACAATACTTTGGATACAATTTGTTTTTAGAATGCTAAAGGAAGGCGGAAAGAGAAAGATCATCACGATTATATTTACTTCGTTGAAAGGTGGAAATAGAGAGGACATAAGGCTTCCCTTCCTCCTCATCTTTAAAAGGAGTTCGGTACATAAAGTATTTCGTATTAATGTAGAATTTAGGAAAAGACCATGTCCAAGGGATATAATGTAGGCAACCTATCTTGATATAAACATCGATCAGTAACTGATTTTACGGTTCAAACTCATGACTTGTAAATCACACGAAGATAACTTGACCATTACTCGAAAACTCCTCCATATCTTTCTTTCATATATTCTTATTCTATTTTAGATCGTATCTTCTTTTGTTCACTTCCTTTTTTCTATATTGTAATTGCATCCTATCTTTTCTCTTTTATTCTCTTGGATTTACTTTAAGGTCGCACATTTTGTGTACTTTTTAACGCAAGTTGCAGTTTAATTATCCACCTTGATTGACTCTGTTTATTTTCGATTAGTTCAAGATTTGAAGAGTTTCTGAATCAGAATTCCTCCAATTAGCTTTATGTCTGCTTTTGTACTCGAGGCGGCGCTTCCACTTGCATACATTTCAACGACGAAGACTTCTATTGGACTTTATTATATATTTAAATTAAATAGATTGAGCTTAACCTCTATATAATATTTATACTAATAGAAAACTTAAAAGATAACGACATATAGTTATTCACAGAAAGTTCGATTAGAACTTGAAGAATAAAGTATAATTCTATGTTACAACAAATTAAAATATAGTTAATTTTAAAAGATTTATATTGCCAATGTATATAAATTAGAGCAATTTATGCAAAATACCCATTGAGCTTAAAATAATTACCATTCTTTACCCATTTAAAAATTATTTACGATATATATCTATTCAGTTAAAACTAATTACCTAAGCTTAGCTTGATTTGGCTTGGTTCTGCTCGGTTCGGCTTGGCTAGGCTAAAAAAAATGGGTAGGGAGAAAACTTTATGGGTCCGGGGTGGGTAAATAATTTGTGGTGGGTGGATATTTACGAAAGATTCCCTGTAAATTAGAGTTACTAAGTAAGACTAATATTGGACTAATTTGAAATAGCTAAGAATGTTCGTGTACAAGAAAAGGGGAAAAAGAAATGTTAGTTAAAAAGTAAGGTGACTTATATATGTTAAAGAATATTCAAATGTCGCTTACACATTGTGCACTAAGATTTCATTCAAGGAAAATTAACAAATAAAAATCCTAAACAACTTAAATTTTGTGACCTTTCAGATCCTGAATAGATAAAACAGCTGACATAGGAAACTAGTCTGAAATTTTGATAGGTTATAACTCCTCACTCCCTAATACGAAAGCTAACATTTCATTTAATTATTATATATTTCCTAAGTAATGGTTATTATGCGGACAAAGAATACTGATGGAATAGTTTATTCTTCACATCAAGTTCTTGACACTAAATGGACAATCACTATTAAAAAAAGAAAATGGACACTCACTAGAAAAGCTTCATATGCCACCATCTGTCCTAGCAATTTCCTTGTCCTAACTGCATATGTCAACACCTTTGATGAGAAAAAGATTTGGTTGTTTAAAACAACCATTTTAGTTTAGAATGAACTACTTAAACTTATTTTATTATTCTGTATGCATTTCTAATGTATTAGTGGAAATCCTCACACAATAGGTTTGAATTCAATTTTAGTTTCCTCTTTTCCTTTCTCATTAAAACTTATAACGGGGTCTCGAAAAATAAAGTGGTATTATCAATTTTAGCCCCCGCAAGAAGTTATTTATATTCGCTAGTCGAAAAAGTGCATAAAATTTATATAATGTATATATATAACATACATAATGTATATATATACAAAATATATATATATTTTTAACTAATATTTTGAGAGCGGCTATATAATGTCATTTTTTCAAAAAATAAAATATTTATATTGGGCCTTTATCCCTTTCTTGTGCATTGTATTTCTTCATGTCTTGGTTCACCATCTTCTAAATAAGTGAGATAGTTGAATGCACCATCTAAAGGTGCTCATTGAGCCGATCCATGGTGTTGGGATATACTATTAACCATGCGGTTTAGTTATAGTATTTTTATTCTTTATAAAATAATTATTTATTTAATTTATTCAATTCATAAAGTATTATTTTTAATAGACCATTTATTAAATGTGTGTCCCTTAGTTATATAATAGACAATTTAGTGTATGGAGTCTTAGCTCATGCACAGAAGACTAAATTGTCGGTTCTCATAATTAATAAACTATGTTCACAATCGAAGATATTATTAGGCAAAAATATCTTGATGATTATAGCATAAGATTAAAGTAGAATTTATCTTGATTATGGGATTGGTTTTACTCCAACTTCTTGTGCTAGTATACTTAGTGTATATTGAACGAACCAAGTAGAGAAAAGATATTTTGTACTGAATATATATAAAATATTTTTTCTAATTCATTAAATGAGCTTATACTCCTAATCTTGATATAGTTATTATGATCAATGTGATTCGTTTATTGTTTAGATTTATCAAAAGATACAACTCTATTCAGAGTTAGTGTATGCCTGATAAATTGGACAATAACGAATGGCATTTATAAAATAATAATTAGTTGATAGAATCCGTGACTCAATTTTGAGATTGATGATACCCCTTTATGTAAGCTTATAAGTTTTCATGTGAAAACCCGAACGGTGGATTTTGTATCCGTCACATGAAATAGTTTAAGCAGAATTATAAAGGATTTAATTAGTTGATGAAATTAAATTGTCAGTGATTTAATTTAATTAATTATATTTGTAATCTTAACATGGGGAGTTAAAATAAGTGTTAGTGATTTTTTGAAATTCATATTGAGTTGTAGTTTTTTTTGTGGAATAAATTATAATTAATTATAGTAGGATTTAATTCATCCGATTTTTCGAATTAATACTATATTTGGTAGCCTCTTATTGTTTCTGTGGTCCCTGCTATACCCAGTAAAAACCTGGATAGACTTGGGTAAAAAGTGGCTTAGGGGAAAAATTATCCTTTTGAGTTAGAGTAGGATTCTACTTGCAGAATCCTACACGTTTTGAGCCCCTATTGTGGCTTAATTTCGGGTTAATTAAAGGAAGACTGGTTTCACCTAATAACTTACTCTTTAGAATTATATTATTTTGCCCACTCAAAATAATTTCGTCTAAGGTCTTACAAGGAGCATAGCAGAAGACTACAACCCTGGATTCTTTCTCTGTGGAGGACCTGTGCAACATTTTCAAGAGGTTAGTGCTTCTAATCTCCGTATTGAATCATTGTCTAGTTTACATGTTTGTGATACCCGGATTGTATGCTTGCTTTTGCTGCGCATGTTCTAATAATTGGTATCAGACGCCGTCTTACATCTGACTAGATAATGTAATACAGCATGAATAGAGTAACATTAAAATGTGTTGTTAAATTATACATGTTTGGTGTGGTTATTCTGTGAAAACAGTGGTGTTTTCTCAAAAAACGTGACTGTTTTAAGTAGTATTTTAATTCTGAAATTATGGATTAACATACATAAGTGTAAACAATAGTATGCTATTTCATGACAATGATGTTTTCCCCATGTTTTGTTGCATTTTTTTTATCCGTGATAATAGTGTTGTTTTTAATAAAAATGTGACTGTTTTGAGTACTATTCCAGTTCTGAAATCATGGATTAACATACATAAGTATGTTATGTGATATGAACTACGATTGACCTCAAATTTGGTAGGTTCATCGGAAACAACCCAGTGAGCAATACACATGAGCTTTGCTCATGATGTACGTCATTTTTTGGGCATTCAGGATCGTTTAGATTGGTTTTTGGCCACTTTTCTATTTTCTGCAATCCCCATTGTTTCCAATCATGTTTTACAGTAATGTAATGAATATATATATTGACATAGGTCTTCTTCCACATCAAATAAATTTATTATAAATGATTATTGTAATTTTGACTCTAGTTATTTGATAACTTGTATTAACTCTCCAACTGAGTTACATGCTGATTCAATGAAACTAGGTCTTATAAAAGTGATACTTACCTATCTTAAATTGACAGTTTACTCTCCATCTGAGTTGGTCCTATTTTAATTTATGGAGTATATATCTTACATAACTTATATATTTTGCATGAATAGTTAAGTTTTCTTAACGAATCTAACTATTCAATGAGCATGGTTATATGTGTAATGTGCTACTTTGATTTTTATTATTCTAATTGCATAACTAATGATCTATTTAATATGAATATTTCTCAGATTAGTCATGTCTTCATTCAACCCACTTACCTTAATTTTGAACCAAAAGAAGTTAGAAGGACCGAATTATGTTGACTAGAAAAGGAACCTTGATATTGTCCCAGAAAACCCCGATGAAGATGCTACTGATGATCACGTTAAGGCCTATGACAAATGGGTTGAAGCTTATGAAATGGCGCAATGTTATATTCCTGCCTCTATGGCGAATGTTTTGCAACATCAGCATCAGTCTATGTTTTGGTTGTCTCTACTATGTTTTGGTGTGTAGATTTAGGAGCCACTAATCATATCTGTACTACTTTGCAGGGGTTTCAGGAAACGCGGCGGCTAAGTGAGAATGAAGTTTGCGTTTTTCAATCCAATGGCAAGCCGGTGCCAACTTTAGCATTTGGAGATATTAGAGTTTCGTTTAGTAGTGATAGAGTTTTAGTTTTGAAAGATGTTCTCTATGTACCTTCTATTAGAATGAATTTGATTTCGATTTCGAAAATGATGGATGTTGGTTATAATATTTATTTTGCTAATAACTCTGTTGTTATTAAGTTTAATAAATGTTTTGTCTATATTGCTACTAAAGTATATGACCTTTTTATTCTTGATATATCTCCTCGTGTGCTACAACCAAAAGAATTAAATAACATTAATCTGTCACATAAAAGAAAACGTATTTATGAATTTACCCAAACTTATTTGTGGCACTTACGTTTAGGTCATATAAATCTAAATAGAATTTTGAGGTTGGTTTTAGATGGACTTGTAAGTTCATTGAAAGTGGAGGCACTGCCATCATGTGAATCCTGTTTAGAAGGTAAAATGACCAAGAGACATTTTTCCTCAAAAGGAAATAAAGCTAGCGATAAGTTAGAATTAATTCATTCTGATTTGTGTGGCCCAATGAATATACAAGCAAGAAGTGGTTTTGAGTATTTTGTAATTTGCACAGATGATTACTCAAAATATGGATACATTTATTTGTTGCGCCGTAAGTCTGAATGCTTTGATAAATTCAAAGAATTTAAGACGAAAATAGAGAAACGACATGATAAACATATCAAAACATTACGATCTGATCGTGGTGGTGAATATCTTTCTGCGGAATTTATTAAATACTTATGATATTGTGGAATCACATCTCACTTATCTACCCTAGGAATACTATAATAAAATGGTGTGGCAGAAAGAAGAAATAGAATTCTTATGGATATGGTTAGATCAATGTTAAGTTATTCCTATTTGCCTTCTTCCTTTTGGGGATATGCTTTAGAAATAACAAATTACATTCTGAATTTGGTTCCTTCAAAGTCAATACCTTCAACTCCAGCAGAATTGTGGACTGGGCGCAAGTCCAGTTTATGGTACATTCGGGTTTGGGATTGTCCAGCACATGAACTGAAAGGGAAAGCGGATAAATTCGAATCGAGGACAGAAGTATGCATTTTTATTGGATATCTAAAGGGAACGAAAGGAGGTTTGATTTATTTTCCCAAAGAAAAGAAGGTAATTGTTACGACAAATGCCAGATTTTTAGAATATGACTATTTAATGATCCATATTCCTATAAGTAAACTAGTTTTACATGAATTAAGTAATGGAGTAAATAATTACTCATCTCTAGAATATATCCCGGAAGCCAGTATTGACATACCACTACATTATGGTAGTAGGAGAAATTCAATAGGCAGCAGAACGAACAAGAGCAATTTCCTGACATCTCACTACCCCAAAGTAGTGGGAGTAATGTTGAGCAACCCCATATTGTTGGGCAACCTAAAATTGTTGTGTAGTCTTCACTCCAGGAAGAAGTTAATGATATCCCAGCATCGCAATGCGTGGAGGATAACATTGAGGCTTCAGTTCCGGAAAATGATGTTGTGGTTCAACAACAAAATCAAACTGCACCTGTAGTGACTAGTCGTAGTAGGGGAATTATTAAAAAACCTTTACGGTTTGTGCTCTTGGGAGAATCTTATGATAGAATCCCTGCAGAGCCTAATATAGAACCTCTTAATTACGACGAAGCACTGCAGGATACAGACGCTGATAAATGGGTTATTGCTATGAAATCTGAAATGGAGTCCATGTACTCCTATCAAGTCTGGTGTAATGACTCGGCCGGTCATTTTGAGTGTATTAGCTCCGATCCCCTATTTACTATTTTCTCCGTATTTATTTCTGCTGATGTGACTTGTCGGGAGGTTTTGTTTTGGTTTTTGGAATATTTTGGGACACTTAGTCCTTAAATAGAGGTTTAAGTCTTAGGAGTTTGACCGTAATCGGAAGTGTGTGAATACGACTCCGGAATAGAGTTACGTCGGTTCCGTTATCTCCGTTGGGTGATTTTAGACTTAGGAGCGTGTCCGGACTGTGAATTTGAGGTCTGTAGCTAATTAAGGCTTGAAATGGCGAAAGTCGAATTTTTGAGAAGTTTGACCGGGGGGTTGACTTTTTGATATCGGGGTTGGATTCTGATTCGGGAAGTTGGAGTAGGTTCGTAATGTTGAATAGGACTTGTGCGCAAAATTTGAGGTCAATCGGACGTGGTTTGGTAGGTTTCGGCGTCGTTTGTGGAATTTGAAAGTTTAGAAGTTCTTTAGGCTTGAATCCGGGTGTAATTGGTGTTGTGATGTTGCTTTGAGTGATTTGAAGGCTCGACTAAGTTTGTATGATGTTTTGGGATGTGTTGGTATGTTTGGTTGAGGTCGCAGGGGCCTCGGGTGAGTTTCGGGTGATTAACGAATCATTTTTGGACTTGGCTTGATAGCTGAAGTCTGGTTGTAGCAGGTTCTAGTTTCCTTGTATGCGATCGCATGGATTCATTCGCGATCGCGTAAGCTTATTTGGGGCAGAGGTGAGTTTGTTCTACGCCATCGCAGAGTTAGGAACGCGATCGCGTATGTGTGCGAAGATGTGCTTCGCGAACGCGATAGAAGGATTTGAGCAGGAAGGGAGGTGTGGCCAATGCTCTATGCGATCGCGTGAGGCATAATGCGATCGGGTAGGTATGAGAGGCAGTGATCTGTGATCGCGTGGGTGATTCCGTGACCGCGTAGGGTATAAATGTGTAACGACCAGGCCGGTCGTTTCGAGAATTATAACCCCGTTTTCCCCATTCCTACTTCTTTTTTTGTTATTCAGCTATATTATGTTATATCGGGTTAGTTGATTTGAGTCCAGATATGGACCTATGTGTAAACGACCTCGGATTTGAATTTTGATGATTCCAATAGCTCAGTATAGTGATTTTGGGCTTAGGAGCGTGTCCGGAATATTATTTGGAAGTCCGTAGAGGAATTAGGCTTGAAATGCCGAAAGTTTTATTTTTGAGAAGTTTGACCGGGGGATTGACTTTTTGATATTGGGGTCGGAATCCGATTCTGAAAATTAGAATACCTCTGTTATGTCATTTAGGACTTGTGTGCAAAATTTGAGGTCAATCGGACGTGATTTGATAAGTTCCGGAGTTGTTTGTAGAATTTAGAAATTTCAAAGTTCATTAGGCTTGAATTGGGGTATAATTCATGGTTTTAGCGTTGTTTGAGGTGATTTGAGGATTTGACTAAGTTCGTATAATGTTTTAGGACTTATTGGTATATTTGGTTGAGGTCCCGAGGGCCTCGGGTGAGTTTCGCATGGTTAACGGATCAAAAATTAAACTAGAACAGCTGCTACAATTTCCTTATGTTGGAAATTGCTTCTGCCCAGAAATCGAGCCCAGATGTGAGCCCAGATCGAGCTTAGGGTCGAGGGCCACGATTGAAGCCCAGATAGAGCTCAGGGTCGAGGGCCACGATCGAAGCAATGATCGAGCCCATAGTCGAGGGCCACGATTGAAGACATGATCGAGCCCAGGGTCGAGGGTCACGGTCGAAGGCCGGGTCGAAGACATAATCGAGGGCCAGGATCGAGAACCAGGATCGAGGGGCAGGACTGAGGACCAGGATCAAGGATCTCGATCAAAAGCCAAGATCGAGGTAGAACCGAGGATGACTGGGCAGAATTATAAAAATACGGACTTCGTCCCATTTGCCATTTTTGACAAATTGGAGCTTGAGGAGAGGCAATTTTTGATATATTTTAAAGGAAAACTTGAGGTAAGTCCCTTGTGATGATTTCTACTCCATAATATTGAATTATCATCGAATAATCCGACTAGATTACATGATTTTGAGGTGTAAATCGGAGATTGGAACTTAGAAATTTAGAAATAAGATTTGTAGATTTGAGGGTCGAGTTGAGGTCGGATTTTGGTAAAATTGGTATGGGTAGACTCGTGGTTGAGTGGGCTTTCGGATTTTATAACTTTTGTCGGGTTCCGAGATGTGGGCCCCATGGGCATTTTTGAGCTAATTTTCAGATTTTTATGGAAAAAATCATTATTATCTTGTGGAAATAATTCCAATGAATTTTATTGACTGAAACAAATTATTTGTGATTAGATTCGAGGCATTCGGAGGCCGATTTGCGAGGCAAAGACATAGCAGAGTAAAAAGTTTCACGTTTTGAGGTAAGTAACGATTGTAAATCTAGTCCTGGGGGTATGAAACCCCAGATTTTGTATCATTCTACTATTTTTAGTGACGCACATGCTAGGTGACGGGCGTGTGGGCGTGCACTGTTGGGGATTTGTGACTTAGTCCGCCCCGTAGCAACTGTAAAGTTGCATACTTTGTTGAAACCATTGATACTTATATGTTTTAGAAAGATTTTCTGTAAATTGGGCTGAATGCCATGTTTGGGCCTTGCGCCAATGCTGTTTGGACCCTTAAGGGCTCTTTCTTACCATCCTCTCACTGTTTTCGATTGAAAATCTATACTCAGTCATGTTTATAATTGTTTACCGCATAACTCAGTTTTATGACTCTATTTTGATACATATAAATGTTTTGGGCCGAATGCCCTGTTTTACTGAAATCCCCGAGTGGCCTGATTTGTGCGGATGAGTGTGGATCGGGGATTCCTACCTGCAACATACTTTATGACTGAGTGAGGCTGAGGGACTGATTTGTGAGGATAAGTGTGGATCGGGGCTGCCCGCCTGCAGCATACTTTATAACTGAGTGAGGCCGGGGGCCTGATTTGTGAGGATGAGTGTGGATCGGGGCTGCCCGCCTGCAACATACTTTATTATGTTGGCACATGAGTTGTCCGTGAAGATTATAGCGCTTGGGCTGAAGGAGCCCCCCCGGAGTCTGTACACACCCCCAGTGAGTGCAGGTACCTACTGAGTGCGAGTGCCGAGTGCCGAGTGCTTAGTGACTGGGAGGCAATAGTCATTGTGAGGTATGCCCGAGTGGCAAGAGTGATTGTAAGGTATGCCCGAGTGGCAAGAGTGATTGTGAAGTATGCCCAAGTGGCACGAGTGACTGTGAGGTTTGCCCGATGGGCTGTATATGAGTGATGTTTTGCCCGAGGGGTTGTTTATGATTTCATCATTTTGCTCACCTTTGCATTTTTTCTCGGTTGGAAAGCTGTTGAAAAATATCTTTAAATGATTTTTACTGGAACTGGGTTTAAACGAGATGTTTGATTCAAATCCTAATTTTAAAACATGTGGTATTTTACTGAATTTTTGTGATATGAACTTGATATGCTTTATTGCTCGTCACTAATGCTCAGTCTTTATTTATTGTTGTTACTTACTGAGTTGGCGTACTCACGTTACTCCCTGCACCTTGTGTGCAGATCCAGGTGTAGCTGGACACGGTAGCAGTTATTGAGTGTTCTGGTTGCAGATTTTCTTGGAGATAGCAAGGTAGCTGTTTGGCGATCGCAGCCCCTGCTCTTCTCCCTCTTATCTTCCTCTAGTTGTATTTAGCTATTTTTTGGGCTGAGTTAGCCTTGATATTGTTGGATAGATTGTAGTATATGCTCATGACTAGTGACACCCCGATGTCGGGCTTTTTCTTTTCCGCACTTCTATTTTTCTTTGATTTGAACTCTTTTAATGGAGGTTTTATATCAAATAACCTTGAAATTATCTTTAAAATGAAAATATCGGTTTGTTTTGGAAATGAGTCGGCTTGCCTAGTTCCACGGTAGGCGCCATCACGACGGGGGTTAGTTTTGGGTCGTGACAGATTGGTATCAGAGCCTAGGTTACATAGGTCTCACGAGTCATGAGCGGGTTTAGTAGAGTCTTGCGGATCAGTATAGAGACATCTGTACTTATCTTCAGGAGGCTGCAGAACCTTTAGGAAACTCCACATTCTTGAATTCTTGTCATGCGAATTTGTTGATTCTAGTAACTAAACATCTATTGTTTCATTCTGTCACAGATGGTGAGGACTCGTGCTACCGGTCAGGAGGGCCAGCTACCAGCACCCCCAGCCAGGGCCGCGAGAGGCCGAGGCCGCGGTAGAGGCCGTGGTAGGGGCAGAGGTGCAGCCCATACAACAGTTGGGACAGTACCTAAAGATCCACCGGTTGTCCCAGATCAGGACCAAGTTCCAGTTGTTGATGCACCTGCTCAGGCACCACCTATGCCTATTGTGATTCTAGGCCTTCAGGAGGCCCTAACTCAGATTCTAACAGCGTGTACTGGCCTTCCTCAGGCGGTCTCTATTTTGACGGTCGCAATCACTTCTCAGGCCAGGGGAGGCACTCAGACTCCTGTCGCTCGCACACCCGAGAAGGTTATTGAGGGACTTCAGACACCAGAGGCACTACCAGCCCAGCCGGTTGCTGTTGCTCAGGATTATGTGGTTCCTGCTATGCGTGAGGATGATCAACGTAGGTTGGAGAGGTTTGGGAGACTTCAGCCACCACCTTTCAGTGGCACAGAGAGAGAGGATGCTCAGAACTTTTTGGACAGGTGTCAGAGGATACTCCGTACTGCTGGTATTTTGGAGACTTGTGGGGTCTCATTCACTACCTTTCAGTTTTCTGGGGCTGCACTCAGATGGTGGGAGACTTACGAGAGGCGTAGGCTTGTTGGCGCAGCACCCCTTACTTGGCAGCTGTTCTCCGTGGTCTTTTTGGAGAAGTTTATGCCTCGATCCCGCAGAGAGGAGCTGCATAAACAGTTTGAGCGACTCTACCAGGGTGATATGTCTGTGATACAGTATGAGATGCAGTTCTCTGAGTTGGCCCGTCATGGTATCTTGTTGGTTCCCACGGACAGAGAGAGGATCATGAGGTTTATTGATGGCCTCACTTATCAGCTACAGTTGCTCATAACCAGGGAGCGAGTTTCGGGTGCTACCTTTGATGAGGTTGTCGACATTGTTCGGAAGATTGAGATGGTTCACAGTCAGGAGAGGGTTGAGTGGGAGGCCAAGAGGCCTCGTGGTCAGGGTGGATTCAGCGGTGCTCCTTTTGGGGGTCAGTTCCAGCACAGTAGAGGTCGTCATTTCAGACAGGCTCAGTCGGCTCGGCCATTTCATCGGGGTGCATCATCTGGCCATGGTTCTCACAGTTCCCATCAGGGCCACTCATCACTTAGTGCCTTTCCAGTTTAGAGTTTGTCCCTTGCTCCACCTGTTCAGGGCTCTTCCATGCCAGGTTCTTCTACCAGTCATCCCGGTGCTAGGGGTTCCCTTCAGTTTCCGCCGCCAGCACCAGGGAGTTGTTTTGAGTGTGGGGATCTTGGGCATATGTAGAGGCAGTGTCCTCATCGTCATGGAGGTCTATCTCAGCAGAAGAGTCAGCCTCCGACTACAGCACCAGCTACCTCACCACCCGCCCAGTCAGCTCGGGGTGGAGGTCAGTCAGCTAGGGGTCGCCCTAGAGGGGGAGGCAGATCAGGGGGTGGTCAGGCCCGTTTCTATGCTCTCCCTGCCAGACCAGATGCTATTGCTTCAGATGCTGTGATTACAGGTATTGTCTCAGTTTGCCACAGAGATGCCTCAGTATTATTTGACCCTGGTTCCACGTATTCATATGTTTCCTCGTATTTTGCCTATTTTCTGGATATGCCCCGTGAGTCCTTAGTTTCATTTGTACATGTATCTACTCCTGTGGGCGATACTATTATTATAGACCGCGTATATCGGTCATATGTGGTGACTATTGGGGGTTTGGAGACCCGAGTAGATCTATTGTTGCTCAGTATGGTTGACTTTGATGTGATATTGGGTATGGATTAGTTATCTCCATGTCATGCCGTTCTAGATTGTGGCGCTAAGACGGTGACGTTGGCTATGCCGGGAATTCCGAGGGTTGAGTGGAGCGGTTGTGTAGATTATGTACCAAGTAGGGTGATTTCATATTTGAAGGCTCAACGCATGGTTGAGAAGGGTTGCCTATCCTATTTGGCTTTTGGGAGGGATGTTAGTGCAGAGACACATGTCATTTATTCTGTTCCGGTGCTACGTGATTTTTCGGATGTGTTTCATGCAGACCTACCGGGCATGCCGCTTGACAGGGATATTGACTTTGGTATTGATTTGGTGCCGGGCACTCAACACATTTCTATTCCACCGTATCGTATGGCACCGGTGGAGTTAAAGGAATTGAAAGAACAACTTCAGGAACTCCTTGATAAGGGGTTTATTCGGCCTAGTGTGTCACCTTGGGGTGCATCGGTTCTATTTGTAAAAAAGAAGGATGGTTCCATGAGAATGTGTATTGATTACAGGCAGTTGAACAAGGTCACAGTCAATAATAAGTATCATTTGCCTCGTATTGATGATTTATTCGACCATCTTCAGGGAGCGAGGGTGTTTTCTAAGATTGATTTGAGGTCCGGTCATCACCAGCTGAAGATTTGTGATTCAGATATTTCAAGACAGCTTTCAGAACTCGATATGGCCATTATGAGTTCTTGGTGATGTCTTTTGGGCTGACCAATGCCCCAGTAGCATTCATGCATATGATGAATAGTGTATTCCAGCCCTATTTTGACTCATTCGTCGTTGTATTCATTGACGACATCCTGGTGTACTCTCGTAGCCAGGAAGAGCATGCTCAACATTTGAGGGTTGTATTGCAGATATTGAGGGAGGAGAAGCTTTATGCAAATTTCTCTAAATGTGAGTTTTGACTCGGTTCAGTGGTATTCTTGGGGCACGTGGTGTCCAGCGAGGGTATTCAGGTGGATCCGAAGAAGATAGAGGCAGTGCAGAGTTGGCCCAAACCGTCCTCAGCCACAGAGATTAGGAGCTTTCTTAGTTTGGCGGGTTACTACCATCGCTTTGTGGAGGTATTTTCATCTATTGCATCGCCCTTGACCAAATTGACCCAAAAGGGTGCTCCATTCAGGTGGTCGGATGAATATGAGGAGAGCTTTCACAAGCTCAAGACTGCTTTGACCACAACTCCAGTGTTAATGTTGCCATCAGCTTCAGGTTTTTATACCGTGTATTGTGATGCCTCAAGGATAGGCATTGGTTGTGTTTTGATGCAGGAGGGTAGGGTGATTGCCTATGCCTCGCGCCAGTTGAAGACCCATGAGAAGAACTATCCTATCCATGATCTTGAGTTAGCAGCCATTGTTCACGCCTTGAAGATTTGGCGTCATTATTTGTATGGGGTTCATTGTGAGATCTAAATTGATCACCGGAGTCTGCAGTATTTATTAAAGCAGAAGGATCTTAATTTGCGTCAGCGGAGATGGTTGGAGCTTCTTAAGGACTATGATAGCACTATTTTGTACCATCCGGGGAAGGCCAATGTGGTGGCCGATGCTTTGAGTCGTCGGGCATAGAGTTTGGGGAGTTTAGCATATCTTTCAGCAGTAGAGAGACCTTTGGCATTAGATGTTCAGACCTTAGCAGGCCAGCTTGTCAGATTGGATATTTCGGAGCCTAGTCGGGTATTGGCTTGTGTGGTCTCCAGGTCTTCTCTTTATGACCGTATCAGGGAGCGTCAGTATGATGACCCTCACTTGCTCGTTCTTCAGGACAGGGTTCGGAGAGGTGATGTTAGGGATGTGACTATTGGTGATGATGGGGTGCTGAGAATGCAGGGCCAGATATGTGTGCCTAATGTAGATGGGCTTCGAGAGCTGATTCTTGAGGAGGCCCACAGCTCGCGGTATTCCATCCATCCGGGTGCTGTGAAGATGTACCAGGATTTGAGGCAGCACTATTGGTGGAGGCGGATGAAGAAGGATATAGTTGGGTTTGTAGCTCGGTGTCTAAACTGTCAGCAGGTTAAGTATGAGCATCAGAGACCGGGTGGCTTACTTCAGAGGTTAGAGATCCTAGAGTGGATCACTATGGACTTTGTAGTTGGGCTCCCACGGACTTCGAGGAAGTTCGACGCTATTTGGGTTATTGTGGATCGGCTGACCAAGTCCGCGCACTTCATTCCAATTGGTATTACTTACTCTTCAGAGCGGTTGGCTGAAATTTACATCCGAGAGATCGTTCGCCTGCATGGTGTCCCAGTTTCTATCATTTCAGATAGGGGTACTCAGTTTACATCGCAGTTTTGGAGGGCCGTGCAATGAGAGTTGGGTACTCAGGTTGAGTTAAGCACAGCTTTTCACCCTCAGATGGACGGGTAGTCCGAGCGCACTATTCAGATATTGGAGGACATGTTGCGTGCTTGTGTCATTGACTCTGGGGTTCATGGTACCAGTTTTTGCCACTCGCGGAGTTTGCATATAACAACAGTTATCAGTCGAGTATTCAGATGGCTCCGTACGAGGCTTTGTATGGGAGGAGATGTAGATCTCCGGTTGGAGAGTTTGAGCCGGGTGAGGCTAGGCTCTTAAGTAAAGACTTGGTCCAGGACGCATTAGATAAGGTGAAATTGATTCAGGAGCAGCTTCACATGGTGCAGTCCAGGCAGAAGAGCTACGCGGATAGGAAGGTCTGTGATGTGTCTTTTATGGTTGGGGAGAAGGTTTTGCTGAAGGTATCACCCATGAAGGGTGTTATGAGGTTTTGGAAGGGGGGAAAGTTAAGCCCCGGTTTATTGGGCCTTTTGAGGTGCTTTAGAGGATAGGAGAGGTGGATTATAAGCTTGCCTTGCCACCCATCTTGTCGAGTGTGCATCCAGTGTTTCATGTTTCCATGCTCCGAAAGTATATCGGAGATCCGTCCCATGTTTTGGATTTCATCACGGTCCAGTTGGAGGGTAATATGACTTATGATGTGGAGCCGATGGCTATTTTAGATCGGCAGGTTCGAAGGTTGAGGTCAAAGGATATAACTTCAGTGAAGGTGCAATGGAGAGGTCAGCCTGTGGAGGAGGCCACCTGGGAGACCGAGCGGGAGATGCGTAGCAGATATCCACGCCTATTCGAGGCTCCGGGTATGTTTCTAGACCCGTTCGAGGACGAACGGATGTTTAAGATGGGGAGGATATAACGATCCAGCCGGTCGTTTCGAGAGTTATAACCCCATTTTCCCCATTCCTACTTCTTTTTGTGTTATTCAACTATATTATGCTATATCGGGTTAGTTGGTTCGAGTCCGGAAGGAACTCAGAGTGAAATGAGATACTAGTCTCATAATTGAAAATTTTAACTTAGAAAAGTGGACCGGATATGGACCTATGTGTAAACGACCTCGGATTTGAATTTTGATGATTCCAATAGCTTCGTATGGTGTTTTGGGCATAGGAGCGTGTCCGGAATATTATTTGGAAGTCCGTAGAGGAATTAGGCTTGAAATGCCGAAAGTTTTATTTTTGAGAAGTTTGACAGGGGGTTGACTTTTTGATATTGGGGTCGGAATCCGATTTTGAAAATAGGAATACCTCTATTGTGTCATTTAGGACTTGTGTGCAAAATTTGAGGTCAATCGGACATGATTTGATAGGTTCCGGAGTTGTTTGTAGAAATTAGAAATTTCAAAGTTCATTAGGCTTGAATTAGGGTGTAATTCATGGTTTTAGTATTGTTTGAGGTGATTTGAGGATTCGACTAAGTTCGTATGATGTTTTAGGACTTGTTGGTATATTTGGTTGAGGTACCGAGGGCCTCGGGTGAGTTTCAGATGGTTAATGGATCAAAAAGTGAACTAGAACAGGTGCTGCAATTTCCTTCTGTTGGAAATTGCTTCCGCCCAGAAATCGAGCCCAGATGTGAGCCCAGATCGAGCTCAGGGTCGAGGGCCACGATCGAAGCCCAGATCAAGCTCAGGTTCGAGGGCCACGATCGAAGCCCAGATCGAGCTCAGGGTCGAGGGCCACGATCGAAGCAATGATCGAGCCTAGAGTCAAGGGCCACGATCGAAGGCATGATCGAGCCAGGGTCGAGGGTCACAGTCGAAGGTCAGGTCGAAGACATAATCGAGGGCCAGGATCGAGGGGTAGGACCGAGGACCAGGATCGAGGATCTCGATCGAAGGCCAAGATCGAGGCAGAACCGAGGATGTCTGGGCAGAATTATAAAAACAGGGACTTCGTCCCATTTGCCATTTTTGACAAATTGGAGCTTGAGGAGAGGCGATTTTTGATATATTTTCCAGGAAAACTTGAGGTAATTTCTTTGTGATCATTTCTACTCCATAATATTGAATTATCATCGAATAATCCGACTAGATTACATGATTTTGAGGTGTAAATCGGAGATTGGAACTTAGAAATTTGAAAATAATATTTGTAGATTTGAGGGGCGAGTTGAGGTCGAATTTTGGTAAAATTGATATGGGTAGACTCGTGGTTGAATGGGCCTTTTGATTTTGTAACTTTTGTCGGGTTCCGAGATGTGGGCTCCACGGGACAATCTTTGAGCTAATTTTCAGATTTTTATGGAAAAAATCATTATTATCTTGTGGAATTAATTCCAATGAATTTTATTGACTGAAACGAATTATTTGTGACTAGATTCGAGGCATTTGGAGGCCGATTTGCGAGGCAAAGGCATAACAGAGTAAAAAGTTTCACGTTTTGAGGTAAGTAACGATTGTAAATCTAGTCTTGAGGGTATTAAACCCCGGATTTTGTATCATTCTACTATTTTTAGTAACGCACATGCTAGGTGACGGGCGTGTGGGCGTGCACTGTTGGGGATTTGTGACTTGGTTCGCCCCATAGCAACTGTAAAGTTGCATACTTTGTTGAAACCATTGATACTTATATGTTTTAGAAAGATTTTCTGTAAATTGGGCTTAATGCCATGTTTGGGCCTTGCGCCAATGCTGTTTGGACCCTTAGGAGCTGTTTCTTACCATCCTCTCACTGTTTTCGATTAAAAATCTATACTCAGTCATTTATACTTGTTTACCGCATAACTCAGTTTTATGACTCTATTTTGATGCATATAAATGTTTTTGGTCGAATGCCCTGTTTTACTGAAATGCCCGAGTGGCCTGATTTGTGAGGATGAGTGTGGATCGGGGCTGCCCGCCTGCAGCATACTTTATGACTAGGTGAGTCCGATGGCCTGATTTGTGAGGATGAGTGTGGATCGGGGCTACCCGCCTGCAGCATACTTTATTATGTTGGCACGTGAGTTGTCCGTGCAGATTATAGGGCTTGGGCTGAAGGAGCCCCTTCGGAGTCTGTACACACCCCCAGTGAGCGCAGGTACCTACTGAGTGCGAGTGCCGAGTGCCGAGTGCTGAGTGACTGGGAGGCAAAAGTGATTGTGAGGTATGCCCGAGTGGCAAGAGTGATTGTGAGGTATGCCCGAGTGGCACGAGTGACTGTGAGGTTTTTCCGAAGGGCCGTATATGAGTGATGTTTTGCCCGAGAGGTTGTTTATGATTTCATCATTTTGCTCACCTTTGCATTTTTCCTCTGTTGGAAAGATGTTGAAAAATATCTTTAAATGATTTTTACTGGAACTGGGTTTAAACGAGATGTTTGATTCAAATCCTAATTTTAAAAGCATGTGGTATTTTACTGAGATTTCCTAATATGAACGTTTTATGTTTTATTGCTCGTCACTACTGCTCCGTTTTTATTTATTGTTATTACTTACTGAGTTGGCGTACTCACGTTACTCCCTGCACCTTGTGTGCAGATCCAGGTGTAGCTGGACACGGTAGCGGTTATTGAGTGTTCTGGTTGCAAATTTTCTTGGAGATAGCAAAGTAGTTGTTTGGCTATCGCAGCCCCTGCTCTTCTCCCTCTTATCTTCCTCTAGTTGTATTTAGCTATTTTTCGGGCTGAGTTAGCCTTGATATTGTTAGACAGATTGTAGTATATGCTCATGACTAGTGACACCCCGATGTCGGTCTTTTTCTTTTTCGCACTTCTGTTTTTCTTTGATTTGAACTCTTTTAATAGAGGTTTTATGTCAAATAACCTTGAAATTATCTTTAAAATAAAAATATCGGTTTGTTTTAGAAATGAGTCGGCTTGCCTAGTTCCACGATAGGCGCCATCACGACAGGGGTTAGTTTTGGGTCGTGACAAAATGTGGGGAAACATAGTTGTGCTTCGCGATGGCGAGGAATGTTCTGCGATCGCGATGAAGGATATCTGGGCAGGCAGTATTAATTTAAAAAATGAGGGTTTGAACCCATTTTGCATATTTTGAGCTAGAGAACATGGAATTGGGCGATTCTTGAAGTGATTCTTACTTGGTTTTGGTAAAATCTCATGATTTCATCTTTAATTTTATCATCTAATTTGTGATTTGGTGTGAGAAATTGACGAAAAAGAGGAAGAACTCTTGAGTTGGGATTTTGAGGTTTTGAATGAGATTTTTTATCGGATTTGAGTAAATTTGGTATGGTTAGACTCGTGAGTGAATGGGCTTTTAGGTTTTGTGACTTTTGTCGGATTTTGAGACGTGGGCCCGGGAGCTGGGTTCAGGCCAATTTCAGATTTTTGGCTATAATTTAGTACTTTGTTTGTGGAATTTATCCCTTTAGCCTATATTGATTATATTGTTCTACTTGTGGCTAGATTCGGGATGTTTGGAGACCGATTTGAGAGGCAAAGGCATTTCGGAGTAGAGATTTGCTTGGTTTGAGGTAAGTAACAGTCTTAAATCTGGTTTTGAGGGTATGAAACCCCGAGAATTGGTATGATGTGACTATTTAGAGGTGACACACATGCTAGGTGACGGGCGTGTGAGCGTGTACCGCGAGGGATTATGACTTGGTCCGTCCTATGAGACTGTAAAGTCGATTAGCCATTGTTATTACTTGTTTTTCCTTGTCTTTGAGCAATTGACTGCCTTTCATATTAGAAACCATGCTTAGGCCATATGATATCACTGTTGGGACCCGCAAAGGTCGTGTACTTGTTGAATTGACTACTAATTACTGTCTTGCACTCAGTCAAAGTCTTTCTTGTATGTTACATCTCTGTTCCCTCTCAGTTCTTGTTGATACTTGTTGTATTCTCTGTTTCGGCTGATTGTTATGATATTTTGTGAGCCCGAGGAGCTAGAGAGGTTAGTGATTGAGATAGGGCCTGAGTGCCGAGCTGTGAGAGGTTATATGGATCGGGTTGCATGCCGCAACGAGCCTTATGGCTATTTATGGACTGTGGATCGGGTTGCATACTGCAAAGAGCCTTATAGATACTTATTTGATTGGGTCGGGCTGCACGCCGTAGCGATATAGCGCTTGGGCTGAAAGAAGCCCCTCCGGAGTCTATACACCCCCAGTGAGCGCAGGTACCTATTGTGAGTGTGTATTGAGGGCTGAGAGCCGAGAGTATGAGTTGTTGAGATGAGTTGAGTGACTGTTGCCTTGAGAGGCCGTACTTGTTTTTATTTATTGTTGCACTTAGTTTTTATCTGTTGTTGTGGTGAAATTTCTGGAAGATTCATATCTATTTTACTTGAGCTCGAACTGATTTGACTTACACCACCGGAATTGAAAGCATGTTCTGTAACGACCCGACCGGTCGTTTTGAGGTATTATTCTAAAACACGTTTCTGCGGTCCATTATGCGACCGCATAATCACTCTGTGGACCGCATAATGGCCGTAGAAGTGAGGCAGAAGAGGGCCAGTTTGGATGAAATTTGCGGTCGACTATACGACCGCAGAACAGGTATGCGGGATGCATAGTGATCGCATACACAGACAGATGTTTGCCAGTATTGGACACCGATTATACGTTCGATATGCGGTCGCATATGCGACCGCAGAACCTGTTCCGGAGCTTCATTTTTCTGATTTTATAAACCCGACCCTATTCTTATAAAACACTATTGGGGGTCATTTTTTAGCCAAAATCTGATATTTTAGAGAGAGGTGAGAGCATTTTAGAGAGAGAAAGTAAAGACTTAGTCATTTATCCATCAATTCTTGTTCAAGGTTTGAAGATTTCACAAGGATCTTGCTAGGGCTTCAAAGAGGTAAGAATTTCTTTCCTCAATTCTTCAATTTCGGGTTTGGAGTAAAGATGGGTGATTAATAGTATGATTCTTGGGTATAAGAGTATTATGTACACATACCAATAAGGTTGTGGAAGGATTGCTAAGTTCAAATGGGTAAGGATTGGGTTGAAAATGGTAGAAATCTTCATAGACTTTAATTGAAGATTTGAGGGTCGAGTTGATGTCGGATTTTGGTGAAACTTATATGGTTGGACTCGTGGTTGGATGGGCGTTCATATTCTGTAACTTTTGTCGGGTTCCGAGATGTGGGCCCTACGAGCGATGTTTGAGTTAATTTCGGATTTTATTGGAAAAATTAGTTTTTCCTTATGGAATTAATTATAATAATTTGTATTGACTGAATCGAATTAATTGTGGCTAGATACGAGGCTTTTGGAGACAAATATTTGTGGCAAGGGCATAGCGAAATAAATAATTACACGGGTTGAGGTAAGTAACAATTATAAATCTGGTCTTGAGGGTATGAATCCCCGAATTTTGGTATCATGTGATTATTTTTGAGGTGGCGCACATGCTAGGTGACGGGCGTGTGGGCGTGCACCGAGGGGATTGTGACTTGGTCCGTCCCGGAAAACTGTAAAGTTGAATAATTTATTATTAGCTATATGATTTCTATGTGTTGTAGAAATTTGACTATCAATCATGCTAGAAATCATGCTAAGGCTATGTTATAGTACTGTTGAGACCCGTAGAGATCGCGTACTTGTTGAATTATTTGCTAATTGCTATCTTGTACTCAGTCATGATTTTTCTTGCGTATTATACCTCAGTCTTTCTGGATATTTATTGATATACTATGTTATCTTTGTTTGGGCTGATCTTTGTGATTTCTGAGAGACCGAGAGACTTGAGAGGTTGAGGACAGAGTAAGGCCGAGGGCCTGTCGGTGAGGTAAGGATATTATGGCACGTGAGTTGTCCGTGTAGGATATTATAACAAGTTATTTATCCGTGCAACACGTGAGTTATCCATGCAGATTATGGCGTTTGGGCTGTAGGAGCCCCTCCGCAGTCTGTACACACCCCTAGTGAGTGCGGGTACCCATTGAGTGTGAGTGCCGAGGGCTGAGAGCCGAGTGGTTGAGCTGTTGTGATAAGTTGAGTGATTGTTGCCTGAGAGGCTGTATTTTCTTTGCATTTGCTATTGCACTTGGTTGCTATCTGTCATTGTTGTGAAATCTCTGAAAGAATTTATATCCGAATTACTTGAAATTGAACTGTATAAAATTGATTTGACTTAAACTGCCGGATTTGAAAGCATGTATATTCTTTGCTGGAACTACTGAAAGTGAACTATGACTATGTAGCTCCTCATTATCTTCAGTTCCTTAGTTATTATTGTTACTTGATGAGTTGGTTGTACTCATACTGCACCCTACACTTCGTGTGCAGATCCAGGTGTTCCTGAACATAGCAGGTGTTGATCATTTCGTGCAGTTGATTTTCAGGAGATTTTGAGGTAGCTGCCGTATTCCGCAGACCTTGTCTCTCCTTCTCTATCTCCTTGTTTACTGTATTTGATCTCAGACTTTTATAGACCGTATTTTCCAGACTTGTACTCATATTAGATGCTCATGTATTCAATGACACCAGGTTTTGGGAGTGTTGTATCGAAAATTGCTAGATTTTTGGTATTGTATTAAACGTTATGTTTTTTTTATTTAAAAGAAATCGTGGGTTATTAATATTGTCTGCTTGCCTAGTACTGAGATAGGCGCCATCACGACAGGTTAGGATTTTTGGACGTGACATGTTCACTTTTTACTGAAAACTTTTGAAATGAACTGTATTTTTATAGCTTGTTACTGCTTCTCAGTACACTTAGTCCCAAAATGGAGGTTTAAGTCTCAGGAGTTTGACCGTAGTCGGAAGTGTGTGAAGATGACTCCGGAATAGAGTTCTGTCGGTTCCGTTAGCTCCGTTGGGTGATTTTGGACTTAGAAGCGTGTCCGGACTGTGAATTTGAGGTCTATAGCTAATTTAGCTATGTTGGTTGTACTCATGTTACACCCTGCACTTCATGTGCAGATCCAGGTGTGTACGGTTATGACGATCGCTGAGTTCGTGCATGGGCTGATCATCGGAGAGTTACGAGGTAGCTGTCGGCGTTCACAGTCCTTGTTTCTCCTTTCTTATTATCTTTTCTCTCTTGTATTGACATTTGGCACAGACTGTAATAGACTCTGTTTCTAGATTGGTTGTTAGATGCTCGTGACTTAGTGACACCCCGATGTCGGGCTATTTTTTTTTTCACTTATGTTTTAATTGGGTTTCACCCCGTTTATGAAAAACTCCGGTTATTTTTAATGTCTTAATACATTTCTGTTAATTTTTTGAAAGTGTTTTGGAAAGGTCGGCTTGCCTAGTACCACGATAGGCGCCATCACGATGGGTTAGGTTTTGGGTCGTGACATCTGGGATCTTGTATAATCACCTATTGGAGTCAAACCCAGTGGTTGTAGATGGATCTATCAAAAAAATAGAGGAGTGGATGGAAAAGTGCAAACTCTTAAAACTAGGTTTGTTGCAAAAGGGTTTACTCAAAAGGAAGAGATCGATTATGAGGAAACCTTTTCGCTAATAGCCATGCTTAAATCCATTAGGATTCGCTTATCCATGGCTGCTCATTACGATTATGAGATTTGTCAAATGGATGTCATGATGACTTTTCTTGATGAAAATCTTGATGAGTGCATCTATATGGTACAACCAGTTAGTTTCATAACTAATGATCTATTTAATGTGAATATCTTTCAGATTAACCATGTCATCATTCAACCCACTTACCTCAATTTTGAACTAAAACAAGTTAGAAGGACCGAATTATGTTGACTTAAAAAGTAACCTTGATATTGTCCTACGTCCTAACTACTGAAGGTTACAAATTCGTAATCACTGAGGAGTGCCCAGAAAAATCTGATGAAGATGCTACTGATGATCAGGTTAAGGCCCATGACAAATGGGTTAAAGCTGATGAGATGGCGCGATATTAATTATAGTAGGATTTAATTCATCCGAATTTTTGAATTAATGATATAATTGGTAGCCTCTTATTATTTATGTGGTCCCTACTATACCTAGTAAAAACCTGGACAGACTTAGATAAACAGTGGCTTGGGAGAAAAGTTATCCTTTTGAGTTAGAGTAGGATTCTACTTGCAGAATCCTACACGTTTTTGAGCCCATGTTGTGGCTTAATTTCGGGTCAATTAAAGGAAGACTGGTTTCACCTAATAACTTACTCTTTAGAGTTGTATTGTTTTGCCCACTCAAAATAAATTCGTCTAAGGTCTTACAAGAAGCATAGCAGAAGACTACATTCCTGGATTCTTACTGTGTGGAGGACATGTGCAATATTTTCAAGAGGTTAGTGCTTCTAATCTCCGTATTGAATCATTGTCTAGTTTACATATGTTTGTGATACCTGGATTGTATGCTTGCTTCCGTTGCGCATGTTCTAACACCTGATGGCTAAAATCATCTCAAAGCTGAAGTGAAGAGAAAATTAAGCCAAGTTATTACAAAGACTCTAGAAGTGAATGTGTATGATATGGTTTCCCATAAGCACCAAAGATCGATAATATTGTTATGATAACTATGAAAAGTCGATGGTATACTCGATAATTGAAGGACCTATCAACTTTCATTAACTTCACGTCCATATATTAGATCGACTTCTTATTAGTTTGGATTACTTTAGTTATAAATTTTGATTTTTTTTCGTTAGAAAAAAGAATCTTTAAGAAAAAGCAAATAGTAAACCACATAACAACCTAGTTCCACATCTAATACTACACAGACAGCATATTGAGAGATTTTTCCCTATAAAGATTTGGAAGAAAAAGTTAGGTTGAGTGCCCACAAATTTCTGATTGTTTATATTGATGTAATGTAATGCAATACAAATGTATTGGAACCCATAATGTAAAATCTACCAATTTCAAGGGAAGCCTTTTATTACATTCTTTTATTGATGTCAGCTTTGTTAGTAGAAAGTTGATAGATGGTGATATGCTTGTGTTTGTACGTGCACTAACGTAATGCTCCACCAACCAAACAAGGACCCAACCAAAGGAAGAAAAAAACACCAAATATAGCTTACATAAGCCAAAACCGCATTATCCTTTCTTTCTCTCTATATATAGAATTAGTGTAAAATTGATCGATTTTGGTGGAGCGATAAAAGACATTTTTATTTCTAACTAAAGATTTGGGATTTGATGACATATTTTATCCCCAATAGAATTTTCGGACGCAAATCTAAATTTAAGAATTTTTTTTTACTGTAAGTAACTAAGTATAGTTTAACTTTCTGGCTCCGCTACCGCCTCCGATAATAGACCAACCGCTTGAGGTATTCATGGATACATAAAACCAAGAAATTGCTATTGGCTGGGTACAATAATTTCTTGTAATCCGACCTTTTTCAGGATCCTACACATAGTAGAAACTTAATGCAACGGGCTGGTTGTCTGTTCAAGAATTTTGATACTCTAAAATTCTATCCTTATGAATATAAAAAGTTTTAGAAGAATAGTATGTAATTTAATCTTTAGCTTTAACTAACTTGGAGTAATATTAAAAAAAAAAAAGATAAAAGGGAGTCTTTTTTCCACGTCCCAATTGACCCTTTCCCTCTTCAAAGATCAATTAACTCATGTGGCATGCAACCAAAACCTAACTTATTCATAGTGGAAATCCTAAGGTTATGCCACTATTTTTCTACACACAATGTTTTTATTATTAAATATTGACTGTTCAATATTTAGCTTTTTGCTACACCTAAATTGTTTTTTGTCCTCAAGCCGTACGACAAGCTTGCGCTTCTTTTACTTAGCATTATAGGTGATTAGCACATTAAACTTTTTCCAGATCAAGTCTGAGCAATGACCATGCTTGGCATCTTATTGTCAATGGATATTAATCTTTAAATTAATCTGTAATTAAGTGCAGAATAAGACACTATTAGGGAACATGATGGCGGAGCCAGAAATTTCATTAAGGGGAGTCAAAACATAAAGAAATAAACTCTTCAAGAAGTCAAAAGGTGTTATTATATAATATATATACATATTTAAAAAAAAATTACCTAGTTATACAGTGTAATTTTCCGGCGAAGTGGTATCTGTTGACACCCGGTGTATGTGGCTCGGCCACTAAACATGATATCTTGTCTTTTCTTTTTAGATTGCCCATCGATCTTAGTAGATCTAATCTTTGTTTATTCATACTAAGTTATGCAGTTAGTAATAATTAATTATATTAGTGTTGACAATGCAACCTACACTAGAACCCTCAACATAAATTTCAAGGAGCAAGATTGAGATCATGGTAGAAGAATAGAAGTTTCTAGATATATTGTTTTTTTCTTTTATCTTTCTTTTTACGTCCAAAAGTAAAAATATTTTCTTTGTGATAGTTCTTTTCAAATGACTTGAAAGACTGAGAAATGGCATAAATTATCAGATACGACAATTGTTTCGTAATAACATAAAATCTTAAAAGAGATGTCAATTTCGGACAATAATATCATGATTTTGGTTTAACAAACCAACAAGCACTAGCTAATACAGTAGTAAATGAAGTTGCTAGTGCTTGAAACTATTCTTAGTGGATATTCTTGTAATCCTCTAGGCACTGTACCCTTATTTGCTTTGAATCACAAGAAAGTACCAAATGTATGTACGATAATGATAATAAGCCGCCGCTAGAACTCCTTAGGGACACGAATGGTGATAAGCCGGAATTTGAAATTTATTAGTTTTAAATTTGTCGCTGAATTCATAACTCATCTTAATTATTAGATTTTTTTTAAAAAATATATACAAATTTAATAAAAAAATTTAATATAAATATAGAAACTAAACAAAAAGATACTGAGTTTGTCCAATCACGTACTAATTTCTCTAGCTCTCCCCTTGATGCTGCTAATATCAACAAATTGATAATGCAGATCTCTTTGAGGCACAGATGGTCTAAGGTGCAGGTTTTTAACGTATTGTCTTGACATATGGATTTTGGACTTATGGACGACAATAATGGCGTAGCCATATACATTGAAAGGTGATGAACCGAACACCCTTCATCAAAAAATTATACGATATATATAAAATTTAGTGTATATAGGCAAAAATTATTTTTATATGTGTATATTAAATTTTGAATACCTTTCGCGAAATTCCTGATTTCGTCGTTGCACAACAACAAGCTTATTTTCTACACTGATGATAAGGTGAAGATTGAGCTATTAATTGAGGGCAAAATGACACTTTCTTTGATGCTCATCCTAAACAGTTTTGTAAATATATGTGAGTCACTCATTGTGGCTAACCAAAGTTCTATATTTAAGTGCCATTTCATCCAGACAACCACATAAATACGTCGTTACACATAATTCCAAGTCGTACCACAAGCTTTTTAAGGTCACATGTAGAACTCGTATATGAGTGAAATTCAAGAGTTTTCATGGTACATATGAAAAGATGGACTACATATATGGACATATCCTCTCACGTGCGAATCTGATTATTTTTCATAGTCCAAATAGTGAAATTCTCTTTTAGATAACCGGGTGGTGGTAAGATTCGAATTAGAACTATTGTCTGCTTTGATATTATATTGAATTGTGTACCTATCTTATCTAATAATTTGAACTGTTAGAAAAAAAATACATTTTAATTTACTTAATTATGTATCAACCTTTGATTTTTTAGTGAATGGAATGGATGACTTTAAAGATAATTTTAGGAACGAGCTTGCTTGAGGATGTATCAATGAGGATTAAAATTAACTAAAAATCTTGATTCTCCCTTAATTTGTCTTTTAAAGTTTACTTCATTGTAGCATTTTCTACTGGAAAAAAAAAAAAAAAAAAAAGACTGAGATCATGACGAAATCCAGAAAATAAGTCTAAGGGTCATTGTCAACTCATTTATAAAATCTTCTTATCCTCATCCATATATTACTAATCTTCACCCTAAGTTTCTCATAGAACGTTCTTGGCTGGCGTAGTCTTCCACCTTAGTACCCCCAGCCCCACAAGGATCCCACTACTTCTCACGTGCTGTCCTACAAAATCCAACTCTATAAAAACCCTTCTCCTATCTCAATTTTTTCCACTCATTCGAAGGTCACAAAAACAAGGAATTCAAAGCCTTAAACTAAACTTAGACAATACTAGAAAACGTCATTCATCTTTTCTCCGAAAATCATAGATTCATTTCTTCAAAATGGCAACCTCTAGCTTCGAATCTATTCGAGCTAGAGCTGTGTGGCGGACGTGCCTAGCGTCCGCCTTTCGGACCGCCTTGGCGTGCTCCATAGTTGGTGTAGCCACCCTTTTCGGGCCAGAATGTTTCAAGACTCAAGTCGCATTCCCGGCTTTTTCTTACGTTACTGTTATTCTTGTTATAACTAATGCTACGTTAGGTGACACTTTGCGCTGTTGTTGGCTCGCGTTTTACGCCACGGTCCAAGGTGTTTGTCCTGCTATATTGAGCCTCTGGTTGATCGGCCCGGCCCGGCTCACGGCCAGCACCACGGCCATTGCCGTGGCGTTGAGCGCGTTCGTCGTGGTGCTACCCGAAAACACTCACTTGATAGCTAAGCGCATAGCGCTAGGACAGCTTGTTATTGTGTACGTTATTGGTTATATTAATGGTGGAAAAACTGAACCGGTTATGCACCCGGTTCATGTTGCGGCTAGCACTGCTGTTGGAGTCGGGGCTTGTGTTTTAGCATTGTTGTTACCCTATCCAAACCTTGCTTGTTGTGAGGTGAGAATTAGAATTAATTCTTTGTTAAACTTCTCTTTAATTCTCGTGGTTGTTGAAAATTAAAGTAGTAGCGCGCGCACTAGTGGTATATAGAGTTTAATTACTACTGATCACTACTTGACTAAATTTAATGAAAGTTAGTGTGAAATGCATTATTACTCGTTTCATTTTCAACATTAGCATGCACTTTGTCTTCAAAAAATTAGTATATTTTTACACTATCAATATAATTTAATCGGCCGACAAGAGTTTGCTGAGTTGGTTGGGCGAACGGTATCGATTCCCTGCACCAGCAGCCTGCTCAGTTAGAGCTCGTCGAACCGGTTTTGTGTGATGCAGTTTATATCTTCTGTGTGGTATATATAATTTAATCTCTTGTAGAAGACTACTCTTGTTTTTACTATCTTTGCTCTTTTAGTATAAATATCGGGTGTGAATAAATATTTTATTTTAACAAGATTGGTTAATGTTTGCAGGTAAAAGAGAAAAGCAGGCTTTTTGTGGAAAATGCTTCGGAGAGGATTAACCTGTTTGTAAAGGCATTCTCAGCTGAAGACAGAGAATCTGCACTTGCTTTAATTTCTCAAGCCAAATCCTTAGTTAACAATGGACCCAAACTTCTCCAAGCTATTAAATCCAAACAAGTAAGCTCCCATGATAAACTACTACTACATGTTTATTAATCTATGATGTTCGGACTCGTCAAAAATATCGTCGGATTCTTCAAAAATAGTGCATTTTCGAAAGATCCGACACGAGAGCAGCTACGTTTTTGGAGAGTCCGAGCATCATAGTTATTAACTACTACTATTTCAGTAGTAATTCTAAGTTAAATTTGTCCTCATATTTTTTATTTTCAAAAATATTTTTTGTAACAGGAAAGCATGAAATGGGAACGATTTCCATTCAAGTTTTTAAGACCATATGGAGAGAAACCAGGAAATAAATTTCAAGAAATTCAAACACCCTTAAGAGGAATGGAAATTGCATTGGAAAAATCTCCTCCATTTCCACTTGATATTCTTAACTCAGAGCTAAAAGATGGTCTAGAAAAGTTAAGTGAACACATTTCAAAGCAAGTCAAAAACATTTCCCTTGAGTCAGCAACTGTGCCAGAGTCAAATGCAGAAAATGCTGAAAAGTTCCTCCAAACACTTCAAACAATTCAACCAACAAAAAACGATTTACCCTCTTTATTCTTTCTTTTTTGCCTTAAACTCCTGTTAAATAAACCAATTTTCCTATCATCCAAAAAAGAATCCAAGAAACAAGATGAAGAAGAAGGATATATGAGAAAGACATGGACCAATTTGGCAGTTACTATAAATAGTAGAAGATTTATGGCTGCTTTCAAACTCTCACTTTCTTTAGGCCTTGCAATTTTCTTTGGATCTATTTATAGTAAGGAAAATGGATTTTGGGCTGGGCTTCCGGTTGCTATAAGCCTAGCAGCAACAAGAGAAGCGACATTCAAAGTTGCAAATGTTAAAGCTCAAGGGACAGTGTTGGGAACAGTATATGGTGTCTTAGGATGTTTTCTCTTTGAAAGATTTGTGCAAATAAGGTTCTTGTCTCTGCTTCCTTGGTTCATTGTCAGCAGCTTTTTGAGCCGTAGCAGAATGTACGGCCAAGCAGGTGGGATTTCTTTTCCTTTTTTTTTGGGGCCTACGAAAGATGAAATCTATATACATATTTTAGGAGTATATTAAGAACATACTTTTTTCTACTGAAGAAATTTCTAGTGAAATTTGTCCTAACACAAAATATTTTAGTCTTAACACAATTAACCGGTTGGATCCATTATTTACTTTTTCTAGCATAATTTATTATATACCGATTGAACATAGTTATACATATATTATACGTCCGTCGGCTATTCATAGTTTAAGAAGGTGGTCTACTATATACTTTAATTCTTAAAAGTTTTAAAGCAAAAGGGGGCACGGTATTTATCAATAAAAAAAATCTTCAAAGGCGTATGTACTATACATTTTGTGTGTTCAATTGAACCATTATTTTTTCCATATCAAGTATAGATATACAAGTGAAAATTATTAATGTGTCAGCATTTATTAAAATCTAAAGTTTAACCCATCAATCAAGCTGATCTTTTTCATTTTGCTTTGTGTTTAGGTGGAATTTCTGCTGTTATCGGGGCAGTACTAATTCTAGGTAGAAAAGGATTTGGTCCCCCAAGTGAATTTGCCATAGCAAGAATTACAGAAACTTTCATTGGATTATCATGTTCAATAATGGTGGAAATTTTGTTACAACCAACAAGAGCTTCTACATTAGCTAAAATCCAACTTTCCAAGAGTTTTGGAATTTTGCATGATTGCATTGACAACATAAGTTTCAGTTCATATAGCAAATATAGCTTAGAAGAAAGCCAAAAGAAACTAAAATTCCACGTAAATGAATTGGGAAAATTCATTGCGGAAGCTGAGGCAGAGCCCAATTTCTGGTTTTTCCCTTTTAGTAGTGCTTGCTATGGTAAGCTTATGGGGTCATTGTCAAAAATGGTGGAATATTTACTTTTTGGGTCACAAGCACTAAGATTCCTAGAACAAGAATCTGAAAAAATCGACAGTAATGTGTGGAAAACAATTGTGAAAAAACTAGATGCTGACATCATGCTTTTTAAGGATTTAATTGGCTCTTATACAAAATGTTTTGAGGAGGTTAGTTTGGTAAAATCACTTGTTGTACTTGACAAGGAATTTGAGAAGAAGAAAGTTGCAGTTGATCTTGAGCTGGGCAAATTACCAACCCCTTATACCATAAGGTCTTCAAGTGAAGAGGAAATTGAGAAAAACTTAGTTTCTTTTCTTCAACATTCAAATGAAGTTGTTGAACTTATTGTGAAAGGTGGTAAAAGTGATGAGAAGCTCAAGGGACAATTGGTTTTAAGTTTGAGTGCATTTGGTTTTTGTATGGATAATCTTGTGAAGGAGACTAAAGAGATTGAGAAGGGAATTAAAGAACTTGTACAGTGGGAAAACCCCTCTTGCCATGTAAAGTTGTATGATATTTCTTGTAAAGTACGGGCTTTAGCCAATACTGAAACAAATTGAAGATAATGATATTTGAAATTTGATTGTTGAAATTAAGTCTCCTTTTAAATTTCTACACTTGAAATTTCTTCTTCACATAAACTTTTAGGTTTTTAAAATTACCAAAAAGAGTAGAAGCAAATTTCAGGTATTAATTTTAATACAGTATGATATACTAAGATCATTTGATCAGTCTAATGAAACCTCCATCCATAAAGACTACGCTAAGCAAAGATTCATTTGATTATTCCGATAATAGCACATATCACCACTAACGCAAGCACCACCACCAACATACCTGGTGTAAACTCACAAGTGGGATCTGGGAGGGTAGTGTATACACAAACTTTATTTATATCTTATGAAGATAGAGAAGTTGTCTCTGATAAACCCTCGACTCAAGAAAAGCATAATCACAACAGTTTTGAAAAAGAAACATGGAACATGAGAAGCCATGGAAAGAAAAGCAGTAACAACATCCAGATAACCGAAGAAAAGAAGCAACACATGATAATTATATTGAAATTTAAGAACAGAAAATACGAGAATAACACTAGTTCTACAGGTACAGAAAGGATATACAGGTATGAAAAAGAAATACGTTCGACTACTTACTAACCTACTATCTTATTTCCTCGATATTCACGCTCACCTATCAAGGGTCATGTCTTCGGTAAGCTGAAGATGTGGTAACGTTAGCACCTTTTTATGCAAAAAAAATAAAAAATAAAAATCAAGATGATTTACATGCATATGAACATAAATAATACTATTATTTTCCGCGAAGGGGCCCTTGTTATTAATAATTTGATTTTTCTAATAATATTAAGTATTGACATATGCAAGATTTTGTACAAAAAAGTTTGCCAATAGCTAGGATCCATATGTATGTACATGCACACATACAAATCCTCTTTGTTAGTGCTAATTAGTGGCTCCGCCACTCGAGATCGCCTAATTTACTTCATTAATTCCATGCATGTTGAGTTCCTTCATTTTGCAAAAATGACCTTTCCATATCCAGAAGGCTAGCTGATGAATTGATTTTCTCTACCTTCATTTGGCAAAAATGACCTCAATTTCTCACGTATTTCAGCAACCTCTTCTCGGCTTTTCTGGGTTGACCATGACATTCACATAACGAACCTCCTTTAATTTCCAATCCATATCCAACTTGACAATTAAAGCCTTGATTGAACTTGAAGATTTGTACTAGTTGCATTGCTGAATGACGCTAGCCTTTGACCTTTCCTGAACCTTAGGTGAGCTGCCATGTCCCCTGCTAACGTTCTCAAGATTACCTCTGCGCCCAACCTAATTATCATTTTCTCATTACTCAAGTCGTCCAAGAGATAAAATTGATCTCCGCCATAGGAATTTATTTTTCTTTTCCCTCAAAGGTGTGATAATATGATCCCCAATAGCACCATATTACGGACAAAATGAAGCAGCTACTTTCAAAATAAGAGAAAGAAAAACAACGATTGAAGTGAGAGAGTCAGAGTCGAAAAGAGGGTTCTTCACTTTTTTCTCTCATTCAAAACCGCGCATGAGACTTTCATCTTATACGACTCCTAAATAATAAAAGAAGAAGAGAATAATTCCAAATTTAAACTTAACGAGTTCAGCTTGTGTGGTTCTTTGAACTAATTACTCGTGTAGATTTTAAATTACTGGTTCATATGGTAAAATTTATTGAAGCTTTATTGGGTTTCACATATGTATGTTTACTCTGCCTCAAATATACTGAGTTCTATTAAATCCGTAAAATCTATGCCACATATGAGTAAGGAAGATTGTGAACAGTCAAAAAGACCGTTGACTCTTTTCAAGATCAAGAGCTAGCGTTATTGAAATGCACCAATTCACTATCAATCGAGTTACAAGATATTTATGTCATACGGCTATATATAGTTGAGCTCCGAGTCACTTGCTTGAGGGTTCTAACGGCCTTGTCTTTCCTCTTCTTTTTTTGTATGCTTTTACGTTCACATGCCTTGTTAACGTTATTTTACTTCGAAAGCATGTAAAGACTTCATAATATACTTCAGAACTTAGAAGGTTTCAAATGTTGATTTGGTCAATAATTATTTTTATAAAGAATTTAAACTATATGCAATGACGATATAAAAAAATATTGGATTCGGGGAGACACTACTTTAAAAAGGCCAAATTGCGACTGAAATTTTTCGACCGAAATATGTAATCGACTGTTTCGGTCGGAAATCTTTAAAAAAATATTAAATTTTTCTTAAATAATTTCGACCACTTTTCCGACTAAACTAGTAGTAACATTTGGTGCAAAAAATACGGAATTTAATTTCCGACGAAATCGGTCGGAAAATATAAGTCAGTATTTTATTGCTTTGATAGTTTTGCGATCGAATCGGACGAAACATGATATTTAGCTTGTGAGCACCTAATTTTTGACTATATTTGAATTCTTACCACCTTCTACTATGTAATTACTTTTAGAAATTTAATATACATTTTTTTTAGTTTTGTTACATTTTTTTTTATATAGGGTAAGAATTAAAAATAATTTAAAAGGTCAAATTATTACTATTAGTATTATTTTTATTTTTTATATTTATTTTTAAATAAAATAAATTTAAAAGAACCGAAAAAATTAAATATTTTTTTTAATTTTCGGATGGGAATAAAATAATAAGAAAATTAAAAGTATGGAATAAAAAAAGTAAAAGTAAAAGTAGGTGGAAATTATTTTTTTTTAAAAGTAAAAGAAAGTGAAAAATTAAAAAAAATAAAGTAAAAGAATGTGGAAATTTAAAAAATGAAAAGTAAAAGAAGTTGAAATTAAAAAATAAAAGTAAAGGTAGCTGAATATTTTTTTAAAAAAAGTAAAAGAAAGTAGAAATTAAAACAAAGAAAAGTAAGATAAGTGAAAATTTAAAACAAAAACGTAAAATAAGTGGAAAAAAAAAAGTAAAAAGTGGGAAATTAATAAAAGAAAAGTAAAGGAAAGTGGGATTTTTTTTTTTCAAAAGAAGAAAAATGGGAAGTGGAAAATTCTTTTTAATTTAAAAATAATAAAATAAAAATAAATCTAAAAAAATTCCGAATTTTTTTTTCTATAAATAGAAGAGAAATGTGAGGAGAGAGGGAGAGGGAGAAGGAGAAAAAAGAAGGGAGGAGGGAATTGAGAGAAATTATTTTTTTCTTCCACGCTAAGGAAATTTCTACTCGTGTCATTCTTTCTTCATCTTTCTTTCAAACAATCCAGTAAGTCATCACCTAAAAACCAACAAAAATATTTCATAACATCCTTTTTTACACGCCAAAAAGTGGAGTCAATAGTCGAGGTCGAGGATTCCGTCGGAGCTCCGTTTACTAGGTTTGATGTTATTCGTCGCTTATGCTTGTTCGACGTTCATCTGAGTTATTGTACATGTTCTTGGAGACTCATTTAATTGGAAATTTTGCATTAAAGGTTTATTCTTCCCTCTGTTCTTTTTATCTTATTTCATGTGATTTTATTTATTTGCCTTTAAACTTTATAAATAATAATGTAAGTTAGTCCTTAAATGCTATATGCTTAATCATATTTCTGCAAATATGGTATTCAAACTTGCTTTAAAGTTGAGAAGATTTGGACCCTAATGAGTTTGGGCTTCAATTGTTGGGTTATAGGGTATTGGTATATGATGGTTTATTTATTCAAATATCTAAAATCATACATTTCTTCCACAAGTAATTTCATAATTCATGGCCTTCACAATAATCTCAAACTTAGGAAAGAAACAAATCTTGAATGTGCTAGAATGCTTTAGGCGTACTCTTAATTAATTGAATTATCGTGATTATGTATACATTCGCGTGACATAATTACGATTCCCAAAACTAAAATCAAGGTATGCGTTCGTGCAACTTTGGGAGAAACAACCTTACATATAATAAAAATGCTATTAATTGCGTGCACGTACATGTGACATGATTTTGGCACAATAAACAAAACGGATTCACACACATGATTCGTTTCAAAGATAATTTCATATTTTAATATAAAAGCGGACAGATAAACACATGAAAATCAATAAATCACATTTTAACTAAAATTAATTCAAGTCAAGTTGTAGTCAATAAAGCGACCATGGTAGAACCACGGGACTCGGGGAATGCCTTACACCTTCTCCTCGGTCAACAGAATTTCTTACCCGTACTTTATTTTCGCAGACCAATAATAATAGAGTCAAACCTTCCTTTGACTAGGGATTCAAATAAAATGTGACTTGGAACACCCAAAAAATCAATTCCAAGTGGCGACTCTGTAAATAAAATAATCCTTATTCAAATTTGTCACTTTAATTGAAAAACCTCTTTCACCCACGACAATCCATAACACATATATCTTTTGGGGCAAAAAGAGGTGTGACAGCTCTGGCGACTCTGCTAGGGAGAATAACCCAAAACTTCTGGTTCAGGTTTCAGAATTCGAGCTTGTAATGTGATCTATACTTGGCTTTCTTGATTGTTAATATTACTGTGTTTGTGGGCCTAATGTGCTAATTGTCGCTCATTTACCGCTTTGATATTATTTGAACTATATAAACTGCCTTCTTACGCCTCACTTCTGAGTCTTCTAAATTTATAGTGCACACGTGCGCGTGGCCCACTATTATGTTAGAGGTCATCCCAAATAAAACGAGACTGGATCAGTAACTGGGCCGAGTAGACTTTCGTGCTCCCGGTACGTTGCTCCCACCTCGGCTCGAGCTGTCCGCTTGGGTAAGCCAGGTCTAAAATACCCCCACAGGATTTTAAATCTAGAATAACATAGCCTCATGCCGGATCCCTAGTAGGAACGTTTGTTTGCATCACATGCATTTGATTTTGGGGACTCAACACAGGGGTTTGGTCCGTCTAGGACAGGTGTACCCAAAAATAAAAGACCATAATGATGCATCCTACGTGCTATTTTGCATTTTGTTTGATCTGATTTGCATGTTGACCGGCTGCTAGAATAAATACAGAAAATTGAGAAAAGGCAGAAGTGAGAAGTATGAGAGAGAAAATTCACCCGGTTTCCAAAAATTCCGGTATTTGAAAAATCTAGAAACTCTGCCGAAATTTTTTTTTTAAAAAAAAAGAGAAAAAAAAAAAAAGTCATTTCAAAATGAGTAAAACAATTTATGTTTTCCCTGTTGTGTCAAAACCAACCGAACTACGCAGGTCTAATTCTCACCGGATGTGAGATATGTAGGCAAACCTCATCGGTTCCGGCCCCAATTTTCAAAAATCCAAAAATATTTTCATTTAATTCCTTCTTTAGAAGTCTTTCTTTAGAAAATCCCAAATAAAAAAAATTTAAAACCAAAAATATTTTCTTTCTTTTTAAAAGTCTTTCATTCGAAAAGGAAAATCAAATCAAATCTAAAAATATATTTGTTTTTCCTTCTTTAGAAGTCTTTCTTCGGAAAAAATAAAATAAAAATTGAAATTCAAAAACAAATTCTTTCTTCTTTAGAAGTTTTTCTTTTAAAACATTCTCAATAAAAACATAAAAAAATATATATTAAAAAATTAAAATTCGAAAATATTTTCTTTACTCTTAAAGAAGTTTTTCTTTCAAAAATTTCCCTCCAAAAAAATAATAAAAAACTCAAAGCTCAAAAATATGTTCCTTGTTAGAAGTTTTCGTGATTTATTTTGTGTATGAGTAAAAAAATAATTAAGGAAAAAAGGGTTAGCTTGTTTACTTTATTCTTGATATTCCCTGAACTACGTAATGACCTGATTCATGCTGCATCATGATACGTAGGCAATCCCCATCGGATTCGATCATAACCATAAACAAATTGAGTGAAAAAATAAATCGAAGAAAAAAGAAGAAGAAAATTGAGTTAAAAAGAAAGAAAAGAGACAAAAAAATAACAAAGAAAAACAACAAAAAGAGAAAGAAAAAAGAAATCAAGGTAAAAAAGAAAAAAGAAAAATGAAAAAAAAAGCCTCCCCAAAAGGAATGAGTTCACCCCTGTTGGTGAATCATGCTCGAGCTTGTTCCAAAAAGCTAGTCAGGCTAGGTCTACTGCAGCCAGTAGCCCCGAACCAGCGCACCGGGCTAATGCTAGATGTGAATACAACTTTGGAGTTGTGGGACATGATACGGAAGACTGTTTGATTCTTAAGAGAGCAGTGGAAGACCTTATCGAGGTCAAGGCAATAGTGCTTATGGATGAAGAGGCCCCTAATATGATGAACAATCCTCTGTCTACTCACACTAATGGGCCAGTAGTCGGAATGATCTGTAAAGATGAGGAATTTGATCAATCACTGAAAACCACAGTAGCCATTGCCGCGGCAGAAGAGAAACCTAAAAACGGGTTGAAATCATCATCAAAAGAAGATGGGCACAGAGCCAAGCTGCCAAAGATATCAAGGCCACAAACCAACCACCACTTTTAAAACTCATAATTTTTCTTTGTTTGCAGAAGGAACAAAGCAGTGTAGAATGGCGACTCCTAAAAGACGAATGTCACCAAAGGTAAGTTTCCTTAAAATCTCCACTTTCCTTTAATTTTAGTATGCATAACTATTGTTCATACCTCTCATTTTCGTAGCTTAACCCAGGTAGAACCTTTTCTCCTAGGGGGATCCAGCTCATAGTTCCGAGTAAAAGTACTCTTCGCTTATGATATTTTACATAGCTTAACCCAGGTAGAACCTTTTCGCCTAGGGGGATCCAGCTCATAGTTCCGGGTAGAAGTACTCTTCACTCATGATGTTTTACATAGCTTAACCTAGGTAGAACCTTTTCGCCTAGGGGGATCCAGCTCATAGTTCCGGGTAGAAGTACTCTTCGCCCAGGTTGTTTTACGTAGCTTAACCCAGGTAGAACATTTTCGCCTAGGGGGATCCAGCTCATAGTTCCTGGTAGAAGTACTATTCGTTCAGGTTATTTTATGTAGCTTAGCCCAGGTAGAACCTTTTCGCCTAGGGGGATCCAGCTCATAGTTCCGGGTAGAAGTACTCTTCGCTCAGGTTATTTTTCGTAGCTTAACCCAAGTAGAACCTTTTCACCTAGGGGGATCCAGCTCATAGTCCGGGTAGAAGTACTCTTTGCTCAGGTTGTTTTTTGTAGCATAACCTAGGTAGAACCTTTTCGCCTAGGGGGATCCAGCTCATAGTTCCGGGTAGAAGTACTCTTCGCCCAGGATTGTTTTTCGTAGCTTAACCCAGGTAGAACATTTTCACCTATGGGGATCCGGCTCATATTTCCGAGTAGAAGTACTCTTCGCTCAGGTTGTTTTACGTAGCTTAACCCAGGTAGAAACATTTTGCCTAGGGGGATCCTGCTCATATTCCGGGTAGAAGTACTCTTCGCCAGGCTCGCTTTTCGCAGTTTAACCCAGGTAAAACCTTTTCGCCCATGGGATTCATTTTCATTTCAGTAATACAGAGCACCAACCCCTGGTTATATTTCTTTTCCGTAATACAGGGTGCCATCCCCTGGTTACATTTTCTTAACAGTATCAGGGTACACCCATCCCTAGTCGCTTTTCCAATATAGGGTCTCCACTCCCTAGTTTCTTTCATTTTAGATATAGGGTCTCCATTCCCTAGTCTCTGATTTTTTGGGGGGTACACCATTCCCGACCTTTTATTTCTTTCAATAAAGAACTAGTTTTGAATTTTATTATAATAACTCACGAAATTTTTCTAGTGCAAACTGGGCTGAAAAATTTTGCTCGTTTGTTTTTTTTGGTGTCTGAGTAGGTTTTACTTCGAGGCACAGGGTTCGAGATAGCCAAAAGAAGAAGTCTCATTTCAGAATAAAAGAAAAGAAAAAATAGGTGAATCCAAAATGCAAAAGTAGTTAAAAAGATGTGGAATGCTCAAGACATGACCGAAGCCACGTGCATTGGAGTCCCGTTTTGATTAGAAGAAGCTATAGAACAAAGAACTAGCACCTACAGCTAGCGAGCATCAAAGTTTAGATGAGAGTCTGCATGAAGAACCAGTCAAGACTCAAGATCAAGTTTCAGAAGACTCGTAGATAGGAATCTTGTAACTCATAACTGATAGGCTTGTTGACTTTCTTTTTTATTTTGATATAATAGCAGGACCACGGACTGTAGCCTCGACGGAACCTTACTCAACTCCCCAACTCCTTATTCCACCATTCTCCTTGAACTACACGTGACTTGATTCCTCTATAACCCGCGATATGTAGGTTGTCCAAAACCAGGACTCGGTTGCACCCTATCTTTTATTTCTTTTTCTTTTGAATAACGGTTTGGTCAAAAATTAGTCGCATGGCTCACCTAGTCTTTGCCTGAAAACTCTTCATGTTTCCAAGCGAAGAGGGGCAATTGTGACCACCTAATTTTTGACTATATTTGAATTTTTACCATCTTCTACTATGTAATTACTTTTAAAAATTTAATATATATTTTTTAGCTTTGTTACATTTTTTTTATATAGGGTAAGAATTAAAAATAATTTAAAAGGTGAAATTATTACTATTAGTATTATTTTTATTTTTTTATATTTATTTATAAATAAAATAAATTTAAAAGAACCGAATAAATTAAATTTTTTTTAAATTTTTGTATGGGAATAAAATAATAGAAAAATTAAAAGTATGGAATAAAAAAAGTAAAAGTAAAAGTAGGTGGAAATTATTTTTAAAAAAAAGTAAAAGAAAGTGAAAAATTAAAAAAAATAAAAGTTAAAGAATATGGAAATTTAAAAAAATAAAAAATAAAGAAGTTGGAATTAAAAAATAAAAGTAAAGGTAGCTGAATTTGTTTTTAAAAAAGTATAAGAAAGTAGAAATTAAAACAAAGAAAAGTAAGATAAGTGGAAATTTAAAACAAAAGCGTAAAATAAGTGGAAAATAAAAAAAAGAAAAAGAAAAGTAAAAAGTGGGAAATTAATAAAAGAAAAGTAAAGGAAAGTGGGGAATTATTATTATTTTTTTAAATAAAAAAAATGGGAAGTGGGAATTCTTTTTAATTAAAAATAATAAAATAAAAACAAATGTGAAAAAAATCCGAATGTTTTTCTATAAATAGAAGAGAAATGTGATGGGAGAGGGAGAGGGAGGAGGGAATTGAGAGAAATTTTTTTTTTCTTCTATGCTAAGGGAATTTCTACTCGTGTCATTCTTTCTTCGTCTTTCTTTCAAACAATCCATTAAGTCATCACCCAAAACCCAACAAAAATACTTCATAACATCCTTTTTTACACGCCAAAAAGTAGAGTCAATAGTCGAGGTCGAGGATTCCGTTAGAGCTCCGTTTACTAGGTTTGATGCTATTCGTCGCTTATGCTTGTTCGGCGTTCGTCTGAGTTATTGTACATGTTCTTGGAGACTCATTTAATTGGAAATTTTGCATTAAAGGTTTATACTTTCCTCTGGTCTTTTTATCTTATTTTATGTGATTTTATTTATTTGCCTTTAAACTTTATAAATAATAATGTAAGTTAGTCCTTAAATGCTATATGCTTAATCATATTTTTGGAAATATGGTATTCAAACTTGCTTTAAAGTTGAAAAGATTTGGACCCTAATGAGTTTGTGCTTCAATTATTGGGTTGTAGGGTATTGGTATATGATGGTTTATTTATTCAAATATCTAAAATCATACACTTCTTCCATAAGTAATTTCATAATTCATGGCCTTCACAATAATCTCAAACTTAGGAAAGAAAGAAATCATGAATGCGCTAGAATGCTTTAGGCGTACTCTTAATTAATTGAATTATCGTGATTATGTATACGTTCGCGTGACATAATTACGATTTCCAAGACTAAAATCAAGGTATGCGTTCGTGCAACTTTGGGAAAAACAACCTTAAATATAATAAAAATGCTATTAATTACGTGCACGTACACGTGACATGATTTTGGCACAATAAACAAAACGGATTCATACACATGATTCGTTTCAAAGATAATTCCATATTTTAATATAAAAGAGGACAAATAAACATATGAAAACCAATAAATCACAGTTTATCTAAAATTAATTCAAGTCAAGTTGTAGTCAATAAAGCGACCGTGGTAGAACCATGGGGCTCGGGGAATGCCTTACACCTTCTCCCCGGTCAACAGAATTTCTTACCCGTACTTTATTTTCGCAGACCCTTACTTTGTTTTCAAATAAAAGGTGACTTGGAACACCCAAAAAATCAATCAACTCAAATAATAGAGTCATGTTTTACTCGTGTTTCGTGGATTTCAGATGTAAAATATATTTATTTATGTTAATTCGTGATGTTTTTATATGTAGGAATCATCCGAAAGCAATTGGGGGCGAAAGGTGCGAGATTAGAGCCAAAACGGAGGTAAAATGGGAAATGTAGAATCTCAACGCCCCATGATACCAGTGGCGCCGTGGGCAGAATCTTTAGCAAGCCAGCGCCAGTGCTATACACTGCCTTAGACGCTGGTGACGGGAATCTATCCAGCGTTGCCCAGGACAAGGTTATTTCTCCCCTAGACCTACCCAACACGTATAAAAATAAGACTAAGCCTATTTTGAGAGGGGAGACGCCACTTTGAAGGGAAAATACACACGAGATACATCGGGGAGCGAGAATATCTCAGTTTTCTTCACCTTTTCTTAATATTTTCAATTATCCAACACTTATGACATTGTTTGATATTATCATGAGTGGCTAAAACCCATAGTTCTGGGGTTGTGATTTAGCCATGAATATTATTGTTTAACGTTGACTTAACCTTAATTATAATTTACCAATATATGGTTGTTTCTTCAATTCTGTGATTAATTGCTTAATTGTCTGGCCAACAATTAGGTTTTATTTAATATCTATGATATGCTTGGGAAAGCCATGTTTAGATTAGAGAAGAATTGAAGAGAGCATGATCTTAACTCTGGGGGGCGGATTTGTGGTTAGGATAGGATTATACCTAGTCACCGTGCTTAAATAAATATTATAATCTTAATGCATTCCCAATAGATTGATTTCATAGGAATATAGTCGTCAATCTATTTTGAATAGGCAAGTAGTACTTCGGGAGAAGTCAATGAGAGCAATTGTTCGATTAATTAGCAATCATGAGTGAATTGTATTAAAGGGAGAGTTAACTAGAACACAATAGGATTGGTGAATCGATCACAACCCTGGAATATTCGTCTCTACTGAATACGCAACAATCATTTTGCTGCTTGAAAATTTAGTTACTAGTTAGAATTATTATTTAGTATAATCACAATTTTGAACTCGGATTGGCTCGACTGAATAACAATCTCGGTGAATTTAGTGGGTAGTTAATACAAGTCTATGTGGGTTCGACACTCGACATATTATTTTATTACTTGTACGACCACGTATACTTGCATGTGCGTTTTGGAGCAACAAGTTTTTGGCGCCGTTGCCGGGGACTTGAATATTGACTACTTTCTAGTTTTAGCTATAATTGTTTATTTCGTCAAGTCTAACGTCACTTAATTGTTGCTCTGCTCTTAGGAACCTTGATTGAATGCGAAGGGTCAGAAGTCAGGACAGACTTCAAAGCTTTGATCCCGAACTTGAGAGAACATTTCATAGGAGGTTGAGGGAAGCAAGGGACACAAATAATCTCCAGGCACTCGTTTAATTTCCTGTGAACATGGCAAAGGAGAAACATATGGTTGTTCAGGAGGTGGCGATGCCCAGTATTGCTAATGTCACCTCCAACATTGTGAAGCCCAGAATCACTCGGCACTTTGAGCTGAAACAGAGCATGATCCAGCTACTTCATGCGAATGGGCAGTTTATGGGTCTTCTACACGAGGATCCACAACAGCATATCCTAAACTTCTTGGAGATTAGTGATACTTACATCACTAACAGAGTCACTCCAGACTATGTGAGGCTCATACTTTTCCCATTCTCTCTGTTGGGCGAAGCAAAGCGATGGCTGAAGGCAGAACTAGCTAATTCTATTACATCATGGAATGATCTGGCAAGGAAATGTTTTGCAAGGTACTTCCCTTCAGGTAAAACTGCAAAGATCAGAAGTGAGATAGTCGCCTTCAAACAGAAATCGGGGGAGTCTTTATACTCATATTGGGAGAGGTTCAAGGGGCTGCTCAGGGACTGCCCTCATCACAATCAGACAAATGAAGTGTTAGCTCACACTTTCATAGAAGGGCTACATCCAGAGACAAAGATTGTGGTAGATGTTGTAGCTGGAGGTCAAGTGTTGGAGAAAAATTTTGATGAGATATATACGTTATTGAACAAATTCTCCAAAAGCAATCATGATTGGCAAGGAGAGATGGGCAGACACACCGTGCAAAAATCTATAGGGGTTCTCGAGCTAGATGTCATCTCTGCATTAGCAACGCAAATTTCTTCATTGACAAACCAAGCCAATCAGATGACCTTGGTTATTAACAAGCAACAAGCCCAGCCAATGCAACATGTTCAATTGTTTTGTGAAGTATGTGGAAAGGGTCACACGAGGGACTTATGTCGAGTTAATCTAGAGTTTGTCTGTTTTATGGGTAATGCAAATAGGGGCCAGACAAACCAGTATGGGAACACTTACAATCCTAACTGGAGGAACCACCCAAACTTCTCTTGGGGTGGAAACCAAGGTGCTCAGAATCAGTACAGGCCACAAGCACCTCAACAACAATATAGACCACCTCAGACTGAACAACATGCAAACTTGACGAGTCACCTTGAGGAAATAATGAAGAAAGTAATGGCTGACCAGCAGGTCCAAGCAGCAGGAATGAGAAATTTGGAGCGACAAATGGGACAACTTGCCAGTGCCCAAAATACTCTACCAGTTAGAGCTCTTCCAAGCGACATTGAGGCTAATCCTAAGGCATCTATTAATGCTGTGTCATTGAGGAATATGAGACAGTTAGAAGAAGTCCAGTCGAAAAATAGAAAACAAGTGACCTTTAATGAGAAGCCGGCCACCATAGAGTCATAATCAGAAAAATCAAAGGAGTTAGAGAAGCCAATTGAAGAGGCGGTGGCTAAGCAACCCCCCACCATTAGTTGCGAGGCCACCACCTCTGTTCCCTTCAAAGATTGCAGAAAGTGAAGGATAATGTCGTGTATAAAACGTTTCCTGATATTTTGAAGCAGGTGCAAATCAATATTCCACTGGTAGACATCCTGCAAGAAATGCCCAAATATGCTAATACATCAAGGACATAGTGGAAAATAAAAAAAAGTTAACCGAATTCCAAATTGTGGCACTCCTTGAGGAATATATCTCAAGAATTCAAAGCAAGCTACCTCAGAAATTAAAGAATCCAAGTAGTTTCACTATCCAAATCTCGATTGATAAGCATGCAGTCGGGCGAGCTTTGTGTGATGTTGGAGCGAGCATCAATTTGACGTCGCTATCTGTGTTCAGACAGTTGGTGTTGGGTGAGCCGCGCCCAACAACGGTAATCTTACAGTTAGTTGATCTCTCCCTTGCTCATCCTAAAAGAGTGATTGAAGATGTGTTAGTTCAAGTGGGTTCTTTCATATTTCCTGCTGATTTCATTATCTTGGACTACGAGCTTGATCAGGAAGTCCCATTTATTTTGGGGAGTTCATTCTTAGCCACGGGCCGAGCTATTATTGATGTATGCGAATGAAAGATGGCGATGAGAGTAGGTGATCGAGTAGAGGTATTCAATGTGTATAAAGCACTCAAATTCCCAGCCCACTATGAAGAGCTATCCATGATTTTTGTGGCGGAAAGCGATGTTACGTCATTGGTGCCTTATATGAGCCCCATAGATCCTCTTGAACGAGCTTTGATCGGGGATGAAGAAGACAGTAAAAATGAGATGATGGGAGAAATTGAGCAAGTAGTTGACATGTCGTGCAATTATGTCCATGGGTTTGGGAGATTTGAGGAGTTGGACAGGCCTATCACTCTAACCCCTCCTAAGCCATCTATTGAAGAATCTCCAAAGCTAGAACTGAAGCCCTTTTCCAATGCATATGTGCTATGCTTGTTTGGGAAACTCTGAGACATTGCCAGTGATTATCTCATCCAGCTTGACTAATGTACAAGAAGAAAAATTGCCCAGAGTACATTGCGAGCATAAAAAGGCTATAGGGTGGACAATTGCTGACATCAAGGGAATCAGTCCATCATTTTGCATGCATAAAATCTTTCTGGAATATGGACACCGCCCCAGTGTTGAGAAGTAAAGGAGACTAAATCCCATTATGAAAGAAATCATGAAGAAGGAAGTAATTAAGTGGCTCGATGCATGTATCATCTTTCATATCTCTGACAGCAACTGGATAAGCCCAGTGCAATGTGTGCCTAAAGGGGGGGATGATTGTGGTAGAGAATGAGAAAAATGAGCTAATTCCTACTCGCACCGTGACGGGGTGGAGAGTTTGCATTGATTACAGAAGGCTAAACAAAGCAACCTGCAAGGACCACTTCCCACTTCCATTCATTAACCAAATGTGGGACAGATTGGCGGGGCATGAATATTATTGCTTCCTTGATGGTTATTTGGGGTACAACCAGATTGTCATATGCCCAGAGGATCAGGAGAAGACCACTTTTACTTGTCCTTATGGCACTTTCGCCTTCAAGCGAATGCCGTTTGGTCTTTGTAATGCACCAACCACTTTCCAGAGATGCATGATGGCTATTTTCACCGATATGGTGGAAAAATTTATGGAAGTCTTTATGGTTGATTTTTTAGTCTTTGGGTCTTCTTATGATGACTGTTTGAAGAATGTGAGCAAGGTGTTGACCCGTTATGAAGAAACAAATCTAGTATTGAATTGGGAAAATGTCATTTTATGGTGCAAGAAGCATCGTGTTGGGTCACAGAGTGTCTAGGAGCGACATTGAAGTTGATAAGGCGAAGGTGGAGGCGGTTGAAAAATTACCTCCACCCATTTATGTGAAGGGTGTCTGGAGTTTCTTGGGACACGTGGGATTCTATAGACGCTTTATTATAGATTTTTTAAAAATTGCTACTCCGTTGGTAGGTTGCTTGAAAAGGATGTAACTTTCAATTTTGATGACGCCTGCTTGAAGGCATTTGAAGAGCTCAAAAAGCAGTTGGTGGTTGCCCCCATTATTGCGGCACCGGATTGGTCCTTACCATTTGAACTTATGTGTGATGCAAGTGACCATGCTATTGGGGCAGTGCTAGGCCAGAGGAAGGACAAGATGTTTTATTTCATCTACTATGCGAGTAATACTCTTGATAATGCACAACTGAATTACACCACCACTGAAAAGGAGTTATTGGCCGTTGTGTGGGCCTTTGAGAAATTTTGGGCATACTTGGTGGGAACAAAAGTCATAGTCCATACCAATCATGCATCAATCAGGTATCTATTTACAAAAAAGGAATCCAAGGCTAGATTGATGCACTGGGTTTTGTTGTTGCAGGAATTGATGTAGAAACATGAGATCGAAAGGGCGCAGAGAACCAAGTAGACGACCATCTATCAATGCTGGAAAATCACGACCACGTGGAGGAGGATGGACAAATTAAAGATGCATTTCCCGATGAGCAACTTTTTGCTATCACCCAAGACCCTCCCCCATGGTATGCAGACTATGTGAATTATCTTGTGAGTGGGGTACTTCCTCATGAAATTGAATCTGAAGCTAGAAAGAAGGTTCTCTATGATGTGAACTTCTACTTCTGGGATGAGCCATACTTGTACAAGCAGTGTGTTGATCAGTTGATGAGGAGATTGATCTCATCCAATTTCACACCTCAATTCAAGGTCATGAAATGGTCGAATGCAATGATAGTACCCAACAAGAGTCGGGGTCGATTTTCACAGGGAGCTATATATAGGAATTAGGAGTATATATTATAGTATGTGAATTTGACTATCTCAATTTATACTTCCACAAATTGGAGTTGTTTTCAAGTCTAATTTAAAACTAAGAGTGCAAGTTGAGAAATAAAACTAAGAAATTATTTTTGTTATTTTTCAAGTTTTGTAAAAAGCCTAGGGCTATGGCCATCACCTAGGTGTTTTCCTAATGGGATATAAACATTAATGCTTGTTTTATTGATCGGGGTATATTATAGCTATCAACACTCAATTACCACTCAATACCTCTCGGTCAGAGAGTGATTTTTGCCCAATTTGGCTTTCTCAAGTCCTAATGGGTATTTCACAAAACGGTTAATAAAAGCTCGAGTCGGGTTATTACTATCTCTAGGTTGAACCCTTTAATTGGGATTATCAATCTCTCGATTGACCCAATTTCTTGTTAGCCAAGTTTTCCTAGACTAAGTCTCCCTTTATCAAGAAGAGACCAAGTCAAATAGGCATAAACCAATATTTGCAACCATTAATTTCATAAATTAAAGCATGAACAAGATTAATAATAAATACTCAACCATAAACAAGCATTAAATTAAACACCCATAAGGTTTACACACTAGGGTTGGGTCATGACCCTAGTGGAAATCTAGCCACTCATGCTTGAAATTGAAGAAAAAGAAGAAGAAATGATAATTAAACTCATATTGCAAGATTAAAATGATAAAATCTATGTTAAAATAGCTCAAAATATGAAAAAACTGCAACTGATGTCAAAAGTTGACCTAAAAAATGAAACTCTTCTATTTATATAGAGCTGGAATTTTCGGACAAAAATGCTCTTTCGGAGGTTCTGCGGCCGCACAATTCCATGTGCGGTACGCACTTTGCTTCAACCTGACAGGATTGGAATCTTGCGGCCGCACAATTTTGAACTGCGGCCGCATCTCTCTCTTTCTACGGTCGCACAATAATTGTACGGTCCGCACTTCTGTTGAACTTGACTGTAGGTTCTCTGAACTTTTTGCCCTTGCCCAGGATCTGCGGCCACACATTTCGTGTGCGGACCGCACTTTGCATTTGGCTCTGGTGGGATTTGCTTCACAATCTGCGGTCGCAGATGATAATCTGCGGTCCGCACTTTTGAGCTTCTATTCTTATTTTTGTCCTTGAATTCAAATCACTCCTTCTTGAGTTGGATTTCATCTTTTGGGGCTCATTTTCCACTTTTCCTACAACTAAACATATTTCATCAGTTTTCGGGAACACAATTAGAGTTTTTAGACTAAAACGAAAGCAAAAGGGATCTAATAAGTAGTCAAAATTCCCACTTATTAACTCGCCCAAACTTAAGATTTTGCTTGTCCTCGAGCAAATAAGGTAATTCCCACCTCCACAAGTTAAGAGCTATTCCATCTTAATCAAAATCGCATCAATGACACATGAATTGGGACTAACAATTACCCACAACACTTATGAATTATTAACAAGGCAATGGGTTGAACTTTTAAGCACAAATAGTTCAGATGCGACCCTTGAGCATCAAGAGGTGACTTAGTTCATCAAAGATGCTCGCTCTTTCATGTAGGTCATTGTGGATCCCAAACTCCTCCTCCTCTACTCTCCATTTGCATATCTCACTTAAGAATGTAGCACTCAATTCAAAGATTTGTGAAAGGTTCGCTCATCTCTCTCAAAAGAATGTCACAAGTACGGCTTTAAGTACCATAGGCTTGCCCCTCATGTAAATCACCACTAATGTAAGCTCACTCAGCTTGAAATCTCGTAGGGATTTTTCAGAATGCAATGAAGGTTTTTAGGCTAAGGTTGGATATGCTATGATAGAATGAGTTTATCTTTCCTTAAGCACTCCATTTTCTTTTGAGGAATTTTCTTTTCCATAGAGGGATTAGAGAGAATTAGCTTCACTCTTTCTTAGTCATGATATTCATTCTCTCCTTCTTTGTTTTTTCCATGCTTTGCATTATTACTATTCTTTGAAATCCCTTCAACTCTTCAATTTATTCACTTTCTTTTTACATTTTTCTTTTTGTTCTTCTTTCTTTTGCTTGCCTTTCCTTCTCTTCATTTCTTTTCTCTTTTTGTGCCTTGATACCTTTTTCAAACTCCTCGTCTCTCCCCCAAACTTACATTTTTTAGTCAATTTTTTCACAAGAGTGTTAAGGAAAGCTCGGGTGCCAAGAGAGGGTCACGACAGAACTGGTAAAGGCTTGTAACATGGTGATCAAATGAGAAAGGTTTAAACCCAAATAGGTTGACTAGGGATAACAACATTGGTGGGCCATGGAAAATTTCAAGCGGGTCAAGAAGAGACTACAATCACTTCTCAAGCCAAGCAAAACTTAAAATTTCACCTAGAAATACATTCGGGGCAAGTTCTAGACCATTTACACGGGTACTTGGACTTGTAACAAAATATCTCACCTCTCACGCAGCTGGATTGTTAAAAAGGATAGAGTCGAGGGCCCACAACTGCCATAATCAATATTGAAAATCACTGTGGCTCGACTAAACCACTCGATGATTTCCTAAATCAACACAAGAGTCACAAGGTCATTAACTAGAGTGACTTCTTTCCAAAAAACTTGTTTCTAACCATAAGCACGTAGTTAACTGTGCCGGTACCAAGTGAAACATATTTGAATCTTGGAGCTTGACTCAATTAGGTCTTTTTATTCCTTATTACTACTATTCTTACCTAAATACCAAAAACAGACTCAATCCCTTAAGAAGGTTGTCACTCCATCCGTCGTTGGGAAGAGTCACCCAGTTCACACAAAAACTATCTTTAGAAAGAACCGTGGCATTAGGAAAACCAAAAGTTTATTGCCACTCAAACATAAAAAGAAGCTACTAGATTGAAAAGAAGCTATTAGATTAAACAAGAAGCTACTGAACTAAACATTGACTAATAAGAAAATAAAATAAAGAAGCTACAAAGCAAGCATAATGAATATACATAATGATGGAGGAAAAGAGAAAATATATACATCAATAGATAGAGAAAGAGGAGAATCTATACATGATAAAAATAAAAAGGAAAATATTATCAGTCATTACAAACCAAATGTCAAATCATCCAAATATCCAATAAACTCCACCCCCCGAATAAAAGTAAGCATTGTCCCCAATGCTTAACAAAATAAGAATAAAGAAGGGTAAGAGAAAAGAGGACTCCCTATGTGGATGTGTTCATAGCAGCGTCACCGCTCTCAGTCTCCTCTAACTGGATCACATCATCCTTGGCTCTGGGAGTAATTGGGTAAGTGAACATCTGGCGCACCGCCTCAGCAGTGTCGGCAGTTAGGTCTAGCTCCTCGGACTGGCCAGCTGGTGCTACTGGTGTTGATGGTGCTGCTGGATCTACTGGTGCTGATGGATCTGTCTCCATCAGCATATCAAATGGAAGGTCCCCAGTGGCTGCTATCTTGGTGACCTCTCTTCTCAGGCTGTCTAATGATTTCTTGGATGCCTGGGATTTCTTCATCTTCTTTACTTGCTTCCCAAGCTCCTCAATCATTGCTCCATGTGCTACTAAAGTGTTCATGATGGTCTACTGATTCTCCAAAATCTTTTTCAATGTATCCTCCACTGTTGGAGGAATCTGGGGTGCCGGGATGGATGACTGTGCTACAACAGCACTGGATAAGTCAGACAGCTTTGCAGTAGCTGACTGCATCCAGTTGTTGAGGCTCCCCAATGTCTGGGAGACTCACATCGCAGATAGTGGATGAGTGGGCATAGGCACCGGCCTTAAAGTTGAGGTGGAGGGAACATCAACTGAAGGCCCTGAAGAAAGATGTGGTGGCATGAAAGTTGTACTGGTATAAGGCACTGTTGGAGGGGAAGGCATGTTTGCTGACTCTGCCGCTACCACCGTAAGCTCATCAAACTAGCCTACGGTAATAGTTGGCTGACCCTTATTCTTCGGGTTCCTAGGGTCCTTCAGAGAATACCAAGTGAAAGGCTTCTTTGCTCGAACCTTTGTGTCAAAATTCCTCGGCTCCACCCCCACATCCGTAAGGTACTCCGTGATAGTGTTGCGATATGGGTAGGAGCTGTCACTTTGCCTGCCAACCAAATACATGTTGGCCGACATCACGACACCTACATTGATTGGGTATCCGGCCATGACAGAGGCGACTAGCACTGCCCGCGGGATTGGGAGATTTGTTTCATTTTGGCATAGGTGTCATGACCCAAAATCCAATAAAGGTCGTGATGGCGCCGGACACCACTGTCAGGCAAGCCAACAATAATTACTTAATTGCGTTCTCATTTTTTATTATTTTTGAAATCATATTTTCCTTTCATTTAAATAGTAAAGACTGGGGATTTACAGAGTAAATAATAATACTTTTAACGAATTCAATACAGAACAACCCATAATCATCCCAAAACCCGGTGTCACAAGTGCATGAGCATGAACTAGGAATGTAAAATAAAATACAACATATGTCCGGAATACAAATTTGGACAGGAGAAATATAAATACTCTGAAGGAGACTCTTCTGGCTGCGGTTCATAATATGGAATGTAGCTCACGTAAGTCCCTGCATGCATACACAACTCTGCTCTCACAAGACCACTAGTCACATATGTACCTGCACAAAAATATGCAACAAGTGTAGTATGAGTACGTAATCAACGTGTACCCAGTAAGTATCTAGCCTAACCATAGAGAAGTAGTGACCATGGATCGACATCGACACTTACTAGTAGTCCAATAATATCATGTACAGTAAAGAGGTATGTAAATATGATGCAGCGTAAATAAATAAGATAAACAAGCATAGATTATATGGTACGAATACCCCCCTTTACGAGGAACTTGAGCTCTCCATTTGGAAATTCCCTCCTTAACCGGAGCATATATATCCATATAGTGGATCTCATCAGATAGATTTTCATAACCTAAATCGAGAAAACTTACAGATACTCTGGCTTCTTGCCGAATATTACACACGATTCCATGAGGATATGATATAGAAAATGCCGAGGCGTACGGCCCGATCCAACATAATAATAAAACCATGCATTGCCGAGGGTCGAACGGCTCGAACCATAGATGCATCTATTTAACCTGCCAAGGCGAACGGCCCGCTCCCATGAGAGTGTGGTACATAAATCCTGCCGAGGTGAACGGCCCGATCCATAAGAAGTGAAATACAAATTCCTGTCGACGCGAACGGCCCGATCCCATAAGTGTAAGAAGCTTTGACGGGTCCTTGACCCCACTCATGAATAAATGTGTGAGTTGTAATTTCTTTAACAAAAACCTTTCAATAGAGTGTGTGTGTGTGTATATATATATATATATATATATATATAACGGAAACATGCCGTAGGAGGAGTAAAGTTATTTGGTGACTAATCGTGAACTCGTAAAGTCTCTACAGTAAAAATTATAGTCTCAAGTAGTAATGTAAAACAGAGGAATTTAATAGGAGAGACTGCTCAAATAATAAAGCTATAGTATGATGTGAACCTAAGCCTACCCGGACAATAACATGAATGTAGCTACGTACAGACTCTCGTCACCGCGTGCGTACGTAGTCCCCACAACAAGTAGCACACATCCATATACAACACTTAGGGGTAATTTCCCCCTCACAGAGTTAGACAAGAGACTTACTTCGCTCTGAAATTCCATAACCGGCTCCAAAGCCTCTCTAACACCTCAAACCGATGCCCGCCGATCCAAAACTAGTCAAATAAGATGCAGCCCAATCAAAATATACTCTAATATTCATAATTAATCAATTTATAAAATATCCAACTCCGCTCGAAAAGTCAATAAAAATCACTCTCGGGCCCACGTGCCCGAATTTCAAAAAATTTCGAAGACAAACACTACCCATAGAATTATGAGCTCAAATATATAATTTATTCTCAATTTCGTGCCCAAATTCGTGATCAAAATCCAAAAATATAATTTCTAATTTTTCTACCAAAAAACTCACAATTTCTACTAATTTCCATGCTTAAATCCTTATACATCCCATGTATTTAACTTGCAATGGATGGGAATAACTTACCTTGGCATAGATGATGAAAACCCTCCCCCCCCCCCACTTGAAACTCTCCAAAATCGGCCAACCAAGTGAAAAATGGGAGATACAAATGGGCCAAATCCCGTTTTAAAGGATACCTCACTGCCCAACTCGAATTCTCGCACCTGCGGTCACTTGACCGCTTCTGCGGTTCCGCAGGTGCGGCAATTATTTCGCTTCTGCAAAGATGCCCCCAGTCGCTGCTTCCGCTTCTGCGGAGATGCCCCCCAGCCGCTGCTTCCGTTTCTGCGCCTTCCCTTCCGCAGGTGCGGTCTCGCTTCTGCGGCGAGATAACAACATATGCGGTCTCAGCACTGCTCAACTAAAATCGCACATGCACCCCTCATGGCCGCTTCTGCGGCTCCGCACCTGCGGCCAAAACCTCACGGGTGCGGTTACACCAGCTACCAGCTGCCTCATCATTCCTTTAGTCCAATATTGATCTGTTAACCATTTGGAATCCACCCGAGGCCCTCGGGACCTTAACCAAATATATCAACACGTCCCAAAACACATTACGAACTTAGTCGAGGCCTCAAATCATGCCCAACAACATCGAAACTACGAATCACCCTCCAATTCAAACTTAATGAACTTTGAAATTCCAAACTTCTAAAATCGATGTCGAAACCTATAAAATCACGTCCGATTGACCTCAAATTTTGCATACAAGTCATAATTGACATTACGGACCTACTCCAATTTTTGGAATCAGAATCCGACCCCGATATCAAAATGTCCACTCCCAGTCAAACTTCCCAAAAAACCTTCAAAGTTCCAACTTCCGCCAAATGACCCCGAAATGACCTACGAACCTCCAAATCCACATCCGGACGCACTCCCAATACCAGAATCACCATATGGAGCTATTCCCAAGCTCAGAATCCCAAACGGACATCAATAGCATTGAAATGTACTCCATCCCAAATTTATGAAATCCTTCTAAAATGCCAACTTCCACAATAAGAGCCGAAATGTTCTCGGGGCATCCAAAACCCGAATCGGACATACGCCCAGGTCCAAAATTATCATAAGAACCTGTTGGAACCTTCCCATCCTGATTCCAAGGTCGTTTACTCAAAAATCAAACCTTAGTTAATTCTTCCAACTTAAAGCTTCCAAAATTAGAATTTTCTTTACAAATCAACTCCGAACTTTCTGAAATTAAATTCCGACCACGCGTACAAGTCATAATACCTGAAGTGAAGCTGCTCAGTGTCTCAAACCGCTGAATGAAGTGCTAGGGCTCAAACGGCCGGTTGGTTCATTACATTCTCTCCCACTTAAACATATGTTCATCCGCGAACGTGCTTAGAACTGCTCTGGAGTTGTCTGAAATCGTTTTTTAACACCTCGTGCACCTACTCGTGCTACCATAACCCAGTTGAGCACATTTGCCTGAGCAAACCTAAAACTCCTCCCTTTTATCTAGTCAAATAAGCCTTAGAGCCAAATTCCAACATCTGAAATTCTCTACCAGGTCTATTTCCAACATACAAACACAGTATCCATCACTATATGATGTACAACACATAATTGTATACCCTTACTGAATTCTTACCATGCACTGCATAATTTACATGACCATAATAACATCCCCTGATAACAACAACCGAAAACCCACGAATCTGATGCTCACAACACACCTCATGACTCATATAAGTCCTGTTCCAACTCTTGCAATACTGCCACGACAGAGAAGATGTGTAGAACTCATAACCACCTGTCGAATCACAATTTATGGAGTCTCTCCTCTCGACAAGAACCATTACCTCATTCTGGACTGAATAGCAATATTTACTCTTTAATATTCTTCATATAAATCTGATCGCACTGATCCCAGGTCCAATAATCTCGTCTCACCCAGTACAAGCTACTCCGGCAATAAGCCACCTCAGACACTACCAAAAATCTCGTATGATGCCATAATATACCAACAAGCTACAAACTCGACTGTGATACATAAGGAAAAATGAACTCTGGAAAGAACTACTCAACCCACTTAACTAATTAAACAACCGAAAGGATGTCATGAACCTTCCTCAGGAAATGAGAAGCAAAACACGCAATAATAGATATGGGAAACTGTACTCAATAACACACTGTTGCGGCGTGCAACCCGATCCATACATGATACCGTTGCAGCGTGCAACCCGATCCAACCATGATACCCGTGGCGGCGTGCTACCCGATCCACACATAACAATCTAAAGAAAACACGCATTGAGTCGTAACGCTTATACTCACGAAATACCCGAATATCAACCATAGGCACGCCAAGTTCATAACACAAATCCTGGGGAGACGGGTAGCGTCACGCGCTACAAAACGCAAGCACAACTAAGGTGCGATATATGATCGGCATCTCGAGAGCCATCCTACTCACATAATACCACAAACCACACGGGACCTCAAGACGAGTGTGAATAATCAAACCACCTCATAATCCACCTAGTATAATATAGATTACACAGAATAGCCGACAACGGAAATAACATCCAAGACCCGAAGACCCTTTCGAAAGCAACGCTATGCTGAGATGAGCACACATGTCCTGATATAGAGCCCACATTCACATTTAGATCCATCCACGAACCTCAAACCGATTCTGATCATACCATGCTTGGCTAAATAGCCTCCCAAGGACTCATAATGACCTATTCACGACACATAAGAACAGCCGTCAAATTCGGAACAAACTTCCATATTCCACAACTAAATGAATCGAGCGCCCTTCATGAATAAATTCTCACATTAGCGATAGTACCAAAACTCCATACTTGGTTCCAACATTTAATCCATCAGGTGACTACATGTCACACTTATGCAATCTTCCCATGGGATACACTCCCTCGACCCTCCGCACCAGATAACAAATCTGCACATCCATACCACCGGTCACACTAATGATGTAAAGCAAAACAAGAAGCCGCAAATTAGTACACAAATCCTCTTACACAGGACACCTATCTCAGGTGACGCTAAGGACAATACCAGCTTACTCTAAACATCTGCATTCTTCCCCGCCCATTCGAGCTCGTGACATTCTTGTCGACATCAACTGCAACCTTGATCCTCAACTTCCAATTCTCATGCCGCTCACTGCACCCAACATACTAATATGCAAGAGTACATGAATTTCATCATAACTCCCAAACCACCAATAGGGTACACACTTCATCATTTAGAAACTTTTCACTTAACTCATTTCAGGAGAACCATTGCCACACGTGACTGAATTCCCATTACCGCAGAAAATACAAACCTCGAGTGGTGGTCTAAACCATCATAATTCTTCTGGGATCCATCTACACACAACAGACCATAATACTCGAATGCTTCCAAATAAAATCAATTATGGCGGCCATTAAACCTCGCACGTACCGCCACAAATCACATGTATAACTCAACACACTGAAGGAATTGATCATTGCCACCATCATGCCAATTCAACCATAGCTAACCGAATCCGACTCCTTCTAATTTACTCTGAACTTGCCTTGGGAATCATAATATCCCCATTCAAAACATCATGAACCCAAATCTGCACTCATCTTGAGTGACCTTAATTCATGAGACCACGTTGTCTCCAAAACCCACGAACCATCTCATAGACTCATACCCTCTTTATGCGCATATTCACATCTTCAACTGGTACACCCATTCTGAAAATCCCTCTATAAATCCGAAGTTATTTTCTCCTATTCCTCAAATGCCACACCGCAAACCGACGATAATGTAAAACACTCCAAGCCACCTTTCATAATCCACTACAAAAGCTCAAATACTTAATCATACTACTGGCTCAAAATCCTGAGGCACCGCACTTTAATTTTGCACCTACTAGGACCATTGTTGAGAGTCACCCACTCTGACTTGTCCCAAATATAATCAAATTCCAAAGCCCTGGTAGCACATGAACACCCTCTCAAAGAAACACCCAGCTGAATCACGCTCCTTGTAACTCACCTCTGCACGAAGCATAAATCTCGAGCCTTCCCAAAGCCTGAACATGAATCGATAAGGCCAGTTATAGCGTACATTCCTCAAATCCTTTGCTCCAATTGCCACTGATGTTTTCTTTCCTTAGTCATAATAACCTTTCAATATACCGCTAACCAAAAACCTCACAAGTAGATAACCATGCAATCCAATCGTAGGCGGTGGGGCTCTCCCACTTAGCTTGAAGCTACCATTGCATAACTCTGGAACCCACCAAGATTCCTTATCCCCCATTGACACGATCTTGCACAATCAACCCACCAAATTTCTCGAAACCTTGTTGTTAAACTCTTCATGGCCACTTTGAATCACTAGCCACATGCACATATTCGACCTCTTCCTGAATAGTCGGTAGAAATTCTTCGTAGAAACTTCATCAACACCATGCAACCCCTAACATGCTCACAGAGATAACCTGCCTATGGAAACCCCATGTCGACATCATCCAATACTGCTGCATTGGGTACAATTACTACGAAATCAGTAACTCATTTTGAGCCCGTGCTCATTTACCAGCGGTACGAGTCCATTCACTCCTCATGGACATCAATTAAAGGTGCGTCAATACATTCAAAACAAAAGTCATGTCGTATCCTGCTTCATATTAAGAAACTCCCTCCTGTCACACCCAATCTTCCTCAATATAGCAGCCAATATTCCAAATTAAGCCCGTAGACCTAGTCATTGTCCACCATAAATCCAAAATCACTCTAACTTCCCCCAAGGCATGTAGTCATCCTACCATAGAACCCATATACTGCTCTTCCACTCTCCCACTTTGGTCAAACTCACTCTTTTAAGCAACTACTCTACTCATGTTTCTCACACTTGGCCTTCTAGAAGTTTAACCACCGCAAGACACCTCTCACGTTTTCTTCCTCATCCTTCGCTGCCCAGTTGTCGCCTTAAATCAAAATTCATCTCTGTAGCACCTGAACCAACAGATCATCGCTAACTCTAATCCTCCCTGAAGATCATCTTCCTTGAGCCATCAACTTTGGATCACCGATTCGATTCTGATCCACAACACACTACGACCTCTGACAGCTGCTGCCCCGGCACCATCTACAGTATTCTGCCCCAAAGGAGAATTAAAGAAAACCATAACACCGGCAAACTTAACACATTCAGCAAGAACAACGACACCACATCACGAATGAAGATTCCACTACGCTCGAAAATACCAAGTCTTGTTACTCCATTAACCCCAAACCTGAACATTCTTAGTCAGATTGCCTTTCCTTCGCCAGAAATAAAATAATGAATCTCTGAATCATGCACTGAGTAAACCTCCTTCCAAGTCATTCACTACTTCAACGCATAGACAAGCATCCTACCATTACACAACCACAGTGTGATAGCAACGCACGAATCGTCATAACAATCAATGCCAAACCTCAAAACCTTAGGTAATACTAATACTGGGCTACAACGACAGAGCGGCCTTCCGCAAGGCGACAACAATAGCCCAATCAAATACGCAGGGAGAAACATCATGCACCACATCTGTAGTACCATTAAAATTTCTTGATTCCAAATTTATAATAAGCGCTTCACGTCGCATAAAATTGAATGGGAAGGAAATGAAGGCATAGGCCTCAAAGGAATCAAATCGCACGATGAGGAATCAAGAAGGGAAGTGCTTCTAACAGCCTGGTAGCCTCTCAAAGATAAGTACAGATGTCTCCGTACCGATCCGCAAGACTCTACTAGACTCGCTCATGACTCGTGAGACCTAAGTGAACCTAGTGCTCTGATACCATGTTGTCACGACCCAAAATCCAATAAAGGCCGTGATGGCGCCAGACACCAGTGTCAGGCAAGCCAACAATAGTTACTTAATTGCGTTCTTATTTTTTATTATTTTTGAAATCATATTTTCCTTCCATTTAAATAGTAAAGACTGGGGATTTACAGAGTAAATAATAATACTTTTAACGAATTCAATACAGAACAACCCATAATCATCCCAAAACCCGGTGTCACAAGTGCATGAGCATCAACTAGGAATGTAAAATAAAATACAACATCTGTCCGGAATACAAATTTGGACAGGAGAAATATAAATACTCTGAATGAGACTCTTCCGGCTGCGGTTCGTAATATGGAATGTAGCTCACGTAAGTCCCTGCATGCATACACAACTCTACTCTCACAAGACCACTAGTCACATATGTACCTGCACAAAAATATGCAACAAGTGTAGTATGAGTACGTAATCAACGTGTACCCAGTAAGTATCTAGCCTAACCCCAGAGAAGTAGTGACCATGGATCGACATTGACACTTACTAGTGGTCCAATAATATCATGTACAGTAAAGAGGTATGTAAATATGATGCAGCGTAAATAAATGAGATAAACAAGTATAGATTATATGGTATGAATACCCCCTTTACGAGGAACTCGAGCTCTTAATTTGGAAATTTTCCTCCTTAACCGGAGCATATATATGAATATAGTGGATCTCATCAGATAGATTTTCACAACCCAAATCGGGAAAACTTACAGATACTTTGACTTCTTGCTGAATATTACGCATGATTCCATGAGGATATGATATAGAAAATGCCGAGGTGTACGGCCCGATCCAACATAATAATAAAATTATGCACTATCGAGGGTCGAACGACGCGAACCATAGATGCATCTATTTAACCTGTCGATGCAAACGACCCACTTCCATGAGAGTGTGGTACATAAATCCTGCCGAGGCGAATGGCCCGATCCCATAAGAAGTGAAATACAAATTCCTGTCAACGCGAACAGCCCGATCCCATAAGAGTAAGAAGCTTTGACGGGTCCTTGACCCCACTCACGAATAAACGTGTGAGTTATAATTTCTTTAACAAAAACCTTTCAATGAAGTGTATATATATATATATATATATATATATATATATATATATATATATATATATATATATATATATATATATATATATATATATATATATTCGATGACTAATCGTGAACTCGTAAAGTCTCTAAAGTAACACGTCTAGTCTCAAGTAGTAATGTAAAACAGAGGAATTTAATAGGAGAGACTGCTCAAATAATACAGTTATAGTATGATATGAACCTAAGCCTACCCGGACAATAACATGAATGTAGCTACGTACGGGCTCTCATCACCTCGTGTATGCGTAGTCTCCACAACAAGTAGCACACATCCATATACGACACTTAGGGGTAGTTTTTCCCTCACAGAGTTAGACAGGAGACTTACTTCGCTCCGAAATTCTATAACCGGCTCCAAAACCTCTCTAACACCTCAACCCGATGCCCGCCTATCCAAAACTAGTCAAATAAGATGCAGCCCAATCAAAATATACTCTAATATTCATAATTAATCAATTTATAACAATTTCCAACTTCGCTCGAAAAGTCGATAAAAATTACCCTCGGGCCCACGTGCCCGGATTCCGAAAATTTTTGAAGATAAACACTACCCATAGCATTACGAGCACAAATGTATAATTTATTCTCAATTTCATGCCCAAATTCGTGGTCAAAATCCAAAAATATAATTTCTAGATTTTCTACCAAAACCCCCACAATTTCTACTAATTTCCATGCTTAAATCCTTATACAACCCATGTATTTAACTTGCAATGGATGGGAATAACTTACCTTGGAATAGATGATGAAAACCCCCACTTGAAACTCTTCAAAATCGCCCAACCAAGTGAAAAATGGGAGAACAAAATGGGCCAAATCCAGTTTTAAAGGAAACCTCACTGCCCAGCTCGAATTCTCGCACCTGCGGTCACTTGACCGCTTCTGCAGTTCTGCAGGTGCGGCAATTATTCCGCTTCTGCGGAGATGCCCCCCAGCCATTGCTTCCGTTTCTATGCCTTCCCTTCCGCAGGTGCGGTCTCGCTTCTGCGGCGAGATAACCACATCTGCGGTCTCAGCACTGCTCAACTAAAATCGCACTTGTGCCCCTCATGGATGCTTCTACGGCTCCGCACCTGCGGCCAAAACCTCGCAGGTGCGGTTACACCAGCTACCAGCTGCCTCCTCCTTCATTAAGTCCTAAATAAATCCGTTAACCATCCGGAATCCACCCGAGGCCCTCGGGACCTCAACCAAATATACCAACACGTCCCAAAACACATTACGAACTTAGTCGAGGCCTCAAATCACGCCCAATAACATTGAAACTTGAGTACCCATTGCCTTGTGGTGCAACACTTCTGTGTTTTGGACCACAATTGTGAGTATTATACAATGAGCCTTCGATTTTAAGTGTGGGTTCATTTTTGACTCGCGCGACAACCGTAGGCGGATTTCTTGATTTTTTTTCTCACAGTCATACTTATTTGTATTGTAGGTTGTTATGGATCGTGATAATGCAAACAAAGACAAGGGAATAGGAAAGTCCTCCACCACTGCCCTCGCGCCCTAAAAGGGTAAGCAAGGAGAAGGATCCTCAAGGCAAGCTAAGGGGAAACAAGTCACCGAGGGATCACAACAGGAACCATTGCAACCGAGGCCTCGTTTGAAACTAACCAGTGATCCTGCTATCACATGGCATAGGGACTTCATGCCATATGGGTGGTACATCTCCGAGATGGGGATTAATGTGAAAGCTTTAGAAAGGAACTTCCCGGACGTGTTTGGCCGGTTACGAGCACTGAACAAGGACAAACTCATAGAATGACCATGCCATGCAAATTTGAGCATGGTGCGGGAACTGTACGCCAACTAAAATGCAGACTTGTTCCATTCATATGTCCGTGGAATAGACATGACACTGAATAGGCGGGCCTTATGTGAATTTTTGGGGGTAGAGAACTCTGACCCGAGAAGTCTAAAGAAATTTGTCACACGCCCAAGCTACACGGCGATACGTCACACTCTTTGTGGCATCGATTCAAATGCCAAGTGGACCAGAAAGCAACGTGATATCCATCTTCAGATGATTCGTTCTAATTTCAACAAAACCGCCAAAGTGTGGCAGAATTTGGTGCAGGCTCTACTCATGCCAGTTGAACATAACAGCAAATGCACTGGAGCTCGAGTGTGTGTGATATTCTTTTTGATGACTGGGAGACCCATTAATATGGGTGAGATCATGTTGGGGGAGATGGCTCGCACATGATTTGGGCCGAAGATTAAGAGATTTTTCTTCGGCAACTTGCTCACGCAATATATGCTCTCCCGAGAGGTGCCGGAATACCCAGGGTATGATGAGGTGGTGGAGGCTCTAAATGGGTTGTTGGACATCACATCCTTGTGGAGACTACATCTAAGCTCACTCAGGCAGCACGGAACGAAAGAGATAAGAAGTTTAACAGGTATCTCTATAACTCTTTAAATGTACTCATGAGCAGGGTGGGTGTATCCAACGAGGAGCATATGCATTTATGCAATGCTTTGTCGAGTTCTTCCAAGGAGATATTGGGGATTGCACCTGGCAGCCCCGTTCACTCGTTGGAGGATGCAAACACTTACAAAGGCTCCGACACAGAGGATGAGATTGGTGATGATGTCACGGAGCCCATGGCTTTGGTGCCTCTAGGACCTGATGATGATGTGCTCGGAGCTGTGGGTGGAGGGCATGCTGAAGAGGAGGACTTCGACTGATAGGGAGTTTTCTTTTCACCCTACTTTGCTTTACATTTTTACATGCATCAGGGACTATACATATGCTAAGTGTGGGGTGGGCGAACTACTACTTGTGATGTACTTTGTTTAAATTGTATCAATTTGTTGCTTTTATTAGTTTTACTTGGTCTAGTTTTTAGTCTAGTTTGTTTTTAAAAAAATACAAAAATGCAAAAAGAAAAACAAAAATTAGAAAAAGCTCGAATTTTTCCCGACGATGGATCTGTTTAACAATTGTCTTGAGGGAGTAAAGTCCGAATAAAAATACCAAAAAGATTTTTTTTTAAAAGATAGTTATAGGTAGTATCCCTTGGTTTTTCTTTGGGTGTCGGTTCTTTTCCAAGGGTGTAGCTCAAACCGGGTTCTTTATTATTTTTTTAGGAATAGGTTAGGAAGAAACTCAGTTGCTCTGAGGTACCTATTGACGCGTTTGGTGCTAGCATATTAGGCTATGACATGCATGCGATCTATTTTCCCATGCATTTGGTTTGAATTGTGATGCCTAAGTAAAGTAAATAGCCTATTTTGTGACGCCTTTTCTCAGTTGTTCGACTTGTATGCCACGTAGTGCATTATTGCTTAAATTTCTCAATTATATGTGCTTGCTTGACTTGAGAGTTGAACATAACCGTCTTGATTGAGTCATGTGCAATGTGTGTGTGAGGATATGTGATCTTCTGTGTTATCCTGTGTAGTCTAGAACTGACCACGTGTGTTAATCGAAGTGAAATTGTTAAGTTATGCTAATCTAGGAGACGACGTAGGCGTTTCTTGCTTTATCATAGATGTGCTTGTCACTTAAAGATAAATTTTTCCGTTGCTAGACCCTTTGAGCCTATAGGCCTTTCCTTTGGCACCCACATTACAAGCCGTACCCCTATTTTGTTCTTAATTGAGATTGTTGAACCTTTACCTCCTAAGGCACTTAGTCGCTAAAAGAAGTAAGGTGAGAGATTGGGGAGTAGCTTTCGAGTGGAACTAGGGAAAGGACCTTAAGGTGCACTAAAGTTGTGAAAAAAGGTCACTAGCCGATGAACCTTAATGTATGGAGTGTGTGTAGAAAAGAAAAAAAAAATTGCAAGAAAAAAAAAATTGTCAAATAATGTAAAAAAACACACACCTCCTAATCTTACTAATTTGTGCTAGGGGGAGTATAGAAGTGCTTAATAAAAAAGGGTTATGTTGTATATAGTTTGTGGCAAGAGAATTGGTTGAGAAGAATATGTGCTCGAGTTGTGAGTGTAGTGTATTAAAGTTCTTAGGAGGGTTAGTCACTATTCCTAAATATATCCTACCCGTCCCTTATTCTACACTACAACCCTAAAGTCTTAATTGATCCTAGATTTGGCTACCTTAAATTAGTAGAAATGTACACTACGGGCAAGCTTATGGTACGACCACGGATGCACATGAATTCTTTGTGAGAGTGAGAGAATTTTGTTCGATTGTATGATGTCCTTAATTTATATTCAAAAGCATACTTAAATGTGTGGACTATTCTATATTCACTCTTTTGTTTGTTGGTGAGGGCACATGATCTCATGAAGGATTGGTAATATTGTAAACATCTCTTATTGGGTAAGTGCGCGAGTTGAGAGCGCTTAGTAGTAACGAGTCGGCTTTTGAGGTAGGGTGGTTACGGATAGGTTGTTTGAATTTATTGAATTGAAATGGATATGTTTGGGCATGTTTAAAACGGGAAGAATGTGAATTTTGTATGTCCATGCTTGCCGGTATCGATCATAGTCAAGGGTAGAGTGTATGGTTAAAAATTGAAGTGCTCCTCTATAGTTGAGATTTGTACGCAGTTGGGGTAGAGCTTATAGTCCCATTGCTCGAGGACGAGCAAGAGTCTAAGTGTGGCATGTTGATATTTAGCTTAAAGTATATATATTTATATGAATATCGCCTCATGTTTTACTCGTGTTTCGTGGATTTCGGATGTAAAATATATTGATTTCTATTAATTCGTGGTGTTTTCATATGTAGGAATCATCCGGAAGTAACTGGAGGCGAAATGTGTGAGATTAGAGCCAAAAACAGAGGGAAAATGGGAAATGTGGAATTTCAGCGCCACAGGCCGGTGCCGTGGGCAGAATCTTTAGCAAGCCAGCGCCACTGGTGACGGGAATTTATCCAACTTTTCCTGGGACAAGATTATTTCCTACTCAACGCGTATAAAAGCAAGACTAAGCCTATTTTGAGAGGGGAGACGCCACTTTGAAGGGAAAATACACACGAGAAACATCGGGGAGCGAGGATATCTCAGTTTTCTTCATCTTTTCATAGTATTTTCAATTATCCAACACTTATGAAATTATTTGATGTTATCATGAGTGGCTAAAACCCATAGTTCTGGGGTTGTGATTTAGCCATGAATATTATTGTTTAACGTTGACTTAACCTTAATTATAATTCACCAATATATGGTTGTTTCTTCAATTTTGTGATTAATTGCTTAATTGTCTGGCCAGCAGTTAGATTTTATTTACTATCTATGTTATGCTTGGGAAAGCCATGTTTAGATTAGAGAAGAATTGAAGAGAGCATGATCTTAACTCTGATGGGGCGGATTTATGGTTAGGATAGGAATATGCCTAGTCACTGTGCTTAATTAATTATCGTAATCTTAATGCATTCTCAATAGATTGATTTCATATGAATGTAGGTGTTAAACTATTTTGAATAGGCAAGTAGTACTTCGGGAGAAGGTTATGAGAGCAATTGTTCAATCAATTAGCAACCATGAGTGAATTGTATGAAAGGGAGAGTTAACTAGAACATAATAGGATTGGTAAATCGATCACAACCCTGAAATATTTGTCTCTACTGAATACACAATAATCATTTTGTTGCTTGATAATTTAGTTATTAGTTAGAATTATTGTTTAGTATAATCACACTGTTGAACTCGGATTGGCTCGACTGAATAACAATCTTGGTGAATTTAGTGGGTAGTTAATACAAGTCTTTGTGGGTTCGACACTCGACTTATCATTTTATTACTTGTACGACCACGTATACTTGCGCATGCGTTTTGGAGCAACACAACGCGCTTTAAAATAAAGTCTGACCTTTTGACCAGCCTTATGACCACATTTGTGACCGAATCAGTCGAAATTTGAAATATTTTAAATTTTAATTTCCGACTGAATCGGTCGGAAACCATTTAATATCACCCCCCCCCCCATCGGCCCCTTTTCTTTTTCCCCCCTATTTGTTTTCTCTCTCACACTCAAACCTCCCTTCTCCTTCCCTCCCTCCCTCCCCCCCCCCTCCCCAACCCAGCATGCCGCAGTAGCAGTAGCAGCACCGCCGACGACCCTTGACGAGTGCAAAATACGCACTTAAATTATGCTCGCTAGTCAAAGATAGTATAGTATAATTATCATCTCTACATGAATTGGATTTAAACAATATTCTCGTAGTTCATAGCTCGACTACTATCTAGGAGGATCAACAATGGAAATTTATACAATTAAGAATTGGAACTAAATAAGAACCTAAACTATTGACTAATGACAATATCAACAAAGGTAAGCAAGGACGTTATCAATAGGAGAAAATATGGGTTGATAGGATAGATGCAAGATAATTGTTCGGGATCTAACTCTAGATAATTCACTTCTAATATTCAAGTGAGTCTCTTGAATTCACTTAATTATCAGTACAAATATTTAGTAGAAACTCCTCTCTCGATTAAGTTTCAACCTCACAATATGAACCAATTTAAGCTCGGTGAAGATATGCAAGAATTCGTAATGGATTGGTCTTTAGGAGAACCTCTTTTAATTATCCTCCTAACTAGGTTTAATCAATGATTCAACTAGCCTCTTTCGATTACTTAGAAGAATCTATAAGCTCAACCAACAACATAGTATAATTATATCACAAGTTATGCCTCTTTCGATTACAAGAACAAGTGAACATAAATGCAACAATTAAATCTTCCAAAAATAATTCAAATACATATACATAGAGTTATAATCCACAAACAACCATCAATACACCAAATTCATCAAACCCCAAATGGTTCTACTCCATAGACATGGAGGAGTTCTTCACAAATGAAATAAAAATAGAGAAAAACATAAATACAATCCAAACCCGGATTTGAGTAAGGGATGAAGGATGAAATCCTTGTGCTCTTGCTTCTCTTTCTTGTCCTAAGCTTCCCTATGTCTAAAGTATGTCAAAATGGTGTTTTGGGGTATTTAATCCACCCCCAAAATGAATTTCGAACAAAACTACCCTTTCTTAGTGAAACATGGCTTTTCCCGGATAGGACATGCGCGACCGCGCACCTGGTCGCGCACTTTGCACACCATTCTGCCCCAAGTGCGCGCCCAGTACACGATCGCGCACTTGGTCGCGCACCTGGGTTGTAAAATTTGGAAATTTGGGAAAGTGTAAACATGAAAATTGTATCCCTTTTAAATAGCTTTCCAACGATATATTGTGGAGCCTAAACGGAGTTCCGAGCGAAAAGTTATATGCATTTTACTAGACACTACACAATATACATGCTCGATTCTTCCTTTCGTTCCACTATCATCCGTTGATTTTCGAACTCGATCCTAACTTAATCTTTGGTCTTTTACTCAGACTTCAAAACTCAAAAATAGCATGAATTCATGCCACAGCATCTACATAACTCGAAATCACTCCTACATGGCATAAAATACACAATAAGTCCAAAACACGCCTAATTAAAGCTCAACATAAGTAAAGTGCAGTGAATTAGAGTGCAATAAGCGACTAAAATACGGGATTATAGCCTACCATCAACCCTCCTCTCTGGTATCTCCATCTCGTCGTGCGACCCTTCTCTCTAGTCAGGTACGTATTTCTTTCCCTCCTTTGTTTTAATTTTTTTTATTTTCAAATACACTGAATTTTTCCATTTTGTTGTATGTTTGATTTGTATAAAATAATTATTCTTAGCTAAATTAAACCTATGACTATTGGCAATGGATTATATATTGGTAATTTAGAAGTGCCCTTTGAGAAGATTATGGGAATGAGTAGTGGAGACCCTAGAATATAATTTGACAGAAATTCAACAATTGAAACAATTAGTATCGATATTCCCAAGTAATATTGAAACTTAATTGAAATAAGGTATAAATGAACAAGATATATTTCAAGGCGTTTCTTGATGCATATTGTGGATACCAATTTGGGGATAGTTTTACTAAAAACTTTGTGAAGTTTTTACATTTCTTTTAGGAACAAGATATGTGCATAGCATAATTAATGAGATAATTGAGTTGTTTATTGAATTCTTCATTGTTTCTAGTTTAAAAAAAACTTACTGTGAATAGAAGAAATCTCAAAGGAAAAGAAAAATGTTAAGAAATGAGATGAATAACTCGTGTAGATGTAAGAACTTTACTTAAAATCGAAGACATGACACAATAATGTCTAATGTTGTGTTTTCCATTAGTAACAAGCAATGTAATTTAAGAGCCACAATTTAGTTCATTCACCTAGTTCTTTAATTTTTCTAGATCCTTAATTGAATTATATTTGAAAATTTTTTAGAATTGCTAATTATATTTGAAAATATTCTAGATCTTTAAAGAACTTTTTTAAATAGTAAAAAAAAAATTGGTTAATTATATTTGGTATTCAATGCTCTAGCTAAATAATAGTAGTATTATTTTGACTTAACTCACATACAAATGTGAAAATGATTAGGTGGATATCAAGCACACATATGGTTGTGGAATCTATGAAGCCATTTATTATGAGTCGTGGAATTCCTAGAGAGAGATACCATACCAGATCAGAGTGAATATGTGACTTCAATTTAAGATACTAATAAATATAATTTATATAATATTTATTATGTTCGTCTAACTTTTATTTTAATTACAGACTAAGTGTATATGGCAGTCTCAGCATGAAATTCAAATAAATGCTAATTTCAAGAAGAGAGCTCAGAAAAGGATTAAAGATACTCATTTTGTTGCTCGGAAAGGTGGCAGCATGCCCGAATAGTTGTGTCAAGATGTCTGACTTCAACTATTGGAAAAGTGAAACACCGATAAATGGAAGTAGAAGAGAGAAAAAGGGAAGGCAAACAGAGCCTCCAGTAAGGGTGGCTCGTTGCACACTGGAGGTTCAATTAGTTTTGCGGCCCATCGATTGAGACTGGTAATTTATTTATAAAATTTTACTTAGCTTTACTTATATGAGATTCAAGTAATAAACTCATATTTTTAATTTTTACGGGAAAGGCGCATGGGGAAATGTGTCTCATGCTACTGTCGTTGAGGAGACACATAAGAAGGAGAAGAAGGATGGTACAAGAGAAGGATGGGTCGAACCGCGTGCATTACATACATATGTAAGATTCTAAATTCAAGACTACCTTTAATATTGGTTAAGATTAGTTCGTTTATACAATATTTATCATCTATATTTTAGGAAGGGTATCAAAGAAAAATGGAGGAATGGCAACAAACTTAGCCTAATTCCCAACCGACACCCAAAAATATGACTTCGATATGGACATAGACAGCCGATGGAGTAAACAAAGGTATGTAGTTTTTTTTAGTAATATTCGTTTTAATATTATTTTGTATAAGTTGTATGTTTCTTCTCTTGCTTATTTAACTATATTTTTTTTATTTCTCATGAAAATAAATAAAGGTAGAATCTACGGACTTGGAGTGCAGCCGTCATCCAGTCGTTCGGTCGTATTATTTAGTGGTGCTTCTGCTTCACCCGGAGAAATTTAGACTATGTGGACGCAAATCAATGAATTATCGCAGCAATAGAACAATGCTCAAGAAACAATAAGTAAGATGCGGACATTCATGGAAAAATATAAAAACCAACGTACAATGCTAGCAATGAGAAGACTGAAATCGATGGGGATCAGTAGTAATTTGGAGTGTGTAATATGATTAGACTTGATTGGTTTCGACTTTGTTTGTGATTGGGTTAATATAAGACTAAGGTTACATATGAATGTTATTTGCTTAATGTGTTTTAGACTTAATGTTATTTTGGTTGAAACTTTAAAACTATGATGTGGTTTTATAGAATTTACACATGTTAAATGATTTTGTTATGTTTAAAGTAGTTTGATATTTGATGTTTTTGACTCAATTGATTGAGTATTTGTGATATTAGTTGAATGATATTGGTTGTTTGATTTGGCAGGGGGGTTAGCTTAAAATACAGTATTTGCGACTGATTTCTGACCACTTTGATCAGAAACTTTAACAGGAAATTTCTAGTTTTGCGTCCGAAGTGGTTGGAACATTTATTTATTATTTAATTAATTTTATTATTTTCGATCGATACGATCAAAAAATTTAATTTTAATTTTAATTAATTATTAAAGTACCTGCCAATTCGGTTGGAAGAGTAATTATTTAATTAATAAATATTTTTAATTGTGTGACAGAATCGATCGCAAAAGTACCGACCAAAACGGTTCGAAACTTTTGATTTTATTCAGTCAACTTTACTTTTACCAGTTGCGACCGAAACGGTTGAAAATTTCCGACCGTTTCAGTCACAAATATTTTACGACCATAAATTTTTCGACCACACTTAATCCGTCAGAAATAATAGCTTTCCAACGGATTTGATGGTTGGAAATTTTACATTTTTTAGTAGTGGGAGCTAGCCTTTCGAATATGGCCATGGGTTTGGTCGAACCCAGTTACTTAGGTTTAAACTATGTATTTGTCCTACAAAATCCATTGAATATATACAAATTATTAAATTAGAACCCAGTAACTTAAAATGACTAGAATCCTGAACCCATAAACTCTAAATCCTGGTTTCGCCTCTTACTGAATCATCAGCAGTGCAATTTAACCTGCAATTACCTTTTGAGTTCATGCATGGACATTCTTTTGTCATTATAATAACGAAATAGTTGTGTCTCGGGGTAAATTCAAAGGACAGAATACTATATAACACTATCTTTTTACATATCTGAGATAATATACAAGATGGGGTTGATGGAATCTAACGTTTCCAAATTTTATATAGGCCACCATTGTCTCGGACCTCGAAAGAATTCTTTTTAGAGCGAGGTGTGGGGTAAGAAGAATTTATATGCACTAATGCATGTCTAGTTACACTGCACTAATTAATTGTTTTAAGATTTACTAGGTTAGTTCTAGTACATTTCCTGCAGCAGCCATGAAAAAGAAACCTTTTGAATTGAAAGAATTCAATTCAAGAGTTCAAAGTACATCCAAGTAGTACGTTTCTTTCCTTCCCTTTTCTCTTTTTGGTAGTGGTGTCTCTTTTATCATGCTAAAACATAAAACAAAAACATTAAATCTCTCTGGTTGGTGAAAAGTAAAAAGTCCAAAGGGAATGAATATATGATGGACAGAACATGGTAAAAGAACTAGTATATCTTGCAATCTAGTACTCAATATCTTTTAGACTGATCTTAATGATACTAGATCAAATAAAATAAGTAATTATAATTCCAATGGGCAGCACTAGTATAAGGACTACCCAAAATTCTGATACAAGTTCACCAACTTCTTAGAGTTTTCTCTCCTACTTAAGAGAGAGTGCCGCGTGGATTTTGCATTATCTCCTAATTTTACTAATCCAGAATTAAAGGCTAAAGCACCGAGCGTGGTACATAACTACATATAAAGTACAAAATATTAGTGGATTAAAGCACAAAACACATACACCGAAAGGTGACAAAATTTGTCAAAGCTGTTTTATGTATTACCATGAGTTTACTTATCACAGCTGTAATGAACTCTCGATTAAAATTATTGCTTTTTCTATCTAAAAGATAAAGTGTCTTAAAAAATAAGTGTAGTTTAACTTTTAGCAACATAGAAAAACGTTTACATATCACATCACATAAGAGATAATCACATTTAATCACTTGTGATAACCGATAAGTGTGACTTCATCACCTAGCATAAGGTAATTGACTTGCTATAACATATTAACATATATTACTTGACAATGCAAACATGTTTATTGCAGTTAATTCGCTTTATTTTCAAGCTAATAAAACTTTTGGATGATCTGAGCAAAAAAATTTATTTAAACTGTCTGGGATATATAAGTTAAACTCGAAAATAAATTCTCAAAAAATTTGCACATTGTCGTAGGTGAAACCGTGAATTCTGTCCGACAGGCGACAAGCATAATTATGGCATATGCCTTAGTCAGCATTTAAGAAGTCAATATTAACCACTCGACAAGAGAATCAAATCTTTTTTTCCTTGTTATATAAAGCTACTGAAAACCAAAAGCAGTATTGTAGTCAAAAAGCCAAAGAAAAGGCTACGCTTGTGTGCCGATCTTTTGCTAAACGCCGCGTAATAATTAAGAAAATATAACTGCGACGGTTGTGAAAAAAGAAGAATCCTTGGCGGATCTCTGAGTCTGAATTGTTAATTTGAATATGAAAGTGACAATGAAGAATAATTGTTTATACTATTGCAAGTATATTGGCCTCAGAAAGAAATCCTTTTTTTTTTTGGATTAACTCTTTAGAAAAGTTATTGGAGTAAATTTGTCAGAAAATTTTTCTTTCAAAATTTATTTGGATGCCACAAGCACTTGTCTGGAACAATTTGTATGACTAGACGCAGAATATACGGATGCACAAGGATAAAAATAAGTTTTTTTTTTCCAGCAACAACTTTACTATATATTAGATAATAATAGCTCTCAAAGAGACAAATGATATAGCGACATCGTTTACAATCCAACTAGGAAAAGTAGAAATTCAAGTAATTTTATGTAATAGCGAGATAGAAAATTTGGCTAAATTATACGCTAATACTTTCCAAGATCTACGAATATATGTAATATTTATATCTTCAACGGAATTAATTATCTTCCAGATATCTTCACAAGTAGTCTCTATCTCCCATGAGACCACCATCCTTTTTGTTATCATATCCACTACATTTTTTGCATCTGATAGAATATGCACCTTTGACCATCCATTTTTTATAGCTTTTTCCAAAGCTTCACGAATTACTGGCAGTAATGGCTTTTCCAACAAATTGAATTGGGGTGCCAAAGGCTTAGCAAATGACCACAGCTATCCATAGCCATCACTCCAATACTTGCCAACTTCTTTTCCAATTGTAACCCAGCATGCAAACATAACAACACCATCTTGTGCTGATCTAGATTAAGTTGAATGAGCTGAATGTTGGGTTGAACGTTCTGTTAAAACGTGGACCTAATTCACATACGCAAGATTATACATACATAGAGAAAAAAGAGTGCGTTGATTAATGTGTCTCAAAACTCATGGCGCATTAACATGAAACCCACCTACAAATTAAATCACAAAAAATACTTTTTGTGGCTGCTGGGATTCGAGCCCAGGTCTCCACGACCACAACGTGGAATTCTCACCACTAAACTACAGCCACTTTTGTATTACGTTGTCCTAGTGTTTTAAATAATTAGTTCTAATATGAAGTACCTAAAGGTAACAAATTAAAACTAGCTTAGATGATTATGAGAAGTCCAACATTATTGGAACTGGAAGCTAACTAAAGAATTTATTTGACTAATATTTGCAAACACAATTGCAAGGCATGTTAAGGAAGAAAGATTTTTCCTTCTCTTTTCCTTTAAGATTTAGAAAGAGACATCAAGGTCCAAGTATAACAATGATATATGAGCTTCTCAGTTATTAGACCTCAAAGAGGCAAAACATATGAATTAGAACAATCAAAAAATCATCATAACAAAACATGTCGAATTAAATTACGTTGAGTATAACTTATTCAAGAGTTAAAAGGGATTAAAGAATAAATGTGACATATATAATCTCTTTAACTTATTTAAGTTTTCTTTTTCGAGCATAGCGTCTAATTAATTAGTATTCCTTGTGCTGTGAGCTTTTGGTTCGATTGTTTCACGCCTGATTTAATTTTTTTTCCACTGACTCCAAATTTTCTCTAGATATATACACCAAGAAAACTTTGTAGTTCTAAGCTCCCAATGTTTACCTAGTGCTCAAAGCCTTAGTCATTCTATAGAGTTGATATTTAGGAATTAGTCAATACGTCCTGAATTTTAGTTTTAAAGTTTAATTTTTCGAAGCAAAAGTTTTCTGAATTGTCTTAAATAGCAGCCCTAAGAATGACTGTTTGTGTACTCCGGCCTTAAAGCAGGGGGATTTGTATCTATACCCAGTTTTTGGGTCACATTTTAACTTATACCCGCTTTGCAAAAAAAATTGCAAGCGTACCCACTTTTCGGGGAACTTCAGACATACGGGCCCTCAGTAGCAAAAATTTATGTCTAAAGTTTGAACTTCAGAATATTTTGCCTGAAGTGTAGCTTTATCAAAGCAAAACTTCAGATATTTTTGCCTGAAGTTTGGCTTGACTTGGGAAGGCAATCACGCAAATTTCAGTTCATAGTGAAATGGCAAACTTCAGTTCAATAAAATTACAACATGTTTTGGCTGAAGTTTTGTTTTGTAATTGCTGAACTTCAGCATTCTAGGAGCTGAACTTTTGTTTTGTAATTGCTGAACTTCAACATTCTAGGAGCTGAAGTTTTGTTTTGTATTTGCTGAACTTCAGCATTCTAGGAGCTGAAGTTTTTGTTTTATATTTGCTAAACTTTAGTAGTCTTAGAGCTGAAATTATGTTCTGCCTTTCTTTGAAGTTAGATGGCTTTAAAATATAACTTAAGTCAAATTATGTTGAAGTTTTAACTGATTTTTTTGATAATGTTCTGAAATTATTTTTTCTATTTTTTATTTTTCAGTTCTGCAGCCATTTTCTCTCGTTTTTCCTGCGGATGATATCATAAAGCAAGGGGTAAGCTAATTCCAAGAGATAGCGAGAGCAACTATTGTGTATAATAAATTTCGCATGCATGTGTCATTCTTGTGGAAGGTAACTTGGGAGAGATGACATGTAGTAGTCAGTTGCTGTTGTATGTTTAAGAAGGACGGATCAGGAAAAGACATAAATCACACCTACTTTAATCAGCTTGTGGAGTTTTATTTTCTCGTCCTTCAACATAAAATATGTTAGTTGATAAGATTTAATAAAAGCTTTACGGATCCAATCAATAATACTTATACAAAGTCTCATGTGTTTGAGAGAGAGAAAAGAAGAAAAGGAAAAAAATAGGAGGAAGAAGAGGAGGCGTCTGAAGTTGTCAAAATTAGGGTATAGGTTAAAGAATTTTAAAAATATGGGTATAGATTAAATGGGGGCGATCAAATAGGGCGCCGTGTGCAATTTATAGCTTAAAGCCTAAATTAGGCCCCAATCATGAAATCCCAAATTGGCCCAATATTTGCTGTTTGCATGGTGATCCATTTACCGTCGTGGCCCATCCTCTAATCTTTTGCATGTTGTAGCCATTTAGGCCCATACTTTTGATGCAAAGTATTATTTTCCTGATCTAATTGATCAAGACAATTTTAATAAATAAGTTTCAAATATTGTATAGTAACGAAATATTGATAAATTTACAATGCAAGGCTTGGTGAGAGAACTGAGCAGTGGCAAGAATTATGGCGATAAATGCATATTTTTAGCCGGTCCCAAAAATAATAACTAATAAAATATTATATATATGTATTATGTACAAAAAATATACATATTTAATATACTTTTTGGGTAGCGAATACAATTAGTTTCATCCGACCGACTAATTTTACCCAATTATAGTATTACGGGGATCATCAAATGACAACAAATCTTCTTCCTGTTAGAGTGTCTCGCTTTAGATAAAACGTTAGATTGATGTCTCCTCATAGTAATTTTTAAGATAAAATTAGGTTAAAGGTTTTCTTTTAACGGAAACCTATTTTAGACAAGGCCACTAGAAAATGAAACAAAATTTGGACGTGTTTTTCTATTTTGCAAAAACTGGAAAATTAAGCAACTTTTATTTAACAAATCTGGGAGGCTGAAAATTATACGATATTTATATGCCATGTGTATAGAGCGGTTGATCTGACCCATTAGCATTGGTGTCTCTGAGCACCTAATTTTTTACCATACTTGAAATTTTTTAACACTTTTTAGTATGTAAATAATTTTAAGTTTAATCTATATATTTTAACCTTTATTTCATTTTTAATAGGTTTTATTTAAGAAAATTAAAAATCACAAAAAAAAATTATATGTTCTTGATTTTAAAATATTTAACTAGTATTTTTATTTTTTACACTCTCATAAAAAAATATTAATTAAAGTAAGAGTCAATAAGTCATTTTGATGTGGCAAGCTTCTTCCTTATCTTTTGTAACAAACTCAATACACTCCCTCAAAACTCACGTGCCCATACATACTCATATATATATATATATATATATCTTCCGCCCACACACAGAAGAGAGTGACGGGGAACAAACAAAAGAGAGGAGAGCCTAAAAACGCAGCAAAAAGGCTAGCCACCGGAGCTCTTCTTCTTCTTCTTCATCCCTAACCTCTATTCCCCAATTCAAAAAATACCCAAATCAGCTTCAACCCACCCCAAACCAGCCCCAGAAACGCTGAAAACAGCTCCCCAAAATACTGACAAAATAGTCCCAAAATGTTCACAAACAGCAGCTCAAATCGCTGCCATTTTTTGCCGAGAAAACAGCTCCAAAATCCTCCATTAATCCCGTGAAGCTCTGTGCTCAAGGTCGTCGGCGACGAGTTTTCTGTTCGAACTTCGGTCACGGTTCAATTTTGGGATAATTTTTGATCGGAGCTTAATGTTGCACGTTCATTTGGAACAGAGCATTTGTTGTACCGTTATTTACTTTGGGTGCTCCATTATTCAATTCTCAAAAAAATTTGCTACAGTGAGAGGTCTAGTTTTAACTTACCTTATTTCTAATTAATGAATGGCTTTGAAGTCTTATGTGTATGGATGAAATTCTCCTATGGTTTCATGATTAGCTTTTCTAATTGCTGCTTCTAATAATATTTATGTATCGTGGTTTAACATGCTAAAAAATGATTTTAGAATTGGAGCTCTAACCCATTAAAGACAGTAAAAATGGCGTATGTTTTGAACAGTATTCATGTGATATTTGTGAGCTTTTACTTCTTGTTGATTTTGGCATTTTGGTTCCTTCTGTTTAGTTTGTTCTTATCCAGATGTTTCTCTTAATTGGACAATCAAAACTTAGTTTATGATATTTATGGGCCGATGATCCACCGTAAGCCCAATAACAATAATCACTACTTTAGCAAATAATCTTATGAATCGTCGTAGCATGAATCATCGTATCTTGCTTTAGGTGCGATTAACAATATCATCGTGACTATGAGTATGGTTCCCGTGACATGGTCACGATACATAAATCCCAATTCGAGTGTGTTTCACGTGACTCGACCAGAACTTCAAATAATAATAAAAATTAGCATGTTGTAAATAAGGGGTGCGTTTCACGTGGTGCAATTCGCAATGTGTACAAAAACAAACGAATGCGCGATATCGCGACTTGTTTAAACAAATTCCATAAATACTAAAAGCGGTTAAAAGATTTAAAAAAAATACGCAATAGGTTTCAAATATGTAATAAATCAGATAATTAAGCCAATTATTAATAGTTGAGTGACCATGCTAGAACCGCGGAACTCGAGAGTGCCTCACACCTTCTCCCGGGTTAACAGAATTCCTTACCCAATCTTCTGTATTTGTGGACCAAAAATAGAGTCAAATTTCCTCGATTTGGGATTTTAAAATAAACCAGTGACTTGGAACATCACAAATTATTCCAAGTGGCGACTCTGAAATAAATAAATAATCTCATTTAAAATAATTTTATTTCAATTGGAAAAACTCCTTATCCTCGGGAAAAAGGAGGTGTGACAGCTCTGGCGACTCTGCTGGGGACACGAACCCAAAATCTCTAGTTCAGGGTTCAAAATTCGAGTTTAGAATAAATGTTATACTTGGATTTTGTTTATTATCTGTTTTTTACGTGTTTAAGCCTAATGTGCTAAATGCCGCTTTTTACCGCTTTGATATTGTGTGAACTGTATATAAACTATTACGAAAACCCTTCTTCTCTCTAAGTCTTCTAAATCTTCTGGGAAGTGTGCGCTTCGCGTGACTTCTTTTTTGTTTGAGTCATATCCTAATTTTAGAACGAGGATCGGATAAGTTGCAAAGCCGGTGAAGCTTCTGTATTCCCGGTATGCTGCCCCCCTCGGCTCGAGTTGTCCGCTCGGGTAAGTCAGGTCTAGAACAATACACCTAGGATTTAAACTTAGAATAACATAGCCTCATGCTGGATCCCTAGTAGGAACATTTGTTTGCATCACGTGCATTTGACTTTGGGGACTCAACGCAAGGGTTGGGTTCGTCTAGGACAAGTGTACCCAAAAATCAAAAGACCACTCTCATGCATTTTACGTGCTACTTGTGCATTTATTTGCTTCGGCTTGTATGTTTACCGGCTTCTAGAATAGGGAAAGAAAATCAAGAGGAAAAAAAAAACCAAGAGTGTGAGGTAGGTCTTTGAAATCCGAAACTCTGTCGAAATTTTGAAGAAAAAAAAAAGAGAAAGAAAATAAGCCAATATTTTCAAAGGTCGTGTTTCCTCTGTTCCGTCAAAACTAACCGAACTACGCGGGTCTGATTCTCACTGGATGTGAGATATGTAGGGAAACTCTATCGGTTCCGACCCCCAATTTTCAAAAATCCAAAAATATTCTCCTTTAATTCCTTCATTAGAAGTCTTTCCTTAGAAAATTCCAAATATAATTTTTTTTTAAACCCAAAAATATTTTATTTGTAGAAGTTTTTCATTTGAAAAAAGAAAAACCAAATCAAAACAAAATCCAAAAAATATTTTCTACCATTTTTAGAAGTCTTTTATCCAAAAATTCAAAAAAACATCGAAATCAAAAATTCAAAAAAATATTTTCTTTCTTCTATAGAAGTTTTTCTTTCGAAAATTTAAAAAAAACAAATCAAAACCAAAAATGGCAAAAATATTTTCTTTCCTCTTTAAAAGCCTTTCTTTCTAAAATTTCAATAAATAAATAATTGAAATGCAAAATATATATATTCTTTTTCTAACGCTTTCATGGTCTGAGTGTCATAAAAAAGTAAGAAAAAAAGGAGTTAGTTTACTTGCTCCATTCCCAATCTTCCCGAACTACGCAAGATCTGATTCATGTTCTCACATGATACGTAGGTAACCCACATCAGGTTCGATCGACCATTTAAAAAAAAGTGTTAAAAATAATATTAAAAAAATAATGATGATAATAATAAGGACCGACCGAGTCCATTCTAACGTGTCTCTTATTTTGAATTGTAAAGAAAGGTTGAGGTGGTCGGTTTGTGGTAAGCCGACAACACAAGATCCAAGGAAAAATGACAATTAACATCGAAATTGTTACGAGTGCTCAAGAGGCTCAGGGCAGAGGGTTCAACAAGAGTCTATTGTGGTTGAGGAAAATAGCGTACTAAGGTAGCAAATGATTGAAATATGCCAAGCATGGGCCAATAGCCAAGGACCACATTTTTCTATTCATGGTTTCCTAGAGTTTACATACATTTCGACTACTACCATTCCGGTCTCATTGCATGATCAATCCTATCCACCTGGCTTCAGTCTTTATCCCAACTGTATGACTACAGCTGAAACTTATGTTGCACGCTCCCAAAGTGTGCCATTGACAACCAATCAGACAACCACTACTATTATGCCAGTCTTTACCATCCCACAGCCGACAGTGGTACAAAAGAGAAGTCATGAGTCACAATTTGCTACCCAGCAAGAACAATACCACTCTCCTGAGTACCATTCGTACCTATTTGATCTTCCGGCAAAGATTGAGAAGCCTGTCCGAAAGATGGCACATGAAGAAATGACCCAAAAAAATGAAAAGCTTAGAACAACAGTTGAAAAACATGCAAGGGTTGGCAGGTCAGAAGAGTATTGCCTTCAAGGATCTATGTATGTTCCCTGATGTTCGTTTGCCACTTGGTTTCAAGATCCCCAAATTTGAAAAGTATGATGGGCACGGAGACCCCATAGCTCACTTGAAAAGGTATTGCAATCAGCTAAGAGGTGCGGGAAGAAATGAAGAATTGCTAATGGCTTATTTTGGGTAAAGCCTGACAGGGGTAGCCTCTGAATGGTTTATTGATCAAGACACCTCTCACTGGCATGTCTGGGATGACATGGCCCGGACCTTTGTCAGAAAATTCCAGTACAACATCAACATCGCCCCAGACCACAATTCCCTTTCCAACCTGAAGAAAAAACCGACTGAAAGCTTCAGGGAATATGCCATTAAATGGAGAGAGCAAACAGCTAGAGTTAAGAAACACATGGATGACCACGATCTAATCACTATCTTCTTTCAAGCTCAAGAGCCAGATTATTTTCAAAACATGATGTCCGCAGTTGGCAAATCCTTCTCGGAAGCAATCAAAATTGGGAAAATGGTTGAGAATGACCTTAAGACAGGAAGAATTACAAGTCAAGCAGTTCTCAAAGCCGCAACTCAGGCTGTCCAGATTGATTCTGTTAATTTGAGTGACATGAATGAGAAGGGTGAAGAAACCATGATGACAACAGGTTCGAGAAGAGGTCCCAGGAGAATATCTCGAAGGTATGACTAGCCTCTTCTGGTTTTCGATGATTCCCCTGAGCACTACTACCCACCCCATAACCCACAATACTTTGTTGCTTCACCTCAGTATGTGGTCCAGCCACCAAGACACCCCAGAAGGCGAGCACCAGCACCGCAAAATCTCCACCATCCTCCACAAAATTTTCAAGTGCCCTATAACCCACATCCAAGCCAGGGGTATAGAGGGGAACAAATGTTGAAAGATAATTTTACACCAATAGGAGAGTCTTATGCAAGCCTGTTTGAGAAGTTAAAGCATTATGACATGATTGCACATATTCCTCCAAATCATGTGGACCCACGTGCAAGAAGTTTTGACCCTTCTAATAAGTGTGAATACCATTCTAATGCCTAGGGGCACAATATTGAAAGCTGTCAGGATTTGAAAAGAGAAATTGAAAGGATGATCCAGGAAAAACTGATTGTGATCCAAGATAGTGATAGAATATCGCACTGAATCTTTTACCTGCACATGGTGATGCACACTTTGTGGGGATGATACGTGGTGACATAGAACATGAGTATCCTCTCGGGAACTTGCTGATTGAAGTTAATGATATGGACAATGGAGAAGGCTCTGGTGATTCTGATGAGCAATTTTGTGGCTAAATGTGAGGCTTAGCAATTGAAAAGTCATTCCCTCATCACTAGGAAGGAATCTTGGTAGTTTGTTTTGATATTTTTTTCTATTATCTGGGTTATTTCAGGGTTGTGATCCATATTTTATTTGTTTTATTGAGTCAAACCCTTCTATCCCTCTATTTTGTTTGTGTGAGTCTTGTCTGTCTGTTCTGTTGCTATTTTTATTATCCGGGTTATTTTAGGGTCGTAACTCGGATTTTAGGTTATTTGTCTTGTTGTTAAACCTTTCCATCCTTTACTCAATGAAATACAGTTTGTCCTTTTATGTCATTGTGTGCTTAATTCTTTTTCTGCTAGTTCTAGTGACATGACATGCATGCAGAGTTTTTGGCCAGATCTTAGAAAACTGATTTAGTCTTGAATTGGATAACTGAGAACAAGACATTTTTGAGGATGAATAAAGAATCGAAAACACTTTGGAATTAAGCTTGAGCAAAATTCATATGGAACTAGAATAATCATACCCATGGAGGTTAATGATCTTTACCTTCAAATCATTGTGAAGATCGGATTTGAGGAAGAATTAATTGAAGTTTGGTGAAAATTTTGACATTAATAGATGGAAAGTGTCTTTTGACCACGACACACCAAGAAGGAAGACATATTCATCAATGTTGTGATCACGAAAGGATACTATGTTTGGCGTTCTCGAGGCTGGGAGACCCTTTTTCTGCCACCCAAACACTTTATACCCTTTGTTACCCCTTTTGATCATGTGTTATTTTCTTTGACCACCCTCTTTTGGAATCAAGTTTAGAGTCAAAAGTAAAACAAAATAAAAAAACAATGAAAAAAATGAAAAGAAAAGTCCATGCTCTCAGAGTACAAATTGGGGCAACTCATTGAAAATTCAAGTAAAAAGAAAAAGAAAAAGAAAAAAAAACTGTCAAAGACCCATGCCTTCGAGAGGCTTATCATTATGAATAGGCAGCAACACTTTCATTTCGTTGGGATCATGGAACCAATGCAGAAAGTAAGGAAGCTAGAAAGATATCGAAGAAAAATTGGAATGATGCAAGCTTTTGCTAATATATCAAATAAGATATGGGTGTTTATGGAAGAAGATCATGGGGTAGATGTAATGATAAACATGGAGCAACAGATGACTTTGAAGCTAACAAATATGGACACTCAAGTCTCATTCATTGTTACGTTTGTTTATGCTAAATGTGAGGCCATTGAACGTATTGAATTATGGGATAACATGTATTATTTGGTCACTTCATTGGCTCATGGGGGTGACTTCAATGTAATTTGGGATGAAGAGGAGAAGTTTGGTAGTTTTCCTGTTTCAATTAATGAGGTTAATGATTTTGACACTGCATAAACACTTGTAACCTCAGTGATTTAGGCTTCAAAGGGAGTATATTTACTTGGTGGAATGGGATAGCAGAAGAGGATTATATTTTTAAAAGATTAGATCGATGCTTGGCCAACTTAGAATTTCAGAAGCTACTTCATGGACTTGAGGTAACTCACCTTTGTAAATCAGGGTCTGATCATAGCCCTACGGTATTAACATATGATGCTGATGTTGTTCCAATAAAGAAGGCATTTAAGTTTCTTAATTTATGGACAAAACATCATACATTCAAGGAGGTGGTTAAAGAGAATTGGAAAGCAGATTTTGCTGGGGATCCATTCTTCATATTTAATCACAAGTTGAAAAGGTTGAAGAAGGCTTTAACATCATGGAGCAGGGTAACTTATGGTGATATTTTTCAGAAAATTGCAAGCTTAGAAGAGGTGGTGTTAGTTCATGAAGCAGAGTTTGAAAGGAATCCAGCATCTCAAAATAGGGAAAGGTTGCAGAAGATTCAAGCTGAGTTGATCAGATACTTAGCTCTAGAAGAAGAGTTTTGGAAGCAAAAGTCTGGTATGAATTGGTTTCAAGATGGAGACAGGAATACAAAAATATTTCATGCACGGGTTAGTGGTCGAAGAAAAAGGTTACAATTGAGAAGGGTGCAAAATGATGCTGGTGTTTGGGTAGCAGACAATGCTGACATGGCAGATGAGGCAATAAGGTTCTATCAAGCTCAATTCACTGAAGAATCAGTTCCTACTTCATTTGGAATCTTGGATCATGTACATGCAATGGTAGACAATGATCAGAATCTGGAACTAGTACAGCAGCCAACAAAGAAGGAAGTCAAATATGCAGCTTTTGGATTGAATGGAGAAGTTTTGGGGGACCAGATGGATTTACATGGTGATTTTTTCAATCATGTTGGGATATAGTTGGTGATGATATTGTAGATATGGTAAAGGAATTCTTCAATGGAAATGATCTACCCATGTACATAACACATACAAATCTGGTATTGCTGCCAAAAAAGAAGGAAGTTGAAACATATTCTGATATGCACCTATTAGCCTAAGTAACTTCATAAATAAGGTATTTTCAAGAGTAATACATGAAATATTGGTAGGAATGCTGCCTAATCTAATCTCAGATGAGCAGGTTGGCTTTGTAAAAAGAAGGAACATAGTGGAAAATGTCCTACTAACACAAGAGATCATCACAGATATTCATTTGAGAACAAAGGCAGGTCCAAATGTGGTGATTAAATTGGACATGACAAAGGCATATGATCGACTGTCTTGACTATTCTTGACTAAGGTATTGAGGAATATGGGATTTGGAGAAAGGTTCATATGCTTGGTATATGGGATTGTATCAAATAACTGGTATTCTATTCTCCTCAATGGGAAGCCTCATGGCTTCTTCAAATCAACAAGAGGTGTAAAGCAGGGTGATCCACTATCACCTACTTTGTTTATACTGGCAGCTGAAGCAATGTCTAGAGGATTGAATGTTTTGCACAGGAATCTCTATTTATGTGATTTTGGATTGCCCAAGTGGAGCCCCAATATTAATCATCTAGCATACGCGGATGATACTATAATATTTTCATCCTCAGATGCAACCTCACTGCAGCTTATAATGGAAGTGTTAACAACATATGAAGCTGCTTCTGGACAGCTTATTAACAGGAGCAAATCAGCAGTATATTTGCACCATTTTGCCGGTGCACAAGTAGTCGATAAGATCCAAAGGATAACAGGGATTCCTAAGCGAGAGTTTCCATTTACCTACCTTGGGTGCCCAATTTTTAATCTTAGAAGGAAGATGGATTACTACAAGGACTCATAACAAAGGTGATGGATAAGTTGCAGACTTAGAAAGGGAAACTATTATCTATAGGAGGAAGGGAAGTTCTTATACCACATGTACTCCAGAGTATGCCTATTCACCTGCTCTCTGCAGTCAATCCTCCAGCATATGTGATCAATAAGCCTCACAAGATTTTTGTTCAGTTTTTCTGGTGCAATTCAGTTGGTGTTGCGAGCAGACATTGGGCATCTTGGAATACACTGTGCCTACCATGTGAAGAGGGTGGTGTAGGCTTTAGATCACTGCATGATATGTCCACAACTTTATTTTGTAAATTGTGGTGGAACTTCATAACTAAACCTAGTTTGTGGAGCTCATTTATGAGCCAAAAATATTGTAAAAAGCTCAATCTTATGATTGTACCATGGAGGTATGGGTCACACATTTGGAGGAAAATGCTTGAGTGTAGAGACATTATTTAACATCAGATCCTTTGGCAACCTAAGATGGGTTCTGCTTTGTTCTGGTTCGAAAGTTGGACAGGACTGGGCTCTTTGTACTTTGTCACACCACCAGGCTTTGTGTGTGATGAGTCCATTCATAATATTTATGATTTAGTGAATGAAGGGTAGTGTTATGAGGAGAAGATTAGAGAGAATCTCCCATAAGACCTTGTTACACACATTTTGGAGAACATACAACCACCAGTATCAAATGGGATCCTTGATAAACCTATTTGGATGCTAGAGACTAAGGGAGCTTTCACTGTCAAATCTGCGTGGGAGTACTTGAGAAAAAGGCAAGAACCTGGCAATGCTTATAGGAATATATGGGTGAAAGGTTTGCCTTTCAAGATTGCCTTCTTCATGTGGAAAGTATGGAGAAATAAACTTTCTCTAGATGACTTCTTTAGAAGACTGGGGTACCTTATGGCATCAAAATGCTGGTTTTGTGCTGAGCCAAAGGAAGAGACAATGCAACACATATTTTTCACCTCATATGCAGCAACTAGAGTGTGAAAATACTTCCTTGGACATGCAGGAATTAATATGGAAGAGATCACTTTTCATCAAGCAATTTTTAGATGCTGGACTGCTGAAGTTGTGCCTAGACTTAAGCCTATTATGCAAGCTCTACCATCTGTGATTGTATGGGAACTGTGGAAGAGAAGAAACAATTATAAATATGGAGATGCAATCACAATTAGTAGAGTTATTTACCAAATATCTACCACTATGCAATCTCTCATTAAACTAAGGAAGCCAGGGATGCAGAACATTCCTCATAGGTGGCCAGATTTGTTTATAATAATGGAACAATATACCCCTAAGCTAAAATATACAAAGGTGTTATGGGAGTTCCCAAGTCAAGGGTGGATTAAAGTTAATATTGATGGGGCGACTAGAGGCAATCCAGGTATAAGCTCAATTGGTTTTGTACTGAGAAATAAAGAGGGAGATGTGGTATACGCACGTGGCAAACAAATCCCAGAAGGCTCAAACACAGTTGCTGAGGCAAGAGCAGTCCATGAAGCTTTGAAATATTGTGTGGAGAATGACTATGTGCTAATCGAGTTGCATATTGACTCCATGTTGATAAAGAATATAATAACTGGAGAATGAAAACTACCATGGGCTATCTCTATAGAGGTGGAGGAGATTAAGCAGCTGATGACCAGATGTAATGTAACAATAGCTCACACTCTTAGGGAAGGCAATAGCTTGGCAGATCACATTGCAAATTATGCACTAGATGTTGGTCCTATAGAATGCCATGGTTTTGAAGATCTAGATGCATAAGGTAGAAGGATAGGTAATAGTGATAAAATGCAATGTCCATACCTAAGAGTAAGAGTAGCAAGGAATTAAGAATGGAAAAGGAAAATCAATAAAAGAAGAAGAAGGCGACAGGAGAATACACATCGGGTCACCATACTCCAATTCATTTGGAGGAGAGTATGGTGAGAACCTTTATTACTAACATATTTTTCTTTTTTGCAGGTGAAGTTACTGTGTCTATGCTTTATTCTTGAGTGGAATTTCAGTTGGTGGTATTAGTGTTATGCACTCATTCTACTGGAAGGAAGCCAATGATAGGCAAAAGCATAGAAGCAAGGAAGAGTACTATGCTGCCCAGACTTTCTGTGATATTCAGTTTCACCTATGTCCACAACTAGTGCAAGGATGCAGGACAGGACTGTTGGTGGACCACATCAGGGTATATGTGGACTGGAGCAACACATACAGGGAGACAGACAAAGGAAAAGCAACAGAAGCACCATTTGGTACTGAGGGAAGGCACAGAATCAGCTGGAGAATACAACAACAAACATCACAAGGAATGCAATGGAAGCACCATGCCCTGCATATGGACCAACTTTGGCAGGATCTTCTGGGAAAGAATGGGAACTATTTTCTACTCTAACATAGTGTTCTTTTTTGTAGAAAACATTACTGTACACATCCCCTTCCTTTGGCCCATCTCCCAAGTGGTGGTATTAGTACTATGTACTCATTCCAATGGGAGGCAACCTGGGGAAGGCACAAGCATGATGATGGACTTTCACTGGAAAATGCTAGGTCATTACAACACCTTGGGGGACCTTAGGCATGACTCTTGTCATGATCATTGGTCCAATATACCAAGAAACGTAATTGACCTAGCAACTTTGTGTAATTTTTATGTTTCAATCGCTGAACAAAGACACAAAAGACATTCAATATCCAATTCTTCTTGGACGAGGCAGCACTTTTCACATGGATTTATGGAAGTTGTTCACAGTATAAAAAGAGGCAACACAACATTTACAGCTAGTAGGACATACATGGAACACAAACTGAGGAGGAAATCACATTTTCATTCATAGATCACACTCGAATTATGGAAGATAAAATATACGTTCACCATAAAATTCTGGTGTTGGGCAGTGCTTGCATCAGATAGCCACGTTTAGATTCTTCAGGATGCAAAGAGTAATAAAGGCAGATTAGTTTCTGCATTGTCGCGCATGAACACTATGATGGGCCAAAATGACGAACAAATGTGCAAGAACTCATCGACACAAGAAGACATTTTGACAACACCATCCAGATTCATATAGACGAAGTACAGGTCTACAATGAATTGCAGGCACTTTTGGGAGGAACGATGGAGTGGCAAACAATTACAATGGTTAATACAAATTCAAGAAATGGAGTGCAACATCACTATAATCCGGATATGCGTCAACATGTTACAAAAGGAAAATGACCAATTGTGCAAGAAGCAGAGAACAAGTGTGAGCCTCAAATGTATAACGCAAGAGCTTATACATCAAAATTTCAGACACTGTTTTAGTGTGCAAGTTGTAATATCAATGCTGAGTACTTCCCTCAACATGGATAATAGGAATTATGTACTTGTCAAGTTTTACTTATTTCATCATGTAAGATCTCCTGACTTTCATTCTTGTTGTTTTGGATTTTTATATATAAAAAACTAGCCCTAGGCGCTTGCCTAGTGGATTGCTAAAAAAACTGTGTTTGACCTGATTCCTTTAAAAAAATAATACGTAGGCAGCCTTACACGGTTCGGTCCAACCAAATAAGAATTTTAAAAAAAAATCCAAAAAATCCTAGTATCTGAAACTGGGGCAAAATTTTTTATTTCACTTTTGAAAGAGTCGATTCCAAGAGTTGTAAGTCTACAACCCTCTCATTTTGAGTCTACTTTGAGCCTTATGACGTCCCTTTTTTCCAACCCTATCCAAAATTCTTCCAAATAAAGACCTCATGATCAGCCTTCAAGAATGCCAAGAGACACATGCAATGAGCAACAGTTGTCACACGACATAGAACACTGTCAAGTTGCTCACAAAAGAAAGCCAAAAAAGGAAAGAAAAAGATAAAAATGAGAGTTTTACTAGTGAAAACCCTTGCGGGCACTGTAAGACGACGGTAAGCAGGGATGAATAAATGAGAGAGACTTGTTGGTAAAAATCCCTCGGGGTACCACTAGTCGAAAGTGAGTCATGAAGTTGATGCAAAGAATTGGCACGAACAAGCGTGACTTCAAAGGTCATAGGAATGGTAAAAGGGAAGATTTGATTAGTTTGATAGATCAAGTCGTTAAGTGCAAAATGCATGTCATGATCATTAAGGCTAGTTACCTCAGTCCAAAAAAAATCTTCTTCTTTCTTTCCTTTCTGATGAGGGCCTCTCTTGTTAATATTGTTTCTTCGCATCATGATGTCCTTTGCTTTAAGTCGGTCCTTGTCAAAACAAGCAAGAAAAGATTTCAAAATCTGCTACCAGCTTTTCAATTGCAAAGTAAATTTGGCCAGCACACTCAAATGTTACAGTCAACATGCCTTGGGAATTCATGTAAAGGCTCTCCCCAAAAGACTCTTGTTAGCCTACTTGGCTAAAGCAAGAAAATATAACCTCAAGGTTAATCATAGACTCTCGATTCTCTCTGACAAATAAATTTCTCCAAAAGCGAAAGCCATTCAAGATATCAGAAAAGGTTATCCAAGAAAAGAAATCTCTTTTTTGAGATAAGGCTGATTGAGCCACAAAACACAAATGACATTGGGAGCGAAACAATCAGGGTTGATATAGAAAGTAAAGGTCCCTTGAAAGCAACAATAAAGTCTTCTAGCAGTGCAACCAACTACCAATACAGTCGCTCTTCCAAAGGCTGGGTGATCACAAAGCCAAGCTGCCCAAGACTCAAGGCCACAAACCGACCACCACTTTCAAAACTGACAAAATATTCTTTGTTTGAAACAGAAACAAAGCAGTGCAAGGAAAGTGGTTCAAAAAAAAAGAGAAAAAGAAGAGAAGAGAAAAGCCGACAAAGGAAAGTTTCTCAAATATTTATCTTTATTTGTCTTGCTAGTGTGCATAAACTCTTACCATTGTTCTTCATATTTTTTTCACCTAGGGTAATACATCCTAGTATGATGGATCTTCCTCCCAATAAAAAATCTTAGCCTGATAAATTTTTCTCCCAAGATTAAAAAGAAAAAGACTTAGTCTGATGAACTTTCTCCTAAGATCGAAATCTTAGTCTGATGAATTTTTCTCCTAAGATAAGAAAACCTAGTCTGATGAGTTTTCTCCTAGGATAGAAATTTTAGTCTGATGAATCTTTCTCCTAAGATAAATAAAACCTAGTCTGATAAACTTTCTCCTAGGATAAACGTCTTAGTCTGATGAACTTTCTCCTAGGATAAACGTCTTAGTCTGATGAATTTTTCTCCTAAGATAAGAAACCTAGTCTGATGAATCTTTCTCCTAGGATAATAAATCTTAGTCTGATGAATCTTTCTCCTAAGATAAGAAACCTAGTCTGATGAATCTTTCTCCTAGGATAATAAATTTTAGTCTGATGAATCTTTCTCCTAATATAAGAAAACCTAGTATGATAAATTTTCTCCTAGGATAGAAATCTTAGTCTGATGAATCTTTCTCCTAAGATAAGAAAACCTAGTCTGATGAATTTTCTCCTATGATAAAAATCTGAGTCTGATAAATCTTTCTCCTAAGATTAAAAAAAACTAGTCTGATGAATTTTCTCCTAGGATGATAAACGTCTTAGTCTGATGAATATTTCTCCTAAGATAAATAAAATCTAGTCTGATGAACTTTCTCTTAGGATAAAAATCTTAGTCTGATGAATCTTTCTCCTAAGATAAGAAAACCTAGTCTGATGAGTTTTCTCCTACGATAAAAGTCTTAGTCTGATGATTTTTTCTCCTAAGATAAAAAACCCTAGTCAGATGAATTTTCTCCTAGGATAAACGTCTTAGTCTGATGAATCTTTCTCCTAAGATAACAAGAAAAAGAAAAAGAAAAAAAAAACTAGTATGATGAATCTTTCTCCTAGGATAAACGTCTTAGTCTGATGAATCTTTCTTCTAAGATAAGAAAACCTAGTCTGATGAATTTTTTCCTAGGATAATAAAAAAAAAAAGAAGTCTGGTTTGAAAAAAAAATCTGTTTGTTCATGCCTTGAGAAAATAAGCGTTGGGGCAATTTATTTATTTTTTAAAAAATGTTTTTGCTTAAAAAAAATCAAAAAAATCAGTCGCATGTTAGTATAGGATACATCTTTCCCTAGCTGCATTTTCCAACATAGGGTCTCCACTCCCTAGTTGAGTTTATTTTAGACATATGATCTCCACTCCCTAGTCTTTTTTCCAACATAGGGTCTCCACTCCCTAGTTAATTTTATTTTAGACATGGAGTCTCAACTCCCTAGTCTCTTTTTCTAACAAAGGGTCTCCACTCCCTAGTTGATTTTATTTTAGACATAGGGTCTCCACTCCATAGTTTCTTTTCCAACATAGGGTCTCCACTCTAGTTGATTTTATTTTAGACATAGGGTCTCCACTCCCTAGTCTCTTTTCCAACATAGGGTCTCCACTCCCTAGTTGATTTTATTTTAGAAATAGGATCTCCACTCCCTAGTCTCTTTTCTAACATAGGGTCTCTACTTCCTAGTTGATTTGATCTTAAATGCAGGATACACCACTCCCTGATATCATTGCCAATATATGGTATACCATTCCGTGACCATATTTTCCCAACATAAGGTACACCAATCCTTAGTTGAGACATCTTTTTAACAATAAAGGAACACCATCCAAAAAATAATCAACATGATCTTCAGGGCACACCATTTCCGACCTTTTATTGCTTTCAATAAAGAACTAGTTTAGAATTTTGTTACAATAACTCGCGAAATTTTCTTAGTAAAAATTAGGGCAGAAAAATTTCATTCGTTTTTTTTGTTTTGGTGCTTGAGCAGGTTATACCTCGAGGCATAGGGTTAGAGACGACCAAAAGAAGAAGTCTCAATCCAGAATAAAAGAAAGAAAAAAGTGAACCCAAAGTGCAGAAGCAGATAAAAGGACGTGGACTGCTCCAGACATGACTAAAATCACGAGCATCACATCTCCCGTTTAGATCAGAAAAGCCGTGGAAGAATGAACTAGCACCTGCAACTAGCAAGCATCAAGGTTCAAATCAAAAGTTTGCACGAATAACCATTCAAGACTCAAGATCAAGCTTCATAGAACTTATAGATAGGAATCTTTTAAGTCATAGCTGGTAGGCTTGTTTAATTCCTTTAGATTTTGATTTTGATTTAATAACAGGACCACGGACCGGAACCTCGATGGAACCTCACTCGACTCTCCAACTCATCATTCCATCATTCACCTTGAACTACACGCGACCTGATTCCCTTATGACCCGGAATATGTAGGCTGTCCAAAACCAGGATTCGGTTGCACCCTTTCTTTTGTTTATTTTCCCTTTTGAATAAAGATTTAGTCAAAAATTAGTCACACGACTCACTTTGTCTTTGCCTGAAAACTCTTCATGTTACCAAGCAAAGAGGGGCAGCTGTGAGCACCTAATTTTTTACTATACTTGAAATTTTTCAACATTTTTTAGTATGTAAATAATTTTAAGTTTAATCTACATATTTTAACCTTTATTTCATTTTTAGTAGGTTTTATTTAAGAAAATTAAAAATCACAAAAAAATTTATATGTTCTTGATTTAAAAATATTTAGCTAGTATTTTTATTTTACACTCTTAAAAGAAAAAAAATATTAATTAATGTAAGAGTCAATGAGTCATTTTCATGTGGCAAGATTCTTCCTTATCTTTTGTAACAAACTCAATGCTCTCCCTCAAAAATGCACATGCCCATACATACTCTTTTTCTTGGCCACCAATTAATCCATATACTTATATATATATATATATATATATATATATATATATATATATATATATATATATATATATATATATATAGCTTCCACCCACACACAAAAGAGAGTGACGGGGAACAAACAAAAGAGAGGAGAGCCTAAAAACGCAGCAAAAAGGCTACCACCGGAGCTCTTCTTCTTCTTCTTCATCCCTAACCTCTATTCCCTAATTCAAAAAATACCCAAATCAGCTTCAACCCACCCCAAACCAGCCCCAGAAACGCTGAAAACAGCTCCCCAAAATACTGACAAAATAGTCCCAAAATGTTCACAAACAGCAGCTCAAATCGCTGCCATTTTCGCCGAGAAAACAGCTCCAAAATCCTCCATTAATCCCGTGAAGCTCTGTGCTCGAGGTCGTTGGCGACGAGTCTTCTGTTCGAACTCCGGTCGCGGTTCAGTTTCGGGACAATTTTTGATCGGAGCTTAATGTTGCACGTTCATTTGGAACAGAGCATTTGTTATACCGTTGTTTGCTTTGGGGTGCTCCATTATTCAATTCTCAAAGAAATTTGCTACAGTGAGAGGTCCAGTTTTGACTTACCTTATTTCTAATTAATTAATGGCTTTGAAGTCTTATGTGTCCGGATGAAATTCTCCTATGGTTTCATGATTAGCTTTTCTAATTGCTGCTTCTAATAATATTTATGTATCGTGGTTTAACATGCTAAAAAATGATTTTAGAATTGGAGCTCTAAACCATTAAAGATAGTAAAAATGGCGTATGTGTTGAACAGTATTCATGTGATATTTGTGAGCTTTTATTTCTTGTTGATTTTGGCATTTTGGTTCCTTCTGTTTAGTTTGTTCTTATCCAGATGTTTCTCTTAATTGGACAATCAAAACTTAGTTTCTGATATTTATGGGCCGCTGATCCACCGTAAGCCCAATAACAATAATCACTACTTTAGGAAATAAATTTATGAATCATCATAGCTTGCTTTAGGCGTGATTAATAATAGATCATCGTGACTATGGGTGCGATTCCCGTGACATGATCACGATACGTAAATCTCAATTCGAATGTGTGTTTCACGTGACTCGATCAGAACTTCAAATAATAATAAAAATTAACATGTTATAAATCGCGGGTGTATTTCACGTGGCTCGATTCGCAATGTGTACAAAAACAAATGAGTGCGCTATATCGCGACTTTTTCAAACAAATTACATAAATACTAAAAGCGGTTAAAAGGTAAAAAATGAGCAATAGGTTTTAAATATGTAATAAATCAGATAATTAAGTCAATTATTAATAGTTGAGCGACCGTGCTAAAACCACGGAACTCGGGAGTGCTTCACACCTTCTAACGGGTTAACAAATTTTTTTACCCGATCTTATGTGTTCGCGGACCAAAAATAGAGTCAAATTTCCTCGATTTCGGATTTTAAAATAAACCGGTGACTTGGGACACCATAAATTATTCCAAGTGACAACTCTGAAATAAATAAATAATCTCATTTAAAATAATTTCATTTCAATTGGAAAAACTCCTTGTCCCGGAAAAAAGGAGGTGTGGCAGTACCTTGTTTAGTAATTAGCCCCATATTCTAATGGAATCTTAAACTAACCCTTCCTCGTCTAATTCCAGTATTTATTAATAAACTCATTTATCGTGGCCAATTTCATTAATCCAATGTTGTTAACTTGTTATATGCATTATTATCTAACAAACATGTGTTTCTTATAGTCTTATATTATTCAAAATTTATCTTGTTAGCTTTTCCTTTTTAATAATGATAGAAACAGTACATGCTTTAAAGTAAATTTAAAAAATAGACTTTTTCGCACCGAATTTTAAAAATATATATATATTAAAAAGACTTAAACTATCAAAAATCTTGCAACCAACGCTTCTGATTATGAGCTGCCACATTCACGTTTCAACAACTCGTGCAATATTAGGAGTGTCATTTTATACCTAACTCGTATGGAAATTATAGAAGTGGTGGAGTTGTTGAATTCATGTTAGTTCAGATTATGTTTTCTTGTAAATGTCATTTTTATGTTGCTATGTGCAATTAGGAAAATTTTAAGTGATACCAACTGCGGTAAAGGCTTATGGTTGACGTAATCCGTTGCAATTTAATTAGAAGAAGATGATCATTCAAAGATCTTGCGTGAGTAAAAATAAATTCTTTTTTTGTAAACAAAATATAAAATTACAAATAAATTTGCAAGACACTAACGCAAGTAGTTGTGAATTTCATTTTTTAGGCTTTGTTTGAATAATAATCACAAATTAAGAATTTATTGCAGCACGAGTCTATAGCTCGTGCATCAAGATCTTCACTGTCACACCTCATTTTTCCCGAGAGGATAGGGAGTTTTTTTCAATTAAAGTGACATTATTCGAAATGAAATTATTTATCCAATTTAGAGTCGTCGCTTGGAATAATTTTTGGTGTCCCAAGTCACCGATTTATTTTAAAATCCCAAATCGAGGAAATTGACTCTTATTTATGGTCCGCGAACACAGAAGACCAGGTAAGAAATTCTGTTAACCCGGGAGAAGATGTGAGGCACTCCCGAGTTCCGTGGTTTTAGCACGGTCGCTTAACAATTAATACTTTGGCCTAATTATCTGATTTAATACATATTTGAAATCTATTGTACATTTTTAACTTTCAACCGCTTCTAATGGAATTTGAAGTGCTTTTAGGATTTATGGAATTTATTTTGAACAAGTCGCAATGTCGCGCACTCGTTTATTTTTGTACATATTGCGAATCGTGTCACGTGAAATGCACTCGCGATTTACAACATGTTTATTTTAATTATTATTTGAAGTTATGGTCGAGTCACGTGAAACGTACACTCGAATTGGGATTTACGTATCGTGACCATGCCACGAAAACTGTACTCATGGCCACGATAATTTATTATTAATCTCGCCTAAAGCAACTACGTATGTTTATGAGTTACTACTTCTTAGATTCTGGGGTTGCTGTGGAAATCTAAGACTTAAGGAATTTTTATTTGTAGGCAAAAGCATGTAATGTCCCAGTTAAAAATTGTTGGACATTAATTAACACATCCAATGAACACATGATGAAATCCTCGTAGCAATTCTATTTCCAAAAGATGAAACACATAGAAGCGAAATTTTGATATTTCTTAACAATTTTAAAAGAATCCAATATTTGCAATTGAAATTGTAGCAATACTTGTAATTCACAGAACTTTACCAAAGTGCATCTCTATAGCTAACTGGATTCAACACTTCATTAAAATTTATATGAAATCAACATACAGATGCATTGGACTAAAGATATATTTTAATTTAATTCCTTTTAACGCTATTTTCACCAAACCACAACAAAAGAAACAACAATCACAACCAAACAAAACTCACGACAGCCAAAATTGAAATCAAGGAGAATAGAATTCCAATTTTTCATCTAACATACTACAAGTTCAACATTTGAAGTTTCAGAACATACCTAGATACAAGCAAAAATAAGCTGAAGTCAACAAGCAAGGGTCTGAAGTAGAAGATGAGATCCAACAACAGAAACAACAATAGCAATGGAAGCGGAAATCGAACGGCGATTTGAATCGGACTTCTCTTTAAAACCCAAAAGTGTGGAATAAGACACAACAATAGAAGATTAATTTCAGAAAAATACTTTTTATTCTCGTATCTCTCTATTTTCTGAATCTTTTGTTCAAAATCTCGGAAATGTCTTCGAACTTAAAAATCGATTCCACACACTAATCATGTACTTTGAATGCGTGTGTGAAGAAGCAATGAGTCTATGAGGGTAAGTGAATGAGAGGAGTGTACATGTGAGAGAGAGTAGAAAGAAGAAGGAGGGGGAAAGGGGTGGCTGCAGGTTTTCTTTGAGGGAGAGGGGTCAGTGGGCTACGTTAGGGTTTTCTAAAAGGGGAGGGTCATCTGTTGTTCTTGTCTCTCTTCTTCACGGCGGCGGCTAAGGTTCTAGAAAAGGGGAGAGGAGGGATCCGTATTTCGTTAAACCTCCATCGTCGTCTCTCTCTCTCTCTATTGCGTGTGTGAATCAGATGAGTGAATGAGAGATGAGTGAGATCAGGGAGGGGTTCAGGAGGCGGATCATTTTTTATGTAAGGGGGAATGGGTTTGTTCTTCATAATAAATGGGGTTTAGAGGGGTCGACGGCTAGTAGGGTTTCTCCGAGAAGGAGGTCTATTAGGGGTGATGGGTTAGGGTTTTCAGAAAGGGGGGCGGGTCTGTCTCTTCTCTGTTCTTGTTAGAGAAGGCTTCTAGGTCTTCTCAAAATGGGGGAGGGGGATCTGATGCTCTTAGGGATTAGGGGAGGGAATGTTTTAATGAGGGGAAATGACAATTGGGCCAGGTTAGGGGTTGGGTTGTGGCGGATTTTCAAAATGTTTGGACCTCATGGCTTGGCCCAACAACGTTTCTTTGCTTTTAAGTCCATATATGACCACTTAAATTAATTCAAATCTAATCTTGCCAAACCACCTTAATTAATTATTCTACCTACTAATTAACTAAATATTTAACACATTAAAGAAACTAAATGATGTAACGTGTATATTATTTTTTGTGACTTTTCATTTGATAATGCACTTAATTAACGTAATTAAATCCTAAATACAATTAAGATCTAAAATGCTACAAGATGAAACATTGAACATTTTTTGGTGTTTTTCTATGATTTTAAGATATAAATGCGCAACTAAATGCAAATAGTTAATTAACAGGAAATTCCTAAAATTCTATAAAAATGAAAAATAATTAGAGAAAATCTATTTTTGTGGATTTTGTAGGAGTATTTTTCGTTGGGAAAAAATCACGTACTCACAGCTTCCCCTCTTTGCTCGTAAACATTAAGAGTTTTCGGGCAAAGATAAAGTGAGCAATTACGAGCAATTTTTGCCCGTTTGACACTCTATTCGGAAATATTTTGAAAAAGTTTGACCGAACCTTGCTTCGGAGGTTGCCTACATATCCTTGGTTATAAAGGAATCAGGTCAGTGTAGTTCTAGAAGTTTTGGTAGCTGGGACTACCGGGAAGCTGTGATTTTACTTATATTGTTGATGTTACTGTTTGCTGAGCTCCTTATTACACCAAAGTCAAAATGAAAAAGACTAAGCCTATTAGCTACGAGTTACAAAATTCCTATCTATGAGTCTTTTGAAGCTTGATCTTGAGTCTTGGCTTGTTCTTCATGCAGATTCTGATCTGAACCTTGATGCTTGCTAGCTGCAGGTTCTAGTTCATTCTTCTTCAGCTTCTTTGGATCAAGATGGGACATGCAAAGCTCGTGACTTCAGTCATGTCTTGAGCAGTTCACATCTTTCATTTGCTTCTGCATTTTGGATTCACTTTTTTTTTTCTTTTGTTTTATTCTGTATTGAGACTTCTTCTTTTGGTCATCTCGAACCTTGTGCCTCGAGGTAAAAACATGTTCAGACACCAAAACAAACGAACGAACGAAATTTTTCTACTCCTGTTTTCACTAGAAAATTTTCGTGAGTTATTTGTAACAAAACTCTATACTACTTCATTATTGAAAGCAATAAAAGGCGGGATTGGTGTACCCTGAGAAATAAAGACTATGGAGTGGAGACCCTATGTCTAAAATGAAAGTAACTAGGGAGTGAAAACCCTATGTTGAAAAAACGACTAGGGAGTGGATAACCCTATGTTGGAAAAGCGACTAGGGAATGGAGACCCTATGTCAAAAACAAAATCAACTAGGGAGTGGAGACCGTATGTTGGAAAAGCGACTAGGAAGTGGAGACCCTATGTATAAATAAAATTAACTAGGGAGTGGAGACCCTATGTTGGAAAAAGCGACTAGGGAGTGGAGACCATATGTCTAAAATAAACTTCAACTAGGGAGTGGTGACCCTATGTCTAAAACAAAATCAACTAGGGAGTGGAGACCTTGTGTTGGAAAAGAGACTAGGGAGTGGATACCCTATGTCTAAAATAAAATCAACTAGGGAATGGAGACACTATTTTGGAAAAGCGACTAGGGAGTGGAGACCCTATGTCTAAAATAAAATCAACTAGGGATTGGAGACCCTATGTCTAAAATAAAATCAACTAGGGAGTGGAGACCCTATGTTGGAAAAATGACTAGGGAGTGGAGACCCTATGTCTAAAATAAACTTCAACTAGGGAGTGGAGACCATATGTTGGAAAAACGACTAGGGAGTGGAGACCATATGTCTAAAATAAACTTCAGCTAGGGAGTGGAGGCCCTATGTTGGAAAAGCGATTAGGGACTGGATACCCTATGTCTAAAATAAACTTCAACTAGGGAGTGGAGACTCTATATTGGAAAACCGACTAGGGAGTAGAGACCCTATGTCTAAAATAAAATCGACTAGGTAGTGTAGACCCTATGTCTAAAATAAAATCAACTAGGGAGTGGAGACCCTATGTTGGAAAAGTGACTAGGGAGTGGAGATCCTATGTCTAAAATAAACTTCAACTAGGGAGTGAAGACCCTATGTTGGAAAAGTGACTAGGTAGTGGAGACCCTATGTCTAAAATAAACTTCAACTAGGGAGTGAAGACCTTATGTTGGAAAAGATACTAGGGAGTGGAGACCCTATATCTAAAATAAAATCAACTAGGGAGTGGAGACCCTATGTTGGAAAAGCGACTAGGGAGTGGAGACCATATGTCTAAAATAACTTTAACTAGAGAATGAAGACCCTATGTTGGAAAAGAGACTAGGGAGTGGAGACCCTATGTCTAAAACAAAATCAACTAGGGATTGGAGACCCTATGTTGGAAAACTAGGGATTGGAGACCCTATGTTTGAAATAACGTCAACTAGGGAGTGGAGACCCTATGTTGGAAAAGAGACTAGGGAGTGGAGACCCTATGTCTAAAATAAATCAACTAGGGAGTGGAGACCCTATGTTGGAAATGAGACTAGGGGGTGGAGACCATATGTCTAAAATAAATATCAACTAGTGAGTGGAGATCCTATGTTGGAAAAGAGACTAAGGACTGGAGACTCTATGTTTGAAATAACGTCAACTAGGCAGTGGAGACCCTATGTTGGAAAAGAGACTAGGGAGTGGATACCCTATGTCTAAAATAGCTTCAATTAAGGAGTGGAGACCCTATGTTGGAAAAGAGACTAGGGAGTGGAGACCCTATGTTGGAAAAGCGACTAGAGAGTGGAGACCTTATGTCTAAAATTAAAGCAACTAGAGAGTGGAGCCCCTATGTTGTAAAAGAGACTAGGGGGTGGAGACCCTATGTTGTAAAAGAGACTAGGGAGTGGAGACCCTTTATCTAAAAAACATATCAACAAGGGAGTGGAGACCATATGTTGGAAAATGCAGATAAGGATTGGAGGCCCTATACTACCGTGATTTGGATTATTTTTTTTTACTAAGAGAATAAATAAAATGCGGGAAAGAATTTTGAAAATACTTCTCTCTTTTTTTTTGAGTGGTTGTTGGTGCAGAGCTATTTTAGTCTCCGCGCGGTTTCTTTTTGGTTGCACCTACTTCTTGCAAGGTTGCTTTGGATTGCACATGTTTCCTGTGGTTCAAACAAAAAATAATTTGCCAGTTTGAAATGGTGGTTGGTTTTGCAGCCTTGAGTATTTTAATCACTTGATCTCGACCCTTTCAACTGTAACTGGTTATTTCCTGAATACCAATTGCATTTCTAGCCCTGGAGAACCTCTGGCTTTTCCATACTTTTCTATGACAGTTAGTCGCGTGGGACTTAACCTTTTCGGCTTTATTTTGCCTTTGTAGGCCTTTCACTTTTGACTTGTTTCTTCTTTCAATTTTAACTTTAGAGCATTGGGAAACTTATGGCTCCTCAAAATTTTGCCGCAACGGCTAGTCGCGTGGGACTTAACCTTTTCTAACTTTATTTCGCCTTCGTAGGACTTTCATTTCTAGCTTCTTTCTTCCAATTATAATTTCAGAGCATTTAGTGTACCTTGGATTTTCAAACCTTCCGAGACAGTTAGCCACGTGGGACTCAACCTTTTCAACTTCATTTGCCCTTATATGCACTTTAATTTGATTTCCTCATTCAAAGAGTTTTGATTTTAAAGCATCGGCCACCATGGCCAGTCGGGATCGACTTGATGCCCCTGCCGAGACTAGGTGCCTTTTTTGCATATTAGCTCGTATCAAGCGATAATTTTGTAAATCAGTCTTGCCATCCCTTCTTTGTCTTAATTTCGGAGCAGAGTTAGACCGAAAGGGATTCAAAGAAAAACAAACAATGGAATTGACAAATGAACTTAGACGAGAGGTATCCCTTTCGGGGAAAGGAAAGAAGGACTTATCTGGAGTGCATGCAAACTTCAATGAACATGACATGCCTCTTGGAGTGGATGCCCGATCCGTGTAAACCGTCCAACTCTCAGAAATTAATCACAACTAATGCCTCAAAATCGAGAAACTTTGCCAGGACTCTGTCGATGCCGATGGATGTGAGGATCCTCTTTTCGTTCAGTGGCGCCCTTTACGGATTTTCACCAGCTGACCTCTCTCATTTCTCTTCTCACCATCGCCTTATAGTGCTCTTTGTGAGTTTTCACTAACAAGACTCTCTCATTTTCCATTTCTCTGCTTGTCATCGCCTTACGGTGCCCGTGAGAGTTTTTACCGATAAGAATCTCTCATTTTATTTCTCTTATTTTATTGTATCAGATCCAAGTAATTGTATCCTCAAATTTGAACATCTTTGTTGATCGATCGGAAGGACTTGAAAAGGATTTGGGTAAAAAGGATCTGGATTGAATTACAACTTTGGAACCTTTCAGGCAAAACCATCGCCTAATCATTATAACATTTGCCCCAGTTTTAACTTTCGAAGGAATGTGAATTTTTGTTTTGGTGTGACTGAACCCTAGAGAGGCTGCCTATGTATCTTTTCAGAATCAAGTTGAACATAGTTCAAGGGCGCTTTGTATATTTCTTTTTGATTTTGTTTTGTTTTTCTTTTTCTTCTGTTCTATTTTTTTTCTTTTTCTTTTTTTCTTTTTCCTCTTTTTCATTTTTCATTTTTCATTTCATTTTTTTTTTCTTTTCTTATTCTTCTTCTTTCTTTTTTTTTTTCATTTATTTTTCTTTCAATAATAACTTTCAGGTTTCAAAGAGGGTAATCAAAGAAAAGTAACCGGCTCAAAGGGTTTGCAAAGGGTTGATAGTATTTGGATAGCGAGAAAGAAAGTCTTCGCCATCCTAATCAGAGCATTAATGCTATATAGAGGATCAAATATAGTACCTTTTGACTGCACCTACGTTGACGGTTGTTTCAGGGACATATCTTTCGATGTTTCTCAGGCACAACACTCTCTTTTTGAAGTACTCTTGTTAGCATGTATGGATCTTTCCAATTTGTAGTCATTTTTCCCTCATTCTTTGTTTTATTTCCTTAAACCTATTTTCATTGCATTCTGATTCTTGATTCATTATTTCGAAGTCTGACAGCATTTTAGGATCTGGGCATGAAGTCTGCAAGCATGTCATGTTATTAAAATCTGTATTTAGCAGAACTGAAAAGAAAATAAAAAAGTGACAAGATTAAGAAAAGAGACATTCCTGGACAATGAAATATTAATTTTATTTGAATTTTTTTTTTAATTTTAAAGATAGACGGATTTACATCGGAAAGTAAGACAATAAAGTAAAACATCCGGATCACACCCTGAGATAATCCGGATGCAGAAAAGATAGCAAGACTGGCTACCGAGACTCCCGTTTGATGGGGAACTTTTAGGCCCCGTGACCGTTTTTAACTTTTCTACTTCTCGGCAATGGCTGCAATGGCCTTTAGTGCAGGATCAAATTCCTCATCTTCACAAATCATTCCGACTATTGGCCTGGTGATATGAGCAGGCAACGAATTGTTTGTCATATCAGGAGCCTCTTCGTCCTGAAGAACGATTCTTTCAGCTTCAATCAAGTCTTCAACTGCCCTTTTGAGGGTCCAACAGTCCTCTGTACTGTGTCCCACTACTCCAGAGTGGTATTCACATATAGCATCAGCTTGGAGGGGGACTCGGGGTTCGGCCTGTTCGGGGCCACTGGCTGCAATAGATCTAGCCTGATTAACTTTTGGAACAAGCTTGAATACGATTCACCAATAGGGGTGAACTGATTCTTTTTGAAAGGCTCTCTTGGGCGAGAATTGTACTAGGGAATATTTAATTGGGGATTATATGGACCTTGCTAAGGATGGGCATTTCTGGGAGGTGGAGCTCGGTTTTGTGTATAATGTTGTGGCCGCGTGTAAGGTTGTGCGTTCATCACCGCATAGGGAGGCGGTGCAACAACATAAGCAGCATCTTGATGAAGATAATAGTGTTGTGTGAACTTAGGAATCATGTATGATTGGTTGAATGACCTGCGGGGTCCCTCGAGCTAGAAACCATCATGGCTCTATCTTCTCTCCCGTTTATACTCATCAAACCATCTGAACCATTTTGAACGGCTTGTGATGTGGCCTTAAAAGCAGCATGACTCAAGTTTCGACCCGTTTTTAACCCAATTTCTACCACTTCCCCAATTACCCATAGCGAACATCATGTTCTGAAAGTAGTCTGCCTCTTGTGCCTGTAGAAAGACCACAACCATTTCTGCTTCGTCCATTGGAGGCTTTACCCTCGTAGTTTGCTCCCGCCATTTGACAGCATATTCACGGAAGCTTTCTGTTGTTTTCTTTTTTAAATTGGATAAAGAGTTTCTGTCGGGAGCGATGTCCACATTATACTGGAACTGGTGGACAAAATCTCGGGCCAGATCGTCCCACACATGCCAATGTGTAATATCTTGATCTATATACCACTCAAAAGCGATTCTAGTGAGGCTTTCTCCAAATAGGCCATTAGCAGCTCCTGTTCTCCACCAGCACCCCTCAGTTGGTTATAGTATCGTTTTAGATTAGCGACCGGGACTACGTGCCCATCGTACTTTTCAAATTTTGGCATCTTGAAGCCAACCGGCAAGTGAACGTGGGGAAACATACACATGTTGGAGTATGAGACACTCTTTTGTGCCACTCAGACCTTGCATGTTTTTCAGACTTTATTCCAGGCTCTCATCTTCCGAGCCATTTCCTCTTGCTCGGGATTCTTAACAACCTTTTCTTGTCCCATCGAGAAGTCACATTGTGAAGGTTGAGTAAATGAGTATGGGGTCACATATGTAATTTCTGGTTGAAGATGTGGACCTTGAAAGGTGAACATGGGAGGCTCAACATACGGCCGTGGTATAGTTGGTTGTGTTGTGATGCAGATTGGTACTGCAGAGAACATCGATGGCAGTGCTTTTGGGGCCGGTGCCTGGGGGCGAACCACAGAAGGCATTCTGGGGCAGTTAAACGGCATTGGAGGGTACCTGCATGGGATGAACGGGTTGGGCACATGGGCTTTGGTAGCCTCATCTGACCTCGGGATCAACTCAGGGAACCAAGGGATTGCACTTGGTGGTTCCCTACCATTATACCAGGCGTCCCACATTTCCATCATGCGGAGACGCAACATCCTATTCTCTTCAGCAATTACTGATTCCAATTATGGAATAGCCAACGCCGGGCTATCCTCAAGATCGATAATTGGTAGATGAGTTTCGGAGGCCATAGGAACCCTGCCTTTGGATTTTGTGAAGTAAGGACGGGAAGCTAGATTACCAACAAAACCAACCACTTGAACAGAACCTGGTTAATTTGCACACCCAACAACCTTATTAGTTTTGAGTCGCTTAACAAATAGGAAATCGCATGTTGGGATGCAATGCACCTAAACAATTAAACGTTTCTACCATGTATTTGAATGGCTGCATGTTTCATCTCGGCCTTAACTAACCCATTTTCACTTTGTACCTCTCTTTTTTAATTTTTGCCTCTCTTTAATCACTCTTGATTTTCCCATTTTGTTTTTGTCGCTCTTTTATTTTTGACACTCTCTTTTTCTCTTTTTGTTTTTGTCACTCTTTTATTTCCTTTTCACTCAATTTTTTTTCTTTCTCTTTTTTTCCGGTTTATTTTTCACTCAATTAGTTTTATGGCTATGATCGAATCCGATGGGGTTTGCCTACATATCATGACGCCACTTGAATCAGATCTTGTATAGTTCGGAAAGATCAGGAATAAAGGAAATAAACTAACTCTTTTTATTGGATTTTGATTTATTTATTTTTTTAATTTTTTTTTTAACTTCTAAAGAAGAAAGAAAATATTTTTGAAATTTTTGAACTTTTATTTTGAATTTATGAAAGAAAGACTCCTAAAGAAAAAATAAAATATATTTGAATCTTGAATTTTCTTTTCAATTTTCGAAAGAAAAACTTCTGAAAAAGAATGGAAATATTTTTAGGTTTTGAGAAGAAATAAAAGAAAATATTTTTGGATATTTATTTCTTCTTCTTTTTTTTTTTTTTTGGATTTTTGGGAAAAATACTTCAAGATAAAGAAAACCCATATTTTGGATTTGGATTTTTGATTGTTTTTTTTTTTTAAATTCTTTTATTTCGTATGAAAGACTTCGGAAAGAAGGAAAATATGTTTTGGGTTTAGGATTCTTTTTTTAAAATTTTCTAAGGAAAGACTTCTAAAGAAGGAATTAAAAGAAAATAATTTTGGATTTTCGAAAATTGGGGGCCGGAACCAATGAGGTTTGCCTACGTATCTCACATCCGGTGAGAATCAGACCCGTGTAGTTCGGCCAGTGTTGACGAAATAGAGGAAACATGACTTTTTGAAAATATTGGCTTGTTTTATTTCTTTTTTCTTTTTCAAAATTTCGGTAGAGTTTCAGAATTTTTAAAATACCTACCTCTCACTTTAGTTTTTTTTTTTTTTTGAATTTTCTTTCCTTATTCTAGAAGCTAGTCAATATGCAAGCCGAAACAAACAAATGCGCAAGCAGCACGTAAGATACATCAGTATGGTCTTTTAATTTGGGTACACCACTCATAGACGGACCCAACCCCTGTGTTGAGTCCCCAAAGGTCAAATGCATGTGATGCAAACAAACGTTCCTACTAGGGATCTGGCATGAGGCTATGTCATTTTAAGTTTTAAAATATGGGTGTATTATTTTAGACCTTGAACCAAAAGGCCATCGGGCTTTGTAACTGATCTGATCCTCGTTCTAAATTAGGGTATGACACCAATAGAAAAGAAGTCACACCAGCGTGCACTTCCCAAAAGATTTAGAAGACTCAGAGAGAAGAAGGGTTTCGAAACAGTTTAATATACAATTCAAACAATATCAAAGCGGTAAAAGGCGACATTTAGCACATTAGGCTCAAACACGTAAAAATCAGATAATAAATAAAAGCCAACTATAACAGTTATTCTAAGCTCGAATTCTGAACCCTGGACCAGAAATTCTAGGTTTGTTCCCCAGCAGAGTCGCTAGAGCTGTCACACCTCCTTTTTTTCGAGGGATAGGGAGTTTTTTCAATTAAAGTGACATTATTCGAAATGGATTATTTATCTAATTTAGAGTCGCCACTTGGGATAATTTATGGTGTCCCAAGTCACCGGTTTATTTTAAAATTTCAAATGGAAATTGACTCTTATTTATGGTCCGCGAACACAGAAAACCGGGTAAGGAATTCTGTTAATCCGGGAGAAGGTGTGAGGCACTCCCGAGTTCTGTGGTTTTAGCACGGTCGCTAAACAATTAATACTTTGGCCTAATTATCTGATTTAATACATATTTGAAACATATTGTGCATTTTTAATTTTCAATCGCTTTTAATGGAATTTGAAGTGCTTTTAGGATTTATGGAATTTATTTTGAACAAGTCGTGATGTCGCGCACTCGTTTATTTTTGTACGTATAGCAAATAGCGTCACGTGAAATGCACCCGCGATTTACAACATATTTATTTTAATTATTATTTGAAGTTATGGTCGAGTTACGTGAAACGCACACTCGAATTGAAATTTACGTATCGTGACCATGCCACGGGAACCATACCCATGGCCACGATGATTTATTATTAATCGCGCCTAAAGCAACTACGTGTGTTTATGAGTTACTACTTCTTAGATTCTGGGATTGCTGTGGAAATCTAAGACTTAAGGAATTTTTATTTGTAGGCAAGAGCATGTAAAGTCCCAGTTAAAAACTGTTGGACACTAATTAACACATCCAATGAACACATGATGAAATCCTCGTTGTGATTCTATTTCCAAAAGATGAAACACATAGAAGCAAAATTTTGATATTTCTTAACAATTTTAAAAGAATACAATCTTTGCAATTGAATCTGTAGCAATGCTTATAATTCACAGAACTTTACCAAAGTGCATCTCTATAGCTAACTCGATTCAACACTTCATTGGAATTTATATGAAATCAACGTACATATGCATTGGACTAAAGATATATTTTAGCTTAATTCCTTTTAACGTTATTTTCACCAAACCACAACAACAAAAACAGCAATCACAACCAAACAAAACTCATGACAGCCATAATTGAAATCAAGGAGAACAGAATTCTAATTTTTCATCTTACATACTACAAGTTCAACATTTGAAGTTTCGGAAAATACCTAGATACAAGCGAAAATAAGCCAAAGGCAACAAGAAATGGTATGAAGTAGAAGATGAGATCCAACAACAGAAACAACAATAGCAATGGGAGCGGAAATCGAATGGCGATTTGAATCGGACTTCTCTTTAAAACCCAAAAGTGTGGAATAAGACACAACAATAGAAGATTAATTTCAGAAAATTACTTTTCATTCTCATCTCCCTCTGTTTTGTGAATCTTTTGTTCAAAATCTCGGAAATACCTCCGAACTTAAAATATGATTGCACACACTAATCATGTACTTTGAATGCGTGTGTGAAGAAGCAATGAGTCTATGAGGGTAAGTGAATGAGAGAAGTGTGCAGGTGAGAGAGAGTAGAAAGAAGAAGGAGGGGGAAAGGGGTGGCTGCCGATTTTCTTTGAGGGATAGGGGTCTGTGGGCGGTGTTAGGGTTTTCTAAAAGGGGAGGGTCCTCTGTTATTCCTGTCTCTCTTCTTCACGGCGGCGACTAGTGTTCTAGAAAAAGGGAGAGGAGGGATCCGTATTTTGTTAAACCTCCATCGTCGTCTCTCTGTCTCTATTGCGTGTGTGAATCAGATGAGTGAATGGGAGATGAGTGAGATCAGGGAGGGGTTCAGGAGGTGGCTCATTTTTCGTATAAGGGAGAAGGGGTTTGTTCTTCAGAGGAAATGAGGTTTAGGAAAGTCAACGGCTAGTAGGGTTTCTCCAAGAATATGGGTCTGTTAGGGGTGATGGGTTAGGATTTCAGAAAAGCGTTGGGTCCGTCTCTTCTCTGTTCGTGTTAGAGAAGGCTGCTAGGCCTTCTCAAAACGGGGGAGGGGATCTGATGCTCTTAAGGATTAGGGGAGGGAATGTTTTAATGAGGGGAAAGGACAATTGGGTCAGGTTAGGGGTTGGGCTGTGGCGGATTTTCAAAATGTTTGGGCCTCATGGCTTTGCCCAACAACTTTTCTTTGTTTTTAAGTCTATATATGACCACTTAAATTAATTCAAATCTAATCTTACCAAATTACTTAATTAATTATTCTACCTACTAATTAACTAAATATTTAACACATTAAGGAAACTAAATGATGCGACGTGTATATTATTTTTTTGTGACTTTTCAATTGATAATGCACTTAATTAACGCAATCAAATCCTAAATGCAATTAAGATCTAAAATGCTATGAGGTGCAACATTGAAATTTTTTTGGCGTTTTTCTATGATTTTAAGATATAAATGCGCAACTAAATGCAAATAGTTAATTAACATGGGATTCCTAAAATTCTATAAAAATTAAAAATAATTAGAAAAATCTATTTTTGTGGATTTTGTAGGAGTATTTTTCGTCGGGCAAAAATGACGTGCTCACATTCACCAATCACCAATAAAAGTTCAATCAGACCAATATTAACGTCTCAATATCTCACACATATAATTATCCCTAAATAAGTGTATGCGATCGAAATCAGGCTCATTTATTGCATGACAGATCGGGACTGAAACGTGATGGGTTTAAGATCGACCCCGGATTATAATGAATCAAGGTACGAAGTTAGAGCATATATCTTCAAGATCATCGAGCCCGTGACTCCGGAACCGACCCCGACTCCGAACAAGATCGAGGAAACATTATCGAACCAAATAACGGAAGGCCAAAATATCTGCAATCGGTCAGATATCATGGTGAAAATCTTGGCACGTATCAAGGAGGGGCCGATTAGTTAGCAAATCATGAGATTTTTTTACCTTTTATAGAATTGTATCCAGAGTATCACTCCCCTACTATATAAAGGAATCCGAACCAAAATGTGATTCTTTTGGACTCAAAGAACCAAAATGTGTGGAAAAAATAAACTGAAAACTAAAATATATATAATACCCTAGCTTAAGGCGCTATACCTTAATGGTTGTTTGCCCAGTTAAGGTATAGCGCCCTAATATAAGGCGCTATATTTGAACGTAAAATGAGCGGGAAGGTATAACGCGTCTTAATGTAAGGCACTATAGTATAGCATCTTTCATTAAGGCGTTATACCTATATAAATTATCAACCGTTCTTGTCACGACCCAATTTCACCTATAGGTCGTGATGGCGCCCAACACTACAACTAGGCAAGCCAACTAGTAATTTAAAACCCATATTCAATTCTTTTAAACTTAACCGAGTAATTTAAACTCTTCTTACTTGTAAGGATTAAAAACAATATGAAAAGATCTGGTAAATTAAAATAACCAAGAAAATAATTAAATCAAAACATTCTACTAGTGTGTGTGCCAAGACATGGTGTCACAAGTGTATGAGCATCTAGTAGATTATAAAAAAAATTATAAATACTATATGGAATGAAATAGACAGAATAAAAATTCAGGATGTGGCACTAGTTGCTGCAGAACGGCTCAGAAAGCAGCTCACCACTAAGCCTCCGGATAATGCGGGTGCGTGGCGATAGGTCCAACGATAGCACCCGTCTCAGGTCCTGCACAAAAAAAAAGTGCAGCAAGTGTAGTATGAGTACGTAAACAACGTGTACCCAGTAAGTATCAAGCTTAATCTCGAAAAAGTAGAGACGAGATGGTCGACTTTGACACTCACTATGGGTCAATAATAATAATTAAAATAAAACTAGAATATCTAAATCAACATGATTCACAGAGTTAACAATAATTTATTTAACCAACAGAAATAATTAAATTTCTTCAAATGCAACAATTTCCAAACTATTAATTAAATTCACAAGCTGCAATTGAAATGCCAAGGTATCGTATAATTATTACTCCTTCTGTTTCAATTTATGTGAACCTATTTCCTTTTTAGTCCATACTAAAAAGAATGACCTCTTTCCTTATTTGGAAACAATTTACCTTTATGCAATGATTTATAGCCACAATAAATATATGTGCTTCATTCTACACCACAAGTTCAAAAGTCTTCTCTCTTTTTTTAAACTCCGTGCCCAATTAAATGGGTTCACATAAATTGAAACGGAGGGAGTATTATTATTAGGCCAGATTTCTGCCGAGGTCGTACGACACGATCCAGAGTATCATGTACACTGTCGAGGGACGTGCAGCGCGATCCATAGATGCATTTATCATGCCGAGGCATTCGGCCCGCTCCACAAGAAAGAAGGACATTTTCTTATGTACCTCCGGAAGGAGAGTATATTTATTATAAGATCAATTCGAGAGGATGAACAATTTCTTTTAACAATTAATTAATTTAAACAGAAAATTTAAGCATATAAGATTTTCATCTTTTAATAATCTTCCCTAACAATTCACAATATATATATATATATATATATATATATATATATATATATATATATCAAATCAATTATTAATTAAACAAATAATACAATTTACACAAGTAATTCATGATTTGAGTCCTAAATTACCCAGACTTTAGCATTTATAGTAGCTACGCACGGACTCTCGTCACCTCATGCGTACGTAGCCCCCACAATTAGCAATAATTATTGCTTTAATTACCTATGGGGTAATTTCTCCCTCACAAGATTAGACAAGAGACTTACCTCAATTTGCTCCAATTTAATCCACTAGAAGGCCTATTCCTCGATTATCCAACTCTGAATGGCTTGAATCTAACCAAAATAATTCGATACAGTCACCTTAAATTGTAGAATCAATTTCATAAGAAAATGCTATATTTTCAATAAATATTCGAAATTAATTAAAAATCCGTCCGTGGGGCCCACGTCTCAAAATTAGGCAAAAGTTATGAAATCCGACAACCCATTCAATTACGAGTCCAACCATACCAGTTTCACTCAAATCCGACTCCGAATCGATACCGAAATCTCAAAAAATCGTTTATATGAGATTTCTAAAAAAATCCAAAATTTCAATCTCAAAACACTAATTAAATGGTGAAAATAATGATATATTCATGTATATTGACCAAATCCGAGTTAGAATCACTTACCCCAATGTCTTTCCTTCAAAATCTATCAAAAGTCGCATTTGCTCAAGCTCCAATTTGTTAAAAATGGAGAATGGGACGAAGTCCCCTCTTTTATAGTTCTGCCCAGGCAGCCTTCGGTCCTGCCTCGGTCATGGCCCTCGAGCTTGGGCCTTCGATCATGACCCTCGATCATGGGCCTTCGATCATGATCCTCGATCATGGGCCTTCGATCATGGGCCTTCAATCATGACCCTCGATCGTGAACCTTCGATCATGACCCTCGATCGTGGTCCTTTGATCATGACCCATGATTGTGGCCTCGATCTTCGGTCTCAATCCTAGGCTCGACCATGACTTGGATATGATATGATAAAAATTGGCACACCATGCAACCGAACTATCTCTTGAATATAAATCTGGGCCAACCTCTCTGAAGTATACATAGTCACAACCGGAATGAAGTGTGCCAACTTGGTTAACCTGTCAACAATGACCCAAACTGCATCAAACTTCCGCAAGGTCCGCGGTAACCCAACTACAAAGTCCATAGTGATGCGTTCCCATTTCCACTCCGGTATAGTCATCTGTTGAAGTAGGCCACCTGGCCTCCGGTGCTCATATTTAACTTGCTGGCAATTTAGACACCTAGTTACATGCTCAACAATGTCCTTTTTCATTCGTCGCCACCAATAATGCTGCCTCAGGTCACGATACATCTTCGTAGCACCTGGATGAATAGAATATCGAGAACTGTGTGCTTCCTCTAGGATCTTCTTCCTCAGTCCATCCACATTATGAACACATAGATGATCTTGGAGTCGCAGAACACCATCTGCTCCAATAGTAACTCCTTGGGTACCACCCCGTAGTACCGTTTCTCGAAGAACCATTAAGTGTGGATCATCATACTAGCGAGCCTTGATCTGCTCAAATAGTGAAGACTGAGCTACAACATATGCAAGAACTCGATTGGGCTCTGAAATGTCCAGCCACACAAGTCGTAGCCAAGGATTGAATATCCAAAGCTAATGGCCTCTCCTCTGCTGAAATGAAAGCCAAACTACCCATACTCTTTGCCTTTCTACTCAAGGCGTATGCAATCACATTTGCTTTGCCCGGATGATATAGGATAGTAATATCATAATCTTTCAGTAATTCCAGCCATCTGCGTTGCCTCGAATATAGGTCCCTCTGCTTGAACAAATGCTGCAAACTGCGATGATCACTATTAACTTCACAAGACTTATTATAAGATCATTTCGAGATGATGAACAATTTTTTTTAATAATTAATTAATTTAAACAGAAAATTTAAGCATATGAGATTTTCATCTTTTAATAATTTTTCCTAACAAAAAATCATTTTAATAAAACAAAGAATATAATTTACACAAGTAATTCATGATTTGAGTCCTAAACTACCCGAACTTTAGCATAATAGTAGCTACGCACGGACTCCCGTCACCTCGTGCGTACATAGCCCCCGCAATTAGCACAATTATTTAATTTAATCACCTATGGGGTAAATTCCCCCTCACAAGATTAAACAACAGACTTACCTCGATTTGCTCCAATTTAATCCACTAGAGGGCCTTTTCCACGATTATCCAAGTCTGTCTGGCTCGAAGCTAACAAAAAATAATTCGATACAGTCACCAAAAATTATAGAATCAATTTCATAAGAAAATACTACATTTTCAATAAAAGTTCGAAACTAATTAAAAATTCGTCTGTGGGGACCACATAATTAAAAGTTAAGAAATCTGATAATCCATTAAATTACGAGTCAAACCATACCAGTTTCACTCAAATCCGACTCTAAATCGATACCGAAATCTCAAAAAATTATTTTTATGAGATTTCTAAAAAATATTCAAAATTTCAATCTCAAAACACTAATTAAATGGTGAAAATAATGATATATTCTTGTATATTGACCAAATCCGAGTTAGAATCACTTACCCTAATGTCTTTCCTTGAAAATCTATCAAAAGTCGCCTTTGTTCAAGCTCCAATTTATTAAAAATGGAGAATGGGACGAAGTTCCCTCCTTTATAGTTCTGCACAGGCAGCCTTCGGTCCTGCCTCGGTCATGGCCACGATCCTCGGCCTCGATCGTGGCTTTGATCATGGCCCTCGAGCCTGGGCCTTCAATCGTGACCCTCGAGCCCTGCCTTCGATCATGACCCTCGAGCATGGGCCTTCGATCATGACCCTCGATCGTGAGCCTTCGATCATGACCCTCAATCGTGGGCCTTCGATCATGACCCTCGATCGTGGCCTCGATCTTGGGTCTCGATCCTGGGATCGACCATGACATCGATTTCAACCCCGAATTTCGAGCATAAAGGAAAAATTACAGCAGCTGTTTTAAGTCCAACTTTTGATCCGTTAACCATCTGAAACTCACCCGAGGCCCTCAGGGGATCAATCAAATATACTAGCAAGTCCTAAAACATCATACGAAGCTATTGGAACTGTCAAATCCTGATTCTGGGGTCTTTTCTCAAAATGTTGACCGAAGTCAAACTTAGTATTTTAAGGCCAACTTAATGAACCAAGTGTTCCGATTTCAACCCGAACACTTCCAAATCCCGAACCAACCATACTCGCAAGTCATAAATTAATAAAAGCACAAACTGGAGTTTTATTTAGGGGAATGGAGTTTTAAAAGTCAAAATGACCGGTTGGGTCATTACAGTTCTCCTTCACACCAAAACAGACCCCCCCTCCCCCCCATTGTTAAGGAAAAAAAGCTCGAGTGGAGCCCACTGGTCCCACAAAAAGTATAGATTCTCGGTCCCACATCCTAGCTAAGGCGTTATCTCGTAGTGGGTTGCTCGTTTCGGCTCCAAATCACCACATCTTCAACTTTCCAAAAACTTTAAATCGAGGTATTCCGACTTAGTTTTTATTAAAACTCATCTATAAAAAATGCCTATTAGTTTTTTTTTACTGTGCTCTATGTTATTTCGTGATTGATCTGCGATTTAATTAATTTGTTATTTTTTATCCGGATTATATTATTAGTGTGCTAAAAAGATTAGTAAAATAGAAAAATTATTATTAGTTGTTAAAAAAATATTAATTAGTTACTTTTTACAGTGGTATATATTTTTTCTTGATTATTTTGTGATTAAATTAATTTATTATTTTTATCCGGTTTATATTAGTTATTTGCTAAAAGACTAGAACATCTTATTTAGATGTTATTGTTGTACATATATGAATATGTGACTTTAGTTCCCTGTAGTGGTATCTTGTGCCCTAATGTAGTGCTCGTATTTGTAATGTAGTGCCCTTTTAGCATAGTAAAATATAGTGCCCTTTAGCGTAGTATCTTTGTAGTTATTGAAATTAATCATTTAAGTACCTGTTAAACCCAAAAATATCTCAAAAAAGATGATAGTTCAAACACAAACTCTCTCTAATTCTAGTTAACAAACGTAAGAAAATAATATGAGAAAACAACAATATTTGTCAAACTAAGTATTGTTATATGTATATTTAATAATTAAATGATGTATAGTTATGAAAATTAATTATTTAGTTTTATTATAGTCAAAAATAGGCGAGTAACAAACAAATATATAAAATAATAAACTAACAATATAAAATAATAAAATAACATATAAAATAACATACATGTTGAGTAATAAATCGAGAAAATTTTATCATCATGAACACAAGAACATTGGATACCTTGGTGCTACTGGGCCTCAAATATCGAGTCCGAAACCAAAATGTGGTTCATTTGGACTCAAACTAAGTATTGTTATATGAATATATTTAATAATTAAATCTTTTATAGTTGTGAAAATTAATTATTTAATTTTATTATAGTCAAAAATAGGTGAGTAACAAACAAACATATAAAATAAGAAACAAACATATTAAATAATAAACAAACATATAAAATAGTAAATTAACATATAAAATATTAAAGTAACATATAAAATAATAAACTAACATATAAAATATAAAATTATTATATAGAAAATGTATCAAGACATTAAACATAACATATTTTGGTAGTGCGATATGATTCTTTAGGGTATAAGACAACTTCTTAAACTGAAACAAGAGATATGTATTCAAGGACAATTTGAAGAAATATTACAACATCGATTTAAAAAATGCCACTAACATTTAATAAGTGGTTCACGAAGAGGCAAAAGGGTAAAGGTTCTTCAACAGATCCCCATGGAACACGTCTTAACACTATCGATCCCTACCTTGAAAAAAATATGCTAGGTTGCTATATTGATTTGGTTGATGATAAGTGGTATGGTGTTCTGCGTCCCTTGAAAAATAATCCTATCAATATACACACTGATCTCAAAGTTGCAGGGCACATTATTGAGGGCGAAGCGCATTCTCAAAAGCCTAAAGGTATGTGAATTTGGGGCGAAAAGCTATAATAGGTTCCCCTTTACTCAAAACGATTTGATTATGAAGTACTATGTCGCTGACATGGGCTTATTGTGCCACAAGCACTATCTGTAACCTTCCAAACAAACACACACAAAGATGAACCAGAAGTGATTCGGCATTTGATGAAGGAGATTCTAGAGATGAAAAAGGCACTAGCTGTTCATCATGCAATGGATGATCTTAACTTCCTGGGAGGAACGGAGGATCAGTACTAGGATTTACTAGAAAATAAAAAATTGCATAGACATAACGATTATCCTGTTTTCCTAACAGTTGTCGAGTGGGAGAGACTACCTAAGTTTCTACCACAAATGTTGAATGTAGGAGTCCCATATTGCTGTAAAAATCTAGCAAGTAGCCTTATTGATGATATCGATGAAATACAAGAAATGTGTACCAAACTATGGCCTAGATTACGATGCCCTCTGTCCCAAAGGATACGTACATGATGTTGACGAAGAAAATGAAGACATTGACAATGAAATAGTGCTAGACAACGACGATAATGGCGAATTACAATTTTTTTTTTCTTTGGGTGTATGTTAAATTGTTGTACTTAAGTATTAATGCTAAATATCAATAAAACTTAACAACAATGGGAACATAATTTTATTTCATATATTATGCAAGATGTACATCTACATACACTTAATACAATAAATTACTGGAAAACAATACTACGTGTATCCTTAATAATTGGGCACATTGGATGAACTTTCATCGGGAGCTGAATTACCGCCAGTACCCAAACCACCTGAAGGACATTTACGACGGCTGTGTCCTGTTTGCGAACATATGCCATATTTACGGGCATAAACGGTATCACCAACCTCCATTTGGTTCCGTATACGCGTTCTTTTTTGCACTTGTCGTTGATGCAAATACTCCTTGTTACACACCATTTTAAATGGTTCCGGCGATCAATAATGCTCAGCACCCACTGGCTGCAACTGTCCGCTATAGGTGTTTAAATATGCAGTAACACTATATTCTTTATCAACGTAGCTGGTTGCCGCGAAACCTGTATGTTAAAAGCACTTCATGGCATGTGAGCACGACATATGATAGATGGACCATTTCCGACAAGAGCATAACCTTCTAGCTTCATTTACGGTGTGTGTATTATTCCCCCAGTTTTGATGGATAGCGGTGCGAACTTCAAAAATATTTCGCTCGTTGCAATACTGTAAATATGAATGCCAATGTGCTCGCCTCCTATATTTCTCAAATCTTTTCATTGGTATTGGCATAAATTCAACACCCATTTCCATCAATGATGATGCACCTCGAGCCATATCAACAAAACTCTCAGCCATCTGGTTGAATGACATCCGCACCATGGCAGTGATAGGCAATACACATGCATACTTCAATAATCCGTTGAAAGACTCTCACATATTTGTAATCAGAATTCCCCATCTTCTGCCACCATCCGCATACAAAGTCCACTTGTCAAGCTCATGTCGCATCAACCAATGATAGGCTCTTTGGTCTTCCTGCCTGATCAAGCGCCTCCTGAATTTACACTTTTGGTGATCTGTTACAGCCATCCACATTAAATCATGCAAATCCTTGTTGGGATATGCCTTCTGAAAATTGGCCTTCAGGTGCCTCACACAGTAACGGTGGTAGGCATACGATTCCTCCATGCATGAAAATTCTATACAAAACTTAAAATACTGCCATGTTGATCAGATATTAGACAAATACCTGAACGTTGTCTAACAACGTGCTCCTTCAAGTGGTTCAAAAATAGTGTCTATGTCTCTTGGCTTTCATTGGCACAAATAGCAAAAGCAAGGGGAAATATACTTCCATTAGCATCTACTGCAACGACGATCAACGACTTAATATCATACTTTCCATAGACATGAGTGTCGTCTATGAATATTACCGACCGGCAATGCACAAAACCATCAATTGTTGGTTTAAATGCCCATAACACATATATGAATATATGTTCTGGTATTCCCGAATTCCGCTCAAGCTTCCATTCAACAACAGTCCCGGGGTTAAAGTGTTGCCATGCGGCCATGTACCTGGGTAGAGATGCAAATGACTTATCCCAGTTACCATAAACAATTCCAAACACATGTTTGCGCCCGAGAAATGCCTTTCTTTTGGTAATGGTACACACATATTCCTGGTGGACAGATGTTATACACTCTTTGATCTTGTACCTTATGGATGTTTCAATGTGCGAAATCAAGACAAGAGAAATCAAGTCAACATTCAAGTTAAAATGATTCCCACTGAATGTGTTCATTTCACAATTATGGGTGCCAATGTATTTACCTACGACCCATATATTTGTTTTCGTCTTCCTCGCATACAGCATCCAATTACAACCCGTAAACCATCTATGAAAAATAACCTTGTATACATCCGGAGATGACTCATGAACCATGAGCTCATGACACTCTTTTACGCTGTACATTTGCACCGCCCTGCTTAGGCGCGCTTTATCAGGAAAAAAACATGCCATTTAACATCACAGTTGCTCTGGATTCATCCCACATTACTGTCCGAATTTCGTCAATATCCCTTGTAATGGCATCCACATCCAGCATACTTGGCAAATGATCAAGGTAGGGAATCTCCCTTGAATGAAATCGCACATGGGACTCGTACACTCTTGGTCTAACAGGAGGTGGAGCATGCTCCCTCGTCAAATCAGGTTCAGCATTCTCTTCCTCCTCCTCATCACCCTCGTCAGGGAAGTGTGTGTCATCTCGAGACTCATCGGCATTGTTGTCATAATCACTATTCTCTTCCTGGCTATGTGTATCTGCTAGATCCCAATTAAATATGTCGTCTTCGGGCAATTGAGTAAGGACCTTCAAGTTGCTCGTTTTCACTACACAACCAAAAAATATAATGAGTTAGTCAAATTGATCCAAACTTTACATATAAATTTTATCACTTCACTTACAAATCATAATGTGTTGATATCCCATTATGCATATTATCTTGTTGATGATAACTCCCGGATGGACCACCATGATCCAACACACCAAAACTAGGCATATTCCAATTGGCCGTTGGTTCATAACTTGTAAAATTCATATTTGGCCGGTACCCTCTATGGAATAAATGAGTGTTAATACAAATTCAATACCCAAAAATAAATATCGTAACACAAAGGAAAATTGAAGTTTACCACTCGGCTTGTGGATTAGGTAAACTAGGGGAGAAATTATTTCTGAGCTCCTCATTCTCCCGTGGAGAAAAGTTTAGATCATGCCAAACTTTTTCATCCATAACATGTTCGGCTAAAAATGTTCCAAAATAACCACCCGATAATTAAGGGATATCCCTACTTTGCGTAACCTCATTATCGCGAACGTCTTCAGCCTTGACGTACATTTCCAACAGTTTTATCACAAGAAATTCCCGGCATTCATCCGGAGTCCTTAAAATATCTCTCAGAGTTTCATCGTCTTCGATGTTAAACTTAGCTTAACAAGCAATCCCTTGCGGAGTCACAGAATATGGATATCTTTCGGTTACTTTAATATTCACCGAACGTTTGCTCACACTCATTTTTTTACATAACAATGATGCTAATTTATCGTACTCCATTGTAAGTAGCAACTTAACATGACACTGTGGAGATAAATTATAGCTTACTGAGTTATTCGCCACCACAACCTCCCCTCCTCTTCCCCCCTCCCCCCCAATATAATGAAACCCTAATTCTTCGCTCTTCAGACATTATGACAAAATGCAAAATAACTTAACGAAGAAATATTTCAGAAGACTTGAAAATATTTATGAGTGAATTTTTATAAAATCATTAACCTCTTTAAATAAGGCAAAAACCAGTCCCGGGGGTACAATTATTTGAGGTATAATGCCTTAAATATGGGCGCTATACCCAGTTGAATTATTGTTATGTTAGTTAAGCCCGGAAGAATTATTGGTAGGACCACATAATATATATAGCGCGGTAAGCTAGGGCTTTATATATATAACACCCTAATATAAGGCGCTATACCTTAACGGACAAACGACCGTTAAGATATATCGTCTTAAGCTTGGGCGTTATATATATTTTGGTTCCAAGTTTTTTTCCACATATTTTGGTTCTTTGTGTCCAAAGGAACCACATTTTGGTTCCGGACTCCTATATAAAGGGGGATCTAATTATTTGTAACATACATTGTAACACGCATCTCAAAGCAATACACTGTTATTTCTAGTTCTTATTACCCTATCGTTCTGTTCCGGCATCGATTGAGACACTTTTTGACTAGAGGTTGACCAACCTCCAAAGGCTAAAACTGTTCAACTTGTGTAGTTTGCATTTACTTTTCTGTCATTGATTTCAATATTAATCTGTTTTCTCAATTTGTATCAAGTTATATCAGGTATTCTTAAATCGCGTATAAATTCAATTGTTATCCGATTTTGAAGATAAACAGTTTGGCGCCCACAATGGGGCTAAGGATAATAATGGTTATTTGATATGAACTTCCATAAGACACATTATTTTACACTTGTTCTTTGGAGTGTCTTTGATTGCAGGATCAAAATGTCGAACTCTCAGTCAGCACCCCTACACGTTGACAATGATTTCGGCCACCACGGCGAAAATGATAACGTAGCACCAGGAAATGACGTACCCCCGCTTGATGTCAATGGAGCCCTCGCTGCAAATCCAATCGACGTCAGCTCACATGTAGCCATCAACGCAAATTTGGCCACCGATCATGAGGACATCATATGTAGGGATGTTCGATCAGCCGCTCAAAGCACACATGGCGGCGAAGATGGCAGAATCAACTTGCGGGTGATTTTCGGAATGTTACAGGCTCAAGGAGATCGAATTAATAGGGTTGGGCAAAGATTTTTAGATACCATTTAAGAAATGAGACTTTTAAGCCTCGCTCAAGTAAGCTTGTGGCTCATGAGGCTTGCTTGAGGTGGGTTGGGCTGGCCCATGGGCTTAGTAAACGTATTTAATTAAAAAAATATAGGATACTAAAAATAACAAGAAGAGCAATCCAAAGTAAAAATTGGTAATATTTTTTATGTGAATTAAAATATTTTTTTACTCTTAAGATTTTAGTTATTTCTTAATTAACTAATTAACACTGCATATAATTATAGATTTGGATCAAAATGAAGACGCTATGACATCTTCGTTTTACGAGAGGATTCAAATGTGATTGATGAACATGATTTGTTGGTGTTGGATATATCATGAGCACCATGAATGTATTTTTAAGTAGTTTGCTTTGAGTATTAACTTTTAATTAATGGATATTGTCCTCCTTTGCATTTTTGTGCAACATATGACTACGGTAATTTTGACTTAGTAAATATATATATATATATATATATATATATATATATATTCCATTTTAGGTTAAAACTTAAATTTTTAAAAATATAAAAAAATAACTCTTCAAAAGGTGGGGCAGCCCGTGGGGGGCTAGTGACCCACGTAGGGCTGGGCTGACTATTTTAAGGCTTATCAAAACAGTGGATTGGCCCTGTTTAGCCCCGTCAAAATGTCGAAGCCCATGTGGGCTGGGCTATGTTGTGTTGGGCTAGCTTATATTGACTGCTCTACTTCGTATCATGGTATTTTTATAAGCCTTTATATTATTCATAGACCATAACTATGTTCAAATATTTTAGAAAAATATGTTAGAGTTTTTTAACTTGTCTAACTCAAGTCAGATAGCATAAATAACTCTATATAGTCATTTTGTGTAACACATGCAAGTCCAGATTAAAAGATAAGGAAAGCAAGTCAAAGCAGAAATAAAGCCTTAGTTGGACCAGTCGGAGAAAATATAATACCTTTCACCCTAATCTCATCTATTGGATAAGGGAGCTCCCTTGATCATCTGAAGAGTTTCTTATTTTAACCTAATCGATAGTTGTTAGGATGAATTTACACGTGTGAGAGACATAAAATCTCCAAGCAGACTTAACTCCCATACTTAACATGATTTGGATGGACTCACATGAGCCTTCTTGCATGGATCTTCCTTCTTCTCTTAACTAGGATGATCTAACCGAATAAACTTGTAATTGCCCATTCAATAAAACTTAGCCATAAATAGACCGAAATGGTCTCGCGAAGTCAATCCTGAGGGTAAGCTTTCAAGCCGCCTTCCGTTAAAGGAGACGAGACATTGACTTATAATTATAAAAATAAATAAATACCCTCTCCGTTTCAATTTATGTGAACCCATTTGACTAGACACTGAGTTTAAAAAAAGAGAGAAGACTTTTGAACTTGTGGTGTAAAATAAGGCACATATATTTTGTGTGACTATAAATCATTGCATAAAAGTAAATTGTTTCTAAATAAAGAAAAATGTCATTATTTTTGGCACTGAATAAAAAAGAAATATGTTCACATAAATTGAAACGGAGGGAATAGAAGATTTGGCTCTATCATGCTATATTCTCTTTTCTAAGCTCTATGCATGTTAGTGGAAGTCAAGCATGCCTAGCTTTTGAACGTGATTGATTGACACACTCATTCAAAGTGGTTTAGAATAGTTTGGAGAGGTGGTTGCACGATATGAGAAAGGTCTATCTCCATCGAGCCTAATGAAATTAATAAAAATGTCAATTATTAGAGTTACACGTCTCATTATCATCCTTATAAAAATATTTTGCATATTAAATACGATCTACGATAAATTCACTTTCTACAAGAAAAAGGAGATAATCTAATTTTCTCAACATGGTAGAAACATAAGTACTATATAATCAGGTCATTTTTAGCTTAATATAGTAAGGTAAATTTTACTTATTAGATTAAACAATAAAAAAAACTCGGTATTTATAAACTAATCCAAGTTTTGACCGCCTAAAGTTTACTCATGCTCTTAAAATTTTCGACGTTCAAATCACATTTCGTTTTCATACTCCAAAATACAATTTTCCGTAACCCCGCCAAAAGTACAATGTCTATCTCAGCCAAAAAGCACAATCCGCGTCAACACACAAAAAAGCACTCCTCGCGGTTGATCTCTATCCAATCAACGATTCACATTACGTTTTATCCTTTCACTCGGATCGATACTCTTAACCGTCGATTTTCTTTTCAAAGCCCCAAACAACTAACGGTCACGATTTAACCTTTTCCACAACTTCAAACAGCCGATCCACAAAACCAGCAGCCATAAATAACAAACTCAGCCATTTCATCTCATCAAAACAATCAAAGCTCATATCGCTCTTTTAAATTCAAAACCTTTGAAATTCAATTTCTATTTTCTCTCTCTCAAGCTTTTGAAAAATGTCTGGACGTGGTAAGGGAGGCAAGGGATTGGGCAAAGGAGGAGCAAAGAGGCACAGGAAAGTTCTAAGGGATAACATCCAGGGAATTACAAAGCCAGCTATTCGTAGACTTGCTCGTAGGGGTGGTGTCAAGCGTATTTCTGGGTTGATTTATGAGGAGACACGTGGAGTGCTTAAGATCTTTTTGGAGAATGTGATTCGTGATGCTGTTACCTACACTGAGCACGCTAGGAGAAAGACTGTTACTGCTATGGATGTTGTGTACGCTCTCAAGAGGCAGGGAAGGACCTTGTATGGATTTGGAGGTTAAATATTGGGGGTTAGGGTTTATAGTGTTTTGTTGTTAGTGATTGTAGATTTCATGTTTGTGCTTTCTGTTTGTGTTAGTGGTCAGTTTAATCTAGGGTATTTTAATTTCTGTTGTTAAGGTCTGGATATTGTAATTCCTCGTTATACAATTAAGTAAAACAGACCATTCCCTAATTTGTTTTGCCCTTGCTCTGTTTAATCTTGTTTATATTGCAGTTCATATTTGCTTATTGGTATTTATTGGGTGTCCTCATTTTGAAGAAGGCATTTGTAAGAGTAATTTGCAATGACAATTGGAAACAGCCTCTCTACCTCCCCTTTGTCTCTTTCTTGTTTCTTTCTTCCCCCTATTTCTTCTTCTTCTTCTTCTTCCTTTTCACAATTTCATGAGTGTAATGTTTGCGTACATAATACCCTTTGTCGACTCCACATGTGATTATATTGAGTAGTATGTTGTTATTGTTGTTACTTGCTGCTCTGTTTTGATGCTCTTGGTGGGTTTTATCTTTTTTATAACTGAAGGAAGTTGAAGTAGCTGTTCAAGTTTCTCATTCTCGTTCAATTAATTTTTATATGATAAGTTCAATCTGATCATGTTGGTTAGCTTGCCTTCAATATTATTATTATGATGTTGAAATAATGTTCTTTTAAATCTGGCGGTTCAGTTAAACTTCTGCAGTTAAGGTTGGTTGGATACATAAGCTGCATGTAAGGCGATTATTTCTGCGACTCTTAGTATCCTATGGTTGTTTAAAACAGTTGTTTATCTCATATCCACATATTTTGTTCTTGTGGAATGCTCTGCATTGTTTTGCTGACTATATCTGTAGCATTGTTCAAATCAGCTTGGATTTGGAAATCCTATAGCCTTTACTTTTTTTTGGCCATTTGTTCTAGTTTTCCTTGGAAGTCATTTATTTGATGCATTGCTTGTTTTCCAAGCTCACAAGTTTTCCTTGTGTAGCCTTCATGTTATGGTGCTCTTATTGGATTTTGACAAGGTAAGGTAAAAGGGTGTTCTTATTGGGATTTTAGACACGAGTGCAACTTGTTGGATCTCCTAAGAATTCTAGTCTGATTTAAGATTTAAGTTTTGCGAGTTCAATCTTTAAAGTTAGTGTTGAACCCGTTATATTTCTAAAATTATGAGTTTATATCTACTATTTACTATAGTAATAATGCATTTTTACACATAAAATCTATGCACCGTGCTGAAAGTACTGGCCACCGGGTTCACATGACACTAGATCCACCGCTGTGTGGAACTGCTACTGTCTACTGGTTCATTGCAGGACCTTGGTCCTTGGCTATTTGTGGTTGCGTTAATCCTGCTTTTTGGTGGATGGTGAGGCAAGCTCTTCCTAATGTATAAGAGAGCTCAAATGCAGCAATGCATAGTTTGGCAACAAACTCAACCCCGTAAAATAGGAATGTAAGGACTTCAGGTTTTAGTTGTTCTTTCTTGGCGATTTTGTAACTTTGTGAGCAGAATTTGCAGTTGTGTGTTGGTAGCTTCAACACCACCGTCTTACTTGGATAGTCTGGCTTGTGGATTACTCTCTGGCTCTGTTTTGATTTGGTTTTCCAAAGGTTTGCATTTCTTGTCTCATGAAGACAATTTGATGAAGTGTGACCATAGATATTTGCAATATTTAGAAATGTATGCTCACAAAATCATAAAATGCTAAAATTATTTTTCCAATTTATGATCATAGCCAGTTATTTACACACTTTATATCTGGTTAATTTATAGAACATCGTGTGACTTTTTGTTTCTTTAGTATCCATTTAATCCCTGCCAAACTAGCTTGGATCAAGATCGGTGAGACATTCCCAAACAGCCACAGGTCGAAGTGATCTAATCGACTACGAAGGACGTGGTCAGAGTCAACAAAGATTGAAGTCGAGGAGTAGTCAATAATCGAGGCCGGGATCGAGGTCGAGTACACTAGACAGAGTTATAACGGCTAGTTTCAAGATATGACATGAAAGAGAATATTCTAGTGTATATTCTCTAGATTTGTACTATTAAATTTTCTAGTAACATGTTCCCTATAAATAGAAAGAGAAACAATGATAGTGGATATGAAATACTCATTTATAAAATATTCTTTCACTTTACAAATAGAGAATCTGGTCTCATCACAAACACTCAAAAATAAAATTTTCTCTAACTTATGCCTTTTCCACTATTCTTGGACATTCTTCATTTTCGTTGTCAGAAGCAATATTCATTGCTTTCACTCTTTCTCAGGTGACTCATTTGCATTTATGTGTCATTTATTACCGTTCATCACTACTTAATGTCATATTGCTTTTGTCTGGGGTTCTTAAATATCAGTTATTGCACGTTCTCATAGCTTTTGAGACAGATCCGCATGTTATTTGTCATAGTTCCGAGAATCATCTTTGGAATATTATTATTAATTAAAATTAACCCTCATTTATATGAATTTAATTAGTTAAGCCAAGATAAATATTTTTTTGTCAAACATCTTCTTCATTAATATACATTATTTTTTTCAAAAAAGAGTTCCAACTATGTGACTAAGAATCTTTAATGATGACGTAAATTTGTCCAACAATCTTTGATTAGCAGCCACCATCTTTAAATCTTTTTGCATAAGGAGATACCGAGAAGGTAAACAAATTATTCTTCTTTAAACAAAATTAATTTTTTTTTTTTCTATTTTGAGCTTGGTGCATGTGCCTCAACTTTTCAATGCCAGTATGCCACTGATAAAGCAAGGCACAGGTGGATCTGGTCGGGATGTACATCATTTGCCTTTAAAAATTAAAAATTGGAATTTTTAGCTTCCTATATACTATTTAACTTAGCAATTTCCTTAATAATTTATAATGGGCTGGGATGGGTCAAAATAAAAGGCTTTAGTCTAGGTTTTCAGCTCCATAGTCCATATACGCAGTCTCCGTTGGCCAGGGAATTTTCTTCCCAAAGCCATCATTGATTCAACGAGAGAAATCATTGCCTGAGGAGGATCGACAGGAAACAGTAAGTGTTTTATTTATTTATTTGGGATAACTTTTTTTTCAATTTAGAATATAATCAGATTTGATCCTTTGGAAATTCTTTAAGATCTGCGGTATTGTACTTCAATAGAATTTCAAGATATTCTGTTTGCAAGTCAATTTTTCCTATCTAGAAGATCAGCAAAACGTAAATCCACATGTTTTACTCTGCAAATACATAAAGGCAGCCCGTGTACAAATCTGCCCGCATTCATGCAGGGTCCGGGCTTTGCAAATGCATCGGTAAATAATTAAATCGTGGTTCAGGGAAATTTTCAACTCTAGATGTATCATTTGTGAAGGGAACAATACAGAATTAGCACTTATCATTGCAACCCCTATTCAAATGCAGATATTAATTTTTGGAGACGGAAGACAAGATGCCATTAGCAGTGTTCTTGTTGTGGCTGCAAAGTTTGGATAATGGACTCCACTAAACCAGCTAGCTGGGCTTGAAATGCTAAAATCTAAGGGCCTCGACATGATGCCCAACCATATTTGAGTTGCAGTAGAGATTGATGAAGCTGAGTTGAATTTTCAAAAGTTAAAAACTTATACAAATGTGAACGAGGGAGAACTGTTGTGATCGTATGAGTATATTGGGTGAAGTTCGATAATGGTTTGATGGAATTTCTTGTTTTGCAGGAAAAATGTCTTAGAGAAATTTCACTACTTATGAGCAACACCTGTCTAATTTACGTCCCAAATGTCTCTTATATCAGCTTATCAACTCAGACAAATATGTGATTTGCTTCGCCTGCACCGAATCATCATTAAATTCACATCTTTGTCTGAGTTGATAAGATTATCCATGAGACATGTATACTCCGTGAAAGATTTCTCAAGATGGTGTCCATTGCATCGATGGCTTCTAAACAAGGGATTTCCATCAATCCATTTCCGAACTTGATATCGAATAAACTTGTGCGATAACCGACAGTTTTCTTTTTCCAAATTTGTATAAATGTTTGATTTTTGAGAAGTTAACTCCAGCTTCATCAAGCTCTCTTGCACTTTGAACGTGAAGATATGTTGAGTTCCTTAGTTTTTGTCATCTCTTTTGATGTAAACATCTGCAAACGATTACTTTAGTTGCAACAGGCTATCCGTGCTCATCACCACATGAGAAAGCTCAGCTCACCAACTGACTCGTCAGTATAAGGTACCTGTCATTATTGCTGACTTATCAGCTTTTACATCTTAATTAGTTATTCATTTAATTCTTGTTGAACTCAAAAGGGGGAAGATAGTAACAGTTTATTACAATTAAATGAAGAAGCTAAAAAGAAGAATGACAAAGAATTCCTCCATTATAGAAGTATTGTGGAAATGCAGACTATATTGCTTTCAGTGGCTGGTGAACCTTTCAAAACTGGCAAATCTACTTTTATCTTATTGTTGAATGCAATACTCAAAAATGTACAAGTGACTACTGAAACAGTAACAAAAGAAATAAAAGAGGAGAGGTTTCCCTTGCTGGTATATAATGGTATTGAGATTCTTTTATTCTGTAATGTATTCATTGTTTCTTTGTGCTTTCAAGTAATGTTGTCTTTTAACTATTAGTTGAAAACTGAACCTAATACAATTTGCTTCAGGGGCTATGATGCCATAAAAGTTATCCAAATCTTTCTGCTGTGTACTTGACATCAACGTTGTATTGATCACAAGAGCTTACATTACTCTCTTGAATTTCTGATTTTTTTGTTCTGTACATGGTGATATAATTCATCAATGAGCATGAAAAGGATACAATCTAATTTCTGATTACTGCTACGTTATCTATCGTGCCAAAAGAGTTTCATTCACATGGATTGATATAAGTCACTGAGGATCCAAAAGATGATCTGGTATTAATTGATAGAATGGCTCTAAGTTGGAAGATCTGCATAAATTATTTTGGCTAGCTCACATTGTCTATACGTTTTTTCAATATATTTTGCATATATTGTTGATGAAATTTGTGCAAATTGTGTCTATTCGTTACGCCAGATTTTAATGTTCTATGTTTTGTTCGTACTGAAAAACAATTATCTTCAAGAAAGACGATTACTATGAGGCAAGCCAAAGGAAATAAAAAATGAACCGCAGTAGGTCCAGCGTGATGTTGATCCTGATGGCAATTTGGTGTGTTGAATCTTGGTTGTTCTAAAATATTCTTTTGTTTACCTAATCAAGTTTGGTAGTCTATTAGGGTGAACACTCTGCCTCGTTGCTGGTTCGTTCAATTGGAACTGAATTTCAGAAACCTTGATGTTTGCATAACCATTACGCCAATTCCAACATATTAATCACAAGCCATATTTGCACCCTGCAATTTGGCTCAAATCTGTAACAGATTAAGACACCACCACATATTTTTAGAATTCTACTATAAACATCGTCCCATGTTTAGCACGAGCTAGCTTCCAGTTAGAACATGTAATCAGCATTAACTAGGAGTAGAATTTCAAGACATACACTGCTCGGCTCTTTCTATTTTTGGGAAACCGAAAAAACTAAATATTTTGATATATCTATGTTAATCCTTTGGTTCTGCCTGAGACAAATTCTACATATGATTACTCTCAAAAGAAGGGCAGAATAGAGACTATTGCCTTAACTTTGGAGTTGCAGAATAATACAGGTAGAACCCACCTATTATCAGGGATTATGTTTTCCACAGTTTTTCTAAAAGCATAGGATAAGATAAATGTAGCCAATAATTAGCACAACGACGGAGCAGGACCATATCCAGAAAACTACGCGGTATGCCTATATACTGTAATATCAGTTAACACCATATACAATTAAAGTATTTATTTTATCTTGTATACCTATTTTATAGATTTATTTTACCATGTATACCTATTTTATAAATTTATTTTAGTTATTCACTATTCCACGTTTTAAGGGAATGTAATCTTATACCTTTTCTCTCTCGGCTGTCTTTCTTTTTTCAATCTCTCCCCCTTTTTTCACTACCCAATTTAATTTGAATATTAACAATATTATTTAAATATTGTGATTTTAAATTGAATATTATAGTTTTATTTGAATACCATAAATAGTTTTGATTTGAATATTGTAGTTGCAAATTGAATACTATATTCTTAAATCGAATACATTAAAATTGAATATTGTAGTTTCACATGAAATACTTTAAACATACTGTTAGTTTCTATACCAAAATGTTAGCGTGAATACTGTTAGTTTTTTTTACCAATATTTGTATGTATACTATTAGTTTTAATGGAATACTAGTATGTGCGTATACAATTAATTTTTGATTGGATGTAGATATAATGGTATACATACGGTAATACATTTTATTTTTTATTGGAATACTTATAAATTTATTGTTAGTTCGATTTAGAATATTAGTCCATAATTTGGAATATAATTAATTTATGATTGGAATATCGGTAGATATGTCGGTACTTCTATTGGAATACGGGTAGATATATTGGAATACAAATATATATTAGTAACTTTTTGTTAAAAATCTCATCCAAAACTTAGGAATATGCTCTTGGAATGGAGAACTCAATTACTGAAAAAATGGAGAACTTGCCTATTGAAAAGGAGATTTATAGGGATAGAAGTGATTGTAATTAATAAGTTTTCTTTTTTTAATATGTGTGATCTTAGGAATACTCCTATTTTTCAGGCTTCGTGTTTCCAGCCTTGCAATGGGTTGGTATGTTATAGATATATTATGTAAATTTGTTTGGATACCTGGAATAATTTCAATTTTCGGGGTAAATCAAGTAAGTGGGTATTATAAATGGGTTTACCATGTTATGAATAAAATTATACTTAGATTGAATGTCTATCTTTTATAGAGTTTGTTACTTTGTGGCTAAGTCATTCCCCCCTATAAATAAAGGGGCTTTACCCCATTGTAAATCATCTGAAATTCAATAAGAATTACCTCTCTTTTCCTTGCAATATTATTCTTTTCCTTATTATTTTATTTCACGTTATCAGCGTGAGACTCTACCATCTCAAGAAGCTCTTTGAGAAGATTAAGTTTATTTTGTATGCCAAACCATTGGAAGCAAACATGGGTATCCCACACAACAAACTTGGATCAAAGTTCAATTGTAAAAATATTTGTTTAGTTGATTCATGTACGACACATACAATATTCAAAGAGAAGAAAGATTTCTCTTATTTAAATATGTATAAGGCAGATGTTACAACAATTTCTGGTAGTAGTAATTTAATTGAAGGCTGTGGAAAAGCTACTATAACTCTGTCTAGGGGAACAATACTATAATAGATAATGCAATATTCTCCTCCAAGTCCAGAAGGAACTTGTTGAGTTTTAAAGATATCCGCCGAAATGGATATCATATTGAGACAATAGATGAGAATAATCTTGAATATCTCATCGTTACCAAAAATGTCTCTGGCCAGAAAAGGGTTATTGAGAAATTTCCATCTTTGTCTTGTGACCTGTATTGGACAAGAATTAGTGCAATTGAGGCATATTCTATCGTAAACCAAAAGGTTACTGATTCCAATACTTTTGTACTTTGGCATAATCGGCTGAGACATCCTGGATCAATTATGATGAGACGAATTATAGAAAACTCAAATGGACATCCATTAAAGAATTTAAAGATTCTTTTAAATAATGAATTTTCTTGCACTTCTTGTTATCAATGCAAGTTAATTATTAGACTATCACCAACAAAGGTTGGGATTGAGTCCCCTGCGTTTTTGGAACGTATACAAGGGGATATTAGTGGACCTATTCACCCACCTAATTGGTCGTTTAGATACTTTATGATCTTAATAGATGCATCTTCTAGATGGTCTCATGTGTGCCCATTGTCATCTCGCAACTTGGCATTTGCAAAATTAATGGCACAAATAATCCGATTACGGACATAATTTTCCGATAATTCAATTAAGTCTATTAGACTTGATAATGCTGCTGAGTTTTCATCCCAATCATTTAATAATTATTGCTTATCAATTGGGATAAAAGTGAAACATCCTGTAGTTCATGTTCACACTCAAAATGGCCTTGCAGAGTCTTTGATTAAACGTCTGCAATTGATAGCAAGACCGTTACTCATGAAAACGAGGTTGCCTACTTTTCTTTGGGGTCATGCCATTTCGCATCCAGCAATGCTAGTTTTTCTTATACCGACAAATTATCATAAATATTCCCCGTTGCAATTAGTTTTGGGTCATGAACCTGATATATTCCATTTAAGAATTTTTGAATGCGCAGCATATGTGCATGTAGCACTGCCATATCGTACGAAAATGGGTCCCCAAAAAAGGTTAGGGATATATGTTGGGTTTGAATCGCCCTCCACTATTCGCTACCTCGAAACATTAACGAGAGATTTGTTCACTGCTCGATTTGCAGACTGTCGATTCGATGAGATATTTTTTTCAAAATTAGGGGAAGAAATTGATGAAACCAAATGGGAAATTTTATTGAAAAAATCCATCATTATCTCATCTTGATCCACATGCCTCTATTTGTGAAAAAAAGGTGCAAAAGATCATTCACTTGCATAAAATAACAAATCAAATGCCAGACGCATTTACATATCTGAAAAAGATAACAAAATCACATATCCCTGTAGAGAATGTTCCAATTCGTATTGATGTTTCTGTTAGACAATCTTCTAGTATCATAGCTAACCTAAAGCGTGGCAGACCATTGGGTTCTAAGGATCGAAATCCTAGAAAAAAAAACAAATGATCAAGATGACACTACGAGAAAGTCTCGTGAAGAAATCTACGATTTAACCAATCTTGAGATTCAAAAAAATGGTGATATCAATGTGCAACAAATTCGTTCAAGTGATAATATGGCTGATTTATTCACCAAATCTCTACCGACATCAACCTTCAAGAAGTTGGTGTATAAGATTGGGATGCAAAGGCTCAACGATAGGAATTGATGCTCTCATCAGGGGGAGTTAATACGCGTTGCACTCTTTTTCCCTTACAAGATTTTGTCCCACTGGGTTTTCCTTGCAAGGTTTTTAACGAGGCAACCAAAAGGTGTATTATTAAACATGTGTACTCTTTTTCCTTTACTAGAATTTTTTTCGCACTGGGTTTTATTTTAGTTAAGGTTTTAACGAGACACATTACCTATTGAGTAGATATTCAAGGTGGAGTGTTATGAATAGAATTGTACTTAGAGTGAATGTCTATCTTTTAGAGAGTTTGTTACTTAGTGGCTAAGTCATTTTCCCCTATAAATAGAGGGGCTTTACCCCATTGTAAATCATCTGAAATTCAATAAGAATTACCTCTCTTTTCCTTGCAATATTATTCTTTTCCTTATTGTTTTATTTCAATTTTCATATTATTATATAAAACTTCACAACACATCTATGCAAGAATGTTACGACCTACACCTTGAATTACAAACAAATCAGTGTAAATCCTGACATTAGGGGTCATGAAACTATATTATTTTTGTTGTATACCTATACAAAATGTTTTATTCAAGAAAACTTAACCGATTCGTGATGTTTATGTCACGACCCAATTTCACCTATAAGTCGTGATGGCGCCCAACACTACAGTTAGGCAAGCCAACTAATAAATTAAGCATACATTGATAAAATTTAAAACCAAAAAAATAAAATAAAATCCAAACTCTACCAATGTGTGTGCCAAGACCTAGTGTCACAAGTGTATGAGCATCTAGTAGATTATACAAAACCTCAAATGCTGTCCGAAATAAAAATAGACAGAATTAAAATACAAAGAGAGAGACTAGTAGCTGCAGAACGGATCAGAGAAACAGCTCACCACTATGTCCCTGGATAACGTGATGTAAGACGATAGGTCCCCCATTAGTACTTGCCTCAGTTACTGCACAAAAAGTGCAGCAAGTGTAGTATGAGTACGTAAACAACGTGTACCCAGTAAGTATCAAGCCTAATCTCGAAGTGGTAGAGACGAGATGGCCCACTTTGACACTCACTATGAGGCAATAATAATAATTGAAATACAACTAGGATATTTAAATCAACATGATTTACGGAATTTACAATCATTTATTAAATCAACGGAAATAATCAAAAAATTTCAAATGCAAAAATTCACAATATATTAATTAAATTCCTTCAATTCAAATAATTTCCCAATTTAACAATTAAATATCATCTTCAGGAATAACAATTAATTATTTAACAAGAAAGAATAATAATTCATTAAATTCCAAAGATTTTTTAATTTATCAATTAGCTTTACAAACTGAAATAAGCTATTAAAGTATCGTGTAATTATTATTATTATTAAGCACGATTTCTGCCGAGGACGTACGGCCCGATCCAGAGTGTCGTGTACACTGCCGAGGGACGTGCGGCGCGATCCATAGATGCATCTATCCTGCCGAGGCGTTCGACCCGCTCCACAAGAAAGGAGGACATTTTCTTATGTACCTCCGGAAGGAGAGTATATTTATTATGAGATAAATTCGGGAGGAAGAATAATTTCTTTTAACAATTAATTAATTTAAACAGAAAATCAAACATATAAATTTTTCCATCCTTTAATATTTTGATCTAACAATTCACAATATATATATAGATATATCAAATAATATTAATTAAATAAGAAATACATATATATATATATATATATATATATCAAATAATATTAATTAGACAAAGAATATAATTTACACAAGCAATTCATGTTTTGAGTCCTAAACTACCCGGACTTTAGTATTAATTGTAGCTACGTACGGACTCTCGTCACCTCGTGCGTATGTAGCCCCCGCAATTATTAATAATTATTCAATTTAATCCCTATGAGATAATTTCTCCCTCACAAGATTAGACAAGAGACTTACCTCGTCTCAAAGTCCACTTTCCGATTATCGCGTCGCATAAAATTCTCGATTCAATGCCGAAAAATCCGAAACTATTCAAAAGTTATGTAAAATAATTAATATATGTTCAATAATTCGAAATTCATTTATTAAATAAGTTACCCTATCCAAAATGGTAAAATTCCTAAAATTTACTCCGGGCCCACATGCCCGAATTCTGGAAATTTTCGGATGGAATCGTTACCCATAATCTCAAGAACTCAAATATATAATTTCTACCCAATTTCATAACTATTTTCGTGGTTAAAATCTCATTTTTATAAAAATCTAGGTTTTTCACCTAAACCTTTGATTTTTAAGATTTACTAGTTATAATCTACTTATAATCTATGTATTTAACTCAAAGGGTGTAGAATTAACTTACCTCCAAATTGCTAGTTGAAACTCCCCTCTCAAAAGCTCTGAAATCACCAGGAAATTGAGGAAAAATGGGCTAAAAAATGGTGAAATCCCGTTCTTTTAAGCCTTCTGCCAAACATGTCTTTCGCACCTGCGGACAGATTACCGCACCTGCGAAAAATCCTCGCAGGTGCGAGTTCCACTTGCCTCGCCAATTTTCGCATTTGCGCACAAAGCTTCGCACCTGCGCGTTCGCAGGTGCGCAAATCGTCCGCATCTGCGGTGGATTGCCCTTTCCCTTTTTCCGCTTATGCGCTCAAAATCTCGCATATGCGAGGGCCGCGCCTGCGAGCTTCTGTCGCATCTGCGAATGTCGCACCTGCGACTGGCCAAGCGCATGTGCGATTCTGACAGTATCTAGGAGGTTTAGTTTTGGCTCCCAACTTCCAACTTGGTCCGAGCCTCGTCCGATTGACACTCGGGGTCCCCGGGACCCTGCCCGAATATACCAACAGGTTTGAAATCATAAAACGGATTCGCTCGAACTCTCGGAACACGTAAAATAACATCAAATCTAAGAATCATACCCTAAACCAAATTGAATCAAACTTAAGAACTTCAAGTTCTTCAAATTACTTCCAATACACCGAAATGTACTTAAACTATCCGGAATGACACAAAATTTTGCGCGCAAGTCTTAAATCACTATACGGAACTATTCCCAAACTCGGAATTCCAAACGGACTTTAATTTCTCAAAAACCTACTCCAAATCAAATTTAAAGAACTTTAAACCTTCAAATAGTTGATTTTTACTATTGAGCGTCAAAATGCTCCCGTGTTATCCAAAACCATATTCGAACATACGCCCAAGTCCGAAATTATCATACGAACCTATTGGAACCGCCAAATCCTAATTTCGGAGTCGTTTTCTCAAAATATTGATCGAAGTCAAACTTGGCCTTTTAAAACTAACTTAAGGAACCAAGTGTTCCGATATCAACCCAAATGCTTCCAAATCCCGAACCAGCAATCCCCGCAAGTCATAAATTAATAAAAGCATGTTCGGGGAGTTTTATTTTTGGGAATGGGGTTCTAAAAGTTAAAATGACCGGTTGGGTCATTACATTCTCCACCTCTTAAACAAACGTTCGTCCTCGAACGGGTTTAGAATAATACCTGGAGTGCTAACTAAGTGTGGATATTTTCTCCGCATGTCCTCCTCGACCTCCCAAGTCTCTTCCTCGACTGGTTGGCCCCTCCACTGGACCTTTACTGCAGAAATCTTCTTGGACCTCAATTGGCGAACTTATCTATCAACAATGGCAAATGGCTCTTCTTCATAACCCAAACTATTATCTAGCTGAACTGTGCTGAAGTCCAACACATGTGATAGGTCAACATGATACTTCCGGAGCATAGATACATGGAAAACCGGATGAACTCCCGATAGACTAGGAGGCAATGCAAGTTCATAAGCAACCTCCCCAACTCGTCTCAACACCTCAAATGGGCCTATAAACCTTGGGCTCAATTTCTCTTTCTTCCCAAATCTCATGATTCCCTTCATCGGCGAAACCTTCAAGAGAACTTTTTCACCTACCATAAATGATAAATCACGCGCTTTCTGATCTGCGTAACTCTTATGTCTGGACTGTGCTGTACGAAGTCACTCCTGAATCAACTTTACCTTTTTCAAGGCATCCCTTATCAAATCAGTACCATATAACTTAGCCTCACCGGGCTCAAACCATCCGATAAGTGAACGGCATCGACGGCCATATAAAGCCTCAAATGGAGCCATCTCAATGCTGGATTGGTAACTGTTATTATAAGCAAACTCGGCCAAAGGCAGGAAACGATCCCAGTGACCTCCAAAGTCAATCACACATGCCCTGAGCATATCTTCCAAAATCTGAACTGTCCGCTCTGCCTGCCCGTCGGTCTACGGATGAAAGGTTGTGCTGAGCTCTACACGGGTCCCCAACTCACTCTGCACTGCTCTCCAGAAATGTGAAGTAAACTGAGGGCCTCTATCTGATATGATGGAAATTGGCACACCGTGCAACCGAACTATCTCCTGAATATAAATCTGGGCCAACCTCTCTGAAGTATACGTAGTCACAACAGGAATAAAGTGTGCCGACTTGGTCAACCTGTCAACAATCACCCAAATTGCATCAAACTTCCTCAAGGTCCGCGGCAACCCAACTACAAAGTCCATAGTAATTCGTTCCCATTTTCACTCTAGTATAGTCATCTGCTGAAGTAGGCCACGTGGCCTCTCGTGCTCATATTTAACTTGCTGGCAATTTAGACACCTAGCTACATACTCAACTATGTCTTTTTTCATTCGTCGCCACCAATAATGCTGCCTCAAGTCACGATACATCTTCGTAGCACCTGGATGAATAGAATACCGAGAACTGTGTTCCTCCTCCAGGATCTTTTTCCTCAGTTCATCCACATTAGAAACACACAGACGATCCTGGAGTCGCAGAACACCATCTGCACCAATAGTAACTTCCTTGGCACCACCTCGTACTACCATTTCTCGAAGAACCATTAAGTGTGGGTCATCATACTGGCGAGCCTTGATTTGCTCAAATAGTGAAAACTGGGCTATGACACATGCAAGAACTCGGCTGGGCTCTGAAATATCTAACCGCACAAGTCTGTTGGCCAAGGACTGGATATCCAAAGCTAATGGCCTTTCTTCTGCTTAAATGAAAGCCAAACTACCCATGCTCTCCGCCTTTCTACTCAAGGCATCTGCAACTACATTTGCTTTGCCCGGATGATACATGATAGTAATATCATAATCTTTTAGTAATTCTAGCCATCTGCACTACCTCAAATTTAGGTCCCTCTGCTTGAACAAATGTTGCAAACTGTGATGGTCAGTTTAAACTTCACAGGACACCCCATAAAGATAATGCCTCCAAATCTTAAGGGCGTGAACAATCGCAGCTAACTCCAAATCATGTACTGGATAATTCTGCTCGTGGGGCTTCAATTGACGTGAAGCATATGCAATAACTCGCCCTTCCTGCATTAATACACAACCCAAACCAACGCGTGAAACATCACAATACATTATATACATTCTCGAACCGGAAGGTAACAATAACACTAGTGTTGTAGTCAATGTTGTCTTGAGCTTCTGAAAGCTCACCTCACAATCATCATACCATCGGAACGGAATACCCTTCTGGGTTAATTTGGTCAAATATGCTGCAATAGATGAAAAGCCCTCCATGAACCGACGATAATAACCTGCTAAACCCAGGAAACTTCTGATCTCAGTCACCGAAGTGGGATGATGCCAATTCTGAACTGCCTCAATCTTTTTTGGATCAACTTTAATACCTTCACCCGATACAATATGTCCCAAAATGCTACAGATCTAGCCAAAACTCACATTTAGAGAACTTAGCATATAGCTTTTGTTCCTGCAATGTCTGAAGCACTACTCTCATATGCTGCTCATGTTCCTCATTGCTGTGCGAGTAGATCAAAATGTCATCAATGAAGACAATGACAAACGAGTCAATATATGGCCTGAATACCCTGTTCATCAGATCCATAAACGCTGCCGTAGAATTAGTTAAACCGAAAGATATTACCAGAAACTCATAATGGCCATATCTAGTACGGAAAGCAGTTTTCGGAACATCCAAATCTCGAATCTTCAACTGATGATACCCCGGCCTCAAGTCGATCTTAGAGAACACCCTAGCACCCTGCAACTGATCAAATAGGTCATCAATACGTGGCAACAGGTACTTGTTCTTAATAGTGACCTTGTTCAATTGGCGATAATCAATACACATCCGCATTGTTCCATCCTTCTTTTTCACAAATAATACCGGTGCACCCTAAGGCGATACACTCGGTCTGACGAACCCTTTGGCTAGTAACTCCTCAAGCTGCTCTTTTAATTCTTTCGGAGCCATGCGATACAGTGGGATAAATATAGGTTGGGTATCTGGAGCCAAGTCAATACAAAAATCAATATCACGATCAGGTGGCATACCTGGAAGATCTGAAGGAAATACATTGGAGAACTCCCGAACTACTGGTACTGAATCAATAGCCGGAGTCTCTGCAGTAGTATCCCGAACATAGGCTAGATAAGCCAAACAACCCTTCTCAACCATGTGTTGAGCCTTTATGAAAGAAATAACCCGATTAAATGAATTAACCGACGAACCCTTCCACTCCAACCTAGGCAAATATGGAATAGCCAAAGTAACAGTTTTGACATGACAATCTAGAACAGCATGATATGGAGATAACCAGTCCATACCCAGAATAATTTCAAAATCGATCATCTCGAGCAATAAGAGATCTGCTCTAGTTTCATAACCACAGAATATAATAATACAAGACCGGTAGACCCGGTTCACAATAACAGAATCTCTTACAGGAGTGGACACATAAACAGGAGTACTCAAGGACTCACAAGAAATACCCAGGAATGGAGCAAATAGAGACGACACATATGAATACGTGGATCCTGGATCAAATAATATTGAGGCATCTTTGCCGCAAACATAAATAATACCTGTAATCACAGCATTTGAGGCCTCTGTATCTGGTCTAGCCGAAAAAGCATAGAACCGAGCTGGAGCGTCGACTGGCTGGCCTACGCCTGGCTGACCTCCACCTCTAGGACGACCCCTACCCACCTGTCCTCCATCTCTTGGTGGTCGGACTACTGGTAGAGCAACTGGTCCAGTAAGCGTAGGCTGCTGACCCTACTGTACTGGTCTACCCCGAAACCTGGGGCAAAATCTCCGCAAGTGACTGGGATCCCCGCACTCGTAATAACTCTTCGGTGCGATGGGCTGCTGATTAAGTGTCTGGCCCTAGGGAACTGAATACCCACTGAGAGGACCCTGAATAGCTAGTGGGCGGTAAGAACTCTCTGGTATAGCACTGAGATAAGGTCGCACTGGAGTACCTCGAGGAGGGGGTGGTGCTGTATATGGGGGTCTGCTGGACTGCCCCCTCACAAATGGACCTCTGCCCCCAGATGGAGCACCCCTCAACTCTCCAGAGTACCTGAACCGCTTATCTCTCACAATCTGCTCTCGGCTCCGCTGACGCACACCCTCAATCCTCCGGGCTATCTCTACAACTCGCTCATAAGAAGTACCCATCTCAATCTCTCGAGTTATAGTGGCCTGAATACTAGTATGTAAACTGGCGACAAACCTCCGCACTCTCTCCGCCTCAGTAGAGATAATTCAGAAAACCTCGCCTCATAATCAGTCACTAACATCTGACTCTGCTGGAGCTGCTCAAACTGAAACCGCAACTCTTTCCTCTGGGAGGGTGGAATATACATGTCTAGGAATATACGGGTGAACCTGTCCCAAGTCATGGGAGGAGAATCTGCTGGTCTGCCAAGAGCATAAGATTGCCACCATCTACGGGCTCTGCCCTCTAGCTAAAAAGTAGCAAAGTCAACCCCTTGAGACTCCAATATCCTCATATTATGCAGTCGATCCCTGCAACGATCAATGAAGTCATGTGGATCCTCATGCCGCTCACCCCCAAAGACAGGAGGATGTAGTCTAGTCCATCTGTCCAATAATTTCTGAGGATCGGCAGCTACAGCTAGCTTGGGCTCAGGTGTAGCTGCTGCCACTAGCTGGGCTCTACCCACGGGTAGTACACCCTGGGTCTGATATACAACCGCTTCCTGTCCATGAACTTGTGCGGTCGGAGTCTGTGCTCCCCCGCCCGCCTGAGATGTGGCTGGGTCTGCCGGAAATAAATCGGCCTGAGTCATATTGTCCATGAACCGCAACATACGACCCATGACATCCTGAAATCCCGGTACAGATGTGAAATCCACCGGAGTTGGCTCTGCCACATGCACCTCACCCTGCTCCTCAATAATGGAATTCTCTGCTGGACCCACTGGCGGCATAACTGGAACAGTCTTGGGACGTCCTCGCCCTCTACCACGGGTTGGAGCCCTCCCTCGGCCTCGTCCTCTAGCAACTGGGGGAGTAGCTCTTCCCTGGTCTGAAACTTCATTCGAGCGCGTTCTCACCATCTATGAGAGAATAATAGAAGGATATTTAGTATTACATTAATTGCACGATGAAATATGAAGAAAGGTAATTTGCTAACACCCTATAGCCTCTTGAATATAACTTACAATTCTTTCCGAACCTCATCACACCCTTCATGGGTGAAACCTTGAGCAGTACCTTCTCCCCAACCATGTAAGAAACATGTCACGACCCAATTTCACCTATAAGTCGTGATGGTGCCCAACACTACAGCTAGGCAAGCCAACTAATAAATTAAGCATACATTGATAAAATTTAAAACCAAAAAAATATAATAAAACCCAAACTCTACCAATGTGTGTGCCAAGACCTGGTGTCACAAGTGTATGAGCATCTAGTAGATTATATAAAACCTCAAATGTTATCCGAAATAAAAATAGACAGAATTAAAATACAAAGAGAGAGACTAGTAGCTACAGAACGGATCAGAGAAACAGCTCACCACTATGTCCCTGGATAACGTGGGTGTACGACGATATGTCCCCTACTAGTACTTGCCTCAGTTCCTGCACAAAAAATACAGCAAGTGTAGTATGAGTACGTAAATAACGTGTACCCAGTAAGTATCAAGCCTAATCTCGAAGTGGTAGAGACGAGATGGCCGACTTTGACACTCACTATGGGGCAATAATAATAATTGAAATACAACTAGGATATTTAAATCAACATGATTTACAGAATTTACAATCATTTATTAAATCAATGGAAATAATCAAAAATATTCAAATACAACAATTCTCAATATATTAATTAAATTCCTTCAATTCAAATAATTTCTCAATTTAACAATTAAATATCATCTTCAGGAATAACAATTAATTATTTAACAAGAAAAAATAATAATTCATTAAATTCAAAAGATTTTTTAATTTATCAATTAGCTTTGCAAACTGAAATAAGCTATTAAAGTATCATGTAATTATTATTATTATTAAGCACGATTTCTGCCGAGGACGTACGGCTCGATCCAGAGTGTCGTGTACACTGCCGAGGGACGTGCGACGCGATCCATAGATGCATCTATCCTGCCGAGGCATTCGGCCCGCTCCACAAGAAAGGAGGATATTTTCTTATGTACCTCCGGAAGGATAGTATATTTATTATGAGATCAATTCAGGAGGAAGAATAATTTCTTTTAACAATTAATTAATTTAAATAGAAAATCAAACATATAAATTTTCCATCCTGTAATATTTTGATCTAACAATTCACAATATATATATATATATATATATATATATATATATATATATATATATATAATAATAATAATAATTAAACAAGGAATACAATTTACATAAGTAATTCATGCTTTGAGTCCTAAACTACCCGGACTTTAGCATTAATAGTAGCTACGCACGGACACTCGTTACCTCGTGCGTACGTAGCCCCCGCAATTATCAATAATTATTCAATTTAATCCCTATGGGATAATTTCTCCCTCACAAGATTAGACAAGAGACTTACCTCATCTCAAAGTCCACTTTCCGATTATCGCGTCGCGTAAAATTCTCGATTCAATGCCGAAAAATCCGAAACTATTCAAAAGTTATATAAAATAATTAATATATGTTCAATAATTCGAATTTCATTTATTAAATAAATTACCCTATTCAAAATGGTAAAATTTCTAAAATTTACCCCGGACCCAAGTGCCCGAATTTTGGAAATTTTCGGATAAAATCGTTACCCATAATCTCAAGAACTCAAATATATAATTTCTACCCAATTTCATAACTATTTTCGTGGTTAAAATTTTATTTTTATAAAATATCTAGGTTTTTCACCTAACCATTTGATTTTTAAGATTTACTAGTTATAATCTACTTATAATCTATGTATTTAAATCAAGGGGTATATAATTAACTTACCTCCAAATTGCTAGTTGAAACCCCCCTCTCAAAAGCTCTGAAATCTCCCGAAAATGGAGGAAAAATGGGCTCAAAAATGGTAAAATCCCGTTCTTTTAAGCCTTCTGCCAAACATGTCTTTCGCACCTGCGGATAGATTACCGCACCTGCGGAAAATCCTCGCAGGTGCGAGTTCCACTTGCCTGGCCAATTTTCGCATTTGCGCACAAAGCTTCGCACTTGCGCGTTCGCAGGTGCACAAATCGTCCGCATCTGCGGCGGATTGCCCCTTCCCTTCTTCCGCTTATGCGCTCAAAATCTCGCATATGCGAGGGCCGCGCCTGCGAGCTTCTGTCGCATCTGCAAATGTCGCACCTGTGACTGGCCAAGCGCAAGTGTGATTCTGATAGTAGCTGGGAGCTTCAGTTTTGGCTCCCAACTTCCAACTTGGTCCGAGCCTCGTCCGATTGACACTCAGGGTCCCCGGGACCCCGACCGAACATACCGACAGGTTTGAAATCATAAAACGGATTCGCTCGAACTCTCGGAATGCGTAAAACAATATCAAATCTAAGAATCATACCCTAAACCAAATTGAATCAAACTTAATAACTTCAAGTTCTTCAAATTACTTCCAATACGCCGAAACGTACTTAAACTATCCAGAATGATACGAAATTTTGCGTGCAAGTCTTAAATCACTATACGGAACTATTCCCAAGCTCAAAATTCCAAACGGACTTCAATTTATCAAAAACCTACTCCAAACCAAATTTAAAAAATTTTAAACCTTCAAATAGTTGATTTTTACTATTAAGCGTCAAAACGCTCCCGGGTTATCCAAAACCCGATTCGAACATACGCCCAAGTCCGAAATCATCATACGAACCTATTGGAATCGCCAAATCTTGATTCCGGGATCGTTTTCTCAAAATATTGACCGAAGTCAAACTTGGCCTTTTAAAACTAACTTAAGTAACCAAGTGTTCCGATTTCAACCCAAACGCTTCCAAATCCCGAACCAACAATCTCCGCAAGTCATAAATTAATAAAAGTATGTTCGGAAAGTTTTATTTTTGGGAACGAGATTCTAAAAGTTAAAATGACCGGCTGGGTCATTACAGTTTACTTAATCTTGATTTGAATAGAACCACTCTACCCATTCGAATCTTTCTACAAGTTATTTTCATTCCCTTTTACATTTACGGCCTTGGAAAAAAAAGGGAGCGAGCCTATATAAAATATAAAATGAAATGAAAAAAATTCCATGAATAGATAGAGTCAAACGGTACGACAGACTTTATTTAGATGGATGTTAGGTATTGTTTCATAATATATCGTATAGTATTGTATAGTACTGTATCGTTTTGATTTATATAACGTTTGGATATATTATATCATTTGCCATCGTTTTATGATGTCATGCACCAATAATATGAAGAATAAACTTGCAATATTACTAAAAAAAAGGATATGAATTCTTTGTGGGAGCGAGAACTCATTTTCTTACTTTCTTTTTAGTTTATGAATTCTTATTATGTTAAATTTCTTACCGTTATAGTTTTTTTTTAAGTTGGTCAAATATTTTTTTGTTAAAATTAATAAATTTGTTGAAGTAAAAGTTGTTGAGACATATAAATAAAATTCTAAAAATTAAAACTAATTAGTAGTTTTTTTAAAAAATTCCCAACTTTGATTAAAAAAGAGCGTTAATGACTTTATTTTGAGGTCACGTGATGAACAAAACTGAGTAGTGAGCAAATTCTATTTACCGGTGCCGCTTATGCAAGTCGCTACTATGCTTTTTAATTGAACACGCTTGTATAAAATTCTGGGCTGTTAGAGCCCTGTAACTCTGTTTTGGAAGAGCCCGAGCCTAAACCAAGTGTTTAATTTAGATCTCATAAAGATAGGAAATATTGGGTTTTGTACTTCTAATTTTACATTGTGTTGCAGTACAGAAGTTGAGTAGACTCATTAGATCACAGAAATATCAAACTATAATACCTAAACTAACTACTTAAGGAGAAAAGGATCATGATGTGTAGTAGGCAAAAGGAATCATATGTATGCGATGTTAGCATCAAAACCCACAAAATATGAGTACTTAATCTGCATAGCAAAGACATGAGATTTGCAGAAGCATACCTAATTTGCTTTCTTTTGCGGGGAAAATGAATCTTGCATTTATGAATGGAGAGGAACAAGAATAAGAACGTGGAAGTTTGCAGAGAAGAGGACTTCCCATTCAAGGAAATGCGTTATTATTTTTAAGGAAATTAATTGAAAGAAAAAAAAATATTTAAAAAGGGCAAATCTGTCAAATTGTATTTATTTATATTTATTTTAAATAGGTTTAAAGAATGGTTACAATAAAATCAAAATAAGGAAGGTAAGGGTAATATTATAAATCACAAGGGAGGTCAGTGTGTGATAGAACAAAACCTGGAGGGATGTATCTGAAATTAGTAACAATACGATACAATACAACATGTGACAATCATCCAAACAAACTGTTTCCGATAAACTCTCGGTTCCCTCACTCCAATAACTTTCCACCTTGTTCTTTGGATGACTCGAAAGCATCAACAATTTCATTGCCTTCCTCTAGAGCATCAGATTCAATAGCAAGGGTTATTCAACTAAGACCGGATTCTTTTTTTCAGAACCTTGTTACTTTTAAGCTGTCTTTATTTGACAGGGGCGGAGAATACCACTCTATCAATAACAAGAAAAAAGAAAAAAGTAGCAATTCGGAGCTTTTTTTTTTCACTTGGTCGCCTGGTATCTTGAAACACATTCAATGAAGCAGCCAGTACGGACAGTTATATTATTTCCAGTCCAAATGGCTTGCTAGTTTCCTGAAGCACACTCGCATCTGTCTATCTATGTCATAGTTGGCTATTTCTGCACCTTCTAATCGACCTGAATTCCCTCTTCTAAGAACTTCAGTCAAAAGGGAGTAAAAGAGGGGGGAGGGGGAAAGTAAAGGCCACGACCTCTTGTCGGAAGAGAGGATCAGTTATTCTTAAAACTCTTTTATCATACTTTTCATCAAAATTGGAAGTTACTTATTTGATTAGCAAATCAACTTCTCAAGTTACTTTTATTAAACACAAGTTAATAGAATTAGGATTTACATAAATTGATATGGTTCACATCTTACAATTATATACTAGTACTGTTTTATGTCTGAAGCAACAGAATTACCTGCTAAAAGAAAAAGAATACCTGCTAGCCTGAAAAATTCCAGACCAGCAAATCATTGAACGTTCCAGTATTTTGCCTGCAAATTCTGAAAACTAGCCAAGGGAAGAAGCTCCGGCATGGGATTGCCGACAGACGACGCCGTAGTGATTCAGAAAGGGAAGAAACCTGGTGAACCTTATGTAATTACGGTGAATTGTCCGGATAAAACCGGCCTCGGCTGTGATATTAGCTATACTATTCTCGATTTTGGTCTCTACATTATCAAAGGAGGTAATCTACTAATTTTATATCTTATCGGATTTTATTTATATATATCCCAGCTTCACGTTTTCTCCACATGCTTCTAGCTCCGATCTTATACATTATTTACTTCTATTTTGTTTAACATTTCGTCTGATTAGGGTTTTGAATGTTTCATATAAGTTGCTTGTTGCGGGATTATTCCAAGTTTCAATTTTTTTAATGATTTAAACAATCTACTCGTATTTTCATGTTAAGGGAAGCTTTGTTTCCTATTTCTGTTTTGAAATTATATATCTTAATTGCCAGCATTTATACATGCTTTGTCTGGTTTTTTGGTGACACTTTTAGGCACATATGTATGTAGTGATATATATGCTAATGGATATTGCAAATGTTTGTCTACTGTCTCGGACTCGGCTTATATATGTATGTAGAAATCAGAATATTTAAAGAAATCTTAAGAAGTTTGTATATGTATTAAGGGGTGCCTATGTTTAAATCATGGATTCACCATGAAGTTATACTACCATATTGGTTTTCACGCTTTTGTTGAGGTGAATGAACATCGAGTTGTACAATTTTAGCTGTCGGACTTTGCTTCTCCTGTTCTCTTAAAACTATTGTCATGTACTAATGGCAGTGGCAGAACTAGGAATTTGAGTGAGGGGATTCAAAATAATCTAAAAATGTCACACCTAAAATATGAACCTATGTCAAGGGGATTCAATATTTTATATATGTAAAAAAAAAAATATATATTTTACCCTTCCTGCACAGTGGAAGATTCCGGCGTAGGGAATTTAATTGAATCCCCTACACCAAAGGTAGCTCTGCCACTGACTAACTGTTGGCAATTTAGCTCCCTTGATCTATCTAGTTTTCCTTTTCTCTTCGTCTTTAGTAAGTGCTCAAAGTTTCTATGAATCAGATGTTTCAACAGATGGGATATGGTGCTATGTGATATTATGGGTGGTTCCTCATGCTTCCTCACCTATGGTAAGGTGGGCGAATTTGAAGGAGCGCCTTCTATCAGTATGCCCGTCATGTTCTGTTTCATTCTATTTGAACCAAACATCTCCGCCTGCCACTTCTTCTCCTGCATACCTGCTGACATTTTGCAGCCGCGACCGAAGAGGATTATTGCATGGTAAAATAAATTTCTTGCTGGTCCTAATTTTTGACTAATGTTTGATCTTTTCTGATTTTATTGCATGATTTTGCTAGATGTTACCCAAGTTCTCTGCGAGCTTGAGCTTACCATCCAAAGGGTAAAGGTGACAACAACTCCAGATGGTCGTGTGCTGGACCTTTTCTTCATAACAGACAACTTGTAAGGAAATCTCTTCCCCATTTTGGTCAAAGAATATCGAGTTGTAGAGTTGTAATGGACCTGTCGTTGTTCTTGTTGTGATCTCTTAAACAGTCTGATACAGAACTTGGGATAATGCATGGTGGAGCAGGACAGTGGGGTCTGAATGAAAAAAGAGAATCTGGTTTAAGTGAATTAACTGTTAACACGTCTTGAATAGGAATTATCCTGTTTTCTTAACTTTTTGTGTCTTTCCGCTGCAATGTCTTGGGCCTTACATGATGCTTCTTCATTTTAGACTCTCACTAATTTATTATGTAGGTCTTATCGGATTTAAAAGGAAAAAAACTAGCTATTCTCGTATTTGCTCCATTGATGTTGCTTTATTTATATCAAACTGACTTTTAAGAATGTTAATAAGCATGCATGATATATCCCTGTTCAGGAGAACAATAACATCCATTTCTGATACTTAAGGTCCTGTTTTCATCCATACTTTATATTGGACTAACAAAAATATAATCTGCAGATGATGTTTCCTTCTACCTTTTCCTGCCTTAAATCTTATAATTGCATTCCCTTGTGTCTATTACCAATTATATTATTATTCAGAGAGGTTAATGATGAAAAATGAAATATTTTTGAGATATTGTAATATAGATCTTTCAGCACAAAACTTCTGCTTTTCTACTGTATTAATTAAAGATCTTATAGCTATCAATGATGGACAAGAGTGGGTTGCTCTAGTGGTAAGCACCCTCCATTTCCAACCAAGAGGTTGTGAGTTCGAGTCACCCCAAGAGCAAGGTGGGGAGTTCTTGGAGGGATGGAGCCGAGGGTCTATCGGAAACAGCCTCTCTACCCCAGGGTAGGGGTAAGGTCTACGTACACACTACTCTCCCCAGACCCCACTAGTGGGATTATACTGGGTTGTTGTTGTTGTTGTTGTTGTTGTTGTATAGCTATCAATGATATCTCTTCACTAATATTCATGTTCAGGGAGCTCTTACACACAAAAGAGAGGCAAGATGAGACGTACAAGCAGTTGCATGCTGTTCTGGGCCAATCATTTAGTTGTGAGCTTCAGTTAGCAGGCCCACAGTATGACAACCTGCAATGTGTCTCTTCTCTTTCTCCATCAGTTGCTGAGGAACTATTTAGGTGTGAACTATCAGATAATGAATTTTGCACACAGGCTCTTAGCCCAGTTATGATGAATTTGAAGAGGGCTAGTGTGACAATAGATAATTCGATGAGCCCCGCGCATACATTACTTCAGATTGGTTGTGTTGATCACAAGGGTTTTCTTTATGACATTATGCGCACATTGAAAGACTGCAATATTCAGGTACTGACTATTATAAATACTTCTTACTTTTCCCCTTTCATTATTGTTGTTCATAGTTGTGAGAGTATCCTGTTATTGGCTGTATTGACCTGAATTGGGTTCCTCCCTGACTTCAATGAGTTTGAAGTCGATAATTGCATTATTTTCTACTACAACAATTATTACGCCTCAATCCCGAGCAAGTTTGGGTGGACTAAATGAATCCTCATTGTCCATGTCTAAAAGATTAGTTTCTTTAGCCCTAGAAGTTCTGTACTGGCATATAAATCTTTAACAAGACCAAAAGACACCTAGCAAACATTGGACCAAAAATACTAGAATTGTCTGTGCTATAGAGAAAATTAGGTACGCAAGTTCAATGATATTGTCGATGTTGTCTTTGGTCTCCACTTTGATGAAATAGTAAACATTATGCCTATGCCGAAGCATCCTCAATAGTCTTATTTTGTCTCCTAATCCAGTGCTAGGTCCTGATCTTTTCCGCCAAATATCTTCATCTCCTATTCTTTAACCTCACACGTAAAATGACACTGCTTCTCTAAAATGCCTTTCCTACATTCCTTTATGGTGTGTTCTAAATGTTATCCACTTACTTTAAACTGAAAATTTTAATAAATTTTAAATACTGAAGTTTCATGGTCCCGCTTCTAGTCTTCTCAGTACAACTTTATCTTTTCTTCTACTCTTCTAAAACACAGAAATTCACATGTTTTTCATGAAAAGAGAATATGTCAAACTAAAAGTGGACAGCCAAATGGGACATAAAGAATAATGTATTCTTGGTAGGTAGTCATTATTGTAAGTTTCTGTCTTCTGTTAGGGAAACTGAATGCTTGTTTACCTATCAAACTAAGGAAGAAGATGATTCTTCCCGTTACTGTTTTAAAGATATCTAAACCAAAACCTTGTTCTGTAATACTTACCGAATATTTCAAAAGTTTGTTGTTCATAGATGAGATTTTTTTTTCTTCCAAATCCATTACTTTCATCTCGGTTTATATGTCTACTTGTCATTGGATTGATTATATGGCACTAAAATAATGAATTAGAAAAGCATGCTGGTTAATCTGATAGTTGATCTTTCCTCTTGTGTTTAGATTGCTTATGGTCGATTTTCACCAGTTAATAAGGGTCAGAAGGAATTAGACCTTTTTATTCGGCAGAAGGATGGGAAAAAGATTGTGGATCCAGATAAACAAGATGTTTTTTGTTCCCGCTTAAAAGTGGAAATGCTTCATCCTCTACGTGTAATTATCACAAATCGTGGACCAGATACTGAACTTTTGGTTGCTAATCCTGTGGAGCTATCTGGAAAGGGCAGACCACGTGTCTTCTATGACGTTACTCTGGCAATGAAGACCCTAGGGATCTGCATCTTCTCGGTAAGTATCTAGTGGTGAAGGAATGTTTCAAAGTGATGGATTGCGTGTGTATGCACTTTTGCTTAAAGGACAAAGTTCTAAAGAAAATTGAATGTAGGCGTTATCTCTTTAAGCAACTAACCTCCCATTTATAGACCTGGGGGGTGTGGATTTGGATATGGATACGGGTGCGGAGATTCGGCTAATAAAAAATAGAGCTATAAAAATATTGTAAATTTTGAGAGATTTTCTGTGAAAAACTTATATGAATATTGTAGAATTCAATCTTTCATTCTCCAAGATGGACATTATTCTTTCATTGTCCTAAATCTGTTTTATTTTTGATTTTGAGAAATTAAAATCTCAATTTTTCTCCCAAATTTGTCGATGGACTCCGGTAAAAGTGTCCGAAGTTAGTTGACCGAATCCGGGACGTATCCCGTCCCCGTCTCGTATCGGGACGGGGACGGCACCAAAATCGAAGAGTCCGCGCAACTTAGGTAATCACACCCATGTTTTTAATTTTATAGCTCCGGATGGTTCATTATATCACTTCATCCCTTTTCACAAGGTGTTTAATATCTTTTTGCAGGCAGAAATTGGAAGGCATTGTACAAGTGATCGCGTGTGGGAGGTTTACAGATTCCTTCTAGACGAAAATTGTAGATTTGACATGTTATGTAGAAATCAGATTGTAGACAAAGTCAGAAGAACATTGATGGGTTGGTGAGCTCACACTAGCTCTCTTATGGTCTTGCTGAAGAATGTTTTATGAGTGGTGAGCTTATCCTTCATCTTATCGTCCTACTCACCTTTTTAGGCATTTTGTATCTAATATTGTGTGTTGAGCATCGATGATCCCTTTGTACAGTTCATATGTAAATTATAGCCACATTTAATTGAGCTTGTCTTTATAGTGTGTGTTAGTTAAATCTCCTTAAAGAAACTTACTCTCTTCCCTTTTTCTTTCATCTACCTCATTTTGTGTCGGTATTTGTGAAATATATTTGTGCCTTGCTTCTTTGAAGTTCTGTTACATCTCTGAAAGGAATTCTGGATTTACAAATATCTTTGAAATGATAAGTAGGCCTCATTCCACATCATGAGTTGCTACCGTGGTCATAGTGCTAGTTAGGCTTGTCTTATTGAGTCATTTTTCATTATTTTTGTTTTGCTTAATCCCAGATCACATATTAATCGTGTTTTAACCTTGTTTATTACCCCATGACCTTCCTCGTAGCCCCACAGGCACCTCATTTCTACCTTGTAACTGTAATCTGTTGGTTTAGTTCATAGACAACCTTTTTACTTCTTTGTTACCTCCTTTCTTCTTTTGGCGGGTGTCTTTGTCAATCGAATGTGCTGATAACACTTGTATAAGAATTAATTGTTGTGTTAAATCTGGAAGGTCTATGCAAAGTCTTGGAGAATGAATGGATTGTGCTTTAACAGGAAGATTTTTGGATCAAAACATGATACTAGCTTGTTAACCTTATCAATATTGACTTGCCTGTTAGAATACCAACAGCTTTCTCTTCTATCAGGGTGCAAACTAGGCTGTTTAGCTTGGTTTTATAAAGATCTTTTTGCGATGAATTCTTTTTTTTTCTTTCTTTTTTCTGTTGTATATAATTGATGCAGATTCCTCACAAGGTAGGGGTAAGGTCTGCGTACACACTACCCTCCCCAGACCTCACAATGTGGTATAATACTGGGTATGTTGTTGTTGTTGTTGTATAATTGATGCAGATTAAAACACAGTCAAAATGTTGGTTAAAAGTTTCTTCAAAGTTAGATCTGGCTAGTGGTTTTGTTGATCTCCTTACAGAAGTTTGACCGGTAGCTATGTTGCCAATGCATTTGAAAAGGCGGCCAAACTTTTAATAGGAGGAGCCTAAAGTGGCTAGGCCAACTGATAATGTGACCACTCGAACTCATAAACGCAACGTGGATTCAAGATACAATTAGACAAATGAAGGATATCATACAGGAGCATAATTTAATTTACAAAGCCCAACATAATACAAAGGAGAAAATGAACTTGCATATGTTTTGTCCAAGTATGAAGGTTCATCGCAGGATCTTTTAATTGCTGAACTAATTTTGGTGTTCAGTCACTGCCTAGAGGAGCATATATAAGACAGATAATGCCTAACTTCAGCTTCAAACATACCAAACATTAGTTTTTTTGCTTGTTAAGATGGAGGGGATTTTTTATTTTATTTTTATAGTTGGCTGTTTGTATATGTGGTGTATCTATATCCAATAGCAGTTGGAACAAGTGTAATTAATCGTAGCTTAGTGGTTGCACAATTTTTTGTGCCCTTTGTTGTATAGAGAGTTGGGCATGTCCAACCTACAATCTACATGGTATTTGGAGAGGTGAAGCATCCGCATCATTGTCCCCTTCTATATGTTTTCACCTTTTGGATGTTAATATACTGTTGGGGTCTGCCTAACCTCCCACCACCATGGTCAGAATCTTACACAAATAGCCAATTCATCGATTGGCTATTTGTGTAAGATTCTATATTCATTATATTGGCCATGATATATACCGACAAAAGAATAAACAGTCTATTTGTGTAAGATTCTATATTCATCGATTATTTTTAATTTAAACGATTAGATGAGAGGCTATTTACGTTAATTCTTTTTTTTAAGAAAAGAAGAAAGATGGGGCAAGTGCATATATAGCTATTTTCAGGGATACTATTTAGAGATTAGACCGTACTTATTTTTGTCCTAAAAATTTGAACTGAAAAATTAAAATTCAGGGCGCACTGACTAATTTTTAAATAGCAGCCCTTTAGAGTACCTGATATAATTTCTGCAATAAAGATACAACGTGGAATAATATTTTGGAGCACATATATTCCTACGGCAGCTCTCATCGGCTACAGTTTTGACTGGTGTTTGGAATATAAGTGAAAACGTGTTCTTAACTACTCAATAATTAAGTAACAAATCTTTTATTTGTTATAAATATATTATATTATGGATGTTCATTTAGTACTCCATTGTAAATAAACTTCCTGAAGAAGCTTATCCATATGGGACTCCGCCGTAAACATGTTTATCTATTTAGTACTCTATTGGAAATAAGCCTCATGAAGAATCTTATCATTTCGATACTCCGTTATGGATAAATATTACCCCCGGTAGAAGATTATCTATATTTGGTACAATCACAACTTACAACCAGCTTACACAAGAGCTTGCAGTAGCAGCTCACACAACAGCTTGTTGTAGTAGCTTGCACTAGCAACTTACACAACATCTTCCTTTCTTCTATAAATAGAGGAGATTTTAGTTCACAGTGTACATCAGTTTGAAGTTGAATAATATATCAGTTTCTCTCTATACTTGTCTTTACTTTATAGTCTTTGGTTTATAACACGTTATCAGCACGTGACCCTGTCATCTCAAGCAAATACTTTGAAAGTATCAGAGGTACGAACTTTCTTTTTCTAAATAATGTCAAATCTTTCTAAACTTGAATTTGTAGCCATGGATATATTGGGCAAAAGCTATATGTCTTGGGTGTTTGATGTTGAAATTCATCTTGATGCAATGGGTTTGGCAAACACCATCAAGGACAAAAATCATGCATCACACCAAGACTGTGCCAAAGTAATGATATTCCTACGCCATCACCTTGATGGGGTCTTGAAAATAGAATATCTTACTGTTAAGATCTAGTCATACTGTGGAATAATTTAAAAAATAGATATGACCACCTAAAGATGGTTGTTCTTCCACAGACGCGATATGATTGGACTCATTTAAGGCTAAGAGATTTTAAATCTATCAGTGAGTATAATTTTGCTATCATTAAAATTATGAGGTGATAATATTACTAATCATGATATGTTGGAGAAAATTTTTACCACTTTTCATGGCTCGAATATACTCCTGCAGCAACAATATCGAGAGATGGGATTCAAAAAGTATTATGAACTTATATCACATCTTTTTGTAGTCGAGCAACATAATGGGCTATTAATGAAAACCCATGAAAGTTGACCTACTTGTTCTTGTCCATTACCTGAAGTGAATGAGACGAATTTCCACCAAGCTAAGCGTGGAAGAGGTCGTGGCCCCAGTCGTGGTCATGGCCGTGGTCGGGGAAGAAACTCTAATCATGGTAATAATAATGCACCAAAGAACCCTCCTCACCACCAGCAGTGGAAAAGGAATGAACAAAAGCATGAAGCGGTGCAAGCAGTAAAGGCAAAAAATGCATGCTATAGATGTGGAGGAAAAGGGCACCGGTCACGTACCTGTCGTATGCCAAAGCACTTGGTTGAGCTTTATCAAGCCTCCCTGAAGAAGACAGAGAAAAATGCTTAAGCAAATTTTATTTCTGAAGATAATTTAGACTTCATACATTTGGATGTAGCTGATTACTTTGCACTCCCAGAAGGAGAAACAACTCATGTGATCGGTGATGAATTTGTAAAAATATAAATATTTTAATTTTTGTTGTTTGTAGTAGATAGTATGGTTATGTAATTGTTGTACATAAATAAAAGTTATGCTTTGATAATGATGTTTACTATAATATATTTTTTTATGTCATTTTGAAGAATATGGATAATCCTCAAATTATGTTTGGATCAAAGACCAATCATGAAGATATTTGTGTAATTGATAGTGGAACAACTCATGCCATATTCAAAGATCAGAAATACTTTTCTTATTTGCATAGGGAAAAAATAAATGTTTCTATAATTTCTGGTAAATATAAGTTATATAGCAGGCTCCGAAGGAGCCACTATATTTTTGTCTAAGGGAACAAAACTTATTGTAGATAATGCATTGTTCCCCTCCAAGTCCCGAACAAACTTGTTGAGTTTTATAGATATCCGCTGAAATGGGTATCATGTTGAGACGATAGATGAAATAAATATGAAATATCTTTGTATTACAAAGAATATTTCTGGCAAGAAGTGCATTGTAGAAAAGTTATCAATTTTATCTTCTGGCTTATACTATTCAAAGATTAGTACAGTTGAAACATACTCTATCGTAAACCAGAAGTTTACTGATTCAAATACTTTTGTGCCTTGGCATGGCCGTTTGGGCCATCCTGGATTAATAATGATGAGATGAATTACTAAAAATTCGAGTGGGCATCCACTAAAGAACCTGAAGATTCTTACAAATGATGAATTTTCTTGTGATGCTTGTTATCAAGGCAAAATAATCACTAGACCATCACCAATGAAGGTTGGCATTGAATCCCCTGCATTTTTAGAGCATATACATGAGGATATATGTGGACCTATTCACCCACAAAGTGGGTTGTTTAGATATTTTATGGTCCTAATAGATGCATCTTTAAGATGGTCTCATGTGTGCCTACTATCATCTCGCAACCTGGCGTTTGCAAAACTATTAGCCCAAATAATTCGATTAAGGGCACAATTCCCAGATTATCCTATAAAGGCTATTCGCCTTGATAATGCTGGAGAATTCTCATTTCAAGCTTTTGATGATTATTGTCTATCAGTTGGGATAAAAGTTGAACATCCTATAGCTTATGTTTATACTCAAAATGTCCTTGCAGGGTCATTTATTAAACGCATGCAATTGATAGCAAGACCACTACTTGTAAAAACAAAATTGCCCAATACCGTTTGGGGCCATGCTATCTTGCATGCAACATCACTTATTCGTCTCAGACCGACACATTATAATAAATATTCTCTGTCACAATTAGTTTTTTGTCATGAATCAAATATTGCCCATCTACGAATTTTTGGATGTGCTGTATATGTGCTAATAGCACCACCACATCGCAGTAAGATGGCCCCCCAGGGAAAATTAGGAATATATATTGGGTTTGAATCACTCTTTATTATTCGCTATCTTGAACCATTGACGAGAGATTTATTTATTGCTCGATTTGCAGATTGTCTGTTTGATGAAACTAATTTCCCACAATTAGGGGGAGAAAAAAAAGGAAATCAAAAGAGAAATTATGTGGAAAGTTTCATCATTATCTCATTTTGATCCACGTACCCCAATATGTAATCAGGAGGTCCAGAAGATCATCCATTTATAAAATATAGCAAATCAAATGACAGACGCGTTTACTTATTTGAAAAGGATAACTAAATCACATATCTCTGCAGAGAATGCGCCTATCCGAATTGATGTCCCAGTAGGACCATCAACTAGTATGAGAGCTAGTGAACCTAAAGCACGCCTGAAGCGTGGTAGGCCTTTGGGTTCTAAGGATCGAAATCCTAGGGGGAAAAATCGACAAATGATCAAAATGATACTGTGAAGGGATCTCCTGAAGAGACCCAAGATCTGATTAGTTCTGAGATTCCTGAAGAAATCAATGAACCCGAGACTTAAGTGAGTGAGGAACTTTTAATAAGTTCTACTGGTGATGGGATTAATTTAAATCAATCTAAAATAGTGGTGGATAATATTTTTGCATATAATGTTACACTTAATATTATGCAAGATAGTGAGAATCTTGAATCCTGATTTATCGAAGAATGTCGACAAAGATCTGATTGGCCAAAATAGCAAGAGACAATTCAATCAGAATTGAAGTCACTTGCTAAAAGAGAGGTCTTTAGACCAGTAGTCTAAACACCTGCTAGTATAAAACCAGTTGGTCATAAATGGATTTTTGTGTGAAAAAAGAATGATAAAAATGAAGTTGAAAGATACAAGGCTTGCCTTGTCGCACAAGGATTCTCACAACGACCTAGAGTCGATTATGAAGAAACATATTCACCCGTTATGGATGCCATAACATTTCGATATCTCATCAGTTTAGCCTTACATGAAAGGCTTGAAATACATCTTATGGATGTGGTTACAGCTTATCTGTACGAGTTACTTAATAATAAAATTTACATGAAAATTCCTGAAGGATTTAAAATGCCTGAAGCATATTCAAAATCTTGAGAAATGTATTCAATCATATTACAAAGATCTTTGTACGGTTTAAAGCAATTTGGACGCATGTGGTATAATCGCCTCAGTAAATATTTGCTGAAAGAGGGTTACATAAATGATGTTATTTGTCCATATATTTTTATAAAGAAAATGGCTTCAGAATTTGTTATACTTGTTGTTTATGTTGATGACATAAATCTTGTTGGAATTCTAGAAGAGCTCCAAAAGACAATTGAATATCTTAAAAAAGAATTTGAGATGAAAGATCTTGGAAAGATAAAACTTTGTCTTAGTCTGCAAATTAAACATTTAGCAGATGAGATCTTTATCCATCAATCTGCCTATACAGAAAGGGTCTTTAAATATTTTTATATGGACAAAGCACACCTATAGAGTACACCAATGGTTGTTCGATCACTTGAAGTGAATAAAAATCTGTTCCGACCTCCAGAAGAGGATGAAGAACTCCTTGGTCCCGAAATACCTTATCTTGGTGCAATTGGTGCACTTATGTATCTTGCTAATGCTACAAGGCCGGACATAGCATTTTCTGTTATTTTACTAGCAAGATATAGCTCTTCTCCTACATGGAGATATTGGAATGAGATTAAGTATATATTGCTCTATTTAAAGGGACCTCGTGATATGGATTTATTTTATGCTAACAAAGATAGTGCATATCTTGTTGGTTATGCATATGCATGTTATTTATCTGAACCACATAAAACTCGATCTCAAATAGGGTACATGTTTACATGTGGAGGTACTGTCATATCATGGCGCTCCACAAAGCAATCTATTGTTACTACTTCTTCAAACCATGCTGAGATAATAGTTATTCATGAAGCAGGTAGGGAATGCGTATGGTTGAGATCAATAATTCATTTTATTCGAGAAAAATATAATTTGGAATGTGAGAAAAGACCCATAATTTTATACGAAGACAATGTTGCATGCATAGCCTAATTAAAGGGAGGATTTATAAAAGGAGATAAAAAAAATACATTTCACCAAAATCATTCTACACGCATGATCTTTAGAAAAATAGTGACATTGATGTGCAACAAATTCGTTCAAGTGACAATCCATCTTTGCTAACTTCAACTATTGAGAGGATGGTATACAAGATTGGAATGCGGAGACTCAAATATTTGAAACAAGATTTTCATCAATGGGAGTAAAATAAACACTATACTCTTTTTTTCTTATTAAGGTTTTTCCCACAGAGTTTTCCTTATAAGGTTTTTAATGTGATAACTAGCTATGCGTACTCTTTTTCCTTCACAAGAATTTTTTCCCACGAGATTTTTCCTATTAAGTTTTAATGAGGCACATTATCTTTTAAGGAACATCCAATGGGGAGTGTATAAATATATTATATTATGGATGTTCGTTTAGTACTTTGTTGTAAATAAGCTTCCTGAAGAAACTTATCATTTCGATACTTCATTATAGATAAATATTACCCCCGATAGAAGATTATCTATATCTAGTACAATAATAGTTTGCAAGCAGCTTACACAACAGCTTACAGTAGCAGCTTACAAGCAGCTTGCATTAGCAGCTTACACAACAGTTTCCTTTCTTCTATAAATAGAGGAGATTTATGTACATTAAGACTATACACCAATAAATTTTTATTTTTACTTGTCACTTTTCGTATATCAAGAGAAAAATAATTTATTTTTTCTGTTTTGGCCTTAGCAATTAATTACTCATTACGAATTATTTTTCAAATCCATTAAGACTATACACCAATTAATATGGGTATTATAGTAAATTATTTACTTTATTTATTATTTCTTAAGAGGCGTGCAAAGTATAAAGTGTACAAGTAAAAAATGAACAGAGGAAGTACTATTATATTGCAGTTTATGTTCAACTTCTTTGTCTGTTATACAACACTAGTATGTGTACCCGCGCATTGCGCAAAGAATATTAAATATAATTTTTCATAAAAAATATTACTTGAAAAATATGATAGGCCTTAAGGAGCATGTAAATACTATTACTTTATGAACATGTAAATGCACTGGATATTACATTCAAGTCATAACTTTTAAATTTTGAGGTTCCACTTTTATAATAATATAGATATAGATATCTAACTTTTAACTTTTAAATTTTGATGTTCCAACTTTTATAATAATATAGATATAGATATAGATAGATAAAGATAGCTGTAATAATATTTTTGAATTGAGGCATAGTTATTATCGTTAAATCATTCTCAATTATGAATATTAGTAATATTACTGGGTAAATCATTTTAACTCACAAATTCAGAATCTACACATTTTGTGTGCAAAAACATATCTGAGTATGTAATTCATCAAGGCAAAGATTTTTTGCTCATGTAAGCAGTTTCAACAAATTATAAACTGACTAAATTTCTATATCAATTCATCAAATTATATTGATACAGTAGTTATATGGTTACGTATTTATTAGATATCTAAATCATATTATGCATATTTGGTAACACATTTCAAAGCACTCGTGGCATCATCTACAGTCTTAGACAACACTGTTACAATCAAGAAAAGGCCCTCTAAAGATTAAAATTTTTTTTTGTAAATTTTCATAACTCCACTTCCAACAAAGAGGTTGTGAGTTCGAGTCACCCCAAGAGCAAGGTGGGGAGTTTTTGGAGGGAAAGATGCCGAGGGTCATTTGAAAACAGCCTCTCTACCCCAGGGTAGGGGTAAGGTCTGCGTACACACTACCCTCCCCAAACCCCACTAGTGAGATTATACTGGGTTGTTGTTGTTGTTGTTGTTTCATAACTTGGTTATCTGATGATACTATATAGGAAATGTGGACCAAATGACTTTTTAATTTAAGTTTATGATAACTAATAATTAATTTATAAAACTGACAAAAAAACGTGAGATTCAATCTTGATGTTAAATGAATAAGGAAGGTTTAAATTTTTTAACCTCCAAATTTGTAAGAGGTTTGTCCTAAAATTTGACACTTGTAGAATTTTGATTTTGACACTTTGTCATTCTATCCTTATTTTGCCTCTCCTACTATTATATAAGATAAGATAGATGAGTTAATAGTGTTTATTTTGTAGAGAAAATTAAAAGGATATAAATCCTTATAGCTCACTTTTTGAAAAGCAAAGCGCGTATGTGTGCGTGACGAGAGACAAAATCGGTGGATTTTATCTCTCGGTCCGTAATTTCGCATTATCCAAATAATGCAGAGCCCACGTGTATAAAAAAGACACAAGCCATGTGCCCATTTCCTTCCCCATAGTCCCACTACTTTCCCTGCCCCCGCCACCTACACATTGCTCAAAATAATTGCTTTTTCTTCTTCTCCCTATTCCTTCCCTTCCACGCCACTTTAGCTTTCAAATCAGAAGTAAAATAAATCAATTAATGAAGTCTCAGTTACTGCTTCTTCCCTAACTTTAAAATTAATTAATCTCTCATTGTAAATGTAAAGTTTATTTACTTACAGATAAGATATAAAAGCTTTATATAAAATTGGATCCAAAATCCAGAATTATCTCGATTAGGGCAATTCCTCTGTTTTTTTCGTTTCTTCAATGTTCGGATATTTTAAAGAAATCGAGCGAGATCAACAATGGCTACCGTTTCGACAGCTCGAAGCTCCGCTTGTCTGACAGCTCTTACCCAAGAGATTGAAAAGAAACTTCAACGTGTACGTATATGCTTCGATTTTGTGCGCGTGTTTCCTTTTTTGAAATTTTAATTTTGTGTTTTTAATTTGACTGATTGAGTTTGTTGAATTTTATGCATTTTCTCAAATTTTGGTTTCACGCATTGACTTCGCCGTCGCTGAGCCGTAATTTGTGTTAGTCCCGCCAATATTGCTTTATTCGTAAATAATAATTCTGCAAAATATAAGTTAACGTAATGAAACAGTAATTAATTCGAGCCCATTGAATTCACAGTGTTTCCTTAAGGAATTTAATCCCCTCCTAGTACTCAAGGTAATGGATTATTTCCTCTCAGGATAGAACGAATCACACACTGGTGTAGCGGTACTTCAAACCCCAGTGTTTAAGCAAACATAAAGTTCGGTAGCAAATCACACTTACATTAGCTTTGTTTGAAGTTAAAAACAATGCAGAACGAGGGAGTAGAAACTCAGAAAATCGTATGGAAATGCTGAGAGGAAGGAGTGCAATGTATAGCCAAATCTGTTGAGCGATTTCAATTTGTGTCTTGTGTGTTTATTTCTTCAACAGCTGCTGCACATATATATAGCAGCCAGTGTTGAAGAAGACCAATCGTCCACCCTCCATGGTGGAGCAAGCATTAGCTTGTTTGTGGAGCAAGCACATTCATGTTTGTGGAGCAAGCACATTCATGGTGGGAAGAGCATTAGGCGGCTGCCAAATGGTCAATACACGAATTGGAAAATATCCGTTACAAATGCGGATAATCTTACGTTAATATTTACTATTAACAAATAAATTTGGTCCAAAAAATTAATCAATCAATCGATCATTTGACCAAATCCGAATCCGAATCCGAAACCGAATCCGAAGCCGAAGCCGAAGCCGTAGCCGTAGCCGAAGCCGAGCGAGCGACGACGACGACGACGACGACGGCGCGAGACTTGCTTTCTTCTTAACTCTTTAAGAGCTACAAGAAGAGCAATTATATATATACCCACCAAAAATCTTTTCCTCTTCCAATATGGGACAATGTCTCATTGTCAAGAGGAGGAAACTTAAAATTTTACTCAAAATTTCATTTTCCCTGCATTTCACATTCACCCTCATTTTAAGACTATTTCATCTTAAAAACAAAACCTCAACAATCCCCCACATGAATGGGGAATGGCTATATCACGGAAGTATGCATGAAAAAACTGTGTGATTTACAAGCAAGGATTAATCGCATCTAGATAAGTAAGTTTCCCTTTGAACTTTCCGTAGTAAAATTATGTCGGATATACTCGGTCAATCGGTAGATTTGATATCTTTGAACCGTCGATCTTTGGTGTATACCTAGACAACCATAAGTCACACAATCAACCCTTAACCGTCTTTGGTTCTCATTGTTGTGTTCGTTTCAGCCATGAACACCGCCTGGTTTCATAAGTGCGTAGAGAACTGGCCTTACAAAGTTCTCCTTGAAGCGGCTAACACTTTACACTTACATAGGTGATTCCTAAACGTGTCATCCTGTAGATACACTATTTGATATACCCCGTATCAAATTTAGAAATCATTAAAAAGCCTTAATGTTTTATCCTTGGTACTGAACATTGTCTCATCACGAGAACGGACTAAAATTTTATTTGACAATGTTGAACCGTCATTAATGACTTTGTTTCATCTCCTTGAACCTAGATCTTGGGATCTCCAGTCTTCTAGGTAGAGTTACTGCCACAATGACTTGTTCTCGGCCATAGCCCCATTCCCCTTGATGATTTCTCAACTACCTCTCTAGTTAGGCCTTTTGTAAGTGGATCCGACACATTATCACTTGACTTTACATAGTCAATCGTGATAATTCCTCTAGAGAGTAATTGCCTAACGGTTTTATGTCTTCGTCGTATATGATGAGATTTACCGTTATACATAACGCTCTCAGCCCTTCCAATTGCCGCTTGACTATCACAATGTATGCATATTGGTGCCAACGGTTTGGGCCAAAATGGAATGTCTTCCAAGAAATTCCGGAGCCATTCAGCTTCTTCACCGGCTTTATCTAAGGCTATGAATTCAGCCTCCATTGTAGAACGGGCAATACATGTTTGTTTGGACGACTTCCAAGATACCGCTCCTCCACCAATAGTGAATACATATCCACTCGTGGACTTAGAATCAGTTGAACCAGTGATCAAATTTGCATCACAGTATCCCTCAATCACCGCAGGGAAATTACTGTAGTGCAATTCAAAGTTCTAGGTATGTTCTAAATATCCCAAAACTCGTTTCATTGTCATCCAATGAGATTGGCCTGGATTGCTCGTATATCGACTCAGTTTACTTATAGCGCAAGCTATATCTGGTCGTGTACAATTCATGATATACATTAAGCATCCCAACACACGAGCATAATCCAATTGTGATATGCTTTGGCCTTTGTTCTTTGCTAATGCAAGATTCACGTCAATTGGAGTCTTTGCAACTTTAAAGCCCAAGTGCTTGAATTTTTCAAGTACTGTCTTAATATAATGAGATTGTGACAATGCCAGACCTTGAGGAGTCTTATGGATCTTAATTCCCAGAATTAAATCAGCAACTCCCAAGTCTTTCATATCAAACTTGGTATTGAGCATACGCTTAGTAGCATTTATGTTGGCAATGTCATCACTCATTATCAGCATATCATCCACATATAGGCAAACAATGACTATGTGATTTGGAACATTTTTAATGTACACACATTTATCACATTCATTTATCTTAAAACCATTTGACAACATTGTTTGGTCAAATTTCGCATGCCATTGTTTGGGTGCTTGTTTTAGTCCGTAAAGAGACTTAACAAGTGTACATACCTTCTTTTCTTTACCTGGAACCACAAACCCTTCAGGTTGTTCCATGTAAATTTCTTCCTCCAACTCTCCATTTAAGAAGGCCGTCTTAACATCCATTTGATGAATTTCAAGACCATACACTGCAGCTAATGCTACTAACATCCGTATGGACGTAATTCTTGTAACTGGAGAGTATGTATCAAAGTAGTCTAGACCTTCTCGTTCTCTATACCCTTTGACTACGAGCCTTGCCTTGAATTTATCAATAGTGCCATCATCTTTGATTTTCTTCTTAAAAATCCATTTAGAACCCAAAGGTTTATTTCCAGGAGGAAGATCAACCAATTCCCATGTATGGTTGTTCAATATGGATTCTATTTCACTATTGACTGCCTTTTTCCAAAACAATGATTCCGAAGAAGTCATAGCTTCTTTAAATGTTTGAGGCTCATTCTCCAATAAGAAAGTCACAAAATCTGGTCCAAATGAAGTAGACGTTCTTTGACGTTTACTACGTCTTGGATCCTCTTGATTACATGTACTTTCTTTTGTTTCTTCCCGAGGTCGTTTAGATCCTTCACCAAACGTCTCACATTCCTTTTTATACGGATATATATTTTCAAAGAACTCAGCATTATCTGATTCTATAACCGTATTATTATGAATGTCGGGATTTTCTGATTTATGAACCAGAAATCGATATGCTTTACTATTTGTCGCATATCCTATGAAAACACAATCAACGGTTTTCGGTCCTATCTTTACCCTTTTGGGTTTAGGAACTTGCACTTTTGCCAAAGTCCAAACACCCCCACACTTTAAAGTAATTTAAGTTGGGCTTCCTTCCTTCATTTTTCATATGGAATGGATTGTGTTTTGCTATGGGGCACTCGATTTAATATTCGATTAGCCGTAAGAATGGCTTCCCCCCACAAGTTCTGTGTCAAACCAGAACTTATCAATAACGCATTCATCATCTCCTTTAACGTGCGATTCTTTCTTTCCGCAATCCCATTAGATTGGGGCGTGTAAGGGGCTGTTGTTTGATGAATAATTCCATATTCTAAACATATTTCTTCAAAAGGAGATTCATATTCACCACCCCTATCACTTCTTATCATTTTTACTTTCTTGTTAAGTTGCGTTTCAACTTCATTTTTGTATTGCCTGAATGTGTCTATTGCTTCATCTTTACTATTCAGTAAGTAAACATAGCAATATCGAGTACCATCGTCAATAAAAGTTATGAAATACTTCTTTCCACCGCGAGATGGTATTGACTTCATGTCACAAATATCTGTGTGAATTAAGTCTAAAGGATTTGAATTCCTTTCAACTGACTTATAAGGATGTTTAACATACTTAGATTACACACATGTTTGACATTTTGATTTTTCGCATTCAAACTTGGGCAGTACTTCCAAGTTAATCATTTTCCGCAAGGTTTTATAATTGACATGACCCAAACGTACATGCCATAAATCATTGGACTCAAGTAAGTAAGAAGAAGCTGAAATATTATTATTGTTTTCCACAACCATTACATTCAGATTGAAAAGGCCCTTGGTGAGGTAACCTTTTCCTACAAATATTTCATTCTTACTAATGACAACCTTGTTGGACACAAAAACGCACTTAAAACCGTGCTTAACAAGAAGTCCAGTAGAGACTAAATTCTTTCTCATTTCGGGAACATGAAGGACATTGTTCAAAGTCATGACCTTGCCAAAAGTCATTTTCAGTAATATCTTCCCATATCCTTCAACTTTTGCTGTTGAAACATTTCCCATATAAACTGTCTCTCCGGGTCCAGCAAGAGCATAAGTAGCAAAAGCTTCTCTAACTGCACAAACATGGCGAGTGGCTCCTGAATCAAACCACCACAGTTTAGGATTTCCCACCAAGTTACATTCAGAAAGCATGGCACACAAGTTATCAACATCATCATGGTTTACTACTATATTTGCTTGACCCCTTTTCTTGTCTTTCTTCGGAGCACGACACTCCGTAGATTTGTGTCCGGTTTTCCCACAGTTGTAGCAGTTTCCACTGAACCGCTTCTTGCTTGGGTTGTATTTCGGACCAGAAGCCTTCTCCTCTTTTTGTTAGCTTCAACAATATTTGCTCCCATTATTGTTGAATTTCCACGGCCTCTCCTTTCAGCAGCTTTATTGTCCTCTTCGATTCTCAACCGAACAATGAGATCTTCAAGGGACATTTCCTTTCGTTTGTGTTTCAAATAATTTTTGAAGTCATTCCACAACGGAGGCAACTTCTCAATCATTGCTGCTACTTGGAATGCTTCGTTGATGACAAGACCTTCAGCAAGTAGATCATGAATAATCACTTGCAATTCCTGGACTTGGGTAATAACAGACTTGCTATCTACCATTTTGTAGTCCAAAAATTTTGCGGCAACGAATTTCTTCATCCCGGCATCTTCAGTTTTATATTTCTTTTCAAGCACATTCCACAATTCTTTTGACGTCTCTACGCTACTGTATACATTATACAGATTATCATCCAGTCCGCTAAGAATATAATTCTTGCATAAAAAATCAGAATGCTTCCACGCTTCAATCACGAGAAAGCGTTCATTCTCTGGAGTTTTATCTGGCAGATCAGGAACATCTTCCTTGATGAACTTCTGTAGACATAACGTAGTTAAGTAGAAGAACATCTTCTGCTGCCAGCGCTTGAAATCAATCCCGGAAAACTTTTCGGGTTTTTCTGCCGGTGCCAACGCCGGTGTTCGGCTTGTCGATGCGTTGGCAGTCACCATCGGAACAGCTTGGTTTTCGCTTTCAGTCGTCATTTTTCTGTAAAAGAATGACACAAACAAACGTTTTCAAACTGGAGTAAAAATCACGTAGATTTTAATCTTCCAACAAAACGCCACGAAGGCTTTACTCTCCAAAACGGGAGTACACAAAACCACAAAGGTTTTAGTTTGCAGAATAATAAGAATAACACAAATACAGAAATAAATATTAAATTCCTTAAGATTGTTAGTCCCGCCAATATTGTTGTATTTGTAAATAATAATTCTGCAAAATATAAGTTAACGTAATGAAACAGTAATTAATTCGAGCCCACTGAATTCACAGTGTTTCCTTAAGGAATTTAATCCCCTCCTAGTACCCAAGGTAATGGATTATTTCCTCCCAGGATAGAACGAATCACACACTGGTGTAGCGGTACTTCAAACCCCAGTGTTTAAGCAAACACAAAGTTCGGTAGCAAATCACACTTACAGTAGCTTTGTTTGAAGTTAAAAACAATGCAGAACGAGGGAGTAGAAACTCAGAAAATCGTATGGAAATGCTGAGAGGAAGGAGTGCAATGTATAGCCAAATCTGTTGAGCGATTTCAGTTTGTGTCTTGTGTGTTGTGTGTTTATTTCTTCAACAGCTGTTGCATATATATATAGCAGCCAGTGTTGAAGAAGACCAATCGTCCACCCTCCATGGTGGAGCAAGCACATTCATGTTTGTGGAGCAAGCACATTCATGGTGGGAAAAGCATTAGGCGGCTGCCAAATGGTCAATACACGAATTGGAAAATATCCGTTACAAATGCGGATAATCTTACGTTAATATTTACTATTAACAAATAAATTTGGTCCAAAAAATTAATCAATTAATCAATCAATCGATCATTTGACCAAATCCGAATCCGAAGCCGAAGCCGAAGCCGAAGCCGTAGCCGTAGCCGTAGCCGAGCGACGACGACGACGACGACGGCGCGAGGCTTGCTTTCTTCTTAACTCTTTAAGAGCTACAAGAAGAGCAATTATATATATACCCACCAAAAATCTTTTCCTATTCCAATATGGGACAATGTCTCAATGTCAAGAGGGGGAAACTTAAAATTTTACTCAAAATTTTATTTTCCCTCTATTTCACATTCACCTTCATTTTAAGACTATTTCATCTTAAAAACAAAACCTCAATAATTTGTTGCAAGAGCTGTTCGCTGATATAGCTTTGGAAGTTGATGATCGAGCAAAAGGTAACTCAATGTTATTACTTTCTATTTTTATCAAACACGTGATGGACGCTATTCGTGTCATGTGGGAAACAACGTGAAAGATCTAATTGAGTACAATGAGTTTAACTTATTGATTATAAACGTGACAAGGCGTGGTAGATGTAGTAAGTTTTTCACTCGTGTTTTGTGTGAATATTTATGGCTTTTGTTACTTTGTACATTCCTTTTGTGGTGTTTAACCTTTTTTTTTAAAAAATGGCAAAGAAGTGTTGAAATGTGTGACTGTCTTATCTAAATGCTTAAGCTGGGGGAGAGAATACACTTACTTTTACTTAATTATATCTTGCGACTGGAAATGCTTTAAAACCTGTTGAGTGCTTTAGCGAAATTGTGATTCTCAATTAACCTTACTGAGCCACGATAAGCAACATAAAGTATGAAAGTTGAATGTGGAAGTTGCCTGGTTGTTAAAAGGAGATGTGTTAAATTAGGTGATTATATGCATTTACTACTCAAGCTCAAGGAGTAATTTAAGATGGCGCTTGGGGAGTGGGAGCGGGGAGAGATCTGGGAGGTTTTATGGATATATTGGTAAAGTTGGGCAAAACTTGGTTATAAGTACTCCGTGTGTCTTGAAAGTTAACTTGATGATGACTTTGCATTTCATTTAGCATATATGAAATTGGCCTTGTAGATGTTAAGGTTATCAACTTTATCTTGAGTTCCTTTCTCTTTTCGTCGAACCTTTGGAATATAGATTGGAATAATGGTTCCTGTCTATACATGGATCTAACGATATGGTCTGTTTTTTCCTCTCTTTGCTTCTCTTGTAAACTGAATGATTGATATGAAGAGCTTATAACTGCACCTCATTGATGAGTTTAGGTAATGATTTTTTCTGAGAATACTTTCAGGAAAGTCTTGGAAAAAAAAAGCTACATACTTAGCACAGGCCATTGCTTAAAGGTTCTAAATTTCTCTTATTACTGCATGGTAAATTTCTCTTTAATGAAGTTGATTACTGAAAGCATTGCATGCACGTAGTGGTATAATATTAGCTGATCTTAATGATCAAGCTCTTTTCTATATTGAGAGTTGTTTAATGTATCATATCAGTCACAGAGATGCTATACTCTATTACATATTTATACCATATATATGGATGTGTGATAGTTGCATTTGCAAGATGTCTTTAATTAAGAACTATTTCGAAATATTTCACATGGGGGGATTTTGGTGCTATGTTTGAAAGTTGTTCTAGATCCCTTTTAGTAAATTTTGTGCTCTATATGTCTAATGTGTATATTAGAGTACGACGTACTCTATTTCATTTAATATCATTTAGGAGATGGTATTTTAAGATGGGGACCATTGATGTTTCATATGAGGTTTCAAACGATAAAAAGTTTGTTGCCTATTGTGAGAACTAATATCAGGCAATGCTGGAAAGAAAGCTAATTGGGTGACAAATCCAAATGCAATATTGTGCTAAAGTTTGTATATCCCATATTTTAAGTAAAGACATAATATTTTGACTAGTACATTCCGTGTTAATTCATGTAGACATCTACAAGGCGAATGAAGAAAATCTAGAGTAAAAATGGAAGCCAAAGTCTTCACATCAGAACGGAAGAATCATCAGTTGGTGAATTATTGTTAGTATGCCAGCCACTGGTTGTGGACCTGCAGTTGCTACAACGATAGCCACCATGTAATATCACCTGACCTAATACAGTACAACTGGATTTAAGTAAGAGATTCCCATATCAGAGACTGTATAGCACCAAGATAAATTGAAGTTGCCTTGGGATGTTTTGATGGCCACCATGTAATATCACCTGACCTAATACAGTACAACTGGATTTAAGTAAGAGATTCCCATATCAGAGACTGTATAGCACCAAGATAAATTGAAGTTGCCTTGGGATGTTTTGATGGAGAAGACAGTGCATATCAATTTCTTGAGAATGTAACTGACAACCTAAGTGGAGAAGTGGTGAACAAGGTAGTAAGAATTTTTTGGCATCAACTCAAGTAGTAAGCTGAAGTGAGCAGAGGATCAAGCATTCATTTCTAGTCTCATATGATCAAACAAAAGAAAAGTCACATGGCTGCTTACTTCTCCTATCTGAACTTTCAACTTAGTCCACTAAAAAACTTTAGCATTGGGGAAAATATAAAACCAACTTTTGTGGCTTATATTTATTCTAGGGTATTTGTTTTGTCAACTTTGCAAGAATCACCTTCTTGGTTGCCTATCTTTGGTGAAATACATGTATTCGTAAAAAGAAGTCTCTGTTCTCTTTGTAAAGAGAGGAAATAATAGTTCTACGGTTTCATACCCTGACTTCATTCTAATGTTTATGTCATTGTACTCCTTTGAGATGGGTAAAAGAACAAAGAAATATCGTTGATGTCGAAGACTTTGCAAAAGGAACTTCATGAACTTTGGATACCTTTATCATGTGTTCACTCTACTCGCGTGAAAATCGTCTATTCTGGCTCTAAATCTGTTTAGCTCTCTGTGATATTCATCCTCTTCAATCACTTTAATTTGTGAGAAGGGTATGGCAGTAAGACTAAAGAAAGGACTATGATTCTATTTTTAATGAGATAAAGAATAATCTGCCCTGCCCGACCCTAAATTCTTTTCTCAGAAAACAAGTGTTTTTCCACATCTTGATTAAATGATTTCTTATAACAAATCTCACATGTTGACACCCTAGCTCCTCCTCCTAAACTTGAACTTTCTGAAACATCTCTTAGTTAGGTTCCAAGGTTTATGAATTAGTGATAGAAGATGGATTTTGTATTCACATTTTTTACCTTGTCTTTTTCCACAACTTTTGTTTGAAAACTAGGAAAGGGAAGTGAAAGCGAGGGAAGGTCACTGTTTTCTCGTCCCATGTTTGGTTCATTAGGGGGGAAAAAGGAGGAAAGCAAATTTGAAAGATATGATCATCTTGTTTCTTCTGACTCAATTCACTATTTTGTGGGAGAGTAATCTAGAGAAGATCTAGAGATGAAAAGAATCACCTTTCAAAGCAATTCTTTTTTCCATTGTGCCCCCACCAAATTTTTGCTTTTGTCTGAAACATATGAGTCTTATTTTCTTTGTACTAACCTTGTCAGAAAAAGAGGAACTTTCAGTTTTCTGAAACAGGAAAATTCTTATTTTCTTCTCACATTTCAATTGTTTTCTCCAAACCCAAACAAAGGGAATGCACTTTTTTCTTGCTTCTTTTATTTTTATTTTTATTTTTTTGGGGGTGGGGGTGGGGGGAGATAAGGAACTTGCTTCCCCTTCCTTTCACTTTCATTCTCTGGCTTCTGAACAAATAGTGAATAGTATATACTCCTATTCATTTCCTTGTGTTCTTCTCTTTTTGAGGATTAAATCAAATTGCATGGTGTATCAGTACAACAAAATATGTGTCAATAGATATGACTATCTGTGTTGTTTCTTTATCATATGTCAGAAATCTTTACCTTTTAAAAAAATGTAATACCAATTTCATTCTGAAGAATCTCATTAACCTATTTTTCAAGCTAAAAATTTCCAGAAGTATGAGATATCATTTGCCAGAGGAAATTCAGAATTTTGACAATTCTTGGTGATCAATCAAGAGGAAGAACTTATTTTGTGGTTTAACATTGAAACAGAGATAATACTCAGCAGCGAGGATGCTCTTACGGCTGCAGAGGAACGGGCTGAAGGACCGACATGCTACTACTATGTGCTTGCTGATCATTTTGTTCGTGTACCTCAGAACGGAAAACCGATCCTTGATCTGATTGTCCAACTGTGGAGTCAATCTTTCGCTTCAAATACTTTTGCACTCCTTTTCCATAAGTGGGTTAGTAGAATTTTTACGTCTTTCTATGATCTTAGTCTCTTATCATGACCCTTGATAGGAGGGTGTGGAGGTTGAGAATTATGGTAGAAAGTTAGTAGGTAGTCGAGCGTTTCCCAGTGTCTTCTTAGTTGAATGGTATTAGTGTAGTATGGTATCTCTTTTATCCTTAGTTTACTATTACCACATATCTAGTATTGTTGTTACTTGCCTTCCGTACACCCTTAGTTTGCTATCACTGCATATCTTTTACTGACTACTAGTACTTCTTTCATACTCTCTTTTGCTATCTTGGATTTCGTTTTCTAAATACCTAGTATTGCTATTATTTGCTATCAGTGCTTCTTCCATCTTTCTTTAGCCGAGGGTCTATCGGAAACAGTCTCTCTGCCCTTCCAGGGTAAGTGTAAGGTGGTGTACATCCTACCTTCCCCAGACCCCACTTGTGGGATTACACTTATTGTTGTTGTTGTTGTTGTACTCTTTATGTAGCGGTAGAATGAGAACCCCCATTTCAAGGAATGAAAGATGCCTTCCAGGGCCACAAGTTAAGAATGAAATATGGCTCGGGTGTTGATATTCTTTTTTAATTCTTTTCAAACCCCCCTTATCGTTTTATTTTTCTTTTTCCTTTTATCCAACTTATGGTGAGCCTTTTTTATCTTACTCTGTTGGACTTTTGTATGTATCACGTGTTTCTCACAATATTTTGGGTTGTGCTTGTTTTCGCTCATTTTGTTCTGTGAACAAACGGGCCAATAGAGGTTTTACTCTCCGAATGCAGCAATTTCACTCATTTCCCTTTAAAACTGGCAGGGAATATCTATGTGTACCCTAGAATCTCTTCAATCTGCAACTATGTAGGCTACTGCTTCAAGGGCACAACTCTTTATATCCTAGATATATCAAGGGTCAAATATGATTAAGTTCACTATACAGGGTCTTTCCTTTATGCAACAATCTTGAGGCCTTGTTGCTTTATGCACTCAGTAAAAGCTTTCCCCTTATGCAACCTGCCTGAGTTTCCTTGATTAATATTGAAACATTGATTGCTTTGCATACATTTTCTCTTGCATGACTGATATACATCATCATGTTGGATCAACTTTATTTTTTACATCATTATCATCAACTCTTTTTACCTTCTTGTGTTCTTCGAATCTACCTTAATATATATTCACCACTGAGATTTACTCTGTTGATGCTCATAAAATAGACTGCTTAATATTTCTGTCAAACTGTATCGATGTGTCAGACAGAGGTTTTCTTTTTAGAAATTATGTAGTTATTGCTCTTTCTTTTGTGTTTCACAGTGCATGAGTGAAGAAGAACAGGCCGGGAACGGGGTGTAGGGATTATAGTAAAATGTGTTAAGTAATTGGCTGACATATCCTTTTGCAGGATCGACATCCAAACAAACACAAGGCGTTTCCAGAGTCTTTCAGGTCAAATACCCCTGAATTGATTTTTATTTTTGAAGTATTTGGAGTGAAGTGTAGCACTGGTGATTTCTTTTGTTGCTTTTAGATCGATGGAAGTAAATGGTGACAATTGATTATATGGATGTGTGTTACAGTATCTGCTTGAGGAAGTTGCCCTTGTTCCGGATCGATTAAAGAAGATCCAGTTGCAGGTCTGATGTTTGCCCCTTCTGATTTACCTGTGTGCCAAAGCAAGTCTAATTTTAGTGGGTGTGTCCTAACGTCATTCGCTGTCTTCATCTTGTTAGGCCCAAAGAGATTTATTTCTCCTCCTTTCAAGGTTCATATTCTTGTATAACTTAGGTAAGTTGATCTTAGCTGTAACCTTGTATACAAGGTTGAGATTACATGCTTATGTTGAATCTATTTGCAGCTGACAGGCTAGGAAGTTTTTTAAGGTAGTTTCCTGATTTTCCAAATGCTTTCTTGATTGGTGGTCCAGCAGATATATTTGTAACTGAACTAGCTGATCAGGTAAGAGAACAGGATCTTCAACATCCCCGTCTTTTCCTTCATTTTCCCTGTGTATCTTCTCATTTACACTTCTGATTTCAGCTTCAAAAACTAAAAGTGGAGCCAGTATTGTTGCATTACCTCTCCCAATTGAAAGTCCTTCAAGGTAAAGGTAGTTCTAGCCAGTGTTGTCAAAGGCGCGCTTAAGCCCTAAAGCGAGGCTCAAAACATGTTGAGCGCTTCGCTTCGCTTTGCGGGCGCTTCAGTGTCGCATCAAGGCTCTAAGGCATACTTTCCTTGCCCACGAGTATAATCCCGAAAATGCGACACTGAACAATTGATATTTCACTTTATCGTTTTTTTTTTCTTTAACTTTTTTTGTCCATTTAACATATACATATTTTTACTTTTTGCTCCAATTGCGCCTTTTTTCATTAAAGCCCACGCTTTATTTGCCCTTTGTGCTTAAAGCCCCAACGGGTCTTAGAGCTTTTTTGCGCTTTTCGCCTTTGATAACACTGGTTCTAGCTAATTTGAATGTCTGCAATAGTGCGGGTTTTCCAAAATGTTTTACATTACAGTGACATCTCTGCGGGATTAAGAGTTGAGAATGGCTACCAGTACAAGATTGAAAACTTGCTTGTATAGCTTCACGTCACCAGGTGCTCCCATGTGCCCAACAAGAGCTGTTCGCCATGCAGCATGGGATGCATTAGATTTGCTATATCCTGTGAGTAATCTTTCTATTATTGGAATAGACTTATGATTTGATATCATTTCAAACCAAAATATTCGATGAAGTATACTTCTTTCAGACATTTTATTTTATGGATTAATAAAAAGATGTATGTATTTATCATAAAATTCTTGGTGTGTGGCAAAGTAGCCTGATGCACAATGTAAACAAGTAGATAAAGAATTACAGAACAATAATGAACAGGGGCGGAGCTAGGACGCTAGGGGATTCAATTGAGTCCTACACTGTGCAAAGAGGTCAACGACAACTTTTTTGCATATATATAAATTGTTGGATCCCCTTGACATGAGGGGTGATTCTAGTGTAGTGCTGAAGGTAGTTCAAAAATTACTGTTAGTTACACGTTCAAATCCTTGGTGTAGCATTCTTGCTTCTTTTTTTGTTTGTTTTTGAGTTCCGTTGGTGACGTCCAGACTAGAAGTAGATAAACCTACTCTGTGGTTGACCCTGGTGATATTTTATAAGCGGATGGCATGAAAAAGATGACTAGTTAGAAAAGTTGTTTCAATTATTTTGCCAGTGCCTTGGTAAATGTTGAATGAAATTCATTTTGACATGGAAGCATATGATAGCGGTTAGAGAACATTGGGAAGATTTATCCCAATGCTCCTATTTTTGGTCATGTTTATGTTTTATTAATAACATGCGTTGTGTTGTTTCAGGTTGGACGATACCCTCGACATATCACAAGTCTCTTTTTCCGCTTGCTATATCCTTGGTATTGGCCTTCTTCATTTTGGAATTTTATAAAGTCGTGCATACTGGCTATATTTTATTCTCTCTTGAGGTTAATATTTTCTAGTTGGGATAAAGTGAGGAGACCAATGGAGCAATGATGTGATGTCACACCAATTGTTCTACATCTAGCTAGTGTGGATTAGTGTTGTATGTTTTTAGCCAGAAATTAGGTCATTGATGTATCAAAGCCTTTTTCCTGCATGTAATTACGACGTTTGGGGGATTATTGTTTTCAACGGTGACGAGGGTGTAAATTTACTAAAGTCATGATTATTGTCTATTTCCCTACTTCCTTGCAATACTTGTTTGTTCCCAGTTTAGCTGGCTCAACTCATACGTGCACAGAAAATAGCAGAATATTTGTCCGTTACTAAATTTGGATGAATAACTCAGAGATGAAAGCCTAAAAGAACAGAATATACGTCAATAAGATGATCCAAAATATTACGTTTCACAAGTACTCTTTTGTTTCTTGGTTAGTTTTGGAATTGTAGGAGCATTCTGCCTTTTCCAAAACTGAACGCTCAGCACCTCATATTTTGCAGCATTGTAAGTGCCCCAACTCGCACATTGTACCTCGTTCTTTTAAAGGAATCAGGTAAAGAAAAAAGAAAAATTCAAGGCAAGACCCAATATTTTAACAAACATAAAATTGCATTAATTTTCCTAGTAAAGGATCAGAAATGGATGCAGCGCCGATGGTATTACTAGGTGTGGACTGGCAGAAAAATCATCATATAGATTCACTACAAGCCCATTGCCAAATACTGTGAACCTTACATAATGTGCAAGTTTTTTACTCTGCCGAAGGTGAAGGTAATCACCACTGAAAGAATGCACAAGAAAGCACCTGTAAACTGCAATCGCAAGGAAGATAAAAATATTCCTCGTAAACTACTACCTTCCTAAATAGGGACTAGACCCGCAACTAAAGACAGAAAGAAAGGAACTTCATTGTTCCTTAATCTCCTCCAGATTGTTGTTTGGACACGCTGCACCTCGATAAACGGCAATCAAAAACAAAGCGCAAGCCGCTCCAGAAACATGGTTGTGAGCTACAAACACCTTTACAAGAGATCCATTGATGACCATCCACCACCTTTCATATCTCAGCATATATATTTCAGGCTTTTTAAGGGAGTCAATATGCCCTCTTAAGCACCACAGCCATTCACAAGGAAATATCAGTTGACACATCACCCATCAGATAATAAGCATACCTACAGGGAGGCTAATATACATTGTCTGTGCAGGATCTAGTAGCAAGTTGCAACTCCGAGCAAGATCATAACAGTTGAGAAGAAACCAAGAAAATTTGATTTTTGAATCAGGACATAGCAGAATGCATCTCAATGATCCAAGTTTCTAATCGTTGAATTTCAATTACCTACAGCCTAATTAATATGAAATGCCGGATGATGCACCAGACTTTAAGAGATTGCAAGAGAAGCACTTTTGGGAAGCACATAAAAGATCTAAATGCACATAACCGAGATGCAAAGATAGCGAACTCGAGCAATTCTACAGTACGGAGCATAAGCTCCATAATGCTGTAGAAATGCAGAAAGTCCGCCACCTCACTCAAACATCATGTTCACAGAATCCTCTTTCTCCTGCGACATCAACATATCATCCACAAGATGAGCAGTCCACGGCCCCCGAGAACACCATCATTCAGCTTACTTATCCCATGTATTTGCAATAAGACATAATCATTCAAAGGATTCAGCTTAGTCACCCAATTATGTTCCAGCCTACCTGTTCCTAATGCAACAGTTTTTCAAGCTCGTTATAAACATGTTATAAAAGGTAGAAATATATATTTGCAATAAGTAAGAAAAAATCTTCAGGGGAGGCAGTTCTAGTCAGGGGAGGCAGCTTTAGTCACTCAAAATTGATCCCACTTACTTCAGGGGAGGCAGCTTTAGTCACTCAAAATTGATCCCACTTACCTGCTTCCTAAGTCAACAGTTTGTAGAAGTCATTATCAACATCGATAAAATTAAGCCCACTCTTACAGCAAAACTGCAAAGTGCACAAGGACTGCAATTGTGAAACCAGTGGACAAGAACAAAGTGACAAAAACTACCTCACAATTGACGCCCAAATTATTGACTACAAGAAGCACTTGCAGGACTTCAGGACACAGGGCGGCCACCACCTTCAGCTGGCGTCTGCCACCTTCGAGGCAAAGCTTTGTCGTGGGATGGGCAAGGATAAGCATTTCCACTCTAATCGTCCACCTCTTAATTAAACTAAAGAGTTGGTAGAATACACAAATCACTCCACCCAAGCACAAATCCAAATCAAGGGAACAAATAAAGAAGAAGCTCAATTCCCATACAGCAAATGTTCAAATCTTCCTTTAAGTACTTTCTTTCTTGCAACTTGAAAAGAGAAGAACACTAAAGTACAGAAAGTCTGGCTCCACTAAGCACTGGATGTAGAGGCAAACATTGCTACCGGACCCATCAGTTTGTCTGCATTGATTCTGAATGATACTTCATCAGATCAGCATCTAGATCTTCTGCAGATACCTTTTCTCCACGATCTCCTCTTCCCCGTCCTCTGCTGCCTCCTCGAAATCCGCGACCGCGTCCTCTACCACCCCGTGACCTCCCAAAGCCACCACGTCTTGCTTGACCACTGTTTTACCACACAAGAACAGAAACTAATTCTAAATCTTCATTGTCCAATTATTAATACATCTACGTTAAACAGCATCAAAAGAGAGGAAGAAACCAAATGAAAAACTCCATTAAAGATTTAAAACAAACAATTCTAAAACTAGAGATCAACCTATTCAGAAATATTTTTTCGTCATTGAAGCTAAATTCACTTACAATGAGCTGCCATCTGATCATCCAATCAGCTGAGTAAGTACTAAATAGTTGTCAGCATGTGATTCATTTAATCAAGTAAGGAAAGAGGTGGAGTCTAAACCACAGAGGGGAACTCTTAAGTTTTCCAAACCAAAGCCATCATATTGGCCCCTAGGCATAGCAAGCCTCCAACACTAACCCTAATTAATCTTTTGTAACCTCACTTCAAGGAAATTATGCTCTCCAGTGCAACAATTTCAATTCTTCACCAACTTCGGTGTTGCATGATGACTTTGTTTGGGTAACAACATTCATCTAATTAACAATTACGTACCTCTACATTCCTCAGGAAAGGCAAGGTACTCAACACAATCTCACGCTTCAAGGGGCCGAACATTTAATTTATTGATTGTGCTAATTAAAAAAAGGACTTACCAATTTAAACACCTGTCAAATACTTCCAAGACTGTCCCTTATGGGGATATCCAATTAAAAAAAGAATACTTCCAATACTCAATATACTAAAGACATCAAAGCTAACACAGGGAAGCTAATGAAGTAACGAACTAAAAGAATAAGTCTTAGTATGAGTTTACAGAAAAAAATCTTGATATTTATGATAGAAATCCCAATAAGTATGAAATGATTCTCCATTAGTTCAGTTTCTATCTCAAATCATCAAAATCTACTTCATGCCCTCAAAACTACGTATTTGGTTAAATGCAAATTTTCTTGAATTACTTAACTAACTTCCCATAATGCTTGGTTTAAAATCCCAAGAAGCGAAAGGAAAGAAAAGGAAGACAGCATGCCTGGTATGCAATATAGAGGAAAGACATAACGAGACAATGTATTCTCTTGGGTCCATAAATTTTCTCCTCGAAATAACTGTTGTCCCCATATTCTTGTCTAAACCTTGAAAGGTTTGCTAAAAAGGCTTACTAACTCCCACTTTTACTCAATTTTCTTCTTTCCTGCAGCCAAACAAAGCGTACATTCCCCGATAACTTTGCGTGATAGTTGTTTCGATAAAATACCTCTGTATGATCTACCCAGAAGATTAACTCCTATTTAAGTCTCTAACACTGACCTCCCATTAATCAATTTTCCCTAATTCATTGTCTTGTTTCACTTCAACTGAAGTTGACTCAGACAAAACTAGCTAATTTCTCCACTTTGTTCATATATGCATGAATTTCTCTACCGGTGAACTACAGTTACCGGTCTTGTCAAACCGTTCTAAAACTTGCTGCTAGAAGTAGCACCCGGAAAAAATAACAAAATGCCTTCCACAATAAAATATATATACTTCTTCCATGACCTTTCTAGGAGTGGGTGAAGAGGCCCGCAAGTGCATAAAAGGAATCTCCACACGTGATGCAACCAGCACTCAGTTAGAGTTTCAATCTTATCAAAGCCTATTTTCATTTATCATCAAAGAGCTGAATAGAAAAGCTCAAAAAGAAAAAATTAAACCAATTTAACAACATCTGGGTGAATAACAGATCATACCTTCTGGGACCTCCATTAGCATCTCCAAAACCAAAAGTACCATTGAAAACAGGGGGAGCGGGAGTGGCAATGTTGGTCCCAACAATTTCAATCTTCATTGGCTTCCCATCAAGCTGAACGTTGTTGTACCTTTTAACGGCAGCTAGTGCATCTTGTCTACGTGAGAAGACCACCTCTGCCGTTCCCTGAAGAAGCAGTTCCATTAGTCTCAGCCAAACCACACTGTTTTCCTTTAAAGTGCATAGTCTAAAGAAAAAATTAAACCAATTTAACATCTGGGTGAATAACAGATCATACCTTCTGGGACCTCCATTAACATCTCCAAAACCAAAAGTACCATTGAAAGCAGGGGAAGCGGGAGTGGCAATGTTGGTCCCAACAATTTCAATCTTCATTGGCTTCCCATCAAGCTGAACGTTGTTGTACCTTTTAACGGCAGCTAGTGCATCTTGTCTACGTGAGAAGACCACCTCTGTCGTTCCCTGAAGAAGCAGTTCCATTAGTCTCAGCCAAACCACACTGTTTTCCTTTAAAGTGCATAGTCTAAGGTTACTAAAATACCTTTGATCTCCCGCTCCTATCATAATGTATAGCATAGCGTTTCAGGTCACCAGCTTCTGAGAAGAGCTCCTGCAATTCAGCACATACATCTTTACAAGCTAAAATTGGTGGCCGATCAATAAACCTCCAAAGAGATTGCAAACACTACTTCCAAAAATTATAAATCTCTTCTGCATAAACCAATCCAAGCACAAACTACAAATTCCATTCGAACAAGCATCGTTACCGGCAGAAGAGTTAGCAAATATACAGACAGCTCAATCTAGTCTGTGAGAGTATGGCCACTTTCAATTCAATGTCTTTCTTAACCTAGTCAAAGCCTAACAGATAACTCTATCCTCAGCTACATCTCCAGTAGTTTCATGATCTCCTTTTTGACTTAAACTTGTAGTACTCCTTTTTGGCTTATTTACCTCCTCACTTGATTAACAACAATATCATTTCATCTCCTTTTTTCTCGTCTTACTATTCTCCCAAGAATAATTGCATCATAAATAATGAATACAAGCAAACAGTTGCAAACGAAAGGTCAAAACTTTGACTAAAGCTCAAGAGATATTTAACTGTGCAATTTAAAAATCAAAAGAATCCACATAAAGGACATCAAAATTAACTAGTATGCATCAATCCCAAAATACTCATCACTACAAATCTCCAAACAAAGAACATAATTAAAAAACAACAACGAGCTAGAGAGGGGGAAAAGAGCCACCTTGATATCCTCATTTGAGACGCCGTAATCGAGATTGGAGATGTAGAGCTTTGTCCCAGTCGATATGGAAGACGCCGCCAGACCACCACCGGCTTGTCCAAAGGGGAAAGCTTGATCTGCCGCCGCGAATATAGAATGATTCCACGCCGCCTCAGGAGCCTGAACCGCCACCAACTTTCCATCAGATTACAATAATTTATCCACACGAACGAAGAAGAATCAAAATCCGTAAAAATATTTCTCTATGCAGACGAGAAATTTGAAGGAAGGTATGGAACCGGAAAACCAAAAAATTTCAATTAAATCTTTAAAAAATTCGACCTTGGCGGTGGAATAAGGTGCAGCTCAGTTAGCTGAACGATTGGGAATCGGCGAGCAGGACCAGGACCGGAGGCGCCGCCACGACCTCTGCCGCGAGGTTTACCTCCGGTACCGGTTTTTTTCTTCTTGATGAGATCGTCTAAGCTCATGTTCAAAGATGCCTCTGCCATTTTGTACTTTTATGTATTTACGTCTCTGTTTGTCTGTATTTTGGGAAAGAGAGTAGAAATTGAAGGAGAAAGAGGAAAGGCTATGGTTTGAGGGAAGAGAAGAAAAGGCCTCTCTTTTACTGACTCCAGACGAAATTTTTAACTACTCCTTTTCTGGTTCAGTTCGAATTGTTGTTCAGTTAAATATTGGGAGGTGCAAAGAATAAAGGTGTCGTGGTGTAGTTGCTTATCACGTTAGTCTAACACACTGAAGGTCTCCGGTTCGAACCCGGGCGACGCCATTTTTAAATGCTATTTTTGGTTTTCGTTACTTAATAATGATTTTTGACCCGATTTTATTACTGAATAATGTATTTTGACCCTCCCAAAAGAAAAGCAACCAAAATTTCCGGAGGAAAAGTGCTGGTGGAATAAACATTTTATCTAATTTTGCTCTTGACCTGAAATAGAAAAACTACATGCATTGTGCTTTTTGGTGTTCTGAATGGTCGCTCACATAATATGAGTTGATTACGTATTCGATTTCCTTTGTTTTCTTATATCCTCGTCGTTCATAATTCTGTATGAACATGATAGATGTATTTGTTCAAACATAAAAAACGCCGATGTGATAATAAAAGGGACGAAACGGCAAAAATTTAAGGGCCCAACCGGGGACCTCTTGATCTGCAGTCAAATGCTCTACCACTGAGCTATGGACCCTTTGTTGTTGCGTTCCGTACCAATTTTCTTTATATATATTGGATTTCATTTGCTACTGCTGCATCCCACAGCAAAACAGAGAGTACTAGCAACCCAACCCCTAGCTAAGTTGACATCAACATGGACCATGTTTATATATTAGTAACCATATAATACAGTATAGTTACTATAGGCATAATTTGGACTTCTAAATGTGTTTTAGTAGTGCTTGGGTGGCAACATATAGCAGGTAGGACATCCAGTGCGGATCAAATGCCCATTATCGAGGGATAGCTTCATACTTCCTTTCTGGAGCGATGAGCCAGATATAGCAAGTATGTCATAACAAATTGTTTCCATAGTGCTTAGAGAGCAAGAGATCATATATAGAATGTCCACCCATATCAGAATCGATATAATTAAGGCATAGCTCATTTCTTCTCTTCTTCTAGAGTGATGAGCCAGTGATAGTGAGTTTGTCATCACTAACAATATCCCCAAGGTTAAGTGAACCAGGGGCTATGAATTAAAACCGTTGCTACCTGCAACCCCTCTGGGAAAAAGAATCCCTCCTCAACCACCTCGTCTCTGGTGTAAAATTCTATCAATAGCGCTAATAACGTTAAAGCAAAGCAGTAGTTCCTATAAACATATAAGAAAAAGTGACCACAATTGATAGCAAAAAGGGGCGATAAATTTTAGCGATCAATAATGTCAATTTTTAGGCCATTAAGAAAGGTCAATGTCAATAGAAAAAACATCAACTTAAACATTCATAGTAAGTCAAATTTCTTCAATTTAGAACCAGAAGGTGAACTAGAACCTGAATATTTGCAATGGTGGGGGATGCAATTTTCTTAGGATCTGAGGCAGCAACAACAAGCTTGTATCTGTAGATATGAGATCAGCCGAATCATTGACACTAGGAAATGAAACCAGTTTGATAATTAAAATTGAAACACGATGACAGAAACAATGTCAAATATCAGATACTCATTCAGTTCCATGTACAAGTAATATAAATCAAACTAAACTAAATAAACATCTATGCACGATCAACTAGTTGCTCTAACATTCTGATGTAGTTATATTTCTTCTTTTGTTTTCTTCTTTTTGTATCTTTTGGTGGACAAACACATATACAATAAAGGCATTAGAGATAGTAATCCAACTTTTCAGCTCAAATTAAATCTTATTTTGGCAGCAATAAAATATGTCAAATTAGCTGAAGAATAAGGATGAACAGAAGCATTTAATTTTATGATGGCGACTGCATATAGTCAAGAAATTTTACAAGCATACTACAACAACAACCCAGTATAATCTCACTAGTGGGGCCTGGGGAGATTAGTGTGTACGCAGACCTTACCCCTACCCCAAGCTATTTCCGATAGACTATCGGCTCCCTCCCTCCAAGAACTCCCCACCTTGCTCTTGAGGTGACTCTTGTCCTGCCTAACTAATAAATCCATAGTAAATTTTTTTCCCCTCCTTACACATGTAATCATGTATAATCATGGGAAGCTATTGAAGATTAGTCATTTGTCAACACATGAGGTGTTAAGGGCAAAGCAGTAACACAAGTTGCACGACGTATTTTCAGAACAGAGAACCATTACATAGTCTAGACGCATACAGAAATAACATCAGTTTCGCCACATTTGGAGGACCAATTCAATACTCCCTTTCATCATCTTCTCACAAACCTAACGTGAACATCATCTTCTCACAAGAAAGAAAGGAACACATTTACTCTAACTTGAAAGTTAACGTGAGTAGTACATACAATACCAATATCTTAACCATAATACACCAATGCATGTCACTCGTGAACAAACAAAACTTACAAACTAATAATAAATGATTTAGAAATGCATTTCAATTGACAGCCAATAATTAGCAATGATGTAACAAGCAATATCCAAACAGTAGATTTGTTCATTCACTTAGCAACAGCAGTTTAGTTACAATATAGAAATCATAAATCAAAAGAAAGAAGGAAAACTAGTTTCCCAAATTTACCAGATAATCCTAAGCCTAATTCCCCAAATAGCCCTAAATTCCCAAATTTTCCCACATGACCTAAAAACTTATGAGCTCGTAAACTTAGTCACAGCCTTGGTTCCTTCAGAAACAGCATGCTTAGCCAACTCACCGGGCAGCACCAATCTGACCGCGGTCTGAATTTCCCTGGAAGTAATAGTCGGCTTCTTATTATACCTCGCAAGTCTAGAAGATTCCTGGGCCAATTTCTCAAAAATATCATTGATAAAACTGTTCATAATTCCCATAGCCTTGCTCGAGATCCCGATATCTGGATGAACTTGCTTGAGCACCTTAAAGATGTAGATCTTGTAGGTTTCAACACTCTTTTTAGCCTTCTTTTTCTTCTTGTCTGCACCACTGGCGCCGTCCTTCGCCGGTAGCTTCTTTCCGGCCTTTGGCTTCTTCTCCGCCGGAGCTTTCTCCTCGGCCGGCTTCTTCTCGGCGGGCTTCTTCTCTGCCTTAGGAGCCATTGAAATTTCTAAAGAGGGAGAGTAAAGTTTAGAGATTAGTTGTAGAGAAGCAAAATGTAATGCGATGAAGAAAATGTGAAATGAGCGTTTCGTATTTATAGATTGTTGGTGTTTGTTGTGATTGGAAAATAGAGAGTGGCATGGATTGATGAGCTGGAATGATTAAAATCGTTGATTGGCGAAGTACTTGAAAATGAGATCGACGGTTGATAGAGGATGCGTAGCTTTAGAAGTACACGTGGGTATCTATTATTCGTTTTAAGGTAGTGTCATGGATCGATGACCTGAACTTCGGAAAAGATTAGAAAAAAGTGTCTGCGGATGAGATTATCCGAATTCTAATTTGGAAGTTTTGGCTCCCATTCAAGCTGTAACACATGTTTGGACAACTGAAAATCATATTTCTATCTATTATAAATATATTATATTATGCATGTTCATTTATTAATCCGATGTAAATAAACTTCCTGAAGAAACTTATCCATATGAGACTCTGCTGTAAATATGTTTATCTATTTAGTACTTCATTGAAAATAAGCCTCCTGAAGAAACTTATCCTTTTGGCACTCTGTTATGGATAAATATTACCCATGGTAGAAGATTATCTATATCTGGCACAACAGCTTAGAGTAGCAGCTTGCAGCAGCAGCAGCTTCCTTTCTTCTATAAATAGAGGAGAATTCAGTTCATGATGTACATAAGTTTGAAGTTTGAATAATATATCAGTTTCTCTCTATACTTGTCTTTACTATACTATCTTTATTTTATAACACGTTATCAGCACGAGACTCTACATGTCTTGGGTGTTTGATGCTGAAATTCATCTTGATGCGATGGGTCTGGCAGACACCATCAAAGATAAAAATCATGCATCAAACCAAGACCGTGCCAAAACAATGATATTCATACGCCATCACCTTGATGAGGGCCTGAAAATGGAATATCTTACTGTTAAAGATCCAGTCATACTGTGGAATAATTTAAAAGATAGATATGACCACCTGAAGATGGTCGTTCTTCCACAGGCACGTTATGATTGGACTCATCTAAGGCTACAAGATTTTAAATCTATCAGTGAGTATAATTCTGCTATGTTCAAAATTATTTCCCAATTAAAACTATGTGGTGATAATATTACTGATCATGATATGTTGGAGAAAACTTTCACCACTTTTCATGCCTCGAATATGCTCCTGCAGCAGCAATATCGATAGATGGGATTCAAAAAGTATTCTGAATTTATCTCACATCTTCTTGTAGCCGAGCAACATAATGGGCTATTAATGAAAAATCATGAAAGTCGACCTACTAGTTCTTGTCTGTTCCATGAAGCGAATGAGATGAACTTCCACCAAGCTAAGAGTGGAAGAGGACGTGGCCCCAGTCGTGGTCATGGTCGTGGTCGAGGAAGAAACTCTAATCGTGGTAATAACAATGCACCAAAGAACCCTCCTCACTACTAGCAGTGGAAAAGGAGGGAACAAAAGCATGAAGTGGTGCAAGCAGCAAAGTCAGAAAATGCATGCTATAGATGTGGAGGAAAAGAGCACTGGTCACGTACATGTCGTACGCCAAAGCACCTGGTTGAGCTGTATCAAGCCTCCCTGAAGAAGACAAAGAAAAATGTTGAAGCAAAATTTATTTCTGAAGATAATTTAGACTTCATGCATTTGGATGTAGCTGATTATTTTGCACTTCTAGAAGGAGAAATAAGTCATGTGATCGGTAGTGAATCTGTAGAAGTGTAAATATTTTAATTTTTGTTATTTGTAGTAGATAGTATGGTTATATAATTGTTGTACTAAATAAAAGTTATGCTTTGAAAATGATGTTTACTATCATATTTATTTTGTTTTTATCATTTTGAAGAATATGGATAATCCTCAAATTATGTTTGGATCAAAGACCAATCATGAAGATATTTGTGTAATTGATAGTGGAACAACTTATGTCATATTCAAAGATCATAAATACTTTTCTTATTTGCATAAGGAAAAAGCAAATGTTTCAACAATTTCTGGTAATATAAGTTTGATTGAAGGCTCCGGAAGAGCTACTGTATTTCTGTCTAAGGGAACAAAACTTATTATCGACAATGCATTGTTCTCCTCCAAGTCCCGAAGAAACTTGTTGAATTTTATAGATATCCGCCGAAATGGGTATCATGTTGAGACAATAAATGAAATGAACGTAGAATATTTTTGTATTACAAAGAATATTTCTGGCCAGAAATGCATTGTAAAAAAATTACCAACTTTATCTTCTGGCTTATACTATTCAAAGATTAGTACAGTTGAAGCACATTCTATCGTAAACCATAAGTTTACTGATTCAAATACTTTTGTGCTTTGGCATGGCCGTTTGGGCCATCCTGGATCAATAATGATGAGACGAATTACTGAAAATTAGAGTGGGCATCCATTAAAAAACCTGAAGATTCTTACAAATGATGATTTTTCTTGTGATGCTTGTTATCAAGGCAAGATGATCACTAGACCACCACCAATGAAGATTGGCATTGAGTCATCTGCCTTTTTAGAACGTATACATGGGGATATATGTGGACATATTCACCCACCAAGTGGGTTGTTTAGATATTTTATGGTCCTAATAGATGCATCTTCAATATGGTCTCATGTGTGCCTACTATTATCTCGCAACCTGGCGTTTGCAAAGTTATTAGCCCAAATAATTCGATTAAAGGCACAATTCCCAGATTATCCTATAAAGGTTATTCGCCTTGATAATGCTGGAGAATTCTCATCTCAAGCTTTTGATAATTATTGTCTATCAGTTGGAATAAAAGTTGAACATCCCTCTAGCTTATGTTCATACTCAAAATGGCATTGCAGAGTCATTTATTAAACGGCTACAATTGATAGCAAGACCACTACTTATGAAAACAAAATTGCCCACTACTATTTGGAGTCATGCTATCTTGCACGCAGCATCACTTATCCGTCTCAAACCAATATATTATAATAAATATTCTCCGTCACAATTAGTTTTTGGTCATGAACCAAATATTATCCATCTACGAATTTTTGGATGTGTTGTATATGTGCCAGTAGCACCACCACATCGCAATAAGATTAAAGAAGGTTAGGAATATATATTGGGTTTGAATCACCCTCTATTATTCACTATCTTGAACCATTAACGAGAGATTTATTTACTGCTCGATTTGCAGATTGTCGATTTGATGAAAAAGATTTCCCACAATTAGGGGGGAGAAAAAGGAAATCAGAAGAGAAATTGTGTGAAAAGTTTCATCATTATCTCTCTTTGATCCACGTACCCCTATATGTAATCAGGAGGTCCAGAAGATCATCCATTTACAGAATATAGCAAATCAAATGTCAAACACATTTACTGATTTGAAAAGGATAACTAAGTCACATATCCCTGCAGAGAATATGCCTATCCGAATTGATATCCCAACAGGACCATCTACTAGCATGAGAGCTAGTGAACCTAAAGCACGCTTGAAGCGTGGTAGACCTTTGGGTTCTAAGGATCGAAATCCTAGAAAAAGAAAATCGACAAATGATCAAAATGATATTACGAAGGGATCTCCTGAAGAGACCCAAGATCTGATTAGTTCTGAGATTCCTGAAGAAATCAATGAACCTGAGACTCAAGTGTGTGAGGAACTTTTAATAAGTTCTACTAGTGATTGGATTAATTTAAATCGATCTGAAATAGTGGTGGATAATATTTTTGCTTATAATGTTGCACTTAACATTATATAAGATAGTGAGAATCTTGAACCCCGATATGTCGAAGAATTTCGACAAAGATCTGATTGGCCAAAATGTCAAGAGTTAATTCAATCGGAATTGAAGTCACTTGCTAAAAGAGAGGTCTTTGGACCAGTAGTCAATACACCTGCTGGTATAAAGCCAATTGGTCATAAATGGTTTTTTGTGCAGAAAAGAAATGATAAAAATGAAGTTGAAAGATACAAGGCTCGCCTTGTTGCACAAAGATTCTCACAACGACCTGAAATCGATTATAAAGAATCATATCCACCAGTTATGGATGCCATAACATTTCGATATCTCATCAGTTTAAATACATCTAATGGATGTAGTTACAGCTTATCTGTACGGGTCACTTGATAATGAAATTTATATGAAAATCCCTGAAGGATTTAAAATGCCTGAAGCATATTCAAAATCTCGGGAAATGTACTCAATCAGATTACAAATATCTTTGTACAGTTTAAAGCAATTTGGGCGCATGTGGTATAATCGCCTCAGAGAATATTTGCTGAAAGAGGGTTACATAAACGATGTTATTTGTCCATGTATTTTTATAAAGAAAATGGCTTCAGAATTTGTTATACTTGTTGTTTATGTTGATGACATAAATCTTGTTGGAACTTCAGAAGAGCTCCAAAAGGCAATTGAATATCTTAAGAAAGAATTTGAGATGAAAGATCTTGGAAAGACAAAACTTCGTCTTTGTCTACAAATTGAACATTTAGCAGACGGGATCTTTATCCATTAATGTGCCTATACAAAAAGGGTCTTAAAATGCTTTTACATGGACAAGCGCACCCATTGAGTACACCAATGGTTGTTCGATCACTTGAAGTGAATAAAGATTTGTTCCGACCTCCAGAAGAGGATGAGGAACTCCTTGGTCCCGAAGTACCCTATCTCAGTACAATCAGTGCACTAATGTATCTTGCTAATGCTACAAGGCATGACATAGCATTTTCTGTTAATTTACTAGTAAGATATAAATCTTCTCCTACACGGAGACATTGGAACGAGATTAAGCATATACTGCGATATTTAAAGGGAACTCTTAATATGTGTTTGTTTTATGCTAACAGAGACAGTGCAGATCTTGTTGGTTATGCAGATACAGGTTATTTATCTGATCCTCATAAAGTTAGATCTCAAACCGGGTATGTTTTTATATGTGGAGGTACTATAATATCATGGCGCTCCACAAAGTAATCTATTGTTGCTACTTCTTCAAATCATGCTGAAATAATAGCTATTCATGAAGCAAGTAGGGAATGCGTATGGTTGAGATCAATAATTCATTTTATTCGAGAAAAATGTGGTTTGGAATGTGAGAAAAGACCCACAATTTTATACGAAGACAATGCTACATGCATAGCCCAATTGAAGTGAGGATTTATAAAAGGAGATAGAACGAAGCACATTTCACCAAAATTATTCTACACACACGATCTTCGGAAAAATGGTGACATTGATGTGCAACAAATCCGTTCAAGTGACAATCCGGCAGATTTATTCACTAAATCTTTACCAACTTCAACTCTTGAGAAAATGGTATACAAGATTTGAATGCGGAAACTTAAATATTTGAAACAAGATTTTCATCCGGGGGAGTAAAATACGCGATGTACTCTTTTTTCCTTACTAAGGGTTTTTCCCACGGAGTTTTCCTTATAAGGTTTTTAATGAGGCAGCTAGAAAGGCGTATTACTAAATATGTGTACTTTTTTTCCTTCACTAGGATTTTTTTTCCACAGTTTTTTTTTCTAATAAGGTTTTAATGAGGCACATTATCTTTTAATGAATATCCAATGGAGAGTGTTATAAATATATTATATTATGGATGTTCATTTAGTACTTTGTTGTAAATAAGCTTCCTGAAGAAGTTTATCCATATAAGACTCCGCCGTAAATATATTTATCTATTTAGTACTCCATTGGAAATAAGCCTCCGGAAGAAGCTTATCCTTTCAGTACTCCGTTAGGGATAAATATTACCCATGGTAGAAGATTATCTATATCTGGCACAACAGCTTAGAGTATCAGTTTACACAGTAGCTTACAAGCAGCTTGCAGCAGCAGCTTACACAACAGCTTCCTTTCTTCTATAAATAGAGGAGAATTCAGTTCATTATATACATAAGTTTTAAGTTTGAATAATATATCAGTTTCTCTATATACTTGTCTTTACTATACTATCTTTATTTATAACACTATCTGATTTCTCAGACTAACATTTCTTGTTGCTTTAGTTTGTTCGGTTGCAATATTTGTTGCTAGTATCATGTCCTCGATTTCAGTAGATTTTAGCACGTACAATTATGCGCTCAAATGTATCAAAATACGTAGGCTAAAATAATTGTAATGGTTGTGAAAATAGTATTTTATTTCAAAGAACAAAAAGTTTTGAGATAGTCCAATCTACATGGTTGGAATATGCGTCTATATTGTTTTACGCAAATTTGATTCACAAACTCAATAATACATATTTTTTACTCCCTATATTTCAATTTATGTGAATCTATTTTTTTTTGTCCGTTCTAAAAAAAATAATCATTTTTTAAATTTGAAAACAATTTAGTTTAAACAAGCATAGTCGGCCTTGTCTTCATTTCCTTGTCCTTTGGCTTCTTATCTATTTCGTGTATTCTTGATCTTCATGATGATTTGATAGAAAATATGAGGGAAAATGTTGTGTTTTCATTTTAATTTTAAAATAATTATATAAATAATTTATATCCATGAATTACAGTGAGTTTTTACTTTTTAGCACTACTGTCTAATAAGAAAATGACATTGGTACGTACTAGTGCGTTTTTAGTTTTAGTTTCTGCTGCTTCTTCTTATTCTTCTTCTTCTTCTTCTTTTCCTCCCATTTTTCGTGTCATTTAAGAAGGTGTTTCAATTCATTTGCCATGCCAAATTTTAGGGGTAGTTTGGTTGGTAACATAATGGATAACGATCACATGATAAAATGCTGAATCACCTTATTTCGAGTTTGATTATGTTTTCGCATCAGAGGATTAACAATCCTAAGATTAGTTATACCACAATTATAATATTATTCATATTCCACATTGAGTAGGATAATAATTTGAATATTAATTTTGGGATACAACATTAGTTCCCAAAATAAATTTGGGATCGGTGATATGAATCTTCATTCCTTTCATTAAGTTCAACTCATATCATCATCACTAACGAAATAAAAATAAAAGTGAGAGTGTGTTTAATTTTGGCATAAAATGCCTGTTTTGGCAGCTACACCACCTGCCAGCATACTAATACACCTAATAACAACAACAACAATAACAACAACAACAACAACAACAACAACAACAACAACAACAACAACTAATAATAATAATAATAATAATAATAATAATAATAATAATAATAATAATAATAATAATAATAATAATAATAATAATAATAATAATAGAAATTCTTTACACTGTCATAAAATCTAGCTATTCCCAACTAGTAGGTATCACCTACTTAGATTTTCCTCTTCCATTGTGTCTTATCATTAGCTATTTCTGTATTGATTTTAAGGATCTATAGATCTTCATAATCATCTTCCCTTCATGTGATTTTAGGTCTACCCCGTTCTTTTTAACACCTTCTCCACCGTAGTTTCACACCTACGAACCGGCATATTTGTAGGTCAATGCAGGACATAACCAAATTATCTTAAGCGACCTTCTATCTTTTTACCCTTAATGTGTGCTATTGCACTTTATGGCGAATGTGATCATTCTTAATCTTATCTAATCTTGTGTGACGCCACATTCATCTTAGCATTCGCATTTCTATCATTCTCATCTTATGGATATATTGAACTTTAGCAGCCCAATATTTATTACAACAACAACAATGATAACAACAAACCCAATATATTCTCATAAATGAGGTATGAGGAGGGTAGTGTGTACGCGGACCTTCCTACCTTATAAAGGTAGAGAGATTGTTTCTGATAGACCCTCGGCTCAAAGAACAGTGAAAATAAAGCAACAAGTAGCAGACAATAGTAACAACAATGTATTATGGTAATGACGCAAATGGCACAGCATATAATAATAAAGAACCATGAACAAGATAATACAAAAATAGTCCTAGTTCTACTGGTAAGCCTAAGAGGAACACACTACTATCTGTCAACCTACACCCCTAATCCTCGACTTCCACACCTTTCTATCGTGGGTCATATCCTCGGTAAATTAGAGCAATGACATGTCTTGCCTAACTACCTCTCCCCCAATACTTCTTAGGCCTACCCCTTCCCTTTTCTCAGACCCGCTATGGCCAACCTCTAACACCTCCTGACCGGAGCATCTATGTCTTTCCTCTTAACATGCTACAACCATCTCAGCCTCGATTCCCACAACTTATCCTCCACATATGCCACTCCTGCCTTATCCCTAATAACTTCATTCTTAATCCTTTCCTTCTTGGTATGTCCACACATCCATCTCAAACATCCTCATTTCAGCTAGTTTCAGCTTCTGGACATGACACCTTTTGACAGGCCAGCATTCAGCCCCATACAATATGGCCGGTTTAACCACCACTATGTAGAACTTGTCCTTAAGTCCAGGTGACACATTCTTATCACACAAAACTCCCGAGGCGATCCTCCATCTCATTCACCCCGCTCTAATACGATGAGTAACATCATCGTAAATCTCCATGTTGCCTTAAATAATGGACCCAAGATACTTGAGACTATCCCTCTCGGGGACGACTTGAGTACCAATCTTCACATTCACTCCTTCTTCATGCATCCCATCACTGAACTTGCACTCCAAGTACTCAATTTTTGGCCTACTCACCTTGAAACCCTTAGACTCCAGCATCTGTCTCCAAATTTCTAACCTAGTGTTAACTATATCTTGCGTCTCGTCACTCAGGACTATGTCATCAGCGAATAGTATACATCATGGAACCTTCTTTTGCATGTGTCGTGTCAGCACCTCTAATGCTAAGGCAAACAAAAACAGGCTAAGAGTCGATCCCTGATGCAACCCTGTCTCCACTGGAAAATGATCTAAGTATCCTCTCGCAGTCCTCACTCGAGTCTTCGCTCCCTCATACATGTCCTTAATCACCATAATGTACGCCACTAGAACACCGCTAGCCTCCATACATCTCCACAAATCCTTTCTCGGGACTTTATCATAGGCCTTCTCACTACAAGAAAGTAAGGATACGACGACATTAAATAAATATCATATAATGTTGCGTAAATGTCGCAAATTTATTTACCGATATTTAATTTACATTTGTATCAAATGTCGTAAATTTTGGGGTCGGGAATTTTCCGACATTTAGATAAATATCGGTTAGAAATTTACGACATTTATTTATGACATTTTTTGAAAGGTCACATAAATTGCTGACATTTAAAATAATGTAGGTAAATAAATTATGACATTTATTTAATGCTCTTTAAAAAAGTCGCATTATAATTTGTGACATTTTGGTAAATGTCAATAAATTTTTATGACATTTAAGTGAATGTCAAGTAATTTAGTGACATTTTTTAAAATCTTGTGAAATATCACATTAAAATTTCCATATCAAATTTTCTAATATAAGAATAATAATCTTTTATTTAACTTTTCGTCATGACTCAAATATATATTTAATTTGTACATTCATAAATATCAACCTTTATACACAATGTAACAAATATGAAATAGAAAATGTCTTTAGACGTTGAATTCAAAGAACATAGTACTGAGATAATAGAGGTTCTCCTTATAAGTTAGACATTCAAATCAAATGACTTGTTATATCTCAAATAAAATTTAACTCTAACTAAATCATAAAAGATAAAGTAATTATAACTTCTAGACTAAATTCTGCAACAAGGCTTTATGGATCCATCTTTCCGCTAGTTAAGCATTCCTTTCCAATAATTGATCTTATATTCTTCAGAAGCTCTGCAAAGGAATCACATAAAATAGAGTCACAACTATGTAAAAAAACTGAAAAAATTGAAGTGTCTTGCATGTTTTCCAAACTTACCCACTTCTTTTTTTTTTGACCCAAGTTCATTAGTTTCGGTCTTCTTAATTTTGTTAACCTGAGAAAAAATATTAAAAAGGTTACTTTGATAGTTTATAGAATTCAAAACTGAGTGTAGAGTACAAGATACAATCAACAAGACAAAGCTTATGTATCCCAAAATGCATCAACTTCTACAAAAACAACATAAGAACTTTGAATTACAAGCAAAAAGTCTAGAGGCAACTCTGGAAACATTTGATAGAAGTTTTATACTAAATTTCCTTCTCTGACAGCATTGTAAAAGTTCTTTTGAATTGTAAGCTCTACTATTCACAAATCACAAAGATATCATCCAGCACAAACCCATCAATTCTAAAATACTAGCAGACAAGTGAATATCAATTAAAATAAAATAGCTATGATTAAGCATACTTCAACCATATAGTGACAGAATTTTCACCAAGCCAAACCAGAGCAGAAGAGGCAAAAATCACAAAGAAATAAGAAATCCAAAATTATCCTACTTATAACTCTCATAGTTGTAAGCCATGCCAAAAATTATCCTACTTATATTTGAAAAATTATAAGGTCACCAACATATGCTCTGCCAACAGACTTGTTAGCTCCCATTTTCATCACTTTGATCAAAACTTTAACGACCCGGCAGGTCGTTTTAACTATTGCAATCCCGTTCCCCCATTTACTGCTCAAATTATGATTTACGGTTGTTATTTGGCTTGCTGGGATAATCGATTCGGGTTCGGTGAGATTTTGGATTGATTTGGAGCACTTAGTTCCAAGGTTTAGAATTTAAGTTCAAAAGGTTGACCGGATGTTGACTCATGTGTAACGACCCCGAAAAAATTTTGCTAAGAAAATTAAGATTTTGTGATGCCGAGGTAGATCAATTAGTACAAATATTATAGAAAGTCTCGAACTTTTTGGGCTGAACAATGCACCGATGTGTAAAAGAAAATTTTGCCGGAAAAAGGGTCACTTCTGCGACCACTATTCGGTCACAAAATCACTCTGCGGACCGAATAATGGTCGCAGAGTGGATCAGAAGAGGGGCAAGATTTGAGAAAAATCTGCGGTGCATTATGCGACCGCAAACCTGTTCTGTGGTGCATTATGCGACCGCAGAACAGGTATGCCGGCCATATAATGACTGCAGACCGGGTCAGTCACGACCAGTTTTGGAGGCCAAATTATGCGGCTGATATGCGAGTGCATAATTGCGTCGGAGCTTCCATTCTTTCTAATTTTTGACCCGACCAACTTCGATTTATAACCATTGAAGCTCATTTTTGAGCCAAAATCTGACATTTTAGAGAGAAGTGAGAGGATTTTAGATAGAGAAAGTGAAGACTTAGTCATTTATCCATCAATTCTTGTTCAAGGTTTGAAAATTTCACAAGGTACTAGGGCTTCAAAGACGTAAGAATTTCTTTCCCCAATTCTTCAATTTCGGGTTGGAGTAAAGATGGGTAATTAAAAGTATGATTCTTGAGTGTTAGAGTATTATTTATACATACACATACCAATAAGGTTTATGGAAAGATTATTGAGTTCAAATGGGTAAAGATTGGGTTGAAAATGATAGAAATCTTCAAAGACTTTAATTGAAGATTTGAGGGTCGAGTTGATGTCGGAATTTGGTGAAATTTATATGGTTGGACTCGTGGTTGGATGGACGTTCATATTTTATAAATTTTATCGGGTTCTGAGACTGGGCCCCACAGGCGATTTTTGAGTGAATTTCGGGTTTTTATTGGAAAATTAGTATTTCCTTATGAAATTAATTGTAATAATTAATATTAACTGAATCGAATTAATTGTGGCTAGATACTAGACTTTCAGAGGCCAATTCTCGGGGCAAGGACATAGCAGAATAAAGAATTACATGATTTGAAGTAAGTAACAGTTTTAAAATTGGTCCTGAGGGTATGAAACCCCGAATTTTTATATCATGTGATTACTTTGGAGGTGACGCACATGCTAGGTGACGGGCGTGTGGGCGTGCACCGAGGGAATTGTAACTTGGTCCGTCCCGTGAAACTGTAAAGTTGAATAACTTGTTGTTAGATATATGCTCTCTATGTGTTGTGAAAATTTGACTGTAAGGCATGTTAGAAACTATATTTAGGTTATATGTTGGTACTACTGGGACCCACAAAGGTCGTGTACATGTTGAATTATCTGCTAAATTGTTGTTTGGTACTCAGTCACAGTTTACTTGTTTATTTTATCTCAGTCTCTATTATTCATTATTGATGCATCATATCATTGTTGTTTGGGCTGATTTCATGATTATTGAGAGCCCGAGAGATTGGAGAGATGTATGACTGAGTGAGGCCGAGGGCTTGATTGTGAGATATTGATACTATAGCACGTGAGTTGGTCGTGCAGATCTAGATATTGATACTATAGTATGTGAGTTGTCCGTGCAACACGTGAGTTGGCCGTGCAGATCCAAATATTGATACTATGGCACGTGAGTTATCCGTGCAACACATGAGTTGGCCATGCAGATTATAGCACTTGGGTTGTAGGAGACCCTCCGGAGTCTGTACACCCCCAGTGAGCGCGGGTACCCAATGAGTGCTGAGAGCCGAATGGTTGAGCTGTTGTGACGAGTTGAGTATCTATTACCCTGAGAGGCTGTACTTGCTTTTCATTTGATGTTGCACTTAGTTGCTATCTGTCATTGATGTAAAATTTTCTGAAAGATTTTATATCCGGATTACATGAACTTGAACTGTATAAAACTGATTTGACTTAAACTTTTGGAATTGAAAGCATGCCTACTTTCTGCTGGAATTACTGAAAATGAACTGTAATTGTGTAGCTCGTCATTATCTGCAGCTCCTTATTTATTATCGTTACTTGCTGAGTTGGTTGTACTCATACAAAACCTTGCACTTCGTGTGCAGATTCAAGTATTTCCGGGCATAGCGGGTGTTGATTCTCTCGTGCGGTTGATTTTCCAGAGATTCAGAGGTAGCTGTCGTGGTTCGCAGACCTTGTCTCTCTTTTCCCATCTCCTTGTTTACTGTATTTGGTCTTAAACTATTATAGACCATATTTCCAGACTTGTATTCATATTAGATGCTCATGTATTCAGTGACACCGGATTTTGGGAGTGTTTATATATGTATTTGTGAGTTTTTCTTCCGCTAAATTTATATATTATGTTTTCAAACTTAAAAGATATGGTGGTTTATTGAGATTGTCGGCTTGCATAATATTGAGATAGGCGTCATCACGACGGGTGAGATTTTGGGTCGTGACAAAAACACTCCCATATATTTTGCTCAAAAAACGAGATCATAACACCTGGACAATTAACTCGCAACTTTGATCGAAAACTCACCTTATTTTTGTGAACAACTGAAAACGGTGATAATGATTATTGGCGATCTTCAAGCGAGTTATCAGAAACCTATCACAAAGAGAGATTATTATAATTAAAAGAAAAATAAATAGCAATACTAACTTTAAGTGAAAAAAGTTTGTGAATGAGCATAAGGTTATTTACCTGCTCATTACTGATTGATTTACTATTTGAGCCAATTGTAATACCCAGATATGCTTGGACCCGTGCATTTACTTTATCATCTATTGTTGCTTTCATATATTCTCTTTGCTTCTGCCAACTTTATCTGACTGATTAGTAGACATGGATGAATATGATATCTCACTATGAGAAATCCAAGTAGTGTAACTAGTTAGAAACCATCAACCACTATGTGTTCGACAATCAAATATTTTGACACAAATTTCATATTACGATATTTTCGACATGGACACAAGATTTCAGATGTATTAGCCTATCCAATGACGCAAACTGAATAAACTCTTTGGCTCTGATCTCAGATAAAGGACCGTTCCTATTCAATATGTTTATCCAACTCTTATCCATTAACAATATAACCTATACATATAGCAACAAAGAATCAACTTCAGTAATTCTCCTTGAACTTAATCTAGTGTGAATATATTTTACACCATCAGTAGATACACTTAGAACTTCAGATAAGATTTACGATAATGTAAAGAGTTTTTACAAAAAGTTCAAATATACTCTGCAAATAAACTTAAAAGAGCCTATATAACTAGAAAACTAGAAAATCTAGTACGCACTTCAAAACACAAAATACTTTCTTTTAACTATCACAGTACAAAGAATAAGATGTACATAGTATTAAATTAAACATAAGATAGATAAGAACCTGCAAAAGCCAACCAAGAGTCTGAACCCTATATCAATGTTCTTCCAACAGCTTGCCTCTCTTTCCCCGTTTTCTTAAATCTCCAATTAAATTGCCAAAACCTAATGCAAAATTAGGTTGTCTGAAGAATTATAACTAATAAAGGAAACTGTAATTTTAAAATTAGGAGGAGGGAAGCAGAAAATTCTTACTGCCAAAATCTTTTCCTTTTAAATCTCCCATACTCTCCATACATAGCTTTTTTCGGAACCACAATTTGTAGAGGAGGAATATATTGCGGAGATAGAAATCAAATTTGACTAAAATTAGAATGGGTTTGCTAAAATATTGGAGGTTTTGACAAATATTGTCCCTTATCTTTGAGGGTAGGTCTATTTTGGTCCCTCAAATATAGCCCTGGCATATTTAGTCCCTTAAGTATGCTAAAGTGGAGTACATTTAATCTCACTGATACAATGTGTTCAAAACTAACGGTGTTACCCAACTCTGATTCATGAAGCAAATCTTATGCTCTGAAACAAAAGTTGCCTCTTTTTTTTATTGGATAACGCAAATTATCACTTTAATTTCTCATTTTTAGATAATGTCTTCTAAAATTTCGACGTTGAAAATATCTCTTTTTGTGCTAGTTTTCAATGAGAAAATGACACTGTATAGCCGCTATGCCAGTTTTCAATGAGAAAATGACACTATATAGCCGCTATAAAAATAATAGCCGAAAAATATATAAAGTTTGTATATATATATATATATTCCTTTTTAATTTTTTTTTGTATGTTAATATATAAAAAATATACCAACTTTATATACTTATTCCGCTACCAGATGTAAATAGTTTTTGGCACGGGCTAAAAATGATAATACAACCTGGTTATTCGTTTGCTTCAATAATATGCCTAGAAGTGATCCTGACAGCTCTATTTTTTTCAAATTTTATCTTTTCTTTTTGGAAAAATCAACCGAAATTTTTAAATGTATATATATATACAAAACAATTTACAAAGTTTATATATTTTTTCGGCTATTATTTTAACAGCGGTTATACAGTGTCATTTTCTCATTGAAAACTGGCACAGAATGGGATATATTCAAGATCATTTTAGAAAATATTATCTAAAAATGAGGAATTAAGGTGATAATTTGCGTTATCCAATAAAATGAGAGGAAACATTTTGCTTTAGAGCAAAAGATTTGCTTCATGAATCAGAGTTGGGTAACACCGTTAGTTTTTTAATATATTGTGTCAGTGAGACTAAATGTGCTCCACTTTAGCATACTTAAGGGACTGAATATGCTCAGGGTTATATTTGAGGGACCAAAATAGACCTACCCTCAAAGATAAGGGATAATATTGGTCAAAACCTCAAAATATTGAGCCAATTTGAGAATCCCCAACATCTTAGGTCTTTGGCCGTTTGGGGGTCTTACCAATTCGCTGACTTTTGGCCTCCATTTATAGATTGCTTTAATTTTGTTTACTTTATTTTTAAATTCAACTTTTAACAAGTACTTGTAATATTATTGACTAAATATAATATTTTAATTTTTTTAATTTACAAAATAGTATAATAATGAGAACAATAGAAAGTACATTAAACGTTTAAAAGTAAAAAAAAACTCATAGAAAATAAAACATCTAACATGTTTTTGCAAGTATAAATAATGCAATGGTGTTAAAATTATTGTGAGATACAAATCAAATATAATATCTTAACTTTTAAATAAATAATAAATATTTTAAGAATATTATCAACTATACACAATTACCTTTCTAAAGTAAATAATAATCAATAAATTATATTATAGTAATTTAAAATTTTACTCCTTCATAAATAAATACATAATTACTTTCAAATTATAAAATAATAAAAGTCTAATATTTTTAGAGACACAAAACTATGAAATGGATACCAATTATAAGTGAAGATATATATTTCGTATATATGTCTATTTTCAGAAGAAATGTTCAAATAATATTCACTATGATGTTCTCACTTAGAAAATATGGAATACTCATGACTTTGTTATTTGAGTTAATCTCAATCTTCGTCTTGTTAAAAAATATAAATAGAACTTTATCATGCATTTGTTAAAGTATTATTGAGGGTCAATAATACTAATAATTAAGAAATTTAATGCATAATTTGCATATGAACTATTTGGTCATCCAAGCATTGAACAATATGGCACAATTAGGCACTTGGAGCGTAAGCCTTACAAAACTAAATTATACACATGAATCTGAAGAAGAATATAAGATTCTGTGGGTACTTATATTCAGGAGAAGAATATAAGTATCGCGCCCAAAGGACGGCGAGTCCCAAAAAGCCTTTTAAAAATTTGATTACCAATATGAGAACTCATCTATTCTGTGGGTACTTATCACAATACTAAAAATATAGTATTAAATGAAAATAATAATTTTTTTGCTTCTAGACAAAGAATGATTTACAATTAGAAAATATAGGGAAATTTCCAACATTAATGTAAATGTTGGCAATTAGCGACTAATAATATGACATTTAAAATAAAAGTCACAATCTTTTTGATATTTTGCATCAAATGTTATTGTTTTTAGGCAAAAGACCCAAAAATGACCTTGTGATATTCGAAATTGATCAATTATAACCCCCGTTTAAACTTGAGTCCAAAAACGACCATGCCGTTATAGAATGGGTCTAATAATGCCCTTGTGTTATTCGAAATGGATCAATTATAACCCTCATTTAAATTTGAGCCCACTAATGACTCTGCCGTTAAAGAATGGGTCTAATACTGATATTTTCCTTGGTTAGTAATGATTAGGGGTGCAAATGGATATTTAAAAATCGACAAAAACGACAAAACCGTACCGTGTCGAACTGATTTTTAGGTTTCTTTTAATAAAATCGTAGGTTTTTATATAAATCTATAACTGTACTGATAATTAGTGTATGTTTTTTATTTTATAAAAATAAACCGAAAAAATATCGAACCGTTCGCGACCTCGTCATCGCGTTCGCGAAGGCCAACTGTTTATGCCCCATCATTTCTTCTTCACGTTCGCGATGACCAGCTGACCAGCCCCTTCGCGTTTGCGAAGGCCAAATCAACAGCCCCTCAAATTCCTCTTCGCGAACGCGGGATTCCCTTCGCGTTCGCGAAGAAGAAAACCAGACTTCAGCAACAACAGTCCAAACAACTCCAATTTGGTCTGAAACCACCCCGAAACACACTCGAACCCCTCGGGACCCCATCCAATCATACCAACTTGTCCCATAACATAACACGGACCTGCTTGAAGCCTCAAATCACATTAAACAATATCAAAATCATGAATCGCACCCTAATTCAAACTTAATGAACTTTAAAACTTCATCTTCTACCATAGATGCCGAAACCTATCAAATCGCGTTCGATTGACCTCAAATTTTGCACACAAGTCACATTCGATATTACGGACCTACTCCAACTTCCAGAATCGGATTTTGGCCCCGGTATCAAAAAGTCAATCTCCCGGTCAAACTTTTCAAAATTTTGAGTTTCGCCATTTCAAGCTTAATTCCACTACGGACCTCCAAATAATTTTTTCGGACACGTTCCTAAGTCCAAAATCATCATACGAAGCTAACAGAACCGACGGAACTCCATTCCGGAGTCGTTTTCATATATTTCCGTCTACGGTCAAAATTCTAAGACTTAAGCTTCCTTTTTAGGGACCAAGTGTTCCAAATTACTCTGAATCACCCGGTAACTGAATTCAACCACGCACGCAAGTCAATACGCATAATACGAAAATTCTCCTGGCCTTATGCCGCCGAACAAGAGTTAAATTCTTGAAATGACAAGTCGGGTCGTTACACTGATCACAAGCTTTTTTAATATTCATATTTTTATGGTATATTTTACCTCTATCGACCTAATTGTACGTGTATAGCTAAAGTCCCTATATTACAAATACGCTTGGAGATCTAAAATATTATTCTATTGGTTCGAGTTGAACAATTGATCAAAGTATCCTCTTCATCTCTCCTTTATCTCGTTATCTCTTATCAATATTTATTGAGAAACATCTTTAATACACTTCACCCGATTTAAATCCTCACCTATCTTCTCGCTTAGTCATCTTAGTTTAAATATGTTTTTTCTTATATTTGTTTGTCTATAGCTTTTGTTTCAAGCCATCTAGAGCTTCCCTTGGGTTTTATTAATAGCCTTCTTAGCTTCTTTATCAACTCTTTCCAAAGTCCTTTAAGAATTTTAAGGTAAGGTTAAAATTTAAAATAAGACTTTATCCCAATTTATAGAGTGTAAATTAAGCACACGTGTTATATTATATCCCATATATCTCATTTTTAGTCCAATAAACTAAATATCCACTATGAAAACTATAATTATTAAGTTATTTTGTTATTATTTAAGTACCATATTGTAATCCCGTCATTAAATCTCGAAATAATGTGTTTCCTAGAAAAAACGATCCCGGTTATTAGTTTTACTTTGCACAAGGATAACAAGATAATGGTGTCAATAATATTAATGTGCGTAAATACTTTTTTGGGGGGGACAGATTTGCGGCATATGCCGCTTTGCCGTCGTCGTTGCAGGTGTTGTCACAGGTAAGTTCACTTCTCTTTTTCCGTCCTCTCTCTCTCCATCTCTTTCTCTTTCTCTTTTTTTTTCTTCTTTCTCTCATCTTTTCTGATATCTTCTGGCCGGTCTTGCTACCGGAGTAATTGTCTTCTCCCCTTCTTTCTCCGTTCGGGTAGATGCGGTGACCAGTTGGGACGCGCGTGTTCCCAGCGATTTGCTGCAAGTCCAGCGATTCTTGATTTCTGGCGACTCTTGATTTCTGGTGACTCTTCTTGTTTTGCATTTTTCAGTGACCTATCTCGTCTTGCTCCATCTTCTCTTTCCCATATCTCTCTCTTTTACTTTCTCTCCCCCTGTGTGTGAGGGGGGGGGGGGGGGCGTATTCTGTTTCTTTGGACAGGTGCAATATTTTTCGGCGAGAAAAAAATATTTTTCGACGTGTGTACAGATTCCCGGTATGTTTCATTAATTCCGGTGACTTCCGAACAGCTTTCCGGTGGGACGCAACAGGATTGCCAGTGTTCTTGAGAAGATCCGACATACTTCAGGAAAACTCCCTCCAGGTTCTTTCGTTCTATCTCTGGTATTCGTGGTAAGGCACCTTCTAGGTTGAGAGTGGAGTCATAGAATATAGGGACTCTAACGGTGAAGTCTATAGAGTTAGCAAAGATTCTCCATAAGTGAAAAATTAACATAACATGTGTCCAGGAGATTAGATAGGTGGGGAACATAGCTTGGGAGGCTAATGGGTTTAAGTTGTAGTATTTAGGGAGTATGAGAGGGAAGAACGGGGTAGGAATTTTAGTTAATAATGATCTAAGGGAGCTAGTGGTTGAGGTTAAGAGAGTGAATGACAGCTTGATGACCATTAAGATAGTCGTGGGAGGGTATACTCTGAACGTAGTTAGCGCTTACGCGCCTCAGGTGGGTTTGAACGAGGAGGTTAAAAGAAGCTTCTGGGAGGATTTGGATGGGTTGGTACGGGGTATACCGTCCACTGAGAAGCTTATTATAGGGGGTGATTTTAACGGCCACATTGGGAGGTTGCGTGGGGGATATGCCGATGTGCATGGTGGCTTCAGTTTTGGAGATAGAAACGGAGAAGGTACTTCGCTGCTGGAGTACGCTAAAGCTTTTGAGCTGGTGATCGCTAACTCATGTTACATGAAGAAGACAGAGCACCTGATAACCTTTCGGAGTATGATGGCCAAGACCCGGATTGATTAGCTACTTCTCCGAAAATGTGATAGAGGTTTATGCACGGATTATAAGGTATAACGAGTGAGAATCTTACGACCCAGCATATACTTTTGGTTATGGACTCAGAGATCAGGTGGACGAGGAAGAATAAGGCTATGTCTGGTATACCTAGGGTCAGGTGGGGTGCATTTACTAAGGACAAGGCCCAAGAGTTGGGGGAGAAGTTGCTGGCTATGAGGGCATGGAGGAGTAGTGGGGACGCGAGTTGTATGTAGTCTATGACAACAAATTGTATTAGAGAGGCGGCAAGAGAGGTGTTAGGGGTCTCGAAGGGTTTTTCTGGTGGCCACAAAGGGGACCGGTGGTGGAACGAAGAGGTTTAAGGGAAAGTGGAAGCTAAGAAAATGGAATTTTTGAAGCTAGTAGAGAGTATAGACGAGGGGCAGAAGAGTGCTATTAGGGAGGGGTATAAGAAGGCTAGGAAGGAGGCCATGTTGGCGGTCACTACGACTAAGACCGCGATGTTTAGTCGTTTATATGAAGAAATTGGGGATAAAGGCGGGAACAAGAAGTTGTATAGGGTGGCGAAGGTGAGGGAGCGGAAGACCCAGGATCTGGACTAAGTGAGGTACATAAAAGATGAGGAGGGTAGAGTTTTATTGGAGGGGCATAGATTAGGCAGGGATGACAGTCTTACTTCCATAAACTCTTGAATGAAGAGGGAGATAAGAGCATTGTGCTGGGGAAGTTGGAGTACTCGGAGAGACATAGAGATTTTGGGTACTATAGACGCATACGAGTGAGGGAGGTTGTAGGGGCTATGCGCAGGATGGGTAGGGGTAGAGCGAACAGGCCAGACAAGATCCCGATGGAATTTTAGAAGAGTGTGGATAAAGAGGTCTTGGAATGGCTTTCTAGGTTGTTTAACGCCATTTTTAGGATGAAGAAGATGCCCGAAGAGTGGAGGTGGAGTACGATGATTCCGTTGTACATCGGGTACACGGAGGACAATAATAGGGAAACATCGTACTCATAATTTGACCTATTTCCTTCAAGATTTCATAAGGCCCAATGTGACTACACATACTTTACCTTCCTTAATAATTCACCCAATATGTTAATAGAGAAAATCTTGAGAATAACCCGTTTAATATCTTTAACTCTAAATCCCTACGCCGAACACCCAAACTAAACCTTTTGTGACCTTCAACAATTACTCTAAGATGTGCTAGCTTGAATATGACCATAAAACTTCCTATCCAATATATTTGATCATGGCATGATGCTTCTTATTTGACATGTTTGAACCTTTAACCCACATAGGTTACTATAATTATGAACAACGAGGTTCGAGATTGGCTAGAATTATTCAAGAATCTATTAATGTGTTGAGCACGACATTTCAGGAGGTTATATCCTAAGAGACATGATGGTCACTACCAATAGCATTGAAATGATGATTCGTTGTGGTGACATCATTAGTTCAACAAACGAGTCATAGATTTGCCTAGTAGGCATTGATAATGTGGGAACCATGTACATGATCCTGGGATGTAACAGAAGTGAGTCATTTTAGACATGTGACGCATGAAAGGCATAATCGGAAGGATAAAGATATTAGCGTCCGTTATTCTTGGAAGGATATGAGTCATGAAAAGGACAACAATAATTGTTTCGTTCCATATGTGTCTTGTTTGGCAATAGTAGGCCTTAAAGAGAGATAGCCAAGTATGTGACGCCAGTCGCCTCTTGGAATGTAGGGAAAATCAATTTAACTAGAAATGAGAATATTCTAGCACCCTGAATGTGATATGGGTTTCAAGATACACGAAGTTGCATTACGCTCTTAACCGTATTTGACACAAGGAATCTATGCCACAAACCTATAAGGTTGAAAAGGAAGTTGAACACTCGTGAGATTATTATCATTCTCACAGCTTAATCTTTGCCAATAATTGATCCTATGTGAGAGGACTAGAGATACGACGAACTTGTCTTTCAAATCAATATTATCTCATGTTACTAGACGGTAAAAATGATTCATGATAATTTACACAAAGGAACAAAGTGATTGTTCAAACCATAGGAGCCACATACATCGAAGAGAAAAAAAGTGGTTCAAGAAGGATCTCAACACTAGGCTGCTTTACATTAGATTTGATACCACATAGGTAAATATTATGGTGCTGCGTGCATAGGCACAAGCGAGCATATGTTATCCATTTGAATCAAAAGGTTCTGTAAGAAATTCATCAGGTATAGTCCCTTGTTGATAATTAGGAAAGCAAGTGGGAAGTATTAATCCTATAGTTATAACTCAATTCAAGGACATAATTATAGAGCTCAATTCAACAAGAGGTTGTAAATAAGAGAATTTATGATAAAGTGGATTCATGAATAATGCGTCTCGTTCAAAGAGTAGGTACATGCAATGTTTTGTGATTCAACATCTTGTTAAGACCATGTTTATGAGAGCTTTTCAATATGGGTGCACATATACAACAAGGAAAAATCATGTTGTGTTCATAACTAAATAGCAATGAGTGACTTACTTGGTAAATTTAGATTGACAGGGCAGTACCTTGCTTTATGCCCCTCGACTCTACAACTATAACATATTTCAAGAGTCATTCAACACGTCCCCAAGTGGCGTTTCGTACAAATCAAACATTCCGGCTTATTGGTACAAACAACCCTCTTTTATTTCTTAGGTGCTCTTACCACATGATCCAGTGGCACAATAACATTAAAAGGGACATGGACACTTCCCTTCGCAACTGGTTCTTTCATTCCCTCCTCGCTGGCTCGAACCCGTGGGTTACTCATATGGAAAATGAGACATGACGAGGAAATTAGTTTCCTATCTTGAGCTCTATCGCACGATCATGAGTATCAAAGAAGTGAGAAATTCCTAAATGTCCAAGTAGCCTCCTCATTATAGATGTGGTCGGTAACACACCGATAAGAATGACTCTACCAGACACGGCTCCGAGACATCCTAGGACACTTTAAAACCTTAGGCTCTGATACCAAATTTTTCACGCCCTAAACTCGGGGAGCGTGACCAACGCTCAACCGAGTGAACCCGGTCAAGCAAACCTGTTAGATACTTTTTACCCAACTCACCCATGATTCAAAGAGAGTGAGTAACTTCGTTAATTAGACAATAAAGAGATCATGTATTCAACACCAATTCATTTACATTAGTTATTTTATTTTAAAACCTCAAAATAACACATTTTCATGATTTGAAGTGGAACAAGTGATTCAAATATAACATGACTTATTTGACTTTTCCAACACCGATATACAACCCACACTATGTCTACGAAACTTTTAATAGATATAAAAGAGTACAATGATAGTGCCGGTAACAAGGCTCCGTCTATACCTCGAAACGTGATAATATGATGAACAAAAGATACATGACACCGGAATGAAGTGGGGCTCACCAAGTCTGCTGGGAAAAAGGTGTACCGCTATCGCCGATCAACACCACCTAGTATGGAACCACCTGCATCCATTGAAGATGCAGCGCCCCTGTCAAAAGGGACGCTAGTACATATGGAATAGCACTAGTTAGTAAAGCTAACTGTCCTCTTTCAAAATAGAATGCCAACATAAAAAAAAAATCATGGAAACAACAATCAACAATCAATGACATCCAATTTGCAAGTTAAAACATGCTAATTTCCAAAATATGAAGATAATATTATTTTTTTTGGTTGGGAGATCTTTAGCACCGATATACCCCCGTCCACAATACCAATACCACCGTACTTTTTGCATGGAGTTCGATTACGACCCGATCGGCTAGGCCGTCTTATCCGAGACATCAATCGCAGTCACAATTTCAATTACCACCATGTGTGCGGCATGGTGTCCGATCACAACCCGATCGGCTAGGCCATCTCACCACAATGCTGTGTGGATCAACATCATTCCTTTATATCAATCATCTCATCTCAATTAAGGGGAATAATTTTATCACATCAATCCCATCCCAAACAAGGGGGAATAATTACAATCCACTCCTACACCGGCACATGTAGTTTTGGGGTTAGGTTATTTCAACCTACCCTTCCTCGGTAACTATCAATAGTCCCAAAAATATTTTTGATTTGCTTACAAAGGAAACAACAATACAAATGCATTTACCTCATAACCTTTCATACCGTATATAGCCTCATTGGCACTTTCAACATCTTTCAACATCATTATTTCATTAGCTCTTTTGGCCATACATATTATTCTTCATCCATGGCACAATGGCTATATTTCATATTCCATACTTTTATTTATTCCCTTTCATGGGTCATCATCATAAATATCGATAAATAGAATATTCCGAAAGTCACAATTTTAGGTTCATCAGTAATGGAGGCTTTAAACATAATGGATTTCTTTCCAAGAAATGGAGTAAAATGATTGGCAATCGAAGCACAAGTTAAAATCATAAATAAGTAACACATCATTTATTCTTGAAATACTTTTCCCTAAAATGACAATACACAATTTCAACTCACAAATATGTAAGAACGCAAAACACATTGAAAATACCTACAAAGCATAGCATTAGTTAAAACAGCCACATATGGGCATCATTTGAGTACATAAGCTTTTAGACAATTCTATTTTCGAAGTCAATTTGAAACAATTGAATCAAAGCTCATATCATAATCTTTCTCACATCATCTCATTCCATTGGCACCACTAGCCACAAGTATAATTGTTACACCCTATATTTTCGTACGTAAAACTGCGTCGTGAGAAAACTAATGTAGGACCCAAAAATGAGATCATCTTTGAAAATATATAAAGCAAGTTAATCAGGTTACATTGGAAGTTATAAATATTGAAGATAATGAACAACAAGTACAAAGAGGGTTGGAAGGTTCATAAGCAAAAACAATTGAAGAAAATAATGTTTCGTCGAAAACCGATAAGTTGGGAATGTTATAGCATGTACTTTTGGGGTGAGACCAGGGTGTTTAACATGATAAGGAGGTTATTTTATGAGTTATGTTATTCGTATAATAGTCGTGTGTTATATTTTGAAGTAAAGCGAGTGGTGGAACAAAAGTCGATGAAAGTCATCACAAGTTACGTTCATAAGTTTTACTGAAACTTTGGGTCAAATGTAACTGCGATTTTCTACCAATATACTTAGAGTTATGGGGTGTTCCACCCATAAAATTAAATATCTATGAGTCTATTTTCCAACTCATTAAACCGTTTGTCAATATGATATCGGAGTAGAGAGATATGGGCATTTTTGCGAGACTGCGCAGACTGTCACCTACTTGCTTAAACGAGAATCCAAAACTGGGCCAGTTCGGGTCGTCCAAAACCGGGCCAATTCGAGTCGTTCAAAGAGGAATTTTTAAAGTCCTATACCCTTCATATATTAGGATGATAATAGTGTAAAATAACCAGACTTATCTCTGCAAAAATCCTCCCATACATTTCCCACAAACCCCGATACTCTTTGTGCGGAAGAAAGACGGCTCGTTGAGGATGTGTATCGATTATAGCCAGCTGAACAAGGTAACTATTAAGAATAAGTATCCACTTCCAAGGATGGATGACTTGTTTGATCAATTGTAGGGGGCTAGATTCTTTTCAAAGATAGATTTGAGATCGGGATACTACCAGGTCAGAATTCGGGAGAAAGATATTCTGAAGACAACCTTCAGGACCCGATATGGCCACTTCGAGTTCCTTGTCATGTCCTTCGGGTTGACGAATGCACCCACCGTATTTATGGACTTGATGAATAGCCTATTCCGGCCATTTTTAGATCTGTTCGTGATAGTATTTATTGATGATATTCTGGTCTATTCACGTTCAGAGGATGAGCATGTGGACCACTTGCGAGCGATACTCCAAACCCTCCGTTATCGTAAGTTGTATGCTAAGTTTTCTAAATGTGAAGATAGAGCATCAAAAGCCCGGAGGGCTAATGCAGACTATAGAGATCCAGACATGGAAATGGGAGGCAATAAACATGGACTTTGTCACGGGTTTACCTCGTTCTCATCGTAAGTTCGATTCTATATTGGTGATAGCCGATAAGCTCACTAAATCAACTCATTTTCTACCTATCAGATCTACGTATACAGTAGAATATTATGCAAAGTTATATATTAAGGAGATAGTGCGGCTACACAGAGTACCAATATCTATTATATCTGACCGTGGGGCCCAGTTTACAACATATTTTTGGAGGTCATTTCAGAGAGGTCTAGGGACTCAGGTGAATTTCAGCACAACTTTTCATCCACAAACTGATGGACAAGTCGAGCGCACAATTCAGACGCTCGAGGATATGTTACGAGCATGTGTGTTGGATTTTAAAAGAAGTTGGGATGGACATCTACCTCTTGTCGAGTTTGCATATAATAACAGTTACCACTCCAGTATCCAGATGGCTCCGTGCGAGGCTTTGTATGTACGTAAGTGCAGATCTCCTATAGGGTGGTTTGATGTTGGAAAATATGGGTTACATGGGCCAGACCTAGTTCGGTAGGCCGTAGAGAAAGTAAAGCTTATCCGGGAGTGACTGTTGACAGCACAGAGTCACAAGAAGTCATATTCTGACGTGCGGCGACGAGACTTAGAGTTTGAGGTTAATGACTGGGTATTCTTAAAGGTATCCCCTATGAAGGGTGTGATGAGTTTGGCAAGAAAGGCAAGCTTAGCCCACGATATATTGGGCCTTACATAATTATTCGGATAGTGGGCAAAGTAGCTTATGAGTTAGAATTGGAGTTAATCCATCCAGTTTTTCATGTATCTATGCTACGGAAGTGTATTGGCGATCCTACCAGAGTGGTGTCCACAGATGATGTACAGATTACAGAGGACTTATCATACAAGGAAATTCCAGTTGTCGTCCTAGACCGACAAATCCGCAAGCTACGAAATAAAGAGGTAGCCTCCGTGAAGGTTTTATGGAGAAGCAAGAATGTGGAAGAGATGACATGGGAAGCGGAAAAAGAAATAAAGTATAAATACCCCCACTTATTTCAAACTGAAGATATGGATCGAGATGGGATGCTATAGCACAACTCTATTCAGGCTAGTAGGTCATTAGGTAAGCTCTTATTTCTTGACTTTCAGTATTTATGATTTACGACTGTTTGAGGCAAAGTGTTGTTATTTATAGACATTGGCCATGTGTGGCATGCATAGTATGTTTTCTAGCTGCATGCAGGTTGGTTATAGTCTAATGTACGGAGGAAACTCTAGCAAATTTTTTCCAAAGTCTCTAAAAGTAAACATTCGAGGACGAATGTTCATAAGGGGGGAATGATGTTACACCCTATATTTTCGTACGTAAAACTGCAACAAGTTGGGAATGTTATAGCATGTAATTTTGGGGTGAGACCAGAGTGTTTAACATGATAAGGAAGTTATATTATGAGTTATGTTATTCGTATGATAGTTGTGTGTTATAGTTTGAAGTCAAGCGAGTGGTGTAACAAAAGTCGATGAAAGTCATCACAAGTTACGTTCATAAGTTTTACTGAAACTTTGGGTCAATTGTAACTGCGATTTTCTCCCAATATACTTAGAATTATGGGGTATTCCACTCATCAAATTAAAGTTCTATGAGTCTAATTTCTAATGCATTAAACCGTTTGTCAATACGATATCAGAGTAGAGAGATATGGACGTTTTTGCGAGACTGCGCAGACTATCACCTACTTGCTTAAACGAGTCGTCCAAAACTGGGCCAGTTCGAGTCGTCCAAAACTGGGCCAGTTTGGGTCGTTCAAAGAGGCCTTTTTAAAGGCCTATCCCCTTCATATATTAGGATTATAATAGGGCAAAATAACCAGACTTAATCTCTGCAAAAATCCTCCCAAAAATTTCCCACAAACCCCAATTGATTTTCTCTCCCTTTCAAGTTCTAATTGGAGGTAAAGCCTGGAGTTTGAAGAACCAAGATAGGAGCGGAGTTATCCCGCAAATAATGTAAGTTTACTTCTATATTTCAATCATTTTTTATAGTTGTAGATGTATGGTAAGTTGTTCTATATTTATAAGAACTCACGGGACGGTGATCGGAAGCCGTGAGTTCGAGTTATTCACTTGTAACAGACTGTTTTGTGAATTGTTTTGTGGACTGTTTGGTGTTGCTGTTGGGCTGCGTGATTTACTATTGTTTTGTGGAGTTTTGGAGGATGAAGGTTGTGGAGAAACACCACATAAATGAGGTATGTTGAGCTGGTCGTTCTTCGTAACATTTTCGGGTTGTTGACACTACTACGGTGGTCGTTTTGTGTATGAAGAGATTGAGGTATATTGGGCTATTTTGTAGTATTGTGTGGTGTACATAAGGTTGGAAAATAATGTATATATGTTTTTATTGTTGTTTTTGGTGTTGTTGGTGTTATCTTGAATTTGGAGGAAGTAAGGATTATAGAGGAGATGCTATCCTTTTTAATACAAAATAAGCATGTCGTTCATTGTGCGACAGTTATACGTTTCATAACTTAATGATAGTACTATTATATTTGTTGTAGATTAAGGTGAAAAGAGACGAGTTCAACTTGGTGATTGGAAAAATTGTGATAAGGTATGTTAAGGTTAAGCCCTTCCTTTATTTTGGCATGATCTCGTAGCTACAAGTGTTAATAATGAGATATAAAGAGAAGTTCGTATTCATGAATTTATTCATATTATTCTAATCTCATAAGTTACAGTATTATTCCTTATCGAGACTCTATATTCAATTTAGTATTGTCTTCTTCCAGTCAAGAGAGCAGAGGGCCTATACATATACAGTATTACAATATTTTCACCACCATCGAGCTATAATCGGTAGGCAGGCCCTTATTGGGCAACCTCTGATCAGATGGTAAGTTATATATACCGAGCCTACTGTGGTCGAGCGTCTATGAGTGAGCCCAGGATGGCCGAGGTACAGAGCCCAGTATGGCCGAGCGCCTATGAGCGAGCCTACTACGGCCGAGCAGTTACACGTACCGAGCCTTATAGGGCCAGACATTTATTTTACTTACTATATTGAAGGAGTTTAGTCACTATCAGCAGGTAAGTATATCTCCAGACCATCTTTGACTCCCAGTTAATTTCAGTTATCATATTATCAGTTCAGTTTTAGATTTTAGTTATTTTATTGCCTTACATACTCGGTACATTATTTCGTACTAACGTCCCTTTTCTGGGGACGCTGCATTTCATGCATGCCGGTTCAGATAGACAGACGGGTAAACCTCTTCAATAGGTGTTTCCAGAGTTTAACCTGATCGGTAAGCTCCACATCCTTCGGAGTTATCGGGTCTAGGTTTTCGTGTACATCTTCTGTATGTATGTATATATGTTATGGGTAGGTCGGGGCCCTGTTCCGATCACAATATATCCATCAGTAGAGGCTTGTAGACATATCATGTTGGTTAGTGCAGTATGTTGGGCTTGTAGGCCCGGTATGTATATTTTGGTGCTTTGTCAGTTGTAGTAGTTAGGACGGCCTTGTCGGCCTAGCTTTATATTGATGTTTAGTCAGCGCTAGTTTCCATTCAGTTTTATATTTTGCTTCACAAATTATCTTGCAAGGTGGCCCTATGGCCAAATTATGACATTATATGATTAGAGTCCCTTAGTCGCAATTTGGTATGTCAGGTTAGGTGAGGCACCGGGTGTCGGTCTCGCTCCCAGGTTCGGGGCGTGACAATAACTTTCATTCTTGGCATGTTAGCCGCACTTTATATCCCCAATTCACTTATTTCATTTTCAAGTATCTTTATAAATTATCAACAACAATATATTTCCAATCAAGACTTTAGGTACACATATGAATAATTAAGAGTCTTAAGCATATTGATATTTTCTCACACAATTTGGCATAATAACCTTTATTTGAAATACGACTCAAGACATAGCATTTTAATACACATATCATTCTTGAACACATTCCCAAAGTATAACATACTATGATAGGAACATTCAGAACACGTTTTGAATACATAATTCTCGACACTTTGCTTATTCGGGACTATCGAATTTATTGAGAACAACTCGGAACATAGAATAAGGAACTTGAGTCAACCATACTTGAAACTTACGGGAACATCATAGAATTCAATTCTAAGATAGTAGTTTAGCCAACATACCTCAACTGAGCTTCCTTAAACTCTAAAATGTTCCGGAATTCTTAGCAACTTCAATCTATTTTAGAAATATAACAAATTAAATCAAAATTAGGAAGATGATCATGGTTCTAGCTCATTTGAGCATTTTACCAAATACTAGGTGTGCATTAAGGATTTCATCATCCCACAACCCATTCTTTACCACTTTTAGCTCAATAATCTTCCTACACCATTTGATAACCTCTGCTAGAGGAAGAGGTAAGGTAATGGGGAGGGGTACTACTGCTGAAGGAAGAGGTAGGGGAATAGGGAGGGGTACTACTGGTGAAGGAAAAGGTATGGGAATATGGAGGGGTACTACTGCTGGAGGAAGAGGTAGGGGAATAGGGAGGGGTACTACTGATGGAATAAAGAGAGAAAGGGAAAATGCTTCTGAAGATGGACGCAGGGGGCCATTTATTCTAGTAAGAGAACCAACTGATGTTGGTGGAGGAGTTAGAGGACAAAAGAAACAAAAACAAACTGCATTTGGGTTATATGTAGACCCTGAAACATCAAGGACAATACTAAATGTAAGTAAACAATGAATTTTTTAAATTTACCAGAATGTGATGCTTACAATTGGTACTGATGAAGTGTAATTATTTGGGTGATTTTAGCCTGGTACAACTGGTGAAAGACTTATCATGGGTGGAACATCTTTTACGAGTGCATCTGGTACCAATATTGATATTGGCTTTAAATCACATAGCCTGAAATAGAAGGGAAGAAAGGCAATAACAACTGCCCAGCTACAACAAATGAGAGTGTCAACTAGAAGAAGCAACACAACAACACCTCCATGAAAGAAGAACAAGTGACAATTAGTTTATATAGGAAAGTCTTTGTTTTAGTTAATATTTTGGATGTTGTTAGTTGTTTAAAATAGCCGGACTTAGTAGGACAATTTAAACTTTTATTTTGTTTATGTAACCTACTTGGCTGACTAGTTTTTTGTGTCTATTTATTTTGCCTTAGCTGATTAGTTTAACTTGGGAGTTCATTATAATCAGCTATATATCTACTGTATTTGTCATTGAGTAATTGTGATTGGTATTCGTCATTATTCATTATCATTGTTATTGGAAGTTATCACTATCAAGAATTACAAATCCAATACAAGCTGAAAACTTCTGTCAAAATAGGGCATAAAATTTAACCCGAATATTCATATTAGTGATGCATTTAATCAGTACACAATTGAGGAAAAAATTGCATATTACATTGACCCTAAGTACATTGCCTTAGCACCATCTCATAATATATACCAATACTCTAAAATAAACTAAGTAGAATCCCTAAACTAAGTCCAGATTATGTAAACAACAAGTACAACAATTATCCACTTTGACCGAACCCTCTCTTTTTCATATGTATTAACTTTCCTCAAAAGACCAGAAATCACTCTCCTTGTTTGCTCCGACATTTGATCATATTGCCACCTAAAAAATTTACCTACACTAGGAGCATGCAATAAAGAATAGATTTAGGTTATCAAAAGAATAGATAAGCATTGCGATTTGATGAGGGTCTGAAGATTTAGGCTATCAAAAAAATAGACAAAATACACTTACTTTGCCTAAGTGGCAGCAATAGAACCTACGATCTGAGTTTTTATCAATCTATGATGTTTGAAACAATGCAACATGCCCATATCGACATAAATACACCATTTTTACCAATCTTATTGTAGGATTTGGGCTCTATAATTGTTGTCTAAGAAGAGAGTATAAGATGAGAAAAATTAGGGCTTTAATAGGGAAAGAATTGGGAGTAGGTCTACTATGGCAAATTTACAAAGAAAGAAGATGAGATAAATTAGGGCTCTTTCTTCAGCAATGTTCGAAGAGAGAAGAAAGAGAAAAAATGAATTTAGGATTATATGTTGGTGGGTTTATAAAAGGGGTTGAGATAAAATTATTGTTTTTTACCGTTGAAAAGCCATGTCAGCCTAAAAATGAAAAGTTCACGCGCTCAATATAAGTGACACTCACGTTTTGTACCAGGTAAGTGAGCAGTATTTAATAGACACATAAGTAAATAAAGACAGGTAGCCAATAGGTACAAGGCCAAATTGAGGTAGCAAATTGAAAGAGTGAGCCAAGTTTAGGTAGCCGTCTAGGTATTCTGCAAAATAAAATGTATCATCTGCTTGCAAGCATGAAAGAGAGATGTCTTATGTATTTTATGATCTTTATTATGTCATTTAATTTTATCAGAATTCTCCTTTTTGCTAAAACAATGCACTGTTGCAAAAAACAAAATTAGAAGGATGTTGAAGCTCTCAAACAACTCTCACTTACAGAGGTACAAATCTGCCTTTAGTTGCTAGAGTTTGTAAGTTTTGCATGTTTCTTTCTGACAATAATTTCAATCTTTTCAGGTCGATAAATTTATGTCCCTATGGAGTGGTGGTAAGCCATTTAAGGATGATTATGAGAGGAGAATTTTAACAGCACTTGATATTAGGCAGTTGAGCCGAGATGGCAGGATGAGGAACCCCGACGAAAAGCCTCTAGTATTACCAGCGGCGCAGACTGTTTCCCAATCTGAGATTGTTGAAAGAACTAATGCGAAACCATTAAAGGAAGAATCAGCGCCTCCTGCTCAGAAATTACAGAAAGAGAAGAACAACAAGCAGCCAAAAGAAGCAAGTAGCAAGGTTATAGAAAGTAGCACGAAAAAGTACATCTTTGATATTGAAGAGGAAATCCATAGTTTAGAAAAGCAACCCAATGATATGAATCCCAAGAGCAAGGAAGTTGATGAAGCGAAATTGACGGAGATGAAGAGAGAGGATGAGATAGCCAAAAATAAGAAGGCAATGGAGAGGAATAAGAAGTTGGCCGAGAAAGCAGCTGCCAAAGCAGCAATAAAAGCTCAGAAAGAAGCTGAAAGGAAGCTCAAGGAAAATATCATTTTAATTCTATCATTTTTTTCTCATTTTTTAAAATAGAAATTTACATTAACTATGAACTTATATGTATTATCTTTACTCCTTTCAGGAACGTGAGAAGAAGGCGAAGAAGAAAACTGGAGCATATGTTGCTGCTGAAGAATCTACTGAGGAACCAACTGAAGCAGCTACGGAAGTTGATGAGGAAGAGAAGGTGGAGGAACATGTTAAAACATCAATTGCACCTAAGATTAAGGCGCCGAAAGAGAATACTATCAGGAGTCGACCAAAGCATGCAAAAGGCGTGGATAGTCCTAAAAATATACTGAAGCGCAAAAAGATAATGAACTATTGGCTATGGGCTGCTCTTGTAATTCCACCACTACTAATAGCATATAAGTATCTTATCTAGATTATTATGAAAGTCAAAAGTAGAGGGGGAGTAAAAGAGGGAAAAACTTGGTATTGCTTACAATTTTATATTAACAAGTTGTGTTTTTGTAATGTTAAGTCATGCCTACTTTTTGCATCCTTGACTAAGGATGGAAAAGTCATAATGTTGCGGTAGATAAGGCTTTCTCAGATACTTACAGAAAAGAGTATTTTATGCATGTTTGATTTTGATTGGTGTAGTTTCAAGTTTTGGAACTTGCCTAAAGATTTTCATCTTGGCATTTAATTGTAAACATTTGAGTTCTTTATGATCTTCCTGCTTGTTATTACATAGAAAGATAGCCTTTAACTCTGTTAACCTAGGAGTGCATATTTTATGTTATATTGAGTGAGGTATGTCCAGGCTTTTATCGAGTTTGTTTTTCTGTTGGTATGCTCTCCCCTTCTCATGTGCTCCCAGAAGTCTACATATGCTCGTTTTCGCAAATATTCTATCAGCTTAATTTGTACGTTCTCTTATTATTATTTTTTTGATAACCGTGGTATCCCGACCAGTTTGCGCATACCTCAACTAATTTCAAGGGATGCCTATCACTTCTCATCAGTAACAAGTACCAAATAACACTATCCGTCAAAGCTTGGATAGATGGTAAGAAATCACCTAATATTTTTTTGTCTCCGTTAGAATTTGAACCTGAGACCTCAATAGATTCGTAAGTTGTATGTTCTCTTATTTTCCTTCTTTTTCTTTTTCCTTTTAGAGATGATAAGCTTGACTTTCAAGGGACAAGGTAAGAATTCATCTTAATACTTTTATAGGATCCTTGATCATAGAGCTAAACCAAGAGCCCATTTGGACATAAATTATTTTTGCTTTTTTTCAAAAAAAATTTACTTTTTTTCGAAATCAGCGTTTATTCATAAAATTTTTAATTTTCACTTGAAAATACATTTTGGAAATTTTCGAAAATTTGAAAAACTCCAAAAAGTTATTTTTTAAAATTTTCACTTAATCACTCACAAAACTTCAAAAACAACCCAAACTGAAATTTATGTCTAAACACAACTCTAAATTTCAAATACCATTTTCACTTGAAAACTCTTTTCACCATTTTTGGAATTTTACAATTCTTATGTCCAAACGCCTACTAAAAGATACTATTTGAAACACAGTATGTCAAAGTCCTACTTGTTATTGCTTTCGTTTCGATTTTCTGATTGCATTACTCAGTTTTCATTAGTTTAAAAGATACTTCTTTGGTTTTCATTAGTTTGCTTGTTATTGTCCCTTACTTTTATTTTTCGTGAGTCGATGGTCTGCCGGAAACAACCTCTATGCCTTCTTACAGGTAGGGGTAAGGTATGCGTATAAACTACCATCCTCAGACCCCACTTGTATAATTACACTGGGTTTGTTATTGTTGTTGTATGTCAAAGTCCAAATAAGTTTGACGGTTATTTAACTGGATCTTTAAAAGTCGAAAGTATAATTACTGAAATAATTCTAGGAATTTTCCTCAAAATTTTCCACTTTAGTACAGAGTATCAAGTGCTGTCACCATAAAAATAAAAAAAAGTACAGAATATCAAGTCAAAAAAAAAGAGAATATTGTAGTTTCGAAAGTCATGTCAAAAAACTCACAAAAATAATATTTCGGTAAATAACAAGAAAATATAATAATTAATGAGAATAAAAAGAGCAACAAGTACACTAAATTTTAATGCGGAAGAATCTTCTTATGTTAATACAAACATTTAACTTTTATAACAAAAAGAAAAGGCAGGCTCTTATTTAATAAATAAAAAAATAGTATCACCAAAGTTTATAACCTAGTGAATATTATAAAAGTTTCTCACGGAATAGGTGTTTATTTAATTATTCTCTTTCCCCCAATCCGTTATATAACACAGTAACTATGCCCCAGTCGCACAAATTTTAATGTGCGCACTACGAGTGTCGACCATGGCTGCCAGTGGCTTAGCCTCACTTCCGATTCTCAGAAGAGTACTTCCTTCACTCCTATTTTCTCGTCCCACCCATGTCGTCAAAGAGATCTTTTACAATAAAACCCTCATCCTGCGAACACCTCTGCACTCCTCAGGTCTGCAAACTTCTCTTTATCCTCATTCCTGCGTGTCTTCTCATGATTTTTGTGTCAATTTGTATCATTGTAGTGCAATTTTAGTTGAATAGTTGAGTGTAATGTGAATTCCTGATTACTGTCTGAACAAAATACCGTTGCTTATAATATAACTTCAGAAAATCTTTTCCACATTTGCGTGTTTTTCGATTGTGGATGATAAAAAAGTTAGAACTTTGGTAGCATAACTTGTATTTACTTCTTAAGTAAAGTTACTTGTTAAGTAAAAGACTCTTGTCAATTAATGGACCTAAGGCTTACTCTCTAGAGTTTTTCTCCATTATTTAGGCTTTTAGTTGACTTTCTCGGTAATTTCGTCTATTAACACGATATCAAATAACATACACCATTGGACCTCATCTTGTATACTATTTGTGCCATTCTAATTAATGTGTCACGCCCCAAAACTTGGAGGAGCATGACACTGACACCCGGTGGCTTGAACTTGTGTCCAAATGAACCAACATTTGATTCATTCTTAGTCTTGGACGATCATATATCACGATAAAGAAATTCTCAAAAGAATTTAAAGTCACTAATGTTCTGCATGATAGTCCATAAATCTTTTAAAAACTTTATACATAATTTCGTGAATACAATGACTATGTTCCATACATAATTACATTATCAACAATGTACACATAGCTCTTATGACAATGATCACTTAAAAGCATAAATAAACGAGACTCGAAATACCCATTGAAATAGTAGCGGGTTCATTATAGTCAGTTGGAAAATGAAGGAGTCCCTAGCGATGATCGACATCGTCCAAAAGTGTTAATACATGTATCCACGAAGATATGCAGTGTCCCGGCCAAAGGGACTTAAGTACATAATGAAAAGTACTCCTATATATTGTCAATTCCCTCACATAAAAAAAAAGAAAAAAAGGACGAGAACATTTAAAGGAAACATGAAGAGGTAATATGCAAATTTCAGAAATAATCAATTTCGTCAACACTTTCATAAAAAGATCCATTAAGCAATTGAAAACATTTCATAATTCATAACTAAGTTTGAAGCTTTAAACAAACTTATAACTTTTGATGGGAGTTCATTACTTACCGACATTTTGTTAAATTACCATGTGTACCGCGTGGAGTACGATCTCGGTTCGATTGGCTAAGCCATCTCACCGTAATGCCATGTGGATCGACATTAGTTTGCTACCATTTTGTTAATCCTAACAAAGGGAACTCGTTCCAAGGTTGACTATCTAATCGACCAAGCCAATAGTACGACCATAGTCCTACACCGGCACGTATAGCTTGGGTATTGGCCCCCTTTTGACCAATACCTTCTCGGTTACATAATAAGACTCCCAAAAACGTTGCATTAACTTTGGCACCTTTGGCCCTTTCATAAAAACATTGGCAGTTTTGGCCCTTAAACATAATCTTTAAATTAGGCTCAATAGCCACATACATTCTCTTTTCGTTTCATAGCTATTGACATTTTATAATTTGAAAGCTATATAGTCATATACATGTTCATGGAAAAGCTTTACCATAGGCTTCTTTGTGTGCCTTTATATTTTTTATCTTCGTAGTGAAAATTTTGATTCGGCTATTGTTGCTAGGTTTTTGAACTTTACAATCTCTTCCATGCCCTTTCTCCTTTCTCATTCAAAAACTAGCGCTACTATGGATCCGTTTGACCATAAGAAATTGTTCACTTTTTTTCGAATAATTTTAACTTTTTTCGAAATCAGTGTTTGTCTATGAAAATTTTAAATTTTACTTGAAGTTGATTTGGGAATTTTTCAGATCACTCACAAAAATTCAAAAATAGTTTCAAATTGTATTCATGTAATATCATTTTCACTTAAATTTTGTTTTCATTTTTTTCCGGAATTTACAATTTTTATGTCCAAACGCCCACTATATTCAATAACCTCTTCTTTTTTTCTTAAATACTAGGGAGATTAAAGCTGCTTTTAAATATGAGGGTCGAGGGAGATGGGGATGACAAGGTCATGGGTTAGTTCTAAACTGGAAAACATAACATGGAAAGGAGAAAATAGAATGAAGTGTCAAATTGAAAAGAAAATGAAAAAAGAGAAGGCACCAAGAAGATCAAAAAAGGGATTTATGGGGCCAACATCTTTGCAAGGAATATTACTCAAGTTTCCACATATCCAATAAATGGACCCCTCTTATGTCGCGTTAGGTAAAGTAAGGTTAAAATGTACCGCTATAATGGTTATAAATTTTTCTGCAACTTATCTTTTTGCTAACTAAAAAAGGGCAATGGATGTGCGGACAGAAAAGTTTGGTGGGATAATGATATCTCTTCAACCTTAACGATATGTCCCTAAATTAAACCATGAGAATAAAGAAATTTATGGTAGGAGCGATTCTCCTTTAATGGTCTCTACACTACATTGTAAGTAGGGGTATTCATGTTCTGTTTGGGTTGGTTTTTCCCTAACACAATTAGAAATTCGCTAAAAATCGACCAAAAAAACCGACTAAAAAAACCGATCAAAGTTGGTCGGTTATGGCCAATTACCGACCAAAACGCGACCATTAGGGTGTAGACGGTGTTTTGATGGTCGGTAGCTTAAAACGACCATCTGACAAGTTTAAGTACTTACCGACCAACTTTGGCCGGAAACATATTTTATTAATTTAATTTTACCGACCAAAGTTGGTCGGTTTAACTAAATTATGTTTTTTTTATTAATTATTAAAATTTTAAAAAACCGACCAACTTTGGTCGGTAATTGAAAAAATATATATTTTTAAAATAATTAAAATTAAATATTACCGACCAACTATGGTCTGTAACCTCAACAGTGCAGGCAAAATACCGACCAAAGTTGGTCGGTAATGTTGAATTCTGAGAATTCAATGTTCATTAACCGACCAACTTTGGTCGGTAGTTTGGAATAATTTTTTTTATTTATTAAAAACCGACCAACTTTGGTCGGTTTTTCTGGGTTTAATTTTGGCATAAAATGCATGTTTTGGCAGCTACACCACCTGCCAGCATACCAATACACCTAACAACAACAACAACAACAACAACACAACAACAACAACAACAACAACAACAACCAAAACATTCAATAAATATTTTAAAACTAACAAATTAAAGTTCAATTAAACATAAAAATCCAAAACCAAGTTAAAACTAATTACAACTAGTTCAAAACTGGTTCTATTTGTCTAGTTCAAAGTATATAAAAGTCAAGGGGTATTTTCTACAACATCATCATCATCGTCTGATGAACTTTCATTTACAAGTCGGTATAGAGAACGGTCTTGTGGAGGACGGGAAGAACGATCACGGGGAGGACGGGAGGAACGATCATGAGCAGGACGGGAGGAATGATCACGTGGAGGTCGACCCTCTGGAGATGACTCATGAGATCGGGGCAACGGAAAAGCTCCACTTGATAGGAGAGTTCTGATCTGAGCTTGCATGCCAAGGAATTGAGTATCTCTAAGCCTTTCTCTTTCCTTGGCCGCTTCTAGCTCGGATGTGAGCTTTGTCACTGTCTCCCGCATAGCGGAGAGGCTCTCCCTATTAAGTTGCTCGCCTTGCGAGGAAGTCCCTATTCCTCGCATTCCACACTTATAGCGATGGAAGTTTTTAGTAGGAAGCCCGTATACCTTCCCCCATTTTGGACCGCCAATAGACTCCAACCATATTCTTTCAGCATCCTCGTCCGAAGGTTGGGTTGGCTCACCCGATTCACCAGCTGGATGACTACGGATGAATTCCTCCACGTTACTTTGGTAGCGACCCTATATTATTTTAAATTAAATCAGTATTTCAAATTTTTTATAAAAGTAAATTATAATACTTAAAGAAAATTGAAAGCTTACATATGCAGTCGAGACCCGGTCCTCGACCCACCTATCTTGATCCCCATCTTTCTTCTTCTTCACAATATGCGTCTCCTTGAATAGCTCATCATGACTCATTGGACGCCCATACTTCTTTTCCTGAAAATAAATTAATTTAGTTAATAAACAAAATAGATATACTTAGAAAAGTAAAATAATTTAAGCAATTACGTACCAATCTTCTTTTTATTGTCCCTAGGCTGATCGCACCTCCAGTGTGTAAGGAGCCTCCCTTCTCGGATGCGCGAGCTTTCTTTCCTTTTCCGCTCCTCTCTAAGAACTCCGCGGTAAGCCATTGCCTTTGCAAATCATTCCACAAATTCTCAAGTAACCAGCCAGGTCTCTTGTTCTTCTTTCTAGCATCCGAAAAAGCATCCGCCAATCTCTTGCGAGCTTTATGATGAAAATTTGCAGCCACTTCCGCGCTATAGCGGTCTTCCCATATATACTTGCTCTGTATTTTAAAAGTTAAATATTAGATGAAAACATCATAAATATAAATTATTAAACTGTTTAAAAGAACATTTATACCTTAAAGTGATTGAAAATTTGCTCCGTCAGTGAGAATGGGCAATCAATCCAAGTCGCATAAGGGTTATCATAAAGCTTTCTGATGGCATTGGTGATTATCTTCGTAGTCTTATTACCCGACCTGAACCTGCAATTTAATAATAAAAATACATTAATATCTTAGTAAAAATGTTACAAATCAATAGACGCAAAAATAATGAATAACACTTACCCATCACCCTCAAGCACTATGATGATCCTGCCATATCAATCATAATGCACTACCTCGTCATCACCATCCGAAGCATGTGTATCAGAGGCATGTGAAGACGGTGTAGGCCGGTCAGAGCTACTGCCTCGTAGGCAAAGGCATGCAATAGATGGAGTCGATGATAAAGATGGTTGTGATCCCTGTGACTGCGACATAGCTGGATGAGACCCAAGTGGATGTGATACTGATGGCTGTGACCCGAGTGGTTGTGACATGGATGGATGCGATCCATGTGGCTGTGATATGTAGGGATATGATCCATGTGGATATGATGTAGATGGCTGCGATGCAGATGGTTGTGAGGCAGCTGGACTGTATGTCGGACGTATAGTCCTATGCCCCTGTGATGGAAGACCTGGTGTCTGAATGAAGGTGTACGGCTCGTGATGCTGTGGCAGCTCAGTATAGCCGTGTGGTGGAGGATAAGACATAGGCATCTCTGAAAAGGGTGGACAAGAGGGAGTATTATTTTCTACCCTCCTCTTTCCCTTCCTACCCTTTTCTCGACCCCGAGAACTAGTAAGGTCATTGTTACCTTGACCCTTGCCTGCCATCTGCATAATATAATACACATTTAGATTGAAACATATAAGAAACTAGCTATAAAACGAGAGTGATTTAAAAAATCAACTTTTTAATCCTCATCGACGTATTGTTCCTCGTCCGAGAATTCTTCGTCCTCACTTGTTTGAGCTTCATCAGTTGATTCTTCGTCCTCATTTTCTATAATTGTTACTTCATTTATATCAACTTCTTCCAATATGCGTTCAGGATGTTCCAAATTATTTTCTAACTAATCGTCCACTATTTGGTGAACATTGGAGATATCATTTTGATATGCAACATCTAACACATTCTCGACTTCCACCCTACTTACAGGCTTAGTTTTTATTACAACCCACCAATCGGACTTATTCCGCCGCAATGGATAAGGAGCATAATACACTTGCCTAACGTTATGTGCAATTATGAAAGGATCATAGCGATCATACTCCCTCGTATGATTAACCTCAATTATGTTGTATTGGTGGTGTACTCTTGTACCTCTTGTTGGATTTGGGTCAAACCACTTGCATCTAAAGAGTATCAATTTCTTATATGGCCAACCTGTATATTCTAGTTATAATATTTCTTTGACCACACCATAATAATCAATATCTCCAACTTGGTTGCCATCACCACCTTGAACCCACACCCCGCTGTTGTTGCTATTTTTATTTTTAGAGAAATCCTCTGTATGAAACTTATAACCATTCACTACGTACTTGGACATTGTTGTGACCTGAAGCCCATGTCTCCAAGATATATCTTTCAAAAATTGATTTACACCATTATTTAAATTATTTACCTACATAGTGTTTAAAAAAATCATAAGTTAGCACAACTTATGAGTCAATTTTTATACATTCACTACGTATATATATACTTACAAACTGTTTGAACTACGTATCAAATCTCGTATATACAGCATCATGGCCAAATTGACCCACGAAGTGACTGTGACACATCAAATATTTTTAGTAGTTGCATCAATATGTAGTCACAGTAAATTTTATATTTTGATAACTAATAAATCAATACTTACTTGAGAAATGGTATAACTTCGGGACAATTTAGCAACACATGAAGTGTAGTTGACTTGTACTCCATATCACTCAAACTTCTCTTTCTAACATCCTTAGAACATCGGCCTGGTTGATTGAATATGGACATTGGTGGATATAATGGATCATTCACACATTCGACCGTGTGCCTATCGGGCCTATTCCTAGAACATGGCACGTTACTCTCAAAATAATAAGAACAAAAATGTGCAGTTTCCTTTGCAAGATAGGCTTCGCATATAGATCCTTCAATCCTATTCCTCTGCTTAGCAAATTGTTTGCATTTGCCAATTGTCCTACATAATGTCATGTTAGCCAAGAACATTCAAATAAAATAGAATATTATATCAAACTTATAATATTATCGCTCAAAGGGATACATCCATCTGCATTGAACATGCCCTCCAAGTCATGCCTCGTGTACAAGGTGTATTGGAAGGTATTCCATCACATCAAAGAAACCACATGGAAATATTTTTTCCATCTTACTAGAAATTACACGAATGTTCTGGTCCATCCAAAGTAGGTTTTCTTCCCTTAATGTGGTAGAACACAAGTTTTTGAGAAACAAACTAATCTCAGTGATGGGTTTCCAGATTCTTTCAGGAAAACCACAAAATGCAATAGGCACTAAGGTCTCCATGAAAACATGGCAGTCATGACTTTTCAAATGGCTCAACTTCCCCACCTCCATATCTACCTTTTTTCCAAGATTCGACGTATAACCCTCAGGCATCTTCAATTTCGTAACCCAATCACAAATTTGTCGTCTTTCCTCCAAAGTGAATGTGTAACTTGCTTTTGGCTGGATCACCTTACCATTGTTTACTGTCTACAAGTATAATTCAGGCCGCCTGCAATATTCTTGTAAGTCCATTCTAGCCTTCGGGTTATCTTTTATCTTACCTTTAACATCCATCACTGTGTTGAACAAATTATCAAAATAATTCTTCTCAATATGCATGACATCAAGGTTGTGTCGAAGAAGATTATCTTTCCAATAAGGAAACTCCCAAAATATACTCTGTTTCGTCCAATTATGATTAATACCATATCCGAGGAATCTATAAGGTGGAGCCTCAGTAACTTTACTGAAGTTCTGGACCCTCTCCCAAATTTCCTCACCTGAAAGTATCGAAGGTGGAGAATCATATTCCACTTTATTCTTTTTGAATGCATTTTTCATCCTGAATTCTAGAATCAAGATTTGTATTCTCCACCAATCTACTACTTTCACCAACAACCATGTTATGAAATATCCCACGGCTACCATCGATCTCTCCATGATTAGTCTACACAAAGTAATTCTCTATAAACCCCTTCCTATAAAGATGAAGCTTAACTTCCTCCGATTTTTTAAACTTCATACAATCGTACCTGACACAAGGGCACCTAATTACTCCTTCACTTTGGTATGGTGGAAGTGACATTGCATGTCTAATAAAGTCATCAACCCCTTCTACAAAATTCTCCTGCAATCCCCGCCAATTAGGATAATTCCTATTGTACATCCAAGTACGATGTTCCATCTATACAAATAAAACAAGAACAAATTAATTTATTCTACAATTATAAATTAATTATATTTTTTTTAGTTAATTCAAGATAATTATTTTTTTCTAATTACACCAATTTATATCCTAAAAGTTTAATTCATATCCAAAAGGTCCAATTCATATCTTAAAAGTTAAATTCATATCCTAAAAGTTCAATTCACAAGAACAAATCCTAAAAACTAAAATTTCAATTCATATCTTACGAGTTTAAACATAAACGAACTAAACTAAAGAAATTCAACCCATACCCTAAAAGTTCGATTCACAAGAACAAATTAATTTATTCTATAATTATAAATTAATTATATATTTTTTAGTTAATTCAAGATAATTATTTTTTCCTAATTACACCAATTTATATCCTAAAAGTTTAATTCATATCCAAAAGGTCTAATTCATATCTTAAAAGTTTAATTCATATCCTAAAAGTTCAATTTACAAGAACAAATCCTACAAACTAAAATTTCAATTCATATCCTACGAGTTTAAACATAAACTAATTAAACTAAAGAAATTCAACCCATACACTAAAAGTTCGGTTCACAAGAAAAAATCGTAAACCCTAGATTCTAACTAAACTATTCAAGACAATACAAAGTTAATAATTCAATTATAACTAAACTATTCAAGACAATACAAACTCAAAATTGAAACACTCATCAAATAAAACTAATTCTTAACTAATTGACTAATTAACAAAACTAATTAGTTAATAAAATTAATTAATAAAACTAATTAAAACAAGACCTAAACTCTAATCCTCAATAAAATGCAATGTTCAAATAATTGAAACACTAATAAATTAAAACTAATTCATAACTAATTAACAAAACCTAGAAATAATAAATAAATGGGTTGTAATTCAAACCTAGAATTTTTAGGAGAGGGGCGGCAGTGGCAGCGGCAGCGGCGACGGTGACGGCGCGGTGACGGCGAGGGCTGGGCAGTGGCGACGCGGGGTGGAGAATGGGATTTATGTGAGGTAAATAGAGAAGGAGAGGAGAAGGTTTTGAGTGGGGAAAATAGAGAAGGAGAGGGGAAGATAAGAGAGAAATGGGGGTTCCCCCATTTTTAAATTCTGATTTCAGAATTACCGACCAAAGTTGGTCGGTACATTAAGTGTTGACCGTTTGACCAAAAACCGACCAACTTTGGTCGTTTTTTTTTTAAAAAAAATTTAAATTCTTTTTTTTTGTTTGTTTTTTTTTTTAAAAAATATTATAAACTATAAAAAAATATTATAAATTACAAGCATTTATTTTATTTAACTATACAATTATCATAAATAATTATAAACTATAAGCATAATCTTTATAAATAATTATATTAACTATTTAATTTTAATAAATTATAATAGCATCTATCTAAGTAAATTTTCTAAGTTATAATTAAGTATGTGAGTAATTTCTCACACACACATCCACTATATTGTAATTGATGCTAATAACTTCTTTTTTCATTCGTTCATCACTAATAATGCATGACATAGATTAATCGATATATAGGTCGAGGCGTTTTGATGAATCATCGATTAATATTCATCGATACATCTAAATAAGTTATAAGTCGATGAATCAATTTATAAATAGATATATTTGATGATAAAGTATATATACTAATTAGTATCTTCCCAAGTCTATCCCTAAAAGAACCCGACCCTGTAGTCCTAGCGCTTCGTGTTCTTTTATATATATATATAGCGCTTCGTATTCTTATATATATACATATATATATACACACACAAACACACTTCACTGTAATACTTTAACTATATATATAGCTTGTTATAGTATATGTTAGTGTGTATATATATAGCTTGTTAAAGTTTGACCATGTTTGACCTATTAATTTAACTCGTTTACTTAATACTAATAACTTCTTTCGTTTATTTAATTTGTGATCCATATATATGTCAAAGATGTTTAGTATTAATTCTTCTATTTTTCATTCATTCATCACTAATAATGCATGACATAGATTAATCGATATAGGTCGAGACGTTTTGTTTTTACTATTAGTCGATATAGGTCAAACGTTTTGTTTTTAATATTCATCGATGCATCTAAGTAAGTTATAAGTCGATGAATCAATTTACAAATAGATATATTTGATGATAAATTATATATACTAATTAGGATCTTCACAAGTCTATCCCTAAAAGAACCCGACCCCGATCGATTTCCACAGGGAACTAGGAATGGAGTCGAGTATCTATCTAGACTAGAGTTGTGTAATTGTTCCAAATGTCACTTCCATACATTTTTAGGTTTTTGATTATAAACTACTATTATCAAACTATTAATTGAAACTAGATTATGCTACGAGATAACTGCTAAGTTGTATCTAATATATATATAACATGCTTCGTTGTACTACTTTAACTACATATATAGCATGTTATATATAATATATGTTAGTGTATTCATTATTTGTATTACAAAAGTGTTAACGAATTACATTTATATTATTTAGATAGTAAATATAAAAAGTAATTCGAAAGTTTGACCAATGTTGACGTAATAACCGACCAACTTTGGTCGGTTATTTTGCAGAAAATAACAATTACCGACCAAAGTTGGTCGGTAAATTCTTCCCCTGCATTAACCGACCAACGTTCGTCGGTAAATGCTTCCCCTGCATTAACCGACCAACGTTGGTCGGTAATTTTAAATATAAATTCTTAAATATTATAAAATATTTTAAATAAGGAAAAAGGCCCAAAAATGACCTTGTGGTATTCGAAATGGATCAATTATAACCCCCGTTTAAATTTGAATCCAAAAATGAACCTGCCGTTATAAAATGGGTCTAATAATGCCCCTGTGTTATTCAAAATGGATCAATAATGCCCTAGAAATTATTTTTTTTTAAAAAATACTTTTAAAAACTGAAAAATATATATTCTGTAAAAACTAGAAAAAGAAAGGAATTTGCAAAATATATATTTTTAAGTCTTTTCAGTTTTTTTAAAGTATTTGTTTTGTAAAAACTGAAAAAAAAATATTTCTTTAAAAAACTGAAAAACAAAACTCTCCTAAAGCAGTGGACTACATATGCATTAGTTTTAAAAAAATAAAAATATTTTGCAAAATCTTTTTTTTTAATTTGACGGTTCAATATTTTTTCGATTTATTTTTATAAAATAAAAAATCTACCATAATTATCGGTACAGTTATAGATTTATATAAAAACATACGATTTTATTTAAAAATACCTAAAAATCGGTTCGGCACGGTACGATTATGTTAGTTTAGTCGGTTTTTAAATATTCATTTACGGTTTAGTCGGTTTAAATATTCATTTACAGTTATATGTCGGTGTAAATGAATATTTAAAAACCGACTAAACCGACATAATCGTACCGTGCCGAACCGATTTTTAGGTTTTTTTTAATAAAACCGTATATTTTTATATAAATCTATAACTGTACCGATAATTATGGTAGATTTTTTATTTTATAAAAATAAACCGAAAAAATATTGAACCGTCAAATTGAAGAAAAAAAAAGATTTTGCAAAATATTTTTATTTTTTTAAAACTAATGCATATGTAGTCCACTGCTTTAGGAGAGTTTTTTTTCCAGTTTTTAAAAAAATATTATTTTTTCCAGTTTTTACAAAACAAATACTTTAAAAAAACTGAAAAGACTTAAAAATATATATATTGCAAATTCCTTTCTTTTTCTAGTTTTTACAAAATATATATTTTTCAGTTTTTAAAAGTATTTTTATATAATAAAAATATCCAGGGCATTATTGATCCATTTTGAATAACACAAGGGCATTATTACACCCATTTTATAAAGGCAGGGTCATTTTTAGATTCAAATTTAAACGGGGGTTATAATTGATTCATTTCGAATAGCACAAGGTCATTTTTGGGCCTTTTCCCTTTAAATAATTAAATAATTATTAAAAATTAAAAAATTGGGTCCAGATTACCGACCAACGTTGGTCGGTAATCCAAAATTTTCTTGTCTGACCAGCTGGATCAATTCGTTGACCAATTTACCGACCAACGTTGGTCGGTATTTAGTTTTAAAAAAATATAATTTTTTTTCCAGTTTCCGTCCAAGCTAGACGGTTTTTGGTCGCTTTTTTTGACCGACCAACGTTGGTCGGAAATATTTGGTCGGTTTTTAGCAAATTTTTAGTAGTGTAAAATGAAACCAAACTAAGTAAGTCGGTTTTTTAAATATTGGAACCAAACCAAACCAATTAAGTAAGTTTTTTATCGATTCGGTTTTTATCGGTTTTCGATTTTTTCGGTTGTTCATCGATTTTTTTCTTAAATATGAGACATACATTACCAAACACATATTACATCGACTACATTTTCAACGTAACATTATCAAATATATTGTTCACTGAGAAATCTATCATTTACCAAGATATATTGATGATAATTGAATCAAATAGTGGTGAATAATTAAAGTATTCAATTAAAAATCGACTTTTTTTTAACATGAAATAAATTCTTGTACTTAGCAAAAAAAATCACCAATCAAACTAGAATGTAAATGCAAAAAATCATATTATTATAATAGCAAAGAACTAGACTAAAAATATAAATGATTAATATGTACCATAAAATTTTAAAAACTTTATATAAAAATATATGTATATATAGATGTAATAATAAATCTAAATAGGTACTTTTATAGTCGGTTTGGTTCAGTTTTCTCCATTTATTTTTTGATTAAAACCAAAACCAAACCAAATTTGTTCGATTTTTAAAATGCAAAACCAAAACCAATCCAAACCTAAAAAGTATCGATTTTTTTGATCGGTTTGATTCGATTTTCGGTTTGGTTCAATTTTTCAGATTTTTATGAACACCCCTAACGGTAAGGATCCGAATTAATTGCCAAACACCTTATGGTTAAATGGAGAACAAGACTTCCTTCATCCAATTTATGTGACTCCCCTTTGTAGAAAGGCCTAGAATAGTTATCATCATACTAGACCATAAATAAAAATATTCTAACTTTTCCAATATTTCATATAGCTTTGTTTTTTCGCACAAAAATTATAAAACTTTCACGAAGTCACACAAAAATCATAGTGGTTTGAATTAAAAATAAATTTTCTGGTAGCATTTTCTTATTTTACGTTTTTTTATTTTTTATTTCAGTCTAATAAATAACTACCCAATTAAAATAGAAGAAATATAAGTATATTTTAGCCGCTTCTAAAAATAATAGCCGATAATATATATATATATATATATATATATTGTATATATTGTATATATGTGTATTATATAAAAAAAAAATATACATTATTTATATACTTTTCAACTAGCAAATGCAATTAGTTTCATCCGACCGGCCAATTTTGTATTTTGCCCTAGAAAATAACCAACAGATGCATATTATTCAATATTGGGAAAATGACACTGTATGAATGCTCTCAAAATAATAGCCAAAAAATATATATATTTTGTATGTTATATACAAAAATTATATAAATTTTTTACACTTTTTTGGCTATCGAATGTAAATAATTTCTGGCGCGGGCTAAAAGTGAAAAAGTCATTCAATATTTCCGACTTCGCTTAAGGACCTAACCCGGCCCAACATTTTCTGTCGGTACCTCACTGCCTTTGGGCTTGTAACGTTTCAAAACTTGGACTCAGGCCCAATTGGAACATTGGTTGACAATGGCATGGTGATTGGTAGGGGTGTACAAACCAAACCGATAACCCGCACCAACCCAAAAATTCGAGTCAACCCGAAAAAAAAAACCGACTAGTGGTTTGGTTTGACTTGATTTGGTATTGAAAAATAAAACCCGACCATAATAGGGTTGGTTTGGTATTAACTAAAAAAAGTCAAACCGAAACCAAACCAACCTGACATTACATGTATACATATTTTATATATTAGATAGATAAAAATATTTATTAGAATGTAAGTTATAAATATTTCTTAATTTTTTTTAATAATTTTTGTATTTAGCATTATATTTTAAGTTGGGTTTATAGCCCATATAAATATTTATTTTTGTCTGACCCATAAAAGAATAATTGAGCCCAAACCAAAATCTAGTCCTAAAGCAGAACTAGACTAGTCCTAATTTCTAAAGTTGTTCTAAAATACTTAAACAATTGAAATTATTTTGTCTTTTCTCCAAAAGCAAGAAACCCTATCGTTTTCATTCCAAAACCCCTCAATTAGCTCAAACCAAATTAGCTCAAACTCTATCAACTCTCTTTTGCTCTCATCGGTAAGGCTCTTCCCTTTCTCATTTTACATGTTTTCTTTTAGCTGCATACATACGCCTTGCTTTTTCCCAATTAACTAAGATTTTTTTTCCCGAAGCGAGTTTTTTTGCAAATCTGTTGTATTCCTCCCTATTGTCGAATTTATTTGTTTATTTTATTTCTCTTAAATGATTAACGTGAGTAATTGACTGTTACTTAAAAAGATATTGAAACTTTTTTACTTATATTTTGAATCATTTGGTTAAATAATATGGACTATGTAAAATTAATAGTGATGTATTTCTTACATTGTTATGCGATTTTGTCCTATTTCTCAACGTGTGAGCTGGTGTAAATTTGAGGTCATTATAGATAGTCCAAAGGACATTCAAGTCTCCACGTCCTTTAAGAGTGTAGATTCCTCCAGTGGTTGTTACATCAATAAATCTGAAAACTACCATCAACGAGAAGCAAAACATAAATGAAATTGTCTTTGCATCTGTCATTTGCTGTCAGAATGCGAAGGTAAAGTACATGAGTTAAATAGTAACTGAATATGTTCTATTTGCAGGAACTCTTTCTAAGAATGGAAACTATAACTTCTGAAGCATATACAGATGTGGTTGTCAATAATCCTTCGCCAGTGGCAGCTCAACAACAAAGTAAAGACACTCTTCATCGACGCACTCCTCCTAAGAAGCAAAAAAGAATGACTCAATTAGAAAATTCTAAATCTGGGAATAGTGGCAGAGAGACGTCCAAGATTTGGAATCACTTCTCCAAATTTATTACTAAAGGAGATAAATGTAAGGCAAAATACAATTATTATCCTAAAATATTTGCTGTATGTAGCAATAATGGGACTACTACGTTATGGTCGCATTTAAATGCTACATGTCACAAATCTCCCTTTATGCGTGCGTTTTGGAGCAACACAACTCAACAACAACAACAACAAACCAGTATAATCCCACTAGTGGGGTCTGGGGAGGGTAGTGTGTACGCAGACCTTACCCCTACCCTAGGGTAGAGAGGCTATTTCCAAATGACCCTCGGCATCTTTCCCTCCAAGAACTCCCCACCCTGCTCTTGGGGTGACTCGAACTCACAACCTCTTGGTTGGAAGTGGAGGGTGCTTACCATCAGAGCAACCCACCTTGTCATTGATAAGAGACAATCAACATTAAAACCTATTAAAGAAGGGTGGCTAGAATGTGGTTCAAGTGCTATTGAAAGGGTAGTGTATAATGTGGATGACATTAGGAGGGCGATTGCCGAATTTATAATTCTTGATGAGCAACCTTTTAGAGTTGTTGAGGGAGAAGGATTTAAGAAATTAATAGCTAAAGCCTTGCCTAATTTTGAATTACCTTCTCGTGTAACTGTTGCTAGACATTGTTTGAGGATTTATCATGAAGAGAAGAAAAAACTTTAAAATCTTATTAAGAACCAACGTGTATGTCTCACTAGTGATACATGGACATCACTCCAAAACTTAACTTATATGGTTGTCACTGCACATTAGATAGATGATTAATGGAATCTACAAAAGAAAATTTTGAACTTTGTTTTAACACCGGATCACAAAGGTGAGACTATTGCAAAGAGAATTGAATCATGTTTATTTGGTTGGGACATTGAGAACTTGTTTACAGTGACCTTGGATAATGCAAGTGGTAATGATGCTGCCATTAAGCATTTGAAGTTGTGTATTGATGATTGGAAATGGGTAATACTTGGAAATGAGTTTTTACATATTAGATGCAATGCTCATATTTTGAACTTGATTGTAAAAGATGGGTTAGATGAACAAATTGAACCTATTTCTCGTGTAAGAAATGCGATGAAATATGTTAGGTCTTCTCCTTCAAGGTTTGCATCTTTCAAGCCATTTGTTGAGAAAGCTAAGATAGATACTCATGGTCTTGTGAGTCTTGATGTTGAAACAAGATGGAACTCCACATATACAATGTTAGATACAACTCTAAAATTTGAAAAAGCCTTTACAAAAATGTATGTGGATGACCATAAGTATTAAAAATATTATCGAGAAATAAGTGCTTTAAGAGAAAATCTATCCGCAGACGACTAGAAGAATGTGAAAGCTTTTATCAAGTTTCTTAACATTTTTTATCAAGACAACTTTAAAATTTTTAGGCAGTTTATATGCTACTTCCAACTCTTTCTTCTATGAATTTTTCAATCTTCGAAATGCTATTATAAAGTATACCAAAAGCGATGATCGTATTTTGAATGATATGGCGGGAAAAATGAAAAGTAAGCTTGAGAAATATTGGGGTAAGTTTGAGGATATGAATATGTTATTGCTTGTTGATGTTGTGTTGGATCCTAGATACAAGATGAAGTATGTTAACTTCATTCTTTACCGATGCATTTGGTTCTTTGTTGGGAAGATTAATGTTTGAAGATGTGGTAAGTATTTTAACTCGCTTGTATAATAATGTAACGACCCGACCGGTCGTTTTGAGTATCACAGTCCTGTTTTTCCATTTACTGCTCATTTTGTGCTTTATAGTTGTTGTATGACTTATCGGGTTAGTTAATTCGGGTCCGAAGAGAATTTAGAGTGAAATGAGACACTTAGTCTCTTAAAGGGAAAGCTTAAGTTGCAAAGGTCGACTGGATATTGGTCTATGTGTACACGACCTCGGATTCAAATTCTAATAATTTCAGTAGCTCCGTATGTTGATTTTGGACTTAGGAGCGTGTCCGGAAAGTTATTTGGAGGTCCGTAGTGGAATTAGGCTTGAAATGGCGAAAGTTAATTTTTTGGGAAGTTTGACCGGTTGGATTTTTGATATCGGGGTCCGAATCCGATTCTGAAAATTGGGATAGGTCCGTAATATGAAATTTGACTTGCGTGCAAAATTTCAGGTCAATCGGACTTAATTTGATAGGTTTCGGCATCAGTTGTGGAAGTTGAAGTTTCAAAGTTCATAGATTTTGAATTGGTGTATGATTCGTCGTTTTGATATTGTTTGATATGATTTGAGGCCTCGAGCAGGTCCGTATTATATTATGGGACTTGTTGGTATATTTGGTTGAGGTCCCAGGGGCCTCGGGTGAGTTTCGGATGGTTAACGGATCAAATTCGGACTTAAGGAAATGCTGGAACTGCTGCCTACTGGTGTGATCGTACCTGCGAAGCTTTTGATCGCAGGTGCGAAGCCGCATGTGCGCGCAATCAGTCGCAGAAGCGGCCAAGAGTGGATCTGGGCATTGCTCGCAGGTGCGAGCAATTTGCCGCATATGCGAGGCCGCATGTGCGAAGGGGTGGGCGCAGAAGCGAAAAATGGTGAGGAAGCCGGGCAGCGCAGGTGCGGCATTTTTCCGCAGAAGCGAGGGTCGTAGGTGCGACCTCTTATCCGCAGATGCGGAAGTCGCTGGGGCAGAATCTTAAATTCGGGGTTTCGTGATTTTTTACTAATTTTTAGATTTTGGAGCTCGGCTTGGGCGATTTTGGAGAGAAATTTTTCCACACAACTTGGGGTAAGTGTTCTTGACTCCCTTGTGATTATATTTCATGAATTAATCTTCATTTTGATGTAAGATTATCGAATCTTCAAGAGAAATAGAAGGGAATTTCTTTAATGTCACAAAACGAATTTTTCGAGTTTTGAATATCGATTCGGAGTCGGATTTGAGTGAAATTAGTATGGTTAAATTTGTAATTGGATGGGTTATCGTATTTTGTGAGTTTCGTCGGATTGTGAGACATGGGCCCACGGGTGATTTTTGGGGCGTAATTTCGGATTTTTGTGGAAAATATTGATATTTTGATATGGAATTAATTCCTATAAATTGTGTGGACTGAATTAAATTAATTGTGACTAGATTCGAGCCGTTCAGAAGTTGTTACGCGCAGAATGAAAATTCTGGAGCATTATTTAGCTTGCTCGACATTGGATTCGGCTTGTTTGAGGTAAGTAACTCTTCTAATCTTAGAGCTGAGGGTATAAACCCTGAATATATGTATTATGTGAATTGTTGGGAGGTGACGCACATGCTAGGTGACGGGCGTGTGGGCGTGCACCACAGAAATTGTGACATAATTATTTTCGTGAAATTTTGTAGTCAAGTAATCTTGGCATTTTCTATATAGTTTTATGTGCTAAAGAAATTGAGCTGAGAATCATATTAAAAATCATGTTGAGGCTGTGTGCTAGTTGGGACCTACAAAGGTCATATTGCTGTGAATTATTTGTTTTAAATTAAAAATTTATACTCAATCATATCCATGTCATTACATATCATATCTCAGTCTCTGTTATTATTTATTGATACGTCATATCACCATTTTTGGGCTATTTTCATGACATTGTGAGCTCATGAGAGAGAGACTGGAGAGATTGATGACTGAGTGAGGCCGATGGCCTAATTGTGAGGATTATTATGTGGATCAGGGCTGCCCTCCTGCAGCAGGCCTTATAGGCTTTATTATAGCACGTGAGTTGTCCGTGCAGATTCAGATATTATTATAGCACGTAAGTTATCCGTGCAACACGTGAGTTATCCGTGCAACACATGAGTTGTCTGTGCGGATCCAGATATTATTATAGCACGTGAGTTGTCCGTGCAGATTATAACGCTTGGGCTGAAGGAGCCCCTCCGGAATCTGAACACCCCTAGTGAGCGCAGATACCTACTGAGTGCGAGTGCTGAGTGCCGAGTGCAAGTGTCGAGCGATTGGGAGGACTGAGTGACTGTGAGGACTGAGTGACTGGGAGGACTGGGTTAAATGATACTCTGAGAGTGTGCATATGATTTTATCACTGAGTTGCATCACATTGACATGCACACATGACATACATGCATAGAGATGTATTTTTTTTTTTCATGTTGTACAGTATCACATCATTCATGATTTCTCATACATGTTGACAGATGGGCATAGTGATGCATTTGTTTTTATACGGGTTATTTGGAAAGAAAATTAAACATCTCATTTATTATTGAAAGAATTTTGGGAAAAATTATTATTTTTAAACTTATTCATATTTTTGGCAGTTTTGGTAAACTATTTGGGTTTTCACTGATGTACTTGAAAGGAAGAACTATTTTTAGAAATAATGATTTAGCTGAGCATTTTTATTTCTGAGTTACTTCTTGTATTATTTGCTTTACGTTGTTATGGACCGTGGTGGACTATTGGTTTTGGACCCGACCTTGGTAAAAGCTCGTCACTACTTTCAACCTAAGGTTAGGTTTGTTACTTACTCAGTACATGGGGTCGATTGTCCTGATACTACACTTCTGCATATTGCGTGCAGATGTTGGCTGTTGTTGTTGCTGTACTCGATGGTTGCCGGATTTGAAGATGTACCTGCGTTCTTATGGCAGTTGCCTCTTGTTCATGGTAGCCTTAGATTATAAAAACTCTGTTTATGTACTTTTCAAACAGAAGATGTATTTACTTCATATCAGCTTTGTAAATTCTATTCTTAGAAACTCATGATTTGTAGTACCAGTTCTTGGGGAATATATAAGATTAAGATCTTTATTTACTTAAATTACTTTAATAATTGTTATTGGAATTGGATAGTTGAAAGTTGGCTTACCTAGCGGGTTGGGTTAGGTGCCATCACGACTAGTTGGATTTTGAGTCGTGACAAATAACTACAATGATTCTCTTTCTGAGGTTTCTAATGACAATATTTGAGGCCATACTAGTATAAGTGAAGTTGGTGGTTTGTTGCAATCTAAGTGGGAGAAACTTTTGGAAGATGAGGGAAATATTAAAAAAAATCTGATCTTGAGATATATTTGATGGATGATGTGGTAAAGATCAAGGATTTTAATATCTTGGCATGGTGGAAAGTTTCATCTAGTAAATATCCAATTGTTTCAAAGATTGCAAGGGATGTTCTTTCTATTCCTATTTCTACTGTTGCATCGGAGTCGGATTTTAGTACAGGTGGTCGAATTCTGGATTTTTATCGAAGTTCTTTATCACCACAAACAGTAGAAGCACTTATTTACACTCAACAATGGATACGATCACCTTCCAAGGAATATAAGTTTGAAGACATGTTAGAGGAAGTCCAGAAAATTGAGCAAGTTGAAGAAGGTAATAATTTATATTCAATTGTTAATGAGTATAGTTATTTTTTTATATTATTTAATATTAAATATGTTAATTGTTTCTTTTCTTTCAGAATATGCCGACTCGCCTTTGAGGATTGATTAGAGGGATAGTTAACTATAATTTGCTTCATGATTATTTTTGGAATCTTTACTACTTCAAGATAATTAATTAAAAGAAAGTTGGTGCATGGTTTTTAATCGATTAAGAAGCTTTTGTATTACATTGTTTCTCTAAGGTTCAGTTGATTTGGCAATTGAAGAAATTAGACTTTTTACAATACTTAAAGCAATTAATTTGTCCATGATACTCCAACCTGCTCTTTCTAATTGTTTATTTAAGGTTCAATTGAAGTTGAACAGATCAATTACTTTAAGTTTTTATTAGCATTTTGGTGTAAAGTGAAAAATAATTTATAAAGTAGAGACCTTTATTGTGATGAGATTTTGGTCATAAAAGACAAAAAGTTGTCTATCACCTTCGTGGGGCCTAAAATATTTAATTATTTATAAATATTTCAGGTATTGCAAAAATTATCCTAACGGAAAGGATAAAACTGCAACATATCTCCCAAAGACCGGAAGTGAGGTCATTATGCCTTTACAAGTTTTTTGAAAACATGCTCATCTGGTTGTAATGTCTACTAAGATGCCCAACTTCGTAGAGTTTAATATATTCTCTTTTTGTTTATTTTTTAGGACTCTTGGGTGTAATGTCTACTCTTAAAAAGTTGGTGATAATTCTTATGTAGAGTGCAATATGATATGCAGTTTATATTTTTGGTATTTTTTTGTTGGCAGAAGAAATATTAGTTGGAAAACTCAATTATCTTTGGAAAATGAGGGATGATTGATTAAAGTTTCTATTAGTTGGAAAACTTAATTATCTTTGGAACCGGGGCCGATGTCTTTTCCTCGCCAAACGGGGGCCTCATAACCGCATCTTTGCCCAGGCCTACACACAAAAAAATTGATTGAGTATAAGAAAAACATTTTATTCGAATCATCAAAACATGGGAAAGAGGCTTACCAAGATTTTTGGCCTCCCATCGGCCCTTTGATAAATCGCGCCACGAGCGCTCGACATATGTAGAGGTCGAAGCCAGGTCCCTTACCCAGCTCTTAAGGTCAAGAACTGCACCGGACATCCAAGCAACCGCTGCATCACAAAAAAGATATCGGTGAAAAAGAAACGAAGGAGCAAGATAATAAGAGCTAACAGTAGAATTATACTTACGCTTTATGTTCCATTCTTCGTGAAATGGCATCTTCTAGGCAGGAATTAGATTCGAAGTCTTCACTCGAACGAACCTACCCATCCAGCCTCGGTCTTTGTCCTCGTCTATGCTCGAGAACATCACTTTGGTAGCCCGGTGCTGGAGTTTTATTAACCCACCTTGATAGAGGCGGGGGCTGTACAATCTAATGAGGTGGTCGAGGGTGAAAGGCACCACCTCGACTTTGTTCACGAAGAAGCGGATCAGAATAACGATCCGCCAGAAAGAAGGGTGGATTTGTCCTAGAGTTACTTGGTATTGGCAGCAAAAATCGATGACAACAGGATCAAGGGGGCCCAACGTGAAAGGGTAAGTGTACACACTTAGAAACCCTTTCACATGAGTAGTAATATCTTCTTCGGAAGCCGGGATTATCACTTCTTTGTCCTCCCAGTTGCAATCTTTCCTTAACTGTTTAAGATGGTCCTCGGTTATCGAGCACATATACCTCGATACTAGCTCGTATCTACCAGGGACCGGCGAAGCTTTGTCGATCTTAAAATCGGAGGTAAGAACACACACCCCGGGAATACACTCCTCAGGTCGTGGCTCCACCGGTATTTTATCGTCGGCGGGCCGCGAAGAAGAAGCTTTTTCTTTTTGAGGAATGGTTCTGACATTTTCGCCATTGGGATTTGAAGATTGAAGATAGAGGAAGATAACAAGATTTGGTATTCTAAAGAGGGATTTTGCAGTGAAAATCACAAATTTACAGATAAAGAATTCAGAAGATGCGAAAGGGAACTTAGAAGATTTAGAGATGTAAAAGTAAAAAATGGTTTAAAAGGGGCTATTTATAGGGTTGGCAATGACGGTTCAGTGTCGACAATGGCCGACCATCGTCTGACACGCATTTAATGCCTTAGTAAACTAAACCGACGGGACATCTATCACGTACGTCATGGTCGGGCTCGATGCAAACGTCAGTTTATATCGAGTCATACCGCTTGAATATCATCGTTTCTCACCACATTCTTCCCGAAAAATGAGGGGACTATCTGTATACAGTCAAAACCAGTTTCTACCTTTATATGATTAGTCAAGATTGGAACATAATAGACCGAAGGTCATCTTCATAATATCGAGTATGAGATCTGAAGCCAGGTTACCGAGCTCAAATTTCTAGGACCGATCAAATACCGAACTCGAAGTCATTACCGAGCTCGAATCCAAATCGAACTATGATGCGAAGCGGCGTTATCGAGCTTAAGAGCCAAAGACCGACCAATACTGAGCCCAAATCAATACCGGGTCCCGAGTCAATATTGAGCTCGAGTCAATATCGAGCTCTAAATCTGAAAACCAACCAATACCAAGTCAGATCAAAATCGAGCCAAGTCTGATCAAGATCGAGCCAAGGGATAAGATCCGTTACAGTCGCACTAAGGAGAGAGAATCTCGGCGGGAATTAGGAAAAAACTATTCTATCATGGGATCCCCACTATGTATTTTTAATTATATCTAAAGTAGGATTCCTCCACTATAAGAGGGATATCTACTATTTCTAACAGTGTTTTAAAAGGCGTGGGCGTAAGGCGTGGGCATTTTCTGTAAAACATCGAACATTAAGGCATACATACACTCTTATATTCAGATATTACTATTGACAGAGATATACAGTAGAGATTATCCTCTTGTGAGCTTTTTACATTGATTCACTTTGCTAGTTCATAAAATTATTTTCTAGTTCAATATTGGTTCGTATTTCATTCTTTACCAGTCAATATTCAATATATTTTTATTTACTTTTCTGATTTATGCCAAGTTATACCACGTACCCTTAGAACTGCGTATAAATTTAACTATATCCGTTTTTCGGGTAAACACTGCTGATCACTACTTGACTAAATTTCATGAAAGTTAGTGTGAAATGCATTATTACTCGTTTCATTTTCAACATTAGCATGCACTTTGTCTTCAAAAAATCAGTATATTTTTATACTATTAATATAATTTAATCCGCCGACAAGGGGTCGCTGAGTTGGTTGAGCGAGTGGTATCGATTCCCCTTACTATCAGCCTCTTCAGTTAGAGTTCGTTGAACCAGGCTTACGTAGTGTGGTTTATATCTCATGTGTGATTTGCGAGCTATTGCATAGTGAGCATGTTACCCAGTGCGCAACCGAAGGATAGCGGATGCGGGTTTCCATGAAAATTTTCCAAAAAGATATATATAATTTAATCTCTTGTAGAAGACTACTCTTGTTTTTACTATCTTTGCTCTTTTAGTATAAATATCGGGTGTGAATAAATATTTTATTTTAACAAGATTGGTTAATGTTTACAGGTAAAAGAGAAAAGTAGGCTTTTCGTAGAAAATGCTTCGGAGAGGATTAACCTGTTTGTGAAGGCATTCTCAGCTGAAGACAAAGAATCTGCACTTGCTTTAATTTCTCAAGCCAAAGTCCTTAGTTAATAATGGACCCAAACTTCTCCAAGCTATTAAATCCAAACAAGTAAGCTCCCACGATAAACTACTACATGTTTATTAACCTATGAATGATGTCAGATGTATGTTGGATTCTCCAAAAATAATGCATTTTTGAAGGATCCGACACGAGAGCAGCAACGTTTTTGGAGAGTCCGAGCAACATAGTTATTAACTACTACTATTTCAATAGTAATTCTAAGTTAAATTTGTCCTCATGTTTTTTTTTTCAAAAATATTTTTTGTAACAGGAAAGCATGAAATGGGAACGATTTCCATTCAAGTTTTTAAGACCATATGGAGAGAAACCAGGAAATAAATTTCAAGAAATTCAAACACCCTTAAGAGGAATGGAAATTGCATTGGAAAAATCTCCTCCATTTCCCCTTGATATTCTTAACTCAGAGCTAAAAGATGGTCTAGAAAAGTTAAGTGAACACATTTCAAAGCAAGTCAAAAACATTTCCCTTGACTCAGCAACTGTGCCAGAGTCAAATGCAGAAAATGCTGAAAAGTTCCTCCAAACACTTCAAACAATTCAACCAACAAAAAAAGATTTACCCTCTTTATTCTTTCTTTTTTGCCTTAAACTCCTGTTAAATAAACCAATTTTCCTATCATCCAAAAAAGAATCCAAGAAACAAGATGAAGAAGAAGGATATATGAGAAAGACATGGACCAATTTGACAGTTACTATAAATAGTAGAAGATTTATGGCTGCTTTCAATCTCTCACTTTCTTTAGGCCTTGCAATTTTCTTTGGATCTATTTATAGTAAGGAAAATGGATTTTGGGCTGGGCTTCCGGTTGCTATAAGCCTAGCAGCAACAAGAGAAGCGACATTCAAAGTTGCAAATGTTAAAGCTCAAGGGACAGTGTTGGGAACAGTATATGGTGTCTTAGGATGTTTTCTCTTTGAAAGATTTGTGCAAATAAGGTTCTTGTCTCTGCTTCCTTGGTTCATTGTCAGCAGCTTTTTGAGCCGTAGCAGAATGTACGGCCAAGCAAGTGGGATTTCTTTCCCTTTTTCTTATTGACAACACGGTTAAAATTTACAGGCTCTTTGTATACGGTCGAAATAGATTTCAGCCTTGGCATGTCCGGTACGGTTCGAAGGGTGGTGTATCGAAGTAAGATCCCGAAGGGGGCACGAACTAGCCTAGAACCTGGGGAGGCCGGTTCGTGATGAGATCGATATCATAATCAAACTCGAACAAGAATCGAACTATGACGCGGGTAGATCCATCGTGTTGATAATCCAAAAATCCTACCTACGTCGACCTGAAATCAATTCAAGGGCTCGAACCAGGGTCGGGCTCGAACCAAGGTCACAAGTTCGAGCCGAAATCGAGCTCGAACCAAAACCGAGGATTCTAAGCAAGATCGAGCTCGCAGACAAAAGCCGTTGTAATCCCACTAGAGGGAATCTTGGCAGAAATTATGAAAAAACTGATTTATCATGGGTCTCCCACTGGATATTTATTTTATTATGCTTGGAGCCAAATCTCTCCACTATAATAGGGCTTGTTTATCATTTTATGCAGGGACATCTTTTTTCTGAGATTCACATTATAACAAAAATATTATTCCCTCTACAAGAAAAAGTGATCATTCTAGTTTCTTAGATTGATTCTATTTTGTTAAATCCTAAGATTCACTGTTCGTGATTGCCTTGTCTAGATTACAGTCTCTCCAATCTATATTCACATATTTATTTATCCTTGCATTTTGTATTAAGTTGTACCACATATCTTCGGAACTGCGTATAAATTCAACTCTATCCATTTTTGGGGTAAACAGTTTGGCGCCCACCGTGGGGCAAAGGATAACAGTGGTCACTTATTTCCGAAAACATCTTCAATTCAGGCTCGGCTACGAATAACCGCCGACCGATTACGAAGTTGGCCTTCAAGATGAAACCAACAACTTGGCACTACCCAAGATTCGAGCCGAAATACCACTGGATGTCAATTCACAAATTACTTTGAAAGCGAACCAGCGTTCCGAACCGGAAAGAAGCATTCAGGGCGGAGCTCGATCCGTAGCCCAAAACACCCAAAACCCAGAGGAGATCGGGGCCAGCTTACGCATGATCTTCGAGATATTGCAAACCCAGCAATTAGCGATAGCTCAGCTACAGAGCCAAACTCGCGCACAAAGCAGGCCGGTTTCCAATCCGCTTTGAGAAGTCACTCCCAGAACAGAGCGTGCCATAGTAAAATCTAACGAGCAGGAATCGGGGACTACTCCCGGAATTACTAAATTGCTCGAGGAACTCACAAAACGATTTGAAGCCAACGACAAGAGGGTGGAAACGTATAATGCCAGGGTCGATCAAATCCCGGGGGCTCCACCAATGATAAAAGGGCTTGATTCAAAAAAATTCATACAAAAGCCTTTTCCGTCGAGTGCGGTACCGAAGCCAATCCCCAAAAAATTTCGTATGCCCAAAATTCCCAAATATAACGGTACGATCGATCCTAACGAACATGTCACCTCTTACACATGTGTCATAAAAGGCAACGATTTGGAAGACGATGAGATCGAATCCATGCTATTGAAAAAGTTCGGGGAGACCCTCTCGAAAGGAGCTATGATTTGGTATCACAATTTACCACCGAATTCCATCGATTCTTTTGTCATGTTAGCAGATTCGTTCGTAAAAGCGCATGCTGGTTCCATAAAGGTTGCAACGAGAAAATCAGACCTCTTCAAAGTAAAGCAAAGGCAGGGAGAAATGCTGAGGGAATTCGTATCCCGATTTCAAATGGAACGCATGGAATTACCCCCGGTCACCGACGACTGGGCCGTACAAGCTTTCATCCAAGGGTTGAACGAGCTAAGTTCGACAGCATCGCATCGGCTGAAACAAAATTTGATCGAGTATCTAGCGGTAACTTGGGCAGATGTGCACAACCGATATCAATCGAAAATTAGGGTCGAGGATGATCAGTCGGGGCTCCCGTACGGACCTGTTCATCAGAACAAGGCAATTATTAATCAAAAACAGATCGACAGAGAGCAAAGGTCGAACAGAGACCGATATCGACCGTACGTCGCCGATCGAGTGAACAATGGTTCAACACGCAACGCAGTTCGGAACAGTCAAAGAATGGATCGGGGACAAAATTCTCGGGGGCTTATGAGTAAGATCGGCTTCGATAAATACGCTGAGCCTATAGAAGCACCTCGATTATCAGAATATAACTTCAGCGTTGGTGCATCCGCTCTCGTGTCGGCCATCAAACGCATCGAAGACACTAAATGGCCTCGACCAATGCTCCTGCCCGAAGAAATCCCAATCAAACGTGCGAATATCACGGTACCCATGGCCACAGAACGGAATATTGCAAGCAACTAAGAGAGGAAATAGTTCGCCTATTTAACAAAGGGCATCTTCGGGAGTTTCTGAGTGATAGGGCAAAGAGCCATTTTAGAAGTAGGGATTTCAGCAAGCAGAACGAGCAAGAAGAACCACAACACATTATCCACATGATCATCGGCGGCATCGATACCCCCCGGGGACCGATGCGTAAACGCACTAAAACATCGATGGTGAGGAAAAAGCGATCTCGGACTCAAGATTACGCATCTATGGGGACTCTGTCCTTTGGTGATGAAGATGCAGAGGGGGTCATCCAACCTCACAATGACACGCTAGTAATATCCGTACTCGTAAATAAAACTAAAATTAAGCGTGTGTTGATCGATCCAGGTAGCTCGGCCAATATCATCCGATTGAAGGTAGTGGAGCAGCTCGGCCTGCAGGATCAGATCGTACCTGTAGCTCTGGTCCTAAACGGGTTCAATATGGCATGCGAAACCAAAGGGGGTATAGTCTTACCAATAAACGTGGCTGGAACTGTCCAGGAAACAAAGTTTCACGTGATCGAAGGCGATATGAGGTATAACGCCCTTTTCGGAAGGCCATGGATCCACAACATGAGAGCCGTGCCTTCGACCCTACACCAGGTCCTCAAATTTTCGACGTTGGGAGATGTCAAAACGGTGTACGGAGAGCAACCAGCCACAAAAGAAATGTTCGCCGTCGACGAAGCCAAGCCAATGTCCTCACTTTCACCGATAAAGGGATCGGGACCGGAAGGAGAATGAGACACCAAATAGCAATCATAGACAGCAGTTTCAACCCAGCCAGACAATCAGATAATCGAAGAGGATGGAGACCAAAGGGTCCCTCGATCTTTGGTAATTCCCGATAACTCCGATGCCATAAAATTGACGATCGAAGAGCTAGAGCAAGTCATATTAATCGAGCGCCGGCCCGAGAAAAAAGTATACTTGGGAACGGGGTTGAGCCCTGAAATCAGGAAAAAACTCGTTCAATTTCTTATCAATAACATCGGTTGTTTTGCCTGGTCCTATTTAGATATAACAGGAATCCCGCCGGACATAACGACGCATCAGCTAAGTTTGGACCGTAGGTTCAGACCGATGAAGCAAAAAAGAAGACCCCAGTCCGATAGAAAGAACTCCTTCATAAAGGACGAGGTAACCAAACTTCTCAAAATAGGGTCTACTCGGGAGGTAAAATATCCCGAATGGTTAGCCAACGTAGTTGTAGTCCTTAGAAAAGGGGACAAACTTAGAATGTGCGTGGACTATAAGGATTTGAACAAAGCATGCCCTAAAGATTCTTTTTCGTTGCCCAACATCGATCGCATGATCGATGCCACGGCCGGCCACGAGATCTTCACTTTTCTCAATGCCTATTCCGGGTATAATCAAATACAGATGAACCCGGAGGACCAGGAAAAAACCTCATTTGTCACCAAATATGGAACGTATTGTTATAATGTGATGCCCTTCGGGCTAAAAAAATGCAGGGGCCACTTACCAACGCCTAGTGAATAAAATGTTCGAAGAACAAATAGAAAAATCAATGGAGGTTTATATTGATGACATGTTAGTAAAATCCCTGCGCGCAGAGGACTATTTAATTCATTTGTAGGAAACGTTCGAGATTCTGAAGAAATACAAAATGAAGCTCAACCCCGAAAAATGTGCCTTCGGGGTCGGTTCGGGCAAGTTCCTCGGCTTCATGGTATCATATCAGGGAATAGAGATTAACCCCGATAAAATAAAGGCTGTTGAAGACATCACCGTCGTAGACAACGTGAAGGCCGTACAAAGACTAACGGGTCGGATCGCCGCCTTAAGCCGATTCATATCGAGATCATCCGATCGAAGTCATAAATTTTTTTCTCTACTCAAAAAGAAGAACGATTTTTCTTGGACCTCGGAGTGCCAACAAGCATTAGAAGGACTAAAGCGATATCTATCAAGCGCACCACTGCTTCACACTCCAAAAACGGACGAGAAACTTTGTTTGTACTTGGCAGTATCAGAAGTAGCAGTAAGCGGTGTCCTAGTTCGAGAAGAGCAAGGTACGCAATTCCTAGTTTATTATACGAGTCGGACCTTAGGAGAGGCAGAAACTAGATATCTGCTCCTAGAAAGGTTGGCGCTTGCACTGATAAGCGCCTCGAGGAAGTTAAGGCCATACTTCCAATGTCATCCCATATGCGTATTGTCCACTTACCCGCTTCGTAATATTTTGCACAAAACTGAGTTATCAGGCCGACTGGCCAAATGGGCCGTCGAACTCAGTGGGTACGATATCGAATATCAACCCCGCACGGCCATCAAGTCTCAAGTCCTAGCAGACTTCGTGGCCGATTTCACACCAGCCCTCGTACCCGAAGCTGAAAAAGAACTGTTGAAATCAGGTACATCATCGGGGGTATGGATCCTTTTTACGGATGAGGCTTCGAACGTAAAGTGGTCCGGGCTGGGCATAGTTTTGAAACCGCCCACGGGTGGCATTATTAGACAATCTATTAAAACTATCAGGTTGACTAACAACGAGGCCGAGTATGAAGCCATGATTGCAGGTCTCGAGCTAGCTAGAAATTTGGGAGCAAAAATCATTGAAGCCAACTGCGATTCCTTGCTGGTGGTGAGTCAAGTAAACAAAACTTTTGAAGTTCGAGAAGGTAGAATGCAGAGGTATTTAGATAAACTGCTTATCACTTTGCGCTATTTCAAATAATGGACTTTACGACATGTGCCACGGGAACAGAATAATGAGGCCGACGCACTGGCGAATTTGGGGTCGTCGGTCGAGGTAGATGATATAGGCTCGGGGAATGTTGTTCAACTTTCGAGATCAGTAATCGAAAAAGGACACGCCAAAATAAATTCTACAAGCTTAACCTGGGATTGGAGAAACAAGTATATCGAATATTTGAAAAACGGAAAACTCCCATTGGACCCTAAAGATTCCAGAACCCTACGGACCAAGGCTGCTCGATTCACTCTGGCTTCAGATGGAACACTGTACCGAAGAACGTTCGATGGACCGTTGGCAGTATGCTTGGGCCCGGGGGATGTCGATTATGTCCTACGGGAAGTACATGAGGGTACTTGCAGGAATCACTCTGGAGCCGACACATTAGTCTAAAATATAATCAGAGCAGGGTATTATTGGATCAATATGGGCAAAGATATGAAGGAATTTGTTCGTAAATGTGATAAATGTCAAAGGTTCGCACCAATGATCCACCAGCCCGGAGAACAACTCCACTCGGTCCTATCCCCGTGGCCTTTCATGAAATGGGAAATGGATATCGTCGGCCCTCTGCCATCGACCCCAGGTAAAGCCAAATTCATTTTGTTTATGACTGACTATTTTTCTAAATGGGTTGAAGCACAGGCGTTAGAGAAAATAAGAGAGAAAGAAGTTATAGACTTTATTTGGGATCATATCATATGCCGGTTCGGGATACCCGCCGAAATAGTATGTGACAATGTAAAGCAATTCATTGGCGGTAAAGTAGAAAGATTCCTCGAAGACCACAAGATAAGAAGGATACTGTCGACGCCGTACCACCCCAGTGGGAATGGGCAGGCCGAATCAACAAATAAAACTGTCATTCAAAACTTAAAGAAGAGGTTGAACTATGCTAAAGAGAGATGGAGAGAAATCCTACCCGAAGTCCTTTGGTCATATCGGACAACATCAAAATCCAGTATGGGGGCGACCCCGTTCTCCTTAGTATATGGATCCGAAGCATTGATACCAGTCGAGGTTGGTGAACCCAGTGCCAGATTTTGATTCTCGATGGAAGAATCAAATAACGAGGCTATGAACACAAGCCTCGAACTATCAGACAAAAGGCAAGAAGCTGCCCTCGTACGAATGGCCGCTCAAAAACAGCGAATCGAAAGGTATTATAATCGAAGAACCAAGCTCCGCCATTTCAATCCTGGGGACTTAGTGTTGAGAAAAATTACCATCAATACCCGAAATCTGAATGAAGGGAAGCTAGGACCGAATTGGGAAGGACCATAGCAGGTACTCGAGGACATCGGAAAGGGGTCGTACATGATCGGCGTTATAAACGGCAAACAGTTATCAAGCAACTGGAATGTATCACATCTAAAACGGTACTACTGTTAAGGTACAACCTTTCCATATTCGTTTATATCTCGAAACTGACCCCTGCAAAAGTCCGAACAAGGGACGGATCTCTCGCCAGAAAAGCACGCGTTGCACTCTTTTTCCCTTAGACCGATTTTATCCCAAATGGGTTTTTCGGCAAGGTTTTTAATGAGGCAACCACTAGTCGTGCAGCATTTATAATAATATCTGAGGCCCCATAAGAAAGTTACTTAACAACAACAGGGTCCCGATAGGAAAACTGTAAAGAGCTAAATGGTCGAAGCGAGCCATGCTCGTATAGGGTGGCCCGAACCCAGGCGTGTAATGACATGCGAAGAATTAAGATATAATGCGACCATTAAGCCTACGGGCTGCATTAATTCGAGTTCGAATCATTCACTCGATCAAGCATACGGGCTATTTTTTATTTTCGAGTTCGAGCAAACATTCACTCGACCAAATAGCATACGGGCTGCATTAACTCGAGTTCGAATCATTCACTCAATCAAGCCTACGGGCTATTTTTTATTTTCGAGTTCGAGCAAACACTCACTCGACCAAATAGCCTACGAGCTACATTAACTCGAGTTCGAATCATTCACTCGATCAAGCATACGGGCTATTTTTTATTTTCGAGTTCGAGCAAATACTCACTCGACCAAATAGCCTACGGGCTACATTAATTCGAGTTCGAATCATTCACTCGATCAAGCCTACGGGCTATTTTTTATTTTCGAGTTTGAGCAAACACTCACTCGACCAAATAGCCTACGGGCTACATTAATTCTAGTTCGAATCATTCACTCGATCAAGCCTACGGGCTATTTTTTATTTCAAGTTCGAGCAAACACTCACTCGATCAAATAGCCTACGGGCTACATTAATTCGAGTTCGAATCATTCACTCGACCAAGCCCACGGGCTATTTTTTATTTTTGAGTTCGAGCAAACACCCATTCGGCTATTAATCCTACGGGCTACATTAATTTCGAGTTCGAATCATTCACTCAATCAAGCCTATGGGCTACATTAATTCGAGTATAAGCAAACACTCGCTCGACCGTCACGCCCACGGGCTATATTCTCTTCAAGATCGAATCATTGACAACTAATAAGTCTAAAGGGCTACATTGCCTCAAGTTTGGATAAACGCTCGCTCGGTTGCAGAGACTACGAGGTCCAAGTTTGGTTAAGTGGTTTAAAACATTATGGAAATGTTCATAAGGCAAATCCTCGCAACACAGGAAACAGAAACAAAAGCGAGTCGGCAAAAGAAGAGATATGCCTATACACAAAAAATTATCTACATGGGTGGCTACAACGTAAAAACTAAGAACTAAGAACGGGAGCAGTCTCTTCTTTATCAGGTTTCCCCCCGTTCTCGGATCCGCTCTTGATCCCATCGTCGTCGTCATCATCATCGGAAACCAGAGCTTCAGCATCAGCTACAAGGTTTTTTGCCTTTTTTATCTCTTCCGTGAGATCGAAGCCGCGAGCATGAATCTCCTCGAGAGTTTCTCTTCTGGATCGGTACTTAGCAAGTTCGGCGACCTAATACGTCCGACCATCGGTGGATTCGGCTGCCTCTCTTGCCTGAACTTGGTCAGCTTCAGCATCAGCCCGATAGACGGCCACGAGCGCATCCGCATAAGCCCTTGCCATTTCAGCATCGGATTCGGCCTTGGCGAGTACTGAGGCCAACCGAGCCTCAAGATCCTCAATTCTTCTTGCTTGAACCAGGCCTTTTTCCTTCATTTTCTGAAGTTGGGTTTTAGACGACGATAACTGGGCTCAAACAGTCTCTTTTTCTGCAGCAAAGTGGTCCATACCTTCTTTCCATCGCAAGGATTCCATCCTTATCACATCGACCTCCTCACGCATCTTCCCTATCATCTCGATTTTTTGCTGCAGCTGTGAGACCGAAATGTTAGCTATCATTCCGGTATCGAACCCATAGGTCTTCAAAAGCATCATTACCTGCTCAGACAAATCATTTTGGTCTCGATAAGCCTTGGCCAGCTCGGCTCGGAGATCTTTTATTTCCTCCTCTCTCTGCCCTAAGGAAAGTTTGAGAGAGTTCATCTCGTCGATAGCGCGGTTTAGGTCGGCCGCGTATCGATGCAGCTCATTCTGGGAACGAGAATGTTGTTCTCGATAGTCTGCTGCAGCCTACGAAGAAACAAGAAGCGAAGTTAACGAAAAACGAACATAAAGGCAGTACCAACAAAAAGATTTTTAAAGACTCACCTGGTTCAAAGCCTGCCGCAAACCGTGAAAAAGATCCGACTCATCACCGGTACCGGCAACATCCTCGATACCAGTAAACAGGTCACGAAATGGATCCTCTTTATCATAAGGCCTGTCTAGGTCGAGGGCCCCCAGAGCTTGAGCTTCCCAAATCACCCCTGCGGAAAAAGCGGGAAAGGTAGGCGAATCCTCGATCGCTGCTGCCCCAAGTGACTCGCTCGGAGCATTCCCCTCGGCTCGGAGGGGTTCGAGGGGCTCTTCGATTGTAACCCCTGCCGGTTGACTCCGATGAGAAGCGTCTTCGACATCCGATAGTTCGGGGACTCTACCTGAACCTCTCTCCGGTATATTTTCAGTTCGAGACGGAACCCCATAGGGCATCATCGATCCAACCGGCAATGAAGCATCGGTGGCTCTCTTCGTCCGGACCGCCAGCATGGACTCATTGTCCTCCTCTTCTTCTTCTTCATCCCTTAGGTGCAAAATGGATTCTACGGTCAAAAGAATAACATTCTTGTTCGGCTTACGAGCCGTCCTCTTCTTCGGTTTTGGATATTCGGGCAACGAAGCTCTCTTCCTTTTATTTTCCTTCACCGGCTTTGGGACAGAGGTCGAAACATCCTCCTCATTAGACAGAGGTCTCAAGATCGCGTCTTTACCCAAACCTGCATATGGGAAACCTTATAAAAAATATTTTGAGAAATGCCTCGTCAGAGTCAGAGAAATGAGCTTACCGTGAATTTTGGCCTCCCACCGACCCTTAGACAAATCACGCCATGAGCGCTTGGCGTATGTGAAAGTCGAAACAAGAGCCCGTACCCAATTCTTGAGGTCGAGAACCGCTCCGGGCATCCAGGGAACCGCTACATCACGAAAAGAGAAGTGTTGATAAGAGAATAAAGGAAAGAACAAAATAGAAGCAAACAGCAAGATCACACTTACGTTTCATATTCCACTCCTCGGGAAAGGGCATCTTTTCAGTCGGGATCAGGTCCGAAGTCCTTACTCGAACGAACTTGCTCATCCAACCCCGGTCCCTGTCCTCGTCAATACTCGAGAACAAAGCCTTGGTAGCCCGACGCTGGAGTTTTATTAACCCTCCCTGAAAAAATCGGGGACGGTACAACCGGATAAGATGATCGAGGGTGAACGACATCCCCTTGATTTTGCTCACGAAATATCAGATCAGGATAACGATCCACCACAAAGAAGGATGGACCTGGCCTAAGGTTACCTGATACTGTCGACAGAAGTCGATAACGATGGAATCGAGGGGACCCAAAGTGAAAGGATAAGTATATTCGTTCAAAAACCCTTTCAAGTAAGAAGTGATATCTTCGTCAGGGGTAGGTATTATCACTTCTTTTTCACCCCAATTTCAGTTCTTCTTTAACAGATAGAGGTGCTTCTCAGTAATCGAACATGTGTACCTCGATACCGGCTCACACCGGCCAGGGACAGATGAACCTTTATCAACTTTAAAATCTGAAGTAAGGACGCATGCTCCGGGGACACACTCCTCTGGCCGTGGTTCCGCAGGTGTCTCATCGGTGACACACTGTGAAGATGAAGCTTTCTCTTTCTCAGGAACGGTTTGCGATGTTTTCGCTATTTTTGAATTCAAAAGTAAGGAGTAGAAGAAAGTGAGAGAGATTTGGTAGAATTGAGGGGTCCTTTCGGAAAGAAATCATAGCTTTTTTGATAAGTTGGAGAGTATAAAGAAGAAATTGAGAAATTTTAGAAGATAGAAGATGTAAAAATGGTAAAAGATAAAAGTGAGAGTTATTTATAGGTTCAAAGCGACGGCGGTTCATTATCAGCAGTGACCGACCACCGCCTGACATGTATTAAATGTCTTGAAAGACTAAACCGATGGGACAACTACCACATGCGTCATGGTCAAACCTGATGGAAGCGACAAGATATAATCCGATCGAGCTGTTGAAAATCGTATCGTTTCTCTCCATATTTCTTTCTGAGAAACGAGGGGACTATCTATATACGGTCAAAATAGATTTCAGCCTTGACATGTCCGGTACAGTTCGAAGGGTGGTGTATCGAAGTAAGATCACGAAGGGGGGCACGAACTAGCCTAGAACCTGGGGAGGCCGGTTCGTGATGAGATCGATATCATAATCAAACTCGAACAAGAATCGAACTATGACGCGGGTAGATCCATCGTGTTGATAATCCAAAATCCAACCTACGTCGACCTGAAATCAATTCAAGGGCTCGAACCAGGGTCGGGCTCGAACCAAGGTCACAAGTTCGAGCCGAAATCGAGCTCAAACCAAAACCGAGGATTCTAAGCAAGATCGAGCTCGCAGACAAAAGCCGTTGTAATCCCACTAGAGGGAATCTTGGCAGAAATTATGGAAAAGCTGATTTATCATGGGTTTCCCACTGGATGTTTATTTTATTATGCTTGGAGCCAAATCCTTCTACTATAATAGGGCTTGTTTATTATTTTCTGCAGGGACATCTTTTTCTGAGATTCACATTATAACAAAAATATTATTCCCTCTACAAGAAAGAGTGATCATTCTAGTTTCTTAGATTGATTCTATTTTGTTAAATCCTAAGATTCACTGTTCGCGATTGCCTTGTCTAGATTACAGTTTCTCCAATCTATATTCACATATTTATTTATCCTTGCATTTTGTATTAAGTTGTACCACATATCTTCGGAACTGCGTATAAATTCAACTCTATCCATTTTTCGGGTAAACAATATTAGTACTAAAAGTTAAGATTAAACTACACACATTTCTAGTAAAATTTGTCCAACGCAAAATATTTAGGAATCTTAACACATTTAACCGGCTGGTTTATTTTTTTATTTTTGCTGGTATAAATCGATTATATACTGATTAAACATGATTAAATATATATTATACATCTGTCAACTAACCTTAGTTTAAGCAGGTGGTCGACTGTTTACTTTAATCCTTGAATATTTTAAAACAAAAGCGGGCAGGGTAAAGGTGAATTCGGGATTTTAATTTGATGAGTTCAATCATTATATTTTATCATTGAACTCATTACACAATTATCATTATCTGTTTAAACCGTAGTATTTACCGATATTTGGTGATCTTCTGCATATATATCTAAGTTCGTTATTAAAATTATTAGATTCACTTGAACCCCTGCTCGGATAGCTACATCCGCCCCTAGGACAGGGTATTTATCAACAAAAAACAGTTCTATTTCAAAGGCGTATGGACTATACATGTTGTGAATTCAATTAAACCATTTTTTCCCCTATTGAGTATAGATATACAAGTGAAAAATTGTGAACTTGTCAACAAATATTAAAATCGAAAGTTGAACCCATCACTCAAGTTTAAATTTTGAATTTGCCTCTGATCTTATTCGCTCTTTCAGGTGGGATTTCCACTGTTATCGGGGCAGTACTAATTCTAGGTAGAAAAGGATTTGGTCCCCCAAGTGAATTTGCCATAGCAAGAATTACAGAAACTTTCATTGGATTATCATGTTCAATAATGGTGGAAATTTTGTTACAACCAACAAGAGCTTCTACATTAGCTAAAATCCAACTTTCCAAGAGTTTTGGAATTTTGCATGATTGCATTGACAACATAAGTTTCGGTTCATATAGCAAAAATAGCTTAGAAGAAAGCCAAAGGAAACTAAAATTCCACGTAAATGAATTGGGAAAATTCATTGCGGAAGCTGAGGCAGAGCCCAATTTCTGGTTTTTCCCTTTTAGTAGTGCTTGCTATGGTAAGCTTATGGGGTCATTGTCAAAAATGGTGGAATATTTACTTTTTGGGTCACAAGCACTGAGATTCCTAGAACAAGAATCTGAAAAAATCGACAGTAATGTGTGGAAAACAATTGTGAAAAAACTAGATGCTGACATCATGCTTTTTAAGGATTTAATTGGCTCTTATACAAAATGTTTTGAGGAGGTTAGTTTGGTAAAATCACTTGTTGTACTTGACAAGGAATTTGAGAAGAAGAAAGTTGCAGTTGATCTTGAGCTGGGCAAATTACCAACCCCTTATACCATAAGGTCTTCAAGTGAAGAGGAAATTGAGAAAAACTTAGTTTCTTTTCTTCAACATTCAAATGAAGTTGTTGAACTTATTGTGAAAGGTGGTAAAAGTGATGAGAAGCTCAAGGGACAATTGGTTTTAAGTTTGAGTGCATTTGGTTTTTGTATGGATAATCTTGTGAAGGAGACTAAAGAGATTGAGAATGGAATTAAAGAACTTGTACAGTGGGAAAACCCCTCTTGCCATGTAAAGTTGTATGATATTTCTTGTAAAGTACGGGCTTTAGCCAATACTGAAAAAAATTGAAGATAATGATATTTGAAATTTGATATTGTTGAAATTAAATCTCTTCTTTTAAATTTCTAAACTTGAAATTTCTTCTTCACAGTGAAACTTTTAGGTTTTTAAATGTTCAATTACCAAAAAGAGTGGAAGTAGCCATTTTCAAGCATTTTTTATACAATTTAGTATGATATACTAAGATAATTTGATCAGTCTAATGAAACCTCCGTCCAAAAGACTAGGCCAAGCAAAGATTCATTTGATTATTCTTTGAGCAAGTAATTAAGTATTGAATAATCACATCATCCAACATTTATGGATCATGGGTGTCAATATTATAATATTGGACCAATTTTAGAAAATACGTACATAAAATACCTAATTTGATGGAGGGACCATGGATTCACGTGCCCATATTTAGGTTACCTCTCATGTGTAGGGAAGGGGGGGAGGAGGAGCACATGAGCGAACTATTCAACTAGTGCTTCTGTCGGACTTTTGATCTTAAGAGTTCCAAGCAAAATATATGATTGTTTTTAACATATATATACTTATATATTCAGAATTTTTGTCGAAATTAACGGATCTGGTGATCCCTCTTTTCAAGTATAGGTCCGCCTTTGACCGTACGGACCATTCTATGCGAAAAGAAATATTTAAAAAAATCAAGATAACTTACATGTATGTATGCACAAAATAATACATTATTTTCCGTGAAGGACCACTTGTTATTAAGCATAAAACTATTTGATTTTTAAAATAATATTCACATAGAGTATTGACATATGCAAGATTTTGTACATGCACACATAGGAATCCTCCTTGTTAGTGCTAATTAGTGGCTCCGCCACAGGATATTACCTAATTAATCTCCATCATTCCATGCATGTTGAGCTCCTTCATTTGGAAGAAATTAAACGACCTTTCCATATCCAGAAGGCTAAGCTGATGAACTATTAGGTTTTTAAATGTTCAAATACCAAAAAGAGTAGAAGTAGCAAATTTCAAGCATTTTTAATACAGTTTGATATACTAAGATCACTTGATCAGTCTAAAAATAAATTTGTAAAGAGCAAAAAAAAAAAAAAAACCATTTGACCCTTTACACTTGAGTCACAAAGATAAGTCTTTAGTAAAATTAGGAATTAATCCTGTCATAATTCAGAGTATTGTCCAAATTAAAAGTTTTTATCTTTTTTTAAAGCTTTACCTAAATTAGGATCTGGATTTGATTCTCTAGACTTTTTCCTTTCATGATTTTCTAAACTTGGTTTTACTTAATTTAATTTGATTCTACGTCCTAGATTTTTATGATCCTAATTAATTTGCACCAAAATCTTCTTTTGAACCTATGATTTAGAATAGTAGTTTTACCTATAAACAATTTTAAAATCTTGTTTTTCCATTATTATTATTCCTTGCAAATTTATCTCAATTCTCATCCTCAAAGTGCCACCGATATTCAAAAGTAAGTTTTATAGAGCGGTGGTTAGACCGGTCATGTTGTATGTGGCTGAGTGCAGAAATGAGCATGTTGAGGTGGATGTGCGGGCACACTAGGATGGATAAGATTATGAATGAAAATATTCGGGAGAAGATGGGTGTGGCTCCTATGGATGACAAGATGCGGGAAGCGATGCTCATATGGTTCGGGCACGTACGGAGGAGAAGCCCGGATGCTCCGGTAAGGAGGTGTGAGCGGTTGATTTTGGTGGGTATGAGAAGAGGTAGAAGGCGGCCTAAGAAGTATTGGGGAGAGGTGCAGATCAGCAGGACATGGCGTGACTTCAGATTTTTGAAGACGTGGCACTTGATAGGAAAGTGTGTGGTATGGAGGTCGAGCATTAGGGTTGTATGTTAGGAGGTAGTTGAGCAATTCTCTACTTCGTACCGATATGAGGCTAGTTGATTGAGTTTTGTCTTTGACTGCTAGTGGTTAATATCGTGTTCATACTATTCTCCCGTTTTTTATTGTGTCGGGCCTTATTTAGTGATTATTGTTATTGCTTTTCATCTATTTTATGTTTCTTATGATGCTGTCATTATTTCTTGATTTTCTGTTGATGGTACTAATATAGTGTCTCTTTTCGTCTTCTTGAGCCGAGGGTCTTTCGGAAACAACCTCTCTATTCCCTCGGTAGGGGTAAAGTCTACGTACACACTACCCTTCCCACACCCCACTTGTGGAATTTTACTAGGTTGATGTTATTATTGTTGTTGTCTCATCCTCAAAGTTTGAAAACGAGTGCTTTTATCCCCCCCCCCCCAGTAGTGGCTCCAAATCACCTCAAAATTACACCGTTCTCTTCATCTCACTCCTCTCTCTCCTAATCTGAACCCCAAATCTTCAAATACCCCTCTAAATTCCGTGGAATCGAAACCCTAGATGGCCGCCTCTTACTTCCCTCTTCGATTTCACATTTATGCCATACTAAGTTCCATTAAACCCGTAAAATATATGCCACATTTGATTAAGGAAGATTGTGAACAGTCAAAAAGACTGTTGACTCGTTTCAAGATCAAGAGCTAGCCATGAAAACCTAATTTTTGCACGCTTTTAATTTTCCAACAAAAACTAACTTTTGGATGGTTTTAGCTATTTTAGCTGTTTTTCTTTAAACTTATTTGTGCATTTTTTATGTGAATTCCTTAATTAAAAAGTACCAATTTTTTTTTACCTATATTTTAGTTTGCATCTTTAAATTACATATACCAAAAAGATTTTTTTTCTACTTGTACATATTTTTAGGACTAAATAAGACTATAATTTTATTAGAGAAAAAAATGATTGGGCTAGTGTATTTTAATTAAAATTGAGCCAAAATTGGCCCAAAATTTGAGCCCAATTCGGCGATACCCGGTCCAATAAATGGCCTGCCAAGACCTGGTCCAAAACGGCGTAGTTTTATGATTAAACTGTGTCATTTTATTAAGTGAAACTTAGACCAAATCTCAGCCATTCATCCTACTCTGATTCAATGGCCCTTATTCAATATCCTCAGAGGTATATAAGGCCCCTAAAATCATATTTTTGGCCTCCATTTTCACTTCAACCAAACCCTAGAGCCTCTCTTCTTTCCCCTCTCTCACTAGCCGCCGCACCACCCATCTTCACTGCCACTATCGCCACTGCCGCCGCAGTAGTGGCTCCAAATCACCTCAAAATTACACCGTTCTCTTCATCTCACTCCCCTCTCTCCTAATCCGAGCCCCAAATCTTCAAAACCCCCTCTAAATTCCGTGGAATCGAAACCCTAGATGGCCGCTTCTTACTTCCTTCTTCGATTTTATGATGAACCGGCCACTACACCCCCACGAAATCTACATGAAGTAGATCTCATTTTCCTCCCACTTTACCACCCCCCCCCCCCCAAAAAAAGGGCACTACCACAGGCCAGCCACACCCGCTGCCGCTGACCCGCTCTCACTGCCACTCCACTGCCTCACCATCACCAAGCACACTGAGCCGCTATTTTTGCCTAGATACGACCTGGGAACGGCTCTTTCTAGGCGACATGATGTTGAAATCACTATTCGGCTTCCCCGAATTGGTGTCCTAACGTTTGCCACCTAGAAAAATTCGTTCGAAGGTCGCTCATCATCGTTTGTTACTGCTCGCATCGTCCCTGAGATTCATGGATAGTTTCAAGAATGCTCGTTTGGTATAACATCCATTCCCTCATTTTCTTAGTTTATATTTTCCCATTTGGTTTTGAATTTAGTTTAAGTTTCTCTATTTTGATTGGTTGTTAGTCTATAATAAATGTGTTATTCTAGTTCTGTGCAAAATTCAAAAGAATTAGTTGAATGGTTTATTTAGTTAGCCGTTTATTTAGTTGCTTTTAATCATTGTTCGATAGCTTACCAATGGTCATTTAAGTTCTGTTTTGGGCAATGTTTCCTGATTTCAATCGCCCACTGTTAGTTCTTATTAATCGGTTAGTTTTAGTTTAGTTCGTTTGAATACTTAGTTCAATTGCAATTGAAGTCATGCCCTAGCTTTCTTTGTTTGAAGCAGGAAACAAAGTAGTGTAGAAGTAAAGTTCTCAAAGGATGAATGTCACCAAAGGTAAGTTCTTCAAAGTCTCTGCTTTTTCTTTCTAGATATGCCTATAATCACATCATCAACCATTGCATTTTCCAGCATAAGGTAACACAATCCTTAGTTGAGGTTCCATTTTGACATAGGGCACACCACTCCCTAGTTGCATATTTAGTATAGGGTACACCAATCCCTAATTGTATTTTTCAACCTAAGGTATACTAATCCTTAGTGAGGTTCCACTTTAATACAAAGTATACTATCCCCTGGTTACTTTCTCTCTAAGTGATACAAGGCGCCATCCCTTGGTTACATTTTCTCAGCGATACATGGTTCCAATCCCTAGCCATATTCTCTCTTAGTAATACAGGGTGTCAACCCCTGGTTACATTCCTTCTCACTGATACAGGGCGTCAACCCTTGATAATATTCCCTCTTAGTAATACAAGGCGCCAACCCCTGGTTATATTCTTTCTTAGTGATTCAGGGCACCAACCCCCTGGTTACATTCTTTCTCATTGATACAGGGCGCCAACCCCTGGCTACATTCCCTCCAAGTCTTTCAACCTCACTCGTAGGAGACGTACTTCCTAGTTTGAGTCATTCCAATATGAGATGTACTTCCTACTCTAAACCATCAATCCTAGGAGACGCACTTCCTAGTCCAAGCCCTTCAACCTCACTTGTAGAAGATACACTTCCTAGTTTGAGTCATTCCAATGGGAGACGCACTTCCTAATTTGAACCACCAATCCTAGGAGACGCACTTCCTAGTCCAAGTCTTTCAACCTCACTCGTAGGAGACGCACTTCCTAGTTTGAGTCATTCCAGTAGGAGACGCACTTCCTAATCTAAACCACCAATCCTAGGAGACGCACTTCCTAGTCCAAGCCCTTCAACCTCACTCTTAGGAGACGCACTTCCTAGTTTGAGTCATTCTAATAGGAGATGCATTTCCTAATTTGAACCATTAGTCCTAGGAGACACACTTCCTAGTCCAAGTCCTTTGACCTCATTCGTAGGAGACACACTTCCTAATATTGAACTATTAATCCTAGGAGACGCACTTCCTAGTTCAAGTCCTTTAACCTCACTCGTAGGAGATGCACTTCCTAGTCTGAGTCATTCCAATAGGAGACACACTTCTTAATGTGAACCATTAATCTTAGGCGACGCACTTCCTAGTACAAGTCATTTAACCTCACTCGTAGGAGACGCACTTCCTAGTATGAGTAATTCCAATAGGAGACGCACTTCCTAATCTAAACCACCAATCCTAGGAGACGTACTTCCTAGTCCAAGTCTTTCAACCTCATTCGTAGGAGACACACTTCCTAGTTTGAGTCATTCCAATAGGAGACGCACTTCCTAATCTAAACCACCAATTCTAGGAGACATACTTTCTAGTCGAAGTCTTTCAACCTCACTCATAGGAGGCGCACTTCCTAGTTTGAGTCATTCCAGTAGGAGACACACTTCCTAATTTGAACCACCAATCCTAGGAGACGCACTTCCTAGTCAAAGTTTTTTAACCTCACTCGTAGGAGACGCACTTCCTAATCTAAACCACCAATCCTAGGAGACGCACTTCCTAGTCCAAGCCCTTCAACCTCATTCTTAGGAGACGCACTTCCTAGTTTGAGTCATTCTAATAGGAGATGCATTTCCTAATCTGAACCGTTAGTCCTAGGAGACACACTTCCTAGTCCAAGTCCTTTGACCTTATTCGTAGGAGACACACTTCCTAATATTGAACCATTAATCCTAGGAGACGCACTTCCTAGTTCAAGTCCTTTAACCTCAATCGTAGGAGACGCACTTTCTAGTCTGAGTCATTCCAATAGGAGACGCACTTCCTAATGTGAACCATTAATCCTAGGCGATGCATTTCCTAGTACAAGTCATTTAACCTCACTCGTAGGAGACACACTTCCTAGTCTGAGTAATTTTAATAGGAGACGCACTTCCTAATCTAAACCACTAATCCTAGGAGACGCACTTCCTAGTCCAAGTCTTTCAACCTCATTCGTAGGAGACACACTTCCTAGTTTGAGTCATTCCAATAGGAGACGCACTTCCTAATCTAAACCACCAATTCTAGGAGACACACTTCCTAGTCGAAGTCTTTCAACCTCACTCGTAGGAGGCGCACTTCCTAGTTTGAGTCATTCCAGTAGGAGACGCACTTCCTAATTTGAACCACCAATCCTAGGAGACGCACTTCCTAGTCCAAGTCTTTCAACCTCACTCGTAGGAGACGCACTTCCTAGTTTGAGTCATTCCAGTAGGAGACGCACTTCCTAATCTAAACCACCAATCCTAGGAGACGCACTTCCTAGTCCAAGCCCTTCAACCTCACTCTTAGGAGACGCACTTCCTAGTTTGAGTCATTCTAATAGGAGATGCATTTCCTAATCTGAACCGTTAGTCCTAGGAGACACACTTCCTAGTCCAAGTCCTTTGACCTCATTCGTAGGAGACACACTTCCTAGTTTGAGTCATTCCAATAGGAGACGCACTTCGTAATCAGAACCTTTATTCCTACGAGACGTACTTCCTAGTTCGAGTCCTTCAACCTCACTCGTAGGAGGTGCACTTCCTAGATTGAGTCAATTGTGTTCATTCTAATAGGAGACGCACTTCCTAATATGGGTCATTAATTCCAGGAGACGCAATTCCTAGTTTGAGTCCTTCAATGTCACAGTCATTCCAATGCTACCCATGGGAGATGCACCTCCTAAGTCTAAATTTTATCAATTTTACACCTAAGATAAGAACATCCTTTTCGGAGCCTTTAGTTATATTTTTGCATATTTCAAATAAAATAAGCTGATCTGCAGCTTTACCAAATAACTCACAAAATTTTCTCAGTACCAAACTGGAGAAAATTTTGTTCATTTTGTTCGTCTTTAATTGCTTTGTAGACCCTGCCGTAGAGCACAGGTTGTGACGATTAAAGCTTGCAATTTCAGTTTCTTATCAGAAAAAATAAGTCTTTTGATCACAAGATAGTTGGAGTTAACTTTGATAATGTGTCACCAACCCAGCATCTCAAGATTCATCTTCTCAATTTCGAATCAGGAAAGCGAGTGTCTGAGATTGGGTCATAATCTTTTCTTCAAAGAGCATCAAGATCCAATCTAAGGTCAACACAAGCGAGCAAGTCAAGAATCAAGATTTGATTCTAGAAGGCACATAGATAGGAATTTTGTAACTCTTAGTTTGTAGACATTTGTAGTTCTCCTCTTTTTCTTTTGATGTAAGCAGCATGTAACAGTAACAACAACAACAACAACAACAGCAACAGTCTTAACTCTAGTGTCCGGTAGTCCCAGCTACCAAATTTTTCCAGAACTATACTGACCTGATTCCTTTATAGTCAAGGATATGTAGGCAACCTCGGAAGCAAGGCTCGATCACCTTTTTTCAGAAAATGCTTTCATTGGAGTATTATGTGAGCAAAAATTAGCCGTGTCATTCACTTTTCTTTACACGAAAACTCTTCATGTTCTCGAGCAAAGATGGGCAGCTGTGAATACCTAATTTTTGCACGCTTTTAATTCTCCAACAAAAACTAACTTTTGGATGGTTTTAGCTATTTTAGTTGTTTTTCTTTGAACTTATTTGTGCATTTTTTATGTGAATTCTTTAATTAAAAAGTACCAAAAATATTTTTTACCTTTTATTTGTATATTTTAGTTTGCATCTTTAAATTACATATACCAAAAAGATTTTCTTTCTACTTGTATATTTTTTTAGGACTAAATAAGACTATAATTTCATTAGAGGGGAAAGGGATTGGGCTAGTGTATTTTAATTAAAATTGAGCCAAAATTGGCCAAAAATTTGAGCCCAATTCGGCGATACCCGATCCAATAAATGGCCTGCCAAGACCTGGTCCGAAACGGCGCAATTCATGATTAAACTGCATCATTTCATTAAGTAAAACTAAGACCAAATCTCAGCCATTCATCATACTCTCATTTAATGGCCCTTATTCAATATCCTCAAAGGTATATAATAGGCCCCTAAAATCAGATTTTTGGCCTCCATTTTCACTTCAACCAAACCCTAGAGCCTCTCTTCTTTCCCCTCTCTCTCTCTGGCCGCCGCACCACCCATCTCCACCTCCACTGCCGCCGCCGGCCGCCGTAGTAGTGGCTCAAAATTACACTGTTCTCTTCATCTCACTCCCCTATCTCCCAATCTGAGCCCCAAATCTTCAAAAACCCATCTAAATTCCGTGGAATCGAAACCCTAAATGGCCGCCTCTTACTTCCCTCTTCGATTTCACGATGAACCGGCCACTACACCCCCACGAAACCTACATGAAGGAGATCTACACGTAAATATACAAGACATGGGGATCTCCCGAAATATCGTTCCGTAGTCCTAAAGAAAATATGCAGCGCGAATGATAGAAATACAACTACATCATGAAATTCTTACAATTTAGACTAAGTACTGTGAGCACCTAATTTTTGACTATATTTGAATTTTTACCACCTTCTACTATGTAAATATTTTTAGAAATTTAATATATATTTTTTTAGCTTTGTTATATTTTTTTTATATAGGGTAAGAATTAAAAATAATTTAAAAGGTCAAATTATTACTATTAGTATTATTTTTATTTTTTATATTTATTTTAATATAAAATAAAATTTAAAAAACCGAAACAACTAAATATTTTTTTCAAAATTTCGGATGGGAATAAAATAATAGAAAAATTAAAAGTATGGAATAAAAAACTAAAACTAAAAGTAGGTGTAAATTGTTTAATAAAAAAGTAAAAGAAAGTGGAAAATTTTAAAAAATAAAAGTAAAAGAATGTGAAAATTTTAAAAAATGAAAAGTAAAAGAAAGTTGAAATTAAAAAATAAAAGTAAATGTATGTGAAAATTTAAAAAGAAAAGTAAAAGAAAGTGAAAATTAAAAAAAAAGTAAAATAAGTGAAAATTAAAAAAAAAAGTAAAATAAGTTGAAAATAAAAAAAAAGAAAAGTAAAAAAAAGTGGGAAAATAAAAGTGGGGAATTATTTTATTTTATTTTATTTTTTTTTAAAAAAAAAATGGGAAGTGGGAATTCTTTTTAATTAAACAAAATCTGAAAAAATTTTGAATTATTTTTTCTATAAATAGAAGAGAAATGTGAGGAGAAAAGAGGAGGGAAGGTAGAAAAAAAAAAGGAGAGAGAAGAAAATTGAGAGAAATTATTTTTCTTCTTCTATGCTAAGGGAATTTTTACTGGTGTCATTATTTCTTTCAAAATATCCAGCAATTCATCACCCAAAACCCAACAAAAAATATTTTAAAATATCTCTTTTCACACGCCAAACGGTGGAGTCAATAGTCGAAGTCGAGAATTCCGTTGGAGCTCTGTTCACTAGCTTTGATGTTCTTCTTCGCTTATGCTTCTTCGACGTTCGTCTGAGTTATTATACATGTTCTTGGAGACTCATTTAATTGAAAATTTTGTATTAAAGGTTTATTCTTTCCTCTGTTCTTTTTATTTTATATCATGTAATTTTATTTATTTGCCTTTAAATTTTATAAATAATAATGTAAATTAGTCCTTAAAAGCTATATGCTTAATTATGTTTCTGGAAATATGGTATTCAAACTTGCTTTAAAGTTAGGAAGATTTGGACCCTAATGAGTTTGGGCTTCAATTGTTGGGCTATAGGGTATTGGTATATGATGGTTTATTTATTTAAATATCTAAAATCGTACACTTCTTTCACAAGTAATTCCATAATTCATACCCTCACAATAATCTCAAAATTTAGGAAGAATAATGAACATTGTTAGAGTGCTTTAGGCGTGCTTTTAATTAGTTTATCGCGATTATGTATACGTTCGCGTGGCATAATTGTGATTTTTAAAATTAAAATCGAAGTATGTGTTCGCGCAACTTTGGTCAAAACAATCTTAATATAATAAAATATTATTAATTGTGTACACATACGAGTGACATAATTTTGGAACAATACACAAAACGGATTCACACATGTGATTTGTTTATAAACTATTTCTATATTTTAATAATTAAAAGCGGATAGATAAAGCATGGAAACCAATAAATCACAATTTATCTAAAATTAATTCAAGCCAAATGTAGTCAATAAAGCGATTGTGCTAGAACCACGTGACTCGAGGAATGCCTTACACCTTCTCCCCGGTCAACAGAATTCCTTACCTAGACTTTATTTTCGCAGACCAATAATAATAGAATCAAACCTTCCTTTGACTAGGGATTCAAATAAAAGGTGATTCTTTCTAGGCGACATGGTGTTGAAATCACTATTCGGCTTCCCCGAATTGGTGTCCTAACGTCTGCCACCTAGAAAAATTCGTTCGAAGGTCGCTCGTCATCGTTTGTCACAGCTCGCGTTGTCCCTGAGATTCATGGATAGTTTCAAGAATGCTCGTTTGGTATAACATTCATTCCCTCATTTTCTTAGTTTATATTTTCCCATTTGGTTTTGAATTTAGTTTAAGTTTCTCTATTTTGATTGGTTGTTAGTCTATAATAAATGTGTTGTTCTAGTTTTGTGCAAAATTCAAAAGAATTAGTTGAATGGTTTATTTAGTTAGCCGTTTATTTAGTTGCTTTTAATCGTTGTTCGATAGCTTACCAATGGTCATTTAAGTTCTGTTTTGGACAATGTTTCCTGATTTCAATCGCCCACTGTTAGTTCTTATTAATCGGTTAGTTTTAGTTTAGTTCGTTTGAATACTTAGTTCAATTGCAATTGAAGTCATGCCCTAGCTTTCTTTGTTTGAAGCATGAAACAAAGTAGTGTAGAATAAAAGTTCTCAAATGACGAATGTCACCAAAGGTAAGTTCTTCAAAGTCTTTGCTTTTTCTTTCTAGATATGCCTATAATCACATCATCAACCATTGCATTTTCCAGCATAAGGTAACACAATCCTTAGTTGAGGTTCCATTTTGACATAGAGTACACCACTCCCTAGTCGCATATTTAGTATAGGGTACACCAATCCCTAGTTGTATTTTCCAACCTAAGGTATACTAATCCTTAGTGAGGTTCCACTTTAAGAGCTCTACGTGAACCTGAGCCCATGCTCGCGAATGCGAAGGCCAGGGGGAAGGCCATCGCACACGCGTAGCGTTCCTCGTGAACGCGAAGGCCACTTGGGTCGCTGCACTACGCGATCACGTCAGGCCCTTCGCGAACGCGAAGAAGGCCAGACGCCCGGTGACTTAAATGTTCAAAGACGGAATTTTCTTCATTTTTCACCATATTCACATTAGAGCTCGGCCTAGAGATTTTGAAGAGAAATTTCATCCCCATTTCATAGGTTAGTATACTTTAACTAGTTTTCTTCCATTTTCATCAATATTCATTGATTTCTAACCTTAATCTATGCTCTTTCATAGTAGAAAATTAGGGATTTGGATAGAATTAGGGTTTTTTATAAAATTGAGATTTAGACCTCAAATTGAGGTTAGATTTCGAAACTAATCACATAATCGAGCTTGGGGTGAATGGGTAAACGAATTTTGGTCCGAATCTCGGGTTTTGACCAAGCGAGTACGGGGTTGATTTTTGTTGACTTTTTGGGGAAAGTGTAACGATCTTAGCTTTATGTATTGTAATATATTTTGGTTTGGAGGCAGATGTTAGAGGAAAGGCCCTGGTTGAGCTTTGATTTGGTTGCGGAGCGAGATAAGTGTTGGGTCTAACCTTGATTTGAGGGAATTTAGGAACCCTTGAACTATATGTTATGTGAATTATATGGTAACAGCGTATATGCGAGGTGACGAGTGTATATACGCCGTCAAAATAATTGTTTCCATGCTTTCTCGTATTTAATGAATTATCTTAAATGTTACATGATTTAATTGTTTCTATGTCGTGACTTGTTACTTGTCATTAATTATTGTTATATTTAAATGTTCGTTCCTTTCATGACTTCATGATTAATTGCTACATGCCTTAATTGTCCTACTTGTATACTTTAAATGCATACTTGGCTTGTTTTGTTGCTCTTGTATTATTTGTAGTCTTCTTCTGATTAGTCCGTGATTCTTTTATTGTTTTGCTTATATATTCTTTAATCGTAGAGATTCTTGTCAAAAAGCCAAAGAAAAGGCTACGCTTATGCGCTGATCTTCTGCTAAACGCTGCGTAATAATTAAGAAAATATAACTGTGACTATTGTGAAAAAAGAAGAATCCTTGACGGATCTCTGAGTCTGAATTGTTAATTTGAATGTGAAAGTGACAAATTGACAATGAAGTATAAATGTTTTTAGTATTGCGAGTTGCACACAACATATTGGCCTCAAAAATAAATATTTTATTGGATTAACTCTTTGAAAAGTTATTGGAGTAAATTTGTCAGAAAATTTTGTTGGGATTTTAAGCTTGTGTAGCTTAAAGAAGGTGAATGAGAAATGGAAGAAAAATAAAATATTTGAGTTTCCCTTGGGAAAGGGACATTGTCCCATATCGGAGGAAGAAAAGGCTTTTGGTGGGTATATATATAATTGTTCTTCTTCTAGCTCTTAAAGAGTTAAGAAAAAGGCAAGCCTCGCGCCGTCGTCGTCACTCGCTCGCTCGGCTTCGGCTTCGGCTTCAGATTTGGTCAACGATTGATTGATTAATCTTTTTGGATAAAATTTCTTTCAATTATTTAATTAATTAATTAACAAAAAATTCAATCCGGAATAACCCATGACCCGCGACCCGGTTCGGTCAGTCCCATTTTCTTTCCTGGATATTTCAAACACCCCTTTTCCAACAGCCATGACTGTTTCTGAGCTTCTTCCAGCAACCTTTTAGAAACAATGCCAGCAACTCTATAAATAGAGTTTGAATCCCAGAATCTTTCCTTACGAAATTTTCTTCGCTTCTTCTTCTTCTTCTTCTGCACAATATTTTTCAGTGTGTTTTACGACCATTGAGTGGTTCGCAGTTCATCAGAGTTTTTGGTACCAATACACTGGTGAGTTAAATCGTTCTATCCTGAGAGGATATATTCCAGCACCTCGGGTACTTGAGGGAAATAATTTCCTTAAGGACACACTGTGTATTCAGTGGGCTCGATTTATTCCTATATTATTTTTTGTTTTCCAGAATCTATTTCGTTAAACAAGTATTACTAACTTTCTGTTTTGTTTTTCCAGAAAGTTTAATTGTTTATTACAGCAATATAGAATATTAACATTCTTAAGGAATTTTTTTATATTTATTTTGTATTTTGTTTGTGGAGATTAAAACCTGTGTGGTTTTCTACTCCTTCTGAATTTTACTATTCTGATTTGAAGATATAAAAAACTTCATCAGAGTATTGAAATTCATAAAACGATTTGAAGAACATAAAAACTTCATCGTTTTTCTGTGAAACAGTATATAAAAACTTCGGTTTTATTTATTATACATACTGTTTTTGTTAATAACAGTATTGTTTACTGTTCTGATTTTGCCATTAATTGAACTCTTCTGTTGTTTACAGTGAGAAATGGTAATTGATAACGGAAATTCTTCTGTGACTATTGCGGCAACGACGATAGCTTCGTCAAGCCGGACTGCTGTTCCACCGGCAGAGAAACCGGGGAAATTTTTCGGAGCCAACTTCAAAGTATGGCAGCAAAGGGTGTTCTTCTGCCTTACCACACTTGGTATGTAGAAATGCACTAGTGAAGAAACTCTAGTGCCTCTGCGGACATGCCGGACAACGAGAAATTCATGATTGTTGAGGCGTGGAAGCAGGCAGATTTTCTTTGCAAAGGCTATATCTAAAGCGCTTTAGAGGATGACTTGTACAATGTGTACAGTGCGATGAATACTTCGAAAGAATTATGGGACGCACTTGAGAAGAAGTACAAGACTGAAGATGCATGCTTGAAGAAGTTCGTGGTTGCCAAGTTTCTAGACTATAAAATGATAGACAGTAAAATTGTTGGAACCCAAGTTTAGGAGCTTCAACTTATTTTTCATGACCTTATTGCTGAAGGTATGGTCGTGAATGAAGCATTTCAAGTGGATGCAATGATTGAAAAATTGCCTCCTTCGTGGAGAGATTTCAAGAACTATCTTAAGCACAAGCGCAAAGAAATGAAGTTGGAAGATCTTGTGATTCGTCTCAAGATTGAGGAAGATAACAAAACAGCTGAGAAGAAGTCTCGTGGAAATTCAACGATCATGGGAGCTAATATCGTTGAGGAGACTGCTCCAACAAGTAAGAAGAGAAAGAGGTCTTCTGGACAGACTAAGGAGCAGAACAAAAAGAAATTCAAGGGCAGCTACTACAATTGTGGAAACACCGGTCACAAAGCCCCTGATTGTCATCTCCCGAAAAAGTATAAGAAGAAGGGACAGGCCAACATAGTGGAGAAGAATTATGACATTGATGATCTGTATGCAATGCTTTCGGAATGTAACCTAGTTGGAAATCCGAAGGAGTGGTGGATTGACTCTGGAGCCACTCGACATGTTTGTGTTGTCAAGGAAGCATTTGCGACTTACTCTACTGCTGGTCCCGAAGAAGAGCTTTCCATGGGAAATACTGCAACAGCCAAAATTGAAGGTTATGGGAAGATATTCCTGAAGATGACTTCCGGTAAGGTGTTAACGCTCAACAACGTTCTTCATGTTCCTACTATTAGGAAGAATTTAGTTTCTACTTCTTTGCTTGTTAAGAACGGATTCAAATATGTATTTGTTTCTGATAAAGTTGTTATAAGCAAGAATGAAATGTATGTTGGAAAGGGCTACCTCAAAGAGGGCCTCTTCAAACTAAATGTAATGGTTGTTGACAATATGAATAAAATTGCAGCTTCTTCTTATTTATTGGAGTCAAATGATTTATGGCATATTCGTTTAGGACATGTCAATTACAAAATCTTGCGGAAGTTAATTAATTTAGAAGTGTTGCCTAAATTCGAGTGTAATAAATCAAAATGTCAAATATGTGTTGAGTCTAAGTTTGTAAAACATCCTTATAAGTCTATTGAAAGGAATTCAAATCCTTTAGACTTAATTCATACTGACATTTGTGATATGAAGTCAACACCATCTCGAGGTGGGAAAAAGTATTTTATTACTCTTATTGACGACTGCACTCGATATTGTTATGTTTATTTGCTTAATAGTAAGGATTAAGCAATTGAAGCATTTAAGCAATACAAGAATGAAGTGGAGAATCAATTGAATAAAAAGATCAAAATGATTAGAAGTGATCGGGGTGGAGAATATGAATTTCCATTTGCAGAAATATGTTCGGAATATGGAATTATCCATCAAACTGCTGCACCTTACACACCTCAATCCAATGGAATTGTGGAAAGGAAAAATCGGACATTAAAGGAAATGATGAATTCTTTATTAATAAGTTCCGGATTAGCGCAGAGTTTGTGGGGTGAAGCTATCCTTACAGCTAACCGAATACTCAACAGAGTACCCCACAGCAAAACGCAATCTATTCCATATGAAAAATGGAAAGGAAGAAAACTCAACTTGAAATATTTCAAAGTGTGGGGGTGTCTAGCAAAGGTACAAGTTCCTTTACCTAAAAGGGTTAAAATCGGATCAAAAACTGTTGATTGTGTTTTCATTGGATATGCTACAAACAGTAAAGCATGTCGGTTTTTGGTTCATAAATCCGATAATCCCAAAATTCACATTAATACGGTAATGGAATCAGATAATGCTGAATTCTTTGAAAGCATCTATCCGTATAAAACTGAATGTGAGTTGTTAAGTGAAAGACCTAAACGACTTCGGGAAGAACCAAAGGAAAATACTCCAAGTATAGAAGATCCAAGGCGTAGCAAACGTCAAAGAACATCTACTTCCTTTGGACCAGATTTTGTGACATTCTTGCTTGAAAATGAGCCTCAAACTTTTAAAGCAGCTATGTTATCTTCTGATTCAGCGTTTTGGAAAGAGGCAGTCAATAGTGAGATTCAATCAATTTTGGATAACCATACATGGGAATTGGTAGATCTTCCTCCAGGAAATAAGCCTTTAGGTTCGAAATGGATCTTTAAACGGAAAGTGAAAGCTGATGGCACTATTGACAAATATAAGGCAAGACTTGTTGTCAAAGGTTATAGATAAAAGGAAGGCCTTGATTACTTTGACACTTACTCGCCAGTAACGAGGATAACATCTATTAGGGTATTAGTGGCACTAGCGGTCGTGTATGGTCTTGAAATTCATCAAATGGATGTTAAAACAGCTTTCTTAAATGGAGAATTAGAGGAAGAGATTTACATGGAACAACCTGAGGGTTTTGTAGTAACTGGTAAAGAAAAGAAAGTGTGCAAACTTGTTAAGTCACTTTATGGACTTAAACAAGCACCCAAACAATGGCATTCCAAATTTGACCAAACAATGTTGGCAAGTGGGTTTAAAATCAACGAGTGCGACAAATGTGTTTACATTAAAAACACTCCAGGTCATGAAGTCATTGTTTGTTTATATGTTGATAACATGTTGATAATGAGCAAAAACATGGCAGATATAAATGCTACTAAGCACATGTTGGCTAGCAAATTCGATATGAAAGACTTAGGAGTTGCTGATGTGATCTTAGGAATCAGAATTTACAAGACTCCACAAGGTCTAGCATTATCACAGTCTCACTACATTAAAAAGGTACTTGACAAGTTCAAGTATTTGGATTTCAAAATTTTCAAGACTCCAATTGACGTGAGTTATGCACTTCAAAAGAATGAAGGTGAAAGTGACTCACAATTGGATTATGCAAGAGTATTGGGAAGTTTGATGTATATCATGAATTGAACACGATCAGATATAGCATGTGCTATTAGTAAACTGAGTCGGTTTACAAGTAATCCCAATCACATACATTGGATGGCAATGAAACGAGTTTTGGGGTATCTCAAACATACCCAAAATTACGCTTTGCATTATAACAAATATCCCTCCGTGATCGAGGGATATAGTGATGCAAATTGGATCACTGGATCATCTGAAGTTAAATCCACGAGTGGATATGTTTTCACAATTGGGGGTGGAGCAGTGTCTTGGAAATCATCCAAACAAACGTACATCGCCCGTTCTACAATGGAATCTAAATTCATAGCTTTAGATAAGGACGGTGAAGAAGCTGAATGGCTTCGGAATTTCTTGAAAGATATTCCATTTTGGCCCAAACCTTTGGCACCTATTTGTATATATTGTGATAGTCAAGCAGCAATAGGCAGGGCAGGGAGCATTATGTATAACGGAAAATCTCGTCATATACGACGGAGACACAATACCGTTAGACAACTACTCTCTAGTGGTGTTATCACAATTGACTACATAAAGTCAAGAGATAACGTGTCGGATCCACTTACAAAAGGCCTATCTAGAGAGGTAGTTGAAAGATCATCAAAGAGAATGGGGTTAAGGTCTAGGACAAGTCATCATGACGGTAACTCTACCTAGCAGACTGGAGATCCCACGAGCTAGGTTCAAAGAGATCAAACAAAGTTATGAATGACGGTTCAACATTGTCAAATAACTCAACCCATTCTCATGATGAAGACAATATTCAAAAAATCGAGGTAAAGCATTAAGGCTTTTTGATGAGTCAACAAAGCTTAAAGGGTTTTTAATGATTTGCTAAGTCTGGTAGGATATGACCAGATAGTGTGTCTATAGGATTACACGTTTAGAAATCACCTATGTGAGTGTGAAGTGTAAGCTGCTTCAAGGGGAATGAAAGTAAAGACCCATTCTCTAAGCACTCATGAAACCAGGCGGTGTTCATGGCTGAAACGAACACAACCGTGAGAACCATAGATGGTTAAGGATTGATTGTGTGACTTATGTTGTCTAGGTATACAACAAAGCTCGACGGTTCAAAGATATCAAATCTACCGATTGACCGAGTATATCCGATATAAGTTCACTACGGAAAGTTCAAAGGGAAATCTACTTATCTAGATGCAATTAATTCTTGCATGTAAAACACACACGCGTCCGTGCATTCCTTTATTTTATAGCCATTCCCCATTCATGTGGGGGATTGTTGGAATTTTAAGCTTGTGTAGCTTAAAGAAGGTGAATGAGAAATGGAGGAAAAATAAAATATTTGAGTTTCCCTTGGGAAAGGGACATTGTCCTATATCGGAGGAAGAAAAGGCTTTTGATGGATATATATATAATTGCTCTTCTTCTAGCTCTTAATTGAAAGAAATTTTGTCCAAAAAGATTAATCAATCAATCATGGCTGTTTCTGAAAGGTTGCAAACCTTTTCAGAAACAATGTCAACAACTCTATAAATAGAGTTTGAAGCCCAGAATCTTTCCTTACGAAATTTTCTGCGCTTCTTCTTCTTCTTCTTCTTCTTCTTCTGCACAATATTTTCGAGTGTGTTTTACGACCATTGAGTGGTTCGCAGTTCATCAGAGTTTTTGGTACCAATACACTGGTGAGTTAAATCGTTCTATCCTGGGAGGATATATTCCAGCACCTCGGATACTTGAGGGAAATAATTTCCTTAAGGACACACTGTGTATTCAGTGGGCTCGATTTATTCCTATACTATTTTTTGTTTTTCAGAATCTATTTTGTTAAACAAGTATTACTAACTTTCTGTTTTGTTTTTCTAGAAAGTTTAGTTGTTTATTACAGCAATACAGAATATTAAAATTTCTTTAAAACTTTATTTGGATGCCACAAGCACTTGTCTGGAACAATTTGTATGACTAGACATAGAATATACGGATGCAAAAGTAGAGGTGTTCATGGTTCGGTTTGGATCGATTTTTACCTAAAAAGAAATCAAATCAAGTAAGTCAGTTCTTCAAATATTAGAACCAAATCAAACCAATTAAATCGGTTTTTTATCGATTCGCTTTTTGTCGGTTATTTCGGTTATTTATCATTTTTTTTCTTCTTAAATATGAGACATACACTACCAAACATATATTCCGGCGACTATATTTTCAACGTAATACTATCAAACCAATTGCTCTTTGAAAAATCTATCATTTACCAAGATATATTGATGATAATTGAATCAAATAGCGATGAATAATTTAAGTACTCAATTAAAAATTAATTATTTTTAACACGAAATAAATTCTTGTACTTAGCAAAAGAAAACTACCAATCAAACTAGAATGTAAAGGCAATCAATTAGATTATTATAATAGCAAAGAACTAGACTAAAAATACAAACGACTAACTGTACTAAAAGTGCAAACGATTAACATTTACTATAAAAATTTTGAAACTTTGTATAAAAGTATACATATATATAGGTGTAATTCTAAATTTAAAATAGTTACTCCTATATTCGGTTTGGTTCGATTTTTTTTTATTAAAACTAAAACCAAATCAAATTTGATTGATTTTTAATTTTCAAAACCACACTCCAACACTTAACATCGTCTTTTCCAATTGTAACCCAGCATGCAAACATAACAACACCATCTTATGCTGACCGAGATTAAGTTGAACGAGCTGAAAGTTGGCTTGAACGTGCTGTTAAAACGTGGACCTAATTCACATAAGATTATACATAGTGAAAAAAGAGTGGTTGGTATTGCTTAATGAGGCTCAAACTTATGGCGCAATGAAACCCAACCCACAAAGTAATTCATAAAAAAGACTTTTTGTGGCTGCTGGGATTCGAGCCCAGGTCTCCACGGCCACAACGTGGAATTCTCACCACTAAACTACAGCCACTTTCGTGTTTTGTTATCCAAGTTTACTGAATAACTAATATATGAAGTACTTAAAGGTAACAACTTAAGGCCCATACTTTTGATGCAAAGTATCCATTTCCTGATCTAATTGATCAATTTACAATGCAGGGCTTGGTGAGAGAACTGAGCAATAGCAAGAATTATGGAAATGACACGGGTTTTCACGAGCGTTGGCGGGTTCTGGACTGCCTGTCAAGGGCGCTAGTGCATACCCCAGGGTGATCATCACTACCTCCACCTCACATCTCTGAAATGTATATTTTAATCGCTCCAAAAAATAATAGCCAATAAACTATGGAGTATATCTTTTGTATATATATGTATTATGAACAAAAATATATATATATTTAATATACTTTTCGGCTAGCAAATGCAATTTGATGAAATATATATATATTTAATATGTTTTTCGGTTAGTGAATACAATTAGTTTACCCAATTATGGCGTTACGGGGATCATCAAATGACAAAAAATCTTCTTCCTGTTAGAGTGTCTCACTTTAGATATGACGTTAGATTGTTGTCTCTTCATATGATTTTGTATAATCATCACTTAATAATATAATTTTTTAAGATAAAATTAGGTTCAAGGTTTTCTTTTATGGGAAACCTTTATTAGACTAATGCCGCTAGAAAATGAAACAAAAATTGGAGGTGTTTTACTATTGTACAAAAACTGGAAAATTAAGCAACTTGTATTTAACAAATCTGGGAGGCTGAAAATTATACGATATTTATATGCCATGTGTATAGACTATAGAGTGGTTGATCTGACCCATTAGCATTGGTGCCTTGTTTAGTAATTAGCCCCATATTCTATTGGAATATCTTAAACTAACCCTTCCTCGTCTAATTCCAGTATTTATTAATGAACTCATTTATCGTGGCCAATTTCATTAATCCAATGTTGTTAACTTGTTATATGCATTATTATCTAACAAACATGTGTTTCTTATAATCTTATATTATTCAATATTTATCGTGTTAGCTTTTCGTTTTTAATAATGATAGAAACAGTAATCGATGCTTTAAAGTAAATTAAAAACGTAGACTTTTTCACACCGAATTTTTGAAAATAATAATAAAAAGACTCAAACTAACAAATCTTTCAACCCACGCTTCTGATTACGAGCTGCCACTTTCAAGTTTCAACAACTCGTGCAATATTAGGAGTGTTATTTTATACCGAACTCATATGGAAATTGTAGTGGTGGTGGAGCTGTTGAATTCATGTTATTTCAAATTATGTTGTCTTGTAAATGTCATTTTTATATTGCATGTGCAATTAGGAAATTTTTAAGTGATACCAACTGCGGTAGAGGCTAATGGTTGACGTAATCCATTGCAATTTAATTAGAAGAAAATGACCATTCAAACGTCTTTTCCGTGTATAAATAAATTCATTCTTTTTTGTAAAAAAAAAAAAAAACTAAAAATAAATTTGCAAAACACTAAAGTAAGTAGTTGTGAATTTCATTTTTTAGGCTACGTTATGAATAGTAATCACAAATTAATAATCTATTATAGCACGAGTCTATAGCTCGTTGAACTAATCTTGGGTTTCTTACCCAGATGAGAAATACAGGGAGATAGAGATAGAGAGAGACGAAGAAGAAGAGAGCATAATAGAAATGATATGTTATTAGCTTAGCTTTGGAAAATAGATACAGTGTGTTTATATAGCCATATTAGAGGCTAACTATCATTAACAAACTTAACAGCTGCTAGGCTTTTAACTAACTATCTTAACTAATTAACTAACTAACATTGTGAAATGACTAAACTACCCTTAAGTCTTATTATGTTACACCTTCCTTTACCCTCCCCTCAAGCTAGGTACTGAGAAAGCATTCTGAATTCCTAGCTTGGAAGATAGGTAGTGATGCTGAGCTTTCTTAAGCCCTTTAGTCAGAATATCTGCAGGTTATTCCTTAGTGGCAATGTATGTTGTCTTAACTAATCCTTGAATGTTTTCTCCTGATAAAGTGACAATCGATTTCAATATGTTTTGTTCTTTTCATGGTAGACAGGATTTGCTGCAATTTGCATAGCTGTTTTACTATCACTGAAGATTTCAATAGGCAGTTCAAATTCAATAACAATTTCTTTCAAAAACCTTGTCAGCCAAATTACTTCTGTTACTATAGAAGCAAGACTTTTGTACTCAGCCTGGGCTGAACTTCTTGAAACTGTGGTTTGCTTTTTTGACTTCCATGTTATTAGTGAGTTCCCAAATTTAATCAAATAACCTGAGATTAATTTTCTAAAACTTGGACAGGCTGCCCAATCAACATCACAATATGCTGACATTGTGTTGTTGTATATGCTGGAGAGTATAATGCCTTGCCCAGGTTGATTTTTGATATACCTCACAATTCTTATGGGTGCTTCCATGTGAGATTTCTTAGGCCTTTACAGAAATTGACTGAGTGTTTGTACACTGAAAGTGATGTCTAGTCTTGTCATTGTAAGATATAGAAGTTTACTTATCAACCTTCGGTATGGAGCATAATCCTTTAGTTCTTCATCTAAACAGATAGTGGATTCAGTCTTCTTGATATGTTCATCATATTCTCTGATTGTAAGCTTTATGTTGAAGTTCAGAAGAGTTGTTACTGGTTTAGCAGTTGCGAGGCCAGTTTCAGAAATAAGTTCTAATGCATATTTCCTTTGATGCATTAGAATTCCTTATTTAGATAACAAACTCTATGCATAGGAAGTATTTCAGTTCTCCTAGATCTTTCATTTTGAAAGCTTATTGTAGGCTTGTTTTGGTTTCTTCTATTAATGCTAGACAATCACTTGTGATAAGCATATCATCTACATAGACAAGTACCATAGTGATACCTTCTGAAGTTCTTTTGAAGAGCAGAGAATGATCATGTTGACTATGCTGAAATTAAGAATTAGTCAAAGCCTCTGTTAATTTTGCATTCCATTATCTTGGAGCTTGCTTTAATCCATACAAGGATTTTACAAGTCTGCAGACTAGTCTGTTCTCCCCCTGACTTGTGAAACCTTGAGGTAGTTACATATAAATCTCATCAAATAAATCTCCTTGTAGAAAAGCATTATAGACATCTATCTGGTGAATGTGCCAATTTTTAGTTGTTGTTAAAGCTAGAGCTGTCCTGACAGTTTTTATTTTTACTACTGGTGAAAAAGTTTTTTGGTAGTCTATACCTTCTTTTTGACTGAACCATTTTGTTGCTAGTCTGGCTTTAAATCTCTCTACTTCACATGTGGCTTTGTACTTTACTTTGTAGATCTACTTGCAGCCTATAGGAGTTTTGCCTGCTGGTAAGGGAACTATGTCCCATATGTGATTATTTTGCAGAGCTTCAATTTTAGCTTTTATTGCATCAATCCACCTAGGATCCTTTGCAGCTTCAGAATAGGTAATTGATTCGATGATATTTGATGTTGTTGCTATGTAGGCTTTGTATTTGGGTGTGATGTTGTCATAAGTCAGAAACTTTGATAATGCATAAGGTTCATCTTGATGAATATTAAGAGATACAAAGTCTTTCATCCATATAGGTGGTTTCTTACCTCTGCGGGATTTTCTAAGTTTTGACTCTCCTGGAAGAATAGTTGATGTAGTCTGAGGCTGTTGAGTCATTGGTATTTGTGTAGTTATTGTCTATTGAACTAACTGTTGTGGTGGTTCTGAAGTAAGAGGATCTTGTAGTTGTTGAATTGATGGTGCTTGTGTGATCAAGCTTTGTTGAGAGGTTGATTCAGAGTGGTTGATTATGTATTATGTTGATTGTGTATGCTTGCTTCAGAATTGAGCAAGTTACTAGGACTTGTGTATAATGATGATTGATATTCAGTAAGATATAGATTATATAATGACTTATTGTTGCTTTGAGGAGCAAATATAGGTTGACTTTTCTTCTGCTAGCTTTTAAATGGGAAACAATCTTCCATAAAGATGACATCTCTGTTGAAAAAAAATATTTTATCAGTCATGTCATATAACAAATAACCCTTCTGATTATGTGCATATCCCATATGAATAGAAGGCTTTGACCTAGGCATTAGTTTATCATGTTGCTGAATTATTTTAGCATAGCATATGTACCCTATGACCTTTAAATGATGTACAAATTGCTCTATGCCATACAACTTCTCATAGGGAGTTTTATTTTCAATCACTGTGCTAGGCAATCTATTGATGAGATCAACAACAACTTGAATGCAATGTCCCCAGAATCTTATAGGAATACCAGCTTGGAACCTAATTGCTCTAGTTATCTGTAGGATATATCTGTGTTTTCTCTCAGCTACCCCATTTTGCTAAGGGGTATATGGACATGTTTTTTGATGAATTAATCCTTGATTATTAAACACATCAGTACATACTGAATTAACAAATTTTGTCCAATTATCAGTTCTGACCATTTTTACTGATTTATCAAACTGATTTTTCATAAATGCAAAAAATTATTGCACAACCATACATACATCAGACTTCATTTTTAGCAAAATTATCCATGTCATTCTGGTAAAGTCATCAACCACAGTTAGAAAATATGTATTGCCATCAAATGTAGGTATTAAGGCCCCCATAGGTCCATAAGAATGAGCTCAAAATAAGTAGTAGTTCTAATGCTACTTATAGAAAAATGTTGCCTTGTTTGTTTGGCACAAGGACATATACTACATGTATCTACTTTAGCAGATATTACTTCTATTTTTACTAGGAGTATCTTCTTCAATACAGTAGTAGAGACATGGCCAAATCGTTTCTGTCGAAAGTCTATATCATTTTAAATGATCTCTTTATTGAAGACTATATCTGGTTCCTTTGCTGCAAGACTAATTGCTTCATTCCCTTGTACTGGTTGTCTACTCAGAATGTATAAACCATTGTCTTCTCTACCAGTCGCTTTCACCCTCCCACTGAAGAGGATCTGAAATATAAAAAAATTAGAAAAGAAAGCAACTGAACATTTCAGCTCCTTGGTTACCTTAGAAACTCATAACAGATTGTACTTGAACTGAGGAATATAAAACACATTGGTTATAGTGTTTTGGACTGTTATAGTACTAGACCCTATATGAGTGACCTGGGTTGTTTCTCCGTTTGGTAGATATACTTTCTTTGATTGACTTGTTTGAGCTATGGAAGCTTTGTTTAATAATTCTAAGTCACCTACCATATGATTTGTAGCATCTTTAACTATTATCATTATTAAAAACTATTTGATGCAAGTAAGGCACATGGTATATGTAACAGTCCAGCCCGTTAGTGATATTGTCCGTTCTGGGCCTAGGCCCTCACGGGTTTAAAACGCGTCGCTAGGGTCTAAGGCTTGTTAACTTATATACCTAGCATCCCTCTTGTGTTTTGCCGATGTGGGACTCTATCTTAAGTCTAGGGTGTTATATACACCCCCTCTTATGGACTCAGCGTACTCGCTGAGGTTTGCCCCACCGCGTGGGATTCGCCTAAACTCAGCACTGAGGTTTGCCCCGCCTAACCAAGATTTGCCTAAACTCAGTTGAACTCTGACCCACCATCGGCAAGGCTGACACAAAAGTGGCTTTGATACCATCTGTAACAGCCCAGACTTACGACAGAGTTCCACATCGACAAAATATAAGAGAGATGCTGGGTATATAAGTTAACAAGCCTTAGACCTTAGCGACGCATTTTAAACCCGTAAGGGCCTAGGCCCAAAGCGGACAATATCACTAGCGGGATAGGTTGTTGCAGTATACCTACTGCATTTGCTGTAGGATCATATGTAGCAATAGATGTTGTAATAGTTTTGTTCAGTAACTGCACTATGTGATCATACTGCTCTTTTGTAAATGTTCAGTTTACCCAGATGAGAAATACAGAGAGATAGAGATAGAGTGAGACGAAGAAGAAGAGAGCATGATAGAAATGATCCGTTATTAGCTTAGCTTTGGAAAATAGATACAATGTGTTTATATAGCCATAGTAGAGGCTAACTATCATTAACAAACTTAACAGTTGTTAGGCTCTTAACTAATTAACTAACTGACATTATGAAATGACTAAACTACCCTTAAGTCTTATTATGTTACACCTTCCTTTACACTCATCATCAAGATCTTCACCAATAAAAGTTCAATCAGACCAATATTAAAGTCTCGATTTCTCACGCATATTATTATCCCAAAATAAGTGGTATAATCTTGTTAAAATAACTCTCAGAATATAAATAGATTACTGTTTATGTTAGCCTTCAGGAAATATTAGGCTATTTATGGTACCACTCAAAAACTATAAGGGGGATCAGAGGCGGCTTAATCCATATGGTGGCCTACAGCCAAACCTTAATGAGAGGTATAAGATATATTCAATAAAAAAAAATTATATTTTTACCTGAACTGAGAGTTTGAGAAAAACGTGTGGAAGAACAAAAAAAATCACGCAACTCAAATTATTCAATAATCTTGTTATTTAGCAGAATAGATAGATGAGTATGAGGAGAGAAAAAAGAGAATTTGATTTTATAAAGAACAAGAATTGAATTAGCTGAAGATTGAAGAAAGAAAAAATACTGTAAAATTTTTCTTTTTAGTCACTTGTCAGCTTCACTACCTCCCAATTAAAACGTGAGAACCTAAAAAACATGTGATTTATATGAAGAAAAATAACGAACGGGAATTATTTTAATTATAAGATATATGTGACTGAATACTACATCTAATGATAAAGTTTTAGTTATACAATTCTTTTTTATATAGTAGTATTAATTTTGAGGCCTTAAATTATTGGGGGCCTAAAGCAAGTGCTTGACTTGCTTTAGGCTTGAGCCGGCACTGTGTGGTTCAACTCTTTTATACTTAGTCATGGATATTATGAACAATAATAACAACATCAACCCAGTAAAATTCAACAAGTGGGGTCTGGAAAGGGTAGTATGTACGCAGACTTTACCCCTACCCGAGAGAGTAGAGAGGTTATTTCCAAGAAGACAAAATAAAATACTATATCAGTACCATCAACAGAAAACCAAGAAATAATAATAGCATTATAAGAAACAGAAAATAGATGAAAAGCAATAACAATAACCACTAAATAAGTCCCGACACAATAAAAAACGGGAGAATAATGTTAACACAACATTAACCACTAGCAGTCGAAGACATAACCCTATCAACTAGCCTCATATCGGTACGAAGTAGAGAAATTCTCAACTACCTCCTAACATACAACCCTAATGCTCGACATCCATACCACACACCTTCCTATCAAGTGCCACGTCTTCAAAACTCTGAAGCTACGCCATGTCCTGTCTGATCTGCACCTCTCTCCAATACTTCTTAGGTCGCCTTCTATCTCTTCTCGTACCCACCAAAACCAACCGCTCACACCTCCTTACCGGGGCATCTGGGCTTCTCTTCCGTACGTGCCCTAACCATATGAATGTCGCTTCCCGCATCTTGTCATCCATAGGAGTCACACCCACCTTATGCCGAATATTTTCATTCATAATCTTATCCATCCTAGTGTGCCCGCACATCCACCTCAACATGTTCATTTCTGCTATTTTCATCTTCTGGATATGTGAGTTCTTAACTGGCCAACACTCAGCTCCATACAACATGGCTGGTCTAACCACCGCTCTGTAAAACTTACTTTTGAATATCAGTGGCACATTAAGGATGAGAATTGAGATAAATTTCCAAGGAATAATAATAATGGAAAAACAAGATTTTAAAACAGTTTATAGGTAAAACTACTATTCTAAATCATAGGTTCAAAAGAAGATTTTAGCGACTAATTCAAAATAGTACCAAATTAATTAGGATCATAAAAATCTAGGACGTAGAATCAAATTAAATTAAGTAAAACCAAGTTTAGAAAATCATGAAAGGAAAAAGTCTAGAGAATCAAATCCAGATCCTAATTTAGGTAAAACTTTAAATAAAGATAAAAACTTTTAATTTGGACAATACTCTGAATTATGACAGGATTAATTCCTAATTTTACTAAAGACTTATCTCTGTGACTCAGCTGTAAAAGGTCAAATGATTTTTTTGGCTCTTTACAAATTTATTTTTAGTTTTATAATCCTATCTTTTTTTTACATATGAGAAATTTATTTTTACACGTAAGAGATCTAAAAAATTTATTTTCTTTACTTTTAAAATTATAAAGGGACACTGATGCCCCATTTCCTCGCTGAACTTTATAAGATAACGGTTAAGAATGACTTAACGTTGTGACAAAATTAGAATTCTTTTATGAGCATATCACACGAATTTTCCAATCCTTAATTCCAATATCCATTCTAACCTTTATTTGAAAATGGAGTTTACACAATTAACAAAAAATATGACAATTACTTGAATAAAATCTAAGTTGTTATGAAAATAATTATATTGTGGATATCCATTTATTACTCCGCTATAGATAATCTTCCTGAATAAGATTATCCATTTAGTACTCTGTTGAAGTTTATCTACGAGCAGCTGATGCAGGCAGGTTGCAAGCAGCTCAATGAAATGATTTGTAACAGCTTCTTATTAAACAGGCAGGTTGCAAGCAGCTCACGGAGACAGCTTACAAGCAGCTAAAGAAGAGCCTTGCAGCTGCTTCCTGAAAAGCCTCGCAGCTGCTTGCTTTCTTCTATAAATTGAGGAGTTTTCAGTTCATTATGTACATAAGTTTGAAATTTGAATAATATATTAGTTTCTCTCTATACTTGTCTTTACTTTACAATCTTTATTTTATAACACGTTATCAGCACGAGATTTGCCATCTCGAGCAAATACTTTGAAAGTATCACAGGTATGAACTTTCTTTTTCTAAATAATGTCAAATCTTTCTAAACTTGAATTTGTAGCCTTAGATATATCGGACAAAAGCTACATGTCTTGGGTGCTTGATGCCGAAATTCATCTTGATGCGATGGGTCTGGTAGACACCATCAAGGATAAAAATCAGGCATTAAATCAAGACCGTGCCAAAGCAATGATATTCCTACGCCATCACCTTTATGAGGGCCTGAAAATAAAATATCTTACTGTTAAAGATCCAGTCATATTGTGGAATAATTTGAAAGATAGACCACCTAAATATGGTCGTTCTTCCACAGGCACGATATGATTGGACTCATTTAAGGCTACAATATTTTAAATCTATCAGTGAGTATAATTCTGCTATGTTCAGAATTATTTTCCAATTAAAATTATGTGGTGATAATATTACTGATCATGATATATTGGAGAAAACTTTCACCACTTTTCATGCCTCGAACATGCTCCTGCAACAGCAATATCGAGATATGAGATTCAAAAAGTATTCTGAACTTATCTCACATCTTCTTGTAGTCGAGCAATATAATGGGCTATTAATGAAAAATCATGAAAGCCGACCTACTGGTTCTTGTCCATTCCCTGAAGTGAATGAGACGAATTTGCACCAAGCTAAGCGTGGAAGAGGACGTGGCCCCAGTAGTGGTCATGGCTATGGTCGGGGAAGAAACACTAATTATGGTAATAATAATGCACCAAAGAACCATCCTCATCACCAGCAGTGGAAAAGGAAGGAACAAAAGCATGAAGCGGTGCAAGTAGCAAACGCATAAAATGCATGTTATAGATGTGGAGGAAAAGGGCACTGGTCACGTACATGTCATATGCCAAAGCACCTGGTTGAGCTGTATCAAGCCTCCCTGAAGAAGATTGAGAAAAATGCTGAAGCAAATTTTATTTTTGAAGATAATTTAGACTTCATGCATTTGGATGTAGCTGATTACTTTGCACTCTCGGAAGGAGAAACAAGTCATGTGAGCGGTGATGAATCTATAGAGATGTAAATATTTTAATTTTTGTTGTTTGTAGTAGATAGTATGGTTATGTAATAGTTGAACATAAATAAAAGTTATAGTTTGATAATAATGTTTACTATCATATTTATTTTGTTTATGTCATTTTGAAGAATATGGATAATCCTCAAATTATGTTTGGATCAAAGACCAATCATGAAGATATTTGTGTAATTGATAGTGGAACAACTCATGCCATATTCAAATATCAGAAATACTTTTTTTATTTGCATAAGAAAAAAGCAAATGTTTCTACAATTTCTGGTAATATAAGTTTGATTGTAGGCTATAAAAGAGCTATTGTATTTCTGTCTAAGCGAATAAAACTTATTATAGACAATTCATTATTCTCCTCCAAGTCCCGAAAAAACTTGTTAAGTTTTATGAAAATCCGCCGAAATGGGTATCATGTTGAGACGATAGATGAAATGAGTATGGAATATCTTTGTATTACAAAGAATTTTTATGGCCAGAAGTGCATTATAGAAAAGTTACCAACTTTATCTTTTGGCTTATACTATTCAAAGATTAGTACAGTTGAAGTACACTCTATCATAAACCGGAAGTTTACTAATTCAAATATTTTTTGTACTTTGGCATGGCCGTTTGGGCCATCCTGGATCAATAATGATGAGACGAATTACTGAAAATTCGAGTGGCATCCATTAAAGAACCTGAAGATTCTTACAAATGATGAATTTTCTTGTGATGCTTGTTATCAAGGCCAAATGATCACTAGACCATCACCAATGAAGGTTGGTATTGAGTCCCCTGTCTTTTTAGAGCGTATACATGGGAATATATGTGGACCTATTTACCCACCAAGTGGGTTGTTCGGATATTTTATGGTTCTAATGGATGCATCTTCAAGATGGTCTCATGTGTGCCTACTATCATCTCGCAACCTGGCGTTTGCAAAGTTATTAGCCTAAATAATTCGATTAAGGTCACAATTCCCAGATTATCCTATAAAGGCTATTCGCCTTAATAATGCTGGAGAATTCTCATCTCAAGCTTTTGATGATTACTGTCTATCAGTTGGGATAAAAGTTGAGCATCTTGTAGCTTATGTTCATACTCAAAATGGTCTTGCAGAGTCATTTATTAAACACCTTCAATTAATAGCAAGACCACTACTTATGAAAATAAAATTGCCCACTACTGTTTGGGGCAATGCTATCTTGCACGCATCATCACTTATCCGTCTTAGACTGACATATTATAACAAATATTCTCCGTCACAATTAGTTTTTGGTCATGAACCAAATATTTTCCATATACGAATTTTTGGATGTGTTGTATATATTCCAGTAGCACCACCACAACGCAATAAGATGGGCCTGCATAAAAGGTTAGGAATATATGTTGGGTTTGAATCACCCTCTATTATTCGCTATCTTGAACCATTGATGGGAGATTTATTTACTGCTCAATTTGCAGATTGTCGATTTGATGAAACAAATTTTCCACAATTAGGGGGAGAGAAAAAGAAAATCAAAAGAGACATTGTGTGGAAAGTTTCATCATTATCTCACTTTGATTTACCCCTATATGTAATCAGGAGGTCTAGAAGATCATCCATTTATAGAATATAGTAAATCAAATGCCAGACGCATTTACTGATTTGAAAAGGATAACTAAGTCACATATCCCTGCAGAGAATGTGCCTATCCGAATTGATGTCCCAGCAGAACCATCAACTAGCATGAGAGCTAGTGAACCTAAATCACGCCTGAAGCGTGGTAGGCCTTTGGGTTCTAAGGATCGAAATCTTAGAAAAAGAAAATCGTCAAAGGATCGAAATGATATTATGAAGGGGTCTCATGAAGAGACCCAAGATCTGATTAGTTCTGAGATTCCTGAAGATACCAATGAACCCGAGACTCAAGTGAGTGAGGAACTTTTAATAAGTTCTACTGTTGATGGGATTAATTTAAATCGATCTGAAATAATGGTGGATAATATTTTTGCATATAATGTTGCACTTAACATTATGCAAGATAGTGAGAATCTTGAATCCCGATCTGTCGAAGAATGTCGACAAAGATCTGATTGGCCAAATAGCAAGAATCAATTCAATCGGAATTGAAGTCACTTGCTAAAAGAGAGGTCTTTGGACCAGTAGTCCAAACACCTGCTGGTATAAAGCGAGTTGGTCATAAATGGATTTTTGTGTGAAAAAGGAATGATAAAAATGAAGTTGAAAGATACAAGGCTCGCCTTGTTGCACAAGGATTCTCACAATGACGTGGAATCGATTATGAAGAAACATATTCACCGGTTATGGATGCCATAACATTTCGATATCTCATCAGTTTAGCCTTACATGAAAGGCTTAAAATACATCTAATGGATGTAGTTACAGCTTATCTATACGGGTCACTTGATAATAAAATTTACATGAAAATCCCTGAACGATTTAAAATGCCTGAAGCATATTCAAAATCTCGGGAAATGTACTCAATCGGATTACAAAAATCTTTGTACGATTTAAAGCAATCTGGGCGCATGTGGTATAATCGCCTCAGTAAATATTTGCTGAAAGAGGGTTACATAAATGATGTTATTTGTCCATATATTTTTATATAAAAAAATGGCTTCAGAATTTGTTATACTTGATGTTTATGTTGATGACATAAATCTTGTTGGAACTCCAAAAGAGCTCCAAAAGGCAATTGAATATCTTAAGAAAGAATTTGAGATGAAAGATCTTGGAAAGACAAAACTTTGTCTTGGTCTACAAATTGAACATTTAGCAGACGGGATCTTTATCCATCAATCTGCCTATACAGAAAGGGTCTTAAAATACTTTTACATTGATAAAGCACACCATTGAGTACACCAATGGTTGTTCGATCACTTAAAGTGAATACAGATTTGTTCCGACCTCCGAAAGAAGATGAGGAACTCCTTGGTCCCGAAGTACCCTATCTCAGTGCAATTGGTGCACTAATGTATCTTGTTAATGCTACAAGGCCTGACATAGTATTTTCTGTTAATTTACTAGCAAGATATAGTTCTTCTCCTACACGGAGACATTGGAACGATATTAAGCATATATTGCGATATTTAAAGGGAACTCTTGATATGAGTTTGTTTTATGCTAACAAAGATAGTACAGATCTTGTTGGTTATGCAGATGCAGGTTATTTATCTGATCCCCATAAAGCTAGATCTCAAACCGGGTACGTATTTATATGTGGAGGTACTATCATATCATGGCGCTCCACAAAATAATTTATTGTTGCTACTTCTTCAAATCATGCTGAAATAATAGCTATTCATGAAGCAAGTAGGGAATGCGTATGGTTGAGATCAATAGTTCATTTTATTCGAGAAAAATGTGGTTTGGAATGTGAGAAAAGATCCACAATTTTATATGAAGACAATGCTGCATGCATAGCCCAATTGAAGGGAGGATTTATAAAAAGAGATAGAACGAAGCACATTTCACCAAAATTATTCTACACACACGATCTTCAGAAAAATGGTGACATTGATGTGCAACAAATCCGTTCAAGTGACAATCCGGTAGATTTATTCACTAAATATTTGCCAACTTCAACTTTTAAGATTGTATACAAGATTGGAATGCGGAGACTCAAATATTTGAAATAAGGTTTTGATCAAGGAGGGTAAAATACGCGATGTACTCCTTTTTTCTTACTAAGATTTTTTCCCATAGGGTTTTCCTTATAAGGTTTAAAATAAGGCAGTTAGAAATGCGTATTACTAAATATGTGTACTCTTTTTCCTTCATTAGGATTTTTTTCGCTAGGTTTTTCCTAGTAAGATTTTAACGAGGCATAATACCTTTTAATGAACATCCGGGGGGTATTATGAAAATAATTATATTGTGGATGTCCATTTATTACTCTGCTATAGATAATCTTCCTGAAGAAGATTATCCATTTAGTACTCTGTTGAAGTTTATCTACAAGCAACTGATGTGTCATGACCCGAAATTTCCTCCTTCGGACCATGATGGCGCCTAACATTTCACTTGCTAGGCAAGCCAACCTTAGAATAATATTAACAAATTTTTAAATCATTTTTAAATTATTAATAATCAAGGAAACAAAAGTTGAAGTAAAGTTTGAAACATAGTGAAATAATTCATAAAAATAACGGGTTTAATACCATCCCAGAATAGCTTCTAGAATGAATACAAATAAAAGTCTAAATAAAATAAAGCTGTCTGGAAATAAACACACAGCTAAAGTAAAATAGACGGGAACTTTAAAACTGCGGACGCCATGCAGTTATACCTCAAGTCTCCTCCGGTAGCTGAAATCCGAGCAAGTCTATGGTACGTTGTTGGGACCAACTCCCAAATCTGCACAAGAAGTGCAGAGTGTAGTATCAGTACAACCGACCTCATGTACTAGTAAGTGCTGAGCCTAATCTAGACGAAGTAGTGACGAGGCTAAGGCAGTTCACTTACATTAACATGTACGCAATATTAATAACAACAATAAATAATAGAAATAAATCAGGTAACTCATTTATAATAATTGAAGCCAACCCAGCAGTCATAATCCATTATTATTTCAACCAATTCTGTTGCAGTGTGCAACCCGCTCTCGCAATATATTCACATTCAATTCTGTTGCAGCGTGCAACCCGCTCTCCCAATATTTTCCTTTTAATCAAGTTTGCCATTAATTTATTTCAATCAAGTATATATATAGATTTTTAAATAATTCTGTTGCGGCGAGCATTCCGACCCCCCAATATTGACTTTTAATAAGTGTGTTGCGGCGTGCAACTCGATCCTCCAATATGAACTGTTAAATAAGTCTGTAGCGGCGTGCAACCCGATCCTCCAATATTGACTTTTAATAAGTCTATTGCGGCATGCAACCCGATCCTCCAATATGTCCATTTTACTCAATTCTTATAGAAGAAATTTTCCCAATAAATATAACAATTAATATAAAATTATAAGACAACAAGCATACAACAATTATGATTTAATTATGAAACAACAATGACAAATAGCAAATTATTATAGAAATCAGGGAGAAAATAGGCAGTTTAATATTTAATATGCTAAATATCAAATAACAATTAAAACATGTAATTCAAATAGCATGTAACATTTAATGGAGGAATTCAAGAATTAATATTTGACAAAGAATAGGAGAGAAATAATTATTATAATAATTAATTAATGATTTATAACAATTTATAATTTTTCAAGTAAGCAGGCAAACAGTTAATTTGACAACGTATAGACACTCGTCACCTCGCCTATACGTCGTTCACATGTATTTCACATAACAAATAATTTAAGGGTTCTATTCCCTCAAGTCAAGGTTAACCACGACACTTACCTCGCTTTGCAAATTCCAATCAATTATTCAACCACAACTTTTTCTTTTAAATTTGCCTCCGAAAGCTTCAAATCTATTCACAAACAATTCGATATATTCAATACTAATCATAGGAATTAATTCCATATAAATTTATAAATTTTCCGGATAAAAATCCGAAATTTATTTAAATATTCGATAGTGGGACCCACGTCTCAAATCCCTAAAAAACTTGCGAAATCCGAACACCCATTCCGCTACGAGTTCAACCATACAAAAATTATCCAATTCCGATATCAAATGGACCTTCAAATCTAAATTTTTCATTTTTGAAAGATTTTAGAAAAATCTAATTTCTCTTCCATAAATTCACGGATTCATAATATAAACGAGTATGGAATCATGAAATATAATCAATATAGGATAAGGAATACTTACCCCAATATTTTCCTTGAAAATCGCCGAAAAATTCGCCTTAACCGAGCTCAAAACGACCAAAATGTGAAAATAATATCGGACTCTTCGATATATACACTACCCAGGCATTTCCGCACCTGCGGTGCCTGGGCTCGCACATGCGAGCTCGCATCTGCGAGAAAAATCTCGCATCTGCGAAATGGGGCTGCCAGGCGAGGCCTCGCACCTGCGGAGGAAAAATGTGCACCTGCATTGCCTTTGCTTCTGCGATTCTTTTGTCCGCTTCTGCGTACGCGCGGATGCGTGCAGGTTTCCGCACATGCGGACTTTTGCCCAGCCATGCCCGGGCGCATCTGCGATCGAAGGCTCGCTTCTGCGAGCTCGCACCTGCGGTCAAAAATCTGCAGGTGCGATTACAACAGAAGGCAAAATTTCAGATTTTGCTTAAGTCCAATTCTTGATCCGATTTCAATCCGTATCACTCTCGGTGTACTCGGGACTCCGTACGAATATACCAACAAGTCCAATAATATAATACGGACTTACTCGGGGTCTCGTATCATGTCAAACAATGCTAAAATTACAATTCACACCCCGATTCGAACTTTAAACTTTTCAATTTGCAAATCTCATGCCAAAACATATTAAATGAATCCGGAATGACTTCAAATTTGGCATACAACTCATAAATGATATAACGAAACTGTTCAAATTTCCAGAATCGGATTCCGACTCCGATATCAAAAAGTCAACCCCGTGGTCAAACTTGGAATCTTTAGCCTTTAAATTGCTAGTTTCGTTAAATGGTCATAACTTGAGCTAGGGACCTCCAAATTAAATTGCGGGCATAAGCCCAAGTCCCAAATCACGATACGGAGCTACCAAAACTGTCAAAACACTGATCCGGATTCGTTTGCTAAAAATGTTGACCAAAGTCAACTCAGTTGAGTTTTAAAGCTCTATTTCACGTTTTAATCTATTTTTCACATAAAAACTTTCCGAAAAATTTTACGGACTGTGCACGCAAGTCAAGGAATGATAAATGGTGCTTTTCGAGGTCTTAAAACACAGAATTACTTATTAAATTTAAAGATGACATTTTGGGTCATCACATTCTCCACCTCTAAAACAAACGTTCGTCCTCGAACTGAGTTAGAAAAAGTACCCAGGCTGGAGAAAAGGTGTGGATATTTACTCTGCATGTCCGACTCGGACTCCCAGGTAGATGCCTCTACCGGCTGACCTCTCCATTACACCCGAACTGAAGAATAACTCTTAGACCTCAACTGTCGGACCTGCCAGGCTAGAATAGTCACCGGCTCCTCCTCGTAAGTCAAATCTTTGTCCAATTGGACTGAACTGAAATCTAACACATGGGACGGATCACCATGATATTTTCGGAGCATAGACACGTGGAACACCGGATGAACCGCTGATAAACTACATGGTAATGCAAGCCTGTAGGCTACTTCACCCACCCTTTCAAGAATTTCAAAGGGTCCGATATACCTAGGGCTCAACTTGCCCTTCTTTCCGAACCTCATTACACCTTTCATAGGTGAAACCCGGAGCAATATTCTTTCTCCAACCATGAATGCAATATCACGAACTTTACGGTCGGCATAACTCTTTTGCCTAGACTGAGCTGTGCGAAGTCGATCCTGAATAATCTTGACCTTATCCAAGGCATCCTGTACCAAATCGGTACCCAACAACCGAGCCTCTCCCGGTTCAAACCAACCAACTGGCGATCGGCATCGCCTTCCATATAATGCCTCATATGGAGCCATCTGAATGCTCGACTGGTAGCTATTATTATAAGCAAACTCCGCAAGTGGCAAAAAATGATCCCAAGAACCTCCAAAGTCTATAACACAAGCGCGAAGCATATCTTCCAATATATGAATAGTGCGCTCTGACTGTCCGTCTGTCTGTGGATGAAATATTATACTCAACTCCACCCGCGTGCCTAACTCACGCTGTACAGCCCACCAGTAATATGAGGTAAACTGTGTACCTCGATCTGAAATAATAGACACGGGCACACCGTGAAGGCGGACAATCTCACGAATGTAAATTTCAGCTAACCTCTCTGAAGAATAGGTAACTGCCACTGGAATGAAATGCGCTGACTTGGTCAATCTGTCCACAATGACCCAAACTGCGTCAAATTTTCTCTGAGTCCGTGGGAGCCCAACAACAAAATCCATAGTGATATGCTCCCACTTTCACTCAGGAAATTCTAACTTTTGAAACAAACCACCAGGTCTCTGATGCTCGTACTTAACTTGCTGACAATTCAGACACCGAGCTACATATGCAACTATATCCTTTTTCATTCTCCTCCACCAATAATGTTGCCGCAAATCTTGATACATTTTGGCGGTACCTGGATGAATAGAATACATGGAACTGTGTGCTTCTTCAAGAATTAATTCACGAAGCCCATCCACATTAGGCACACAAATACGACCCTGCATTCGCAGAACCCCATCTTCCTCCACAACAACCTGTTTGGCATCACCGTGTCGCACCGTGTCCTTAAGGACAAGTAAGTGAGGATCATCATACTGCCTCTCTCTAATGCGCTCATATAAAGAAGACCGAGCGATTGTGCAAGCTAGAACCCGACTAGGTTCTGAAACATCTAACCTCACGAACTGATTAGCCAAAGTCTGAACATCTGCAGCTAATGACCTCTCACCAACCGGAATATACGCAAGACTGCTCATACTCACAACATTTCTACTTAAAGCATCGGCCACCACATTGGCCTTTCCGGGGTGATACAAAATGGTGATATCATAGTCTTTCAACAACTCCAACCATTTTCTCCGCCTCAAATTAAGATCTTTTTGTTTGAACAGATACTGAAGGCTGCGATGATTAGTAAATACCTCACACGAGATACCGTAGAGGTAATGCCTCCAAATCTTCAGCGCATGAACAATGACTGCCAATTCTAAGTCATGAACATGATAATTCTTCTCGTGAACTTTCAACTGCCGCGACGCATATGCAATTACCTTGCCATCTTGCATTAATACTGCACTAAGCCCAATGTGAGATGCATCACAATATACCGTATACGATCCTGAACCTGTGGGTAATACCAACACTGGTGCCATAGTCAAAGCGGTCTTGTGCTTCTGAAAGCTCAACTCACATTCGTCTGACCATCTAAATGGGACACCCTTCTGGGTTAGTCTGGTCAGTTTGCTTGCTATAGATGAAAACCCTTCCACAAACTGACGATAATAACTTGCTAAACCCAAAAAACTCCGGATCTCTGTAACTGAAGTAGGTCTAGGCCAATTCTGAACAGCCTCAATCTTCTTAGGATCCACCTTTATGCCTTCTGTCGATACCACATTCCCCCAAAAGGCAACTGAGTCTAACCAAAACTCACATTTTGAAAACTTGGCATATAACTGATTATTTTTCAAAGTGTGAAGCACACTTCGAAGATGCTGCTCATGCTCCTCTCGACTGCTGGAGTAAATTAAGATATCATCAATGAATACAACCACAAAAGAGTCCAAATAAGGCTTGAACAAACGATTCATCAAATCCATAAATGTTGCTGGAGTATTTGTCAACCCAAATGACATCACTAGGAATTCGTAATGCCCGTACCGAGTTCGAAAAGTTGTTTTAGGGACATCAGAGGCCCTAATCTTCAACTGATGGTAACCAGACCTCAAATCGATCTTCGAAAATACCTTGGCACCCTGAAGATGATCAAATAAGTCATCAATTCTTGGCAGCGGATATTTGTTTTTGATAGTGGCCTTGTTCAACTGCTGATAGTCTATACAGATCTGCATAGAGCCATCTTTCTTCTTTACAAATAATACTGGTGCACCCCAGGGCGAGACACTGGGTCTAGTGAATCCCTGGTCAAGCAAGTCTTGTAACTGCTCTTTCAATTCTTTCAACTTTGGCAGGGCCATACGGTATGGTGGAATAGAAATGGGCCGAGTGCCCGGAGCCAAATCAATACAGAAGTCAATATCTCTGTCGGGTGGCATCCACGACAGATCTGCATGAAATACTTCTGAAAATTCACGAACAACTGGTACTGAGTCCATAGAAGGGACATCCGCACTGGGATCGCGAATATAAGCCAAATAGGCTAGACACCCTTTCTCTACCATACGTCAAGCTTTCATATAAGAAATAACCCTGCTGACAGAATGGCCAAGAGTTCCTTTCCACTCTAACCGAGGTAACTCCGGCATAGCTAGGGTCACTGTCTTGGCATGACAATCCAATATAGCATGATAAGGAGACAACTAATCCATACCCAAGATGACATCAAAATCCACCATATCAAGAAGTAAAAGATCCACACTAGTCTCAAGATTACCAATAGTAATCACACACGAACGATAGACATGATCTACTACAACAGAGTCTCACACCGGTGTAGATACACACACAGAAGCACTCAGAGAATCACAAGGCACAACCAAATATGAAGCAAAATAGGAGGACACATAGGAATAAGTAGATCCTGGATCAAATAGAACTGAAGCATCTCTATGGCAAACTGGAATAATACCAGTGATCACAACATTAGATGACTCGGCCTCAGGCCTAGCTGGAAAATCATAGCATCAGATGACTCGGCCTCAGGCCTAGCTGGAAAAGCATAAAATCGGGGCTGGGCCCCACCACTCTAAACTGCGTCTCTGGGACGGCCACTAACTGGATGGCCTCCACCTCTAATGGCCTGACCTCCCCCTCTAGCTGCCTGACCCCTACCTCTAGCTGGCTGAGCAGGCGGTGAAGCAACCGGTGCCGGTATGATGGCACGAGAATCTTGCCGAGATCTGTTACTCGCCAATCTAGGGCAATACCTTCTGATGTGGCCAATGTTTCCACACTCATAATACCCATACTGATGCCGTGGCTGCTGAAGCTGGCCCAAATGGGTCGGATAACCGTTATAGTAACTCTGGAGTGGTGATGCATTGATAGGAGCTGAATGTGCACTGAATATTGACTGTCCAGAGTAAGGCATAATAGGACCGTGACTCCCTGAAGCACCGAGAGATACATGAAGTGCTGAATGAAACAGTCAGGGAGGATGACCCCTACCAAAATTACCCCTGCCTCCAGACCAGGCACCACTGAAACCACCGAACTGACGAGGCCTCTTATCGGACCTCTGCCCTCTTTCTTGTGTAAGAACCATCTCGATCCTCCTTGCGACATTAGCAGCCGCCTGAAAATAAATCTCACTTCCGGTTTCCTTATCCATATGAAGTTTGATAGGGCGAGTGAGTCCCTCAATAAACCTTCTCACTCTCTCTCCCTCCGTAGGTAGTAAAAGGAGAGCATGACGGGCCAAATTCATAAAACGGGACTCATACTGAGTAACAGTCATACTGCCCTGCTGTAGACGCTCAAATTGCTTGCGGAATTCCTCTCTCAGTGTGATAGGGAGGAACTTCTCCAGAAATAGCTGAGAGAACTGCTCCCAGGTAAGTGCAGGCGATCCGACTGGTCGGGTCAATGTATAATCTCTCCACCACCTCTTGGCGGAACCCGTCATCTGAAATACAGCAAAATCGACCCCATTGGTCTCAACTATACCTATGTTCCGCAGTACCTCATGGCAGCATTCAAGATAATCATGCGGGTCCTCAGAAGGTGTACCACTGAAGTGAACTGGAAAGAGCTTGGTAAACTTATCCAGTCTCAATAAAGCCTCAAAAGACATGGCGGGCCTATCACCGATCTGTGCCGCAACAACTGGCTGAACTACCCCAACTGGCGGGGCTGCTGGAGCCTGATTCTGGGGAGCCATCTGCTCCAGAGCGGGAGTAGTGGGAGTTTGTGGTTCTCCCCCAGCCTGTGAGACGGCTGGTGCCACTGGAAATGTACCATTTTGGGCCATGCCCTCCATAAGACTTACCAAATGGACTAGAGCGTCCTAAAGTACTGGAGTGGCTATGAATCCTTCCAGGATCTGAACTGGTCCAACTGGTACATTCTGAACTGGAACCTCCTCCTGAAGGTCCACCTGAAGTTCTACAACAGGTGCAGCTGCTCGAGCTCTGGACTGAGCTCTACCTCGGCCTCTAGCATGACCTCGACCTCTACCCCTGGCCATAGTTGCTACCGGGGGTTCTGGTCCCTGTCTATCGGTAGAGGTATTACGTGTTCTCACCATATGCGAGAGAATAAGAGTAGAATGGTTCAATCATCGATGATAGAATAAAATCGCATGACAGAATAAGAAAGAAGTGATATTGTTCCTAAATTTCATAGCCTCTGAGAGATAAGTACAGACGTCTCTGTACTGATCCTTCGGACTCTACTAAGCTTGCTCGTGACTCGTGAGACCTGTGTAACCTAGTGCTCTGATACCAACTGTCACGACCCGAAATTCCCTCATTCGGACCGTGATGACGCCTAATATTTCACTTGCTAGGCAAGCCAACGTTAGAATAATATTAATAAATTTTTAAACCATTTTTAATTTATTAATAATCAAGGAAACAAAAGCGGAAGCAAAGTTTGAAACATAGTGAAATAATCCATAAAAATAATGGTGTCTAAATACCATCCCAGAATTGGTGTCACAAGTGCACGAGCTTCTAGAATAAATACAAATAAAGGTCTGAATAAAATAAAGTCTGAAAATAAACACACGGCTAAAGTAAAATAGACGGGGACTTCAGAACTGCGGACGCCATGCAGTTATATCTCAAGTCTCCTCTGGTAGCTGAAATTCGAGCAAGTCTATGGTACGCCGTTGGGACCAACTCCAAAATCTGCACAAGAAGTGTAGAGTGTAGTATCAGTATAACCGACCACATGTACTGGTAAGTGCTGAGCCTAACCTCGATGAAGTAGTGACGAGGCTAAGGCGGTTCAATTACATTAACTTGTACGCAATATTAATAACAACAACAAATAATAGAAATAAATCAGGTAACTCATTTATAATAATTGAAGCCAACCCAGCAGTCATAATCCATTATTATTTCAACCAATTCTGTTGCAACGTGCAACCCGCTCTCACAATATATTCACATTCAATTCTGTTGCAGGGTGCAACCCGCTCTCCCAATATTTTCCTTTTAATCAAATTTGTCATATATTTATTTCAATCAAGTATATATATATAGATTTTTAAATAAGTCTATTGCGGCGTGCAATCCGATCCCCCAATATTGACTTTTCAATAAGTCTATTGCGGCGTGCAATCCGATCCCCCAATATTGACTTTTAATAAGTCTGTTGCGGCGTACAACCCGATCCTCCAATATGAACTTTTTAATAAGTCTGTTGCGGCATGCAACCCAATCCTCCAATATTGACTTTTAATAAGTCTGTTGCGGCGTGTAACCCGATCCTCCAATATATATATTTCAATCAATTCTTATAGAAGAAATTTCCCCAATAAATGCAACAATTAATATAAAATTATAAGACAACAAGCATACAACAATTATGATTTAATTATGAAACAACAATGACAAATAACAAATTATTATAGAAATCAGGGAGAAAATAGGCAGTTTAATATTTAATATGCTAAATGTCAAATAACAATTAAAACACATAATTGAAATAGTATGAAACAATTAATGCAGGAATTCAAGAATTAATATTTGACAAAGAATATGAGAGAAATAATTATTATAATAATTAATTTATGATTTTTCAAGTAAGCAGGCAAATAATTAATTTGACAATGTATAGACACTCGTCACCTCGTCTATACGTCGTTCACATGTATTTCACATAACAAATAATTTAAAGGTTCTATTCTCTCAAGTCAAGGTTAACCACGACACTTACCTCGCTTTGCGAATTCCAATCAATTATTCAACCACAACTTTTTCTTTTAAATTTGCCTCTGAAAGTTTCAAATCTATTCACAAACAATCCAATATATTCAATACTAATTATAGGAATTAATTCCATATGAATTTATAAATTTTTCGGATAAAAATTCGAAATTCATTTAAATATTCGACAGTGGAACCCACGTCTCAAATTCCAGAAAAACTCGCTAAATCCGAACACACGTTCCGCTACGAGTTCGACCATACAAAAATTATCCAATTCCGATATCAAATGGACCTTCAAATCTAAATTTCTCATTTTTGGAAGATTTTAGAAAAATCTTATTTCTCTTCCATAAATTCACGGATTCATGATATAAACGAGTATGGAATCATGAAATATAATCAATATAGGATAAGGAATACTTACCCCAATGTTTTCCGTGAAAAATGCCCAAATATTCGCCTTAACCGAGCTCAAAACGACCAAAATGTGAAAATAATATCGGACTCTTCGATATATACACTGCCCAGTCATTTTCGCACCTGCGGTGCCTGGGATCGCACATGCGAACTTGCATCTGCGAGAAAAATCTCGCATCTACGAAATAGGGCTGCCAGGCGAGGCCTCGCACCTACGGAGGAAAAATGCGCACCTGCGCTGCCTTCGCTTCTACGGACGCGCGGATGCGTGCAGGTTTCTACACCTGCGGACTTTTGCCCAGCCACGCCTGGGCGCATCTGCGACCAAAGGCTCGCTTCTGCGAGCTCGCACTTGCGGGCAAAAATCCGCAGGTGCGATTACAACATAAGGTAAAATTTTAGATTTTGCTTAAGTCCAATTCTTGATCCGATTTAAATCTGTATCACTCTCGGGGTACTCGAGACCCCGTACGAATATATCAACAAGTCCAATAATATAATACGGACTTACTCGGGATTTCGTATCACGTCAAACAACGCTGGAATTACAATTCATACCCCGATTCGAACTTTGAGTTTTAAACTTTTCAATTTGCAAATCTCGTGCCAAAACATATTAATTGAATCCGGAATGACTTCAAATTTGGCACACAACTCATAAATGACATAACGAAGCTGTTCAAATTTTCAGAATCGGATTCCGGCTCCGATATCAAAAAGTCAACCCCGTGGTCAAACTTGGAATCTTTAGCCTTTAAATTGCTAGTTCCGTTAAATGGTCATAACTTGAGTTAGGGACCTCCAAATTAAATTACGGGCATACGCCCAAGTCCCAAATCATGATACGGAGCTACCAAAACTGTCAAAATACTGATCCGGGTCCGTTTGCTAAAAATGTTGACCAAAGTCAACTCAGCTGAGTTTTAAAGCTCTATTTCACATTTTAATCCATTTTTCACATGAAAACTTTTCGAAAAATTTTACGGGTTGCGCATGTAAGTCGGGGAATGATAAATGGTACTTTTCGAGGTCTTAGAACACAGAATTACTTATTAAATTTAAAGATGACATTTTGGGTCATCACATGATGCAGGCAGGTTGCAAGCAGCTCAATAAAATAATTTGCAGCATCTTCTTATTAAACAGGCAGGTTGCAAGCAGTTCATGCAGACAGCTTACAAGCAGCTAAAGAAAAGCCTCGTAGCTACTTGCTTTCTTATATAAATAGATGAGTTTTCAGTTCATTATGTACATAAGTTTGAAATTTGAATAATATATTAGTTTCTCTTTGTATTTGTCTTTACTTTACGGTCTTTATTTTATAACATAAGTCAAGATATTTCAATTTTTATGCAAAGATATTTCAGTTCAATATTTATCTTTTTCGCCCCATTACCATACCAAAAAAAAAAAAGGAAAAAAAGAAAAGAAATACATGCAAAAATCCAGCGAAAAATCAAGCTCACGTGTCCAAGTCACCCTCGAACTTTTCGAAGTCAATAATAACAAATTAAAATAAGACAAAAGTTCTCCAGTGTTCTTATTTCGAATCTTCTTTTTCCAGTCTTTTCCTTTACTAGGAAAACTTAAATACAAGAAAAAAAAAAAAAAAAAAAAAAGGAGAGACAATCATATTTTTAAATTATCTTCCAGTATTATCGGAATCCAGATTCTCCATTAATTGCTTAATTCTTGGAGATTAGCAATATCCTTGATTTTTATCCAACGCAGTAACTATAAGTGATTTTTTATTTTATTTTTGCTTTGCTTTGACTTTGGGCCGGGAAGATCTGAACTGAACAGTCAAAAAGTAAATAAATATTCTAAGGTTGGTGCACTGAACTGTACTATGATTCTCTTATCTACCCTTCTTTCATCTTTACGTTTCGTCAATTATAAGCAATCTGATTTAGGTTCTTTTTCAATTACTATTATATTCTGTATTTAACTTATGACATTTATTTTGTTGCCTGCAATTTCTGGTTGGCAAGTTTGGTAACTCAATTAGTCCCTTTTTGTTTTTAAGTGAAAAAAACAAAAAAGCTAAACTGTATATATATAATCTCTTTGCATGTTCTAGTATCACAGAACTTGCACAGCAAAAAAAGGTTTTTTTTTGGGTTTGTTCAAAGACTTTGATCAAAGGAGATAAGGTATGTTATATTAAAGATTGATGAATTGGTATATAACGTGATTTTCTTGTGTTAAGGTTTGTGTCTTTTTGCTTTTTATTTTTATTTTTATTGAGATTTTGATGTTATGTTAATTGATTAAGGAGGTTTTGATATGTTGTAGATCTAATGATAATACTCTGTGTTTGGATTTGTGCATCTTGGTGATGTTTATATACTAATTGATCAGTTTATGATTGCAGGAGACTTGTTGGAGAGATCTGAGAAATGGCAAAGAATTCTGCAAATGGAGCTCACCAAACAACAACAAAGCCTCCTCCAACTCCATCTCCATTGCGCTTCTCAAAGTTCTTTCAGGTAAAATTATTAGACACGCCCGAATCAAAAATTTAAACTTGATGGGTTTAATCTTTAAGTTGCTTTATTTTCACTGTTCCTTGAGCCGAGGGTCTACCAAAAACAGTCTATTACCCTCCCCAGACCGCACCGGTTTACAATGGGTTTGTTGTTGTTGTTGAGTTTAACCTTTAAGTTTTCGCCATTGAATCTATCGTGCTTATGAAATTATGGGGTCTAATCCTAATTTGTTGAAAATATTCTTCACATGTATACTTATGTTTTGTGACGTAAATACTTGCTTCAGTTGAATCCATCAGCCTCTGAAAATTACTGTGGTTGTTTCATTAATTCCTTTGATTGTTCTCTTTGTCATAGGTTTGACTACAAGTTTGTTCTACGAATTTGATAAAATTTGAATTAGACATTAGTTATGAATCATTAAAGCGATGAGGTGATTTGCTATTCGCTTATTGTGAAAACAAAAGATTATGTGTACCTGACATAGAGATAGGAAATTGACATTTGCTTCTGTATTTGGCAACTCTTTAGGGGTTAAAAATTGTTCATTTGGCCTAATTACAATGCCATCAACAAGTTGAAACTCAGAGAGATAGTGATTACATATGATAATCAATGTGCTTTACCGGCGTCACAAATTTATGTAGAATTCTCATCATCCACACACTAACCTTCTAAGATAAAACCATATATACTAGGTCTACCTATTTCTGTTTTCTAACCTTCATACGGTATTTACTAATATGTTGTATCCCCGGTGGCAGCCTAACATGAGAATTTTGGTTACTGGAGGAGCTGGATTTATTGGTTCCCATCTAGTTGACAAATTGATGGAGAATGAGAAGAATGAGGTATTTTTTTCTGAAAGAGATTCTTTTGTTAATCGGGTTTTTTCCAATGTTTCCTGTACTGCATCACAAACATTAGGCTCTCATTCTCTAATGTGGAAAGATAAAACCAGCTAATAGTATGATGCCCCTTACTGTATCTTTCTTATTATACAGTGAAAACTTTTTGCTTATGGTTGCGCAGGTTATTGTTGTCGACAACTTTTTCACTGGTTCGAAGGATAATCTTAAAAGATGGATTGGTCATCCCAGATTCGAGCTTAAACGCCATGGTATAACTCTCATCTTTTCTTCATTCATATATTAGTTAACTAATATTTGAACCACTTACTGAATTCAGCAAGCTGGAACATTCTTATCTTTATTTTAAAGTAATTTAATCGTTTAATGATATTGAAGACTACCAAGTTCTGTTATGAAACTGATCAGTAGATTGTATTTGGGGATTCTTTATGTAAAAGTATTTTAACTGTAGTATCAGATGCATAACTGTTTTATTCCTTTTTATCATTTGTAGATGTGACAGAGCCTTTGTTAGTTGAGGTTGATCAGATTTATCATCTTGCATGCCCGGCTTCTCCAATATTCTACAAGTACAATCCTGTTAAGGTTTGTCTGATTTGTAATTTAAACATGCCAACTTCAACTAACATGCATCGTCTTATTCTTTTCTTGCTCATACTGACATTTCATGAGCAGAATAACTTTAATTTTTTATCCTCTTCTTCTTTTCTTGCTCATACTGACATATTTCATGAGCAGAATGGCTTTAATTTTTTATCCTCTTCTTCTAGTCAGCTCCTCTTAGCGAGCAGTAAATCGTAATTTTCTGTTGTCATCCCAGAAAAGAAGAAAATGGAACATTAACTTGTCAACATTGCAACTCTTCTTTTTTCTATTTAACATCACTCAGTAAGCCTCTCGGCTTTGGGTAGTATAAAATCTGATGGCATGCAATATCTGGTTATCACTTATCCTTAGCAATAATCTTTTACTTCCATAGGAAAGGATAGAGATTTAGCGAAGTAGAAAAATTTGTTTATGATGCATTTTTCTTATTTTCTTTTGCTGACAGACAATAAAGACTAATGTCATTGGCACGCTAAATATGTTGGGCTTAGCAAAGCGTGTCGGAGCAAGGTTTGAAGATTGAAAATGCTTCTTGACCTCATTTTTTTGGCATTCACTTCAACTCATTTTCTGTAATTTTATGTAGGATTCTGCTAACGTCAACCTCAGAGGTTTATGGTGACCCTCTTGTGCATCCTCAGACTGAGGAATATTGGGGTAATGTTAACCCAATTGGTACGTCCTCTCACTTCTTGGATTTCATTACAACGCGATGAACTCCAACAATTTTTAAACTAATGAACAGAAGCACCACATTATATATTGTTTTGTGTGTGTTACTCATGTTTTTACATCTGCACCTACTCGGAGGACAATACGGATTTGCATTTGGTGATATTTGGAGATTCAACTATTAAAGTTTCACTATCTGTTCTCTTTTAGCCTACATGGTTCAGTCAATCACGTTGATCACAAGAAAATTCTTTTACAAAAGTATTTAAGAAAATGAATTACAAACTAGAAATCCAAAAACCATTTTGGTCTGATGAGTTAGTCAGTTAACATTTGAGTATCTCATCTGGTGAAGCATGCGTCTAACAATATCGCTCATGTATATAGGAGTTCGGAGCTGTTATGATGAGGGGAAGCGTGTGGCAGAGACATTGATGTTTGACTACCACCGACAACATGGGATTGGTAAATCTATTGTTCCTGTGATATTGTTCAGATTGTCCACAACTTATTTTTCCTTATCCATTAATATCGATGTATTGGGACAGAAATTCGCATTGCTAGAATATTCAATACGTATGGACCTCGGATGAATATCGATGATGGGCGTGTGGTCAGCAACTTTATAGCTCAAGCACTTCGGTAAGTTCTTTCTCTCAAGTGCTGTTACTCTGCTAAAATATACAAATATAGCTATCTTCCTGTTTGTATCAATCAATATCCCACCTAAATATACCAACCCTTTTAACTTATGGCTAATAATGTTATTTCTAATTTGCTCCATTTTTTAGTGATGAACCATTAACAGTTCAAGCTCCTGGGACACAGACTCGCAGTTTCTGTTACGTCTCTGATATGGTATGGCAACGAAATACTATTACTGTCATTCTTGGTTATGATCTTGCTCTTAATGTTATCTTCTCATTCCCCAACTCGTTGAAACTTTGAAGGTTAATGGGCTTATTCGGCTAATGGAAGGGGAAAACACGGGGCCAATCAACATTGGAAATCCAGGTGATTGACTGATTTATCTTTTAAAGGTGGTATTCTTCTTTTGTGAGTCTGATAATATTGATTGAGACGCGCCAGATCCTGATGAGATGCAGGAGTCTGATAATTTTGTAGTTTGCACAAATCAATGGTCTGAATCAATTGGTGCACGTCTACCACATCATTGAAGAAACTTTCGATATCATTATCAAGCTGAATTATAGTTTTAAATATTTTGTTGTTCGATTACTTATAATCTTGCTGTACAGGTGAATTCACCATGATTGAGCTTGCGGAACTAGTCAAGGAGGTAATCATATATTCTCATGAAGCTTCTCCTTGTTTCTTATGCTTCATTTGTACAGTAAGAAGCGATGTTGTTCTTGTCTCTTGAATAACGTTTAGACTAAGGTCTAGATCACTTAAGTTGCCAAGATACTGTCAACATTGTTTTTGGCTAGTCATGCACTTTGTGTGCAGGTTTTGTTTCTAAAACTCTTTCCCTATTGCATTGAAGTTTCGTTTCTAAAATCGTTGCTTCATTTACTTTTACAAACAAAAGCTAACTATTATTTACACAATAAAATAATTTTATTTAGTACCCTTTCCATGTATATAGGAGAAGAAAAATGAGGTGAGAAACATTTTGTAATCATCTGATATGTATGAAGGGGATCATATATGTGTGTGTACATATAAATTCTTGTTCAGTTTTCTTTCAACTCAGTTGGGAAAATGGTAGAGCAAAAATCCTTGCTTTTGAACTGAAGTAAGGTAGAACCGAAGTTCGAGCTAGTCAGGATAACTTGCTGCCATGTCATCAGGAGGCCACGGGTTCAAGCCGTGAAAATAGCCCCTTGCAGAAATGTAGGGTAAGGCTGCTTACAATAGACCCTTGTGGTCCAGCCCTTCCGGGACCCCGCGCATAGTGGGAGCTTAGTGCACCGAGCTGCCCCTTTTTTTTTTGTGTGTGTGTGTCAACGCCATGGATTAGTTGAAAACCAGAATTTGTATATTAAAAGTTTGGACTTCGCGTGGCTTCTGTTTCTGCTGCTAGAAAATTGCTCTTTTAATCTTAAGAATAACGACATGAAAGTTGTTATTACTTTTGGTTTGCAGCTTATCAATCCAAAAGTGGAGATCAAATCGGTGGAAAATACACCAGATGATCCAAGACAAAGGAAACCAGATATCGCAAAAGCAAAAGAATTGTTAGGATGGGAACCAAAAGTCAAATTGCGCGATGGCCTTCCACTAATGGAAGAAGATTTCAGACTCAGGCTTGGGGTCTCTAAAAAGATATAAAGAGAGTTGCAGATTATTTTGGCATTCATATTATTGAACCAATAATATTTGATATTGTTTTTTGTTGTCTATCCATGAGGACAATCTCCCTTGTTTTCTTTGAATGTTTTTACTCATGGTATATAGAGTTTTCTACTTCATGTTTTGTTTTTGGATGAAGATTTGGGAAGTCAAGTGTGCTTCATTTACTGTTTTCATAAACATGTGGCGATTTCCCATGTGATTTATTAAGAAATTCTATTGACACAAGTTGGTTTAATCTTTTTGTTGCTATTTGGTGGTATACTTTTTTTGTTTGCTTTTTTTGGTCAATATCATACACTTTGAGGCTCGTCCCATAGTTTATGTTGCTCTCGAAATTCATTGACTAGTCCTTGACTACTCTTCAAAAGTCATCCTTGTGATAAAAATCCAAAATTAGAACAGTGCAACTAAGAATAGAAGACCTAATATCATCAATTTTGCACTAAGAATGCTATGAAATGAGTTTTGTTGAAACTATTCATCTGGAAATCGCATTCTTTCTATACGAAAAAAGGACAGTCTGGTGCACAAAGCATTCCGTAAGGGTCGGGAAGGATTGTACATGTAGACAGCCTACAATGCAAGTATTAATGGCTGCTTCCACGGTCGAACTCGTGACTTAGAAAAATTTTAAACTATAAATGTTTCTTTACTCATTTACTTCTCTGGAGCTCCAAATGACATTTTCGTTCCAAGATGATACATATTTTCTTGTAATTTCTGGATTCTTAGGGTAATGTGGTTGATTTGTATTAAAGTTGTCAACATGGGTTTCGCCCGCTGGCCGGCCCAACCCAAGTCATGATTTAATAGGGTTGGGCAAAGATTTTTAGATACCATTTAAGAAATGAGACTTTTAAGCCTCGCTCAAGTAAGCTTGTGGCTCATGAGGCTTGCTTGAGGTGGGTTGGGCTGGCCCATGGGCTTAGTAAACGTATTTAATTAAAAAAATATAGGATACTAAAAATAACAAGAAGAGCAATCCAAAGTAAAAATTGGTAATATTTTTTATGTGAATTAAAATATTTTTTTACTCTTAAGATTTTAGTTATTTCTTAATTAACTAATTAACACTGCATATAATTATAGATTTAGATCAAAATAAAGATGTTACATCTTTGTTTCACAAGAGGATTCAAATGTATTTGACGAACATAATTTGTTGGTGTTGGATATGCCATGAACACAATAGAGGTTAGCATCAAGAGGGGGGTGGATAAAATAGAGGTTAGTATCAGGAGTCTCGTGTAACAAGAGAGCCATCGTTAATCATAGGTAAGTTCTACAGAATTGTGGTTAGACCGGCCATGTTGTATGGGGTAGAGTATTGGACAGTTAAGAACTCTCATATCCAGAAGATGAAAGCGGCAGAGATGAGGATGTTGAGGTAGATGTGCGGGCATACCATGATGGATAAGATTAGGAATGAAGTTATTCGGGAGAAGGTGGGCGTGGCTCCTATGGATGACAAAATATGGAAAGCGAGGCTCAGATTGTTCGGGCACGTGCGGAGGAGGAGCCCTGATGCTCCGGTGAGGAGGTGCGAGAGTTTAGCCCTGGCGGGGACAAGAAGAGGTAGAGGGCGACCTAAGAAGTATTGGGGAAAGGTGATTAGACAGGACACGGCGTTGCGGGAGAAATTTAAAAATAGCCAGATTTACAAATGGTCATTCAAAAATAGCCACAATTTCGGAAGTAATCGAAATTTAGCCACTTTGCATGTAAAGATAAATTTGAATGAAAACACTGCTCAAAATCAGGAAAATACTCCAGCATAATATATTGAAATTCCAGTATGATATACTGAAATTCCAGCATAATATATTGGAACTCCAGTATAATATACCGGTCCAACATAATATACTGGAAGTTCATATATGGGTGCTCTAATCTCCAGTATATTATGCTGGAACTTTCCGCGTGTTGGAGTTCCAGCATAATATGCTGGAAGTTCAAACACAGGTGCACCGATCTCCAGTATATTATGCTGGAACGTTTCGTGTTGCAGCAAAATAGTGACTATTTTTCAATGACTTTGCAAACGCTGGTTATTCTTGAATGACCAGTCCGAAAACTGGCTAGCCTGTGCTATTTTTACTGGTTTATGCTGCAGATTTTCGAGAACATGGCCCTTGATAGAAATGTGTGGAGGTTGAGCATTAAGGTTGTATGTTAGGACGTAGTCGAGTCATGGGGTGAGGCTAGTTCGATAGGGGTGGTTTTAGACTGTTAGGGGTTAATGTTGTGCTCTCCCTATCCCTGCGTTTTCATAGCATCAGGCTTATTTTCTGGTTTTGTTATTGCATTTCAACTATTTTCTAGTTTTTATGATGCTAATATTATTTCTTTGGTTTATGTTTGATGGTACTAATATATTGTCCCTTCCCTTCTCTTCTCGTCTTCTCCGTTTTCTTGAGCCGAGGGTCTTTCGAAAACAGTCTCTTTACTCCTTCGGGTAGGGGTAAGGTCTGCGTATACACTATCCTCCCCAAACCACCACTTGTATGTTTTTACTGGATCGTTGTTGTTGTTGTTAGGTTAAAAGTTAAATTTTTAAAAATATAAAAAATAACTTTTGAAAAGGTGGGCCAGCCCGTGGGGGCCATGACCCATATAAAGTTGGGCTGACTATTTTAAGGCCCATCAAAACAGTGAGCTGGCCCAGTTCAACCCCGCCAAAATGTCAAAGCCAGTGTGGACCGGGCTATGCTGCGTCGGGCCAGCCTATATTGACCACTCTAATTCGTATCCTGGTATTTTTATAAGCCTTTATATTATTCAAAGACCAAAACTATGTTCAAACAGTTTAAAAATTATGTTAGAATTTTTTAACTTGTCTAACTCAAGTCAGATAGCATAAATAACTCTACATAGTCATTTGTGTAATGTAAGCAAGTCCAAATCAAAAGACAAGGAAGCCAAGTCAAAGTAGAAAGAAAATCTTAGTCGAACCAATCGAAGAAAATGTAATACATTTCACCCTAATCTCATCTACTGGATAAGGGAACTCCCTTGATCATCTGAAGAATTTCTTATTTTAACCTAATCGACAATTGTTAGGATGAATTCACGCATGTGAGAGATATGAAATCTCCAAGCAGGCTTAAATCCCATACTTAACATGATTTGGATGGACTCACATGAACCTTCTTGTATTGACCTTTCTTCTTCTCTTAACTAGGATGGTCTAGCAGAATAAATTTGTAATTGCCCATTCAATAAAGGTTAGCCATAAAGAGGCCAGAATGGTCTCGTGAAGTCGATCTTGAGAGTTAAATTTCAAGCCGCCTCGTTTTAAAGGAGACGAGACATTGACTTATAATTGTAAAAAAAAAAAAGAAAAAAAAAATATAGAAGAACTGGCTCTATCATGCGAGCTTCTCTTTTATAAGGGCTTTACGCATGTTAGTGGAAGTCGAGCATGCCTAGCTTTTGGACATGATTGACTGACTCACTCATTCGGAGTGGCTTAGAATAGTTCGAGAGGTGGTTACACTAATTTTTTTTTCAGGTTAAATTTACGGGACAGACCCCATGAGATTTGAGAAAGGTTTATCTCCATCGACATCGACTCATCCCAATTTTTAAGAAAGAGATCGACCATCTTGCTCTCCCAACCCTACGAGTCTCATAATACCTTAGTTTGAATTAGGACTCAGAAACCAAGATACATTAGAACGAAGAATGAATGAATAGGATAGTCTGCAGAATAGTATGTTGGGGAACTAGCAAAATGAATGAATAGAATAATCTAGCATAGAATAGTCTAGCATAATCATATGGTAGGAATGAGCATGCCTCGTACTTTTAAGGTTTGAAGGAAAATTTTTTCCCCGTAAAATCATACACACCCTAATTTCCCTGGCTACTTCCTCATCGGGAGGAGAGCTACTGTTCGTATTAGAAACATCCTTAATTCCATGATATTGCACACTTTATTTAACCTGGCCGAATACATATGTAGCCCCTTAAACTTGTCTATTTTTTCTACTTATTAAACACTGGAACTCAAATTATATTGTGTCATTGAACATATTTTTTGCAGCAAGCCAAAATACTTCATGCGCGAGGTTCAAATGTTGTTGACATGGCAGTGTTACAAATGAGAAAGTGACACATCAACGCACCCTTTTCTTCCACCTTGCCTTTGGGCTCCTTCATTAAACGCCCAATCCCCAGGTGAAAATACCATATACCACTGTGACGCCACCACCAGCAAACTATCCCCTTTTTTGATTAAACAACTACCCACTGTCGTCCAACTTCATCATTCCAATGTACTCCATTCTATATTCTTTTATACTACATTTTACATTGTTAATTTAAGTTTAATTTCTAGCAGATTTATATACCACATATTTCAGAAAACTGAGATCTATGAATCTTGTTGATTCATGGGATCAAATTTGTTCAACTTTTAATTATGTCATACCCAATAAAACCTTCAAAGCATTCATGAATATGTGTGTGTGTGTGTGTGTGTCAATGGCTATAGAAGTAGGTTATCCGAAAGAAATGAGTTTTATATATGTGAAGAAGAAAGAAGAAGGCGAGGGAAAGAAGAAGGTAATCGCTGGTGGTCTGAATTTCGCCGGTAAGGGTGGCAGTGGTGGTTTTAGGGAAAGACAAATTTAAGGTAAATTTTGATAAAAGGGAGAGACAAATTTTATATGATGAAGAGGAGAAGTAACTGTGAAAAAAAAAAAAAAGCTAAAACAATTTAAGGGAATTGTTTTTGGAGGTGGTGGGAATGGTGACGGAGGAAGTGAAGGTGGTGGAAAATTTGAGGTTGAAGGAGACAAAATAAAAAATATATATAAAATAAAGTTTAGGACTTTTCACTATCTGAAAGGAGAGTCTACTACACATGATGTGCCATGTCAGCAATGTGTGTTCAATTACACAATATAATTTGAGCACCAATGGGTTCAAGTGTCTAAATGAAAAAAATGAATTAGTTTAACGGGCTATGTATGTATTCAGCCATTTAACTTTGTAGTTTTATTATTTTAATGTATTTCCTATATTATTTTCTATTTATATACCAATTTTCTAAATATATAAAGTACAAATATTTAGCTAGCGTTTGGCCATAGATTCCCAAATTTGTTTTGAAAATTTTGATTTTGGTGAAGTTTGATTTGAAGATGAAAATGTGTTTGAACATGATTTTTCAAAACATATTTCACTTTTTATTTGAAAAAAATAAAACATGACTTATACCCACAAGTTCAAAAAACTATCACAAATACCCAATAGTACTAAACAAACAAACTTGCTATCTTGTATATACATAACCTTCATTACTCAGATTACACATAGGAAGTCATTATTCATATTACACATAGGAAGTCATTACTCGTATTACAATCATGCCTACACCACAACGTACAACTAAAATAATTAGCATCAACGTTTCATGCATTAGAGTACAACATAATAAAATGAAAATAACAGTTAGCTCAATTTTTCTTTAAGTCGTTAAACCATTCGACTTGATTTTTTTCGGTCATATGAACGAATATCTTGCGAAAGCTGGGGTTAAGCAAGAAAGGCACTGCTAGTGAAAATTTTTTGTCAGCTAAACCATATTTTTGCAAGACAAATTGCAAGTGGGTAGTCACAGCTTCCTCAGAGTAGATATCAATCTCAATTTCTTTCGAGAGCAGATACAAAGAAAGAAGTAGGAACAAGAGCAGAAATTGAGGTGATTATTTAAATGTGAGCTCTTTTACAAACTATAAAAGTTCGGGGTAAAAAAAATGTAATGGTCATGTTTTGGCCCAAAATGAGCAATTGAGGTGATTTTGGGATTTGGGATCTTGCCAAAATGTGGGCAAAATCTATGGCCAAACATGTGTTTGCCAAATAAATCCCAAATTTATTTTGGCAAAACTCATGGCCAAACGGGTCCTTAAAGATTCGTGGACTTTATGCCCGCTTTGTCACAAGCAAAGTGCCCGGGCTCGCGCTCCCATTTTTAAAAAACACTGATTGCTACTCTCTCCGTTCACTTTTACTTGTCACGTTTTGACTTTCACGCTGCTTAAGAAATAATAAATGAAGTGCATAATTTATCATGATACCCATATTAATTGATGCATATTTTATTGGATTTGAGAAAATGATTTGAAATAAGTAATAAATACTGTGGGTATAACAGAAAAAAATATATTTTTTCTTGATATGCATAAAGTGACAAGTAAAAATAAAAATTTATTTTTAGTATACATGTCAAGTAAAAGTGAATGGAGGGAGTATTTTGCACTGCAAAGTAAACCAAGACAGTTACATAAATTAGAGTAGGTAATTCCGCTATAGAGCCTAATGAAATTAATAAAAAGGTCATTTATTAGAGTTACACGTCTCATTATCATCCTTATAAAAATATTTTGCATATTAAATACGAGCTACGATAAATTCACCTTCTACAAGAAAAAAGAGATAATCTAATTTTCTCAACATGGTAGAAACATAAGTACTTTACTATATAATCAGGTCATTTTTAACTTAATATAGTAAGGAAAATTTTCATTTTGTTGTTCATGCTTGATTAGTTAGTTAGTGGAAAAAAATTATTATACATATTTCAACTTCAAATTTAATGATTAGCTTTTTCAATTTCAACTCAGATACTATCCAAATGCTTAAGTACTTACTTAGATTAAACAATAAAAAACCTTGGTAATTTTAAATTAATCCAAGTTTTGACCTCCTAAAGTTTACTCATGCTCTTAAAAAATTTCGAAATTCAAATCACATTTCGTTTTCATACTCCAAAATACAATTTTCCGTAACCCCGCCAAAAGTACAATGCCTATCTCAGCCAAAAAGCACAATCCGCGTCAACACACAAAAAGCACTCCTCGCCGTTGATCTCTATCCAATCAACGATTCACATTACGTTTCATCCTTTCACTCGGATCGATACTCTTAACCGTCGATTTTCTTTTCAAATCCCCAAAAAACTAACGGTCACGATTTAACCTTTTCCACAACTTCAAACAGCCGATCCACAAAACCAGCAGCCATAAATAACAACAAACTCAAGCCATTTCAATCTCATCAAAAACAATCAAAGCTCATATCGCTCTTTTAAATTCAAAACCCTAGAAATTCAATTTCTATTTTCTCTCTCTCAAGCTTTCGAAAAATGTCTGGACGTGGAAAGGGAGGCAAGGGATTGGGCAAAGGAGGAGCAAAGAGGCACAGGAAAGTGTTGAGAGATAACATCCAGGGGATTACAAAGCCAGCTATTCGTAGGCTTGCTCGTAGGGGTGGTGTCAAGCGTATTTCTGGGTTGATTTACGAGGAGACACGTGGAGTGCTTAAGATCTTTTTGGAGAATGTGATTCGTGATGCTGTGACCTACACTGAGCACGCTAGGAGAAAGACTGTTACTGCTATGGATGTTGTGTACGCTCTCAAGAGGCAGGGAAGGACCTTGTACGGATTTGGAGGTTAAATTTTGGGGGTTAGGGTTTATAGTGTTTTTGTTGTTAGTGATTGTAGATTTCATGTTTGTTTTAGCGGTCAGTTTAAGCTAGGGTACTTTAAGTTTCTGTTGTTAAGGTCTGGATATTGTAATTCCTCGTTATAAAATCAAGTAATAGAGACCATTTCCTAGAAATATTTTGCATTTACTACATTGCATATCCTCGCTCTTTTTTGTTTATTGGAATTGTCGGGTGTTTCACATTGATGAGGAGGCTTAGGCGAGTATGCATTTGCTCTTCCAAGCATATACAATTGTAGTGGTAATTGATGCAATTCCTTATGGTGGAGTAGATATGCTTAATTTTTCTTTGAAATGGCTGAGCAGCTAATGTGTTAAGAGTATCTATTATGTTGGTATCCTTGTCTTTCATTATAGCTTTGTTGCACATACCTGAGTTCTTATGACTTGTGATTACACATGTTGTTTTACTTGTACGGTGGTTAAATGATATGGTTATTTGCTGGTGTATTCAGTTTCAATCATTTGATATTTCTTGCAGTTCAACTAGGAATAAATCATTTAAGCTGCCACTATTTCTTTGCAGCTGGAGATATTCTTACTGAGATGGCTCTGTTTTACTCTCTGGCTCTTTTTTGATTAGCCTTCCTAAGGTTTGCATTTCTTGTCTCATGAAGACAATTTGATGAATTCTGAGCATAGATATTTGCAATATTTAACGACAGCTAATTAGAGTTTCTTGTCCTATTACTGTGTAGAGATGTCTGCTCACAAAATCATAAATGCGTTGTTCCTTTGGTATCGACTTATTCCCTGCAGCACTTGCTTCACATTAATAAGTTTTCAAATGTGAATAAGAACCTTTAATGATGAACAAAACTTGTTCAAACAATGAATAATTAACAGCCACCATCTTAAAAGCGTTGTGCATAAGTAGAAGCTGAGAAGGGTAGACAAATTATTCTTCTTTAATCAATGTTGTTAAATCGACACCTTGCCTCTACTTTTCAATGCCAGTATGCCACTGACAAGGCAAGGCATTTGCGGATCTGGTGGGGTCAGTACTGCTTTTAAAAATCTATAATGGGCTGGGATGGGTCGAATTAAAACGCTTTGATCTAGGTTTTCTGCTCCATAGTCCATATAAGCAGTCTCCGTTGGCCAGAGATTTTCAGCGATAACTGATTCATCGAGAGAAATCATTGCCATCGGGCTTCTCACTGGAGACTTCAATAACTGCTGAGTTTTTCGAAAGGAACCTGTAAGTGTTTTATTTATTTGGGTTATCTTTTTCTTCAATTTAGAAGATAGTCAGATTGATCCTTTACAAAACCTTTAAGATGTGCGGTATTGTATTTCAATGGAATTTCTCGATATTCTGTTATGCAAGTCATTTTTTCCTATTAAATCCACACGTTTTACTTGGCAAATGCATCAGTAAATAATTAACTCGTGGTTTGTGAAGGGAACAATACAGTTAGCACTTATCAGTGCAACCTCTATTCAAACACAGATATTGGATTTTTTGAGTTGGAAGACAAGATGCCATTAGCAGTGTCCTTGTTGTGCCTGCAAGTTTGGATAGAGCTAAGAATGGCCTCCACTAAACCAGCGAGCTGAGCTTGAAATGCTAAAGTCTAAGGGCCTCAACATGATGCCCAACCATATGTGAATTGCAATAGAGATTGATGAAGCTGAGCTTATTTTTCTAAAATTAGAAATATTTATGCAGATGTGGACGAGGGACAACTGATGTGATTGCATGAGTTTATTCGATCAAATTCGATATTGGTTTGATGGAATTCCTTGTTTTGCTGGAAATTTGTCTTAGAGAAAGCTCACAACTTATGAGCAACACTTGTCTAATTTACGTCCCAAATGTTTCTAATATCGACTTATCAACTCAGACAAATATGTGATTTGCTTCGCCTGCATCGAATCATCATTAAATTCACATCTTTGTCTGAGTTGATAAGATGATCCATGAGACATGTATACTCCGTGAAAGATTTCTCAAGATGGTCTCCATTGCATCGATGGCTTCTAAACAAGGGATTTCCATCAATCCATTTTCGAACTTGATATCGAATAAACTTGTGGGATAACCAACAGTTTTCTTTTTCCAAATTTGTATAAATGTTTGATTTTTGAGAAGTTAACTCCAGCTTCATCAAGCTCTCTTGCACTTTGAACGTGAAGATATGTTGAGTTCCTTAGTTTTTGTCATCTCTTTTGATGTAAACATCTGCAAACGATTACTTTAGTTGCAACAGGCTATCCGTGCTCACCACCACATGAGAAAGCTCAGCTCACCAACTGACTCGTCTGTATAAGGTACCTATCATTATTGCTGACTTATCAGCTTTTACATCTTAATTAGTTATTCTTTTAATTCTTGTTGAACTCAAAAAAGGCAAAAGATAGTAATAGTATATTACAATTCTATGAAGCTGCTAAAAAGAAAAATGTCAAAGAATTCCTCCATCATAGAAGTATTGTGGAAAAGCTGACTATATTGCTTTCAGTGGTTGGTGAACCTTTCAGAACTGACATATTATCTTATTGGTGAATGCAATACTCAAAAATGTACAAGTGACTACTGAAAGAGTAACACAAGAAATAGAAGATCTGAGGTTTTCCTTGCTGGTATATAAATGGCATTGAGATTCTTTTATTCAGTAATGTATTCTTTGTTAAATTGTGCTCTCAAGTTATGCTGTCTTTGCTAAAAGTAGCACTTAATTACTTTTTAACTATTAGTTGAAAATTGAACCTAATACTTTTTGCTTCAGGGACTATAATGCCATAAAAGTTACCCAAATCTTTCTGCTGTGTACTAGACAACATAGATATATTGATCACATAGGGCTTACATTACTCTCTTGAATTTCTGATTTTTTGTTCTGTACATGGTGATATAATTCATCAATGAGCATGAAAAGGATTCAATCAAACATCTGATTACTGCTATATTTTCGTGTCGAAAGAGTTCCATGTCCTACTGAATTGACCAAAACTGTGATCCTTTATTCACATGAATTGATATAAGTCACTGAAGATCCAAAAGAAGATCTGGTAGTAATTGATAGAATGGCTCTCAGATGGAAGATCTGCATAAACTAGTTTGGCTAGCCCGCATTGGCTGTACATTCTTTCAATATATTCGTATATATGGTTGATGAAGTTTGTGCCATTGTGTATATTTGTAACACCAGATGTTAGTGTTCTGTGTTTTGTTCATACTGAATTTTTTTTTTATCATTACACTTATGAGGCAAGCCTAAGGAAATGAAAAATGAACTGCAGTAGGGCCAGCGTGATGTTTATCCTGAAGGCTATTTGGTATGTTGAATATTGGTTCTTCAAAAATAGTTCTATGTTTTTTGGTAATCTAATAGGATTTTTACCTAATAAAGTTTAGTAGTCTATTAGGATGAGCTAGCTTCCAACTAGTATATATAAAAGAACTATTTGACCGCGTTCGAATTTCTATTAGAACATGTAATCAGCAGTAACTAGCAGTAGAATTTCAAGACATACACTGCTCAGCTCTTTCTATTTTTGGAAAACCGAAAAAACTTAAATTTTGATTTACCTATGTTAATCCTTTGCTTCTGCCGTGTTATTTTCTTTGCCAATATTGATTTCGATAGACTAAAGGTTTCCTGAGACAAATTCTACATATGATTACTCTCAAAAGAAGGGCAGAATAGAGACTATTGCCTTAACTTTGGAGTTGCAGAATAATACAGGTAGAACCCACCTATTATCAGGGATTATGTTTTCCACAGTTTTTCTAAAAGCATAGGATAAGATAAATGTAGCCAATAATTAGCACAACGACGGAGCAGGACCATATCCAGAAAAGGCCACACGTAACGACTTAACAACTAACCTATAATTTCCCACAAAAAAAGTAACCTCTTTTATTTTAAGGTTATTTTACATTATTATATAAAACTTCACAACAACATATCTATGTAAGAATTTTACGACATACTCCTTGAATTACAAACAATTAATCCTGACATAATATTAGGGTCATGAAACTAGATTATTTTTGCGGTATACCCATACAGAATGTTTTATTCAAAAAAACTTAACTGATTCGTGATGTTTTCTTAATCTTGATTCGATTAGAACCACTCTATCCTTTCGAATCTTTCTACAAATTATTTTCACTCTCTTATCCCTTCTTACATTTAAAACTACGTAGATGCATAAGTTCTTTTAAGTGGACAAATTACTTTTGAAAATTCTTTCATTACAACTTTTCATCAAAAATAAAAGTCAATTAACCAGTAGAGAAAGGATCAGTTATTCTTAACACTCTTTTATCCTACTTTTCATCAAAATTAGAAGTTACTTATTTTATTAGCAAATCAACTTCTCAAGTTTTGACCAATACACTTTAACCCTTACTTTTATAAACACAAGTTAATAGAATTAGGATTTACATAAATTGAAATGGTTTACATCTTACAATTATATATTACTAGTACCGTTTTATGTCTGAAACAACAAAATTACCTGCTAAAATTGAACGTTCCAGTATTTTTGCCTGCAAATTCTGAAAACTGGCTAAGGGAAGAAGCTCCGGCATGGGATTGCCGACTGACGACGCCGTAGTGATTCAGAAAGGGAAGAAGGCTGGTGAACCTTATGTAATTACGGTAAATTGTCCGGACAAAACCGGCCTCGGCTGTGATATTTGCTATACTATTCTCGATTTTGGTCTCTACATTATCAAAGGAGGTAATCTACTAATTTTATATCTTATCGGATTTTATTTATATATATATCCCAGCTTCGCGTTTTCTCCACATGCTTCTAGCTCCGATCTTATACACTATTTACTTCTATTTTGTTTAGCATTTCGTCTGATTAGGGTTTTGAATGTTGGGTATAAGTTGCTTGTTGCGGGATTATTCTAAGTTTCAATTTTTTTAATGATTTAAACAATCTACTCGTATTTTCTCATGTTAAGGGAAGCTTTGTTTCCTATTTCTGTATTGAAATTATGTATCTCCATGGCCAGCATTTGTGCATACTTTGTCTAGTTTTTCGTTGAAACTTTTAGACATATATGTATGTAGTGATATGTGAAGCAGAGCGGACTTAGCATATATGCTGATAGATGGTGCAAATGTTTGCCCACTGTCTCGGGCACGGCCTAGAAAATTTAAAGAAAACGTATGTATATGTATTAAAGGGGTGGCAAAGGCACGATGTTTAAATCATGGATTCACCATGAAGTTATACTACGATATTGGTTTTCACGCTTTTGTTGAGGTGAATGAACATCGAGTTGTACAATTTTAGCTGTTGGACTTTGCTTCTCCTGTTCTCTTAAAACTATTGTCATGTACTAATGGCAGTGGCATAACTAGGAATTTGAGTGAGGGGATTCAAAAAAATGTAAAAATGTCACGCCTAAAATATGAACCAATGTCAAGGGGATTCAATATTTTATATATGTAAAAAAAAAAAAAAAAAATTTTACCCTTCCTGCACAGTGCAAGATTCTGGCGAAGGGAATTTAACTGAATCCCCTACACCAAAGGTAGCTCTGCCATTGACTAGATGTTGGCACTTAAGCTCCCTTGATCTATTTAGTTTTCCTTTTCTCTTCGTCTTTAGTAAGTGCTCAAAGTTTCTATGAATCAGATGTTTCAACAGATGGGATATGGTGCTATGTGATATTATGGGTGGTTCCTCATGCTTCCTCACCTATGGTAAGGTGGGCGAATTTGAAGGAGCGCCTTCTATCAGTATGCCCGTCATGTTCTGTTTCATTCTATTTGACCCAACCATCTCCACCTGCCGCTTCTTCTCCTGTATACCTGCTGACATTTTGCAGCCACGACCGAAGAGGATTATTGCATGGTAAAATAAATTTCTTGCTGGTCCTAATTTTTGACTAATGTTTGTTCTTTTCTGATTTAATTGCATGATTTTGCTAGATGTTACCCAAGTTCTCTGCGAGCTTGAGCTTACCATCCAAAGGGTAAAGGTGACAACAACTCCAGATGGTCGTGTGCTGGACCTTTTCTTCATAACAGACAACTTGTAAGGAAATCTCTTCCCCATTTTGGTCAAAGAATATCGAGTTGTAGAGTTGTAATGGACCTGTCGTTGTTCTTGTTGTGATCTCTTAAACAGTCTGATACAGAACTCGGGTTAAATGCATGGTGGAGCGGGACAGTGGGTTCTGAATGAAAAAAGAGAATCTGGTTTAAGTGAATTAACTGTTAACACGTCTTGAATAGGAATTACCGTGTTTTGTTAACTTTTTGTGTCTTTCCGCTGCAGTGTCTTGGGGCTTACATGATGCTTCTTCGTTTTAGACTCTCACTAATTTATTATGTAGGTCTTATTGGATTTAAAAGAAAAAGAAACTAGCTATTCTCATATTTGCTCCATTGATGTTGCTTTATTTGTATCAAACTGACTTTTAAGAATGTTAATAAGCATGCATGATATATCCCTGTTCAGAAGACTAATAACATCCATTTCTGATACGTAAGGTCCTGTTTTCATCCATACTTTATATTGGACTAACAAAAATATAATCTGCAGATGATGTTTCCATTTACCTTTTCCTGCCTTAAATCTTATAATTGTATTCCCGTATGTCTGTTACCAATTATAATATTATTCAGAGAGGTTAATGATGGAAAATGAAATATTTTTGAGATATTGTAATATAGATCTTTCAGCACAAAACTTCTGCTTTTCTACTGTGTTAATTAAAGATCTTATAGCTATCGATGATATCTCTTCACTAATATTCATGTTCAGGGAGCTCTTACACACAAAAGAGAGGCAAGATGAGACGTACAAGCAGTTGCATGCTGTTCTGGGCCAATCATTTAGTTGTGAGCTTCAGTTAGCAGGCTCACAGTTTGACAACCTGCAATGTGTCTCTTCTCTTTCTCCATCAGTTGCTGAGGAACTATTTAGGTGTGAACTATCAGATAATGAATTTCGCACACAGGCTCTTAGCCCAGATATGATGAATTTGAAGAGGGGTAGTGTGACAATAGATAATTCGATGAGCCCCGCGCATACATTACTTCAGATTGATTGTGTTGATCACAAGGGTTTTCTTTATGACATTATGCGCACATTGAAAGACTGCAATATTCAGGTACTGACTATTATATTAAAAATTATATATTTCTTACTTTTCCCCTTTCATTTTGTTGTTTATAGTTGTGAGAGTGTCCTGTTATAATTGGCTGTATTGACCTGAATTGGGTTCCTCCCTGACTTCAATGAGTTTGAAGTCGATAATTGCATTATTTTCTACTACAACAATTATTACGCCTCAATCCCGAGCAAGTTTGGGTGGACTAAATGAATCCTCATTGTCCATGTCTAAAAGGTTAGTTTCTTTAGCCCTAGAAGCTCTGTACTGGCATATAAATCTTTAACAAGACCAAAAGACTCCTAGCAAACATTGGACCAAAAGTACTAGAATTGTCTATGCTATAGAGAAAATTAGGTACGCAAGTTCAATGATATTGTCAATGTTGTCTTTGGTCTCCACTTTGATGAAATGGTAAACATTATGCCTATGCAGAAGCATCCTCAATAGTCTTATTTTGTCTCCTAATCCAGTGCTGGGCCCTGATCTTTTTCCGCCAAATATCTTCATCCTCCTATTCTTTAACCTCAGACGTAAAATGACACTGCCTCTCTAAAATGCCTTTCCTACTTTCGTTTATGGCGTGGTCTAAATTTTATCCACTTTCTTTAAACTAAAAATTTTAATATATTTTAAATACTGAAGTTTCATCATCCCGTTTCTAGTCTTCTCAGTACAACTTTATCTTTTCTTCTACTCTTCTAAAACACAGAGATTCACATGTTTTTCATGAAAAGAAAATATGTCAAACTAAAAGTGGACAACCAAAATGGGACCTAAGGAATAATGTATTCTTGGTAGGTAATCATTATTGTAAGTTTCTGCCTTCTGTTATGGAAGCTGAATGCTTGTTTACCTATCAAACGAAGGAAGAAGATGATTCTTCCCGTTACTGTTTTAATGATATAAGCAAAACCTTGTTCTGTAACACTTGCCGAATATTTCAAAAGTTTGTTGTTCATAGATGAGATTTTTTTTTCCAAATCCATTACTTTCATCTCGGTTTATATCTCTACTTGTCATTGGATTATATGGCACTGAAAGAATGAATTAGAAAAGCATGCTGGTTAATCTGATAGTTGATCTTTCCTCTTGTGTTTAGATTGCTTATGGTCGATTTTCAGCGGTTAATAAGGGTCAGAGGGAATTAGACCTTTTTATTGGGCAGAAGGATGGGAAAAAGATTGTGGATCCAGATAAACAAGATGTTCTTTGTTCCCGCTTAAAAGCGGAAATGCTTCATCCTCTACGTGTAATCATCACATATCGTGGGCCAGATACTGAACTTTTGGTTGCTAATCCTGTGGAGCTATCTGGAAAGGGTAGACCACGTGTTTTCTATGACGTTACACTGGCAATGAAGACCCTAGGGATCTGCATCTTCTCGGTAAGTATCTAGTAATGAAGGAATGTTTCAAAGTGACGGATTGCGTGTGTATGCACCTTTTCTTAAAGGACAAAGTTCTAAAGAAAATTGAATGGAGGCTTTATCTCTTTAAGCAACTAATCTCCCATTTATAGACCTGGTGCTCATGCCCATGTTTTTAATTTTACAGCTCCGGATGGTTCACTATATCACTTCATCCCTCTTCACTCGGTGGATGACCTTTAATATCTTTTTGCAGGCGGAAATTGGAAGGCATTGTACAAGTGATCTTGTGTGGGAGGTTTACAGATTCCTTTTAGACGAAAATTGTAGATTTGACATGTCATGTATGGTTGGTAGAAATCAGCTTGTAGACAAAGTCAGAAGAACGTTGATGGGTTGGTGAGCTCAATCACTGACTCTCTTATGGTCTTGTTCTGGAAGAATGTTTTACGAGTGGTGAGCTTATCCTTCATCTTATTGTCCTACTCACATTTTTAGCCATTTTGTATCTAAAATTGCGTGTCAAGCATCGATGATCCCTTTGTACAGTTCATTCGTAAATTATTGCCACATTTAATTGACCTTGTCTTTATAGCGCGTGTTAGTTATTGCCCATTCTACATCATGAGTTGCTACCATGGTCATAGTGCTAGTTATGCTTATCTCATCGACTTATTTTTCATTATTCTTGTTTTGCTTAATCCCAAATCACATATTAATCGTGTTTTTACCTTGTTTATGTCCCCATGACCTTCCTCGTAGCCCCCACAGGCACCTCATTTCTACCTTGGAACTGTAACTGTTGGTTTATTTCATAGACAACCTTTTTACTTCTTTTGGCGGGTGTCTTTGTTAATCGAGTGTGCTGATAACACTTGTATAAGAGTTAATTGTTGTGTTAAATCTGGAAGGTCTATGCAAAGTCTTGGAGAATGAATGGATTGTGCTTTAACAGGAAGATTTTTGGATCAAACACATGATACTAGCTTGTTAACCTCAGCAATATTGACTTACCGGTTAGAATACCAACAATTTTCTCTTCTAGCAGGGTGCAAACTAGGCTGTTTAGCTTGGTGTATTATAATGAATCTCCTCTTCATTTTATTTTTTATTTATTTTGTATATAAATGATGGAGATTAAAACATAGCCAAAATGTTTGTGAAAAGTTGGCCAAACTCTAGTAACGGAGCCTAAAAGTGTCTACGCCAACTAATTTTTTCATTTTTTGCCCTAGCTTGATATTTTCAAGTTATTGCCAATTTGCCAACCGGTTATAAATGTGAATATTCTTTTTTACATGATGGCCTTTGACCCATCACAGTATTCTAACTTGCTATGAATACCAAAATAGTCATCAGAACTCCGAAACACGAAGGTTATCTTCTAACTGATAATTCGAAAAAGCTATTTTCCAATGGGTGTCGCCGTGTTGGTGAAAAATCTCTCACTAATACGCTTCTCTTCTGAAAAACAAAAAAAAGTATCCCTAATATAAGTGGGAACTCTTTTATTTTTTCACCAATATACTTGGGTACTCTACTCATCTCAAAATGGCCATTAACACTTCTGTACCTGATACTGATAATGTGACCACTCTGAACTTAGTGGCGTAGCCACATATATTGAAGGGTGGTCAACCGAACACCCTTCATTGAAAAATTATACTCTATATATAGAAATTTATATTGTGTATATATGTCAAAAATTATTTTTTATATGTGTATATTAAATTTTGAACACCTTTCGTAAAATTTCTAACTTCGCCACTGCTCGAACTCATAAACGCAACGAGGATTCAAGATACAATTAGACAAATGAAGGATAGCATACAGGAGCATAATTACAATTTACAAAGCCCAACATAATACAAGGGAGAAAATGAAGTTGCATATGTTTTATCCAAGTATGAAGGTGCATCGCAGGATCTTTTATTAATTGCTGAACTAATTTTGGTGTTCAGTCACTGCCTAGAGGAGCATATATAAGACAGATAATGCCTAACTTCAGCTTCAAACATACCAAACATTAGTTTTTTTGCATGTTAAGATGGAAGGGATTTTTTAATTTTATTTTTATAGTTAGCTGTTTGTATATGTGAGAAAGGCTAAATGTGGAATCGTGAATGATTTCTATTTCCATCCTTTTTACATGCTAGAAGATTGAAGTGCTTCATTTGATCAAATAGAAAAACAGAGGCTTTGTAAATGGCTTACTAGTTCCCCTAATATTTGAGGCATATTTGGGCAATATTAATCAGGATTGACAAATATGGTGATCATGAGACAGACATTAGCCTGCTGCACGAGAAACAGAGAGTTTAGCATTGACTTTACTGAACAAGAGAGTGAGATTCCCCCTTCTCTCCTTCTTATTTGTTTTTACGGTATGACGTGGTGATTCTGTGAGAATAGAAAACCTTTTTCTTGTTTTCAAGTGTGAAATGGTAGAAAACAGTATATGCAGTGTATCTATATGCAATAGCAGTAGGAACAAGTGTAGTTGACCATATCTCTGCAATGGGGCGGGGCGGGTTTTGCCTTAACCCACAAAATTTCAACCCGTCCCACATAGTATTTTCACCCGCATCCACCTGCCCCGCATCAACACCCGCGTCCACCCGCACCGCCCCGCCCCACTCTGAAAAATTTTCCCTTTATTATTTCTTTCAATTTGTAATATTTTTATCTTATTTAATTTTATTTTCAATTATATTCATAATCTAAAAGTTTATGTTGGAATCCAAATTGCAAACCAAAGAAGTCCAATTTTGAATATCCATAACTATAAATCCTACCGAATGCTGTCAGTTTTAACTTTTAACAGTGTTCGATTTTAAAGTTTTTAATATATTTATTTCTGATTTTACATGTATCAGTATTGGAATTCAGTTTGATATATCAGTATGTCATTTCTAATGATTCAGACGTATCGTACAAGGTAATGAGATCAGATACATGAAAATTTTTAAAAAAACTTTGAGACTAAAATAATCAATGCATAGGAGAAAGGAACCACAGGTTCAAAATTGAAAAAGTAAATATTTTCGGGTTGTAATAATATTAGCAATAGTTGAAACGTTGTAATTTTGCAAAAAGTTAAAACCCGCACCGCACCCACAAAGGATTTAAAAAAACTATTTTGACCTGCACCGCACCCGCATATGTTTAAACCTACACCATCCCGCATATGCTAAAACCCGTACCGCCCATTGCCCATCCCTAAACATATCTTAGTGGTTGCACAATTTTTTGTGCCCCTTGTTGTATAGAGAGTTGGGCATGCCCAACCTACATGGTATTTGGATAGTAGGTATACATAGATTATATATTTGTTATACACATTTATACATATATTATACTTTTCCCGATTATTTTTAATTTAAACAATTAGATGGGCGGTTATTTGGATTAATTCTACTCAAATAAAATCGCATGAGGAAAGGTTGGTTCACGGATTATTCTGTCATAGTAATAATTGAATAGAAGATTAGATTATGTGAAACTAAAAATCTTAACTTCAAGATATCTTTGTCCCAAAAATATGAACTAAAAAACTGAAATTCAAGACGGACTAACTAATTCCTAAATAACAAACCTTTTCTACTAGAAAGATGCAAAGTGGACTCTCATTTTGGAGCACATATATTCCTAGGGCAGCTCTCCTTAGTTTTGACCGATGTTTAGAATATAAATGAAAACGTGTTCTTAACTACTCTATAATTAAGTAACAAATCTTTTATCTATCATGTCAAGTTGTCAAACACATTCTTCACATCTGAATACACATTATTATAGTGCAGTTTATGATCAACTTTTATGTCTGTTATTCAACATGATTTAATTGTGTTTATTTTGTAGAAAAAAAGAAAGAAAAGGACATCAATCATCAGTAACCTTACCGCTCACTTTTTTTGAAAAGCAAAGCGCGCGTGTGTGTGACGAGAGACAAGATCGGTGGATTTTATCTTTCTCGGTCCGCAATTTCGCATTATCCAAATAATGCAGAGCCCACGTGTACAAAAAAGCCACAAACCATGTGCCCATTACTTCCCCTGCCCCCGCCACCTACACATAACTCAAAATAATCGCTTTTTTTTCCTTCCCTATTCCTTCCCTTCCACGCCACTTTAAATCAAAAGTAAAATAATAAATTAATTAATGAAGTCTCAGTTACTGCTTCTTCCCTAACTTTAAAATTAATCTCTTACTGTAAATGTAAAGTTTATTTATTTACAGATATAAAAGCTTTATATAAAATTAATTGGTGAAAATCTTCCATTGGATCCAAAATCCAGAATTATCTGGATTAGGGCAATTCCTCTGTTTTCTTCGTTTCTTCAATGTTCGTATATTTTGAAGAAATCGAGCGAGATTAACAATGGCTACCGTTTCATCAGCTCGAAGCTCCGCTTACCTCACAGCTCTTACCCAAGAGATTGAAAAGAAGCTTCAACGTGTACGTATATGCTTCGATTTTGTGCGCGTGTTTCCTTTTCTTTAAATTTTAATTTTGTGTTTTTCATTTGACTGATTGAGTTTGTTGAATTCTATGCATTTTCTCAAATTTTGGTTTCAGGCATTGACTTCGCCGTCGCAGAGGCGTAATTTGTTGCAAGAGCTGTTCGCTGATATAGCTTTGGAAGTTGATGATCGAGCTAAAGGTAACTCAATGTTATTACTCTCTCTTTTTATCAAGCACATGATGGACGCTATTCGTGTGATGTGGAAAACAAACGTGAGAGATCTAATTGAGTACAATGAGTTAACTTATTGATTGTAAACGTGACAAGGCATGGTAAATGTAGTAAGTTTTTCACTCGTGTTTTGTGTGAATATTTATGGCTTTCATTACGTTGTACATTCCCTTTTAGAAAGAATAGATGACAAGGAAATGTTGAAATGTGTGACCGTCTCTTCTAAATGCTTAAGCTGGGGAGAGAATACACTTATATTTACTTAATTATATCTTGCGACCGGAAATGCTTTAAAACCTGTTGCGTGCTTTAGCGAAATTGTGATGCTCAATTAACCTTAATGAGCCACGATAAGCAACATAAATTCTGAAAGTTGAATGTGGAAGTTGCCTGGTTTGTTAAAAGGAGCTGTGTTAAATTAGGTGATTATATGTATTTACTACTGAAGCTCAAGGAGTAATTCAACATGGCGCTTGGGGAAGGGGAGCGGGGAGAGATCTGGGAGGTTTTATGGATATATTGGTAAAGTTGGACAAAACTTGATTATAAACACTCCATGTGTTTTGAAAGTTAACTTGATGATGACTTTGCATTTCATTTAGTATATGTGAAATTGGCCTTGCAGATGTTAATGTTATCAACTTTATCTTTAGCTCCTTCGTTTTCTCGTCGAACCTTTGGAATATAGATTGGAATAATGGTTCCTGTCTATATATATGGATTTAACAATATGTTCTGTTTTTTCATCTCTTTGCTTCTCTTGTAAACTGAATGATTGATATGAAGAGCTTACATGTGCACCTCATTGATGAGTTTAATTAGTGATTTTTTCTGAGAATACTTTCAGGAAAGTTTTGGGAAAAAAAAGCTACATAGTTAGTAAAGGCCTTTGCTTAAAGGTTTCAAATTTCAATTGTTTTTATTACTGAATGGTAAATTTCCATCTTTAGTGAAGTTGATTGCTGAAAGCACATTGCGTGCACATAGTGGTATAATATTAGCTGATCTTAATGATCAAGCTCTTTTCTATCTTGAGAGTTGTTTAAAGTATCGTATCAGTCACATAGATGCTATACTCTATTACATATTTATACCATATATATGGATGTGTGATAGTTGCATTTGCAAGTGTCTCTAATTAAGAACTATTTCAAAATATTTCATTCATGGGGGGAATTTGGTGCTATGTTAAAAGTTGTTCTAGATCCCTTTTGGTAAATGTTGTGCTCTATATGTCTAATGTGTATATTAGAGTACGACATACTCTGTTTCATTTAATATCATTAGGAGATGGTATTTTAAGATGGGGACCATTATTGTTTCATATGAGGTTTCAAACGATAAAAAGCTCCTTGCCTATTGTGAGATAACTAATATATTTTAAGTGCAGACGTAATATTTTGACTAGCACATTCCGGTCTAATTCATGTAGACATCTACAAGGCGAATGAAGAAAATCTAGAGTAAAAATGGAAGCCAAAGCCTTTACATCTGAACGGAAGAATCATCAGTTGGTGAATTATTGTTAGTATGCCAGCCACTGGTTGTGGACCTGCCTAAGAAATTAGGAAAGATAATTTCACAAATAAAATAGAGTGAACATAGTGTCATATCCTTTCAGTTGCTACAACGATAGCCACCATGTAGTATCACCTGACCTAATACAGTACAACTGGATTTTAGTAAGAGATTCACATATCGGACACTGTATAGCACCCAGAAAAATTGAAGCTGCCTTGGGATTGTTTTGATGGAGAAGACGGTGCATTTCTATTTCTTGAGAATGTAACTGACAACCTAAGTGGAGAAGTGGTGAACAAGGTAGTAAGAATTTTTTGGCATCAACTCAAGTTGTATGCTGAAGTGAGCAGAGGATCAAGCATTCATTTCTAATCTCATATGATCAAACAAGAGAAAAGTTACATGACTGCTTACTTCTCCTATCTGAACTTTCAACATAGTCCAATAAAAAAATTTAGCATTGGGGAAAACATAAAACCAACTTTTGTGGGTTATATTTATTCTAGGGTATTTGTTTTGTCAACTTCGTAAGAAGCACCTTCTTGGTTGCTTATCTTTGGTGAAATACATTTTATTCATAAGAAAAGTGTCTGTTCTCTTTGTAAAGAGAGGAAACAATAGTTCTAAGGTTGCATACTCTGACTTCATTCTAATGTTTGTGCCATTGTACTCCTTTGAGATGGGTAAAAGAACAAAGAATTATCGTTGATGTTGAAGACTTTGCAATAGGAACTTCATGAACTTTGGATACCTTTACCATGTGTTCACTCTACTCGTGTGAAAATCATCTATTCTGGCTCTAAATCTGTTTAGCTCTCTGTGATATTCATCCTCTTCAATCACTTTAATTTGTGAGGAGGGTATCGCAGTAAGATTAAAGAAAGGACTAAGATTAAAGAATAATCTACCCCGCCCGACCCTAAATTCTTTTTTCAGAAACTTGTTTTCTGGGTTTTTTCCACATCTTGATTAAATGATTTCTTATAATAAATCTCACATGTTGACACCCTAGCTCCTCCTAAACTTGAATTTTCTGAAACATCTCTTAGTTAGGTTCCAAGGTTTATGAATTAGTGAGAGAAGATGGATTTTGTATTCACATTTTTTACCTTGTCTTTTTCCACAACTTTTGTTTGAAACTAGGAAAGGGAAGTGAAAGGGAGGGAAGGTCACAGTTTTCTCGTCCCATGTTTGGTTCATTAGGGGAAATAAAGGAGGAAAGCAAATTTGAAAGATATAATCATCTTGTTTCTTCTGACGCAATTCACTATTTTGTGGGAGAGTAATCTAGAGAAGATCTAGAGATGAAAAGAATCACCTTTCAAAGCAATTCTTTTTTCCATTGTGCCCCCACCAAATTTTTGCTTTTGTCTGAAACATATGAGACTTATTTTCTTTGTACTAACCTTGTCAGAAAAAGAGGAATTTGAAACAAGAAAATTCTTATTTTCTTCTTACCTTTCAGTTGTTTTCTCCAAACCCAAACAAAGGGAATGCATTTTCTTGCTTTTTATTTTTATTTTTTTGGGGGTGGGGGTGGGGGGAGATAAGGAACTTGCTTCCCCTTCCTTTCACTTTCATTCTCTGGCTTCTGAACAAATAGTGAATAGTATATACTCCTCTTCATTTCCTTGTGTTCTTCCCTTTTTAAAGATTAAATCAAATTGCATGATGGTGTATCAGTACAACAAAATATGTGTCAATAGATATGACTATCTGTGTAGTTTCTTTATCATACGTGAGAAATCTTTACCTTTAAAAAAAATATGTAATGCCAACTTCATTCTGAAGAATCTCATTAACCTATTTTTCAAGCTAAAAATGTCCAGAAGTATGAGATATCATTTGCTAGAGGAAATTCAGAATTTTGATGATTCTTGGTGATCAATCAAGAGGAAGAACTTATTTTGTGGTTTAACATTGAAACAGAGATAATACTCAGCAGCGAGGATGCTATTACGGCTGCAGAGGAACGGGCTGAAGGACCGACATGCTACTACTATGTGCTTGCTGATCATTTTGTCCGTGTACCTCAGAACGGAAAACCGATCCTTGATCTGATTGTCCAACTGTGGAGTCAATCCTTCGCTTCAAATACTTTTTCACTCCTTTTCCATAAATGGGTTAGTAGAATTTTTACGTCTTTCTATGATCTTAATCTCCTATTAAGTTATGTACTCTTTATGTAGCGATAGAATGAGAACTCCCATTTCAAGGAATGAAAGATGCCTTCCAGGGCCACAAGTTAAGAATGAAAATATGGCTCTGGTGTTGATATTCTTTTTTAATTCTTTTCAAACCCCCTTTATCGTTTTTTTTTTTTTCCTTTTATCCAACTTATGGTGAGCCTTTTTTATCTTTCTCTGTTGGACTTTTGTATGTATCACGTGTTTCTCACAATATTTTGGTTGTGCTTGTTTTTGCTCATTCTGTTCTGTGAACAAACGGGCCAATAGAGGTTTTACTTTCCGAATGCAGTAATTTCACTCATTTCCCTTTAAAAACTGGCAGGGGATATCTATGTGTACCCTAGAATCTCTTCAATCTGCAACTATGTAGGCATATCCAATAATAAAGACCGTATCTGATGGTGTGATCTGTAAATTTTATCAAGATGTTCATACAATGTCGCCTCTTCCTTCCCACCCTCAACTCCACACAAAAAAAAGACCTCACCAGGAAGAAAAGCAGGAAGGGGGAGAGGGGAAGGAGAGGAGAGAGTGTGTTTTTTATTCATGCAATTGTAATGAACCTACTCTTTTACATAATCTTCTACGTTGCAGTTGTTTGAGGTTCAACTTGAAAATTCTGAAGTCCTCCTTCGCTACTCATCAGCTCTTGTTCAAGGAGCTACAAATGTATTCTGGTATGAGTTTTGCTTTTATTTTAAGATTTCATTGATTGCCAATGTCACTTCTCATTTAAGGCTTCTATTAAATTAGAAACTCAGGAAGCTAACTGTGTGTGCTCTTTCTAACACATTCTAGTGCTGAGCTTGCTACTACTTCAAGGGCACAAATCTTTATATCCTAGATATATCAAGAGTCAAATGTGATTAAGTTCACTATACAGGGTCTTTCCTTTATGCAACAATCTTGTGGCCTTGTTGCTTTATGCACTCAGTAAAAGCTTTCCCCTTATGCAACATGCCTGAGTTTCCTTGATTAATATTGAGACATTGATTGCTTTGCAGGCATGTTCTCTTGCATGACTGATATACATCATCATGTTGGATCAACTTTAGCTTTTACATCATTATCGTCAACTCTCTTTACCTTGTCGTGTTCTTCATATCTACGTTAATATATATACACCACTCAGAGATTTACTCCGTTGATGCTCATAAAATAGACTGCTTAATATTTCTGTCAAACTGTATCGTAGGGTCAGACAGAGGTTTTCTTCTTAGAAATTATGTAGTTATTGCTCCTTTTATGTGTTTCACAGTGCATAAGTGAAGAAGAACAGGTGGGGAACGGGGTGTGGGGATTATAGTAAAGTGTGTTAAGTGATTGGCTGACATATCCTTTTGCAGGATCGACATCCAAACAAACACAAGGCGTTTCCAGAGTCTTTTTCAGGTCAAATACCCCTGAATTGATTTTTATTTTTGAAGTATTGGGAGTGAAGTGTAGCACTGGTGCTTTCTTTTGTTGCTTTTAGATCGATGGAGGTAAATGGTGACAATTGATTATATGGATGTGTGTTACAGTATCTGCTTGAGGAAGTTGCCCTTGTTCCGGGTCGATTAAAGAAGATCCCTTTGCAGGTCTGATGTTTTCCCCTTCTGATTTACCTGTGTGCCAAAGCAAGTCTAATTTTAGTGGGTGTGTACTAACATCATTCGCTGTCTTCATCTTGTTAGGCCCAAAGAGATTTATTTCTCCTCCTTTCAAGGTTCATATTCTTGTATAACCTAGGTAAGTTGATCTTAGCTGTAACCTTGCATACAAGGTTGAGATTACATGCTTATGTTAAATCTATTTGCAGCTGACAGGCTAGAAAGTTTTTTAAGGCAATTTCCTGATTTTCCAAATGCTTTCTTGATTGGTGGTCCAGCAGATATATTTGTAACTGAACTAGCTGATCAGGTAAGAGAACAGGATCTTCAACATCCCCAGAGTCTTTTCCTTCATTTTCCCTGTGTAGCTTCTCATTTACAGTTCTGATTTCAGCTTCAAAAACTAAAAGTGGAGCCAGTATTGTTGCATTACCTCTCCCAATTGAAAGTCCTTCAAGGTAAAGCTAGTTCTTGCTAATTTGAGTGTCTGCAATAGTGCGGGTTTTCCAAAATGTTTGGAGTTACATTACAGTGACATCTCTGCAGGATTAGAGTTGAGAATGGCTACCAGTACAAGATTGAAAACTTGCTTGTATAGCTTCACGTCACCAGGTGCTCCCATGTACCCAACAAGAGCTGTTCGCCATGCAGCATGGGATGCATTAGATTTGCTATATCCTGTGAGTAATCTTTCTATTATTGGAATAGACTTATGATTTGATATCATTTCAAACCAAAATATTCGATGAAGAATACTTCTCTCGTACTTCAGACATTTTATGGATTAATAAAGATGTATTTATTTGTCATAAAATTCTTGGTGTGTGGCGAAGTAGCCTGATGCACAATGTACCTAACAAGCAGATAAAGAATTACAGAACAATAATGAACAGGGGCGGAGCTAAGGACACTAGGGGATTCAATTGAGTCCTACACTGTGCAAAGAGGTCAACGACAAATTTTTTGCATATATATAAATTGTTGGATCCCCTTGACATGAGGGGTGATTCTAGTGTAGTGCTGAAGGTAGTTCAAAAATTACTGTTAGTTACACGTTCAAATCCTTGGTGTAGCATTCTTGCTTCTTTTTTTTTTGTTTTTGAGTTCCGTTGGTGAAGTCCAGACAAGAAGTAGATAAACCTACTCTGTGGTTGACCCTGGTGATATTTTATAAGCGGATGGCATGAAAAAGATGGCTAGTTAGAAAAGTTGTTTCAATTATTTTGCCAGTGCCATGGTAAATGTTGAATGAAATTCATTTTGAACATGGAAGCATATGATAGCTGTTAGAGAACATTGGGAAGATTTATCCCAATCAGGGGCGGAGCTACAGTTGTGGGTGCGGGTTCGGGCGAACCCAGTGACTTTTCCGGAACCCTATATTTGTATTAAAATATTTACTAAATCTATATAAATATATACTGCCGAACCCAGTAACAAAATGGGTCTTGGTTCAACGGTAAAGGGTTGTGGGTTTGCTGGAAAAGATGGGGGTTCGATTCCCCCTGAAAGCAATGTTTTATTTTAAAATTTAGAACTCACACACTTAAATCCCTAGCTCCGCCTCTGATCCCAATGCTCCTATTTTTGGTCATGTTATGTTTTATTAATAACATGCGTTAATGTGTTGTTTCAGGTTGGACGATACCCTCGACATATCATAAGTCTCTTTTTCCGCTTGCTGTATCCTTGGTATTGGCCTTCTTCATTTTGGAATTTTATGAAGTCGTGCATACTGGCTATATTTTATTCACTTTTGAGGTTAATATTTTCAAGTTGGGATAAAGTGAGGAGGCCAAAGGAGCAATGATGTCGCGCCAATTGTTCTACATCTAGCTGGTGTGGGGTAGTGTTGTGTTGTATGTTTTAGCCAGAAATTAGGTCATTGATGTATCAAAGCTTTTTTCCTGCATGTAATTAGGACGTTTGGGGGATTATTGTTTTCAACGGTGACGATGGTGTAAATTTACGGAAATCGTGATTATTCTCAACTCATACGTGCACAGAAAATAGCAGAATATTTGTCCGTGATTAAATTTGGATGAATAACTCGAGATGAAAGCCTAAAAGAACAAAATGACCTACATGGCTACATACGTCACTAAGATGATCCAAAAAACATTTTCACAAGTACTCTTTTGTTTCTTGGTTAGTTTTGGAATTGTAAAAGCATTCTGCTTTCTCATATTTTGCCGCATTGTAAGTGCACTAACTCGCACATTGTGCCTTTTTCTTTTAAATGAATCAGGTAAAGAAAAGAAAAATTCAATTCAAGACTATTTTAACAAACATAAAATTGCATTAATTTTCTTAATAAAGGATCAGAAGTGGATGTAGCGGCGATATTATTGGGGGATTTGCATCTATACCCAATTTTTGGATCACATTTTAATCTATACCCGCTTTGTAAAAACAATTGCAAGCGTACCCACTTTTCGGGTAACTTCATGCATACGGGCCTGAAGTAGCAAAAATTTATGTCTGAAGTTAAATCTACTATTTCAACATATTGTTTGCACTAGTCTCATAGCCATCTCGACCACCTCTTGACGTAAGGCACGACGTAGTGGAGGAGCACTTTTAAGACGTACCCTACAGCATCTAGTCTTTAGACGTGAGCGTCTTATGGGGGGCCGTCAAGCACATACGGCAAGGATCAAGGGAGATCTCGTTGTTGCATAGCTCAGGTCGGAGCAAGGTGGCTAGAAGCCTAGACTAGACTAGAAAGGAGATTGCTTTGGTCTAAAACTTCAGAATTTTTTGCCTGAAGTGTAACCTTATCAAAGCAAAATTTCAGATATTTTTGCCTGAAGTTTGGCCTGACTTGTAAAGGCAATCACGCAAACTTCAGTTCATAGTGCTGTGCAAGGGAAAACTTCAGTTTTCCGTGATTTCATAGTGCAAACTTCAGACAAATTAGTCTGATCTTCAATTTGTAGTGCAAACTTTAAGACAAATTAACTTTTCAGTGTAACTAAGAGTTGGTTTAGCATCACATCGGGCTTTACCTCATGGGGAATTCTTCATGTTCTTCATACTGGATTTGGAACTTATGTATATTCAGTATGAGATAAACAGAGAGTATCTGTTGCGCTCTCGATGCATTTGAATTTGTATCTCGAGCTTGCAAAATAAAGGATTGTAAAATTTGCAGAAGCCCACGTTTTACATTCTGTTGACAGGGTTTCTGAATTCAAATAGAGAACAATAACAATACTCTGTTTTGTTATTTTATGACAGTATTTGATCAAATGTAGGTTAAGTTGTTAATTTGACTTCACATTTTATTAGTGAATATATTAAAATAGTGGTTGAAAAGTTAATTTGATAGACAAGAAGAGGAGGAAGAAAGGAGTGCATAGGTCAGGAGGAAGAAGAGGAGACGTCTGAAATTGTTAAAATTAGGGTATATGTTAAATAATTTTAAAAATATACGTATAGATTAAATGGGGACGACCAGTGCAATTTTTACGATATTATTGCTAGGTGTGGACTGGCAGAAAAATCATCATATAATTCACTAGAAGCCCATTGCCAAATACTGCGAACCTTACATAATGTGCAAGTTTTTTACTCTGCCGAAGGTGAAGGTAATCACCACCGAAAGAATGCACAAGAAAGCACCTATAAACTGCAATCGCAAGGAAGATAAATATTCCTCGTAAACTACTACCTTCCTAAATATGAACTAGACCCGCAACTAAAAAGAGAAAGAAAGAAACTTCATTGTTCCTTAATCTGTTCCAGATTGTTGTTTGGACACGCTGCAAACAGCTTCGATAAAAGGCAATCAAAAACAAAGCGCAAACCGCTCCAGAAACATGGTTGTGCGAGCTACAAACACCTTTACAAGAGATCCATTGATGACCATCAGCCACCTTTCATATCTCAGCATATATATTTCAGGCCTTTTAAGGGAGTCAATATGCCATCTTTAGCACCACAGCCATTCACAAGGAAGTATCAGTTGACACATCACCCAGTAGATAATCAGCATATCTACAGGGCGGCTAATATACATTGTCCGAGCAAGACCATAACAGAGAAAAAACCAAGAAAATTTGATTTTTGAATCAGGACATAGCAGAATGCATATTCATCTCAATGATCCAAGTTTCTAGTCGTTGAATTTCAATTACCAACAGCCTAATTAATATGAAATGCCGGATGATGCTCCAGACTTGAAGAGATTGCAAGAAATGCAAAGACAGCGAACTCGAGCAATTCTACAGTACAGGGCATAAGCTCCATAATGCTGTAGAAATGCAGAAAGTCCACCACCTCACTCAAACATCACGTTCACAGAAAGAGGACGAAGCCTCATTCTCCAGCGACATCAACATATCATCCACAAGATGAGCAGTCTGCGGCCCCCGAGAACCATCATTCAGCTTACTCATCCCATGTATTTGCAATAAGACATAATCATTGAAAGGATTCAGCTTAGTCACCCAATGTTCCGACCTACCTGTTCCTAATGCAACAGTTTTTCAAGCTCGTTATAAACATGTTATAAAAGGTAGAAATATATATTTGCAATAAGTAAGAAAAAATCATCAGGGGAGGCAGCTTTAGTCACCCAAAATTGATCCCACTTACCTGCTTCCTAAGTCAACAGTTTGTAGAACTCATTATCAACATGAATAAAATTAAGTCTGACACTTGCAGCAAAAAACTTCAAAGTGCACAAGGACTGCAATTGTGAAACCAGTGGACAAGAACAAAGCGACAAAAACTACCTCACGATTGACGCCCAAATTATTGACTACAAGAAGCACTTGCAGACCGCAAGACACAGGGCAGCCACCATCTTCAGCTGGCGTCTGCCACCGTCGAGGCAAAGCATTGTCGTGGGATGGGCAAGGATAAGCATTTCCACTCTAATCGTCCAGCTCTTAAATAAACTAAAGAGTTGGTAGAATACACAAATCACTCCACCCAAGCACAAATCCAAATCAAGGGAACAAATAAAAAAGAAGCTCAATTCCCATACAGCAAATGTTCAAATCTTCCTATAAGTACTTTCTTTCTTGCAACTTGAAAAGAGAAGAATACTAAAGTACAGAAAGTCTGGCTCCACTACGCACTGGATGTAGAGGCAAACATTGCTACCGGACCCATCAGTTTGTCTGCATTGCTTCTGAATGATACTTCATCAGATCAGCATCTAGATCTTCTGCAGATACCTTTTCTCCACGATCTCCTCTTCCCCGTCCTCTGCTGCCTCCTCGAAATCCGCGACTGCGTCCTCTACCACCACGTGACCTCCCGAAGCCTCCACCTCTTGCTTGAAAACTGTTTTACCACAAATGAATTATGATTAGAAGCATTGAATAGAAACTAATTCCATATATTCATTATCCAATTATTAATACAACTACGTTAAACAACATCAAAAGAGAGGAAGAACCCAAATGAAAAACTCCATTACAGATTTAAAACAAACAATACTAAAACTAGTCTAAACTTTGAAAGGTTTCTAAAAAAGCTTACTAACTCCCACTTTATACTCAATTTTCTCCTTTCCTGCAGCCAAATAAAGCTTACATTCCCCGATAACTTTGCATGATAGTTGTTTCGATAAGATACCTCTGTATGATCTACCCACAAGATCAGCTCCAATTTAAGTGTCTAACACCGACCTCCCATTTATCATTTTTCCCTAATTCATTGTCTTGTTTCGCTTCAACTGAAGTGGACTCAGACAAACTAGCTAATTTCTCCACTTTGTTCATACATACATGAATTTCTTATACCGCCGAACTAGAATTACCAGTCTTCTCAAATCGTTTTAAAACTTGATGCTAGAAGTAGCACCCAGAAAAAATGAACAAAATTGTGCTCCAAAATCAAATATATACACTTCTTCCATGACCTTTCTAAGGAGTAAGGAGTGGGTAGTGCATAAAAGGAGTTTCCACACGTGAAGCAACCAGCACTCACTTAGAGTTTCAATCTTATCAAAGCCTATTTTCATTTATCATCAAAGAGCTAAATAGAAAAGCTCAGAAAACCAATTTAACAACGTCCTGGTGAATAACAGATCATACCTTCTGGGACCTCCATTAGCATCTCCAAAACCAAAAGTACCATTGAAAACAGGGGGAGCGGGAGTGGCAATGTTGGTCCCAACAATTTCAATCTTCATTGGCTTCCCATCAAGCTGAACGTTGTTGTACCTTTTAACGGCAGCTAGTGCATCTTGTCTACGTGAGAAGACCACCTCTGCCGTTCCCTGAAGAAGCAGTTCCATTAATCTCAGCCGAACCACATTGTTTTCCTTTAAAGTGCATAGTCTAGGTTAATAATATACCTTTGATCTCCCGCTCCTATCATAATGTATAGCATAGCGTTTCAGGTCACCAGCTTCTGAGAAGAGCTCCTGCAATTCAGCACATACAT